>NC_052522.2:5000000-10000000 GCF_016746395.2 Drosophila simulans
CATTTTCCCATTTCCCGGCCATTTTCATTTTCCCCATACGGCAGAAGAGAGAATACTTGAGCAGAAAAACCATTAGAAAACTGATATTAAATTCAATTCAATTTGGCGGAATTTTGCCATTTTTTGTTTTTATGTATAGCAAAATGAAATTTCAAATTTTAATGAGCAATCAACAGAAAAGAAAAGCCGGAAAATAATAAACGTAAATGTTGCCCACGCAGGATGTGAGACTGAAAAACAAAGCAAATAAAGCCCCAAATGCTTAAAGTAAATTCAAATTTAATTAGGATTTTTTTCGTATCGTTTTGGGTTTTTGAGGAAAAAAGCGGCACCACGCCCCAGTGGACTAAATGTAAATGAAAATTGACGCAAGGCAAGTTTATTAAAATGCGATTTGCATAAGCACGAGGTGTGCGGATCAGGGTGGTGGGGAAATGGGGATCTAAGAGTAAGGCCACTGAATTTTAAGGTGACTCGGCATGAAAAGTGGCAGATGAGGCAATGAAAATGTCGGAAAAGTCAACTGTCCGCATTAATTTTGTGCCATTTCGGTCCCCATTTTGCAGTTCACTCTGCACACGCACATTCGAAAGTCAATTAAAAGTGGCCCAAAGTACTATGGAATTTGTCTATCTCAACAGGTGACAGCCAAGGAGGCCAGCTAGGTCATCAGCTAGGTAGGCCAGCTAGGTCATCAAGTTGGACAGCTGAATTTTAATTGGATATACAAAATATTCGTAAAAGTGTGATTCTTTTGTATTATTTATAAATATGAATATTTTTCAGATAGTGTCATATGAAGTCAAAATAAATAAAGCAAAAAGAATAGTAGTGTGTTCATAGAATCCGCATATCGCACATAGCTTTCAATCTAAACTTGGCATATTTGGTTTTCTTTTTAATTTCCTTGTTGGCGAATAAATTACCCAAGTTTTGCATCTAATTTGCTGCAGAAGTCCCGGCCAATAAGACTTAAGTCCTCGACGACAACAGACAATGGAAAATTAATATTGCACGGGCAGTGGGAGTGCCTTGCCTGCAAATCAGACTCGCAGAGAGAGCTGCTTGCCACAAAGCGCATCAACTCAATTCATGTCAATTTTCCCTTTCACCGCCGACAGCCAGGTATTATGTCCTTTGTGCCCGGGGGAAAATAGGAGGTCGATAAAAAAGCACACGTGCGGCTTTGGAACTATAGAACTATGTGCCACATGGTCGGTGTGCGGTGGCAGCTGCAATCAATGCAGTTTTTTTCTATATTTTTTAATTGCTTAGCAAAGGAAGCGCGTCGGAACAATTGGAGCGGATGGTCAGGGCTTCCTTTGCCAGCTGCATCCGCTATCGGTTCCGAACTGAATTGAAAAGCGACCAAAGACGCCGTAATTGACGTTGATCCACCTTACAATGAACCACTCTCAACCGTTCAGCAAAGGAGGGGGCTTAAAACGCAATTCTCAAATTGAAAATTGTTGTCATCGTAAATTGGGAATAATTATTTTTAATTGTGTGCCACATGTGGTAAGCGAATTGCATGTGAAATGAAAGTTTTGGACCGTCACATCAAGCATACGCCGCGTTGCATACATCAAGTATACAAGTATGCGCGGCATGCGAGTGCATAAAAAACGCATTAAGCAAACAACATTTAAATTAACTTAAATGCCTTAATATAGAGCCTGGCCAAATACATTTGACATATTTACTTAATCGCATTTCGCCGAACGAGTATGAGTTTCAAACGTTACTTTGCCAACAACTCCGGTAATCCAATAAAAGAAATTTATTTGATGTTCGCATTACAAACTAATTACATCCACCAGAGTGGGTCGTGCTGTTTTAATTAATATTTGTCATTGCATTTTTACCGTCCCTGCATTTTTGCCAATGCATATGCATATCTGTCCGGATGTTCGGATATACTTATGCAGGAAATGTATATGAGTTTGCTTAGATAAATATTTGTTTGTAAACATGCTGAATTAATTGGAATTGTTTTGAGTTACATGGGATTTTAGGTTATTTGATAGGCCAAAGCAAACAGAGCCAAATCCCCGATCCCCACATGCCGCACGCAGTCATCAAACGAAATTAATTTCAGAGTGAAAAAAAAAATTGTATTCGAATCCATTCTCTTTCCATAATTGCCATTCGATATGCGAGAGATCAAATTTAAATTCAAATTAATGTTTCTCTGTGCACTGCAGCCTTGATAACTTGCAGCTGCGAAATTGCCTGATTTGCATATTGCCAAGAAACATATCCCAAAGATATTCGACGTTGAGCTGCTCAAACTAATAATTTCTGTTAATAATTCAAGTGGCATTTTGAGAACTTTGTTACGGACCTGTCACCACTCATTAACGATAAATCCAAGATTGAGTCTGAATTTGCCACCCGCCCAAATTCACTCGACATCATTTCAACATTGTTTGCCCAAATACAATTTTTGTGCAAATGGCATTGGTAAAAAGGACATTTGTTAGCTCAATTTGCAATGTTTCCAGCTTCCGTTTGAAATTTCGCAAATATTTGACAATGCAGTGCGCAAATTGCCTTGGGTATTCCACAGCAAAATGTATTGGCGAAAGTGTAATGGGCGAGAGGGAAATTTATATTGAACGCAATTTGTTTATTCTGATGAAAAGGGTGCGGGAATCGATTTTGGCATTAAACAAGGGTTTTCCCCAGCGAACGAGAGTTTTCACCTTTAAAGTGGTCATTCGATGTCTTTACATTACGATTTACACAACTCATTTACAAATGTTACTCTTAATATAAATACTTTCCAACTTTTATTGTTAAACAGCTACCACAAATTAAATAAATGTTAAGTTTAAGCCAATTTACTACAAATAATTATGTTTTCTAAAGATTTTTAAGCATTTTTCAAAGTAGTTTGATATCACTGCAAATATTCTCTAACTTTCTTAAAGCGTAACTTAAATACTTCACTTAAGCTAATGCTCTTTTTAAACAGGCACTTTATTTATTTGCCACCTAATGTAGAATTGCCACAAACTTTAAACTAATTTAACCCCACTCGCAGGTGAACTTTACACTTTGAACAACTCGAACTCGATCAGTGTCACTTACCCAAACAAACTTTCCACGTTTCAGTTCGCTTCAGAGTGCAAATTAGTTTTCTTTGGCGGCTAATTTTTTTTATCGGTCTGCTTCGGACACGTTCTAAACTCGTTGCCGGCTCAATAAATTAACCGAAAATCCTGTGGCAATGGGTTTTTGTAGTTCTACGTCCTTTATATATAGTTATATATATATTTGCTATCCCACACAGACAATCAGGAAGCGCGGCAGAGTATTAAAAACTCATTAGGACGAGGACGCTGGAGACTATGCTATCTATGTGTTTTTTTTTTAATTTATGCAAATATCGACCGCACACATGCACTCAGGATGGGGACTTGGATCTGGCGCAAAAGTCTGCGGGAAGTGTTCGTCCGTTGCTCGGGTTTTTTTTTATTCCGGTAACTTGGCGAAAGTAAATCGAATGTCAACCGCACACATGCAAGGCGAACACTTAATCAAAGGCACACACACTCGCCGAAAAAACACACAGAGAGGTCCTGCTGCGGGGGAGGTCCTGCCAGGGAGGTCCTGCTGGCTGTCAGAAACACGTGCGATACGTGACCTAGGCCAAGCGTTAAATTCACGCGCCAATCTACACGACTTTACTGTGCTGCTGTACTGCCTGGATTTTCTTCATCGGAAAAATCGGAACTCGGAATCGTTCTCGAAATCGTACATCTATATCTCAACCACATACACATACACGTGTCGACCAAATCCGCTTAGGACAAACTGACGACTGATTCTGCAAGTTGGCCAAGCCAAAAACTTCGCATTGGCGGCGACTTGCTTCGTTCGTTTGTGCCATCCTCATCATCCGTCGGCTGGCAACATCGGCTATGGATGCCACCTATATAAATCCGCAGGCCCAGAGCAAGCTGCTCCGCAATTCGCGACCTGCCACACCATGAAAGAGAGTGCCTTAAGAGAATCCGTTCCACTTGCCACTCGTTTCAACGTCGGGGAAAGCGCAACTAGTTTGCCACACTGGAACGGAAAAGCTAAAATGTGTGGCATTGGAAGCGCTTCAGTTTTCCTCGTCTCGGTACCGCCTCACGGCCTCTCCCACTTGAACTCCCATAAGTAAATACCGGCGGCCGTTCGTTTTGTTTGCCCAATTAAATGCCACATATGTCATAGGCATAATCTCCCTACCCCAGCAAAAATCCGCGAACTGCGAACCCCTTTCAGCAGCTTTTTTAATTAATCATTAATAAGAGCCACGCTCGGCTGGCGACCAAAGCAGATAAAAGCGGTCCCTGCCCCTCGGCCCCGCGCAGAATCCAAAACTGCAGTTGCACTCCCCATCCATGCTCTTTGATATGTCCGCTTTCCGAGGAGCCAGCAATTAGGAACAACGGCCAAACAGACCCCAAATGGCGCCCGTCCCCAAGCCAGGCTCCATTGCAACACAGGGAGGAATAAATGACTTCAATCTATAAACAATACATTATTTAAATATTAATTAACATAAAAAAAGAGTAACAGTTCTTAAAATAACTGTGTGGAAAACTAGTTAATGCACTTCAAAATGAATCCTTACCTTTATTAGTTAGACTTGCCAAAAAGAGGAATAATAATATATTATGGTTAATATTTTTTAAAATTATTTTTCTTGATAATTTGCTATAATTTCTCGCAGTGCAGATGTCAGTCCCAGTTCAATTCGCAGATGCGGCAGCAAAACAGAACCAGATCACGTTCTGTGTCCCAATGGGTCACGGGAAAGACGTTGACGCGTCGCCAGTGAAATTGCGAAGAAATCTAAAAATAAATAGGGGAGAAAATCATTAGCTGGCCAAGAAATGCCCTGATTTAAAACAATATAAAGTGCATTGCATCATAATGAAAAAAATTGTCGTTTTAAAGGATGGTTTCCGGTTCATATTTTTATTTGTTTATCATAAGTATGTTCTTGTTTGTTATGCTAAATCACATAGGTTATGGGAATATTTCGCAATCATAAGCTCACTGTAGTTATATCAAATATTCTGCATAGTTTCACCCCTCACAGGGTATCGCTAATGGGACATCTGGCATATCTGGTGGCAGCCAAGCTCCTAATGCAGGGAAATGCAAACCAGACGCCGCACAAACAACCACAACATTCGGCCACTTGGATGACGCCTCGCTGTGGAATCGATCGTAGGCAGGGCTGTGGCACTGACTCCTCAACTCCCTGGTTCCCCAGCTCCCCCAGCTCACCGAGCTCCCCGATCCGGCAATTGACCCGCGGGTCTGGGCTTCCGCCTGCTCCTCAACTGCTTCCATATGCTCCATGTGCCTGGCGATGTGCGGTTGTAAATACAATTTACTCCACTCGGTCGCACACATTCCGATGGCGCATAATTTTATTGGCTTGCCTGCGATGCGCTGGGATGCGTTCCCTTGACTTCGATGACAGCAAACAGAATCAACAGTCCCTAGGTGGCACTGGCACCCTCTACGGTGTTCGGTCTACGGTCTATAGTCTATAGTCCTCGTGCCCTCCTGCTGTTCCCGCTGCCCTGCCCTCCACATTCTAATGAGATATGGCCCCGGAGTCACTATGCATTTTTCTAGGCCCAACATTTGCAAACAGCAAACGGATGGGCAACCATCTGCCAACACCAACGCCATGGGCTTTATCCATGTGATGCCCCTTGTGCCTGCACTGAAAAAATCTGGGTAAGCATTTAATAGATATGTAGAAAAAAGTGTGCTTCCAAAGTAACACATATAATGTGTGAAAACGAACAACTTTTTTTCTGAAATGACGAACATAAGACAATGACACTTGAAACACACGATGCAAGTAAATACTACCCTTCTTTTTCCATAGGAAATCAAATAAGTTATGTAATTGTTTTTTTCCAGTGCGTAGGCACTCATGTTTTGCATATGAAATCGCGCACATATCATCAGGGACACGGCGACAGCGAACTCTGACTCTCGTTTTGACTCTCGATCCCCGGCCGCTTCCAGAAATGCTAATTAGGCGTAATTCGCATAAAATTCGCAAACATTTGCTGTCACTGGAGTCCGGGACTCGGGAATCGGGATTCGCTTGGCGGCAGTCAGCTTTTGATTTACGAGTTCCAGGGCTCCGGGATGCCAATCTGGCCTATCAACGGCTCATCAACGGCCGCCCGCCAGTCGGAGGATCTGCTCCAATCAGCGGTCCATCCGTCATCAGCTCCCTGCTTAATTACTAAGTGTATGTGTAAGCCGATATGATTCAGTTTATTACGGTTTTCGGTGCAGGTCAGAGTCCACAGTTCGCAGTGATTAAAGTGGAAAGTTGCATTAAATGGGCATTGCAGTCCGGAGTATCAACTATACCTTATTTACGTCTTTTTTTCTATATATATTTATTACCAACTATATTTTATCAATGATTATCAACGAACAACCTTTTGATTTTTGGAATGCCATTTAATAGTACCATTTAATATTATCCTGATTTTTCTGAGATTACACAATGATTTCTTCAACAAACCCCCCTTTATTATTAACCATTGAAACCATAAAACCAAAGACCACGATTAAATAAATTCCGTTTCTCTGCCTCTCCTTCGGTTAACTTATCCAAATTGAATATCGCGGCAGCCAGATTGAAATTGATAAAACCATTTGCAGTTGTTTGTGTTAATTAAACGGTTAAGTTGTTCGGCGGAACTTGGGCGACGGCACTTCTCAATTCAAATCGAGTTTGGCATAGTTTCCAGCAACGAAGTTTGGCACTATTCACTTAACGCAAGTACTCAGCATTCCAGGACGAACAAAGGGGCGAGAAATGGGCCACCATTGTCAGCTGCCTTGGCCGAAAAGCGCGTCCATTTGCCGCCGCGTCCTGCTAAAAAGGATTTCAATGTCACACCGCAGCTGTTCGACGGCTCCTGGATGGTCGGTCCATTAACCTACGGGCGCATCAAGTTTACCGTGGCGACCACAAAAGCGGCGAAAATGAAAATTCATGAAAGTTTATCACAGCGAAAAACCGGAGATGAAGCTCGATGGATATGAAAACCCGGAGCAGAAGCCAAAGCCGGAGCCAGGACCAAAGCCATTCGCTCCACTTTTGTGGTCAATTAACGGCCCTCGCCCAGCCTGGAGTTTGTTTTTATGTAATGAATTTAAATGACCCACTGCGCCGGCTCATCAAGTGCTTTGCAAAGTGTTTTCCAAAAGGACGCGGAAGGACATTCGGGTACTTCGGAGGGGCATCCCAGTGAGATTCGGACGCCCTGCCTCAAGAGCAGACATCCTAAGCTCTTGCCGTGAAAGCACCTGTCGCCGAAAAATTTCCAACAATTTAGCTAATGACTTCTAGGCGGCAATAGTCAGTGCTGCCAACACCTAGATAAGCTTATCTTATATAGCTAAAATTGGGAATCTTTTAAAATTGTAGTGTTCATCTATATACATCTATCTATAATCAACTATATGTACTTATACCATTTTAAATCCCGTATAAAACCCTCACAAGAATGTATCAAGTACAGATTTATGGGCATACTTTTGACACATTTTTATGCATATGATTTTAAATAAATATATTAATTTCTTCCCAAGCTAACAAATAACTTGGTATAAGATGGTAAATAGCTGAACTTGACCAGAAATTAGCTGAGCTCACACCACAGTCGGTGAGGTGGAGCTGTGGGTAAATACCAAATTAATTATATTCCATGCAGAGAAATTAATCAAGCGTAGCGTTGGCCCAACCAAAACCCACTACACGCTCCCAATGAACTCTATTTAACCCTAAAAACAAGCCACGCCCCCAACCGCTGTCCACCGCCCATCGCTCAGGTGTGAGCGAGAATTGTGCCCAGCTTGCGGCCATTTCATTAATCACACTCAACACTTAGCAGGAGTCTGGGACAGGACTTGAAATTTCGTCCTAGGTTCAGTTTTGGTTTTGGGGAGGGGCACAAAATGAGGCCCTCCTGTGGCCAATGTCAAATGGTCTTTGGGGCCTGTCTGGGCCAACTCCGCATATTTATTATTTGTGCATATTCGATTAAGGTTGAGGACTGCAGCGAAATATTGCTTCTTTTACAAACTACTACCATTACCTATTAGTTCATGCTACTATTTTAATATAAATTTAGATTTTCTAAAGTTATGCAAATGTAAAGGAAAGCTCATTTAAATTTCAGTTTTTAGGGTTTTTCTAAAGTGAATACTACTTACTGTGCCATGATATCTAAATTTATGATTAGATTGAAAAATTTTGATTTTGCGGTGTGCGTCTCTGCTTAACGTTCTCTGTTAAGGAAGATGTCTCCGCTTTTAGTACGCTGTTAGGAAAGGTTAACATCTCTTTGGGTAGCTGTCACCGCTTTAGTTCACTGTAAAAATGTTTTTCAAGTGTGATAACCATTACACAAATAATATAAATCAATTTGGCATGAACTACAATACTATATTGTAACTAAACAATAAAGCTTCTTTCTATGGAAACTATCCACATAACTTAAATTACATAAAATGCATGGCATCTATGGTACTTTTAAATGGAAAAACAAAAATATTAAGAAAATCTTTTGTTGATCCACAATATTATTGAATGCAAAGGTATTTTCTTTTAAAATAAACAAATCAATTTTTAAACAAAAGGTAACTGCAGAGCTGGCACTTCCCCTTTTGACTTCCGGTTCTTCTCACACACCCTGATTCACAGTTATGAAAAACGATTTGAAGCTGCCTCAAAGGTCAGAGGGTCAACAGGAATCAGATTCAATTGCACTTTGCCATAAATGCCATAAATATTTCAGCTTTCATTCTGTCTGCCGCTCCGACTTCTATTGACACCTTCACCTTCGTCATATTAATTTTGCACAATTCTAAAGAAATTTCCATCTCCGGCTGGCCTTTTCCTTCCCCCGAGTTGTTTATGAAAAATGCAGTATTTTGATAAACAAATAAACACATGAATATTAAATAGATGAAAAGCATTTTATTTGATCTGCAAGCAAAGTCAATGGTAAGAAGTATGAAATTGAATATTCGAAAAAGAAAAGGGAAAATTGTGCGCAACGAGGAAACTTTTGACAGGATAATTGTAATGAGCAAGAAACTTTGGCCTAGTCGGAAATATTGTGGTCCTTGCTGACTCTGTTTCTTTCCACGGACTGTCGTTAAAGTTAAATGGTCTGTATGATTGCCCCAAAGAGAAAGGGGCGGATGGGGTGACCACTTCGCTCCAAGGTCGTAATGAAGGCAGACAAACCCAATCAGGCAGCATCGCTTACAGATTGCATTTCCCCTGGATGATTTCCTTCTTATTTTTGTTCCTTGGCTTCTCAATCTTTTGCCATGCTGTATTTCCCAAGAGTTCCCTTTGACATAACGTAAAGGGGAGCAGTGAAATGGAATTACAAATTAATAAGTTCATGGAGTACTGAAAAAGTGTTAGAGAAAAACTACGGAAAAGGTAGGCAGATATTTCAGTATCTTTCAGTATGAATGGTATTCAGGTTATATTCTCCCATTTCAGCACAAATCAGCGTTCTATTATTTTGGAATTACCAGTGACAAATCGAAAAAAGACATAAATTCTAATGAAAATCTCATTGAACTATTAACTCTGACCCATTCTCTGGCGATAAATCAACCGAATAAAAAAGCGCAAAATATGTGAAATATGTGCAAATGTCAGCTTTTCAATCCGAATCAATAAACTTTGAATGACACGCAGAGAACCGAGAAAGGGAATGGGATCGCCCAGTTAGAAGCGAGGATACATTGTTCCACAATTGAAATGCACTCGAAATTTTCCCCCTATCCCCACATCTTTCGCTCGGTGTCACATTTTCCATGATTTTGCTGACAGAAGTTTGTTTGTTGCCTGTTGACATATGGTGGGGAAATTGGGTGGCAAATCAAGGGAAAATGTGGTGCTCTGGGGTCCAAAGAGGTGATTGCCGTTTAAATTACGAAATCATGCATGCGGCTGAATAAGGGAACAGCAGGGCGATGGAGGCAGGAAACTGCTGGGTTTTGAAATTATAGTGCATTTGTGTTTTGTAATTAGACCCCAAATACCTATCGATGGCGCCGGATAAGAGGGATTGTGTGTGTGTGTGTGCGTTTGCCAGGGTTTTTCAACGTGTGTGAGAAGTGGCCTAATGAGGCAACACTTTTGGTTCGTTGTAGCACCGGAACCCTCGTAAAAAATCAGGGGGAGCCCCACTGTCGGCACATACAAATCTGTAAAACGATCAGCATACAGCTCACAGCGTGAAACATAATCGCAATAAGTGAATGCACTTGGTGGTTTTGGTTTTGGGGCTTTGAAAAAGTATTGAATTGCGTACTGAATTTGTGTAGAGGGGCACTTTATATATATTGGATTTAACTTGTATCCCTTAACTGGCATATTTACATAGAGCTACATTTATTTTTAAAGGCAAGATAATTCTGACTATAAAACATATTAAACATAGAAGTTTCTGACTCTATAAAGAATATATATTCTTGAATATTATCTCTGTCCCAATGAGTAACAGTTCCACTAGCTGATAGTCTAGTTCACTAACACAAAAACGCACTTTTATCGCACTTTTTTCAAATGTCCTTTTTGACTCATACAATCCCGCCCTCAATCAGTCTCAAAAACTATGCACGTTTTGTGTTTTGTGTTTTGTCACTTGTACCATCGATATCCTGGAAATCCTGGCCAACAAATTGACATTTGTGCTGACACATTGAGGACGCTTTTCCCAGCTCTTTACAACTTCTATTGATTTGCCCAAGATTTGCAATCGCAGTCAAAGTCTCCAGTGTTGTCCTTCTGGCGAACAGAGAAAAAAAGGGAAATTTCAGCCAAGTGGCCCAAGCAGCACACACAGATATATATACATATAGACGTATATCCAGATGAATTGGCAACTGCGATGATGATGCGTCAATGCATGCAAATTTGTTAGCCACAAATAAGTTGGGCCCAAAGTGGTTTTCGGGCTTTGCACACACAATATTTTGTTGCTCTTCCTGTTGAAAATTGTGGCTTCTGTTGCTTTCGTTTTTGTTGCTCCCATTGTTGTTGTTATTTCTGTTGTTGTGGCGGCTGTCAATGGCAGTGATTTACATAATATGGCCAACTCGATGCAACAATTTCCTGTGTGCTGGCACCCCAAATATTTACCATCGTTTGTTTGCCTGTTTGGCCTCTGCTCTCGGCTCATACATATGTGAACTACTTCTTTTTGTGCTTCTTTTTTTCTGTTTAGTCCTGTCAAAAGTTATTAGTCAGCAGGTGAAAAATCAATTCGTTGGGCTTTCGGTCAAACAAACATTTCATTATATTCGTCTCTGGCCAAACAGCTAAACCAACACGTTTTGTCATCTGCCAAATGCAAAATTCATTGAGAGACTATACAAAATTTGCGGCTCTTGATTTTGCCCTGATGTCCTGCCAATTGGCCTAAACAATTGTTAATAGAATTTTTCTCCTGTGTGCTCGTGTGCGTAAATTGATTTGGCTTAGCCAACATACGAACGCACATATCACATGCTTGTCTCAATTTTTGATTGCTTTGTGGTAAATCGAATGAAATGTCCGACCACTTGGCGTCTAAATTAACTTAAACAAGTCAATAAATTTAATTAACTAATTAATTTACCAGCTGCAATGGGAACTTCCTTCAAAGGGGCTTGGGTCCGACTTGACCGACATAATTTCTTAGCCGACATTTCTGCAACTGGGCGCTCCCCGGTTGCTCTGAAATTTGTTGCGTACGCATAGGCACTGCCCACAAATTTGATGACATGTGTCCGCCACCGCCACCACCCCCTCTCACACTCCCATCCTTTTTGGCCAAGTTGCTGGGTTGTCAGACGAAATCATAGACAATTTTATGCATGTCCCATGTTGAACCACAGCAGGCGAGAACCATGAATAGTCCGAATTGACAAGTGTTTAAGGGGCCACACAAAGGCAGGACATGAAGGGAGCTTGCTGGCTCGGGGGTCCTTTCCCATTCAGGATGTGGTCCAAGGGTCTATAGTTGATTCGGTTGTGGTCATATGTCTGGCCTACACTTCATGTGATGGACGAGAATTCTCCTCTAATTTCCCCTCATGATTTTGTTTACATATGTAAATATGGAAACGCTTTTGGAGTGTTCGGCTAGCTATAGCTGCTAAATTATTCAAAATTGAATAATTTCGAAAAGTTGAATGACTAACTAGTTTTCAAATTCAAATAGTAGTATTTATATGAATACTGGAAAGAAACAAAGGAATATGAAATATTTTTGATTATTAAAAGTCAGTTAGATACATACAATACATAAAAGTAATGATGTGATAATATGTTCAACCCTTAGCCAAATAATTCCTATATTAACTGCACTGCAGTCTCCATTTGAAACCATAAATACATTATCATTTGCGTAACCCCAAAATAAAGTCTGCTTAATAGCAACTTAATCAGTGCTAATGTCTTGACTGGAATATCGCTCAGCCTACATACATCTATG
The DNA here is from genome assembly GCF_016746395.2 of Drosophila simulans. Taxonomy (NCBI): domain Eukaryota; kingdom Metazoa; phylum Arthropoda; class Insecta; order Diptera; family Drosophilidae; genus Drosophila; species Drosophila simulans. Next base: position 5,012,558 of record NC_052522.2, read on the forward strand.
ATTGGTAAATATGATGCCAGAGTAGGGTTGCCCACTGATGGCCAGCAGAAGTAATCTAACAATTTTAGCAGCCAGGAGTGGGATACCAGACCAATGCAGCTGTGGAAAATCCATTCCCGCAAGCAATGCACTGCAGGCTCTATTAGGCCTAATCGCAGCTAATTTAGCTACCACAAACCGGCGCACAAACACACAGATACTCAGCCGAATGCACACAGGGAATAGCTTATGGATCTGGGGATCGGAAAAGCAGGCGGCCAGCCCCAAAACTGCTGGCTGCTGGTGACTGGTAACTGGAAACTGCCAGCGGAACAGATGCAATCATAAAATCTGTTCGGAGCACAGCCAACTAACTCAGCCATTATCCCCATGGGTAGTTGCCGGGCGGAAGGATGGGGGCAGTCGGGTTCGAGGTGGCCGAGAAATCCCTGCTCATGACAAATGTTGCCACTGTCGACTCAAGGACAACCAGTTTGAGTCGCCAGTGAACAAGGTCTTCGGTTTCCGTTCGAAAAGAAGTGACCCAGTAAATCTGATAATGTATTAGGCCAATAAATTGCTGTGGAGTTTTACATTTATAGCATTAAATAACTTTCGAGTCTTGCTAAATAATAAAATGAAGAATAATTTTTAAATAGAATGTTAATAGATTTTTATATATATATTAAAATTTTTTATAAATATATTGCACTTATTTAATTATTTGATTAATAAAGATGTTAATATTTACTTTATCATATAAAAGTAACTCCCAAGGCTCACAATAATTAATTAATTTCGAAATCGAACTCTTTATTTCAATCCATGAATTAAGGCCTAGTTAATTAACCAGTCCGATATCACCCATTCTAATCGGAATGCTGGGCGAGGAATCCACAAGCAGCAGTACCAGGAATCCCCCAAAGGGGGATACATGTTGAAACGAAGACCCCGACCTAGTCATGCCGTTATAAAGTCCGGTCATAAATGCACTGTTATTCTGTGGCAAGAACGTTGGAGAAGTGCGGGGAGGGGGGACTTCAAAGTGGGCGGGCTGCCACTCACGCCTCCCGATTTCTGCAGTGGTCGTCGCTTTTGGACATGCGTAATTAGGTTTGTTGTTGCCACTAAATATGCGTGTCAAGTTTTCAAAGGGGCAGGATTCGGGGGCGTCGGAGTTGGTCTTCAGATACAGGGACTATTCCTTCGTCCGAGTGTTTTGGACCGGCACCAATTGTTAATGTCCTTCGAGTGCAGGTAACTCAGTGGGCGGCTCCGTGTGCTCTGCGACATTTGATGCCTACGTAAATCAGAATGAAACCTCATTTCCGTTGCAGGCATTTCACACCCAACACTGGCTAATTTCGGGTTTTGTTTTAATAATCATCAACTGTCATCAGTGCTGGAAATGGGAGCCCGTTATTCTGGGATGTGAGCTGCTAAGCTTGTGGATATTGTGGACCGAAAAGTAAGTAAAATTTTGTAGTGGGGAGACATTAAAACATACTCTTTTAACTCATTATAATAAATATGTAATTGTACAAAAAACATATGATGAAATAATTTGAACTCCAAAGGGATATGCGTTCCATAAAAATCTTTCTGTAATTGGGAATTCTTTTTCAAAAGGTACAGCTGGAAAATTACTTTTCCTCTACGCACTTTGGCTTTGGGCCACCTTGTTGGACTGACATTGTGTTTTGGCTGGAATCGCAGGAGCCTATAGACGGCTCACACACTAGCACTGACAAACTGGCACACCAGCACACGCACACACGCATGGCCAACTGTAGTCGACTGTACTTGTTGCTTTTAATTCAAAAGGCGGCGCCTGAAAGTATGCAGCATGAATTTCGCAAATGGCTCAAGTTGAAGCGCTGCTCCTGCAAATGCATTTTCAATTAAAAGAGGTCGGGCGGAGGGGAAGGGCCATGGATGCAGTTTGTCATTCCATTTGTTGCTTTTTTAATTGAATCCACTTTTGGGTAAAAAGCCGAGGGCGAAGTCCTGGAAAAATGCTCTTTTCTTCCAGTAAGAGCGTTCCACTTTCAATGCATTCCACTCTTATGGCGCAATGCATTCAGTTTACTCTTTCGCTCTCTTTTGGCCTTCGAACAGGGCTTTCAACCAGCTTTTAGCTGCATTGAATGAAACGCAGAGAGATTGAAAGTCCTGACCCTTGACAACATAAATTCTATTGTGTGTTTTTTCCAACGGGGTCCCCTTGTTTTTTCGGATGAAAAGGGAGGTCGGCAAAGACAGCCCGAAGAACATGGCACATCGAATTAGTTAATTGCATAAAGTACCCCTCACTGACTGATAGAGCAGACAGTTTGGCTGACAAAGTTGTCTGGCCGTAAACAATGCTGTCATTCCGGCAGCAGGGGGCTTAAGAGGAGGGGATTTGGAACTACTAACTCCAGTCTAAACTAAATGGCCACTCATTTTGTTTGTTTGCTGCTCACTTTGGCAACACGCCCATTTCCGGATAAATGAGTGCAAATTTATGTCCTCGCAGAGCTTCCGAGGGCTAAAAACGAACTGTGGATTGGGCTAAGGGCTCCGAATTACTGCTGACAACCATGATGCACCTAACTAAGAAGTAAACTTGTTATTGCCAAGCTAATCACTTGAATGCATTCGCATTCCATTAAAATTGCTGTAAGCTTTTGAAAACATTTCTCTGAATCACTGGCAGCTCAATTTGATAATCAATGAATTCTGCAATAATTTTCAAATTTATGTATGTTTTAAAAAACTCGTTTTTATTTCTTCAATTATTATGTTTTTCATACCTCTGCATTCACACGCCAATTCCCATAATTAACCACATCCTTTAATTAGTTTACTTTATTAGTTCAATCTCATTTAAAATCTTTTCGGAATTATATGTTGCAAAAATATTTATATTTCCTCCAGGCCATTTTTCCTTGCCTCGTTTTATTTTTTCAAATTAATATTGTAAACATGTAGGGCTCCTGGAGAAAAAACTGGAGATAGAAGAAGCAAACCAAACCAGTGGGAAAAAATTGTTGTTGACGGCAAGAATTTTCCACATTCATACACTGAACCGGCGAAGCATCAAAACAATTTGAAAAACTCGCACAAACAAGCGCCTGTGACAGGCAAAAATGGAAATGCAATAAAATGAATGGCGAAAAAATGTTAAAATTAACTCAAAATATAAGCAAACCATAATTTATATGTGGCATGACATGTGAAATTACTTAATGAAATTAATTTTTGCACTTCACACTGACGCACGTACATGGAAAAAGGGCAAAAGGGTAGGGGATTCGAATTCTGTCAGAGTTATATTCACAAAATTCCCTTAATTTATGCCATGTGAAAAGGCCGAGAGCCAAGCCAATTAGTGCAGGGATATTTCACAGTTGGTTTTAAAATGTGTACCATATACATTTTATCGTGGAACAGAAAAGTTAAAATAATAATTTTAAAAATATCGGATAATAATAAAACTCACATTAGATACTTAGAAAGAAGCAACAGAAAGTAAAATTTATTTATTAAGTGTATACGTATTATTGAATTATTTTCATGAAGTTAAAATATTATTTATTCGAATTAAAACATTTTATCAATGTACAATATGTGTTAATTTATTATAATAGTCAGCAGCCATACTGGACACAGATATGCTTTCAACAAACACGAAAATAAAGATTTTTATCTATTTATTTATGCTTAGGCTGACGGCCTTTTCTTTCAGTTTATAAAAGCAAATTAGTTTGTTCAGCTTGATTGCAGCAATTAAACTGTGATTGTTTGTCCAATTAGAAACAAAGTATTTTCAAATGAAAGTATGGACAAACAGTGCAATATTCCACATTTGACGTGCAACTTGAGTCGCCTCATAGTTCATCAAGTGGCTTCACATTTTGACTCCGTTGCTTAGCCATATAATTCACTTTGTTTTTGCGCCTCCTTCTCTCTACCAACTGTCATTTATAATTCTTTTTTATTTACAATATCCTAGCTGGCTACAAAAAATAAAACGCAAAACAAAACAAAGCGAAGCGAAGAATGGAAAAAACAATCTTTTCATAAAATCACGCAAACGCGGCGCTGAATAAGCTGGCAAACCTAAACAACAATGCAATTTTTACTGTTTGTCGCCTACTCACACACACGCACACTTCGCCCCCTCTCTTTCGCTTGCAATCAGCCTGTCTCTTTCGCACCCACCTACCGCCATCTCACTCACTCCAATGTGAGGCACTTGCATGTCACAATGCGGCAGACAAGAGCGGCAGCAAAACATTTAAATCAAAATGATAAAGTTGCATACTTGAGTAGAGTTATGCGAGTCCTGTGAAGGAAAAGCGGGTGGAAAACCAGAGGGGGCGAGGGAAAGGGGGGCATGGAACTGGGAAAGCGGCAAATAAATATGAAAACATTTTTTCCCATTGCGGTCTGCCATTCTAGTTGCAGTTGTTGTGTCCGTATGACGATGGCAACGAGCGTGCAAAATAATATGCCAGCAACAATGCACAGCTGAATCGCAGAAGCTCAGGCACGAGGGCGCTGGGAAAACTCCAGGAAAACAGCAGAAATAATAATGAAAGAACCCGAACCAGAACCAGAATCACAATCATACCAACCAACGACACCAGCAACAACATCACTTGTTTCAGCCATGTTAAGGCAGCAGCATGTAAAACGCATACTAACCCCCTTGCATTTTCCCACAGTTTCCCTTGCTCAGCCCCTCAGCCCCTCGCCGCTCTGCATTTGAAAAGAAACGGAAAAATAATTAGAGTAGTTGAATTTCACATAACTTTGTTAATGATATAAACATAAGGCTAATGGCTGATGAGGTCGGAAGTTCACCCTCTTTGAAATGCCAGACATTTAATACTTGATAGCAAAGCATCCAAAGGAGCAATGGAGCTGAAAATTGTTGCGAAATTAAGAAACACTCTCGGAATTTTCTAAACTGCAAACGTTCACGAAATGTGATATGCATTCCAGTGAAAGTTTTGCTTTCACCAAAGTGCTGAATACGTTTTCCCGGAAAAAGTTACTGTCACGCAAAATTCATAAAATTGCAGATCAGCTGCAGATGCGATATATTTTCTAGTTATATCATTTTATATAAAACAAACATAGATATACAATTTTAAAACAATTCGTGCAATGCCAATTGATGGAATGTAGGAAATAATTAAGTCCTGCGACCTCATCAAAAGGATTCTATCTCCAGGATCTTCTATGCGTCTGATATTTGCAAGCTCTTTTTCCATTTGCATTCATCTAGCATTTCAGTCGCTCGTCCCAAACAATGGAGACCGTTTCTAATGTATTCCAATCATTTTTTTCTGTTCGTTTTCGTGCTTTGCGGGAAATATTTTGTCTCCCCGTAGGATTTTTTTGCCATTTTGGTTAACATTGTTTTGGTGACAGTTGCACCCGCATCTCATTCGGTTTTTAGACCCCCCTTTTCAGTATTTTCCCCGTTCCGCCCACCACCCCTTTTACCCAAACGCCCCTGGTGACACACGGCAACATTTTGCCTTCTGTGCTGTGTCAGTAATTGTTGTTGCTGCCATTTGTTGCTGTTGTCGAGTTGTCATAGTTCTTGGCTGTTTGTTGTTCCTATTGTTGTCATAACTGTTTTTGTTTACGCTGCATATTTGTTTGTTATTTTTTTACTATTTTTTTCTTTTTTTTTTTTGAATGGTACAAGAGGTGCCCATTGTTATTGTTGCTGCAACATAAATTTAAACGTGACATTTAGACACTCGACTGGGGTCCTTCGTCCTGCCGCCCGACCCGTCTCCATTTCAGCGCTTCTCTCAAGTGCCACGCACTGAAAAAGAACTCGAAGAGTTGAATGCTTTTCCAGGGCAGAATTCGAGGGGGTTTTGCGGTGAGCGTACTTCATTCTTAACCTCTTCAACTTGCGAACAAAGTCAGTCGGCCTCAACCGCACACCCATACACACACACACACACACATTTGTCGTCCAATGACACATGATGGATAGCTCAGAAAGGGTTCTTCAAATAAAGAAAATTTTGTACACAGAATAATGATGATGGATGTTGGGCTCTTTCACAATGTGCATAAAGTTTAAGTATGTTTTTGTTAAGGATGCAAAAGTGTTTTCACTTTTCATTGGTAGCTGTTTTCATATTAATTTCGATGTTGTGGTTGTATTATAATAAGGCACAATATTTTCTTCATATATATTTTTTTTTACTTAGGGGAAGTTATGTTTCCAAAGACAAAACTTATATCCAGTATCATTTTTATCGCTTTTTTCCCCAGCAAAAAAGACTGAAATTCCTCAACCCCTGAGAGCCGAAAATCTTTGGAATGCTTTCCGACAGACTCCAGGAACTTAGTTAGACGACCTTCAAGTTGCGCCAGAGCGATATGATGACTTGGAAACTCTTTTAGCATCGCCACTGCAGCCACACAAAAACACCACCAGTTCCGCCGTTCCGGCAACGGTGCGTATGATAAACCGCCGGCGAAACCCAACGTTGCGCATACGTCACGGTGTACAAGCTAGTACAGATGCAGAAAGGGGCTAGAAGCTGCAGGGAATGGACGAAAGCAAGCGGCGGCAAGAGATTACTTCACATCGAGTGCAAGTTGCGTGTCCTTATCGCTTGGCCTCCAACTTTAAAGCGCTCTCAAGTGCACTTAACTACAATAACACCGCAGAGCGGCGGCAGCGGCGGCGGCAACGGCATCAACAGCAGTAAACAAGCTTCACATGTGGCATTTTATTAAAGTTGATGCAACTTAAAATGCATTTAAGCCAGATCCCTGGCTCACAGCTCAAAGAACGTGGCGAACTTTTGCAATTGTGGGACTATCAAACAAAACTTTTGCCAAAGCACAAAGCGCCAGGCAACAACGGAGGGCGGGGGCAGCGGGACGGCGACGAAGAATGGGGGGATTTTGAGTTGGGAGCAACAACCAAAGTGTCATCATGACCAACATCCAGCAGGAGCAGCAGCAACAACTACTGCACATGAGTTATTGCATTGTCGCCGGCGTCGTCATGGTTGCTCTTCTTCTTCCACCCGAGCCCCGCCCCACTTTTCAGACGCCCCCTTGCACTACTAACCTCTGCTGTTGCTGTTGCTGCTGCTCCTTCCCTTTTGCTGCTGCGGTGGCCAGCGGTTCCTGCGTAGTTGTTGTTGCGCTTTCGACGCGACAGAAGGATTTAGTGAAGCTTAGCGCAGAGCAAGAAACAAAAAAAAGGATTCGGGTAGCAGCAACAACAACTACAACAGCATCCAGGATGCAGACAAGAAAAGCAAGGAAGAACTCGACTAATTGAGTACCCTGGAAACTTTGATTCCAGCTGGTCAATGCAAATCGTTACTGAATGCATAAGTAGCTAAGTAAAATATCCTTTATGATTTTCAATTGTTAGGTCAGGTCTCTCTAAACAGGAGAATGCCTGTTAGCAATTATCCAGTGAACATGCTATGATAAGATGTGGGTATACTTTTGTTGCAATCATCATCACCAAAGCCACGGTACCAAATAGTGAAATGCAAATGCTGGAGCTCGTGCTTCCTTGGCGTAGCCTTCAAAAAGTGCGGACACACATTGACTGTCGTCTCGCGTTAAATCTTCTTGCACTTTAGATTCAGGATTCAGATGCCACCCACTCTCTGGGCAGCTCCAAGCTGCAGATACTTTTGTCCCGCGCTATTTGTTTGCACTTCAAAAGGATTTTAATCAAAGTTTTTCAAGTGGCACAATGATGCACTCTATTGCCATCTCGAAAGTTGCTGGTTTCCTTGGCGAAAAATGCAGACAGAGTGAGATTTATCTGCCGTTATTCACAGTGATTTAATTATCATTTTCATTTTTCTTTATTTTTTATACCCAGCTCTTGTTTTGCCCGGCACATAGAAATTATGATTGCTTTTTGAACTGCCCACACTTAAAGCCATGGCTTGAACTAGCTTTTGCCTAGAGTACAACGATGGCTAATTTCAATTACTCCCCGCGTGGTGGTGGCTAACTTTTCATTTCATTTAATCAGCGGCAGGAACAGCGAACCGCTGCCGCAGCGGAAAACTTTTCATGTTTGGGAACACTTGCCGCTGCACTTTGCCCTGCGGTTGACACACTGTCCCCGGATCCGGATGGGATTCGCTTGGTATTCGAATGGTAGCCCCATGTCCTGTGCCCACTTGTAGCCACTTAACAAATTTTGCGCCTCGCCGTTTTTCGAAGCTCTTCCCAAAGGGGTACACTCACAAAAAAAAAAAGGGAAAAGAAAAACAAATTTTGACGCCACCCTTGATTGACTGCCAACTCGGAACTGTCCACTGGAAATCCTCCACTGGCCAGCTGGCCAGAGAGCAGAGAGAGTGTCCCTGACACGAGGTGAGTGCTTAGGCTGGAGGACATTAGTTCTGGTCCTGGCTGCCCGACTCTGGTCTCCAGTTTCTGGTGCGGGTATCATGACCAGACAAGTGTCTGGTTGTCATTGAGGCTGTGACTTGACGATGATGCTGATGGAGTTTGCTCTCAACGATGACAGTCGTAAAAGTGCACTAGCCGGAATCGGTAGAAGATCCTTTGATTCCAGATAGTGAAGTTAGGCTAAGCTTAAAGCTAATCGTTGCTTACTTACATATCGCTTATGTCACTGCACACATAACGTTACATCACTTTGCATCACATTCTAGTGTAAGTGCAATTTGAATATATTTTTAGATCAATATTTAATTTTTTTGCTCTTTTTTCTCTATTGATACAATTTGTTGATTTAAAAATGTAAAATCAGCAATCATTTTTGTGCAATACTTTCGCTTCAGTGGCATCCGTTTCGGTTACTGCTTTTTGGCTCACAAAAAACCTGTTAAATAATTGGCTTTTAGCATTTTAAGCGTGTATCCAGCCATAAAGAACCAGAACCTTCTGCCCTCGAACACTCAAACCACTCGATTCCCATTTGGTTGGGTGTCCATTAAAAGGCAATTTATGCGAATGCCTGAAAGTATGTTAAGTTTTTTATAAGCGGAAACGGATATCGGCGAATGTTTACCGGATGTGGCTAATTGTTGTTGTAATGCCCTAACTTAGGTGTTTATAATGTTCTGCGCTATTTTGAATAATAATTTACCACAGCTAATAAATACCAAATTATCGTTAGTTAACAATCGTTTTTATATACATTAACTTTTAGGAAGAGTATTCAAACTGCTTGGATATAGCGAATAAATATATTTTCTTGTTCCTGTAGTTGATTTTTGATTAATCTAAAGCCAGAAAATATTGGTAAATATTTGCCAAATGCATATTCGGCCCAGATGTGGCACAAAAAACCAACTAACAGTGAGAAAAATTAATTCGCTGTTTGTCGACGATTGGCTTTATTGTATTTGCCAAATTTTGGTTTGCATTTGGCCCCTCCTCCCTCTCTTTCGCACAATCTCCTCCGTCCTTTTTGCACCGTATCGAAGTGAGGTCCTGGCGTAAACGTAATTAAAATAGTTCGACTATACGAATCAATAAACAAATTGATTATGCAAATTTACTGTTTATTTGCATTCGACTTGCCATTGTAATTGTCTGTGTGTGTGTGTGTGTGTGTGTTTTCGTTGCCTCGCCCGTGTAAGTGTTTGTGTTATCTGTGTGCATGTGTTGGACATTAATAGGTTTTGTTGTTGCCCCTCGGCCAGGCTTTATTTTAGCCAAAATTTATATACATTTAATGCTCAATCGGAGCGGAAATAAAAAGTTTACAAAAACACATTGTTTTTTTACGTTCGCTGCTTGGCAAAAATCAATGGGGAAAAGCGGAAACGGAAAGCGCATGTTTTCCATTACGGTTGCTAAATGGGTTCGGATTTCCACGCGGCTCCGGGGGCATCGAAAATGTTTGTAATTGACTTATTTTACTGTAATTTATAAAGCGCCTCTGCAACTGCTATAATAAAGTGTTTTCTCATGATCCGCCCCATTTACCCTCCATGCCGCCACTTCACTTCCCCATTCCCCACTGCATAAATGCATTTTTAATTAAACACGAAAAAACAAACAAAATGCACATAACAATACGACAAAGTAAACAAATTAAAATCAAATTAGTGTTCAACTACATTTTTTTCACACACAGCTAAAAATCTCCTGTGAAAAAAAGCGAATTAAAAACTCCAGACATGTAAGAGTTCAAAACCATATGCATTCCACATTATTTGAAACATTTCCGCATTGATTTAGTTATAAATAAAATGGGAATTTCCCTTATGTCAAGCTTAGTATACATAAAAATTTAATTTTATTGTCAAATTTGAAATAAATTCTTGAATTGTATTTGATGCAAAGAAAATAATAATTAATCTAGTAGCATATGCTAATCTCATAACTAACTTCCAAGAACATACTTCCATTTCTGGCACAATTTGGCTTCCTTCCGCTTGCGGTGGCAATCTCCTCCAGCCCCAGATGCGCCACAGCACAAATACTTATCGCATCAGGTTACTATCATTATATTTAACCAGTTCCCCGGCTTTTCAGTGCCCCCATCCGCCCATTAGGTTCCATGCTCCTCGAGTGACTTCGAAATTCGCTCAAATTGCCTGGGGAAAGTCATGAAGACAGACGCAGACAGGCGGCGAAAAGGTATAGCAGGTGGAAAATCAGGCGGTTGGAGCGCCTTCCTCTTAACGCACACCTCCCCTGACAGTTTCACAATGGCAAATTGTTGCATCCGCTTTTCTTTTAGCTTTTTAAATGCAATTTCAACACAGCACAACACACACGTGTGTGCCTTTCCCATTTGCATGTTACGATTGCTGGCGTTGCTTTTGCCATTGCTGTTGCTGTTGCTCCTTGGATCTCATCCTGTTTCCGGGCGATGTTGCTGCTGTTGCTGCTGTTGCTGGTGGTGTTGCTGCTTGCCAGCTTCCTGCAACATTGCTCCATCAGGTCTCAGGACTCAGGACTCCCGGCCTCGTACTTCGCCTATGCAGCAACAGCTTACGTTGTTTGCTTTCACTTGGCATTTTGTTGCCATTCGTTGTTCATCTTCCCTTTGCAGGATCCTTCACCCCATCCTTGTGTCCCACCGCAAATTGCCTTTAATTCATTTTCCGCAATTACTCCCGGCCACATGGAAGCGGGAGAAAGTTGAGGGAAACTACTCATTACCATGCCACCACCCACCCACTAGACTCTTGTCGTAGGCGCACTTTTCGCATTCCATTTGCATGCCTCTAGGGAACATTCCGTGTATCCATCTGCATAATGATGAGGGGATTCCCCAGCCCGAGCTCGAACCTCCTGTCACTCTCATTGTGTCTCGTTTTAAGCGCATTAAGTGACCGGTGGGCGGAGTGGGCGCCGTGGGCGGTTGTCTGGGCCCCCACTCCGTTAAGGTCAGCTCTGATCAATGTCAATTGCCGCATGTTGGCAGCCGTGAGTTGCAGCAGTCGCATACAATTAACCGGCAACCGAAACTGAAGTGGAAGCAACAGCAGCACCGGTTCCCAAACCCAATGCAACAGCTCTGGGACACGCAGGACAAACATTGGTGCAAGATGGAGTAACATTAGAGATGCCACTTCGTTCGCATCCAACAATATGCCACAGACAAGTCAGCCAAAAAGGGGTAATTATATTTTAGTTAGCTATCTATTTTGTATTATTTTTTTTTATTTTATTTTAAATTTCTTATCTTCAAAATTGTCTAGTTTTTCATGTACTCATTGACATATTTTAGTAGATAAAATGGCCGGTGCATCCCCAGCTGCTCACCATGGCGGATGCCCACTGGTGGACACGCTTCGCATCCTTGGGCTCCTGTGCGACGCTTTTCCAAATGTATCTGCATCTCCATCTGCTTGGCATCGCAACCCATCGCATCGCTCTTGGCCAGCAATGAGATGCATCGTGCAGCGGGAATTGGAAAACTGTTAACCGTCTGAAGGTTGCCTTGTTGATATTCCCAGTCCAAAAAGAGAGTGACAGCGAGGGGTGGGGGGCAGTGAGGGGGCGGTCCAGCGGTAGTCGTAAACTTTGCCGCTTGCCATCGCTGTGCATTTGGTGGCCATTTTCAATTTACTGACGCTGTCATTGCCGGAAGACAAATGTGGGTGAAGTGCGTCCATGTGGGGGCATCTGTATGTGTGGCACATGTGTGTGCCATGCACTGAAAAAAGTAACGTGAATTGCAATCAAAACAGCTAAAGTAGTTTAAATGAAATGCACATTCAGTTCTAGAAGTTTTCAGTCTTCAAAACAATTATATAAGTTTATTAATTTTGTGTATGGATTGTGCTATTGGTTTTCTCTAAGTGTAAATGCCTATGTGCAGTGCAAATGTGTGTGTGCTGAGTCCTTGTGTGGGTGCACTGGCATGTTGTGATTGCGGACTGTTGCTTCACTTGAGTGGCGGCAAGTCGGCGACCCAACGGCTACCCAAGTTTTTCGCCAGCTTTTCCTGATTTTCCTCCCTCACACCCTTTGGAAAAACGTGCAACAGGGTGCTTCTATTTTTCTTGCCTGGTATTTTTCCGTTGTCCTTCTTCTCTGGGCAACATTTCTGCACAGTTGTTGGCTTTTCTTTTGGGCCGACTGTTGTAATTGTTGCTAAAGCAGCAAAACGTCGACGCTGAAATTGCAGCAACTGTAATAACAAAATGGCCCCCGGAGTTGGTCCTGCTCTCTCTCGCTTTTCACGGAGGTGGAAAATGCGGGCGGGTGAGGAAATGGCCCGGCTGAGGAATGGGAAATATTTCCAGCTTGACTTATTTTGACTTCGCTCAGTTCCCTTTCGTTTGGCTGTTCCTCCGATTTGGCGCCGCAACTGCCAGCAAAGTTTATTCAACGCAAAATGTGCAATGTGGAAACGTGCCGCATGTGGCGGGGTGTGATGGGCGTTGTTCGCTGGACGTTCTGTGGGCGTGGCATCAGCATTTACTGCCCTTGCACACTGATTTCCTGTTGCATTTCCGGTTAGCCAACGATGAAGTTGCCTCCTTTCCCACCCGAATGGCCTTTCCCTTTTCCATTCGGGCATCCACACACTTTGTGTTAGCACATAAAACTAAATCGAATTTAGAACACTTCCAAAGGAAATTGGAAATTAACTAAAAATGAGTTATTTGCATGGGAAATTGTTACCAGTTTGCGGGTGAAAATATATGCACTGCACAGGAGATTCCTAATTTCTAGTTTGCCTATTTGGCTCTGAAAACTATTATTTAAATTAATTCATAAAATTAGTTTGTCCAAAAATACATACTTGTTGCTGTATGCATTTAAAACTAATTTATTTCACTCTCGGCATGCATTTAAAAGGAATTTTATTCGTGTTTATATTGTATTAGTATAAAAAAAACTTTATTTGTTTATAATACAAATAGCAATAACCAGTTCCCAAATTCTTACTGTTTCCAGCTTTAACTGAAGAAATGCATTTAAACCTTACGTTCTTAGTTAGCTGATATTCATGCTCTTTGTTTCTAAGTAGGTCACTTTTGTTTGCTTCTGAAAATGTTGACACTTTTAGTTTAGTTTTTGGCTAAAATAAATCACTTTGAGGTCGAGCTGCTTCTCATGCGCATGAAAGGAATCCATTTAAATGTTTTACGGATTTCGGTGGGCCTACTCATTGTGTTTCCTCCAGATTGTGCTCACCGTGACCCCGCACCATCTTGTGGCTGTCTCTATTGTCTAGTTTTTGTGAACAATGGCAGGTGTCATGCAGGTGGAAAAGCTGCGGTTCAAGGCAGTCAGCTGGGGGCGGTTAACGGGTTGTCCCTTTGTGCATTTTACGCGGAATTACACAGCATAAGCAGCTGGCACCCCTCTCCGTACCCATCTCCCTCTAGCCTTCACCTCCTACCCCAAATGACCCCACCACCGCAGACTGGGGCAAGCCACCCACTCCAGCCTTGCCACCCACTGTTGCACCTGCTGTTTCTGTTGCAGCGAATGCGGCAAATGCCGCCAGCGACTTTCGTCTGCTTTGTTGTAAAAGAATCCGCCCAGAATCACCGCCCCTCCCACCATCCAACCCGCCAGCAGCGGCATTGTGGCCCAGAGGCAAACACAGCCCACGCAATTGCCACTCTGCTCCCGCTCCTTTAGATCCTGCTGCACCTCCAGCTGAATGTCCTCCGACTCACCTCAGTTGATTTAAGCTGCACAAAAAAGTAAACAACGCACACGGGACAAAAGTGGGTGGTGCCTGTTGGGGGCGGTGAGCAACTAAGAAAATGCCTGCACAAAAGTAACTCATAATTAAGGTAAGGCAGCCAAGCGGGGACAAGAAGAAAGGCGAAGAAGGTGGAGAACGGTGGAGAAAGGGGGAGAAAGCAGGGCGAGTGCAGCAGACGGCCTTTCTTCTGCGGCAAATGGCAAATGCCACAAGTGTTGCCTACTTTCGGGCTAAAATGAGTTCGCAATTGGAACTAGATCAAAAGAATTAAGCGTGAAATACAAAATCAAAAAGTTATTGATTATTATTTTAAACAGTAACATTCCAGCATATATTAAATATTGAAATATTAGATCTATCATATAGGATCAGTACTTTCTAACTGGTTCATAGTGGTGGCATCCTTGGCGCCTTCAGACAGCCAGTTGCCTTGGCTCAACTGCAAACCCACCCAAACCCAACGCCTTTTGGCCCAAATCGTCGACGTAGTCGCAGCTATGGTCGTATATACATATATTTTTGATATGCTTCAGCAAACACCTGCAACGTCTCAACAACAATGAGAAATATTGTTAAGTAACTGGGGGGAGGGGGTACTGAGAGTAGTGGATGCAGTTTTTGGTGCATTAGCGGAGTGCGTTACCCCCGGCTCCTGCTCCATCTGCTCCTCGTTGTGGGTCCTGCTCGTCCTTTCAGCTCTGTTTATTGTTTATGTTTTTGGCTGGGATTGTTTGCTGGAGATGGCGTTGTTGTTAATGCATGACTGGGGCGGGTGCATCCTGTTGCCAGGACATGCAATCTGCATTTCCCTCTTCTCTTCGCTGTCTTCGTTTGTAGTCCGAAAAGATCGTAGGCAACTTTTGCCAAATCATGGCCATATCTTTATTTTTATTGCTCGCATATCCTGCTACGCGGCTCTGATGTATGTGCAAATTATGCGCACTGAAATGAATATTAATAATGCGCGCCGCGCTGTAATCCATGGCGTATGCGTAACTTTTCCATTAAGCGCGAATCGTTTGTCAATTTGCCAGCACAGATAAATCACCAGTTCCCGGGTCCTGCCGCGAAGGAACGGCCCGCCGAAGGATTCTTGCCTTAAGCCCAATTAACCCATTAGGACAGCGGTTGCCATTTGATGCGGCAGTCAGAATGCAATTAAAAAAGCCAAGACCAATGAGCAGCATCAAGCCAGAAAATGGCCCTGCAACTTCCTTCTCCTCCTCCGCACTTACTCCACTTACATTTAATTTTTATGTAAGCATCACAGCCCGAGGATGAGAAAAGAACCAGGACCAGCACCAGGACCAAGACCAAGACCAAGACCAAGAAAAGTAATAACTGCGCATTGCCATTATTTATGTTTATGTCCGCACTACATCATCTTCAAATGTCCGCGCGCCTCCCACTTCACCCCTTGCAGCTATAAAAAACAAGTGTCTGCAGTTTAGAGAAGGGCATGGGGAATACTAGATAGTTTCTAGGGATGTTAAAAACGATTTATTACATTGACATCATTCTTACAAATCTTCAACTGATCTCAAAGCAACTTCAAGAAGTTATATTCAAGATTTTACGGAATAAGATACATAATATCTTGTATCAAGAAAGGCCAAAAAAAACTAATTTGTTAATAAAATATCATTGGTAGAAGTATGTAAGACACTCTGATCAATTTATCATCCTAAAAGTTGTACTTTTTAAAATTCAAATTTCACAGTTTAGCAGATCCTTCAAATCCACTGCCTACCTGCACTTCCAAGTAATATGCCAGCATTTATCCTATATCATTTGCCATCCCTAAGAGATCCCAGGCTGGTTTTCGTTGCACTCCAGTCCAAGACGACGTTTAACTGCCGCCGTTGTGAGTGCCGTTGAACTAATTTCCGTTGCCCTGCGGCAAGTCAGTGGGTTGTGGGTGGTGCATCGCGGATGACGAACGAGGGGGTGGTGGCACTAAAGTGGTTTCCAGGAAGGAACTTGGTTTGCTCCACTCTGGTCTGGCTTGTAAAAATTGCATTCTTCGCGGCCTTTTCTATTGCTCGAGCATTTGTCATTGAGGCGCTCGCTAATTTGACATAAATTTTAAATGCAAGGATGTTCTGCTGGGGCAGAATGAAATGAGATGAAACATGCGGAAAGTTTGAGGGAAGTGGACCAGTGAAAAAAGGGGTTTGCTCAGAGCTATTCACAACTCTGAACTTAAAAACAACTCTATAAAGATAAAGCAATCTGATTTATTCATAACATTAACATGCTTTAATTAACTAAAATGTCTATAATCGCACAACCTTATGCTTCACACCAACAACTCCATGTTTTTCCACTTAAAGTTATTGCCTTTTTACCCATTCTGTTTGCTTTTCTAGCAATTGATAAAAATATTTCTATTGGCAAATGCTTATGATAAACATGTTGTAAAGTGTCCGAATCGATTAAGTTTCCCGCAAGTGACCCCGCCAACTGCTCGATTTTTCTGACCGTTCAGGCAAACAAACCAATAAACTGCATGAGCTGACCAAAAACTTTTGACTGCCGCATCCGAAGGGAATTCGCTGGAAATGTTAGTTTGCTCCACTTTCTGCACTTGAAATATAAATTGAAGATACGCACAAGTTTGTCTTGCAGCAAAGATGTTTACCGACTGCCAATGCAAAAAATATCATTTAAAAGGCATCTCCAAATGGAGATACACGAAATGGCAAACGTTTTCCAGCGGCAGTCAAGCGATGTAAAATATATGTACGGGGAGGTTGGAGGGGGGCAGTCATGAATGGACACACTATATGGTCTCTTGTTAGTCTTTGACTTTGACAGTTGTTGTTCGAATTGGCGGCAAAAAAGGGTAGTAAAGCGAAGAAAAGAGTTCAGTTGAGGGCCATTAAACGAGTCATGAATGAGCTGACCATTAGCCGGGGGCATTCTGTAAACTCGGTAATTGACTGGCGCTTAAAGATTGGGCCACCTTTTTTCCATTGTGGGGCGTTACACGTGCGTGCCAGTTTAAAATTTTCCAAAAAACTAAGAGAGAAAAAAATCGAATAGCCGCTAGTTAAGTTTGCTTTGTCATAACTAACAGTTTGCATTTGAGTTTTTGTTCGCAGCCTTTGTGGAAATTTTACAAGTCACGCACTGATTTGGCAATTTGCATGCAGCGACCGCTAGATGGCGTCAGCACGTGCTCCCAGTCGGGGGATTCCCCCTCTTTTTTCCACCCCCCTCCCCCTCTACTCACGCACCCAATCAATATTTGAATTGGTTTCGGTTTACCAACCTTTTTTTTGCTTAATTTTGCCCGATTTTTAATTTAAACTTTTTCTGTAAAATTCTTTCAATGAGCTTTGAATTAATGGCACCGCCCACCCTGCGTATGCGCAATATGCATTTGATATGGAAATGCCAAAGGACTCAGTTCGACTGGCATTTTTGGCCAATTAAATATTTTTCAAATGTGTGTCACTCGATTCGCCCTTCTAATGGCGCAACTTTCCATGCTCGAGTATTAATTTATTGCCAATCTAAATGCGAGGACGAATGCACAGGAAGTCGAATTGAAAGTGGGGTAACTTTTCCTGCATTTTGGCATTTCCATTTGCATTGTAAGTCGCTGGAGATTCTTGGCTGGATTTCAGCTGGAAAAACAGGAGCGCATAGGGGTAAATGCCGTATCACAAATTTGTAGTTCACTCTATAACATAAAACATGATCACTATGATAAATATTTGAAATATTTAAGAATATAACATTTGTTTTTATTTACCCAATTTGCAACGATAGTTTTCTCTTTTAGCGATTTATAGGACTTGATCCTCCCATTAACCCCGCCGCTGTCAATCGGCCATTGAATGCGATAACAGACGCATGAACCTGGATAGCTCCTTGCCCACACATGTATGGGTATTCCCCTTATCCTTCCCTGCACCTACAAACAAACTTTTTCATGCTCCATTGTGTTATAAATATTCATAAAGCGCTCCGCCATTTTTCGTTGCGACCGCCGCAACTAAAGCCTTGATTTCTTGCAGTTTGCTACACCCACACAAATACACACATGTACAATGTTACCAATACCTAGCCAATATGGCTGAAATAGCCCCCTAGCCCTCCGCCATTTTCTAGCCCCCTTTTTTGGGGGTTTGGGTTTTCCTCCCACTGCCCATTTAACCGCAAGCCATGCTTCTAATGCCGCGTTGGCATAAATTTAAAGCAGCAGCTGCGGTTTTTCCACTGCTTTTCCTCTCTCGCCTTTCAGCTGTGGGTGGCTGGGCGGTGGGTGGTGCTTCTAGGATTTGCTCTCTCTTTCAGCGAAGTAAAGAGGAAGAGTATTACAAAAACTAAACCAGGCAAGGCTTTAAAACGGAAAAACCATTTTATACTGCTAATTGATTTTTCAAACACCCATCCCCCCAAAAACGGGACCAGAAAATGAAACCAAACCCCTTTCACGATGTTGCGGCTGCCACTGCTCTTTTGTTTGGCATTCAATTAACGGGAATTTGCATTTTACCTATGGATACATCTTGCCACTATATATATTTGGTACACCTCTTCATGTCGCCCAAGTGGGCGTGGCCAGCGCCAAAGCAAAAGCACAAGATCCCAAGTGCTAAATCAACAAAACAAAAGAACAACGACCGATACAAATTTGTTCGCTGCTGCGCTGCCTTTAATTACAACTTTTAGCATTGATCTTCGGAAGCAATCAACCAAACGCTACTAAACAAATGCGAAAACAAGAAAAAATTCCATCAGTCGAGTGTTTGATGGGGAAATAAACACATAAACCCAGATTCTCCACTCCACGTGGGTGGGTTGTAAACTTTATCGTATGTAATGTAACATTTAAAATATTTATAAAATTTAGATAGAATGTAAGAAATTGCCTAATTATTCAACCAGTAAGCTTTTTTTTAACAATGAGTTGGGCATATATTTCGAGCAACCCTCGCTGAGCTTGCAAATCACTTACACGTTCATCAATAAACAATGAACTTAACCTCCGAGTTATTTATATGTTTATTATTCGCACTACTGCTTAAACCTAGATATCTTAAGCTAGCATTATTTTTAGTATAATTGCTGTGGCTCAAGATGGTCTTAAGTATTTTGTTTTTTAAGTATCGATTGTAGTTGAGGTAATAAAGAAACTGTGTTCTCTAATTAACTATATTTTTAAATATATATATAATATATAAAAGAATTATGCTGCTGTTATTGATTACCCTAACTTTGCTACACTTCCAGCACATTAACTTTTAATCATTTTCCAAGAAACCCTTTTCTAGATTTCAAGTAACCAAGTAATGACCCAAAAAGGTGGAGTTGCTATCGGTGTCACGTAGGATCCACTGATTATTAAACGATGATATAAAGCGGAAACCCCAGACTTTGTCCCGCCCACCGTTTACAGAGATATCTGGAAGGCTGTGGCCTAGACTGTTAATGATATCGCGCTCCTCCCCTGTCCATCAAATTCACGATGTATGGGTGCAATAACAATTATTATCGGGCTGAGCGGCGCAGTTCATAAAACCCGATGGATACCACATGCATACATAAATAATACATGAATGGCAGTAGCGCCCAAGATGACCAGCAATTGCATTTGTGGTTTTTCGGCTGGAGTCGGAGTTTCAAGGTCGCGTTACACACTTAATTTTACATTGGGACTGCATTGTCTGCGTGGTTTGGTGGACAGGGGTTGGGGGGGTGCTATATACCTCGATGAGGAGTGACCGAACCAACCGGTTCTGCAGCAAAATGATCTTGCTGATCTTCTGGTGCAGCAGCAGCAACTTCTTCTTCATTTTGCCTCAATTTGGCAATATGGAAGAAGCAACCACAATATAGCCGGCATGACATTGAATTGTAAATTTCAGACGATAAAAAATAAAAAACGCACAACGCATAAAGTATACGTATGGCGAAGAAAACGATAAAGCAGAGAGGTAAATAAAATGTAAGCCGACATCCGATGCATGTGCATTTTTTCATGGGATGCAAACTTGCATTAGAGATGCGATCGTGATATAGTTCAATTCGATAAAAATGTAAATATATATTTTTTTAATATTTAAGAGATTGTATCTTATACCCAACACATGTTTTACCCACCTGTGAGCACTTAAATTTTCCTTTCATTTTAGTCACCTGCCTTTTTCGATAGTCGCAACACGTGCCGAGTGCGAGTGCAAAAGGTCAGACATATGCAAACAAAGTACGCTTTTTGCGCCATGTTTGCTATCTCTGTTCCCCCCTTATCCATTGTGCACACCCCCTTTAAGCCGCCCAAGCCCCTCCCCCTTAACCCTTTGGTCAACTGGTGGTATTATTGTTGTTGCTGCTGCTTCTTCGTTGTAAAAGACATTGACATTTTTTTTCCTGACCGTTTGCTCAGTTGCTTTTCTCTGTACTTTGTTGTCGTTGTTTAATGGTTTTTATACATATTTTTTAGCCAGCTATTGTTTTTGGTAGCATCGCATTACGTCACTTTCACTGTAGTTTGCGGCTTAAGCCAGCCTTTTGGCTTGTTGTTGCTGTTGCTGTTGTTGGCACTGTTTGCACTTGTTTTTGGTACAAACAAGCAAATTGCAATAAAAACGCTCGAAATTTATGGTCCACTGGCATACATACATTTTGTTTGGTATGATTTATCCGAGACTTTTGTTCGCCTTGCTTTCCGGCGGCACAATTTATGCCCGTTTACATGGTAAACTTTTGCTGTTTTTCCCAGTAGTTACCCGCTCATGCTTTTTGGTTCAAGTTCATCAGTTGGCCACCGAATTCGCAACTGGGATCAGGTTTTATGTTTATCGTCTTGATAGATGCGACGTTAAGTTCGCCAAGTTAGACTCGTATATCAGCAACTAGTTGGTAAACACTCATCACAAAGTTGATTTGAAAATATTTAACACTGTGAGTCTGTTCATTGCGCATACGCCGTGTTAACATGTGGTAGGTACACCCACATTACGCATTCGCACCGTTTGCTCATGGAGCTGGCGCTTTGCTAGATAAGAATCGGGCCGAAACAAAGTCATTAGTCCAGTTAACGTGGCCTGACTAAACAAGCTAATTTCCCAGTTGCCAAATGTCGGCGATTTTCGGTCAGTTATTTTGAATGAGTCCAATCATCCAAGCATTAAACAATGTGGCCTTTGCAAAGTTTAACTTTATTTTTATGTTTAGGAGCTCTTCAAGTTTATAGTGTGAGTAGTTTAAATAAACGAAAATTTTAATAAACATAGTACTACTTCTTAAGCAGATCAGACTGCGGCTTGAGCAGTTTTATGTCAAATCTTTTGTACCAGATGATATATTCGCGGAGTATGACATCGTCGACTATGAGAAAATCAATGTGAACCTCACAGTTCAAGTTCCCTTTCCTGGCAAACTGCTCATGCACATTTTCGTAAGGAAGCTCTCGGATGAAGTGGGTGGTTCGAACCACTTCGATCTGATTCGCATGACGAACATGGATCTCTGCAAGCTCCTCGATTCACTTCGCAATATCACAGTGGAGGAAATACCGGGCGAAAGCCTCTTGCCCTCGACTTTTGTTGTCTCATGTCCTTTGGTTCCCGGCTTCTATTTCGTGGAGGATAGCGTTATTGATTCCAAACTGGTTCCTTTCCGCATTCCTGATGGCAGATACATGGTACTTTTTGAGCTGATACAAGTCTACGAGGAAGTCATGAAGCTGATTTCCTGCAGAATCAAGTTTTCCATTAAGACACCAACTGGATACACGGAACCAACACTATTTAAACATACTAAAGAAAATAAAGCGACTGAGAAGCCAGTGGAGAAAAACGAAGAAGCAAGTACGGAGGTTACTCAGTCGAAAGAGGATAGTTCGGAATTATCAAACGATTACGAATAATGTAATTTTCGTAACTTAAATTATATCAAATATATTATGCATGGAGCCTCTCCCTTTTTTGAATAATTTTTTCACCCAAAAAATAGTTTTTACACATTTTTTGCAAAATTGTACCATCTATCAACAAGTTTCGGGTGCGTAATAAAATTTATTATCTCCCACTATAAATTCGCCGGGATTGAGACATCTCGCACATGTTACAGCCACGCCCATAAAAGTTAATTAAAAAACCCAGGGGCATGGGAAATATATCAAACATGACTTTAAACCGCGCGAGACAAGCCGACGACAAAGACTAAGTCAAAGATATCCATTCAGTCTAATCTTTTAATTTGTTGTCATGGTGAACTTTGTTGTGATATCCATTCGACACGTATTTGTTTAGGAATACAAACTGTGGAATGTTTTCTGGGCTGCGTTGACATTGTGGCGGCATTCTCGAAAGTTCGTTATTTACATATTTAGAGCAGGGCGAATGTTTCCGGTTTTTTTACCTGCAAGATAGTCGTCATAATCATCGATACTTGCACGATGACTGGGCAAAAAACACTTGGCCTCCGTACCAATCATAGGTTGGTTTTTATACCATCGCCCAGCCCAAAATGGTTCCGTCGTTTAGCTTTACTTTTATTGATTTAGTATTCCAGTCTTCAGGCCTGACAGCTGTTCAAAGTGTCAAATATTTATGGATCCTCTGCTCAAGTGATAATTTATTTAATTGGCTTGGATCTTGAACTTCAGATTAACTTACCATTTGGATGGGTGATCGAGGGGCTCTAGATATCTGAATTAGCAATTAAACTGCCTGGCATTACAATTTCCGCCTTCTTCCGGGTTTTGTGTAAACATTACTCCGCTGACCGCATTTGAGGTGACCTTCATTAGTCGTTGTCTTCATTTACCCAGCCTGATTATTATTTAATCAACGATCAACTTCTTCAGTGGCTTAGCGGAGCAAACAAAAGATGCCACCAAAAGCCAAGTAAACAGGGCGGCCTGGTTTGGGTTTTCGGTCTCGCAGCTGAAAAAAATCAAAGCACCTGCCTCAACATGCCACGCCCCTTGGATTGTCTGCTTTTGGCCAGGTTTTTCTGTTTATACTTCTTTTTCGCTTACCGTCTTATTTATGCGAGACTCTTTTGTTTATGTATCGCTCATTTGTCCTCTTCTTCATTGCAGACTGCAGTTTACACATGACATTATCATCGATGGTCACCCAAAAGTTCGGCTATAAAAAGCCCTGCTGCCAGATGGAGCCATGTGCAGTCGATTTTTGGAATAATCAGCGTAATCATCTCCCCAGCAGCAGCAATCATGAAGTACCTAGCTCTGGTGAGTATTTGGATATAACATTTGGATTAAGGATTCTAGTCTTTAAATGATTTCCAATTAAGTACAACATGAAGTTGATTGTCAACATTATCATTGTATTTGTACTAAAAATCTATTGTAATTTACTTTTTTCAGACCCTCTTCGTGTGCCTTATGGCCATCGCTCTCATTTCTGCCGTGCCCGTGGATGAGTCCCTGATCGGCGACAATATCTACCAGCCTGCCTTCGACGATGTCCAGCGTCCCCAGGATCCGCAGGCCATCTTCAAGCTGAAGAAGCTGCTCAAGCTGAAGAAGCTCCTGGGTTAGGAGTAATTAGCAATAGGCTCCGTTCAGATTCTAGTCCAGTCAATTGGGAACCTTGCCTCCCCCACTGCATTCGATTTTCAAACCGTTTTGTTTAGACAATACCCCATAAGCACAAACACACACACAAAAGCACATACATACGAGTAAAGTATACGTAATCGTAACTAAAATAAATGTTATTTTCATACACGTCGGCTTTTCTTATATCACCGAAGCGTCGGGGATGAGATCTCCATGTGTGTCCAAAAAGGAGCTAATGACTGGCAGCGGGTCGGGTTTTTGTTCGCCTAGATCTGAATGGGAAACCCGTTTCGGATCGTTTCTGGGTAGTGAGAGTGTGAAAAGCGAACGGAATCTTCCTTACATGCGTATAAATATTGGCCAATCGCGGTCCTACATAAATGAATCAAATGAGTTCCAATGATGTGCTAATACAAGGGGCCAACTGTGAGATTAATGATCATGCCTGCTTTCATTGATTGGCATGATTAGTTAACTTGATATGCCAGTAATATTATAGCTTAACTAAATATAATATATTAAATATTTCCAAGTATCAGAATTATCTACAAATAAATCACATATTGATGTGACAGCTGGTCACGAAAAATCGGACATTATTGACATCAAGCTTTTCAAATAATATTCGTCACCAATATGGAGTTTCATTTCAACTTACCATAATTTGTAATAATCAGGTTTATTAGAAGCATTAGCCAAACAGAGGCGATTTTATTGTTGTCATTAAAAAATAAAAATGAATTGGAAGTGAAGGTTGAGCCCCTTCAAACAAAAGACTTAAGAAGCGAACTTGAACCTTGCTAAATGCAATAAAAATGAAAACGTACAAGTTTCGTTACCAAATACTTTCTTTAATTTCACTCTTTTTTCTTCTTAAGAACCTAAACACATAGTTAAACTATAAATCCATAAATCGGAGGTTGTGGTGTCTAGCCCAGGAACAGCAGCTTCTTGAGCAGCTTCAGCTTGAGCAGGAAGGATTGGTCGTCCGATGGGTTGACGGACTCACTGCCAGGACCTTCGAAGCCTTCGGGAATGGCCTCCTCGCGGGGAGCAGCACTGGTGACCATGAAGCACACGGCAAGGCAAAGGAAGACGCTCTGTAAAGGAAGGTGTCAGTAAAGTTCCTTGGTATTCCATGTCGATTTTTAGTGACGCACCAGGAGCAAGAACTTCATGTTGATGTGGCTGTGGCTGGGCTGGATGTAAGTAATCGATCGATGGTTTCGCACTGCGCGTTGACAGACCTGCTTGCACTGATCACCAGACCCCGCCGACCCGTCTATTTATATGCCTGTTCAGTTGAGAGTGAGTTGCTCGGCCGGCAGACCGCTCGTCTTTCATAGAAACTAAAACAACGCGGAGCGTCAGCCAAAGATTCACTGATTCACGAGTCGGAGGGCGGGGTGGTGGTAAATCAATCTGTTTGGACTATTAAAAGTGATTTTAGTCCAACACGCATGTGATAACAAAAGCCAGGTTCCCTTTTTCGTAGCCAAGTAGACTGCCTTATTGTGGTGCCATTGTTGGACTTGCGACGCCTTATGTTTGGGCAATTTGTTGACTTGCGGTTTCTCCGGCTTCGCTTCTTTTTGCTAATCGGTGTTTCCTTGGTTCTGGGTTCTATTTGAGTTGGCCATTAGCTGCGAGCGGATTCTCTGCTAAATATTAATTAGCGACTTGACATTGGCCTTAACGTTCAGATCAGCCATTAGCTTTTCGTTCACACCTCCATAATAGGCTAGAGTAGCTGATTTATCCAAAATAGTTATCTTTTTAAGTGTGTATGCTGGCAGACGTTGAATTACCCAATGCGCAAAGTTGATAAGATTTTCAGATTTAAAAATTAAGCAGGCGGTTTGAAAATGCCGACCTGCCAACTTTTCAAAATTACCTGCATTGAGTAAATTAAAAGTCGAATGTAGAGCTAGACCATATGTAAATATTTTATCCAAGCTAAAATCTTTCAAATCGAAGTATTTCTATTATTTTCATTCTTATAATTAAATGTTTTTTACAATTTAATTTAAATTTGTTATCCATAACTATCAAGCAAAATTTACAAAAAAAGAGGAAAATTTAAAAAATAGCGCCATTTTCAAAGTGCTGCCACTCTTATCTAAATCTACACCGATTGCAAGAGAACGAAAATCGATTGGCCTCGTCATCTACATTAGTCACTGCATTAATCGATTATAGTTCTATCTTGAAGTACAAAAAAATACCAACATATATCGAAATTCGATAGCATCGATACGCTGGAACAACACAAAAAATAAAAAAAAAGGAAACAAATTAGTCAAATTACAAAATTATCAGTTATCAAATTACGGACAATAACAAACTCAAAATTAGCAAAATTTCCATCGCACGCCCACACGAAGAGAACAAACGGTTACGATGACGGGATCGTTCAGTGTGAAGCTCAAGTCCAAAAAAGGTCAATTCATTGTCAACGACCTGAACGAGCATACGACGCTGGGGGAGCTGAAAACGAAAATAGTCCAGGCCACCGACATCCAAGCGACGCAGCTGCACGTCCTAGTAGGCTATCCGCCCAAGCCACTGGATCTCTCGCAGCAGCAGGAGCAGCGCGACCTCAAAGCGGTCGGAATCAACAGCGGAGAGACGCTGATTGTGGAGGAGAAGGCTGCCCCTGCGCCCGCCGCTGCTCCTGCTGCCCCTGGGCGTGGCGGCACCACCGTGGAGGATGACGAGGCGCTGGCGCGTCGTCTGCAGGCCGAGGAGGAGGCGCAGCTGCTGCAGGAAACCGCTGGCGGTCCAGTCGCCCAGGCACCAGAGTACCAGCTGCCGGTGGCGCCGACGGAAAGCGGGCCGAATGGCGACTTCAATGGCATACTGCTGAAGAAGGTGGTGCCGGCGGACAATTCGTGCCTCTTCACCAGCATACGATTCGTGCTCAACGGCAAGGTGGACAACGAGGGCAGCGAAATGATGCGGCACATCATTGCGCAGGAGGTGGCCGCCGATCCGCAGAGCTACAACGACGCCGTGCTGGGCAAATCGAATGCCGAGTACTGCGTCTGGATACAGAAGGCGGACTCGTGGGGCGGCGCCATCGAGGTGTCCATACTGTCCAACTACTATGGCATCGAGATCGATGTGGTGGACATACAGAACGCCATTATCAATCGCTTTGGGGAGGACAAGAACTTTGGACTGCGTGTCTTCCTGCTCTTCGATGGCATCCACTACGATCCGCTGTACATGGAGACATCGCCGAGTGCTGCTCCGGCCACCATCTTCCCGGTGGAGGAGCTGGGCGTCTATCAGCAGGCCGAGCAGTTGGCCAACGAGGCGCAGTCCTCCCGGCAATACACCAATGTGGATAAATTCACCCTGCGCTGCATGCAGTGCGATGTTAGGCTGGTCGGCCAGGTGCAGGCCCAGGAGCATGCCAAGCAAACCGGACACAAGAACTTCGGAGAGATTTAATACGTCCTGATCTTCGGCACTGTCTACATTGTGGCTTTCATGCTGTTCGCCTACTACCTGCTCACCACCTAGCCACAATCGCCGTGCGAGGAGTCATCTCATTAGCAGTACTACCTCCACATCACCGCCTATCTAAGTTATTGATTATTGAATTGAGCCCAGCAGCCTGTATGCATGTTAGTCCCCTTTTAATCCCTTTCGGAATGCAATAAAATATACCTTCATCTACACTAGGCAAGTCATGGAGTTGGTACCTATATACCTATAAGGTCAAGTTCCAGAAAGCTATCCTGAGTTCACAAGGAAGCCAACTAAATTCGTAGTACGTACCAACTTTTTTACTGAGCGTCGAAACAAAATGGAGGCTCTCAATTGTTCAATTACATTAAATTTAAAATAGTTATCTTAGGTCCAGTGCTAGGAGGCCCATGGTGGGGTCATGGCAGCGGGATTCTGGAGGTAGGACATCACCACCGCACTGACACTCAACATGAAGGAGGAGAGCACCTGTTTGGCATCGTCGCTGGCCCGGGAACTGGCGAAACTGATGCAGGAGCAGTAGAGCGCAAACCAGGCGCACCACTTGAGCTGTGAGGGTGGTTACATACTGATAAATGCCAAGTCACTTGGTTGTAATCTTTGGGGTGTTATACCTTCATCATCAGTCCACACATGGAGAAAATCATGCCCAGAATGTTCATGTAATCCGGCATCATGTCCTCGTTGGCACCGCCGCTCTGGCCCTGGTTCTTGGGCGCCTTGTAGCGGTTGATCTTCTCTTTGCGGCGCGGATCCACGCTCATGTTCATTTTTAATTTATTTAATTTTCACCAATTTAATCGAAAAACCAGGTCAGATTCCAATGGATGTTTGCGTGGAATGTGAATGCCGTGCAGGCTGCTTACGTTCTTGTTTGACTGACATTTTGGACGCAAGGTGGCAACGCCCTTTCATCAGCTGTTTCTTTATTTACACCGCCGCCGCACGCACGTTTAAAATAGTTTTGTTAATTACATAAAAATCACAGAAAATTGCAACAGAAAACATGGCTCTGCGGTTGCTTAGCCGTTCGATGAGCTGCCACATACGTGGCTTGCAATTAAATGCCACCGGAAGAACGTTAAATAGTTATATCTGTCGGCTGGAGCTTCCGCCTGCATCCTGGTCGTGCTCACAAAATCGCTTGTTGCACGTGAGGATTACAGATCAAGAAGCCGGTTTGCAGACCAAACGAGAGGCCAACCGGAACCAGAATCATTTTCGTGAAGAAGTTCTTGAAGAACTTACCACAGCAGCACCCAGAGAACGCCAGAAGTTTAAGCCAGAAAAGAAACCCAAAGAAAAACCCACCAAAAAGGTGCAGGACTTTGGTGATCCGGACACCTTTGGCGATGCCAAAGTTGCTGCAACAGAAGATCCAGGTGATGTTGAGGAAGAAGAGTTTATTAGCAATTCCACTAGGCGTTCAAAGAAACTAAAAGCCGTGGAATATGCCCGTCAGATCAAGGATCATCTTAAGGCGAACCGCCTAAATGAGGCCATCGCCGTGCTGGAGCAACGGATGCTGAAGGAGGATCGCGCCAAGCCGGACAAGTACATATACAATCTGCTGATCAGCGGCTGTGCCAAGGCGGGCTACACCCGCAAGGCCTTCTTCCTGTACACCAAGATGCGTCAACGTGGTCTTCAAGTCACCGGAGGAACCTACACTTCGCTATTCAACGCCTGCGCCAATGCTCCCTCCGTAAGCGATGGCCTGGCCAAGGCCCAAATCCTGCGGGAAAACATGCTGGAGAAGGGCTACGAACCAAATGTGAAGAACTACAATGCCATGATCAAGGCGTATGGAAGGTGCGGTGATGTGGACACTGCCTACATGCTGGCCGACGAAATGATGGAGCGCCAGCTGGAACTGAATGCAGATACATTCAACTTTCTGCTGCAGGCGTGTGCCAGCAACTCGGAGCACGGTTTCCGGCATGCTCTGCTCACTTGGCACAACATGTTGCAGCGAGGAATCAGTCCGGACTACTACAGCTTCAATGCGATGCTGAGATGTGCAAGGGATTGTGGCTTCGGTGACTTGGATTCCATGCGAGAGGTTCTCGATCAAATTGCGCCATCAGCAGCTAGAAAGAAACCAGTTCTCCAGTTGGAGGAAGGCCAGCAAGATGATTTACCCAGTGTGCAAGCCAACACAACTACGTTGCCTGCCCAAATTGAGGTGGCCACAACAGCGAGCGAGCTGGAACTGCCCAATCTTTTGCTGCCTCAGCCGCATCTGGGCAGTCTGGTGGCCCTGGAGGAGGTGACACGTCCACACGAGCGTTTCTTGCTACTTGGCGGTCTCACTGGCTTTCTGGAGCACATGAAGCAGCACAACATCACACCGGACATCGAAACATTTACCGCGATGCTGGAGGTGATACCGCCCACAAATGCTGCCGAGAAGCAGCTGCTCACATTCGTGCGCAAGATTGGCCTCAAGGCAGACATCGACTTCTTCAACATACTGATCAAAAAGCGTTCCATGCGCTTCGATTACGAGAGTGCCAAGGAAGTGCTCTTCATGATTCGCACGGCGGGTTTGCGGCCGGACATTGTCACCTACGGTGTGCTCGCCCTGGGTTGTCGCACGCAGGAAGAGGCTAGGGAACTGCTGGAACAGATGCAGGTGGCGGGCATTAAGATGAACATGCCCATACTGGGGGCCATGCTGCGGCAGGGCTGTGCTAACAAATCCTTCAGCTACGTCAACGAGATCATTCAGTTGAGTCTGGAGGAGGGCCTCAAGCCAAACGAAGCCTTCCTGCGGCACCTGCACAACTTTCACAGGGGTTGTGCGCGAGCCATTGACGCCAGAGTGAGTTTATAGCTAACTTTCTGCTAGTTAAATCATTAATATTTGTGTATATGCAGCATCCATCAACCAAGACGGCAGCCTTTAAGAAGGGCCACTCTAAATTCTGTGATAAATACCGCCTGTACTACGAGGAGCAGGGACTGGCCGGTCTCAAGCTGGAGGACGCCATTGCCAAGGTGAAGGAGCGCCCGTATGAGCAGTTCAAGCTGCCGCCTGTCGACGGAATGGAACCACTCAAGCACGAGCAGCTCAAGCACAAAACGAAACAGCGAAAGTACATCAAGAAGATCAAGATACACGAGCTGCAGGATGACCCTCCCAAGGAGTCGTTGAAGAGGATAGAATAAGCCATAAAGTTTAACTCCCAATAAAGTTTATTATTATTCGTTAACCAATCATGGTTCGTTTGCGTCCGCGTGCTCGCACCTCCTCGAACTTGGAGAGCACTGCCTGCTCGTCCTTACCGCACGCTGTGCGATAGGCGGCCAGGATGTGCTCGAAGAGATACGGCTGCTCGCTGTGGGTGCTGAGTAGCGCCCGCTCCAGGACGTACAGATCCACACCCTTGTCCTCGGTGGCCTGATTGTAGTGGCTCAAGCCGAAGTCAATGAGGATGACATCGTAGTCGCCACCCTTCGGATTGATGAGGATGTTCGAAGTGGTCAGATCGCCGTGTATTATATGATTGGAGTGCATTTTCCCAATGATTTCACCAATTCGCTTGCAGAACTCCAGCAGACATTTTTTGGCTTCATCCTCCGTCTGAGTGGACACCGTCTCCTGGATGAACTGCTTGGCAGTCTTGGCTGCATCGAAGTATTCCATATACAGCTTGTGCGTGTTGAGGTCCGAGTGGAGGATCTTTGGTGCCAGGATTCCAGCGGCTAGACATCTTCCCGACGCCTTGGCCTCCGCCTTCATGCGCTGTCGCGTGATCTGGGTGTCCAGTTCCGGGTGGCGGTACTTCTTCACGAACCGCTCCTTGATCAGGCAGGCTTCTCCTTTGAAATCGCCCAAATATAGACGTCCTTCGGCGCCTTGTTTCAGGATTTCCAGGGACATTTTTAATTCGCTTGTAAACAAACCGGCGCACTTGATTTAACCAAGGTGGCAACTCCACACAGCAGTAGGGTTGAGAGGGGTTGGGTAAATATACGCATAACTTTTTTTTAAGTTTAGAAAGTAATTATAGACTTTTGCAGAATTTTAAAAACAAACTTTTTTAACCACTTTAAATATATTAAATGGAGATAACCCTAAAAACTTACCATCTACGCCCATGCCTTCATTAGTCATTCCCCCCGAGGCGCGTGCAAACAGCTGTTTGCTGTTTTCGTATTTACTCCTATAGCGCCAATCGAATCTCCGAGTGAATCATCAGGAAAACCCATCACAACATCGTCAGAAGTCTGGAACCTTAGTTTAAGATCGCACAACATCCCAAAATGTTCAACAATATTTTCGGAAAGAACCCCACCGTGAAGGAGCAACAGCGGGAGAATGACCGATCGCTGCGCAAGGCCACCCGGGACATCGAACGGGAGCGCAGGAAGATGGAGGAGGAGGAGCGCAAGCTGGAGCTGGAGATCCGACGGAATGCCGCCGCTGGGAACAACGACGCCTGCAGGATCCTGGCCAAACAGCTGGTGGAGATCAGGAAGCAGAAGTCACGCACCTACGCAGCAGCGGGAAAGATCCAGTCCATTGGCTACCAGAACAAGAACATGGGCGCCAATATCGCCCTGAGCGAAGCCATGGGCACCACGGCCAAGACGATGGGCGAAATGAACAAGGTGATGCGACCGGAGGCCATCGGGGAAACAGTGCGCCAGTTCCAGGCGGCCAACATGAAGATGGAGATGACCGACGAGATGATCAACGACACACTGGACGACATGCTGAACGAGTCCGGCGACGAGGAGGAGTCCAATGCCGTGGTCAACAAGGTGCTCGACGAGATCGGCATCGAGATCTCCGGCAAGATGTCCAGCATCCCGGCCACGGGATCCTCAGACTTTGAGACGAGTGGCAAGCGCACCGAGAAGGACATTGCCGATCAGCTGGCCAAGCTGCGCTCCTCTTAGTCCTTCCCTGTTTTCTATTCTATTTTGTAACTACTGTGAAAAACGCTGTTATCCATAGCCCGTAAGAAATTATATTTATGTACACATCCTACAAACGAGCTGTCATTCCACCGCCGGCCACAATGGACTCTCCGGTAATGTAGCCCGCATCCTCTGAGACCAAGAAGGAGACCACGCCAGCCATCTCCTCGCTGGTGCCCAGACGACCCATGGGTATTTTGCTCAAAGCCGCTTCATTCGCCGACTCATTCTCGTAGAGTGCTTTCGAGAACTTTGTCCTGATGACTCCTGGAGCCAGGCAGTTGACGCGAATGCCCTCGGGCGCCAGATCCTTGGCGGCCGCCTTGGTCAAGCCAATCAGCGCGGTCTTGCTGACGGAATAGGCTCCCAGTAGCTGTGAGATTAAGATAGCGGAGATAAGCATTGAACAACTGAACCGCAGATAAGGCGACTAACCTCAAAGGCATCATAGCCAGCAATGGAGGAGACGAAAACGATGCTGGAGTTCTTTTGCTGGCGCAGGAGAGGCAGTGCCTCCTTGGCCAGCAGATAGGAACTCTTCACGTTCACATCGAAGATCTTGTCCCACACCTTCTCGTCGCACTCCAGGACACCGCCCACAGCAGGATTGGTGGCAGCATTGCTGACCAGAATGTTCAGCTTGCCAAACTTGCTGATGGTCTCCTCGAAGAGCTGCTTGCGATCCTCCGGTTCGCTGACATGGCACTTCAGTCCGTGGACATTCAAGTTCAGTTTGCGCAGCTCCGCCAGAGCAGAGTCCACATTCTTCTGCTTGCGACTGCTGATGACCACTGCGGCGCCATCTTCGGCCAGCCTTTTGGCAATCGCGAAACCAATGCTGGAGGGGATTCACCAGAATTTAGTGGGGGCGATCCTCTCCAGTTTCTATTGAGCTGCTTACCCATCGGTGGAGGCGGTGACCACGGCTACTTTCCCTGCCAAACGCTTCATCGTGCCGGCTGTCGAACTTTGACTACTGCTGGACAAACGTTTGTGGCATTGATTGAGATTAGGGCCAACGAGTTTTGGGCTGTAATTGTTGCTGTTTTGATCGAGACTTGAACTTTGACCACTTCCACTCACAGCGCTGGCACTCAGACGGATCTTGGGCGCCCTGACCACCAGTTGCTTGCTCAGATGTAACATTTCTGAAGTAGGATTTTTGCGAAGGATCTTTAGATTCGTTGCCTAATAATTGATTTTTCCTATTTTAACTACGAATCTCAAAAACTGTTTACTAGTTATCTTCTTCTTTTCAGCGGTTTGCCATTCACAGCGAAGAAAAAAGCTTATTTTCCAGTGGCGCCAAATTTGAAAATATATTAAAGCTATCTCGGCAGTGGCTTAGTAATGAAAACCTGATTAATCTACATAATAACTAATAATTTGGCTAATAATATCATTTTGCTCGAGTCAATATGTTGCATTACTCCATTTAAGGCCACTCAGTCATGGGCAGATAAGAATTCTTGAAAAGAAAATCTTCCCACAGCAAGATAAACGCTGCGTTTCGTAATAATATAAACAAAGATAAATACGCATGACAAACAAACCGCAAAAAGTATGAGAATCGCTTGACATAATGGACTGTTTTCGGATCCGAAACATATATATATGTACATACGAGCCGAAAGTGCAAATTAATAGGCGATCGGAGCGATCCGTACGATCCGTACTTCATTATAGACGCAGTCGTCGGCGGAAGCAGCACGCAAGTGGAGTCTCCGGTTTTCCAAGTCAATCCGGCACGCGCTTACGGCTTTGTTAGTTAGTTACTTTTCGCAACCGTCGGCGGGGCATGTGATACGGAAAAAGGCGCCCATGCTAGTGAAACTAATCAGCAAACTAAAGATACACTAAGCCAAAGAATACCAAGTGAAACACAGATAGAACAAGATGAGCGAGCAGGCCAAGGAAATCGAAGCTCTGCCGCCCACCTTGCAGGACTTCAAGGCTCCCGATCTGCCGGCCAACAAGCCAGTGCTCTTCTTCCATCCGTACAACTTCCATGCGCAAAAAGTTAGTAAGCCGCTTCAATCATGTGATCTTTGAAAAAGTATTTGCCCAACAGATCCAGCCGCTAATGCCGCGAAATTACAAAACAAATCATTGCCAAATGAAATCATCGTTTTATTTACTATTTTTTTTTGTTTTTCGATGTAATGATGGGGTGCCCCGCGTCGAAGGTTTCCACCCACGATCTTCATTAAATCGCTCAGCCACTCGGCTGCAATGGAGCATGACCTGGCGGGTGGCGGGCCGGAAATGTAGTAGGGCTAGCTGTTGGAGTTCTCTAGTTTTCCATTCTGTACAGATGCGACAGCATATTTACCTGGCTGCTCCAGGTGCTAATGAAGCGGATTGAAGCGGAGTGGAAAAACATAATAAACAAACTTATGTGTGGAGGAATCTGCTCCAAGAGAACGTGATACAATAACTGAACCGAAATGATTTCATTTAATGCCAGATCGTGTCTAAAAATATCAGTTTTGGGTAATGAAGCGAGTAATTAGAAGCGGAATATTGCATCTTTGGGTTCATCTTTAGATACATTTAAGCAAATGCATATGTACATATGTGTATACTTAATATCTGAGTTAATAATCTGCTAATATCATAGCTCACTGAAAGTAAAACC
Source organism: Drosophila simulans (assembly GCF_016746395.2). NCBI lineage: Eukaryota > Metazoa > Arthropoda > Insecta > Diptera > Drosophilidae > Drosophila > Drosophila simulans. The sequence continues at coordinate 5,047,310 of NC_052522.2, forward strand.
CCTTATCATCGCAGGTGCTCATGGTCTTCTACGAGAAGAAGATCGACTTCTTTCCCTATGTGGTGGACCTGTGCAATGGCGAGCAGTACTCCAATTGGTTCCTGAACCTCAATCCCAAGGGCGATGTGCCGGTGCTCCAGGATGGCGCCCTCGTCATTCCCAGCTCGACGCACATCATCAACTATGTGGAGAGCAAATTCCGCGGCGGTAATTCCCAGCTAGCTAGCGCATAGTAACTTGACTTATCAACTTCATCATTCAGATCGATCGCTGAAGCCAGCGCACAACTCCAAGGAGTTCGACCAGATGCTGGTCTTCGAGCAGGCCATGGCCCGCCTTCCGGTGGGCACACTCAGCCTGGGCTCCTTCATACACGACGATCTGAAGCTGGTGCCCAAGGCGCCCTTCATCGGACCCGTGCGCCAGTCCTGCCTGAGTAAGTTACTCCATGTGTGAAATGAAACCTCAACTCAACACTCGTACGCCCCGCAGAAAACAATGAGAAGGTGCTGGACCTGCTGCGCCACTCGGTGGACGAACAGGCGACCAACAAAGCAGCGCTGCAGCACAAGCTGGACATCCAGTTGCGCCGCCACGAGCTGGCCTCCTCGCGCGAGGACTTCCAGAAGGTCCTGGACGCCGTGCGGCACTTTCTGCTCTACGTGGAGCAGGAGCTAACCGCCCAGGCGCCGCGCGTTGAGTGGCTAACCGGCGACGAGCTGAACGTGGCGGATATCTCGCTGGGACTGCTGCTGCATCGACTGTATCAGCTGGGATTCGAGAATCAGTTCTGGACCTTCGGGAAACTGCCGCAGGTGGAGGCGTACTTCCTGCGCTTCCGGCAGCGCGAGTCCTTCCACCGCCTGCAGCCGAGCAACTTTGCCATACTGCGCGAAATGTGGACGCGGACGCCGGGCAACTATAAGCTAGGAGCGGGCGCCGGCTTCCTGGGTATGGCCATGTTCGCCGCCTTCGCGCACAAGTGAGCGGAGCAGCGGGACAGCAGACTTTGTTAACAAATCCTTTTACTGTTAAAGTTGGGCACATATAAACACACGAACATAAGAACGCTTAAAGCTACGCACTGCTGATGAAGGATGCTTGGGGTGTCATGGTAAGAATCCGGCGGTGGAGGAGGATGAGGAGCAGAGCGCGATCCAGTGCCAGCCTCGGCTGCTTGCTTAGTAATATCATCATCGTTTCATATCATCGTTGCTGAATATACAAAAATTTGGTATAAATTCCAATCCGTCACCTAACTATCAATTCCTTCTATGCTTGATGGCTGCTCTCCTCTCTGTTGGCTCAGCTCAGCTCTCCAGCGTCTGCTGCTCGCGATCCCTTTCCCGTTTCTGCTGCTCGGTCATCAGCAAATTGGCCGCTGCACTGGCCGCCTTGGGGCTGGTGAACAGCGGCATTCCCATAAACGTGGGCATCTGCTGATCCCTCGGCACGCCCGTCGTGGCCGCCTTGCCATTCAGGTTGGTCCTCGAACTGCTGGGTCCCGAGCCCGTGGATGCCGCACCCGTGGATAAATGCGAGGGTCGCTTGAAGGGGAAGGTGGGAATCTCGCGCTGATAGCTGAAGCTTCCGTTGCCAGGCGCCTCCGGCAGCAGACCGGGCGTGGGATACCAGAAGCGGTAGGTGAAGTACCAGGTGAGTATGGCAATAATGCCGCTGATCACCTTCTCGATCATGCGGTGATAGTACAGCATGGTGCCCACCAGCATGATGTCCCACAGCAGCTGCAGGGCCGCCATGCCGATGAACAGGGTGCGGATGATGGGCGTCAGGCGTTTGTACAGGAACTGCAGGCTGCGCATTTGCTCCTCGTTCAGCGTCCTCAGCGGATTCGTGCCCGAGTTCTCGGCTGTGCTGCGATTGTGTCGCTCGTTGCGGATGTGCTCCTTGATGGTCTCCCAGCGGATGATGGGACGCGCCTCCTCGATCAGCACCAGGCTGGAGTGGATCAGGATGAAGGCGTGCCCGGATATGTCGAAGCCCTTCCACAGATGACCAGCCTTCAGACAGCTCGATTTGTTCGCATATCCTGGAAGCACACACACGAAAGTAATTATCAAATTCATTATGTGATGATTGTATACCCACCCTTTGTGGTGCAGCGTCCGTAGGAGTTCTCCACGACGTTAAACATCTTGGTCCAGAAGAACCAGAAGAATGTGGCTATGACGATGCGCGGGAAATGGTGTCGCAGCATTCGTTTGTGGTCGCCACACGTAATCGTATAGGCCGAGAGCACCAGGAAGGGCACCACGAAGAGCAGCGTCCAGCCCCAGCCGATCTTCACAAAGTACTGGTTGAATAGGTTGTCCGATCGGGCGAAGTAGGTCTTGGGGAACGGCACAAAGTCCCCGATTACGGAGATCACGAACAGACTGCCCAGATACAATGCCACTTTCAGGTCCGTATTGAAGAATATGGTCTTCTTGCACAAATGGATGACGCCCATGACCAGGATCTCGCGAATGCTGGTGGGTGCGGCCGTGGGCCTCGTTCCACGCGCCTCCGACCTGGTAATGTCGGGTCCTCCTGGCCTGAAATTCATGTTGGAACCGGAGGAGGAGGGACTTCCCGCATTGGCGCCCAAATTGGGCCGCAGCGGACGTCGCTTGGTGGCCATAGCTGGAGCTGTTGCTCGGGTCCAAAGTGTGTCACTTGAAAACTGCGTTGTTTGCTGCCGTTTTTGGTAATGCTGCGAGTGAAAAGCGAAAGTGAAAGCGGAGGAATCGTGCGTGTCAAAGTTCAACGGTTGCTAGACGCGCTTACCTGAGTTGATACAGTGCCAGCGCAGTCACAACAGTTCAACTGCTCAATTTGGTTGCTTTTTGGCCTGGCTTAGAGCACGCACTGTGTTGTTCTCAGTGCTAATTTTTTCAATTCTTATTTTGGCCCAAATGTACGTGTTGCGCCTGTAAAAAATAGAACAGCTGCAGCTGGTGAGCACGCTTCCCGGTGATTGGCAACTCTGATTGGAATTTTTTAAATGAGCGGGCTGCGTGGCGAATGGCAAGCCATGTGATCAGCTGTTCGGACTGAGATTTATCTCGAGCATTTTTAATTGCCGGTGCGGTTTTAATTGAACTGCGGCATGTACAACTCGGCCAAGCAGCTGCAGCGCGTGCTGACAGCGCGCGAGATTCGGAAGACCTTTCTGGATCACTTCACCGTCAATCATGGCCACAAGTTCGTCCGCTCCAGCCCGGTGGTGCCCTTTTGCGATCCCACCGTGGCTTTCGTTAACGCGGGCATGAATCAGGTGAGGTAACAAGCCCATTAAACGCCATTGTTCGCTTGTTTATACGGTGGCCTTCGCTGTAGTTCAAGTCGGTGTTCCTGGGCACAGCAGCGGCGCCCCACAAGCGGGTTGTCAACTCCCAGAAGTGCGTCCGCGTTGGAGGAAAGCACAATGATCTCTCCGTGGTGGGCACGGATGGCTATCATCACACGTTCTTCGAGATGCTGGGCAACTGGTCCTTTGGGGATTACTTCAAGGTGAGTCTAGAGAGCTTACCCTGTATTACTTTTTTCTCAAGAAACAATTTGATTATTCAGCGGGAGGCGTGTGCCATGGCCCTGGAGCTGCTCCGTGGTCCCTACAACATCGATCCAGGTCGCCTATACGTCACATACTTTGCTGGCGACAAGGTGCTGGGCATTCCAGCCGATCTGGAGTGCTTCGAGATCTGGAGGAGCCTGGGGTAAAGCTTGTTACATAACTAAAAGTTGGTTTCTTAAGTAATCCTTCTTTGCAGCTTTCCCGCCTCACGAATACTGCCCTTTGGCTGCGCCGACAACTTCTGGGAAATGGGCGCTACAGGGCCCTGTGGTCCCTGCACCGAAATCCACATAGATCATCGCCCGGATTTGGGCAGCGTGGAGCAGCGAGCCAAGTTGGTGAATGCCGGTCGCTCCGATCTCACAGAGCTGTGGAATCTTGTCTTTATACAGTACAATCGGTGAGGATTTGCCTTTAAGTGGAATGTATGCCTAGCCTAAGGTTCTCTATGCATTTATAGGCATGCCGATGGCAGCATCTCTCAATTGCCCGCTCATCATGTGGACACCGGCATGGGTTTTGAGCGGCTAACGGCCGTGCTTCAGAATAAGTCTTCCAACTACGATACGGACTTGTTCACCCCGATATTTGATGGCATCCAGCAGGCGGCCAAGACTCCGGTTTACAGCGGCAGCTTTCCGGATGGTGGAAATGCAGCAGTACTAGACACCAGCTATAGGATACTAGCCGATCATGCACGCATGGTGACCGCCTGTTTAGCCGACGGCATGCTTCCGGATCAAAAGTAAGCTTGTGCTCATCCCCTACCATTTTCGCATATAATCCAACTTATATTTCAGTCAGAAACTGCGTCGCGTGCTGCGCAAGGCTCTCAGCATCTCGGAGCATGTGTTTGCCCACGACAAATTGCTGACCCAGCTAGTTCCTATTGTGGTGGAGACACTTGGTGAAGCCTATCCAGAGATGGCGGCTAAGCAGCAGGCTGTTATCGACTTGATCTGCCACGAGCAGGAGGTCTACAAGAATCTTAGAGAGAGTTCTTCCAAAGCGTTTGCAGAGGTGCTAATGGAGTTTCCCAATCTGGATGACATCGATCTGATGGAGTGCCCGGGGTTCGTGCCCGCCTATCGAGAGTTCCAGGTGCAGCGCTGCAAGTTTTCCAATAACACCATACCAGGGGACTTCCTTTACAAGCTGACCGATACCTACGGCCTGACCGAGGAGAGTTTCCTCAAGCTGGCTGAATTGGAGAACATGAACTGTGATTTGGAACGCTACAGGGCGGAGGTCAGTCTGGCGAAGATCAAAGCCAAGGGCAACCAAAGGGAGACTGCTGGAGGATCACTGTGCGATCTGGCCACTGAGCAGCGTATTTCCGAAGCTCAGGCGATGCTAACGAAGCGTCTGGCGCCCACCGACAACAGTCACAAGTACGCCTACTCCTTTGACAAGGAGAGCGATTCATACCAGATACCTCCACTAAAGACTCCAGTCCTGGGAATGCTCCTCAACGATGCGGAAGTGTCGCGAACCCAAGGCAGTCGCATACAGCAACCCTCCACCGACCTCATTTCCATTGTGACCGCTGCCAGCAATTTCTACTATGAATCCGGCGGCCAACAATCGGATGGCGGAAAGATCCTTGTGAGCAATCACCAACATCCAGAGCATCCTCATTCACTAGAAGTAATCAGTGTTAAGCATCTCAACGACTGCGTAGTTCACGTCTGCAAGTTATCCAGTCCCACTGACACCTTTCAGCTGGCCATTGGAGATGAGGTGGAGCTGCTGGTGGATGCGCAGCAGAGACAGCTCAACACGTGCCATCACACAGGTGAGATGACTATGTTAGAGTTACTAGACCCGATTACAAATAATCCCTATTATTCTAGCCACCCATCTACTAAACGCCGCCATCCGCTCGCTTTTCAAGAAGGTCACCTACCAGGTCTCCAGTTCTGTGACCAGCGATCAGTGCAAGCTGGAGCTGGGACTCCTGGGCAAGCGCATTCAGAAGAGCGATGTGCAGCTCATCGAGGATCTGATCAAGTGGGTTGTCCTGCTATTAGAAATTTCTATGAATTTAACTTACAACCCTTTGCAATAGCCGCGTTATCTGCTCTGCTGCGCCGGTTGAAGTTCAGTTGCTGAGTGCAGCTGAAGTTCTGGAGCAGAATGACATCACCATGGTGCCCGGCGAGGTTTATCCTGAGCAGGGCTTGCGTCTAGTCAACGTGGAGAGTCCTGAACTGCAGCTCAGCTCCAAGGAACTGTGCTGCGGAACGCATGCAACCAACACTAGTGAGCTTTCCTGCTTCTGCATCGTGAATCTGAAGCAAACCAATCGCGCGAGATTCGCATTTACCGCCGTTGCTGGCCAGGCGGCGGAAAATGTGAGTGCACTTATCTTAGTCTTTAGACTAGTCATTTAATCGCATTGCTCTGTTCCGAATAGGTGCTGAAAACTGCTGCTCTGCTGCGACACCGCGTTGATCTCCTCGAGAAGCAGTTCCAAACTGACAAGCTCACAAACGCTACGGAGGCGGAACTGCAGACGATTAGGCACAACATGTTGCACACGGACATTAAACTGCCATACGCTTTTAAGATGGACACGCTGGAACGCATCACCGAGATGCTGAAAAGGATCAAAGATTCATCGCGCACAACCTTAAAGTAAATTTCACTTATTAAATTTAAGTGCGCACTTCTAAACTCTATATTTTCAGGGAATTTGTGGACGTGGAGATGCGCACGCTGCTGCAGGAGAAGCCGTTGGATACTCATCCCTTCATTCTGCACTACATCACCAGTTCCGCGCTCGTGGAGGAGATTCCTTTGCAACGAGCCACCAAGGTGTGCCAGGATCGGCCCATCCTCGTAATCAGCGTGTGTGATAGCGTGGTCAAGGCGCGCTGTTGTGTACCAGCAAACTGTATCACGGAGAAGTTCAACGCTTCCGCCTGGCTGCAATCCTTTGCCGACACCTTTAACGGACAAATAGCCGCGCCCAAGGGCCAGAATCCGCAGGCCGTGTGCAACATGAAGGGTCGGCGGGTCAGCAATCTGTTCGAGGAACAGTTGGAGCAGGCAATGTCCAAGGCACATGCATACGCTAAGCTTTATCTATAGTTATAAGTTGTAATAAACCCTCCAAAATGTGCTGGCTGTAAGCTTGCCCTTTGAATAATTGCTAATGTGAGGAGCGAATAAATGGCGGAGTTTTAAGGTATCTCAGAATGTTTAATCACTAATCACCACCAGGTCATCCTCCTCCTCCTCTTTGGCGTTATCCTCTTGATCCTGGGGCACCAAGCTGGAGTTCATCAGCTCTTCGAAGACGTCCGCATTATCGGAACTTTGATTGAAGAAGTAACTTATGTTTGCTAAGGGCTTCACTGGCGATGGAATCTTTTCGCTGATGCGATGCTGCATCTTGAATCGCTCCACTGGCGTCCTGGCCAGCTTCTGCAGATCTCCCTTGACCAGCAGATCAAAACTGTCCTCCAAGGAAAACCGTTTACTCTGCGGTAGTTGATCCACTTGGGACAGGTCTCTTTTTGTTTCCACCTTGGGCGATTCGTCCGCATTCCCTAGACTCATCTGCGCCAGACGTAAGCTCAAATCTTCCGCCATGGGTTCGTAATGAAGCTGGTGCCCATCGTGGTTGGTCAGTGCTGGCTTGGCATTCGGATTCGAGATGATGCCTTTGACTATGTCCGACATATCAAACTCTTCGGCATCGCAATCGCTTTCCAGATCGGAGGGCAGGAACTTGGTGATGGGGGTGGAGCATTGCTGACGTTGCGGAGCGGAAGCCTTGACCGGAGTACCTTCCTTCTTGCGCCCTAGGAATTGATGCAGTAATGGCTGGTTCTCTTCAGGCGGAGCCTTTTTCTTTCTGACCACTCGCTTTGGTTTCGAATTCGGTTCGTTTTCCTTGTCCTCTTCTTCGGGTGCGGTTTTCTTCTTTCGGGTGGTTTTCTTGGCGGGCTTCTCCTTCGACTTCAAGAAGGCCGCTACTAAATCAGGATACGCTGTCTCCAGCATGTCCAATGGCTCAATGGTGTAGTAAAGTTCCTCGATCCCCTTGGGATGCTCCGCTTCGTATTCCGCAATCTGATTGTCCGGAATAAGACCCTTGAAAATGCCGCTGGGATCGTGCCAGCGCAATTCTAAGCTGGGCACTCCCTTCACCGTTCGCTTTTTGATAATCTCGAGTGGCTGGATAAGTATCTTCTCCTGCTTCGATTGCTGCACCTGCCAGCGTGTGAGTATGGGAAAGAACTTTTGGAAGCAGTATATTTCGGGCCACTGCAGGAGATGTCCAATCTGTTTGATGAATTTGACAAGATTCGGCTGCCGCCAGTTGAGATTAAGATTGGGAATGGTGTCGGGTTCGCTCAGGAACTCGGCAATAATCTCTTCGTTGGGAAAGTCTGGAGATAGTAGTGCTTTCCGCCTCAAAGTCAACTCGGCCTTTATGGATAATCTTTGTTCTCTAGGGGAAGAGTTTAATAAATAAATTTTTAAATTAGTTTTAGGAAATAACTCACTTCCAGAGACTCTCATCGCAGCCTTTGTGAGTGCGACACACACTGCAGCCACTTTTTGTGTGGCTCTGGGTCTTGCCGATGTGTCCACAATTGCTGCAGATGGATTTGTCGTCCACTCGGATCTCCAAGGCATTGTATTTAGTGGTTTCACCGCGCCAGCTTCTCATTCTGCAGGGATAATAATTATAGCTTATTAACTTATTATCTAACAATATAGTAGACTACCTATCCAAAATCTCAGTCTCCTTGTACTTGTTGAACAGCTTTAGGACGCCATCCTTGCCGATGCCACCTATGCCATCAGGACAATAGTCACAGCCGCAGAGCAGGGCCATCACAATGATCTTCTGTTGGCCAAAGTCCATCCGGGATGTGATCTCCCGCATGTCGTAGATATCCACAGCTCCGCCGGCGGCTGCCTGGGCTCCTTGGGTGGAAACGGAGAAGTTGCGATAGACACGAACGGCTCCATAGGCAAAGCAATCCGAGTCCTGGCTAATGACGCCGTCCACTAACTGCGGATAGGCATTTAATTGGATTTGGTACAGAATTCTTGTGAGGATGTACTTCATATACGTACGCCATGCTTGTTGAGAAAGGCACAGTAGGCCTCGGCCTCGCCGGGACCTTGGACGCACTGGATTCCCATGGAGAGCAGCAGCGTTTCGCACTGCTTGAGGACATGGTTGAACCGGCTGCGTCCCTTGTCGCCTTTGGGCGCCTGACTTTGAGTGCACTCGGGCGAATTCTTCGGCTTCACGCCCCGAAACTGGAGCTCATTCCTCTTGGCTATCACCTGGCTCTTGAGTTTCGGAGCAACTCCCTCCAAAACGAAAACAGGAGTAACTTGTTCCCAAATCAAGTAGCAAGTGCGAAAGAAGAGGTTCCTGGTGGTAAAGCGTAAATAATATTATTTAAAAACAATGTAAGGTATTAAGTATTTTTTAAACCCACTTTAAATGATGCCTTGGATGCACAAAGTAGTCCACAACATTGAGGGATTCGCAAACCCAGCCGGCCAGGTCGATGGCCACTTTCTTTCCACGCAGTTCATTAATGGGCTTGCGTTCACAATGGGGCGTCAAAACACCCCATAATTCCTTTACGCCCATTTAAATAAGCTAAACAGAAACCCCGCGAGAAATCCGCAACAAATTTAAACAATTGCTTCTCTGTCAGAGTTGCCAAGTCAGTTACTTTCTAGCCAATTGCAGTTATGTTCAAAAGCAGTCAAAATCAGTGTGGCAATAATTGGCCATGACAATTTATTAAACAATAATTCATGATGCTATTTTCTGTTAGATTCAATATCAAATATCCAAATTGACACTTATTTGTTTCCTAAACCTACATTTAGTATTTAGCTTTTTTTGACTTTGTCTCTAGCTACATTTGACAGCACTGCGCCTTCCGCCAGTCACTGCGAAGCAAGCTCGATAACCGATAACGGGCTTTGTTTTGACAGCTACACACGCGACCGCTGCGAATGGCCAGTGGTCAGCAGTCTCTTCCTCTTCCACATCGACGTGTCGTGTCAGCCAAAAGAAAGTCGAAATAAAATATTGAATTGAAGCTGCCCCTTTGCGAGTAGGCCCGACAAAATTCAGAAGCTGCCAGTCGTCCGTACACCAACCCACACACAACCACCACCGGCAAGATGGTTCTCGCGGATTTGGGTCGCAAGATAACCACGGCGCTGCACTCGCTCAGCAAGGCGACCGTAATCAATGAGGAGGCACTGAATTCCATGCTTAAGGAGATCTGCGCGGCGCTCCTGGAGGCTGATGTGAATATCCGTCTGGTGAAGCAGCTACGCGAGAATGTGCGTGCCGTCATTGATTTCGATGAGATGGCCGGTGGCCTGAACAAGAGGCGAATGATCCAGTCTGCTGTGTTTAAGGAGCTCGTCAAACTAGTCGATCCCGGCGTGAAACCGTACCAACCCATCAAGGGCAAGGCCAATGTGGTCATGTTTGTGGGTCTGCAGGGCTCCGGCAAGACCACCACCTGTACCAAGCTGGCCTATCACTACCAGAAGCGCAACTGGAAGTCGTGTCTCGTGTGCGCGGATACCTTCCGTGCTGGCGCCTACGATCAGGTCAAGCAGAACGCCACCAAGGCGCGCATTCCGTTCTACGGCAGCTACACGGAAATCGATCCCGTGGTCATTGCCCAGGACGGTGTGGATATGTTCAAGCGTGAGGGTTTCGAGATGATCATTGTGGATACCTCGGGTCGGCACAAGCAGGAGGAATCGCTGTTCGAGGAGATGTTGGCAGTGTCGAATGCCGTCAGTCCCGACAACATAATCTTCGTGATGGACGCCACCATCGGACAGGCTTGCGAGGCTCAAGCGAAAGCTTTCAAAGACAAGGTGGACATCGGTTCGGTGATTATAACCAAGTTGGATGGCCACGCCAAGGGAGGCGGTGCTCTGTCCGCAGTGGCAGCCACACAGTCGCCCATCATCTTCATCGGCACGGGCGAGCACATCGACGATCTGGAGCCCTTCAAGACGAAACCCTTTGTGAGCAAACTGCTTGGAATGGGTGACATCGAAGGACTGTTAGATAAGGTGAGACATGCCACATAGGCCTTAAATCTTACCGCACTACAATACAATTCAAAACACGTACTGAATATATTCCCATTTTTCACAGGTAAACGAGCTGAAGCTGGACGGAAATGATGAGCTGTTAGAAAAGATCAAGCACGGCCACTTCACCATCCGCGACATGTACGAGCAGTTCCAGAACATCATGAAGATGGGCCCCTTCTCGCAGTTCATGAACATGATACCCGGCTTCTCGCAAGACTTTATGACCAAGGGCGGCGAGCAGGAGTCGATGGCGCGCGTCAAGCGCATGATGACGATGATGGACAGTATGTCTGACAACGAACTGGACAATCGCGACGGAGCGAAGCTCTTCAGCAAGCAGCCGAACCGCTGCGTTCGAGTGGCCCAGGGAGCTGGTGTCATGGAGCGCGAGGTCAAGGAACTGATTGCACACTATACGAAATTTTCGGCGGTAGTAAAGAAAATGGGCGGCGTCAAGGGACTGTTCAAGCAGGGCGACATGACCAAGAATGTGAATCCGACACAGATGGCCAAGCTCAACCAGCTGATAGCCAAGACGATCGATCCCCGGATGCTGCAACAGATGGGCGGCGTTGGTGGTATCCAGAACATGATGAGGCAACTGCAGCAGGGAGCGGCGGGCGGTTTGGGTGGCCTGGGGAACCTGATGAGCGGCTTTGGTGGCAAGTGAGCAGGTGGCGTGTAAATTTAACGATTTTTATATGATTTTGTTTTCGCGTAGTTCGTAATTTGTTAGCCATTTGTTTCCATTTGTCCAAGGCCACAAAAATTGATATGCGATGTGGAGGCGAATATAGCGTATATAGCCTATATAGCCCATATAGATGTGCAAACAGTTAACAATTCGGTTTTTGTACGGCTTGGCAGCCACAGTGTCAGTTTTTATAGTTTAAACAGTTTTCTGTACACGAACTAATGGAATTAGCATGCCTATCAGAATACCAGTAAGGCAGTTGAACTAGATATAAACAATAAATAAATAATATATGAACTTGGCTTTAAATTGGTTGTGTTTATTGGGCTAAATCTCGGGCATCGAAGAGCAGTACTGTATCTTCGAAGTCCATGACCTTATCAGTCACCCTGTTGACCTAACACATACAACTAAAACAAAAAACAAGTTGCGAACAGGTGCCCAGAAAACTCGAAAGGACGCCAACGCAGCAAGGAAACCAAAATAAACAAACAGGCTGGCGGGCAAATGTTAATGCTGTTTTTGGGGGAGGGTCTGTGCACACACTCAAATGTATGCCTAGTGGGGGTGTACACTCAGAAAAAAATATGAAAGATATTAATTTTATTTGTCTGAATCATTCATTAAGCGTCAAGGATCATAGTAGATTTCTTTGCAAATATTTTGAAAATTGTTTTGCATTTTTGTTTTTAAGTTCTGACAAAACTTTTTTCTGCGTGTGGTTTTTGGTGGCTGAACTTTTCTGGTGGGGCTGACAGCATCCCTCGATTCTGTCCCGGAAGTTGTGTTTCGTCTGGGATTTTGGGGGTGTCACTTTCTCTCTCCCTTGCGTGCGTGCTGAAAACTCCATAATCCGCCCACGCCGCCTTTTGCAATAACAATGAAATGGCGATTGCCTGCCATAAAAATGTCTATTAAGCTGTCAGGTTCTGACACTCATAAAACCATCAAACAAGTCAAACGAACAGGATAGCAGCAAAATCAGCAGGACGAACCGCTGTCAAAGTTTTCGGCCTCATCCTGGCGGCTTCCCCACGCACACATAGGCCCACATTCTCGCTAGGAGTTTATATGTGTGCCGTGTCCTTTCATATTTCTTGCGCCCCCAACAAAGGACATTATTTATGGGTGGGTGGGATGAAAAGATACAGATACACGCCCCCACACACAGTGGAAATTATTTTACGAGCACAAAGGCTTAGGCAGGATGCCTTGGCATCCTTGGCAGAATAACCCCTCTCCAGAAGGATATTTCCCTAGAATTCCATCCCCAGCGTGAGATTTGCTGAGAAATGAGATTCGAATATTCAACAAACTAAATTCCCAACCCATGAAAAAAAATGCATTTAGTTTTTGTTTTCTTACAGAAAATCAATTTGTCTTTTATTGATTCAGAAAAAGTTCAGTTTCATTTTTTTGTGTTTTTTTTTGGTTTTTGGATGACAGCATTTGCTCTTTAGGTTTTCCTTTTTCTTACCAAAGAGACGTTACGTTTTCCTCATGTTTTTCATTTTGTGTGTTCTTCAACGCTTCAACTCAACGTCCACAGTTAAATCTTTTGCTATGTTCGGTTTTAATGCTTTCTGTAGCTTTCAAGTCGGGGCAGGAATTTCTCAGCCTGCCCTCGCTTAGCTTGATTCTTCCGCTTCCGCTTCCGGTTCGGTTCTATACTGATCTATTCTCATTTCTTTTTTACTTACAATTAGATTTAATTTTTTTTCGTCATTTACTTTCTGTGTTTTTTGTTGTTCAACTAGTCTTAAGCGAAATAAGCACAAAAGCTGCAAAATGTTTTGCTTAAACTAATTTCTCATTTTCAAACTTTTTCATCCTTTTTATTTTGGGGGTTTTTAAACTTTTATCTCTCGATCTCCAATTCAGTTATCCTTCATGAATGATCTTTTGCATTAGAGTTGAGGGCACAAAAAGTACGCGTATAAATTTGAAAGTTGTAGCAAAGATTGCGCTTTTTCACACTTTTCTTGTCATTTTTTTGGTTTTCGAGTTTTGGTTTTTCGTGTTCTTCTTTTTAGCTTTTACTAGAGATTTGAATACAATTCTTTCGCCATATAAAAATGCTTAAAAGCGTCACATTGATGCAAAAAATAATACTTTAAAAAATACACAGAGAGTTGAAAAGGATTCCTCATGCTTTCGATCGATCTTTTCTTCAGTATTCTTTCATTTTTTTCTGGAGGATTACAAAGAGAGATTTAGTTTGGTTTTTCGTCTGATTTAATTTTACCAGTTTGCGCATTTGCTTTGCTTAATTTTTTTGTGGTTTTTGGGTTTTTTTTTTTTTATCATTGTTAATAAGAAAATGAATAAAGTTCTTTAAAAGACTTTGATTTAAAACTTAAAAATAGCAACAAGCGAAATGTACATTACTCTCATTTAAGTATTTCTGTTTCTAAGTTTAATTAGCTGCTTGCATTTTACGCTTACTTAAAGTTAGTTTACGCATTTGTCGTCGTGTTCTCTTCATTTCCCCTTACTCTCCTACTGCATTCCCTCCATTTATTTTCCATTTTCCATTCCATTCCATAACTGTCTTATTTATTTTTTAAATATAATGAGCTTGTTTTCATACCACCATGCCCCATATTCCATATTCCCATCGATTTGCTAGCGTTCATTCCTCTGGCTCTGCGCTCCCACTCGCCTCTATGTGTTTTTCATTTTGTTTTTGGTTTTTTGTTTGTTTTGTTTACATTCATGGTTTCGTCAAAAAAGTTTCAAAAAAATATATATTCATCATTTCCTTAAATTGGCTTAATTAAAAAATGTTTATTTATTTCTCCAGCTCGACACTCACGCTCTGCTCTGCCCGCCCCTAAACAACGACTAAGACGACTAAGTTTGCCTCCTGTTCAGAACACAATCTAATTTAATAAAGTGGGGATCAATTAGGAATTAATTTAGGAATTCGTTATTGGAAACTATTTGGTGTGGGGTGAAAAAGCGTACTGGTAATTCATATAGCAAACATTTTACTACTAAGAAATCACATTGAATGAAAACTAAACGATGAAAAACGCACTTAAAAACAAATTGATTTATTTTTTTTTTAGTTTTTATTGAAATTTTTGTTGTTTTTAGTTTTCAATTTTACGCACTAGACATTTTTTTGTTTGAATTTTAAAAATTACTTCAACACTTGCATCAAATTTAATCGATTCACTTCTCTTGCGAGAGGCTTTCAATCAGGGGCGAGATACCCAAGCAATCTTGAATCTTGTTTGGGGTCTCGACGATTTTAAGACAAATAATAAATTAACTACTTAAAATTAGTTAAAAAACTAAAGTAAAACGCGTTAAAATAAAACAAAATACAGACGCAAAACAAACGAGTTCCCAGTTTGGTTTCTTGTCAAAGTAGATTTAAATACACACACAAAAAGTCAGTATAGCTTTAGATTAGAACACTTCTCGTCGGTTGATTTTTATTGTTTATCCTCGCCAACGTCCTTGCTTTTATCGTCTCGTCTCATCCGTACGCTTATTTTCAGAAATTAAACCTAACCTCAAACTGTGCGACGCGGCATTCTTCAACACTGTCGCTCTAACTACACAAAAACTACAACTGTCTACGTGTGTTGCACTCCAACTAACCAACTAATCTTTCTCCTTTCGCTACCAACTAGAAATCATATGTCCTACTCGACTCCGTCTTTCTTGCTACATTTCTTTTCTCGATCTACGCTACTCGTTTCCGCATCTGCTTTCTTCTTTGCTTGTCAACACTGTACTTAGATTTTCTAAACTTACGCACTAGGCTTTGATCTTAGATACTAGGTTTCTTCTCCTGCTTCTTCGACTCGATTTCATTACCGTTCACTAAAACATAAATTTCATTTTCACTTTCCTAGGGAGGGGGCGACAAGACACGCCCCCAGCTCATCTCGTTTCCTTCGTCGATTTATAAATAACTTAGACCTTAATGCTTTCTCAATTTGCTTAAGTTGCTTTTCCTGCTAACAAATTAAAATCAAAGAAAACTACAGAAAGAAAATTGCACTTTGTGTGAGTTTTTTTTTGGGAGGGTGGAGGTGTATGCGTGTGCGTGGGCGTGTTTGTAGTTGTTTCGAGGAAAACAGGATTGAAAATCTTTCAAAAATATCCTCCCAATGAGTGGTACTTGTATTTGTGATTCTTCTTTAATAGGACAACAAATGCAGGCATCTCGCACGAATTTCTCTTTAAACAATTTCGCTTTTGGAATGTCTTGGAAAATAGATATCTTTTTCGATGCCTGCATTAACTTCAGGAGGTGATTCTAGGTGTATGTGTTACATTTTCTTTTCTTTTTGTTTTTGGGTTTACAATCCTGCATTTGTTGTTATTGTTACAGTTTCAGTTCGTAGTCAGTCTAAAGCAAATAATCGTAATAAGAAAAAAAAAAACATTTGCATTATGTTGTTGTTTTGGTTTTAGGCTTAGGAAGACTTTTGGCGTTGTGTTTCTTACGTTTTTATATATATGTATATATATATAATGTATATATATGTAGATAGTTCAGTTAGGCGACTCGACAGCTCTAAACTCGAAAATCAAATCGTATCAACACATACAAATTTTTATATATCAAAATCAAATCAAAGACTTTGCTCAGGAATGTTGTTTGTGGTGAGAGGGTGTCCTTGCTCAAACGGAGATTCTCAAAAACTTCTCACTTCGCCACACTTTCTCCCACCCACATCGCCCACTTGATGTTTCCCTTGTTTCGCTTATTTTGCTCATCGTGTTTCGTTAATCAATTAACATTCGAAAAAATCACAAATACAATGCTTAGGCTTGATAGGTGCGTCGGTGTTGGTGTCTTGCTGTGTTTGTGTGTCAGTGTGTGTGTGTGTGTGTGTCTCGGAAAAATAAATATGCTAGGCTTTGACAAAGGTTCAATTTCAATTCTAAACTCCGTACTCAACTTCATGTTCAACTCTACTTAAGAGACGCTTACAAGACTAAAGAAATCTTTGCTTATTAACTAAGTTTACTAAACGTAGTTTCTTCTATCTTACTTCATCATTTTGTTTTTTTTGTTTAATTTAACATTAATTTTCTTGGTTTCTGTTATACATTTCTGCTACTGCCTGTGCCAGTTGTTGTTGCTGCTGCTGTTGTTGTTGTTGTTCTTTTCGATCCTAGCTGATCCTTCAAAAAATCGTACATTCTTCGCCAGCCTTCACAAAGCTAAACTACAATTCTACAGTTTCAAATTTTATTTTCTGTTTTCTGTGTTTCGCTACTTTTGTGTGTTGTCTCGGTTTGCTTCGCTATTCCCTTTTAAAAAGTGTTTGCCTCTTGGTTTCCATGCTAATCAAACATCGTTCTTCTCCTGCCTCAACAACTTGTCATATGCAGAAAAAATATACTATATCTAGGTTGTTTTTGTTGGTTTTTACTTTCCTCATTAATATGTCTAAAAAACAGTTAACGTAAAAAACTGTAGACAGCTACAAAAAATTCATTCATTAAATCGACTGATGAGCACAAAAAATATGCTAAAAACTAGTACAAGATTCCCCATTTCTTCTCGGTCTTTGTAAGCTTATGCTTATTCTCCCGTCTTCTGCTTTCTTTTAGATCTCTAGAACTACTAAATCTGTTTTTGCTTACTGCAATTTTCTTACTTTTGTTTTGCTAAGACTTAATACTAGGTTCTTGCCCGTTTCAAAGGCTTTTTCTTCTCATTTTTTTCGTTTGAATTTTTTTTACTTCTTTCTCTGACTGCTTGGATAGCACAAAACGAACGTCAAATGGAGAGAGGGGGAGGGGGAATAGACATTTCTTTTTAGGGTTTGTTTTTTGTTTTTTCTTTTCTTCGGATCTTTGCTTTATACAATTTGCATGTTTGGTTCAAGAAACCAACAAATGGAGAAACAAACCAAAGATCTCCTTTCTTTTTGTGGCTATCTACGCTTTCCTCTGCTTCCGTTCTTTGTGCTGTTCAACACGATTCAACAAAAATACAAAATAAATATTACAAATTAGACAAACAGAACAAAACATAGGTAGAGTCTGAGTTTCATCGTAAAAATCTTCTTTAGCAGGCCACAACAAAGAAAACGTTGCCTCTAAGGTAAAAAAGTTTTGCTTTCTTCTGCGCATCGTTGCGCTTTCTTCGTTCTTCTGGGGGTTTCTTTGTTGCCGCTGCAGTTTGACTTAAGATTTATGCTTTGTTTATATATCGTCATCGAAATGGATTTTGTTTCGTTTTTATTTGCTCTGTTTTTCCTTACGAGTTTTTAACATACATTGCACACACATTTATTTTTGTTTCTGTTTCGGTTTTTTCCATCTTTCATTTCACAAATTTCTGTCTGCTTAGGTTTTGCTAGCTCAAAATTAGCAAAATAGTTTCTTTGTATTTTCCCTTCTATTTTTACATCGCTCTTTCCATCGGTTTCCCGCATGCAGTGGTTTTTTACTTTGCGCTTAACAAAATTAACTTAACTCTAATCTGCGATAGTTTTTTTTTCTCAGCAGATTTCCTCAAGTTCTTACGACCCCCAAGTGAATTTTCTTTGACTTTCCTTTCTCTTCGCATCCTGCAGTTCTTTTTTTGTAAATATTTTCGACTGCTCTTCTCTCGTTTGCCGCTGTTTCTTTTGGCAATGGTTGCCGCACTGCTTTTGCATCTCTGGTTGTTTATTTAGTGTATAACTATTCTCTATTATTTAAGTTAAGTCTTTGCTTTTCTTCACTTTTTTCTCGCGTCCTATGCGCTCGTCTCTTCGGAGACCGGCTTTTCTTTTCGCATTCACCGCCTTATTTATACATTATTTTTCTGCCTCCGCTGTTTTTCCCGGATTTTCCCGGCTTTTCGGGATGGCTTTTCTCTAGATTCTGCATGCTGTGTTTTTGTTTCTTTTGCCGATGTTGTTGCTTCAGCAGTTTCCTCTTCTAGTTGTTGTTCATGTGGTGGTTGTTGTAGACTCCTCTATCCGATCTTCTGCTTTTGATGTTGATTCTCCTCCCTCCTTAGCTTTTCCGCTTCTCCGCTTCCGGCTTTCTCTCACTCTCGTCCAATTTATATAGTACTCAAATGGGGTACTAATATATTATAGCTAAAAGAATTAAAGGTTTATAAGTACACATGAATTTAAAAAATAGTCAACTTTAGGGAAATGGGAGAAGGTAGAGGGAGTGTTTTCAACTTCTGTTAAAGCACAGAAATAAGTTTAAGCAGGGTTACATGCACATGAGCTGAATGAGAAGTAAATGATATTTACCTAGTATGGGTTACCAGTGATTAGACTGTTTAGTAACTATACTATATAAGAAAGAGAGCCATGTTGTTGTATCAAAAAGAAGCCGCAGAAATTTGGTAAGAAAATAAGTAAAATATATTTGTTTAGTATTCAGTGAATTGTTGTAAAAGTAATGAACAGATCTGAAGCAAACAGGCAAGCAACAACAAGCAGAGCACACAAAACACATGAAGCCGATGATTGTCAGTTTAAGTGTTTGTTGTGTTGTTCGAAGGTGCAGTGTTGGTAAGCGTGTTTAAGTGTTGAAAGAAACGATGAAGCCTTGGAGGTCTTAAGGTAAAGCTCAGTAAATGCAAATTAAATGGGGTGAGTTAGATGCTTTTTGTTTAGGGGTGGAAGGGGACTCGAATAATTGAAAGTACGAGAGCTGTAAAAGCGGAAAGCTCACATGCAAGGCAGTGTTGGTAAAAGCAGTTAAGCGAATAAGTTTGAACTTGAACCTTGTTCAACCTTGATCATATTTCAGTAAACATGAGCAATAAGGTTCAAGTAAACAAAATTCAATATAAGGATTTTATTTTGTGGGAAATGTGGCCAGAGATTGAGAAGCAAACGGAAATGTTAATCCTGTAGGACTGTGACAAAGACAGGAACAGAGAGAAGACAGTAGCTGAGAAGACTTCACTCACCTCGCGAAGACCTATTTGGGAGCGGCTTGATGTGGATACTGTGTGTATGCCTCGTCGGGTGATGCAGCTGTGCTAGCCTGTTCGGAATCTGTCATTGGCATTGTTGGTATAATAGTTGGTGGTGGTGCATAATATGGATAAGTTGGACTAATATACTGTAACGATGGAGAAAAGTTCTATAAAATAAACCGAAAATAAAAAAGAAAAATAAATAAAAATACAAATTCGAAAAAAAAATTGCAATACAAAATAAGAGGAAATTAATTGGAGTAAAAGAAAGGAGTAGAAAAAGTACAAATTAGGTCTCAACATTTAATATTTAATATACACAGCCCGCACTGAGAAGATCGTATGGATTGCGGACAATTTTTCTTTCTTTTCAATCCTCAAGGACTCAAGCAGATATACACATGTGTATTCCACTACAGCCATGTGTATATCTGCCTTTAATCAAGGAAATCTGAAAGAAAAAGTCGCGACTTTCGGGAGGAGATCAGAGATCGGTGGCTTACAGAGTTGCCAATCTGCAGGGTGGCCAACTGAGGCATCATTGTTCCGTATGGCACGCCCGTATCGCCGCTAACCATCATCGAGATGCCACGGGGCTGCACCTGGTTAACCGCCTCCGGTTTGTATGAGGTCACTCCCAGCTGAGGGGCAGCTGCCATCTGCATGTACTGTGGAGAATACGAAGTCTAATTGAAATACATTTTAAAAGCTCTTATTAATCCCACATGACACTAGACTGAAGCATGAGTTGAAAACCGCAATAAACATTATAAATCGACCTAAGCAAATGGTAAATAAATAATCGTCCAAAATCGACAGTTTTGAGTCATGCGTTTCAGTCCAGTGTCAAATACCCATAATGGAAGTAAATCCACTACTCACCTGATCATCTACCTGAGTTGTCATCATGTAACCCGGTATCCACTGGGAGCCGGCCACTGGATAGCCACCCACCTGGGGGGCGCTGAAGCGGGAGTAGGGCACTCCGATGGGTGTGCCCACGTTCACGCTGACTCCATTCTGCTGCATTGTGGGGTCGTAGGCCACGGGAATCCCCTCCGCGGAGACGTCGCGCCACGCACGCGCATTCGGATCGGGCGTCTTGAAGAGATTCTTCTTTTTCGGTCCGCCATCGGCAAACTTAACCAGCAGGGGATCTTTGGCACCCGGTATTGTGTTACCATTGAACATTTGAATAATTTGCTCGCACTTCTCGCGACTCTCCATGCGGGCAAAGCCAACGCCTAAGCGGAAAAATACGATATATTATTATTATTATTCGATCATTAAAAAGAACCCGCAAACACGGTTGCCAATTGAATTAATTAGAGGCTCAATAATGGAAACCGTGTTTGCGAACCATATTTACTCACCCTTGGAGTTCATCTGCTGATCACGCAATATTCTGGTCGAAACAACTTGTCCGTATTTCGATAGCATTGCCTCCAGATCAGTTTCTTTGAAGTGGGGCGGCAAATTTGCAATATACAAATTTGTGGGATCCTGTTCCTGTTGCTGTGTGGTTGTTGTATGCAATTGGGTCAGATCAGGGTGGTGTGGTGTTGTTGATTGTTGATTGTGGACGGTCGGGTTGTTGAAATTGAATCGATTTAAATTGGTTTGTTGGATTCGATGATGGATTTCGGTTTGTTTGTTTCGGTTTCACACAAATTAACGTTACACAAAAGCAGTTGGCGTAAGCATGTGTATTTTATTGGTTGTGCGTATGCATTTTGATGTGTGTGGTTTGGTTGTGTGTGTGTTGTGTTTGTGATGTTGTTTCGATTGTGTGTGTTTGTTTAATTTTTATTTTTTATTTCGAGAGAGAGAGGGGAGTAGAGAAATTAAGAACGTAGAGATTTTGTCATTAGTAAATATTCAAGTTGCTTGCCAAAAATGTTTCTGTTGTCAACTCTTTTTGGACTGTTTGTCTGTTGTCAGTGTGTTAGTGTGAGTGTTAAGTGTGCCTGACTCTTGCGAAGGTGTTTGTGTGTGGGTGTGGATGTTATGTAATGCCTCAGACTTATCGGATAATACCTTATTAAAAAGTAGACCTATGAACACGTTACCCCCTCAAAGATGAAGTGTCGTTCTTGCCCTCAAAAATTCTTAAAAGAGATGGTAATCATTGATGGTACCATAGATATGCTACTCTGCGAACTCCACTTTCCGATTAACAAATTCGATTTTTAACCTGCTTTGATCGATTTAGAGATAATTTAAGTGTAAAAAATAAAATTACCATTTAGTATCTATAGTAATACAGCATGATTTGCCATCTCGAATGCTTAACTAAGTTAAATACCTGCTCAGTAATTATGTCTTAGAATTTAATGAGATCTGTTTGATGTTATACTTAGAGTTTAGATTGTATTTGGTTTTTGGTTTGATTTTTGGCCGGCACAGGTTTGTAGCAATTTGCGTACTCAAACAACAAACTTTGTAGTAGGTTGATGTAGTAGAGGTTGGTTATATACTTGGCTGGCTATAACTTCAAAATACGAGTATACAGTTTATACAGTTGAATATACAGATTCAATATATAGAATATCAGATATGAAGAGAGATATACGCTAGTTGTACTGTTTCTATTTTGTGTCAGTGTTCAATTCTAGATTACAATCATTAATGCCTACGCAAATACGTGTTGTCTGTGTTTTGTTTATACAGCAAACTTTCCTTTATGTTGTTGGCTATAATTTTTAATGAGCCTTTAATGCCATCGGATTATAAAGTTGAAAAAAGCTACCGAGAGGGGAGTGAACAAAGTTGCTAAGCTCTTTAAATGAAAAACTTTTTGATTTGTATACAAATTAATATGCTCGGATGAATGGAAATATTTAAATTGATACCGGAATCCAGCATCCGTAAACCGCTGTAAATGGCTGCTAATTATTGATTAGGATTTACCACTTCTATATTGGGTTGTTTACAATTTGATCTATAACTAAAGTCGGGGATAGAAAAGATACAGTTTAAATATAACTATATCTACTTAATTTTCTGATAAATTTCACTAAAAGCTACTTAAATTTAGCGTCTAAAGCCCAATTTCCCATTTACGATTTAAGCTACAATATATCTCAAAAAAATATTTAAAGAAATACCTAACAACTTAAAATACTTCAGTTAATTGTTTCTATATTGGCAAAGAAACGAATAAATTAAATAAAAAAAACACATTATTTGTTTGAAAGCATGATTTTTCTAATATGATTTTTTAAATGCCCGGATTGTATAAAAAAGAAAACTATAATTATATAATGAGTACCCAAATTCTAAGTCTACCTTGATGAATAGGGCCTTAGCTAGATAATGATATTAATCGGGGTTTGTATTGGATATACTGCATTCTATAGTTGGTCAAATACCTTATGGAGAATGTTTTACACTAAACTAAATATACCTGTACTGTGTACTCTTAATGCAATTAATTTACCAAACAAGTCCGCTAAAAAACTTTAATTGTTCTCACTTAATGTCATTATTTTGGGATTCATATTTCAACTGCTAAAGGAAGATCAAAGAGAAGGATTATTTATTTTATGACTTTCAGTTTCATACATATGAACTAACGAATGCCATAAATAAATGCATTTATACCCAATTAAATCGAAAAATATACTAAAAATATGTTTTACGCTATCAATTGAACTACCTCTTTGCAAAGAAAGATAAAAAAAGGAAAAATTGAAATCTAAAAATGTTTTGAGGTTTGCTAGAAATATGTTTTCGTCTATATAGTAGGTTATATAGAGATATTATGTGTGGTTTTTGGTATACGACAAACGGTTATACAAAGAGAGTTTTTGGAACAACACTACGAACTAGAGGTTGGGTTTGGCATAGGGGTTATCGGATTTGGGTTCTAGGGTGGGAAGTTATAAAACAAAGATATGGCAAATACATAAATGCACACCCTGCGGTGTGAGAAGATATATATAAATATATACTTTTGGCGCCTCCTTAGGTTGTAAGTTTGAGAATATGAATATTCTCAGGAAGTGGAAGCCCACTTAATTTGTAACAACGCAAATCAAAATAAGATTTAAGTTCTTATAAGCCTGGATCAAAACATACAATCATCTAAGATGATAATACTTTGTTTTGGCAGCATTTTTTTTTTTTGAGCACGGTTTTAATTAAAAAATAAAAACTAATTTAAGCCTTAACAAAAGGAAAATAATAAAATATGGAGGCAACTGAGGGGTCAGTACACACAATAAACGAAATGCAGGAATGACTAGGGGGCGTGGGATCTTTCGGTTTGGAGTTTGGGGATGGAAACTCTGGGTTTTTCCGGAAGGAGGGGGTGGGGGTGGGGCATTTTGCGGTGTGTGGGGGTGAGTATTACTTGCATGCAAACAAACGTACAATGGCCGGCCTATGAAGCACCCAGATACCCACTTTGGCCATCTGAGCTTGCACGCCCTTCCCCTGCAATCCTTTTACGGCGCACTCGGCGAAGGCTGGCTGCTCGAAGTCGACGAAGCCGTAACCTGCAAAAAAGCATATTTTGTTTTTGTTTTTCGTTGTTGGTTTTGTTTTTGTTTATATTTTTTGTTGTTTGTTTTTGTGTGTTGCGGGTGGGGGGGAATTTTATTTTTATTTTTTTTAATTGCATGTATAAATATATATATAAATATATTTGCAGAAACAGAGCGAGAAAGAGAGCGAGAGGAAAATATGTTTATTTATATTCCAATATTTGGTTGGCACACAAATCGAAAATTGAAATTGAATTCAATCAAGAACCGAAAAAATTGGCGAATTTTCGCATTGGGTCACGTGCAACAAAAACAAAATCGAACAAAAACAAAATATTCGTTCAACAAGAAAAGAGGAGTAGAAGAAAAAAACGGGTGAAAATTAAATTAATAATTAATTTAAATAAACTTAAGCACTAACAAACAGAATCCAAACGCAAGTGGAAAAAGTACTCAATAAAAATATATTTATATCGATACACGCACACACATTTATAGAGAGGCAGTCTTTTGTAGATTTACTATTTTTACAGATTGTTCAGTTATCGGGGTATTTACACATTATCGTTCTCATTATCATTATTAGCATTAGTTAAGTGCATCAGTAGCAGATAGTATTCGTAATAGTAGAGTGAAATGCATGAATGACACGATTGCGAAATGATCAGGAATCAAACGGAAAAACTCAAAAACAGTAGAAGGAAATGAAGTACAAACTGCTAAATGCCAATTTCTTATGTGGAAAATTAAAATTTCAAAGTATAATTTTACATATTGAAACGAAATGAATCTACACACGATAACGAACAAGCAATAAGTTGTGATTACTCAAAAAAAAAAAAAAAAAATAACAGAATGCTGAGTGTTCTTTGAAATGTTTGAGTTGTAAAATCAGTAAGAATTCGATAATATCAAAAAAATGGAAATGCTGATTAAACAAAAGTAAATAAAATGAATTAAAGAATATTTCCAAGAGCACTCAGCGTTTATAAACCAACTAAAAGGTATCTAAAAAATCAATGAAATTTCAGTTTTTGGTTTGTTTATAACATCTTTTCTTGCGTTTCTTTTGGATATCTTTTTTTTTTTTGTTTTTGTTTTTACATAAACACATACTAATAATACTTATACAAAAACACACATAAATAAAATAATGATGAGAATGGTGAAGAAAAAAATACCTTTACATTTGTTTGTTGTTTTATCTAAAATAGCCTTGGTTGATATAATTGTTCCGTATCTGAAAGTTGTAAACAAGAAGAGACACAGGTGGGTTAAATAGCATTCCGCCTCGAATGGACAATGGGAAAAGGTGTTGCATGACAACGATTGCAAAGAGTGGAAAAAGGATAATCAGATTATAAACACATTCATGTCTCTCAGGGTGTCGAAGTGTGCGTGCGCCGGGTGCCACGTGCCACAATGTATTCCATAATTTTTAAGGAGCAGGAGGTTGCTAGTTCGTCCTGATTGGGTCGCGTTTACCTTACCGTAAGCAATTAAAGTGTCATTAAAATGCAATTTTTATGCTCGTGCGCGCTAAAGTAGGCAATGGAAATTTTCACAACCCTTTGGCTATCTTTTCCCCAACTCCTGGAGCGTTACTTTGCTCATTTAAGCCTGGCACAATAATTGACTTAGTCCGTGTGTAATGCCCCTTTGACTGTCGGCTGAAATTAAATCGATATCTTCTTAGTTACACTACTACTAGTGCCCCCTTCTGCTCGCCGACTCATAAATACATAGTCATAATAATATTAAAGCCCCCCGCACCACCACTGGCTCTAATAAGCCGCTTATTTTGATTGCCTGCACAGGAAGAGAAGGAACCACGCGCAGTAAAAAAAAGAAGCAAAATAAATTAACCTTCAATTTAATTACTTGACTTACAACGGGTGGAATTGGAGCCCTGCCTTTTCGTTTGGTTTGCATGTTCCTGTGACGCCGCAAATAAGTTATTTTCGTATGCACACAAGCATTGGCCAACAGTGCGTATGCGTAATACACATATAATAATAATAAGTTTGTTGGTACACCACAAAATGATTTCCTTTCTGGGATACCCAAAAAATAATTTTGATAAAGCGTGCGCACTAATTAGTGGATTTTGTTTAGTTTGCAGAAACTTGGCCTCGTCCATCAAGAAGGTCAGGGGTAGCTGCTGCTTTTTTGGGGGTTACTTTTCGGGCAAAGGATACAAAGGACGCGGGGTGCCTTTATGGAAACGCAGCCGAGCGGAATGGACTGAGGCTAAGCCGCTCATTAGCAGATGGGTGGGGGGTGGTGGTGGAGCGGATGGAAATGGATTTTGGGTTCCGATCCGTCTCAAAAACACACACCACATCATTCTGAGGTTGGGCAAATCAATAGTCAGTCACATACATTTCAAATTAGTTCATTTCGTATGGATGGCATTTCGTATGCCACGATGTGACACCGAAGATACAAACGTATCTGAAAGATACTACTCAGAAAGAAAGGAGCGAATATATTTCAATTTTACAAATGTATTCAGGATCGAAAAACGGATACAAACATCTTGGGGATGGCAGAACATTTCTTTACACAGCCCAAGTCGCCATATCCTTGCATTTTCAAATTAATAGTGGTGGGTACTGCCAGATCCAATCTGAATCTTAAATTTTTCTTTGGCTTTATAAAAGCATCTGGATATTCCACAAGCAAATATCATTATAAACGTTCAATTAAAACAAGATGTAGATGCTGCTAGCTCAAAGGCAACATAATTTCTGCATGGGTTGCTCGAAGGCAAATTTATTTAGCAAATCTACGGCAGGCCAGTAAAAGCCTCGAGCTGCAAAAACAATTAAAATGAATTTGCATAATGGCCTGGCCCAGGGAGCCGGTTGTGCCCAGATATAATGCAATTTAATGTGATATGTGGACCGCTGAGACAAGATACAAAACCGCAGGGCAAGCACAGGCACTGGCACAAATCACTGAGAGGCTTGATTGCATCCATATCGTAGCCTGAATCTGATTTGAATGGCAATCAAAGTGGTTGAATGGGTTGCTGCTTCGTTTTTTTTTTGGGAAGCCCATCCAGATATGTTATGTTGATGTCCTGGCTGTACTCACTGTGCACACATATTAACTAGATCCTTGTCGGTTGTGCCCTGCTGCAGACCGCGAATGTAGAGATTTGTCTTGGACAACTGCTCGCCGCCCTGTTGGTTTTGATTCTGTACCGTGCCGTTGGGACCCATGTTCGTGTTGGTGTTCGTCGTGTTGCTCAGGCTGGTGCTTAGGGTGCCGCTCTGGGAGCCCGTGTTCGAGGAGCTGCTCGAGTTGGTGTTGCTCGGTGAGGCTGCCGTCGGCACTCGCTGACCGTACTGCAAAGAATGAGAACAACAAATTAGTAACTGATTAAACAACAAATATGATCTTATCATTCATATAATTTACTGTATATTCCAAATACATTTCAATTGGTCTTCAAAGTGGTTTGGTATTATCATCAAATATGCATTACAGCACCATTTTAAATGGATACTTGTGCGGAAACACGAACGATAGATGGTCAAAGCACTCCATACATTCGAGCAGCCCACAGCTGTAGGCAATATTAAAATGTATAGAGCAAAAGTATGTCGATAATATTAAGCGATTTGGCTCCCACAATCCATAGATTGAGAGCGGAGTAGCGAACAGTGGAGGCAGTGCAAGTATTTTTATTGAAATTCCAACTGGAATAGCTGCCATTCGAAGTTATTGAATGCTGCTTGGCCCACACAATGGATAGAGATGGCGATAGCCAGCCATAGATAGAGACAGGATAGAGGTGAGGAAGAATGCAGAAAGAGAGCGGTAGTGAGGCAGATGCACGGGAAGAAAGAGACAGCCACATTGGCATGCTGACGACAGGCATGACGATGGCGTTTTTCACTTAAAATGCCACACATGTGCCACAGGGACACGAATAAAGTCGAAGGATGTGGAGCTCGAGCTTTGCATATAAGGCTGCAGGATATTTGGCAGCTGCAGTCGAAGGCGTTGAAAATCTATATAATTTGTATGCAACAAACAATGGCTCCGCACTCACACAAGCGCACACATAAAAAGGTCCAACAAACTTTGCCATTGATACATTTTTGAAAATTTGCCAAAAACATTAGTTTATTCGCACAGCAGCGCAGCAGCAGCACATCAGCGGGAAATGCTAAAATATGCAGCCCACAACAACAACAACTGAACAAAAAACACTTTTCCACTGCAAATTCTCCAAAAATTGCAAACTGAAAATCAAGCGAGGCATTTTTCGTTCGGATTTTTTCCTTTGTTTCAGGCGGGGAATAAAGGTTTTGTGGGCTTTGAAAACTTTTTAGCCGGCCGCAAAATCCATTTGCATGAAAGCCACTGAATTTGGGGGGTTTGGGTTGAAAAGTTCTCGCTAATTGATCCGTGTCATGATGCCGCCTCTCTTAGGGCTAATACTTCCGTCGGTAAAACAATTTGATTTTGAAAAAATGTAAATCCCCAGAGGTGCTAAAAATCAAGTGGAGCTTTACATATAAAACCGAACTTCTAATTTATTTGTTGCCAGTATTAATTTGATTGGGTTTGTTTGGAAATGTAATGCCATTTGAAGGTAAAATAAAGCGAGCAGTTATGTATAGAAAAATTGATAAACGTTTGTACGCTGCTTTTGGTTTTTCTGTTATAAATGTATAAATGTATTTATATTTTTCAATACAAATATTTTTACCAAATTTCAAATGCTGCAGAGACACGGGTCGTATACTTAATTTCCATGAGAACTCTGCTTTATTGGTTGTTCAAATGTACTTCACACATGTTTCTTTCTGTACATTCTTTTTGCCGATTTATATTCAGACGTGAGTGTCACGCGTCGCCAAGCAGGCAACCGACACAAATCATAAAACCCTACTCGTTTGCTATCTCTCTGGGCCAAGTCCAAATAAACTTTGACTCCCAAACTCGTTAAGTTACTGAACAAGGTCTCGCAATCTAGAAGATACATTTTGTACAGTTTTAGCTACGAAATAGCTCCCATTTCTTCTCGCATGCAAAACATAATTAAATAATAAATTCAGCCAGCAGTTTTTGTAGTCAGCAATTGTTTATCTGTCGCTGTGTGTGCGAAAACCCCAAATGAGTGAGTGAGTGTGCGAAAATACTTAAGCCAACACTCATACGCCCTGTGTGCCAATGAACTTTTCTCTCTTCACTTTCTGCTCGCGGCCTCGTCGTCGCTTGTCTGATAATGAAATTATATCGTTCTAATAATTTTATGCGCACAGCAACGACGGACAATCGCAAATTATATACTATATATTATGTACATAATATATGTTTTATGATGGTCTATCCATGTATTCTTATGTGTGTCACGCCAAAGTGAGCAAACGACAACTTGGCTGGCTTTTTATTTTATTCAATTTTTCTGGTCGTCGGCTTAACTTTTTTCTAGTTTTTTGTATTTTTTGTTTATATTTTTTTTTGGCAAAAAAATTGCGTCATTTGCAAAAAATTTCACGCTGCGAAATCTGCGCGGTTTTTCGCTTTTAAATAAGTTATCTTGTCCTTCGCTTTGCCGACTCTTTCGCTAGCTATTATTTTCTACATGTTTCTCATGCTTTCCACATGAGTTTTGTGGCCCACACGTGTCTCCCAGACTTTGGCCAACTGTATTTGAGCAAAAGTTTATGCACATTAGCA
Source organism: Drosophila simulans (assembly GCF_016746395.2). Lineage (NCBI taxonomy): Eukaryota > Metazoa > Arthropoda > Insecta > Diptera > Drosophilidae > Drosophila > Drosophila simulans. The sequence goes on from NC_052522.2 coordinate 5,076,793, forward strand.
CGGTAGTTGGGATATGTTAACCTCTTTGCCGCTCCGCTGTTATTTATGCGCATTTAATTTGTTTACTTATTTATTGCATTTGCACGAAGCGGCAGCGAAACAAACTAAAAATACAATTTAATGGCATAAGCTCAACTTTTTGATTGCGATGGGACACAAATGAAATGGAATGGAATGAAATGATATAAAGTGATGTCGTCGTCGATTCCATTCGATGACGATGACGATGGCAGAACACGCAATTGTTAATGGCCTGAACTTATGACTATTCGTTTGTTCTTCTTCCATTTGGTTTTCACTGGAAATGGGTGTTTATGGACTTTTAGAATGGGTCGGGACGTAAGGAAACTATTTTAGTGGGGGAACTTGGAGCTTATATAGCTTATAAATCGATTATGTAGTTAGTCGTCAGCTGGTATTTTGAGTTTTATGCTCCAGAATGTTAAGAGGTTTAAGATAGAGATATAGCACTCAAAAACTTGACAAGTTTAGATAGAGATATAGCACTCAAAAACTTGACAAGTTTCATTTTCAGTTAATACTGCCTCTACGATTTCAAACACAACTTCATCTCCATGCTAACATCTCCATTAAGAAGCCATCAACAATTATTAGCCACAATAAAGCCGAAAAACATTCCGAGAAACTGAAACCGAAAGATCTTTGGAGATCCGCTTGAAAGAGTCACGTGCCAGAAGTGTGAAATACCAAATGGACTTTTGTTTGATTTATGATGTCTCCACGACATGAGCGCCACCCATAAAATATATTATTCACTTAAGCCGAACGCAGTCTTCTCTTGGCTTTCTTCGAATGGGGTCCCCCTCCGAGCCCCTACCCCACCAACTGGAGCCTTGACTAATAAATCAAAATGCAAAGACCAAAGACGCATACGAAATGCGGAGTGCACTCATTTTCAGTCACTAAATCAGTTGCCGCATAAATCCACTCCGTCATGATTAGTGACAGATATTATTTGTCCAAGTGCTTGCCAGCCTGTCAAAATTGGTTAGCATATGTAGGTTGAAATCTAGCCAAAAACCAAAGAACCAAAGACCCAGCGCCCAGAAGTAGAGCTCAACTGGCCATTGACCCAATGTGAAATTGTGGGGAATTATGGGGAGTCAAATTAGAGCTGGCTGCGTGTCCGCTTACAACTCGAGGCGATTGTATTGCCTGAGCGGATTTCACTTTTCGGAGAAAACCCCTTTGGGATGAGGGTTGCAAAACTCATCAAATCAAGGCAGCCAAATCCGGCTTTTTCTCTGATTGGGGAGGGTTTTTGCTGCTCGTCGCTGCTCCTTGCGGAAAGCCACATAAAAAATGCCTCTCACGTGACTTATATAAATTAAATGCGTTTCGGTCTCCCACTGTGGAACTGTGGAAGCTGGCATGAAAATGATAGACGGATAGATGGATTCATTTGCCGCTGGAAAGGAAATGTTAGGCGTCAGATAACAGTCAGCAGAAACCGCCCAGAAAAATCCTGGGTGGGGTGGCATGAGATTTTCTCCCCCGCTCCCCAATAATCGACGCAAGTCATGCCAGGGGTTTGTGGAGGTTAAGAGGGCAGCTTTTGCCTCTGCAAATATTTGACATGCCAATGGCAAAGAATTTCGAATTATCTGCAGGTGGAATTTTACTCGGAAAAAAGAATTTATGAAATATCCTAGTTCCACCATCAAAAAACGAAAGAATAAAAAAAAACCGCTTTATCAGCAATAATTCCATTTTGACAAAGAATTTCAATTTCAAATTGTAGGCAGCACTTTTTTCTAGCAGGTCAACGACATATTCTTTGTTCTTTTGTTTGAGCAGACTGAAAAAAAAAGTTTATTAGTCCCGACCTTCAAAGCAAAATAAAGTTGGGCTGAAAAGAGTTGCCAGCAAACTTTTATAATCATCGTGATAAGGTTGTAATGGCTTGAATCTAATCAATGAAATTTATGAGTTTCTTCCAAGAAATCGTATGCAGTTTCTAGTGACCTCATAAATACAAACTCAAGTTCACGTTTATAAATACATGTTTTTGGCGCAGTTTCTTAAAATATTTATATTAAAATATATATAATATGTATATTTAATAATGCATGTGGGTAAATACATCGCGCACAGCATATAAAAACAACTTTTAAATCGAAAAATAAGAAATAAATGCAATTTCTTTTTGTTATTTTTTGTCATTGCAACCAATTTTTTTTTTATTGAATCCTAGTTATTGCCACTTTGTTGAGTTTTAAATTGACACTATATGGACAAGTGGCTGTTTTCCTTTCTGGTTTTCCTCGGTTTTTTGTTCAATTCGTTTTGCCAACATTGCGAGTTTATTGGCTGACACAAATTTGCATTGTTTTCACTTTGTTTTATTTTTAAAATAAATTTCGCTTTGTTTTGCGTTTTATTTGAATAATATATATAAATAGCGAGATGGGGAAAATTGTTGACAAATTTTGCATTTCACTGCGGTCTTGTTAAGCCTTTTTCTAGATGAAATGTATGTATGGATATAAATATTAATTTGCATAATTTTGGATACCTAATCAAAGGGAAACTCTCAGAACCTCTGATTGTGACCCCAAAAAGGGAGTAAAGAACGGATTGGAATGCCATGAGAGCAAAGACTTTAATCAAGCGGAAAGGTTTCTGTGTTTGTTCTACGTGATTCGGAAAAGGTTGAGCAGGTTTTCTACTTTTATTTTTCCTTTTTGGTGCGGTATTATCTTAAATTGGAAGTCGCAATGAGCACGTGCTTTACTTGAAGGAAAGAGAAGAGGCGATGGAACTCAAAGATAAATTTTATAAGCAGTTGTAGGAGATGTATCTTATTTCGGTTGAAGACCTTTACAAGCTGGTTATTTATGTGTACTTTACTTTTATTATTACAAAACGATCAATTTTAAATTGTAATCCTCTTGTATGTTATTATTATATATGTATTGGCAATTCAAATATTTTTCAATCATTACTATATCAGCAAATAAAATTGGTACATACGCCCCTTTTGAAACCATAATCACAATGATAATAAAAGCCACAAATGTTGACTACGCTTGTGTACACTGGAAATATGCTGCCCTACGTCCGTCCCCCTCGATTATACCCCATTTTCACTATCCAAGTTAACCGCAAACATTTTGTTGCACACACACACACACACAGGGAGGAAAAAAAGCAGACGGGAAAAGTATCTGGCAGATAGCAAAAGTCATGTCTGAGTTTTGATATTGAAATGGGCCGGCCGAGGGAAAATGTGTATGTAACCCGACAATGGGTCGCAGTTTAAATTTCATGTCAACGCCAGATACTCTCGAATAGCTCGAGATACAGATACGACAGATATACATACAGTACACGGATGCAGTAGTCGGTTGGATCCCTCGAGTGGGTGGCAGGCAATGCGGGGCCTACGCAAATATGCGGAATATATGTATATATGAGGAGCAGACGACGGGACCCAGACTTTCAACTCAGCAGCAGCCACTTGGCGACAGTCGCACAATAAAATGCAATAAATTTATTGAATTAAAGCAGATAACTCAATTGAGTGGACAGGCCAGTCCAAGAAGCTGGGGAGAAAACGGACAATGCATCTTGGCATTTAGGGGGAAAAGAACCCAGAAGCGATGAGTCAAGAACCCGAAGATGGGAAAATGCGTTTCTTACATGAAAGAATTTCAAAGCAGAAAAATAATCACAGTAAATGGAGGTGAATGATCATTATTCATGATTTACAACCACTTAACAACTGAAAGGTAAACATTTAAGCATACATTCAAGTTGTATACAGCTAAGATATAAAGTAATCTTATATTAATTCAAGTTCCAATGTTCTAAGGGTATTTCCAATCTGACGACTTTCCATTTCTATCACATGCGTGATTAGGGCCATTAAATCATAACCCATTGACCAAATGGGCAACAGACGATAAGAAAGGCCATATCGATTGCGAGCTAAAACCGAAATGGAAAATGCGTCATCAAAAGCGCTGTTTTAATATTCATAATCAGACAGAACCAGTTGTTTCTCAACTATTCGCACTGATTGCCATTGCTTCAGCCAACTGACAAAGATAACACGCCATTCTGATAAACATTTATCGATACGAAAGGTGAAAGAGGGACGACCTATTCAAAAGGAGAGAGAGAGCATGATAGGTTGGAGAGGGACAGGACGGTGGTACAACAATAAATTTATCGCCGAAATGGAACAGTAAAAGCATTTTAGCGCGATTAGTCCAACAAGGGGCAACAAAATGGTATATATATGTTATATATATGCGTGTATATACATAGTATATGGAACTTGGCCAGACAGATTGGTAGGGAAAGTGAAGGGGGTTTTAGTGGGGTTAAGAGACCCGCTCGTCTGCTCTTTGGGGCCGAAGGTCTCCAGGTCTCCAAAGCGATTGTCTGTTGGCATAATAAATTTTAGCATTAATTGAGTGTATGATTGAGCCAGAGTTCTTGTTGTTGCTCCTTGTGTAGGTGGAATGGACAGCAGCAAGTAAATAAGATTTTAATTGAAGCTTTTAGCAGGAAATGGAATATTAATGGAAGCTGCTGATGAATTCTGCAGCTGTTGCAGCCACTTCTTCTCCAATTCCCCCCAAAGGCTTATGCAAAAATTAAGGGGGGACCATAAAAAGTATCTCCTGTACTCATCCTCCATCAATGATGAAACTGCAAATTGCTAATCTAAAGCCAAAGTTCATCAAGTCTGCCTGCCAAGTGCATTTGACATTTGCATGTTGCTGCTGCGACAAAAACTTGTAAAGTTAGTTATCCATAGGCCCACTGAGTTGCTGCAAAGTGGAGCCTGGGCACATCACCGGTATTTCCAGGTGTAATACCACCTGATTGGACAGGGGGGGCCATCTCTCATAATTGCTCCTGTCAATTTTGTATACCAAACTCATTTCTGCAGAAAGGTTAAAGCTTGATTGGCATCTGGCCAAAAGCAAAATGGCAGTCTCAATGAAGATTGAAGCCTGGAGAAAGGGAAATGGGAGGCTAATGCCAGGTGGACTACGAACGGCATAATGCGATCAAATTAGTTGGGCATGTCAATCAAATGCTAATTCAATTCAAAGTATACGGCTGATTAAAGTGAGTCGTGTTGAATCTTCAGGGATGGGATAAAATGTCGAATGATATTCCAGTCTTGTAAAAGAATGCTATTTGGTCATTGAGTCAAGAAAATACAACTTTAAAGATTTTAAAATAAATGTAAGATAAATTATATGATATATGTTTGTTGGGTTGTTATTACATGATATATGGCGCGTGATATTTATTAACGTTGCCACATTAGCAACGACCACTAATCACAGAGAACGAGACGGAAACTTATTTCTGCACTTGGGTGAAAAATAATTTATGTGACAACGTGCAGAAACTCGGGGGTTAGTGAGTGGGTGCCAAAAAAGAATAAAATAGAGGGGTAGGGAGGGAATGTGGCCAGCAATAGCGATTGCAAATAATAAATCAAATAAAGCTGTTGAACGTGATCGGAAGCCGCAGTTAAAGAATGGTCAAGTGGGTTTCGGACACCCAGAGCGGGAAGTACGGATAGCATGTATGTATATGTATCTCCCCCTTTTAGCGGTGTCTGCCAATTAAACACAAATATGCTGCATTTAAATTGAATTAAGCCCGAGGCGATACGATGAGAAATAGCAACAAATACTCGCTTCAGTTTTGCCCCTCACTCTTTAACAGTTTTAACTGCACAGAGAAAAATGCCACGGACTGCATAAGCCGAGTTTCAGAAACCCAAACCTGACACCCGACACATAAAAAATTCCAGTTATTCAGACTCGGAGATCCGGAAAATCTTTAAAACATTTCAAAAAGTTTTTTAATATTTAATAAGAAGAGTATATAACAAGTTATGATTAAGACAAGAACCTTAAGATTAGTTAGGATCAGTGATATTTTTTCCTATGTACAGAAGAATACCTACTGTTTTTTTCCCATTCCATATTACACCTCTCTTCCCATAAATAATGAATGAATCAAGTCTCGACGAATGCGTGTGTAGCGGAAGTAACACTTAACTCAAACACGAGCACGAGTCTGTGTTCCAAAAGATGGATGAGTGTGATGATGCCCGGGGGTTATTGGGAGGTAAAGCCCTCCACAAGCACACACGCACACACACGGGCGTGTCAATCACACACACGGCCATAGAAACACGGACAATGACAGCCCGAAAAGTGACAAAGACAACACGTTTCGTGCTGCAAAAAGTTACAGTGGCCTCTTAAAAACCCATGGCCATCTCACTCGCACACATTCGCCGAGACTTGTCTTTCTCTATGCGGGTATTTAAATTTAATTTGCAAGCTGACAAAAAAGAAAGCAAAGCGGTTTCTTGACATCTCCCCCTTAAGTAAGTCTCCGTCTCTTTCGGTTCGCCTCCGTCTGTCTCTTTCTGTGACAGACAGGAAGTGCAGAAGTGTGTGTCCCTCCACCCCCTCCCTAAGAACCCTCAGCGCAGCACACAGCTTTTCCATATATGGCTACAAAAAGGAAAACTTAGCTGAAAGCAAGTCAAGTCAAGCACAAAACCTAAAATTGTGCTGGCTGTCGCTCTGCGTCCGTCTCTTTCTCCCCAACTATCCCCCTCTCTTTCGCTAAGTGGTTTTTTGGTCAGGCTACTAACGTTTTAAGGGGGTCGTCGAAATGAGAGATATAGTGTCGCACCAAGAGGATGGTAAAGGGGATAGTGAAGTGACAGGCTTTGTTTCTCCATTTAGTGCAAATTAGGAGGGACAACAACATTTACTAAGGTGAAAAGCCCCCTCCAACAGATTTTCAACCTAATTGAACTGTTCAATGGGGACTGGGAAAATCAAAGGGGGGTGGCCAGATGGGGGTTGTACAAAGGACAATGAGCAGACAAAAAGGGTAGCGCGAGGTACTGAAGCGAGGAAAATGAAGTAGGCGGCTTTAGTTCAATAGGCTTTACACATTTTTTGCATACGAAAACAAGATTGCTTCTAAAAGTAGTAAACCTTGCAACCCTTTTGAATAAATTAAACTAAGTTCTTTTATACCTTTTCTTGGAAAAATATACTTAATATATAATTTTTTGAAAATATACCTTATTGAAGTGCATTTAAATTTTCCTGACAACTTGAACTTCAACAAAACTGACACACACACACAATCCATTAACAATTGGCCAGATGTGAAACGACTTCATTTCCATTATCATCAACGTTTTAGCTCGACCATTTTACCTGGCCACTCTACAAAATCAACACAGAAAGCCAGAAAACTGGAAAACCAGAGCACAGGTTGCAACTGTTCTTGTTGTTGGCGTTGCTGTTTTGGCCAGCGATTAATGGAGGAAAGTACACAAAATGTTTTATCACTCATACGCCACATGTGCCGGCGAGGAACAGAGATAGGGCGAGTTTCAGAGCGAGACAAATGTGTCCCCAGTGCAAACAAAACGCCTACGTTAATTACACTGGCCAGCAAAAGCGGCGGAATAAACGAACTTTAACAACTACAGCAAACTGAAGCCTCTGGCTGCGTGTGTTTGTGTTTTTGTGTGAATTGAAAATGACTCATTTATAAAAGCAAACGAAGTAAAATCGAAACACACACAAAACACAAAAAAACAAAAACCATAAAAAGCACCTGACAACACTTTTGTGGCCAAGACAAAAGCGAACCACTAAAATTCAATCATCTTTGCAAGAAGCTGTAAAATGCGGCGGAAGGAAGAAGAGGAAATCCGGAAAGAGAAAGGTATAATGGCTGAAAAAGGACAGAAATATTTACAGATGTAGAAATAAGTATCTAGCCTACATAGGTAACTTGAGATACTTTAAGGCCTGAGATACTTTTACTAAATTATGCTAAACGGCCGACTTTATATAGATATCATTATTGAGAGAAGAAAAACCCTACCCGAAACCCACTTTAAAACATTGTTAGTATAACAAGAGTTTCGATAAAATGCGTCACCTCCAAATGACTGTCATTGAACAACTAACACGCCCCAGGTAAATTTATCTTTAAATGTTTGCAAGAAATTATCATAATCGTAGCTCGCTCAAAGCCCAAAGGGAAAAGTCTCGCGGTCTCAGAGTCCCAGTAGGCACTCTCAATCTGATTATAAACGCCCTACTCATTCCTCGACGTTGACTCACTTTTTAGAAAAAGTTGCCACAGCAGTCACGTCACTTCATCGGCCATATACATAAATACTACATTCACATATAGTATCTATCGCTCTTGTTTTGTCAAACAGTTGACATAATGTTTTCTGTACTTTTTTCCACAAACTGATAAGGAACAATTTTTTTTACCCTATTTCTGTTTGTGGAGAATTTGTGTTATCGCCGGGGGCTGACTAAACTCGATATTGTTATCGGGGGAGGAAAATGAGCTGAGGAAAAAATGCCACCCCTGCCGCCCGCTTTCCACCACTTCAAATATATAATTCTTTGTAAATTCCAGAAATCCACCTTCATGCGTTTGAAGTTTATTAGATTTATAAAATGGTTTCCGTTTGCATTGAGAGTTACATATTTTTCAAAAAGGGGAAAAACACAATTTCAGCTTTATCGCAGCAAATGTCAAGTGACTTTCCAATGAAAAGGAAACTTTAAACTCAATGGTCATTCGAGACTTCTCGTGATGGAAAAACACGGAGAGCCTTTCGTGACGCAAGGGAAACTTAAATATGATATTTTATCTAAATGGACTTTCATTTTAATGTAAACTATTGTGTTTCAACGAAGGGCAGAGTTCAGAATAATCTAAATGGCCAGCAAACCATACAAAATTTATGCTATCAATGAAATAAAATGGTCAAATTTTGCCATTTTCTTATTGTTTAATATATGTATGTATTTTTTATTGTTATGCCCCAAGCTTGTTTGTCTGTGCTTTATTTCCAAATATTTTATGCGTTTTGTACACATTATTTGTTCATTTTTTACGCTTTTCGAGCGTCTATTTTTATTTACATTTTCTTTTGCATTATTCTGTTATTATTGTTGCGTTTTATTCCGTTGGATTTGCATTTTTGAGCACGTACAAAGTTCGCACCAACGCTCAAACACACAAGACAGCCAAAAAAAAAATACGCTTAGCAACCCCCGCGAAATAAAACGTGGAAAAAGTAGCAACTTGACTAACAAATTGTTCTGTCCGATTCTGCTCCTTTTTTCCTTTGAGCCAGGAAGTCAACACCGCGCGATAAGTGCAAAGCAAAGCGAATACAAATGGGTGGAGGGGGCGGATAAAGGGCAGGGAGGGGAGGGAATATGTAAATCCTGAAATTGCCAACAAACCATAAAAAATGCTGCGGCCAAAAAGACATAAAACAGATGAGCCAGGCGAAAGCGAAGGAAACCCCCGAAAATTCTTAAAAGATGAAGATGAGCAAGTTGCAAAGTGGCACTGAGAAAAATTCTTATGATTTTACAAAATTATTTCCTGTTAAATAAACAAATAAACACATCATTTTCAAAATACGTATTTTCGGATTGGTTATGATTTAATTACTATTTTTAATCCGTTTAATATTCTACGTTTGAATTCATTTCAGTGTAAGTCTAAGTGGGTGGCGGGGTGGTGGGGTCACCAGAGAGGATGCTTCAGCTGTTTAAGGACATGTGCCGAGGTGAGAGTTCACAGTTCTCCGCTCACGTTCAGCATCTTCGCTTCTTTTATTCCCTCTTATTTGCTTCTCTGCTTATTTTTTTACAACTTTTACTTTGTTACAGAAATAAAACAAAGAACAAAGTGAGGTTTTCGGGGGTGTTGGGTGGCGAAATAATCCCCTAAGGCCCTGGGCCAGGTTAACGATGTTGTCTGCTCGCCTTGTTTTTGGGGCGTGGGCGGTGAAGAGAGAGGAAAAGGATATATAGCGAGGAGGAGGGGCAGGAAGGAAAAGAAGAAGCAGGAGGGTGCAATGACTGCAACTTGTTCGCAGAGAAAGTTCCTTGAAGCTGTTAAGAAATTTCATTGTTGCCCATTTTCAAGGGTTGTTTTCATGTCTCACATTGCCTTCTTTATTCTCCTCTTCCTTTTCGGCGAGACAAAGGACGAGGCGGAACCAGCGAGAAGGGGTGCCAGCACACAACAAGCGAGAGCCACCAAAAAATGCCAAAAATAAAGTTGCCCTCTTTATCGCACAACCAAACACTACCACTATTGCAATCACCCGAAATAAAGGCTTAACCTTGGACTTCACAAGCTCAACCGGCGCTTCGACCTTAAGGCGTGGCAAAAGGGGCGGCGGCGGCATACGGGGAGAGGGGCCGGGTCGGCAGACTTAATCAGTCGTTGCCTCGTCGCTTTCATATCGGAATGTATTCCTTGAATGGGACAAAATTACACTGTAAAAACAACTAGTTTTAAATTTCAAAAATCGGGGAAATTTTTTAAAAATCGAACGATGTTCTGCTGTGACTTATAAGAGAGTTTAAACTAAATTATTCTTCGAAAGACTTCATTAAATTGTCAATGTAAAAAATCCATCATAGAGGATTAGACAATTTTTACCTAATTGTTAATTTACGAAACCGTTATAATTTAATTTTTTGCTGTGCAAAAATGAAGTGTGTGGAGCGATTGTAGCGTATACAATCGTGCATGGCACTACCAGCTCATACTCATACAGATACAGCAATGATTCAATGACTAATTCAAAGGCAGCGCTACTTTATTTGATAAGCGCTAACTAGTTGCAGAAAAAATCGAGAAAAAGGCTGTTGCAAAATGTCATATGTTTTATAATGAGAAACATAGTTTTGTAGTTTGACTTCAAAGTTTACTTATATCATCAAATTTGTAAATAAAAAATAAAATCAAAATCCAATTCATTTTTTCACAATAGAGATCAACAGAATCGATTGCCGGGTAATTAAAATTGAAAGAGATCACAAGTTCCGGTGCGAACCATATTTTTTCTCAGTTATTAAATACGTCACAATGAAAACTCAACAAAAACAAACAGAAATTCAGACGAGTAATTCCCAAATGGAAAGGGAAATCAGCTGACTCTTTTTTCCATTTCGTTGAATGAACTCTATCTTGACGTTTGGCATTTGTCACCAGAGAACTGCAGCCCGCCACTCGCACTCTACGTCCACCCGATAAACACTCGGTACTCTAGGCACCCCGTTTTTTTTGACACCCTACTTGCGGCAACACAAAATACTCGAGTGTTTTACCGACGTTGTGTTTTTGTTACGAGTAAAAAAACCACCCGAGGCCTGCTGCGCAAGAGCCGTTTGGGTGAGTGGACGCACAGTCAACGATCGGCCGCACGTCATTTTTTGTATGCGGGCTGCAGTTCTCTGGTCATTTTTTGTACGCCTAAAATTTGTATGGGTGGAAGCGTGACGGGTATAAGAAATGAAGGGTAAAAGGGAATACCCAAGAAAAATTTCGTGCTCACGTCTTTGATGGACTCAATGGGTGCCACCCGTTTCGAATCATTCCGTTATTAATTTTTCACACGTCGCTACCTGAATACTCTAATGACAAATATTCTTATATAAAGTTATTTTTGAAATGAATTTTGTGACATTATGACTATAATCTATATTTAAATAATAATAACGTTAATAATATATATAATATATAATAATATATAATATAATATATATATATATATATATATATATATATATTATATTAATAATATATAATATAATAAAATATAATATAATATATATAATTATAATAATATATAATAATAAGATGAAGGGCATATTTTACAAAGTATTCGACAAAGTCTAGAGCCACGCCGAAAGAATAGTGTGTAAACGTATGGAGTGTAAAACGCATGGAGTTACGCATCTTGTCTGTGACTCGACTACCAACGAGACCACTCGAGTATTTTTGGAAACACCCGAGTATTTTTGGAAACACCCATGTGTTTAACGGTATACCCACAAGTGTTTTTGTCACTCATCCCTTTTTAGGCAGTGTGTGATCGGCACCCGCGACGCAAGGCACCGTATTGATTCGGGTGCGCGCACAACGGGGTGTCTTGTCTGCATGTTCAGATTTATACTGTGTGTTTGTAAGTACCCGCGATGTGCGTGGCGGGTAGCACCCGCACACAAAATTGTAGGGTGTGAGTCGAGTGGTAAAAAAGTGCCACCCTTGCAGTTCTCTGTTTGTCACTTCATTTGGTTTTTTATGGATTTTTGAGCAAACAAAAAAAAATGGTATAAAAGCGGCTAACCTTTAATCGTTGGCGAATAAATTCTACAAAAAATCTTGACACACACGCAAAAAGCTTATTTAATTATACACGCCACAAAGAGAGAGAGAGAGAGAGAGAAAAATGGAAAGAAAACCAAAAAATTGTATTTTAATTTTGAAATGTTCGAACAAACAAACAGACATTGAACTTTATGGCGAATTTGGTCAGTGTGTGTGGGCGCTTTATATTTCTTTCTAGTCTTTTGTTATTAATTTGAGTATGTGTCTAATTTAATATTATTTTGCCAGGGGGCATTTGATTTTATTTACTTTTTGCTGTCGGCTTCTTTTGCTGCTTCTTCTGCTTCTTCCTTTTCTTCTGCTTCTTTACTCTTTTCTAGGCACACGCACACTGGCACGCCGGCAAAAACACACACGCACACACACTGGTGTGTTTACAAACTTTTGCGACGTTTTCAAGTGCGACGTCGGCAGCGACGTTGGCTTTAACTATTTCGTTCTCCGCTTCCTCTCGCTGTTCGTTGGACTTTTTTGCCAACGCTTTAATAACTTTCTATTGCTATTTTTATATCTTTTTGAAGCACACGCACACAATAACACACGTACGTGCCGCTCTCTTTCTGGTTATAATTTAACAATTTTGCTATAATTTATATTTTTTCTTGTTTCGTTTTGTTAGTCAGCTTTAAGCTTACGCACACACACAATCACTTGGCGACACACACGTAAAACGAACGATGCAAAAGAGACGGTAACTACAGTTATAGTTGCTGTTGTTGTTGCGAGAGCAGCTGATCTCAAAACGACGGGAGGAAGTAAGTGGGAGGAGAGAGTAGTGCCTCTTTTTTACTGGAGAAATGGACAAACTCTGGGAACTGCGAACTGCGAACTAACCGAGGCAAAAATTGAGAAGCGAGCTGAAAGCGGAATTCAAACAACGCAGCGCCGACGGCGAAGCTAGCAGAGGCAGCGCCGCACAAGGCATGCGCACAGAGAGTAAGAGAGAGCGCGGCTAATGAATGAATGAACGAGGCGGAATGCGGGAAGAGCGCAGAGAGCGGCAATGGCAAAATAGTTGTAGAAAAGCGCCGGCAAGCGGAACTCCACACTCTTTCTCACTCTCTCTTTCCACCCACACCCCTAGTTCACTAGAAAAAGAAAATTCGTATGCGGCGGGGGTGTATTTTTCACCAAAAAGAGAGTGTGTGCAAAACGCTAGAGAGAGAGAGAGAGAAAGAACTGACGTCAGTTCTGCCATCGTCGACGCCGCTGCCGGCGTTGCAAAGCGCCACCACCCAAAAAAACGCGAGAAGAAGCAGAAGAAACACACACAAAAATTCGCACAGTGGAGCAGAAATCAAGCTTGTGGCAAATATATTACTTCATTCATCATTCGACGGGCGCGTTTGGCTCTCTCACTTGTTTTGCCAATTTTGGTACTCACAAATTTTTTCTCATTTACAAAGTTTGCAAAAAAAAACTTAGGTACAGTAAAATGATTGTAATTAGAGACGTTAAAATAAGATTACCTAAAGTGCCAATTTCACAAAGGTACATATTTACATTGATCGCTCATTTTACATAACAAATATTAAGAAAGGCATACAAAATACAACCAAACTTTATAAAAACCATATTTTTATGACCCACTTTACTGATTATTCACAGTGGATATAAGTAGTTTTTAACAAGTGGTTTTCTTTTGCCTTTTTGGCACCGTGAGAAAAAAATTGAGCACTGCGGCTGTCTGGCATCCACTGTCTTCTATTAGCCCGGTCCCGAATTTTCCACCACCCCCCAACACAAAAGTCACCAGGTCGTCAATTTCTGTCTCCCTCTCATATTTTGGCGGCTTTTGGGCCGAATTTTGTTTGTTTGCTCGTAAAAATAAATCATCAGCCGTGGAGGAAACACAAGCGATGAGTGAAAAACTATTAAATTGGCACCATCGCACCACGAAAAACATTAAAAAAAAATATTATTATGACCACCTGTCTGCCTTGAATCACTCATTTTCCACAATTTATTATAAAGCCACAGCTTGAGAGTGGTCCAAAAAGACAAATAAAAATGGTAAAAATGAATGTCGAGTTGAAGGAATCCCCTTGTTCGCCTTAAACTTTTGGCTAACCCACTTTTTATAATAGTGAACAATTTAACATTGCTCACGAAGTTTTAGACAAAAACCTGTTTATAGAGGGGATGTTCGTTCATAGTGGAATTGCCCATAACTCACCGCGAATGAATCTTTGACTTTTTGAGAATGCTTCTACTGATTGATTGACAATTACTTAATTGATAAATTGGAAAAGAACACAGAGGAGGAATTCCCATTGAGGTAATTGCAAGTGACCGGATCTATTGTGTTCTAGGAAAAATGTAGATGCCATATTTATGTTTATATAAATAACATTTATGAAAGATTTCTGAGTTTGGTTTTAAATCCTATGCCATATTTCTCAAAATTCATAAAGCATTACCCAATTCACCTCCATCCGTGAATCATCAATGTAATATTTCGTCTTTTCATTCAAATTTACAATATGAACGTCTAACAAAGCATCAAATCAGGCAAAAAGCATTCGATAAAGATATGCAAAAGACGCCAATGAAACAAAAGAAACGAGTTAAAGAAAGCAATTTCAATGGAGAATAGCAATTTTATGGCTTACATTTTATTCGCGTTAAGGAGGGGGAGTGCGAATATCAGCTGATAAAAAGCAAAATGCGTTGGCAAAAAAGAAAATCGTGTATGTGGGTTAAGAAGATTGGGAGAGGGGCGAAGGGATTCGTGGAAGATGAGGGAACAACCATGATAATAGCAAAACAAACGAAACAGAGAGAGAAACAATATTATAGAACGAGAAGGCGATAGCCGGGGGGAATTTTCAATTGAAAACGAACGCGTATAAATGCGCCCATATGGAAAAGGCACCCACACACTCATCCGTGTGTGTGTGTTGAGGAAAATTGCGACTTTGCCTGCCTTTTTATCGGCTTGCGGCATCTCCCCTCCTACTCTTCCGCCCCTCCTGCATTTTCATGCTGGTTGCTCTACGTCTCGCAGTCGACGTCAACGTCAACGTACATAGAAGCAGCGGGGTGTGAATGCGGCAAAAAAATACACTCATATGGGATAGGTACGCACAGCTGCGGGCACAATAATAGAATAGCAGATTACATGACACGAGTGTCAAAAATAGGAGGCAATCAACGTGATTTATGCAAGGTATGTAACTTGTGAATAACCATTATTATTCGCGTTAACGTTGTTAATAACTAATACATTTTCGGCAATATTCTTTGTTTAGAGTACTATTGTGATGACCGCAATTGTTAATATTAAATACATTATCAACGGCGTCGCGATTACAGTAATAGCAGCGACGCCGGCAGAGGCATCCTCCCTCTATATCTATCTCCTTCTAGCCAGTGACGCAGGCAGCATCTTCTGTGCTGCTTCTTCTTCTTCTAGTTCTAATAGCATTTACTGTTTGTTCAACTGTTATGCGAGTTGGACTTTGTTGTGTTTTTTCTGCCTTTTTTTGTTGTTATCGGACTGTTGCTCTCGTGCGTTTCTAGTTTTCCATGGGTCCAACTTTTACTGCCATCCTTTACCTCCCGTTCTCCGTTTACCATCACCGATTCCCCTTGCCATTTACATTGACATTGCTATTCTCTTATTTTATCGCATCTTGTTTGATTATACACTGTAATAAATTGATAGTTCAAGCAAAGTTATTATATGTATGTATGCATACATTTTCAGAACAAAACGTTAGTTGTGTGATTTCGTAGCAATTGTAAATTTATTTGTAGATTTTTTTGGCCGATGAATCAATTCTTCTCAGTGTATTTCTTATGGGGTGCATTTACTGCTTCTGCCTCGTTTCATTCCATTTTCATTAACATTCGTTTGCGGGTCGTCAAGAAATTAAATGCTCATTATTTGGCCTTTTTCTCAGCCATTCTTATTGTTTCCTCCTCGCATTTATGGTTTATTCATCATACACGTTCGTTTTTCTTATCAGTCCAACTACTTTTGGGCTCTCTCTTACTGACTCCCCTTTCTTTCATTCCCTATTTTCTTGCCAGCGACGTCGACATCTGCGCTGGCAGCGACGTTGGCCATGACAGAGACGTCAGCAGCATCAACGAGCCACCACTTTGCGGCACTTTGTCGCTGACTGACCGATTGACCATCGAAAACGGACTAAACACTAAGCCCCAAACAGCCCACATCCACTCAAATCACCACCCCTCGTTCCACAGAATCCACAACACCCACTAACACGCACTAAAACACGCAAATAGCGGTGGTAAAAATAATGGTACATTCATATAAACAAGTTACAATCATTGGCCGTTATAAAGCTAAATTAGTCGTCTTTTGGCATGTGGAAACAATATGTTGATTAAAAAGGATCTCCAATGCAAATGTCTCTTTGAGTATTTTTCAAGATAAATACCCGCACCACGAACAATGGAATCAGTGATATATGGGTATATCACATAAACATATGGTTTAAAATGCATATAAACTATTATCGATATTTCTGATATGCATACGGGAACATTATGGCAGCACATAAGGTTTTTAGTGGAACTGATCCCAAAACGATTAGTTTCTATCCTGACTTCAGAATTGTAAGACAGCCGAATATAATTTTAGGTTTTTAGTGACTAGCACTATTAACGTGACCTCCGCTGTGTTGGGCAAACATTTTTATTGCATGTCGCCTGTCAATCGCTGGCAATTGTTGTTGTCAACGCCGCAGCAGCAGCGCAAAAATAATCGCAGCAGGAAATAAATATAAATGTGTATCGAAATAAATAAGTAAACATGTGCGAAAAAAAAATTGGAGTTCGGGATGGGGCATCGAGGATGGGAAAAGAGAGACCGTGTGTGTAGGCTGGTGGAAGTGCACGATAAAAGCTTTAACGTTAATGACCAAGCTCGTATTTGCGAAGCCATATTTATCAGCACCCACTCTTCTTTTTCCCCATCAATTGGGGGTTCTCTACCATTCACTGTGGGGCAGATGGAACAAATATGAATCAAATATTCTCAGTTATTGTAAGAAAAACATTTGGCGGAAATTCCAAATAATTTATAATTTATTATACATTCAAGAACGTTAATACATTTCTTCGTTTTCCAAATTAGCGAATTCTGAATTTCTTGCTGCCGATCCTAGAATTTTTTAGATCAATTTTTGAATTAATTTGCATGGGTTTTGAAAAATGGTCTACAACTGATGGTCCATTGGGACCAATATCTAAATGAAGCCCAAACATCTAGAGATTTTTCACTCTTGATCAAAAGACGTCATTGTTATTACCAATTGTCTAAAAATAAACATTTTCTCTTGCGCCAAGGGAAATCGGTTAATTTTAACACATTAAATGGAAAAAGTTACTAAGTAAATGTGAGCAACAAGTTAGTTTTTGGTGGGCGTCTCTTATCGATTATGGATTTCTGTTTGCGTTCGGTTTATTTTTAGGAAATGTGTGATAAGAGCGAACTTTAGATAAACATGCTGAGGGTAAACAGATTTACCGCCATTAATGGGAAATTACGGAGCAAATTGTAGGCGTTGACAATGAGAAGATAAAATGCGAAAAAGGGTTGGCAGAATCATGAAATAAAGTTGAGTTCTCAGCCTTGACTTCAGTTCAGCTGACTTTGTGAACTTTGAATTTGCCAGGACAATCCTGCGGTAATACTTGGCCATTAAGCAGGCAATCCGAAGGGCTTTTCCAGCCGGCTTTTCACAAAAGCCCCCGCCCTTCTCCACCAACCTCACATCTCTCGCAAAAGCACTAAGCCACCTTAAGACGGAGCCGAGCAGGAATGTATCCATCATAATCTCATTATCCCGACTCTAGGCGAACATTTTCCAGCGTAAAAAATGGGGAGCAACCTTGCTTGGCAAGTCACGGCAAAATATGCAAAGCAGAAAATTCGGCATAGCTGAAATGAGAACAGTGGCGTACTTCTCAGTTTTAAAGCAAGCCATCCATCCACAAATTCCATTTCATAATCCCTCTTAGAATCTCCTTGGTACCACGCCCCAAAATGTCAGACGGGGGCTGGTGCGTGGTGTGTGTGTGTGTGTGCTAGTGATGTTCAAGTGCAAAATGTGAATAAAATACCGGAATTGCTAAGAAATAAGCGGAATTGCATTAAGTGCATCCGCTGCAGTGTGGGAAAACCCCACAAAAGGGGGGCTAAAAGCCACTGAAATGTGAGGAAATCTGGGGATTTAAGCTGGTTGGTGTGGCCAGCCATTTCAAGGTTATGCAGGAGATGGAAATTAGTTTAGTTATGCAGTGATGGCAGAGGATTTGCACTGCAAGGTTAGAATAACGAAGAAGAAAGCAGCGCTTAGTCTTTTCTAGAAATCAATGAATTTGACTAAAATATTATTTTTAGACCTCAGGATAGCTTTAAGTGCACTTTGCTCCCACTTTTGACTAACTTCACCACGATTGCGAGGTCATTGTTTCTCGCAGCTGCCCATGTGTTTGTGACATCCTGTTGGATGCGTGTGCGTGTGTGTGTGTTTTGTGTCTCTGTGTGCGTGTTGTCCATTTTAATGACAAACATAACCATGAAAACATGAGCATTAATGGACAGCCATCCATAATGGACATTAACTGCTGGACGGAGTGTGGAGGGGGTCCAACAATTGGTTGACATTTGAAGTCATGTCTCGGACTAAATTAGACAGCCGACCCCCGAAAACCCCGCACTTACTGCACAACCCACCCATCCGCCATGGATTCTATGTAATCGGTAATATATAATTTCAATGTATGAGCGAAATTGGTCAACTGAGCCGAGGATTTGTCCGAGTCTCGAGCTGTGGGCATGCATAAAATTGATATCTTAATGGTTGGGATGGGTGTTCCAACGAAAGCATTCAATGTTCAGGTTAATTTGGTGCGTGCTCAACCCACCGTTAAGGGAGTTATCTTTGGGGGAATGGGTTCCCAACTGCAGATGAATCCTAATGGAGTGAGAGCAGTTGGTGGACGGAAGTCAACACAATGGGCTACAGAACATTGGAACGGAGCGTTTATCCTCAAAATTGCACTTATTATGCATGAATCGATAAGATTTCATTAAAAGTACTTTACTTCTATATACTTTTAATCCCTAAAATCCATTTCAAATGAATATGTTCAATGGAAATACTGCTATCACTCCACACACGATATTAAAATCCGCTCTAACTAATTCAATCAAGAAACGCTTTTATCTACTCAAACGACACCCAGGAAAAATGTAAAAAAAAAATCCCTAGAAATACCATTAAATCGAGCTCACATCGACTTCAAAGCTCATTAAAACGATTCTCCAGCGGACAGAAAGGGAGAGAACGAGCGGAAAAGCGGGAAGCCAACTGCCCCCAAAAGAATCATAAATCATTGCTGAAATTTTCATAAATTTAATGAACATTAAGTGCGCCCCAAGGCTTGAGGGTGTGTGTGTGTGGAACGCGGGGGCAATCGTTACATGACTTCCACTGGACACCAGGACTACCAGGACACCAAAGGAGGAAGCGAGAGGCAAGAAAGGAACCGAAATGGCAGTCATCAGTCAAGCGTAATTCAATGTAAAGCGATATACCGATTTCCACACCCACTTCTCTCACATGCGATTTTTACAGTACAGGAAAAACATCTTGTTATCAAATGCTTAAAACCTATGATTTGGATGCCTAAGGAAAATATTTCTTCTAAATACGTATTGGTTGTTTTCTATACTTTAAACCACTATAAATACTCCAAATGACTATGCTTTTTTCTGCGTGTAGTGGGGCCACCGCTGTGCCAGTGTGTGTGTAACTTGAGGCTAGGTGTGGGTGTTCATTGATCGGGGGATGGTGAAAAGCGCGGCGGTCAGGTCTGCTATGGAGCCCAGTTTCGGTTGACAGCAAATCTGAATTTGATCACTGGGCAAACATTAAAAGCGCAACACAAGCAGCAGCGGCAGAGGAGGGAAAAAGTGATTTATGAACATCCGTTGGGTGACCGAAAGACCCGATACTAGACACCCCCATACATATATGAACCACACATAGCACCACGAATATCCACACCACCCCATCTGCGAATATTTCTCAGCCACCCACGTGATTTCGCTAATGCCATTCTTCATGTGCCTCACCCACACACACACATTTTCACTATGGCATTCGGTGTGCGGGTCGATTTACAAAAAAATTGCATTCTACTCAGCTTAAATTTCACTACAATTACGAAAATAAAACATGAAACAATGTCTGGGGGGAATATCTTAAAGTTAAGATAGCTATTTAGTATATCAGTTAAACAAGTTGTTACTACATTAGTCAAGGAAAACTATTCTCTTTGATATTATAACCAGTTTCATTATAGATAAACCAATGAAGAATCTAAAAATCTTTTATAAAACACAATGAAAGCTATCGGTTTGAATTGAAGCTATAATTTTGATATACAGGTATTTATTTATAGAATGCCAAAAAGTGTAAAAACTTTGCCAATTCAGATCTAAACCAAAAATCCAATAAAAACGAAGAGTGCTGGTGTGTGGGCTGTCTTTTAAAATTATTGACATTAGCCGCTGTACCGCCTGTTGTTATCCCAACTTTTCTAATTTCTAAACAAGCCTCAGAGCAACAAAAGCGTCGACAAGGAACAAAAAATAAAAGTTTATCAACGCGTAAATTGGCCATGTCCATGAGGAAACATGGTTGAGTGGCTAAAAAGGGGGGGCGGGGTGTTGGCTTTATAGCGCGGGCTTTGGCCTTTTGACTAACGGGAATGCCACTTAACGAATCACACAGTATTAGGCGCCTTCCGCCCACTTTTCTTCGCTTTCCCAGCTACCCCCCGCTGTCACTTGGCTTTCATCTTCCCGACTGGCTTGTTCGTTTTTCTCGTCCTGCCATTTTTCGAGCTTTCCTCCCCATTTCCTTGCCAATTTTTTGCTGCCTTTTTCGGGTTAAACTCTCGACAGGCGACGTTTTTTTTTCCTTCGACTTGTTAAAAGTGTCAATTTTCGCTTTACCAGCGTGCGTGGTGGGGCTGAGGGGGCGGATGGGGATTTTTGGATGGAAAACTGTTGGGTGGTGGGGCGTAAACTGTTTGTTTATGCTCACATGTCGTGGGTTGGAGGTTCTGGGACATGTCGCGGCTTATTGTGTTACACAGGAGCTGCTACTCCGGCTGCTGCTCCTGCTCCTCTTCTCGGAGTCCTTCCACTGATCCTGCCAGCCGAGCCCGCCTCGTCTCCTGCTGACAGCCTCCACCAAATTGCCAATTAAAATGTGCGACAAGTGGGTGGGAAACACCGAGCAGAAGCATTTTTCCACCCATTCTCGTCTCGACTCGACTTTTTTCTCTTTTTTTTTTTGTGTTAGTTAACTTTGAGCCGATTATAGCCGTGTGGCAGCGTGGCCTAAGTGCAGGGCAAACAAAGTGATTTGAGCTTTGTCTGCCCCCTTTTTTCCAGTGGGCGGGGCTTTAACTTTTGGCTTTCCTAAAGGGAAGCGAGAGAGGGAGAGAGTAGGAGTGCGTCCCCTCTATAGTTAAAGGATACAAATCCTCGTTGAATAATTAAACAGCAAATTGCAGCAGGACAAAAGGGAGCAAGTGGCGGCGGCCTATCCCCAACTGGGCTTTTTTTTAAACCCCCAACTTACCTCTTTCTTGGCGTTCTTTTTTCTTGTTTACCTCATAAAAATTCTTTTGAAACTTACCTGCAAAAAATAGAGAGAGAGAACAGAATAAGTAAAAGGTGAGCCGATTGGTGATAACAATTGTTTGGAAACAAAGGGATCATATTGAAGGGCCTGTGACATTATTATCACTGGAATCCCCCGAGTTCCAAATCCTTTCAACACACCCAAATCAAGTAAGCTCTAAGTGACAAGTTTTAACCAAGTTTTTAAATCGAATTGAACTTTGAGCGCCGTCTTCTGACAGACTTACCCTTGTTAGTCAACAAATTATTGGCTTTTTTTAATGTGATTTCACAGAAACTTTCAGGTGAGTGGCATTAATTGTCATTAAAGTAGAAAAGCATTCCATGGAACTGAAAAACACTTTTCCAAAAATGGTTTTATTGGTGTGAAAGCAATCCGTACAGATTGCTTATTGTATTTCCAGACATGAATATCGATTCCCTCTTTAATCTACACCCACACTTTTCCATATCACTTTCAATCCATCCATCTATTGGATAACAATCTTTTTGACTTTGCTCTAACGTAATTGGCATCTTTCAAGAAATCGTATTCGGTTCATTTATAACACTCGTACTCCATGAGAAAAATCCAACAATTTGTCAAAAAAAAATGATAGTATCCCTCAAAAAATCTTCGGAACACAAAAATCCCAAAACAAAAACCACAAACAAAGGCTTTTCGCAGTGGGGTGAACAACTTGCTCCAATTTCGCATCCAAAAACAACAAAAAAAGAGCAAGAAACGTGTAAACTTCGTTGAAGTTCCCTATTCCACTCAGATAGAAATGCAAATATTGATGGATAGGCTGTGCCACTGGCAGCAGCAGGTCGCAAATTCATGGACAGAGATTGATGATTGATAGTGTCGCACATAAATATTAACAATTCATGGCGCACACAAGCTGCCAAAAAAAAAAAAACCAAAAACAAAAACAGATCAGAAAACCCCAAAAACTTTTGGCCAAAAGCCTAGGAAAAGAAGAGGAGCGCCAAGCAAACAAGAGACTAGCAAAATAAACGAATCCCACGCAAAAGTCATGGAATATTAATGAAGCCCAACAACTCGGAAACTTTTACGGTCAACGTGTTGAGACCCCTTGAAAGGTGCAACACAACGGAGATTTCAATCCCCAAATTCTGTGCGGTTGCATAAATGAAATCACTGCGACAATGGATGGTGCAAGAGGCGGGTTGCTGAGGTGCTGGTCACTCTTCAGGTGCACAAAAAACGCAACGTTGCATGCAATGCAGGGCCTAAAAAGTGTTGAAAAGAACTCCAGAAATAAGTCACAATGGGATTTCCAACATAACAAATTTGAAGAGGAAATCATATTTGTTTCTCACTTTACCCTAGCATTTTTGTAACTTTGTTTTAGGAATTTTTTAATGGAAGAAGTTCCTAAAACCTTCAACATAACAAGGATTTGCAAGTCTTTTACCTAGATATAATTTTTTACTTAAATATAATAATATTTGCTGAATTTTAGTTATATCTTTAGTATACTACATTTTACTTTTACAGAATTTTCTATTGCAAAAACCTACCGATTCTTCACCTTTTTTTGGGATTATTTCCAGTTTCTTTTTCATTTGCATTTCAGTCACGTTTGACATTCATATTTGTTTGGGAATTATGTTTTGTTGCACACCCGGAGCAGAAAACCAGGAGGGAGCTGATTTTGGGGGCCTGGAGGTGGAAAGAATTCCGGGAAGGATTGCGTGTGCCATGGGTATTACCATTGTTGCTGCTGTTGTCGCTGCAGTTTCTCGTTTAACTTTGTTGACACTTCGTTTGATGAAGTGCGCTCTGTGCTCCGCTGCCAATTCTCTTGGCACCCCAAACCCCCAACCCAAGCCCTCACCCACTATGTCCCACCCCCCTTATTTTCCCCGGGCTTTTCCCCCTTTCGGTCCCCGGAACTGGCATAATTGAATATGTCTTCATTTCACGTTTCTTGAGTTTCCTCGACTATTTTCCATCTGCGTTCAGCTTGTTTTGAATTTCCCCGGCTACGGAAGAGAGAAAAGCTGCCATCGATTGGGGAATTGAGAAAATTGAAAACGAGACGCATGATTGGGGGGCGGGAGGGGCTCAAGTATAAACGCGTTTGGCAGCTGATTGTGAACTATAATGATAATTGAAGTGGAATGAAAAATACAGCAGAAGCGGGTTAAAAAGCATCAAAAGCAGACACAACGTCTTGAGAAATATGAAAATTTTCACACCCCAATGCAAAATGTCGTCGGTGGAAAGACTAAGGAAATTGCAAGTGGAGTTGATCAAAATTGATATGTGACGGAATTATAAAGGAAAGCTGCACCTGGCTTATAAGATATTTCTGAGAAGAGAAAGATGTGGCGTTGAAGGCAAAGGGATTTTCAGGCTAAAGAATTTTCTTTCAAAACTCACAATTCAATTGAACACCAGCTAAACGCAGTTGCCATATATTTATAAAATTTAATACATTTGTAATTTAAGAAACTCGCAAAACAACTTCAACCACTTACCGCACTTCAAAAAAACAATAAAACTCCAGACATTAAACTTCAATTTGGCTTGCAACACTGAAAATGTTACAAATACTAACAAAAAGGATGTCCTGCCGGCAAGAAGAAGGAGAAGACAGAACCGGAAGTAGTAGAAGAAATTGGGGAGAAAGGAGTGCAGGAAGAGCTTGCATTTTATGCATTAATTCAAAAATCGTGTTCAGTTGAGAGAGCAAACCGCAGTAAGTCCTCATTCTCCATTCCACCTCGAGCCGTTTCCCCCACTTCTGCCACTTTATCCCCACCAAAAAACCCGCAGGACACAAGGAGAACCCTCAGAAAAAGTTGGCAACTCTGTCTGGGGTTGCCTCACATGTGTTGTTTTGCAAGTGTGCGAGTGGAAATGCAACCAAGCGTGGTCTAAAGTTCCTTAGGCCGCCTCTTTCTCACCAAATTTTCCATTCCCCCTTTCCCACTGTTTTTTGTAGCTCCCTTACCTCTAGGCTGTTTTTACACCTGGCGCAAAACTTGAAGAACTTCCGAAAAACTTGAACTTTAAGTTGAGGAGTTAAAAAAAAACAAGGAAATTTGAAAAAATTAATAGAAGACAGAGTCTGAAGAATGGGTGGGAAGAAGTGGCAAGTTTGTGTGAAGAATAGCATGAAAAAAGTTTATCCAAAGCACGCAACTTGAATATTATGTGCAAAAATATTTGCGACGAATTAAAAAGTAAAGGAAGATTGCCAAAAAAAAAGGAGAGAAAATGGGAAATAGGAGGAGAAACTTTGAGGACTTTGAAGATAGAGTGAGATACAAGAGGAGTGCACATTCCAGCACGTATGCCAAGCAATTATCCTACAGGAATTTCTTAATTTTTCCGTTGGGTTTTCATACCAAGAGGAAAAAGAAAAAAATAAGGCTGGCGAACTAGAAGAAGCGGAACCGGAAATAAGAGGAACGCCGCAGACTAGGCAAATTATTCGTAGAAAAACTAAAATTTGAAAAATAAATTTAACTAAAATAGCATACAAAGCTATGATGGCACAAAAGGGTTATAAAAAATTTAAGTTAAGGCGAGAAGACTTTGAACATCACCCTCCGTGAATATTGGTAAATATTTCGTATAAAAGTTTTTTAATATTTTAATTTTTATGATTATAAACTAAAACACAAATTTTTACGTTCTCAGTAGATTAAATCGATTTATAACTACTTTTCATATTAAATTTAGCTTTTTTCCGATTTTCAAGGTTTAAAAGAAATATGCTCCCAAAAAGTTTTCCCCAACGAGAGGGTACCAAAATATGTTTTGGCAACACAGCTAATGTCAGACAGAAAACGAGCAAAACGCCAAAAGAAGGCGGCAGCAGGACATGGATTCGAAAAGGAGGCGGAACTGCACAGGAATCCAGAAGTGACAGACTGGAGGTTCAGGACTTCGCGACGTGTCAGCAGCTTTTTTTTGCCATGTCCTTGCTCCTGGCTCCTATTTTTTCACTGTTATTTTCGCTGTAGCTGGTGTTCCAGAGTTTTTGCTGTAAATATCATTAAGTCCGCGTACGTGCCAAATGGCAGTTTAATTATGGCAAGGAGTCGGCACCGAAACCATTCCAAAAAACCCAAGTAAACTCAGGAGGAAAGACTCCATTACCGCGAAGTTTGGGTGGCATTTTGCAATTAAAATAGATATAACATTAAAACAGGCAGCTTTTTCGTTTTTCCTATGCCAAGAAAAAAAACTATCAAAAAAGAACAATAAAAAAGTAGAAATTTTCATTTGGCTGCGTTTTAATGAGCAGCAGATGGGAAAGAGGGGACGTGCGGGGCAGGTTGTTACGAGGCATAGGTGTGAATTATTAGAGCCAAAGTTAATGAAGCTGTGAAGTGAAGCGATAGATGGGAAAGAGGCAGAGATGAAAAAAGAAATTTAAAAGAAAAGCTCCTGTTTGACAAGCTGATTAGAATAAAAAAAAGAGCCACTTACGGAAGTTTGAAGAATATAGGAAGAAAAATAAGAAGGATTACTTGCTATAAGTTTGCAATATAATTTAAAAGCTGTAAGTCCAACAATTTTTCAAAAACCGAACATTTTCAAGCTGCGGTAAAAAATTATTTTTACGTACTCATACACCGAAAAGAGTACTTGAAATTGCTTAAATGAATGGTGTAATTTTCCAAATTAGTGAAGAATAGAGAGCTTTTCGGCTTTCTTAACTTTTCTGTTCGTTTTTTCCAATTTCCACATAAATTATTATCATTCTTCCTCTGACTTCACGTGCAGTCCCCATTCTCATTTGCTCCTATGTTGAAGTTGAAGTGTTTCCATTGCAGTTTTCCCTTGACATTTCAAGGGCTCTCCTGGTGCATTTGGAAAAAGTTTTTCCCGGCACACACACCGCCGCCCACTTTTCTTTTTCTCACCATTGCACTTTTGCAGGCAAACTCCTTGCAACTATTATTATCAACTATTATTTTGTCTAGTTAACTGTTCGAAAAAGAGGAGCTTGATGTTGCCACACTTTGGGGCAGGAACTTCAGCACCTTCCCCTCTCACCCGGCAGCCAGTATCCCCGGGACACAAACACACACTTGAAATACCCCCCATTTTCCCCCTTACGACTGTTGCCCAATTTGCGTAAACATTTATTACGCACTCCAAGGGAAACTTTTCTCGAATAATTTTCTCTCAGCTATTCTGGTAAGCTTTTGCGGGGAGTTTAGCCATGCGGGGATGGTGTATGTTAAAAGGGGGCAGGTCTAACTGCTGGTGGGCGTGGCCATTATCCTGTGCATAATTTTATGATGATAATTAATTTCATGTTTGCCACTGCAGCAAAATGAGTCCTGCGGCTAATCGGTCCGCAATTGTACAATGGCTATGAAAATGGCTTCGAAACTATTCACTTGCTTTCCCTCACTGAATTCATAACATATTTTAATGGGATAAATAGGATTTCGCTGATGAATATACTAATAATTTTATTTGAAAATCCCCTAAAATTAAAGTAACTTAAAAATCGATCGCCTTTGCTAAGCAATTTCAAGGAGAAGGGGAGCTGCTTTCAGTGCACAGCCATTTTCTTACCCATTTTGCGGTTACAACTTGTAGGGTTTTCGTCTTTTGATTTCAGCTGTCGCCATCGCCACCAAATTTGCCGCCGCCCCAACCCTTTTTGTCTTGCAAATTGAACCCCCAAAAAAGTTTCTTCAAGATCTCCCTTAGTTATTTGCCGGTTTTCTTCGGGTCTTCTATCTAATAGCCCTCGGTACTTTAACCACTTCAATCTACGATTTATTCTCCAAGTCGAGTTTGCTGCTCGCCATTTTTGCATTTCCCTGCTGTTTTCTTCTGCAGCCACACCCACTTTGCGCCCACTTTTTCATGCATCGAGTTTTATCGCTCAATGCTCATTATTCGCTGTTGTTGTTTTTGCCAACTATTTTCGAAGTAATTCCGTGAGTTTTGTTGTTCGATTTTACTTGCCTCCAACACAAAGTTTCCCCAGGCAATTTTTCCGCCTTTGGGCGTTGGTTTTTTGCTGACTAGGGTTAGTTCTTGATTTTCTTCGGATTTTCTTATTTTTGCCCCTTTGCCCAAATTTTTTTCTTTTATTGTTATTGTATTGGCCGCAACTGTTGCCACAATTTGAACTTTGTTTGTTGTGGCTTTCACTCCTGATTCCCTTTTCTTTGATTGGAAATATTTTGCGCTTATTTGCATGTTTTGGGACAAGAAGGATTTAACGAAAGGGAATCGCGAGAAATATTTATATAATTTCAATGATTTTTTTGTACTTTTTGATGACCGTTAACTTTTAAGGCCACAAGTTAGGGGTTGCATAAAAAAGGGCATGAAAAACATCTAATGAAAAGAAGGTAAATACAAAGTCTCGAGCCCTTAAAAAAAGGATTTTTAAAAAGCTGGCAAACAATCGTTATTTGATATGGAATGTGTTTTTATGAATTTTAGATATAATTTTTATAACTTCCGATACTTGTCTTATAAAAAAATATTATTTGCCACCTCTTTGTTTGATTCTGTATTTGCTATTTGCTTACGTATAAAATCTTACCCAATAATAGTCCACAGGTTGGCTTAGAAAACTTACCTAAAAAGAAAAGAAATATACAAATATTATTATCACTGGCGTAAATTTACGTAAATATTTATAAGCTTTAGCACAACTTGACTTTCTCGAGAATTCTTAAAGCCAATAAGCGCTTGCTGTGAATGTAAATAGAATAAACATAAATCACTTTCAATCACCATAGTGAAAATAAATATTATCCAAACAAGGTAAATCAATTTAATCTCTCGATTGAGTCTGACCGGCTTTTACCTCCAATAACCCCCTTTTTTCACCCATTTTTAACCCACTCTTGAATGCCTGGGGGTGTGCAAACAATTTGTACCCTTCACCTGTGCGAAAACAGCTGGTACAAGTAGCACCGAGAATGAGGCACTCGGGGACTAGAGCTCACTTTTTCACATCCCACACATGTTTGGCTAACATATGGCAGAAGAAAGCAGCTCGGGATGCTTTAAATTACATCAAAGATTTACTTGTGGAAGAAAGAAAAAATCCAGGCAAGAGACACGCCAAGGAAAAGTCCTTCGAAGGAGTGTCTGTGCAAGATGAAAAATAAATAACAATCACACAAAAATCAATATTGACAATGGAAGGATGGGCGGGGTGAGGCGATTCAATGGCCGTCTGGCTGCTAAAAAAAAAACCAAGAACAAAAACCAAACAAGTAGGCGTGGCACTTGGGCCATATGTTGCCCCGTTGCTAAACTTACCCGGAAAATATATTAATAAAAGATGGCAAAAAGCAACACTACACAACTTTTTTAATCAAGTGTCAACTGAAATCGAAAATTCGCACTTTACACTTTTTCTTATTTTTTTTTTTGGTTGCAGGCAGCCAGCCTGATGACAAGTTTATTTGTTATTTGGCCGATTTCCTGAACAGCTGTTGCACACCCTCACACAGATACTCGCGCACACACACACAAACGAACGCACACATACAGCGATGGAACGTGGTGAATATGGTTTTTGTTGCCTGGTTTTTAGCGCACGCACATTCAGCTCGAAACGATGTCGGATGCTGACTGAGAGCCAAGTTGGCAAAAAGTGTCCGAGACCAACCGACCGCCATGATTGAAAGCCGGCTGTGTGGCAGCAAAAAGTTCTCCTGGGAGTGGGTGGTCATGTATATATATATATATATTTGTACATATATACCACATAGGGTGGTCCTTTGGTGGCTGGGGGATAGGAAACTGGACACAACCTGTTGAGCAACAAGGACGAGAAACGAGACGGGACGAGCAGAGTCGAGTCGAGTCGAAATCGAATGGAGATGGCAATGACAATGTCATTGAAAAGGACTTTGCCTCTGCATTCGACCATGAAAGAAGGGTGGTTTTGGGGTTAACAAAAAAGGAGGGGCGGACGCAGCTCCCTAAAAAAGATGGAGCTTCCGAGGCCCACGCCCAAAGGAATCCAATAGAATGGCCCGGAGAGCTTGGTTAAGCAACGAAATGAGTGGCGCAGACAATGCCAACTGTCATCGGGATATCAATTCGATTTTTTTTACTTAGTTCTCTGTTTTCGAACGGATATGAAGCTGACAGTCAATTAATAAACGTTCGACACTTGGCCGCCAGAGGGCGTTAGCCATGGTCTTCGGTGCCTTTCACTTTCTTCTACTTTCTCCACGTTCTTTGTGTGCGGTTTTTTCGCTGCGTGGGTGGCATTTGCGTCAGAGTTTCCTCGTAATTAACATTCTGTAAAAAGTTTTCGCTGTACCCCGCATTTTTCTTAGGAAAAGCTGAAAATGGCTTTGGGGAGCAGCTGTTTTGGGGTTAACAGGTGCCTGACTTCATTGAAATATTTAATGCGGAATATACTTAAATAACAATGAATTGCTTTTAATATTTGCTTTTTGTGCTAGACATAATATATGATGGATTGAAAATAACTGGAAAAAATTTTAGGAAAGATTTAACACTTAAAAAAGGATTGGATTACAAGATTGATGAGAATGTTGGAAGAACTGCAAGTCGTTTGTAGGGTGTTTCCTTATTCATTGTGCTTTTTTTTTTTTATTATTTTTAGCCTGTAAGCTGTACTATTTTCCATCTAAAACGCATCCATCACATCCGGCTTAGTCACTAACAGCTGCCCTCATAAACGAGTCGCACATTTGTCACACATTTTAATCTAATTAGGGCTCCCCTTGGAACTCGCCACCACCCCAATTTCCCTGCCAAAAACATGCAAATCAAACAAAAAGTTGCCAAATTTCTCTGTTACTCTCGCCTCGCAATTCCACTCCCTAAACAGTCGTTATCATTAGCTAACAACACGACAAAAGGCAACAAAAAAGAACTATTCCCAAAACATATGTCAAATAATAAAATAAAAACCAATCAGCAACAGCTGCAGGGCATTAACAAAGTGAGAAAGAGACGAGCGGACTACGAGAAGAAAGAGACGGAAGGAACAGAGACAAATGCACAAATTAGTTGGGCCAAATGAGCAAAATCAAATTCGCATTGCTAGCCACAAGAAATGTTCCACAGGATATAAAAGGGACATCAAAATGGGATGGGAAAAGTATGGGAAATCGGAGTAGGGGGACATTAAGAGCAGTCAACAAATGAATCTTCAAGCCACAAAAGCATACCATAAAATTTTATTTCTGGTGATGATCCTGAAAAACTTGTTTCCATTAAACCAAAATACTGTGGTATTAAGTTATAGTTAGGTAATAACATAAAACGTATGCTGCAAAAAAGAAACATCGCACTTTGAATTCTGCGGCGACCCCGAATGAAATATTTTATTTTTTAGAAATATTTCAAGTTCTATATTCTGTTTTATTTCAACAAGATTCCCTCTCTTTCTTCGTGCACTCGCTAGGTTCAAATGCTAAAGAATTTTTCGCTTCCGGCTGAAGGCAGAGAAGCGTGGCGAACATTTTTGCACCGAGCGTTTGTTCTTCGAAATGTCAAGGATACAACAATTACGGTAGCAGCAACAACCACAGGGGCAGTAATCAAGGAAGCCAAGAGGAAGTGGAAGAAGCAGAAGCGGATCCGGCAACGGTGGCAAGGACAAAACGGCAACGCTGTCGCCGCCATCGAGAGAATGCTGTAATTAATTATTGTGGCGCACACATTGCGGCATGGTCGAGCATACAAAATGGCTACTTTGTTGACAATTCTTAAGGGGTGTTGAGATGATTGTAAGGGGCGGAAAGTCCTAGCTCTGGGGGATTTAGGTGCTTTGCTACGTAGCAAGCTAGTTTACTGTACAACTAAAGATCGATTGCGACATGCCGAACACAAATGATTGCACTTTATTGCGAACCGGAAATGCAGCTGATAAGTGTGCTACACAATTTGTTGGTTCGGGGATTCCCCCGATTCTATTCACGTATTATTTGTATTATATACTTCTCGGCATTTTTAAAACTGTTTTAAAACCTCCAGAGATCCAATGCAAATTCGATTATATAATGTTTCACGAAAAACGCTTTCGGAATAGCTACCAAAAAATAGTCAGTCAGAATTAATTCACCGTATCACTCGAGTTCATGGGGGTCACATTATGCCGTGCACACGCTGCCCAATATATTACCCTTCACGAAATCTATTGCGGAATGTTTTATTATATTCCTTTCGCTGCCGTTGTTGATCTTCTATTTATAAATGACAAACGCAGAAATTTTCCCTGCATGGCGCCAAATGCCATCAATCAAACCAACAACAAAATACACGGCATTACGACACAAAACAAAATTCCCCCCAAAAAAATGTAAGGTAGACGGCAAAAAATGCAAATACCCAAAAACAGACGACAAATGACAAAAAGGGGAAGGCGAAATGAAAAAAAAAACGAAGGGCAACGAATTCCATGGCGACTGAAGACTGACAAGGAGTTTCAGACCAGAACTTCTTCACTAAGCTCGGGGATTCCAGGACCTTTGGAGTTACATGTGCACACATACACATAACTGGCAGTCTGTAAATTAAAAGCGTTTAAAATGCGTGCTGCATACTTTTTGGGGCTGTCTGGCAGACGAGGGATGTCACTAAAGTTTGTTGCTCCCACGGCTAACAACTTTCTGCAACATGTGTGTGTAGGAAACTTTGGTCCTCAAAGCGCTGGTCTTCTTCTTTGTTTTAGCGACAAGAAAAATAATATATATCTATATATATATGTACGTGTATGAGAATAAGACGAGCAACAGCAATCTGACAGGCAAATGCGTCTCTCATTAAGCCAGACACACTTACACACAAGCAGCTTAAGATGTCAGTCGGGAAACAGTTGGTCCTGGTCCAGGAACAAGGATAAAAAAAAAAAATACCAGTGCCAGGACCAAAGCGGCAAGTTCAGGACCACAATCAGGACCAAGCTGGCGCGTCGAGTTAATTGAATTCTGCGTAGTTTAAGTTATACGACACAGTCATAAACTTGGCCTCATATGCGTAAAACTCAAAGTTTTTGCTCGGTTATTTATGCGGTGCGTGCACGCACTTTATGAGAGCTCCGTTTTTGGGGGTTAAGGTTTGGGGGAATGGGAGGCCATGGCTTTTAGTGTCATCTATGGAACCAAAAATGCTCGTGCCGCGTCACTTAAAGTGCTTTATTATATAGCCAGAAACATGAAAGATAACTTGGACGAATGGGGGAAATTGGGCAATGAGAATGCACGGAGCAGAGCTGGCAATGCAATATTTCGTATATTTATGTGGAAACTTGTTCAATGCAGTCACACTTAAAATGGAATCTATGATACTTAATAAAGTTGAATCCTTAGTAATAATTTTGTTGAATTAAAATAATATTCCGTATCCTTTTATTTTTAAAGGCGCTAGTAAATAAGATATCTTATATCTCAACTCTGCCCACACTTCACAGTTTTGTGAGCAGCTCAAAGGAAAATAAATATATATTAAAAAAGATACGTATATGAAACTTTGAAAGTATTTTGCTGTGCAAGTGAAGTTCGTCTGTGGATTTTTCCATGTCTTGTTGTAGTTTGTTATGACTGCATATGACTTACAGACACCACGTAAACACACACTGCCACACACACAACACACACACACACGCGCATCCATACGAAGCACTTCCGTTACAAGCTACCCTTAGTCAGCTTCCTCGCTTTCGCCTACTCTTCTCCACTTTCCCCGCGCTTTTCCACGGACTTTGACAGGGACAGCCCACGACTTAATAACACTTTAAATTACTTTCATTTCCGTTTTTGTTATTCCAAGCGCGTCACTATGGCAGCTGGAGAAGCTGGTGGGCGGCAGGCTGCCCCTTTTCCACCCTGCCACACCCCCTCCACCCCACCTTTTAAGTGCACCCCTCTTTGGCTCTCAAGGCGTTTGCTTATTCTTAATTAAGTTGCCGCACTAGAAAGCCACAACAGCAGAGAAGACACTCCAATAAAGGCGAATAAGTGAAGAATAACTACAGCGGTCGGTCGATAATTAGTTTTTTGCCATCTTAGACCTTTTCAAGTAGCAAGATGATTTGAAAGAACAAGGGGGAGATATAATACTCTATATTGTTGCATTGTTAAAATCGGTCCTCAATGGATCACAAACCAACGGAACAATTATTGTTAGATATAACTTTCTAATCCGATATAACCCACTTATTTCAAATAAAATATTTTGCAGTGTAATGAACTCTGTAGTTTGCAAATACCTAGAAAATGTTAAGTTCCAACTCGAATGGAAGCAATGAAAGTGGTGGGCTTTAATTGAATTAATATTGTAATTCCTAATTAAATTACGACTAATATCGGTTAAAATTAAATTCTCTCTTCGCTTTATATCTAAGAGATTTCCTCTGCCAACTTCTCTTTAGTTATAAAAAAAATGACGCCTGCGCTGCAGGCGAAAAATTCCGCCCCAACGACGTCGACAGCGCCGTTGGCGTCGACTGCAGCAGCGCCATGTTGTCCGTCTCACTCCCACGGCCCCAACTATTGCCATCTCCCTTTAGCGTGGGAGTCTGAGCAATTCGTTGTTGGTTTTTGGAGCTGAGCGTACAAGAAATTTCGAGGTTAACACGCCGGCAATTAATTTGTGCATCCATTGCAGTCGAAATTCAATTTACGCAGCCATAAAAAACAGAGAAACCCCAAAGAAGCGTGCGAGCGGGAAGGAGCGGGGCGAGAGAGGGATGGGGATAGGCGGCGATTGGCAGATTGCATTTTAAATCCGCTTAACGGACTTTGCCTGGGAGTAATAGGCGGAAACGGAAGTGGAAGTGGGAGCGCAGAGAGCCAGATGAAAAGTGCGGGAGGCATACTTCAATGTTGGTCAGCCAATTAAAAAATATGAACGCACCAACAAGATTAAAAGCGAAATGGAGGAAAACCCCACGGATCTTTATGGAGGTTCTGGTTAAAAGGAACTCAGTCAGGAATGCACTGTAAAAAATGTAATAAACAAAAAACAATCTCACGGAAAAACTACTTGGGAATTGTAATTGCACGGCAGCTCTTGAACTACCAAACGGGTATTGTACAATTTTATACTTTTGCCAGTGCCTTAAACTTGTTCCAGCCACAAAGTTCTCTCGTTCCAGTGGACACGCCACAAGTTTTCACTGTACCGAAACTGACCCCAACTGAGCTGACCCCAACGAGTAACGGGAACTGTGGGGCACGGGCAGCATTTCTGGAAATAGTAGAAGCAGCGACATAAATAGATTTAAGCGCCGCAGGGATTTGTATTCCTTATTGGAATTTTTTTTTCTTTTTTCCAGCAGCAAAGTTTAGAATTACCCCAACGTAATTGAAAAGTTTGCCGGCAATATATGTTAAGGGGGTTACAGACAGTATAGCAGTAGTGTCCCTTCGACTACCACATATATTTATGGGCAGCCAACATGGGGGATTTGAAACGGGCAATATATGTACGGCAGGACATACATAAATAGTTTTAGTTTTATATTTGAGCATACATTGCCAGAGCAATTGTCTAAATGCAATGTTAAAGTTTGCAGTTGACAAAACAGGAAGTGGTCGCCGGAGGATTGAAAAGAAGGGGGGCTGGCTTCAATGGTTAGTGATGGGTTTGCAAACCAAAGTTTCCTTGATGATAGATAGGAGGTTTATAGTTTATGGTTTCTCAAGTTTGGTTCAAGTCGAATTTGCATGACAACTACTGACCAGGCGATGTGGGAATTGCTTCTACAGACAATTCAGATTTGTAGTTTAAGCTACAAATAGAAACAAATAACTTACGGCGCCATATCAAGTTTCAGTTGAGAAAGCATTTAGGTGTTTCAAAATGATAAAAACATAATCACAAAAAGTGTGTTGAATAATATCCTAAGATAGGCACTTATACTAGAAGTTTATACATTAGATTGCTTTAATCAATGTGAAGCACATGCCCTTCGCAATCTGCAATTTGTATAGGCGTTTAGACAATACTGGGCATAGAAAATTAAACAAAACAGCTGGAATGAAACAATTATTCAACTGCAAGTGCAGCAGAATGCACACACAAATATCGTCATCCTTGGCCCAAAACAATTCACACAGGAGCAAAAGGGGGCGGAAGGACAAAGGAGAGGCGTTGCCACCACAGCCTGACAAACAAAATAATTTGATGTAAATGCTAACTAAACACATATACACATGAACAAACAAACAATTTAAACGCACACACACACAAACACGAATATCTACAGCATTTCGGTCGAGTAAAACTTTAGTTTTGGCTATTTGCTTAGC
Organism: Drosophila simulans; assembly: GCF_016746395.2. Taxonomy (NCBI): domain Eukaryota; kingdom Metazoa; phylum Arthropoda; class Insecta; order Diptera; family Drosophilidae; genus Drosophila; species Drosophila simulans. Next base: position 5,113,004 of record NC_052522.2, read on the forward strand.
CCCCCACAAAATTCCCCATTTCATGTCCTTCATCCTTTGGGCCCATCGCTTGCAGCTGTTAAGTTTGATTTATGCCATTTTGCTGGGCCTAAAACAATGAGTGGGCGTGGCAGGCAGGCGGCGAACGAGCAGGGTTGCCATGCAACACTTTAATTGCCCAAATGACTGTTTATTGATTTATGTGAAAAATGTAGATTAATGCCATTAGTAGCAGTTCTCCTCTCTCTCACCCTCTTCCAATCGCTGTTCAAAAGCCCCTGCTTCTTTTTAATTGAATGAATGGAAATTATATTTGGCTAGTAAAATTCTAAAACTAGTATTTGTATTTAAACTCGTTCATATGTGAATTTATGCCAGAATGCGAAATGCACACACATGTGTGTATTTATGAAGAGCCACTGCGAAATGGGACTCGATGTCTGCTTAATTATGGCAAGTTTTTACATAAATATTTACACCTGCCTGCCTGCGTGCTTCAATGGGTTGAGTGCCACCCACTTAAGTACTCAGCGGTTTGATTAATTAGTTTGGCAATTAAAATAAATTAGCAAATAAATTTCAGCTCGCTCAAAGAGTAATTAAAAAAGCGGATTTCAATCATTGGAAATGGTTCAGTTACATTTGCATCCATCAACTGCAAAATCTCTCCATCGCTGGGGAATCGCACTAATCGACTTGTATTGCGATTTATTACGAAATAAATTTTAACAGTATTTTTAAATTTCCTGCTTTCTTTTTTTTTTTTTTTTTGGTTTTGCTGTAAATAAATTTTGTTTGGCCCCAAAGTTTTTGATAAATCACTGCAACGGAAAGTTTGTCCCAAACTGCAGCGGGAAAATTGTGCCCTCAAGGGCCACGCCCCACTGGCCACGGGGGAACCCCACAGCCCTAAAATCCGAAATAAAAAAAGTTTATTTCGAACTGCATTCGTCCAAGGCAAGTTTGAAAGCTGCTAAATTGCACAGTGGTTGGAAGTTATCGGAAACTACGAACTTGAAAGCAACTACTACATGTATTTTCGCTCTCTTGCTAATTAATTTTTTATGGATTTATAATTAATCTGGAGATATTGAAAATTTAATAATTATAGCACCGTTTTCTAATACAATTTGTCACACTGCAACTTAAACTGAAATCTGGCATATAACAAACTAGCAACAACTTTAGGGACTCCCCACCCACCCACACACACACAGAGTATCCTAGAGGGGGGATTCACACAGACAATGGCTGAGCGCACGTAGCAAATGCAAACTGACTCCCCCGCTCCAACCCCTCCCCCCTTTTTAGCTGTAACCACCAACTCCCCAGCCCACAAGGCCACCCGTCGAACTAACACTCAACTAAGCAGATTTGTGATGGCGCGTCGCATGAATAATTTGCCAAATTAATAAATAATCACGGATTTTCTGGTTTGTTAGCTTTCCTTTTTTTTTTTTTGTTTCGTAAATCCGGTAGTAGTCCCACGGCCACGCCCCCCATCGCACTGGCGCCCTAATTCAAATGCTAAGCGCCATGAATTTTGCTCCCCAATGAGCACAAATTGGTTTCGCTCGCATCTCATCTTTTGTTTTTTGCCATTTTTTGTGTGACGGCCATGGCCATGCGAAATATTGTGAATGTCGAATATTGACTACCTCCGCGCTGTCCGTTGCCATGGAATATTAAGTGGCTCGATGGGATGGGAAACATTTTGATCAGCCACGCATAAAGTTCTGCCACATCTAATGGATTGTCTGATATTTCCATTTGCCCCCTCGTGCCGCTGGGGAAAAAGCACTGGATGAAGCATTTCACTTCTATGCCACTTGGTAATCGAATTGAATTTACATGCGAGATTTTTTTTTTTGGTTCGGTTTTGGTTTGCTGCGCTGCGCTGCAAACAATTGCAAATTAAATATAAATTTGGGTTTCCCGTGGGGCAACGTGGTAACGTAGAAATGTTCTCTTGGTCAGAATCCATTTTGGTTGAGTTCAGTTCATTATTGAAATTGTCGATTTTTTTAAATATATAATTTATTTATTCCATTAATATTGCTGTACTGGATAATTAAGATTTTCAACAATCGTTTGAATATTATTTAAGGTGTATATATTTTGTTAACTATTGAAGAGAACTACATATTTGTGTTTTAAAAACTTCATATCGATGTATGAACAACCTCAATAATTTACCAAAGTACACATTTTCTACAGAAAATAAAATGGCAAATGCTCACCACACCACTTGATTCGGATTAATTTCGGGCCATTTTGCTGGCATTTCAGCACTCTCAGTGCTTCATTTCGATGACTGCAATTAAAATGGCAATTAAGAAAATTCTACTTCCGCAACAGAAGCTTTCCACTCCCACACACACACACACACACACACACACACATAGAGAGAATCACTCAAATTACCCATACGCATTGTAGGACACTCACAAACACTCTACCATATTAACGGAAATTAATTTCAGTGTTTCATCCGCTCGCATTTTCTTCTTTTTATTTTCTTTTTCTGCCGTACTTTTACTCATGTGCTCGTTTTCCTTTGCCGCCTTTCTTTACTTTTTGTTTCTATAACAATGCTCTTCGCCGAGCATAGTTTTTTTCCTTTGTTTTTGTATAATTCCCGCTCTCCGTTTGCAGCTGATGTTCATTTCCCTGTGAATGCACAGCGTGCGGATGAATGGGAATGGAAATGGGGGAGTGGAAATGGAAATATGGAAAACTCTGGGCCAAAGTCAAAGTGAAAGGAGATGAGGAACAGCAGGCATTCAATGAGTTTTTGCTCCTTTTCCTGCATTCAAGGCATCATCATATGCCTGAATGACTGACTGACTGAGTAAATGAATGAATGATGGAATGAATGCGTGATTGAGGGCCTCTAAATGGAAGCGTACCAGTTCTCTCTGATTGACGGGCCAAAGGAAATGCTTAAAAATGCATATGATAATTTGTAATTGTTTTTAATTTTCCCCATCCTTGGACTCCTCGAAATTGTTTCCACGAAAAATCCATTGTATAATTATCGAGTTTATTGCTGTTATGGCTTCGTGCCCATAAACTCCACATTTACCCCCTATTGTTTTTGATTCCTCAACGAGCCTCATTCAATTATTCATTTAATTCTTTGGAAGCGGCCATTACACGACTGAAACTTCAACTTCAGTGCAATCAACTCGACAGTTCGTCAATCGTTCTAAAGTAAACCAAAGCAAGTTAGGGGGTTTATATGCCATTATTTGTAAGAAATTTGCCGTTACGCTAAGGAATTATCGTTATTTGATTTTTAAAGAATTTAAAGGCATTGTTAGTCTGTTTTCAAGTTATTGGTTTTCAGTTTCAAAGAGCCATATTAAAAAAGGCTTTTAAGGGCCATCGTTTGATTCCACATGACAACCGCACTTTCGGAAACCTGTCAAAGGCTAAACAATACACCATCATTATGGGGTTCCCCCGTTTTCAAGCCGAATTCCACCCCAGTTTCACCAAATTCTCCCCCGCGCCTTTTCACAACGAGCAATGTTCATGTCTGAAAATGCAAATTGCAGACAATCAATGACCACAGGCAACAAAGGGCCAGCCAGGTGAGTGGTTGTGGGTTGACCCTCTTGAATGTCCTGGCAACCGATTGCCCACTACCATCTACGGCACACACCTTTCCCATGGACAGCCCCACCCAATCAGGTGTTGAGCTAGTGTAATTTATGCCTGGTCTGCTTCAATTGTTTGTTGGATCCAAGCATATCGGACCGTCTGGCAAATTAAAGTCCTTGGAATCCTTGTGAGTGGAAACTGGAATTCCGAGAGACTGGCAAATAATTAATGCTCTACACAATGTGCAAGATGGGGCGATATTTGGGGCGAGGAGATAGGAGAACGGTTTAGACACGCTCTTGGCACTTTGCGGTTGCACTTGATTCGCTTGCGTAATGCAACAAAGATGCATCTAACTTAATTAGCAACCAAATGGCAAGAAGGCGACCTCCGCCCTCTGAAATCGGATTTCTTGGCCATTGCTCTGGGGTTTCTTTGGTTTTTCGGACTACCCACTCGCTCTCGCTCCCTTTGTGGCATGTTTTTAAGTCCCGTGCCTGACAGATATTTTCCGACACACAAAACAGAATGGGAAAAGCAATTAGCAAATAAAGGGAAATTCAAATGAACTAGTCGAGGCCTGACCTTGATAATCCCCAGCTCAGATTTTCGTAAGCACCACATCAAGTATTTAAAAAGGTCAACGATTTTTTTTATCCCACAGCCAGCGAAGTTTTCACTGCTGCAGTTTAAAAATCCCCCTCGGAAAAGCTTAAAAACTGCACAACGAAGAGGAAAAACTTTTGCAATAACTCTTTGGGTGGAGGGAAAATTGTTGCTCGCTGGTCTGAAAATCTGCGAGCAGCCATAAAATATTGTTGTTACACGGGGTTTTCCCCGCTTTCCACCCCGGGTATAAAAACAAAATTAACGCAATGCATCGATGTCCGAGAAAGTCCGGCGGGTGGGAAGGGTCAGGAAAGGGCGTGAAAACCGCGTAATAATAAAATATGATACGAAAACCTTGTAAAGCGACTTTCAGACAATTTATAACGGTCAGCTGCAGTCGAAGGAGGAAGAAAAGCTGGGGTTTTGGACCCCTGTTCCGTTTGGATTTCCATTAAAGTGTAGGGAGTTGGCAAAAATAAAGGGGGAAAACCAACACAAAGTAATAGTCTGATATTGGATTTGCCAAAGCCAATAGCATAACATGTTCGGAATAATTGAAGGAAACTTTGTGTTAAGGATACTTTCAAACTGGCACATAGAATGGATTATAACATTTGGAAATGGGATTAAGTTAGTAAAATAATAATTTGTCTTTGATATGCAAATGTATCAAGATATAACTACTAGTCTTATTTCTTTAAGAAGGCATATTTCTTCAAACTCAAATGAATTTTATACTGTCTAAAAACTATCACATTCGCTAATTGATAAAATGTGTGCGCAAGTGCTTGTCACATTTAATTACACACATTTAATTGCACGTAACTCGGTCATTAATTAAATTGCATCTTAATTGAAATATCCATACCATTAAAAATTTAAATAATTAATTTCGATATAAAAATACGTACATTTATCGGTTCGTACGCCTTCCAACCGCAAAAGAATCGCCCGCCACTCGAATGCATTGCAATCAAATTTATTGCTACCGAAATACAAGAAAAAAAAAAAGTTGTTCCGTGCGAACAATTGAAGAGGAAAAGGCAAGGGAATCCTGCGGATGCAGTGCAGCAACAGGAAGAGCAAAGTGGATAATATTACACACCCAAACTGGACGAGTACGGTATTGGTTGGTTGGCGTGGGTGGAAAGCGACTAAGCATTTTTGGGGTCACCGGAAAAACGCCCCCACTGCATCCGCATCTGTGGCTTCCATTTCAATTTTTTCCCTCTTTTTTTTCCAGCCGCTTTTTCTTTTTTATTGAAATATTACCTTCGAGTCGGCTGCACTTTGAACTTCCCACCCACGCAGAAGACTGCTGCAAAATGTCAAGTGTCAGCGCGAATGTTGGCCAGTTTTTGTGGGCCGCCGCCAAATGTCAGGATGCGTGGCACGTGCGGCAATTGCCGCAGTTGCTCCACCCAGCAGCAACATCACCACCAGCGGCTGGAACTGAAAAAGCAGCAGTGGCTTGTCACTTGCAGTTAAGTTCCATAATTTGCCAGACCAAGCCAACAACTCGGAGCCCAATGCCCCATTGCATTAGCCACAGGCAGCTGTTGTGGCAGCTGCTGCCATTCCAGGGAGACCGCAGCTTTAAGGATGCACAGAACACTTGGTTCTATGCTATTGCAACGAGCTCGCAACAGTTTCATTTTAAATGCCCATTAAAATAAATGGTAATTTGTGAGTGGCTGATATCAGTATCTAATTATCAAGCACGTTTAATTATATCTAACTGCTTCAAAAGTTACTCGCTCAGGTGTCTAAAAGTACGCAATGAAAAGTTATGACGTTTTGGTATTTCTATTTAGCACTCTGTTTGTGATTTTAATTGCTTAAGGGGCATTTAATTTAAGTGACATGAATTAACTATAAATATCTTTAGTGGAAAGATAGGTTTTATTTCCATCTCTCCCACGCTTGCCTCGCTTCCTTTTAGTTTGTTTTGCTGGGTGGGATCGAAGCCTCATGTTTTTGGTCACTTGGTTAAGGCCTGTCCAGGCGGAGACGGTTGTTGTGGCCTTCGTCCCCCTTGTTTTTGGCCAGCCAGCCAGGCAGGCAACCAGCCGGCCATCGGGGCGTATGCGTGATCTGGGCGGTATCCTTTGTCCTGTTCTCGCCGTAGTTTCGTTGCCTGTTTATTTGCATTGTTCGCAGGACACTGTCGCTGTGTCCTTGTGCTGGTAATGTTGGCGTGTGGCACTTGTGCACTTTGTCACTTTTGTTTTAACGCTTACGCTTTATTGAGTTAATCGCTTTATGTCCGGCATTTCTCTCCGCTGTTTGCCTTTCTGCACTTTTGCCAGCTCAGCACTTTTAATTAATCCAGCAGCCCGAGATAGTTTCTCCTGCTTTTCCCGCTTTTTCCCGCTTTTCCAACTTTTCCTGCTTTTCCCTACCTGCATTGCTATTACAGCTGCTTCCCTCGCTGGTTTAATCGCTACGCCTTTTCGTTATTTGTCCCCTTTTTGGTAAATAAAGTTTAATGTGTTTTCATTGATTACATCAGTGCGTATGTACGCCTCCATTTTCCTCTCTCTCTGTGGTCATTATATAAATATACGCGTGTACCCCAATAAAGCTCTCTTTTTTCCCCTTTGGCCAGCTGGAATTTTGATTGAGCATGTTTGTTGATTTATGTGCGCCAGTTGTGGAATTTATATGCGGTCATTGTGAAGTCCGGTAGAAAAAACAATAAAGGCAGCGAGAGTAACGAAATTAAATAAATGTGTAACTCGCACAAATGGTATGATAAACATTTCATTTAAGATGCCAAAACGAAATGTTAATTTTATATTAAATATGTGAGATAAATGCTTTTAAAAATATTAAAGCGCTGCTTTTGCGGATGATATGCATTAAACGTTTTATCACAGATTGAAGGGGTTGAATGCTCGATTTCAGGAGTTAATTGAAAACGATTTGTGTGAAATGAGCATAAACTCAGATTCAGATTACAGATATAAAACGGGTTGTATTGTATTGAATGAATTTATAATGCTTATGAATTTATAGTTGTGATATGTTTGAAAAGCATTTAAAAAGTACTTTGGATTGCATATATCATATTGCAGCATAAAGTGAGCAACTATAATTTGAAGGGCACAAGTCTCTGACCATTTCAGCATAACTCAATTTATATTCAAATGCAAACTGTGAAGTTTAAGCCAGTACTTTCAATTCTATTCTTCCATTACCCCGTTTATCCCTTTATGCGGCTTGAACAAATTCGCATTTCTATTGAAAATTTCATAACTCTCGTTTGCCAGCTTTGCATGCCAAAACGAGAGTTGATGATATATTATGTTGCATTTAGTTGCGACACATTTGCATAACACTCATACGACCCGTGAGCCAAGCCAGTGATGATGGGCAGCGCAAGGAGCAGGCGGATGATAGCGCGGCATGGCTGTGGAATATGTAAATAATATTTCAACAATAATTGCTTTTGAAGCCAAAGTGCCCAGAGACGCGTCCAACTGTCTTGATGTTCGGGCAAAACAACCCATCGCACAAAACCACCTACACAAATTGAATTTTCTCGTGAGAGGAGGAGGATGCCCTGTGCAGCCAACTCGATTCCACTGCTGCTGGCAGCTAAAAATAATTAAAATTTAAAACGGAATAAAATGCACAAGAATAACATTTACATTTATGCGTTTCTGTCTTCTGCTTTTCTTGCGCTCAACGGAACACAATTCAAATTCAACAAGTTGGGGCAAAACGGAAGGAAAGCGGCAAAACGCTCTCAAGTGTGCAGATCTCAAAGGAGCCAACTGAATATACATGGACTAGTTTAAAATTAAACTAATGTTTATAGTTATTGCAAAACTAACCAGCTGCCCAAGAGAGCGGAACCAGGGGAGATATCGTGTCCTCAGAACGGAAATGTAACTGAACATTGAATAGCAATGAAGAAAGCTTGCATTCGCAGCGATTGTAATCACGTCTTCTCTGGATTTTCCTCTTATTTCCATCCTTTAGTTATGACAAAATGCTCAAGAAACGGCCAGGAGGAAGGACATCTGCTTGTGCTGGCCCAGTTGATGGTTATAATCTTATGTATTCTCGGGCCAAACGCATTTCCACTCAATAACTACCGACTTGAATAGGGCCCGAAGACAATTGGAATTGGAATCTGCATTATAATGGGGCAAATATAGGCTTAGACTAGACTAAATTGTATTTCCAAATACATATAATAATGCTCGTCTTTGATAAATAAGTAAAATGGTAGCAGGAACATGTCAGTAAGTTGATTAGACTTTTGGGCACAAAGAGGATCATAAGCAAGCCGAGTTTTCTTGGATCTACTAACTTTTGCCTAGCAGCAATCACAAGCAAAGCTAATTATAATTAAAGCAGTTTCTCCCACTTTTAATCCAAACATTTGGCTAGCAAAACAATTTGGGCAAACACAGCAAGCGACACCGTCGGGCTAATGACACTCAAATCAAAAGCGATAATCTACGGCCCCCCCGGCAGGAAAACCTTTCATAAAATACAGGAGCGTGGAAAAAGAGGAAAACGAAATAAGTAGCCGCACTTTATATTTATGAGCAACATTCGCATGCAGCTTTAATGGCCATCGAACTGAAACTGGAACTGGACAACAGGAGGCGACTACCACTACGAGGACTACGATGACGATGACGCCCACAAAAAATACATTTCCTTCTTGGATTATTTAACTGCCATTGACGACGTTGAATGAATGAATGAATGGCTGACAGGAGGATGGAGCCGAAAAGAGCGAAGCGAAGCAAATAGAAATAAAAGTGGGTTGGCAGGAGTGGTGTGGCCCGCAGGCCACGAAAACCGAGGAAAATGCAAGCATTTTTCCGAGGAAAACTACCTGAAGGGGTGGCGCGAGTTCGTTCGTTCGTTGTGTGACTGGTTATTTATTTGCTCGTTTATTTTCAGCACTTTTTCGGCGCATTTATTAGAAGTTGTTCTGCCTTCGGGCCAAAAAAAAAAAGGGGGGATGCCAGCAAAATAAAAGAGGAACCAAGAAAAACTCCTTGAAAGGCTGCGAATTTTTCTTCAGCCGCTTTGCCCTCGAATTGAAAATCATTTGTAAATCAAATTGAAAACGCTGCCAAAGAGATAGCTATGCACATAACAAGCTGTGACGACGGGGTTGGTTGCTAAATTTGTCAGCAGCAGCAAGCGAACATCATTCGTCATGATGGAGCCCACAGTCGATTCAATCGTTCTGGGTTTTTGGGCAGGGGCATGGATTATATTTGCACAGCAGTGAACTTTTGAGCCCAAGTGGAGTGGCGGCAAGTGGAGGACGAAAAAAGCTGGGAAATGAGTAGAAGCTAGATAATGCTGATTAAGTCGTTGGTTGGCACACAGGCGGCAGTTTCGACTTGTCAACTCGAATCCACGAAAATTCTTAATTGTTCGTTATTAATGATGCTGCTGTTACTGCGCCTGTTGTCTGACTCTCAAATTGAAAATGGCTCGACTTTGATGAATGTCCGAGTGTGAAAAACCACAAACGGGCTAATTGATTGCCAAAGGACTTGACTGGGACTGTAGGTTCTATTTTTCTTCAGCATAGGACACAAATCAAAACGAGGGCCAGGCAAATTAATGCCAGCTGGCAAGTCGAGGGCATGACAATCGTAGGCAGTGTCCGTTCTTGGTGGAACGAGAAGACACTAATGGAGGCACGCTCTTTAGCTAGAGTGAATGAGAATCGCAGAGGAAGGACCTGCAGCTGTGAGTAGAATTGAAAAGAAAAATATGAATCGCAGCAAAATACCTCTTAACTCGGAAAATGTGAATCGCAGCGAGGCAGCACAAACAGTTTGAATGGGAAAACAGTGAGTGCCATAAATAAATTGCTGCTTCAGCAGTTTTCAATAAATGACAAGCCACTTCTTCCCCGACTATCGGTTGTCAAACTGAGGAACTACACTTGACAATCAATAAGTTGAACAAGAAGGAGTCGGAGCAGCGAGTTAATAAAGGTAGTTCTGGGAAGTGTAAAAACACTTGAGTTCCATTTGCCTCCTGATGGACGCACATAAATTTTCGATTATGCGCACCATTAGACATGAATTGAAGAATTCATCAAAGTGGATTTTTCGGCCCATTTTACGTGAGCGAAATTTTGCTGGTACTCCAATCTTGCCATTTGTTAATGGGTTTTGTTGGAATGAGGACTCGATTAAAAGGAAGAGTTTGTTGTAAGAAATGTAGAATTGTTTATGTAAATAACATGTAACATCAAGGGGCTTAAAATCCTTAAAGTTGTCGAAGAGTATGCAATGTTTTTATGAAATATTTAAGCATACTTTTCACACTAACTATCAAATATATATTACTGATGCAATTGAGTACTCACCGTGGTTGTGGCCGGTGTGGTGGCCGTGTGCGGCGTATAGGCGGCATACGCCGGCTGCGGCAGCGGCGCCGTATAGCGGTAGGCTGCCTGCTGGGCGACAGCAGCGGCGGCTGCGGCAGCGGCCGGGGCATAACCCTGCGGGGTCCAGCTGGCGGCACCGCGATAAGGAGCACCGGCGGCCAGGGCGGCGCCAGCGGCAGCGGCTGCGGGACTTGTCATGGCCGGTGGCCGCTGTGGGAGGGCGCCCTTGAGTGCGACGGCTGAGGCGGTGAGCGGGGCGCCGGGGAAGGCGCTGCGCGATGTTAGAGGTGCGGCGGCGGCGCTAGACGAGCTCCCCTGAAAAAGTAACACATTTTTATAATTTATTGACAAATATTTTATCATACAATTAATTATTTTTAAAAACTTTGAAATGCTACCATCTTTATAAAAATTTTTATAGTGCTATCGAAGGGAATAGGTTTTCCACTCTGTGGTTTAGTTTCAGCATAAATAATCTGGTGTGCACGGGGTTTTTGTTTTGGCGTAAATAGAAACCGCAGAACGCCAGCTGCGGCTCTGCTGCAAAGCTTTTGTTTACCGCTAGAAAAACCGCCATGACATCCGTTCTAATGCACACATGGCAGGTAGGCAGGCAGTGCACATGAATCATGGGCAGGGAGATTTTGTTTTATTGAGTGCCAGTTGCGCACTCATTGCAAAACGATAATAGAAAGTCGAGCTGGAAGATATATATAGTCTATGCAAGGTATACTCTGTAATATTTTATAATTTTACAAGTCAGCAAAACTGAATAAGCTGATCTTATCTTACCAAAATCACTACAGTTTGGCAACCACTTTAAAATTCTCAATCAAGTCCACAAAGGTTTTCACATAAAGAAATAACAGGATATCTTTATAGAAACACGCCTGCCATAAATAATGCCCACCCAACTCCCACTTCTGTGGAATGGAGCCGAAGCACATGAGCAGTGGGCGGCGGGCGGTGGGCGTGGACAGATGCAACAGTCGCCGGGTGTCCTTGCTGCCGGGTCGCTTCCTGTGTGAGTGAGTGTTGTGTGCTCCAGTTTTGCATTGCAAATGCATTTGTTGCTTTGGGCCATTTTTTTGCGCACTCATTCCCTCACCGGTTCTTTGGGGTCACTTGGCATAAACACAAATAAACCCGCCTCTGTGGTTCACATATAAAAATTTATGTGCCACTGAAATATACAAGGCGAAAAATGTGATGTTTTTGGGGATTCTCGATGTCGTTTTGTCGAATCTTTCGTGGCACAAACAAAACGAAAAGAAAATCCCCTCCCCCACGAAAAAAAAAATGGCGAAAACAAACGCAACGAAACCGGAAACAAACGAGCTCCGCCATTTTTATTTTCGGCATGATCGAGGTAGGAAGGAACTCATGTGTGTATGTCCTGGTTTCTAAAAGGATTCAACTGAAGCCTTGCGTGCTGTCGCTGATTTTCCAATTGCAAAATATGGCAAATATTTGATTTTCAGTTTGTTTTTCACCCTATTTTTCCGCATGCTCCTCTCACTTAGTACACGTTTTTCGTATTTTTCGTTTTTTTTTTTTTAAGGCGGCTTCACGTTTTCAGTTAATTTTCGTGGGCACGCAATTCGAATGCGGTTTTCGCGGGGAACGAAGGCTGAGCTGTGGGTGCCTGTAATTTGGCAGTTAAATGGCAGAGAACGAGTAATAATGGTTTGCCATTCGAATTGGAGTGGTGGACGTGTGTGTTTGCCAAGTGGAAAAAATGGGGTAAAAGCGTAGGGCAGAGAAAATATGCATTGAAAAATGGAGGGAGGCGTGACAGCATTTTGACATAAACTTCAGGCCGAAGAATTGGGTTTTTCAAACCAGGCTACATTAAGGTGAGAAGGCAATATGAACGAGTTGATTACTAAGCTCTGAACTAATAAAATTAAAACCACTCACTGAAAGTTAATCACTCCTAGGAGACGAATTCTTTAAACCAAACATGTTCTTGCCAAAATCAAATAAATGGCTTAGCTATAAATATTAGCAATAATATTAAATAAATATTATTTTTTCAGCTCCCAAATTTCATGGCTTTATACAAGCGAACTTAAATACCATTTTTGTCAGCAAAATCATCTGAAAAGTAGGCTTCAGAAATTCTGTGCAAATTGCCAACACATAGGCTGAATGGTACCTTTTTGTGGCTCCATAGATTTTCCTTAAAAGTTGACTCCAAATCCATTCCAGCTAACACATTCTCCCATTTATTGCGATTTCGCCGTAGAACATGACAGCCAAAAAACACCACCATTGCCGTTCAACACATCAATTGCCTTCGGTGGGTCATAAAATGGAATAGCCAAACATTTTAAGCGCACAAATGCTATAAATTTAAGCCGCTAAATTAGACACGTTTGGCACATCGAACCCAATCCCCACCCTCAGCACACACACACACACGTACACACCTCAGCAAAATAGCCACCAACTTTACGGCCACCGAAAATAATCATAAAGGTAATTATTTTATCGTTCGTTCAAATTCGCTTAATTTTAACGTTGACTGCAACGACGTCTGGCGGCTGGAAAAATTTCTTTACACAGGTGTATGTATATAGATGTATATAAAAGGTAAAGCGGAAAGCTAATGGAAAATATGAAGCCTAGGAGGTGGCTGGCCTACATGCTCCACTCTTAATGGGCAGCTGTGGCTGTTTTTTGGCGAGGAAGGGGGACGAGAATAGAAACGAGGACGTGATTAATTACCAAATTGGGAGCCATTATCGCGTGCACTTCGAGGGTGTTTGTGAAGTTTTTCCGACTCACGCACACACACAGATACACTGGGAATATTTTTGGAACTTCAATAATAAACTATATAACTAGCATAAGTGTATATGCTTAAAAATAATATGTTTAAACATTTTTAAGACTTAAAAACTGGCATTCTTATGAACAATCATAGAGAACTAAATGCGTTGCTTACTTTTACACACCTAAAAAATGAATGTAAGCTTAGAGTTTTGTTGTACATAGTGTTAAGTAATATCTTCAAATTACAAAATGGTGTTGACTTTGAATTGCTAAAGTTTCTTCTCATATTCTACAATTTCCAATTATTTTAAGTGCACGAAAGACTCTCCTTGCTAGTAACTTGGTCGTGTCCCAAACATTTCTGTTGACGCTTTTGTTCTATATTCTATTACCCCGAAAACTGCTCACTGCCATTGGTGTTCGCTTAATTTTTATGCAAAAAACGTTTCGTTTGGGGTCCTTTCGACCGTTATCCGGCGGTAGTCCTTCCTGGGGGCAAAATCAAGCGCAAAATATTAATGATAATAATTTATTACCAACTGACAGGTGGAGAGGCAGGAGGCACGCCAATGGGCGGGGTGGCATGGTGTCTTTTGGGGTTTTCCGCTTTTTCCAAGTTGCTACATGGGACGGGTATCCTCTGATAAACGCTTTGTGATTAGCGGTCGTTGTTGTTGTTGTAACTTCGTGGCTACGACGACGAGCCTTTGTCATTTTTATTGTCATTTTTCGAAAATTTATGCGCAAATTCGATTTTGCTGCGGGCCAATGGAAGTACGTGAGTTGGTATAATGTGAACCCAAAAAAAAAAGGGGAGTGAGTTAAGCTCTGAATTCCTAGAAACTTTAAGGACAGAACATTTAAATAGGATTAAATGCGAGGTATTTATTGAGTTTTAATTGAAATTCTGCGAAAATGGAAGTCAGCAAAGTAATGTGTATGCATGCGTAAATCAACTGAGTATACTAGCCACTTTGAACATGTTTTAAACTATAATCCCTTTTTTAAACAGTTTGGAAAACAATTCCACCCTTTAATACACCATTCAAAACGTTTTCAAATTACTTAATGCAAAAACTAGTTGAATAGCAGATGGAAGATATATGAAAAACTGGCACACGACTCACTTGCCATGCAAAGGCACCAAAAAACGACGAAGGTGGAAAAGCATAAAACAAAAAATATTTGCATTTTCCTCAAGAAATGTTTGCACACACACTCATAGACAGACACACACACACAAACATAGCTGTCTCTTTGTATAATTCATATTTTCCAACCACTTATTGTTTAAACTAAATAAAGCAAAAACTTTTTCCATAATTAAAACCGACGGCAGTGGCGTAGGCAGCAACAACAATGTCCCAGGGGAGGGGAGGCATGGAATTTTCCCAGGGGGTTGCAAAAAGAGGGGCGAAGGGTGTGGGGGCGTCGTGGGTAGGCGCAAGAGCGGAAAACAAAAGGATTTTTCTTCATTTTGTTGCTGCCTTTCAGGCGCAAAATTTTCGCTTATTTTTTCCGGACTTTTGCCTATTTTAATTCTATGCGGTAAATTAAATTTTCGTATTGTCCCATGTCCACCCCCCACCCCACTCGCCCCCTATTTTCACCATTTTCCGCATAAAAATTCACGAGTGAAAGCGCTTTAGGGTTGAGGACTGGGCGTGGCAATGGGCGGAATATATAGACAAGGATACGAACGACTCGAGGGCTAAAAATAGTCAGCCGGCAGAAGAAAAGCTGCAGCTAAAAATGAAAATGAGGAGGCGCAGTGCAAAACTGCCTTCATGTGTATGAGTGCATATGATATGCAACTTTTCCTGCCTATTTTGCATATTTTTCTATAAAAAAAAAGGGAAAGCATCTTTTATTTCGAAATTATTTTATTTATACTTTTTTTTGCGGAAGAGTTGGGAATGAATATGCATAGCTTGCAAATGAAACAAAAAATTTGTTTGGCAGAGTAGACGAATCTGTTGCTATTTGTTGCTTTGAAAATGTTATGCAAACATTTTGCAAATTGAAAAGCGATATTTATATAAATTTTGGGTGTATAAAAATTTGTTAATTTAGTCTTAATCACAGTTGCAATCTTATAAAAATATCGAATTAAATCAGTTGAGTGTGACATTTTGTATTGGGAAATTTAGAACAAGATTATACTGATTTAAAAATCAATGTCATAATTCATTTTACAAATAGCGGCATAAACCAGGCTTTTACTCAACTAAAACGACTATAAAGCAGGCAAATCAAAATTTCTACGATTGCCATTATGCAAAATGATAAAAAGGTACTGGGGAATACGCTCCCAGGGGATCCAGATTACCATTTGGATGGATAAACGGATGTATGGATGACCAGGGGGAGGCAATCCATCTTGGGGCGTTTATTTTATGAGCATGTGGCAAGTGAGGCATAAAAGTGGAAGAGGCCAGGTACTGAGTAGCACCAAAGCGAGCACAACCCACCAATTCACTCGGCGAAGCGTGCAAGTTTTATGTTAACATCATAAACGATAATATATTACATTGCTCGACAACATTAGGCGGAGATCCCAAAAAAAAAAAAAGGAAAAGCGGTGCAAAGCTCATGCAGTGAGGGAAAACCCCGGCAGGATATTTCCTTTTGCCCCCGCCTGTGCGATAATCAATTTAAAATTTTCCACGCCTTTCACGTTGCCAACAAATTTTCATTAAATGTAACAACCAGCAGCGCAAAAGGAAAAAAAGAATGTCTTAAGCAGCAAGAAATCCAATAAAATGAACGAGTTGAAATGCCGTCGAAGGGGTTGGGAAATTTGGTGGAAAGGCTTAGCTGCCACTGATTTGAACACATTTTTCTTGCGCTTATTTCTTATATACTTTTTTTTTTCTGGCCCAGCAAAAACAATTGCAGACGACGGCAACAAAAGAACGAAGCAACATAAAAAATGACATTTACGACAAAATTACATTTCCAGCAGTCAAAACGAGGCGAAAAGGGGGGTTCACTCTTTTGGCCGAAAACTCGGGGTGTTAGGTGAGGAAAATACGTCTAAGCCTTTAACGCCTTTGGGGCGCACCAGCAGTCAAAACAACAAAACAATGCGGAAAAATCGAGGGGAAAATGAAGAAACTTTTGCACTAAGTGATTTTGTACGGCGTGGAAAGAAAACTTAGGAAACAGATGTTTTCCGGGTTATTTATGCTTATATTTTATTTGTATCGCACAAAACTCAACAAGATGCCATTAGGCCTGGATTTACCCTTCAAAAGAAACTAAAGGGTTTCCAAAAAATACAAATCAGAAATAGAAAGAAAATGCTATTTATAAATATGTTATTTTGCCAAAAAATTGTTTAACAAATTGAATTGCATATTGCAATATATTTCAGATAAGTGAAATTTAATTTTCTTTCATCAGAAATCGTACACAGATTTCCATGCCATATAATATGTATGTATGGCCAAATGCAATTTGGTAATTTAACCTTTCGCTGCCCAAATGGAAAATGCTCTTTTTTCGACAATGGAAAATTATTTCGAAATATTCACGTGCCGAGTTACGCCGATTTCCCTGGGCATCCTGCAAACTGTTATTTATTTTAGGCCCAGCCGTAAAATTACATTTCACTTGTAGTTTTCCTGCCACCAACTGGACGTGGGCCAACTTTTGTTAATAAATTCAAATGCAACTGGCAAATGCAGGAGCGGAATGAAGCGGCGGAAGCGGCGAACTTATGCCGGCCAGGCACGACTCATTTAAGCCATCATTTAAGCCCCCTTTTCAGCGGTCACGTAAG
The DNA here is from genome assembly GCF_016746395.2 of Drosophila simulans. Classification (NCBI taxonomy): domain Eukaryota; kingdom Metazoa; phylum Arthropoda; class Insecta; order Diptera; family Drosophilidae; genus Drosophila; species Drosophila simulans. Next base: position 5,130,142 of record NC_052522.2, read on the forward strand.
CATCATAAATTCCCGTGCCACCCACCCTTCGCCAAACTTTATGCTACCGAAATTGTAATTTTAGTTTTAATGAAAATTTTTAACACTCCGCGACTGCTGCTGCCGCTGCATTTATATTTAGTGAGTATTTTTATTGAATTTTTAATGCGCACGCGGCACATTACCAGCGCAATGGCCAACTAGCAGGCTATGTAATTTTATATAGACTATCCCACCCCGTTTCGTTGGAAACAATTAAGAGCGAACAAATTATGAAGTAAATTTATCAGCAGCCAAACCAATTAAAGTTTTTACCATCCGGAATTAAAAACCAAACAACAATAACGACAACGGACCATATAAAATTAATTATTCCTTATTTCATTTGTCTTCGAAACGGCTTTTGTTTCGCCTTTGCTTTCTCGCCGGGTTTTCTTTTTGCTTTTTCTGTTGTGGGTGGGAAATGAAAATCTTTAAGCGGCTTTATGGTAACAAGGATCCTGTCGCTCGGGTAATCCTCCTTTGGGCCCGGCCAATAAATCTTCGCTCTCCAAACTCCCACGTTGAGTGGAAGGCCCCAGCTGCAGATTTTCCATCCATCCTTGCAACTACTCCACAGCAACAGCAACAACATTGTGTTTTATTTTTATTTGTCTTGTTTGGTCGTTTGTCTAGCGGTTTCCCGTCTCTGTCATACAGAGCTCAACGCTAAAACCGCAGACAGGGGGCTAGTGGGCGTGGCAGCGGTTGAGTTAGCCCCACCACCCACCGCCCACTTGCAAAACGCAAAATTTAATTATAATTTTCGGCTGTGCCTTTTCCATTTCGAGTGGCAACTGGAAAATTATTTTCTCAAGTGTGTGCGAAGCTGCAAGGCCTGTGAAAATTAGCCCATTTAGGATGTGTAATTGCCACGAGAGGTTGGCAGCGGTTTTCCCTGTTGGAAATTCCATAAATATCAAATTGCCAGTTTCGAAATTATTTCGTAGGCAATTTTAAGAACGAACAATACATAAAACATATAAGTGGGTTATTTACCTTAAATGTAATACACAATTGCGACTTAAGCTTTTACTGCGAACTTCTTAACACCTGTATTTTTTTCTTAAGGCATCTAATTCTGAAATACCCTTAATTCCTGGTAACCGTGTTATTTTTGCCCTTTTTTCTAGAATTCCAAACACGTTTGGCGGATGTAATTTCATTTCGTCAAAATAGAAAAACCCACCAGCAGCACAAGGGAAAAGTAAACAAATGGTTTCCGCTTAATGTAAACAAATCGATGATGGCAAACAATTGATGGAAAAAATCCAGAAGACACCCCATCCGCTCATTAAATCGGATATGACTTGCGTTTTGCGGCGGGTGGTTCCGATTATGATACGCATCACAAAAGCCAAACAAGAATCGCATTTCAAAGCAGACTGAGTTCCTTGAAGAAGATTGTCCACTTTTCAGTTTTTGTTTGTTTTTTTTTCCTCTAATCTCACGGTCTGGTTGGTTTTTCCGTGGAAAAATCTGTTTTCATCTATTCAAGTTTGGCGCTCGGCGCTTCGTCGTTAGCGTGTAATTAAAGGAAAAACGCAAAGGAAAAGCCCTAAACTCGCTACTTGACCACAGAAAAGTCTGCAATTGAATCGTGCAACTCTTTGGCTCAGAATTTTCAGCTTTTCTCCAGGCTTTTCCTTTGCCTCAATGTTGTTTTAATTAAAAATAATCGAGTTTCCCATCGTCGTCGTCGTCGTCTTGCTCTGTTTTTTGTTTTGGAGTTTGTGCAAATTGCAACAAAATGAGTTGACAAAAACTTTTCTCGCAAGGCCAAAAAGTGTTTGCCATTTTGCAACATGTCTGCACACAGTATCTGTGTGTGGCTGCAAGCGTGTGTGTGTGTGTGTGTGTGTGCATCTGTGTATTGGTGAGTGTGAACAAAATGAAAATGTCATTGCACATAAAGGCAGGATGGAGCATACGTGACTCGCATTGCCGGAAATTAAGTGGTGTCCCAACACGTCCAAAGCGCACGAAGACGGAAAAAGCCACAGACAGGCGGGCCGAACCGGGTTAAAGAGCTCAAAGAAGCTGGGTTCGGAAAAATCGAATTTTTGAAATTTAAAAGCTGGAATCGTTTGCCCATTTTTTGCCCATTTTTGCCCACCAATTAGTTTTTTTTGCCCACGTCCAGTTTTTGAGATATAAATTTTCGAACAAGTTCGAAAATTTTCGAAGATCAAAAATTTCACTTTTTTCAAAATTTTTTTTTTTTAATCGCAATAACTTCGTTTGCCCACGTTTGCCCACCCTTTAGAATTTTGAAATTTTCGAAAATTTTCGAAGATCAAAAATTTCACTTTTTTCAATTTTTTTTTTTTAAATCGCAATAACATCGTTTGCCCACGTTTGCCCACCCTTTAGAATTTTGAAAAAATTTATACTTCAGAAAATATAAGACATTCAAGTTTACCTCGGTCTACTTCGCAAAACCTTTAAAATGAGTTTATTTCGTTTGCCCACTCTTAAAAATAAAAAATTTCGATTGCCCACCTCTTAAAACTAAATAATTTCGATTGCCCATCCTTTAAAAATAGTTTATTTCGTTTGCCCACCCTTTAAAATTACATTTTAACGTTTGCCCACCCTTCGAAATTAGTTTTTTTCGTTTGCCCACTCTTAAAAATAAAAAATTTCGATTGCCCACCTCTTAAAACTAAATAATTTCGATTGCCCATCCTTTAAAAATAGTTTATTTCGTTTGCCCACCCTTTAAAATTACATTTTAACGTTTGCCCACCCTTCGAAATTAGTTTTTTTCGTTTGCCCACTCTTAAAAATAAAAAATTTCGATTGCCCACCTCTTAAAACTAAATAATTTCGATTGCCCATCCTTTAAAAATAGTTTATTTCGTTTGCCCACCCTTTAAAATTACATTTTAACGTTTGCCCACCCTTCGAAATTAGTTTTTTTCGTTTGCCCACTCTTAAAAATAAAAAATTTCGATTGCCCACCTCTTAAAACTAAATAATTTCGATTGCCCATCCTTTAAAAATAGTTTATTTCGTTTGCCCACCCTTTAAAATTACATTTTAACGTTTGCCCACCCTTCGAAATTAGTTTTTTTCGTTTGCCCACTCTTAAAAATAAAAAATTTCGATTGCCCACCTCTTAAAACTAAATAATTTCGATTGCCCATCCTTTAAAAATAGTTTATTTCGTTTGCCCACCCTTTAAAATTACATTTTAACGTTTGCCCACCCTTCGAAATTAGTTTTTTTCGTTTGCCCACTCTTAAAAATAAAAAATTTCGATTGCCCACCTCTTAAAACTAAATAATTTCGATTGCCCATCCTTTAAAAATAGTTTATTTCGTTTGCCCACCCTTTAAAATTACATTTTAACGTTTGCCCACCCTTCGAAATTAGTTTTTTTCGTTTGCCCACTCTTAAAAATAAAAAATTTCGATTGCCCACCTCTTAAAACTAAATAATTTCGATTGCCCATCCTTTAAAAATAGTTTATTTCGTTTGCCCACCCTTTAAAATTACATTTTAACGTTTGCCCACCCTTCGAAATTAGTTTTTTTCGTTTGCCCACTCTTAAAAATAAAAAATTTCGATTGCCCACCTCTTAAAACTAAATAATTTCGATTGCCCATCCTTTAAAAATAGTTTATTTCGTTTGCCCACCCTTTAAAATTACATTTTAACGTTTGCCCACCCTTCGAAATTAGTTTTTTTCGTTTGCCCACTCTTAAAAATAAAAAATTTCGATTGCCCACCTCTTAAAACTAAATAATTTCGATTGCCCATCCTTTAAAAATAGTTTATTTCGTTTGCCCACCCTTTAAAATTACATTTTAACGTTTGCCCACCCTTCGAAATTAGTTTTTTTCGTTTGCCCACTCTTAAAAATAAAAAATTTCGATTGCCCACCTCTTAAAACTAAATAATTTCGATTGCCCATCCTTTAAAAATAGTTTATTTCGTTTGCCCACCTCTTTAAAATAAATATTTTCAGTTAAAAACGTTTGCCCTCCCCTTAAAAATGTTTTTTTTCGATTTTCCACCTATAAAACCAAATTTGTACATATGTACACATATATGTATGTAAATAAATATATATAATAAATATGTATATATGTACAAAAAACTATATTTATATGTATGTTCATCAACACTTGCATGAAATTTATCAATGATTAAGAAAATTTTATAAAATGTAAGCGAATGATTAACAATATATAAATATTAAAGAAAAAACCATGTAACGGGTTTCGATCTCCGTATGTATGTTCATCATAATCATATAAGTGCTTCTGTCCGCCGATCCTTAAAGTTATTACATACATATGTAAAAATTTGGTTTTATAGGTGGAAAATCGAAAAAAAACATTTTTAAGGGGAGGGCAAACGTTTTTAACTGAAAATATTTATTTTAAAGAGGTGGGCAAACGAAATAAACTATTTTTAAAGGATGGGCAAACGAAATTATTTAGTTTTAAGAGGTGGGCAATCGAAATTTTTTATTTTTAAGAGTGGGCAAACGAAAAAAACTAATTTCGAAGGGTGGGCAAACGTTAAAATGTAATTTTAAAGGGTGGGCAAACGAAATAAACTATTTTTAAAGGATGGGCAATCGAAATTATTTAGTTTTAAGAGGTGGGCAATCGAAATTTTTTATTTTTAAGAGTGGGCAAACGAAAAAAACTAATTTCGAAGGGTGGGCAAACGAAAAAATTTAATTTTAAAGGGTGGGCAAACGAAATAAACTATTTTTAAAGGATGGGCAATCGAAATTATTTAGTTTTAAGAGGTGGGCAATCGAAATTTTTTATTTTTAAGAGTGGGCAAACGAAAAAAACTAATTTCGAAGGGTGGGCAAACGTTAAAATGTAATTTTAAAGGGTGGGCAAACGAAATAAACTAATTTTAAAGGTTGGGCAAACGAAATTATTTAGTTTTAAGAGGTGGGCAATCGAAATTTTTTATTTTTAAGAGTGGGCAAACGAAATAAACTCATTTTAAAGGTTTTGCGAAGTAGACCGAGGTAAACTTGAATGTCTTATATTTTCTGAAGTATAAATTTTTTCAAAATTCTAAAGGGTGGGCAAACGTGGGCAAACGATGTTATTGCGATTTAAAAAAAAAAAATTGAAAAAAGTGAAATTTTTGATCTTCGAAAATTTTCGAAAATTTCAAAATTCTAAAGGGTGGGCAAACGTGGGCAAACGAAGTTATTGCGATTAAAAAAAAAAAATTTTGAAAAAAGTGAAATTTTTGATCTTCGAAAATTTTCGAACTTGTTCGAAAATTCATATCTCAAAAACTGGACGTGGGCAAAAAAAACTAATTGGTGGGCAAACATGGGCAAAAAATGGGCAAACGATTCCAGCTTTTAAATTTCAAAAATTCGATTTTTCCGAACCCAGCTTCTTTGAGCTGGGTTAAAGGAGGAGGCTCAAGGCCCAGCGAGGGGTTAACGGAGTGCCGAGAGGGGTTAAGAGTGGCAGCCGTGTTGCAGTTGAGCTGTGGCAACGTATATTGGCGCATCCCAGCCAGCCAGGATGACAATCAAAGCCGCACAATGTCGCTTGTTTGTCAATAGCCATGAACATTTTTCCTCAAACAACTCGGGGGAAATTTCTTACGGCTGGAGATCGAAATAAATGAATGGGAAAACTGGGTGGGGAAAATATTGATAAATTCAATACTTTTAAAGATTCAGAATTAATATTATTATAATATATTATATATTTTACCAGCTTTAAGCTGGTTTTAAAGGTAAAATCTCTTGTGCACGCCCCAATTAAATCGCTTCAGTCAAAATGCGGCTGTCAAAGTCAGCAAAGTGTTTAGCACTCATTTGAAAATGTAAACCAAAGGCAGTGCCCCTCGCTTTTTCGCACTCTAAAAACACTGGGGTTTCATCAGCTTTTGTTGCTGTTGGCTGAACTGTCATGTTGCCGGCGTTTGACATGTTGCTGCCACGCCATCGTCAAGAGCGAACTTTTCCATGATTTTTCCACCGCATTTTGTTTTTCATTTGGGCCGCGGCAATTAGCAAATAACTCACATAATGTCCACGAATCGAGGCAACCAGGTCCTGACCATGGTAACGATGGGAGTTTGGGTGATGATCCCCCGTTGAAATGATGCCATGATGTTGCTGCTGTTGCTGGTTATGTCCCTGTGCAAATTGATTGTGATTGCAGGGCTGATGCCTTTGCTGTTGCTGGTGATTCTGATGCTGATTGTTGGCTGCAACTGCCATGGCACCGAAACTCCCATTGGCCAACTCAAGTGCATCCTCCTGCAAATCGGTCGTCATGCCATGCAAATTGAAATGCCATCGCAGCAATGACAAACGTTGCAGCCGTTCATGAATGTCGCTGAAGTCAAACCGGGAGGCAGATGTATGTGGCATCGGTGGATCCATGTATATATAGCTTTCTATATTAATTATATATTTGTCAAACACTCTCGCGATGTCTAGTCTTCGAACTCAAATCAGACACTGACAAAGCCCAAGGAGTCCAGACTATACAGAACTTAAGTTCTTCGAAAACAAATGAAACTGAAAACTCCAACTGAAGGCCAGCGAAATCTGAGCAATTGAATAACAATCAAGAAACATACAAACGTACATTGTATACCGAGCTGGTACGCGGAAAAACTTTATCATCAAATATACATAGGTATGTATACATAGACGTCGCCACGAAGTACTATTTTCTAAACACTGGTTTTAATTGCTCAAATTACTTACCTGCCTAGTGTTCTATTTTTTAATGGTTTTTAATATTTGCAAAGTTGATTGCATTTCACTTTCTTTAAAAGTACAAATATTATCATTTAACTGGCAACTTCCTTATGTTTATCTTGGCTAAAGCTAAATATTTTTAGTCCACCTAAAATTCGTTTTCAAATTTAAAGAACCAAATCCGCCTTGCATCTTCATCAAAATTATAATACAATTTTGTTATGGTATTAAAATGTTTATGGAAGGCAGAGGCAGGAATAAAAATAAGAACATATCCCAGACCCGTAAACCTTTTTTGTAACCGAAGAATAATAAAAGAGCAGAATAAATAAATAAAATGTTGGCAATTATTTAGGCTTTTAACATGTCAGCCACGTGGCAGCCACAAAACGGAAACGGAAGCAGAGACCCCCCCACACACACATATACACAAACGAACCACTTACTCACACAAGTACAAAACGAATTGAATTTTGATTTGGGTTTCAGTCCAAGAATAAACGTTACATATGTTTCGAATGAGCAATGTGTTGGGAAAGGAAATGTGATCGGAGTGAAAAATCTATTTAATTGAAGAAAAGACCATTTCCCAATTTCATTGTAATGAGTACAATTTTAGATAAAAATAGAAAGGAAACATCGTTGAGGCAAAACGTCAAGATAAATCTAATCAAATCAAAGTCAATTGCAAAGCTCAATCGAATGCTATTTGTTTAAGGTTTCAATTATCCCGACAGACAATCAATCCCCCCTCCTTCCACAAAAAAGCATACAACTAATTTGCCAAATTTAACAAAAGCCCAGAGACGACGACAGCGAATGCTGCGCAAACAAAGTTAATTACAATAATGAAGCTAATTTAGACCAAAAAGGGCAAAAAGGAAAACCACAAATTAGGCCAAGAATAACGGGCAAAGGACTTTTTGCACGTGGAGTGGCTGTGGGGTTTTCGGGATGAAACTTATCTCAATCTGAGACGCATTTTTCAGCGTACTCTGCTCTTTGTCAACTTGCTTTTGCGGTTTTTAATACCCCCCCATGCCAACCATCTTGAGGTCAACTAAAAATACTTTTTGGCTTTTATAATTTATGGCACGGTTGGCGATCCACCAACCCCTATTTTTTGTTTTTCCAACCCAACCCACTAACCACTTTATATTTAATTAGTGCGTGCGGCGGTTTCAACCTCTTTCGGTGCGTGAGAACTCGCGAAAAAGTTATTAACTGCCACTAATTATACATTTCTCAAGTGATACGCATTTATATTCATGCATTTCCCTTTTTTTTTATATGTACGAAGTATATATACTTTCTTCGCCGCTGGTCCTGCTGGGTCCTTGCCATAAAAAGCTTTCCTGGTAATTAATGCTACATTTTTCTCCTCGTTTCGTTTTGGTACGCGACTCTTTGGCGCTCTCGTCTTAATTACACTGGATTATAAATATTAAAAACGGAAGCAGTTGCCAGTAATCAGGACATCGAGCAGCAGCTAAAAGCAAGTGCCAGCCATTTTGTGCTGCACTGTGAGAGAGAATTTGAGAAATGGCTGCTTAATGAGACCCACGAAAGGGGTAAAGGAAAAAATTCGGATATCAGGTTGAACTAATCAGAAAGCGAAGGAAGATGTATATATAAGAAATGAACAAATTCCCAGGACAAACAATTAATTAGTAATTGAAAGGGAGTGTATATCCTTTTTAGTAAAGCAAATAGAAAATTGGGACTTTTATATTATTATGCATTCCACCTATTTCACACATATAAACGGAAAATACTTATATTATAAAAATGTCTTTCTCTAAACTCAACAAAAAAAAAAAACCATCACACACTTTACGTTCCATATGTAATATTAAAACGGCTGTACCGTGATCAAGTTACAAATATATGACAACAGCTGTTGATGTCAGGTTTCTACAAACATCAAAATCTCATGTTGCCAAGAACAATTTCAATCTGTGAAAAAGAAAGGAGCTGAAATCCATTTGGCAACAGCTGCTTATAGCACATAGAGGACTGAAAAGTATACAACCTTCGAGGAACTCACATAATAAGAGGCATCAGCGTTGTAAAGTGTGTCATAAAATCAGGTCTAAAACTAACGAATCATATTAAATAGGCATTTTAAGCAGCAGACAATGCTGAACAATGCGTCGTATACGCAATATTGAGTGTCACCCCAGGCATTCTTTCAAGCCGTTTTCGCCACTTAAATCGGCCAGATGACGATGATAATAATGCAACCAGAAGCACCACAGAAAAAAAAACCATAGAATTCTCCTGTACTTAAGAACATGTATGGCCGAGGAACTCGACATATGCCAAGCCAAGGCAGCTGGGTAAAAATAAGTGGAGGTGGAATTCCAACAGGAAGGGAATTCCAGCCATGCCCACCACTTCACATAGAGTTCGACCGACTCAACTTTGACATTTCTCTCTCTCACTCGGACTGCCTCGAATTTTCCCGCACTGCTTTTTCCCCATTTTCCCCCAGCCCCATTCCACCCACGGTCATTTTCCTGGCACACACAATGGTATGTCCACGGCATGTGGCAGTCAGATGTGTGGGCGTGGCGTTCAACTTGTTTTTGCCGCAAAATGATTTATGACAATGCATTGAAAAGTTCGTTCTAGGCTGTCAACAAGGGAGGGGAAATGTCAATAAGGGAACCAGGCGATAGAATTGTAAGAAGGCAAGTCCTTAGAAGCACAATAGTACACAGACAAAAATATAAATATTTCATAAAGATACCATAGAGATTCTTGGGCTGGGCTCTTGGGCTCTTATCAACACATTTCGTGTGATGAAACTGTACTAAACTTTAATACTGAATTAAATTGCAAAGGCTATTTTTTTTTAAGTGTAAGTCTATGCTTTTCAATCTATTAAATTGATAGCCATCTCTGCTTCCCAGCTAACCGTTTTTATCTGATTTTCAATTTGCAGCTAGAAACTGTTTAAGGCCTTAAATGTAGAAGCAAAATGTCAGGATAGCAGGCAGCCAAATGCCAATAAGTTGTCATGTTCCGACGACAGCTGCAGCATCTCGCACATCCTGGCGCATCCTGCTCCTGCCGCATCCACCCATATCCCCACCCCCATATATATCCTTCCCTTTTGCCAGGGGCCACTTACACTTACACGTTCGTCGGGAATGGCCAAAGACTGCGGGCTCCGTCTTACGGACTACATTCACACACATTATTCAGGGATGCAGTGGGTGAATGGGCTGGTCTAGGACGTTTCTTGCTGGAAAAGGAGTCCTGTCCTGACGCCTGAGCACGTCCCTCATATGCCACAAGAAGCTGCACACGCTGACACATTAATGTCCGCAGCGGTACATCCTGTCGCACCTGTCCTTGCCCACCTGTATATTCTCCGGCTGGAAAACCCTCAAAACTATCCCACCATTTCCGCTGCCATCGCTGCCATTGTCGTATTTGTCTTATGAACTGTCAAACTGACATTCATTGACGCTTGACGTGTAATAAACGAAACGAAATGAAATGAAATGGTCGAGATGGCGTGGGTTAAAGAAGTATGATGGGCGTTCCTCATCGGAAATATCATTTTTCAACCCATTTTATGCTTGTCGACGTTTCTTACTTCCACTATGATTTTATTTATTATAGAAAGTTAATTTAAAGTGGGGTAATATTTTTACAATTTTTTAAAAAACGAATTTAAGGCACAGAAACAGTAAGAAACATATTTAAAAATAGCTAGCAAAGTAGTTTTTGGCACTCCGTTTAAGGTAATTGTGAAATATAACTCAATCAACGGAAGTGAAATTCCATTAGCAAAAACCATTCAAAATTCCAAGAATTCTGGCAACCACCGAAAACCGCCACGACTAACAAAGCATTTGGAAATTTTTCGGGATGAAAGGCGGTCGAAAATGTGGATCAAGAGGCGGAGAGAGAGATACGGTAAACGACGGAAAGCAGATTCAGGTGGATGGCCATGGCAGAAGTCGAAACGAATTTCTGCACAATGCAAACATAATGAGTTTGGGGAAATGCAAATAATTCGCAATGGAAATCATTATTGAGCACTGAACCAGACGACAGCCGGAGCGCTTAGAAAATGGGCAAATAGTAGAGGTTGGGCTCCGATCCCCACTGGTCATCATGGTGGCGGGTCCACACAGGACAGGAGGAGTTGAAGTTTTTCCCGTTCACTTCGGCTGCATTGCCAAGAATTTCCCCACGGGGAATTCGGTGCAGCACCGAAAATGGAAAGAAAATGTTCAAGACCAGTTGTGCAGTGCACAGAAATAAATTATCACTATAAATTGCACTTTTAAATTGTGTCATTTGAGTAGAGCGTTCATTATCTAATAAAATTTGTATCATCTCTGGCTTCATATTCTACCTAAATTATTTAAAATATTTATGAACCACTGATATTTTTCTCCCAGTGCATTCATAGGCAGTAATGGGCGACGGCAGCTCATTGAGTGGGTGAGAGCCCGGCGATAATCGTTAAGCGATTTCGCTTCCTTTTCGTTTGTTTAATGAAGTGTTTAAAATTTACGATTCGAGCTAAATTTATTGCACTCCGAGCAGATATCGAAAGAAGGAAGTCCGTCCACGCGGCATCACCACTACTCGAAAAATGAAAAATCTCAGAGGGGAAGATGGCAAAATAAAAGGAAGAAAGGAATCCCCTTTGATGGCTGCTCGGGGAAACAATCTTACATGTGCTCCAAAAGGGGGAGTATGGGGTGAAATGGAATCCTTGCTGATTGGATGACACGAAATAAAAACGTTGCACACAACGAGATTGTTAATAGCACTGTACTCTGACTCTGTCTTCTATACACTTTTACCCCAAAAACCTCTCGTTTGGTAAGCCAATTACGTGGATACCACACAGGGAGCAAAAACAAAAGGACAATAAAGGACTCGCTCGTAAATGCCATCAAAGCAGCTTAGCTAAGCACAGTGACTCCTTCGTCGACGAGTTGGTTCCCCAGTTGATGATGCTGATACCTCCACTGCTACGTTACGTATACGCCGCGTTGCTTTTCAATAAACCGCACGGACAAACCGCAAAAATAGCAGCGGAAAATAAACCAAACTCGATGGCAGCACAACACAAATTCTTTGCATACTTTTCCGAGCCCACTCAAGTGGCAAGCCAACGAGCGACAGCACTTGATGAGCTTTCCAATTACATTTAGCCGTGTTGCCTGTAACTGTCTCTTCCGTTGGCCGGATAAGGAATTAACTGCCGGCCTCGTAAAAGCCGAAAGCAAAAATGGCCCTCAACTGATTTCCACTGCTGACTTGGCGTGTGCACAATAAAAATTATCATAAGTTTGCTATCCCATGTGGGAGAGCCGCCTAGTCCATCCAGCAACTGCAAACGCAATTTGTGTAATGAAAGTCGAGAGGTTTTACCGATGTGGTTTTGTCTGGGCTCTAAGAACAGATCAAATCTTTCAGCGGGTTAGTCAATTGATTAAAGGAGCGGCTAATGAAACGTGGGTTAAGTAATTAGTAGGGAATATTCAAGAAGTACAGCTTGTAAAAATTCTTATAATCAAGTCAACCGGATCCATCTTTCAGATGCTTGTCAGGGGTTTAGAAAACCCGCTTTCCTCAGTAGCTGCCATCGATCGGAAACACTCGATTGGGACTTACTAAATTATTTGTTGTACAACAAAAGTTTTTGCTATTTCAAAATCTTCGTGAAATGGCCAACCGTATGAAAGGAGGAGCTTGCTGTCCTTCAAGATGTCAGCCCGCCTGTCCTCCCTGTCCACCTGGTCCGCCCTGCGATGCACCGTAAGTTGAATACCATTCTTATTTTCAATTTCTATAATCCGTTTATAGCCTGGTGCGACTGGATAAACTGTGGCCGGAGCCCTACAATCCCTGCTCCTTCAAGAATTGCCTGATCTTTGGCGGTCACGATGAGCCCTATATTCGACCCTTCGATCCTAAGGGTTGTACACGAATGCGCCGCAATGATATCGACCGATCGCTGGGCTATCCCATAGGCGTAGTGTCTGGAACGACTGCTGTAAAGTCGGGCATTCCGAATCAGGAGAGCGTCCGGTTTGCTTCAAATCTTAAGGCATTTGCTCATTCCTATTACACGCGGCGCGATGAATGGAAACCGGACACGATCGACATGGTGGTGAACGAGGGTCAGGTTTTGTTTAACGATTCCGAGAACATGGACCCTCCGAATGCATCAGATTCGCCGGATATCTACGATGAAAATGAGCAGAAGGTGACGCGCCACTTTAAGATCAACGATATTGAGTTTGCCATGGAGTTGGAGGCGCCCTTTGAGGTCTATGGCTACGATAACGTCATACGCAATCTTCGGAGAATCTTAAGAGCCTTCTTCAAAAAGGCCAAATACGGGGTGTTCTTCACGCCGAATTGGTATCTGCTGATTTGGAAGGAGAAGGGTGTTTGGATGGTACTCGATTTGAATGGCAGGGACAAAACCACCATGAAGCCGAACAATGAAGAGGGGTATCCCCTGCTCTTAGGCCTCAAGTCCTTCGATAATGTCGTTTGGCTGATTAAAAAGGAGAGCTATCTTGACAAGAATGCTAAGTTTTCAATTAGAGAAATCCTCGTTGTTCGTTTGGCCACTCCTGGAAGTACTGGTCAAAGTTGGGAGCGAGAACATGGCATGCGGATGAGCCAGTTCGATGTGATTGCCTCCGATTATGCCTATGTCAAGTCCAATCTCCATCTCACCCTAAACTCAAAGGATGCGCTAAGGAATCGTAGCGCTCTACCTGTGGCTGTGGCCACCGCATTGGCATCCAAGATCGATCATCCAGCCACTTGGGATCAGAAAATGTACGACAAGGTCATGTGCTATGGCGCTAATATGTGCAAAAATTGCTGGGAACCCTGTACGGATCTCAGTAAACCCATGGATCTCGACGATTTTCCACGACAGATTCGCTTGGGTCAGTTTGTGGCCGAGATCATGCTCACTCCAAATGTTTACGAGGGCTGGTGGAAGTGTGTGCCGATGTACAAGTTCAACGATTTCCATCTAATGTTGGAGAAGGCTCTCGATCAAAACGATTACATAATCTTCCAGATCAACAATCAGATGTATTCGCTGTGGAAGAAGTCGGACTTTATCTACCTAATGGATCCGTATCGCCACAATATAGTGGGTCGCATTTTGGAGGAGGGCGAGGATCCGAAAAGTGCCACGGTTCGCATGTTCGGTAATATGGATCGTCTGTTGAGTGTTTTTCATCAGATCCTACTGGAATCGAATCGATCTGCTATATTCCATATACATACGCTCCGGATCAGAAATATTACGGAATGTCCGCCGGGCACAGCTCCTGCCTTACTGCCTCCAGATGAGGATGTGGAGGTTAGATCGCTCAATGAGAACATCCGTTTCGATGAGAACTACGACAAGTGCTTGCAAGAGCTGGGTGAGATCAGCGATTTCGAGGAGGATCTCGTCTCCGAGATCGAACCCATTATTGAGGTCAGTTCCTCGGAGGAGATGGTCGAGGAGGAGGAAGGTGGTGGCGGTGGTGAGGTCGAAGGAGGCGAGGGAGAGGACGACGATGAAGATTAACCTGGGCCTGATGGATATTTTCTCTATTGGACGAATTATTGTAGTTTTTTAACGCCTCCACATATGAAATTGTTTACAGTATTTACACTTTGGACAATGAATTAAAAAATTTGAAGTGCATATATTATAAGTTGTTTATTTTATATCCTTTCTGGACTTCTGCAAGTCCCTTTTCAGTAGCATCAATTTGTCACTTACTGCTTTTCTACATCCAACTTTGTCCCGACATGTTATCCTTTCCGCAGGACTTTCCTACCACCATTTCTAACAAGTGCGACAAGAGGACAATGTGTTCGAGAAAAGCAGAAAAAACGAGATGTTGCGAGGGCGCGCGTAAAACATTTTGAATTAAATGTCACGTTGTCGGTGTAAAGTCGCTTGTTCAGCGACACAATGACAACAGGAGGATATCTGGCTAAAATAGTCGCAGGACGCGTGGCTCCTTGAAGCGTTTGGCATCTCTATGTTATTGCCACCGCTCGACAAGCGATGGGCGGTGCGAGTGGGCGTGGTCCGTGTGTGTCATTAAAAACAGAGCAGGTAAAGTGTGGGAAAAAAAATTGTGATGCCGGCGGCGGCCTGCTGAGAAGCCTTACCATTTTCCCATTTACCCGAGGATTCCGTAGGAATAAAAAAAAACATCGTAGAACAGAACACACTCTGGGGCATCAGTCACTTAGACAGCAGGTTACCTGTGCCACCGGATCGCTTCTTCTTCTTCTGCATCCCATCTCACCTGTGCTTATTTGCATGGCTGACAACAGCTACATTGTTGTTGCACCCGTAGACATTTCTGTCTGTATTTTGCATTCGAGAGCTGGATTCTCGCTGCTACCCAGCGACAACATTTCACAAAAGTCGACAGCGCGAAATTAATGGAAATTTAAAAATTGCATTTTTCGACATCCGGCGGCAGGACGAAAAAGAAAAGGACACGGAACTGACATTGTGGTCTCGCCTGTCGTTGAGAGATAATAGAGACGACGGGCGGAGTGAAATGGTTTTCAAGTTGACCATTGCCACTTTTCAGCTGGCTTAAAATGCTGCTTTTACCTTTAACCGTTTCATTATTAATTAATTAAGTATTCGGCTTACCTGCAACGACAAAAAAGAGAAGAGAATTTAAAGTTAGCTCTGGTTTTATTATGCACATTTCATATATTTATTATAATAAATTGCATTCACTCAAATACAATTAAAATTTCATCAACTGAACAATTAAAGTGCATAAAACACACACTTTTTGCGCCACATCCTTTATGGGCTGTTTGAGTTTTTTGCGCTGTTTGCTGATTGCATTAATTTTTAATTTTGCGTGTAAATATCGTTCGTTCCACTGCTGGAAAACTGTTGGTGCAATTAATTTGTAGTCTCACGTGTGCCACGCCCCCTGCTCAACTGTGGTAATTAAACTACTGCGACTGCCACGCCCCCGCCGCCCACATGGCGTCATATGCCAACGACAGCCGGACGACAAACTATGCAAAACAAAGCCCTGAAACCTCGAAAGAAAAGCGGAAAAAAATAAAAACAAAGTTGGCACTGGACACACACACAGGACAGTTGTGGGAAAATTGTGTGGGGGCTTGTCGCAATTTTCCTGCTAAGTGCACATGATAAATTAATGATTGAAGGCGGCCCGTGTGTGTTTGCCGGCAAATCGAAGGTAGACGGGGCACCTATGACAAAGTGATTAATTGTCAGACGGTGCAGAGAAGTGGGTGGGGGGAGAAAATCAGGGGCGTTGTGTAACTAGAGCAGGCACACATATCCATCGAACCATCACAGGTAATTTGTGCAATTTTTGACGTGGCAGGTCCCAAGAAACCTGGCCATGTAAATAAACCTCGGTCCTAACACCCCGCCACCTTTAGCTGTTATGTGATACCCCCACTTCGGATTTCCCCAATTCGGCTTCGGCTGTCACAAAGTCAAAGCACACGTCATTAAGGCGCACAGTTGAGAACTTCTGTTTAATTGATTGGGCAACTTATGTACAATCTTGTAGATAAACAGCACTTGTGGGCTGGCCCACCAAAATTCATACTAAATATAACGTATACACAATTGCCGTAAAAATGCGGTTTGAGTTAAATATGTTATTTAATAGAGCATCCACTTCTTAAAGCCAAGAAAATTAAGGATACTCCTAAAATCAATATTAAAATGTTCATTATTCGCAACTTTTTTCGTATGTATTTAAAAAAAAAACTGGACAAATTTTACATATTTAGTTCAACACAAAAACCAGGACCACAAACAAATTTACATTAACTGACAACGACAGTAACTATGTGTAAACCATGGATACATGCAAATAATTCCCACTGCAAATGCAACAACTTTGACAGCAACCAACGGCAACAGAACCACAAACTTTGCGATTTTGCAACCGAATCAATGTGCAACCGGAAAAGTTGCAGGCCAAAAACTTGGAAACCCTTTTACCCTAACCGAAGGGCATTCGAAAATAAATAAAGTTTGATTTAACAATGAAATATTATATTATATATAAAAAATTTAAATAGTTCTATGACATTGAATACTTTATATAAATAATTTTGAAGAAGAGCATAATACTATCTCTAAGTGCATTAAAGCAATCAAAATAAAAACCATTTAACACATTTAAATATATCGATTTGAACAAGTGAAAACCATAGCCTCATGCTCCATTAGGCAGCAATGTTGCCTGAGGCAGAAATGCGTTTTAAATATATTGCATTTTTATGCAATAAATTCTAGTTTGGTTGAAATTAAAGTCGAATCAAATCGTTGTTATTAAAAGTTTTTGCACTCGGAAGAAAAAAAATGTAGAAAATCCAGCTAATATGCAAATGTTTGCTTTAACCTGCAGGCGGGCATAAAACAAATATCCCAAAGAGTTTCATACTATAGATAAAACAAAACATAGCCGAGAATAAAAAAGGAGTAGAAAACAAAGCAGGAATAATAACGAGTTTTATGGGAAGGATTTACATATATGTGTGGTTGGTGTTTGCATGTGGAAGGATATAGCTCCCACAACAACAACTGCAATTGCAGCTAAAAGAAAACTCTGTTTCATGTTTTTTTTTTGAGCCACCACTTCACTTGCAACAATAACAAGGAAACCGTCAGACGATTGTCCTTTGGCCATGGCATCATCATCCTTTCGAGTCCTTTGGCATGTTGGCCATAGGATCCTGGCCGCAAAAAAGCAGTCCCACAATCCACTGTCCCTGCACAGTCAACGGTATTTGCATGTAATTAAATTTTCCACTCGGCAACTGCAAACTGCAGCTGCTTTCTCCTATTTGCACAGAACTGAATAAAAAGTGAAGCTTAGTTTGTTGGTGGGACGCTGCTGATTCCACTCCCTCATGCACGAGTTTTTCCCCTGTGTTTCCAACTTTTTTTTTGGATCAGAAGGTGACCTCATCATGTTGGCCAGAAGTTCTGCCATTAAGTTTGTAATGGCCTCAAAGTGATGCCAAAATGAGCAAGAATGGTCATCGAAACTGCACGTGAAGAATACAAATGTGTGAGTTGCATTGAAACTTTTGTAAAAGAATTGAGCAGGAAAATGTCATAAAAATAAAAATATAAAAGCAGCCAATTAGATAATTGAACATATATCTAGACTTAAAATAAATCAAAGACTAAAGTTTTATATTGGGCAAATGAAACACAATATATTATAATACTACGAATACTCCTTGTCATCTCTAATATATTCTCAACTCTTTTCCCGATTCGCATCTTCATTTCTATGTGAGCTCATTGCCAATGAAGTTTTTCCCTCTAACCTTTGACCCTCAATCGTGCGAAATACAATTTTCAATTATCGAGAGATCTGTGCAATTTCCCTGCCACCCCACAAACAAATGCAAATCAATTTCCCGGCAAGGAGCCAGCCAGGCAATCAACTCGCCAGCAAAAGGAGACCAACCAGCGAAACAATGCCAGCAAAAACGGCCAATAAAAATAAGCCAAAAATATAAACAACAATTGGCTAGAGGCAACCGCAACAGCAGAACAACACAAACATTCCACATGCGAATCAAATGTGGGCGTGGCAGCCAGCAGGGGCTGGCCAGGAGCTAGATTGAAGCACAGTAAACATTTGGCCATTTTGGCGAATGAACTTTTTATGAGGCCAAGCGCAAAACAGAAAAAGTGGCAGTGTGGCAGAAGCCAACAGCTGAAAGCTTATCCCTGCTGAACAATTTTTTGGCCACACCAATTTAATGCTGCTGGCTCAGCGGTGGGCGGCAAAATACCGAAATGAGCTGAATCGAATTCAATTCCAGCGAAACACTCGACATAAAGCAAAAATTTCTATTAAACCAAATGGTTGCAAGCGCATAATAAAAGTCAAAGAAATGGAAAACAATGGTGCAAAATATGGGTTGCCAAACCAATGGGTAACTACCCTAATTTTCTTAGGAAAAGATGGAAGTAGATATTTGGATTAAGTAGTACTGTACCACCTGAAAGTTAGTTCGTATAATCAACAAAGTTAGCTTAATTCTCATAGAGTATAAAACTAGGATACTCGAGAATTTGATCGCTGAGTGGCAGCTGGCTCCTCACCAACACAGACAAATACTAAATAAATGTACTGCAGGCCACAAAAATAAACAACTACGCTCACAGATACACACGCACACATTCTCGCGGGCAAAACGCACTTAATGAATAAGGTGTAGAAAGAAATGTAAACAGATACTTAACCTCCAGCGAAAGAAAGGCTACAAACGAAATAAAAATCAACAGAAGTGCGATTAGGGGTGTGTGCGTGTGTATCTGTGTGTGAATATATATGTATGTATGAAAACAGCAAAGTAAAGCCAAATGAAATAAAGGAAAATGTAAGCAAATAATAAAAGGAAAACAGCTAAGCGCTTTTCCTTCCCCGCCAGCAGTCCAAAAACCCCAAAGACCAACCTCGGAAACCACTTGGACATGAAAACGAACTAAAGGTGTGTGTGTTTATCTATGTATGTATGTGTGCGGTGTGCGTATATGCGCACCTTAATGAGAGTGTCTGTGTGGGGTTTCCAACATATAATTAAGTGTCTGGCAAGCGCAACAAAGTCACGTAATTCTATTTAAGATTATTTAATAAAAAGCACACGACGAGAACAGTTAATTAACATTTTCACTCGGCTTTCATTTGCATTTGTCTTGCTCCTATTCACTCAAAACGTAATACGTGGCGTATGAGTAATGTCCAAAAGTAGCAAATCCTTAACATTGCTATAAGCCACATAAGAAATTTCATTAAATACTTCTCAACAGCAAAGAAGGTAATAGAAGCAAGTCCGAGTAATTTCTAATTTAGAAAATCTACAACGAGGCGTATGCGTAATATTCACACACATTACTGGACAATTTGAACTTCATATAGGCTTTTAATAAATCTAGTCGATCATATAATATTAATATTTAATGGCTTGCGTGTATCGAACGAATAAATTCTTGCCGCATGAATAAACATCGTATTTACTTAATATTTTGTCTTTTATCCAGGTCATATATCAAATGAACCTCTAATCCAGAACGGAACTCTGAAATTGAATTTCAAACTGTTGTAATATCATTCGCATTCCTATCAATGTCGCATCTTTTCCGCCTATGATTTATGCTTGCATAAAAAATTAAATATAATTCCTTTATGCCCATTTCCTGGCGGGCAATTACACGAAGGGAAAAAAACAACCGAAAACAAATGAGAAATATGCAAATTTTCGAAAGCTACCATAAAAAGGTAGATAGGACTCACGAAAAATTCGTTTTTGTTTCACCGCAAAATGGCAAATGGCAATTTATGTGCATAAATGTATAGAGGCATAAAAAATTCTGCAAAATTTTAATGATGTTCGCTGAAATATTTAATGTATGGGGCACTTAAAAAGCCACCAAAAAATAGCGAATAAAAGTAAATGAAATTCCGTGATGTTAAAAATATTGTAAATATTTCATAGACCAAACAGAGGGGATACTTTGCTTATGGATAAAATATTTACAAATAATTATGGCTGCTAACCATATTTGGGCTTAAAACAAAATGAACACAAAGTGCAAAGATTTTAATTAATTCAAATGGTGGGGAAAAAGTGTGAAATTCCCACTTGCATGCAAATGGCGATATAAATGGGCGTGGCTGGCATTTCAAGAATGTCAATGCTAGACACTGTGTGTTGAAGCCAAAACAATGCCAAATGGGCCAACAAGTCGGGCCAATTCCACTCGGCGGCTCAAGTCAACCGTCAAGCGGACAAGTTGGCCAAAAACTTGACCAACTTGGATGGGCGCTCCAGCCCAGTGGGCGGGGCCAAATCGTCTGTAACAACCTGCAGTCAGTTCGAATCCATCAAGGTAACAACCGCACAACCCCATCCATCCATCCATCCAACCATCTCCTCCCCTCCCACTCTGTTTGATTGGTTTATGTGTTTGATTGGCAATTTCTAAAAATAAAACAAAATTCTCTATAATACAAAAAAGTATTGCTTGTGTGTATTGGTCTGTCTGTTTGCCACTTGATTGCGGTTTTAGACTTTTCCACTTGTTAAGTCTCATTCCGCAGACGAGTTTTGCTTGGTCTAGTCGACTCGACTCGACTCGAGTCGAATGGAGTGGAGTGGAGCGGCGTGAATAGCGGCGACTGACGTTCAAGTTGCAGTTGCCTCCTCTTCAGGCTTTAATTTAGAACGCTGAGCGTTGAACGCGGCCCCAAAGGCGCAAGTGGCACGCAGTCGAAGTAAATACAAGAAATGGGTCGAATGGCTAGTGCTCTGTGATTCGGAGAAAGAAGGCAAACACACAAAACAAACTCATTGCTGAAGGGCTAAGAAAGATGGCAAATTTAAATTGAATATTTATAAATATAAAATATTATAAGAATTTAGAATTTTATCTAAACTAATATACCCCCGTGATCCATTGCCTCGTGCGAGGCATACAAAGAAGGGAATGAAACACAGATAGACGGCGCTCGATAGGCAACCAGACAGATAGAAAGAGAAAGAGACAGCGACCAGGCATGGGTGCAGGTTTTCAGGGGGTTTGTGGGTTTTTTTTTTCACTGTGGTCTTAAAGGGGGCGAGCAGGGCAAGGAAAGACGGTGCAGGCAATGAGCGTATAAAACAAATTGCATATCGCTGCAGAGGAACCTCTCAGTAACAGAGACAACAAGAGCAGCAAAAACAACCTGCAATAAAATAAATGAAAATGCGCTTGGAAAAAGCATTTCAAGTGCATTTCAGAGGGGGGAAGGGGCTGGAAAATCAGAGGGAGCAAAAAGTGGGGGAAAGCGACGCATTAAAGCACGGGCAGACTTAAAACCCAGACCCCCAGACCCAGACGGTTGTCTATTTAAACAGTCTGCAAGTGGTGGGTGGGCCAAAAACGTGCTGGCGAGGGGGGGAAGGGGGGGGCTTTGGTGAGGGAGATGGGAGATATGGTCGTAATAGATGGATAGCCTGGGCCCAAAACCAGAATCGACCGAAAAGCCAGCGAGGCATGCAATTGTTTTAGGCCTTAAATAACTGTATTTTCCGTTCTGTTCAGTTCCGTTCGTTCCCTTGGCCATTTTCGGTCGTTTGGCGCTAAGTGGGGGGAGGTCCCCATAACTCCAAACTCCCTCCCATATTTACCCCCCTTAAACTGTTGGAGTGAAAGGGAGACAGACACTAGGCACAAAATTGCACATGCAAAATGTTATGGCATGTAATTGATGTCATTGTATCATTGCATGGAATGCATCGAAGACATGGCATATGGATATATAGATACGGACATTGATCGTGCCCGTGATTTATGGTTCGTTAACTTTCACCCCATCCCTGCAGAGCGACCGCCCACAAAAGGCGAATACAAAAAGGCATAATGAACATTTACCATGTGGTATAAGGTGACAATGGAATAAGTGGCCCTCGATGTTCGGTTGGCTGCCTGGCGATTATAACGGAAATTGATGGCGGTTATTATGGTCATAATTGCGCTGGACTAAAGTGAAAATTCGGGGAGATCCGTGGGTGGCTGGTAACAGCATCAATTTTTCATCTCAGCGGGGGCAGTAGTTGTTTAAAGTCACGTTGGACAGCATTAAAGAATAAATCATAACTGAACTCTTAATAACATCGAAAAATGAAGTTTAATCACTTGCTAATAGATTGTAGTAAGCGAAATATATACATAAACTTCAAAGATGTAGCTAACAACAATTAGCATATGAAGTTTGCATGTGTGATAAGTTTGTAAAGAGCTGTCAATATTTATGTTGCAGTTGTTAAACATTTACAACATTTTTTTACACTCTTCTAAATATTACAATCATCGTTTTAATGCCAGACATACATATTTTTAATGCATTTCGTAAAAACCTTCCTCAGTTTCAACTTCCAATCATCCAAACTTCACTTCAATTCCATTTGGACAAATGGCAAACTTTGTGGAAATGGATCCAAATGAATCACGCGTATGGAATGTGAAATCAATTAAATGGAAATCAGCTGCAAAAAAAAATGGAAAAAGAAGGAGGAGTTGGTCAGAGGGAGAGATATGTATCTACGTACAGATAGATAGATTGAGAGAGCAGCGATAAAAAACCAGACAATGACAATCTCCCGAAAGGGGAAAGAGGCGTCTGTGGATGCGGACAAAGAAAAGTCCGTGAGCAGGTGCATTGACTGTCAAGCTCTAAACGCATTTTCCCCCCTCCGCACCGCTCCGCGCCGTGGAAAACCCCTTTGGGCCAACACAGCTCGGCGTTAACTGGCTTTGGCTTTGGCGCTGCTGGCTTAGCCATTCCATTCAGAGAACGAGGCGAGGCTAAGCGGATGCATTAGACTATGTTGGATGTTGGACAACGGCAAACGGAACAACGCCAAAGGAAAAGCAAAAAAAAAAAAAGGCTGAAGAAAACAGGAAAAAAGCTTCGCAGAAAAGTGAAAATTCACAGAGGGGGAAAACGTAGAGAACTGGTTGCGAATGGGCGAAGAAAATCGCGGGGGGCAGAACATCTTCCAATGACGCGAAGCAAAGACGTTTCTAACGGTTCAACAACATTGAAGTTGGGTCGCGAACCAAGATATATACTAGTAGGTATTGGAATGCGCTATAGCCTCCATCCATCTACCATTCTTTGTCACACCGTTTCCTCACTTTTGCTTGAGCATGTTCTCCTCTATACCCGCCTCAAAACACGATTCCCTAACAATGGCCATTAGCAATCTGCAGACTGTTGCAGTTGTACCATCAGCAGCAACTTTGTTGCTATTTCACTGCTTGTTGCTGTATTCCAATAGACAGTCAGTCCATCCAAGCGTATAGGCGACAAAAACTTGCTGCCGTAGTCATCGAAATTGCAGACGTCTGATGTTCGGCGTTTGTCGTCGCACAACGGGGCGTATGAGTGTGCTGATTAGTAGGAAAGTAGATAGTGTTTGCAACAGGCAACGAAATATAGGTGCTTATGTCACACACAAGGAACACAATACAATAGACAGCAAGTTCACAAAAATATATATCTGTCAATATTAAAAAAGGATACACTTTTTATAAATTATTGTAACCTTTAAAGGTTTGAAGCACTCTATGCGCTCTATGCGCCTTCGTTTGCGCATCAGAAATTTGCGAAATTATTTTTGCGGTCGTTGCCTTTGTCAACTCATCAGCATCAGTCTTTTGCTTTTCCCTACGACCAACTAACTTCCAGCATTCGTTAGTCAAAAATTTTCCCAACTTCGGCTAGTTAACAATTTTCCCTTCCCGCCGTTTACCCGTTCCAATACTCCGCCAATTTGGTTACACAGAAGAGGCTTTTGTACAATATTCAACATGTAATTTATTTTAATTAACCAACTTGACAAAGACAAACAGCGAAGATGAAGTCAGAGGGAGATAGAGTCATCAAGGAGGGCTGGAAATGAAATTTCATTTATTCATAATTCAATTAAAAATTTAGCAAACATTAAATTAACAACTTGATTAGCGCAATTCACGAGATATTTAATGGGATTAGGCAGGCAGAATTTCATTTTAGTCAGAACGTACAGTAATTGCCATCAAAATAGAAGCACCCGCAGGAGCCGCAGCAGCTGGGAAAGTGATAAAGTAAAGGGAGGGCGGCGGAAAAGCGGCAGAATCAACAGCAGCAGCGACAGACAAATTATGAAGCTGGCAATAAACTTCCGCTCAAAATTAGCGCAACTTCCTGGCAAGCCCCAAAAAGAGTACCCCTGCGCCCCTTCTCCGGCCACGCCCACAACGCCCCCGCCAAAAAGACGCTGGCTGAAATGCAAAGGCAACGAGTAGGCGAATGGCGATGACGCTGACAGCGGCGATAATGATGATGGGAAATGGGACGGGTGGCGGCAATAGAATGGCAGGGGGTGGAGGGGTGGCGTTTGGTGTCGCGTTGGTGTTGGCACGTCCTCAAACTGTTGCAGTGATTCTGCAGTCGCGAAATGGGAAAAGCATTATCGCGATATTGTGATAGCGCTCTACACTCAGAATAAAAATTAGTTTGGAGGAAATGCTTACTCTTTAGAAATGTCACATAAATAATTTTCATTATAAAGCTGCCATTTGAAATTAGTATTAATTTTTTCTAACAGTATTACAATGAAAAGTTTTAAGACTTTTTTTAACTCTTGAAAAATGTTAACATTTTTAAAATCAAGAAAAATTCAAACTCGTGAGACCTTTTTGTAGTGTACCTCAATTAGTCATAAAAAGTTTATTAATAGCGCATGAATAATAGCTAAATAGACTCTGCTACTTATTCAATTCACTTGTGCAGCGTGTGGTTTTCATCTATTAACCAGTGCGAAACCCCAGTATTAATAACTTTTACTTTCGGCTTACAAAATTGACATTCCCTTTCCCAAAATATTTACCTTTTTGAACTTTTACTTTTGTTTTTCAGTCGCAGAGCGTTGACTCAACTTGCTGGGGAGTGGCCACCAAAAAAGTGTTCTGCTTGCTTTTGGCGTGTATTTAGCTTGCTTCGCTCCTCTTTTATTTTTGGGAAAGGTGGCAATCCTGGCAGACAAGCGCAGACATGCACACACACACAGAATCACACAAACACAACTTGGAACTTGCACGTAAAAGGAAGCTTTCTTTCTTAAATTCCTTATATTTTAATCAACAAATTCGATTTGTTGGAAGTAATTACACTATATAACAAATATTTAACATTTAAGCATTATGAAAAAGCCGGAAAATGGGAAAATGCCAGTGCAAACACAGCAACAACACGCGACGCAAGTACAAACAAATGTGGCGGCTGAAAAAATCGATAAATTTGTCGGAGGCGCTGGCGTCGACGTCGCCGCTGGCTGAGCAGCAGGGGCGTCGTCAAAGGGGGGTTGTTTTGGTCGAAAAGGGATGTGCAATTGGGCGGAGGGGGTTGGGTATTTCAGCCAGACATTGCCGGTTGCCATTCATTATTACTGCCGTTGTTGTTGTTGCTGCATTTGAATCAAAGTTCAAAGTTGCCAAAGTTCAATTCACTTTTTACCCTCTCTATATATCCGTGCTTGCTGGCAAATGATTTTCTCTTAACAAATTATTTAGATTTTTGTGCACTGTCAAAAGTTTTTGGCTTTTTTTGCGCGCCCGTTGGAGTTTGTTGTTGTATGTTTGTTTGTTGGCTCTTCACTTTGACTGTTTGCTGCTCTTCCCGTGGCTGGTTTTGTGTGTTTTTTGGGGAATTTCTCCAATTTCAATTCGTTTTCGTCTCGTCGGGCCGAGCAACGAAGTTCAACTAATTGCCGAACGTGCTCTAGACTCTGAATCTGAAACTGAAGTCGAGCCTCTGCCGGCGTCGCAGTCGCTCTCTGGGCAGCGCTGCGTTGCATGCGAGTCGAGACTTGTGCTTTTATTACCCAGTACCCGGCGGGTTACAGGGTATCAGTGTTACTTTTGTAGTTTCTGAGATATAGAACTGATAAGTTTATAAAAGTTACTTGAAGTAAGACTTTTATAAGCTCCAATTTTTTTTATTTAAATCTTTAAACTCTATACCAGACTCGAAAATATCCTTAAAGGATGTTGTTATATAAATTATTAGAATTAATTGAAAGAAATATATCAAATATTATACTATTTTTCGCTAACGGGTATATTGTAGTCGTAATTTTGCAATGTTAGTGTGTCTGTCGGTGTTTTTTTTACTGTTATCGTTTGGCGCTCTCTCACATGCAACTCCAGTGGAGCCAAAGGTGCAATGGTGGGGGGAATAGTGGCGAAAAGAGGGAGGCAGACCAGCAGGTTTCCCTTGGCTAGACAAAAGCAGATGTTGTGCACAGAGAATAATTTCCAACGTATTGGAGGTTGAATAGTTGATTACTAAGATTTTAATGTTTAAACAGGAGCGCATTTTGGAGTTTTGGAAATAATCGATACAATTTTGTATGATTTATAATTAAGAGAGAAGATTGATCTTTAAATCTTCAATTTAAAATTCCCACTATTTTTCTTAGTGTAAAGTTGCCGGGCAAGTTGCACTGCGCTCTTGTGTTTTGTCTGTCTCTCCTGTCTGTCCGTCTCTTTCTGTCTGTTTCTTCGGTCTCTTTCTATTGCCGGTTCGTTGCAAATATTTTGCCGGCCGCTCCTCAGTCGCTGCTACTGCTTCTGTCGCAGTCGACGTCGGCGTCAACTGCAACTGAGAATTGAGAATGCGACTGTTATTCTGTGGAGCGTTGCTTTTGTTGTTGCTGCTTTTATTATTCCAACTACTGCTGTTAGTCATTTTCTGTTCTACCGAATTTATTGTTGTTGTGACTGGAAACAGGAAAGTTTGTACAAGAAAAAAGGTTATATTCCTAGAAGAGCCTATATGGTAACGGTATTGCGGTCTAAGAAAATCTACCAGATATCAGTTAATTTTGTTGGTTTTATGCTTAAGCAATTTTAGACATTTTGTGGTATTATGGATTTCCTGTTAACATGTTCTATTCACTCTAATAATATCATGTGGTAAAATTACATGCTCTACGTGGTAAAGCAGTAACTTCGGAAATATTATTTTTTTAGATGTTAATCAATTTAAGCTCCCCCAATTTCACACGACATTAAGGAGCCCAATAAAAACCAGTCCTAGCCCATAAAAATAAACTTCCATAAAATTCGCATAAAAATAATAAAGCTTTTGCCACATAACTCCCTAATTTATGCGAATGCCCCTCTCTCAGAAGGTGTCAACTTTATGATATAATCCCAGCCAACATGAAGCTAATCCCCAAGAAACCTAAACTTCATTTACAACTGGTACAAACCAATTTTATTGTAGGCAAAACCGAAAAACTTTTTGGTCAGATCGCCAATTATTAACAACTTGCCAAGAATCACCCTTGTTAAGAAAACCACAATGGCCAAAAAAAAGTAAGCGAACGAAATCGAGAAATTTTTGTTTGGGGCAATAAAAATCTTGTACAGAAATGGAGGGGGATGACTTCAACTTATATCGAGAAAAGTTTCGAGTTCTCCTTTTTGGGCAAGTTCAAAAGGGAATTTGTCGGCATTTCAAGAGTTGCGGTTTAATTGCAGCCCGGGAAAACTTTTCATGGAAGCAGTGGTGGTGAAAATTCTGTTGGCAGTTGCAGTTGCAAGTTGCTTGAGTGGCAAGCTTGGTGCATTATTAATTAACCATGAAAATGACACCAAATGGAAGCCCACTAGCTATCTCTTTCTCAAAAAGATTTTCACATGTCAACAGCAGCAGGCGGCAAAAGGAAATCTCTTGTCTGCAGAAGAGAACTCTCAACTTAAAGCCGCAAACTTTTCCAAAAGTCTTTGCTAGAACACAAATATAAAAAAAAAGAAGGCAAAAATTAATGCGCGTGTAAACGCAGACAGAAACAAGAGGGAAATGGTCTTATAGGAAAAGCTGAAAAAGTTTCAACAAAAGAACTAATGCCAAAGGACAAAAGCCCCAACGAAACTGAAACCAAACAAAAATGTTGCTAACGAGTAGATAAAATAAATACAACATAAGAAAACAAAAAACAAGAAATCAGTGGCAAAAACAATAGGAACAATAAGCCGAAATCACCAGAATTGGAAAAGAAAAAATTGAATCTTTTCAAGGATCCGAGTCTTAAATTCTCTTCCATTGCGACTGTGAAAAATTTTCACGGATTCGGTGTTAATTTGGTTGTGCAATTACTGTCTTGTCATTTTGTTTTGATTTTTTTTATTCAACCAATCTAACTTATTGGCCAACTTAACTTGTTATTGGTTTGTGGTCAAATTTTGCAACGTGGCGAAAAATATTAAACAGATTTAATGGCCTTTTTTGGAATTAAACTGACCACCATATAGAATGTTGGCATTGGTTTTCTATAAGGCAACTGCTTTTATATATTTTTGGAGACAAATATAAACATATGGGCACCCAACTAATAATAATAATAATAAAAAATTATATGTATTATGAAAAATGATCAGAAACCAATATAATAAGTTTTTCTACCGATCATACTGTGCTTATAATATATTTTACAAATTTGTAAAAAAAATTGGGCGCTTAAAAATATATATTTTCGAAATGAATTTCAAAGATTTAGTAGTGCCCCGTAGAAAGAGTAGAATCTCTGGGTAAAAAACTAGCAAATAATCTGCAATAATACGTCACAGCAGGCTCATCGGCAATCGTAGAAAGAGACGGGCGATGTGGAGTAGATAGAGACGGAAGCGTGGGAGTGGGGCCAAAGGCAAGCAACTTTTGCAGTTGGCTCTGCCGCTTTTTAGCCAAATGCCAGCGAAGGCCGTTCGACTGACAAAAGTACCGTATAGCGAGCCAAAGGCTCCCCAAAGAGCAAGTGAGAGGGCGACAAAGTGCGAGAGAGAGGGACAGAGTTTCAAGCATCCTCCAATGACCAAAGATAGGTTAGCGTTTTTTTTGTTTTGTCTATATCTTATGGCTAAAACCTGACTGCAAAACATGGCAAAAAGAAACAAAACTAAAACGGAATGTTGCTTGACAAGTCAGCAAAGTCACATGATGGTGCCAGGGGGCTGTGCGGAGGGGCTTGGGGGCCCAGTGGGCGGGGGGTGGCAGGCGATATTTGCAAGAGGAGCATCGGAAGACTTAGCCAACCATGTCGGAAGCTCCCTAGTTCTATTGCCTTTCAGTGTATCTTTTGAAAAGTCTGGATTCCTCTGTTTGGTAGATTATCGCTTGCTGTTTTTCTATTCGTTTTTTCGTTTAAATATTTTATTATTTTTATGCGATTTGAATAAAACAGATGCATTTATAGAAAGTACTAGTCCTAGTAACCACAATGTTCTCAAGTTTGCAAGTAAAACTACTTGGTTTTTTGAATCTTAAATATTTGCCAGCTTTTTAAACTAACACTTTAGTTTTCCCTAAACACAATTCTAAAAGATTTTCGTTAAAAAGGGGAATGCAAATTTTATGGTCAGCGCAGTAGCTATTTCCCCCTTAGGCAAACCTAGTAAACGGATATTGGATGGAAGCCCCGAACCTTTTGCTCACTATATACTATAGTGTATATCCCATATATGATGCAAATCAGCAAAGCTTTAAGTTGGTGGGTTTGCGGTGGAATTCCGGCAAAGAGCCCTCATTTCGGAAATATATGTACGTGCGGAGGGAATGGGCGATAGGGGACGCAGAAAGCGACCCCTAAGCATTTGCCGGGCCTCTTTAGATAGGTGCCCCAATCGGGCTCCCCTCGTAAACCTAGACCCATCCGCCCATTCCCAACAACCGCTTGACAAGTAGCTTACAGCCAACGAAACGGCGCGTTTTATAAGCTAACCTCTACAAGTGCCCCACCCACTTTCAGCCCACGCCCCCATATATAGTGCCATCATCAAGGTTACACACTTACACTGCGATACGCACATATGCGGCCTGTAACACTAACACACACGCACAAGAGGCTTTGTTATTACGTCCGGAGGAGGTCTCGCTTTTTTTTTATGCCTCCTACAGCTCTTAACCGTCAGCCAGTGGCTTAGTCAGCGGGGAGCCATTCGAAAAGGTGAGAAAATATATGTGTATCGCAGAAAAAAGTTTAACAAAGTTTAGGTGCACAAACTTCAAAATTGTTGGGGCATTCGGCTTATAAAGTTTGCTAAAGAAGAAAAAAATTAACTCTAAGTATGTGGGGATATCGTTGCGAGATTTTAAAGAGCTTTAAGCGTGCTTGCCAAAGCAATAAACTTAAAAGAAAACTTAAAGAAATTTTTAAGCAATTAAGGTTATATTATAAGGTATTCAGAAAAAGTAGGATCCTTGTAGTGTTCCCCTTTTGGAACCCACACCACTGGTTAGCCGCAAGCACCATTTCGATCATTACGCATGTAAAGAATCCTTGCACATACGCACCCCAACACACATACACACACACGGGGCTAGAGTACACACACCTGAGGACATGTAAATATGTTTGGCTACTGTGCGTAGCCAAGGTATAAACTCATTTCGTGCAATTTCACCTTTCTCTAATTTTCGTGTTCGCCGGCATTTTAGTGGCTAGGCAGGTGGAGGAGGTGGCGGGGACATGGAAGGATGTGGCACGTGAAAGGATGAGGGTTTTCGGGGGAAAAGACCGCACGGCAAATAGCCCAAAATGGTGACATTGTTGTTTAAGACTGAAGGCATGGAAGGCAACGCCGCATCTAAATCATGGGCCCAGCACAACCAGCATCATCAGAAAGAAAGGAGTTACCTCCCGCCTAGTTTGCCACAAACCCTACCCCCGCCCCCTCCCCCTTGACACGCTGCCACTGTGAGTGGCTATTGAAAAATATCCACAAGCTAAGGCAAAAATCTCACTTGCAGTCATGGATTTAGCACACGACAAAATCCCTTTGAGCACAGGCCAAAAATGTGACGTTCTCTAGTTATTTGAAGTCGCATTTCGGAATACCGTATAGTGAAAGGGTTTAAATTTATAGCTGACAGCCAAAACTAATAAATTTTATTAAAGAATTAGCAGAATATCTTTCATTATTAAATTATGGCTTATGTGAGATAGATTTCTGTGTCATTTCATTATGCAAATTTTTGAGCAGCTTAAGATTAACACAAACAATAAATAATAATAATCATACTTCTAAGAGCAGTTGTGGTTTAGTTCTTAGATACATTTTTTTCTAAATTAATGGCTTTTAGTTGGACAATTTAATTAAGATCGATATCTACAGACATCTCAAGCTGCATAGCTGTGTATAATAAATATAAACATTTTCTATAAACAACTACAAACTCGCATCCATAATCCTACCAAAAACTATGCAAGCCTTAAATGAGAAAAAACTATAAGTCTGACTAGGTGTGGGCCATCCCTCGAGCACTAACTAGTTGCCCCTAATAAATGGATTTTTGCCTCTGGCCCAAAGGATGTACACATGTTCTGGTCTTCCAGGGACCAAAAGGCAGCCAAAGGAAACCTTAACATGATTAATGTTGTCGAGTGCGGTCTGGTTGGGTGGGTTGGCAAGTTGGTATAAACCTGGCCTGATGTATTTTCATGGCTTGCATTAAAAATACATGAAATTACTTGCAGGCAATCGAAGAAGAAGGACTACACACGTCCATCTCAACAAGTTTCAATCGATTTTGCCCCCAACGCGTGCGTATTGTGTGTGTATGTTGGGCGATGGGAAAAATTATGAGCAAATTCAAGCGTAGCGGAAAAATCTCTGTCGAAAAATCTAAGAGCCCGAAACCAAAACCGAGCTCGAGCCCTTGGTGTTGGCCATTAAAAATCCAAACATGCCATTGAGACAGAATGCGTGTCTGTCGGCTGTGTACATGTGTGCATGGAAGTATCCTGCTGAGCCAGCCGTCGGATTCGAAAAGCCGGAGGAGGCACTCTGGGGCATCCTCTCCGGCTCCGGTTACGGCCATTGGATGTTGAATGTTGGGCTTTTGGCCACGGCGGAGAAGGTGCGTGTCAGCTCCAATGGGGCTTCGGTTTCGGCCAGGCAATTAGCCTTGACAAATGTGCGGCCGGCAGTTTGGTTTAATGGATAATGTACCTGGACATGGTATGCGAGCGATGGCCACGATGCCGAAACGGAGCGATCGCACCAAAAACAAATGTGAATTTACTGGCCGAGACAGCAACCGCAGCAGAAACCATAGTGTTGTAAAAGTACATTTTAAGCCTTAAATGTGCATCCGACAGGTTGGAAAATTATTGTTATTCTTTTGGGGCTACGAGAAAAATTTTAAATTTATACCAATAATTTTTTGCACTTTATAAAAGTTTGATTATACGTGAATTACTTAACTTATTCGAGGTTTTTTTCAGAATGGATCTTTTTGTATAGTTTGACTTACCTAAAACGAGAGAAAATAGGGAAAATATTAGTTAATATAGTTAGTAGCGATAATTATGTAACTAATATAAATGGTAAACCTTTTCATGGCTGTGTAGCTACTTAAGCACCTGATAAGCCAGAAGTCTCAATAAAAACACCATCATTTGCTCTCGGGTATATATTTAAATACCATCAAGTAGGCCAAACAAATATTCCCATTCCCCAGAAATAATTTATCTGCAAGTGCCAACCGCAAGTTGAATGATATTTACGCATAAAAAGAAAATAAAAATCAAGCGAATCAGCAACAATTTTGCATCATAAGCGATGACATTAAAAGAGCGCACAGGGTGAGTAAAGGAAAAAAAAAATAGCCTGTCAAGAGTTTTTATGCCAGCGACAGGCGTGGAAGAAATGAACTCAAGGCGCGAGATTCATTAAACTTTCATGGCCAGAAGCGAAGGCAGAGAACCCATCTGGTTAGTGGATATCTTATCCAGGACGAGAAAAGGATTTGGGCGAGGGCTGCATGTGGAGCGTATGGAAAGCAGCAAAGTTTATGTGGCCAAATGGAAAGCAACTGCCAATTGGCATATAACTCAACAACTGAATGCCACGCACAGCGACAGCCGCAAAAAGATACACAACTTCCAGAAGATACAAATTCCCGGGCAAAGCAGCAGATACATACATACACATAGAGGCCGGCAGTTTTATGACTTGACTGGCGCCCAGTTTCTTTAGCATTGAGCATTTTACGAGCTCAAAGGGACAGAGGGTTGAACTTGCCCTGGGAAACTCTCCTTTGGAGCTTGTTACCAAGTTTTCTTCGGGAAAATGCCGGAGTGCACAAACTTCTTCTTGCAAATGAGAGGTGGAGCATCCGTTTTAATTGATGTGACCAAGCCCAAAAGTATGCAAAAGGCTCTTCCTCCAACTGGATTCTTTGGACGTGAGCAGCAAACGGAAGTTCTCGAAATTATTAAAATGTCAAACCAATTTCTCTTGCTCAAAAGTGGTTTTATTCCCTAATAAACTGATTGGAAGAGAGAAGGGCATTGCAATCAATATAATTTGCTCTGATTGGCTGTGTAAAGTTGTAACGATTGAATCTATTTGCAACTCAATTAGAATTTCAATATTTGCGGTTATTTTGTGCACAAGAATATAAATATTTGAGGAAATGGTAATATCTGCAACCTCAAGAAACAATAGTTACTTGTTATTATTTTTGAATAATAGCATAGTTATTAGTGTGTAAAATATTATTATAGCTATCGAATTAAATTCGCTTTTACCAAGGATGTGGATCAACACAAAAACATATTTATTAGATGACACACACAACCGATTGAAGATTTGAGACACCATTTAAACCATTTGAGCGTACTCCACAGACTGACCACCACAAAGGCGAGAACAACAATTGCAGTTTTATATAAATATTTGTAAAATCCCCTTGACAATTTCCATTTCCATTTCAATTCCAATTCCATTAGCCTCCTGCTGCTATTGACACATCGCAGTCCAGCTAGCCAAGTTGTGAAGCTGTGAACTCTTTGCGACACATGGAGAAAAATCAACACAGCTGATGATGGGATGGGATAGCTGGGATTCGGAGGTCCTGCCAGCAAATAACGGAAGTGCTGATAAAAGGAGTCACAAAGGCAGCCAGGATGTGGCAGCAAATGTTTCCGCTACACAATGGACGAAATGCGATCTAAATGACCAGGTGTTTTTTCTTTTTTTTCTTTTTGGTGTGACCATGATTATCACACCCATTTATAATCAGATTGGGGGACGACGACAAACTCATCAAGTTTTAATATTATTGACAGACAATGGTCTTCAGTTCTTTTCGGATAACATCCCCTTCTTTCTATTCTTCCCTCGGATTTTATAGTGCTGTCTATATACCTTATCGCAAATGACATAAAAACTTGGGCCAAAGTTTATGCACTTCTTGCACTTTGATGATGATGATGTGCAGGATGTGTCTCGTCCCCGCTACCTCGACTCTCTACCTCCTGAAATTATTCAATCGAATGACTGTTTGTTCTGGTTCTTTCTCTACTTTTTTTCTGGTTTTACTTTGTGTGACCAGGTTACAACAAACAGACAACGAGCAGGCAGGAAAACCCCGAGCAGAATAGAAACCAAACCAGAACGCCTCATACATACACCATCCCATCTCGCTTCTGTACAAACATTGTCAAAGTACAAAAAAAAAAAATGAGGGGAGGGGAAAAATCTGAAATTACACACACTGTTCGGATGGAGGGGGTGAAAGTGGGGGCAACTGGTGTTTGTCTTTCGTGTTGGGGGAACAAAAAAATATATAGCAAGGCAAAGGCAAAGGCAAATGCATTGGCTCGGAACTGACAACTCGGTTAAGCTAACAATATTTGAATAGTAAAACCCAAGGATAATGCATGAGTTGGTCAGGTTACCCTGACAAATCTGGCTAATGGCAGGTGCGGGAAGGGGGGGAGGGGCAGAGTGCAAGGGGGCGTGGCCCTGCAGCACTGCAATTATTATTGACATGCCCCCAAGCTGCCGTCCTTTCTGCTGTCTGTTTGCATAAAGTTTGAGGTACACAAAATTCTTGAATTTCACACACAATTCGAAGATCAACAGAAGTTAAGGCCAACAACTTTTGTCAGATATCGATGAGGTGGAGGTGGCAAAAAGTTATACATGTATATGTATAGAATTATAACCTATGGGTCAACTAATCGATTGAGCAAACTGCAGTATCAAGTGCGGCTTATAAATAAATTTTCATTGAAAATGCAAAAACTTGATCCATATGTGCTTTTATTCTTTGAGTCTGATTTCAAGTATTTTTACCCAAAAATATATAAATCCTCTGGGTTTTTATACCCTCGAAATGGAGCAACCCAGCTCAGTTGTCAGCTCAATTCTTCATCTACGCAGACCTCATGACAAAAACATAAATTTCCTGAGAATTTTCTATCAGTCAGATGCGCATGTATAATGCATAAGGATCCATCATCAACAGATTGCAGCAAAGTGCGAGGAGTCAAGTGAAAAATTCCAATGAAACGACCGAAATTTATTTACAGCACGAGAACAGTGCGCAAAATGTGAGTGGCAAAATCCAAAAGCGGACTGAATTCGAGTGAGAACAACAAAGCAATAAAGTCAACGAAATTTGATGACGATTTAATAATTCAGAAATTTGTTCATCACAAACAGACAGCAGCTGTAATTGATGAGGCCAAAACCAAAAAAAAAAAATATAAAAAAAATAAAAACCAGACGGAATAATATCGTAAAATATAAAATGCAAATAAAAATTGGTTTACATATAATATATCCTTCTATATGTATGCTCATTCGCCCGATAAACAACGCCGGATGTTCAATATTAAATCGTCATTGCGCATTAAAAATTAATGTTTATTTAAAAAGGCACAAAGTCCGGGCCGCAATCGGCTTGACAAATTCGAGAACGCAAGACACCGAGAACAACTGTCAATCAGATGAAAATAAATGAAAAAGAAAACAAAGAGAAAAAAAGGGGGTAAAATAAGATGAAAATAAATGAAAAAGAAAACAAAGAAAAAAACAGGGTTAAAATAAACAGCAAAAACTGGCCAAAATGAAAATAAAAGAGCGAGCAAGTGAAAACCGCGGCTCTTGAAGTTAAGCAGCTTTCGGCAGGTGAAGGAAGTGAAATTCAGGTCGGAATTGTAATGCCATTAGCTTTACGGCTGCAAAAGGTCAGCGGTTAATGGTTAATGATTTCGAAAAAAAAGGGGAAATAAATGTAAAAAAAGGTAGCTGATCAATTAAAAAACACTGAATCGATGAACCTTTTGGGTTTCGTTTAATTTGTTTGACCCTTGAATATAGGGAAAGTTTCCCGGCTTTCCTTTGTGCTGTTGCATTAATTTACTTTGTATACATTTCATTAACAACTAAAGCGAAAATTATCTTAAAAGGAGGAGTAAATTCTGCTGAGAAGTGGATTTTATCCATAAGCAAGATTTTTTTGCTGCCAGCTCTTATTTAAATGAAAAGTAAATTTACAAAACGTGCGCAAAATGGCGAAAATGGTGGGGCCAATGCAAAGGGTTAGAACAAAAACTCGCGTACAACAGAATATGTATATTTTTTTAACTTGACACAACGCACAATTTCGCGGGATATTTTTTATTTTTTTTGTACATCCCCCATCTTTTTGGCACCCCACTCAATTTTCTTGTCTCCTTGGGTTTTTATTTTTTTTGCCTGGCTTTGCTTATGTGCGCACAAAAGCGCGCTTCATTATTTTCGTTTCCGTTGCTCTTCTGTGACACGCACACACACCAGTGCATTACACACACACACACATAAATAGGAGTACGCACACACATAAGCGAGAGCTTTGTAGGCTTTTCTCATTTTGCTTGTTCGCATGTAATTTAGTGTAAATTACTTTGAGTAGAAGCCCTCGCAATTTCATTCAACACACACACACTGAAACCCACGCATAGACATCCCCATTTGTTCAAAGAATACGCACACACATACGCATAAAGGACCCTACACTCACATACACACATGTCTGGAAGCCGTCGTCTGGTAGTATAATTTTTAATTGTATTTGCCTGACGTGTTATAAACGATATGAATTTATGCTACACCTTAAGTCTCACCCCAATTTTCATTTCCCCTCGTTGCTTTCACAACCTAGAATTGGCGTGAAAGCAAAATGGTTTTCTTTGTCCCCTTGGTAAAATGTCCTTTTTGTGTGCTTAAGAAAGCTATTTGGAAAGATACTTGCTATATAGAAAAGAAATAATATTTCTCACGTTTTATTTTGTGGTAATAAATACTAATTAGATTCGGATATTCATCAAAGTTATAATTCGCCATTAAAAAACTAAAAGACAACAAAAATGTTTGAATGTGAACTTTCGAATCCTCGTAAGTAGCGAGCAAATTTTCACCATTACCGCAACTTTAACTGCGTTAAAAGCTTTTCCTTGAGCTCATCTGCATAATTTAGGCAACAATAAAAGGACCGGAAAAACAACAAAAGCCCGAAACAAACATCTGCGCCACATGGACGAAAACTAACGACGAAAACACAAGCAAAAAGATGAAAATAGAAATGAAACAAATCTCTCAAATAATCCATTAATGCGTCTAATCCCGGGAAATTTCCCATGCACAGTCGACAGTAGTAGTAGTCGCTTTTTCTCTGCCTCTTTTATTCAGTAAGGTATAAAAAAAGTATTAAGCACATGTATTCCAGTTATGGGTTAATAACCCCTGCCCCGGTAGTTCGTTATGCAGTTGAAGGCGGGCACTTAATATTACTAGCCGAGCACTCGATGCAGCTGCTGCCCCGAAAAAGGATGCGCCGGAAGGGGAAACAGGGGTTAAACAGGCTGCTGCTGCTGCTGCAGCAATGGCGGCATCAAGCAAAATGGCGGCAGCCACTCACACACACACACACACATACACAGGAGCACACATGTAGAGGAGAATGGCGGACATATGCATTGCATGCATATTAATAACACTAAAAACTTGCCACGTCTGTTCTCCCATTCCTCCTTCACACCCCGTCCCACATCACATCACACGTACGTAGACAGAAGGACAGTTGAGTTTAAGTGTGTGAGTACGAGTGTGTGTGAGAATTGAATTGCTTCAAGTGCCCTTAAATTGCCCTCATTATATAGACAAACACGCACACACAGTGAGAGATAAAGTGTTGCTACAGCTGCGCTTTTGCAAAATGGCCACACCCACATATTCGCCTCGTTCCCCTTTCCTTAATCCCCCAAATGTCCCCCTTTAGGGGGCTGCATCCACCCCACCCCCTTTTATCGCCACCACTGCAGAGCACTCACACATGCCACTTTTCATTTCCGGCTTTGGATTTTTCACTCGCCAGAGTTGCCTGGCTCTTCCTAAACACAGCATCATCACAAGCTGCATTAGCAGAAAAGCAGTAGCAGCAGGAAAATCTGGAAAAATGCGGGGTGTGGGGATGGGAAAATGCAGTACAGAGCTGAACAGCAGCCACTCATCCATCTACTTATGCCTTATATTTTATCTGCTTGCACTTCTTTGCTTGACTTCTACTCAGCTTTTGCTTAGCTCTCTTCGATTTACATTAAGCATACGCCCTGTATGACGCATGCTGAACCTTGCATTACAAAAGTATTTTTAATTGGCAAATTGTTACATATTAAAAACAATTCTTAAATAATTTAATGATTTCTTAAAAACTGCCTTTGTTTATAAATCAATATAAATATGCTTATAATTAATTGCTGAAGAACAAATTAGCGTATGAATTGGAAAAGGCTACTACAAATAAAAAAGGAGGTTGGAATATGTGTCGTTGATTTCAGAGAATAAGCAATTATGTAGATTTAATTTCTGTTCCGTTTTCTAATTATTTTTTGGCAAATTAAAATCAACAGCAGCAACAGCAGAAAATGGGTAAAAGAGCCAAAGGCATCCTCGGCATCCTTGATGCTTCTCGACTGCAATTTTCGGGTTTTAATTTGGCTTGGAATGCGGTCAGCTCGGAAAGCCTCAGTTGCATGCACATTTATAATTTTTAATTATTCCAATGAAATTCCTGGCCCGCAAAAAGCAACCGAAAATTGCGACGACAGACAGACTGGGAAAGGTCCTTCGGCAATCTCGCCTTCCATCCTTCTCCATTTTTTTTTTTTTGTATTTTTTGGAATGGGAATTCTAATAAAAATAGCTTAGCGTCTTCGAGCAAAATGTCGACACTCTGGATAGGATCGGATAATGTGCAGTCAACTCAGACAGGACAAGCCGCAATGTGAAGTTGCCCGCACGAAAATTCAAACACAAAAGTTCAATTTAACGTAAATACTTTTCAAGTGGGCGAGGGGAGAACGAAGGGTAAGCCAGCTGCCAAAGTAGCTGGCATCTCCAGCCATCAATAGATAGTCCTCTTTTCTCGGTAAACCGAACCAAAAGTTCGAGTGGGAAATGCCAATGGGAAATGCCACCATTGAGGAAAAAACTACTTAAGGACACGACGTCGAGACAGGAAACGAGCCTCAGATCTTCGCAGTCAGGGAATGTCGAATATGAAATGTGGCCAGATGATACCGACGCCGCCGCCACCGCCACCGCCACCGCCGCCGCAGGAAGGAGTTAGCCATTCAAACTATTCCGAATTCCGAAAGGGAGCAGCTGCAGCGGCAAGTGCATCTGGAGAAATATGAGATGTACAAAATGAAATAGAGCAATTGCAGGGAACTGCCAGGGAAAATAGTCGAAGGAAATACTGGCTGGCTTGTTCAGAAATATTCAAGTTATGTGACAAGAGTGGAGAGCAACAAATGGATAAGCACTCGTGGCAAAACTTATATGCCTTGAGTGCTAAATTATTAAAGAATTGTTTAGGCAACACATCCATCACAAATTTTGTTATAAAATTTGGTGCTATCTACAAAATTCCTAATTCATATAACCCACATTGACCTATACAACACTATAACATACTCAACTATTTCCCTTATCCATTTTCATTCTTATAGGCATGAACTTTTCTTTGAGATTTACAAAAGAAACCCCTTCGAAAGAAGTTAACACTGGCAAAATTATTACATTATCGAACTTCTTTCAAGAAGATATTTCAAGCCACTTCGATGCCCCTAAGTCCACCGCCTTTTTCCATTTACATATCGAAAGCTGCAACATATCTACGAATGCCAACGGACTCGTTTGCCATTGTCATTGTAACTTCCCCGAATTTCCATGCCCCCCACTCACCGATAAATGTGGGCGTTGGGTGTGTGTAGGGTGTGGGCGTGGCTGAGACAGACAAAGCACATTTCCGTCAAACACAATAAGTCGATAAAAAGAAAGGGTAAAGAAACGAAAACAGAAAATAGCTAAAAAGACGCAAACGGAAAAACTATTTTCCAATTTTCCAAAATGTAGATAAAAACACACATACACGCTGAGATGTGTGTGTGTGTGGGATGGGGCGGAAGGGGCGTGGCAAGAGGTGAAGGTTCAAAGCTGCACAAACAGAGATATGCAAAAATTGGTAATGGCAGCGAGCTGAGGCAGCAAAAGTTGCGCCAAAAAAGAACTTTACACACGGCGCTGAAGAAGAAGAAGAAGCTGCTGCTGGAGAAAAAAAAATGAAGATAAAGAAGATTGTAAAGGGGGCGAAAAGGGGCGGGGTTCGAAGGAGCAGCAAAACACGAAGATGAATTATTAGAAACGTATGCAAAATGCTGCATATGCATTAGGGGCTTCTTTTTTTTGCGTCTGTGTGCGCACCACGCGAATAAATCAAAAATGTTGCAAAAATGTTGAAATTTTGTGGGATGTGGGAAAATGTTGCAAGGTGTGGTAGCTACTATACAATGCTACGCGGAAATTGGTAGTATACACTTGTCTGCTATTCACGACTATTACAAGTAGCTTTTAAATTTTCTTTAAATCATAGAATTCAGTTTAGAAATATTATATTAAAATATATATATAATAAACACTTTAAAAAAGTACAACAAACTTTTCATGTTTTTTTGTTTTCTTTTTGGTACAGTAATACGTACGGCTATTCGAATTTCAGTATGCAATTTTCCTAATGACTTCATCCGCAAGTCCTTCAAACAAATATACAAAGAGTTCTGGGTGTTTTCCCAGATTTTCACTCCTTTTTTTTTGTTGTACAACGATAACATTGTAGATATATACATAAAAGGGGGGAAATGTGTGCGTGCAGTGGTGGAAAATTCGGCGTTTTTCGCCGCCCACAACTCACCGCCCTTTGCAGCACGTCATTCGTTTTTACTGGGCACGTATTCTCCAAAGACTTGGCGTCCCAGCTGCACATTTTGGCTATGTTTTTAATATGCTAAGCACTTTTTTATGCATTTTACAACACTATCGAATGTGCCAGTCCGCAGCTGCAATGCTGTCCTTCGCTTTGGCTTCTATCTATGTATGAATGCATGTGTATGTGTGTATGTGGGATGCAGTCACATTGACAGTCAATGCAGTGCGACAAGTCACAAATGTGCATATCAATGGATGTGTCAAAAACGTTGCCGAGAGTTAATAATACATTTCGCATTCCTCGAAGAAGCTGCAGCCACATCGGAGGGATCTGCAAAATGTTGTGGACGAGGAGGGACGAAATCCACTCCGACTAACTCCACTTCACATTCGCCAATCGCTAAGTGCATGTCAAATAACCGGGGGTTACGGAGGGGGAGAGTGGAGCCGGGTTTACTATGTGACTGACTGCATCCTGATTATGACACAGACACGATATATATTTGGTCCTGAAGTTTGACATTCCAAGCTGCCATTGGCTTAGCTCGCTTGGATGCGAATGGAAAGTAACTTCGTTTTTAGCTGAAAGCCCTGTTTGGCTGAAAAGCTTAAACAGAGATAGTAGCTATATAAGTTGAAAAAACTCTTAAACCCTTGAGTAGTATTAGCACTGCTTGTTTAAATACAGTTTGTTATTATTATGACTTTCTTTAAAAGGAAAGTTAACCATTCCCAGATATGATCAAACTTGCCATAAATTCGTTCTCCACAAACTTACCCTTTTAAGCAACCCCAAAGCTAATCAAAAATAATACTATATGATTTGATGTGAGGGCAACCACACTATATCACTATATCACATCTCTTACAAAGAAATCTTCGTAATGCAACTCAGCAATAAGCTAAGTAACTGCCATCCTGTGGCAAGAGAATCGAAACGAAGACATGGCAAGTAATGAGCGTTCTGCAGTGCTTCAAGCAAGGGTCAAACCATATATATATATATATATTGCACACAAGCGGGGGATCCCACTTCTCACACAACCCTTAAACGCTCCCTCAATTTTCCCTGCTTTGGAGCTAAAAACGATTTATGCCGAGCACGTTTCATGCGAAAGTCGTCGGCACGTTACACTCCAGCAAAAGATGGGAGTACAGTCAAACTTCGCTAGCTTAAACTTTTATAAATTTAATTTCGTATAAGTTGTGTGAGTTGGAGAAGGGTAACGTTATAGAAAAGCCGGATCCTTTAAGAAAGTCAACATAATTTTGAACTAAAACGGAAAAAGCGTAACTATAAGTTTCACATTCAGGGTATTGTGTTTGGGCATTACAAATATCTTCTGTGGTAACCAACACTGGTTCAATCTTCGCATTTCAATAGAAATCTTCAATTTAACAAGCTGGCTGTACAGTTCAACTGTTTGTGGCCAACACTGGCTAACAGTGTTGTTGAACGCCGAAAGCAATAATGGCAAACTTCCGTTTAGCTGCAAAGGCTTGCAACAAAACACAACGGAAAAACAGGAACGAGCACACGAAAATGGAACGCAACAAAGGGAAGCACTTAGCGGTTTACGTTGGCGGTTGGATTGGTTAACAGAACCGAGAGATAGCCATGTGGAAGGAGGTGGTTAGAAGGGAACTGGAGGGCATGGAGCTGGTACGAGAACCACCAACAGTGGTTATGGTCGGACGACGATGACGACGATTTGGCCAAAAGCGAGGCGACACAAGGATCCGGATTATGCAGCTTTGCGCACACACGTGTGCCGAACGTGACAATTTTCGGACAAAGCTAATGATGCTGCGAACTTGCAATTTGTTTAGGAGCAAGAAGATGTTGTAGTGATGGGGATATGGGGGAATATCAGAGCTAAACACATATTTGAGTTGAAGACAGGTTAATACTCTGTGTTGACTTATCCAGTCATTAGTTTAACGAAGAAAGGTTGTAAACTTTTGCAAGTTTGATTTTAAATTTGCAGCCTTAACTCTGAAATACCTTAAGAGTTAACAGAACACAGTTTTACAGGGTATGCTACATTCCATGCACACGAGACTTTACATTTCCCTAAGCTGTAGAAGTCATTATACCGGGATTACCTGCATATTCCCAACATACATACATGGCCATTCAAAGTTACCTACTGACAAAATGTAGGTACTATATTTTAGCAACAAAAATGCACGAAATATTAGTCACAAATGTCAAAGTTCATGGCCCTTCCAAGCTCGACAAAAAGAACTGAAACTTTTTAATAAAAACATTGATTGAAACAAGTAGCGACGAAGGAAAAAACAAAGTGAGGAATCTGTTTGACGAGCAACCGAAAAGAAAACAAAACTGAACACTGATTATGAGAAACCAGGCAGGGAAAATGGGGGCGGGGTCACAGGGCGTGGCTTTGGCCGGAGCGTGTAATAAATTAATGAAAAGTTGATGAAGCCGGGACGACAAAGGCGTTGTCGGGACGAAAGCGGAGAAAAAAATCGAAAAATATTTTCTCGCTCATCAAACAATTCAAAGCAGAGAAAAGGGAGCGAAGCACAAACTTTTTTCATTAACAATACGAAATCGAGAAAAAGTCAGGCGACAAAAGTTGATGATGATGGCACATATATAGAATTCTTGTTGGCCTTCAGTTTATTTCATTTTTTTCGGGTTCTTGTTTTTCATGATTTCCCAACACACACATAAGCATTGAAAGAGAGATGGCGAGAGGCAGACCAAGTGTTGAAAGTTGTTTTAATGTTAATGACATTTCATTACGCGACAACGGGGGTGAGATATCCTGTTGACAAATTGCTCAACATATTTTATGCCACAGCAACCCCCCCTCATGGGCCACCACATAAACACCCTTCTAATGGACACCCATGGACAATGCAGTGGTGCTGCTATAGTCATTTCATCATCCCGTTGCCTGTGCCAAATTAAATAAATAAATAAAGCATCAAGCATACGCACTGTGGTACAGTAGATAAATTTAACACACCCCATCCATATTTCTTTTCGTCAGTGCGTATGTAACTGTACGTGTGTGCGTGTATATATGTGTGTGTGTACATTTCTCTAGAGCATCTACTTGAAGACCGAAGAGGAAGCAGAAACAGAAGACGAAGGCGCCCCGAGAATGCCTCTTGATGTGCTATTTTTACAAATTTTAGGTTAAAATACTTTGGCCAAGTGGCTCTGGCAGCAGCACAAGCATGTGTCAGGACACACTCACACAAGCGC
This sequence comes from Drosophila simulans, assembly GCF_016746395.2. Taxonomy (NCBI): domain Eukaryota; kingdom Metazoa; phylum Arthropoda; class Insecta; order Diptera; family Drosophilidae; genus Drosophila; species Drosophila simulans. The sequence goes on from NC_052522.2 coordinate 5,174,800, forward strand.
ACAAGCCAGCATCAGCCTACGAACACACACTCGCAAAGATATGTATATACATATATATAGCTTTAAGGACGAAAGAGGAGCCGCATCTGCGAGGCGTTGTAGCGTAACGAATCTCAAAAGGCTGCCACTGCTGCTTGATGCCAAAAATAAAGCGAGAAATGAAAACGTGGCAAAAGTCAAAGAATTGTTAGTGCACACCCTGGGAAATCTATTTAAGACTTCAATTTTCCTAGTTTCTCAGCCGTAGCATACATTTAGTTGCGCGCTCTAATGCAAAAAACTTTATGTTGTCCCTAATTCGTTATGAATTTAAGAGGTAACTATTAAATGCATTCCTTAATTGGCTCCTTTTCGAATGTATAACTTTATAATCATTTTAGATTAAATTGTACTTTGTGAAAGCTTTACATTAATTAAGCAAAATGGCTCAACCAATGTTACCAACGCAAAAGCGTCAATTGAATAAGTGCCCAAAACTTTGCCAGTACGAAAACAAAATTTTCTCAATTGGATTAAAACGTATACAATTTGATCTAAAGTTGGGCAAATTGATTGGATTAAATTACACAGCTTGTAATTTATTTCGACAGACATTGATGCTCGTATGAGTGATTAGTAAATTAGACGAATTGCATTTAAGTGCAAGACCACAGAAAATCTTGAATGCAAAGTGAATTGAAATGCATATGATTAATAAAATCGATTCAGACTGTTGAAGGTGGTGAATAATTGAGGTAAATTGGATGTTTAGCCATCAAAGGACACATTTTCCCTCTGCCTTTTCAAAATCTAAATTTATTTTTCATTAACTCACTGCACACACACACACGCTGAGCAGTGAAATTCTGCCATTTTCTGGTCCCGAAACATATTCAACTTTGACATTTAACCTCCCTCTTTCGAAACCCACTCCGCATTTTGCAGAGAACTGTGCTTCATTGACTCAACTTGATTAGTTGTTGCGCCAGTTGTCGTTGTACAGTGTACACATACACACATAGTACCGAACATTTTGTACAAAATAATTACAGAGCATGAAATTGAATTGAATGAAATGCCATTTCATGGAATTACCCGGAAACTTTTTTCCTTCCTTCACTGGCTCGTAAAGTTTCCAATTTTTTTTTAACCCCAGTTTTCTCTATATTTATTTTGTAATGTCGTATGTGAGTGAGCACACGGGACAATTTCAACCTTTTTTTTCCCATGGTTTTTCCTTCAGTTTGTAAAAACATTAATTAAATGCTCAGTCAGTGGCATTCAACTGGGCAAACTGTGAGCAGAGCACATTGAATCAGTTAAAAATTTGAAGCGCACTACAAATATAAAATATATGGAGCACATTAAGTTTGTGGGTAAAAATCATTTATGAATACTGTTTGCAGCAACCAAAACCAAAAAAAAATTGTAATACGGATTCAGATAACCAAAGGGTCGGCCAAAAAAAACTCAAACGAAAATGGTTTATGTTAAATTTGCTGGAAAACTCAAACAAACACTTTGGTGGCAAGCGGAGGAGGGTCAAAAGCAAATTGCAAATGATGAAACTTTGCCCATCATAAACGCCATTTTATGTTATCCAATATGGCGTCGCTTTCTGCCCTTTTTTTCCTCGGCCATAAAATTTTCACTTTTTAGTTTTGGGGGCCGAAAAGTTTTTGCCCCCCATCAAGGGGCGTAGCAGATCGAGAAAGACAGAGAATGAGCTCGGCTAATCGCACATATTTCCACATCAATAACAATTACGAAAAGGACCAAGGACCAAGGTCCAAACAAAAACTCATCTCATTTGGTATGCAAGAGTACGGAATATTTTCACCAAAAAAGATTTTCCACACGATTTGCCGGCGGATGGAATTTAAAATTCCAGAAGTTAAAGCAGAACAGCACACTTAACCTCGTCAGCAGCCGCAATTTGGGTTAGTTGCAAATGTATGTCAGTTGCTAATTAGCTGCACTTCACTGGACCCCGTCGCATATAGAAAATAATAATGCATATTCATAGGCGCGCCTTCTATGTGGCGATGTCACGCATACGCCACGTGAAACGCCACCACTCAAAGGTCCTTGAAAGCGGCAGCAGCAGCAACAGTCAAAGCAACATGCAGCTCATGAGTGAATTTTCCCGCGGTGGGCGTGGCCATCTGCCCACTTAGCACGGCAGCAGAAAAATGAAAGTATTATTACAGTGCTAGCCATTAAGATCGGATAAGTTGCTCGAAAGTGATCCATAAATGCTGAATTTACATGCCAATACTGCTATTCGAATTTGCATAATACAAAACTGTATTATAGTTTGTTAAAGATTTTATACAAAGATTCACTGAAGATTTAGTAATTTACCTGAGAATGTTAAGCATTCTACAAGCAATTACGTTGAAAGGAAAGCAGAAATTGCAGATACAAAATGTTTAAGAAAATCACATATTTTAACTGAAGGATTTTCCCTTTGGTTTCCTCCTTTTTGTACTTAGTATTGTGTCTGCCGGGCATTTTGCCAATTCATTTTCACTTCGAGTAAAATTAATTAGGAATCAACAAAATGAGCGGAGAAAGAAAAGGCACCGAGCTCAGACAGTGCCTTACATAAATCTCGTTCGCCTGAGCCCTAAAAGTACAAGGAAAAAATGGCAAAACCCAAGAGGGAGCTAAAGAAGGAAGACTCAAAAAAAAAAAATGAAATATAAATAGAAATAATAAGAGAAAAACATTTTTCACTCTTGGCAATGGACAATGAGGAGAGACCAAGTTGCTCGCCCCTTCAAACAACAATGAAAATGAATGAATAATATGGCAAGATTTTTCAGTTGCATTTTTTCCCGCTGCTGAGGTTGCTTTCCTTTGGATTTTCTTTACTCTCCATGGTTATTTGTAATTGAAAACATTTTTGTGGCTTTATGAGTGCTCGTACAGCCCTCGCAAAACCCCTCATCCGTCGGAACAAACAAACACACTGGCTAATAATCATTATTATTTCAGATTTATTTGCGGTCATTGGGCTTGATTTTCGTTGTAATTATTGAAAATGTGCTGGCCAAGGCAGTTTTCCACTTTGCTACCCTCTTGAGCCCAAAATGGTTTGTCCATTTGCTTGTGGGGATTTTTAATGAAATTTTCCTTGTTCTACACACGAACAATGAGTGTCATTATCATTCCAGTTCGTCAGTCAGGCAGTCAGTCAGTCAGTCAGTGAGTGAGCAAAGTCAGTTAGTCAAATATTTGTATAATTTGTCTTTATTGTCATTGACATTAGGCACATTTGTTGCCTCGATTATCTGGGCATTCTTTAAGTGGACAAACAGCTGACGCTGCTAATGGCAGCGGGCGGAAAAGGGGGTCTTGAAGTGGCTCTGTGGTTTCGTTGGTGGGTGGTTGTGGTGGTTTCCAGAGGCTGGTGGTTACCCGCCTCAGACTTTTGCTATTTTCCCCAAGATTAGGTCTTCCGTTAGTGTCTCTATTTAAGCGGTAGCTGTATAATTTCCAAGTATGCAAATTATTTTTTATGTCTGTTAAAGCTCAACAATCTATACATTATACATGTACCAACCTTTAGGGAAATATTTAAATATAAGGTGCTTTTTTTCGGTGTCATAAAAAGTTAAACAAAAACTCATTTCCCTTTTCAAACTTCTTCAACCTGAACCACTCATGCGATTCCTGGATTACCCCAAAACAAAGCCTGCTCAAAATTCTTTTCAACTTGAAAATATAAGCTTTTTTTGCTAGTACAAATTAATTCCACTCCTCAGCAGAGGATAATAAATGGTAATGAGAAACCAACTGGTACGCGACACGCAGCCAGGAACAGGATAATCATCGGGCAAGATAAGCAAATTGACGGCGGCCATGGAGCATTGAAGATACCAGCGCAAGTCCGCGGCCCCACACAGCGTAATTATTTCAATATTTAATGACTGTAAAAAATCAAAAGGAGCCTATGCTAATGACACACTCGCAAAAAAAAGTTTGAGCTAAATTTTAGCTTAGTTTAAATATTTAAACGAATTTCTTTTAAATGCTCAAACTCAACTTTATCAAGAGGTATATTCCCGTATTTTACGAATTGTATAATTTAAATTAAATTTGCAGAGAGTGGGAAATTCCCAGGATTTTTTGTGAAGGACCTCGGACCCCCCAAGGACACTCACCACGGGCACAGGTATCACGCAGTAGACGCAGGGATGCCCACCAACAGCAGCGGCGGCGGTCGCGGTCGGCAGTCCGTAGGCGGCGCACAGATGGTGATCCGTCTTAAATATCTTTGTTGGCGGCGGCTGGGCAATCAGCGACGAGGAGGTGCTGGAGCACGTGTACAGCGTCGTGGTGGTGCTGGTGGTGTTGCTGCTGCTGTTGCAGGTGTTGCTGTTGCAGGTACTGCTGCTGCTGCTGCTGCCGCTGCTGCTGTTGCTGCTGCTGTTGATGTTGCTGCTGTCGCTGTTGTTGCTGCTGCTGCTGCTGTTGCTGCTGCTTGTTCTGCTTGTGGTTTTGCTAGCCTTTGCTGCGACTGTTGTCCCGGCAACACTTGTTGTTGCTGCCGCTGCGGCTTCCTGTGGTGGTGGTGTTGTTGTTGTTGCTGGTGGCGTTGGCGGCGGTGGTGGTGGTGGTTGCTGCTGGCTCAAGGAGCTGGCCTTAGGATATTTAGCGGCTGACGGTGTTGCTCCTGCGGATGTTGCTTCCTTCGGTGTTGCTGCTTGTGCTGCTGCTACTGTTGCTGCTCCTGCCGCCGCTGCTGATGCTGCTGCTGTTGCTGCTGCTGCTGCTGTTGATGTTGTGGCTACGGATGTTGTTGTTGTCTGGACAACTGTTGCCACCAATTGGCTGACAGCTGCTGCCTTAAATTCGCCGGACTTTTGCTCCTGCTCCTGCTGTGGGTCCTGTTGGCTGAAATTGGCTAGCTTCGATGTTGCTGCGGGCAATGGCGAGGTTTTTCTCTTGATTGACGCAATTTTAATGGCTAATGGTGAGCAGGTTTGATTGTAAATTGATTTCCTGGGCTTGCGTCGATTGTTTTCCCCTTATTATTTGCGACCATATGAGCCTTTGTTTTGCAGTTTTCCTATTGATTTCTTATGAAGAACATTGACTAGTTTGCTATGCGATTTTTTTATATTGGCTAAACACTGAACACTTATTTAAGTTGAAATTTTATTTACTTGACTTGCAGTTACTTAAGCACACACATCGATAGACACAATTTATTTTCGTTTTTTTTTTATTCAAGCTAAGCTTTTTCAACTAATTTTTTGTTTTCTTTTTTAATGGCAATTTGCTAAATCTTTTTCACTCACAATTAAGCTAGGGTTTATGTGTTTACTTTTAGGCTAGAGTCACAAATTTAATTTGGTTTTTTATTTCAACTTTATTGTCTCTATTTATCGCTTAGAGTGTTTCATATATTTCTTATTAAAATAATACTGTAGATCTTTGCTTTGGTGTTCACTTCGAAGATTCCGTTAATATTTAGTTAATTACTTTCTTGCTTTCAGAGTTTTTAACCCTTTGTAGTTGTGCTTTCTTCTGACTTTAATTAGAGTTCTTAGTTGGCTAAGATTCGTAGGAATTTTCGCTGACAATTGTTGCGCTGAGAGACTGGAATCCTTGGACTACTTTGAGTAGTGAGTTCTTGAGCAGAATATTTGGTGTAAACTTTTCGATTTTCACGCCTTGTAAATAATACTGAACATCACTTGCACTTTACACTTCGCGGCTCTCTCAGTGGCTAATATGTATAAATATATTTGTAAATCATGGACAGAATGAACTGACTTCGACGCAGATTACGTATACGCACGGAAAATGGAAATATAAATATACGTATGTATATATTTAATGCAGAATCTTGCGGTATGGCGTTTAAAAACTTTTCTATTTCGAAAAAACACAAAATGGCGAGCTTGCACTGTGTTGAAAGGATGTGTTTGCAGGACTCCTTCGTGGACTGCTCGCTTGGCTATTTGTTAATTGTAGGATTTGGTTTGGGCTTGAATTTGATATTCGATTAGGACTTCGATTCGGTTTTGGCTTCAGACTTGGCTGTTGGTTGTCTCCGGCAATCTCAGTGTGCTTGGGGCTCTGTGGTCGCTTTCCGCTTTTGTGGTGCGCAAAATGAGGAAAAGGCGTTTGTAACTGAACTTGACAATCGTCGAATGGATTCTGAATTTCTCATTGAGTAAGGTTTTTGAGTAAGGCCTCAGCTCAGCCTGGCAGATTCGTTTCGGCTTCCCAGCTTCGGTTTTCCCACTTCGTGTGCTCGAATGCATTGGGGAGCCGGCAAAATTGTTTTCCAGCAACAGGATCCACAAGCCGACGCAGGCGCAGGACCCAAAGGCGTTTCGTATGCCATTCAGCACTGCAATTTCAGTCGGAGTTGGAGCACCATATATCCCCACCATCGCCGTCTGGTCAGCAGCAGCTTCCTCAATTGAAATGCATCCCAGCCTATATGGTCGCAATTACCTTAACAACTTCGGCCTGCTCTCGCAATTGTCAACATTGAATTTAATCACAAATTACTACGTGACCAAGCTCACAAAACTTTTTATAAGAAATATAAATATTTTGTGTTGCACAAACTTTTTAGCGCACAAACTCAAACACGGTTAAGTTTTTTTCGGCTACGAAACTCAAATAGAAAATGCCAAAGCGAAAAATATACGTTGGCATGGGGGCGGCGAGGGAAAACAAATTATTCAGGTAAAATCCAAAACTGGGGTAGGAAAAGCAAATCAAAGGAGTGTAAATGATATTTCCTTTTGGACTGCAGGAAAGTATTTAATTTCCTAATTACTGAAGTGGGAAATAAGAACTTAGACTGACAAGTTGGAGAACGCCGAAGGGAAATATTTCGTTTTCTGTAGCTTCTAGTTTATCAAACGGATTAGTTTAAATGACAGTTGGAAAATGGGAATGCAACAGATTCAACTTTGAAAAAGCTGAAAATATGTAAATAATGCATAAAATGGGAATTTCAATCAGAATTATAAAAAGAAAAATCCTAAAGCTGGAAAGGGCTTTGTTTCTTATTGCGAAAGCGTAGTTTTCCCAGATTCTGACATCCTCTTGCACTTGCAGTTTTAGCTACAGTAAAAATCATAAGGAAATGATTTTGTTTGCCCACTCAAACTTTTTGAAAATTTAATATCCAAAACTCTCTCCAAACTTGACATTTACAATTTTTAGCCATAAAAACGCGCCCATTTCCATCACAAAGTGCGGTCCAAAGTAATTTTAAATATATATATCTTCCCTTAACTCCATAAACTTTAGCAACTTGGCCGTTTCCTCTTTTATTTATTTACTTTCCTTTCTTCATTTTCCTGTGTAGGACACAAAATACGAAATATAATTTTCATTCCAGCCACAATAACTGACGTCGACTGAGGCGCTGACTAAGCGCGAATGTTTACAATTTTTGCCGCATTTTCGCCACCCTCAACAACAAGTTTTTCTTTTTCCCCGGAATTTTTATTTTCATGTGGTCCGCCAGAGTGTTGTTGTTGTTGCCGTGAGTTGAAAGCTGTTTAAATGAAAGAACGTTCCCGTGAAAAAAGCCAAAGCAACGCCTGTTGGCCATTAGAGGATGCCAAATAGATGTTGCCTACAAAGCGAGCACACCTGGAGGGATTGCAAGGAGTCTGGTGAGGGGTGGTGAGGGTAGTGGAGGGATTGGGGATTGGATTGGGCTACCTAAAAACGCAGCAAACGAGCAACATCAGCCCCAGATTCGTACCACACCCATCTCTTAGTATTATGCCGCAGAAGCTTTGAATAGTTTATTATATGGCATACATATATACAACATATACACCAAGAGAAATTGGAATAAGCAGGTTAGTAAATATATTATCTCGTAGATATAATAGATTACTAGATTTGTTCCTTTATTCTAATATTTCATTGATAGATAAGATCGTAGATAAAGATCCTTTAAAATATATATCCATATAGTTTGCTGTGCATCCATATAACACGCAGGTAAACCGGATTTCGTCAGTTGAGGAAGGACGAAGGGTACCACTTACAAATGTTGCCTTTGTGCGATTTCCATTTCATGCTTTACATTTTTTACATTTTTTTTGTGCGTTGCTGATGCTTAGAAAGCAAATGCATAAATTATGATGGAAATTACACAATGCACAAAACATTACACCCCCTTAAAACGTGTAATACCATTGAAATTAGCAAAAAGGAAATCCAGCTAAAATGCTCCTTTCTTTGCTGGCCAGTTTCTGTGTTTGTGTGCATACTGATTTATCCAGGTATGAGGATAATGGGGCACTATTGGCCCGATTCTCTCATCGAGATTAGACTGCCTGCACTGCAACTGTCAGCAAATTGATGGGGAAAATGGTTAGAAGAAATCCATATCATTGCCAGGCCGTGGCAGCCGCATCAGCGAGAGCAATTTTCCACTCAAATGCGTATTCGTTCCCTCTGCTACCACGATTCCCCCAGTTTTCCCTGATTTTCCACCCATTTTCGTCCCGCATTTCCCGGATTCAAAGGACGCTGCGTATGACACATGTCGATTGCAGTGGCGCCCCCTATCGGCCGCAAGGCAAAAATGGCGCCTTCTATGTGGAAAGAAGCATCAGAATCAAAAATCATCAGCCTGAGTCCGATTTGAATGAGCGATTGAGTGAGTGACTGTGTGACTGACTGAATGACTGACTGGCGAGAGTGCGACCGAGTGAGCCGTTTGATTGCTTGATTGATGCACGGAGCTATTGATTGATTGATGCCTTTGTTGATCCCTGATTGCTTAAATGTTTGCCCAACACTTTTTATGCCAGGCTATTTCGAATTGCTTTGGAGTTTCATAGTTTAATAGTGACTTTCTACGATTTAAGACGTAAATCATTTTCCCAAAACTGTATACTTCAGGAAAATAATAGAAGATATAGTTGACCAATAAATTACAATCTAATAACTTACGTTTGAATAGTTCTGGGATCTCGGAATTTGCGGCGGCAATTGCTGGGCGTTCGATGGCCCCCTCATGTTACCGCCTCCACCTCCCCCGCCGCCCTGCTGCTGGTGTGGCGGTCCGCCCATCTGTTGCTGTTGCTGAGGGGGCGGGGCTGGGCTGTATCGTGGGTGCATTGTTCCTAGTTTCTTAATAGCACACTTGAATTGACTTGCGACTGAAAAAAGGGGAGTAAATGAGATAAGACAGATTAGAAAGGGTGAGTCATAATTACAAATATTCTATAATCTTAAGACTTTGCTGATATTAACATTTGCTTTAGTTTTGCTTTACTCGACCGCATTTTTATACAGATAATTAACTGGTCAACCTGCGTTATGACAGTTTGTTTGTAGTTATTTAATTTAATTTTCTTCTCCTTTTTAGCTTTTTGACCAATGTATTAATAAAAAATGATTATATTTGAATGTATAAAATGAGGTCAGTATTTTTTATACTAATTAAAGTTTTCTTTTATTTTTCTACTACTTTTTTTTACAGCCCAACCCGTTTGCTCTGACTGCCGCACGGCAACACTGTTCTGTGCACTTTTCTTTCTCTCTCCCTCTCTCTATTTATAATGCTCTTTTATAGCATTCTGTGTCACATCTAGCTTATTTTGCCGTGTTTATAATTTGTTATTAATATTTCACTAGCAACTTTGTTGATTATTATTAGCACCACCCGTCTTTTATTGTTGTTGTACTTGCAACAGAGCATTCAGCGAGTTATTTTAGCACTGTATCTGTCTCTTTCCCGCGCGGCAGTTGCAACATTTGCATTTTGGCATTAAAAATAGCACACAGCACAGGCCAGCCAATTTTTTTTTGGTTTGCAAATTTATTTATATGCCGCCAGACAGCCACAAACACACACGGGCCACAATAATTTATTGATATGCAGGGGGAAATTATTCAATTGCAAATTGTTTTTACGCTATTGCTTTTTATCAATTGCACTTGTTGTTGTTGCTGTTTTTTGTTATTGCTTATTTAAGGACAATGACAGCAAAATAGAGAACGAGAGCGCAGTGCACAAGAGAAAGAGAGCAGAGAGCGAGAGAGAAGAGCGGGTGGAAAGAGCACCGGCAAACAACAAGTGAGCAAAGCAAAAGGTGAAAAATAAATTTGCACTGCGATAAGATTTAAATAATTATTGCTCTCTCTCTCTCTCTCTCTCTTTGGACTTTTTCGTTTTCCCAGTTGTATTATTGTTTTTCGTATGCTGTGCTGTGCCGTTCTTATTTTTGTATTTTTATGCCATTGCTTTATGTATTTTTTATCGAGTGCATTGCTCTAAAACAACAACATTCGCTTTCAATTAGCTGAGAGCCGCAAATTTGTTGCTTTTGCCATTGTTACGTCTGTTTTGCGGGGCTTCCAAAGGTTGTTTTTCCTCTTGTTCGATTTGCTTTTGGTTTTTAGCTTTGCCTAAATGTTGCTTACTTATTGAAATTTCGTTTTATTGCTGGTTTGTCAGCTGCTGATTGCTCTTCTTCTTGCTTCTTGTTGCACGTTCTGTTTTTTTATGCACACAAACACACGCACACACAGTCGCACAAACACAACACACACACACAATCGCACGCCCACGCACACTTTTTGCACTTGAAAGTAATTCGATTCGTTTTCGTTTCGATTTTTCGCCCTTTTACTTCGTTATTTGTTTGTTGTTCCGTCACGCGCTTTAATTTATATATTTATGCAAAATATTACAACGACAAAATATAAGTTTGCGCAGCCGAAAAAAACGAAGAAAGCGCAACGCGACAGCAATCGGCAATGGTATGAGCTTCTTCTTCTTCCTTTTCTGCCGGTAATGCTCTCTTCGCTCTCTCGCTTAATTTACAGCAATCTACAGTGGCGGAAAATAGTCTAGGTGCGACCCTTAATAATCAATATTTTATTTTACTTTATGCTATTTTAATATTGTGTAAAAAAATCATTTTCAGCAGGGAGTAGCATTATAATAAAGTTCTTAATATTTAAGCACAATAACATTGACCTCGGGTTAGATATGTGGCCATGTGGCAAATACATTCTGTGTACATACCCTTTTTTCCGCTACTGTATATATTCTTACTCTTCAATTGGTATTCTCTTAGAAAAATTCTCTTCTTATTTCCTCTTATTAGCTTGCGCCCTGATGTTTAATGAAACTCTTACGGTATTCTACTTTATTATACTATTTTATAACAATTTTATTTATTTTGTGTATTCTGTTTATTTTTTTATTTTGTGGAATAAAGTTCAAGATTATTAATTTTAAAAATATAAAAAACATTGTAAATATCCGATATATGTATTGTATTATCCCATTTAACCAATAATGTTACCTTTTTAAAAACCTATTTTCCGTGCAAACTTTAAATACCTTTCCTTTTCGAATTTGATGCACATGGTTGTCAATTTTTCCAATCCCATTATTTCAGTTCATTACGCAAATGTAGCAAAATAAAAAGAATATAATAAAAACGAGGGGACCAAAAACTGTAAAGCCAGCAAAAGCATATAGTGTGTTATTTTGAAATATTTAAATAAAATTAATATTCTCAACAAGTGCGTCGCATAAAAGGGCGACGCACACCACACGTCCTTCCGCCCACTTTGCACCACCTACCACCCACCGCCCCTCAGCTTTTGGCACATAACAAAGGACTAAGGGACTAAACAAATGATGCATGATGACGACAACGAAAAATAAGGAGATAGGGGGTTAAAACTGAAAAAATCGAAATGAGAGCGACTCCCACGCATTGTAGACACTGCCACGCCCACCGCCCAGATAAAGCCCAACCACTCAGACAGCAGCGGGCGAAAAAATAAGAACATATATACTTTTACTGCGTTTTCATTTTAAAAATATATATTTTGTTTCTATGCAGCTTGATATGTACATTTCAATGGCTAACAACTTTTTTTAATTTTTAAGATTTTATATCTTATTACTTGACTCGCGACTGTAACATCTACAAGCATAAATACATATATGAAGTCAGTCTGTAAGCAATGTTCTGCCACTCCCACCGCCCCCATAAGCCTACAAACAATAAATTTGCAATAGCAACGACAAAATTTGAAGAATGGGCCAGGACCAACCAACAAGAAGCAGAAACAGGAGCAGACAGAAAGGACAATACTCGAAATGAAATTGGATGGGACAAAAAAAAAATGTTAATACAACAAAACATGCAAGGAATTTAAATTTATCTTAAATATGCAAATTTAATGACACTATCGAGATATGCAAATTTCCCAAAGCAGCAGCAGCAGAAAAACAATATACAACCAAAATGGAGCAAGAAATCAACGAATTTTAAAACAGTGAAATAATAAATATGTATACCTAATAATGTTGACATGCAAAATTAAAAAAAATATTTCTTATAATAGTAAATAAAACTTAAGCTGTATAAAACAAGAAGTGTTTCTCCCTGTAATAATTAAGTATAACCTTTAAATGAAATATTTAAGACAACAATCGAGCAACTACTGTACCTGAAAAATGGGCCAAGAAATCAAAAAACGCCAATAAATCGAAAGATGGGGCAGATAGTAAAAAAAGACAGGATCTCACGCACAGTGGGCTGAAACACTTTCGCCTAAAACGCATGAAAAATAACATATTGGGGGAACGGGAAAATGGCATGCAAGATGGATGGGTTTGGGGGGGAGGAAAGTTGCGGGGGGCGGGGCAACAGCCTCTCTGCGGCCAAAATGACGACGCGTTGGTATTTTCATTAAGTTTGGCACCATTTTCCTTTTGTTGCCCACTCCAAAAGCCATTTTTTCCTACACTGCCTGCTGCCCTTTTTTATACATATTTTTTTAGATTGCAGTGGAAGGAAAACTATTGATATTTAGTATATTTAATATATTTTTATTTAGTAACTTTAAATGTCAGAAAATAGTAAATTAATAAGGTAACTAAACACTCTTTCAGTTTTATTGTTTCTTTTTTGAAGTAAGAACATCAATTTATTTGGTTTAGTTATGAAAATATAATCATGATGCAAAAAACTTATTTTTTATAAATGTTAGATTGATCCATACAATGTAGTTAGATTTTTGCGCAGTGTAGAGTTTCTTGGCCACCGCTTGAAGCGAAAAAATTCTTGTCGCGCAACAGCAGCAAAAAGGAGGCAGAGCCAGAAGTAAGGGCTTTCGGGAGGAGTGAGCTAGAGGGGGGGTGGTGGGGGCAACGCTGCTACGTGACCGTAAGCAATTTGCAGTGTGGGCGAAAAGGCCGGAAAAGCCGTGAGTGAGGGGGTGGAAAAGCTAGAGGAGGCGGTTGGGGTGCAGTGGGCACTCCTCGCTGCGTAATCGCATCAAGAAAGTGAAATGTCAGCTGTTTCCATCATCTTGGCGCTGCGCCTCTGTCGGCATGTGACTGCCAGGAATTCAAGCTAGTTAAAAAATAAAAAAAAATATTAGAAGCATGCGATCTAAGGGTCTGCAGGGCAGGAACTACAACCACTAGTTTCCCAATGGAATGCGTTGTATAGGTCACTGCGTAAGGACCAAAAAAAAAACAGAAAAAAACAATAGGGAAAACTACAGAACCAGAGCAAGTGAAGTGTAGGAAACGCTTTTGTTGGCGCGTGATCTAAGGATAATTTATGACTCGCCCAAGGAGAGAAATGTGCGCAGGCAGAGGCAGCGGTTGTCACAGGACACGACTGACTTTGAGATAAGGAGTGCTCAAGGCGAGCTCGAGAATTTAAATTCAATCAAACTGCAGTCGGTAATTGCTCGGCCATGAATGGGAAGCATCTCAGTTCAAGGTTTTCCAACGCAGGAGGTGGGAAAATATATAGGGAAAATACAAGGTTATAATAGAAATATGGATTTATCATAATATAAGCTATTATACCATTAGTTATTAAACAATATCAACAAAAGTTAAATTCCCGAAAACAAGATTTTCCCATCCCCATTCCCAAATTAAACGCCTCTATCGATGTCCTTCGCTTTGGTTTTCCATACCACATTAATATGTGCACAAATACACATCAAAGGATACCCCCATATCTGCAATATATTACGTTCATAATCCATTTTCGCCCGAGCAGACATTGAATGTCATTGGTGAAATTAATTTATATAAAATGACATAGATTTAATATGCGAATGAAGGAAGAATATTGATGTTGGCTACCCCACTTCCCTCCCTGTGCTCCACATTTCCGCGTAATTACCTCGATATGTGTGTGTGTGTATCCAATGGAAAAGCGGGAAAGCCATGGTGGAGCAAAGCCAAAATGGCGGCGTCGCCGGCACATCATCATTATCGCCATCATCGTCGCCAAGACATCGTTAAATTAAATCTATTGTCGACGCATTCAATGTGCATATAAATCATTTATGGTCTTTCAGCCAAATGCAACAGTCGAAGGGCGCAAATGTAGACATTACAACAATTTATTATTTAATTATCTATGCCGCAAAATTTTCACTCAAAGGCCGCAAACTCAGAGCTCAAGCCATCCGAAAACCACAGTACAGACATTAAAGTGCACCGCCCACATACACACATGGCCACAGTGAAAACCCCCTTTGAACAAAAGAGCCAAAACGCAGACAACTGGGTCTTGAGCATTTCATAAAATTTGATTACAGTGAATGCGTAAAGTTTACGACCAAGTGAAGGGAATTAACTGAAAGTGGCAAGGCGCTCAAACGCACACACATGTGGCGGCATCTGCGGCTTTCCTTTCCTTTCCTTTCCTTAACTCTATATCAGGGGAATACCACGCCCACTTTTCCGGCCCCAATGCCGCAGCCTCTCGTCGGTCCCCGGAAAATCCATTAGGCGGCAAATGAAAATGGTTCTTTGGCATCGTATCTGCCGATCATAATTTTGTTGTTAAAGCTGCAAATGTTGATTATGATTAGGAATTTTGCAAAAATACTCACAAATATTTATGGTTATGCGGATAGGAGGGAAACATTAGTTGTAATTTTTGTTGATTATGTATTTTATAAAAAATGTGTGTTTTTTTCTGGTTTGGCCTTTTCTTAAAGGTTTAATAGTTCTTGCAGACTGATTGATAGCTTAACAAAAAAAACTTCCTAAAAGTGTTCTTTTTCATACTTGCCGTTTTTGGTCTACAAATTGTTTTTTAGCTCCTTGAAGACCAACTTCATTAGTGGATGCTGCCAGACTCCTGTCCAAAGTTGGGAAAAATCACAGCATTTTGGGTGAGTGATTGATCTGCAAAATGTGTGGGCCAAAAGATACTCAACTGGCTTAAAGGGAAAGACTTATACACTAACTTTAAACTTCATTAAGCTACGAGGAAGTATTTGCCTGTTAAATAAAAGAAAATTGAAATTTGTGGCACCTGTGACTATTATCATTAATATATTGTTGTTATCAGGTAAAATTTACAATATTTCGTATCATTGGCTTCACTTTACTCCATATACATATTAAAGAAATTAATAACAACTTAACTAAACCGCCACCTAAGCTTACTACTGATGTACATAAATGGCATTAAATTAAAGTTCTGCCTTTCGTTTGCGGAATCTGCAATTTTTAAGTACTTAATGCGCTAGTTCGCCCCAAAATCGGCTTATTGTTTTTAGCATAATTCTGTTGTTGTTCCCCAATTGGAGCTGTCAAAATGTTGATAACTCTGTTACAGTTTTTGGTTTTGGCCAAAATCCCATTGGACAGGAAAAAAAGAGGGGAGTAGGGAATTTCCCACGCAGCGGCGGCAAGCTGTCGCATTTTGACAATCTAATCTGCTTTGGTATTAATCCTTTTTGCCACAATGCTGGGCAAACAATCTCCCCTTCATCTCCCCAGTTACTTTTTCCCGGATTTCTTCCCCCTTCGCATTTGTAGGCAATATTTGCGGTCGTAGTTCTATTATCTCTCAAGTCCGAGGCCGCAATGACTCCAAATTGCCGGGCTGTAGACCCCGCAAAATGTTTCAGCTGGGGAACCACAACCCTCTGCATAAACCCAAAAACCACACCCCCCATTTTCCGGGGGCGCTAACGAGCTTTAAACCGCGTAAACATCTGTGCGAACAGAAAACAGATTCGGACTCACATTTTCCGCTCGCAATCGGTAAAGGAAAATGCCTTTTCCTTGTTGGCTGGTAAAACCCTTTTCAGGACATCACTTCACTTCCGAAAAAAAGGACAAATTTATCCTGGGCGGTGCTCGTATTTTATTTTCTTTCTTGGCCTAAAATTAAATTATCCTAGAACAGTGACTGGGAACCAGCGATTGCCTACTGGCTGATTCGATTAGAGCTAATTTGATTGGGAATTCGTTTGAGTAGATCTTGAATATGAGCTAGATGACTTTTGTACACAGAAAAAATAGTAAATCACTTAAGTAATGTATTTATTTACAAAATAATTGACTCATGAAATTATTATTAAAGGATTGTAGCTTTGGAAACCATTTTTCAACACTATAACACGCATTAAGATTGGTTTCATCCTTTTTAACTATTTTCGTATATAAATGGCTAAATCTATTGATATTTATATTGTTCTATGTGGATCTAAATCCAATCCGGTTTGCTTTCACCCTAATCGGGTTATTAATAAGCATTCATTAGCCGGCGGGCAGGGCAATAAATAAAATGCCATTTATTATGTACAAACGATTGCATTTCCACCCAAAACAATCACTTGATTTATTAAATTTATCAAACAAAAAATGGCTATACAGGAATATATATCACTGGCCACTTGAAGCCAAGCATTTCGGGGGCTGTTCTTGTATATACATATATATATATATATTTAAAAAGGGCCTAACTGCGTTTATCATGCGCCACAGGACATTGCCCACAGTCACCTGGAAGGAGGCAAGAAACTAACTCCGGTCCCGGATTCTTCATGGAACCCCAGCTCTCCAGCATTCCGAGTGTTTCGCTTGGCTGGGCAGCAAATGTTCCATGCGCCAAAAACGCTCCGAATAATGAAAACCAAAGGCAAAAAAAGCCAAGGAAGTTCTGGATTGAAAAAGAAAGGACGAAGTTACAGGCCTCGATGTACTCAATAAATAATGGCACTTTAAAGCGGTGGTGTCTTTCGTGCTACCCACTTTATTTACAGCTGTCTCTGGCAATTTCATTCTGACCTCAAAGCTCCCATACATATATATATATAGTCCTTGTTAGTCGGTGCTAAGTATTTTTGACAGGACATTCGTGTAATTTAAAGCTGCCCTTCCCTTGGCCATTTTAGTTGTCAGCTTTGTTAGTAGGGGGGACTTGTTAGTATGCTCCAGTGACAAAGCAGTTTTGTTCTGTAGTTAACGTAATTAAAGATTACAAGTTAAACGAAACCTCGGCTTAGATGGGTATAAAAACTTGTAGTTTGCTGGACTAATTAAAGGCGATGTCCTGACGTTAATACATCCTTACATTCCGGAGACAAAGGAAACTAAAATGCTGCTGCAAAATTACCACGCATAAGCCACAGCATGAAATTATGGTTGAAAATTGAAAAGAACTAACTAGCCCGAAATTGGTTTAACTAAAAATTTAAGATTTTATTTGCGAACACACTTGCCACGAATTCAAGAAATTTCTCCGCCACAAAACATTTGCGAAAGTTTCATTTGCAAACGTTTGCCAAAATGCGAATTTCAATTTCCCACCCATTTCCCACACCAAACAGATCGCAAAATGTTGCGAAAATTAATATTGCCTCGTGCCCCGCCCACCAGTCGACATAAATTCTTCGCATTTGAACCATAAATAAAATTCCAAAAATACCGAAAACTGCCGTTGACCCATTTAAGGATGCCCCTTTTTGTGGGGCGGGCAACCCATCTAATTACAAACGTTTTGCTGCGGGGGGAGGTGGGTGAAAATAAATGGCATGTGTTGACCTTATGCCTATGACCCCCAAATAGATTATGCCAGATGATATGAAATCTGTAGACCAGCCAACTAAACGGAATCCTTTGCAAAATGAAACGAACTCAACTGAACCGAACTGAGTTGAGCGGAACAGAAAATGTGCAACACGCGATGAGCATAAATTGCAATTCCAATTTCCGGTTTCTGTTTCAAATGTCGCACGTTTCGCCCACGCCCCCTGGCCCCCGCCCATCAATTTGGACGCTCCTCTGCCTACAGCCACGCCCACGCCGCTTCCTTCAACCCACACACCAACACACACACACACACACAGCTGCCGCACAGTGCAGCGTTGCACAATATTGTTGCAATTCATTTAATATATACGTTGCTCGTAGGTTACTGTGCAATTTTTTCGGGTCTCGTAACAAATGTGTGACATTCTCTTAAGTAGCAAAAGGTTCTATTTGTTTGAAACGCAATCAAAATCAGCAAAAAAATATGTTGCCTTTTGCAACATAACTATGTTTCGATAAGAAGTTATTCGCTACTTAAAAAATAGTTATGGATTATGGTTATAGTTATATTTTGAATCGAATTTAATTCCTTCGAAATGCATTGCTCATTTTTCTAAGTGCCATGTTGCTGATGTCGCTGCTGCAATTGTAGTTCATATATATTTAACCGCCTAAATACTGTTTGGCAGTTGGTGCGATTGTTGTTTGTGTTGCTTGTGCTGTTTGTGTTGTTTGTGTTGCTGCTGTGCAGTTGTTATCGGCAGCAACCAAATGGCGGAAAATGCAGCAGCAGCAGCAGCAGCAGCAGAATGAAAATGAAATGAAATTGACGTCAACATTTTGTTTCTTGTGTTAGTGAGCACCGCGCCCACTTTCCCAACGCCCATCCTCAATGAGGGCATTACAAGCTGCTTTTGTTGTTGCTGCGACTGCTACAAATGGTTATCGAACAACAACAGCGGCAGCAGCAGCAGCAGCAACAACAAATTGTTGCAGTTTTTGGCTGAATTACAACGAACATTGAAAGAGCATTTTGTAAGTCGCTCCATCTACGGGTTTGCCCACATTTTCCCCCATTCCCTCGTTGCATTATTTATACGTAGTTCGCTTTTCCTCTGCCCTGTTTAATATTTCATCATTAATGTTTTCCCTTCGCATTGCTAATTGCCATGCAGCTT
This sequence comes from Drosophila simulans, assembly GCF_016746395.2. Classification (NCBI taxonomy): domain Eukaryota; kingdom Metazoa; phylum Arthropoda; class Insecta; order Diptera; family Drosophilidae; genus Drosophila; species Drosophila simulans. The sequence continues at coordinate 5,193,796 of NC_052522.2, forward strand.
GTGTGTGTGTGTGTGCTAATGTGCTGATAAGTACTACAAGTAAGCCACCCTTCTTCACCTCTTTTTTCTAGGGTATCTTGTAATAACTAGGAAAACATTTGCCAACCAAGAATGCTGTTGCATGCTTTTAGCTGAATTCATTAAATATGATTTATTTGCCATGATTATTGCGCCTTTCTAACAAATATCTTGAGATATCTTTTAAGAAGAATTTAAGTATTGTTTACACTCCATTCATTTTTGTTTTCGATATTAAATTCTTCGACAACGAGTATTTTTTACCCACTTCAAGATTCAGATCACGCTTTAAAACTCATCCAGAACGGATCTGGTTAAGTAATTGTATCATTTATCTTTCATCTCGCTCTCCCTTGATAATGCTCAGCCAAAAATTTACACATTCTGTCCAGCGGAAAATAGGAAAAAATCCATTCACATCCACGCTGCATGTAGCACCCATTTTCTAAGGATTCCTTTCTAAGCGTATTCAACTTATTTGATGTGCTGCGCATGATTAATCTTCAAAAAAGTGTCCACAAGTCAACCAGCAGCGAAAGAGATGGCGAGTGTGGCGTATGTGGGTTGCGAAAGAGATAGATGGATGGTGGCGAATGTAAGCATGCCAAGGCGACCAAAAACGAAAAATGTCCTTTTCGCTTCATGTGTATGTATGTGCGCATATATGTTGACTGAAAAATGATTAAAAACTTAACTTGCAAAAGAAGTTTCATTCCGAGCAGCAACAAAAACACCACCACCCACACCATTTCTCCCGAATTTACCCTGTTTTGCGGGTAATCCTTTAATGCAGCAAACGCGTATGTCACAGCAGCTGCAACTATTTCTCATCACAGCAGACGCAGACGACAAGGGGCGGACACATGCCCATATACTCGTACATGGATCCCTGTGCCCCTGTCCCTCGTCAACCGAAAACCCGAAATTCCGCCCACCTTGGATGTCTGCCGCCCCCTTTTGTGCTCCCTGAATGACATTTTTGCCTGATTTTCCAGCTACTTTTGGCTGCAAATATTTTTGCTCGCACGTCTTTCATTTTACTCTATTCAATTACCCTGACTAAGGGTTCAACATTTCGGTAAAGGAAGTAAAAATATTTATACTAAATAGTTTATTAAATAGTTTAAGCTGCTGCTTATTAGATAATGTTAAGCCATAAACTTTAAAAATACTTTTAAGTTGAAAATATACATAAAGATCTTTTATATCAAACCCAAGAAACGAATGAAAAGTAATTTTTTTAGAACAACGAACTAGTATTAAATAAAAATTAGAAATAAAACAGTGTAGATAATAGCCCAACATGGAATCTTTTTTGTTTTGCTGATACCTAAATCCCGAAAAACATTTTTGCAAGTTTTTCGCACTCCTTACCATGCTCTTGATCTTCTTACTTCTGCCCCTTGTCAAACGCCACCCCATCGCCCCTTCCTGTCTGCAATGCATTTTACCAAAGATTTTGACATGGCATAATAAATTGTGTTGGCGCAAAAAGGCGGAGAAGAGCAGAAGACACCTGTACAAACACCCATGCACACGGGGCGTATGGAAAATCTACTTATGCGCCTCGAGCTATGCAAAACTTTAAAAGTGTTTAGTGGATTTTCTTTCGCACTTTTGCTCTATCCTTTCTTTTTGCGCCGCCTTTGTTGTTTTGGCCATTCGCGCGCCACAATTTTCCGCAACATTAATTGCTTGTCATTGTCAACATCCCCAATGTGCCGTGCCCCTTTGCCCCCTTGTAGCCAGTTCAGCCTAATGCCGCCTCGAGATACGAAACGCTCATAAACTTTTGCACGCGTAAATTGTAAAATTTTCATTGCATACTTTCGTGCGTCACTCGAAGGACAGAGATGGCATGATGCACAGAAGAGAGATAGCGAGTGCCGAATGCTGGCGACGCACAGAATTTTACACTAAAAAATATTTTATTAAATCAAAATTAAATATATCATACACTCATAGTTAATTTTAGTTCTTATAGTTAACATTTTAATTTAAACAAAATTAGGAAAATGATTTTTTAACATCAAGTTTTACTTATTTTTTTCCGCGTGTAATTTGCCCCAAATCTTTTCTCCGCCTTGCCCCCAAAAGAGTGCGTTGGGTTTTTCGCTATTAACATTTTTGCCTTCCGGGGCCAATTGCAAATTAACGTGTGAAATTTGAGGGGGGAAATTGTCCGGGAAGGGAAAATGCGATGAAGATGAGGAAAACTGCGCTCGCGGCGGCTGAGCAGCTGAAGCTTCTGCATAAGTTTGACCAGAAACTTTTCGCCTAGATGTTTATGTGCTCGTGGAGTACTTATTGAGATGGCTTTAATTAAAGCCAAGTCGGGTGAAAGTTCCGGGCAAAGTTAATTAGGGGCCAGCGCATTTCGCAATGGGAATCTTAAGCGGAAATATTCATCTGAATTGTCTAGACTGCTGAAGTGTAAGCGTAATTAGGTTCAACGAATTTTTCGGGCCCAAGCATGAGCTGAAATGAATTCGAATCAGAATATTAACATTTCATGGGAATGGAAAAAATATTATTATATACCTATTATTATATCACCTTTATTCATTGCAATCCATTGTAATTGATTGGTATTTTCGCCTACCTAAGCATAAATACTTGTTTAAACTGCTAATTACTCCGTATATAGGTTTGATAGAGTCTGACCAGACCTTTCCTGATCATCCCCACACCGCTTAGCCCCATTTCCCTGCCCACCTGCCCAATCCTTCAATCCTCTGGAGGCATTGCAATCCTCACGCTTTATAAACAACTCATTTCTCGGCACGTCGGCATATTAAATGATTGCTAAGCGCAAAAGGCAAAAAGCAGAAAAACCATTTGCAATTCATAAGCCCAAAGCGAGGGGGCTAAACGAGAGATTCCCAATCCATGACGAAGTTTTGCCCGGGCTGCAATGAATAGAGGGGGAGGAAAAATCGGAGGTTGGGGGCCAAGGGAAAATTGCAGACAACGCGCGACTATTAATAAAAATATGCGAACAATGCTGAAGCGTAGAGGAAAGGGGCGTGAAGCGGGGGCGGGGTGAAAACGGAACGGAAACCGCCTCCTACATTGATTTCAATATGGCGGCGCGCACACACACACACACAGAAGCCCACGCAAACACACACATACACAATGAATGACGAACGTCGCTGAAATGAATGAAAAAGCAAAACAAAAACTTTAAATCCTTTAGTTAAACAAAAGGAGACCGCACCACACAATGCCCATGAGTGCACTGAAAATGAAATTCCTGTAAGATGCTCAATACTTTAGAAAACTCTATTTGAAATATAAAAATCTTTCGGTCAAATAACGAATTCTTTTATTGTGTATATTAAGAGAATAGATTTTCAAAGCTCTAGATGTTTCTGCGGCATCACTGATATACAAATTCCTTCGAGTAATAAAATCCAATACTTGGATCCGGAATAGAGGAGATCCTAAATCAAGACTTTCTGCAGTGTATGTGGAATGGGGCGACTTGTTTTGTTTGGGGAGTTTGGGGGCTGCCAGCCAAGGACTACACACTGAAATCAGCATATCCTGCCGGCTGCGGCTCTGGTCTGAACATTTATATTGTTTACGCGATGGATTAGTGGCGACTAAACGTGGCATATTGGCAACGAGACTACAACCGATGATGATGAAGGACGACGCCGGATGGATGAATGGATTGGAATGGAAGCCTTGGCAGGACTATAAAACAAAGCTGACCGCATTTCTCTAAGCGATTAAATGCCAGCGGAACCAACTTTAAATAATGTCTTGGGGGTTTCAACTCCCAATGAGCAGTATCTGTGCTGATGAAATTCCATTTGGAAGGCAGTGGCAGTTTCATTTTACTCGGCTCTTATCATTTTATTCCTTTTTTCAGCTTTAACTTTCGCATGTTCAACTAACTGCCCCTTCCACCAAAAACGATTTTTTGGTACGTGACCTTTGGACTAAATTCTAGCAGCAAACTGTCGTCATCGTCGTTGACTGAAACCCAATATGTTTGAAATGAAATTGTAACAATGAACCCAGATATACAAACACACAAACACCCACCCACAGTAAATGGGGGAAGCCCACGCACACATCCATAGATAAGAACATCCCACATGGCCTAAGGATTCAAGCCAAAAAACAATGTTCCATCTGACATATCTCAAGTGTTTCCTCATTCTCATACCAAGCTCTGAATAATTTTCCACATTTTTTTCTGGCGTCAGGAATCTTTGCTCATTATTATTGGCAGTCGAACTTTGAGATGAAACTAGAACAAAATCGAGAGAAATATATAGGAAAATCAAGAACATTTGACAAAAGTCATGGAAGAAGACTCAGCGTAAAAAAGGAGAGCGTTTTCAGTACAAGCGCTTTCAACTTTGTAATTAAACACCCAATTATAATTAAGAAGGTTTAACACAGAGAAAATAGCGAAAACTTTGTCCATAAACAAAAGCCAGCAAATTCTATTAATGTGCTCAATTTGTGATGAAATCAAGTCTGAAGCCTTCAAGAGGCTCATAAAATTGTCGATGGGCTTCTCAAGGGTTGTAAGGGGTTAAAAAAGGGGCTGGCCTTAGCGAGTTGAAGTACTTTTACTCACCAGTCTAATTTGGCGGTAATAAAGTTTTCGTAACTATTGATTTCACAGACCCAAGAGCGTTGTCTAATTAGCCAGAAAAGAAGATTTTCGGGGTGGCAAGAGTCGTAAAAGAGCAGAGGATTTTAACGAAGTACTGCCGTAAACTAACGAAAGTAATAATAATACTAATTAATTTTCAAAATAAGTTCATTTATATGGCAGAGCTGAAAGATATTCGAAGTAAGTTTTAACAACTTCTAAAGAAAATGCTGCATTTAAAAGCTTACCCATATTTCGAAGGATATTACCCATACGCACTGTATAACGTGACAATCAGCCAAAACTTTCCCTAATAAATTTCATTAAACTACCGAGAAATTACAACAAAAGATTGCAAAACGCAAGCCGGAAATTTATTATATTTAACAAACATCTTTACTGGCCAAACGGCGTAAATAAATTTCGCTTCGAAAGGAAAATTGCTGAAAGCAGCGAGTAGCGCGAAAATTTATTATGCCTCGAAAATTCATTCGATGCTGCGCCAATGCAGCAAATATTCTTTACCATCGGCGTTGTTCTTGTAAATGCAGCTGAGCCACAAACAACAATAAGGCGAAAACCCCAAAAAATGCGGCAATAAAATTGTATTTATTACATTTCTTGAACTTTGCCACATGAAAAATTCAAAAGCACAAAAAGAACGAGCTGCACACACACACATATGTACGCGGTACTTACTGAAATATTTTTCAATCAAATGCAGTAAATAAAACAAAGGGAAAAGTAATAGAACCAGACTCCAACAGCAGTTGTAATTGGTAATTGAAACTTGTGAAGTAAAATTGGCGTTTAATTTGGAAAGGTTGGTGGCAGAAGGTAATGGACGGGGTTGCCCATTTCTGCGCTCTGCAACTCGTCATTTTAATTGAGGCCACAGTGCCGAGTGCCATTAAAAGTCGCTGCTGTTGCTTCCTGCTGATGTAGCTGCTGCCACTGCTTCCTCAACCAAAAAGCACTTAAAAGATTGCATTTAAAAAACTAAAAACGAAACCAAAACCAAACACGAGACGAGACGAGACGCAACCAAACCAAAGGCGGAGCACTTTGCCGGCCCCACCGAAAAACCCGCCATCGTCCAAAACTAACTAACTTTTTCAGCTGCCAGCCTAAAGTGGCTCCTGCCACGCCCACGCGGCCCACGCTTGTTGTCATACGCCCTAATGGATAACGTTATCAACGCCGCCAACGCGAGACGAGCGTTTAGAGGGGGGGTCCCCAAATCGGCAGAATGGGAGCACGACTGCACTGGCAGAAAATCTAGCACACTTTTTATCAATTTTATCAAATTTATAAATAGCTTTATTTATGATTTATTTATATTGTATTTATAAGCTTTTTAAAATGCAACACTTTTTAGATATTTTGTCCAATATGCCCAAAAAGCCAATTAACATTTTTTTATATTTAAAAAACAAATTAATTTACTTGACATATTTTAATAGAAGGTGCTCAACTTATAGTTTCCTATACGTTTAATTTTGCCCAGTATTTTTTCCTGTTTTTCGCTCCAAAAAATAAACAAATTAATAATATGAAAATATTGTCGAGTTTATTAACTCTATTGAAATAATTTTGAGCTAGGGAAATAAAATGTAGTTTTCCCGCCGTGTGAAAAACAGCGACCGCGCTGAACAAAAAGCGGAAAAGCAAAGCGGGAAAACCGGGCTGTTGGATGATCCCCAATGAATGGGCCCTGGCCAGAGCCCTGTTAACCAAGTTAAAATTCAATTTTGAACACTCGGCTGCGTGCACAAAAACCGACAAAGTAAACAAATTGCGGTTACCAACACATGAGAGCCGCTCTCAAATATTTTTTATTCTTCTCGTTTTTCCTGACGGAAGCAATGACAAATTCTGGACAAAAAGAGGAAAGAAATGAAAATAGAGCAAAATTCGGGAATGGGCACGAAGGAAATAACAAACCCGATTCGTGGCCTGTGAAATATTAAATTAATACGTATGTAACCCGATAGGCGAGCGTTGGGCCTTCATCTGTGATTTGAAAAGTGGGCGGAAAAGCGAGCGGAAAATGTGGGGGAAAAGCGTTGCGGGGTTCACCAAACATTCGACGTTCGTTGCTTTGAAATTCAAAAGTTAAATATTTAGCAAGCGCAAATAGCAAAAAGCAGGCGGCGTTGCCTGCGGGAAAGTGTTGTGGGGGCAGAATTTCCAAATTAGAAACAGACTTTGCCTGGCCAAATATTTGAGCATATTTCGGCCTGCCAAGAAACTGCACTGACAGTTTAAGTTTTGGATTTTTGAACTCTGTTTTTTTCATTTATTGGTGGAGTTGTCGGTGGTTGAGAGCTCGGCAAACAGCAGGAAAATGCCTCGGAAGGTGTCTTTGGTTTCACGTCTCCCACTCGGAAATGAAATGTATAATATAATTATGAATTGGTCGAGGAAACTTGTAAAGTTCGGTAAACACTGAAACTACAGGCAAATATATTTGAGGGCTGCACCAAAGGAGTTCCAAGTTTTATTGGAATATCAAAGAGAGTCAGCACTAAAGGGTATCTGAAGATTAGCAAATACATTTAGTACTTGCGTTTAATACCCTAAATTAAAATCCAATAAATACATTTGAAGCATCGCCTCAAACGTTTTAGTTAAGCAAATACAATAAATAAAGCAAATACCATTTTATTGGATTTAGAAAAATGTTTGTGATTTAACGAAATAAAAGTGGAATTACCTAGAAATTGTCGTGAATTGACACTTGAAGTAAAATTTCACGCCATCACACTTTTTGGACAAAACTAGGCCAATGCCTAAGAAAATAATCAAAATGAGAGAATGGGATGTGCCTTACATACCCTTCGGGATGTTTTTCATATCTTAAGTGCAATATCGTGTCTCAGTTTCAATCACAATTGCTATCAAAGCAAAGTTCTGTTGGCACCGCAATAAGGCGAAACTATGCCTTCAGGAGGATATCAAAGAGGAAGTAGATTGCTGGGTGGTGCGGGGGGCATGGGCATGGGCTAAAATTGTATTTTGCACAATCAACTGAGATGGGAAAACAGAAACGTCAAGCGTCAGGACTTATCCTTGGAATCGGAATCGGAATGGAAATCCGTAATACCCATACCAATTCTATGCCCATTGCCACTCCACCACGTTCGTCTCCGTCTCAATTTGCGTGCCATGGCATTTGACTTGAGCCGGAAACGGAAGTGTAATGCAAACAAACAGCGCTGGTAGGTGGAATGTGGCACGGTGTGTGCTGCATGGTGAATGGTGAACAAGGCCCGAAGCGATGAGAGTTGCTTGATTTATTGAGCCACGATTGATGCCACAAGTGCCTGCGTTTCACTGTTCTGGCAAATCACTCGCATTGAAGTGCCCACCAAAGCAATCCATACCACATCCACAACCCTTGACCACTTGACCCATGTGCGTGTAGGTGCAGAGAGAAAATATTCAGAACTGTATACAACTTTTCACTTTTTCTAGCATGTTTTGTATTCAACGGATATTGGAAGCATTTTTTCTTAGTGTAGCCCAGTAAGTGCGCTTGGACTTGGTGAAGCTGATAAGCGCCTTTAGCTCTACGGCAATTTGATAAGAATTAAAGGCCAGCAGTCAGAGCAATGGCAACGACAAGGAGTCGGACCAGAAGCAGCTTTGTTGTCTAGATCCCTGACATATGAAAGAGCTCGTTGGAAAAAAAGCAGGCAAAACGAAAAGAGTGGAGGAAAAGTTCACTGCACAATTGTAAATCACTGGAAAAGTAAACTCCATCACGGGCTTAGCCTTCCCTGAATCTCCCACTCCAGTAAGCAGCAAACTTCTTATGCAATTTAGCCGAGATTCACTCATCCCCATTCACTTTCACATAATTTCATCATTGTGAAATCCTTTTAAGGGTTCTTAAGTTGCTGGAGGCAACGATCAGGTTGCTGCCACCCCTTCCAGTGGGTGGTTTTCCTCATTTGTTGAGTCCTTTGACTCTGATCAATTAGTGAAATTATTCGGAGATTGGAAATAGAAAATATTTAGTTTTTAGTTCAAATATAACAATTACCAAACAACTTATATTAATGGAAAAAATATGTTTCGCTAAATTGAAGCACATTGATAAATATTGCTGAATTTGCATACAGAATTTACCTCTTAGTAAAATCTTACTGACAGGACCATCTCATGTTATACAATCTCTACTCTTTGTTTGCCCAAAACCTCTATTTCCATCCATAAAGCCAAGAGAAGATTTGCGCCCGGCAAAAAACCAAACGTGAAAAATAGAAACGTAAACCGAATGGTAAGAAAAAAAAATAGTAAACCAAGTAAAAAAGACCGTAAAAAGAGCAGAGGGATGGCCAGGACAAAGCTATTGAACGGGGTATTTGGGTCGCTAGGTAACAGCGGCGAGAACAAATGTCTATAAAACAAAGTTATCAACGGCAGCTACGGCCAAACTAGGAAACAACAAAAATTGAAATGGCAAAAAAAGGAAAAATAACCCCGAAACCAGAACCGAAGAAACAACAAGTACAACAGAGAGCTGAAAAATGAAAATAGCGAAAATAAAACTGAAGATACATGGCACAAGGCTAAAACGACTGCAATTCAAGTCCTCGAGTGTGCTCGAGTGTGTGTGTATGAGTGTGTGTTGGCCAGTGGGCGATTTTCAGTGTGTGAGTGGTATTCAACTAACGAAGCTTTAGCCGCATCGAATGGCAAAAATGTTTGCGGCACGAGAAATGGCCAAGAAAAACGCCAGCAACGGAGGATAATAAACGAAAAACGAGTTCGGGTATTAATTATTGGTTTCAGCTTGCTTCGGTTTTGTGGCAAAGACAGAAAATTAAAAAGAACATACACTACGATTGAACAAATGGCCAAGAATGGTAATTTAGCCTAGGTACGCTTTTCTGGAACAAGCCCATGTTTATGGATATATTTAATGAGCCTTTGAAGGATTATCTCATATTTATGATCACTGAAAGCAAAAAAGGAGCAGCTATTAAGAGATTTTCCTTTCAAGCTTAGTTCTGTTATATATATTTTATAAGTACTTCATTTAAATAAACATACTAAGCATTAAACAATTAAGATATGGCTTGCGCTCTTCAAAGGTGAACAACCATTTTTTGATGTTTTCAAAATTCAAAAGCACAATTTGCAAGTCCCTCGCCAGGATTTAAAAAAAAAAACAAGTAGAATGGATGAATGAAAATCTGCCGAAAGAAAGGACTGGCAAAAGGCAAAGTTGAGGAGGCAGAGGAGCGTTCACAGATTTGAAGTTACGCGCTTGTAGTGAAATTCAAAACTTATTAAAACACAAAAGCGCACAACAAAAGGATACCAGCTAGAAATGGCGGCATGTCCTGCCCATGTCGCAGTCCACTCCCCCTTACCCCATTCGTTCCCTCTCTTTCCCTCTCTCCCTGCGGCTGTCTCTTTCGCTCAGCAGCAGGCGTCGCCAACGCTTGTTGAATAATTTTTGGTCGCCTTTTGTGTGTTTTATGCCTTAGCCCGTTCCCTCGCCCCTCCAGCCCCCTATCCTTCTATATCCTCCAATGCAATTGTTGTCAGCTGCACTTAGAGACCGACTGTTGCCTCCAGAAAGCCCACTACCCTGCTCGCCAATTCCCTTCTAAAGCATTTGAATAAAAAGAAAATTTTCGCCTTTTAGTTTTAATTATGGCCAAAGTTTTGCGTTGGCCTGTTAAATGTGTTAGGCGGGAGCAGGCGCAGCTAAAAATAATTATGAATGGCAGGCTGAAATTAAAATAATAGAAGAAAACTTGCATTGAGGAATGGCAGAGGGATTTGGGTTGCTTCTATTACAGGCAAGCACTAGAAATATTTCTGGAAATATAAATATTATAACTAAGAAAATAAATAGTTATAGTTAATATTATTTATAACATAAAGTTTGCATAATAACTTCCTTAAGTCCCCTAAACATTTAATTCGGACCCATTATCTCTGGCCGTCTGAAATATTATTCATACGCCATGTGGCCACAATTGTTAGTGGGCCCCCCAAAAAATACGTAAGAACTCCAGGGCACAGATCTTCTTCTTTAGCCGGGCCATCAAAATTTATATTTTAATTAAAAAACTGTGTGCTCAACATCCTTGGCCAGTTGGAGCGAACTGGACACGCATGGCTTTAATTGCTCATCGTTCTTTTTTATAATACGCCTCGGGGCATATATAGCCAGAATCTGTGGGGGAGGGCAGCAGCTGTCACAAGTTGACATCATACTCTGTGAACAACGAGAACCGCAAAGACAAGAAATGGCCATGATGGAGATGGTCGGATGGGGGTGGTCGTAACAGGCTCGGTCGGCTGGTAGATGGCTGATACACAAACCGCACGCGACTGAAGGCTAACCGAAATTCAGAGTCCCACTGAGCCATGGGTACACTAAGAAGTACTAGTTTATAATTACAGTTTCGTTACTATAAAGTATTTACTATAAAGTCAAACTATTGAAAACTCTAAGGGCGAACTGTTTAAAAACTAGCCTTCAGGGGAACTTGAAAACTTCCCATTTAATTAGTTTAAAAATTCTTAAAACCCTTATAATTACTTTCGAATGTCAGCATAATTTTCCTCTCTGCAGACATAGAGGCAGTCAGAAAAGGCGACACATTCAAGGCTTCGGAATCGGTTTCTGCTTGGCTTGCAACGCTAACAAAACCAACAAAACCAGCAATTGCGCCAACAACAGAAACAACACCAGGAGCCAGAGGAACAAGCAACTCTGACATTGACAATTCACAAGAACATGGCATCAGTCCGTCTATATCCGTATATCCTTGCACCCCTTATCCTTGCCCCAGGATCCCTCTGTCGTCGTGCGTGTATGTATGTGATAATTAAATTTTCCAGTTTTACTTCCGTAGTGCCTTTGGTCCTGCTCCTCTGGCTGGCAACTAGTTCTTCTATTTTTTTTTTTTTTGGGATCCTTTACCCAAAATTTTTTCGGATTGCTTGCGGTCTGGCTCCAGTTGATTCGGCTGACTTTTGTCTGATGCCTGGCTGTTGGACAGCGATTCCTCACTTGATTTGGCCCCAATGAACTCGATGAACTGGCCTGAAACCGAAAGTGCCAAAATGGTCATTGATGAACGTTTCCGTTATTGGTCGAGGAAATTGTATTTCCCATCTGAGCTCAATGCCAGCTGCCATCGACGATGCTTAGCGCCCTGGTCAACCGATTGGAATTGGATGAGCTTAAGGGGAGAGCAGCATATACCATACAGTGGAGACAGTCGACTCGACTGTCCGGGCTTAATGCGATTTGTCGCAAATGGTAAGGGGTTAAAAGGGTTGCCAATAGAGTCCGATAAAGTCCATGTCCGAGCTTTGCGGCCACTGTGGGTGGATGGTGAATCGAAGTAGTTTTAGCTGGAAGTCGTTGTCAGTTAGGGGAAGTGGTTTTTATTGGGACATGCTGAAAGGTCATGAAATATAGAACCCGTTTTGAGTAACTTCTGTTGATACACGCAAAGCATAAAATGCCTTTGAAACAAAAATACTTTGTCCTCTGATTTTCAAGGAGCTTAAGTAAATAAGCCCTAAAAATTATGACAACTAATGTAATTACAGGATTAGAAGACTATTTTAAAGAAATATCCCATATCCCTTTCTTTAAGTTAGAACCCTTTTCACTCTCAAGATCAGCTTTAATATTATGTAAGCCCACTCAAGTGTTTGCTCTGGAAGGCAAATGTATTATCCGCATGTCCTTGATGAAATTACCAAAACGTGTTAAACTTTGAAATGCGCCACAGTATCCTTCACTTCAGTTCACAGGCCCCAAACTCTGGTCCTTTCTATTGGCGCCGAATTGTTTGCCAAACAAAAAAAAAGCAGGAAAATAAAGTAGCGAAGGAACCGCCGAAAAAGAGAGAGCAGAGAGCAGCGGACATTTTGTAAATATTTTTCATGTGTACTTTAGTGGTGAAAGTAGGAGGAAAAGCGGCTAAAGGGAAGCCGCATGGCAACAGAATTTTCCCGCACAAAACATATTTTTAGTTGTGCGCGTATGTATGTCACCATTTGCATCCTTATGCTTACATATATCCTTGCGAACGGCAAATATTTTCCAAAAGCGGCGCCTCTGTTGGCGTTAGTTTTTCCATTGGGCTTTTACTCTTTCATAATTATGTCCCGGAGCCGTAAGTAGTTATATTTTATTAACGAAATTTTGAATTGCCCTACAATATATTTATATATAATATATTTTTGTTTGGATTCTTGAATAATAAATGAAATGAAATTATTAATATTTTCTTTTTGTAATATTTGATATGCGATTTTTTTTTGTAGATTACATAAATGATTATATGCATTGTTATTGTTTGATTTGTCCTGATTTTTTTATTAATCCATGTACGAAATTTAAGAGAATTTCAGACTTCGTTAGCAAAAAGTATACATTTTTTCGTAGCAATGTTGCTTTTGGTTGTTTAAGCAAATATGGCCGCGCTGACCCGCAGCTTTTGGCTCATTTGGAGGTCCTGGCCAGCATAAATAACGAATGGCTTGGATGGACAGGATCTAGGATCTCTTACCCTTAGCCCAAAATCTGCGATTTGGCAAGCAACTGCTGGTAACATGGCCCATCGTTCGTTCAATCATTCATGCAGTCATTCAAACATTGACGCCAGCTGCTCGGCTTTCAAAAACCGTCGAGCGAAACAAATGTGTTTGTTTTTCATTTTCTAGTCCCTCTGACATTTTGCTGTGTATTTTGTTTTTCTTCTATTTTTTTTTTTGGTGCTGCCAAATCTTTTGCTCACAGTAAGGCTTTTTTAAGTAGTTTTTAATAATGCGCCACACACGCGGAAAAGGACAAAAGGGATAAGCCAAGCGGCGAGCCAAAAGGACACAACCCATCGATGTGGGCAGGATCAACAAATTACGTTTCACCGAGCGAACCAAAAAAATAAAAAATACTCAAGGAGCAGCCCAAAACATCTGTTGCCATCGAAAGGATGATGCTGAAAAATAGCAGTCAGTTAAAGGCTTGCGGGAGAAGTTAAGAGTCAGGAAAAAAGGTAGAAAAAATAACCGGGAAATAAGAGCAAGCCAGCATAAATAGGGCTTAGATAATCATATATGTACGCTGCAAGCTTCTTAGCTCCTCCATCCCCCTACACATTCCCTCCCACAAAAAGCTAACCAAAGATAATCGTGGAGTGTTCTTTTCTTATCTCTGCTTTAGCGGCCCTTAACAGAAATTGAATTTAAATGGTTGTCAGCAACAGAAATTAGTTTTGCTTTTCCAGAAATAAGATGAAAAAAATTCGAAATAAATACAGGGCAAAATAGGGGAGAGTATAAAGAAAAGTGCAGGCCATTCCCAGGGAATTATGAAACCAAATAGCGGCGAATAAAAAATACCTACAGTTCGTGGGGGCCAACAGGCTCTAATTAAAAGATGACACTCGAAGATCCAAGATGAGAATGATTCAAGGCATGGCAAATAATTAGCTGACATCAGCAGAAGTGCAGATTATCCAGGTTGGACTCTTGAATTGTAAAAACGAAATATAAAGAAAATATCTGAAGAGGCAGAAGAAAAACTACATTTCGTTTTTTCTCTGTTCTTTCTAGTTTCTGCCATAATTCCCTTAGAATTGCAATCCCTGTATCTCTGAAATTTAAGCCTTTCTTTCGCAGAATCTGGCGAGGCTTGCCACATCTTTAAATTCATTTATTTAAATATTCGGCTTACTTCCTCTTCCTCTCAGCTTTCCGCCAACCTCTTTGTCAAGCCTCTCGAAAAGGAACCCAAAAAAAAAATAAATAAAAACGAAATAAATATAAAGGAAGCCAACCGCAACAAAGTAAAGTCTACTTTAAAACACTTTTCAGTGCATGAAACTGACAAAGAGACAGAAGGCTGGCGAGCTTTTCGGGGGGAAAATGGTGGCACGACCAGTGGCACTATCAAGACCCAAAGGAGCTGGGGGAAAATTGGGGGCTCAACCAAGGGGATGGGGATGGGGATGGGGTTGGGGATTGGCAGCCACAGCAACAGCACAGAGAAAGAGGAACAACAGGGAAGAACAATGATAATGATGATGGGCATGCTGAGGGCTGCTGATGAGTGAATAATGCGGCACACGTTGAGTGCCGGCTAACATATGAGCATCATATATTTTGACAAAAGCCGAGCAGACACAGACCGTGCAGCAGTGCTGTCAGTTTTTCAGTTCAAAAATTAACCCATTAAGAGATCAAACAGTTCATAATTATTATACATAAGTTATAAGGAGTTTAAATTTATATCTATAAGATGCAGCTCTGTAGGTACTTTCATATCATATTCAAAAATGAGAGCTTATATTTTTGAATATTTTTTAAAAATAAATCCAAATTATTAAATAAATAAACGATTATTAATTTAAAATTTTCCAGTAAAATAGCCAAACTGACAGCTCCTGCTTGCATTTGACATGCACGTGAGATGGGGATGCGGTGGAGGACATGAAACCAGGACAGCCCAAAAGTACTCAAATGTTCATGTGTCTTTGTCGCAGCTGGTGGCTGTCACAGCAAACAGTAAGTGAGAGGACCGAGGACCCCGCTACCTGGGCCAACATAAACATAAATAAATTTATAATAAGGGTTGCCGGGCTTATTAAATTTGTGCCCCAACATGCCCCACGTCACGTCGATGGTCCGTGTTTTTTGCCGGGCACTTTAACTCTATGCAAATATTTTTACTACCATTATTATTTCCTTTGTACTCCGCCCACACATTTGTGTTAATTTTTTATTTTAATTTTTAACGCCTCACTAGTGGCCATGACACGATTGTAACATACGTGTTTTGTTTGTACACGATATGAACACCAAAAACAGGAGTGGCTATATGACACAAAAAAGTGGCTGTTCATATGCACTGAGTGCCACAGGTGCACGCACGCACACACTTTTTGGGGGCAACTGCAGTGCGACACAAGAGCAAATGAATTTTGCCACACAAATAAAGAGAGATGTTGAGCAAATAAATACATACATACGTATTTAAATATATATGCAAATAATGAAAAGCAAGCGGCACCATCAAATTATGAAAGCATTGAAGTTGATTTAAAATTGCCGATAGCGATGGCTATGAATGGGCAAATAAAATAAAGCGCCCTGAAAAGTGTGCTACATATTTTGTGCTAATAAAAATTTAAATTTCACTTTGTAGTTGTGTGGGTTTATGAACTGTTGCGTTGATTTGAATGCTCCTCCTTTGAATGCCATTCCTCCTTGGCACTCGCACACACATACAGACAAAGACACCTCATCAGTGTGCCATTAGAGTTTCTTTTCTTCGTTAATGATTTCACAGAGAGCTTGGCGTTGTTTCTGCTTATTCTCCACTGAGAATATTGGCTTAAAGTTACGCAAAACTGACGTCCTCTTTGTAAAAAATATTAGTCATTTAAACTTAAAATATCTTAAGTTATTTAAGTACGTTTTAATATTGTAAAATGTAAAGGAAAATTCCATAAAGGAATTCCTGTTACCTGACATCATCAATGGATGATGACCCACCCAATAAGAACGTATTGATTTGCTTACCAATATATTTTTTCCCCAGTTCGACCGCTTTTTTCTCGCTTTGATGGCGCAACCTGAGCAATGGCAAATGAAATGCAAATTAGTAGTTGGAGCCGAGAGCGCAAGATTGTACTTAGCGCGGCGCCAGAGTCATAAACTCGAAATGAACTCATTAGAGGTGTGTGTGCTGAATCACTTTGAATAATTGAGTTCCGTCGGAGTTCGAGTTCGAGCTCCAGCTTGAGTCCTCCGTTTGAGGCTAGGCAGCCAAGGCTGATCCGATGGATAGCCACATCTCTGGCCACCTCGTTTCAGCATTTTTCAATTGTCAAAGCCAGCGTGCAGCAGGAGCTGCATCAGGATCGGAATCATCAGCAGCATAGTCATCAACCATGTGCAATCCGCATGCCTTGAGGGCGACTTCCGACACACTTATTTCTTGCCGCCCTGCAAAGCGTGTGTGTGTGAGTGTGTGGGGGTGGGTGGGCGTGGTCCCTGTCCATGTGAATGGGTCGCCCACATATACACTTTCAATAGCACTTTCCATTGACACCAAAAAAGAAAAGTGTGGAAGAAAGCAAGCAATGCTGGCGAGAGTGAAGCGAAATGTTAACATTTTGCTCCTCGTCCTCCTCCTCCTCCTGCTCCTCCTCCACCCGTAGACGGCTGCATGTGTGAGTTAACAGCAATTTGTAACGATAATTGTGTGTATTTTTCAGTGACAATAACGTTGAATGCTGATGAGTTTGCCAGCGACCAGCATCCTATGGTATGCTATGGAATGGACGCTCCAAACGAGTCCATAGATGACAGCCAGATATGCAGGATAGCAGGATAGTGCTGCCAATTCATCTTGCTGCCAAGAAAACGGAACTTTTTCAACGGATTTTGCAACGCGCAATGGACAAAAGTGTACCATTAAAATGAAATATATTATTTGTTTTTTATATTAACCTGAATAGACTGAAAAAAATACTATAAAATTGACCACAATCAAGGAAATTATTTGTACTAATTTTTATACTAATTATTTATAATTTCCTGTCTATTGTTAAGCATTTCAAAAAGTTATTTTTTTGGGAACTCCAGTATGGTTTATTACAGCCAACTCAGATCCAGCCAGCCAGGACCACCATTCAGCCCCCTTTTTGGCCTTTTTCAAAGTCTCCGTAAGTGCTGGCCTAAACGGCAAACATTTTCAGTGCTGAGTGCTGCGCTTTTGGGCCCACGGGGCGGATGGAGGAAAAGTCTGAGCGAAGAGAAGCCAAGCGAATGCGGAGTCATTGTCAAGTGTGTCAAGTGTCGGGCAAACACCAATTTGAGGCAAAAAGAAATCAACTCAAAAAAAGGAAGAGAACGAAGCGAGCAAAAAGTGGGCAGCAACCTTGCCCGAAACGGAAAATGGAACATTTCTGCCACGTCGCCAGGCAATTAAATTCAATTTGTCATTCACTTCAAGTTGACTTTGCTCATAATTGAATTCATTTGATTGGCCGACCCTCTTCCGTGCCCCTTCCCCTTGGCGTATTGTTATACCTCTAACTGCATGCAATTGTTCATGACAATTAATAAATGTTGTGCATAATTAATTTATGTGACGCTTCTGGGCAAACAAAAGGACATCGCCTATTGACATACGCGTCACAGAAGGTTTTCTATTGTGCGGCGGTTTGTATTTGTCTAATATGTCCCGTAATTTACGAACAGTAATTAAACTGAATTATTTAAATTATGCACCTGGGGGAGAACAAAACGTTTATGTGATCATCCGAAAGAATTACTAGAAAATAATAATAAATGACGTGCGCCATATAGATAATGCAAATTGTTTGAAAACTATTAAACTGATTGAATTTTTTGTATGGAATGTGGTTGTGCAAAGAGCTTTAGAAATTGCCACAAAAAAATTAATCACTACAAAAAATAAATATATATTTTAATAGAAAGTAGCTTGTAGTAAACATAAAATGAACTAGGCATTTGATTGATTTTTATCAAATTAGATAAAATCTCACTTAATGATTATTTAATTGGTTTCAATATTACCTCATCAAATTTTTTATAATTTTATAACAAGCTAAGTGGTTTATTTACCAAATAAATTTAGTGGGCCATAACGTTAAATGATTTTGTATATTTTAAATTTTTCGAAAAAGTTATCCTTTCTGCAAGGATGTGCGACCTAAACCTCATATTTCGTTGGGTTCACCAAAGCTGTTCTACCTTTGTTTATTTTTAAAACCCTGACCAGCGCATGGAAGTCCCAGCATTTGAATAGTTTTCCCTTTTAAGCCTTTCGGGCATTTTTAAATACAGGACCACAATCAGTGGAGAAGGCCTCACCAGCTAGTAAAAAACCCATACCGCAACTGAAATCCTAACAACTTTTTATGATGCTGAAACATGAGACGCGTGTACGTAGTTTGTATTTAGTAAAAGGATTTCACCATACACATCACACACTCACTGGATTTTTCTACGCTTTTCCTGCTATGCAAACACAGACGGGTCGCTCCGCATGAAACACGAACACGTATTTTGTATAACGGTATTTATAACATGTTTACTCAATAACAAAACACTTGAGCTTCTAACCCAAATACCCATAAACAAGTAAGCCACACTCTCACACACACGTTGTGAGCTTTAACCGAACCTGAGTTTTTGGATGCGGGATTCGCTTCCTGCAGATTGGATTGGATTTCCACAAATTTAAAGGACATGTTTTTATGACAAGCTATGGCAGGATAGAAACGGGTTTAAATCAGGTTAGCTCTAGGATATTAAATATTTATATTTTTGAAACAAGAAGACATTTTAATACAAAGATTATTGTCGGCAAACCATACTATTAATCCCAACATTGTGAGAATTATTTAACTGAAACTGAGCATCCGGAATTTGCCTGTAAATGGTTGGTTGGCAACTTTGTTGAACCAATGGAACGTAAGAGGTGCTGAAAATGGCGGAGTGAAATTTTAAGGAGTAGGAGGAGACAGAGGTGAGTGCATACCATAAACAGGAGTCAAATAAATCAACGTCGTCATCATCATCATCATCATCATTGTCGTCATCAGCAGTCCCCACACGCGGCCATCCAACAACAAAGTAGCAGACGACGTACACACACACACACACACGAACCATCAAGGATACTCGCACACGCACACTTAGAAGAACATACACAGACACGGAAATCTCCAGCAGGGCAAACCATAAAGCAGCCAGCGAAATATAAATGCAATAAAATATTTTTAATGGCTCGTAAATGTAAAAATTACGCAAAATAAAAAGAAAAAAACTCGCAGTACAACAAACACGCCAGCAGAAATATGTAAAACGTACAATTTGAGCAAAAATATTGTGGGGAATGGAACACACATATGAATGAATGGAGCGCAAATTGTCGCAGGATATGCGAAAGTATTTGCTATTTTGGGGAGGTGCAAAATTGTAATACGATTGGGTAAATTTTACAAATTAGTTAGCATAATAGTTGACGCAACAATGCAAACGCCGCAGGGGTCGAAATTTGCCTAATTGAAAGCAGCTCAAATGATGGTCAACAGTGGCAGCAACAATAGTTCTATGGCAACAACAGCAATAACAACAACAAAAAGTACAACAATAATCGCTGTAGCAATAGCAACTAACTAACTAACCAACAATAACAACTCAAAGAAGAAGTATGCATATTGCAAGCTGTGCACAAACATTGTAAAGGCAATTACGGCAAATGCCAAAGTGACAAGCCGAAAGCCAAACTAAAACTGCAACAAAAGTGGTCGAAATGATGGCCAGCAGGAGTGGCTAAAGGGTGGATTAGGATAAAAACTTTTGGCCACAACGAAAACTTCACTGTTTTCTAACGATGGTGGGCGGAAAAATGCCGAGTCTTAAGGTTTTACTCAAAAATAATCATGTAAAAATTTAAGCAGAAAATTTAAACTTTTATTGCGAGCTATTTAGATAGAATCTTTACCTAAATAAATATTTATTAAAAATAGAAAATTATTCCCAGCATGGAAACCAAACAGGACCTTACATCCTTCAAAGGGTATTTTTTGGTACAACCAGTCGAAAAAAACTTCAAACAATATCCTGTTCGAGCGCAGCAGACTGGCATGTGTATGTGTATTAGTTGTTGATAAAATTAAACTGCATTGTTGAAAATCACAGCAAAATGGCGATAGAGATAATAAAAACAAAAGAGATCCAGCAGGAAAAAGGATGCAAACTTGTGTGTGCTATGCTCTTGCGGTCGAGCATTTAAATATTTAAAAATATTTATTGCTGAAAAATGCTGAAATATTTATGGGCCCAGCTATGCACAAGATGTACCCAAAAGCACACAAAGTGGACATAAAGGGCAATTTTGTCCATCCATTTGGTATTTGTTAAAACAAAGCCCCGAGGACAAAGACATAGACTCAGACACAGACACAGCCATATGCAGTCGCCTGCAGTGGATATGTTCTGTGCTATATATATTCTTTTATTTTTGAGGTGGGTTCATAGGTGGCTAGCATATGGTCATATGGTAGGCGGCATGCGTAGACAGAGGACAGGAATTTTAAATATGCAGATCAGGCAAAAGGTTTTTCGGAGACGATGCCAGGCAAAAGGTTAAGACAAACAGCTCGGCACCGGGCTTACAGGACATGTCCTGGGGGAGGAATGCCCTGCTAATGCCCAACGATTGTCTCTCTAAGCCCAGCACAGACATAAATACTAACTAGCGCCCCGAGGTTCCTGTCAGTCCACGTCGAAGGCTCCAAACGAGGATGGTAACAGCAAAAATTTGCACATTATTAGCATTAGGGTACACATTTTGTTTTTATTTTTCGGTATTTCCAGTTTATTTTATTCCATTCTGTTTATTTGATTTCATTCTCGTTTCCCTTCTGGCTGGCAATTGGCATTGTCGGGTCTGCATTTGCATTGAGTTGGGTGCAAATCCGTAACAAATCTTCGAAATTGTTTTACTGACTCTCTACAGCATTGAAATTCATTTGATGGGCAAAATCTTTTACTGATTTTTATGCATATGCAGGACGAGAAAAGCGTAGAAGGGTGATCCCATCTGATGTGATGGCCAAGATGTGTGTGTGTGTGGCCAAGAGGAATTTTCTTTTTAGTTCGTATTGAATTAAATGTTGCTAGGGGGAAATAGAAGTTATACCAGCTTACAAAATTCTTCAATTGAATGCGATTTCCAGTCAAATTGCTACCAAACACAACTCAATTGAATGATTTGTAAACTAAATATTCGATAAATGTTTATTCGAATCAATTTTGCAATTCGATTACTTGTTTAATCATTCAATTGGCTTCAAAATTGTGTTGCTTGGAATACTTAAATATTTACCAACAATTGTTGAATTTGTACTAATTAAAAAAAAGTAATATAAAAGAAACCAAAACCAAATGGATAATAGACAAACAATGAAAAGGATTCCTTTGGAGTTCCGCCTTAAAATTCAATACAAGTATGAAGTCCAAATCGGATCTGTATCAAAGGGTCACATAGCCGAGACAAGTGAAGTAACTTTATATATTTGATTTGAACAGTTTATGTGCTGCACTCGGCCTGAGTATGGGTATCTGGGATTATATAAATACGCACGAAATGCTCCGCCCACATCCATTTCGAATTACAGAGAGTCGGCGTCTCAGGCTGACCCAAAGCCAATTGCCTTTTGCAGTGACTAAGATTTATTTGCATTTCCGTCTGAATGCATTTCTGTTTTATTTCTATAGACCAATTTGGCTATTGCTTTTTGCAGACACGCACATGACTGCACTCACACATACACGTACGTCGTGGAGGAACATGTTTCGCTTTTGGCAACCGACTCGTCCTGCGTAGTCGTAAATGGTCATTCTACTGAACCTACTCGCATTACTTATAATGCAGCATTTACTGTCTGATTTCTTTCTTTCCCATTAACAAACTCAATTTGCGAGCCATTTTCTGGCCGGCGTCAAGGATAATGGTTCAGGGATAACGCTTTATCGGTCCTTGTCTCTGGGGCTCCTGACCAATGCAACACGTTCCATCTGATACTGCACTGAGGTAAAATGAAATTAAGGACTCTTTATTCTAAATCCAATTACCCATTGAAATAAAACTAAGCTTATAAAGCAAAGAAATATATATTTAAAACATATTAGTACGTTTATTTGTATACCATCTCTGTGTTTGTTTATTGGTTTAAACTTCATGATTGCTTTGTATTATTTCAGTGCACTTTTAACTCTCAGTGTTTTGGAATTTGGTGTCCTGCGCTAACAATGTTCCATTTTGCTGGCAAGTGGAAGGATCCTGCTCCTAGTTCTGTGTCCTATGCAGAGCAGCAATTTAAAAATCGCTTACGGGCACGCCACTGCCATAAAATCAGGCATCAGCATCATCATCATCTCGTGGCATCGTCATCATCTTCATGAGGTGCACGGATCCTGAACATTCGCTTCGTGCCTTTTCCTGCGTTTTGCCTCCTTTTGTTTTTTTCAGCTTTTTTTTCCTACGGCTTTTGTGTTTTTCTTTTCTTTTTTTTTCTTGTTGCAAAATGTTGAGTACGTGACAGATTTGTTATAATTAACATGATTGACGAGCCAACGACGCCCAGACAAAAACCCAATAGCCACAGCATCTACCTTGCCAAAAATTCAAAAGATGGTTATCTGGGAAAAAAGTTGGTAAAGGTGTCTCGTTGAGTTTGTCAGTTTGGGCTTTGGAGTTCTGTTGGCAGAGTTGGCAAAGTGCATAAATTTCAATGTTAACAAACATTTCCATCGCATCCAGTCGCAGCGCATACGCTTCGATTGAAATCTAAATTGCATTGCAAGCCACTCCCCCTGCCGCCCCCGATTCCCTCACGCACACACACACTGGCACACACTAGCCCAGTTTAGGGGCTACAAATTCAACTGTAAAAATTGCTGCAGTTAAATACTGCACTTGATAACAACTACAAATGTCCGACGTGTTAGACGCCGAAGCTAACAAGCAGCGCAGCAGTCGTGGAAAGCGGTGGAAAATGGGTGGAAAATGGGTGGAAAGTGGGTGGGGGAAATCGGGGAGCGAAGCGATGGTGAACAAAAACAAACAGGATATGGGCGGTCTGCGATATGTGCGTGTGGGTGTTTTCGGTCGCTGTTGTTTGTGTCTGTGTTTGTGTCTGTGCTTGTGCTTGTGCAGGACATACATTACATTACACTGCAGTTTTTGCAACTGTAAAAGGAACTACTGCCATCGGCAGCAGCGCAAGGAATGACAGTAGTGGTAGTGCTACTAGCAACTGCAGTTGCACCAGACCTATATATAAAGATTTATATTCGTGCCACATCCCGGAAGCGAGATGCTCTTGTCAAAATTTAAGGCACACAAATCATTTAAACAAACAATTCAGCAGCTTAAATTAATTAAATTTTAAATGTCTGATGAAAGCAAAATATAGTGGGTAAATAGAAGAAATATGGAACATGGAAGTATTATTTTTACATCGGATTTCCATAGAAACTATTGCTTCTATTATTATTATATAGAAAAGTTATTAAAATCCTTCTAAAAGAATGTCATAGTTATCAAAGGTATCCTAAAGTAGTTATCTTTAAATGCCTATAAGGTTTCCAAAGTTCTTAGCCATTCGCTTATGTCCTTCGTTGTTCAAAAACTCAATGCTATTTTACCGAAAGGGTGTTATTACAATTGCCAGCGACTCATTGGCCAACTTCAGGCCAAAAGAGCTGCTGCTACCCCCTTGGTCCTTCACCGCTCCCCCAGCGCGTTTATTCAAAAGGATATTGCTGGGGCTGCCAATTGGCCGCCTCAGTCGACGGCGCTGCCCTTTAACACAATTCCCAACTGGAGTTGGTGTTGCACTTGCTGCCGCTGTCATTTACAAGTGCAGCGGCAACAACAACCGCAGGCATCATGAAAGAGCATTGTAACCGCAAAACGGAGATCAGAATTGCATATGCAAAAATGTAACTGAAATTCGTAAAATGCCATTCGAGGCGAGGCGGGCCAGTTTCGAAGTCAGCGGCAGGATCCGGAGTTCCAGTCCGAGTGGCGTGGAGTCCTGCACTCCGATGCGGGTATCCTGGTATCCTGGCCATGCCATCGGCCAATCGTATAAAAAGTGCATGAAATATGTTTACGGTTATGTGTTGGCGTTTATGTTACGCCAACGTTTTTTGAGAAAGTGCACTGAGGGAAATATATTACAGCCAGAAATATACGCATTCTAATGTATTTAGAAGCTGTGTGAGTTGGATAATTTCTAAGAATGCCATGTGTATAGTGAATCCAAAATTTCAATCTATAGGTAATGTACATATGATATATGTATGATTTTCCTGTGTGCAGTGATAGCTTCAAGCTCAGAGCTATAGCATTTCCTGTCCTCCACACAGAAGGTCAATAAAAGGTCATTGAGAAGGTTATAACAGCCAGCAAGTATGTGTGGGAGATTTCGAGTGTGTGTGTGTGTGTGTGCGTGGGTGTGAGAGGATTCGCTCATGCGTGAGTATGTGTGAGTGGGCAGTGGAATGCTTCTGTGTGGGTGTAGGCACAACCTGGCCAAGAGTCAATAGGTAATCCAAATTTGCAGATTTTTTTTTTGGCAAGAGCTTTTTGGGTCGAAAAAAAGTGCTGGCTTTGCCGTGCCAAATACCAAAAGTTAACAGATTAGAATGAAGTGTGAAATGAAGGATAAAAATGAAGCGAACGGACTTCCTTTTAATTTTTGGAAATTTCCAACTTTTGCCGAGTGCCGCTGCAACTTTTCTGGCAACTTATCATTTCTCATTTTACACCTTTTAATTGCCCCAACTGCCAGCTGACGACGGGTAGTTCATTAGTACAATTATCTATGGGTCTACAGTTGAGTTTTTGACTCTACTATCAAATGGCAAACACTCAAAGTTGTGGTGCTGAAATAAAAGAAATCCTCTTACCGAGCATGGCAATGGAATTTCCGAATTTCCAGCAGCGTATCGTATAAATCAGCTTAGAAAACTTTCATCGTATATCAACACACTAATTATGGTAATTTTATAATTTTCTAAAAATCCACCCTCGCCAGAGAAATAAAAAGCGAGAGGAAGCAGAAGGCGAAACCACAAGCTAAAGTCAGGGCCCAAAACTCGGATCCCTGGAGGCGTTTACTGTTGATGTTTAATAAGCCAAGGCTCTTCCCATCCCACACACACACACACACAAGCACTAAAGTATTTTTTGGCCCTAGGAGCCTGAGACTGGCTGCAGGAAAACAAGTTCTTTTCATGAAATTTGAACATAAATTCCAATGAACGAAACAAAACCAAAGTGCAAAGCTGCCCACACACTCCGCCCACTCACACCCCTTTGATTTTCCGTCTAGTTTTCTGTGGGCCAGTGCCCCTCGCATGCAGTTTAGTGTTACTAGGCCCCCGGGGGGAAAACGGCATCGGGAAAGCCGGGCCGAGAAAACTGCCCAGTCGCAGTCGCCGCTCAGTGGCAGTAAGAAAACGCCATTTCCCCAGCCGAAAGCGGCGAACTATAAAATAAAGTAAATTAGTTGTTCGGTTGATCGAAGTTGTAATACCTTATACACATGTATTGGCATTTGGGTTAAACATTATACAGTATGCCTAAAAGTATGCAATGAAAAAGTATTTCGCAATATTGAGGCATTCCTTCCGGAATATAAAGTAATATAAAGGCTGCACTAATCTGGCTAATACACCTTGAAACCTAATAAAGCCGCGGTATAAGCAGAAAACGAATGCCAGGACCTTAGCCCAAGAAGGGCGTGGGGACCATAAAGTTTTCCACCGGGCCAAAAAGGGTAGGAAAGTGGTGGGCGTAGGACATGGGAAGGACGACCACTGGCAAATCAACTTTGCAACTTGAGACTGTTGCAGTCTATTAAAATTACGCCGACGGGCAAGTGGGCAAGGGCTATATGGGTGTGTGTGTGGGTGGGCGTGGCGTCTCTGTGTGTGTGTGTATGGGCGGCAAAAGGGGGCGTGTCAAGCGCAAGCACAGCAATGGGCGCTAAATTAAAGGCAACTGCAACTGCGGCGGCATGGCGGTAGTTCCTGCCGCTCCTGCTTCTTTATCATCTCGTTACACCCCTCCCCCTCCACTTCCCTATCGCTTTCCCTCTGATACTATGTTTTCTTGTTCTTCTTCTTGTGCTTCATCTGGTTGTACTTCTTCTTCTTCCACCACGAGCGCCTCATGCAGAGCTATGTTTCCGGCCGCCGCTGGCAGTTAGCAAACGTTCCAAGTCGCAGCCAACTTTTGCAATTAGAGATGGCAACGGGAAATGGCTTTCCCAGCAGCGAAAAGCAATGTAAAAGAAATGAGATAACAAAAATTGGTAACACAAGATATCACCTAGCTGTTGACCAAGCAATATCTATATGATCCTTGCTAATATTATTTTTAAATAACATATTTAGCTAAGAATACAAATTAGCAAGATCGACTAAAGCCAAGAAAAGACCCAATTTTTAAAGAGCCTTTATTAGCTTTGTTTATAATTAACATCATAAAAACTCTTTCGAGTGCCCAGATCTTATATCTTTGTTGATCTCGTCACGCGACCACCGCTTTTGGAATATCCTGGCCCCCATACCATGCATCCTGCCAGGACTCTCGGTTACGCTTGGGCTGGCCCTTACTTCTGCTACGGCTTCTGTTTCGCTTTTATTCGGGAAGTGGCAAAAAGGAAGCGATGGGGCTGGGCAATGGAGGGGGGGATGGGCCGCCTTGCATCGTAAATTTAAGACTATGCAGCTACTTGAAACTTTCGCAAGGCGTTGCCATGTAGTTTATGGCTGGACCTAACTGGTTGCTGTTGATGTTGCCGCTGATGTTGTAGGTGGGCCGTCATTTTCATATCTTATGGCGGTAGTTACAATACCAAAGCGCCAAAATGAGTGGGTCGCTGTGGGGCTTGTTGCGGCCACTTTTGCATATTTTCATTGCCCGGCGAACGAGCACTGATTGAGCAATTTCTGAACCGCTCACGATAATGCTGTTGCCCCCATCCCCACCTATAACTGAACTATAGTATATCGCCATGGGGGATATCCGTGTGGCGCCGTCATCAACTTTATTACGATTATTGACGGATTTTTTTTTTTGGCCAACATCATCAGCATCGAGTGTAGCATATCTCATCTTTGGCTATCACTTTGTGGCGCATTGTTCAAACTTAAAATTGATAGTTTTATGGCTCTTGCCCCCATTTCGGGCTTAATGAGCGGTACTTGCCGTGTTTGTAGTGCCCGTAAAGTACGGCAGAGATTGTTGCCCGAAACGAGGAAAAGAAAACCCCGGACATGAAAAGCTATGTAAATATTTGCCCCGATTGCAGTGGCTGAAAACAAGAAGGACGATGCGATACGTTGCATGGCTTCATTAAGCATTTATTGAGAAAAACTAAGATGCAAAACTGGAGAGCTGATAGGAATGTTTAAAGTATTCATTAGTTTCTAAAGAGAAAAATCGATTTGCTCATTTCCATTCTTTATTTTCTGGCTGAACAGACAATGGGGGAAAGTGGCAAATTATTTTCACACCCTAATTAAGCAGACCATCATCCCCCCCTGGAGGAGCATTTCCCCCCGTTTTGAAAGTTGATGGAGTGACACATGCCGCCAGCTTATTTCGTTTGCTGTTGTCGCACTCAAAGTTTGACAAACAAAATTAATAAGTTTCATTTATACCTTTTGCGGCGAGCGGAGCGGGAAATGAGTTAATACCTGGGCCTCACTAATTTGAGGCCTGAGTGACTGAATGATATATATGCTAATTTGCCGACTTGATGGCTGGCTGCTTAATTAATATGCATGCGGAAAGTTGGCCATGGAATGTCGTAATAAGGAGAAATAGATCTTTAATGCAATTACCAGGGCCAAAGTTTTTGATCATCGTTCTGTGTGTGTTGGAGGGCCAAGTTTTGTTTGATTTTTAATGAATACTTGAGGCAACTCAACGTGACTCGTTACCCCAGCATCTCTACTCATCGCATCTCTTGCCGCAAAAGTTAAATGTACTTAAACTTATTTGTTGTCGACTTTCCTGTGGTCTCCGAGGAGCCAAATGATTTGTATGACCAACTTTTTGGTTGCCTGCTTGATTGCTCGGTCGGGGAGCTTAATAAGTTTGACACAGAGTTGAGTTTTGGGGACTGCGTGCTAGTGACTATAACTGTATTTAGTTTGCATATCTGTTTGTCTTGGCCAAGTATAAATCTAGTTTTAATTGACTTGATCAAATGGAGGCGCAACTTTCAAGTCACTGCGCTGGGTAAACACAATGTTTAGTTCATGGGTTTAGGTATACTATTTCAAATATTAAACTTTAAATCAAGTATTGCGAATATGTAACAGTGTACTTGTGGGGATTAAACCAAATCGAGTTCCATTTCTGTCCAGAGCTAATTAATTTCTTACTTCCATTCAGTGTTGGCATTTGCGACCCCGCACACGAACCTCTCATTCTCAGACAATAGATGCACTTAGGGGCGTGAGGAAAAAGAATCTCGGCAGCCAACTCAAAAGCTTGTAAAACAACAGAAAATAGTTGGTCTTCTCCACTCTCTTTTTAACACTTTGTAGTGCATTTTTTCGGAACATTAACTGCTGTCTGTTGCCATTATCCCTAACTAGCAACCGATAGACTCACACACTTCTTCTGCTCTCTGTCTTTTTACCCTGAGCAAATGGCAACTAAAGTGGCAGCCGTTTTTGAGGCGGGAAGAAAAGGAGCACAGCGATGCACAGAGAAAAATAACGCGGTACTCCACTTACAATTATATTGTCCTAATACCTTATTATCCTTGCTATAGAAATATGATAGCTTTCTTGAAACTGTATAAGTAGTACTACTGTGCTATAGTATATAGATTTCTCGATATTTAAATTTAATATGATAACATCTATTTTTCTCTGTGCATCCAGCTAGAGCACTCAAGTATTCACACGAAAAGGGCAAGCCGAGGAAGAAATTGCTTTCCCCTTGTTTGCCCCTCTTGCTTAGCATTTCTCGGTAGTCTTTCAAATGTTAAATGATGCAGTTACAACAAATTACGCAGGAATGTTGAAAGGGGAGGGGTGAGGCTAGAGCATCTGGCGGATTTAAGTGGGGGGCTATGCCAAATGTGGGGCAGGAGGGCTGGCAACCAAGGTATGCACTTGGAGATTGCAGATAGAGATGGCAGCGTGACAGGAGACAGATATGGCCATCCCTTCTACCTCTAATTGCAGTTTGAGTGGGTTGTGCCAGAGATTTTGGTGAGGTGTTCTTTGGGGTGGCCAAATATTAAGCGGTCTTTTGAATAGTTGGCAAACTCTCTGCCTCTGTGTGTGTGTGTGTGTGGGCCAAAATGAAGTTGTTTGCCGTTTCAATTTTGCTGGCGAGAGCGGGAGGCGCGAAGAGCTCTTTCAATATCCGTTGTCGTTGGATGTTGACGCGCAATTAGGAAATGTCAGCAAGTAGGAGTGGCAACTGGAAGAATGGGGCGGCCAAAGGGGCGTGGCAGGTGCACAGACTTGTCGCGAGGCTTACTGCAAACATAAACCGGAGAAATGACTGCACATAAAGTTGCTTTAATTGAGTTTTATGCTTTCAATTTCGGCGCTATTATGGCGCCCAACGTGGAAAACGACGGCCACACACACACATACAGACAACGAGACTCGCACACAGAGACAATGCACACACACGTACTCATAAAGAGAGCGACATCTCCACATGACAAGCACAAAAACCCATAAAACTCATCTGTCAAACACTGAAACGCCGCCTATCAACATTCATGTTCACTAATCCCTCGCATATATGCGCAAACGGATATATCCTTGATAGTGTGCGAGTGTGTGTGGGATGTCCTTCTGTGTGTAAGTGCTCGTCCGTGTGAGCTGCCATTATCAAGGTTTTTTGTTTGACTGACTGGAAGAGCAGAGGCAGCGAAACGGGGAGTGTGCAAAAAGGATTAAGAGCAACGAAATGCGTCGCTCGACAGAAGGTAAAAGCTCCAAAAGAACGAAGTGAAGCCATGGCGGCAGTCAAAAATCATATATGTATGCTTCGCTCCTGGAAAGATAATCTATCAAATGGTATTAGTCTGGGAATAACTTGAGTTAATGGAACTTGGACAATGTACTGCGGAAAAGTGGGAACATGTTTTCTAAAGTAAATGATCAGAAAAAAATATTAAAAAAATATAGTTCTGGTAAAATATAATCTTAAGTATAGTTCTGCAAAGTAAGCAAGAAAATATGTATTTCAAAAATGTCTCTAACAATTTCAAGTGTGGTTTTTCCACTAGCTTAGCCCCATAAACCAAAACAGATTTGTATCCCCTCGCAAATAACTCTCCAGATATTTCACCAATAGCCATATATCTGCTGCCAATAAGACAAATGACCTTCGACTACGACGATGGCCATATATCCACACCTCCATTAAGACTTTCATTTCCAGGCAACTTTTGGTTATGCGCAAAGTCATCTATTTATGGATTTGACCAAAACTTTAACGAATTCACGCATTCCACGCCGGAATAACAATACTACCCATTCTCAGGAAAAATTCGTCCTTAGTCGAAGCTTCATTAAGTTGCTTTCACCGCAGAACACACAAAGGTGGTTGGGTTTAGTTGGGTGGTTAGGAAAATGTCATGACATATTTAATTAGACGCTTGTCGGCTGTATTAATTGATGGATTATGCATACAGCCATTCAGTACGAACATATATGTGAGAGCCGGCAATCTAATTTCGTTGTTTGTCCTGGCGGACAATTCCTTTATGGTGGCCATTGATGCAGGTTTTTGCCTGTTTTCAGCTGCTTGGCTAACCAGCGACAGCAACAACGACACAACTACGTTTTGGTCATAATCTTGTTGTTGACATTTTGTGCCCACACACAGACACATGGAGCTGTCACTACCGTCGCCTGTCCCCCCGAAAACCCAGCTCCACTTCTCTGTGACACCCACAATATGCAGCCAGGACCAAAGGCTCAGCACACAGACGTAAAAATTAGGAGAGGTATGGCGAAATGGGGACACGGCAACGCTTTTGGGTCTCATGTGTGCCTTACTAGCGGTGGAAATGAACTGTGTCACGAAGGGGAAAATGTATACAAATATTAATCGGTGAAATAAAGCCAGGCGTGACTATTTTTGGGCAACTTATCTTAGTTTTTTAGGAGCTCTTAAAATGTAAATCTTCAAAGGGTTACAAAACATTTGAGAATAGTAAGTAGGGCTTCTAAAACTCAATCTTCAAACTATAGTTTAAAAGTTAATTTCCTATAAAATCCTTGCCAGTGAATCAAGGTCTTAATTATATTTGTTGAATAACCAAATGTGTAATCTTTACCACTTAAATTGTCATCTCCAACTACAGCGTCATTAAGTTTCCTTCTGCACAATTTTCATCCAAGCAAAGAAATTTGACAAACAGAAACACCACAAAACCAATGTACCTGCCCCTCGCTTCACCATTTTTCAGCCACATGACCACATACAGCATATCGTTCTAGCTCAGACATTTTTGGCCACACTTTGCCGGTGTAGACGAAAATTTTAATGCATTTGCCATGATTTGGCGCATAATAAATTATAACCATGTTCATGTGCATGTGCGTGTGGTTGCCATAGAGTTGCTACAAACCGAGGGGTTCCACTATTTATATGGGGAGAAACACCTGACGGATTTAAGTTTTATCATGAGCTCAACTGCCGTTGACTGACTGTCTTGTCTGCCTGTCTGTCTGTCTGTTTGCCTGTTTGCCTACCTGGCCACAATCCTACCCATTTTGCAGGCATCTTTTGAGTTCGTCTTGGCTGAAATAGTTTTGTTTGTGAGCTCTGCATGGGTATGCGTGTATGTTAATGTTTTAAGTCTTTAAGCTCTTAATGCTTTACATTCTTTGCCGTGGCTGTCACACCTGAGACACATACACACATACATTTGCTGGGATTTATATTACATTTTTTGGGCACAATTGCATTATGTCGTTTTAAGCTATACAGACAGCCAGAGAGTTTTCCAGATTGAATAAACTTTGTAAAGTGCTGATGAAAGGTGAGTCCCTAAAGGGGGGCGGAGGAAAATTTGCATAAAGCTCTGGCTTGGTAAAGTGTAGAAATTGCCGACACTGGAATGCACTTTTACACGATCATAATTTGCGGTAACAAAAAACTTTGTTAAATGACTGAAATTTCCCTTTTTTATGAAATTACACAATTATGCTGCCCGATATTAATATTAATAAATCGTAAATGAAAGTTATGAAAATGTTAATAAATTCCGTAACCTTACATGACAAATTCCGGACATAATTTATGTTAAAAGGGTCAAACAAAGAGAAAGCAGACAGCACATTAGCCGAACCAAAAAAATAAAAAAAAATGCAAAGGACATCGTTTTGACCAGTTGGAGTTATCTGGTCCCTGCATTCGGCCACTGTAATTAATCACAATTTGCGGATACACAAATTGTCGCA
Source organism: Drosophila simulans (assembly GCF_016746395.2). Lineage (NCBI taxonomy): Eukaryota > Metazoa > Arthropoda > Insecta > Diptera > Drosophilidae > Drosophila > Drosophila simulans. The sequence continues at coordinate 5,226,497 of NC_052522.2, forward strand.
GTAAAAGTCACATTTCTTCCACAAGAAAGCGAAAAAAAATCAACGAGCGGGGCAATGAGACAACAAATAAAGCCCAGCCACCGAAAATGGGGCCAGAGTAAAGTCAGGCTAAAAGAAATCAAATAAAAAAGGGAAAATAGAAGGGCGGGGCGGGGGTTTCCCTCAAAAAAAGAAAAGCATAAAGAACTGGCTGCACTTCCGCTGCAGAGTTTCCGGTTCTGGCCATGGCTGCTGCTTGAAACTTCTTCGTGGTGGCGCAGTCAAATAAATTGCGCTCTCAAATGGAAATGCAACCCAGACTCAACTATTTGTCTCACTAAAAATGGCGAGACCATTTGCCCGGCTCCCCCTTCCCCAGAACATCCCCATCGAACATCCTGCCACCGTCCTCCATCATGGCCTCGTCATGTCCGAAGGGCAGTGAGAAATCTCAAAAGGATGTCGTTGGCATTGTTTGCCTTTGACTGCGCACTTTCTGGTGCCATCCTTCGTCTTAACAAAAGTCAATGGCAATTAAGCAGCCGTCGCGTTTTTCAGCTGACGCAGTGCCATCCGAACTGAAAGCCAAATCCGAAGCCAAACCCACATTGATGGCCAAAAGTTTGTCGCTAAGATGGCGCTGGCAACAAGGATTCAGCTAGGAACCAGGCCAAAATTACAATGAGTGGGCCCACCAGACGTATGAGTTATGTTTGAAAAATGTCGGCGAATGCCTTGCCAATTTAGTGGGCCTTAAAATATTTCAATCAATGAGTGGGCACACCAGACGTATGAGTAATTTGGTGGAATATCTGAAAAGGGCACGCCAATTTACGCAAAAATAATCAAAATAATAGCATGTTAAAAGTCAAAGGGAAGTTAAAGCGTGTTAAATTCTTAACAATATAATATTTCGGTAAGAAGCTTTTAATACTCAACTTCTTCCCTGTAACCATTTAATTGCTCACAGATACAGAAACTCCTAAAGTGCCCATTCTACTTTTACTAGATAAAGCCAATCCCGTCCAGACTCCCTGGAACAAACCCATTTCAATTTTAAATGACAAAGTTATGGAATGCCCCTGCCCAAGATTCTAATAAGAGAGTTTTGGAGCAACAGACAGCTAAATGTTTCCCTTGAAACCGGATGTGTGCACAAAGTGTGCTAGTGTGTGTGTGCATTGCGGTTGCATTTTAAACAATGAATATTGCACATGTATCTGTGCGGGTGTGTGGTGTGTCTGTGTTGGTGGGCTTCCTTTAACCTTTTTATGACTGACCCAGCCAAAAACCGCTGGGAAAAAAAGGGAGGCGAAAGTCCGACCATTGCACGAAAAATTAGAATTGCTAATGTTTGCGGTAAAAATGCTGCTCCCCTCGTATGTGTCAGTTTGTGAGGGTGTGTGCGTGCCACCCTATGTGTGTGTGTGTGTGTGTCGCGATGTTTGTGTTGGTCAGTTTAGTTTTGACTCGGCTTGCAGAAGCATGAAATTAATTTAAATTTTGCGCACTTGGCTAATTTCTTCTGGCCTGAAATGGAACAAAAAAAAAAACATAGAGGGGGAACTGGCTGCCCCCGCCAAAAAGGGGAGCACAGATCCCATATTGCCGGGGAAATGGGTACTGGGTAAAAACGGCGACTCTTTCCGAGATAATAGTTTTAATAGTCCCTTGAGCGGCCTTAAAAATGTATGCGCCGCGTTATGAGCAAAGAAACGCTGCGATAACTGAAAACTGGGAGCCCTGAGGGGCTTTGTCCTGCAGAGGGGATTTTATTTTCATTTCTCTTTTTTGTTAATTTTTTTTTGCTTTTTCTGGGGGCGGCATTGGACCCTTGGACCATTGGGCCCAGGCCTTTATGCTTCGTTTGTATGCAAAATCGTTTTACATTTTCGCTTCATTTCATCTCACCTCGCGCTATTTCGTAACGGGCAGTTTCTTTGGGGGATTGCGGTCCTTGGTGGGCGAGAGTGGTTCCATTGAGTGTAATCTATGATTAGCCGGCAACGTAACGAAAGGTAAGCGCCAGTCTCCAAGGGTTGCAAGTTCGTATTGGTATTTTATGTTAATTCCAGCGCATAATGCTGGCAACATTTTTGGGATTTTATAATGGTTATATTATGGAGTTTGCTTTCGTTGAGTAACATAACGAGCCCTTACTATTCAATAAAAGGTGAGCAAATATAATATTATTATACAAATAAATGTATATTAGGCTATGAGACTTTTTATTTACAAAACATGCATTCAAACAATTAACCAATCTACAGAAACATATACATACAAACATAAAAAATGATGATTTAAAAAGTGCTGATATGTTCCCCCATAAAATCAACCATTAAAATCGAATGGCAGAGGGAAAATATTTGACAGGGAAATGCTCCACGTCCACTGAACCTGTGGGACGTCCCCCCAAAATCGGCCAAGTCAAACAACACTTCCAATTAATCAAAACCCATAACATCGCACAGTGCCTGCAATTCGTATGCAAACATGCATTTCACATGGGGATACATTCCGGTCCCAACTAACCCGGCTGCTAACTGCTGAAGGGGAATGGGTATTCGATGGCTGTTTCTGGGGGGTGGAGGAGGGTGGCAGAGAAGGGCTGCGACGACGATGGCAACGCATTAAGTATGCGTTTTAATTAACTTTTGATGGCTGGACCCGAGTTTTCGTCCTGGGGTACACAGCAGGCGGCAGATGGCGACACTGAGCAACAGGACAGCCCCGAAAAACTTTTTGATGCCAACAAGAAACTGAACAAAAAAAAATCTTCTCTCTGCGTGTGTTATTAAATATTAATGCTGTTTTGAGAGGCCAAAAGCCGGCAAAAGAGTTACTCTCTTTCTCTCTTGTTTCTGTGATTTTTTGCAGATTTAGCGGCTCGCCAAGTGGATCCTAAATCCACTACGCATGTCCTTAGAGAGCGTGAATTCTTTCGAGATGGTTCTCCGGAAGAGATAGGGAAGGTTTGTCGGCGTCTGCGCTTTGTGAAAAGCCGGGGAAAGTCTCCGACTGAGAATGTCACTACGCCAAAGGCTCAACAACTGAATTTGGTATACACACACATTCGGGGAAATCGTGGGTGTAGGGCGTCCGGAATGGAAAAAGGGAAAAGTCTGGGTGGAGTTACTATTGTGTGTGGGTGGCGCTGCATTCCCAAACAGCTGTTGCCGCTCACTCGCTAGCTCACGCTCTGTCTCTCTCTCTCTCTGCATTTGTCTCTTTCTCTGTGACGTCAAGTGCGGCTACCGTAATTAGCCAAGACAGAATCAAGATTATTGTTATCAGGTTCGTTGTTATCTCCCACTGACCGCTTGCTGGGCGGCAATTATCGTTATTCAAGCAGCCCATTAATAAGCCAGCCACAATATTGGTCTATTCATTGGCCAAAATCGCGGCATCCAAAAGTCGAAATCCCTGCCAGTCAAACTACATATGAATATATATTTGGATGTTCTGGATAGTACATAAATGTAGGCGGCACGCCATTAGTGGGCTTTCAATTAAATGCGCTTGCCCTCGCATAAATCACGCATACGCCACGTGGCACAGCAGCCTTCGATTGCGATTGGGATTGGATTGGATTGGAACGGAATGAATTGGCGTGGTTGGGTCTTGGGGACTCAAGTGGAGCCAGTGCGGGCTGAGTGGAAAGTCGGTGGTGCTCTATTAATTTTACCACTGTCACTTGCCACGGCTGCTCTTGTATTAATGGACCTCAAAAGCAATTCGAGATGAACTATTACAAATGTCTGGGAAGGAATAGAGGAGCAGAAGTACGGAGCACACTGGAAACGGGTGCCACTGAATTCTTAGTCAATATAGTTTTGCAGATTTATAATCCGCTTAAATCATTAGAATTATAACTAAATTCATTTCGATTCTTGGTTAAAAAACAGTCTAAAGCACACATTTAATTAACGAGCTTCAACCAAGGGAAAACACTTATAAAAACAGCTAAATGCAGCTATCTTCCTTCGTTTGACACATTTGAGCAAACAAAATTAAATCAAAATTGCCCCCTAAACACTCATCCGCCCCGTGGCTCATAAAGCGTTGCTAAAACCCAAAGCAAAACGACATCAAATATGCCAGCTCCAAATGGGCAGATGAAGCTGCAGTCGAATCTGTGTATATAACTGGTTTCTATGGATCCAGATTGCATCTGGAGAGCGGGACGAATGGCGACAGGGACAGATAGACGGCTGGATGGATGGATGCGAATGATTTATGCACAAACTCTAATTAAACTGTTGACTCAGGCAAATGAAACATGCGGTGATGTGTTATTAACACCAAAAGCACTTAAAATGTTTAAATAGCAATTTTCCCAGAGAGCAGTCCGTTCATCCGCCCGACCAATTTATGCACCCATAATTACAATGGCCACATACGAAAGAAGATGGAGCATACGAACTGAATGACATGTGCAATAGAAGGCAGACATGGATTGGTCGCATGAATTATCTAAGGCCGTAAAGTGGGATTTGCCAGGTCTTAAGCTCTGTTTAATTAAACGATTTTAATTTGCCGATAATGGCGTGAGGAAATTTAAAATTTCCCATTCTCGTCTGGCGTAAAAGTCGGTTGTAAAGAGGTGGTAAACTTTGCGTATTACGTATACGTCATGTTGTAATGAAACCCCAGCATGAAAAACCCCCTCTTACTCGCCTTTCTGTTTCACCCTGTCCTTCAGATTCGCATCGCATATAACCTCTCATTCCCTTTGCCCATCAACATTATCATCATCATCATCAGCCTTCCATTTGTCCATCCATCCTCCTTGGCTGCTCTGATTATATTGAATGGAGCGCAAATTGCGAACAGGCTGAAGTCGGCAAAGCCATTGCAGCCATACAACTTATTCATGAAAAACGGAATGAAATTAATTGCAAATATGAAAACTTTATTAAGCGAATTTATAGCTGCACAGAGCGAAGCAGATTTCCAGCTCGACTTTAACCGAACTGAATTGGTTCGCTGTCCCAAGGTTTTTGTCCATCAAATTCTGAGAACTCCCCATAAAAACCCGGCCAAGACATAAAACCGAAAGTAAATTCAGCTTTATGATTAAAACTAATCATTTCGGTCAGCCCGACATTACCGAATAAAAGGGGTTGAAACCAAACTGGCGTCATGAAAATATAAAAATTACAAATTATATTGTTGCTTGCTCAGGATTTTCATGACCGTGAAGATAACGCTTTAATGGAAACCTGAAAGAAGATTATGGACTGGGGGAAAGTAAAAGATGAAAATGAGTTTTGCCTGAGTTGTCATTTTCTAAGTCGATATAATTGGTCAAAATTTAAAGCTGATAAAGATCATTTATAGACTTGATCACCAAACAAATTTTATCGTAAATTTAATCTAATTTAAACTGGGTCCGCTTTAAATGGCTGACAAATTAGACACATTTTTTTGGCAATTAAGCCAAAAATAATCAGTTGAAGCGCCACATCTTATCCATCGTAAAAGTTTGCTGCGCAAGAAAACAATCTGTAAGACAGATAACGCCGAGAAGATATGTAAGTGGGATTTTGTGGGTGGCATTCTTCTTTGGCCCAATTCCCAAAAGCCACGAAGTGAGATGGCCAAGTTGCTAGTTGACTTCTGTTGACCTTAATTACACCCCAAATGCATGCGACATGCAGCAGCAGCAGCAGCAACAGCAGCTAGTGTTGTTTTGTAGAATCGGGGACATCATGGGACATCGGGGTCAGTCAGTCAGTTGGCGCTATGACATGCGAAAAATGCAGTTAATTAGCTATGAAGGACCCAGCCACCCCAAAAGCCAGCCAAATAGAGCGAAAAATAAAACGCGAACAGAAAGGAATGTCATCCCGCAGCAGCAAAGGCAACATCAATATAAAACGGAAAATTTATGTGCTTTCAATTCAATTGCAGTTTTCGTCATCGATTGAGGCATTTCGCAACCTCCCTGCTGGCTCGTTTGAAATATGCCAAAAACACTCGCACACACACAATGGGGGCCATAAAAATTCACTCAATGGCAATTAAGCCTGACTATCGCCAAACAAAACCGTAGCAAATCAACCGGAGTCCGAGCCAAGCCATCGGCCAGGAAAAGCCTCCAAAACCGCCCCGAAAAAACCCCGAAAGCCCCCGAAAAACCCCAAAAACTGATAGCTGCAAACCGTTGATGACAACGTCGACATCGCGGCATTATGACTTTTGGCCTTAAGCCAGGGATATTGGAGCGGCGGTAACTGAAACCGAGGCTAACCAGCAAAAATCAGCCAAGCAGTCAGTTTAGTTTAGTTTGGTTCAGATCTTTCTATCCTTTCTTTTTTTTTTTTTTGAGTGGGGTGGTGCAGCAAATGTGGCATAATGAAGCAAACCAGTTGCAATAAGAGGGCCAAAAAACATAACCAAAAATGGCCAAGCCATTGAAGCAACCCATTCCGCAAAATACAATCGAAAAAAATTAATTTACCAAAAGCTTTCAAATTTCTTACCTATGAATATGTGGTATATCTGTTAAAGCTTCACCTACTAATTCATAATAATAAAAAAACTAACTGTTGATAGTTGATTAATCATACATATATGCTTACCAAGCTATCAAACTAATACTAGATTTATTATATTTGAAATTTTTAATAATAGTTTTAGTTTTTGAGTTTGGGAACATCCTTCGAGCTAAATTCTATCAAATATTGCCGCCTGCAGTTGCTGTGAGCCAAAAGACATTCAAGGTGAGCTGAGCGCAGGTTGACTAGCTGGCTGGCTTTCAGGATGGCAGGCAGCTGCTTGGCACTGGCCAATTGGCCGTGGTCACGCCAAATGGCCAACTGGCGAACTGGCGAACTGGCAAACTGGAGGAGCTGCAGCTGGAGCTGCCCACACAAATACAGAGCAGACCCAGACGAGAACGCTCTTTGAGGTGGCCACATGGTCAGCGTTGGTTTAAAACGATAAAATATCGCAAATCTATGAAGTGGCCTGGCCTGGCTTCCCAAAATGCTTCGCAGTTCCCTCCTCTTTGGGGTACCTTTGAAAATAAAATTGAAAAAAATTGCACTGACGCCATAAATCAAATGGTTATGTGTCAAAGCATCATCATAGTGTGTGGCTGCTTAGTTCGTTTGAAAGGAGTGGGTTAGCTGAATTGTGGGAGTGGCTGACAGTGTGTGAAAGGGGGTTCTTAAATTGTTGATTTATCGAAGAGCCAGCCAAAAGGCAGAGGGTATTAAAGTCTAATTTGGAAAGTCAAAGACCCGAATGTCAGCTTTCTGTTTTGAATACGACACAAGTTTCTACATAGGAGATTAGTTCTATTCATAATCTAAGCACACAAAACTGTTATACGCAAGCTGAACTAGGAAATGTATTATTTTATACATAGAATCCTTTTAGTTTCCATTTCTGCAGACAAGACATCTGAAATTGTAAGAAACTAATTTGAATAGCCAACAATTTCCACTTGAAATCCGGCATTCGGAATAGTAAAATTCCATGCTCTATAGTTGGATTTCTGCAACTGAATTTATCAATTTGCTGCCTTGATTTCAGTATAAATTTTGCATAAATAGTATTTCCACATTTTCATAATTGATAATTGCAAGTGATTTACATTTCCTGCAAGTGAATTAAGCCAAACGAGCTGGACACACATGGAAAGTGTTTAAATATGCAAAGAGTAAAAAGTTTTCCCCAGAGCAGCCAACTTGTTGCACTTAAACAGGAAAAAGGAGTGAGTGAAAAATTTGTTATGTGCATATATGAAAATTGTTCCATCAGCAGTAAACTGTTCAAAAAGAGAAGGGGAGGCGAAAAAATGCATTCAGTATTGTCGGAAATAAATGCAAATTAAATGGCCAATAGTAAAAATGCGATATAATCGTCGTGTCACCAAAGAAATTGAACTGAACTTTTCGCCTTAACTCTCTTTCTCTTTCGCTGGAGGACCATTAAAATTGCTGAGAAAGGAAAAACATTTATTAGCTACATTAAGAGACACAAGGCAACTACTTATGGGCACTCAGGACAAGTTTTAACTAAAACTCGAACAATGCGCCCGTTAAGTGACCTCTTTATGCGCCGTAACTGTAAACGTAATCTCAGCCAATTGTGATAACAACAATCAGCTACAGCTACCCAGCCAAGTGGACCATAAAAAAGTAACCAGCAGCGCTGGCTGAGAGGCTCTTAAAAAGCAGTCGGGGAAAACAGCGAAAGCGAAGCGAACGGGCCGAGAAGAAAGGAACATTTCAAATGAAGCGCATTGCATTTATCCAGTTCGCTCGACGAGATGCTTAAAGGATTACAATTGCAGCGAACGGGACACAGAACGAGAGGCGAAGATGAGCTGACTTACGCACAAAGGACGAGAGCAAGGAAAACTTTGCCCCGGGTCCTGGGAAAGCTTTGCGCCCAAAAACGGCGAGTCCTTACACAGGGAAAAAAGTCACGTCTAAAATGTAAAATAGAGTATTTATTAGCAGAAATTAACTCAAGCTTTAATAATGATAACTTTAACTTAAAAGAAAAGCAAATTAACAAGTCTAGACTCATTTTTTGCCAGTGAACACTTAAAAGTAAAAGGCAACGTAGCTGCGTGAAAAGCCAAAATAGAAATGAAATTAGCTAAAGAATACATTTGCTGCTTCAATTAGCCATTGCTGGCATTGTCTGCTCATAATTCCCAGCTCGTATCGTAACTAATCAAAAAGTGACAGGAGGAGAACACACTGGCAATGCCCGACCATGGAAACCGACTGACGACAAGTGACAACCACATGGCATTGACCAGGCCCAGCAGTTGGCCCAAACCGCCGTCACTAATTTGCTAACATTTAACAGCAATGGCAGCTACACACACACACACAGCGAAAGCGGTGGCAACGTGGAACAACAATTGCTGGAGCCAGGCGAAATGCATCAACATTGCAGTCGGCTCAAATTGTAATGCAGCTGATGAATTAGCAGCTTCCTGCCCCCAAAAACTTGGTAGAAGGGGCGGGGGGAGCCCCCAATCTGGGTGAACGGAGACAGGAGCCGGGTTCTGGAATGAGCAGCAAATATGCAACAATTATGGATGCAATATGAGCTAGCGAATTGTTGTAATTAGGCAAAGGTTTCAATGCGCAGCGCAAAATCATGCACATTGCGTATACGCCATGTATGTCGGCTAATTAAGTTTAAAATTCGAGTAAAAATGATTGGCTAATGGGAGCAGCACTTTTGGGTCGGTAACTAATTAAAATCAGTTTAAAATTGGTAAAACTATGATGCGTATTAGGTTCTAATTAGATTGCTTTACATAAAAGATTAACTATCATTTTCAAAGGATTTTTTTAAGACCAAGCTTTTTTATTCGCACATTTAAATAACATGATTTTTACTCGATTAAAGACTAAAAATCCTGCTGTTTGCGATGGAAAATGAAAGATAAATATTTGCTATATGCACAGCAGGAATAACTGTGACAATTCCCATAGAATCCAACTCTAATTAACCACAATCCAATCCAATGCACTCCATTTCAGTGCCATCGCGTCCAGCAGTAACCCCAGATAACCAGACCAATATTTCACATCAACTGCTCATTTTGTGCACTTTCCAATTGGATCATGTCTCCGCAGCAAATGAATTCGGATGCTGTTCGTACCACAGAGCGAATGCTTTATAAATTTGCATAATTTTATTTTACATGCATTGAATTGAATGCAGGCAGGCAATGTGACAAAAGCAGCAAGTAGAGAGCATCGGCAAAAATCAACAAATGGAACAAAGATAAAATTTCGAATTCGGGACGACCTTCGGTTTTTGGCCCACAACGTGTTAGGTTTTATTAAGCAGGAGCAAATTTCCGGACCGACATTTCCCAGTCAGGGACAAACACGAAAATTGTGTTTCTAAAATAATTGCAAATTGATCAACATTCCGGCCAAGTTCAGCGGTTCGAATCAAATTGAAAATCGCATGTGATGTGAGAACACAAAACTTGTCACAGTCGGTTAATGCAAGGGCGAATATTTAGCATAATTGATTTTTGGTTGTGTGCAACTGAATTATGGGGCACAATTCAACGCCTATGCAACAATGTGGCCAGGGAACATTAAAGAAAACACTTGCACACAAAAGTCAACAGCATAAACAAGGCTCGAAAAAGTGGAGAATGCCGGCAAAGGGGGTTAAATCTCAAGCGCACTTAGCACTTTTAAGGGAAAAGTGGTAAAATGCATGGACGAAATTGAGAGGGGGGTTAGAAGGACCTTTAGGAAGTCCTTAAATTTAAATTTCAATTGTGTAAGCTCTTTTATTTTGATCATTTAAGATTCTATGTTAGTTGTTAACTTAATTTACAATGAATGCATAAATCTGTGGCATAAGTCCCCTTTTTAAAATTCCTAAAAAATATAATTGATATTATTACATTAAAAATATTGTGGACTACGCCCATGGACCACAGAAAGTTAAATACACTTACTTCAAAGCGCCAAAAGCAACAAAAGGACCAAAGAGTTGAGCCAAAAAGTGTGGCCAAGTCACACACACTTAGTTAGACGCACACTTAGACAGCCTCACTAACTCGCACACACACACACGCACTGAGAGGCAACAAGGGAAACCACTTAAAAGTAAAGGCAAAAGCCATCCATGTAAATTTCTTTAACTTTTCTCCTTTTCCCATTTCAGACACTTCTTTTTTTGTTCGCCCATCATATTTATTTAACATATTTCGCACTGAATGAGTGTTTTTGTGTGTGTGTGTTTGTTAGGCACGCCCCTAAATTAAATGCCGCCCCGTGTCCTTGTGTACATTTCATGCAATTGGATTACATGGCACTGCTTTCCATTTTTCTTTATGCTCTCCTCGTAGACTTCTCGTTGTGTTTCTTTTTTGTGCCTGGCCTTTTGTACAATTTCATTATTTCGTTTTGTGAGAGAAGGAAAATGCTTTTCCACTGGATTTTCTCCTCGTTAGAGTGCGAAATTCGTTGTAACTTTGCCTGCACGAGGATTTTGACACTTTGGTAGGGATATGGGTGGTTTTAACTAGAGTGGATGTAACTAATTTAGTTATGGTAATAAGGAAAAATGAATGTATTATTAAGTATTTAAGTCTTAAAGCAAATATCTCACTACTTAACTCTCAATCATGCTCATAAATAATAGAAAAAAAGGTCTAATTTTTTTTTAATTACCATTTAATGGTTTTATTTATTAATCAATTATTAAATGATTTATTAAAAAAATGCCCTACCATGGCATTTTCTGTGCAACCCTTAGCTAATTATTTATTTAGTGCAATTATGCAACGCTGTTGAGTGGAGAAAATGGGGAAATGTCAACTCAGCACAATTAATGCTTGAGTGAGCCCATTAGGTTTTTCCAGGCGGTGAGGAAAATTTCAAATAATAATTGAACAGAATAACGATACAATTGCGGTGACCGCTTTGTTTGCTTTTTCATCGTTCTGGCCAATTTTCTCCTTATTCGCATTCTTCATTCAAAAATGTAATTAAAAGCGGGCAAAAATGAAACTTCTCCCTCTATCTCGTTAAATAAAAACTTTATTAGATAATTTATGACATTTCGCGCCGCGGGTAAAACTATGCAAGCGTCCAGATGAGGGGACTGCGGTTCGGTTGGGTGGTCTTGTTGGCCCCAGTCAAGATGCTGGAACATCCTTCGTGTCCTTATCTGCTCTCAAAAAAATTCAATTAAATGCTCAAGTGCCAAGCACGCACTCAGAGGCGCACTGATGTCACCGCAAACACATTCATTGTGCCTGTGTGAGTGCGCTTCCTTTTTGGCACCAAGGACACGGCCCATCCGCCCCAAAAAACCGGCTACCCATAATGCTGCTTAAGGTTAAGGAATTTAATTACCTTGTGGTTTGCTCGCATAACTTTCGCAAAAAAGAGAGTGAGCCGAAAAGTAGCAGAAAATTCTGGCCTATTTTCATTGCATTATCCACACACACACACCGACACATTGACACCTGGCCCTCATTTATCCCTCAACGCCTCTCATCCGGCTTAAGAAAATTTACATTTTGTGTGGGCCAGAAATATTTATTTCCATGCCAGTCGGCTGAAATGTACCAACTTTGGACGTCCAATAAATCTTGGCACATTTTTGTATAGCATACTTTTGGATTTAGATTCTAAAAGAGAGTGAAAAATCAAATCTACTAATAGTAATTATCTTATTTATGCCCAGATTAAGAACTCATTAGTCTAACTCTTTCGAGTTAAAGTCTTTTTTTTCGCCTTTGGCAATCGCTCAAAAGGTTGTTTGCAAATGTAACCAAGGCAAGGCGAACCACCAACGCGCCTTTGCAGGAAGTTTTCCTGTGGCTTTTTCCCCGAATTTTCCCCTCCCCCCTTCTGGGCTTGTCAAATTGGTTGATAACAATTGGAAGCTGGAGCTGGAGCTTCGGCAGAAACCACCGAGCCAAGTCAACCAAATAAACCATTCAAAATCAAACTAACTAAGTTGGTAAGTGGGGAAGGAAGGGCACGTGCCAAAAGTGCCAAAGTCGTTTGCCTGAAGATGCTGCTCGAAAAGCACAGTTAGCGCTAAAAGAATTTCCCGCCAACTATTGCATGTCAAACATTTGCATCCTGCAGGATGACGATCCCAGAACGTATGGCAGAATGTTCAAACTTTGTTTCGTTAGTTTCGATGTGGTATAAATCCTTGAGCTTTCAACTTTGTTGCACTGTACAAAATTACATGCACCAAAAAAAAAAAGTTGTTAATAACAATTCAGGGTGAAAAAAACGGACAAGTTGAGAGCTAGAAAAAAACAACAACGAAAGGGGAGAACAAAATTTGAGTTTGTTGTGAAAAATGCGCTACAAGCTAAGCTCATTTATCACAATGATGAAGTTGCCAAAAGTGAGGGAGTTGGTCGCCAGGATAACGATGGATATAGGGATGAGTATGGCATTGGGGCCATGTCATGCTTTTACTTTAATCATAAACCGGGGCACAGGCACTTCAAAAATGTAAAATAAGTCGCCCAGTCAATGTATTGTTCGCCGGTTGGGATAACCAACCCCTGAACTTTGACCCCCCCGCACATGCCGTTCGATTTGATTGCAGTTCTCAACTTCAGCTCCGTTGATGACTTTGTTTTTGTCAACGTCATGACTGTCATGCAGAACGTGTTCCAGTTCATGATCCACTCCACTCGTGTTGTGTAACAGATTTGGCCTCTTCGAGGCGATATTTATTGTTTTCCAACTCGTAATACTTCGAGTGGAGCGGAAGAGCTCGGTTAAGATTGCTGCCAGCTGCTTATTGCCATTAAAGGCGGTGTGTTTGAGTTATGGCTTTGATGTGTGACTAAAGGAGCTTGACTGCAACTCAAAACCCACAGTGATGCACTTAAAAATAATCGACATACATATATAAGATAAAAATATGTACAAAGGAGAATCGAAAGCAAGCTACTAAATTCAACTATAGAGTTATATATTATTAAAATATTTCCATTTGAAAAATATGTGTATAAATTGGCAGTCTGATAAGCCACGGATATGACCGGATTTGATATGACAGAATTCTAAAATGATAAACAATTTCGATGATATATTTATCTTATCCTACTGACGCGAATTTGAAGGCCACTAAAGGCTTATGCATAAATTAATATTTGACCTCAATTTATATGACCAAGGATTCAATGCTGCCTCTAAAAAGCCAGTCATCGACTGTTTTGACATTTTCGAATATTCAAATAAGTGAAAAACAATCCATTAATCGAGAGCAATTAGAGTCTGCGGCAAATGTCACTTTGATGACCTCTGAACCGAAACCGCTCCACGACCATTTGGTCATATTAATCCGCATCCGGATGGCGCCAGCCGACAAGAAGAAACAGAGAACACACAAAAAACCGCTCCACATTTCAATTTGATGACCCGATGACCTCGCTCCGGTGGGCGTGGTCCGGTGGGCGTAGCTGTATGTGGTCATTGTTTGAAGGGTTAAAGGCCTTAAAGTCAACAGTCAAGGCCTTATCACTTAGGAGGGGAAGGCCGCAGTATTTTAAAGGACACAGCTTGCTTTTGTGTGTGCTAAGCTTTACAAATTCGTTATTAAGATGTTTAACCCAAAAAACCGCCACAAATGTGTGGTTAGCACAGCAAGCTAAGCAAGCTGAGTCAAAATATAAAAAATGGTCCCAAATAAATGAGCAAATAAATAACCAGTTGCCTCAGTCAGACTGCTCGCAGGATATCTGGTGACTCCAAGTATGAAGGTGCGGTTAGCTTTGCCCCCCAGGCATTTTTTGTTGTCTGGTGCGTGATAAGCACTCGGGAATCTCGCTGCTGGACAAGCACTTTAAGCTATGAATGGAGACCCTTACACAGATACACACGCACACCAATGTCCTGGGTAGCACATATCCCCAAAAACAAGTTTCATCAAATGAGACTTACAAGTCACAAAAAATTGAATGTTGATGCAAAGGAAATCAGTGTTTTCCATCACCTTTGTGTGATGGAATTGATATTCTTAAGCTGCCATTAAAATTTAGTTCCGTTTAATTTTTACTAGACAAAAAAACAATTCTTACAAAAGGCTAAACCATTTTATTTCATCCCGTGATGCATTTTCTTTTTGAACTTTAAATTATATTATAATTTCAGCATTTTCTGATCATTCTATACACTTTCTTTTAGCCATCTGCGACCAACCTACCCAGCGAAAGTTGGATATTTTCACAAATGTTTCCACTTCCACGCAAACATAATTTAATCAAATATATACACGCCCACACAGGTGGAAATACTGGCGGCACATATGTTACGCATACGCAGCGTTGAACACTTAAAAATGCTGGTCACTGGCCGTACGCAATTGCGTGGCTAAACCATAAATCACAATGCTTGTACAGTGCCAACACCTGCCAACTGAACTGGAGTTTAAAACGGGTGAAATCGATGGGTAGGCTACATACATATATAGATTTTAGCCATCGGCGGTGCAGCCCTTGAGCAAATGCACTAATTTCCACCTTTGGCATGCAAATTGATATATCAACTGAAAACTATCTGCGGGAGGACACTGTTTGATGTTGTTTGCCTTCAGCGGCGTCATTAGCATCAAAGTAAATTTACGTTTATAAATTAGCCCAAGGGCGAAACGAACCGAATGGCGGCCATAATTCAGCTAAATCATATGACAGGGACAATAAGTGATATGATATGGAGGTGGAAATTGCAGGCGAGGAATTCAGGGAAGACCTGAATGTATGCAAAATACTTCGCCGTAATTCCCTCACCCTCGCTGCACTAAAACAAATTTTGTAGCCTGATTTACTTAAGAAAATTTAATAGAATTTGTTGTATACTAGAACGTTGGGGTTAATACGTCAAATATAAGAAGCTATTCAAACAGAGGAATATTTATACAAAAAAACCTACTTTACGTATACAAACTGAACTCAAGCATAATATCTTGCACGCAATAATTCCAACTAAAATTCTATTATAAACCTGTTCTATATTTGGAAGTCAAGTGGAAAAGATAGGCGCAACATTAAGTGGATTGAATAAATTTGTGAAGATAATAAAAAACTTATATGTATAAATTAATAGCGAGATATTGTTTACTTAAAATGGCATTATATACAAGTTTTTAACTACCTTTTCGCGAACACCTTTCATCAAGCAGTCGTGGCCGAGCGGTTAAGGCGTCTGACTAGAAATCAGATTCCCTCTGGGAGCGTAGGTTCGAATCCTACCGACTGCGATCGTTAAATCATTTTTTTTTTATTTGAGTTTGCTTTTTAGTGTTATTAAAGTTTATTTTTTCTGTTTTTTAAAAAATGTATTCTTCATAGAGATTTTTTCGTGTGCATCCAGCTAGTTTGTTCGTTGGCACAACTTATGCAAATTGCTATTCCTTGGCTTGGTCTTTGTCAAGCTAAGAAGTTGCATACCAGCAACTTGCTGCAGCTCATAGTTTCCCCCTTAGATGGACTACATAATATATATGTATATAGCTGGCATATATATAGGAAAATTGCATGTTTCACTGCAATGAAAACAAATCGCAAAATTACCATAATCAAAGCATAAAAGGGATTTCTGTTTTATTCTCAGACACCCGCACAGCATCCTCCTCCACTCTTAGCCTGTTGCCAGCTCAGAGTTTCCGACCAAGACAAAAGAAACGAACCTCTTTTCCTCTTTTCGGTGCTTTCTTTTTGTTTTTCGAAACTTGTCGACCAAGTTTGCTCAACGAAATATTTTAAAGTAATTGGCCTCGTTTGTTGGCTGCCCTGGATGCGAGCTGCGAGGGCAAATTGAATTTCGAAATAGATCTATTTGAGTTTGGTAATTGGTGCGGGGCTCCTCTTCGAATTGTTTTTGACAACTTGCAGCTCGTACTTTATTGTGGTCCTTCATCCTCGCGCTGCGAAGAATTGGAGTGTAATTGAGACAAAGGGCCGAAAGAAAGTTAAAGACACGCAGAATATTATATGGTTTTTGAGACAGAACTCATGAGTTTTTAAAATATTTTTCTAAATTATTTGTTATTTAAATTTAAAAGTTAAAGCAACCTGATTAATTAACTTTAACTTTGATAGCAAAAAGGAGTTTAAGCGAACTGACCAATTAAAAGTTGGCAAAGGGGTGTGGCCAAAACTGATTGGCAAGTCGACGAGGGCCAATAGGAAGGGACCCAATGGAAGGAGCTGCAAAAGGAGGAGTTAGCTTAGGCTGGCCAATTAGAGCAGTTCAATGGGGAGGAGCTATAAAATTAAAATGAATAATGCATGTTTATAAATACTTGTGTTAATTATACCTGGTAGTGTTACTTTTACATAGATCAATATAAATATAATTAGGTATTGAATATTTACCTTTTAATACTATTTTTTTGTGATTAATGAATATAAAATATTTAAATGCTTGCTGTATATTCAAAGGGTTAGCATTAGGCAGTATCATATTAATTTAATTAGATGAAACATTTACCAATTCTATTTCAAAAGCTCTCAGCAAAGCTTTTGGCTTAAATAGTTCTCGATTGGTTTTTGCCTTAGCTAAGCACAAACTTGTCAAAAATTACAAAAATTAGATTAGTAATTTACACGAAGTCTAATAAATAATGCAAATGTATTCCAAAATCATTATTGACCTTTGCAGTAATGGAATTCAAACACAGCCTGTTGTTTTTCATGGTTTTGAGTTTTTATTTTCTTTACAATTTGTTTATAGTTACTAAAATACAAAAATTTGTTGCTAAAAAATATGTTTCCAATTTCGTTGCTAATTTACAAAAGACCTACGGAAAATAAAAAGCTGTACAGCTGGAAGACAACAATCGATTGGACACGCATACATACATAAGTACAGTAGACACTAGAAGACTATGGACGTAAGATATGTACCAACTAGGAACACACAAATTATACGAGACAAGACAGGACACTAATTACCAAATCTAGGACAATTATTGCTTTCCAGTTTTCAAAATGGATGGAGGTGGGTTTTGGGTACAAATTCGATTGGGTTCTACGGGTTAAAAGAAGAAGCCTGCTCCTCAGCGCCTACCACGCCCACTTGGGCGAGACCTTGTCAAAGTTCCACTCATCAGGATGCCCCTCATGGCCACCGCCCTCCTCCACGGGACTCATCTCTGACCACTTGAAGGGTCCGCTGCCGATCTTTCGCATGGCAATGGCCCTCATATCATTTCGCACAGATCGCCGTTCCGTGATGAGTTCCATTTCCGCCAGACTATCCGCATCTTCGATGCTCACACTAAGTCGTTCGTCGCCCATGGAGGCGGCGGGTGGAACCCCACCATCCTTGCCATCATCCTCCAGAGTCCTGGGCTGAGTATGTTGGAATCTCAGAAAGACTGGACCCGCAAAGGCATGGAAGTCGCTGATGCCCAGTCGGGCATTGTAGGAGAACAATTTCAGATCTATGTTGCCATAGGCAATCGACTCCTGGCTGCCCAGCAGATCGCCACGGAATCCATGAGTGCGCAGATACTTATCCACCGACGCCAGACTGGTCAGCTCCTCCTCATCGGCCGCCGTCAGCTGTTGATCCTCGCTGTAGTTGACGCCGCTCAATTCCAGGACATTTTTGAAATACGGCACTCCATTGGCCAGCCAGGACGTGTTGCCGGGCACCAGGAATCCCTGAGTAACATCCTTCTTGGTCATCATGCCCGGCAGCTGCTCGGCAATCCAAACCATATCCCTTAGCTGATCGTGCCTCTGCTGGATGGCTGTCCTATCCTTTTCGTTCACCACCACTGGAGCATCGTCATGCTTGTCATCGCCTTCAAGGACATTGTATAGATTATCCTGCACCTTCATCTTGTTCAGATCAACGGTGATCCACTGCTTGGCTCCCGTAAATGGATGCCTCGACATGGCACTGGCCCAAGTCTGACGATTCTGGGATATCCGATTGGCGGCCATGACACGAGCCACCAAGGGCACCATCTTCTTGGGATCCACCGTCTTCCACAGCTGCAGATTCTCGTTCTTGATGCCCACTCCTCCGACGATTGCATGCAGATGACGACCTTTGATGGTGTAGAAGTCATCGGTGGATCCGAGAATGCCAGGATAACCGGTGAAAGTGATATCCACACCGGGCACCGTGTTACTCCGCAGTTTCGGCGAGAAGTGATAGTGAAACTTGTACCGCTTCTGGATTCTCAACATGGAGGAGTAACTTCCAGCCGTGCTGTGACCGAAGAGCAACTGAAGTACCTGCGGCGACTCCTCCTCCTGGACGATCTTCGTCAGCATGGTGGCACTCGGCAGGAAGAAGTTCTTTGGCTGATCCGTTCCGGGTTCCTCAGTATGTTCCGTACTATTCTGCAGCTCATAGTTCTCGTAGTAGATCTTGAGATCCTGAATATCGGCAGCGGCGTTCATCAGCAGAAAATCGGAAAATGGTATCTCCTCCTCCAAGTCGGATCTTGCCCGGGATGCTCCTCGCTTGTAGCCAGTTTCCAGGCCCTCCAGCTGGGTGATGAACAGATGCAGCTGATGCCAGTAGTGATCATTCTCAGCCTTTTCAGTCTGCCTCTTCAGGCGATGGTAGTTGGTGGTCAAAAGTTCCCTGAGCCAACCGCAGAATTTCTGGGTGCTTTCATCACGCTCGCAAGAAGAGGAAATGGTACTACAAATTGTGAAAAAAAGATATATTAATAATCAAAAAAAATCCAAGATAAATATAGAGCTATCTTACTTGGACCACTGATTGTAGATGTTCCTCCAGGTCAGCGAGCCCTCCAGCATTCCGGCGGCATAGGCCTGCACCCAATCCGGATAAGTTCTTTGCGTCTCCACTTCGATTTGGGCCCATCTACAGATTAACAATGATATATTAGAATCATGGCTAGCAATATGTTATGTGGTTAACACCCACCCATTCTCATAAACCGAATCCTTGTAGCAAATCCTGCCAACACCCGTGGGAATGTTGACCAGATCGTTCTGCTGCTTCCAGTTTTCAATCTGGAAGCCCACCTGCTTGGTCCACAGAGCGGTGGCACAGTAGGTGCCATCGTACTCCGGCCTCTCCATATATCCGATGAAGAAGGCTCCGATGACCAAGAGACCAGCACCGATCAGGATGTAGGTCCCTATCCGCGTTTTTTGCCACGATGCACCAACGACTTTTAACATTGTGCCGGCCGTCGTGAAGCTGCTACGATGCAAAAATGGAAAATCCTCTCGAGAAACGATCCTAGAATCAGTGTTCCACCAGTCAGATTCCAATTGCAGGACTTATCCCAGATAATTGTGATCGGCACGAGCGGCGTAGGAGTGTCCAAGACGGTGGGCAATCAGGTGGCCAGTGTGCAGGTGGTTCTGTGGATGGATGGTGAGGGTGCTTGAGGAGCAGGAGGTGCTGATCTCGGTGGCCACGCTGTTGAGCGCCTTGGCCGATTGGTTCATGGGTGGTGCGCTGCTTTCAAGCAGAGATTCCAACGGTTTCCAGGTGGTTATATTCGTGCTAACTATTGACTTTAAATGGCTGCGGTGGTTTGGCGATGCGTTTATTGGAGCTTGGCTATGTCTTTTGAGGTTCAATTTGTATCCCTGGAAAAGTACAACCATAATTAATATGTTTGAAAATACGCAAAACTTGATCATAATGCAGAGACTATGACGTCTTGATGGAATATTTATACATGACCATATAACATCCATTCATCGATGTAAATATTTACTAAACAAACAAATCCAATGATTTGTGTTTATTACTACACACTCATTAAATATTATAAACCGTACCGGAATCTTCCCAAATTCCGCCCTTGAACCATTTCCAATATTTACGCACTTTCCCTGATCTGATCCCATAATCCCGAGTGTTTATCTCACACTTTCGCTACATTTGGCGAAGGAAATTCCTTCTTTTTTGCACAGAGAGCGAGAGAGCGGTAAACAAATTTAAGCATTTGTAAAACTAATAAATTATTTTTATGGCTCGAATAGTACTCGAGTGGCCGAATTGCTATATGGCTAAAACAGCAGCTGGGCCAATGGTAAGAGTGTGCGAACAAAGATAAGCAGGTGCCTCTACAGATCTTGCAGAAAAATCTACATAATAAAATAATCCACAAGAGCGCAATGGAAACAGCGGAAAACTTTCAATCAGTTAGTTAGCCTGTCTTGGGGTCTGTCCTTAGTTAATTAATAAACAACATTATGATTACAAAAAGGCAAATTGCTTTGCCGTCTATAAATATTACAATTTCAAAGCCAATGCCAAGCATATTCAAGATATTGCTTAATCCATAATGTAAATTGGAAATTCTGATCGGAAATTCCAAATTAAACCTGTACTATTATACTATCTGGCGTAAACAATACGCATTTGTGTACATTGGACACGTGGGGCAAACATTCCAAACCATCAGTATCAGTACGAGTACTATAGTAGAATTTTGTTTTCCTTGCAAATTTTTGAGCAATTCTGAATGGTATTAACATCAATCAGTCGGCACGCTGATACAATTAAAATTCTATATTGAATCCCATTTTGTTTTCCCTGATTGTTCCTAAATGTATCGCAAAATGCTTGGGAATTTTGGATATACGAAAGCGCAAATATTTAGATGGATATTTGGCAATAATTTACGACTAATTTGATGATTATAACAGATGTAAAATCGTGTAATAACCATAAGTCTTACCTTTTGTTTCCCGGGTCCAGGAAGCAGCAATATCACAAGTCAACCCATTTGAAGAACTGCAAAAAATGAAAGGAAACAAATTCGTTAGTCTTTAATCCAAACATTTGCTCAGACATTCGGTCATCAACGCATTATTAATTCGTATCTTTGTTTATTTATCCAAATGGTCGCAAGTCTCGTGATTTGTCTGATTTCTGCCGACATATAGTAAGGAGTCTGGAGTGTCTTTGTTTACTTTGGATTATAATGGACATCGCTGGGCAGGCGCACGCGCTTATTATTTATTATTTGTCACAAAATGTTGATCATGGCAATTACTGGATATGCGATATGATATACGATCGCCAATTGGCTGGTGGCCTTTTTTATGGAAGTATGGAAGGTTCGTTATCTAGTTCTCAGAAATCTAATATATGGGGTTCACATCGATCTATCAATAGCTATTTTCATATTCTAATAATCTTTTTCCTAATTATTCATAGTATAATAGTCTTAATTGCGATTAATAAGCTTAAGACATGGGATTTTTTATGACGAAACACTTAATTATTATGACATATGGCATATAACTAGAACTTATGGCATTGAGCAGCTATAATAATGTATTTCTCAGTAACAATTTTAGTTCCAAGTACTGTAACGTAGGTCATTTAACTGAAATGCCTGGCAACTGAGCTATTTTTGTAAAACAACTTTAATTGCCTGGTAACTGCAACTTGCGCACCTTTTCTTTAAAGCTTATTCAAATAGCACCTTTTATCAGAAATAGTGAAATATTCAAGCGAATCATTCTAAATCACCTGTTTGGAGGGCTATTAATGCTTTCGGCTGTGTGACTAACCAGTGAGCTATAAGCAATTATTTAAAGGCCCAGTGTAAACATTCGTATTGCAAATTCGAAAAAATATCACAAGTACGAACGGAAATTCTTTCATTTCACTCATTTTCATTTCAGTTCGCTGTGCAAATAAACAGCAATCAAGATTTAAGGAAAAGAGTCAGCCTCAACACATCAATCGATGCCATCAGTATGAATGAAATAGGTTTATATTTTTAAACATATTAAAGGTAATCCGTAACAGAACTTAATTGACTTGCCCTCATGGAAGGCTGCAACCCACAACCAGGCTGTCAATATCATGGGTATACTATATAGTTGAGTATACTATATAGACAGATCCAACTGAAAAGTTCGAAGTAAACCTCAACTGACGCATTAGCGCCATGGCAGGAAAGCTAAATGCAAACTTGGGAGCATAAAAGTGGCGAAAGGTTGTGATGAGATCGCACTGACGTCTTTGCGGCTCATTTAACTACTTAACTCGATTAACGCTATTATCATTATCGCTGTGCAAACACAGTTGTTTTGTTTTCCATATCCATATGTATCCATATAAATCCTCACTGTGCGCTACCGAGCTAAGTAGTGCCATTGTTTTCATAGCCCTGACAAAATTATCATATGCACTTATACAACTTATACTTATATATGTATGTACAACCATTTTGTCAGTTGATCAATCAAAACTTAGTCGGCGTAAATAGTTTACACATGTGTTCAACTTTCGCTGTCGCCAAGTGAAGAATATTGATAAGATTGTCAGCATATTTATTAGTTCAATATTTAGATATGCGTGTCTAGCTTTTGGCATATTAAGAACGTAAGTTCAATCAACGGAATTCCATATAGTTTGCTCAGATAAGATAACACTTAGTCTAGCCGCGATTAAATTTTCCGTACAATCGAGGAAATTTACTGGGGGAAAATAAAGTAAGTATCTTGCTAATTTCTTTGTTCAACAATAAATAGCACATCATTTTTGGGAATTTATGAACTAGAAAACACCCACATTTTCTCTAAAAACTTTTCCATAATTCCATAATTCCCGCGTATATTTACTTGTTTTCACGATTATTAATGATTTTCCATTGGGAACGGAAACTTTTGATGGCTGCCAATAATTTCTATTGTTCATCCATTTAAAATATATATATGCGCACTAAGGAAACACTTGAATATAACCCACATTCTTGGTATATATTTTATTATGTCTACACTGCTCAATTCCATAAAATATGCATAATCTTTCTTTAAAATTCCGAACGCCACATGTGGCATTAAGTGGAATAGAGGCTTGTCGATCACCGAACGTGCCACGTGTGTTATTCCGGAAATAATGCCATCATTAGCGTATTGGATAACCAATTCAATTCAATTCACTCCCCTACGATTGTGGGAATCACTGAATGAATTCGCACGGATCGCCAACGCAGCAAAATCATGGCTTTTGGATTCAGGTAACGCGAAAACTGCTAACTTGGCCGATGCCACGCGCCGCCATCCAGTTGACAACGCCACAGATTTTGATGAGCCCCATCACGGAGTCTAAAGTCTGGAGTGAGTGCCGTGTAAACTGATGCCGGGACAACTAAGTTGGGAGTCAGCAGAGCAAGTGCAGCCGTTTTGTAAAGCCAGACAGCGCCGCACTGCGAGGGCATACACTGAGCACAATTAAGCTATAATATAATATAGTATTGCATCAAGATTATAATATCTTGCTGACACATTTAGATTTTACTTTAATACTACAAACTACAAACTTTGTATTCTATCAATAACCAAAAGCAAACCCTTTAAAAATATATCTTTTGACATACTTAATATGATATATTTAATATCAATATATCTTAGTTCATTCGTTTTTATCCATTTATTTTTCCCGCAATGCAGATACATTATCTTTTGTTGGAACTGCACATTTTCGGACCGGAGCCCTGTCCAGTGTTTAGACTAGTGACAGACAGACAAAACCCCAAGCGCCGCGTCGCGACGTCTGGACTGGCGAATCTGGCGATTCTGGGGGATCTGGGGATCAGAACAGTCGGAATTTCTATGGTCCGCACGTGGACGAGACAGGTTATGCAGTTTGGAGAAGGGGGCTGAATTTATGGGGGATCGTCTGAACGTGAGGAGTAAGTTGTAACAAGCCAAAGGCGTAGAATTGCATCAGATACTGCCGTGTCCACTCATCTCAGCTGATCCGATCCAACACGCTCCAATCGAATGATAATCGAGATGCTAACAACCCATCCAGCTGATTGCAAACTGAGTTGTGAATGATGCGTTCAGTTCGCTGATTTAATCAGATTATAGAATATGGCAACAATTTGATTAGCTAGGGGCTTGTGCGGGAAATTCTGAATTAGTGAATGCTAATGAAATCGGCGTACAATATTGTGTTCATAATCTGCGATCGCTTTGAATTCGTGAATAATCGGGCATATTCAAAGCAATTTCATTGTCCCCAAATGAATCTATTTTCACATTGAGTTCCCAGGGGAAGGTGATCTATCGAACTCATGATATAAGTAAGTGATATAACTTGAATGTTACTTTTGAAAGGTTTACCTTTATATAAGAACATCATTATAAGACTGTACAGTATTAAATACTTTTTAGGAAATTGATTTTGGATTTGCTCTGCTTTTTTAAGAGTTGTGATGCACTTTATTCAATTTTTCTTTTCAAAAAAAGTATTCGCTATTAAGTCGCAATTACATTGAATGTCAATGGCACAGCAAGCTAACTGTTACATATACACATTTTTAAGACCTTTCAAAAACTAATCAGTTCACAAAATTCTGATGCAACCGAAACCGGTTATTTTGAAGAATCCCACGGTTGATAAGTTCGTTTACCCCTTTCGATAAGTCACTTACCAAAATCTAATTCGCTTATAAATTAACTGCAATTAACTGGAAATTCGATGGGACTGCGACTTAATTTGTATTAAGATTGTTTGTTTTCCACGTTAACCGGAAAAATCTGCACCAAATAAGTATCTCGAAGATACAGCGGAGTCTCCTTTGCGTCAATCTCTTAGCCCGATCGCCCCGTTTCTGTTTGGATCGTGCGAATGCGAATGCCTTGACGTTGCCACCGAAACTGTCGGCGCTTTTTCGGCACTCGGCTTTTCGACTTTCGTCTTCTCTCGGGTTTTTCTAGCCACGCCGACGATGGCGGGAAAATCGTGTGAAATTTTCATACCCGCTAGCTGAAAAGTTCACGGGTATGTGGTAAATTTTCCCACTTGGTAATTTGGAAAAATTATCTTAGCTATCTTAATCAAATATCTTAGTTATGCATATATTTTTGGTATGCGATATATAGATTTCACATTTTTCTCTGAATATTAATTGTTGGCATATATCAGCTGTTTTTTAAAATAAAGAACATAAATGCTTATGTTTGGAAATTCCCCAATAATATTGAAAATAAAATTCAGAACTTTCGATTTATGGCAAAACATTAAAATAAGAATTGGGACAATCTTAAAACTGGGTATCTTATAGTTGGGAAAATACTTTTATTTTCGTGCTAGGTCTTTCAGAATCAAAAGTTCTATTGAACTTGGCCGCCATTTTCGAGGAAGGGGTTCGGTTCGCTTGGGTTTTCCTCGGATTGGCAGGTGCTACATATGCGGCATATAGACAGCCAGTCAGTCAGTCAGTTATCTCTGCCTAAGAAGTGAAAACTCGTAGGTTGGTCAGCGCGAGGTCTTGGGTTAATTACGCAAGGTTCTTTGGTCAGATTTATTTATGGCCACTATGCCTGATTTATTTGCGCATTTTGCACTTGTCCATGCAAACGGCTAACTGACAGGCAATCGTGTTTCCGCTTGGCTACAGTTTTACAATTGAAATTGACATTTAATTGAGCCGCATTGCAGTGCGCAATTGAAAATGGTTTTCCCATGAAAATTGTGGGGCACTCAGCTTCCTCCCAATGCTTTCTAGTGCATTTCACTTTCTTTGCTCAGCAAATTGATAAGAGTCTCATTTTTGGGGTCAATCAACAACAAAAATTCTTGGCGACTTGTTCTCAATTGAAATGAATTGAAATGGCGACATGTTAGCTTGAGCATAAATCACACATACATATATATATTCACATTTCTAGAGCGCAAATCGAATGGCGGGGATAACCTTGATTAGTCTTTATCTCTTTGGGTTTTCCTAAGCCATTTCATTGACAATTGTCGGTCAATATCAAAGCTAAAAGTGATCTGTTCAAAAGGGAGGATTCTCTACAGTCTCTAGATGGCCTGCTTAAACATTCCCTTTATTCATCATACTGGTTCATTGCTCTGCGCCTTCCTGTTCTTCTTCTTGGATCGTCTGCATTCCTTTAAGCTTATATACAGTAGAAATTCTATAGCTTTAACTGCTAAGCTAAATCATATTTCAGCTAATTAGTTAATAGTTCTTAAAGAAGTCACTTGTATAATTTATATTGAATGCAATTTCTATTAAAACTATATTTTTGAGCACTAATCTATTGCGTTCAGTTAGAGGTAGCGAATCTCTACTGTACGCCCAGCCAGTAAGGACAAGAACCTCAAGGATTTTGACCTCATTTGTCTGGGGCTGTGGGAACACGAGAATGTGAGCAGGAGCTGCCGCTCCGCCTGGCCACTTCTCGGAAAGACCTGCCCCCCTCTTGTTTAATAGTTTTTATTGCCTTTATTTGTTTGCTCAGACTGAAGAGACTTCGAAGAACATTCATTGAAATGAGCCGCGCATGCGCAGTGGAACAGGGGCAAAAAAAAAACTTGTTGCTAGGCGGTAAAATTACCCCTTTGTTCCCCGTCGATCGTTTTTATTTTTTTTTGAGGTAACTTGAGAAGTTGTGTCTTGGTTTTTTTATATATTATTTTTTTGTGTAGCTTGTATTCTAGGCCATTGGCTTTTGAGGTTGAACTCTTACTTTTGTTCAAGCGAACAGAATCGTACTCGTTGGCAAGGTTCTCATTTTGTAGAGGTTTAACTTTTTCTTAAATTTTACTTGGCGGCCAAACCGAACTGCTCAGGTGTGTAGCTCGAACTAAACCGCCACTGATTTTGATATGTTTGTGGTCCTCGCATCCTCACATGCCGTGCAAAAAAACAGAAGCGTTATCTACTGGAGATAATGGTGATGTTTCAGCGGAAAAGACACTAAAACGGTCGGATAATCTACGTAAATACGTCAAGTACGATGTATTTTTGGATGCCCTATGTCTTAATTGTTATATGACATGTTTATTTGGCAAACCTCCGCTTGAAGTTCAGTGAGTATCTGTTTACTGGGTCCTCACCCATGTCAACCGCCTGCCCGACACTCATGTGATCTGTTACGATTCAGATACAGATATCTGAAATATATATGTGGAAGTTGTTATTTAACGGCTGACTCAGCTTCGGGCTAAAGTCTAGCCGATTACCGATAGCGGAGTCATTCACGGAACTTAATCAGTGCTCCCGAAGAGGCGACAAGTGCTAAAAATAAGCGGCACCATTGGTATTTCCCCTCTGAACTTTGATAAGAGCATGCGGAATATACAAATAATATCGCAAAAAGTTCGCATATTGCTAATAAAACTCATATGTAGGAATTAAAGCTTTAGTGGAAAACTGTATAGTGCCGAAAACAACTCACACAAATAGCACATTTTAGTGTGAAAAACATGAAAATATTTTTAACAAATGTGATACAATTATACATAAAAATATATTTATACACGCTTTAAATGGCTCACACAACCTATTTTTAAAATCAATGAGTTCAAACTATGAGTTCTTTGAACTTATACTCGGAATAAATTAGTTTATATAGGAAAATTACTTATAAATGGAAAACCCAATTTCACTCAAGGGACAGTCACCCCTATTCCGACTCGTCGTCTATCGAACCCCGATCCCCAGATAATCCTTATAAATATGTCTATCTATCAACCCAATGATGGGAAAAAACGTCCCCAGACAATCGCAATATGTTGACCCTATTTTTGTCGGTAAACAGATATTGCGACGCGTTCCTGATTTTTGCGATGGCATTTCGAGGTCAATAAATGATACAATGGCAGTGTTTTCACTAACAGTTAACGCTTAACACTCGAGTTCAGTACTCTTCTACCGATTCGGTTTCGGAATGAGATCGAGATTGAGAGCGAGGACAACTTACCGGAAAATTGAAATGGCTCGTGACTCAGGCGAATTCCGCGCCGACAAATAAGAGAAATTCGCAGGGGGGTTTTAGTTTCAAGATGACACTATTCGTTGGATCGCTGCTAAATTCAGCCACTGCGAACACGATTTTAACACGATTTTGCTATATAGTCACACAACGCTCTCGTGTTAATTATCCATGAAGGGCTACATTGAAAAGGCGCAGGGTTGGGTGTGTATAACTTTTTCCGGATTACACTCTCTATGCGATTGGTTTGATTGGCGGCGATTGGGAACCAAACACACTTTTATTTCGATGCAAAAACTTGTCACTTCAGATCATCGAAATGTTTGATATGGTTATTGTTGCTATGCGGCGTGTTGGAAATATCAGCGGCAAGTAACTAATTATACAGCGTGGTCGAGTATATGTAATGTGTGCTGCTTGAGTGTATTTTTTATTGGCGGAGAGTTTGTTAGAACGCGAGAACGTGGCGTTTATAAATGTTTAAATAATTTTTTGTAATTTAATTGAGCGTCGGACGATACTCTCTGTTTCTTGCACGCGGTACGTATGTATTTTTAGCGTCGGCAATTGCACATCCAAGTGAAATTGAACAGATAACAACGAACTGAAAACTCGAGTTCAACACGCAAACACAGATCACAGGGAATTAAAGCGATTTTCCTTCCGTTTCGACTATGCGCAGCGGACAGACTGATATTGCGGACCCGAAGCCGAAGAGTTTTACGATCGCTCGGTTCGGTCTGTCCGCAGAAAGTGCGAGAGCAACCACTCAACTACACTGCACTACAAAGCAGTGATTTGTTTTGAGTATGGTCTTGAAAAAAAAAGATTGTATTCTAGGCTACAGAGCACTCATACATGTATGTTGAGCAAGGTCTTTAATATAAAATATAACCTTTATAAAAAGCTTTGTGAATCTTGTTTATTTTTTACAGACATATATAATAAATAAAATTGAATACCTATATATACATACATACGTATTATACAGTGTGCAGAAGTCCTATTAAAAATTGTATACCAAAAAAATCATTTTCTATCGAATTTAGTTGAATCAAATTTAAGTTACACCTCTACATGTGAACATTATTAAATAACCAAATATATGATAAGAAGAATAATGCCTTGTAAAGAGTAATGTTTCTAGATGATTTTTTTTACCATCATAATATTTTTATTTTTAAGTAGTTTTTCGTATGTTTACATATGTACGATATTTATTATTCAAGTGCATTTTGCTAGAATAAATGTATTTAAAAAAGTCGTAATAAAATCGATTGTTTCTTATAAGGATCGTGGTTCCCATTTCCTTGTAGCTTGGTGTTTCGGTTATTTGTTTCCACTCAATTGGCTGCCAGTGAGTGAGTAGCATTACCTTGCTCTCTTTGATTTTTCACTCCGATATTTTTCTTTCACCTGGCAACGCAATTCTCTTGTTCACTTGGCAGATTGGTTTCATGTGAATATATGTAAATTTAACAGTTATTCGTGACGTCTTACTGCGATACCGCTGTCGAGTGGAGCTCCGCCCCCCAATTCGCAACTAGCTGCAGCTAAGTGGGCAAACAAAACGTGCGGCGATAAGAGCGAACTGATAAGGCGGAAATGCTTTCAGGCAGATTCATTTGGGTAGCCTAAAATCTAGGCTGCGACAGGCGTAGAAATTCGCACAAAGCTAAATAAATAGTGGATAAAAGTACAGTTTGCTTTCCTTATCGCAGGCTTACCTGCCCAAACAATCGCATCCCCTGCAGGTGGGATGGATGAGTAATCCGGTATCGAAATAACACCTGAACGGAAGACATTCAGCGAAACGAACAAACGAACATCAAAAAAAGAAGAAAGGACTATTAAATTATGACATTCTTATTTATCGTTCGACTTAAACCTTTCACATTCTTGGGTTTATTTTAATTTTAAATTATCAACAACCCAGATTTTAAAATTCCTTAAGATCAAATTTTTTCACTTTACCTTAGAACCTTTTTAAGCGTTGTTTTCTCTTTGAGATTTGTCAAACGAATGGCATCTGGTTCCATAGTGTAGCGGTTATCACGTCTGCTTTACACGCAGAAGGTCTCCGGTTCGATCCCGGATGGAACCAGGAGGAAATAACTTTTTTCATTTCTTTTGATTTTTTTAAATGTTTAAAAAGTGGATCTTCAAGAAACAAAAGTATGTAATATAATTCTTTCGTTCATGGCATACACAAAAATCTGCTGTTTTTACTTAATTATATTTTTCTATTTTGAGATATTAAAAAATATTTAAATATTATTTCAGCCGTAATAAAAATTAATAAACATATAATGAAAAAAATTATCTTTTTCTCTACGTGGTTCCATCCGGGATCGAACCGGAGACCTTCTGCGTGTAAAGCAGACGTGATAACCGCTACACTATGGAACCAGTTGTGCGTAGCTCGGCCAAATTTCAGTTTTGTTCAGCAAGCGCTGAAAACTTATAGCATACTTGTATGCTGATAAAAAATAAAAACAAAATAAGCATAATTCCTCTAACTAAGAAAGATAAAATATTTACGTGTGAGTATCATATTTTTATTTAAAAGCCAAGAGCACAAAATAGCTATATATTTGTGCCTAATCGGGTAAAATCTTGTTACTACTTAGTTGTAAGTATTATAAAATAAGTATAAGTTAGAAAGTAAAATTACAAACACAGTTGTAAATATATTGCACCGTTGTTCAACCTAAAAAGTATGTCCTAAGCAATAAATCAACAAAAACTAAGGTCTAACAAAAGGGAAATTCGCTGAGCAAATGAATCTGAGGCTGTAGAAAATCAGGATTAGCAGGAGCAGAAACCAAAACTGGACGCGCAGACCGCCGAGGACGTGCAGCTGGACTAGCAGTCGATTGTCCATCCAACACTCGCTTCAATATCGCCTGGCAGTCGTGGGTCTGGGCACACCCGAGGTTCGCGGCCTGGCGGATTTGGAGCGCATTGGATTGGACACCCCATCGGTGTTGTAGCTGAGATAAACATGTGAGAGATCGAGGAAATCGGGCTCCCTGCCACTCGTCTTGTGCGCCGAGATGTGCTTCCTCATGTTGTTACCCGTGTAGGCCACACACTTCAGCTGCCACTCGCCGATGTCCTCGTTCCAGTGCGTATACTGATTAATCATCGATTGGTACTCCTTGGGCACGTAGGAATTTAATACCAGCTCGCATAAAGCGAGTTCCCTCGATAGGCTCCTGATATTCTCGTAGATGCCCTCCTTTTCGCGCTGGTGTTCCTGCTGCTGATCCGCCAGCTCCGATTTCACGCCCATCAGCATCTGCATCACCCGGTGTATCTTCTTGGTAATGCCAGTGCTGGCATCTTGAAGCGTGGAGTAACGCTCCTCAATGTCAATCCTTTCGGTGGCCTTTTGCTGCAGCGTTTGCTTGAGCGCCTCCTCGGACTTTTCATGTTGCTCCAGCTCCGCAATGGATTGCTCCAGCAGCAGCTCTTGCGTCTGCGCTTTCTCCAGCAGATTCTCCCCTCCAACGAGAATTTTACCCTCCAGTGAGACTAGTTTATTGCGAAGTGTTTCCTGCTCCGTCTTAGCATGCTCGATTTCCTTCTGATGCTCGTTTTTGCGCTTGGCCAGTTCCTCTTTTTCGGCATCGGTTTTCTCGCGCTTCTTCTTGGGCTTTTTCTCCACTGCCTGGATAGTTGATGACTCCAATTCGATCTCCAGTGGTGCCTCCAGCTCGTCATCTGCTGTATCCTCCTCCTCTTCGGAGCTCGGTGGCTCCTCCTCCAAGCCGTCGCCCTCCTCCAATTGCTTGCGAAGTCGGGCAATCTCCTCCTGAAAGTGACGAAGCAAAGCATCCTTGGGTTCCTCATTGATGTGCATGCGATTCTGGATATTCTTAGCACGACTAGCATAGCGCAGGGTGGATATAGTTTCCATATAGTTGCTATCCGCTGGACTAATGGTGGCACACATCACGGTCTTGGAGTTACCACCGAGGGAGTCCTGCAGAAGTCGAGTTAGCTTCGAGTTCCTATACGGTATGTGTGTGCTCTTTCCATCCACCAACGCACTGATCACATTTCCCAGCACCGATAGCGAAAGATTGATCTTGGTGGCTTCTTTAAGCCTCTGTCCACTGGCCTGGGTCTTCGACTGCCTTTCGGAGCCGGCGAGATCCACCAGCTGTAGTTTACCCATTCTCACGTGCTGGACATCTCCTTCGCCCAGCTCACTTCTCTCCACAGTAATGGAGAAAATGGCATGGGAGCGGGAGCTCTCCTGGTTCATTTTGGTGGCTCCCACGGCACGATTTTTGTTACCCAAACGCATGATGTTCTCCAGATCATCGGCATTGTGCACCACATAGCCACTGAGATCCTTAACAAAGACGCCGATGTCCGGTCGCTCCTTGACCTCCAGACTCTTGCCCACATCCTTGCCCAGTAGATCCCGCACCTCTTCGTTATAGATCTCCATGTAGCTGACGCGCACCAGGAACTTCTGGTTCTCCTTGGCCTTAGCAATGTGCCCAAAGATGTGCGCAAATGCATTCGGAATGATGCCCTTTGTTTGCGGCGAATCCGGATTCCCCGACATGGTATACGTCTTGCCGGTGCCCGTTTGTCCGTAGGCCAGGATGGTGCCATTATAGCCCTCCAGCACCTTGTCCACAATCGGACGAGCGGTGTCCACATAGAGATCCATCTGATTGGAGCCCCCATCGAATACATTGTCGAAGTAGTACGTTTTCGGCGGCTCATTGGCGGTGGCATTCGGTTTCATCACCGTAATGGCCCGGTTGATCTTATCCACCGAAATCGCACTTAGCGCACCCGCGGACAACTCATTTTTGTCCATGGGTCGCGTTCGCACCACCACACGCACATTCTCGATTTCGTCATCCAGCTGGGCCGTTGTTCCCGCATTTCCCTCCTCCTGCGGCATGACGATCTGCGTCCTGGCTTTATTCCTCGTCTAGTAAGAGCTATTAACCACTTTTTGCGCTGACCGCACTTAGTGGAAATCAATAAAGAGGGTTTCTTCTCGCATTTGTTTATGCGTTGCTAGGTTTTTTTTGTTGGCGAATGATTAACGGGTGCTCAGCTGTTATCGATAAGTGGGGGTGTGCGAAAAACTGGCGAGAGGGATGCCAGACCAGCGGAAAATGTATTCATCGGTTAAGCAGTATAATTTTATAAATATAATTATTTATATAATAAAGAATAATAATATATATAAAAATAATTAGCAAAAATAAAACGAAAAAAATATAATATGGATCTGTGTCAGGATAACCAATCGAGGGAAATTTTTGTGTACTGCGATATTTGCATTCGTTTCTACTTTTTGATAAGTCTTTTTCAAGGCTTTTAAGAACTTTGTAGATCTTGCGAAAAAAGTTTCACCAATAAAAATTGAAATTTCTTTTGTGATAACATGATACATGATACATGAAAAATTGCATAACAGCACCCAAAATTCTGCTAAGTAAGTTAGCTGTTTTTACAGCTGTTCTGTCAACTTATCTAATGAAATCATCAAGTGGTTTCTAAAAAATATAAATATCCAACTTAATGTCAACAAGTAGTTCCAATTAGAATAGTATATTGAGTATCTTGAATCAACAAGTAGGAAATCCGTAAATTCGAAGATATAATTTTCTTTATTAAAGGAAAAAACAAAACTTAAAGCAATTAAGGTATACTTTTTAACAAATATTTTTTACAAAAAAAATAAATAAAAATGTATATTATTAATGTATTGAATTGTAATTAGTACACTAAATAAAAAAAAAATAATAAAAAATAAAATTAAAATATCTGTTTAAAAATACCAAAATATCGCCCCCGCCGATTCGGATTCGCTGGCAAACGAGCGAGTTGCCCACCACCACCACCTCCGCGAGAGAGCAGCGAAGAAGAGGAAGACTTTGTGGCAGTGGAACTGAAAGATTGATTCGATTGGCGATTGGCTGCCCGCAGAGTTTCCTTAACCGACCAGACGACGCAGAAATTAAAACTCCGGCCACCATGGCAGCGACATTGCGAAGATTCCATGGCTTGAGATTGCTGAAATCCGCGCCAGCACTCAGCCTGCAGCAGGTAAAGATCGTGAACGGCGGCTGCAAGTTTTTCTACAGCCACCGCAGCACCTTGAAGGAGTCGTGTATCCGATGGAGAAAAACATGAAATAATACCACGTCCGGTCATAAAAAGCAAGGACCAATGGTGCACACTGGGTGGCATTGTGAGTGGTATCCGCATTTCCAATGGGATTAAACGAACTCGAATGCGAACCGAACAACCCAATTATGTAACTCCGTGCAAAAATTCGTACTCTCCTTGGCCGAACGTCCGAACTAAATGACATCCCTTCTACTTGCAGGCGAAGAACCTCTCCTCCGCCGGCAGCTGGGCCAGTGGCAAC
The DNA here is from genome assembly GCF_016746395.2 of Drosophila simulans. Classification (NCBI taxonomy): domain Eukaryota; kingdom Metazoa; phylum Arthropoda; class Insecta; order Diptera; family Drosophilidae; genus Drosophila; species Drosophila simulans. The sequence continues at coordinate 5,261,086 of NC_052522.2, forward strand.
AAGAAGGTAAGTCTGCGAGTCAGGAATCCCACATATTCCCCACTTCGCATTTCATAATACCCGACCGGACCTAACCTCAAAACGCGTTTGCTTCTCGGTGACTGTGTGTGCGTGTGTGTGCATCACCAACAGCTGATCGGAGCCTTGGGAGCGATCACCGGCGGAGTGGGCGCCCTCATCTACGCCCTGGAGCAGTCCGTGCAGGCCTCCGGCGGCGAGGTGCACTCCCCCGCGCAACTCTGGAACCACAAGGGCCTCTTCGACGCTTTGGACCACCAGAGGTAATCAATAAGGGCGGCATTTTCCCGGCTAAACTGAGAAGTGGAGGAGCTAACTAAGTGCATTTCTAGTGAATTGGGTTAGATTGTTGTCAAATTTTGAACAGTGTAGTTCTGCAAAAGGTGTTCTTCATTAATTTGAGAGATGTGGAAAGATTTTGTTTCAAGTATTTAAACTTTCCAATACAGATATCATATTCAATTTTCCGGCAAATCTTCTGTAATCTTTAAAAACTGATAACAACTATAGATTAACAATACTTTGCTTATAAAGGCTAAGCAGAACAGCAACTAACAGAATATTATTAATTGTTAAATGGAGATATTAGTTATTGCTTGTGACTAAAGAATGTTTTATTGTATCTGTAACATCATCTCATTTCCTACTTTCAGCGTTCGTCGCGGCTACGAGGTGTACAAGCAGGTGTGCTCCGCCTGCCACTCGATGCAATACATTGCCTACCGCAATCTGGTTGGTGTCACCCACACCGAAGCCGAGGCCAAGGCTGAAGCCGAGCAGATCACGGTGGGTAACGGAATGGATTAATAGATCTAGATGGTTCCTAATTGATTTGGATGTGTCCGTTACAGGTCAAGGACGGTCCTGATGACACCGGCAACTATTACACTCGTCCTGGCAAGCTGTCCGACTACTTCCCGTCGCCGTATCCCAACGAGGAGGCGGCCCGTGCTGCCAACAACGGTGCTTATCCTCCGGATCTGAGCTACATCGTGTCGGCCCGCAAGGGCGGAGAGGATTACATCTTCTCGCTGCTCACGGGCTACCATGATGCCCCTGCCGGAGTGGTGCTGCGCGAGGGCCAGTACTTCAACCCGTACTTCCCGGGCGGCGCCATTTCCATGGCCCAGGTGTTGTACAACGAGGTGGGTGGCTGATCATTAGATTTCAAGATCAAGAAGAAACTAATGATTTGAAATCGATGTAAGAGAACACAATTGCAATCTTTAATGATTCTTCCCTTTCCAGGTCATTGAGTACGAGGACGGCACACCGCCGACGCAGAGCCAGCTGGCCAAGGACGTGGCCACTTTCCTGAAGTGGACCTCCGAGCCGGAGCACGACGACCGCAAGCAGCTGCTGATCAAGGTGATCGGCATCCTCGGCTTCCTGACCGTCATCTCGTATTACATTAAGCGGCACAAGTGGTCGTCGCTCAAGTCGCGGAAGATCGTGTTCGTGCCCAAGGAGAAGTAGAATGTTTGAATTTGATTTTGATGGTGTGAAGAAATGCAGTGTTATCGCGGCTTTACCGACTAATAAAGATAAATCAATTTTAAGCAAAAACCAAACCACACACAAAGTGAACGAGCATCCGCAGCCACCAAGTCAATGTTCTCTCCGCTGAAAAAATATAAACACAAAAACTATACCAATTTGCGAGAGCCAACCAAATTCAAATAAAACTAAATAGCTAAATCTAAAACATCCTTGGTATGCCAGTACCAAACGAAGATCGGATCGGAAGATTCAATGAGCGGGGGATTGAGGCTACAAAGACTACAGGAGCCTAGCGAAATGATTGATGGATAATGTGACATTGATTGTGTATAGAATCGATAAATCAATTATGTATTGAAAACAATAAACAATTGACAAATAAACGGAAATGATAGTTGGGAAATCATTTCTAGGCGGCGAATGCATCAGTTTTCAATTTAAAAAGTAACTTTATTTTGTTGCCCATGTTTTGTTTATAACTTTTGAACCAATCCCACTTGGATAGATGGAAACAATACGTTTTATTGGATTAATTGTTTTATTTAGAAGCTTAAATTAAAGTATTATTTTAATCATCGTTCATCGTTCTGTCCGCGCGATTTGCTCATCGGCTTAGTGTGTGTGTGTTTCTATATATATATATATCTATAATTTCCACAATTCAATGATTATAAATCGCGTCCCTCGTCCCAAGCGATTCGGGAGGAAGATATTGAAAGAATAGAATATAAAATCAACTACAAAATCGCTTCTTCAATGGTAAAAAAAAACGTTCGTACTGGCGCCGTCTACAAAAATGCTGTTCGACGTTGGTTTTATTTAAATTAATATATATTTTGCTTTATGTATATAATTAATAAATTTTTAGTTTAGGCAAAAAACAATAATTACGCTCGGATCTCACGCTGTGATCCTAAATAATCGTTATCATTTTTATGCATTACATTTCTGTTCGATTAATTTACGAATTTTTCGGTTTGAAGTGTTGAATCTGAATCTCTCAGGCATTTAACTTGTTTCTCATGCTGCTGTTTTATTTCTTATTCAAGAAGTTCTCATATTTTCGTTTCGTTTTGTTTGGGACTGAAGTAGAAAGTAGTAAGAAGCAAAGTAACCAAACACGATGACATAGTTCATGACGGAAGGGACGACGACGACCTCTTCATAGTGACGCTCCTATCGCATTTTTCGCTGCTGTTCCCTTTACTTATAGTATAGCTTGCATTTGGTTGTTGTTCTTGCCACAATAACCGCACTCGATCTTTATTACGTTCATTAATAAGCATCCGCTGCCGCCGATGGCAACTCGGCGGAGCAGCCGCCACACAATCTCTTGTTAATTCCACGCACGTGTGGCCACCTCTTGGTCTTGGACTTTTGGACTGATGGTGGTTGGTTATCCGGCTCTCAATGGGTGTGGATGCTGCTCCCGCTCGCGTTGCAGTCGATGCTGTTGCAGCTGCTGCTGGTGTTGCTAACGGATGTTGTCGACTAAAAACAGCTACCTTCTGGCGGCTGTGCCAGCTTCAGGTTCTCTTTCATGGTCATAATCCTACGGATTTCCTGCAGCATCGTTTTTATATTGTACTCGCGACTCCATCTGGCCAACATCTGAACTGATCTATGATCAACCTGTTGCAAATGCAAATATATGTAGTCATTGTTTATGCCACATTCGATTGCTTGCACTTACCACGCCATTGTTCTGATTAATGCAGTTAATGTTTACTTTAGTTATAAACCGGAGCGTTGGTGGCTCATCCGGATAGCGTTCGCCGCACTCGATCTTTAGTGAATACATTCGATTCTCGAATGGTGTCTGTAAGCACAAGAGTTTGCCATTAGCATTAAATGATTCCTGAATGATTCAATACTCTGTGCACTTGCGGCCAGAGTGTCGATGAGTCAGGCGCCCATTCCCCCTAGTCCTCCGCTTCTTCTCCACTTTAGTTGCCACTGCAACTAAACCAAGTTGGGGCTCTGCTGTTAGAAGACCCTGCCACCCAAACTCCTCAATGATTCATGCGGCGGCGCGCGCAACACTTCTAGACTATACAAAAATTAAATGCAAATTTAGTTTTCCGTCGCTTTCCTGGCTAGCAATTCAAGGCTAGAGCCTTGTTTTTCCCCAAGAAATGCATGGAAAGTGGAATATTTTCTTGTGTATAAAATAAGAATAAATTAGCACGTAAACGAGCGTTTCTATACCTATATTATAATTATAATAATTCTAGATTTTTGCTTGTAGTTTTCATATAAGATTAAAACCTATTCATGTTCCCATATTTTCTGACCTGTACCTCACTACCTCATAAGAAGCTAGATATTTGGTGAAGCCAATGACTTGTGAAGCCCACTCACAATGAGTTGCATCAGCGGTGCTAATGAAATGCAAATATTCCATCGCACTGAAGAGATAAAGATAAACTGAATGCCCTATTCATTGGTCTGCGTAATCTAAGCGATAAAATGTCAATAATCCTAGAGAACTGCCTGATAAACCGGACTTATCTGGTGACGTAGCGAGGAAAGTCCAATCGAAATGGAAACTTACTCTAGGCGGACCGATGATCATGCCGATCCAGTAGGTGAGCGTCATGTCGTCGTCGTTCTCCAGACCCCACGATATGGTGCCATCGCCCACGCCCTTCTGGCCCTGATCCAGCTCCTCCAGTAAGCGGAAATTTCGTGGCACCACTGCAAAGTGAAACGGCAAAGAGGTGAGAACTCGATGACATAATGCATTTTCACTGAAAAACTTCAATCTTTAAATATGGTCATTAAGTTAACTGGCAGCTTGTTTTCGATTTTCTTGTTGGCGGGGCAAGAAAGTACTTAACTTTCCAAATAATCATAATCACAGACATATTTATAATGGACTGGGAAAGTTAATAGATAAGTTAAATATATATATATACATAATCCATTTTAAAAACTAATCTATTATTTTCTTATTGGATGGACGTTTTCTTTGGTATACACCATTTTCGATGCTATTTCGGGTACATTTTCTCTCAGTGTGGGGTCATATGGGTACGTGTTGTTGTTGTTTTGCGCTCTGCTTCTCGTGTTGTTTTTGTTTTCGGCCGTGTGACTTTGTACGCATTTTCGTGCAGAGAACACAAGTCAAAAAAAAAAAAAGTGCGAAGCGCAGATATTAGGAACGATGGGCGCGGGGGAGGGTGTGTCGGCGGGGGCGGGGCGAAAGCATAATTTCTGCATTTGCAAAAACAATCCAGGCAAATGTAAATGGCAGCTAATTTAATTAGAAAAGACAAGGCAGCTTGCAAAACGCAAGTGTGCAAAAAAAAAGGAAAATAAAGAAAAAACTTAAAGTATGAAGGCAAGAAGAAGAGCGTGCGCGAGCGAGCGAGAGAGAGCCACATAGAGAGGACGGAGCGGGGATGATATTTCGGAAAATGTCAAGTCACGAAGCCCAATTGCAACGGAGTTTTTCCAACGCCAAAAGCGGCCAAGGAAAATTGCAAGAGCAGCGTGGTCCGCTGGCGAAAATAAATTTCCAATCGCCCATTTCGCTTTTATCGGCTTTCGTCTTTCGCCCTTGCTTTCGTCTTCTTTTTGCCCGTTTTGCACACACACACACATTGCGGTCCGCTTGTCAGGCTCGTAGCGGCGAAAAAATCGCCGCCGGGCAGCGGTAAATGTAGAAAACGGATGGCCAGCAACTCCGGGCGTGCAGGGATCGCATTTTTAAGCTGCCAAATTGCTAATTTATCAATTTTATTTCTTACCAACGCCGGTACTTGATGTATTCGCCATTGTGGTTAATGCTAAATGCTAAAATACCGTAAAAGTGTGCTAACGCGTTTCCAGGGCGATGTGACCAGTGGGGTTTTAGGTATTGCTTGCTTGCTTAACAACTCTGATTTCTACAGCGTTAACAGTGATAACTCTTAACAGCGCTGTTAAGTGTAATATTTGATCACTAATTAAAATTAATTACTTAACAATGTATAGCATATTCTCTGAAAATAAAAAAGAAATTAGATAGTTGCATTAGCTTATAAGTTTTTCATAATATATGGTCATACCAAAAACGGCAGCCAGCTGCTCTGCTATCACTGCTGTTAACTAACATGACACTCTGTCCAATGTTAACGCGTCAGCTTTTTAAACAAACCAATTGCAACCGATTAAATATTAATTGCGGAAGATTCTCGGGCCCACAAGTTAATGCGGAATCCATAGGGGAAGCATCATGGAGAGCCTGTACCACCAAACCAACAGTGTGGTAAAGGACATCGAGCGCGATTTCCAGCGGCTGAGTCAGCTCAGTGCCCAGGAATCGCTTGACGTGGAAAACGGGATTCAATTGAAGATTACCCAGGCGAATGCGTAGGTTTTACAATGAAATATATTCCAAGAGGAGATTGTATTGCTAATTGCTTATCTTTTGTATTTAGAAACTGCGATCGCTTGGATGTGCTGCTGTATAAGGTGCCACCTTCGCAGCGGCAAAGCTCCAAACTTCGCGTGGATCAGCTGAAATATGACCTGAGACACCTGCAGACATCACTGCAGACGGCGCGGGAGCGAAGACAGCGACGGATGCAGGAGATCTCGGAGAGGGAACAGCTGCTGAACCACAGATTCACAGCAAACAGCGCGCAGCCGGAGGAAACGCGCCTGCAATTGGACTACGAACTGCAGCATCATACGCAGCTGGGAAACGCCCATCGGGGTGTGGACGACATGATTGCCTCGGGCAGTGGTATTCTCGAGAGCCTGATCTCCCAGAGAATGACGCTGGGCGGAGCGCACAAGAGAATCCAGGCGATAGGCAGCACACTGGGTCTGTCCAATCACACGATGAAACTTATAGAACGCCGGCTGGTCGAGGATCGTCGGATATTCATCGGAGGTGTGGTAGTCACCTTGCTTATCATCGCCCTGATCATCTATTTCCTAGTGCTCTAATCTGAAGACAGCCTGTTTAGTTGAGTTTAAATTAAATGTACTCTATTTTGTAAAATGTTAAATTAACAATCGATCAATTGTGGATTAATCCTCGGCCTCCAGGGAGATATTGCTGCCGAACCGCTGGTAGAGATGAGCCTTCAGCTCATCCATTTCCGCCTTGATAACCTTCGTCTTGGCCTCCACGCCGGCGATCTCCTTGAGCACCTGCTCCTTGGTTTCCTTCAGCATGTCCTGTGTTTTCTCCAGCTTGTGCGAGAGGAACACTTCGCCCACCAGGAACGGTATGTCCTCGTCCTCGTCGAACAGCTCGATCTCCTCCAGCGCCTCCTCCAAGCTCTTCAGCTCACTGCGCTTTGTTTCCAGCTCCGCCTTGAAGTCATCCATGCGGGCGTTGTGCTTCGCGAAGCGGTTGATCCGCTGCTGGTCCTCGAAGGAGATGTGCACGTCATCGTGCTGCAAATGCAATTTAATATATATCGTAAATTTCAATTGAGCAGATGCAGAGAAAAACCATCACAAAGTGAGGTTACTTTTCATCCTCGTCAGCTGTCCTTTGATGATTCACCCATACTCACGTTCTGGAACACTTTGTTCGTGCCGCTAGCTACTTTTGCTGCCATTTTCCCGTTGGTTTTAATAAATTTAATAAATAATTTATGATATTTTACAAACAGTTGCTGTTTTTGGTGATTCGGAAAGAATTTTATTTGTTTAACATTTTAGTGTTGACAAACGGAGAGCAGTTAACAGAGGGAACGAGGCGTTAGGCTATTTAAAGACTTTAATTTTCCCACTTAACAGTGTAAAAAATAAGTTTTTCTGTATTTTTACAGTGAAGTACATGTAAAATGTATATGTCCTTTGTAAAATATTTTTCAAGTTCAGTTATTTTTAAAAACAAAACCATTTTTCAAAATTATATTTGCTATATATGCATTTAAATCTAAAATTAAAAATAGGTACCAACTTACCTGCTGGAATTTTTTGACCGTTTTAAATTTGGTAAAAGCTCGGAAAATTGTACATTAGTAAAGTATGAACAAATAATGCAAATTCAATGAGAGAAATTACTTTTTTTCCTACTCTTTAATATGTGACCTTTTACAACTTGGCAATTGAATAAAAAAACGCGTATTAATTGTTTCTGTGATTCGCCCATATTATTTTCGCCACGAATTAAGCCTACCACACAGCTAATTAGTCAAAGTTATTATTGCTTCCTTTTTGGCCATGCGATTGAATCACTAATTGTTTGCACATGTCACAAATTAAGCAAAAACTAATAAATTATTACAGTTAATCGCCGTAATTAAACGGGATTTCTTCGCACGATGCAATTAAATTTCCGTTGGCAGCTTAGGAATTTTCACTTCACCTCCCCTTTTCCGCACGATTTCATCCGCATTAAACTGAGTATTTCGAATGGAGAATGCATTTGCCACTTTCATTTCCCCTTTTCGAATATTATCAAAATATGCAAATGCAATTAGACGAAACTCGAGATTAGCCATCGAGGGAGTGGGAAAGTGCAGGAAGTGATAGTGTTAATATCCTGACGATGACTCCGCTTATCCTTTCGCTTTTCCGCCGAAAGTCCCTTTTGGGCAGTGTGTCAGTTCACAAATTGAAATCATTCCGGTTTTAGGCAAATAATTTCAGCAAAAAGGGGATGTGATCTATAATATTAATAGTGATGCCTTTTTGCTGCAAATTGGTGCCTAATTTATGGCATTTGCATCGCATCAATTGCAATTGAGCCATGGAAAAACGATGTTTGTTGCAACAAGTTGTGATTTGACTTTTCTCCTAGGTATCGAACTTGTGTATGGAAAACTTCATCAGCTTATTGCTTTAGTATCGCAATCAGATTATCCTTGGGCTTTCCTTTAAGCAAACATATCGAACGACGTTGCTGCAATTTATTATACCCTTTTCTCGCAGAGTAGAAGGGTATACCATATTCGTATATACCATTGCTTAAAGCTGGTTTAGTTATATATTTTTTCTGCGTAAAGTTAATTGAATTAATTTTTAAATTTGCACTGAAAATGGTTACACCTTTGGTTTGAACTTCCATTGCTGCCTCCGATTGAATCCTTTCCCATTGACCCACATTCGGGTCATCAAGTGATGCCCACATATGGACGGGGTTCTTGCAAAAAGGCTTCCCTACGTCCCGCATCCTTCGGCCATTCTCCTCCAGTGCGTGAGTCCTGAAACACGAGGGAAATCAAAGGACATGGCGTCAATCAGTTTTCCACTAAACCAGGCACATGTCGGTCACCTCCTGCGGGCTCAGCTGCCTCCTTTCCCTTTCTGCGACTCCTGTGGATTTTCCCTCTTTTTCCCGATCTCCATCGAGTGGAAAACTTGGCAGCAATTGGCGACCGGCAGTTGAAGTATGACTACCTCCTTTCTCGAACAAAAAAAGATAGTTAAACTTTGCTCTGCTGGGCTATTGATGTATTTCGGTTGCAGTTGGTATTTACATTTGCCCAACTATTTCATTGTTTGTCCATTTTGCAGGATGAATGTGCTTTGATTTCGATTTCATTGCACACAGGTGCGCACGAGGACAGTTCGGTTCGGTAAATGCTGTTTGATCCAGCCAGTCAGTTGTAGTTATCCTGTAGTTTGGTCCTTGCACTGTGAAAAATAAAATGTGTGTTTTATTTAAAAATTATACAAAGAAGAGAAACATTAAAAAAGTAAGAGCAACTTATTCAGACACTTCTTGAAGTATATTATATATATTTATCTTATTTATATTATTTTATATTTTAAATACAGATTCTTACACTTTTTTTCAGCATATGCACTTGCCTGCGTCTTTGGGATTTTATTCTATAGTTCAGATATGCCAACTTTTGTTTATTTGCAGCTACTATTTGTGGTTTGCCTCCATCTCCCCTAGGAGTTGCCGTTGTCTACAACAGAAATTGTTTATGTTTAATGGGAATTTGGGTGAAAAAAAAACACATATATGCTTTAAGTTGGCCTGTTCGAATGAGCCAACGCCATGAAAATCGAGTTAACATATATCGGCTCTCATTTCGGATTCCGTTTTCGTTCCTCTTGACTTTTTCGGATTCGATTGCAATTTGTGTTATTAAAAGCCGCCTCTTGGTGGTGGAACCTCAGCTCTATGGCTTTAATGCGTTAATTTATCAAGCCAGCAGACTTCGGACCCATTCCATACCATATAGACACTCATTGTATCTCCACATGAGAGTCACGTTCCCCGATGAGAGGCTTCAGCAGGATTTATGGCCTCACTTAGGTTGTGCCTCCTGATGAGGCGGTACTCAAGTTTTGTTACTGGATCCGCGACAGGTGGCATAAGTAGGACGAAAATGAATAATAATGGCGGCTACACATATATGATTAACCCGATGACTGATAGGCCAAGTGGAATAAGCGACACTTGGCTAATGTGCTTATAATGAGGGTAAAGTTGATCGAATATGATATGGTCATTAGGTTGGAAAGTTTTGCTAACTTTGAAGTGCAATTGAAATAAGTAAGAAAATACATAGCTGCAAGCCAGAAAATTAATATACTATTTATAAGTTTGTAGGAATAGTATAAGTCATTATTTGCTTACATTTAAAGCAGCTTCTTAAATTTTACACCAACTTGCTGCATCTCCTTTGTTGCTCTGGTGACTGCACTTAATTGAGTTTTTGGTTAATTATAAGCGGTTTTGTTTTTAATGCCCCAACATTATGTGCACAACCAGCGGAAAATAAATGTTCTTGGCGGGCCACACAAAAGGAGTTGCCTCAAAAACAGAAATGGGGGAACCTGCTGAAGTCTCATAAATAATACATCGTGGTTCTCACTCTCACTGTAGCATTTTGGGTTGTTCAATTCATAAATAATGAGTGAGTGCTAGGTGAACTCCACAACGCCATGCCTTTGAAATGCAAATAAAAGGTATTTTCCTGGCTGAACTTCAGCCATCACATACCACATGGCGTATGCGCAATGTGCCTCCTTCTATACTTTTGTGTCTTCTTTTATTATTTTTCGATCAATTTTACAATTGAATTGAACTGTCCAGAAATATGTTGAGATATGTTCGAGGTAAATGTGTATACAAATTTCTTGCCACCGGGCCAAAAATATGAATTGTCAAAAACGTAACGAGCTCTCCGGTGTCCGCCCGTTTTTCAACCCGTTTCGCTGACATCGACTGCATTGAAATGTCATAAAAATTGAAACACGTTTCTCGTTGTGTTCGCTGGAACAGGATTCTTCCTGAACCCGAAATCCCCATCCTCCTCCCCGTCGCTCCTGAGCTCGACTTTGAAATGGCATTTTGGATGGTGACACTGGCCTGCAATGTTTCTGCCTCTGGCCTGCTGCTTTGCATACAAATAACGCTAATCTTTGGCTGGCCAAGCCCATTTCCCAGCCCATCCGTGAGCCTTTAGCCATGGCTATAACCAAACACACATACATACTTATGTATGTATATATTCGTTAACCCATTCCGCAGCTTGTGTGTGTGTGTGTCTGCCGCTGACGATGTTCCGACTTGGTCCATTTCGCTGATGGTGCAATTTTGCACTTTACACGTGGCCTGCATCCATTCCTTATGTGGGCGTCGGTGCTTTTGGGGCGTGGCACACGTCTGGCTACCCGGGATATTATGAAAATTTATTGTTTTACGTGCGAGTAATTTTGGGCAATTTTGAGAGACTGCGCCAAAGGTCGGCGCGTCTAAATCAATGCGCAAAAAATGCAGCCATCGAGTGGAGTTCCAGTAGTAATCCCACCTGCAGCTCAACCAAAATGCTCAGCGGAATTTAAATCAAAATCAAATTGAGCATCAGAATATGATGCTATGAGTTTATAGTCTATTCCATTGATTTATTTGTAATGCTGTTGATTATTAAAATTTTAATCAAATTGAACGTTTATTTTGACACAAGTGTGTCAGCGAAAAAAAAAACACATTTACATTTTATGTTTAGAATGTATCTGAGCATGCATTTAATCTGTCATCGAATTTACATTCAGTTTTTGGTTTATTGTTGACTCAACATGGACATGGACCATTTGCCTGGTATTTGACAATGGATATATATGGCTATATTCGCACTACATATCCATCGCTCTGTATTTATTAGTTAAACCCTCAGGCAGAAGAACAGAATGCTTTTGTTCCGCAAATGACAATGCAAATAACAATGGGGCAGGCAGGCAGGCGAATGGGGCATTCGTGGCAGAGATTCAGATTCTTGTTTATTATGCAGCAATTACCATGGGGGCGTATACGTGTTAAGCGTAGGCAAAAGATAAATATTGTCCTTTGGACAATATTTGCTCAGTTGCCCGGCTGTTTTTCCCTCAGTCCACAGCAACATCTCCGACAAAAACTTTGCCATAAGCACAACATAATCGTGGAATTATCATTACGGATTTGCAGCTTTTGTTTTACCATTTCGAATTTCGTATTCCCATTGGTGGTCAAGTCGTCAGCTTAGGTTCCATTTTGTATCTTGTATCTGTTGGCTACTTGTATCTGCTGAATGCCCACGAGACGCATTTCGAGTTGGCAAAAGTTGCTGGACTGGTTGGACTTTCGTTTTATTTGAATATTCTATATCTTAATGTAAGGCACAAACCTTTTTATTGCACATTTATGAAATGGCATCTTCGTGACTTTGGACATTGCGAGCTATGTTTGTTTCGTACACTAGTCAATGTTGCTCAAACTTTGCATTTACTTGCAAAACATTTTCATTAACACAGCCTGACAAGTCTTGTGATAGTTTAAGAAAGAGATTTGACAAAGATTTTCAAAAGTTCCTTGATTGCTGATGTTTAGACGGAGGAATTATACTATAATATTTATTTCTTATTTAGTTTTGAGTTTCATTACGCTTGCCTTAGTCTGTTTAAAATTACCATAAAATATTAAGAAATTAAGTTGTCAACTTCATCAGGTTCAGTCAATTTCTGCATTGCTTTCTTGTCCAATTTGTTGCAATTTCTGTCTCTTGAGTGATTTACAAGATTTCAAGCCATTCTACAAGCCAGGAAATCCCCGATAATTGCACTCAGTGTTCACATTTTTCCTTTTTCGTTTTGTGCTTCCAATGAATTTCAAGTGGATTACAATAATTCGCTTGTCGTCCGGGGGACAGGAAATAGTGATCCTGATCGGAAGTTGGGTGGGGAGTACCCACAATTGCCCACCGAATTAGTGCGCTTTGTGTCATTAGTTCTCGTTTCAAGTTGGGTGAGGATTTGGATTTTAGGGAAATGGAATTGGGAATGGAAATGGGAGTAGAAATGGGAGTGGAAATGGGAGTAGAAAGGGACTGGATATGGGAGTTAGTAAGCGGCAATCAAGTGAACGCACTCATCAAGTGGAGAACGCAAAACTAACCACTTTGGTTGCTCCCTTTTAGCGCTTTGCAATTGCAAACATTTCGGGGAATTCCACATTTTTATTTGGAATTTTTTAGCCAGCTCTTGCTCCATTTTGAACCCTCTCAACTGCTCTTGGCCTTTTTGAGGCTTATCAAAAGTGCTCGGTCGTCACAGTGACAAATTTCCTATGCCTGTTATTTTATGCGCAAAGGCCGGAAAACCACAGTTTTCAGCCTTTTTTGGCCTTAAGCATTAAAAAATAGAAGCTTCCAAATAATAAGTATGCCTGACCAAACTCCTTTAAGCTGATTAATGTTGTGTGATTTTACTTGAAAATCCAAATAGTTGATGTGCAATAAATTAGCACTTAATAAACGTTTAAGTTAAACCAAATAATACAGAAAGTAGCCCCAAGATATGTTGTAATTTATAGGCAAAGAAATATTTAACTGGAAATTGATACATTTTGCAAATAATTTATAGCCAAAGGCGTATTTAAATCCATTTTGTTTAGTCGTGTTTCAACATTTTTCATTCCAATCGTTGGCTAAAGTTTAGTTAACAACTCAACGACGCAGTCTTCTACATCCTGACAATATAATTTATTTAAATTCTTCCCCTGCTCGCCAAATAAAAAGGGGAAGCCAACTTCCTCTTCAGAAGATTGATGACTTCCAGCGACGACAGCCACAGGTGTGTAGGTGGGCTATATTTGTGCTGAGCATATTTATGATGAATTACCTGAGTCAGCTGGTCTATGCTCTCCATTAGATTACTTTCCATCATGTCATGCTCACTTTCCCCAGCTGTCAATAAGCAAATGGCAGCGATAAATCCTCGCCAGCCAATATACACATTTATATAGCCGGCTGCTGGTTGTCGAGGAGATCTTGTCGATACTCCGCAAATTGTTGACATTTTAATTGAAATTTATTGGGCCTAAGAAAGGCCATTGTTCGGTCATTTAAAATGAAATGCCTGCATTCAGCACCTGAACACCTGACAAACGCACAAATAGCGAGCGGATATTGTATATAAATTAAATAATACACAACAGCCGGGCAAAAAGTTTTCCATTTCCATTCATCAGCCAGGACAAATCCGATTCCAAGTCAATGGGCGAGCTGGGAAAAGTCGAGAAATGCAACTGCGCTGAATTGAAGGCAGCTCTAAACTTGTCCGATTATAAATCAAAACTTTCGATTTTCCCCTGCGTTTTTTTTTCTTTCCGGTTTGCTCCTAGGCGACTTCCGGTGCCAGCAGCTAGACAGAATGTTGCTGGAAAAACAGGGGGAAACAGGCGGAAAAAGGAAGAAGAGGCGAAGAAACTTTCACAGATGAAAAGAACCGAATAAACGACAATTGATCGATTTTAAACTTTTGAGAAATGTACATAATGCGTATTAATAATGCTCTTCATTGTCTACTTTTCTTTATCTGTGTCAAAATATCTTTACAATCTATAGCTGAAACCCCAAACAACATCGCAGAAATTTGTAGAGTCACTTATCCAGAGGTTTTTTCAATTGTAAAAGCTCTCCATACTAGAAAATCTCCTGGAATTGATGGAATACCTAATATATCCTTGAAAAACCTTCCTACAAGCGCCATTAATCATATTGTTAACATTGCCAATCACTGTCTTCAGGCAGGCTATTTCCCACGGGATTGAAAGATAGCAAAAATAGTTCCAATTCTCAAACCAGGAAAACCTCCTGATAACCCTGAAAGCTACCGACCAATAAGCCTATTAAGCGGATTGTCCAAGATTCTGGAAAAATTAATTAAATTGAGATTGGTGAAATTTTTGGACATACACAACACACTACCAACGGTACAGTATGGTTTTAGAAATGGTCTAAATACCATACTGCCGACCTTAAAACTAAGAAATTATATTAAAGAAAGTATCCAATCCAAACAATCTGTAGGGCTGGTTACACTTGATATTGAGGCTGCATTTGATACTGTATGGCATGACGGACTGTTGCACAAACTAAAGATGATTGGAACTCCCATATACCTCATTAAAATAGTTCAAAATTTTTTGACACATCGATACTTTAGCGTTAATTTGGACAGTAGTCAATCTGCTAGACGAATTTTAAATGCAGGTGTGCCACAGGGTTCTGTCTTAGGACCTACATTGTTTAATATTTTTACACACGATATTCCACAAGCTACAAACTGTGTACTTTCACTGTTTGCTGACGACGCCGCTGTCTACAGTGCTGGTTTCTCGTACAGCGAGATAAATCAATCCATGCAGAGTTACTTAAATGAATTAGACATATATTACAAAAAATGGAAAATTAAAATTAACCCTAATAAAACGAATGCTATATTTTTTACAAAAAGAAGGAAACCTCGTTATCTTCCTGATAGACAGTTGCGAATACTAGACTCTCCAATACAATGGGTTGACAACATTCGATATTTGGGTATAATTTTTGATAAAAAACTAACATTTAAATACCACATCAACAACACAATTATGAAAGTTAATAAAATTATTTGCACACTGTACCCTCTAATAAATCGTAAATCTAAATTATCAATATCCAATAAGATCATAATTTTTAAAACAATTTTTAATCCAATATTAATGTATGGGTCACCTGTTTGGGGTAGATGTGCTCAAACTCATATCAAAAAACTTCAAATATGCCAAAACAAGCTGTTAAAATTAATAATGAACTTACCTTATTACACAAACACTAAGTACCTACATATAAAAGTAGGTGTACAAAAAGTTCAACAAAAAATACAATATTAACAATCTTTTGTTTCAAGTCTTAGTTTTTTAAGTTAGTTGTAAGTCAATTAAGGTTTTTCTTCTCCCTTGTTTTCCTTAATAAATAATAAATATTGTTATACAAAAAACTAAAAACAGGTCAACTAGACATAATTAATAAATATTTCAGATGAAAGCCTTAGCTAAACACTGTAAATACCTAATTATACCATTAGCTTTAATGAAATGTACATATATATATAAGGGATAAAGCACAAATAAATTAATTAATTAATTTATCTGTGTCTGACTTCTGTCGAAAATAGTTGCTACATTCATTTAAACATTACTTTAAAGCATTTAAGCTACACTATTTATCACCCCTTGAATGATATTGTTGCGCCTAATGCATTCGTACATTAGTTAACAATTCCATGACTAACTTTTAACCTTTTATATTCACCTGCAGAGTTGATAATAAAAATGGAATATGGAAAAACTAGTTTGGCAACTGGCCAAACCGCCAGCACAGCAAAAAAGGATCATAAATTACAGTTGTCAACTATTATGAGGGCAAAACAAGTGAGCTAATCGAAAAGGGCAAAAAAGCAGAAAAATGGGCAACAAAATGCCATTAAAGTTTACAACTTGTTTTGGGAATTATTTACAGCAGAAGTGAATCAGGCAAAAAACAATGGCAGATACATTAAATTAAACATGAACACATGAATGCAGCTCAATTACGGCCATTCGTGTCCTGAAATTATTTATTATCTATGAACATTTAACTAACTAACTATGAACTATGGGAAAATATATTTTGAAATATTTTCGTATGAAATTCAGATGAAGAATATTTTCTTAGGGAAACTTTGAAACCTTTTAATTAATATTGCTATAATTTTAAGAATTTTGTTCCTTTGCCGTAAATTTTTCTGGGAAAAAGGACGTGTATACTTTCTCGAAAACCGAGTATATTCTTTGCGTTTCCAACTCATCAGACAGACAAAAGAGAATCCGTGCTGTGACACTCGAAATTGGCCACGTGTCTGGGTTTTTTTTCCACCCAAATCTCAGCCTGCTCCATAAATGTGTGTCACACACATTCCTTCGTCGGTATATGCTCGGAATTATAATGAGAAACCAACCAGAAATACCTCGAATTCCCTACGAATTTGCTTTGTTCATTTGGCACACGAAGAAAGTTAATTAGCGGAGGTAAATATTGAATATGAGATACAAGTGGAGATAATTGAATTTCGGGGGCAAAAGGAAAGTGGTGTGCTCATAATTGAAAGTTAGATTATTATTTTGTGGTTTCACATAGCAGATTGTGCAATATTTATATATCTAGTTAGTAGTGGTGTGACAAATTCTTTAAATATTTTAAACTATTCTAATTGCAAGTTAGTTAGTTAATAAAAGGCGTGTAGTAAAAATTTCCCTTGAGCAACTCACTTTCCTTCAACTGTCCGTAAAAATGATCCCACCAGGTGAAGATAAAAACGCAAAGTGAGCAGCTTGATAATCAGGCACTCAATTATCCCCTAAGTTTTCACTAATTGCTTGGCTTAAAGTCAAGCAGCGGGCAGACCTTCGACCTCTCTTCATACCCCCAGCCCGCCGATGCAGCTGTCACTTTTGAAAAGTTGCCCTCGCCGAGGAGTTGAGGGATTTCTGCGGGAGCTGTTGCAATATTTTGGCGCATAATTCCTTCCCTGTGCTGTATATAAAATTTAATTAAGACGCATAAAGTTTTTCACACTTTGACACAAGCCCCAAAGCATATGCTCCTCCGGCTCCTCCTGCTCCTCCATTTAGCCCTGTCCAATCTCGACCCGATCTTGCCCGGCGCCGTCTTAAGGGAAACTACTTTAGTTTGGCTTTGCGCGGAAACTTTTGGGTTTTGGCCAAGCACAGTGTTGCTGGCGAAGGGGCACATCATTTCCTTAAAACACGGATAAAAATATTTAAATTGTTATGCTAAGCATATCCTTAAGTCAACAACATTCGGCAAGAAACGCTATACATATTAAAAGTGTTTAATAATTTATATTGATAGCAGTGCAAATAGGAATTAAACTATGAATGCAGGTTAACCAAAATGTATTTCATAAAGTACATAAAATTTATAAAAAAATTGAATGCTTAAAAATAGCAATATATAAAGAACTTTAAATGAGTAGCAAAAAATTTCCACACTGAAACAAAAATTTTTGCGGAATAGATTCCAGGTCAATTTTGCAGTTTTGTACACTTTTTGCATCAAGAATTTTTGTAATAAACAGGTTAATTCATTTGATTTTCAAACGCCACTATATATAGATTTAAATTTCTATAGTGTTACTTATTATTTTAATTTTTCTCAGTGCAGCTGCATGCTGGCAAAGCGGGCAAAATTATTCGCCCCGCTGAGCGCTTTTGTTAATTATGCCACGGCTCCTGCAGGTTTCCACTTTCCACTTGCCACGCTGCGCTGCCACTTTCTTTTGGCTGTTTATTTTTGTTGGCAACCGCCAAAGTTTTGTTGCACAATTTGCTGCTCAAACAAAGCCAAAACAATTTAATTGTCACAGTCGACGAAGTGAGGCAACCAAATTGCATCTTATAGCGCGCGTGGATAAATAGCTCAAAGTGTACGGATTAAACCGAAACCGAAGCAAAACCCATATGTCTCGCCAAACTTTTTCAATCAGTCGGTGTACTCGGCAAAAAGCGTGTATTCCGGCAAACTGACTTGGTTTTTCAACCTAACGCCCGCCCATCGAACATGGAACACTCCTTTCTGGTTTTTGTCTTTGCCGGGGTCACTACTAATGAGCAAGGACATTAAATGAAAAATGTTGACAACTTTTCGGGGCAACATGTTCTCGTGGCGCTTTACAGATTCTCACTACATGTAATTGATTTGCCTCGACTAGCTGCTCCGTTGTTGTGGCTTTTCAGCCTAGAAGGCGGACCAAGTCCTTTCCCATTTCGCAAACAAACAAATACAAGGCGCTGGCTGAGGGAGGAAAGGAAAAGAAATGCCTAAGAGCGGCACTTTGGCAAGGAGCCAAAAAAACATTGGGCCAGGACGAGGACTTTTGTGTTTTTGTGTGAGCGCTGACAAGAAGGCTTCCTCCCGGTAAAAGGCAAAGATACAAAAAAATGAAAAATATGAAGGAGTAGAAGGAAGGCAAACTGTGTTACAACTACTGAAAAACTTGTTATCTTAATGGATATTTTGTAGTTCGTTTGTGGCCAAAATTGACTCACTCACTCCTTCTACGCCCGCTGCAAGGCATTTTCTAGTCGAGACAAAACGAAAAAATATTTTTAACATCTTGCAGATGTCAAATTTAAGATTAAGCTGCTCAAACGAAAATCGTTTGGTTAATACAACCAAATCAATCTTCCTACTTCATTCCAAATATTCAGAAAAAGTTTGACCCCATTATCTAATTTAATTATGCAACTGATTTGCTGCGCAGCCAAGTTAATTTAATTAAACTTTTACCTTTTGCCCGCGAAAATCGAATTTTCCCTTTGTGGCGAGCTAATGAATCGGAAAGCGGGCATTCAAAATGAACTGAAAACTTCATCCACGACAATTAATTCCAGTTGAGCTCAAGTGTCAGAGCTCAAACTCTCTGAGCTTGCATTTTATTCAATCACTTTCAAGTTGCGCCCACCCACTTTAATTGAATCCGGTTATGCCATTTGGAGTACAGAATCTCGGTGCCCAGTATCATAAGGGTGATGCCGTAGCTGAAAAGTAGTATCAACAGGGCCGAACTCACGGTATCCATGTCAACCTGGAATCAAGGAGGCTTAAAAAGTTGAAAAGGGGCGGTTTTGAAAGTTTTGGAAACTCACATGCAGGTCTGAGGTCTCAATTTTCTTTACACAAGGCGGTTTTCTTGAGTGCCAGACATTAAAGTGATATGTCAGTATTCCTGTTTCGGTGACACGTCTTAATCTGGAAAGATTAAGACTTTATTTTTTGTTTTAAAAAACTTGTTAAAACTTTACTCACCCGTAGGAAATCACCTTTCTCATGGGTGAATTCTTTTGCATTATGCTTACAGTTTTTTGGGGCGGAAACATGCTGACTTCGGTCAGATCGCAAATGTCCTGTTCACTAAAGGTTTCAGCAATGATCTTGTAGGCAGCAGCCACATCCACATGAAAGGCAAAACCTAAATCCTTGAAAATAAGTAGGTATATAAGGGTTAGGAACTACTTACGTTCATGCTTGACCCTAAGTAAACCCGTTTCCGGATCTAACCAATTGCTGGCAGCATTATCCTTGGCATGAGCACCAGTTTCATGGCTGTGAACGATATCCCGATAAGACTTGGCAGGATCTGTGGATGCTGGATTTGGATCCACTGGTTCGTCCTCATCGGCTTCGTTTTCCTTGGTCGTAGGCACACTGGTTATCTTTTTGGCATACAGTTCCATGGACACGGGATCTTTAGTGTGCTGAGAATAAAGAAGATTTGAAGACTTTAAATTTATTGGAAATATTTATATCCTTACCAAAAAGTAATCCCTGTTGTAGAGAATATCCTCCATGCCCACCTTCAACGAACTGTGCACCAGATCGCTCAGTGTTTTGATGGTTTTGGGTTTCTCCATGAGAAGTGTGCCCACAATACTAGCCGAATAGAATTGATATATGCAAAATGAGAAGAGTAAACTGGTGATTACAATACAGCGACCCGAAACAAAACTCGTGGAGAATCCCAAACCCTGCTGGCAAATAATTCCCACGAAGAACAGCACGGATTCCAGGAAGAGACCCACTCTTTCCGGCGCTTTCTTTTGCTTGGCCTTTCGATCCTTGATGTATTTGTTTAGCTTCTGATAGCAGCGTTGCCAAAGGGTTCCGGCATCGATGGGAGTGGAATCTTCATACTCCTCCTGTTTCTCCTCAACTTTTTCCTTACTGACCAACACCGAAACGGCAGTGATGGGACGCACTGGTGCTTCCACTTGCTCCTGGTGTTGTTTCTGCTGGTAATGATGCCTTGGAGGCGCTCCTCCTTTGGGCTTTATCAAGGCTGAGCCATCGTGTGGCACCAGTTTCCACTCGATGGTGGTGAGGAACCAAAGAATAAATACCGTCAGAACACCACAGCCCACAATTAAAACCCAAACATCGTTGGTAAACGGTTGCAGGAACACGATACGATCCTTTTGGGTGCTTCGAGGATGTCGAAAGATGAAACAAGGACGACTCGACCAACTGCGACCGGCCACATCGATCCATTTGTGCCGCTCCAGCCAGTAGAATATCGGTGCTCCGCCAATGTCCGTCTCGTTGCGAATGAGTGCCCCAATCATGCCGTCAAACCGGCCGTTCTTCACATATCCCCACGAAGTCGTCCTGGACAGGACGAACGTCCAGTTGAACATGTCGCGCACCGCCATCAGCAGATTGAAGTTGAAGCGGTTCATCGTGTCGATGTGACCGGACACCGTGTGCGTGAGGTAGTACATTAGGGTGCCTGTCATGTTCTTGTTGGTCACCTGCCAAATGGACAAATATTACTGCACTGTAATAAACTAGTACCTAATACGCATTAAAACTGGTAAAGGTGTCTACCTGTATGCTACCTAACATTTTCCATCCAATTCTTTGTGCAGTTCAAAAATTAGTTAAAGAACCCAAGTGATTTTTTTGGTTCCCCCTGGGGTGTTGATGGATCTACACATCCCACCCAATTTCCCAATCCTCACCACAACCATGCATCGCACCCTGGCGTGCTGCATGTCCATCCTGCGACGAACTGTGGACGTGGTCCGAAACCATGTATGCAACTGGATTCCCTCCGACGGCGTGAAGCTGCCAATTTCGGTCAGATTGACGTGGCCGCCGTAGTTGAGTCCGGGGTTCCTAAGCGATGGTCCAAAATGGGAGCAAGTCGTTGTGGGAATTAGCAGCCGGGAAGTCGACAGTTGGGAAATTATGGCTGATGTGTTGATGGCAACCAGGCAGAAGCGCCACGCTTCTCACTGGTATTTCAGTGGAATGGAATGAATGGTTTTGCGGTCAAGTGGTGAAATGATAGTTTGTCCTGACTGCGGCGATTATTATTCAGGCTAAGGAAGCTTTGGAGGTGCTTGAGGTCAAAGTGGTTGATACATTGATCTGGTTGGTAGCCATTGCTTAATAAAATAGGCAAATATTTCGTTTTTTTATTTCAAAACGTCCTAATAATCAAGTATTTGAAATGAACATAATACAGAATAGTTCAATTCCATTTCTTGGTCATTTAATGACTATAATTAAATGCCTATAAAACCGCAATTGCCAGGTTAATTTGAACTAACCACACATTGCTAAATGAGACACCAAATTAAATACATTGAATGTGTAAATAAACCAAATTTAAGGAACAATATAAGGCACAATGAAATAAGCAAGCAAAGTTTGCTATCAATGACACTAATCAATCAATATACAACAAGTCCTTTGAAGTGCTCAGTCATCAATGAACAATAAAGAGACAAATATTGCATAAAGTATTTTCGGTAAAGGACAACTTGATTCAACTTGAGATTGAAGCTTGAGGTGATTCTGAAGTTGATGACCAGGCCAGTTAATCACTCACCAAACATCGAACAGAGTGTAGTGGGCTGCCTCGGACATCCGCTTGGCCAGAGTGAGTTCGGTGTTCATGTACAGGTTCATGCCCCCCAAGAAGCTCTCGATGGAGGGCAGGTCCTCATCGTCGGTCGCTTGAATTTGCTGGCCGGGCGGCTCCTCCTCCTCCATCTCGCCATCATCACGTTTCCCAGATCCTTCGGCTGTCTGCGTCCTTCCATGCCAGGCGAAATCCTCTATCAATAGCCAGTGAAACTTCTCGCTGTAGAGCATCTTGGCGGAAGCCTTTGAAATGATTGTACTTGAGTACTTAATAAGGAGTCTACAACTAGACGCCAGCACTTGGAACAAATTTCAGTACTTTTGATAATACTAAATGGCTTAAGTATATAGTCGAATTAGGGGGTAAAAAATCATGACTACTTTCATTATGTTAAGAACTTTTAACTTTTAACAAGTCTTTCATAAATCTCAATTTAAGTCACAAGAATTTGTTTTTTTTCCAGTGTCCTGTGGAGTAACCCCTACCAGTTTTCCCAGTTACCATACCCCTTCTTACCAGCTCGAGAAATCGTCGACTGACGGCGCCGCATGCCAGATCCACGACCGCAATTTGCCTGAGGGCTTCCATCCGCAGGACGCCCTCCAGCCACTCGGAATTGCTCTGCGCCTGGCTGGGCGTCTGGCTGAATCCGCCGGTTGGTCCGCTGCCCGGTCGGTTGGGTCGCCCACTCGATGGAGCCGCCGCCTGGGCCAGGACATCGAGAAGGACAATCCGCACAAAGAGCTCGCTTTCGTAGAGACTCTTAATCAGCTGAAAATTCTTCGCCGCGAAGGCGTCACGATGCTCTGCAGCGTTGGGGATTTGGTTTGGGGTCTGGAGATGTGGCTTCTGGCACGTGAAGTACGTTATCCTGGGGATGTGCTTATAGTCCTGCGAGAATTGCAATATCAGACTGCTCTGCAGCAGCGAAGTGCGCTGCGGTTCGGCCAAACCATAATCCAACTCCAGCTCCAGCAACTCACGCTCCGGCAATCCTTGGCAGGATAATGGCAAAAATAGGAGTAGCCACCAGTGCATTGTGATTTCTAACAATAAGTTTACATGCAAATGACGCCCCCGTATATATATCTCCGCCTCTGTGTGTAAATTATTCATTTGGTTGGCTTTGACATTTTGCGGCTGTCAAAATTGAATTGAAATTGGCCCATAAATCGCTCATTGGAATTTCACTTTTCTTGTCAACTGACACCGGTCACCGTCATTATTCAATTTCGTTCAATTACATTTCATAATTCATGATCCACGCCCGGTTAGCCCATGAATATGCATAAAGGATATAAGGGTCGTCCCAAGTGTGCGTCTCAATCGCACTCAAACTCCTTTCGTCCTTTGGGGCCTAACGCTTCCCATGTCATAAATTCGGACAGTTTGTCACCTTAATTGAATTTCCGTGCCTATAGAAGTAACAAAGCGGGAAATGTATCCCAAAATATACTGTGAATCAAATTTGGGTATGCGGTGATATAAGTTGGTGAATTACTTTACAGCATTTAATAAATGAGATATAAAAATAAGAAACCTTTTTGATTTATATGTATATAAATTGTAAATTATTTTAGATTATTAAACTGACCTTACCTTTTGCTGTTGACTTCGTACATCTGCCAACTGCAGTTTGTGCCACTTCTGAATTTTCTTTTGCTTTCATTTCCGTGGCTTTTCCTGCCGGCTTTTCATTTAACATTTTATTTTTGTGGTCAAATGAGGAGACCCAGAACAAAGTCATATTTCCTTATTATCTGGACCACCGCTGTAATACCCGAAACAAAAAAAAAAATGGAATTATTTATGGCACTGTCCATTCGCTCTCTGCTAAGTGGCGCAAATTACATTTTTGTTTATTTTTCCCTTAACTTGGCCTTGGGCTTCCAATTCTTGGCCCTACTTATAGCTGCAAAGGTTGTTTTTTCCTCCGTTGACTTCCATTTCATTTTTTTCTTTATTGTTTCCTGGCCACAATATATTTTGGCGTATGGCTTTTGGCGTTCGTTGAAATCCTTAATTGTACTTGGGAACTTGGGAAGCGCGTTGGAGCGCATTGCTTTAATGGTCGCCGGTACTTGTGGGGATGCTTCGACTACCTTTCGCATTATTTATTTGGTCTTTAAATGGCAGCAGTGGAAAAAGCTGGCCAAAAGCATTGAGATGTTGGTCAAACGGGGCGTATGGGTGATATTGTGCAAGTGCTTCTCATAAGCGGTTTGCTTCAGGCCAATAGTTAGGCATTAGGCCCGTTTGTGCTTCCGTTTGAAATTTAAGTTAATACCCTTAGACCCAATATTTCTGAAATGAAATTTAGGTAATGTGCACATTCATTTTCCTTTTGGGAGCTGCCACCAAAAGTGCAACTAAACAGCCATAATGAGTGGGTAAAGACCTCGTTTGCTTGGCAATAAAACCGACAACAGGGTCGACAATTGCCAAACAAGAAGTTTTGCAAGCGGCCAAAAGAAACTTTTCATAAAGCACTCTTTTCCTGGGGCTAGTCTCTAAACCCAGCAAATGTTTTTTTCTGTTTTCTTTTTGCGTGTCCTGAATATTGGCCAAAGTGTCAACGGCAGTTGCAAGTGCGGCTCTGCTTTATGAGCCTGTGCCCCTGCTGAAAAGCCAAGTTTCGTCCTGCAGGACGAGAAGCCACAACAAAGGCGACCCAAAGTGCAAAATGAACAACCATCCAGGATTCGGTGGCCAAGGGCGAGGGAGTTGAGTGGGAAGTGGGAAGTGGCCTACCGACGACATTTGCATGCAAATGATGCACTTTCCAGCGATTCGCTTCTCTGGGAGCAGCAGATGAACTTGTTTTGTGCTAATGAGATCAGCATGCAAATCGCTAGCTAAGGACAGGAAATTGCAGTGCAAGAAGTGTAAGGATAATGGCTCATGCCAATGCATCTTATTCGCAATTCACAGCACACATAATCGGTGAATATTATGACAAGTAGCATTAATCAACAGGCAAAAGCTCTTAGCTTCATGATGACTGCATTTTGGGATCAATTAAAGTGGAGTAAGAGAAAAGTGTTGGTCATTTAAAAACAAATTTTATAGAGAATTTGTTCTAAAGAAATCAGGGTTATCAAGACAACGAAAAGAATATGCTAGAAGATTATACCATATCATATGGACAAATGCTTAATTGTGAACTAAAACATGGCAATCTATTTCTTAATGAGTGCAATTTCACTTTCATCGCTGAAACTTTTACCTTCGCTGTCTGGAAACATTTTTACAGCATTGCTATGAAGTTGACAAATTTCGCTGACATTTAAGCAGCAAAAATATTAATAAGTGTGAGGCGGCAAAAACTTGCCACGACTTTTATCCTTGAAATGCAGCATAGACGAAAAATTGCAGCTGCGTTCTGTGGCCCGGAGATATTCCATTTGGGCCAACTGACTTGACAGACAGCTGTGACATTTGTTGTTTCGCATTGCCGAAAGATAAATGTGGCCTGCGTACTTTCTTGCTCCTGACAAGTGGTTAGGAAACCCATTTAAAATTATAGATTATAAGCCAAATGGAAAATGCAATGGATATATACAACTAAGCGGGGAAAATGCCTTTAATGCTTTAAAAGAAAATATTTCCCTGACTACTGACACCATTCTTATGCCCCTCTGCCATCTGAACCCTTCGCAGTAATAAAGCCATAACTATAATAGCATTAAATAAATCACAGTCCAATCTGGTTCGCTCCTTTTCCTTTTATTGCCGCTTACGCTTTTCTTTGGGCTTTCACTTGGGGGAAAAGTTCTTGGCGTCAACTGGGAAAGTCGCGTTGAGTGCATTTTGTTGATTTATAATAAAAATAATGTTAAAACCATATTACATCATAATGAAAGAGCGCGACGAGCAGAAAGCGAACCGTAAACAAGTTTCGAGCGAAATAATAAAATGCGCTTTTTATGCATTTTCCCCCCGGGCAAACGCCGCACCAACCTGGCTTGGCACCTTTTTGTATAATGCGTGTTATGTAATAGTTTGCCTTATCCCCCACTTTCCCCTCCCCACATTCCACTTTCCCCTTTCTTCCTTCTTCTTTGCCAAGCTGTCGGCGGCGTGCAAACTTGGAAGCGTTAAAAAATTTCCCACCATATTTTCCTTTGCGTTTCTGTTATGCTTTTGTTGCAACACACAAGTTTTCCATCCAAAACGACAGCGTCGGCGCCTGCAACACTTAGCCAAGGTAAGTGCACCGAGAAAAATACCACTTTCTCTTATTTTTGAAAATTTACTATTAAAAATGTATATTTCAAATTAGTAACTATGAGATAAGCAAGTAATGTAAAACAATAATTTACAATAAAGTTTCCAATATTTTACCTCAAAATATGTCTCTTTGCTTTGGATTAATTTCTCCCTGTGTAGAAGGTAGTCCCCGGGGAAGTGGTTTTTTTGGCCACATCTCAAGCCTGTGCTTGAAATGCTTAACAAAAATAAGCGTGGCCGTAAAAGCAGCCACAAACTTTCGCCAAAACAATTTTGACACCTGAACCCGAACCATTTGCCGTGTTGACAACGGACCGGGCCATGTTAATTCCACGCAGACTATGCGAGCCATGGCTTGTGACAAAAGGCAGGAAAAACTTTGGATCCCCCGGAAGTCAGAAAAAAAAGAGCAAGGTAAGTTTTCAGGAACCGCAGGGGCAAAAGTATTTTGGGTTAAATGTGGCGCATAAGTGAAGGGGTGGCAACATAAAACGAATTATGATTCGCCGTGTGCCTTTCAGGTAAATTAAATTAAAAGAAAACCAATTACGTTGATTTATTATGTATTTTATTTAAAAAACTGGTTGGCCTTTTTGGTAATATTCATTTCTACCAGACTATCCTTAAAGTTCCTTCTTGTTTATTAAAGCCCAGATTGTACACAACTTTTTAAATGGTTTACTATATAGCAAAGTAGCTTAAGAAGCAAACACGTTTACTTAACCCGCAGTGAGAAAAAGAGCGGCAGGTAAACAAGCTCACGTAAACACGTAACACCTTAGTCTGAGCCCAAAAGTGCATGTGGATTTTGTAACTTCCTGAGCTTTGCTTTAAGGAAGTACCACACCAAAAACCAAGTGAACGCGGTGGTGTGACCCAGTTTATACACACACTCACCGTCTGCAAACATCCTTGGTCCTTTGCGGAGTGGCGGGAAAGTGCTTCAATCAACGGCTCAGACACATATGTTACGCTGGATTGTTATGGAAATCCATAAATAAAAGCGCACAGACACATGTTTACACGCTCATCAATTTTTCCAGGCGTATATAAAACGCCCGGTGAGGGAAATTGCGCCAGCACCACATAGGGAACTCCTAGGAGTCTAGGAAAATGCGGAAAAGTGGGCGGAGGCAGTCAAACGTCAGGCGTGAACGTTTGTTAATCTCCAACCTGGCAAAGTGTGGACAATAATTCAAGACACGTACCTGCAATAAACTGCCGAGTTGTCGCCTGCATGTAGACCGACTCACATAAATATCGCCGCTAACCTTGTTTTACGACCTCCGATCCGAGATCAGCTTTAAAACGAAGCCGGGAAAATTTAATGTCGAAAACAAATTAATTGAGCTTTGTCTAAACATTTCCCATTTATACTCCGTTCCTCTTTTTAGCTCTCTGCCAGCTAATTTTCTCGTCCTGTGCGTGACCAGGACTCATTGAAATTTTCCAGGCGCGCTTCGTGTTGACATTTGGGTAGATTAAGTTATAAACAAATACGGCAAAATGCGGCTACTAATGAAGTGCTGTTCGACTTTTTCGGACCGGCAGCGCAATGTCAACAAGTTTATTGTGTGAAGCTGTTTATGTGGAGAACATTTGATGGGGTGGCAAAAGCCTTAGGCAAACACGCAAACCAAATTAAGTCATAAAAACGTGGGCGTGTTTAAATGAATTGTCTGGGCGAAGGAGAAATCCAAATCGAAAAATGTCCAGGAAATCGCACATTTTTTGGGGCTAACAGCAAAGGAAAGTGAGAAGACATTTCCATGGCCGAAATGCTTTTTGCCACTTGTATATATTTTCATGCGATTTGCATAATTTGTCCAAACAAACATAACACAATGTAACACAATGGCAGCACACATTGCGTATGCGTAATCTGGCACTCGTTGAGAGGGCAAAACAAGCTTTGGCCCCCAGCCTTTTTTTTCTTCGCACTTCGACATGCAAATCGAGGATGTGGTGTTGTTGCTGTTGGTCTGGTAAGGAAAACGATAAACGCCTCGAGAGCAACCCAAAACAAACCGAACAACAGCAATCCCTGGGTCACAGGCAAGGGCCAAATCCTACTAATACCCTCACACCATAAAAAACCCGAAAAACCCAAACCGAAACCGAAGCAAATGCATAACGTTTGTTGCCAAATCCGTCCTTTATGCTGAAATCAAACAACAATAAAAGGGGAAACGGAAACGGGAAAGAAAAGGGAGACCAATCCCAGCCCCAAGGAGAGCTGCAGAAAAAGAAGCCCATTTTATGGGTATCGCCAAGCGTTGGGTTATGTTTTATGGCTAAAAAAACCCCCAAAACCAAACAACGGAACGAGCTGCAACACTAAGCAAGGACATACAAAATTAAAGTTCCACCAACTGAAGTACATATGTAGTCCATAGAAAGAGCTACCATTTTTTAGAAAACTTTCTGCTTTTAAGTTAATGCAGATAAGAAATACATGAACTCCCATTTTTCATTAATATTGGGGCAACCCTTAGAGATTTCTAATCTAAGCACTTATTCTTAACGAAACGGACATTCCTTATTTCCGGTTCCCTCATTATCCATCTGCCTAACAGAATTTTCCATTGCCAAGAAGAATCTGGGATTCCATCACTTAACTTGAGCTGATTGACCAGGACAATCGCCTGTCGCTACCTTTAAGTTCTTTGACAGGAATAAATCATTTTGTGTTTGTGCTTGGCACTCACACCTGTCCAAGGCTCCTTTGGCATTTCCATTTACATTCGACCAGCCCACATTTCCGCCGATTTTCACCACCCAACTCATTCCATTCCCTTGCAAACCACACCCCGCTGGCGCAATAAACTTTTACGCATTCATTATGACCAACATGGAAAATGGCGTTTTTCTTTGTGCTCACCGCGTTTTTCCGTTTCTCTTTTAGCTGGTGAAAAGTGTGTAAGTGGTTGGGGTAGGAAAACGGAGGGAGCGGGAGTGGGAGGGGGAGTGGGCGGCATTAAATGGCCGCGGCGGTCTCGTCACGTAAATCGCTCGCCTTGGTTTTTCACTGAGAGGTTTTCCCGCTTTTCCCAGCGGTCGCACTTCTGATTTTATTTTTCTTTTCGGGGGCACAGCTGGAGGTGGGTGAATAACAAAATGTCAATAAAAATAAATACTGTTGACGCAGCTCGCTTATATTTTTGAGCCAAAGTAAGGGTCGTTGACTTGGCTGCCGCTGATGAGGATGCGTTGATAATGATTATCATGAGGATAATGTTGCAGGGATTCAGGGATTCAGTCGTCGAGTGACACTTGTTGTTCGTTGGCTTGAAGTGTTCTCAACGCGGTAATAATTGTTATTAATGTAAATAAATGCGCTGTAATGCTTAAATGCTCAACAAGCTGTATCAAAAGGAATACTACTAAAGTAAGAACTTTAAACTTTATATTGTACATTTCGAAACTTATTTAATAGAGCAGTCATTAAAATGTCATTATCTCTAACTCTCCAAATATACAATTTACACATTTCTTTATTAAAAACTTCCCCTTAAACCAATTTCCAAAGCGCCATGGAATGTAATTATGAGCTGAACTATATCCAAGGATATTACAGGCTCTTCGGCAAGCGCCCTCTAATTTCAACGTTCAACATTCAATTATTCAAATGAAGCCCCGCACATACAGGCCACAGCTTATGCGACATTCACACTGCCTGCTTCGAACCAATTTGCATTATTTAGTCGAAAAATGATAGGGAAGGTCAGAAAGTTGCTTACCCAATAAACGAGGAGACAATTGAGGCCCCAGGACTGCCGGGCCAAAACAATTAAAAGACAAAGTCAAACGGATACGAAGGTCAACACAAATAATTGAACTGCATGAGAAATTGTGCAGGGGCAAGCAAAAAAGCAAACGAATTGTAGGTGTAGCAGCTCCTCAATTTTCATCTTTTATACAATATATATATATCTATCGGATCGAAGATACAAAGCATCTGGCAAATGGCAACTGATAAAAATACCTCGCTAAATGTAAATACAAACAGAAATGGTGGGCTGAGAAGTGGGACTTCTGGAGGTAAAATTACGGGGGTATGACAATAGTCGTCTTGTCCTGTGGCTGCGGGCCGTTTTACTGGCCAATTGAACATTTCGGAAATTGGAAATTTCTCACTTGATGATGGTCCACAAATTGGCCCACAATGAAGACACTCGTGCGTGAGGCAATCGAAGGGGTCGAAGGGGCATGGGGTCATGCTGCTGTGGTTTTGCCCCTAACTCTAGTTCTTGCTCAATCTATCTCTTTGCGGGTTACTTTATACACTACCTAGAGGTATACTCACTTTCTAGAACTGACATCTTACAGAACATTTAAAATTCATTGGGCTTAAAATAATAAATGAAGTGTTTTTGAATGTAGCCATCAGACTTTTAAATCTATTCATTTGCGTTGCATACTATTTTACAGATTTAAACCAATTTGAAATAGTTGTGAATTTGGGAATTTGTTTGTTTTTTTAACAACGAATAACCATATAGGGTACTACAAACTTCGGTTCCCGAAATTAACCAATATTTCTCTTTGGTCTTTGCTTGGGCAATAGCCCGCAGCGGGACACAGATGTATCTACCGAGCGCTCGCCCAGTTCTCGGTTTGATTTCATTGTCACATCTCCGTTGTCCGATTGGGGACATGAGGGATTTGCTGGGGAGGCAATTTGATCCCATCCCTTGTCCGTTTGATTTCCCCAGTGCTTGTGCCATGGAGTGGAAACGGACTGACCCCGTATCGCTCCCTTAACTCCTTAGCTCATCCGATGCGGTACTGTCATAAAGTGTTTATGAGTGTTTGTCTGTGGTTACTTTGAGTGCCCGTTTTACGTCCTGTCCAAAGTTTCTGCCTGTGCCATAATTTACCAGGTGTTAAGGCGACAATTTGTGTGGCACTTCGACTTTTCTCTTCAGTAATTCTTTTACCATTCCAGATTGTACAACAACAAAAAAACGAGCCCTCTAACATTTCTCATATATTTTATACAGCCTGCAAAGGTCAAGCGGGGAAATGGCAACATTTGACAGCATCCGCAGTTGGTTTCCCCTTCGAAGAAAGCATTTCCTTGTAAATAAAAAATGTCTACTTCCGGCAAAGCCATCATCAACATTTATGTGTATCCTTCCATGCAAATTGAAAGCGAATTTGTAGATGTGCAACTTTTATTTGTCAGAGTCAAAACTTTTTAAACTCAAAATAAACTTGTGCATTAATGGTTAAATAGAGTGTGGGCGAGACACGATTTGGGGCAAATCCAGTGTGTCCCCAGTGGGTTAAAAACTTTTAACTCAAATGATATTTGTCAACATCTATTGTTGTCTGTCACAGTTGCTTAGGTGTTTTCTTAGGCTCACTGATTTCGCTTATTAGAGAAGAAAGTCTTTGGAAAGCGCTGTTTTCAATCAAAACAACAGCATCGCCATTATCATCAGCAGATACTTTGGTAGCAAATACAAGGCGTTAGATGCCTTGCATAGCTTATAAAACATTCCGCAAGCTCGACAGGAGTGACGACTTCAGCATTTTAGCATTTCCACGACGAAGGAAGAAGGATGCAGGATACAACGCCGCGAGCTGCGTAGGAAATTTTCCAGCATTGTTAGCGGCTTTTGAGGTAACGAGCGTTGGGAGGAAATGGGTTGTACGGGGTGTGTGGGGTGCTTAACGGGAAGCCGAAGCCTTCAACAATAAGGTGAATGACGGAAATCGTCACCGCAATGTCTAAGAAGCGTGAATTGTTGCAATGGTTACAATGTTCAAAGGTACACTGGCAGAAATGAGTGAGGTACTTCATTCAATTATTGATAAATATGTTAAATATATGATTTATTTACTATCTTAAGCTTACGATCTTAAAGCTTGAATTGAATAAAAGGCTATATAGGATCAAAATCTAAGTTATTAATTCCTTAGTAACATTAATTATTTTTAAACATTTTTGGACGGTTTACCCTCTTCACTTTTGTATCGAAACAGAAAACAGAAAGGGTGGCGGTTAACATCTGGCAAGAAAGGAATGTTTTGCATTCGCCACACACACATACCATATGGTCTGAATTAAACATTTTGCCGCATAAAAATTTATGCAAAAGTTCGATTCCGTTCTGTTTTGCTTTTGTTTCACTCCTATTTGCCATAAATCGCATGAACAAACTACCGAACTTTTTATTTGGCTCGTTTGGCTCTGCATGGAAATTCAATTAAAGTGACAAACTGTCCAAATTTTTGACATGGGAGCAGCTCTAGAGCAGCAACAGAGAAATCACACACAAAAATCCAATGAATGCCCAATGGACAATCAGCATAAAAAAGGCAAAAAGATTGGCAAAATGAAACGAAAAAATTCCGAAAACAAACAGTCTGAGGCAGAGACTTACATGCATATTCATTGTGGAGCAAATCCTGAAAATATCACAGAGCTCCACTCGTGAATTATAAAACATAATTGAATGAATTTGATTCGGGCTGGAATCGTATGGATTTTCCGGTACGAAAAGTGAAAATTACTAACAGTCATTTTTTGCCTCTCCATCGATCCTTTTACGGCATTTAAGTTGACAAATCAATCGAAACAATGGAATATGAAAACGATTTAGGTTGAGCATTATGGAAATGGAAAACTTGTTTAAGGGCATTTTTCATTATTTTGGAACGTATATATCCTAGATGGATTTTCAGACTGTCAGCGTAAATAAATGTACATAAATGCCAACTTTCTTTAGCAATTCAGTTTGGGGAATATTTTTGTCAATATATAAGATTAGATTAGATTTATAAACTCTTCTTATCAACCTTGAATTTAAAAAAATTAAAATAAAAAGAATTGTAACGCTCGCAACTTCTAGGCTCAATATTTTGCTCATCACCATTAAGTATACGCCCCACTGGACGATTTCAAGTTTATTTATGAGCTAATAGCCTCGAATGCAACGATTGCCATCTGTTTGGCTGGAAATAACGATATGTTCAAGTATTTGCGCTGGCCAGTTGCCAACTGGCTGGCCTTTCTAAGCGGTGATTTGGCATCCAGAGCCTCAAAGTTCAATTTGCAAACAAATGTAAGCCATCGAAATGCTGATTTAGTGGGCAATCAGTGACAGCTGCAGTGTAGAATGGCTTCTAAATATCGTCCTCACCAATACTGCAATAATTCGAAAGCATCTTTGAATACAAATGAGGACGAGCTGGTCAAAGATCGTCAAAGGACAAAATACATACCAATACAATTGTAAACCCTTACGACCTGCCTGCCGCGGCACTTAAAGTCACTCATTTGCACTTTACGAAGGGGCCCGATTGGAAGGTGACTCAATCAACTGAGTGCCCAAACAGCTCACAGTTCATTTGAGTCTGCTACGAGGGGTAACTCGAGGAATTTTTTAGATACGCGCAGAAATTTCTCTTTCGCCGAGGTTAGAGGTTGGGGAACTCTATTCCCCGCCAGCTTGCTACTTCGTTTGATCTGGAACAGATTGAACAATCAATTACGTGCTGCCAGTCGCCACGCCCACACCGCCCACTTGGCGAGCCAAACCCCAGAAGGCGAAGGACGAAGAGCAAAGGTGAGGCTGAGTGGCATGAAGAAAAACGCGCATACGTGCCGTTGTCCAGGTTTCTGCAAGTGCACTTGAAATTAATGTAGTCATAGGGGAAAATAAGGATAGCTAAGAAAATTTGTTTATAAAATATATTAACTTCTTGACTATATATTTAAAATGATAAAAAATTGTAGTTTTGCTAATAAGTTTCATGTCTTAAATGGAAATTTTCATTCATCAATTAAATTAGTACGAATACTAATTAACATTTTTCTACGCCAAGAGAAATATACGCGTTACTTATAATCAATTTGAACTTATTTTGAGTTATTATTAATTTTTTTAATTCTAATTCTATTGTTTGATCCTGTTTTTTACAGTGCACCTCTGAAGTTCGTCCAGGTTCGCTGTCGCTGTTGCATGAAATTGACCCGCGTTGCCGGGATTTATAAATGCAGAGTGCGGCGTTCGGAGCGCAGTCGATCCCACAGCTATGAGAAATGCAAGAAATCAACCAAAAACGAACGTGCGATGCATACAAAAGCTGACTTCAAACGGATTGTTTTCCTTATGTGCGAAGTTGACAAGCTCCCCCATTTTTTTTTTTATTTTTTTTTTGCCTTCCCTTGCTGCTTTCCATCTTCTGGACTGAAAAATGCAATCAACTTGAGGCGAATATTTTTCAGGGAAATGGTATAAGGGCTATGGAATGTTACTACTGGTAGTTCTCCGCCTGCATTCATCCATCCAATGCGATTGCCAAAGGAAGCGGAACAACAAACCCACCTGGAAAGAGTCCTGCTGGCAAAACACAGCTTCATTGTTAAGGGATAATAAAGAGCGCAACAATACAATTTTTAAAGGAACAAAAGTCTCAGGAACCTGAAAATTATCTATAAAAAATTTATGAATAATGTGTTATTGTTTCCCAAGAAAAGAACAATAGGCTTCGGCTTACTTTACAATAGTTTTTACATAGACATACAATACTTAAAGGAACTATATATATTTTGTAATTCTTACCTTCATCTTCAGCTGCTTAAGTTAAAATGCCTCAAAGTATCGTTTAATTTGATTCGAATTCGACATAATTCATTAAACACCAAGCTAAAAACAGAATAAAATTTGTAACAACTGTCAAAACAAATTGTTTTGTAACTTATTTGCCTTTGCCCGAATGCCATTGGGAGCGTTAAGACAACAATAATGTTTTATTATTGTTATTATTGTTACATATAAGTGTGTTTGCCCATACAAGTGTCAGTTGTTCATGCAGATTTTACTGCGATTAAGGGGGCAGGCGGCTCCGTCCAGAGGGGGCGTGTAAATATTTCGTATTATTTATCCCCAGAGAGCGAATCGCCCGTTTGTGGCATTAAATATGCAGGGGCAGCGTTTTATTCGAGCGACTGACCCCTGGCAACAGCTCAACTGACAGGGGAGTCCGGCCGAATGGACAGCAAAATGTTCAAATGCTTGGACAGCTGTCGGCAATTGCGTAGCCAGCAAAAATCATCAAAATTCATTCGAATTTTTTGACTTTAATACTCTTCGATGGGGTATAAAGCTATTCAAATATTTGAGATATTTACAAAAATTCTGTTTCAGGAAAATCATTTTGGGAAAACAGCCTATAAAACCATGAACCAATTTTCTAATCACAAAAAACCAGTTAATTTATTAATTAATATAGACAATAGAGAATCGTTTTATCAACTTTTAAAAATAGTAAGGTATGTACTGCTTTGTTTTCCCCAAATCTCTTCAAGTTTTCATTGTGTGCAGAAGTGTGGATTAAGAAAGATTTTTCGGTCGTTTTCAATTGCAGATAAATAAAATTTATAAGCCACAAAAGTGGAACACTGCCAAGAACACACAGGCTTTGGGGTAAATAAAATTTAATGTTTTCAATTAGCTGTCAGAAATTGTTCTTCGCCCCAATGCCTTTGGTCCACATCACACTGCACCCACACACACACAGACCCACTCCCACTGAATGCCAGCACCACCACCCCCATTTAAACCACACAATCAGCAACCCTTAAGCATCGACAAAGAGCCACCCAAATGGGTTTTGGATGGTATGGCTTGGTTTGGCATGGTATGGTATGGTTTGGTATGGGGGTCACTGCTGTCGAGTTGACTGGTAAACAATTTGGTGCCAAGGAACGGGCACCGAGCGTTGATTGCATGGGCCTCAGATTTTGGCCAGGACCTGGGTGTCTGTGAATAATTTCGGCATTATTGCCTGTGCTTAATTCAAATGAAATTAATTTCGCAAGGTAAACGCCAGGCAGGCGAAGGACCAGCCAGGATCAGCCCCCAACCTTCGTGTCCATTGTTTTTGGGTGATTTAATGGCTGGGGGTGAGTGTGTGTGCAAATGAATTCATCCCTTGGGCAACATTTTATGGCATAATTTGAGGCGTCAGGAAGTACGTCGTCCTGGTCGTCGCCCTAACCAGAAAAGGTCAGTTCCCGTTTTGGGTGTGAATATTAATGTCTTATATTTTATTTCGCAGCTCGGTTTCTCGTGCCGTTCAGCTTTTAATATGATTGTGTGTGGGGCGTGAATACTGTTGATTTTTCGAACCCTCGAAGCGTTTAATTATGTGCAACTTGTAGACTTTGAGGCTTTAATCCTGTGGCAGACATGTTTCGATTTTCAATTCAAGGATATCTTCATCGCTGGAGCCTGCAGCCAGGACTCTTCTCGCTGGCACTTGCAAATTCAGTATAATATATATGTGTTGAGCTCTAAACACGTTCTTAGCATTCAGACAGACTCGACGGGAGAGGTTGGTCCCCTCCCCATTTCCTTCGCCTGTCGGATTGTCTGATTTCCCAGATATTTTGCTATTTTTTATGGCCACAGAAATCCGGCCCCTTTGCGTTTCCCCCTGAGAGAAACAGAGACTGTCTGCCTCCTTGCTCCTGCCATTGAGTAGATTAAAGTGTAAATATTTAATGCACGCGATTTGCTCGGCCTGAGTTATTATAATGGTACCAGGAAGGAAAAGCCAAGAACCCTTTATTTGGAACTTAAACTTTTTAAACACACTTTAAGGATCTGTTCAGCAAACAGACCAAAGTTTATCAATAGTCATGGAAAACAATGCCACAAAAAGCGCTTTATTATTCGTTGAAAATAATCCATAGTAGAGTAGAACATACTCTCGGTTGCTTTCAATGGGTTTTTGTTGAGTTTCGTGCATTTTCTGGATACATGCATATGTTTGAGTTTTTGGCCAAATTAGAGTTTGTATGGATTTTATTTTGGTTTTTACCATACTTTCTAACTGTATGCAGAATATCAACAAAAACAGAATAATACTTTTTAAGTTTATATGAAGTAGACCAGTTAAGGTTCATTTTAAATATAAATTTTCAACTAAATGGTAATTAATTATTATAAGAATTAAGAAAATGTGATAATGAGTGTTTTTTTTTTTTTTTGTTTGGCGGGCTTCAAGACTTTTTCCCTGTAGCTCCAACCAATTAAGTTGAAACGTGTATTTAACGACATCGAAGTGAACTACCAAAAGCAGAACATCATGTAAAAGATAACGACTGTCTCATTATCATTCTGCACACACACTCACATACTAATACACCCACACAAATTGAAGGATATGCCCCACACAGACGCACACAATCCCACACACGTGACCGTTTCGAATGGTGGCGCCAAGATTGACATAATGACAATGAAACGCCCAAATGATTGGCTTTGCCTAAAAATACCCACACACACATGCCGAAAGAATTATAGAAAGAGAGGCCACACAACGCCGGAAAGAGAGGGCAGATGGAGCGCGAAAGAGAAGGAGTGTGCAGTACACCGAGCTGGCAATTATGGCAGCCAGTTAGAT
This sequence comes from Drosophila simulans, assembly GCF_016746395.2. Lineage (NCBI taxonomy): Eukaryota > Metazoa > Arthropoda > Insecta > Diptera > Drosophilidae > Drosophila > Drosophila simulans. The sequence continues at coordinate 5,298,955 of NC_052522.2, forward strand.
AATTGGAAACAGAAGGCCAACGTTAGCGTCAACATAGCCATGAAGTGGCTTTAAGGAATCGCAGCTAAAAACATTTGCACCAGAACTAAATCAGACACTGGAAGAAATCATTACCAACTTAGAATATTAGTAATATATGCTAAAACAAAACCTTCTGTCCTGGAAACCAATTACATTTTTAAAATCGCTTAGAACTTCTTTTTTGTACAATTTTCTTTCTGTGCACGCACACTCCGGGAATTTCATTAAAGTTAATAATAATCGTAATAATCTCCCGCTGGGTCCTGGTTTTGGTCCTGTTTCTGCTGCTGCTGCTGCTCCTGGCACACACATGCACGAAGTTGGGCTTAAGTTCTCAAACACTTAATGAGGCATTCAAAACAATTATGTGCTGGTGAATCTGCTGTCCCCAGAATTTCGCCCCTGAATGTGCTTGTGTGCTTTGCATTTGACATTATTAATATTTAAGACTTTGGCTAGCCGTGGCCAAGGAAATGGAAACGGGCTTTCGTCGAGCTTTATTTTGCGAGAGAGAAAATCACTTTAATAAATTTATGCACACCCCGAAGGGATCACGAGAAATATGAAAGGTAAATGGAATTTTCCTTTGAACGGGCCCAAAAAACATATACAATTTAATTAAAGTTTTGCCCAGAAACCAGAAGGGCACAACTAATACACACATGTGCCATGCGTCCGTTCTCGTCCTTGTCAGCAGCTGTTGTCCTGTTCGCATCAGTCTTGGTCCTGTTCTGGCGCACGAGTCCTGCTGATTGAGTGGCAGCAAGGACATGGCGGCAGAAAAGCCACAAGTGTGCCTGGCACATCGTCTTGAATGTTAATATTTGCACTTTCAATTTGCACGCAGACAGTCGCATACGGAATGGATTTGCGAAAAGGACTCGTCCTTGAGTTCTTTTGTTACAAAAATGGCCATTCGTCGGTGCAATTATTTGAGCATTTCTTGCACTTCCTGCCATTTCAAATGGATTGCATTTAAAATTCTCATGCATTTTATTCTGCCAATTTTTTTTGTCGAGCTTATTTCTCTGTGTTCTGCCACATTTGAGCAAAATAACAAAGAGCTTCAAAATTGTTAGCCCCATTGTGTTGGTGGTAGCACACATATCCTTTTCCTTTCCTGGATGCCCGGCAATGGGTTGAAACTGAAATTAAATTGTGATGCCCACCAAAGCCTTCTTTTGTCTAGTTTTTGCTTGGACTTTAACGTGGCTTTCGGATTTGAGACGATGTACCGAAAAAATGTGTCAAACGGAAGTCCTATCAAATTTTAATTGGCAAAGAGTGAAAGGAAGAAAGAAATGAGTTCTTTAATGAATTATATTAAAAACGACGTGCTATTTCTTTTCGTAATTGAAAAACTTCAAGTCGCTTAAACTGTCTTGCCATAAGGTCCAAAAATGTTAAAACTTTAAGTAGTTATCTGGAATTACTACATTTCTTCAGTGCTCGAAATTCGTCGCAAATATCACAAGGGGTAAAGGCATTCGTTTGATACTGAATTAAATATTCAAAAGCCTGAGAAAAGCGTCCTTAAAGTTTACACACGGATTTAGTTGGGGATTTTGTGGGCTTACAGGGAAAAAAACAAGACAAAACCCTTTTCCAGTCCCTCTGACCGATATCTGGTTTTGTGTTGATGTTCTTTGCAGGGGATTTATACACCCATTTGAGGCTTTGGCAGTCATTTAAAGTATCTGTCTCCTCTTCACTCCTTTGCCAAAGCATTTGTGTTTGGGTTTTAAGGACTTGCCTCGTTGTTGCTCGGTCATGTTGGGCAACCAAACAAATCGTTTGAGTTGGCCAGGCCAAGTGTCAAAGTTTTAACGCACCCTAAGCCCACAGGCTCTAATGGAAATGGGTATATATATTAATAATGAAAAATGTTTTCGGTTTCGTTTTGCGGCGTTCGCCTGCAAATGACTCTTATTTGCATTGAATTTCTACCAAATGACGACAACAATTCATTTCACCTGGCATACATCTTAATTGGAGTGGAATCGAAAGCCCAGGCTCAAAGCCACATATACAATGCAAAAAGAGGATTACCCACAGATTGCCAACTGTCTCTGACATTTGTTGGTTGTAAGTAGTCCTGGAGCATTCTACTCGCAGATGGGAAATCGGAAAAGTGGGGGCGGCAGAACACAAGTCCATTGTCTTGTCTGCGGACAGTCTATCTATCTATGCACCTATCTCCCCATCGATTGGGCTAACTATCTATCGATGCTGCAGCTTTCGACTGCAATTGCAGTGGTGACCACCACAACCCCCAACCCCCTGTATATCCCACTGAGTAACCCTTTTCCTTTTAACCCCCACCCCGTTGATTTAATTTATTACCCAACTGCGCTCTGGTCGCAGAGCCATTTCAGATAAATGCGTCTGTACTTTCGACAATATGGACGTTGGCCCCGCCTAGATCCACAGACCTCTAACCACACACTTGCAAAAAATATGACAATTTAATATTGAAAAACCTATCATTGTAATGCATTACCCAGAAAAATAGTTATTTATATGATCATTATTTTTAAATGGACTTTCCAGGCGGATTTTTATGTATTTATGTATTCCTAAGAAACGCCATAATACTTGCAACTCCAAACTTTAGAAATTAATCCTTACTTTAGACTCTGCTTAAGTGGATTTTAGTCCTTACCTTTAATCTACATGAAGTTTGTAAGTATGTATGATCTTAAAACATGTACTTACAGCAGAAACTACTAAGTTGTGTAGTTCTTTCGTATCTTTGATTGCGTTTTACAGTGTTTTATGAGTTCCAGAAGTAAGCCAATATTTCCGAGTGCATCTACCTCCCCCAAAATTTCACACCACCCCCTCCCTTCGGTCGCATGTGTTGCACTCGGACAAAAGTTTGCGGTTAAATTTACACATGCTGACCGCACATGCTGACCGCAAGGTAAAATTCGCTCGTCGCAGTCCCGATGACGAAGTAGATAAGAATAATTTATGGTGATGCCCCTTCAGATTCCAGTCGGTGTGCGTGTGTGAGTGAGTATGTGTGTGTGTGTGCGAAAATTAGACATGCAGACAAATTTATTGGTCTCAACAAATCTTCATTCATTTTATTTGAATTCTTCATACTTTAGCCAGTTGAGCTCTATTAAATTATTGTTTACAAAGTGTTGTGAACTTCGCTTGACACTAAGAATGAAATGTGAATAAACTCCAAGTGAATAATAGCCTAGAGTTATTCAAAGGGGTGGAGATCTTGGACTTATCACTTGTATGAATAGTTTTGAAGCAATTCAGCTCTTATTGAACTTTAAGATATATATGAACAGTTGAAGAATAACTTTTTTAGTTACTTAATCTACATTCTCTGTGCCTCTATTTAATATGTATATTTTTAACTAAATTTAATAGTTCCTAAATATGCTTTTTGTTCACCCGAAATATTTTTAGCCCCTTCTGTTTTAACTCATTAACTTTTCCAACTCTGCATGTGATTGCTTTTAGCTGATTCTAGCTGTTTTAATTTAAATGCCAAGCCAAATTATTATTATTTCAATTGCATAACTGTTTATGCAGCTCCCTGCCACATTTCAGTACCCGGCACTTAAAGACTGATAGTTTTTCCCGACAGCTTTTCCAATTTGTGCGCGCCGGCAGCAGCAGCAGCAGCTATGAAAATAATTTTAATAGCATTTAATTTACGCAAATGCCATTAAAAGCTTTTCACTTTTCATTCTACCCAAATCTGATTATTTTGCGCGTTGTTTCGCATTTTGCGAGTTCTTGCGCCGCGAGGTTTTATAGCTGTTTTGTCAGCTGACAAATTAATTCTGCGATTTCCTTGGCAAATCTTCATGACTAAAGGTATCAGCGAAGACGCAATTAGTAACATTATCTGACGAAGAATACTGAGCAATCCTTCTGGCACCGAAAAGCCAAAAAGACAAGACTTTGAGTAATGATCAGAGTTGCAAGTTTGAGGTTTATGAACTGAGGGTCAAAAGTCAACCGCAGACAAGTTGGGGCAGGAAAAGTAAACACTGGGTTCCATTTCCGCTGAAATTCCAAACAGAAATGAACAACAAATGTGCGGTGCATCTATGGACTGGGCCACCAGAATGGAAAGGAGCAGATTGTTTGCCAGGACTTGCGCACAACTTCTAAAGTTCAACTTGCTGTGGAACTTTAGCCGGCAAATATTGGCAGGACTTAGATTGATGCAACAGATACGCTGCCCATATGTCCTTCCAGCGAATGCAAAACACAAAATTCTCATTATTTTATTCATGGAACGGCTTAAGTCGCCTAATAGACAGCTTATACTAGCGCATACATATTTTTCTTTGAATATATTTACCAGCGCGCAAATTAAAAACAAACAAGTAAGCCAACGAAATCAAACATTCAATGCATTCTAAGACCAAACACACTCAGTCCAGAATTTGTTGCTTTTTATGAATGGAGTTTATTTTGGATCAAAGGGCGTAATTGAAAAGTGTTTAACCAGGGCAAATCATTTGATGCAATGCATATCCTGATCCCGCCTAAGAGGGTATATTAAATCAAACGTAAGGATTAAGCGGAAAATATTTTTTAAAGATTTTTTAGAGGTAATTTGGGTACCGCAAACGAAATGCGTTTAAAAATATTATTTCTTTAATATTACTATTTCCTTAAATAACTGAACATTAATCACTGTGAAATAAGAAAAAGTTGACGGAAAACTTTCCAGATCAATTGCAAATTATGTAATCCACTTAAAAACTGGTCAAAACTTCTTCGCTTGTTTTTTGCACTCCACCCATATCCTAATGACTGAAAAAAGAAATCATAAAGTCTTTACCAACAAAGTCATGGAAATCGTAGCAGCGTCCACAAAGATTCCACCAATATTCAGTTCTCTGATCCCGTCTGGCTACCGATTGAAACAGAAATCATTGGAAAAAATCATAGATATATGGGAAATTGTGGAGTCGAATAGCAAGAGACGGAAAAAAATGGAAAATAATATTTACTTTTGCCATGACAATGTCCTTACAGTGACTCCAGCGAGGCAAACTTTTTGATGGCGTGTGCGAGACTCCATTCCAGATTATCTGAGCCACAACCACAGGCGGATATATATACAGATATGGTGAACTGGGAAACTGGGGAACCTGGCGAACTGTAGAAGGCCAAAATGGGAGGCTGAGGTACTCCACTGTCTGGCAACAGCCTGGTATTATTGGCTTCTGATTGGGGATTATGTTTTTAATTGACAAACTTGAATAGCTAACGACATTGTCAGCAGCATGGAAGAACAATCGCCATGAAAAAAGTGCCGACAAGCGAATGCATAACAACTCGGGGTCCAAGGAGTAGGTGAGATGGCCATAGAGTGGGAGCGAGAGAGAGGTGCCTCTGGGATCGGCAATTTGATATGCCAGCACAGAAGGACGAAATTACAACTGGAGTGAGGCAGAAGGTCCTGAAAACTTGCCAGTACAAATTGCTTTGAGGCACTTGAGGCAAATTATTATCTACTAAAGGGACGAAGCAGAGGCAATCTGCTTAGAATAGTTTTGATGAATTCATAAGTTTCAATCAGAATGGTAAAGGTGTCCTTTTATATTGTTAAGCATCTTCTAATGTACTTCCTTATTAATTTATGCTCAACAAATAAAAGAATTGATTATTTTATCTATCGAAATTTGATTACTGCATTCTCTATATCATTCAGTTGCCAGTACTAAATCAATGGAATTTCCAGTAATTCTTGTTTGATTGAAATACCAAAATACGTTGATTTAGGTCCATTTCGAAATTGGTTAGAGGCTTTGGAATAGTTGATTGAGCGAGCGAAGTGGTTGCGCACACACACACATGCACGCACAAGGATTCAGTAAATTGTTGACAATATTTACCCCAAACAATTACGTAATTAACAAAAGGTGTTGGCCAAGTTCTGCACAGCACTTAACACACTCTAATCCGATTATGGCCATAAAACACACACACACTCATACAAGCTCGCACACAAGTACTCGGCACTCACACACACATGCACACAGATACGCACACATGTAGGCAACTAAACCAACAAAACAAATTGGATAAACATTACGACAATTTGAACAATAATTCTGATTACAGAATTTGCTCGTCCTTGTTCTCTGTTGTTAACCTCCCCCAATCTCTCTATCGAAATATCTCTGGAAATTTGTGCAGCCACAGATGCAATTAAATGCAAATCGATTTTGTTTGTATTTCGGGTGTCAGAAGACCTGGCACGCCCACCCCAAATCCTTCAATTTGTGTGGGTGTCATGGTGCTGTAAAATGCAGGCTGAACTAATAAAATAGTCTTTTTCAAAATGAATATGAAAATTCGTTTTTATTTGATATCTTTTAGTGTTGTATCTACAATGACATATTTGTTTTTTAAATACATAAAATATAATAGCCATAGGGTCCAAATATTAAATTTAAGCTACTAACTATGAATTCGTGTCTTTTAATCAGTCCAACTAAAGGGTCATAGCACTTGGGAATTGTGAGATTTCTTGACCTCCTAACTTGTATTTGTATTAATCCCAATGGAAAACGGTGACTTATCGTTTTAATCAGTTTAATTAATTGAAAATTATTGTGTCAGAACATGAAACTACTTATTAATTTATCCAATTATGGCATCGTAAATGAGTATTGTGCGGAAGATTAATTTGGCAGTGTTCTTCACTGCGCTTTGATTTAGACCTTTGGCGTAGTCTTTCAAAATTGAACAAAATTACTGGCACGTAAAACAATAAATATTCATAATATCCCGGCAACCACACGTATGTGCCACGCCCACCCAGACCGCCCACCCAGACCGCCCACCAGAAGGACACGTGTAATGTGCAAAATTGCAACATCAGCGAAATGGTAAGAAGATAGAGATTGGCTAAGAGTTTGGTACAGGAATAGTTACAGGTAATACATTGAGCACTCCAGGATAAATGGTCTTGGGTAGCTGAAAACCAGCGATATTTGAATGCAAATCACCGGGTCAAAACGAACCATAATACAATTCAACCCTGAAGACCAGTTTTACCATCCACAACTGTCATTCAGAAAGTCAGCCAAAAAACGGCTGGAGATTGGGGCTTGGGATTCATGGAGCAGCGGCGAAACACAACGAGGAACGTGTTTCAATTTTTATGACATTTCAATGCAGTTTATGTCAGCGAAAGGGGTTGAAAATGTCCACTTGAATGGGAGAGACACCGAAAAGCTCGTTGCAATTTTGACAATTCAAATTTGCCCCAGGCAATCCCATGACCCCCGAAAAAAATGTACATATTTCTGGACAGTTTGCAACAATTCAATTGAATTGTAAAAATGCTAAACCAAAAAAAAAAAAAACCAAATGGAAAATGCTTTGCGGTGATGCGAGAAATAGAACAAACTGTAAGCCATTGCCGCACATTGCTCATACGCCATGTGGTGTGCTGAAATTTCGCCTTACTTTCCTAGGCAGCCACCGATAAGCAATATATTTTGTGTTATTTGCATATGAAACACATTAGACAGATAAGCCCGAAAACTGGCCATTAGCCGAAACGGACTGCCATATACTAGCATTGGGTGGAAAATTACCTGAAGCTCATTTTGAAATGTTTGGCACGCAGCTTCTTGATGTTGGTTTTATACATTTTTATGTGCTTGCACAGCTCGAAGGCATTATTTATGGCCAAAACGTTTTGCTGCCATACGTACAAGCACTTATACTTTGAAGGTGCAAAAGTTGCATTTGTACACAGCATCCATTTACACTTAAGAAAATTAATCTGTAAGATACATTATAATGAATGAAGTCTAGTTAGAACACTGAGTTGTGACAGAAGGGCTCGTACATTTCCATTGCACAAAACTTGCATCCATTAATCAATATGCATTCCATAATTTACCCATATTTTTCCGTGTATTAAAGTTATTTTTCAAGTTGTTGCGAACTCATTAAGCGGGACTTTGGCAGCTTGGCGTCTGTGACTCTCGATGTTTATGGGAGTTTTTAAAAATACTTTTCAATGGCAATGTGAATCTTTTATGACCCTACCGATGTGGGTGCTCACTGTCATGCAGCATGTTAATAAAGAAAAAAATACGTATATATATATTTTTAGACGGATGCCGACTGTTAACCTTTTCTCAACATCGCGTGGGTGTTCCTGAGTAGCCGGGAACGGCAGGGAACATCATCAACAGCAACTTAAGTAGCTCAATAAATCTTGAGCTTAACATTTGTTGAAGCTTTTGCCAGTTGGCAAACGTGACTTGTGTGCGACACAAATGTGGGTACTTCGGAGCTCTGTCTGTTTGCCAGTGGATAGGATAGCGAGCCCCTTGGAGTATGCAGTAATATTTTACAAATGCTTTCATTGAAATGCAAAAGCTTCTTTCTGGCCTTGGTTACGTGGCCGCTTCTCAGTGGCACCTGGATTTTCCAGTGTCTCCAAGCGAGCGTGATAAATTAATGCATTAGATGAAAGTACCGCTCTTTGGGTGCTACTCAACTGCGGTAATATCACATACTACACCCTTAACTTGTGTCGATTCTGGGGATTGCCCGGCCATCATAAAACTCATCTTCGGCGACTAAGGTCTCGGCATTTGCAATTAAATTTAATTAAAAGGTCGGAAGCCGTCTACCCTGTCTTATCTAGTCAAGTCTATCATTCAGACAGTCCACTTAACAATTCAGTTATTCAAATTAAGACTCGTGGAGGTAAAGGGAGCGATGCGAATACCAGGAACGCGAATGCGAAAAAAAAATATAATCCGACTGGCCACGGATTATTTTAATTTTATTCATTGTGCACACAAAGATAAAAGGTGAAAAGTCTAAATGAATTTTAAATGCTCATTAAGCATACGCCCTTTCCACCCATTTACTTTAGTCGTATATTTATTGAGCAAAAAAGAGTTCGCTTTGATGGTCACACATTAAAATGGTATTTGTATTATGGATTAAAAATTAATTAACGAGCTACGGAAAGGTAAGCAGTTAAAATGTAATTAAAATGTATTTATTTAAAGGTACTGTACTTGTTTGTATGTGGTTCTTTTGAGAAATTTAAATAAAAGCATATAAAAATTAAAAATATAATTAAATCGTACAAAATTAGAGGGGAATTCGACCTTCATTAATCGCTATATAAACACTTTAAATGTAGCTTATTAAATCCATTTGATTCATTTAACAAATTGACTCAAATCTCTCGGAGATTTCAGTTATTGTGTAAGTTTGTAACCACAACCTAATGTAATTTCCTCAATCTAATCCAACCCCATTCCATGATCCCGAACTTTAGCCGTGCCCCAAAACTAATTGATAAACCCAAGGCAAAGCGGCCAGACAAACTCAGATACTCCTCCAAAACTAGGGCCATGACTTATGGGCTAGTTAAATAAATTTATGCTCTGTGATTTTCGTATAAAATTGATTTATCACATTAACCACAAAATGAATTGGGGAATGGTAATGGGAACCGGGGAGCGAGGAGTGAGGAATGAAAGAGGAGCCGGACTTCATTTCATGGTTGTTGGCTTTGTGGCTCATCAATTGCCACAGGAATGTTAGGGGAAATTCAGGAAATCCGTCGAGAAGAGGAATACGTTGGCCATATGAAATGGCATTAGATGACCCGAAAGGGGAAAGGCCATAAATCCCACTGGATGGTAAGGTCACAGCAAAAAATTGTCCAACATTTCATGTGTATGTTTTTTTTCCCCCCCCTACTTCGTGTGTGCTAAGCCACCGCAAAGAAGGGTTAATGGTGCGGTTCCTCTATTTCATTCTGTTTTCTTTTTTTCGTTCTTACTTTCTTGCTGCAGAATTTATTACATTTCTAATGAAATCTTTCGGACAGAATGAAAGCAAGCCGTAAGCGCATTTATTTCAATTCATATTTCTGCGGAAATCCTTGAGATCCTGGGCCGCTTGGGATAATCAACATAATGAGTGAGCGCATTCAGGCGAGTTCTCTCAATGGACCAAGCCCTTTGGCAGGACTAAACTAACCCAGCAACCAGAGGCGAAGACGAGTTGTGTCAGAAACAAATGCTTTTCATTTCAAATGCAGCTGTTGCTTGGTTGCCAGCATCTTGCCCCTTGGGAAGCGAATTTCTTATCCAACAGCAGCTACAGTTGGGTACAAAACAATAGTAGCACCACCCAGTTAAATTGAAGGCATTTCAGAAAATGTTTTGTTCAAATACTTCTATTTAAAATATGTAGAGATGTGAATAGTTTGATTATTTAATCAATACCAAATACGTAATCTTAAAGCAAGCAAATTATCCCAATAAATAAAAGATCTATGTATAATTTACTTCTTTTAAAATCAATTTGCTTTTAATCAACATCGTCATTTGTAACTACTGGCTTATGAACATATGTATAGTAGCGCTTGCTTCCTGCTCCTTGAAGGACAACAGATGTTTTCCGTATATCTTTTTTATTTGTCGCTCAATGTTGTAGTAAATATAATGTGCATAGATTCATCTTCGGGGATGGGATGAGATGCGAAACATGTCTTGTGGTTAGGCATTAGATAAGTTCACAGTGCAGCAAAGGTCCTTTATGCCGGGTTGTAATTGGAATTGACATGAATTCGAATTGGGTTTTTGTTTTGGGGCTACTCACAATGTGCTCATTCTTTTTTTTCCCATGTTTCGGATTCAGATAATGGACAGCAGAAGGCTACAATACCTTTTTGCATATATCCAAATGCTTTCTGCTGAAAGGTTTTTCTCCTCTTACTCATTTGATTTGTGCAGGCTTTAACGGCAAGAAGAAAAATGAGCTTTGAATGTGTACGCATACGCATTGGGGCATTAGTAGGATTTGTCCCTCACACATCCAGGCACACATGGACCATAAAATGGCATCAATTGTGTGGCAGGAGACTCAGGAGCAGCAGCTTGCCTCAAGGCGTTTATCGTTTGTAAAATTCTAGATTTGCATGTATTTGCTTGTCATAAAAGTGGCAAAAAAAGAGCACAGGGGTGAAAAGATATACAACAAAATGTGCTTACATGTTTATGTGAAGAGGGCGAAAAAAAGGAAACTGCTAGATTACGCATACGCAATGTGTGCCAGCCACTTTGCGATACAATGATCGGGAAAACAGCAAACAACATATTTCCAAATTTCTCAAATTCACGAGTTAAAGCTTTAGTTAGAGCAGGATCTGCGTGCTTCGTGCAATTAAATTTGAGTAGGCCATAAAACTTGTTGACAATTTTCGTGGCTGACAAGTTTGCGGCTACTAACGCATTAGCAAATCACAAATTTGGTTTATAATGATATCTATGAAATGTCAACTAACGTGTGCGGTGATTTAAGTTATGATTATGTGCTCCAAACATGCGAAACGATGCTCGCATTAACTTATTTATAAATGTTGCCATTATGCTATAGATTTCCTGATAAAACTTATGCACAAAACTTAAATAAACTTGGAAATAAAGAACGATAGATATAAAGAAAAAGCAGCAGCAACTTTTAAACTATTTGGTATTATGCATGCAAAAGTATTTTCTTTAGTTGCGCATTTTTTTGTTTTCAAAGCAAAATGATTCCCACTTTATTCCGACTTCAACTAGGGATAACATCTTGACCAGTTTACGTTTGCTCGAAATTAACTCATTTTTTCAAGAGCTAACCCTTTTTACTTTTTTGTGTCACCCGACAAGTAGCCGCGGAAATGCCAGTTAATTGACTCGTCCTGCTGCTGCCACCGACAGCACTTGACTTTATTCTGGCCTTCTATTTTTCTTACCCTTTTTTCGTCCTGCCACTGGCATTTGCATGCTTATCTCATTAGCTACCAAACAAGTTCATTTGCCAAGCCATGGGCACGTACATATTCTTCGTTCTCCGTTTGACATTGGCAAAGTAACTCCGGCTTTCGCCATTTGCATACAAATGTTGTTAGCCTGGCGATGTCCCTTTTTAACTGTTGACTGCTCACGGAGGCGTGGTCTGGACCACTTTAGTTTCTTCCCGGCTGCCTGCTGCACTTGACACCATTCTCTGCCAGGCCAGCGGTCCATGAAAATAGATTTCCATTTGAAACAATTATAGCTTTAGTTTCGCCAGCTGCTCCTTTAAGCTAATAAATATGGGGAATATGGCTGGAACTTTCACCTGGCTGACTCAATTTCAAAGGGGCAACATCAGTGTTGTGAACTGGAAATAATGTAAATTTAAGTGTTTTTTTCTGCTGCATTTTTCTATATTTTCTCCGTCCTTTTTTTGGAGTAGCTTGTGCATGGCTCTGGAAAACACGTTGAGCTAAGCAGCCTGAAGGAAAATACTGGTTCGGATGGGTTGAATTAGCAGCCAGCATCTTTTACCTGCATTTTCTGCTTTTTGGTAATTGTTTTTTTTTTTAGAATTTTTTATCTGAGCTTTTTTATTATATTGCTGTATTTGCTTCCTCCTGTGAGAAACGTACATTTTTGTGCGGATCTCGGGACATAAAAATGCATGTATGAAAATTATGCTCGTGGCACTCCAATTTTTACAGAACATTTTCTACTTTTACATGTAATCATTGAATATTGAAAATTTTTTAGACATTAGCTGCAATCACTTTATACCGCCTGAAGGTAATTTACAAAAAGAAACAATTCTATTACATAGGTATACAAAATATTTCCCTTGTGTCCTAGATCAGAAAGTAGCTTGTGGCTTTAGTTGTTTTTCCAACCTTCTGATCTGGCTCTTTATGTTTGTTTGCCACCGGTTTTTAAACACATATTCAACTCTTTAAAAAGCACATTTCACTCGAGCTGCGTAGACAGGCTTGGCAGCCTCAATCTTTCTGGCACTTTGCACATTGAAAAGGCAGCCACCTGAAGAGCATTTTGTCAGCATTTTTGACACACGAGTGTCGGGCAAAGTAAACTAACGATGACAGCCCGGCAGGACTCGTAGGATACACGTCTGCATAAGTGGGACACTCTCGGGTGACTTATGGCCAAGATCGCTTGACATAATCTCTGGACTCCATTTACACATGGGACCACCTCGAAAACTTTAAATTCCGGAAATTATTCCTGTTCGTAATTCAGGGTATTAGCCACACCATTAACTTTATTTGTCTGGCATGTTCAAGTACACTACTGGCAGTTTAATACACAAGTTTCCGTTCAACTAATATGCCAACTGTGTCAACTCAACTTGCTAAGATAAATAAACTTTCTATGAAGGCTTTAATTAAGGTTGAATTGAGATTATATATGAATTCACCACACAAATTATTAACTAAGGGTAAAAATATTTGTTTTGTTTTTATGGGCTTAAGTTTAGCTACGCTTTATAATCAGCAAAATCCCATATGTGGAAATAACCAATTTTCTCTATAAAATCTCAATTTAAACCGTACTAGCACGACTTCTCATTATCATTTATGCACATTGTTATGAACTTTGGAGTATACTGAAACCCCTTTCCACACCCGTTTTCCCCGCAGCCAACCGAAAACCACTTCAAAATTGTCACTCATAAAAGTTTTATGTTGACAATTACGTATACGCAGCGTGGACTCTGATTGTCATTCATTTTAGATTGTCATTTTATAACTCCATGTTGGTCCATCTCCCACTCGCTCTGCCATTCTCCAAATATTGTTGCAGTGTCCATTTGTGAGTGCCATCGAGAAAAGTTTGTTGTTGCTGTCGTGGAAGCTCATAACAACTGACAACTGTGGAAATTAATTCTGCCACGCCCCCCCCGTTGCCCGCCCACAGTTTTCCATCCCAACTGGTCGCACCCCCCACCACCACCCTTAAGTTTTGTGCTTGAACTTATTTGCCGGCTTTTACCTGCAATTAGACGCAATTAAAATCGCAAAATGTAATTTATTTTAATTGCTGTTTGAAACAACTTTTTGGCCAAAGCCTCAAATTTGGAACATCGTGGAAGGGCTGCTGATTTCTACATGTTTAGATAAAGTTCGCTGAAGTGCTTTCACAATAATAAAATTACGCACGCAATTTCGGTTGTGAATTTGATGAAATTATAAAGTTTTCCCGGCCATGGCCAGCGGCAAAATGTATATCTGGGGGTATACTCAATATCAGCTCAAGAAATCAGCAATGAAAGATTCGAGCTTAGAGCTAATTGAATCAGCAAAGGGCTAAGTAGTCCATTTAGGGAGGGAGCTTAAGCTTCATAAAAATGAATGCTTGCCTGTGGCCTTGACTTCAATGTGGGAAAGTGTGAAAAGTGGCTTTGGGGGCTTAATCCTTATAGCCACTTGTGGCGCAATTAAGGACAAAAATCGGGGTTGAGCTCTGCTGTCAATCTCTTGGGAGCACATTTGATCAGAAGATAACATTATATGGCTAACAATTTCACTCAATTGGGAAGTGCTGGTGGGAAGTGATTTTCCTTTCCACACGGTACTCACATCCGTTTCGCATTTCTTCGGAATTTTCCCACCATATGTGAGGATGACAACAAAGCGAAGGAAGGAAGTCGGGCTTTCGGGACATGGGAAATTTATGTGTTAGGCCTTGTAATGCGATGCCAAAACAGGCAACGAAAATCCGTTTAGCTGACACGGCAGCCGGGGATTGTGTGCTTCATTGGAGGCTGAGCAAACAGAATCAAGTTCAGTCAAATTGCTTTACTTTGCCGCAGATTTGTAGAGGAAATCGCTGGGAGTATCCCAAAGCAATTTACAATCTTGTCAGCATTGGGGGGCAATCGCTTAGTTGATTGGTTTATTTGCCTTTCCAGATAATTACAATTTGCAAACACCTAATGGCAAGGTTAGCAATTGATAATTTTTAATCTATTTAAAAAAACTTAAAAAAGAAAGATAAGAAAAGAAAAGTAAATAAAATTATTCTAGTTACTTACCATAACTAATTTAATGTCTTTTAGGTAAAATTGCGTAAATACAATTTAAATGCGAATTAAATTTCGATTTTAAAAGTTTCTCCTTTCGACCAAAATTTATGTGTTTCTGGGTCAGTTCAACAAAGATAAACATGGCAAGTTAAGCTTGTAACCAGACAACCACAAAAGCACCGAGTGCCCATTCCAATAAACCAGATAACCGGCAACCAACACAAACACAACAAGTACCCAGCTCAATTTTGTGTTCTTTTTGGGGTAAAACTTTTCACCAGCAAAGACAAAACACCTTGAGGGTGTCAAGTCAGGCGGGTTAAGCCGAAAAATAACAATAAAGATCACAATTCAGTGTACCTGGCTTTTAAGGTTCAGTAAACGTGAGAATTCAACGCTTTCAATTAGCTATTAGGAAAGTGGTTTTTCCTCCAGAAAGTCAAAGCTTCGGGGCATTTTGATGTTTTAGCTGTGCTTTAAGGTGTTTGCACATACTATATTGATTACTATCAAAGCAAAAATATCTGAATGTACAAAAAAAATCATCGGAATTGAAACGTAAGTGTATTTAAATTTAAAAGTACATTTATTTTTAATTTTTTATTTTTTGATGCTAACTAGATAAACCAGCAAGCAATTTTCCTCGACCAATTGTCTATTGGTCGGGCTAATGGGCTTTGCTGGAAAATTATATGCAACTTTTCGTGGGGCAGGAGGAGCATAAATGGCAGGATGGCCCAAACGGAAGTGCTGCTGGCATGCCACGCCTATTTATGTGCTTTTAACATGGGCGTGAATATTAATGCTTCATATTTCGCGGCGTTGAAAAGTTTGCGTTTGCGTTTGCGTTCTGCGGTGGGCGTTTTTGGGCAAAAAGCCACGTTTGTGCTTGTTGATTTAATTTGCGGCCCACTCCTACTTGGCTGCAAAGGCGTATAATTATTTTGCAAATGGGCGTGTTCCACAATGTTTCTTGGGCAATTTATGTTCCATGGACAGCCCGCTCGCGTGCTGTCCGGGAATAGCTCTCCCATTTCTAACCACACTCCTTCGGATTTTATGTCCTTTTTGGGTTTGTTTTATTTTTCAATTGCCGACTTTTGTGTGTTTCTCAAAAACTGTTTAGCATGCAGCGCACAAAAGTCCGTGAGTGTTTCGCTGGAGAGGATATTGTATAAGTTTGCCATCTTTATGACCCCGACCGCACACAGACACACATTCAAAGGTCCTGGGATGTACACACAAACGCAAACTCTCTCACACACACAAGCACACCCATCGGCTAGATTAAAGTGTAAATATTTAATGCGCGGGTCGCTTTGAATTATTCCAGATGTCTGCTTTGACTGACTGACTTTCGGTGTGTGTGTCTTGTTTTGTCAATATTTTTAGATTTCGATTTTAACTTAAAGCTGGACCAACTTAAATACCTGTTTGACATCCAAAGTTATTTCTCCTACTAATATTTAACTTCCAACTGGCTAAAGGACCTTGAAAATAAAGGTTTTAAGAAGGATAAAAAGTTGTCATTCCATTATTTTAACCCTTTCAAGCTGTCTAAAAGTAGTCAAATATATATTTTCTTGTTTTGTATTAGAAGTTTTTATGGATTACTTTTTTTTTCTTTCTATAAATTACTTCAGCTGCCCATCATGTTTTTCTAGATCCTTCGAGCTCTGTTCTGAAAAAGCTTAACATATTCCTGATCAATCTGGCCTGTTTGCTGCTCTGAGCTGTGTTTACTTTCAGGCTTCAGCTTTTGTTTGCTATTAGCCAACGAGCAAGTTGTTAAAAGGCAGTCAAGCAATGTCTAACCAGCTTAGGTAAGCCCACGCCTCAAATCGATTACACTTCCGGCTTTGTTAAATCTAAAACTACTTTTTAAACTTCCATAGAGCATCAAAGCGTCGGACTTCGATGGCTTGCGATTTCCAACATCTCTGGCGGTTACTTTCGGCTTGTTGCTCCTGCTGCTGCCGCTGCTAGCAGGAAGTTTTTGCCAGTGCTTAAACATTAACAAGTGCATCAGGCCGGCAAAGTTTTGGCCCCAAAACTTTGGGCCGGCCGCATAAAAAGTCCCAGGCAACTGCCGTTATTCGGAAAATCAATTACCGCACACATAGCCGGGAATCTGTGGCCACTTCCCGCTGCCTAACTATCCTGCCGACTTTCCCTCCGAGATCCTGGCACTACGCATCTTGTCTGGCGCTAATATGGCCGCAACGACAATTGACCGACATTTTATTTAATGTTGTCGTTCATTAGGCGGCCGCAGGCTTCGCAGAGTGCTCCTCACCGCAGCCGCATTTGGTCCGCAACCGTTCACGTAAACAAAAGCCGGGAAAAGCGGCTAGACGGTAATACACTGCGAAAAAAACAACAGAACAGGTTTTTGGTGAAAATACAAGGTGTGAGCTACATGCTAACTAAAAAGTGCTTAAAAAACCGTGAAGGTTTTAAATGTGTATTACAATGTTTATTTGAAGAATCTATGGCCAACTTTCTAGAAGTCCATTAAATTTTCTCAGTGTGAAGGTCTAACCACAAAATTAGAAGCTGGTCGAACCCGCTCCCTTTTACCTCCGTGGCCAGCCAACTGCTGCTAGTAAGTCGATCATGTGTTTGTATCTTAATCTGATAAATACGTGGCCGGGGTTCTCCGGTTCGTCGTTTGTTTGTGCTGAGTTCCTGCAGTCGGTTATTGATGGTCGAAAAGTGGTTGTTGTTGTGCTGTTGCAACCGTTGTTGTAGTTGCTGCAGTTGTGCTGGCAGCCAAGTGCTGGGATTTTCCGCTGCCATGGCGAGCAGAAGTTGCAGGGAAAGAGATACGAACTGTGGTCACGAATCGAACGCTTTTCTGGGCTTAAAGCAGCTACAAATTGAACAAACTTTGGGTCGATAAACCCCATCGATTTGTTAAATAGCCCCAGGGGCACTTTAAATTGAATAGAAGTGAAAACTGTTGCAGCAAGCAATAAAAATAATATTAATTTAATATATTTTGCGGTGGCCGTTGACATGCGGAAATGTGACCGCAGCTCATTTAAAAATGTAAGTGCAAAAAAAGGGAAAACCATTTCTGTGAAAACAGAGGCATTCTTTTTTTTTCCGTCCACATTTAAATCAGAATTTTTTCCGCTTAACCATTAATGGTTTCAACAATTCGCAGCTGATCTGGTTGGCCATTAAATCAGACACATTATCAGCAAACCAACAAATTTATTCTGCCCTAAAGGGATATGCGAGTATGTTGACTTGACCTACAAACGAGTTTTTCATTTAATTAAGTTTCATGCACGTGGAACTCTTTATGTGTGTGGAAAATTTGCAAGCTTTTCCGCAGTGATTTATGAGTTGCAATCCTTCTCAGATGTCCTGCGGTGTGTGGAGCGACAAAGTTTGCTCAAAGAATATTTGAAGACAGTTTTTGCCCTTTCGAGTGTCAGTTACATTATTCATCTAAGCAAAAGTAAACTTAATATTTGCCTCGTGGCCAAACTTTTCATAATATTTTCTTCGACGTCAGTTAAATTACTAGTAAGATAACTGAAATTGAATATTTACCCACAGTATTCCGTTTCACATGGGTTTTAACTCAAATTTAATGAATGTGAATCCTTTTGATTTTGTATCTTGCTGTTCGATATCCAAAGTATCTGGTGCTGATGTTAGTTTCTAAAACTGAAACTTTAAAGCCTACGTGGCTCTTCATATGTACATATGTATATAAGTCACTTTGTCGGTTTTAATGGCGAAACTTTTTCACTTAACCTTAACTCATGAATTGATTTCGTTTCACTTTTGTTTTTTTTTTCGACTTTAACGACTTTGCACTTGCAGCTGAAACTTCTTCCTACTGAGTAATGACTTTACATGCGTGTCAAACATGAGCGTATGTATATCCCTGCCATGTCAGGCTAAGCTGGTGTCATAAACTTCTCATAAGTTTGCTGTCTGTCCTGCCGGCTGACTGGTGTATCTGAAAGTCAAGAGTCTTACTGACAAATTATGTAATATGTTGGCTATATTAAAGTTAAACGAAGTTTGCACACAAGGGGAAAATTAACTTTACAAGAGGGATAACTTTGCAGGCCACTTTAAATAACACAATTTTCCTAATGGTTAGGGATATAATAGAGTTTATTGTTTCGCAATTGTTTTTATTTTAGTGATGGGTATATTTTTCACAGGACTTTAATGTAGGTTCACACCTTCTCAGGCTTATAGGTCCTGTCTGCACCACATATCAGTTGAATTTTGGCTCATTAAGCTCGTAAATCATCGAAACACCATTAGAAGCCGTGAATATTAGGTTTCAGCAGCGCAATAATCGATATCTTCCATCGGGCAATTAATTACAAGCTCTTTGCCTAATGCAGAATATCCCCATGCCTTTCAATTAAGCTGCGTTTCAAGTGCTCGAGGCCTTCAGCGTATCGGGCATAATGAAAAATGAAAATTCGGGTTAAGTAAGTTCTTTTTATGTTGTTCCATACTCCAGCTTCCTTTTTGGCATACATCAATAAACAATAACAGCAAGAACATCAATTTGCGTGTGCATGTCAGTACTACGCAGTACAGGATGCAAGGAAAAGAGGAGCCAGGTACTTCGGCAATCATTCATTTTGTTAATGAATTGCCTCAACTTCAGCACATGGAAGGAAAATGGAAAATACGGGAAAATGTGAAACGGGAAGGCAAATTAAAATGAGTAAGGCGTAAGGATAAAGCAATATTTCATTGTAAAGTGCAAGCCATAATAATAAAGGGCAAGAGAGTTCATCACTTAAGCGGACTAGAAGTTACCCATTATTTTTATTTCGCTGCCATTTTTTGTCCCACAATGTCACATAATTAAATCTTCAGCTATGACTAACGAGTGAATTAATTAAATATATAAATTTACTTAACGACTTGATATACCTTATCCTTGTGCAATATCCTTGCAAAGTACCACTTACTTTAAAAAGAAAATGAAAGGGAAATGCCAGTACAATATTGCTCATTCGCCGCGTATGGCCGTCGGATATTGCATTTCACACACGCACACCCCCAACTTAAGCCGCTTTTTTTGTTGCTTGGAGTGGACATCTGGATATTTCCCTGGACACGCGATAAATCTTCTTTGCGCTGATTTCACATGTGCGAACCTTTGGGCAAATTTAGATTTATTTCAATGCGTATGCAAATACATTTTGGACCGCCACTGCCGCAAAACTTTTGACATATTTCACTTGCCCGCAAGACAAATGCCTTTTTAATGTCCATAAATTATGCTTTCCCCGTTATCGATGACCACTTCCTATTTGAGCAAACAGAGCAGTCGGAAACTTTACCCCAATCTAAGCATAAACATGAAGTTGGAATGGTCCTTCTTTTGTGGTATGAAAATATTCTCATGCATTTTATTTCGCCGAATAGACGCAGCCTGCACTTTTCCCCATTTGCGGCAGTTTTTATGAGGATGATCCTTAGACTATGCCAAAGTTTCCTTTACGTTCATAAATCTCTTTGTTTAGCTCTTATGGGGCAGAACAAACAATGAAATTAAAAACATATTTTCTGGTCGGGCACAGTCGGGATTTAGATTCAATTAAACTGTCAACGGGACAGGGACTCCCATTCACCGCAAACAAGCCGCACTCCTCCGCTTCCTGCTCACCTGTCGCCATTCACCTGGCAGACAGGACACTTGCCATGTTTGTCATGTTGAGCAGCAGGCATTAAATTCGAATTAGCAGGTGGAACGAGAAACGACTCCCCCATTTCCACTAAGAACTTGGTGAAGAATTGAATTCTAACACCCCACAAGATTTATAGGTATCGATAAAGGAGCAAAGGAGAACCTCTCGGCAGATCCAAAAACCGCAAAGGTCGACGACTTCATAGGAGCCCATTGAAGGACAACAAAGTGAAAATTAGGCCACGAGGATTCTGCAGATGGCGACCGCAATGTCTGTCAAGGGGAAGGACAACCGAGGACAGCGATTTTCAAAGGATCCCAAGTACGAGGGAAGCAGAACTTGAAACATGGACACCTGTGGCTTTCGGTGGGGCAATAAATCAATTTGCTTTGACGTCTTGACATCGTGGCCAATGGGAGAAGGAGGAGTGGGAGCAGAGGGACATATTTGTCCAACCTGACTTTGCCTAGTTCGTGATGTTTGTCCTGGGCTTTTGGGTTTGACTCTCCTCTGTTTGCACAACATTTGCATTGTGACTTGCCATTAACCCCTAAATATTGGGATAGGTTCTCATCTCACTTTCATACAGTACTATTTTAGAAAGTTCCATCATAAGATGGAACGGCAATCTCCATTCAAATCCATAAATAGAACCACTGATAAAGAGTCATCGCTTCGGTCAGAAGCTGTCAATTTCAATGAACTTTCTCCTCTTTTTCTTTTTGGTCTGAAACTGTCAGTATCGCCTTTCGGTTTCTGGAAACCAGAATCAAGGAGACCAAGTCCTTTATCCTGGCCAAAGTCAGACAAAGTTCAGCTGGGGAACTTTGCCCCTGTCTGACCCCTCCCACATTAATAAGGCGCTTTAAAGTCATCCTTACTGCGAATTGCGATTTGAATTTGAATTTTAGTCTCCCAGAGGAGAGATCCAATGCCAATGAATGCCAACAGCAGGCAGGATGAAGTACACACCCCGGCATTAGCCGGTCTCGATTTATGACCCCCACTTGACCATCCTGGCCAGTCACTCTCCATGTCCACCATGTCCTCCATGTGCTCCTCTGTTCTACATTCCCCCGATTTTCACCGATTTCCCCTCGAAATGTTTGCATTGGCTAGTCCTTTGTCCGCAGCTCGCCAGCTGAATCATCCTGAATCGTCCTCCTCCTGGGCGGCAGTGCATTTCGGACATGTAATGAGCCGCAGCGGGTCTTGAACTTTGAATAGGCCCGCTACATCATCCCTCCCAGTCAATGCAGATTCAGAATTTCAGAACGAGGTCCTGCAATTGACATTTATCGCTGCTGGCTGAGCATCAGACAATGTCGAGGGTTAAGGTGGTCGAAAGGGGTTAAATGGGTGAGCGGACTCTTTCGGGGAACTTAACAACTCATTAACACGCGCAGGACAACAATTGCTGTCACTGCCATTGGCAATTGAAGCGCTTAAGCGTTGTAATTCACTTGTATCGCACAATTATTCGCTCATTTGTTGGATAACGAAAACCGGATAAAGGTAAAAGTACGACCCACGTCAGGAAAATGTAATCGGAAAGGGCGTTTTGTCCTCCATACAATGAGTGAAGCGGTCATAAACTTCCAGGAAAGCCAGAAGGATGCTATATTGTCTTGACCATTAAAAAAAACGGATATAGGGATATAACAGATTTTTAAAGACATTAGCAAATGTTTGACCTATAAATAAAGTACGCAAATTGGACGTGACACAGATTAAAGCATTGGAAAGATATAGAAACAATGACACAGATTTCCCATTGAGTTCTCATAAACCCTGAAATCCAAGAATTTCCTGTAAGGTCAGGTCACACTTTCGGTCCCTTGTCATTCTTCTGCCTTCTAAGATCCACATGTGCACTTTGCGTTTGGCCAAGGACAACCCAATCCATCCTGACACGCCTCCAGTTGGGTTCCACCTCAGCATCTCACTCCAACTGGCCATCTCTCATCCGACCTCGACTATTTTTGAATAACTAATGAAGGTGCCAGTTAAACGAGGAACGAGCAGCACCAACAGGATGGCCACAATAAAACAATAGCAGGCAAAACACGAGGAATGCGTCGGCGTTGAGGGTCGAGTGCCTAGAAGTCCTGGCCTGAATATGAAATTCGGATTCCGATTTCATCCGACTGTCGACATTCATCTTGCCAACTGTCTGTCTGGCATTAGGAGTCGAGCGTCCTGTGTCCGCCGTCCAGGACTTATGCATCATTGTCAAAATATTAACAGCTGGCACATTCCCCTTTCCGCCCCTCGTGTGAGCACTTGAGCTCAGATGATGATGAAATATATAAATGGAATTTAAGTTTTTGAGATACATTTTCCCGGCAAACAGACGAATGGGTCAAATCCTTTCTGAATCGGACTCGCTTTCGCCTGAAAAGCGTCAAGAAGCTTGCCTTCCTTTAACCTCTGACTCAGTCCAGCATCTGGAGTGCATAAATCTAGTGCCTGGAAAGGATATTTACGCATTTGCATGGGCATGTGGAAGGCTGCTTAGCTGAGGGCATAAATAATAAGAGATATTTATAAATCAACACTGGGAGGATTTGTACATAAGAACTCTCTCATATCCAAGGAAACTCATTAGAACAGAAAAAGGGATTGAGGGAATAAGCACTTCCTACGAAGCAGAAACCAAGGATATATATTCCGACTCTTCTTCTGATTTCCAAATGAATTGAGTGCAGTGCAGTGGCAAGACTCCATCCGAATATCGATTTCCATCAATGGAGTGCATCAGACAGGAGTTGAGGGGATTTACTGGGTGCCATCCAAAGGGGCACCGAATGACTTTCGTCTGGCTGCTCATGTGAGATGGGAGTGAGATGGGCATTGCTAAACAAATTTGCTTTCGAGTAAATTAAAAACAAACAACAAAATCAAATATTAATGTTCTGTAACGCGTTTCAACGATATTCAATCGGATCAGTATCAGGATGGAGAGTTGCAAACAGGAAAAAGTGCAGAGCAAACACACCAATTTAGAAAAATTCAGAACTTTGGTTCAGTTTGTTTGTTTTTTGTCTGCGCTTGGAAACAACGGCGAAAAAAGTGTCACTTATTCACTCAGTCGCAAATGAAGAAACATTCCCCTCCCGAAAACACCTCCAAAAAGAGTTGTCTACATTTCCATTTCACTGCCATTTCCCCCTCAACCTTTTCCACTGCTTTTCATTCTTTTTGCCTCCGACGAGGCTGAAAATAAAACCTTTCTGGCATTCAAATGTTATTTTTGGAATTCTACCCACTTTTCCCTCGGAAAGTTCAAGTCGAGGAAAAGCGTGTGAAATGCGGAAGTATTTGCTGCTTGTTGTCACAAAATTTTGGGAAGGGAAAACCGCAGCCACGAAAAACACCTTCAGATTTTTCCTTTTTTTTTGTTCGAGATTATTTGAGTGCGGATTTCTTGCTCTTAGTATCCGCGTTGAATTGGCCCTCGGTCAGGGGTCACTTCAGTGTATTCCTGGTTAACGGAAATCCCTGGAACGTGGGTAAATACCAGTTTCCAGGTCGCAACTCCTAATTTCATTGTTCATTGATGGTAAGCCTGCACCTGATGAGCTTTGCATTTGCCCCGCAACTCGCATCAAATATATACACTCGGGGATCGGGCATAATGCGACGACTTCTGGCGCAGAGGCCTCAACAATAATTTCGATTACGGAATTTGTGGCCCTAAATTCGGGCAGCCGCAGATGCAATTAAATGTTAATCGATTGAGTTTGTGTATTGTGGGTGGAAGTTCAACAAATGCCACGCCTCCACAACTGCATACTTGAGCGAGATAATCAAAAAGGAAGGAGGACATTGACCCTTTGCACGTCCGAGGGACAAAGGGTGTTACTGTGTCACAGACGTAATTAATTGTAAATAATTGTGCGTGTGTCACTTGCAATTTATTTATTTGCCAAAGACATCCGCAGGCTACAAAAGGATAATGGGAAATAAAGTATAGATTGATCTCTACCGGGGTCATCTTAAAGTTACCCACCTCATTGGCATTCCGAGCACTCTCTCAAAAAGGTCAGTATTGGGGTCGTCTTACAGTGACCCTCATCTAGGGTTCTGTTTTGTAATAAAGAACTTATGGATGGCATATTGCGCATACGCCGCGTGCTCCCTGCAGTTGTAAATGCCAGATGGGAGATGCGGTCTCAACTTGTTTCCCGATATTTGCATGTCAAACGCGTGCTAATTTCAAATTACTGCGACACTTCAACTTCGTCTTCTCCCCCTTTTTCGCATCTTACCTTTTTATGCCCCGTCTCCACCAGCTGAAACGCATTATTTATGACTTGTACGCTTTCTGCGTCATTTTATAAACATTTTCCAAACATGTTCGGCGACCTCGGAAAAGTTCTCCTCCACTTCGGAGGCTGCAGCAGCATATAAAATGTATAAAAATAAAAAGCAGGCGACCTTATGTTTTATTTATGAGCCACGCACACACACAAGTTTGCACGGGACTTCACAATGCGTGGCGCCTTTTAATGTGACCAGATCAGGGTAAAGGGCAGAAGGTTGTTCGCAAAATAATGGTCCTACAAAATGGAAAGATTAGTTTTATCGATTCTCTGATATGCTGATGCCTCATTATGCCTAAAGTGCCTGCCATATGTTCGTGAAAGGGTCAAAGGTTAAGCACTGGCTCGCGTTTGGACCCCCAAGCAACTTTAGCTTACCGCAAACCACAAATCGCCGTTTAAATATTAATACATCAATCCACTTAATATGCGAGTTTATGCCATCGAATGATGTAATAAATATAAAAGGAGGAGCCGCAGACACTCGGCTAAAGATGATGCCCATATGCGGATGCCGTAAATCCTTCCTCGGCTCCATCTGCAATGTCTGTGGGAATGGGAGTCTCTCAACCACTACACTTTATGATGAGTTTTCCCCGGTTGGGTGATGGATTCACAAGTACACACATACTGTAAAGGGACCTCAAAGAGCTTCTCCATTAAAGTTACAGTCAGACTTCAATGGTTTTCATATTTTTGGGCTTTTGGATCTGGTTCTTTGACTTTTTCATTTATTGCAGCTGGCAAAAGTCAACCGCAATATGCCAGTAAAGCAAACAAGATTGTAATATGCCGAAAACAAAACAAATTCCTGGTATAAGAGCGCACTTCCTGAAATCCAACTTAGCCTTAGCAAAGCTGGCCTTCACTGCGGTGGTCCTGGCATAAAGGAAGTGGGCCCCTTGTTTACTTGAGAACTTATAAAGAAAACATCAACTTGGATTTCCGACACAATTGTGGAAAAGGGAATGGGTACAACAATACCGGAAAAGCAACAACTTCAACAGCTAACTCTCGGAACCAGCGGATATCAAAGCAAGATTTTGCATTAAAACTTAAGAAATCAGTGGGTCTTCCTCGTAAGAGGTCCCGAGATAAGAAGGCAAAATAGTATATTTCCCTTGGCTAAAGATTGCGTAAGGTTCTGCCTCCATAGTCAGTGCGTATTTGTGAGTTCGCTTGTGCGTTATGATTGCACGAGCAAAACCAAATGCAAATTCAGATTCTGTTGTCATGGGCATCGTGTCGTACGTTTAGTACGAGTTTAGTAACAGTCATTATCTTATACATATTTGGTAACATAATGTATTATTCTCTTTAGGTTTCACAGCATAACGCGACCGGATTGCAGTGCACATAAATGGATGTTTCTTTACATATATTTTCATATTTGCTGTTATAAGGAAAGAGTAATTAAATATTTGAAAAAAGTGTAATATCTCTTATAAATGACAAAACCAACTGTTATACCTAAATTTTTAGGGGTAAAAACTTAGCTAGCACTTTAAATTTCGTACTAATATTTTATTCCCTTTCTAATCACCTGCTTTACCTATGTTTTACCTTTGCCAGGCTAAAAGCAAACCCAATCCCCACATAAATACCCATTCAAGTTCAAGTCAACCCTTATGGAGGCCTAAAACCGCAGCGTAAACCAAACGAGGGAACAGCATTTGCCGGTTCGCTCGTTGGATTTAATTTTGGCTTACACATTCTTGGCCAATGAGATTTATGCGTTGCTTGCGAGTTGTTGTAACTGCTGTTGTACTTCTTCCGCTCTTTTCACCCACATTTTTGTCCCAAAGAGCCCAAGTCGGGGGATATACTGATATAAAAAAAGGGCGCAAAATGTTGTTTTGATTTGGCTTCCGTTTTCTCCTTGAATTTCTTTCTCAGCAAAAGCCGAGCACGTGTTTCGTTCGAAAAACAACGACGCCTGCGCCGAAAACGTTTTCGAAACTTGACGAAACTTTGGCAATACTCACACACGAAGTCCCAAGCGAGTTAATACGAATGGGAAACTTCGGTTTTCGGAAACCCGAAGCCTTTTTTCCTGCTTTTGCCAATGAAGCGAACCATTGAGCGGCACGATTTGAATTCAGTTTGACTCGAACCTGCTCCGGAAGTAGAAGTCAGCCCTCGAGTTTCCATCGCAATCGAAAATTCTCAATAAAACACTACAAATTAATCATCATTTAATCACAGTTAAAAAAGAGTTAATTACAAATTACTCGCTCGTAAAAAAGTGCTTATACCTAAACATACAAAGTAAAGTAATTTGAATTCAATTAACCACCAATGTGTGTAACAATCAAAATAAATCTTGTGTGAGTGCGGTTGGCCATAAAAATAATTCGTGCCGCAACAGCAGGCGACAATAAATTTTGCGGTTGGATCGTTAAAATTTCGCTTTACCTGAATGCAACTGAAGCCGGAAAATAGCAAATGAGAACGCGGAGTTTTCCCTACCATTACCTTTTTTTTCAGCAATTTGCATTCGGGGGAAAATTCATTAAAAATACAGCTGAAGCTCAAGACGAGAGACGCTTGCTCACTCAGCCCTGTGCCACATAAATTTCACGGCAATCAGCCGGCGCTGCAAGTCATCCAAACTTCATTTGTTGCTACTTGGGCTCAGGGCCCTGGGTACTGGATACTGGGTTCTGCTCGGTTCTGTTTCTCGCTCTTGCTCCTGCAGGATCTGGATCCTGCCCCATGGCTCCTGCAGCTGAAATATTGCTTCCATTATTTATGTTAAGTTTATGCAACATTCTCCCTGCTGCTCCCAGCACAAGTCCTGCTGCAGCACAAGTCCTTCCTCTCTTGTTTTTAATATCCTTCAGCTTGTAAAGGAATTACTCCTCAAGCCGGCAACTAAGAGCAAACTCAAGTCTCACGGCATTCGGCTCCTGGTTATCCAGCATTTTTATAGTCTGCCTTTATTTTTGGTTCGTCTATTTCCATCATTTGCCTCGTTATTCAAACATCATCATCTTTCTGGTTCAGTGCACTGGGCTCGGGAAAAGTGCGGATAACAAGGAGCGCCATGTTATTGCCATCGAGTGCATTAATAAATCAATTGTTTTTTGCATCTCAAAGAGCTCGCTTTGCTCCAGAGATTGACAGGTCGGAAATCTGAAATGTAATCGCTGCCAGACGAAGCAATTTGCCAAGAAATGAACTCTAATTGGGTTCACTTGGAAAGTTATAAAAGAAAACGGATAAAGGCGGTGAAGAGCTCATAAATTTGCTTGTTAAACACTTGAATACATTAAAGCCATTGAATCAGACGATCGCAAAGGGTGCGTGGAACAGAACTGTCAGTTGAAGTTGATTGCACTCAAGGAACATTACTAGATTTTAACTTTTACAACTGTTGAAAAATGCAGAAAAAATTATCAAAATTTCAAAATCAATATAAGTTTATAATGCCTCCAGCTAATTTAAAAGTTGAAAAAAATTCAAACATGAGCCATTTTTAATGAGCCAAAATGCTTTCAACTCAAAAGGCAATCTTAAAATTCGCGGAAACTAACCATAAGCTATTTAGTTACCCAAATGGACCACAGGAAAATGTGTGCTTCTATGTTTTCGCCTCAAGCTCATTAACTGCTCGGGGCTCTCCCTACTAGATTGTTATTTTTCCCTCAGCTCACACAAAGGATAATGGGGGGAAAACAGGAACATTTACTAATTAGCACTCCCAGGCTGCACACAATGAATGTAAAATTATCAAATCGTTTTCTGCGCATCTTTTTTTTTTTTGTTTTTGTTTAGTTTGTTTGTGGTATTAAAAAGGAAATAAAGGAAAAGATTTCTTGGTAGCAAATGTCGTGGGTGGACGTGAAGTATTCATGGCAGCGGAACGAAAACGAATTTCAATGCATTTCGCAGCTGCACTCTATGACATTTTAAAGCGTGCACTTACAAAAATTATTAAAAAATAGATTTTTAATAAGAAATTGGTGAAAGATTTGTACAATTGAAAGAGACAATACAGTTTTTTAAAGAACTTAAAATTGTTAAATTTGAGAGACATATATATTTTGAAAATTGTTTTAAAATATTATTTAATTTTTATTTCATTTTAAATATTTTTTGAATGCTAAATTGGCGGTGTAGTGTATTCACATTCAGGCATCTGCAAACAATTCCATTTGCGCTGGCTGTCAGATCTGCAGGAATTGCTCAGCTGCCTGGCCGACGATTCTCCTGTCGCAGAAAGAGACAGCCTGAATGGGCAGAAAGAGAGGGTCTAAAGGAGATGACAGCCATGAATGGCATTTCTTCTGCTACCTCCGAGCATAATTTACATTGTATTTCAACTTGAGTGTGCAGTTGAGGCTGTCTTTTATGGTTTGTCTTGGCTCGCTACGGGCTTTTCGTTTGGGTTTTTCCCGCTTTCAGCTTTTATACAGTTCTCTTTGGCGAACGGAAAGTTTCACTTGTCACAAACTGTGGAATTCGCCGAGTAAAAGGCTTTCTTCGAGTTGCGCGAGCGGAAACCTTGGTTAGCTACAATTTATACATGTCGAGCTTGTTAAGTTGTGATTGCGCTCTGGCCTAAAAGTGGACTTCTGGCGTACTGATTGCATCATAATTACCCAACTGCCTCCGTCCCTGATTTTTGCCCCTAAGTGCTTTTTAACGAGCTCTCTTCGGTTTGGCTGCTGCTGCTGGTGCTTTTGCTGTTTGTTGTCCGTTTGAAAAAGGGCCGGAAATAGGAGGGCAAAAAATTTCAAACATTTGTTTTACCCCCCGCCACAAATGATTTTCTGTCGTAATTTTCCCCCAGTGAAACCAGTCATGGTCATTTCCCTTTCAGCCGTTTTTCGAACTCTGTCGTTATAATCTGCTACATGGACCCCATAATTTGTAATTTCAACCTAATTACTTCAAGCCCAGGCGAACGGGGATCGGACCAGCTAAACAATGTTGTCCGCAATAAAATGTCAAAAACCAAAGCAAAACGCCCATTTCGTCTGATTCACACACACACATGCAGGCCAGAAGGACACGCCCCCTCACACGCACAGTGCGTATGATTTTGGTTTTTGTGTCCTTTGCTGGTGACATATGTTAATGATCTGGCAGCGATTTCTGGGTCATTTAAATTGATTTTTACGCCTGTCGGGTTATTTTTGTTATTTAATTAAAATGGAAGTGGAAGCAAGTGTGTAATTATTATAATAATAATTGAAATGAATTCTCTAATTATTTTTTCATTTCCTTTTTTAATCATTAGCACTTGTAGTAATTATGTGCCTCATAAAAAAATATTAATTATATATTATATTTGACCGTCTAACCTCCAAATAAATGTATCAAATCAATTACAACGAAATATTTGTAAGCACGGCAAAATTAATTTAATTAAAATTCTATAATTCCATTCCAATAGTTTCATAAAAACTTTCAATTTGTTTATCAATCATTTAACTAAATGCATAAAAACTCGCATTGCTGTAACTATTTCCGAATAGTTTCACAGCATGCATATGTGTAGCAAAAAATCGAAATTAATAAATGCATGTACATTAATATTTAAATCGTTTGTCAGACAACGAATGAAAAACTACCAAATATCGCAGCAGAAACAGATTTTTATTTTTGGCAGTATCAAATATTTATATATTGAAGCGCCAACTCAGTTGAGTTGAGTAAGTGGATCAACTGAATCTCAGTCGCTGGTGCGGAGTGGCCAGGATGGGCAGGAAGTCAGGATGAGTCTGGCAATGCAGGAAGCTGATATGGAATGTTCATTCATATTTCATTTCGCGAAATTGTTCGGTACCAAGTCAGAGGAGTGCAGCAGAATTGTCAGCCTAACCAGTCGGTTGAAACGCATTTCGATGGAAAAGCGAGACACAAACTCTGATGGGTTCATGGGAAACTTTGGCATATCCTGTAAAAGTTGCCCTACAATTGCATACAAAACTTTAAGCAGAATGTGTGTCAATTTAAATTAAAACTTCTAAGATACATTATATAAATATTTAGATATAACTGGATTATCTCAGCATAATTTTATTAATTTTATACATTTTTTATAAAACTACCTAAATACGAGTTCGGTGCACAAGTTATTACAACTTTTCCAAGAGTATTTTTCTCCTACGGTAAAGTGTAAAAACGCAACAAAGGCAATTGAAGTGCAATGGATATGTCGTCATATAGTCCTGGTAACACCAGTTACACCAGAAATCAGCGGTCACCATGACGTCGACCGTAAAAGTAACTGTTGCAATGACACAGCCGTTACTGCCGGCCATCCATCGCAGTAGAACGCATTTCTGGGGCCATAAAATAGTAACATCAATGGAACGCATTCAAACGTGGCACATTCGCGCATGAACCTCGACTGACCGGAATAAAGTGCTATTAATAATAAATGTTGCATTGGCAGTGGGCGTGGCGACGGCGAGGGCGAGAGGTGGCCAAATGAACTTGGCAAACCGAAAGCCGAGAGCCGAAAACAACCAACGGCCAAACAAGCAACCAGTCATAACCCCCTTCATTGCTGGGGGATTTCCCATTTCCCTCGTAATGAAAAGCAACCTGCATTGCGAACGCCCATTGTTCCCCGACCACTAAAATGGGTATCATGATTGCTATTTGAAATATGCTACGGTTCCTGGGAATCGCTCGAAAGAATTCCCAGTCACAGATCTTTTAAATTCTTCGATAAAAATAATTACACAGGTCGTGAATTTTCACTTCAATATTTCATATTTAATTTAAGCGTAGAAAATGAAGCAATGGAATATTATTAATTGAAGTTTACCAATTGAATTGGTAATTACAACGAAAGTAATACCTTTAAAAATCATAATTATTTTTAAAAAAATATTTTAAATGTAGAAGGAAGAAATTACAGCAGAGTATTCCTGACTTCGATCATTTAATTTCGGCTGGGAAAACTTGTTGTCCACATACAACATTGAAAAGCCTGGGCAACAAAGGCGAAACGGGAAGGGGGTGTGGAATGCCGAATAGCAGGACGACTGGCATAATAATAATAAATGCCATAATCCCCTGGAATCGGCGCTCCTCTGTGGCCATTTCTCCGCCCCCTTTTTCCGCCTTTCTCCATGTGTGTGGGCTGCATTTTTATTATTTCATTTTCATTGTTTCATTTACAGGAAAAACAACAGCCGCGGAAACACAACAATAACAACAGAAACCATGGGCAAATGCCATTCGGCGCGTCAAGTGAATTAAGCGATTTTTAAAGCTTTACGCTAAATGAAATTTGAATTGCCAAAGTGTGCACTTGTGTGTGCAAATTAAATTACGCAAATCAAATAAATGTTTTAACCAAATAAAAATAGGAATCGAAAAGAATACGGAGTGCAAATAAAAATGCTGTGCAAAAATTAACAACTATAGTGTAAATAATTCAACAAATATTTTATAGCACCAGACATAGATAAAATTAAACGCAGAAAAGCAAAACAACGAATACAACAAAATGTTTATTCTAACGGTAGTTAAATTGCTGTTGATAGCATTGAATATATTTCCCAGTCGCTTCACAAATCGACGGATTATGTTACTCATCTACATGACAAATCTGGTGACGCACGGTAAGCACACACATAAATTTTATAATTTATTGATTTAGAGTTTGATCAAATGGTTGAGCCAGATGAATAACGCTGAACTTATTCAACACAAGCTTTAAATAAATAACAAAATTTAAGCTTGTTAATGCTGGTATTAGTTTGTGTTAAAACATTTCACACATTTTTCACTTTCATTGTATTCAACAGGGATTTATATTGATTAATTTCATATTGCTTTTTGAATGCATATGCACTTTACTATTTTTCATATATTTTATTTATTTTTTAATTCCTTTTGCAATAGAAAAAAATATATAAAACATTGTGGTTCTTCAAGCCAAATGAGAACATTAAATGATTGGATTTTCCATACGAAAGCATTTCCTTGGCCACTCTCTCTCTCTCTCGTTTAATACCCCTTAATAAGCATTTCCATATGCTCACATTTCCGCCACCGAATACGTGTTGTTCCCCATGTTGAAACTGTCAGATCTGGCCATAATTTAATTAAGAAAATGAGACCTCAAAACGTTGGCAACGCGCTGGTCCTCGCAGAGAGAGCCCAAAACTCCGGACCGAACGCAGGTGAAAGCCGTGAACCGTGATACAGTTGCAATGCTCCTGCCTACCGGCCAAAAGGGGCGTGGCAGGAAGTTTGGGGCGCAGGGGGCCGTGCCTCGACTGCATGATGCAGATAACACGGCAACACGGCGCCATCAACTTGGCCAGGAGGTAGACCATGTTTTTATATCCGACACTGGTAGTGTACATGGGCATATTGCAATTCGACAGGGGAATGTCTTTGGAATGATACATTTGGGGGATTCTATTCCTTGAATGATATTTTTTGGGTATATAACAACTCAAGAAATAGCTCATTAATTTTAATATAATAAAGGTGTGTAAATATTATTGTTTACCACATTTTCAAAGATTGGATGCAATTCCCTAAGAGTAAACTATTTCCAGTTTGCATTTAAATAAATTTATTTTTAAATAATTTGCCTAATTTTATCCATTAGTCAGGTATTTCATATTCGTTGTTCGAAGTGCGGTAGTATTTATATTATTTTCGCTTTTTGTGCAGCACTTCCGCGGCAAAGACAGCGGCACGAACACGAGCTGAATGCATAGAAAAGGAAAACGGAGACAAAAGTGGCATCAGGCAGCCTCAACAGGCAGCAGCTACGTGCTGCCACTTTGCCCCACCGCCCGCCAACATGCCACTTTCCCATTGCACTCCCCACTGCCCCCCGCCAGATAAAAAATTGCTTTGTTTAATTATTTCATAATGACGCTGCGGTTGCCGTTGCCACTGTAGCTGCTGTTGATTATATTTGGCCTGTGGGTCAGGGATTTCCGGCAACAGCTGCTATTGCTCCTCCATCAACATTTGCACTTCTTTATTTTTATTACCCGGCGTACTCCGCTGGGCTTTAATGACTTCGTTATGGTTGCCATGGCGAGAAATGGGGCTTCGAGTCGGTCCTGCCCACAAATTATTCATACGTACTTAAGAATTTTGCAGAAACTATTTTTGGCAAAAAATGTTCATCTTGCGACTTTAGTAAAAAACTTAAAACGAGCTTGGTGCAGAACTATACTAAAGAATAATTTGCTTTGATATTTATTGTGTTTAATTTTTGTTCATCAAACTTTGGCTGTAGTTTAACATATTATAGTTTGAGATAGTAATAATACAAAATATGATTCCTTATTCATTCTGTTTTATACAAAGGGATAGCCTTTTAAATTGATAACAAGGAAATGCTTTATAATTTATTCCAATCCTGTTTAAGTAATTTTACGCGATAAGAGTTTTTCAAAGCCTTTAATTACGTACCAGAAATTCGCAGCAATTGTAATTCGAGCATTATTAAAGCCGTTACTCATCTGAACGGAGCTGAGCAGTATTTCCTTGGCCAGGCGCAGAATTGGGTTTCCCAGTTGACTCCTTCTCTCATTAACTAACCCACTTTCGCCGCCACTTTTCACTTGCAGTCATGATGGATGAGCCACGTTTTGCGCAGCCGATACCAAACGTCACCGTTGCTGTGGGTCGAGATGCCAATCTGCCCTGCGTTGTGGAGCATTTGGGTGGCTACAAGGTGAGTAACGGGTAGAAAGTGGAAATTCCGGGTAGGGAAAGCCCCGGGGAAACTGTCATAAATCGTGCGTAAACTGAGCTCCATGGTCGAGCCTCGGCCCGTTGATGAAGGGGTTTGCCAGCGAGACGGACAGTGTCAAAAATCAATTTCACAAATTGCACAAGGACCCAGGCGATTGACTGACCGAATAACTGACTAACAGGCAGGCAGAATGACAGACTTCTCTGGCACTCAATTGACAGCTAAAGATAAAAACAGACCTATCAAAATATTACCCGGCAATACAATGGAAATTCTGAGCTTGCTATCGATGACTTTCTGCTGTCATTAGCAAGTCGAAGTTTTGTTTGCCCGGAGACACAATTTATGAGCTCTGGTCGGCGCTGCATGCATATATGCATCTAATCCACATTAAGCTACGGATACACTCTGGCCAGGACGAAGGACCTCTGATGCTCTCTCGACCAAACAAAATGGCTAGAAAATCACTTATCATTTATCTCCCTCAGCTGCTGGCACACAGCGAGCTCATAACAAATCACAAATATTTACTCGCCATATCAACTTCATATAAAACACTG
The DNA here is from genome assembly GCF_016746395.2 of Drosophila simulans. Classification (NCBI taxonomy): domain Eukaryota; kingdom Metazoa; phylum Arthropoda; class Insecta; order Diptera; family Drosophilidae; genus Drosophila; species Drosophila simulans. The sequence continues at coordinate 5,334,104 of NC_052522.2, forward strand.
TCGCCAGGACCACCGGGGCCTAGCTAGGACACGAGTCCTTGCTCCTTGCCCCTTATTGGACTTTTGTCAACATTGGCCTGGACATGAGGAAAATGGCCGAGGACAGTAAAGCGGGAAACTCATTGCTGTCAGTGCTGGTGCTGGGGGCAAATTTGAAAAGTTTGCTGCTAACTCAAGGCTGGGAAAGTCCTTCCACCAGAAAGAGTTCGTCTCCATCACAGAGTAAGAAAAGATGTTAGAAAGTAAATACAAGCAAAATGTTCAAAAATGAAGGGGTTTATGGGGCAGTATAGAAAATTAGTAAATCCTGGGGAATTCTATCAATATCTAGAACTAAGGTTATCACTGGCACCTATCTCGAATTAGATTTCCACGATTTCATTGCCTTGGAAAATTTATATTTCTCAGTGTAACATGTCTTCTGCTGCAAAGGCAGAGCAAAGTCCAAAGAAAGTGCGAACAGAAGGAGCAAAAAGTGTATTAAAAATGCGGAAACAGCTGTCAGGCTGGCTTTATCCTGGGGTCCTGCGTCACAACATGACGTTCATTTATAATGGCAGGGTCTCCACATGTGTTTAGCCGGCAATCACATTTGGAGTATGGATGGCTGGCTCTTTAAAGAACGCCCCGAGGTCTCTCGACATTAGTTGAAAAATTGATCGAATAATGCGAGTTAAGCTTGAAAACTATGCACACTTTGCAGGTGGCCTGGATTCACATAGACAGGCAAATGATACTGACCATCCACCGGCATGTGATATCGAGGATACCGAGATATAGCATCACCTACACGGACAACACGTGGCTGCTGCACGTGAATCAGGCTCATCAGGACGATCGCGGCTACTATATGTGCCAGGTCAACACCAACCCGATGATTAGCCAAGTGGGCTACCTACAGGTGGTCGGTAAGTATCCCCACATCCACTTTCCATGCCGCTTAATCAACTAGCTCTGATTCGGATTGCACCCGTCCCGCAGTGCCCCCAAATATTTTGGACATTGAGAGTACGCCGTCGTCGGTGGCGGTGCGTGAAAATCAAAATATCAACATGACGTGCCGGGCCGATGGCTTCCCGGCCCCAAAAATCATTTGGCGGCGCGAGGATGGAGAGGAAATTGCCGTCGAAAAGAAGAAGAAAGGTATGTGTGATACGTAGATAGTAAAAAGGTAAAAAAAAGTGAGTGTCTGAAAGTATGCTTTTGAAAAGAGCATCATTTTTGGCATGACTTAAAAGCAACGCATTTTCAACCGGGAGTTTAAGTCGCCTCCTGAATAACCCTAACCATTTCGAATTGAAATTCACAATGCTTTCAACACGTTTATTTTCATGTATCGGTTATTCACCTGCCGCCCCAAAATCGCCCATCGCAAACAACAGTTCTCGTGTACGATGCTGATGTCCTGCCGCTAACCAAAGTGAGTCGCAATGAAATGGGCGCCTATTTGTGCATCGCCACCAATGGAGTACCGCCATCGGTGTCCAAGCGCATCATTCTGGACGTGGAGTGTGAGTATTCGATTACTGGTGGGCGTGGGCGTGGGCGTGTGGGGGAACTCGACTAAATGAGGAATGAAAGCGGCACCAATCGAGGGGGAAATCCTTGGGAAGGGTACATATTATATTAGACTCGTAGTTGGCTGCCTTTGTCAGTTTAGTTGAAACACGCGCGCGCACTTACCGGAACGCGAGGAGGCCATTCATCCAACCAGGCTATCCATCTATCTATCTACCTACCTATCTATCTATCTATCTATCCGACCATCCCGGCTTACTGGCATCCATCCAGGCATCCTGCCAACCAAACACACAACCATCCTGGGTATCTGGTTTTCGTGCCATATTCCTTCATGGAGCCGCGCATCGCCTCCTGGTTGTACCTGCTTCTCATCAATTTAACTGCACGCTCGTTGCTCCGGCAATGAGTGACAAACGCGGCTAAGCTGGCGCCATCTAATGCAGCTGGATATATAACAACGGATACATGTATAGAATACACTGAGCGAAAATTCTAAAAATATTAAAACCAATAGAGCATGAAGGAAAAGGGTAAAACATATTAAATTTCAATGTTGGCCATATATAAATCCAAGAAAAACTGATAAAAGAAATTTTAAAAGTTTTGAAAAACTTTTAAAATAATTTCAGATTTTTTCTATATATTTTGCCAGTATCCTTTGAACGGCAGACATGGTGTCCTGTAGCTGGGCGTAAAAGCTAGGTTGCCATTGCACGCCGTGCGCCAGTAAACGCTTGTTAATCCTAACGAGTTTCAGCCAGCCATCGGCCCCCTTTCCCCCTCTAACTACGCCCCTGGTCCAACAATCTGCACCCCCCTTGACAATAATTCACGTCACGTACCTGCAATAAAGTCACTTGGCGGCGTTGCACGTATGACTTTGACGGCGTTTTTCTGTTTCGCCGTGTGTGTGTGTGTATTTTTCTCTCTATTTTATTATGAACGGTTTTGTGCGTGGCTGAGCCAAGGGGGCGTGAAAAAAGGGGGCGGGGCACCTGAAAACGAGCAGAAATCCTCATATTGCAGGTGTAGGCATTGTCAGGAGCGTCTAAAATTTCCGACTAGCTTGCTGCTTCTCTCATTTTTGTTGCACGTTTGAAAAAGGGGGTTTCGGTTTCGGTTTCACGTTGGCTTTGCCCATTGAGGTTAGCTTAAAAAAATATCAACATATTTCGTGTTAAATAAAATGGAAGCTAAATATGCTGAAAATACTTGGACTTAAGAGGTATGATTAGGTGAATCATTGAAAACGGTTAGACGACACGCTATTTTCGAGAAACTTCAGAAGTATAAAATCTTTTGAAAGAGCGCTTAGAAGTCATAAGAGATATTTGCAATTAAGTTGAGAAAGGGGTAGATGCTGCAAGAATATATACAATACGGATACAAATTTTCTTTTGGTCTGGACATCTCTTCATCCGCAGCACGTACTTCCTGCAAAACTTAATCTATTTTTCTAGTACCCTCATTTCACTGACGTGTTGTCTTAGCCATATTGTATTTCTCGTCCAAGTTTCCAGCTTTGTCATTGCACTTTCATTTTAAGCTGGCGCATAGCAAAGAAAAAAAGAAGAGCAGGCACAAAATGTTGAACAGGCGTAATTCTGGCGCTTATGCGTGCTTTGCAGCGGCACTTTCCCAGCCTTCGTAGCACCTGAGTTTTCCCCCAGGGAAAATGCCATTTACATTTGCTAACGTTCCATATCAACCTGTTTTTCCGTTTCCATCCCTCTATTTCCACAGTCTCGCCAATGATTTGGGTGCCGAATCAACTTGTTGGCGCCCCATCCGGCACAGATGTAACCATCGATTGCCACACGGAGGCGCATCCCAAGTGAGTCTCCTCGTATTGCTTTCCTTTTGCTCTTAGTTTTTTATATTTATTTCTTTTCATATTCGTGTAACACGTATTTTAGCTTAATTCCAGGTTTATTTGGGATTTTCTGTTGCATCTAGTCTATTCAAGAATTTTTGTTTAATGATATTACCTTTTGTATGAAAGCCTTTAAAACGATTTAATAACGAAAGTTATCAAAGTTTTTATTTTCTTAAACTGAATAAACCAATAAAATTCGAAAGCTTCAAGCCTCATAAATTGCAATATCTCTTTTAAAAGCAATTTTTTAAGATTTACATTTTTAGTTACATCCACATTATTTTAATGGGATTAAACTAATTTTACATTGCACCTGATTGCAGATGAATGTGTGAATCTGTTGATATTTCAGGTCGTCGATGTGTCTCTGTTGAATTTTGTTCATTCGATTTGCCTTTGATTTTGTTAAAATATTTACTTTCATTTGCGAATTTGATTAGTTTCCTCCTTTTCGTGTGCATGTGTGCAGATATTCGTTTACATTCGATTCGAAATGTTTTTTTCCTCCCCCGCAGAGCCATTATCTATTGGGTATACAATTCGGTGATGGTGTTGCCGAGCAAAAAGTATAAAACCGACTACACGGAGAACTCCTATCGGTAAGTCACTTTTGGACAAAAACAGAATAAGGAATATACAAACGAACTACATACATACAAACTACATCGAAAATTGTGTTCTTAAATATTTATCAACCATTTGCACTTGCCTTTCTTTTGGGGGTCAGGTGCAAGTGCAAATGCTTTAGCCCCCCTTTCGGAATGTCGGGGAGATAAGCTGCTCCATGGATATATCCTTAAGCTTAACATATCCTTCTTGCAGTGCCCACATGAAGCTGACGATAAGAAACCTACAATATGGTGACTTTGGCAACTATCGATGCATCTCGAAGAACTCGCTGGGGGAAACGGAAGGCTCCATACGTGTTTACGGTAAGTGCATGTGTATTGGTGACTTAAGTGCACTAGTTACGGCAAATATACACACAGGCACACAGACACACAGACACACGTACACTCACCCCGAGCAATGCAATATCGTTCGCCCTTTGTGGCACAATTTTGCCAAAAGCTTTTACCTATAGACCCTGAATCCACACGACCCTACGAGTATATGTGCACTATACGTTGTCCTCCGGAGCGTAAAACTAAACGAGTGGTGGCTAGTGGCTGGTGGGTGCTGTCTGGCTCCATCTGCCCCATGTCCTCCACACCCAGCCCGGCATCCTCGTGCCCCGTGGCCACACGGAGACACATTCACCATAAACGTAAACGGAAAATAAAGGTGAATTTCGGAATTGTTTGACTTTGTATCGTTTGCCAGCCCAAGGAGTCGCCCCCGAACATATAGTATATGTATACGTGTGCGCTGGCTGCATTTATTTATTTATTTTTTATGCACTTTACCTGTTTTCTCGGCTTTTCTCCTGTTTACAAGTTGCTGCTCGGCTTGTGCAGATGGCAAATGCTAAAGTTGTTCTATCCCAAAGGTTATCCCCGAAACACGTTGATCTTGGCTTTTTCGTTGATATCCTTTGCTTTGGGGTTCATTGCCAATCGTTTAAATTTAATAACAATTAATGCTGGTAGCTAGATTTCAGATATTTTCCTTTCCTGCTGTTCCTGAGAGAAATGGGCAACCGAACATTTTAGAGTTCATTTTCCAGTAATTAGTAAGATTTTTTCGGCTATGACTTCGCAGCCTAATTATGTTTATGACTGAAAGACCCCTAGGCTTTTAACTAAAAGCTGAGTTTCTTTAATTTATGCACACTTTGTGTCGAGATCGCCAACCACTGAAGCTAGGAAATTGTGCGTTTGACCTTACCTGTGGAAAACCCGCACACTTGACACACTTAACCAACGCACAGCAACCTACATTAATTCCGCTGGCATAATGTAATGAAAAACCATTTTGTTTATTATTATATATTTGCCGTTGGCCGCTGGGCTGCTGCTGCTTGAATGCCTTTCTAATTATTAATTATGCAATGTTATTCAATTCCATTTGCAGAAATACCTTTACCATCCACACCATCCAAGCAGGTCACCCACACCACCGTCGAGTCCAGGGAGAGTAAGTATAGTATCAGTCGGAAAAGTGTGTGGAAATCGGGGGGAAAATGCGGTGGGCGGTAGGTGTCCCACCCCCAGGTGTGGAATGCTTCGTATTTGCGCTCAACACATTCAGCGTTGAGCGTGAAAGTCACACCACACACTCGCACACTCACATACAAAGGAAAGGATACATGATACAGGATACGGCGAGCCACAAACAAAACTGCGAAAGTAGCAGCTAAGCCAGACAGATCCACAAACAGGGTGGCGCTGAGGGATTGTGGAGGGGTATGGTTGGGGATAGGAAGTGGGTGTGTGGCACACGCCCACCTAGAGATAAACTAAAGCACTTTTGACTATTTCAGCGACTGGGGTTTTTCGCCTTTCTCCAGCTCCATTTACAAGAGAAGAAAAGGTTTTTGCATTTGTAGCTTACCTCAGTGCTTAATAAAATATTTATACTTTTATGTTCACATTAATATATTACCATTTTCCTTAAAATAGAAATTGCTTAAATTATTCTTAAATAAAAAAATGAGTAGTGACCTATTATTTTCTTCTTTATGTAGGCAACTTTTTTCCGTGTGTTCTTCAGTAGCTCCTGTTGAAATTCAAGTCGAGCAGAAAAGTACACACACTTTCAAGTCTCCGTCCGGGCTCGTGGCCGTGTCCTTTTCCCGTTTCCACTTCCACTCCCGCACCCATACCCTGTCCCATGTCCAAGTCCACGTCCTCTGGCTCGGGGCAAAGCAATATGCCCGGGATTATGCTGGGGCGGAGGAGGATTTTCGGGGGCATTAGGTTGGAAACACATTTGAAACACTGCCGCAGACTTTGAGCCCGTGAGCTGGGTAGCTGCAGGGAGCTGGAGAGCAGAGCAAAAGACCAAGCATATTTTATTTAAAGTGACTGGCAAAGCAGCGCGCGAGCAATGCAACGGAACCTAATCCAGGAGTCAGCCAACAAAGGATCTTATTGTTTGTGTGTGCGTGCAGTCGCATGTGTGTTGGTTCGCTCCATTGTGCGGCGATATAAATTTTTTTGTATCGCAGCCAAGATTTCCACGCAATTTAACTTGAAAACCATGTCAGGCGTGGGGTTAAGTTTTGTTTAAGAGACCACAACTTTTACTAGCCAATAGTGACCCACAAGTGAACAAACAGTAAACGACAGCAACGAAAACTTCTTGTCGATTTCCGGCTGCTGAAACTTTTTGTAGACTAATTTTGTGTGACACGAGGCATATTAAGAAGGATGTTTTTCTTTCTGAACAGAGTTTTAGCAAGTGCAAGTTTACATTGATATTTTGAAATTCAAGTTAATGTTTGGCTAAATTAAGCGAGTGACTACTGTATACTTGCCTATTAAAATGTATAATTCCACTTGTAATCTGCAGACAATATCATACCCTCATCACGCAACGACACAACGAAATCCCTACAAACGGATGTGGGATATGCCATGAAGAACGATTTATATCCAGGCTCGGCCTCCTCGTCATCTTCGGGAGGCAGTTCTTCGGCGGCCTCGTCCTCCTCCTCGATGCAGACCTCGGCATTGCCAGGAGGAGTGGCGGGAAATAGTCTATCATCGATGGGCTCCAAAGGATCCTTGGCGATAGGCAAGAGCACGTTCTACACAGAACGACCACCGAATGAGTACGCCGCCTCGTCAGTGGGTAAGTCCTGATAAGTCCTTTGCCTGTGACAATCGTCATGTAAATCATTGTTTTCTTAGCTGGCCTGCTGCTTCATAGAGCATTGCTGTTCGGCTCTGGAATCTATTTGACCCTGCTTTGAAATCAATAAGTCGTTTAAGTTAATCAATAAGCATTTGGAAAATGCAGCCAAAGGGGGTCTAGAAAAACGGGGGAATAGCTTAGGTACATCATCATATTTCATAGCTGAAAGTATATCAAAAATCCAATAATAATAATTAACAAACAAAACTGCTTCAAACTTGGCTCACTTCACAGCTATAGGAATTTGTAAAATTATTTAAATAAAATTGAAAACCTAAAGAAAAAGAAGAAGTATTTTGCAGAACAATAAAATGCTCATTGTATGTATAGAACTTATGAAATTCGAAGCTTAAGATAAATTAACGATCATATGAAAACCGTATGAAAATCGAATTGTACAATACACATATATTAGAGTTAAAAAAGACTTGAGATGAATTGCTTGTCACAAAAACGAACCATTAAATTATTTATAAAATGCGCCCAAAGCAAAGCTTTTCTAGAGCAAGAATCATTTAACATATTTACTTGAGTTGTAATATTTTTATTTTTGCCATATCCCAAACAGAAACACTGAAGCTTAACTATTCAATATCAACATGGCAATTGTACAAATTTATTTCAAATTAAACCTATCTTAATATCATATCTAAATTTTGAAGACACTTTTTAATCTCCTTTAGTTACTTTCAAACCTTTTCTTTTGTCCCATTATCAGCAGCAATCGTACTTATTCGTTCAATCCGTGTCGAAGTTTTCACCCCTTTTCCCAACTGCAGCAAAGAATTCCAATTTATTTAATGAAGAAAAAAGTCGACGGGATGTCAGGCCAGGCCACGCCTCCTTTTCGCCCATCGATAGCTCTGAATTTGGTTGCCAAGCGACATTTAAACGCCTTGAAAATGTCATTCATTTTAACCGTTTCCCCGCTGTCAGTGGGACGACAAAAAATTTGCAATAATAATTTGCAATACCTTGATTCCGTTTCCTGGTCTTTCGGAAACCAGGAAACCCTCGTCATCGTCATCATCGGCGGCTTTTGTGCACTTCCATCACTTTTTAATAAATGTGCATGCTAATTATATTATTACTCATACGACCCGTTGCCATGTGTGTCCTTTCGCTGTCTGTTCTTCTCCGCCTCTGGCGCTGCCTCTCCGCGCGAAATACTTGCAATTAATTTCAGCATAAAATTGCGTGGCCTGCGGTCCCTTGGCCCCGCACAATGACACACAGTTAACATGTCCAATTTATTGGCCATAACTCATGCCCGGGATCGACCAAGGAGTGAGTGAGAAGGATTCCGGATCCCAGGAAGCAGGAACCAGGATCCATGGCCAATCCAGAGACAGACATCCGCGCCATCGACGTGGCAAAGAAAAATGACATTAAGGCCAGAAGATATATGGCCCATTTGCATATAGGTTCATGTATGTATGTATGTATGTACTATATGTGTCCATGTATATGTATAAACATGCGGAGGGTTGCAGGTTAAAGCCCTGCCAATTTACAGTATTTATGCCCCAACGTCGCCGTTGCACGGTTTTAATAATTCAACTTGTGTTGCATAAAGTTTGCATTGACATAAACATAATGAACGATGGAAAACCGCATGCGAAATTGCCATTCTGCTTTCTCCATCCGCATCCACATGCGCCTTGCCCTTTCGTTTATTAACATTGTTAATGCCAAAAGGAGAAAAGCGCATTCAGCGTTGAAAATATTGATAATCAACATTGTGTCCTGTATGCGTCGACGCTTCGACAATAACAAAATTAATGCATTTTATTTAATTTTACCCAGAGACGGGCACCGGAAAATAAGGTCGCCAGTGCAGTTAACTTCAACAATGCGGCTAATTAAGCATTATAAATGCAGATCAAAAGCCAACAGGCCAAGGATATGTGACAATCTTTAGGGAGTCGTATATTTTTCAGTTGTCGCATATTGCCGTGCATTTATTATTTATTTAAATTGTCAGGCATAATGAACTAATTTCTACACAGTTTGCATTGTTTATTTGGGGCTTTAATAAATTGCTCGTCAAATATTTGCCGTATTTGGCCACACATTTTATTTTTAATTAGTAAATTGCGCTAATTAAAATTTCAGTTATGTTTGTAAATAAATCCTTTTAATTGAGGTCATATCCATAACCAAATGTAGCTGTAAATACATTGTGACCCTTTTAGTTGCGTGTAAATATGAGAAATAATAATTAAGGCATCAAACACTCACTTAAAAAATCAACAATTGAATCAGCCAGAAAATAACTTCAAACATACTAGTCAAAAACTCTGGGCATAATTAACAAAGCCAAAAGAGATTTGTGTAAAGTTCGTAAGGTTCAACGTACTTGATTTGGCAAGTAATATAATGAAGTAAAAAAAACCTATATATAAAAACTATATAGCCTATACAAAGTAATTAAATTGTCTGTTGCCTGTATTTAAAAAAAAAAATAGCTGATCATCAAATGAAATATATGTAAAATGTTTATAGCTTTTCGTGCGTAATAAACAAGAACGGATGTGTTTTCCTATGAAGAGGTTGGCAATTTGTAAAATACGTATAAAACTATTATTAAAAAGTATAGTTTCAGAAATCAATGTATATCCGTTTTTATGACTTTTTCTTAGTTATATTCGGTATTTAAAGATCAAAATAACTGTTGCGTTATAGGAGATGGCTTAGTTCAAAACCAATGTTTAATAACTTTAGTTAAATATAATATTTAATGGATATTATGTTCTTATCAACCCAAATTTGAGCTGAATTATTAATGCCTAACTTATGTATAAAAAAAAATCTCGAAAGAAACGCAAAATGATGGTAAATTAATTAAATCTACGATTAAGATTGATAAAACTACATTGTAAGCAGTTACATAATTAAGCGATAATAATTAAACAATAAAACTTTAGGTTGATTGATACAAAAAAGAAAGCGAACCGAACAAAACCAACAAACTAAATGAACATAAATAACCGTTGTTTCATTAAACCATTTGCATTTAATTCTAGCTCTCAATTACATGGGGAAATAAATGTTGGCTCTGGTTTTGGTTTGGTATTTATGCAAATTTCCTCCTTTTAGTAGTTTGACATTTGGCGGTTGTTTTCAACAATCCGCGCCACCAAAAAAAAAACGAACGTTAATGGAAGCGTTTATTTACCGAAAGCGCCAAATTACACACGTACGTGTACACCGAAAATGTTTTTCCTTTTGGATATTTCAACGACTTTGTTCCTGTTGTCATCGGTCTACTTAGCCCCTTTTTCGCTAAGTGTGGAGCCGGCAGACCGCCAAAACCTCGGTGTGCGTCTACTAATTGTTTGAGTCACGCAAACAAATTTCACACAAAATATGCTAAACACTTTCTGGGACCGCACAAGAAAAATGTTTCATAACTTAATGTTATTTGCATAGACTTCAGCAACCTGAGCGTCGTCGTTCAGCAATTAGCCTCGACACGCAGCTCCAAACCCCTAGTTTACCACAAAGTAACCTATTAAAGGATCAACAGGGATGAGAAGGGGTCTAATTTGGAGTAAATGGCTTTATAGTTTAAATGTACTGATGGAATAATGATTGAGTGCGAAGAAAGGTAAGTAAGTTGTAAGTTTAAGGAGGCTATGCAAAATATTACTACAAATATTTAAAATAAATTTTAAAAAGTTAATTCAAAGTGGAAACAATTTTGCTTGCCACCATTGTGCACGGCATAACGTTGCGGTCGCAACCCCACTGCGTATACGCAATATTTCCTCAGCACTCGCAAAGTTCTCCACACATCTGTGGGCTAACCACTTGGGCACACTAACATTATCATAATTACAGGGCTTTTGAAGGGGGAAACAGAGATTCTTCGGGGCGGAGAAATGGGGAACGGAGACACCTTGCACTCTTATCTGAAATGCCTGCTTTGCGCCACTCGAGAAACTTTTCAAAAGTCATTTAAATTGTGCGCACAAAAGCGCGAAAATTATGCCACGGCGAGACGAAGATTCAGACGCCACTTACAGCCGCATATATATACTCTTATATATATATTACATTATATATATGTAGAGATAGAGATAGAGGTAGGGTGGAAGTGAGACAGCACCGGAAACCACATTTGTCGGCAAAGTTTTGCCTACAGCCAGCTTCTCATCCACATTGCAAAAATAGTTGAGTGCAAAAGCGTGGAGCACACTTAAGATAAGCTCGAAGCGCAAAACTTTCATCTTACAAAATACGCGGCACCCCCTCCATTTCTCGACGCCCCTGGCCCTTTTGCGAGCGCATTCAACAAATTAATTCTGGCTTTGTCGCTGCAGGAAATATGTTTAATTTCATTTAAATGCAGTAAGTGCAACACTTTGGTTAGCTTTTCCCAGCTCTGAATGGACTGAAGAGCAGGGGTCTACGGCAGGATGTTTGCTCGGGCTGATAGAAATCTTTTGGTTGAAGTTCTTTTGGCTCACATTTTGTGCGGGCTGTGTGAAAACTGTGCAAAAGGGCTTTCATTTTCTCTGTCTGAGATTTTCTACATGTATATGTACCTTCAGCTGGGAACGTAAGAAGCCGTTAATGAGTTTGACTTGATTTAAGTTGTGGCAAACGGTTTAATTAAATGCCAATCTCTGTCTGTAACTCTGAATATGAATACACTTTAAACGGTATCATGATTTTTATCTTGTGAACTATAAAAAGTGATTATGAGTGCCAACTCAAATGATATTCCTGTATAGTACATTAAATTCTGGTAAATGATCCTTTCTCAGAAGTCAGCTTTCAAACATGCCCTAGTTTCTCTTCCATCTATAATTCCAATTTTCAGCGACCGAACAACGACATATCCATCATTTTGACTGCAAAAATGTGACCACCATTCAGTCCCCGGACTATTCAAAGTTGTCAGAGCTCATCAGCAACGAAAATCATTACAGATCACAACTTCTACTTGCCCCGGAGTTCTAGTTAGAATGGAACTTTTCAAAGTTCGTTTCGTGTGGATTTTTTTGTGCAGTAAACAGTTTTTGCCGCAAATTACAGCTTAACATTTTTGGTCTGCCAGCCCAGCACACTCACATTTGATATATCGGTGATTTACATACAGCTCCAGTGCCCATTTTCTATATATGTTTTCTTTGTTATTTTTCCAGTCAGAATTGGGATGCAGGGAGCGGACTCATCTGTCAGTTTTACATAGTGCACCCCAGAGAAATTTGTGCTTGCTGCATAAAAATTACATCGTACATTGTTCGCGAACGGACTTTGATGGCTCTATGACATTGTGGAAAGGCTAAAAAAAAAATGCATCGGTGCGTCTGAGTGTGTGGCACTGTTTTTGGCATTTCTAAAAATGTTGCATTGTGTGCGGGGACCCATTGATGTGGCTGGTGACAACAAGCGCTCCGAAACTCTACTGTCCATTTCTTGTTTTGTTTTACCATATATATCCTTTTCATTTTGGTGTTATGCAAAGGCCAGGGCAACGACATCATTGCGTTTGTATATGGACATTTGTGGTCAGGAAAAATGTTAGCCAAGCGCAATTTAAGAGACGAGTGACAGATTTATGAATCGAATTTTCGTTTTATTATTAGCTCTCATTTTCACGAATGTGCGATGGTTTAATTTAATTATTTTTTACCCTCAAGCTGAACATTTTTTAGCTGCCTGCCAGACGTGTCATGAAATACATAGGTCAGAGGGATAAAAAATAGAGTCGCGAGGCTTAACTGGATATTGTTTATTATTTACTAGTATCTTTGTATTTTATTTGCAAATACCATTTAGTACTTCAATTTCTTTTAGTTACAAGTCTGTACTTAAGCACATGTTCTACATTCAATAGCCATAAACCGATTCTGCATTATTTAAGGACAACTGTTACGAAGACATCATCCATTGACTGGACACCGCACTACATTGGCTTTCTTCTGTGCGGCAGCAGCTTCTTGTGTCTTGTGCGCATATTTGTTGGACTTTATTTTTTAATTTTCACAACTTTTGACAGCTTTGCAGTTGGTCACGTACGTGGCCAAGTCGGTGCTGCCATATATTGGATGCCGTTCGAACGGAGCAGGCGAGCGGGGATGACCACAGTGTGCAACAGCTGCCTTTGACGCACGTGACTGGCCGGGAAAACGAAACCCCTCCACCCGGATTCCTTGTACCGGATCCCAGTTCCAGGTCCTTCGTTACCCCGTTGCCCTGGCAAATTTTAATCAAGTTTTCTCGCCACGCCGCTCGGCACTCGCTCTTCAGTCTATTTAATTGTCAATTTGTTGCGGCGTGTGTCTGACGACTCAACAAACGCAACTGCCTCCTTGCCGGTTGCCTGATAAATTATGTTCAGCTGAACTGAAGCCGCAATTAGGGGGCCAAAATGAAATGCAGTGCAATCGGTCTGAGCCAAAGGTTCACTCAACCATTCTTATCACTGTGCTGGCCGGGAATTTTGGGTTTATCTTGTCTTAATGATTCCATTGTCAAAGCCATCGGCTACGGAAATTGTCTACACAAATTTAAATATTCAGCAGGATATTGCATGAAATATACATGAACCAGATGCATACACACAAAAGGACGGAGATTCTTGTAGGTAAGGTGGCTTAACGAAGACGTTCTGGCCAAAAGGACTGCAGGCGACAAAATCTGTCTGTGCGTAAATAACATTTAGTTGGTTGTTCCTAAGAATTATTTTGACAGCATTTTTGAAATTTTTATCTCAGGTTTCACGTCAGAGTTTTAATTCTCGTCAAGGTATTTGTTTTGCATATTTTAAAATAATAGAATTCGTTCCAGGCTTAAACAAACATGGAATACAAATTAAATTATGAAAAGAATTTTTGGCATATAACATTTAATATTCATTATTTTAAAAATATCCGTTCTACATCGTTTTTCGCCATAAGTAATCACCTAAATAATTTATAATTAAGCACAACTAATTGCCTTCTATTCCCCAAGTTAAATAAGTATCTGGGGAGTCTCTTTGTATATTTCTGCGCAGAAGGATAACGCATTTATTTTAATCTTCTTGAGAGGTCCTGACTGCTCTAGCATTGATTAGGCAAGCAAATTGTATTCCTTTCTTGGCCAGAAGCTGGGCCTACGTTTCCCTGGAGGTTGGCCAAAACAAATGCCATTCATTTCCGATTCCTGGCCGCCAACGCAGAAATGTCCTGGGAGCCAGCGACTATCACTCGTCCTGCAAAAGGAGCACACTTATTGTATTATTTAGTCCTCAAACTCCAAACAGCTCTGGCATTGACTTTGACAAGTTGGCCGTCGCTCGAGTGGCATTCGTTTTGTTTTAATCTCTTTGGTCCTGGTCTCGGTTTTTGGCCATGGTCACCGGGGAGCAGTGCTCTGAAATCCTGGCTGGGTTTTCAAGTTCTCCCTCTGTGTCTCTAATGCAAGTTGAAAACTTTTTGATGGCCCAAACAGTGGCAAATCACTGTGATGCTCCTTGTGCAAGGATCCCGATGATGAGGATGATGATGCCCGGCTCATAAACTTTTACGCGCTCATTTTCGCCGGCAAAACGCCAGCTCTTTTGACTTTGTCAGGTTGGTTTGTCGCTAAAAGCGGAGAAAAAAAAACCAGAAAACAGAAAATAGCTTTTCATTGTCTGGCGGTGGAAAAGCGAGGAAAGGGCGGGAATGTCAATAAAATAAATACTGTTGACGCAGCGCGGTTATTTCCCAAACACAATCTCCATTACGGCATTTACATTCGCCGCTGTGTGGCAGATACTCGTACTGCCGAATCTGTGTTGCTGTTTGCTAAACACGTTTGTTGACTCTCTGAGTGCCTGTATTTGACTTTAAGCGGCGCACAGATAAAGACATTTGATGCCAGACAGCGTATAACTTCTTGGCCCCCCCACCACCAGCAATTGTCGGTCATTGTCATTAAGTTGGCCCAAATGAAGATGACTTTTTCTGGCCCTTTCTTCATCTCAATGGGCATATCCTTGCAGCTGGACAGGGTTTGATAAGGCCTGGGAATGTTGAGTCGGATGTATTGAATGATTTTATCGCAGTGCGTCGTTGCTTTTTACCCACATTTCAGCAACACTTCTGCGTAGACCTCCATCCCATTAACAACTCATTGTGAGCTTAGTGAACCCTGAACTGAATTTTCATTTCCTTGCAACTCTAGAAGGCTCGTTCTTACACTGCAAAAAAAGAGTCAGATCACATATCAACGAAAACTATTACTATTTCTTCAATGAATTATTAAGCAAAAAACTTATATTTTCATTTTATATTATTATAGCTTATTATTTACCTTAAATGTAGGCTTGAATTTAAGCATATTTAATACTTTTCTTTGTCTGCAGCACTTGTTCTATGGTGGCGCTTCAGCTCGGTTTGGTTTATCTACTACTTTATTACTGTAAATCCTCAGATAATTTATTTGATTTGTACGCGCGAATCCTCGAAACCCCCACAAGCTGTAGAACAACAGCAACAAGAACATCAACAGTAGCAACAATGCCGAGAACAACAACAATGGAAGCAACAGCTGCGTTGATGGAGGACCTCGTCCTTTTGTGCGCCTGTGTGCGTATGTCTGGGTATGTGTGTGTGTGTGTGTGCAAAGGATACGATGGGATGGCAGCTGAGATGTGGGTGCTGATTTGTATCTGCAAACTGTAAAGTGTATCGCATTACAATCAGATTAAGTTAAAGCCACCATATGCACGCCCCTGTCGTCCTGTCGCTGTGCTGCCCAAATTGAATTTAAATGCTGAATTGAAATAAAATTGAAAAAGAATTTACATGCCCAGCGGGTATCCAGTTCTATTCCATTCTATTTAAAGTAAATTAGGGTATGTCTGCGCCTACACAGATCGAAATTTAAACGGCTATAAATATTTATTTACGCAGCACAAACATTTAGGGCCTTTTGTGGCTATCTGGTAAGGTGTATAATTTCATAACATTTATTTCGGAAAGGCATGTAAGGCAGACAAGTCTGAGAAAAGTTTATTTATGTACATGAATTTCATTTTAAGTATTTAAGGCAAAAGCCTATAGGCTGATGTGATATTAATATAATCAATAAGTAAACAGTTTGGGACAAATTTTAAGATTGCCTTGGGTATCCTTTACCTATAAATCAATCATTATAGTCTTAAATATCTGTAATGGGCATGGTGTCATATGTAAACTAAATTTGATGACAACTTTGGCAATCATTCGATTAAACGCCTTCCCTAAAACCACTGCTATTATTTTGACAAACCTCGCACAAGAACGGAAATATCAGAAAAACGTATTGGGAAATCAAAGGCAGTCGTAACAAAAGGCATTGTGAGCTTTGATTTTTGGATTCTTTCTGCAATTGATGCCGAATGGCCGCTGGCTCTCACAATCGGCAACCGCAAAATGTGAGGCTACCTTTTTCCGTACGAACGTTTCGTTGGCGATATAGAATAGGTTCAGAGTCCGGCTGCCATGTGACAACCGGTCAATTTTATTTTCTTTTTGTGTCCTTAGTGGCAGGCAGCAGAAACTAATGCCAATGGCTGACAGGATGTTGTTCTCTGTGTTTGCGTTTGTGCCACGCAACGGCTGTTGACCAATTTGTGGGCCATCACCCAGTGTGAAATTTCCAATTTCCGTGCTGGATGCGATCCCCTTTTCCATTTCCACCTTCCGTTTTTCCCTTTTCCCGCAAACCAACACCATTTTACGCCCTGCAGCATTTGTCTCACTTTTCGATTGGGCTGCATTTGCATCAATGTTTCGCCGGGTGTTTGTCCAAGCTTTTTTTCTGCCTGTATTTGTTCTGTTTACATTCAGCCATCATCAGCAATAGCGATCTATTTGCTGAACCACTGAAGTGATTTGCTTGGAAAATTGTTTAACCGTCCAGCATTGTAAATAAAATGTTTCAGTTGTGTTTACCCATTGCTTGTACGGAATATTTAGTTTAGAAGAATGCTGCTAGCAATATTAAAGCAAAAAACATTTATAGTTAATTAAATTCAATAACGAAAGTCGCACTATAAGCGTTGCTCTAAATTTATTTTTAAATGAATTAACCCACGTTCAACTGGCATTGACAAGTCCAGCCACAAGCTCATTAGCCTCATACCCATTTCAGAAATCAAATATCATACGTTCCAATCAACAGGAGCCCCAAACCCGAGAGCTTGCCCTCAAAGCTGATTTGAATTTAATTAAAAGCGTACAAATTGATTTAGCCGAGCTCAGGAATCTTTGGGGACTGGTCATGGAGTGAAAGGTCATCACAGAATTTAAAGACTCTCACAAATTAAAGCGATTTGACCTGGCAAACCAGCTACCTGAGCAGCTTTCGCCGCTGTTCCAAATTAATTATGCTGAAGCGAAAGTTTAATTGAAGATATTGACGTAGAGCCGGGTGTGTTCTGGCATAATTACACCTGTCCAAGTTGTTTCCACTTTGTTTCGGGCGCTTTAAATTTCACGAATGATAAAACCCAAATTAAGATTACTCTGGCTGGTGGAATGGGCCCAGGATGATGGGTTATACGCACTTAAGTCTGTTTTCAAGACGAACATTCCATTCAACTTCTATCAGTCAATTATTGGCTCTGGCCACATTATCAAAGACTGATTAAAAGACCCCGCTCTTTTATATTGGCTTAAAGCCGCAAAAAGGTCTTCAATGGCATACAATAAACAAGTCTTAAAAGACGAACGACCTAGACCTTCAATACTTTTAGACATCTCTTTAAAGTACTCTTACACGGGGTATTCACCTTTCCGAAAGGGAAAGAGTAATGAAAATACAATACCACACAGAACTTTACATTGGAATATTACATCATTGCTAAATTAAAATTCTAGTAAATTAACTATCTGCAATTTAATTGATGTATAAATATTTTAAAGAGTATTTAAAGCTGCAAACAACCAGACAAATTTTCGTGCGCTCCTGCGGTCCCTTCCGCAGGCATTCAACTAAAATAAAAACCATAAATGGCGGCAAAGGCAGAAAAAGAGGCGGAAAATGGGAAAACCCCCAAATGGGGCACGGGGCAATCAAACAGAAAGGCTGCCTCAGCGGCTGACTCAGGATGTGACTTTGAGTGTGTATGTGTGTGTGTGTATGGGGCAACTGCAAATGGCTGCCGGTTAAATTGGCAACACTTTATCAAAAAATATAAAAAGCACTAAAAGTCAAAACGCATGGCAAACTGTTGGCAGTCAAAAATAAAGAAAAATAGAATAAAAGAGACTGGTCTGAAAGGGACAGGGTCCAATCCGGGCCCACAAAGATGATGATGATGATGGCGGCAAAAAGGCTTGCATATAGATTGGCAATAAGAACAAGTTGAATCATCATCATGGCAGCGAAACCATCAAAATACTCGTAGGGCAGCAGGGATGTGGAGATGGAGGTACAAAAAATATGCAAATACTTTCGCATAATTCATATGAAATTGTTCTATTTATGAAATGTGACAAAGACGCAATTTATACAGCCCCTTTTCATGGGTTGTTGTCACATTTTAAAGAGAGTTATTTACAATGAGTGTACCGTAGAAAAAGTGTATGGATCGCGTGAAACGTACAGCATTTATTAGCCATATTAAAGTGTTACGGCTCATTTTAAAGAGGAAACGCTTAAATTTATCTCATCTGATTATTTTTAATGAAATTCACTAAAGTTGCACTTGGCAGTATACTTTTTTCAGTTTGATATATTATTGAGGTTTTTATGTGTGCTCACATTTACATTTATGGCTTACATTTTAATGTTTAATACAGCTTCAGCCAGCACAATCAGTATATAATTTTCATGTATTTTTTCCCAATGCACACACACACACATAAAGCTCCTGTTACTGTTTCATTAACAAATAATTCAGGCATGCCTCATTCTGATCATGAAATGCTACTCATTTTTTTGTGCACATGCAATTGTTGTTCTTCGGCCAAGATTGATGGATAGAATTTTTTACAGGCACCAAAAGAATTCTGCTTGTTTTTTGTCGCATGTGGCTGATTGAACAGTATTGATGAAGTTATATGAAGCTTTTTTGCGTAGGTGTTACGTATTAAATTGAAAGAGAATATTTGAAGAGGGTATAATTGCAAAAAAACTGCATACCCATGCTGAGTTTAATGACAGATGCTCTGTTTAATAAGCAATATAAAATTCCCTAGATAACATATTTTTTCACTGGATTATTTTCCTTCCCGCTGTGCAACTTAGTTTCAAAACAATCAAATGTGATTTTCCCATTTTAAGCCCCTTTTGGTAGCGGAAAGTTCATGGATTACCAATTAACAATCATTTGCACTTCCCGGAACTGCTCTAAACCTCAAATGTGAATGGCTAGAATATATTGAAAATAGATGTTAAGCTGATGCCACGACAACGAAATCTTCAGACAATGGCCGAGCGAATAAAGTGTAAATTATTCAAAAGGTAGCTGCTGTGCTGCGAAGGAATATGTCATTTCCTACAGCCCCACAATGGAAATTCCACTCCACAGGCGAACCAACTAAACCGAAACGCAGAAAAGAAGGATGGTCGACTTGAAAAGTTGCTCGGCAAATGCATTAAATTCAGTTTTCATGCAACTGAGACAACAGTTGAGTAAATTATGGCAACGAGCTGCCGCCAACTATCCAAGAGTAGCAGAAGCTGGCTTTTCCGGGAAAATGGGGAGGGAGGTTGGTAGAAAATTGGAGGAAAATGGCTGCAGGAGGATAAAAATAAGTGTCAGTCTGGCTGGCAGGCTCTGTTTGGTCTCTTGAAATTTTTATGAAGCGTGTTGAATTTTCCTTTCGAGCTTCAGCTATCATCATATTGGAAACTTTAATAAGAGAAGACACAAACTTTTTTATTAATATCTGAAACAAATTCTTTTTATTAATTATAAAACTTTTTTTGTGCTTAAATTTGAATAGAGAAAATAATATTTCTTTAATCTTTAAATACTAGAAACTGAATAAGTTTGGCATTATTTTCTAAGCAGCTTTATTACTGTCAACAATAAATAAATAAAATCAAAAATCTACTTTATACGCTGAAAAATTTAAAAAACAAAAATTTATTTTCGATACGTAAAATGCGTTCTTTTTTAACAAGAAATAGATGTAACCTTACTATGCTAACTGTTTTGCTTCGAAACCCGAAACAAACTGAACTTCATTGGCAGAGAACCATATTCCGTTCGGATTTTTGTTCGTTGAGTTTTCCACTTCGTATAAGAGTTTTCCTGCGCGTGCGTGTTAGTTAATATTTTGTGGAGAGTTCAACTCTTACAGTATCTAAACAATATTGTTGTTGATGATGGTTTGGACCACAAACTCACATTTTTTGAGTTCAGAGAAAAAACAGCCAAAAGAGCAGAAGAAAAGGAAAGAAAAAATCTTAAATTTCATTGGCTAAGCAAATGTCACAAATTAGAAGGCTACACAAACACGAAGAGTGTTAATGGAAAGGAAGGGAGCGCGGAAAAAATTATTGAGGTAGGACACTATAAATATATTTTACCGAGCCACACCAATAAAAGAGAAAGAAATGCAAGGAAAATGGATTCAGTCGAAAATATGAATAACCATCTGGTTGTACCTTTATTGGGCCATCTCTTTGTGTTCCCTCTACAGTATGTGTGTACTTGTGAATCCATCACCCAACCGGGGAAAACTCATCATAAAGTGTAGTGGATGAGAGACTCCCATTCCCACAGACATTGCAGATGGAGCCGAGGAAGGATTTACGGCATCCGCATATGGGCATCATCTTTAGCCGAGTGTCTGCGGCTCCTCCTTTTATATTTATTACATCATTCGATGGCATAAACTCGCATATTAAGTGGATTGATGTATTAATATTTAAACGGCGATTTGTGGTTTGCGGTAAGCTAAAGTTGCTTGGGGGTCCAAACGCGAGCCAGTGCTTAACCTTTGACCCTTTCACGAACATATGGCAGGCACTTTTGGCATAATGAGGCATCAGCATATCAGAGAATCGATAAAACTAATCTTACCATTTTGTAGGACCATTATTTTGCGAACAACCTTCTGCCCTTTCCCATGATCTGGTCACATTAAAAGGCGACACGCATTGTGAAGTCCCGTGCAAACTTGTGTGTGTGCGTGGCTCATAAATAAAACATAAAGTCGCCTGCTTTTTATTTTTATACATTTTGTATGCTGCTGCAGCCTCCGAAGTGGAGGAGAACTTTTCCGAGGTCGCCAAACATGTTTGGAAAATGTTTATAAAATGACGCAGAAAGCGTACAAGTCATAAATAATGCGTTTCAGCTGGTGGAGACGGGGCATAAAAAGGTAAGATGCGAAGAAGGGGGAGAGACGAAGTTGAAGTGTCGCAGTAATTTGAAATTAGCACGCGTTTGACATGCAAATATCGGGAAACAAGTTGAGACCGCATCTCCCATCTGGCATTTACAACTGCAGGGACCACGCGGCGTATGCGCAATATGCCATCCATAAGTTCTTTATTACAAAACAGAACCCTAGATGAGGGTCACTGTAAGACGACCCTAATACTGACCTTTTTACGTAAGTGCTCGGAATGCCAATGAGGTGGGTAACTTTAAGATGACCCCGGTAGAGATCAATCTATACTTTATTTCCCATTATCCTTTTGTAGCCTGCGGATGTCTTTGGCAAATAAATAAATTGCAAGTGACACATGCACAATTATTTACAATTAATTACGTCTGTGACACAGTAACACCCTTTGTCCCTTGGACGTGCAAAGGGTCAATGTCCTCCTTCCTTTTTGATTATCTCGCTCAAGTATGCAGTTGTGGAGGCGTGGCATTTGTTGAACTTCCACCCACAATACACAAACTCAATCGATTAACATTTAATTGCATCTGCGGCTGCCCGAATTTAGGGCCACAAATTCCGTAATCGAAATTATTGTTGAGGCCTCTGCGCCAGAAATCGTTGCATTATGCCCGATCCCTGAGTGTATATATGCGAGTTGCGGGGCAAATGCAAAGCTCATCAGGTGCAGGCTGCCCATCAATGAACAATGAAATTAGGAGTTGCGACCTGGAAACTGGTATTTACCCACGTTCGAGGGATTTCCATCAACCAGGAATACACTGAAGTGACCCCTGACCGAGGGCCAATTCAACGCGGATACTAAGAGCAAGAAATCCGCACTCGAATAATCTCGAACAAAAAAAAGGAAAAATCTGAAGGCGTTTTTTGTGGCTGCGGTTTTTCCTTCCCACAATTTTGTGACAACAAGCAGCAAATACTTCCGCATTTCACACGCTTTTCCTCGACTTGAACTTTCCGAGGGAAAAGTGGGTAGAATTCCAAAAATAACATTTGAATGCCAGAAAGGTTTTATTTTCAGCCTCGTCGGAGGCAAAAAGAATGAAAAGCAGTGGAAAAGGTTGAGGGGGAAATGGCAGTGAAATGGAAATGTAGACAACTCTATTTGGAGATGTTTTTGGGAGGGGAATGTTTCTTCATTTGCGACTGAGTGAATAAGTGACACTTTTTTCGCCGTTGTTTCCAAGCGCAGACAAAAAACAAACAAACTGAACCAAAGTTCTGAATTTTTCTAAATTGGTGTGTTTGCTCTGCACTTTTTCCTGTTTGCAACTCTCCATCCTGATACTGATCCGATTGAATATCGTTGAAACGCGTTACAGAACATTAATATTTGATTTTGTTGTTTGTTTTTAATTTACTCGAAAGCAAATTTGTTTAGCAATGCCCATCTCACTCCCATCTCACATGAGCAGCCAGACGAAAGTCATTCGGTGCCCCTTTGGATGGCACCCATTAAATCCCCTCAACTCCTGTCTGATGCACTCCATTGATGGAAATCGATATTCGGATGGAGTCTTCTGCACTGCACTGCACTCAATTCATTTGGAAATCAGAAGAAGAGTCTGAACATATATCCTTGGTTTCTGCTTCGTAAGAAGTGCTTATTCCCTCCATCCCTTTTTCTGTTCTAATGAGTTTCCTTGGATATGAGAGAGTTCTTATGTACAAATCCTCCCAGTGTTGATTTATAAATATCTCTTATTATTTATGCCCTCAGCTAAGCAGCCTTCCACATGCCCATGCAAATGCGTAAATATCCTTTTCAGGCACTAGATTTATGCACTCCAGATGCTGGACTGAGTCAGAGGTTAAAGGAAGGCAAGCTTCTTGACGCTTTTCAGGCGAAAGCGAGTCCGATTCAGAAAGGATTTGACCCATTCGTCTGTTTGCCGGGAAAATGTATCTCAAAAACTTAAATTCCATTTATATATTTCATCATCATCTGAGCTCAAGTGCTCACACGAGGGGCGGAAAGGGGAGTGTGCCAGCTGTTAATATTTTGACAATGATGCATAAGTCCTTTACGGCGGACACAGGACGCTCGACTCCTAATGCCAGACAGACAGTTGGCAAGATGAATGTCGACAGTCGGATGAAATCGGAATCCGAATTTCATATTCAGGCCAGGACTTCTAGGCACTCGACCCTCAACGCCAACGCATTCCTCGTGTTTTGCCTGCTATTGTTTTATTGTGGCCATCCTGTTGGTGCTGCTCGTTCCTCGTTTAACTGGCACCTTCATTAGTTATTCAAAAATAGTTGAGGTCGGATGAGAGATGGCCAGTTGGAGTGAGATGCTGAGGTGGAACCCAACTGGATGCGTGTCAGGATGGATTGGGTTGTCCTTGGCCAAACGCAAAGTGCACATGTGGATCTTAGAAGGCAGAAGAATGACAAGGGACCGAAATTGTGACCTGACCTTACAGGAAATTCTTGGATTTTAGGGTTTATGAGAACTTATTGGGAAATCTGTGTGATAACCATTGTTTCTTTATCTTTCCAATGCTTTAATCTGTGTCACGTCGAATTTTTGTATATTATTTATAGAAGAGGTCAAACAGATTCTAATGTATTTAAAAATCTGTTATATCCCTATATCCGTTTTTTTTTAATGGGCAAGACAATAGAGCATCCTTCTGGCTTTCCTGGAGGATTATGACCGCCTCACTCATTGTATGGAGGACAAAACGCCCTTTCCGATTACATTTTCCTGACGTGGGTCGTACTTTTACCTTTATCCGGTTTTCGTTATCCAACAAATGAGCGAATAATTGTGCGATACAAGTGAATTACAACGTTTAAGCGCTTCAATTGCCAATGGCAGTGACAGCAATTGTTGTCCTGCGCGTGTTAATGAGTTGTTAAGTTCCCCGAAAGAGTCCACCCATTTAACCCCTTTCGACCACCTTAACCCTCGACATTGTCTGGTGCTCAGCCAGCAGCGATAAATGTCAATTGCAGGACCTCGTTCTGAAATTCTGAATCTGCATTGACTGGGAGAGATGATGTAGCGGGCCTATTCAAAGTTCAAGACCCGCTGCGGCTCATTACATGTCCGAAATGCACTGCCGCCCAGGAGGAGGACGATTCAGGATGATTCAGCTGGCGAGCTGGCGAGCTGCGGACAAAGGACTAGCCAATGCAAACATTTCGAGGGGAAATCGGTGAAAATCGGGGGAATGTAGAACAGAGGAGCACATGGAGGACATGGTGGACATGGAGAGTGACTGGTCAGGATGGTCAAGTGGGGGTCATAAATCGAGAGCGGCTAATGCCGGGGTGTGTACTTCATTCTGCCTGCTGTTGGCATTCATTGGCATTGGATCTCTCCTCTGGGAGACTCAAATTCAAATTCAAATCGGAATTCGCAGTAAGTGGGATGACTTTAAAGCGCCTTATTAATGTGGGAGGGGTCAGACAGGGGCCAAGTTCCCCAGCTGAACTTTGTCTGACTTTGGCCAGGATAGACGACTTGGTCTCCTTGATTCTGGTTTTCCCGAAACCGAAAGGCGATACTGTCAGTTTCAGACTAAAAAGAAAAAGAGGAGAAAGTTCATTGAAATTGACAGCTTCTGACCGAAGCGATGACTCTTTATCAGTGGTTCTATTTATGGATTTGAATGGGGATTGCCGTTCCATCTTATGATGGAACTTTCTAAAATAGTACTGTATGAAAGTGAGATGAAAACCTATCCCAATATTTAGGGGTTAATGGCAAGTCACAATGCAAATGTTGGGCAAACCGAAGAGAATCAAACCCAGAAGCCCAGGACAAACATCACGAACTAGGCAAAGTCAGGTTGGACAAATACGTCCCTCTGCTCCCACTCCCCATCTTCCCATTGGACACGATGTCAAGACGTCAAAGCAAATTGATTTATTGCCCCACCGAAAGCCACAGGTGTCCATGTTTCAAGTTCTGCTTCCCTCGTACTTGGGATCCTTTGAAAATCGCTGTCCTCGGTTGTCCTTCCCCTTGACAGACATTGCGGTCGCCATCTGCAGAATCCTCGCGGCCTAATTTTCACTTTGTTGTCCTTCAATGGCCTCCTATGAAGTCGTCGACCTTTGCGGTTTTTGGATCTGCCGAGATGTTCTCCTTTGCTCCTTTATCGATACCTATAAATCTTGTGGGGTGTTAGAATTCAATTCTTCACCAAGTTCTTAGTGGAAATGGGGGAGTCCTTTCTCGTTCCACCTGCTAATTCGAATTTAATGCCTGCTGCTCAACATGACAAACATGGCAAGTGTCCTGTCTGCCAGGTGAATGGCGACAGGTGAGCAGGAAGCGGAGGAGTGCGGCTTGTTTGCGGCGAATGGGAGTCCCTGTCCCGTTGACAGTTTAATTGAATCTAAATCCCGACTGTGCCCGACCAGTATGAGCAGAAAATATGTTTTTAATTTCATTGCTTGCTCTGCCCCACAAGAGCTAAACAAGGAGATTTATGAGGGCGAAGGGGATGAGTCGAGGAAATCTTCACATATTGCAAGAATGAGCCTCATGAAAACTCCAAAGAAATGAGGTAAAGTGCAGGCTGCAAGTTCCCACAAGCGTAAAATGAAATAGAATATTACCATTTGGCATACGAAAACCATAAAATCCCTAATATATGCTAGCTTTATTTGGAAAATGTAGCTTTAAAAGTTTGTTTTAACGCTCGTTCCTCAGGCTAAAATGATTTATTATCTACCTGAACACAGTACATTTTGCATATTTTTGTGCTGCTCGTGACAGCAAAAACTTCGATAACAACAACTGAAGTGACATTGCAGATAACTGCAAAAAAGTTCAAATATCAAAATATTATTTTATGAAATTGTTTCCGCCTAAACAGAATTGCTTTACAACTATACATAGGAAATTTTGTTTTATAAAATGCGGTCCAATAAATTTATTGACATTAAAATCGCATTTGTCTTGCGGCTTGTGTGAAATATGTCAAAAGTTTCGCTGCGGCTCAACTGCTCCTCCGAACGAAATAAATCTAAATTTGGGTCTGAAAAAAAAGAACGCATATGTGAAATCCGGACGTCGAGGATTTATCGCTGACCCAGTGTTATAAAACAGCTGAAACAATCAACGCGGGCCTGAGTCCAAAATAAAACCGCTTTCTCATTTCCGAATTGGCAAACAGGAATCGACAATATATGAAATGATTTTGTTACATTTTATTGAAGCATCTTAATAATCAATTGTTTTGTAAAAAAAATACTTTCGGCATCATTTTGCGCGGATTTTGATGCATCGCAATTTCATCTATGTTCGAATTGAGTTTTATTATAAATGCAAAATAATGAGCCTTCATACAATGTCAAAACTATCGATTTCCTGACACATGAGTCCCACCCCACTATATGAAGAATCAAGCACTGGGAAAAATTGGAAAAATTATTTTTGTAGTTACATTTATAAACTATGTAATATAAACTAAAATTCGCATTTAAAGTATTGAGTAGTAAACAATTTTCGATATTTTGTTTTATTGCGCTTGTTTCACATTAATTTCCTAAATGTACTTATTTCTGTAACTAAATTTCTTTCCAGTGTCGAAAAACTGCCAACGTCAGTTGAAAAGTCTCCAGGCAGCAGAACAGAACCGAACCGCAGCGAACAGGATGGAAAGGCATCTCCCCAGACAAGAGCCTAAAGACCGATTGCACAATAGACTCGGTTGGGCATCGAGAGTGACACACACCATGGCAGATACGTTGCACATCATTCTGCAAAGTATCCTTATTCCCAGCATCCTTCCGTACTCCCATCCTCGCAGAACATCGCCACACTATTTATGAAGCCGCCAAGAGCGCAACTTTCGAGCCATAAATATGAGTCCGCCATGGCGAAGTCAAGGAACTTGGCGGATAGTTTCGTTTCGTTCTTGTTGCCAGCGGCAATTATTATGAATTTATTGATTGCCCAATAATGGTCTGATGGGGCGCGGCTACCGCTGACATGGGATCCAAAGTGCTCCGCTGAAAAGCCGCAGCTCTAGGCCACCGAAAATGCTTTTAATCTGATTGCATGCGCTGGTCACGAAGTTCGCCGAAGGAGGGGAAAAGATTACTATTGAATAAAAAATATTTATGCACTTGAATGGCGTTAGATAGATAGATAGATGATGGTGGCTTGCAAAGTCGAGGCCCGCAAGCAAGTGAAAAAGTTTACGGATTATAAATCAAAACTTTCAATTTTCTTTAGCCCCGCGCTTCAGGGTTGTCGCTCGCTGCTATTGCTGACGGCAAACTTTTCTCCAGACACGGAAAAACTTCTCAGTAAAATATACAAAAAGAAAAGAGTGGAAGAGAAATGTAAAAGAAATTGAGGGAAAGTCTAAGCGAGTCAGTGAGAACAATTGATTGATTGACTGACAGGTTTTTGTTAAGGACAAAGAACGAAAGTGCCATCGAAAGTGCAAATATATTGCACAAATGTAATTATAGCTCGAGCTTGAATAATTTTTTAGAAGTGAAAGAGATCTTCAGGCAAAGTGCAGGAATAACATTTCATTTATATATTTAAGTGAATTTATAAATACAAAAATAGTTTCATATAATCCTTGCTTTTACTTAACGAATCATTTTCTTTCCTTTACCCGAAGCAAGCAAATTTTCATATAATTGGCCTGGCCAATGTATTTCGCCCTAATTCCTGTCCAGCTCTCTGGTCTTCTCAGTTTTCAACCTCAAGGCATAGCTGCTCATTTAAACGTATCCTTAGAATTTAACCACAACCTTTGCACACAAGAATACATAAACAGGGAGACAATGAAAATGTTTCATAAAATTAGATGTGAGCCTTTGAAGGTCCTGTTTTTGTGTTGTGGTGCGGTATTTCGCCCGAGATATCCTGCCATGGCCTGGCCTTGGCTCGCTGGCGTAAAATGTAATCAAGAAAACATTTAAATGAATGGCAAATTCAAAATTGCATGCATATTTCATATGTGCAGCCACAAAATGCTCATGTAATTGCGCACAAGTTTTCCCCAAAGAGGATGACAAGGAGTTGCTCCCAAAGTAGGAGATGATGGTCGGGGATTGCATAAATTCAGCACTTCAGCTGCCCCAAAACTTTGGATGATGACAAAACGAGGAAAAGCTGCTCTCGAATGCCCAGGCATGCTCTGAAAATTTGCACATTGATTACAAGCCGGAGGAAGTAATAATTAAACAACAACATCAAAGAGGACAAACTTTCCATAATCGAAATTAACACATAATTTGTTTACTAAACACGTCGGTCGTTCGAGGCAAACTTGACCAAGCCCTAAAGACCTCCAACTCGACTATTTGAAAATTCCAAGTGGCACCTGTTAATGTGACAAGACAGCCAAGTTCCTGAATCTGCCTTCTGACTTCCACACATTAGTGTACAACTTTGGATTCTGAAGCCTTTCCCCAAATTAGTGATGTCAATTTGGCCAACTTTTGAAAACATATTTAGTTGATTTTAAAGGGGGGAAAAAAGTTAAGTTAAGAGAATTCTATCGTTAATCAGCGAGGTAATGAGCTCAAATAAGTATATAAAATACAAATAAATTCTTAATCCATGATAACCAGACATAATGAGCCATACACTTTGTTTGTATAAATAAATAAAACAAAAGGTTGGCAGTTTCCTAAATTAAATGGGTGTCATCACTGATCGCCAGGCAGCCAACCACATGGAGAGGACCTCAGCCAGGAGAAGTCGTTAAAAAGTAAAAATCAATTTATGAGTAAACGTTAAGTGAAAAAGTTTTGCCATTAAAAGGCAGCGTAGTCGTAAAAGAGGTGGGCGAAACTTGACAGACCTTGGGCCCTAAAGGTGTTGAGGAGATAAATCAATTTGCTTGTTGCACAGTTGTGCCAGTTGCCAGACCAACCAAAAGGTTTAATTAACGAACAAATGTCAACTGGTGCGGCGGCAACACTTAAGGCCAAGCAGAAGCAACTTTTGTCCGCAATTAGGGCTCGAATGAATGACAGTCTGAATGAATTACTAACTGACTGAATGACTAACTGAATGGCGGAGGTGGTGGATGGTGGGTGGCAGATGTGTGTGCAAGTGCCAGTTGAAGAAGCATTTGTGTGGCCAAGTGCTCGAAAGTGTTAAGAGATTTCTCGTGCTCAATTAAAGCCAAAATGCAACTTTAATTCATTGAGGACGTGGCTAAAGAAAGGACCAATTAAATATAGTGGCTGTTAAATCAGGTCATGCTATCGTTACAGATCAGTACTAGGTATAAATTTTAAAGTATTTCAGCACTAAAGTCACCCATGATCAATATTCTTAAGAAGCAAAACGTTTTAAAGTATTTCCAAGAATCAAAATCAATTTTAGGACAATTGAAAGCCGTTCCTTGTCATTGTAAAGCCAAGTTCAAACTCCAAAAATACACGATGAGGAAAAGAGCAAATGGCATTTAGTTTGCCCACTTAAGTGTCGGAAAATTCCAACGAAATTGAAACCAAAAGCCAACAACTAACAAACCGAAAGCGAATAAATTGTCACTTGCAAGTTGCTTGAATTGAAAGTGCAAATATTAACATTCAAAGCAATCCAACACTTGTGGCATACATATCTATTTGGACAGCAGTCCTCACAGCTAGTCCTTTTGGCCGGCTTACAACAATGTCCCAGTGTCAAGAGTATCCTCGTGTTCCCGGCAGCCTCAATTCCCAGCGATGTTCGCACTCAATCTCTGCGTGCCTGCCGACTGCAGGCGGTCCCCTTCAGAAATCGAAAGCAGGGCAAACAATGAGTGAGTGTTACCATTTCCAGCGAGACACAGAAAAAATTTTACGATTTTTAAGATATTTTTTGTATCAAATATTATATTTCGAATTTATAGCGATGCCTAAAGGTGTGCAGTGAAAAAGAAGTATATGCAAAAATAGAGGCACACTTCAAAGTCCTTTATAAACACTTTTAAATACGGTTTGTGCAGAAGTCATATTTTGCATTCTCAAGTAACACAATACACACTTTGTGTTTTGCAAGCAAAATTATATCTTAAATTGAACGGATTTTCTATCCGTGCACTCTCCGCAGGATATCAAATAATATTTGAACTGGCATCTCAACCGAGCGCCGGATGAACATTTTGCATTCGTGTTGACACAGGCTTGGGATTTCGCAGAGTCGAGTGTTAATCAAATTAGTAGCAGGTCAATGCAAATGGCAAACATCAGACGGCAAATGGCAAATAGCAAATGCATGTGAGCTGTTTATACAATGTCGCATGGCAACGCTAAAATATCCTGGCCCGATCTCCAGGAGGAAAACTCATTAGGCTCGGGCGGAAATGCTTTAGTATTTGGGGTGTGCTCCTGCCATTAAGGACCCACTACCATGTCGCATTATAAATAATTAATGCCTGTTTAAACTTATAATGTGTTAAGCCTTTAACGCCCGCTCGCAGGCATTTATTTTTGGTGGTTATTAAATTAAAAGGGCAAACTCATTCGGCAGCAAATTTGCATGCCTGGCACAAAGTGAACATTCAGCAGAAATCTTTAAGTAGCCAATTAGCCAAATGTATCCCATGCTCAAAGTTCACATTGCGCATTGGAAATTAATTCAATTAACTCGATAATGACTATGTCACAGAATGCGGCATCGAGAGCCACTTCCAATTAACCCTCGGCAGCCAATGCGAATTTTGTGCCACTGCAGCAAAACTGGGAGAAGAAGATTATCACATTTCGGTCAGGGGATTACTATGTTGTGAGTGATACTCAGAGTTTAATTTCCATTAAGCAAAATGCTTTTGCATTTCGGCCGTTGGGTAAATTTGCACTAACACATGTGCATACCGAATATTTGCACATATATGGCCATATATTTGGGCAAAAAATTATTAAATTCAATGAATTATTTATTTAGCAGGTGGCGCTGACTGAATAAACCCGCATATTCCAATTAACACGAAACGGCCAAAACAAATACACGCTGAGAGGGGCATAAATTTCAATTGAAAATATATATATATATATTTATGTCAACTTTAAGCCGATTAATGACCAACGGAAAGCGAAATGCTCCGGCTACCTATTGAAATC
Organism: Drosophila simulans; assembly: GCF_016746395.2. NCBI lineage: Eukaryota > Metazoa > Arthropoda > Insecta > Diptera > Drosophilidae > Drosophila > Drosophila simulans. The sequence continues at coordinate 5,365,673 of NC_052522.2, forward strand.
AATTAAAATGCCAATGCGAAATGCTAGTCAAAAGTGAGTACCCAGGGACATTAACAATTTAAATGCATTTTTTTCCCAGCCGGGCAATAAATTTCGTAAAATCAAAATGACAATTTGCCCGAAATTGTTGTTCGTCATTAAAAAGTTCAATTATCAACGCTGGCAATCATTTGCCAACCAATCGCAAACAAGGGATGTAAATTCCTCAAATTACAAACTTTAAATTGAGTCATAAAATGGCGCACAAAACTGGTCGCAATATTATTTAATTAATGGCTCACGTCCATATCCATCTTTCGTCAGTATTAATCCCGCCAAATGAAATGCGATTAAAACTCAATGCTGCCAAATACATATTTAATTAAAATTTCGCCTTTATTTGCGTACAAATTAAACAACATATGTAAGCGAGGTGGGCTGTGCAATTGGTGCCGACTCTTGTTTACATCTGCATTCAGATTTTAATTGACTTGGCAAATAATAAAGAAATGCATTCAGTTTTTTGCTTCGCCAGTCGTATGAATAATCGCAAAAACGGATTGTGTGGGCTTATAAAATGATTATGGATAATTTAATGGAAATCCGATTTAAAAATAAGCTTAAATTGCGTTATGCTTGTGAGTAATTTTAAATGCAACTAGTAGGGCGGAAAAGCGCAGATGGATTGTGTTTTTTCTTAGATTGTAATGCGGTTAAATTAAAAGTTTTCAGACCATGAAGGTATTCGAAATAAAACTGAGGAAGAGACCACAGAGCACTTCCGCTAAAACACACTTTAATCAAAGGAAAGCCTCTTTACCACACTCCATAAAGCAGGAAAGAGGGAAAAAGTGAATAATCAAAATCATAAACATTTGCCTAAGTGGTCTGAGGGCATACCGAATCGCGTCCAGGGTCATGCAGTAAGAACTAAAAACCATGAAGTGGTTGCCGAATAAAATATTAGGCATTAATATTCACACCCTTCGAGGACTCACGACGGTGGGGTCATGACCCCACCCCAAACCTGATACCAATCCCAGCTGGCCGGGCCTGACCTTTTTGGCAAAGTGAGCAGCAATAAAAGTTTAAATAGAAGTGCCAACAAACCACAACAGCACTCATCACGCTCCAACGCCATCGACCATCAGCAAATGGGGCAGGTGGAAGTGGGCCTGGTAAAGCGGAAAACACTCCCCAAAAACACAAAAACAAAAAAAACAGGAGAAGGGAAATCCGGAAACCTCAAAGCAGACAAGCTAACAAGGATTAGTGGAAAATTTGCTGAAGGCAGCGTTATCCAAAATATATATTTTCGGTTTTCGGTTTGCTTTAGTTTGCCAAACACCAATGGTCTTTAAATGCGAAAACAAAAGATGCAATCTGATTGAACACTTTAAAAGTGCGTTTTCAGCCAAATTGAAAACCTTTAATTAGCCTAATTTAGCGTTGGGAAAAACTAATGTTGTAATATGCAAATTATTTTCTAATCTGGTTCTCGATAATTTGCTTATGCAATGGCACGAAAGTGTTAAACATTTTCAATTATGTGATTGCGAATGAAAATTGTTTTTATGCATAATGCATTAGGTAGAAAGCTTTAAGTTTCGATAATCCTGCGATGGCTACTGGGATTTTTGGTGAATAGAGGAGAAATCTAGTTTAAAATAATTATATGCTAAACATGAAATATAATTCATATGCAGCCAATTTGATGTTGGCAATTTAAAAATCATTAAATACATTTTACACATCAGTTTGTTAATAATCCTTTTATTTTCAATACTTGCTGCATTAGCTGGGAAAACTCTGATGACGGGGGAAAAAAATTAAATTATCCCACTCGCCTTTGTGGCGCTTTTTGTGCAATTTTCCAGCATTGTGCGGGGTTAAAGAGTAGAAGTAATAATACTCAAATAAAACATTTACAGGCACAGACGACGAAAAACTGTAAATGACATGCCGAACGGGGGAAAACTCGAGCGGGAAAAGCGGAAAACTGCGGTTGGACCACAAAAACAGAGCAGACTCGTTGCCATCGTCTCTTGTCGTTTGTCGTTTGCTCGAGTCAAGTGGAGTTGAAGGAGCTGCGAGTGCACTTCATTTCGTAGCCCCCTCGGCACTTCAAGGCCCCCCCTTTGCAACCGCTTTTTAGTCCCTTCCCCCATGGACCCCTTTGAACCCCTTTCAATGCCCCATTCGGCGGCAGTTGCCTCATAAATTGAAGCCGAAAAAATTCGCTTGTGCCAGGCACTTGGAAAGAAGACTGCCTACAGCAAATAGATAAAGACAGAATCTACGAGGGCACAGGTAAAAATGGGCGGAGAATCTGCACAAAATGTACACTTCAAAGTTCGTGCTTCTAAACTATGTTCTTATTACCATATTTGTCTAGGAATATTAATATAATTAATATAAAATTGGGATACAATTGTCGATTGAAAAAATTAATATATAAAATTCTACTATTATTTTGTCCATTCCATTTTCCTTTAGAGATTTTCCCTCAAATTCAAGAGCGCTGGAATTGTTAAATGTTATTATTAGTATAATTTCTACTACTTTTTTTTCGCGTGTATAAACGTGCAACAAATCGGGTTTTAGGTGGCAGCAACATTTAGTTCACTTTACCTATTTCCTTCCCTGTTTTCCGGAGATCCGCTTCACTTCACTCCATCCGAGAAAACAACAAAACCGCAAATGCGACAAAAGCAGAATGCAATTCGCACTTGAAACTCTGTGGCGCCAACAACAACAGCAACAACAACAGCCTTGCCAGGATGCAAAGGAAAGATCCTTACTTTTGTGGTGAAACAACAAATAAAAAAAAACTCTCGCAGGCAAAAGTCCGCGTTTGCTTTTCCACTTTTCTTTTTCTCAGCAGCAAACGGCTGCTCCCCAATTTGCTGCAGAAAATGAAAATTTAAATTTTTAACCAACGCCGAGCAGGCTGGCCAGAAAGTTTTCCAGCTACACTTTTTACCGCTGCCGTCACTGCAGCTGGGAAATTTCACACATTTCCCACAGCGCATTTTCGCAACCTGTTTTTTGTTTCCATTTTTTTGTTCTTTAATTTTTTTTTTGTTTTTTGTCAACGAACGAAGGAAGCCGTCAAGCTGTTCGGGCGAGTGATGAATGAATGGAAGGGACCCCTCGCAGTCGCTTTTATTTAGCATAATGAAAAGGGAAACCGGGAAACCGAATGAAGTTTGATTGAAGCTCGAAACCGGTCCTAGTCCTGCATGTTTGGAGCCGGGATCCTCCTGGGGCAGCACTTTCGCTGGGTTTTGTTCCGCACTGCTTACGAGCTAACAACAATCATCAGCACACAGTGCCCTCCGGGCCAAGGAATGCACATCCGACACCGTGTATCCTGGCCACTTTCCCCGCCCATTTCCCAGGACCACCCATCCTGTCAGCATGCAACAAATGCCTCGAGTGCATAACTGCCTGCCAGGCTCTACGCGGTGAGAAATATATAGATTTAAATACAATACGTTAATTACTCCTTATCTGTATTATCCTTAATACACACTCATTATTCTCAACACTGTCCCTTGAAGCTTACTCCTTTTTCATCAGCTTATAAACTGTCAGGTGCTCAACAATTTTCGAAATCATGTGCGTACAGCTGCCCAGATTTGTTCGCTGTGCATTCTCTAAGCTCTGACTTTCACCCTGACTCCGGCATAAATCATGGCTGGCATTTGCATGTTCCGCAACCTCCTCCTGCATGCAGCTAATCTTCGTCCTGGCCAAGTGGGAAGTGCATCCTTTGTATGCCTTTTGTTTGCCTTTCATGTACTTGCTCAATTAAAAAATTGCTCCAGTAGGGGGCAATTCGGGTTTGCCTTGTCGGGCAATTAATATGTTTGGTCTCCGGCAGAGAAAGCATTTTTAATTGCATTTTCTCACGAAATGCAGCAATTTCGTTTGCCCGGGCTTTTCACACCTATAAAAATGTAAATTTTTCCTTTCACCTGCATTGAAAGGAAAACGTGGCTTATATCTGCCCAGATAATATTAATTGCCGCTGCATTTGTTAAACTATCTGAACTGACCCTCATTCGAAGTGAATCTTACGGTTTTTTTTCGGGCATAGAAAAATGACTACAAAAATGTGCAGAGTTGAACTCTAGAGCCTTTTGCCTTCGGCCTAAGCTGAACAGCAACTGTTTCTTGATTTGGCTAAATAGAATAAACTTCGCTCGTTTTGGTCGCTCGGAAAACCGAAGGGAAAATGCTCACTTTGAATGGAAACGCAGGCGCCAACTTCAATTTCGAAAGCCGAGAGCAACTCTCCAAAGAAAGAGAAATGGTGTGTTATAAGAACTCAGAGTGAGATTTATGTCTTACAAAGCTGAATGTGTTCTTAATATCGTCTTCGATCTATTAGGAAATAATACGTTTCTTTTTAAGTTACTAAGTAGACCAAAGCCCTTCTCATAAGTCGACCGCATAAAATATTAAGTTATATCCCCTCGATATTTGTAAACAATACTTCCAGATATTAAGTGCAGTCAAACGAAGGTATTTATACTGTGTAGACTGTGATTTTCAATTCAATATCTAAAAATAAAAAAAATATATTTATATCAGATAGCCTTTTCTGCACAACGTTAAGGTCATGAGTTCAACATTTATAAATTGTTATACATTTTTCTGGTCCTCGTATCTCAATTTGCATTCCATTTCAACCATGCAAAATATTTCTATTAGAAAAATAAATCTCAGGGTTTACTCACAACTAGCACGGAAATAAAAATTCCGCAATCTGGTGAGGAAAAAATATTTTTAATTTTGCTGATTGTACTACTACTACAAAGGTACACGAAAAATTCTTATCAACAAACGTTGAAAAATGTGTGCAATTAAAAACTCTCAGCATACAAAAACAACAAAAAAAAAAAACAGAAGTAAAAAATAAGAAACAAGTAGAAAGAAAATGTAAATTCAGCAAAACAAACATAAGAGAAATTAAAAGAAGCCCAAAGAAGGTTCTGGGAATCATTGGATTTTAATTAACAGAAAAAAAGGAAGGGGAAGGGGGCCAAAAAAGGGGTAACAAAGCCAAAGGACCTTCGGCATTGGTAAAAAAAAAGGAGGATACACATGCATATTCTGTGCACTTTGTGCTCTCGTTGTTTGTGTGTTTTTTAGTTTACTTCGGGACTTTGGTCCTTGGTTTGTACTCAATGATTTTGGGTTTTCATTGCATGATTGCACTTTTGCGGTATTTCATTTACTTGATTTTTACTCGGCTGTGGTAATCAAACAGTTCATTTGTACCGATTTCTTGGGCATCTTAGCCAATGGATTTTCAGATATTTTGAAACAATCACTTAAAGTTTGCGTAGCTTTGAATGCTACACAAAATAAAATGGTTACAGAAAGCTATTACTGATTTACAAAGCGTACATTTAACAAATTTAAAATGGTTTCTTTTTCTCTAGTAATTAAGCATTTTTACATAAAAATTTATTTATTATTGACCATAAACTTTCATTTTGTGTGGCTTTATATTGCTTAAAAAATTTTTGGACATTTTTTAGACGTTTCACGGGGGCTTACGTGAAATCTCTGGAAGCTGGAAAAACACACGAATGCGGACAGACTCGGTGATGAATCTAGGCCCCAGGATGCATTGCGCCATATACAATCCCCCATCAGACCGCCGAGAATCCTTTCCAGTCGCTGGCGACACACGCACCGGGTCAATTTCATGCAACACAAACAAGGGGGTGAGTTGTGGCACGGGGCGAGGAGCAGCTTTGCTGCGTGGAGGACACGTTTTCCCTCGCATTCACCCGCTTCTCCGCCGCCATTCCTTTGAAGAGCAGCCAGGCGGACAGAAAGGCGAGCAGGTGCTCAGCTGTAACTAAACGTCCGTTTTAACATTGCCACCTGATGGTCCTGCTTCTTGTTTCCCAGATTTTGGATGGGGATGGAGATGTGGCATGTGGCACATGTCAGTTGCTGGTCACGTCGCATGCAGGGGCATAATTGATAGTTCAATCTGTTGCAGATCAAACGCTTGACAGCAGCCAACAGATCAAGCTGAAAAATTGTCCAGCAGCAAACTTGGCCAATGAGATGGGGACATATGATTGGAGGTATCTTTATCTCGTCGCTAAGCTAATTCCAAAGCAAAATGTGCTAAGCATAGAATTATTCTGATATATATTTTTATAAAGAGTATTATAAGTATTCATACTCCTGAGTTTAATTTACCCAAAAGTAAAACCATTTATTATTTTAATCTCAAAAAATCTTGCCTGAAATAATCCGCACTTTTCCTTTATGCAACTTTATTTTTATATTAATGGATTTGGCCTTTCAGGCTGCACTTTATATTTGCCAACTTCGTGAGCGTTTGTCAACCCAAAGGCGACTGAAGAAGGGATGGCAAAAAGGTCAGCCAGACAGCATAAAAACATCCTTCAGACAAATAGATTTGTATGCTTTTAAGTAATTTGCAGCACAAATTGAAATACCATGGCTAGCTTTCTATGCAACTGCAGCTTGCAATTCCACTTTAAACTAGAGATACAAATTTCTTCAATCTGTTTATACATTTTCAACTAATTTTACTTATTGCCGTTTTTTGTGTGCCACTCATGTTTTGTCGCTTAATTTTAATGGCTTGCCGGGCATTAAACTTCTAGCTTCATTCACGTTTATGTTCGCATTTTTATTCGTGTAATTTACGCGTCGAGTGCTGATCATAAATTGTGACTCGAACTTCGCTGTCGGAAAGGTCACGTGGGCTCATTAAAGACCCAACAACACCCTGAACTCGAACAAGAACAATAAGTGTAATAACAGCAGCAATAAGAGTCACAAAAGGCGCACACAAAACACATGCCAACAGGATAAAATGATTTACCTTCGAAATGAAAAAATATAAAATGACACTCATTTTCCAAGCAATACGTGCGTAAAAATACACCAGTAGGTAAAATACTTAAATAAAACCCCGGAGAAGCTTCCTGCCTTATATTTTGCTTTAAATTAACCTTTATAAACAAAGCAATCTATGACGCCAAGATAAGACTTCAATACGTAATTGGTTTATCACTAGATTAGAATATTACGGAAACTGTCTTCTGCTGCTCGTGTTGAAATGGCACTTAAGACAAATAATTCAAAAGTTAACGATAACATAAAATCACAAATTACAATCACTAGAATGAAAACGATTTTCTATGAATTTCAAAGAATTTCTAATTAAATCTAATCAAAATGTCATTAATATAAGCTACCGACGTTATATCAGGAAATACCTTTGCTATAGACAAGACAGTTGGCCTAGTTAACAAGCCAGTGTGGAGTTAAACGCGCAGGAGAAAAGACCTATTAAAAATATATAGTACAATTTGGAAAGGGGAGTTGTTATGCAAGGTAAACCCAAGATATTCTATGCAAATACAATGCATTGAATTATTATGTCAATTATACATAAATATTTAAACTTAAATACTAATAATAGTCTCTGTATGCGAATTGTATAATTATGGTTTTCTTTATTTTTCTAGATAATATTTTCAAGCCTTTGCCATGGCTTCTAGTGGTTATAGCCGTATTCTGGAGCTGGCAGCTAAATGTTTTGGCCCTGCCAAAGATCGAACCTCGTCACGAAACCTGCAACAATGAACAGCGATACGAAAACCAGGTGATGTGCGAGGGCAAGGACTTTGGTGCTTTGGTACCGTATCCGGATAACTGTAGTTTGTTCCTAGTTTGCGACTGTCTCTATCCGACAGTGAAGTTGTGTCCCGCAAATCTCTGGTGGGATAATGGGACTCAGCAGTGTAATTATCCCCAAGCTGTAGAATGTATCTACTATTCGATTGAAACGCCAGAACCTACGGACGGAACTACTCGATTTACGCCAGAACCAACATCCAGTACGCAAAAGATAACGTCAGAGCCCACAGAACCACCATCTAGTACGGCAAAGATAACGACAGAAAGTACCACCGGAACCAGTACACAGATAACCACTGAAACGTCCTCTACCCCCTCAATTTACCACCCAACAACCAGTTGGGATCCACCACCGGCACCGCCGGGAATTTCAGATGACTACTGTCGCAATAAGGAGGATGGCTCGGTACATTATTATCCTTATGACTGCCAGGCCTATATAAACTGCACTTACGGCTGGCCCGTGCTAAATTACTGCATTGAAGACAAGGTATTCAATAAGTACCTTGGCATTTGCGATACTCCCGATATGGCGGATTGCGAGGAGCTGCCCCTTCCTACAACCACAACAGAAATGCCGCCCACTTCAACGACTGAGAAGGATGAGGTTTGCGGTCCAACGCCGGAGGGAATTGAAGAGGATTATTGTGTGCCGAAGGGAAATGGTTTCTATGAGTATCCTTACAATTGCAGTGGGTACTTGGTCTGCAAGAATGGTTGCACAGATTTGGATTACTGCCAGCCGGATAAACTCTTTAATAATTGGCTGCACATCTGCGATACACCCGATTCGGTGTGGTGTGACCCCCTGCCATTCCCCACAACTCCGGGAACAACCAAAAAACCAACTACGCCTTCAATCACGACCACTCCTTCAATCACCACAACTCCTTCAACGCCTATAACACTGCCTTCTGATGGGTCTACAACTGAAATTCATTCTAGCACCACAGAAGAGATTGTAACCACTACCGCTGGACTTCCCTCTGATGTCGATCCAAATGATTGTAAGGGTGAAAAGGACGGCACTGTTTTTGCCTACATAGGCAATTGTTCGGAGTACTTGATATGTAAAGACAATCAAGTGCAAATGGGTCATTGTCCTCCTAATACGCTCTTCAATCCCGACTGGCTTGTATGCGATGAGCCAGATGATGTTGTGTGCCTTGGAGATCGCACCACGACTCCAATTCCAACCACCACACCAACTACTACTACTGAAAAAACCACACCCACCACGACTACCACCACAGTGGCCACAACTTTGGGACCAGATCAGCTTTGCGATGGTCAGGAGTTGGGAGCTTCGTTCGCTTATCCGGATGATTGCAGCAAGTATTATCTTTGCTTGGGCGGCGGACAATGGACTCTGGCACCCTGCATTTACGCCAGTTATTTTGATCCCAGCACAGGTCAGTGTGGACCTGATGTGTCACCCGATGCGTGCAAACCATCACAAGTCACAACCACCACAACAACAACAACAACGACAGAGACCACAACAACCGAAAGAGATACCACCCCCAAGTCCACAACCACCGAAAGGACAACCACAACTGTGGCCCCAAAAACTGGTATTTGCGGTGGTCGGAATGAGAACGAGAATATTGCTTATCCCAATAACTGCACCAAGTATATTGTGTGCGTTTCGCCAATTCCCATAGCCTTCTTCTGTCCCGATGAGACATTCTTTAGTTCAAAGTTACAGAAGTGCGTTGATGATTGGGAAGAAAGTGATTGTGAGGGTGATCAAAGCACCACGACTCCAGAACCAGGCTATACAAGACCTCCTCCGGAACCGACCATGTGTACAAATAGCAGTCGGGATACCTTCCCATATCCGGATAACTGTCAATGGTTCATACGCTGTGTGGATGACTACATTTACATGATGGACGTCTGTAATTGTGGGGAGTACTACGATCCAATTACTGAAAAGTGTGGAGCGGATGTTCCTTCAGATGCCTGTCGATGGGACTACACCTCAACCACATCAACTACCAGTGAGCCGACAACGACCACAGCGGTTACGAGACCACCACCGCAGAAAGGACCATGTGACGACGTAGAGGATGGGGCCCTTGTCGCCTATCCCAACGATTGTTCGAAGTACATTCAGTGCGATAGACCCATTGCGGTTGCCTTTGAATGCGACAAAGGAGATGAGTTTAGTGTGGAGCTTGGAAAGTGTGTTGATGCTTCACTCGCCAATTGTTCGATTACAACCACTGCTAAGCCATCGGAGTCGACGACTACACCAAGAGACGGGGAAGGCTCAACAACGCCATCCGAACCATCAACGGGATCTTCTACAGAATCATCTACTGAATCAACAACAGAATCAACGACAGAATCAACAACAGAATCAACAACGGAATCATCTACCGGACAATCAACACAGTCATCAACAGAAACTACAGAATCATCTACAGTATTATCTACTGAAACTTCTGAATCGCCTTCAACAATTTCAACACCACCAGCATCTACTACCATGGAACCAGGAACAACTACTCCGGAAGCTTCTACAACTGCCAAGCCGACAGAGGGAATTTGTGAAGGCAAGACAGACGACTCCTTGGTACCCTACCCGAGAAACTGTAGCAAGTATATAAAGTGCCAATATCCAATACCAGTTGGTTACGATTGTCCGGATGGTTTGGAGTTTAGTCCTACGGAATTGACTTGCATGGATCCCGAACTTGCTGGTTGTAGCACTAAGACAACCACACCAGGGCCTACAACTTTAAGTACAGAAGCTTCGTCTACTCCGGTAACAACAGTTTCAACAACACCCAAGACAACCACTACAGAAATGCCAACTACTCCAAAGACCACTACTACCGAGTCAACCACAATCTTAACAACAACTACGGATTCAACCACTCCCCAAACAACCACAACAGAATCAACAACTTCCAAGACAACTACCACAGAATCAACGACAATTTCAACAACCCCAACGACAACCGAGCCAACAACTCCAAAGACCACTACTACCGAGTCAACCACAATCTCAACAACAACCACAGATTCAACCACTCCCCAAACAACAACCACAGAATCAACTACAGCTTCAACCACTCCACAAACAACTACCACAGAATCAACGACAGTTTCAACAACTCCAAAGACAACAACCACCGAATCGACAACAGTGTCAACAACAACTGAATCGACAACCACTGTTCCTACCCCAACAACTCTAGATCCGTACACCCCCAATATCTGCTGTGGCCAAGCTCTTGGAACTCTGCTTCCGTATCCCAATGATTGCAGCCGCTATGTCGTTTGTGACTACCCCATTCCATATGCCGTGGATTGCGATGAGGGAACGATCTTCGATGATAAACTTCTTCAATGCACCTCTGTGCCCAATGAAAGGTGTATTTTCATTGAATTTTAAAAATATATATTAATAAAGCATAAATCACAGCAATAATCTTTCCCATTTCTCTTCTTTTTGCTACCCCACAAAATCAATTGGGTAAATGCACAAATGCTCAATAGCTGGGAATCGCTTAACATATTCGTTACTTTTAACACTTCTGGGCTTTCTTAGTCCTTTTTTCACATTTTAGACATATACTTCGCTCCACTTTTGGTATCAATTACATGCAAACCCTTTTCCCGTAATTTGTCGCAACAAAACGAAACCAAGAAAAAAAGAAGGTAATTTACCACTTAACACAGTCAATTCCCCCGACAGGTAACAAGACGATTGGAATTGCAGAACCTCCTGTCGAAAGGATTGCAAACGAAGACCCTCAAGGGGACGCAAGCGCGCGACAGTATTTTTAGCAACAGGCTAAAAGCAGTTTCCTCTTGACAATGCCACGTCTGATATCTGCTCGCTTACAAGTTTCAGCCATTTATCGTAGCCTGATACTGCCGTTCTTGGCCCAAAGCTGAAACCCTCGGAAGCTCGTCTAATCAGATTTGGGGTTGGCCACATAAAAACACAATTGCCAAGGAATTATCCTTAGGGTGTGAGGTGGCAGGCAGGACATATACAATTGAGGGTAAATATAACAAGCACAAGGATAAGTTGTTCAGTTTTGCTGTTGCTACTGCGGTTGTTGTTGTGGAAATCGAAGAAAGGGAAAGGAAACCAAAGCAAGTTATGTATGTGAGTATCAATGACAGTAACGACACAAAATGAACACAATTCGAGCAAATTGTTTGGCAATAATGTTAACTTAATGCGTTCCATTTGTCGCACTCGAATCGATAGACACGCGCGAAGGCGCTCCTTCGAGTGATTTGTAACGCTTTGATAGCCACCCAGGATAAACAAGGATTTGTGCTTGTGTCTATAGGGATAATCGTGGAGGAGCCCCAAAATTGAGCAACAAGTCACAAGAATTTCACTTAATTGAAGATAAGACTTTGCCTTACAGCCGGACCGATTAAATGATTTTAAATTGGGATTTTATCATTAAATGCTTATAAATTAAATACTGATTGCCTGGGTGTCGCCTAAAACTGTATCTCGATGCCAAGTTGGGTAATAAAAAAACAATTTTACCTAGATTTCACTTGCCAGATTTAGTTGAATCACTGCCAAAATGAAAAAAGCTGCCCAAAAGTGTTGAACAGGCAACACCCAAGAAGTTGGACTATGTTCTGAAGAGGAAGAACTAAGAATTGTAAATTTTAATACATGACTTTGAAAGTAGTTATTTGATTTTTTATTTTCTTCTGCATTGATTAGTTCAGCTAGTTCAACTCCTTATAATTCCATATATTCCGCGATGGCAGTATAACCTATATTAGGCAATGGGCCAACACTTACAAAAATGTACCCATAAATGTACCATTTAGTGGTGTACGAGTATGCATATTATGTGCCAAGAAAGCAGTTGCATTAGAATTTAATAGTGAAAGTTTTTGGTGGCATAAATAACACTTAAAACTAATTACAGGTAAGAATTCCCCAGCAAATTGCCAACGAAGCCAACTTAATGGGGGGATAGATGGAAACTTTCACAAAACTCTCAAATTGTAACGATATCCAGACATAACTAACAATTATCAAAATCTCAATGCGATGCAGTTGGAGGAGACACAAATCGCAGCGAAAACATTTTCCAAGCACTCGACACATGCACATGCACATGTATATCAAATTGCCATTGCAGAAACTCGGAATTTCCCTTCTTGCCCCATTTTCATGCATGGGGTTAGTTTATAAAACTTTTGCTGGCACATATTAATGTGCAGCTCCATCCATTTATGTAAAATGTATTTTATGTTTCCCGCGAGAATTTAAACCATGTGCTGGATGCCCCAGCAGTTAGACAGACAGCCAAAGTTCAGGCCTTTTAATGATTTTTTGCCTTGTTTGTGCTGTATTAAATGGCAAAATTTCATTGCGAAAATTGGTAACTTTGAAATATTTACATTTCGGTAAAATTTCATAAAAAGCTTATGCAAAATAAATGGGTATGGAAAAGCCGGAAAAGTGGTTTACTGGTATTTATGAAAACATAATCAAATGTTATGGCCAGTTAGGGGTAAATGCAACTAAACTATACCGAAGCCGACTGAGTTTTTTTTTAGGAGGAAAATGCTCTTAACTTTTGGCACGGCTGTCGATTTTGAGTTCAGTGAACTGAAAGCATTTGTTTGAAGTTGTATTTAAATTAACTAAAAGTTTTAGTCCTATGGAGAGGTATACCTTTTTTGGTTCAAATCATTTTAAATGATAATAATGGAATCATTAAATGTTAGTCCCTCAGTATCATAAGTAATATAATTTGTAGGTTGATTGCCATAAAAATAAAGTAATCTAATAAGCAGCTAACTCAATCTAAAAGTTTCTTAAGCCCAGTTCGAACTAATTTCCAAACCAGAGAAAACTAATTTTCTTATTTTCCGACTTTTGGATAAGTTCACCTGTAACCCAATTCCGCCCTTATATCACACACCTTCAGCAATCCATCCACTTGAGATAAACCTCAGCCCACTTTTGGTGAGATAACAGCATGTAAGCGTTGTCATAACACGATTCGGTCATATAAAAACAAAATTCGCACAAATTTAACGCCTCCGACGCAGACGTTTAGCTTTTTATGGCCCGACCACACCCACTTGAAGGACCCCCCACCACCGCCCACACAGCATTCATATTCATAAAAGGCAGCGACTCATCATTATTTGTCATGGGTGCATGTAAACAAGTCAACAAAAAAAGGAGCGAAAAACCATGAGTCACGCATAAAATTTTATGAACTGAGGGAACGAGAATGGACACTCTGGCAAATGAAGGATGAAGAAGGATATGCGAATTCATGCCAGCATTGCGTATACGCAACGTGGGGTGCGGGCTTGTGGCTTAATTAAAAATCAGCGTGTGGCATTAAAATAATTTCTACAGTGCGGTCTATGGTAGCAGAAAAAAGTCAAGTACGCATTTCATAATTAGAATGAGTTTATTTTAATTTTTTATTAAAGGCAATGTGAATTGCCGTGTTCGTTTTACTTATAGCCGAATTTTTCACCTTTTCCTATATATTTTCCTCTACTGCATTCTGAACATTCCTTTGTCAGTGATTCACTTTTGGAAGCGAGACCGAAATAAGTCGTAGAAGAAAGTGAGCGGGGAAAGCGAGAGTGAGTGCCAGTTTAATTAAATTGATTTCCGCTCCTCCCCGTGGCGAGATTTTAATTAAACCTTTTTCGATAGATTTCCAAGCGCGATGGGAAAGAGTGTGAGCTTAAGCAAACTGCTACCTCTAACCGAATTTTTCTTTGATTTCCCACCCACTTGCAAATGTTTTTTTGTGCTTTAAGAAATTTCAATTGCTAAAAGTTGGCGAATTGTAAATTTTGTTATTACAAGCCAGGCCAACGCTCCCACAATTGGCTTTCTTTATTGCTTCCCAACGAAGTTGGAAGTTCAGCTACAAGTCAAAGTTTTTTCCCCCTGGATGTGTGTACTCAACTCTGTTAGGAGTCGTGTGTTTATTTAATATCTATAAAATAAATTAAACATTCATATTCCGTTTATTTACTTAGGCAAATTGAGTTTTCGCAGTTGACATGCTGAATACGTTGAAAAAACGAGAAGAAAACTCGGTAGAAATCCGTAGGAAAACGCGAGTCATGCAGACGGTGGAAGGCCCAGCAGGTCGGACCAAAAAAAAAAGGATTCAAGAGCTGGCTGTGTCATCCTCAACGGTCTGTAAACAGGAAACGAGTGTCTGTTGCATGCAGAGAGTGACAAATGTCATGAAATATTCAAATTGGCAAAAGTGTTGCTGTCGCTGTCGAAATCACTTTGGCCCAAACACATTTTAGGCAAAACTTTTGGCACAACTTTAATTGGCACCGAGAAAAATTCCATTCTACTTCTCCGTGCCATTTATCATAGCCGAGACACCTTAACAGCTCATAATTGGCAATTGAGTACAATATAGAATATCATAAATACATAAACCTGAACCTTTTGGGGATCAGACGGGGGCACACAGCAAGCCAACATAAATCACAAGCCCCTAAGCCATGGAAAAAATGTTTGTAAGTTGAGCAAGAACCGCAAACACTTCCTCCCCGAAGAGTACACACATGGAAAACGCTTCGTTTTCATTGTGTAAATATTTAAGCAAACAATAAAATTCGAAACAGGACCAGGCCAAAAAGAGGGCGGCCAGCAGTAGCAGGTGTCAAATGTTGCGGCCAAAAGGAAAAGCAAAGTCAGTTGCACAGAGAAACCTTGCCCCTCTGTTCTCTTCGAAAATTTATGACAAACTGTGGCAGACACACACAAACGTTTGAATTCGCCCATTTGCTTAGAATAAAAAAGGAAGAAAAGGTGCTACTTGAGGAGTCTCCGATTTTCAGATACCTATTAACACAGTATTTAAAAGGCTCTTTTAGTATGCTTCAAGATATATTTTTTTTGTTTTGCTATAAACCTAAATATAAGTAAATATTAACAAAAATCGTCTTGGACTGTAATGCTTCTTGTCTCGAGCTAACTACTATTGAAAATAATTGAATTTTTACCACTTATTCATCAAACCAGCATCGCCACACACCAACCCCAAAAAAAAGGAACTCAAAAATGGCTTTGCGGAACTTTTCGGTACGTGCCACTTTGGCGAGGCACGAAGTTGTTGCAGCTGCCTTGGTCCTCCAGTGTTCAATGTGTTTGGTGTCTCGCTTCTTTCTATTTTTTTGGTGCATGACATTAGTTGTGAGCACATAAAAAATAAATAAATTTTACACACGTCATTGGTTTTTATTACTGCAGCAAATGGGAAAAGGCGGAAAAATGATTTAGATCAACCAGGCATTGTTGAAAATTGAACAAGGAATGAATGCCCGGAACCGGTGGCATTCAATCAAGTTGAGGAAACTGCTGGATTTTAATTAGAGTGAAGAGCACCTTGAGCGGAAAAAGTTGGCAACTTGGGCTCAACTTTTCCGTAATCGCCCTGCATACACGCACTCAACTTTGGCAGAATCTTTTCTCCTTCAGCGCGTATATAAAATGCATTCAATGCCCACCTATATACATTTTTGGCAACGAATTATTGACAATTGCAATTCAATTTCACACACAATTTGGCCAAAAAATGTCGTTACGCCGGAAATGGCGTAAAAACTTTTCTCGAAGCTTTGCAACTGGAGCTGCAGTTGAAAAGTTTTCGTTTCGTGCAGTCGGAAAATCCCTTAACCCCCCCACCCCATGGAAATGTTATTCAATGCGACACCCGAAAAAGGAGTAAATAAATTTCAGTAAATATTTGTGCGTCTGTTTGGGCGCGTTAGTTGGATGTCTGCGTGTGATTGAATGTGCCCCTGATTGAGATTCGAATGGTTAGGTCTGTAGGGCTCGAATTTGCAGCAAGATTCTGTTTTTGGCTTGTCGATTCGAAAGAATGACTGACACACTTTATCAGTTGCTGATAAATACGTTCTTTGATTGTATTTCGTCAAAAATCGTTTCCTGTTATTCCATCAGCAAATATTTGGGTTTTCAGGCAAAACATTGGATTTGATGGTCCAAAAATGGATTCCCATACCTCGATGAACTCGTAATTGAATTCCCATTCGATTGGCATTCAAATTTGGAAATATTAATTTTTTCAGTTTTTTTGCAAATTTGGATGATGGTACCCCTTATCAAAAATGCAAAAAATGACGAAATTTTTTTTTATTATAAATCCGCAAAACGGCGATAGATTTCGTTAACATGGCTAATAAGCTTTACAAAACGGTTATTAGATTACATGTATACCCATTTTTAGGAAAGTTATGAGCAAAATAGTCGAAATATCGAAAATTAATGTTGTCTATTAAAAAGGCATATGTCTATAAAAGTAATTTCGTTATTTATAACAAAAAGATTCCTTAGCTACAATAAATCAATCTTTACCCCCCATCTTACA
Organism: Drosophila simulans; assembly: GCF_016746395.2. NCBI lineage: Eukaryota > Metazoa > Arthropoda > Insecta > Diptera > Drosophilidae > Drosophila > Drosophila simulans. The sequence goes on from NC_052522.2 coordinate 5,382,757, forward strand.
GTGAAACCAAGCTCCCTTTGATAGAAAAATGCCGAAAATACTTTCATTTCATATGCAGAACATTTCACCCCATTCCCAAACATTTACTTAGACAAAAAGTTGTTCCTCACCTTATAAATGCAGGTACAAAATCCACATCCTCGACCCATATACCAAAAAAACTCTCATACCTAGATGTTTTTGGTGTAGCGATTTCCGTTGAACATGCATAGGAAAAGTCAAATATGAAAACTGTCAGCAGTGCTGAAAATTTATGACTCTTTTAATACAATACCACCCCACATACTCGAAAAAAACATTTACGGTCGCTCAAAAGTATGCTACAAATTTCATATTAATATGCAGCAAAGAAATAAGGAGCAACCCCACAAAAAAAAAACTGAAAAACTTCACTTACGAACATTTTTCACTCACAACGAATTATCGAAAGCGGCTCAAGTTTAACGAAAGAAAATTTACTACGTGATTTTAATGGCACACAGCAACTTTTGCATGTGGGATGTGTTTGCGATGTGAATGTGGGGCCCACATACATATATCATTTTTAAAATGACACTTTTATTGTCAAGCTCCGCTGAGTTTAGGGAATTTTTAGATTGTGCTCACTTTTGTTGCATTTTGTTTTTAAATGGAATTTTAAACATTTTACCTTTAAGCATAGCTGTAACATATTGGGTGATGTTAAACTTAATATGGTAACTCATAATCTTTTGTGCAAATTTTGAAAGTAATTTAACACCGAAGAAGGTATCATATTTCCTCCTTAGGGTTCTTTTCGTTTTAATTCCAAGCGTGGACGTCGTTCTTCGTTCTGACGGAAAAGATGAGTTGAGTTAAAAGGATCTGTGATTGATTAAAAAAGTACGTTCTTTCATCCCCGAGACAGTTTACGCAATATTTGCAGAGGAACCCCCTCATTTAACCACATCACGGCATTGCTCTTGCCACTTGCAGTTAATTTAAGACTTTTCCCATAATTTCCGTTTGCTATATAAACACGAGGGAGCGGGACGGCCTGAGTGCGAGCGGGAAGGGGTGGGGGGATAGTAGCGGTATTGCAATCGCCTTAAGAAGTTCGCTTAACAAATGTGCGAAACGTGACTTAAGCATGAATACAAAATTCCAAAGTGCATACAAAAGCACACATGAAAATCAGTGGGGTATTTGGGGCGATAAAAGTGGGCGGGGCCACACACACACACTTGGGGCCTTGGCAAAAACTTGTGAAATGCAAAGATGGGGAAAAAGAGGAATGGCTATGGGATAAATGTAATCCCTGCCTGCAAATATATAATTTATTAAAAAACGTATAGCACCAGCCACGGGCCAGCAACAAGAACAAAAGCAGTAGCAGCTACATTACACGCCGTCATATATGGTCCGCACCACCCAACCACCCAAGCCACCCAAAACCACCACCCACTTGCCGCCCCAGGCACACATGAGTAATATGCAAGCGGAGCGAGCAGCGCCACTGAAAAGAGCATCCAAAACTGCTGCATTGGAGCTGCTACAGTGGCCCCTTGGATATTTATTTATGTGTATATGAAATATTAAATAACTTCTGCAATGTTACCTGTTTTACCAGATTTCATTCGAGTAAAGTAACCAAGGGCAATGGTTTATTTGTTTTAACTATACATTTTACATTGGAGTATTCATAATTATATTTTTCCCAACTAAGAAATATAACAATACATTGTACTTCCCATTCATTTCATTCCTTTTTCCTAGTGCATCTTGTCACTTCTTTTACCTTTCTCCATATAATTGGGAAAATGAAACCGAGTAGTGTTTTTTATAACTTTCTTTTTTTTACAAAGTATGCACAGTGTATTGGCGCATTAGTGTTAGTGGCAAGTTGTCCGGTGTTTAATAAGCTGCCATCTGGGAAAATCGGGAAAATAAGGGAAACTGCTGAGAACATCGTTTGAAGGCAATAACAACATTTGCCATGCTCCATTGTTTTTTTGCTACTTAAATTGCAGTTCTCTGCTGGTGTTTTCGTTCTCCAACTTTTGTTATACCCTTGTAAAGGGTATTATGATTTTGATAAGAACTATGTAGTGAAATAGCTTATTACTGTTCAAAACACATACTTATTTCATGATCTTGATATATATTTTATTTAGAATATATTATCTTTTGTTTCGTAATTACTGTCTGCCCAAGAATTTATAGATCTACAAGGGTATTATGATCTTCTGATAACGTTTACTTTTGCATTTTTCTCCTTTTTTTGAGTGGAGAGGTGGTTGCATTTTCCCCCGAGGTGCAGAAATAAAATCCACATTGATGAAGCTGCCGCTGATGAGGATGCTCATCCAAGAAATGAAGATGATGATGGTAAAAATGAAGCGCACTTTCTCCTCCTTCTGCTGCTGCCACTCCCACTTTCTTCGCCGCCCACTTGCTTTGGCTGGCTCTCTTCTTTGCATTTCTCGCCTTGGGCTCCGTTTTCTTGCAGTGGAAAACTTCAAAGCAACTCATTTCGGTCGTCTGGCATTTTTACGCTGCATAGCTGCAAACTGAGATTATTAATTTTGATGTCTGGCTTTCCATAATCGATGCATTCGCCTTTGTTTTTGTTTTTGCCGCTTAAAACACCCCTTCGCTTTTGTTGTAGCTAAATTCCTTTGAAATTCCAAGTTTTCAGCCCACGGCAAAGTTAATAAGTCAAGGCTGCCGTTTTTGATCGCCTGGCAGTTGAGCCTTTTAATTGCACAATATAATCACAGCGCTCTTTTAATTGGAGTTTTATTGCAATAAAAACAGACAGAGAATTGATTAAATGCATTCATGCCATGCTTTTAAATGTTTTATTCTGGTGTAATTACTGAGAAGAAAAATATGCATAGTTAATATACAATAGAATTAAATGCGAAATTGTGATTAGTGTGGAAGTGAAGTAGAAAAAACCCATTAATTTCTCACATTTTTTAGAGATTTTGTCCCTGTCAATTTCCTTTGACTTTTTTTTGCCTAAAAGTGTATTGAAAATTACTTTCGCGTAAATTCGTGCCTGCAATTCAATTGTCCCCAATACAATAAACTTTGACTGCAGCAGCACTAAAGCCCAATATAAAAAAGGATGTCGCCGGAAGTCTTGCAAAAATATACATATACATGCATAAACGGGAGGTCCTCCTCCTTTTAAGTGTACATAGAGAATGAGAGTTCATACATATATCTGTGCGGGTGGGAATCTGAAGTCCATTATCAAAGCGATAACAAAATGTTTAGTTTTCGTACCAGCTCAAAGTTTTTTCGGTGTAAACTTTTCGGCAAGTGCATATAAATTGAATGTAACTTTGCACTCATGTATGCAAACAGCGACGCACACATTCATACTTCGGTGACCTGCATGTGTATTGGTGTGAGCGGGATATTTGTATACCCTATGAGAAGCTTTAAAATATTTAAACTATTACTTAATCTGCCTTGACTTTAGCTTAATCTTACCAGTAATTGAGTAATATCGTGATATTACCTATTATTTATGTCACTTTATTATTTAAGGATCTATTTTAAAGTGTCATTTTCATTTTCATTCAACCAAGGTGTTCTTTTCTAGCATCCAAAATCAATTTTTATATTCCAGCCAGAGACCATCGCTTTCAATAAAGTCGCCATTTCACTTTTGCCTGGCAAACTTTGCTTATATTTCACAACAGAGTGCAAAAGATAGAGTGGAAGGGAGTTGCAGAAATGTCCTTTTTATCCTGCTCCCCACATTCTCCTAACCTTATGTCGATACTTTTGATATGCAAAAGATATGAAGGGACAGCTGTTTCCTGCTCCATTTGCTTGCCGAAAACTTTTACCAGGACCAAATGCATTCTCAACTTCAAGTTGAAGTTGAAGTTAAGAAAAGGAGACTCCGGAGTGGGCGTGGCACAGCCTTCGATGTGGGCTTTAAATACTGAAGGAGCCGAAAAACGCATTGAAACTTGCATAAGGTTTGCGTGCAAAGTTTTTCAACATATTTTATGGCTATTAGCATTTTTTAACTACTTTTACGACACCCGAAATGTGACCAGGTGCATTTAGTGGATAAATCGTGAATTCCTTTTCACTTTTCAAGTGAAAATATGGTAAATTTAATTTTACTTCTGCTGTTAGTATTTTTTTTAGGCCTTAAGATTGTTTAAGGTTTTTACAGTGACTAGAGATATTTTTTTCTATCTTTATATCCGTCTTTACTATTTTTTCCAGTGCGTAACACCTTTGGTGCTCAAACGTAATTTATTTAGTCTACTTCACGCTCATAATACACATTCCCTTGTGGAGGGGGATGAGGGTGCCGAAGGAGCTGTGTGACGTGGAGCATTCATGTCAGTCGCCAGGCTTAAGCCCCCCTTTTCCACGCCCCTGTCTACTTTTGCTTGCAAGTGGCAAGTCGCTTGGAAAAATTATGTTGCACGTGATATGCTTCAGCAAATTCGCTACATGTAACGCGTAATGTTGGTGGTGCTGGGTGGAAAATGCTGGAAAAGACTACGCTTTTCCGCCCAGCACTAAAGATGAGTTCCACTTGGAAATATAAATTGAAATCATCAACTGGCTTTGTGCGTTTTATCAACATTTTTACGTGCCGCGCTTCAAGTTTGCGTTAACGCTGCACTGAATCCGCCACTGAATCTGCCCACTTTTCCTCGCCGCCTCCGCCGTTCACACTGAATCAGATTTTCCTCACTCTGTTTCTGGCTGCGTCAGTGCCAACTGCAAATTAAGCAATTTTCCAAAGGACTTTTGGCTGCTTTTTGGTTTCGCCAGCTTAATGTCTGACTGAGTGCGCGGTTTATTAAGATAAACGATGATGAACGGTGGAGCTGTTTCTCCCCTTCGCACCTTCGCCCGATGTCTGGGTTATGGTTATCCACCTGCAGCACAGTTCGGCTTGTTAATTGACTACTCAGCTCTCCGGCGCTTTTCCATTTTCCTCCTCGGCCACGCCCCCTGAATAAAAGACAAAAGGGGCGGTCGGATGGGTGGCGAAATGGAAGCTGGAGCAGCTCATTCTATTAGGGCATTTGCATGCTTATCTCATTATCACGAAACACAAGAGTTCCGGCCAAAGGTTGGATTTATTTCGCAGATACCCTATCATTAAGGCGTGTGGCATTTAAATTTTCCTAATTTTGGCATATTTATGTTTGAAAGTCTTAAATGAATTTTAAAGCGCAGCGATACTTTAATATTATTAAATTTGTAAAAATTGTGTTTAGTAATTTGTTTTATTTGTTTAATTTTTATTTAACCCTAACCCCTCCCTAACCAACACTATGAGTCAGTAAAGGACCCTGGTTGTCCACCAGGTCCTCCAACGGACTCCTACTTGGCTGCTGTGTAACTTTTGCGCTTTTGTCGTGGTTTTCATTATCCTCTGCCATTTGGCTTTTTGCTGCTTATAAGCCGCAACAACCCTTCCGTTTGGGGGCACACCTCAAAGCGAACTGCAACGGACACATTTGCCAATATTGACTGTACACAGGGGACCAACATCCAGCTGCTCGGCTTATAGAATTTGCAACGGCCTCTTAGTTTGCCCCTTATTTCCGGCCCTGTCGGCCTATGCAAACAAAGCTCCCTTGCTCTTTTTTACCACTCATTAGTGACAATTTTCTTGTAGTTGACATTTGCCACGCCCCACGCCCCCATATTTTGCGGTTGCAGGACAAAGTTTTTGTGTTTATACCGCCATCTCGTCCTTACGCCCACTTAAAGTCAGACATTTAAAGTCAGACAGGAGAAAACAAGCAAATAAAATCTGGATTTTTGTGGCATGCAAATGACGCCATGTAGGTGGTGGCTTGAAAAAAAAAAATGAATAGATGAATCGGTCCCTGTAGGACCTTAAATTTTTGATGGAAAACCAATTAATTGGAAAAATTAAAATCAAATATTTGCCAAAGCGCTTGAACAACACTTCACCGGGAACCTTGAAAAAAACTGTAAAAAATACGGAAATACACAGGAAAAAACTATGAGTATATATGACTATAAAATGAATTTCATAACTATAAGTTATTCCAGAACACATATATTCAGTATTTGTCATAATTTTGCTAAATAGTTCAAAAGACTTGCTTTTGGCTGAGTGTTTAAGAAAAAGTATATCTGAGCTGAGGTTGCTCTCTTTTTCGACGTCGGATCTGAGCGTCGTCCTTCATTTATCCTTTCTCCATTGCGAGTGTGTGAGTGTGGCAGAAAGGAGGGGCAGGAACTCTCAATCAGCGCATGTTGGCGCCCACAAACTCACGTGCAAACACTTTACGACAGGTACTCTCAAAGGAGCTGCAGAAACTGAGGTGGAGTTAAAGGGGCATCCACATCCTCATCCACATCCACATGCCCATGCTCATGCTCATCCTCGTTCGGAGGAAAGCTGCTCTCGTTTTGAAGTGCAATTTAGCACAGCCACAGATTTTCCTGCCCTCGCCGCTCTCCTCCAGATGCTCTCCAAGTATGCGGTAATTAATGCAATGAGGGCGGGTTGGAGGCCGATGGCTGAGTGGGTGGCCAAAAGTTACGCAAGGTGTGTTCTACCGCTATATGAAAGGTGCTGGCCATGTCTGAGGTATTGGCCAGGTTGCGCTGTAAATGGGGAAGGGAGCCTTAAAGCTTGCAACCAGAGCACGATGATTACTTTTTATTAATTAGCTATTATTAGCAGGTATTTGATTTACTTTTGTACAAGGTTTCTCGAATTTCGAATCTTGAATCTTCTGAATCTTAAGTTATTTTCTTGAAAAATCTTATTTAAAATGTCGAGTCCCCAGACGTATATTTTTTTACAACGTTTTGGGTCATTAACGTGCAACGCGGTTCAATGCGCTCCGTAAACTGTTACCACCGAAAATTTTAGTTAAAGAAACCGGAAGAAATCTTTAAGGTTCCCTGGCCTGCCAAATGATATAAACAAACACACAATTTGCGCCACTTAGCAGCAAATGGACGAGGCCATTAATAATTCCGTTTTTTTCGTAAGGTCAACCGCAAAAAAGTCAAGGGGCGGCGCAAAAACAATGCCAAAAACCGCCCAGATAATAAGGAAATATGACTTAAGGCGGACCGCAAGATGCTGCGACCTCAAAGGGGGTGGTGCGCAGGGTGGTTTGGGTGCTTTTGGGAGGTGGGTGGTACCATACACTAGTGAACATGGCGAGACGGTCTTGTAAAACAAGCCAGCAACAAGAACAACAGAACACAAAACAATAAATTGAGCGGGGAGAAAGCCAAGAAGTAGGGGCTCTCATAAACAATGTAATAATAAGGCCAACATTGTGCGAGAACTTGGCTTCGACTGGAGCTCCAGAAAGTGGTTTTCCCGGCCTTCCCTTCAATCGAATAAATCTTGCTTAAAGCCGGGGATTCCCCTAATTGCCGGCCATTAGAAAAATGTTAATTGTCATTAAACGCGGATGCCCAGCCATTTCGCACGAATAACCATTAGGAAGAGAAATCATTAATAAACCCAATCGGAAGTGAGCTGGATATTGATGAACCGTGCAATAAAATTAACACTTTTCGTTCCCTCTTTTTTGTCTAGTTAAACAACTTCCATTTGCAGCGGAACAATTCCAATTCGAATTCAATTACGTTCGTTGAAATATTTTTCCATTTTCATTCAACACTCGCTTTTTTTTGGCTCACTCAGTGTGACAGGATAATAAGCTGGTTGAACTGTCATGAACATTTTTAATTAAATTCAATATCCAAGATCTGTGTCCTCCCGCCTTTTTATTTGTCTTTCTATCGGACCGACAGGAAAATGGAATATGAAATATGAATGCAAATAATTGCATAGGTTCCGGGGTGATGTAATAAAAAAGATTGATCTAAAGTTTTTTGTAGCAGAAAAGAGAATTTCCAATAAAATCAAGAAGTAAATGAATGAAGTGGTTTAAGTTTTATTCGTTTTATTTACGATACAAATGAATACAATGAAGAGTGTTATTTGTTGTAACGTATTATTATATTTCTTCAAGTCAGTATTACGTGAATGCGCCCAGATCCATTTGATGTTTTCGCTTATTTTTGTGGATATTCGGTTCCAAACAGTTTGTTACAAACTAAAGCGGTTAGTTTGTAGCGGGCTACCGTTTTGGATGGCCCATCAGCATTAAACTCGCAGTTGTCCACACGGGCGGTCATGGAGAAAGTTTTATTTTGGTTAGTACCAGTGGAACCCGAAACTTTAAAGTTTATCTGGGGGCGCATATAGGTAAGAACCATGCAAGGGTCCATATTCTTCCATGATTTGGGCAACGGCTTCCCTGGCGACGATGCCTTTGGATCGTCGCCAGGCGTCAGCTTCTTCTTCAAGTCATTATACACGGCTGCGACATCAATATCATTACTCTTCCATTCCTCAGCAAGTTTGTGAACGGCATAAGAGGCCATCTTTCCGAGTAAATCATCCTCATCGCTGCCCGAGCTATTTTCCAACACAGCTTTCATTTTGGTGGTTAAGACTCCCTGCAGAGCCTTCTCGCAAGCTGCATTCCTGGCAGAGGCTAACGAAGAACCCTTCCCTTCGTATTTCTTTGAGTTAACAACAATGTGGGCCATAATTATCCCATCGTGCTTTCGTTTTACTTCCATTTTGTCGATTGTCACGCCCTTCAACTCATTCAAAACCATAAGCGCATCCTTGCCGGACACGGGCATGGTCAACGGGCGACTAGTTGCCTTTTGGGTACCTTTCGATCTCCCCTTATTTTTCTTTTTCTTTTGCTTCTTAGAGCCACTGGTTGCGGCAGCATTGATCACGACAGCAGATTTATCATCTGCCATTTTTTTCAATTCTAATGGCTTATCCGACTGAGAATCGCCAACAGTGATCACGCGAGAAAATTTATCATCGGCTTTTATTTTCAATTGTAATGGCTTTTCGGGCGCATCACAATCCATGGCATTGGTAACATGGATAGATGCGTTCGAATCATCTAGAACGGAAAAAACCAAATAATCAATCTACGATGTGCTCTGCCTTTTCATTTTAGATAAAAGAGGGCTAAAATAAATGCTATTTCTTAAAGCGAAAAAGTGCTTGGCGTGGTGCTCTTCTTCTTCTTTTGCACGTGTTCCTTTTCAAAGTGACTAAATCTACATATATATATACCTGCGAGCGGAATAGTTACAGCAATTGCATCCCCTTGGGCAGACGGATTTGGATTCAATGGGTCCTTCATCTCTACGATGTGCTTGTCGCTTGCACCAATATATTATATTATTTGAAACTCAAATTAGCTCTGCTTCTCCAAAACTTTTGTAGCGTCAAGAATGACTTTCGGAATTAAAGAGACCGTAGCTCACTAAGATTGTAAAGGAGATATAGTCGATAACTCCAAAGCATTAGGAAATTTTTTTAACACTGAAACACTTTGAAGTTAACAGTGTTGCTTACATAGCGCTAAAATTAAAATGGCTATATATTTATAATGGAAAACGAATGCCATTCTTGTAGATTAAAAGCTATTATGCAAAAAATTTCAGAATAATGCACACGGAAACACGGATGAAATATTAAATTATTGTAAATACGAACTTGAGGTGTGAAAACACTATAACTATCGAGGTGTAAACACATTAACTACACACTCTTACCAAAGACACTAGAATAACTATATATTATTCTAGTGTCTTTGCTCTTACTAGCTGAAACAAATATATCTAGCCAAATATCTACAGTGAGGGAAAATGTTTACTCCTCATGTTAAGACTTGACCTGTACATTACTTTACAAACTGAACCGCTTAAACTGAACTTCTAGGTTAGGGTTAAGCATTTTGCTTGCATTTTGATTTCGACGATTCCATCATTTTTACACTTCAACTTGTGGAGCAGATCGATTGAGTTCAACCCTTTGCCATTTGCAGGACCCCTATCGTATTTAATGGAACCACTCGATGGACTCGCAATTCACTTGGCTGTGTGAAGAGCGAATAAAATAGTTGGCGTGGCCATAATTGCTAAGCGTCTATGAAGTTGCCCTTGGTGTATTAGGGCCCCAACAAGTGGGGCTGCACTTTTCGTTTTCGTGTTCGTGCACTTGCCAAAGGCCAAAAAGTCGGTAACGTGTTGGGTCTACCACAAAAACAAGAGCTGGGCCCGGAAAACACGGTGGCGAATTCAGCTTAAATAGAAGCGTTAAAATATTGCCAACATTTCCGCGCTCTCGGGGGAAGGAGCAAAAACCAAAAATAAAATGTAATGGACGGGGGAAACAAGTTAGGACGGCTGCCTCTGGACCGAGAGCAGCTGATCCTGGCCAAGGCTTTTACACTGGCGACTTGAAGCGGAAATTATGTAAATTTAAGTGTTGGCCGCTGCCACGCCGCCCATCGCACATCGCCCATTTTTGAGCAATGAAAACATGAAAGCAAAAATCCAAACCAAAAAAAAAAAAAAATAATAAAGGAGCGCTGAAAAGATGCCAACAAATAACCAATAAAAAGCAACAAGCAACGAGCCAGTTGGGGGCGAAAGAAAAACAGCATAAAGTTGTGCTTGGGAAATTTCCCACATTTGGTTTGGAGTTCAGTTTTCCCTTGTTTTTCCAGATCCTGGGCCCGGCAACAAAGTTTTCGTAATTGTTTTTGCATTTTGCGGCGCACACATTCGATGGGCGGAGTGGAAAAGCGGGGCCCAAATGTGTCCTTTGGTGTATTAAAAAGTTTCCGCATTTTTCTTTTTATTTTAGTTCCCATTTTTTCGGAGGGCGAGGAGCTGGCCAAAACATTTTCGCTGCCGTTTGGGTCGTAGTCCATTGCCCATTAACATTTTATATGCAATTATGATTATTTTACCATTGTGCATTTGCGGTAATCTTTGGGGAGCAAACGTTGAAAGTTGAGTTGTCCGGGCCAATGGAGAATTTAATGGGCTTCAAACGGAACACACTGGTCTTGGCGAGGAATTTAGCGTAAGGGCCCCCAAAAATGTGGAGAAGCCCAATCAATAATTGCTGTAGTGGGTGGGTTGGGGCAGGAACTGCAATCGTATTGTTGCCACATGTTGCTCATTGAAAAGGTAGATTCCGATTTTTAGTGAGATTAGCAACGCCAAATCTTTAGACTTAAATTGTCGTAACTTAGCTTTTAAATGATCTTTTATTTGTGTTTTAAATATTTTTTAATATTATTTACATTCCATTTTTGGTGATAACTTTGAAGGTCCTGCACATCACCATTGGAACTCACGGTCAAGATCTGTCCTTTCGGCCCAGGTTACATATGCAGAAGGACCTACCTGAGTGACTGCAACCAGCAGCCATTCTGTGGTCATTAGCCCAAACCAAACTTGACTTCTACTCCGGCCTGAGATTTTCTGCAGAATTTGCAAAAAAAGGACAGTACAAGGAGTAGCAGATGAGAAGAGAATGTGCAGGGGGTAAAAATATATCCACAAAATGCGACGGCGACACAAATCTTCTTTATTGCTTGCTACGTTTTGCATGCACAGCTCGTCCGGCTACACTGAGAAAAATTGAAAGAAAAAATACTTTTTACTCCATTATTATTATGCATATTTTTCAAAGCCACATTATAATGTCTTAAGATGTGATTTCAACAAAACTCCAATAAAACTGGCTTTTACGTGGTTTTCTCATTCCATCTTTTATTTTATCAAATAATTGATAATGCTTGTAGGTTTTCCGCTCAGTGTCCTTATTCTGCAAGTGTGAGTGTCCTGCCTCTGTCTGAGGTTGGACTTTGACAAGAGGACATTAGGCTGGGTCCAGGACAAACAACTAATGGCCTTTCGAGGGCATTTTCCTGGTCACAGGTGCTCAGGCTTACCTTCGGCCTGGTTGTTTTAAATTAAAAATCTATACGAAACGCAAAAATACACAGAATACGAGCGAGCAACATGCTAAATATTCTTAGCATGCTTGTCCTGAATTTTTGTGATTTATGCCTGGGTTCCATTCAATAACTTTATTGGTTTTGTTCGAGTTTTGGCGCTGATGCTGATGGTGCTACTGCTGCTGCTGCTGGAATATTGCTCATACGCCGCATTGCCCGCCCATGAGCAGCTCAGTGTCCGCATGAGCGGACATTCTCTAATGTTGACTTGATTATCAACACTCGCTGCACATCTTGCATGCTCGCATCTGTATCTGATGCTGCATGTTGCAGCTGGCAGTTGACAGCTGATGATGTTGCATATTTCCCACTGGTCGGTGAGTTTTTGGCTCCACTCTGTCCAATGCTCGTCGGTTGGCATGACCGGACTAATTATGCTAGGCTGACTGTGGAACTAGAACTGGTTCGGTATTTCTCTGCTAAAGCACGCATTTAAATTGGGTCGGAAATGTGTAATAACGTACGGGTTCCCCATACAAATTAAACACTGTAATTCGCTTGATTAAAGTTTCAATTATAAAATATTTTATTTTGATAGACCAAATTAGCACAATTCGATATACTTAAGCCTCTTTATAACAATCCCGAGCTGTCGATTTTGCCCGCTCCCGCTCACACATGTCCTTCGGGAGCCTTCAGATGCACTTATGATAATTTTTAAGTATTTTTCGGGGGCCCTCCTGCAGCACTTACCTTATCAGGTGGCACAGACTGGAGGCTGGATGGAAGCTGGTAGCTGCACTATCAGGTAGCTGGGGCAACTCGGTGCAGCCAAGTGGTAAAAAGTATTCACATTAATTCAAGCAAAAATAAATTATAAAGGCAAAGGGCCCGAACGCCCCCTCGTTGTCGGCGACTTTTCGCTGCGTTGTGCATTTTATGACGTTTAATGTGTTTCTGCTGTCAGCGGCAGAAGTTGCAGTTGCTGCCGGCGTCGACGTAGATGCAACTTTTAACTCTTTTTTCTGCGCTGCCGCGTTGAGTGCATTTTGTTGATTTATAATAAAATAATGTAAAAATATTACACAATAATGAATGCGCCGCGACGCCCTTCTCGCTTACTCTCGCCAGCTTCTCGCAGCCTGCTCTGTCTCTTTCTTTGTCCTTCTTTTTCGGGATGAAATATGAAACAAGGAAATGCTCGAGGTGGAAAAAAGTTGCAGCCAAGAATATGAAATATGCGAGAAATAAAACTTTTAACTAAAATTATATATGTATGTGGCCCCAGCATACATATATCCACTTACATATGTCGCTGATGGTAGGTGTGTGTTTGTATTTGTCATGTTGTTTACGTTCACTTCTTGGCCATTTTTCTTTGTTGGAAAACTACACGGTGTATTTTAGCGGTTTGTTGGACTACAATTCCCTAATATCGAAGGGATATTATTTCACCCTATTGGTTATAATGTGATCTTTAATAATCAAGCCTAAAAATCCTAAGCAAAGTACTAAGTTTAGTTACAATCATTAATCTCATAATTTAATATGCATACATCAAGTTTAAAATTTATAACGACATAAATTATATAGAGTGTGCAGTATTTGGTCATAATTATTAGATTATTTTTATTTACAATTTTAATTATTTGTATAATAATAATTTTCATTGTTTCCCTAGCATAATAGCATTAATGCCAAATCTTTTCGAGTTAGAGTATCTGGCAACTTTACCCACAGCGACCGCTAACTTTCCCGCACTCAAAGTCAACACACACAGCTCACATTTTGATGCGCTTCGAGATCGTGGCGTCCTTGCAACTTTATCGCTCCAGAAATTGCATCATATTTCACGGACCTCGGCGTGACAACAAAATATATATGTATATGTGTATAAGTAATACCTCTACCTACTGCATATATGTAGCAATGGAAAAAAACCGCTCGCATAAAGTTCGGAAAAGGTAACTTTACTTACCAGGCACCGTGAGGGGCCAACTAAGACGTCTGTCAGCGCGAAAGGAGGCGAACGAGCTGGGGACAAAAGTTGTCAAAAGTTCCGCGCCACACGGCGTATGAGTAATGCCAGACAAGAGTCAGATACGCTTTAAGAATCGCACACTTTTATTAAGATTACAATTTATAACGATGCCCGTTCAGAGCGCAATCTTTGGCATAATTTTGAAAATCCTGAGATAAACCCTGAGCATGCACATAATTAATGAAAGACCAAATGTCGTCTTCAGCAGCGTGTGCAAAATGAGCATCCTGAGCGAGTCCAGTTACAGATGCATCGCAGAAGCGCCGGGAGCAGCATGCAAAAAACGGAGTAAACAAAGTGTAATTAAAAACTACTTAGCGTCGGACCAAAGGACCCTTCCAACCGCCTTTCGCACTGGTCCTTGAGCCAACCTGGTGAGTCAGACCCACCTGCGATAAATAGTTCTGCGCTGCTGTAATTTATTATCGTTAGCGCTATCCTTGAAGAAGTAGCGCCTGATGCCGCTGAGGTATGAGCGGAAATATTCGCTCCAATTAATCGTCGCAATGTTGAACTGCAGCACCGACCGCTCCTCGCGTGGCAGCAGCTCGTTCAATTCGTCAATGTTGCGATGGGCGAACTTCCACTCCTTCAATCCGAACCAAGCCATCATGTCGATTATGCGAGAGATCTTCCCGTACGCCTTCGCATAGCTGCACCGAAAGAAATCATGGGTTCAATGCAGAAGCAATATCTATATAAAATAATAAAGCTGCGTTTCTACCGTGTACGTGCTAGATGTAAAAGGATATCGAAGGGATGTTCAACTGATGGTATCTCTCTGTGCACAAAATGCATGAAGTATGTGAGGGGTAGTTAGATGCAGAGATTGTTGTCAATATGTTTGCTAATTGGGTTGAGCTTGAGTGGAGGCTGTGGGCTCTGCTGGGGGTCCACCTACATAAATAAATGGCAAAATGCTGAGGCTAATGCGCTCTAATTGCAATTTGTTAAATATTACGTATACGCTCGGAACTAAGAAGCTTGCCAAAAGGGTCGACTGAATGGAAACAACGAACTATCTTTGCTCTTTCTTTTCAGTTTTGTGAAGTAAGTAAAACAGATCTATTCATTGTCCATCAATACAATCAAATATATAACATATTAATATTATATAGTTCTATCTTACTGAGCGGAGAGCTAAATTAAATAAATTGTGTATAGAACATATGTTACCCTAATAAATCCTCTTGATTATTTATCCGTGGCAAAGTCCATGTTAAAATCTAGGTGCTCCATGGATACCCTGCACAGGTCATTCAATTGCCTTTCCATGTACCATTTAAAACCCATTCAATGTAGCCAACCCCCCGAAAACCCACACACCAACACCATTGCCACCTTTGCAAGCGTATTCTCAATGGGGGCGGTGGCGAGGATGGGCGTGGCAAAGGGTCGAGCATGCATGTGTGGGTGTGTTTGTGCGGAGAGCAGCTGAATCGATGTGTGAGTGTACTTACATGCGCTTTTGTCCGGTGACCATGGCAATTAAATCTAAAATATAAGCTGGGATATTGTGCAAGAAAAATGCAATTGCACAATGCAGAGGCTTCGATGGTATTATAACGTACGAGAAGCACCTGTGACAATAATGCGGTCGATCGCAGGACATGTACGTGTGAGCGGGTGTGCGTGTGTATGTGTGAGAGGTCGTGGATATAGCGATTCCAGCGATTTCGTGTGGCATTTGGGTTCGATTTGGTTTAGTTGGCAATCCCCAGTTCGTTTTGTGTTTCCAGTTTGTGTACGTTGGTTTTTAGGTTGTTCGAGCCAGGTTTTTTCGGTTTTTTATACCGAATTTCGTTCAGGTTTCGTTGTTTCAAGGTATTAGCAGAGCATAGATAAATTTTCCATTCACAAAAACATTCGGCAATATTTAAGCATTGGATTAGACATGCATACAATACGGCAGCGGTTCGTGTTGATTTTTTTTTTTAGCGAGAAAAAAAATTCAATAAAGAATATTTATTTTTATACCAAATAGCAGAATGCTGCCGAATGCACAGCGTGTGGCATAAACTCACCAAAGCGCCTTGTCGAAAGGTTCGTGAAATCCTTTGCGCGACAGATGCATATATTGGCCCCAGGTTATGTTGTTCGCATCGGACACGTAGTTGTATACGGGCAACTCCGATTTTCCATCCACTTTACTCTCGCGGAGCTTAAATCTGCAGGCACAAAAAAAGATAATTTTTTTTTGACAAAAAGAAATTGATTCAACTATTTTATACGCTCCTTTAAAATATAAAAATAATTGCTTTATAAACTTAAATGAGTATGAAATGAATGGTTGAAATCTTATAAAGAAAAGACTGAATAATATGCAACAAAATAAATTAAACACCCTAGTTAAAATGAAAAAGAGGTGATCTTTTTTTCCGGTCCCTTGACATTATCACCCGCGACCTTTGCCCTTCTTAATTTCTCCGCCCGTGGTATTTGCAAATTTCCACCTTCTTCCTGTCGTTTGCAAACAAGCGAATGCTATCAGCTTGCGGTGTAACTCTTTACAACTTTTACACATCCTTTGGCGCCGCTTCAGCAGGATGCTTCTGTGCTGTGTGTTGTGTGCTGTGCGCTGGAGGACTAACCTTCGAGCGATATCCCAGGCGGTTGCTATCATGGCATTCACCACATAATCGGCGGGCACCATGTTCGCCTTGCAGCTGGCCTTGCCGTAAATGCAACGGACGAGTCCCCGGGCGGACCAAGTGCATAAACCTGATGGCCCGTACAAATTATCAGTCCAGCCGGGAAATGGATCCTTGTACGTTGACATTACTGCGAATAAATAAGAATTAATGGCTGCTTTGTTCGCTCGGCCAGAGAATCGCAGACGCCGAAGGAGGAGGATTTTTACTGTGCCGGGAGTATCCTGGTTGATTTTCGCCAACGTCAAAGCGATAATGGTAGGGACTGGTCCAGCAGCTCGGATCCCAGCCACCAATGCCACCTAAGCCAACTCATTCCGAACTTCCCATTCCATTTGCCATTCTGCTAACTGATATGCCTGACTCCCAATTGCAAGTTTTGGACTTGATTTTTTCAACCAACACTCTTGGGCAACAGAGTTCAAAGGATATAACGTCACTTGACATCTTAAAATATTTAAAATATGTTTAGGCAAATATTTGTTAAATAATAAACATAAATTGATATCGCACATAAATGTACTTATTAAATATTTCACATATTTAATTTTTAAAAGAGGTTAGGAAACCTAACAATGAGTTTAATTGCGTTATTTAGCAGGTTAGGAAACCATGTAAATATCTCCCCGATTTAAGTAATAATTTTTGTATGAAAGCCACTATTTTAGGTTAGAGTATTTCGCTATCTACCAAATCATCCGAAAATGGTCCTTTTTCCATTTCCATTCTCGTTTGCACAGGCAGCTTAGGATGCAGCTGCATGAGGACGATGCTTTGGCATTTTTGTGTTAAAATAAATGAAAATTTGTTTGTGCTCTGTTCCTCGAGAGCTTCGGCAGCCAGGATTCCCATTCCTCCAGCACTGAGACGATGGTAAACCAAGTCAGCCATCCTCTGACTTTTTGTTACGTTTCGTTCGTTACGTTACGTTGCGTTTTGTGCAGCACGAAACAAAGAAGCAAACAAAATCACAAAAAAAAAAAAATAAACGAAATATATAAACTTTTTCCACATGCATTTATCTGGTAAACCCTAAGAACCCTCCCCCCAAATTCACTGGCTACCAAACGAAGACAACTCTGTTGGCCATTTTTCACAAAATTTTAAATATTCCTTTTGTTGCCACAGAGATCCTCCGGGGATCTCTCCCTCAAATGGAAGGAGCTGGAAATGTTTCTTGTGTGTTTTTGCTTACACAATGGCTGCCCTTGGGTATTTGTGCTAATTATCTGACAATTAGTTTGTTAAGTCAAGTCTGCAACCGCAATAAATATTCCCTCCGCCCATCCAACTCACCTATGGGCGGTCGAAAAATACCCGCCGGCATGTGGAATGCCCGATGATTCACCAGATTCTCGGCACACTTCTTGGTCATCGTGTAGGTGTTGGGCATCTGGCCAATCAGACAGTGCCGCATCTTCTCCAGAGTTTCGTCGTCAAATGTGCGGTAGATCTGCAGGAGTAAGAAGTGGTGGTGAAAATTCTACCCAGCTTAAGGTTGTCTTTAATTAAAAGGTAGATTATTATTTAAGTGATTTGAGTTTGCTAAGATATTAAAGATATTAAACTTTATGCTAGCATTACCAACCTGCATGATTTTTTCGTAGCCAATTTCGTTCTCGTACACTTGTTCCTTGATGAATTTGCGATTGCAGTTGCAGTAGAGTGTTGAAATGTGCACGAAGGACTGTGGTTTTTTCCACGAGGAAGAATCCAAATGGGGGACCATCGCAATCGGAAGGGAAACACGCATGTTGAATGTTGATTGAATTGTGTTCGAAATTGTTTGCCCGCCAACGCCGTAAAATATGAAACACCCAAATAGTTGGGAAAAGGGAAAATTTGGTGAGAAAAAGGGGGAAAACACAGCACGTAAATATAACAATTCATACTCAAATATTTTTGCATTTATTCAGCAACGGGAATTATGTATTTTGGTTACTTAAAAGCGCGATATGCGAATATTGAACCTTTATTTAACCATTGTTTATTTCCACTAATGGAAGTGCAACCAATGCCAGTCATGATGGGTGGGTGGAATATAAAGTCGGTGGAAGCCTTTAATAGGCTTTTAAATTATATGCATGGAATCGGTATTGAATGGCAGCGTATTGATTGCTGATACATTGGTTGGTTCAGAATGGAATATTGGCGGGTTTTCATGAATCATTGTTTAAACAAGGCATCATTATAATGGATTTTCACATAATGTTATTTTTATTGAGTGGTAAGTACCTTTAAAAGTATAGTTTGCAATCAACTTACCTTCAAGTGCTTCATTTCCATGGCCAAGTCGAGGATCTTTTTCGTGCCCAGGACATTAATGTCAATGGCGTCGCTCAGTTTCTCATTGAATTTCACCGAAGCCACAACATTAAAGACAATCTACAGGCGAAGTTCAACCAGACCAGAAGAATTGTAATGCATATTAAAAATGAAAAGAACAAAAAGGGAAGAGCCCAGTAGCACAGAAATGCTCATGCAAAATGCACATGAGATTCGCATACAAAGCAGCAGCAGTCAGTGCTGGCAAATATCTGGTATCTTAAAGATTGTTACACGTCTTGTAACTATTGCTAGGCAAAATATGTGTTGAAAATTATTTCACAGCTAACAAATTAGTAATAATTCGTGGCATACAGTATTATTCGAGTTGGTATGAAATAATATTTTCAGTTTGGCAAATAAGTCTCTATTGTACCCCTTCCATCACTGTTAATCGCTGAAGCTGCGATCTGGTGGGGAATTGGGGCTGCTCTGCGCTCCATGTTAGCCTGCAAGTCAGCACACAGAATGCAGCAGAATGAGCGGTGGCAGATGGAAGCGGTCCTGGAAACAGGACGCTGAGGCGGGAATCCTGCAGTGCCACGCGTGCATTGAACATCGACAACAAAGCAATTTCAGCTTAAAACAGTGCAAGCGGGCTCTAAGCAGACCGACCAGGCCTGAGTGACTTGTATGCAAAATGTTTTGGCAAACAGTACGGGAAGTTGAGGAAAATAAAAACGACCAACGGATGCGGACGAGGATGCAGATGCGGATGCGGATGCGCCCGGATGGCAGGACAATGGCTCGCGCATGCCAGGCACTTGAAGCATGCACAGGAATTTTCATTTATTTATATATTGTGTTTTATAACCACCAGCAGGCGAAGCAGCAGCACACATTTTCACAGTTTTACGTGGCGGTGGGTTTTTCAATTTTTGTTCAAAAGTAGAAAATATATACATATACATATGCACACATCGTGTGCCTCTTGTGATCAGCAAAACAGAGCAGAAAAAATAAGGGGCGAGAAACGAAGGAAATAAACTGACTGCCTGGCTGGCGTTGTCGTAAACATTGAGCCTGCCTTTGGCATGCAACGTTTTACGTATACGTAATGCGGCAACTAGGGTTGTCGAGGGGCACGTTGCGATAGTTCGAACACTGAAAGAAATGTACTATGCTAAATATGCCAGCTAACAAGATTGGTATCTTCGTAGTGCCCCTTAATCTGTGGAATGCCATCTAAGATATAAGTATCATTTTGTCATATTTTCCAAGGTTGGTTCTCCTTTCTCTAAGTGTAAATAGATAGTAACAGACAGGAATCGGGGGAGCCATCCAGATAGGCAAACACAACAAAGACCCATGAAAAGTTTCTCACACAAAAAGTCCATTGATTGAATTGCCAACAGAGGAGTGGTTGCGGTGGATTGAAACTGGCGATGGATGGAGGAAGGGGGGCCGGTGGAGCGCATCAACAAAAGTTACTCACCTGGACCTCAGACGAGAGCATTGCTCGGTCGGCGGAATCAATGTCCAGGTCGATGGCACTGTAATCAGCGCGTATCGGATGCACCTTCGCCAACAATTGCGGTGACTCCTCGCGCATCCTATTGAATATCTGTTCGGAGGCAGTGGGTTGGGATTTTATCCGATATTGTCGTGGCCAACGGCATGGAATGGGTCGCCGCCTGACAGCAGGCTCCCGCATCCTGTCCTGACACTTACCGATTCATTGAAAAAGCCCTTCAAACGCTCCTGCACGCTCATGTTGTCCTTGCTGCGTATCAGCATGTAAATTTTACGCAATCCAAACGAGCGAAGCAATTTCTCTGTTAACACTTTGCCCGCGAAGCCCGTACCGCCCGTAATGAGTACGGTGGCATTGCTATAGAAATCCGTAACCGGTGTCGCACTGACAGCGGCGGCGAAGGGGGCGCCACTCCCATCGACGCTGTTTGTTCTTGTGCTGGACGACGCCTCCTGGAAGAGCTGCTCCTCCTCCTCCTCCTCGACGTCGTGGCCACTGGCACACCCATTGCTACTGCGACGCGAGGAGCTGGTGGACGAAAAGGCCTTGCGAGCAGCTATTGGGTGGATTACGGAATAAATATAAAGCCAATCAGTTCAAGGACCTATTAAGTGCAGCTTGGAATTAACGGAATTACAAGGATAAAATGAGTTTTTCAATTTCGCAAAGGTTTTCAAAAGTATGCAACAATGTACGAGCAGTTTGTTAAACATATGTTTCATTTGCTGCAATTGTTATATCACAATATGTTCATGTAAACCAATATATAAGTTTTGAATTGTCCCTCTTAGTTTTAATTAATCTAAATTTTATAAGAGGAACTGAATAGATATCTAATATATGATTATTTATCTTAAACTTTACACACTTTTACTTGGATTTGCCTCGTGCATGACTTCAATGTTGTTTTTTATGGCTTATCCAAAAATCGAACCGTTCACTTCAAGGGTAAAAAGCACATTGACAAGTTTTCAATTTCAATGCGACTAAAAAGTTGGATTTTAATCAATAAACGGCAGACATGTATCGAAAAGATTTTCCCACCGCAAGTCAATTATATTAATATGAAGTACACACGATATATATCCCTTGTAGCCCAATTATACTATATCTATTTGTGTGTCCAACAACCCCTGCACTTTTCCAGCGAGCACATCCATATATATATATATGTTTTAAAATGTGGACCAGGGGGTGGGTGCGGTTTTGGGGGGCATGGCTGACATTGTGGTTGCATTTGACCTGATGACCTGGGCGCCGGATGTCTGGCCAAAAGGGAGACGGCGGATCCACCTGCTCTTTCACTCTCTTTCCATCCGCTTGTTGAGCCATTTTAAACAATGTTAATTATTCAATTATCAACAGCCAATGCGGCCACGTCCGTGTGACCATGTGTCCTTCTAACTGACAGTGTGTGTGTGTGCGTGTCCCCATCCGTGTGTGCGTGTCCATATCCTCCGTCATAGTCACAGTTGGTCCTTGTTCGTCGCGTGAGCAAGTGCGCAGCATATGTTGTTTGATTGCAAGCGAAAAATGAGGCTCAAGTAAAACGTGCACAGATGCACCATCAAAAAATTTGTAGAACTTTAGATAACTTAAATACATATACTCAAAACTAGCTTATACAACTAATTATACATAATTGGTTTTGACACGATAAATTATTGAATAGTATTTACTCTTAAAAAGTTAATTAACATGAATAGAGCATTCTTTCTTAAAGTGTAAGGAAAGTTACCTTGTAGTCAATACAAATTAGCTTTTACACTTTGAGATCAAGAACTATTACTTATATGTAAGTACTAAGTTTTTTTTTTCTGTGCACGCATGGCTGTGTGACATAGTTGTGGTTCTTGCTGCAGCCGTCATATATTTCTGTTCAATTGTCATTGCCCACATTCAGCCTGCAGTTGTTTGCATTAGGGAAAAACGGTTGGACAAATCGTTGAACGCTTATTATGCCACGAGCTTTAAGGGGCTTGAAATTTAAATTATTGATGCGCATTTAAGCATAATAACACTATACTACGTGTGTAAAGGAAATATGATTTGATTTTGAGTCTGTGGTTTCTGAATTACGAAAGTTCCTATTTTCCGCCGAAAATAACACTTACTTAATGCGGCACCGCGTAAGGGTTAAAGCTTTTCGATGTCTTTGCTGGCGCCGCAAGGAACTTGAAAGCTCTTCGACCATCTTAAGCTTTTGATTGCCCATTTCCGGTGTGAGTCTCTGCTAAGCGATAATCTTTTAAGTAAAAAGCGCTCAAGTCAAAACTTTTACTTTCATTTAAAAGTAAATTTTCTTTATGTTTCAGATTTATAGCAGAATGCCATAATTTCAAGATTTAAATGCTCCCCCGGCAGTTAGTTTGAAACAAACGAAATGAAGCGGAAATGGCGAACCGAATTTATTTCTACAATTTATGGGCCACGCATAAACAATAATAATTGGTCTGCATGTAATTAAGAATAATAAAAATACTGGTATATTTAGTTTGTTTGCTTAATGACTCGAAATGTTTATTCGTTTGGTAATTTAATACAATAATAATTACATTAATTAGCCTTTCTGTTTTTTAATGACAAATATTGTACATTACATTTGCTTACATCCAGCTGTGTGCTTGTGTAGGATTTAATACATAATCGGATTGTTGTTAAAATACTATTTAAATAATTTAATTTAATGCTACTTAATTGATTTCAGGTGCTAATTTAAGTTGATTCATTTTTTTTTTGCTCAGCTATTAATACATTTGATTTGGTGAGTTTTGGTTTGAGTTGGATAAGGTCTTTAAAGAATCGATTATTTACAACGTTTGGACTTCGTGCTTTAAGGATCGCAATTTGAAGATACCATTATTATAATACTGTACACGGCTCACGACCAGCATTCACACTCATTCAATATACCCTGCTGCGCAACAATTATCAGCAATGGGACTTGTAATCACAATTCATTAAGACGAAATCACAGAGGCAAATGGTCGTGTTCCAATGACACATTTAGTTGCGGGTATCTAAACACTGTAAAGGGGTTTTACTAAAGCCTTAAATACAATTACAATACAATTTGAACATGTTAGTGTAGTAGCTGTACATTAATAATAGTCATTCACTAAAACATTTACACACATACGCTAAATGAATGAGCCATGACAGCTTATTTACTGGAATACACATCATATGTGAATGCCGACTGGCTGCGGAATGTGTCATTGGAACACGGCTATAACTTAGTTCGCTCTAGTTTAAATTAAAGTGGTTGCCACAAGGACTTGCCCGCATCCTTCTCCTTCGCCTGCGAGCCGGGCAGGTGGACTCGCGACACCTCGCTGAGTATGCAGGTGCCATCGCACTCGGTTTGGCTGCCAAATTCCTGCTCGCAAATGCAGCTGGAGCTCTCCCTGCTGAGCAGGGCCAACTGGACTCCGGCGCCGGATGCCAACTCCTCGCTGGGCGGCGTGGTCGATGGCAGCTCCATGAGTGCCATGTCGTCCTCGCATTCGATTACGTTCGGATGCAGAGGTTTGAAGTTGTTCCGGCGCCACGGCGGCATTGCAACGCCAACACCTGGTGCCGAAACACCCGGAGTGGCAGCAAAGGTAACCACGCTTTGATGCTGATGATGGTGGCCATTGACATTGTTGTTCTGCCCACTACTTCCGTTGTAAATGCCGCTGTTAGCACCGGACCCATGCACCCGCGGCATATGCAAGCCCGACTTCCCATTGTTGACACCACCGCGCGCCGGGCCAAAGAGATTACTCCGGATTCGCATCGAGGAGTTGGCGTAGGTCGACCTTATGGAGCTGGCGCGGGTGTGCATCGAAAAGGTCCTCTCGTGGGCGTCCATGCTCGTCTTGAACTTGCAGAAACAGGCCGCAAATCGCTTGTTGAATTCCCGCTTAAATTTTTCCTGTGCAGAGAAAAATAGACGAAGGTGTAGGTTAATCCATCGCAATTACATATCGCTTTGCCTGCGGACAAAAGTACTTTTATTCACTTAAATACAAATTAAAGTGCATTGCATAAATCATAAACCTCTTAGCAAAGTTTATCATACGCCAAAATATATTTTTTCGCTATTTGCTTTTGTCGCACAGACACAATCAAACTTTCTGGCTAATTATTAAGTGGATAGGCAGAAAATTTGTCGGGAAAACCTCAACCTTCGCAGACGAATGCCATTTGTCTTTGCTGACAGTAAAATAGAATATCTGTTGACAAAGTTTTTCACGCACAGCCAGCAGGGGAAAAAGTTTACGAGCATTCGCAGATCTGGCTCTCAATCTATCTTTTACAGACAATTTGAGTGTCAAAGCAAACAGCCGACGGGTTTTTCCCGCTTTTATCGGTTTGCCACTTTGCCATTCTGAGGATTTTTGTGGATTTCGCTTCATTTTGCGGTTTCACAATTCCTGTGGCCCAGACGTTAGGTGTTTGCTTATTGGCTACAGTGGAGCGCTGCTTTAATTAACTTTGACAAAGTATTTTTTTGTGTCAGCTATTTCTGGTGCGAGGCGAAAAGAAATTGGAAATTGTTTCAAAGTAAGCCAGAATATATTTTTGATACAAAAAGTGACGCGGATGCTAATAAATCAGTGAGAAGGAAAATGGAGAAACATCAACGAAGCAATCGATTCGCTTACAATGAAATTAAGTTAGACGTTTTTGACTCATTTCTAAGCTTCTTTGATTTTTGAGACCATGAAAACTTCCGTAAAAGTTTCATTTACTTTGCGTCCATGTTTGTGTTTCATTTGATGAGATAATAGAAAAAGCTAATTTTGGAAGCACGTGCAAATGCTTTTTTTTGCTTTTAGGTCTAAAGGTACAAAAATAATATAGAAAATATTACATTTTTTGAAATTAAAAAAAAAATAACCAACGAAGCAAGACGTTAAATATGTAGATATTTTGACGAGATATTCAGTCGTACGCAAAGCAATTTTTCCCAAAATCCCCTGTCAATAACTGACTCACCCAAACTTAAGTGCCCCAAAAACTAACCCAAGTCGACCTTGAGTCCCTCATCAATCCCCACTATGCCCCGGCAAATTTACCACCCATTTATAGACTTATATCTTTTTAGTGCGTGTGCAAAGAACGTGTCCCTGGGCACCAACTACGATCCAGAGGATGTCAATCAAATCCCAGCCAGACAAATGCAAATTTAACACTCCGTAAACAAATCATCATCATTGGAGCCCACACTTACGTTGTAGATGCCATAAATAAAGGGATTGTAGCAGCTATTGCTCATGGCCAGCCAATCGCAGCAAAACCAGACGATGCTAATGAAGTGGTAGTCGTTGATTTCCGGTATCGTGACATACAGAATATTATAGAGCTGCAGTGGCAGCCAGCAGAGTCCAAAGATAATGACCACGATAATCAGCATTTTGATGACCTGCAAGCGTCGCAAAAAGAGGAAATTGAACCCCGTCCCGATTTGCATACCACACCGACGTGCGAAGCTCACCTTCTTCTTGTTTTTCAACAGCGTTATGTCCCGTGAATCCTGTGCGTTTCCAGGGGCACGTGTACCCCACAATCGTACCGCCATCTGGATGTAGACAAAGCTGATGACACAGAATGGAACCAGATACTGCACGAAAACCAGGGTGTAGCGAAAGGATTGCAATTGATCATCCGATAGGTTCTTGTTCATGCAGAATGGGCGCGTCACATTGTAGGTCTCATTGTTCTCTATTCAAAGGATGAAATTCGGTTGAGGTCGCTGGCACTTAATCCATGCAAATTGACGTATTGACTTACCACGAAACCTTTCGGTCAACTCCTCCACCCGAAAGGCAATGGCAAAGGGCACCGCAAACAGAAGGGCCAGCATCCAAATTCCACCAATTATGAACTTCGATACGAACTTGGTGGGACGTGCCCTGCATGCGTAAGCCGATTTTTAATGATTATGATTGCCGAATCCAATCGTTTCGAATGTGGGAAAGCGACTCACCTAAGTGGATTAATGATGGCCCTATGCCGATCGATCGCAATGGCGGTCAGCGTGAATACCGAGACATTCACACTCAGGGCCTGGACGAAGGGGCAGAAGCTGCACATGAACCACGGCAGGTTCCAACTCTGCAGCAGGGCAGCCTGGAACTGCACGGAGAGAAAATATTGCAATTAATAGTTTAAAGTATTACAGATTATCCGAAACAACTATACCTGACCATTAGCCTAAGCCTGATGTTTAAGGATCACAAATAATCCCTTAAAATTGTTGTTTATATTCTTTTTAATTAAAGTGTAAGGAAACAGGATAGCTACACGTGAGTCGTCTGCCTGCGTTTTGCTATGATTAAATCAACCCAAAATTGCGCCTCCATTCAAGTCACACGGCAAACACCATTAATGAACACTGGACCACAAACAACAGGAACATGTCGGGGGTGTTGTATTTTCGGACTGTTTCAACATTTCGTGGACAAATAAACGCTCGAAAGCCCAGCGCTGTTGTTTTGGACACTGATTTGCGCGGGAGTGAGTGGCAACGTGTGTTTGTGGTTACTGCGGATATTTGAAGAACGCGCTTTCTCCTTTCTCCACACAAAGCCGGCCGCAAATTGCAATTTCTCGCCGGCTTATTGATGACACTTACTGGCGGCTGTGACAGGACTAAAATTCTATTTGATTGCGGCATTAATATAAATTAAGTGCGCAAAGTGTGGCTGACTTTGGGTCAAGTTCAAGGTTCAACGGAGTGTACAGATTGAGCTTTAATAGTATAAATTCTCAGGTAAAAACAAGCTATGAATATCAAATCATAAAAAAATCAAACAAAAATAGGCATATTTGTTCAAGTCTTTATAGAAAGATGTAAACAATTTGCTGTACTACCAATTAATAATTATTTTGCCTATTCAGTTCGATGGTTACATTTAAAATTTTACGTCTAAAACAAACTCAAATGCAATTGTGGCATTCTGCGAAACGAGCTGAATACAAAGTAACGATTCAATTACTTTATTCAAATGTCCAATGCTCATTGATTGACCAGTTTTCCGACTAAACAGTATTTTCAAAGCAAACTGCGTTCGCGTTTTGCATTCGACGACACCAGCGAATCAATTGAAGATAATGGCAATTCAATTACTCGGTATCACATACAAGTTCCAAAGAAAGTCCAGCAAAACTGTTCACATAACTTTTAGCACTCTATTTTGGGTACTTTATAGAATACAAATCCCATTAACACATAAACCGAAAATCACATTTAAATTTGATGTCGGTAATATGCCATTACCACAACTTTTTGGACAAGATGCGCGTGGGCCATGCCAATTTTCTAATGCCAAACATGAACGCTCGTTGCCCGGAAATTAAATTGATGCCGGATTATGCTGAAATTGGTGTCCCTGCACACTGTGGGTTTCAAAAACATTGCTGGCTACCTATCTACGTTGAAAATAAGTGAAAACTAATGCTAATGTTGCTGGCTTGTGTGATTTATGCGCTAAAGTCGATATCCATTTACCAGCGCAACAGTGCGTATGAGCAATTTTTGCATGTATGCATTTTATACGCGCGGAAAAAAGACCCGGTAATTACCCGCATTATAATTAAGCTTGACTGTTGCAACTCACCTGAAATGGTATGCAGAAGAGGCCAATAATCACATCGGCAAAAGCCAAATTAGCGATATACATATTTGTCACGGTCCGCATTTGCCTGGTCGTGGCCACCACCCAGATGACCAAAGTGTTGCCAATGACTGCCACGATACTGATTCCCCCATAGAAAATGGACAACAGAGCCACAATCTCAGCGGGAGCCGCGTACAGACGCTCTGCGAATTGAAAAATAGTTGTGCATTAGATTTATATCACTTGGAGAAAGTGCTTGCAAAATTTGTATTATATAATAGTTGGCTAAATGAAATATAACAATCTGTTTTACAAGATATTTAAGAATGTATTCAATTCTGCGTGCCTAATAGGTTACTGAAGTTCAGTTATTTATTACTAGACCATGATTTTATGAGTGAATAAATTTAGGGTGCTTAGCTTCTTCCAATCCATTAGTTTCAGTGTTGAACTTGTGAAAAATCGCGCTTGCTGACAGAAGCAGATTAATTCAAGTGTCAGTTGTCAGTCAACTGGTGGCAGGACAGACGACATTCACGTTCCTGCTGACTGGTAAACGTCGAGGAAATTGAACCGGATTTAGATAGCCAGAGAGGGAATTTTATAAATGCCACTTTGGACAGGAATATAATCCAATTTAATATAAAATATTGATAGTTAAACCCAACTTTGATATGAATTTCATTAGCATATCCGAACATCACCTGTTTCCTCATATCAAAGTCAGTGGATGGATGGTTGAGCCCAAATTTGGTCTTTAATTCGGCACCCCCATACACTCATGAATGATTCAAGATCAAAGAACTAAAGGCGAACTGTCAGAAGAAAAAAACACTTGTCAATGTTTTTGATTGATGATACGTCAAGTCAATTTAATCCAGTTGGATGAGTCGCGTCCCCAGTGGCTTGAAGGGATTAGAGAGGATACTTACCAAATTCCGCTTCCTCTTCGGCTCCGGGCAAGAATTCCAGGCGGGATTCCTGCTCGATTAAGTCCATTGCCATAACACTTTTTTCTTTTTGGTTTTAGTTGTGTATCCTAATGAGGATATGATATCCTTCAAACTTTTTACTTTAGTTCGAATGCTGCTACTCTATGTAGTGCAATACATCTTCAGGGGCTTCTGGGCTTCATTGCAATCTAAACTGAAAAGATATAAATTACAGCACTTGTTCATTTGGTTTCTGAAAATTCGCAAAAAGTTAGCTGCCACAATTCCGGTGGTCAAGGTACAACAAGAGTGCAGACAACAAGAGAAACAAATGATCTGAAAAAAACATTGAAAAGCTATACAAGCAATCTCAGTCTTCCCCTCAAGGAACTGACCAAATTCAGTGGGTGGACATGAGTTATGGCTCAGGTGGAATCACCTGTCAGCTTTCACATGTGAAAAGTTTGTTCTGTATAATTGAAAGTGCACCCAAATTCAGTTTGGCGACTGAGGGCACTGCACTAGAATTTCGCTTGTATTTCTTTTCTTATGAAAACAGTTCTTCCGTTTTCATGTTTTTATTGAAGAGTCACGCCAACGCTCAAATGTTGCTTAGCCTTATTGAGGTGGCTCCTAAAAAGTAAACAAGAAACTCAGCGAGTTCATTGTATGTTTTGAGAATAGGAGCCTCACTGCGGTTAATTGGCCATTTATCGAACTGTTAACATTGTTGGGACTTGTTAATTTATCTTCTTCTGGGTAAACACTGTCAAGACTTGTTAATTTATTGGGCAACTAAATGTTTATTCTATAGGCAGACGGAATTGTTATAGATTGATTTAGGGAGGCTTGTAGAAAAAAGGTTGGGAAATTGGCGAGTGTCGTGAAAAAAATATGTATTTAGTTTTGAACTACTCTGTGTAAAATTTCCCCCAGAAAGAAACACGTTCACAGGATCAAAGTATATGGAGTTGAAAAAATGAAATGTATATCATAAGCCTTAAGAAATTGGATGCAAAAATTTGTTTCGGGCATTAAATTACTCATTTTATTATTCTGGTCACAGGCTACAAAAACCAAAGGGAGCCACCCTAAAGCATGACCCCAAAATGTCTAATATAACCACTCGTAACTTTACTTCTTTTGTAGTTGCACCTAGCATAAGTGAACATATTTTCAAAGGCATTATGTGTACTACAAGCTGCCTCCACTGGAACTAGCATTTTAACTCTAATCCCCAAAATCCCAAAATTAGACCCCTATTTGCAAGGCTTTACCCTGGGCTACAAAAAAATACCTAAACCTAGGACCTAATTCGGGGAAATCGAATAAAAACTGAATGGAGACCTTCGTTCATTGTTGAAATTTCTATTTGCTTTTGTGTGTAAATAACAGGACACCATCGGCATCACTAACTCATTTAGTTGCCGCTTCATCACATCAAAGGTTCAAGGACAAACAAGAAGTTGGGTGTTCTGTTTTTGTGGTCATATGCAAGGGATCGCTGCGAGCTAGTTGAAAAATGCCATGCAATTTTTTAATGGCAAGGAAGACGAGGGGAAAAATCGGGAAAACTGTCAGATGTGATTATGATAAGAAAGAGTGCTATTAGTCCGACCATGCGAGACGCCAAGATTTTCTAATTAACGTCAAAGGAAAATCATGCTTTATTTGTGGCCCGCTTGGGTGGCTTGAATTTTGATGGTCAACTAATTGAGAGGCTATGATTTTTGGGTCATTAGGCTGAGGCAAAAGTTCCTAGTAAAATAAACTTAAAGAAATTACCAAAAAATGCATCAAAATCTGATTTAAAATATCTCAGAATAAAACTTAACTGCATTGCATACTGTTCAAAGTATTTGATAAGTATTAAAATATATTTGGCTGATAAAATATGCAGATTCTAGTTTTTCTCGGTGTTTTTAGCTCCAGACGGCGTGAAAAGTGCTGCCGTAGATTTACCATGAAATTCACTAGAAACACACTTGAGAACAAAGCAGCCGGGACTCGTGTCACCCAGGACCAAACCATTAATTTGTAAAATTTACAGACTTTTGACTTCACACAAACAAGGAATATGGGTGGCACGTGCGTTCGAGTTGTGAAATTTCTGGATTGGGTAGCCAGGTGAAGTGAATAACAAATTTTTCAATGAAATTGTTGTTCAAGCAGTGAATATTAACAAAAGTGTATCCTATTAGACCTTCACAGGGATGTAGGAGATCAAAGTGAAAATTCATATTGGATGGCAACGCGCCATCAAAAGTATAGCCCATCAACGAGTCGGCTGACAACGATATACGTATTATGAAAATGGACTCCCACATCCTGTCCTTTTAAATAACATTGAATATTGCGCATACGACACATAAGCCGGGCAACAACAGCCACATTATGGCAAGGCTTATACCATCGCCAAGCAGAGGCATCCCCGATTTAATGAAAAAAAGAAAAGAAAAGACAACATGTCCAATAAAAGCGCAACTGTAGGCTGATGCCTTGTATTACCTTTTGCGTAGGGTATACTCATTTGCTTATGAAGTTTATAGCTTGAAAAAATACATATTCGTGTAATTTTTTGCCATAGGTAACCAAATTATATTTATATGTATGCTAAAACCTATATTAGATTAGTATATCTGGGATTAAGGTTTTATTACCTGACTGCAAGATATGAAATTAGGCTGTGGTAATAAATTTGGCTGAAATGATTTCCGAGAACTTTTTACCTTGATGACAATGGACTTTAAAAGTAAGAGTATTTAGATATAGAAAGTGTTTCCTTTTCGGGCTTATATTTTATTCGGGACTGTGTTCTGGGTAAAGGAACAGCTTTTGGCTTAAGAACCAAGCGAGTTGTTTCTTGGGTCGTGTGGGTCTCTTTGTTTACAGTGCCAACGGACTTTTGACTTAAGCCTGAACTTAGACGGCGTGTGTTTACGGTTTTTGGTTTGATTGGTCTTTGGGGACAAATGTTTTCAGCCGTCTAGTCTTATTTCATTAAATAATCACTTGGGTGAGCGAGGATTGCAATTAAGATTGTTCTTGCTAAGTTAAAGTGTCAAAGGAGTGGTTATATATTATAACAGCTTAAGAAAATGTCACAGAAAGTTCAGAAATCCCCTCGACATGAGGAGGCCTTGAGCTGGCCTTATCTCGTTTAATTGTTTTCCAGGAAACTTTTCGCAACCTTTTCAATGCTGTTTACTTGTCGTCTTACGGTCTTGGCTTGTTTGACCTAATTTTCCTGGAAGAGACATTTTCGAGTTTAAGAAGTCCGGAAATCCGTTGACCCTTTTCTGGGCTATGCCAAATTGATGGCCATTTGAGCTCTTGCTGTCAGCAGTACTCAAAGGCGAATCAATTAAAAATTAATTCAGCATAATGCCCCAGGGGGGCAGGTAAATGATTTCAGACAGCTTACTAATTTGCATAACGCAAGATGAAATGTTTTCCCACAATCGCCCGCCCCGAAATGCCAGTTCAGTTCGGAACACTCGATAAAATGCTCTTGGCTGTCGGGAGAAAAAGAATTTCCCACAGCTCATTTAACTGGCTTCTCCTACAGTTCACTTCTCCCACTTTTGGGCCATCTTACGCGGTATTCATCAAAGGACCTCGCTAAGAGTCTCCCACTGAGGTCGCCTCTCCTTTGACATTGTTTGCGTAATATCCTGTCAATTTTATGCGCCCTTTTGCGGCTGCTTTTCCATTTGTCAAAACCATTTTACAAATGCTAAAATTAGTATGCCTAAAATATTGTCAAAACGAATAACAAAATTGTGTCCGACCACCAATTACATTTTTGTCGTCCCGGCTTTTAATTGCGCAATACGCAAAGGAAGGCTTACCAAAAAACATTGTCCAGGTGTCCTGGTCCTTTGGACACGTGGCTCGTAAAAGATAACTGCGATTGCTACCAATTATTGAACAGGTCACGATCTTAAAATAGATGGGTGCTAACAAAGTCCCCGGGTGTTTGTAATCGGATTTAAAATATGAAATAAATTACTTCATTCATACAATTATCAGGAGCAATCCAAAGTTTAATGTGATATTTAAATGTCACTCGCCAACAAAGCAAATATAATTTTCGGTTCCTTTTAAGGGACTTTATAGCTCTATTAATTTTCAGAAATATCTCAAATAATGCACGCATAATTTGTTGCACGTAAATCACAGTTTTTAGTATCGTATTTAGGGTCCTACCGTTGTAAGAGAATTTTAACTACTCTTCGCGTGATCATCGTTAAGCCCAACCACAATCCAATAAAATCCTCATCAAGTCATGAAAAAATAAAACCCGAAAAGGTGAGAAGAGAAAGGGGACACATTTGTGGCAGTAAAACTCTAATTGTAATAAATGTCAGTATGCCCGAAGGTGCTGTAAGTCCTGGAAACGCGAAACCCTCTTCCGGTTCACTCACGCAAAAAAAAGAGTCCACCGAAATTGGTATTAATATAGTTGTTTCTCACTGCTCCAGCCTTGGGTCACAATTAACTTGTCCGTGTGAAAATTCAATTAAAAGTCCTTGCGTATTCCGCTTTCACTGCGATTAGAACTCATTTTCACTGGGCGCGAGGATACGGCTTTTCAGAGGAGCCAGCTAAGCATCCTGGCCGCACGACCTTCCGTTATCAACTGTTGGCAGCAGGTTCTTTTTGGGCTGGAACAACTGTTGAACTGTTGGCAACACGCACACGAAGCCACCCGATGGCGGAGTTTTTCAAAGAACAAGAAAACGAGGCGGACCAAGAGGCAAATTCAAGTCGGGGATTTTGGCACTCAAAACACAACAAGTTGCACTTCAAACCTGTTGGCCATCGAACAGGTTCCGACGACCCTTAAAATTGGCCAAAAGCGGTCGGAAAAAAGAGTAATTCGCATTCTTTATGTATATAAGAGCATAAATTTATGATGCTCATTTCCATTGCGCCGGCAAGTTTACGCTGATGAGGCTAAGTGAAAAATTAGCAAGAAAAGTAATAAGCAATTAAAGAGCGTTTTCCACACCCCAAGAAGTCCAACGTAGTTGGTATAAGGAGGATCCGTTGTTTTCCTTTGCGATTTTTCCACTTATCACAGCTTTTCCATGTCATCAGCTTTAACGCTACCCGGCACCTTGGCATCGCCGACTAAATCCAAATGGCTGAACACACTCTGATTTGCATACTTAATATATATATGTACTCACACACACCCTTTGTGGCACTTACTTCATGTATATGTATGTGTGTCTATACACACCTTTTGTGGCACGCTCGCGTTTTCTGAATGGGAATTAAATTACATATCATGCTGAGCAAACGG
Source organism: Drosophila simulans (assembly GCF_016746395.2). Classification (NCBI taxonomy): domain Eukaryota; kingdom Metazoa; phylum Arthropoda; class Insecta; order Diptera; family Drosophilidae; genus Drosophila; species Drosophila simulans. The sequence continues at coordinate 5,416,914 of NC_052522.2, forward strand.
AAGAGAAATACCCAAATTTGTAGGATCTCATTCTTCTATTTTTGTTTGCCGAACATATGCAAATTTGTGTGTGGAAAATGTGGCGGAAATTGAAAACAGATAATCTGAAAAGTGTTTCACTTAACAAAATAATTCCCTTTGATTGATGTCAACAGCAGGGAAGAAATCATGTCAAATCAATCGCGGAAATCTTTGATGGCGATTAACATTTCCTCGAACCGGAAATGCTTTCATGTATATTCTTAAGAAGTCTTTACTTTAATATTTTTAAAAATCAGTCCAAGTATTTTAAGTTCACGTGCTGCATCCGTTTGATCTAACTAATATTTAACAAGCACCTCACGTCTGCTCGCAACTCATTAAAATGTAAACCCCTTTTTGAAAAGAGGCATGTATTTTTAATAAAATGTGTAAAGTTTGTGATTTGTGATGAAGGCATGGCAGAAAAAACACAAAACTTGGGACCACGTGCGCCTCTCTAGTTTAATCAAAGGAAATAGAAAACCTTTTGATGAGGTTCAGGTTCGCTAAAAAAAACTTTAAACAAAATTCAACTTAAAGCAGCTCTGGAAATGACTGTGTCACAAATTCGCAATCATGTTCAGACTCCGGGATAAATCATTGTCTATGGGGGGTAGCTGGCCCCCATATTAAAATACAACCTTTTTTTCGGTTTTGGCAGACGAAATTGCCACACGACAGGTGCAAATGGACCGTAAATGTTTCCGTTGAAATCTGCTTATTAGATTGAAACATATTTGCGCCGATAAAAATTGATTTCATTTCGTTTCAAGCATAACATACTCAGCATGAGATTGTAGTACTCCAGACTTGACCCCTGACCCCCCACCCCACCACAGAGATTACCATTTTGGGCATCGAATTGATATTCGATCAGATTATTTGAAAATGCACAAAGTACATCAGTCATATGCTTTCATAATTTAATTAATATTTTGGACACATCCAGCCATGTTTTGGCAAAGTACACATCTCACTTCCTAGCAATTTGCTTAGTTAATTGAACTGAATGTTTACTTGATGGATAGTCAACATAGATTTGTTTTCACTGGAAACACATTTGCATATGAGCCTCGAATTACTTGCATCACTTGGCAATCGCCGCAGCAATTGAAGTGCATCTAATCTCGAATGATCACAGTTCACGGCACTTTTGCCCAGACTTTGGAGTGCAATGGCGATGCCAGACCCGAATCAAGTTAATCAGCACATTTAAATGCACATAAAGGACACAAAGGCGACAACGCACCATTTTGCACACTTGGCTTCGTCCCCGTCAGAAAGCCAGAAATGTGAGAGCTAATCGGACATCTCGTCGAGTGGTGAAAAGAACCGAGAACTCAATTCCAATTCCAGACGGGCAGAAAACAAATTTCACATTCTATTGTCGATGGTCTTATTCTGCGGTTAAGTACACCGACACAATATAATTATCAAGGTAACTAATTAGTGTCCGAATGTTGTAAATATTAATAGAACTCTGGGCCTGGAACTGTCTAGACCAGATGGGTGTTTTTTATTCGTTGATGACAGTTGCTAAAGACATCAACAATTGACTAGGTTTCCTTTGCGTCAGATTAGTGACTGACGTGGGTCACCATAAATATTTAATTGTGAAAAGATAATTACTCATTTGAAATAGGGATAGGAAATTCTTGGAAGTGGGTTCCGTAAATAGCACAAGGGTGGAAATGTAAGTGAAAACTTATTGGGATAGCATTTTGCAGCTCAGCTAAGGTAAATCCACAATAAATAATAACTATGTATGTAAATGTATTAATTAACATGTGAGTTTCATTTAACCGAGTAAAATGTAACTCGATCCAGTTGCCTTGCAGCAATTTGCGTGTATAAAATGAATGCTCTCTCCCACTCAAAAAGAACATGAATATTGTAATTTTGAGCCCTGATTAGGCTGTCCGTCAAATTCGAGGCAACTGACATATTTATTATTATTAATACCCCACAGTTTTCATTGAACACGATTTCAATAGTCATTAGTCAATTTGTATTCATAACGTATTCAGGCTGAAATATGTTTGCTTTATTTGCTTACACATCTGCAAAGGACTTTTACTGCCGTTCAACAAAGTAGACAGACGCCATTTAAGGACTTAAAGGATTTCTGACCAAGTTTATTCTATCTTAAAGGCAACCATTTTCATTCGGCTAAATATAGAAAAATATTATGCAGAAAAGCCGCGTCGAGCAAAGTTTCTTTTGCTGTCGTTGAAAAGATTTTTTCCCCAGGACAAAAATGTGAAAGATTTGCAAATAATTGCTATATTACGATTTGCCGACATTTTAAGTAGAGTCCTCCTCGAGAGGCGGGTGAAAAATTTGCATCGCTCTACTCATCGACATTCTTGTTATTTTTTTTTTTCTTAAGCTGGGCAGGGAGTACAGTACCCTTTCTTCCACAAGCATTAAAACAAGCGATGAGCAGCGCGAAAAGTGAAATTTTTTCAATAAAAGTCAACAAGCGTGAAAACGAGAAATATTTACGTGGCTGACTTCGTGTTGGCATGAGCATACAGGACTCTGGCGGATGGTAAACCGGATTCTGTTGATAAACACAAACACTTGGAGCAAAAATGGAGAAAATATAAAATATAGAATAAAGAAAGTTGCCTTACGATAAAAGCTAAAAATGGTAGAATAAATACTATTTTTTAATAATAATTAAGTTAAAAATTGAAATGTTTTTCTTGTAAAAAGGCCCATCTAGTTGTTCACCCATTTAAATCCTTTGGGTCAGACATAATTTCTCTCGTCCTTCACTGATAAGACTTCAAATTACACGCAAAAGACAACTTCTAGAGAATTTCTACAAATTAATTCCGAGACTTTTCAAAGTTTTCAAGTTGACTTCGAGAGCCTTAGAATTGCAACCACTTTGAGTTCTGTGCACTTCTGCCCACACCTACCCTCGAAAGTTCTTTAAACTTTTGTTCAATCCCCCTTCACACATCTTGAGCTCGAGAAAAAGTCTTTAATTACCCGAAGCATCTGCCACCCGTTCAGTGAACCTTGCAGTAATCATCGAGCTCGATTCAATTGAATTTCATCCGCACAAGAGGTTCAGCTAATTTTTGAGCAAGCATACGCGTAGCAAACACAATTTGCCATTACAAATTCCCATTGTTCCTTGACCTTTTTGCCAAACAATGACAATTCCGATGAGGTTCACCCAAAAAGGTGAAACAACAAAGCCAAAGAGATTGAAAATCCCCTACCAATGACCCAATTAACCGATCCCAACCTGACAAAGCATTATCATTTGTTGATGGCTCTGCAAGGATTTCTTATATGCCAAAACCTCCTGTGTGGCAAAGAAAGGAAAATATTGTTAAAACTGCAAGGGCCAGGGGAATACAAAAAAAATGACATGAAATGTGGAGAAAAGCCTATCAAAGCGAGTGCGAACAAATCTTTTTTAAAGATTTTTCCAGCTGCAAGAGTGAAAATTGCAGAAAATGAAATCCACTTCGGCAGTATACCCTTTTTAAAGTGAAATCCACATAAGAGCTCTGAAAAGTAGACTACGGAAATCCTCTTAAAGCTGGTGCAAATTAATAACATCATCCCGAGGCCTTTTGTACGAAGACCTCGCCCCCTATTTTTCGACTTTTTCGGCTCAATCAGAAGCTTAATTAAAAAACGAAATTAATAAACACAGTAAATTATGGAGCACGGGGTTGAAAATATTTCCCGATTACTGCCGCCGAACTTTCAGGCTATTATGCTCCAAGGATAATGTAATTAATCATGCGGGCAAGGATAGCAGAAGCCAACCTGAGATAAATACATTTAATCTCACACTTCAGCCACAACAACAACAACAACAGCAAGAGAAGAAACCTTTTACGGGCATTATCATTATCTCTAGTAATTAGTGGCCTAGCAATAATACGAAACCAAATTCCAACGGGTTAAATACCGACCAAAAACAAAAGAAGATATTTGGCCAAGAAAAGAAAAGTAGGCTACGTGTCTTGATTTTATTAACTTATACCCAGAATGCCAAAGACACAACAGGAAAAGGCCATTTGTGGATTGTGTTTTCTCACCTGCAATACTCGTTATGCCGTGTTTGTTTCTTGGCTTAATATGTACAACGAGTTTTCCCTTTGAGACGCAAATAAAATGAATGCTAAATTCCAGATACGTCTTTAAATTTGTATATACATTTAATGCGGCGGCTGGTCTTTTGACTGAGCAGCTTATTCTGTTGTTTATTATTTGCATTTTTTCTTTGTCGCCGCTTAATTTCCTTGCCAAGGCTAAGTTCGTCGCACCTGGAACAACCTTCTACCACCTCTAATTAAAAATGCTCCGCTCCTGGCAACATAGTGCATATACATAGTACAATAAGTTATGTGGTCTGTTATGTTCCGAGAATAACGTGAAGGTTGCAAAATTTAAGGCAACAGATTAAAACTCGAGCGTTTTCCCATCAGCCGGACCGTGAAGGGAAAAACAGAAGACAGCTTACAAAGCTGACTCCACACTTTGTTATCTGTTATCTGGCATTTGAAATACTCAATGACGAGCAGAAGCATTAGCATTATGGCCAGGAAAAGGATGCCAGGGGAAATATTTTATTAGGCACTGCAATTCAGTGAATTGTGTAGCCTTGTTTTTGAAATATGTTAGCTTTGCCTGCGGTTAATTGAAATTCGATTCTAACTACATTTGTACACATTGTTATTTTGTATTTCGTAAGCTAACCGCAACAGGGAAAATTCCAAGCAAAATGTTTGACTATCGCAAGTAAACAAACCACTTTATAGTCGAAGCTCTTTTATTGTCCCACGTGATCAAAGTCTATTGGATGCTAAAATTTCATTGATAAATTTCGCAGACAACAAAAATGAGAGAACGTTTAAATTGCTCAATTGCCAAACAAATCGACGAAGTGTATGGCGTTTTAATAGATTTTTTATTTGCTCATTGAGGCGAGAGCTCAGATCGCTTGATAACTATTTAATATGCCAACAATGTGTGCAGTTAATGCTCTTAATTGTAATGGTAATGAATTTTTCACCATTTTCTGCATAACGGAAGCCCATTTGGCGGACTCAACTTACCCCGCAAAAATTAATTACTCTTCTGATGGATTTAAATGCGTTTTTTGTGTAATTAATTAGTAAATGCTCATTTATTTCTTTCACTGCCCAATGCAATTAGCTTTCTGGTTAGTTTGCTATTGACTCTGCATTTATTTGCTTAATGGCCATAATCAGTTGGCGGACAAACAGTTAACTGTGTATACGTTTAATTATACACTTAGATAAAATCACTTTTGAAAGGATTTCAATTAGGGCTATAGGTTTCACAAATAAATCAGTATAATATTCTACTGCCCGAATTTCGGTATCTTAATGCCAACGAATTTTTGGCTGAATATTTAGTATCTTTGCGATACAGTTTCGATCGCAAGATACAACCGCACGATTAAAGCTCCCGAAGTCAACTGAATGGCAATGGAAACTCGGCAGCCTGTTAATTTTTTCTTGTCGTGCCGGCTTCTATTGATTCCAACACAGATACAAAGAGGGGCAGGCGCACTCGCACACATACAGCCCCATATTTTTTGTTGATTTTTTTTTTTTTTTTGTATTTTTATCTCTGGCAGAATTACGCATACGTCAGAGTAGGCATGACCACAAAAAACAAAAATTGCTCAGGTGCAGCCCGACAAGAAATCTTAATCAATTTACCTTGTCTTCGCGGCGCTGTTAATATAAATCAATAAAAAATCCAACGCCAATTCAGCTGGGAGTCTGGGCGTGTCTCGGCTGTTTCAGCCGAATATTTGCTGACTGATTAGAGCCGCTATCCACCCAAAATAAAAAATAACGTAAAAAACAAATTATTTTATTGCCTCCCCCTCGGCAAAATTGATACAGATAAGTGAAAGTTTCAATGTCTGCGTATTGTTGAGTCAATTATTTACCATTTAATGCGGTATTAAGTGGCTTTCCAATGGAGTTTTCCGCTCCCCTTTTTCCACCTGCCCCCCCGACAATTGGTCTTGTTTGTGGTGGTAGAGTTACGCCAACTACTTGGCACTAAATGATTTATTTGCAACAAGGCTTGGGTGTAGACAGAGCAATTACAGCTAAGCAAAGTGTTTCACTAATTTCTGGTCGCAAAGGCGTTGATAAAAGGCCCTTAAATGAGGTTGCGGTTTGCTGGAAATATATATATATATCTTAGAGCACTCCTTGGATTCTTAGTGAAAATTCGAGCCATAAGGGAGGGTTGAAATTCCAAATGAAACTCATTATTGATCTATAAATATATACTGTTTAATTAAGCTGAATTCCGACAAATTTTAGTTCGGAATGTGATACAATTTATTAGATATCTGCTTGAAGTACAATTTAACCCAGTACAATGGGATTGCCCTCGAATGGCCAACTCATGCTGCCTTTAAGATGCGCAAATTGAATTTAGGAACAAAAACTCATCAGGGAAGACACATGCAGGACAATGTCCATCAGTGATTGACCCACCTTTGGGCTCTCGGACGGGCAGTGATTGTCTGGTAGAAAAACAGAAAGCAAAATGGCCCGAAGGCAGTGAATTTTGTAGGCGAAAAACCAGACTGAGCCCAAACGAAATGGAACCTAAAGGCTAATAGGATTTGGGCATAAGTGCGTTGGGAGAATGTGGCTCCTTTTAATTTAAGCCGCACTTGAACGCTCTGAGCCCTGGCAAACTATTCGATTACTTTAAAGTTACATAAACGGCAGGTGCGCACATTTATAAATTCTGTTTTACCTTAAACTGCTTTTGCAGCTCACAACCAGATTAAATTCGCCAGCATGCTGTAATCAATTTAATCGGCTTTCAGTGCACACAATTTTCCCCAGATATTGCACTTAATCAATTTATTCAGTGGGGCCCTTTAAGAACGAGCAAATTGTTTAAACTTGTTAAGTTAACTTTCTTATACTTACATTAAAATCTCACATCCCACGGCAGCCGACTACTTAAGATTTTATTTGAACAGATTTCGAGTCGGTGGCATCGTGGCGTCCATTAGAGCTCGTGTGCGAATTGAATTAAATACGAACTAATTTAACTAAATTCGCATTATCATCCGCACCACAAAAGTTGGCTTCAACTCGCAACTGAGTTGAACCAACAGATCTGGCTCAGCCATCAGTCTGTTAATTCTTTCTTAATTTGATTATAGCCTTGCATTATTTTAGCTTACTTTCTGCCTAAATGTTTCGCCAGAAAACATTTTCATTTGGCAGCGTCGAAAAGTATCATCGAAATCCAATAAAAATAAGTAAGTAAGGAATTTTTCTCGATTTTTTTTTATGTACACAAGCAAATTTGATTGATTTACCTTTCGCTTTGGCCGTGCTTTATGATTTTTTGGATTGTGAAGTGTGTTTTTTACGGTCTTCCCTTTTAGAAGTCCACCGACCAGTGAATGAAAATGCTCAACATCGAAGTTTATTCATTGCGGATTATACATTAAAACAGCACTAAAAATCCGCCAATAATCGATTTTGTGTTTGGGCCACGTTTTTTACGCATACAATGAAGTGCATTTATGCATAAATTCCGCTTCGCTGCGAGCGCCAAATGTTAACAAGCGATTTGTTTTGATTTATCTGTAATAAATTACATAGCTTAAATTAATGCCAATGGCTGTTGGCCCCTCCGCACATTGCCATACTCCTCTTGTTCTCCGTTAATGGGAAACACAAACAGAACTGAGTGCGATATGATAATGATTTTGAATCATTTATAGTCTGGCTTCCTTCCGACGGCACGTGCTAAACTTATCACTGCAGACTGGGATTTCAGATACGGATTGCAGTTAGTTGTGTGGGTAATCAGTCAGCTATATCGATTTCTCTTACATTTCCCTTTCGACTCCGAGGTCGGTGCTTCTGATCTTTGGACTTACACCTCTTTGGGAATAAAAACTGAAGCACGTGGCGCCTTTGCAGGTGCTAATTGGTTAAGCATGCCATATAATGAACCCGCTTTGGTCAAAACGAAACACAAAAGCGGGCGCGTTCTATATATAAAATTAGCCGAAAACCACGATCTAAACAAAAATGCGATGAAAGCGAGTTTTGATTATACTATAGGTAATCCGGAGCAGCGACTGCGAAACGCCCCGAAACGCAACTAATTGTTGATTAGCGGGCTAATATGGCGACATTAAAGTGTCCATTTTGTTGTTAAGCTGCGGAGCAGAAATTATGCAACTATTGACATTGAAAAGCTGATAATTTTCAAGGGCCTAAAGGCTTTGCCATTTATCCCTTTTTCAGCCTTACAAGATGCATGAATAATTTAGTCCGAGAAATTGATGCCAACCCTTCAGCATTGCAAATATCCAGCTGAAACTGACATATGGATTCATGAATTCAAAATGCGTCCTTTGAGCCTTTTTTAGTCAACGAATTCACATACAAAAACAAGAATAACTCTCCTTTTAGTTATGGAAATGTTAAATTGAGCCAATTTACATTTGCAAACTGCCAGTGTTTTTGATAGGCATCCAATTCGCTTTCAATGAAATCCCATTAAATTCTAGTTCCGCTCGAAGCGCTTATTAAAATCCTGGCTAAACTTTTTCACTGACCATTGAGTGGGAAAATCTTTTTGGGAAAGCTCGAAACTTTGTCAACTTTTCCAAAGATTTTCTGCCACCTTCACACGCTGTTTAAGCTGCTGTGCAAGTTTGTCCAAGTAATTACCACACTTGGTCCCAGTTTAGGTTGCAAGCAGCAACAGCAGCTGTGGCAAATTATGAACTGCCCTATAAAAGTTGCGCCATTTTCCGCACAACCAAAGCCAAAGGAAAAGGAAAAGTCTTTCACCAGACTGATAAGAACGTGACGAAACCTTGGGTGAAAACCGTTTTCTGCAGACTGCTGACTGGCTGGCTGAAATTTGTAAATTATACAACAATTTCAGTAAGTAGTTCTCAGCTTGACCCTCTGTTTTTGTTACCACTTGAAAGTATCTGCTGCCTGCCTTTAGTGTTTGCCTGCACCCTTTGATATTGAGTTGGTTTAGCCAACTTCTGTAGGAATTGCAATTTAATTCGCGTCTTTATTAAATTCAGCCCCTTGACTCCATTGTTTTTTCCCTTTGACTTAGGGGGCAGCAGCAAAGAGAGTTGCATGTATATATGTCAGGCAAATATTTGAGCTGAATAAACTGACGCGGCACTCATTATGTGCAATACTTTTTGCATTATTTGCCAGCGTTGTTCCTTAATTAAAATGCTGTTAACATTAGGTTTCAATGCGTTTAATCCGCGCGGCAAATAAATATTTCCATTGCCCCTCGGGCCAGATAATTTTATCGGTTTTCGTTATTTTTATTTATTGTAGCTTGCGCCGGCTAATTATTTCTATTTGCCTTTAATGTAGAGCGCTGCCACAATAAACAGTGCAAAATAAATGAAGACCAAGGCGGAATGAAAATACAAATGAAATCGTATTCCCTTTCAGTTCCATTCGATCATAATTTTTGTTCTTTAATGACCTGGGAATTTGGTTTTTATGCCTGCGTACCTATTCTAAACAATTTGGCGATAAATTTAAAAAAAATTCCATATGAATGCTCATATTATTCGTTATGTATCTGTATCTTGTGCCGCTGGTTCTTCGCCATCGGTATGTTTTTAATTTTTATGACTGCACGGAAGGAAGCGGCGCATTCAATGGAACCAGCCAAACGAGACAAGCAGATGAGCAAATGGGTAAATAGATTAAAAATCGCAGATGGTATGAATGGAAAAACTCTGAGTATGCAGAAATACCTATCAGTGTTTTTGTCATTCGTGTGTTTATGTTTAAAGAAATGCTAGATATGTACAAATTCCATTTCAGCGCCTCTTTTATCATCTAAATGTTTTGCCTTTGAAGAGAAAGCCGTTTGGTTCTTGAGTAAATCTCAAATATTTCGAAAAGACTTAGTAAATTGTTTATCAAATTTTGCCGCCTTTGAACTAATGGACTGAGCAGCAAAATTTCCCCAGTTTGGAAATTTCCTAGCCAAATTATATTTCAACTTTACTTCTTCGTCAGCTCCATTCGGGCTAATTAATTTTCTTAAGGTCCGACATAAATTTGTTGGAAAATATTGCTTTATTTAACAGGGGAAATCTATTAGCTTATCACAAATTGCTCTCGGCACATGCTCAACTGGCAAAGGGACTCGGGCACTTTTCCCCGGAAAATTCAAGTGAAAACTTTGCTCCGCTGCATTTACGAGCTTGCAGATGCCGAAGGGGAAAACATAAACATGACTTTACGTAAAATTTAAGGCTTAGTACTCAAGATGCTGCAGCACAGACTTTGTCTCCCCGCAGAAACTTGAAGATATTTTCGGTGCGACGATGCAGTTAAAGTTTGCCGGCTCGGGGGTTATTTCGCCTTCGGAGATGTGTTGGCTAATAAATTGCTTATATAAGTTTTACGATCTTTTTGTGTGTTGATTTTGATGCGTGCCGGAGTGTAACATTCGGTTAAGTTCATGGCGGCGTCTTTAGCCAAAAGTGCTGCGCACATAGCCTGAAAAATGAAAAGAGTGGTTTGAATGAGGTCGAAAAGTCGGCAACGCGTTGCAGCCAAACAAGTAATATGCATAGTCAACTTTCGGGTTGAAGCTGCAAAAGTGCAATTCAATTCAATTTAGGCATCAGATCAGACAGTAACACACACATTTTTACCGACACTGGAGAGCATGAATATGAACGAATGACAAATGGGCAGATTTGAGTGTGCAATTGGGCGTGTCCGCAGGTAATTTGAATGCCTCATGGAAATGTAACCTAGAAGCAATTAATTACGCGCCAAGCTAAAGCGACAGCTTACACATTAAATTAGTAGCACTGGATATATGGTTAGGTATTTTATTATTAGTCAAGAGGGAAGAGACCAAAAGCGGTAACAAAAATGCAGTAACAACAGACACAAAAAGCAGATACTTAGTTATAGCCGCGATAGGAACTCGAACCATAGGAACGATCTCTCGAGATGGGCAGGCCCAAACGATCTGTGTCATCGTAGTAGCCATATCCACGATTCCGCTGGCCCTGATAATCCCGCTGCCAATAGCCCGAGTATTGCCTAAAACCTCCATTACCTCCGTAGCCGCCATATCCTCCGTATCCGCCTCCTTGGCTACCCAGAATGTTCGTGGTGGGATAACTGCTAGTGGAATAATAGTTATAGCCTTGAGTTGGGTAGTAGCCGGCGGAACCGTAGCTCCCCTGGTTGGGATAGTAGGTGGTAGATCCATATCCCGACCCGGGATAGTATCCCGATGAGCCGTAGTAGTTCGTATTGTAGCCGGGATAGTAGGGGTTGCTCGGGCGATTGTAGTTGTAGCCATAGTTCGGATATCCAGAGCCAGTTCCAAAGAGATTTAGCACTAAAAAAGAACAAAGAATTTTTAGTTACCTAGTACCTTCATAGGTATAAAAACAATGACGCAATCATATTACTAATTGAAAAATGAATAAAGGTTCTTGAGATACCAAAAGAGTTAGCTTAGATACAAGTGAATGATAGTACTCACACTTGGCCGAAGTCTCGGCGGTTGCCAAATCACCTGTCGTCGTCCTGGTCGCCGTTGCCACCTGATTTTCTGGGAGCGCGGCACTCCAGACTCCAGTTACGGCCAACTAAAATGTTATTTAAGGGGCTTTTGTTTTAGGCTGTTTACACAAATTGAATATAGCTCCGAGCACCCACCATTAGGGTAAATAGCTTGATGAACATGACACTGGATTTAACTATTTTTAAAATGAAACAATCTGAATACGGCGGAACGGTAGACTTTCCGGCAAGAGAGCTTTGGATACCAAGACAACTGCTTGGCTCGGTTGTTGGACGTTAAATAATTCTGTTTCTCAGACAGGGGGCCAATTTATATTTTTCATTTTCCGGCTGAGTTGCTACGCTCAAGTTGAAGTCGCTGTCGACGTCGCTGAGACAAACAATCCGCAACAGAAACAAAACAAAACAAAGCCCCCAACTCCCGCACTTGTCGCACTTTTGTATCTCACTTGAGGTGAAGCTCGGGTTTATTACTCATACGACACGTTGGTGCGACCAAAGCGAAACTCCAGCGGAACTTCCCACCTCAGCGGCTGGGAATCCAGCCCTAAAGAGTTCTAACCACTCTGAGCAGTCGCAATGAGACCTTTTCTGCCAGCGATTATCTATGATTATTGAATAATACGCGTAATATTCTCAATTACACGAGGCAGGTGACAAAATAAATGCCCATCTTGCCAATGCGTGAGCGGGGTTTAATTTTACCCACCTATTTGCCTTTGCAAAACTTTAACAAACACAAATAGCCAAAGCAAAAACAAAAATAAAACTGAAACAAAAACAGTGAAAAGCCCCGCCCCGGTAAACCATTGAATATTTACCCTCAGTTCACAGATCGCATTTCTTTCAAGTTTCCCGCCATCTCGAAATGAATGAGAATACTGAAAACGCTGCTGGCCAGGTCGTGTTGGCTTAGTATATCTTTAATTCCAATTATCCACTGAGAGTTTGCTATCTAAATATTTAGCTTATTTGACTTTTTGTTGGTTTTTGTTAACTTTTTTTTTTTGGTGCTAACCTCTTGCATAATCGCCGCTTATCGTGGTAGAGCAAATAGACCGCCAAATATTTTGTAATTCTTAAAGGCCCTGAAAAGTAGTAAGCCCATTCATAAAACTCCAGTTCCGACTCGTACTAGAAAGCTCGAAAATTATCTCAAAAGTTTATTTGTGTTTACCCGAATATCGACCTCCATCCAAACCCTAAAACCAACTGAAAGAGTTCACAGCTAATGTTAAAGATACGATGTGTGAAAAGTATCGGGTATTTTGCGACATGCGGGTATTGCAACTCTTTAGTTAAATACCCAACATAGTCGTAAAATTGATCCCAAAACTGGGTTACTCATAGATCCAAGGTAAAATTGTTACATGCCAAAAGACCTACGAGCTCGTAAAGGCCCATCTTATCAAGAATTTAATAAGAAGATGCCAACGAGATGCATACTTCCATCTTCTAAAAAAAGAACATTTCCAGTTAATAATTTAATAAATGCTTATGAAATATCTGTGCCCTGTTTTCTTAAAGCTGTGGGCCAAATTATGCCAAGCCTCCAAGCTTAAAGGCATTTCACTGCCATGAATTCCATTTTATACCTATCAAAACAACAAAGAGCAAAAACAGCAGAATAATAAAAAATAAACAGAAGGTATACATTTCACTCTGGCTTCACTGCCTCTTTTTGTTTGTCTATTGATTTCAGGACCTTTTCCAAGGACCTAACCTGGTCGGATTGCTCATGCATTGGGGGTGGAAAAGAGCCTTACACGTATTTGCAAATGAGAAATTTTGTTGCCATATATTTCATGACATAGAATTCAGGCAATTCTAATTAGCAGAACTAAACTACAGCAAAATTTTAATTAGTCATTTCATATCAGTAGTTTGCAAATTCGTATATTTGTTTTAATTTTTGTGTGTGTGTTTTTTTTAATATTTGATTAAATATTACCAAATTATATCTTATATACTCTTACTACCTCTTAAATGGTTAAAATTAGGAACGTGTGAGCCTAACACCAGTCTTTTCTAACATTATTTACACTTATTGTATATAAAGATTTAATTTCCAAATTGGATTCCTGCAGTAATGCTTGCTGTGAGGGCTGCGGTTCAATAAATTTGAATTAGGTTGCGATCCCACAGCTAACAGATTGCGTAAAGATACAAAATCTTTAAGGGCCAAAAATATATGCAAAATGTGGGTAAATTGCCAATTTAAAATGTTACTCAAATCGATGCCTTTCACAAATGCCAGTATACTTTTGGGCTTAAATATCTTCAGGTACCGTAGATACACGAACTCATAGTAATGGCGCAACTATAATTGTGCAGTAACCATAACAGTAAAAACATTAAAAGAAAACGCCCTTAAGGTATGTAACACATTTTCCAACTGCGCCTCAAGTATCTTGTAGTCGACTATTATGATACCTGTACATATATGTTCTGGACCTGAGGGCAAAGGTTACGAAATATGTGTTAAAATTAATCTTTAAAGTTTAAGCCAACTCTTTAACGCCAATCAATTTGTTCATGACCACATGCACAAACTTTTTCTTGATAGCAGAACCAAATGAAGTAATCCTCTTCTTTCATAAAATTGGATTTCATTCTCATGTAGTCCAATTTATAAGTGGATTTATTTTCCCATTTTCCAATTAAATAATTAATAAAGTCAGCATGATTTTTTTTTTTTAATTTTTATTTAATTTCAGTATTTCTCTTTTGACATAACAATTCATTATTCCGTCTCAATCGTGATTAGAGTAGACATTAAATAAACTAAGAACTAAAGTTGATAAAAATCATAAAGAAATAAAAGTGAACAAAATCATAAAAAAATAAAAAGCATACACAAATGCATAATAAACAACATGTCACAAAAAAATTTTCTCTTTTTTTGCCAATTTACAGTGCTCTCTGCAGGAAATGTTTAGATTACAAATAGAATTTGAAGGAGATATTACATTAGAGAGAGCTCCGAAACTCATCGTGGACAGGCGGTTTGGAGTGCATTTACCAAAACTGTTTAACATCGATTTCGAAATTTAACTCAAGTAAGCGAACACATTAACTGGGTTCTCCATTCGATTAACGCTTCTTAAATGCTGGTTGGCCCTGCCTGGCAGACACTAAAAACACTTAGACTAGGTTTAGTTGTTCGGGAAGGAGGTAGGATCGAGGTTGGGATGGGATGCAAGCGGGATCTGGGAGGGGAATTGGATTGTCCTCTCGTCCTTGTCTCAGTTCGTCTCACTAGTCACCTTGGTTTCGGGTTTGGGGTCAGCCAGGACTTTCTCTGCTTGGGGCTCAACTTTCACTTTCACTTCCTCGGATGCTGCTGGAACGGGTTCAGCCGGTGCCTTAACCTCTTCGGATGCTGCGGGCTTGGGCTCCACCGCTACTTTAACCTCCTCGGAAGCTGCGGGCTTGGGCTCCACCGCTACTTTAACCTCCTCGGAAGCGGCGGCTGCTGGTTCGACCTCAGCCTTGGACACTTCGGAGGCGGCTGGCACGGGTTCGGCCAGGGTTTTTACCTCTTCGGCGGCGGCTGGCACGGGCTCGACCACGGTCTTCACCTCTTCGGAGGCGGCGGCCACGGGCTCGGAAGCCTTGACATCGACGGGTGCCTCAGCATCGGTGGCTTCGCGTTTCTTGTGTAGTCTGTTGGGCAGATTCTGGGTGCACGAGCATGGGCACATGCACTGATCCTTGGGCGCCGAACCCGTCAGCACCGAGTGGAGGCTGAAGGATACACCAGGCTGAACGCCCAGCGGGAAGGAATCGATGTTTGTGTGTTGGTTAATTGAGTTCTCCTCACAGTTCGAGTAGTACTCCTGAGGCAGGATGACAACGGGCATTAGGGCGATAACGGCTCCCTTGGGAATCTTGTCCGGCGGATAGAAGGCCGGCTGTCCTGGGGCCTGGGGTATCACCGGCAATTGGGTCAGTGACATGGCGTTTATTATGCTGCCGAAGTTTGCTTGTCCATTGAAGCCGGAAAATTGTTTATTAAAGTCAACGGAGGCGGGATTGGGATAGGAGTTCGTGGTGGTGGTTGTGGTTGAGGTAAGGGTGCTTTTCGATGAGTGCGTCTTATCGGCGTTACAAACACAGGACTGATCGCTGATCGATGGCACATGCAATGGGGGAGAGGGACGTGGCGTTACTTTGGGTTCAACGTAAACGGTAGGAGGTCGGGTCACGGGTTTGTACGGAACGGTCACGGGTTGTTTGGGCACCACCACGGCGGGCACCTGTGGCGTATGGTATTGGATCTGCGGCGGCTTGGTCACCACCTTTTCGAAGGGTCGTGGTGTCGAGGGTTCGTATCGGATCGGAATCGGAGCCGGAGTGGGCACCGGAAGTGGAGTCGGGGTCTTGGTCTTGGTCACGTATTTGGGAGTCGGCGGTGGTGGTGGCAAGTAAGTGTGGTTTTCAATATTACCCGTTGTCACTGGCGGTGTGGTAACGCTCTTATGTGGCTTATCCTTCTCAATAGTGATAGCCGGGACCTTTGGCTGTACGATCGTCGTGGTTATTTTTTGGGATGGCGGTTGAGGAGCGGGAACGGGAGCGGGAACATAGGGTTTTGGAGTGTTGGGGAAAGAAGGAGGAATATATGTTAGTGGTGGCTTTGTCGTTACGGATGGTTTCTTAATAGCATAATCATTATTTTGTTCGTAATTCGGCTTATAGACTGTTTTTGGTGGTTCAATTTCAATGACTTGTGAGTAGGATGGAGGTGGTTTCGAGATTTTACCCGGTTGGTTTGGTGGCAGATAGCCGGGCGTCTCCTTGTCCGAGTAACGAGGATCGTTGGGAGAGGGTCCTGGAATACAAAGAGTCCTTTCTTAGGATCTGATACTGAAATGTGTATAGGGGGGCTTACCTGGTGGGCCGGGACGAGTGGGACCGGGGGGTCCGGGAGGTCCGGGAGGTCCGTATGGTCCAGGACGAGTGGGTCCAGGTGGGCCGGGAGGTCCCGGGGGTCCGAAAGGTCCAGGCTTAGTGGGTCCCTTGGGTCCGGGAGGTCCTAGAAAATGGGAGAAATGGGTAATACTTAGAATAAAGAAAATTTATGGCTGTTATATAACACCTACCAGGTGGTCCGGGTGGTCCAGGTGGGCCGGGGGGTCCGTTAGGTCCGTTGGGTCCCTTGGGGCCTGAGAAGCGTGTTTAAATTGTAATGAAAATGTTTGTAGAACATAGATCTATCAAGGATTCTACCGCCAGGTCCTTTAGGTCCGCCTGGGCCGCCGGGGCCTACGCCGCCGCCGTCTCCCTTGCCGCCATTTCCGCCGTATCCGCCCTCGGGTCCAACAACGTGGACATATGGGGGTGCCGGTGGTCCAGTGGGGCCTTCAACGTGAACATATTTGCCCGAATCATCGTGATAATACCGACCATCGTTAATACCTGTGGATTGTAGTCGAATGAAATGAGTATTCATTGTCTTATTCAAAGTTATTCATTATAACTCACCGTTATAGCGTCCGCCGTTGCCATTATATTTACCGTTATCTAGATAGTGGATTTAAAGATCATAAAAATCGTTCGATTAAAAACTGTGCCGTAAAAAGTGTACTTTCTACATGCTCACGTTTTAACTACAGTTACTACAGATACTAGCTACTAGTAACTACATAAGTTAAACAATACATTAACTACGGCAACTGATTTTCTAAAACTGCTCTAGATAATTGTGTAACATTCGAAAATTACAGGCTTACGTTCTAGACCGACACCAAATAACAACAAAAATCATAACAACAAAGCAAACAAGTAGGATGGAGTTAGTATTAAAGTATGGGCTTAGTTGGGGGATCAGGAACACCGAAAACCAAACTAAAATAAATCACAGGTGTTAATTGTTAGTTGCGTTTATAGAATTGATTAATAGTCATTGCTCAAGCGGATTTTTTACATTTTCATGTGCCGTGTAATTATTTTACAATAAGTGTGTGTACTCGTGTGGGTGTTGTGGTGTATTGGTGTGGGTGTGTATCTGTGTGTGGATGGGTGGGTGTTGAACTGAAGAATCGGTGCAAGCATGAGTGATATAACTTTGATCCGATCTCAGCCAAATGCACGCTGAGACACAGAATTTGTGATCAATTGGTATTCATTTTCATTTCATTCGATAACTTTTTGTGCAGGAAGGATAGAAAGTGAGGTATAGGTATAAATAAAGATTGGGATTGTGCGCTCTTGGGAAAGGTGCTCTGATAAAGGATAACTGAAATCAAAAACGTGCCCTAGCATTGCCTGACTTATATATGTGTGTATATGGTCTTTTTGGGAGAATTGCAAAATAGGATTATAGAAAATATCGAAATTAGGTGCGAAATCATTGTTTCTTGGCTGAAAATAAACAAATAGTTTCTTAAAATAGTTTAAAGTTTAAGTAAGAATTATTGTAATGAAGACATACGTTTAAGATTGCTATCTTACGAACTAAAAGCCTTGAAGAGAGAAATTTGAACGAACTGATCGCGCACTAAGATGAGAAATTTATCGATGTGCCATTGGAACCTCTTTACATTGGGTAACACCATATCAGGTTACATTTCATCCGCTTCCTCCACAGCTCGTTCAAATTTAGCTCTCCATGTGTAGAGAAATCGTTGGAGGGCTAACCTGGAGTGTATGGAATGGCCCCAGGAAAACCGGTCTCTGTGTGCGTGTAGGTGCTCGTGTAGGTTCCCTCATTATCCGGGCGATACTGGCCACTGGCTTCGATTCCGAAACCGCTGGCGGCACCCGCGCCCGTGCGATCGCCACCAACAGCGCCACCGTTTCCGGTGGTATAGCGACCACCGTTTCCGGCGGTATAACGATCGCCAGAGCCGGCGGCACCACCGTTTCCGGTGGTGTAACGGTCGCCAGCACCGACGCCGCCACCGTTTCCGGTGACATAACGGTCGCCGGCACCGACGCCGCCTCCGTTTCCGCTGATATAACGATCGCCGGCACCGGCACCGCCACCGTTTCCGGTGCTGATGCGATCACCGGAACCGATTCCGGAACCGCCGCCCAGGCCAGTACGGTCGCCATCCTTGTAGACCGGTTTTCCTGAGGCTCCTCCTCCCGCGCCGACCGGACCCAGGCCGCCAGGTGGTCCCGGTGGTCCCGGAGGACCCTTGGGTCCCTTTGGTCCATTCGGGCCACCCGGGCCATTGGGTCCGAAACCGCCAACGCCTCCAAATCCTCCGTTTCCACCGAAACCGCCGCCAGATCCGCTGCCTCCATTGCCTCCATTTCCGCCATTGGGTCCAATCACATGCACATAGGGATTACTATCCGGCACGTACTGGCCATCATCTAAAAGGACACAAACTATGCAGTTTCCGATCCGCAGATCCCTTCTCTAGCTCATTGCTCACTGTTGCTGCCCGGTAGCAGGGTGTTCACCGAATGGAAGGACGGCGCCTGATCGCCGGGATGGCTGAGATCCGAATGACCCTTGTCCGTGCCAAAGATCCCCGTGCCCTGCGGCACCAGTGGACCAGTGGGCTTGTGGATGGGCAGACTCTTCTGGTCGGAGCCCTTGATCACAATTGTGTTGGCTGAGAACGATGGTATCGCATCGTTGCTGCCGCCTTTGTTCTTAAACTGGAAAATATGTGTAGGTGCATCGGATTAGAAGGGGTCCTTCAGGGGTTTCCACGCATTTCCAAGAATCTTGTTAACCAAACAGCACTACGGTGGTTTGAATTCTAGGAAATGAGCAGAAACCGCCCGAGGAGAACTCCATCAACCCTTACATCATCTAGGAAGAATGGGACGCCGTGCTGGGCGCCATTCGCGAACTTTCCACATCCGATTGGGAAGTACAGCTCCTCCCACTGCAGCACAATGCCAGGCTCGGATGGACCACCGTTGGTCTCGCTGTACAGATGTGGCGGGAAGGTCTCCACTGGCTTCTCCGGCTCCACGGTGCGGTAGCCGTGGGCATCGGCCACGTAGTGTGTTGCCCGGAGGAGGTGGTAGGGGTCAATCAGGCCGTAGCAGCCGTAGGTAACTCCATCGGGACCGCGGGTCTCGTGATGGAAGTTGCCGGTCTTGCCGACATCGTAGCCATACCGATAGGCATCTTTTGGTTGATCGTGTTCGTGTCGATTTGGATTGGTTTTTGATTTGGTGGGGTTTTGTTTGGTTTGGAAGAGTAATGTTTAGAGTATAACGCTTTTGTTTGGTGTGATTGCTTGCAGTTTTTGGTTTTTTTTTTTTTTTTTTTGTAGTGCTGTGAGGACCTGTAAATGGTGTGTTTATATAACCCTAACACTCTCGACTAACTGACTGTGATCTAACTTCTGTAAAAAGGGCGCTGTAACTGAAAGTTTCACGAAGAACCTAATCAGATGAGGTTTGTATAAGGAAAATGTTGGTGTTTGTTGTGTGCTGTTGTTGGCTGGGTATTTTTCAATTCTTTTTTCGGTTTTTGTTCGGAGTAATCAATTTTGAGGTGGTGTGGTAGAGTTATGAGTATGCGAAGCATTTTTAAAAGAGGTTTCATGTAGAACTTTTGGCCACTGAAGAGCAAATGCCTACACAAAACTGTAGAAAGAAGTGTAAATTTATATGTAAGAGGAGGAGAAAGTAGCATAGAATAAGAGAGAGTAGAGATTTAGGTAATGGTTGATTGATTGTTGAGCGTGTATATATTTACAATTTGATACTACGAGTTCTACTGGGTGAGTTTAGTAAAGCTGCTACGGAAATATATATAAATGTATATATATATATATAGGAGGGTACTACAATTGGTGGTGTTTCGATTTTTAGAGGGTATAGATTAATTGATGTAAGTCGGTTGAACTATCGAAAGGGGTGGAAGGGGGCAGTACAAATACTTACGACTACGGTACTACTAACTACTACGATAACAATTTGTTGTTGGTCAAGTTAACTACTTAGGTGGTATATATGTAAATAACAAAAACAAAGACTAACTAACTGCATGGATGGGTCAGATCAGAAATGGATGGGCAGTACAAAATTCAACTGGTTTTTACATAGTTAATGGATTGAATAGGGGATTGTTCTAGTTTTACTTTTCGGATGTTTGGGATGGATTCAAGCGGCTTAGATAGACACGGATATAAAATTGTTAAACGGATTCACTTACTTGTGTCAATGTTTGACGAATAGTACTGACGGTTCGTTGTCTTTTGGTCGTCAATGTCGAGAATCAGACGACGGTTCTGCTCATCGAACTTAGCAGAGTAGACGCATTGCAAGAAAATGCAAGCGACGGCCTGGAAAAAACAAAGACGAATGATTAATGAAACTGTCCAACGAAAAACCCAAATCCTACAACTGTCGAAAGATTTGTCACATTCATGGCACGCCCCCACAGAAACCGAGCTAGTATCTCAAAGACTTAAGTCTTGGCATGGCTCCGCTCGGCTGAATTTGCATACTCCGTTTAGAGATGAGTCAAATGCCCGAGCTCGTTTTTGGTTATTTGTATCTCCGACAACAGGCCCAAGCAAATCAGCAGCCATTTAGATCCGGTTCGATTCGAAACCGAGGCAAAGAAAAATACAGCACATAAAAAAACAAAAATCCGTTCACCAAAACCGCTGGCAAAATGTCAAAGGCATAATAATCGAATCACAACGCATTCTTGGCTCACTCGTCAAATGTTGACGGACTTTTTAGCAAACTGGAACTGGAGTTTGCGATTTGGCAGAACATGCTAATTTCCCAAGATTTGTCACAGTCGACCAAGAAAAACTAGTTGGCTTCCACTGACAGTAATGGACAATTAGCTTAGTTCTAAATGCACTTGCTGGCATTCTGAGTGGCACCGCCAAATCGATTACCACTAACCACTTAGCATCAGGTTTTAGCTCTCAACTGGCCCACATACTCGTAATAATCGTTGGATCATCTTTTGGCCGAAGATCTCCGCCTGAATAGCTGAGATTACGAAACTGATCCGTTCGACGATTTGCATATATTGCCCATAGAATTAATAAAGGCAAGCCAAGTTCCGGCATCGCCAAGACTTCCTTGTGAAAACGAGTTATCTTAACCCCATCCTAATACAGAATTAAAACATCATAATTCTTAAATATGTCGCTGAGTTCGTAGCCAAAAAATCAGGTGCGGTGTATATAACCTTCGCGTTATGCTAAATAATCGATTGCCTTATGAATTGATGGATTTGTTCGCGTCCAAATTGAGACTCCATCTCTTCGTCGAGGGTGTGTTTGCCTTAAGGTTAAAGAGTTAATGCAGTAATTAAAGGGGAAACAATGGCATTTTATGGTTAACACCCGCCATAGATTCCATCTATCAATGGCTGCGATAAGGTCAATAATTTGGCGTCTTTGTGGGTGCAAACAAAGTGGAAACCAAACCATGTGAAGGAAACCGAAAAATGCGGCGACAAAACAAATGAATTTCTCATAAAACAAATTTATTTGCCTATCGCGGCCATCAAACGGGTCGAGATTCAAGACTGAGATTCCAATGGCGAAAAAAAAAGAAAAATATGAAATCTCATTAATGCAAATCGGTGGCTCGACGGATAACTGTCTTTTGATTGGCATATCTTCAAGTTTAAATTGTTGCCAAATCGCCTGCTCCAAAATCTCCGCCACTAATCAATAATACAGAAATTATGCACAACAAACGCAGAGTCTATGGAAAGAGTATTTTTTGTTTTTAATTTATTATGCCATGCTATCCAGCAGCTGCTGACAGCAGAGGTCGTTTCCATCTCACCCACATAATCGAGCCTCAGGGCAAGTTTTTCATAAAAAATGTGTTTTTTTACGCATTTTTTCCTCGCATCTCACATTGCATGCCTGCCATTGGAAGTCGATGGAAAAACTGGTGGTTAAATATTACTAAAGTTTCTCATTATTTTTGGTCCTTATTGATTTTTAACTTATTACGGCAGTTGATTACATTTGAAACTTTGTCTTTCACCCCCATGGGAAACTAACATATTGAGCAAGTTTTTCTCTAGCAAAAGTCGGGGAAAACTGTTTTCGTTGACATGACGGAAATACGAAAATGGTGATGGATTGATTGATGTGACTTGCTGGCGGAAAATTGAGGAAAATAGCCATTGATTTGGTAATAAAGAAAGTGAGTAAGAACTGTAAGTTAAACAGATAGAAGTGAAATATAATGCAAATTCCTCTAAGCATTAATCAAATAAATTGAAATATGAATTCATTTCGAATATGGCCTAGCCCCGAAAACTGACAAATCTAAAACGTTGTGGGTAATTAGGCTCTCAAATTGAGTGAAGGGGCTGCCAAGCCCGCTTTTGAGTTGCTGCTGATCGCTGCACAAAGCCGCACATCAATTGCCAATCAATTAAACTCAATAGCCAGCCAACGAATGTGGGCCAAAATGTGTGTAACATGTTGCACAGACGTCGCGTCATGAAAGAAGTGCGAAGAGGCGAATTTCGAGTTGCGAATGCAGTAAATCAATTGCAAGTCGCATAGATCATGCAAAACCGAGTGCCAACTGGCGTTGTGACCCAAAAAACGCATATGGCTACGCCTTGAGAACCAAAGCGTTCTATAGTTACTATGCACCATACTAGTAGTAACATACTTGTATATACTATGAGCCAATGAATCTTGAAGAGTTTGCATAACTCAGCGAAGACAATTTATTAATCGACTTATTCGCACGCACAAGGCGGTGGTTGTTTCTGTTGTTGTTAACATGATTTCTGATGTACAGCGCATTTTTCATCATCATCATGGGCATCGCGATGATCATAATCATCCGAGAAGTAACCGGTTTAGTCATCCTCACACTTTTCGCTGAAGTATGTATCTTGACTGCTTTTGCCCTTTGGCGGTTGGAGCGAAACTTTTTTTCGTGTAAGTATTTATACTTTTCAAGGTCGATCTTTTGCCGGCGGCCAATGAATTGAACAAGAAATAATGTGTTGTTGTCGCATAAAAGTTTATAAATCGAATCAAAATGCAACTGACTGCGGAACGGCGACCTTAATCGATGACATCTTCTTTGGGTTTTTTCTTTTTCATTTGGGATGCAGTTTCGGGCTGCAGGGAATTGTGAAATTTCTCTTTAACGAAACTTTGTTGGGGAATTGTGAAATGCCTGTTTCAACGCCTCAGCTTCCCGGCAAACATTTCCATAAAGTCAGAGATAAAAAGATGGCAGTAAAACCACCTAACAAACATTCATAACGCGCCTGCCCGGCAACCAAAAAACAAAAAGTCTCCGCAGTAACAAAAGACTTATAAGAACTTGACAAACTTTGCGATCTTCTTAAAAAAGAAAAAAACAATTTTAATCAAACCGAAAATATTCGGGGGAACAAGTATAACCAGCTGTGGGCGATGGCCTTTAGGTTTGTATTTTCCAGTTAATCCAGACTTGAATTTAATTAGCAACGCATCTAGAATTCTTTGAGAGCAGAAAAGTGCTAATGAGATCAGAACCCATCGATAGGCAAACGAATTAGCCAGTTTGATCCGAGACAATAGCTGGGAATTCGTCCACCGAATGTGTAGCTCATTAACTCGCCGACTGTCACTGAAGTTCCACTGGACTTGTTCTGATTTATTAAAGCAATTAAAAAATAAACCGTTGGGCCTGGCACCGTCAAGCATCCCGAATGACATCATATTATTTTTAAAAACTTTTACTTTCAACTCTTGGCATTTGGCTGCAGCTTAATGAATACACTTTGTATAGCGTTTTCGTTTTTACTTAAAACCAGCCCCAAAGACTTCCTCCATCATCGCCGCCAAAACTATGTATCTTATATCTCCATAGCTGCCGCCTTTGGCGATTGTCTCTCCCAATCGCCGACTAGCGATCGAGGGCTAATTTGCATTTCTAGATTCGTATTTTAGATACAGATTCCATATTGAAATTGGCCACAAACATATGGCAACAAAGAAGCGCCATAAATTAGTGGCGGCATAAAAGCCGACCTTTTGGGCCTTTAAATATCGAAAGTTAACTGGCGAGCAGGAGAAATAGTAGAACCGATGAGCCATAAAAGTGAATGGGAGACGATGAAGTTCCCTGAACTCTTACGTAATGTTGTTCTAGCTGAAAGTTGGCCCAGCTTGTATAAAAGTTCATTAACTGGTTTTTGTGTCCACGTTTCCTGGCAGAAGTGCTTTGCCCTTTCCTTCTCACTTTTGTTTAAATAATAATGGAAACATCATATACTATGTTCCATTTAAATTACCCTTCTGGCTCTTGTAACTGTAAAGATTTAACTATTCATCGGACATGCCTAACGCTCCATTTTACAACCAAATAAATGTAATTTATTTCAATTGCCCCGTTTGCCAGCAGCCAACTGTTTGTCATGCCAAACTCGGCTTTGGCTACTCCATTTTATGACTCAACTCAGTGGGCAACTACCACTACTGGCCGATTAAATCTCTTCAAATTGCACTACACCAAACGGCGGCAAAGAAAATTCCGCGGACTCTTTAAAATTCCGCACAAGCCGAGCTGAGAACAAATTTATAATAAAAAGAATCGTGGGCCAAGATGAGATGCGATGCGATGCCCTGTCAACGTGGTGCCGCTGGGCATTAACAATATTTTTCTCCCCCGACTTCGTTTGTTATTTTTCTTACCCGTTTTTGTTTGTTGGCCGAGTACGTGTCTGGCAGAATATCTTGGCCCAAAACAGAGGCTTATGCCGCAGGCGACGGTGATAAATGCCGAAGCGCCCGCAAAGCTTAACCCCAAAAGACCATCGAGGATTGGGTCACTTTGGCAGGTGACAAGGGCCCCAGACTGAATCCATTTTTTTTTTCTACGCCGAATGGCGATAGTATCTCGGCTCACTTAGAGCATCATTATGGCACCTCTTGGGGGAATTTCGGTGCTCGTAAAACCGCAGGTACAAAAAAAAAGAGTAGCAGTCACAAGCAAAAATAATTAACAGCTTTGGATAGGCATTATCTAAGAATTTTTTGGCCATAATCAAATTAACACTCTTTTGCGATAGTATTTCCTAATGAAGCGAGTCCTTGACTCACGATTTTATTTAGCCTCAACTTTTGCACATTTAATATGTGGCTCCGTTAGACAACACAAAAAAAGTGGCAAATGATAAAAAATGAATGCGAATTTGCATAATGCAGACAACGTCAAAAACAACTCTCTCTGAATCTCTTAGTTAAATACCCAGAAATTCGTTATTTTCGGTAAACAACGTACTTCCCTACTGGCGCATTTTTGTGCGTTGACTAATCTTCTAACCCTGGCTAAAAACAACAAAATTGTACCGAGTATCGATTCGATTCCAAACAGCAATAATAAAATCCAGCAGCGTTAGCAGCACAAAAAATTCAAGTCAAATAAAAACTGGGCAATACTTTTGCTTCTGCGTTGTGAGCCAAAGCAAACAGAAGCGCCTGCGTTTGCATCGCATCGTTTCGAAATTGCCGGTATTCGTATTTGTTTGCCCAGAAAAATGCCGGTTGGCTATTACTATTATTACTATTATTATTAGTACTATTACCGCACGTTTCTTCAACAAATTCGCCTTTGCGCCCGTACTTGTGTAAATAAATTGTACGGAAAAATGGGGTTCCGAAATAGTTATAATTTGACCCGGACTTGTTAACGCTCGTTAAATGCGGAATTCCGTCTTAAATATCAGTTATGAGTTGTACAAATATTCTATATGCAGTTTGTAGCTCGTAAGCGTTTGAAATTTGGTTGCCATGCACTATACGATATTTGAATGTGATCAAACAAACGTATTTATTTGCATTTAATGTTTGACAATATTTTTAGCCAACTGCTAAATGTCATTTCAAAATATCAGTTAAAATAACAATCAAATCGAAGGTCATCTGAAGACATCAATTTGTTTTTACACCCAAATTTAAGAAACTCCAATAGTTTTTCGTTTGGCAATATGTTTTTTTTCCAAAATCGAATAATTAAAAACTAATTGTTTTTTTCTTAAGTATTCATTTAACTTACCATGCACAGAGCTGCACGCGCCATTTTGCAACGAATTTTATGGTTTATTTGACACAAGAAACGCCAGTAAATATTTAGGTGTTTTGAATTTTACAATGGAATAAACTCAGTTATCCCTTTTCGAATCTTGAAAAGAAGAAAATGCTTATTTTAGTTGTATATTGAATCGCAGGCAGGCACACAGTTTCGCACTATAAAGTTGGAATTTGCAAATATTCCGTCGTGTTTATCCTTGCAATTAGTACAGTTCTCTTGGGGCTGCTGTAGCCATTGATCGATCACAAGTGATTGGGTAGTGTTTTAGTATTTACTTTTAGGAGCCTAAACTAGAGCTCATACCGTGGTGACCGATGTGGACGAACTGAAGATGAACGCATCGAGTCTTAGCCATATAAACAGAGGCAGACGCGAAACAAAAAGGCGAAAAAACACACTCGACACAAAAAAAGACTGAAAATCGTACTTGAGAGCAGCTCCTAACCCATACAGATACCTGGCCTAAAGTGCGTGAGTGTGTGTGTGCGAGTGTGAGTGGAACGAGTTTGCTTTTTTCGCCGGATTCGTTAATTTATTTGGACAAGCGCCGGAGAGATGAGCTCGAACTAAGCCACGGGTCGTATACTTGATATATTGATCACTCTCCTCGGCGATTCGAACTCTCTCGCTCGGAATTCTCTAGGATCTGCTTGCGTGTCTCAAGAATTTAAGTTCACTTTCAGGTTCTTGGGGTTCATTAATATTTAGAGATTGATTTTTTTTCTTCGTCTTATTTATTCTCTTTTATGTTTTATTGTCTCGCGTGTTTGTTTGTTCAAAGAACGTTTTTTGTCTTTAATTGAAAATTCGAGTTTTTCGTGTTTATTTTGATTTAATTTTATCGTTAATCGAAGAGTGATATTTCAGATATACGTAGATATAGATAGATTGTCGTCTTTTTCTGGCTCCCGTCGTTGAGGTTTCATATATTTTGCTAAAAATTGTTTAGATGGTTTATTGATTTAATTAAAGCTTTGCAAAAAACCAGGCGAGCTTGGATTTATTATGCTTGACGCACGATTTCCGCATATACTAATTTTCTTCCTGTGTATGCAAGGGGCATAATTAAAACACCTCTGCAGCAGCTATTGATCACAAATGAGCCAGAATTTAGATGTTTCTAAATCCTGATATGAACTCACACAGTAGCTAAGCAATTAATCTATGAGCTCACGAACCCAATGTCAGATAGGATTACCAATCCATTTGCCATAATTCAGACACCTTTTCATTTAGTTGCGAAACACTTCCGTTTAATGATCCGCTTAGCTAGAATGTTTCTCAATATATTTTTTTTTTTGTTGCATTCATTTCTTAAAGAGTTGCTGACATTTAAAGCAAATTTTGCGGATTAAATGGCCCGACTGCCAGAAAAGGGGAAACAATTTCAGCTTAATACGAATACTCGGCTTGCTCTTGAATGCAGCAATTGACACAGAAAATAATCAGCTTCTTCTCTTGGACATTAAACAGGATGAAGTTAATGACAATGCTTAAGTCAAGGACAAAGCCCACCGAATGAAGACAATGTATGAGTATTTTCGACTATAAAAACAGAAATGAGTAAGGGAAGCAGTGATGTGGAGAAAACAAATGCTAAATACCCTTTAATCAAAACCTTAACAATGGAAATTAATTTAAATATAAGTAATTACTTAAAATTTGAATGAAAAATATTTCTAATTATTTTATACAAATTATATTGATTAATAATTACTTTAAGCTTTGTTTTAAACCTTTAAGATACCCAACTTAAGGAAGGGGCAATCCAGTGAAATCCCAAATTGGCTCAGCATGCAACCATCCAACGCAGCTGGGTTTCGTTTTGTAAAATATGTCTACGTGGGCTTAGTATAAGATTAAAAAATATACATTTTAAGCAATTCGCCAACGGCAATGTTAAGCAAGGATGCATAATAAATAATAAATAATAAAAAACGTTAACAGTCAAATACTTAAATGCATTCTCAACATTCCATTTACATTACCTGCCACGAGTGATGACCTTGACATCGCTTAGTAAGCGGCTACTATATCTTTATCCTGCTAAGCCTTCAACATTCTCAAATCATTATAAAATTTTTTGCTTTAATTTTTTTGTCATCCGAAAAAATCGAGTTGACCGAAAAAAAGGAAAAACGAAATGAAATATTAAAAAACCGGGGCTTTTGTTTTGCTTTAATTTTATTTCATATGTAAATGCATTTTTGACAGAGTTTCATTGACAGTAAAATTATTAAACATAATTTCGCGATAAACCCAAAAAGCAACAAGTGGTTGAGGTAAAATTGAGGCTGTGAAAAGGGACAAAGAAATTGTACATATTTAAATTGAGATTAATCCAAATTTGAGACTCAGTGGAATTTAAATATATATATATTTTTTTTTTCCGAACTTTTAGCCCACACAAAATTAAATTTTTATGAGCACAACGAGTCACACAATAAATATTTTTTTTTTGGAAATGACCTTTGAGAGAACAAAACCCCAAAACGAAAAACTTTTAGCTATCATCAGTCGCAAAACAAGTTATATTTTTCTTAATCAAATTCAAAAAGCCGGCGAAACTATCAAGAAATCGAAAATATAAATAGAAATATACGATTTTAACAAGCCCAAGCCAAGTTCGATATGAAAAAAGGAACAAGAAATGAGCAAGTTTAACCTAAGATCAATATCTCATGCTAACAAAGAATCCGAGGCGAGTGAGCTACGCATTGGCCAACATTTTTGTGGTAGACAGAATGTGCACATGAAGCACCAAATTTAGAAAGCCTACCAAAAAATCAA
The DNA here is from genome assembly GCF_016746395.2 of Drosophila simulans. NCBI lineage: Eukaryota > Metazoa > Arthropoda > Insecta > Diptera > Drosophilidae > Drosophila > Drosophila simulans. Next base: position 5,446,352 of record NC_052522.2, read on the forward strand.
TTTGTTGCAGTCTCACCAACGAAATACCAAAAGTCAACGCCTCTGACTCAAGCCAATGAGATGAGATGAGATGAAATGAGATGGGGAATCGTTACCATGAATCGTTCAGCCGAATGGCTTGCTCCACTGCCAATGAGTCATGGGTGCGCAGGGCAAGTCCCTTGATCCCAGGTCTCCATGTTGCATGTTGCATTCGCCGACGACCTTCGCATCTCAGATATCAACGTGGATCCCAGCAGCTGCTTCCTCCTTCGGTTGCACGCATCGATGCTTATGTAACCGGAGTTGAATGACTCTTGCCATGTTGCCCTTGTGCAATCTGGGGCCCAAAAATAAATCAACTTCGGAATCCTGATCGCCCCTTCTCGATTGTTCTGCTCAAGCCGTTTCCGGGCAAGTCTACTGGAGTTTAATTTCAATTTAATTGTAAAAACGAAGAACGCCCCTGTAATCCTTTAATTTCAGGATGCAGTTGAAAGAAAAAGATTTTTTTTTTGAGGGGGGAGCAGCCTAAAGTGAAAGGCGAAACGCACTCGTGGATGCGTCACAGATGCTATGGCAAAGATACATTTACATCCGTTTGCAGTTTTCGCAGAATTTAATGACAGCTGGGAATTTATCCAGCCGAGCAGCTTGAGAATTATCTTGTAATTATTTCACGCAATTCTTTTGGAATTTCTGAAGAGCTGCTACGTATTTTTTTATTCAGTGACAAGTTGCCAATTTTAGGCTTGATTTCTGGTAGTTTCCATTTCTCGACCAACAAATTGTGTGTGATGTCATTCGAGGCGTTTCATTAAAAATGCATTAGTCAAATTTAAGATAATCAAAAGAATACCAGGCCTAAGTTATGATTTTTGACAAAGTCAGGGGCGGATTAATAAGATTATTTCAAACAACTCTAGTCTCTTTAGTCACAGAAGCATCGGAAATCTTAGGAAATAGTAACTAAACATTTTTTTATTTTTAAATATAATAGCATATTAAACTAATATAATATATTAATAGTCTAGCTATAAAAAGGGAAAGTTTTCGAATAAAAAGAAACAAAGTAGCGCCCAAATGATATCTTAAATCCGCCCCTGTTCGCCGCATTGGTCATCGTACAATACGTGAGAAATTCACGAGAGTGAAAAAGAATTCGCGGCCAATTAAGATTTGAAATAATGCCAAGACAAATGACGACCGGGTCTGATGGAGTGACAGCCCGCAATTGTCTTAGGCATTTGGCCAGAAAACATAATCCGCTTGGCCATCTTATCAATGATATCAGACACCAAGAACTTGTTTGGCCAAGGTAGAGGTTGTAGTAGCATCTGGTAACATATCAACAAATCATTTGCATACAAATTGTGGCCGAACACTGAGAGAACATTAAATCGCCATGTATCGGAGATAATTTGGGGAAGGGGCGACCTCTTCTTCAGCGGGTGGAGCAAAAACCTCAAGGTCGAACATGGTCAGACAAAACTGCCAACAAATTTCCTTCACCTTCTTGCAATCAATCAATACACTTGTGTGCCGTTGACTGTCAACACCAAGCGAAATTTATCCGCTGCCACCGATTGAATTTGAATTCTTACTTCCGTTCCGAGTGCCTGCAAAACTACAGATACACTTTGACCAACGCTTATGTGGGCTTATATTTCGAGCTAATATTTGCCTAAGCCGGGCATTGAAACTATAAATATTTATTAATTTATAAGCGAGGCATTTGTTTGAATTATGACACCAAATTAAGCTCACACGACACAAGCCGCAACTTTAAGTGGTCAAGACAAGACGAAACCTATAGGCCAAAAAACAGCTAAAAGATTCCTGAATTTAGATCCCACTATTTCAAGTGGCTGAACCTCTTAAAACACCTTTCAAACGCCTCACCTGCGCAGATTTGTTATCTCTTGTGATTTATCGACAAATAATGCGTTGCAGACATAATTTTCTGGCCAGGAAATACAAGCCCAAAATCGCTTTAAAAGGAATTAAAACTAAGCAAAAAAGAGCGCAAAATAAAACAGTGGCATTGAAGCTTCGCACAAATAAAAACAGCGATTAATATAAGCTAAAGTAAAGACAGTGGGCCCAGAAATTGATATATATGTATTTCCCAGCTCAGGTGTCACATTTTGATATTAATGGGTAGCAAAAGACAAATATGCATAAAACAACAGCAAACATTTTACGATCTATTTGGAGGAGGGAAAACAGAAATTAGCATGCAAATAATTCAATTAGGTAACTTTGATCCATTCTCTGGTTCGTCATTAGCACACAAAGCTCACTTTAAATCAGATCATAAAAAAATCTTGCAAAATATACAAATTCGAGGGAGCAATCAAGAATCGCCAACCAAACAACTGAACTTTTACGATGGGCGGACCAGAAAACCACATTCTCTATATTTTTGTTGATTTTAATCGATGTTCGTTTGGTAGCTGGTTTTATTTGCAAAAATTGGCTGATTTGATTCGGGCAAAATGTGTGTGCATAAATTAGAATTCCAAATTTGTAGTTTAGTTTGAAGAACATGAACTCGTTTTAGCTGCCATGGAGTGTTAATAGGACTTTTCTTTCAGATGCGAGACAAGTTTCTTATCTGAAAGTGTTATGAAATGTGTTTTGCATAGAGCACTGTCCATCTTCTCCAGCTTCAAAGCATCCAATCCAATGGCCATAAAGTCAGCACTATTTCGGTGACGCAAATGCAGGGCGTCCGGATTGGTCACTTGGTGATTTTTGGTCCGGGCCATTTGAATGATAATATCTGTGGCCGGCAGAATTATGGCCATCTAGATGATACTGGTTATGCTGTGATATAACATTCTATAATAACTAAGCATCGCATTAAGCCCAAAGCCTCCAAACTGTCTCAGACGCCTTGCCACGTTCGTCTATTTTGGGTGACTATGTGAAGTTCAAGGAACTGTCTGACGCACGCCGCGTATACTTAATCTATAGAGGTGGTGTCACTTATGAGGCGAAAATTTAGATGGTTAGCCTAGCGGGTGGTCTATAAGATGCTAATGTGTTATTTTGGGAATGGCAGTTGACCTGACAAGGGGAGAATGAAACTTCCCACACGTGAGTGGCGAAATGGCAAAGAAATTTTTCACAAATGCTAATCTGCTTAGAAATGCTTTCACTTTCAACGAAAGTCTGCAGCAGCGAAGGAACGAAAAGAAATCAGCGTATTTGAAATTTCTATGAAAAGACTTTTACCTTCACTTCGGCAAGAACTTTCATTGAACATTAATGAATTCTATAAATATCCTTAGCAACACATAAATCAACCTTAAAGTGTGGGGGTTTTTTCAAGTCAAACATCATCGTTGCCTGTATAAACATATAAAAAAATACAAGTTATTTCATTTTATCTTTCCGCTTTCGTTTCGCTTCAAAGAACCTCTTTTTATATAAACCAGACAATCAGATTCATTCAACTCTATAAAGAAATGTTCCAACTTCTCGATTGCATATTCATGATGCAAACTTGCTTTTTTCGCACATCTCTTATGAAACTTTTATAAGCATGTTAATCTCGTTTAGGATAACCGAAACAGGAATTCAAATAAATTCCCCATTAATTAGCCACGTCAGCAGAAGTCATAGGCCAAGAAAGAAAATCTATCAAAATCCTGAGCATTTCAAACAGCCGCATTTGCGATCAGAGTACCAATAAAGGAAAGCTCTTAAAATTGATTAATTCCATTCGGCTGGAAAGGTTAATCCAGCAGAAGCCGTTCTAAACGCTTCAGACCATTTTGTGTAAAGTGGCATAAAGTTGTTCTATTTCGATTATAAAATAAAATCGACAAGTCCATAAACTTTTAATGAGCCCAGACCAAACCAAGCCCGACCTTCACGTCTCAATCAATATTTATTGATGACCAGCAGCCGCACTCCAACTTCGAAAAAAGAGTGGTTTTGAGGAAAGTTTGCGTGTGGCAAATAGTAATCAATCTAATGGCTTCGCTTATGCTTATTGATTATAAACAGTTTATTTTTGAGACCTTTGCGTAATCGCGGACCCCAACTCTCAGTTTCAATTTTAAGTTTTCTAATCATCCCGCAAAAAAAGACGAAATACCGCCGATAACTTTTAATTTCAATGTTTATAAGCGTTCATTGACGCTCGATTTGATTGAAAATATTATGCAAAATGTTTCTTTGTGGCCAAAGCGATGGCAATTAATCTTTGGCCAGCGCCTAAGAACAGGTATGTTGCCTTTGTTAATGAAGCCTCGTCTTCGGATTCTGGTTCTTCTCATCGTGTTCTACTGTACGCTGTGATGGCAGCATTTTATGCAAATGGAAAATCTTGAAACCTCTTAAAACCAATTAAGCATCAATTTATTCTCCTTTAGTTAAATTCCTATTTTTTCCAATAAAATGTATTGAATTAATATATATTGGTTTTAAGTTAGCCGTAGATATGAGCATTCGTGTATAAATTAGTTAAGCCACAGTTCGTATAATCAGCGCTTTTTGTCCACGCCAATTTCCCATGAACATTTATAATTAGTCTGTCTCTTAAATCACTTGTAATCAGCAAACTGCTCCCAACAGGGGATTTCGAAGCTGTCCGTCAATCAAATTCAAAACGCGAAGCAGAAGAGCCGTGATCGAGAAATCCGTGCGGCAAAAGCTCGAAAATTCTCACACAGTCAGTTGGCTTAAGCCGAAGTTCTTAATCCGTTCCGTGTAACGAGTGCAGTAAGCCGATTTGTTTGTCAATCTAACGGTGAGTGAGGTCACCAAAAAGTGAATGCGAAGCCTCCGCACTCTCGATTTGGTGGCCATAATAAAATCCGTAAATAAATTTGCGTTTAGCACATATTTCAGTGCAGTTTCCTCGACCAAGGCTATTCCAAGCGAGTCAGTCATGAGGCATCCGAGCATCCAAGCATCCGGTTTGAAGTGACTTGGATTATTCGCTAATCAGATCTGTAGCGAGTGTGCGCGCCAATCCATCCATCAATCCGAACTATCTTCGAACAGATTTCACGCTTCAGCAAGTCCTCACAATCGCTTAAAAGATACATTTTTCTTGCTGTCTCTTCCATTCCCTGAATGTCATTGCCAAGTCGGGATTTAAGATCGTGGGTGGGGTTTTTTTAGATCGATATTTCTCACCACCTGCCTTGCTAATTATGCCTTTATAAGCCAGGCAAATTAATATATTTCAATTTGTTATGGTTACCATTTAAAAGACTTTTTAAGAGCTTGAGTCGAGTCAGATATTGCTGACAAAATGATCTAATAGTTTTGTGGGTTTTTGGAACGTTCGTAAGGCCGAAGCTTCGCACATTAAATCTTTTACTCCATGCACCATTAATCAAGTATTTCGAAAAACTTAAGACTTGAAAGTAGCCTTGTCAATAGTATAAAGTTGAATATAATTCAATCAAAACCTTATATGTGCATATGCTATTCTAAATAGACTATGGTATCAAAGGTCACCACGAAATATGATGAACTATTACAATTTGTACGCATTATAAAGTCCAATGATATGCGTTAAGATAACCTTATTTCATCAATCATTAACAAATAACCCGACACAAAAAGGCAGCTTCGAAATCGCCGGGTTGACACATGGTGCAGCCCACAATCGGTTGGCATATCAGTTGTTACTGCAAACAAACTGATGCATATCCGACCAGTTGCCTCAACGGCAACAAAAGCTGACAGCGAAAAGTTTGTTCGGGTTTCCCAAAATGCAAACGCCATGGGAAAACTAAGTCGAATGCACCAAGCTGACTGGCGAGGAGATTCATTGTTTCGGATCTCATTTTGGACCCCAGCTGCCTTGAACCCGCTCTAAAGATGCATTCAGCTGTTGTATACAATAAAAACTTTATTATTCTTCGCTTTAGCTAAAAGTCGTTTGTACATAAAAATGTTACACATATTATTGTATATGGGAGGGTAAAAGACGTATGTATTGCTTTAATACATTGCTAAATTCTCGGTTAAGAACATGCTACAAATACAAATACAAGTACAAGTGCAAAGGACGGATTATTAATACAGACCTAATTGTTACCTTTAAAAGAAGGTAACTTGTGCGGAATATTCGAGTTCAAAAGGGAATGTTTTGTTCTTAAAACTAATGGGCGGAGTTTCGCTTACCTTTCTCTGGGTCACTTAATTAAGGCACTAGCTTAGCTGAAGTTTATGCAATTCAATGATCTCTATGGTTAGTCGCAGGTCAGTCGTTCAGGTATGTTTATAACAACAATTTGTTTTCAGGCACTACGAACTACACCATAATAGTTCTATCTAATTAAGGCACGAGTGTAATATTTCGATGCTAGTTCCGACTAGCCTGCGACTTTTTCTAAAACAAAAAACGTACAATTGCGGAGGGGTATGCTGTTGTGTCTGGGCGTTAATTGAGCGAAAATTGATATGCAAATACTGTAGAATACTCTACGTGAACATGAGTCATCTGTTTGAGCGTCTTCGTTTGATGTGCTTGGTTCTGGTTTTCATTCGGAAAAACATTCAGTCTTCTCTTGGAACTGATCTGGTCGATTGGATGGATGATTATAAGTACCAAAAACTGAAAGCTTGTGAGTCGGTGCGGACGTCAATTGCATAAACTTTTTAAATTAAAAACTACGAGTACAGTCGAACTTCTCTGAACTAAAATTAATTTGTTTATGTATGTGAGAAGCGATGAATATATGGCGAAAAATATTTGTTATCCAAAATAACTTTGGTCGCTAAAAATTTTAAAATATAACTTTTTAGTTTCTTGCTTATTTTCAGCGGTTGGAGAATTCTTTAAACTATTTAAACCAACAAAAAACGAATGTTACCGACATGAACACTTTAACAATTGCCTATGCACATGGATACCATTAAATTAAATAAAAAACCAAACATTAAACAACATTAAAAACGTGCACTATCAGAAACTGTAAGTTAGAATGTTTCGCCTTAGAGAAGTTCGACTGTAATGTTTAGGGTGAGAATTCTTGGAGGGGACGGAATGTTTTTGTTTTGTTTTCCTCTTGGTTGGCTTGTGTTTTCCTTGGTGCAAGTGTGCCAGATGCCACGGCTAAAAAGAGACAATGCAAGAAGGTTAAGCGACCGACCCTGACTTGGATATAGTCAAGTACTTACCGTCGACTATCCGCGCACCAGCTCAAATCGCGTCTGAGATTCCTTGAACTGAATTCTCTTCTTGTGCTGCACGTGGGCTTCACTGAGGAACAAAGTAGACGCCACCAGGGTTAACACAGTACCCACACATGCCAGGATAAAGGACCAGCCAAACCAATTGTTCGCATGCTCCGGCATCCAGCCATTCCGGTTGCCAAATCCAGCGAATACGATCACTGCAATGGCCGCACTTACTCCAGCACCGAGAAGCACATATCCCAACGATTTAATGAGCGTAATGAAGTGCTTTTGATCCGGACCAGCGCACAGGATGAAGACCAGTACTCCGATGGCAGACACCAACATCCCGATGAAGGCCAGAGTGTAGAAGAACTGAGTGGCTATCATGAAGGCGGGCAGCAGGAATCCACGGATCTCATCGTAGCCCGTGGTAAATGGGTCATACACCCAACGGCAGCCCACGAAGAACCTCCGCTGGCTGTCGTCGTTCACGTCCGGCAGCGACCGGAAGCAGTGCACCCACAGTCCCAGGCGATCCAGCTTGGCACCCGTGATGCGGTAATCACTGACCAACCAACTGGGCGTTGCAAATGCAATCACGATGAAGGCAAAGGCGAACACGAAGACGCCAACGCCACAACTTCCGGATAGTGTGCGCCTCTTCATGTTCACTGTGTTTTGGGTGTGGCTGGTGGGCAGGTGCTCCTGGGAATCCTCGCGTGCGAAGTGGGATGGTTTTTGCATCCTTTGAGTGGGAAATTCTATTGGAATTTCGCTGGTTTCCTGGGGAAATGTTTGTTTGGTTTGCTGTTTGGGTGTGGACTGCAGTGTGACCGCCGTGGTTACACAGCAAAAAACCATGGGGCGACAAAATAAATACCAAATGCAACGGCGCCAATAAATACCAAAAAAAAAATTATTTAAATTGTTAATTTTTTAACTTTAGTTAATTTTTTCCAGATGTTGAACATACTTCTAAAATTAAATAAATTTTTTTAATAGAATATAACATATTTTGGTTATATTGTCGATAAAAACTTATATTTAAAAGGCCCAACCGTTGTAAATGCTAATGAGCGTCGTTTCATTCTGGAAGACATGCTCTCCTCAATCATTCCCCTAATTAAGGGCAGCCACAGCCTTGTGGGCGGCATCATCCAAGTCACTGGCAGTCTGAATGGGCAGGCCCGAATTCTTTAGGATCTCGCGAGCCTGATTCACATTGGTGCCCTCCAGTCGCACGACCAGTGGAACATTCAGTTGCAGCTTCTTGGAAGCAGCCACAATGCCATTGGCAATGGTGGCACAATTGACAATGCCGCCAAAGACATTGACCAGGATTCCCTTGACTTTAGGGTCAGCTGTGAGGATCTCGAAGGCTTTGGCCACCTGATCCTCCTTGACGCCACCGCCGACGTCAAGGAAGTTAGCGGGCTCGCCTCCATTCAGCTTGATGATATCCATGGTGGCCATGGCCAGGCCAGCACCATTTACCAAGCAGCCAATGTTGCCATCCATGGCGACGTAGTTCAGATTGTACTTGGCCGCCTCCACTTCCCGGGGATCGGATTCCTCCTCGGTGACGTCCATGGAGAAAATATCCTTCTGACGGAACTGAGCATTGTCGTCAAAGTTGAGCTTGGCATCAACGGAGATGACTTCTCCCTTATCCGTCTCCGCCAGCGGGTTGATCTCGATCTGCACGGCATCCACAGCTTTGAAGAGAGTATAGAGTTTCTGAATTTCCTCGGCACAACGCTTCACAGAGTCTCCCTTGAACTCCAAGAACTTGGCCACCTCCAAGAGCGTCGACTCCGGAATGGGCTTGTCAATGTCTAGCGGAACAGTCTTAATTTTCTCAGGCGTTTCCTCGGCCACCGCCTCGATATCCATGCCACCGGCAGGCGAGGCAATCAACACGGGTCCATTGTGCTCGCGGTCCAGCAAGATGCAGAGATATGTCTCGCGAGTAATGTTGATACTGCGTGCCACCATGACCTTGTTGACCAGAATTCCCGATTTGGGCGTTTGTTTTGTTATCAGTCGGTTTCCAATCATCTGCTGGGTAAGCGAGAGCACCTCGCTCTTGCTGCCGAAATGATAATAAATTATTAGTATAAGCTGGTCTTATCACTTGTGTTTTTAAGGTACACTCTGGCTTTCACAAGCTTTTATCATTTTCAATATGGGCAGAATGATAAGATTAATCGTATATACAAATGATTTTGTAGAACATAAATAGAAAACAGACTCTAATATTAATTTTTTAGATAAAATTTGAATGTGAATAGCCGGAAAAGACCTAATATATATTACTTGGTGGTGATATGGACGCCGCCCTTGAATCCGTTGTCGAAAGTTCCCTTGCCACGCCCACCGGCGAGAATCTGCGCCTTCACCACGTATTCCGGGCACTCTGAAACACAGAAACACGGCATTTAACATCAATTAGCCCAAAGATTACATAAACACCGGCATGGTCACTTCCTCCACTTACCAAAAGTCTTGACGACCTCGGCATCTGCCTTGGAGTTATCCAAGACCTTGAATTGCTGGATGGCCACTCCATACTTTTGGAGGAGATCCTTGCTCTGGAACTCCAGCAGATTCAGGTTGCGCACGGGAACCTAGCATCGAAAGATAAACAAAGCCAAGACAAAGGTCACTTCAACTTCTCTTTTCCAAGAGTTGGGACATAGAGGAATGTGAGTGCGAGGAAACCTTATGAACGATGTGACGGGCTGTGGTGACTGCTCTCAGTAGGAACGACATCTTGGCTGCTCTGCGGTAGTAACTGAATACCTTGGCTAACTTGGTATAAATTTATTTTCGTAACTTTGTCGGCAAATTTAGTTTAAAAACACAACCGAAAATCGCCGCCGTTCCACGATGCTTATCACTGCACAATGTGACCAAGAAGCACGACTACATCCCACGGTGATAGAAATATACCAAGTTTCAATACCATCTTGAACTAGTTCACACAAAGCAATGGTCTTACTTCTGCAGTCAGCTGAAAATCAGCTGTTATTGTGTACTTTTTTTCCGCTAATGGTCAGCGAAGAATGACGAATAGCACAAATTGAATGAAAAACCTGAGTGAGACGGTAACCGAAGTCACCATGCAAGAAAATGTAGTCCACGAATCATTGCCCCAGATCCCGGTGGCCACTTCGGTGACCTGTTGCTTCGTGCTGGCTGTTCTGTACGTGGGTAGCCTCTACATTTGGAGCACCAAACACAACCGGGATCATCCAACCACGGTTAAGAGAAGATTCGCCAGTGTGTCCATGGTGATGCTGGCAGCCCCGTTCTTCGTCTACTTCTTCTCATCGCCGGAGCTGCTCAGCCGGGTACCGTTTCCCAAGCTGCTCGGTCTGCGCTTGGAGGGATTGTGGCAGGCTGTTGTGATACCATACGCCCTGACGGTGCTGCTCTTCCTGGGACCCATCTTTGTCAACATGCAGAACGAGTCCGTGCGCTCCTACTTTGGTACTGATAAATACACCTATGCCTATCAGTCCCTTCTCACTGCTAGACTTGAATTACAGATCTGGACTACTGGAAGGGATCATTTGGGAGCATCATCTGGGTGCGCAACCATGTGATGGCACCGCTGAGCGAGGAGTTCGTCTTCCGAGCCTGCATGATGCCCCTGATCCTGCAGAGCTTTTCGCCCCCAGTCGCCGTTTTCATAACGCCGCTTTTCTTCGGAGTGGCCCACTTGCATCACATAGCCGAACGCCTGAGCTTAGGCGTGAATTTGAGCAGTGCCCTATTGATTGGACTGTTCCAGTTCATATACACCACGCTGTTTGGCTTCTATTCCGCCTTTCTATTTGCCCGTACAGGCCACGTGGTGGCTCCCATCTTGGTGCACGCGTTTTGCAACCACATGGGTCTGCCGGATCTGCAAGATCTGTGGCAGCAGGATCTCTGGCGACGAGTTGTGGCCATTGTTCTCTACTTAGCTGGATTTGTTGGATGGATATTCCTGGTACCACTGGCTACAGATCCTTCGATCTATGATAACACCCTGTACTGGAATACATAATTAAATTAATTTGTATGTATCAACCGCTGCCATACGTCGGTTCATTTATGTGTACATAAATATTATTGCATGTATTATGTTTAGATGTAAATTGCATATCGATGCGAGCTAATGTCGTGCACAAAAAAAAGACTTCCGATGAAAAAGAAAAGTGAAAGTACAGTTATATGTATACATAGAAAGACAGTTGTTCTGTTTTGTTTTTTCGAAATTAATTTTATTTCAACTACTTTTGTTTGCATTTGTTTAATAAACAATTTCTTAAAATGTATAATTATTTTTTAAAGAAAGAAAGAAATAAGAATTCAAATTTAGGCGGTAGTTTGTGGTTCCGCGGAACCACCAGTTCCAACATATCGGTATCGGGCAACTGGTCACTCTGCCCCTCAGAGCCACAAAGGCTTATCGATAGGGCCCGATAGGCCCAGACAAGTAAATTTTGGTAAATATGTGATGATTTAAAACGACGCACAACAAACGAGAACCTAAACGACCCAAAAACCGAGAGGTCAGCGCCAGGAGGCCCAATCGGAGGTAATCCCGCAGAGCAGCGACCCGTCCCAGAGCTGGGACAACAGATCCGCGTTCTGGTGACGTTTGTGGTCTTTGCCCAGGACTACGAATGATAGTAATTATAGAACAATTAAGACTAACCTCGACCCCCGGGGGCATCCTGGGACACTTGCAGGCCGCGCGGAAGACCACGTCAACGCACACGCAAATAGATCCCAAGCAGAAACAGCAAGAACAACACACCCACCCACCCAACCGCACACAGAATGTATTGCCTACAATGCCTGCTGCCCGTACTACTGATACCGAAACCCACGAATCCGGCCCTGATGGAAACGCACGTGATGTTCATAGTCCTCTACCTGGTCGGATTCTTCCTGGAGCGAAAGCCCTGCACCATCTGCAGCCTCGTATTCCTCACAGCCGTATCCCTGATATGCTACAGTGGCGTCGGGAACTGCATCTTTTGGGGCAACTGCGAGGGCCATCTATGTGAGAATGGATAGAGGGTCAGCAGGGCGCCGCTTATCTTTCACTCCCAAGCAAAGGAACCCCCGTAGTCATAGTCAACGAAGATAAAGTGCTAATAATAACTACCTTTTTACGGAATTACGTTCGCGTTGTTACAGCTTTACATCCTAGAAGATCGGAGAAGTCTGAGGAGCAGGCGGAGATAAGGGATTAGGGATAGCTTGACTAAGTCGGTGAAATCAAGTGATCAGTGATACAAGTGATGAGTGAGTCCGACCAGGAAACAAAGATTGTGTGTCTAGTATACCCATTGCATTATTTTCAGCCCCTATATGTTACCTTCATAATTCTCTTGGTTATGAAATGTAATTGTATTCAAGCGTTTTTTGTTTTGTTTTTAAAGCTTAGACGAATTTAGTTTATATGAAGAAAGCCACCCAAATGCCCTACCCTTAAAATCAAAAATAACCCCTATCCACCCCACTTGTCAATGCAACTTACGATTAGTCATATATGTTATATATATATAAATATATTATACAAAACGTAATTGTAAAGAAAACTAAGGCAAACCACACATTCACTGCGCATCCTTGCTGAGTTGCTGAGCCAACGGAAGCTGCTGACATCGGTTGTAATTACCCTGTCGTGTGCACGTGCAAAAACTGTATATACAAACAAGCATATAACTTACACCGATCGAAAAAATTATACATTATATACATAAACTGTAAACGAGAGACAAGCACAAATATGTAAAAATGAGTAAGAGGCGGGCGATAACTTATACAAATAATATTGTTCGATTTTTGCGAATTTGTATGATTTGAGCGGTATCCAAAAACGGAAAGTGTGGTAGATATAATGAAATAAAATTTAAATAATGGTAAACTTCTGCAATAGCTTGTTTAAATATTTTTATAGTTGCGGGAACTGTTACTTCGAAATCCGATTTTTTTATATTTAAATAGAACCTATTCTCCTGGAATTTACATATATATATATATGTATTTATTCCTATATCCCACAGCCAAATAAAGTACGCATTTTATTTGATTTCCAATTATCCACAATTTTATTCGCTTCAAAATGTGAGTGTATATAGTATATATGTTCATATATAATGTACAAATTTCTCTTCGCTGTCGTTGGTTTTGGAATTTGATTATATCAAGATCAAATCAGCTTCATCTTCGTTCTTAATTTACTAACAACTACACAAGACAATTAATTAATTAAAAATACGATAATAATTTATGTACAAAAATTTCCATCGGATTTATTTGTGTGTATTTTGTGAAAAACAAAACTGTAGACAATTCAAAAAACTGAAAGAAAAATACTTGGAAAACTTTCACAATTTTCTTTTTCACAGGCGATTGTGTTCTGTGTTCTAGTTGTTGTTGTTGTTGGTTGGAATGTTATACACGCATTAATATAAAATATACAAAAATGATATATAGAGAATACGTTTTTTGAAGAAGGCCAGATATGGTAGAAAGGCATGTTTAAAACTTGTTGATTAGTTTTGGTTTTTACTTTTTCTTTTAAGCTGCTTTGATTACAAAACAAATCGAGACGATTCGGTTACAATCTTAGATTCTTCGGGTTTAGTTGGGTACATGATGACTCCTTCTCCTAGTTCCTCGCGGTCTACACCCTCGTCGAGATTCGATTCGCACAGCAGCAATCACAGGCGTGGTCTTCTTGTTACTTAAACGGAACGAGGCTGGACGACTGCAAGTGCAAAATATTTTTATTTAGAAGTGCTGATTTCTAGATATTTCAAAGATATCCCATCCTCATGATCCTCAGATCCCATTACCATGATAATAAAAGTGTAAAGATCTACTCACAGTGAGGTCGCTGGGACTCTTCGGGGGCAGCAGCTCCTCCCTCCATGGCCTGCATCATGGGCACCGGGATGCGGACGGGCTGGGCCAGACTGCGTCCGTAGACCATGCGGCCGAAGGGCAGCTGCTGGGGCTGGTCGGGCATCGGCGGGGTCATGGTGTCACGGGGCTGCTCAGGCAGGGGCTGGAGGATCAAACGCTGGATGCGCATCTGGGGCACCTGCTGCTGCTGCTGCTCCTGTCGCTCCTGGCTGACTTCCTGGTGCTGTTCCTCCGGCTGCTGCTGCTCGGGCTGGACGGTCTGCTGCTGCTGTTGCTGGGGCACCGTGGTCTGGGCCTCGGTGGTGGCCTGCTCGGCGGAGCTGGAGACGTCTTCGTCGCTACCCTCGCTGGATTCCGCACCCTCCTCGGCGGCCAGACGACGCAGCTCGTCGGTGATGCGATCCTCGGCCATGCGCTGGATGTTCCTCAGATCCTCGGCTGTGATGCCAACGCGCTGCAGGGCCATTCCGAAGGGCATGGGCTGGATCTGAATCTGGGGGATCTCACGCTGCTCCTGGCGCTGCTGCATCTCATGACGCTGCTGCATCTCCTGGCGCTGCTGCATCTCATGGCGCTGCTGCATCTCCTGGCGCTGCTGCATCTCCTGGCGCTGCTGCATCTCCTGACGCTGCTGCTGGGCGGGAATCTGGACGGGCACATCGTCGGCCACATGGATCTCACGGAAGGGGATCTGCTGCATGTGAATGCGCACGGTCTGGACCTTGGGCATCTGCATCTCCTCGGAGGACTCCATGCGAGGAGCCTGCATCACCTGTGGCGGCATGGGAGGACGCATGGGCAGGTGCTGGAACGGAGGTGGCAGCTGGCGGATGATTATGGGTCCCTGCTGTTGCTGCTGGGGCAATTGCTGTTGCATCTGCATGGCTGGCGGCATCATCCTCTGGGGCATATGGGTCAGCGGCATCTGGTCGGGAATGCGACCGAAGGGAATGGGCACTCGCTGGAAGGGAATGAACATGGGCCTCAGCGGCTCGGCATCCTCATCGGAGTCCTCCTCCTCCTGCTCCCGCTGGCGCTTGGCGTCCTTCTCCTCCTTGTCCTTGTCGTCGCCGCCGTCGCAGAAGATTGAGATCCGCTCGCCGGTGATGCGTGCCTTCTTTGGATCCGTGGTCAGGTTGACTCCGAAGGGCAGGGCCACCGTCTTCGAGGGCGAGTCGACAATCTCCTCGGCGTGCTTGCGCTCCACCACACAGTTCATGCGGGATCTGTCGGGAATAAGAAATATTTGATAGGGATAAGGATTGTCATTAGATATTAATGGTATTTGCAATCAGAGTTTCATTTTAGGTTAAACTATTTAGCAATCTTTTCGATGCTTACTTCTTGTTGTTGCGCAGAATGGCGGCAGCCAGGTCACTCAAGTCCAGCTCGAGTGGCATCTTGCCGGGGAACTTCTGCAGCTCATCGGTCTCATCGCTGTCGGAGTAGGAGTTGTCCTTGTCGGGGTGCTCCTCGGCATCCTGGGTGGCTTCAGTCTTGCGACTTTCCGGCTCCAGGCTCTGCAGTTCGGAGTCATCGGCAGATCCAGCAGCTCCTCCCAGCAAAGGTTCAGCACGGGGAAGTTCCTGAAAATAAGAAAATACATGGTTTACCTATCTGGTTATATTGTAAAGTATATTATATATTGTTATTTGTTTACGTCATTCCCCTAAGCAGACATATTTAACCGACCCCCAATTTTCGGTCTTAGATCATGTTGCGTGATTTTGTTTCCCCCAATTTTCCAACGTTTTGTCGTAAAATTGACAAAGTTGTTTTCTTTGGGCCCTCAACTGAAACTGAGTGTCTGCTTTGCAGTTGCTTTTCGTTATTTTCTTGACTAGTTTGTATTTTTTTTTCTTTTTTTTTGAGCCGAGTTTCTTGCCAGCTCTTCGTGCGCGAAACAATGAGGGGCAGAGACCCCCGGTGGCAGTCATCGCAGTCAATTGCCCGGCGGAGATGTGACCCCAACCTACATACGACCGAAACCAAAAGTAAAATGCCATCGGAGTAAAATGCTCGTTGTAGCCGCGGCCCGAGAAGTCCAAACAAAACAGCGAACCAGCCACGAAATTACATAATCGCACGATCGCACACAGCCAAACAAATGGCTATATCTGCGTTTTGCGGCCGAGTGGATCGTGGCTAAGCAGAATTCATGCCCGGCCACAATGGGCACAGAAGTAAACAAACGAAAAATAAATTTAAATTATATGACTCTCTCATTAATGGCCAGCCACGAACAAGGGGGAGTTGGGCGGACTCGAAGCGGGATGGAGGTGATGTGGATAATGTTTTATACATACATATATCCGGTTCGGATGGATGGATGGCTTATTTTGCAGGTCACCCCGTGTACTTGACAAAAGAGGTTGACATTGAACTGAGACAAGTTCTCTTCGCATTTCCTCTAAATGATTGAGATATATATTTGGCTTAGAAGATCCTCTAATCATTAGTTAAGCAAGAAGGCTGCCCTTCACTTTTTAGAGATGGAACCGATCTGGGAATGCCTGGAATTAATTTCTTGACAAAAACTTTCCTATCTTTGAATTTAACAAAATTTCCATTTCTCAGAAAAGCCGCAGATCGTCAACAAAAACCAGTCCGTATGCAAAATGGACCAAAAGTGAGTCAATCTTGAGTCATGTGCTCCCAGGCCAGGTGACACACAATCCGTAAATTTCACTTTAAAATCATATGTGTAAGAGAAAAACAGCAAATTGGGTTGAAAATAAAAAAAAATACGAGCTGAAATCGAAACCAAGCCCAACCAGTTCAGCAAACAAGTTCGCTCGATTTGATTGTTTGTTTTTCGCATTCGTAGTTGAATTTCAAGGCCAGGCGCGTCTGGAGATAAAATCTATTATAATACAAAGAGAACATTTGTCTGCTTCTAATTTGCCTTAGCTTATTGGGCGGGACATGTGGGGAATCGCGTCGCATTAAGATGACAATTAAATGATTACAAATTGAATGCTCCGTGCAATTAAAATGACTGACAGCCCTCCGAAGTCGGACGGTAGGCATTTAATTTGCAAAACTTTTATTTATAGCCCGAGTGAGTGACGTGCGTCAGTCGCCGCCGGCTGCAATTGTCATTCTAGAGGCGGCTCATGGCAATTTCTTTAGGGAAATCATCCATAAAAAAAATCCATTTGCGCTTAGCCAGCATAATAAGTTTTTCTTCTGCCCGTCGCTTGGTTGTCCAAGTGCCAAGCGATTTTGCACAACAGCAGATAAATAACATTTACCTATATGCTGGCTGCCTGTCTGCCAGTATGTCGGTACATTACATAATCGTCAGGCCAAAAAGCATTTGCTTTGTCCCCAAAAAAAATCACACTCACACACAAGAGCAGAAACAAAGTGCGAGAGGCAAGCGGAGAAAAACGAAAGACTTAAGCGCGCAACTCGCCTTAAATGGCAAACAGTCAACGGCAATGGCCAAAACCACAATGGAAGCCCGGTCTTTGGTCTTTGGTCTGCTGATGGCTTTTTGCTGGATGCTTGGGATGTTTGCCCGAAAGGTTGTTCGGTTGCTTATTTTTATTTTTTTGGCTTTCGGTCGGTACCAAGCGGCGCCAGCCGGCAAAAGAAGACAAATACAGCAGAAAACACTGAAATGACAGCAAAATTGCATTATGGAACGGCTGTTGCAAGCGATGGCCACGTGAGAAGATCTTCATCAGCCGGAGATATCAACGTTGGAAACGAAGGTGTACGAAATCGCATTTGAGAGGTGGAGGATTTATTAACTTCATTTGGATTCTGGGAAATAACCACTAAGAGGGAGAGGCTTTTAGGCTGCAAGTGCATTGACATCATTTCGAACTCTTAAGGAGCCAAAGTGATACTTAAAAAAACGAAATCTCTTTAATGCAAAAGATTCATTTGTCTGATTAGGTTCATCGCTTAGTACCTACACTTAAAATCAATCTACAGCGATTTTCGCTGTTTCGTAATTATTGAAATTGCTATCAAGCTAATATTTAAAATCATTTGCTTATCGATGTCGTTAGCCTTGAGTCTCTAATAAAACAAATTTGAATTCGATTTTCAATTACAGAGCACTTTAAACAATGGTTCATTACGATGGCCGTTATTGGCAGCTTTCACTCTTATCCATTAACTTGCCGCACAATCAAATTAATTGGGATCATATGCTGCAGTAATGAGGCTTTATAAAAAGGCGTAGTTTTCAGAGGGTTTGCCTCTTTTTGGTTGATCACATAACAATTGCATTCATTGCATGGAGTAAAAATCACTTTCACGATTTTCCGACCATCTCTACTGGCAGCTGCTCTTTCAGCTGATGATCTCTGGCATTTTGGATGCCCCAGCAGCAGCAGCAACAGCCGCAGCAGCAACAATTGCTGCGCCCACGCCCGCTTCAGTGGATTTTTGTTGTGTCTTTTTGTATGTGGCTTGCAACATGTTTTGTTACTACCGAATGCTGCTTTCACTTCGTCTGGCATTTGATTCGCAATTGTTTGCTCTCTGGTTATTATGTCGCAAGCTCCAGGCTGCGAGCTCCAAATGCGAACTCCACCATTTTGGTGTCCACTTAAGCGTCAAATTATGGGAATTTCGCTTGATTGAATTTATCGTTGCATTCGCTGGATTCGTTTGTTCGCTCATTCGTTTACATAAGCCATCTGCACAGCGGGTTGAATAACCTGATCAGAGCACTATATGTATATGTATGCTATGTGCATAATTTGTTTCATTTTGCACTTTCCATATCGGCTAATTGAATATTGATGACACGAATGCAAATGATTGGACCGCCAGTCATGAACTTTGAATTACGCGCCTTGCCCAGTCATCCAATCATCAATCAGCTATTTTATATCCATAGTCCTAAAGTTGTGTCTATAAAGTTGTTACTTTTTTTTTCATAACTGCCATTTGATTATGGTTACATGCGTGAAATTTCTCAAGGAAGCATACAATTGAACATTTTTTGTTTTTTGCTGTTATGTACATGTGAATATGCGAAATTGCTTTGGAGCTAGGTGCTTATTCAATCACTTTTGATTGAATTGGCAGTTATGTGGCAAGATTTTTGTATAAGTATAATGACTAGGAAACGTTTAGATTTACTGCAAGTCGATATTTCCCAATAAATTTCCAAAGTGATAGTGATTTACAGGAAAAAGTAATTTACTTTCCACTCCGACATGTCTATCTTGTGTTTTATAATTATATGAATATATAGCAACTGATTTATTTACTTTACAGTTAATACACATTCAACTGTTTCCTTTTGGCTTCAAATTAAATTTCTACCCAATGATCTTATTACGATTTTAGCTAATATATCTAACATGTGAATATCACATTTCGTGATATAAGGTGCCTGTCGAAAGTCTGCGATCCCATGGAACTAATAGCGCGTGCAGTCAACAACATTTTGAGGGAAATTACAGCAGGTCCACACGAAGGGGGAACATTTTTCGGCTACCACAGATTATAGCTACATTTTCCGGTAATTATATTTAATTTTGCTTAATATTCGAAGTTTTTTTTTGGAAGTCCGACTTCAGTCCGTAGCGTGTGCAGTCGAACGGTGCGAGCCATTATTAGCCAACTCTATAATTTTTCAAATTCAGAGCCCCATAGAGCACGATACTAATCTGCCATGGCAACGGACCATTGAAGCACAACGGATTGTACGGATTGGCATATCGGTTGGAATACATATTTCGCGGACTCACCTTGCCCACCTGCTGCAGAGTCTCGAGCATTAGCTCCTTCTCCAGCACCGAGTCGAGGGCCTGGACCTGATCGCAGGAGGCCTTGGCCTGCAGATAGGAGGAGGCCAGGATGAAGGATCCCAGGATGAAGGCTGACACGATGATGGTGAAGGCGGTGATCTTGGCAATCTTCACCGAATTCGCCTGGCGCTTGTAGGCCTAGAAAAGTACAGAAAATAACATTAGCTTTGCGGTTTTGTCAATGAACATAAGTATTTAGTTTTTATTTGTGTTTGCAATTCAATATTTCTACGTGCTCATTTGCCTATGACCTCTCTGTGTTTCGGTTTTTTTTGTTGGGGGTCAGGTAAAAGCGACGACCTTACTCCACAAAATACACCTCAGCATGGTCAAGCGCGTTTTTCGCTTCAAAACGTTGAAGTTTTGGGAGAATTTCAAAGAAGTGCTGGGTGCATAATGATTTTTTGTGAGTGATAATAACTTATTTACATAAAATGTATAGGGGTTACTTCAGTTGCGACTGTTTTAGGATGGGGCATGCATTTTCATTAATATTTTATTATCAATGGGCTCTTAAGTGCTGTTTTCAGGTGACAGAGGTGGCTCGGCATTAATCATTAAAAAGCCGAACAGTCAGCTAAAAAGATGAGACCCAAGGTAATGAACAATAAGTGATTGTTAAAGGCATTTAAGTTTTTGGCAAGTGCTTTAATCGAGAAGAAACTGCGCCTTAGATCATCGCAAATATTTGCCTTGCCAGCAGTGGGAAGCCGTGACTAATGTGCACAACAAATGCTTGCCGCGTAAGGTGCAAAAATTTGCAAGTGGATGCAAAAAGCCGCCGCTTAGGGAGTATCCACAAAAAAGTTAGTCCAGCCAAACGAATTCCGCATTTGATGATTTTGGTTGCGCAACAGGAAACCCTCCGCAAAATTGAGGAAGTGGCAAGCCCAAGAGAAAAGACAGTGAAGACGCCGAGTCTCAGGTGTGGGTGCAGTCAGGTGAGGCGGCTTTTTCTCGGTTATATCTATATCTTTTTTTTCGAAATGTGCAATGTTTTTTGTTAACACCTCTACGTGCGTGGCTGGCGTGGCCCCAAAATGCAGTTGCGAAAGTGAATTGTGAGTGAGTGAGTGAGTGATCATCATCATCAACACCAGGCAAAGTGAAGTGGAAGTGAATGGCTCGCCTGGCACTCTATTTTACTCTACTCTACTCTACTTGATGAGGTTTTAATTTTTTTGCGTTTTGTGTTTTTAACTTTTTTGTGAAGATTTTCGTGCAGACAAAAGACTTGAGCGACAAACCTGATGATTAAAGTTAAAAAATCCCATCTGTGGTTGGTTTTGAGTGTTTGGTTCGTTTTTTGTGTGGTGGCGAGTGCGGGGGAATAGAGAAAATTTCATTTTGTCAATCACGGTTTCGGGAATGGTTTGGGTTTCGGTTTTTTGCATTCACATTTTTCAGCCAAACCAAAGAAAAACGATTTTTGTGGTTTTTGTTTCGAGTGTTGTGCACACACAAACGCACACACATTGCAAGGGAAAAGTACATAAAAACAAGAAAAGACAAAAAGTTAATGAGATTGTACTGCAGTTGTGTGCGGGGTCGCTTAATAATACTTGAGGTGAAAACCTAACACATTTGGCCCAAAGGTAAACAAATACTGCACAAAAGGGAAAGCTCTTGGCCAAGGGTCGATTGTGAAGGCTAAGACAGAGCTATTGACGTATTAAGTAACTCATTGATTGATGGACTCTGTAATGGGAAAGGTCATGCTGTTGCCTCTATAAACGGTATCAAGTCACTGATAGTAATGGTTCTTATGCTTACTGCCCATTAAAAGAACATAATAAAGATAATTCTAGTTCACTTTTTGCATTCAGTACATATTAATGATAATTACTTTACAGATTTCAACAGCACTGAGAATTATCCCTAATGGTTTTCCTAATGGCTTGGTCTGCAGTCATTAAGCGATTAAAAATTCAACAAAAACAGGTAATTATACAAATACATTATTTTCATTTTCCATAAACGGAGTATCTTTTAGCTGCTTTTTATTTCCACTAACTGGTGTCTATATCTTTTAAATCGAATACTTGTACGTCAGCCAATCAGGTTTGCCGCTTTTTTGCATTGGGTCAGTGGTAGTGTGCACTGGAATCGAGCCTGTTAGATAACTTTTTGCTTTCACTGTAGGCGATAATGATGGAAGGGGAAAACCCTCGCGTGAATGGAACCGCACAAATCATTTATGGCTGATGCGGATGCTGACTGTTGAATGCCAAATGCAAAATGTACGGTGCAATTTATGCAAATTTGTATTTCAATTCAGCCCACACAACAACACCACTACGCCCTGGGATCTAATAGTTATATTTTTATATACGTATGCTTATAAAAATGGTGTATGAAATGGTTGGGAAAACAAGTTGAACAAGTCAAAGTACTCGGCGGTGGCGCAGTCTATATAGATATGGTATTTGTTTTGGCTTTGCGTTATTAGCGTGTCGTGACTGTGGCATTAGAGCTCTTCGCGTTTCGGATTGCGGCGGATTTCTATTTGTCCAACCATATCGGATACACAGATCCATTCACACCTTGCCGAGAAAGAAGTATGTATGCAGGTAGGTACGGGTGTATCTTGTATCTTGCAGATACGAACGTTGCTGTGGACTATTTCAGGGAAATGTCAAGCCGCAGACAATTGTCGAAGCCGATCACGTTGCATGCGATTCCCTCTCGACTGTCAGACAGTAATAATTTTTGAAATTGCACATTAATGGCGGGGCATTTGCAAATTGCTTATGCAGCATGCAGTGCAGGCTGATTTGGTGAAAATGCAGCTCACGTTTGCAGCTACTTGCAGAAAAGGTCCGCATTGCGCATACGCTCTGTGGTCCGTCGGCGGATGCAATAAGTCAAAGGGTGACCCTGGCATTTTCTAACCCACTTGGCTGCCAACCGACCAATCAACGCTCAACAGGTCAGTTGAACTGAAATGCTTAGTTCAGCGCACACTAGATGTTGATCAAAAAATTAAATGATCATTTAAATTAGATTAATAAACAAGTACATTCTACGCAGAAATACTAATCGATTAATCTCACTAATCTCTCTACCTGATCATTTATTTTTTCGGTGCAAAACCATCATTAGCGAAAATCGTATGTATCTGGCTGTCATTAGTTTCGCCACTTGTCACACCCAAAGGGAGCTCGAGGCTTCACTGTACTCACCGGTGGCGGTTCGCTGGCGGTGCTGTAGACCTCGCTAGCCGCATAGTCGGGCTTCATTTGCACGGTAGCCATCGAGACGGTATCCTTCTCGGTCATCTATAGCACTACAAAATATGGGGAACAATCGGTTAACTCTCGGCTACTCGAAGTCCTGCCATGTAAAATCCAAGCAAGGATAATTGATAATTGTGGGCAATAACAGTTCGTATTGTAGTTGGGAAGACACAATTTTCTACACTTTCTTTTATCACTTTTCACTTGCTACAGTTTTAATTCGCAGCGTCTGGCATTAGTATCCTTCACTTACGTAGAGGATTTTCCAAAAATTCGACAAAAAGTAAGAGGAATTTCGTTGTACGATTTATTATTCAGCGGTCTTGTTGGGTTTTTGAAAAAGTTGCCTGACCAACTTTTCAGCAGGGAGACTTTGGGCCTCTGGAAACTTTGGATTACTACGTCTTTGTTGTACGACTGCCACTCGCCGTCTGAAGCCACAAACGCGTTTCGTTTCAGATTTGTCTACCAGATTTAAAACTTTTTTCACTCGGCGACTGCGACGCCGACTGCGGCAGCGCGGTCACTCACACACACACACACAGGTAAACTGAAGCAGACAGAGACAGCTGCACGATCAGCACGAAGCTAAATAAAACGAACGAAAAACTAAAGTTAAGCTTAAAAACACAACAAAAAAGATCAACAATAACACACTCAAGCGGCCTGGCTGGCTTACTCACACACTAACAGTTTATCCATGGGATACAGTAGGCACTCAAGTTATTGTTTATTACTAAGATAAAATATATAACTATTAGTATATACACAAAATATTATATATAAAAGTATATATATTTTATATAAATACCACATTGTCTTTCATTTAATTTGAAAAAGTACGAAATCCATGTAGTCGAGTGTTTACTGTTCGTATTCAAGCCGAGCTTAGGCATAGAAAAAGCTTTCGGCTGCTTTGGACCCTACAATTGAGCTACACACGTGATTGTGCGTTGACGCTGAGCAATTAGCCGAATGCGAATTAAATTGAATTTAAAAATAAAATCATATCAAATGATATAATGGCTTGTGTACACACACACGGCTATTTATAGGGCCTTTTGTTGGCTGGCCACTTTTCTAGCCAAACGATTCGCAACGCATTCCATCAGTTAGAAGCAGTTAATGCGGTTTAGAAGCAGAACCATTTAGGTGAGCCAAATGCGAAGCCAGCGATATGCCCCGCCGATATGTAGGGTATACATATGTACATATGAAAAAAGCTCTCGCGACACACTAAAAATTAAAGGTACTCGCACAACTCCGCCAACACAATCACATACATACATACATAAATTAACAACCAGAGTAGACCTCGTATAACTTGCTCCCCGACTCAAAAGTGGTTGGCTGCAGCTCGTTTGTTGTTGCACCACCACTTCGAGTTGCTTACGAAAAAAAAACACTAGGTTTCTGTAGTATTTCTATATTTCAGTATTTCTGTACTTTTTGTAATTTTTCCATTGTGATTGTAGCTGGCCAAAGCGTTGCACTTGCACCAACACAGATGCAGAATGCCAGGGTATTTGCTGGCGACTACACACTCATCTTGATTGCCACCGAACAGCTGCGCCGCCTGCTGTTTGCTTAGATTATTTCTATTATTTTGAACAATTCTGGGAATTGCTTTTAATATTAATAATAATAAGAAACTTGATAAGATGCTTGCGGTGCTGACTATCGAACCAGTGTTCTGAGTCGCGTATTGCTCATACGCCATGTTGGCCAGAAACCGGTTTTCTTCACTTTTTTCGTGTCGCTCGATTTTGTTTTGATTTTTCCCTCCTCCACGGACTTGTATCATGCTAGATGCTCGTTTATTATCTATTTTCGGTGACCCAACATTGGACCCGCCTCGGGTATTATGTAAGCTCAAGATCTGTCTTTCGACTCTCTTCGTTAATTGCATAATTCCCAGGGTTTATGATTAAAATGTCACAAGCCAACGAACCAACGGGCAACCTACGAAACAAAAGCCACACTTCAGGTTGGTCAAACTCAAGTGATTAGTCAATAAAACGAAGTGGCTTTCTTTGTTTATGTTTATGCAACACGAAAGATGAGAGATGGGGCACAGCATCCCTCTCTCTAATTGGGATCATCCCACCGCTAATCCCATGGCTTTTATTTACCATTTCTTTCTCAGCTGGCTGCCACATTATTAATTACTGTATTATTTAGTTTGTATAATTTGCATAGCACAATGAACAACCAAACTCATTTCACATTGCATCACTGATTGTGCGAGCCAATTGAAAATGTGGTTTGGGGCGGTGAAATATGTGAGTGACGGTTGGATTACAATAATCCAGATACTTTTACAGCAAGTTGTTGAAATGCTTGACTAACGTGCATTCTAATCAGCTAGGAATTTCCAAGCAGTTGCTTCTATGATATTCTACTGAAACTAATGAATTAATAAGTAATCGATTGGAATATAAGAAAACCTCAGCGATTTGAATATTCCAAGTAGTTCAAGTATAAGTAGAGATCGTAACATAAAATACATTTCATTTTCTTTATACTTCTTTGTTAATATAAGATTATTTGTAGAGCATCACACTTAAACATTTTACTTATCAAGTAAAATATATATTAAATTATCGCTCTAAGTCAAAAGCAGCAATACTAGAGCACATTCTTAGATTAGAATTATTAGAAATCTCGACAATAAGAAAGTCCCCGATTTTTCATTTATTTTAATAGCTAAGAATATAGTAGCGAATATGAATTCCCCTCAAAGTAAACGAGAATCAGACAGAGATATAGAAAACTATATCTGTGATATTCGATCCAGGTATCGAGCTCTAAAGTTTTACGATTTGGGTTTTTCCCCAACCATAAACAACCATAGTGAATCCGAGCCAAGTGGGAAAATGGTAGAGAAAGATGCGCTTAGCCCGACTCGCAAATTGGCACCCGGCTTCGGATTTCGGCTCCGTCTCCGGCTGGAACTACTGCGACTTTGATCGCGGAGATCACGGGGAACGGCGATGCCGGGTGCTACGAGGTACCAGCGGCGAACTGGCACCGTCTTAGGCCTGGGAATTGTGTAAAGTGAATACAGAAAAAATAAAAACAAAAACTGCAAACGAACTACACAAAAATAAACACACACATAAAACACAAACTAAAAACGAGAAAAATGAATGAAAAAAGCGAATTCAATGCAGGTATCGGACGGATACATGCGAGTATCTCAGAAATACAATGCGCCAGTGCCTAATAACTGGATACAAGTTGATGTTTGAGTGTGTCTATGTGCAAAATAAAATCAAAACAAAACTCGAAAAGCTCATAAATAATAGCCACACAAAAATGAACAACAAAGGTTTTCAGTCGTTAGCGCAGCTCGCCATTTTGACTTGGCTAAAATTAGCTAATAACGATAAAAAATTGTAAACAGAAAACCAAAATAAACCAAAAAAGTTATGAGCTTATGAAAAGCAAGCGAAATAAAATATCATGCGGATTTTGATGGACTTGGAAGTACAGAAAATATTACTGCAACGTTATTAGCAACTATCTTAACTATCAAATAGTACTCTTATTTAACTCTAATTCCGTGCTCGCATGTCATTTGGGTGTGATTTTCTCATAAAAAAAAAAAACTAAAAACTCTTACTTATTTATTAGCCCCATTTCTCAAGAAGGTTCCCCGATTAAATTATACCCTTCAGGCGCCACTTCATTTGCCTACCACTTTTCCCCACCCAATTAGTGATCCCAACTTCCTAGACCCGCATTTGATGCGGTTCCCGGTTTCATCGCATTTGATGCGAGTTGGTCACGGGAGAGTGAACGAGGCAGTAATTACGATTGGATTTCGAATGCTTCAACGATTGCCGCGGGGATTTTGTTTAATTTTTTATACGTGTACTTGCACACATGTACGAGTATATACTGTAGGTGGCTGCCGGAGAAACTGCGTTCTAAGAATCGAGCATCTTGCCCCGCTTTCGTATTGGAACGAACGTGCGACCTGTGATTAGCACCTCATCGCCAGGGGCCCAGTTCATCCGGAGTTACCTGTCCACAGAGAACTGGCCTGCGACCCCTTCATCGCCACTTCGTCCCTGCGGAGATGGGCATGTGATGAAAGCATGCCCAAATAAATTAAGCCAATTTGGACAGGAACAATAGAAGTTTTTTGTATGCCTAGCAGTCCGTAAATTGACAGAGATCTTCATTTGTGCGGTTCGTGTTTTTGCCTCTCGGTTCCTCTAAATCTGCCAATTAGCGACGCTTTGAGGTGTGTGTGTGTTTATCCACAAATATATATAATTAACACGAACATAAACGGATATTGTTAGGGTTTTTGGTACACCCTTAAAAAGGGGATATCATTTGTTTTGGATGTTTTAGAAGATTCTAATACCATTAATATCTTTTAATAATTATTTCATGTATTATTAAAGATATAAAGATCTTGATATATGATTAAAGATAAAGATATATGCTTTATTTTAAATATATTTCAATGCTGATAAATGGTTAAGTATATCTTACTCTAAATCTATGCTTTAAAAAGCATTGCCTGCTTTTAGGAACCCAAAGGATACTTATGACCTAAAACTTAAATAAATAAAACATAAATATTGAAATTAAACTTTTTTTCATAATTATAATTATATAATTTGCTTATTAGAGTATATAACGCATCGGCTTGATTTGCGCTAGTTCTGCCCCCCACATATCATTTTTGACTTACATCGCACTCCACTGCAATTATCACATTTTTCGAATGCGGATCCATAAGTTTTCTAGTTCAGCTGCGAATGTCAATGACTCGGCGCTGCTGTAAGCTTTTTGGATTGGAACTGCGCCGGCGTTTACCGCTCTCATTTGTCAACGCCGGCAAACAGCCGCAAGTACAACTAAGTACACACAAAAGTGCCGCCCTCAATGCCCACGGAGCGTTGCGTTTTTTAACGCTTCTCAGGTATTAATTGCCGGCCAGATCACGAAAATAAATAAATAAATATGCTCGCAGGGGGAAAAATTAGCTACATTTGTAGCCGCACATATTTGGTTTAAATGCTCATTAAATTGAGTTATGGCAGAGGAGGAAGCTATGCAGTCTGTGGGTGCTGGCTACTTAGGAAAGTGATTTAAGAAAGTTTGGGAAATGGGAAACTGGGTTGTTTAACTCAGAGGAATTCAATGCTTTGGTTTAAAATTTTCCGTAATAGCTACCATTTGTTTCACAACGTATCCTTAAGTATATTGTTTTCACATATCCGCAATATGATGTTCCTTCTGTTCCGAAGGACAAAGCCACCACCAGCCCAAAGCTGCTATGCTCTCCAAGGTTTTCGCACCCAAGTGTCAAATTCGAGAAGTCTCGTGGTCGCCCATGTATGGCCCCAGAAAAACCCAAAGTCAAAGCCCTGCTTGAAGAACCGCAGTGATGGGATACAATGAGTTTTGTACGTAGGTTCAACCCAAGCGTTGCTCGGGGACATCCAAGTTGATTTTTCGACGTTCTCAAACAATGGTGGCACTTTTTTGCCTTGTTTTTCATTGCGCATCCACTTAGCAGTTGGTGATTTTAAAAATGAGATAACACCTCACATTTTGGGGATGGGCTTTTATATTTCGGTTGAACCTCAGCCGAGCAACGCGACAAAGCTGGGAAGAAAACGATGGAAAATCGTTTGAAACGCAGGAGATTATGCTTGATGATGGGGATAAAAGTGAGGAAGGTTATTGTGGGGCGCCACAAATTAATTTGCACCTTTCGCCTCTGCCGCAGCGCTGCAGCAGCGCCGTCGCCGTCGGCAGCCGGAGAAAGTTGCACATGCAAATCTACAAAAGAAAGAAAAACTGAGAGCGCTGTCGGCAATTAAAGGCAACTCCGTTGCACTGAGATGAAAATGAAGCATAACTGCAGTGTTAAAGGTTTTAATTAATTACGGACATCCATTTGCTTAATCTCTCAAGGTAAATTGTTGTTATTAATTAAAAAGAAATTGAATTAAAATGCATTATACAAAGCTCTACAATTTGTACGAAAATGATAATTTGTAGATATATATATAAACTTCTTTGGGTATTTTAGAAACATTATCTGATTGAAAAAGTGTATCACTTTTCATATTTGATGCATCTCAATGTGCCGGAGGGAAACTTTTCCGCCTTTTTCGAATTTCCCTTAATCGGCAGGCAATGGCAATGTCATAATATCTGCGGATAGGCGTATTTTGCACGAATCGCTTGACTGTGCACACATATTGTTCAAATATATATAGTGACTGTGTGTTTAGCGGGCACAACTGTAACCGTATTTGTCATTTATTTGCACTTCGCATTCGAATGAACGCCGCTCGCGAAGAGGAAGCGGAAATAAGTGCAGTCTGCAGCGGTAAAGCGCATTTGGGTGTTTGATTGCGTTTCGCACAGTTACTACGACTTTTCGAGCATGTAAAAGACAGTCGTTAAGTAAATACAAAGCTAATGAATTTAAAATCCATTTCAAAATATCGGAGCGAGCGACTCAAATAGTGTGGCAACGCTAACAGAGTGTGCACTCGCTAAATGTTAAGGTGGGTGTATTCGCTATTATATCGATAGAACTAGAAGCATCCCGATTAATATCAGCGTTCACACTGTAAAATTATTTAAAATTAGTTAAACAAATATCAATAAAAATTGTGCTATGTTGCTGTATATTAAAATGCCTATTTAAAACTTCCTTAAAAATGTCAGCAGAGAATGGACAAAATTGTTAGCTTCTTTTTCACTAAATTTGTGATAGTTGTTGGCAGTACTACCTGCCGATAGATTCAATGTGGCCAGTCTTTGTTCTGCATTGAGTAGTGTTTACTCGCTGCAGAAAAGTTATTGGCTTTGGTTTTTCATAATGGCATAAACATTAAACGGAAACGTACATGATACCGCAAACGCCGAGCTGGTGCACCGCTGGAATCGACGAGGACGTCCGCCCGCGTCGCCCAATCAATATTACCGCTCGGCGAGGGAAAGCGCAGCGTGGATACCCAGCAACACCGCGCCGCCATTGAGAGAGCAGAAAAAGAAAAGCGTGTGCGCCCGCAAACAACAAGAAAGAATCATCGAAAAGGGGGACAGAGTGAGGGGCAAACCGATTTGAGGTCGCCGGATGTAAAAATGTCGCAAGCAGCTGGAGGATCTGCCGTCGGAATGGAGCAGCCAGCCGCTGGAAAACAGTCAAAGCCACCGGAGGAGCTCCAGGACAATGACACCAACAGTCTGGAACCGGGCGAGGTGGTGACCCCGCCCCATTATCATCCCAGCAGTCCGGCAGTCAAAAAGCATCTGTCCAAGGAACTGATAATAAGCAAAACGCTTCTGAAGCTACCAGCTAGCATTCTGGAACAGGCGCGCAAAGAGAACGGATCTGGCGGGACACCAAATGCCCAAGCCGAAGATGTGGACGATAGCGAAGGCCTCTATTCGGACTCGGATTCCTCGGGGGAAGACCTCAAAAACGTAGAGGATGTGCAGAAGGCGAGGAAGGAGAAGCAGGAGGAGGCTGCAGCTGCTACCCTGCCCCAAGCACCGCCCACGCCGTTCTTGGGCAATATTCCGCTAAGATTCCACATGAGAGCTCCTTGCTTTGACTTTCCACGCATGGGCTTTATGCCCCGAATGAACAGGGGCGGACCAAGGGGCATGCGACCGACATTCTTTGGTCGCCCACCCGCACCGAATCGCATGGGAGCTCCCATGATGGGTGGGCCACCAACGCAAGGACCTCCGCCGGGAGCGTATGCCCCTCAAAATCCACCAGCTACAGGTAATAACAGCAATTCAGGTTGTTGCAAACGACTCCAATCGGATGTGATGTAAGTAAATTCCATATTTATGTAGAAAGTTATGTTTAACAAGTTTAATTTTAGTTGGACAGCATTGCAGCCGCCAGTGTCTTTTGTTTTCAATCTTGTTTCCGAGTGCTCCAATAAAAAGCATGAGAACTGCAGAACTAAAGCGGAAACTGCTGGCCACAACTCCAAGGAAGCGAAACTTTCCAGCGAAACAAAGTCCACTGAACTCTTAATTGAAATCAATCGATCGAGAGAGAAGTCCCAGCACAAAAATGACGTCAGAGGAAAACCAAATAATCGATCCCATGACAGAAACCAAAATCGAGGAAGAACTAGGGAAAGGTCGAAAGAATCGCACGGCAAGTCCACTGAAAACTCCAAGAACAAGGATGAAAGCAGAGGGACAGGAAGACGGAAAAGTAGAGAAAGATCCCAAGATAAAAATTCTAATAGAGCAAAAAGTTTGAATCTATCTAAGGAAAAGGATGAAATTGGAGGCGAGCTTAAGAATGCAGCGAGTGGAAAGTCCCAGGAAAGAGATCAATCGAGAGGTAAAACTAAAGAACGATCTAGGGAGAGAGATCGGACTAGAAATAAAACACGTGAAAAATCGCAAGCCAGAGATCAAACCAAAAGAAAGGCAACCGATGCGGAACATACCAGAGTAAAATCAAGGAAAAGGTCCAGTTCACGGGATAAGCGTCGGGAAAAATCAAAGGAAAAGAATGGAGAAAAGCTTAAAGAAAAATCTACCGAGCGCAGTGAAAGAAGAAATGAATCCAAGGTTAAAAATAAGGATACGAATGAAGAAAAGCTTCGAGAGCGTTCCAAAGAAAAAGATAGAAACCATTCTAAGGAAAGACTGCATGAAAGAAAGCAGAATAAGTCTGAAGAAAGAAAACCTGAAGCAAAAAAAGTAAGAAATGCAAGAGAAAATTCAAAGGAAGGAACTGATCACAAAAAGGACAAACTGTTGGGGCCATTGGGAGATAAAACAGATAAATCAGTAACGAAATGCCCAAAGGAAAGCGGCAAGGACAAATTAAAGGAGCATTCACGGGAAACGACTAAAGATAGGCATCAAGAAAAATGCAAGAATCCGCCGAACGAAAATGGATTGGATAGGTCCAAGAGATCAAGCACGCCGCATGATTCCTTCAATGAAAGTGCAATAACAAGCGAACACGCCTCAATAAGAAAAAATCAGACGCCTCCACCTTGGGGGAGCAGGGAAGGAACTCCCTCAATGACACCACCACAAGTTCAGATCCCTCAGACTCCAATTGTTGATAACGCCAATCCCAAGGACTTTGATATTTTCGCCGAATCACCTCCACGAGTAAACACTGCCGTTTCAGCTCCAGCTGCAACTATTGAAAGGAGTACTACGCCGCCGTTAAAGTCATCCATTCCTATTGTCCCCATCGCTAAAACCGACAAACTGGCTCCTCTGCTCAAGGCCAGTGAGATTCACAGTAGGATTGGCGCCCTGCTCGAGGAAAGCGATTTGCATTTGGATAATCTACTAGCTACTAAAGAGCAGTTGTTCCGTCGCACTAATGAATACAAAGAGAGAAAAGAGGCTCCCAAAGAGATTAAAGCTGAATACCTTCCGAATAGCAGGCATAATAGATCTGCGAGTGGTAGGGCAGAGGTCGAACATCACAAAAGCCAGCCACGGCATATAAATCCTTTCAAGCGCGAATCAGTATTATGCGGGAGGAAATCCTCCTCTCGCCCTTCAAGCAAGGAGAGACGATTTCAAAGACACGACAGTGATGTTGAGGATTGGGATAGGGATCTAGAACTCGAAAGAAATCAATTATATGGCAGTCAGCAAACTGGATTCCAACCAAGAAAGAGTGATGAGTATACAAAATTCAGCATTAAGAAAGAAAAAGATCTTACGCCCCCGCCTCTGCAAACGAACTTTACTCGAACCACTATAAAAATCGAACGCAATACAACGCCTCCCCGGCACGATGTGCTGGTTAGAAACGGTGCAGTGGCGACCAATGCTCCTCCACCGGCAAAAGAGCAGGAAAGTCCCGATACGGATGACTACATCGACAACTGGGAAAACGACGATTCACTGGCCAGCATGCCCAAGAACGCACCTCCTGTAACTCCTACTCCCGCTCCAAATGCAAACGCATCTCTTAACGCTACACCCTTGCCTCCAGTAGCTTCACAATTTAATGGCGATGATGACGATGATGACTCCAACGCTCTGTGGAATGCAAAAAGCACACCTCCTCCGCGACGCAAAAATGAAAACCTGCCGGAGGGCAACATCCATGAACTATATGACAAATTCATGAATAGTATTAAGATGTCCAACGAGCATTTGGAGTCGGAAACACTGGACACCTCAAAGAACAGTTCCTTGAGCAATTCCCCAGCCGAAGAGAGTTCGTCGGGCTCTGAGACTTCCTCAACAAGTAGCAGCAGTAGCGAAACCGAGGAGGACTCCAGTTCAGAGGACGACGATGCCAATGAAAGCTCTTCGAATGATGAATCGGTCACAGCATCCGGTAATTGCAACACAAATCAGGATGAAACCGCTGGTAAGGAGCAGCTCCAAAAGAAAAACAATGTAAGCAAGGACCTACGGAAATTAAAGAGCCTCGAAGACAATCTGGCTAGGATTCAGATGATGCGTGAGAACTATGATGCGGGCGATGAGATTTCCGAAGAACTGCTGAAAATGGAATCCTTATTTCTAATGCAGCGCAATGCCATCATGGATAAGTATCGCAAACAGGAACTTAAAAGCAATTCCAGTGAGGATCAGCAGCCAGTGGATGATCAAGGAACTGTTCAGGCACCAGAGGTGGTTAAGGAAACATCCTTTCCTGTAAACAGCATCTTCAGTGCCAATCGGGAAGCCATCAAACTGACCATCTCGCCATTGAAGTTGACTAGGAAATCTGTCATTTTCGACAAGGACGAAGCAGATCTATCGGAAACATCCAAGGCAGAGCCTCCCAAACCACCGCTGCAAAAGCCGCCAAAGGAGATCGCTATTGTGAAACCCACCATTGTCGAATCCCGATCTAAGCC
This sequence comes from Drosophila simulans, assembly GCF_016746395.2. NCBI lineage: Eukaryota > Metazoa > Arthropoda > Insecta > Diptera > Drosophilidae > Drosophila > Drosophila simulans. Next base: position 5,480,300 of record NC_052522.2, read on the forward strand.
TAAGCTAAGGAGTCCACCACCATCAGCAGGAAGTCGTCGTAGATCCCGGTCCCGTTCTATTTCTAGAAGTAGGGCACGACGTCGCGGCTCTAGGACCAAGTCACGTACTCCCAGCCCCAGACGCCGACGCCTTCCATCGCCCAGAAGAGTTTCCAGATACGCTAAGCGAATTGGAGCAGCAGCCGTCGGAGGAACTAGGAAAGGCAGGAGTCATAGTAGAAGTTTAACAAGGAGTCGAACGCGAAGTAGGAGTCCAAGTAGACGAAGACGGTTGCCACTAGCAGGGCACAGAAAACGCTGTTCAATATCTCCAATACCACAAAAATTGGTTGGACCTCGGTCACCACCTCCTTCCCGCCGACGTCACTCACTAAGTCGTGATCGGGAACGTGAACACTTATCTCGCTCCCGTTCGCCCTTACCCTTCAAACCGCCGTCTCCGCCGATGAGACGCAGTTGGTCCAAAGCACCAACCAGAAGGAGATCGTTCTCCAGGTCGAGATCGCGGTCAATATCACCAAGGTCTCGATTATCAGCAGAGGAAGCTTTCAATTATTTTGCGGAGAATCAGGGCATGGAAGCGGCTGCGTACTACTATAATATGTCATTGATGCAGCAGGAGGATCAGAACGCATTGGGTGAGGGCTATGATGCTTATGCCGCATATATGGACTCCGCGTACAATATGGAACAAGCGTATGCACAATACTCTGAAGAATATTCAAATACGTACATGGATTATATGGTCGAAGTAGCTTCCTCACCTCAGGCACCTGGATCGGTTCTTAGGGAACTACCTATGGCGCCGATGATGCCCGTGGAATCCCTTGTTCCTATAGCGCCAGTGGAGGCAATGCCATCGATGGCGGCCACGGCGTCAGTGATGCCGGTGGCCGTACAAAAAGGAAACGTTTTGGAAATAGTACCTTCTGGGGAGGATATACTGGAAGCGGAGAAGGACATAGTGGCAGATGCAGTAGATGAACCAGTGGAGGACACGAGGTAAGACAGAGTTCTAAATTTATTTATATATAAATAATAATAGTATATTTATTTTTAGTAAACCAAAGGGAAAAGGCGTCAATTTCGTGGATAAGGTGCTGCCCGCATACGAGAGCGACAACGAAGACCGCGCGGTCGTTGAAATGGCGGTGGAACGTGCCCTTCGGAAATATCACGAGGGTCGCTCCCAAGCCGCCGCCAAGCTGCAACTGATACGCGATGAGCTGCTTGTGTTGCCTCCACCACCACCGCCGCCACTGGCAACCAAGCCAGCTAATCTGGAAAAGCCTGTTTTGGTGCAGAAGAAACCGAAGTACCGATACTTTCATTTTGATCCTTTCAAGTGTGCAATAGTTAAGACTTACACACGCACGCTACGTTCAGCCTACCGCCCTCCATTCGATCCCAAGCATTTTGCCATGCTAATGAAGACCGGTCGCCTGCCGCAGATTCCTCCAGGATTCCTGCGACACCGCCCGCCATTTATACCTGCGCATGTCGATGCTGTCACGAGAGGAGCAATGCTCAAGGAATTCTTTAGCAAACATCCTCCACCGCCGCTAGCGATGCCCATGCCTGTACCCAATGGGATGCCCTATTACCTGAGTGGTCCACCGCCAACGGCAAGTGGAGCTGCAGTTTCTCCTGTGCCTGTTAATGTCCTGCCACAACCCATTCCCGTGTTGGATGGAAGTGGTTATCAGGGCTATCCTCAGCAGCCTACAATGGTACCATCACCTGTTCCAGTTCCTGTTCCAGTGCCGCTGCCTGTGCCCTTGCCTGTTTCTACTGGCACGACGCCACCTCCCGCGTTGGAAACTCCTTACTTCACACCACCACCTTTGCCCGAGCTGCCGACTCTACCCGAACTGCCGTCTCAATTCACCGTGAGTTCGGTGCCCACAATAACGGAGATAATGCCAGTGGATATACTAGAGAAGTTAGGACCGCTGCCCAAGACCTTGGACGTCGATGACGGAGGTGGAACTGCCAGTCCGGAGGAGATTAGCGACGATCTCAAGGAAGTTGAGGCAGAGCCAGCCGAACAGCCTGTGGTGGACGTGAAGCCGCATCTCCTTGTGGAGACCCAGTAGTAGACCCATCTTGCTAGCTTGGTTTTTTTAATTATAGAGTTTTTTTTTAGGTAATTATTCTTAATTGTAAACCATGAGGATCCTAATCCCTACACATAGATTTACTTCGTAAATATTTGGTTTATAAAATATTTTTAATTGACCATTTGTAAACAAGTTGCATTTATTCATAGAAGTTCGTTTAGGTTTCTATGTCATTTATACAAGGCCCTTCTGGGCCCACGTTTATTGATTTCTAAAAGAAAATAAAAAATGTAAATAGTTCGCTTAAGAATTATACTTGAATTAACTTTCGGCGTGCGCACTATACATAATTGAGTCATTTACTATAACGAAGTTCTTAACGAATTAATCTAACCTTAAGATCCACAAGAATCGAATGTATGTGAAATTTTTATAGTGTGGAGAGCATCTATAAGACTTTGCGTGTTTGGTATCGTACAAAATATAGACATGAAATACAAATTTTGTATTTGCGTTAGTTGAATAATTGAAAATATACTCAACAGTAAAATAGTTTTACTATTTGATTGAGCTTATTCGTTATGTCTGATGATGGATAATGCAGTAATCTTATTCTGAAGCGGTTTGAGTTATTTATGCTTAATGAAATTGTTTTTTAATTTATAACTTTATAGTAGTCCGATCTTTTCCCTGGGTGTCAAGACCAGTGGAAAACACTCGGCAGGCAGTGCCAAACTCTCCGGACTGATCTTGATTGTCGAAGGATCATGACTGCTGATATTATATCTCTGCATTACGTTGACCAGGACCAGAAAACCAAATCCCCTCACCAAATTCTGGCCGATGCAAGTCCGCTTCCCGATGCTAAAGGGCAGAAAGTGCGGAATATTCTTCTTGAGTTGAAGTTTTTCATTATCACTTTCGATTCCGGAATCAGAACCTTTGGAATTTTTTGGGCTTTGTTCCTTTGATGGTTCCAAAAACCTTAATGGATTAAATTCCTTAGGATTTACCCAGAATTTCTCGCTGGTGTTTAGCACATAATTGTTGATGAACACAATGGTGCCCTTGGTCACTCCATAGCCAGAGATCACTGTGTCCTCGGTGGCCACATGTGGAACAATTGGAGAGGATGAATATCGCAGCACCTCGAAAATCGTCGCCATCGTGTAGGGCATAGCATTCATATCCAGCAAATTAATTGACCTCTTTTCCTCTTCGGTAATTGCGTCAATTTCCTCCTGTATTCTCCTTCCAATATCCACATTCTTGGCTATATAGGCCAGCACTAGCATCACTAGATTTCCAACCGCTGAGTGTCCACCAATGAAATCCTCCAACATGAAGATGATCGTGTTCCGGGAGACATCTTTATCTTCAAGCAGGCTTTTAAGTAGAGCATCTGTGAAGTCCCGATCTGGCTCATCCAAATCGACGCTCAGCTCCCGATGCCGGATAATCCTTTCCATTATGAATCTCCTTATGGTCGAGGACCAGTTGATGATCTTGTTAAGGTGTCGCTGGTAGAAGGGATATAGCCAGGGCAGAAAATCCAGCGGATGTCCCTGGTTGATCTCCCAGAATATCTCATCAAAGTACTGAACAATCTGTTGGAAATCCACATCATCGTAGTCGAACCTCAACGAACACATGTACTGACTAAACATATTTGCACAGGCCTTCAGAACCAGAGTCTTTATGTTGATCGGCTCTCCAGGAACGAGTTGGTTACCCAGCTCACGATTCCAGTGCTCCATTTCCTCGCAGCCAATCTGGGACATTTTCATGTAGAAGGAGGAGGATTCCCTGGGCGAGCAGTGACGCCTGGCCAGATTCCTTCTCTTCTGCTGCAGCTGTGACCAATCGCAGAGTGCCAACGAATTGCTCCGCTCGCCTCCGAATAATTTATGATATCGTATGAAGTCCGGCCGCCCGCTCATCACCTTGCCATTTTGGTTGAGCACCTCGCGGATCAGCTCCAGGTTGTTCACCACCAGACAGCGGGTGTGTCCGAAGGTCAGGGAGTATATGTCTCCGTATTGCTGTGCAAACGCCGTGAATCCCGCAAAGGGACTGTCCCTGTATCGATCCAGCAGATGAAGATTACCAATGATGGGCCATGGTCGTGGTCCTGGAGCCTGGTTATATTTTTGATATGCTATGTGATTGATTTCGGTTGAATTCTTTGTTTTAACGGCCTGAAGAACGCGACGCTTGACTCCATATAGAATGCATATGTAGGACGTGGCCAGAACACTCAGTAAAATCGCGAAGATAGTGTAAATCAAAGCAGCCAGCATTTTTGCTGAGCTCTTGAAAGCGGGAAGCACAAAACACAACTAACGACGGCCAAGCAAATCAAGTAGCCAGGTAAACTATGGGTCGCGACTTTCCCAGATCCTTCGGGAAAACTGCACTACCTTCTGTGGGCTGAGGCATTACCTGTCCATTATCTTTTTCGCTACCTGTTTGCTTTGCCTTTAATCGCTTGTTTTTCCCATTCAGAGGGTGACATGAATAATCAGGATGTGGCTGAGACTATCCAAAAGGTCCTTTGGTAAGATGGTAATTTAATTTCATTTAGACATTCATTAGAGCCACTTGGTTCCTCCTGCTGTATGACTTTAGTTTAAGACATTATTAAACGGACTGAAAGTCCCAAGTAACTGAAACATATACTGGCCAAAATGCTGATACAGCCATTTGCTGGATTTATTTGCTTTTATTTAAGTTGCGGCCTTCGCGTGGCCCTCTAAATATCCGTCAGCAAGAAAGACTCCACTGCCCTCCGGGATCCCCGCCCTCCGCTGAACACCATAAGTGGAAATTGCGAGAAGTATATTTTTTTATATTTAACTGCTCAGAAAAAAAACATAACATTTTTTATTTCCCCTTAACTATTTACTGAGTATTCCTTATGAGTATGCGACTGAAGTTGGGACTTTATTCCTCATTAATCTTGTCCTTGGCAAATGGTCCAATGTTAGCGGCATAAGCCATCATGGCTGGAATGGAACTCTGCTCGTAATTGCCGGTGAACAGGTGCTCGAAGGGACCAGAGGCAAAGACACCCACATCCTCGGCGCCATGGGTTTCGCTGCTCAAGGGAACCGTGGCCTGGAACTCAAACTCCGCGCTCGTGGTGTCCGCATGGGAAAGATCAATGCGTCCATCTTTAGTGCTGTAGGTATCAGCAAATCCCGGACCATTGGCATAGGACAAGACGGTAAAGGGCAGCTCATCATCAGCCAGATTGGGAGCAAGGGAAAGGATGTTCTGTCGACGGTACTGGGATAGGAGATAGAAATATAAATATATAAGAATTATGTTGAAAAGGGAAGATTCAATAAAAAGCAAAACAAGGAAAAAAAATTGATTACTTGATGTACTAATAAGTTTCCTACCGGATAGCCGTTAATGGACATGGTGTGCGAGTGATCCGAAGTCACTACAATCAGCGTGTCCTCCTCGTCGGTCATTTTCCTTGCCAGTTCCACGGCTGCCGCGAATTCTTCGGTGTCCTCCAAAGCTTTCTTCGCCTTGGTGGCGTGATGGGCCATATCGATACGTCCACTCTCCACGAACAGGAAGTAACCCTCTTCGTTCTTGCTGAGCATCTTGATGGCAGCCTCTGTCATGTCGGAAAGGGATGGCTCTGCATCTTCATAATGGGTTCGTCGACGATCGCCATGGTAGGGCAGATGGGAGGTGTCAAAGAGGCCGAGAAGGTAATCCGTCTTGCTAAGATCCGTTTCCTTCAAGCCCTTGAGTGACCAGACGTACTTGCCCTCCGCTCCCTGCTGTTTCTTGATCTCTCGCCAATCGCTGATCAGATCGCGTCCATCGGTTCGCAGGCCCGAAACGCCAGTCTCATCGTGCTGGGACTGATCCCGGAAATAGGATCGACCGCCGCCCATGATGACGCGCAGTTCCTGACCCACTGGCCATTCCACCAGCTGCCGGGCAATATCGGTGTTGACGTCGGGACTGCATTTGGAGCTGATGATCTCACCATCGTGCTCCCAATTTCGCTCTGCAACATGGGCATAAACTCCGGCTGGAGAAGCGTGGGTCACCCGGGCGGTGGTAACCACACCGGCCCACTTGCCGGCCTCCTGGGCCCACTGACCAATGCTCTGGACATGGCTACTCGAATTGGTCACACAGTCGCCCCTCTGCACCTGGGCATTGACTCCAATGGTGCCATAGTTGGCCTTGACTCCTGTCAAATAGGCCGTAGCAGTGTTGGCCGAGTCCGGAGTACGCTCATTGACGGCATACGTCTTGGACAGACCCAGGTAGGGGAACTTCTCGAAGAAGACCTGCTTGTTACTATCGCCCATGAAAGCACGTGTGGCTGTGATCGTGTGGACGGACATGCCATCGCCCAAAAATAGGATCACGTTCTTGGCGCGATTCTCGTTGAGTTTCCTATGGCCGGCCAGCTTATCGGCCAGAATCGATTGGGCCTTATCGTGCCAGAATCGTGTGTCCAGCTCCTCGTCGAGGGCCTCGAAGTCGCGTGATGTTTGCAGACGGGGATGTTGGGCTGTAAAGTCCGGACTTTGGGTTAGCAACTAATCGGCGGGAAAATTGGTCTAATAAAACTACTTCTTGAAGTGGTAAACAAGTTTTCAGCCTATCTCGAGCAGATCTATAAATCAGTTTTAATTATAACTATTTATGGGCTTTCGGCTACCACCATATCGCTGGAAATTCACACTTGATTGAGGCTTAATAAAACGTGTTGAAAACGTTTTAGCTGATTATGGTGCTGTTTGTCATCATTACACATTCGTTTGAAATACTTTGGCTTATACTTATAAGAAATATAACTCACTGTTCTTATTTATACAGTAAACCATATATCTTTCTGTAAAAGCTTAAAAAACGCCTACAAATAAATTGATTCTTCCTTAGTTCATAATTATTATAGCTTTCGATTAATTCATAATAATTATACCCCTTTGAAGCTTAAAGTTAGAACCGTTAGTACTTGGTAATGATCCACTTGATTCAATCTAAGAATTTAACCTTTCTTGTTAAACATAAATCTATTTATAGGAATGTCACCCTATCTTTAATTTGCCTTCACGTGAACAATTGAGTCGTAAACTATTATATAGCTACACGATGACTGAATGCTGTTTAAAATAGGTCTAGATTAGCCAAGTCTAATGGGCCAACAAGATCTACGATAAGGCGAGGGAGCTTTTCAATTGGCTGTAGATAAGCTGGGTCTCGGCCAATCGGATTCGTTCGGCAGTTCACCTCGTAATGCCGTTCGGTTCCACTTACCGTGTTCTTGGTCATCGGCTAGATCACTCCGGGCCTGGATGACCAGGAGAGCGAAGAAGCACAAGATCAGGCAACTCTTTACCATTTTGGGGGAGGGGCGGTGACTTTAAACTGAGGAATGCTCCGTTCGGGAGTGACCGCGAGACTGGCCAAAACTGACGAAATGGCCCGGTTATATAGCCTCCGATTTTTCGAAGCGGTCTTCCTGTAATATACATACACGTTATGGGTGATTGTTTTTGTGATTTGAGCAATCTAAAGTGGCGATCGATTAATTATCTCGAGTGCCTAAAAACGTGAGTATCACGGTCTGGCTAAGAAGGTGTCGTAAATTACCCGATCCCCACCAAACTGCCCTATCGCCTCCTCACACGAGCTGCACCTGATGGTATATTAATGGGTCGCATGGAGCTACGGAGTACAGTAGTCACTTGGCTGGCACGGTGAAAGTATCTCGGAAATGCTGAGTCTTAAGTTCTGGATTGGCCTCGGTCTGCTGACCGTCGTTTGGGGTGCAGCGGTACCTGGAAAAGCTCCCGTGGACGAGGAGCGAATGCATCCACATCTGCCCACTAGTCCCAGGCTGCGAACGATTTCCGGCGAGGAAACCCAGGAGTTCTGGCACTCGGCCAGCAAGAAACTCATCCGCGAGAAGTTGGAGTTCGTGAGGAACACCAAGAAGGCCAAGAACATTATACTGTTTTTGGGCGATGGCATGGGGCTGGCTACTCTGGCTGCTGCCAGGAGCTACATTGGAGGCGAGGAACTGAAGCTCTCCTTCGAGGAATTCCCCTTTACCGGACTATCGAAAACCTATTCGGTGGACAAAATAGTCCCCGATAGCGCCTGTACCTCAACCTCATATCTCTGCGGAGTGAAGGCGAACTACGGAACCATCGGCGTAAATGCGCATGTGAAGCGAGGCGACTGTGCTGCGATGGCCAATGAAACGAACCATGTCTTCTCCCTGGGCAAATGGGCCATGGATGCGGGCAAAGCTGCTGGACTGGTGACCACCACCCGAGTGACCCACGCCTCGCCCTCCGGAGTCTACGCCCATGTCGCCGATCGCGAATGGGAGAATAACGCTGTTCTGGAGGAAGCCTGCGGTGAGCTGTCGGAGGGACTCGAGGACATAGCTGTCCAGTTGATTCACGGCGAGGTGGGCAGCAAGCTCAAGGTCATGCTGGGTGGAGGCAAGCGTAGCTTCTACAGTCCGGAACACTACGACAAGGGCCGACGCACGGATGGTCGTAATCTCGTCGAAGAATTCGAGGCCTTGGACGCGGGCAACACCTTTGTGAAGACGCAGAAGAAGCTGCTCAATGTGAATGCCACTGAAACCGGAAGATTGCTGGGCCTGTTCAGCAAGAGCCACATGCATTATCATCTGGAGCAGCTGGCCGATCCGGACAACAATGAGCCCACCTTGGAGGAGATGACACAGAAGGCCATCGAAGTACTGGAAACCGAAGAGCAGGGATACTTCCTTTTCGTTGAAGGAGGCAAGATCGACATTAGCCACCACGACACAATGGCACGAATCGCTTTGGATGAGACCGCTGAACTCTCGAAGGCGGTGAAGAAGGCTAGGGAGATGACCAATCCGGAGGAGACCCTCATAGTGGTGACCTCGGATCACTCGCACACCTTCAGCGTTTCGGGCTATCAGCCACGGGGCAGCGATATCTTTGGAGCTGCCAAGGCGAAGGGCAAGGATGGCAAACCGTATCTGGCGTTGAGCTACGCCAACGGCAAGAGTTTCCAGGACTACTACAACACGGAGACCCACGAGCGCGAAGATCCCACCAGTCTGCCCACAATCGGAGACTTCGATCAGCTCTTCCCTGCGATGGTGCCCCTGGAATCGGAGACCCATGGCGGCGAGGATGTGGGTGTCTTCGCCTCGGGACCCTGGGCACATCTCTTCACCGGCGTCTACGAACAGAACACCATTCCCCACATGATGGCATTCGCTGCCTGTGTGGGCGATGGACTAACCGCTTGCGATTAGGAATCGCAATCCGGCGATGATTGACGGACAGAAGGACTCTTAATTAGCGCATCCACTAGACGATTCTCACGTACGCTTTATCGTTTTAAATGAATACTCAACATTTGACAGGTGCTGGAACACGCGGCTCTCGAGGAAAAAAATTCGATCGGGGATTACTAAAGTCAATACTTCAATAAACGTTGTTTTCCTATCAATGTTAAAAAACCAAATGTACTTATAGTGTCTGATTATAAGCAGACAATAACTTGCCGATTAAATATGATTATATTAATAAGAACAATTTATATTTTCGACTTTTTATAACTGACAGTGGTGTGATTGAAAAATGGGAAAGGAATTTGTTTTTTTAGATTTTTATCTAACAACTTACCATTCTTTCGAATGGGTACTTTTCCATTTGTAGATTCTAAGATCTTGATAGTACGACTTGTGGAGCCAAACGAATATATATTGGACTTTGCCATTCATCATGGGGCATTCCTTCCAAGAAAAACCCAATTTAACAAAATATATACTTCTGATTAAATATATACGTTAATGGGTGATAAGTGGTTTAACTTTTTTGATTTGTATAGACTAAATGACGCAAAAGGATGGACTTCAATATAATGAAGGTTTTTACGCCGCAAAAAATAGTATAAAATACATTTTATGCAGAGCGGATCTTTAATAACTAGAAGGAAAAAACGATCGTTTAAAGGTCGAAAACTAAATTGGTTTTATCTTGGCAAATCACGGGTATGAATTGATATGTTTATATCTCTGATTGATTCTAAGAAATGAAATTATCGTTTTTCTGTATTAAAAAGTGAGCCCAATGACGTTAAACGAATGGACTCTACTAATTGTTAACCCACCGCTTCAAGGAATTTTATTTTTAAAATATCAATGACAAGTTAAATCTAATTTAAGTCTATCAAAAATTGATAGACTGTGTTATGACTGCAACTAAATTAAACTCATTTGTAGCAAATTGAACTTGATTCCAATCAAATCGTTTGGTTGATACCTTTAATTTCCTTTATCATTATTGCTCTTTAAAATGTTTAGACTGACTTAAAAGGCGTCAAATACTCGCGGTTAATATGCTAATCAAAATGTTAATAGGCATTGCGATTTTATGACAATTGAATTTTTCTTGTTAATATCGTGTATTTCTGGTGAGTATTTAACGCAGATTCATTGTTGACAATTGTCATTCATAATTCTTTGGGGGAATACCCTCGAGTAGGTGTTTCTAATTTTATCCGCACATACCAAGAAATGATATCGTACTTTGTTGGCGAAGCTTGAACGAAAAACACTTGAGAACCTCTACATTAAGTCAGTCAACTAAAAGATCTATAAATAAGGAATCATAAAAGATACCTCTACTTTCATATCAAATGGTCATTTATCTTCTTTTTAGATATTATCAGTACCGTTTTTATTAAATTATTCAACTAACTTTAATCTTAATTTTCCCCTTCAAATGATGACTGCATATTGGTTTGAGTTGCGCGGTTGGATGAGCGTGGCATACTTCTCCTTCAGTTCGACCAAGGCCCTCTGGAAGTTCTCCATGCTGCTCTCGAGCTGGTTGGGATTAAGCTGCTGGACGGACTGGCCCTTAAGTACACCATCTGTGGGTCGCTCTCCCAGCAGGAGAATCCTTCTCCAATCGCTGGCATCGGAGCTACCTCGCAGGAAGTCCTTGCGATTGCCCACCGCGAACACAGTTTCCTCCACATTCTCGGGCAAAAGTGTGGGCTGCTGGGCTCCCAGATCGCCGGGAGTGGGTTGAGTGGGTGGCACTTGAACGGCTGGTGGTGTGATCCCCGACAAAGATGACGATGTCGGTTGCGGTGGAGGAATGGGAGCACCGGAACCTTGGTTCACCGGTGTATCGAATAGTTCACTGGGCAGATTCTGCGGTCGATCGATCTGCACCACCTGGCCATCGGGTGAAATGTGGAAGAACTGAGCGCGGCCAGCTAATCCCGTTCCTGCTCCTCCCGGAATCACTATGATGTTGCCCACAGCGGTGGTCAATGCAGAGGCTCCACCAAATCCGCCACCAGCTGGGGTGGAAATGAAAGGAGGAACTGGAACTCCAGGTGGCGGAAAAGATCTCAAAGGTGGAGCAGCCGGGCATGGGAAACAATATCCAGGAGGACCAGGCGGTCCTGGTAATCCTCTCGGTCCCTGGATGAAAGGCAGATTTGGGGGGTAAGGACCTGTGGGTGGATAGCCCCAGTAGCCAGAACCACTGCCAGGGAGACCGATCTGATTGCCAGGAGGTCCAGGTGGACCTGGAGGTCCTCGTTCCCCCTGTGGGCCAGGATCACAAGAGCATTTCACCAACGAAGCCTGGGCGGTGGAGCAAAGACCTGATGAAATATATGGCATTGTAATATTGAAGGAAAATGTATTAATATTTGATAAACTTACCAGCAACCAGGAAAGCCAAGAGTCCCAGAAAACTCATGATGTACTTCGGATATCTCTTCAGATCGGACTGAGACCAAAAAATCGAATTCTGCTTTTATAAGCTGAAAAACTCGAGAGCTACGTTTTAATATGCATAGAAAATATACAAAATAATCTCTAGATCGAACAGAAAACACATTTCCCGCATCTCTATAACTGTTCTTAACCCACCATCGAAAGGGAAATGCTAAGCGATCAAATGGAAAAATGCCATCACCCAGTCGGCGCAGTGACATTTATGATAATTTATGCAACAAGATATACACGAACATCATTAGGCCCGAAGACAAGCCTTTAAACTGGGTCAGCAGGGTTCTCGGCTAGGTTCTTGGCCAGCCAGCTGCAATCAGCGGGACAACCTCAAAAATACATCAACTGTCTATCAGGTCGTAAACAGTGATCAGATTCTAGAGTTTATGTCACCAAATGTGGGCGATACCCATCAAAGTGACACCCAGACTTTTGAACCGCCATTATACCCATCGCCCTTTCATCGAAACGGAAACTCTGCAGGGATTATCCCAAGCGCCTTTACAGTTTACACTGCCCATAATTAGCATAAATTACGAAATCAATATGTTTCCAATCAGTTTCCACCCCACCACGGATGGAAATGAAAAGGCTCTGCGACATTTCCGACTTATCACAGAATTCCATTGACGAAACAAAGCCCACCGAGAACACGCGTCATTAATGGCACTCGTCCACTCCGTCGGTGTCCACTTCCAAGCGAGCGCCGTTCCCTGGAACTATGATGGCACTGGGCCTCTTGAAAGTTCCGATAAGCAGAGAAGTAAATCCGGATGAAGGGTGGCTTGTGGCAGCAGTTGAAACCTTTCGATACTCTTCAAATGAGTTGTTCTCTAGTAACTGCTTATCTCCAACGTTATCTTACCTAACTTCCGAAACTTTTAATTAAAATGTACTTAATAAAAAATGATTCAGTATAATATATTTGAAAGTTGCTTGAAACAACTTAAGTAAACTATATGATTCTGGGAAGCCCACCAAACCTTTCAGGGTATAACACACACTGTGTGTAAACACTGCTGTGATTGGTCGTATACGTAATATAAGCATAGTTCAAGTGCTTGGGCCAAATCGAACATCATCAGTTAACGACAAGAATCCGAATCGCTTTATCAATGGTGCTGTCATGGAATAATTCCAAAGTACTCCATCCATCCCGTGCTCCCAAACGAAAAGAAAAGGAATGGAAGTGCGAGAATTGGCCCCCTAATAAATGGGATGATAAGACCGTTGAAGTTGTTTGCCTCCCAGTAATTGGAAAACAATTTGAGGGTCAATGTTACCGAGTGAATCAAAAACAGTAAAAGTGAAACGATCTGTGTGTTCGCTGATAATGGCCAAGATGAAGGGGGCTTATGCGGCCATAAACATTTTGTTTGGTTTTATATATTGAATTTATTATTAGATTATCGACTATTGCTAATCAGCACATTTCTTGCATCGTACATAACTTAATTGGCGCAAACAAGTTCAAGTCACATTTTGTTGCAGTTGCATAGATTGATAAGTTTTCTAGGCAAACAATTCAAATAAAATACTCGATGTACACCGTATGCAAGGTAGCATACGTAATAAAAAAGCACATATATGACATAAAAGTTATCTTCGGAAATATATCAAATATTTTGTGTAAGCAAGCTTCTTAGTAATTTAAGTAAGCAGAGAAATGTTACTTTATGGAACAGTAGAGATTCCAAAACAAAAATTAGTGTATAGGATTAATAATTGACTCTTAAATCTACCAAAACGTAAATGCAACAGAAAGAGCTTTTAATGCACTGATTTAATGATTTCCTACATTTTCTCATTTGAAACGTCTAGTCTTATAATTCCGAAGTAAACCTTTTAGGTGATATATGTAGTTTGCGTATACATCGTTAAACTGAATCTGTTATCTTTGGTGCGAATATATTGGACTGGCATTCATTTTCACACCAACATGAGAAGTGGGTAACCCAAAAAGAGACGAAAAGAGGAGAGCCAACTGGAGCAAAAGTAGTAAAACAGAACTCAAACTCTACTCAATAAATACAATTGCTAATCAATTAGGATGATATACAGATCTGGGGGCGGGTTTGCAGTCGCAGGGCTCTTAGTCTATTTTCACATTGGAATAGATTTTGCGCACGAAGAGATTCGTGCCCACATAGCCGACGGTGCCGCAGATAATGCCCAATGCGCCGCTGAAGAGTGCCATGTAGCCAAAGTAGAAGGCCGTTTGGAACAGACCGAACATTCTGTAAAGTAATGAATTATAAATATACGTATAAAATACTAGTAACAAGCATCTTACTTGGTTTTAAAGAAGAAGTAATAGAAGGAATAGGCGTACACGTAAATCGACGTGGAGCCCGCAGCCATGAAACTCGTCCACTGCCATCGGTAATCCTCGGCATTTAGCAGGAAGTAGGTGCACACAATGGTGACGCACACGGTGACCACAGTCAGTATGCTGAACACCAGCAACATGAAGCCATAGACGTAGTAGATCTTGTACGCCCAGAAGGAGGTGAAGATGAAGTACATCTCAATGAAGATGGACCCGAAGGGCAGGACGCCGCCAAGAAGCACAATGATCAGCGGCTCCATGTACCACTTTTTTTCGGGAATGGGTCGCGGCACAGCGTTGACGCGGCATGGAAAGTCCGGCTGGCCGTCCAGATTGCGACCCACGACAGTGCCCACCAGAGTCAAGGGCAGGATGACAAACAGGCAGATGCAGGTGACCGCCACCATGGTACCGAAGGGGATGGCTCTCGACGCGTGATATCCAATGGCAATGAAGTTGATCAGGAAAGCCGTGCCGCACACGGCCACTGGAACTGTAAAAGCGGACACCAGCATCTGCCGGATCCACATGCGTCCACCCAGGCGGGCATAGAGCGATCCTCCAAAGTATCCATTGATTGGCGAGGTGGCGGCATACACAAATATAGCCGTGGACAGCATTGAGCCGCGTTCCGTGTATAATTCACCAACTATGGCGAACATGATCACACAGAATACAACCGAAATCAGTTGGTATCCAGCGCCCACCAAGGCCGAGAAGAGCAGCGTGTTGGGCGGAGAACGGAAGACATCGCCATGCACCTGCTTCCAGCCGTATTCATCCCCAAGATCACGCTCCATGTCGTCGATCTCCTCGTCCTTACTGTACCGGGCATAATCCTTGCGCAGAGTTCGCATCAGAATCATGGACACCAGGCCCACCAGGAAGATTACCATCATGAAGCTATTGAAGATGCTGAACCAGTGGATCTAGAAAAGATGATGTCATCAAACACTGATCTTTTCCTCTTGCTATTTATATAGAATAGCAAATAGCTCTTTTTAACTATACGCACCCTGTGCTGGAAGAAGTTGGGATCCAGGTACTTGTCGAATCGGTTCTTGAACTCCACCTTGCTGGGCTTCCAGTTGACCTCGTATGAGAAGTTGATTTGGGAGCCCGGCTTGAGTTCCTCGCGGCCCTCGGTGGTCAGGGTGATGTCCACGATTTGCTGGCCATTGTAGCCAATGTCGAACTTCTTGTGCGTGAAGATATAGTACTTGCCATCGCGCTCGTCGCGCTCACCGACTTTTCCCCAAATGGGCAGGCCATCGATGTACATCTGGTACCAGTACTCGTTCTTCACGGCATAGGTGAATGCCTTGGCGCTCTCCTCCTGCAAGGTGACCATGCAGATGACCGATTTGGGGGCGTCGCTCTTGAACTCCATCTCGTAGCCACTGAACTCCAGCTCCACTCCTTGCAGCGCCTCGCTCAACGTCTCGTGATAGTGAGATATCGAGGACTTCTGGCCACTGCAAAATGGGAGGGAGAAGTACGCGTACGTCTCCTGCCGATTGTGGTACGGGCCCACCGTGTTCATCCACAGCACCACCTCCTCCCGGTCATTGTACTGCGTGGCAAAGTGGATCATGTAGTCGATGCTCGAGGGATGTGGCACTGGACTTACCTTGTGGTTGTGCTCATCCGCCTGGGAGAGCGACACGTAGCAGCTGGCGATCAGCAGACATAAACAAATTGCACGGGACGGCACCGTGGTTTGCGTGGCGCTGCTGCCCATTGTGGCTTGTGCAGGTGGTGACCTCGATTGCGCGTCTTCCTGGTGACCTCGCTCTGCCCGCCGGATTCGGTTGCCCTCGCTGGGATTGCGTTTTCAAACAGTTTTGTGGCAAACACTCCGATTTGCCGACAGCAGAAATATTTTAGGGTTGTATCTTAGAGGTGGAGAAACATCGATGCCAACATCGAAGTCATCGATGTTTTCGAAAAATAAAAAACCTCGATGTTTTCGAGGGATCATCAATGTTTACCCATCTCTACTGCGCATTGGAACAAAAAAGCGTATAAATTTTAAGTATAAATTAATTTTCCATATTTTCTAATACAATTATTAACGGCATATTCCATATTTATTGTGACTTGCTGGTGGTGTTGGCTGGCGTCGTGGAAGACTTGAATAAATATCTGAAATGTACGTTTTTTAAAAAAGATCAATTTTTTGTTTATACTTAAAACACCGATGCTTTTTGCCAAAAACATCGATGTTCGCCAATATCAATGTTTTTCCACCTCTAATGCCAACGAAAACGTGACTGGGAACGTATCGATGGGAAAAACGTTACAAAAATACTAACTATTGCATAGCGGTATCGCCGTGGCGGGCTATTTGAATGTATCTCACTGATAGATTTTAGGGAACCTATACTCAGTACCAAATACTTGGTAGTCCATTTATATTTTATTTTAAGCTACAGAACACAGATAAGCTGCATTACTTTTAAAAAGTTAAAAATTGTATTGTTTAATTGATTATTATTTTTATTTATATACATCAGCTTCTGTAATGCTATAGTTAATATGTTTAAAAGAATAGTTCAAGCAGTTGCTTGAATAATTACCTATTTACCTAACATTATTTTAATAATTCTGTTCTATAGCATCCTTCTAATGTGGTGTTATCATACTTCGGTTTTGAGTTGAGTAGGAGTAGGAAAAAAGACGGCTCAGAAATGAGTAACGAATTGGGAATGTCTGATAAGCCGTTTTTATCAGAAAAATAATTTGTTCATTGCCGTTCAGTTATTCCTGTTAGTTATTTTGTGCCAATTATAAATTAGCAACCGCAAAGGGAAGTCGCTGGCATTTTGTAGTACATTTTTATTAAATTAATTAATATTTAAAGAACGTCCAGCCAACTATAGGCTAGCTAGTTGGAAAATGTTACTTTTCGGATCGGTCCTTATATATCTCTTGCTGAATCTGCAATCTGTGAGTGCTGAGATTGCCGACTGCAGTTTCTTTGATACCGTAGATATCTCGGAGGGCCAGAGGCTCTCGAATGGATCATACCTCTACGAGGGATTACTCATTCCCGCCCATTTGACGGCTACGTATGAATTCAAGCTTCTGGCGAACGGAGATAAGGAGCAGGTGCCAAGTCACGTGAGAGGATGTGTTTGCAAGCTGAGGACGTGCGTCAGGTTTTGCTGCCCACATGACCACATAATGGATGAGGGCGGATGCTACGCCAACATGACGACGGAGGAGGCCGCATTACTGGACCCAATCCTAAATGTAACTCTGGACGACGGATCAGTGGTGCAAAGGCACTTTAAGAAGGAGCTCATGGTGCAGTGGGATCTGCCAATGCCCTGCGATGATATGTTTTACCTAGACAACAGGGATAAAACCGATGAGTTCACCTTGTTCGAGGTATGGCTGCTCGAAAAATAAGCTTTTTGGGCAGGATTTATTTATGCTTTTGCTTTCTGCAGAATGGAAGATTTCTGCGCCACTACGATCAAGTGTATTTGGACAAGTCGGAGTACTGTCTACAGCACCGCACATTCGGCGAAGGTAACAACAAATCCATTCGCATTGCACCCCACAACTGCTTGAAAATGCCATCCAGAACGGGACAAACCGTTGGTAATATGATACCTTGCATGGTTGCATGGTAGCTCCCACTTCTACATCTTCCCTGTATCCACAGTGATGATCACATCGTTGATATGCTTGGTTCTAACCATCGCCGTGTACCTGTGCGTAAGGAAGCTAATGAATTTGGAGGGCAAGTGTTTCATCTGCTACTTGGTGTGCCTGTTCTTCGGATACCTGTTCCTACTCCTTGATCTGTGGCAGTTATCGTTCGATTTCTGTCAAATAGCCGGTTAGCTTAGAGGGGATGCATTTCAACACAACTTGACAAACCATTGACCATTCCCGACAGGTTTCCTGGGATACTTTTTCGTCATGGCTGCGTTCTTTTGGCTATCTATCACCAGCCGGCACTTCTGGAAATGTCTCACCAATGTCTGTGCCTCGATGAGCATTCGGTCAGATCGTGCGTTCCTGCGATACAGCTGCTACGCCTGGGGAATGCCTTTGGCCTTGACCGGAGTCACCTATCTGGCTGATAATGTTGTGAACGACGAGGAGTGGCGACCTCGCGTGGGCGGCGAAGAACATTGCTGGATCTATAGTGGGTTCTGTTTTGTATCCGACTTGTGGGACCTGCAAACCAATTTTTTTCTTTCCACCCTCAGCTAAAAGCTGGTCTGCAATGCTGTACTTCTATGGCCCGATGGTGCTCCTGATTCTCTTCAACATAACTATGTTTGTTCTGACGGCTAAACACGTAATAGATTCCAAGAGGACTATGCGGAAGTTGGCTCGCCAGGAAGGCAGAATACAGAAGCTGAATTCGGACAAACAGAAGTATGTTAACTATAATACAATAGTTGAAAATTCCAGTTTGAGATTAATATTATCAATTCGTTACAGTTACACACTATTTCTGCTGCTCTTCACTGCGATGGGGATGTCGTGGAGCTTTGAAATATTCTCCTACTTGGTGCAACGCGACAACCTGTGGGTCAATGTCTTTCTGGTAGCTGACTACTTCAACTGGTCGCAAGGCATCATTATATTTATGCTATTTATTCTGAGGCGCAAAATTCTTGTACTGTTCAAGCAACAGTAAGTCTTCTAGTCTATAGTTCGAGTAACCAGTTCCCTAAAATTACCCTTTTCAGAATATTTCCCAAACAGAGGATCTTTAGTATGAGATCAACTGAAACTCAAAGTACGCTTGCTGACTCCATCTCTCACCATTAAACAAAAAGGCAATTTAATATGACATAGTATTCTTTTCTCTTCAAATTAATCAATTTGCTAGTAAAGTATAAAATTTTTTCTCCTAAATCATGTAACATATCTTCAATCACAAAATGTATGAATATATTTTTTATATGACGTACATCCGGACTCGAATAGTTTTGCCGTCACTTCTTAATGATAAATAATCATTATACATCCGTTACTCTTTAGTAAAAAGAAATACTAAATTCTTTGAAGAGTATGTAACAGATAAAAATATGCTCTTTGGATATATATGCACGAGTATATGCCAGCTCAGACCTCTGATTATAGCCATATCCGTCTGTAAGTCGAGATCTATACTATAAGTGCTAGAACAATAAGCATATACATTACCATTAACTGGGTAAAGGCTGGGGAAAGGTTACATATATGCTAGTCGGGAAAATCGACTATAGTGTATCACAATATATTTTACTCATCATTTCCTAATCAATCTATATTAAAAGTTAACTTTAAGCAAAGGAGAAACCTTGTATGCTTATAAAAAAAAATTAATCAAAACTATGACTCAAGGCTGAAAGTAGTTGCATTTGTATGGAAATAAAAAAGTTGTAAATCTACATTCGCTTTATTTCTTGTACAAATTTTAATTTAAAAACTTTGAAGGTAAATAGTGCTTTATCAGATGCGGATTACACGGTAGCAGTTATCATCGATGTCGAATCTTCTTGTTTATGTGACCGCTTTTCTTCGCCGTCGAACTCGAGTTCGTGGACAGTTTGCTCTTTGTATTCGAAGTGGGTGTGCCGAGGAGATCCTTGTTACCTCCACTGTTCGTAGACCCAGCCACCATTCCGCTCACTACGCTGCCTTCATTGCGATGCGAGGGTGAATCTGTAAATAAAAGGTGTGTAATTAAGAATATATTCTTTTCTTGAGAAATCTCCCAAATGTGCTACTTACCCTTTTCGTCTTTCGGTGTGCTCTTGATTGTCGTGGTTCCGTCGTGGGCCGTTGTGGTGTTCTGATTGATTGAGATCTGATTGTCGCTGGAGTCTTCATTTGTGATGGAATCCGATTCGCTGGCGCGCTCAGCTGAAGCCGAATAAACAAACAATATTTTTAATAAACAAATGCGCATGTATGGCAACTAGAGGGTATCAATTTACACCCTTCTGGGCATAAAGCATAGATACATTACACAAGCAAATGACACAGTATGAAATATCCCCCACTTACGATTGCATATAGCCATGGAGGTAATGCTAGATTTGGAGAACAGACGCTCGGCCTCCTTGAACTTGCGATTCCGCTTGTCGGCCTTGGAGTTGGTGGCCTTGTTGGAGGTCAGGTAGCGCTCCCAGCCGCGGATGATGTTTCCGCACAGCTGCGTGTCCTCTAGGTATGAGCCCTCGAAGGCGTAGATCTGTCGCTCCAGATTGGCCAGTTGTTCCTGTCATTTATGCCACGAAATAATGATAAAGTGCTGCGATTTCGGGTTTGTTTATATTGTGTCTCACCGATGTTTCGGCCTTTTTCTTGATGAGGTCCGCCAACTCGGCGCGTGTGTCCATGGAGCCGCTTTTCGTATTTGAGCTCGTTTTGCCCGACTTCTTTGGCTTGTTCCCGTTCGTTTCGCTGACATTTTTACTCGTTGGCGAGCTCATATTTTCATAAAATGCTCGAATTTTAACAAATTTATATTTTGTTTTGGACAATGTGACCAAATATTGATAAGCAGTAATTACGACTTATCGATTTATGGATATCTGTTCCGACTATCGGTTTAGGACTGAGCTAAAATGTGACTGAAATACATTGCATGCTAGTTCCAGCTTTAATTGCACAGGTGGCGCTGCTTGTATTAATTGAATCTGTCTTTAGCAATTATTTTTAACAAGCTAACTTACAAACTGTTAGTTTGAATGATTAGTTCTTATATTATTCACTATTTTTCGTAGATTCCTTAAATATTAGTTTCTGCACTTAAAATTAAAAATAATTTGATAATAAAACCATTGCAAGATTATTAATACTTCATTTTTTATTCTTGTAAGTGAATAGGACTTCCGAAATCAAATAAGTCCTCAGGAAATAAAACAATTTTCAGGTCAAAAAACTCAGTTACAAAATTTAATGAGCACCTATTTTTGTAAGATTTGTCTTATTAGATCCATACGTTTTTTCACTTTTTCTTAGCTTTTATTCTACAGCGCTGCCCCTTCACCACTTTGCATTTTGAAGCCAGTGTTGCTGCCATTGACCTCTCGTCTTGTTATTTTTATTTATGCGTATACCACAGACAAAAGATTCGGTTCAGCTGTAGCGCCATCATCATCGTCTTTTTGATGGTGATCTTCTAATGATCTCCCCGTGGGTCTTGCATAGTTTGTTGACCCAAGTTCGTTTCAGAGTTTGTTGAACTGCCGAAAAAAAAGTGAAGCTACCGTTCTAGCTCTCTATTTCTTTCCGAACCCTCTTTCTTTCCGTCTGTTTTCTTCGCCTTTCGCTCTCTTGCCGCCTACTCTTTCTCTTTTACTTGGCTCTATTTTGGCAGCCGCTTTTTATGGGCCTTCGTCGTCGCGCCTATTTCACTTTCGTCATACGCGGCGTATGCGTGATTTTATTTCTGCAGCACATCGCCTTTCGCGCTGACCATAGAAAAGCAATATAAAGTGAGGCTGCGGATGAAGACGAACTCGATTAGAAAATGAAATCATAATGCAGTGGCCAGCAAAAGCGAAACGGCAACGACCGTTGCAAGTCGCTGACTAAAGCAAAGTCTGCCATTCCGTCGTGTTCCACTAACACAATCGACTTAGTGACTAGGTGACTAACTGACTCAGTGGCTAAGTGACCGACTGACTGACAGACTGCAGTCTATTCAATGTATGTCAAACATTGGCGCGCGCTTATTCGCGAAACAACAAAAAGTGCAGCAAAAAAAACTTTCATTTTATTTAAACAAACACACAAGGCGCGGCCTGGACTTAGACTTGGAAAAACTTATTTATATTTGGTTTTAAGCAAACATCTGCCAACTGAAAACTCTGACGCTCGATCGTCTTAAGCCACCTTCTTCTGGTTTACACTGGGAAAAATATATAGAAGTTTATTGTGGATGTCAATAAAGATATCTATGTTCCTTTCTTCCTAATGTACTTGTAACTTCTTCGACACATTTTTATTATATATAATTTTATATATTTTTGTTTACTGCAACTGTTTTTGGTCAGTGCTGCCATTGGATGGCAGCTTACTATAATTTTTATGATGAATTGCTTGGCCGCGTGTGAAATCTGCAGCAGTCGCAGCATTGGCCGGTGGAAAAGTGGAAAACTGCCAGAAAAGTGGAACACAGCTAAAGAAGCAGCAGTGCTGCAAGTGCAACAACTGCAGCAGCAGCAGCAACGCAAACACTCTCGACTAATTAGCTGCGTTTTAGAAATTCAGGCGGCAATGAAAACAAAATCGAGTTCAATGCTTGCAACGATGACGTTGTTGTTGCACTGCGAGCCGTGTGTTTTCGACTTTTCCGAGAATTTCACATATAGCATACATAGACCGAGCCGGCGCTTTCCCAACGCCAAGCGAGTGAAAATGAGTCTGCTTCATTTTGGGCAGATAGGGAAAACTGCAAGATGAAACGTTTAGCAAGACCAATATCTTCAAGTTGCATTTTAACTAAAGTTTCAATTGAACTTAAGAACAAGATGTTCCCATTACACTAATTCTGAATGTGTTTAGTTGGGGGATCAAGAAGGATGTGCTTGCTATTGATGATAAAGTAAGTAAACAGTTGTTGAAAAGAAAACATTTTGAAAACATTATATATATAGAAAACGAAAATGAACTTTTTCGTGAAACAAAAACACCAAAAGCAATTGACAACTGGTGAAGTGTTAATAAGCCATAAGAATGGGAAATACTATTCTTTTTTCTTAATTTTTGTTTTACTATAAATTATATATTTATTAACATATTATCCCAAAGGGTTACCCTTGTAGGCCAATCGGTGGCATTACACAGTGGTTCCCATTGTATGGGGAAAGCGGCCAAAAATACTTCTAGTTGAGGTAGACAATTGACCAGTACGGGGTCAGTACGGGGTCGAGTATATATATCCAGGGCGACCTTAGCGAAAGTTGTATGCTATTCATATAGCTTCTATAGGGACAATCAGTCGAAAATCATGATTTTGTTTGAAAAATCACTTAGTTGCAAACAATATTGGATGAAAATTTTTCATTTATTTAATAATAAATATCAATTTAATTGATATTTTGCTGTCTCTTTCGGTGCTATTCTTGAAGCGGACAGTTAGAGCAAAACAAAAACATGAATAAATTTTAATAGCTAGACCAATTATGAGAAAGTAATGATACATTTAAAGTCAAAATTTGGACTTTGATTTGTTTTATTTTTGGCCTATGGGGGGAACCACTGTGCATTGGTGACATCATAGCGGAGATAACAGAAATGCACTTGCTATGCAACCACACACATGCAATGCACATGCAAAT
This sequence comes from Drosophila simulans, assembly GCF_016746395.2. Classification (NCBI taxonomy): domain Eukaryota; kingdom Metazoa; phylum Arthropoda; class Insecta; order Diptera; family Drosophilidae; genus Drosophila; species Drosophila simulans. The sequence goes on from NC_052522.2 coordinate 5,503,808, forward strand.
GCAGAGCTTTCTAAGCTTGCTCTCTTTCCTCAAATTCTCTCTGGCGCTCTGTGTGCAAAGCTCTAGTTGCAATGTGCAAAATGCCGGAAGAAACTTGATCTTGATTATTTTCTACGTGCGAGCGAGCGAGAGAGCAGGTGCGCAAAAAGTTCAAGTTGAATGTCGCGGCCATTGTGGCGCTCTCTCGCTTGCTCGCTTCGGTTATGTATGTGTGTGTGTGCGTTTTAGTGGGGCGTCACAATTTGCACACGTAGTGCTTTTGTTGTTGCTCTTTTGTGTGTGGGCACGAATGCATTTCAGATTTTTGATTTGTTCTAAGCGATTTCAAAGCTTTTTCTAGTCGTTGCACTTTTCGCATGATACATAACATGCAATGAATAGAATACACCTCTTGTGTGAGTTCCTGACATTATGGTTTTGCTTTTTGTGACCGTATTTGTTGACTAAACTACAAGCCAGCCATTTTTTGTTATTCTCTTAAAATGATGGCTAGTTTTTTAAACTTTCTTTGTCTTGTTGGTCCTGTGTATCAACTGCATCAAACAAGTTTAAATATCGTCTTATGCATTTAGAAAGAACTCATATATGAATAGTCTTGCATTAATATTCAATAATTTATAAAATATTTTCATTCAAATGGATAACCATTCTTCCTCTGTGCATCTATGTATGATGTTTACCTCTTCAGCCTTTGAATGGTTCTAATAACTTCCTTCAAAATTGTTTAATGGCCACTTGAGTTTCTGTTTGTATTTCGCACCTTTTGGGTATTGCCCTTGTCAAACTATTATTTTTTTACCCCACTCTTTGGCTCACCGAACCCTTTTAGCTGTTGACCAACAAATAACGCACAAACGCAAACGTTTCGACAAAAAAAAAAACAAAAACCGAAAAATGTGCAATCAAAGTTAGGTAAGAGAACTGACCTTTAACAATGCTGCACAGATCGACGACATCGTCATCGTCTCCAGCATCGTATCCCCCCTCTCTCTCTCTTTCTCTACCCAAAACACATTCACCCAAAAACGTCGCTGCTGACAAACAACAAACATTCCTTTTTCAAGAGACAACACTGCAAGGCACACACCAAAAACATTTTCAAGCTGCGCGCCAATGGCAAATACAACAATGCCAACAAAACAGAAACGAAAGCCCAGCTCAGTAAAAAGAGCAAAGCAGTCTAAGGACAGTCAAGACCAAAAGTATAAACTTAAATTTTTTGTACGTAATTAAGCTAGATATAGAGTTATTGATATTCGTGTCTAAAAGAAAAACTTTGATTTTTAGTAGTGGCTACAATTACAATATCTTTCGAACTTGTAATTTAAAATAATCTAATAACTCCTATTATCTTAACCGCAACTGTGCGTTGGCCTCCAAGAGGCTGAGAATCAGTTAACAGAGAGCCAGACGGCTAAGAGAGAGTAGGCGGGGGAGAAAGAGAAAGAGACGGGGCGAATGGAGTGCACGAGGCGAATGAACTTTCGTGGCGCTCCGTTTTAATGCTGCCTGCGCGTTGGCATGAAAGTTATGCAACGCAACACACACATACTCGCACACAGAGCCACACAGAGTCTGAGCTCGGCTTTCGGCTTTTTACACGAAGCTGGACGAAGTAAGCTAACTGTTTCGCGGACAGAGGAAGCAGCAAGTGATGAAGAAGGCGACAGAGGAGGAGAGATAGAGAGACGAAAGCAGCGCCGACGAGTCGTTGACTTTGTATAAGTGTGCCAATTTATAAAACAGTTCAAGATTAACGTGGCCTTCAACACCCGTTCAGAAGACAAACGCAACAACTGTGCATAATAAATACAACGAGCGAGTGAAATACATACATATATAGAGCAATATATTAGCGAACCTATAACTTTCTCATCAACTAAATTAATGGGATCAATGCTTCAAAGTACCCATAAGAAAACGTTGATGTTTTTACTTTTAATAAATACAGCAAAAGTCATTTAAAGCAATTATCCTCTTTAGGTTATTCTTAGTAAAGCATGTATGTATAGGTTATTTTCTTAACGAAATCTATAATGATTACAAAAGTAGGTCTGATTAAGACACCATGCAAATATTACATTTTAAGAAATGAAGTGCGATGTTAAATATTCATCTGGGCATCTCAAAATATAATGGATAGATAGTACAGAATAATACCTTTCAAGTTCAAACTTATATTTGGCCATTGCGATTATCTTCTTGTGAGAATGTTTTCCCCTGCGGCCCTAAATCATTTCCTTCTGTGGCCCTGTACCTTTTGGCTTTTTCCCTAGCCGCTTTTGGCCCTGACAGAACATCACGAATTTGCCACGTTTTGTTGCTGTTCTTTGCTTGCAGCATTGCAATTGAGCATGCAGCAAACATTACTGTACATTCACCCACTTTTCAAAGTTCAAACACAGACACTCGAACACACACACACACACATTAGCGGAGAAAGAGAAGAGTTGAGAGAAGAGAGTTGCGCATGCGCAGCGCAAAATCCGATGGTCTATTGGTATTGGTGGTGCTGCAGTTGCAGTTGCAGTCGTTGCAGCAAGAAAGAAGCGAAAAAAACTGCTTTCTCTTGCAGTCCAAAATCAAATTCGCTAAACTTTATGGCAAACTTCTAACGCAAAGAGCAAGCAAAAGAAGTTGCTGCTAGAAATTCAGGAGAATGTTTTCTACATTTCTAACATTTTCGGTATCTGCAAAACTCCAATACATGTATAAAACTATAAAGACACACTAAGTAATTTATTATAATTATAATTATAATTAAGTAATTTCATTAATATAAACCAAAGGTTCAAGAATCAGCTCCTCGAATTTCCTAGAATCTTGTATTATATGCTAACAAAATACGTTTTTAAACAGTATAGAATGTTATGAAATAATTGAAGATTTTAAGCGAACCTTTGAATATTTTTACGATTATTTTAGAGCTAAAGCCAGTTAAAATAATAAAATGAATGAATCTCGAATTTCAAAAATTGAATTACCACCAAAAGTAAACTTCGTTTTCCGTGTCGCAGCTCAAGGCAAATAGAATCCGTATTCCAGCCGCGTTAAGAGAAAAAAGTGGAAAATTGCATTGCTCCCATGCAAGTGGGTATGTGTGTGCTTGTGTCTGTGTGCAAAATGTACGGTTATAATGCACTTCGCTGCAGCATTTCACTTAGCGATCGGTTCTCTGGCTTTGCTAGCCGTTCGTTCTGGCTTTTCTCGTTGTTGCAGCTTGCTTTCATGGCTGCCTTTGCTTTGTGGCAATTGAAGTTGCACACTCTCTGGCGAAAATAAAGAAAAGCCCCGTTAGGCGAGTGTTTATTACGCTCCTGTTACAGCATACAAAGTGGGCAACAATTGACAGACGGCAGTGAGGTTTTCAAAATTGAGGGGAAACCCAAAAGGAAGTCAGGGTGGAAGATGAGCGGAGGAAGGGGAGAAAAGAAAAAAGGTTCGCACAGAAAAAGATGACTGAAATCTAAGCCGTGCAAATTGTTCACAACGGTAAACATCCTTTATTAAAAATAAATCAAAAATGAAAAAGACGTGTAGTATCTGTTTTTATATATCATAGTAATAATAGCTTAAAATTTCATTTTAGGGCAAAGAGCTTATTATATTGTGACAGATTGAAAATTAGTATACTATTTCTATGAGATTTCTTTGGTTTCAAATCGAATTTCATGCTAAAATTCAGCACTCAGATTTCCGCACATGACAACAATTCACATGACCATACCGAACCAATAATAATGTTTCCTTTTCCCATTGTGTAGTAAAAGGTAATTTTCCATATCTGGCCGCTGGCAAAGAAAATTTGCTGACATGGAAACTCAAACTTGAACAATTTCACGTTCTGCGGAAATTTTAGCATTGCCCAAAAGCGCCAATGGCCAAAACATTCTTCGGAAACTTGGCCTCTTCCCGCCGATTCGATCGGTTCCTGTACTCTATAATTTTATTGCTGGCTGGCGTAAAAGTCGAAGTAGAAAAGTAGAATTGGCTGAGGCAGAGTGGGCATAATTTCAGTTATTTGCAAGCTGCAAGTTCCTCGGCCTCTCATGCGCATGGGCAAAGAACTTCCGGGCCGAGAACAAAAAACGAAAAATAGAAAAAATGGCAACAGCAATGAGAGGCAATGGCCAACTAACGCCAACAGCACCAACAATAACAACAAGTACAATGGCAACCGATAGCTGCAACAACTGCATCTGAGTGCAAAATTAGGTCACTGGGAATTCTTTTTGTGCAACATTTTGCTGCCGTTGTTTTTGTGGTTAGAACGTTTTCTTCCTAACGTTTTTGCTGTTTTATTTTTCCCTCGCTGCTGTTGCTGTTTTGGGAAGCGTTCCCAGCTGCATTCTGTACTGAGTGTGATTATGGCCAAGAAATATCTTTTGCTTGCCAATTTTCAATTAGTTGCAATTTTTTGTTGCCGTTTTTCTTTTCCTGTGGTTAACAAAATGCATTTTTGACATCAATTGCGGTCGTTGGAAGGTTATTTTGGTGAGGATGAAGATGAGCGATTCTCGGGAGATAGTAGTGATATGTGGGTTGTGGTTGGCGTTAGATAAATCTAGGAGGGTTTGATTGAGACTCTTAAATTAAGGTTATTGTTGCGAACTAATGAGAGGTCAAATAAATTTATTCCATAAATAAAGAATTTGCTATAGCAAATACAAAAAAAATTTCTGGATTTAATGAAATGATTATAGATTGGAATAATCAGATAATAACAAATTAAGATCCCATTTTTATGGCATAAATGATTCCATGTGTGTTTTTCTGTTTTTAACACATTAAAAATCTTGCCATTTAATTTTCTTAACACAACTTTTAAGACCGTCACTTTACGTTCTCCCCGACGCTCTCACCAAATTTGGACAGCTCAAAACATAATCTAAAGTATAAATAGCTCATTAGGTGTAATGTATTTCATAATTGCATTTCGGAGATTGCTTTCATCAGTGCGCCTAGGTGAATGTTTCCCCAAGAACTTTTGGTGCTGGAAAACTTTTCCGATGTTTGCCTAAAAGTTGTTACTGGCTTTTTTTTCGCTTTGCGCCTTTCCCTCGATAATTTTCTTGGAAAATGCTTCTTGGCGACCGGTTTGCATCTTTGGGCAGCAAAAAGAATCGCGAAGCTACCGCGGAGTACTGTTATATTCTGCTGCATCTGTCTCTCTGCCTCTCTTTCTGCCACCGCCTTTCTCCCTCTCTCTTTAAAGTGCATCTGTATGCAAGTCTCCTTTCGCTGTGCTTTTTGCACACATTTTTCAAATGTAAGTTACTTGCGGTCATTGGCTTTAACTGCTTCTGCTTCTGCTTCCTCCGCTGACTTGGACTTCAGCTTCTTTTTCTTCGAGTACAACTGCATTCGCGGCCGACTGCTTCAACTTTTTTATGCTGCATTTCCCACTGCCGCGTCTTCGGCTTGCATTTTCGCAAATTTCTTTCTATTCTGAGCTGGTTTGTTGTTTGGTCAAAATTTACGTTAAAACTACTATACTATAACTATTACTATAATATAACAATAGTTATTTGCTCTCAATTGTAATCAAATTACTTAGGCGACAAACTTGGCATATGCTGCAGCTAACTTCAAAAATTATTTAATAATCATTTGTCTTCTATTTTTTTATATGAGTGAAAATATAAAGGTAAAAGTTGAGCCCAATGTATTTTTGGAATACTTGACTTAAATTTAAATAACCCTAAATGGTAACATACATATTTACTTTGATTTTGTTTGCTATCGATTACCTTTAATTTTCCGCTCGAATCGCAGGCAAAATCGAAAGACTTAGGCAACGAACTTGGCCGAACTGGCGGCAGAAGAAGACAGGAAGAAGAAGAGCCGCAGACGCGAACTCGTCGAGCGAAGGCGCACGAAGCCAGAAGAGTCAGCAGCCAGTTCAACGAACCAGCGCTCGAATCTAGGCTAAACATTCTCGGCTCTGCTGCTGCTGCTGCTTCTTCTTCCACTGCCTCTGCGCTTCCTCCTCTTCTTCTGCTGACGTGCAATGAAAACGAAAAGTACCGTAAGCTAACCGCTACGCATGAAGACGAGGCTTCCAGAACATTGAACGAGGCATTTGATTAGTGAGCACGGCCAGCTTGGTTAGAAATATCATCGAAGGGGGTGGATCTAGACTTGGCCCGAACAGAACGTGACGTTCTATTTGTCTGCTAATCAAATGAAGGCAAAGCGCGACTCAAACGGAAGTTGCAAGCGCCTTTATTAGTTTTTAATGGGAAAGTTATCAAAGCCATAGAACCAGTGAGGTGGGTGTGTATGGAAATGAAATATATAGAATGGTGAGACCACTAAGAAAAAAGTTGAAGTAAACACAAAAATATTAAATTTAAACTTTTTTAATAAATAATATTATTTTGCATTCTACATATTAATTATATTAAAAAAATAAACATTAATAATAATTGATGATACATTTTTGCCGTGCACATACCTATGTGCCTATGTACATAATCCATGTAGAACTCTTTGGTGGGAGATGCCTTTCGCATTGGCCGACTGACAACTTGGCTCATTGACTTGGCCTGTCAATTGTTTGTCGTCGAAGTCTTTCGTTTGCTGTCGTCGTTGTCGACGTCTCCAGAACTGCGAAAGCAAAACAAATTGGTGAAAGTTGTTGGCCATCGTCGCCCGCTTTGTTTTGCGATATATTCGCGTTCTTATTCGCAACAACAGCAAACGGCAAACGTTGGAAAGAAAGAAGGTTCTCTTCGAACCATTCTTTTCGTTCGTGTTACAAAAACGGTCGTTGAACCTGCTGATGGAGACTTGAAAACTCCAACTCTCGAGCGGTGCCGGAGCTGCGGTTCTTCGCCTTTTGTTCATCTGTAATAATTTGGCGTGTAAACAGCCAACGGAGGCCTCATGAAGTCAACGACTTCTGTGCTGATCAGCAACTTCATCATCGCCTTTTGCGATAACACAGCGACTGAGTCATTTTGAGAGTTTCTTTTCATTGGAATCGGAATCGGGGAATATCGCGCATATGGAATTGGGCTAACGGCTTGACTCAGACTTGCAGCCAACTAACCGAAAGTGTACTGGCCAAAAAAATAAGTCACAAACAAACCGGCAAACAAGAAACCCCCTTCTTCTTCGCTCGACATGTTAATTCTGACCATGGCATTAACAACTGTAACCACCATAACAACATCCATGTAAACAAGATCTCTGACTCATTTGTTTTGTTCCGTTTTGATTAGGGCCAAATGTGAGTGAACTGCAGGCCGTTCAGAAGAAAACTTGATAGATTTCGTAAACATTCTGGGGAATTCTTTCGATGGGTAGGGGAATTTCCCCAGTTAAGTGGGCCACAACTATTCTATTATGGCTATTTTATGCCGTTTGGAGTACGCTAGTATATTTTTAATGACTTCGAGGATGTTTGGTGTTAAAGTTTGCCTTGCGGGTACACACAAAAATCAATTGGTATCCTGTGTCTTCGAGATATGTGGTCTTAAATCGGTTAAATATTGCTCTAGTCCGTATAGTGCTATATTTGAAGATATTATTGTGGATAAAAAATAAAAGACAGCCGCCTGAGATCCCTCCGAGGAAGAAACAATTATCATGGCTCCCCAAGACCCACAATTGTCTCAACTTGTGGCATTCGCTTAATATTCCTACTTTCCTTTGGACTTCATAGATTATCTCACTATAGTTCCAGCGCAGTTTTGTTCTACTTCAAAACAATCATTCGAAGAATGTGCAAACCACGAAGAATGCCAGCTCTTATCCTCTAAGACATCAAGTTCAACCTGCCGTAGCTGAAGAAAGACTGCGGGAAAGGGACGGGGAGAGGGCGCACATAGAGAGGCACACGAAACGCATTAGAATTCCCAGCGCGTGGTGCATTATCCACAATCATCATCGGATGCATCGGTTGCAATCGTAATAGCATTTTGATGATCTTGCCGCCTTATCAGTTAGCCGAAATCTTTAATGAAACCTGCTGGAGAGGAGCATTCTGCCATTTAATTATTTGTCATCTCTTTTGCTACTCCACTTCTGTGTCCGTGGGTAAGTGAGTGGGTATGTGTGTGAGTGGAGAACCCAAGTTCAACGCACTCGGTTGAACTGCAGAGAAGAGTGAGATGGAGAGATGGAATGGAAAGAGAGGGAACATTTCCGCAAAAATCTAAGTATAAGAATTCTTTCTGCCCAGATACTTTCATTGCCAATCTCCGTGTCTCTCCAGCCATCTCTCTTTTGCTCTCTCCTTCTCTGTCTTTCGCAGCAGCCAACCAGTTTTTCCATTGCAAAAAGAAAGGCTTTCTTTCAGTCTTTCTTCTTTGCATTTTATTTCTTTCTGCTGACTGCAGCCAGCGATTGCAGTTTTTTTCCCGGTCTTTATTGCAATTTGAAAGTATGACCGACTGAGTCGCGTTCTCTGTCTCCCTTTAACAATGCTGCCATCTCGCTTCCCGCTTCTAAGCAGTTGAGTAATTTTGGCTGGATTCTAGCTCCCAACTCCATCTTGAAACCTGGCTTTTGTGTTAAAGTTCATTTGGTTAGATTGCCATTCTTGGTTAGGGGCTGGCTTTGTCTATGGTCTTGTCTTGTCTTTCTTTTGTCTGCTGGTCAATGAACTGCCCAAATAAAAACAGAACTATATACATATACAACTCGAAAGCAAATCAAAAGTTCAGTCCCAGCAAACTTTGTTACGTTCCCGCTTAAATAAAGGAAAAGGCACGAAAGAAAAACACAGAAACAAATTTTTGAACGCACTTTTGCGGTGGGCCGAGGGGCGGGGAAAGTTCTTTGGGGTCTTTGAAAACTCAGCGGCGTATTAATTTTTCTAATTTGTCTAACCGTGAGGCGAATGAACTTTTGTCGGTCTCTATGGGGTTTTAGTTCTCTTAGTATTTAGTCTTTAGTGTTTTTGTATTTTTTTTTTTTGGATGTTTGCCTTTATGTCATGATGATGTTATTTCGTTTTCGTTTCCTCAGCTCAGCTCGAAGCCATAGCTTAGCTTTTTGAACCTATGAAGACATAATCGTTATAGTCGCAGCCAAAGTTCAAAGAACTCTCTGACTTCGTGTGCGAGTCTATTGTGAGAATTCGTGCATAAATTTGGATAACACGCGTACCCAACATAGAGCTGGAATAATGGTTTTGGGGTTGGGGGATCGGTCATTAGATATGGACGTTTTGATTTATGGTAATTTTAAGGCATAGAACGTATCATAAAAATCCTAGGAAATTAGCAAAGATCATATCATTAATCAAAGATCGTTTCGGCAACTTGCGCTGAATTTAATTTGCATTTTTTATCGTTGGAGGGAAATGATCTTTGATTGCTCTGCGAGCAATTTCGATTTTCACCAAGTCGCTAGTTTTACATAAATGGCAATTCCAGTTTTAGTGTCAATGACTATAAATTTTATTCCTCGCATAAAATTATTTGCACCTTTGATATATGATAAATGTATTTAAGTTTGCTTTATTCATTAATGAAGCAATTAAGTATTTAAAGTTTAATCTCAAATATGGGTTAAGGATAACTGGAAGTAAAGACTGAATAGAATAGTAGTTTCTAAGCCACTGATTGAAATGCAAAGATTGTGTATTTTAATGGAAATTATATACATGGTTAAGTGCTCATAGACATATAAAAAACCCAAAGAAATTCCTCACAGCCAGCAGACGATGTATATTACTTTGAATTTAAGTTACCCTTTATAATAGCATTTTACAGTTAATAGCATTACAGTTGCTTATCAAACAGATGTCCTGTCATTTACATAGCCCCAACAAAACAAATTACGCTTACTCAGGATGGAGGTATCCATCCTTCCTGTTCCTCGACAAAGCTGAATAACAACCCTCTCGGATTCCATGATTACCGGAATAAAATCTAAGACGGTACCTAACGGTGCCTCCAAGTGAATCCATTTCGCGTCAGCTGCTCCAACTACTCGTTTCCCGATCCTTGCAGCTCGGAGATATTCATTCAACATGCTGTCATAATTGATATCCGCCGGAATCGGTTGCCCAACTTGACATCCTCTTAGACAACTGTTAACCCACTCGATTTGCATTTACAGTTATGCAATGGCAGCCGCGACAATGCATCCTTTTGACATAATGCCCACGTTCGAGACCCAGAAACGAGTTTCCTGCCTCTGTGTGAATTTAAATAATGAACAGCGACGGTGGGAGAAAAGAGAAAAAAAGTAAGAAAAACCCGCTATGTCGCTGAGGAGCCTGCTCCTTTCCATTTCTCGCAATTCTCACTTGTGAAATAAAACGAAATGAAGCAATCCAAGGAGCGACGTTCGGTTCCGCCTCTGACGCCTACAAACCAAAAGATATTCCGCATGGAATTCTCCTACTCCAACACACCTCGACTCTCCCTGTGTGTATTCTATGCTCCTAGGGAACAATAGAACAATAAACAGGCGCAGAATGGTTTGGAAAACAACATTTTTACCGTAATCCTTTCGTTTTGAGCCGCTTGAGAAGCAAACACACACATGCGCACATCCCAGAGCTATTTTCATTCGGTCGAAAACGAGATTGAGGAAGGATTAAGGAATGTTGCGCTACCTGGTTCAGGACATGAGTCTGCTTTATTTGAATATCATCAGCGGAACACAGGGTACAGGTACCGCTAAAAACCCGCCAAGGGGAAAAAGGTTTAGCGGCGTCAGGTGCTTCGTTTTCCTCTTTCCATCAACTAATGAAAAGGTATGGGATATAGGATTGCGTGGATCCTCAATCAATTTGATTGCGTGAAATGGAGAAAAATGATATTTTACCCCCGAAAAGATAGCGGGCAAAGAAAGGATATAGAAATTGAGTGTTTATACAAACCCCAGACAATCGATTGTAACGCACATGTTGCGCACACAGGATGTGGAAGGATAACTCACTCTACTCCGTCTTGCTCAGCGGAAATAGCAGCAGTTCGGCTACTGTCCGAAAACAATTCCCTAATTATGGCAAGGACACGGCCATAAAGCCATAAAATCATCCGTCAAAGGGTTCGTTTCGATTCTTGGCCATTAACTGGCTTTCTCCTTTCAAGGAAATCCCTTCAACCCATTCTCGTCCTTGCACGGTAGGCAAATCAGTTTAGTTTCCTGCGAAAAATTGAGGCCATCGGCGCGACGCGCCCACTTTCCGAAGTTCGCCGCTTAAGTCTTTCGTTTTGAAACGAAGATGCGCACGAAAAACCATGAAAAACAAAAATAAAATGCCCAAAAAAAGATTGCTCAACTGCCGAAAAAATATAAACGCCGCCGGAGTTCAACGAACGCACAAAATATATAATGAAAAATAACAACAATGCATGCTCTGTTACCAACAGTCAGTCAGTCAGTGGTCTTCTTTCCCCCACCACCCCCAGTCCATTTTTAACGTGGCTCTCAGTTTGTTGACCTTCTCGATTTTATACGTTATTGTGTATTTTTTGTTGTTGCTGGTTGGTTAAATACATTTTGGGCCAGAGCCGAAAATGAAATGGAAAAGAGCGAGCTGGCCCAAAACCCACCGAATTTTACACGAAACACTCTCGCCCCGAACACGCGCTTTTTTATGCCCCTCTGTTAAGATTTTCGGCTGCGAGAGAGTAAATATGTATACAACTCTTTTTCTGCCGTTCTTGAATCGGTTTTTGGGCATTTTGTTTTTGTTAAAAAGTGAAGTGAATCACTTCAATTCCCCAATTCTGTATGCACAGTAGCTGAAATGATGTGAAACGACCTTACGAAATTGGGATAAAAGGAAGAGATTTTTAGCAAGCGAGAATTTTCGGAGGATAAAATAAATTGATTTACGATAAGTGTATGGAGAATAAATTGCTTGTATAATATCAATATATAAACTAAAGTAATTTTGAACTTAACTCATTCACTCTTTATGGAGGCAGTCATCGATGGCGAAAAGAATTTCGGGAAGAAAAAAAGGGAAACGAGAAACCGAGCCAAACATTGATTAACAACCGACGATCGTCAGCAAAAACCCGCAGCAATGAGGCTACAAATTGTTTATTTTCGCATTCGTTAAATTATGTCGAATGAGTTGGGCAAACAGAGTTGGAGGTTCGAACAAAGCCCACATATTTTCCCAACCCGCGCCACACCTGCCACCGCCCACCTGCGATTTTTGGGGCCCGAGAAGGTGTGTTCAAACGGGTATGAAATTCAAAGGTGTTTTGTGTCCGAAGTTCTGAGCTGCGAATTGCTCCCGGTATTGCTTTCTTTTGTGCTTCAATCGAATTTGAATTCGTTTTTTTAATTTTCAATACGCAAGCGGAACTCGGTAAAAAATAAGGGAGTGGGATTTGCCTTCTGACAACTTACTGAATTGCGATTCCCAGGATGAGTAAGCCACGAACGTCACGAAATATGGTTATTCATCATTTTTAAAATACATGATGAAAACTACCATATGCCAGAAAGCCGCACACAATTAGCCATTATAATCTTGTTTATTTTTGAAGATTACATACGCATATTTTCGGTAAATTTGAGAACATTTTCTTCACAAAGGAGACCCCTAAATGTTGGCTAATATTTTGAGCTGTTCGCCGAGTTTGTTACCTGAGATTGGCGAAAATTATGACCGCAACCTTCTTAAAAAAAAACAGCGGATAGGGAGAAAGTAATGGCAAGTCAAAGTCCTTGAACTGTGTTCTTTATGCGTTGTTTATCCCTGTCAAATTTGCGCGTGTCTGTCTCGCTCCTTTTGGACAATGGGTCAGAGTTTTTGTGTTTTTGGGACTGGTCAGGATTGTGTTACCTGAGACGGCGTGACGAGATGTTGCATCATTTGTGGCAAACTGCGATCCGTGGAAATTGTCCCTACACAGCTAAGTCAGCCATCCATCAAATTTATGAGGCCGGCATAAAAAATGTGTTCCTTATCGGGAATTCTTCGTTTTTGACAGGACCATAAACAGATTTTCCGCACTCAAGGAAGTGAGCAAAGGAAATGGAATAAAGCTAAAGGAAATTTGTAGGGCTATGTGTAGTGCCCATTTTGCTGAGAAGTGGATCAGTAGTTCCGTTTCCCAACTAACTGGGTCAGCACATCCTTTCCTTGTCCTGCGCTTTTCCAGGTCATCGTTTCCGTTCAAATGGCAATCGAAGTGATCTCTCAATGAAATGAGCACACACATCCAGGACTGACACTTCCTTATGCGCCATTCGTATTTTCCTCTATTATCCCGAATCTAAAATTACATAATTATTGGGTACTGGAACACAAACACATCAAAGGGAGGAACCCTTAAAAAACGAAGACAGGGAAACCCATAAAAAACTCGAGAATTTTCGCGCGGAATGGGAAATTTTCCCATTCGACTATTGTTTCCAACCCCAGAAAGCGGTGAAAAAACACATCGAAATGAAAAACCTCGACAGATGCTGGGACTGATTCACTGATTATCATCATGGGATCTCGTCCTTATAACTGTGAACGCTTTTGATTTCGTCAGGTGTGATCCCGATGATCCCACCGAGGATGCCACTGCTGTTGCCGGTGGTAGGAATAAAGGAAATCCTTTTGTTGCATGTTTACAGTTACTGCACGCTGATGCCGTGGCAATTACGACCAGGCTCGGGAGTCCTGGATCGTGGGAGCGCTCCTTTTACAGGATACAGCCGCGCTATTAAGCACCGATCTAACGGTTCATAATTATGCAAGTACCTTGTCACGCCAAATCCAAAAAGACATATGCTTTTCCATCACTATATCCGATTTCGCATGTGTTCGATCATCAATCAGCATTAGTCCACAAACCGTAAACAAGAGCGACAACAGCTTAAGAGTTCATTGTTACAATTTATAAACTTTTTCGATGCCATCGGCGGCAGCAGAACGGAATTGGCCAGTAAACAACTCTGCGGAGATAGAAAGACACAAAGACACACAATGGCCAGACAATGCAGAGCAAATTATACCCTACAACAATGGCCAACAATGCCATTGGTAAACAGATGAGGATCCTCCGTCAATGGGATATGAATAATTTTCAAACGTTTTGTGGGTCAACTATGTGCGGACGCATTTGAAAGAGCAAACAGGATATTGGCCAATTTGGGAATTAGCTTGATTTTCCACAGGACAAAGACTGTTATCTTGATTTTGTTCAACTATTTTTCACAATATTTGAAGTATCATTGCTCCGGGTTCCATACTATTCCAAAATATTCTCTTTCTTTGCTAAGTAAATGTCCCAAACACTCTTACCACGCATTATCGTTTACCGTTGGCCTGCCAAATCGCATTTAATTGGTATTAAGTAAAATGTAGAACATTTCCAGCATTGCCGTGCGGTTTTTCTAGATTTTTTTCCTGCAGCTTCGAGTGTTGGTGGAGTAATCATAAGCATAAAGTGCCGCTGCGGCAGAGGCGTTGGCAGCGACGTAGGCAGCTGAGATTGACACAAACACTTGAAGTCGATCCGATGGGGCCAAAGGAGTGTGGGGGGTTTTGGCCGATTCACGATTCTTACCACCTCTTTCTTCCTCAATCTTCAGTCTCTTTCACCTCGTCGCGATTTGCGAATATGCCGTACACACGTATTCGTGTTAACAGTTAGCTCTGCCTTTGTGTGCGCTCTGCTTGCACCATTGTTATTGTTGTTGCTGCTGGCTCGGTTGTTTGTTGGCTCAGTTGCTGCTGTTGCTGTTGTTGCTGCTGGCGTACCGCTTCTGTCGGTCATTGGCTTAGCACACATTTTTCATTTCGTTGCGGAAAAAAGAGTGAATTCCTGCAGCGAGTTGGGATCGGCAGATCGGATCGGATCGCTTATTGATTCTCACAGTCTTCGGATGGCAAAGCGCACCTTGAGATACTTTTTTTTTTGTTTTTTTTAGCGGGCGCGCGTAATTGTGGTTTCGATTTAATCATTCATGGCGTTAATGAACAGGAATTTTTCAATCATCTTTAATTATCATTAAGAGAACAAACTCACTGCCTAAATATCATACTTTAAATTCCAGAAACCAATCCATTATGTAAATAGCTATATCGTTCGATAATGTGCCTTTATATATGTATGTAAGCTTGAAATTATAGGTTTTTGCTCAAAGTATTGAACATTGTGACCTGCTTAATTGCTTGGGTAAAATATGTCAAGAAATTCGACATGTCTAAACTCTTGGAATCGATGTCTTATGATCACTTTAGTTTCTCATTTACCGCCACTTTGCTGTTGAACTTTAAATGGGTCTGTGTGAAATGGCAGCTTCGGCTAAGTTCAAATAGTGTTCACCTCCACTTCTGCTGGAGCAGCCTTTCAATCCTGGGCACAGGCATTCACCGGCCGACCAATCAAAGTCCAGTCGAGTCCGTTCAGCGGAATGGTTCTTAGACAGCCGACCAATTTGACCTGTACAGGTGTCTATTACTAAGACAAACAGACGGACAGGCGAACGCAGACTGACAGGCAAACAGAGAAAAGCATTCACTTTGCCTCCCCGTCTTTCTCCGCCCGATTCTACAGGTCCTCCTCCGCCTCCAGTCTTCAGTCTTCGGTCGCGATTCTGTTGCCATTCCAGCCTCTGACGAATGGCAAGTTCATTGCTCCTAACCTAATTTTTCAAACATAATCATGAAGTAAATCAGGTTTGGCACATAGATAACAACAACTGTTCAAGAACGAAGACTGGAGACTGAAGACTTGAGCTGAGACTCCGCCAAGTGGCGGGCTATCAATGAGTCTACGTCTCTCCATCTCTAATTCTATCTCCATTTCCATCTGTGTGTGTGTGCGTGGTGAGAGCTTTTACCGCAAAATTCGCGCGTGTGTTTAACACCTTTCCCGAAGCCAAGAATTGCACCGTAAAATGTGGATCAGTTAAATATTATTATATTTTAAAGGTATATGGCATAGAATGTTACAAAATGAAGAAGTATCACAATTACATTATCAATAAATTGTGGTATAGTATAAGAAAAAGGGCTCTTCAGAATAGGATGCAATTTCTTGATTTTAAGATTGATTTCTCTCAGTGCACTTGTTGGCCACCATTTGGCTGCTGTGGAGACTGAGGAACAGTTAAGAAGGCGAGCTTTAGTTGGCGTATTCTGGTGTTCTATTGGCGTGGGCCCAGAGTCAAGTTCTCACATCAGCAACAGCAATAGCAGTTGAAATAGCAACAGAAGCAGCTGCAACATTACCAGCAGCAGTTGAACTACTTACCCACTGGGAAGGCCAAAAAAAGTGTTTTTTTTTTTTGCCAACAGAGCGGTAATTGATGGCAAGATCTGAGATTGTTGTTGCTGGTAGCAGCTGACAACAAGTGGCAAGCTGAGGCGAACTCCTTAATTTGTTGAGTGACCAAGCAAACAAACCGACCAAAACACCCAACAAACAAACAATCGGAGGTCTTTATGAGATTTGGGTTAAGATTGATTGGGGACTTGAGTCCTTCTGGGACTCCTGATTGATTGTTGGATTTTTCGATTAAAGTTAAAAAAACGTTAACTAAAGAGAATGCTAATAAGATTGAAAAAATTGACTTATACTGATTCTGCTCTTAACAGCTGTGTTTAATTCTTAGTATGCATTATCACATTAAACGTTAAAAATAAATGACAGCCAATGACCTTCATTATTTCCACCCTGACTAAAGCATAATTGCCAACAATTAGGAGGAATTAATTGCCAACAAAAAATCCCGCGTCTTGAAATGCAAATCGAATTGAGTTGCGCAACCGCAGCTCAGTGTCCAATTATTCTTAACTACCTTAGCCTTTTTTCCACGATTTCTGCACCGCCATTGCGTGAAGATTGAATACAATAAATTAACTAGTTTTTGATGTTGTGTCATGCAAAATAATTTTCGAATTATTATGCCTTAATCCCGGTAATCAATCACAGCGCCCGAAAAACAAAAGACTCAGGCGACAAACTCGAAACGAAGATATATGCAAAACAAAAATCGGGAAAGGAGGCAAGTGGAAGAATTTCTTTTTCTTGCCAAAAAATAAAGCAAAACCGATAACCAATGTAATAAATAATGAATATATATATACATATGTACTTATGTATGTTGCTACCACCGGTAACTTTCCTGGGCCTTTTCATTTCAGCCATCATTTATTTGTTGAAGTGCGGCCGGCAGCTTCTTTGGCTTGGATGGTGCTGAAACTGGTGGCCAATGAACTCCAGCAATGAAAACGAAATGTATAAAAAACGAAAACAACAAGAACACAATGCGGCCACGAAGAAGAACCAAAGAACGCGACAGAGCCCGAAACAGAAACCGAAAGATACCAAAATTGTTGTTCCTTTTTCCCCTTTTATTTTTTGGTAAGAAGTCAATGAACCTGGCCAACTGCGTGTGTGCGGGAGCTTGAAATAAACTTGGCTAACCAAAAAACGAAATGAAATGTAAAGAAAGAAATGATTGTTGCGCCCAAAAACTGAGCGGGAAGAGCGGGAACGGCCAGAAAGAGCCATCAAAAGCGGGCAAAACGATGATGAGTTGGCCAAGAAGCCGGGCCAACAAGCCAGCTGTAGATGCCGGCTTTTTGGGCCTACGCATATACCCGTATGTCTCTCACATTAACTATGTGAGGGTAAACCCTCGTACGTATTCGTTTTTTTTTTTTCTTTTGGGTGTTAAATAATACAACCGCCTAAGAGGCACTTGTTGTTGGCCAGAGGCTTTTGCTTTTAGCCCCAATGAATTCATATTTATTTAAAAGAGAATGCTTCCTCCTCCATTTCTCAACTTTCAATTATGGGATACGCGGGATTTGTTGTCGATCGGGATTCCATTCCCTAAGACGCAATAGTTTTATGCTAAAAATTTCCGAAAATCACTTTTGTTTATTCGTTTAGTTGAAAGTTCTTTCCTTTTCTGGACGGCTGAAAATTAATGATGCACGATTAAAAAGAAGAAGCTATTCGCATTAATAAATTGTTATTCAAATTGCCTAAATGTTGAACTTGACAGCGCGTTCCTTTCACTAACTAGCGTAGATTACGCATTTAATTACGGCACCTATACATTCCTATATACCTATATATTCCTAGTGAAGTTTGCTTTAAGTACTTATAACAATTTTACTTACATATCCAACATAATATTGATTCCCTGCCACGATGATGATGATTTATTATATATTTAAGTCGTCTACATAGAACACTTTTATTTTTTCGAGCGCTTAAAAATTTTTTTCCGTCCATGGCTAAATGAGTGATGATGTATTAACTATTAAAATTATGTTCATGCTCGTGTGGTGTTTAAGAATTTATTGACCCCACCGCGCCAGGTTTTTGCTTTCAGCCAAAAGAGTTCTAATGGCTAAACAAAAAAGGTTCTAATCCCAGTTGCCGCACAGAGTCTTTCGCTTTTTGCCAAGCCAACTTTGAATGCTTCAATTGTTATTTATAGAGAATGATGGCAGCGGCAGTCGAGTGTGGCAGAAACTAATGAGTTAGGCCTTTATTCCCGGCCGCAAACGGATGCGGATTTACCTTTTGATTCGCATCCTATCATCCGTCTTTTGTCTTTCCATCGGGCGCTAAGTTCAAGGTTGGCTTGGCCAGCTAAAATATTGATTACACCACGTGGTCAATTACTTTTAAATTATGTAAATGCTCGTTTTTCAATTAGTTTTTAGTTAAGTCTTTTGTCTTGGCAGACTATAATAGAATGGCAAAATCCATTTACGGAATGTTAAGTGTTTTCCCCACTAATTATATATTGATTAACCTTCCAGGTTTTTGACGATATGCTCACCCATTTTTACGACTGCGGCTAGGCTTGTTGGATAGGAAGTTGGTATCTAGTCAAAATGTAGTCACTGAGTAACTGCTTTACACTTTATTTATAGCGCAATATTATAGAGTTCGATTAGATCATTAATGGTTGCGAGTTTGAGTCATGGAATGACTGGCGTTTATGCACAGATGTCCATTGATCTAATGCCGCTTTCAAAGTTATACTTTTACTTTTAACTTAACTTTATTTTAATGTCTCAACTCATTTTTTTAATACTACGTATTGAATTACGAACTTAAATAGTTCAAAGAGAGCATGAGTTTTGTTACATGTAAATAAATCTGTATGAAATCGAAGTTGTTTCACCATTCAGTGAAGAACTCCTTAAAAGTATTGCATAAATGTAAGAAACGAAATTAAGTAATCCATCACAATGATAAATAACCTTGTAAAGTGATGCAAAAAAGCTCTCACTTCCCATTTTGCGAACGAGACATTTGTTTGCCAATTGTTTGCATGCAATTATGGCATCATGATATTTGATACCCAAAAAACAGGAACAGAAATAAAACTGAAACAGAAACAAATCATGAACAAACCAATTACATGCCGTGCCAAACTTCTGGCCAAGAGAGAGAGCCCCACCAAACGGGTTAAGAGCATTGAGAACAAGTGGCCCACGGACGGCATTTTGTTGCGCTTGGCTTGCGCCGATTCTAAACTTGTTAGAAGAGTGGTGTTGTAATTTTACGCTCGCATGCTCAATTTACGCTCGCTGGCCAGACTGCGGGTACACTGAAAATAAAATCAGCCCAGTATCTAGTAAAAGCTCACTCTCAGCTCGGCTTAAAGAAGTACTTATTAGACTTGAAATATTTGTAATTCATATTTCATATTTCTCTTAAAAGTCCATTTAAGCGTATACTTCTTTCTTATTGATATATCATTTTTATATTTCAAGACAAAGTTCTTTTTATAATATTACTTCTATTGAGATTACGATATTGCTTTAAAAATATTGTATAATTTTTTATTTTTGTGTGTTAGAAGAGTTTAGAACTACGTATGTCCGTGTATTTTGTGCGAAAAAGAGTGGCGGTATTTGCCAGGGTATTGGTGCTGCCAAAGAGATACCTGAGCCCGCGCGCTCACCTTGAATGAAAGTTCTGGCCTGTTGCGCTCAGTGCGCGAGAGGGAAAGAGACGGATAGGGAGAAAGAGAAAGAGAGGGGCAGAGAGCTGAGAGAGCGCCGAGATGTGGTTGTGATCAGTGTAAATGGCACTGCGATCAAGAACCTGAGACACCTGAGCTGCGCCCTACCTGTGTGTTGGTGTGCGCTGCTGTGTTTGAAGAGAAAGAAGAGAGTGCTGGACGTGCGAGTGTGTGCGTAAGGCCGTGTAATGAAATGCTGAAAAGTCTATCTGTCTGCGCAGTCGCCGCGCTGCCGCTGCTCTGCCTTCAGAAGCCTCTAACGACATCGACATTGAAGTCGCACCGCGACTCATCCGTAGTTTCAGTTTCCCGTAAGCAACAAAACGATCGAGACATGATTTCGTAAGACGCACGCGTTACGCTTCTACTTGCTTCAAGACAGCAAAAAGACCACTGATCCACCAGACTTTGCAACATACACCCACCCACAAAAAGTTCTGAAACTAAGAGTATCTAGAAGCTACAACCCCCAATTCAAAGTGATTTGTGTCTATCAGCTAAACTGACAAAAAAGTGACATACACATAAGACTGCCCCTAGTTATGCAAATGAAATTCCACTAGACCTAAGCCAATTAGTTCAATTCCCCAACCAGTGCACTTGTGTATCAAAAATATAGTTTGCTCAACTATATTCGAAAAGTTTAAGAATAACAAAGTGTCTATTATGATCGAAACTTAAACAGCCAGCAAGCACTTTTCGGCTTCGGATTGGATTTATTGCGTAATGGATTTAAATTTAGCCGCAACATTAGCAGCAACCTCAACAACACGGAACGGATATGCATTTAAACACTGAACATGGTAAGTACTTCTAAATGATTTACCTTATATAAACTTCGTAATATTTCCTAGCTGCCTTTTTATTGCTCCAAGTCAATTATATAGCCGACAAGCTAACGATCGAGCTTGCTAATAGAATTCGACGAAGGGTTTTTATGGGTCTAAGTTTACACATTGAAATTGTCTTGTTGAAGCAGTTCCCGAAAGTTCTGTAAAGAAAGCTTTCTTCGGAAGACTGTCTTCGTTGGAGAAGCTTCAGGAAATTTTAGAGCGGGTTTTTTTGGAAGGTGGTCTTAAGAGTTGAGAATGAATACGAATTGTTCTTTTCCCATAAATTGCATAATAAATCATACTGGCCACTGGTAATTAAATCTTTTCTTTCAAATAAATTCTTAGTTAATTTCTAATTTCCAGTTAGAACTTTTTTCAAAACTTCTCTTTTAATTTATTCTTAGATAATTTTTCTTTATTTCAACTTTTTTATTGACATCTTAATTGCTTGGGTTCTATTCCTGATTTTCAACTTTTTCTTCACTAAATCTCACATTAAAGCCACCATAATTTATGACTAGCGTTTAAAATTAACCATGATGTTACACAGCAGCCAGCAACATCTTATTATTCTTAACACCACGAAGAAGACTTTCACATACAATTTATGCTAATCATAAGTATTCGATAGAAAGGTTATATAATAGTACGTCGCACTGGGCGAGAACAAGTTTCCAGCAAAATGCCCAAAAAGCGGATAAAAAATGGTATGATGATTAATTACAGGCAGGCTAGAAAAATGGCATAAGCAGCTAAAATTTCTTAGCCGCAAATGGGAGATGGCAGAATGATGGGGACTGGGACTTCATTAGAAAAATCATGTATAAAGCTACCCCAATCTCCTGTCCCTATATAAACAAAATAAATATATATATATGTATATATTTTAATAATCACATCAGCAAAAACAACAATATAGCACTCACAACACAAATAATTAGACAAAACCAGTTTGGGCTTAAACAAATCGCACAAACAACAAAATGGGGGTAAATATACGCCGACGGAGGGACAGAGAGCAAATTATAGGCTGGATAGCAGATGGAGCGAGATGGCGACAGATAATTGGCGACGTAAGGCAGAAAAACCTTGACTTTGACTTTAAATGACTCGACAACTGATCGCACGCTAACACGCTCCAACAGACGGTGATAAAAGCAACAACGCCAGCAGCAGCGGCAATAAAATATTGTATAAACAAATAAATTGAAATCGAAATCGAAATGAGATGAGATGAATGAACACAACGACAAGCCGATCGAATGAAATCAAAACTCATTGCGAATTTGTAATGCGATTCAAAATCACACGATGATCATTTCAATATCAAGGTCATTAGCAGCTGCAGCTGTCCAAGTTCTGTCGTTGGCCACCTGCTCCCACAGAGCTGTCAGTCTCCTCCTGACTTGATTCCGAATGGCATTCGAAATGAGTTATATCTCTATCCGACCATATATCGCTTATATAGCTTGGAAACAGCTTGCTTCGTTTTGCAATTTAAATGAGCTCCCCGTCTAAGTTTGTGTATGAAAGCAATTCTTTTGATTCTTCTATGGCTTTTCCCTCTTCTTCATTTGTTGTTGTTGCTGTTTCTTTTTTTGGCACGCATGCCGAGAGTTCATTGACTGTCAGCCGCAAACATACACACACTCTATGCCCCCACCCCACATAACAAATGACTTAGGCAACAAACTTGCCTTCGTTCGGTTTTCGTTTTCATTTCGAGCACCAGAAGATGCTGTGTGCGTAAGCGAGACAGAGCGTTAGGGAGAGGCCAAGGACCTAGGCCAAGAATTAGAGAATCCCCTCCGCAAATCCCCCCTCGAAAAGTGAATCTGCCGCTTCAGCTAGCAGCAGAAGAAAAAGCCAATGACCAGGAGGGGAAACCAGTTCAGATCGGCTCATCCTTGGGCCAGGGGCACGGTTTGAGTTTGGGGCAGGTTGCAACAGCCAGCTCCTCTATCTCAGCCACCTCCTCCTGATTCCCGGATCCCCGGATCACCCCCCAATGGTACAGGCATCGCACATTGGGAATCATTTGCCGTGAAAAGGGCGTTCAACTGGCAAATGCTCATGGGCACATGGCGTGCTCAACTGAAGCAAGCCAAAGGTTCTTGCACTCAGCCAGTTCTTCTGCTTCTGCACTGGAAACAAGAGCTTAACAAGTGCTCTATTTTAAAGAAATGAAGTTAAAAAATGAAATAGCATCGGAAGTGGAAGAAACAATTCACAAATTTACCCAGCTATCTGCTATACGTTTATCATATTTCTAACTGATCTTTTATCTGCTAAACAATCAATCGCATAGGCTTAGTTCGGATTCTTATAAGCATATTTAGTTAAAGATATTGAATTATGGATAGATTTCTAGTTAGGGCACATAACGAATCAAATATAAGTTTTTTTCCGGTGTTCTTATGCCCGGTTCTCTGCCACTTCTAAGGCCTGATGAAAAGGGAATCAAATCACTCTTACTCTTGGCCAGCTTTTTTTTATTTGCTTGAGCCAGGGTTATTGACTCGCTCGTGGTCTTACCTTGGGCAGTTCTTCCTGCCTTTTGCTTTCTGCTGGAGCTGCATCTTCGTTTGAAATTGTTGCTGCCTTGGCCACTTGCCACGCACAAGAGGATGAGGCTGAGGAAGAGGTGGAGCTGCCAAGTCATCCGCGGCAGCTTCCCAGGTAACATACAAAACTAATAAGAGGCTTAAGAGAGCCGGCAAAGAGAACGCCGACGCACAGGTGGGACCTGCAGGTAGAAAGAAAGAGCGAACCAGGAAGAAAGTGTGGCCAAGCAAAAGAATGGAGCGAAAGAAGTGGTAGCGCAGCAGCAGATGAAAAGAAAACAAGTTCAATGACCGACCTACTCAAGCGCGTTATAACCAAAGCGCGCGCACACACACATGCATACACATACGCACTGCGGAGAGAGGAGAGAGAGCACATGCGCATGCGCACAGCTCGAAGCCGAAGCCGATGCCAAGCCGAAGTTGAGTGCCGAAGCCGAGTTACGAACCTCACTTGACGTTGAACTTTGGTGCGACAGGTTCTGTGTCAATGTTGTTGTTTTGTTGTCTTTGTCGCCTTTGTTGTTGCTGCTTTGACACTATCGTGTTTAGCTGTAAATGCCCGCATTGTTGTTATTGTTTGCAGTGCATAGACTGTGACATTGAGCACTCTGCGAAAAAGTATCAGGCAACTCAAAATTGATAAAATTATATAATATACACACACAGTAGTTCTCTGACTGTGAATTTAGCATTAAATAACTTTTATTTATATGAATACGTTAAGAATCCATTTCTGTCAGTGCATTGATGATCATTGATCGTCAGATAAAAGAGTGGGCTGATATAATAGGAAAGGGGGTGTTGGAGCTGTCCAACTATTTGTTTAGGCCCCTCTCTTTAGAACTGGAAATCAAATTATGCTCATTTACGCGCCATGAATACGTAATCCCCCAATTTGCCGGCCACTCGTAATTTGACTATGACAAAATGGCTTTTTATTAACCTAACGGTACATTCACCGGCTGTACTCCACCTATTACTTTTCTGTTTTACAGTTGTGTGTCGCGCTGGCCATTAAAATACGTGCTTGGCGTTCTTTATGACTATTTCGCTGGCGGTTAGATTCACAAAGACAACGCCGAAATGAACTCTGAAGAGGTCTAGCTCATTCGAATAGTTTTGCATAATGTCCCTGGCACCGAGACTTCCGGCTGCAGCTCTAGTTCATTGTCAACGGTCAATTTGCAATCGAATGGCAGCACAACCACCACAAACAGAGCATGCGTTGCGAAAGAAGAGAGCGAATTTGGGTTAGAAGAGAGCGCAGCGAGAGATGCAGCGAGAGCTTTGCAACGTCTGCAATGCACTTTAAGAAACGGGAGCTGAGCTAATGGAAAATGACATAAAATCATGGTAAAAAAGGCATTTAAATGCTAATCCCTAACAAGTAAGTTTCTATGATTCAAGAGATAGAAGCATTGAAGAGATATGATTCAAAATGCGAACTACCCTGAAAATGCTAACCAAATACTTTCCTAGCCCAACAAATCCTTAGCCTGACCTAACCCAATATGTTTTGTGTTCCAAAATAAACCCTGACTGTGTTATGTTCTAGGCCCAGAGCAGAACGAGCTGCACAGAGCCAGAGATCCACCCTCTATAGGTTTAGACTCCCGAACTTAAAAAAAGCACGATGTTGGCCGAATCCGCAAAACGAAGCTCTGCTGAAAAGGGCCGCCCTTGCTGCGCTGCTGCCGCTGTCGTGCTGGCCCTGTTGTTGTTATTGTTTCGCACTGGGCGAGTTCAGTTGATGCCAAGTGCAAGTGCCAATAGCATTGGCCTCCACCCCCCACAGCCCCCTGAGAGCCACCCAGAACCACCTTGTTTACTGTCTGCAGTCGGCGGGCAGAGAAGCCGACGTTGCAGCCAACTTCGCTGCCGCACTTGGCTGAAATCGAAGGGAGCTGGCAGCCTTTGCAGCTGCTCGTTATTTCAGTCCTGACTCGGGATGTTAACGCGTTGGGCAGGTCATGTCTCATGGCACAGCCGCGTTGCGTGGACCAAAGAACGGCAAAGAAAACCAGCAGGACATCCCGTGCACTGAGTTCAATACATAAATAGTTATATATATATATATTAGCTACAAGCTAAGGCCGCCGCCGCAAATGTGTTCAATTAGCAAACGAGAAGCGTTTAGAATAGCGTACATCGAGTGCTCCAGTGCTTCAGTGCGTTAGTTAAGTGTTAAGCTCGCCCTAAGTCAATGTATCTAATCAAGTATCCCGAGATACCACCAATTGGTGCAATGTGTTCACACGCCGATCAGCGCAGACCATTATACTTCGATCGCATCTACTTTCGCGACACCTTCGCCAACATCAGCTTCTTCAAGTCGCGCTTAAAGAGCCATCAAAAACTGGCCAACACCTGAAACAGAGCCATTAAGACTGAGGCCGCAAAACAGTGAGACTGAGTTTGAATTGTGCAACAACCGAAATCAAAGAGGTAACTACTAGAATAGGATTGTGCAATAGCCTCTGAGAAGTAAGCACCGGCTAGGGTTAGGGTTTTTTTTAGCATAAAATCTACTTTTGCTTTTGTGCTGACCATGTCCTAGCGCACTGACTCCCCCCGCTCCGCCTTTCGTTGTGAAAGTTCGCCGCTGCCGACGCAGTTCAACAACCTTTCTCTCTACACACAGTTCAGTTCAGTTCAGTCCAGCTCAGCTCGGCTTGGTTCGTTTCAGTTCAGTTCAGTAATGCACTCCGTACCGAGGAGCAACCCAGCCCAGCCCAGCCCGAAAGCAACCGAAAGCCAACCCAGAGGCAGCCCACAGCGAACCCAAACCATATATCCTTATATCCCAGACACAAACACCAGTCGTTGTCTCTTTCGCTCGCATGGCCTTGGTCGTGCGGCGCTTTTGCTGAATGGGTGGAAAAAATTAAAAGTGAAACTTAGCTGCGCCTGCCTGGGCAGACGATGACGTCGGCGCAGAAGCTCGGCTCAATTGCAGTCTGCAGTCTGGAGGTCCTTGCCCTCAGCAGCAGCGGCGCAGGCACGACCCACGGAGTTTTCCTCGCCGGCAGAGGCAAAGGCAGCAACTGAAACAGAGGCAGAGCGGAGTTTTCCACGCTGCACACTGTCAAGTCCACGTTCACGAGAGGAGCGCAAAAAGGACACAGAAGGAGCTGCGAACCCAACCCAAAGTTTCGCAGGACCTTCGCGTCTGTCTGCTGCCTGCGCCGCTGCCACTGCCGCCGTCGGCTGCTCTGCATCCTTCGACGTCGTCGTCAACGTCATCGCGTCGCATCGCCATCGCCATCGTCCTGTGTGTGTTTCGCTTTCCGTATTGGGTGTGTATCCGATTGCCCGGGTACGACGACCGTACGTGCCCGGCGGAGTTCATTGAACGCCAGCCGCAGCTCCAGCGATTTATGTATGGAAAGCGAAAAGGATAATGAGCCGAAGTCGACTGAGCTCGATGCCTGGGCCCTGCCCCAACATAACGGACTGCACTGGGCAAAAAAATGTTGGTCTATGATATTCTAAGTTAGCATATATAAAAATAGATAAGGTGTTATCAATCTTATGAAATTCTATATCACAGATGGGATTTAATCGATTACTTTGTATAAAACTATTTCTTTGGTCTGTTAGCCAGACACAATGACATCGAAAAGGACATTTTCTTGCAGTGTACTCACATCCACACTGATGGCGTCGTCTGGCGTCTGAAAATGCCTGAAAAGGGTCGTTCGCCTTTTCTGTTGTCTGGCCCTTATTTTTGTTGTACTTGTTGTTTTTGTTGTTGTTTTTTTCACTTTGCCCTGTGCGAATATACGAGTATGTGTGCTTTTTTACTTTGACTTTTTTGTTGTTGTCATGGTCTGGCAACCAATCTCTCTCGGCCCCGCCCCCTTTTCGCCAATGGGAGGCAGACAGTGGCTGCTCCTTTGTCGAATTTATGCGCATTTTCAATCGCTTTGTCGTAGGTCGTGTTTGTTGCTTGTTGTCGTACCGTTCCGTTCCGTTCGGAATAGTCGTCAAGGTAATGTGTCGCCCACAGGATTATGGATTTAAGCCGCTTCCTTGCGAAGTGTCCTGATCCGCCTGTCGGCGCAAAGGACACCAGTGAAGAGTTCCTTTGAGGGATCGATCGGTTGGGGTTTCTACTTAATAATTCTGCACTTTTAATTGTTGCTCATTGATTTTTGCCACAGGATAGTGATAGATGGGCATTTTCCGTAGTTCTTTTTCCCATTTCGTATTTTCTGGTAGCCATGACATCATCAGCCAAATCACTTGGCTGCAGTTGGATTTGCATTGCCTCATCGTTGCTGCGCCTCTGTCTCAGCCTCTGCCGGCGTCGGCGTCCACGTCTACGTCTGTGTCTGAGTCTGGGTAAAAAGCATTTGACCTTTGGGTTCGTTAACCCTTTTGTACGCTAGATGATGTAAGCCAAGGCACTGAAGGACCTGCAGCAGAAGCTTAAAATAAATATTTGCTTGACAGTGGGTAGCACTTAAAGATAGAAACGCCCTTGCTCCATTGGCAATCTAAGTTTCCAAGTATAATCATTACTAATTAAACGGCAAACAAACACATATACATTAATTATATCAAGAATAGCAACAACAACAATACCATGCAAATGGAAAACTTTCACTGCGCAGTAGGGCGAAAATTGCCAACTGATAAGGAAGCAAAGTGCAAACGAAAAGCTTAGCAAAGCTACTCAAAATAAACACTTGAAGCGTAAACTGCATTGATAAGAAAAATGCTGGGAAAAAAGGGGGGAAAGGGCCGAAAAGGGGGCGGTGCCCCTTCGAAAATAGCACTTAATTTATGGTTATTTGACCTACGTCAAAGCTAAGTGGAGAATAAATGCAATCAGCAAATGCTCAAGGGCAAAGCCTAGGCACTCAGAAATAATAGGGAAACAATCAAAAATCCTATTGATTTATTGCCATTAAAAGCAACAGCTGCTAGAGTTGGAAAAACAATTAGTCAAACGCCAAAAGATAATTCAGTAGAGCAGCAACAAACCAAGTTATACAACAACAATTCCCATTTGCAAAATGCACGAAAGAATTTCAAAAAGTGTGTTATTTTAATTTGATTATCTGCGAATGTCATGTGCACTTAATTATGCAAATTTTATAACGAA
The DNA here is from genome assembly GCF_016746395.2 of Drosophila simulans. NCBI lineage: Eukaryota > Metazoa > Arthropoda > Insecta > Diptera > Drosophilidae > Drosophila > Drosophila simulans. The sequence continues at coordinate 5,532,244 of NC_052522.2, forward strand.
TCGAAAACGAACACATTGCACATATATTTCAATTACCTGCTTCAGCAATCAAATGAATGAACTTAATTCTTGGGAATTGTTTAATTGAATACTTTCGTTTTTGTTTTTAGAGAATTTGCATTGAATGTGGTACAAAAAATGTTTAAAAATTGCTTTTAAAATTTGCGTACTTAATATACTTTCGCTTTTAGCTGTGTTGCTTTCTTTGCGTTCGATTTGAATTTTTAATTGATTTATAATTTACGATTATTAACTGACAAAATCCCCAACGACTTGACTGTACAGTGGGCATCGGCTAAGTGCTCTGCAGGAGTGTGAGCAGTTCAATCGCCTTTCCTCACTCTCGTTTGTGGGGTGGAGATTGCATTCGTTGTGCACATGCGCATTTCAAAGTAATGGCAACAGCAACAAAAACAAAAGAATGCACAATATTTTCAAGGTTAAAGTGCAACGAAACCGCAACACAATACCTAACCAGCCAAAAGGGGGTGGATTATGGGTGGGTGGTGAATGCTGGGTGGTGGGTACTGTGTACACAGAATCATCAGCATAAAAATAACTGGCATACCTTTTGTTCAGTGTCCTTGAAATGCTGATATTAATTTCACGACACTCTGATTAGATAATCACCTGCACACACCCACTGTGCGCCCTGCTTCCCCCACCTCCCCCACCCCTTCCTTATTGTTTTTTTTTTTTAATCTTTTTTTGCAATGCGGATGAGTGAGACGAATGCGGCAATTTTTGTTGTTTTCGCATTCAATTCGCATGCACATTCTCGACTTGTGACTCAAGGTTATGATGATGATGATGCTCTAGCTGAACGCCCCACCCGCCCACGGCCCCCTTCTCCGCTCACCACCCTCCCTGGTACCCTTAACGCTGAAAAGCTCACACAAATTATTATTACACAGGCAGAGTGAGAGAGCGAGAGAATAAACAAATAGCTCGCAATTTTATTTTATCAGCTGCCCCACCTCACCACCCCGCTCGTTTCGTTTTTCGCTTTTCGTTTCGTTTTGCATGCACATAAAACTAAATGCAAACTCCCCGCCATTCCCCCGCCATTTTCCACCCCTTTAGATTTTTACATTTCCGGGTTGTGCCCCCCTCCATCGCACACCCTGTATTTGGGCACTGACTGACTGCAAATCATCTCGGCCAACAATGAAAAATATGGATTAACTGCGGGTAATATCGTGTGCCGCATCTGTAAGTGCGAAGCGAGTGCCAGGCTAAAATCACTGTATACGACTTGAAAGTGTAGCGAATTCGATGTCATAATAGATTAGGCCTTGGGCAAAAAGACCTAAGAATGTGTAAACAAAAATTTGCAATTCCTGGTTCCGCCTTTGATAGGTATTATAGCTTAGATTATTAGAAATACCTAGACACATTGACAAGAAATTCGTTTTAGACTAGAGTAAGCAAAAAAATAGACACTTAATAAAATGATTATTTGATTAAAATTAAATAAATGATTGTGAGATGAAGTAATGCCAATTAAATATGACAATCTCTAGAAAACAAATATGAAATCTTTTTTAATCATTACTTAACAATCTTCTTAAATTGAGTTAAATCTAAGTTATACAACCCCTTTCCCAATACAGAAGCCTCTACTTTTGAAGCACTTCCATGGCTTGCATATGGCTAAATAATAAATATTTACATTACACTTGAAAAAACATCGTTAAATTTGTTTATTCATTGAAAGTACTTAGCTTCGCCGATTTCCTACTTAGAAAGAGCGAGATGGCGAACAATTTATGACTGCGCCGCTTTGGCAGAGTGCAGTTATCAGCTGAACGTGCACACACACACACAGAGTGCCATATAGAAGTGCATACATTACATTCATACATATATGTACATATATATTGGTATAGCGCTAATGCGGTTAGTACAGTTCACTTTGTCCTTGAGCGAGCGATTCCAAGCGGCATGAGACCCCATTTGGGGCTCTGTTCTGTTTGGCTCGGCTGCAAACGCTTCCCGCAGTGCAATTTGATAAAGATCGATGCATGGCGAGAGCATAGGAGCATCGCGGAAGTTTTTGTTCACTGGCGGCGGCGTACGCGGCATACACGGCGTATGCGCAATGTGCTCTTATCACGGGTCGTCAGCGTTCAAGTTGAATGTTGAATGTTGAATGCCTCTGATCAATTGCCTCTTGCTACGTTCTGTTTCTATCTACTTTTTTTTTTTTTTTGTGTTGATTTTTATGAGTATGTCTTGGTCTGTGTACTTTATTTATTTTTAATTTCCCTCGCGTCGAGTGTGTGTCCTTCAAATGAAATAGTGCGATGATTAGAAACGCAAAGCGCCAAGCGATTTTTACTTTTTGTTTCTAATGTCTGTATGTGCAGCTGTTTATTTTCATTTTCGCAGCGATAGCGAAAAGCTTTTTTGGCGCGCTATCTGCAGTTTCACGCTCACGAATGCAGTTTGTTGATTTAACTAGAATATTGTTGATTTTTGTGTAGCAAGGCATGCATGACTTCCTTGTGTGTCGAACGCATCTGTAAATTGCGCAAAGGGTTGCCGCCACCCCCCTCTGAAAAACGAAAGTATCTCGTGAGACCCACCAGCTCGATTCTTCCTCATTTCGTCTGCATATTTTTGGCTGACGGCGCCAGCTGGCAAGAACCCACACACAAATGTGGAAAGACATAGACAAGGGATGGGAAAATCACGAGCAGCCAGAAATCACTTTCTGCAGATCGTTTTCGCACATTTCCGCACTCGCAGAACAGAATCAAAATGCAATTCGCAAGTGCAAGTGCAAGTGCATTAGGCATCATTCAGTGCACACAAGCCGACATACCGACATTCAGATAGATTCACATAGTCGGTAGTGTTGCAATTTTGCATCCGTGTCGCATTTGATCGCCGGGGCTCGGGAAAATCGTATTTCGTACTTCGCATTCGCATTTCGCATTCTACGTGCGTGCAGTTCGACGAGCGGACGGAATTCGAGCCACTTTGTAGCTCCTTTTGGCCACTTGAATGGTTTACCGGGGTAGTTGAATATAGAAGCGTATTTATTGTTCATATATCTGTACCGATTGGGTGAGTCCACAACCACAACCATCACTCCCCACGAACGACCTCCAAAGTGAACTTCCTGGTTATGGGATTGCACTCAACTTGATTGGGGGGCGCGATATCATTTTGTATTAATAGTTGGGCTTGGGGTGGCGATAAGAAGAGTTCCTGGTATTTCCTGCTGCAAATATGCCAGGTTTCTAGCGAAGGAAATCCCTAGTTACTAATCTGCTTGCGGATGTTTGCCGCAAAATACACTTTATTTGTTCAAGTTGGGGTTTAACCATTTCCATAACCATGAATACCCACAAGAACTCCCCCCTAATTTATGTAATCAAAGTGAAGTGATCATGCAATTATATGTTTCCCAGCAAATTGTTCAAGGGCCCTCAAGGCGAAACCAATGCAACTTCCCCATTTCTAGGAAGGAACTGAATGGCCAGCCTTGCACAATAAATTCTTGATTGCGCAGCTGAAAATGTCCGAAAAGAGAAAAAAATAGGGAAACTATCATTTTAAATAATCGACAAGCAACCACCAATAAACCACCGCTGCAACCACTAGCCGCACCACCGAGCCATCGAGCCACCGAACGAGAAGCTTTTCGTCAGCGAAAAGCGCTTTCACAACCCTCTCTAGCGCAGAACTTTCCGAGCGAGAATTTGAGAATCTTTAACGGGATGCGTTTGTATGGCAGTGCAGTGAGTATTGGTGCAATGCCGGTTGTTGTGTGAGTGTGTGTGTGTATGCGACTTTCTATGTATGGGAAATTGCAATTTTGAGCTTTTTTGGGGTCTACGCCGGTTGGATGTGGGTCAGTAGTAGGAACTCTCGGTTGGCGGCGTCAACGTTTCCCTAGCTCTTCTTCACAAAAATACACATTGCAACCGAACGAAAAAAGACTAATAAATATTTCTACTTCAATCTTTGTTCGTATTTTCGTTGTCGTTTGCCGCAGATGCGTCTTAATTTTGTTTCCGCCTGGCGAATTTCGACGGAAATCTTGAATGTCGCAGTGCAAATAGTAGAATGCTGACTGAGCAGCAGGAGCTCTGTAGTCGTAGTTTGTCAAGCCAAGCTGGACGGCCACAGCCGGAAAATTATTCCGGGGCGGGCGGCAGGCCACACGGCGTATGCGTAACGAGAGAACGAAACGGAAAGTGATGCGTAATTTGCGGGCCCAACCAACAAAAATTCAAATAAAATTACAAATATCAGAATCAGTGCAAGGCGATATACAAAACCAGCAATCAATTATCAGTTTCATACTAATTAAAAGCCCAGCAAGAAGTAAACGGGTATTCTTTTCAATAAAATTGAAAGCAATGTAAGGGAAAAACCAGTGCAAATGCAAAACGAGAGTACAAAGCGCAGCAAACGGCAGCCAAATGAAGAAGAATAATTCAAGTGAGTTGTCTTCGAGGAATTTTCATTTCATTTTCTCCACCGGTGATGCGGTGGGTGGGCGTTGGGTGGCCATGCCCCTGAACGTGAACGTGTAACCTCCACTAAGGCCGTAATCTTGAACTGCACCACCAACCCCAGTGCCTCACCCCCTCCTTCTGGATGACCCCCTGCACTCGCTACTCGTCGCCGATTTGCAGTTAGCTTTTAGCAGTGGCGATAACACGAATGCAACACTGTGAAAATTCTGATGAGCTTTTCCAGGGTGAGGAAGTGCAGGGGTTCAGGTGTAGAGGGTGATAGGCGCCTCTATTTATAGCGCCAAATTATGACTATTTTTAAAACGCATTTTCCCATCCTTTGTGCCATTCCAGATCAAGTAAAACTTCAACCACAAACAACTAGCAGAATAAGCAGCAACCACTGAACCCCCTATATATATAAAACCAGCACATATATACACAGTGTTAGCTGAGCAACAATCTAGCTATAGTCGCCATGCATGGACATCACAACCACAACCATCTGCCGCAGCAGCAGCCACAAAATTCGCAGGAGCAGCAGGCGGGTGCCATCATGAAGGCAGCCAACCAGCCCCACCATCCCGCCCACAGCCATCAGCTCAATCACCCACATCCGCACCAGCATGTCCAGCCACACCCGCATCCACATCCGCATCCGCATCACAAGCTGTCGGCGAGAAGGGCGCGCAGTCGCAGTCGAAGTCGCAGTCCGTCGCCGGATGGCAATCAGGACTACGATGTGACCAGGATGCGGGAGGAGGACTTCGAGCGGCTGGCCGTCTACCTGGTGCCGGATGTCCAGGCGGAGCGGGGACTGCCCAATCGGGCGGACAAGACGCTGCCGCGCAGCCTGACGCTCAAGTCATCCATGGTCTACTCAACGCCAAATGTTAAGGTAAGAAAGGATCAATAAAAATGGAAAGCCATAAAGAACTCAAAAGAATTTACAGAAGAATGTGAAACTAATCCTTGCATTTGCATTATTTTCTTAACTTGCAGACTGAAGGAGTTTGGAGCAGCGGGGTCATCCCACGTGGCACTCGCTTTGGCCCATTCGAAGGCATTCCAACCTCTAATTATCCCAATGATAAGAATAAGGCGCGCTATTTCTGGCGGGTAAGCATCCTCATCACTTTCTAAACATTAAATGAAGGGTTAAGCATCTGTTGTGGGCTTTCAATTCATTTGCATCTTTTGTTTGCCTTTGTTTTTGGTCACAGCTCCTTCGTAAAAAACGGAGGTTTCAGTGTTGCCTTAAATGAGTCATTATAAAAATCACCTAAAAACATGCTTCCCCCATCCAATCATCCAGCCGAAAAGAAAATCGAAATATGCAACTAACCAACTCGTTTCTCTTTAATTTTTATTTCATGTGATCTAATCTTAAACCATCCCACAATTACCCAACCAAAATGAACACAAATATGTATAAAACAAAAAAAAAAAAAACCGATCATAAATTCAAAATTATACTTTTGCATTTTGGAACGAATTCGATTTGATTGTGGTTAAATCAGGTGCAGGGAACACGCCACATAACCTACGGGAATATTAAGGTACCACTCACGATTTATGCTTTCTTTGATTTCTATTTGTTGTCTTTGAATCCCAAAACTATACACCTGCTTTCCCAGCTAATCCACGATCAGCACAAACCTCTTTCTAACTAACCTTGCACTGCTCTCTTAATCTATACTTGTTGTGTATTTTACAAAAATTTAGGAATATTAAAGAGTATTTAAAAAAATACCTTTAAATTATGCAAATTTTTCTAAAAACACATCCTTCAATCTATTTTCCTTGTAGAATGAGCTATGTTTTTTCTTTCTTGTTGTGCGTCTTGTGTCGTTATGCTTTCCTTCGTTTTTCTCCAGAATTTTTCTAAATATCCCCATTTCCCCCGCTCTTTTCTCTTTCTGTAGATCTTCAAGGACGACGACTACTATTACTTGGATGGTTCCGATCGCTCGCAGTCCAATTGGATGCGCTATGTGGCCTCCGCGTATAGTTTATCCGTAATGAACCTGGTGGCGTGTCAGCACCAGGAGAGCATCTATTTCTACACCACCCGCGACATTCTGCCCAACGAGGAGCTGATGGTGTGGTACTGCAAGGACTTCGCCAGTCGCCTGGGCTACGATGTGGATCCTGAGACGACGATCTTTGGCGCCTGCAAGCAGGCTGTAGAAGCGGAGGAGGAGGCGGACGAGGAGGAGGAAGAGGCGGAGGGAGAGGACGGAAAGCCGCGATACTCGATGCCAGCTCCGGAAATTCCACCAGATGTGGCCGTGAGTCACATAACCTACGTCATGGGTCTCCATCTGCCTGTGGGAGCGGGAAGTGGTCCAGCGAATGGATCGGTTGCGGGTTCCGTTTCCGGTGCCACACCTCCACCCCCGACTGCCACGCCATGCTGCCGCCGCTCCAGTCCACCCGCCCACGTCAGCACCACCACCTCCACCTGCAACGCCCACCACCCGCACATCCAGCATGGTCGACATGCCTCCGTGATCATCGGCCAGGATCGATCGCCTATGGCCAGCAGTGACAAGGATACGGCGGGATCTCCTCTTTCCGGTCTGGACCATCAGATGACCCCACAGGATGGCAGCGTGAGGTCTGTGAGATCGGACGAGGGCTACCACAGCAACGAGTGCCACGAGGATGGACTCACACCACCGGAGGATTCCAGCGACAGCGAGAGTGAGCATAACTACGTGCTGGACTGCTCGAAGAAGGCGATTGCTCCCAAAGAGACAGTGATTGCCCAGGCCCAAAAGCCCAGCAGTTCTCCACCGGCGGTGGTAATGGCCAACACGACTACCAACTCAATGATTAGCCACAGTTCACCCACTGCGACGCCCATTTGCGAAACGGACAAGAATGAGTACAGAAAGTTCAAGGTGAAGATGCCACTGAAGTACGAGTTCAAGAACAAGAGCTGCGTGAAACAGGAGCCAAGCCTTAAGGAAGTGGACCAGGAGATGTCCTTGCCGCAGGAGGAGGAGGAGGATCAGGTGATGCATCCGGAACCCGATTCCATTTGCCCATCGACCACCACCCATCTGGGCGATGAGCACATGCTGATGATGGAACGGGAACGGGAGAGGGAGCGCGAAAGGATCCAGGAAAGGGAACCATCCAACCAGCAGCCCGCCTCCTCCACGGTCATCGTACTGGAACACAACTCCGGCGGTCAAGCCCGCACCATTGTCCCACTGAGTAAGCCCTACTACGAACCAGATCCTCCCAGCGAACGCTATATGCGATTTGGCCAGCCCTCTTCAAGCATCCTGGAGACCATCCTCACCAGCCAACATCGCTTGGAGGCGGCAGCTGCTGCGGCAAATGCCTGCCGACAGGCCAATGCCGCCACACCACCACCCACATCGCCCACGGAGATGGCCTACAGCTACAAGAAGTCCCAGCGATACGGCAATGCCGTGAGTCCGGATAGTAGCTCAAACCTGGGACAGAATCCCGAGCAGCTCTCCTCGTCGGCAGTGGTGGTCGGTGAACAGGAAATGACCAGAGCCACGCTGATCAAGGGAGAGTGCTCACCACCACCGCCTAGCCACCATCATCACAATGTCATCTTCTCGCCTTCGAGACATGCTGCTTATCTGGGAGCTGGAGAGGCGGGTGGCCACTCGCCCAGTCCAGGTTATCCTGGCTATCCCCACTATGGAGCTGCTGCCACCTCGACCTTCCACTCACCACCACACAGTTCCCATTCCCCCTTCGATCGCCAGTCGAATGCCTCCAGTGGTGCGGGTTCGGCCACCAATCTGCATTTATTGCAAACCAGCACCCAAATGCTGAACCATCCGCTGATGCAGCCCCTCACTCCCCTGCAGCGCTTGTCCCCGCTGAGGATTTCACCACCCAGCAGCTTGAGTCCTGATGGCAACTCATGTCCCCGCAGCGGCAGCCCCCTGAGCCCCAATTCCTTGGCCTCCAGGGGCTACCGATCGTTGCCCTATCCGCTCAAGAAGAAGGATGGCAAGATGCACTACGAGTGCAATGTGTGCTGCAAGACTTTTGGCCAGTTGAGCAACCTCAAGGTGCACCTGAGAACCCATTCCGGCGAAAGGCCCTTCAAGTGCAATGTGTGCACGAAGAGCTTCACCCAGTTGGCGCACCTCCAGAAGCATCATCTGGTGCACACGGGCGAGAAACCGCATCAGTGCGACATCTGCAAGAAGCGTTTCTCGAGCACCTCCAACCTGAAGACCCATTTGAGGCTGCACAGTGGTCAGAAACCATATGCCTGTGATCTCTGCCCGCAGAAGTTCACACAGTTTGTGCATCTGAAGTTGCACAAGAGACTGCACACGAACGACAGGCCCTATGTGTGCCAGGGTTGCGACAAGAAGTACATCAGTGCATCCGGCTTGAGGACCCACTGGAAGACCACCAGCTGCAAGCCCAACAATCTGGAGGAGGAGCTGGCCATGGCAGCAGCGGCTACATCGGAGTGTTTGGGTAGGTTTCAATGGCTTACTGCTGTTAGTTAAGCTTAACTAACAATTAAATTTTTAAATATTCAGATAAAGACCATCCCGAGCCGGACTCCCGAGAAGCCTACGAGCAACTGACGCAGCACATGCATCCTGCTGTGCATCCGGGATTGAGGCACCTCTCGAGTGGGGGTCAATCACCACCGCGCCTGATACCCCTGGGCAATCACATGGCGCCACAACAGCAGTCGCATCAGCAGCAGCAACAGCAGCATCAGCAGCAGGGCGTGCCACCGCCCCACTTGCTGATGACCCAACATTCGGTGGGTCCGGCACCCATGCTGCTGACCACCGCCAGCCAGTTGCCACCACCGCCGCCACACCATCAGCAGAACTCGCCCAGCCGCCTGCTGCAACATGGCCACCCACATCCGTTGCAGATGCAACAGCAGCAGCAGCAGCACTCGCCCAAGGGACTCAAATCCCTGCCGGAATCGGGGGTGTATCTGCATGGACATAATGTGCAGGCGCAGGAGAGCAGACCATCGGTCATTGAGTCCTCCAACCAGCCCATGATCATCGAATGCACGTAGAAGGTACATGCTACATGGCATACAAAACGGACATGGAGCAGCTGCAGCCCAGACCAGGAAGTGATGGAATCCAAGTGCAATAAAGTTAAATAGAGTTAAGCGACAGACAGGCAGACAGACAGACGATACCCCTTTTTAAACAAAATCGAAAAGGATAACAAAAACGCAGCACAAGTAAACGTAACGGTATTATTATATAGTTGTATATAGTTAGAGATTCCCCTCGTAAATTTTTGATCCTCCTCAAACCCTGAAATTGAAATTGAAAACTCATTTTCGCGCTATGAAAACTAGATCTCACCAATTGGCAATCCCATGAATTCTTCTTCTCATCATTATCAGCATGGCAGGAGAGCACTAAAGGCATATTATTTTTGATAAATATTTTATATATATACACCGAACATATAAAACAAAGTGAACAAAATTGGTTAACAGCAAGCGATTGTTAATGGGAAAATAAATGGAGCCGGCAGCAGATGAGAATTTTGCGGAAAACTGAGAACGAGAGAAAGAAAATGCATTTACACTTGACTTTCGATGATTTTCCAGTTCTGATTTGTTCTCACACCCTCGCTGTTTGTTTGTTTGTTGAGGCGCGCACCTTTAGATGTAGATTACGTAGTAAAGAGTTAAAGGATAAATAAGGATACATTTACACATACAATACATAGATTCAAGTTGCCTTATTTGAATTTCGTTAGCACTGAGATCCGCGGAAAGAACATTTCGATTATCTCTGTTCAGTAAGAACAGATCTGCAAAGCTTATATACGTATTTTATATATGAATATATCATTATTATACATACGAATATATATATTTATATGTATTTTATTATATATACACAACCGGAAATGCAGCAACAAACAAATGATAGCAAAACTGTACATAGAAGGAAATCTTATTTCGGCATCTGTTGAACTAGTATCGCCTAGCTATATATAATTACGTAGACCTCTAGGGATTACCATTACCATTATCATTATTATGATTACTATGATTATTACGGAAAAAAAGATATAAAAACTAAGCAACAAACAAAAGAAAAAAACGTAAAGAAAACTTAGCTGAAAAATCGGTGCTTTTGACTGTTTCCATTTGTCCACGTTTACATTTACGATTGTATTTGTATTTCGAAACATATGAATTATATTGTAAACCACACTAAATATATATAAAATATATACACGTTAGTATAACTCTCTAGGATATTTCCCCACAAACTACTTTGCGCCTTAATCATTCAACCTTCCTCCAGCTCCTTTAACTCCTTTCACCACAAACAAAAAAAAAACAACGGAATCCAAAAAATTTGCTCGTATTGTACTTTACCAAAATTATGCTCTCAATTAGTCTTCGTTTTCGTCTGAATATTATATATATAGTATATATATAAAATCTTTAGCTAAACATAAGCTTATAATCTTAATGAGGCTGACTAGCTTTAAGTATCCACGTAAATCTATTAAGCGCATATTAATTAAATTAGACACTAAGGTCTGTATATTAAAGGCTGAGTCCAGAACTCGGCTTCGATCTGTAAGACACAACACCAATTCGTAATGATTAAGTATTTGTCTTGTAAAGTACGAGATACGGGGTGGGAAGTTCGGGTAAATTCTGTAGAATCCCGATAATTGAGACTAAGACTATGCAAAAGTTTTTGTATTTTTGTATTTGATACAAAGCAAGCAGGAGTTAGGAAACGAGTGACGATGAGATGTTTTAGCCACGTAAAGTCTAGTTTAAGCTAGCCCTAAGATTTCTAAGCATATGCAATATTTATACGCATAATATTTCTAAAAAGAAAAGCAAAACGCAGAAAAGATGAGACAAGCCTACATACATGGAAAATATAAAAGAAGATAATCAAAATTATACAAAAAAACACAAAATTGATTTTTTATTTCTCGTTTGGTTTTAAACTCACATTTGTTGGTTGTGCAATAATCTAATTATTTTTTTTTTTGTTTTTTGTGCAATAGTTCGCGAATTTATGTTTTTGTTTCTCTTCGCCATCATTTGATCGAGTTGAAACTCTTTAGGAATCTACTAAAATAAGCGACACACATAATACTTTCCTATTTGTGAGACTGAATGAATTACTATATATACAATACTCGTACTCGTAACTCATAGAAAACCAATCGAAGCTCCATCAGCAGCCCCATCTTATAGAGGGTCTGCAGTGGACTCCACGGAAACCCAGACATTTCGATATATATTTTACCGAACCTTTTGTTTGAGCAAGCATTGTAATATATTACGATACGAATATGGATACTTGTAGGCATATAGATATATATTTATACAAAGCACACTTACATAAATACGTAGTCGTAGAGAGCTATAGCTATAGCTATTTATACATACGAACAACCTATGGCCTATGGTTAAAGCGCCCAACTTTGTACAGTAATTGAAATCTGTTTCAGGATTCAAGGAACGTGACGACACAACGTAAATTTAAATGGAGAATAAATGACTGCTTCTTAGTGTTATAAGTGACTCTGATTTAGGTCGAACACACATACACACATTTACACTCACTCACACACACAAAAACACACAGACACACACACAAATGATTCAAGGATCAATTCTAGAAATCAAATCCAAATATATATTCCATTATATATTCAATAAGTCTATCGTATACCTTTATTGCAATCAATATTTCAAATGTATGAATCTATATAATTACAATTATCTATAATTCAGCCCTATATAGATCATGTAGAGCCTTTGTTATATGTACGTATGTATGTCCTATGAAATTGTTTCCCCACTCTCTCTCTCTCTCATAAACACAAAATGTACAAAATTGGTTCTCATAAATAATTAAAAATTAGAAAAAGAAACAACAAAAACGCAGCGAATTTCATTTGCAATCAAAGCGAAGCCCAATTAAAAATGCAATTAAATGTAATCATTTTAATATTCGAGATGGAGATTGAGTTTCTGTTTGAACCCTCTTGAACAAAATAAATGTTGATTTACACGAGCCTCAAGGTATATACACGCTTATATATCACTCACCTCTTATACCACAATAAACGAAATAATTGACTATATGCATATTTATACGCCAATTACATGCGAGACATCTTAAAAGAAAGCATTAAAAACCAAAATCGAGCGGAAAGCAAGAATTATCTAATTATTTGAATGCAACTTAAATTCCTATTAATTATATATGAAATATCTCTATAAAATATCTCTAATGAATCACAATTAATAACAGTACGAAAAGAATGAATAAATACAAAAATATTTCATACTAAAATCATTTGATGCTTGAGTTGAACACAAAAAACGTGGCATACTTTTGGGGGATTTTGTTCTTAAGGGCGGTTTCTTATCACATTCTTAAACTGCAACAGGATAATTATGAATCGAACGATAACTTCTTTAGATGTAGAGCATTTCACTATTATTTAGTTTATAGATACTACAGTGATTAATGCAACTACATTGCATACAATTTGATTAAACTCAATTGCTCCGTGCGAAGGCAGCTTATCGCGACTAAGAGCTCTTTGACGGTCTGTCACTGCAAATGGAAACATCAATCACATGTCAATCTACAATGAAAGTAGGGCACTTCAATGCTTGCGCTCACATGTTAACCCCCCTGGACATGCAAATTGTGTGCGTTTACGCATAAAAAGATGACAACAAAAAACGTATCCTGATTATCGACGAGAAAACCCCCGGAGGCAGACGAGGTGCCATATCGGGTCAAACGCGTGCTGTGCGGAAATGCCACATGGATGGCTAAATGGAGCGAATGCCTGCATCCATCCCATCGCCGTTTTTCTACACCCCAACGTGCCGCGACCCACCCCACGCGCTCTTTCATCTGCGATTTTGCATAGAATTCCGGTCTGGAATTTTCCTCATTTTCATGTCAGCCTTGATTTTATGTTTGGCAACGTTTTATAGTTAAAGCCGATTATTTTCATGGCCATTGTGTCTGCGCTCCCGTCCACAATGGCCTCGAACCCAACTGAACCGATCCTCGGACCCTCGGACAATGCCCGGCTGCACTTCCCCAAACTTCAATTGCATTGCCTGTGTGAATGGCAGGACGCCTTGTTAATCCTGTTCCAATTACGCACATGTGAGTGCCTGCCATCGCATCCCATTCCATCGGCTGCATCCCTAATGGGCACTTTCGCTCTCGCCGCGTCCTTTGTCCCTTTGGCCGGCTTTGTCCATCGACCACTGGCCAGCGGATTGAGATTGGGAGCGGCTCAGGGCAGCCAAAATATTGATTACAGACTGTGCGACGGCTGGCTCGCGATGCATTGTTTTGGGTTTTTTAGCATTTATTTACTATTGATAAAACATCAAACTGACCCTCAGTGACCCCTCAGGCATTAACAGCACCCGCCCTCCGGAAATTTCTCATGATTTTCATCTATTTTGGCCCTCGATTGGTTCATATTACCTTTTTTTTCGCGTTAACAATTTTTTACATCGATAACATAACAAGCTTTGAAACATAAAAACTTACTTATCACAATCCTAGTTTCTAAAAACAAATCCTTCTCATAACAAATCAGTTGTTCATTTGATAAACTAAATGGTCAAAAGCAAATCTTTGGCATAGTTATTTATAAATTAGATCGTAAAATTAATTTTTATTTGCCTTACTAATTTCTGGTAATTTTACAAAAATATTCTTCCAAATGTATCCTTCGAAATCACTTTCACTGCAAATCGATCGAGCCTTTGCCAAATTTACGAACCACAAAATGTTCATCTGATGCCTCCCCTGTGCATTTGATCCTCGATACAGTTTCCGCCCTCGGATACACTGTCATCAATGGCATTGGTCATCGATTTGGCACGCCGGCGTGGCACGTGCCGAAATTAATTGCTACAATCCGGAGCCGCAGGACGAAACAGGGAGGAAGAGGCAGGACGAGCGTTCGCAAATATGTTGCACAATGCAGCTCGGGGGTGCATATTTCATATCAGTCGGCGAGGGGTTGAAATGCATCGAGTATTCACAGCTGCCCGGCACGCGACTGAAGTGAGGGTTGCAGAACGCCAGTTGTGGTGCAGTTTTTTAGTGCAATTTTTTGGCAGTCACCAATGGGAATAGTTCGTTTTTAGCGGCATCTTTTTTATAGGGAAGTGATCAGCCTATCAGGATAAAGCAGGATTTGGGGTGATTAAGTATTTCATTTTATAAATTCAATCTATTTGCACTTTGAGTGAAAAATGTAGTTACTAATATTTGTTCCTAGATTGGCTATAGTTTCAATAATTTCTGGAATGGCCATTTTAATGAGTAAATGGCTGACACAATTAAAGCTCTAATTTAAGAATGTTTCCAATTTGAATTCAAACATTTTAGAATTTAAACTGCAAGTGCTTACCAATGAGCCTTACAATATAATCGTATAAGGCAAAAAAGACAACATAACGTAACATATAAATCTCAATTGATAAAATACTTTTAAAAATGTTAATTGAAACCTATTCTAATTTGTATAACAGTTTAGCTTCTCAAGTATCCTGAAGTGCGTTAGTCTCACGCACTTTTTGAGTGCTATACAGATGCAGATACATCCGAATCCGAAAGTGTGCTCGGCATTTAGGGTCTGAGGCGCTTACTGCTTACTCGACATAGATAAATTTGGCTCTCACTCTAGCGCTCTCTCTGCACGTTTTTCGGTGTTTCTCCCCGTGATCGTCATGTCGAGTATCTGTCAGATACATTTACACGTTTAACTCAAATCGAAACCGAAACGGGGCGAATTCACTCAACATTCGGCTCGGCGTTTTCCACGCTCACTCACCGACACACCAAGCACACACACAAGCGCAGAGTCGAATATTGTTTTCAAGATACTGAGCTAAATATTTTTCGGGCCTGCTGCGACCTTCCTAGAAATAGTCAAACGCAACGCGGAGTCAGTGTGACGAAGTGCGTCGTGCGCAGCGGCAGCGTTTTCCAAATTTCCCCTTCGTTGAACCCAAAAAATCGAGAAAGTGCTGTAGCTGTGTGAGTGCGGGCAGTGAAAGATACAGATACAGATACGGATCTTTGGCCACATGTCTGTTCGTTGGCAGGAAAAGCATGCATTTGCAGTGAAGTTCTAAGCAACATTAAATCAAACAACAAAACGAAAATCAAACAATTGAAGTGGATTCCAAACTAAGAAAAATAAACTAAAAACCCAAGAAGTCAGCATGGAGAACCTACAGCTGGAAAACGGCTTGGAAAGGAGGACCACCAGCCAGAGTTCCACTTCATCAGGTTTGTTTAGAATATGGAGTAGAGTGAAACTAATTTCCAGCTAATGCATGAACGTCACACGAACGTCCACATTCCCCGCTGCCCACAACAAACGTGTTTTGTGTTCCAAAAAAAGCGACAACAAATTCAATAGGAAATCTTATCAAACTGATTGCTGATTGGCTGTGCGATCGCCCTAATATTTGGTTTCTGTTTTTGTCTGGTTTTTTTTATATACTGCGCAGTTCTTTTTCGCTGGCGTATGTTTTTCTCGGTTTCTGTTGTGTTTTTGCCATTCGCTGATTTGATTTTTTATTGGCAAATTGGGGGTTTTCTATATACACGGAGGTGTCATCAACCCCCGAACGTTGACCGACTTACCATCACACTTGGATCAAGGACACAGGCAGTCCAGTTGAGGATTATCCTCGCCTCAATGCATTTCAGGCATTAGATCTGCGAGACTTACAAAGCTAATTGAACGGGCAAACCAGTTTGCGGCTTACCTATAAGAAAAGGAAAAGGACACCCAACCATCCAAAAGGATAATCGTGTAATGCTGGTGGTGGTTTGAGCAAACTGAAATATTTTCATTCAATTGGGTTTCTTATCAGACGCAAAAGAATTTCCATGATCTTAAAAGTCCATTCACGTTCTCGCTGGAAATGAGTAAGAAAATGCTTGAGCAGCACAACGACCTAGAAATGCCAGCGCAACCCCCGAAAATGAAAATTTTGATTCCAGATCCAGATAAGCCAGAGCAGCATGAGAGTGCATTCCGAGTATCTGGGCATCGGGGCGATACTACGAGTACTCAAGTACTAGGGCCCACTTCGAGAAATACAGACATACATAGATAAGCTGCCAGCGAAATGGGAGCGAGCGCAGTGAAAACAATTTATGAATGAATGAATGAATGAGCCAGCACAAATGGATATGGGCTGGTGCGAGTGTGTGAGTGAGATGAGCCCCTGCTTAGATAATGGAATGAATCCACTCCGCCGCGCCGCTCGTTCACTTATTTCCGAATATTTCTTATAATAACAACGAAACCTGTTTTCTGCCCTCAATGGGCGTTGGGATGGGGACGTGGAGGGCTAGAGAAGAACCTAACCCAAGTTGAACTTGCCTCGCGGCAAATGGGGCAAGGACACGGATGAATGTTGTTCAGCTGCCTATCTGCCGCTTGGTCATTTGAATAACAAAACCTTGAACAGAGGGATTCCCAGACAGGATATCGAATTGGGCTCCGAACTCAAGTTTCATTTTCTATTCCCTCCAGCGAATCCGACAGATCCTGTGAGTCCCACCGATGAATGCGGTTGTGTGCGGCTGGGCAAATGCAAATGGTTCAACGTGGCCAAGGGATGGGGCTTCCTTACACCCAACGACGGCGGCCAGGAGGTGTTCGTCCATCAGGTGGGTACTCTTTGCTTGGGTGAAAATAAGTTCTTACCTTGATACAAGGTCAGTCTTATGTACTATCCATTAGTAGAATGTTGATTATGGAAAATCGGTATAATAATTTACTATAATTCTTATTTTAAACGTATGTACACAGAGCGTCATCCAGATGTCAGGTTTCCGATCACTGGGCGAGCAGGAGGAGGTGGAGTTCGAGTGCCAGCGCACGTCGCGCGGACTGGAGGCCACCAGGGTGTCCAGCAGGCATGGCGGTAGCTGCCAAGGCAGCACCTACAGGCCACGAATGTGAGCTCATACCCAATCCTTTAACTAATTTCCCCATTTTCACCACCTACCCACCAACCACCCAACAGAAATCGCCGGACTCGCCGCATGCGCTGCTACAACTGCGGCGAATTCGCCAACCACATTGCCTCCGAATGCGCCTTGGGTCCTCAGCCGAAGCGCTGTCATCGCTGCCGTGGAGAAGACCATCTCCACGCCGACTGCCCGCACAAAAATGTGGTAAGTGCTCCTCTACGCTTACCCAGCCCCATTTCGAGGACTAAGCCCATATCCTTTCGCAGACCCAAAGCCACAGTAATAGCAAAAGAAACAGCAACAATAGCAGCAGCAGTGCAGCCCAAGAGAAGAGCGAGGAGGCCACCTAGGAAGTCCTTGGACCATGGACTGGTAGTTGGAAGTTACAAACTTCGTTGATAAGTACAAAATGGAAATCTAAGAAAAAACACGCATCAAATCAAAGAAACCCACGTACAACAAAACTAGCTACTACATTTAGATATTAGCGGGATGAGACGCAGCCCGGAAACCATCCTATCCTAAGTTTATTTTCTATTTTAACATTATTTTCTAGGAACCATAGTTGCTAAGGTTTTTCACTAGAGTACAAGTAAACGAATTAAGCTAGAGAGCATCCCTTGGTCTGCCTTTTGAAATCGGAGCTTTTGCACCCTGGGGGCAAACTGAAAGCTCTGTGCTGATAAGAAAGTCCTGGTCGCGAGTCACGTGGCCACTGACAACAATGAAGCTTTCCTTGGGGCAACAACAAACAGCTACAAACGGAATCACCATGAAAACGCAGAATCACTGTGTAAGCTTGGAAACCTGAAACCCGCCCTCCCGGCGCTGAAGCCGCCACCCACCACCCCCAGAAAGTGAAACAGAGTGAGCAGCAGCAACAACAAACGGATTGGGCGAGGACATGGCCAGGAGGAGCAGGGAAAGGGAAAGTCCTGCCTTTTTTTGCTCGCTCTCTCTCTCTCACTCTCTTTTTCTAGCTGCCTCTCTGCCTCTTGGCTCTTGGCCCTTTGGCTGTTTTTGTTGTGGTTTAGTTTGCAACATTTTGTTCGGGCTCGCTCTCTCGCGATTTTTGTCCTTCGCCAAGGAAGCAGGAGCAGGATACCCAAAAGGATGCAACTAAGGCCAGCGTCGAGCTCAGTCTCAGTTGATCTCTGCCAGAGAATTGTTGTGTGCAACGCGGCGGAATTTACATTTACAACATTTTAACACAGAAAAATATGAAGACCCAAAAATAAAGGACACCCAAGTCCAATCATCAAACTTAACCAAAAACAATAACTTAGACAACTAAAAGAATTTCAACAAAGTTAACAAAGCGTTTCAGCAACAAATTTTCAAGAACCCACAAGCCCCAAAACCAATAAATACAATTAAAAAATTTAAAATTACCCAAAGTAAACGGAAAAAGTTTGTACAATTTTTTTTTTTGCATAAAATGAAAAAGTTTTTCAACGCATAAGATATACAAATATGGAAACAAAAAATGCTGGCGAAAACTAAGAGTTCAAGGTTAAGAGAAAATCAGAAAATTACCTTTTTAACTGGGCAAACAATAATAAAGCATCAGCATCCACTGACAGAAAACAATAACAATAACAAGAGCAGCGTCAACGTCATCGCATATTCATTTGGGCCAAACCACACACACTCGTACCCACACACAAGAGCACAACAACACCAACACACAAACACACACACACACTGGGAATTTACAACCAGATTTACATGGGGAGCGCCTGTTATGTAATATCCTCCTTCTGACGCTGTCTCCTGTCATGTTCCAAGTCCTTGTTCCTTGTTCCCTGTCCCCATTTCTCGATTTCCCGATTCTCGCGTACGTGTGAGTGTGTGTGTCTGTTTGCGTGTGTGTGTGTTTTGGGGGTGTGGCATGGCATGCACCTCGGATTTGCTGCCCCTACGGGTGCTAATTTGATTTAACTCGCTGCATGGGCACGGCATTGAGACACCGCGACGAAGGACGAAGGACACTGGCCGCCCATCCCAGCTATTGGTAAATCATAAAAATAGGGAAGCGCCAAGGTGTGTCTGCACCGCGTGCCTTTTTTTATGGCATGCAAATCGAGGCCATAACAAAAAAAGAAAAGAAAAACACACACATATTACGCATACGCCGCGTGCTCGATGATGAGATGGCTGGGAAGAAAAGAAGTTATTGGGTTGGGCCTAATTAACGAATGTGTGTCATAATGCGACAGGCGTTAGTAGGTCAAGTAGATGCGATGCTGGGCGATTGGAGGTCGCCGCAGGTTCGGTGGGGGAAAAGCTCTGGCCAAAAGGGCAACCCGAGGACGAGGACGGGAACGAGGTGAGATGAGTCGCGTTTTTGGAGAGCAAACTGGGCGACAAGCCCGAGTACGAGTGCGAGTAAATAAATAGATGGGCGTTTCTGGCCATTCAGGCATTATTGCACATTCGCCCCGTGGACTAGGGTTTAGGCTAATCCCCACTCGCATTTCAATTATATTGCATTTTTATAAATTCTCAATGTTTCCTCCACTCAATATCTTTCTCTCTGACTGTCGTTTGCACCACACTTTCACTTTTTACTTTACCTCACCCACATTGCGATTTGTACTCGAATTAATGTTTTTCACTCCCTACTCTTGCACAGGCAGATGTAAGAATGAATCTGTACTCTGTATCTGGCATGATTCCAACTAAGGAAAACGAAAACTCTAACCTAAATCAATTAATCTAAATAGTTCTCAAACGGTTTAAAGTTCCAACAACACGATGTACAAAGTCTAAACATGTTTAAAACTCCTACTTAAAACTAAAAACTTAACCGAAACAAAGGACACTTCAGTTAAAGTGCTAAATCCATAAGGAAACATCACTCAATCTTCCAAATAAACTAAGAAAAGGTAAGTGTCCTGGAATTTATTCCTAATATAAATGTTTAGTTTATTTTTACTATTCTGAGTGTTACAATTAACGTTTAATGCAAACTTTGAGCACCACTTTCCACTTGAATGAAGTAGTTCAATTAAATTCAATTATTGTACACAGTTTCTTACGCTAAACTTTGCTTAGGGAGATCGACTCCATGACGAAATTAGCTACAAAGGCAGCTTTTCCACGGCTAAATTCCATGCGGGAAGTCCGCGACACACGTAAATGCAGCAGTTGTAGATATTCGGCTCCACTTTTCCTTGCTGTACGAGAGATAGGATAGAGCACAGGCTGCCCAGGTGGTAGTTGGGTTGATCGCTCATGGTGGGCGTGGTTTCCTCTTTTCCTAAATTGAACAGAAGAAATCCTTAAATATGTCACTTAAATTGAATATAAATAATAACTTACCTTTTATAATGCCATTTTTGAGCCAGGACACCCGATCAATATGTGTCCACGGCATCACTTTGTTATCCCCCGGGGCCAACCAAAGACTCAATATTGTCACCGAAACTGTATCCATATTCCCATCCAAGGCGGGCATGAGAGTGCCCACTATCGAAGGACAAAGAGCTCCGTGGTAATAATCATGGGCTCCATACAATGCGCTGTACAGGCCCGTGCCCAACATGCGTGTGGAATCGCAGCCGAATAGAAAAACAACGCTGCGTACCCGAGCCCGGCAAATTATGCGACCATTGACGTACTGCAGCCCAGAACCGTGACCTGCGTATCTAAAATTAAAGCCACAAGTATTAGAATGCCATTGTTCGCTTGCAATCATATCTTACACAAAGCAATCCGCCTGTAGGGCCTGTTTCACCATCACCTCCTCTTTGGGCACGGTTTCAAAAAGATGCTGCCATTGGGAGAGCCAGTACTCAAAAAAGCTGCGCAGCCTGCGGCCGGAGTTGACCAAATCCGCATCTGGGTTTATTACACACATGCCACGTTTAATATTTGTTGTGTAGTAGCCATGCTTTATGTTTGATTTGTGATTCTGGAACAGGCGCCATAGGCAGTGCAGTGATTTGACGCGGGAGAATTCCTGCACTGTGACTAGTTGTTCCCAATGGAGGTGGTCTAGACGCTACATAAATAATATGGTATAATAAATAATAGTTTAAAAATTCAAATGAACTACCTCATCGACCACCAGGATGATGGGAAATCTTCTGCTCGCCAGGGGCTGGCGCTCCTCCACTTCCGTCCAGTCGCTGGCCAATCCCTTGAGCAATTCGTATGCCGACTGGATCTCGTTTTCGTTGCTCGACAGCTCATAGCAGACGAGTTTAAGATCTGCGGTGTCCAGTCGGTTGGCATGCAGGGCCGCTTGAGAAAGCAAAACACGTTGGTGGCTACCCCATTGATTAACCAGACAAAAATCGTCAACACGAGTATATGTGGCATTGATTTGCTTTTGGACAACAGTGCAGTCATATCTTTTGCCAAAGAACAGAAAGGAATATGGAGATATTATGTCCCGAAAGTCGGCGAGTAGTTTCTGGAGGAGGTAAAGTAATGATGATAAGATACTTTGACATTAATATGTAGTACTTACTTGCAGAAAAGTGTCAAAACCATTCAGCTCCTCCCAATACTTTTGCTTAGCCTCTTTACCTTTCATGTTGAGCGGATCCACGGTTACCACTCGCCTAAATCTTTCCACCAGAGTGCTGTACTCTCGAAAGAGATTGACCGTATTTTCGCTGGAAATTCTCAGGCAAATAGGTCCCAGTTGGGGGGATCTACAGTGTCGGAGCAGGGTGAGATATATTGCTCCATCGCTGGCAATGATCTCATTGAAAACGGAGTAGGTGGTGGCGGGATTGAAGCTCTTGCAGAGCTGGAGGACACACCATTCCTGGGGCAGACTATTGCATTTCTCTGAAATGCGAGTTAGACCCTCTGTAGGATCCTGCACATCCTCCAGGAAGTCCAGATACTCCGGTATTTCGTTAATGGGCTTCTTTGCCGGTTTCTCCTGCTCCATTTGCTGGAGGTACTTAATAATGTTCTGCAGGAATTTTTTGCTAAGAATAATGTTTGTAATTAGTTTTAAACGCGCTAAGTTAGGATATACCACCTTTTGTAGTCCTTTTTCTCCAGCTTAGTGGCTGATTTGATCAGTTCCTCTGAGGTAGGACGCTGATTTTCCAGTTCCGCCGATTCGGTAAGGTAACGCAGATCGGTGGACTGGAACTGGGCTTTAACCTGGTAGTAAATTGAGTGCTCCACATTGCCATTGCGGTATTCCTCATCGGCGCGCAGTAGATTATATTCTGCAGATAAATATTAACATAACATCGTGTAGTTGCGGTGGGAATTTCGCAGTTTCTGGGTCTGTTTATATAGTTACCCTTCGCCTCGGGGCCAACATCTGCACTGGAGAAACCGGCCAGCATCTCAGCCTCACCACCGGTTTCCAGCATTTCCTAGTATTTATTATTTACTTAAATGTTTATTTTCAAACTCAAGTCCGCAAATTGCTTCCTCCTCTTCGGCCGATATCGATAGATGCCTTGTAGCCTTTACCAACACTGAGCTATCGATGGGCGATGTGCGATAGGAAACTAGTTCATTTTGTGGTATTTTCTAGTACTTTTTTTGAATTGCGCGCTTATTATGCTAAAAAGCATTATACTTAATATTAATTAAGTAAGTAAGCTTTAACACTAATGAAATTTAATTAAAAAGATGAATAAATATATTTGCTTTTCTGCAAGCAAATTGGGTACACAATAAAAAGGCAGTATTGATTACTGATAACTTGTAATTCTTACGACTATATTTATTTAATTTTAAAGAATTAATCATTTTATAACAACCTATGTCTAATAAACTATAAGGTTACGATTTAAGGCACAATAGCTTTCAGCACACCCGTTTTTGTTGTTTTGCTGTCAGCAAAAAGCTTTTCCCCTTGTTGATGTTTGCGGCCGTTCATTCATAAAAACATGAATCGAGATAAAAAGGTGCAAGAGATTGCAGGTTGGCCGGAAAACAGATGTTAGGGTTGCCACGCCACCTAAATAAGGATGAGCAGAGGAAGCTGCGCAGCAACCACACCCTCTCAAAATGGAACCTTAACATCAATTAAATATTTGTTGAAGTGTTTTAGTGGCAGATTAAAACATATTAGCGCTATTTTCCCATCAAATACAGTCTTATTTATTTTCGAGGGTCAACCCTTAGCCTTTAATGCCCTTTAGTTTTTGGCAACCCTAAACCACACCCTCTAGTTGCCCTAAAAACCTTACGCAACAACAAAAGCCAAGTACACACATATGTACATATGTACATATAGACGGCCAATTAATGCATTTGTGAGCCGAGATACAATATTTTACTTTTTGACTTTTGGTTAACTTTAAAGCTGGCTTTTTTGTTTTTAAATATGTTTTTTTTTTCAAGACTGTGTGACGTGCGTCTGGAGCTCTGCTGCCGCCTCTGCCGACGTCAGCTGCAAACTGCAGTTTTCTAATGACGTCTTTTGGAGGCAGCAAGAGATAACGGTATTTAACCGACGCGAGTGGGCGGCTCAAGCTTTGATGCCACGCCCATTTAAAATATAATTTTTAAGTATTTCTTGCGATTAAAAACGAGTTGTTATATTCAAAATATGCAAAAACATTTGTTAAGCCCTTAAAAACTTTGAAGTGCAAGCGGCTAGAGCGAATAATTACCGTTAGAGAAGCTGCAGCTGGTCGCTGTTTTAACTCAACGAAAGCTTCGATAAATATTGAATTGGCGCAGGGGCATAAGAACCTTTACTCTCTTTGGTTCTGCCTCTGCCGCTACTGCGGCCGCTGCCACTGCCGACAGCGACAGCGACGCCGGCGTCAGCATCCTTTCTACTTATTAATTTTGATGTTGCTTTTCACTTTTACTTTGTCGGGAAACGTGCTGTTCAAGAACTTTTGCCAGTGTTGGAAAACAGAGGGGCGCTGGGCTTGATCCTTTAATCGCGAAATTTCTCGCTTGATTGGCATGATGGAAAAGAATAGGCACCACCCCCCTACACCACTAAACCAGCCCTATCACCAAGTCCCCTTTAAATTCACTGGCCTTTATCCTTTGTTTTTTGGCTGCATTATTGATGTCGCTAACTCGGCACGTTCGTTGTCCTTTCCGCCTAGCAAATTATAACATTAATATTACATTAACACACACGTACGCCAAGTCACACACACATACACATATGCATTGGGGAGACATTAAAACTTTCGCACACAGCAGCACATGTAACGGAAAGGCCAAAAACAACAAGAGCTAAGCCACCCCAAAAACAAAAAAAATAGCAAGAGTGTGTGTGTGTGGCACACATTCCAACAGTTGCAGCGACGTCTCGGTCGACTGCGCAGTCCGCGTCGCAGCATCCCTCTGCATTTGAGCGACTCAAAACGAATTTCGAAGTCGACGTCGACGGTTGTGTTTTGTCGCTTTTTCTTGCTTCCAAAAAATACTAATCTAAACAAAATAAAGCTTTTAACTAGCACCACAAAAAAATAGAAAATAACTAAGTAAATAAACGAGCTGAAATAATAACAACAATCCTGAGAAAAGTAATTTGAAAAAGCGGAAAAAGCGTAGCATACTTTTCAGCCCCAGTGGAAAAAACGCCCACGAGGCAGACGAAAATGAATTAATCAAGTAAAATTCAAGTAACAAACATTCCGCAACAAGAAAAGACATTTAAGTAAATTAAGGTGTGGTGATTTATGCAACTTTTTTGAGGCACACACGCAGCGAAAAGAGAGGGGTGAAGGGGGGCGTTGAAGCCACTGCACATACCTCTAAGCTAAGCCCACACACACACACACACACACACACACACTCTCGCAGGGAGAGAAGCAGGAGCAGAGGCAGAAGAAGAAGCAGAGGCTGAGGGCATACAAAATAAAGGATAACGACGGAAAACCAAGAAAGAAATCGAAATTAAAATATAAGCCTGTGGGAGAAGAAAGAGGAGTGATGGAGAGGGGGAGGGGCAGCAATTTTCGGCTGTCGCTGTAATTCGACGCTCATCTCCTGCTCTACTTTGCTCTCTTTCTCCGCTCTTGCCCGCTTTCTCTTCTCGCCACCGCTTTGCTCTCCCGTTTCGTCAAGTGAAAACATTTCGTTTGGGCTTCGTCAAGTTTTGTAGGTATTTTGGCTACACGAAAATACACAGCGCCTTCATCCTTCTCGGTTTCGTGGCGAAAAACGGAATATCTCGTTATTTCCAGTCGAAAATCGCACTCAGACGCACCGAAAATTCCTAAAAATAAAGTGAAAAGTGATCAGTTATTAATTAACGAAATTGATTTCGAAAACATACGAAAAAAGCAGGCCAAAAACGAACATTTTTTCGGTGGGCCGCGAAAGGCGTTGCCAAATCAAAGGCCACAGGATAAAACAACAGATCCGCAACTAAATTTCAAACTAAATCCTAAACGCAGGCACTAGAGCAAGAGGAAAATCCTTAACTACAAAAGATAAAATCAACTAAGCTATACAAAAGTTAATCATACGCACCGTTAATAAGCACCAAGTGAAAAACTGACAAGAGGAAAACGCAACGCAAAAATAAAGGACAAACAAAGGAGTAAAACTCTCCAGAGGAGCAGCAGAAAACAGCAGTATCAGCAAAGAACATTCTGCTGCATAAATAATACACTCGACATACGTATACGCCATATAGGCCAGGACATACCAGCAGGATATACCACACACACACGCACGCACTCACACATACGGACGGGCAGGACGTGCTCCTGTTCTATTATTTAACTGCTTTCAACGTCAGCACCGCGTTCAACCCGACGAAAGTCGATTGAAAGCCGCCTTCAACGGCCACAGCATCCCTCTCTCTCAGCAAACACAAAAAACAAAAAGGATAACGAGAGAGCGAGTCCTGTGCCTGCGCCAGTGTGTGTGTGTGCGTGTGTTCGCGACATCAGGAGCGACGTCAACGTCAATCCGCTCAATATTTATACATTGAACCGAGTCTCCAGGCCCACGAGTCTTGCGGCCCTCACAACGCAGACGCTCCTGGTCCTCCGCTGGGGCCCAAAATAAATAACATCTGACAGCTGCCCAGAGTCCTGAATTCGGAGTCCTGAAAGAGCACTCAGCGGTTAGGGGCTAAAAAAGAAGCAGAGCCAAAGCGTGTGGCGATACAATTTCCCTGGGAAAACACCAACCAAACTGAACGCGATCCTAAAACGAAAACAAAACAATGGGCGCCAAGGAAAGTGTCGAGGCAGCCGCCAAAATGAACGCCGATGGTTGGGGCCATGTGGAGGTGTGTATTATTTATAAAAAGCAAAGCAAAGAAACTAATAACAGAGTCATAAATTCCCAAATCACCAAACTCACCAGCAGTAGTAGTATTTTTATGAGTAAAAGGTTTTATTTAAGGAGTTATCTTAGTAACTCAAACATATGGCTCTATTTGGTTGAAGGGTTCTATACTGAAATATAGATAATTTCTATTCTATATGTTTTGTTGACTATCAATTTAAAATTCCCCAAACAAAAATCAGGAAAGATGTATATATTTTAGCAAGAATCTCTAAAGATCATCAATCCGAAACTATCAAAAGAAAAGCCCCTTAGATTGTCAACAACTTGATGATCCCTTTCGATATGTCGATCATCGCCCCAAAGTGTGTCAGACCGACGATCCCAATTGCAACTTTAATGAGGGTGCCGAGTGGTGAGAGTAGATTGATTTAAAAATAAATTAGACAACAACACGTGCAGCAAGCACGCGAACTGCTCTCAGTCCGAGAAGACAGTTCCATTTTCCCATTTTCCTCATTTCAATTTCATTTTCATTCCCATAACCACTCCGGATTCCCATTCACGTTCCCATGCCCATTGTCGTATGCTGGTCCACTTGATGATCGCATGTGCAGATGTTGCTCGACCATATCTCTTCAAAGATCCGATCTCTCGAGCGGCCGGAGAGCTTGGAAGCAAACATACATATATATATGTGGGCGGCATGGGGCGCTCTCGAGACGCCAAGAGATTGGGAAAAAGAGTCTAGAAATCGGCAGAGATGAAAATTCGTTTGGATTTCGATTTTCAGTCAGTTGAGCTTGCGGCGTGCATTTGTGATGTTGTTTTGGCTTTTTCAAGATCTCGTCAGCCCCGATCCGTAAACCGCAATTCGAATCGCTTGGAAGCCGGCAACTGAATGGCCAAAACCGATTCATAAGAAACAACAAACAGGTGTCCGTGTGTGTCGCCCTCTGGGTCAACTGATGTAAACAAAAATAGCTATATATAAAATCACCTAAATATATACATATATCGCTATCATGTGCTTCCGTGCCAGTGAACAACAAGTCTGGCCGACATATGGGCCAGTCTGGGAATATTTATAAGAATTTAATCTACATAAAAATAAATTCTGCTCCAACTCACCTCGGATTTTGCATCCGCTGGGTAGTGCAATTCATCGGCGGCAGAGGTGGCCAAGAAAATCAAACGTGAAAACTTCAAAGCACATTTTCCGCTTTTCATCGTTCGGCTTGAGTTATGCATCGCTTTTGTTTTTGACACCTACACAACTTTTGTGGCAACGAAGGGGGAAATATTGCTGCACCAGCGTTCGCACCTCTTTGGCCGTCTTGATGATAATAAACTGCGGCGTGGGTTGCTTCAACGGTTTAATCTCACAGATACGCGCACCCAAAGACCTGAAACTTGTTGTGCGGTCCGCGTTGCAGATATCTTGAGTCTCTCTCAAGTTTATTGCAGCTTAAAGATGGTATTTACCACACTTTTTTAACGTCCCACGAGGTTTATATCGATCGCCTTGGCGCAATATGCAATTCAAGAAAATTTAGAGCATTAAATTGTTGTTGAGATACTTTCTTTGTTTAGCTATATAGTTCTTAGAGTATATAGATCGAATTAATAGTGTATGTCTTAGCTGATTAAAGTGGAATGACCCTATGAGCACTGTTTAAATGAAGGAAAGAATATATGAAGTATCCGAAAATAGTAACCTAAAAACGAATAACCTCTTTCCATCTTTTGCAGCGATCGAGTCGCTACCACAACCATCGGCACAACCAGCGGTCACAGTCGCTGAATCGCGGACAGGCGCTCTCGCAGGCGGACGTGAGCGGCATGTGGTGACATCGGGGTGCCTCTGGTAAAGGTGAGCTCGTGTTCCGTGCCCGATCCCGGCCAGAAACTAATAACAAACTTATACAACCTGCAGGATCTGCGGCAAGCTGCGCCAACTGCGCCATGGGTAACAAACTGAGCTGCTCCTGTGCCCCGCTGATGCGCAAGGCCTATCGCTATGAGGATTCGCCCTGGCAAAGTTCCCGTCGTCGCGATGGCCATCTATTGAGGTGGGTTATGGTCCTAACTTTCGGAACAGAACCACCACTTTATGTTAACTGTTGACTGCCGAAAACGAGGGCTCCAACCACCAACGCCACTACCAACAACTGAACCACAATTGAATTCGCTCTTTCGATAGCTTGTTTCAAACCAACTAATTGTTTCTTCTTCTGGTTTTTCTTTCTTTCACAAAAAAAAAAAACAAAACAATTTACCAACTTACGACCAAATCAAAACAAATATACACCTAAAACCACAAAAAAAAACACAAACTGATGCGGCCAAACCTCCAAACCACCACAACAACTACAAATGTATCCTGCTTCAACTTTTCCTTCCTACCTCCGACTGCAACTACAACTACAACAACAACTATAACAACAAAATGTGTTCCTTTGTTTGTTTTTACCAATATTCTCCCCTCCAACCCGAAAACTAAAATGTAACAATTGTGCACCAAATTCAAATCCAAATTCGAATCGGAATCGAATCTCGAAACGACCCACCTAAAAACCAACTACCATCCATTGCTGAAACTTAATTAACCAACAATAGTTCGTTCAGGTTGTGGGCAGAGGTCTTCCATGTATCAGCCAGCGGAGCCGGCACCGTCAAATGGCAACAAGTGTCCGAGGATTTGGTTCCTGTGAACATCACCTGCATTCAGGACTCGCCCGAGTGCATCTTTCACATCACCGCGTACAACAGTCAGGTGGACAAGATACTCGACGTGAGACTTGTGCAGCCAGGTGAGTGCACATTGGTTGGGCGCCAATTCCGTGATTAACTTATTCGATCATCCCCAACCAAATGCCACCCCTTTTCTAGGTACACGCATTGGCCAGGCATCGGAGTGCTTCGTTTACTGGAAGGATCCCATGACCAACGACACCTGGGGCCTCAACTTCACCTCGCCCATCGATGCCAAGCAATTCCGCGAGTGCTGTGTAAGTATTCTCTTACGGTCTGGCAAAGCAAACATTTTCGCATAGCGACGACAACAACAACCATGCCAAAACCCAAAAAATATATTTGAAAAACAAAAAACAGCCAAAAGAAAAACAAAAAAAAAAATATAAATATATACCTTTATATGAAAATTAATTCAAAACCAACCTCAACTGATACCGATACCGAAAAAATAAACCTCAGCCACCCCCACAACTAATACAGCAAACACACTAACAGAGTTCGGGCGGCGAGCTGTAATCATGCCCGCCAGCTGGAGCACTTCAGCTGAGCCACCCACCCCGAACCACTGCCAAAACCAGAACCACCAGAACCACCAGTACCACCAGAACCACCAGAACCACCAGTACCACCAGAACCACCGAACCAACCACCCACAAAACACTCATGACACTCACTCACACACAGAGACTAAGACTAGAAAACACTGAGAGAACCGAGGTGGCGACCAAGATGGTGACGATTAAAATGATAACGATTATGATTATGATGTTGCTGCTGCCGCTGACGACGATAATAATGATAATAATAATGATTATGATGGTTACGAGCCAGTTGATGTTTGCTTTGCATATAAAACCCATCTCTCTAGCTGCTATGTACTCCAAATATCCATCATCAATCTCAAGGTTCAGTGCCGCAAAAACACTCGAACAATCTGAAGATGAAATCATAATTAAGCTCTTCATTCGCTCACTATCACCGCAGAGTCACGGTCACTGTCATAGTCACAGTCACGAACTACGTTTATGCCAATCACGAATTGAATATTTTGCAAATTTCTAATTGACCATGGCAGGTCAATTACATTCCAATGATTAGAAAGTGTCAGTAAAATAAAATTCAAATGCCTTTTACTTAAAACCTTTTAAATTTAATTCATCTTTGTTAAAAGAGAATTTTTCAAATATTCATTAAGTCTATTTACCTGTAAATCAAAAAAATACAAATAATAATAAAAAAAGTGTTTAATAGTATGCAAAAGAACAAACAACAGTGATATCGGCTTTCCATAAACACACTTGCCATCGCCATCACACTGAATATCCCTCTGCATACCCAAAACTCTCGAAAACACTCACCGTTACATAACTCGTCGTCCTTGTACTCGCTAATTAGTTGAAAACCCAGACGATTTGAAAAAATTGGTTCACTGCAAATTTAAGACAAGTTTTGCCTTTCATTTCCAAATTTGTATTGAGTTGTATGTGAAAGTTTTGCGTTTTTCGTTTTCTAGTTTATGCCCATTGAGAAATTTGGCCAAGTAAAGTATAATCGTAGTATTTATATAGACACACTCACACACATGAAAACACAACACGCATACAGAGACATGTACCTGAAAAGAACATTGAAAATATAGTCAGAAATTGAGAAAGAAAGCTAAAGAATTTGAAAAGGATTTTTTGTCCGTTACCAAAACACCCATCCAACTTAACAAAAACTCAAATAATGTATATAACCTATCATTCCTTCTGGATCAAACAGATAAATTGTATAAATTTCCTAGAATATCACAATGAAAAACTTATAATAAGCTATACTTTACCCCGCTGTGGTACTTAATTTCTGACCTACTCACTCATAAAGCTATCATCTGACAGATACATTTCAAACTGAAACTAGAACCCATCAATGAACACACTTATCATACGCCTATTAATATATAGATTCTAGTATAATGTAGTCAGACATGAACTATCTGGACTAGCCAAGTCTAATAATTGTTTCGTTTTCTTTTCTTACTTTGCGCATCATTTGTTGCAGGTGTCTTACATTGTAAAAAAATACGTTAGTATCGCTTCATATTATTTCTTTTCCACTGTGTACAGTGTACATCCTAATACACAGCCACACACCACTGAATAATTCTTGTTTCACCTAAGTGTCGTTTGATCGCCGATAAAAGATAATAACAATAATAATGTTTAAAGTTTACAACCCCTTTAAACGAATATCTCTGTTCAATCCGCAATGTCGGGCATGTGTAAGATCCTTCCATAAGTGTTTCACACCACAACAACCACATACTGAGTGTCGTAATTGTTGTAAACTTTTCTGCTCTATGTGTCCACCCACCACAAAGACCACCCAACCAACGCCACCGCCACCCACCAGCCCCAGTTTTCCACCCACTCTCGTTTTCACTATCAGTGTTCAGAATTCTCACCTGAAGTTCCCGGTCACAGGACTCATTTGTAAATGTGATTCATCCAAGTGCGAAGATGAACAACGAAAACTATCCGATAACACTGAACGCAGACAGACACACGCCACATACAAACACACACACACACTAAAATTTGTTAAATGTATTTATATTATATATTCTTTCATTTCTTTTTCTCTCTTCTAATCATTTTTCGAAATCATTGTCGAAACACGCCAAACCTCAAAAACTATAAAACCTTCGAAATATTTCATTTTAAATGCATTTCATTTCGTACTTCAATTCGAAACATTTTCAAAAACTAACGATACCAAAATGAATAAAAAACCGACGGATGTTTCTTTCGAAATTTATGAATGATAAACACTCAACTCCAACAAACAACAAACAAAACTCAACAACAACTCAACTACAACAACAAAACCCCAAAAAATGCCCCGAATAAAAACATTCTGAATGTACACCTCGATTCTATATGAAATCTATTCTATATATGAACCCCTCGTTTTCCCCCTACTTCGAAATGCTTTAATTATCTAACAATAATTTTATTTAACTACTCTCTAAATATATAATTATGTATGAATATATTTTCAAATCGATTCGTTTGCATTTTACGTGTGCCACAAAACCAAAAACTGAAAACCCGAAACTAAATTTCCGATAATAACTGAATGAAAATGTCTGAAAAATGTATGTAAATTAAAAATTTCAATTCGACCGCAATGATGATCGATAAACAATGTATATAACTGTGGAATCGTACAAATGAAAATGCAAAAGAAAAACGCAAAACGCTTTAAAACAATCGCACGTATCCTCTACTACAATACCGTTACCTATCCCCTACAATCCGTTTCCGACGAGCCCTAATCCGATCCTCCCATCCCGAGAATCCTGATCCATCCTCCCCCAATCCAAGATCCCATGCCAGTGGGCGGTTTACGAATCGAAGCAATTTTCAAAAGTCCAAATCAGCGTCACTCCAGTGAGAGCTAGATTTGATAGTTAGGATCAGCAGTAGTTGAAGATATTGCGCATATATATATTCTTGGAGCATCATTTATCGCCTCGAAGGCGGCTTCCATGGAGGTTTCTGAAACCAAATCGAATCCAGTCGAATCGAAAATAGTTATATTCAAGCAAACGCACATGCTTACAATAAATTGTTCAAGTTAACCCCAATCAAAGTTGTATAATCAAAAGAAATGTTAACGTTAGGCTAAGTAAATGTTCAGCTTAAGACAAGCTATATCGCTTTACATAACTATCAAGTTATCAGTTACCAATCTGCGCTAAGCGCCCAAGAAGAGATTAAGAGAAGATACCCAATGGCAAAACTGCTTTAAACTTCAAGAACCAATCAAAAGCTCGTTTGTGTCCCGCACACTCTACTACTACTACTTCCATAAACTGCTTTCACTATCTAGATATATTGTTGTACGCAAGTAGATCCAGGCTTTCAGCACCCAAAGTCAAGCTTCAAACTCTTCTATCTGCACCCTCTACTATTGCTACTCGTAGAAGTAGTTCTCTAAGATATTTCAGAACACTATCCTTTCGTTACTAAGCAAAACACACAGACACGCCTACTTCGCCGAGTTCTGGACTCGTGCCACAGATCTCCAAGGAGAGTTAACCCCAGGTGATATATATACATGTATATGTATGTCCCCAAACTGGGTGTTAAGCGAATAGTTAGAGAGAAGACAGAGATTAGATTGAGAGTGAGGAGAAACCGCACACACAGAACCTTGTAATCCCAATCAACTAACCTAATGATAGTGCGACGTTTTACAGTCGCCTTCTTTCAAATTTTCACGAAAGGCCTCGTCGTCGTACTCGCTGAAATTGGATCCCCCCGGCAAGGGCAAGGTGAAGGCCAAGCGAAAGCCGCTCAGCACTCCGGCGTCGCCGTCGCGCGTCCGCCAGGAGCCCCAGTGCACCTGCATGTCCGCCGAGCAGTATGCGCGCCTGCGAACCGATCCCCGTGTTAGAGGTGAGATTACTACTCCATAAGACCCCGAGAAAAACACACACACTAAGATAAAGACAAAGAATGCAAGAGAGAGAGAGAGCCCCGATGAAAGTGCTCGCCAGCAGCGAGTTAGCCCGATTCTTGATTTGATTCCATTTTGAGTTTCCGACACCCAAGCCAATCCTCAGTTTGTAACTCGAACATTTGCGAACTCAGTGCTTAGCGACTAGGCGACAAGATCCACCGCATCCCCACCCATCAAAACTCACCGCCATCCTCATTGCAGGTTCATCCACTTTGCCGCGTAACGTTGGTTCGCACCGAATCACCGACGTCGACGGCCAGCAGCAGGTTGGCTCCGGAAAAGTGGTCAGTGCGGTGAGCAGCACCTCGCTGTACGACAACGTGGCCAGCGGTGGTCCCGGTACCAATCAGGGAGCAGGTGAGTCCAGTCACGGCATCTATGAATTCAAAACCCATCTAATTTGAATATTCATCCAACCATTAGATACCCTGCCGCGCCAGATGAAGGGCGGTCAGCAGGACAGACAGGACGTGGCCAATAGCGGAGTCAATACCAATACTCCGGGCGTAATTGTCACCGGCGTGGGCAACGTCGGCTCCGATATGTGCGGCCAGAATCACGTGGGCTCACAGGTGGGCAACGATGACCCGGCCGCGTGCCAAATGGACATGGATCTCTCGAAGAGCGAGGGCACACAGGCCGGCGGCGGACTGCACCAGAGCGTGGGCACATGCACCTCCTCCTCCAAGGGCACCGGCACCCGCAACAAGGACTTTGGCGATGATATGGTTAGTTTGTTGTTGCATACGAAACACGGAACAAAAATAGGAGTCTAGAAAGTTAAAGGATACATATATAAAATCATTTTTCAATATTCGTTAATAATCAAACACATCTTCCTTGGCATAAATTTACTTTAATATTTCTAAAGCCATAGAATCAAATCATAATTCTAGAAAAAATCACAGATAGTTTAGGGCATTTTAGGCCATCTTTTCGCTGTGTGCAGCAAACAAGCACTGCCACCCACTAACTAACCACCTGCCACACCCACTCTCCGTCCACAGACACGCGACGCGCACTCGCACGACATGCACCAGCATAATGTAATCAACAACAACACCCGGCGGAAGACCAAGAGCACCGAGGACATGAACGTGGACACCAGCACGCTGAAGCGCATGCTGAAGCCGATGCCCAGCACCGAGTCGCCGGTGACCTCGCCGGAGATGGGGCGTCGGCGCTATAACTACTACAACGCGAATGCGGCCCAGACATTGGGCCACCCGCCGCACATGCACCAGCATGGCATGTCGATGGGAATGGGTGGCGGCGGAGGCGGTGGCCACCACATCATGAACAACAACACGATGGGCCGTGCCAGCAGTCAGTCGTCGCGATTCTCCGGCTCGAGGTGGGTGTACTTGTTTGTTTGTTTGGATTTCGCTTGCTTAACGGAGCTTGTTATTTCTGTCCATGCAGATCCTCGCATGAAATCGGACGCGGCTATCCGCCGCGTAATCTGTACTTGGAACTGGAGCGGGAACGCAGCTGCATCGAGGGTTCGCCGCCCTCGGACAATGTCATGTTCGACAACCAGTGCTATGCGACCACACCGAGCTCCAGCAATGGCAACTCGGATCAGGATCAATCCTACGGACAGCAGCAATCATCGGGTCAGCATTCCCAGCAGCAGCAGGGACCGCCGCAGCGTTCCTCGCGCCATCAGCACCATCATCAGCAGGCTCCCAATGTGACACCCACTCCGGGCTCACCCACTTCGCGCCTGCTACTCGAGTACGAGATGCATCTGAGGAACACTCTGGCCAAGGGTATGGATGCCGAATCCTACAGTCTGCACACTTTCGAAGCCCTGCTCTCGCAGAGCATGGAGAATCTGGGTGAGTCAACTCGATAGTCACGAGACTTGACCACGTTTTCGTTACCATTTTTTTGGTTAGCTCTTTATTCACCTATGTTCTCGTTGTTGTGGTAGCTGAGCATTTTGTTATTCCGTTTCTTTTGCTTCGCTTAATTGAATTTCTTTCTTAATTAGCTTTTGGGTAGCGAAATTCACTAGGAAACACATCAACCTGTCAGTAGTCCAATCGAACCCATGTCAGCGGCCTTTTAAAGTCAGGTTCTTGGTTTGGGGTTGGGTGAATTGCCTCGGAATGGCTTGATAATCTGATTAAATGGGAATGACAATGCTAGCTGGGATGGAATGTTCACTGTAGTAATTGAGAAGGATTGGCAGAGGCTTGAAAAGGGAACAAAGAATTTCAAATGAGTGTTGTTCATTGTTTAAATCATAAAATCAATTCATTGAACTACTTCATTAAAGTATTGTCTAAAGTCTTTGAACTACCAAAATGGGATCAGGAGCATATTTATTAGAATTAATATACTAATATCCAGCTTATTTATTACATTTCACTTTTCACTTTATCTTTCGTTTTCCTAAAATGTACGTAATTTTGTCAATATTTATTATCCCGTTCTTTAACAATATACCATAATTGCTATCCATGTCACTTCATGAAATGCTCATTCATTACCTCTCCTCGCATTGCCCAACGACACATGAACATCAACAACCAACAACACCACGAACAACTACAACTACAACTAACAACCACAACAACCCAACAACAAATCAACAATCATCAGAATTCGCTGAAAGCCTACCCGGATCGAACCAGCGCAGCCCATATCCACTACGTAGGCGTAAGTAGTTCCATTCCGGATCCGCACGATCTCTTCCAGATTTAATGCTCTAGCTTGTACTCATCCGATCTCAGTTCGATGCGAATTGAAGCCATAAGTCGATTGCATTTGCCTGACATAGATTTTGGAATGCTTTCAATTAGGATTGAATTTGGATTTGGAAATCGAACTGAACTAATCCCATTCCATGACATATATCTTTATCCACAGCCAATGCGAAATCTTCCACGCTGCCATTGCCGCCACATCGGCCATTGTCTACCATTCGCGATAAGGAAAGGGATCGCGATCGCGATGGTTACTACAGTGATCGCAATGAGTTGATCAGGGAGCGGGAACGCGAACGCGATCGTGGCTATCTATCGGATCACAATTCCAGGTTAGTAAAATTGAAAAGCAAAGATAATGCGATTACTAAACATACTTCGGTTTTTATCTTGCAGTTTCTCCAACTCGCGATGCGCCTCTTGCATTGGCGAATCGGCTCGGGCCCAGTGGTTCCGTCACTCGGATGGTTGGCGTTCCGGAAGTTCCACTATTGGATCCGGATCGGGTCACGGCATGATGACCCAGCAGGTTCCTGGCTCCGGGCACAAGCGTTCGCCCTGGGATTCGCTGCCTTCATTGCGACAGGACAGCAGTCTCAACGATTCGGGTTACAAGAGTGCTCGTGCCGATTCTCTAGAACAACGGTGAGTTAAGATATATTTTCATACTATATCATAAATTATAATAATCATACATTTCAGTGCCGAGTTCATACGTCAGGATAGTTTGCGATCAGAGTATTTGAGCGATCGCGAGTCACGCTACGGAATTGTTCAACAGGCTTCCATTGAGAGCACCGATTCAAGGATGTGCTATCTAACATCATCAGAGGTGAGTACTCTTCCTTGCAATCTAAATATCTAGATTTTTCTCTGTTGTGTGAATGTGAAATCATACCGTTTTATATATGAGTATTCAGAAAGCAGTTCTATATGATTCCCTAATCTTAATGAAAAAAGTCAGATAATTTATAGAAAATTTATAAAATCGTTAAAGACTTCATAGCTTTCACAAATCTAAAAATCTTTAGATACTGAATTTAAGATGTTACTTTAAATTAATTAATTAATGGAAATCAAAAGTATTATAGTGATTTTTATAAGTTTTGACTTCCACTTTAAAAACTGTATTCCTTTTCGAAGCCAAAGAAAAAAGTACTAGCATTGTACAATATTAAATTTAACTCTAAATACAATTTTACCGAGAGGTTAGGAAAATGTATCTCCATGAACCCGCTTCCTTGACCTCACCTACATAAATATTAGATTATTCACCTTAAGTAAAAGTCCCCAGCGCAGTCACTCCTCAATATTGCATTACCTACTCCCGACGGACTGACACGAAATATAATTTCCCATTCCCAGAGAATGCAGTTTCCTAAGCGGAGCGCTCAGCATTCGTCATAAGCCAGCATCCGACATCAATTGCTCAAATTCAAATTCTCGTTGGCGGCGGAGCCACGAACTCCCCGCTTTCCATTCCGCTACGCCCTTTGACCCCACGACCCGCCCCTTTGTGGGCTGTGCTATTTATAGAGAGCCAACTGGGTCAACAGTAGCAACAGAAGCTGTAACACTAACAGCACCGACTCCTCTACCTTTCGAATGTTAAATCTGGCAGAGCTCAAGCCGCTGTTATATCCGTCATATAAAATATATACATATAATATATATATGTATATGAGTATAATTATGCTATAGGTATATATTTTATATGTATTTGCTTATTCAAAGCCGAAAAACGGCGCGGCAAATGAGCGGGGGAAAGTCAAATGCAGCATAAATGATATTTTTAGTTGCAGCCCCAAAGCTGACCCAGTTAACGTTGATTAAAAACAAACTGCCATACACACACACACACACAATCTAACACACACACAGTCGAACACCTAGAGAGCAGGACGACAGGCGCAGGACTCCCCAACCAACAACAGGATGTAAAGCCCCGAAATACTTTCTCTTGGTCTTCTGATTCCTTTTTTGCCCAACTTCCTGCGATGATAGATGGGTCTGTGTTGATGGTGATGATGATGATGATAGTATATATCCTCCCTCTTTCCGCCTACGCCCTCGCCCAGTGGGCGTGGCACTTGCATATTAATTGGCCACTCAAGGAATTTGTCTAGTTAGTGCCAAATTTATATGTCGCCTTGACACTAATGAGGCCTGCAACTCTACTTGCATCTTGGTGGAGCATTCCATTGTTACACTGACACACAAAAGGGAGAACTCGATGTTCCTATTGCTTCCCTACAAGTTTTTCCCCCTCGATTTCCCCCCACAGACTTTTCCAGCTTTTCTGCTGCGGCGCATGCGCATTGGCCGTGCTCTCGTCGGCTCGGCTTTCTGGTCGTTTCGGTTTGGTTTTCCAGGCTTTTCAGTTTTCCAGCTGCGAAAGAGAAGCTTTCGGCTGCTTCTGCTGCTCTGCCGATTTTCCCGCTGCTGCGACTTTCCCAGTGCCGTTCGCGCTCCGCTCCGCTTGCCGCTGTCATTGCTGCTCTGCTGTTTTGCTGTTTTGCTGGCGATGCGCTAACTTTTGCTCTGTCGTTTTATAATCAACCGAAATTCCGGGAAGCGTGTGTGGGTGTGTGCCTGCCTGAATGCCTGCCTGCGTACGTATACGTACCGTACGTGTGTGTGCGTGCGCGTGCCAGATTTGCAACTTACGAAAATATTGCAATAAATAAAGTTTCCGGGGTAGGCAGAGCCACAGACTTTGCTGCGAAAAGAGTTTTTCTTCGCCGAGCCGCCGCCACACAATGGAAAATTGTGTATAAAAAATTGTTTTAAAATTCAGCCATCGAGCGGCAGTAACTGCAATTTTCTCTCATGTACATGCATACAGCATGTGTGTGCGTGTGTGTGTGTGTGAGTGAGCGGCGCTCCAAAGTATGCAACGTGTGGAAAAATTCACTTTATTGCAATTTCGTTGAACGTGAACGATAGACAGCCAAATAGCAAGCAGCAGAAAGCAGAAATCAGCCAGCAGGAACCAGCAGCAATCAGCAGCAACAACAATCAA
Organism: Drosophila simulans; assembly: GCF_016746395.2. Taxonomy (NCBI): domain Eukaryota; kingdom Metazoa; phylum Arthropoda; class Insecta; order Diptera; family Drosophilidae; genus Drosophila; species Drosophila simulans. The sequence continues at coordinate 5,571,956 of NC_052522.2, forward strand.
GCAGCCTCAGCTCAACCAGAACTCAACGCGACAATAATAATAACAATAAAAGGAGAGCTACAAGCACGTTAAGCAAGTAAATGTCAATAAAAAAGGGCGAAAGCGGCCCAATAATGTCAGGCAGTGAGTGAGTGTTTTATGTGTTTTTGTGTGTCAAGCTGCGATTAAACGCTTGGTTAATCTCCCCCTCAAGTTGCTCAGTTACTACCCAGTTATGCAGTTACTCAGTTACTCGGATACTCAGTTGCCCGAAAAGAAAACAGAAAGGGATGCCCCCCATTCACATGATAATAAAAGTAAAACTGCCACACAACACACAGTGCGTATGCGTAATGTTGATAGCAGTGGGGAAGGGGGCCATCGTGGCGTATGCGTGATGCGAGCACAAATCTCGGACTAATGCAGCTCAGGCCAGCTTTCAATTAGTTCCCGGCCGCAATCGACAAACTGCAAAAATAAGCCCCAAGAAAAGGTTCTGTGCAAAATAGAGCAAAAACTTGGCCAAATGCGATTAGGAAGAAACCACGTTTTCCTTCATCACGTGTGTGTGTGAGTGTGTGTACGAGTGTATGCGTAGATGTTGTGTTTTGATAAGACAGCCAAGTTTTCTATCGCAAATGTGTTCGTGGCCGCCGGCGATGTGATGTGCCTTTCTATGGCTGCCCGAAAAACGGCAACCATTGATAAATAAGTATAGTGATAATGATAATGATGAAGCCATTAGATAAATTGAATGGAAATGAAGAGGACGTAAGGCGCTCTGAAAGGTTTACTATTCCCAATTGATTCGCAGGCTAAGGCTGGCCATTAGTGACTATAGCTCCCAGGCACGTTTCCGCCGTGTGACTTCCTTGCTAGCCAATGATCACTGTACTCGGGCGCTGAGCAAACACAAACACACAGCTGAAAGTGCTGGGCAATGTTTGAATAATGTAAATCGCCTGCTGCCAGACTTAACATGCCGCTGAAAGCTTCGTGAAAGCTTTTCTGTTAAGTAAGCGAGCGAATGTAGCAGGAAAATGCGGGCCAGAAGGACCAAAAACAGGGGGGCCGCTGTCCTTTGAGGGGGATTTAAAAGCTTTGCGCTGTCCACAGGATGTGGCAATGTGAAGAGCAGGGGTGGGGGCTGGGGGAAAGTTGGTCCAAAGGATATGCCAAACCGGGCTGCTGTTAAGCTCCTTATGAGCCCCTGTAATGGGAGAGTCCTGTCCATTGGCGTGGGCAAGTGTTCCTGCCATTTGATGAATTTTCAAGAGACGTTCTCCCTTTTAATTGTGAATTTTCGATACAATTCTCTTCGTGTGCCTGCCACCCACTTCATCAGTTCGACGAACATCATTAGTAGCTGAAATATTGATAGCATTGTATGGTTGGCCCTTGTCGACATATTTTTGCCTGGCTGAAAATAGTTTTTGGTGCCCGAAAATTTCTGCTGATAATATAATTTGACTAAACTGTCAGCTCATTGTGTGCATTCAACATTTTTTCTCGCCAACAGCGCACGAAAGTTTTCATGACACTTTGGCAGGCCAAACTTTATTTCCTCCATTTTTTATAATTTTTTTAATATTTTTTTTTTCGTAGGGAAAATTGAATGATAAAGTTTTGCAAACCACTCGCTGCGTATTGATTACAACTTTTGCATTTGGCATTCAGCTCGATTGGCTTAATGAGCTTGCATAATTTAAAGTACTTAAATATTTACAATATTGACATTCACTTTATTTGCATTCGCTCACCCCAAAGTAAGAAGATAAAAAAAGGACGAGTCCCCGGGCAGTTTGCGGCCATCGGAATGATCAATCAAATTGATTAATTACCCCCCATGAAGCAACATCGCAAACAACACCAAATTGAACACATTTTAAATGCGTGGCAAGACATTAATTTATGCGACTTTGTGGTTTTCCTGACTGACACCAGAAAGGAGCTGGCCCAAAATAAAGAGGACCCAGAATCCTGGGGGAGGATGACATTCATTAGGCCAAGACCAACGGCTATAAGGAAAAGGACCTGAAGGCGAATTTGAAAGATGAAAAACCGTGTAAACACATAAGCCACTTTGGAGCAGTTCTCGGGATTCGTAATCCACCCACTTCTTGTGGCATGGCTATGCTCATTAGCTTTATGTCCTTATCGGGGGAATTCCCTTTTTTAATTTTGTTTAATTTTCATTTTCGCACCTTTTTTTCTGAGTCACTTCCCCGCTGCCGCCGTTTCCACTCGCTGATATCATTAGGGCAAATTGATGAGCGCGCTGCCAAACAGCTGAGGCCACGCAAAAAACAAAAGCTGAAAACTTTGTAGCAGGTGTGTGTGTGGGGGGAATCCCCGTGCAACGCTAAATCATTTGGCACAGAGCATTTCAAGCAAATTGACGTAGAGCAGGCAGCACAAAAAAGAGGGAAAACCAAGGGAAAAAGCAAGGAATATATCTGCACGGCGGATAAAAAGGGCCCAGCTAAGAAAAAGAAATGTTCAGACGTGGAAATTACAATTTGGCTAGAGACGTTGCCCCTTTAACCCCCCCAACATTCCCCGCACGCTTGACATTCCATTGACATTTCAATAAGTGAAGAAACTAATTTTTGTATTACAAGCTTATCGGGGAAAAAGTTTCTCATCTTCAAACTATTGCCAAGGCAGGCGGAGGATGGCTAAGAAAAAAGTTCAATATTAATTTGCAGCGAGTGCATTAAGGCGGACGGGCAAGTGGGCGGGGCCGTGGGTGGCTGGGGGCTATGTGGGTGAAGGGGGGAGAAAGTCTTCTGCTGCTGTCAGCGAAAGTTGGACGTGGACAGTTGGCCAAACTATTTGACACAAAAATAACAGTTTTCTTATTTGCCGCTGACCAACGAACTGAGTTTTTGCCATTTATTTTTTCTAGTTTGATTCTTTTTTATTTCAGTTTTTGCCACGTATTTCTGGCTCAAACTTTGGAACTAAGTTCCATCCTCCTCTGTCTCCTCTATTTTTTTTTTTTTTTTTGTATTCTTTCTTGCCACCGGTTAGTTAGACAGCAGCTTTGATACTCAGGCCAACGGCAAAAGAGAGCTGTCAGCAGAAGTTTGCGACACCCACACACGCATTGGTAACATATGGGGGATACCATATAGTCATATAAATATATCTATATAGGATTGGGTGTGAAATGAGGTAGAACCATTATCTTCTCTTTTATTGCTGCTTAAAAACTGAATCAGGTTTAAAAATAGTTATATCTTAAGATTCTTGTCAATACTAGTTATTCTTAAGCCATTCTTTCGCCTTAAATAACCATTTTGCACAAATGCATTGGCGATCCTTAGCTGGCCGCTATATGCCATATCTGTCATGAAGTGTGGATATAAACTGCAGTCAGCTTCTGTTCAATTCCATTCCCTATTTTTTCGTCCTTTTGCAACCGCTGCTGCTGCCATCTTCATGCCAAATGACATTATGAAATGCTAAAAGCCTTGAGCCAAAAGTTGTCCAAGTACCAAAGCCGCTGCTGTGGGTTTAGCGCAGCAAGCCCGAGTTCCAAAGGAGTGGGAGATGCCTGGAATTCATTTTCATTTCTCGATAATTCTTTTGGCTGCTGGCCGCATGTGGTATAAGTGAGTGAGTGTGTGTATGTGTGAGTAGCACATGGCCAAGTGCCGTGGGAGTGGCCCCTTTTATTTGCCCCTTTGCGGTGGCCAAAAAGCAGAAGCAGCTCAGAATGCTCTGGCATTCGGATGCCGCCATGTGGCTTATGGAATTTAAGCGCTTTTGCCGGCCAACCAAAATAATGAAACGAATCGGTTCAAGTTGATGGACATGGAAAAAGGGGTGGTAGAGGGGCGTTGGTAGGAGTATCTCATTAATTGCCCCGGGATACGAACAAACGAATAAGTGAGATACGAGTTACGAGTTTACCTGAATGTCCTTGGCTACTTTGGCATAATTTAGGGGTCTTTCAACAACTCAATGAGATGCACTCGACGCTCGGGCGCCCCCTGAAAAGGGATTTAAAAACACTTACACAACTTTTCACTCACAGTCCTCGCCTTAAGTACGCCCGAGAAGTTTGAAGCCGGGCCGAATGAAAGAAAAAAAGTGGCCCGAGTGCAGAAAAAGAGTAAACTTTGCACATGCTTCACAAGCAGAGTTGGAGTACAACTTTCCCTGCGCTTTCTCCATTCAGCGTGTCCATTTGCAAATTTCACAGAAATATAACGCCGAGTAAAATATCGAAGGCTTGACTTGCAATGAAAGGCAAATGAAGGGGGGGCGGAGCAATGAAATCGAGAAGATTTTCATTTCAGCACTTTAATCGAGGAGTATGAAGTAAAAACTGGGAGGCAGCGAGCTGCAAACCACGTAAGATGATATCATACAGAAAAAGTTAAAAAGAAACATCAATGAACAATTGAGTGCGGGGTGGTGGCAGAGTTGGTTGCCAGGAGGAGCTCCTGAAATTGGGCTGAAGGAAATGGCACTTTAACACACGCACACACACACACGCGCGCTCTCGAGTGCAAATCAAGTTAACCGAATAAAAAGCCGCTTCCTGCCTGCCATTTGGCTTGTTTCGGGCTGGCTCCTTCCTTCAGTCGCCTCTTGATTTCTTCCTTCCTGCTGGGGAACAGGTCCTGAAATGGCAAACGATGTCGTTCCGTTTCGTTTTCGTTTCGTTTGCCGTTGCTATTGCTATTGCCTTTACCTCCATGTCAAAAGATTATACTCGTGCAGTCATAAAAAATAATAAAATGTGCAAAAAACGCACAACTACGCGGCGGAGTGGAGGGGTATGGCTTGTGGGGTGTAAACTTGCCAAGGTTCACATGAGCGCACACATGGGTTCCTCCAGAGCCCCCACAACCCCCAACCCCCATCGTCAACCCCCACATACGCATTTCTTTGTGTGTAACATGTAAATGTCGTTTCGGCATTCGCGCATTTTAAGCTGCCATCCCACAACTGCTCAGCACCTCACAATTCACACACACGCACACCCACCTGGGCAGGTGCAAAACGAAGGGGTAAATCCAAGGAAGCGGCAGGAAGGGGCGGGTTTGGCGGGGTTTTGGGAACACGACCTTCTTCACCTCGACAGTTTCTCAGGCCTCATTTTGGCACCTCGACAGCTTTGCTCCTTTTTTGGCCGCCTGGCTGGCTGTTGCCCCGCGTAATTGGCATGTGTTCAGCATTTCAGCATTTCAGCATTTTGTACATTTTTCGCACAGTTCGCAGAAATGCCACGCCCACGCCCTCGTCTTCGTCCCGCTCAGATTACCTGGTCGGCAATGGGGCTAAAGATATGAATATAATTAAATGTTACAACTACATATTTGCATCTCTTATAAAGCGATGTTTTCTCAACTGAAACTCACTCACCGGCGTGGCACAAAATGTCCTTTGAGGTGTTTCTGTTTGTGCTGGGGAGAAGCGAAGACAGGATAAAGCCATCAACTAAATTGGTCGGGTCCCCAGCTAAAAATATATATAAGAAGGTAGCAGAAAGACAGCGATGCCTAAAACTTGAATTCCATTTAGCTCGGCTCTTATTGTTGTTGGTCAACAATTAAGGACAATGACAGCGGCAGATAAGTTAAGAAATTAAGTTGAAATTGAAATGCCGGAGATTGAGTTACCCCAAAAAGTTCTTAATGAGAAAAGCGCGCGAAAAGCGGCAGATTTTAAGGGCCAACTAACGAGAACTCGAATGAAAATGTTAAACGAGTGTCCTTATTAGTTCCTAGATTGTGTAAAAACTAGAGGAAAATATATGACACGTTATAAGATTATTTATCTCTAGTTATTAAGTATTTAATCTTCAGAGAATTTCTCTAAAATATTCTTTATAAAATGTTACATGTAATATTAAATACTACATCTATTGCCTTACAAAGAAATTTGTCACATGTGAAATTGATTTGATAGGCGGACTACAGATTTTTTACTGACATTTCCGATTCATTGTAATTAAATCCATTATATTCCGCTGTAAGCGTCAGTAAATGCAAATTGATATCGCTATAAAGATCTGTCAATGATATATGCAAATTCGATTGACTACTTTTCTAGGGCAATTAATATTTTTCCCTCGTTGGCCGCTCTGTAAACAAGCTCTGAAAAATCCAATTTGCATAACTTTTTGGCCCACATCAAATGCCAATTTATCTGCACAGGAGATTGTAAACTTTATGCGAGTGTGTGTGTCGGTTTTACCTTTTCCTGTATACCTATGTGTGTTGTGTGTGTTTGTTTGACTGTGACACTTTAACTAAAATATTGATATCAATATCTATTCGCACACAGTAACCATTCTCAATTTCTTCTTTTGATTTTGCCATTGCAGGTAAGCTAAGCTAATATTCAGCATTTTTGCCTTGTGTGGCGGTGGTAAGTAAACGATAAATTTATAGAGCGAAGCTGGTATAAAAGAAAATTGCATACATTTTATGAGCGAACATGAAAATGTTGCTAATTTATAGTTGGCAATCACAGCAGCAGGAGGCAGGGTAAAAGCCAAGGGAAAACTCTGCCCGACACCTCAATGGGAGCCAATAACAAAGTTATATAAATGTGCCAGCTATATGTGTGCGTGTGCATGTGCATTTGTCTGTCCATCTGTATCTGTATTTGTATCTGTGTGTCCTGCGACTGCCTGTGTGTTTGTGAGAGAAGCGGATATCCGCATGCAAGCCATAACTCAATAAACCATTGTCCACAGCCAAAGAGGAAGACGCAAAAAAAGAATATAAAACAAAGGCAAAACTAAAACCAAAGCTAGCTAAAATGGGCGTAGATCGTCGGAGGGGAGTGGAGGGGTGCTTTCTCGATGGGGGGCTTAGCAGTCAAAGATACAATCGAAATGCAGTAACTAGCAGTCAGCCAGGGGCGGAGAGGGGCTGCTTTAAGGGGGGAACTTGAACAGCCACTGGGCGGCGGGAGATTAGAAATGTAAACAAAGCCAAGGAGAGCCGTCGACAATTCTCCACTTCAGTTAAGGGGGCTTCCCCCAGAAGCAGAGGGAGCAGAGAAAGGGGGGCTTGGTTTTCCAAGGAGGCCAGTCTGCGGGGTGGCAAAAGAAATAAACATTAACTGTAATTTAGTGGGGCATTGTGCTTAAGCGTCCAGTCTCGGATTCAGATTCCAATTCGGTTTCGCATTCGGTTTGCTGCCCTGGCTCCCTCTCGCTGCCTCTCGCTCCACTCGCCAGCTGTCTCGCTCTGAAATTATGGCCCCATTGTGCAGTGGCCAGCAGTCACGCCTCTGTCTGCCCCCCTTTTCTACACACCCGACGCCCCTGCCCCTCCCCCTGTCCACGCAGCCAGTTTAGTTTCAAGTTGCACGAGGCATTTCGTGCTGGTCAAAACGCGCCAGGGAATCAGCCATGGGTGGGCCATCAGAAAAGGGGGGATGTGCGCTGCGAAGTGGCGGGGTGGAGATGGACGCTAAGGAAGGAAGGACGAATCCTGGCCAGAAGGCCTGTCAGTGGAGCAATTGTTATTTGCCTGCAGAGGGGCAGTGGAGCAGAGGCGGGGAAGTAACAGCTTCCAGCTTCAGTTTCATAGACAAGTTCTCAGTTTTCGCATTGCCAACAATTAGGTGGCAGCAGCTGGAGAGCCGTAGGCCAACACTGAGCGAAATAGCCCATAGAATACAGCTGATTTGATTGCCTGGAGAAGATCCCCTTCAGCTTTTTCCTGCGTGTAAAATCCTTTTGTGGAGCTGGCCAGTAAAGAAGTGGAAAACTAACAGAGTCCTGGCATAGTTCAAATACGAAATACGCCCCAATCATAACAACAACAGCAACAAAAGCATAGACAATGCTGGGCAAACTCAACAATAATCGACAACAATAAAAAGAAGAAAAATTGTTGGCCATGCCAGGAGGAAATGGAAATGGAAACGGGATGCCAGGCTGGCCAGTTGAGCCCACCAAAAATTTATTGAAATGAAATTGCGACCTTTTTATGAATATTGCATGCGAAATGAAGAGCCAGCGTGGCCCGCATTAAAAAGGTTAATCAAAAAAGCGAAAGAGAGAGTAGGAAAAAAAGGAACTTTTAACCAAATTGTTGCCAGTCATATTTTGTGATTTCTGCTTTTGCACCATCATTAAGGCAATTTCTAGGCAATTAGCTGGGGTTTTTCGCCATGCCCAAAAGGCTAGAAAATCTGAGCCACCCGCTCGGCGCGACTGTTAAAACCGCCTTTGGCCATAACATGGCTTTATTTGGCTTACAAAATTGTTAGCAGTCCCGGGGTTCCCAGGCTCGTGAACTTTGCTCATAATTCAACACCTCCAGCAGACCGGGCCAAACAAAATTAATAAAAATAAAGAGTGGCGGGGGCAGGGGCTTGGTTCAAAAAAAAAAGAAAACAAAACAAAAGTACAACGAAAACGAGAAAACCTTTTTCAAATTAAACTTTTGCCAGCCCTCGCTCGAGTTTTCTCTCCGTTTCTCTCTCTTTCACTCGTGACCACTTGATGATGCCGCCCTCCGGTTCAGCCGGAAAAATACAAACTCGGCGGCACACTGATAGCCACCGCTTTTGCCAGCTTTTCCTCCGATTTTCCCCCGCGCCTTCACTAAACTTCACTTCACCGCCCCCTTCCTCACGGCGGACATAGCTTTATTGCAGCTAAACAATTTTCATAGGCTATCAGCGCGGTGTTGGCAACTTTTCCTCGAGTGCAGCAACAAATTAAATTTGCGCTGGTAATTGGATTTGAAAACACTTCGCCCTGTCCAGACTTCAGAATCTCTGTGTGTCGGCTGTATTTAATGCCGCCAACAGCCGCAAGGAAGCTTTTTTTTGTGTCCAGCAGGAGGCTGGCGGCCTGGCAGGATATTCGGCAGAGCTTTGGCCTAGAAACACAGAGTCCGAGAGTTTGAAAACAAAAAAAAAAACAAAAAGCAAGGCGAGGGCGACGCTTCAAGTAAACAAAATGAACTGACATAAAACCAAATTGAAGCGGCAAGTCAACAGTTTGATAATTACGAAAGGTGTGGGAAATTTTAGAGGAAAAAATCGACAACCATTTGTTTATGTGTTCTAGGTGACGGAAATTAAGCAACAAACGCCAAATGCCCAAGACCGGAAATTATAAAAACGCTCAAATGCAGATTTCCGGGCCGCAGAAGGCAGCGAGTTCGATTGGCAGGCCAAGTTGCTTTGAATTTAATGGAAATTTATTTAGCTGGGTTATCATTTTCCAAATCGTTTGAGCTGCCGCCGCAAAACAAATTTCAATATTTTTCTGTTTTACCAGTCGTCAGACTTCAATTACATTTACAAGCGCTCGGTTTTCGTGAAATTCAATGCCAAATGGCTTTGGATAAAATGGCAAAAGCCATTAAATAATCTCACCTAAAGCGAGGGAAAACCAGAGAAAGAAAATTCATTTTTCAAATCCCAATCACAGTTATTAAATCTTTGCTATATGGTTATGGTTATTGTTGTGATTTGATTTTATGGTAATAGATGAAATGCGAGAGACAGACAGGATGGCAGAGAGCAAGGACGACGAACGAAGCTTTCAATGCCTGCGATTCTCTTTGAAACCAAAGAGAAGGACCTTCGTTCGCTCTGTTATTGTAGTTTTGATGCTATCGCTGCTGTTGCTGTTGTTCTTGCCTGCCTGCCATTTGCGCGCGCTCTGAAATACAAGGAAAACCCGAAAAAGGACGAGCGGGGACAGAGCGGAAAAGCGGTGGTAGGGTGGGGGGTGGGGTGTTGCCACAAGCGGATGAACGAAAGAAAAACGGCCTAAAATGGTTTACTGACGTCATAAAAGTGACTTTTCTTATCTGGCAGCGTATCTGCTAGCGAAATGGAACAAGCAGGATGCGGTGGTCTAAATTTAAATGTCGCTGCCAGGGCGGCAATCCTTCACTCGCATAAAAGGAAAATAATTATATTTAAAGGCAATTTGGGTGGCACAGCCTCCACCTCCGGCCGCAGCCACATCTGCATCTGCATCTGCATCTACATCCACATCCTCATCGCCTCGAAGCCTCGAAATCCGTTTCAGCGCTTCAGCATCAGCTGCAGTGTCCTTGACCGAGTTTATGTAGATTTGCAAGGCTTTACACTGCGTGTGTTTGTGGGTTTCTTTCGCCCTGCATACCCTGCTCACCCCTCCCCATTCTCCATTCCAACTGCCACTATATATTTATATACATATATTTGAGTACACATATATGCAAGTATTTGTATAATATTTAGCAGTCAGCGCCCGCTCACATCTCATTATTAACATATTTCGAGCTATTTTCTTATGGCTGCCATGGGACCGGGACTGGGCCAACGCTGCGTATGCGTTATATTTTACGATTCCTTCGTGTCTATGGCTGTTTCGGTGTTTGCGTGTGCGTGTGCGTGTACGTGTGTGCGAGTGTTTGTGTGTGGGCGTGGCCCGCCATGTGACTTATTTGAGCGTGTTTAAGCATTCGTGCTGTTGTGATTGCCTATGTTGTATAGTAGGGGCAACTTTTACTGTTGTACATGTAGGTGTGTTTGTGTGTTTCTGGCTGCCTGGCGACATTTGAGTTTTGAGGTGTTGACTTTATGGGGCCATTTGAGGCGCAGATTTAACGCCTGTCTGGATTTATGACTCAAGCAACAGAGTTTCGCCCCCATGGACAAAAATGAGCAGGCTGGCAGGCAGTGGCAACTAGATCGCTTTATTGCACCCACAAGCCACATAATTATGTTTGTCGTATAATCAACATAATTAAGTTTGCACACGTAATAATCAAATATTTATATCCATTCAATCAAATGCGGAACGCACACACACACAATCTCAGCCGCACATTCTCTCCGGATGTCGAGATGACAACAGAAAGCTGTTACAAATTAATCCAAAAACTTGCCTCTCTCTGCGGCCATTCCATTATCCATTATCCCCCAAACAAAATGTCTCCTTCTTGCCGCCGCGATGAGCCAAGTTGTAGCAAAATAAATTATGCTCACGATTTGTAAAAGCTTTAATACGCCCTAGAGCCAAATCCTGAGTGCACACAGCAGGAGCAGCTATCCAGCCAGCTGGAGCGGCATCAGAAGCAAATGCACTCGGAGAAATAGGACAGTACTCGATAAGATATTGGAGTGCAGAGTTTGGGGAAAGAATGCAAGTCTTTCAATTTGGTAGGATTTTTAAAACTATTAAGCTCGATTACTATTATAATCCACATAATACCCCAATTATCTAATTGTAATTACTGGCAGCTATAATGCTTATGAAGACATTACATCAAGTGGCCACATTTTCTCGCTCTGTAGAGCATCTGCTGTGGTTTGACTTGCGTTTGCTTGGCTCCAAAGACAACAATGAATAAATTTAATTTTAGCTGCGGCCGACCTACCGCACATAACTCCAAGTTGTTGCCGTTGTCGTTGTTGCTGTCGTTGTTCATGTTGACTAAACACCTTTGAGTTGGTGCCTCGCCCTCTGGCAGCTGTCACACGGGTTGTATACGTTATATTTCCCCCAGCTCTACCACACTCGCTCTCTTTCTCGCTCTCTCTCCTCGCTTGCTCCGTCTCTCTCGCACCGAGTGCATTATAACTGCATTTTGGTTTTGATGACGTCGTCACCATCGTCGTCTGATTTGTAAATTATGCTTGGTTCACAGGGATTTCGCTGGGATCTCTTAGCTTTCGTTGGGCACATAACTCTTTTGGATATTCGAAGAGCGCAAGCTTTAGTCGTAGCTTTTCACCTTGCCCAACCATGTGACTGGCGAGAGAGCCGAAGAGAGCAAGGATGCTGGTCGGGGAGCTTTGCTGATTTTCGCTGATTACGTAAATAAAGGCGAAGCCTGGCAGCCGAGAGCGAAAAACACAACCACCAACGGAATGTGTGCGGCCAGAACTGTTATAAACAATTTCACTGGAACACCCGAAGGCACACTCGTCAGCCGAAGGAGCCGAGCCGAAGCTTTTCGCGACCCGAATCCTAGTGTTTCGCTCGTGTGCGTGTGCCCGTGTGTGTCTACACGAAATGGGGCGAGCAGAGCAGTCGCTGCGCTGCTGGAAGTTCTCCAAAAGAGAGAGAGAGAGAGCGGGTGAGAGCGGGAGTACTGCTGCTCCGGCTGCCTGGCATATCCACATCCTTTGTGGTGAAAAGTCAGTCAGAACGGGAACGTCGTCGCGAGCTGTGCTTGGTAGCGCTCTCTGGCAGCTGTGTGTAACGCCATTTTGTAACGCGAACGCAATAGCCAGTCTGTGGACTGTGCCCTGTGTCGGTCCACAAGTCCTCTCGTCCTTCGCCAAACGTCGTCGACGCTAAACGCTAAAATAAATCATAAATTCCAGCGTGTGTGTGCCGCCGCCAATCGTATCGTATCGTATCGGTATCGAATCGAATCGCATAAAATCAAATCAAAACGGGTCAGGAAAGCTGGGAAAAGTCCGAGAAAAGTGCGTCAGCAGCCGTTGAAGCAGCCACATCGCATCATCAGCGCTGAAAGTAGAGGCAGTGAAACTGAAACTGAAGCTCGAGCTCAAGCCGAAGCTATATTCCTGATGCCTCAGCGGGAGGCGGGCGGCAAAAAAGAAATCAAATTACAAAACAGCAACACACACACACACACCCAAAGGCAGACACGTCGAATCAAGAGCACATAGATACACCAACACTTGTGTCGACAGAAGGACTAACACACGCAGCGCTGAAATTGACGCAGACCATAGACCATATAATTTAGCACACAAGTTAAGCGCAATAACAAAATAAAAGGAAAAGCAAATACTCGTAATACAAAAAATATACGGCAAATGAAAATAGGGAGCACCGTATTGGTGTGTGTGAGAGAGTGTGCTTGTGAGCGGGGGAAAATCAAACGAAAATTTCGATTGTCAGGCCAGGCATTAAAGTCAAATTAACAAGTTGCAAAACCTGGCGCACCAAATGAAAATCCCGCCCAACAACAATAACAGAAAAAAGTGTTGAAAAATGCCAGAGCAGCTGTGAAGGATTCGAGGGGCATGGGGGCGTTGTAGGGGCTACAAGGGTACAGGCAAATACCAACGCACTTAACACATATTTACCAACACAGCGGCAGCACCCAAACACACACACACACACACGCACGCAGTCATTTGGGGGCACAACAAAAACAAGGCAGAAAAGGAAAAACTCGCTAAAAAAAAAAGTAAAAAAAAGTGGAAAACTTGAAACGCGCCAGAGATTCGAGTCGTGTCGAGATTCCATGTTATATTGCGGACTTGTTTTGCTTCTCTCTCGCCTTTGTCCCTTTGCATATATATGTAGATATATATGTACATTGCCCAGATATTTTTAGCACGCGGGCGAAAATTTAAATCGCCATCGAACGGCAAAAGAATAAAAACACAAATGCTGAGGCGAAAAAGAAAAACTTTTTTCCCAAACAGCTACGAACTCTGTGCGTGTATGTGTGCTTTGTTTTTTGCGTGCTGTTTTGGCCCACAAAAGTCGGGCTAATAAAATATCAACAAGATGCCCACAAATACGAATGCAAAAACAAAAAAAAAAAAAATAAGCGAACAACAAGAATAATAATCGTGCTGGTGGCATATTGAAAAGGCTGCGCCTTCTGTTGCAAGGATAACCGAGAGCAAGAAGAAGCAGCAGCAGCAGTAGCAACGTCATACATGTGCAAGGATATTATCAACGTCATGCCTGTCGAAGTTCACACAAACACACACACACACGCGAATACAAGTGCAGTCTCAGATAAAAAGAGCAAGACAGAGACAGATAGCGCAAAGAGAGTGAGATAGGTAGCTGCTGCATTTGGTGTGGCACATTTTGTTGTTGCTTGTCCTTACCAACTATTAAACGTATTTATATTTATGGATACAGGACCCTCGGCCCTCGTGGGTGTCTCCTTGTGCTAAACGCATTTAAGCCTCAGTCGATGCGGATAAATCTATTAAAAATAATTTCAACTAAAAGTAAATAATTCTGCAAGAGAATGAGATCGAGATAGATGGATCCTGGGTCGAAAGGCCTGTGGCTGGCCAGGCATTAGGGGGAAATCTAATTTATCTGAGCCACATCCTGCCATAAAGTCCTCGAGTGGATTTGCTGCCACATTTTCTCATTCCTCATAAGCCCTAAGAGCAAGAGTAACTTTTTTAGCTAAAGACTTCAGCCGTTTAAGTTGAGAAAAGGAGCTTTGCTACCTGTTTGGATGGCCAAACTACTATCTCACTGATCCCATCTTGACTTATTCAGGACTCCCACGCGTGCTAGGGAAATTTTTGAGTTGGGACCTCGCTACTTGGCAATTTGGAAAAGTTTTTGGCCAAGGAACAACAATCGAAACGATATAAAAATGTCATTTAACACGCCAAACGAGTCGGAGAGTGTAGCGAAAAGTTTTCCTCTTTTGGGGTGGAAGGAAATTAACTTTATTGGCCGAATCAAGCGAAAATCGCTAAACAAATGCGCCCAAGCACCTTTTCAAGTGGTGGCTTAAGCCGAGACTTGGGCCAAAGCCCTGGCCATCCTTATTTTCTCATTTCCCAAGTTGCCAACTAGTTGAGCCTTGCCTTGCCCTCCGCATCCACACTCCACCACGCACACACTCACTCATGCAGTGCGGCATCTCCAGCACGCACACACTGTTGGCAACTAAACACATGGCAAATGTGGCAAACTTGAAACTTATCGACGGCTCTAATCTAAACGGGACAAGCTGGCCAAAAACTTTTGCCCCCGCCTGCCGAAGACACTAATTCGCAACTGGGAAGCCCATAGACCACTCCTTCCCCTCCCTCCCTCGACTGTTTTTCGCATTGTTCATGCGGCCCAGAAAAGTAGGCTATAAAAACTATCAACACAACTCAAGTTTTGTGGCAAGTTGTTGTGTATGGGATTTCTTCTTAGGTGCAGCACAGCTCAAAACATAAAAATAGGAAAAGTTTTGTTGTTCTATTCGGCTGTGTATTTTTAAGTTTTTTTTTTCTACCCCCTCGTGCCCCTGGATCATATAATCCTTTCACTTAACAAGCAAACTTTTTGGCAGCATCCAAAACGAAACCAAACGAAACGAAACGAGAGGAAAAAACTTTGGCAAACTCCTTTGCATAAACACAAACATGACCGTAGAGAGCGGAGCAGCAGTTGCCGAGTCATATCTCCGTGTAGATGTAGACATGAAATTTATGCATTTGCTGCCAGCCCGAAAAGTATTTATGTATGCGCTTATAAATATATATGCATGTATGCCCCCCACTTCCACAGCGTGTCTGTGCAGATAGCCAACAAATTTATGCTAGCAATATAACAAACAAAATATTTGCGCACGAGTTGCAAAAACTTTCTCGCAGAGCAACTTTAAAATAACACCGAAGAAAAGCTCCGAGAATTTGGCCTAAAGTAAAAAAGCGGGCCGCATGCAACATTGTTTTTTTTTTTAGCCTTTATATATGCTTATTGAAGCGCCTACGCCTAGGACATACATATGTGTACATATGGGTGTATTTGTCAGGGATTATTTTCGTATGCAGCACGTTTTTGTAAAGTATGAGAAAGTCTAAAAAAAGATCTCACGCTGCCTGGGTAATCCTGTTAAATATCCGGCATCTGTCAAATAAAGAGCAACTTAAATGCGAAGGCTTAAAAATTGTTTTCGAATTCAGTAAATCCTTTTTGCCTTTTCGACATAAATTAATTTTTGGCGTATTGTTGGCTCTCCTTCTGTCCATTTAAACTTTGCAGTAATGCTGCTTAATTAATAATCACTTCAAAAGCTATTTCAATTGCATTGAAATTCAACAGATTAGTTTTGCTAATGGTGAAACAGGCATTTTAAATAAATAGCAGCACAAACTTTAAAGATTTTGCTGTAGTTGTAGGCTAAAAATAAAACCACAACACTTTAAGCTAAATACAAATTTAATTCGGTCACTGCAGAATAATAAAACTCATTCGCAAAACCCCGAACGAACAACAAAAACTTCGGGTACTTTGTGATTTATAGAGCAAAACAAATATAATTAAATAAATCCTTGAATAAATATGTACATGAACAACACATACAAACACACACACTCACACAAGCCAAGTGATTTCTTTTTTGCCACTCGTTTTGCTGGCAACAAGTAAAAATAATTAATTATAGATAAATGTGTGCGACGCGTGTGAGATAAATTGGCAAAGCAACAGAGCCAACAGCAAAACCGAAAACGAAAACGAAAAACAACCCCTGCTGCCGATGTAATAAATGACTGCGCCGCAAAATGAGCTTTTAGTTTAATTAATCAAATGAATAATAATCAGCACTAAATAGTTGAGGCCAGTGGAAAGTGGAAAAGTGGCAAGTGCAAAGTGCACACACGCACACACACAAATGGCGGACTAGCGCCGGATGTATGGGATACTGAGGACAGGACATCGGCATCGTCAAGGACGAAAAGGACCTCGCCCCCGTTGCTGCCGCTGTGATTCAGATTCATTCTGGCCGCCCAACAAGGCAACAACAACAGCGAGCGCGGCGATCACAGCGGCAATAGTGGTGCGATCGGTGGTGCACCGCCATCTCTTAGTGGTGGTGGCAGTGTTGGTGGTGCGGCTGCAGGCGATCCTGCGGGTCCGGGAGGCGGCGGAGGAGGAGGAGGCGGCGGCGGAGTTGGTGGAGGTGGCGGTGCTGCTGGAGGAACCGGAAACGGAACCGGAGGCGGAAGCGGAAACGGAAGTGCTGGCGGGGCGGACTGCAGCAGCGACGGCGATCCCAAGAAGACCTTCTCGCTGCACTGCTGTTGCGTGATCGTCGACATCACACCAGTGGCGCATCCAGGAGGACGCCTGACATCGGCAACAACGGCCTCGGGAAGGGATGCGGGTGGAGCCGCCGCTGGCGGAGGTGGTGGTTCCGGTGGTGGCGGTGGCTTGGGCCTCGGCCTCGGCGAGAATGTCTCCCAGTTGGCCAGCCAACTCTTTCGCTTTGGCAGCAAAAAGCGTCCAGGCGTTTGCATATGCAATGCCCAGTGCCGGCTGCAATCGCTGGGCGAGACCCAAGGCAGCCTGGGAGCCACCACGCTTAAGACCCATCATGGCAGCCTGGACAGATTGCTGCAGAAGGGAGACGGAACTGGGACAGCAACCAGTGGTGAGCGCTCGATAAGCTGGGTGGTGGATGGTGGGGCGGCGGGTTCTGGTGCCCTGCTCAATGCCTCCTCCGACGAAAGTGATGACAAGAAGAAGAAACTGGACGAGGGCAACCAGTTGCCGCCACCGCCACGCCCACCCTCGCGGTCACATACCAAGCCCACGGCCAAGGAGGAATTCGATCGGGGTGTTGAGGTGGAGAAGTTCTATCACCAGATCAACGGGGACATCTTCGAAATCACTCGCCGGGTGAGAGCTCGCGATGAGGAGACCATGGAACAGAAGTGCATCAGGCGGAAGGGATCGGTGCGGCTAACCGAACCCACGGGTCACGCCCACGTGCGGATTGAGCAGAGACCTCAGTTGCCACCGAGACGGCAGAAAAGTGCCGAGGAAGTGGCCACCATGCCAAAGAGTGCTCTGCGCCAACCGCCCGAGCAACTGGAGTGGTTCGATCGCCGGGCTCAACAGCGCCACTCCGCCCGATCCGCTGAAGGTGGCCAGGTGCGGGAGGAGACCATGGAGTGGCTGAAGCTCCAAAAAACTGCCAGTCCCATCCAGCCAGTGCGTACCTCCTCAGGTCCCAGTGAGATCACAGTCCTGAAGGACGAACTGCCCGACTGGCTGCTGGATCATCTGCCGCGCAAGAAGGAGCGGGAACGCGATCGATTGCCTTCGGATGCGGACAAGGCTGTGGGTTCTGCGTATGCCAAGGCCTTGGCGGATCTTCTCAAGAAACCGCTGTCCCGACAAAGCTCCGGACCCTGTGAGTTCTCGCTGCTGAAAACTGATATTGTGGAGTGGCTCACCAAGATGCAGAGCAGCAGTGGAACGGAGAGGGGCAAGTCACGTCGGTCGCATCATCGCCGGAATGGCAGTGGTGGCGACGCCCAGCCCCGTTCCAATTCCCAGGAAGATGCCCAAGATCAGTCGAAGACCAGCCATCGGAAGAGACACTCCCTGGGACACAGTGGAGCAGTCAGCGAAGAGGAACAGCAACAGCTCACTGCCGATTGGATAGCCTATCCTCTCCACAAGCTGCAATCCCTCGGAAAGCAGCCTCCTCCAGCTCAGCCACCGGAGAGAATGAGCATTCCCAGTGGCTATGCGGTGCCCAGTGCCCTTTCACACACTCCCCTATGCCAGCGGAGGGAGGAGCGTTCCCGGGAGAGAAGACTGCGGCACTCGGCCAGCGAAGTGGTGGGGAGTGGTGGGGCAGGAGCGGCATCCACATCAAACACCGCCCATCTGGAACGACTGTATGCCAAGCCGCACAAGGAACGCTATCAATATGTACCGAAAACCAAGGAGTCTAGTGGTCGGAAGGAGCGTTCCCGGCGCCATCAGACCCAACGGTCCGCCACGGTCTCTGACATGTCCGCCCAGCGTTCCGGTGGCCACAAGCGCAAGTCCTCGAGTGCGGAGAGGGCTCCTCGTTCACCATCCCCGGGACCCTGTACGGATCCCGATTGTCCACTACTGCCCATCTGTACGGATCCGCATTGCCGGTACCAGGAGTGCCAGACGAGGCAGTGCATCACGTCGTCGGTGAGCTCGGTAAATCTGGCCAGGCATCAGCAACTGGCGCAGGTGCAACTGCATGCAGTGCCGGCTCATCTGGTTGGAGCCATGGGCTCCGATGTGCCGACGACACCATCCACAACGGCCACACCTCCGCCGCCAACAGGAGGTGGAACTATAGGAGTGGGAGCAACCGGATCAGGAGCTGCAGCGACGAGCGAACGCCGCCTGGTCATCTGCCACGATTGTCGATCCTGTGCCCCGCTGCTCAGCTGCCGGAATCGCAAATGCCTCAATGCCGCCAAGTGCAACTCACTGCCTCGCTGTGCCGCCGACTTCAATCGCTTGCGCACCCAGCTGGCCCAGCCGCCCACCACATTGGATGACATTGAGCCGGCGCCACTGGACGACCTGGAGATGCAGCCACTGCCCTCGCCACCGCATCCACATCCGCACCATCACTATCGCAGCAATTCACAGCCAAACACCCTCCAGAGAGGTGACTCCGCCAGTTCCGCAGGAATGGGTGCAGGAGTCGGAGGGACAGGACATGGTGGCTTAGGAGGACCGGGATCGGGACTCGCTTGGCTGGAGCCCACAACCACGCTAGTGCAACCACTGCCCGCCTATGTGCAGCACTCGAATGGCAAGCTGATGAAGTCCGCCTCGGCTGCCTCGCTGAATTCCCGTCGACGGCGTCACAAAACCGTGCACTTCGGCGAGAATCTTCTGCGGGAGGTGTGCCAAAACAGGAAGCTCATCAAGACGGAGGCCCAAGTGCCCTCCGGTTCGGCGCCCATGAAGGCCAACATCCAGATGCTGTACAACTTCGTGGAGGGCGTGTTGAGCGCCTGGGTGGACGACGACGAGGATCAGGTGCGCTCTGGTGCGGAATCGGAGCCAGAGCACGGTGTGGTGCCCATGCAACCGATCCACAGATGCAACCGCCTGCGTTACCAGTGCATCCGGCGCGTTGTCGAGGAGGCTGCCGACCTCCAGGGCACACTGAAACTGGGCAACTCCCGCTATCGCCATCGCCATTGGCGCAGCACCGCCAAGCAGTGCAACGAAATGTTCCTTCGCAAGGTAGGAGGAGCTGATCCTCTAGAGGATTCAATTCATTTATTCTAGGATTTGTAATCTTTTCATGAATGATCAAGGGGTTACACATCTTTACTGATTAATTCATATTTAATTCTGCTATATGGTATGACAACTGTTTTGCAAACATGTCCTCTAATCCAGGATACTCATTTAGAAAGTCTTACTTCTAATCTTCGCAACGCCTAATGCCAATCGCTTTCGTTGGATACATTTGTCAGACCTGCTTTGAACTTTTGCTCCCGTGGAAATGAATGAAAATCGCGTGAGAAAATGTCGCCTTGTCAGAAAGAGCAGGGACCAATTTAGCCACGAACTCATACTAGTACTCACGCTCATCCCACCGCGAATTCCTTCAGTTAAGTGTATTGTCTGTCTGGTACAAATTCATTTTGGGCTGCCTAACAAAACGTTGATCAAAGCCAAAGCATCCTTTTCACGCTCGAGCTGCTCCTGGGCTCCTTTTCTGGCTCCACAAAGGAGCAATAAATTAGAGCATTAGCCACCCATCCCCCTCGAGGCAACGGCATTTGAGAAAAGCTCTTAACACACGAACAAATAGCATTCGTTTTTTGGGGGGGCGGAGCGGGTGGTGTAAATGGGAATTGGGGGGTGGGAAAAACTGGTACTTGTATTTAGTTTTTCGGTAATGAATGGCATTGATTGCAATACGCATGAATCAAACGGCTTCAAAGTGATAAAAGGCCATTTGTCCGAAAAAGCTGATGGAAAATTGAGAGAGAGAGAAAACTACGGTGTGAGTGGGCGTGGCCCCGGATGGGAAATGGGAATATGGGTAGCGATGCAGGAAAGTATCTGAAAATAGGTAGATAAAGAATGCCGTGCAGTGATATAGTATAGATTCTAAATGTGAGTAACAACTTCAGAATTCATTGGAAACACGCACGCATGTTGACTGTGTGCGTGTGTGTGTTTACTTTGCATCCTTGTAGCAACGTTTGGTTAACTTAACAAGCAAATAGATACATTGGTCAAGGGTTTCACGTGCAATGCTTGAATCTGCACACAAAGATACCACCGAGAATACACATATTCAAATGAGTGAGCTTCAATGGAGGGGCTTCAGTTGGCTTATCCACTGAATGGGTCTGCATATTAATTAATGGCCAGAGCTTCGCTGAAAGAGATTGTCCCGAATCAGAGGAGGGTATGGCGCGAATTGGATTTACCGGATTAAAGGTGGCATATCCGTGAGTTGCACCGTTTCCATGCCCCGTTGCTCTAATTAACGCTTGTTACCTGTCCACATGATCTGAATACCTAAATGTTTCATGTCCTGTGATTACTGCACACACACACAACGATGAATCCCTTCCGTGCCATTCCAATTCCAAGGTTGCCCGAGTCGCTTGTTAATTTTGATTGATTCAATGCTAAACAGTTTCACCTTCAGCCAATTAGGTGGCTCAGCTCAGCGCTGGCTGGAATATTTAATCAAATCGGAATGACACTGCAGGTTTACCACCTGCCTGCCTGCCACCCACCGACCAACCCACCAAGTGGAAACCCCCAAACGAAATGAGCTGTGGGATAATTCCAAATTGATTTTCGCATTGCAATGCAGCAATTTGACTGAGCGATGGCAAAAAATAGACAACGAAACTTTACAAGTCAGCAGCGAAGGGAGCGCTGATGGATCTTGTCTGTATCTTTCGATTTTGGCCCAAACCACCTACCATCTATATCTCACCCTGGCAGATTTCTTCGTGTTTGAATCAATTTCGTTTGGCTAACAACATTTGCGCCGGCAACGAAAACTTCTTTAATGCCTCACTTAATCGCAGCAATGCCAGAAACGTGCCACAGCCACCGAATAACTTTTTCCCAGCAGGGACGCCAGGGTAGCAGGATGGATACCAAGCTAACCTTGCCACATGCCCCCCCATCCCAATACAGTATATGTACATATATATGGCTATATGGGTTCCTGCGAGGTCGCAGCCCCTGCATAAACACTCTATCAAATATTGTAATTTTTGACAGCGACATATGAAAAGATTTTGCCCCATCAAAACGAAGATGAAGTCTGGCGGTCTGGGAGTGTGGAAGTCTGGGAGTCTGGTGGTATGGGGGTCTGGGAGAGGTGACAATGGCAATGGCAATGACACGGCATCCCCAGCTCATCTCGTCCACATTTGACATTCAAAAGTCATTGATAATTATGGCTGAAACGTGAACGACAGCCGCATCGAGGGATCACAATCAATTCTTGATTAGAAATCGTAACGAAAGCACCTGGCTCACCTTTGCGGATAAGTTTGGTGGGGGCTTGGAGCTGGGATGTTTGGATGCTTGGATGCTCGGATGGACTATATGGAGGGATATATAGGGAAACCATCAGTGAGCCTAAGTGGGCGGGTTCGTCTGTGCGTAAATTGAATTTTGATTTTGCACCGATGCTGAGATATGGCGTATTAGGCCCCAAAGTAATCAGATGGCCAAAGTGATGGGGATGTGAATGGGGAGGGGTGATGAAGGAACAAGGATACCTGGGGAATGCCCCGGACTGGCTGGCATTTAATCTTTTGTGTGATTGTTGCTTGGCCGTGTTCGCAATCGTGTTCGTGTTTTGGGTTGCCCATTTAGGCTTACCCATGTGAGTGTTTTTGGGCCAAATCGGAAGGGAGCAGCAGCAGGGGACTGTCCTTAGGTGGAGGAACCATTGTCAGATTCAGGGATTCTGCTCGCCTGATGAAATTCAACGAACAAGTCGGCTGGCTGGCTGGATGGCTAGCTGATGTACTACAACCTGCTGCCACTTTTGGGCCAATTAAAAATTCATGAATCATTTGACAAACTCCTTGGACTCGGGCCAATCCCTTCTGGGATGACCAGCCGGAATGCCAAATGCGTGGTAATCTGCTGTAAAAGGGTACCCAAAGTCCGGGCCACTTTAAATCGCCTAATTTGATTAAAAGAAAGGTGCCCTGACTACAGTATATTTTTCATTAGTCCTTCAACTAAGATGTACGCAAAGAATGCTCCCTTAATATTCATATATTTTTCACTGGGTCACTCTTTAAGTTCAAGTGGCATATACATACTAGAGGTTCCACAACCCACCCACATTTCAATTTCCCTGACCCATCCTGCAACAGTTCCACTCGACAGCTTCCGCTCGGCTTGATGATTTCATGGAAAACTTCATTGAGCAAGCGGAAACTATTTCGTTTTGGCGCGGAGTGCAGGTGCGGGTGTGCTTTTGAAGTTTCCTTTTAAATTTTCGCCCAACTCTTCGAGCCACTTAAAGTGACACGCACAGATATCGATTGGGTAGACATGCCCATTCCCTTCCATCTCCCATTCCACCCAGGTCCTCGCAGCAGCTTGTAACCGCTTTGATCTGAGCGGGAGGGAGTCCTTCGCTTCCTGGCCATCGTCAACATCATCGACAACCCCTCAGTCGCTAAGCAAGCCACGTCTCAGGTTGGGCTCCTTTGGTTATTTGCATGCCTTTGCACTGCTCTTCGATTAATATAAAATTTGATTAAACTTGGTCGCTCCGACCGATGCTGCTGTGGGTTAAGTACACATGACCCCGGCTGGCAAAAGACGGTGACTCTGCTCCACGGGTGGGACTTCCCAGCCCGTAAGCAAACATCAATCCCCCAACCCCATTTGAATCCAGCAAAAGAGGAGGCAGTCAAATAAATAACTTGTAAAACATGCATATGAGCAAAAATGTTTGAAAATTGCCAAAACGTAAGCATGGGTGGGTGGGCTGACAGGCTGGAGTATCGTAACCAGGAGTAACCAGGAAACCGGAGAGGAAGAGTATGAGTAGGAGGAGGAGTACTCCAAGACCTGGTCGAAGGACCCCGGTCACAGGAAGCAGAGACGAAACGAATAAACACATTGTAAATTGATTTCCTTGGGAACTGAAATAAAAATGGCATGAAAAGCAAGTGAGCGACAGTTCGGGCGATGGGCAAAATGGGCGTGGCCCCGGTCGCAACGCCCACCTCGATTGAAACGAATGAATGGGCAAACCAATTTTTATTGCCACGCGGGACACGTAGCCCAAGCGCACAGAGCCATCGACTTTGGTCTTGGCTTGAATTCCCACATGGACCGAAAGACTCCAGCTCGTCCTCATCCCTTTTGGCCTCCTCCCATCGTCCTGCAGAGAAGGCAAAAATGGCTGAGTGGCGAACGGAAGGAAGCTGGGAGATGGTAGATGGTAGATGGCCAGCCGGGCCAAAGGCAAACAGAATTCAGTCAGTCAGTCAGTCAGTGAGTCAGTGAGTGAGTCAGTTAGTGAGCCAGTCGGACGACCCGGCTTTTGATGAAATAACATTGCCAAGTAACAGTTTGCCTTTCGCCATTTATTTCCCTTCTCTGCCAGCGATTCTCGCAGCCATTTTGTCAATTGTTGTCTGGGCCTGCCCTATCTCTATCTGTCGAGGTCCTTTTGCCCCGCCCCCTAGCCTCATCCTTTTCGTCCACTAAAAATGCAGGCGAGAAGAGAAGACAAATTGCTTTATCGACGACATACGTAACAAATGTTGCTGTCGGCACTGACAACAGCAACAGCAACATAGCAGCAACATCACAGCACGGCAGCAGCAACCTGGCCATTATTGGTTTCAAATGGCGCTTCGTCCTGCTAGGCTTACCAGTGTATGCCATCCTGCCAAGCCGCTGCTGCTGCCAGCTAATTATGACTTAATTATTTCAATTATTTTCTCTTCGATTTATTGAATTTTATCGCCGGCAACCGAAACCTCGTACGTGTTGCTGTTGCCCAGGCGCCTTAATTAAATTGTCTGTCCACATTCTTGATTCTTTATTCTTGATTGAGACTGAGGCCATCCCTTATTTCTTTTTTGCAGATTTCGGACGATGATCGAATGAGCCTAACTACCGCCGTTTCGGATGAAGATGATGGGGAAAGTGTCATGGCGTCACCATATAAAGCAAAGGCAACTGGCACCGCTGCATCCTCCTTCAATTGCACGGGAGCTGTTCGCAAAGCCGGGTAAGAAATCTGCTCCTGGGAATCGGGGAATTTATGCCCCCGGTAGATGTAATCTGGCAGCTGGAGATATATAGGGATAGAGAATGGGGGGAGTGATGGGGTGTTCCTGGGCTGTGGCCAAACCTGCTCACGTCCAACAAGTCATCATAAATAACATACCAGTCGGTGGGTCCATGGGGAGGCTCCTCGGGGAGCATAATTTCACAGTGATTAAGGGTTTGGTCAGAGGTGGAGAAAGCAGTGGCTGGGGATTAACGTTATTATGTCCGTATAGAGGGTATCAGAGTTGCGATGGAGCCTGCACTGGTGGTAAGCACTGAAGCGAGATTAGGGTAAAAGCCCATAACTTTTATTTAATCATGATTCGTATTAGCAGCCAGCTCTGTATAACATTGTATTTTCGCACGTGACTGTCCTTTAGATAGCTTTTTCGATTTATTAATGGATCCACCAACTTTTTAATGGGCAGGAAAACAAATATTGTGGCTAAAAGGATTAAAAGGAAAGAAGTTTTAGTTTCTCGCCTAAACAATACTAATAATATTTATAAAAACAGCAATACTTAGCATACTATAGAAAGAAATGTTAAGCCAGGGTATGCCCAAAGTCGACCCCTTTTTTATATACCTTCACCTAGGCTCTTATGATAAACTGCTTGAAGACTTATGTACGCAGGACATGCCCCCTCCCATATCGCCGTATCTTGATTAACTTGGAAGGTTAATGGGTTGATGGCGAAGCTGTTGAAGTTCTCCCAGGGATTACGAGTGGCAGTCTCCTGCCTGGTCCTTCTGCCCCACAAACACCCCCCACTTGTACCCCCCACTAACCAATGTGAACCACATCGAAATGTTTGCTTGCAGCTTCCTATCGGTAAAGAAATGGTTACTACGCAAGAAGCACCAGATCGAGCTGGCAAGAAAGCGGGGCTGGAAGGGCTACTGGGTGTGCCTGAAGGGCACCACGCTGCTCTTCTATCCGTGCGATTCCCGGGAGGGCCGGAGTGTGGAGGCGGCGCCCAAGCACTTGATTATCGTGGATGGTGCAATTATGCAACCGATACCGGAGCATCCCAAGCGCGACTACATCTTCTGTCTGAGCACGGCGTTCGGCGATGCCTATCTCTTCCAGGCGCCCTGTCAGGTGAGTATCTTTATTGCAATGCGGATGGGTGTGGGTGATGAATTGGGTCGGTTTGGGTTGAGTTGCGTTGCCTGGCGTTGCGTTGTGTTGGGTGGATGCGAGTGCCGCAGGATATGCTCGCTCTCATTTCGAGCAGTCAATATCCAAGGGAAGTCCTTCAAGGAAACTTTGAAAGACTGGCCTTGCCGCGTCCGAAGTCGGAGCATAGAAAGATGGCAGCGCAAATTTGTTTGCACAAGGATATGCAAGGATATGCGAGCAGGCGGACGTAGGCGAGCTCAGCCCTCGCGGGTCCGAGTCGTCCTGCTCCCTCATAATCGCCAGCCTCACTGAAATGTATGCCATAAAGAAACCGCAAATGGAGATGCACTCTGAAAAATATATAGCCCTCTTGGACTTATTATTCATTTCCGATTGAGTGAAGACATTGCTGGTTTGTTAACATATATAAATAAATTCTAAATTCCTTCCTGTATCGGTCTTATATGATCTTCTTAGATAAGCCTTCCATAATCTTGGGTTTCAAATTTTAAAGTCGATAGCTTGTGGCGGGAATTTTTCATTAAAATCATAACTGGGGCACGACTTACAGAAACGAGTCCAATGCATATTTCTGCGAGTGTGCATAGATGCAGATGCAGATACAGGACGAGGACGAGGACATGGACATGGACGAGGACGCTGGCAAGGCGCTGACTGACGCAACCCGCAAAAGTCTCCTAGAGTGAGAAAGAGCCAGACATATAGCGAACGAAGGAGAGGGCAAGAGATAGAAGGGCCCGGGGGCGGCTTAAAGTGTGAGCCATGATTGAGGTGGCGTTGACTGACTGCCAACTGGCAGATTGCCTTGAACAGCTGCAGTGGCAGCAGAAGCAGCATCCTTGTGGCAGCCCTAAACTGTTACATGTCTCAAAGGCATACGTTCGGCATGGCCCTCGTCGTCCTTTTCGTCCTGCTGGGGTGCTGCCAACTCTCGCTGCCATGGCCCAACGTGATTTGTCATTAAATTTGCATAACTGATAGCCAGCGATGAGCGGGGATGAAATGGGATTTGCAAATGGGTGGCTCCGGATGGCTGGGATAGCTTGGATGGCTTGGATAGCCTGGATGCCATTCGGTTTGGGGGACAAGTTCGACGTTTGGCGCTGGGGAGCCATGTCAAATTGCTTGCGGTGCATTTGGTCTGCAATTTGTTACAATGTTTCCTCTTTAACATCCGCATTCTGTATCCATCCGCAGGTTGAGCTGGAGAACTGGGTGAACAGCATACACAGCGCCTGTGCCGCCGCCTTTGCCAGGCATCGCGGAAAAACTGGAACGCTACACCTGCTCCAGGAGGAGATCTTCCGGCTGGAGAAGGCCATTGAGTCGGTAAGTAAATATAAATATGTTGCCATCAAGTGCGGAATATATCATCTATATGCGCACATATACATACACATTCAGGCCGCAAAGACGCAAAACCAATATACATTTCCCCATACACATTCAATTTGAGCTTGCGAGCGTGCAAAAGTATTCGTTGCGGTTTTTCGGTGCACCGAGCACCACCTGGAGAATGCCAGGATGAAATCCAAGGAGCACGGGCTTGGATTGCGGTTGCATTTCGCATTTTGCATTTTGCGTTTTGCATTTCGATGATGCAGACTCTGTTGCCGCTTTGTTGGCCCAGGAAATTGTTGCTGCTCGAGAGTTAAGTCAATTTTGCCAAGTGGCTGCAATGCAAAATGAATGGGCCCACACAGCCATTCGCATACAGGCATACAGTCATGTCAAAAGGGATAACGCTGCGTTTCGTCGCCGTAAGGCCGACTAAGCCCCACTGAATGGCATATGCAACAAATAACCCATCAATTGGTATCGCTTACGAATGCATCATCGAGCATGGCATTTGTGCAAATAGCAAATGGGATTTGAACTATTATGAATCGCACTGTACTGAATGCAGCAC
Organism: Drosophila simulans; assembly: GCF_016746395.2. Taxonomy (NCBI): domain Eukaryota; kingdom Metazoa; phylum Arthropoda; class Insecta; order Diptera; family Drosophilidae; genus Drosophila; species Drosophila simulans. The sequence continues at coordinate 5,599,751 of NC_052522.2, forward strand.
GCCGTTGAATGGCAGATGAAAAGCGAATTAAATTAGGAAACCCATCGAATGGGGATTAACTGCACATCAGTGCAGCAATGTGCTTGCATTTTCTTCGCAGCAGGGAAAACATGTTGTTGCGCCTGGCAAATGTTGTGAATATTGATGAGCCAGTGATTTGACCCATAAATTGAAGAGCTTCTTATCATTTTACTTACTTACCAAGTGGCTAACAATCGTTGCCCTATATTATAGGCTAAGATGGCTCCGTCTGGCCAAATAAATATTCCAATTAAATTTTAAGAAAGTTAAGAGAGAGGAAACTTGGTGTACAGCTCCATAACTCTTTCGATACTCCATTACCTGACGCACTGACTAATGTAATCGACTTGAAAAAAAAATTCCCACAAATATATCCTCGGCAGGACAACAATTTCTCAATATCGCGCTGTCAACTCAGAAGTCAACTCGGCACAAAAGGCGACGGAACACAACAATCGCATTTTCCGCCCGCATTTTCTGCATTCCCAACCAATTCCTCAGTCTCAGGCGAATCCCCAAAGATTTATGCCATTGTCGAAACGAAAAGTGCGGGGTGGATGGGTGGATGGGGTGGCCTGGGGAAAGTGCTTCTACTTGCAACTATTTATGTATTTGCTTTCAAATCAATTCCCCATCAATTTCGCGGCAAACAGCGTAAAATTCCTTGCACTGCAATTTATTTTCCTCTCCAGCGAAAACTTTTGTAAAAAGAAAAGCGGAAAAGGGAAGGGAGCTGAGTGGGTGGCTGGTTGAGTAGGGCTGCTGGAAAAACCAAATCAAAGTGAGGAAAATTTTTGCGCGGCGCAAATCGCAAGACAAAGCGAAAGCAGGCAAAGATGGAAAAACGAATCGCAAGAGCAAACAGAATTGAACTCGAGCTGAAACTACAAGAAATTGCACTTGGCCCACGATAAATGCTCTGGATAAACCAGGCAACTGGAAATCGAGGCAGAGAGATATGGAGCCCATCCAGTGGCCCCGCCATGAAAAGTAAACTTTATTTGTTTATTTATTTTTCATCATGTCATTTTCAGTTGCCCCCACTTCCCTACCGCCACCACCACCACCCACTTTTCCGTTGTTGTTTTTCTTCGCTTTTGTTGTTTGTTAGTTAGTTAGAAGGACTCCGAAAGACAATTATGTTGTCTGTCCTATCCTCAACAACTTGATTCATTCGTCTCTGTCGCCGGCATCGCTGCTGTTTTTCTATTTCCACTGCCTCAGTTGCTACAGTGTTTGCCGGAAAATTACAACTTCCGGTTATGGGAAATCCAACAAAAAGAAAGTTTTTCAAATTACTATAAGAAGTGAAGTTTGCGCTCATAATTAATAGCCGGCAAATAACTTTGAAGTATTTTAGAACTATTTTAGCCTATGTAACATATAAAACATAAAACAATTGCATTGATTCTAATACATTTTATTTTTAAGATGCTTTTTTTTTTATATTTTAACTGAATTGTATATCCCTTATTTTTTCGGTGTGCCCCAGTTACTGCGCTACTTTTTCTTGGCGCCCTTTTTTAATTTAGTTTTTTCCTTCGCAAACTTGTAGTTTGATGTAGTTTGATGACCAGGTCGAGAAGGCCTGCGTTTGCCGTGCTCCTTCATCCATCTTGCACTATCTGTCCCTTTGGATAAACCATAATTACTTCCTTGAACTGCAGCGTTTTTCGCCCCGTTTCCCTATCTCTCTCGGCCTGTTTGTGTTTACTTCGTTTTTTTTTCGGAAAAGAAGGCAGCAGCAGTGAAACAGCAGGGAAAGAAAACAAAAACCGTTGGGCGGAAGTCCGAGATTGGCATAAGAGTGCTCCTGGGTCCTATTGCTTCCGCTTTTCCTCATTTCCCCATTTTGCAGCCACGGCACTTGGCCAAAAACCAAACTTGTTGGATGAATATTAATTAAATGAGCCTAAGGACTGCCCGCCCATAAATGCATTTGCTGTTTGCTTTGCATTTAGCATTTAGTACTTAGCATTACTGCGCTCTTGCATTTGTTGTTAATTAATTTTCTAGAAAAATAGCAGAAGGGTCGCTGGGCTGAATGAAATTATGAGAAAGATGATACACTAGGCAGTAACGCAAAAGAAAAAGGTGTCACACCAACGCATCATTCTAGTTGCTCCTTTTGTGAGCGTGTGTGTGTGAGTGTTTGCGTGTGGGTGGGTCACCAAACGCCCACCGCCTCTTTTCTGTGAAAAGAGCAACAGTGTTGTCACTTTTTTCTGCCCCTCTTTGTTGTTGCTGCTGCTGTGGCGCCTTCTTCTACTTTTGTGTGACGCCTACGCTTCTAGCTGCCAGCTTGTTGTTGTTGCTGTTTTTTATAGGTGTCACCTTTCGGAAATAATCATATATGTGTCAGCGGGGAGGGGCTAGGTTGCTGCTAAGGGGGCGTGGCCGTGTGGGGTCGAGTGGGCGGTTTGGCAGCACTTCGCTTCGTTTGCTTTAGCTTTTCTAGTTTTTTGCCTTACACCTATGTATGTATGTATGCACATTTGGTATCCTCCAGCTGCTCCTTCTTTTTCTAGCTATCTATTTTTTTTCTCGCATAAAGCACTCACACGCACACACACACACACACACACACAGATACACAATGCAGGACCGTAAAAAAATAGTAGTAGCTGCCCGAGCGCGTTTGGTTTTTCGTACGCTCTGGTTTTTACGCTCTAATTACGACTCCTACGACAGCAGCGCCCCCTCCTCCACCTTTGCACCTGTAATCCACCCATCCCCCGTCCACCTTTTTGCACCTGATGTGCAATTGCCATGGCGGCGCTGTCTAAACAAGGCTCACTTGCTACTCCTGCCATTCAACCCACCGACTCCCCCTCGATGCTTTCAATTTGCAATGGCTGCTGTCATTTCAGCTCAATAGCAGCTCACTGCAGCGCCCCCCGCCAGCCATGCCACGCCCACCAATCCCGGCCAGGTTTTAAATTGTTGTTTGCTGTTGCATTTTTTATAAACATTTTTATGGCACAAAAAACCGCTCGTAACGAACGAACGATTGCTCAAAGGCTCAAAAATATATATCACCCCAAATCGCACAATCAAAACAAGTTGTTTTCACTAGCGGAGAATATGAAATAATTCAGAGGTATTCATATTCGGCACGTATCCACAAAAATATTACAAAGTCTCCTTAAATGCAAGGGTTTTTCAAATTGCGTAAGTGATTTATGAAAAAATCTATTTAAAGTCCTTAAAACATTTCAACTCTTTAATTAAAACCACAGCCCTTGTGGCTTTAATGGCTTTTCTAATTGAAGTTAATTGAATCACCTTTAAATCTTTAGCATCGGATCGTTTCAACCTCTTTGACCCACATCAGAGTAATGAATGGCTTTATGCCTTTAAACTCACTTTTCACACAGTTATTCAGTTATTTCATACATTTTTTAAATACCTTAACCGCAGTTTTTATTGCGGCCAAATGATTTTGTTGCGGCTGCCATCGATTTTAAATAATTGCACTAATTAAATGATGCAACAGTCGTGAATGGCGAGCGTAATGCGTTTTCTCTGCACTCGGCGGGGTGTGGCAGTAAAATATTTTAATTGCGCTTTATGAAAACATTTAGTAAATGAAAATTGTTTTTCTTGACCGCTCAGCCGGAAAGTAGGCAATCATTTCAGATGTTCCGCAAGCATTGAAGATTTAAATTCCTTTTGCGAAAATTACTCCGCCAGTTGGACAAGCAACCAAACACATAAAGATACAGATACAGATACAGATACACACTCGAGGGAAGCCCCAAAGTGTGCAATTAATTTTACAATAATTAAATTGAAACTCAACCGCACTTCCAGGCATCTCATATATACATATTATATCTTTTACTTGACTTTTTGCTGGCCAGCATGGTGTGGCGTGTCCATAAACCGAAAATTTGTAAACCAAAATTATAATGAAATGCATATTTAGTTAATTTTAACTTACACCGAAAACTTTACTTAATTAGACCAACTTAAAGCCGCACAAAATGTGAAGAAACTTCGATGGGCAGCGGGTTGGAAAGGGGTAAACAATGTCGCCCCCCTCCTTTTTCCAGCAGAAACCCCCATTTTCCACTCGTATTGTGATTTTTTTCGGCGTTTTTTTTTTACTTTTCCGGCTCTGTTCTCTCTTCAATATTTTTTAATGAAACCATAAAGTTTATAATTACCATAAAATTTACTTGTTCGGTTCGTTTTTGTCCTGAGGTTTCTTCATGATGGGGGCAAAAAAGAAAAAAAAAACTTTAGTTTGACCTGGCACACACACACACACACACACGCAAAACCATTATGTACGTATATAGTGAGGGGGCGGCGGTGATTGTGGGTGGGCGTGGCATTTCATAAACTAATGCCAAAATGGTAAAAATTTATGGCAAGAAATATGAGAAACGGGTTGAGCTGCAAAGTCCGGCACAAAAGGCATGGACACACATGTGTGTGTGGACACACATGTGTGTGTTAGTGTGTGTGTGGGGGGAGGGGGTATGACCCCTCTCGTTGCAGCTTTGTTTTTGGCCAAACGTGCGAATATTTTTGCAACTTTTGGTCCAAAGTTGCACAGGAAATGGGTCTGGCATATGGTTGCCACCGTGGCCAGAAGGACACGGGGACATCGGGACAGTGGAATAGGAGCGCCGGCCCTTAATCCCAGGACCCTATGCCCTTCCCCGCCCCCTTTGCCACAACTAACCCGGTGCAGAATGCGTTTGCTTTGGTTTTTGATTTGTTTTTGTTGTTGGTGGAGGAGCAGGAGCAGGAGAACAGAGGCGTCTGTTCGAACGAGCCTGCTGCATGCAGATGCGAAAATATGCTTTATGTAGGCGCTGACACAGTGGGCGTGGCTGTGGTCAGGGGCGGAAAATTCAATTCAATTGTCAACAGCAACCAGTACCGAACACCGAATAGCACCGAGCATCCAACAGCTCCCAATCACCCAACACCCAGGCCAGCTCATCCTGTGGCCACAGAGCTAGGCGCCAGTTTAGAGGTTTGAGTTTGGGTGCATTCCGGGCTTAGCATCTTTTTTGTTGGCATCCTGGCCAGCAGAACGGGAAGAGGCCAGTTCAGGCCAGGCTCACCGCTCAACTGCAGCACTCACACGTTATATAATGTGGCATCATTTTGTGGTCAGCATTTATGCAGACCATATACAATTTTTCAGGCCTTTTGTTGACATGGCCGTGTCCGTGGCCCGCACCCACCCGTTGCGGTTTATGTAGAGTGAACCCCTGCACTGACTTTTGACTGCAATGGAGCAGCCATTTAATGCACAAGCCATGTCAAAAGTCATCTGAGCAGGTGGCTCAAAGGGTAGCGCCGTGCCATTGAACAACTCAATATCCTTTTGAATGCAGGCCCTGCACTTCCACCTCAGCCACCCACTTTAATTGATTGTTATCATGGTAGCAAAGTGGCGGGATGTGCAGAGGAGTGGACTGGGCAAGGACAGGGGCCATTAGCAGTGGCAAACAAAATACACTGATACCCGGGTCACGAGTCCTTTTGCCTCACTGCCGCCACATGATTATTATTTCAGTCCATTGTTTTTGGTTATTGTTGTTTTGCTAGTGGTTTTGCCATTTCAAGCATCTTTGGCTTGTCATGCGAGATTCGTAGAATACGTTGAGTACTGAATACTGAATGCACAACGCTGACAACGGGGACACAACAACAATGGTAAAATGTATATTTTAATTGTACTCCCGAGTAAAAACATATATCAAACCAAAGCACGGCTACAGCAAAAGCAAAAACAATGCCAGAACCATGAACTCTCCAAACTCTCGACTCTCAAGCGGAAATGGCAGACCAGAGACCAACAACAAGACTAGCAATAATAATAACAAGTACATCTAGCAATGGCAATGGCAGCTCCCGACCAGCTTCAGATTCAGTTGACACACTGAGAGAAAAAAGTGAGCTTTTAAATTAGATAACAGAGGCAGGCATCTAATGATTTCTATTGAAACGATATGTCATCTTTACCAAGAAATATGTTTTAATAGTATTAGTCCCACGCCAATTGCATGATACATCAATTTATCTCCCAGTAGTAAAAATAAATAAAAATATCAGAAATTTCCAATTAGCTTTGACAGAATTATATTTATAAATGAAGCATATTTCAATGCGTCAAAAATAATTACTCCCTTGGAGTACTTTAAATTTGAGCGATGAGCAAGAAATATAAATGTCAATCAGATTAATGTCATGATGACATTTGCAGATACTTCGATTTATTTTCCCCCAGTGTAGCTGCCTCACAAATGTGAGCTCTGGGACGCAGAGGCATCATTTGGGGGCAGAGGCAGCCTCAAGTGGCGCTTAATGAAAGCGCAACAGACAACGGCAGGACCACAGGAACACGACCACACGACAACTGAGCGGGACAGGATCTGGGGGAACCGTGGGCAGGGGCAGCAGCATGGACGTGGGCAGGCAGGGACACGGACAGGGAGGACAAGTGTAAGAGCAGTAGATACAGGACAACTAAATAGGCGAACCGCAAAAACTCATCGTCAAGGAGCGACAGATACGGCCAGGGAAAAGTGGGAAAATAGATGGGGAATCCAACTATGCAGCCATAATAAAATTCACGGGAATTGAGATGAAAGCAGTGAGCACAGTCGTCCGTAGGACCTCAAGCCGATGCCGGATCCGGATCCGGGTCCGGGTCCATCCCCCCACTCCGGAGGAGGAGGAGGAGCCGCTCGAACTGCGGCTGGGGCTGTCACTTAGCGCGTGACATGTGTCAAAACAAGCGGCAACCGCAGCGAGACCGTGACCAGAGCCTCCTAGCCTGCTGCACAAGTGCATCCACGGCATCGTGGGAGTGGGAGTGCTGTTAATATCCTTCCACAGTAGCGGTGAAATGGATTTGGGCGGGTGGCAGACTGAAAACCTGGGCGTGGTGGCACTCAGTGTGCGAGTTGCCGAGGCGGAAGCTGCCTAAAACCAAAAGGAGATTGACTTTAAATTCAGAACACAAACCGCTGCAAGGCTAAAGGACTTTTACAATAAAAATGCAAAATTTACTCAGCTAAATGTTGTTATAAGAACACCTTAAAGTAACCTTGCTGACCAGTTCCTCTTTACTAGCAGCATGATATGACACAATATCATATTTTATGCTTGGCATTCCTGTTTGTAATATCTTTAAAAGCTAAAATATCTTCGTGGAAAGATAGCCTTCCGTGTTTGTCAAATATTTCCATTGCATGTGCTGCAAGCATTTCACTCTCTTGAATCGGACACCCCAATGGAGTTCAAACACCCTGGAGCGAATCGCAGTTCAAGGATCGCTGGCGGGGAGCTATCGTTTGCGTGATTTACACTCCCAATTGCATGGCAATTACATGTCCATTAACATTGCCATTAACCCTTGGAGTGCCTCCTCCAACGAGAGCAGCCACTGAGATGGAGTGCAGCACAATGGCTACAATGGCCAGAGCGATTAATGGTCAAGCAGGCGAGAGCTATTTATGGCCCAGGAAGAGCCCATATTACTTTGACAAGGACAAACTGTTGCCTGCCCCAGCAAAGTGTCCTTCCAACCCAACCCCTTCCCTCACCCGCCTCCACAGTTTTGTGTTGTAAATAATCACAAAACTCTCTCGGTCCCCGAGATAGTGTCTCACTGCGAGCCGCCCAGGCTCCTTCCGGTTTGTGTTTGTCAAATAAGCAGCTTTCCTCAAGTGCCAAGTGCCATTGACAGCAACCCGGCCAACTGCTCCTTCGAAAAGGATGGTATCTCACCCCAAATATCCTGCTACAGATGTGTGTGTGTGCGGTCGCAGTGCATAATGGGATTTTGGTTTATTAATTAACCAACTTTATGTCTGCTGAATAGAGAGCGGAGCACACGACCAAGATGGCTTGGACCACAACTAGGAATCATTGGCCATCTTTAGTGGAATTGAATTAAGTGGGGTTACACACACACACTCATATCGATTGCCGCCACAACGCACACATTGTCACATCGAGCATACGTATGCGAAATGTGCAAATAAAATGCACAAAACTTTGATTTATTTCCACGTAAAACAAACATTGAAAAGGCTCAACGTGGCACTGTTCAAATACACACAGATGTGGGGCTGTAGCTACGTAATCCCAGGTAGGACCTCTCCATCCAGCGATCCTTTCGTCCTTTTGGTCGCTGCCTGTTTATGTGTACACATTCATTAAAATGTCGAACATCGAAAGTGCCTATTCAGGTTGTTGCCACGCCCACGGCACACGCACACACACACACACTTGCATTTGCATTGGCAACCTGCAACCTGCAACTGCAACAGCAACAGCAGCAGCAACAACGCGCAACTGCATCTGCATCTGCATCTGCAAATAATTGTCAGCTTACTGACTCGCATTCAATGCAGCAACAACGGCAACCAAAATGAAACAATCACGTGCTCCGTGAGATCTATGCAAGCGTGCTATAAATGCACGTGAAAGTGGGATCCAAAGTGGGGATTTCAAATGCTGAATTCTGGTTGCAGCACCGAAAAAAGGGGGGCGGCAGCTGCGGCGGAAGTCAAACGGTATTTGTAATGAAAACAGGGGCATGTATATGCAGCTCCCCGTTCGCTTCCCTTCCAAAAGGGAGCTTTTTTTCCTTGCAGTTTTGGTGCATTGCCAACGCACTTCAGTATCAGGGACAGGAGGCCAGAGCAGGCGAGAGATATTTGAATTGCGCAGGTTGTGGGGCGGGGAGCGAGGGGGAAAGCTGCAAAATTTTAGCTGCACATGACGCGTGATTTATGTATTTTCGTCAAATGGCAGCCACCGCAGCGGCAGCAGCAGTGGGACAAAGCTGCCATGAAATGCTAATGATGCCATGACTCGGATGCTTTCATAACCCACCAACGAGTGTTGCACACAACCGAACAGACACACGCTTACATACCATATACATGTAGCCCAGTGGCCTGTCTCCATATATGCATATGCCAGCACTAACCCGGTTTTATGTCCTTTCGCCCCGCAGGATCACAAGCTGAAGCACATGGCCGAACTGCAGCAATCAGTTGTCACCGATCAGGAGACGCGTCATCAGATCCAGACGCAGATACTGCAGTGGGAGGAGAATCTGGAGCGGCTCCACTGCGAGCAGTTCCGGCTGCGCTGCTACATGGCCTCGCTGCAAAGTGGCGAGCTGCCCAATCCGAAGGTGAGTTATGGCCCCAAAAAGCGGCCACTGCCGTCGACCAGTGCCCCCAAATTCAACCTGTCAGAGAGATAAGTCAAATGCAATTAATGGCGGAAGCACTGCCGGCTGGCGGCTTTATAATTCATCCAGAACGAGCACACTAGTTGGGGCACATAGTATTGCCTACATTTTGCGGCTGTTATAGACCTGCCCCGCGTTATTGAAAGTCATAGAGGCCAGTTATAGTGTGTTATAGCCTATTTTTGTTAACAGTAATATAAGACAGACTATAATTATATTTATATTTCTAGGCATTTGCGAGTTTTTTAAATAAAACAATTGGAAGTATTTATAAGTTTCAGCTATTTTTAAACAGCACTTCCCTGTTTGGAAACAAAAAAAAGGGAAAATACAATAAACATGATAATCACTGTTCAATGGCTGTACAATTTCGCCCCAAAAGCCACCACAAGGCTTAAATTAACCACGCTTCAGAGAAACATCAAAAGCAGATTCACAACCTGGTCGAGAGCTTAAGACCGGGACAATGGCATCGGCCCAAATCCCTCTAACAACAATTTACCCCGAAACCCGTTTACAATTCCGTTTAAAACCCTTTACGGGTTCGAGTAGTCTATAATTACCTCTACCTATTTTCACAATGGATGGGGCAAAGCCAATTCACTGGTACGCTTTTGGAAAATCAAAACCCAAACATGCACAATTAATCTCCATAACAAAAGTTTAAGCGTCTTAAATAGGCTTAAAGGCAACCTTCGCTGGCGCCAACTGTTGGCAACCTTAGAAGGATTTGCCAGCACCGACTGACTGACTGACTGAATGACTGACTGACTGAAAGGGTTGAAAGTTGATTGCGCTTTTAATGGCAGGCTGAAGCTGGGGTGAAAGCTGGGGGTTCCCGGCGGGTGCTGGGTGGTAAGTGCAGTTGTGTGCCTGAAAAGCAACATTATTTATTATTAATAACCACAAAATGCAAACAACTTCAGCACCTGTGAAGAGAACAACTTCAGTCGACTGCAGAATGCCAAAGGCTTATTTGCATAGGTGTACGAGTGTACGAGTGTGTGTAGATGCTCTGCCTGCTTTTTAATGCTCTTTGAAAGGATCGTAAATATAACGAAATTAGTTGAGGGGCACTGGCGGCGAAACTATGTATATGCCAAATATAACTTGTATTCACATTTCATTTTCAAACTTCTCGCATTCGTCACATATATTCAACAGTCGCTGCTGACACACGTGTCGCGCCCCACGAAGAACACGCTGAACAAGCTGGGCGTGTTCACGGTTTCCTCCTTCCACGCCTTCATCTGCGCCCGCTCGCCCTCGCTGCTCAACAACCTGCTCGCCGGACGCGGGGCCACCAAGCGGCGACCGCCGATGCTGTCGCGGTCCAACAGCGGCTCCAGCCGTCGCTCCATGCAGGTGAGTCCAATCTACAGGTAGACACACTGGCAAAAAAGTAGCCTAGCAACTGGAAAAGTGTTCGTTAAAGTCTTAAATGTTACAACTTAAATTCTTACAATTTTTAACAACAAATCATTTACTTTTCTAACTAATATTCCCCAATTTATGGCGGCTTGCCTCAAATTTCTACAAAGTAACATTTAACGAAACTTTCCTGAGTTTAAGCTTACTTTTTGATAAGTGTATGTATATAAACATTTATGTGCGTTCACGTTTGGTCGCCGCATCAATGTGTGTGTGCATTTATGTGTGGCCACGGGGCGTATGGGTAATAAAATTATTTCAATTTTAAACGCATTTACGGCGCAGCTCGTGACTGTTTGTGAGTTTATGGCTTGTTCTCTCTTAATGTGCGTCCGTTTGTGTGTGTGCGAGTGTGTATGCGTGTGCGTGTGGTGTATATGTGTGCGAGTAATTGAATTTTTATTTAAGGCAACGGAAACGGCATTAAAAGCTAAATTGAGCGCTAATGCTTAAATGGATGGCCACCAAAAAATATGTCGTCCGGCCACGCCCCTGTCCATTAGACTGAGCTGTTTTTGTGTATTTTGGCTTTTATAATTTGCATTTAATGGCCATCAAAAATTACAAAAAGAATAATGAAATTTATGAAGGGTCTGCCTGGTCTCTCACTCTTTTTCTCTATTTCTGCTTTATTTTTTTTGTTCCCCTCGAAAAGAAAAGCCGCGGCAAAGAGAACAAAAAGCAAGCGAACCCAAGTTGACTTGGCAAAGAAAATATTTGCATATTTTAAGTGAATAATGCAGGAGTCCATTTCAAATGGTGATCAGATGCCGCCGCCCCCCACCCCTGCTAATGACCTCAACACAATCAAATCTAAATCAAGTCGAGAAGTGGTCCGTTGGCAGGACATGCGAAAGGAGCTGTTTAAATTCCAGCAAATAGCTCGCAGGCATTATGCTATATTATATAATAAACCCGAATGTCGACAGTCGATTAGCTGTGGAGCAGAACTCACTTGTGCCGTTTGTTAAGCCTCAATTAGTATAACCAATTTGTGCATATCTCGTGTTTGTAATGAAATTCATTTCATAAATTCAATTTATTTCGATTACTGACAAAATAATCTTGTGCACAACTCGGATTTCGTGGCGTTCACTCTCGGCTTCGCTCTGCCCGGCATACACTTCATTTCCAATTAAATTTGCCAACGCTGCACAATTGCCTCTCATCCACACAGCCCCCACCCCCTGCATTTCACCTTCTATCAGCAGTCACGCTGCCACTCGGATATGAAAAGCAAAAAAAAAAAGAAAATAGGAGGCAGGGAGGAAAATGCATTCACATTCGGCATGGCCAGGGAAAAACAAATGAAATGAAATAACATAAATGAGAGGACCCAGTGTGCCGTTGCGTTGTAAATGCCCTGCAAATTCAATGAATTTGAAAAATGTGCATTTGATTTGGTTCATATATATTTTCGGCCCAGTTGCCCAAACTCTATCTCTACTGTCGTGTAACTGCATTTCACTTGGCCATTTACCGAACATGTCAACTGCAATGCAGCTGAAATTGCAACTGCAATTCAGAAATGGCAAATAAAATTAAAGCTTTCCAAAGCAAATTATCAACGCCACTACGAGGCAACCGAAATAGCCAACTCGCAAAAGTTGAAAATACCCTGGCTAAAATTTAATTAAGCTGTCCATCGACAACGGCCAGAAAGCTGAAATTTTCCTGGCCTTAAGGGGGCTCAGGCTCAGTCAGGGACAATCAAAAGTTAATTAGTCAGGAGAGTTAAGTGTGCGAGAGGCGTTCGTGCAGAATTAATCGTCTTTCAGGGCTCCAAGCTCTCCGGCAGAAACAGTGCAAATCTGATGACAATTGCTGCTCGAAATCAGGAACAGATAGATTAACAATTTGCCATGTTCACAATGGAAATCATAGAATTGATTTTTAAGCACATACTCAATTTATCAACTGCTGTCATTGTCGGTCTTCAATCGGTTTACCCAATAATAAACAATGTTGGCATTTAGCCATATAATTTTTAAGCTAACATGCCAGTTGGTAGCTCTTCACTTCTGAGAAATGAAAGCTGAATTTTACATATGTATGTATTTTTCCATGAATATAAAGTCGATATAAAGTATTTGGCTGGGCAATAATGATCCCGTAATCGATATGCAAAACTGTTATGCAATGCAAATGCAAATGCGGAGGTTCCTCGTCACTTCTTGTAGCTTGTAGCTGGGGTATCCAAGTGAGAAGCTGCCTTTTCCAACTGCCAAACTAATTCAATTGTCCTGCGTGTATGAGGGGGTGTATTACCTGGACCAGGACCAGGACCTCGTGCCGTGGATGAACTGCTGCTGCCAACTTGGGCGAACCCATTGCCAATGGCTGCCAATACAAATGCAATTTCCAGTAGCCGACAACTGGCAGCTGGGCCACCTGATTCGTTTACAGTTGCAGTTCGTTGGCAGCAGGACGAAAAGGAAGCAAAGGAGCAGGGGCAGGAGCAGGAGCAGCAGGAAGCCTCATCACGGAGTTAACATTGGATGACGATGACGTTGTGGAAACGGTTAAGCATTTTAACTGAGTTTTCTTCAAACTCAACTCGATGCGGCAGCAGATCCCGCCTGCAGTTTCAGATCCGCGACTGCTTCTGCACGTACACTGAGAGAAAACATGAGCAGTCAAATCTTTAAGCTTATGCCATGTAACTTGCAATGCACTAACAATATAATGACTGCTAACTTTTGCCTTATACAGCATACATCATAGATTTCCTCTCAATTACGGAATTCGAACACTTTTTCTCTCAGTGTTTCCTTTACCGGTGCCTCAGCTACTGCCAGCGACATTTTTCATTACATTTCAGAGGGTCGCGGGGCTACGACTGCGGGTACCAATGTGTGTGTTTGCTATTTTTCAATTTTCACTTCCGTGTGGCCATATTCAAGAATGCGCACGACTATGGATGGATTGAGTGTATGGGGGCTATATAGTATAGCTGTATCTGTATCTGTATCTGTAACCGTAAATGTATCTGTGTGCGGGCCTCGCAAATGTCTGTGCCTGACTGCTTAATGACATTGTACGTGGCTATGTATGCGAGCGCATGTGTTTGTGTGTGTGTGAGTACGAGTATATGTCTGTTTATCCAATCGAATTTTCTGCCTTTTTCCAGATGAATTCACGTGACGAACCGGAAAAAACTTTCAAAGTTGCAATGCCCGACAATGCTTACTCGACAGTTTATCTACGTGATGCCATGTCTGTGGAGGAATTCCTCGCCAGCGCCTGCGCCCGTCGCAACCTCAATCCCATGGAGCACTTTGTGCGCGTCAAGAAGCGACGTGACATGGAGGATCACAATTACTTTGTGCCGCATCGCAACGATCTGATTGAAAATTATGTAAGTACATAATCAAAGCCAGAATGTGAATATGCCATCCCACCACCAGCTGCGAACTTAATTCCATGGAGTTTCGCCTTGGTCCTGATGGCGCGCCAACTCCAAGTTCAATTCAACTTATCGAATTTAACTTGGAAATTGCATGTGGAGCCGTGCAAATGGAATTTTGAAACGTGTCCTGGGTGAAATATTAAAGGAGATGACTCGGAATCACTGCATTCGATTGCACTTTAATACACATATGGGCTCTAATTGTATTGCTCCTTATTATTTGTATATACATTTGATTATATTCATATCAATAATGCATTATAAAGTGAGCTTTTGTTATTTTTGGAGAACGATGCTCAGTGCATTTCCTCTTCTTTACTGCACATCATTAAAATTCAAAGAGGCTTAACTCGGAATGTGATACCTTTAAATTAATTTTAGGTATAATAAAGCTATTCCTTTTAGGCATCTTTAAGCTGGCTTTGCAAATAGGATTAAAAAAGATTAAGTTTAAATTGAAAGTAGACAGAAGCTGTGTGCCCTGTCTAGTTTTTACTTAAAAGAGAAAAACTCTTTCAAAGTACTCTCAACAATTTTCACACCGAATAGTGTGTTGGTAGTTTGGGTTGTTGGATAAATCCCTTCCTTGCTGCTAAAAAGCTACTGGCAACAAAGTACCCAATTTCACAATTAGCTCATCTCCACACCCACTACGCCCATTTCTCTTCGATTTCCAAAAACATAATGCCATAAATTATGAACTTTCCCGTTGGCCATTTCCCTTTTCCCCTTCACTTGGCACACGATTAGTCTAGGTGAGACTTTAGCCAGCTGCCAAGTCAGCCGCTAGCTGAAAACTTTCGATGCGCTCCGCTCCGCTCCGCCGAAGACCCCTAACAATTCGAAATCTGAACTTCGACCTCAACAACAAGCTAGTAAATATTGGCCCAGCCAGGCCAATTGGCAAATGGCAAAAATGTGCAACTGCAACTGCAAATGGAGTTGGAATTTGAGTGGGTTTGGTTTTGTGGGTGGGGATGGCAGCTTTGGTGGGCTTGATAAAAAGTTCCATTCGCCGTTGGCAGTTCAATAAATTTCGACAACAACTTGAGCAACTCGCAGTAACTCCACTCAATCAATTTCTGCCCCTGCCCCTCACAAAATGATTGCCAGCGAAACTCGGCTAATTTGGCACTTAACTTGGGCACTCAAATTCACTTTCCAGCCATCTGTCCTTCTACAGGGATAAAAAATATATAAAATATTCACATATATCATTTATAATCGCCTCTCACTGCTAAAATATTAATAAGTTGCAAACTATATCTTCCCCACAGCTACATAATCACGAGTTCGTGGAGGTCTGCATGAAGATCCTGTACCAGGTGGAGCTGCAGCGCACGACTCTGGAGCAGATGTGGGGCTTCTCCGTGGAGGCTGAGCTGATCGAGAATGCGGAACGGCAGGACGAGCTGTGCTGCTACGTGAGTCGCGTGGAGGACAAGAGTGTGGCCATGCACAATGGTGAGTACAAAAGAAAAGGACGAGTTCTTTGCCTTTGAGTTCATCATCCAGGCGACATGACAGGACGAAAATGGGTTTTGACACAAATCGCATTCAGGCGATGAAATCGTGCATTTAATTTATGCCATTGAGGTGACGCAGCGGTACGCAAGGAAATGAAATAGAGTCTTTGTCTTCGTCTCCAAGGATTGGTGGCTCCATCTCCAGCCTCCAGCATCCAGTCCACTTTACTCTACTACTCAACTGGCGCCCCGAGCGAAACAATGTGGCCCAATGTTGCCGAGCTAAATTATAAAGTGCCCAGGTAGTCGGCCCCCTGCCTTTGCCGCCTGCTCTTTTCTGTATATCCATGCTGCTGCTTTTATATTTAAATGCTTTTCACTTTTATGTCATAAAAAAAACGCAAAAAGTGAAGAGCACAAGACGAAACTTGAGCAAACTCACTTTGGTCTACAAGGGAGACCGAGTCGAGTCAAGTGGAGTTTGAGCCCGAAAAGAAAGAGAGGGAGGAGGAGGAGCTGAGGGATCCGGAGGAGCGAGAGGAGCTCCTCGGGGCGTGCAATGCGAAAAGTCAACTGTCAGCGCTTGTTCCACCTGGTGAATGGGTGGATGGGTGGCCAGGTGGCTTGACGACGATGATGGTGATGAGCAGCGCACTCGAAATGTTTGCCAGGTGTGGGCGACGGTTTACTTCTGCTGCGGCAACGGCGGCTTCCAGGTCCTTAAAGGGGTTTTCCTCGAGTGTAAGCCGTCTCAGCATCCGAGATCCCCACACCCCTCACCCCCCACTACGTCCTGTTGTTTTTCTATCACTTAAAATCAACTTAAGTTGGCATTTGCATTTGCCGGGTACGTCGACGACGATGACGACGACAACGCCATGGAGTCAAGTGGATGTAGTCGAAATGCCACTAGAACAGCGCCTTAAATTATGGAACTGACAGGCAGAGCCACCTTTTCCCGAACCCTTTTCAGCAGCCCCAATCTCTTTCACCCTCCTTGCAACCGCCAGGTGGGAAAACTGCAGTGCTGCACTTGGCAAAGTGATGAACCGAAAGAACATTTCATGCTGCAGTAACAGCAGAAAACTCATTAAGCACGTCGAGTGCGAGTGGCGCTCATTTGGTTGGTTTTTGAAGGCGACAACGAATCAAAAAATCCATGAAACAATGCGCATGAAATTCCCCGGAAGGAGTGCCTCCGTACTAAAAAAAAAAACAAAAAAGAAAACCAACCACAGGGGGTGAAAAGTTGGACTGCAAGCCAAAACAGAAGAAAAACAGGAAGAGTGAAACACAAAACTGGGCAAGAAGTTGTGCTAATGAGTTTTACGATTGAGCAAATGTTGCATTCGCTGGCAGGGAAATGCAGGAAGCCTTAGCTTAATTAAATTACGGCGAATTGGCACTGAAGTAGTTATAACATTGATCTTATTGCATTAGCCAGAGTTAATGGGTCAATTAGGTAAGTTCCCTTTTAAAAATAATTACCTGCAATTATTACGTATACGACGCGTTGTGCATGCGTTGCGCATAATGATATGATAGATGATATACTGATTTCATAGAAACCTACATTCGAGGTATTAATCTGCTAATATCAAATATCAATTCCGTATACAAACTTAGTTTAGTTCAATGCATATTCAGCCGGGATTCATGGATAAAGCTTTTATTGGTTTCTGACTCTCCCCAGTATCAATATAGCGTATATGGCAATCTATGCTGATTGCCTGGCTTTGCCAGCATTTGGCCACAAATATTGCGTATACAATGTGTTGAGCTTTAAGTGCGGCTTTAAGCCCTCTACCGTCAGCGTTATCTGGCCGGCTCTCTGCGAGAATATCCCCCACTCATTGTAGTGGCGTGTGTATGCATAAATTAAGGACTCCAGGACTCAGGACTCGCATTTACATTTGCAAAACGCAAAACGCAATAGGAAACTTTTTGCGCCCCCAGCCTCCTGCTCCTCTTTCGCCGCTAAACGGAGATGATTGAGGGACTGGGAGCGTGAGCGGGAAAAGCGGGGCGCAATTGAATTTAATGGCTATTAGCATGTCGAAAGACGCAACTCTTAAGCAGCAACCGCAAAACAAAGCTCGGACAGGCTGGAGGACAGCATTTACGACCGAATTGCACAAAAGTTCGCAATTTCCCCACCCCAAAGAAAGGGGAGCGGGACAAACAAAAACAAATCCTGACCGCAGCTTTCAAATGCAAATGTGGCTGCGGAGCGGAAAATTCTGGCCACTTTTCCTGGGCTAATTGTAAAATCGTAACGAACTGCGAGGAAATGCGGTGGCCTGATGAAGATGCCAGCTTCGGGGGAAAACTCATTCAGTAATCTAGGACTTGTCTTCTTTAAGCGCAGATCTTAAATTCCTTAGTTTTGGCTATCCATCCGCCGCCAGTTTGTAACTGCATCTTCATCTTGGGTGCACAAAGTTCGGCTCTTTTGGAGTGGCGCAACTTTAGCGGCGAAACAAGCGTGGCAAAGCATTTGGCAAACATGGAATAACAATTTGCTCAGCCTTCGTCTTCTTTTGGGCCAGGCCAACTGGAAAACAGCAAGCGAACGTGTTGACAACGCATATGCCAGGCCTGGGCCAAATCGGGCAAAAAGGGTTTATATGGGATATATATGGGGGTTAAGGCAGCCCAGCAGCCACCGCAATATAAATAAAATTTGTCTTTCTCCCAGGGCCAGAAATAATCCTCCGGATAAAGTACAGAACGACACTTGCATATAGAAGTATGTGCATTTTATATGGTAAATCGCATGTGTCATGCCTTGCCAGCATTAAGATGTAAAAATCCGTTTAAATTGTAACAAATGCATAGGGGACAAGCTCCCTCTGCCCCTCCGCCCGAAAAAAAACAAACCTAGGTGAAGTGAGGAACCCAGACGATGGTGTAACATAGGTAAAATATTGCCACAAGGCGGGCTCCGAACACACATACTACACACATACATCTGTCTATCTATCTATCGAACTTTTGCCTTAAGAAAATGTTGCTCCTGCTGCACCAACAATGATAAGCGACACTGGTAGCTTGCAACTGCAGGCAACTGAATGCATGTCGTCAACAGGAAGAAAGGAGTGGCAACAAAGGGGGGTAAGACAGGTCGAGGCAGGCAACAAGGAATAACCAACATCATGGCTAGAATAAATGCTGGAGAAAACACACATGATAGACGAGTCATGCAGACAAAGTAGAAAATGCTAACGAACGCAGCGGAGATATAGAGAGGTACACAGAAAGAAAAAACTATGCAGAATCATAAAACGTTCTTAAAATGATGAAACGGAAATATTCTTTCTCAAATCATAGTTCAATGATCATAGATCTTTAGAGATTATATAATATAATCGCTTATTCATAGTTTGTTGTTATATTTAAGGACTCCATGTTATGTTCAATCTAAAATAACAACATATTGTGAATTTATCCAAAGGTTTATTTGCTCAGTGCACCGATGGCGCTGGGATAACGTGGCGTATGAACAATGCAAGATACCACAATGCTCTTGTTGTTATTGTTTTACGAGCATTGAAGCTGCACTGGCAGCAGCAGTAGCAGTTGCAGTTGCAGATGCAGCAGGAGCAGCACCGCCAACTGAAGACATTCCGCTTATCGTTTGTTACATAAAAGATGTCAGTGGTCCACAGGAGCCGCACAATTGTCAGACATTGATTCCACACCCATATAACATCCTTGATTGCTAGGCAGCATTAGATCCGCCCCCCGCCCCCCAAACAGAATATAACCCATTGTCTAAGCTGGAGGGGAATGGAGCTTCGACTGAAAAATAACAATGACCGTGGCAAAAACTCAACCTACATAGATATGTGCAACAATATGTAGTAGATAGTATGTTGTATGTATAATATCCACGACTAACGCTCTTCCACCAATTGCAGGCATTATCAAAGGAGACGAAATAATGGTCATCAATGGCGCAATTGTGTCCGATCTAGATATGATGTACTTGGAGAGCGTCCTGCAGGAGGAACAATCGCTCAGCATGATGATGCGGTAAGTTATGACAGGCTCTCTCTCTCCCTCTCCCTCACTCTCTCTCTCTCTCTGTGGAGCATCATTGTTCTTGTTTATGTCCTGCTTAACATCTGTTTCGATGTTTCGTTCGGAGCTGAATGGCACGGCGGCGATAAAGTATACGCCGTGTGGCCGGTCGCTCGCCATGTGGGCGCACACGATGGCCATTGTTTAAATTTCAGTTACACGGATTAATTAACTATTTTAGTCACCGGACCAGGCCAGACTGTCAATTAGCTTTAGGGCGCCCTGTGACAGCGTAATGCAATATCTCGGCCATTGTTCAACCATTGTTTGGACATTTTGTGTTCATTTCCCCGTTTATATGGCTCATAAAGTTGAAGGCATATCGCCTGACTGACACATTTTAGCTGATTTCATTGCAATATTCCGGACGGCAACAAAAATCTTTCATTAATGTCCAATGCCAGCTTGAAAACGAAATTTGTATAAAAACCGAAACCTGCAGCTGCTGATGCTTGTTAATTAAAAACATTTTCGTGCAGAGCTTTCTAACTCTGACATCACTCAACCAACTGGCCACAAGCCACATCAAATTCACACAACCCAGAATGTCAACAATCGACAAGCTTTGCCAATTTTTGATTATGTTACACCATAAGAAGTTTTCCAGCCAAAAGAGCAGAATACAACAAAAAAAAAATGGGTAACTAAACCAATGGCAGAAATTGTTTCGCAACAAATCGGAAAAAATGTAAAAAGAAAGTGGAGGGGAGTGGAAAAAAAAAACTAGATGTTTGAACCGAAAAATGTTCCATGTACATGCATTCTCGAACCGTTTTTGGTTTATAGTTTTTCAGCAAAGTCAACAACAAGTTCAAGCCGCAGCTGGTAAATGCGGCGTGTAGCGGGGGTGCGGGGTGAAAGAAAAACGTTTGGAAAACGGGGAAAATTGGGGAGACAAGCCGTAACCCAAACACGTTGCCACTTCACGTTCTCTCGCTTGCCATGCAGTTGGAACGTGGTCGTTTGGCTCCTTTGGTTCCGTTTCGTTGACCAGTCACCCAGCGCCACCCTGCCCCACCCCCTTTTCCAAACCATTCCCCCCCAATCTGGGAAAACACAGCCCCATCCACACTGCATCACCTTTCGGGCGAGCCGAACGGCATTTTGATAGCCTAATTAGCTTCTCTTTATGGCAAACGAAAACAGAAAAGCTTTTGTGCTAAGCGTTTGTAGAGCCAAATGCGCCCGTTCCTGCCTGTGCCGTGACCCCTGACCCCTGACCCACGACTCCCGACCCCCAGTCAGCCGGTCGTCCATTCAAATTATGCACGTTGGAAGCATTTTCCGCATCTTTTGCTAATTTCGCGCACTGACACAGAAAAAGGTCACGGCAGTCCGCAGTCGGTAGTCCGTAGTCGGTAGTCCGGAATCCGTTCCAGGTGTCGCTACACGTTCATTTGTTTGGATTTGTCAGGAGGGTCACAAACGGAAATTATGCAAATACTACACGGCGCAAAATGGGCTACTTAAATGCTGCGTAATGCATTTTCCAGGAAGATATGTATAACAATGTAGGGTTCACCCAGTTTTAACACAACTTGAATTCAAATGTGTAGCAATTAAATCCAATTTCAAGTTTGCACTTTACGAGATGAAATCGCATTTTTAAAATATATTTTTATTCTCACCTAATTTACATCTTAATTAATACTGATGTCATGGGAATACGCACATGTGTGTGTGTGGGGTTAAGCATTAACATTTTTTCCCTATCAAGTGGGTCAGCAATGAAAATTATGCAAATACCTGGTTCACCCGACGATAATCTGCTCTTTTTCTACCCATTGCCTTCTCATTCCGCAGGTCCTCGCGCACGGAGCCACCAGATCTAGTGGGGATCATGAGGGTAACGGACGATATGATTGACTCGCTGGTCTGTCCGCCGCCGCCCACAGATCCGCCGGTGATGAGCGAGGAGATGATAACTGGACTGATTGTTCCGGCCCCCGGTTGGAGTAAGTACCACCCCAATGCCCAAATTCCGATTCCCAATTCCCGATTCGCAAAAGCCCAGTGGCCAATGCACCCATGCAAAACCGAAAGAATTCTACCCCGGGTAACCTCGAAATTGTTGTGTGCGAATTCGGCCGTTTTTAAACATTTAAGCTGGAAAACTGAGGGGGGGTGCGGATAAGGGGGGGATCAAACCACAGGCAGCATTCATCAGCCACTCGTACAACAAAAGCATACTAATCACGGCTATGGTTGCAGTTCCGTGTCCGTATCCGTATGTACGGCTTGGGGTCCGGTTTTACGAGCCTTGACGTTGAGGTGCGTCGTCCCTGTATTTCTGCCTCTCTTTATCCTTTATCCCTGAATCCATGCACGTGTATGCATGTGAGCGTGTGTTCGTAGGTGTGTGTGTGGCAGGAAACGAAAAAGCGCATTTCCGGGCATGCATGCGAATTTGTAAAGTTCATTAAAGTAATTTATATTTCTTTTTTTTTTTGAGTTGAGCCGCATTAAATGCTGGCTCTAGACAACGGCTAGTGAAAGAGATGGCATTACAGTGCGCGAAAGAGAGAGAGCCATTGAATGTGGGCGTACAACATGTACAACAACAATTACATCAATAAGTAAAGAGGGGACGAGAGGCGCGTGCACGTGTGTGTGTGTGTGTCGTTTCGCAACAACCAACTACATAATTACAGGATTACAAACTGCAGCATACATTCAAGCGCTCACACGCACGCACACACACACGCTGCGCTGCACTCAAAAAGCCGAAGTGGCTAAGAACACAAAACAATTAAAGCCAACAAACGCAGCAGCGGCAAACAACAACAACCACAACAACAGCGCCACACAAAATGAAACTTTTTTGTTGCGGCAAACAATTAAAAGGCACAGAACGAACACTAAAAAAAGAATTAAAATAAAATATATACCAACAAAACAAAAATTGTAGCAGAAATTAAACGACTCTCTTTATACGAACGCATATGTGTGTGTGCGCGTATTAATATTTATTTCTGCATTTCTCCTCTTTTTTTTTTTTGTTTTTGTTGACACACATCCTGGTGGCTAAAAAAGTTTGCCAAAGAAGAGAAGGGTATTTAAAGGGACAACAAAAGCGCACAAAAGCGGAGTAACTGATTACAGGGAGTATTCCCACTTTTTTTTGGCCAAAGCCACCAATTTTCAATTAAGTTTGTTCGCCATAAATAAAAAACGAATTCATTGATACCTTGGCTGCCATCTAGCCAATTAGTTGTATTAAATTGCGAAAAGTTGAGCCAGCCAAGTTAACGCAGCGAAAAAAAGTAGTCGGATTTCCTTGAAAAACTTCGCAAACGTTCAAGGGATCATTAACCCCCAGGAAACTATGCAGGACCTGTGCCAAGTTGTTTAGTATCCTGGCACATAAAGCAAAAAAAAGTAACCGAACAGGAAGAAAAACAAAAAACTGGCCCAGCTTGAGAGCTCCTCGAGCGTATCTTCCTGCCATAAACAACGGCAAGTCTTACTTTATTTAAAGCCACTAAAACTGGCCAAGTTATTTGCCATCGACAAATTCGGCTTGGCACGTCCACGAGTTATTAGCTCAGGCTTCTGCCAGGACCCTAGAAAAACCCAACAACCAGGACTACGTGCAGCTTGCAAAGGGAGACCGCAAACTGAAATTTATAAGACGGCAATTTCCAATAACTACTCGCACGCAGTGTGTGTGTGGTGTCAAATTTTAGGGAAAATGTTCATAAAATTTGTTGCCAGCAAATTTGCATGCAGAAGGGCCAAGACAACAGGATAGTCGACACCAGGACACCAAGGCGGTCTTCAAGGACATGATACTTAAACGCTTCCCGGGTGCCGGCAAAACTACTTCTACTACATGCCACAAAAATACACACAAGAAAAATGTACCAAAGTACACTGCAATTCAAAGTGAATCTAAAAGAAATGTTTTATTTTCAAAAACAATGTAGGTTTATAAACTGGAACATGATCGTTAAATGAACTTTTAAACATGTATTGTTTTGAACTCAAATGTTCATTTAAGGATCCAAACTTTTGAACTCTTGAGATTGCGAACTTTGTTTATGCGAACTTATTGCCAACGAACTCAATATTTAAAAAGTTTATGCAACTTTTTGGCTGCTCAAAACAATATATGTATAGTATTTGCGGTCTAGCTGGATCTTTGCTAGTTTTTGGCCCAAAAAAGCAGCTTTGAAGAAATTGCCGTTTCCATGTTGTAAGATTAAAAATTCCGAAAATAGTTGCGGCTTCTTTTTTGGGAAGTGCAAGTGAGTTTCTCTGTGAGTTGGCCTCATATGTATGGGCCATAAATTTTTTTCGGTTAAGAGCGTGGTTCGCTCCGTCCCTTTCCCGCCGCCTGTGTCCTTCTCTTTCTGCCGTTAGTGTGTGAACGCTGTGGCAAACACATTGCAGCAATAATCATTACTGCTTGTTGTTGCTGCTGGCTGTTTTTTGTCGTTATTACTTTCGGCTTTGAGGCAGGGTAAAAAACGAGGGGGCAGGGCGCTGAAGGCGTGCCATTTTCGCCAGTATTAAAATTCCTTCGTTCGCCTTTTTTACTGCACAAACATGGAATTTAAAATTAACAAGCAACAAATAACCGAAAAAACGAGCATTTAATCGATATCCTCCAGGCGCCATTTAAACACACACATATACAAACGGCACACTCAACTAATTACGAGGCAGGGCAAAACTAATAATAATAAAAGTAGTAATAATACTTAATCACAACATTCGCTTATCTCCCCTGCAATTTTCAGATGGCACTAGCAAGGATTTGTACTCGCCGGAGGCGGAAAGCTCGCCGGCCACCTCCTTTGTGGATCCTGCCGCAATGGCCGCCCAGCTGGCGGTGGGCGGCGTGGGAGGCGTGGTCGTGGGCGGACTGGGCGTGGCCAAGCCAACGTCGCGTACGAGCAGCTTTGAGATTGAGAATCTGCTAAAGACCGCGGAGCAAGTAAGTGCAGTGCCCGAAAATCGTTGGTATGATCAGGAGGAAGGTGGAGGGAGGTTGGTGGCAGGAGGATGACCTCCTGAAGCTGGAAAACTGGGAATGGGGACAACCAAACGCAAACACAACTCCCTCTCTCCCCTCTCGCTCCCTCGCTCGTTTGTTCGACCCCCCATGACCCCCAGCACGGCCCCAAAATCCCACCCCTTTTAGTATGTACTTACCCCCAGCCTTGTCCCACAGGAACCTGCCACTTGGAAGGCAAATCAAATTGCTTTGAACTCGCAAAGCGGAAACGGAAACTATTAAAACGAGCGCCAAACACGACATTCAGTGGGTGGGTGGGTGTAGTGGTTGTGTTGGGTGTGGATGAGAATGGGGATGGGGCTGGACTATATGAATGGGTTGTATACAGTAGTTGATGTGGCGTGGCTTTCGGAAGGCCGACTTCCTCCATTCCCCAATGAGCACTTGTGATTGAAATGTGCACAAATTGAAATTTGCACAAAAAGATGTGGCAAGAAACACTCGTAGCAGGAAGCGAGATCTCCGAGAGCTCTATGCCCCAGGGCGTGTCTCGACACATCTCAAGATGTCATGGCAAATTTGGCCTATTGGGTCGCCACTGCCGCCAAGAGGACGAGATCCTCCGACGCGGCGCCGCTTTCTTCTCCTACAGGCAGCAAACAATAAACGTCACGGATAGCAATGTGCCAGGCATAAAAATATCAAGGATATCTATATATATATACACACAGGACAAGAGATATGCCTACAGAGAAAGAAAAGTGTTCAAGATGAAATGTTAAAAATAATATGAAACAATAATGTGCCACTTAATTTTAATTCGGAAGTTCATATGCCATGCATATCTGATGCCGCGTTAAGCACATTGAGCATTATCTTAATATGTTCCCTATCATTATGAGTATTTAATTTTTTTCAGTGGGTGGCCAGACGATGGGGTTGAGGCAAGGGGCGCGACGGGACAGATAGAACAACAAGCAAAGATGCCACAGAATGCACTTTGTTTTCTGGATATGCTTTTCCCAAGTGTGCTCGAAACTGGCAGAAACCCACTTCATTTAATGATACTTGAACACTGTGACACACAAACACACTGAGGGGAGCCAAAAGAGGTTGAGGGCGAAGGACTTTTGTGCGGGGAGGTGTTGTGTTGTGTTATATAAGGAATCCTTTTAATTCAAGTTGACATTTCGCACAGGACGAAACGAAGAGGCTGGGCGCAAAATTCAAGACATTTTCAAATTTTACATCTTTGGGCCAGGCCAGCGGCAACAATGTGGGCACTCAGCGCCAGAAGCTGCCGCAGATGTTGCCACTGTTGTTGCACCTGTTTCACCTGCCGCAAGGCACCCAGCCCCAACCAACCGCCCACTTCATTTTTTTTCTCTGCCTCCTGTCTGCCGTTTTGGCTTTTGGGTCGGCGTCGCTTATGCAAATCAGAAGCGCAGCTCAGCTCAGCCCCAGAATGCAGAACAATAAAACAGTTAAAAGTAGACAAGAACAAGCTGCAACAGCCAAGGGAACCAAGGCAGAAAGAGAGGGGCATAGTGCCGAGGAAAGAGAGGGCACTAACAATACACAAAGTGCAACTGCATAAAAGTGAAACGTCTCCACAATGCCGGGCAACAAGAGCGCCAAACAATGACAACTGCAATTGCAGCAGGTCAGAAAGAGAGGCAAATGGGGGGAAGGGAAAGAGACGGCACTAAGACCTAGTGATGACAACGTGACAAATGGATATTTCAGCAGGATTTAGGATTCCGAGTTTTTATTAATTAATCAAATTATAGTTTCTGTTATATACTTCTTCGTACATTCTTTTCTGCGGCTTCACTCAATTTGTAATCCTTTTTTACCTATAACTACCTCGTTTTTTAATCCTTAGTTTTAACATGCATTATCCTTTGTTCTGCAAGTTACAAGGTCTTGAGCTCGGAGCTCTGTTTGTTTAGGTATTTACAATGCAAATTCATTTGCCGCTCCTTTTGCTAAGTCAATTTATCAGGAATTCTTCATTTAACATTTTTTTTCTCGTACTGTTTCAAAGACACAAGTAGGTGAAGCAGAAGAGCTAAGCAAATAGGAGAAAAGCCAAGAGAAAGAGCCACGAAGAAAGTCTCTGCCGCCACTAAGTCTTAATGCAAAAGTAGGGTGCTTTATGGGGGGCAGAGCATATGGGATGGGGCAAAGACATGTCCGTATGTATTTTGTGTATGTCAAGCGTCAACTGTCAGTGCCAAATGTGCTTGTAACCGCAAACACACAGAGAAAGGGCGAAGGTTGTGGGTGGCACGGCCAACAGATAGTTACTATCTCGGGATAGGGGAATGGTGGGACTTGAGATTGAGACCCACAAACACTTTGCCCGCAACACCAACAACGCGAACACCCTTGGAGGACAAAGAACAAAACACCAACAACTCGGACAAGGACGTGACAGTCATTTAGAACCGCAGCTGTCTCCGTGTCTCCTTAAAGTGGCCGCGGGCTTGTTGCCACGCCCAAAACCCAGTGCAAACCCCTTTGAATAACCCAACCATTTGGCACCACCCACTAGATCCAACCCACTTGGTGTTATAAACTATCACTGTTCTTGTCTATCTCTGTCATGGCTAACTTCATTTTTGTTTATTGTCATTTATTTTGTGTCTCCTTTTCACGCGCTCGCATCTCTTTTCGTTCTGTTCTTCCTTTGGGTTTGTTCCTCCTCATCATGCAACAATCAACACAACACCAATATAACAACTCAACAACAACTCAACAACTACAACAACAACCACACAACACCACTGTTACAACAACTACAACTTGAACCTGACCTGTGAACCGTGTTAAGGTTACCGGATTTTGTCGTTCACCCCAGGAAACGCGGAAATCGAGCCCAACCGGCTCGGTCACCTCATCGGTGTCGACCACGGCATTAACACCATCACGCCAGCTGACCGATGCGGAGAAACTGCGCAAAGTCGTCATGGAGCTGGTGGACACGGAACGCACCTATGTGAAGGTAAGTCTACACAGCAAAAAAATTCCAATTATATCTGTAGAAATTTATTAAGGGCAATGCCGCACAATTTTAGAGATCTTTGTTGGTGTCTATATATAATAATAGCTTATTTGTAACAAAAATTAGAATACGAAGTTTTATTTTAAGCCAAACACTTTTATATATCTCTCAAAGGTTAAGAAAGTTCAAAAGATATGTCTTTCCACATTAAAACGAACTGTATATCTCGATTTTAATTTGGTTTTCATAATAGCTTCTTAGCATAATGAAATATTTCTGATCCTATCGGAAAAGTACTTCTGTTTGTTCAGTGTGCCCAGATCCAACTTAAATGCAAATCCCAGAATCGACCACACCGACCTGTGTTCATTAGAGTGGGGCGGCAAAAAGTTCGCCTGCAATTAAAAATGCAAATTTTAATCCTTTAACTGTGTCGCTCGGCTTCTGTTTGGGATTCTCTGTTTCTGTTTCTGCTTCTACTTCTGTTCCCAATCCCAATCTCCTTGCCAGTGTTTGCTTTAAGCCAGCTTCAAGTCTGGTTTTCGTTGGTCTGGGCTAGGAAGTATACAAATAATTATTATAATTTAGAAATTATGTAAAGCGCCGCTGCGGCAACGACGAAGGCTCCGGGTCTTATCTGTGGCGAGCGACCAGACTGCTGTCCCGCCCATAGCCCGCTCCGCCCTACCGCCTACCGCCCGCCGCCCACCGCACCCCCGCTGCCCGGAAGTATTGTTCCAAATGAAAGCGCGCGCCTGTGGCTATGCTACAGTATTTCTCCACTCTTTTTTGTTTCATGTTTTGCGCCAGTTGGCAAAACTAAAAAGTTTCCTCCAACCAAGCATAACTGCTGGCCAACTCCGCCGGGAATTGTTGTGGCCAAAAAGGGCGGTGTGGTAGCAATGTGGCAGTGGCGATGGCAAAGGCGCAGAGTCGTCGTCGGTCGTTGATTTTTTAATTTAATTTATGCATTTTCGCTTTTGTCCCTAAAAAGCGAAAAAAAATGGAAGTACTTCGCTTTAATTCCTGTATTATCATTTGGGCTTTATTGAACCGTCCGCTTCTCGATTCACCTTGCAGCACCTGAACAACCTGCTGGAGCACTATCTGGAGCCCATGAAACGAGAGACATTCCTGTCCAATGCCGAGATCAACGCTCTGTTCGGCAACATACACGAGATCGTCACATTCCAGCGCCAGTTCCTGCAGAATCTGGAGGAGTCCTTGGACCTGGAGCCGGATTTCAACAAGTTCGAGCACTGCGGCCAGTTCAGAGTGCGTTTCGCAAATGGTAATTTAAGTGTTGCATTATAGTAATGGCATTTCATTGCGATTCGCAGAATGTGCTCTTTGCGATTGGCTCGGCCTTCCTGTACTACGTCAACCACTTCAAGCTCTACTCCTCGTTCTGTGCCAGTCACAGCAAGGCGCAGAAAGTCCTGCATCCAAGTGAGTATTTCCCCCATAACACTCAGCATTACCCGCTGAATCCCAATCCCAATCCCCCGGACAAATCAAACTCGCAAAGTATGGAAATTCATTTACATACATCAGCAGGGCAAAAGAAGGCAGTCCACAAGATGCAGGAAAATGTTGAGAAAATTAAATTACAACTTTTATTAGCCGCATCACAAGATGTGTATTTGCATATTACAAGATTGAAAGTGAAAGTGCAATTGAAGTCTCTGAAAAAGAAACAAATTAGCATGTATCCTTGACCAGAAGTAACAATGTTAGTGACCAGGGAATATATATTTGCATTTTTAAATTGAAACAATTGACTAATTTAAGTGGAGTATTTTTACTATAGAGGGATCTAGTAAAATGGAAATGTAAGGTTCAAAGGTTCAGCCCGAAAGTTTTGCTCTATCAAATTAGCAAGTGCGTTACCCTCATGAAACGCACTGTACATGTGTGTTTAGCCTTTTTCGAGCACACACACTACGGAACTATTGCAATCAGCGTCAAGCGTCAAAGTCTATTTGAGTTTCAGTTGAGCAAGAAACTTGTAAAAGTCAAATAACCGAAGCGAACCCATCCGAACCCACAGAGCGAACAATTGGCAAACTATTCGCTTCAATTGTGCCACACCCCACGCCCCGCGCCCCACACCCACACGCCCACTTTAAAATGATTTGCAAGTTAAATGAATAATTACAACCGCAAATGTCGACGACGACGGAGATGGCGACACCCCCAAAGTGGAAACCGCAAACTGAAGGCAAACTCCCGGGCCGAAAAAGGGTGTGATGTGGTGGTGGCAGCAGCATATTCATATTCATGCCAAGGCAGCCAGTAGCAGCAGCAGTGGCAGCAGCAGCGGCAACTGTCAAGTATCTTTTGTTAATTAAACTTGTAGAATTATGACACGCTTACAAATGGCGACCCAAAACTATGCCAGGGCTTCAGAACTTCTGTCCTTTGGGTTGCGAAGAGTTGGAGGTGGTGGAACTTGGGTGCTCCACTACCACCACTACCACCACTTCCACCGCTTCCACTAAGCCCGCCTTGCAGTGAGCCGGATAAAAGGCTACTGTGGCGCGACAACATGTCATAATTAAATTAGACTTAGTCTAAGCTTAAAAACACTCGAGCAAACAGATGGCTAGATGGCCAGATGGAAGTTGGGAGCAGGCAGCACATTGATTGGTGCCACGATGATGGGTCGGGATTTGCAGCTAATCAAAAGCGTTGGAGGTAAAAAAATGTATGCGCAATATTTACAATCAATGAGGGAAGGTGTAGTCAAGGTAACCAGGGGGGGTTAGGAGTCCTGCAAGCATCATCCACTCCAAGGGGGAGGGTGGTGGCATTGCGCCCGGCTGTTGCATGAAATTTTATGCAAAAAGTTGAAAGGATAATTAATTATAGCAAGAAGTGCACTTAAGTGCCTTCGTTACGTGCAAGAGCAGGAGAATCCTGTTGCGGATTGGAGGGCTGGATGGATGGCTGGATGACGGGCAGGCAGGCAGGCAGAAGGACAAGCAGCCAACGACAGACGCTATTAGACGTAAATCTGCTCCGGCTGAAGCTCCATCTCCATCCAGCTGCCTTTCCTGCTGCAGACAGGCTTTGACTTTGCCTTTATCAAAAGCTGCTCGGCTGACAATAAGAACAAGTTAATGACATTTTCTTGTCGACGTTGTGACGCTGTCATAGCCGCTGTAACTGCATATCCTTGTGCGCCCTGCAACGGAACAATACCCTCCCGAATGTCCCACCCAATCTCTACCATTGACTCTAATGGGCCAACGTTGCAATTAATTACACCGACTCGAACGAGCGTCCATTGAAATCGAATCATTTGGCAAATGTCTCAATTTGCATTTCAATTTTTTTACCCATCTCCATCTCTGTCCGCCATTCAAACAGACGAGGGCAATCACGCCCTGCAGGAGTTCCTCGCAGCCAGGAATCCCAAGCAGCAGCATAGCAGCACCCTGGAATCCTATCTGATCAAGCCCATTCAGCGCATCCTCAAGTATCCACTGCTCCTGCAGCAGATGCGCAACCTCACAGACACCCGGGCCGATGAGCATGTGCATCTTTGTGGTATGTATCTGGCAAATGTGTCCATTTGGGCTATTTGAACTTATGGATTCCAACTCGAACAGAGGCACTCAAGGGCATGGAAAAGGTCGCTGAGCACATCAACGAGATGCAGCGCATTCACGAGGAGTACGGTGCCATATTCGATCACCTGTTCCGGCAGCACCAGAAGTCTTGCAAACAACCCATTGATCTAAGTCCAGGTAAATACATAGTTCACAACTCTTGTGAATTTCTACTTACTTAAGTCTTTAGGTGATCTGCTGTACTATGGCGGAGTGGAATGGCTCAACATCTCGGACTTTCTGGGCAAGATCAAGAAGGGACTGGAACTACATGCCATGTGCTTTGTGTTTAAGTCGGCTGTGGTGTTCCTGTGCAAGGAGCGACTGCGTCAAAAGAAGAAGTTGATGGTAAGAAAGAAAGAACCTACTAAATCATTCGCAAATCTTAACTCAATTTATATGTACGCATATCACAGGGCGTTTCCAGCAAGAATGCCACCAATGAGGTCGAGATCATTCGCTACCAGGTGCTCATACCCGTAACCGAGGTGCAAGTCCGCGCCAGTTCGGCCAAGGATATGGACTCCCACTTCCTGTGGGAGCTCATCCATCTGCGTTCCCAACTGCAACGCCGCTCCGAGAAGGTCTACGTGCTGTCCAACAGCACTGCCGACTTCCGCAACGCCTTCCTGAAGACCATTCGCCAGATTATCCGCGAAAGCGTCCGGAACATGTCAATTCCGATGAAGAACTTTGGCGGCAGCTCCGGCTCCGTCTCCGGCCATTCCTCGCAGGGCATGGGCAGCATGGGCTATGCGGGCAACTCTCAGACGCTGGAACGTCCCAAGCAGCAGGTAAGCAATAAAGCTTATATTAGAAATCCCGATTACTATGCCACCTTGTTCTACAGATCACCATCGTTCATGGCTCGCACACTCTGGGCAAACCGAAGAAGAAGTCCGGTTCGCAGCGCCACTCGGCTGGCAACATTGACTACGACAATTTGTCGGGCAGCCAGGAGGCAGACGACCTGCCACCCAGTGTGGGCGTGGTACACTACGCCTCCGGCCACGCCCACGGCCAGCAGATGCAGCCAGCTGGATTCCGCGGTCGCAGCAAGACGGTGGGCGATGTTACAGGTGAGTTGATGTCCATTCCAGATGATTCTGCTTTTGTCGAGAAGATTGCTAACAATGCATCATTGTTATCATCATTGACATCATTGACATCGCACGCCGTACCATAAAGAAATCACCTGCTCTTCCCCAGAACCCCATCAGCAGCAGCAGCAGCAACAACAGCAACAGCTGATGCAGCAGGGACACGCCCATGCCCACCCACATCCCCATCCGCATCCAAGGGAGCCACCGCCGCCTCCGATCAGGCAGCCACATCTGCACCACCATAGCTCGGACATCGAAAGGATCGATCCTGGAACGAAATCGGAGGGCGAGGAGGACTCGCAGCAGGGCACAATCAGGCCCAAGGCCACACTGGGTCGAACGCCCAATCACCTGACGCTGAGGTGAGTCCGGCTAATCCTCCCACTGATAACCCCTGCTAACTGGTATTCTGCTGACTAACTGGATTTAGCCAATGCAACTAATAATCGTTACTGCTATATAAAATATATGCATTTACTTTAGCTGGTTTATTCCATTCCTAGCCAGCTCCATAAACTTTAAAATTAACAATTCTATTTAATATTAATAATATTATCGTTTGGCATTGAAAAGGGCATTTAAATTCTAATTCATAACTTGCGTTTAATCCAGTCAGTCTGAGAATATCCACCCAAAGTGATAGTTTCTCGAAGTATGCTCGACTATTGCTTGACCCTGTGAACTTATCCCTTTCTCTTACTGCTCGACCCGCATCTCTGACACACGAAATGTGCGATCCTACAGCACCACATCGACGCTCTCGGTGGGCAGCACCGGCAGCCAGGCGCGCCTCATTCAATCGTCGCATCCGCCGGCCAGTTACCAGCCGGTGCTGATGAAGGACCTAGGTAAGCCCAGCCCGGATGAATCGGAGCTCGAGTCGGAGTCGGAGGTGCATGCCGCCCAGGTGGCGGCCTCCTTTAACTTAAGTCTAGGTAGTAGTGGTAGCTTATTCGCCTCTGATGCCAGAGATAATCAGACACAGTCCCGCACCCAATCCCAAACCCACTCCCTGCATCCCTCACCTCGTCAGTCGCCGCGTCAATCGCCGCGACAGTCCCCCAAGCAGGATATCGAGGTGATTGAGATCTTCGAGAGCGAGGCGGAACGACTGGCCGCCTCCCAGCAGGTGGCCGTCGTCCACCAGCATCCGGCGGACCAGGCCAGGGAATCCGGGCATAAACAGCGACGTGACCGAGACCGTAACCCAACTGAGACGGACGCCACAGCCCGGTTTATGGACAAGCATTTGAGTGACCTCGAGCAGGAGAACTTGGCCGATGGCACCTGTGACATTGTGGCCTACATGGAGAGCCTGCGCGAGAAGGCCTTCGATCCGCAGGATCTGGCCGAAGATACTGGCGATCAGCAGCAGAATGACTCTAGCCTCTCGCCGGAGCCACAGACCATAGTGGAGAATACACAGCAGACCGTGGTGGTGGATATTGAGTCGCCCTCCCGGCCAGCCACTGAATCAGATAGCACTGGCAACACAACCGGGCCCTCGGAAAGATCGGGAGATGAAACGGAGGAGGAGGCCACTACCAGTTCGTTGGCCTCGCATATCGTGGTGATTGACAAGAAGGTGGACAAGATCTTCAAGGCCAAGTCACCAGAGCGTCCAGCTTCCACCAAAGTCAAAGGTGGTAGAAGGCAGATATATATATCGCCAGATCGGTGCAAGTCCCAGGGTAGTTCCCCAGTAAGGATTATTAAGATTAAGTCACCTCGCACCAGTTTGAGTGACCAGGGCAAGCGGTTGAGTGTGTGCTCCTCCAGGGACAACTCACAGGATCGCCTGTCGGCAGGCCGACGGACACCGAGTCCTCGCCGCTCCTCCGAAGGTGGTGGCATATTGAAGCACACCACAGGACCGGCTCCTGGTATCCTGAAGCCACCATCCAGTCCAGCCAAATCGAAAAGTCCGGATCGGAGTTGCCTCAAAAAGGGCGGACCATCGCATGTTTGCAGCGTGGAGACTCTATCGCCAAGGGTTTCACCCAGAGGCAGTATGGATCACCTGTCGCCCGATCGCGGTATGACCAGCAGTTCCTGTCTGCGCCACTCCCCTCGCAGCAGCTTCGATAGCCACGGTGAGTCGGATCACAACTTGGATGTGCCACATGGCAGTCGTAAGAGGAGTATGTCTGCCCACGGCAGCTTTGAGACGGGCACCCGGCCAAGGGCCCAGGAAACCTATCAGTATTATCCAGTGTATGACAACCAGACCTGCAGTGATCACTATGTGGCTGCCGCTCCAACTGGGCGATATGGCGGGGGCACTAGTAGCAGGAGCAGGCAAAGCAAATCCCTGGAACGCTCTACTTCTAGGGATAGCACCACCACCAGCAGCTCCTACGGACACAGGGCATATGGGGTTTCCCCTGACCGTAACTACGTGGTCTTCAGTTCCGGGCCACTGCGATCGCAGTCTGCTGAGAATACCTTCTCCTCGCAGCCCATATACGATCCCTTGCCCCGTCATCCACCTCAACCACTGCATCAGCCGCCGATGCACCACCAACAGCAGCAGCAGCAGCAACAGCAATATATGAGCTATGCCCCGGAGATAGGAGGATACACTGGCTGCCAGCACGATCCGCAGGGTGGCTACCAGCTCAGCTCGTCGGCACCGGAGTACACCACATGCATCGACTGTCTGTACCAGAAGAGACCCTCCTAGCATAAGTCCCGCGTGCGGCAGAGTCGCACGCGGAAGAAGACACCACGCGGAATGGTGGTGGTCAGTGCGCAGCCGACGGCCACCGGGGGAATAGGATTCGTGCCCGAGATGGGCTCCTCCGAGGCACCCGGCGGTTGTGTGGACTGTCACGACTACTTCGAGATCCATGTGTAAGGGAACTCCGCCACTCAAGGACTCAAGGACCTAGCCTACAGGTTATATACAATCTACTTACTAGAAAACCACGAGCATAGGTAATAGAAGCAAGGCACTCTTGAAACTAGATGAAAATAGCTCCAACGTTACCATAACCAATCGAAGACCCCATTCCGCGTATTTGTTGTGTAAGTGTTAGCCGTAAGTCACCGAACCTGAGCGTAGCTAGCTCTTTTAGCGCAGCATATGTAGTTCATACCGAAAACTAATCAAAGGTTAAAACGGTGGGTAACTAATCCCGGTTGGCGAAAGGTTGCATAATGGGTGTGTGCCACCGTTTTGCAGTTAATTATTTAAGTTGCAGCCGAGTTGGGCGCGAACATTTCGCCGTGATTTACACACTCGCCCACATTCACTCACTCAAGCCATCCACCCACACGCATTAACGAACAAAATGGCGGAAGTTCCGCTCGCCTCGGGTGGCAAGTAGAAATATTACGTATACGCCGCGTTGCACACACAATACTCAAGTGCCGTAATTACGAGGGCAAACAACAGAAAAGAGCAGTAGTAGCTAGGGCAGAAGCAGCAGCAGCAGCAGCAGCAACTAAAACTAAAGTTGAAATTCATACTCGCACTCAAGTAAACTATGTACTAAGAGACAGGCAGACAAACAAATGGCAAACTCAACTTGAAACACATATAGATGGGGAAATAAGACAGCCAAGAGCCAGGAGCAGATACAAAACGAAAAGACACCGAGCACAGCTAAAAAGTTCGGCAAAAAGTTCGCCAGCTAACTAACTATTAGCTATGTGGGCTGGAAAAGCGGAAGGGCGGGATGGAAACTGTGTCACTTCCGTAAATGAAATCAAAAATTTTTAATTACCCATCTGGCGACATGGATCTGCTACTGAGCTGGGCTTTGGGTCGAATCGCAGGCCAACATTCCAGGGGTTAACATAAAATATACCTAACAAGAGTTTACCTATCGATATGGGGATTATTTACATAAAGGACAAAAAGGACAACTAGCAGAAAACAAAATCAAACATTAGTTAGTTAGAAAATTTTGCCAATTTGCACGTTTGTGCTATATCGGGCATCGGTGTGTGTACCAATAATGTTGTGACAAATAATTTGCATATATGCATATGGTTTTTATATGATTTTTATAGGTTTTTTATAGATATAAACAAATATACATGCATATACAAACTCGACGGGCAAATCGAATGAAGCATTTTCCGCATGGGTTTTCCACCACTTCCGTTTCACATTCCAATTAAATCAGCATATTTAAAGCATACAATAAAAGGGATACAAATCAAAATGGGAATGTATTCAGAGAATGATAATCGTAAGTCGTACCTCAATGTTCAGTAATGGGTAATCATATTATACATGTATGTACACTTAGGTAGCTCTGGAAATACGCGTATATATATATATATATATCCTCCCTTTTCGAGGCGCTGGTCGGAAAATCCTATTCGATTTTCCGATCCAAGCCGCCAACTCTCGACTAAATATATAGAAAACGGTTAAGATCAAACAAATTTCAGGTTGTTGTAACGAGAATTCAAAGCAGTATAGAAAAAACGAACGAAGTATGAGCATAGTCAGAATAACTAAGTTTAAGCTTCAAGAACATTTACAGTTTACAGTTTACACTGGGCTTCACAGCAGCAAAATCAAAACAAGAAATGATAACAAATATTCACAAAAATCAAAATATACATCGTAAATGTGGCATATACATACATATATACAGCAGCATATACGGACAGCATAAATGTTAAACGAAACTAAAAACTGGAGCTCTCGAAATCCAAAAAATACGCGAAAATAAATGCAAACTAAATAAAGATAAGCGAGCATTGAAGAGGAGCAGTAAAGCTAAAACAAACATCAAATTTAACCGATAATCCCTGTGTGTGCACAACCCACACACGGCCAAACACACTGAAATCCACTAAACAAATAATCGAAAAATCAACACACTAAATGCAAACTTCAAAATCAAATTCGTAAAAACCAAAACTAAAGCGAGCCCCTACGTACATAACTAATAATGGCAACTAACTAACTAACTAAAACTAAGCTAACTAAACCAATCGAAACGCAATTAACGAACTGGCCCATGAGTTTAAAGTAAATACATAAAGTACGCAAAAGTTAATAAGTATAAAAGGACAGCGACAAGTAGAGGACACCCATACATATACTATGTAGTCTATGCACCGATTTCCTGGCCCATCCAAAGAAAATCCTCTCTCGATTCAAGAAAACATACCCTCGATTAGTTATGCATTTAAGTTTGTTTAGTAGTTGCTTAGCAGGTAAGTGCGATATTAAGTTGTAATTAGGCAAACGAACGATGAGTACTTGAATTGAATTAGTAATTAAACAATTTAACGGGTGATATTTCATTTTGTCTACACACAATTATCTCAAAGATAACTAAAATCCCAAAAAAAAAACACATGGAAAATTGACTCGAATAATGTTGAACTCAGTTAGACATACCACATACACTTAGTCGTAACTCTTAAGTCGGAGATGGAGTTGGAGATATAAGTATTAGGCATGTTAAGTTAATAGGTATTACTACCCGCCCATTCGATGCATTTGTGTGTATCTCTTTATAGCGTATCTGTGTATCTGTTGTGTCTGTTACAAACACTTGATATTATTAGTTGGCATCGCTTGATTAACAAACAACTAACCAACCGAAATTCGAATCGAAATCAATGAACTTTGCAAGTTTCCCCCACTTCAATTTGAACGTTTTGCATTTTCTCTATCAATATCACGACTAATGGACAGAGTGTGCCGAAGATCTAATGCCAAATCTTGTACTGCTGAATGCCATGCCAACCGAAAGAGAGCAATGCCAAGTCCATTATAATCGATCTATATATATATATATATATTTATCTAACTATATATGTCTTATGGTTACACACACCAGCCCCACCAACTCAACTCAACTCAATTCAACTCCTCACCACCCCCCAAAAATCCAGAATCCAGTATTCAGAATTTATTCGGCATTTTTTCACACATTGAAACGCAATTATTTTCCAGAAATTTAATTTTCTGTTTTCCGTACAACTTTTTGTGTGCCAAAGCTAAACAAAATGAAATTGAATTGAATTTTATGAAACTCTCATCTATGCACAACTTTATCCATCATTTTTGAATCACGCTCTTGACTTTTGCATCTGGAAAACTAATTTCCAAATTAGCAAGTGGGTTAACTGAAATGCGAAACAATTTCAATTTCACCACTTACACTACCATAATTTTCCAAATTATAAACACCCCATTTTCCACCCGCATAAATATGTACATCAAATTCTCGCTATCATTTTGCAAATAAAATTGGAGTCCTTTAATGAAGACACACACGAGAAACAGAAGAGGCAGAACGGAAAATGTTGGCATAAAATGCAAAACTTTTGATCGAAAATTGGAAAAATTGCCTAGTCTTAACTGAAGCTCTTTACAAAAAAAGAAGAAGCTAAACTATCTGCAAACGAGAAAATGAACCAAGCGATGTCAACATTTTAGCCAACACAACTCCCTCTCTATTCAAAGAACCCCCAATCGCAAATATTAGTTATTAGTTGGATTAGCTGTTAATCACTCCCACTACCCAGTTCCCGTCCCCCAAAAACTATATCAAGTAGAGAAACCAGCCGCTTGAAGTAGTGCTCATTATACATTATACAATAATTAGTTTTGCTTATATTTTTTAACCGACAAATTTTGCTTGCATGCTTTTTAAATCCGAATTGGCCACCATTTACTTATTCAAATCTGTTCGACACAATTGTATATAACCGAATGGAGGCGCTATCCTCCGCCCACTTGCTCTTTCTAACTCTTTCGATCTCTAAATCTATATTTTCTATCTGACAAAAAAAAAAGAAGAAAAATAAAAACCAAAACTACAAATTAAGTTCTGCAAAACCGAAAAGAAAATATTTCATAATTTTTCATATATGGTTTCCATTGTATCTTTTCTTTTCTTTCATTTAATTGTAGGGTCCCCGGTGTGGAAACCACGAGACATGATAAATTTAGGCACAGATCCACAGTCAACAACCCGCAAAGACGATGTGAAAAATTAAATCAGAAAAAGCAAAGCAAAACATTTAGTATCAAGCTAAGCAAGCATAAGAACTCTTAATCCACAACTTCAAATCCTCTGTTCGATTTCTCAATTTTACCTAATCAAGTGTAAGGCAACGGCAACAGAAACAGCTAAAAGCAAAGCAAAAGCAGAAAGCAGAAAGCAAAAGCAGAATGCAAACAGCAGAAGCAACAGTTCAAAGTTCAAAGCAGGCGAGCAGGCGAACCCAAAAGCATTTTTCAAGCTCAATTCTGCGACATGAAGATGCATTGAATCACCGGTGTTTGGTGAATGGATGTGATTGTTTTTTGAAGAATGCTTGGCTTCGGTTTGCTTTCGCTCTTTTTTAATGGATAAAACATCGAAGAGTTTTTGTCATTTTTTACGTTTGCGTTTTTTAAACGGGAAAAGCACCACGAAAAGGATGTCACAGATCCTTTTTAGAAAGAGAGAAACGAAAAAAGAAACGGAACAAAACCTAAAGCATAAATGAAAACCAAAAGAGAAGACTTTCATTTATATTGATTGTATTTAAAGTGCAAAACATATAATAAAAGCATAATTAAAGCGAAGGATTTTGAGCAGATTTAATATGAACTAAGTGAACAGATTTAACAAGATTAAGAAATACGAGAACAAATTCAAATGCATTTGTCGCTGAAAAGACTTGAAAGTAAATTTCGATTTAAATACATTTATTGAGGACAAGACGAAGAAGCAGCTGTCAAAGCGACGAGGAGGGAAACCCGTAAACAAATTGCAACCATAGTATTTAGGCTTAGAGAATTTAAATTATAAAAGAAAACAAAACACAAAAAACAAAAAACAAACGAAGACCCCAGAGAATTGCAACAAAATATAAGAAAAAAGAAGAAACAAAAGTCAAATGCAAAGTAAGCAAAACCAAAGGGTTGAATGAAAAACATTTTAGCCAATTAAGCCACACACACACACAAACTGAAGCAAATCAACACACTCGTAATCGTAATGAGAAAATTTAAATGAAAACACAGCAATGAAAATGTTTAGTTCGTAGGAAGTACACTGAAAAAATACATAAAGATACCATACAAAATCCACATACACATAAACGAAAAATAGCAAAAATTTAGTCAAAATGTTAAATGGTAAACTAAAAGAAACCAAAATAATAATAACGAAGCAAACGATTCCATGCAATTAAATTGGGCTCCCAGCCTCCACAAAGAATCCAATCAGCAAATACAAGCAAACAAAAATTAACTCAAAGCAAACTCAACACGTTAAAGCGGGCAAACATTAAATTAAACTATAAAACTATGCAAAGAAAACCAAATAAATGAAAGTACATAAGCATAAAAAAAAGCAAGACAAACCCAAAAAAAAGACAACACCTTCTAGCAGAATTACAATAATAATTAAGAACTTCACTTTGAACACGCTAATCGATATATCGATGTATCGATAAAGGCAGCCTATTCCCAGCCCAAAAATCAAAAAGAAGATGCAAATATATAGTCGAATACAATGAAAAAATTCTACCAGATGAGAAATAATAATTAATTGGTTGTGAATGCAGCTTGGATGTTAATTCGATTCAGGAACAATGAAATCCCCAATTGCTGAACGTTTGTTTATTCTTCTGCACGCACACAGCAGTGTGCTTGCGAGTGGCGATTGTCTTTTTTTTCAGTGTACTTGCAGTTGCATTGCTCACACTCATTCATTTTGTACCCCCCAACCCCCCCTCAGAAAAACGTCATAAACTCATTGAACCATATAGCAACAAATCGAAACATAATCAAAACATTTTTTAGGTTTCCAATCAAATTGAATTAAATATACAAAAATAAACTCGAATTAAACAATGAGAAAAACTAAGAAAAACGTAATAATTGAAACTACAGACCATAGACAGCTATATGATGTGGAGTAAATAGAAATTCTAAATGTATACAACAGTCTAATGATAGATCTTTATCGATCGCATCGTCGATGCGGAAGATTATGAAGATGAATGCTAATCAAACACGGGACAAAACAAGGAGAAATTTACCAAATACCAAATCACAACATTTTAACATAATTTTTACAGTTTGTATAAGTTCGACAGAGGCAACGTACATAAATAATAATTATAATGATTAACAATAAAAGCCAGCGGTCAGTTGGAAGACTTTAGCGAAATGAAATAGTTAAATTATGAAACTCATTTGATGGCGAATGAAATGGTGGCGTGAAACTTTTTGTACGCATTTGACTATTTTTAAAGCATTTTTATTAAATATATATACATACATAGTCACTATTATACGAATGTTTGAGAGCCAAACGATGTACTCATTTAATTAAGTTCACGTGCACACAACGCACTGGAATCTCTTTTAACAAATTGTTATCGGATATTTGATTTGTTTGAGCGTATTGTTAGTTATATGTACATGTATCTCTTATCACACTTTCCTTTCGACAAGCGAACGAGGCAGCAGGAAAAACGAGGGTAACAATTGCATATTAAATACAATTTATAAGTCAGCCACACACACACACTCTCAAACCAAATTCGAAACAGAAATCAATAGCAAAATGCAGCAGCATTGGAAACAAATGTTGCCATTTACGAATGGACAACAGCAGACAGCAACATTGAAATTCAATTTTTATTGTAAACCTAATTAGCAGCTGCAACAAGAAGAACAAAAATATATTACAACAAAAACGAACATGCAATGGATGTTAATACTTTTTGAGAACGAGAAAAAAAAACAAATATGCAACAGTAAAGAAAGTAAAAAGAAATACACAATGATTATACAATTGCAAATGCAACTTAACACTCAACATAAGGATAGTGAAAATGTGTGACAAATGATTAAATTACGAAATCCTTTTGAAGTGAAAACAAATGAAAATAAAATGTGAAATTTAAAATGAAACCAACATGGAATTGCTTTTCATTGAATTTCTCTTGGGCATTTGGGGATTTCAGGTTTAGAAAAACGATTTTAAGCTACGATTTTATTTTGAATTTCATCTTTTCCACTCGACGTTTTAAAAATACGTTACCAGTGATGCCAGATGGTTTTTGAAATGTAAGTTACGTTCTATACACGATAGGTGGCGTGTTGCCCTCTGAAACTCTACACATGTGGAGACTTTTGAATTGCTTGGCGCGCATAACCAGCAAGTATTTTTAAAATAAAAAAAATTGCCAGAAATACAAGTTGTTTTGGTTTTGGCTGCACATGATCGCCACCACGTGAAGTCTAGCAATTTCCACAATGCCTGCAACCCACTGACCCAGAAACGACACTTGATGTGTGTATAAGTAAGTTTTATTGTTAAACATAATATAATTGGTACTAAAACGTACTATGTCCTACGACGTACAAATCTATAATTGTTATTCTAACTGATGTAACCTCCCCGTGTTGGAATGCCGAACATGTGCTTTGCTTGAAAAATGATTAGTTACTTTAAATTTATAATACCTCTTTTATTTCATAGTTTGTTTTTGGACTATTAGATATAAGATGTTGAGGCACCGATCCATGTGGCGGTAAACAAAACAAGTTATGGAATTTGTGTATACTAGGGTAATGTTAAATAGCTAATAGTCGATCAGTCTCCAACACGAAACGGGTTACACGGGCTGCTGTTTGTGTAAGTGTGTGTGTGTTGTTCTCTTTCCTAATCTTATCCAGCGCTTGCATCCTCGGCCAATATCTACAGCTGTTCGCTTGGCACACTCACTAGATTGGGGCTACAATTGGTTAGGCTAAGGTGTCTTACGAGTACGTACGGTAAACTAAATATAGGCCTTAACTAAAGTGATAACAATTATATGTGTGTGTGTGTATGTGTGTGTGTGTGAGTGTATGTGTCTGCCTAGTTGGGCAGCAGCTCGGACAGCTGATTCTGCAGGCTGGGTGCCAGTGTGTCGGGAAACTTGATGTCGAAGGACACGATCAGATCGCCGCGCCTCGATGGCTCCTTGGGCACGGGCAGACCCAGTCCGTTGATCCGGCGCGTTGTGGTGG
Organism: Drosophila simulans; assembly: GCF_016746395.2. Lineage (NCBI taxonomy): Eukaryota > Metazoa > Arthropoda > Insecta > Diptera > Drosophilidae > Drosophila > Drosophila simulans. The sequence continues at coordinate 5,643,082 of NC_052522.2, forward strand.
GCTTGATGATCTCGTGGTTCGGGTTCACCTGTATCCTGCTGCCCTGCAGCGTGGGCACACTGACCAGTGCTCCGCACAAGGCCTGCTTCAGACTGATCTGGGCTGTGTACTTTAGATCGATGCCCTCGCGTTTGAACAGCGCATGCGGTTTGTCGCGTATGATGAAGACGATGTCGGCTGGCGTCTTGTTTGGCGCCGAATCACCCTCTTGGGGGAAGGTAATCTTGGTGCCGGCCTTCCAGCCCGGCTTCACTGTGATTCTCAGCACCTTCTCCTCCTTGAACGGTCCATTGCTTCCGGTGGCCATGCGTGAGATTTTCATCTTCTTTATGCATCCCTTGTCCACTTCCTCCAGCGACACGTACAGATCATGCTCGATGGGCGGATCCTGTTGCTGCTGGCGCTTGCGACTGGGTGCCTGTGCATTGAATGACTGCGAACGGAAGGCTCCAGCCATAGGATTGCCGGGGAAGGAGGAAAACATATCGTCGCCGCCAATGTTCATGAAGATCTCGTTGGTATTGCCGCCCTGACCCTGACCAGCAAACATGTTATCGCCGCCGGTAAAGAAGACGCCAAACGGATCCGACGATCCAAAGAACTGGGCAAAGGTGGCCCTCGGATCGCCGTGGAACTGGTAGGTGTACGCTCCCGGCTGACCGCCGCCATCTGGTCCCGGCTGTCCGCCCTTCAGTCCATCCTCACCGTACTTGTCAAAGATGTCGCGCTTCTTTTTGTCGGACAGCACCTCGTACGCCTCGGCGATCTCCTTGAAGCGCTCCTCCGCCTGCGGGCTCTTGTTCTTGTCGGGATGGTATTTGAGTGCCAGTTTGCGGTAGGCCTTCTTGATCTCATCGTCGCTGGCCTTGCGGTCGATGCCCAGAATCTTGTAGAAGTCTTTGCCCATCTCTCAGCTGAAAATGTAGGGAAAACACGAACGAACGAACGCTATAGATTAGAATGAATACTGAATACTGATTGCCAGCTTGCTGGGTTGGGTTGGCGATGGAAAGTGCTAGAAGCACAGCACAGTTGTGCAACTGCCGTGTTGTCATGCGAGTGACGTATGTAGTCACCCACTAAAGAGAGCTTCACACCCGATGTGCTGCCTTCAGCAGATCAGATCGATGCGCCCACATGTGGCAATATGTCCAACGAAACTTACCTCAAATGTATGCGATTGTCTGGGAATCCGTAAAAGTCCAAAAATCCAAGTGGAAAAGTGCAAAATGCAAAGGCAAAGTGCAGTTGTTGGTATTGTTCACTGTTTATTCACACTATTTATATTTTCACGGGGCAATGTTCTTTAAATATTTATGAGTTTCGTCTCTTTCTCGCAATTGATTCAATTGTTCTTTTTCGCTTTTTTCTTTATCCACTGAATGTGGCTTGCGCACTAAAAACACACTCTACTTTCGAGTTGCTTTCTCTTCAAAATTTTGTTTGATAATGAGCGGGATTCGTGCGTCAACCTCATTTTATAGGTTCGCCCTCGTCTCCGTCGAAATTTCTGGATGCTTCTCGGTTTTTAGGGTTGTATCTCGAAAACGTTTGACTGCGAATGTCAATATCGATATGCTTATCGATAGCTGTCGATGTTTTAAGCACTGTGCACTTTTATTAAATCGCTCTTATTTATATGCTTCTTTGATTGCGAATGCCTACGAAGGCGTGACTGTAAACGACGTGGGAAAAGTAAGTAAACTATCGGTTCTGGAATGATTCGTGAAAGTCCTCGAATTCCTAGTTATGGATCGATCTATTTTTGGGGATATATATTTTGATATCCTAAAGGGATTCTCTACAATTGCTTAAAAACACTCAGAAACATAAACAAAATATTTATTTTAACTAGAACAAAACCGTTGACGAGGTAAGCATATTATAAAAAGATTGAAAAGTGATGGAGAAATTTGCACTTATATTTTTCAACTAAATAATTTACTATCGAAAGATCAGCAGAAATAAATAAATAATAATAAATAATCTCTAGATGATATAAAATATAATACAGTCGAGAGGTGTGGAATGTGATGTGATGTTTAAAAAATGTACTTAAAAACTAACATTTTAATTATAACAATTTATTTGAATTCTTAGTGTAATATTCAAGCCAACTTATAAGTAATTCAGAAATGTAACTGAAAGTTAAAATAAAGAAGTTTTTTAAGCCCTGCCAGTGTGGCCGTAGGACGCAGACTTGGCCATTGCCGCTTCAAGGCGTTTAGTATTTTGCAGTCAGCGCCGTGCAGTCACACTGAAACGAGCAAGTCTGGCAAAACAGCCGAACGGAGCAACAAAAAACAATTGTAAAAATGACCCGTCGAGGCTCGTTGTAAGCGAATTTCGAGCGCAGTCAGGACGCAGGAGCAGCCAAGCAGGTCGGGATTAGGACCGGAGCAGCAGGATCATCGGGCGAGCAGAGCCGCAACCCACACTAACCACAAACGCAGCCGTATACCGCAGTATTTCCATACACACACACACACACTTTAGGTGAGTGAGACGGAGGTACACACACATGCACACACACAGAGAGAAGAAAACAAGGCGCCCCACGAATTTTTGCGACATATGGACGCGCCTCGCTAAGGACTAATTTGCCAGCGCGAAGGACATCCATTTGGGGCCACTTTTTGGGACAAACTCCGGTCGACATATGCGTGTCACGTTCCACTGTCAAAGCCTTGACCGATCGCCCCGCCCACCGTTCACCTCCCCATCGCTGGAAGTATTGCGCAAACGAATGTGACCCTTAACCCTTGCCCCCACCCCCTCCGCAAAGAATATCCTTTGGCATGGCGCCTGTTCAAAGGATGTCCCACTGCAGCAATGCAGCATTGTAGCAGCGACGGCAGACCCATAAAAATAGTCATTCATTCCCGCAAATAGAGAGCTGGCACATCGAAGAGAGCAAACGGTCGACATTAATAGCACTTTCGCTGTAAACCCAAACATATCGCCTATATTCATTGAGTAATCCGTCTAGGTTCTCGGGACCCAAACGTTCCCCCCTAGTGAAATACCCACCCACTGCATTGTGCGGCGATAATCGTTATCAGTTGCAACTCGTGAGTGGTCATTGATATTCGCAAAAGGCAACTGCACAAAGTGCAACCCAGTCAATTGCTTACATTACTCCCCATTATCCTGTTATTTGTTTAGAACTAGTGGCTTGGGTGATGTTGCAATCTTTATTCAAGTTCGTAGAGTGTTGGTATATATTTCTTATCGCATCCCGAAGCTATAGAGGCTATATAAAAGTAATGTTTTCCTATCGAAGAGTAAGCCAGATAAGTAAACTGTTTCAACCATGTCTCATTTTTATAGTGCAACCCGTCGAGAACTTAGCACGTAGCTCGCTTCGCCAAAGATCGGGCGCCAGATCGGGTGGTGGATCTTCGGATCGCAATCGGAATCGGCATCGGCATCCTAAGCGGCCAGTACACGCGTGAACTATGCCGTGCGTTGACGGTGCGGTCTTCTAGTTCGGAAAGATTTCGGCACACTCAGATCAGACACAGACGGTAAAACTCACCAAAATCCGTTGCATATATAGACCACGGATATGTACACACTTATTCACACAACATTGGAAGCTCCAATTAAAGTTGTGCGACGCCTAAGAATAGAAAGCATTTCGTAATGGAGATTTTGTGTTCGAGAATGCATTATATGATCGGGAATCGAGAATCCTACAATTTCCGGCACCCAGCAGCAGTCATATCTCAGTCATCTCATGGCTTTTGTAGATCACATAGATTTCGCAGTACCGAAATAGTTCAAAAATAGCACAAATATATGCGAGCATGAATGTGCCCCTCCCGCCGTCCCCCTTTGGTTCGTGTATATAGCATAGATAACTCGCGATATCGGTTTCTGTAATACCCGACCAACACAAACATTGACCAAAAGATCATCGTCATCATGTAAATATTGAGTGGGATGGATGGGGCCAATGTGTTGAAAGTGCCTGACCATTCTGATGAATAGGATAGACACATTCGACCAGTCTGTGCGCTTCTCTGAATCTCTGAATATCTCAAAAACCTTCGCATTCACAAATAGCCCGATATACGCGTATTCAAGAAGCTCCCAAAGCTGTCTTATATCTTGCTCCTCCACTCGCCTGTGTGCTTTTTCCGACCGCTCCGATGTGTCGTTGTGTCGCCGCCGACAGTTTTTATTTTTAGCAGCATCTTATTTTGATTTTGTGCTGGCCGACGTGTATTAGCATTTTTGGATCCCCATCTCACTCGCTCCCTTGCCGGGCAATGCGGTTTGTGTTTGGACCATCCAACATGTGTTTGAACGGCCAACTGCAGCGCATTCACATCGCGCACCGTGGATGTGCATCCTCCATTCGGAGGAGACCCAAAATATCTTGGCTGGCTGGCTGTCTGTTTTGTGGTTATTTCGGTGCAGCGAATTGGAAAAACATTGCAAATACCCCGGCCGCAATTGCTTGCGACACTCAATTAAATGCTGAGCAATACGAATCGATAGAAATTATTGCCAAGATAGTTTAATTTTAGATACAATTGACAGGCGAATCGATGCTTTTTTTGACTGCATATTTTGGAGTAGATCAATCGCTTTTCGCCTAATATTCAGCATCTGCTTTCCTTAAATCTGTCGAGTTCTACAAATGTTTCTAGAATAATTCGCAGTTTCTCGCTTATATCCGATAAGTATAAATTTGTACATATGGATATGTCCACCGCCCACTTGCAATATGCGCACTGCCGAATTGGAGGCGCCAGATATTCGTTCGTATAATAGCCACCACTTCCGTTACAGAGTCTTGCGGGGAGCCACAAAGAAAGCCAGCTGAAACATGGAGCGACATTTGCACTGAAATTTATGCATTCGGTACGCCCGACGGTGATAGCTATGGTCATGATGATGATGATGACGTTGGTAGCCCATTGGAGGCAAATAATAATTCCCGTAGCATCCTCCGGAGGCAACTGATGGTCGGTTGTTTACGAAATTCCGCTGCGCGTTAGTCACGACGTCGATTTCGGGGGGCAGTCGATGCTCGATTGGGTGTACGTGCTATATGTGTATATCTATCTATATATATGTATACGGCAACTGGTGCTGGCCCGTACAAATAAGGCGCGAAAAGCAAACCCGGAGCACGTCAATATCTGCGGCTGCGGGAGGCGGACGGAATCTTCTTGGTTTCTGCCGCTTTATTCGCGAATGGGGTCGAAAACAAGAAGATTTCGCAGTAATTTGGGGCTGGGCATCTCTTCCTTATTTACTATGGGGCAAGAAGCATCGTCATGTCCAGGAACTTGGTGTCAAAGGTGTCGTGTCACCTTGTTAATTCTAAAATAAGGAAATTAAAAAAAAGGAAACTCCAGACAAAATTCATAAGTAAAGCCAACGTTTCGCTTACAATCTATTTGCAGGGTTTTCTCCACCATCACTTGATTATTCCGGAGCCTGGCCATGACGGACAAGGAGAGCGAGCAGTGCACCGTCTCGGTCTTTGACCAGACACCCGGCTCGGAGCAAAAGAAGATCAACGTAGTGGTCCGCTCCCACTTCACGGTGAAACGCGTGATTGACCTTATCGGCACGCAGTTCTCGTACGGAAAGTTCGAGCTGTTGCTGCAGCCACACGATAACAAGGATCTGGTAAAAAGATCTGCACATATAGAGGTTCTAATAAAATGCTAATGGAAACCCTTCTTCTTTAGGTCAATCTGAATGCCCTGGAATCTCAGCTGATGTACGAAGTGGCTGGATTTGAGCCCCAGCTGAAGAATCACTTGATCCTGCTGCCCTCCGACAGTTGGGATGGCGACGTGACCAAACGCTTTGAGTTACCCATTAAAAGAGTGATAGTTAAAAAGGTTATGAAGTCGGACGGCGAGAAGGCCAAGAGTCCTGCCACCGGCGAGAAGAAGAAACGCGTAGTTGGCGAGAAAACGAAAAAGAAGCCAGCTTCGGGAGCTTCCTCTTCAAGCAAGACAAAAACGACGAGTGAGGACTCTTTGGCCAAGACCAGCATCAGTTCGGAATCAAGTCCCGAAAAGACGTCCAAGATCAAGACCACTGAAGCACAGATCTCCAAGCCCGGTTTGGAAAAAGCTCCCAGGGCTAGCCCTGAAGAATGCCCCGAGCTGTCTACAGAGATAAGCTCTAAAAACCCTTCTTCTGAGAGTCCTGTGGCCAAAAAAACGGCCAAGGTCACCTCCAAGCCGGCCCTAGAGTTGCTGAGTCCAATTAAGCCGGCATCACCCATCAAAGAGTTGGACTGCGAACCCGTAGACACTCTAAGCAAGCAACAGCTCTCTGAGCAACTGCAGCTGTATCCACAAGGTAGAAACCTAATCTCACCGGTGGACGATGCTCCTTCAGATCTTTTCATCTCAGATGCTGAACAATTGTCGGACGACGACCTGGCACTAGGAGCATCTGCTAGTCCGACAATGTTGGGACCTGGATACGATTACGGAGCTCCGACCGGTGACTCGGACGCCGAGGGTGGGACCGGAGTGGCAGACCCATCTACAACTGGAACAGACGATGGTACGTACCCGGCTCTGTCAAACTTCTATCGTCGCAAGTATGGAGGCGATGCATGGCAGAGATCATGGGAGAGAGTCAATACACCGGCTGCGGACTTCGTGTCCTCAGCCACCACAGAAACTGAGGCAGAGGCACGGCAAACGAGCGTGGGTCCCAGGGGATATGTTGGTTTGGTCAACCAAGCTATGACCTGCTATCTAAACAGCTTGCTGCAGGCACTCTTTATGACACCCGAGTTCAGAAATGCTCTGTACCGCTGGGAGTTCGACAATGACAACGAGGCCAAGAACATACCATACCAACTGCAAAAGCTCTTCCTCAACTTGCAGACCTCGCCCAAAACGGCGGTAGAAACCACTGACCTGACCCGCAGCTTTGGGTGGGACTCGACGGAGGCCTGGCAGCAGCACGATATCCAGGAACTGTGCCGAGTTATGTTCGACGCTCTGGAGCACAAATTCAAGAACACTAAGCAGGCAAATCTCATCTCTAACCTGTACGAGGGCAAGATGAACGATTACGTCAAGTGCTTGGAGTGCAATACTGAGAAGACGCGCGAGGACACCTTCCTAGATATCCCGCTCCCTGTGCGGCCCTTTGGAAGCAGCTCCGCATACGGCAGCATCGAGGAAGCTCTGCGCGCCTTCGTCCAGCCAGAAACGCTCGATGGCAATAACCAGTATCTGTGTGAGAAGTGCAAAAAGAAATGCGACGCTCACAAGGGACTGCACTTTAAGTCCTTTCCCTACATCCTCACGCTGCACCTTAAACGCTTCGACTTTGACTACCAGACCATGCACCGCATCAAATTAAACGACAGGTTAGTCTCTTTGCAATAATCCATAATCCACAAAAATTTAATTCTATTCTCGCCCTCTATTTCAGAGTGACCTTCCCTCAGACGCTCAACCTGAACACGTTCATTAACCGAAGTGGAAACAGCGGTGAGCAAAACTCTCAGCTCAACGGCACCGTGGACGATTGCAGCACGGCGGATAGTGGATCCGCCATGGAGGACGATAATTTGAGCAGCGGCGTGGTGACCACAGCGAGCTCTAGTCAGCACGAAAACGATCTGAACGACGAGGATGAGGGCATCGACATGAGCAGCAGCACCAGCAAGAGCGCAAAGCAGGGATCCGGTCCGTATATCTACGAACTGTTCGCCATCATGATCCATTCGGGCAGCGCTTCCGGTGGCCACTACTATGCTTATATTAAGGACTTCGACAACAACGAGTGGTTCTGTTTTAACGATCAGAACGTGACTAGTGTAGGTGTTTGCAATGCATTAATAACTTATGAAAATATTGAACGACTATCTATCCGTAGATCACCCAAGAGGACATCCAACGTTCGTTTGGCGGACCCAACGGGAGCTATTACTCCAGTGCCTACACCTCCAGCACCAATGCATACATGTTGATGTACCGGCAGGTGGATGCCAAAAGAAACGAGCTGGTCGCCAAGGTGGCCGACTTTCCTGAGCACATCAAAACGTTGCTACCAAAGCTGCACTCGGAGGAGGAGACGCGCGTGTCCCGCCTGGGCAGGCATATCACGGTTACGGACTTGGCTCTACCGGATTTGTACAAGCCACGCGTCTACTTCTATAATCCCTCCCTGAAAAAGATGAAGATTACGAGAGTGTACGTATCGCAGAGTTTCAACATCAACCTGGTTCTCATGTCGGCCTATGAGATGTTGAATGTGGAACAGTTCGCGCCGCTTTCCCGCTGTCGCTTGGTGGCTTACAACTCCTCGATGGATACGATTATCCAGTCCCTGGAGAGTTGCACAGACCCAGCTTTGACCGAACTGCGCGCGGCTCAGAACTACAGTCTGGACTTCCTGCTGGAGTACCGGGCTGAGGACCAAGAGTTTGAGGTCTATCCGCCGGACGGCATTACGTGGTATGTGTTTAAGGTAGATCTATCGACCATGGCGATGGACGGTCCCTTCCTGGTTTACTCAGCAGCGCGGGAGCGGGAAGCCAGCGACGTCCTTCGCCACTCGATCGCCCTCCGTTTGCACATTAGCGAGCAGCAGTTCCTACTCGCCACGGTGCGCGGCACGGTGCCGAAGGCTTTCGTGGCCTACGATCCCCATCCGTCGCCGGAGGCCCTTCAACACCTCCAGAACATGGCCAACACCCAGTTTAAGTCCATAACATACTTCTACTTGAACGTGCCCAACACGGACGCCGCCACCCTTGAGATGCTGGGTGTGCCCACCGTTGAGTCAAACGAGGTAGGTTTTACAACAGCTGGTTTATAACAAAGTTTAATTTTTGGCGGTCCTTTCAGTGCGCCAGCGGAGGTGATGTAGTGGATGCTGCAATGATGAATGGCGTGGCACCTGGTCACATGTCATCCAGCAACGACTGCGATTGGAGGCGCTACAAGCGAGATATATTGGAACCCATGTCCCAACCCAGTCCCAGCCACGGCCACGAGTCCAACTCGGAGGACAGCAGTCTGAGCGACGGAGACCGAACTCTGGTGGAGACGGACAACATTGCACATCGCGGTGGAGGCGACAGCCAAGTCAGTTCGACCAGTCACTCGCCGCAGCTGTCTAGTCCGGAGGACGAAGCAGCCTCACACGATGCCATGATGCGCGTTCATGCCTACTGCAATGGAAACGGCAGTTATGCGGCGGCCGATGTGGTGGATCCCCTGCTCCTGCCCACCAGCACCAACCACTTCTTCTACGCTACAAAGGTCGAGTGCGTGGATGTGGTTGGCACCGGTTCCAGTTCTGATCACCAGTCCGACGAAGAGGCTCAGCTGCGTAAGCCCACGCGTGCCTATAAGCTGCTGGTGGGCACACACATGCGAATGGGGGCCTTTAAGAAACACATCGAGCAGCTGATCCAAGTGCCCGCCGCCCACTTTAAACTGCAGCGGAAGCACGATAATAATCTGTCGAACAACCAGAACAACTCGTTGGTACATCTCATAGAAGGCGAAACCCTGACGGTTGAGTTGGGTAAGACGCTGGAGGCGGACGAGTTCAAGGCCAAGATTCACTTTCTGCGACTGGCGGACATTGATAACGAAACGTCCAAACTGCCTTGCGTATGCGAGTGGGTCTACAATGCCAACACCACGGCGGAGCAGGCCAAGAAAGAACTGGTGGCCAAGCTGCATCGCATAGACGCCAAGTACGCCACACTGTCTGTGCAAAACTGTCGCATCTGGCTGAAGGGCGGACGTATTCCCATCAAGATTCTGTCCGACGATGAAACGCTCTACTGCGACATGCGCTCCAGCATCGCAGCGGAGGTGGGTTCCCCTGTCTCTGTGATAAGAAAAAAACTTAACTTGAATGTATATCACACCATTTCAGTTCATTGTGCAAGAGTGCGAGGAGGGAGTGAACCCGCAGCCCAAGGACGATTCTCTGACTTTATTTGTAAGGCGGTGGTGTCCGGATAAACTTGAGTTTGGAAAGTTCCAAGAAATCACTTTGGACCGTAAGTTTAATCTGTATATTGGCCTGTAAGCAGTAAATCGAACTCGTATCTTTTGCAGAGGACAGCGAAATCAGACTTTCATTATCACAGATCAGCGACATTACAATAGACAAACTGAGCTATATGAAGGTTCGTAAAATTGCGTTCCACTGTGTATATTGATCTAAATTGCATTGGTCTTTTCTGCAGTTGAACAGCAACTTCCCCTGCACAAGCATATCAGCGTTAAGCATTAACGAGTCCAGCAGTTGGTACTCCGTGCCCACCACCCTGGACAAATATCCGCTTAATAGCACACAGACAGGAAACATCTACCTGTACAAGTAAGCGTGGAGCAAGTGGCAGTGGTATATTAAGTTCCTAGACTAACTAATGAATTCAACAGAGATAGGACGGTACCTGCGCGAGAGCTGACGCTGGAGGAGCGACGCCTGATGAACGTCAAGGAGAAAGCACGACTGGATCGGGTGGGCTGCGTGTCCACCACGCGGTATGCGCAGCGCCGGGAACGTGCCTTGAAGATCTACCTGGACTCTCCGGAGAAGTCGAGCAACGTGACCGCCTCCGCACCGATGGATGTGCATGTCAATAATTAGTCTGGCGAGTAGGAAACAGTCGCGGCGATCATAACAAAAAAAAAAGTACACCAAACCATGTATGTAAGCAACGGCAGACCATTAAATCCCAGATCCTCATTTAAACAGCGGCCACATATCTTTGTCGTCTGCAAGTGCTGCTCGTGTTTTCTGTACTTCATCCGCAGCAATTGCGTTTTTTGTTGTTCTTTATTTTGTTTGGCGCAAGGGAAGAGGTCAGCGAGTTGGGCAAAGACGCCGTAAACGGCATCGAATTGGTCTGGTCTTGGATCTGGGATGGACAACTGGGGTGGCCAAGTGGGCACAGCACTAAGTGACGTTTTACATAACGAAGTTATTCTTGCAACTTTCGTAATACAAGAGTTCAAAGATGAGACTGTAAAATTTAAAATAAAAAACGCAAGAAATCTAAATTACATATTGTATAATGTGAATGTGAACATCAAAACTAAATTAAACGTATAAAATAAACACAACTCTCAAGTGCATTTATTAGAATGAGAAGCGTATCGAATTCGAATTAGAATTGGGCGCCAGCGGAGAGTGTGCATAAATGAAAAATCGTTTGGCATTTATCCGGCTGTTTTATAGAAAATGTTAATTTTATTTAATACCTACTACGCAGTGTTAATAACGTTTCACTTGAATTATATTTTAAGATCATTTAGCGTTAAAATTGTTACAATTTGATGACAGTTCTTGCTTTGCTTTTTCGTTGCGATGATGTTGAACAGACCGATAAACGAAGGCAGCTTATAGTAACGGAAATAAAGAGGTAAAGTTGGCGCGGGACCGACCGACCGACCGCCCGCCCGCCCTGTTGATGGATGGAGGATTTTTGGGGAAACGTATCCTCAAATTGTTGCCGTCTTCTCTTCTGTCCTGTTCTGTTGTCAAAGGGGTCCTCTAATACGCAACGAATTCGATAGTAAAAATCTGTGGAGCGGCAGCGGTAGGCAGCGCAATTGTTCACATTGTGTTTCCGTTGTCGGCTTGGCGGTGCGGATCATCATCAGCGGGCTGGCCTATGCCTTGGTCTCCACGGCCGGCGCCGTTTCCACCTTTGTCGCCGCTCCAGCTGCTGCCTTCTTGCCCTTACCCTTGCCCTTCACGGGACCCAAAGGCTGCGCGAGCAGAGTCTGCAAAAAGTTGGGATTTCGTTGAGTACCCATCGTGAAATCAAGGAAATTTTTGCAACTTACCTTGAGCTCCTCCTGCGCAACACTGTACTCGCTCACATAACTCTCCGCCTCGAATGGGATGCCGGTGACCAAGTTGACGCCGTTGGGCATGAGCAGAACCGTGTGCTTAAACTGCGCCACAATCTCGGCTGTAATGGAAATGATAAGGAAATGGCTTGTTTAACTTTGTTATGACTTCCGGCTAAAATGCGAACTTTATAAAGGTTGCTCAAACTAGTTTAGTCTCTTAATTAATGCATTTACTTTAATAAGTATAGGAAAACAGGTTAATAGATTGGACACGATTGTGACAGTGCCATGTTCAGACAGAGGCCACACTGAGGCAACTGCTGAAGACGTCAATGCCTGGGATTTGTTCTGGCAAAATGTCTGGCCGCACTTAGCACGCGAAGGTGTACCAAGTCCGGAATTAAGTTCTGCCAACTCGCATAATAGGAATAGGATGAATAATACGCATCATACTTACATGGCTTCTCGTACAGCACTTGGAAGGGCTCAATCATCTTGTGGCCGACGCACTCAACAACTCCCATGCGGGCCTTGGTCTCCTCCTCGAAGCTGCGGATGTTGAATGGCATGTTTCCGTACTTCGTTTTCACCTCTGCCAGCAGAGCACGGGATGCCTTCATCTTGAGCATGTAGTTCTCCTCAGACTTCTTGTAAATGGAGACCTTGGTGTCCTTCTCGCGTCCCTGCAACGAATACGAATAATGTTAGCAATAATGTTCTAGCTGCGATGAATAAGGATCCAGCTTATATTTGGCGTTCTCAGATCTCATAATCTTGCAATCTTCGGACAACAGCCAGCCGGAACTTGGTGTCTGCACGTGCCGCATTTTAGTAAAAAAAAAAAAAAACGCCGAGCAAACAAGTCACTCTCGCAACAAACACCGCATTCCAGCCAAGTCATCCTCAAGCGCGTGTTTTTAATCATTGAACAAATTAGTGGAGATGTAGTGTCTATTGATGAATTACTAACCACTCCTTCCCCGGTGCTGACGATAACATCGATGGCATAAACCTCGTACGTTTCGAAGGTGCACTTCTCATGCTCCTTGCGCTGCGCCTCGCTGGGGTTCTGTATGATCGTCTTCTCACCGTCAATTTTGAACTGCTTTAGCTCGTGACTGAGCATGCCCTCAATGGGCTTGCACTTGTACGACTCGCTGATTTGTTGCACTGCATCGGTGAGGGAGTAGTTCTGTAAGGATACAGGATTGAAACATAAACATTAAGTATTAAATAAAATGGGAATAGTTCAACGCAGAGATAAAGAAAACATTTCATTCCCATTGCCAAATCTTAATCAAATATTATAGCGTACTAAAGATAACGCAAAATAACAATAACTAATCGGCATTATCATTGCGATTGTGGACAACTTTAAAGACCGAACATTTCAAGTATCTAAACTTGTTCAGTTCACGAAATCGACACTGTTGATCTCTGCAGACGTTGAGCTGTGCTGAGCCACGAGTTAAGGCAACAGACAATCCGTTGCCTGCAAATTACAATTCCGACCTATCTTTACTCTGGAGATGTGGACAACTTTAAAGACCGAACACTTCTAAGGAATGAACTTGTTCAGTTCACGAAATTGACACGTTTTCTATCCGCAGGTGTTGAGCTGAGCTGTGCCAAAGTTCGAGCGCAGTCAATCCGTTGCCTGCAGAAGAAGTAACCTTGTGGACAAACTGACAAGAAGCCTCCAGTCCTGAATAATGGGCCAGGGCAATTACCAGCTGCCACAGTTGATCTATGCAAGTGTTGAGATGTTCAGTCGCTGGAAAATCGCGGCAGACAATCCGTTTCTTGCAGGTATTAACGGAGGAGTACTTAGAAGTAAGGGAGGACTCACATTGGCGCCGGACTTGAGCAAACGCAAGGCAGCCTGGACAGCCCAGTAGGCGGCGAGGATGACATCGGCCTGGCGACCACTGATCTTCTGATCTGCAGTAGCGCCTACCACAATTGTGTGAGCGGCCACGGCAATGAAACCATCAATGTGGGCTCCCAGATCACTGTAGAGAAGAATGGTTACGAATTTTGTGGCGGTATATGTGGAATAAGAGATATAACTTACATTTTGACCACATCACCGGCCTTTAACGTGTAGTCAGCATCATTTTTGGCTGGCGAGAAGTGGCAGACACAGTTGTTGACGGACAGACAGGTGGGAAAGGCGATGCCCTTCTTCAGGTCCTTCTCCTTTTTGTATACCTGTTTGTGAAAGATCGATAAAAGCATTAGATTGCTTGTTCGTTGTATGATATATCAATGATAGTGCGCGGTGTGTCCTCAGATCTCATAATCTGTAAATCCTCGGGACCGTTTTGGCGAGCACACAAGCCGGGCACGTGGAGCATTGAAATCCCCGCGTGCGCCTGGCGACCACGAGGTGATCCCCAGCCCGCACAGCACATGGTTCGCCATAGGGAAACCCTCAAAGGTGTAAGTCTTAATCATTGGACATAGAATTGGCGCCAATGACCGCCAGGTGGCCACCACTTACTTTGCCGGTCTCCTCGGTGAGCTGATTGTCACCCTGGGTGCAGATCTCCCGGACGGAGGCATCAACCACGCAGAGTCCAATTACCGCCTTGAGGGTTTCTATAATTAAACGAGCAGACGGTGTCCAGAAATAGGCGGATTAACCAACGCGTGGCGCACAAGGGAAAGCGGCATTCGGTGCATTGTGTAAGCGCCACGTAGCAGCGACTCCAGGAATCGGCCAGCGTTCGCTGTTTCCGGCCAAGGAATACTCACTGTTGACGATTTCACCGGCCAACTTGTACTTGGTCACCACCAAATCCTCGGCGATGGTCTTCTCGGGCTCCTTTTCCACATCTGCCATTGTACTTGACTATAATAATTTTAAAATGGCGACTTAATGAAAATGCGACCGACTGAAACACCACGAGGTAATGAAAGTGTGGCCAGGCGCCGCGCAGGTATCGAAAGTTCCAGTTGCGTGGATGGTGGGACCGCTGATTCGCCTTGACAACCCTGGCCAAATAGGCGGTAAACTTAAGATGAGCGTGACGGCGTAGATTGCTAGTCGCAAACGCTGAATGAATTTTGAATGACACTTTAAGCTATGTCTAATGAGCATATTTCATAATTAAACATATTGTATATTTATGTATTAATATTTATGTTTCAATAAAAATTTAAGTAATAAGTTTCAGTATTTTTTGTGTTACATATTAATGGTCACTCTAAAAATAGGAAGTCAAAGAGCTCGATATATCGATACCATCGCAGTGTGACCGCCTTTGGAATACCGCATTCGGTATTTTTCTGAGCACGAATTTGTACTAAATGCATATTACAAGTCATCTTTAACAAAAAAAATTCGCACGTTAATAATCCCATTTACCTGCGTAAATCTAATTCGGCTGCCGAAACAAAAGCTCAACTAGAAGAAACCTAAACCTGTCACCATGTCCGTGCGCGTGATCAACGACGAATCCCACTTCCAGGCGGAGTTGGCCCAAGCGGGCATCCAATTGGTTGTGGTGGACTTCACAGCTGCTTGGTGTGGTCCCTGCCAGCGGATTGCGCCCATCTTCGAGACGTTTCCGACAAAGTACCCCAAGGCCATTTTCCTGAAGGTGGATGTGGACAAGTGCCAGGACACGGCTGCTGGACAGGGCGTTTCGGCCATGCCAACGTTCATCTTCTACAGAAACAGGACCAAGATCGATCGCATCCAGGGTGCGGACGTTAATGGGCTCGAGGCCAAGATCCAGGAGCACATCGGCACCTCCGGTGGTGATGAGGGAGGCGAGGATTACGGGCAGGGATTGGTAAAATAGTGCAAAATTTTGAAATGTTCCAAAAATAATCCCTAATCCTTCCTACAGATGGAACTGAACACCTTTATCTCGAAGCAGGAGTGCGAGTGCCTCAACGAAGCCGATGACCACAACTTAAAGCACGCCCTGGCCTCCGCCGGTGGCTACCTGCAGTCCGACTGCGATGAGCAGCTCATCCTGTCCATTACCTTTAATCAGGCCGTAAAGATCCACTCCCTGAAGTTCAAGGCACCTTCGCACCTGGGTCCCAAGGATGTCAAGCTGTTCATCAACCAGCCCCGCACCATTGACTTTGACATGGCCGAGTCCATGACCAGTGTGCAGGACCTGAGGTGGATATTCCCTTCTCTATGGCTGCTCAGCTCTTCTCATTGTTAATCCCATTTTGCAGCCTGGCTCAGAAGGAGCTGGAGAGCGGAGTGCCCGTGAATCTGCGCTATGTCAAGTTCCAGAATGTGCAGAACATCCAAATCTTCGTGAAGAACAATCAGTCAGGTGGCGATGTGACGCAGATTGACTATATCGGCTTCATCGGTTCCCCCATCATGACCACCAAGATGAACGACTTCAAGAGAGTGGCCGGCAAGAAGGGGGAGAGCCACTAAGTAACCCACTAGGATTCCATCGAAATTTTCAGCGATTTTCCCAATGACGTCGCAGCATTTCTTTTAAACTTTGGACTTACAACTAAACAATACACAACAAATGCATAAAGAATCATACAAAATAAGGATCAACAAGGTAATCTAAATATCCATCGGGTTAAAGGCTGCTCTGGCAAGAATCCAGTTCCTTGGTGAGCATTTTCCACGCACGCTCCGCCTGTTTCTGTGTGAATTCGTGATCCCACTGCGAACTGAATATCACATGCGACTTGGCCACGATCTCCGAATTGGGCACCTGACTGGCCAGTCGCTTTTGGGCCTCCTCCTCGCTCAGCTTGTTGCGCTCAATAATTCGCCGCACAGCCTCCTCCGGTGGCACAATCATGGACCACACCTCATGGCAATTGGTCTCCCAGCCCGCTCGCAGCAGCACCGCTGCCTCCAGGACCACCACACGCGGTACGTCAGCCTGGGAACGCAGTACATCCAGCCGCCTGTTAACCTCCGCAATAAGTTCCGGCCAGACAATTCCGTTAAGTGCTTGCAACTGCTTGGGATCGGCAAACACCAAGGGTCCCAGCTTGGACCGATCGATGCGGCCATCGGCTGAAACAATACCCTGTCCGAAGTGCTGCACAATTCGGGTGTAGCACACCTGACCCGGTTCGTAAACATCGTGCGCCACTTTATCGCAGTCGATGACGTGGGCGCCCATGTTGGCCAATCTCTCGCCCATTTTGCTCTTGCCAGATGCGATGCCGCCAGTGAGTCCAATAATGTAAGGGCGCGGCGGGAGCTGTGGTCGTGGCTCCGGCCTTCTCCAGCGGGTTCCCAGCAGATCGATGCGTGTGTTACTCGAGCTGACCTTGGTCTCGTGGATGCCATCATGCACGTTGCTTTCAACAATGTCAATCACAAAGATCTCCAGCTCGCGCAGTTGCTTGGCCGAGCGTACCTCGTTGACCTTCTGCCCTCCTCGCAACGTCTCCGCACTGACCACAATCAGGTCCAGGTCTGGATCCACTTGCGTGGGACCAAAGGGATCATCGATGGGCACAATCTCGTACTGCAGCGTACCATCTATGTCCATTAGGAACTCCCTTAGCCGGGCGATGCGCTCTTCCACGGGCAAAATCAAGTCCGGTAGCGTCTTTCCTGCAGACAGCGATAAGAATGGCCGTTAAGATAAGCTTTTTATTTTGCCAATTCATGCCCGTCTTACCCTTCGTCATGGCGGAGGTGGTTACGCCCACAACCAAGCGCTTGCAGGTGCGCAGTACAGCCTGGGTAAGGAATATCTTATGCCCCAGATGAATGCGATCGAATGTCCCGCCCAGGACAACCGAGGGATACACCTTCGGCGGCTGGGTGTCATCCTGCTGGGCCCCTAAGTCTGAGATGACCGAGTCCTCCAGGAAGATTGTTGGCTTGCTGATGTTAAGATCCGCCCGGAGCCTGTCGCACAGCTCAGGATGATGTGCATCCGAGAAGATTAGGTCGACGGGCTGGCGCAACTTCAAGGATCCACTGGCACCTGGTCGTAGGGGCGAGACAAGGACGCGCAGGTCCAACTGGTTGCCCACATAGCTGCTGCTGTTGGCGTACAGCTGCGAGATTAGACGACCCCAGACCGGAGGCGGTGGCACTGGTGACGTCGTGGACGTTGACCCCGTCACATTTAGGTGGATGTACAGTGAATTCACGTACTTCTCGATGGCGCGCAGGGATTTGCCAAGGTGCTTGATGTTGGACACCACCAGGAGACCTGTGGATGAGGCCATTCTGCTCGATTGATTGCGACTAATTGTGAAGGCTAGCTCAACAATTGCATCAACATTGTGACGAGGGGTTGTCGTTCCCAATTACAATTATCGATACGTTCTGATAAGGTGTAAAAATACCGTTATAAAAATAACATTTTTAACTCGAATAGTAGGCATAAATAAAAAAATGTAGCTGCAAGCCTTTCAATAAGATATTGCTTACATTATCAAGGTAATATATGTCATATTAAATTTAAAAAATTTATAATTGTTAAGAAAATATCGAAATACATTTTAGTAAATATCGTGAAATGCTTTAGGACATTTCGACAGGCCTACCGCGTCACTGGGCCGCTCGCGAGTTGGCAGCCCCAAACGACGAAAATGAAGCGAAAAGAGAATCCGCAGTCGGAAGAAACACGAGGGAAGGAATTGCCATTATTTTCGAAAGCAGACTTTTCGTTCTAAAATGCCTGGCCGCGCACGAAATTGAAACAGATCGGTTTGTGAGCGAACGTTTCTTAATCGTAATGCTCAGTAGGCCAACACATCAAGATCGCAGCGCGAAAAAGCCAGAAAAAGAAGAGTGCTCCCGAGTGCGTTTGTGTGCGTGTGTCGGTGTCGCAGTCGGTGTGTGAAGCAAGAAGCAGAGTGTTCGAGAGCGGGGCGAGGAGAAAAGTGAGCGTAGAGCAACTAAGCAGTAGGAGAGTTTTGAAGGACGTGTGGACAGTGCAGAAGCATCTCCAGAGTCTGCTTTGGATCGCACGCCCATGTGCATTAGCTAACTGGGTGGCGAAAACCACCAATACACGCCACACCACGCCCCCCACACCCGTTCAAAATTCCACCGCAAATACCCAGCCGGAGCATCGCCATGCCCGTTTCGATGGCCGTATGCGAAACGGCGAATGTAGTCAACGCAGCGCTGCGCGAATCCCTTGGCGGCAACTCCTCCGCCGGCTCGTCGACTGACCAGGCCAAGAGCGGCGAGGACACCAACGGCAGCCTGCAAAATCACATCGTGGCCAATGCTAAGCGCATCCTGATGGCCAAAATCGAATACGAGGAGGTGCCCAACTACCACGAATCGGTGCTGGAGAACCTCAAGTCCAAATATATTGTCATCAAGCCGGGAAATCCAGGCGCCATCAATGGCTTTAGTGGCAAAAACAATACAGGCAAACTTGTGGGCGCAAATGGACATGGTGAGTACACTGAGTAAAGATATACAACAAATATAAAATCCAAAAGTTGCTTGCAAAAGTGGCTTTTTCCGTCTGCGCCTTCGTCTGTGTTTCTTCTTTGTGTGGCAATTTTTGCGCAATTTTCCATGTGCTATATCTTCATATATATATATATATATATATGTATATGTTTCGTCCCATTTGTTTTTGCCAGATCTTTTGGGAATATCCCTCCACAAATCACGTGTGATGTTTTTCCGCAAACATATTTTTTTTATTGCTCCGCCTGCATTTTGTCGGCAGTGCAGTCGACGTCGGCAGCGCAGCATACCTGTACTTTTTAGGCGCTTCTATATGTGTGTGCGTGCGTGTGTGACGGCGTTTTTGGGTGGTGTACGTGTAAACAGAATGCAAAGGAATACGCGGAAAAAGCAAAACAAGTACAACGCCGTAAAGAGTAAGCTGGGAAAGTGACAGCAGCAGCAGCAACAACAAAGCCGCCTCTTCCGAACTTCTGATTCACAGAAGTTGTGGCGGAAAAAAACGTGCTGTATTTCCAGCGGCAAATGTAAGAAGAAAAAAAAAAGACAAAAAGCACGAGGGCTCCCCTCCGTAGTTCCGTCTCTTTCCCCCGCACACATGGCCAGCCCCAGCGGTGCTTTTACTGGCTTTGTTTTATTTTTTAAATGCGGTAAATGCGCCGCAATCTGCTTGTGCGTGATAAAAAAGAGCACAAACAAAGGCCAGACTCGCAAAAGTGATTCACACAGAGCAGGAAGTGGACACAAAGCCCAGCAGCAGGAGCTGTTACAAGATGTTTCGACTTTTCTTTTCTTTTTTTGGCCTGGTCAATGCCTCGAACACAGTTACAAAGACAATAAAAGGGGGGAGCATTGGGCCTACAACAACCACTGTTAGGTCGCGCCAAAAATTCAGTTGGCAACACTGTGCCGCCCCAACCCCCTAGGCCAGAGTGAGTCCACTGTATTCGTCGGCAGAAGACACTTCGACTGCTTCACCACTCGCCATCCCTCTCATTCGCTTGCTGTTATCAGCTTAAATTTTCTTCTTCTGCCAGTCGCCATCCCGCTCACACGCTAGCTGTTATCAAAGATTCGATAGTGCTGGGTAATATCTGAGATATGTGTACCAGAATAGGTACAATTTCCCAAACAAAACTGCAAGATACATATTTGGGGTAAATATAAATTTACGATTGAGATGACTGCTGTGAAAATATGTTCAGATAAAATCTGGTCATATCACATTCTGTAAACATGTTCAAGGATTTGTATTTCAAAATTTAGTACTAGAAATTCGGCATAGACTTTGTGTTCAAGTTTCTTTGTTCTATTGAGAATAGCTATCTTAATGCTGCACAGTCTGGTGCCTAGGTACAATAAATGTGTACCCTTTCCAACACTGCGAACAGGTGATGGAAGTGCGATTGTGTGTCAGCAGTTTCCACAGCGAGCACTGCTCGTTTTATTTATATTTCATAGCAGCGCGGATCAAGTGACTTAATCTGCAGAAGGGAATCCTTCCAATAAATGCATTATGACTGTGATAATGGTGGACGGGTTCGCCCTGTGGCTGCTCTACAAACTGTTCCTGTCTCCCTGCTGCCTTCTCCTGTGGCACGTGCTTAAACTGTCTACCGTCCTTTTTACCTTTGCAGACAATAACGGCGCCCGCAAGCAAGCGGAGCACCCGAACAATCAGTCGCACCACAATCATCCGCATCCAACAAGCAATCCCAATGAGTTGCCCAAGCCGAAGAGGGTCCTCTATCCGCGGGAGAACATACGCATTGGCTGGAAGCAGTCGGAGCGCAAATGGCAGGTGGGCACGGGCATGATCAATGTGGGCAACACCTGCTACCTCAACTCAACGCTTCAGGCGCTCCTGCACATACCCGCCCTGGCCAATTGGCTCGTTTCGGAGCAGGCGCATCTGGCTGACTGCAATGTGGCCGAACCTGGCAGCGGTTGCATCATTTGCGCCATGGCCAAAACACTTTTGGCCACCCAAAGCAATCAGTCGGCCGTCAGGCCCTTCCTCATCTACTCGAAGCTAAAGCAGATCTGCAAACACATGGTCGTTGGTCGCCAGGAGGATGCGCACGAGTTCCTGCGCTTCCTGGTCGAGGCCATGGAGCGGGCGTATCTAATGCGGTTCCGCAACTACAAAGAGCTGGATCAGCTGGTAAAGGAGACCACGCCCCTGGGACAGATCTTTGGGGGCTATCTGCGCAGCGAGGTGCGGTGTCTGAGCTGCAACCATGTGTCCATCACGTTTCAGCACTTCCAGGATCTGTTGCTCGACATCCGCAAGGCAGACTCCTTGGAGGATGCTTTCGAGGGACACTTCTCTCGAGAACGGCTAGAGGATATGGGCTACAAGTGCGAGGGATGCAAGAAGAAGGTAGGTCTTTGTGACCTTTGTTCTGTAGTTCATTTTTATTTAATCGTATCGCTTGCAGGTATCTGCCACAAAGCAGTTCTCTTTGGAGCGTGCCCCAATCACGCTTTGTATACAGCTGAAGCGATTCTCCATGATCGGCAACAAACTGACCAAGCAGATCTCCTTCAAGCCACGCATCGATTTGAGCAAATACGCAGCCCGTTCACCAGCGGCTCAGGCTCAACCGCTTACCTATCGCCTGGTGTCGATGGTCACTCACTTGGGAGCGTCCCAGCACTGCGGTCACTACACGGCCATTGGATCCACGGATACGGGCAGCTTTTACAACTTCGACGACAGCTACGTGCGGCCAATCACAATGCAGAATGTGTGCAACACAAATGCCTATATTATGTTTTTCGAACTGGATCTCTCACAGGCTGCCAGTCCGCCGGCCAACAGGCCCAATGGAGTGCGTTTGACCAACGGACACAGCACAACGCCAGTGCCGGCGGCGACTGTGTCTTCGCCTTCACCAACGCGTTTCATTGGTCCTCAACTGCCGCCGGTTGGAGCAAACGGTTACACCAATGGCAATGCCCAGAAAACCGCCATCCAGTTTAAGCAGCAAAACCAGCAGAACGGACTCCAGCTGGGGACCGGAAAGTTTCAGGACACTGCGAAGCCTCCACTGGTTGGCGCATACGCTAAAGGCGAAGCTACTTCAGCTCCCACTGCAAATGGTAACAAGAGTTCCTCCCCAAGCAGCAACAGCAGCAGCAACCACAAATCAATAAACCAGCAACAATATCTGCCAATATCCTCGGACGATGAAGACATCGATGATGAGATGAAGCCCGGGCCAACGACAGCCCAGCTACCGAGCATGCCCAATATGACGGAGGATAGTACGGAGCCTAAGGCAAAGTCTCCTGTAAAGATTCATTTAAAGACTCCCGTCAAAACGCCACTGAAAAGTCTAGTGCCCTACGAATCCGCCTCTGAGGAGGAGGAGGCGCCTCTACCGAATCCCCGCCAGAGTACAGAAGGGGAGGATTTTAGCGAGTCGGACCAAGAGTCTGGCCAGACCAATGGTCACAGTAAGACCAATGGCAGCCTCACCAACGGCTCAGCCTCGTCATCGGTTCACGTTAACAACAGCAAACAAAAGACTGATGCCATAGACGAGATATTCAAGAGCCTGAAAAAGTCCGCAGACAGTGAAGAAGACGACGACGAGGAGGAGCCCAGCATTCAGCTAACAAATGGATGGCACCCACAGAAGCAATCACAGTCTCAAAGCAAAGCACCACCATCGCCCAAGACGCCACCCTCGCCAGCGGTCATCAAATCGAAGACGGGTATCTGGAAAGTTACGCGTAACGATGAGGTCGATGCTATCGACGATGATGATGACGCCGTGGTGGTGGAAGGAGCGCCGGTGAAAATTCCAACGCCCAATAAGACCCATCGCAATCCCTTCTCGAGTAGCAAACCCTCCACGGACTCGCCCGCAACGCCAGGCGCCAAGCGCCAAAAGTTGCTCAACGGCAGTGCGCTCAAGTCGCACCAGCAGCCAAGGGTGGGCAATGGCTACCAGAGCAATGTCACCTCGAATGGAAGCACCGTCAATGAGCTGCTGAAGCAATCGTATCGTGGATACGGCGCCTCCGTGCTCAGTTGGAATGGCAAGCCGGCGGAGCTCGAAAAGGAGGTGAGTTCAGAGAGGCATTTTCTTGAAGTGCTTATCTATCCCTTGTAACCATGTCACTAACGTTGATACTAAATCTATGCATGGTAAACACTTTCTTTGGGTCTGTGCTTCAAAAATAACAAGTTGCGGGCTTAATACGTTGGAAGCGTACATAAATTGGTTTTCTTTTGCGGTTCTACCTAAATCTTTATTCTTTAACTGGCTGTTGGTCTTCTTTTTTGTTTTCTATGTCGTTCGCTTAGCTGTTGCATAAAATGCAATTCGATTGAGTTGATTTACTAAACGAACTTGTTTGTAATTTGCATTTGTTTCCACATTATCCCCATTCATTTAGCCTTTTGAGTTGGTTTGTGCGAAACGGATAGCTGGTCACGGCAGTGTGGAAGGCAGCGATATCGTCGAGGGCTCGGTGGCAGTCGACGCGGCAGTGACTAGTAGCAGTGACAGTAACGACGTGGTCGTAATTGCAGTGGCGGTATCAGACGCGACCGCTGACGCACCCGATCCGGATCGTCTCACGGACGGCCGGTAGGAGGCAGAAGCGGCGGCGGCAGAGGCGACGCTTCTTCTGTTTCCCCACTAAGCTCACACCACACAAAACAAATACAAACAATACGATTACCCCGAATAGTCTGTGATGACTGCGTTGCTGGTATCCGTTCCCAACCGGGCGGGCACCACAACGCGTCCTCTGTTCAGCGAGTGTGAAAAGTGTAGAGAGAGTTGCAAAAGTCATTGCGGGAGAGAGTGACTGCACCAGAGCCTAGGTAATTGACCCGATGACTCCGCATCCGTGTCCCCGTGCAATGAAGCTTATGATTTGACTGCTGGCCGGCACGTTGTTTCTTTCATTTCACCCGCCTGATACGCCATAAATTCAACCGTTGTGCCGTTACCGTTTTGCCTGATAACCTGTCACCGTGAACCGTAAACCGTAAGCCACTCACCCATTTCGATTAGACTGTGCATATTCCCAGTGCTTGTTCGCGAGCGTACCGCACTCATCTGCATAAGCTCCATTACCTAGCGCATGCCAGCCAGCCAGCCAACCAGCCTGCCCATTCACAAGGTCCGAACTCTAGCCTAATGCTTGATATTCTGTTTTCCGCAGCTACTGGTGGATGCGCGCGAGCAGCGGCAGCGGGACCTCGACGACGACGAAGAGAACGAGATGGATCGTGGACGTCAGCGGAAGGTGAAGTCCGGTTCGGCTAAGGGAAACAATGCCAGCAACAGCACGCCCGGTTACAACCCATTCCAGGAGTACGAGGGCCAGAAGCGCTGGAACAAGAACGGCGGAGGTGGTGGATTTTCTCGATTCCACAATCAGAACTATCGCCAGAACTTCCAGCAGCGCAACAAGTTCAAATTCAACCGCTTCGGAGGACAAGGCAGCGCGAAGTTCCAGCAGCAGCGAGCCCTGCAACGACACCTGTCCGCCGGCGGTGGCTTCAGCCGGCGACAACCTTCGGCGCAGCAGCAGCAGCAAACCTAACTGGATGCGGATAGGCAAGGGTCAGGAGAAAGAGAAGACGGAGCGGAAGAGGGAGACGCCGATGCGACTGCGGCGTGTGCATTTGTTATTGGATTTCAATTTCGCATGAGTTTTGTAAACGTTTTTTAACTGCTGATGATGAACATATTAGAAGTAGGAGTAGGCGTAGGACTATAAGCTATAAGCTAGAGCATAATTGTTGCCCCCCAAAATCATCCCCAACCTTCACCCAAGCACACAGCCCCATTAGAAACTAAGGCTATCATTAAGTACGATAAAAAGAAATGCAAGATTGTGTTTGGCTGAATTCGTTTTTATTGCATTGGATCGGTATCCTTGCACCAATCGGGTTCTGGGGATACCGTTTTAATGACGCCAATAATCAAGCAACAAGGTTACCGCTCTAATGTTTCATTTTTAAAAAATGTTAACCCCGTAAAGGCAAACACTAAACAGGCTGCACAACTGCGCAGAATGGAAATAAAGCAACCCAATACGTTAAGAACCTATCCCTAAACAGCATGCAAGCAAAATTTGTACATAGATTTCGAGACTAGACCTAGGACCCATGAAAAATTTATTGTAATTTTAGCGGCGCCCCCCTTTTATTTATAGAGCATAACCGAACGGCGGCGAGCAGCGATATTGCCAATGTTAATAACCCAAAAAAAATAAAGTATGTTGGATGTATATGTACCATGAATACGACGGAGAAATGTGTACGCGAGCGGTGAAAGAAAAGATCGGCCGCATCGGCGTATTAGCAAAATTATTGTACAAGCCAGGAATTATACAGTTTATTTGATCAACTAGAGTAATAGTAAATAAACCGTAAAACAAACTATGCTAAAAGCTAAACTTAGTCGGCATTCCGTTTGCGCCGCAGCTCCTTCTTGTTGACCATCCGACCCTTTCGGTACTTGGTCTGGTTGGCCTTTCCGTACTTGAGCTGCTTGCGCTGGTGCTTGGGAACGCTCTTGATGGTGTTGTTGCGGTCCCGTTTGGCCTTCTTCTGGTTGTTCTTCTTGTCCAGGCGCTCCTTCTGCTTGAACAGCTTGCTCTGGTGCATTTTCTTCAGCGTTTTGGTCTTCATCAGGCGGTCGAGATCCTTTTTGCTCTTGATGTCTGGCAGCGTGGAGTTGTTGCCCTTCTTGGCCTTCGGCTCCTCTTCGTCCTCCGGCTTGGATTTACGTTTGCGGGCGTTGGGATCGAAATCCATGCCGGGTATCCTATTGGCCTGGTCGGCTTCGTCCTCCTCGCTCTGGGCAGGCTGCTCCTCCGGTTCGCTTTCCTCTGCCGTGTTGGCACCCAACATATTGCGCTTGGCGGCCAGATCGTTGGTGGTCAGCTCCACGATCTTCACTTGCACTTCGTCATCTTCGTAGGTCTCCTCCTGCTGCTCTGCCTCCTCGGCCTTGTCCTCCTCG
Source organism: Drosophila simulans (assembly GCF_016746395.2). NCBI lineage: Eukaryota > Metazoa > Arthropoda > Insecta > Diptera > Drosophilidae > Drosophila > Drosophila simulans. Next base: position 5,669,313 of record NC_052522.2, read on the forward strand.
GTGAGTTCGCGCAGTGGTTCGAAGGACTTCTTCAGGTGGTTGAAGCCATCCTTTACCTCCTGCCGTATGCGCTTGCGCTCGTTCTTGAGGTTTCTTTCCAGTTCCGCCTTTGCACGCGATCGTCGCTCATTCTTTCTTTTCCGGAAGCCACTGAGGAACTCTCTGCGGGATTGGGATGTGGGCATTAGTATCCTCTGGGGATTTTTTGTCTCCTCACTTACATGCGTTTCTTGTTGTCGAAGACAACCTCTGTTTTCTTCTTGGGAGCCTTTTTCCTGGTCATTTTCGAAAATTGTGCTATTCGTTTTTGTTTACGTTTTCAACATGTGCGAGAGCGGCCAGTGTTACCAGATGGGCAAAATACTTTTCCCCGAAACGAAAGGTGCGTTAAAATTCAAAAATTTTTAAAAGCAATTTTTATAGTGATGCGTTTCTTGGTTTTTACCTTTAATTTGTTGGTATCATATGTTATACAGGTTTTTAATTTCAATTAGTTTTATTTTTAAACTTTTCAAATCGCTTTTCGTATATATATCACATGATTATATGTTCAAGTTCAACAAGTTCTTCTAAAGAAGCATTAACATTACACAATCGTAAGACTATATCTAGGGAACTTCGTACAACACTACGATCTAGAACTAATCAAAATACAATTAACGATATATTCTGTTGCCATATGTATCTGGTATTCGTTTCGTAACTGATATATATTGGGTTTATCATAAATTCATTCGGTTTACGTTGCTCGCTGGCACCGTACTCACTCACTCGTCGTCATATTCCAGGACGAAGAGTTTTTTGCGTCGGAACGATGAGGTGTCCAGGACCTTGGCGGAAGACAGGGCGGAGCATGGACTCTCGAAATCGTGTACCTGAACGTACCTGCCCATTGAATCCACACTGAAAGCGGATGGGTTACATGCTAGTCCATGAGGTAAGCGATTGAGGGTACTCACTTATTCTTTAGCAAATCCAGACGGGATTTGCCTTGGTTTGTGTTCAATGGCGTGGAATTTATTACGTTGGGGCTACCCTGATTGGAGAGGTCCAGCGGGTCCTCGCCGGAAAGGAAGTCGGAGGCATAGCAGTCACGATTGGCAATGGGTGTGGATCCTACCAGCTGGAACTCCACCCGAGGCACCAGAGGCACTCCCTTTGACGAAGGCGAGGATGGCACTATGTTAATGTTGGGCTGTGAGGCCGTTATGGGCTTGCATAGATGCAGGACCTCCAGGAAGTACAGAAGGTAACGAAAGGCGGCTGTTTTCCAATTGCACATTCTTCCCCAAACGGCACGGCGAGATCGCCTAAAACTACGCGACTGCAAGTTGTCAAGAGTTAAGATTGATTCTCAAAGATGTGCTTGGGAATGCTTACCAGCATTGTGAAGTTCATTAGCGACTTGCGCTTCTTTTGCAGGTACTGCAGCTTGGGATGTGAGAGTAGCTGCTCGGCCGTTGGCCTCTGCGCAGGATCGGGCTTCATCATGGACTTAATTACCGACTGCAGCTCCAGTGATATTTCTGTGCGAAGAGAAAGGCTTTAGGAACCTGCCATTTAAGTAGACAGCTAGTCGCAACTCACTGTTTATGAACTCCTCGGGCAGGATGCCGTGCCTCAGTTCGTGCCACAGTGGGCCGTTGGAAGGAAGATCCATGTAGCACGCCAGCTCTAGCATGGCGATGCCCAGACTAAAGATGTCCGCAGCCTTGGAGAAGTGACCCTGCAGGATCTCTGGAGCCATATACCTCGAATCTCCCTCCGTGGCGTGATGGCTGTTGGCCCTGTCCACATCGATGACCAGTCCGAAGTCTGCCAGCTTGCATGTTTCGTCGTCCTCACCGATCAGAACGTTGTCCAGTTTAATGTCCAGATGGATGAGATTCCGGTCGTGCAGCGACTTGAGTCCTCGCAGCAGATCCAGCAGAATGTGCCAGATGCGCTCCTCCGGTATCCTTTGGCAGCGCAGCAAGTACTGCTCCAGGCTTTCGCGGCACAGCTCCATTTGCATGTACAGTCGGTCGTACTGCTCCCAGGCGCGGATAAACCGGATGCAGTTCTCATGGCCGGAGAACTCCTCGTAGCGCCTCACCTCTTCCAGCCGCTCGGCGCGGTACTGTTCGCCGCGGAACAGCTGCTTGGAGATCTTGACGGCATACAACCGGCCGTCGGTGCGATCGCGCACCTGGTACACCTCGCCGAAGGATCCTTCGCCCAGTTTGGCCAGCCTTTCGAAGCACTGCTCGAAGTGTGACAGGGACAGGGTGCTCAGCTCGGCCTGGACTGGCGACGAGGGCAGCGTACTGGAATCCGAACACCCGGCGTCACGAAAGGAGATCGCGTGCGCGATCTGGGAACTATTGGTGCTACAGGAGCCCAGCGATTGGCTTCGGTTCAGATTGTTGTTATCCACGGCGACATAGCCACGCGTCTTGTACTTGGGCGGCCGGAAGCGATTGCTGTTCTCCCCATTGCACTGTTTGTGTCTGTGTTTGTCGTCGTGCAATTCCGGGAGGGGCAGTCGATGATGCTTTTCCATTTTCAATTTTGGGTGTCTTTTCTTATGAGTGGGCGAGTGTGACCATATCGGACAGCCGGCGAAATCCTGGCTTCTTCGCTTGAGACAATAAGAGCCGGCTAATTCACATGTATTTAATTATTTTGATCTTTATTGGGGTATAATTATTTGTTTCAATTAACTTAAGCTCCTGTAATTGGGTACAGTTATTACAAGCACTTGAAATGTCGCTTAATTGTCTCGAATAATCATATATCGTAAATAGAGATGGGAGAAATGAGTTAGTGACTGAACAAGACAAACAGTGAACTATTCTTAAAAACTTTAATCTAATCTAATTTCCTTAATGAATATTTTTTAAAAATTACCTAAGTAGCTATATAGTGGAATCATACCTTTATGTATAGGCCGCTATTTCAAGGAAAATATGGTATTTGCGAATACGATATAATTCAAGTGTGCCGCCCAAATGCGGTATTTTTTTGGATCATTGCAATAGACAAATGGTATTTGCAGTATTATGCCCTTAGGTACCTGGTATATTTTAACGGTCCAGCTGCGGCCGCACTGAGTTTATTAACAACATAGAAAACAACAAATTTATTAGCAAAATGGTTAGCAGAAATATAGAAAGGTAAATACGGCGCCCAGTTACGCGGATGCAGTGGGATTACGCAACGCATTCCATCTGGGTGCAGCCAAATCGCAGTTCCCAAGTGCACCTGCCCTGGTTATGCAATTTAGTAGGCGGCTTCTTCATTTATCTCGTCCGGACAATGGCTTCTCTGCTTCGGTTGTTCTGAGCGCTTGATCTTGACCTTAACCTTGAGCTCCACATCAAGATAACCATGATTGATTCGTGTATTGTTGTTCTACTTGTGCAGCACCAGTAAGGTGCCAACTTTCCATGTCATCCGCGAGGTCTACGACAGCTCTAATGCTCACGAAAGATTCGAGGCTGAACTGGACAAGGCGCTGGAAGCCAAGGTGGACTTCATCGTTATAGAGCCGCCTCGGCTGGGCGACGAAACTGGTAATTAGGGAGAGCTTCCTTTGAAAGCACAGTATTGATTTCATATCTTCACAGGTCGTTGGATTTGGGTGGGCAATTGCCTGCACAAGACGGCGGTGGCCACTGGAGTGGTTTCCCTGGTGGCCAGCTTGCTGTGGCGGGATCGCCCCATCATTGCAGCTCCCGCTTGTGCACTCTCGATTTTTTGCACAGGACTGTACACGGTCTCCTGGAACTATGATCCTTGTTGTCAATATCAGGTATGAAAGGAAAAGTTCTGGATATTCTCGATTGAGCAGCTCACTTTGGTTGTGCTTTCCAGGTGGAAAATAATGACGCCGTGTTGGAGAAACTGCCACTGACAGATGTCTCCTCGCCTGTGATTTTGGGCTACTCGCCCAACTCAAAAACCAAATACTTGCACCGTGGCGTATCCTTTCTCTCGGCTGCCCTGTGCGCCTGGCAGATTTGGAGGTCCTACAAGTAGGGGTCGCAAAGGAGCCCCTGATATGGCCAGCTGCTGGATTAGGCCTGTCCCCTGCGGAGGCGTAATACCTAATAAGTTAAGTTTAGGCACATAGGCGAATGCATTTCTTTTAGATTTTCGAACGATTTTAACACAATGTATTGTCTTTCGTGAAACTTTTAAATGTTCCCATAACCAGTGTCCATGTCTAGTGTTCCCGTGGCTGCCACTTGCACTGGCTAGCATGCTCATAACTTATTACGGTCCCCAAGCCCAAGTTAGTCTTAAGAGAGGAGCAGCCTCTGCACTGTAAATTAAGCAAAGCCAACCTCTGTGTATAAAGCGAAACCCATTTATGATTGTTATTAGAGTCTAGTTGAAGATATCAGCAAACGAAAGTCAAATAAACGCAATGCGAATGTTACTCCCGGCTTTAAAGTTACCCCAGAGCTAAGAGAGTCGAAGAGTGAGTGCGATAAGAGACCCCTTGAAAATTCGTAGCTGATGATTTATGGAAATGTTGTGCTTCATGCGGGCTGGTTCTCTCCCTTGTTCTCGTCGCAGTCGTTTTGTGCATTCTGCTGCCAGTGGTTGGCAGCGGCGACTCCGATCGATCGAGTGGTGTGTTCCAGTGCGATCCGGTAAGGAGCTGACCCACTCCACAGCACCACCTTGATGCCGAGGCTGCAGTCATGGACTCCAGCCACATAGCCGTGCGAGTGGGTAAGTCCGGCGATAGATAAGCCCTTGTCTTGATAAGATATAGTTAAGGGGTGAGATATATACATCTCGGCTGGATATCCCAGCCCAGTTAGTGGCAAGATGCCGATCTTTGTTAGCGCCTACAGTCTGCGTGCAATCAGCAAATACTATGCCCACCAAGACCAGAGTGGCCTGGACAAACTGTGCCACTTGACTAATCATCTGGTCGCCTTTATCTTCGCTAAACTCCATAATTTGTTGTTTGCTCTATATTTCGCTACGATAGCACGTCGTAGTCCCTCGCCGGCCGCCGTCTCCCAGTCGTCGTACGGCAGTCTGGGTTCCAGCCAAGATATACACATTCGAGTGGACAAGGATGGCGTTGCCAGCGAATCCACTCCGCTGCTGGCAGCTGCTCAGCGGTCCATCAAGACGTCCTCATCCCTCACAGCCTCAGTCTCCGCCTCCTCCTCGACGCCTTCGAGTTGCCGGAGGAACCCCACGCTCCACGAAGACTGCTTCAATTGGCGCTCGGTGGGACTGCTGGTCATGTGTGCATCCGCCTTGGCACTGGCCGCCTATTTGCTCTGGAGACAAAGTGAGTTTGCCCGCTGATGGTGGACGTGCACGAGTACGTGCTCAAATCGTTATTGTTACATATGCATAATAAATAAATCTCAATTAGCTGTGAGTTATGATAAGCTGCTCATGTGCGTTTTGATGGGCAGGCGAAAGTATTCAAAAATCTATCTATTAAATCTATACTCATGAGATAATGTATCTGACATTAAGTTTAAGCAAACCAAACTTAAGATTCGTTTCATATTTCGTATGCATGCATGACTCATTGTTAATTTTTTGGAAATTCGCCTTTATAGGCGGACAAAGCCACTTAATGACTGAATCACTTTGCACTGCTTGCAGCCCAAACGCCGGACTTTGGCTACCGACTCAGTATCGTGGGTCATGGCATATGGTCGGATATGGATATCCAGGGTCGGGGAACTCTTTTCGATCCGATCGGTGTCGACACAGTGATTTTTACCCACACTGGGAGCAATGAATGCCACGATGATTGCCCGGATGTATTGCATAAGCTGGAAGTGAGTTAATCGGACATAAGTATGTGTACATTGTAATCAAAGCTAAATTCATTCATCTCCTTAGAGGTCGCATCTTGGCGAGCTGCCCTACAACTTCCTGGTCGCCGGTGATTGTCAGGTCTTCGAGGCACGAGGCTGGCACTATCGGAGTCAGTATCCAAGGGATCTAATTGGAATAGACTCGTTGGTGATGGCCTTTGTGGGTAACTTCAGTGGGAGGCCACCCATCGATTGCCAGTTGATGGCCGCCCAGGCTCTGATTCTGGAATCCCTAAAGCGTCGGATTCTGCAGCCAGTGTACCAACTCTTCGTGTTGGGCAGCTATACGGACGCATTGCAGCGGGAACTGAGGCACTGGCCGCACTACGCGAGCCACCAAACGTCCAAGTGAAGCAACAAAGAGATGATTCCAAATTATTCCTCTCGTTTATTGTACGCCAAACACAAACAGTATACAAAGAAGCGCAGGATGAGTAAAGCGGTTGCCACCGATAAGCGAATCAGGGATCCCCAGGATCGGGCGCTGGCCAGGATCGGGGGACCGGCGAAGCGTTGCGCATTGGGTTAATTGATTGGATGTTGCCTAAGACTAAGGACTATAAACTTAAACTACAACTGGCGATCGGCTAGTCGAACTCCAGTTTCCGAAAGCTACCCTCGATGGACTCGATTTGTGAAACGAAGTTGGGTCCGCCGGTGGAGGCCTTTTCGGCATTGAAGCTGCTGCGCCGCTGGATGCCGCGATCGGAGAGCAGTATGCTCTTGTCCAGGCCGAGGATCAGGTCGCGCTTGCTCGCCAGCTCCTGCTTCCACAGCTCGATCATCTCGCGCATGGGCACCTTGCCACCCATTTCCAGCGGCAGACAGCCCTGGTCCACGCTCTTCATCAGCTCCTTCTCGCTGCCGTAGATGATCAGGCGGTTCTTCATCTTGGAACTGACGCGGTTCTTCACGAAATCAATGAGCCACTTGAGTGTGGATGGCACATTGATCAGGTGGATCTCCTTGTGACGCATGGGCAGCGATTGCTCACCCCACTTGAAGATGCGGGCAAACTCCGTGGGATTCCAGTTGGTCACATGCGCCGTGGTCACGCCGGCGAAGTCGCCCACATGCGATAGCCCAGTGATCTGCGTCTCCTGATCCTCCATCAGGCACTCGTAGGTGAGGAAATGCGCCTTGGCCTGGTCGCAGCTAGTGTGGATCTTCGGATTTAACCCCTTGGCATTGATGACCACCACGCGGCGACCGTGCTTGTCCCGCTGTGGCACCGCAAATATGTATCCCTGATCGATGAGGTCGCCGAGTCGCGGCTCCAGATAGTCCAGCTGGGTGCTCATGTGCGGGAACGTTCTCCTGATGTTCAGGTACTTGAGCAGCGTCTGCTCGGCCATCGGCACACTGAACTTCTTGGCGCGCAGGAAGCGCAGCAGGAAGGTATCGTCGCATCGCACATTCTGCAGATCCTCGTTCTTGGCCACCCAGTTGCGCAGCTGCTCCAGCGACTGCTCCCGCGTGCATCGATCCTCGCGCAGCTCCCGCTTGGCAATCTTCAGCAGTGCCTCCGGCAGGGCTGTCGTCTCCCCCTGATCCTGCACCATATTCTGCTCTCCTTCTTCGCTGGAAGATCTGCGGTTCGTTGCGGCTGCTCTGTGGTCACGCGATTGGCATGGACTGCGGTCACTACAAAGAACGATAAGAAGTGCACGGATTAGTCGGGGTTTTCTCAAATCCACATTGTATGATTAATATATATACATATACTGTTGTTAAAGAGATTGAATTTACTTACATACATACTTATAACATAAATAATTAAATAAAATAAGAATAACTTTTCTTCTTGATTTAGAATATTGAATATATTATCTATAACCAAGTTAAGCTCATTATAAAAAGTGCCCAATATCAAGTTCAAGCCTTTGGTTTAATCAATAGAAAAACTCACTTGGGAATCACCAACAGCTAAACTTATTGTTTAATAATTCTGCATATGTTTATCAATGAGATTTATTAGTGGTCATCCCATTGAAATTAGTTCAAGGTCCCAGTGATCTCAAGGCGAACGCCACCGGATCACGGATCGCTGTAATTTGCAAATATTTGCTAATTAAAACTCGCGTTTGAGACGCGTTTTTGTTAAAACAGCGCTGCGAAAGCGACGAAATAAAAAAAAGTATAAATTATTCACTTCTTTGTTGTTAGAGGAAACATAAAGCGACCACCAAATGCCATTATGGCCGCACATAAAATATGTATGGCAAAAAAAAAAAAACCAAAAAAGAAACCAGGCGAATTGGTTCAAGTTCAAAACTGTTTACAGAAAGCGGGTCAAAAAAAAATATATATATGTATGTTCGTAATTAGCCAGAAAGAGTTTCACTGTTTGAGCATCGAGCATTCATTGCATAACAATAAAGAGCGTGAAAAGCAAAGAAAAGTATGTGGAAAGCGAGCGAACAATGCCACTGTTTGACTTTTGCCTATAAACAAAGTGCCAACATCGATTTATACCAATATTTGCACACAATTTGTGATCCGAGCTGCGGATGGGTTTCGATTGTTTTATGGCCCTTTGTGTCTGCCCAATCCAATCCCCCCGCCAGATAATCGAGATCGAAATCCGTTTTCCCATGACATCGACCCATTTGCATATGTACATACATACATACGTACATATGTCTTGGGTTCGAACGTTGCGAACTCTGTGCCATTTAATTGATTCGATTTTGGTCCAAAATTTGCATTCGATTTTGCTTATTTTTGGTTTTTTCTTTTAGCTTTTTTTTTCTTTTGTCGGCTTTTCAATTTTCGTTTTGTCGGTTTTCCCCTCGCTCAACTGGAAATGCGATTTCAAAATGTCATTCATTGGGCAATGCGCCCGTTGGATCCCGCTTGCCATCTCTTTCGCCCGCCAGCTACCCCTCTCTCTCTCTCGCTCGCCCGCTCCTCCACATGTTTCAACATGTTTATTAGGAGCTCGTTGTGGCTTGCGTGGCTTTTGTGTGGCCAACTGAACAGGCCAATAATGCAACAGGCGGTGCAATCGTGGCTTATTTGGTAATTGTTATTCCACAGCCTCCTTTATTCCCCGCGCTGATTGATTTCCGAAAAGGTTTCAGGCTGATCATGTTTGCTTTTTCAAAGGCAGCACACAATTGCAAGTCCATTTTTGACCAAAAAGGTTAATTGGATTTTGATACATCTTGCAGTAGTTGATTGCCTTTTGATGGAAATGCGCATGAAAATCATAAAATTTAAAAGTAGGAGTAGGAGTAGGGCGGTTCGTTTGCTTATAAGTTTGGATTATTATCCTAAAACATATGTTTACTCTTGTTTATTTTTAGTAAATGCTGTAAGTGAACACTCTTTGCTTTTCTTCATATTGTTATGCTATGAAAAGTATGGAAAATGTTGAATGAAATGCTGTAAGTGATTTGATTAATCCTTGTATGCTTGTGCTATCCTGTTCATATATCCTTTCCGTTTTAGTTTTGGCTACATCCTTTTAGTTGCTCTCGAAATTATCACAAACACACACACACACACATTGGCACTTACACTCCTTTTTTCGATTCCTTTGATCGTTGTTTTCGAGCACGTCACACGCTGCGTATGAGCAATGCCAAACGCCCGTTTCGCAATCCTTGATACGGGTTCTCCGACCACGACTTGTATATGAGCACCTCGTTGGGATTTAGCTATGCCAGACGGACGATCTTCGAGAGACGACGCGCCGATCGAAATGTATGTACGTCCAAGCAACGCGAGGTCCAAACAACGAATGACGCTGGCTGGGGAGGCCTCGTCTAGCAAAACAACGAAAAAGCCCGAGGAGAAACAAAAATTGTTAAAGAAATTAACTGGATTATATAATGGCCATGCCACACCACTACAGACGAACACTATGTATAGCCCACTGAGCCGAGTGGCTGAGCGCGGGATTCGAATGCAATCTGATCGGTTTGTTCGCTGGGTAAATGCTGCTGCGGCTGCATGGAGATTGAGTTGGAGCTGGAGATGGAGGGAACAAGTTTTTGGCCAGCCGAAACTGAAAGTACGAAGTACACGAACCTTTTGGCCAGATGTTTTTTTTCTGTTTGGGGTAGAGCCTGATCCCCCAGCCATCAAAGGCAGCCATAAAGTATTAAAGAGCTGCTGTTGTTGGGCAATGTCAGTTGGGCAGTTAGTCACCTGCTCACTTGGTCACTTGGCCACCAGTGGCTGTGGATCAGGTTCGCTTGCGGTTTATTTTCGACTTTTCTTCACAGTTAAACCTTTGTCAATCCATAGCTGTATTCCCTGCCCATTTTCACGCCCATCATTTCATTCATTGGGTTTGTTTAAAAACGCGACTGGTTAAAAAAAAAATTAAAAATTTGCATTTTCATGGCTCGACTTGAGTTGGCAGTGAAGCGAGAATGGTGGCCAACCTTGAAAATGCAATACCCCATTCGTAATGATGCTGTCGCCATTGCTAATGGTCCAAACACCTAATGACCACCCGGCGCATACGTCATCTGGCGATCGGGTGATATGGCGATGTTTATCCAGCTCCCGAGCTCCCCAGCTCTCTAGTTCCAGTTTCAGTGCCAGTTGGAATTGCGACTGCAGTTTACGACTGGGAAATGCGTTGGCCCTTTCGGCTCTTTCGGTATCTTTGTGGAACCAGGGCCATGACGTGGGCTTGGAAATGTGGACATTCGAACATTCGAACATTTGGACATCTGAGTAGCGTTGGCATTTCGGCATTTCCCAACCCGAAGGGCGTAGGTCCACAAATGCATAGTAAGATTCATTGAGCTGCGATCATCAGCATGCTAATACAATGATTAGTTTCCGTTCGCCCGTGGGCGAGTTGATTGGATGAATCGATGGCTGGATGGTTGGCACGCCCTGAGTGCTAAACAATCATTAAACTGCAGTGTGAAAATGCCTTTGTTCGATGATAATTAATGTTGATCTTGTTATGAGCCTTGATTCAATGACAATTTCGTTTATTGATGGCGGAGAGAAGGCCGCTTGAGATAGATTTCCCTTCGCAACCTTGGTGGTTAAGTGAAAAACTCCATTTCATTAGCATTTGGCTATGTGGATGGGTGGACCATCATTTGTTGCAAAACTTCAAATTAACTTTTGCATTCTTTAATGACCATTAAGCTTAGCAAAAAGTTGAAGTTTTGTATCTAGGATTATAATATTAAATGCTTATTAAAATCTGTATAAATCTCAACTGCAAGTTTTAAAGTAGTTAGTTGCTCATGAATTGAAGCTGTGGTTTAATGACTTGAGCTCATTGACTTTAAAGTTATGCAGAATTTTATATTATATGTAAATATAATTAACCTTGTTCGCTGCATCCTAGATAAGTAGCTACATCCCTAAATGAAAGGAACTTAAATCAATCAGTTTAACCCAAAGTGGTTACATCCTTTATGTAAACTTCCGTGTTGGTATCTCCTGTAGTCTTACGACCCGGTTATTCCCCGATTGCAGCGATAACCTTCGCTGGTGCCCCTGACCAGCACGGATTGACCTACTCCAGCGCTCCGCCGGCGCAGGCAGATCTTAAACGGATTCGTTATGTTGGTAATAACCGCACTCGCTTCGCCAAGTGCTCGGTGTAATGTTGCTCACTCATCGCTGGCACGATTTTAATTTCTCACTCTTTTTACATTTATTTTTTCGTTTTCGTTTCATTTTCCCTCATTTTTTGTTTCTTTTTTTAGCCTGGCTTGCCGCATAACGGGTTTACGGCGCAGATGCCCCAACAACCCGTCCAATTGCTCCACATCAGCTGATAGCTGGTTGCCTACCAGGTAGCCCGCTCATAAAGATGCCGCCACCTCTCGATGCGAACAATAATAATAATTTTTAATAAACACATTACATGGCGCAAAGCGGACGAAACAATTTGCAATTTCTGTGAATCGAGGGGGGTAAATTTGGTACAGCTGGATTGGGTAAACTTTTTGATATGGCAGTAAATGGTAAAACCTTTTTTCGAAATATTCGGCCGTGCAAACAAACAAGCCTCGCTGCCCACAAGATTTTACGGTGCTTTTGTGATTTTGGTCTTAGCCATAATTAACAGCGAAGAAAATCAGCGGCAGGGCTTAATTATGGTTTCGAAAATGAATCGAGTTCCAGCATACACACGCACATTACCCATCCATACATTCTCTTTCTGGCTGCTGGCTATTTTCGGGTCTTTCTTGATCCGCCAAAAATGGCAGATGTTTGATTTCGTTAAAAATTTGCATATCATTTTTGGGGATTTACAGAACAATAATTTATCATCTAAGCCTTTTTAGGGCATCGATGAGGGGGCTATTTGGCCAATACGCAATACACACTTTGTTGATACTGGCGCAGTTACCACGAGCCCACTTGCCCAAGGTAAATAAATTCTTGGCTCACTTTTGGTCGCCGAATTGCGTCAGCTGTTAATTATAATTGCACAAGACAATGTCGCTGCTCTTGAGCCATTGTAATAAATACTAGGTAGCATAATTACTGGGGAATGGCCAACTGGGCTGTTCTGGCCAATTGGAACCTAACACGGCTAACTTAAACTAGATTCGCCGGCAAAAGTGTAATGCAAATTAGACTTAAGACAATTGCTCAAAAGACTTTGGTCCAGTTGAACGCAATTAAATATTTATAAATAGAAAATATGCAACGACAATTGCCAATTTATACCAGTTGAGTTAAATGAACGTTTAGTTTCATGTACTTATGCTTTTAAAATATAAATTTAAAATATAATACAATAGGAGTTATGTATTTTTGTAGCTAAATATCGTATTTTGCTGTAAGCAAACTGTTTATATATAAAAATATAGTTATGGCCACACCGCGTATGCTCCATTTCTACATTATGTAGTGAACAAAATAGAAGCACAGCTTTTCAAAACCCGATAACCTGTTGCGCGCCAACGCTTACAGGTTTCAGATAGACATGGATGTTATTAACATGAGTGCGTGGGTGCTAACAGCGCTAACAGGTGGATTTCATGTAGAGAGATAATATGGATTGAAAGTCACGATTTCTGATCATTAGTTTCTTTATTCGTTAAACAGTACACATAAAGAACGAACACATTTACATACAAACAAAAAACAATCAAAACTCGTTTTGTTCAGCTGAACAACAATTTTCGATCATACATTATTACAATTACTTATCAATTATAACCAAGTTAGCAGCCCTTCAAAGCAAAGCGCGACTTTTAAACGGATTCACCGCCAAGTTTATACAATTGATATCTATGCTACGTTCGATCATTACAATAGTAGTAGTTAACTTAAGATTAGAATATGCTTAATGCTAACTGAATGCAAGACAAAGAACCTACACTTATGTATATGGGGTATCTGAATAACTCGGGGCATGCTAAACAATAGGTTTTAGCCATTTATTAGTGTTCGTACATTTAGTTTTCAAATTAAATCATTTAAAAATAGTTTGATTTACAAAAACTAGAAGCTACATAAAAACCGCGCGACGATCTCGCGGCACTCATAATGAGATGCTTTTGCTTGGCGCCAGAATGAACAAATTCAAATAATTGCCATGGGGAATCTGGGAGGAAAGTTATTCGGAGACTACTTAACCAAATATTAGTACGTATGTAATATATGCATAATGAATAATAATCCGGCATGAATGTTGGGTGTGTGTGACTGACTGTCTCTGCTTGGGTGTGCGGGAGTGGTGTGTGCCGTGGGTGGATTTGTGTATGAATAGGACATGACCGGAACGTATCTAAATTATCGTTACGGGGTCTATCGCTTATCTACTGCAGATATAGCCTATGATAATCGTTGGCGCCGAAGGCGCAGTTGCATTTGGGACACTTCCGCTGCCGCGTTTCATACCTAGTGCGCAGGCAGTCGTAGCAGAAGACGTGGAAACACTTTGACAGGACAGCATCCTTCCGCTTCACCTTGCACGAGGGACACGTGAGCGTTTCTTTGTATTCGCGGATCTCCTCAATCATCACCTCGTCGATGGTGGTGCCCGACATCTCCATCTTCTTCATGCGCTCCGCCTTGCGTTTAAACTGCGCCAGCTCCTCCTGCAGCCGCTTGGTCTTGTAGGCCTCCGCCTCCAGCGAACTGGTCTTCTCCGCCACCACTTGCTGCGCCTCCTTCATCTGCGCGTGATACTTTTCCAGATGCAGCTTGAGGTCCGCTGCCGATTGCGCCGATTCAATCGCCTTGCGTTTGTGCATCTCCATGGCTTGCTGCCGCAGCATCAACTCCTTCTCAATCGACGCGACTGTGGCCTGCAGGCTGCGTTCCTTCTCCTCGAGCTTTCGCAGCACAATGTGCATGGCTTCGATTTGCGTGGTCGCCGTTGCCATCTGATCCTCCAGCACCGTCTTTTCCTCTCTCAGAAGTTTGTGCAGCTGGTTGGCCTTGATGCGCTCCGACATTAGCTTAAAGTTCGCATCGTCCTTTTCACGCAGCTGTTGTATGAGTCGGGAGTTCTGCTCCTGCATGTCCTCGAACGCCTGGCCGGTAACCTCCATCTCGTTCAGCAGTGCCTCCTCTTCGTGGGAACCGACAAAGGGTCGCGTGTAGTTCGCTGTGCCGGGCGCTCCACTGCCCCAAGAATTATCCGTGGGCTTGTGGTTGGCCATCTGTTTTTGCAGCTCGTACTTCTGCTCCTCCAGTTGCTTAATCTTACGTAACGCCTCCTCGTCGGCCAGCTTCTTCCGTTCCTCGCGCTTGCTTTCCTGCAGCTTCTTTAGCTGCTGGCGCAGCTCCTCGATCTCGGAGCGCAGTTTCTTCTCGGTGGCCATCAGCTGGACCTTGTCGCGCTGATCCTTCGATACGCCTTTGTACATATCCAGCAGGAGTTTCATTTCTTTCTGGTCGTTCAGCGCTTTTCTGTAAATCAAACCATGTTAAATAGATAATCGTAATTGCTGAACAAACTTACTTTAGTTGCGCCTTCAGATCCCGCACCGCTTCACTTTCCACTGCCTTCACATCCTTGGCCTTGACACCATCCTTGGAATCCTTTTCGTTTTTGACAGGAACAGAATTGGTACCAGTACTTGTTGAGTTTCCGGGTCCAGGGGAATCCTTCTTCTCAGCTGCCGCCGCGTCTCCAGAACTAAGCTTCTCTTGCTTAATGCCGTCCTTTACGTCCTTACCACTGGCCTCGTCATCAGCTTCATCTTCAGCCGAGATATGGTTCTCCTCCTTGATGGCTACGTTGGTATCGTTGCCGGAATTCGTTTGGTTTGTTTGTCCACTGGCAGAAACGTTGTTGGAGTTCTCCTCCTTCACACCTGTAGAGTTCTCCTGCTTGATTTCTTCGCCAGCCGCACCAGTCGCCGCCTGCAACTTGTTGCCTTCGAGGGTTGCTAGTGCATCGGCGAGCTCCTGACGCAGCTTCAAGTTGTCCGTCGAGGTGTCCTTGTACTTTCGCTTGTAGCGCTGCACCTCACCCTTCAGTTGGCCATTATGGTTTTGTAGAGAGGTGATCAGGTGGCGCATCTCGCGATTGATGGGTGCTGTCTGCTCGTTGGCTGCCATGTTCTGCTCGAACTCAATGCGTAGCGCTTCATACTCCTTGCGGATGAGGGCTAGAACGTCCTCCATCTGGATCATCTCGCTGCGTACCTTCTTCTGGGCAATAAGTTCCTCGCTCTCCATCACTTCGATTTGTCGCAGATGCTGGTTCTTGCTCGTTTGCAGCTGGTTTCGGGTCTCGTCCAGCATGGTCTTTATCTGCATGGACTCGTTGTAGAGCACGGAAAACTGGCTCTGCAGGCACTTGTACTCCGTGGTTTCCACAATTACGGATTCCGGCAACTGTCGTATCTGGAATGGATTTTAGGGATGAATCAGTATAATACAAAAAAATATAACCGAAATGACTAACTATAATTAGCAATGCTGCAGATATGGTAATACATTATTCATTCAAAACTTACATCCATTTTGAGCTTCTCCACCTCCTTGAGGGTTTCGCGATGCGTGGCGTGGAGCTTATCCAGCTCCTGCAGTCGGTTGTTGGCCAGTTCGCGGTACTCCTCCAGCTCCTTTTGCAGCTCCTCCAAGAGCTGGCTATTAACGCTGGTGGTAGCGCCGCCGCTGCCTGTGGAAGTGGGTGTCTTGGCACTATTAGTGCTCTTATTGGGATCACCGTAAATCTGGTGGTAGGCCTTCAGCTTTTCAATGGCCTCGGCCAGGTGGTTCTCAAGCTTATCATTCCGGCAATGGATCTTCTCTAGGTCATATTGCAGTTCGTCTATCTGGTTCTTCAGTTCGGCGTTCTCCGTCTCCTTGGCGGTATGGGCGTCCTGGTACTCCTTCATCTTCAGCGACATGGTGTGGAACTTCTCGTGTAGCGAGGTATTCAGATTCTGCAGCTTGTGGTTTTCGCTCATGATCTCGATGTGCGTTTGCTTCAGGGTTTCCTCTAGCGCATGGACACCGGCCGATGACGTTGTCGTCTCCGCATCGCCGCTGGCCTGCTGCTGCTCCTCCTCGCCGCCAGCCCCCGCTCCTGAACCGGAGCCAGCTGAAGCCAGACTATCACCTTTCAAGACATGAGTTATCTTTTCATTGCGTTGCATTAACCTATCAATAACCTGTACGATCTTGGCCACCGCCCTTTTGGACACTTGGACGCGGTTGGCCAGCTTCTCGTCCAGCTCCTCCTTGTCCCAGGTGGACAGTTGGGCGAGAAACGAGGTGGTCACCTCGTTCTCATTCCGGTTCTCCAGTTCATCGGCCGTCTCGGCATCGAAGCGCTGCAGCAGGACTCGTATGTCCTCGTTCAGCTGATTCCAATACCGATTGACCACGTTTAGCACGGCGTCGTCCTGCGTTTGCCGCTTTTCCAGCTGCTCGATCCGATGTCGCAGCTCCGCCTCCGTTCGCATCCGCTGTTCGATGCGCTGTGCGAGCTTCTTGTTCTGGAACTCCAGCACCTTGATGTCCATCTCCTCCAGCGTGGACACCGGCCCAATCAGATGGGGCTCGAAGTGCACCTTCTTGATGGGCGGCTGGCCGGCGGCTGCGGCGGCCACCAAGCAGCTGCTGCCGGTGGCGTCGTCGGCGCTCCGTTTCGACATCCTTGCACTGCGGAAAACAAGACAGAGATGTCGAATAGGACTGATTTCAGTTGTAAAAACAATTGGAGTGTTGAAAATTATTGATTTGCCCATTCGTGGCTGTACTCCATTTTTTTATCGTGTGCGGTGGAGGCGGTGGCGGTAGAGGCGTAACGCTCCCGCCACTGCCAGCATCGCCATGCCTTCGGTGTACTCAAAATCTTGAACATGGTGGGCCACTTACCTTAATCTCGGGTTTATACACTTTTAACTTAACATTAATTAAGGTTTTCTTTTGCTTTTCTACGTTTTGCCTGGCTTCATCAATATCGAATGCGGGCTGCGGTCACACCTGGAATTTTCACAGCAGCACGGTAACACCATTCACAATACTCCCTCGCAATTGCGTTCACGTTATCGATAACTGTAAGTCTGTGCTTAGCGGTAAATATCGAATAGAGGCAGCTAAAACTAAAAATACTAGATTGAAAGCGGGAAATTTAAATTTACGAAATTTATGCAGAAGAAATATATTAAAAATTTTGAATAAAATTAACAATTTAAAAACGCAGTAAAAAGCCATAGTTTTGGTAACTGGAAATCGAAAGTGAATTTCAATTTATTAAGTAATTTGGGATCGAACACGAAATGCACATGCATCTAATAATTAGATTTTAATTTGATTATTGGTGGCTGGGCTGTGTGGCGACTACTGGACTGGTGCTGTACTGGATGTAGTGCTGCCCGACTAAAATGTTTGGTACTTCAGGGCCTGTCGCAGGGTCATGCAGTCGACCTCGTCGATCTTGCAGGTGTTCGCCTTGATGTTGATCTCCTCCTCCTGCATCACCTGGACGTGCATCAGGTAGCGCATGGATGCCTTGTTCTCGTTCAGCTTCTGGTTGAGCTTGCACACGGACGCCTTCAGCGCCTGCAGTTCGTTGTAGAGCGCATCCTGGACCATGTCGCAGGTCAGCTCCAGGCCAGGACGGTGGGCGCGATTGCTGAGCCGCGTCTGGCACAGGGTAATGGCCCGCTGCTTGTCCATCATCTCCTTCTCCAGCTCGGTCATGTTGCGCTGCACCTGATGGATGTGGTCCATGGTGTCCTTGTGCTTGTTCTCCAAACACTGCTTCACGTGCTTCGTCTCCGAGATCCTTCGCTCGAAGGCCTCGTTGGTCCTGTCCGTCTGGTTCTGCATGTCCTCGCACACCTGCTTCAGCAGCAGATCGATGTAGGCCCGCAGCTGACCGGCGGACACCAGCGCCTTGGCGTTGGCCTCCAGATTCTCGTACGTCTGCGCCTGCCACTCGGTCAGCGAGAATTGGCTGGGGAAGGAAGAGAAGGGGTAAAGGCATGGTGGAGTCATGGCAACTATCAGGTCGATTTGAGTGGTTGCAAATAAATCACTTAATTCCAATGCACTAAAATAGTCCCAGGACAACTCTTTCCAATATCACCTAGGAAACTGCGGTTTCATTGTTAGGTTTGACCTTCCTCAATTCCATTCCTAACTGAAAAGGGGAACAACTACTTGACTTTGTAATGGAATTTGTACAAATCAAATCCTTTTAAACTTCTTGTACTGATGAACACCGAATTGAAATACCCTAACTAACGCTTAAAAGTGAAAGAAAAAATTTAAAATCGACCTACTTCATCATTCCCTAAAAAGGAAACCCCTACATGATTGACATGCAACCCAGTTTGCCAACACCTACCAATGCTGTTTGGACAAATCCTGTCCCTTAGCCAGGTCGTGCTGGAACTCCTTGAGCTTCAGGTTCTTCTCGTCGATGGCCAGTGACTTATCCTTGGCGGCCAGATCCTGATCGAGCAGATAGATGGCGGCGCGCAGCTTGCGGATCTGCTCCTCGGCTTCCTTGAGGGCGGCATCGGCCAATCCCTGACAGCCCTTGATCACCTTGAGCTCACGGCGCAGCGAGCGGTCCACCTCGTCGTCGCACAGATCCACACCGATCCGACCTTCGCGAAGGATCAGGCACTGCTTGCAAATGGCCAGCGACTTGTCCTTCAGGAATTCGATGCAGTTCAGCACGCGATTGCGATAGGTGTTCAAGGCCTCATCCTCCAGGGCGGCGGTCTTCTTCTGGCGATTCAACTCGTCCACCAGGAATCGGATCTCGCTCGTCCGTTCGCGCATATGGTGCTCCACCTCCCGTTGCCAGTTCTTGGTGGTGTCCTTCGTTTCGTCCACCACGCGACGCGACTCCCTGCATAGAATAGGGTCACCAACTTGAATCCGCTCCCAATGAATCCGCCACCCGCCCGATATACTCACTCCACGATCCGCTCCGCCAGCTTCTCCTGGTCGCAGGTGATCCGAAACTTAATCTTGTTGTTATAGTCCCAGTCCTCCTCGGAATATCTGGGCGGACACTTGGCCACCGGACCCAGGTGCTTCCCGGCCAGCTGCAGGCCGCTTATGCGGCGCGACTTCAGGTTGGGCAACATGTTTCTGTCTAGGATTAGGTGCGGTTAAGATTGCATAAGAAGTATATAAGAAATGTATGCAAGGAGCGCTGGGTAAAAAGTGGAACTGTCACTGCAAATCTCTACACTCGATTGTACCCACCTGGCACACTTCTCTGGAGACCGGGCAGGAAATCGTATGTACCTGGCTGGCTGGCTGCCTGGCTCGGAATCTCGGCCGGAGTCGGACGGAGGAGCTTCGCTGGCGACCTGAGTGGCCTGCCCTCCGCTCCCGCGGGCATGTTAAATCGATTCATGCTAGGGAATTTACGGTTGCCTAGCGGTATTTATTGTTATGTTGCTGACTAGACCCAGCCCCCACCCCCCCAAAATTTAGCATACACTGCACAAAAATGGGGTGCTTAACCTAATACTGTGATGCATCTCATGATAATCGTGCGGGTAGTAAGATTGATGATTGAGAAGCACATAATGCCCCTATTTTTCAAATTGTAGTATAATATGTTATCCTACATGTTTTCAGTTCCTAGCCTCCAATTCTCTCAGTGTACCAATGCCATACGACCGTGTGCATGTGCTCGTCCAATGCGCTTGTGCCGTGTGTCACCTGGCAGTCAGTCCAATTGGGCACACAGCGCTCAAATCCGGCGAAGGAGCCGCCGGCGGTGCCGCCAACTGCTCCTGCACGTTGCGGTCCCGTCTTACGGCATGTCTATAAATAGTTTTCCACCTCGGGGGGATTCCCCCTCTCAACCGGCGGCTGCTCCTCCTTGATCGATTTATGCTAACATACTTTCGCTTTTGCGCCTCCGTCTTTTGACTTGCAGGCGGCCCTTCGAACTTTTTACTTTATTGCAAAGTTTTTGCCATTAATTATGCTAATCAATTGCCATTTGCGTGCCCAGGTGGGAAAGGCTAAAAATAAAGAAACGTCGATGATTGGTTTTGGCATTTGAAATGGCAGCGTAAGAAGGGCACTAGCATAAATAGAACCCACTGAAAAAGGGAAGAAACTAATCAAACAAATAATAGTTACATTTAAATTTCCTTTACAAACTCATAAAATGTTTAAAACTTAAAAGGTATGAGTTAATAAAGGGAAATTTATTAATTAGTTCCCGTCTTTATTGGCTCTCAAACCTCCTCGACACAGTTTGAGAGCCGCTGACGAGCCCCCATTTTGCTTGACGGCGCTTAAAAGCTCCCAAAGCTTCGCATCGAGACCTCCAAAACAAGCATTTCGTTTATATTTTTTTTGTAAAATTAAGTTTTAATATATTACGATACACATTTGCCATATACATCTTTTATATCCACATAGTCGCATATACGCACTGCGCTTACAGCTAAACGATAGAAATGTACATTTTAATTAACTAGGATCTCTGGCTGTCGACGTTGTAATGCTCGCTTTGTATCTTTCGGATTCTCGAGTTTCGTGTTTCGTTTGGCTTCAACGATCTTATGGCTTGTGGCAGCTCTCATCCAGAACTTCTTATCGACTGGGCTATTTTGGTGTGTGTGCAATTAGAGCCGCTTAAGTGGGCTGTCAACAGATCTGGCCACGCCCCTTCGGACAGTACTTCCGCCTACGAAATTCAAAATAACTATAATCAAGCCAGTGTGGTTTTTTTGTTTTTCATGGCTTATGAACAGTGAACTTTGGAACTCTTCGAATTCTATTCTGTAGCTTCATCTCGGGGATGAGTTCACTGGTGATTTTTAGGTAATTAGTTAGTTCACCACCTAGCTCTGGACTGTACACTTTTGGGGCACTTGGCCTGAACCGGAACTCGGTTCTTGGAGGAGCTGCACAGCTGCACCCTGGCAATGTGAGCTCTGAACGGCAGATGGTCTGTGCTGGAGGATCTGTTTCAATTGGTTAACTTGGCTATCTACGAAATTGTGTAACGCTCTGCACTTAGTGTTTCTGCTGTTTTGGTTTCGCCCATGATCCTGGGTCTGGTTTAAATTCATTTACTTGCGATTTGTTTGTTTATTGTAGTTGGTAATATAATTTGTTGCTAGTTTCTCGTTTCGTTACTTCTTGCTTCCTCTCGGGTGTAGGCAGTGTTTCTTTCATAATGGGTTATTTGTTCGATAGATATTCTCTTCCGGTTCCGGTTTCCCTTTTTTTCTTTGTTGTTTTGTTTTAGATTTTTGGTTTTTACATATTTCTTGGCTTTAGCACATGGCTCTGTTATGTCTACTAACAATGAAAATAAGACATTTCCGTCCACAAATGAAAACAGTTTCATTTTTGGTTTTTGTTAGGGTTTTTGTTTTTCGTTTCTTATATATAGGAAATGATTGTTCAATTAAATACAAAATACATTTAGCAGTAAACAAGACCAAACACAAGGACAAATAAGTGTACAATGAAAAAAATATATGTAGTTATATATTCTGTTTCCTAATTTCTCGATTTATTTTTTAATAGTTTCTTCTTTATGTACTTTAGTTGGTAGTTTATCGTTTTATTAAGTTCTTTATTTGCATCGCACACTTTTTTCAGCTGCTTGTAACAAAAATAATTGCTTCTGAGGTATTTATTTTTTGTTTATATAAATATTCTTTATACACATAACCGTTTTTAGTTTTAGGCTTTAGTCGCTTTCGTTTTTCATAGTTTCTCATGTTTCCTATTCCGTTTTATTTCGGTTTCCGTTTTTAATCTGTAGTTGTCTTGTCTTTTTAAACAATTCAAAGCACCTTTTGATTATATTTGACATCTTAATTTTTTATTTCTGTAGAGATTTAACATTCTCTCATTCCTTAGGCAAATACAAAAAACATGATTCAGATTGCAAACTGAAACGGAATATAATCAAAGTACATTAATCGATTGTATACATTTCTCATATCTACCCATTTTGTTTCGGGTTTTATTTCTGTTTTTTTTTTTGTTTTTTGTGGTGGCAGCGTTTAGCTTCTCAGTACGCGGTATTTACTTGTTCCATTCTATTGGCTTGAATCCAGAAATGCAACTCAAATCGAATCGAATTAGACCAATTGCATGGAGCTGACTAAAAACAGAGGCGGAGTTCCTCGGGGGGTAGGTCATTGAATACAAATTGGCTATGCGAGCAAGTTTAGAGTTGGGCCCAATGGAGTTTTGGGCCACTCCTTATAATCGAGCTGGGAAACCTTTACTTTACGTTATGTACTTTATTTTATATATATTATAGTTTACTCTGTAATGCTCTAGTTTAGTTTATAATTTACAATTCATTTAAGTTTGTGTTGTTGGCTACGCTGCAGTTGTCCCTAAAAACTAAAGTCACTATATGTCTACCGTAGGTGTTCGAAATGACAAAAACAATTGGAAAACTCTTCGACAACAATAAAAAATAGGCTGTGAAGAACGCGACGCTTCTAGCCGGAGTTATTACACCCGATCAGTGCGTGTAGATTTCTATGTAGAGCTATCTCGCAAGAACAGAACTTTTTCGCGATATTAATGGTCTGCTGCTGTCTGTTTCGATTGGCGTTAAATAAGTGTAAAATGAAAATAAAGTGTTGCGTGTACATTTGAACTAAGTTGTGTAAACCTTTTTGCCTATATAAAACATAAGTGTAAGTATAATCTTTATACATAAACACGGATAGGTTTCGGGGCTGGGGATCCGGGTCGGGTACCATCTCTCTAGGTGTATGTATATAGTAATTGCTATAGCATATGCTTATGTGGATGTCTCTAACTGTAGTATCTAGGTGTATCCAAAAACGAACGCTTTCCTTCGCGTAGCACAATCATCTTCTCCGTCTGCCTCATAATCATAATCATAAACATCGAAAAGCGCGATCCGAGCGCGCTTCTCTTTAACAAAAACAATTTCGCGCACTGAGGTCATGTGCTCCTCGTGCTGCTCAGCCTCCTCCTCCTCCTCTGCCACCTCCTGATGATCGTCCTGCTCATTCCGTATCCTTAACCAAGTTCACACTCCACATACGTCATAATAGTAACTGTCAATTTCTGTAATCTTTTGCTGTTTTTTTTTCGGGGTAGGGAGAGGAAGCTTATGATGCAGTTGCTGGGTTGCGACGGAACGGGACGGGATGGGATGGGTTGGTTGGTTGGGAAGCAATCGCTCCAGCCTTTAGACCATCGGCAGACCCTGCACGTCCATCATCTCGTCCTGCGCCGGCGAGGGACGCGGCGCGAATGTCTGCATGTGATGCGGCGGCGTGGCCCGTGCAAACATCCCGGAGCGCTGCGAATGACCGTGCATGGACAACGGCGCATTGGCGCCCACATTGGCCGATGGGAACTGTAGGCGGAAGCTGCTGTCCGGCAGCTGGCGAGGAGTGCGTCGTGGGGAGCGTGCCGGCATCCGGTTGGCCCGATGCATGTCCTCCAGTATCGAGGGTGCAACGTAGGTGAAACCCTGCGAATAAGGAGAAAGAAGAAAAAAACACAATGAGCACCTTGAGTTGCTTGCCATTTAGAGTGTGACTCGATGATAGCTCCCCAAATCCCTGACCCACTTGCTCCACCGCCGTGTGTGTGCGCAATTGAATTTGGATCGGGCAACTACTGCCGCTCGCGCTAGTCCAGCTCGATTCGATCCGCATCCCGTCTTGAATACTAATAATGCCCTCGCCCCACTGGCTGTCGGAGCAGGGATTATGCAAGCCGCCCGCCAAAGCCAGAGCCAGAGCCAGAGCCAGAGCTGTGCTCCATCGATGTAACACACATTTTACATAATTTTCCAGACCCGCCGAGGAGCGAGAGACATTCATTAAATATATATGCCTTGACGAAATCCACCGGCAAATGCAATAAAATAATTAAAAGCCGCCGGCTGCCGTGCGTTCATCTGTGTAAATTCCCCCGGCACGGAGGCTGGACACAAATGCGTGACGCCGCTTCGAGAGGAGGAGAAGCTGAGCTCCGCGACTTGGAGCTGCACCTGTCACCGCCAGGTGAAATGTACGTGAGAGCACAGTCGCGTTAATTGGAACCGCGACCGACTGCTGACCCACTAAGGCGTTATAATAATAATTCGAGGTGTGCCGCGCAAGCCAGCGAAGCGATGAGAAAGTTTTCCATTAGCCGCAATATGTTCTAATAGAATCCCAATTGCGGTCTGGATCAGGTGCGAAATTAATCCATCCGCTTCTCGGTACGGTTTTATAGCCTGGAGCTTGATCTCTCACGCGTTGATTGGCCAGGCATCATTGAGCAATTATCCAATTTGAGATGTGATAACCAGAAAGGCAGTTCTTGCTAATGGTAACAGTCAGCTCCATGGCAACCAGTTTCGTTTTGTAGCGAAATCTAAGAAAGTGGTTTTCTTTAATCTTCACAAAAATCAGTTATGTTATAGATTGTTGTAATATAAGCCGCTGTTATGACTTGACAAAACATTTGTTTGTTTAACTCTTTAGCACCTAATTACATTCCCATTTTGCGCTTCCCAGAAAGCTTCTGACTTTATATACACCTCTTCTCCAACTTGTTCATAAAAAACTACGTTTCCGGCTGTCCAAAGACTGGAAAACCTTAATTAGGCAATATTTAACGTCACATTTAGCCCACTAATCCCATAAGACCATAAGCAAAATACACTTTACACAGCTTAGTGAGCCCAAAAACAGCGAACGAAAGCAGCTCAAGGGTCGTTCGACTCGCCTGGTCTGGGCCAACTCAGATGTTTGTAAACAAATAAAACAAAACGCGGCTGAGAGAGGCGGTGGGGATAAAGACCACTTGCTGCTCGGTGCGCAATTGGCTTGAAATGCAGCACGGCAAAGAGAGCGAACAAACCAAAACATAGAGCCGAATCCCGAATCCACCGACTTGGCCACCTGGCTGCACTCATCGCCAGTCTCACAGAAGCGCTCAAAGCGTTCGGTCAGCCCAGCCAAGCGGAGTCCCAGCCAATCCAGCCAAGAAAGAAACAAACAAAATAAGAAAGAAATCACGCCGAAGAAAAGGCGACTTGGAGTGACTTTCGTGCTGGAGAAAGGCCTAGTAGACCCACGGCACATAAGCATATCTGCATTTTTGCAAGCCTAGCACAGCAGTCACAACCGACCAAAACGGCCACATTTCACTACCGATTATTATTCATTATGCGGTGACATTGATTCTTGGGGCCAACGTGCATTGTCATCGCTGGTTCAGGGCTATCGGGATTACCAGTTGGTGGACCCAAAAACCAGTTGAAGGGCAACGAGACCAGCAGCTGAACGCCGAGAGAAACTCGGCGCGCATGCGTCCACGTGCATAAGTCACTCAAGCCCATTGAGTCTTCTCTTTGAGCCTTTCCGTTGGCCAACTGGAGAAACTGGGTCGAGAACGAGACTTGGCCACATGCTGCTCAAACTGTGGGTGCGCGGAAGTGTTAAGTTGGTTGAACAAATGACAATTGCATCACATAACCAGCCGCATAAAAGGCAACATAAATGCGCTAACTAACTAACCACAATAAACGAAAAATGTGTAAGAAACCCATGGGTAAAATTGGCAAACGTTCGAGTTGTGTGAAAATAATAACAACGCGGTCCAGCCGATAACACAAAAGCCACGCTTTGTTCGCGAATCGTGGGTAAAAAACCAAAAACCGAAAACCGAAAATCAAACAACGCAGCTAGCCAATAAATAAGCACTAGCCAACAAAAACCAATAATACAAGAAGCAAAAGTAATATATAAAAGAAAATCGTAGTGGGCAACATTCGCGAAATGTCCAAGCAGTTGAAAACAAATTCACTTTCGTTGCTGCATTGCCAGGCAGCGCTGCTGCTGCTGTTTTGTGTGGCAGCGCTGCAGGCACAACAGGCGCAGCAAATAGTGCAGCAGCAGCAGCAGCAACAGCAACTGCCAGCTGGTGTTGCAGCGACGACAGCCGCAACATCGCCTGCCAGCAGCAACATGAGACTCTTGAACGCAACTTCAGCTGGTGTCGCCGCCACTTTCATCGACAACACCAGCAGCAATGCCAGCAGAAACAACCACATGGTCCAAAACAATGAAAATCCCGCCTCCTTTGAGCAGCAACAGCAGCAGCAACAGCAGCAGCAACAAGCTACTGTGCAATATGCACATATATCGCCATCAGATAAAGAAGTAGGTATGCATCAACCAAAACAACAATGGATGTGACCAATCGCTATGTGTCCAAGTGGTTCCATGATTTACATATTTGGGTAGTTATATTTTTGCCAAACAAGGGATAGTATTCTTTGGGTTGCAGATAAGACTTGAAATCTTAAGAATCAAAGGAAACTGAGTAATATTAACAATGTGAATCAACTGTAGAAAATTATTCATAATGAAAGCTTCTAATATTTTGATTTCTTATATGCTTATTAAGCTCTGTTTGTATTTATGTATCCACCTTGAAATCACTTCACATAATAAGAACGATTAAGTTATCATTTAGGGCGGCGTAATGCCACTTTCATACACTGTTTACCCATCCCACTAATTTGCTTTCTTTGTGTGACCAAGAGAAATTTCCGTCACGATTTAGTTGGACGACTTCATCGTTTGGCAGTCGCCCCATCAGGCGGCTCAGCAAGTGCGTATTTATATGGAACAGCGGTAGCCGGACGAATAATGGTCGGCCCACCTCGGGTGCCATTAAATGTTGCGAATTAGCCGTAACAAACATTACCGCCCATCTTGCTTTCGGGCTGGCAGTAAGGGCAGTGGAGCGGTTTGTGGAGGAGCAGCACCTAGCCAAGCAAACTTGATGACCGAACTTCGAGTGTGAAAGTGAAATTTATTACACTTGAATTTGAGAAACGAAAATCAGAGCTAGTACAGAGCAGCGGAAAGGGGGCGATGGCCGAACGGGTTGGCTAATTCCATGCGGTTCGAGGGGCGCTAATTAAAAGCCAAGCTAGCCGTGCTAACCGTGCCTATCTGGGGCCTTTCCATCTCATTGCAGTCGAGCGCCTGATCAAACAGTGGGCACCGATCGTCTGGCTGGCGCCGGAGGAGAAATTCATGCCGCTGGGCGTGGAGGAGTTTCTGCAGTATGTTCATCCCATGGACAAGGATAGCAACTTCCGGCCAGGAGTTCCGTTTCGAGAGTATTCAACGAAATCCCACCTGGTCACCAACAATGAAGTCCAGGAGCTGCTGAGCAACGACAAATCCTTTCTGTACGGACGAAATCCTAATGAGAAAGCTGTGCCCATCTATGGAGTGGTCAACTTGTGTCCTTCGACGAGGGCACCGCCAATGCCGGTTGTGCCCACACCGCCACCCACTACCACACGAGGCGTCTACATTCCCGTGTCCATTGATCCGCTGGAGGAACGCAATGACACTATTCGGAGATCGTCCAGGCTGTTCCCACTCTTCCAGCGAGTTAAACGGGAGTCCCCAACCGTGGCCCAGTACAATCAACTCAATGAGTATGAAGAACTCGTGATGGAAGCTACACAAAAGCCCAATGTACAGCAGGATTCCGAGCCAGATCCGGAAAACGGAGTACCAGTGAACAATTTTATAGCCAACCTGGCGGACAATGTGAAGTTCAGCGGCGGCACTGATTCCGATGACAATCTGGAGGAGAACAGCATTGGCCAGGCGCCCGAAAAGGAGGAGGGCTCAGGAAAGGGCAAGCTGCCGGGTTTCCATGTGACATACTGGATGTTTTATCCCTATAGTCAGGGTAAGACCATGTGCACCGTGAGCTTGGGTCCTCTGGGAAGGATTCCCTTCCCGGCTGTGTATGGATATTGTCTGGGCAATCGTAAGGATATCGGCAGCCACGTGGGCGATTGGGAGCACATGAGCCTCTATTTCAACGGCGATGCCGAGCCGCAGGCCATGTATGTGTCCGCCCACGATGCGGGAGCCTATTACAGCTATAACCGGTTGACGGGATCCTTCGAGTTCCGACGCCAGGAGACGCGCAAGGGTATCTTGCAGCGCCCCAACTTCCCCAAAACGGTGACAACCTTCAAGAACCATCCAGTTCTGTTTGCCGCCAAGGGTTCACATGGTCTATGGACCGCGCCAGGAAAGCATCGCTTTGTTAAGGTGGCACGCCTTTATGATATTAATGGATTCGGAACGCCATGGAATACTTGGAAGGCCGTGGACATAAGCTACGAGAACCTGAGATCCTATGGTAGGAAAACCTTTATACTTATTTTCCCCATTGCTAAGCATTTTTATCTTTTCCAAAAGGTCGATCGCTGGTGCCGGATTGGCTCACATATCGCGGCAAATGGGGTAATCCCCAGAGCCATTGCCATCCCTTCCGGCGGATCGGTTTGAATTTCTGTGAGTTTACGGATGGACCCACGGGAATTCCCCTCAAGGAACCCCACTTTCAATGCGGTGCTGATTATCGCTAGCGACGCAGTCGGAAAATAGGACCCTTGCCTAGGCTTAGTCTAATGTTTAAAAAAGTATTTATTGTGAAAACCACCCAAAAAGATCCCTTAAAGATTAAAAATTAATAGAAAATATAAAATCTTGGAGTGCTTTCTTAATATTTTAGCCCTGGCTTACTAATACAATTTAAAATTTATACACTATGGTTGGACACAAGTCCCTTCCAAATCCTTTTCTATACCCCAATTTATTTGTCTACTCACTTGGAAAATTAAATTGGCACTTTCGCTTAGCGTCGTATCATCAGGTGAATCCACTGGAATTTGTCTTGTGAATCTTGTATCGAACTGTGAGACATCGTCCTCGCTTCTCTGTTGTGTTAAATATTCACTAGCATTAACACTTGATTTCATTTAATTTGAAAGGCACTTACCAAGAGCGGTTTTATAGGCGGTTCGAGTCGTCTGGCGAGCACATCGTCCCAGTTGACGTGCTTGAAGAATGGGTGTATTTGGACAGCCGCCGCATCCTCGGGTCCGCTGCCAAGGCGCTGAGGTTCCTGCCGCTTCATCAGGCGACGCACCAGATCCCTGGCTTCGGGTGTGAGGTAGGCTGGCAGATTGAGCTTGGCTTTCAGAATGGTCTCGATGGTCTTCTTGCGATTCTCGGCGGTGAATGGTGGCTAAGCGAATTCAGAAATTACACAAGGATTACCAAATACTACTCGGTTATTCACTTACGACTCCTGTGAGCATGTCAAACATGAGAGCGCCCAGTGACCACCAGTCGACTGCTTTGCCATGGCCACTTCTGGTCAAGATTTCAGGTGCCCTGCAAGCGAATCAAATACACATTAAATTTAAATTCGGTAACCGAATTGGGAGATAAATTGAAAGAGGCTTGCGGGCGCACGCACATGTACTCAATTGTGCCGCAGAAGGTGTGGGTGACAATACCCTCTTGTATGTGCTCCTTGCACAGTCCGAAGTCCGTGAGCTTTACGTGTCCCTGTGCATCGAGCAGTATGTTCTCGGGCTTCAGATCGCGGTAGATGATGCCCAGTTTGTGTAGATGGCCCAAGGCCAAAATGATTTCGCTTAGATAGAAGCTGCCAAAGAGTGGGAGCACGTTAGAATTTGTCTGCATAGTCGTTATTCAATTAAAAGCTACCATGTGGTATCCTCCAAGAAGATGCCCTCACGCTCCAAATGCATGAACAGCTCTCCGCCGCTGAGATATTCAAGTATAAGGTATAGTTTTCCGTCTGTCTGGAAGGCATAAACTAGCTCCACTATGAAGGGATGCTAAAGGAGGTAGAGAAATGCTGTTAAAAGGAATGGGAAGACAACAAGCCGTGACCGATCGCACCTTGACTGCCTCGAGTATATTGCGCTCGGCGCGGGTGTGTGCTGTGTCCTTTTGATTGGTCACAATGGATGCCTTTTTGAGCACCTTCATGGCAAAATATTTGTTGGCATCTCGTCCAGCGGTCTTGCGCACCTGAAATACCCAGAATATTAGTGATCCGTAACCCGGATTAGTGTATATTTACTTACCTGAAATACTTTGCCATAACCGCCTTTGCCAAGGACCTTCTTGAGCTCAAAGTCCTTGGGTCCCAGCTTGATTTTACCTGGATTAACATTCTCCTCGCAGAGCTGTATGGTCTCCTGGCCCTCAGTGCTATTAATTGGGAATAGGGAATTGGGTATTGGGGTTAGGGGACTGATTTAATTGTTGTCTTCTGTTCTGTTCGATGGTGTTTGCGTTTGTGTCGTCTAGCGTGGGAAAGGAGCAGCCCACGTGCTATAAATAAATCCCATGGCGTGCACGCGCCAATCGTCACCTCCATTCCGGTCCGTGCAGCTCCTCCCTCCCCATCCATTGGCACTGGCACTTCCATTCCCAACCAGCTCTCGCATTATTGCCGTCGAGTGTTTGCCGTGAGTCTTGTTTACACACCGAACTAGCTGGCTCATTGAAGAGGCGGCGGCCAGGGGCCAAGTGACAGCTAGTTGGTAGTCAATAGCAGTTGTAAACACTTCTGGGTCCGTCCGTTAGTCCGATAGTCCGTCTATTGGTCCCTTATCATCTGGATTTGTCCAGAGTCGACCAGGCTGAGTTGCGTCTGGCCGGGATCAGGCTGTAAGCCAAATCAATCATATCATATGCTATCACTGCCGTCGTTCGCAGTGTGTAAACAAGTCTGAGCTGATAATTGGCAATTTGGCTGTTCATTTAGCTGCTGCTCAGCTGGCTGGAGAGGAAGTCCGATCCGATCTGGCTCCCTATCAACCCCGCATTCCCAGAAAGTCACGTCACAGTCACGTCCTCCGATGTGGCGGCATAGCACTGGCATTACTCACTCTTGGTGCAGATTAATACACAATTCCGGTTCTAGGTCAACCTGCAAATGCGAAAGAGAGACGGAGAGGCGTGTGAGTGAGATGGCGTCTACTTGCGAGCATAACTGCTAGCGGTATACATGCGAAAAAATCAACAATTAATCATAGTTATTGCGAACTTGGGAGCAAACAGCGGAAGGGAAAGTTACTCAGCAGCGGGCATCAACGAAGACAAAAGGCCCTAAATCTTACAGATACTTCAAAATCAGCATATGCCAGCAGTAATATGTATGTGATATGTATGTGCCATAAGGTCTTGACCCACAATTTTAATAAGCTTTTAAATATAATAATAGTCCCTATCTAAACTAAACTATCAATAAAAATAGCACAAAAATCAGTTCTAAAATGGGAAACCGTATATTTTGTGCTTCCATATTTTCTTGTTGCATGCTTAATCCCCATTCGGTGCTGCCCCACTTTTCAGTTTCGTTTTAAGCAGCGGCAGATTCCGATGAATGGAGAGATCGCATCGGAGCAGACAGGGGCTCGCTCTGGGATCTCGGATGGCATCCGTGTCTTTGGAGTCTGTGACGCCAGTGAGTTTCTCCACCCTTCGATCTGCCCACTACTCACACGAAGCTATTCCGTATTTACACAGAGAGAAAGAGCGTGGCATCCACACAGATGTACATTCGTACACTTTCCGCACACGCACACACACCTTTCGCTTAATGACAAACTAAATTTAGAACTCGGAACAATGCCAAATAATCTGCCGGCGATGCTGGCGCTGTTCCTCGTCCCCTCCGGGTCCATCTGCCGCCCCCTTGGACGCGGCTGCTCCAATCGGGGGAAGGCCACAGTTAGGGGCGTCAGAATCAGAAGAATCAGCAGCAGCCGCAGCCGCCGTCGTTCTCGTCATGCCTAAAATTTGTATAGAACATTTTTGACTAAAGTTCAATTGAATGGCGGCATCGGAATAGGAATCCGCATCTCGACATCTCGTCGCGCAGCACATTAAAAACTGGTTCACCTCGTCAGCGTTGGCGGTGAATTCCAATTAACAAATCCATCATAATTTATAGCGCTCATACAAAGTCAGTGGATGGGCGAAGGGAGGGGTGTGCGCGCTTGCGTAAATCAAGTAAATCGACAGGTCTTGGAAAAGGTGTGCGATACGGCAGTGATAGGTTCTTATCAACACCCAAAAGACTTCTCCAGCTAGGTAATTCCCCCGGGCAGACAAAACCAATTATACACGAAGGAAAATTATGATTACCCAAGAGCTATTCTCACTTTCTAGTAGAGTATTTCGGTACTTTTAAGCCATTACTTTACTCAATTTGTCTAAAAATAAATCAATTGACATCATAAGATGACGGCATACATACATTATTGCTAAATTGACTATATTTTGGGCCAATATGGAAGTTTTAATATTCGAATGAAGAGTTTTAGAAACTTGCATTATGGCATTTATTGCGACTAGTATTGGATACGGGAAGTAATTTGAGCGCTTAAATACAAACTTATCAATTTAAGAACCGCTCATTAGCACAATTAGTAATTCGGTACATAGATCTAGCCTTAAGTGCCAGCAACAAAAGTGCCATTACTTAATGACCTCATGGGTTTTAGCATGTAACAAACTAATATTTTTTTCCAGTGCACTGTGGTGCAGTTACAACTGGTTCCGTATAGCACCACCCCAAACACGACGCTTTGGCCCGATCGCTCGATTTCGATCTCGATCGCCTGCCTGCCCTTTCCTTCCATTTTGTTGTGCTCCCTTATCGGCGCGGTGAGGTTTTTCTCATTTTCTAATTTTATATGGCACGCTGATAAGGAATTTCGTTTTCTAAATGGAAGCTAAGACTCTTGCGACGGTGCGAGCGAGTCGGCGATCGTTTTGGGCCTCCCTCTCCCTCGCACACCACCTTTGCAGTTGTTGCATTATCAGCTGAGACAGGGGCGGGGCAGGCAGGGGGCTGCCATGGAGTGTGGCGGGCAATTGGGGCTGATTAGTTTGAAGGACACCACCACTGGCTTCGATTGGCCCATATCAATCGAAGGTGGTTTCATAAGGAGGTTTTCTCTGATCGAGTCGAACTTATGGTACAATGAGTGAGTGTACATGCGCTGAATAATCGGCGACTGGACTGAAACCGAATGACGCCAGACATTTGCGCAGCAGATAAGCCCAGTTTGCAGGGTGTGCGGCTGGTGGATATGCTGGCTCGGGGGTGTGGAATCGGGATGCCCAGACGAGCGAAAGGAAAACTGGCAGACAAAGCGCAGAAAAGGTAAACAAAGAGGGAAATTGTTGCTGCGCAGTTTGCATCGGAGGATGGTGCGGCACGCATTGGCACGGGATGGCATGGAATGGGGCTATGTCTTACGTCGTCCAGCTCGATCCTGTCGTCGTCGGAGTCCCTGGCCTTGTCGTCCTGCAGTTCCAGGTCGTGCAGCTCCAGGTCGAACAGCTCGCTGGGATCGCTCACGTCCGCCATTGCGTGCGTGTGTGTGTGTAGGCGAGTGCGATTCTGTTTGGATATGGATATGGGATGTGGATCGCCGCTGGTCCGCTCCTGAACTGGGCGCTCCTCTTGCGGGGGGGCGGAAGCGCGTTGGCGATTTATTTTAGTCTCTGGCTATGCGTCCTCTTGTTCAGCTGGTTGGTTCAGATGGAACAGTACAGAACAGATCAGCAGCGGTGCCGATTTCGTGGCTTTCGTCGTGGCCCGAAGGTTATTGTTTATTAGTTAATGGCAATACAAATACACACACATGGGGCACACGCACCAACACTGCGACGCACGCACAACGCACCCACACTCACGCACACAGACACTGTGCTCAATGCCCTGCCCACGCGCGCCCTTTGAGTCCGCTGATGTGCAAGAAAACGTTGTTGTTCGCGAACGCCTAATCGCAATGCAGTAATCAGTAATTAAAATGCACTTTTTTCTTTGTTTGCGAGTGAAACACGAGGTGATTTGCTGAGTGTGGCCAGTCGTGCGCTAACTGCCAGTTGCTAGAAATTACCGAGACCCATCGAACGGCAATGCCGTCACAAGTGTGACCGCAGCAAGCCAAGCACGCGATAGTAGAATAAAGACCTACGTACAATTCTTTTAATTTATTTATTTTATGTAGCCAGTAAAATAGCAACCAAATAGCCGAGTCATGCGCAACGGCTCACCCAGCAGCAACGGCTCCCAGTCGGAGGAGGGCAGCAGCTCCTCGGATCACCAGCAGCCGCAGCAGGAAGCCCAGGAGCAGGAGCAACAGCTGCACACTCCCACGCATGCACATGCCGCGGTGCCAGCTGCCACATCGGAGGAGATCCTGGCGGAGTACGGCAGCAACCTTAAGCTACTCGAGTGCAATTCCCAGGTGGCCGAACTGCTGACCATACTGCGCGACAAGTAGGTGACGTTGGGGAGGAGGAGTCAGCAGCGTAGTAGCCGTACTACAAAATTCTACCCCCCAGGAACACCACGCGCAGCGACTTCAAGTTCTATGCCGACCGTCTCATCCGGCTGGTCATTGAGGAGTCGCTCAACCAGCTGCCCTACACCCATTGCGATGTGGAGACGCCCACTGGTGCGATTTACGAGGGTCTGAAGTATCGCTCCGGCAACTGTGGCGTGTCCATCATCCGATCGGGAGAGGCCATGGAGCAGGGACTGCGCGACTGCTGTCGCTCCATTCGCATTGGGAAGATCCTGGTCGAGTCCGATGCCAATACGCATGAGGCCCGCGTGGTCTATGCCCGCTTTCCCGATGACATCGGCAGCAGGCAGGTGCTACTCATGTATCCCATCATGTCCACGGGCAACACTGTGCTGCAGGCGGTGAATGTGCTGCGGGAACACGGCGTACCCGAGAGCTGCATCATCCTGTCCAATCTCTTCTGTACACCCATGGCCGCTCGGACCGTAGTGAATGCCTTTCCGAAGCTGAAGATCCTCACCTCCGAGCTGCATCCCGTGGCACCCAATCACTTTGGCCAGAAATACTTCGGTACAGACTAGATACTTGGGTCTATCTCGCAGACTTGACGACTAAGCGCTGCTTAGGATAGGTAGCTGTCGCCCAGACAAACGCCCTTCCTGCGTTGCGCTCCACTAACAAATGCTACCCTCTCTCTGTTTCGTCCTCCAGATTGCATTTGAGATACAAATACAAATAGACGACCCCTGCGGCCAACCAAACTACTACTTAGCAACTGTTAGCTTTTTACAACTGGCTTTTAATGCAACTCTCAAATACGTTACGTTCGTTACGCACTATTGTAAATATAGAAACGAAATAAATATTTAAACATTAGGATGAGGCGGTATTGCCTTTTAAGTGCTCATCTTGTAGTTGACCACGGTGTCCACCTTGTGCAGTCCTGTGGAAAAGGAGCGCAGCTGGACGGCCTGCGGATTCTGTATGACAATGGCACCCGTTTCGTCCCATTTGGCCGGTAATTCGGTGTTCTGCAGCGTGTGAATCATTACGTCGAAGGTGCAGATGCAATCGAGCAGTGGCAGATAGCTCACGGTGGCCGAGATCTGGCGCATAACGTCGCGAATCTCGTTCTGTATGCGACTCAGCTCCTTGGTGGTCGTTAGCTTGCTGGGATCACTGATATCGCCATCGCCCAACTCGGCCTGCATATTGAAGTCCCAGCACTCGAGCACCTCCTTGGTGTGGGCGTTCGTAATGACCATAGAGATCTTGTTGATCATGTTCTTCGAGAGCCATTCTATAGGTGAATACAAACAGTGGTCATCTTAAACTTGCCTTTTTCCCAAAAGACCACTCACCTTCAGTTTGGCTGAGCACGTTCTGCAAAAAGGTCTTGATCTTGGGATCCTTGGACATTAGAATGGTCAGGCCATACTGCTGCGTGTTGTCAAAATCTTCGGCTGGGTAAATTCCGCGTTGGAATAGGA
The DNA here is from genome assembly GCF_016746395.2 of Drosophila simulans. Classification (NCBI taxonomy): domain Eukaryota; kingdom Metazoa; phylum Arthropoda; class Insecta; order Diptera; family Drosophilidae; genus Drosophila; species Drosophila simulans. The sequence goes on from NC_052522.2 coordinate 5,705,246, forward strand.
TCGAATTGATGCCGTACTCTATTTAGGAAAAAAAAGGAACCACAGACGCCATTGCAGGCGGACTTACAGACGCTTTCGTGGCGCAGCTAGCTACTCACTCAGGTATTCCACAATAATCTGAGCGGAGCCCTTGAGTGTGATGCAGTTCTTGGTCGCCTGGGCAGTTGCCATTTTGATTAAAGTCGATTTAAGTGGGAGAAAAATTAACAATTTGCTAAATTGCCGCTATTTTTGAAAGCTGTTGACTAACAGAGATGACAGAAGCTCGATATACATTCGATGCGTTCGTCTGTCATCCATCGATAAGTATCGGTGGGTGTGTTAGCTAAATTCAGTATATATTTATATTTGGTGTGTGTGCTGGCTATGCGACCAGGGATGTTGGAACCAGGGATGGCTAACTCCGACCAGTGCTGCCAAGCAAATTAATTAAGGGCGGGAAATTTGATTTCATTCATTAACTACCGCAATAAAATCAAAACACAATTATTGATTGCAACAAATTGAGAATTTTATTGGCCATCCTTGTGTAAACTAAATCTAAGCATGAGATCCATTTCTGAGCGCAAAAGTAATTCCGCGTGGTTCGGCCTAATGGGTTCCATCCGGTTCATCGTATTCCTGCCAAGAGACTAAAACAAGACGAGACTTTGTTAAAGCCACAACAATAGAGGACCCAGTTAATCTATGCTATCCAAAACCTAGCTCGGTTCGTCAGAGCCTTGATTACTTTGCCCTCGGATTTGTTGGTCGTGTGACAGAAAAGTGCAGCAAAAGCAGATCAGCAAATCATAAACGAAGTACAAGAAGCCACAGAGAACAAGAACAGAATATCAGACCAAATCAAAAAGCAATCGATGTTTGTAAAATGTGAATTATTTGCAAGTTTTTAATTAAGTTTTTTCTTACGCATCGTTTTGTTTGTTTTTGTTGTTTTTTTTTTTTCGTTTTTGTTTGTTTAATGTTTTGTTTTAAATTAAAATTAAACTTTACATGGTATTTTTGGTATAAATCTTTCAATAATTAAATATATAAAAAATTTGCCACTTAACATAACTAAAAATAATCTATACGCACTTTCTTGCTTTACGCCTAGCCATACAAACTGATGTCAACATACACATTGTGAAAAAATAAAAACTAATTTGCCATTTTACATATTTTGGTGTTGAAATTGCGCAAATCAAAAAACGAGGACAAATAAAATAGTATTTCGAAATTAAGTAGCTCCATGGTGTCTGTGTCTGTGTGGGGTGTTTGTGTGTGTGTGTGAGCTTATAGCTAGAATTACGTTTAATTTAGGTGTAATTAAATACAATAAATTACGGTTAAAGAAGGGCTTGCATTACCTTAGTTGAAATGTACACAAAACTTATCGTTAGTTAAAACGAGAGCTATTTACAGGATTTATTACAAAGTTCTCGGCTACGTCAACCTTTGTTATCATTTTAAAATTATTGTCTATGATACAACAACAAAAGCGCAACAATGTCAAAGTCAGGGTCGAATCGGTAATGCTTTGCTCTCGAACTTTGAACCGCAAACTTCGATCTTAGATGTTATATGTGATATATTTCGTAAAATAAATAATTTAAAATTCTGCTCAGCTTTCATACATCCGATTTATACATTTAATATATTCTGTCACCGTGCACAAGAACAAACGTAGCTAAAGTCAGTCTGGATCTGGAACTTTTCGCTCGGGAAGAAGGAACTCTAGGCGAGGGGAATTGTACGAATTTTGAAATGTTTTCTGTTTTCTGTTTTCGGATATGTATTCTTTGTAGTTGCAAACTTTGAGAACGGTGATGGGTTTTTGGGCATGGTCAGCTGGTGCAACAAATTCTCTAATTTTTTAATAAACGTAAAAAATTACAATTGTCCACGTTTTTGGAGTGCAGGGAGTTCGATTTTTTGTTTTTCGTTTTGTTTATAAAATCATAAAAATAATGAAACAAAATTCTATGCATTAATAGTCGTTATTTAAGGTATGTATTTGGCCGTAGATTGCAACAAAATATCTGTGAAGAGATTAAATTATAAATAAAATTAAAAATTAATCTTTCAGTTCTTCATTTACTGCTAACTAAAAGCTGGCTAACACCATTTCCACAATTAGGGGCAACTACAAGCATCAAATTGCGCTCTCAAATGAAAAAATTCCATGCAGAAGGATATTGAAGAGAAGGTCTTTAGCAAGAACTACTTGAAAATTAGTGATTTGATATATGCATATATATATTTTTGGTTCATTCGAGCTCAAGATTTCACTTTGCGTGGAGTTTACACTTAAGGAGGAAACGAGCACAAACTAAGGAAGTAATAGTGAACAGAGTTACCCAAATCGGAAACGCAGGAGATTAGTTAAAAGAAAAAATACAAAAAAAAAAAACAATCACCAAATAAAAGAAAACGAGGAGCAGAATGAAATTGTTGGTTTGTTTGATTTGATTTGAATTGGGTTCTTTCCGGTGGATTTTTTTTGGTTTGTCAAAATCTACAGCCAAGTGTTAATGTCTAATAACGAGTAGTAACTAAAAATAATTGGAAATCATAAATTCTAATGGGTTATCGAATGTGGTTTGTTTTTAATATTTGCAAACTACAAATAATAACACTGAAAACAAAACAAAATTCAGTTCCCGTTTCAAATGTTTAGTCAGTTCGATGCCTTTGTGGGTGAGTGTTTTTTGTAACTAACTTGCCAGCGTTTATGCGTGTTGATATTCGTGTATCTAACTAAGAGAGCCTCTGTTGATTTTTATCGTAAATCTGGATATTCATATTCATATTGTGTGTGAGGGGTTGAGTAAGTGTGGGCTGAGCCAAAGGATTCGACAAGTTTCTCAGTACTTTGTGGGGAAAAGGTCCTTTCTTAGTCAAATTTTCCTGTTGTCCGGTGTCCGTCCGCTTGTCCGTCCGTATGTCCGAGTTGCTTAATTATTTTGTTTTGTTTTGCTGTTTTTTGTTTTACATTTACTTGTGGTTTTGGTTGGTGTGGTTCGTGTGATGAGTGAATTGAAATTAAATTAAGTTCCTATGTAAACACTATTTAAAATAAACCTTCTATAGCACCCTTTGTTTTTATTCGTATTTATTTGCATTCTTCTCGTGTTTAATGATTGCTCTTAATATGGTTTTTAGTTTATAAAATTATATATATTATGAACAACTTGGTTAGTTATTTATTTCGTTTACTCTTTGTTTTCATTACTAAGACTTTACTTTGTTTCTTTTTGGAATGTGTTCTCTAATAAAACTTTTAGTTCGTCGTTTTACAAAGTGACTGATGATAGTTGGGGGTTCTGTGTGTGGAGTGTCTGTGATTGGGTGTCTGGAGTTTAGATTTTGGTCAGATTCTGCATACTGTTTTTGTACTTTCTGTCTGTATGATTGTGTGTGGCTGTGTTTGTGGCTTTATCAACTATATTTGGTTTATTTCACTTTCTCTGTTCTCGGATGTTTTGCAGAAAGTTTCAATGTACTAGGATTGTTGTGAAATTTCGTTGGATTTTCCTTTCTTCCATTTTAGGTTGTAGTACTATGTAGATGGATCTGTTACGTTATCGTATTGCATTTTATAATATTTTATGTTATTCGTTATTTTGGTATGGGCACTGAGTTCGGTTTGATTGATTTGATTTGATTTGATTGGATTCGGTTTAGGTATTGTGTATAACTCGCGTTTGACTCGACTCGCAAAACAATCGATGCTATAGAAGTGCCTATTTTAGCAGTAATAACCTCCCTGATAATTTTTGCATGATTCGGGAGAGCTGTACCTACTGTCGGGCCATTTGTTCTCGCAACGATTGCCGAAGTATTCGGTTGGGCACCTGAAAAGACAGACAAGATTGGTTGCACATATTTAGTATAGATCGTATTTTGTTTTCGAAACATTATTATATTTAAGGAATACACAAGTAGGGGAAATCGAAATGGCCATGAACTGCGGTGCAGCATTTGCTTGACCACTCAAAGATCCGGTCAAATATAAACAAAAGAACAAACAAATTAAGTGTGTGGCAGCGAATTTCAGCAAAAACGGAAAGTGCGGAAGGAGTGGGATCAAAATGGAAATTCATTTCCCCCCTCACTCCTGCGACCGCATCTCAAAAACTGGAAAAAAAATACCCATTCGAGATAGCGAGTGAAATGCGCTTTTTTGGGATCCGATTGGATCGAATCGATTCATCGCTTTGCGTGTGCACACTCGCACTGCCAGATAAAACGAGGCGCTGAAAGACATTATTCACATTGCATACACACACGCCGGCAAGTGGGCCTTTGTGGAGTTCTCCACTCCGGCCACGAATTTTGTGGCCTTTTAATTGCGCCCCCCCTCCTCCGGATTGCTCGGTTGCCGAGCGTGTAATGTGATGCCAAAATATTACAAGATACACATATTTACATGCCGTCTTATCAGCTGTCACATGAGCGAGGTTTATCAAGCGAACCACTTGAGTTTTGGGATCAGTTGCGAGGAGTCTAGCTCGACTGTGCAGCAGGATGCATCGAATGCACAGCGAGAAAATATCATATAAACTAATATTAAACTAATGAAATATTTAGGGAAAAAATGCACATACGTACAGATATGCACACTTCGAAGTCTTGACAGATGGTTTTATTTATTTTAAGTTCCTATGAAGAGTTAGATAGCAGGGCAGTACTAACCTACAATAGACCTCGTTGATGTCCGGGATCATCCTACAGGTGCCATTATGGAAGCAGTAGTCGAAGTTGCAGGGTATGCCCGAGGCTGACCGGTCCGTCGGAAAGTGAACTGAAATGGAGGCGAGATTTGATTATTTGATTTACAAGGACTTGACGTAGGTATTCTATATAAATTTAGCTGAATCAAAGATGTGAAACATAACATATGTGGCCATAAATAACAAGTGAATTGGAGCATACCGAATTGGCCGCAACATAACATCGACATACATTGATGCTTGTTGCAACACCCACGCATCACTCGCAATGGACCGACCATCTAACATACATATGTACATATGTATAAGACTCACCTGGTGAGGCCTTGATCATGATGCGGCGCTTGGCGATCGCCTTGCTGGCTTTATTCTTGGCCCGGCACTCGTACCTGCCCGCATCGGAGGAACTATTGAAGGAGCGCACTATTAGCTCGGAACGTCTTCTGCGAGGGGAGAGTGTGGGTGAACCCATACAAGGAGATGTTAGATATGTGCACTTCGATCGCGGACACTCACTTAATACTCACTTGTGATGCTTGAATTGGTAAATGTTGCGCTTGCGGTTGATGGACTTGTCGTCCTTGAACCAGGTGACCTTCGGCGGCGGCTGACCCGACACCTCGCAGACGATACGCAGCTTCTTTCCATGCTTGATGATGGCTTTACTCGGCTTCGAGAAGATCTTTGTGACCTCTGCGTTCTGTGCTGTAAGAAAGACCAGGTAAACCATTAGGCCATGCATTTCGCTTTCCGATTTCGATGATTTCCCCTATTTCGGTGATTTCCAGCTTCAAACGTTTTGGGAAAATCAACAAATACGGCTGAGTGTGTAGATAAATGAGGAATTTTCCACCTGCCCACCCCATTGAACTTTAAATTATTTTCGTAGACAGCCGTAAACAAAATAGCAAATTAGAAATTACTCGCATTCCTCGCGAATTTTCCCTTGTGTTTTTATGATCGTCGCGTCTGTTTGGTCTTTTTCATTCTAAAGTTGCCTGGATCGTTAAGTTGAAAGTTGTCTGGCACTTTCGAGAGGTGGAAAAATTTACGGTGGCATGTTTGTTTGCAGCACAGATGACAAGGATCCTATAGGATCTTTATCAATCCATTGTTCTAAAGGCTTCTTTTTGACCAATTGCAACCTCGAAACACGTGTCTCTACTTTTACGCTTTTTATTAAATAGATTTGGCCCCAGTTGCGGTTTAAATATATATTCATTTGCAAGTTACCCAATTAGATATTAAAAGAGTCACAACAGACTGACTCATCAATGCCGACAAATTGGCAATGAAACTTGTGTCTCTTCTTGCGCAGCGCGATTTGCCACTCCCCCGCCCGCCGGTGAATGCTTAAATTAGCCGGCATATCACGTGTCTGGTGGGCGGGGGCGGGCATCGTGGTGCATGGGGGCGGGGCTGGGCTGTGCTGTCTAAGTGCTCGTCACATGCTAATTGAGACCTGCGTGCGCTGTCCAAGTGATTCACCAGCGGCGGTGATCATGGTGATCATTCATCGATCGGTGGATCTATTTTGGTTTTGGGTGGGTGGCGGTACGAAAGTGCACATCCATCGAATGAAACACAGCGATCGTTATGCAATTGGCAGGGAATACGAAATATATATTCGCAGTCTATCTAATACTATATCTAATTCCAAGCAGTCTGCAAAGTCTGCGCTGATTTAATGCCCGGCAAATGTTAATTTATGCGATGAGGATCGCGTGGCCAGACGAAGCTGTCCATATGGATATACGTACGTATATTGTACATATAATGTGATTTTAAATTCGAAAAAGTACACTGTGAGAAAGCGACACGCAAGCATGGATTTCGAGACAAAGAAATTATCAAATTCCTTTCAAGTGTTTGAATAAATAAAACCCTTTGCAAAAAATTCAAAGCTCAATTTTGCAGTCTTCGGCATTTATGTTTGCCAAAGGAGTCCCATATTTTGGCAACGCTTTTCTTGCCAGTGTAATTATTCGAAAGGTGTATTTATTCTATAACATTTTGAGTATATTAAAAGATAAATTATTGTTTATAATTTATGTTTGGCCCAGCGTCGGGCCATAAAGCAGCATTTTAATTGTGCGCGCCACTTTCTCACGCTCCCAAATTGTGAGGCTGCATGTGTGTTCGTGCGTATCTGTGTGTGCGCATGGGCCTGTGTGTGAGTGTATCTGTGTGTTAGCGCTCCGAAACGTCAACTCACAAGTGTCCACGGCACACAAGGCGATTAAGTATTGAAGGCACCCAACACACCGGCACACGCAAAACAAGTTGACAATTGTCATGAACAGCTCCTACTTCAGATCGCTTCGCACCCCTCCCAACTCCTACCACATATATGGTATATGAATGCCCCTCAGCGGTTCCCGCTTTGATTTAACCAGAAATCCCAGCCAGAATAATAAGATGAACATTTTTATTTGCCATCTGCGTGTGTTTGGTTCGGCCAAAAATTGGCATATCATATTGCCTCGACCCCGCCGCCCCCGCCGATCTTATTATGACTTAATTATGCGCTTAAAAATATGTGCTCTCTGTTCGGGCCATTGGTCTTTTTGGCTACACTCAACAAAAAAACACAGTTTGGTTTGGAATGTAAATAAAACACGTATCTATCTATAATGATTTGTATTAACCGCGTAGTAGCCAAATAAAGTAGTTTAAAAGCAAAGATTTGGCAACGCAACAATCTGCTTCAAAATAACATCCTATCGGGTTTTATTTTCCGTGTAGAAGTGTATTTCGCACTTTTGATTTGGCAATGTCAATTGATGCGGGGGGCAAAGGATGAAGGATAAAGGAATCGAACTGAAATCCGATATCCTGCAGGCGTTCCGGGCGCATTGGCCTCTCGGGTGGCCCTGTTTTTGTGCGTTTGCTGAGTGCGTCAACAACTGTGGGCCAGTGCCTACGTCAAAAAGGCTGGTGTGTCGCGACGCGCTTCCGGAAAAGTCTGGCAAAAGTACAAGTGCCACTATGGAAAAGGAAGCGCTGCCAAAGAAAACGGAGGAAAACTGTCGGCGCTGTCGCCTCGCTGCCTGCTCCCCAATTTAGCACACAGACAGCACAGCGACAGGGAGCATTAAAATAACTTTTCATATTTCAAATAATATTTTTTTTTGCATTTCATTTCGGGGCCGACGCGCTTTTCCTCTCGAGCGTAACGCCGCCGCCAATGATTCATGCAAATCCATCAAGAAAAGCGGTTAACATTAGGGGGGAAAAAACGGGCAACTTGGGGCGATGGGGCGCCAACATGTGGTTACCTCAGCTCAGCTCAGATTGTCGAGCGAAAATGAAATTAAGTCGCTTTGCATTGAATTAATCAGCGGAATTGCATGCGACACGCCGACTGGCGCCATCTACCGGGTCAAACTGGCTGCTGTATATATAGTCTTTTATATTCATGCAATATTCACTCCATTCATTCAAGCGATTGCAATTTACATAGTCATTACCACGGCGATCATTGTTCCCTTCGGGTTTATCCCAATTGTGCAATGTGAACTGCACTTTTCGCTTATTATTTTTGCCTCAAAAGTCAAGTCGCCGATATATACATACGAAGTACATGGATATATATTATTTTGTTTAATCTACCAATACTGGCTGCGAGTGGCTGGCTGAACGAACGAAGGAGGCGATTTATTTTGGCAGCCCGGCGAGTGACCCACATTTGGTAGAAGAAGATGCCGAGATGCTGCTGCCGCTGTCAGCGGAAGTTTTTCCAAAAAATAAAATTCATATAAATTTCCCTCCTTAACCGACGCGCTTATTTATGATTCCTCGAATGCGTTCGAGTGTTATTTATTTGATTATTTTTGATTCATTTTTATTGGCTCGCGACATTGTGTCACTGCTGGATTCTCTTGCGTAGACTCGTCCCCGACGTCAGTGATTTATCGGGCCATAAACAAATACTACGAGTGCGCTGGCACATATGTATATATATGTACATATGTATGTATCCCTATCTTATTTGTCTGGGTAAAACTTAACAATTGTAGCACGCGTCTTCTTCTGGGGCGCGGAGTGACACTTCAATTTACTTCACTTAAGGCTCTGATAATATTTGCATGATTACGCTTCCAGGCAGAGATAAGTGCGAACCACTGTAGTGTCAATAGTGACGACTAATATTGCGCATACGCCGTGTTGTCCTAGGCACTGGCTAAGAATTGCCATTGGGGTGTAATGCAACTTGTCCTTATCAGTGGGATAATTATTCGACAATGGAGTAGTTGTTTACTTTCATTGTTAATGTAGATAGGGTTGAGTGAGTAAATAATTAAACGTATTTTAATGTTCATACATTGCATCCGACTTCCAGGAAAAAAGATACTGTAGTTTCAATAGCACAAGCTGCCTTATGACTTGAACTTTAGCACTAGCATCTACTTTGGCTTATCATGCGTGAATTTTGCCAGCATTTAAAAGCATTTTTGAAAACATTCCAATAGGAAACACGATATGCCGGCAGATATGTTTAAGTTAACCACAATATTCAATACCCAAGCAAACATGGGAAACATATTTCGATTCAGCAACAAACAGGCGAATGATGTCTTTGGCTTTCGCCAGACACAAGACAGGCAAATCAAAGAATATGTAGGCAGTGCGAAAAGATTTTCGCGAGCTGTGAGCTCGGCAAAGGCAGATGGATGTTAATGGGAATGGGGGAATCTGAATCTGAATCTGAATAGGTCTAAATGGGAGATGGCTGAATGCTTGGATGGCTGGCACGTGTGGTTAAAATGCTGGCCAAACTAATAAAACTGGGGAAATAGCAGCTACGTTGTCGCCATTTGGTCGATGTCGATTTTTCCATGTTTGTTTGCGATTTTTGTCTCGTCTTGTTTATTTGCACATTGCGTATACGCAATGTGATTTCCTTTGAAGCGTCGACTTTCCACGTTTTTGTCGCTGGCGCTGACAACTCAAGCAAATAGAGAGACAGCAGCAATAACAAGAAGCATTTCGTGTGTTCTTATGTGAACGGAAAGGGGAGCCACATCCAGATCTTCAACGGCAACAAACAGATGAATCTGAATCTGCTGGGATCCAGTACGAAGCGCAATATTCATGAAGCAGGATGAGCAGTGTAATCTCTAGTCCAGATAAGCGATAAGCACTTGCCCTCGCAGATCTGCGCTATATATCCCACACGCCCCTTTCGCGGTCGATTTGAACTTCCCCTTTCACATGTATTTTTACCCGCTGTCTGAAGCGTTTAATTAAGTCAAGTGAGCGAAGATCGCTGGCCCCATGCATCGCCATCGGCATCAATTGTCTTTCGCCTCGGTTTCAGCCGCTAAATGCCAACAAATTCGCTTCGCTCTATTCTGTCTACCTCTTTTATAGCGCATTTGTTTTGTTTATTTGGCTGCGTTTCATTGTTTGCCGCTGCTCTATTTTCTTTACCCATCTTTTTGCCAGTCTCGTTTCGGTTTCTGTGCGCCCAGCTGTTGGACAAAACCAGATCTGCGATCTCCAACCTCGTAGCGCTACTGCGACTGCTCCATATCTTCCCACATCTTTCTTATCACTTTCTCACGTTCCTCTGACTAATGCCCCCGAAGTCTTATCACTAAGTCAGCTGTTGCCAGTGCTTCTTTTTTTGACTAATGCAGGTGGTGTTGACTCTGCTAATGCTGCAGCTGTTTTTGCAGATAGCAGGAAGCTTCGGATTATTAGATAGATAGATGCTTTAATTGTCTGAGGTTTATATGGCTGCTTAAGTAAATAATTGTCAACATGATTGCCACAAAATGGGGTCTAACTATATTTATTCGTTATGGTTATAATAAAACACCAATAATTGCCGCATACTCGTGCGCTTAGCGAATTTACAAAAATATATCTTCTGTTCACACACAGATTTCCCAAAATAAATAGTCTAGACATCTTCGAGCGTTACGAAAATTTGCTTGATTCTTAACAGATTTATTTTATGGCGAATTTATTTTATTACCTACATATAAAGTCTGAGCAATCAACAAATCTTTTCATTTCGACAACCTTTCTTTACCGTTGGGCTATTTCATCAAAAAAAGTTAATTTTTCCGGACTGAGCTAATTTAACCTGCAATTCCTTACAAATTTGTGCTTATTTTGCTCACATTTAAGTAGTTGGCTTATATTTTTGATAAATATTAAATCTTTATAAATATTGTATATTATTGTACCTAAAATCAGCTGAAAATGCATTATCAAGCAGTGTGTATAGCAAACATTGTACGATATCTCAAGGGTAACCGTAGCAACCTCATTCAATCTGCACCTTATCTATCGATTTACAATCCGCTGGCTCCATAATCACTGATAAATGCTTCATTACGATAATAACGTAACAAACTTTCCACGATGCACGTGATGAAGATGCGTCAACAGAGGATGACAGATGACGTAGCCGGGGTCTGTTGACACTACGTTCTACTACTGTTACCTACCGCTTTTCCCGCTCCTGTTACTGCCATTGCTGTTACTCTCGCTATTGTTATTGTTCTTGTTGCTGCTGTGGCCATTGTTGGTGTTATTGTTTGGGACCACCTCTTGGCATGTTTTTCACGAAACTGTCAAAATGTTATGCAAATATTTGTGCAGCGATTCTATGTAAATTTGTCCGGTATCTTCCACAGTCATTTAGCGCTCTCACCAAATATTTCTCGCTGTGCATAATTCAGCTTGTTGTTTCGTTTGTTTGTTTGTTTGTTTGTTTGTGCTGCCTGTGTTGTTTGTGTTGTTTTCCCCCTTTTTGTTGGGGGCGTGTGAATCCAAACAATGCGGCAGTGATAAAGCCGATAAGCCCGAAAGGGGGCGGTACAAGGAAAACTGCGGTGTTTGTTCTCGGACTTCAGGGTTGAACATACCAGTTATGCTGGGCTCCTCAACTTAAACTAATAGTGCGTTCTTGGCCAGTGAGTCACTTCATTTATCAATGGCATCATCACTAACTACTATTACCTAAACGTGATATCAGCTCGAAGATTGCATTGTCACATGATATCTTTAACAATCTGAGATGACTAACATTTGGAAAATGCTTCGACTGCAAGTCGAACAGAAGCGCCAGTGATTAGGTAGTTATGGAATTTTTTGATAAGCTAGTTTAGGAATGCATACTACTGCTATTATCAAAGAATATATTATTTAACAAAATAAAACCATACTGCATTTTTTTTTGCCTATTCTAAGCTACACTCTGAGAAATTATTTTCAGTGCTGATAAACAAACTGCTTGGCTGGATTTTCTGCTCATGTTGACAGCGTGTGATATTTTCCGAATGCAATCCAGTGGGTGTCTACATGCGCCCAAGGTTAAGATAGTTTGCTTTGTTCCCCCTGACTCTTTGTCACGCTCACTGTCATCAAAATCCCATTCTTATCTGCTATCGTCTGCAGTGGGTATTTTTGTTGGTATTATTTTTACGACTTTGTTTGATTAATGCAAATCGAGAAAAATTGCAACTTGCAGAAGTTCACCTCAAAACGATTCACCCGTGCTGTCCGGAGGCTTCTGGGGCTTCTGCTCGCTCATCAGGCACTTCGATTGGATTGGGAATCGTTGGCGCACAAAGCGCCTGATTGCTGATAGCCATCAGGGCAGACCCCAGAGCAGAAAGACCCAATACCCGGAGACACGGAGACATGCAGACATGGACGACAACGGGCCAGGTCGAAGCCATCGGGCCAAGAGCGCGACGACCGACTGCAATTGTTTGGCAATGACAAAGCGCACCTCCCAGCCGGGCCAAGATTGCCAGACGGCGGCACTAAAAAGGGGGGAGGGGGGGCGGCAGCTGCAGAATAAACAAACCATAATTAAGTTGCACTCGCCACAGATGCAGATGCAGATGGAGCTGGCGGCTTAGTCGTTCACTAAGTCAGTGAGTCAGGATGAGGACGCAAAACGTGGCCGATGATCTTAATTCTTTTTAAATCGATCAATTTCCCCCGACGACATTATTTTTTATGCCTGCTGGCCCATCCCCACACTGGACAAAAAGCATTTTTAGTTGTTTAAATTTGGGCAAGTATATAGTTAAAGATTGCAACATTACTACTACATTTAGTATTCAAGCCAAAGAAGTAGCTTTCTGGGCAATGAACACCATACTTTTGAAATCCCTAAAACTTGTAGGAATGTACCAATTAGAATCGTGACAATTACAACGATCTGATTATTTCTCACAGTGCACTCCGAGGTTGCAGTCGTGGCCTCGTCTGGATTTTGAGTTACGTGGGTGAGCTTGGCCAACAAGTGGAGTGACTAAGCGTTCTCTGGTCCTCTCTGCCTCTCTGTCCGTCCGTCTGCATGTCCGACTGTCTCCGTCTTTGTCAGCTTATCGCGATGGAGACGCGCCCTGGAGGCTCTAAAAATAGCTGAAGAATTACTCAAGCTATGCAATGGCTAACTCAATAATAAGCCACCATCAGCCGGCATCATCCTGGTTATGATAGCCAAACGAATCTAGAGCAAAATCTTGACCGAACCGAAGTTAACCCAATTTCAGGTGAATTGCCGTAAAAGGAAAATGAGCACATTACCACAAGACAGAGAAAGGTAGCCAGAGTGGTGGAGTGTCGAGTGGAGGAAAAGTTGCCACTGCAGTTGGCTGGTGATTCCTCATCCTCATCCACATCCTCATCCTCATGACGAGCTTATCTTAGACACGTACTGGGATTTGAGCCTGACTGACATTTGTCAGCGCTGTGAATCCTTCAGCTTGGAGCTGCTGATCTGCTGAGCCGACAACTTCAAAGTTTTCCACAGCCTTCTTTTTCTTTGCTTTATCAGCGTGAGAAAATCTGTGCCAGAATCGTTTTTTATTTCGCATTGTTTTGCTGGCGTGAGGGGCGGCGGGTGGAAACGGGAGAGAGTGGGTCTGCAGCTGGCCCAAGAAATCGACGACCTTCAGCGAGCGGGCCTAACGGTTCACACCCACTACCCACCCAGTCAGCTGGGCAAAAAGCCCGGGCAATCCAGCACCTGGCAGTTAAATTTGGTGCATGTTCGCTGATTGAACACAAATGATACGGAAGTTGCTGCTGGCCGGGCCAACTTGGTATGTGTAAAGTTCTCACGCTTTGGCCACTTGGATTACCCGCCAGATTACATGAAAAGCGCCTACACTCGCGTAGCGGGCGCATAAATCAGCTGAGCAGGAAAAACAAAAACAGCAACTGCAGCAACTGCAACTGCAGCAGCAACTGCAACTGCTGCAGACCAGAGTTGGCAGCTTTTGAAGTTGTACGCACGCCAAAAGCGGCTTAAATGTCCAAAAGTGGGCAACAACTGCGGCAAGCAACAACAGCACTCGGCGAGTGGAAAATGTGAAAATGCCTGGAGAAAAGCAAGGCAAGAGCAGCCAAAAGTGAACTTCAGCTATTTGTGGGAACTTCTCGACTGCAGTTGCACTTTTCCAGTAGTAGTTGGCAAGAAAAAAAAATAAAAACAAAAAACCAGAGTTGCAGTTGGTAAAGAGACCGCGAACCGAAATTAATCATACGCACCATTGAACAGCGATGACGCAACGAGCCGGCGGCTTTCTGTTGGCCATGATTCGCTGGCTGTTCCAGCTAAAATATCAGCACTCATCAACGGGCGGCAGCGGCAACAGCCACGCCCACAATTCTTGGAAAACCATTCGGCAGACGGCAACAATCTGTGCAAATATCTATACTTATCCCACATATATACACTCGAAATACATATACATATGTTTAAATGGGCGAAAAATCAGCGGACTTAAATGTGTTGGTGTGTCCTATTATTGCAGTGCCGGAAAATGCGATTCACATTCGAGGTGCTGCATTTTCCATTTACTTTATTTACTTATCGAGCTCTTAATAAATTCATCTTTCGAAATACTTTCTGTTTACAGAGTCGGCTTGGCTCTGTTTTGGCTGTCGAAATATTTATGGCACTGACAGCCTTGTGTTCCTCTGCATTCTGTCTTGTCTTTTGGGGTATATTTTCCGCGAAATCCCATTTGCAGTTCATTTAACTGCAGGCGATAAATAGGCGGCAAGGCCATTCGTTATCACAGCTCATTAGATTAGATTCACATTTATCTAATTTGATTCTTGCTGGCGTTTAGTCGAAGGAAATAGTTTATAATTATTGCCCAGGGAACCCCTGGAAAATTTCTATATTTGCTAACAAAATACTTGAAATGCCTTCGCAGAATTGTTGTGGCTGCCAAATCTCATCAAAAATTTCTATGAAATTTAAAAATATCTGTCTTTCATACATTTCCATGACCAAAGCTAAACGATGTGTTGAAAAGTGGCTACCCAAAACAAGCTTTTCAATTGAATCAAATTTACACTGATGTAGAACCACTCGAAATAGTAACGCCTCAATAGGTTCAGTCCCAAAAGGTTTCCACACCCAGTCGAACAACCAAAGTCAATATCCAAATTCGAAACGGAATCAACATTGTTGCCCGATTTCACTGATGGAAGCGTACGAATCCGAAGCCAAATTCAAATTGCACAACTAGCCAAGAGAATCAACGAAATTTGTTTAAACAACTTTGCTCGATGGCTGCCCGTCAATCATTTGAGTGTGTAAAGTTTTTTGTTGCGAAAAGAAATTGCCTGGCATCGATGAAAAGATATCTCAGAAATCAGAATGTTTGCCGCCAATCGTTGGCTTTCCGGCCACAAATGGAAAATAAATAAATAAAGTGCCAAACTATTACAACATTTGTGATGTTTATTAATACGAAATTAAGTAGCTGCCGTTAACAAGCGGCGCAGTCGGTAGGTCAGCCCCCGACAAGGGATCCCGCCGCTCCACCGGCCCACCGATCCACCAAACCACCCAACCGACGATCGATTCACCAAGGTGTTGTTTTCGATGGATGCTTCGGATGGGTGGGTGGGCCCACATGGACGGACGCTGGCCCACAAACAGCGCTTTCATCTTTTCGTAATTAGGCGAGCGCTGAGACTGATAGATAAAAAGATAGATGGACCGATGGATGGAATGGATACAGATACAGCTACAGCTACAGCTGCAGATACAGATACGGATCCGACTTGATGGTGCTTTGTTTATGGGGCAGAGCGCTAGACAGATGAAAATTAAAACACCAGCCGAGAAAATGTTTACACATACGCTCCCAAATATCCAATCCATTGACTTGTATTTCTTAATTTTATAGAGTCTTGGTAGAATTGATTTTTAGATTTCAACTATTTGATGACAAAGATGGGACAATCGTTAAATATTAAATATAAGAAATAGTAGAATATTAAAGCACTCCTCTATTGGCCTGTTCGATTTTTTAGGAACCCTTTAAAGCTTCATTAGTTGTAAGAAGCTTATGGCTTCTATGCAATGCTTTAATACGTATTTTTATGGCTGCAAATCAAAGATCGTCAAGCTTTAAACATTGGTAAGAACATTCAGGCTTCGTCTAGCTGGCCTGTTTGAACCAAATTCAAACGCCAGACGTGGTGGCCACCAGCTGTCGATACACACACACACACACACATACTCGGTGGCAAGCACACAGACGCACTTTCAGCAAGCCAATTGGAGTCTTTTTTTTTCCACAGTTTTTTATTTTGGAAATTCTAAGGCTTTTGTGAGCTGGACGTGAGTGTGTATGTTGTTGGTGCGGAGAAGCCGGCGGGGGCGTTTATAATTAATTGTAATTGTCGTTGAAAGATTAATTTGGTTGCGCTTCAATGGCGCTTCATTGTCGGCCCGATCGGCCATTGTGCGGGTGGGGAAATCAATTTTATATAGTTTTCTAGTCCCGCTGCAAATGAATAAGTGAGTGAGTGAGTGTGCGGCTCTGTGGCACTGTGTGTCTGCTTGTTTTTTGTTTTGTTTCTCCGATTGCAGACGCACATAAATGTATATTTTATGCTGCGAAAAGTGCAATCAAGTGGTTAGAGGGCTAGGGGGTAGCACCAGCACACAATCTTCAAAGGGGCGACGACGGCCTGCTCAGCCGATCCCCTCCCAATCCTCCACAGCCGCCTCCTCCGCAGGCCCATTGAAATGGAGCATAAAAATAGTGGCTATAAATAAGAAAAGACCCTGCTGCTGCTACTGCTGCTTGTTTTCGGTTTTTTCTCCTCTTAAAATTTTTTTTTATTTTTTGGATGGAGGTGCGGCTGCATTTTCAAATCAAATTCAAAGTTGTTGCTGCCGAACATTTCCGCAGATCAAAGTCACAGCTTGACAAATTCTGTGGAAAAAAGCCAGCTGGTTGCCAAGTCGCTGCTGCTAATTGCTTTCATATCAGTTCCCCAGACTCCGCTGAATCCCCCGGACGCTCCGGACGCTCCAGACTCTCCAGACTCCCTAGACTCTCCAGACTTTCCAACCCCCCTAAGAGAGATTCTTCTTTCTGATAACGACACCCCCGAGAGATGGTTGCTTGTTCTCCACACCTGTAATTATCACTGGCCAAAAGTCTGACTCACTGATGGAAGTTTTTCGGTGGCGAAGCGGGAAAATCCAGGTGTGTGGGTGGGCGGCTGGGTAATTACCCTTTGATTTCATTAACTCCATTTTCTGCCACCCTCCGGTCGTCTGGCTTGTTTTGCTTTTTCGCAATCGAGGCCGACAGGGCGCCAATGAAAATCGCGGCCCTTTGATCTCTTCGCTCCCCGCTTCTCATGCTCATCCATATGCCGCGCTCTCCTTTTTCTAGTGCCTAACCAACAAACGTGGCGCCACGGAAAGATCTTCCTCTGGTTGTTGCAGCTCTAATTAGGCACACTTTTGTGTCTAGAGGGAAATTTTTGGGGGCCAGAAGTAGAGTGGGAGATGAGTGCCATCAGGGTCTTTCTCCCCTTTTCGGCTTGTCAGACGTTGTCGTCGCGCCGTCGACAGTTGTTGTTTAAAAATAAATTGCACATAAATTTATGAAACATGAAAGATTTCAAATAAATATTTCGTCATGTGAGAACTTTCCTCTCATCTGATAGATTTCCACTGCGCACCTCTACAAATCATCGATCCAACGCAGTTTCTATGGAAATATTAAATTCCGAAAATTGCCAAAAATTGGCATATTGTTTAGACAGATTTTCCCCTTAGCAGGAAGCTAAACAGAGCTCCAATGGGTGCCGTAAACAATAAATGAACTAATTGCCAGCGACATATAAACAAAATCTGGCAACATTTGCAGCCCCGCGATTTGCTGCAAGGCAGCAACAAGTTGTCAGTTGATGCTGCTGGTTGCCAGTGGCAAGTGCAACTCCGCTTCGCTCCTCTTCTTTTGCCGGCCAATCATCATCATTAGCCATGGCCATTTTTGGGTAAATAGTGCAACCCTCTTTGCATAATAATGTGGATCGGCGAGCGCATTTGGTGAAAAGCGCGAAACATGCAACATTTTTGTGTCTAAATAAAGATGCGTTGCGTCTGGCAACATCGACTGCAGCAGCAGCAGCTGCAACTGCAACAAGAGCAACTGCATCAGCAACCCGGTAGTTGCTGCCTGCCTGGGTAATCGCCGCTCGAAAGTGGCCACTTCACATCGGGTAATCGTTCCGCGATCGAGTGCAGATCGTCGAGGGGAAAAGTATGTTATTTTCGGATGGGGATAAGCAGAAGGCACCTTTGGTTATCATCAAAAATTACGATCATTATGCGACACTCGTTGTCACTGAATAGTCAGGCTAGTTAACTAGTACTAGGTTAACTGAGTTATAATTGCAATTCTATTACTTTTTGATACTATCTCAAATATACTTCCTTGTCTATCTATTCTATTGTGCCACTGGTATATAAATTGATGATATTAAATCACGTAATTGTCCCCAATTCCGCACTTGATAACTGCACGTTGCTATTTATAACATTGCCAATAGGGGAACTACTTTTGCCGCAAAAAGTACGAATGTCTAGTCGGCATTACTCAGTGGGTTTTTGTGTCGGAAGAGCATCCGAAACATAACTACGTCATGAGCGTAAAGTTCGCACATTTCTTGGAAATTTGCGTGTGATAGTCACGATAAGATAACTATCTATCTATATTCTTTCCGTCAGCACCCACATATCGCTGGGCACGGCTAAAACATATGTATATACTGGTTATCTGATTCCGATTTTGTCTTCCACATTCGGATCCGCTCATTTGCAATCACATCAGGCGTCAGCCGGTCGAGCAATGGCCCCCAGAAACCACATTTTGGTGTGATTTTTGTGATTTTGTGAGTTTATTTCTTGTGTCAACCAAAAACGAGAAAAAGCCTAAGAAAAATGATACAGAAACCGAGGCAAGTAAGGCGAAACAAAAACAAAAGCAAAACTGTCATAGGCTGGCTAGCAGATTTATAATGGGGCGCTCGACAACAAGTAAATGACTCGGCAGCGAATCGCGGCTGCTTCAAAGTTTCGCCCAGTGCGCGGTGGCATCATTAAAATGTAAAGAGTTGTGCGCACAATTTCAGCTGGGGAATTTATTTTATACGCAGCGTGGGAATTGCCCCTCAATTGTTAAGCAGGCGCCAACAGCAGCAGCGCACAAATTCTCTGGTCATTGTTGCTATTCGGCCGCCGTGTTTCCTTTGCGCATTATAAACGCATTAACTAATGTCGAAATAAATAAACAAACGTAAAATGTTTTGGAAAGTCTTGGCTTGGTCGAACGATCAATGAGCGAGCATAAAATAATCGCCCTGAAGAACAAGCTAACAACTGAGAGGGATAGTTTTAAAGATAAAACTGCACTTTAATCCTTTCTCTACTATGAATATGTATAAGTTGTAAAAGGATGTCTAATTATTTTCCGAAAATCCACCTGCTGCATTGCTCATACGCACTGTTGCCCGCGTCGAGGTGTCGTCGCCACCGTTTGACGGTTTCATTGGGTGAGAGCGTGTCGAGCCAACTTTATGGTCTATGAAACGATCAAAAGTTTCTATGCCATCCGGCTTAATTGCAAACGCAAAAGCGTGAAACAGTTATCAAATGCCGTTAACTGCTCACTGCCGCACTATTTTCCCAACCCAAAACGATACCCACGTGTCCGCTCGACTGCAACTAAATTGGCTGGTACTTAAGATCGCCGCCTCACTGCATCTGCCATCCAATTCCGAATCGATGGCGATGGCTTATCAGGATCAGCAGTGGCGAACTTGGATGAGCAGCCAGCCCGAGGGCATGGCATGCAAATTGAATTGATGCTGCTGCAGCATCTCAGTTTCTCGTCGGCTGCATGCCAGAAATTATAGCATAAATAGCTAAGAGATTCGGGCTCGAACTCGGGTGAAACAGGTGCCCAAGTCAGTTGGCAACACGTGCCCAGGGCGATGCTGCATCTGGCACTTCAGCCCCTCCTGCTGCTGCAGCTCGATGTGGCTAAATAATTACGTAATAAGTGGTTGGCAGGAGGCAGCCGCTCCATGGACAGTGGCCAAGGCAGGAGCACTCGGATGGCCGACAATTGCCCGGCTGTCAGCCAAAGTATGCCAAGAATTTCAAATGGGGAGCGAGCGGAGTGTGGTGGTGCTGCATGGCCAGGTGAAAATGAACTGAGATGAGCGTGCAACCTGCTTGTGAGCCGCCTCAAAGTTAATCTAATAATTGAAAGCTGGTTGCGGGAACAATAGGGTGGGGCAAAGGAACTGGTATCTGGTATCTCAAGAGATAAACCACTAGCTGAGTAACTCGCTGATGAAAATTGCCAGACCAATTATCTAATAACTTAAGTCAATCTAAAAGTAGACGGATTCTACTTAACTGAAAACTATCTCACCCATAGTACAAATTCTAATTAAATTATGTTCGTCATTGGCACCATTCTATATATGACACAAGCCAAGCAAATCAAATAGAACATGGTTGATATAGTAATTTGAATTGTAATAAAATATTATTGAAGGTTGAAGAGAGAACCGAGGACATGGTCTTTTCATAGACAAAGCCACATGTAGCCTCTGAAAGTTATAACCAAATTGTCTGTGATCAGCGCGATGTTGCTGCTGCGCCGGCAACATGTTGCTGCAGCTGCAATGTTGCTGCCACAACAGCCAGGCCATGAACACACAATCAATAATCGCATCGATAAAGATCGTTAAACGAAATGTTTTTATTTCTGGCCCCGACTGCCACGACAATTGCCGGCGAGCAGGCCACATATATGAGTTATGGCAACGTCCTCGTCCAGCTGCTCCGCCTGCTCCACCTTCTCCCGCCGCCACACATGCGCAATGGCAATGGCTCACCTGACTGAAAGGCAACACAGCCCCTCCAACCTGGCCACCTGACCCCTTTCCCCTCTTCCCCCTCCCTCTTCCGCATCCCCAGTTTGCCACCACTTCGCCCCCCTGCCATTCCAGATGCAGTGCGTCTGGCGCGTTGTGCGGTAAATACGCTTTATGGGCTCCCGACAACGGCAACAACAACGACTGCTCTATGCTAATTACGTCATGGGGACGACGCTTCGTACCTAATTTTGCATTGTGGGAACCGAAAACTGGAAATCCAAGATACCCCCGATTGCGTCCGCCTTGCATTTTCCAACTGCGGCAATAAAAAAAATGGGCACTGCTGTTGTTGTTGCTGCTGCCGCTGTTGCGCCGCAGCACCCAAACAAGCAACAAACAGCGGCAGCAACTGTTGCTGTTGCTATTTAAGCAAATGTGTCGCAGCCAAAGCCAAAGTCGCCGTTTGCTGCCAGCTGCACAGAGAGAAAACTTGCAGTTTGCAAGACAGCCAAGAATGTTAATTTGAGATAGCAAACTAAAGTGTAAAATTATCTTGATAAGAAAACATCTGAAAGAATATAAATATGCATTTACATTACATTGCAGTAGATATATTGTAGATCCAGATTCTAGGACGCATTTCTCTCAGTGTGCTGCTGGCGTCGCTGCCAATATCGACGACTTGGTTGTCGCATATAATGACTTTTTCGACTTGCAACTTCTTGTGGCTTTGCGCTTTTTTATGCTTTATGCGCTCGCTTTGGTCTCGTCGGCTGGTCAAGCATGTGGCGATGCTGATGTTGCAGTTGCAGTTGCTATTGCTGCTGGTGGCCATTGGATAGTTTCTAGTTGCCTTCTTTGTTGCAGGAGGCAGCAGCAGCAGCAGCAATTGCAGCAGCAGCAGCAGCAAAAACAGTTGCTGTTTGTTTGCTGTGTGTGGCATGCAGCGACTACTTGGCCACTTGTTGCCTCTGTTAGCTGTTATTATGGTTGCTGGTGGCAAGTTGAAATCATTTTCGTGTGTGTGAAAATATTTTGCGGCAGAATAGCAACATTTTGAATGCTGGCTGCACAAGCAACATGAGCTATAAGGTCTAACGAATAATTTCTCATTTGAGAATTCTTTTATCTTAAACGTAAATTAACCAAAATAACAGGAAGGGTATATAGTTTTCGGTTCATCGTAGGCTGAGTTTTCCAATAGGCTTTTTAATTAACCCCCTAGATTCCATCGTTTGCAGCCGAGCCGCCTGTCAACTGAATTCTTGCAACGCGTTTGACCATCAACAATGCAAAAAAGTGAACAAAAACCGCCTCAATTATGACGCATTATGTCAGGAACTCGATGCTGTTTTCATTTTTAATGAAATATACTCATAAATGTCGTTAAGTGCTTTGCCAAATACTCGTCGAACAAAAAATGCGAATTAAATGCGCAAAAAATTACTTTTAGACACATTTAAATACCATTTAAATAGCTTTTGGGGCACAAGGTGAAGCCGAGAGGCTGGAATTGGTGGCCAACCGGTGGCAGTGGCGACTCGAGAGTCGAGATCCGAGATGCGAGAAGCCTGCCACAGCAGCCACAAATTTGTAGCCAGCGGCGACGAATAAAATGCCGCACAAAAACAAAAATGCTGCTAAAAATGCAACTCCAACTTGTCCGAAATGGCTTTTGTGTGTGCCTGTGTGTGTGTGAGTGAGTGTAAGAGCACACATACCAATACGCGGACAGAGTAGAGTGTCTGTCTGTGTGGGCCAAACAAAGCTTGGGAACCAAAAAGGCCAACACGCGCTGAAACGTGGTTAAAGTGGCCATTGGGCAGGCGCGCGCGTTGACCGGCGGCAATTTCGATATAAAAATTTTGTTTTAGCACACGGTCACCTTGCCGGCCGGCGGAAATTCACAGGGGGGCGGGGGGTTTTAAGCACTTCAAACTGCAGATTGGGTGCAATTTGGCGGATGCTTCCGCTAATAAAACACTGCTGCTTCTGCTTCTTCGTAGCAGAGCATACATCAATTTTGAGGGCCAGTGGGCCGGAGGTGTTCTGGAATTTCCGCTGGCTAAGCGCTGGGAAATCCAGGTGTGCTCTCACGCCAAGTGACGAATTCGTCATAAGGACACGGGGTCAGGGGTCAACGGGGAATTTCCGGCCAAACATGTGGCCCGTTACCTGTCCGTTACCGCTCTAAAAACAAAAACTGACTCCTCGGGGCGGTCGCAGATTAGTCGATTTTCCCACGCAGGTAAGTAAAATGCCCGCTAACTTCTGCACTTTCAATAAAATGCGTAAAAAGAGTTGTTAGGGAATTATTGAGTCAACACAGGCGCGTCGATCTGGCGGATTAAGCCATTCGGTGGAGGCAAGCAACTTCATGCGATTATGAGCGGGAAATGGACTAAATCGTCAGCTAAAAAGAAAATATGGCTCCACAGCGACGGGGGGCAAGACGCGGAGGCAGGGTGATTCGGAAGATCCAGAACTGGCTGCATATTTGCACACAGAAAAATTACACAAATTCAGTCAAATATTTACAAACAAGAAAGTGTGTTTGTAATACCAGAAGGTCTTAAAAATCAGAAGCCTGCAGATGAGATTGTGAATAATTCGAGATATTTTCGACTTTCCACCTAGTATTTGTTCGCTGTGCACACATGTGGTCGATATCAAAGGCAAATTTCTCAACTTGCCATCGCGAATTCAGAAGGCAGACAGAGAACAGAGCGATCCGGCGATGGCGATCCAACGATCCAAAGATCCGACTCAACGACGACGACGACCAGGATGGCTTGCAATTTGATGCAGGGCGCTGCAGTTGGGCAGGGGGTGACAGACAGTTTAATATACAGATACAGAGGAGGTGCCCGCCTTGATACCCGATCCCCAACCTGATCCCCATCCTGATCCCCAGATCGAGGAGGTGTTGCTGCCACTGAAGTAGATAGATGAGCAGCCGCTCGCTCGGCTGGCATGTGGAATTATTAATGTTTGATGTAATTAATGCGTAATTAAGATAGCCAGTCGAGGAAAGGACAAGGGATACGCGGTCAGAGCGGTCAGCGATCTTGAACTCCGCTTGTTTTAGTGGCTAGTCACTAGCCTAGTTTTTCAAAAACTAGTGGTAAACGATTTTGGCCAACTCCTCCCACCGTTTTAAGATTTTTTTTAGCCTCCCGAGTTCAAAGCGCCAGAGCCGCCAACGCAAATTGAATTGACTTGGCAGCCGAAAAAAAAACAAATTTGGAATGCGACTTGCTGGGAAGCTCGTGCTCCCAAGCCAACCATTAGCTGTGAAAATGATCCATGGGAAACTAATAATGAGTCCAAGCCGTACGAACCGAAATGATTTTTCAAATATCAATCAATTTCAATATCTATCTGTGCGTCGGTCGACTTGGCCGGTCGATCATTCGGACGGTCATTCGGTTGGTCGCCGACTTTTTGGCCATTAATCTTGGCCGCGTGCGCAACTGTTGAAGCGCTTTTTTGTTTTTGTGGAGCAGAAGGTGGCCGAGGGCAGTGCGATTATGCGGGCAGAAATTAACAGCCAGCCAAAACAATTAGTCCGTCCGAACACATCTCTTATCATTTATCTTTTTACGAATGGCGTTTCGTTTTGTTTTTATTTTTGGTATTGGGGAATGTGCCGCAAGTGCCGCGCAAATTAACGCAAATGCTGAATGGCTAATTGAGGTGAAGTTTGCCAAACGGGGGGCCATACTATACTATACTATACTATACTATATATAGATACTTATAAATAGAAACCGAACTTCGGAGAGTCATGCTGTGACAAATTATCATATATCTTGGCATTATTTATGGTAGGGCATTTCATATTCGCCCTGGTCGAATTATGTAGATCAGCCGCTTGAGGAAGCGCCACCTGAGGGGGCCTTTGATATCGCGCCGACACAGATCTGGATGGACCCATTGATGGGTCCAATGAGAGACCTTATGAATGCCATTCGGTTTATCCATTTCGGCGGTACGTTGCATATGCAATGCAACCGGCAATCAGATTATGTCACATCCGCTGCTCGAGTGCTCGAGTGGATGTGGATGGATCGGAACAACAGAGGGGCTCATTGATCGCCAAGTTTCCGTTTTTTTTCGATTTTCCTATCTGGCCAAGATTGCTCCATTAGCGCCACTTGGGAGGATGGACCAGAAAAACCCGGCTGCCGGTGCAACTGCAAATGCAAATTGCAGGCAGGGCTAACAAGCGAGCAGATTTTCTAGTTGCTTGATTTTTCGAATTTACTTTTTTTCGGTTGCCGGGGAGGGGGACTGGGGCGTTTTGTTTTTTTGGCAAGCCTATGGCGACCAAGATGTCTTCCTACTCTCGAATGGCTTTCAGCTGCGTGATGTTGCTGCTGCCGATGTTGCTGTTGCTGCTCTGCTGTCGGCGCGGCCAGAAATAGCATAAAACTCATAAACGAGGCAAGCGAGTCGAGTCGCGAGGCAAGGCAAGGAAACATGGCATGCCATTTGAAAATTTCATTTCGTTATAATTTTCTATTTCCCGCATGCCAAACGGCCCGCCAGCCAAGTCCCAAGGGGCCCCTACACTCGCAGAAAATACCCACAAGTGACCCTAAGAATTGGGGGTGCCTGCGGCAAATGTTTGCCCTTATGTTCTAGATGAGATACTTAGGAAAATCTCAGTTTGAAATCTCAGTTTGGAATGAAAAAATTGGTTAAGCAAGTCTTCATAGTTAAGTCATGGACATAATTCAAATAGATCTTGTTTTTTCTACATAGTCAAGGCTTCTAGATTAATAAAATTTATTTGGAAAATGATTTTTTCGAGTGCCAGACACTAGTGGGTAGTCGAAAAGGGGGCGGGCTGGGCTGGTCTGGTCAGGGAGCTGAGTCAACCCCTTTACACTTACTACCTAAACGAACCAAGGTTCGTCATCTAGCGCCGCCATTCATACTTAATTACCAAAAAAATGAGATAAAAAAAGAAAAACAAAATTAACTAGAGCCATCGCAGACAAGACAAGAAGACTAACGAAAACTTGTCTCTTCTCTGGCGTGACGCTAAATGAGCAAACCGCCCCCCACCCACCGACGTGGAAAATCTTATGACCAGGTAGACCAGACACCCCCCACAAAAAGAAAAAAAGATGAGATGAGGAGATGAGCTGAGAAATGATGAATTGTGGGTGCCGTTGGGTAAGTTTGTCGCTTCCACTCGTAGGCGTTGACCTAAATATGCGAACTGCGCTGTGTCGCTATGCTGCTGAAAAGCATTTTCCGCTCTGGCGTTTTCTTTCTGTTTTCCGTTTTGTAATCGCTTGCCAAACACCACACAACACAAAACAACACATTTCCCATTTTCTAGCAAGTGCAACCGGAGTGGAGAACCCAGAAGAGAAACCGAAACCAGAGTCGCAGGTTATCCATGTCGACTCAAGTAATGGAATCCCAGCAGTCAAGGTTCTCTGCGGTGTTTCTTGCTTTTTTCCCAGTTGCGAGCTGTAGAACACAACACACACCAGGTATTGCTTTTCTCAATGAAAAATCTTTTCGAGATTATTGGTGGTGCTTTGGCAAGGTGACAAACTACAGACCGCAATGAGAAAATGAATATTCAATGCTGCGTGCAGTGACAAATATCTATATTATTATATAATGCAGCGGCAAACATTTAAATATATACGTATACTTTTAGTAAGCCATATAATTAGTTTTGTGTCAGCCACTGCCAGTTTGTCTCCGCTTTCGGATGGCCAAGCAAACCAGTAAGCAAATAAACCAAACCAAACCAGCAAACAACAAACATCGGGAGCTAAGCCGATGATTCTGCTTCGCGACTCCAACTGCTGCCAGATCAAATCATGTTTTATGAGCAGCTAATTTACTTAACACCTCGACAACAACAATGGCCAGCACAGGCGAAGAACAAACCGTAGTAGCCCCGCAGCTAAATACAAAAGATGTGACTTTATTTACTTTTCACATGGCCCCTTCTTTGTGTTTTCCCTGCCACAAATTTTGTTTTTTTTTTTCGCATATTCAAGTCACACTCTTGCTGGCGGCGACTGACGTTCACGGCGTGGGTGTAAATTGGGCATAAAATGCGACCAGTTAATTCATGATACTACCGATTCAGTCAGGTTCGAAGGCATTTTAATTGGTTTCAAGCAGAGCGCAAGCTGCGTCGTCACACGGGGCGTATGCATAATAATAAATCCCTTCCCTTCCCTCGCGCTAATCTCGTCTTTGAGCCACCGAAAATAGTTCAGGTTGTAAAATAACCGATCCGAGTCAGATTTTGATTGATCTGAACGATTTGATTCCATTTCTCGGCTTTGATTGGACTATAGATTTTAACGATCCGGCTGACGATCTTCAGGCTTTATGGCCTCATATGCAAATTGGCCAGCTCTTGGCCAGCGAGGAAATTGGCAAAGTGAAAGGAGTTGGCAAAATTCGGTCTGCCGCTGTGTGGGTGTATTGATTAGTATGCATTTCGATGAGTAATCGATTTTTAATACACATTTGCGTGTAGAACTGCCAGCTACCAGTTGCGAATCGATTCCCAAGCATTTGCTGCGTTCGCAGTCAAAATAAATCAGTCGGGGCAAAAAGTAAATATCCTGTTAATGCTATATGTTCATTGATGAGGTCTGTGAAGTCGGCGAAAAGAGAGAGAGAGAGTGAGGGAGAAACAGAAAGAGAGAGAAGGAAGCAAAGGCCAGAAAGTAAATAAACACCAGATAATAAACCCAAAAAGACAAAGCGCGAGAGAACAGCTGATTGCAGCTGATTTCGATGCGGGGGGAGCTCCGAAAAGGGTTGGGTCTTCAAAGGGGTATACATATGCATGTATGTTCGTATGTATATGTGACCATATATCTGGGGATCTTGGGAACACCGGAGGGGGGTTTCTTTTTCTCCCACTCCGTGTGCGGGAGCCATGACGGAAGAGCCAGAAGCTGAAACAGCAGCTAAGGAGCGATGTGGAGAGAGAAAATGAATTAAAAATCTAATTGCGCCCGCGATGAAACAAAGCACACAATCCGAGAGGGAGAAGACAATAAAGACAACAGCAACAAACATAAATAAATAAAAGGAAAGGAAGTTAGCTCAAGGTAGTCGAAGTTTATATGCCCTGCCTAGGGTTCAAAACTATAATATTATATAGAATGTTAAATTATAACATCATTTCAAATTTTATAAGCCATATTTAAAAAGTCCATTGAAGTTTCGAAAAACAAATTTCTACCTTTGTTGCTAGCCAAAATTGGAATACCCCCTTCGAGGGTGTGAAGGGAACCCATGGCAAAGGCGGGGGAGGCGGCGAGGGGCGGGGCCGGGTGATCGCACTTAGTCGCATTACAGACGCAAAACTCCATGAACCGCGACGCAAGAATAATTACAACAACAGCAGTGGGAGAAGAACGTAGGGTTGGGTTGGGTCTGCCAACCGCAAAGGTCGAATGCAGACAACAACAACAACATCAGCGAGAAGAACAAGAACAAGAACAACAAACCACCACGATGACGATGACGTTGTGAGTTGCACATTGGAGCTAAAAAGACGGGCGGACAGAAATGAGTTTTCAAAGTTTTTCCCACTTTTCAGGAGGATGGTAAGTGAGTAGGGGGGTAGGGGAGATAGGGAGAAGAAGCCGGGAGCAGCGAGCAAAGTTAATGCGAATTTAATTAAAATGTGCAACTAGCAACAGCCGAGGCAGCGGCAATAATAAATTCTAGATGTGAGCATTTTTGTTGCACAGCAACCAAATTGAGCCGGGCACAAAGAAAAGAATACAGTAGAAGAATCCGAAGAAGACCAGAGCCTAGACTTGCAAAAAAAAAAAAAAACAACAACAACAAAACTGCAATCGCACAGGCGCATGCGCAACGTTTCCCTGCATGTGAGTGTAAGTGTGTGTGTGTGGCAGTGGTGTGAGTGTATTGCATAAAATTATTTCGGTCTGGTGAATATTAGCAGAGCGTGAAGTTGGCAAATAAGAAATTCAGCTGCAAAAAGCAGCTAAATTTCATTAAACAACAACCAGCAACGTGGAGAGTAGAAAGAGCCAGCTGCCACTGCGCAAAAGAGACGGCAAGAAAGAAAGGTAATGGGAGGAAGCCGAAAGAAAGGTGGCGAGAGAAAGGGAGCAATTTTCGGGAGATTTTCATATCATGTCTTTCAGTTGAAGGCAATATTTCCGAGATTTGCAGACCATCATCATACTCATAGTGGGTTCAATGATCGGTGGCTAACTTTTCTTATCAAACCCAACGAAAATATCGATTTGGATTCATTTGAATAATACTTTCGTTTAAAAAACTTATTCTAGGCCCACCCTTTAGGTTTAAAATCGAAATCCACTCACTATAATTTTCGCTCACAGCCGTTTCGACCGCTTCCACCACTAAATGTGTGACCCTCATGGGCTGGCCGAGGATGGTGAAGTTGCCTGGATTCGTCTGCTGCACGAACATCATGTAGGATATATCCGACGCCTGCTGCAGATCGTTCCCGGAGCGGAGCATGCCCCGCGGCATCAGTCGCTCCCTGTAGATGTCGCACTCGCCGCTGGAGTTGCTCAGCGCGAACTGCAATCGCACCAGAGTGGGCAGTTGCAGGTCGTGCTGCTGCTTGTACACCTTCTCCACCTTCATGGTGGCCGAGAAGTTCACCCGCCGATCGGCGGACATCGACTTGAAGACACCCTGGAAAACGGTGGGCGCCGCAAAGGCCAACTGGGCGGGATCCCGGGCGGAGCAGTAGCGGTTGTATCGCTGGTGCTTCTGCTGGTGCTTCCTGCGCTGCTGCTGCTGCTGGTGGTGCTTGTTGCCGCTCTTGTGCTGATGCTGCTGGCGCTGCTCCTTGTGCTGATCCTGCCGCTGGCGGCGATGATCGCGCTTGTCCTGCTGCATCTGTTGCCGGTGGCCGGTGCGCTGTTGCTGCCGGCTGCCGTTGGTGTTGCTGCCATCCCGACGACTTCGCGCCGCCAGCTCCGGACTGT
The DNA here is from genome assembly GCF_016746395.2 of Drosophila simulans. Lineage (NCBI taxonomy): Eukaryota > Metazoa > Arthropoda > Insecta > Diptera > Drosophilidae > Drosophila > Drosophila simulans. The sequence continues at coordinate 5,735,151 of NC_052522.2, forward strand.
GATCCTCCAACTGGCTCTCTGGCATCTCGTAGGACTCGATGAGATAGCTCCGCACCGCCGGCCGACTGCTGTAGTTGCTCGGCAATTGCGCTATGCTCTCTGGCTGATGTGGCAGCTGTGATGGTTGAATGTGGCGACGCATTTTGCTGCTCGCCGCCTCGCTGGGCATGCCATTGTATAATAAATTATATATTTGACTATTGATTAACGTATTTGGAACTTTTTGCATTGACTGCTGCTGCTGTTGCTGCTGCTCTGGCACGGCAGCCACATGTTGCTCCTGCTGAGCGGGTGTACTGCTGCCGGCGTCGAATACTGTTGCTGGCTTTAACTTAACATTGCTACGGCTACTAAGACTATTGCTGTTGAGGCTGAGCAGCCTACTTAAGATATTGTTGTCGATGTTGCTGCTGCTTCTACTGCTGCTGCTACCGCTCTCGGCGGAGCTTTCACTGCTCCCGCTGCCATTATCCGAACTCAGTGGTATATAGTAGCTGCTTTCTTCGGCACTGCCTTCCCATAATCTTGGAAGATGCTGCTGCTGCTGTTGTTGCTGCTGTTGCTGCTGCGTCGTCGCCGACGACGACAACACACATGTGTTTAGTAGCAACATGTAGCTGATAATTAGCAATATCAATGGCATTAGTTGCTTTTTTGTTTTTAGACTCCATTTGCGCAAATGTTGCGCATACATGGCGTCCTCCAAAGTTGTTGCTGCTATTGCCCCGACTTTATGTACAAAATCTCGATAGCGAGTGTTGCTGCTGCGCTTTGCTGCTGCGTACTGCTGCGTGATGCTGCTGCTGCTGGGGGATTGGTGTGTCCTGTGTCCTTGCAATTTGCCTAAACGTGACAAATGTAAAATTCGCTGCCTCGTCGTTGTGGCTTGTCGTATTTCCGTTTATCCTGCAAATACTTTCGATAGTTTCGTAGCATTTTGAGCGACAGCAGGGGCAAGAGAGAGACGGACTGTTCGAGAGCGAGAGAGAGGGGGATAGTGTCTTTCGGACTGGTCTAACACACTGTATGCCTAGCATTAATTTATGAACACTTGGCCGCACTCGATAGTTGCTGTTGCTTTTGATGTTGCTGCTGTTGCTGCTGCTGCTGTTGCTGCTTATTTTGGTGACTCATTTTTGTTATCTGAACAGAATTTCGCCGCGTTTCACTTGAGCGATCGCTAGGAGTCGACGCACGGCCACGCCCCGCTGCACGCCCCCCCAAATTGGACGGGCCTAAGGTCGCGTGGCGTTTGATTTTTCCCCCACTTTTTTCGTAGCGCTTTTCTTCACGAGGCTTTTCACGCGCGCGATCGTTTCGTATCTCCTCGATTCGGGTTCGGATTCGTATTTGTATTCGTATTCGTTTGTGGGGCTCGGATATTCGTACTCGTATTCGGCTTTAGCTTCGGCTGCCGCTCCTGATGCTGCTGTTGCGTTTGCTGCTCTTGTAATTGTAATCCTCGGCGCCAGATATACGATAATGTTTGTCTGGCCGTATACGCGATCTCTCGCCTATATAGCCGTAGTCGCACCCGTAGTCGTAGCCGTAGTCTGATTCACGAGTCGTCTTTTCTGGCACACACACCGCTGCAGATCTCTGATCTCTGATGACGACGACGACGACGACGAAGACGACGATGATGATGGGGATGGCGATGATGATGATGGTGGTGATGGTGATGGTGGATGTTGGACGGCGGATGGTGTACGGCGATGATGATGTGCGATATAGCAGACGCGGACACTCACGCGTATCTCACGGATACGGATACACGGACGGGGCATACACAACACACACGTCTTCTAATTTTAGACAAAAGTAATTATAAAAGAAAAAACAGAGCAGAGTGCGCCGCGTTCAGCTTATACGCATATATATCTTCTACTTTGGCTTTGGCTAGATATATGTGCAATACATATATACCCGCATCTGCTGATGTATTTGTGCACCTTTTCGATGTCTGCGTGCTCACTAGCCGATTATATAGAAAAGTCGTCGCAACAGTCGGCTCTAGATGTATATATATATTTTTTGTGCATATATAGTATATGCAACATGGGAACGCACACAATCACACGCGCTGGCACGAGAATCGATCGTTTTTGTTTTATATATCTGTGCGTATATATGTCTATGTGATAAGTACATATACCAAGTGCAGGCAGAAGTTGTTGCTTCAGCAGAGCCAAGATCTATGAAGATGCCCCGGCTGTTGTTGCACTGTTGTTGTTTTTATTGTTATAGTTGCCACTGCTGTTTTTTTTTCATTCATTCCGCAAAAAGTCCGCTTTGCCGGGGAAAATCAGCAATTGCACACGCTTAATGAAAACGAAAGTCCTTTTACACGTTCGATCGATTTGTGTTGTTCGATTTGCTTGGTGGGTCACTTCGGTTACTCCAGCTGATGAAATTCGCTGGGAACTTTTTTCTTGAATATTAATAAATCAACGATTTTTCACACAGAATTTCACTGATTTCAAAACACTCCACTCGGATCTGCTGTTGTCTGGGTGATCTTTTATCAACGCCCTCAGTGAGTATCTGAACAATAATAATATTTGGCTATCTTTCGGATTGCCGACAATCGCGCGCCCGTTCCGTTGCCGTCGAATGGTTTCTGCGGACTGTCGGTGGAAACTAACTGATTGTGTATGTTGGTTTAAAATTATTCTTTTCTCTGCTCCTAACACAGGCGGAATTTCGTATAATTCTTTTTTTATTTGGGCGAAATCGCTCTACGGAGCGGCACAGGTCTGCTCGATTTGACGCCGCGAAAACGACTCAAACGTATCTCACCGATGCAGAGCAGAGTTGTAGCATTCACAACGTATCTCACGGATACAACTCAAACGTATCTCACGACTCAAACGTATCTCACTGGTCGGAATTTGTTCGACTGCGTTCGGCCGTGTTCGAATATCTTCGGCACGCTCTTTTCGCTCAAACGTTGAGTGTTTTCTCCAACGTTTTCTTCTCGCAGCAACGCCAGCATTTTCTCAACCCTGCAGTTTTCTCTCAACAATTTCGGGTGATCCAATTCATTACTTTATATTAATTACTTAAAGGCGATTTGTGGTTAACAATTGGGATATTTAATATGGAACATCAAGGTTGGCACGAGACCTTTAGTTATTCGAAAACACCTCTAGGTCTCTAAAAGTATGCTTCACAATAAGCTAATATCTCTAGAGATTGCTCTGGTACTTTTATCCTCTAATTCTCTAAATCTTTAAGGTTCTCACCACTTCAAATAACCTTTTTTTTTTTTACCAAATTTAGGGTATTACAACATATTTTGTAGAACAAAATCCGATTTACTCTCTCTCTCTCTCTCAAACTCCCTTTTTTCCTCTGCTGCAAGGATAATTTCTTACCGTAATAAGTCTTACAAAAAACTAGAACTTCTAGAAAAACTTTTCACACCCACAACGTATTAAAAAAATATCGTCGTTACAAGTTAAAGTTAAAATCGAACTAGAATGGAAATCGACCCCGTTGACGTTTAAATAGGCGTCTAACGACGATATAACCAATCCAATAGATAAATATAGATAAGGGGACTGTTTCCATTGGCGTTTGCTCCCATTTCCAATAAGTTACTCATAATCGTCGAGCTTCTGATAGGCTGATATAAATGATTACCAGTCGGAGGGTCTTTAAAAATTATTGCTCATACGCAAAGAGTTCAAGTCCTAGTTCAATGAGTCATTCCAAGTAATTGAATGAAAGAGGTGCGTTTATGCTGCGTTTGAATAAGTTAAATGTACTGTCGGCGATTTTATCTAGTTCAAGAAAGTTTGGATTCATAACTGATCTTAGATACCATCACAAACAATTTGCCTAAATGCAATGAGCAATATGTTAATAAATTTCCGAATTAATTCGAAATATTTATTCCTAATCGATCGATCACAATATGAGAATCTTACAAAACTCGTCAATCTCAATTTAGTTTTGCTTTCATCCAACAGATCTTAACTCAACGCTTTCGTTTGTTTTGACTTCGGTTCCGGATTTCCTCCCGTTTTTGATATTTTCTTATGATGACTGCGGCGGCGAGTCGTCGTTCTTCTGGGGGCTCAGCTTTTTTCCCATGATTATTTGCTTTATTGTCAAATGTCAAGCCCATAACAGCGACTACAGAAAAAACAAACTGCGGCAGGTGATTCCGTCCAGCGCTTGGAAGTCGTGTAAACTTAACGTTTTTTTTTTATTTTGTTTCTTACTTGCCCCAGCTGCTGATGTTTCACTCGCTGTTGTTGTTATTGTCAAACAAAGCTTCCACTTGTTCTACGCACTGCGCATAACAATAAAAGAAGCTGACAGAAGAAAAAAAAATAAAAGAGAAAAAGCATAAAAGGGGAGCTTAGGTGGGGCGGCAGTGGTGTGGTGACAAGTGCGACAATTGTAAGAAAAGCCAGAAGCAAAGAAGGGTTCAAAGTCGGCCACTTGTGACGGAGTTGGGCCAACTTGGTCTACGTCATTGCCAGTTTCTGAATGAGCGAATCAGGTACTTACCCTACTTACCGCCAGCTGATAAGAGCGCAAAAAACAAAACAAACGCTACCAAATGATAGTGTTCTTATCGATTGGGCTAACTAGTGTTCCTACGCAAAAAGCGCCCGGAAGCGGAAATAAAGCTCGACACCTGTCGCCGCTGCTCAGCGATCAGCGTTCAGCGTTCAGAGTTCAGAGTTCGGGCAGGTAGATTGTCTTCAGTTTGGTAAGCATATATTTGAAAAGCTGCAAAAAGAGAGAGAGGCTCCATTGTCTAGTACGGAAGGAAGTGCTGGAAGCAAACGTTGGACAAGCTGCAGAATCCAGGGATCCAGATCCCCTCACTCCCTTTTAGAACCTGGCCGACGACAGACAACAGCTGCCAAGCGCAGCGTCATTGTATCATCAACAAATGCCCACATATATACATATGTACATAAATACATATATACACAAACAATGGCAACAAGAACAACAAGGGCAGCGAGCCAAGCCCACAACAATAACAAACATGAAAACATGAAAATTTTCCAAAAGCAATTTCGAAATGCGCGCAGGCGCAAACATCCAATTCCTATTTCTCGTCACAGGGGAGGCCGGTAATGTAAGATGGTACCAAGTTGGGAAAATAAACTAAAGGAAAACAATTCTAATTTAATTCCCACTAAGTAACTTAAAGATTTAGAAGGGTAAATTGTGAATGGTTTTAATAGTTCATATAAACATTATCTTATCACATTTAAATTCAGGTTCCGCATTTAGCCATCATAAAATGAGGTGCAAAATTCCATTCTAATAACGACTCTATTTCCGATTCGACAAGAGATTTACTGTTGGCAGTAATTATAAAGCTAGCAAATAGAGCTTTATGGCCAAGAGTAGGCACCAAGATATTGCAGTTGGGCAATCTATATGATTATGACACAAACAGACCGATAAGGATTGCTTGGTTTTTTTTGCTTATCTAGGCTCTCGAGACTCTGGCTAAGTGATTGCAATGAAAGTAAATGAGATTCAAATGCGTTGACCGTGCACTTGTTGCACTGGGCTATCCGCTGGTGTTAAATGTTCGAGCAACAGGGTCTGTGCAACCGAAGACAAAGCCGTTATAGCACTCTGATCCGATCTACCCGCCCTCGCCAGCCCAGCCCATACATATATGTATGTATGTATGGATATATCCCTCAGCCGTCTGAGACGCCGCTAAATTGTGTTAAAAACCCAACAGCCAAAGTACAGAACGTAGAAACCTCAAGATCCGAGCGGCCAGATAAACAACATGAGACAGAACGGAACGGAACCGAAAGGAAAGGAAAGTAAGGAGCGAACTGAACTTGGTGCAATCTTCCGCATTATGAGTAGCTGGCTGGCTGGCTGGCTGAGAAAACGGCGAGGAAATGGAAATGAAAATGCACTTGGCTTACAGCAGATCGGGGCAGGTTGTTAGTGGTAGCGACATGTGGCCAGGGGCATGCAGTACGAGACTATCTGAAACTGGGCTCTAATTTCAATTGGGTTTCGTGGTTGTGGAAATTATTCAACAGCGCTAAGTACGCCCAGAGACTTGGAACTGGAACTGTCCATCCGTCCGTCCGCCTGGCTGTCCATCCGTGTGTCTTTTATTTTATATAGTCTGTTTTTCTGTTTCTCTGTGTGTTTTTTTTTCTTTCTGTGTGGGGGGCACCCACGCGTGACGTGACTCTTTGGTTTGGCTCTTCTATACCTGAGCCGCTTCCGTAAAAAGTTGCCGCCGTTGCCGCTGCTGCCGTTCCCATTCCGGCTCCCCTTTCCCTTTCCGATTCCCATGGAAGGGCCATGGGCCATGGGCCATGGGTATATGGTATATGGCCATATTCCCTAACCTTACCCCCGTCCATCTGCTCTGCGGTTGATTCTCTTCAAGTGCATTGAAGCAAGTTGAAGGCTATTTTTCAACTTCAAATGTTTGCTAAATGACTTTTGATGATTTGTGGTGAGCCGTTGAGCCGGCGAGCAAGCCGACTTTAACTCCGAGTTGAGGGTTGTGAGCAGGGGCACGATAAATTAATGATTATATTTATTTAATTTCACTTCGTACCGAGTGTTGACTGGCCGTCTAATTAGCCCCGAGACCAACCAGTGTCACTGAGCTGTTCCGGCTTGTCTTAGCATTGACCATTGGCCCGATAACTTTCCCCCAATCCGACCATACATATCCTCAAACGATTTACAAGCCGATGAGCTGGCACTTCCATGCTGTAGTGCGTTCAAGTGGCACAAACACCATAAAATCTAAGCAAATATTGGATGTTTGGCTTATCTATGGCTATGACTCCAGTCCCCCAAATCTTGGAACCGATCAACAATGGGTTTTCAAATGGGAAAAGCCCAGGTGACTCACATGCTTAATAAAGGGCAGTGCTTTGATCGCCGGAGGACAATGAACGGTGCTGAGGCGAATAACTTACTCGCGTGTCCATTTCGCCTAGGGGGAGGTGACAGCTCATCGTGGCGATCTGATAATAAACCGTCTGACGTTTGACATTTTTTGGCAAACTTTTTGTTTGGCAAACTCAAGCAGAAGACAACGACCAGACAGAAACAGAACGGAGCACAGAACAAAATCGCAGTCGAGTTGAGTTGAGCGGTACGGAGACAGCGACACGTGAATTGCAGATAATCAGCGTCGTGTCTGGGCCTAAAAATATGCTCCATGTAATTAGCCCCGCCAAATGGAGATGGAATACGAAAGCAGTCCTTCAAATACGCTTATTTTTATGAAGATTTACAATTTTTAAAATTATTATCAACAAGTTTTTATTATAATATATCATCTTTAAAATTATAGCAATAGTAATTATATAGTTATATGCGAAACGAAACGAACCATTGAAACGTGCAGTTGAATAGCGTAATATTTATACACTTGAAGGGTATTTAATATTCGTTGGTTTGCTCGGCGCTTTCCCTTTCCCATTTCCAGTGACTGCTCCAGACAACAGCAATGTGGCAAAAATAACCAAAAACGTCTCGAGCTCCACACGAGTCACAATGAGGCGATGGATGGGCTATAAATAAAGAGTGGCAGACTCCTGAACTCCCGGCCGTAAGTGGAAGTCACAGCAGCTCCATAGATCGCAGATCATATCCATCTTCGTGCCGAAAACTCTAACTCGAGCACATGCCCCACATGCATGACTCAGACTGGTGAAATCCTCGGCTAATATTTCAATTAGGCGACAAATAAAAAATGAAAAGAGGGGGCCAGCAACGAGGTGAGTCTGCGAAGTTGATGACATGCCCAAACTTAATAAAAAGCGGCAGAAATGTGCCCTCGGACTTCGGGCTAAATAAATTCCATGGGACCCTAGGTGGTCGAATATTTTAACACTACCGGGCACAGGCCGCCGGAAGGCAGAAGTAGGAGCTGTCTGACCACTGGCATCGCTATAAGATGGAGCTGGGGGATCGGAATCGGGATCGGGATCGGTGGCAAATCTGTGGCGCTGGCGTCTGCCTTTTAATGTAGAAAACTAGTCGAGGCGAATAATTTACGATGGCCAGGATTGCACAGCCAGCAGGATGAGCTGGTGGGGGGATGCGAGGGAAAACGGCGTTGACTTGACTTATCAATTTCACGGGAATCCAATCGATTTTTATATGAGAGCGAGCAGATAAACCGCAAAAATCAAGCAATAAAATCGCTTTGCCCCAGCCGCAACAACAAAAGCGAAATAAAAGCAACAACAGTGCAAAATGAAGAGCAGAGACACAGGGCCAGAGGGGCTTTCGGGGATTCGTGGGAGCACAAGGGGGGAATTGGAGGGGGAGGGGTTTTCGGAGGGACAGAGGCGATGGGACTGCGAAAATACCAAAACGGCAATAAATGGTGTTGATATCCCGCCAAGCGTGTGAAGACGCTAACGATGCCGCCAAAACTTGTTAACCACAAAAATTATTGCATGAGATGAAATAAATTAAGGTGGCGGCATCGGCATCGCTCCGGCTGCACCACCATCACCACCACCAGCAACCGCCGCCAGCGGCACCACCGAACTATCCGCTCTGCTTCCTATTCCTCGCATCCTTGCGGCGGCGACGATGGCGACGGTTCGTTCAGGCCGCCAGTGGCGACGACTCCCCCTGCTCCTTGTGCTCCCCCCCTGGAAACCGCGCTTAACCACCTCTGACCCCCCTCCGTCTCCACCCATGTGGCCATCGCCTGCTGGCCTTTGTTGTTGCTGCTGGCGGTACATACGTGTGTGTGTGTACTTTCGGTGAAATGAAATGACAGACGCGGCGCAAGATGCAAATTTACCTATGGAATGTTGGCCAGGCCAAGCTGAGCTTGCTAATACCCTACAAGGAATCGAAATCAATTGGGAAATTAAGCAAAGAATATAACAATCGGTAAATTACTATTTAAAAGAACCAAATAGCTAATAAAGAAAGGAAAATTTCGAATATGGAAAGTATTTCTCATTTACTGGAAAACTAATATTTTACATGTTTATAAATTTAAAGGAACTGGAATTTATATAGGCTGAAACCTTATATATCTTAAAGTAGAGCACTGCACAAGCTCATGCAACTTCATCATCTGGCCAGTGCAACAGACCCATTGCCAATGAGTTCAGTTCTGGCCAGCACTCTCATTTCGTCCCCCTCTTGGTCGCCACCTGATCCTCGGTTGCCCCTCCCACAACAACAACAACAAGAGCAGGCCATATCACAGGTCTCAGTTCAATCCCCACACACCACCACCTCCATTCCCATCCCCATTCCGTACCCAAACGATCCGATCCAATCCGTTCCGTCTCCATCTCCATCTCCATCTCCGTCCGCCAAGTCCGTGTCCGTCTGTCCGGCGGTGGACTCTACGGCGCTGCCGTTTTAGCAACATTGCAATCATCTGAAAATTCCATTCCAATCAAATTAAAAACTGGCGTCTACCTTTTTATCATTTTCTTATCAGATCTCAAGATCTGCCGCAGCGATGCCTTCTGCTGTGCGCCTTTTATGCGAATACCATGTGGATGGTATGGGTATAAGGATGGGGCACCATGGATGTGAATGTGGCTGTGGCTGTTGGGGATGTGTGGATGGGTCTGCTTTGGTCCCTGCTTTCTGGTGCCGGGGCTTTTGGACTTGGACTCACTGAAACTCTGACTCGGTTTCTGGCTGATTTGTTGTTGTTTTTCGTTAACTTTTTTTTGTGTTTGTTGCATTTTTTGCTCTTTTTTTATATAATAAGCAGATCTTTGTCCCAAAGAAACCGTGGCCATAATATATCAATATAAACGCGGCGGAGGAGCTGCCGAAGGAGGGGGGTGGGGGGTTTTTCTGCGGCAGCGGGGGCCAAAAAGGCGTCCATGAGCGCCTGGGAAGCAAAGCACATTCATGGCCTGGTCTTGTTTGCCAGTTTTCAGCCAGGACTGGACGTTGACTTCGTTACTTTGGTGGGGAACGGGGTTGGTGATGGGGGGTAAGGGACGGGGGGCTATTGGGGGGCAGGCAAATGCGACCGAATGGCGACGACGAAATCCATTAGTTTTGCACCTTCGCAACATGTTGCAGCGACGTTGTTGTCATCGCCAAAGATTCGTCTTTTTTGTTGTTTCTTTCTTCTTTTTTTTTGGTAATTTTTTCCTTTTTTTGGCCATTGCTGGCACCGCAAATTGGTAAAAATTAACACGCTGCTTTGCTCTTGACCAAAAACAGGCACACGAAACCCATTTTGCTTTTAGGCGTCTGTCGCCAAAATTCCTTTCATGCAATCCTCTGCAGACCCCCGCGGCCCAGCATCATACTTCAATTTAATAAATTAATTGGCTTTGTGTCGGCTGAAGCATTTGATCGGTCGGTCGGCCGGTCGGTCGGTCGGAGTAGTTGGTAGTTGGCAGGGACGAGGGGAAATGGAGGCTTGGGAACCGATCCTCAAGCTTGCTTGCAAGTATTACTGCTGCTGCTTTCGTTAATGCCAACCTCCCATGAAAAGATAGAAATCAACTTGGCTTTACAGAGATCCTCTTACAGTCTGCTCCTCTTCCTGCCTTAGCCCTTCGGTGCCCCCCACCTCGCTCTCCCCATCACCCAAAAAAAAAAAAAGAAAAAAAAAAACAACCACAGGCACAGACACACACACACGCATTCCTGGCGTTCAGTGGCACTCGAAATGCGTTTATCTGGTGCTGGGACTGCGTTTTTATTATCTTAGGTGTTAATGATTTCATTTTTGGCCACCCAATTGAGGCTGTCTGGCTCGCTGGTCTGCGGACCCTTCTTTTGCCTGGCTTTCTGTATTATTTCTGCTTATTTTTTTTGTTTCCCAGCTCCGTTCACTGTCTGGTCCTCTGATCTGCCTGGGCATCCTCTGTCTCGGCTTATCGCTTTAATCTCTTCTGACAGTGATTATTGCTGTTTGCGGATTGTGCAATTGATGTGCGAACTTCGACACCATCTCTGCCTTCTTTTCGCCTCGTTTTCCCGCAGGCCTGGCGCAGAGATGGTGGAAAAATCTCGTTTACCGTCTCTATTTACAGGGACACGGGGCCACTGCGAAGGGCGGCTCGCTTTTAGCACCCAAATATGATGTCATGGATTTGGCGGCCTCCGCCTCTCGGCCTGTAAGTCGAAACCCCAAAAAGGGCAATTTTTGAAATCATACGCCAAACATGGCGCGACATAACTGGGGAGCCTTGGGAGCATCTCAGTTCAGTTCGCTTTCAGTTTAGTCCAGGAGCTGGCGCAGGAGCCGCAGATGGAGTTGGAATCAGAAATTGGGAGTCGGGAGAATCGGGAGCTGCGAGATGGAAGCTGGAGCATTGTTCTTTGCACTGTCGCTTTCGCACTTCACAAAGGGATAGAGTTCAATTTTTGTGTCTGCATTCGAAACAAAAGACTTAAGCAACGAACTTGGCAATTTTTTTATGCCCGCTCTTCATTCTGCCCATCATCCTTCTCCGGCCACTTTTTGGCCAGAAAGCTGCTACGGCGATAGTATTTTGGACCAAAAAGGTGTCGCTGATTGTCTTTTAAGAGAGTTTCTGGTCCGCGGCGCCGTCGCCTGGGCGTTGACAGTTGTTGTGATTGTTTTGTTGTTTGTGCCGCTGCCGCTGCCGCTCCAGCATTGTGGTTGCCACCAGTGGAATGTGGCCGAATGCGCGGCCTCCCTTTTGCCAGTCGGTGCATTCAATCGAATTCAATTGTTTTTGGCAGTCGCGCACCGCAAAAAGCCCAGCCAGAAATTGCAAAGTAGCCGAAGCACAGCCGCATTCCCACAGCTACTGGTCCTGCTCCTGCCTTTTGGCCACAAAAAAAAAAATAAGCAAAGCAAATAAAACAAAATAAATAAAACAACCAAAATCGGTTGCACAGAAGCAGTGGGCTTGATCGGGAGGCAGTGTAAGGTTGCGCCTGCCATAATCAGGCTCAGAATCTGGACGTCTTTAACTCTTGCCCATGCGACTGGCTGCATCCTCAAAGCTGGCGCTAAGACCTAAAGCGATAATCGCACATCAATTCGTTTTATAATGATGACGAGCCCCAAAGAAAGGATCATGGGATCGGAAAGGGGCAAGGGGGCGTCCGCGGAGACCACCATCCCAAGGCAGGCACTTCGGTACCTCGATGCTGGTGGCAAGTTTATCTAACGCTCGCGATCTCCACTCTCGGGTCTTCAGCCATCGTCCCCAAGGCCCAGCGCCAAAGTGTGAGCCAATTGGTTGGGTTGCGACTCCGCGGCAGTCCGCTTCCTCCAATTTCCTCGCCTGCCAGACCTTGAACGTCGTAGAATCTCAGTCTCTCTCTCTACCTCTCTATTTAGTTAAAACATTTCGTTGGCAGGGTACTTGAGGTATTCTGGTGAAGATGGCAAGACGTAGTCTCAACAACTTAACTTAACTTAAGGCAGATACTTAAACTATTGTAATTTATCTGGCCTCAGTTATTGTGACTGCTAATAAATATTATTATTAATTTAAAGGGTATTTCTGGTGCGTGAGTATCTGAATCTGTGCTTCACTCTCCTTGCTGCTTCATTATAGGTTAACCGGCTATCGAGAGCCGGCAACCGGCCACCAAAACGCGGGGATGTGAGATGCGATGGGAGCCTGGCTTCCACAGTGGCTGCCTCGGAGGCAATAGAAATCATTAGCAGCAAACGGCGGCGCTATCTAATCTGCGGTTTTGGGGCGACAGTTGTGCCCTCCCCCCTCAAACAAAAAAAAAGAAAAAAGAAAAAGACCCACGATTTCAACGTGGGTTGCGGCTGAGTGCCTGCCTTGGTTGCCCCTTGATTTCTGTTGATTTAAAGCGCTGATTACTAATTTTATTAATTTTTCAACGATCGCCAGACAACACTTTGTGTTTTTGTTTTTGCAGCGCTGCTCTGGGCCAAGAACTTATGGCCGTGGAAGCCAAGGAGGCCTTAGGTGCTGTTGTCGCTTTTGATTTAGTTGATGTCTTTATGAAACATTTGAAATACGACACTTTTTTATAGCGCTTTTATTGTGTCGCTCTTTTTTGTTGCGAATCTGCGCCAGGGCAACTGAAATTAAAAGTGATTTCATTTAACGGTAAGACGAGGCGCCTTTTGAAGTGGCATCGAATGTTTCTTGAATCTGGACCTCGTGTTTGCCTCCGATGGAATGCCAAATATAAGGAGCTGATGCTCCAGGCAGCTGTATATTTCCTTAACCCCTTGATGGCCAGCCGAAGAACGGCGTTAATCAGATCGTTTACACAAACGACACGCACACACACACACACATCTGCCGGCTGAAGCAGCTGACCGAAGTGAAAGAGGTCCTGTGTGTCTTGTACAAGTGGGAGACCACCGCCACACATCGACATCCTAAGATGTCCTAATAGAACCGAACCGATCGGTCCATTCACATCCACTAAATATGAATCAATGTCAGTTGGAAGCGTGTGCTGGACAATAAAGCAGCTTGCCAAGGGTACCGGCACGTCCTGCCATCCAGGATATCTTCTATCGTCCCAGGGTCTTAGGCTACCGAACGAAGGGAAGACAAATTGAATGCAAACAACAAGTCAACTAATTCCTGGAACAAACACACACTGGCAGGGGAAACAGCCTTAGCCAGCGACGGCCGAGTGAATGAATGAATGAAAAACGAAGCGAAATGCAATGAAAGGAAGCCAACTGAGATGAGATCGTGTACGCAATATCAGCGGATAATTGAGCCTAATAGGATTTTAAGTGCACACGCACACACGCTCGCACAGACGACTTCCATTGCCAGACGATCTATGGACTTATGCCAGACTATCAGATCCATGGGCGCATTGTGTGGCTCTGGCTCCCACTGTGCCTACTATGCCTTCCGGAGACGTTCCGGTGGACAGAAGAGGACGGCAGGATAACGGCTGCCGGCTGGGGCGTTCAGAAATCCGTTCCGCTCATTAAACGCACCGCCCAGACTCCAGAGGTCCCATTTCCGAAGGTTTCTCCCAGCCGAGGAGTTCCAGGTCGACGTCAATTTCTACATGAGTCAGCTGACTTTGTTTTTGTTTGTGTTCGCTGGCCGAGGCAAATTGTGCGTGTTGCGGCATAAAAAATACTCATATCACAGGCAGAGGAAGACAGCCAACTACACAGAGGGAAAATATGGGTGGTATTTTAGAATATATTTAGCTAGGCAAGCAGATCATAGGAATTCATCAAACCACTTTATTACATGAGATTATCTAAACTTAACACAGTTCTATAATGGATTGATACACTATGTATCATATTAAATCCCTTTGGATGGGTTTTTTAATGTGCAATATTGGTTAATTTGTCCCAGTGCAGCTGAGATAAACAGGAAGAATGACCTGCTGCTTAGACAGACACAAAGAATGAGCGACCGGGACCGGGGCAAGAAGTTGCAGCAGCAACAGCGGCGGCTTATGACGCGCACACAGGCCAGGGACAATTAGCGACACAATGAGATTGAGATGCCGGAGGAGACGGATGAGACGGAGGTCTGTGTCCCAATGCGCCTTCCGGCAACGGAAGCAGACACCACCGGGCACCACACACACAGTTTGACGATGTCCATCAGCTAGATAAAGTTGTCAGCTGATCTGGGAATTGCAGCCAAGCGGCAGTAGCATATGAAATGCATCATCAAAAGGGGGCGTGGCCAGCGACTACCGAATGATGCGGCACTTAAGCCACACACGATATTAATTGAGCGCGGTCTAGGTCCGATCCCGTGGAATTCCAGCGTCTGTCCGCCTCGCCAATCAGGGGGTTTCGAAAGAGGGAGAAACAAAGCCCCCAAAGAATCCAAAGTCCAGAGACAATGGGGCAGCCGGGAGATTTATAAGTGGATATCGAGAATATATGGCCAGAGCCGCGCAGAAATTTCAGAAATTTCCGCACCGAACCGAAAGACATTCAATCAACGCTGACTGGGACATGATGAACTGCCGCCAGGCAAACAAAAACACATTTTTCGGCTCGTCCAAAACAAAAGAAATTCCTCGCGAATTTATGCAGATGATTTATGCATTAAGCCGAATTAGAAACAAAGGATTACCACGATTAGGGCGTCTGCAAAGTGCAGTTTCAGCTCCGATTTGAGGTTAGTTGGCTCGTTAAAATAGAACTGAATTAGCCGCAGCTGCAGCTGCAACAACTCAATTAGGTGACGCCGTGGCAGGAGCATAAAATTTAATGACAACGCTTAATTATAAAATCAATAAGGGAATGCCGCACACGCTGGCTAAAAAGAGCTAAGAAGGGCTAAAAAGGGTTAAGGCGTTGCCATAAGTTTGTCAATTTATACGGCTGCGAAAGGGCCAAGAAGGCAGCAAAGGCCAAAAGCAACAGCAACTCGGATCGACGGGACAGCCGGCAGAAATCACGTTAAGCGCAATAAAAAGCGCGAAACATTTTAACGCATCCCGGCGATAAAGTATCTGAAAACATTGCCCCAGACAATGTTCCCGGCGATTTCAAGGCGCTAAGCCTCGACGCGAATTATCTTATGTTGCCATATCCCGGCGATTCCGTGTGTATAATACACACTGTACATCCCATCCATACAAAAAGATACTTATACATACATAAATGTATCTGAGTCTGTGCTGTGTGCCCACCCTGAAAACCGATAAGTGAAAAGCGAGGAGGAGATGATTTGATGAAATGTCTCAATTAGCTCATCATCAACCTCAATCCGGATCTGAATGCAATTGCGTGTGAACGACTCGACTCGAGTGTTTTTTTTTTTGGACTGCGAATCGAATTTTCAATTTCCACCCCGTCGTTAAACTATTGGAAAAATATTGTGCCAATTCATTACCTCGGCGCTGTCCAAACAGTATTGAATGAAAATCGATGCAACCCCAAGGGTTTGTTTATTTCCAAAATTTCCATACATAAATCGTAATTAAATTAAAACGCACAAAGCGCTAAGGAGAGCGCTGCCAAACAAAGGACCAAACAATAATAAATAATGACAACTCCTCGCCAAAGTAAATGAAATCAGAAACACGAAAAAATAAGCGAAGAAGGAGCACAGCACACAAAGCCAGGCAAAATAGGGAAAATATATAGGTGTGTATATATATATTTATATAGGTATATTTAAGAAGCAGGAGCAGCTGCCACAAGGATTCAATAGCCGGGACACACTTCCCGAGTGACCTTTTTTCTTAGTTTTTTTTTGGTTTTTTTGGTTGTTGGTTTTTGGCAGGAGCCAGTGACGTTCGCTTCCCTTTTGCACCGAGGATTTGGGGAAGCGAACGCCACATGCGCCACGTGCTAAGTCGTTGATCCTGGCCAGAGAAACCAGCTGCCACCAAACAAGAGGACACAAAGGAACCGTCTGGCTCGACGAGATCGCTCCCTCTCTTTTCGGCAGGACCTGCTTCGACTCGGGATCTCCTTTTTTTCTTTTCGTTTTTGTTTTTTTTGGGATGGTAGCACCTGCTCGTGTATCTGTATGAGTATTTCTGTATTTTTTGGGGCGTGCTAAGTGAGGTGCTGGAATGGTAGTCGCTTGAGCGGAGCTGCTCAATCAGAATGTCACCGCTGTTGGCAACAAATGAGCAACAGGCCAACTTCCCTAATTAATGAAGGTAGCCGCTTCGTCGTGGACCACACACAATAAACCCACGGACAGGTCGCTTTTCCACTTGCCAGTTAATAAATAAACGCAACCGCGTTGTTAGTCATGTGGTTAACTCCTGGCTAAATGCTTCGACCACGTGGTTTGCTTTTTTCGGCCGCTAAGCTCTACTTTTGGAAAACGGCAGCTGCCCGGGAGATGCACCTGCCCATTAGGCCTCAGTCCTCCACCAACTTGTTGTGCATTCGCATTCGAAAAGCCGCTTTATAATTTGAAAGAGCTTCACCTCCTTCTGCCGCACTAACTGCATTAAACAGTTGCACAGCTGGCGGTTTTGGGTTCAAGTTAAAGGAGTGACATGCAATGGCAGTGCTAACTAATTTGGAGGTATTCGGTTCGGCTGTTAAGGGTGGATCCAATTGCCAAGGGGCTGGGCTGACCCTAATTTCAATAACTTTGCCAAGACATGGTTTGTGTACCATTACCTTTCTAGGTCTTTAAAATTAAGAATCCAAGTTTTATTTCCTTCTAGAATACTATGTATCTAAACTAGTTTGGTTGCATCTTGCTTTCCTGGCCAGGAAAAATGCAACCCAAACATTCCTTAGCTTTCCCCATCTTTCCCTTTCCATTTACCAACTTCTCACCTCGCATTCCTGAGCAGTGACGCTCCTCAGCCGACGACAAATTGTCTAATAGAAATGTCAGAACGAAATCTGTCCCAGAAACGTCGTCGCAGAGCCAGTCATCTTTCTATTTGCCTAGCCCAGGTGCAGGTACGAGTAAGTGGGGTTAAGACGACGTCTGCGACTGTGGGGAACCGTGGCCAATGCCAATAAACAATAATTCCCATGACTGCCACTTCGGCGAGACGAACACAGCGACTTCCCAGACACTGCGTCGACCACGGGCACAACAAAGACGGTGGTCTCCTAGAGCCAGACTCACGGAGGCAGCAACATCAGTGGAAGCAGCAATGGCAACATTACCACCACCAGCAGCAACATCAACAAGCCAGCCAGCTAGCCGGCGATTCGTGCAACAACAGGTGAGAGATCTTGGCTGTTTGCTGCCCCAACGAAGCTGGTTTTTGTTTCTACTTTACTTTACTTTACTTTACGATCGTCATCATCATCAGCAGCAGCAGCAATAGCAGCAACAGCAGCAACTGCAACACCAGCAACATCGGAAACATTTGCTGCACACTTTCGCGACTCTGCATCCTACTCTCTAGCTTAGCCTTGGGTGTGGGGCTTGGAGCAAGACCAAGTGTAGTGAAGTGAAGTGGAGTGGAGTGAACTGAGCTTGATCTTGTCATTAAACGTGGCCGGCAATGATGGTGCCTTTGGCTGATTGGCCGGCCGAGTCTTCGAGCCACAAGTTGCATGACCGATTGCCACCTGTTCGCAGCGCGAGTTGCTTTATTGAAATTGCAGCTGTCGGCTACTGGTTTTTGCCATGCATTTCCTAAATCAAATAGTTCACAATATTTTCCCGTCCTTGAGGAAGGCTGGCAGCCCTGTGTAAGTACGTACATAGCTCCCGTGGCCAATTCGATCCAATCAAAGCTCGTCATAGTAAATAACTTGTTATGGTGGAATATTTCAGTACCAGTGCCTGCCTGCCTAGTCAAGCTGACAGGCCTGGAAGCCTCGTCTTGACTTGGCTAAATATCTGTCTGCGGTATTTGTTGATAAGCATTCGCGGCCCAAGGAAGTCTGGAGCTCGGGAGCTTGGCAAACTCAGCCACTGAAATGCCAGACAGCCGGCAGCGGAATATGGAACTGGTATGAGGATGGGGTTGGGTATGGGTATGGGTATGGGGATGAGTACATCGTGATGCAGTTCGTCGCCTGGCTTTGTTATTACGCTCTAGACTGCACGGCGTCCTCCATTACCAGCCAGCTCTCTTTGGCATCTGGATTCTGGCTCAAGAAATGTCGCCAACTTGGCCATAGGCTTCAAGATCGTACGGGTTATAAGCCGATTCTGACGTTTGTCTTGGAAATTATTTGAATTTGTCGAATGCCAGTGCAATTATTGAGCGATTCGGTAAGTCTAAATTTGAGAATGTATTGACTGAGCAGAAAAACGGGAGATATAAAGTGCGGACTTTGAATAATTGTGTTGCGATTATTCAGATTAGAAAAAAAGTGAACGCAGTCCATTTAAATGGAAATAATTGTAACATTAATGTAAACTTCGAATTTGTTTAATGATATCAAACAATGTTATAGAATTCCATTTTCAGAATGATAATCTATGCTATTATATGTTAAAGCTGTGAGAAAATCTCGTTAAATCGCTCGAAATTCTTCAAGTCATTGTCTTTATATATACACATACATATGTGTATTGAAGTAAGAACTCGAGTTTCATTTCTCTTTCCCTCGATCGCCCAGGCAAATCAGCCACACAGTCAAGCTGGGAGCCCAATTGCCCACACACGCGCTGACTATTCAGACCCTGTCCCGGTGTCCAGTGGTTCGGAGCCCCGGATCCTCGGATTCCCGATGCCTTTTCCCTGGATCCCCTTCGCTGGGGAGAGCTGCTCGCAACCAAGATCACATAACAATCTCCAACGTCACGTTAAAGATTTCACTTGAAGCTCGCGAAAAATCACCTGATGACTAAATTAAAGTGGCGCTGGTATGCTCTGGGCCTCCAAGTTAGCCAGCTCCCCGTTCGCCCCCGATCCTCGCCAGCTTGTGAACTAATTTCGTAAATTTTTCGAACTGCTCTCATTCCATGGACAATGTTTTTATTTTTTTTTTTGTATTTCTCGTGCTGTTCTCGGATGCTGCTGGGCCATGGCTTTTAACCGGCTTTTTGGGCAGACGACTCACACACACTGCTGAATTTTTAATGAATTCCAATGAGAGCAGCGGCGGCGGCGGCGGCGTTGGCCAAAATCGCGGTGTGCGGTCGCCTTCTCATGGATGCGCGTTGCGGACCCAATTGCAGCTCCCCAAGCTCCCAGTTTTCAGTTTCTTAGCTTCCAGCGCGCAGCCTCCATCCTTTGTGCCCCAAAAAGGGGCAGGCGGGCGGTCACTTCACTTAACTTGCTGCGACTGCGATTTGGTTAGTTAGTTGGACAACGCGGTGCGGTCGACGTCGACGTCGCTGCATTTTGTGCGCCTTGTTAAGAATTTCATTAAAAATGAAGACCTGAGACCCCGAAGAATGTCTCTTACTTGGTGTGTGTATGTGTGTGTGCGGTGTGTGTTGCTGCCCCAGCAGGCTGAGACCAAAAAATGTAGTTGTTGTCGCTTTTTGTTAGCCTGCCACCGTGTAGGTAGTGCGCCGGCGTTGAGCCACCACCCCTTTCCCATCCCTTCCCCACCTCCCGTTGCCCTGCCCTGCCCTGCCTCTCCTCCCGAGTTTGCCTCCTGAACTTGCATATCTGCAAGACAATCAACAGCAGTGGCCACTCCACGTAGAACTCACCCAGTGGCGCTCAGTGGCCACAGAAACAGATACTCCTCTGGCAGTGCCACCAGCGCAGTCCCAGTCACAGTCACAGCAACAGCCGGGCACTGAGAGAAAAACTTGGACTTTAATATGTAGAAGTGCTCCGGAAACCAATGAAGTACTGAAATTAGCACGACGATATAACAAAAGGGAAAACAACTTTCTTGAATTTGGGAAACTTGATAAATATTAATATTCTTAAGTACTTTCGGAAAAATTATTGGATTTCAACGACCAGACTTTACCTTATATTAAAAAATCCACCCCAAATTGCTGAATTTTTCTCAGTGCATAAGCTTCACCCTGCTGCACCTCCCGCCGCCTCCAAAACCCCCTCCTACCAGCGGGCCAGCGAATCTTCGTTTTTGGGTGCAACGAAACATTTTTAATTGGTTTTGTTTCATTTTGCGCCGCCACAGTCCCGGACAGACTGCCCCGCCACAGTGGCTAGCGATTTGCTGGGCTTTCGGCCCGGCCATTGTCTCTGCAGTCGGGCTAAAACTCAGATTCAGACTTGGGCTCAGACGGCTGAAATTGACGAACTGCCTTAAATAAGCAACTCAAGGTTGGCTGCCAGTTTTCCCTGAAGACTCCACGCAAACACGGACTGATCGTACTCGTACTCGAACTCCGACTGCCAGTCGATCGGTGGCCACATCAAGTCAACAAAAGATTGAAAACTCAATATAGCACCGACGAATGGGGCAGGCCCAATGATGGGATGGATATGGGTATGGGTATTGGGATGGTCTTGGGTCCTGGGCATGGGTATGGCTATGGCTATGGGAATGGTAATGGGGGAGAGACGCGCCAGGGACAGACACGCAAAACGTTGGCCAGTTCAAATCCCAAAATTGGCAATTTATCCTTTATGAACTTACAAAATAGCCGCCGTTTATACCAAAACAAGTTAATTCGTCCGGGAGTCGGAGTCGCTGCTTGGAAGTTGCCACTGGGAGCTGCAGCTTGGAACTTGGGAGCATTTGCAGAAACAGAAACCGAAACAGTCACAGCCAACGAAGCCTTGGGAAGCAGACTACACTGGGAATAAAATTTGAAACTATATCCCTTGAAATGGAACATTTTACCACATTAAATTGGGATCTGAAATATGATATGTACTATGTATAGATGTTATTTTACCAACTAATGTTTTGAGCAAGCACAAAGATATTTTAAAATTCAGTTAAGAATTTCACAGGATTCATTAAAATAAATTTTATTATTTTTCTAGGAATTTGTAAGGGAGACTTTTCTTTAATCAATTATGTTGTATGTTTTAATAAGTTAGATTTATAGATGTAGTATATTTATTCTCAGTGTACAGACCGGAGCTGCTGACGATGACGAAGGGCCGCCAAGAAAACAATGAAGCCAACACAGACGGACGAATTGCATGGTGCCTGGTGGGCGGGCAGGAGGACGAGGACCTGGAGGAGCAGGAGGAGCGGGACGGACAGGAGCTGTGCAGGCGGCGATGGCGGCGCATTAAAGGCCAAACCGAAAATGAAACGCTCTATGGATGCGATCGCAGTTGGCTGCTGCCGCCGAGCATGGCTTTAAATAGATGTGCCCAAGTTTAGACAATAAAGCCATAATTGTGCATAAGTGCGCTACACGTAGACGTGAGCGAAAGGGACGACTGTCGTCGGGGGAGGAAAACAAAAGGGTTGGCGGTGCCAGCCAAATTTGTTCAGGTTCCCACAGTCGCCAAATAAATGGGAAGAGGCAAGACTCCAATGCAAATCCACATGTTATGCCAATTTATCTAGAAAGATTATAGGAAGATCAATTTCTGAAAAGTATGCTACAAAATTGATGCAAACTCTTTTGTGGAATTTTTGGAAAGACTTCAAATCAAGATTCACTAATCCTTAACGATGCATAAACTAAAAAATAACTATAAAAAGTATTGTAATAAAAGTTTGTATATTCTTTGCAAGATTTTATTACTTTACTGGGCAACTTTAAATTGAAAATTGAGCATTCAGCGAGTACGAGTTAATAAAATTTCTACGACTCCTACTTTTAACTCCCCCTGCCTGGAGTTACTCTCCATTTCATGTTGCCCCTGCTCCCGGGATTCCTCTTTTGGGGCGTCAAAATCAGTTGCAAGTTTATGGGCACCGCCTGGCTGAACTATCGGTCCGCCCGATCTTTATTTGCCATTATGCTCGACTGCACTTGGCCGGCATGTCATTTGCCGAGTTCCAAGTCTCCGTTCGCCCCAACTCCGTTTTCCTTCCCCCCTGTGCCCGCTCCCTGGGCAGCAGATGTGGTGCTCCCATGGCGACTGCCTGGCTAATTGCACACAAATCTGTTAAGGCAATTGGCAAGGTAGTAGGTAGTTGTACCAGTACCAGTACCACCAGCTGATGATGATCGGTGCTGGCCGGGGCCAATCAGCGGTGGCAGCGACAGGTGCCACACGAATGCGCCAAAAAGGCAGACTAGAACACGACATGCTCGCAGCTAACAGCTAACAGCCACCAGTCGATCCAAGTAGATCCCATCCAGATCTGCAGACTTATAACCAGACTGCAGGCAGACACAACATGAAACAGTCCGCACAGATGGCAGTCACAGCAAGAGTCGCGGTTTCAACTATGATAATGTATATTTTATGAGTTAATTTCAAGTGCTGCCTGTTTGCTGGCCAACGTGAAGATCGCGTGTTGCACATACAGTAAAGCCTGGCTGTGATACGGCCCTTCCAGCTGGGATCCCAGATACCACACCAGATCCCAGATCCCATAGCCATGCGCTCATCACGCTTCACAAATTCGCAGCTTGGGCAGACGCTCATAATTCTCAGGGCCTCCTAACAAGATCGGGGAGCAAGGGGTGGTCCGTACCGGGCTTTAGGTCTCAGATCCCAGGTCCCACATTCACATCCATATCCACATCCTCAGACTCGCGGCTGCTTTGTTGCGGTCTGTTTTTGGTTTTTCTGGCCATTTCGCTTCGCTTTCGGCTCAACATCAGCTCCAACTGCGAATGCGACTGTGCAACAACTCGCTGCGATTCCGATTGCGACGACGACGACGACGACTCCTCCAATTCGCACTTTGGTTAAATTAGTTGCGGTCTGGGAAGTTTGGCCACCATAATTTCCCGTGGCGTTTGCCGACCCGACAAACTCCAACACTCCACTTAACAAGCCGACAGACGCCGCAGTTTCTGCTGATTGAAGCCGCCTGCATCAACATCAACGCCATCTCCATCGCCATCGCCATCTCAGATCTTCATCGGTGTGTAGTTGTGGCTGGTGTTCCATGGTGTGCCAGTGCCTTGGTGCTGCTCACGTTTCGCTGGCCCCGAAAATTGCAGCAGCTAAAGGATTAACCTCAAATTTCTGCTGGCGGTGTTTGGCTTTCAACGCTTAATTGGTTGTGAAATCATCATTATCACATGGCCGACCGACGCGTCCGTTGGCGTTGGCGTTGTTGTTAACCAACCACTCATCTTCATCTTCAACTTCAACTTCAACTTGATCCCACTGCCAATGTTGTTGTTGCTGATGATTGTTTATTAAGCAGCGCCAGCAAAAGCTGCAAGCTGCGATCTGCGTGTCCTGCCATCTGTCCCTCGGTCCCAATATATCCATCGTTCGGACTCCAGATCAGATCGGTCCGCCGTCCAGTCTTGGCCATATAATTTGCGCATGATTCATTTATGATTGAGAGCTGACTTCGACTTGTTTATACAAAACCCGTCAGCGTCGGCATCAGATGCGAATGATGTCTATCCCAGCAGCAGCAGCAGCAGAAGCAGCAACAGCAGCAAATTATAGGCCAAGACCACCAAAGCGTTAACTGAAATATTTAGCGAGTTTGTTTCTTTGATTTCCAGGAAGCCTCTCGGGCCCAGTCAAATGAGCACCGCCGCTCTTTAATTAAGCTCCTCGGCACCGACGTGGCCGCCAGCAGGAAGTGCATTTTATCCATCCCACCCCGGCCTGTTAAAACCAAAAAAAAAAAAATAAATGGTAAAAGAAATACAACTGAAATGGCCGGCGAAATCAGCCAAGCGTTGACATGAGTTCACCTCTGGGTAGCTGCTCCTGCCGCCCACAAATACACTGGAAACTACATTTACCCAATAACGCCTACCTAAAAAGGGGGAAGCTCCCTATAATTTAAATGCTATCTTGCACTGAAAAAGTTTCTGGTATATTAACTTTACTAAAGAGCCAATTTTTTCGCATTAAAATCGTATTCCAAGAATGCATATTCCCCACCAAATTCGATTGTTACAATAAATTTCATATAAACAAGATTTTATGGACGAAAGGATATTTTTCGCTCCTTTTTTCAAAGTGTTGACTTGCATACAAGTAACTTTCTGGCATGCCAATCGCCCAATCGTAATAAGACACAACAGGAGGGTTGCCCAAAATGGTACGCTCCGATTTTGCCCCAAAAAAGCAATAACAATAAGGGCAACAACAACAGCAACAGCAACATCTTCGACGACAGCGACTGCCCAACATTAATCATAAATTACCAGGTCGTTGAGTTGGCCAAGAAGCCGCGAAGTTGGGGGCAAGCGGGTTAAAGGAGGGCCAACATCGAAGTAGAGACGCCCCAACGTGTGGCGAGGTGTTCGCTGTGCGCGTTTATAAATTTTGCCAAGCGCCAGGCCAACGCTTTTTCGGCCCCAACCAGACAGATATGTACCCCGGCCAAAGAGCCAGGGCAAGAGCAAGAGCAAAAGAAATGATCATCTTCATCATTGCCGACCCGGCCACGTACTAAAAAATGTGAGATATGGCGGCAGCAGGCCAAGGTTATAATTGGCCCAAAGCGGAGCCAAAACGAACGAGAAGGAGCAGCTCATAAAGCAGCGAGAGGAGGCGGTAACGCTCAGGCATCCAAGCAGCCAAGGAGCCAAGAAGCCAAGGAACCAAGAAACCGGGCCCAAGCCGAACTCAGATGATGGCCAGGATGCCCGATGCCCAGTGCTCGGTGCCCTATGCCCACAGTGATGCGCACGTGCTTAACCTCTGACTTTGTTTCCGACCATCATCACCATCAGCATCAGCCAAGCCAGCCAGCCATCCGCGGCGGCAGCTTCTTCAAGTAGTAGTAGCCTGGCGATTAGCCGCGGATTGTTGCTTACTGGGAACCGACGCGGAGCAGAGGCCGTGAGAGGTTGTTTATGGCCCGCCCAGGGCACGCCCACTTGATGGGCAGGAGGCTGGGGACAGGGGGCAGGAGGCGGCATCGCGATGCCTTCACAGATAAAAGGTTTATACTCGATATTACTTTTGGCCGGGTTAAGGGAATACGAGAGCTGGTCAGTGGGGCGGTCATGGGTTTTTTACAAATTTGGACAGGCAGGTTGTTTGTCAAATTGTTTAAGGGAAGTGATTAATCTGAAGATGGAAAAGGGAAGCTTAGAGAAATTAAGACGTATTTAATATGAACCTGGATGAGTGCAAACTCGTCTAGTTCTAAAAACCCACTAAAAAAACTCACTAAAGCTTCTTTCGCGGATTTACTATAAGCATAATTCTTTAGTAAGTTGATTGCTTTGCAATATATTACTGCATTACTGAATAAATTTCCCATGCATTCTGATGAAGTAACTTGCTTGTAAAACCACATTTACCTATCTGAGGCCGACGTGTCGCTGCTCATTTTCCAAGTCAGTGAACTCCAAAGACATGTTATACTGGTGAAAAATCGTTGCATGGACCGCACCCACGCAGCACGCAAAAGGACATTTCACTGCATCTATAACTTGGCAGACAATGCAATCTATTCAGCGAGCCGTTGACAGGCTTTTGCAATTCGCATTCGAAGAGTGAAGAGCGGTGGTCATGGCGCAGTGACCAGTGGCGGGCAGCCAAAGGACAATTCGCAGGACATCGTCGCCTGGCTGGCTGTGAGCCAAGTATATTTACTGCATATTTACAGGACAGCTCGTAAAGAAGAGCAGCAAGTAAGCAATGTGACCGCTTTAATTGCGCCACAAAGTGCACTGAAAATTCAATTTAAAAGCGACAAGAACACGACAAGTGACAAAGATACAAGGCGACGATGGCAGGGGCACAATTTCAATCTGTTCTTTTCATAAATACGCAAATTTGTCCATCGAGGCAGATGCAAATATTTTGCCAAGACACTTCCATTTAGCCATGCAATCCATTCTTTCCAGCCACATAAAAATGCCAGCATAGCCAAAGTGCAGAGAAAAATCACTGAAACTGTCGCCCGGCGCGGCAAGGATACAACATCATCATCATCATTATCATTATCATCCGCAAGGATAACAGGCGATGCTGCGTTTGTGCGATGGTCTGCGTATTTCTAGCCAACTTACAGGAACCGCGGCGCCAAAAACTACTAAAAATAAAGTTTGCATTTTGTCTATTTGTTTCCTGTCGCCTTGTCCCAGTCCCGTGGCCCGTGTCCCCATCCTTTGGCGACATTTTCCCTTCCCGCCAGCAACATAAACACCCAAGTTGCCATAAAGACAGGTTGATATCCATATGTATATGTATGTTTGAAGTTTCTTGCAGCTGGCGCAGAACCGAAAACAATACTATTCAATGTAGAGGGGGAAGAGAGCTTAGGAATCTTTTTTCGAAGATTTTAATTTCTTTTTAGTTTTTTAGGAGTAGTCATAAATGAATCTTAGACTTTAGTAATGTGTATTTAGTTTAAGTCTTTTTTAGAGTCAATGTGTCCATATATGGATTTATATAAATGAAGTTAATTATAAAACAATATTTTATTTATATAAAACAACTATCAAAAAAAAAAACTAAATGTGTCGACCAAAGTTGGGATCGAACCGCAACCACCAGCTTTCTAGACAGACGCCTTAGACAGCTTGACTACAGACTTGCCTGCATATTTGTTGTAGACGTTTCTGACTGACATAGTTTAATAGCTATGAAACTCAGCCCGACCAGCAGATGGCGTTTCGTATCGGCTGCAAGTTCACACAATGCTCGCTAGATGTCGCCAATATGTTTTTAGTACAAAATAGAATAACGCCATCATCATTAGCGGCCAAATATAGAACTTATTAAAACGAAATTATGTAGCATACTTTTAAGCTATTTATATAAAGAAAATAATTTTTATGATCAAAAATAAATTACAATAAACAATTGGGTAAGCATTTTCTTGCTTCTCAACAGTAACGTATCTCTTAAAGAGAAAGGCAATATTGAAAAGCAGATTTCCGGAAATCCCTTAAGCCACACACTTGCAGAAGGTACGATAAGTTTTGGCCAGCGAAACTTGGCAATCCTTTGCGGATGCAATTTAGAATTAATTATGGCCCGCTTGCTTGCCACTTGCCACTTGGCCGGCAACTTTTTGGGGGGCGAGTGGAGAACGGCCGACGCAGCCGCCACTTCGGACCAGCTTGTGCTGAGGTTACAAATTCTCATATGTCGCCACACAAACACACACAGGACGAAATGTGATGGACAGAAGGACATTTGGGGCGAGGAGGTTCGGGGATTGGAAGCAGTTGACACAAGAGCATTTAACGCTTCAGCACGTTTTCAATTCAATTTCCACATCTTGAAGGCTGCGCCAAGGAAGCCGAGGCGTTGGAGCGTGCGAAAACTTAAGCAGACGCACCGAGCATGACAAACGAGGCTAAGGACAATGCCGCCAGGATAATGATAATGAAAGCGAATCATGGGCGCTGCAAGGCGGCGGGCGTGGCCGGATAAAAAACGGAAGCTAGTGCTTCTTAATGAAGATGCCTGCAGTGGCAGCCTTGCAATAAATCAACAAATTACGCGGCAAGGGCTGCCCAGGGCTTTGTATCTCGCAGATACCGAGATACTTGGCCATATTTGTGCGCAGAAACAATAAGTGAACCGCTTAAAAATGCATAAATCAAGGCCCAAAACGCAGCCAAGGGAACTGAAACAAAAGCGAAGCGAGAAGCAACTGTCAAAATGATAATCGCCAACAACTGTTGAGGCTGTCTTGGCCGTATGACAAATGTTGTCGACTCGAAAAGGGGGTGTATGTGTTATCCAAAACACCACCCACCCCAGGCACTGGCCGAAATCAATGTTTGAAAAACACATTTTACTTATTAGTTCGCTTTGTTTGCGGGGGACAGGCTCACTCAAAATAGCGCATCATAATGGGACAGAGCAGAACTGAACGATTTCGATTCCGATCCATCCATGTCGGTCATAATCGTAAAAACAAATGCAAAACGCAAAAGCCAAATTCCTGACAGCACATTCCCCCAATTGTCAACCCCTTAATCCACTTGTTTTCCCAAACCCATAATCCTCTCTTTGACGGCTGCCCATTATCATAATATTTTTGTTGTTGGTGGTGGTGGAGATTCCAGCTGGCCCAGTTGACCATTTGCTGAAACACTTTTCGACATCTTTTTGAGTATTTTGCTATGGGATGCAATCTCAAAATCGGATTATCAGCGGTCATGAAAACAGTCTTGGCAATTAATCATAGCTTAAGTAAACATAAATAGTAAATATGATTAGTATGGCAACAGTGAGGGAATAATTGATTGGTAGATGAAATAAATTCACTTATGAACAAAACTTTTAGTATCTTTTTCTTGGTGAAATATCGATATAATATGTTAGTTAGTGAGACCTTACTTGAAGCTTTAAATTAGAGATCTTACGCCTATCACTTTCGTTTTTATGGTATTGCGTGAGCATCAAAGAACTTAGATCCAAAGACAGTTATATAAATTATAAGCCTTCATTTTAATTCTTAACGTAATATACAAAATGGGTGAATTGCAAGCAGGAAAATCACCCTTTAAGACAAGAAACACCTATGATGAAAACTTAAAAATCTGGAGTGGTGGCGAAAAGCGCAGTTTATTCTCCCCAGATTTGTCCATCGGAGAGATTATCTTTCAACAAATGGAGCGCAATCCTATGCTCACTGCCCAGGTATTTAACAAATTTGCCAGAAGCAATATTTATATTCATCGAAACAAAACCTTTAGATTTCAGTTACAGAAAACACTGAGCTGACCTGGAAAGATATTCATACAAACGCGATGAAGGTGGCCAGTTATATGCGTAAACTGGGCCTGGAACAAGGTGACTTTGTGGGAGTCGTCGGCAGGTTGACCACCCACTTGACTGCTCTGGCCTATGCCTGTTTCTTTAATGGAACACCTTATCATGCTCTACACACCGAATACGAACAATCTGCCATCGAGAGACTGTTCGGAATAACCAAGCCACGCTTAATCTTCTGTGATGGAGATGAGTTTGAGAAAGTTCAAGCAGCCACCAAAGGCCTTCAGGTACAAATTGTAACCATGCGCAATCACCCGGTAGGAACACTTAGAATCCAGGATATTTTAACCACTCCCGTGGATACGAACTTCCGGCCAGTGCGTCTGAAAGACGGCACTGATCAACTACTGGCCATTCTGAGCTCTTCGGGAACCTCCGGCCTTCCAAAGGCAGTCACCATTAGCAATAGTCACCAGATTATTGGGAGTTTTCTGTAAATATAACTACCTTAATTTTATACACCCATCTAATTTCTTCTTTTCAGACCCGTGGATAGCTCGATTATTCAGTATAACCCAAACACCTTAGATTGGGCATCAGGCATCACGATGACCATCAATGCAGCCGTGTTTAGCTTGACTAGTATAATAGAAGACTGTGACTTTGATCCTGCCAATTTGTGTGGCCTAATTGAGAAGTACAAAATATCGATGGTGTTCGTAAGTTCCTCGCAATTGGCGATGCTGTCCAATTGCCCGGAATTCTATGCGGCGGACCTATCATCCGTGAAGTATTTCTTTTACGGCGGATCAAACTGCTCACTGGAAGCCCAGAACAAAATTCGCAGCCGTCTAAGCAACGATTGTGTAAATTTCAGTTATACACTAACCGAGTTGAACAGCACCGGATGCCTAAACTTCAACTTCGATGAGAAACCCAATTCAGTGGGTCGTCCGGTTAGAGGTATTCAAATTAAGATAGTCAACGAGCTGGGGGAAGCACAGGGACCCAATGTCGTGGGCGAGATATGCTTTAATAATGGTCAAAAGTGGTCTGGTTACTACAAGAGTGCGGAAGAAACGAAGAAGATGCAGGACTCGGGGAACTGGTTTCACACCGGAGACCTGGGCTACATGGACGAGGATGGATATCTGTTCATAATAGATCGCTTGAAGGATATGCTCAAGTATCAGACCATCATGTATTACCCCAGCGAGATTGAAAGTGTCATCGCCGAAATGCCAAATGTTGTGGAGGCTTGTGTCTTTGGCATTTGGGATCCAGTTAATGGAGATAAGGCAGCCGCTTCAGTGGTCAAGAAACCAGGAACCCAACTGGAGGCCCAGGATGTGGTGGAGCATGTAAGGAAACGTATACCTGCCAAATTTAAGCAGTTGAATGGAGGAGCTTTAATTGTGGATCACATTATTCAGAGTGGCAATAGAAAACCAAACAGAGCGGCCACAAAAGCTGAGTTTTTAAGAATAATGGACAAGAATTAGTTTTTAATATTTAATTATTGTAATGTTTATGCTGTTGCATTTGTATTTGTATTGTATTTGTATTTCTATTTGTATTGTATTTGTATTTGTTGTATTTATCGTAAGCTTTTTTAGAGTTTCGCCATATAACGCATTTTGTCTTATTCACTGAGTAAAATAATACCGAAACACATATCGATTACAAAATAGTAAATACAGCTGATCTGCCGTTAGTATGTACATTATTGCTATAAAATAGCATTGTTGATACGAGGGGTTATAATCGTATAATTTACTTAATAACTACTGATCTATTCAGGATTTTTTTATAATACGTGAAATGGAAGTAAAACAAAAACTGTTGAACGCGACGTGCACTTATGATGATAAACTCAAGATCTGGAGTGGTCGTAAAGCACAGAGCTTATTCTCGCCAGATCTGTCCATCGGAGAGATTATCTTTGGGGAAATGGTAAACCATCCGAAGCTCATTGCCCAGGTAAGTTTCTCTTCTCTCAATATCAGATAAATATATGCATTTGCATTGAACCACCAGATCTCGATCACGGAGGACACTGTACTGACCCGTGAAGAACTTCATATGAATGCGATGCGTGTGGCAAGTTATATGAGGAATATGGGCTTGGGGCAAACGGATATAGTGGGTGTCATGGGCAGACACACGACTCACTTATCAGCTGTGGCATATGCATGTTTCTTCAACGGAACCCCCTTCCACGCCCTTCACAATGCCTACGAAGAGGCATGCATCGCTAAACTTTTTGGACTCACGAAACCCCGTTTGATTTTCTGCGATGGTGATGAGTACGAAAAGGTTAAGTCAGCAACCAAGGACCTTCAGGTAACGATAGTCACCATGCGGAATCATCCGAGGGGATCAGTGAGGATCCAGGAGGTTCTGACCACTCCAGTGATGCAGAACTTTCAACCAGTTCGTCTCAAAGATGGCATCGATCACACTCTGGCCATTCTCAGTTCTTCCGGCACCTCCGGTTTTCCAAAGGCAGTTACCATCAGCAATAGTCACAAGATCATTGTGGACTACATGTAAGTATAGTTAAATACTTTTATTCCATTTTTTTAAACAACTACACTTCAGGGCAATTAATAACTCCAATATTCAGTATACGTCGAGCACCCTGGACTGGTTCTCGGGTCTTCTGATGGCCATCATCTCTGGTGTGTTCAGTACCACTAGTATTATTGCGGACTGTGACTTTAATCCTGGTCTATTTTGTCGCGCCATTGGAAAGTATAGGATCTCGATGGTGCTTTTAAGTAGCTCCTACCTAGCCATGTTTGCCAACAGCCCAGAGTTCCAATCGGCTGATCTATCTTCATTAAAATACGTGTTTTTTGGAGGATCAAGCTGTTCTCTAGAAGTTCAGCGTAAAGTTCGTAGCCGTCTTAGCCACGATTGCCTAAATTTTTGCTACGGCCTAACTGAGCTCAACAGTGCGGGCAGCGTTAACGTAAATTTCGATGAGAAACCCAATTCAGTGGGTCGTCCGATTAGGGGTATACAAATTAAGATATTAGACGAGCAGGGTGAAGCTCAAGGACCCAATGTCGTGGGAGAGATATGCTTCAACAATGGTCAAAAATGGTTGGGTTACTACCAAAATCCCGATGAAACCAGGAAAATTCAAGACTCTGAGAACTGGATTCACACAGGGGACCTGGGCTATGTGGATGAGGATGGATATCTATTTGTTATCGATCGCCTAAAGGATATGCTGAAGTATCAGAACATAATGTATTATCCCAGTGAGATTGAGAATGTCATCGCCGAAATGCCGAATGTGCTCGAGGCTTGTGTGTTTGGCATTTGGGATCCGGTAAATGGAGATGAAGCAGCAGCATCGGTGGTCAAGAAACCGGGTACCCAACTGGAAGCCCAGGATGTAGTGGACTTCGTAAGGAAGCGCATAACTGCCAAGTTTAAGCAGCTAAACGGTGGAGCTTTAATTGTAGATCAAATTGTGGGATGTGGTAACAGAAAAACCAACAGATCGGCTGTGAAAGAACACTTTATAAATAATTATAACAATAACTAGTAGTATGAACTATTTTCGGCCATATATTTATGAGAATAGGAATGTGAAGTAAGCATACACAATAAAATCTAAACTAGTACCTCTTCTACTCATTTGTTCGTTAGATCTACACCAGAAATGAAACTTTTCTCTTGCCCTTACTTACCCCTACTTACTTGCAAGCAACCCCATGTGGGAAAAACTGTGGTCTATTAAAATATGCGCATATGTAATCAGTAACCACTAAGCACACAGCATTGGTCCGCTACCAAAAACGAATCAACCACTTAGCGCCCAATTGAAAATTGAAAAGTGTGACCCAGTTTAAAAGGACTTTTAAAAGAAGATTTGGCGAAACGCTTAACGTAATTGCCAATGCCCATTTGCAGCGTCAACATTTCGACATATGAGGAATGTTCGAATGCTTTTATAGGACCCAAGCACATATGGGAGAATCTTTCGTAATGGATGCCATAATTCCGCGCTAATGTTGCAAAAATCTGCAAAGCTGGATGAGTTGCAACAACAACAATGACAACAACAACAGCATCGGCTCTAACAGCGACAACAATGGGAACTAAGCTCATAAATTACCATGACAATGGAATTATGCTCTAATCCACCCCGAAAAGTTATTGAACTCTCCGACTGAAACTGAAGCCACAAGCGTAAATCTTGCCTGCCTGTCATAAATTTCGCTGTTTTCGCATTCGATTTTGGTTTTTCGATGCGATTGGAATTGGAATAGGAATATTATTTATACGCATGAAGCAATCGCTAAAAATGAAATCGCAATTTTAATTCAATTAGCCGCAGCGGAAATATCGCGAATGGATACCATTCTTATTCCTCTTACTTCTTTCCACAATTACTTCTCGTTTAAGGCAGACTTCAAAAGTAAATGTAGAGTAAATTTATTCCGCATGATTAATTCAAGATTCGATTTTGAAAATCAACAGCAAATTGAAGGTAGGTATTTGGTTGGGTACGGGCCAAATACAATAATAAAAAAAAAGCTGAGCAAAGTAAAATATTTGTTCAAAGTGTTTGAACTAGAAGCGCAGGCAAGCGAAATCAAAGAAACGAAGTCATTACATATGATAATGCAGTCGAATTGGCGGCAGGGAAAACTAATGTTATGAAAATTCGATGAGCACAAAAATTATAGATGGAAAGGAAGAAAAAAAAGCATTGAGCAGGCCTACAAAAATTCAGTCAGTAACTTAAAGAAATTGAAAAAAGCATTGTTAATAAGTTAAAACCAGTTTCCTAGCTTGCAGAGACAATTATAAATATACATATATGGGTGTTAGTCTAAGTTTATCTATGATCTGTTTAGACTCAGTCATAAAACACCATACTTAAAATTCTTTTGAACTATATATATCCACTTAACCTATGTACATATATATCTTTAAGGGTTCAAGCCAGCTGATCTAAATGAAGATCTTTCAAAGATTCCTATCATATTAATGGCATTTAAACTCGTCGCAGATTCAAATCCATGGCACAGATCAATCTAAAACAAAGTCAATTGGGAATTTAGCGGCAACCGCAACTGATCGAAGCACGGCTGGATGGGTATCTATGCCCAAAGGGACCAGCATATGCTGATGCCACATTAGATCGACGACTCACTTGTCAGTCTGTCGGGCTGTGCGGCACCAGCAGCCGGCGGCGATGGTTATCGCCCAACTATGGACCAGTTCCAATCAGAGAGTCAAAGAGCGAAGGACACTCGGGGGAACTGAAAGCCGGGAAACCTCGTAAATCGCAACTTGGGAACTCGAGAATCCCGCGGCGCAGCGCATTTCTACGCGCATATGTCAGCATTTTTATCAAATTGGAAACGAAAAATGCTGCACTAACAGCATTTTGTGGTTTTCAGCATAATTAAAGGCAGACGGAGAACCCCCCGGACAAACGCCCCGGACAGATCGTAAACGTCGAAAAACGTAAGGTGTCGTCCGGACGGGGTTGCGAATGTGCGGGATTTTGGGATTCGAGAGGGAGGAGTGGTTGCGATTGGGAGTGCACTGTTCGGCGAGTTAACAAAGCCATCAATGGACCATAAACTAAACACTTTTTAAACGACGAACGGGGGCTGGGACCTCGAAGGACCTCGGAGAGTCCTTGTTACCATTGTCGAAATCGCACAGATGTTTGCTCAGCGCGAGTGTGATTTCGTTGCTGCCCAGCGCATAACTAGCGACCCTTCAATTAAAGGGTAGTTTTCATCGTTTTCGAACCGCTCACAGTGGTTCTTCCGGCAATTGGAACTGTGCCGCACCAGAACCACCGAGCACTCTGCATTCCGAGCTGATTAGATCTGATTTAGCAACCCGATTCCGCCCTGTCACTTGGACAAACAGACAGAGAAACAGGTTCAGTTTGCTGGGCAGGGTCACAATTTATGGCACCAGAAAACGTATTGAGCAACTTTAAATGCGGGTCATCCCATCCAGTTGTATGTGGATGAGGGTTACCTCGTACTCTGTACTCCATACTCCGAGATGGTGGCAACTGGTGGTAATGACGGTGTTCGCCGGTGGTGACTTGGTGGTCGCTTCATTTGTGCAACTTCGCTGAGCATACGCTGCACATCCGACCCAAGCCGTAGAATCTGCCAAATGTTGCATGTTTTTCCTATGAATATGTTATACAAGTGGTACTGGAATTTTAAGGACCGAAGATGAAATTCCCCTTAAGAGTTATTAAAAGGAATGGGAACAAAATATTGAACTAAAAAATATTTACATAAATATTTAAGAAATCTAAATAAGAATAAAAATATGCATTTTATTACATAACAATCTTGACTTAAGCTTCTAAATATTTACAAAAATGTGTTTCCCAAAAGGTAAATAATACAAAACACATATATAATATTAAAACTAAAATATAATCATAATATAGTTCCATAAAGTTCTCGAATATACCCTGTAAAATTCAAGAGTCTAAAGTGGGTGTTCCTGTTCCGGCTTGCTGACGACTCTTCTGGCCCACTTGAAGAGCTCTTGACATTATGGCTATCCAGCAACCACGTGCAACACTTGGCAACTGTTGCGAGTTCCGTTTGTGTTCTACGAGTTCGAATTGTGAGTTTCAGCTGCGGAAAATATTGCCACATCGGGGCACATAAATATTTATGCCGCATTCGATTGAAAGCTTCTCAAGCGTAAGCATTTTAGATAAAGTCCCAGCCAACCATCATCCACCCATTCAGGTGCATTTGTGGCATCGTTGGCGTTTTGCATATGACAGCAGAAAATGTTTTTGTGGCTTGATTTGATTGCAGGCGAATGTGCGTCTCGAACTGATTGGACCAACTCGACGCACAGCAAACAGGGCTGGAATCGGAATCGGAATAGACATCGTCATCAGCCGATTTGTTAACCAAAACAAGGGCTCTAATCCGACTAAGACTAAACTGGGAGCAACCACAAGATCCACCACCACCACCACTGGTCCTCGGGCCTTGTTAGAACGAAGAGTGCGACCCTCGTTCGCGCATTTTTAATCCGTTTAAATGAATGACAGTCTAATTGGAGGATTTGGCAAACTGGAGGACGAGCCAGGGCCAGAAGGCACCTTAATAGTGACAAAGTCCTTGCCATATGCTTCGAAAAAACCACATGTTATTCACGGTATTTAAACAAACAGCAACAGGGGCTGTCGAAGCTGACAACTACCCTCCAAAATACTCCAGTTCCAGTTCGAGATTCGGATTTAGATGCAGCCCTCCAAGGAACAAAGTCCTCCAACCCTCATACAATTAGGTTCTCGTCCTGCTCACGTGAAATCCAATTCGAATTTTTATTTAATGCGCGAAAAGCACTTGATTGGATCCGGAACAGGACTCGAGTTTTAGTTTACTGCGTACTCTGGGGACACTGCGAGTCCTGAGGGTTGGCAAGTGCAGGATTCTTGCAGGATGCAATCTGTATGGTAAAACTCAATGGAAACTTCCACTGCGCCAGCACAACATAATCCACTGAGCAAAAAGCTTTAAAGATTATGATAAAACTTATCGCATATCAAATCTTAAAACCCGTTCATGTGATACCCGATGGTATCTGTTTAACACTATGAAATAATATGTGAATATAATTTGAATATGTTATAAAACACAATTAAAGGTACAGACGTAATTTGCTAAACAACCCTCATGGTTACAACTAGCAATATTATGTATCTCTTTTTGTTTGGACTTGGAAGTTAACATGCAGAAGTTCAACTATTTTACTTTTCTGTGCACTTAGTGCGCTTAGATCTCCAGGCAGCAAGAAGCTGTTTTCTCCAGGATTTCCACACAAAACACAAAGATTACGGGAGACAGGCAGCACATTAACATCAGCCGAGGCCACAATCTCCACGGAAAAGGTGTCTGCTGTCTCCGGAATAAACGTAGCTAGCTCTGCGCTAAACTTGAAGCAATTAGCATTTACATTTTGCTATCTTACCAGGGATAATTGAAACCCGGCGAGGATGCCATGCCCGGGCATAAGGAGCACGTAGCTGTATCAAAACTTGAGTCGAGAGATTGCCATCTTAGTTTTTAATTTGCTTCCTGGGACATTTCCTCGCTTTTGCTCGCATTTCCTCCGGTCTCGACTTAATCACACAAAGGCAATTTCACGCCTTTTTGCGCTTTGTCCCGGCCTGACAACGGGGGAATCACTTTGTCACTTGGCAGTTTGATGTATCGACAGGCGCTAAACCAAACAACCAACCCACCTAAAGTTCCATCCCCTGGCTCAGTGACAAGCCAAAATCTTCTAGTTAGCAATAGAGCGAGATCAGCAGGGGTAGATAAGCCTTTGGGTTTAGTGGAAATTTTGTGCTCGATTTGTATATCGGAGATTTTCATTAGTTTCCGCAGAAAATATTTACTCCAATGGATTGAAAATGTGTTCGGGATTTTCACTTGACTTCAATTATGCACACGTGTCACATATGTGAGAGAGTCCAATTGAAATGGGGGTAATTTCTGGTGAGATGTGACAATACGTAATATATTGAGGAAATTGGTCTGATAAAAGATAAGATAACTGATCAGATATAGATAAACTTACTCAGATTTCAGCATTTAATGGGCTATGGTAAGCCAATTAATTCTTATATATTTTAAAATGATTTTCCATTAACTTTAAGCATCAGCTGCATCACACATTTGAACATCCCATTTTATTTATCAATTTAAATTCCCATCAGGATTGGATTGTTCGATCGGCAATTAATTAAATACAAACTAAACAATATTTTTAATGAAATGGCCATGTTGGAAGGCAATCATGTGTTTAATATTAATTTCGTCGACAGCCAACATGGCGGCCATGCGAATTATAGGCTACAGCACACAGATACTCAAACGCACCCATACACACACACTCACGCACACTCGGCTGGTGGCTATAAATATTAATTAAAAATGCAACTCATATGGCAAGTGGAACAATTAGCACCTGAAAATATGCAAACATTAAATTGCCGCTGCTGCAGCCACATGGCTGCAAGCAAAAAGTGCAACAAAAGAGTCGAAAATTTAAATAAAATATACATACACCCCATAGCTGCAAACCTTGTTCACGACTGACCATAACAGACACATATTTTGTCCTGGCAATGGCCACATCCTCGCATCCGGTCTGCCAGGACCTAGGGTCTAGCCGGACAAAAAAGGGAAATAAACGGGGGATCAGAACGAGACGGAAAACGAACGGAAGGCATTGCACAATTTGCTATTGTTGCATGTGCATATTTACTGGGCATTTGCCACTTTTTCCACATAGCGCCAACTTAACTGACAAATAAATATTTCGGTACGTTGAAAGATTTCGACGCTCAACAGTCGCCTACAAAACGGGGGAACCCCAATTCGTGAGCATGTATGTGTGGTTGTGTTTGGCAATATGTAAAAGCTACGCGCAGCATATACTCAAAATCCAAGCCAACAGCAACAAACGCAACAAATACAGCAGCACAAAACATGGCCACATATTCACACAATCTCGCTGGCGCTGCTAAAAAATCGACAAAAACAACCTGTTCGGAAACACTTGCAACAAGGACATCACCGCCGACAGAGATGGGAATAGAGACAGACAGAGAGGGCAGGTCCTGCCATATTTTCGGGGTGGGTGTGAGAGGCAAAGCGTAAGAGAGAGAGCACCAGCGAGAGAGAGCGGTCAGGATCAAGCACCGCCTCCTTTTGGAAAGAAATGAGTGCACAGTGGGCGAAACTGGGAAATTCGTGCAGATAAATAAAATGTTTCGGCAAAAATCTAAATGGAAACCAGGCAAAAAAGTTATATTTAATGGAAAATATTTTAAAACCACTTAATTAAGTTTAAGTGCTTAAGCAAATTGATTAATAGCAACTACTTATAGAAATTCAACTCTTTTGAATAAACAAAAGTTACTTTTTATATAGATGACCATTGTTTTAAGCTTAATAAATTAGGTTGTTGAAATAAAATAAAAACCCTACATAAAGGGACATGAATGTGAAGCCCATAGTACCAATGCATACAGCACAACAAGGTTTTCGAGCAAGCCAACCTGTCCGTGGATGCCAGCCAACCAGGAGTCGTCCTGGCCAGGACTCGCACAATAAAACCACAGAATATGTTCGCCAACTGGCAAAGCAGATGGAACACTGGAGAGACGGAGAGTGGGCCAGAGAAAGAGAGGGAAGACCGCTGGAAAAAGAGAGGACAAGTGGGAGTGAAAGAGCAAGAACAGGAACATAAGGGTGGTGCTCTCTGCAGGACCTGAATCTGAACAGACTCCGAGCAGAATCAGGACAGATGGGCCAAGTGCCGCGAGTGCGGAGAGTTGCTTTTTCCCAATTGAATGGGACAATATGAGAATACGAGAATTCCAACTGGACGCGGTGGTTGTGGCAGCGGGTACTTAAAGAGGAACAGATTGCGGGCGGCCAGCAGTCGAAAGTGGAATTTCGAATCGCAAGGAACTACATAGAACCAAAGACACAAAGTCCCCACCAGAGCCAAGTGAAAGTCGAAAAGTGTATTGAAGTGAAAATGAATCTGCTCATGGATAGCATGCCGTCGCACGCGAATCCTGGCCAGCGTCGCACCACGCCGCCTCAGCACGCCGAGCTTAGGATCTCCACATCACCGCAACAGTCACCGCAGCAGAATCAAACCACTAATCACAATAACAACAATGAGACACCCACATCGCCAGCCGGTGGAAAGACCACTCTTAAACGCGCCTTTGATGTGGCCTTCCTCATGATGCCCGATGAGCGGATCAAGCAAAAGCAGGCCGAGAAGCAGGCTCGCCTCCAGGAGGCACTGCACCATCACCACCACCAACAGCAGCAGCAGCAACAGCAGCAGCAGATGAGCCACTATCCCACAGATTTGTCTCCTCGAGGAGCTTCTTCGCAACCACCTTCGCCGGCGGCACTGGAGTACATCAGTCTGTTGGAGGCACGCCAGCGGTATCCACAGATCAGCATCCGTTCGCCGCGCGTTTATGATGATCCCAGTGTGGTTATACCCCTGGTGGATTCTCCCGAGGCACCGTCAACTTCTTCACCACCACCGCCCATGCGCAGCGCTTTTACCAAAGTGGCCTCCTCGTCGCTGTCCACTTCATCATCCTCACCATCGACAACTTCACGTTTGGAGTCACCGGTGGATGTGGGAGCTCCGCCCTTGAGTCCCGATCAGCTGAGCTGTCACTCGATAAGTCCACCATTGGTTACACCTCCACCGAGAACCAATAGCGGTGGCCAGAATCCCAATCCCCTGCCAGCAAATCCCATTGTGTACCACAACTTCCGACCGGAGTATCAGTTCAACGGAGCCTTCCAGGCGGTGAATCCCATGCAGGCTCTGCAGGCACAGCAGCGCCTCAAGCAGCAGTTGTTGTACACGCGTCCACCGGGACCGGGAAATCCCAATGGTGGAGGACCTTCTATGCAGGCAAACTCACCACCGGGTCCACCGTCGGAGTTCCTGCATGCTTATCCCGGATTTGCTCCGCCACCACATCCATTTGCGGTATCCCAACCTCTCCAGAATCCCGCTGCAGCAGCCATTCTCTCCACTTTGATTCCACCCACATTGGCATCCACTTTTACACTGACCGCTCAGAATGTGTGCGCCAAGTGCAACATAAGTTTCCGGATGACCAGTGATCTAGTGTATCACATGCGATCCCATCACAAAAGCGAGGTGGCCTGCGATCCGAATCGACGCAAGCGGGAGGAGAAACTCCGATGTCCCGTCTGCCAGGAGACTTTTAGGGAGCGACACCATCTAACGCGACACATGACCGCCCACCAGGACAAAGCCAGTGATCACCAGCCGCAGCTGGAGGACTCATCCTCCTCTGCCGGTGACAACGAGATCATCAATGTGGTCGGCGGCACACCGCCAGGTCGCCGAATGGGTGGCATGCCCAAATGATCGAAGCATTTCTTCGGATATTTTTAAGTCATAAAGTCAACTCCCAAAAAACAAAACCCGTTGCCCATTTTCGATTGTGATATTAACTTTAGTTTCCCCCACGCTCCGATTTAATTTCCCCTTAGCTTTAAATGTAGTGCAATTTGTATCTTAAACATGTAACTGGATCTCCCTGTATCTCAATTAATTATCTTTCATATCGAAGGACACGAAAGGATCTTCAGTTTCATCATTGTAAGACATTACGGTTAAGTTGCAAATATGCTTATATTAGCATTCAATGTGTGGCTGAATGTTTCAATAAAAATCTAATTGTTATGCCAATTCAATAATCATGACGTATTATTAATAAAATTAGGGTAAATGGGATCTGGGTTGTTAAACTCAAGCGTACTTATGGCTCGAGTCAAGATCTGAAGTATTTTAAAATCATGTTATGAAACTGAATCAAGTTTTAATTAAGCAAACGAAGGGTATAAACTTAAGAATTATTGCAATCAATATTTTTGAAAAGCTAACAAAATCCAAGGAGCTGCCTATTCTTTCGATGGAATACTTTTTTGTGAACTTATATTAAGAAATCCCAAAAGACTACCGTTCTTAAAATTCAATTAATTTTTGTAAAAAGAATCCCAAACCAGGGTTTCTAGAAGGCAAAGATATCTTGATTTGGCAGCATATGGAGTTCTTAGAATTCCTGGCCGGACAACCCATTATTTCGATTGTGAGGTAGAGCGAAAACATAGGGTCCCAGGACCAGAAAAAGCACCAGATTTTCGCGGGTACCAAAAGTAACATACGCCATGTTAGTGGAGCGAAGAATATGTTCAACTTGTTAGTGCAGTGAGGCAGTGAATCCTGTAGTTGCGATTCAGCAGGATTCATTTTGGCCGCATGCAGCAATTAGATGCGGCCACAAAAACTGCGACGCCGACGCTAATGAGCTGGGAACCGAAATGGTAACAAGATGAAAGGATACTTCGGGGTTGTCCTGCGCCCAAAAGGCAGTCGTTCGTTCAGACGGCGCGACGAATACGACGAGCTTGCAGGATAACCCATCATCGCGGAGTACTAGTGCAGTTTTTGGCAAAAATGTATTTCGAATTTCAATATTTCCACACTTGCCAACCCTCCGGAATTCAGTTCCCATGAGCCTCGAATTTGTAGCGTAGCAAATTCCTACAAAGCGCAACGAATTCCTCGGGTGGTGGCTGCTCCCCCAGCGATTTTCTTGGCTCGTTGCTGCACTCAAATGAGCCACATCGAATTGCGTTGATTTAGCGTGGCCAAATCCTGTTAGCCCCGTGCCACAGAAGCCAAGCAGCCAGCCAGGATTCACACAGGACGTCTTCCTGCCTTATCGACTGATGTATCAATTGATGGCATCGCTAAACGGCAAACGCTCTGCTCCGATCCGCTCTGCTCATTGTTCCCATGATGGGATTAGCATTTTATGGCTTTGTGTTCGCTGCTTGCCACTTGATAAAGACATTTTCCTAGCTTCTTTCACATGGCTGGAGTGGGGGATGGAAAACAATTGCTGGGAAAGTTAATGTAAGCAAATTGGTGTGGAGCATTAAGGTGAAGAGATAAAAGGACTCGGGGTACAAGGTGGTAAGCCTAAACAGCACTGTAAGGAGCAACGCTTAAGATTAAAGCTTATTATCAATAATATTGATATGGAAGTAATAACGTATGCAAATCTAAAAATCTAATCTAAGATTCTAATAATAATAATTTTCATGTTACCACGAATATTTCTTTGAATTTTACAGACATCTATAGCTCAGTTCTTTCTGCCAAACCCTGCCAGAGGAAAAAAAAGTTGAAGACAATTCAAGTTTTATTTTAACGCCCATTCCTAGATATCCCGTTTATAGTCACTCGTCTTGATTTATTTCCTGCATTTCCCCAATGAGCAATTCAAGCTTCCTTTAAAAAACAATTACAACTTCCGACGCCCTCGAAAACAAACAAGCGCCACCCATATGAACTTCCATTGCCGTAAAGCGAACACATCGTCAAAATCACATTTCCCCATTTCATTTACCACATCCAGGATGGCAAGACAGGATGGCAAGACAGACAGTTCCATGGCAGCCACTCACTCAAAACGACGCCAAGGGCAACCGCAGATTCGCCAGGACGAAGGCAACTCCATAATAAGCCTCATCATCATCCTGGCTGGGTGCTACATAATAGCAGCCATAATCACATTTCATATTTATCACATTTTTACGCCCACAATGGCAGATCCGGGTGGATCCCATTGCGCAGCGACCTGCGCCGCTTTGTTTGCCTTGCCTAACCTCGCAATTTGACCGTAAATAAATTGCCTGCTCATTTCGGTTTCCCCCAACTTAGCCAACTCATCCAATCCCCTTGACTGAAAATCGTGTTCAAATACGTTTAAACACAATGCAAATGCCGTCATAATAGCGGGAGCAAGAAAATCCGACAGCTGGATTGAGCCTGAGCCCTGAGCCGTGGGCCTTGGCTCCGCCCCATCGTCAACCCCCCATTAATGGCCCCCCGTGCGTATGAGTGATTTCTGCTCATCTGCGCTTAAAAGTATGCAAATGCCGTGCTGGAGCTGCTGGGATTGGGAACATCGCCGACGGGGCGCGTGGAGTGGGCGTGTCAGGAGATGACTTTTATTACATTGTTGGTACTGCGACTGGTGGCTGGGCAAAGTGTTTTTTAACTGCAGGCAATTTAATTTCCACTTGCTCCCGGTCGTTTTTAATTTCCACAGCACCCAGTGCAATCGATGGGGTTTGAGTGTTTGCCTTCTGATTAGCCCTGTGGTTTGGGCCACTTAATTCCCTGCCACACGGAGAAAAATTAAGGCAAGTTGAAGAGCATACGAGTTACGATGAACCAAACAAAAATTGTTCAACACAATTGCAAGTTTTAATCGTTGAAAATACAAATACTAATCTTGAGCTTAACATAAATTGCCACACAAATTGATAGAAAACTTGAACTTAACAATCGAAGGAATCATAGCAGAAAGTTTGGATATATTCTCTGTGCACTGAACGCGGCACTATAAGAGCCCCTGAAAAACTGACAGCCAAGCCGCTTAAACTTTGAACTTTGTCATTTCAATTTTCGCCAAACGGATGCGCTTTGTTTCAGGCCACATCCACAGCCAGGGAACGGAGACTCAGACTGAAGAGCTGGAGAGCTTGCGAACAAGAATGAGCACGAGGATGAGGATGAGGCTGGAACTCGGTGCGAGGACATCCATGAGCCGGCCGGAAACATTGAGCCTGACAATGCGACTTTCATTTGCCGAAACTGCGGAGGAGCTCAGCCATTGTTTTGGCCACGGACAGGACAGGACTGGCTGAAGGCT
Organism: Drosophila simulans; assembly: GCF_016746395.2. Lineage (NCBI taxonomy): Eukaryota > Metazoa > Arthropoda > Insecta > Diptera > Drosophilidae > Drosophila > Drosophila simulans. The sequence continues at coordinate 5,779,519 of NC_052522.2, forward strand.
GAAGGCCTTTTGGCCAAGCCACTGCCGTTGCAGGAAGTTTTTCATGCGCCATGACACTTTTTGTGCGCTCTGCGGTGGCCATTTTGTGCCGTGGCAGGATACCTTTGTGCCAGGAGGATCCAGTTGCAGCTCCAGCTCCACCTCCTGGTCCATTGAAATTTTCGAATATTTTTGGATGCATGGAAGCTGTTTGCCATGGCCAAAAGACAGGCGGCGGCTTACCGCACATACATATATATCCAGGAGTTGGAGCTGGAGCTGGAGCAGGAGCTGGTGCTGGTGCTGGGCACATCCTTGCAATCCATGGCCGTGTCCTGGCCGTAATTTATGATGTGCGCTTCCCTTCGCTCGCTGGCAGTTGGCAGTTTTTAGTTTCGCTACTCGAGTTCTGCGGCTGTTTTCTGCTGTCATAACTTTGGGCCGCATAATTAATAGTTGTAAGCCGCAGCGCCTGACTTTTTAGTTGGACCGCTGCACAACTTTTATGGCAGCGGATCCTGCGAGTCCTGCGATTCCTGCGAGCGTTGTTTGCTCAATTAACTTAGCAGGTAGTTAATTTTCCGAATAGCCGCAGGGCAACAGGAGATCCCCACTTGGTTGGGTGCAGTGGTTGGTTTTGGTTACTAGTTGTGGGTGCTAATTGATTTACGAGTGAATGTTTCTGCGGTCGCCATTTAAGCTGACTTTAAGTGTTGTTCTCCATCACTTTTACTTGGTTGTAACTCATCGGGATTCATTTTTGTGTAATTTTTTCATCGGTTTACTGAAGCATGAAAGGCATTCGAAATGCAGACAAGTTTAAGTGACTGGAAATACGCATTTGTGATTTCAACACTTGTTAGTTTCAATAAAATACACATTGGTTGCTCAGGGATGAAAATAACACGAAAACCAACCCTATATATAGACATGGTTATAATTAAATATTATCTTAATGAATAGACATTTTGCTTATGTGTAAATTTATCTTAAATAGGAAATGTGATTGAATAGGTAGCACCACAAATGTTTATATTAGGAGCTGTAAAAATATACATATCTATCTTTACATTTCCCATAACTTTCTGCGACACATTGAAATCCTGGCACCATAAATATTCAGCGAACGCCAAAAACCATTTAATTAAGTTAACTTTTATGGCTCGTAAATCAGAGAAACAACGTGGAAAAACACATATTCAACATTCGCGACCACTCCACTCGCCTGCTCCATATTCATGTGAGTTGGAGCCCCGAAAAGAAGCAGAAAGAGGAACCCCTATACCATTTGTTTCCGTGGCAAGGTAGCAAAAACACAAATTCTCGCCAAATAAAATAAATGGCATGGCCAACGCACGACGCTGACCATGTTGTTTGCTCCCAGCTCTTAATGCACGATTTTAATTTGGAATATAACCCGGGAATGGAAGTGGATGGGGCTGCATATGGGTGTACACATTATGAAATTATGAGCATTAAAATGAAGAATGGCCACTTATCTAAATTACACCATGTGTGGAATGGGCGATGGCTCCGTGGGGTTGCTTGTCATCGAGTCAAGTGACACACTGCCCGGGGATAAACGTTCCCAGCGATCTCTGGCCGGGTTAAGCGCCATGGCAGCCATATATCATCGCAAATATGCTGAGTATATGGAAATCCCGCCGCCAAGTGATAAATGAAGCACAAAACGGCAAAAATGGCAGCGATACAGGCGACCGAGGCACACATATGCCAGGTAAAAACGCGGCAATGGGAGCAAAAACCAGTGGGAGAAGCCAAGTAAGACACTTACATCCTTGGCCAAATCGCGGTCTTCTTCGCATTCCGAAAAAAAATTGTGGCAAGCAGCAAATATGTCATTTGACATGCTAAATATTTTGCTTGCGACTTTAGCAACACAAGGTATGTTGCAAAAAATACAACAGCAAAACAACATCATGTAGATCGAGGGTGGGCCAAAATAGTGGAAGTTATGGTTCAGTTTTAGAAAACTTATTCATAACTTTTTAATTTTGTTGAATATATGGAGAATTTAATAATAAGAATATGGGAGGGTTTTTGTTCAAGTTTAGCATGCAGCTCGATATAAAATATTTTTTAAGAAGAGAAATTTTCCTAACATCCTATAGACAAACTTTTCGCAGTTAATAGTTAAATTTTAAATAGCGCGTCGCAGTCGTAGATAAGAAACAGGTTCGCCAATAAATATTGACACCATTTTGTGTTTATAGAACTGGAATGGCAAGATCTATGGACGGAGGTGGAGTTGGCCAGATAACGGTGGCTATAATGTCTTTCCCCAGACAAAACACAAATTGAAACTTGAAAGTTGTGTTTTTCTATACTTTCGTAGGGCGGAAAAAGTGGGGAGAGCGGCAGTAAAAGAGTGTGGCATGCGTATCGTAAAAAATAAAATTATGCAAATTTTTATTATTTGATTATGCAAATGTTCGCGCTTGACGACCCTTGGCATAAGGACGACAATACAGACCCGTCTCCAGTTGTTAGCCCTTCACCACATCGCGGGCTTGGAACTTCCGCTGAAAGCATGGAAATGCGAAAAAAGCGCGACAGTTAGTTGGCCACTCCGCCCTTCTGACCCACTACTTGGAGTAAATTTGAATTTTTTTTGCCCGCGATGCCACGAGAGGATCCCCAAATGGGTTGCAATGCGGGGCAGGGGGCTGCGGTACGTATAGGAGCACGGAGGGGCGATGCTCTGTGGAGCATTGTCATATGTGGTTGGAAATTTTGAATCTGTTTGCGAGCTCTTCGAGCGTATCCGTTTCCTTCTGTCGCGTGCGTTTCCCATCCCAGCACGCTTTTCCTTTTCCCCCCTTTACTGGGCGCACTTGTCGTATGCGTATTTATATTTTCCCTTGTTATGCTTTATACGCAGTGTTGTCTCTTTCCCGCTTCTCGCGCGATTTGAATCTTTTAAGTGAAATATTGTTGAAATCATTTATGCTTGACTGGGCCACTTCTTTTGGGGGGCAGGAAGGCTGCTGTGCAGCCTTGGTTTTGGATTTCGGTGGAAGTACGTGGTCCCACCTCGAACTCCCTAATTGATACAGACGACTTTCGCGCGGAAAAGTCACGGAAAATGCGTTTAAATCTCGACACAGATAAAAAACGCCAGGGAAAGCCAAAAAGTAGATAAGACTCGAGCGTAAAGTTTTACGAGTTCTGCCTTGTAATCAGTATGAATAATTACCAAAACGTGCTCATTGTTCTACGAAAAATTAAGGGAAAAACCATGAGATCGGTAAGTAGAAAGGAAGAGTAGCATTTACTAAAAATTAAACTTATTATATACAATGTTTTAGAATGCAGGTTCCCATCCCATTTTTACAATTTAGATTGATTTCTTTTCTTTAAGAACATTCTAAAACTTTTTGTGAAAATCAAACCCTACTACTGTTAAAATTTGTAAGCTGTCAAGCAAACAACTTGCACGAGTAAATCTCGCTTGTGGACAGAAAAAGTGAGAGCCAAGTAAGAGGAAACCCATCAATCATCTAGACAACACAACATAAATCAAGCTGAGGCTCAAAGGAAGAGGTTTAGTTTGCCCGCCAGCCAACTATTGATAGGCAGCTCTATCAGCTTGATGGGCCATTCACCGATATGGGGCTTAAACGACACTTCCGGCATTGGCCATAACCGAAATCCACGAGCCCAAAACCAGCAAGCTCAATAATAATAAAACAAAATGCTTAGAGCGAATAAAGAAGAAGGACCAAGGACCAAGGAAGTCGCTTTTGTGGTGGCAGTCTGTTTATTTACGCCGCATTGTATGTAGAAACTTACATATGGGCGAGCCTGGAGGGCAGCGAGGAGTCCGTGGCGTCGGAGGAGCGGGAGGATCCGCAGAGCAAGGGGCTTCCATACGGCGGGGCACACATCACACATGTTGTTGCGAGTACACACGTATGTTGCCTGCAAGCGATAGCGTCGCCATTTTTTTTTTTTTTTTGTATTTTGGCAACCGCTCCCTTTTCCACTCGCAATCTTGGCCAGCAATCGCAGCCGGCACATATGTGCAATCATGTGCAGGGCGCCCGTTCTCCGTGCTCCCCGGTCTCTTCTGCCCCCCCAATCAATTTCCTGTCCCGCTCCAACAACGCTGTGGCGACTCCATTTTGCCGTTTGCCATTGGCGCTTCGGCGAAACCCGCCCCCTGAACGCCAAGGCGCATGCTCCACTTTTATTTCCCGGGATACTCTTTGCAGAGCTCGAATTTCGAAAGAGAGCATGAGAGTCGGCGGGAGTCCAGAGTCCCATAGTGGCCACATGGAGCATTCTCAAGCGCATCTGCTTAGTGTCAAATGGGAGCGCCAGCGGATGGCGGATGCTTTTTCAATCAACAAAAAGGCCAGATAAGATAGAGCTGCCAGTGCAAGCTGCACTTGTCAAACTCACATGTCCAGGAAATCCCAACAAGAAATCATGAGAGCGTTAAATTGAAACTTGGGATTTTACGCAGCTTAAGTTTTTTAGCAATTACAATAGAGATTCAGTGCGGCAACGCTGTCACCGAGGGGAGGGAAGGGGGTGAAAATAATAAACAAAACAGGCGTTAACACTTGTCATTCGGCCGACAGGAATATGTCACCTGTGCCGTCCCGGCACATCGCATCCCAGACCAAAAATCCCATCCGAAATTCAATCAGCGCACTGGACACACATATACCACCCTTGTCGATAAATCTCGGTGGTCCGTTCAAAATGAAAAAAAAAAACAATCTCGCATAAATTCCTATTTATGGCCCGAACATTTGAACCTTTTTGTGCCAGCCTCCTCATCCCGCTTCCTCCACACAAAACACACAATCAAAAGTCGATTAGCATTCAGGGCAGGACGAGCAGTTCCCACTCCAAATTCGGAGGAGCGTACAACAAGCTGCAAATAGGCAAGCGCAGGTAATCGCATTTCGAGTTCCAGCTACCCATTTTTCCAACCCCCTTCTCTCGTGGCGAAAAATCTGCTGAAGCACAATGAAAATATTTTGCCCTGTTCACCAGGGGGAGGGAAATGGGCTTGGGTTACGGTGTGTGACAAGTACAAGCCACTTGTGCGTTGATGATAATATTCGAACCATTTTCGGGGGGCACTGGGAAGTGGAAAGTGGAGCCGGGCCAGAGATATCCCTGAAATCGGCTTATGTCGCCTGTGCCATTGTGCTGACACGGCTGCAGAATTGGGGCTTTTGTCTTACTGTCCAATGGCCACTGAGTCCTGTCGAGCGAAGGAGAGTCCTGCCCACTCAGGTGATTTATGCTGAGTTTTAATTTAAATGCAATCAATTTGAAATATGTAACCGAAAAATGTCAAAGAAAAAACAAAAAAAAAAGGCTTAGATAGTGAAGCCAATATTAAAGAGTATAAATTCTAAATAAGTTGTTAAAGTAAATCCCAAGCAAAATTCGAAACAAAAAAATTCATTTATCCATATATGAAAAAATAAGAAATCCCAAAAGGAACAGGGAGGGGTAATTCCAAAGGAAATTTCGAAATAAAAATCTTGAAAGAATACTTTCAATACTTTTCATAGAAGATAAATGATTTTCCTTCATTTATATAACATATTCAGAGTTTAGGAACTCTCAATGACCAGTTTTTAAAATCCAAGTCCTGCCAGGTGAGTGGCATTTGTTTGAGAAAAACATTATTAGAATCATTAGCAGCAGAGCTTAGCTTAAGCAAATTCAATTATGTCAAACATCACGGCGTTATCTAGATGCATTATCGTTGGCTAATGAGCCGCGCTTAGCCGCGGATCCTTATCCGGCGGCCAAGTGGCCAGGACAAAAGCCGCAGAGACGCAAACGAAATCAATTAAAATTTATCACATGCCAGTTGCTTCATTAAGACACAAAGGGAGCAAGCAGCCGCGGTGTCCCCAAGGTGCAATTCGTTATCCAATCCGAGGACAATGGCGGTCAGGATGCGGCTGCCTTGTAATTTGTCCTGCCACCAACTTCCACCGGCAAACAGGCAGACAGTTGTTGTTATCGGCTTAAGGAAGACAATAAAACGGCGTCGCCGTTTGTCGCTTTAAATAATAAAAACATTTGATTTGCCAACTCTGGCACGTGGCCAGGATGACCGAAGTCAGTGGATGTATCCCCGGACTGGCTGAGAATGCGCAAGCAAATCGCAGATAAAGCCAACGCGTAAATTAATGGTCGCCACGTGTCACTTGCTACTCCGGTACCAGGTCGACTTGGATCAGATCGCTTGGGATTGAATTGAATGGCCGGACACGCTGGGTGGTCCAAGGCCTACTACTACTACACCATGTGTGGGAGCAGCTTATGGCCAGCAAATTATCGCCTCCTTGCGATGGCGAGTGGTGACCCCCAGTGTTTGCTCTGCGGCTGATAATTGAGGCGTAAATGTCGGCACACGTCCGGACTCCGGACCTTCGACCGTCCGGGGCTTAAGTTGATACATTGATACATTGTTGTCATATTCACAGTGGAGTTTATGGAGCGGATTTATATACGTAGTTTCAGCTTCGTTTACTCATTCCCCTAAGTGCACTTTGCCGCGTGTTTTAGGACTGCACACAATGTTGATGATAACCCTATCAAATTTTGAATGCCGTCAGCAGCTATAAGGATGCAGCTCATTGTTGAGTTCGTAAAAAGTTAATAAACCCTCCAAGTATCAATGGTTGCAAACAAAAGAATGGGTTCATAAACAAAGGCGAGCTTTTGATTTTCCAGTTGACGTTGTGGTTTCAAAGCAAAAGCCACGCAAAACCTTTGACCATATGCGCTAAAAATATTGCCATATTCATGCCCACAAAGGGTTTTTAAAATGGTATTATATATGCACGTTACGTACGAAGTAATAAATCGAAATGCTCTTAGACATGGAGTAAACTCCTCTCGGATTTTTACAAACATGACATCAAATACAAGTTTGGTTTAATGATTTCCTGCTAATATCAGTATAAATAAGTTTTACAATTACGGAAATTGTACATGCCCTTTGCGTAGTTTTAGATTGATGTTTTATTTATTTGAAAAGCTAGCTTGTAAATACAAATGCTTGTAACAGGAAAATCACACAAGTATTTCCATACTCCATCGAAAGGGTATCAGCGAAGAGCGATTGAAGCCACCCCAGTATGGAATATTTAGCCAAATCAAAATCACACCACCAAGTCGAGGATTACCGGATGGATTTCCAGGGGACGCTTGGCATATGGCCACTTGGCAACACCGAGGAATCAGTCGAACAAAGCCCAGAGACGGGTTAACAATTGTCAAATAACCACAGGACATGCACATGAGTGCATCGCCGTTTGATTGCCAGGCATGTGTGTGTGCAAAAGGATAACCTAAGGTGGGATACGATGGCCAGTTGCTTTGATCCTTGATTGGACCCGGCCCACTTGGGGACGCAGCTGGTCGAGTGATTGATGGCCAAGACACAGGTTCCCGGATTCCGCATCAGCGATTGCTTTAATCGAGTCCCAAAGTCTGGTGGGCGGGGATCAAACTGAGCTCCAAATTAAATGGTGTCAACTTTGCGGGGAGGGTGCCATAAAAACCGATGACCATAACAGATAAAATGTTTTTTTATGTTATTGCGGCCAAGTTTCAGAGCAACCGCAAAACAATATTTAAATTTCAAAAGTTTCCAATGTACCAGTTAAATGAAGCAGAAGCAAGATTGTTGTCGCACAGCAAGCATTTTGAATCTGCCTTTCTGCATTGAGGAGCTGGGGAGAAACCATGAATACAGAGGAATATAAATGTTCAACACTCGGAGGGATAAAAAAATATAGTTAGCACCCAAGGCTGACCACGCCCACCAAATCGAATTGACACTCATGGTGGACACATTTTGGAAATTGATCCCAGGGACGTGCGGCATACAACTAGCCAAGTTGCACTCATAAATCATAAATCAATAGGAGAGCAAAACGCTTCGAGCCGTTCGACAGGGAAAAAAAACCTCCCCACTTCCACATCCGACCCGGCTAATGATGTCTTAAAAAACGATTCGGCAACTGGTCATGTGAAAGCAAATGGAGGCCATCGATGTCCTCAGGTCAAACGCATTATCAAAATTGCCGTTTCAGCTGCGGAGGAGTTGCGCGCCAGCCTGGGAAATTGAATTTCCACGACCCTAAGTGGCCGGCATCGGGCATAGTAACAATATTTTTCCAAATCGGCTTTAAGTCATGAAAAGTAATAGACAACCCCCGGTCGCCGTAAAAAGCAGATTGCGAGGCGCGTCAGCCGCACAGCCAGGAGACGATTGTGGAACACATGCTGTGCGCATATGATGACTGACGACGGTGATGATGATGCTGGGTCGCTTATCACGAGGGAACAGCCACACGCACTGGGTGCCGAAAAATTGGGCGAGCTGTCGGGCCAAGCAACATGTGAGGCCGCAGTAAGCTAAGCTCCCGAAACAAGTTTATATTCAAATCGTTGGATGAATGGGATTTTTTCTAAATATAGGCTTCTAGTCGTTTAAAATAAAGAAAATTTGCCCAAATAGCCCGAAATCCAAAGAGTAACCAACATATGTAATTAAATAATTATTCAAACTTACGTTAAGGTTAACTATATCATAACTACTCCATTTCGTCCGGTATCTCCGAGTCCTCAATCGTTCGCGTCGCTGGTATATACACTTTGAAGGCGAACTTGGACTTGACAAAGGAGCCGGTATTGAGAACAGTGCAGCCATGTTGACTGCTGCTAAAGCTCTGACACGAATCGCCCATGACTATCAGATCCGGCAGTGGATACAACCACAGAGCAGGATCGTAGTCCCAATGCACTGGCATGGCAATCGGATGAATGGGCACCAAATGACCCTGGCACACAATCGTTCTGGCAAAATGCTGCTCGATCTGAGACGTGTCTTCGGGAAAATGCAAGGTGTTGCGACAAAACTTGGCCATTAAGTCCAGACGGCAGACCACAATCTGCTGGGTGCAGTACTGCAGGCGACACGGATTAGTGGCCAACTGGGTGCGTGGCCAGGCCTTCAGCAGGCCTGCTGCCAGGCATTCGGGAATTGGAGCACGAGGCAGAATATTAGGTGCCGTGGGATCTTCCGAAGAGGGAACGAGTATCAGATCCGTTTGCTTTTTCAGCTGCTCGCAGCCAGCTGCCAAGCCACCCAATGCATCCAGGTGATGCCTCAGCTCATGATGATTCCTTGTGCTGGCCGTGAAGGGACCCATGAGCACTATAGCCTGCGGCGGGCAGGAATCATAGCCCACGAACAACTGGCGCAGCTTGTCCATGACAACCGGCAGATCCAACCGAACGTCGGAAAGAAAAACAATGGTTGTCTCCGTGTTGGTACGCTCCAGTTCCTGTAGTCCGGCTGAGTACTTCAGCAGCTTAGCAGACTCACCGCCCCAAGTGTTGGCGGTGCCGAAAAACGCTCGACTGCTGGTTGCCGGTTCCGCGGGTGGGAATCCCAGGCCGTCAACTGAGAACACATAAGAAACTCTTAATATGTAGTTATTAACTACCTTGGGATACTTACCCTTGAGTACACCGTTGTTATAGTTGCCCTCGGCTAAAACAAAGCAGCCCTCGCAGAAGAAGCCGGCATGGAAACGGGCTCCAGTGAGATCTAACTGAACGCAACCCGTGGGATCCTCGACATAAAACTTGCCCTCCTTTAGTTGGGTAAGTAGTCCCAAAACAACTGCCTCCTTCATAGCCGATGTGGCCAGCAGGTTCTCCGCGAACTGGAGCTTAAATTTCTTGGCCTGTGCCTCGGCTCCCACGCCATCCTGGATAACGGCGGGTGCAAAGAGGTCATGTCGCAAAGTTTTCTGTAGTAACATGGCATATCGTTGCTGCATGTAGTCCGATTTCATGCGCGGAGCGGTCAGCAACTGACGCGGCTGTGTGTCCAGTTCGAATTTCTTGATCCGCTGGTTGTACCGAAAACGGGGCACCGTAAAGGCATCGATCAGGGCAAAGACCGTCTCGCCTTCATCCAATCCCACCCGGTTGAGTTCATTGATGGCCTTCTCCAGGGCGGCCCGCTCCACATGAGGCGTCAAAAGCTTTTGGCTCTGGAGATTCTCGGTAATCACCGTCAGCCATTTGTCCCGTTCCGCCGCGTCGAAGGGCAGCAGCTGCTCCGCCAGGTAGGAACTGTTCTCCGAGCGGATCAGGAATCCACATAGCTTGAAGGTGTTTGTTATTCGCTTTCTCAGCGGCAGTAAATCCACATCCATTGTTATTAAAAGTTTTTCGCGCGCAAATTAGAGATGGAAGTTGTCAATTATCGATATCTATTTGTATTTGTATTTGCATTTGTGTGACCAGCCGAACATGGAGCTAAAATGGAAGGCCTAGAAAGTAATCGATAAATGGCGGGAAATATGCGGAGTTCAAAAAGCGAATTTTTGAATGGTTAACTCAAAATAAAACATTTAAAGTATTTGGGGTTCAACAAGAGGTCTTCAAAGAAGTTGGCTTTTGTTTTGTTCATATTTATAAGGTTAAATGTCGAAATGCCCCCCAGAGATTGTGAAAAGTATGAGAACTTCTTGCTTTTCATTGGGGACTTTGGTCCCTTTCAGAAGCGACTGCTGTTTTGGATGATGCCCGCCGCCTTTCTGTTCGCATTCACCTACTTTGGTCAGATATTCATGATACTGTTGCCAAAGAATCACTGGTGCAGAGTACGAGAACTGGAGGGACTGCCGGAAAGTGAACAAAAGAATCGGGGAATTCCCAAAAAGCAGGATGGCAGTTTCGAGAATTGTTTTATGTACAATGAGCCATACGACTCAAATAAGACAAACGATGCGAATCAGACAAGGAGCCAGATTCCCTGCAACAATGGTTGGATTTATGATCGCAAGGAGGTGCCCTACGAGTCCATCGCCACCGAGTACAATTGGGTGTGCGACAAAAGGGATTTCGGTACATATAGTGTCGTTGTCTACTTTGTGGGCTGCATTGTGGGTTGCCTGTGCTTTGGATTCATCACCGATCATTCCGGTCGCCTGCCTGCCCTATTCATGGCCAACTCCTGCTCCATGATCGGCGGTTGCGTGAGTGTAGTCTGCAAGGGCTTTCCCTGCTTTGCTGCCAGTCGATTTGTGGCTGGACTGTCAATGAACTACTGCTTCGTTCCCATTTATATTCTAAGTGAGTCTTGCAGAGTGTATGAACATCAATCATAAATCTAAATATCATCACATTATTTTCAACAGCTTTGGAGAATGTGGGCATCAAGTATCGCACATTGGTGGGGAACTTAGCCCTCACATTCTCCTTCACCTTGGGCGCCTGCTTGCTTCCCTGGCTGGCCTATGTCATCAGTAATTGGAGGCACTATGCCATGGTCGTTGCCCTGCCTATGGTATTAATGATATTGACCAGCTTGCTGGCTCCAGAGTCACCAAGGTAATTTAATGAATACTTTAGGTCTTTAAGCTATCTAAACTTTATTTCCCACTGCAGTTGGCTCATGTCGGTGGGTAAATTGGACCGGTGTATGGAAGTGCTGAAAGAAGCGGCCAAAGCCAATGGAAAAACCATTTCCGAAGAGGTTTGGTCCGAGATGCGGGAATGCTTTGAACTTAAATTTGCGAACGAGCAATTGGGAAAGCAATACACCAGCCTGGATCTCTTTAAGACCATTCCCAGGTTCGTCGTCCTTATGATTTTGATCGTCACTTGGATGGTTGTGGCCCTAGCGTACGATGCCCATGTTCGGGTCGTCGAAATCCTGGACACCGATGTTTTTATAACCTTTTCCCTTTCCTCGCTCGTTGAAATTCCTGCTGGAATCGTGCCAATGCTTTTGCTAGATCGAATTGGTCGCAAGCCCGTTATGTCGGCTGTCATGCTATTGTGTGCAACGTCCAGTCTCTTCGTTGGCCTTCTAAAAGGACATTGGGATGCATCAACGGCAGCGATTGCAGCCAGATTTTTCGCCACAATGGCCTACAATGTGGGTCAACAGTGGGCCTCTGAGATACTGCCAACCGTGCTGCGCGGCCAGGGACTGGCTATCATCAACATTATGGGTCAGATGGGTGCCCTAACCTCACCTCTTGTACTTAGCACCCACCGCTACTATCCTCCGTTGCCCATGTTTATTATCACATTAGTGTCCGTGATAGGCGCTTCGATAATCTTGTTTCTGCCGGAGACCAGGGGAATTAAGATGCCACAAACGTTAGATGAGGCGGAAAAGCGCTGGACGTTACGTTGTAGAGATCGTGAAATAAACGAGGATCTTTAAAAAATTAATTTTAAAACTTATTTTGAAATGGCGCCGATAGACCGATAAGTATATAGCCAAGCTTCCCTGCAAGGTTCGAGTCTTCGGTGCGAGTTTGGTATAATTATATGGTATTTTTAAGTATATTCGCTAAATCTAGTGCATGGTCACAGTGGTCAGCACGTGGAATTGAATTTTGCTGTTTATACGCTAATTCCCTCAAAATGGATGTTGTTAAGGAAGTTCTGGCCAAACACCAAAAGGAATTGGACAAATACAAGCCGATCACAGTAGAAAAGCATTTGGAATGCCGACTTGACGTTGGCAGCCTGCTGATCACAGATCCCAACGATTTCGATGACCGGGAATTGAGGTAAGCGGCAGATTCTAGCGTGGAATACGGATTTTTCACAATCTCTATTGGTTTTAGGGCCAACAAAGAGGAGTACCTGACCGCACTGACACGGGAGAACACCCAACTCCTGGTCAATGCCATTTGGGAGCTGCCCACCGAACGGGTGGACGAGAGCATTGTGGCCAAGCTGCCGGAACCCACGACGGTACTGCCCCGCCTCCGGAAACCACCAGGTCCGCGTCCGCTCACCAAATGGGAGAAGTTCGCCAAGGAGAAGGGCATCAGCAAGAAGAAGAAGGAAAAGAAGACCTACGATGAGACCATGGATGCAAGTTTCTGCTCCTTAATCTTGTCAAGTCACAATCTAAACCTTGAATCTTTTTAGAAATGGGTGCCCACATATGGTTTCAAGCGTGCCGAGGCCGAAAAGGCCAAGGATTGGGTGCTGGAGGTGCCACAGAACGCCGATCCCAATACGGACATGTTTCAGAAGAAGATCGACCTGCGCAACGAGAAGGTGGCCAAGAATGAGATCCAGCGGATGAAGAACATTGTGCGCGCCAAGAAGATTGACATGCCACGCAGCGGTTACTTGGGACCCGAGGCTGCCTCCTCCAGCCAGCTGTTAACGGCCGTCACTGTGGCCAAATCCTCCACGGCCTCAGTCGGCAAATTCCAAAACAAACTGCCCAAGGAGAAGGAGGCACGTGGTCTGGGCATTAAAGAGCTGATTCCTGGCGGCAAACGGAAGCAGTCGCATATCACACAAACGCCCGAGAAGGAGGCCAACCTGGATCTCATCAAGAGCGTGCTGAACAAGAAGCCGAAACTGGACGTGAGCAAGGCGGTATCGATGGAGAAGCGCGACAATCGCTTGGCGTAAGTTTAACTTTAATCGTTTAATGAGCGTAGTCTAAAGCTTAAACCTTTATTTCCTCAACAGGCGTGAAGCAGAGGCTGAGAATGAACCAGGCAGGAAGGGCGGCAAGAAGCCCAAGGGCAAGGGAAGTCGCAAGGCTGTGGGCAAGAAGTCCAAGGGCAATCGTGGTGAAAGGGCTCCGGGCAAGAAGGCGCAAGCCGGTCGCAAACGTCGCTAGGAAGAATTACACATGCCTTAGGACACTTTAATTAACGAAAAACACTTTACACTTATGCTTAATAAATCTTAGCCATAAGACAAAACATAAACTATGTTCGGTAAAAACGCAAATTCACTGGTGACGTGTGCCGCTTAAGGTATTGATAAACGAAATTACGAAAAACACGGTTGAAATTGCGTATGGAAGGCCAGTGCAGATTGGCGGCATTGTCCCGAGGCGTGTGCCAGACGTCTGGGAAAGGAGTGGCTACCAAATGCAGCACAGGAACATCTGTATGGAAAACGGCTGTGATTATAGATACACAACACGGACATCAAACTTACTCTCATCTAAAAACGGTCGATGATCATCGTCGACTAGACCACCGCTGACACGACTTAAAAACATATTGTTATTGCCCTCCAGCTGGCCGGCAGTGCGCAGAGATTTCTCAATCTGCACGAGACTGGAGTGCAGTCCGTCGGTGTTTTCATAAAAACTGGAGAACTTGGGATTCCGCGCCCCAATAAGATCCAGCAGCACCAGCACTTCCTGTTATTGATACAATTTTAGAAAGCTGATAATTCTCGCAAAGGTCATTGACTTACAATTCGATCTATATTGCGTGGAGCTAGTTGCGCCTGGGAACCACTGCGTTTGCTAGCCAACTTTGCGGCCAGATGCTTTGAGCCGTATACGGAGTCCGCATCGGTCCACTCCTTAAAGGCCTCCTCGCCATCGAAGAATATGAGCTGGTGGATAAGGTTGGATTTTCAATAACTATAGGAAACATTCTACTAGATCTTATTAGCATAAATCCACTTTTTCAATGTAATACTTATTTTGTATGCCTAATTTCAAATGGAGATTTGAATACCAAACATGCAACTTGTTTTCGCTCAGGTTTTTTATAACTGGAGTTCATGGAAAGTTTATTGAGCCACCAAGGTCTTTGATAATGGGCGCTAAGTAAGCAACTTACCATAAGTCCCACATCGCTTCGATTGCGAAACTCTTTCTGCAGATACGCGCCCAAGGTCTTGGCGGTGTTCAGCAGAATGGCACAGGGCACGGCGGAGTCAGTGGCGCCCACGAAGCCGGGATCATTAGGGAAGTACTTGCTGTCGTAGTGGCAGGCCAGAGCGAGGAAGTTCTGAGCCTGGGGATTGATTGTGCCCACAACATTGGCGAACGTGAGCTCGCCGAAAACTGGAACTCTCTGCTTGAACTCATCCACTTCCGTTTGGAAGCCAAGGCCGTTCAGCGATTGGACCAGGTACTCGCGCACCTGTTTGCAATGTTAATTTTAAAACGCAAAGAAATACAATTGAAGCTTTATCACCCACCTGCTGATGCCCCCGACTGCCAACGACGCGTGGCACCAAAATGGAGTCCAGGGTGCGGTTGAAATGGACCTCATCGTCGCGCCACTGGGATCCAATCTGGAATATAGATGGGTCTTTCTGGTTAACCTAACAATCCCCGGTTTCCCAAGTGAGTCACAATGCTGGGGGACTTACGTTTCCCGTTGGCGCTTGCTGCTGCGACGGCGGGAGGAGGAGGAGCAGCAGGCCAGCGGCGGCAAAAACTACGGAACCGATCCCCATCTATACGCTTCGGAGCTCGGCGACGCACTAAAGCCCGATCGGCGGCTGAAAAATCGATCTTTACCGTAGTTTGTGTTGTGGTTTCGATGCTGATGGCTTTTGTTTTCGTTTTCCGCTGCCTCTTTGGCGGCAAACTCACTTCGAAAGCTTTGAACCTTCGTTCAAGAGAGTTTTTAAGAGTAAATCATGTTGATGTTGCGGTAGATGCAAAAAGCTTTAAAGCCGCGTTCGTTGGGGAAAAGTGAGGCGACTAATTGATGCTGATAACGATAATTACCTTAATTACATTAGTGCACGTTTAAGTAGTGACTATACACTTAAAGTCTAGAATGAGCACTAAGTTTAAAATGTCTCATACCAAACTAAAGTTTTCATTCGAAACTTATGTTAGATATAAAATATACATTTTGGGAATTAGTCACTTTTTAATACTATGTTATTTAAAAAATGTAATCTAATTGAATTTAGTCATCATAAAAATCATAATTTATTGCATAAGTTTGTCGCCATTTCATAAAGTACTGCCACTTTTCATAGAAATCATGCACAAAACAGCGAATAATTTTGATCATATTTCGAATGGTAGGATAGTGTAGATTCTCGACGTTGTCCGCTGGCGTATAAATGAAATTTGGAAATTCTTGTGGACTCACATGAATCACTGGCACATCTGTAGGCGAACAAATACCCTTTATAAAATAGTAGTGTAAAATTAACTATGATATTACCTTGTTCGTCGAATACAATATGGTCGTCAAGCAGATCTCTGTCGTAGTGTGTTTTCTTTTGGAACAACACATGACAGTCGTCGAGTTGTCCGGATTTTCTGAGATCCTGTTCGATGTCAGCAATCAGGTTGTGCAAATCATTGGTAACTTCAAAGTAGCTCAAAAAGGTTTGATTTGGCGCGCCAATATAGCTGAGAGTTACTGCAACAGCCTAGTTAAAGATTTATATAAGCTACAAGTAAAGATTATGCGATTTGATTTGTTACCATGTTTTCCAAAGGTATAAATTCTTCATCCATAAAGTGTGTTGCGCCCATAAGTTCATTTTCGTCATAGGGATCTGAGCTTAAGGAATTGTGCCCGTCGAAGAAGATGAACTTTAAAGACCTATTTTATAATAACACAGTAGCAACGAGCTTATGACTTACTTACAGCCAGTCCCACGGACCTTTTTTCAGACCACCTATCGATTAAAAATTGTCTTAATGTTTTGGCCACGTTAAGAAGAATGGCACACGATACAGCGCCTTCTGTGGCTGCAAGGAACTCATCGGTGGTTCCATTCTCTGGCTTTTTGCTGTCGTAGTGACAGGATAGCATCAGATAAAACTTAGCCCTCATATTCCAAAAGCCTACCAAATTGGTAATATTGACTCCTTGTTGGAAGTCATTCCTTAATGTGATGAAATCCAAACGTTTTAGCTCCGTCTCGATGAAATCTTGAACCTCGGCATGCCCTTTGCTTCCCACAAATCGAGGCTTTAGTAGTTTCGCCAAAGTAGCATTAAAGTGTTCCTCATCGTCGTCGAATTTAAAGGGGGGCTTTTCAACAACCCAACGCAAAAACATTGCTTTAAACACCACATAAATTATGGTTAAGAACAACGCAATCCTTCCGAGCATTTGGAAAATGCCTTCCCGTTGAGACTGGCAATAGCGAATGATTTAGACTCTGGCTTATAGGAAAAACTTCACAGAATTTCCCCGTAACTAAAGCATTCGTCACGAAAGTTAGCAATTAATTAATAAGGGTTCGACAAATGGAAGAAAAGTTTCACTTTCTCAGAATGGTAGAAATCTTTGTATTTGAATAAATGTGTACTTTTTTAGAGTCACGGGTAAGAAATGATTCTTAATTTTTGTTTAATTTAAAAAAAATCGAATGCAAACTTTAATTAGAAAAGTATTTTATAAAACAGGGAGGTAACTTAAAGATAACCTCAGCTCTTATCTTCTGGCCACTTTGAGCCGTTTCCATATTTATACGTTCGGATTTCCTTCTCCTCGGTGCCCTTGTAATCACTCGATGATGGACTCGGGTGGGACTCAAACCTATATTTCGTCTTGCGATGCATTTTGCTGGAGCGGAACTCGTCCTTGGATAGGGTCCTTAAGCTCGAGCCCTGGTGCCAGTTGTGCCTGGGATGGGATTTTCTTGATCCTGGGCCACAGCAGGGCATGTGCCAAATCCTTTGATTCTTCCCAAATTGGGCGCCATCACTGAGTGTTTCCGGAAGTTCGTGGTTCAGCGTTTCCGGTAGAAACAGGGCCAGCAGTCCACCGAAGATACCCAGGGCTCCCAAAACGATCAGCGTGCTGGAAAGGGACTTTTTGGAAAGATAGACCACTGGCGGGGACATCAACATCGCCACAAAGCCCATCGTGTGGATGAAGGCCACTCCCTGAGCCCTCACCACAGTGGGCAGTATTTCAGCGGCCCACTGCAGTCCTATATTATAGCAGATGTTGGAAAAGAATCTTCCAGCTAACGCTGACATCCTCATATTGGCGCGATTCTGAAAGCTGGCCCCTAACAGGCTAAACACTCCACTCAACGAAGTGTAAAAAAAAGAGCACCATCGACGTCCAGCGCGATCCAGAGTAAGGATCACCAGGATATTACCCGGCAACTCAGTGGCACAGGCGATGGTAAAGAACAGAAAGATATTCTCACTGTCCAGGACACTGGCCGCACGAACATGTCCATCGTAAACCAAAGAAATGGACATCCAGATGAAAATCATCAGGATCATATAACGGGCCATCCGCTTCCTCTTGAATATGGAAAGCACTGTAAAATCGCGTCCATCGAGCTCCTCCTTGTAGAACTGCGTGCAGCTCGCCTCGAAGAGATCAAGTATCTCCTTGGACACATGCTTCTTGTTTACCTCAATCACATTTTTCAATATCTCCATGGCCTTGTCGATCTCACCCACCGATACCAGCCATCTGTGATCGAAAAATGCCTGAATGGGAGCTCTCGGTTTAAAGTTGCGTCAATTTGGATACCCACCGTGCAGATTCCGGTAGCAGACAAAAGGAAAACATGGCAAGCACAATGGGCAAGGATGCAAATGAGGAAAATCTCCTCCAATTTCCGGCTGAAAGCGCTATCCACGGCATCACCATCGTGAAGGGGGAGTAGAACAGGGCCAGGGATAGATTGGCCACCAGTGTCCGGTACTTGGGACCCACATACTCGAGCACTTAAAAAAACGAGGTGTTAATGATTGCAAAGGAAACATATCACATGGTACACATGGTATGTGCACTTTTTTACCCAAAATGTATACCATCGTAAAGCAGGTATCGTAGGAGGCACCAACTAAAAATCTCGATATTGCAAAGCTGAAGAAGTCCGTGGACATCGAGGTGGCCAGGCTTCCCAACAGAGCAAGGAAGCAGCTACTGACCACCGCCGCCACACGGCCACAGTGATCCGCAAAGTGGCCATAGCCAAGTCCGCCCAAAATGGAACCCAGGAAGAAGATGATCTGGGCATAGGTGGCGTACTTGTCGTCATCGCACAGCCAGCCAAACTCCATGGTGGCCGATTCGAATGCTCTGCCCTCGTGCTCGAAAACATAGCCTTTCTTGCAGGGAATCGTGGGCAGTGAAGTGTTGATATAGGCTCTCGGATTCTCCGCAAAGTGGATCTTCGTGTAATTGGTATTGTACATCCGGCAGCGACTGTAAGATCCATCCTTCTCCTTTGGAATGGACAAGTCCTTGCGCAGCTCCACGGGCGTATGTAAAAGTTCCGGCACATAACAGTAGTACTTCGTTGGGGTCAGGCACATGAATATCTGGCCCAGATACACGAAGGCGGTGATGAAGCAGAAGGGTATCATGAACAGGAACAGCCTAATCTGGAAACGGCCAAACTGGCCGATCATCGGCAGGAGATCATCGAAATCTATATAGTCATCCGTTTCCCACGATCGACGCGGTAATGATGTTTCCGATCTCTTCTTTCCCCAAAAGAAGCCATGCGAGGATTCTTCGTCATCTGGCTCCACGTAGGTCACTTTGACCTTCTCCAACGAATCACCCGCCTGTATTCCAATGTCCACTTTATCCGGCTCAATGTAATACTTTCTGCTTGGATAAGACATTAGCTTATACCCAGTTATAGCATCGCTACCTACATCTTCTTCAGCTTTGACTGTTGCCCCTGATCCCTTTGTTCCCTCTTTTTCGGCTTGTCATCATCTTCCGTCGATGCATTTCCCTTTTCGTCATCTGCCATATTGAAGCACAGGGAAAAATTGAAAATCTGACTAATAAATCGTAGCTTCATGTTTAAAATATTTCCCGAAAATTAGAATGTTATAAACAGGGTATTAAAGTGGCATTATTTGCTAAACAAAAAAATTGAGTCTTTTGTATACATGGCAAAATCACATCATCGCGGGAACATTAATTCCTCTTAAAACTATTTAATCGGCTGTGACTTGTTAAATTCTTGTGCCATTCTTTTCTACGGATGACTTGGTGATTTTCCATTTCACTGCATAAGCTACTTTTCCTTTCATTTCCGTTTGGCTGGCAGCAACTGGAGCAAGAAATGGGCATTGTCATGGAACTCAACCCGACTCCTCGACGCCACCACTTCCTCCATGGCAGTTTGCTCATTCAAAGACCGCCTGCAGAGCGTTTTCCACGTTAATTAAAGGCTCGGCAAATCCAATAGAGAACTAATCCATAGCAGTAATTTGCGGTATTGGCTAAGCCAACACAGTTTGTGGTTAATTGCATGAAAATTCGGTTAGCCGCAGCTAGAATGCAAGGATTTAAGCATTCCTAACACCTGTTGCCGTTGTTCGCCTGCAGATGGCGCATGCGTGGGCCGCACAATCCCACTTTCGAACTTTCATTCATAAAACGTGTGTGCAAGTACATTTCGAAATTGAAAGCATTTCGCCTTCGCATAAGGACTACTTACTTAGCCAGTCCCGATGCGACTTTCAATGGCGCCGGTTCTCCTCGGATCTTCGCGTCCTGGCATTTTGGGATCCCACACTGCGGTCCGCGTAACTTTGCCCGGTCATGCCACATAAATCAGTGTCATAAATCTGCGCGTCTTGTGTATGAAATTATGTGCCAGTGTTTCGCAATCAGCAACCAACGAGAAATTCTAGATATTTATCTGCCGAGTGCCAAATAAAAACTTGTCTAAAGAAAAACAAGTAAAGCAAGCAAATTAACCGTTTGGCGGGAAACGAAATAAAGTGGTATCCCAGCGGGTGAAAGTGAAGAAAGTCAAGTGAAAGTGGCGGCTGCCGTTCCCTAAGTGAAGAAAATAAAATCCTTCTTGTGTCAGCGTGCTTGGAATGCTCATCCGCGAGGAGGCGTGAGCTACTGAAAGATGGCCATCCTGGAGTCTTGTTGCTTTTGGAAGGATGTGCGGAGTGGCAGCTTTGCCTGTGCCATCTACACGTTGGTAGGTTGCTCCTCAAATATGAATAATTTGTGGAGATAAGAAGTTGTGGCCTGGAGCATGGGTAAATATATCAAAATTCCCTCGAACTTTTTTATCCATTTGGCAAGCAGTTGAACGAAGGCTATTGGCCTCTTCAAACTTTTAAAGCAAAATCAGTCTAAACGTACCTTTATAACTCAGTTGTACACCTATGTGTGATAAATGTAACTTTTACAAGTGTTTCAAAAAAATTGTAAAAACCCTTGCACTTAACCCATTTAATCTATTTTATATGTATTGCAGAAGAATGTTTTCTTTAAAAAATGAAGTATAAAAACCCCAGCAACAAGTTGAGTCTTTTTCGAGCATTAAGTTTCACTACATGCCACGCAAAAATTGCTTGTCTCATTACAAACATTTCCGTGCTCGTTAGATTACTTTTACTTTATTGAATGCTGTCGAAACCCCGTAAATTAGAATGATTAACAGCTTAACTAAGTGAAATACATACCGAAGCAAACATATTACCGCGTTGAGCTGCTGCATACTTCATCGGCAATTACTGGCTTCAATTTTCATTTGAAGAAACATTTTTGGGAAACGGCGAAGGGGACACTTTTGGGGCTTTTCCGTGTAAATAAGAAGCGTGTGCCGCAATTTACTTTTACCCTCGGATGTTCCCTTCTATTATTTTTGCACACTTTTCCCCATACAGGTTTACTTTGGCTTCTCGACGCTGATGTTTTTGTTCTACCTAATCGAGGAACAGGACTTTCTGCTGGGTAACCGTGCTCAGCCGCTGGGTGAAAGTTTGCTGGAGAAGGGCGATGTGACTGTAGGTGAGCATACCGAAGGATATCCTAGTACGGAAGGACACAACAGCCACTTGTTCCTTGCGAGCGACTCAATTACGTGTGATTTATGCCTCTTGCAGTGACTGTGATATTCAACATTTTGTTGCTCCTTTGCTCCATGCTGATGGTGCTATCCTCGGTTCTGCTCATATTGGGCCTCCAGCAGGTGAGTGCGCTACTCTGTCCACTTCAACGCCATGCGGTCGGCACAGCCTCAATTCTGGATGAAATTACAGAACAAGAGACATCTGCTGATACCCTGGATTAGTTTCATGCTGGTCGATCTGCTCATCGAGGTCTGCCACTTGGTCCACTTGGCCCTATCCCGCCGCGTCAAGTTCGATCCGATTGTCGGTTTCATCTTCACCATGGATTTCTTCCTACTGTGCCTCAATGTGAGTAGAAGCAACCACAACTATGATACATGATGTTTAAATATCTTACTAACCCGTAATATCCCATTCCCATTTCCAGCTCTACTGTCTGCTGTGCGTCATCTCGCAGTACCAGACGTTCCGCTCGCAGCGGGCGGAGATGCGACTGGCGGCCTCGGCGGCATCGGTAGGTATTCGGTGAATGTGTTGTGCCACTCCCAAGTATGCTTACTTGCCCTCCCCCTCCCCACCTGAACACCGTGTGCCTCCGTCAAACCCAAGCCTATTGTGGTCTTCACAGCAGCGGAGAAGCTAACCAAAGTACACCAGCAGCAACTGCAGCAGGCGCAGCAGCAACAACAGCAGCACAGTAATCTGCTGCAGCAGCTGGAGACCGGAAGCGGAAATGGCAAGCGGCGACGTATGCTCGGAGCAGCCAGCCCGCTAATAACTTCGCAGCGGCTAACCAACTTCTCAACCATCACCGAGGAGGAGGAGCAGCAGTCCCGAACAGGTACGACCATGGGCGTTCTTGGCCATGTAGTTCCTAATTAACATAACATGGCTCATATCCATCTAGACCACCTGGCGGAGCAGCCAACTGAAGAGGATCTCGGCCGCATACCAATTTTCACTCTGGCTTCCAGCCCAGCTCATTGCCATTGATGCAACTCATCACTAAGCCAATGTTACGCGTTTCTTCTCGAATACACATTCCAGCAGAGCTATACGATATTTTTACAAATTATTTGATCCGAAAGGGCTGAATAAAGGGAAATGAGATTTTCAGCAGGCATATAACAGACTTTGACAAAAATGCGCTTATAGTTGACGTGCCTGCTCCATGGAAACGAAGCTACTGTATCTAATTGGGGGATGCAAATAGGCTTCAGGGATGTGACAAATGCCCTTCATTGTCAGTACTGAAATATATACTCGGTATATTGAAAATGATAACTTAACTTGAAGCATTGTTAAACTAGCAGAAAGGTTTCTAGGAGAATGTATATCTTAAGGTGTTCTGATTATGTTATTTTCAACCATATTTGAATGAGTATTGTCTTAACTATGCCTTAAAGGGCACATAAGTAGTTTGTGCAAGTTAGTTAGGCTTGCCTGTACTCCTTGAGTAAAATCCGGTGCTTGACAATGGCAACAGGATATGCGCTCCGTTCGAGCTCGAGTGCTTTGCCAAGTCAAACTATTCAGCAACTGGCGGAGTGACCCCGGAGGCAGACTTTTTGAAATAATTATTCAAATGCTCGAGCTTCAGCCGGTCAGACAGCCGCAGGTCAAAATAACCCTAAAACAACAAGGCACGAGGGTAAAATGGACTTTTAAAACGTAATTAGCTTTTGAAAAATGCTGACCCGCCCATGAAGGCGACGAGATTGAGCTCGGGTTAACAGGTTTTAATGTCCGCCTAATATTATTTAAATTACGCTGTTAAGCTCCTATTAAAGTCACTGGAATGACAAAAAAAAAGATTGTTTCCACTGCAATCCATTACAACGGCTAGCACGAGTCCTTTGCAGACCTACCGACGTCATCGGAGCAAAGCAGGAGCGTCATTAAATGGCACTTAATCACCGGGCTAAATTGGCCCTGTTAATTAAACCCCCAGGTGGAGATGCAGGGATATATGACACCGGTTCGCTGCCTTGAAGCGGATGAGCGGTTTAGGGTCCCAAACTCGGTTTCCTGTCCGCCAGCTGTCGATGACAAAGAGTCCCTGCCGGAGAAGCCACACAATCCGCAAACTGTGGTCCAACTTCCGGGATGTAATGTGCCAGTGCCACCGAAACACTGACAGAAACTAATGCACTTCAATTTGCAACAATTCAAAGTCCTAAAAAAGCAATTGCTTAAATTGCTTAAATTTTGTATTATTTTAAAGATTTTTATGAGTAAGTCATCACGAATTTATGTTTACAAGGTATGTGTACACACGGTCCTGGACGCTGTGGAAACTCCCACTCTGAGAGTGAGCACAACTGTTATTAGTTTTGTGAAAAGTCGCCCAATATTGACATTGCCACGGGCAGCGGGATTCCACACATTTCAGTGGCATGCTTCTTGAAACCCCACAAGGCCAAAAATGTCCGGACACTGGTCAAAAGCTACAGAGTCGGAAAAAACAAAAGCCTAATGGATTCTTAAGTGGTGGAATGCAGTGTAAAGTCTGTTAGATTTATATCAAGTTTCCGAGGAAATTCCTCTGCAAACATAATTGATTAAGAGTTTAAATGCTTTTTCATTGCTTTCTATTTAGTGTTATTGTTGCCTCAAATTCTTAGACAAATACAAGGCAGAAAGATAGATAAGAACTGCAGCCATAAAGCAAATATTTGTAATTGCAATCTTTCTGCTTGGCAGCCTTTTTCCGCCTTGAATGAAATCAATTCAGAAACCATGGAGCGCAATTGTAATTACACTTTTTTAGGTGAAACGAAATGTTTGATGGAAAAGGCGATGTGGAAGGACGCGTTCATTTTTATGCACACAAAGTGAAATAAGTCCTGTGGATTATTTCGTGCTTGGAATCACTGGCATTTTTGATGGGAAACAAATGCAGCACTCGCGTTGCAAATCCCTGGAATTACTTTTGGCATTATCAATAGACCGCAGTTGGCTCTTTAAAGTTGCCATTGTGGGGCACTTAAGGGATAAATACTTGTACCATACACCACAATGCCATATCCCGGGATTATTGCTCCAAACACACACTCACAATTGCCAATAAGCTCACTTTCACAAGGCCGAAACGCGCACGCTTTCTATCTAATTGCTAAGATGACTGCTTTCCCAGACTCCCGATACCAGGATAATGAGTTTTCCATTAGCGCTTGAGTGCGGCGGGCGGTGGCAATATTTGCCAAGTGTCCCGACTGCTTAAGTGAAAATTCAATTAAAGCATCAGCATCAGTGAAATCAAATGAAATTCCTGTCTCGCCCAGCGTCCGCAACTTTGGACACTTGGAGTGACTGGCGAGCACTGGTGGCCATTGAACTTGCTGGCAAATTCGAGCATGCGAAATACATGCATGTTTGATGCGACTGAAAACCCTGGAAAAAGGCTAAGTTTTGACAGCCATCACTGCAATACCACCACCACAGAAACAACAGGAAACCGGAAGTGTAACAATGGGTGTCCAACTTTTCTGAGCGTGCATCTCGACCCAAGTTACCCCACACAATGGCCAACCGAAACTTGTGTGTGTCAAGCTCAGGAGATTGAGCATCTTGGATTAAATTAAATGTTAAATTTTCAGGCAGCTTATAACTTCTACCCTTCACTTTAAGAATATTGACAGATTTCAGACAACTTGAGACCGAGGGACTTTGCTGCCTTTCGCAGACTTTCTGGACTTTCACTTGATTTATAGCATATGACAACTGGGGAAGGCTCTTATGTATGAGCGTTGTAATTTAAAAGGCAGAAAGTAAACAGGAGTTTTTTTTGGGAAACTTGACGCTTGACGAGAATGGCAGCCAGTTTGTCACTCGCTTTATTGCGTATACGCAGCGTGGCCGGGGAAAGGGTCGATATGAACGTCAGTTGGCAGGAAATTTATGTAGATTTATGTACGTGTGTTCGCTTTAAGCTCTTCATACTCGCTTATGGATACGTGGCTACATGCATTCAATTAGAAAATTAGCATTGAAATGAAGCTAATTTTCGCTCCAAGGAGATGCCATAAAAGATGTAAGCATCTTAATGAATATTAAATGATGAAAACGAAATTCCTTGGCCTAGTCTACAGGAACTTTAATTGAAACATAAAACTTATTCTGCCCAGCAAGTTATATTTGTGCTGGAACTTAATTCCCTCGAGACAAGCCATAAGTACAAGCGCTTAACGGTCATTTGGGGCCCACAAATGACTTCTAATAATAAGCGAATTCTGCCAAGTGTAAACTATAAACAGCTTTCAGAACTTCGAGTATGGAAAGCCTCTTGGCCGTTGTCACAAGCAGACTTGTTCCGCCTTTGAGGGATTTCAACATATTGAAACCAAAATAATTAGGATATAAGCCGGCAGAAGCGAGTCGCATTAGCGGGAAGCCGTTTGTCAGCAATAAATCGTGCAAGTAAATTATGTGGAACAAGGCCCACACATCAATCTTGTGACTCCAAAAAGAAAAAGATGTGGGCTTCGGTGACACCTCAGTGTTAAAATACATGCACGGGATTTGGTGGAAATTAGGCAGCTGTAGCATATGTAAAAGAAAAAAGCCCACGTTACTCCGCCTCCCAAGAGAATTAAGCCATTTTTAATTGAGCTCCTTATTTTGGTCTACTTCAAAGCAAAAACCGCGTGCTTCAAAACAAAAAAAAAATTCTGACCTTTTTCAGAAGGCACAATATTAGCATACAAAAGGCTTGAGGACTTATTCATAAGAAAACAAAATAGAATCCTTTTGTAAATGATTCGTTATTCCATAGCGCAACCCTTAACCTTAAGTTCTGCTCTTTAAGATCGTACAAAATTCAATTTATTTGCTGGCCACCTTGTTTTCCGGTTACATTTTACGAGAATTTTTAATTGAAAATACTTGCCATTCTGCACAATATAAACAAAAATCAAAAAAAAAAAAAAAATGTCTAGCAATTTGGATACCCTTTACACATTTCTTGGAGGGTGTAAATATTTGGCTTCTTGCTATAAATTTGTAATTTATTTATTTTAAAATTTATTTCATAATTTTTAATTTCTTACCAAAAAGTGCCAATATACCCAAAATTCGTAAGAGGGATAGACCGCAGCCAAATAGTTTCCATGACAACGATTCGCGGGTAAATAAATCCCCAAAGGGAAGTCGGGTATAAAGAGATTAATATTTCAGCAATAAATATGAAAATGTACGCAAAATGACTACACTTTTGCGATAGTAAAATCCGGAGCTTTAGAACTCAGCTCAATTAGCTAGGCATTTTGCGCATTTAATTCAATTAGTACTAATAGAGTAAGAACCTAAAAAAAAGTTGTTTTTGGATAACCCAACATTACGAAATAAAGCCCACAAAAACAATTATGCTAATGGCTTCTCAAGTTTTTGCAACTGAAGTCTATTATTTTTAAACTATTTCTGGATGAGCTTTTGCGCAACTAATAATATTAATATCTTGCTTCCCAACAACAAACTTTAACTGGGGCAACCACTGCGGTTTGTTGATCTTTCATTAGAATAGCGCCAATACTGAATTTTAGTTATGTTTATTTTGTCGACTCTGGTGTTTGCCCATGAATTTGGCTGTCAAAACTTTTGACTGACAACGCGAGTGCCACTTGACATTCTTGGCGAACTGAAGTTCACCTCCTCTAAAGTGGAAAACGGAGAAATGCCTTCGCTTGGAAGGAAAATTTCTATAAATGATAAATCGACTCGAAGTGCTTGAGCTTAAGCAGGGTTGACAATTGATATGCACTCAAATGGAATTTCCACGGCGCGTGAGCATAAGAAATAAGCTTATTTAGTTCAGGCTTCGCAATGGGCTTTAAGGACTTAAAATTGGTTATGAAACGGGGCGAAGAAAAGTCCTTTATCCATATTATCTTCTACCCGGCGAATTGGATGCTGGAAACCTTGGCTTGACTTATTTCCCATATTCGAATGGCTTTTACGTGTCCTTTGGGTGGCATTTGCTGATATCATTCGGCATCGGCGTCCATTAGTTTCAATCAAATTTCATAAGCAAACAAGCAGGACCAATAAACGGCTGTATATCCGTGTGCCAGTTTATGCACACTCGTATATATTGGCATTAGCATGCATGATAAATAATAAACATATTATAAATAGCTTTTTCCTCGGCAAGCAACTTGGCCATCAATCAATGGTGGCCAACGAATGGGCCCAAAGGCCTTTGGCTTCCCTTCCGCATCGTATTACTCAGCACATCCCACTCAGATGGTCCAGAATGGCATTGGCAAACAAGATTTATTTGGCCTCTTTGGGGTTATCCATACACTTGGCTGACATTAAATTGGGCAACCTAAATTAAAGGCCACGCACTTTTTGCCAAAAGGACGTTCGCGGTTGGCAGGCCGTCAAAATGCTTTTTATGGTTAATCAAGAGCCGTGCGGTATTCGATTAGCATATTAATTGGCAATTCCCGGCAACTTCCTATCAATCGCTGCCACAAGCTTTAAATTAATTAATTAACTTTCGATGTAAACATTTGTTCAATCAGTGTCTCTCTTAAAATAAGGGATGTTTCCGGGACTGAAGTATGGATGGTGAAATGGTGAAATGTTGTTCACTTTCAACCTGCTGTGTTGGTTTTAATCCACAGTCAAATGACGTATACGCCGCGTGGGACCATTTGAGTGGCACAGTGCCGCAGGTGCTGTTTTAATGACCCCGATATCTCTCGACACACGCGTCGACAATCAAAGAATTCTATTTCAGGTCATCATTAGAAATATATTTTCTGCAACGAGCCAGTCATACGTGCGTCTAATTGGCAACAGACCGTCATTTATAGGCAACATTTAAAATGGTACTCCGAAATCGATACATTCAGATAAGTTTTAATTCGCACTGGCTTAATAATTTCGCACGTGCCGCACAACCAGCTCAGTCCTTTCAATCTCTTCATCCTTGGCCATTTGAATATCCCAAATGCATAGCTTTTCAGCCATTGTCACTTCAATCTCTAGCGGAATGTTTATTCATTTATCAGCCCCGGAGCGCAGATGTTTCAGCTTGACAAACATCAACTAACACCGATGCACAGGGCAATTGCACAAGTATACGCAGTAAGTAAGCCAGAGTAATCTAAACAAAACAATTGCAATCAGGGACTTCAACAGCATGGGCAAATGCAAGGCCATGCCGAAAATGTCAACACAATAACACGTATACGCACGGTGGGCCATCCGTATGAGTGAACATCGGCTGTTGTTGTGTGCAAAGCGTGTGTTTGCCATCAGTTTTCGGGAGCCTAAGTTGGCCTGGCCCCCCTGTCAAATCAAAGAAAATCTGCTTTGACAGCAGTAAAGGAAGGGAACCGAAAAAAAATAACCAACAAAGTAGGTTTGGGTTGGGATAAAAGGTGTCACCACAACTTTGATATGTGTGAGTAAACGCTGATGTTTGTCGCTCAAGCGAAAGTGAAAGGCTTTAAGGAAAAGCAAAAGCTCCGACCTTTTCTTTTTTATGATTTCCCAAAACGTAAGCACTTTTGGGAAATTCATCTGCTTAAAAGCTGCAACCGCAAGGTACAACTTAAATACATCAACAATGTTATCAATGGTTTTATCTCGTCTGCCAAATTAAATGTCGCTAAGTACGGGCTCACGCCCACACGGATGGCCTTCAGCAGCCGCGGGCTAATAAAAACACTCCCGGAAAAGGGTCTCCTTATCGCAGGACTTCAAAAATAAGCACACTCCCATAAGAGATTCCCATCGATGTGACAGTCCAAAAAGGAAATGCCTATCTGGGAGTCATAAACGGTTCCTAATGGCCGATGCCTTGCTACGGGAGTGTTGCCCGGCAACAAAACCACATCAAAATGTTGTTCCAAAGGGAAACAAGTTTCAAAAATGTATAAAATGGTTGGAAGTGCAATTCGAATTGAACTCTGCGTTGCCCAAATAAGCAACGGTGATGTTGAACATAATCCGCTTTCAAATGGAACACACAACAGTTGGCGAAGTTAAAAATGAGAAAGGGACTTTGTACATTCGCTTGACAGTTATTTGCATTCGCTTGTCAACCAAATTTTCCGGAAGCGGAAGTTAAGTTAACAGTTGTTAAAATATTAAATCAATTAAATACTTACAACACTGCCAGGAATATTTATAAGAAGTGAAAAAGTTCCAAGAACTACCAAAACTTTGTGACTACAAGAAACACAAAAGTTTGCCGAAACTATTTGTGTAACTTTCTCTCGCCAAGACTTGGTAAGTTTTCGTTTGCGTTATTAAATTGAGCACATGTTAAATTAAAGAATCATTTAGTATTACCATTTATTTCAGAAGGACCGCAAAAAAGTGGTTTACGATGCCAGATGAGCGCATGAAATTCTTAGCGGTCAGGTCCACTACCAAAAAGCTTTAAATTTATCCAATTATTTTGTACGTTACCCCCAACAATGAACTATCAACATGAAGGACTTTTGATAAGAATGTAATCAGCAGGGCGCAAATACCCTTCAAAGTTTTATTCAATAATTACAGTGAGAGGAAGCGGGGAAGTATGAAAAAAAAAATCCATCAATCAATCAATACACAGCTGCTGTGAACGAAACCTTTTCAACTCCCCACGGAAATTCACGGTGAAATACATCAAATTTGTTTGTCAACAGCAGCCACCACCGACCGAACTTTCCTGTAAATCTATTATGCAAAATAAAGAAATTCTTTTAATATCTAGGAAATATTCATATAAAATTCCCGGAAAACAAGCTGAACCCAAAAAAATAAAATAAATTAGAAGACTGATTCTTTCTCATTGGTGGTCATCCATTTTTCCTGTTTCGAATACATCATCAAAACATATCACGCATGCATTGTAATGTCAGCAATAATTTCGCATGGTAGCGTTTTCGTAAATTTGCTATGACTACCACAACAATCCATCGAATAACATGGTTCCGGCGTAAATGTATTTTTAGGCACCCAAAATGGCACACCCAAATGGAACCGAAGTTTACCCAAAGTTTATTGTTCAACTGTCACGAAAATTGAACTAGTGCTCGTCATCAATCGCCTTCACCACCCCCCACATACATATGGTATACAAATGACCCCGAGAAATGGTGTTGCTCAAACTTTCTTGCTCACAGATGCGAAATCAATGGATTTGGAACCAGGACCATTTATTCAGTGTCCGCAAATGCAACTGAAGTGCTTTATTGCCATAAACGTAAAATTTGTGCACACAGAGAGTTAGATGTTTATTGGGTTACCCAACTACGAGCAAAGATCCTCAATGGATTCCCCTTGAAGGAGCAGTCGCTGCTCCTGTTTGTTCTTCTTGGTTGCGGATTTGCCGCCAGCGGCTTTTCCACGCCTTCGATTCAACACACCATCAGTTTCGTCCATCATGCGCAAAATCGTGGTCTGAAATTTAAGAGAAAGATATTGTGGAGTTAAATTCAAATGCTAAAGTAGAGCTTACTGCTTAAATCTGAATTTAATTTCGCTATGATTTGATAACCTCAGTAAGCTTTAAACTAAGCGTTTTAACTTATGTAAAAATCAAAATCCTATTCAAATAAATCCAATAATATCACATGGTGCTTGGCAACCAGACTCACCTGATCCGAGCAATCCATTGGAGCGACCGATATATCCCTGACAGCCCTGAACTTGCCCACGTTGTTTAGATGCTCGTTCTCCAACCGAAAGTAATTCCAAATGAAGCGACGGAATACCTCCAGGGGACTGAGAATGGTCATCATGACATCGCCCTCAATGTAGCCAGCCTCAATTAGACTCATGGACAGGGTCCAGCTGAAGCGCAGTATTAAATCCTCAATTATGCCGAAGTAATAGAACCACTGGCCACCGACAAGAAGAGAGATAATGAACGCTTTGAAAGATTGTTTTACGTGCCGTTTGCCCAAATATTTATCGTGGCCATTATTTGTGGGGACTGCCCCTACTCTGACCCCAAATGGGAGGAAAAAAAAAGCCAAAACAAAACTCCACCCAACCGGACTCACCGTCGATGAATAAACGATTTCCTCACGCAAGAATCGATTGTCGCCCGCCTTCGAGTCGAACAGACCCCAGTCCATTTTGATGTCCCATGTGTAGGCGTAGCAGGAAGAGAAGATGGCCGCCGTAATCCAGCAGTAGAACCAGGGATTCTCCTTGGACAGCGGGTAGGTGTCTGGAGATGAGAAGACAGTGGGCTGAATGAAATAGGGATGCACGTGCGATGCCGCCAAAATACAATCTACATGAATTTTCGGCACTAATTGGCACTGGACCGTAAATAGCACAAATAATGTATATATGTGTTCATATATATTTGCAATTGCGATGACGTAAGTGTGCCCTAATGAACTCACGCTCCGTATAATGAATCCACTTACCGGTGGTCGTGTGATATTTGTGGGCAAATATAACCACAAAGAAGGACGTTGCATACTTCGCGGCGTTGACCAGATGCGGAAATGACTCCTTTGTGTCGCGGTATCTGCGGATGCACTGGGCGAACCGGAAGTAGGCGGGCAGTATGGCAACAATGGGATGCAGCAGAGACACGTACTCCACACAGTGGCTGGCAGCTGTTGCACAAGCAAAACAATGATGGTAAATTAAACACTTTGTAGTCTATAATTAAACCATTCAGCATGAATTTGCAATTCAACAATGCTGTTGGGTTTTTGGTCGTTTTTCACTTTCACCACTTGCAAGCTGATTTCAAAAGCGAAAAGTTATTAAATAGAATTGGGGAAAGGACCAAACCGACGAGCTGGTCTCAAGTAAAATGAATAGCATTGCGAACTTTTATTGAATGCACATAAAAAGGAATGGAAATCTTTGATTTTTCCCCTACTTTTACTTCAAATTGAAAACCCAGTGCTACTTACCCTTGCCAGCCTTGTGCCATGTGGGACTTCGACCAAAGAAGCATATTAGAAAGGGAATATCCAGAAAAGCTGGCACCATGCTGTTCAGCTGGTCGGCCAGCCAGAAATCGGCAAAGTTTACAAAGCAGAACGGAGCCATGATGACCCGGATGAGGATCCGTATGGCCCAAAACCGGGCCTCATGATGGAACGTCTTCGTGGGATTCAGCAAAAAGGCAGCCATCAATGTGTAGAGGCAAAGCGGAGCTGCGTACTGTGGGATGCCCAGGGGATCGCAAAAGATGTAGCTCAGGACACAGCAGGCCCAGATGACTCCAAACACGGATGCCACCTCCATGATGTTCTGCTCGGACAGGTGATTTCGTGGATCCAACTCAAAGATGAGGACGTGGTTCACACCGGACGACCTCCAGCCGTAGACATTGACGCCCCAAAGGAAGAGGCATTCGATGATGAGGAATGGAGCGCGGAACATCCTCATTCCGGCCCGCCAATTCTCGCCGAATCCGTAGAACATGGCAGCGATCACAACCGTAATGAAGAGCACCACAAAGGCGCCGGAAAAGAGACCCACCTTGAAGGTGGTCCAAGGACTCTGCTGCTCGCCCAGTGGTGGTACCCTTAACCGCTTCATTGCCCTCTGACGATCTCCTCCCTCGATGTCCTGGGTAACAGCCTGCTCCGTCTCCTGGATCAGCCGATCAATGTCCTTGTTGGTGTAAAAGTGGGCTGCCTCCACGTGATCCGTGCGCCAACGTGCACCATAGTCGACGCTCAGCAACTTGTCGTGCTTCTTAAGTATCTTACGGAAACCCGTGAAGTTGAGGTTCTGATAGTTCTGGAGCAGTATCAGCCCCAGATAAAATTCACTAAATGCCAACTTGAGATCCTGTATCTTGCGCGCCGGTACATTCTTCTTGCCCAGCGGCGTCCGTCTCTTCCACGCGGGCAGTTTCTTTGGGTGACCCATTTCCAGGGCTTCGGTCAATTCGCTGCGCAGACTGCCATATTTGCGTGTCGCCTCGGCCATCTTCTCCGAGTAGAATGTGTTGATCTTGGCCAGCTCCTTGTCGCAGTAGTGGAAGAACTCCTCATCGAATTTGGCAAAGTATCGCGTCACCATCTCGCGCTCCACGAGTTCTGCGGAGGGCGATTGTTCGATGGCTGCATACAGCATGGCTTTCATCTCCTAAAAAAGGATTAGAAATATTTTAATAAAATTTATTTATAATTTATGATATATATAAAATTCATATCTAATTCCAATATATTTTTATATATCCCTTAAACAAAGGACCTATACTTTTGGCCCCCACTGTATCTATACATCTCCTGCTCATCGTATCGTGTGTTTTCACTTCCTCGTTCTTTCGTCACCCCACCTCACCACAGCCCTTCCTATTTGTTTACGTCCGAGGAGAGCAAAACACAGAATGCCGCTCAACAGGGCGCATGCGCGTTGAAAGCTCCACCGTTTGACAGTTGGATGCCACAGCTGATGGGGCACGTGACGTCACAGCTGGCAGAGTGACAGCGGGAAAAGCACACTCGTCCGTGTATCTCACGGATACATATTTTTCCGCACCTTCGAACGGCGATTTTCGGCACTCACCTCATAGTTAATGTACTGCTTTCGCCACTCGGGCGTTATGTGGGCCGTCAGGTGCTCGGCGAACTTCATCTCGGGATTTGGGGGGATCTCACAACTGGCTGCACTGCATCCGCATCCGGACAAATGGCGAGGACGTGGTCGCACTTGAAACGCACGTTTTCACGTAAACATCACAACTGGGCCAGAAGAGAACAGGCAGCGAAAGTTCTTGGATTTCGATTTGGCTCGGGATGGTGGTCCACATGGCGGGGGTTTCGGATACGAGGAATCGAGCTTTCAATATGTAAAAATGGCTTCGGTTTTTGTTATTGTTAGCTGTTGCCTCTCATCTCTTTTCAATGTCAACAATAAAACAACAACAAAGGCGCAACACATATTCATATTGCACATGATTCGATTTTATTAAATGGGCAATTTATAAATTAAAAAAATATTTATTAAAGAGAATGTATTGATTTTTCGAACACACTATATATTTTAAAAAATCGAACTCAGCGCAACTCTTCAATGATATAACAACTTCTTCATAATTGGTAATGCCCATTAAAAAAGTCTGTAAGCAAGCAACTGTTGTGCATTTAGTGAAATATAATAAAACTTACAATTACTATTTATATTTGACTAAAACAAATGCGCATTTTTGCTAAGACTTGCTAACTACTAAACAAAATGTTTATATTTTGAATTACGGTCTTTAATAAACTGCATATTCAGTAAAATTTTGGGTATTATAGCTTAGTACACCTTTAATCCCACTAGCTGGCTAATAAATTAAAGCTCATAAGGTTGATAAGATTAAAATGTGAGCTATTTTTGCTTAGAAATACATATAATGCAATCTAATTAAACGAAAATAAATTACTGTTATTATACAATAACCGTTGCTCTTTGATATCAATTACAGCCACCGCAATCAGCGACTGTCAATTGAAGGGGAATAATTGATCCCAGTAGACTTAGCTTCCCACATCGAATCGAGATAAGCCGCACAGAATTTCCACAGCTAAGTGCGAGATACATAGATACAGCAAGTCAGTGGATACGTCATATATCGCAAAGAAAACCGCAGCGAGAATCATAAAAACCAAGTTCCCGAAGAGTCGCCTGCACAAACCTCATAAGCATTGCCAGTTTCCCCGTTTGTTGCGCTTATCGCAATTGACGGGGCCCCCTACTTTTTGTCATCCCCCCCTCCCCGTGCTGTTCTGCGGGCTCCAATATTGATTAAAGAACGGGCGGCATGCGGTTTCCCCTTCCAGTGCCCCCACCACCCGCATTGAGTCATTTACATGATCGTCTGGAAAGCAGAGCACAATTGGAGAACAAATGAAAACGCTCTCGGCGAGCGTAACGACGAGCGTTTGGGGCTGTGCTGGCTGTCAGTCGCTGATTAGCCCGCTCGCAGGCCAGACACTCCGCTCCCAGATAAGGAAAACTACCCCCCAGAGCTTGTCCACGAAAATTGTTTTCAAATAGATAAGAAATTGGCATAAATTTGAAGCTCACTGCAGAAGACATTTCAATTGGTTCACGCAAAGCCAAGCAGCAACATGCCTTCCGATCAGGATCCGACTCCAGAGCAGATAAGCCAAGTCAAGACTAGCATTCTGCAGAGACTGGAGAAACAGCCACCAGCAGGTAAGCTAGTGCAGCCGAAAGAATCGCATCTAATCTGGTATACATATACGATCCCGAAATAGAACCATTCCATCCCAACGATCTAAAGCGAATTACGGACAGTGACCTTTGGATCACCAAGCTTCTGCAGGTCTATGACTTCGATGTGGAGAAGTGCATCACGAGGTTGTGGGACAACCTCGCGTGGCGGAAGAGCTTTGGAGTTTATGACATCACCGAGGCGAACCTTAATCAGGAGTTTCTGAACGATGGCTCCATCTTTGTGCACAACAAGGATAAGGACGGAAAACCCCTGCTGATCCTTACCATCAAGAAACACTCGAAGAGCCGCAATCAGCAGGACCTCCTGCGCATCCTTGTCTTCTGGATTGAGCGACTGCAGCGGGAAAGTAACCTGGACAAGATTACCATATTCATGGACATGACTGGCGCCGGTCTGAGCAACTTGGACCTGGGCTTCATCAAGAGTATCATCGGAGTGTTCGAGACCAAGTATCCCTATGTGCCAAACTATATTCTGGTGCATGATTTGCCTTTTCTGCTAGATGGTATGTAAACATTGTGGTATCTATGAAGTTCGGTATATTAGAAAGGTTTTTTTTGTGTTTAGCTGCCTTTAAATTGGTTAAGACCTTCTTGCCACCCGAAGCACTGAAGATCCTTAAGGTGACCACCAAAAAGGATATCGATCAGTATGTGGACAAGGATAACTGCCTGAAAATCTGGGGCGGTAATGATGACTACGTTTACAAATTCGCCTAAAACTTGCCCAACAACTTTGTATTATAGTGTAAATAATAATACGATATTTATTGACCATATTGCACGCTTGTTTTTACTACTCCAGCGGTGAGCTTTGAAAGCACTCCATAGTACTTCCACTCGAGCTAATTGCAATGCAGGTGGCATACCACCCACACGATCACGATCCATTGCAGCACTTCGCGGGTGGGAGGTGGGTGGTGGGTGTGTGGGTTGCCCTTTTCGGAGGCCCATTATAGTACCGCGCAGAACCAGGTGCTCCACATTCGAGCCGCACGCCGGCCGACTGCTAACGATCGCGGCGATATACGATCGTGGATAGCCGGATAGCTGGCAGCACCGTTAGTGGCTGTTCAGTTTGCCGCACACGCTCGTGGAACGCACTTGGATAGCGCTCAGTAGTTCCCGCTGTAGTACCTCCACCTTTTGTACCTTCACCTGTGCTCCCCGTTAAGCCAATCTAATCGCAGTGAAAGTGGATTTCTGATTAGGCGCCAAGCGATAGGAGGAGCACCGCATTACCGATTGGAATTCAACTTGAACGCTTAGTCTTGCCACAAGTTTGGTAGCGAACGAGTGCGAAAACTAGCTGGCAGCATGGGCATCAAGGTCAAGGAGACGACCCCACAGCAAATCGAGGAGCTTCGCGATAGGTTCAATCGCAAATATGCCTCAACCCCCCCGGCAGGTGAGATAATCCCAAGCACTCGATGGATACAAAGTGCAACGTTCGTTGACTAGCGGCGCTAATAAATTGTGTGCGCTTAGGTTTATGAGAGCTGGCAGTTTTTATTCCGTAATTACCAGATATATAGCTGCGTTCGGTTAATAGTTTGTTTATATGATTCATTCAACCTGTCTTATTTGTAGTGCAAATTCTCCAATTAGTAGGTGAATAATTCAAACAGCCCCGCCTTTCCCAACGACTTTTCTGTTCCAAGTGCACTCAAGCGAAAGCTTTGAACTTGAGACCTGAGCTATAGCTTACCAAAGTGCTTAATATAGAATTGGGTATGGACTTCCGTACGCCTGTCAGTCAGCGGCAAAAGGTTAAGTAACAGCAGTCAAAGATTAAGCACTTCTGAATGGTTTAATAGATTAGAGTTTCAATTGTTTATTTCTTTAACTTTATGCAAACGATCGTCTTCTTATCTTGTCCAAATTTATATTAGCCTCTTATGTGTTCAGAGATTAGAAACAAAATTGCATGGGTTAAACATTTAATGAGCTGAGATAAGAGCATTGTTACAAACGGTATTAGCTACATTATCTTCAATAACTATTTATAAGTACAGATAAGATTCCAATAATCATTTTATTGTTTTACATGGTTTGCGCTGGTAGCACCTTTCCACCCGACCGATATTGATCGCATTCGCAACGATCATCTGTGGCTTCAGAGGTTTCTGGAAATGCATGATCTCGACATGGAGGCTTCCTTTACCAAGCTGTGGGAAACCTGTACCTGGCGTCAGTCATACGGAGCCAACGATCTCGAGGAGAGCCAGTTGAACCAGGAGTATTTGAAGGAGGGATCCGTGTTTGTGCACAACAATGATGTGGACGGCAAGCCGCTGTTGATATTCCGCGTTAAGCTGCACAGTAAGTCCAAGAATCTGGATGAACTGATTCGCATTGTGGTGTACTGGGTGGAGAGGACTCAGAGGGAGCAGCATCTGACCCAGTTGACCATATTCTTCGACATGGCGGGCACGGGCTTGGCCACCATGGATCTGGACTTTGTGAAACGCATTGTGGAGACGTTTAAGCAGTACTATCCCAATACCTTGAACTACATCTTGGTATTTGAACTGGCCTGGGTTCTAAATGGTAATTGTCATCTTTGGAGCTCTTTTTCCACTTTGAACATTAACCATGACCATGACCTTTTGTTGGTTTTTTTACTAGCTGCTTTTAAGGTCATCAAGGCGCTGCTGCCACCCAAGGCGGTTGAGATTTTAAAAATGATATCGAAAAAGGACATCAACCAGTACATTACCAAGGATAACTGCCTGGCCAGCTGGGGTGGCGAGGATAACTACGAATTTAGCTTTGTGCCGGAGGCCAAAAAGGTTACTTCCAAACCGGTGGCTGCCAATGCCGGCGATGATGAACAATTCGACAAAAAGGTAAGTTAGTGGGCTGAGTGGGGGATATAGACACAGCTTGTACGACTACACCACCCACAAGGGACCAAATCTCGAGCGCGAATCGGCGGTTGGGAGTGTCCTTGTGACACGGCTGCACCCGGAAGAAGTCGGTCCCTCGGTCGCCTAATTGCTTTTTCCCAAACCGCACGCGAACCGCCGTACAGCGCTCTCTGCCATAATTGATTCACATTCTTGGGACGTATTGATTTAGGGTGCGCTGTTTGCGTGTCCTGCGTGAGTTGCCTGTCCCCAACTGACCACTAAGCTTAGCCCAGCGATGGTCTAACTCGTACACTGGGGGAAATATTTGGGGTTAGCTACAAATTCGAAGTATATAACGAATTAGCCATTTTTTGCTTTGCTTGCAAGCTAGATTAAAATGTGATATTTAGTTTCAACCTTCCAGGTTTATTATACATCTTGAGAAAAGTATAGCACTCTTTTAGGCGCAGCTGCATATTCAAAATTTGAATTTCAAATCAAGAAATCTTCAATTTAAAATTTACAATGGAATGAATTTTACGAAACTTTTAAGAATCATATATAGAAAATTAAATGCTAACTTTACTTTTTTCTCAGTGCACGTACGCTTTTGTGGGCAGAACATTGTAGCAGCTATTTATAGTCTTTTATTTGACATATTGCTAAACTTTCGGTTTCTGGCTGGGGTCAGTGGCTAATGGTCAGTTCTCGAGGCCCCGAAGCGTTGACCCGAAAAAAGTAGAACACACATTGTCAGAGGGATTATGGCCGGTTCTATGTGTGCGTATTTGTGTCGTACGTGTACGGTATGTGTAAATGACTCCCAGAGCGGATATTATCAGCCATTTCTTTCGCACCCACGCTAACACACACCCACACGCTGTTATCACACCCACGCGACGTCATCGTTTATAATGCACTCTCTCTCATTCTCTCTTTCTCTCATTTCAACGGCACTTTCATTTCATTTACAGTTGCAGTTCATTTTACGCCAGACGGAAGCGGCAGCAACAACAGCTGGAAGAAGCTGATCGAGTGTGAGCGAGACAGCAGAGAGGGAGCGAGCTTTTGGGTGTGCTTTTAATTCAGTAGTATTTTCACTTTTGCGCGAACTAGTCACAAAAACCCGCAAAGCAAACGCATTTTACGTTCGTTTCTGTCCTCAACTTGTGCTAATCGTCATGGACATTTGCAATCTGTAATTGTTATTAACAGAGGAGGAAGCATAAGTGGAAACTGCATTGTTATCGTACCAATTGATATTCACTACTCAAAGTTTGAGCAACAACAACAAAATGCCCAGGGTATGTGTGTGTGAGTGTGTTCGTGTAGAATGTTTTTTGTTTCATGCTCATTGAATTGCGCTTAAGAAATCTGTCATTTATTAGAATCAATAAATCATCTATAAACCATTGAAAACCCCACAGTATTTGAGTTTATTCGAAGAATCATAATGGAAGTTTACTGGCCGTCATGATGATCATGTGTGCGTTACGTGGAAGTCAAGCAAAAGCACAACAAATCCGAGTCGGATCGAATTTGACTTGCCATTCAAGACGATTACTTCACCCTGCATACTTTCTTTTGTTCGGTGCTGAAATTGAGAACTGTGTTGTTTGTTCAGTTTTCGTTAAGGAGAATGAATTGTTTTAGGTGCCAGTTGGAGTTTGTATCTGGAAATCGAATCGGTGGAAAAGAACTAGTAAAATGGCTACGCCCATTAAGACCGGCTTAAAGGGCAAGTTAAAATTTGAAAATTCGTATAGCTTACTTATACAGATATAATTAGAATACTGTAAAATTAGAACTTTATCCGTAGAATCAATTATTTTTAATACGATTTAGGTATTGTTTTTGTGAGTAACTCAACTATTTTTTTTAAAACCAACTGATTCATACTGATTTAAAACGGCGTTAAAAAACAGTTGAATATATACGAATTTACTAACGCGTTTGCCAAAATCCCTAAAGCCACGCCAGGAAATCCACAGTTTCAGGGTTGCCAGCTGTTTTATGTTTTGGTGGATGCAAAGAGCACAAGAACCCTAAAGTCCGGCTTTGTCTATATGTCTTAGATCTTGAGGCAGATTAAGGATATAAACTGTGTGTGGAGACTGGCGAATGTGACCAATGTCGGAGGCAGGGCGTTTCAGTTACGTGAGTGTCCGATTGCATCCGGAGGGCAGATAAAACCAATGCACAGTGATGTGCCAGTAGTCCCGCACAGAATAACCGACATCCGGCTGAAGACCAAATGAAACCAATTCACCCGGCGACCTCCAGTTCGAGTGGAACCTTCGCCAATAATGCCAGCTCAAGGGTGCCAAGAGTGGTGGGGCGGCCCTTCTGAAAATGACACAGAAAAGCACGTTCGATGGGGTCTGATGAGAAGGGGCTGCACCAAAACCCTCCTATCCAGCAACCAAAAGACGGTCATTTCAACGAGTTCTCTTTCATCGGCAGGTCACCTTTGTCGATTCCGCTCCCGTGGTGCTAAAGGAGACCAACATCAACAAGATGCACACTACATCCGAGGGTAAGAAATAAGGCCTTAACTCATTTAAAAAAGTTTGGAACACGCATAGGTCCCAATT
This sequence comes from Drosophila simulans, assembly GCF_016746395.2. NCBI lineage: Eukaryota > Metazoa > Arthropoda > Insecta > Diptera > Drosophilidae > Drosophila > Drosophila simulans. The sequence goes on from NC_052522.2 coordinate 5,820,735, forward strand.
TAAAATCGACTTTCCATTTATCTGCACTGCTCATTATGTCACAAATAGACTATTACATATCGTAGCACCAAGTCGCCTTATTTTAGTTCGTTATACTCATATAAACAAAATTTTTTGGTCCCAACCAAATTTGAAATTTGAAAAAATCTGCCAATTAATACCAAGCGGGCTTTCCTTGATCAGGCATGTTGCATATTAATCCCAAGGATTTTGTCAACTTCAATTCCAAGAATGCGGAGGCCACGATGAGCATCAAGTCTATTGCCACCTCGGCAGTGACGTACAAGGTGGGTGAAATCTATACGCATACTTCATATACCAGACTAATCCTTCAATCCGAAACCTTGCAGATCCAAACCACATCGCCGGAGAAGTTCCGTGTGCGACCCCGTTGCGGCATCATCCAGCCCAACCAGGAGGCTACCATCAACATATGGCTGAAGTCGGAGCACAAGCTAAGTGACGACAGCAAGGACAAGTTCCTGGTGATGGCCATGGTCGCGCCAGGCGGTGAATGCAGTGGCGCCGATGTGACCGAGCTGTGGCGGAGCAAATCCCCCACATCTACGGATGTGGAGCAGCATCGACTGGTCTGCCGCTTCGATGAGAACAAGTCAAAAGGGCAGCTAGATTGCGCAAGCAAGTCCAGTAAGGCCAGCGTGGATTGCAGCAAGAAGTCCGGTGCTGTAAGTATATCCTAGCCATGTAAAAGCGAGTGCATACTTATATTGTAATCATTTGGCATACTAGGGAGTAGATCCAGCTACGGCAATGGAGCGCCAGTTGGCATTCACCCAGAACCTGCAATATGTGACGCTGGCGCTGTTGTTCCTGTTGTTTGCCGGCTTCGGCTTTCTGATGTACCAGCAGCTCGGCCAGCACGCCTCTACCTGTCCCAAGGCAACGGCGTATTCGTGCGCCAAGCGCAAATAATATTTACTTAGCCCGTGTAATCTGACCAGGCAGGAGCTAGACATTGCCGCTCGCGATAACCACAACAATAACGAAGACGACTGCGACTATCCAGATCTGGAGAACTGTGCCTGTGCTGTTGATTTGATGAATCTGGGGCTGAACTGTGCCGATACCATGGACCAATACGATGGCGAATGCCTGGAGGCACTGATCCAAGCGCATCTGCAGCTGTGCCTCAGCTGTCAGGGCACTGGTGATCGGCAGCTGGGCGGCGTTGCTGCCGGCGGCCATTTGCTAGGACTCATCGCATTCGCAAGGAAGATGGTGCGCGTCGTTCTTTCGCTATCGCTGCTGTGCGGCATCTTGTTCGTGAGCTTCTACCTGGGCAGCAACTACGGCGGAAACTCCACCACCACTACCATAACCACCTCCCTAGCCACAGTCGACTCAGGCAGAGGCAATCGTCAGCCGTGTTACTACTCGTAGTGAAGCCAAAACCCTCAACTGTGCAAGCCAGGGTGGTTCGATTTGTCCAAAAAATGCAATTTGTTCACCTCTGTACACGTAATAATCCATAATGACCCTTGTCAGGTATGAACTACAAATATTAAAGCCTTCTTACATACTTCAATGGCTTGCATCCTTAAATTATTCCCGGGTTCTGCGCATTTTTTAGACACCTTTGCTTTCAAAGGTAATTTTAAGATGTTTTCCTCCCTTGCAAATCGAACCACCCCAAGCAAATACATATTTTTGTATAAATCTTAAGACCTACGATAAGAGTAACAATTTCGTGTTTCCTGATATTATTGAGTAAATGGTGTCTCGTGCTTACTCCCATCTTTTTTAGCTTTTTGCCGGTAATCTGCCATTTGCCCCCGTCTGAGCCAAGAATTTAGAATACACTGTGAGTAGGATGTATGTCTTTGTGAATGATATAATCAAGTTAATTAGTTTGTAAATAAATCTCATTTAGTTTCCTTTTGCGTTCAAATACAAATTTACTACGGCTTCGTATTGCGAACGAATATATATAATAAACATTTAGTTGGATTAATAAAGAAGTTTTCGTCTTTAGGCAGACTTGTAAGATATAAGGGCATCTATTTATCAAAATAAAAAGAACTTAACAGGATTCAGTTCGTAGATCATAACGTACAATTAGCAAAATTTCCGATCTATCTTACGAATCTGGGCAATGAGTAAACCTTCCTTAACAGTAGGGTAAGCGTAAGGGTTTGTAACTTAATGTTACCAAAAACAAAGTAGGAAAGTCAGCGTATTTATACTCAATCTTATGTCTTTTTACCGCCCCGCTTGGCAGCCGGCTTCTTGGCCTTCTTGGGAGTCGGTTCCTGAGCAGACTCCTCTTCGACCTTCTCGGCGGCATCATCCTGCGGCGGCGTCTTAATCTTTTTGCTGCTGTTTGACGCCTTCGCCGGCAAGTTTTCCTTCTGCTCCTGCTTATCTACATTCTCGGCTTCCTTGTCGGCATTATCCTGCGGCGGCGTCTTGTTTTTTTTGCTGCTGGTTGACGCCTTCGCCGGCAAGTTTTCCTTCTGCTCCTGCTTGTCTACATTCTCGGCTTCCTTGTCGGCATTATCCTGCGGCGGGGTCTTGTCTTTTTTACTGCTGCTGCCAGATGCCTTCACTGGAACATTCTCCTTCTGGTCCTGTTTGTCCGCCTTGACCAAAAAGATTGCGTGCTGACCACCGCCAGATGCAAGCAGCATGTGCTTGCCCTGCGTGTTCTTGCTGACAACCACGATCGGTTCGAGCTCATCATCGCCGTCGCCAACGCCCAGTTGATTGTTGACGCCGGAGCCCCAGGAATACAGTTTGCCATCAATTGTAACGGCATAGGAACACACTTCGCCACATCCAACGGACACAATCTTTTCGGTCAGCTTCTTCACAATCGTTGGCTTCTCCACAACATCCTTGACATCGCCCAGTCCAAGCCGACCGTACTCCGGACGACCCACCACGGAACACTTAAGGTCTGTTGTCAGGATCACAGTATGGTGCTGACCGCCGGCAATATGTCGGATATCTTTAAGTTCCGTCTTGATGGGCGTCAGTGCGAACTCCTTGCCCTTTGTCTCGTGGGCCAGCTGCTTGAAGTTGTTAAGCCCTGTGGCCCAGATGACCTCCGTCTGTGACTCGCGCATGAATGTGCAGTAGTTGGTGGCCCAGATGGCCTCAAAGGGTTTGGCCCGCGTGATGATGAGCTGGGTGGGCCGCAGCAAGTCGCGTTTGCCACGACGACCTGGGTGTTAAATTTTTTTTTTAATACCGATTTTGCAAAAAATGTTAATGCCGAGACTTACCCTCTCCGGAGATGGAACGCTCCGACAGCCGGCCGAGTTGTCCCTGCTCAGCGCAGCCCACGGTGAAGACCTTTCCGGCAGTGGTCAGGATGACCAAATGATCGGCGCCGGAGGCGATGCTGCAACAGACAGTGCCCTCCATCAGATCGATGGGCGTACGCTTGTTACCATCGATGGTGAGGCCCATGTTGCCATGAGAGTCCCGGAACGAGCCCCAAGCGAAGACACGGCCATCCTCCAGCAGACAAGCGGAATGCGAGTCTCCCGCCGAAATGCACAGAGCCTTGCCGGGCAAATCGATAAGATCCGGCTTTGACTCGCTGCCATCCTCGCTGGTGTCACGGCCCAGAGCACCTTCGTCATTGCAACCGAATGAGTAGATGTCCCCTGACTTGGTCAGCACCAGGTTGTGCATGCCACCGGCTGATATGTCCACGGCATCCGGGATGCCCGCCACCGGGCTGAGACGCTTGCGCTCTAGTATGTCCTCGCCGAGACCCAGTTGGCCCACATCGCCGTTGCCGCAGACCAGCACGTTGCCGATCACGGTCCTCCGCTTGGGCAGCTCCAGATGAAAAGCGATTCTGGCGCGCTTCGCCTTCGGTGGCTGCGGCTCCGTCTCGCCGGCATTGTTGTTATTAGTCAGGGCCTTTCTGCGCGGCATTTTAGCTTATATTTTCACAATTTTTGGTCACCGAAACTGGAAATAGTGCGTTTGTGTGTGTATGAAATATATATAAGGTTAGGGACGCCGGTGATGCAGCCTAGTTCTGCCCATACTCACAATGGAAATAATGACTGTCTCTGGTTCAGCGGGAATTCCACGTTGTCTGGATGGTGTTGCTACGGCGGTTTGGAGGCGAGTGAAAACACCAAATGCAAGCGAATCCCAATGCGACCTACCTGGGTCGAAGAAAAATGCGCGGGAAGCGGCTGCAGCTGGCCTTCAGGGTGTAGTGTTGCGGGCTTGGCTAATTCCCCGCCGCATCTGGCTATTAGCGAGTTCACACTCCAATTTCAGGCTTGCTTCTGCGGCTATTGATATATTTTCCATATATCTTCGTTATCTTTGAACTTTTCCCAATTACAAATAATAAAACTCAGCCTACTATAACCCACAGTTTGTTTATTTAGAGATATTGATAACTTTTATAATGGAGCGAAGCATGGACTCAAGCTATGATTGTTGGTTAACAGTTCTCTAGCGAGTGTGCGAACCGATTGCCGACCGGTTCTATCGGTAGAGCTATCGATATGGTGCGGGAAATTTAAATTTTCCTTACCCACTCATATTATTTCAAATTGTTGTTATAAAATATTCTACCTTTAAGCCAATGCTTTATTTTCAACGTGACTGTATGTATATTGCATGCTATATGTCAGAAAATAAACAATACTATGTAGAAAGATTTTCCATTAACTTTATTACAAAATACATAGAGTTACAATATAATTGGTTATTCATTTACTTCCCGTATAAGTCTATCTAGCTACTGCACCGCAATGTGAGTGCATCAAATACAAAAAGAATCCACTTTGCCCATTCCGCATCCGCACTCCAAATCCCGGCAGCCGACCCTCGATTTCCCTGCCCAAACATTAACATTTAATCCGACTGCCCCCATTCAGATATGTATAGTACGTCTGTCTGATGCATCTGCCACTCAGCACTAGCCGTACAAAACGAGCAGAATTGATAAAAACGCGAAAAATAATAATCACTTGATGTCTGTTTGCGTATACATATTGCATGTTTTTGCCATTTTTTAATCAGTTTCGCAAAAATGATTTGAGCGTATTCCCTATATTTGTGTATGCACACACGCCCCTGCGAAACCACAGCCATCGCAGCCGCCCACGTAGCTGATTTTATTATCAATTTTAATAAAAAATTTGTGCACTTTTTGCAGCACCTGTCGGACAGGTGGGCCTTTGCCGGCCCGAGTACACATGGACATGGACCCTATTTATTGGTAGCCACGTCAACCGTCGTCAGCACAGCCAATTACGCAAATTAAACAGATTGTTATCCTGTCGCGACAGAGGACACAGGATAATGTGACAAGCCGGGCAGCTTAATTCAATCAACGTGACATAATTACTTAATTAATTAAGAGCGCCCAGCGGTCACACATTCAAATCGGCCATCATTTTGCGAAAGTCGTTCAGCGAGCCGTACATCTCGAAGTCCGCTCCCCCGTTTCCGGTTCCGCCGCCGTAGGCGCCCTGCGATCGCTGCGATCGGGTGCTAGGTGGGCGTGGCAGGGTCAGCGGCACGGGCAGCAGTTCCGGCATCACCGAGTGGTGCGTGATCAGCGCCTTCAGCGAGCTGAACTCCTTGGTGAAGCCCTAGAATGATAAATACCATTGAATTATATCATATAATGAATATTATATATAATATACTCAGACGTACCTTAATCTTGTAGCCCCTTTGCGTCCGCAGGATCAGATAGTGGGCCACTCGCGGTGAAGGAGGTGGCACTCGCAGCGAAAGGGCGAAACAGCCCGGCTTAGTGCTGCTCTGGCGCACCAGAAACGCACCTGGACTCTGTCGGGACAGGACCTCCAGGGATATTTCCCGGGGAATGCCCGCCTGAAACCAGGCGGCCCCCTTAAGCTCCTGCTGCTCGGATAGGCTGAGATTATCCAGGCGCAGGGCACCGTGGCCGGGAAACATTTTCGGACTGGAGTTGGCTGATAATTACACGGGTGTTCACACATGAACACGAATATATTTAAAGACTTACAATTTTGGGCTCCGTTCATATCTTATGTAAATGAATCGAGAGCGATAAATTATATTTAGGATTTTGTTATCTAAGGCGACATGGGTGCATTGCTCAAAAACATGTAATTTAAGTGCACACTACATGAGTCAGTCACTTGAGATCGTTCCCCGCCTCCTAAAATAGTCCCTTAGTGGGAGACCACAGATAAGGTCCTCGCCGCTCAAGATAGGCAGATGTGCCCGAGCGTGGGACCTCGATAAGGCGGGGACTATTTACTTAGGCCTCTGCGTAGGCCATTTACTTTAAGATGCGATTCTCATGTCACCTATTTAAACCGAAGATATTTCCAAATAAAACCAGTTTCTTACAAAAACTCAACGAGTAAAGTCTTCTTATTTGGGATTTTACATTTGGTCAATCGAGCCTTTAATCGACTCTGCAGTTTCCCCCTACCAAAGGTAAGGAACTCAGAGAAAGGCCAGCTCCTTTAAGCATCTTACAGCTAAAGGTAGCAAAAATAAGTGACTCTTGTTTCCCCCTACCAAAGGTAAGGAACAGAGTATAAATATAAAAAGCAAAAAGATACAAAAGAATCTTTTATGTTTTAAAACAAGCACCTTATAGTCTATAGCTAAAGGTTGCTTTGTGTACCATTATAAATTGTGGTAAGGCGTGCTTGAGGCCATACATCAGCAATTGTGAAATTAAAAAGTGCATAACAAAAGTGCCTTATAAATGCTCTAATAGCATTAAATCAGCTCATAAATAGAGTGCAGTGTATATGCCATAAGAGCATAAATTAAATAAAAAGTGCCTGAAAACAGTGCCTTATAAATGCTCTAATAGCATTAAATCAGCTCATAAATAGAGTGCAGTGTATATGCCAAAAGAGCATAAATGCCGAAATAAATGGCTAAAAAACAAAAAATCTGACTGGACTACAAAAATAATAAAACGTGCCAAAAAAAAAAAAAAATCATCTTTAAACATCGACGGAGCCTTAAAGAAGAGAAGGAAGTCAAATTCAAAGGAGCCTCTACCAGCAGCAGAAGCAGCAACAACAGCAGCAGCAGAAGCAGCAACAGCAGTAGCAACAGCAGCAGCAACAACAACGACATCAGCTAAGTCAAAACAAGAATTTTCTGTTTATCCAAACACACATATATATATAAATACATATAAAATACATATACACGTACTATATATATTAAGAAATTACAAAAAATTTTCAAAATGATGTCAGAAAAGACTATTCAATTCCTTAAGAAGCAGTCCGAAATTATTTTGGAAATTAGAAAGTTGGAAGTAAAACCAACATTAACAGATGTAGAAATTCTAAAATTAAATGAGCTTCAAAAATGTTTCATTGCTAATCATAGCAATTTGTTAAAGATCGGCGTTGTCGATCATGAATATTTTAACGCGAAGCAGTATGATTTAATAATGATGGTGTTAGAAAAAATTAAAAATAAAAATGAAAAAATTAAGGGCGAGTCGGTAGAAAACACTTTCCCTAAATCAAACACTGTCCCTAAATCAAACCCTCCCCCTACATTAAACCTTGAAATGTGTGGTCACCCTGAAAAAGAGGGTATAGCACAAAACAACGCTTTAAAAGTAGAGCAGGCATTTCGAAATAATGTTGGCCAATTTCGAGTATATCTAGAAGATACGTCTAAACTAATAGACAGTAGTCCAGATTTCCTTAAAATAAGGAAAAATAAAATTGAATTTTTATGGCATAAAATAGATAACCTGATTGAACAGGTGAATAGTCATTTTGAGAGTTCGCTATTCGAAGAAGAAATTAGCGAACTTGAATTTGACAAACAAAATATTCTTACAGCCATTAATAGTCGACTCAGTGGCACAATAAATAAAGCTGAAATGTCGACGGTTGTTAAGGCGGAGGAGTTACCAACCCTGCCTAAAATACAGATTCCCACTTTCTTTGGTGATTCCAAAGAATGGGATCTTTTTAATGAACTCTTTACAGAGCTCATACATGTGAGAGAGGATCTCAGTCCTTCTCTCAAATTTAATTATCTAAAGTCAGCATTAAAAGGAGAAGCCAGAAATGTGGTTACTCATTTACTGCTCGGCTCTGGAGAAAATTATGAAGCCACTTGGGAGTTTTTGACCAAGCGATATGAGAATAAAAGAAACATATTCTCAGATCATATGAATAGGCTTATGGATATGCCAAATTTAAATTTAGAATCCAATAAGCAAATAAAGACATTTATTGACACGATTAACGAGTCAATTTATATTATAAAATTAAAGGCACAATTACCAGAAGATGTGGATGCAATTTTCGCTCACATAATTCTTCGGAAATTCAATAAAGAATCACTCAATTTATATGAAAGCCATGTTAAAAAGACAAAAGAAATACAGGCACTTTCTGATGTCATGGACTTTTTAGAGCAAAGGCTCAATTCTATATCATCATTCTCACAGGAAGTAAAACCTGTAAAGAAAATGATTAATAATAACAAGAATAAAAATTATAGTGACAATTGTGCATATTGCAAACTACCAGGGCATTATTTAATTCAATGCCATAAATTTAAAATAATGAATCCAGCAGAACGGTCTGACTGGGTAAGAAAAAATGGGATTTGCCTAAGATGTCTGAGGCATCCGTTTGGTAAAAAATGTATAAGCGAGCAGCTTTGTTCGACTTGTCGTAAACCTCACCACACGTTACTTCACTTTGCAGGTCATAATCCAGAAAAAGTGAATACGTGTAGAACAACAGGTCAAGCCTTGTTGGCCACGGCCTTGATTCAAGTAAAGTCGAGGTATGGAGGCTTTGAACAATTAAGAGCATTGATTGATAGTGGCTCTCAAAGCACAATTATTTCAGAAGAGTCTGCACAGATTCTAAAATTGAAAAAATTTCGGTCTCATACTGAAATAAGTGGAGTATCTTCCACAGGAACGTGCATCTCCAAGCACAAAGCGGTTATTTCGATAAGAAATTCTCCGAAAAATTTAGAAATTGAAGCAATTATTCTCCCAAAACTTATGAAGGCACTTCCAGTCAACACGATTAATGTTGATCAGAAAAAATGGAAGAACTTTAAATTAGCCGACCCCGATTTTAATAAACCGGGTCGCATTGATCTAATCATTGGAGCAGACGTATATACTCACATTCTGCAAAATGGAGTTATAAAAATAGACGGTCTCCGTGGCCAAAAAACATTTAAAGGATACGTTGCTGTATTCGTTTGCATGGCCACCAAAGCCATACACTTAGAAATGGTAAGCGATCTAACTTCAGACGCATTTTTAGCAGCACTCAGAAGATTTATTGCTAGACGGGGAAAATGTTCCAATATCTATTCAGACAACGGAACAAATTTTGTAGGAGCTGCAAGAAAATTAGATCAAGAGTTATTTAATGCAATACAAGAAAATATAACGATTGCAGCGCAGCTTGAAAAGGACAGGATTGATTGGCATTTTATTCCCCCGGCAGGACCTCACTTCGGAGGTATTTGGGAAGCTGGAGTTAAGTCAATGAAATACCATTTAAAGCGTATAATCGGCGACACTATTTTGACTTACGAAGAAATGTCAACTCTTTTATGTCAAATAGAAGCATGCTTAAATTCAAGGCCATTATACACTATAGTTAGTGAGAAGGACCAACAAGAAGTTTTAACACCAGGTCATTTTTTAATTGGAAGACCACCTTTAGAAATAGTCGAACCAATGGAAGATGAAAAAATCGGAAATTTGGATAGGTGGAGACTTATCCAAAAAATGAAGAAAGATTTCTGGGTTAAGTGGAAAAGTGAATATTTGCATACGCTCCAGCAAAGGAATAAATGGAAAAAGGAAATTCCTTATATAGGAGAAGTTAGTGAAGTGCCGAAGATTATTTGGGATCCGCTGAAACTATCAATATTAAATCATACTGAGGAATTTGAACGATTGAATAATGAAATTAAATTTATGAAAGAGAACCATCAAAAATTGAAAGATTTACATTTCCATCATATTTCCGGACATGCTGGATTAATTATTGCTTTAATACTAATGATAGTATTAATAATATATTTCATACGGAAATGTGCTGTGCAACAAAGAATGCAAGCAATAACCTTTGCAGGTCCGTTGCCAGTACTATAAATATCAATAGTAAATAAACAATAAAATAATATAACAAATAAAAATATACAGTCCACTATATCGTTGTTTAATAGAAAATGTACTTCTACATAGAAAAAGCAAAATGTTTAAAATAAGTTAATTGAGTACAAATTGTTGAATTAAAAATAATGTAAACCATAATTGTAATCCAATAAAATTAAAAGCCAGAAAAACTAGGCCCATTGAAATCTTAGTTGCAAAATAAATGAACATATATCAAATAAATACAGTCCACTACTGTTATAAATGCAACTAATATACTAATGTACATCTCAGCTTTGCTGGCCCTTTGGCAGAATGTTCACACATGAACACGAATATATTTAAAGACTTACAATTTTGGGCTCCGTTCATATCTTATGTAAATGAATCGAGAGCGATAAATTATATTTAGGATTTTGTTATCTAAGGCGACATGGGTGCATTGCTCAAAAACATGTAATTTAAGTGCACACTACATGAGTCAGTCACTTGAGATCGTTCCCCGCCTCCTAAAATAGTCCCTTAGTGGGAGACCACAGATAAGGTCCTCGCCGCTCAAGATAGGCAGATGTGCCCGAGCGTGGGACCTCGATAAGGCGGGGACTATTTACTTAGGCCTCTGCGTAGGCCATTTACTTTAAGATGCGATTCTCATGTCACCTATTTAAACCGAAGATATTTCCAAATAAAACCAGTTTCTTACAAAAACTCAACGAGTAAAGTCTTCTTATTTGGGATTTTACAACGGGAGAAAGATAACCTTAGCCATTTCATAACTGTGACATAAGAGTCTACCTACCGCTGCACGTCTCCCTCAGATACTTCTTGCTGGCGGCGGGCAGCTCCACCTGCAGCCGCTGGGTGGCACTCTCCAGTGCGGACAGTGACTGGCGGCAGGAGTCGCCGAACTTGCTGGCCACGTACTTGTCCGGCTCGCAGATGGCCTCGTTCACATAGCCATCGGAGATGGTCTGAGTGGACCCACAGCCGGATCCGGAGGTCAGCGAGGAGCCGCATGTGCTGTGCATCAGAGGGCGGCTGTCCTCGGTGCCCCGCAGCAGTCCAATGCCCATGGTAAGGCGTTTCACCTGTGAAGGGATAGGAGTGCACAGAAAGTTATTATAAGTATAATTAAGTAATAAGTTTATATCTTATACCCCATTGTTTAGTATTGATTTATTTTTGGATTTTTATGCAACTTAAGTAAAGTGTGATGTAATATTAATACCATTTACTACTTTTTGTTTTCAGTGCATTCATTGCTAGTGTTACGCTTTGCATGTTGCATGTTGTCTGCCAATTTGGCAAAGTTTTTGCATTGCTATAATGGCGAATTCGGGACAACTCTCGCCTGACCGGCATTATCGGTGCAGGTGTGTATTCATTCAGGGATTTGTGGCGCCATCCCCCACAGCATACCCCCTGCTCCCTCCCCCGCCCCGAAAATCCAACAAACATCAAACACACTTTAGCTCTCACAGCCAGAACCACAACAACGTCGTGCCACACCACTTTCAATCCCCCCCACACACACACAGAAAACAACCGAGATTGATGTGTAAAATTTTTGGTTACCAATAAAATGTTAAACAGCGCTTGCCACGCCCCCTTGGCCGCACTACGCCCACTATGGCAACCACTGGCTTTTGCGGCAAATTACTTTGAAATGAGTTCGAGCCCGAACGAAAAGTTTGCGATACTGCCTTTGGGTTTTCATTTAGCAGCTTTTAAATTGTTTCCCATTGCGTTGCGTAATTAGCAGCCTAAGCATGAATTGGACTTGCTTATTTCGTCTTAATTTGCGATAATTATGTTGATTTTATGAAGATGAGCGCCGATTTAGTTGGCCGGTATGCGGCCAGTTAAATTGAGGATTTGCGCTCGATTCAGGCTCGTTGCTTCAATTGCAGCTAATTAAATTGGCGCATCGACGGCACTTGGCACTGTCGTTAAGTATGCAATCAGAGCATCGTGCCAACCTAATGCCCCCATTATGCTAATGGCAATCGGAAGGGAACGCCAGCGCATTATGCAATGCAAAAGGCGAAGGACTAGAACTCCAGAAGTGCCAGAGCAAAATCCCGAACGTAAAGAATGCAGATGGGACGGAGGCGGGACTTGGACTTTTCCAAGGTATTTTCGTATTTTCCCAGACAATGGCACAATAGACGTGTCTAAGCAGCATTCGCAGCAGCGGTGCTCCCATCTGCCATTTGATTTTCTTGCATTTTCCTCTTGCCTTGTTATCTGTGCGAAACTTTCGCACGTTGCCTACTTTCAGGCGGCGCCAGAGAAAAGTTGCTCCATTGTCCTGTTGGCAAGGATTCCTTTCCATGTCCTTTCCCTAGGCCTAAAAACACGTGGCTGTCGGTTGCATTTGGCGCTGTTGCTGCGATTTATGTGTCATAAAGTCAGTAAGTTAACGCCATTTGCCTGCCATTTGCCATGGCATCCTGCATTGTTCCCCAGGACTCGTGTTTTCCAACTTCAAACTGCACTACGGCAAAATGGGAAGCATTCAACGCCCTGCCATGAAATGGTTTAAGTAGAAAGTTATGAATGAATGGTAACGGCGCTTAAGTCCAAGTTGCTGCCGACAAAAGAAAGCAATTAGTTAGCTAACTATGCTCGCTTTAGGATTATGGACGGCAATTGAGTTATTGCTCATTTAATTGGCATTTAAAAGTGAGAAGTATGCTACTAAACTTTAACTGGCAGTAAAATGCAGTTTAATTGCAAATAATTTAAACTTTAGTTAAACACATTTAGGACTGCTCATTACAAGTTAATTATATATGCAGTGACAAATTTCCTGGAAAGTTTAATATCTGAAATATACTATATAAAGTTGCTAGAATCTAGGCAAATCTTTTTAAAAAAAGCAAGAAATGTTTTACATTTAAATATTTCTGGATTTTTATTTTGTGTAATATTTGAATATTTCTCTCAGTGTCCTCCCATTTATTCTGCATTTTCGTTGTGTGCAGCTAGTGCACCTTTGTTAGTGGCGCGTGCCAAAGTGGCGTTACTCGAAAATTTGCATTTGTGCAAATTAATTTAATGAACTCTTTTTCGGCTGCAGTTTTAGTGGCAAAAACACTTTCCACCTGAAGTGCCTACTCCTCTCCCAATTGCTTTCGAGTTCGATTCAAGCAGCGCAATTTCAAACAAGTGATTTAAGGTTTGTGCAATTAAATCAACTAAATAGAGAATTTAAGTTAGGCAACAAGAATTTTCCGTCATTTTCCGCATTTCCCTCGCTTTGCGCATTTCGTCGATGCTGTCTCGATTTGAAGTTTTCCGCTTCCGCCGCTACCTGGCATTTCTTTCACTAAGTACATCCCCAGCCGATGCTCCTCCAATAGGTAATTCCTTTCAAATTCCCCCACCAGCTCTTGTTTCCTGGCAAATCATCAGCGTAAGCAGATTTATGCTCTGTGCAAAGTAATTTGCGAGCAATGAGAAATGGGCAACAAAGGAGCCTGGCAACAAAGCAAAAAATGATTGCTCCCTCGACTGGCATCGCAAAATCCGCCTCTGTATTCAATACCTTGGCTAATAGTTAATATTAACTAGTTCGGAATCGGAAAAAAAGGAGAAAAAGCTATGTATTGAAAAAAATCAGTGGGCATACATTATGAATTATTGTTTCCTTTTGCTTAATATATATATCTTAAAGTGTTGTCCTACAATCTAAAAGGTTTTCTAATATTTTTTCGACAGCTTCTTGAGATATGACAACTATTTCTTACAGTGAACCCTCGCAGAACTTACCAGCGGCGGCTTATCCACCAAACGACGGCAATTATTCATTTCTGTGGGCGAATTATCCTCCTCGGAGCTGGGCGAGCGCAGATGGTGGGGATGCGGATGCGGATGTGGATGCTCCTGTCCGGACAGCTCCTGGACATCGTGGTGGCTATGCAGCAGATGCAGCTGCTCCACCGGGCGGCGCTGGAGTTGCGAATGCGGATGCGAGTGGCTATGCGGATGCGGCTGCTGGCGGGGCTGGGGCTGCGGATGCGGATGCGCCGGCGGATGATGATGATGGAAGTAATGCTGCGGCGATGTCGTTGTCACTGCTCCAGCAGCTGCTTCACTGCGGTTAACAAATGAGCGGGAGGATTAAGGACGAGGTATACTTTGCGTTGAAGATTAAGGGAGTTTCCGCTGCCCTACCCTTCCCTTCCCTCACCTGGCTGGCGACTTCTCAGCTGTCTCAATCAGCGTGGTCTCAGCTGTTTGGGATGAGGACGATGAGGCCGAGGAGGAGGATATGAATGTGGCTTTACTGTGCTGTGGTTCCAGACGTAGGCGTATATCCTGCATGATCATTGGTACTTAATTTATCTTGCCTCAAACATTCAAAGCATCTGAAATCAAAAAAGAAGTTAAAAATAGTTATGGCATACTTAATACTTAATAATTAAGTTTGAACATATATAAAGCCACCTAATTATTAAGTTATTTTCCAAGACAATTTTTCCCGCAAGAGGCAAGAAAATGTAAGGAGCTTGTTAAAACTCTTGGCAACCCCTTTCGAAAAAGAAACCCACAAAACTTTTTGCCACCACTAAGGGCCAGAAGTTCGGTCACTTCTGGACCCTATGCTAATGGCATCGTTGATGATTCCTTGACTTATTCTTGCAGTGCAAAATACTCCGCCTTCAGCCCGAAGTTTTGCCCCTCTTTAAGTTGCTGCCAGTTTGGAAAAGGCTTTAAGCCTTTCTGACTGCAAACTTTGTGCCCACAACTGGCTGCTTATTGAATCTCTCGGCATATAAAACTACATATATATGCGTGTTTGAGTGCCTCTGGCTTGTGCCGATAGTTCTTGGGGGAAACTTTTAATGCGATTTTAAGCCTTTTGCTATTAGTTTGCAAATTGTTTCAAGATTTTCAGCATATTAATTTTTAAAGCTTATTCGGCAGTGGTTTTTCCGGTTGCCAGTGGAGTGTCGGATAATTGAAACCGAATGTGGGTTAAGGTTGAAACGGAGCAAATTGAAATTGAAAAGAATAGGCGAAAGGAGGCCTTAACTTTGCCCCGAAGGTCTCGTCTTGCATCAGTTTTTGTTATCCAACCGGCCGGCCTGTGCTGCACCACTTTACCCACTTTTAAACAATGAACAATGGAGGTTTGTGCCACAAAAGAACTGGCAACATTGAAGGGGATGCAAAAAGGGTTGTTGCAATATCACATGGATGGTGTAAGAAAAGCTGCAGCTGCAGGCGAAAATGTCGACAGTTGTTGAGATGTTCTTGGATGCTCTGTGATGCTGCTCTGCATTTAACAAGTATACGCCATGCTGTCCGGGCATTAATTTGGCCAAGGATGAGGAGTCACAAATGTGCTGACATTTACCGTCACCCCGAGCTAAGTTTTGCAAAGTGTCGAATGACAACAAGGACTTCAACTCTGATTCCATTTGAGCGAAAGGCGAGCGGAGTGAGGATTGTGTTGCACATGTTAATTTGACTTGTCATACAGCAAACGTATCCACATGTTGTAGCTACAAGGATAATAAGCTGCACATATCTGCAAGCTGCGGAGTGACTGCACTTTGCATAGCACACTCCTGTGCGTCTTTCAAGCGGCAAGTTACTTACTCCGTGGAGAAAAAGACAAGAATAGGGACTTAGTTCTGTGTTTGTTTCCTTGTCTCGAATCAAGTTAAAGTTTTGCTCAATAAATTTCACAAAAAGTTGCCATTTTATTGCCGCTTGCTGGTGGTAAGCAAAGGACTTTTTATCTATTCAAGGAAACTGGAACTGCATAGAATAGTTCTGCAACGAAACAACTGCAGGGGAAGTTTATCCTGGTCAATTTTTTTTAAGGATCAGCTACACACGTTAAAGTTTAATTCTTTGTTAGTTTTATGTACAAATAGATAAGGGTATCGATTTGTATGTTTTCTCCAAAACAATTAAAATAAATGAACATATTATATTTTAGTAGATCGTTGATTACATTTATTTAAATATTTATTTTTTCTACTTTTCAATCATTTTGCAGACATTTGAAACACCTTTTGGCGTCTGTTTTCATATCCTCAATCTTTTCAATACGCTTGGCTTCAGTCTGTTATTCTTTCGCTCGGTGGGAATTGAAATTTACTTTTATGGCACCTGTCCGTGTGTCCTCTGCCATATGACAACCTTCATATCCACATCCTCTGTGCGCTCCATAAGTTCCTATATACTCCGGACTGTGTTAGTCCGCTTCCGCTCACATCTCGCACATTTGCTTGTTAGTTTATTGAAATTGATATTATGGTTATATGCTACTTCCCACCATTATACTCTCCTCCCGGCGTCTGACTGCGTTTATATCTATTTTCATGGAGATTTCGTTGCAGAATTCATTGTTAAATCGTTCGGAATAGTTTTTTTTTCCCCTGCTGGCTTCCTGCAGACAAAGTTTGATTGTCATATGAAGTGCTGGTGTCTCATGTCTGCCGCTTGGGCTTGTTCTCTGTCCTCAGTTTCCCATTTGGCTTGTTCATATTTTTCGGTGCAGAACACAATCCCTTTGGCAAATTGCACTCCAGAGTCAACGGCGGAGTAGGTTCTTTATGGACCCCGTTTGACAAAGTCTTTAAAGCGCTTACGTCAATCAATGGCCTGCAACATGCAACTAAAACGGATGTGGTTGCCGCAACAATCGCAATAACAATAACCCACGAATGTCAACAGTCTTTGAACCCGGCGAAAACACAGTCGCAGCTACAGATACAGATACAGTCGCGGAAACAATAACCTGGGTGGTCTTTTGGGCCGACATGTGAATTGTGGTAATGGAATACTCTGTTAACAACTCCAAAGAGCGAGAAATAACGGGACTGCCGCTTATACAACCTCAAATGTTGTAGGTGCGCCCAGTGCACAGGAGGCTACAATACTTGAAAGACTCCTAACAATGACAAAAAGAAAAGGAAACGAAGTTTTAAATGCTCTTTTAAGTTTTATGCGCTTTGAAGTTAAAAACCTTTACATATTATTTGGTCTTATTTAATTACATTTACTCATCGGCTCACCAACATAACCCACAGAATCGAGAATCTATCTGAATATCAACTTTCGTGAAAACATGCATAATACTACCACCTTCTGAAAGTGTATAAAATAGGCAGTTTAAGGAGCTACAAGAAAATAGGGGAAAGAGGGGCCGCGGTGCATTGCATACCAGGCACGACCGACGCTAGCCACGGCCCCACGTTGGGCGCCACAACCTATCACAAAATTTATGTAGCCATCAAAGCCAGCGGAGTTCGGCCTCCAAAAGACACTAAGGAGGCGGCTGAGGATGTGAGCTCGTGTGGCAGCCACGAATGCAGTTCAATTATGAATTATGCCAACAATTTCGCCGGACATGTTTGCCATCCTCGCCGTCGTCGTCGTCGTCGTCGCTGTCCCAGTGGCTGAGCCACTAATTAAATGCAGCTCTGTGGGGTCGATTTGTTGTGCTAATGCGACTCGCGTAATTACACAAGCCGCTGTGATGGCGACAACGGCGGCAACATTCCAAGACGAGCGTTGCGTGTGTCAATAGAACAGTGAGAAATGCTTTGTAGCCGCTCAAAGGAAAGGATGGCCAAGCGCAGATGCACTGAAACCAATATCGAACAATTTTAAAGGATGATCCGAATGATTCGCATTTTAAACTGTAAAAACAAATATTCTAAGAAATTATTTAAACTCCTAACTTGATGGCAGAATAAAAACTACGTTACATTTTAGACAAGCTCATGAAATATTTTTCCTTTTTTAGTTGTTTTTTCAAGTGTTTAGAGGCATGAGGAGCTTTGTGTCCGAACGGCGGGCTCCTTGGCGTCGTGTCTCTGTCCGCATTTGGCATGTGCAACACCAGCAACAAAAGTAGCAGCAACAAAAAGCACAACAACAACAATGGGCTCTTTGTTGTGCCAGCTCCTTGTTGCCAATGCCATTGTTGTTGTTGCTGCAATTGTACATTGACACCTCCTGGCTGCCGTTGTTTTTTTTTTTGGTGCTGCAGCCATTGGTTCTCTTTCAAATACCCTTGCAAAAGTTATTAACACTTATTTGACAAGTTTTTAATTCATATTTTGGAGTAATAGTAATAAGACCAAGAAGAATAGCCTTAGGGCTTAAAGTAAATTAAATATGTTTTATATTAACCATCCAAGGAATTCATTCAATTCATAGAGCTCTTGTGGAAAGGGTATCTTTGGCTTCGCTCCTCCAAAAGCGATCGCCTTTTGTCGTATTTTTTTGTTTGCTCTGTCATGGCGACGTACATGAAATTTATGTCGCCTAAAGTGCAACTCTGACAATGTGAGCTTGTAATTTGTTGTTTTTGTTTTTGCCGTACTTGTGGTTGTCAGCACTTGGCCATGGCTACTTAATGATTGTGTCGTGCAAATACCAAAAAGCCACGGGAGAAAACCATTCGCCGCTCAAAGTCCGACTTCGATTCCAATTTCGACTCCACATACACCAAGAAAACGAAATCCCAGAAAAGCCAAAGTCAGCTGTTCAACAAGTGGAAATGTGGAAAAGTGGAAGGCGTGTCAAAAGGCGAAAGGGGGCGTGGCAGCGTCATGCAAATGTCGTATGCAATCAGAAATGCATATCGAGAAGTGCTTTGAACGCCGCCGTGGGGCAACTGTAATAATTTATACAAATGTCTGCGGCATTTGACTCGGCACTTGTCACCTTTGGGCTTCCCGACCTTTGACATCCCCCTCCCCACCTGCACTATATATGTATGTTTATGTGGAGAGACCAAAAGATAGTTGTAATTCCCCTCCAGGCGACAGTTCAATAAAAGTTATGCCCGTCTGATGACACAGTTTGCCACAGACGATGTAAGCCGAGGTGGGCGGAGGCAAGGTGATGCATTTTCCTGGGAGATTGAAAAACTTTTGCCTCGTTGACTGTGAAAATGAAATATGTTTGGCTGCATTTCATGAATCTTTATTCTCTCCACAGAGTGACTGTACAAAAACAAAAAGAACTGGATCCCTAGAAGGCCGGGAGGATATGGTTCCACAGATGACTTTTTAAATTGTTTTGGGTATTTGCCGAATAAGTTTAAAGCTTCATTTTAAAGCCTTAAGGAAGAAAGTATTCAAATTTTAAGGGATAAGAAAAAGTATCCAGAGAAAAATATAAGCCACAAATAGCTGATAAGTAAATAAAAATAAATAAATTTCGATACAAATTATTAAATAAACTTTATTTTTATGCTCCATCAGCATATCCTGTTGTATTTAATTTATATTTCTTTCCGCTTGATTTTAAGCACCATATTCTCTCTTCTTCGTGCAGAAAGCAGGGAATTATGTTATCTGAACCCCAAACATGACTTGCAGCCCCTGCAAAGTGTGGCAATAATTCCAAGGCAAGTCAAAAGACCAAAATGCCAGGGGCAGGCTCAAGGCACGCCTGCATTCCATTAATTAACAATTAGTGCCGTCAAGAGGGGCCCTCCCCGGATTTCGTCCCCTTCTGTAATTTTTTTGAATTTTTGTTTTTGTGGAATGCCGCGTCTCTTTCCGGTGAGATGAAATTGGGTCCCGCGACAGCACAGGATACGGTAGCCGGTGCTCAGTGCACACAATCAGTTGATAATGATGCGGCAACGCCTTCTGCAATTTGGACCGTTAAGACGAGTAGAAAAGAGTTAAGAGCTCAGAGCTAAGAGGGATATGGCCAGATCCCAGATCCCAGAACCTGGCTAATGTCAAAGATGACAGCCCAGATGATGATGGGTGCCGGACTGGGATCGGTTGGGAAGGAAAATGACGACTACGACTGATGACTTGTGTAATAAGTGGAAAGAATCTTGTCGAGAAACAATAACTCGTTGCTGGCTGGCTTTGAACTTGAACTTCAGTGGTGGCTGCTAGCTGCTTGCTGCATGCTAGTTGCATGTTGCATGTTGCCGCAAACACAGCCTAATGATGGTTTTCATTCCGGTCTACCATATTTTTTTTCTTCTTTCAGCTTGGCTAGATCGCTCGACCGACTGCTCTGTGACTCTGTGCGCCTGTTAACTTGGCCATGAAACATTCGCAGCCCGGCCAGAAATTTCGCAACCGGCATTGGGAAATTGCCGGCAGACGAAACAAGGGGGTAAAAAGTGAGTTCACCTCGTCGCTCTACGTGTTTTTCTCGTTTTCTTTTATTTTCTTCATTTTTTTCTTCTTTTTTTTTGGTTGCATCTACGCGATCTCCTTGGCTGGATTCTCAAAGAGCCCCCCTCCTCATTCTGCAAAGAAAACTCGTTTTCCTCGCCATATTTGTGCGTTGCGGCGTCTTAACCGCAAATCCTTTTAGATATGAATTGAATTCATATATTATTTATGATCTGTTTATTTTTATTGTGCATGCCAGATGAACATCATAATGATGATTGGCTGGCAGGACTGCCGTGGGCTTAAAGGGAAAATGGGGGAGCAACGTATTCCATGCCTGTCGCTCAGCCTGTCAGAAATGAGAAAACTTCTAATTGGAATTGCTAATCAAGTCGGGCAATTTTCGGTCCATTGCCTCTGTACCAGACTCCATACTATATCTTTTCATTCTCGCAGCGAATAGTGCCCTTGCGGATTGATCGCTTTAAGTGGGTTAAGTGGAAGCAAATTATAAGATCACTGATTCTTGGGCTAAAGGAAATTAACATAACATTGAAGGATACTTCAGGAAGGGTAGATTACGATCAAGATGATCTACTTTTCAAGTTAATTAGTTACTTATTCACTTGAGTAAACTTTAATCAATACTATATATCGTATAATTTTATGTTTTAGGCATAAAATTAAGCCTACACTTCTCCTTTTTAATAGTCCTGCAGTCTGGCCGCCAAGCTCGAATTTTATGACCCCACAGTTCGTACATATAACACCCCCATAGTACCCGCCCCCGAAATGTTCCGCCCACTTTTGGGCTCTATTCTTGGCGGACAATATCCAGTTTAAAGCGAGACGATTCCACGGCCAACGGCGCCCCACACGACGATTCGCAAAGTAAATCGTTGGCAGCGAAGTTTTGTGCCTCGATTGCCTCACCTGCCCCACCTGGCGAACCCTCTGCTAACTTGGCCTGTCAGCCTGTTGCCAACAGAACATGGCCTTAATAGTCGGCCATGTATATATGGCTCATACTCGTCGCCGGGTTGGTTATTACAATTATTATTGTTGTTGACATGCCGCTCGACGCTGACAGCGGGCAATTTAGCGGCGCTTTGAAGGGTTGGGGCAAACGGTAGATGGAAAAGTCTTGGTGGAAAATGCGATCTGCTATTCCCCAAAGTGGCGTCCGAAAATTGTTCAAAGCAATTCGACCGCCAAGTGATGGGAAAATGGATCCCTAAGAGTTCCATCGATTGGATCTCTTCGAAACGGCGGCAAATACTTCAGATGCACTTGAAAGTTAAGAGCTTTTCCGGCTCAATTTTCCACGCAGCGTGAAATGCTACTTTTCAGTGACAGCGTGCGGTGTTTAACTCACTCTGAGAAGAAGTGGGTTTTCATTCGGAGCGCGAGCAGAAAAATAAAGCAAAGCGTGGAATGCAATTAAAATGCAACTTATGAAGCGGATTATGGCAAACATGTATGCACATATATGCAGATCCTGCTGAGTACTTAGCCCAGAAAAGGGATAAAAAGCAAAAGCGGAAGCTTCGAAAAATACAAACGGCTAAAAAGGGGAAAACGTTAAACAGTTTAGCAGAGCTTTCCTGTGCTCCGCTTTAATGATAATGAAGATTATGCCACACGAGATGCGAAATGGAAAGGGGGGGTTACTGCTATGTGCTATGGATGCAGATGATGTGTTGCATGGAGTTGCATGATGATAATGTTGCTGTTGGCGCTATAATGAAATTGTTGCTGAAGCGTCGGTTTGGAAAACTGCAAAGCTGCCGCAGCAGAAGAGCTCAAGTAAAAAAGCAGAAGCTTCTCCCCTACAGTAAAAAATGTGTGTGTGAGTGTGTATGAGTGTGTTGACTTGTGTTCACTAGTGTGTGTTAGCCGCTCTTCAAGTGCCTCTTAACGGGAAACGCTTTGCATTCCATGCTGGGGATTACATGAATACTCTTCAATGGGGTCGCGAGATATGCGCTTAATATTCTTCAAAAAAATTTATAAATAAATCCACACGTTAAACAACTTACATAAGTAACTACGAAGAGGGGTATAAGATTATTCTGTACCACTACGAATTTAAGAATATAGAGTATCCATCTCTTCGCAGTTGGGCACATGTGATTTTCTTGAGTTTTACCAATCTTGCTTTTTTTCTGTCCGCGCAGGGAACTGCTGAAATGATGTAAACAAATTTCAAGGAAAACAATTTGGATAATTGCATTATTTCGACGAAGAGTTACAGTTATTACAGCGTTGGTCATGAGGCTACCAAGGGAGGATCCCAACCTGGTAGCATGCCGCTGATGAGCTGCCCAGATGCGCTGTGTGGTCGCTTCCGACTGGCGATGGGATAATTGCAGGATTGCCCGATTGCCAGATTGCCCGATTGCCGGATTGCCGGATTGCACGGCATGCAAATGAGCCCGGATACTTAACCCTGATTCGACGGGACCAATCATAAAACACATTTGCTTTAATTATACACGACTGAGGATCACGTCGATTGCGGCGTGCAGCTGAAAGCCGAATTGCATTTTGGCTTGGCTTACATTTATAGCCAGGCCATAACCGCAGGCTGTTGCCAGCAACAAAGTGGCATTTTCATTATGGACACCGAAACCGAGGCGCTTCCATTTGGACGACTTACACCTGCTCAGATTGCCCATCCTGGCCTCGATTCAATTGCAGCCTCAATTTATTCAATTATTATTATAAGCCATAGCCATGGTCATGGCCACGCCCACCATCGCTGCGATGGCAAACGCCTACGGGCAGAGGCGAGGCAATTGAAATTGATTTGCCGAAAATGCTGGGTGAAAATTGCCGGTTTGAGGTCGAAAACAATTTCCCAGCATTTACATAATTCTCCTTTGTTGCAACAGCAACGGAGCTTGAAAAAAACTCAAAATTTTCATCTGGCATCTGCGGTTTTCCTCCCGGGCTCGTTACGCTTGTGATTTTTCCAATGAATATCGTTAGCATTTCATTAAGAGGCGGCAATATTGCGGTTGCCCCGCCGCGAGGAGCTCTCTAATCGTAAATATTTTGTGTAAATACTTATACATTTGTCGGACTTCTCGTTCGGGGGCAAACGGAACGCATAAACATGTCGATAAAGAATCCCGGATCAGGTTCTGACTTCCCCCTTGAAAAGTTCGGGCCTGCAGAGCTGGAAATCTTGAAATCTGGGACCACGAGGCTTGCAGTTGGTATCTTGTCGGCTTGGATACTGCTCCTGATTTTGATGAACTCTTGGCATCCGCTGCCTTTGTTCAGAGCTACCCAGATACTCAGCTACCCAGCTGCGGTCCCGACTTTGATTGTCTTTTAATTAAACGACAGGCGAACAATAAAAAATGCTCCAAACTGGTTTCATTAATTTTCATAGTCCCCCCAGTCACTCGATTGCAGTGTAATTTAAGTTCGAACTGGGCTATATCTTCTACCTGTCCGTCGGTCGGTTGTTATTTGCTTTATGGCTGTCAAATTTGCTGCTTATCAGGCGCTTTATCTACATCTCTACCTGTCGCTGTTGCTCTGTCAATAGTCAGGGGTTTATGGGTAGTGAAGTTGCATTTCCTCGGCTTATCTTATTGGAGCAAACGAAAATGCAATCCACTAAATACTCGGAAAAACCTTTAATTGGATGCAGGCCGTCTGATAAAGTTACTTACTCGAGTGGGCAAGCAGCGGCTGATAAACTTGGAATTTACTTAGTTCGGAGTTTCCTTAGTTAAAAGTTTCCAGTTTTCGAGGGTTGGAAACGTTGGTTCTCCTGAATTTTTAGATGCACTATTTCGGGGAAATAGTTAACATTTTGAAGGGGAGTAATTTAGAATGTTTTATAGGCAGCGCTAAAGTATATGTACATGTATACATCTCAATTTTCCAACTAATATATGCATATAATACACATATGCATAATTTGAATCGAAACTAGACATTTGAAAATATATCTCATTTATATGCCAAGAAAGGGTACTTCAATATTAGTATATTTTATATCCTTAAGTTAACTGCCTATGCTAAATTTATCTCATGTTTGAGTTACTTGATTGCCTGCTGCTAGCTTGGCATTCCTGCCCACCTCTGTTTAATTTGTTGAAAATTAAAGTCACGCCGTTGATATAATTCCACTCCATTATGTGACAAGACAGCCGGCGAACCGAGTTCTTTTCTTGCAACTCCTCCGTTGGTACTCGCGAGATTTGTTGTATCTGCAGTCGTTTACCTTAATTCGCCTGTCCAAATTGCTATTTATATGCAGCGCCCTCGCTTTTAATTTGCAGCGCAAATCACGAGCACTATATAGGTATATATATCTCTCTCTCTATATATATATGATGCAGAGGAGGGTTTGGCTGTAGGTTCACCTACTCCTCCTGCAATCGAAAAACAAAATCAACAGGTGGCGCGCATATTTCAACATGCGGCTGCCAAGCGAACCGAGCGAAATATCAATAAAAATGCCATTTGTTGCGATTGTGCACGGAACGTTGGAGTCTCGAAGACTGGGGACCTGGATCTGGGGACCCGAGCCCCAGAGTCTTCGGACTGAGAACCCCTGGTAGCCACACATAGATAATTTCGCCAGCAACCTGGGCTTTGATGATATTTCTGCTCGGCGTGTCTCTTTTTTCGGCTTCGCTTAATTTATTGGCCACACTTTGCTGCTGCTGCTGCTGCAGTTGCTGTTGCTGCATTTAAACGACAAGTGTTGCAAATAAAAAGGAAAAATTAAAGCGGTGCAAATTAGTGGCGAGAAGGAGAAAGGGGGGTCTAAACGATGGAGAACCAAAGGCGACGTCAACACCAGAGGGTTCGAGCAAAAACGTGTTTGCAGCGAAAAACTATTAAAAAAGCGCCCAGATTGCAGTTGTTTTTGCTGGTGGTGCGGCGGTGCGGTGCGGATGCAGTGGTGCAGTGCAAGTGACTTGGTCGCGGTGGCTTAATAAAGGCAGCCAGGTTTAGGGTTAACATCCCAGCGCCAAAGGCCAAAAGTGCTGGCCAATGCAAACAAATAAACAAAGAGCGTTGCTGCTGCTGCTGTTGTTGCTGCTGCTCGAGCACACCAGCAACATGTGTACTTGCTGCAAAAAGTCCAAAATGAAGACATGAGCCAGAGTCAGAGCCAAAGAGCCGGAACCCACCAGCCAAACAGCAATGTCGACCTTCTTTTGTGAGGCCCAGCTGCATAATTGCTATGGCAACAGCGAGCTAACGAGTTGGGGTTGCAAGTTGCTAGTTGCAAGTTGCCGGGGGACAAGTGGAGACCTCTCTCAGCTGACAGTTGAGAAATTAGAACGGTTTTTGTCTTCCAAATCACATGCACGTGTTGCTCCAGTCCAGGCCGAGAGTTGCTGTCGTCGCTGCATCCGCATCCGCATCCCCATCCTTATCCTCCAATGATTGGCGGCTGTTGCAGGTTGCAGGTGCGTGCTGCAGTTGCTGCTGCAATGTTGCTGTTGTGCTAGGTCAGGCATCAGCCAAAGCCCATTTGGGGCGAGCTTACCCTAACTCGGGGTAAAGATATTTTCTAGATTCAATCTAGATTTATAGACCTTATCTTCTTATTATCTTGAAAAACATTAATGACTGCACATCTTATGTACTGAGTTTCCCAAATAGTGTATGCCAATGTACGTTTATTCCCAGCTATATTTTCTTTTGGAGTGAACATCCTGCTTTTCAGACTAAATGATTTTAATGTCCATCTGTCTGCGCAAATGTTCATCTTGACTGGTGTTGCCTGTGCTGTTGCCGTTGTCATGTTTTGTCTTAAAGTTAAGTTTCCCCCCATGAGTTGCATATTCGATTACCGACCGACACAATTCCGACACAGGCCTCCTCATTGAGGGTTTGTTGAAGCAATCTGCGTGGGTGAACACTGGCGCATGTTGTTGGTGTTGCA
Source organism: Drosophila simulans (assembly GCF_016746395.2). Classification (NCBI taxonomy): domain Eukaryota; kingdom Metazoa; phylum Arthropoda; class Insecta; order Diptera; family Drosophilidae; genus Drosophila; species Drosophila simulans. The sequence continues at coordinate 5,846,905 of NC_052522.2, forward strand.
AGTGTTGCTGTTGCGATGTTGCTGTTGGGTTCGTTTGTTTGTTGCCGTACGTGATTGCGGGTTGTTGCCGTTGATTATTGCCTCGCGCGGCACGCATATAAATCTCGGTGTTTAAATCTCGAGTTAAACTTGTAAATTAAAACCTTAATGAGTCTGTGGAGTGGGCCAGTGTTTAGTGCCCCGCTGTGCCGACATGGCCAGGATGCAGCCGAGAGGAGCGGGGGTGTGATTTATGCCTGCTTCTATGGCTCTCTAGATACATATACCATTTGAATCGCACTCCCACAACATCAGGCAATAGCGTGCTTGATTCCTTTGCGATCGCCACCAATTAGTTGGCCACAATCACATGCAAGACACCACCGCCGAGAAGTCCCACAACCGATGGCCTCATGTCGATTTCTCCAGCTAATTAATGCCCAGTGAATATTCTCACGCTTGGCCAAAGGAAGGAACAGTCGCCACGGGAAAAATAAAGTCAACCGCAGAACATGTTCTCCATCGTCTGGCTGGCCAGCAAAGTGTAACAATCTCCGGCTTCCTCAATTTAATTTGCATTTTTATGCCTGCCCACGAGTTGATTAATTCAGCTTAGACTGAGCTGATTACATAATTATTTAATTACCTTATATAACTGCCGTATCCAGCTCCTTTCGGCACGAAAGCAACAGGTGTGCTGGGCAAAGGTCACAGGCATAAATCAATTAATCTACGTGTTTTTCGGGCCACAAATGTCGCTGGTTTGTTTGCTATTTTTTTCCCACTTTAGTGAACACTGGTTTCGCAATGGCTTAAACTATGCACACACACTTTTTAACTGTTACGAAATGGGCTGCAACTTAAATCCGGCAGGCAACCTGTCTCTTTGCATTTGCAGTTTTCAACCGAAACTGGCGGCACACACGACGAATGTTGCTGCTGCGATGTTGCTGCGATGTTGCTGCGGCGTTGCTGCTGCTACTCCGACGACGACGTTCGCTTCCGCTGACTCAACGCAAACGACTAAAAAAGGCCACATAAATTTTGATGCACATTCAATAGGCCAGGCAACATACACAGCAGCAACACCAGCAACACCAGCAACTCAGCAACAGCGACGCCGGCAGCAGCAACCAGTTTCCTTCCATTCACACGGACATTGTTTGTGGATGGCAAGTGGGCTCGCAGCACTACGTTCCACTTTCCAGCATCCACAGTGGGCCCGTTTACGACTCGCCAGCGGTTTGTTATCTTTTATGATAAGACCGGGAGAACTAGGAACCGTTTTTTTTTACGGCCGCAAGCTTCATAATTTTTAATGCCCACTTCTGGGAGCCGCCTTAAATTGATAATTTCCACTATTCCCGCAAATACACAAGTATGCCTCGAACGACTAATTAATTGATGGCTCAATTAGGGTTAGTGCTGCTCGGACAGTTAGGAGCAGTTTCAGATGGTCTCTTGATTTTAACGATTCCTGGCCAACTACTCATAACTACGCCATTTAGTGTTCGCAGTAAAATTGTGCTAAAAAACCGGGCTAAGATGAGTTTGATTGCAGATGGTTAATAATCAATGGTTAGTAATCAACTGAAGAGGTAGAAGAGATATTTTTAATGTCTAGGAGAATGCTTCAACCTTATTGATGGAAAAATTATAATAAAGTGTTTAATGGTAGCAGCTTAAAGGCATAGTTAAAAATAGATACTTAATGTTATATGCACTGCAAAAAAAATGAAAAGTTGCTTTTGTTTTCTGCCTCGCAGGCTGTTAAAGGAAAATCACTGGTTTTCAAAAAGTTCAGTGTTTCAACTGTGAACTAAAGTGGCAACTTTGTCTTTCGCCAGTAACCACGCCCCCATCCGCCCACTTAGCCCATTGACGCGGCAAAAAATTAATTAAAAATGCATTAAAAATGTTTGCCCCCCGCGCTTTTCCGACTCGCATACTGGATACTCCCCATTTTCAGCCGTTTCTGGAACTCAGTCGTTGAAATGCCAGTCGCAGCTAGCAAAAGACGCATACAGCAAATACCCGCGAAGAACGTCGGCAAGAACAACAACAGTGAATACCGCGAATACAAACCGAGATGGCAGCAAATCTTTTCTCCACTTTTGCACAACTCCAAAGTATTTACAAGCTTCAGTTGGCAGTCGCATCTAAAAATGTTTGGCATTTGCCAACACGCACCAATGAATAAGTGAAGTTGAAGGGAGTTTTTCGGGCAGGGGCAGCGGAAAATGCGGAAAAATCGTCGGGAAAAGAGGTGAGGTGAGTGAAAATGTTTGGATTTCGAACGAGCTCATTTCTAGCGTGCGTTGCTGCATTTCGAAAATTATTTGCCAAGCGATGGGCGGAGATAGGTGGGGGCTTCGAGGGACGCGGACTGGGCCACAGGGATTGGCAGGAAGTGCTGGGCGGTTTTGGAACGGCTCCTCCCGCTGTTAGATGAACTCCAGAAGACCAGGCGGGCGGAACGGTCCGATCCGGAGACCGCGGCAGACGGCGTGACTTGGATGAGTTATCGTCGCGGCCACGCGTGAGTCTTCCGTATGTGCACTAAATATTCCAGCACTCAGAGAAAATACTTGATGGTTCAACAGCATTTCAAAGAAAATTAATGTGTACTTTCTATGCACCATTATATTTGCCTTCTTAATAACATAAATTGACTGTATTCTACCATAGAAATATTAAATTTTACAACCAAAAATATATTTAAATTTCAAAACAGTGTAGTTGTTAAATTTCTTGGAATGGAAATAAAATGTGCTGTTATAAAAGTGAATTATTCATTTTCAGTGTGCACACATGTGTGAGTGCATCTGCGAGTGTGTGCGTGTGGGTGTTCGCCTGCGCTGCCTGCTGTGCAAACAAAAGGCGGCCATAAAACTGCAACAGTTCTCATAATTTATGACAAGCGGAAAAAGTGAGTTGACTGATAAGCCAACTGGACATGTTGGCACTTTAACGAGTGCGAACGGCCTTTTCATTTCTATTGCACAAGGGGCTCCGAATTGTTGGCTCCCAAGTCTCTGTGGCAGCAACATCTTCAGAGGAGCTCACGAGCAGCAGCCGAACTCGAACACGAAGCTGGGTTCTAGCTGCTGATGTTGCTGCTATTGTTGCTGCTGCTGTTGCTTTTGCGCCACAAGTCGCCAGTTGCTGCTGCTGCTGTGCGCCGCATCACTTGGCAGCGTGTTTTTTGTCGCCGCGTCGACGTCAGCAGCAATTGCTGCTGCTGGGCGACACTGGCAACATGTCGCTGGTCTAGCTGCAGTTCCAGATGAAGTTCTAGGTGTGAGTGTGTGTGTGTTGCCAAGATGTGGTTTCCGGTGGTGGGCAGAAGGGAGCAGCCAGGTGCGGGGGAGACGAACCAGTTGTTGGGGGAGATGCTCGAAAGTGGCATGGGTGAAACAAAGGAGGCCTTTTGGTTTACAGAACTAGTTCAGTCAGAGGAAGAGTACTTCTGATTAAAGTTAAGTTGCTTGGCTTAACCCTTTTTTCACATTAGATAACATTTTACTTTCCAACACTTAAGCATTTAATAGAATCACAAGTTTCTTGCAGTAACATAAAGCATTTTTTCATTTCCCTTCTTAACCAATTAGTTTTAGGCCCGTTTGTTTCCATCAAAACTGATTTAGAATGTGGGCTTCAAGCTTAGCTGTTAATTATACAAAAAATGTTAATGATAGCTAGCTTTTTTTCTTGGTTTTCCATCTTCATTCTCCTGCTAATGAAGTTCCCCCGCTGTTACCATTCCCTCCCCCCAACACGAGTGCAATTTGACGTGTGCTTAGACAAACTGAAATGTGGCAATGACAACTGATTTATGGTGTTCACTTCGCGGCGAGACTCCAGCTTCGAGTTTTCAGTTTTGAGGCTTGTGGCCGGCAATTTGCATGTGTAATTGCCTCACTTCGCTTACATCTTGCGCAGCTTCAATCCCACAGTGCCCCAATCCAATCCCATGGCTCGTTTTCCGTTGTCCGTCCAAAGAGCCATTTCAATTCCCATTCCCAGTCCAATTCCAGCTTCAGCTCCAATCGCACTGTCATTAGTTGGCGTAGTTTTTGACAGCAGCGAGTGGCCCTGGTGGTGTGTTGGTTCATTTATGACATTCGCTGGCTAATTGCCGGCACTGAATAACTACAAACGTTTCTCATACGCCCCGTGGGCGTGGCTCGTGCACTTTAAAAACGCATTAAACGGCGACAACAAATGTGGCAAGCAAAGGGTAACGCATCACGGTGTGCAGGGGGAATTGAGAACAGCCCAATAGTGGCACTTGCAACATGTTTGGGGCGTGGCCAAATTATGCATCTGAAGAGCTCTGGGGAATGGGAAGCGATTAATGAACACTGCAAAGAGCTTGAATTATGCGATATTTCAATTAATCAGTAACAAGCGGGGAAGGAAAGTTATGGGTTCGTACAAAATAAAACAACTGTTTTGGTAAGTGAAGCTTAAAATATTAAATTTATTGCTGCCTAGACTTTTTCTTAGTGCACCTATCTGCAGTATAACACTTTTACCTGCGCTCGTTGGCCAAGATAAGATCAAAGATCACTGAGCAAGTTCACCTCTTGGAAGTTTCGTGTTGGCATTGTGTTGTTGCTGCCGCCGTTGTTGCTGCGACTTGTTGCTGTTGCTGCTGCTGTTTGTGGCACGCGCGTTGCTGCTGTGCAGCAGGTCAAAAGCGTGCAGAGCTGAAAACGGTAGCCATGATAAATGTGGCCCATAGAATCTGCGATTTCTTGTGCCTCACATTGTTGCTGCGGTGTCAGATGTAGTTGCTGTGTCAAGTGTTGCTGCTGCTGCTGCTGATGTTGCTGCTTCGCCTCTTGTTGCATCTGAGGTGGCTGCTTGCCCCAGCTAATGTTGACAATTTAGCACAAAATTTGTATGCCATGTTATTATGAATTCGCAACGCTTTCATGCAACATTTGCCGGGGCAATTAGTTGTGTTTATAATTGGGGACGTGATCGCTGTTTTTCGCTTGTCCCCCCTTCTGGTTGCAACTTTTTCTTTTTTTGGCGAAACGTGTTTGAGCGCTATAAATCAATTTGGCGCAGGGTCGTCGAAGGATGCATGCATAAATTCCAGTGAAATTGTGTCCCAACGAATGGAAAATGCTCTGAGATTCTCATGAATTATGACTCAGGCGAAACCATTTTGAAAGTTACTGAATTTATGGCGAAATTATTTATACTAATTACGATGTTATTAAATAAAAAATGGTTATCATAGTGGTGAAATCGTAGTGCCTTAATGGCCACTTAATTTTTGGTAAATTCTGTCATCCGTTTCGGGTTAACCATGTTTTTATAACCCAAACTTTCTGTCTGCTCTCTTTTGCTAAAGCTCAAATTGAAATCGCATAAAGGGAGCGTGCAAAAAGATGTAAGCCAAAGCGAATTAAAATTTTATCGACAACAAAGTTGCGGTCCGACCAGCAATAAAAATTGTTACGCTGATGAACGACATGACACCAGCAGCAGCAGCAGCAGCTACACCAAAAACATGCAGCAACAGCAACTGATCGACCGCAGGAACAAGCAGCAGCAGCAGCAACAGCAGCAACATCAAGCGCAACAGCAACAACATTGGCACTCAGTGGACCGCATCGCGAAATTCCTTCTTTTTTCAACATTTTTTTTTTCGTATGGAGTACTTTAGTTTTTGTTGCTCTTCGGCAGAGCAGCCTGCTAAACTCAAAATGAGAAATTGCTGCCGCCGGTGCAATTTTCATGGTTGACCTCATTTTGTGTTGCCGCTGTTGACTTTGCGGAATATTTTGTGGCAGAGCGCATCATGTCTGGCCGTTTGTCTGTCTCACAAACTTGACTGGCTGACTGACTGACTGACTGCCTGCCTGTGCTTTTTGGCCAAAAAGTGAGTTTGCAACTGGGTCCGAACTCTTGTCAGCGCCTGTGACAATTTGTCGCTAAACAATTTTTGGGTACCGGGCAAAAGTTGATGTTGTTTATGTGTTGCTGCTGCAGTTTTCGGGGCGAAAATTCAATAAATAACAATGTAATTATATGTTGAGTCGGGCGAGTTGCTAACTCGATTTTGTTGGCCAGGATACCGGGCAGGAAATACTTTAATGCCTCGGCTGGGCAACAAAAGGAGCACAATCTACATATCAGCCCAGAGGCAAATTGGCGTTAATGTGCCGAGTCAATATTTACCTACACCACTTCGACATCAAAGCAAAACGAGCTACAGATACAGGATGTGTATGTTGTGTGTATGTGTGTAGATATCCTTCCATTTGCCACCTGGCCTGGGTCAACAACATCCTACCCAAGTGCGTGCCTCAAAGGGTCCCCATTTTAACACCTTTTTGTAACATCTCACTCTGCTTCTAGCCCCACATTCTGTATCCTAGACACTCTTGGTTCGTCATAAAAATCAGGTGCGGCATATTAGGGACAGCTCTGTGGACATGGGCACAAAGTAGCCATGGCCCACGTCAATGGGAATTTCAAAATGGCAAAATGCAGACAGTGGACAAGGAGTGGAGACAGCAGGAAATGTTGTCTGCAGTGTCCTGTAAACGCTTTGTTTACAACGGTAGCCATGATTTCTCTTTACACGGCAAGGATTTTTACAAGGTAAATGTTAGTAAAATTTAAGTAAAATATTCGTTGTGATTGTGGTAAAATTTGTAAGGAATCTTGTATCTTTTTGATATGATTTTATTGATAAATCCAAGCAATAAGTAGTCTATTGGGAACTGGTAACTAAAGCTAAAGATTTCTTTAGAATTTCTCAAATTTTTTTAAGTGCACTGGGAAAGCAAAAACCCCGTCATTCATCCACGGCTGTCTATGACTGGCCTCTGAATCGGTAAGATAGATTTGACGACGTGTTTTCCTCTGTTCGCCAGGGAACATTTCGCAGCATGCTTACTGATGCGATCTTTGTTTGTGCCCCGTGCTTTGCTTTCCATACAGCAGCAATTGGAATAGCAATAGCAGAGCAAAAGCAAAAGCAAAGCAAAGCAAAAGCGGCAGCAGCAACAACGCGTCGATGACAACGACGGCAACATGACCATTTCCCTCCATTGCCATCATCTCATCTCAATTTTCCTGCTCCGACTCGCTCGGTGGCAAAATGCTTGGAAAATGTGCACAATTTTCACATCCGGTGTCACATTCGATTCAATTGAGATTTACCTGAACGTGACTAAAATACGCAAATTAAAAACGCTTCACGTTCCTCTATCCTCTGAGTATGTTTGTGTGTGTGTATCTATGTTTTTGTATCCTGTTCCCGAGTGTGTGTGTGTGCGTGTGCCGGGTATCCCAGTTACCATGTTAACAGCATTTACCGAGCTTTATGGCCGAGATTTTTTCCGGCTGCCCCCTTTTTTTTGGGGTTAGTGGAAATCTTGTGTGCAATTTTTTTGTCGGCTGGCTGGCTGGTTGGGTTATCGTCGTTATCATTTGAATAAATTACCGCTAGACGAAGCAGATGATTGGATAATTTGGATCCGTTTAGGCATTGTATTAATCAAATACTGGCTTATTTCACATCCCACTGGATGTAAGCACTCAGTTTGCCTTGCTCTCCCAGCAATGTGCCACTTAATTAAATAACTAATTTAAATTTTTGGCATGCCAAATGCAATTAACTATGGCAATAATTGGCTGGCCACCGAAAATACACGGTAAATAATGCGTATAATTGAAACAATTTCAACAAGGCCCAATGAACCGTGTGTGTGCGTTTGTGTGTGTGCGGAGGAAATGCGAAAAGTCAACGCCAGAGGGCGCCATAAATCGATTAATGCCAAAGTGTTATGTAAATAAAACAACCAAATAGATACATTCGCCACTCCCCGAACCGCTCACTCAATTATTTATTATTTCGCCATATTTGCAGCCGCTTTAAAGTCAGAATTTAAGCTCAACTCGGCTTTTGGCGAATCACGCGTGAGTGGCTTTCGGTTTTGGTTTCGTTGGAGAATTAGCGACGCGTCGCCAGTTGAATAAATCGCATTTACAAAAAAGTTAAGAACAGAAATCACGAAATTAACGTCATAATATTTCAGCTGTAAAATTGCGGTTTTCAATTGCAGTCGAACCCTTTAAGCGCCGACCTTTAATGGCGCCAACTTCAAAGTGACAATAATTTGGCCATTAAGCCGCGAACTGAGACCAGACCATCGTCTTGGCCGGGAATCTCCCCCGTCTGCTCATTAAATTGGCTTGTCATTTAATTGTTCTTCTGGCCTCATGGCCACGCATCAAAGGAGTTGGCTCTGGATCTCTGCTCTTTTTTTTTGGTGCATTGCCAATTGTCATAATGGCCGAGACGGCGCTGGCCAAGCTGGCAATTATGAGTTAAGAGCCAAGAGGAATTACTCCGCCAGTCCAGACCCGTTCAGTTAGTTCCCGACCAGGCTGGTACCATTAAAATAAAGAAATGAGCAGCCCGGAGACGCACACAAAGTTTCTGCCGAGAATGGGGGCCATAAAATTAGTCGTGGCCAGGAAAGTGCATTTGCTTGTGGCCAACTAGAGTGGGAATGAGCCAAGAGGGTAGCACAAGGACTGCAGTGAGACCGTGGGTTGAAAACGAGAGAAATATGAGATCTAAATCAGTAACGATGCATTTAATCCATAACACTAAATAATGCAAGTTCTATCAGAGAGTATAATAAATATTTGTAGGTTTGTTATACTATTTTTTGTATGGACCTTAAGTTTGCCTTGAAACCACTGTGTTTCTGCCATCAAATCCGAGATATTGCAGCACATCGTCCACTTCTCGTAAACGTTCTGATGAAATGGAATGGACAATTTAAATGCAGCACTGGGCTATTGACACGCCCCCGTCAATGGGCTGCCAACGGAGACCACTCAAGGGTTAGAATTGCTCCGGAGTTCTGAAAAAGGGGTGAGTAGCGGGCAAAAGTGCGTGATTTGGAATGGTTTTTAAGAGCGGGTCTTAAAAGGCTACACCGGAGATATATGCGCTAAATGATGACGGTCATATGTCAAGCGGTTAACTGGACCGAAAAGTGATGGAGTGCAAGAGTTTTTGGGGTGAGCAAAACCATAACGCACTGCAAAGAGCTTTACAGCCGAAGGAAAACTAAAGGCAGTCAGGAAAATACTGCAAATCCAGAGTGTGTTTAAAATTATGCATGGTTTCACCTCAGCAGGGTGGGAATAATGTACGTAACACATACAACTTTAGCAATCTGTCAGATTCTAAGCTAAAACTTCAATCAACCCAGGCAAGTTAATTGAATTTTGCCACAGCCAAAAGCTCAAAACTTTACACGCACTTACAGAGAGAAATTTAAGTTTATAGAAGATATTTTTATAAACAAGTTTTCAGAATGACAATGGAATATTATGATGGCAAACTCATGAAACAAGCCAAAATAGATTATATTGCATATTTTATGGAACTCATCTAAATAAAAATTTTTATTTATATCTTGCGCATTAATATAGTTTCACAAATTTCTCTCAGTGCCTACACAATTCCCCTTCGACCTCACAATCCATTTACCACAAACTGCTCATGTTCATTTTATTTAGAATTTGTTTTCAAGTGTTTTCGAAAAATGTTTCACACGGAGTTAGGAGGAGGATTTGACTTGACTTGAGCGCTTTGCATATCCCTGATATTTTGCATATTGGTCGAAAGCCAGAAACTTTTTGACTTTCTGCTCTGGTGGCAGCCACAGGAGTAGAATTTTTTTGAGGGTACGAGAGATTCAGTGACAGTTTTCGGACAGTTTTGCATGGCGAGCATATGAATAAAATTGGACATGGAGTAGGGAAGTGAGGCGAGCGGACGTGTCATGAATTCATTTTGCATACATTGCCAGCCAGAGATCAAATTTGCTTTGGCATCACTGGCATTTTGATGGCCCAAACCACTTGCAGATTGGCTGGCAGGACACAAAATTGCAAATCATATTTCAATTAATGCCCCAAAACAGCATCCATGCACCCGTAATAAACGAAATGATTACATGCCAATCCAATGCAATCCAATCCATTCCATTCCCTCTGTGGATCTGTTTTCGGTGGCTAATGTGAGCAAATTCGGCTGGCGAACAAACAATTTGCAACTGATTGGCATGCAAAATGGTTCGGCAAATATTGGCCACAATCTCCACCACGCCGCTTTAAAGATACCCGAAAATAGTTGGTGGTTCTGTCGCATTCAATATCACATTTCCAATCTATTAACTGGCGAGCCGAACCGCACTGTCAGACTGACGCGTGGAAAAGGAAAAACCTCGCGGAGCTTGATTAAAAACACCTCCCACTCCTGCAACATCGAATAATGTGTGAAAAATCGGCAGCGGGTGTCCTGTCACAGGTTAATTTCGCATGCAAATAATGTCACGTGTTCCGTTGTGTTGTGTCGCATTCGCTGAATGAACTTGATTAAAATTCAATGCGACGTTAATTAAATTTCCCCAATGCAATTTGCAGTCGCTTCTTTTCGTTGGCTTCGCGGCGATATTTTTTAAAGCTGCAATCAGGTGGTTCTCGCTTGTGGATACTTTTATAAAGTACTGAGCTAAAAATATGACAAAAATTTAATATGATGCTAGGAAGTTATTAAAGTTTTTTGGTAGGGCCATGCAGTTTAGTTTCATTTGCATAAAGAGTAACATTTTTTGTGAACCAAGTTAGTTCAAACTTTAAAGCCACCGCTCGCTCACCTCTGCCGTTGCACGTGGCGTATGAGCAATAGGCACATAAATTATCCGGCTAACATTGCAAGGACTCGCTGAGGCACCGGAATTCCGGTGCATTGTGTGGCTTCCATCGACGCCGCCAAGTCTAGACAAAGCAATCATAAATAATTTCAGCATAAAGACGTAATAATTTGCCTCAACTCTTTGCTACCACCTCAGCATTCTACGGATTCTATGGCCCGTGACCCTAACTCATCAGAACTGCGACTCTCTCTTGTTGGCGCTGTCCAAATATTTTGTTATTAAATGAAATTGCAATGTTTGCTGCTGACCACATTGGCGGTGGTTGCTCCTGTGGCATGATGGGCGCTCTTTGGTCCTGGCGGTTGGGGGATTCGAATTGTTGCTCATTATGATTGCAATCCGGGATACCGGGTTGCCCAGCCCCCAAAGTCCAAACATCGCCATGTTGTTGTTCTCCTGCTTGTCTGGGAATTTCATTTCTGGGTTCGGTCAGTTGCTGGCCATGGGGCGAATTTCACTTTTGCGTTTTGTTAAACGTTTTTATGAATTGTTTTGTCCGTCTGCTGGTCCTCTTGTTGTTTCAGCTATTGTTATGATGCGGTTAGGGGCGAAAACTAGCTGTGGGCCAAAGGTCAAGTGGGAGGGGCTTGTTCACACTGGGTAGTTCGGTGGATATACACTACTTCAAAGAGTATTAGTTGGTAGTCGAACCTACATGAATTAAGAAGTTTATTGGAGTATTTAACTTATCCTTAAAGTGGCGTTTGCTAATAATATTAAACAGTTTTCTTAATGACAGCAAGAACCAAATATATATATATTTTTTTATTTTTTAATTTATATACGTTCTAGAGAAAGGGTATTTCTAGTTCTTATAAGCTTGCAACACCTTTCCCCCTCTTTTGTTGGCCACCCTGTGGGACCAAGTTGGCCATGTTTGTATGGAGCCGGACAACGCAGCCATTTAATGAAATTTTAAACATTTTTGTGTTCTAATAATGAAATGCTTATGGTTGGCTTGCTTGTGGCCAAGGACGTGGCCGTGGTCAGAGTCCATTCCCCCTCCCCCACTCCAGCTCCCACCTGCCAGGACTTAAAGTCACTGAGTGGCAAGAAGAGCCAACCAACCAACTTTTGTAGCACATCCAGTATTACGGGAAAGTGCGAAAATTGCAGGTGAGTTATGGAAAAGTAACTGAACCGAACTGAAGAGAACTCGTTAAAAGTTATACTCCTTGTTGCCATCAGCGATGCTGGAATAAAAGTGTTTTGGTGGAAAGTTGGCCATAAATAATGCGCTGCTCGATATTAACAAGCCACGACCGAGGTGATGGCGACTAAAAAGTTTAGCGCACTTCAATAAACAAAGTGCCAGTCAGCTCTCGTCGCATTTCACCCCCTTCAGACAGTTCTTACGCGGTTATTTTCAAGTTGTCAACAGTTTATTGATGTTGGCTTTTTAGCCAGCCAGGCAGCCAGGCAGCGACAGCCACAAAGCGCGACATAAATAATCAAAGGCGAAAAGCTCCTCCAGCAGGCAAATGGAAAATGGTAAAATAATTTCAACTAAAAGGTCGTGATGTTGTTATAGAGTACCCCGCCCCGGAATTTCCCGCGATTGTCGCCCGCGGGCATTCGTCTTTCATATCCGGATTCCCGCATCCGTTTCTGGCGAAAAGGGAAATTGATTTTGGCCATTCTCGCAGTGGGGCTGGGGTATCGTACAAAATGTTAATTAAGTGTCTAGTTTAAGAGCCGGGCCCAAAGTCAACCATGAAATATTAAGCAGGCTGTGTGCGGTCCTTAGAAATTTCTCCCTCGGCTCAAGGACAGGCTCTAGTAACCTGAATACCAAACATACTCGTATGTACTCGTGTACCATATATGTAGCCATCTAGCCACATATGTGCGCGAGCTCTTAATTAACTGGTGTGCTAACTAGGCTCACATCTACACACACACACATGCAGCCACCCTGATAACGGTTGAAAAATGTGACTTAATGAAGTGCGAAATATGCGAAGATTTCTATGGCTTAATGAGGCGGCATATAGAATATCTGATGACTGAGCGTGTGGTCTGTGTGGATATGCTTGATGGGATACTCGTAATATCCTTGTATCGCATTTCTATGGGGAATATCTTGTGGCTGCTTTAAGGACACTCGATTGCTTTAAGTGGGTTCTAGTTGTCCACAAAATGTCAAATTCTTTGGTCTGCTGACTAGAGTTACCCACTGCTACTTATTTTATTTAATTATTTCTTTTGGTTTAAATTAGTTGCATTTTTTATCAACTTTTAAAACATAAATTTGTTTTACAGTAAAATCGAATTATAATAACTAATGACTCTTTGAATTTAAGAGCTAACACTATTGATACATTTTTTTTATTTATGACAAATGCCGTGCGGCATATTATCATATCATTAGGTATTATATTTTAAAATTGGTTAAATTGCATTTATTATTCAATAATTAATTTATTTCGGTGCTCTACATCTGCATGATTTTTATTAAGCCTAATTGATGGTGCAAATTTGTGGTAAACGTAATCACGATGGTGTTAAAATTTTAATGTTGTGGCAAACATAACAAATTTAAACCATTTCAAAAACATTGTGCAATTTTCGAGGGTATCCTTGACTTCTACATACCTCTCCCAACACATTTGTCCTTTTTAGTTGTCATGTCGCTGTTGTTGTTTTTCCTTTTGGAGCTACTGGCACTGCTCCACTCGCCCCAAATCGAAGCTATAAAAGTAATTAAGATAACGACTTTTGTGCTGCTCACATTTTTGGGTTCCCCCGTCCACCCGCCGCCCACTGGATGATATGTATCGTGTATTTGCTTTATAGCCAGAGTTTTACAATATTTCCTTTTGGCTCAATGCCCTCGAAGTCCTCGATCCACACCCCACCCCCCTTCACTTTTGCCGGCTTCCTGTTGTTTGTGCAATTTTCTTGAAATTTCATTTCTTAACTTTTGCCGCCGGGCTTTGAGACTGTAAATCATGTGAGCAACCAATGGGGGTGGCATTTGGGGGGCAGGGCGTGGGCGAGGAGTAATCAGGAGTCGATGGCATGTGTTATTGTTGCTGCAAGGACACAGACGGTTGCCAGCTGGATGTTCCTTTTCCACTAATTGTTTGCCTGGCCACGGGGGGCAAAAGCTGAATGCTGGAAGGAGCCAACGTATCGATTAATTAACCAAATTAAAAGATAAAAGTTTAGAGCGATGCCGCCATATGGGGAATTTTGATTTATTCCTTTTGCTTTCAGCGGCAAACAGGAAACGGACAATCATTTTCAAAGGGGGATGCAAGCCCTGAAAGCCTCATTATCGGTATAAGATAACAATTTTAACAACTTACAGAGGGTGGCATAATTAATTAATTCAGAGAAATGCTTTAGAAACGCCTAAAGCCAAATCATACTCAAACACCAAAGGATCAACAATGGATACCACGAATTCATTTTATAATGAGTGGAGAAGCATACTATAACAACTAGCTTATAAAATTACGTTTGCCGAAATTCTAATTTGAAAAGTTTAATTGCTCATTTAAGGGAAGATTACTTACTAAAAACTATACTCCTTTTAATTAATTCAGATTATTTTGCAATATTTGCATATGGTTACCATTTAGATGAGCCTAAAAATTTTAATTTAAACGAAAGTAAGCTATAGGCTAACCTAAATGCCAAAAGGGTTGTAAGAAAAGCAATCTAAAACAATTTGGGTCAATTAACTCTTCAATTTATTTTGTTTGCTTTGTAAAATGGGAATGGAGAGGGTAATTATTGTGACAGATAAACACATAAACTATTAAGTCAATATTTACTCAGCATTAAGAGTGCAATTACATTGAATGCAATTTAGGAATGCACTTTTCTTTAAAATCAGAGTTAACTGCACTCTTTAAATGATTTTTCCAACCTCAGCGTGTTGGCTGCTTTTGATATGCACTTGGCCGAGTGCCAACTGATTTTCTGTTTTATATAGATTGTGCGCCACAAAGGAGCTTGCCACTCCCCTCTAAAAAAGAATCCCTTCTTACCACCGAGGCGCAGCTAAACAATTGAGTGCACTTTGCGCCGCTTGTTGCATACTTGCTGGCGCTGCTGTCGTCGCAGGATCACGTAGCTAAGGATAAGGGATAAGTCGGGCAGTCAGTCAGCCACCGGAGCGGTTTCGTTATCCTTGTGCGTGCCCCTGCTGACACATTTTTTTTCACTTCCTTCTCAGACTTACATCATACTCGGGTCACGGCTCGTTGGACACTCGAGTGGCACATAATTTCCGCCATACTGCTGCTAGCTACTAGGCTGTACACTTAGAAAAGAAACCTACATCTTAAAGCTTAGCATAACATATTGTAATGCATGTATGCACCCAGAGATTAAAGGCTGTACTTACTTAAAGAGCAACTTGCTATTAAAGTAAGCTAATATATTCTGTGATTTTTGGTATAAGTTTTGGCCACAAACCTTTGTTTCAGTGCCTCTCTGTTTTCTTCGTCTGCCTTCTTCAGATTGCATTACTCAACGGGAAGTTCGAAGCGGTGGCTGATTGAATTTTCTTCTCAGCTGGCCAGTATTTTCCATCATTATCATCGAGCCAGGCTGGATCTGCTTTAAGCGCATTAAAAGGGAAGCATCGGAGGCCGGTGCAGAAATGTCGAATGTGAAATGCGTGCTAATTAAAAGGCAAAACATTTATGCAATGGCAGACTGGCAGCATCCGCAGCAACAAAAGGCGCACAAAGGCAACGGCGGCCGCCATGGCAACACATGCTCCAGCTCCAGCTCCTGGTCCTGGTACTGCATCCTTTTTCCCCTCCTTCTCACCCGCTGGCAAATAAATCCCATATAAACAGAAGATAATCCAGGCAACATCATGGCAAATGCCATTCATCGCTGGGGGTTCTGCTCCCACTGATTTTCCTGTTGCTCCTGTTTCAACTCCTTTGGTAATGCGGATGAACGAATGAATGGGTGGCCAGAATCTCTGCTGAATGATTGACCATTCATGGGTGCATTCGTCGTCAGTTATTGATTTTCCCAGGATACGGGCTGCTGGGGCTGGGGTATTCAAATAGAAGAGCTGTTTTTGTAATTACCTGCGGTGGGGCCAGTTTATATAAAGGTATGGGGCAAGCAGATGGATAGTGAAAATGAATGGCGGTTTAATGAGAACCCCGCGAGCTTTAATCTAATTGCTAGGATCAAAGAAATAATTATTGAGCTTGAATCGTTCTAATTGGTACTAAGATAAATATTTGGTGTATGAAATTTATATTCCAAATTAGCGTGTAGAAAATAAACTTATGGCTGAATCGCTTTAAAAACTAATTATATAACTTGCGTTTCAATATTGCTAATACATTGAAATATAATGTGTTACAAATAAAAATCCCAACATAACTAATTTTTAGGCAAACCCTTGTCATTTTAAATTCATAAATCGACCACTTTCTAATTTCCATTTAATTTATTTACCAGTCGCATGAGCCCTTATTTGTGTTTACTTTTTCCCAAGGGAGCATTTTGGATGTTTTCTCTGGAATTATTGCAACCGTTTCGTAATTAGTGAGGAATATATACAAATGAAAATGAAATTTACAGGGCGACACTCTCCGTTTTGTTGCCTTTTCAGCTGTCAGCATTGAAAAGCTAAACAAACTCGTGCAAAAATTATGCAAACAGTTGCAGTGAAAGGGGCAAAAAAGTCAGCATACATTGCCGATGAAAGCACTTCATTAGCGAGGATGCTGAATGTTTATTCCCACATATGCCTGAACTTCCGGTACCCTTTTGAAACTCAATTTGAATTCCATTACGTCCAAGTGCGCAGAACCAAAAAGGATCAAGATTCTAGAAAATTGGAAGAATTCCTTCACAAACCTTACATTAAATGCCGTTTTCAGTTTATCGGAAACTATAATCTGATGGGTAGGGTTTTAGGTACATGGGCTGTCCAGGGAACTCGGATTGAATTGTTTATAAACTATTGTACTACTCTGCCTGCCAAGCAATTGTGAAATGACAATTCCATTTCAGTTTGCTCTGGTAATTTTGAAGACAATTTCATTGAAATTTTCCCATGTTGCGGTCGGTGAGATTGGCAGGCAATTAATGATTGGGTGGCTTCGATTTAAATCGGAAATCGCTGGCGCCAGTTAAATAAATAAATAACTAAGAGAAACCAAACCCCACGTACACTTAATTTATTGTCATAATTATTACATTTTCCGCATTCAGTTATTGTATTCATTTCGATTCGCTTATTAATGATGTAACGTTATTAATGCTGTCAGCGTTTCCATTTATTTGTAATTTGTTTGCCAATGTTTTTCGCAGCGCTCGTTATTGTTAATGGCTCTTTGTTTTTACGGCCTCTGGGGTTAAAGTCCGTCCAGCTTTTGTCCAGCTGCTGTCAATGCGAATATTTGTAGTTTATATTTTAATATTTTATGCACTTGCCTGCCAATTGTGTGCATCGTTTGAATTATGGCCTTTATTTGACCAAAGCAAATAATATCCAATATCAATCATAGGCCATAAAAAGGTTGTTTTTCACACTGGTTAAACAGGAAATGGTTTAGCGAAGTGCCGACATTGGGGATTGTTGGCAATGTTGTCAAATAGTTTTATTAAGCCCATGACAATTACAGATTTATTAAATTTCTTTACTTCTTTCTCTGCGATTTTATTATTTTTTCTTTTATCTGCTATCTGCTTTTAGGATACAGCATAATTCGGAGATGACATGAAAGCATAGCATACTTTTATGGGCCTACAGTTTATTGGTGTGTAGAATTCATGTGTAGAAAAAGTAGCTAATGTCAAAGGCATGTATATTTGCTGAAATGTATAAAACAAAAGAATAACTACCAATAACTTGATTTTAATCACAATTTCAGAGTGTGAAAAAAATATTCCATTTTGTAACAATAAAACAATTAAAGTGCCATGTAAAAATCTGACTAAGTGCACATAAGTTATTCAGTTGCGTGCGACGTCGACACCTTTCAACGCAGAAGGGAATCCCCCTGAATGTTGTAGCTAATATAGTGGCTCTAATTATTCATGCCACTAAAATGTTGCCAGCAACATGTTGCCGGTTGAATTGCGTCGAGAGCTCCACGAGCCGCACTTGAAAAATTAATGAGTGCCACTCGAATCGCTAATCACATGTAAGTGAAGCGTTCTCTGGCCAACCCTCATCCATGGAGGAGGGTTCCTGGCGGACGGGGGAGAACAGGAAGCGCCTCGATTGCCGGGGCGTGGATACATTAAACTCTCGAGGGTTGCGTTTTTGCTGAATGCCATTGTTTGATTTTTATTCATATTACACTTTCACAATAGAAAACTTAGCCCTATGTCGGATACAAAATATTTCAATTAGTTGGTAGGCCTAACTAAATTCGAGGGTTGCTCAGCCCGCAATTCCGTAAACTATATCACATGTACTTATGCATAGAACAAAACAAATTCCTAATTACTTTCACCTATCGTTCCCTTTGCAGTTCGATATTACTTGCCCCGCCCCATGAAACCCCGATTAATAATTATTTTCTATAGCTCGATGCTTTTGGCCTGCAGACTCCTCAGGATGCCGAGTAGCTGCAGGGACTCCAGTGGCTCGAAGTCATCTGCATAGCGCACTGATGAGGGCTTCACCACATGACGCTCCCTGGGCATATCCAATACCAATGGCAGTTGTTCGGCCATCACGGAATGGTGGGTGATCAGGGCTTTTAGGCTGGTGAACTGCTTCTTGGCTCCCTTCAGGCGGTACATCTGGTTCCGGGTGGACTGCACGGGATAGGTCTTGACCTTGTTGCTCCTCTCGAGTCGCAGGACCAGTTCGAAATGTCGCGGCGTACTGCGTCGCAGGAGAAAGCTTCCAGGTGTGGCTTGCTGCAGGTGCTCCAAAGCAGCCTTGGCCGTGATCCTGGGCTGATACCAGGGACACGCCAGGAGCTCCGGCTCCTCGTCTTCATCATCGTCGGAGTTCTGGTTGGCGCTGATGTATCTGGTGAAGAGAGGTGCTGCTCGACGGCGTTTGCTCATGGTGTTGGGGGAATTCTCAGCTAAGAGTTGACAGCAATCGGATATCCCTGCGTCGGAGTCCTCTTCTGCGTCCTCCTCCTGCTCCTCTTCGGGATTGGAGTCACTGCTCGGCTGACTGCTCTGCCAGCAGTTGAGGGACAGCAGGGACTTTTGGGGCGATCGTTTGGGCGTGGTTGGGCTGCTGCTGCTGGTGGTGCTACTGCCGGTGGAGCTGCAGCTGCAGTCCGCATCGCGTTCCTCCTCCTCTTCTTCCGCGTCGGCGTGGTACGAGGAGTCGAGAAGGTCCTGCTAAAAGAAAGGTGAAAAACCAATTAAAATACCATTCAAAAGAAAGGGTTCTTCTAGTCTTAATTTCACTTATGAAAACCTTTTTTGGGTTAACCACAATATTGAGCCCAAAATGGTTCCGCATATCAAAATATTAATTTACATAGACCACTTATCTAGAAAGGGATTCCTAGTTTGCTAATTATAGACTAGTTCTTAATATAAATACATCATAAACAATACACACCTCATCATAGTCGCTTGTGGGTTCCTCGTTTAAGATCTGTTCTTTATGAGAGGGTTGCGCGAAGAGTTTGCGCTGCAGAAAACTCTTCATGCTGTCGTAGACCTTGTGCGTGCGACTCTGGATCGGTTCCTGTTTATCCATTTCTCCGGCGGCTGGGAATTGCAGCTTGTTGCTCCATTCATCGCACTTCTCGAAGGACGACTCCTTATTGTACTGACCATAGATGTCCGAGTAGCCAGGACATTTGATGGCATTGCGTAGCTGTCGGGCGAGAACAAACAAGATGGATTTTTTTTGTTAGTAATGGTCAGGAAATTTGTAGAAAGAGTGTTTGGACTGTCCCTATAAATCTTATCTACGTCGGGGTTTCCCATTTCACTCGAAGGACGCTCTTATGCAACAACCACGCAGATAACACACACTGCCATCCCATTATCCTGGCTTTGTTCTGCTTTCGCCTTTGTTAGGCCAATCCCAGTCTCAGTCCTATTTTCGTTCCCATTCCCTTCCGAAAACCCCATGACTGCTTTGCTAATGCTTTTGGGTAACTGCTGCTGTGATATCCTTGTAATGCGCTTGCTCTACTTGTTCATTGTTGTACAATTTGCCAGTCCGTTGTTTTCCCTGCTCGTGTTTGCCTTTCATTTCGCTTATAAAATATTCATATGCAGCGCCTGCGGAGGGTTGCTAGTGGGTTCCTTTTTTTCAACACCTACTTTCGCTTTAAAAATGTTTAAATAGTTCTCACCTTTACGTGGGAGAACTCAACACTTTAGTCGGTGTTTGTTTGAGGTAAATGAAAAGCGTTTTGATTGTCCTGATATTTAGATCATTTATAGAGTAATTCCTGGTAATGAAACTAAGTGCACGTCTGATATGAAGATGGCTTATAATGTCCACTGAATCGGAAGAATGATTATGGATTTGGATGCCACCACCTCGACCTCTTTAGCTTCCCGTAATTCCAAGTGCAATAGCATTCTTCTCCCTTCAGATGCACCCCTCGGTTTTGTGCATTGTGAACCGAAAATTCATTGTACCCTTCGGCACGCACACACACTCGAAGGAAAAATGGCAAAGTAATGAGCAATCGATTGAAAAGGAGTGCAGGACACAATGGAAATCCGACGACCAGGTAGAGCTCGAAGTGGGATTACGAAATTGAATTCGATTGGGAGTGGCTGGGGGGCTTTATAATTCAACACATTCAATAAATTAGAGGTTTGGGAACGCAAACAAAGGAAGTGCAGACGTAGAACTTCCGTTGCAGGCCATCGCCATTGATTTGCATTTCCAATATCTTGTTTATATGTGAACAAACATGAAGAGGCCCCCAAAAACTGTTGCTACATCTTGGCCAGTTGACCAGTAATTCCTGGCCAACGAGCCATGGCCAAAAGAGTTTTCTTTGATGTGGCCCCGCAGCGCATAAATCTGTTGAAAGTTGTTTTTTTCTTTTTTGGCTGTGGGGTAAAAGCGGCGTGAAATGCCTCAAAAGTGTACCTTTTATCGGCTTAAATCAAACACAATGGGCCAACAAGCGTTTAATGGCTACGATTCTTGCCAGCTACATGAGTTTTAATTTATGCAAGGCCAGTCCGAGTCCGAGCCAAGCAAAAGAAAGGGGAACACTGCGGTAATTTCAATGATAATAGAGCCCAAAGAAAATTGGGATCGAAATAAAATCCAGCACACAGTAGTGGCTCAAAGGTGTTGGCGTGCTGGCCCTGTTCATCTTTGATGGTGTTCGTGCTAATGCAATAATCATAGGTCTATCCCCTGCCCGACCCAATTGGTTTTATATTCCGATCCTGGCCTGCGGAAAGGTTGAGCTCTAATTGATGATGAAACAGCGCCCCGGGCCGGCTTTCCATTCCATTCTTGGTCAAAGAGCTCTTTTGTTTGGCCTGCGAGGTGTTAGCATATTTTCGTAATCAAAATGTGTTACAATAAAAACTCAGGTAACCGAATCGAGGCACCTTCGACAGCTGACGGACAAGAAGGTAGAGGTAGAGGACCCTTTGGTCTTCGCCCTTCACGTCTTATAAAAACAGTTGTTAAATTTTCATTTATTGTGCATTTAGATAGCGGGGGTACAGAAATTAGTTGAAGTGCCCGGAGTGAGTCGATGAATTTATTGAAATGTTTCCTTTGTGCGCCACTCGAGGTCCCACCGACATATGCCTGAATTTTTGAGCTCTCCCTGGAAAATCAAGCAGCTGCTGAAGGGTCTTGAACAAAACAAAACAAAACCACCCTGCCACTCAAGCAGCCCACAACTTTCCACCTTCGGAAGTGGTTTCCACTGGCAAACTGGTGGCTTTTAAATTGCAACCGCAATAACCGACTAACCGGCTACTTATCCGCTCACAAATTGGGCAATTGCCAAAGCAGCTGTGCTGCCAAAACAAAACTCCTCCCATTCCAGTTGCCACCCCCCTTAAAAATACCACCCATTTCAAAAATGCTGCACCAAGTGTATCAATGAAATTTTCGAAAATTCCTTCAGACATTTTCCTATCGAAATTAGTAATATTTCATTTGGCTCCGGGCCATTAGTCGAGCGTTTCTGAATACTCTGTAGTCATCTCGCTTTTAGTTCCAGCTAATTTGACAGTTTTATGCCACACCAAAAGAATCTCAAAGTGATCCCAGCACGGACACACGTGTCGGGGCTTTCAAAATGTCAGAGATACATGGACTTACGAGTAGTTTATGACATTTTTTAAAACACGTCCCGCACACATTTCTCCCCCCACGCCCCTCAACTATGTACGAACAAATTCGGTTTTTCAGTGAGTTGGTTGGTTTTTCTTTTAGTTGGTTAAACGAGTTCATTTTTGGGGCTCGTAAAATGATTTTCTCACTAATTTAGTTTTATATGCCAGGAAAAATGTTTATAGTTTCAGCTTTTTGGTATGTTTTGTAAATTTTTTATTACAATTAGCTTTGCCTTTGGCTGGAAAATCCTTTGTTTAGACACATGTGGCGTGTGGCATTGGCTTTTTTATGGGCCTCCCTTTGTATCGTTTTTCTTTTCTGTGGCATTTTTTTATAGGTGTAAAAAATTGGGTCATATAAAAATTTATTGAAATGTGAATCGAATTAAGCTGTTTCTTTTCAGCCGTTTGTTTTATGCGTGTTTAAAAACCATTTTGATGGGTTTATTAAATGCAAATGAAAATTGTTGAAATTTTAATTGCGTTTTATGGGCACATCGCTTTGGGGCTGCGTGAGTTTTTCAAGAGATGAATCTCAAGTTTTTTATATTTTTGAAGAGCACAAGCAGGCAATGAACTCTTGGACTTTATCACTTTGAGAGATGGTGAACAATTTAATTAGAGACTCTGACAACTTTTTCTACCACTCCAATACGTCGGCCCTTGTGTGTGGAAAGTCTAGTAACTGGGCTTGCAAATAGTTTTCCCCGAGTCTAGTCGTCTAATGCACACAAATCCTTGGTGGGAAGCCATATGAAACTCAAACACGGACAACGGGACTGGTGATAACGATGATGTTGGCTAGCTTCTCGGTACTCGGTACTCGGTACTCCGTTCTCTGTTGCCGGTTGATGGCCAGACTAAGCCAAAACCAAAAACTATTTGTAGCCAGCGGAGTTTGGTCGGATCAGGGGGCTAGGAGCTGACAAAGAAGAGGTATTGAGTTGGGTTGGGCGGCTCGGGTACCGTTGAAAGCTTTTTTGCATATTTGCATTACATTTTCATGGCGTGGCATGTGGCGAGCAAAACGAAGAGGGGCGAAAATTTATATTGAGTCGAGCGTAAAAATAACAATGCAGACAGTTGATGGTCGAGGCGGCAGACGGCATGAAAATAAGTGAAATTGTTGTTTACTCAAAGCGACGGGGCCATTCGTAGTAGTTGGGCAAAATATGGAGCATAAATTACAATGCATGCAAGTCGAATGCAGTCGCCGGCTATTTAATTATGCTCATCAATTTGCGCAGCCTGCAGATTGCAGTTTCCCCAATAAATCTTGGGGCATTGTGAACAAGGCGTCTGCTTCGAAATTCCTAATTAAATGCACTTAAAAGCGGTGCAATTAATTTTCTATCCTTAGCGTTTCCTCTCCAGGGGCCCCCGAAAAATCAAAGAGTCTGCATGTAAATACATGTGTAGAACACGAGCATCCAAATAAACATTAATCACTGCCCTTGAAAGGGAGTCCAAAGGCGAGTTCTTCGGGAAAAGTGCATTAAAATGCCTTAGAATTTAAATGCCTCAGCTCATTGCTGCTAATCGTCGCCAGCAGTTGATTTAATTTTAGCTGCATCTCATCGAGAATTATGAGGCCCATCGCGGGATCTCGGCAGTCGAGGAAATCCACTTAGGCAGGGCGTTGAAGGCACCAGAGCATGGCATCATAAGCCACACGAGGAGGAAAATGCTTTCAGCCCGATTTCCCCAGCACAAATCGCTTGAAACCATTGTCTGTTCGGGAAAGTTTATGCGGAAGCTGATTTTTTAATTTTCCAAATTCATAAACTGTGCTATTTGCATGCCCATATTAAATATGAAAGTTTAGCTATTGATGCATATTTTACAACAAAATTTTAAACATCATTAGGCTTAAATTATAAAATTAATTAATCAAATGTCTATCTGTATACTATTACTTAAGTGATTGATGCTGCTTTTCTTCTATTTAAATATATATATTTTTTTAATTATATCTGTTGAAGATGGGTCCATGATACTGCTCTGATAAACGTTCGTTATACTTGAAGCGGAATATGAAATGAGTTTGAAAAAGTTTCCCTTTGATTAATTAATTAAAAAGTGCCCGCCTAATGAAATGTAATCAAACGCCTATCCAACGAATAATCTCTTGTTCATAAACACTTTCGCAGAGTTATCCCCTCGAGCGCAGTTCAGTTTAATAAACCCGCTGCAAAGTCGATTTTATCATCTCCGACTTAATTGTCTCCGATTTTAATCTAGCAATATGGTTGCAGTTCGCCCCAAACGGATGGCATATGGTCAACTCCGACACAGCCGACAGTTGTGTGACAATTTTATTAGTTCTGGTCCCTCTCGATATGTGAATTTGTCGGTGCTGCAGTTCGTGACGATTCCGTTTTGTATCTTTGACCCGCGCGAGATAGGATGGGAGATGTCTTTTATCTGTTGCGAACCGGCTAATTGAAATCGTTTGTCAGCACAGCCAGTTGGCTCTGTAAACAGAGTGTGTGTCTGGTAATAGATTTTGATAACGGATGCGGTGGGGTTTTTGGGGAGGTGTCGAGCGATTTATACTCGAAGATCTAAGGGATATAATAGGGCGCATTCCTGCACTTTTCAGCCTGAAGAAGTCTTTTGTGGACCTCGAGTCTTCTTGGTAAAACAACTCCCGTTGCGGCCACACCCAGACTTCCCGTTTCAAAAGACAATCCTTTTGGGAGCCAAAACAGCCAACACCTACACCTAAAATTGAATGCGAAGCGAAGAAGATAGATTTTCATAGATCAAAACAAAGAGAATCCAAAGAGACGAGATACAGAAGGCGATGGGTGTCAATTCCAGTGAAAAATGACTGGATGAAAAATGCAAAGGTCGGCATAAAAGAAGGCGGGGGCAAAACGCAAACTGTCATTCAGTTTAAAATTACAAACTTTTCTTTCTACTCTCCTCGTCGTGGTTCTTTTAAACAAATATTTTGATAAATGCTGCTCAGATGTCGGAGCATTGTTATGAATGCGCTATTGTATCTGTGAGTGTGTGTGCAGCATCTACGGATGCCAAGTCAAATAAGCAGATTAGTGAAGCAAAGTAGCTGCGGTCTTAACAGAAAGTTGACTTTGCATTCAGGTAGCTGAAAAGGCAGTTTGTCTTAATTAAGCTATCGCCATAGGGCCTATCGCCTTTCGGGCATCGCGGCTAGACGATAAAGCCTAGTTAGCGCTTATCTGGAATCAAAAACAAATAACATATGCGCCTTGTTTGCATATAGAAATGCATTTTGTCAAATCAAATCAATCACTATCTTTATGGGCCCAACATATGTTTTGATTTCAATTCCCGAATCGGGCTTCGCGTTGCTGTTTGCTCTACTTATCGCCAGAAATCAGGCTGCATTTACAATTTGATTTATTTGAATTCAGATTTACGCTCGGCTTAGGTCGCCTACTATCGCCACCCCCCATTCGAACGCCCTCTGTTTGCATATATACTTTGATTTAGTTTTTATGCAAATCATATTTATTTGGCCCTATGTGATTTAGTGTTCCACTGATTTACGTCGACAGTCGAGTTTATTATGCTGCGCTGTCGTTGTTCTTGTTGTATTTGCTTTGTGTGGCCGAGTTGTTGTTCGTGGTATCTGTGACACTAAATCATTTTAATTGTTGTCGTTCGTGTTTTGAATACGGCCATGCCCCCGTTTCCGCCCCTCCGCCGGTCGACGTGGCGGGGAGTTCACTGTAGATAGTGCTAAGTGTGCGTGGGTTGTTGTCCAAAGAGGTATTTCGATGGTGTGTGGGGAGTGTGAAATGTGCATAGACTGTTAGATTCTACAGAGATCAGCTTGAGTCATCAAGGGCATAGATATTTATAGAGAACTTTCTCATGGAACTTGAAGGGATTCTAAAGTGTGTTTAATGCATCCGCTTGTCTATCTTTAACAGAGGCGAATACTGCGCATTTATTTATTTATAATTGATTGAACATAATCTTTTACTAGCCTGCCTAAAGGACCCAACTAAAATACATAACTGTTCTTTAAGGTGCTTGCCACTTGATGGATCTTAAGACTCGCATTGTATCTAAATCTTACCATCTTGTTCTTCTGCTGAGTATCCTTTTTGCTGTTGTTTTTGTTGATGCCATCCGTGGCGCCAAAGCGATTGTATTGGAACAGGCGACCCATTTTCTTATGATGTGAAGATAACTCTTCGGATTTGTTTACACTTTGCTCTTTAAACACAAGCACAATATGCTAAAGTCGTAATTTCAAGAACTTTATGCGCCCTTCAAGAGTGTTCAATAACTTAGCGCGTAAATGGTATTTGAATTGCAGTCGAAGTCCGGCGAGTGTTGAGTTTCGGTTATGGGTTCGTTTCGAATTCGAATCCGTACTCGGATTTTGAGACCCGGGAGCGATACGAGCGATCGGTTCGAAGTGCGCAGAGGGAATGAAATCCACGGGGCGACTGCATCGAAAAAGTACAACGGAAAATGAGCACGAGACGCAGAGCAGAGCGTGGAAGCAGCAGAAGAAGAAGTGGTGTAGTGGCCGGGCGGGGGTGAGTGTAACAGGGAGAGAGAGTGAAAGGAGAGAGAGCGGCAGAAAGGCAGGGAACGAGGGCAGCAACAGCCGCTGAGATACAAATACAAATTTCATGACAGGCAAGCCGGCGTTGTTCATGCATTTACCGCTAGTTCATTCTATGCCTCTCTCATTCGGTGTGCTTGTGTGAGTTGGTTTTTCTTCATTTGCCGTACTCAAAGCACTCACACAAACACGCGAGCAGTGGAACACTCAAAACAGCAACAGCGCAAATAGAAGTAGAAACCGGAAAGTGAGACAAGTCGACTTTGAGATACCTGGTAAAGTGTTGCCTGCTTTCAGGAGTTTAAACACTATATCGTTATTTGGACTACGTTATTCCACATTATTATTAAACCTTTCGCATTCTGAAAAAAAAACATTTTATATTAGTAATGGAATATATTTAGGAAACCTTTAGAGACAAAATTGTCTTTCCCTTTTGTCGATACAATGCAGTATACCCGTCTGCTCTATTAATACCGGGTATGAAAACCACTCCAACAAAAAGCGAAATGAGAAAAATTTACTACAACCAACGGAAACTACACTGAAACAAAAAGAAGCAGCGAAAGGAAAGACGAGACAAGGCTGTTTTGGGCAGCGGGCAAAGTGAATGAAATGGAAATGGAATGAAATGCGAGTTTGAGTGACTGACGGACTGACGATGAACCTTGAGGGTAGAAAAGTCAGTCAGTCAGTCATTCATTCATTCGGTGTGCGAGTGAGTGAGTGAGTTGGTGAGCGGACGAGCGGGCAAGTGAGTGGGTCTGTCACTCCTCAACAAGTTGAGTCCCCCAGTGGGTGGTTTGGGTGGTTGTTTGGTTGCAGGGGGTGGCGCCCCTGCTCCATGGGGCAAAAGGGGAGGGGTGCTGAAGACGGAGCGGGGAATTTGGCCCGCTGGCGAGTCATTCATTTTGGACAGCAAGGAAGCAGTAGCAGATGCAGAATCAGGAGCAGATTCTGATTCCGAATCAGCACCAGAAGCGGCAGCAAAAAGCGACAGAAGCTCAGCAGAGTTTTGACTCTTCATTTCTTTATTGACAGAAAGATCTTAAAATGTGATATCTTATCCTGACGACAATAGACAGTTAACCTTAAAGGACTTTAATAATTTTTGTTGATTTGTCTTTTAAGAGAATATCACTTGTTCAGTAGGTTAAAAAATCTCTCTTAATAAAGTTAAATAACTAGTTTATTTCTTATCCCATTTAAATGATGTAATGTGACAAGCACTTCTATAATTTTGATCCCAGTCGTGTGTCCTGAATGAGTCCTTGCCCGTAAAGGTGTGTAACTGTGTGTGTCAATGATGCGCGCTCCACATTTGGCTTCTTCATTTGCCTCTGTGTCCTGTGTGCTGGTTTTACACATTGCCCTTTGCTTATTTGTTTAACGTCCTCGTAATCGTACGTAGCTGCTCTATGGCCATATAGCCACCCATTTGGGATGCATTTTCCGCCAGCCGGGTGTGCTTTTTTTTTACCCCTTTATCAGCCGCACTACATTGAAACTTTCATCGTGTTTTTCTGGTCTCCTTTTTTGCACGAGCATAAAATAAACACAAAAACTTTGCAGTCTCATTCAGCAGTCGGAACCAAAGTACCGCCCGCCCCGCCCCGATTTTCCCAGCCCCTCGCCATGACTGGCCGTAATTATCATTATCCTTTCGGCTCTCTCGTTTTGCGCTTTTCATTTTTCCGTGTGCTGTTTATACAGGCAACTATGGCACTTTAATTGAAGTCAATTTTTTATACTTTGTGGCTGCCCTGGCAACTTTTACGACCGCCCCCCCACCCTCTTATTTTCCCGCAGCCATTTTCATTGAAAATAATTTTGCAACTTATTAGCACCTCCGGAAATTATGAGTTCAAGTTTTTTTGTGGCTTGTTTACTAGCTGCGCTTGGCTTGCTCCCATTTTCGCATTTTATTATTAATTGAGCTGCTCCGGTTTGGCTTCAGAGGTTTTGCTCTTTTGTTTACTTAATTAGCGCTTCGGAAGTACGAAGGATGAAGTCCTGTCGTCAAGAGTTTTGTGCAGTTCGTACCAGCATCAGGTTAGGTTTCCAGTTAATTGGAACTATTTTTTTGTGGAAAGTTTGCAGAGTTTTCGGACAGCTGCAGTTAATACCTGTAAGGCTACCTTAATAAATCATGCAAGTGGAAAAACTAAAATCCCTTTTTTGTGACTCGCATGGCAGCTTAGTATTAATCCTATATTTGGATATTTTTACCCCTGATCACGAGAAATATGACCCGCATTGCCGACCCTCGTGAACGAATAATTTTTTATGGATATCAAAGCCAGAGGGGCCAGAGGAAATCACAATTAGATTATAACATTAATAAGTCGCTTTAACAAATGTTCAAATTTTCCGCTCTGTACAAATCACCACCACCCCCAACCCAACCCTCCGCGACCTTCCACTTAGCTAAGCTGATATTTTGGCAACAGTTGCGAAAATTGAATTCGGTTGCAGCATTTAATAAAGTATCCCATTGTATGGCATCGGTATCGATGAGAAAGCACTTTCGGGTCTCTCAAGGAAAGAATACATAAATCAAGTGCAACCCCCTGACATTGGCAGCTGGGAAAACCGCCTTCCAACTCCTGTGTGAATTGCAGTTTCATTAGATAGAAAGCTTTTCCATCTCTGAGGTTGATTTGTCATCACAATAACATCAATTTCAAGTCCGGAATTTACACAAGAGCATTTGATTTTTCCAAGTGAATGTTGTGTAAATTTAGCCAGCTGTTGCCTTTCCACAGCCCGAGTTTTCCACAACTCGACTTTCCACCGCCACTCCAGTCGGCACTTAATGTTTGTCAATTATTTGCAGTAATTTGCAATATTTCTAAATGCTTTTGCCGAGAATGGTGATCCGCCCCTTAAATTGTTTTTAATGGCCATTTGCACTTAAGCATTGACTGCAATAACACCCCCTCAACGGAATGTAATGGCTTCATTATTGAGAGCAATAAATGGCCTACAAGAAAACTCTCGGTTGCCTGTTTGTTATTGTTGTTCAGGTCGTTGGGTTTTCCTGATTTAATTTATAGTCGCAGCGCGTAAAGAAAATAAAATGATATTTATTGACAAAAGACAAGCCCAAGTTGATTTCCCACCGAACGGCAGGCGGTCGATGGCAAGTGTTAAAAACGTAGTTATAGATACATAGATATGCGGCGAAAAAAACAATTTGTTTGCTGGAAAAGCCACTCGAATCGTTATATTCCGTGGGGCTTTCCCATTGAAAAAAAAAAAAACATTTGGCCTGCGGCGCCTTTGTTTCCTTTAAGATTTTCCACATTTATCTTTTATCTTTAACCCGATTCTCAAGTGACTCCAGCAATTATGTTTATAAATGATTTGTTAGGGGTGGTCTGGAATTCTGGAGTTCTGGCATTTTCCAATGTGAGTGAAGTGTTTCTGGTAATCCTTTATTTTATACAAGCCAACAGAATTATGTGTGAAAACCATTAAATCGTAGTTTAATTGTTTTCTGCTCTTGTCAAAGCCTCCGGGGCACTGGATTTTGGATCTTGGGTTTTCCCATTTTCAGTATTCTTCAGTTTTGGTTTACGACTGCCGGCAAGTTCAACGGATTTTTTAATTGCTGCGCTTTGCGTTTTGGTTGATTTTCAATGTTCTCGTTTTATTTGTTTCGGTTTTCGTTTCGTTTTTCCCCCTTTTTTTCGCCCGCCCCCTTGTCATAAATCATTTGGGGTTTTCATTTTTGGGGGGTGGGAGGGGCGACAGTCTGGCATTTTGAATAATTTTTGTTGTTAATTTCTGTTTTGATTTAGCTGCAAAGAAGCGGTAAACTTGCGTTATTCATATTTTATAGGACATTAACTTGTCTCGCCGATAATTTTGTTTGACATGGTTTTAGTGTCTGCCCGCGGGAAAAGCGAGAATTTCCTTAGTTAGCGCTTCCCGATCAATCAGTCATTTATCAAAGTTTCTTTCACTTTACTTTTCCCAGCTGGCCCCGCCCATTCATATTTCTTGCGATAAAAAAAAGCCCGCTGGATTTTTGAAATTTCTCACACGTTTCGTTACATATCAAATATGTGGAGTTTTCCCCCAACTCCGCTATGTTTGTTTTCTTGTTTTTCTTCTACGTAATGATTCCGATAACGCCCACATTAACGAGAACTTTTCGTTTTCCCCCCGCACACGAACAATGAAAACGATTTTCCAGCAGCACAAACAATTATAGCGATGCATAAATTAAGCACAACCCAATGTGAATAACTAATTTCCTGTACGGCAATTACTAAAAAGAGAATTCCACTTCAATTCCGATTCCAAGACCACGACCAAGTGCGCATTAAATGAGCATATTTGAATGCATGATACACTTAATCGCTGGAAAAATGCTGGAGGAAAACCCGAAACGCACCATAAAAAACGTGACAAAATGCCAGTTTGTGATAGCGAAGTGTGACCCTGTTTTTCCGAGGCGCAACTCACAAATTTATGCACAGAAAGCAACCACAATGTGCTCGATAAGGTGGAACACGACCGCAGATCGTTGCGTTTTTAATGCACAGCATTTTTGATAGAGGTAGGATCGGATCGGGGTTAGGGCCTTTATTTACCTCCATACTTCAGAGCGGACAAATAAATCGTAATTGGCGTACGAGGGTTTCTTTTTTCTATCTTTTTTATTATGTGTGTGTATGCTTGATAGGAAAGGACCGCATCGTATCGCATCGAGTGGTTCGGTTTTTTCATGCCCATTAAAATGGTAAGCTGGAAAACTCGCAGCCTAGCGTGAAAAACTGAAAAGCAGGCCAGAGAAAATTCCGATATGGCGTTTTGCGGTTACAGACCTTTTTTGTTCACAGCCCCTTACCCATTTTTCCATCTCCCGGAAGTAGTGAAGTGTTATCGCGATCACAAAATCTCTGATAGCTGCAGTGCGCTGCTGAAGGTGCCGTTTTCCTTTGTTTTGGCTCGTCAAGAGATATGGTAGGAGATAGGATGCCAGGAGTGCGAACAGCTGCCCGAAGTTTGCTTACGGGGTTTGCCGAATTTTTGCGATTATTCCGGAACGATAGCGAAGCAAAACCGATTCGAAATGGGATGATAACGCTCAAAGGTTACAAATCATTATTCGGATGTCAAACAAACAAAGGCGGGATGCATAAGTTTCGTATAATTAATGAAGCTTCAAAGGTAATGCACTTTTATTTGAAGATCTTGAAAACATGCCGAAATTTAAAATTTTTAATTTATATTATGCTTTATTTGTAGTTGGTTCTGAGGGTTTCATCATTATCTAAAATTAGTTCCAGTCCCTTAGGGGAAGCAAACTTCTCATATGTAAGCACTTAATGACCTGCAATACCAACTAACGACTGCCTTAGTGACCCAATTTTCCTGACCGATATGCTGCCAGCTTGGAAATTTCATGTAGTGGAGAAAACCCACCGAAGATTAATGAACTACAAAAGATGGGAACACAAATCATGTGAAATTGGAGAGAGCCAAGGAGACCCAGAGTTATATTTCCCGAAAAGAACAAATGTGTGACAATTTCTCAAAAGGAAAAAGGATGCGTTTGCTCTCCACGCAGTAGGTGTCACGGCCAAGTGAGAATGTCACACTTGCAGCTTAGTTGTATAAAAAATATGCCCCAAGACCCGCACAACGATTTTGAATCAGACTAAGGACACCTTCCCCGCCTCCTGACGCGACATTCCGGCGCGACCCTTAAAGGTGCATTTACGAGAGGAGAAATAGAGAGGTCCTGGTACGTGTGCGTTTGCCGCCAGGATGTGGCATAATCAAGATGAAGACATGTGCAGTCGTTAGGCTTGTTATCCTTTACTTAGCCGTCGCCTTTCCTGTGGAAATTAATGGCCCAGCCCTCGCAGCAGCTGCCAGGCCCAGACTTTTCCTCCTTCGAACATTTGAATATGAGCAAGGATGTAATTTGATATTTTTCCCAGACCGAAAATCCCGTTCCGTTCGCAGGAAGTGCGACTTGTAATTTTCGATATGGGCGCCTCCTGTTTGTTTGGAATTAATGAAATTTAGACATAAAAATGTATTTCCACCACGACAGGCAAACAAACTGAAGATGGTGAAGAAGAGATAGCACTCTCTCGTTTGAAGTGACTCATGAGGGTAATCAGTGGAAATTGAGTTATCCTCGAGGACATATGGATCAAGTGGACGAACGGACCTTTCAGGGAAATGAAATAAACTTTGACTTAGTTTTGGCTAAACGATTCTGATTTGTTTGTCCAGCAAAAGGGAAAAGTTTCCCCTGATTTGCGAAAGGTTCTGCGTTTCCAGGCCGCTAAAGGAAGAAAGTTCTTAGGTTCCTTTGTTGCCGAATTCAGTTGCGCATCCCACACACGCCTCTTGTTATCTCATCAGACTCACCTATGACCTAATCCCCGTCCAAATGTCACATGTATTCCATATCCCTTAAGCCTCCTTTTGCCGAAAAAAGGGAAAATCTGATGAGTGGAAGATGCAGCCAGACAAAAACGCGAAACGAAATCCGACTAATGCGATTTTCAAGTGGAAAGCAATGAGAATGTCCTTGCAGCCGCCGAGTGCTCATCCAAACTACATTTTCTCTCATTTTTCAAGGCTGCACAGCCAGTGAAAAAAAATCAGAGACAATGCCAAAAACTGGAACAAAGCCCTTTGCAAAAAAATAAAGGACCAAACAAAAAGAAGTGCCTGACTGTCTGGACGGTTTGCGAGCGCCGCTGTCAGGATGATGGGTGAGTCCTGGCCCATTGTCGTTGTGTTTTCAAGGACCCAGGACCTAGGCATAGACCTAGACATAGACCTAAATGAAATTTTTGGCACCGCTCTAGGGGAATTTATAGTCTCGAATCAGCAGGAACAAGGAACACCGAGCAGTTAATGACGTTGCAATGGAAAACAAAACGAGAAATAATGAGTTTTCCCTTTGTGCCTGTGTCGCCGTCTATCAACCGCAACATGCAACACACACAATCAGAGTCAGCAAAGTCAATTCCCGCACTTCTCTGGGGCAGCTGCTCGATTGTTCTCGGTCCCGAAGCTACCTGTACTTCGATTACTATAAGTATCTACCATATCCTTTGGCACAATGGCCAATTTAAATGCTGCTGTCAGCAGGCAGTCCTTTTTTGGTTTTTGGCCAAAAACGACGAGTCAACAATGGGCCAAGTAAATTAAAAGAAAATACGAAAATTTGTGTTTAATGAACCGCGCCCCAATCATAATTCCCGAGCCTAGCAGCCGGGAAAACAAGAGTGTCAGATACACGAGAAAACTTTCAGACAGCTGTCATAAGCAGAGTGAGACCTTCGACGAGGGACTTGTCAGTCAGTCACTCGGCTCACATCTATATCTTGTGGATGTGCGATCCGGCAAGCGGTCCAATTAACCCCCTTTAGTCGAACGCCTCGCCCCTGAACGGACTCGAAAGTATTTTCGTATTTTTGTATTTTCGTATATCGTGTTTACTTTGGTAATTCAAATGCATCGTTTTAACCCTTTCGTGTTGATGTCTTTTAAATGCGAGCTGGTCCGGACTTCTGGCTGTGTAAATATTGTGTTTACCTCGCTGTCATTCAGTCAGCCAAAGGCAGCGCAGCCAAAATGAGCTAGGGTTGGCAAAGTGAGGAGTCTTTATTTAATTATTACAATAGGTAAAAAAGAATATAGAATTTTAAGTGTGATATATTCTATAGATTATTTTCAAAAGGAATTGATTGTTTAAGAAGATATATATGGAATAAGTGCAAAAGTCATACAAATAATACATAGAATATTAGAACAGTTAATAAAAAATAGTAGGTTCTTTAAAAATGTATAAAGTTTATATTAGTTCACGATGACATCACCAGTGCGATCCCCTACCTAAAATAGAGCGGGTAACAGTATCTGGTCGACTCCCTGCCCTATATCATTTGCATAAATGCAGAGCCCGCATCCATTTGCAACCCCTCGTGGGCACTCCGGCGTCTCCTGGTTTGTTTGCTTATCCTTTCTGCCCTCCGCCTCCGCGGCGCCAGTCTCAATTACTTTATTGACCCGGTCGTAGCATCCGCATGCACATCCGCGTCCATCGGCAGCGTTTCGAATGCGAAAACTATTTCAATTGCATTGGGCCCTGATTTATGCACTCATTGTTTCTGGGCCAAGTCGAGAATAGTTGGGATTGATTGGCTTGCCATTCAATTGTCAACGGAGCGTAATCAAATTGGCTTATGTAAACAATGCACTTCGAGGAGATACTCTCAATTGAAACCGAGTTGAAATGTCAAGAGAAATATGATTTACGACCCCTGTCACACACATTTTATGGATGCCGAACGGGAAAAGAATCAAGAAAAATGCACTCTAAGCTGGGAATGCAACTGCAATTGAAAAAATGCCATCGAATCAATCACTCAATACCTAGTACTCAAGGGTTCAAATCAAAGTCCATCAATTGAGGAAGTTTTCTATAGATTCGGACCACATTAAAATCACATCAGATGAACAGCAAGCTGGCATTCGCATAAATCAAGTCGCACAAATACAAGGCGTAAGCAAGAATCGATATAAATTATGATTAGGTCCCTGGACTTATCCCTCCATTATCAAGTCCGCACACCAGCAAATCATATGAAAAATTGTCATTAGGCCGACAAAGCAAGAAAAAGTTCGGAAAGCGAAAAAACCCAGAAGTAAGCCAAGTTAGCTGCGGCTTTTCTGTGGTTTTCCTCTAACAAAAAATTACCCAGCAGCAAACTACACATATGTGGGTGCCTAGAAATGGGGCGCATAAATCATATCCTGTTGCCTGCCGGCTACGCACTCGGCACAAGGACAAATGTTGATGATGACAAAGTGCCATTAAGGACGCATTTACACAGCCACACGAGTCCTGGCACCTACTCTCCAAAAGCGCCAAACAAATCACATAAATCAAGCGCGACACTTCGCTTATTATTTGCTGATTTTCCTCTTTCTTTCCAGTTTTTTCGGTTTTCGATAAAAGTTATTTTATTTGGGTTTTGGGCATTTTATCAAGATTTAGGTGTTTAAAAAATTGACAGCAGCAATTTGAGTGGGTAGGCAAATATATATTGGCTGGCGACATATCTAAGAAATTTGAATAGGGTTCAATGAATACTTAATTCGATAAGTTTTCTTTTGATTTATGCGAAATTTTATGGCTACATACCCCTCATTAGAAGTTTGGCGCAAAAAATTTTCGCCTTAAATGTGATATATTTTTGATTACGGTGACCAATTATCAGGAACTCTGATCGTGTGTGTCCCGCATGAAGGATCATCAAAAGGAAACCGCTTTGCTGTACTGGGAAAAGCAACTGCCTGCCCACCAATTAGAAATGCTATTAGCAGCCAACGCCTCCATAAAGATATCCTGTTTGCCAGGTTGATCAGGTAAATCGATACAAAGTAGAGGATGAAAAGGACTGAAGGATTATTTTTTTCACCCACATGGGAGAAGTATATTTTCCCCGCTTCAATTAGGATTTTCATAATTTCCCAGCCTTGTGAAATTTATTGGTTTCGATTTCCGCTCCATTGCTTCATCTGCTGGCTGACCACACCCCCAACCAGGATAATGGAGTCCTGCCGCCTCTGATGTCCTGCGGCTTAGTCTGTGGTCGGCTGTCACCGCCGTTAATTGAAAAAGTCTTTAGCTTAAATTATTAAATTGATTTTATTCATTTTTAATGGTGGGTGTGGATGCGACAGCAATGCCTTAATGGCAGCTTATGTGGCATTAGAGTTTCAACTTTTTTTAAGTTTAAAGCTTAGTGCCCCAGGGGACCTGGCTGGCTTTTAGCAGCTGCTCTCGGGCTTAACTTGGCTAAAAACTCTGTCAGGACATATGCCACCCGGCTGAGTCATCAATCAGGTCTATTAGAAACCCACAAGCTTGACACGACCCTGTCTGGTTCAACCCTATATGGCGGCTTTAGTTTGCAATTTCATGCCCGACAGCCGACCGCCAAGCCAAATGACACTAGAAGCCACAGTCTCAGGAAAAAAGTTACTGTTGCATTTGTAACACATGGAAAATAAGAAAAAACATGTTCTTAAAGATTAGTTGAAATTTATTTAATAAAAGGAAGTTAGCAGTTTGGAATTTGTAACCAAACTAGTTTTAAAATTCTTCGTATTTTTATCTGTTCAAACTAGATCCATGGAATTTTGGAATTTTTCAAAGTGCATTCCGCGTTGTGTAATATTTTTTGCATGACAGGGTCGCATTTAGGCTTCACCCTCGTCTCAGCTGAAAACTGCAAATTAAACTAAACATAAACACAATTTCCCAGCACTTAGAGGCGGAATGAAATTATGATTATGAAAGCGCCGCTGGCGAGTTTCACACCGTGGCAACTTTTCCAACCCTCTGGCCAAGCAAATTAATGAATAAAAGGAACTTTTTTGCTTTTGGTCGAGACGCGTGCCGAAATGAAAACGTCATGTTTTCGAATGAAGTTTTTGAATTATGATGTTGACGCGACATGGTCTTTGGGCCATCATCTGGCAGCAGGCACAGGGCATTAAATTAATTCAAAACGTTCTCGGGACACGCGCTTTGTCTGATTGGTAAAAAAAATATGAAAAAAAAACATACCGTAAATTGATGAAAGCCCGATAAAAGGTGAGCTATTTGGAGGTAGGGGGATGGGCAGTATTGAATATCCTGTGGATGGGAAGTCCCACTGAAGAGTAACCAAAGTCCTTGGGGATGCGCGCGGCTTAGAGGGCATCTTTCAAGGGTTTCACTCGCAGAAAATTCGTTATCTTCCCAAAAAAAGATAATAAATTGTTCTGTGACAATATCGTACTGCTTAAAAATTCATGGTATATAGAAAACCATCTGGAAAATGAGTACTTAACATTTAGAGGTCAATAGAGACAAATATTCGTTTCAAGGGAAACTTTGTTACCAATTTGTTCGCAGTGAGCGTGAAGTCGAGGGTTACTTATTCCCCTGGCCATTTGTCTCCTTCGAAAGTTCGCTGTTTGCACTTTCAATTCGAGTTTATTATTATTGGCGTTATTTTGAATGCATTTGTGTGTTTGCATGCCACATTAGTGGCCTGCCCGCGACTTCCCCTTCGCCGCGGCCTGTCTGCATTTGTCGTTTACAAATTGGTTTTCGTGTTCGACTCGCATCCATTTTGCCCGGCTGCATAATCAGGGGTTTGGTTCGCGAGGGGGTACGTGATCTCTCCGCCGGGGAAGCTCTATTTTTACAAGTCCTACGTCCGCTGCTCGTTATATTCCCGGATGATAAGGCACGTGGCCCATTTATCAGCGGCGGCAACTGCAACAGCGAGACATGCAACTAACTTTTACATAGACTCAGATTTCTATTCCTAGTTCGAATACGAATCCTTTCTGGGGAGGGTTGTTTATTACACTGACAAATAAGTATCTGCTCTATAAAGGAAAAGGTTTATGAGATATGATATATATGAGATAGATTTCAGCAAGTGTTGCAAAGTGTAATGATTTTCAACCACTGAGACTGCTTTGGATTGCACTTTTGTTTTCAACTTAATTGGGCAATGTTTTTTCCAGTGCATTGCGGTCGCGCCGCCACTTCCTGTTGCTCTAGTGTTATGGGGTGTTGTCCTGCACTTGAGTCATAAATTTGATTGTTGGAAACACGTAAGTTTTCCCCCAGCAGAGGCCCCCTTTTCTTTCAGTTCGAGGAGCCCGATGGTCTGTTGGTTTGCTGGTAATTACTGTTATTATAATTTCTGTTGACTGGCTGGCTGAAAGGGGATGGGATGGGATAGTTAGAGTACGTCTCTCCCCCAAATTGGCGTGTGTCCTGTCCACGTGTGCCCTGCTTGTTTTTCACTTGGCTGACTTTGCAACCCTCGAATAAAGTACATTTCCCCGTCACCTCCGCCGTTGTCATGACTGCAAATCTCCTGTTGGACCTTGTAATGATACCTTTGCGATGTTTATCTCACGGCCACCGTATCCCGATGAGATTATGTCATCGCGGATGTCAAAGGTAACCATGTGCAGCTCTCAAAAATGTTCCAAGCTTATTCCGCTCCAGTTAACGGGCTTTGCAACTCGATATGATAGCTCCTATAGATATACAGAGACTATGTCGGGCGACCTCGCCGTTGGCCTCTTTTTATGGAACGCAATTAATCTTCATCTAGTCGCCGGAATCAAACGCCTACGCGACAGTTTCCAAGCAACCTCCCCGAGAAGTAATGCCCCCTCACGCAGGCCGCTAATAAAACATTTTCCATAACAAAACAAATTTGTGCTAAGCGCACTTCAAGTAGATGCTCCTCCTCAAACGAATTCACAATTTGTCTCAAGTGAGTTTTTGTCGAATTTTCATGCCACATACAGACAACAATTGAGCAGCAACCAGAGTCGGACAGAAATGAAATGCAGCATTTATCAACAATAAGATAAGTCAGCAATGATTGAGGCGGGGATGATGGGGACTTGCAGAGATACAGATGGGGTGCACGGAAAAAAATATCTCAGAATTGGTATTAAAGGATAAATCAACAGAAAAAGACTGTTTCTATTAAATACCCATTTGTTAGCTTCTGAGTACCATTTCGATGTGCAGAGTTAAAATTTGCTCCAGTTTCTTTCAGTGTATGTACTGGGCTCTCGTTACTTCCTCGCTTAATGCAACTTCAAGTGTGGTCGCAATTGTCGTCGGCATTCTGGAGTCAGAGGCTGGAACTCGGTGGTGGGAGGTCGTTTGGTCAGCACGCATGATTTATTCCGCAGGCCACTTGAACACATTGTGCCCCCAACCCAGATCGTCTCTCCTCCCACCCCCCCTCAGTTCGCAACTCCCACTGGAATGACCCCCACATTATGCACTTTTCGTCATTCTCAACAAGGGGCGCTGATTGACAAGCGCAATGCAGTCGCGGGAGTTCGAAATGGAGACGGTGAATGACGAACCTTCTAGCTACAGTCGGAGAAATATAAAACATATCGTAAATCACTAGACTAAAAAATGTAACCTTATATTCGAAGTCCTTATCTTTCCGTGAGACATGAGTCCACAAATAGGATCATTTATCACGCTGCAGTCAAAATGCTTTGTTCATTAATTTATTATTAATGATAGCTCAGAAATCGCTGTTGACGACAGATAAATTAATATATTTTCGCATAAGAATTACACTTTAACACATTTGGAATTTTATTTTGAAAGCAAATTGTTTTAAAGGTACAGTGGTCATTAATTTCCAATTCTGAAATTTATAATTTAAGCATTGAGGAAAGGTAATGCCATTGTTTTATGTATGTGACATATCATTCAACGTCTTGCTTGATATGCTATCCATCATACACTTTATATGCCCTCCCGACTCACTGAACCGCGTCATATGGTAATTTCTCGGAGTGTACACATTAGAGCAATGCGCATTTTGCATAACTCCGCACCCTCAGCCCACTAAAAGCATCCGCACGGAGGGTTAAAACGGTTCCGAATGGGTAACCCGCTAATCCTCTGCGCCTGTCATAAACATTGACATTGATGTGGATGATGGTGATGCGTTGGCGATGACGATGATGACGATGTTCCCGGCATCTCAGTTCCACTTCCCCGTTCCCGGCTCCGTTTGTGCCACTGACAACTGACAAGTGGGCGTGGTGGGGTCGAGGAACTGCCCAACTATCCGAAGTGCCCGGGAAACCGAGTACCCGACTAACCCCCCGCCACGATTCGTTCCGCTCCACAAACTGTGGAATCGCCGGGCTCATTCCGGCGTATGCCCTTTAACGAGTGTATTCGTCATTCGGGCGGACGGACAGACAGTTGACATTCATTTGAAACGTTTGTAAGGGTGGGGGGGATATGAAAAAAAAGGATACTTCGAAGGGGGTGCTCACTGTACAGTGGCAACCACAGCGGCAGCTACGGCGCATGTCAATCATTAAACTGTCATTTTCAGTCGATTTAACTAGCATTAAAAATCGCACACAATTGCCAGGATTTATGCATTGTGCGTAAGCTGTCATAAATTTCACTGAGTGCCAGCTTTTGCTCGCCCTCTCTGTTTTCCTCTTGGGGAATTTTCCCTTAAGCTGGCCTAATTTTTTATGGCCTGCAAACTAATTTTTATTCATTTGCTCAGCCACCAAAACTAAGCGCGCAAATTTATTTTAATACCCTCACGAACCAAACCACTAACCCAAATCAAAAAAATAAAGAAATGCTGATGAAAATGCGCCACATTTAAAAGAGAAAATCTTTAATTTTCATCTGGGACAATCTCGGCTGCCATTAACCAAAAAAGAAAGCGATGGTAGCGGGCCAAATTGCTGACAGACAGGACATTCGTCCGTTGCAAGCGCAGAAAATGCTGTATCCCGAAATTATGGAAATTTATTAATCACATAAATTTAAAGCATAATGTGCGTGAGTGGGCCGACAGTCGGTCCTCGTTAATGGCTCCCAGAGCGACAAAAACGACGGACGCGGCATAAAAATTGCGTTAGGGGGCCCAAACTTCTATAAGATGTCGTTGCCTTATTTGCCTTGCGGTCCTTGGCCAGGTTTTTACGGGCTTAAAACAAACTTTGTGGTGGCCGAAGTAAAATACCGTGGTTTCGTTCGGCAGGAAGGAAGAGAAAGCACTTCCTGTTGATGTGTAAGCAAATATTTTTGGCCAAATTGCTGGAAAGTGATTTTTTCAGAGGGTGATTCAATCAACAGAGGTGTGTGGGGCACTTTATGGAAATGGTGTAAAATAATTTAATGTTAAACAAGCCAAGCTTTCTTTAATCTGGAAAATTAAAAACAACTGTTATCGTGTATCTTTAAAACGCTTACAATTTGATAAATGCCTGAAATATTAAATGACTCTTGACTAAAACTTTCCTTTGTTGCTCATAATTTCATTACCTTCTAACCGGAAGTTCTACAGGTAATTTATGCACTGTCTTTGTCGGCGACACTTCCTTTACAGAATTATCGGAATGGCTTAAACAAGCTCTAAAGCAAGTCCCAAAACAAAGTGCCAACATGTGTTGCACTTAACAAAGAGGGGACCCTATCTGTTCACCCTTTCGAATCCACAACTGCAGCACACGCGCCTTGTAAGCCCTTTTGACACACCAGTAGTAGGGATAGGACCTTCCCTCTTCCCTCTTCGCTCAACGGGAACGGGAAATTCGCCAAAACAGCACGTGTTGGTTGGTAAATGGACTCAGATGAACACTGGGGGGAGTTTCCACAGCTCCTGGTTTTCCATCGAGTGCTGACATTTAAAGTAGCTGCCAGCGTTGAAGTGACAAAACTAAAGATAAGACTCAATCACGTGTAGCTGACACTGACAATCGCTGCAGAGGGAAAAAAGGCGAGCGAACCGAAAGGAAAACTCGCCAGCAACAAAATAGAAAATCAATTTCCACGTTTTAAGCAAATGTGTGGGTGGAAAATATCGAGGGGGACATGCAAGCAGTTGCTTTGAATTCCATATGGAAGGAAGGGAGTATTAGAGAAAGGCGAGTGGAGAAAGTGGAAGGAGGTGGGGGCGTCGAATGAAGAGTGACATGCAGACAAAACGCGGGGGGACAAAGAAGGTGTCACTAGCAGGGACAGGATAAATGTGCACAACACCGACAGACAGGAAAAAAGAGCTGTCAGGCGAAGGACAAGGAACGGGCAGGATTTTCATATAGAGAGAAAAATATATATTAACATTACAATAATCTATATAAGCTTGTGATCTATATATATATTATATCTACATAAAACTAGGCTAGTCACAAAAAAATGCGAAATATGGGTGAAAATGGCAGAGGGTCAGAGAATTAATGACTTAATTTCCTTTTTTCTCTGTGTAGCCTTAGTAGTTGGGCTAGTGCCGAGGACACTTTTGGCATGTTTAGCTTGTTTATCATGTCAGTTGTATGCTGCTACCGGAATTGGCAGCATTAACTGGAAAAAGTACCCGGAGAACGAGGAGGGAACATCACATGGCCATGACCATCGAGATAATGCAAGTTGCTACTTGGTTACCATGCCGCTCCTATCTCGCCCCTCTGATCTTTCCCAGCTTCCGCTTAACGACTTTATTTGCCCAACTTGGGCAAATGTAAACGCCGAGGAAAAGCAACGGCTCTGTCTACGTCTGTGATGCTCCAAGCTAGCAAATAAACAAACCCAGGCACACGAAACCAAACAGAAACTGAAACTAAACCAAACCAAACGCAAGAAAACCACAAATAGATCTTACGGATACCTGATAAGCTTCAGATACGAAATGCACTGTGGTATGAGTGCTGAAAGATACTTTAAGATCGGTATTAGAAATATTGATAACTTTTCCAATGAAATGTACTTCACATTTGTTTTTGTGCGTAGTTTTAAGAAAGTGTAATTCAATATGTATGCAAATTCTGGGAAATATTAAACGGAAAATCAATATTATGGTAGCCGAACTGTTTTGTTTTCATCGACAACTCGTGTGTTTGTGTTCGCCTTAAACTAATCTATTTAACTAACTACTTTTCGGCTGAGCCCTTCTGCGAATTAAGCCAAATCGCCTTGGGTTTAGCCACTTCGTAGCCACTGTGGCAGCTACTTCCTTAAGAGCTAAGCAGTTTAGAGCGGCAGCAGCTCGCTTTTTGTTGCAGTTGCAGGCGGGCAAACATCACGTGTGCCTCTTAGGATCCTTGTGGCCTGTGTGTGTATTGGTGCTGCATACACATTCACTTGTGTGTGCAGGTGAAACTGTGCTGCTGTGCGTGTGCATGCGTTTGTCTCACTGTTGTCACTGCAAAAACAATGCACTCGACGGCGACGAGGACAGCATCAACATGCATAAAATACATTTTCATTCGCATTTTATTTGTTTTAAGCTGCGACTTTACACAAAGCCAACAAAGTGCCAGCCGACCGCCATCTGTGTTTGTCGGTGTGAGTGGTTTGTTATAGCCCGACCGGATATGGCCTCGGATATTGAAAAGTTGTTCCTGGTCTCTTGCCAAACGAAGAAGTCATAAAACCGAATATTGTGTTTTTAAAGTGACAGCAGCTGGAAATTAAGTTCTTGACTTTTATGTTCGCCGCAAGTTCGGAATTATTGATATGGACTTTGCTAACTGAGTTTATCCCCAAGGTAAAAAGCACAAAGGTGGCATTTAAATGCATTTTACAATGTGAGCACTGAAAGTGGCAGTCGTTTATGGGATTGCATTTGGAAAAGGAAAGGGGAGCGAGAATCCGCACTCTGTGATTGTTTCTCTTCTCTGACACAATGTAATTCCATCATCGATGGGCTGCACACATGGGGGAAAAACTAATTGGCTTTTGGTGGCGCTGGCTGTGTAATCCCATCAGCATTCGTCGCAAGTTTTGACTCGTAAT
Organism: Drosophila simulans; assembly: GCF_016746395.2. Taxonomy (NCBI): domain Eukaryota; kingdom Metazoa; phylum Arthropoda; class Insecta; order Diptera; family Drosophilidae; genus Drosophila; species Drosophila simulans. The sequence goes on from NC_052522.2 coordinate 5,890,844, forward strand.
CACATTAAAAGTATGTCACACTTCTGACTCACTGTCAGCGATGGTGTTTTCCTGTTAATTTAAAACCATTTCTTGCGGGCTGTATGTTATGAGATGCGTTCTTTCTTGCCACAAAGACGGACAGCTGACAAACACATGCGAACGTGGGCAAGTGTCGCCGCCACACGTTTTGCATTAGGAATGCCTTTGCTGGTTGCCAGCTCTTTTCATCTTGAATTCGATTTTAATGGGTATGGGGTAGCCGTGGAGAATTGGAAAAAGTCAGCATGTGGTTTGCGTCACTGTGTCTGCCATGAAGTCTTCGCTTTGTGTTTCTGCCACGACCTCAAGCTGTGCGCCTGCGCCCTAAACTGCCGTCTTTGCAATGGACTGGCCTAATTCATTTGTAAACGTCTTCAGGTTATGCGACACATATGTGATGGTTAGGGATGGGATAGTGATGGGGCATGGTTACTACGCAGAAAAACGGAAGAAGGATCTGGAATTTAAAAAGTTCATACAGCTGTTTTGAAGCTCTAAATGTTGAATTTTGTATAATATTGATATTAATATGATATGCTCTAATTATTGTATAGCACTTTATCATATCTATCTATATCATACTTTTAAGTTCAGCACGTTCCATAAACTATCGCCGCTCGGTAGTCCACCGCTAGTCATGCACATAGATATAGACCGTTAGTCGACGGGCGGTACCTGGTACCAGCGGGCGGCAAAAAAAAAGGGGGAGGGGTCGGCGAAGTGTCGCTGCAAACGCCCCTCGACACTTTATATTTTTTTCTCTTTTTGAGACTGTGGGTCGCGTGAATTCTGGGTAATTACAATTTATGGTGACGCAGTTTCTCAAACGATTCTAGCTGAAGGAATACCATTTTCATTTCCAATTCCATTCCTATTCCCATTTCGACCGGGTGAAGTGGCACCCGCAGTGCGTGTTTGTATTGCTTTTGAATCGAAACTCGATTGCGAAACAAAGGTCGAAATGTGGAGTGGCACTTGAGAGGGCTTCTATGCCGTTCTAGTTGCATTCCACGAACCAATAAGTAATAGTTGTGTTTTTTGTTCTTTGGCAACAAAGGAGCTCGAGTGCACCTTGCATTAGCCAGCCAAGGGTTTCCTTTTCATGTCTGCAAGAAAGGAGCTCTCTTAGACACTCAGTCGGCTTGGGGAGATCATTAAGTATATATGTGCACCCTCCTTCGATATGGTTACATCATCATGCGGGCAGTTGTCTTTAATTCCCATGAACAAACAATTAAAAGAAGGCAGGCAGCGCAATATTCGGAAAAAAATTCGCCATGCCTTTTCTGGCGCCGTAACGCTTCAGTGGATTAAATTAAATTCGAAGAGGGATTCACCCCAATTCCATGGGAATGAAATCCACACATACAACTCAATTAAGCTCGCTGGCAAGGGAAAAACTTAATTTTATACTTAATTGCAGCATAAACGGGGCGTGGGTGCGCGGGGTCATCGGAAAATGGAGGCGGCTAGGGAAATCAATTTTAGCCTCCGTTTGATCCTTGAAGCATATGCCCCCCGTCAATTGATAAGCAATTTTCCAATTCGCCTACAATTTCCATTTTAATAGAAAAATCCCACGCAACACGATGAACAAAAATTTCGCACTGCCAAACTGCCAAATATGATGAAAGGCCGGGTGGCGGGCGTTAAATGAAAAATGGGCGTGTTCAGCTATGTATAAAACCAAATTCAATATAAAAATTCAAATCATTCAATTATCTGCGGCTCAACGCGAAGCTCCATGGCTTTTTGCAGCGAGGGGAAAAAGTTGAATCAATTTGGCAATTGAATTTCATGGAAAGTTAGGGGCAAGCGAGTGGGAGGACTTAAACAAGTAAAATAAATGGCATTTATCAGAAACAAATCAAATTTCCGCTCGTAATGTAAGCAAAACGAGGAAAAGATACAAGAAAGATAAACAGAAATTGGCAACCAAAAGTTGGGTTTCCTTTAAATGGTTAGGCAAAGGATAAAAGCCGATAGATAAATTTGTAGGGAACTTTTCTTAACCAGATGTTTCCCCTTTTTCTTCGTGAAATATGCAAGAAATAAGCCTTTTTAGGCTTTCAAAATATATAATAAATTTTAAAAAGGATGGAAAATGTTTGACGTAAGCCGGCGTACAACTGTGAAATGCAAATTTCAATCCGCAAAGTTTTATTCTTTTAAATTCTTTTCTGACAACTTTTTCAATAAATATATTTCTGCCAAATCAACTCAGCTCACCTGTCCCAACATTTTTTCCCATTTTTCGCGTATTCCATTTCAATTTACAGCCATTAAATCAACGCTGACTGGGGAATATACTAGTATCTATGTATATATACACGCGGATATATGCTGCTAAACAATGCTGTAAATAAACAATAAAATGGATGGCATATAAAAAGAAGATTGCACGCCGGCGCTTGCAGACGGAAAATCACGAAAAATCCGCGCGAGTTTCCATTTTTCTTAGTTGATTTTTCCTCCTTTTATTAGTCCTTTTTATACGTGTGCACGTATCGCCGCGTATCTATGAGAAATACGAGATTCCAATTTGGTGCACGGCATTGGATTACATGACAACGACTTTCCACTCACTGCCGTTAATGAGTTCAACTTCGCATCGCTGACTTTTCGATTTACCCATAGGTCCTTCATCTGTGCGTTTTGAGTGTTCAGTTACAACTGTTGCAGCTGGATGTGGACTGCTTTAAGATGCCGCCACGCCCTGCAACATGCGGTTTTGTTTGGGCTTCTTGGCCAGGTCAATCTACTGCTCGCAAAACCGCAACATGTCGCTGCTGCTTGTGGGTGTGAGCTGGGCTACTGTATCTAAATCCGTATCTGTATCTCTATTGCTCTGTATCTCAGTATCCGCATCTGCCCATCTGCATCTCCATGCCGAGTAGTCAGTGTATCCTTAGCTAAGCCTCAGCTTAATGCGCTTGCATAAACAATGGACGACCCTCAGTATCTTCATCTCATCGCCGCATCTGTAAGCGGATTTGCCCTAATGTCATTCGCCGGTCCTTTCTCCTTTTCAGATGTTTACCGGCCCTCTTTTAAATCCCTGAAAAGTATGCACTGCTAAACGGTCGCATAATTAGATCAGCCTCGGATTTCAAGCTAGTGGATGTACGGGCGCTTCAAAGGTTGCCACCGGCAAAAATCGTAATAAAATGTTATCAAATTCATGGCCGTAGGAAATGAGAAACCTTTAGCTTCTGAGAAAATCAAGTTGTCACGACAACCATGCACATATGGCAGTCCTTTGAAGCTTCGATTGGCAAGCCAACCACCAGTTGAATGCAGACTGGAAAGGTCCTGCCCCACTCCAGACATTCACTTTCCGAGAAAATCCAACGCATGCGCTGTTGTGGATGCCAAGTTTCGTGGCAGGATACCAAGTTTCGGGCTCAGCACAAAAATGCCAGCACATGGGGCCAGGATAAACAGTTCCTTGCGCGCTTTCAACTGCAAAGGTTGCCCCAAAAAGGCACCTAGCCGTATACAACTGGCAGATCCCCAAAACTTCAACATTGTCCGAAATTCGTCGAAAGTCATAAAAACTTAACAAATCCCCCAGTTTAGCACAAAGGGTCGTTTAACTTTTAACGACGCGACGGGGTAATTTTATTGCCGGAGTCGTGGCCCGATAACAGTGATAACAAAGTAGCCGCGTTAACCAAAAAAGTTTCACACTTTCCGTGCTCGAAATCAAAAGGCGTAATCGTAAAACGCGGCCAAGTGTTGCGATTTATGAGTTCACAATCGTAATTGAATTTTATGCGAAAACTTTGCCCAGTTTTCCTTTGGATTATTGTGGCAATAAGACGAAAACGCAAACAAAGGTCGTGAACATAACGAAAATTGCCGCCAAAAATTGATACCAAGGTGAGTGGGACACACGACAAATTTCATTATTGGCTCCACATCCTAAATATTCTTTGGATATACAACTCTGGTTTGTTGGTCAATTTGGGTTTATTTTATACCTTTTGTTGGGATCAAAGTCCGCCCTTTGAGTCCTTGACAAACAGTGTTAAAAAGGTCAGTAGCCTTGACTTGAAAGGATTGCATAGGCTCTTGTTTCGCTTCGCTGCCTCCGGGCCTTTCATCTTCTCTATATAATTATTCGCAGAGAGTTTCCCCTCCTGCATTTTGCCACCTTTTGGCACTTTGGCTGCACATCAAAATGCATTGCAAACTTTTGCCACGAAAGCTGTTACACTTTCTGGCCTCGTTCGGCTTAAAGTTATCAGCGGCAAATGGGGGTGTAACGGGCTCCAAGGATAGGAATCAACTTTTTTCGGGGTGTCGTCGTACTTCTTGGGGCAGACTTCCTGTTAAGCTGTCAACATGTTTGGAGTGAAGTGTTTCAGCTTTTCCGAAAAACTTTAAATTCCTCCGGGCGTTGAAATGCACGCGAGCATGCCTGAGAAAAACGTTTCGGTGTGAATAAAGTAATATAAAACTACACCATTTTAATGGTATGTACTGCTCCTGAAACACTGCATTTAAAGACCATTTTTATTAAAGAACCATTTTGGTTTACTCTAAATTCAGCAACGAGATTTTAAGAACATACCTTTTACTTTTATTTATACCTTTTATTGATTTTTCATCGTAAAACTTAGAGCAATGCTAGCAGTTGAAAAGAAGGATTTCAATCAGAACGCGCCTGTTAAAAACTGTTGTCGATTTTATGGCACGATTATAAGGAAGTGCCCAAATCGAATTACTTGCCACAGTACACTTTTGGGGTTAATACGAAGTTCAGCTGCATTAAAAAGCACTGCGGAAATTAATGAAGATAAACCCCTGGACAAACTTTGGCAATCCACTGGCTTACACTTAAATCTGTGGCATAAAAATGCACTTAAATGCAGTCACAAAATAAGATACACAAGGCAACCGCAGCGTCCTTCCACCGCCCAACGCCCACCACGTTTTTCCGATCCCCTCGCCAAACCAGCAACATTTTCCTTGAAAAGCGTCGCCAAGGAAATGTCAAGCGGCGGTTTGTTGGCCGCAGTCGCATTCGTATTCGCAGTCGACACTTCCGCAGCGGCGACAGGTGCTGCCTGTCAGCTGCATACGAACCGCGAATTTTTCACCTCACCACCCACCGCTTTTCCGCGACACTTTTCCCTCGCCGCTCTTGGCCGTGTCAAGTTAATCAGCAAGCCATGCTTTCTGCTCTCCTTTTTTTCGGTGGCTTTTCAGCATTCCATCTTGTTTCTTTCGGTTGTGGGTAAAAAAAATTTCACGCCCGCCACGAAAACTTTTCATTTTCGACAAGCGAGTGAGCGAGCGTTAATAAGGTATAAAAAAAGTAAGGGGAAAAAAGCCGGAATAGCTGCCTCAGACAAAAGAGCCTCATAAAAATGGAGCTTGTTTGTTTGAGCTAGAAGCGACTGCTGCTCCTACTTCTATTTTTCCCCCATTTTTCCCCCTTTTTCCTGAAAACCCGTTTATTTGTTAAAGTTTGCTGGTGTTGCTCTTGGCAGTGACTTTGGCTTCTGGCTCTTGTCAAGTAGCTAAAGACAACAAAACAGAGTATAAATGAAAATCTGCTTTTATTCCACTCACTGGCACATACGTACACGAATGAAAAAGAGTTGTCATATACAGATTTGATAAACTATACAGAAGGGACTTAATTTTTTATACAGGAAATGAATAAATTTAAGTTTTGCAATTCATTTAATAAATGTCGTTATAAAATTGAAGATTTATTTTAAGGCAACCTATGAGTTGTTATTCAAAACGTATTTGTTGGCTTAAAGTGTACTGTTTTAAAAAGCATTTTGAAGACCAAAATAGTAGCTTAAACTTATTAAAACTTATTAAAGGATCTTCGTTTTTTTCGGTGCATAAGCGCCTTGTACATGTGCCATAATTCACACTGCTGCTCAGCAAGCGGTACAACGAAAGGCTTTTAGGAGTTGTCTCATTTTTCCGCACTCTTTCACTCCTTGAACGCCTACGCCACGCCCACCTGCTGTCGCCCGGCATCGTTGACATTTTCATTCATCGTCTTGGCAACCGTAATTAAAATCGTTTTAATTTACTTTTGCCTCTCTCTCACACACACACACCCGCACACAAACACAAGCAAACACATGCACGCCCACGCCTTCCGTTTCCTGTGGAAAGTGTAGCACACTTATCAGCGCTTGTCTGCGTTGCCTGGTTTATGTTTATCGACTTTTGTTTAGCGGCTGATGCTGTTGCTTTTCTGCTGCTGTTATTATTTCAGTCTCTGGCCGCCGGCGGTATCCTTACCGCTTCCCCCCTCCATGCCTCTCCGTCCCCCATCGCTCTACTCATTATGTGGGCGTGCAAATTGCTGCATATTCCTTTACCGTTATCTCTTTCTTGTCAAGTAAAACACACATTTTACTACAACAACAGCTGCTGCTCCGGCTGCCTCCTTCACAGCCTAGCCACGCCCCCATCCGCCACGGATAGTAACCATTGCCATCATTCTCCGCCCACGCCTCCATGTTCTTAATAACATAAACTTCTTTTCTCTCAGCGCCCGAGTTGAGTTAATGAAGAATTTCCATGACGATGTCGTTGCCCGTGAGCCCGTTATTACACTGCGAGAATAATTGCATAAATTCAGAACTTCATGTTTTATATGGATTTTGAAGAAAAATGATTTCCTAAATAAACATCTAAGAATTGAAAGAAACACAACACTGCAAGGAGTGCAATTCAGCGGTTATACTTTATTTATATCTATTTATATTATCCTAAAAGCAATTATTTTTTTCGAGTGCCAAAGTATCTTTTTGTATCAATCTTTTGATACCACTCCTGCCACCTGCTCTGGCTCATTATATTGTTGCCTTTCGTCGAGGATGGGGATGTTCAAGTTGCCTGGGCAACAACAAAACGTCTACAAATTTGCCAGTCGCTCCAGCCGCTTGAGTTGGCTTGAAGCGTATTAATTTTGCTCATAAAATGATTCCCGATAAGATTTGATCTGTGTTTGCCTCGAGACTCCTTCGCTAGCCCATAGAATTTGCCAGCCTTTTGAAGTTGACTGCGCACTTGAGAAGAATGGCGAACGTTCTGTGCGGATGATTCGGAGTATGAGGTATTCACCTTTGGCTTAGTAATGAAAATTCTGCGACGGCATCATCGTCGTCGTAAGCCGCTTAAAATTGCCGAGATGATGTGTGCATATGAGTAAAATCTCTGGGGCTTAGTTGGCCCGCTATCAAAACACTCGGCACCACTTCAAGCGGCTCGGCAACATTTGGGCCCCAAAATTGCCATTTCAATGTTGCCAGCAACATGGCTCACACATACACATGCATATTCACAGCATCGCATCTGTGGGCTTGTGTCTGTGTGCGATACACCCACACACGGAGCATATTTCGGAACAGGCGCGCAGCCACGAGTGTTGGCGAACACGCACTTCGCAGAGATACTCACCCACACACGGGCACAGAATGCAGACTCACTCACTCACAGACACTCACACAACTACGTACACGTACGCACTAAGCAGGCACACAAAATTGTCCTGGAAGTTGCCAAAGCAGCGAAAAAAGCGAGAAAGCCGAGCAAAGTAAGGCACTCTTTTTCGAGGACGGTGGTGGAAAGGAGGGCAGCGGCTGGTTGAACGGGGCCAAACAAAAGCGAGATAAATAAGGAGCACAGCGTGCACCCACACACACACACCTATAGCAAAGGAAGCATCAGACATTGAAACTGTTTTCAGGAGTGTTTGTGTGTGTGAGTCGTAAAACGGTCGCGGCCTGCAGTTGAGTCCTGTCTTAAGGGCCAAAAGAGAGGCTGCTTTATGACTATTCCCCCACCGTTTCAACCACGCTGTTGTTGTTAATTTTGCCACTTTTGGCGCTGGCATAATAAAGTTGATAAAGCAGCCGCAATGCTGCCTTTTGAAGATTTCGTTTTTAGCCAGCACCGAAAAGTAAGCAATTATAATTTGCATAGAAATGCACGTAGGATGGATGCAATAAGTCGAGTTTCCTTGTAATACGTAATATTAAAATAGTAATAGGGTCTGAAAGAAAACAAAAATACATAAATATTGTGAAATATTTTAGGAGTATTTATAACTGCTAAAATATGATATCTTGGGATGCGCGACTATTTAAATTGCAAGTGAAAATTCATGCTATAGATGCCTGACTGCTTATAAGTATTCTAGTGTGTGCGGCGTGGGGTCCATACAGTAAATCCCCCTGTTCTCCTGCATCCCAGTAATGAATGGCAGCTGAGGAGCAACTGCTAGGACTGCAAAAAAGCGTGTCAAATAAGTGGGACACCCGGAGTGCGAAAGGGACAGGACGCAAAGTAGTAGATAGGGACATCAGCTGCCTGCCTAAGCGTCAGTCATAAAACAAATGAGCCTTCAACATGAGTTCGTCATTTGTTTGCCACCCATCCCTTTGGCGGGATTTTAAAGGAGCAATTTATGAAAAGCCCTTTGCAGCTGGAGACAAATATTTCGGCGGGGAGGCATATAAACTATGCACTCGAAATTTGCCGCCTGATTACAGAGCCGAAACAATGGAATGTCATAAAGGGAACGAGCAGGGAGTGTATATATGTAGATATCTACACTCAAGGACCTCCAACTCCGTCTGGCCGTAAAATGCAGAAAGTAACACAAAGTAAAACGGAGTCGGGATCTCTGGAGGTTTTAGTTCGTGTCTGCTGGCATTGCAAGGCGCAGGTTTCCCATTGCCGGCTTTTACGATCCTTGTAATTAATGCATACCTTGAGGATATATTACGAGCCATGGTCTGGTCGCAGTCTGGCTAAAGGAAATGGGCGAAGATAAACTGAAGATGAATCTGCTGCAACAAAGAAAATCAAAACAGAGTTCGCAGCAGGTACGCAAAGCAGTGTGACTGACGTTTTAATAACTTGCAACAGTTTATGAAATATATTTTTCTATCCCGAGCAAAACAGGACTGGCTTGCTTGGCTATTCATTTTCAAGTGCGAGCATGAAAATGAAAGAGGCAACTCGAGTGCTGCCAAAAAGTCAACGAACAATAAGTCTAAAAGTCATGCCAGGACTACGAATGCCCCGACTTCGCATGTTGGCCCCTGGCAACTGACTGACTTATGCACTATGCATGCACTCGAGTTGCCAACTCTTGCCGCCTTTCTCACTGTGTCAGTACCTCTATTTTATTTTCCAGGCTGGCACAAAACAAATGTTGCTTCGAAATTTAACTAACATTGTTGAACTCTGACATGGCTTCCTTTTCAGGCAAGCGCTTTGCAGTCAAGATGGCAGGACATTCCGGCCAACTTCTTGCAGAAACTACTTCCGGCAGAAAAAAACATTTTTTCGTCGGAAAATAAAACGCTTTCAAGGTCTCCAGACAGCATAAGAGTATTTGTAGTTCGTTAGGGGTTCATCCTTTTTTTTTCTGCATTTTAAGCCTGCTTCCTTTTTGTGCTCAGTTCTTTTTAAACACAGGAGTATCCTTTGGATCCAGCATGATGATAGTACTCGGATAATCACAGATAGTAATATACTAACGGTTTTCACATGAATGAATGCTAGCATCCATATCATTTTAATATAATTAAAACTTTATTTAAATCCTCGAAAACAGGATATGTGGAAGTCTCATCCTGATCCTTTTAGCCTGTTTTACTCTGCGATTGTAGCCTTTTGTCCTTCACACTTCGCTGCATCTGGGCCTGTGTAACTTGTGTTACTCTCGACACTGCAGCACAGTTTTCATTTTTATTTTCATTTTTATTCGGGAAAACACTCCGACTGCGTCTGGCACTGCAACTGAGCTGCCCCAATACGCTTTAATGCAATGACATTAATTTATGAGCCAGGGTCGAAGTTAAGCTCCGTTTCAGCCATTTCAGTCACTCTCTAACTCATTTATTCAGTCGGGACTGGTGACTTTGGACTGCAGAATGAAGACTGAGCACTCGATTCGGCAGCATTCACACGCCTCGTCGCGCTGGCACTTAAGTAATTTCAACTTGCAAACAAACACCCCGGAAAAGTCGCTCCCGCAGCCATGGCAAATGTCAAAGTAGTTGTTAACATTTCCGCTTTTTCGCACGGCTTTTCTCTGTCCCGGTTTTTCTCCATATTTAGATGCGAGGGAGGGACGAACGGCGAAAAGTTTTCCAACCAAATTGCAAGCCACAAGGAATGCAGTCGAGTAAAGCTGCAAGCGAAAAAAGTTTCCCTTGCCCGACACTCTTAAATTACTGACTTAATTATAAAACATGAACGCTGGGAGTTAAGGAGTCCTTAGCTTGGCCAGCATCCTCTGGAGCAGTTGGCATTGCAGTTGCCAGTAATTTACATAAATAACTTGGCTTGCAGTATTAACATGAAGGTTACAAATCGCTATGCTCTCCCCCGCGCCATAAAATGTTAAATGCCATTTAAACTGTTGACTTTCAGATAAAAACGGGGTCAAATGTGGCTTGACCTGGAAAAGTAGGGGAGCTTTGGGGAATAGGTATCCCAGGACTTGGGGATAAACTGCATATGGGGTAGCCTCAATTGTTACCAGGACCTGGCTCTATTCGCCTCCTGGTCCCATTGCGACTTACTGTCGCTTCATGTTGACAAGCTTAACAACCGTCAGCTGCAAGTAGCAGCAATTCCTCATCACTGGCTCCTCGGATGGGCACCCCAGCCCGAGGTCCTTTGCCTACACTCCACTCCAGTGGCTTGACTGCTGAGGTTCTTGAGGTTTGAGGTCCCTGCCAGTCTCATGTGCAACTGACATTTTTCAACATGCTGTGGGATTTCGCCCACAACCAGCACATCACATATACAAACATTGACTTTGACTTGTTTTCTGTTAATTTTCGGGGGAAGGGGGCAGGAAGTTTTAGTTGCACACTGAGCGAAAATTTCTCCTTAAATTTCTCTTTTAAATAAGTGCATATTAAAGGCTTGAAATTCAGTTCAAACTTTTATAATTTAATTGTTTTTGATTTGTTTTAATATATGCTTAGACTTTTTTGAATTGTGTATATAATTTCGTTATCACCTTTTCCCAGCACTCCCAACTGATAACTCATCAAGTTTCCATATCCTGCCCAGTGCTTTCCAGTGAAGCGTTTTTAATGTGTTTATAAATATGCTGGCCAGACAGAGTTCCTTAGTCGCCTCCCCCGCCCTTTGGGATTTCCTTGGACTAAGCTTGCAAAACTCTAGTTTATAAAACTGTTGTCCCTTTTTGATACGCTCCAAATTGACCCCTTGGATGCTGGGTTGTCGCTCAGTTTTGCGCCCATGTGTCCGCCCGGTTTACCTTCTATCCAGGACATCCTGTGTGCTGCAGGACGAGGCCGGGGGATTTGTTATGAGTCCAGAGTTGGCAGACTAAGCGGAAGCTCCGATGTGCCTGTTTATCAGCAAGGACACGCCTCCTGCGGCTTGTGGGCTAAATGTGAGAATTAATGCAAGCTCCTGGAGGCGGTGGATGATATTGAAATTAGTTGGCCAGACCGCAGGGGCAGTTGGGTGATAAGGCGTGGCCGGTTCTGGCATTTAATGAAATCGTTAACCCGGACAAATTTGCATAATCGGTTCGGGGCTTGGGCATCCGATTCGGTGTCAGCATCAGGCATCGGTTTTCGATGGTGAAATACTGGCAAATATTTGAACTATGGGCGGGCATAATTGCCATTCGATGGCCAGGAGTGAAAGTTGAAGGTGTTTGGTTGGGCAAAGTGAAATGAAATCCTCGATAAATCGGTGGTAGGCTGGCATAAAAGTATTGCCTAAATTCATTTGCAGACTTTGCGATTTTCCTCCCTATGTCACCTCATCACCATCATCGGAGGTTTCACCATCCAATCAGCCTAACATATTCCTCCCTTCCCATTTTCCTCTCACTTTTCCCTTTGTTACATTTTCAATTTCATGCCTAAGTCTGCTTCTTTTGGGGGGGTAAAGATGAAACCATATTAGTTTCGGGCCTGTCGTTTTATTGAAGCAACAGAAATGATAATTTCGTCAATAGAAGGCAATGGAGGCCACAAGTCCAACCCAACAAGATATTCCATCTTGTAAGCCCCGTGGCCTTAACAATGGCATAGGAAGAACCCTCCGAATGCGCATGAATTTCAATTTCTTTTCCTTCGTTTTGGGCCAGGATTTGCACTCTTACCACCACCCGGCTTTTTGTTGGTTAATAATCAAACGCATTCGTTTGGTTAGTTGGGGTTGATGATGTAAATGGCCCTGTGGCTTTGGCCATATCCGCACTCTTTCTTCCTGGCTATTGATACTTTGCGATTGCCCTCGGTTATTTAACTTTCCTGTAGACATGTGATATCCGACATGTTTGGGGACTCGTCCATTAGCGCCCGGTCTGGAATCCTTGCCCCCCTTGTTTGCCAGTGTTGAGTAATTGGATTAGATTACATTTTTTGCATCATCCTACCTGCCACCAGAGTCCTGTGGATACATTTTTGCGGCTGCCACAGCTGGTGTCAGGCCTGATTGATTGATTGATGGATGGGATGGCTTGATCTTGTGGCAATGTCAATATGCTTTTTACGGCCCTCGTCATTTGGCGCTAAGTTTATATTAAATTTCATTTTAATGGCCGCCAAAAAAACACAAACTCAGGCCGCTGATATGGGGAAATGTATAAGTATATATAGCTTATTTTCCCCTTCTTTATCGGTTTCCTACAGCATTGCTTCGGGAATGGAAGGACTTGGCCGTGCTGGGTATAATAACTTTCTGCATCATATCTGCAAGGCTATTAAATACACATAAAATTCGGTGCGGTATGCGAGCACTTTTCCCACGCCGCCCACGCAACTCGGAACGCTTTTCCCGCCCACACTTTCCACCCTCTTGCCCCGAGCTGCAACCAATGGGAAAATCATAAAAATTTATGATTGCAATAATCTGGCTTTCGCACGAAACTTGTTTTTCATGAGGAAGTGCAATTGATGCGGAACCTACACAAAAAAAAAAAAATACATATAAAAAAGATTATTTTGCGGCCAGTATTTAAGCATCTCTTTTCAAGGCCATGGCCGTACTAAAAGAGTTTGTTGTCGAAATCATTTTATATTATACATATACTGAATATAAAATCATTTTATATAGTAAAATTTTTGGAATTTGGATGGAAAAGTACAAAGGTATGATTCATGTAAATTCATATAAAAAAAACATTAGAATTTAGTTGCGATGTCTGGTTTGTCGGGAAAGTAGTTACTAATGATTTTACGTGCCACTACGGCGATTTCCTCTTGTTCGTTGCCTTGGAGCATCCTGATATTGTTTAGAGCCCCACTCCATTCGATGATGCCGGACACCTCTGCCAAGAAAGATGGGTCCACATCTAGCATCGTGCTCAGCATATCGAGCACATTATATATGATGTCTGTTTCCTGGCTCAAGAGTAAATTGCAGAGCTCTGGAATTACTCCCTGTCTCATAAGGTAGTACAGAAGATTCTTGTCCTTATCGATAACCAGCGTGCTGATTGTCAAGGCAGCTGCAGATTTTAATGGAATCGCCTCACCTTTTAGGCACTCCAGTATTTTATGCAGGAGACCTGCATTCATAATGGCCTGCCTTTGGAACGTATTTCCGTCAGCGACGTTTTGCAAAATCCTCAGAACATGACAGCGAATATCTAGATCACTTTTGGACATCAAAGCCGATAAATGGGGCAAAAGATTATTGTTGAGCAACTCTTGAATCTGCTCTTCGGATCCACTTGCTATATTTATTAGGGCTTGCAGAGCGGCGTTCTGAACCAAGACGTTCGGATGCTCCAGCAAGTATATGATCCTGGGTACAACTCCTAAGTCAAGTAGCATAGGAATCGTTTCATTTTCATGGGCCAAATTACGCACTGCCATAAGTGCGTCTTCCAGAATTTTGTCCTCTGGGTTGTACAATAGAACGTTCAATGCCTGAGCGATCTCATCTACATTATCAGGTCGCGATGTTGGCGAGCTTATGCACAGTTTTCTTATAACCCAGGTTACATGACTCAACATTAATGTGCAAGTGCTTTTAGCCTGAATAATAGATATCAGCTTTTGCACAACTCCGTTTGTTATCATAAAGTCACGGAGGTTCGGAGCAAAGTGCAAGAGATTCCCCAAGCACAATATACCCATTTCCGAGACTTCAAGATCGGTTGACTGAATAAGGCGAATCAAACGTGGCACGGCACCAGCCTTCGCAATCTGCAAGAGTTTAATTATAATAGGATAGTTATAGCAATAAGCTAGAAAATAATATAGAACCCACTAAATTTGAGTGCTCCGATGAGCCACTGGCTATGTGAGCTAAAGCATCTGCGGCATTGGCCCGAATTTTGTTCCTATTTCCGTGGCCAAGGGACTCCACCAGGTTTCCTATCGTATTGTTCTTAAGTAAATTATCGATGTCGGGAACAACTTCCGAGGAGGTTAATTTGCATTTGGTTAAAGCATTGTTAATAGTCAGCTCTTTCTGCTGCTCAGCCTTTTTTGCTTTTTCCAATCGGAGCGTCCGCAGCATCATCAAGTTTTGCCCTTTTTCTAGAAAGCGGCGTTTACGCTTCTGCATTGTATTTGTATGGAAAATTTGGTATATTTTATGGAAAATATTGTGTTGTATGGAAAATTTTGCTGTGTTTCATCTCCGACAAAGTTGTGTTTTTTAACAAATAAGGCAGAGCCTTCTTAACTGAATCATTTTCGGAAACTATTTTGATAACTGGAACTTTTAGTATAACTATGATATGTAAATTAAATATTAAGGTTAAATTAGCTCTTAACTGAAATGATTTGATGTTATATACATTCTGTTTGAATTGCAAACAGAATCTCCAAATATTTTTCGCAGTGCAGAGATGAAGGCCTCCCACCCAGTTTCAACCAAGGGCATGAGCTGGCAAAGAGCCAGCCGGGATAAAGGACTATGCCTTATCGCATGCCGTCCGATCTGCGTTGAGTTATCAACGATATGCTTAATTTAGTTACCCCAGTAAAGACCTCTGCTCCCCATCCCATTGCTCCACCATAGAGGTCCCTCGGCAAGTGTAATAATTTGTTGTTATTATCTCTCCGGCGGAGGCGACCCAAAAGACAATGCCGTTCACATTGGCCTAGTTCCAAGGGCGAAATGCGGTAGGCATCCTTTGCATGTGGCATCCATCTATATGTAGATACATATACGTATACGTATGTATATATTCGTGTAGGTACAGCAGCATAATGAGCGCATTACATGCCATGTGGCACTTGTGCCTATCTCCGATGTTCTCAACACTTGGAGCTTCGCCTGCGTCGAACGCATAAATTTCAAGGACGCAAAAGCAGGCGCGGGAGAATCGGAAAAACATGGCCCAAGAACATGCGAAGCGCGAAAAATAAATTGACAGCCCGAAGGTATGCAACGCTTTTGCTTGTGCTCAGCCATTTTTGACCTACATGTGGATAAATGTGAGTGGGTATGGGTAAAGGGGCGGAAATGGTGTGGGAGTGGCGGGTGATTGGAAAGAGACCCACTTAAAGGCAAAGGCAAAAAAAGAACCAAGTAAATATATTCTTAATCCGAAAATGCACAAACTTTTGAAGTGATTTCGTCTAAAAATCACAATCTTCCGAATGTTTTCACACATTTAATGAAATGAAATTTTAGTTTTTATGCCAATTTCATGGCATTCATTGTGATTAAAAATTAAGTAGAGCACGCATTACGGTAATGCTCGGCATTTTGAAGAGAGCCCCTCATGCTGCTTAATAATGATAATGACTATAATTTATTGAATAAAAAATACCTCGTTCTGGCCAAGAGCTCCAGTAATGTCATTAATTGCACACGCATGAATTTTTGATGCATTCGGTTGCGAAAATCAATTAAACGTGAATTTATGCGATGCAGAAAGGCACAAGGGTTAAACACGGTGGGCATTGAAGTGTTTAAAACAAATATTTAATTAACGACAGGAATCATTTCGAAAGCGTTAAATCAGCAAAAATAAATCAGTCGTAAAAATACGTAACTAAGCCAAATGGGTAGATGTGTCACCATTGCATTTGTGCATGAGGCAGATTAAAATATATATTTAATGAAATGAACCAAGTTCATCTCACCTTTAAAAAATGCGAATATGCATTCGATATTTCTGTATTTTTGAGAAAAGGAGTAGGAAAATTGCCGACGGTTATATGAAAATTGCCGCCCTGTGACGTGTGCGCAATTTCCGCCAGCCGAGGTTTTCCGAGGCGGGGTGATGCGGAGTGGATTGGCTGGCGGAATAGTGGCAGCAACTATGCCGGGGTCATTCATCCTGCAAAGTGGCGACACACCAAGCCGTAGTCGTAGTCTCTGGCCAAACTCGCCCGGCACCAAAATGACTAATGGGCCAAAGGGGCAAGGGAACAGCCGGCCAACAGAGAGAAGGCCAACGAAGAAAGGCAATATGCAAAATTCGTAATTTGCCCTGGCAGACAGGATCCAGGAACCCCTGCTCCTCGGGGCATTTGCCAAACTCCACTGCCTCCCCTTGGGGCAGTTGTCGCATTCACTTTGACCCAGCAACGTTCGACTATTTTTATGACCAAATGGCGTTTTATTGCCGTCGACTTCTGTCGATTTGTGGACCAGAAATACGTATATAGTGTAGTATAGACTACTATCCAATTCCGGCTCTGCTCTCAAATGTGGGACAGGATCTGGTTTCCTTGGGCCTGCCCGCCTGCCTGACTGACTAGTTCAAAACAAGTTGACATTCCTTGGCATCCCTTATCGATTTTCTGTTGTTCGGAGGCTAACCAAATCGCCGCCTTAAGCTGTCCAGGAATCCATTCCCAGCTCCTTCGATTTATATCGGGGGTGGATTCACACTGGGTGTGAGGCTTTGGCAAAACGTTTCAATTGATTTGAACATTTATTGCTTTCGAGGGGAGAAGGACGTCATGGGACATTGGCCAGACATCGGACGAAAGGTAGTCGAATTATTCCGTTGTTCGAATACATATATAAAATAGTTTCTCCTTGTCCTTTTAAAGCAAGGTAGAGGAATCCTTGTGAACGAACATTTTCTGTTTCTTATTGCCATCTTGGCCTGGTTTGTTTTTCTCCGGCATTTCCTAAAGGAAAAATTCTATGCTGTTTGCCAATTCGATGCGGATTTCTCAAATCGATTCGCTGCGCCATGCATATTTTGTTGCTGTTTTTATTTCTGAAAACAGTTTAGCATTTAACCAACCATTGTGCACCAGGCATACCAATCATTTTTGCCTTCATAAGCCAAAGTATGGAGAATTTCGAATGCCAAATATCCGAGAATAATAATTGTTTTGTTTATTGCATTGGCTGGCATTTGGCTTTAATTGCACCGAAAAACATTCCCAAAACTAATTAAAATTCTTTTCATTCGCTTCGTTCGGCGCGCTTTGCATATTCAAATCATTAAAGAAAAATGCACATAAACAACAGCAGCAATTTTTTGTAATTTAGCTCAACTCAACACCTTTTTGAGGGGTTGCTCAGCCAAGCCAACGTGTTGGCATTTCTTTTTCAGTCTCTTTTTTTTATATTTGGTGTTTTTGTGCCCCGCAGCAAAAAACACAATGAAACAACAGTGAGGAGGCAAAAAGAAAAGAAAAAACAATTTCAAAATTCACATAATGAAGTGGAGACCCAAAAACGGGGGGCTTGCCAAGTGGGTGGCGATGGGCGGGCGAAAAGGACCGAATGCTATCCTTAAAGCCCTTGCCAAATAGCATGCCAGTTGGCAGTAAGCGGGAAATAATTATTTGCCGTGCTAAGCGAACATTATTCACTCGAATTCGGCCAGGAAAAGGCGTAACAGCCAGAGCAAAACAGAAATATGTTAAACAACTCGGCCTGATACCACGAAAAAATGGGCAGGGTATTAAGGCTCTAAGTAAAAGTGTTTTCGCAAATTTATAACTGGGAAAAATGTAAAGAGAAAGTTGTATTGATATAGATGAGTCCAGTATACTGTATACTGGATTTTCTTACAGTGTTCATTTAGGAGTACGTTACCCCACCTGGCTGCTGTTAATGTTGTCATTTTTGGGGCCGCCGTGTGATTTACCTTTTGCCAGCGCGTTGTTCCTATTTTCCTGGGAAATTTGTTGTCTAATTTATGTAAACCAGCCGCTCATCCACGCCGCCTTTTCCCTCCCTCATCCATCCACAACTGGGTGTAATTTATGAAATTGCCATCAGTTCATGCTCTCACGTCTTTCACTCACTTTTCACTCGTTCTCTGCGTTCGCCGCCATTGACATTATGAATGTTTTTCAATTTTATTTATGACGCAAATTGTTAATAAATGCAGCCGACCTCGGAACGTGACTTACTCGATGTCTTATCGCATTCGCCGGAATGATTAATGTCTGGCATAAACGAATTGCATTTTAAATAAATTATTACGCATACGCAGCGTGGACCGAGGCGTCTCTAATGAAGCTGCCGGCTATTTGGCGGAGCATAAAAGGGAAATTCCCTTTAAAAGGAGCCGCAGCAAAGGAGTGCGGCATGTGTGCTCGCCAAACTTGCTTGGCAAACTCTTTTTCGCTTCCAGCTTGATTAAAATTTCATTAACAAAGAGCGGCAAAACTTGCGGCATACTTTAAGGCTGCGGCTGGCACGTGTGTGTGTGTGTGTGCAAGTGCGGGTGTGTTGCTATGTGTGATGGTGAGAGAAATCTGCGGTGCCACACACACACACACATGGACACACTGGGAGCCACACTAGCACACCGATGTCGGCGTATAAAACGCTTTGCTTGTTTCGAGGCTGCCCGACTTTTTTTCCTTCTCCGCTGGCTTTTTTCGCCTGAACGCTTCGTTTGTTTGCCAACTGGCGACGGATCCTTAAGGATGTGTGGTGTTCTGGGGGATGTGAGGGTGTGTGTGTGAGTGCCTGTTAAATTGCTTGTTTATGTTGGCCCGCTTCCTGGCAGTGAGGAAAAAATGCGAACAAGGACTCGCGCGGCAATCACTTGAAAATTCTCATATGATTTTGATTTCTTTTAATTTGCGAACAACTCCGCGCTCTTATCCTGTCTGCTGTTTGCCTTTTTCCGCGGTCTCTCCTCTTATTTTACGGGCAAACAAATATTTTTGCTTAGGCTTGTTGATTTTATTACGGCTTTGTTGCGTTACGATGCTCACTTAGGCAAATTGAGAACTTGTAAATATTTAATGTAAAGGGCGGGGGAGGATAAACAGGAGCAACAGGATGCAATTCACGCTTTAATAAACTGTTAATTCCGGTTAGTCAAGAACCGAATTTCGGAAATTACGAAATAATGGTCTTGAGTCTAAATGGCATATTTAATATTAAATACCCTTGAAATTGATATTCCTTCAGATTTGTTTTAATAACAATCCCACTCTCCCTTAAACTCAAAATGACGGCTGTAGCTCAACAATCGTCTAAGCTACATGCCATAATTATAAAGCCAGCGTTGGCGTTAATTTACCTCTCGGGCTGCACTGCGAGAAATGAGTGGCGTGGACTTCTGACTTCGTCATTAATTTTTCACTTTCGCACTCGGTTATGTTCAGGATTTTCACTCCGTCGAGACATCCTCTTAGTGGCGCTAATCCTCGCCCCGCCAAACCTCACACCCAAAGGCATGTCAAGCATTTAATTACTGGCCATCAGCAGGGCTTAAAAGTGACCCTCATTCCAGTGATCATGCTCCGCGGGAATCCGCTTCGTTAAAATAATATTAAGCCAGTGAGGGGATAAAGGATTCATCACTCAGCTCGCCTGTCCGCTCTGCTAACTGCCTTTTTATTATTTTTTGCTCTGCTTTTCATATTGCTACGCAAAATATTTTCATTAAAATGTCAAAAAATATCTGAAAATATTGTGCGCAGACACGCAAAATTCAGTTGGGCAGTTGGCAGAAAGCGGTGGTGATAAAAATTAATGGCAAACGCAAATGCAAGAGGCGGCAAAAAGGATTCAAGATTTGTTTAACCAGGATTCGTTTGCCGTCTGTCCCAAGCTCCAGTGAATTGTCGGGAGAGTCGTTAAATTGTTTTCATTATCCTTGTAAGCCCTGCCAGCGAACCAAGCTGACTGGGGTCAGAGGTAATAGCCCGGTATCCCCGCTCCCCTCGTCCTCGTTCCTCTGCCAATTAAAACCGCAATGCAAATGAGCTGTGCTTAATGCGTGTGCCAATGTGTGCGTGCGCTCACAATGTGTGTGCGTATACACTGAACTAAATAATAGGCAAATACAGCAGACATTTAAATAAATAAGAGCTTGCCATTCTGTTAAAGATTTTGTTATTTATTTATTATATATATTATAGATCATAGAGTTTCAGCTCTCCAGCAAAAACATAAAAAAAATAAATACAAAAATATCGGAATCATAACTAGACAATGGAATTTCTCTATGTGCACTCTAACATCGAATAGTTTGCGGTCCTGGGGCATAGAAAAATTTAATTGCTCTGCTGGGAAGCCTGGAGGGCTGGTCCCTTAATTTTTCCGCTGTTGTTTTGGAAAACGCTTAGGCCTCTCCCAGTTTGGTCGTATGCTAAAAGAAAGAAAAACCGAATTGGGCTGGGTGGCACTTGTTGTTGTTCGTTGTGTTTTCTGGTTGTTCCTGTTTTACGGACTTGCCCCATTCGAGTAGGCAAACACAATCGACACACGATGCATTCTGAAGGGAAATAGCCGGAATGGCCGTCGCCTTCGTTTTGCTCGTGTTTCCGTTTCATTTGTAATTAATTAAATTACTTCCGCTTAAACTGCGCTGCAGACGCAGGAACCCGAGAGCTGAGCCCGAACCAATCCCAATTCGGAGTCCCAGCCCGGCGACTTCTCAATTACGCCTCACTCAACCACCCATGCAGCCGGCAGATCCTTTTTCCCCGCCAACAACTCCAGCACGGCTTGTTTATCCTTCGCAGTCTCAGGCCCTGGACTCCACGAAGTAATTAAGAAGACATTTCACCCGGGCATCCTTTAATCTGTGCGTTTTATTTGCGGCATCGTCTCCGTGTTTACTTCATTGCCCGGCCAGCGAGCAGTGCACAGAGAAAAAATCTGCGTAATATCTAATATTAATCTAAATCTCTTTCCTTAGTAAACAAAATCATGAAATCAGATTTATTAGGTTATTATTTAACAATATTACGAATTGGAAAAACCTTTCATTTCTGCACTCGTAGAGCATTTTTTAGATTTATTTTCCGTGCAGTAATTTAGTTTCGAGCTTGTCCTGGGCTCTTGGGGCTAAAACGCTCTCATCTCCAGCTGGAATTTGGCTCCACCGCCCACTGCAATCTTGATGATTTGCTTTGGTTTTGTTTAGTGTCTGTGGCTTGGCGCCTTGTTCCGTGTTCCGTGTTCCTCCTCCAGGCTCTCCTCCTGCTGATCCTGGGGGCCACGGGGCTCCTTTAATCTGTTGCCAGTGGACTGAACTGGTTGTTATTTCGTGCCCAGCTCACGCTTGATTAGTCGCCTAATGAGGTGTTGACTATGAACGTCTAATGATTGCCATAGAACAGCCTCGCTCAAACACACACACGTAGCCACACATGTGCTTACACTTGGGCGCTGCTTTAAGTTGATTTTAATTAAATCAAAATCTTCCTTCTGCCTTACTTGCAGCTCATGAACGGACTCAACTTGCATCTGTGAACGTGGCCGACTGAAGGAAAGCCCAATGAAAAGTTTGGTTGCCCCCCAACCAATGTGAGTAAATCAATACGAGAAGTAGAGCAAAAACCGGATAGAAAATGAAAATGTGAAAAACTAGCCACGGATTTGCATTGAAAACTCGCTTTCGGACTGCATCGAAAAATTTAAACCGGATGTTAAAAAATCGATTCTGCAATATTGCTTTCGCTTTTCCCCAGCAGTTTTCAATGCAAATTTGAAAAGCGCACAACAAAAAACATTCTACAAAATTGGCATATTCTTTCTCCATTTTTATTTACATGAAATTTGGCCTTTAAACATGATAACCAAACGAATCGAAATTGGCATCGAACTTATGCGCAAAATTGGCAACTAATTGGCGAAAAACAAAAAATATCCTTGCAACTGCAAAATGTGAAATGTGGAAAATCGTTGTGTAATCGAAAATCGCATAAAATGGGAAACGTAAAACCAAAACAAAAATATAAAAACAACAACCACTACAATATGGGAATCATGTATTCCCTTACAATCACAACAACCACCGAACAAAAACATTTCAACAACACCATCACCATCATCATCATCACCATGTTCATGAACATCCTGCGAATCCTGCTATTTATGCGCTTTATGGTGTGACGTCATGGCTGCGACCCTTGGCTGATAAATCCCCCTTGTAATACCCGCCACCCCGCCCCACCTAAACCACCCACTCCCCATTTTCCTATCCCTATTTATGTGCATTTTTGTGGCTTTCCCCCTCAATATTTCTCTTCGCTATGCGTTTTCATTTGCGTTTTCACTTGCCGTTTTTGTTTATGCTTCACGCTTTCGATTTTTGTTTTGGTTTTTGTGCGACTACCCCCCTCGAAAACCATCCCCATCCTGCGTTGCCAATTTCCGCTTGAATTAATTCTGTGTTTAAATCTGCGAATCGTCGTCGTTCATGGTCCTTCGTCCTGCAGTCATTCCGAGTGGAGCAACAGCAACAGCAACGGCAAGAGCAAGTGAACCCCTGCGGCTGGCCAACCACCCACACGCCACCCACTCGCCACCCACTCTAGTCAAATTTAATAAAAGGCCGCGCCGAGCTTCGTCCTGGTGGTGACTGGAACTCGCTGCTGATGTCCTGAATTGTCCTGGCGGGCTCACGCAGTGCGACAAAAGCCGCCCGCAGCGCTTTTTATATGCGCACATAATTCAGAGCGTCGGCCAGTAACACCCGCTGCCAAAAGTTAATGCCCAAAAGCGAGGCCGCCACAATGATAACCAACAATAATTTGGATTATGACCAGGCCAGCGCCAGCAGCACAATAATAGCAGGAGCTACATCGACGACCGCGAGCACAGCGGCAACATCGGTGGCCATGAGCAACAGAAATGGCAGCACCAGCAGCAGCAGCAACTCCTCGCCCACGGCGGACAATTCCAATTCCAATTCCAACTCGAATTCAAACGCAAATATAAATCGGAATTTGAATCAGAACCCCAACTCGAACTCCAATACAAACTCCAATTCGTATTTCAACCGATTCGACAACCGCATAGCTGCCAACTTGGCTGCCGTTTTAACTGGCGCAGGAGCTCGCTTTCGATCCTCATCCTGCAGCAATCGCCAGCCAGCTGGAGTGGCAAATCCGGCCGTTTTAAGATCACCACTCGCCACAATTAGCCGCAAGACTAGTCTGGCCACGCCCCCTTCACCAGCGAGTCTAGGACGACGTCGCCCACTGCAACTCTTCACGCACGCAAATCTCAAGTGAGTAGTTTTCAAGGCGATTCGTGTATGTAGATCCCTCCAATCAATGCTTTAATCACATTCATTAAAAAGCACACGACACCGAGAACACTTCAATAAACACAGAACTATATAATATATTAAATAATGGAGTGATTAGAAAAAATATTTAAGTCTAAAGCCACTTTCACTTGTTAAGCGGTGTATAAAGCAAAGACTTTAGTTAAATATTTATATTTTAATCAGAGCCTCTATTTTTCCGCTAACGTTATACATAACTAATAAGAATTTTAATAACTCCTTATTTAGTTGCAATGACAACGAGAAGGTGGCCCAAACACCGAGCTCCGACGAGGACAATTCGCCCACCGAACTAAACAGCTGCAAGCGATTGGCAGACAAGCCTCCTTTGGTGAGTAAAAACTATAAAAACCATAAACCCAATAGAATAGAACTAAGCATTAAGATAACATACCAGAAGGACAAAAGGAAACATCCTGAAAAATTGTATGTGTGATAAAGGGACATTCGAAGAGCTGGAATTTCTGCGTAGTGTAAGGATTATTCAAGAGATTTTCCTGCCAAAAGATGGCAAATATTTTGCCCTGCATTAAAAGATCAAACATATTTGATGGGTTTGACTTTGATAAGGGTGCGCCAACACTTGGACCTCGTATATTGGTTTTCCATTTTCCCCATGCAGAAGGAGTGGCCCAAATGTCTTCTGAATTTTCAACGCTTTGTTATGAATTATTGGCAGACAGTATTCCAGCACGCGGTAGCTAAGCTGCCTTTTAAGGCGAAAAAGTTTAGACAAGTTGGGACCCACAATGCTCGAGGTCCTTACGGACCATTTGCTGGATTGCCTGCTGGATTTTTTTCGGCTTTTCCGTTTCAACTTTTTTGTCTTTGTCATAACACGTAGAAGGAGTCGAAGGGCTGCCCACATGCGAAATGTTTATCAAATGTTTCGCCCGTGTTCTTTGTCACGTGATGGGCGAGATCGAGGCAGAAGTTTTGCAATGCAAAACTTTAGCCTTTTCCTCTACCAGCGGCACGTTGTTTTCATAAATTCAACGCCTTAAATATTCATGCCCGTGTGTGAGTTCCCCTTTCTATATATCTATATATATATATTTATATATATGTAGATATGGAGTCGAGGCAGCTGTGCTCAGTCGAGCATAGTCTATGCGATAAGTACGTGCGAGTTTATTCATACGAGAGAGACTCGCTGGCACTCGACCACGCTGCGTATACGTTATGTGTTTGTCTTATTTATGGCAGCAATGCGACTCGATTGCGCATTATGGTGATTACGTCTGTAAACTAATGGCCTCCGACTCGAGGGTGAGGGGCTTACCCCCAGTTCGATGCAACTAAAAATCAATCGAATCAAGGCCAAGTCACACACCGAAACTGAAACATCAATGGGAATCCGAATCCGGCGCACGACACCAACAGCAACGAGCTCTGAAACACTCTGAGAAATTGAAATCGTATCGAAAGCGAAAAGCAATCAGTTGGCCCTAATGGTAAACCATAAATATTGTCAATACAAGGACTGTAGCCATATATATAGCCATACTACCACCCCCAATACATTCCGCATATGTTCGAGGTCGGAAAACAAAGAAACGCAAGAGCAAAAAAAAAAAAGAAAAGGGTTTGTGCTTTCGCTTTTGGTATTTTTCATATTCCTGTGCAGCGCGCGCTTCCCTTGTTTTGTCAATAAATCAATTTCGGCTATAAACATTTTTCGCCGGCAACAGCAAATAACACGCATACGCCGCATGGTACGGCAGGCATATCCTTTTGTTTTGCATAGTTCTTTATTTTTTGAGCCCCCTTTTTTGTGGTTCGACATGCTGCTGCCTGTCAATAACATCATTCTGTTGCAGGGTGCGGCCCGATAAGCAAATTAATTTTTGCTTCCCCCATGGGCGGGACAGAAATGTGGTGTGTGGGCTGCGGCGGGGTCGGGGGCGTTTGCAGAGGGGCGTGATGCTTCCCTAATTGTGCCCAACAGGCAACTTGCCATAGCCGTCGTCGACGTCGTCGTCTGCTTGGCTGGCTGATTCAATTTCAGATAAGCAAAATAAAGCAGCAGGCAACTGCTGCACATGCGACCCCCGACATGGGTGTGGGTGAAAGGGGGGTGTGTGGTAGGGGATCGTTCTTGTGGCAGGAGTCAAAGACAAATGCGTTGCCACATTATGCAGTTTGCTGTCGGTTGTCTGAATCGGAGTCTCAGTCTGAGTGCCACATCACCCGCATATCCTTGTCCATGGCATCACTCGTCCTGCTGCTCCACCCAAAACTCCCCCCCCCCCCCCCCCCCCCCCTCGCACATCCTGCCCCTCTTCCTACACCACTGACATCCGACTTAGACGGAAATGACGTACTGTCTGTCAGGGCGCTCTGCTCTCCGCTGGCGTTGATGCATCGATGCTGTTGACTCGGCGCCGCTAAATGTTTGTTTAGCAACTGCAACTGCAACGGCAAACGAGACCTGACTACCCATTCTCCTTGCTACACTGCGAGAAAATTTCTTATATGGATGTGAAAGTCATTAAAAAAACTATTAATACTAAACTATAGAATGCTATGAAAACACTTCTCAAAACCTTGGATCAAGCTACTTTATTTCTGTTTCAAAAGACACTTGATTACCTAAGTCGATGATAGATCTCCTTGTCTGTATTATATTTAAGTGCACCACTCACCCACTCTGAGCGACAGCTATCAGCTGCCACATGCGGCTGGTCCCTGGGTTTGACTTGGTTTGACTCCGTACTGCGATCCGGCTGCGTCACGCCTACCCATGTATCATGTGTGCACGGAATATATTTTCAACTCGAATGTCATAAATAATATTTTGTGGGCCACGCCCACCCATCTACATCAGCACACAGGAAAAGCAAACATACACACACGCCCACCGCCAGTTGGTGTATTTGATTTAAACTCGCCCGACTTTCGCTTTGCCCTTTTATTTAGCCCCGTTTTTGGCTCCTTATCCTTTGGCAAGGCAGTTTATTAAATTTGCATAAATGTTGAGCATTTTGCGGCAAGTGTTCGTTGTTGGCTTTTTATTTTTTTGGTATCGGGGGCGGGGAGGTCGAGCACGTGCCGCCTCTTTTGGCTTTGCAACAGCTGCCACTAATGTCCAGCTAGCTGGCAGTTCATTAAACGAGCAGGGTAATTAGTGTATTCGGGGAACAAAAAGCCAAGATATTTAGTCTGAAATTGAGGAAAGAAATGAGCAAAAGCTGAAAAGTAAATATAAAAGAAAATGGGGCAAGGGAACAAGCTGCCACGCAATGTAAACACCTGAAACAGGCCCCCATTTTTTAATACAGAGCATGCGAAAAGAACTCAACTCCAACAATATAAATACATGCCCACGAAAACATGGCCGCAAATCAGTGAGCAATGCACCGTGAAATATGCAAACAATGGGACCTTCATCTCTCTTCTTCGCGTAAGGAGCACACTTTTTCCCAAATTATGCAGCAATGGGCAAACAATTGCCGTCAGAGCAGGAAAAGCAGGTAGCAAGGATAACCCTCCGCCAGCCACCGTCTCATTGTCAATGTCGCCTTAAATTATGCCACAAAAAATGGGGCTGGGTGGCGGAAAATAAGCGCGGCTGCCAACTAGACTGTAGTCTAGTTTCGGGCAGACAACTATTCTACAAGCGCCAGCAGACTTTTTCAAAGCCACTGACCCCGAAAAGCAGGACGAAATGCCGGCGAAGGGGCAAGGATAACACGATCTCAACATGGGCGCACAAGTGCATCTGAATTATCGCCGGCCGCTGGTTTTATCATTAGTTACCCACTGAAAAGAGAGCGTATATAGGATACCTCTGTAGAATACCCTACAACGTACAGTTTATTGAAAATACCTTTTGTTTTTCAGGTATTTCAACATATAAAGTTATGTTTATGAATCGATTTACTCCTTGAAGCACTTTTATTATGCATTTTCACTTCGTTCACTCTTGAAGTTTGCATTTACAAGGGCATTACCCAGTCGATTGGTATTTTTCCCGACCACAACTCAACACTTGCTCTACATACTATAGTTCGCCATTCTTTTTGCAGTCACTGCCATTGCTACTGGTCCTTAGTTCCGAGTCCTGCGGCACATTTCCGCCTAGAATGCCAGGGCCGCCATTTGCTATGCAACATTTTAGACGGTGGCAATGTACCATAAAGGGACTCGGAGTGGGGGTAGAGTAGCCGACACGAGAGTCTGCCACGAATTTATGCGCCTTTCTCTGTTCCTTGTGCACTTTGCACTCTTTCTTTGCTTTTTTCCAGAGGCCCGCCACCTCCACCCAACCATCTCGCATTTCACCCACCGGTAATGCCTAGTCCAAGCATCCGTTTCCTGTTTAAGTGCACACCCGAAAAAAGTTTCGCCTGCAGTTCGCAGTCCGCCTTTTGTGGCGCGGCGCATTTTGCCAGCATTTTGTCTCGCTGCGGTTCTCGGTAATAAATTCTTGCCTTTTTTCTGCTCCGCCTCCGTCTGTGGCTGCGGGCCACGCCCTCTCCACCCACCTCACACGGTCGCCGCCCACGCTCATGCCACCCAGCCGTTGCCCTTGACTGCAGCATCCTTTGCTGATCCTTGTCGGCTTACAAGGTGTTTAAATTGTAGTTAATTTTGTTGCCACTTGAACGCTTTGCCATCGTCTTTGATCCCGTTTTTCGGCGGATTTCGTTCAACTTTAAGTCGATTTGGGTCTACACTTGAAAAAAACATAAGACTCTTTAATGGAGAATTTGGCTTTAGTGAATGCAAAAATGTAAATAGAAATGAAGAAATTTTAGAATGCTGAAATAAAAACGTACTTGATTCTTATATCTATGATTTCTTTCTCTGTAGGTCAAACGCTTGACAATGGGCTTGCTGCGCCAAAACGAGGAGTCACGCCCACTGGTGGGCGACATGACCCCTTTGAGCGCGCCGCTGGACATCCAGCCGGTGTACTCGAATGGCTACATCAACGAGGACTCCTACATCGACAGCAAGTTCGGTGACTCGTGTCGCCAATCCTTGACAGCCATCCCGATGCTGGACAACGTTAACCTGAATGACAATAACGAGTTCAACCTGAAGAAGCGCTACTTAAGGGAAACGAGCAGCGGTAAGTGTTTTGTTCTAGCATCTACATCCCTACATTTATGGATAAAGTTTTTGTTTGAAAAGATTAACATAATATGATTGTTAAACTCTTTACCAAATCTTCTTATATTTTTCTAGCCAATTCCAGTCCGAAAATCTTTGCCAATCGCCTGCGGATGAACCAGGGTGCCGGTGGTCAGCGGTGCAGCAGTTTGGCCAACGCATTTGGAAATGTGGGATCCGATGAGGAGGATCTCGAGCTGAAGGATGCCTGCTGGTACCAGGCGGGCATTTCCAGGGACATAGCCGTTGAGGTCCTGCAAAGCAAGAGCCCAGGTGCGTTTCTCGTGCGGAAGAGCAGCTCCAAGCCAGGATGCTATGCACTGACACTGCGCGTACCCTCGCCACCTGGGCCAAAGATAGCAAACTACATAATCCTACGATCCCCAAGAGGTTACAAAATCAAGGTGAGATAGCTGGAATTTTCTCATTAATTCGTCAATATATTTACATTCCATCAACCTGGAATTCTTTGGCGTTTTTTCAGGGCTTTCGCAAGGAGTTCTCCAGCCTGAAGGCCCTGATCACCCACCACTCGGTGATGCCCGAACTGCTGCCCGTCCCACTGGCCATGCCCCGTCCCACCAACATGTCATCCTCGCGGCGGAATCTCGACGACTTCGATACCTACGATTCGCTGCAGATGCTGCTGAAGTATCTGCGTGCCAAGAACATGGAGACGGAGCAGCAGCAGTAGCTAATGGAGGAAATCGATCAACTGGTAGCACAAAATTACATTTAAGTTCTGGTGCGGCAAAATAGTTTTGCTTGAATCGAACCGATACCGAGAAAATGTGATACTCTATGAAAAAGAAAAACACAGACACTGCAAATGAAACGCCTAGCTGATAAATGGTGAAAGTATCTCTAGTTTAGTTTAGTTTAGTTCGGGTTTTGGTTGTCCCCATTTGTTGGTTTGGTGCATCGACGTTATGTAGCCATAAAAATGGTGGAAAAGTGCTTAAGGTTATAGCAAAGTCGGGGACTTTTGCAAATTCAATGGTTATTCGAACACTTAAGTGGACATTATAAATTGTCATTTTTAAATTTGAATAATTTGACCAAAAAATTGGTCAGTCATGAGTGTTTGTTTTTCAATTTTCTTTCAGCACTTTCAACTGCAAGCCTATAAATATAATTCAAAAATTATATAATATTCCATGTAAGGAAAACTCTATGTTAAATGTTGTTGCTGCTTCCCACTGTTAAGCATAAATAAATATATACCAAATTGAAATGCATATTTAAATGTAAGCAAAACAGACACGAACCGAAAATCGACCCAAAAATGTAAATAATTCACTACCGTAACATAATTGAGTAAATAAAGTTGTTTAATTTATAATAAAAAAAACGCAGAGAAACAATAAAAAAGAAAACACTGAACACGAGTAATAACAATCCATTTCTCCTCTCACTCATTATGCAAATTTTTGTGCACTGGCAGCTGGCATCTGAAATGAATTTTCACACGTTAATTATTTGTTGGCGACACAATTTCGCATTCAATGCTCTTTAAAGCCGCCTTCAACGCGATTGGGCCACATTGTGCTGCAGCAGGTCGTTTGTTGTTGGCCTAATCACCGTCATTATACAATTTTAATTTGCTAAACTTTTAATCGAAAAGCGAAAAGAAGAAAATCAAGGCCGGAAGGAAGGAAGGAAGCCAGCAGGCGGGTGGTGGCAGATAAAGGAGCAAATCGAAAGTCTGGCCAGGATCGTAATTCCTTTTTTAATTGCAGCTATCCCGAACACATTTTTTTCTTTTCTTGCCTCAGTTGTGGCAAATCTTCGCAATGGAAAACTTTCTGGCCAACGGCGATTTTCCCCATTTTTCCCCTATCCGCAGCCACATTCTCGTGTTCGTTGTCAAAGTGTTGTCTACTTTTCTGGTGGAAACTTTTCCTTTGTTGCAATTATCGGCATCGCTACACACGAAGGCGCGCGCAAATGAAATAAAAGTAAAGGCCAAATAAAAAAGAAATGGCTGTCATTTAAATAATTCGAAAATTGCCAAAGAAGTTGTCACCATGCCGCCCACACCCGCCAAATCGTAGACTTCAGGCCTGAAGTATTCATGAGGAAAAGACTTGGAGAGAACTTTTCCCTGCTTTTTCACTTTATTTGTCAATTATTGTGGCACAAACAAACTGGCAGGAGCAGGACGGGGAAGAAATCTGCGGGGATGGCCTGTCATTCAGTTGGATGTTTTTGACAATTTGCCTCTTAAATATTTAATAAGCCAAAGTGGTCGAGTGGAACAACAAACAGAAGACGTCGAAAATCAATTATATACGGCGCAAGGGCTGGGTTTGGGACGGGAAGCTTATAATTTGTAAGTGGCTTAGGCATTCGTCTGCTGCCTTTGCATGGTAAAAGTTTTTTAATTGAACATTCTCAATGGCAAATATGGCGAAAAAGACTTTTTCCTATATTTACCCTGGATTTTTGCTCTCTTGCTACAAGCGCTTTTCATTAGTCGTCCTTCTTTGTTCTACAGCTCGGGAAAACCTTTTCCCTTTGCATTTTCAGCTGCACAATGGTGAGAATTATAGCTTTGCTTATTTGCGCTGCGTTTTCTTCATTTGTCAGCGGGTTGTCTTTTGTAATGGAACCACCGAACCCACAGCAGATATTATAATAGAAGTATAAAAGAGGATTTTCTTTTCGTCTCAACTTTTTCATTAGGCTAATTAAAAATGTTTGTGACACCGCCGAGAGTGAGAGTGTTTGCGAATGCCTTGAAAGTTTTTTCCCTCACTGGAAAGCGTGACACATGGCGTATGAGCTATAAGTGCTTTATGACTCCGAGGTAAAGGAACTTTTTAGGATTACCATTCTCAAATGGGTTTCAGTGCCTGGAGCCAGCTTGGAAATGAAAACCATTATCCCAATCCTGTCCAAAACTTGTTGGGCTTGCATTTTAAGTATCTTTGGCAGTCGGACCCAGAGATTCGCATAAAAATGTAAACTTAAAAAGTCGGCAACAGAGAGGGCTAAGAGTTTCGTACATCCTGTGTCTACGTTGTCGCCTTGGCTGACATTAAGGCGACAATTGCCAGTCCTGCTCGTCATTAAAACTCCAACAATGCCAGCCAACGAAAAATTACAGAAAACAATAAAAAGGAAGCGACAGCGACAGAAAGTTTTCCCTCTCTTAGCCTCCATTTCTTTTTTTTTGGCAGGAATATGTTTAAGTGTCAGTAACAGTTTTCATGCAAATATTGTCTGGGGACTGTCGGGAATGAAAAGCGACTACAAGAATGCTAAACATTATGTCGGGATTATAGTGCCTGCCTGCACTTTCATGGCGGCTTTATTTTAACATCCTCAAAAAAGTTGTCAAGAGAACAGGAAAGTAAAGTGTTTAAAGCTGCTGCTGCTATCTCACCAAGGGAAAATGGTATATTACAAAAAAATACATTTCAAATTCAGTAAATGGAATTAGCTTTAATTAAGATCCACTAGCCAAACGTTTTTGTTGCACATTTTAAAGCCTCGCCCAATTAAAGTCCGTGAGCTATGTGCACAATTTTCAACGCTTTCGGGAAAATCCTGCTCCTCCCACAAGTGACAGGCTCAATTACAAAACTGCAGTCGAGAGCCTAGAGTCCTAGTTCGATTATGCATGGAGTTGATGGCCGAATAGGACACCTCATTAATTTGCCGGGCTGCGGCAATAACAATAACAGCCATTTCGGCTATTTGGCTCATTGACTGCCTGATTTTATGGCCCAAACTCCGGTTGCTGGTGCTGATGCTGCTGCTACTGCTGCTGCAGCTGGCTCTCATGTCCAAAATCAACATCAACATCAACATTGACCCAGGAGCAGTTTGTCCTGCTGCTGACGTTGCTGCGTTGCCAAATATGTTTTTGTGGCATTTTTGGCCAATTGGCAGACAGAGTTCGCCCAGCGCCGTTGGCCAATTGAATGCAGCAGACGCGAACGTGGCCCACTCGCAGTAACGCTGCCTGTGGATGAGTTCCCTGCTGATTATGCCATAATGTTTGGCCACACCCGGACCCGAACCCGTGCCCGCCCCTACCCGGACCCCTCTTGTTTGCCTGTTTGCCTAACCCAAATTGCATGCTATTGACCCATTCCCTATTGATTCCACATTTTTCGAGTGGTGCGGGAGGCGAATCTGCAGTTGCCAGAGAGTTGTGACGGCTGCCCTGCCACTTGAAACTTTTCCAAATCACACACTTTGCCGGCACAGTTCGATCAACTGTAAGTGCTGCTGCGGAAAAGGCACGAAAAAGTGCAAAATACAAGAAAATAAAACAAAGGACATAAAGTGGGAGCAGTGGAAATCAAAGCCGAGACAAGCAGTACCCTATATCTGCGGGAATTTTTCATTGGATATTATTCTTATATATATCTTGAAACCTGAGTTGAATTTAAGTTATAGCCTTTCCAAATTTCAGCAGCCCAGTGACTGGCTCCGATTATCCATTTGGCCAGCATTTATGCACATCAGATATCGAAGTCGGATCAGATCCTGTTTAGCATGCTCCACATTTATTTGCGAGTCGCAAGCCAAGTAAAGCCAGCACATCTAGAGTCATACACACATGCTCAGCGTGCAACATTAATGCACTATGGTGGCTAATGCAGCAGCGACAAAGGAGCGGGGCGCGTGGTGCCAAAAGAGGCGTTGGATAACAAGGAGGATGATTGGGGGAGGGGTGTGGCAGGTCGGAGGTGGTGGGGCAAACAAAAGCCAGTAAAAGCAACAGTGGAGGACTTGCGGAGCCTGCTCCGCATTCCCTTGGATTCGCACTCGCATTCATTTTTGCTGTTCGCCATTGTTGCAGCTGCTGCCTTTCTGCTTATTGTTGTGGCACACATCTACACCCACAAACGGTGGCGCGCACACTAAAAAAGGAAAGCAAAATTTAAAATCGTACTACCAAAAATGTGAATATTATTATTAAATTTACAAAGACTGCAACATATTTAGATTTATCAAAATTCGTTATATTTGCGTACAGATTTTATAAATATATATTGCCATTTTTTGTGGAAATTTCTTCAAGTGCCCATAGAAACATATACTTATGTGAATGCTGCCGCTGGCCTGGCTTTTTTGTTTAATTCGTTTTTCTATTGTTCACAGCCAAGAACTTTAGTCCGACGGGCTTTGGCAGCATTGCAAAATGCATGAATGTGTTTAGCCAACTTACTATCTGTGCCCGCTTTCCATTCCTCTGACTGCAGATTTTTGCATTTTGCAAGCATAAAAGTTGAAAGCGACATTATTGAATATGCGTTGTCGTTGTCGCTTTCCCATTGTTTGGCTCACACACACACGCCCGTATGTACACACACAGTGACAAGATGAGCCCCCCAAGGGTGGGCGTGGCACATGGCTGGAAAGCCAAGAGCTTAGCGAATCCTTACGCCCCATTGAAATTTATATGCCACTTTCACACACATTAAAGCCGAAATGGCCATGAGCAAATCGAATGTTTAAGGTCAGACGGACGGATGGTTACAGCCGCAACTGCAGATACACGACTGCGAACCCAAACCCGTGCTTATTTATGCTTTGTTTGTCGCTTTGGCTAATAAATTAGCAGCTTTACCTTTTGGCCCAACTGCAAACCAATAGCAATTTATCGCAGCCGCAAAGAAAGGCACGTAGCGAAAGCGGGATACTCACGGATCCAGGACTCAGGATCGAAGGGGTTCGGTTCGGTTTGGTTCCGTTCGTCCTTCCAAATGTGCTCACCTTATCGCCGGCTTAGGCGACACGCACAGGTGGGCTAACTCAGGTGCAAATTCGAAGGGGATGGCGAGGATTTAGGGGGGGCTACCAACGAGACAGGCAATAGTTGTTACCGACTTTAGCCTTTGACTAACGACGGGCGACAATAAAAATGGCCCTGGCAATTGGCACATTGCGGTTGCAAGTTAAAAGGATTTTCGATTTGAAATCACCGAATAGGATGGGTCTCTAAATGTTGGGCAGGGGGAGGGGTTCTAGCGAAAGTTGCAGACTCCGAATTTAGAAAATGTTAAAGTAAGGTGGAAGATTAATAAAGAAGTACAATTTCTGCTCTCTATCTTAGTACTATCGTGTACTTCCTAAAACCTCTTCCATTTATTTAATTTTCAAGCTAAAAGTTGTTTTAATATAATGAAATACCAAGCCGGCTCATACTTTCCCCAGGCCCCAACTGAGATACTACAAATTTAATAAAACTTATAAACTTGGCGAGTGCAACAAGCAGTCCAAGTGAAGGGGGCGGCAGTCTCTAAAATATATATTTCGATTGCGTGCCGCGTGAGGAAAGTCCTAAAGATTCGGAAACGCTTGCCAGGATTTATCGTGCGTCCATTACAAGCGGAAATTAAGCGCGGCAGGTCGCCAGCTGGACAAGAGGGGCGGCGGCGTGGGTGGGCGTGCGTGAAAGCGTTTTGCCGGCTGGCCATAAAGTAACGAGCGGTCCAAGAACATTCCGGCGGACCAAAGCAGAGCTATTGTTTTCGGGTCCTGCCAGGAGTCCTTTGGCCGCTTTGTATGCCAGTCACGTGGCACGCAACGACAACTTGGGATTTGTTAAGTGGCGCGTCGTTTTTGATGTGCGGAATGTTTAGCGGAGGTCCTCAGGCATTCTAACTCCTCGTATTTCCTTTCCTTTTTTTTTTTTTAGGTGAAAAGTCCATCACGTGTCCCGGACATTTTGCACATAACTTGTTTCAACGTTTTTATTGCCAACTTACTCTTCCGGTTTTGAATGCACTGCGAATGTCTTTTGTTTTTGCCCACCTTGCGGTTAATGGTCCTTCGACTGGCAAAAAACCAGTGCGGCAAGCACTCCAGAAACTCCATCAGCCATGGCTGATTCGATTTTCCGATGTGTACCTTTGCTTTTAGTGATTGAAATCGCACATTTTAAGTGAAAAAGCGCACACAGAAGTGCACTCAATCATTCGTCACGTGATTCAGTCGGCGCGGAGTGAAGACCTCCCTTTTCCACTGCCAGACTTTTCCGGCTTTTCCCGCCATTCGCCGGGCTCCTTGTGCAAATGTTTTTCTTAGTTGGACATCGAGTGGAAAGTGTTGGAGCGCCAGGGCTGTGTTTATATAAAAGATTACGCTACCAGATGAGAAATGGAGACACAATTGTTCATGTTGTTTATTGTTGCGGGGTAGTGTGAAAATGAAAAGCCAGCGATAATGCCCCGTAAATGTTTTGAATGCGAAATCAATAGGGGAAAACAGCTTTAAGTTGAGCGCAAATTCAATAGGAGAAATTCGCAGAGCAAACTTGAAGCGAAAAACTTTTCTAATTTGCGCATTATGAAAATTGGGTTGCTGCATAAAAATTCACCAGCACCCCCGAAACGAGAATTAAGTGAAAAGCAATTTTTGAGCCTAGTCAAAAGGGAGAAAATGAATGAAAGGAACTGAGAAAAACTTTTCCATTAAGAAAATTAACTGAGATTAAGTGGGGCCCTATGCTTTTGTGCCCACCGAAAACTTTACCCAATTGGGACGGATCAAAATTGCAACAATTTCAAGGCATTTAAACAGTTGTCACATACACACACCCACACACCCACACACCCACTCACACACAGCCAAAGGAAGTGGGCCGGAAGTCAGCCCGAAAACGGAAGCAGCCCACAACACATGAAATTGGCTTAAGGACGGAAGTGGGCGGCAGGCGAAGGGGAAGGGACTTTATTTGTTGCCTGCCACACTTCGGTTGCTTGTTTGTCGTCGTCGTCCTCGTCGATACTAATCTAATTTTATTGATATTGACACAATTTCTGCAGATTTCCGCATAAACATAAAAACAGAGCTCGAACCTCGGAGCTTCGGCTCAAGTAGCAAAACAGTCAAGGCACGCAAACAAATGGTATCTAATAAAAATTGAACAAAAAGCAAACAAAAGTTCGATGATGCGGCCGCCATTGGATGGAAGTCAAACAATACTGAAGTGCTCGGCGGCCATTTCCGTTTGCAAATGGAGAACACAAGAAATATCAGTCTAGCCAATACTGTATTTTAGAAGTTTGTAAAACAATTCAAAGAATAGTGTAACTTGTATAATAAAATCGTATAGCTGCAAACAGATTTTGATAACATAATGATAATCGCATTCATTTCATTCACCTGTGAAAAAGTTAAAATCACCTCTTAAGGTGTATAGACATTATTAACGTTCAATTATTATATCAAGCAAATCTAAATCCAAGTGGAAATTCCCAGAAGAAATCGCTATGTATTTGCCCAAGATAAGATAACATTAATTTCGGGTATTACCCACTTGAAATTTCACAATCCAATTGATAACCAATACAGATTTTTATTGATACGGATTTTAGCTTTCTACTTGATAAGCCCCCCAGTTCCGGAAACGTAATCGTTTGCCAGGGGACTTACCCCTAGTAAACGTAATTAGTAGATTTGTTGCAGAAAAATAATCAATTTTAGCATGAAAATCATTTTAGCTTGCAAATCAAATTAAACATTTAATTTGTATTTTTTCATTATCGAAAGCAATTATAGTTTTTTATCTCTTCTAAGCAACGATGCCGGAATTGTCCTGGATCCAATTCAAGTAGCTGGTTACCCTGGTAAAAGCAGCTGGAAGACCAATCTCACAGCCGTCCTCAGCTCCAAAGGAAGTAATACCAATTAGAGTACCATCCAGAGCCAAGGGACCACCAGAATCACCCTGGCAGGTGGAGATGGAATTGGATGTGTCGACGCAGATAACCTTGCTAGTGACCACCAAATATCCATAGGTCTTCTGGCACACGGAGTTGGGAATAACGGTCAGGTCAGCGAACTGCAGATTCTTTGTAGCTCCGGTGTCCGTATCGGCGGTCCTTCCCCAACCGGAGGCAACTGCAGTCTCTCCCACGTAGGTGGAGTAGCTACTGGCGATGGCGGGCAGATTGATCTTGTTCACGGAAGCCGAGAAGGACACGGGTGAAGTCTTGATCAGCGCAATGTCGTTGCTGACAGTCTTGGAAACATAGTTGGCATGCTGGATCCAGTCGGACTTGGAGACAGTCTGGGTGAACTGGGGACTAGATCGGACGGTCGCTCCATAGTAGACGGTTACATATGAGGCACTGGAGGAAAAAAGTTGTTCCAAATGACTTTGTCGTTCCCTGGATTATAGGAAATAAGTCTTACCCGGCAGTACAATGAGCAGCAGTGAGCACCCAGGAGTTGTCGATGATGGAGCCACCGCACCACCAGCTTCCCTTCAACCCGATGAAGCTGAGTCCCACTTGGTAGGGAAACTGATTCTCAACTGCATTCTTTCCGTTTGTTATGCGTCCATTGATGGTTGGTTTTGTGATCCTGTCTCGAGGATGCACAGGCGTGATCTGGGGCAGGAGCCCAGCGGATGCAGCGGCCATGGCCAGAACCAAAACTACGAGGACCTTCATACTGATCGTTGTACGGTTAATGAATGTCTTGCTTCTGATAATTGAGGCTTTTATACACCATCAAGAATCTTATCATTATGACACCTTGGGCGAATCCCAAATAAATTAATTCGACTTTGAATTATGGTCTTAATCTGCTTGTTTGGTGAAAATCCCTTGCCTACCTTTGACTTCATAAAAATTAAGTGTTATAAGGATAAGTCAATGCTATCAAATGCATAGTACAATTATATTGATAAAGTTCACTCATACTGCAATACGTCAACGAATGGATTTAGCTGATAGGGATTTTCCCCACACAGGTAAGGGCTTTTCCCATGGACTGATGAAGATAAGACGATATAAGACTGGTATAAAACAGCCATAGTTTGTAAAGAAAATTCATTAATTTCTTGTTGATCACCATGAAGGTTTTCGTAGTTTTGGCTTTGGCTCTTGCCTCCGTGTCCGCTGGACTTGTGCCTCAGGCTCTGCCTGTGCGTCCTCGTGACAGGACATCGACACCATCTATTACTGGTCGCATTACCAACGGCAAGAACGCTGTGGCGGACCAGTTCCCCTACCAGGTGGGACTCAGCTTCATTGGAGCGGAGGGCAGTTGGTGGTGTGGTGGCTCCATCATTGACAACTCCTGGGTTCTGACTGCAGCGCACTGCACTAGCGGGTAAATTTGGATAACGACCTCCAAAACAATCATTCCTGTATATTTATTGTTACATTTTATAGTGCCTCCTCCGTGACCGTCTACTATGGAGCTACCGTTCGCACCAGCCCCAAGTTCACCCACACCGTCTCCAGCTCGAACTGGATCCAGCATGCCAGCTATGTTTCCGTGACCCTTCGCAACGATATATCCCTGATCAAGACACCATCCGTGACTTTCTCGTCCTCCGTCAACAAGATTGCCATCCCAGCTATTGCCAGCAGCTATTCCACTTATGCCGGACAAGTCGCTGTCGCCTCCGGATGGGGACTGACCTCCGACACCTCGACCTCGGTGGCCCGGGATCTGCAGTACGCTGATCTCACGGTCATTTCCAACTCCGTGTGCCAGGAGACCTATGGCAGCTTGGTGGTTACCAGTCGTGTTATCTGTGTGGATGGTGTCAATCGCACCTCCATCTGCGGTGGTGATTCCGGCGGCCCATTGGTTTTGGACGACGTTTTGATCGGTGTCACCTCCTTTGGATCTATCGATGGCTGCGAGATTGGAGCACCAGCAGGATTCACTCGAGTCACCAGCTACTTGGACTGGATCAAGAACAACTCCGGAGTTTCCGCTTAAGGAGGTCATTTCAATGTATCCAAGTTTTTAACTCGGTTCATTAAATAAAAATCAATAACAAAAGCAACTTAGATTAGCATTTTCTTTTCGAAAAATTTACAGTCTTTTATCAATTAACATATTTGGGGGATATATAAAGATTAAAAGTGTATGAACATAATTATTGTTATAAATGCGAAGTTTATCATAATTTAGCAGCTTCCACATTAAGATATTATATAATTTAAGGTACCTTACAAAGAATGTGATGTGGAATGTGGAAATTCTGTTCAACCATGTTTAAACAAATTTTATATATGTTGTAAAATCATATGTCTTAAAATGTATTT
Organism: Drosophila simulans; assembly: GCF_016746395.2. Taxonomy (NCBI): domain Eukaryota; kingdom Metazoa; phylum Arthropoda; class Insecta; order Diptera; family Drosophilidae; genus Drosophila; species Drosophila simulans. The sequence continues at coordinate 5,930,489 of NC_052522.2, forward strand.
ACATAGTAAAGCGGATACAAATATTGGAAAAGTTAAAAAACTTAATAAAGTGATTTTCAACAATTCTTTTTGCGAAATATTGAATATCAATTTATTAGCAAATAGAGGCTATGCTTAATAAATTGGCCAATATTAAAATTAATTACCCTTCCCGATTTAAAAGGTAAAACTATTGGCCACTTTGTCTTGCAAATATGATTTATTAGTATAAGTCAAACAGAGTTTCCTCTAAGCATATACTCCTGACTCGGTCTTGATCCAATTCAGGTAACTGGTGACGCGAGTGAAACCAGCAGGTGCATTCTTCTCACAGCCCTTGGCATAAACGAAAGAGGTAACACCAATCAGTTTGCTGTCCAAGGCCAAAGGACCGCCGGAATCACCCTGGCACGTGGAGACCTCGTTCACTGAGGCAACGCAGATGACTCCGCTGGTGACCGTGGAGCTTCCGTAAAACTGCTGGCACACAGAATTGTCAATGACCTTCAGATCGGCGTACTGCAGCTTCGTGGCCACGGCAGTAGCGGAATCGGAGGTCCTACCCCATCCGGAGGCCACTGCGGTCTGTCCAGCGTAGGTGGAGTAACTGCTGGCGATGGCAGGCAGGGCAATCCTGTTGATGGAAGCCGTGAAGGTAACCGATGGCGTCTTGATCAGGGAAATGTCGTTCTTCAGGGTGGCCGAGTTGTAGCTGGCGTGCTGCACGAAGTTGGAGCTAGACACGGTGTGGGTCAATTTCGGACTGGTGCGAACGGTGGAACCATAGTAGACCTTTACCGATGAGGATCTGGGCACAAGGATTGTAAAAGTCTAAAAGTATTTTAGAAAAGCCGTCAGGGATACTCACCCATCAGTGCAATGAGCGGCTGTCAGGACGTAGGTGTTAGCGATAATGGAGCCTCCACACCACCAACTGCCAGATGAGCTGGAGAAACTGAGTCCCACCTGGTAGGGAAACTGATTCTCAGCTGCGTTTTTGCCGTTCGTAATCCTACCATTGATATCAAGGTCACGAGGATGCACGGGATTGTCCTGGGGTAGGACTCCAGCAGAAACGGAGGCAATAGCCAAAGCAAAGACAAGAAAGACCTTCATGTTGATAGCTAGTTTAACTAATGGTGATTACATGATCTGGCTTATATACCTTTTGGGTGTTATCAAAATCAATGGGCAAAACCCCACGCGATTAAGTTGATTTTAAATTATGGCTAAGTCAGAAGTTTCATTTGTGGAAATTCCCATTTCGCTTGGCGTTGTAATTTCAAGTAATAATAATAATTAATATTATTATTATTAAATATTATTATTTTTAAATTTATAAGAAGGCTCATCTAGAATCACTTGTAATACATACAGATACATTTTACTAAATGTGTATCTATGGATATTTTTTATGATTTTTGAAGATGTTGCATTTCTGATGGGGGATCATAGAAAATTCTATTTACTTCATAATATAATATGTTTCCTTTATTTATTTAAGGATATTTTACTTACAAAATTCTTTATCATAAAGTATATATTTAAAATTGGTAACAAAATAATGATTTTTGAATTACTGTAAGGTGGTTTCGCTCCATAGTAGACGGTTACATATGAGGCACTGGAGGAAAAAAGTTGTTCCAAATGACTTTGTCGTTCCCTGGATTATAGGAAATAAGTCTTACCCGGCAGTACAATGAGCAGCAGTGAGCACCCAGGAGTTGTCGATGATGGAGCCACCGCACCACCAGCTTCCCTTCAACCCGATGAAGCTGAGTCCCACTTGGTAGGGAAACTGATTCTCAACTGCATTCTTTCCGTTTGTTATGCGTCCATTGATGGTTGGTTTTGTGATCCTGTCTCGAGGATGCACAGGCGTGATCTGGGGCAGGAGCCCAGCGGATGCAGCGGCCATGGCCAGAACCAAAACTACGAGGACCTTCATACTGATCGTTGTACGGTTAATGAATGTCTTGCTTCTGATAATTGAGGCTTTTATACACCATCAAGAATCTTATCATTATGACACCTTGGGCGAATCCCAAATAAATTAATTCGACTTTGAATTATGGTCTTAATCTGCTTGTTTGGTGAAAATCCCTTGCCTACCTTTGACTTCATAAAAATTAAGTGTTATAAGGATAAGTCAATGCTATCAAATGCATAGTACAATTATATTGATAAAGTTCACTCATACTGCAATACGTCAACGAATGGATTTAGCTGATAGGGATTTTCCCCACACAGGTAAGGGCTTTTCCCATGGACTGATGAAGATAAGACGATATAAGACTGGTATAAAACAGCCATAGTTTGTAAAGAAAATTCATTAATTTCTTGTTGATCACCATGAAGGTTTTCGTAGTTTTGGCTTTGGCTCTTGCCTCCGTGTCCGCTGGACTTGTGCCTCAGGCTCTGCCTGTGCGTCCTCGTGACAGGACATCGACACCATCTATTACTGGTCGCATTACCAACGGCAAGAACGCTGTGGCGGACCAGTTCCCCTACCAGGTGGGACTCAGCTTCATTGGAGCGGAGGGCAGTTGGTGGTGTGGTGGCTCCATCATTGACAACTCCTGGGTTCTGACTGCAGCGCACTGCACTAGCGGGTAAATTTGGATAACGACCTCCAAAACAATCATTCCTGTATATTTATTGTTACATTTTATAGTGCCTCCTCCGTGACCGTCTACTATGGAGCTACCGTTCGCACCAGCCCCAAGTTCACCCACACCGTCTCCAGCTCGAACTGGATCCAGCATGCCAGCTATGTTTCCGTGACCCTTCGCAACGATATATCCCTGATCAAGACACCATCCGTGACTTTCTCGTCCTCCGTCAACAAGATTGCCATCCCAGCTATTGCCAGCAGCTATTCCACTTATGCCGGACAAGTCGCTGTCGCCTCCGGATGGGGACTGACCTCCGACACCTCGACCTCGGTGGCCCGGGATCTGCAGTACGCTGATCTCACGGTCATTTCCAACTCCGTGTGCCAGGAGACCTATGGCAGCTTGGTGGTTACCAGTCGTGTTATCTGTGTGGATGGTGTCAATCGCACCTCCATCTGCGGTGGTGATTCCGGCGGCCCATTGGTTTTGGACGACGTTTTGATCGGTGTCACCTCCTTTGGATCTATCGATGGCTGCGAGATTGGAGCACCAGCAGGATTCACTCGAGTCACCAGCTACTTGGACTGGATCAAGAACAACTCCGGAGTTTCCGCTTAAGGAGGTCATTTCAATGTATCCAAGTTTTTAACTCGGTTCATTAAATAAAAATCAATAACAAAAGCAACTTAGATTAGCATTTTCTTTTCGAAAAATTTACAGTCTTTTATCAATTAACATATTTGGGGGATATATAAAGATTAAAAGTGTATGAACATAATTATTGTTATAAATGCGAAGTTTATCATAATTTAGCAGCTTCCACATTAAGATATTATATAATTTAAGGTACCTTACAAAGAATGTGATGTGGAATGTGGAAATTCTGTTCAACCATGTTTAAACAAATTTTATATATGTTGTAAAATCATATGTCTTAAAATGTATTTACATAGTAAAGCGGATACAAATATTGGAAAAGTTAAAAAACTTAATAAAGTGATTTTCAACAATTCTTTTTGCGAAATATTGAATATCAATTTATTAGCAAATAGAGGCTATGCTTAATAAATTGGCCAATATTAAAATTAATTACCCTTCCCGATTTAAAAGGTAAAACTATTGGCCACTTTGTCTTGCAAATATGATTTATTAGTATAAGTCAAACAGAGTTTCCTCTAAGCATATACTCCTGACTCGGTCTTGATCCAATTCAGGTAACTGGTGACGCGAGTGAAACCAGCAGGTGCATTCTTCTCACAGCCCTTGGCATAAACGAAAGAGGTAACACCAATCAGTTTGCTGTCCAAGGCCAAAGGACCGCCGGAATCACCCTGGCACGTGGAGACCTCGTTCACTGAGGCAACGCAGATGACTCCGCTGGTGACCGTGGAGCTTCCGTAAAACTGCTGGCACACAGAATTGTCAATGACCTTCAGATCGGCGTACTGCAGCTTCGTGGCCACGGCAGTAGCGGAATCGGAGGTCCTACCCCATCCGGAGGCCACTGCGGTCTGTCCAGCGTAGGTGGAGTAACTGCTGGCGATGGCAGGCAGGGCAATCCTGTTGATGGAAGCCGTGAAGGTAACCGATGGCGTCTTGATCAGGGAAATGTCGTTCTTCAGGGTGGCCGAGTTGTAGCTGGCGTGCTGCACGAAGTTGGAGCTAGACACGGTGTGGGTCAATTTCGGACTGGTGCGAACGGTGGAACCATAGTAGACCTTTACCGATGAGGATCTGGGCACAAGGATTGTAAAAGTCTAAAAGTATTTTAGAAAAGCCGTCAGGGATACTCACCCATCAGTGCAATGAGCGGCTGTCAGGACGTAGGTGTTAGCGATAATGGAGCCTCCACACCACCAACTGCCAGATGAGCTGGAGAAACTGAGTCCCACCTGGTAGGGAAACTGATTCTCAGCTGCGTTTTTGCCGTTCGTAATCCTACCATTGATATCAAGGTCACGAGGATGCACGGGATTGTCCTGGGGTAGGACTCCAGCAGAAACGGAGGCAATAGCCAAAGCAAAGACAAGAAAGACCTTCATGTTGATAGCTAGTTTAACTAATGGTGATTACATGATCTGGCTTATATACCTTTTGGGTGTTATCAAAATCAATGGGCAAAACCCCACGCGATTAAGTTGATTTTAAATTATGGCTAAGTCAGAAGTTTCATTTGTGGAAATTCCCATTTCGCTTGGCGTTGTAATTTCAAGTAATAATAATAATTAATATTATTATTATTAAATATTATTATTTTTAAATTTATAAGAAGGCTCATCTAGAATCACTTGTAATACATACAGATACATTTTACTAAATGTGTATCTATGGATATTTTTTATGATTTTTGAAGATGTTGCATTTCTGATGGGGGATCATAGAAAATTCTATTTACTTCATAATATAATATGTTTCCTTTATTTATTTAAGGATATTTTACTTACAAAATTCTTTATCATAAAGTATATATTTAAAATTGGTAACAAAATAATGATTTTTGAATTACTGTAAGGTGGTTTCTATGCGCTTGGATTTTCCCAAAACAAAATTCTGCAAATACTATCTGATGGGAATTTGCCCAGCGATCGCCCAGATAAGACCCTTTAGGTCAGGTATAAAACAGACCTGGCTAGTGAGGGAAATCATTCATTGAACGATCAATCATCAGTATGAAGGTCTTAATTGTCTTGGTTCTGGCCATCGCCTCTGCCTCCGCTGGTCTGCTGCCCCAGATCGCTCCTCTGCATCCTCGTGATAGGACAGTAGTTCCTTCGATCAATGGTCGCATTACGAATGGCAAGGACGCTGTGGCGGACCAGTTTCCATACCAGGTGGGGCTCAGCTTCATCGGAACTGAGAGCAGCTGGTGGTGCGGGGGTTCCATCATCAACAACACCTGGGTGCTCACAGCAGCTCACTGCACCAAAGGGTAAGTTGAAATGACCCTGTTCCGTGATATTTAGAATATTAGTTTTGGCGTTTTACAGTGCCTCCTCCGTGACCATCTACTACGGAGCTACTGTCCGTACCAAGCCGCAGTTCACCCACACCGTTTCCAGCTCCGACTGGATCCAGCACGCCAACTATGTCTCCCTGACCGTGCGCAACGATATCTCCCTGATCAAGACCCCATCCGTAACCTTCTCGGCTTCCGTCAACAAGATCTCCCTGCCCGCCATCGCCACGAACTACTCCACCTACGTGGGCCAAACCGCAGTTGCCTCCGGATGGGGCAGGATCTCGGACTGCGAAACCGGCGTGGCTAAGGACCTGCAGTACACCAAACTGACGGTTATTGAGAACTCCGTGTGCCAAAAGGCCTTCAATAGCCTAATTGTGACCAGCAAGGTCATTTGCGTTGCCACTCCCAAGGGAACATCGACCTGTCAGGGTGATTCTGGCGGCCCCCTTGCCTTGAACGGAACTCTAATAGGAATCACTTCCTTTGGCTCACCCGATGGCTGCCAGGTTGGAGAGCCAGCTGCTTTTACTCGCGTGACCAGCTACTTGGACTGGATCAAGGCGAACTCCGGAGTTTTCGCTTAAGGGACATATCCCATATTGTAATATTTTCAACAATAATAAAATAACTTTCTAAAATGCTTGGTATTTGTTTGTATGCAATGAATAAAAAGGTTCCTTATTACGTAATTAATACTCAACATATTTGTTTTAGATAAGAACAAGATAAGGGTATGTCCAACATAAAAAACATAATCAGTTACAATTCGGATTGCGCAGTTGAGTTCATTCCAATAGCAGCTTAAAAATAGGCAATTCTTTTCAGGAATATGAAAACTGGACTGCTTGGCTGATTTTGGCTAATAAAACACGCCGGACTGGTTCTTGATCCAATCCAGATAGCTGGTGACGCGGGTGAAACCAGCAGGCGCATTTTTCTCACATCCCTTGGAGGACACAAACGAGGTCACACCAATTAGTCTATTGTTCACAGCCAACGGACCGCCAGAATCGCCCTGACAGGTCGACTTCTTGTTGATTGAGGACACGCAGATCACTCCACTGGTAACCACAGATGACCCATAGGTCTGCTGACACACAGCATTGGTAATGACCTGAAATTCTGCATATTGAAGGTTCGCGGCAACGGCAGTGCTGGAATCGGAGGTCCTGCCCCATCCGGAAGCCACTGCAGTCTGTCCGACGTAGGTGGAGTAGCTGCTGGCGATGGCAGGCAGGGCAATCTTATTTATGGAAGCTGTAAAAGTCACGGATGGAGTCTTGATCAGGGAGATGTCGTTGCGCAAAGTGGCCGCATTGTAGCTGGCATGCTGCACAAACTTGGAGCTGGAGACCTTTTTCTTTAGTTTGGCACTTGTGCGAACGGTATATCCATAGTAGATGGTCACGGAAGAGGCTCTAACCGAGTAAATCTTAAGTTTGGAATTCCATTATCGATTTTTAGAAAAGTTACTCACCCTTTGGTGCAATGGGCAGCAGTTAGAACCCATGTATTCGCTATTATTGAACCACCGCACCACCAACTGCCAGCCGAGCTTTTAAAACTGAGTCCCACCTGGTATGGAAACTGGTTAGCAGCTGCCTTGTTTCCATTGGTAATGCGACCATCTATGGACGGAACAGCTACGCTATCACGGGGATGTTCTGGAGTGTCCTGGGGCAGGACATCACCAGAAACGGTGGCAATTGCCAAGAACAAGACAACAAAAACCTTCATCTGGATCGAATACACTTTAAAGAGTGAGCAATTTCTGGTATTGAGGATCATTTTATATTGTCTTTCAATCAGCAGGGAAACAACAGAACTGTAAATCTTTAACCATTTAATAGGCTTAAAAAGGTCTTAAGACAACTGTAAATTACATCATTAGGGCAATATCGTTTTCAATTTACCAAGAATTAAATAAAATAAAAGCAATTGTTTGCTAATGGATCTTTTTATAAAGTCCCACTATTTATGGCTTACTTTATAAGGCACGACGTAAATAGGCAGTTAAGATAAAGAAATATTGATAAGTAATAAATAATTGTTTTTAACCAAGCAAATCCAAACTAGCAAAACAAAAGCACACTATTATTGAGTGGTAATGCTACCAAAGTAATTATCTTTTATTCGCACAATTTGAAAGTCCCTAATTTGTGATAAAGAAATAAATGCCAGTAGCTACATTAATATCTTATCAAGCAGAATACTTTTACAGAAGCACCATAAAATAAACCAAAATAAATTTTTGCGACACTTAATCAGAACATTTAAGTGGACTTGCCCAGCCATCTATGCAGATAAGATTCCTCTGGCTGGGTATAAAAGAAGCCGCGTTGGAAAGGTAAAATCACTCATATTTTGAGCACCTATCAGCATGAAGGTTTTCGTAGTTTTGGTTCTGGCTCTGGCCTCCGCCTCCGCTGGGCTCCTGCCCATTGTCGCCCCTGTGCATCCCCGCGACAGGGTCTCGACCCCATCCATCACCGGTCGCATCACCAACGGCAAGGACGCCGTTGCCGGCCAGTTCCCCTACCAGGTGGGACTTAGTTTCTCCAGCTCTGCTGGCAGTTGGTGGTGCGGTGGCTCCATCATCGGCAACGAGTGGGTGCTGACTGCTGCTCACTGTACCGACGGGTAAGTGCATTTTCCGTCCTACAAAAAACAGAACTAATGAGAGTATTTCCCATGTAGTGCCGCTTCCGTGACCATCTACTACGGTGCCACTGTCCGTACTAGCCCCGAGTTCACCCAAATCGTCAGCGCCTCGAAGTTCAGGCAGCACGAGAACTACCTGGCTCTGACCATCCGCAACGACATCTCCCTGATCCAGACCTCGTCCGTGTCCTTCTCGGCTTCCGTGAACAAGATCAACCTGCCCGCCGTCTCCAGCAGCTACTCCACCTACGAGGGAAAGACCGCTGTTGCCTCCGGATGGGGTCTCACCTCCGACAGCGCCACCGCCGTGGCTCGCGATCTGCAGTACGTGGACCTTACCGTCATCTCCAACGCCGTGTGCCAGAATACCTTCGGAAGCCTGATCGTGACCAGCAGGGTCCTCTGCGTTGCCACCCCCAACAAGTCCTCCACCTGCCAGGGTGATTCCGGCGGCCCATTGGCTCTCGATGGTGTCCTCATCGGTGCCACCTCCTTTGGATCCGCTGATGGTTGCGAGTCTGGCGCACCAGCTGCTTTCACCCGTATCACTTACTTCCGCGATTGGATTAAGGGAATTTCCGGTATCTAAGTGTTGAAGTACGAAATATGAAAACTGCAAAATATTTTTATAAATAAAACCATAGTCATGATTTTACATATGATTTAGCCTTTTAAATAATGTCAAGATATTGAGATCTACTCTCTAATCGTTTAATGGATCAGATTTCATAATAACTCTTATATACAAACTAAATACACTTATGGCTTTTGATATCGCCAAAGTGGGTACTTTATGATAGGTGACGAAAATGGGGCCTTGGATTGTAAAACCCCAAAGCCATTCAACTGCAGGAAAATTATCAATGGCCTTTCATGTGTCGAAATGCAGGCGAAGGCGTGCAGTAAATTAAACAAGTAATAAACTAAGCGTTGATAAAACGACAGTCAATAAATACAGAGACCCCGACCCAGACATTCTGGCCAATGTTGGGGGCTAAGACTGAAATCGTGCAATTAAAGACCCGGGAAAATGGGGGGTTCGAAAGCAATTAAGGGAACTGCAGTATGCCAAAGGGGGACGAAGGCCTAGCCTAAGCAACATAATCGCCAAAACGTGCGGCAATTACACGGTAGCTGGAGGAATTGAATGCCAAACATCTGCTGCTCCTCCCGTCCCCGTATAATTTGCACTCGTCCCAAGCAAATTCAATTAACAAACGATGCGGACACGTGCCGCATCCAAGTCGATGACGCAATGTCGATGCCACAATCACTGACTATAAAAACACCAGCTAAAACAACAACAAGCCCAGTACTTCACGTGAAGAGCCCACTCAGACTTGAACTTGGACTAACTCATTACGAGGAACATCAGATATATATATTACATGTAAATAATATGGAAATCCATTCATAAATTTCATTTAACATAATGAATAGAGTTCCCTATTCTCATATTTAAGCGCTATTCTATGAAGTTGGTCAGAAAAAGGAATTTTACATTTAAAAGATATAGTATAGAATGCAATAACAGGGTATTCCCCATATTATTTTTTTAATTCCATAGTGATAGGATGACGCAATACCAGGTTATAAGTACTTTTTTCCTGCTACTTATATCATCCACACTAGTAAAATCAAGGGAGCCTTGGCTGTATAGTTTTGAGCAGCCCAAAGAGGAGTCTCCGGACGATGATGATGCAGTAATGGAGAGACGTTGGCAGCTTGGCTACGAGAACTTTCGACTTCGCTGCGAAAAATTCGAGATGGAAGGTAATCAAACCGCTGCCGTAAGAACTCGAATAGCTGGCGGAGAATTGGCCACGCGCGGCATGTTTCCCTATCAAGTGGGTCTGGTGATTCAGCTGAGTGGCGCAGATCTGGTCAAGTGCGGTGGTTCCCTTATCACTCTTCAGTTTATTTTGACTGCAGCCCATTGTCTGACCGACGCCATAGCTGCAAAGATTTACACGGGCTCCACCGTATTTGCCGATGTAGAAGACTCCGTGGAGGAGTTACAAGTAACGCATAGAGATTTTATAATTTATCCTGATTACTTGGGCTTTGGGGGATATAGTGACTTGGCTTTAATACGACTGCCAAGAAAAGTCAGAACTTCAGAACAAGTGCAGCCCATTGAGTTGGCTGGGGAGTTCATGCATCAGAACTTTCTGGTGGGCAAAGTGGTGACCCTATCTGGCTGGGGTTATCTGGGAGATTCAACCGACAAACGGACGCGACTTCTACAGTACTTGGATGCGGAGGTGATCGATCAGGAACGCTGCGTCTGCTATTTTCTGCCAGGATTGGTTAGCCAGCGACGTCACCTGTGCACCGATGGAAGCAATGGACGTGGTGCCTGCAATGGCGACTCCGGTGGCCCCGTGGTGTACCACTGGCGCAATGTCAGCTACCTGATTGGGGTCACCTCGTTCGGCAGTGCCGAAGGATGCGAGGTGGGGGGGCCCACTGTCTACACCAGGATAACCGCATATTTGCCATGGATCCGACAGCAAACGGCAATGACCAACTAAATGCAATTAACGCCTAATTGCAGCCCATTAATTGCTAAACAATATAGTCGGTCCAGACAATAAAACCAATTTGAGCAATGAAACCGAAACAGGTTCTTCTGTCGAGAAGGGAAGGTGCAAATGGTCCATTTTATGGGTGGATGTTTTCCCTTGAATGGAAATTGTTGCCGATAAATAACAATAAACATTTCGGCATTACAGCAGACCAAGTCAATTTGGGGAGCTCAATAAGGGCACAAAAGAAAAATAACATTTCCATGGAGATTGCTGATGAATCGCCAGTGAAATTGAAATCATTGGGTTGAGTTTTTGGTGAGGGCATATTGGGTACAGGTCTGTACTACAGACCGCAGCGCCTCCTCCCGCTAATCGCCTTCAATTGGCCATCTGAATTGGCTATTAACCGCAGTGATGTGGTCGGTTGAACGCGTCATAAAATCACGCGGCATTCGCTGATAAAGAAGGCTGCGGTTGCGAAAACAACTGAAATTTGCGTGTTTGTAATCGAAGAGAAACCAGATACGCAATTGTCAGACGGCGGTATTATTTCCTTTCCTATGAAGTTTAAGCAGTCTTGACCAACTCACGTCCCACTCCTTGACCTTTATCGAAGGTAAACAAACCCAACTAAACTGTGGGCTTACTGCTTCTCACCCTATAGACAGGCGATAAGATAGCACTCGACTACCATGGGAATTTTAAGATACGCTGAAGAGCAAAGCAAACCTTTGCCAATTTTGTATTGCACTATATAGTTATGTATATATCGCGTATGTGTAAAACTAATCAAATTAATTAGCAACCCCATGCTAGGCATTTGGCATCGCACCGGCTCGATCTAGAAATCCACTCGAGGCCCATAGCCCTGATTAGATCCGTATCGAGATTAATACTCTTGGATTGGGAAAGTAATTTTGGCGACCGTGTGGCTGAAGTTCATTCATTCATATCGTCGGCACAAAATCTCAACAGATAAGGTAGTTCGAACCGACTTTAGTGGTCCTATCTAATCGAGACAGCTCTATTTCTGAATTGCAACCCAATCGCAGACGCGTCTTGGCCAGTATAAAAGACCCCAGCTGGGCCTTGGCCAAACAGTTGAGTTCCCTTAACTGAACAAGCAACAATTCCCAAGATGAAGTTCCTGATCATCCTTGCCCTGGCTGTGGCCGCCTCCGCTTTCCCCGAGCCGGAGCTGCGTCACCGCAGCCGCGAGATGCCCGTGGTTGGCGACATTGGAGGTCGCATCACCGGAGGAAGCAACGCCGCCGTCGGCCAGTTCCCCTACCAGGTGGGACTTTCCCTGAAGCTGAGTGCTCTGTCCAGCGCCTGGTGCGGTGGTTCCCTGATCGGCAGCACCTGGGTCCTGACCGCTGCTCACTGTACCGATGGGTGAGTGTCCCTTGAAGGAAAGCCGAAAATGTCTTGGAACCAATGTCCTAACCAATTGTATGTTTGATTTATCGCAGAATTCAGTCCGTGACCGTCTACTTGGGCGCCACCGTGCGCACCTCCGCCGAGATCACCCACACCGTGCCCAGCTCCGACATCATCATCCACTCCGGCTGGAACAGCGCTAACCTGCGCAACGACATCTCCCTGATCAAGATCCCCGCCACCTCCTCCAGCAGCAGGATCTCCGCCGTCAAGCTGCCAAGCATCGCCAACTCCTACTCGACCTTCGTCGGTGACGTCGCTGTCGCCTCTGGATGGGGACGCACCAGTGACTCCTCCAGTAGTGTGGCTACCAATCTTCAGTATGTCGACCTGACTGTGATCACCAACTCAAAGTGCTCCCAAACCTACGGCACCTCGGTCGTTACCGACTCAACCCTCTGCGTCGCGACCACAAGCGGAACCTCCACCTGCAACGGTGACTCCGGCGGTCCTCTGGTCCTCAAGTCGTCCAACGAGCAGATCGGTCTGACCTCATTCGGTGCCTCTGCCGGTTGCGAGAAGGGCTACCCCGCTGCCTTCACTCGTGTGACCAGCTACTTGGACTGGATCAAGACTAAGACTGGTATCTAGGAAGGAATCAGGAACTACAATTTCGCTTAAAAATAAAAATCATTTCTAAAAAATTCAAAAGTTTAATACCTCTATAGGGGGAGGGTCGTCGGTTAAAGTAACAATCCATATCGTCTTGTACTTATACTTTTGTCTAAAATCAAAAATCATCATATAACAGACAAATAAAATTGAATGCAAGGCCAAGCTGTTACTGGCATTCGGTGAGTAAGTTCTCATTAAAATTCATTAAATTGCCAAGCGACACAATAAAAGCTAAAAAGTTTGCAAGCAGATGAAAAAAATTCAATGATGAAAATTTTTGCTCAAGTGAAAGTTGAAAAGAAAAACGCAGACAATATGTCAACAGTTGAGTTATTACGAGGCATTTAAAGAAATGACGAAAGTTGTTGCCATATATGTATCGCCTTTTACACGCAGCCCATTAAATGTAATTCCAGAACTTTCTCATACGAGTTTCTAACAGTGTAGGTTCCTCCCATCTCAAAAGGATGGCAGGTGGTGGCCAAAATCCAGTCCGGACCAGATGGTCCTGCGGTTCCGCATAAAAAGCATTTACTCAACACGAGCCAGCCGGCAAAGCGACAAAAAGTAGAGACGGAGACAGAAACTGGAACCAAAAACCAGATCCCGATCCAGAGACATAACAAAGTCAGTCAGGGAAAATAGCAGCAGCTGAGCTTGAAAGTGGATGCCGGGTGGAAAGGCAAACCCCCACGCCCAGCCGAGGGTTAAGGGGTCCGTCCAGTCGGGCTGATAAATGTTTGCATTGCGGAAATTTATGACAGCACAAAAAGTTTCCTGCACTCGTATTCTGTGGTTTAGATATGACAAAATATCATACATAGTCAGCCGAAATAAAAAACGCAGAAGTTACTATGGCTGTCACTATGGGTATGTGTGCGTATGTGGGCAAAGTTAGTTAAAATGTCAACCCGGAAAGCGGACAACGAGTGTTTATGGCCAAAGTTTTTTATTTAAAATCCACTTTTGCCAGTCGCAATGCTCTGATTGAACTTCGCCTCCTTCTTGGCCACAAACTTCACTTCCCTGCTGATTGAAGTCAACTTTGTTTTGGCCATTTCTGTTGGCTTCCCATGGCAGTCAGTCGGTCAAGTGGTTTTGTTTGATTCGCTCTATTGGTTATCAATTTTTACAGCCGGAGGACATTCACAGATGACATATTTCTTTAAGTCTTTATGTAGCAGATAAAATAATAAACTAATTCAAAATTTCAGTTTATTAATTGGTCCAATGATAGTTATAATGGAATCATTATTTGTTTCATTGCCGCCGGTATCCTTGTTCGATCTTCACAATTCCGGTGAGTGTGACAATCAAAGTCGAATTGGTTTATTGATATCAGTGCGACTTCCTCTTGACCTCTGACCCAGTTCGCACCAATTAAATATTTAGGTCCGTTTCATGTGGCAGCTAATAAAATCAATTCTCGCATCGTATAGGGAGGAGCTCTAAGCGCAGAGCAAAATCAATTAACGTACTGTCAGCTCATCAATTATGGCCAAATAAAACGGGTGGGGCGAAAGGACTTTTCGACCGGGGAGTCAACAACGCAATCCTGGCTAATAAATGCCAGCCAATTCAAAGCAATCAACTTAATTAACGATTTTTGGCGGGGCCATGAGTCGGCTACATAATTAATTAAATGGAGTCGAAATTGGCCAACCGAAAAAATCAAAAAACCAGAGCAGACGTTTCCGATTTGCAAGCTCAGCATTTCGGGGTCAGCACATAGCGAAAATGACCATTACTTCTAATAGTTTCAGCCATAATAATGTTGATGATGAATGGTCATTTCCAACATGACTAACAATCAGAGAGATAAGTTAATTAAGAACAGAAGCGGAGACTTCAGCCCTTCCTTAATGAAATTAATATTAAGTATAAATGTACACCAATGTTTAAACTAACTGGCCAACAAATTAATGAAATAATTGCCTTTCATTATACATGCGGTTACCTTTGAAGGATACGTGACATTAAAACATATTAAATAACTTTGGTTACGCGTTGATTGATGTGTTCTTAACCGCATTGCTTGGCATTTCTGGGTAACCAATTTAGGATTTAGGAACTAGGATGACTATAAATTTCTGCCTTGATGATTTTTATGTTATAGTCGAAGAAATAATTTAACTTAAGCGCAACTTTGACTGGCACTTTCTTAACCGCTTAGTTGGCCGTGTGCCTGAGACACTTTGAATGATGTTCGGCTAATTAAGCGCCAAACAATTACTATTGCTCCAGCACTTAACAACCCCAAGTCACTTGCGATGACAGGACAACACCGAAAGTGTTTCTAGCAAAAAAGCCCCATGCCGAAACCAAGAGGCACACACACACACACACACTGGCAGAGTATCTATCACACACTTAATTCATTTAACTCAAACATTTTCATTTATTTATCGCATTACTGGCTCCTTGCAACCCCAGTTGGAACCGCCATCAGCAGAGTTTTTTCGGCTAATGACTTCCTGCTTTTCCTAACGCGCTCAACATCCGGCTACCCCACATGTGTGTGTGTGTGAATCTGGCAGGGATTGGGTTGGGCTCGGTTGGGTGTGGGTATGGGCTAACTGACTGAGTGAATGACTGACTGACAGTCCAACCACCCACCGAGATCACACAGCGGCAGGGTTAAGTGGAGGGCGCATCGGGCTCATTGAATGCTTTTGGCATGTTGCCCGGCTCGACACCATTATTTCTGGTAACAAGATAATTGTATAATGAAATCCAAACAACACTTGGGTCTTGGTGTGGCTCTGCTGGTGGCTCCACTTGAACCACCAACGCCCGAAAACAAGTTCACTCAGCATCCACCACAATGACTTGACTGCAAAGTTCGCTGGTTTTTTGTTCGGACCCGGAGACAAAGAGTTTTGGCTTGACTTCTGATGGAGTGGCGATACTTGTTCTGGTCCAAGTGGGTTCGCTTGATGAACTAGGAACGCTGTAGATTTCTAAATTAGTTTCAAGCCATTCAATTGCCCAAAACAACTGGCTTATATTTTGATTTTTCTATCTATTCTCAATGAAAAAGTCATTTTACGAATCATCTGATAACATGATAAGATAGCTTGTGTTTTTATGCAATTCATTCAAATGCCTCAAGTGCCTTTTCATTGATAAGATAGTTTTTAATTTTAACACATTAAAACCTATTCTTTTACGATAAAAGTTAATTTATTGTCAATGGTGAAAAGATCTTAGTGTAAGCCTATTGAAAAGAGGAGAGGGTATCTTAACCTCACCAAATACCTTAAATGTTGAGATTTTTAGATTGTGACATAGTCTCAGACAAAAACGCCTCTTATCAGCTTTGGTTGTAACTTTCCGACTGATAAAAATAACTACAATTTCGTTAGTATCTAAGCATTCTTAGTTTCTTGAGTAATTAAACCAAAGAAATCGCCTGTAAGAGCAATCCTTAGTCAACAATTTCATCTGTCGAAAGCAGACTTCCCCTTTTCTCTTGATTTCATTTCATTCGCATGGAAGTAAAATGTCTTGTCATGGTCTCGTGCCTTTTGTTTTCATGTTGCTTTTTTTCCTGCCTTTTGTTTTTCCCTTTGGGAGTGACAATTGATTGACGGGAAAAGTTAATGGCTTACTTTCTGGCTATATATGGAACTCGAGGAATACTTAAGGAAGTGCGTTTGCTTTTGGGCCAACGAACAAGCGGTAACAATAATTGAAACATCTCCGGGTCTCGAAAATTTCCCCAAAAGCTGCGCACATATCAAGTAGATAGTCCACACACTCACGGCCATATGCAAAGCCGCTCAGAGAGCACTCACCGAAATCCCCATGCCTCCATCCTAGCATCCTGGTATCTGGTGCGAGTATCTGGTATCCTGGCATTACCTAGAGCCATCACTCAGTAAAAAAGGAGAGCGACGGCAGCAAAAATAATAATACTTTGCTCCTCCGGCAGGGCACAAAATAAAGACATAAAACAAACAAATGCCGGCATCGAGGAGGAAATATGGGAGGAACCCGTCCAGAGGAAGGTGGATTGAATGGTTGACTGGCAGTGGAGTGGCTTTTAGTGCGTTCAAGCAGAAAAATATATAGAAAACAATAAACCGAAATTACAACAAGAGCAAGTGCGGCACGAGCCAGGGCAAAAACCAAAAAATATATTGGCAAACAAAATGTTTATAAGCCATAAAGCATTTGCCAGACCCAGCTGCATATTCATATAAATATTTGCATGCTAAAATTTGATGAGTAGTTATATATTTTCCGACACAAACAAGAGCCAAACATTACGTCAAGCGGAATGCGGAGATATTTCAAAAGAGGATCGCATAAATTCGAGGCATTAATGAAGTCCCAACAAAGGGGATTCCCGACTGAATGAGCAATCTGCACAGGATATTAACTATTCTATCTCCCCACACCAGCCCACCGACCAAAATAGCAGACTGCATTCAAATTCTGGCAGACAAGACACTGCAACTACACAAAGGAAGTTGCAATATTCAATGCCAAGAATGCCCGGAACAATAGGATGAATTCACAGTGAGTATTCACAAGTCATTGATACGGGCCGAGCGGAATCATTTTTTCCTTTTCTTCCTCTCTTTTTTTTGATACCCCAATGTGCCAATGCCAATAAGCAGACAAGTACCACCTCCGATGGGGACACGTACTTGTTTCGCCTCGAAACATCCACCCAACTACGTCTTTCACTCCGTGAAAATCCAATTGTCATAGTAGACAAAAATCCCTAGCGTTGGCACACAATAATAAAAAGCGACGGTGGCGAAAAAAAAGGAACCCAGCCAAAAGCAATCTATCGAAAAGGATTTGTTTGCATGGCAGGAATTTATATTTATATATTTCGAGCTGGAAAAAGGCTGAGCCTTCTCATATGCAAAAGTAGACGGGGTGCCGTCAGCTTATTGATAGAAAATCACGGAGGAAGCAAAAATTGTCCTCGCTGTGCGTTTTTCTCAAATATTTGCCAAGCCAAGTCGATATTCATGCATACACATTTTTGTATCCCCATATAATAACTTAGTTTGATCCCTGCGCATAAAATTTAATGGTGGCCACTTGTGTTTGTCGTCTGTTCGCCGGATTTGTGTCAGAATATTGACAGTTGGTCGAAGTCATGGTATCGGGACAACAGGGCGTATGTGCAATGCCCACCACCACTTCTCGTCATCCATTCGCCGCTAAGCTCGCCTTTTTATCAAGTTTTCTGGTGGGAAAGAGCTCCTCCTGGAAAGAGCTCCGCAGTCTGCCAGCTGCTCCCTAATCAAACTTTTTCAATACATCGCGCATTAAAAACGAGTTGACAAAGTGCAACACAAAACTTTGACCAAGTCCCAGGACCTGCTAAGTCCTGGGTTAACTTAGGTCACAAAATTGAGGGAAGGGTGCTCCCTTCAAACGTGAGTCACTCTAACATCTCTACTTACCAAGCAAAACTGCACCAGCAAATTGCATTTTGAAAAAAAAAAAAAATTCGATGGCAAACTTTTGCAATGCATTTTACCCAGAGGTTTGAGTAACATCTTGAAAATGGGATGATATAAAATGAGGCGATAAGTTGCTTGGCATGTTTGGGAACCTGCAAAAAAGGTGGCTGGCAAGCACATTACTCATACGCAATGTGAGACTATGACTATTCCGGGAGGCATGATTAATGAGGCGGCTGCTGTTGACATCCCGAAAAGCAATTTGAATTATAGCTGAGAATAGACATAGTTCCCTGTGATAAGTCATTTGCGACAGGACCAAGATGAGAGCAGTTTGGGCGGGTCAGCTGGGCCAGACAGTTGTCATTAATTCTGGTCAACAAGGAGCCGGAGACGGATTTCTTGAGCTGACCGCAGGCACAGCGACATTTTCATCACAATTTAATACAAAAAACTTAGCTGAACGATATTTGCTGCACTGCCCGAAAGTTCGAAAGGAATATTAATAAATAAAGCAATCATAATGATCCTAAGCTCGTTAAATAGCAATATCCTTCAGATTCTCATACTTATATACCTATTATGCCAATTAAGATGGTTTATAACAAGAATTGTATATATGTTTTATATAAGTGTTTCAGTTTTTGTGTTTTCAATAGGACCTTGAAATCGTTATAAGTATACGTTAACAGGGCATTTCTTTATATTTCTCCAAGTGCCTGTTTCAACATTATTGGATTGGGGGAATAGCGACAGCCAAAACACACAATCCGAGTGCCAGTGGAAGCGTAATCGATGCGGCTCACATTAGATGGTCGTCCCGGAGAGGGCCAAACCCGGTTGAAGTGAGCCGGACGGAGTCCTTGGCCAGCCACCAGCATTTCAAGTGCTCCCCAACAGAACCAACTGACTGACCTCTCCGGGAACTGCTCCCTTCGCTGCCGCTGCTGCTTTTTATCCCAAGCTGCTGCTTCGTTTATCATTTGTTGTTCACTTGTCGAAATTTTATTGCTGCAATCTTGTTTGTCGTCGTCGTCGTCTCGTCCTTTTCCTTTTCCTCGTCAAAGGAGCGCGCACGCTGGGGGACATTTCAAATGCCTTCCTAAGGACTTTTACACACATAGTATATAATTGGGGTCGGAATTTTAGCAACAATATCTCTTCTGTATTTTCATAGTTATCTGAATTATTAAAAAGGCATCGAAGACCATTTAATCTAAGTATAATTATTTTACTTGGATTTTTTTAAAGACTTTATTAATTTTAAAATGTATATGTAAAAATATAAAAATACCTTACGTGTCTTAAAATATTAGTTAATATGTCTATTTATTTTTAAGCTTTCTTGCTAGCTATTAATTTTACCCCTACTGTGCTCAAATCCACTTGAACCAGAGGCGTAGCCATATCCTGATGAATATTCGGGTCCTTTTCTTACTCGACCCCTCATCTACGCAACTGGTTGGGTAAGTCGAGTGCTCCTTTTATCCGAGAGGACTGGACATTGTTGTTCAGGCTGTCGTTGTCGCAGCCGGAAATGCGTCTAATAAGCGTGTGTGTCGGGTGAGCGCATTACGTATACGTAATATACATTTATATCTAAGTGTACCACATACGTCTCTGCCAGCAATTTAAAGTGCGACCCTTTTTTATTTTTGGGCTGCTTTAAAACTGCTGCTCCACAAACAATGAGAGCAAATATTTCAAGAAAATTAGTTTCCTTTGTTCCTCCAGAGAGTCTGAGACAAAAGAAGCGAAATTTTCCGCAATCAGCGAAAGAAGCAACCATAAAAACGCTCAGCAGTGCAGGGCAAACAAAACGAACGGCAGAGGAAAATCAATAAAATGCAGTTAATATAAGGATTAAATAAATGAAAAATTCTTCAGGCCAAGTGTTCGCTGCTCCTTTAGGATGAAATCTATTTCATGCTTGGCATTTATGGCCCAGACACGCACAGTGGCCCACAAAAGTCACTGCCCGACAGCAACTACACACTACATGTGTCAGCATGAAAGGCAATGAATTGTTTTTATGTGCTAATGTCCTGCAGGATTCTGTTCCGGAGACCGGCCCAAAATCCAGTATGCTTTTGCATGCCCGACACGTAAGGCGATTTGATTTCAATTTCCCAGATTCAACTTGCCACTGTCGCCTTTGACCGCCCGCCCACTCGAATGAGTTGGCAAGTTTGGCACACCGCTGCGTATGCTTAATACGATTTGGGCCCGGCCATCAGATAATCACTGGGTATTTCAGCCACTTCACTGCGGTGAGTGTCGCCGTAAACCATTTCTGATCGATGGCTCCCGAAAATAATCAAATAATTCGATTAAACCGATTTCGCTTAGCTGGTTTTCCCAGCTATAAATATACGTGTATATCTTAAAGCAGAGCAAAAGTCAGCCAAAGTCGTTCGTTTGGCAAAATATCACTGCCGTCATTTAGCGAAATCTATGCTTATCACTTAGCACTTATCATTCGAGTGGACGACGTTTGCCGCCAGTTCGCTTGTGAAGTGCGTTTAATTGAAAGCCTGCGGTGTGTAATCTCACCGGTGTCCCACAAGTCCGATAACAGCAGATACTTTTTTTTTGGCTTGGGTCAATCAAAGCCGATAAGTGGGACTACATCCTTTTTGGCCGACATCAATAAAAGAAAGAAATAAAATCGAAAACCGGACCAAAACCCACCACTGATAAGCAATTTCACGCGAATAAACAGAAGTGACTTGGTCAGAATACAAGAGGCACGGCCAATGATAAGCGGCCCAATTAGGTGGTATAAAAGTGCTGCAGTGGCCGGCAAAGAATCATTCGTTCTCCGACCATCATGAAAGTGCTCGTAGTCTTCGCCCTGGCTCTGGCCACCGCCTCCGCCGGTCTGCTGCCCCAGCAGGTGCCGATCCACCCCCGTGATCTGCCCGCCGTGACCAAGATCGAGGGTCGCATCACCAACGGCAAGACCGCCACTGCTGGCCAGTTCCCCTACCAGGTGGGACTCAGCTTCGCCAGCTCCAGCGGCAGCTGGTGGTGCGGTGGTTCCCTCATCGACAACACCTGGGTTCTCACTGCTGCTCACTGCACTTCTGGGTGAGTTAACTTATATATTTACCCACAAAATGTTTTAAATTATAATGTATATCTCTCAGTGCCTCCGCTGTGACCCTCTACTACGGAGCCACCGTGCGTACTAATGCCCAGCTGGTCCAGACTGTTGCCGCAGCTAACTTCGTTCAGCACGCCAGCTACAACTCGGTTGTGTTGAGGAACGACATTTCCCTGATCAAAACCCCAACGATTTCCTTCACCTCCTCCATTAACAAGGTTGCGCTGCCCGCCATCGCCGGTACCTACTCCACTTACGCTGGACAGCAGGCTATTGCCTCCGGATGGGGCAAGACCTCCGATTCCGCCACCAGCGTCGCTAACACTCTGCAGTACGAAGTCTTCGAGGTTGTGTCCGTCTCTGTGTGCCAGAGCACTTATGGCTCTCTGGTCGCCACGAACAACGTGATCTGCGTTGCCACCCCCAACAAGGTGTCCACCTGCAACGGCGACTCCGGCGGCCCACTGGTCCTGGCCAACGAGAAATACCTCATCGGTGTCACCTCCTTCGTGTCCAGCGCTGGTTGTGAGTCCGGTGCCCCTGCTGGCTTCACCCGTGTGACCAGCTACTTGGACTGGATCAAGGAAAACACCGGCCTCTCCTACTAAGCACAGCATGAATAAAAACGATTAATGACTAAAACCAAAACTCTTAATTCTGGGAAAACCATGTCAGTTTTTTAAGTTAATTTAGCAGAAGTAGCGATTCCATATTCATGCTTAATACGCAACCTGCAAACCTATGTCCGAATTTTTTAAGAAATTTAACTACAACAACATTTAAATCATCTCGTATGCATGATCAATATTACCACCGCATCTGGCTGGTTATATACATATGTACATCCGATAATGACATTGATCATGCTTGCAGACTATTTTGTAGTATACTTTCTAGCTTTGAAAATAATTTAATTTGTAGTTATTCCTGTTGATTTCATAAATTACAATCATAAATAACAATATATCAGCCTTCTAGACAGCAGTGGCAGAAACAGGAAAAAATATGCAAAGTTCATGGTTTTGTAGCTCCTTTATTGAAATTCTATACACAAAGTTACTTAGGTTGGATGACAATTATTGCTGGAAGCCGAAGTAATCGAATATGAAAGCAGATCGTAAATCTTCGAACCAACTGATTACGAATATTTAGAGCCGATAGATACCACTCATTTGGCCGCCTATATAAAGAAGTGCCGAAAGTGGAATTGTTTTAAGTGTAAAAATCATTTGAGCGATGAAAGTTCTAGGAGTTTTGCTGTTTTCGGCTTTCGCCTTGGTGGCGGCCCTTGAAAAGCCTGTTCCCGTGAAGGACATGCCCGCTGGCAAGAAGATTAACGGACGTATTACCAATGGATATCCTGCTTACGAGGGAAAAGTGCCCTACATTGTAGCTCTGCGCTTCGATAATGGAAACGGCGGTGGCTGGAACTGCGGAGGCTCCATCATTGGCCACGAATGGGTGCTCACTGCGGCCCACTGCACCTACGGAGCCAGTTACGTGACCATCAGCTACGGAGCTGTGTGGCGCCACCAGCCGCAGTTCACCCACGTTTCATCGGATCTTGTTACGCATCCGGAGTACGACACCGGTAACTTGCACAACGACATCGCCCTGATCCGCACTCCCCACGTGGACTTCTGGGCGCTGGTCAACAAGGTGGAGCTGCCCAGATACGACGATCGCTACAACAACTTCTACGGCTGGTGGGCCCTGCTCTCCGGTTGGGGATCTTCCTCTGATAGCAGCGGGATGACCGATTACCTTAACTGCGTGGACATCCAGATATCGGACAACAGTGTCTGCCTGGACTACTACGGCAGCCACTTCATCACCTCCAACCACCTGTGCTATGCCACTCCAGAGAACAAGGGCTCATGCAGCGGCGACTCTGGCGGACCACTCGTCCTCCACGACGGCAATCGTCAGGTGGGCATTGTGTCCTTCGGCTCCGCCGAGGGATGCCTGTCCAACAGCCCCAAGGGATTGACCCGAGTGACCGGTTACTTGGACTGGATTCGCGACCATACTGGCATTTCTTACTAATAAAGTTCGCCATTTTGAGAAATTAAACAAAATAAAATAGTGCAGCCAAATCCTTTGGTTTTCCTTAACGAAGCTAAATTTTTTATAGGACATTACATTTTGCTGTTTCTGTCCCAGTTTAAACTACTTCCTTGAGCTAGCTCAACTCTATCCTGAAAAACAAAATGATCATCAATTTAAGATGCCATATCCTCAAGCACTTGACTATTTTCTTTTTTACTATTCTTCTATATTAATATCATACTTTCAGGAGGTTTTTTTATAATTGCTTTATTTTATTAAATCATATATTTAGTAAGAGATGCCAGTGTGGTCGCGGATCCAGTCCAGGTAGCTGGTGACGCGCACCATACCCTTGGGACCGTTGGAGAGGCAGCCGGCGGAGGAGCCGAAGGACACGATGCCCACCTGGCGGTTGCCGTCGTGGATGACCAGTGGGCCACCGGAGTCACCGCTGCAGGTGCCCTTGTTCTCGGGAGTGGGGATGCAGATCAGGTCGCCGGAGAAGCTGCCGTAGTAGTTCTCGCACACGGAGTTCTCGCCAATCTGGACATCGACGCAGTTCAGGTACTCGGAGACGCCGCCCTCATCGGAGGTCTTGCCCCATCCGGAGACCAGAGCCCACCAGCCTTGGTAGTTGTTGTAGCGATCGTCGTACCTGGGGAGCTCCACCTTGTTGACCAGCGACCAGAAGTCGACGTGAGGAGTGCGGATGAGGGAGATGTCTCCAGATCCGTGCTCAATGAAGTCGCCACGTCCCACCCAGTGGGTGTACTGTGCCTGCAGGCGCCAGAGGGCTCCGTAGTAGATGGTGACCGATTCCATGCCATCGGTACAATGCTTGGCGGTCATCACCCAGGTGTTGCCGATGATGGAGCCGCCGCACCAGGTGCCTCCACCGTTCTTGCTGAAGCCCAAGCCGACAATGTAGGGTACCTTGCCCTCGTAGGCAGGATATCCCATGGTGATCCTACCCTCGATCGAGGGCTTGCCCACGGGCACATCCTTCCAGAAAACCGGCTTCTCGAACGCCGTGGCGGAGGCAATCACCCCCAGAAGCAGGACCGCTAGCACCTTCATGTTCCTTAAGTTTAGCACACTTAATAAATGCAAACAAGCAAAGTCGCCACATTTATAGCTCTTTTTTCAACCGGAAACGAAATAATCCGCTGGGAACATAATTTACAACTCTCCGATAACCACGGTTCATGTTTTTTGTGTGCGGAGTTAGCCAACTTGAGGAAATCTTTCCAATGGAAATTGGCACTTTCGATAAGATTTAAATGTGGCCATTATCAAAGGAGGCTTGTCAAGTTTGGATTTATTATGACAATAAAATATATTTGCTTTATTATGCTAAACGAGAATATACTTTATTTCATTTTACAAAACAAATAAACACACTTACGGTCCCCACTTTTGAACTCTTTGATAACTAAAACAATAGCAGCCTTTCTTTTTATAAAAAAATACATTTACACTATTTAAATGCAACGGCAGCTTACAAGCAGTGCTACCACTCTTTCAGTAAGCGAATTCACCAACCCATTAGGCCTTGCCACAAGGCAATCGATAACTTCTCACTTATCCGGAACTATCGCTGTTGGCTGAACACAAGTACACTATCTATCGATACTATTATGAGTGGTTGAACCAGCTCTAATCCAAGCTGTTTATTTTACAAAAAGAACACAAAAGTTGTAATTCTGTCATTAAATTAAATGCAAAATAGGATTTTCCAGCATCATTGCATATAGTTAAACCCAGATTTCGGAAAAACCCTATTTGACAGCGAAATATTTTGCCTAAAAATAGGAATTTGTGGATAAATTACCCCCCGGAGTGACAAAGATCTGTATTGTCATACAGACGCCTGCAGAAAAAAGGGTTTTACAACAAGGAAATGAGCTATTTTGCGAAGGTTAGTAAACTATAGGTAATCTATGACTTCCAAGATTTCTAACTCAAGTTACTGAGCAGTTCCGATGGCTTCAACTGATATCTTTGAGCTAGGATACAAGGAATAAACCCTTAATCAAAAAATATAACTAGTATGTATGCACTCCGTTTTTTTTTACTGTTAGGTATGATTTCTAAAATTCAACGGCAAATATAATGGATAACATAGTCTACGACTTTGCAAAGATCACGTTTCAAGCAAAAGACAACAGGTAGGCCTTTAGAATAATGTCTATCTGAAACTAGCACTAAAATCCATACTTCAGGTCACCCACTAACTCCAATTTCTCGTGGCAACTAAATAAGATGGCCTTGTCGGACATGGAGGAGATGCAGGACACATCCGAGCCCATAGCTGCACCCGAATCCGATGACAATGTCAGCAGTGAATCTCAAGACTCAGACGATGTGGACTCGCAATTGAGTCGCTGCGAGGACAACGATGATGACAGCGATTGCATCAGTGGATCCTCCAGACGTAGTTCCACTTTCGGAGCTCGGGCGGGCGTGGCTCGTCGCAGGATGCCCGCCAGGGTGTCCAAGGACAACTTTAACCGGATCTGCAGCGCCATCATGAAACCCATCAAAAAGAAGCAACGCAAAGAGCTGAACACAAATGCCCAAACCCTTAAGAGCATCGAAAAGATCTACACCAACAAGCGCATGAGAAAGTTCACGCCCACCAATCTGGAGACAATCTTTGAGGAACCCAGCGATGAGAATGCCGCCGATGCAGAGGACGACAGCGAGGAGTGCTCCATCAGCAGCCAAGTGAAGGTAGTCAAGGTGTGGGGTCGCAAACTCCGCCGCGCCATATCCTTCAGCGATGGCCTGAACAAGAACAAAATCCTGTCGAAGAGACGCCGCCAGAAGGTGAAGAAGACCTTTGGCAAGCGCTTCGCACTCAAAAAAATCTCCATGACCGAGTTCCACGATCGTTTGAATAAGAGCTTCGACAGTGCCATGCTGGAGGGTGATGATGGAGAGGCGGGAGGATCGGCGGAGACCATCGACATCCCCAAGACATCCATGACCATGGAAGACATACAGCTGCCGACAATGAGCAGCCAGCACCAGTTCCTCATGCAACCGGCGGGCTTTGAGTAAAGAGACTGAATGATCCATCAAATACGCCCTACATTAATCTGCATTGCATTAAAACTAGCTAATAGTGCCCAAAAATAAATGTACTGATTACCAATTATGAAGTTAGGATTTACGTTCGTTTGGTTAACTTCTCACCTTAGTCTTAAACCCCATAAAAGTTATATATGAGTGTAAATAGCATGTAGAAAAAAAGAAAATAAGAGCTATACCTAGACCTATAAACTTATCCAGCCATAGAATACGATTCTGTGCCTAGCCATTAAGATAATAAATAAAAGTTGAAAATACATATCCATCCACTGTCGTTCGGAAAATCCTGTGCGATCACTGGACAGAGATCTTTTATCTTTTTAAACACTGTGGGACTCATAATGAATTAATTTTTAAGTAATGAATATGTTTTATGTTTTATAATTTATTGGACACAAAATAAAATCGTTTTTTGAGATTTCTTTATAATTTAGTTCTAGACGTTTCTGTGGTATTAATTTGAGGTCCAGTTATCAGTTCCCCAAATTCCAGCTGAAACCGAGGTGCCAATTTCGTGATATAATAAGCTATAAAGGCAGATTTGGGGCGGTAAACAGTGCGCTAACGAGGAACACTAAAATAAACTAATAAATAAACCAAATTCGAATGCGAAACGGAAGCGAAACGCACCGAGGTGGCCAAAATCCTGGACGAATTGTGCGAGCCGGGTGGCGTTCAAGCTAAATTATTTAACGGCCGCCGCGTGATTAGCAAGTGCAATAAAATGCAGTAACAAAAACGCGCCCATTATTAATGAGTGCAACATGCAACGGGAGCGATTATGCAGCAAATATATACGTAGATATAGATATAGACGCACCACCGCACGATATCGAACTGCACCGCCGCCTAACGAGGGGGAGGTGGGTGGCGGTGCTGTGGTGCAGTGGCGCTCTGTGTTGTGGTGCATTTGCTGTTGCATTTGCATAATCAAGCTGTTGTGCCTCACTGTTGTTACAGCCTCATTACATTCGGCTTCATTTCGATCCAATCCCGATCTGATTTACCTCAATTCGATTCGATTTGAACATATCACATCATCGGCGAGCGCGAGACGATTTGATTTATTTGCTTGGCTAGTCACACAGACCGCAGTAATTTCCTAAATCGACAACAATGGCCAGCCGGGTAACAGAAATACTTTCAACACCAAATAAAGCTGATTATCTCAGCCAGCGGCAGGCGGTGCACGAATTAATTTAATTAACAACACATGCATATTTTATGCTGCACTTCATTTCCTGCTAAGAATTCTGCGCATGCCATTGCAGTGCCGCATGCAATCGAATGGAAAACTGTTAATTTGTCTATGAGCCGCAGACAGGTGTCCGCCCCCAATCCCATGCCAAACCCAGCTCATGCCACTTCCCTTGAACCTGCCACATCTGCCCTGGCAATAACCTTGAGGTCTGCAGTCCCAGTAGACGGCTTAATTTGAATCAAAGTCGTACCATCAAGTTGAAGCCACTGTGGTTGCTGAAGACAAATCGCACAGTCAAGCTTGGCGAACTTGAATACTTTTTAAAAAGCAGACTTGAAATCAAAGCTATCTGTAGAAACTATATTTGGAAAATTTATGGAATTTTAATTTGTAACGGAAAACTCCATCTGATATTTAAATCAATAAGATGCATTAAATCACAAGTATACCTCTTTACATATTACAATATTATTATTTCTTATTTTTTTTTAGTAAATTGCTATCTGGAATCCAAATTGAATTGAACTTACAGAGGGTTGACTGTACGACCAAATAATATCCCAACTTAGTCTGAAGATGGAGCAAAGGCGGCTTGCAAATAGTAAAACTATAACAGCTCCAGTTGTCGTTTCACTTACAACAAACCACTGGAGCTCTTTTCTCAATGGAAGACTGTGTCTTCGCAGACACCAAAAGAAAAGAAAAAATATATAAAACACGATCGCAAATGCATAATGAAGATGGAGTTAAAGCGAGAAGTGAGTGAAGTGGGGAGTGATGTAATAGCGCCAAAGCGGGCGGATAACTAGAGTTACAGCTTCGCATTCAATTTAAATGGCAAAACCACAAACACAGGCCCGAGATCCACGGTGAAATGTAACCTATGCGGCACATATTTCCATTTTGCGACTAAAATGCGGACCCCCGATCGAGCCAAAGGGCGGATTCCGACTGCGAAAAGTGACAGTTCCTCAATGAAAAGAGGAGTCGAGTCAGATGCAAATAATGAAGAGTGCTGGTCGATTGACAGGCGCATTATTCAGTGGCAAATTTATCCAAATTGATGCAACTGCATTTGTGCGCGGCCAGCTGAAATGCAGCCAAATAGATGAAATAATTAAGGCGGCGCGCAATTTCAGCGCTGCTGGCAAAAGAGTTTATAAAAATGCTTGCAACCTGCGCGCCGGCGCAGTGGCTAAATAGACGCGAAGAAAGCAGTACTGGCGACTGGAGGTTACGACGCGCGTTGCGATTTCAACTGGGGTTTTCAAAGCGGTTAAGTGTCCAGTAACCAGCGTAACGGCTTTGCAAAACGGGAAAACAAAAGTGACCAGTGGGTGAACGAGTGGCGGCAGGAGGCGAGCGGCGCGGAAGTGGGTTACAAGAGGAAGCAAAGGAAGTCAGGAAGTCCAGCTGGCGAAGGAAAAGCAGTTTCAACTGTCAAGGAAGCAGTGATAGAACGGAACAAGCAGCACAAGACTATTAGGAAGCAGCATAGCAAGCAGTTCAAGGGATTTCAGTGTCACCTCCTCAAATCCCTAGAGAAAACCTGTACCAAGGTTAACGCCTCCAAAAGCTTTATTAAAAGGAGTAAAGCGGAATAAAAATAAAAATAATTAATTAATAACACATAAAAAAAGTCTTAAGACAAACTGACCAGACAGGAACAAATTCTTGAGAAATCTAAATTTCAATAACAAAAACCTTTTTAAAATTTGTAAGCGGTGTGTATTCAGGCCAGGATAAAAGATTATTATCTAATTATCTAAACAGCTATTGAGAAACTAAAATAGGAAAATCTTATTAGAATAGTCGCCAAAATTAGTACGAAAGCAAGCCTCCACGAAGTTTTACCCCCTAGTACTTTAGTATTCCTATAAACGCTGAAGGTCCCGGAAGTAAGCAGTTTTAGAATCCAGGCATTCAGCTAAACAGGAAACCATGCAAAGGAAACACAGTTAGCAGTGAAAGCAGTCGAATCAACATAAGTGCCAGCAATTGCACTCGCAATTAAAAATTAAATGCGTGTGCGAACAAAGCGACCAAGCCAATGTCAAAACAATCTGCAAGTGCAAGTGCCACGCTGCTGCTGCTCATTTGGCTGACATGGCTAACGATGCACTGCATCGCGTTGGACTGGCAGCAGGTTAAGCCGATGTACCTGGTGTCCATGTACCCGGGCCCCGCGGGTCTCTCCACTTCCTCGTCCTCCCCATTTTCCTCCTCAGCATCCTCATCCGGTTCCCTGGAGCACGATGCGGAAATGAGTGCCAGCAACGTGGACAATCGACACATGAAGGGGTTGGGAATGGGCAGGGAGATGGGCGCTTTCAGCGAAGAGGACGATCGGGAGCCACTGGTTCTCAATTTGGAGACCACGCCGCTGATGGAGAAGATGCTGCCCGAGGGCGCGATGGCGATGGATCGCATCTTTGGCGGTGATGTGGGCAATCCCCACTGTTTTCCCTACCAGGTGGGAATGCTGCTTCAAAGACCCAAGGGTCTATACTGGTGTGGTGGCTCACTGATCTCTGATAAGCATGTCATCACCGCGGCTCACTGTGTTGACATGTAAGTGACCACAGGAAATACTAACGATCCAATCATCTTAAGGTTCTACATTATGCAGGGCGAAGAGGGCCCTGGTTTTCTTGGGCGCCAATGAGATCAAGAACGCCAAGGAGAAGGGCCAAGTTCGACTGATGGTGCCTAGCGAAAACTTCCAAATCTACCCCACCTGGAATCCAAAGAGATTGAAGGATGACATTGCTCTGGTAAGACTGCCTCATGCCGTCAGCTTTAATGGTGAGTTCTGGTGAAAAGTTCCTAAACAAAGTGAACTACCTATCTTTGAAATATATACACCATTTTAGAGCGCATACATCCTATTCAATTGCCGAAGAGGCACTACGAGTACCGCAGTTTTAAAAACAAACTGGCCATCGCATCCGGTTGGGGTCGCTATGCCACTGGAGTCCATGCGATCAGCAATGTGCTGCGCTACGTCCAACTACAGATAATCGATGGACGGACTTGCAAGTCCAACTTCCCGCTATCCTATCGAGGTACAAATATATGCACCAGTGGAAGGAATGCGCGTTCAACTTGCAATGGGGATTCGGGAGGACCTTTGGTTCTCCAAAGGAGGCACTCGAAGAAGAGAGTCCTGGTGGGTATTACATCCTTTGGCAGCATATACGGTTGTGATCGAGGCTATCCAGCGGCCTTCACCAAAGTTGCCTCATATTTGGATTGGATTAGCGATGAAACTGGTGTTAGTGCCCACCAGGATACCACGGAGGCAATATTCTTCGATCAGTATGTAAGGGAATATGGAAAACCACGTCAAAGTCGACGCTTGGAAACGGAGGAGCAGTTGGAAGACGATGTGCCCGACGAACTAGATGTCCACCCGAGACCCGCTTCCGATGAGGACATCTCTGAGGATGTCAGACCACGAACACGGTCACGTCCACACTCCGAACACGAGTTCTATTTCTTGTAACCCAAAAATAAACGTTTATTTTAAGATCAAAATCAACGCTTAGTTGCCGTAGTTGACCACACCAGTCTTCTCTTGGATCCAGTCCAGGTAGTAAGTGATACGGGTGAAGACACCGGGCCATCCCACCTCGCAGCCGAGGGCAATGCCGAAGGAGGTGGCTCCAATCAGGGTGTTGCTGCCGTCATCCAGGACCAGAGGGCCGCCGGAGTCGCCGTTGCAGGTGGAGGTTCCGCCGGTGGTCTTGATGCAGATGTTGCTGGCGGCAACCAGGCCGAAGTACCAGGGAGAGCAGCCGCTGTTGTTCATAATGGGAACTCTGGCGAACTGCAGAATGTCGGTGGCTCCGGTAGCAGCTGTGTGGAAAGTAAGGAAATATAATTTAGAACCGTTCTAAGATAGTTATAGGAACTACTATAAAGAACATTTTTAAAGATTAAAAACTTATTAAGCTTGTTTATAAATAAATAATAGAATATTAAACTAACAAAAGAATATAAATAAAGTGTAAAAACAATGTTGCGAAATAATAACAAAAGCAGATTAAGAGTCCATAAAAATCGAATTTTGATAATAAATTTTAAGTGGCCTTTCCGAAGAGATTTAAGATTGGCCAAAGGGAATATAAAGTGTTAAATTGGGTTTTTTCGATCGTAAATTGCATCAATGAAATACCAAAAATAGAATTTCATTATAATTTTAGTCACTTTCTAGAATAATTTTGGTTTGTTTTACTTATTAAAGTATTTAGTATTAGGAAAGATTTATTAGCCTATTCTAAGACTGCTCAAAACTAACACTCACTACATGTTTTTCAAGTGCCAAGCTTGCTGGTTGCGTTAATATAGCTCAACTTTCTCTGGTAGTTATAAAATTGTAGTTCATTTTTACTAGGGGCTAAGGTCACTTACAGTCGCTGATCTTGCCCCATCCGGAGGCAATGGCATTCTCTCCGCCGTAGGTGCTGTAGCTGTCGGATTTCACGGGCAGCTTAGCGGGCTGGATGTACTCTGTATAGTATATTAGTTAATTGAGAATTTCTGCAATAAAAACGAGTAACAAAACACTCACTGTTGAACTCAATGGGCACTGGCAACTTGATCAGGGAAATGTCGTTGGTGATGGTCTCGGCGATCCACTCCTCGTGCACGATCACATTCTTTGTCTCCACGAAGATGATCTGCTGGCCCTCCTCCTTGGCGTTGGTGCGGTCGTGGGCGCCCAGGTAGACATCCACTCCGGTGGTCAGGCTGTCCGTGCAATGGGCGGCGGTGATGATCCAGCGGTCGCTGATGATGGTGCCTCCGCACCAGGCAGCTCCTCCATTGACGTACAGCAGTAGTCCCACCTGGTAGGGGAACTGGTTGGGCTCGGCGATCTGACCTCCGGTAATCCTTCCGCTGGGCAGGGTCTCGCCATGGACCTTGGGCATCGGGGTCTCGATGTTCAGGTTCTTGACCGACTTCCAGTCCACAGCCTGGGCCCCAAGGATGGTGGCCAAGAGCACAACCGTAGCGCAGGCGAATTTCATTTTGAACTTTAGGTTTGGCCAAGAGCTCGGGCACTTTTATACGGATTTTAAAGGAAGCGTGGGTATCATAATTCATTGGTAATCTTTGGTGAATTAACCCGCCTGGAGTTAGCCGAGGTGATTTATTATCGTCTATTGGCCACTACTGATAGAGCCGATGCTACCGATATTCCAAGCGATAAGCAGGGCAAGCAAACCAAGAAGTGTGAATCGTTTTGGCCCATATTGGCAATAAAACCCAATCATGAGCAAATTAATCAGTTCGTAGTAGGCTTATCTATAGCAGTGATGACAAACCAAAGGCAATTAACCATTTAACGATGGTAAATTATAGGTTTTTTGACACTAGTTTTACGTTAAGACTTCAAATAAGTCTTATAATAATAATTTCTTGAATATCATTCACTGCAGAATATGTTACTAAAACAAAGCAAATTCACCTTTGAAATGTTATACTCTTTTTATAATGTAATTGTATTATCTGTGCTAGAGCTTATCTGTAATACTTGTATTGGAGGCGATAGCAAAACCGCTGACATCGATTAGCAAAGGGGTTTTGTGATTTAATTGCATAACTCATAGAGCCCACATTCATAATTCTGCCAGTTTAAACTGCGATGTGCCTATGATATGAGTAAACAGTCCGATCGTACGTGTGAGCTTCCTGCCGACTCATTATGATGTCATAACAGCCGATGCACTTCCCCCAATTCAATTAAAAGGTTCGGTATTTTCAAAACAACTTCCAAACTTAATTAAAGCATGATACTTATGGAATCAAATGGAAATAAAATAAGTAAAAAAAAAAAACAGCTGAAACAAAAGCTGAGAACTAAGCGAGACATGAATCAAAGCGGAAATGGATTTAATGCAACAATTTTTGTTTGCTCAACTGAAGGTCGTCTTAAAGTTGAGCGGGCCCAAACAAAAGCCGTCACAACAATCTGGCCGAGACGAAGTCTAACTGGCCACAAGTTCACAGAGAAGAGCCACACAGAACCCCCGTACCGTTTCCCATAGAAGGACAGATTTACCCATTTAATTAGCACAGCTTTCTAAAAATTATACAACTCAAACGACACCTGTCAAGTGCCCAGGTAGGCACACATAAAACCGAATTACCCATATGACACTATCTCG
This sequence comes from Drosophila simulans, assembly GCF_016746395.2. Lineage (NCBI taxonomy): Eukaryota > Metazoa > Arthropoda > Insecta > Diptera > Drosophilidae > Drosophila > Drosophila simulans. The sequence continues at coordinate 5,964,343 of NC_052522.2, forward strand.
TTATAAATCTGAAACATAGCCGTTCTATTAGCTCCGCAACAATCGTTGATAGATACATTTAGCAAATTGGCAATAATAAATGGCAAAAGTCCTTGAAACAGGCCCACCACAGGCAGAGCTAATTAAAACATTAAATGCGTAGCAAACTTTTAAACTGTAACAAAAAACACATAGCCAACTGAATCCAAATCAAACTGGGTGTGAAGCTCGTTTCAGAGGGTCGAACACTTAAATACACTAGGAAGTTCATAAAGTCCAAAGGAGAATATCTTTAGGATGTAAATATCTAGTATGAACTTAATTTTAAATCATCAAGTTTTGAAACCGCTGCACTTCAACGGCTGTTGATCCAATTTCATTGATGATCCACATATCCACACATGATAAAAATATCTTAATTCAAATGCGTGGCCAATGGCTAATCTTATTTATGTTACATACACTTAGCAAGTGTATATTAATAATGTAATTTATAAGGCGGGATTAAACTGGTTTAAAGCAGCAGCGGTCAAGAGAACAATATTTTCGAGTGCAGTTGTAATGAGAAGCGAAATTATTTGATATGGGTGCGACTTCATAATTAATATAAATGAATACATGCGCCGCCGCCCCCGGCATGTAACATCTTAAATATCTTAAATTGAAAACACGAACATTTGTAAATAAATAAGATAAAAAGGCATAAACACATCCAAATATTAATTTAACAGTTAAGCTCTGAATGAAATATATGTATCCGTCTAATTGCATGCACGCACTCTTACACAGAAACCAAATAATCATATGCAGAATTCAAATCGAATGAGTTCAAAATTAAGTCGATGTGTAAATCTTTCAAAAGTGTGTCTCGAAAAGGAATAATGATGATTGCCAGTTTTGGAAGGAGGAACAAGTAGTCCTAATAAGACGAAGATGATAATAAATAAGATAAGCTACAATCGTAAATATGGAAGTACTTTTACTGGAAAATGTTGAGTTTAAAGAAATTTTCGCACTTTTGTGAAATTCGTTTGATTAAAATCACAAGGAGTTTTCTCGAAATAGGAATAATATTTATCTTATCATTTTAAATATATATGTTAATTAATAACAAAATCAAAATGTCTTAGTGGAAAAGTAATTTTCCATTGTTATTTGTTTTTTTTTTTTTTCAAACCTTTGTGAAATTCGAATTAGAATTTATTGATTGATGCACTACGCTATTATTTAAGCTCTGCATATGAATTATTATATAGATGTTAATCAATACAAAAATATATCGAACCCAAAAATTATATAAATTTTCCAAAAACAAATATGAATTCGCAATGGAAAAGTACTATCCTAATATCAGCAAATGATGAAATTCGTATTACAAAGCTGTTAATTAAAAAACAAGCTTTCAATATTATTTTGGTATAACCTAGATTGTTTCTACAAAAGAAAAGGTCTTGTTAATTTTTGTTTTTCAAGCTATTCACAAATAAATCTCAAGTAAATATGTTAATTAGTAGGGTAAACTACTAAAAGACGTACAATAATAACTTCTTAATTGTTGATGGATATTTTTTTCTTTGAGCAATATAATCATAGTAATATACATTGAAATACATTAAAAATTTAATGGAAATATAAATTAATGAATAATCACATGATAACAATGGCAATTGCAACAATGAACTGTTAAGCTTAAATAAATTGCCGTCATGTCTTTGAAGGCTAATCCCCCCACCTCCCTCGATCATCGGTCTCTAACTCGTTTTGTTAGATGGCTTTATCCGTTGTGGAGTTTACTACCCTCGCTGCTCAATTTATGAATGGGCCGTGACGTATTTATAAATATAACAAATAACAAATTCTTTTTGCTTAGTTCCTCAATCTCGCCGAGTGGCTTTGGCATGAATCACGGGCATTCTACCACTTGTGGGGGTTATTAATAAAAATCTGGACCCAGCTGGGCCCAAAAGATGTGCACGGGCACCTTTCGAACTTCTGGGAGTCATGGATCGTTCGGCAGGCTTAAAAATAAGCAGCCAAGAGCTCTTAACACAAAATGCCGCCATAAGATCAGGCATCCGATATGATCGTTTGGGGCTCGCCTGCGTTCTGTATCCCCGGCCGATTCACAGCCGATTCAGAATACCGATCCGTTCCGATACGAAACGAACCGGTTTGCCAGCTGTGTGAACCAAACAAACAGCTGCTCAGCTGCTAAACTTTCGCTGCCGGCGGTTTCTTGTTCTTGGCAGCAAGTGCAGCGTCTCAAACCCCAAGCCCCAAACCCCCAAAGCCGACCTTCTTGGCCGAGCTCATATAAAAACGGCATTTGGCGCGCGTGCTCAGTCAGTTGCAGATTTGAAACGGAAACGCGCGTGTGCGCCGCAATCGAATTCGATCGAGTATTTGGATTTCAAATTGGATTTTACGCCGTTTCGGTCAAGTTCTGAATCACTTGTAGTGACACACATAAGGCAAGGTCGCGGAATACCACAGTGCCCCTAAAGTCAATAGTTATGGAAGGCCAGGCCAAGCAAGCGTACTTCGTTAATGAAGCATTTACCAACGAAGAGCCCCCACAAGGTGGAGGTGGAGCAGACACGCTGCATCGTCGGAAAAGCGGCGGTGGCAACAAGGAACTCCAGCTGGACATGGGTGGCTTCAAGAAGGGCCAGGAAGTGTCCGGTGGCAATGGTAGTGATTCGCTGCCACCTAGCATGGACTTCGATGACATACTTCCCCTGATCGGGGAGTTTGGCCGATATCAGAAGCTACTGTTCATCTGCATGATACCATTCTCGTTCTTCGTGGCCTTTGTGTACTTCTCGCAAATATTCCTCACCTTGATACCCGAACAGCATTGGTGTCATGTGCCCGAGTTGGATGGCTTGGATGTGGAGGCCAGGTGAGTTAAGTTCGGATTGAAGAAAATCTCGCAACACTCAGGGATTTTCCCTCGAAAACTCACGAAGTCAAGGAAAAACACAAGAAAGAGCTTCTTTGGCTCCATGGTTCGGTTATGGCATCCGCAGTTGAGCGCGTAATTCACGTTATGTGTGCCATAAATATTCAAATGTGTTGTGAATAATACCCGTAGTCGATCGTAGGTGGCCAGCACACTATACTATATGCAAAACTGCTATACTGCATGCAAAACTGCAGTAGCCGTAGACGTCGCCCCAAGTGCTAAATTGTAATGAAGACTTTGTGGCTATTCAAATGATCATGAATCTATTAGACAACGTGTTTTAAAACCTTATGATTGCCTACAGCTGTGGGTGCTAAATAATAATAATTACTAAATTAAAGTCAGGTACGGTATGTGGTAATGGCCATATCAATTCTTCGATATAATTGCTTTAAAAGTAACATGTTATCAAGTTGATATAAATAATGCTATCAAGTTAACTAATCGTTTTAGGGGTCATAAACAAAAGAGTGCGAACAAATAATAAAATAAACTTATTCCAATCTAAATTGTTAAGTTAAAGTTGCAATGCATCAATCGAATTGTAAATCAACAAAATATTACTCATAATAATCAATCATAATTGTACTTTTTATTTCTCAAAATAAACTAAGATTCGAATACCCCAAAGTTCAAGGCTTAATCGAGATCGAGAAGTTCGAAGAATTCAGCAAAAATAACAACAAATAATTGTATTTGCTTAACCACAATTATCTACCTTATTTTCCTGAACCCCTTTTGCACAATCAATTCAAACAATCCCCATACGGAAGTACTATCATTGTGCGTAAATGGCAATCTTAAAAATGCGGTTCCGTTTTAACTTTCACAAATAAAGGCAATTGATCGATCTTTATAACTAACAACCAATAGTACCAATCACCTTGGAATCGAAAGGCTAAGGCTAATACCGGTTAAGCCTGCAAAGGTATATGTGTGTGTATTAGCTTAACCAAACTGGATAAAGCCTTGTTAAAAGAACTGGCCACGCGAAAAGATTTGGCCGCTCTAACCCCCATTACCAAAATTCTCGATTCTACATACTAGTCAAATTATATATAAAGTGTTCGCAAAGTCTTAAAGCATGCAGCGCGATTCAAGTTGAAAACGAATGAAACGTAACGAAAAAAACGAGTGTTCTGACCAGAGTCATTAGAGCCAAGTTGGCATAGAACGGCCAGTCGGGACGACCTTGGGCCATGATTGGGTTTTCCACTCTGAGCGGCGGCTTAATAAGGCACAGAACCTTACTGCGAAAAACGTTCATCTGTATAATTGCCGGGCCGAATGGCCCACCGATCGGTTCAGTGGCAAGGAGACCGATTTCCTCCGCCACGGAGTGGGTGGTGGGGTGGTGGGATGGTCTGCCACCGCGGGGGGCAGTTAGATAAGCCAGGTTGGCCGGCCAAATTGTTTAATTAGCAGCAGCGCAGCGTGAACGTTGCGACAACGCAGCAGGTAGTAGCAGCAACTAAACACAGGTAGCAACAACAATCATCAACAAGACTAATGTTGTGTGGCCGCGATGATGTGAGACCGCCGACTTAACGATGGGCTAAAGTCGGCCAGTTCGAATTTAAGACACTCTTCTGGTCTTGAAATTGGGTTGGAAACTGAGCACTCGAAAATTGCATTTTTTAAAATTAAATATTATTTAAATTTGAATTTATGAATTAACAGAATCCGAATATGTATTTTGCATGAACAACGTATTTTTCATATCCCATATTCAAATAAAAAAAAATATTTCTAATGAAACATTCCCTTTCTAAGTTATGAAACGCAAGTGAATAATTCCTATATCAATTTGTCTAGCAGATTATGTTAATTAAATCGATTAATGTCAAAGCTTGCTCGCGGTATAAAATATAATAATGATAATAGATTTTGCATGAGGGATGAAGCTTGAATTTGATTTGAATAAATCCATAACTTGAAGCGGCTGTTGACATTATAGAAGCGGAAAGCGGTTTTAATAATTATTTAAGTTCACCATTCATTTGTTATATTAATAATAATCAATCAATTGATATTTAACGTGAGAAAATTCGTACCCAATTTAGTTCGCAGTTGTTTTAATAACTTTGGTTAAAAGAAATAATTAAATACTTTAAATATTGCGTGATTTTGTAAGCCCCCCGTTTTACCACATTTATCACGAATGCACAGCAATCAATCTTGTTAATACCCCAAATGCAAACACTTTAGACCAGCCCAAATGGAGCAGACATGGACGGTTAGAGTGTATCCGAAAACGTTTAAGTCGCAACCGCATTTTCGAGTACCGCTCAAGATCATGATAATTAAGTTGTCTCGCATACATACATTCATGCTAAGATATATGTACTTCTGTTAGCTGTTTGTGTGCTCAATGCAGAAGTGTTGGCCATGGCTTAGAGCGTCTGAGAACTGGAGACAATTCCACATGCCTGACCCTGGATGAGTTAATTGCACTGACCGAAAAATAACCCCCTTTTCCTGTCTCCTTTTCTCAGACTGGCGCTTTCCATACCCATGACCAATGGCGAGTACAACAATTGTTACATGTACGACGTCAACTACACGGAGATACTTGCCCAGGGCAAGGTGATGGCCGATCCCCAGTGGCCGCGGGTCAAGTGCCGCCACGGCTGGTCATATAATTTCACGGAGATACCCTACGCGACGGTGGCCACCGAGCAGAACTGGGTGTGCGATGACGCCGCCCTGCCCACCTACGCTCAGTCCATATTCTTCCTGGGCGCCATCGTGGGAGGACTGCTCTTTGGCTGGGTGGCGGATCGGTTTGGTCGTATTCCCGCCCTGATCGGCACCAATATGATGGGACTCCTGGCCGGCGTGGGCACTGCCTTTGTCAGCAACTTCTGGGAGTTCGCCATCATGCGATTCTTCGTGGGCTTCGCCTTCGACAACTGCTTCACAATGATGTACATTTTGGGTGAGTTTTTGAACCTATTATGATTATTTATTTGAAATTTCGTTTAAAACAAAAAATATTATGTACTTGGAAATGGCCTTAAATTAGAATGTGAATATTTTCAATGATTCACTTCTTTAACAATCTCTACCCTGCAGTTAATTATTCTTCTGAAAGTTACTTGAACTTAAAAGGTCAAATTGTTATACTCAAAGTGACCACGTGATTTCAGAATCTAAATGTACAAATATAAACCTCTTTTTGTGAAGTGATTAAAAGCTGTCGGACATAATGTAGAACCATTCTAAAATAGAATTAGCAGCTAACTCCTAAAACAATGATAGACTAAGTTTATGTTTCATTTTTCCCCAGTTCTCGAGTACGTTGGTCCCAAGTACCGCACCTTTGTGGCCAATATGTCGATCGCTATCTTCTTCACTGGCGCCGCCTGCCTTCTTCCCTGGATTGCCTACTTTTTGGCAGATTGGAAACTCCTGGCCATCGTGACCTCTGCTCCACTGCTCTTGGCTATATTCACCCCTTTCGTGGTACCAGAATCAGCTCGTTGGTTGGTCTCACAGGGAAAAGTAGACAAGGCCGTGGGAATCCTGAAGAAACTTGAGAAGGGCAATGGGCGCCAGGTGCCCCCTCAGACATATCAAATCTTTACGGACAGCTGTAAGAGGATGCAGGAGCAAGAGGCCCAGAATGGCAAATACTCTGTACTGGATCTCTTCAAGTCACCAAGATTGCGGCGAACTACTCTGCTGCTTATTGTTATCTGGATGGCCATATCCCTGGTCTTCGATGGACATGTGAGGAATGTGGGATCACTGGGTTTGGACATCTTCTTCACCTTTACCCTGGCCTGTTTCACGGAACTACCCGCTGATACTCTGCTAACGGTGATCCTGGATCGGTTTGGACGCCGTTGGTTGGCCTGCAGCTCCATGGTCCTTAGTGGAGTGTTCAGCTTATTGGCCACTGTGGTGCCTGTGGGCATATACTCCGCTGCCCTGGCCATCATGGGCCGGTTCTTTGTGAACATCAGCTATAATATTGGTTTGCAATGGGCGGCCGAGGTCTTGCCCACCGTGGTTAGGGCTCAGGCAGTGGCCTTCATCCACATCATGGGTTATGTGGCCAGCATCATAGCACCATTTGTGGTTTACTTGGCCAACATTTCCCAAGCCCTCCCACTGATCATTCTTGGAATTTTAGGAATTATTGGTGGCTTGTTGGCGCTCCTACTGCCGGAGACCCTAAATCATGTCCTGCCACAAACCCTGAGCGACGGAGAGGAGTTTGGACGTGGTCAAAGCATTTGGGACTTCCCCTGCCTGGCCAAACAGGTGGACGACGATGAGGATGAAAAGAGAAACGCCGACGTGGAGGAGGTCCGATCTCAGGCTTTTGTGAGGGGATCCCAGACTGGAGCCTCCCTGAATGCCTCAACGGGTGGTGAACTGAGATCTAGCATCCTGCGCAGATCGACCAAGTCACGCAACTCCACAAAGCTCTAAGATCTACGACTATGTAGCTAATTGTTACTTATAGCAGCCAATATTCTATAGCTCTACCTTGCATTTTTAGCATCAAATAGCCTCTAAGTGTTGTTATAGACTTTTGTGATACTAGAAATAAGAAATTCTATGCACCTCTACAAACAATGAATAAAGTAAAGATATCAAAAAACGAAAAGTACAGATCTAGTTTACGTGAAACGGGTATAATGAGGGTAACAGATAGGTAATATGCATGTAAATAACGAAAAATTTAACAGATCCCGGGTTCTAAACCGGAAAACAAATTCAGCTTCGAACCTCACAAACTCTAGTAACATTTTACATTTGCAAATATTAAAAAAAAAACGAAGAATACATTTTGATACATTAATAATAATATTAGAGCAATTAACTTATAAAAAAAAAAAACAAATTATACTTAAATAATTTAAAAAAAATAAAAATTTGTGTAATACTAATAATAATGAACACCTCCATAAATTTGTTTCTAATTTAGATCACCAGCTTTAAGAAAACCTTTTCGGCTATTTTAACAAAAAGCCCCCGTTTAATTTTGGAGTATGTACGCGCTCAACCGTTTATGATCATTGTGTTTATCAGCTTCTCTGCAAGTGCAAAATGCAATTAAACGTTGTATGCATTTATTGGCACAAGGGTCAACAACCAAATCCCGATGTAAATATCCGATTGAACTACAAATAAGTACCGATTCTCCACTTACCTATATAAGCATCGCCCTTCGAGCGCATCCAACTAGTACAGCCAAAATGGCATCTTCATCCGCCTGGCTTGTCCTTCTCATGGGCATTGGCATCTCTGGCGCCCTGGATTTGAATTTGCAAAATAGCAGCAGCAAACTCTTGACGGTTCTCAACACATCTGCTCCGGTTCAAGAGTTGCTATACCACATCGATGTCTGGCGAAATGAGGCATCTGCTGTGGCCCAGGATAATCCTGCATCTTCCAATCTCGAGTCAGTAATTCGCTCTGAAGTTGGAGGTGACTGGGAGCGGGGTAGGCTAGTCCTTCAAATAGCGAATCAAGCCAGGACATTGGAGCTCAAGCAGGCTATTTACACAGCGTTGTGGAAGGAGCTCCAGCAGACCAAGCAGATTTACGATCCCCTAAAGATTTTAGAATTTTATGACCAGCTGTCTGTGCACACTGACGTTCCACTCCAACTGATGGATCATATTTACCGGGCTTTCATCAATCGAAGTGCCCAGTTATTGGAAGCTCCATTTCACACTGCCAGTCGAGTGGCCACTTTTCCATTGGTGGACTCTCTGGTCAATCGTCTAACATTCAGCACTTTGGATTATCTGAAAGATATTCTGGAAGTTCTCTACGATGCTGTTTTGGCCCTGGAAACACCTTTAAGTGTAGTGCAGCGCCTGGGAAATTTTACGGCTAGTTTGACGCAATTGGCTCAAGCTAATCTTCAATTACTTAGCAGGCAGGAACTCAAACGTGGAGACCCCGAAGTGCAAAATGCCCTGCAGAGCAACATCAGGAATTTGATTTCGCAGCCTGGCTTTGAAAAAGAAGTTACAAACTCCCTGCAATCGGAAATCTATGCACACCTTCCAAATGATGAGCAACTGCTGTACACCGCTCGAAAAGTATGCATCCGGAATGGGACTCAGGAAAATTCGTATATTTACGAATGCCCGCAGACGTACCTCATCTGCAGTAACGCTCGAGATCCAAAGAAGGCTGCCTATTTCATCCAACGTGGTCACAGTAACGACAGCCGGCCGCAATTTGCTTTTTATAGTGCCTTCTGGCGTAATCGCTACATCCTCATGGAACCAGCCACTGCAACCGCGAGCAATGCAACAAACTTGATTACCAAAAACGTTTACAGCCGGCCAAACATTAACTGGTGGAGAGTGGTATATGGAAATGGAGGGATTTCCTTTTACGATGCTGCCACTGAAAACTCCGTTCTGTGCGGTGGCGATCCTTTGCACTGGGATGGCGAGGAGCATCACGTCTACACAAGACATGCATCGCAGTTTTCAGCTCATAGGGCAGAGTGCACCTGGAGCCTCGAAGACTGCAGTGATGCCGCTTAACTGGAAGTGAGAAGGATTTCAAACCTTAATATCTATAAATTATTACTATGTTTATTTTGACTAATAAGGCACATGAGAAAATCCAACTACCTCTGCAGAAAATCCCAGGGTATGCACACAACGCCGTCGGTCAGTACCGAATAGTAGTGGGTTATGTGAAGCTTGCATCCCTGCAGTTCTTTCAACTGCAGCTGGGATAAATCTCTAAGGGATGTTATCATTTTGTCCGGGGTTATGGCATCATCTTTGGTTAGCGATTGCAACTGTAGCTGCTTTATGCACGAGTCCATCAGCTCCTGCTCGATGTGCTTGTCCTGAGCGTACTTCTTCATACGCTCCCTGGCCAGCTCCAGGTTTACGCTGATGAAGTCTACGAGTATGGATCCCGGACAGGTGGCTGGTGTAATAAACTGTCCCGTGGGGCTTACCATCAGAGGACCTGCCTCTGATTCCACCACTATGGTAAACTCTTTCAGCGTTTTCGGCCATTCCGACGGATATTTTTGTTTGCCTAGGTAATCGCTGAGCGAAGTGGTGACTTTCATAAGGTAGCTTGCGTAGCCACTTGCCTGTTGTTTGGGCATAAACTTGCGACGACCTATCTGGATGTTCAGTAAAACCTGAGACAGTGTTCGTTCATACACGGGCACCACCTTTAAATAGGCATCGTGGTGCGGAATGTTCTTGATGAAGTCAATCCAGGTACTGAGCACATCGCCGGTAAAAAGCATCACATGGCCTTCTAAACTGATGCCCGTAAAGGGAGCAAAAACCACTATGCGACCTTTCAGGGGAGCCATTTCCAACAAATGGGTGTTGGATAGTCGCTCAAGGGTCTTTAAACAGCCACGGTAATGCTCAATGTTCCAGCCGCACTCGTAACGAGCATCTTGCAACTCCAGTTTTTCTACCAGCACTTTTTTCAGTTTGTCGATTTCGGCCTGCAGATCCGCAGTTTCTTTAGAGCGCTGTTTGGCTGTGCCGGCATTCTCCTCCAGCCAGGTGGTCAGCACTGGACGCTTACTGGCACGCTCCTGGATTAAGGAAATGAGTATTTAAATGATTTTTTTAATTTCAAAGTTATCTACCAACATTCTTCAACTGAGATTCAAACTCGGCGAACTCCATGTCATAGTGATAGTCTTGGCTTGGTTTAAAATCTAAGCCAGAGGTCTTTGGCGGCTCAGGCTGGGCCTTAATGTTCTTTACATACTCCGTGGACAAGTTGCAGGACTCCAAAAGTCCTTGAATGAAGGTTTTGGGATCTCGAGTACTCTGCCAGTCCGTGCGTATTTGGATGAGCTTGAAGGAGTCTCGCTTGTCAGCATCCGAACTGGTGCGTACATAGAACTTGAGCACTTGGGTGTCCCCGCTTCGCTGTCTGCGTTCATACAAAGCCTCAAGATGCTCACTCAGCAATTTCAGCGAGTTCTCGTTGGTGTTTCTCTGCTCCGGATGCTGGGCAAAGAAGTCAGGATGCACCGCGAAGTAGAAGGGTCTCAGCGCCGTTGTCAGATCTGCAAAAGCGCCCAATCACATGATCATGTAAAAGTTGTGGCGCATTCAAATCAACTGACCTTGGTTCAGCGATCGGCGCAAAAGAAGGAAGTGCCGTCTGCTGGTGACCAATTTCCGGATCTTGGAGCCCAACGACATGGACATTATGTAAGCAGTGGGCGGCGGCACAACACTGCCCCGCGTCAAAGATGTCCAGCATACGGTAGCACTGCCGCGAGATTAAGATTTTGGATATATAACTCCTGATCTTGAATTATGAGGTAAAATTGGTAAGACCGTGGCACGGAATGCAAACTATCCGTTACTATCTGGTTAATAGTGATGGCACGTGGACGTTTTGAGGTCCCTCTTGCTGACAAATTGTTCCTTAAATTCTTGCGATAAAATAGTTAATCTAGGTAATTTTGTCAAAAGCGATTCCTAAATATTCCTACAGTCTTAGAGAGCATGTAATTAATTAGTTTTAAACAAAAACAAATGTGTACATGGATTATAAATGTTTAGCTATAAGCGAGCTAGCTCTAACCATACGATTTTGCAGCACTGACAGCTGATACTTTTGATGTGGCCAGTTTTTGCGCAGTATTCCGCATTGTTTACCTCGCTGCTAAAAAGTTTTTAGCGCAATTCCAATTATTGTAAATAATAGTACACAAATCATACGAAAATATGACTGCCGTTCCACCCCCCTCCAACATCTCAACCCTGATGCCATTGGGTACGTAAAACTGGTACCGTCTACAAATCCAGAGTTTCTAGCTTTTGCCGGCTTCTCCGTGATTCCCTTCAGAATTGGTGGACAAATGCATCGGTTCCCGCATCCACATTATCATGAAGAACGACAAGGAGATGGTGGGCACTCTCCTGGGATTCGATGACTTTGTGAATATGCTCTTGGACGACGTGACGGAGTATGAGAATACGCCCGATGGACGCCGCATCACCAAACTGGATCAGATTCTGCTCAACGGCAACAACATCACAATGGTGGGTGCTCTTTTTCGAAGTAATTTTTATTAAATTTCATATATAATTTATGATTTCAGTTGGTGCCTGGCGGAGAGTTGGCGGAGTAGCAAGGTTCAATTTGTAAACATAAATACATTTGTAAAATAACAAAACAGTCGTTTTAATATGATAATTGTCGTATGTAAATGTACGAGGTATGTTAAAAGTTAACAGTGGTCAAGCTATTTACAGTAATGTTAAAAGATTTTTGGTCCTAACAGGTACAATTTTAAAAACGCTTGGCTTAGGAAATGAAAATACATTTGCATTCTAATCTCAGAATAAAAAAAGACATAATGTTACAAAATATACACTTGAAATGAAATGCCAAAAAGGTCGACCGCTAATAATTCTGTAAAGGGATTTCCTATCTTCAAGAATGCAAACGTCACATTAAATATTTAGTGTCTTTCCGTTAACATTCAACCGCTATTTGTGCTCTGTCTGCCATGCAAAGTAGGCGCATGCGCTCCACCCCAAAAATGTTGGGTCTCAGCGATACAGCAGTCAACATGTGCCATAAATATTAACCGCTTTTCCCTTCTGGCCGTGCGTGTGGGTGCAGTGTGCTCTCCGCCAGTACCACTCTGCTCTGCGTGCGTTCTCCCGCTTCCGTTCGGCACCTCCAGCGCTCAGTACGGCAGCAGGCTTCGACGGAAGTGGAACAAACCAAGCGGAAACAGACTCACGCGACAACAAAACCGAACCGAACTCGAATATGGAAAACTTTTACCCAGAACCGATATAGCACTGATAAACGCAACTCGGAGTGAACTTTATGAATGGCCATGACTAATTGCAGTCATCCAGCAGCAGCCACAGTCGATGTATGAACTTCAGTGGTGAAGGTTGTCCGGTTTTGCAGCGAAAGATACCCGTGTTTCGGTATCTGTATCTGTCGGTGTCTCATTTGAGCGGCTCGAATGATCCGCCTGTAATTATGACTGCGTGAAGAAATCAATAAGTGGAGGATGGCCAGCAAGCCCATGAGCACCAGCTGCCAGAGCATTGCAACGGCGGCCAGCAGTGCGGCCACCACAGCGGCAGCGGTGTCCATCTCGGCCTCCAATGCCACCTCTGTGGGCTCCCTCATCGCCGCCGCCTGCCAGCAGGAGCAGCCACATCCCCACCAGCACTATTCCCAGTCCCAGCAGCAACACCTCTATCATCAGAGCCATCAGCAAGCGTCGCACTATGTCAATGGCACCGGCAGCTTGGGCAGGCTCAAGTTCCACAAGAGTCTCGATGCCAGTGACGAGGAAATCGAGTATGCGCAGGTATGTCCAAGTGGCTAAGTATCCAACTGCTAGTCGGAATCGTCTCCAACTGAATTCAATTGTCCCCCGCACTGAGTCATAATAATGCGACAAGGTCCTGCACTGCTGGCTCAATTGAATTTGTCTTGTGGGTGGTGGTGGTGGGTGTTATGGGATGTATGGTGGTTGCTGGCTGCCTTGTTGAGTGGGTGTACTTGGGGGTGGTTTGCGCCACACAGCTCCCATCCCGGTGCATTTGTTGCCCCCACAGCTGTTTAACCCACCAGCCGGGTCGTTATGCATAGTTTACGCTTCGCCAGGCAACCTCAACAGCCGCCAACAACCGCCGTCGTCGATCAAGTGTTAATAATTCAATGCCCCGGAAATAGTCATATATTGAAATGTATCGTACACACGGGGAGCAGCTTAGTCCCTGGAAGGGCCTTGACTTTGGCCCGGGCAATTTGAAAAATTAACCAGTTGGATTAATTTATGGGTCACTGAATGAAAGGGGCATGTTTGCGAGCATGCCATATTTACAGCACCATAAATGGGGAGCTCGGCCACTATTTCTACTAAAGTCACGATATGAGCCACAATATTAAATGAATGTAGTTATTACGTCTTTAATTTGAAACCTAAACACAGTTTTTACTAGAATTAATGGTTAAACCTACATACTCAAATGAATTAAAGCTTTCATAAGGCAGAAAGCGTTCTTCGTGCGCCACTTGCATTTTAATTTTTTCTAGTTTTCTAACTCATCTTCTCTGCGATTTCTTTTTTAATGAAAATCTTTACAATTTCATTTAAAACGGGCACTGTATTTCTGTACATAATGCCACACAATTTGCTCTTCCTGGCCGATGGCATTATATCCGGCGGGAGGTCTATTCCAAAGCCTTTCAAGCCAGTTATTACGCCCGCACAAAAAAGCGTTAATGAAAGAACTGTGCTGTGTCTCTATACTTAGGCTGTTGTATCTAAAAATAGGTGTCCTCTGCATAAATCTAAAAATAGTATCTGTATTTTTGTTTATATCTTGAACTTTTCCAAAACTTTAAGCGTGACAACCTCACAAATATTGTTTTAGTTTTATTCTATTACCAACTTGTTAATCCGTGGAAACGGCTTGCATGGTATTATTTTGCCCGCACCTGTATTCTGGGTTGGTTTGCTTTTCCCTATCTAACCCGCTTTCCTTTCGAGGGGGCAGTGAAAGTGTTGCCTGCTGGGGGCTTCATCCTGTATTCATAGAAATGCTTTCAATAAAAGCAGGAAGAACAGTAGGGACGAAGGAATGGGCTTGGCAAACATCATTTTGATGGTTTGCACCACCACACCTGGCGGCTATTTGGTGTGCCACATTGCCTAGACGTGCAAATACCCGGAAGTGCCAACGATAGTTTAGCATACAAGCTTTTCACTTTCACCGCAAATCAACACATTCCTTTCACAGATAGAGAGCACAGGTAGATAATGACCAATGTGGCTTGAATTGCTATAGAGAATTCCTTTCTTTCAAAAGGAATTCCATATTACAACATTACATATTATGCACTTGTAATATTTAATGACATTCCAGCTATCCCGTTCTACCCATATCCTGGGGCGCCACAAATCGGAACGATATCTGGCCTCCAATCCGGATGAGGACCGAAGACGTCGCACCATAATCGTTGAGAAAAAGAACAACTCGTATGGGTTCACGCTGCAGAGCTACGGGATCCACTACAAACGGGATGAGGAGCTGGAAATGATCACATACGTGGACTACGTGGAGTACGGAGGACCGGCCTATCGAGCTGGCATGCGTGAGGGCGACGTAATCCTCTCCATTAACGGAAAAGATATGGAGAAGGCGGACCACAAGACCATCGTCGAGTTCATCAAGCAATGCGACACCAGGATGCGGATGGTAGTGCTTTTCGAGGACTGTGTGAGGAAGGTAAAGTTTACACATATAGATTTAACAAGTAGGATGTATTTCTGATAAACGTATGTTTCCCCAGGTGGATCTCCACATGCGCTACATCCAACTGCAGAGCATGTTGCAGCAAAAGATGAACGAGCTGGAGAGGGTACACCTCAGGGAGCGTGAGTTATTAGAGGGCAAGTGGAAGACACACAGCTTGCCAGCGCGAAAGAAGGCCAATGCAAATACTTCGCCCAGTGATGGGGAAGGAGTATCACCCACAGAGGTGGCTGGTGAAGCTGGCTTCTACCGACCCGCTTTGTCGACCGAGGATGTGCCCAACATTGCGGCCCGCCAGCATGGGGTGGGTGGTCCAGGAATCATACCTCCTCCCGCTCAATTTATGCTCACCTACCACTACCTGGATCCCACATACCGCTACGTCCTGCGACCTACGCACGGTAGCTCAGAAGAATTCGTAGACGGATTGGGTCTTCAGCGGAGCAGTAGTGATCACCAGCCACCGGCACAGCGCTATGTCCTCCAGCGAACCGAGTCTGTGGATGCAAATTCGATGACTCAACCCACAACAACGGCTCCTACCCAATATCACAGCACCGCAGGTGGATCGGTGAAGCCACCCGCACCACCTCCTCGCACCTGTGAAAAGCACAAGCCACCTGCTAAGCCACCAAAGCCAGAGAAAGAGAAATCCTCGGGTAAGCATTGCCACGTTGGACACTCGTGCAATCCGTGCTTGGGTCACTTTCGCTGGAAGTCGGAGGAGAAATCAGCAGTTCCGGCGCCGGATAACGTGAGCTTGGATGCCTATGACCTGGCCAGTCCGTGCTGCGATACACATTGTGTGCCAACAAGAAGACGTCATCGGCAGCATAAGGAGCACACGCATAAGCACAAACATCGGGACAGGGAGCGGGTGGAGAGCAAGGAGCAGAGGGTTAGACCCAAGTCCACATCTCATGCCTCACCCAATGCCAACGGGGGTGCAGGATCTGGACATCACCACCATCATCATCATCACCATCATAGCCATGAGCAGCAGCAGCAACAACAACAGCAGCAACAACAGCAGCAGCAACAACAACAGCAGCAACAGCCCATGCAGACTGTTCCGCACCACCATCACTATCCCCACCAAATGCACAATCCCTGCCAGGTGCAATCCCAAAGTGGGAGCACCCGATCCCGCTACTTTGACTTGGCATCCGGCTTAGCCAGCCACTGTAGCTTACATTCCTGCACCTCGAGTGAGTTTGCTACAGGAGACACTGCCTCATATACCACATCCATAAGTACGGATACTTTGTTTTGGGATCCCAAAAGCGATACGGCTCAGTCCCGACAGCACTCCACAAAATCCAGGCAGTCCTACGAGCAGCATCCACAACAGCAACAGCAGCAGCAAACTCACCAGGGACACCACCATCATCATCATCACCAGGGGGATTACCATCAACGATATCATGTGACCACTACTCAAATGCAACCGCAGCAGATCTATCCCAACACTATAGCCTATGTCCAGAAACCAAAATCCTGGGACAATCTCGCCAACAAGGCGGGCTTTAATGTGGGTTACGGTTACCTTGACACTGTGGCAGTTAAGCCAGCCATAAAAATGCAGATTGCCCAGCAGCGTCACTCGATGCCGCGAAGGAACCCGTACGGCAGGTACTCTACTTACGGCGATGTGGAGAACTATGCCCCACCGCCCACCGAGTTTGTGGGCGAGCTGACCACCACCACAACCACCACAATCACGGCCAAGTCCACGGAGGAGCTGTTGGCCGCCTGCGATTGCTTGACGCCTCAGCAACAGGCTGCCATTAAGGCGGCCCAGTACCAACTCAGTCAAAATCAGAAGCTGTCCCACCAGAACTCCTGCCAGTTGGGATACTACTCGCATCTGCCGCGTCCCACCACTGATGTGGGCACCTCCACCACCAGTCAGCAGGTGCACGGCGCAGGAGATGTCCAGACCACTTCGGAGGCCACCAGATTGTAGGTCACAATTGTCTAGACGTACCGAGATCCGTCTCAAGAATAACATGAGTGCACCATGGGTAGTGATGATCAAATATATTTGGAGTTCGATAGGCATGTTCAGTTAATAGAGGTTTTAAACTAAATGTTATTTTAAATGAGAAAGAATTGAATGAGTATGAAACAAAATATGGAATAGAATAAAAGTCGAATCGACATCGATCAATTTGATTAGTCTGTTAATTCAATTTTAATTTAATAATAAAAATAGGTAATTTTCTATTTAAACTGATATCTGTATATTCCATATTGTGTAATTTTTGACCAAAATACATGAGTATTTAAGGCATAGATAATTAAATATTTTGTAGTTTGACTAAAAAATGTAGAAAATTATTTGTTTGGTATCCAAATGTACTCAATGGTGAAAAAATCTTATTCAAATGAGATAAGAATTTAATACTCATTTCAAACTTACCTCATTTAAATTAACTCAGACGCCTAACCTGTGCATGATTCACTTAGTTGAACCACTCATGAGTGCACTCATATTCTGATCCAATCGCGTCTTCGAAAACCGAACATCGAACTCATTTGAAATGGTAACTAGAGCCAAATTTTAAACATATAACTCAGACAAAAATCAACATGTAGCTTAACTATTCAATAATATGTTAAGTGAGTTTTATAAATGTAAGATAAATATTTAGCCTCCAAAAACCGCAGGACAATACACAGAGATAAGCCCACAAGAAGATACTTCTAAGAGTAGATGATCCGGAAATTAGAACACCTTAAGACCTATAAAAACTAAACTTATAGCTATCTTACGTCTATGAAACTCACTTTACATATAGGCGATATAACTAGGACGCTTTGACGTTTAGATTTTTGGATTTATTGAAAGACTGAAAAGCCACGCGCATATTCCAAATGAGAGAAAAATCTGGCGTCTTGTAATGATAGATAGAGGATTGTATATGTATTTGCCATATAATATGGTTAACCTATCATGCGACTAGATACTGTTTTACATGTAGCGTATACACACTTAAGCATATATATTTATTGTATACTGTATCCGAACAATGTAATTTATTTCATTGTGATAGTGAAAAAGCACTTAAAACCGCAACAATTTTAGTCGCATTTTTATCAAGCAACCAACCAAATATAATTTAAAACGCTTTTATGTAATGCGAAATGTAAATGTTATTGAACTTATGTATTGCAATAAAACTCAAGAAATGTGTTCATGTAGTGTGAAACCTAGATAAAAATAGAAACGTAACAAGATATGAGTTTTCAAAATTTTAAAATTGGTTTTGAGGAGGAGGAATTATTCTTTATTCATGCGAAAATTTGCTGAAGATAAGGTGTATATAGAATTAAATTTATTTAGTAAAAAGCGTCTATATGGGTTAATATTAAATTGTGGAACACCCCAGGGAACTTCACCAGCTGATTGATTTAAAAGTGGCGCCACCTACCGTACCTTTTGGTCAATTTACAACCCCTGTAGAGTGTTACCATTGGAAGTCTCCATTGGTAACGGCTTTTCGCCAGTCAGCTGTTCATCCCCCGCGAAATTGGCAACTGTCAGCTACGCCCTCTGTTGGCCATCGCTGGCACCAGGCAGCTGTCAAAGTGGCAAAAAAATCAATACCAACCCCCAACCCTCCTCGTTAAAAATGTAAATGCGAAAAAATTCAATACTGTGCAGCCAAACGCGACGGTCGCAGCGTTCTCCACTCACAATCGCTCTCCCCGCTTTATCCCCCCAGCACGTAATGCTCCAGTTCCGGGATACTACCCAAATATCAGTTAAAGATTGAGAACGGTTTTCGAATCGCCCCCAAAGTCCTCAGTGAAATTCCCAACAAGGGCAACTTGCAAACCGGCAAAAAAATAAAAAGCGCCCCCGCGTTTGTGCAGTGAGTGAAAAGTGGCAAAGTGTTCGAGCGCTAAGCTATAGAATACGATCTTGAGCAGATCCGGCGAAACATATGTCAAGTGCAGGGCGACGCGACTGCTAGCAGAGGTTGCGACTGCGACTTCCGCATCCGCTCCTGTTTCTGTTGTTGTTGGTGGCAGCAGCAGATACAACAATGAAAAGGTGAGTGTGCGGAGGGGTTCCCCCTGAGAAGTGAAAAATAATGCACAACAAATAGAAACTGTAATTCTTTCAACTTGGGATGTAGTACATTTACTACGAAAATCCGAAAGGGGAGGGGGAAACTAACTGTGATTTATTTATACCTCTAAAGGATATAGGTTTAAATGCTTACGAATTCGATTTACCCGCTAGCAACTTAAAAATATTTAATTTTAGGGAAAATTATTTTGAAGTATCTTTGTAGTGCTGATTTAAAACGTTCAACATTTTACGTTTTCAAATTAAAAACTTTTTAAATGGCCTATCGAAAGTATTCCACAGTGATATATTTAATTTTCCGAGTTCTGTACACAGTTGGCAGCTAAAATACAAACAAAATACAAACGCCCACTACGGTGCGAGATCAATTTCGATAAATAGAAATTGCCAATTAGATGTGAAATGTAAATTGCCCCCGGGCGACAGTCGAACAGTTCACAAAAAGTGTCCTGGGGGCCAAGGCAAAAGTTCTCCGCTGGTCACTCGCATCCGGTTTTTGGTCCTGACAAAGTTTTTCTGCAGCTTGTGATGTCTGCAGCGAGATATGAGAATTGTAACTTTCGGACCGACTGTCTGTCTGTGTGTCTGCCTGCCTGTATCATTAGGGCAAAGTTGGCCCACTCAAGTAGTTGGTTTTTATATGTACGTCCTGGAATTATTATTTTTTATTCCAGCTAGGCTGCCATTAATTATGAAGGCTGAACTATGCCAAAGTTTTGCAGACACCTCCTCCGCCATCGCACTTTGAGCCGCTCAATTGTTAAACCGAAATTCATAAGTCCTAATGACTGAACGGCTGCACGGAGGATGTGGCTGTGGTGGGGAGGTCCTTTTTGGAGGGCAGCAGGACAGATGGAGAGCAGGACGGGAAAACAGAGGCAACAGACAACTTGAAGTTTGCTGCGGATGCGGACGTTGCATGTACGACAACATCATTATCAGCGGCGGCAGCGTCAAAATGCCATTAAATGTGTAGCCTACAATGCCTTTGAAGGATTACACACCCCACCCACCGGCGCCTCCCTGTTTACGCACACACACACAAACACACACTTTCCGAAAGAAAAGGAGCGAAACGGAAAAATGTGCAGCTTTGTCAAATAGCAAAGAGCGCGGTGCAGCAGCGAATAGTTTCGCTCCACTCGGAGAAAATAGCAATCATTTTTCAAAATTACCTGGGACATTACTATGGACATTTAACAAATTTTGCTGCCTTACGATTTTGATTTAGGAATATACATATTTGTTTAATAATTTTTTTTTGAAATGAAATACATATAATTAATTGATCTTAATTGATTTGAGCGGCTTTCAACATTTTTCGCTGTGTAGTTTTGCCGTTGTTGCTGTTGCAGAAGTGCTGGCGGGCATTGAAAAACACACTCACCCACACACATGCACGCACTGGCAGTCAGTCAAAAGCGCGACTGGACCACCCACTCCGCCCACCGAGCCCCTTTCACCCCTTTCGCCACCACCAAACAAACACCCCCCCTACCCCACGCACTGCCGATGGGCGCCAAAGTGCGTTGCATACTCCGCCTCTGCTTGCTTTTTTTTTGCACGCTTTGTTTGACTGGGATTGGGATTTTCCCCAACAGTTGTACTCACTCTCGTAGTGGTTGTTGTTTTTGTTGTTGTTGCCGCTGTTGTACACATTGTCACACAGGCAACAACGACAACAGCAACAACACGCAACAGCGCAAAAAAAAGTGGAAAAAACTTTGCCACGTTAACTACTGACTGACTCCAGCCAGGCGACAAAAATGTCACGAATTTATTTGTAGGCAAAACGAAGTAGTTTAATATAAAATATTACATTAAACGTTGGTAGATAGTTTTCTATTTTATAAAATAATAAGATTGCAGTATTTTTTAACATAACAATATCATAACATCTTGCATTGCTACAAACTCTCACAGCTATTATTATTATTATTTTGAAACACTTTATTTTTATTTATGATTCGATTAAAACATAAATTTAATTTAAGTTTGAATGACACCTTCTGTGGTTTTCAAAGCCAATCCTGACGCACTTGTTGGTGGCAGGACGACATCCTGACGCAGCCCTGCACCAACTGCGAATGTGTGTCTACGTTTGGTGGTGGGAAGGAGGACGATGCGGGGAGGAGCTGGGCCAGGACGGCACAAGACGGGGGAGTCTTTTGGCGCGGGGAAGGGTGTTAATGAGCAGCATAGCAGTGGCAACGACTCTGCTTAGTATTTGTGTTTCTTCATTTCCGGCTTCCACATGTTGACATGCTGATGATGTTGGTTAACTTCTGCCGAGGATGATAGCCGGGCCATGATGAAGTCAGCAACAGGAGGAGGAGTAGCATCCAGCCAGTCTGTCATTCAGTGACTGAGTGGCCGAGCTGGTTAGTCAGCTTTGTTTTTGTTTTGATACTCCACTCGCTGCTTGTTTGTTAACGCTGCGTATGCGTAATTTTCATATTATGTAATTTTAACGCGCTAAAAGGAAGCCTAATTTGATTAGGGCGCCATAAATGTGTCCTGCCACGCTGTGTGTGCCCCACATCGACTTGTTGGTTGGACTCTCGCAGAGGTGACGCATGTTTGACGCAGTTTCCCAGTTGCCCAAAAAAAAAAGAACGCAGAAAACTATATTTACTCCATATCCCAGCTACCGACTCACATCTCCAGTTACCAATTCTAGATGCACAGAGAGAAAATGTTGAAAAATAAACAAAAAGCATTCTTCTCTCAAAATCTATTGCCTTAAATAATTTCAATTGAACTCAGTATATTTTTATTTGTTTAGAGGAAGAAACAAGTCTTCAACAACTTGATTGCTTAAACTCACCAATTTAGTTACTGAATTGATCATAAACATTCCGATTTCTCTCTGTGTACTGGGCTGCTGGCTGATGAGCTCATATTGAAAGTTTTTGTGCTCTGTGGAACGACCTAGTTTGGCCAAAGCCAAATCAATGTGGCCGCTGCGGCGCCATTTGCACTGCCGACCCTTTTGTGCATTTACTCTGTTTTCCGCTCTGCCCTGCTCGACATTTTCCGGGTTTTTCCTCCGCTCCTGTCTGTATGTGTGTGTGTCTGTGTGTTTTATTTTTTCTCTGTGCAAACAATTTCGCCTGGTCGCCTGGTCGGGCGTTATTAATTGAGCTTTTGATGCATAGCCAGTATAACGATTGTCCCATCCCATCCCATCCCATTTCATCTCCCATCCGGGTCATCTCATCCATCTGTTCGTGTGCACTTAAAAGGCTACATAATTGTTTTTACCAAATTGAAATTTTAATTGAATTCATATTGGGAATCGGCATCGAGATCGGGATTCCTTTCAGTTATGACTTTAAATTCGAAATGCCTCGCCGGCTTAGAAAACAAAGGCGAAAGGCAAACGACATTGGTTTGGAGAACATAAAAATTAAAAATTTAATACGCGTAGTATTTGTGGGGCAAAAAAGCCGCATTGGCATTTCATTTTATTGTAAGCAAAGTCCCGGCATCAGCAGCAGGCCCATTGACATCATCCTCGTCATTATGCACATTATCCACATCAACAATGGCTCAACGAGCGGCTGAATGAATCTCAAGTGGGCAGTCGGCCCACCTCCTCATTTGGTATAGATACGTGCACCAATAGATAGATGTTAATGGGGATAGGCGGATGGGTAGATACATATCGAAAAACTGCATGATTCAGTTTGTTATGGGCGGCAGGCATAGTTTATAGATATTTCTGTTAAATTACCAAAAGCACTTGAGTTTAATCATATGAATGTCTTCCATTGCAGCAGAACCGATTCGCAGACATAACACATTGCGGTGGAGGTTGAGAAGAACGGCATGGTGAAAATGGAATCGACGGAAGAACAGGATCGAAAGCTAGTTTTGGAGTTCTGCCACCTGCTAGAGAAGTCCAAGCAGCTCTTCAACGGGCTCAGGTGAGTCTGAATAGGTAAAGAACCTTTATGAGTTGGTTGCTAATTGAATATCTACAGGGATCTGCCTCAGTATGGCCATCGGCAGTGGCAGGCCTACTTCGGACGCACCTTCGATGTCTACACCAAGTTGTGGAAGTTCCAGCAGCAACATCGCATGGTGCTGGACTCCAAGTATGGCCTGAAGCGCTGGCAGATCGGCGAAATAGCAAGCAAGATTGGCCAGCTTTATTATCACTATTAGTAAGTATGACAGCCAATAGAAAGATGAAAGATTTCTAATATATGAATCCTTCCTCTCTAGCTTAAGAACCAGCGAAACCAACTACCTGAACGAGGCGTATCAGTTCTATGCGGCAATTAGGGGTCGGGCCTACTACTCGCGGGCAGCCAAGGAGGATCGACCGGATCTGATGGTGAAAAAGCTGCGATACTATGCCCGGTTCATTGTGGTGTGCCTGCTGCTCAAGAAGATGAAGCTGGTGCGGGAGCTGGTCACCGAGTTGGAAAAACAAATACAGGAGTACACCAACACGTAATTACTTGGTGGCCCGTTTTTGACTCCGTATTAATCCCCAGATTTCCCCGCAGCTACGAGCCGGAGGATCATTTGGAGTGGTCGCTGGTGCTCGAGGAGATCAAGGGCTTCATCAAGGCGGAGGCGGCGGTGGCCGTACTGCACGCCGACTCCAATCCCATCATCCTGTCGCACAGGTGAGTCGTTAGCACAGCCTCTGTCCGTACACGCGTATTTGCCCGTGCTTTCGTCGGCGGAGGAGGAGTTTGGACAGCTTGTGGGTGGCCAAGTGTATAGCCTCTATCTGTCCGCATATGCCTACACATATGCCCTGTTCTGTTTGCGTAGGTATACGAGTTTTGCTTGAGTTCCGTTGCCGTTGATTATGTTCATTTGTTGTGCTTATCACAGAAGACTTGAAACACCAAAGAACACTCACCGTTGTCATTTTGTCACGCACTTTAACCATGATCTCTGTCCCCCAAAACACCCGTCCATCCAATCACAAGATCCAGGTGGGATAATGAAACTGTTTGATAGAAAATGTCTAGTTACATTCCCTAAGTAAAGCATACAGTTTCATTGTCCAACCGCACACACACTCCACAAGATGTTATCATTTCGTTATCATTTCATTATCATTTGGTCCACGATCCCCCCGAGAACACACTCCCCCACCCGTACCCTTGTCACCTCATTAGTGCGCCGCATTCTCAATTCTTCTGTGAAAGCACGGGCCCCGCCATCCGCCGGAGGACGAGTGCGACTACCCTGACTGATGTGTCCAGTGGTTCCGGTTCTAGGTTGTCGCCGCTGACGACGCCGCCCTGCGAGCGTTCGCCGCACATGACGCTCAGCCTGCAGGAGATCCTGATCGTGGGCTCCGCCTGCGAGCAGGCCAAGTTCTCGGAGCTGACCATGGACATGTTCCGGATGCTGCAGACGCTGGAGCGCGAGCCGACGGAGTCGACCACGAATCCACTGAGCATGGCCCACGGACTCCATGGGCACGATGCGAGTCCGGCGGCCAGCCGAATACCGCCGTACGGAGTGCCGGGCTCCAAGGGCTACATGGAGAACGGACGGGCCTTTCGTGACAATCCCCACAAGTATCTACTGTACAAACCTTCGATAAGCCAGCTGCTGGTGTTCCTCGCCAGCGGCTCCAAGGAACTGCCACTGGGCGGTGCCCTGCTCCTCTACATGTCCGCCGATGGCTGCTTCTCTACCACCAAACATCCCGAGGATTGTGAGTACATCACCATGCCATTGATGCTGTTATCTATAGTAATCATTGATTTTTCCAGTTGGCTATGAGCTGGGCGGCCTGGCCACCAGCGTGAAGCGGGACAGCGTGGATGGTGGAGGGCTGTCCTGCCGAGGAAAATCGTACAAGGAGAACCACTGCCTATATCCGGGTGATCTATATCCGTTCACACGCCGGCCAATGTTCGTTGTGATCGACTCGGACAACTCGTTTGTCTTTCAGCACATACCGCGCTACTTTGGCCAGCCGCTGGTGGTGCTCATGTCCCCGCAGGATGTGCCGCCCGCATTCCAGGGTAGGATCTCTATCCTTTTTGGTCTACCCCAAGCACTTATATCCTTTTGGCCTTATTTTAGCTGATGTCCAGCATCATGGCTCGCTGTTTACGTTGTTCCTGCACTCCCCGCTCACCGCCCTCTGCTACATCTGCAACGTTGGAGACGTGCCCATCCACCACTGGGAACGCTGCCAGACCTACGTGGACCGCTTCATCACGGAGGCCTCGCGCCTCGTCACCCGGTGTCGCATCGATGAGATTGAGCAGGGCATTGGATTTATAGGTGGGTCAGCTGTCGGCTGTAAATGAAAGATATCAACTGTTGAGATGGCTATCCTTACCCCTTATACTTACTATAATCTAACTCCTTTTGCAGATTCCTCCTACGTGCAGTTCTTCGGTGACGACTTCCTGCGCACTCTGATCCTCCGCTTCGTCTTCTGTGATGTGGTGCTTCGGTTGCACCGCGGATTCCGTGGGCGTCACATGAGACCCCGCTGTGAGCCGCAGCTGCCGGCGAACGAACTGCTGGAGCACCCCTCGCTGTCGCACATCATCTTTCAGCTGGCCTCGGCCCTGGATGTGCGGGGTCACTTCTCGGAGGGACCGGAGTGCGACTGATGACTTTTTGCGGCCATAGTCGTGGTGGTGGCCATCGGGATCTGCCTGCGACAGCAGCTGTTCCACGTGATCGAGAGGCAGTTGTCCGGATGGATGCTTTCGCTGTACAATACTTTTCCGCTGGGCTGGAACTGGGCCTGAGATTGGGGGCGTTGCTGGCCATGGGTTTCCGTTTCCTTTCGTTGGCAGTGCTCCGGCTGCCGGCGTAAATCATTTCAATAACGTAACGCAACGTAACTGCAGTATAATACGAATATAAATATATAAATACGAGTATAATATATATATATGATATATGCGTATATGGATAAAGGTAAATTAATCAAGTAGCTAGTTTTCTTATATAGTGCGTCGCGCAATGGAAATGGTCCAATGTTAGTTGCTTAGCATATACATAATTAATGATAACGATAACGAAGATATACATACGAGAAATCAATGATATTCAGCCGATATCGCAGCAGCAACAAGAACAGCAACAAACATGTCAAAAGAACCTAACAAACGATAACTGCCAAAAGAAGATGAAAAACGAAAGAAAAACCAAGCAAACAATTGATGATAAAAATCGAAGCCGAATATCTAATCAAATTTTGTTTGAGCGGTACCGGGAATTTTTATGAAAATTGTGAGCGCGGATTTTTTGGATCGCCCGATCGGATCGGGAAAAAAAATAGGTAACTTTGTCATATGCAGCGGAAAAATTTTAGCTTTTATACAACCGATATTGAGGGAAACCTAATCGAAAGTGAATCACGAACACGACACACTATATAAGAAAGGAGGTGCGTTTTTTATGCATTGTACGCGGCGCTCATAACAAATTGAAATTACGAAACCAGAATATTATTGTACGTATGTAATATTGCATATATGTATCTATTATGATTACAAGATGACTGAAAGTTACTGTTTCAACAAAGGAAAAAACGAAAAAACCAAAAAACGTATAAATAAAAGTAAGACAACCAAAAAAGAAGGCAAAGTTTAGCAAAAGTAATAACTAATATTAACTTATACATAATGCCCTAGTTAAGTGAAACATGGAAAATATACAAAATATATTTTGCGTATGTTAAAGTGAAATACAAAAAGCCCAACCAACATTTTATACGAAGGAAATGCATACAAAATTTACACTTCAACTAACGAATGAAAATCTGTTCTCGAATCATTTTTCCAAAATGCCGCAAAATTCCATTTCGGTTTTCGATATAAACTGTGAATTGGAACAGGTCACCGTAATAATAAATATTTATGATAACATATAGTTACAAGTCACACTAACTCTATGGATTTATAGGCAAATGATAAACGCAATATTGAAAGTTACAAAATTATATATATAAAGCATATATATTTCAATACGAAAATAAAACTAGTTGAACGCATAGTAAATTACTTGATCATTTTTACAAGACAAGCCGCAAACGAAAATAAAGAAAAATCTTACCAAAAAGATACAAAAAAAAGAACAAAAACAATTTAATAATTACTTTAAATTTATTATTTTCTACGGATAATATGTGCATTTTTATATATTTAAACGAAAGATAACAAATTTTACGCTAGTTACAAACAAATTTTTCTGAAGTCTTCAAGCAGCCGTATTAAAAAATTAAAAACTACAAACAAAACGAATCGAAGAGAAAACAAACTAATTTATTCAGCCGAGTTCTAATCAACTTATTCGCTTTGTTAACTAACAAATTGTATAGCTTTTCCACAATTTCGTTTACACTTTTTGTACATATAGGGAAAATACTAAAAGAATCGTTGAAAGAACCAAATTATATCACTCACCACCATTGTACTGAATCATTTCCATTTATGTTTTTGTACATTTTGAGAACTGCATTTACGGAATAGCGAGAACAAATAAGGTAAATTAAAGCAAGGGGAGAATTGCAAATAATCAGCAACATTAACCACACTCACACGTAAACCAAGCCCACAAAACGAGAACATCTAAACATTATCATAAACAAATTGTTTAAACGACATGCAAAGTCACAAATAACATACAAATCGAAACCAACATTAAGAAATGATAACAAATTTAGCAAAGCCACAAGAGAATATTATGAAAATGGAACGGAGAACGAGAAAGTGTATGGGAGTTTGTATGAAGTAATAAGAATAAAGCACACGTTTGAAAAGAGATTCGATTTTTAATGATTCCACATCAGCTACTTAAGTCCCCCGGAGTAGTATTTAATCCACTTGAGGTAGGCAGAAACACGGGTGGATATGTCGGGCAGCTTCAGCTTGCACTCGCCATCGAATCCGTGAGATACAATGCCCACCAGCGTTCTGGTGCCATCGTCCAGGACCATCGGACCTCCGGAGTCGCCGCGACATGGCAGACCCTTCTTGGAATCGATGCAGATGAAGCTATTGTGCACGACCTTCTTGCTTTTGCCGCCCAGCTGCTTGTTCCACTGCCTCTCGCACTCCTTGTTCGAGATGATGGGCGCCCGGATGTACTGGAGCACCTGGCTGGGCAGTTGCTTGGTAGTCAGACCCCAACCCGAAATGATGGCTTTGCGACCCGTGTATGTTTTCTTGGCACTCGGCAACTTTGCAGGTTGGATATACTTGTTGAATTTAAGCTTCTTGGGCAATTTGATCAGGGCTATATCGTTTGTCACGGTCTTACGGTCGAACTTCTTGTGGACAATGGTGTAGCTCCGGTTGACCACGATTTCTTTATCATCAAAGGATTTCACCTTTCCCACGTGGATCAGCACTTTCCAGCTAAGTAGGGGAGAAATATAAATATATATAAATCGCAGGAGTATGTTACTTACAGATTAGACTTTGGATCCTGCAGACAATGGGCTGCGGTTATAATCCAACGATTACTGAGGATAGTGCCCCCGCACATATTGGGCTCATCCTTGGATCCCTCGAAGTAGCAGAGTAGTCCAACCTGGTAAGGCAACTGCTTCGCCTTGGCCGCTGTGCCATTCATTATTCGCAGGGAGCCAGTCTCCTGGCCAAATCCCAGGGAGAACTGCACGATAAGCGCCAGCTGGAGAATCATTTCAATTGATTTACAACTCCAAACCCTTGAACAGCTTTATATATTGCCCGTACTCGTGGGTTTCATTGATTGCTACGGTTTTATGATTGCGTCGTGTTCGAACCTCTTTGCATAATCTGCGTGCTTTTGGTTTATTGGTTATAATAATTACGGGTTGCTTGATTAGTCGGATACATGGTACATATTCGTATATATGGGTAAGATAAGATTCTCACTCAGTGAGAAACTCCGAACTTGTAGATGACTTCGTGCTGGTAACTTTCGCCAGGTCGCAAAATGGTCGAGGGAAAGTTGCTGTGGTTCACGGAGTCGGGAAACTTCTGTGTCTCCAGGCAGAAGGCACCATGCTTGGCATAGGCAGCTCCATCCTTGCCGGGAATGGGCGATTCACCGCGTTCCACATCCGGCATAAAGTTGGAGGTGTAAAACTGCACTCCGGGCTGATTGCTGACCACCTCCAGCCAGCGTCCGCTGGGCGGATGAGTGGCTCTGGCCACCTTGGCCAATGGTTGTGGTGGACTGAAGGTTACACAGAAGTTGTCATCGTAGCCGCGAGCTGGCTGCAGCGCCTTGAGGCGTTCTCCCAGATTGCTGGACACACGTAAATCAAATCCTGTTCCCTCCACCGGTGTGATCCGGCCCGTGGGAATCGAAGACTGGTCCGTCTCAGTAATCCCATAAGCATTTATTTCGATGGTGTGCTCGTAGAGACCGTTGGCTCCAGATTTGTGTCCAGCTAGGTTGAAGTAGGAGTGATTTGTAAGATTCACGGGAGTGGTTTGATCTGCTACTGCACTCATCTGGACATGGAGGCAGTTATCCTCGCTGAGAGTAAAGCTTGCCGTGGCTGTCACCTTGCCGGGATATCCTTCGTGTCCATCCGGATTGGTGTGGGACAGAGTAACACCATCCCCACGTACTTCCACAACTTCCCAGTGAGCCTTATCGAAGCCCACAAAGCCGCCATGAAGTTGAAACTTGTTGTCCCGGTTCTTGGACACCTCCACCAGCTTTCCATCCAGATAAAAGCTGCCATTGGCAATCCGGTTGCAAATCCGCCCAATAGTTGCTCCAAAGTACGGATTCCTCTCGCTCTGATAGCCCGCCAAATCATCAAATCCGAGGGTCACGTCATCTATTTGACCGCTGGCATCGGGCGTCTTTATGCTGGTAATGGTGGCTCCACGGGTGATCAACTGCACGGACATTCCTGCTCCGTTTGTCAGGGTGAACCGTTTGATGGTGTCCTTTGACTTGGTTAACGGATTCACCGCTCCGTTGGCGAAGACGTCCTCCGTGATGTTGACCATTTTGGATCCGGCTGCAGCTGTGGAATGATTGCGAGTGCCACTTGCACTGCGTTTTTATCTGACCCTCTCCAAGCCGTAGAGGTTAATCAGCACTCGATGTGCGTATGTGTTTGTTTTAATTATCGCAAAAAAAGCCGCAAACAAAATGTACACATGTACGTACATATGTAAACAGATCTTGTTATCACAAATTGGTGGGAAAGTCTGCGATAAGGGGGATAGACACCTTGTGGAGTCTTAAAATTGTGCAATGTTCGTATTCCAAGAAAGTGCTCAAATTTAGCGGTAAATCAGAAAGTTCTTACTTAAATTATCTTTTAATCACCGTAGTTGCAATTCAAATTTTAGAGTTGCCTTATCTATTTTAGAACAGCTGTTGCTGCTGTTTACATGTGCGTAGTTATTAAAAATATGGAGGGGTTTGATTTCGTAGCTGAAAAACTTGCGGGTACATATTTTGATTTTTGCTTATACAGCTTTTTAAATAACATTTTTTTTTTAAATACACTAAATAAAATAAAAATACTTTTTTGAAATATATATATTTAAACGTGCACATCTGCTACACAGTGCAGGCAGTTGCAAAGATCTGGCAGCCCTGCTCTAGAAAATACCACATAGCAAATAGTCCACCTCTAAGCAACAGGTCGGTTGTTTATTGAATTCGTTTATTTAACTTTATGGTAGTTTGGCAAATAGAAAGCTAGCTAACCGGTGCAGTTACCCCTTTTTGTTTACAGAGAGCTCAGAGGAAACGGCAGATTTGATCCCCCTGCGTTCATCCCCACCCAGGCACCACTAATCCGACGAGTATAAATCCCAACATGCAATTGACGTGGCAGAGAGATCAGATAAATCTACTGCTTCCGATTGCTCTGATTTGTTGTTGTCTCTTGATCGACGTAACCAGCGCTCAGGAGGCCCAACAACCATGGTACGAGAATCTGCCAGCGGTGGCCATGGACTACAAGGTGGGTAATGGCTTTGAGACTCCTGCAGAGCATCAAATTTCACCGGGAACGTGGTTTCTCTTTTAGGTTCATATAGATGCTGGTAAGGAGGACTGCTACCATCAGTATGTTAAGGCAGGAGCCACCTTCTACGTGTCCTTCAGTGTAAGTAGATAGGATTTGGGATCTATAGCATGCTTCGGTTCCAATGGATGGGTTCCCCGTAGCCGAGTCTGTAATAGTCTAAAATAAATCAAATCGAATCCATTAATTCAGTTAATGAAGTAGGAAAGCTATCTGATTGTAATGTAGTTCATGAATTTGGTATAGCTGCATACAATGTTTTTAAGTATATTAAGTTTCGTATCGTAAATCGAAAAGTTGCGTATGGTAAAAAAAAATTAATCATATAATGATAATTTCTAGGTGGTGCGCGGAGGCGATGGAATGGCTGGTTTCGCCGTACGCAATCCTGCTGGTGAGGTGGTAAAGCCCTACCAGTGGCAGGCTACTGCGGATTACACGGATCAGGTATCACCCGGTGGCTACTACTCCGTCTGCATTGACAACCAGTTCTCCCGATTCGCTGGCAAGCTGGTCAACATCTATATCACGGTGGTGAAGTACGATGCCTGGGACAAGTACGCCAAGGAGATCGAACAGCTGCAGCTGAACATGCAAAACTTCACTGTAAGCCAAACTGGTTTTCAGACACACCCAAACATCCAACTACAAATATTCACATTGATCTATTTCTTTAGGCCACCGTTGGCACTGTGGAGCGCAACATCAACGATATGATGGGCTATCAAGCGCACAGTCGTCATCGCGAATCGCGTGATTATGCGTTGCTCCTGGACAACAATGCTTATATTCAAACCTTCTCGATTAGCCAAATTGTGGTCATATTGATCACGTGCTCTGTACAGGCGAGTATATTCATGTTTTTTGCTTTTCCTTTATTAATAACCTAATATTTGCAGGTCTTCTTTGTGCGCAAACTATTTGAAGTGAAATCGAGCTCCAAAAGCCGCATCTAAGGCGCAAAGATACTTTTCAAAGACTTCGCAACATGTTTCTAAAATTCCATCCGCATTTCCAAGACATTCATTCTACCAGCTGAACCCCTTTCGAGTTTTTATAACTTATTTTATTACTGGCTAACTGATCAAGCGCAACTGAGCAGACTTTTTTATAATTGGGACTACTTATGTCATACGAGTTATAGACAGCAAAACTTATTGTGATAAGTGTACATTTGTGTGTTTTGTTCAATTAAAAGATTGAAGATTTTTGTATTTGCTTTGTTTAATTTGGGAAAGAACTTGAAGGATTTATTCGAAAGCAATTCGGGTTTGTTGATTTACTAAAAGCTCTACAAGCTTTACAGTTAAGCTGCTTGGTAGGCTCACTTAACCGTTACATTTCGTTATCCTGAAAAGGATTTTGATCTTTTTAAAAATATATAATTCTAGTTGTTGTGTTAAGAAACCTGTTTTTGTTTTTATATGGGTGTAAGTAATTTTTAAATTACGATTTTGTTGCAAAGGCAACTTTTCGTTGCTGAAAGCCAATTTTAAATATTAAATACATGGTGTACATGAGCTCATTATTTTAAATTGAGAGCTGAAGACATTTCGAAGACATTCCACAACTTAAGCTGGCAAATTAATCACCCCCAATGCCGCTTATCGCAAATTATCCTGCCCCATCCATCGCAGGACCTTAAATCATGTCACCAGGCTCGCCGCTTATCTAGACGTCATTTAGCACATGTGTGTGTGCTCTGAAGCAGCTGGCATGTTAATTATATCCTTTTTGGCAGGCAGCATGTGCATCTGGGTATCTTGGGGCGTCTTTTGTGGCCACTGCTGCTCGAAATTAAAATGTTATTATGCGAGGCTTATCTGCGGGCCTTAAAGCCACCGCAAAACTAAGGTCCTAATGGCCTCGCACACCAGCACACGCTCTTTAACTGTTTTAAACGCCATTGTTAAAATATTGCTCATACGCACTTCCGCCCAAAATGGGGTCTTCTCTCTTCGGCAGCACTAATGATGCCCCAAGAACGCGGAGCAAAGGACCCGGCGAAAGGCAGGAGCATCCACATCCACAGCCACATCCACATCCACATCCCCGATGGCACAGAGTTGGCTCCGCCCACCAGCAGCCGATGACAGCGGCAGATAACAGAGCAGCGGCAAAGTGGGCGGTGGATGGGGTTGTGGTGCGGAGAGCGCGCCTGCGCATTAGCCGCCGCAGGAACGCAGGACGATGGGGTGACACATCCTCAGTGATAGCGCCCAGTTCCCCTGCCACACAGAGCCACCGCTTGTGGGAGGAGTGTGTCGCCATCTTTGAGCGTGGACTGGTGACTGGACGGGATGATCTGGCCGCCACATTAACTTGGAGTGCGCGCTACCAAGTGCAACACGTCGCGGACGACATAATAGCGGTACTTTGCGGTTTAGATTCGTCGGTCACACGTCGTCAATATTCCCGGGACAAGGACCAAACTAGCGAACCTTTCTTGGTCAGCACAAGCGGCAAGCGAAGGCACAAAAACCACAAAAAACACAAAGCACACACACGGCACACACTTGTACACTTACACACGGCAAGCAGTGCGGAACACTTGGACACATACGCCCAGCTTGTTGCTGGCTGTGGGCGTGGCAGCGCACGAAAAAGAAACAGACAAGGACACACACATGTGTCCTGCCAGTGTGTCGCGGAAATTTTTGTGCGGAAATTATAGAAATTTCGCTTTTTGATTTCATTTTCGTTCCGCTTTCGTTGCGAACCTCTCACCCCTCGCCACCCATCGCCCACCTTTTGTGCACCTGCACCTGTGCGAAAAGACATCGTGAAATGCCCAAGGAGCCCGCTGCCGTCGGTGTCCAGTTGGCTTGGTGGTCGTCGCCGTCATCGTCCTTGCAGTGACAAATTTCCTTGCATATCCGCTCCAGGACTACGAAACTTTGGCTGCAAACAAAACCGTCATTTGCGTGGCGCGTCGCTGTCGCGTTCACTTGTCGCATATCCGTCGCCATTTTGACAATAATTTCATTTCCGGTCGGCAATTTGTACGCACTTGAGTGAGTGATTAACTGCACCGATTCCCAACGATTGTGAAGTGTCTACGATTACTAAGTTGTGACTTAAGTTGTCCCGACGGAACTCTAAGAGATAGTCAAAGGGTAGACTTATTTTTGGATAAACTTTATTGCACATACAGGCACAATCCTGAGGTGAGTTATGGATACGTTATGTAAAGATCAACTTGAATTAAAAGTCCGACGGGGTCCGAAATAACTAATATGATTTGTTTAAACTTGAAGTTGAATAAAGATTACATCGTAACGGTTTAATTTTATTTACAAATTGAAAACGAAGTCTTTAGCTAAAATGCTTTAGTTTGTTTTTGTTGAACATACAATAAAAACAAATAAATCGAGGTCCACAACACTTACGAATATAGTGGAAAATCTCTAGCAGAAATATATTAAATGCATAAAAATAGTAAGAATTCTAAAAAATGCATAAGTCTAGAGCATTATAAGCTGATGTCATTAACGAATAGGTAATATAACAATAATAGACTTTAATATTTAATAGAATTTCTTTCGAATTTCTAAGATACTTGTAAATTATAAAACTTTCTATTTAACCATTCGGATCTAATAAATTAAGTCCATTTAAATAGAGAAATGAGCTTTTCGATACGGCACCTCTGAATTTAGATGGTTGTTTTTAATTTCTAATTAACGACAGTTATTCAAACCCTAAAATGCTCACCCCGCCATCATCAGATAATTGTGTAGCACATGTTTTTGCTAATCGAATTAGCAGACTTAAAACGGAAGTATTCATAAACCAGCAAAAAGAGCAGATCAGCAGCATCATTGGGTAAAAGCTCGACAATTAAACAGCACCACAGTTCCATCAGCCAGTCGGCTGTGCAAGCATTCAAAAATCCTAATTTCCGAAAATCGCATAAAAATCTTACAAACCATTAAAGAGCAGCCAAACGTGTGGCCTCTTAATTAAAGGATCTCTCGTCCAACAAGGGGATTACACCATTAACAGCTGTCGAAGAGCATAAACTCGGCAATCACAGCGATACCAAGTGGTATTCAAAGGACTCAGCACGCGCTGCAGAACGGGACGAGCATTCAGCCCATCTGCAGACCGACATTCTGGCATCCCGCTCGTATTTCCGGTGTGCGCGCGTTCGCTCAGCGATTGTGATAACTTGGGGAATACAAGGATACCAGAATACAAAAAATAAAATGTCTGCCTGCTAATGTTCGCTGGTGAAATTTGCCTACATGCAAACGCAGCCACTCGGCCTGAGTACAAATAATAAATAATAAATGAGGCGTGTGCAGGCCGTTTATAATGTCTGACAAGGCGCAAAGTTGATGATGTTCTGTAGATGCGAGCGTTTCGATAACGAAATCTATTTACTCCTCCCGGCGAACTTAAAGCTGCTGGGGCTTCAGTTTCAGTTTTCATTTCGGGTATGCTCGGTGTACTTTAAGCCAGAGACAGGACAAGTCGCACTTTGTATGGCATAAATTTCGTTGGCATAAATCAAAATTCAGCTACTTCCGACGAGGGCAGAGTGCAAAAATTTGCATGCCCCCTGTGTGTGCTAACTGCAGACTGGCCGAAAAGGGCCAGTAAACAATGGTTGGCCTTCCCCAGCTTCGACCAGCTGGACATTAGAGAGCCACGCTCAAATGGCCGCCACCCACGCATAGTACAACGCTCATACGCAACGTTGGCCCAGTGCAAAAAGCGGGACTGTACACACAATAAATAACGAGCCAGATAATTATGCACGTCGTGCTTATATCTAAGGGAACACTAGCTCCACAGCTCCAAAGTAGCCACTATTAATTATGCCAGAACATCGGGGGGCTTTGGGGTAGCTAGCTTAACGTGTTGGGGCCATGGCAATTAGAGCGATTGTTTGGCCCGAAAGGCATTCTAAAATTGCAGTATTTAATTGTGGACCAGGCGTTATGATTTATTAATATCTCGCTCTGCAATTTGCCATGAGGTGAGTGATGGAACTTACTCGGACTTTAAAGCAATTAAAAGTTCTGGTTTGACTACCAATAGAGTGTACGAATAACTATCTTAAGTTTTAGTAATTTATAACATCTAAGTATTCATTTATATTCATTTTCGTTTGGAATTTTCTTAGTTTTATAAGTACTATAAAACCAATTTTTTCTATCACTTTCTCCGGCAGAGTCAAGTGGAATCCCTTGTTCAGCCAACAGCCATCCATCGAGGCTCCCCAGGCGTGCGCCATGTACGAGAACTCCTGTTCGTATCAGACGGCGCTGGACCTGAAGAGGGTATCGCCACCTACTCTCGCCCAGGTGAAGACAGAGGAGTGCCTTGCACTCGGACAGTGCTCGCCGGACTGGACCTCGTACCGCTTCCATCAGTCCACCTTCGAGCAGCTGAAGCAGAGTGTGGAGAAGGCCAAAGCGGCGCTGCAGGATCGCAGCAGTTTTTTCGGGGCCAGCAGTGCCTTTAGGTGAGTTACATCTTAAGATAACTATTTTTCACTAAATAAGATTATATAAACCACTTAACTTGGATATCTTACTTTACAAGAATTCTTGGCTTGTTTACATTATTTAATATTATAGGATTGAATATTTATGTATGTTTTCCAACCACAGCGACATCTACTCGAGCCAGCGTTTGACGGACTCCCTCGACACCCTGCCCGTTCAGTCCGGGAACGGAGGCGGCAATTGCCTCGGCCTTCCACACAATCCCAATGTCGGAGTGGGCGTGGCCGGAGTGCTCAATTACAATGCGGTTAGCAGCAGTACGGCTGGAGTGCTGAGCAGCAGTGGGAACGGTGTGCAGAGACACCGATTGGACACTCTGCAGCCGCCATCCGGGTGCTCTCCTGCAGTCACCCAGCACGGCGTCATCACGTCCAGCGCCGGACAGGTCACGTCCGGAACTCTGGATGCGGTGAGTGCGGCTCCAGCACTTTCATCGCTAACAGCGTCCAGCTCCTCGCATGTGGAGCACAAAGTCAGGGCAGGTAAGTGAAGTTAATGTGGCAGAAGCTATAGAATATACATCGAAAGAAAGCACTATTTTAATACAATTATATAAAAATAGTAGACATTTTCAAAATGGGGGCATCTTTACTGTCATGTTTTTCAAATAATTTAAATTATATTTATATTAAATACAAGTACGCATTTAATTAGATGATATAGGTGTTATGTTATGCATAAATTTTCTGTAATTTCACAATTCACTGTACTTTTTCACAAATTACTATATTTTCATTCTTATATTGTTTCTTAACAAATATGGTCGTTATATAAATGATTTATGCAACAAAACGAACGCGTAATACTTTGTAGTGCACCAACCCACTGACCTTCTCGCAATTGTCTAGCACAAAACTGTCAACGAAATGGCGGAAAAACAAATCCTGCGCTTCCGGCCAAGGCAAAACGGACCCAAGCCGAGAAAAAAAAGCTGCCGAAAATGTTGTGCCACAAAAGTGGCAAATTTCGCGTATTTATTTAAACACATCCATGCAGCATATGTTGGCCAATAGCCACTCCCGCCCTTCCCAGTTGACCAACCACCAAATATGTCCAGGGCCGTAACATTTAATGGCCAAAACAACGGCTAAAAACCGCGACCAGCCATGTACATAATTCTGCTCGTTGTATCACCAACAATAAGAAGCGAAAAAATTGGGCAAAAAAATTTAAATTGAATTATCCATATAAACGTTGAGGTCTCCCGGGGTCGGTTTCTATTCCTCAGATATTTTCATGGCTGGTTTTTATTTTTTTTGTTGGCTTGGCTAGGTTACATATTTATCAATTTAAGCCGGGCCAACGGATGTGGCTTATAATGCCGACCAAAGCCGGTTGCTGTTGACTGTTTGCGGTCCTTGCCAGGTTTTGATAGAAACATCAAAAACCGAACAATTCATCGCGTGCCTGGCAAGAGTTTGTTATG
The DNA here is from genome assembly GCF_016746395.2 of Drosophila simulans. Lineage (NCBI taxonomy): Eukaryota > Metazoa > Arthropoda > Insecta > Diptera > Drosophilidae > Drosophila > Drosophila simulans. Next base: position 6,002,604 of record NC_052522.2, read on the forward strand.
CCGCCTCCGACCGTCAAGTTGTCCATGTCCATTTATTTCTATAAGAAACTTCTTTCCTTCTTGCTATCTTTTTTTGGCAAATTTATGTCCTGTTTCTGCTTCGTTTTCAATTAGAGAAGTCTGACAAGGCTTGTAGTGTTTTTTTTTAGCTGAAGGACGAGCACTTTATGGAAAAACTTGGATCAATTCGAAGAATAATAATTTTTATACAAATTTACCTTATCTTACTTTTACTTTAATCGCAAATTTAAGGACTATTTCCTATACAAGGGACCACTTCGGCATTTTTCCCTCGCAATAATAGAGACAATATGGCCGCCCAGCTCATCTTTTTTCCCATCTCAACTCGACGCGCTCAAGCAAATATGAAACGAATCCTTTTTAGCCAGCCTTCTGCTCCGCAACTCCCCCGTCTCTTTCATCTTTTCACTGGCTGTCTCTTTCTGTGGTCGATGTCAAGTTGTAGCTGAGTTTTTGCCGCTTCGGCTTTGCCATGAAAAGATTTTGTCATGCGTAACTCATTATTTTTTGCTCAAAAGACGTTTGGCTCACAGAGGCGCATAAAAAATAATTACACTTTGCAGCCAACTCAAGAATAATAAAGATACCAACATATATTGCAATACGGAAGTATGTATACATATATTTAAGATTTAAACTTGAATTTTGAAAATGTGCAAGAGTAAATGAACAAAACTAAAATTTTGGATATAAGTTTATTATCTTAAATTAAATTGAAGAGTACAACGTATGCATCCTTTTATCAGTGCATGTAAAACTTAAATTTGTTTTTATTTATTTAAAGAAATGAGTACGGATTATGATACAGCCCGTGTTCAGACAGCTCATATGATGGGAACCGATTCCCATCATCTTCATGGCTATCATTATCATGGACTCGTATCACTTCCGGCTTGACATTTCAATTGAAAGCGTAGCAAATTCCTCTGGCAATTTTTTCCTTGCTGACGACTGGCTTATTGTTGTTTACATCAAACAAAGATTTACGGCAATTAAACATCTCCATTGCTGGTCTGTGAAGTGACAACCCTCGCGATTATGTCCTTTGCGGTTCACAGGATCTGTCAGCATTTCGGAATGGGGTGAAGGCGAGCGACGTTGCGTGACGTTTTCGCAGGGTAGAGGGGCGGAATAAAAACCATAATTCGAGCCATAAATAAACCAGTCGCTAGTTGTGATGACAATTATCTATGCCGAGATTTATGAGTCCCGGCGCTCCGTTTACTTTTTCACTTTTTTTTTTCGATTCCTTTCCGTGGCTAAAGGCAAAGCGTGCCGTGCTGAGTGTGCAAATTTCGCTGCCTGGCAATTAAAATATCCTTTTGTTTGGTCGTCCGTCTTGCAGATAAATCCACGCTGGACTGCGCCACCACATCCTCGCATGCGGCGGCGCCCTCGTCCTCGTCCTCTGCCAGCGACCATCAGCAGGGCAGGATCAGCGGCAGCAAGAGCAACAGCACCAGTGGCACCGGAGGAGGGGCATCGGCATCAGGAGGCGGCGGCTCTGCACTGTGTAAGTTCAATACTGTGATTATGTCAAAAGTGTCCTTTGAGCTTTTGACAGCTTTCAGTCAGGACAGCAACCTGATGGTGGCATAGAAAGTGCCAACGGTCGCATAAAAGGTGGCGCTTGTGTGCGGCAGGGGTGAAATGTCCTTGGCAGGGGTGTATCCTGAACGGGGGGTGCTTCATAGCATTTAAAGGAATACCAATATATATACTTAATGCTATTAGAACATTTATCAGGCGGTTTTTTTATATTTTACTGGATTGTATTTTGCAATGAGCTCTATGGCAGAATTCTTTAAATGTTTAAATCTCTGTTTCAATAAACTCGTATTTAATAGAATTATTTTGATGATATTGAGAGAGATTGGGAGATTGACAGAAAGAAATTATATTTTATTTTACCGTTATCTTTGTTTAACCTTTGAGTTAATATTCTATTAAAATGTTACGTTTTATTTTGATTTAATTATTGAACTACAGTTGTTTTCTTTGTAATGATATCTTACAAATATTACAATAGTAAACGAAATATATCTGTTCTGTTCAAAATCAATGATACATTTACATCTGGATAACTAAATTTCCATTTTTATAATTAATATAATTATAACATTTCCCACGAACTTTTGAATCCCTTCGGAAGTATTTTGATCACTCAATTGCTCACTTGACTTAATGCCTTAAGCTTGACTAATGCGCGTAATCTGGACTTGTGAGCCTTTTGTGGATGGTCCCTCTGGGAACACCAATTGAGTTCATTTGGCAGTGGGAAAGTTGGCAAACAATTGACAGGACCTTATGTTGATATCCCTTTGTTCCTGCCCACTGTAAACATACAAAACGCAACAGTCACAACATTCGCTCGCGTCGCCAGTGAATCTGTGACTGCCCGTTGATAATTTGACTCTTAAGTGCTCTTCAGCGCTAATCCTGTTAGAGCGTGTTAGTCACACGCTCCTCGAGCACACTTCACTCGGCAGGACAACCCCTGAGCGCATCCAGACATCCTGTCTACCAGTCCTGCCAACCAGCTCGAGGGATGGCCTCTCCAGCGAGGACAATGAGGCTAATCGACAGATCATAAAATGATCAAAATGTTATGTGAAGCGCATTAGAGCGCACGCTCCTCTGACAGCGTGGTAGATACCCTATGGTAGTGCTCTATGAAGTATCTGTATCCACAGATTGGTTGGGAGGGGTGCCCTGTGTGGGATTCCATCGGCACAGACAATTGAGCGGTTAGGTGTGAATAATGGGAAAGGGTGCACAGCGGCAGCACGGCATCGTTAAACTCATCGAGTGGCAATAGGCTTTATTTATTGTTTTATTGGCCTGATTCTAGATATGTTTGTTTATTTATGGACTGTTGAATGTAATCAATTATGTTGTATTTTGTGCTTATGATTATTTAGGAGGTTATACCTTAGATCGGATTTTTTAATGAGTCAATTCTTTTGAGCTCAACTTCAGGAAAATGTATTTTCTTTCTCCCTATTGTAAATTTTATATATTTTAATTAACAAGTCCTCACTGATTAGTGGAAATTGTTGCCAAATTGTTGTTTCACCTCCAAGGAGTATACCCTTTATCATTATATTTTAATTGCATTTGCATCATCTGTCGCAGGATTGTTTGTTTGCTGGTTGTTCACCCGACGAGCTGGTCTCTAATCATAATCACATAATCTGCCAGCAGGCTGGTCCAACCCCCACATCGCCCCTCATCATCGCGCCCAGCGGGTGGCTGCCACCCCCTTGGCCTTTGCCGCCCACAAGTGGGCGCCACATTGCGTCCTTTCGCCGTGTTTCCATAGCCGTCTCTTTCGTCCTGCGCCGTATGTTTTGCTCACTTGAAATTTAATTTCTGATTTCATTTGCGCACAGTTTATTCTTTATTTTTTTGCTGGCCGTAATTGTTTCAGGCTGTGAAAATAAATTGAAATCGCTGCTGTGCCAACTGGCGCCAAAAAGGACGTTGAAGTCCTTTTTGACAGCTTCGCGGACTGACGCTTGCGCTCAAATTTATTCACTAGCATTTATGAATGTTGTTGCAAAAAAACGAAATGGCGGGGCACAAAAAAAATAACAAAATGCGCATATTTGTTGAGAAGGAAAACGGCGAACTTGGCCTGGAAAACTTTTTGGTTCCCATGCCCTATTGTCCGCTCATGTGTGCGCCTATTGATGTCCAAATATTTTTATTCATGGCCCTTTTCGCGGTTCACTTAACTGCCGATTCAAGTCATTACCCTCCCCAGGGAAAGATTTTGGCACGAGTCGTTCATAAATCAAGCCATTGTTGCCACAAAACTACCCACCGCGGCCCAACGTAAAGATGACGGCAACAAGCTGGAAAATGTTTGGCTAATTTAGTTTTTGTACTCCCCTTATTGATCGACGATAGATAGGCAAACAAATTTGCCTATTGCCAAAGCGAAAAACTTTACAAAAATAATTAAAAAACGCGCGGCACAGTTGTGAAATAGAAAAGTGTCAAAGGACTCAACAGGTTGGCTTCCGCCTCCAAAGTCCACTGCTCTTTGTGATTTATGCCGCTGGAAATGACCCGCTTCCGACATGGTATATCAGAAGAGGAAAATAAATATATACATATATATAAATATGTATGCTTGGAGCCAAAAGGAAGAGCGCAAAACCAATGGGCGGCCGAAAGGAAAATGGAAAAGCGTTGGGGCACTTGAAACTTTTAGAAGCGGGCACCTCCAGGCGAAGGTAGCTACCGCCCAGCTCCGAGCTCCCAGCTCTCAGATCCCAGCTCCTAGCTCTACGGCGGAAACGCAGTGCACCCGGAGCCGGAGGTGGCTGTGTCGAAGCGTCTCCGGTCTCGGCAGCCAGCGCTCCGCAATTTAGTTGTCAATTGAATTTATGAGCTCGCTGAATTTATGGCCGCCACCTCGGCACTGGCCGTGCTTTTATCTCAAGTGACACAACTCACGTGAGACCGTGAGACCCGGAGCACCGAAACCCTTGACCCGCCAAAAAGTCAATCCGCGTTATCAATTGACAGCGAGGGTCGCTGGGAGTCAAACCACGGTAATTTATAGCTCGACGGGCACGTGAACCGACGTTCCTCCAACCCCTTTCTACATTCTGAATGTTAATTGTTTGTTTGCTGTTTGTTGTCATTGGCTCTTAAGTGGCGCGGGGTGAGGGGCACAGGGAACTGGTAACTGGTTGCTGGCAGCCGGGGTTCAAAGTGCACGCTCAGGGGTGTGCCGTGTGAATATGCTAGCTTTCAGTTTAAAAGAAATCAAAAAAGATATGAATTCAAAATCGCTGCTTTTCGATTGAGTGTATCGAATAAGGTATACCACGTAGCTTACGAGAATTTCAACAATTTGGTCAGCTTTGTCATTTGGACAGCATTAAGATTACACTTTTGGTACCTGAATCCTTAAAAGTACTCGACTATTTCATAAAAACATCTTAGATTCAAGAGCTTAGATTCTAACAAAATATTCTCATTTCATCCTAGTTTAATTTTACATATAAATTTTTGGTATATGGTTTCATATGAATCATAAATATCCTGAAAAACAGCATACCCTTTCCCTTCAAGGATATTCGGCATAAAAAAGATCGTGGATAGCGAGCGCTTGCAATTATCTGAGAAAGTCAAACGGTGGTAATCGGAGTCGAGCCCATGACCCCGCACCCTCCATCCGTGTCACCCTGCCACCTTGCACCTTCCCCCTTTTTTCCGCCGCACACCACCCCCTGCTCCCTATCAATCGCGCAATTATTGGCGGCATTGTTTAGATAGACAGCCACGAGGACACCTTCAATATGTCGCTGTGGGAACTTCCTTTGGCCCTCCCGTTTGTTGTTCGTGTCCGTAATTTGTTTTTATTACAATTTTCACTTTTATTTGTGGCTGTGGTTTAGGGTTTGTTTGATTTGGCGTGTTCGCTGTGTTTGTGTGCATTCCTAGGCGACATTGTTTCCTTTTTTTGTGGGAACAACTTTCGGCGAGTCATTAAGATCTGGTGCACTTGATAAGCTGATAAGTTGGGGTGTAATAGGTGTGAACAAAGGCAAGCTAGAGTGGTCAACTTCAGCAATTAAGGTTAAAGACAATGCTTAGGAGCAGCGTAAAAAATATTACTATATTTTTAGAAAAGAAAATCACAAAGAACCCCAAAGTTATATACATTCTCCTGCTCAACTTTGAACTCATTCTATAACCACTTAACCCTCTCAACGCATTCTCATTGAAAATCATTTGAGCTGCCAATGCGAAACTGATTTATGCGCCGCCGTTGCCGCCCATTTGATTAACAAATATTGGACCAGCACAGAGATGGCGAAATAAAAATGGGTGTATTGTATTTTTATTATTTTTATGCCGATTACAACAATACCCATTTTGGCAATAACCAAATGCACAGCGCCAGTCAAAATTCGCCGCGGGCAAAGTGAGCAATCCGTGGCAAAGGCGGTGGTTCCAGTCAGGACATTAAAGACCAGCCAGGAGAACAAGGATCGTGGGCAGGGGGGCATCTTTTGGCCTGTCATGCCTCGCAGGCCGCTGGCCACGTGCCGCGTCAAAGTCTCCATCGCGTGTTACATCATTCATACGTCATTAATGGCCACGTGCCTGACTTCCAGTTGTTATTGTAGGCAGGGCCATTTCAGTGTTTTCAGCCTTGCAAGGCGCATAAATATTAGCAGGACTCTATCTCTGTCTCTGCTCCTATCTCTGTCCCTTTCCTTCTCCCTTTTTCCCGTCGAGCTTGAGAAAACAAATCGCGGCGCTGATTGCGTTTCTTATTAACTGCCGTGGGTGGTTGGCTGAGACAATATGCTGCCTGTCCTCAATGCACGTCAAGAAAAATATTGATAATATATTTATTTATGTATAATTTGTAATTAAAGATTGATATTTGTATGAATCCTAGTCTTAAACTATTTAATTTGGAGAGAAAAGATAGAACATCTTGAGCATTTTAGGAGGATTTTGTGTTGATAAATAACGTATTTCGGTTTTTTCTGCACTTTTCTAAGAGTGTAGGCGGTGTCGTCATGTTTGTCTTGACGCTCCGTTGAATATTTTGGCTGCACACACAAAACAAATGGTCAGGCGCCTGATGCAATGATTGTGCTGATGGGGCAGTGGAATTAGTGGGTGGCGGGTGACGAAATCAAGCTGAAGACACACAAATGGTCCAGGCCAGTGTGTTGTGGCTTAAAGTTAACTTGGAACACTTGACTTGTGGGCGGGACCGGTGGGCGAACTCAGGGAACCGCAATTTGGGCGGGGCGGAAATGTTACGGCGGCGCAAAATGGCGGAAATCGCAAAACAAAAGAAATTAATTTAAAGTTTTTCGCCCAAAAGCGTGAAAATGAAATTACATAATGAATGCAATTAAAATGTTAAGCCAAGCTAAGAATTTCTCACACACACTTACAGCCACATAGGAGCTACCGGAGGACAAAAAGAGCTTTTCCTTTTCCCTCGCTTTGGCAGAGCAAACATTTTGAGCCAAGTGAAACTTGCTTTTCCTCTGGCGGAGAACAGCAAATTGCTATTTAGCCATTTTAGATGCCATTAGCACTCACACACACAACTTGAGTCCTTTTTGTGGGTGGCAATAGGGGGCTTTCCCTCCAGCAACGTTTATTAAATAACTGCGTGTCAAAACGCACACAAACACCAACAACACACATGCAGAGTCACAAACTAGCACACCAACACATAGGTAGTTGCCTTGACTTGCCAAACTTTTCCTTTGAGTGCTTGCACATATATGTGGGTGTGGATGTGTGCGTGGTTGAAAAGCGAAATTTGTTTTTAACTAAAATTAAATAGTGGTGCAGGGAAATGGTCAGGCAGCTGAATATGGTTTACTCATACCACAAAGAGCAACCGAAAAATTGTATTTATTATAATGTAATTATACGTACGTTCTATAGGTTGTACTATACTTACTTTATCCTTTTTTTTAATTATTAAGGCATTGCTTATGAGTTTTAATAGAAAACCAAGACTCATTTTGTAGGGTATTTAAGAAGCATAAAAGAGGAAAGCCTAGAACATAATAAAAAAGGAAGCTAGCTAAGCTTTTTGCCTGTTTGTGTGTGTGTGTGAGGAACTACAATTTGTTCGTTGACGCCTATGAATTAGCCCGGCCGCCCACGAGGATACACAAGGATACGCAAGGAAGGGGCTCGCATGGCCAGCGGCAAAAGCTGGGCAAAAACAATTTCAATGGGAATTCAAAAATTAATTAAGCCAGCCCAAAAGGCAGCTGGGTAGATGAGTTTGTCAGTTGGTGTGGGTGTGTGTCCTGGTATCGTGTGTGTGTGTGTGTAAGAGTTTTGGTGTGTGTCTGTCATTTTCTGTTGCCTGCTTCGTGGGGCAACAAGAAAACGAAGGAGATTTTTGGTAAAGGAGGCGGAGGCGAGTGCCACAATTGCACTTGAGCAGCTGCAGCGAAGTTGACGTCGACGCCAACGCATGTGCACCACCCTGAACTGCCCAACCACCCAACCGCCCATTTGACGCCCCCTAACCCACCTGACCCCAACCGCCAAGCAGTCAAAGCCTTTCACAATCAACTATTGTTGATTTCTCCTACGTAAGCCAGGCAGCTCCAACTTCTCGCGCATTGTTTTTCGCCTGCCACCCAAAGCCACCCAGCTACCCGGCCACCCAATGCCACCTCCCCTTTTCTGGGTGGAAGGCACTGTGGGGTGGAGGGAGGGGTGGTGCCGTTGTAGGCGAACGACGAAACGGTAATATCCTTGTGTTTGGTGGAAGGAAAAAGGAAGTGGATAATACATCCGTCCTTGTTGCTTCGTGTCACCCACTAAAAAGGCGATGCCACTTCTGGAAGCTCTGCCGCAGGAGCAGCACGAGCGGCGGCAGCAGCGGCTGCATTGAGTGGCTCGCAAGAGAGACAGCACTAGTGCGCGGCCAAAAAGAGACGGAGTCAGGGGTCCTGCGGCATGTCCTTAGTCAAGTGGAAATGGTAACCTCCTACTGGAAGAGAGCGTCACAGAGCGAGAGTAGCAATCAACTTGAAAAGCTCAGGACTTTACATTTGAAACTCAAAACCCATAGAGATCGTTAGAAAGTGGGTTTGATATATGAAAATCTGGCAATTCTCTCGGTGCCTCTGCCATTTGCAAAAAGCTTAACGGTGCAAAGCTTTCGCTAGGCCACACCTCCACTCACTGCTGATTGGTGGACGCCAGTCGAGGGGGTGGCTGTGGATTAAAACCCTAAGTATATCCTGCAACGCAGGAGCAGCACTGGCAGCAGCGGCAGCGACTGAGGCAGCCACACATATCGCAAGCAGACCAACCCAGACAGATAGATACATACCCGGGCAGCAGGCAGCAGGCAGCGCACCACCCACCACCGCCCACCAAGGCGACCAACCACCAGCCACCCCCCAAATGGCCACAAAAACCTCGCTAAGGGTTGGAGGCAGGACGATGGCAGGACGCAAGGCAGGATATGCGCGATTTGACGACGGAATGAAATCAATTGTTACGCTGCCGTGCCACAGATCGGACGCAATCCGGTGTCAGTGCTCAAGCTCGATAGTCCTAGCCAGGAGCATCCTTTCTTAGTCCTTCTCAGTGATTTACGCGATTCTCGCTGGGCCTACCCACACATATACAACTACAAATACAAGCAGAAACAGTACAAGTGCTGAAAAAATATCACGTATACGTGCGGGGACATTGACACATATAAATCAGTTGGACACGCGAACGGCAGGCAGGTCGAAAAGTGCATTGGAAAGTTCGGGCGGAAGTCGAGGTGTCCGGTAAACGGTAACCGGTTCCGATCGTCACTTTTCCCGTTCCCGTTCCTTTTCCTGTTCCGCTGCGCGTCGCTGCTCCACCGCTGCCCATTTGCCCATTTGCCCGTTTGCCTTTTTTTAAACAAATTCAATTGCGGACACCACTTGGCGACGTCTCCGTCTCCGTGTTATTAGTTTCCGGCCTCCGGCGACCAATTTACCGCTTGCCAAAAAAAAAAGAAACAGGAAAACACAGAGAGTGCGACAAGGACAAAGACCAAAAGCAATTTGAATTCGAATTTGAATTTGAAATCCCAACTAATTGGTGTGTGTGTGTGTGTGCGCGTCAGAGGTGTGGAACGGAACAAGCAACCGAATACCCAACCGACGGCGGCCACAATGCTGGACATCAAGTCCTCCGCCGATTACTTGTCACGCTCCACGGGCAGCTTCAGCAACTTCTCGATGCTCTTCGCAGGTGAGTGGGCGGTGTGTGAGCCAGCCCGACCGTCGGCCACCTGGAATCCAAGTAATTACACCAAGCTAGCCCCCTAAGATACTGCCGTCGGTTGACTGATGGATCGCACTTTCATGACGCTAACTTATAACTTCTTTGCAGTTTACTAATCCTGTGGTTTTCCTCTTTTCCAGATTCCTCGTACAAATCGTCGTGGGGCTCCCACAGTTCGACACAATCGCAAGGTGAGTTGCAACCGAGTGATTAATGTAAAAACTAAAATTATGGCCAAAAGATATGGGAATTGCAGGGTATAATCTACAGAAAAATAAATCAAGAATAAAAGAAAAAGGTATATGCCATATACAAAAGCAGTATTTTGTCTATGCAGTGACAATTAAAACGTTGCATATAATAAAATATAATGTGAATGTTATTTTCAAGAAAAATTAATTTACTTTCAAAGGACATTAAGTTATTTTAATAAACGTTCTTCAGGAATAGTATTCATATTAAAAATAAATGAATATAAGTTCTATACTCATATCCCATTCATTCTGTTAAGTTTACCACTTAAAAGACTCCTTTATGCCAGTCCTTCAAACATTTTCCTTTGACATATGTATCCTTACATATGCAATTACATTTTTCATTCCTCCGTACCAAACTTCGCCTTAACAACTTATGGCAATAAATCCTGAAAGAAACATGTCTAATTTGCAAAGTTTCAATGCTCGCAAATTGCAATAAAATATACTCAGAAAGTTGGGCGACAAGCCCGAAATTTCAGCAAATTATCTACCACAAGGCAGGCACTCAAGAAGCGCAAATAAACATTAAATATGCAAAACACACACATGACATCGAGTTCGAAACCAAAAGTGATGGAAATTCACACGAACCGAACCGAACCGAAACCAGTGAGCCATGCAAAATGTGCGTCTGATAGACGTATTCAAGCAAATCAACAAGCCATCAATGGAATATTGACAGGCATTTCGGTTAGGGGCTTATAGATAAAGGACTGAAAAAAGGTGTGGACTACACGTGTTCGTGGGGTTGCGACTCGTTGAATGGTTATTGAAGCGAGCAGAGGGGTTAAGCGCTATTAGGCTAGTTATGGCATACACTAATTGAAATTATATTGTTCTCTGACACCCACTCCCGCAAATGTCAAAAAGGACCGACGCCTCGAGCGGTTTTAAATCTCAGAATTCCGAGATATTTTTCACACTCCGAGAGAGACAGAATTTCAGCTTGGCTGAGCGCATTTAGCTGCTGGCCATTGATGACATCGAAATTGTGCAGACCCACAGAGTTTGTGCTGAACTCCATTTGCGGCTGCTGGGACCTGCACCACCACCGCCGACCCATCTAGCCACCGCGCCACCCATCTATACCACAAAATCCAACCCAACCACCTCCCGCTGCTGCTGCAATCGGTCGCCTTTTGTCCTCTTCGCAGTTGAGTGGCCACGCAAAGCGCAAAACCAAAAATGTCATATGAAAAGTGTTCGTTGTTGCTGCTTTTTTAAGCACAATAAGTGACAACGAAAACAACAGCGGGCGGTGCAAGAACCACCCAGAAAATCCACTTTCCTCTACAGAGCGAAAAAATTATAGAACTATAGGCTCGAATTGAATAGTAGTTATCCTTAGAATTGTCTCCTTATTGTAACACCATACATCCACATCCCTTACGGATCGACTCATTTCGCACAGTGTATTTCCCATAGTCCTTGGTGTTTTACTGCGCCTGCGGCTTTAATTTTATTCGAGTACGAAGCGTGAAGTTTGCCACACAACTTGAACGCGCCGAGATTGCAAATTGAAATGCCTGCGGCATTGTTTTCACTCTTTGCAATCATATTCCATTACGAGCAGGCCAGAGGAGATCCTGCGATGCTCATGTCACAGTTGTCCTGCCCACGGGCATCCTCATTCCAGCCTCATTCAGTTGGGCTCTTTGATGGCAGCGCAGAGATAATGTTTGTGTTGCGGTTGAGTTGACAATTGCCTTTGATTGTTCGACTGAGAGTGTTAACTGACAGGGCCGGCAGGTTTTTAATTTAACAATTTGAATGAACTCAAACGCGCTTTTCCAATGCCTTCGCTTGCAGGTTACAGCTCGAACGCCCTGGGCATCAAACATGATCCGCACTCACAACTACGGCAACCTGGTGAGTATTCCGAATATCTAGACTAAGTTAATTAGGTGCATAAGCATAAAAGAGGCAATGTGATAAAATATAAAAAAAACAATGAGCCATATTTGGAAATATTTAAACATTTTATTAAGAAACTTCGATCTGTGCATATCAAGTATATACTTTCCCCCCTTGAATCTCATATAAACATAAAAGTTATGAAGTGCGGATGCTTCAGCCCACGTGCCGCATTGTTAAGTCTTAAAACCAACATAAACAGCCAGCAGGACAGATCTCGAAAAAAAAGCGTGTGTGGCTCAAAATTCGCATCGAATACTGTTGGCCAACACTAATAAAGTTTGGGCATTGTGTATCGCCTGCACGCTGCAAGTGCCACTTGAGTCCTGTGGGCTGTGAGTCCTTTTTTTCCGTCCTGCTACCCTCCAGCTTTAAAATTCATTTCGAATGCTTTGAGAGCGAAACCGAAACTGAATCCGAAACAGAAATCGAGCAAATACTGTCGCAGAATCAAAACCTTAAATACGCCACTTGAGCAATGGAAATGGTAATGGAAACAAAAGTGCCGAGCGGTGGAATTGAAGCGTAATGGAAACAATTGAAACTGCCATAAAGGATTCTCAATTAGAGGGTGATGAGGGGCTGGGGGCAGGACGAAGGACGAAGGACATGGGTAGGGGAGGCGATCCGCAGACCCAGACGCACTTGGCTTGGCTTTTGTTGCTGTCAAATTTGACGGCCGTGGTTGAATAAGACGCGTGCCAGTCGGGGGGCAGTTTTTTCGCTTTTTCGGGACATTAAAGCTGTTGAGCTGTTGAGAGAACAAAGCTGGAACCGAAGAAACTGTTGGCAAAACAATGGCCAGGACACAGGACTCAAAAGGCGAAAAAAAACACAAAAATACTCATATAAAACAAGCCAAGGAGCGGCGGAGGACTCCGGCTAGATGATGCGAATTACGGACAATTGTGCTATATGTCTGGTGTCGGTCTCGTTGCAATCAGAGTAACCTTTCTTACTTTTTAGCCACTGCAACACACAGAAAAAATTGAAGAAGGCGTACACTTTAAAATTTATTTAAAAAAAAATACAAATTACATGCCTTGAAGTTGCTAGAAAGTAAGAAAGACACACAACAAAAGAGTTTTCTAGTGCACCCTCAATAAAGAGAAATTTATATTATACCTATACAGATTTCATGTTTATAGTGCATCTTTTTTTCCGAGTGTCGCATACACGCATACACACCAACACACACTTACACAGCGAGCAGGAAACTCGCGCCGGATAATAAGTGAAATGGATATTTCGAGTGTGAGTGTGTGTGCAAGTGCACTCGACAAATGCGCGCAAATGAAGCATCTGCATGCACACATATGTATATGCAAAACATATAAAAATATACACATACCTATGTTGTAAAGGCTTTGCACAGTTTTCTGGTAATGCATTTCATTTCGTCAACGGAAACTAAAACTTGCCTTTGTATTTGCCATATGAATGGTCGGCAGCACCCTTCATTAAGATATTTGCATAAAGAACCGGTACTAATGCCACGCTTTCCATTTCCATTTGCTTTCCACCCTCTCCGCAGATCCATATCAAATGTTCGGACCCACCAGCAGCAGACTGGCCAGCTCAGGTGAGTGGAAATCACAAAAGCATAAAGATGCAGGTGCCGCGATTAGTTTACCCCGATTTTCCGCGTTTTCCCGCGACTGCCACGCGGCCACTGTGCTCCAACCCCCCAAAAAAAAAAAACGAAAACACTTGGGCCAGTTCATTATCATATCAATTTCTGGCCGAGATTCGACTTAGTCATTGCCCAGACTGGCGACCCTAACAAATTAACCCATTGCATGCGAGTTTAACCCCTTCTGGCGGGCTCCTCCGACCATTTTCGGGGTGCAGTTTTCTAATTTATGCGAAAGGTGTTTTCCGAAATTTATTGCATCGCTTTATGCGAGTGTGTGGGGGGCGTGTCCTGGCAATTGTTTTTTGCAGCTCCGACTTTTCGTTTCATTCACTGCTTGGGAATTGTCTGTTTTCTGGGCACGCGCCCTGCCTGAAATCCGGCAAAAATCCATTAAAAAGAGTTGCGAGTTGCCGAGAAAGGCTCCGTCAAAGGGTTTCGACGGTGGGCGTTTCCCTTATGGATTTGATAAATTGGTCAATGGAAGTGTTCTTTTTTCTCACAAATCTGTTTGGCATGAGAAACAGTGATTCGATTCATTAAGACTATAGTTAACGATTCCGTATCATCCAAACACATTTTCCCAGGCTGACAGAACGTGGTGCAATACTATTTATCGGAAGTAAATGAGGATACCATTGTGGTGACCATAAAAATATATATTATAATATATATATATTATATCTCATAATAATATATCTCAATCATTTTTATCAATATATTGTATTTATCCCTAAAGAAGTTCGTACATATATCCTTCAATTCGAATTTTAAGGGTGCATTGAATGCTAAGGAAAGCCAATGCCACTTTCTTAAACTCTTCCACAGCTTTTTACTACATTTTCGCTGAAATGAAAGTCACTTTCAAAATGGTCGGATTCAATGCCTCTGACCAGTTGCCAGGCAAAATCAATAACTCCTATTGATCCTGCGCTGGGGCAAGCTTTTGACGCCGCCATTATGGTGGCTCCACCCACCGTTGCCATTGTCCCCAGTGTTCTGGCACCACCACCGCACCGCACCACCTCCACCTCCACCCACTTTTGCGCCATCGAAACATGGCGCTCGAACGGAATTAGCATAAAAACCCAGACGCCCAACATTTTCCGGCGCGACATTTACACGAATCCAGCTCAGGCGACGTGCTCTCTCTGTCTACCTTATTGTTTCTCTCTCTCTCTCTCTCTTTTGATTGTTTGTTGTGCGGTTTTGGTTTAGGCCGTTGCCAAGAGTTGGCTATAAACTTCAACTTGAAGTTGAGCGCAAAAGCTCACTGAGAAAAACCCACACATACTACCGAAACGTGAATGGTGCATGGTGCGCTTTCGCTTTTTGGGTGGCAAAAATGCTGTTTTTGATTAATTATGGCTTCCTCTCGACACGGAACCGCTTTGTTAGCCAGGTCCGGCTAGCTGGCCAACACTTGACATGCCACACTCATTTGCATATGTGCATGTGCATACGAGTATTTGCAGGACCCGAAGAGTGATAAAAAAGGAAAACACGAGATTGCCTTAGTTAGTTGCTGCATAATTAAATAAGCCGGCCAGCAACGAACTGGAGTTTTCTTAATTATGAAAACAACGCGAAAATGTGCGGAGATCAAAGAACTGGTGCGACTAATTGCTTCCGGCTTAACATACATTTTCTCCTTATTAAATTAACATTTTTTCGGGATCAAAAACTTTAACGCCTCGCTGGCACTCCTTAGCGGGCAATTAAAACACTGGGGCTCCCCCTCGACCAATTAGTTTTTTCGTTAGCTTTTGTTGGC
The DNA here is from genome assembly GCF_016746395.2 of Drosophila simulans. Classification (NCBI taxonomy): domain Eukaryota; kingdom Metazoa; phylum Arthropoda; class Insecta; order Diptera; family Drosophilidae; genus Drosophila; species Drosophila simulans. Next base: position 6,017,998 of record NC_052522.2, read on the forward strand.
TGCTAATAGCGTGTCAATTGCCCAAGAAGCCACGCCCAGTTTTCCATGGACTCGGTGTCTTCTGAACGGCCAAGGATTATCATTTATCATCGTCAGTCGGCGGAGAATCGTCGTGTTGGCACTTAACACATTCACTTGGCCATGATTTGCAATTAACGCAATATTCATGACGTTCTCACACATGAGCAGCGCTGAGCCACCCTGCAAAAGGTCCTTTTCCCTTTTTTCTCAGCTCAAGTTCGCCCAACCACCCTGTGTCCTTTTTTTGTATTCCGCCTGACAGCGAATAGAGCGGGAGAAAGGAGCGATTGTTGTCCCTTAGTCGTCCTTTTGGCTTCCACGGCCTAATTGCCAAATGATTAAGCGATTTATGATGTCTGCGTCGAATGCGTAGCAAATTCAGCGCACAATATACAATCATAACTCTATAAATGTTTTAGCACGCACAATAAGAAATGTGGAAAGCTGAGGGAGTGGAGTTACGACAGAAAGTCAAAGTTCAAATGGCTGAATACATAAGGCGGGAGTCACATTTCAAGCAAACAATAACAAAATACGTTTGAACCTCTACTTTATGAAGCAAAAACACTGTTCACTGTTTTTAAACTTACACTTCTTTAAATGCAGTTTCAAAAACCCATTTTAGAACTACTTCTTCTCTTCAGCCAATTTAAATTCCCAGCATGGCTCCTTCCAGTGAAAGTGCTAGCCATAATATCTCTTTGGCTTCCCGGAGGAGCTGCTCCATGCCACTTCCATTACACTTACATGCAATGCCATTTCCGCTGCGCTACACTTCTCTTACAATAATTTGAGGCAAGCGTCATAGATTACCCCCGTGGTCTCAGTTATTTATTGGGAGTGGGGAGAGCCACTTTTGGGGGGTTCTTGGATTGCGTTTCGGTTCCCTAGCCAGCGAACTGGGCAGGAAATGCTTTATGGGTCCTTTGCATGCCACAAAATGCTTACATTTTGGCCACATCCCCGCAGCCGTAGTTAATTTAGGCCCCAAAAACGCCAAAAGGATATGCTCTTTTGATGGACATTTAGGCAGGCCCCGAAAATACCCACATTAAATGTCTCAATACCTACGAATCACTGGGCTCATTTCTCAAATTCCCCCCATTCCAGGCTCTGGCCAGATCCAGCTGTGGCAGTTCCTCCTCGAGCTGCTCTCGGACTCCAACAACGCCAGCTGCATCACCTGGGAGGGCACCAACGGCGAGTTCAAGCTCACCGATCCCGACGAGGTCGCCCGCCGCTGGGGCGAGAGGAAGTCCAAGCCCAACATGAACTACGACAAGCTCAGTCGCGCCTTGAGGTGAGTTCTGAATAACATTTTATTTATTTCAAAATTTAATTTAATTATAGTATAAAAAACTTAGCTGTATAAAATACTCTTGAACTAATGTCAATGGACCATTATTTCATTATTTTTCTTTAGTTTCCAAAAACGTTTTTGCTGTGAGCACAATTTCACATAGAAAAAAGTTCGATTTCGGATTACTTTCACCCCAGCCATGGGGATGTTTTCCTTGTGCACTGAAGTATTCCCTAATTAGCCAGTATCTGTGCCGTCGTCGAAATGCGAGCATGTGTGCAATTTGCTATTTGGCTCATCAGTAAATGATTTGTCCCTGCACTGATTAGCCGCTTTGATGGCTAAAGAGCCAGAAAATCACCCAAAAAACTAGCTAATCCACTTGCTGGCCAATTCTTTCGCTCACTTGATTGTGTGGGCGTGGCCAGGTCGACAGAGAAACTCAATCATAAATTGTTCGCCAGGCCCGAAATGGAATGTAATCAAAAATCCAATAAATTCGAAATCTAATTGCAGAGAAACGTAATTCGATTTCGAAATCTGGAGCTCCAATATTTAACGAAACACAAACCATATGCACAAACTATTTGTGCAACGGTCAATTGGCTGAATAAACATGGCCAGGACATGGGGAGTTGGCCTAATCCTGAATGGCGAACCCTTTTAGCCGGCTCCTTGAAACTGTCACTCGCAATCAGGCGAGTGCCAATGATGCGAATTCAAGTGGAAAAGTCCTGACAGCCAATTTGCAACATGCTCCGCACACACATGTAAATAAAATGTAAAAAGTGTAGAAAAATCACGCAACAACAATGGCAGGACGAGGGGTGGGGGCGGTGTAGGAATCCTTTTTGATGTGCAGGAAGCCTCAACATGTCTGTTCTTTTTGCGCATTTCAACTCAATTGAACACAAGAGACATCATCGCCGTTGGCTTTCATGTTTGCTCAGAAATGCGAGAGTGTGTGGGTGTGTAAATTAACACTCAGCTCGGGTATCCTTTGCACACAGACACACATATACCCACACAAGACACCCAATGCACCCACACAAGCGCAGAGCAAGGACAAGTGCTTTAATGCTTCATTTGACATGTTTATTCACAGCCAGCTGCCCTTTTGTTGGTCTGGCCAATCCTCGAAATGGGTTTACTTTAATCCTTTTCTCTCCATGCAGTTATCCTTGCTCCCTGATTGTGCTCCTTTGTCCTTAGCTCATCAGTCATTGATTGGCTTTGATTGTCTGTGCAAGGAGCAGCGGCATTCAGGACTATCTTTTTTTCAGCTTTTACTCTTTTGAATTTTGCCGTCAGGCTTTTGTTTTTGCTGCTTTTAATTTATGGCCGTAATTGGCATAATTTATGGACGGTGCAAAATGGAAAAATAAGAGAGAAAGAACCCAACTGCACGCATTATGCCAATTTACATTGATGCATTGAAATGTTTGCTTTGCCTGCAACTCTTTGTAATTTATTTGCAACATTTTTTTTGTTCACTTGTCAGGCGGAAGTTGTGGACATTTTAAAGCGTAACAATAAACGCACAATATCCAGGAGGAAAGGAAAATTTAAATTGCCGTTCGAATGTCCTTTATTCGGAGCACAGTCCTGCTGACTGGGCAAATATCCAAAGTTAATGAAAAGAAATCGCTGGCTAACCCTCGAATGTAAACAAATTTCGCTCCGATTTCTTGGCCGTCTGCCCGCCCACATAATTTCACCCCTCGCTAAAATTTCTACTTCTATTTGCGTTTGTGCACAAGGCGTTGCCATTTAATTGCAGAATCAGAAAAAGGGAGCTGCGTCTGGGGAGCGGCACTAAAATCGCTTAATGTCAGCAAATTAACTTAAAACGCATAAAGCGAGCATTATTCTGTAATTATTTACTGTCCATCCGAGGGGGGGCACGCAGCCCAGTTCATCTCAGCTTTTGTTTGACTTTCCCACATTGAGATCATAGAAACGAGCTGCAGAAGTAGTTCCACTGGGGTTGTTAGTTCAAGCTGAAGTTTAATTTTATTACTATATATGTAAGAGTATTAAATAATAATTATAAGTCAAAAAAATGATAAGTTTGAATTATTGATTTATGCAAGATTATTGTGGAAATTGTGAGAATTGCACTTCCAAACATTAAACTTAAGTTTAATGGGTATAGAAAACGTTTGTATTGAAACTCGTTTTTTCTACTTTCCCATTTAGGTACTACTACGACAAAAACATAATGACCAAGGTGCACGGCAAGCGGTATGCGTACAAATTCGATTTCCAAGGCCTGGCAGCTGCCACTCAGCCGGCGGCCAGCGATCCCACCTACAAGTACCAGAGCGACTTGTTCATGACACCATATCACCACAGCGCCAAGCTCAGCTCGTTCATGAGTCCGCACCATGGCATGACCTCATCCTCGGGTAAGCATTCGTTTTGTTAAATCCATTTAGGGAAACTCAGGTGCCTTTAAATCAAAATTATAGCTTCAATACGTGTGAATCAGAATCAGTGATCATAAATGATGTCCAATTTAGAGTTAATTAGAATATGCATACATATAGGCAATGTATAAAATAAGCTAACTAACTAACAAAAAATGCGGTTATAAGTGCAAATTTATATACTTAGAAACCTAAATAGATTCATGTTCCTAAAAGCGAAAACAGAAAATATTGATCTAGAAATTATATGTGTTATCTCTATTCCTCCACAGCCTCCATCTTCCCGTCGGCCGCCTCGTGGGGCAACTGGGGCAGTCCGGCCACGAATCTCTACCAGCCGCACTCGATGAGCCACGTGACTCCCTCCCACGTGGCGCCCCACCTGAGCAGCTATCCCCACTACGCATGACCATCATCGTCCGGTGGCGCCTTCTAATATGAGAGCAACGCCATCGCCAGTGCCTCGGGCATTGGCGGCGGCACGGCCTCGACGGGCGTGAGCATCGGCGGAGTGGGCGGTGCAGGTGGCGGAGGTGCCTCCGGTGTGTCCACCGGCGTGGGCTCTACCTCGAGCAGCACCACCAGCAGTGGAGCTGGTGGCGGAGGCGGTGGCGGTGGTGGCACGGTCATGAGTGGTTTCGGAAGCAATGGCAACCTGAACGGATCCCATGTGTCCACCAGCGGTGGGTCGTCCAGTGTGAGCAACAACCTCAATATTGCCACGGCCACGTTGACGGCGACACCGGCTCATGCCAGTGCCGGATTTGGGACAATTGGCGGACTCAGTGTGGCCGGAATGGGCGTGGGGGTCGGAGTGGGCGTGGGCGGTGGTAACTCAACGCTCAATTCACTGGTAGTAGGCAACCGGCTAATGAACAGCAGCCTGCCGACGCTGCTCAAATGATGCCACTTGGAGAAGTTCGGGCTGACGATGGGCGCAGGTCCTTCGCCGCCGGCTGCAACGCCCGCAGGCGAAAATATGCCACCGTATCACCATCACGGTCATCCCGCCCACTCCGGACTTCCAGGACACGCTGGCAACTATGGGGCCAACGAGCGGGCTCTGTACGATTATCTGGACATGAAGAGCGGCGAACAGGCCACGTTTTTACTGTAAATGCAATGGCAAAACTTGTAACCAGAACCACCAGAAAAGATCCAAAAACAAAAATCGAAACGAAAAGCAGGCAGCAATTGAATTTGCAGCGAATTTTATTCATAGGTACTTAGCGAAATAAACCCGTAAGCCATAACCAGAATGAATAGAAACCAACCCCCAGCTAAATATTTTACGTGTGCGCGAGTGAATGTGTGAATGAATCGTTGTTGCTCTAGGGTTAAGGAACTAACTTTCCACTAATATACAATTAAGAAACGGAACCGAAATAGTTGACATTCGAAGCTAAACCAAACTCTAAGTGTTTTTAGTGTATCAAGGACAAGCTCTTTTCTCAAATTCAAAGCAGACATTTTCCCGGCTAAGACTTGAAATAGCTCTAGAATTCTTCAATTGTTGTTAGCATTTTGTGTGTGGACGCATTTGTAAATAGCAAAATAACAATATCATCCTCCAAATAACGTTCAGCACAACCGTGAATGTCTAGTTATAAAAGTTTGCCACATTCTCACTTCAATTTACGATTTGTAAATAAATATTTGCCTAAGTGTAAAAATGTTTAGAAAGTAATGTAGTTTATTTGGGTTTACGTAAATTATATATTGAATTTTATCATGGGTTTGAACACTTTCTTTTTTAACTTATCGTTTTGAGATGGTTGACTGTGATAGTTGATTGTACAGTTAAAACTCTTATATATTTTTTAAATACCAAATTACAAACGAATAAATATTGAAATAAATTACGAGTACATATTAATCCCAAATCTAGACATACTATATATTTGTGTGTAAAAAAGAAAACATTCTAAATTTAAGTCCAAGTTTAACTATAATAATACGAGGAAAATATATAAAAAATTTAAATGTGTGTAACTATGTGTATTTACCAAATCGGAAAACGACAAAAGGCGAACTAATCGTTAACGATCTAAGTGTATACAATTTTAAATTCTGAATGTAAACTTTACGATGCGAAAACAAATATAAAACGAACATCAGCGATGCCCACACACCGAAACCCTCTAAGAATTTAGTTAATTTAAGGCAAAAACTTTCAACAAAATAAAACCCAATTCAAAAAAAAAAAAAAAAAAACTACACTTTTCTGTTAACGTTGTATTTATTCGAAATTAACCAAAAATTGTTATGTACAACATGGGGAAAAGAGGTGCCTACCCTAGTCTTGGAATAATCCACCGGAAAATCACCGTATCATTACTGTTCCTGATTAAACCATTTAAACTCGTAGTGCTTCAGTGAATTCTCCTCGGGCAGCGCCTCCTTGGCGTCCAATTTCCGCCAGCTGACGTGGGGCTGGAATCCAAACTCGTTCGCAATGTACTCAATGGTCCGCTGCACTGCATCTTCGCCGATGGCGAAGTAGCTACCCTGTTTGTCACCATTGCGACCGCCGGTCTCCTCGTGTCCATTGTAGTCCAGGATGTACTTGAATTTGTACAAATCACCCGTTGCACTTGATGCACTTCCACCGCCAGACCCACTTCCTCCGCCAAATCCTGAAGTTTTGCTGCCAGTAGTACCTCCTCCAATTCCACTCTCAGGTCCAATTGCACCGCCGATTCCTGAGGCTTTGCTTCCTCCAGAGACTCCTACAAGGCCGCTTCCAGAACCAATTCCACCACCCGAGACTTTTCTTCCTCCTGGAGCTCCCACACCGAGAATGCCTCCAGATCCGCCAGCTTGTGGATTACCAGGCGCCCTACCCGCCGCGATGCTTCCACCATTTGCTAAATTTGTTAACAATTTGTTATTACTTCTTCTTGTTTAAGAGGATAATTTCCTCTTATCACTTACAGGGTGCACTTCCGGTTGGTGTATTCGCTGTTACTCCAGAAATTCCCGGGCCGGTTGCTGCACCTAATAAAAATCCCAAGGGTATTAGTAGAGACATATACCATTATCTAAAATAGTTTATAAATCGTGTAGGCAGTGTACGATCTTAGTGCATAATGGTTCCGCTAGATGGCTTAAGTATTCAGTAAGCAGTGCATTTCGTAATGACATTTAATACTAAATAAATTTATAAATAATAAATTAATTATAAGTCCCCGCCTTGGCTTACTCAAAAGAGGTGTTTGGTGTGGGTTTAGTGAGTGTGGGGGTCTTGTCTTCGAATTGGCCAATGTTTTCGCAGAAGAAACTCCCGATCTATTAATGTGTTTAAGGCCCGCGTTCGGATGCTGTGCTACGGATTGAATGTTACTGGCAAGTGGAACCTTTGCATTTCCATCTGCAGCGAAGATTTTCACTTGACTCGCTGGCACCAATGAGGGCTCAACAAGCGGCTGATTGGCCAAGGGCACAGAGCCAGGTATCCTGTTGGCATATGTAATAGCTTGTCTTATAACGTCCTCGTCTAACCGGATGTTCAATGGCGGATAAACCGGCGGTGAAGCCTTCTCGACCACACCCACATTGTAGTCGATCTTTGTGTTGGCACTCGGAGATTGCGAATTGGAGGTCTGCGTGCTCACATGTCCGGTTACAGCATTCTTTGTTGTGTAGTATGTGTTCATTGCTAAGTTGAGACCAAGTTCGATTGTTTTAGTGTTTGGTGCTTTCGTGTTTGTGTTGGAAGTTTGCACTGCATCTTGGAGCAAACCAAGACGACTTGCCACAGTCTGTGCAATGGATTCCCGGAAGGGCAACTGCACATTCAGGCCGATGTCTGAAGAGCCATCGGGCTTACCTGGTTGAATGGGAGCCAATGGCTGTGAAAGTGTGCGGATTTCCGTCTTGGGAGGGGACTTTTTCAGGAAACAACCGGAACAGGCCTCCGAGTTGAAGTTGTACTTGGGCAGAGCCACCGGAGCTGCAGGAAGCAGGACCTTTGGAGTCGTTGTCACAGGAACACTTTCTGGGAAGTTAATAATATTACAAATAATTCAAAAGTTGGCCTTGATCACCTATATCATTGTAATCCTCTGTAAGAAGTGTCAGTATGAATGTCCAATTAATGTGTATTAAATTTAGAAACAAAAGTTCATTATTGAGCCAAAACATATTTAACTAGTTAAGATTAATCTTATCAAATCAAAAGCTATTGGTTATATTTAGAACACCACGTAGCTCGAAAACCAGTATGACTTTAAAGGAAATAATCTGAATGGAAGTTTGATTTCAACCGGGCTTATGATTTGAATTAATAAATAATATTATCAGGCCAAAAGCATATATTTTAGTGCTGTCATAGGTAATCGGTCAAGAATTCCGTGAATACTCACTTGGACCAACTGGACCCGCGTAAGGATAGCTCTTCATGGAGATTATCCGGAATTTGCCCTCCTCGTCGGTGGCATAGACCGTCACGTGATAGATACCATCGGCGGTGATGAACCCAAACTCGCCCATGATAATGCCGCGTTCATCTGTGAGTCGGGAAACAAGATGAGATTTGGCCAAAAAGATTTTGTGTTCATTTTGAATATGAATGCGAATTTTACGCCGATATGTGATTTTTAATTTGTTTGATAACCAGCCCCGAGCAGGCCCATAAAGATTAAGATCTAATAAACTGTATCGATAATGGCGATCATAACTTGTGAGCTGGTTTCTTAAAACCCAGCAACCGCACCACACACCCCCATCACCTTGCATTGTTATGTTAGACAGCTTCCTACGTAAGAAACATTCCTATGTTGAGATGAATTTATTAATCTGATGAATTAATAATCTGTGGATGGTCTGAAAGAGGTGCGACTCTCACCGAAGCATCCTGTCCAGCCACCCACCAAAATGTTCTCATTTGAAATTCTGGCTTGTGGCCTTTGTGTCTGGAAACTGGTTTCCACAATACTGGCCAACAAGTTTTAACGGTTTGCATCAATTGGCTTTCGCTTGTTTGTTTTAGGTTTAATTCAAATTTGGCTTCGTGTCACTTTCCCATTTGTCTCGATCGATTTCGACGAGGTTTGAAAATAATTCTTTATTGTAATTTATTCTTTTGTCGTGATTAATTTGAGTTAAAATTGTTCAATGAACTGGGCTAAATAATGAAAACTATTAAACTCGTATCAATATAAATTAAGACTATCATTTTCTGGTTATAAAATTAACACTAATAAAAAACCAACCATAAAATTAACATACATTTTAATGGGTAATAAAAATTAAATTACTTAACCAAAATTAAAAGACTAATAACTATTGGTACAGTTTTATTCCCAATTAATTATTTTACACTACACGTTCTAAAAACCTATTGTTTTTAATCAAGAGACTATTTATAAAGAAGGCAAGTACAAATTCAAATAGTATTTGGTTAGAAAAAAATTTAAATTATGTAACCAATAGTAAAATACAAGTAAATATATTGTAAGTGACAACACGTTTCTTTCTAGTATGTTCAATTTAAAGTTACTTGTTATAGCTCTGAAGTAATGCCCCGTAAGCTAGACTTCAAAAATCTGATGTTGATCAATAGATCGTTCAATATTTAAATCAAAGATGCCGAAATCGTTTTTGTTAGGATACCGTTCATTCTCCTTTGAATAGTTATACAACAAACAAATGTCATTTTGCATGCACAACGAGTTCCTGAATTTGTTTGTTAATATGAACGTAATCCAAAATTTTTGGCTCAACTCTGGCATTTTATATGCCAGAATTATACTTATAAATATTGAAATGTGGCTGATCTTTTGAAATTAGCATTAGCCAAAGAAAGAAAAACCATAAATAAGCCAAACATTTGTGTATTCGAAAGAGTCTACATGTTATGCAAATCGGCCACGTTTCGTTTTCGATTTTCTGAAAACTTTATCACCGATTCAGCATGGAAATAAAAATCATAACGACCATGCATGCCATTTGGACACTACACAATGGACTTCAGAGATGAACCCCCGGCCATATGTGTTTGTGAAGATTCCGCTAATTGCCATCGGAGGCTGGTATTTCAATATTTCAATTGCTGGTGACCTGTCGCTCAGGTGCACCGTGCACCCATCAAACGTGTATTGTGTGGCATTGCACAAGCCGCCACTCGCACTCCGGCTCAAAAGTCAAAAGTTATGGCTCTTTTTGGCTAATGCTGGCTGCCAGCTGCTGGATGGCGCTGCATTTGTGCATCTGCTCCTAACGACTCTCGAGATGACGCATCATCTATTTACATATTTCGGTTTCGGTGTCAATAAATCGACGCACAGTAGTCAAGATATGCTAATGGTTTAATTAGCGTCATTTGCTAGCTCAACCAGCTCACCTCTCTTCTCCGCCCGATGCTGCTGCTCGTCGATGGTGAAGCCGAACTTGTAGGGACGCACTGTGGTCGCGGCCGACAGGACATGGGCCAAGGTACACAAGAGCAGCAGCTTTAAAGGGAACTCAATGAATGGACAGGTTCAGAGTTGGGATCATACTTAAGCACTTACAGCACAGGCAAACGCCATAAATTTTAGGCTCATTTTGGAAATGTAATATTTATTTAAATCGGTCACAAATTTATTTTATTTTCGCGCCCTATTATAAACTGGCAGCGCTCACACAAAAACGCATAAATAAACGGGCGTTTATATTTTAATACAAATACGCGATTATAAATATTTAGATTTCAAACGGACGGAAAGACGCGTTTCTCACGGCTAGATTATCGGCTCGGAGCAAGCGCCATAGAATGAAACACACCCCACGATGTTCGGCAGCGAATTGACAATGTTAATAATATTAGGTAAACATTATAAAACATTAGAGGCGGACGAGAACCTGCCGCTGCTCGTTGGCCAAGTGTGCGTGCGAATCTCTGCCTTCTCCACGTTGTGTATTTCGCCAAGTCGGACCGCATAGCTGGTAGCATTGGCCAAATCGCATCACATCTATTGAGCCTCAGCCAAGCCTGCGCTTATAATTTAAAATTTCATGCAGTTTGAAAAGTTATTTATTTGATTATTTAAACTGCTTGTCAGCTAGTTCTGAAATACTAAGTAATTTGCATCGTCGATATTTTTATACAAAAGCTAAATTAGTTTTGGTAAATAGTCTTTTTGGCTTTTATTGCTAGACTTCCTGAGTATTTTTGATCCGGATTGATTTATTTGTAGATTGATTTCTACTAAAGTGCATACAAAAGTCGTTATTAGATATTTTTTATATTTAAGTAAATATAGATCCAAAAAAATGCAATTGTGAAAGAAAGTGTACAAGATTAAATTTAGAATGGTCTAATTTATTAGTAATAGCTTCTCACAAATATGTTTCAGACTCTAATTGCATTGAAATTTAATAACATTTTAGATTGGTCTTTAAAATCGGCGATCAGGGCTGAACGGTAATTAATGCCGATTTCTATTTGTTAATAATTAATCGACTCCAATGTATTTGCAATCCAACTTGTTGAGTCTCATCAACAGCCAGGCACTTGACCTGCTTGATGAGCAAATTCGAATGCAATGAGGAAGATGTTTGCACTTCTCTATTTTCATCGATCGGCAATCAGCAGTGAGCTTATCTTCTGCCGGATACTGGAAGCCAATTGTAATTGAAATATTGTTGTCAAGTTCGGCAATGACTGATGTTGTATGCTAAAATTTGCATATTAATTGCTATAACAGTTGTCTTTCAATACGAGCATAAATGATGCAAGTCTTAAGAGACGCGTCGCGAAGATACTAGTCATTAGCATTTAGCCCACAAAAGTATACAAGGGATTAAATAAGTTCGTTGCCTAAGTCATTCGATTTCAGTGCAATCTGAATAGCTATAGCCTGAAAGTAAGCTAAAGAGCTTTTTAAAATTAAACAAAAAAGTTTTAATCCGTAAAGCCGACTATGCATTTAGGAGAACTTTTTGTTTTTATTTTATTAAGGCATGCGTGGTTTCGGTTAAAACCCTAAACACTAAACCCTTGTTTCCGTCTTTCAAGACTAATGCCGATAAAACGGCTGGTAAAGAAAAACTAAAAAATAGGCAAAAAAATATTCTTTTTTTAATATTTTTACAAGGGCCGAAAAACTTTTTCTTTTTAATAATGTTCATATTTTAAGAACACCTAATAAAGACTGAAGATGACCGGGAATAATAGCCGTTATAGTATTAATATATAAAATAAGAAATTGTATATAAATTTAAAAAAAATTTTTTTTTATTTTAAAATTTTTTAAAAGAAAAAAATACCAATTCTTTCAATGTACCAATTCTACACTATTTAAGAATCGTTTATTGAAAACAAAAACCTTTAAATAGGTCCGTTGTTCGCCATAAGAATCTATTTAAGAATTGTTTATTGAAAACAAAAACCTTTAAATAGGTCCGTTGTTCGCCATAAGAATCTAGTTCTTTTTATCTGAACAACTTAAAAACATATTTCCAAATAATCGCATTCAAAAAAGATATTTTTTTAATCCGACCTTTTGAGTGAAAAACACATTTAAAATAAAACGAATTCATATAAAATCTACATTCTTTAATATTCAACAAACTGCGTTCTGTAACTAAGGATTCTTTCCCTTTAAAAAGGGAAACCGGAAGTAGGTAAGTGTTGGGGAAGATAACAAAGAGTTTTGCAGGACTGGTGGGCTTTAAAGGTGCTTACGGTGTATGCAACAACTTCAATTAGGCCACGGGGGCAACGGGCAGATGAGCACCCTGGGGCTGGAATCCGTTCTCATCGGCGATGTATTTAACCTCGTAGGTCACACCATCATCAGCAACGAAGCGGTAGGATCCATGGACAGAGAGAGCCTCGTTCTCAGATCCAACGTTATTCAGCTTACCTTCGGCTTCAGCGGCCTGTCCATCGGAGATTTCCCAGCTAAGAAGGAAGTCAGTGTCAACTAGGTATCCTTTTGGGTCATTTCTGATAGGCAACTTACTCGTATTTGAATGATTCGGCTCCAACGTCGGAATTACTGCGCACGATTTCGGCGTCCTGAGCGGCAGGAGCAGCCAGAGCCACGGCGAAGAGGGCGACGAAGACAATCAGGAATTTCATGGTGATTGTTGTTTGGTGTTTGGATCTGCGGCTATCGAACAGTTCAAGTCGAATGGTAACTATGGACGGCCGCGTAAACCCTTTTATAGATGGCACACTCTTGGCGATTATTCAAAGCGCGGCCGAACTAGTCAAACGGGTACAAGCCATAATGAGCAAAATCAATGTTAATGTGAAATGTCTGGTTCGGATTTCATTTTCGTTTGAAGTAGGAGCATTAAAAGGCCTAATATAAAATTTAAATTACACTATAGGCCAAAAAGAATCGCGTTCATAAATATTTCATTATTCAAATTTTTTACAATTCATTGAGCATATATTATATTTCTAAAAATCCAGCCAATCTTAGTGACGTCAATAAAACTCGGGCGCTTTCTCAAATATATAAATTTGTTTCTATATACTTTTCTAATTCTACGAATCTTTTACATTGGATAAAATCAACTTAATTATTAGAATCCGGAATCATTATACATCCAGGTATCTCCTAGGCTACCAGCCTGAACTTGGGATGGTAGCCAGTCTCGTCGGCCGTGAAACTAATCTCGTATTTTTTGCCATCTGGAGCTGACCAGCTGGTCGATCCCTGCACAGACAAGGACCCATCCTCTTCGCCGGCTCCAGGTTTCACCTCACCGGTCTCAGTGCGTGAGATTCCGTTGCTCGTCTCATAGCTGGAATTCGATGTTAATTGTTTTTAATAAATTAATAATTGATTGAATTTGTATGTAGGAACTTAAAATAATTTAACATCTGTTACAATTAAGCATTTTAAAGCTACGCTCTTTAATTTTACCCTTGCAGAGGGTTATACCTATGATATCAGTCAGAAGTTTGCAACGCAATGAGGGAGACATGTGCAACCAAATAAAGTTTATATGTATATATTTATATACATCCATTTCGTCAAATCAACTCAAGCCGTTTCTACGCAAACTAGTAACTCAGTTTTATGGTTAACAATTTTTTTAAATGAAATGCCTTATGTAAAAATCATTTATGGGCAATACCTACGCAAAGGAATATTTATCGCCCGTGTTCTCGCTCTCCAGTTTGATGGTCTCCGCCTGGGCATCCTCACCAGCGGGAAAGGCCAAACAGATCCCAATTGCCATGAAGGCTACCAGCCACATGAAAGTCGATTGCATTGCGGAAAGAATTAGTTTTTCAGAGTCTCCGTCACACCAAGCTGCACTTTACTGAACTGCGATGCGATCGTCTGATGCCCTTTTATACGAAATCTCTGGATTATGTCCTCATCGGTGAAAAATGCAAAATAATAAAACAAATTAAAAATAAAGAAATCAGCTATAATGCTAACATTCAATAAAACACATTTTAATTACAGATTAACACTCTAAGTACCCTGCACTAATCGTGCATGCAGGTATATCCAACGGAAGGTAATGTATGCAATTACCTTGTCGACAGCCATTTGATAGACAGAATGACGCCTTGCCATCACCTTTAAATTCTCAAATCTTATTGGTTAATTAAGCTAATCGTGAACATGTTTGTTTGAAACAAACAGATAGAATGGTGAAAATTTGTATACAAAACAGTGAATGATCACCATTTGCTATATACATATAAAACATAAACAGACTCAGGCTTAAACGATGTCTTCTAGTCGAGATGCATTAGGTTCTGTATTTTAACTTTGTATTATTGTGCATTGTGATTTTGCCATTGTCATTTCTCATATTATCATCTAATGTTTGAATAAGTAAAAGCCTCAGCAAATGCCTGTTTGTGTACACTACTGTTGGTATATACATTAATTATTAATAGAAAATATCAGTCAACAATCCAACAAGCGTGGAATATTCTTAGCTTCTTCAAATATCAGAGTATGTTACAAACTTTTAATCGTGCAGGTTTGGTTATAAGGGGTCACGTATAGTATACACGCTGTGACCAGTTTCTATACTCAGTCGGTTCTTTTTCGGCTACGACATTCCCAATTCCCCTACTTAATTTTGACTTCTTCTGAGAAATAAAATAATTATGCATTTTATGAAAGCAAACACACATAAGTTCAGGTAATTAAATTCCTTTAATTTTTAACAAGTGGTGCTGGTTGACTTAGTTCCCGTCCTTCGAAAACAGGGATAGGAACGGTTTGGTAATGTCTGGGGATATTAACAAGGAGTTGGATAGTGTGGCTTTAAAATTGCTAAAGGCCAAATCAATTTTACTTAGGCCACAGGGGCAACGGGCAGATGAGCACCCTGGGGCTGGAATCCGTTCTCATCGGCGATGTACTGAACCTCGTAGGTCTGACCATCATCACCAACGAAGCGGTAGGATCCACGGACAGCGATAGCCTCGTTCTCAGATCCAACGTTATTCAGTTTACCTTCGGCTTCAGCGGCCTGTCCATCGGAGGTTTTCCATCTAAGAAGGAAGTCAGTGTCAACTAGGTATCCTCTTGGGTCATTTCTGATAGGCAACTTACTCGTATTTGAATGATTCGGGTCCAACGTCGGATTTAAGAACCACGATTTCGGCTTCCTGATCGGCAGGAGCAGCCAGAGCCACGGCGAAGAGGGCGACGAAGACAATCAGGAATTTCATGGTGATTGTTGTTTGGTGTTTGAATCTGCGGTTATCGAACAGTTTGCGACGAATGATGCTCTCTGTTGGCCAGGTCGCGTCTTAAATAGTTGGACAACCTCTCGATTATGCTAAACGCATACAAAGTAGTCAAAACATAATGTGAAAAATTTATATTATTGATTTTATTATCTTATTTATATTATCTTTGAAAGGCTAAAAGCCTGGCACAAAATGCAAATTAACAAGTTTAGGCAAATTGGTCAAATTCGTTTCACTAAGTCAGTTGTTACTAGCAAAAATACTCGGTGTTATTAATATCCACATGAGAAACAAGGAAATCTTATCAATAGATGGCAATCTCACAAGCAGAAAATAAAAGCTTAGATCTCACGTAGAAATTAAATGGGTCTGTAAATGCTTTTCAACTAATTTTTCAATATAATTCAGTGACCATCTATTCATTAATTTAATTACTCAATTATTATAACATTTAACATTTGGCAGGACAGTCAGCGGGACAGTCGGCTGGACAGTCGGCTGGACAGTCGGCGGGACAAGTCGGCGGGAGAGTCAGCGGGACACGCCAAAATGATTTTGCCATTGTCATTTCTCATATTATCATCTAATGTTTGAATAAGTAAAACCCTCAGCAAATGCTTGTTTGTGTACACTACTGTTGGTATATACATTAATTATTAATAGAAAATATCAGTCAACAATCCAACAAGCGTGGAATATTCTTAGCTTCTTCAAATATCAGAGTATGTTACAAACTTTTAATCGTGCAGGTTTGGTTATAAGAGGTCACGTATAGTATACACGCTGTGACCAGTTTCTATACTCAGTCGGTTCTTTTTCGGCTACGACATTCCCAATTCCCCTACTTAATTTTGACTTCTTCTGAGAAATAAAATAATTATGCATTTTATGAAAGCAAACACACATAAGTTCAGGTAATTAAATTCCTTTAATTTTTAACAAGTGGTGCTGGTTGACTTTTTTCCCATCCTTCGAAAACAGGGATAGGAACGGTTTGGTAATGTCTGGGGATATTAACAAGGAGTTGGATAGTGTGGCTTTAAAATTGCTAAAGGCCAAATCAATTTTACTTAGGCCACAGGGGCAACGGGCAGATGAGCACCCTGGGGCTGGAATCCGTTCTCATCGGCGATGTACTGAACCTCGTAGGTCTGACCATCATCACCAACGAAGCGGTAGGATCCACGGACAGCGATAGCCTCGTTCTCAGATCCAACGTTATTCAGCTTACCTTCGGCTTCAGCGGCCTGTCCATCGGAGGTTTTCCATCTAAGAAGGAAGTCAGTGTCAACTAGGTATCCTCTTGGGTCATTTCTGATAGGCAACTTACTCGTATTTGAATGATTCGGG
Source organism: Drosophila simulans (assembly GCF_016746395.2). Taxonomy (NCBI): domain Eukaryota; kingdom Metazoa; phylum Arthropoda; class Insecta; order Diptera; family Drosophilidae; genus Drosophila; species Drosophila simulans. The sequence goes on from NC_052522.2 coordinate 6,034,763, forward strand.
TCCAACGTCGGATTTAAGAACCTCGATTTCGGCTTCCTGAGCGGCAGGAGCAGCCAGAGCCACGGCGAAGAGGGCGACGAAGACAATCAGGAATTTCATGGTGATTGTTGTTTGGTGTTTGAATCTGCGGTTATCGAACAGTTTGCGACGAATGATGCTCTCTGTTGGCCAGGTCGCGTCTTAAATAGTTGGACAACCTCTCGATTATGCTAAACGCATACAAAGTAGTCAAAACATAATGTGAAAAATTTATATTATTGATTTTATTATCTTATTTATATTATCTTTGAAAGGCTAAAAGCCTGGCACAAAATGCAAATTAACAAGTTTAGGCAAATTGGTCAAATTCGTTTCACTAAGTCAGTTGTTACTAGCAAAAATACTCGGTGTTATTAATATCCACATGAGAAACAAGGAAATCTTATCAATAGATGGCAATCTCACAAGCAGAAAATAAAAGCTTAGATCTCACGTAGAAATTAAATGGGTCTGTAAATGCTTTTCAACTAATTTTTCAATATAATTCAGTGACCATCTATTCATTAATTTAATTACTCAATTATTATAACATTTAACATTTGGCAGGACAGTCAGCGGGACAGTCGGCTGGACAGTCGGCTGGACAGTCGGCGGGACAAGTCGGCGGGAGAGTCAGCGGGACACGCCAAAATGATTTTGCCATTGTCATTTCTCATATTATCATCTAATGTTTGAATAAGTAAAACCCTCAGCAAATGCTTGTTTGTGTACACTACTGTTGGTATATACATTAATTATTAATAGAAAATATCAGTCAACAATCCAACAAGCGTGGAATATTCTTAGCTTCTTCAAATATCAGAGTATGTTACAAACTTTTAATCGTGCAGGTTTGGTTATAAGGGGTCACGTATAGTATACACGCTGTGACCAGTTTCTATACTCAGTCGGTTCTTTTTCGGCTACGACCTTCCCAATATATTCCCCTACTTAATTTCGACTTCTGCTGAGAAATAAAATAATTATGCATTTTATGAAAGCAAACACACATAAGTTCAGGTAATTAAATTCCTTTAATTTTTTAACAAGTGGTGCTGGTTGACTTAGTTCCCGTCCTTCGAAAACAGGGATAGGAACGGTTTGGTAATGTCTGGGGATATTAACAAGGAGTTGGATAGTGTGGCTTTAAAATTGCTAAAGGCCAAATCAATTTTACTTAGGCCACAGGGGCAACGGGCAGATGAGCACCCTGGGGCTGGAATCCGTTCTCATCGGCGATGTACTGAACCTCGTAGGTCTGACCATCATCACCAACGAAGCGGTAGGATCCACGGACAGCGATAGCCTCGTTCTCAGATCCAACGTTATTCAGCTTACCTTCGGCTTCAGCGGCCTGTCCATCGGAGGTTTTCCATCTAAGAAGGAAGTCAGTGTCAACTAGGTATCCTCTTGGGTCATTTCTGATAGGCAACTTACTCGTATTTGAATGATTCGGGTCCAACGTCGGATTTAAGAACCTCGATTTCGGCTTCCTGAGCGGCAGGAGCAGCCAGAGCCACGGCGAAGAGGGCGACGAAGACAATCAGGAATTTCATGGTGATTGTTGTTTGGTGTTTGAATCTGCGGTTATCGAACAGTTTGCGACGAATGATGCTCTCTGTTGGCCAGGTCGCGTCTTAAATAGTTGGACAACCTCTCGATTATGCTGAACGCATACAAATTAGTCAAAACATAATGTGAAAAATTTATATTATTGAGTACGGCCTATCTTTGAAAGGCTAAAAGCCTAACACAAAATGCAAATAAACAAGTTTAGGCAAATTGGTCAAATTCGTTTTACTAAGTCAGTTGTTACTAGCAAAAATACTTGGCTGTTATTAAGATCCACATGAGAAACAAGGAAATCTTATCAATAGATGGCAATCTCACAAGTAGAAAATAAAAGCTTAGATCTCACGTAGAAATTAAATGGGTCAGTAAATGCTTTTCAACTAATTTTTCAATATAATTCAGTAACCATCCATTCATTAATTTAATTACTCAATTATTATAACATTTAATAGTCGGCTGGACAGTCGGCGGGTAAAGTCGGCGGGAGAGTCAGCGGGATACGCCAGAATGATCCCTGATCACCAGGTTGGCTTAAGAAAATCCCACGGATCGGCCGAAAAATTTCACTGGAAGCATTCGAAGCGAAGAAATAATTCCGTGCCGTCTCGAATCCTACCCGGAGAGTAGAGTATTGTAAGTGGAAGCTTAATAAGCTCGCCTATTCCCATTAGAGCCGGAGTAGCACAAGGCAGTGTCCTTGGACTGTCCCGGCGAATGTTCCGCCGACTTGTCTCGCCGACTGTCACAGCCACAGCCATCATCCAAAATTATCTGGATTCAATAGGCCCTAGGATGCAAAGCTGGAACCTCGTAGTGAACGCAGAAAAATTTGCATAATCCACTTTCACTTTCTCGCTGAGGAGAATGCCATCCAGTCTCTCTAAACGGAGACACCATCCCTAATTTAGCCACACCCAAGTACTTAGGGCTGACCGTGGATCGCAGGCTCACTTGGCGTCCCCACCTCACAGCTCAGCCATAAATATGTGGAAACTATGTACGATTCGAAATTTGGTTTTTTAGTTACTTATTTTGCATAAATATTGACTTGTTGCGAAATGATTACATTAAAAAGCATTCTGAAAACTTCGTTAGGAGAAGTTACAATTGTTAAATTATTTTTCCGAAACCAAAGTTTCAAAACGAACATTTTCATGTGCTTATGTATTTTTAATCAATCTGTTGAGGTTTTATTAATAATTGAAGGATTTTTCAGTAAAACAATATTAACGATCTCTTTGGATAGCTTAAGCCACGGGGGCAACGGGCAGATGGGCACCCTGGGGCTGGAATCCGTTCTCATCGGCGACATACTTGACTTCGTAGGTCTGGCCATCATCGGCAACAAAGCGGTAGGATCCCTGGACAGCGAGGGACTCGTGGTCGGTGTTAGGGTATCTCAACTCTCCCTTAGCGCTAGCCGCCTGGCCGTCGCTGGTCTCATAGCTAATACGAAGGTTTGGAATCAGTTAGACATTATTCTGAGGCAGCTGGCATTCTACTTACTTATAATCGAATTTTTCGGGTCCAACATCGGATTCATAGTTAAGAATTTGGGCATCGTTAGCCAAAGCGAAAGCGAAGAGGGCTACGAAAACGATCAGGAATTTCATGTTGAATTATGGCTGGCTTGCAGATCTCGAAGAGTTCGATGCGAATGATATCGATCGAGTGCAGGATGAAAACTTTTATACTTAACTAGCAAACTAATTCAAGACGCAGTCAAGCCACAAAAGCTTGCATATCTCATATACAATTTATGTCATTTTGTTTAGCTGCGCGAATTAAATGGGAGCGCATTTGGAAATTGCAAAACTATAATGAGATGCTTCATCGGGTTTATCGAATTAATGTACCTGCACATATATTATGCATCTTATCAAGCTGGTATGACTTGAAATAAATAGTCGTCAGGCAAGATAGTTCTGCTAATTGGCTAGTTCACCACTAACAATGACCATAAAATTAAGCAATTCTTAGACAAATTCAAATGTGTAGCCCTTTTTATTATTTAACTTCATTTTCACATCCCTTCCTAAATATATCAATCGGTAAATAGCAATGAGTCCAGTTCGATTCACATACGTATGTATATTTAGAACTTCTTTGAGCATATCAGCCAATAGTTCTGTACATCAACAACAATAAGTATGTAAATCAAGAAGGCATGAGCCAAAGTGTGTTCAACTTAAAATTGGGCATGGCAACTACGTCAGCAGCTTAAAGATCGGTCAATGCGGCCAATCGTCTCATTCCAAAACTAGTTTGATCATTGTCGCTTTTTATATCATGCATATTAATTTGGCCGTTTGGCTCTCTGTATGCTGTATGTTGTTTTTGGAAGGTGTCTTCCAAATTTCATTAGCATCGCATGAAATTTAAATCAACGCCTGAAATTAACCTTCAAAACTTCGTTTTCATTTGTGGCCAGATCCCTCGCACATTTTTCAATATGCGCCACTTTAATTATGTATTAATTACAAAGACAACAAAAACCCAAACATGTTTGGCTGTGCCAAAAATTTGCAGGTTTCTGCCAACCGAAGGCCGTCCAGGCAAAGTAGCCAGACGAGACGAGCCAAGACGAGACACACACCGCATTTCGACGTTCAACGGTGCGTATGGAAAATGTGAGGAGAACAGGCACCCTGTTCTTCCATCTCTTGCGTCATACTTTTCATTTCATTGAAAGAGCCCTTCTGTAAATATTAAATTTAGCATAGTGAACATCTTTTGATCCGGGTTCAAGGGACGATCGAACTCATTTCACTTTATGATCGCAAAAAATCCTAACAGACTAGCTGAAGACTGGCATTTCATTTTGATAATCTAATAATCAAACAATACGATTGAGTTATTTATGTATTGATATCAACTATGTTATAATAATGAAATATGAACATTAAAATACTTTAAAACCCTGATTTTTTTTACAACATAAAGAAATACTGCTTTCGATACTGACTACACCAAGGGGAAATACTTAGTTGTGGGGCAGATGGTCGCCCTGGGGCTGGAAACCGTTCTCATCGGCAATGTAGTGCAGGGTGTAGGTCTGGCCGTCGGGAGCCACCCAGCTGACGGAGCCGCGCACACTGAGCGCCTCCTGGTCGGTGCCAGCGTTCTTCAGCTCAGCCTGCTCCTGGCGGGTGACTCCATCACTAGTCTCGTACCTAAAATCCAGATAATTAACTCATTTCAATGGCTTCTTCCTTTAGGAAGGCGAGGGTACATAAAGTTCCAATCCTTGGAAATAGCCCGCGCATTGTCCTTGTTACTCACCCGAAGTTGTAGCCATCAGTGCCAATGTTGTCGTTGTCGTATCTCAGGATGGTGGCATGTTGGGAGTCGTCCAGAGGAGCAGCCCTAATGGAGGAGAGCAGAGCGAAGGCGCAAATGGCCAGGACAAAGATGCTGGAGGACTGCATGTTTAGTTGGATTGATCTGGTAGAGACTTTTCAAAAGGTCCTGGCTAAGTTTGGATTTCAGTGGGCACTGCACGCTCCGGTAGTTATCACAATTAGGCACTAACGAGTAATGTGGCTAACTGTAATGAGTGTTGAGCTATTTATAACTGGCCGGGCCAAAACTCCAAGTGCTGCGAGTCCGACACACACGCTCATTTACACACACTTATGTGATCCGTGAAGTTTAGGTGGCCCATAACAAACACCTCAAATGCTAACACAATTATCTACCCATACGCATATAATTGAAGGCAACTGTATGGCAGCGTGAGTATCTTAAGCTTTTAATTGAACAAGCCAAAAAAAAATAATTTAAAGACCATTAAGCGTTTGATGTGCGCTCGAATCTCATCTCAATTGCCACGCCACGGGAGCTGAAAGTAAAATCGTAGCTGAAGATGATGGGGCAAGTGATAATGAAATGTTTGGGCCCCCAACAAAAAACAAATATTTGGTCAATGCGCGTGTTTGTCTACAAGTGCACAGACATATATACATTTGGATCTATGGCAATAGGTCAATGGCTATGTTTGCACTTATCAACAAATTGTGATGAAAAAGATTATCGAAGATGAAACAAAGCAAAATGGGTTGGAAATTAAAACCCCAAGAGAAGTGAGCAGTGAGGAAGAGAATAAAACTCAACCACTTAAAATATGTTTAGGAAACTCTTTGCTTAACGGGGGGAAGAAGTCAATTGGTGGAATCTAGGAATTCCCATGATCTTGAGATTTAATTGCCACCATATAAGCACTTAATCTCCGCTTTTTCAGCTGGTATTTCCTCATAAGTGTAATTCTTGAATTATCCGACTGCAGATCTGCAAATTTTTTCGGTGATATCGAAGCATTTCCGCCCTGAAGTCTGTTAACTGCTGACACAATTTCCGATTAAAACAGGGCGATTTAACCTCCAAAAATCTTGAAACGAATCGAATCGAAAAGAAACGAAAACCTCCACCGCCATTGCTTGTCAGCTGCATTTGCTGTTCAAGTGAAGATGCGGCACGAGAGATTCAAGATTACGCGGCTCATCATCGTCGTTTCCATCTCCATAGTCAGCAGCCCGAGTGTTGGTTGATGACCTTAGTCAATAAAATAAAAACGATTTTTTACCAGCTAACCAGACAACAAAAGCCAAGCTCAGCCGACTAAGGCTGGGCTATGTATGCCCTACAATACAACAATACATCGGGGCGTATGCGTAATGTCACTGCTGGTCATTTTCGGGCATTATAAATCATTCAGATATCTGTGACTGGTACACAGCAAGAAGTAGTGTAATGGCATAGTTGCATACAGAATCACTTAAGACTAAACTTTTTATAGACCATGTTCCTTTTAAGTCATACAAAAAATAAACATCAGTTTTAAGTATATATATATATATATATATATATATATATATATATATATATATATATATATATATATATATGCCTGCAATACCACATATTTTAAGATAATTTTTTTCATAAAAATTCGTATAAATTCGCACTATTTTTTCGGCCGTGTAAAATGATATGTCTAGGCTGGGAAAGGACCGATTATTTTGTATTTACGATTGATAAATGAGAGGAGCTTAGGTTAATTGCCTTAAAATGCCCTTTTTTACCCGGAATTCTCACTTTCGTTGGCAGCATTGTGGCTTCTTTAAATGTTGTTCGCTTTTTGGCAACCTTTGTTGGGTGCTTTTTGGCGTTTATTGAACCGGTTTGGTCAGCTCCCGCAGATTGGAGATCAGAGATCGGGGGATCGGAGATTGAAGCTAGTCGATTACCGCACACAATTCAGGCGCGAAGAGCAAACGGGTTTTGGAAGATACAAATGTATATGCAAATTCCCTGCCTAGAATACAATTCAATTTCGATGGGTGAAAATTTATGCCCAGCCATATAGATATATACACCTATGTGTCTATATTTTATTATTATGTATTTCATTTCTATTGTCTACCCGCCTATTTTAGCTATTCGGTGGTTTTGCGTGTGTTTATTATTTTTTTCTTTCAACAAAGTCCAAACCTATCACGTGATCAGTGCTCCACCTGCGGAAGATGTTCGCCCTGAGCCTGAAAACCGTTCTCATCGGCCAGATAGTTCAGCTTATAGTGGACACCATCGGGTCCCACCCAATTGACGCTGCCCTGGACGGCGATTGCCTCCTCGGGAGTGCCAGGATTTTTCAGTGTGGCTCTCTCCTCACGCGAGATACCATCGCTTGTCTCGAATCTACGGGGAGACGTGTGTTAGCAACTTTTTTCAACTTCCGACTTGGTATTGACCCTGAACCACCTACTTACGAGAAGGCATAGCCATCGGTGTCCAAGATTTCATTATCGTATCTCAGTATATGGGCAGTATCGGCGGCATTTGAGGAGCACGCGCAGAAGCTGGCCAGGATTAGGCCGAAAAGCAGTGTTAATCCGGCCATTTGTCACCTGTCCTTTGGCGATCCGCGCATGCGACTAATTCGGATTTCGCAAAGGCCGAACAATATATCCCCCTGCAATCCATACTAAGCCCAACACAAACTCCGGCTAATTAACGGAGTGTGTAATAAAATGCGAACATCCAAATGACTCGAGCAGTAGCCAAAAAGCTGGCAAATCAAGTTGAAATGAAATTGAAAGCAAACGATTTGCGGCGAAGATGCTCCAAAAAGTTCAAATGGTGTTGCCTTAACCCTCTAAATTCGCTTCAGGCGATATTTGTCCATATATTTCTAAGACTTCAGCCACATATAAAGTTTCAAAATTAAATAACAACGGGTTCTAAATGCTAATAATTTTTTCTCGGACTCACAAGTAATTACATTTATTTCTAATTCCCAACACTAACAACTATGTTATATGTTACAAATGTCAAAAGGTTTTTATTAGGCCGAGCATTTCGCCTGCACTTGAGCCCAATTCGGTGTGACCCAATTTCGCAGTTTATTGACTATTTCTAAGACCAACTATCGCAACTCATGGCCTGGGCAGGGCGCACTTTGTGGTTAATTTGTTAAAGACAAATGAAATCTGTGTATCTTGTCGCTGGGCAATCAATCAATCGCAAAACAGCCAAAGCCGAGCCGAAGCATCCAGCAACTGGTTAGGTAACCAGTGTGGGTCAAAGGAAACAAAACGACAAACTGGTTTCTCCCACTCTCACCTTTTTTTTTTTTGGGTCTCGGTTTCTTTTGCTCCCGTAATTGCCACTTACACGCATTGCATTACATGGCCGAAGGAGTATAAATTCGCCACTCGACGAGAGAATTGCACGCATTGTCTGCACACTCCTCGAACCCATCACTTGAGCCACCCAATCCCCATCAGCCACATCCAGCTGCAAGATGAAGTTCACCATTGCCATCGCCTTCACCTGTATCCTTGCCTGCGCCCTGGCCGCTCCTCCAGCCATCCAGCAGGATGCTCAGGTGCTGCGCTTCGACAGCGATGTCCTGCCCGAGGGCTACAAGTTCGCGTAAGTGGTTGTCGGTCAACAGATTTGGCCAGATTCCCAGGTTTCCCACTGTGTCAAGGTCGTTTGCTAACCGGTTTCTGGTTTTCTTTAGCGTGGAGACGAGCGACGGAAAGTCGCATCAGGAGGAAGGCCAGCTGAAGGACGTGGGCACCGATCACGAAGCCATTGTTGTCCGCGGATCCTATGCCTATGTGGGTGACGATGGTCAGACCTACAGCATCCAGTACCTGGCCGATGAGAACGGCTTCCAGCCCGAGGGTGCCCATCTGCCCAGGCCCGTTCAGTGAATCCCAGGGAATCCGATTGAAAGTCATTCGCCAATCAAGTTCCAATTCAGCGCAAATGTGTTAACTATGTCTAAGTTTCGCTTGAAGAACATCATAATATTAAAGTAACATCATTCATTTCAATTCTTACTGTGTACTCTTTATTTTGGGACAGGTCATTGTTCTATAGAAGTTGTGCTTAGGAGGTTTCATAAATTAAAGAAAGTTTCAAAATATATTTAAAAAATCTTTGCAAAAAATACATATTCTGCATTTGTTTTAAATTTAATGGAATTAGACTAAAAAATATCTATGCTTAAATGCTAAATTGTACAGTATTTACACTGCAAGTAGTATATTTTAAATGTTATAATGAACAATAATATAATGAATGTAACGATGGTTTTAACTTGCTTGCACAACAGATATTTTCTATGTTCTAAAATATCCAGTTTATTCCATTTTGATTTCAGGAAGTGAAAAAGTGCATAATTTTAAATTTTGTACTGTCAACTATGTATCTGAAACCTGATACAGCCATTTCTGGACATGCTGCTTTTTTTGCTGCAGGGCAAGCTAGCCGCCCCACTCTGCCACAAAATATGAATATACCCATGGATTATCAAAAATGTTTGGCTCGTTGTCTTCGTCTTGGAAGCGATTGGATTGATTGATTCACGAAAAATGCAAATGACGATGATGAGGTATTTCCTAAAAACGGCGTCGATTTGTTTGCCTTAGAAGTTTTTGTTTTACGTTATTATTTGCGTCTTGGTGTGGTTGTTGTGATTTTTTCATGATGTTTTTGTGCGTTTTTCAAGCCAATTTGTTGGCTTTGGTGCTCGGCGTGTAATTAGTCATTTTTATTTTCGACTAACTTTTCTTCGATTGTCGACCTCCGATCCGACTATATAAACGCCGGGACAGGGCCATAAACATCACAAATCAAGTAACGTTGACTAGCCGTTCGGTCGCAAGTTCCCATCGAATCCTTAGCTAAATTACCCAAAACAAAAAAAACATGAAGTGCGCAGTTGCCATCGTCTTCGCCGCCCTCTTCGCCGTTGTTCTGGCTGCCCCCGCTCCCGATGCGGAGATCCTGCGTCTGGAGTCCGACGTCCAGCCCGAGGGCTACAACTTTGCGTAAGTCTATCAAGCTCCGGCCAGCTCAGTGCGAGGGTTATCCAAGGATTAAATACCCATTCTCCCACAGTTTGGAGACCAGCGACGGCAAGAAGCACGAGGAGCAGGGTCAGCTCAAGAACGTCGGCACTGAGCAGGAGGCCATAGTGGTCCGCGGCTCCTACTCCTTCGTGGCCGATGATGGCCAGACCTACACCGTCAACTACATCGCCGACGAGAACGGATTCCAGCCCGAGGGTGCCCATCTGCCCAATGTGCCCATCGGCAACTAAGCGGATACGGATACGCTAACCGAGAGCTGTTCTATGTTAATGGTTTCTAGTTGATTATTAAATAAACGCGGCAAAAAAATCGAACTCATTACCTTCTATTTATTTAAAGTGAAAGTCTATCTAAAAAATCTAATGATTTGCTTAATATTTAATTAACGCAAATGTTAATTACTAGTCATTCCTTTGTCTGATAATATTATGAAAAAGGTCTTAAGTATAATTTCTTAAACCTTAAAGAAGGGAAAAACCATGCAGGATTCATATAATATTGATGGCATTTATTGAACACTTACACGTTCTCATCCTTATTGGCACACTATTAAGAATTCCCATTTAGAGACCCTAATTCATTGGCCATTGCCCGAAAACCATAAACTACATAAATATGCACTTCATAAGAGGTAACATATGCTGACTAAGATGAAGTCAAATAATAAACAAATCCTAAAACCGTTTTCATTATTAGCAATAACCAAACTCTTCTGCAAAATTTTAATAATACAAGGTGGATTGAAAAATAGCTCTAGATTGCTCAAAGATCAGCGACCGGTGGACCCATCCCTTTCATCTCCGGCCAAAACGCAGCCTTCGAATGCAGCCGGTTGGGCGACAATAGTTTGAAGCTATAAGGTCCAGTTTGACTGGAAACAATGCTAAAATAACGATGCGCTCATTTTCGCATCAGATCTACATAAATATTAGCAGAACTCATTTGCGATACGCCGAAATCGTTGCCACCTTTGACTTTTGCATTTCGCTAATTCTGGCGTATATAAGCCCCCACCCAGCTGCAGTCGAGCATCAGACAGTCATCAGCTTTCTATCCAGCTCCAACATGAAATTCCTTATCGTCTTCGTCGCCCTCTTCGCCATGGCTGTGGCCCGCCCCAACGAGGCCCAGGTCGTGAAGCAGGACGTCGATGTTGCACCGGACACGTGGAACGCCAACCTGGAGCTCAGCGATGGCACCAGCGTCGCCCAGCAGGGTTCCCTCAAGAACGTTGGCACTGAGCACGAGGCCGCTGTCGTTCACGGATCTTTCTCCTGGGTGGATGAGAAGACCGGCGAGAAGTTCACCATCACCTACGTGGCTGATGAGAACGGATACCAGCCCCAGGGCGCCCATTTGCCCGTGGCCCCAGTTGCTTAAACTGTCCTCGATCACAACTCGAAATTTGTTCATTCAGAGACTAAAATATATTGATTGTTAATTGCAAAAAATCGAATCGGTTTTATTCAAATTTGGGAATCTGCTAAAAAAAACACTGAATTTATTACCAACATATTATTCATTGGCAAAAAGGTTTTAAATCAAAGGGACTAAGAAATAGTGTACAATAGGGTTACACAATTTCTAAGCTTCAATTATATTTCAGTTTGAGTACACACACTTAGGCCTGGAATTGGGGAGTTTTCTACTTTGCGCTTAATCAAACACATTATTTTACGAATAAACTGAAACATAAAATATTTTTTAAATATATAATTTTATTTTTTGTAAACAATTTTTTTTTAATTATATATCAAAAAGAAATAAACCTAAAACATCATTATAATTAATATTTTATTTATATTTATACCAATTACTCGGGTATACTAGATTCGTTGAAAAGTATGTAAAAGGTAGAAATAAGCATTTCCGACCATATAAAATATATATGTATATTCTTGATCAGGATCGACAGTCGAGTCGATCTGACCATTTTCGTCTGTCCGTATGAACGTCGAGATCTCAGGAACTAGCGTGGAATTACGAGGATCTCATACTCTTTAATTTAAATAACTTTCCTAGAATTCTTAATTTATTAAAATCATTGAAAAGATAGAGAGCTTAGGCATTTACATATGTATCCACAAAATAAGCTCAAAATGTAGGGTTAAAAAAATTTAAAAAAATTTTAAATTAATATATCATATATTAAATACATAAGAAAAACCTCTTATGAAATATCTATTTTGATATTAATAAACATCAGAATTATCGGTAAAACAGCAAAATTATAACCGGTTTAAATCATAGTGTTTTAACATTAAACGGGAAATTTCATAGAAACGATTGATACACGTTTAGCAAACAGCTGACACTTTGCCAGAGTATAACAATGTGAATAGAGTCATTTACATTTTATTAAATCTAAAGCTGCTTTTGACTTTTGGATTTCGAAACTTTTAGCGTATATAAGCCCCCTACGAACTACAGTTGAGCATCAGACAGTCATCAGCTTTCTACCAGCTCCAACATGAAATTCCTCATCGTCTTCGTCGCCCTCTTCGCCATGGCCGTGGCCCGCCCCAACGAGGCCCAGGTCTTGAAGCAGGACGTCGATGTTGCACCGGACACGTGGAACGCCAACCTGGAGCTCAGCGATGGCACCAGCGTCGTCCAGCAGGGTTCCCTCAAGAACGTTGGCACTGAGAACGAGGCCGCTGTCGTTCACGGATCCTTCACTTGGGTGGATGAGAAGACCGGCCAGCAGTTCACCACCACCTACGTGGCTGATGAGAACGGATACCAGCCCCAGGGCGCCCATTTGCCCGTGGCCCCAGTTGCTTAAATTATTTGATAGTCTGAAATAAACTGTTTTTTAAATGAAATTTGTTTTAATTATTCCCTGAGATTTTCTAGAAAAAACTGCTTTTTCGGTTGGATACAATTTATTAGTTTCACTTTGCATTGCAAGAACGACTATAAATGTGTATTTGAAACTATCTATATTTTTGAATCATATACACATATTTTACAAATGCACATTTACATGAAATGAAAGAGATTATTTGGATATTAACACTGTCGTGTTACTGCAGTGAAGTTCAATTTAATATTATTTCAAATTTCAATAAGTCATCATGCATTCTTTTAATTTAATTTCAATTAGTTTTAATCATTCCATATGTATTTAGTAAACTTATGAAGAATTTATTACTCCTTATTATTAATATTCGTTTATATGACCAATTAAAATTCAAAATTTTTGTCTAAAACAAGCACAAGAAAATTTTAATTTTTAAACAAAATTGTTCTTTTATATTTTTAATGCTGAAGGATATTTTGAATGATTCTTCACTATACCCGTTCGTAGAGTAAAAGTGTACTCTTGATTCGTTGAAAAGTATGAAACAGGCAGAAGGAAGCGTTTCCGATCAATAGCCAAGTCGATCTAGCCATGTCCGTCTATCCGCACAAAACTGCCACGCCCACACTTTTGAAAAACGTTTTGATAAAACTGCCCAAAACTGCCACGTCCACATTTTTTAAGAATATTCATTTTTTTTTTTTCATTTTATTCCCTAATATCTATCGGTATCACAGAAAAATGAAGAAATTTCGCGTTCGCATTCACACAACTGAGTAACGGGTATCTGATAGTCGGGGAACTCGATTTTAGCATTCTCTCTTGTTTTTTATATCAAAAACGTATTGTATCTTATGTATCTGTGTACACCGGTTATGGATGCGCAGTGCACCCACTCTAAATCAATTCCAAACCAATTATGATTTAAACTAAAGCACGATAGCGCGGGACTACCCTCTGATGACTTTATGAAAATCATTGACATGATCTTGGCCTTAGTTAATATGTTTGCAAGCTGTTTTCATGCGGATGCACCGGCCCAGCTGGTTAACTGACAATAGTTTGGATTCCGATTAGCAATCTGCTTCAGCTTTTAATTCGGCTACTGGCTTCGTTATTGGAGTGCAGCCGCTGCTTTAGTTTCCAGTTAGACCGGAACAGATGCAAATAAAATCGTCATCGATTGTCCAAACAAATTTGGCAGATTCGCACAATGCCATACTTAACCTTTGACTTTTGCAACTCACAACTCGTAATGCCTAATCGTATAAAAGTCTCCACCCATATTCACCAGAGCATCAGACAGTTCCAAGCTATCTAACAAACACCACACAGCTCCAACATGAAATTCCTCATCGTCTTCGTCGCCCTCTTCGCCATGGCCGTGGCCCGCCCCAACGAGGCCCAGGTCTTGAAGCAGGACGTCGATATTGCACCGGACACGTGGAACGCCGACCTGGAGCTCAGCGATGGCACCAGCGTCGCCCAGAAGGGTGTCCTCAAGAACATTGGCTCTGAGAACGAGGCCATTGTCGTTCACGGATCTTACTCCTGGGTGGATGAGAAGACCGGCGAGAAGTTCACCATCACCTACGTGGCTGATGAGAACGGATACCAGCCCCAGGGCGCCCATTTGCCCGTGGCGCCAGTTGCTTAAATGTTTCCCAAATCGATCAAAGAGTTTAAAATAAATCAAAATGCTTTAAATTAAATTGGTGTTCCTATATTTCATAGTTCTTAGGTCATCTCTCCATTTACATATATTGTATATTGGTTTATTTAAACAAGATTTTTAATTGAAAAAAAAAAAACAGTTAGGTGCGCGGTAATTATTTGCACGTTTATAAATAAAACATTGCCACAGAAGTCAAAACAAATTCAAGTTCGATTCTACATTCCGTACGTCTAAGTTCATGGTAACGAAGGCTAGGGATGCAGATGGAGTGACGTCAAAAGATTGCTCAATATTTTGCCCCACTAAACGTCTTTTAATCTAAGGAAACTGTAACAGCAACTACGAACACCGTAAAATTAATAAAATAACTGAGTTAACCAAGACACATTTTTGTACCCATTAGGTTTTCTCTTTCACTACTAGACAAGTTAAATGATTTTTCCCCACTGCATGTCCAGGTTTTTTTGAAAGGCAAAGAAAGTGTATTCCTTTATAAACAATTTATTTCAACTTCTTAACTTATACGGGAACTGGCAGATGACTACCCTGGGGTTGGAATCCGTTCTCATCGGCCACGTAGGAGACGGAGTACACCACGCCATCAGGGCCCGTGTAGCTGAACTCGCCTCGGGCTACGATGGCCTGCTCATCGGGGCCGATGGACTTCAGCTCACCCTGTTCGTCCTTCGAGGTACCGTCGGATAAACCATAACTGTCGGAGAAGGGGGTTCCATCGTAGTTAGATACTCACATTGCCATTTATGCGTTTTAAGAACTTACGAATATTTGTAACCATCGGCTTCAACTGTGCTATCCTGTCGGAGGATCTGGACATCTGCCAGGGCCACGGCGAAGAGGGCGAACAGGACGATGGCGAATTTCATATTGAAGACGTTGTGGATCGTTGAAGACTCAATGATTACTATACTGTTTAGGGTTTATTTTCAGTTCATTTATAGTCCAACTCTTTTGGGCATAAGTTATGTCCACACGCGTCACAACAATCCAAACTAGTTTCGGCTAAGCTAAACCTAAAACTATAAATGTATAGTTTGAGCTAATAAATATGTAAATGGAAATTTAAACGAAAAGTGTAGAAGCCTGGTTTACATGCAAAATTATTTATTAATTGTAATTGTCTAAAAAGCGTATGGAAACCATATTTATAGTTTGTTTCACAACTTTATTTCGCTTATTAAAAGTTCTGGAATTTTTTTGAGTATTGGATTTTTAAGAATAAATACAGATTAATACAGATACAATTAACACCTGCTGTCCTCAGATCGCGTCGGCTATATAATGTTAAAGACTTGGCCCAAAGTGCTAATTGGATTAGCTGTCTTATCCGCCGATGCTGCAATCCTATAAAAGCCTCCTGCAATCCGTCATTTTGAATATTGAGTAAATTCCGACTACTATCAAACAACCACCACCATTCAAAATGAAGTGCATACTTGTGTTCACCTGCCTTTCAATTGCCATGTGCCTAGCTGCTCCCGCTCCGGATACAGAGATTGTGGACCTGGTGTCCGATGTCAATGCCGATAACTATAGCTACAAGTTTGAGACAAGCGACGGCACCAAGCAGGAGCAGCACGGCTCCCTGAAGAGCCTTGGTCCCGAGGAGGATGTCTTGCAGGTGGCCGGATCCTTTAGCTTCGTAGGAGACGACGGACAGACGCATGCCATCAGTTACGTGGCCGATGAGAACGGATTCCAACCCCAGGGCGAGGATATTCCCCACCTATAAATCGGTGTATGATGTTTATTCAAAAGGTCTTCTAGCTCAAAACTAGAATTCAACTGAAAAACAAGCCGTTAAATCGTAGTACCAAAATACTGCATACTTTCATACTTATTAAAATTTTTATCGAAGCTCAGTTTAAATAAAGATTAAAAAATAGTGTTATGTTCATATATTTTTTAGATGGAACATGTTGTATTTTTATCTTTGGAATCAAAAGAAAAAGAAGTATGAATTCCATTTTCATAGCTGAAGCTGTTACGATGCAATAGAAAAGAACTCAGGTACTTTATATTATAAAGTTATAGATTATAATTATAGAGGAACGTTATCTTGCTCGTGACCATCCAAATACGCAAGGAAGAGATCGTCTTCCTTCCCAGAACTGGTAACTTACTTTATAGGTTACACAAAGAAAACATATTTTTTTCGAGAATCGAAAGTTCGGCTTTAATGCGAGTAACAAGGAAAATAGAAAACAATGCACGACACTGACTTGACTGACTGATCGACTTACTAACTGACTGACCGATTGGCTGCCACGGGACAAGGGACAGCTCCTCCGGACAGGACCTTAGCACCTCACTGTATGGCTGGTTGGTTGAAGTTGTGGGTTCATTCGGGAAGGTGGTATTTACAGGATCTCCTCGAAAGCGGAGGTCTACTTGGGCAGATGGGCGCCCTCCGGCTGAAAACCGTTCTCGTCGGCCACAAAGTTAATGGTGTAAGTTTGGCCATCGGGAGCCACCCAGGTGACGGATCCCCGAATGGATATGGATTCGTTATCGGTGCCCGCATTGTTGACCACGCCCTCCTCCGTGCGACTGGTGCCATCGCTCAGTTTGTAGCTGAACTTGTAGCCGCCGAGGCCAGTGTTCTCCGATTCGTACTCCAGAACTTCCACATCATTTTGGGGCCGGGCACTGGCCAGCGCCAGGAGCACGGCCATCGAGCCAACGACTAGCATCTGCAAGGCGGTAAGAGATTAGGTATCCTTTTGCGTATCCTGGTTGGGCATGGTGCGCCACGTTTATCCAAGTTCACCTACCAATTTCATCATGTTGAGCGGTTCTCGGAATTGCAGATTCCCCTATGTGGCTGGACAAACTGGCAGTTGTCTAATGGTGGCGTTGCATCGGCGTCCACTGCATTTTATACTGCACTCGCGGCTGCATTTGCAAACGTCATAAATTTGCACAATTGTGGAAGAAGCCAAGCAGCTCGCTAGTTCAGCAGCTCTGGCGGTCGCCGGCTAAATGTTTTCCACTATTTCCATTTTGTTTTTTTGTTTTTGTGCCGTTTTTCAATTGCCAGCGTTGCACCAAAGTCGCCAAAGTCGCTGCGACAAGTAACATTTAAAGCGGCTTTGTGCAGCGGTGTACTCATCCGAAAGGTATTATTGCTCTTCACCCACACTCGAAAAAGCATTCTAAGTTTCAGTTTGATTCTGTGAGAATAATTATCCACAATCAATATGTCTTCATTATTTTAACAAGAAACCAAACATAACAACAAGCATGCTAAAACTAATGTAGTTAGAACATAAAAAATATTTATTCAAGCTTATAACACTTAATCATTCGAATGTATTCTGTTTTACACCCACACTAAACCAGCATTCGAAGTTCATTAAGTACTTAAATCTTAATTGAAATAAACAAAACAATTACTAGAATATAATGCCACACTTAAGATGTACTTACATTTTCTGTCAGTGCCGACTGGTAGCTTTAGAAAACTCGAAAAAGTTCATGAATCAAGCAGATGCATTGGGGAAAAGGTTGCGGTCTGATTGGGCAGCTACGGGGAAATACCGGGCCAAGAACTATGGGAAACAATAACCAGAACAACTCGGCACCCAGATTGAGCCGAAATCGACGACGTCTTGGTAGCCCAAAAGAGACTAAGTTCAAGTGCTGTCGCCGCCAATTGGCAGGGCAGCAAGTTCAAGCCGCGGACACGAAGAACACGAGCTGAGCCATGTGTGATGGCCAAAGTGCACGATGGATGAGGCTGTGGATGGAGATGGAACCGCAGGTTGACTTTTGGCATATGCAACGGCCTTTACAGCGCTCGATTGATGTGCCTGCCCGGTAACAAGAGCCAAAAGCAGTTGGAAATATATATAAAAAATACATCGAATAACCTACAACTACGGCTCACATGCAATTTAAATCTCTGACTCTTGCTTTTTTTTGTGTTGTACTTTTAGCATTTTTTTTTCTTTTAGTTTTTAAGTCGCCGTCGGTGCTTGCCAATTTATGCCACCTTCGTTGACCGCTAGCAGGCCGATGAAGAAGCCCCAGCAGCGGATCTTTCAAGCCGGTCAGTCGGGTTTTAACTTTGGTCATCGGTCGGCCTCTGGTCAACCACGGTTCTGCCCCAGCCTCCTCCTCCACTTGAATTGAATTGTGCCAACAACTTAATGTCTGACCCATCGACAGGGTGTTGTGCACTGATACTGGCATTTCCTCAAAAAGTCGTTGAAAATCACATCATCTTGGTTGATTTTTTGGCAGCTGCAATTTGGCATTTTGCCATTCTTTACTTGCTCGTTAAATATCATTGAATTGGTGATTTCCGAGGAATGTTATCAATCAAAAAATATTGACCATTTAACATGTATAGAACGCATCAAATTAACAAAACGTCTTTGCAATCAAAAGCAAAACCAGACTCAACAAAGTGCTGTTGTCATTGTTTATTCAGCAAAATTGCATAACATTAATGCAGTGTGAAAATTACTTATTGACTAAAAATGTCAAACTATAATTTTCTGATTAGACTGCAAATGGAAAAGATGTAAATGTGTAAATTTAACGAGAAAGAGAAGTATATTACAAACAAAGAGAAAAAACTATGGGTTTCTGCATGATTTAAACCTTTACAAATAAAATGTCACATGAAACATTAAAGTTAAGCGTAGCTTAACTTAATACCAAGCAACTTCATATACAATGTATCTTTCAAGAAATTTCAGCTTAATTTTTTTAGGCAGTTCGCCTACAAATTGAACTTGAAAATGAATCTGATTCGTGACTGCATAATATTTATTATTTGGGTCTTTTCCGCAGCTTTTCGAGGGCATCTGCAGCGAGCTGCATTTATCATGCTGGCTTTGCATAATTAATCTGGCTGTGATCGATGGCCTCGAGTGCTAATCGGAATGATTGCCTCTGTGCGCGGGGGCGTTGTCTATCTTTGGTTAAAATTCGACAAGCTTGGGGCGGTGTTCTTCCTTATAGGCCGCGATTTACATAACTGTTCTAATCAAATGGCAATCGACAGGTTTTTCAGCTTTGATATACCTTCTTGTTTGGACTGTCGCTTTCAATACACAAATACAAGATGCCCCATGCCAGACAGAAAGAGCTGGAGATACAATAGATATTTATGTAGATGCGTCTTCACATTTACGTCTTCAAGGTCAGCGCCAGATGCTGCTGCTTCTGCTGTCCGTCTGTCTGTCCGTCCGTCTGACCAACCATCTGTCCGCCGCCCATTCAGCTGCCGTTTTGGCCCGGCTTTCGTTCGTTGCCAACTCACACGCACCTCACTTAAAAGTTGGCCAGACCGGCTTGAACCCGGTCTTTGGGATTCGGGTATGTAGGAATCGAGCTCGGTTTCGGTTTCGTTTTTTTTTTTTGTTGCTCATTTTTGGCTGCCGCATCAACTGGGTCTGCAAAATTAGCACTTGAGCGTTAATGGCAATGTTTTAATAGCTTACCCTGCCTGGCCATCACTTTTTTAATATGTAAATGTCACATTGCCGTTGTTTTTAAATTTCTGTTTATCATTTTAACTGCTTGTTTCGTAATATTTGCATTTGGCTAAAAATACTTCTGCTGACCACCTGACATTCAGAATCGTGCGTACAATTTTATTTTACCGCAGATTTCGACTTTATTGCCCAAATGCAACGCATATTGAAACACCAAAAAAAGACTGTGATGCAAAGATTTATTGCCTAGAATAACCATTAAAGAAAATTTTAGCTGCCTCAGCGAAATCTTTTCAAGAAACCGGAAAAATTGCTATTAAGTACCAAATTAATGTACGATCAGCAGAAGATGATAACAATCCTTTTTCTGATTTAACTGTTGTAGTATTAAATTACTTTAGAACTGCCTTTTTTTTAAATACGAAGATAATATTTTTATTTTAGATTTTTAGGCAGAAAATCAAATGACTTAGGCAAAAAACTTGATTTTTGAATAAAAATCAATATCATAACATACTCTTAGGCAACAAATTTTATTAAAAACTATTTGCTGAAATATAAGAAATTCCTAGAGAAAGCAACCAAATTTTAAATAAAATATCAAATTAGACTTTAAATACAAACAAAATTACAAACTTTTCGGCATCGAACCAACTTAACCAACCATTTATATGAAACCCTTACATACTTTTGGGAAAATGTTTTTACATTGATCGCTCATGTTTGAACTGTAAAACAAATTTTACTATATTTTACCGAAAATACAGTAAATTATGTTTCATGCATTTGTTGATTTTTAAACTAAATTATGCCAAAATAGAAAGATAAACTAAAAATAAAATAGACCGACACATTGAAAAACAGAATACATTGAAAAATGCATATGTAAGTTCAACATTTTGTCATTTTAAAATAAAGAAAATTTTTTTTTTATGAATAGACCGTTCTGAACCCTATTTATTTGAAACACTAACCACCTGTTAAATGGTTCATGATATACATATTTATAAAGCATCTCCATAATTTACAAATCACCATGACTTTATGCAACTTGCTAGTCAACGCAAATTTTCTTGCACAACAAACAAGTTTTCAGAGTTTTGATCGATTGTTTTTATTGCTAACAAAATTTAACATCTCATCTTATAACCTAGCCTAAAACAGTCGGCAATGCAAACTGTTTAAATAAATTCGTGCTGGATTGTAAATAATAATGTTTTCTGAGGTGTCTTATCCGGCCAGAGATGCAAGTGATTTTCCGGACAACTTGCGAACCTTAAGGCCCTGTTGACGGGAGGGACGGTGGTTCTTGGCCAAGTTGTTGGCATTCTCCAGATCCTGGGCAGCTGAAGTTCCACTCAGGACCTTGCCAACCTCATCACGAAAAGTTCCATCAGGAAGAGTGTAGCTGAACGTAGAAAAAGATAAAATTAGTCATCTCATACAATCAAAAATACTACATAATAGCTAAATGATTACATGAAAATTAGGTACTTTTACTTTATTATACTATCAGGAAAAGTTTCCTTTCATGTTTTCATATTATGTAAGGCTAAAGATAATGCTTAATGTAATTATGGCTAAACATACTTGAACTCGTATCCATCGCGGGTTGGCGTATAGCTGAACTGCTCGAGGGCGACATCACCCAGCTTGATATCGATGACAGTGCCAGGTGGAAAGGAGGCGTAGTTCATGTTGGCTCCAAAGAGGACGCAGGCCACCAGGAGGATCAAGGCCTGCACTAGTTTATTGTTAAGGCTCAGTCCACAGCGAGCTGCCTTGTTGCCATGCTGAATGCTGCTTGCCACCGAGGATAGACTCATATTGGATCGAAAGTTGCTGGATTGTGGTGATATACGAGTCTGGAAAAACACAACTTGCAACCAAGGCGGCTGGGAGCTTAATGAAGCGTCTTCATCGAGGCCCCTGGCCTAAGACACCTATGTGGATCCATAATGAGTTGTTGGTCCAAAACAAAACAAACTGCTGAGTAAGCTTTGGCCGCAGAGACGGGTTGCCCAATTTCTTGGAGCTGAATTGAGATTTGCATAACGAAAGCAATAGAGTTCCACGGGTCGAGCCACAATTTGGTGGCGACTCTCAAATATGTGCATTACATTTAAAGCGGCATCAAATTGGAAAACTAATCGACCTAACCCACGAAAGAAAGTCTGAGTTGGCTCAGCTGAGACTAATGTATACCCTATGCTTCAAAATTTTAATAACTGAAAATGCTAACCAAACTAACTATAAAGCTTATTTATACGTAATAATTTATATTTATAAGACAAGTAAAAAACAATCCGGCTCTTTACATTTAAATACACATTTTAAATATACCTGTGCATTTTTAAAACTTTTACAGAAAGTCACCAGCTTGATTGAGCTGACCGAAATAGTCCAAGCAACCCAAGCCGGTTGTACAGAAATGGTAACCCATTATTATGCTGATGATGTTGCAATCAGTCTATCTCGAAATGATTGAAGATTAACGAGCTGGCCCGAAGACATCTAAGCTTTTTCTAGCCAAGCCACTGTGGAAAGAGCTTTTAAGACACGCTTAATACACTGATAAATTATGCGGAATTTTAATTTTCTATCACAATAAAAATAAATATAATGGCTTAACTCTTATCCGGTTTAATTTTGTGGGCTGTCACATAGGGCTGAAAACCGTTTTTGTTGGCCTTATAGAGGACCTGGTACTCGTAACCATCGGCTGAGATGAAGCTGTATCCACCTTTATATTCCACAGGCTTTTGGGTTGTCACCTCCTTGGGATCCTGAACTGTTTCCGGTTTCACTGTGTACGTTATGGCCTCATTTCTCTGGTGACCATTTTCGGTGTGAAATCTGTTTTGAAATAATCATTTTAATTGTGGGTGCTGGATGAACTTCAGTAACCTTACCCGAAATGAAGCTCCTCCTCTCGCTCGCCTTTCTCCAAAGCCGCCGATGAAGCCAAAGCGATTAACGCAGTTATTATAAATATTTGGCTTAGCTGTATAAATATTACAAAAATTAGTAGTCAAAGATGGTGCATCTTGGAAATACTCTTACCAATTTCATTGCACTTTTAGCGTTTTAACAGGGGTTTTATTAAAATTAAGTTGTGATCAGAACTCTACGTTCTTGTCTGTGCTGTTGGCCGAAATCAACTGAAGATATTCTGCGAGATGAGCCAACCAGCCAAAATAAGTCAAAGAGATCGGAATAATGAAAACAAATATCTGCGCAGCCAGCAATGCCCGAAAGGGGTTACGTCATTGTTTATGGCCCAACTTTTGTTCTTAGCAGCCAAAAAATCGCAAAAAAGAAAGGCGAATTATATAGACACAACTGTTAAATACTCTTAAGGGGCAAATGTTAGTTTTATTGTATTTATTACACAATTGCTTTTCTATGTACTGTGTTTTTTTATTTTATTTTTATACATTTTTTAAAAATTGTATTATTTAATATCGTTACAGAACTCCAAATAAGACGATGAGACCCGAACCTGTTCAATTCAAGTTTAATTAAAGTCTTATTCAAAGGCTTCAAAACAAAACAATTGTGGTGCTAAAATGATGGTTGTTTATATGACGATGACCATTCTGAAATAAATTTGCTTTAACTGGCGATTAATTTAGGAATTCTATTTGTTAGCAATTCTTTTTGAAACCATTTAATGAATCAGCTCAAGCTAATCAGCTGGCCACCACATTATTTTAATATTCGCCATATAACTCATTTAATAGTGACGACAGTTGCTTAGATTCCCGCCCCTCACTTCACATCAAGGCTGTCATCGAGGGCCAGTGGCCAATTTATCAATGGACCTCATCTGAAAATGTTTATTTAAGCGATACGAGGAACTTAATCGGCCAACCCTCGCAAAAACAACGCCAAATCGCAATCAGATCGTTCCGCTCAGTCAAAATTCGCTTTATGAACGCGAATGCGGGCGTGGAATATGTGCCATCGGTGCGTGGCTAACTGGAAACCAAAAGCCGAGCAGCAAGGACCAAGGACCATGGACCGAGGACCGACAATTGTTGGTTTATGCAGCCGGTGCAGCAGCCGGCTATTCCTGGTCCTCCCCGGTGGTTGCTTGGTTGCTCCGAGCCCGCAGCTGGAACGGCCGGAACAGGTTCACAAAATCCGCACTCCACTCACGGACGCGAAGTCCTGAACTCGGAGTCCTGAGTCCTGGGAGCGCGTCAGCTGTGCGCCAGCACATTACAAGTAGGACAAGCTGCAAACGACATTGCCATTAGCTCGGCCTTTTCGTCGGTCCTTCGAAGGGGAAGGCCCGATTCTATATTAGCGGCATCCACGACAGGCACAAGCTGAGCTACCAAATGATAAACACACACATCAGCAGCCGCAACAAGGAGCACAGTGGGACCATTTTTTAAAAATATAAAAGATAAAAAACAAAAATTAAAAAGCTGTAATATTAAATTATTGTTAATAACAGATTACAAAATTTAGCATTACAGCTGTAAGATTAAGATAAAATTAAAAAGAAAAAAATGTTCTACATTTTATTAAAAAATATATTTTTAATTACAAGAAAAAAATCTGTTATGCTATTTTATATATATAACAATGAAATATTAGTAAGTCAGTTTTGTTTACGTTAAGGTAAGTTTATTTTTGTTCCTGACAACTCATTCATTAATCATTCCCACTTTATATTAACCTAGCACCACTGTGCACTAGCTGGCAAAAAGTTAATAGACGATTGACTAAAGCCGACATCCCTGAAGTTCGGTTTCAGTGGGGTGTTGTGCCCGAAGGTCCTGATTCCTGAGCGCTGAGTCCTGAGTCCAGGACTTAGCACCCCTTGGCAACAGGCAAAGTGCATTAGACAAGGGATCTTGCGGGGTTGGGTTAGGTTTTCCATTTTTGAGCTGGGATGGGTTGGGCATGCAGGTGTTGCCCGATCCTGTTGAAAATTGCTTTTGAATTAAAAGTTTTTGCTTGTGGCCGGGCGGGTTTTGTTGTTTTTAGCGATTAGCTGAAGGGGTGAAGGCTGCGGGATTTGGAAATCGAGATTGCACACTCAATTTATTAGCGCTTTGTCAGTCTCTCAACTAATCGGATGGCTCTGGGGATTTCTGCACTTGCACTTGCTGTGGCCCAGTTCTTTGGTTCTGTTTTCGTTTCCATTGTGTTTTCAATTTCAATCGGAAGCCGTGGCACGTGACTGCTCCACTGGGGTCATTGGGTGGCGGTCGACGAACCACCTGTGGCTGCTCATATAAAACCACAGAGTGCCGTTGAACAGCAGTCCACATTTGAAATCGAGATGAGACTGACCACATTGTTTTCCCTGATTTGCATCGCCATTGGCTACGTTCGGTCCCAACCGGCGGGCTATCCGAGTGCCCGTCCTCCGGCCACTTATCTGCCAGTCAAGCCACCAGCTCCACCGCCTCGCCCCCCTCCTCCGCCGCCGGCCAACAGCTACGGTCCTCCAAAGAAGGGAAATGGAAAGCCACCACCTGCTCCACCCAAACCCAGCTATGGGCCGCCACCCAAAAATGGCAATGGAAAACCACCGCCCAGTAACGCATACTTGCCACCAGGAAATGGCAATGGAGGACCTTCGGGAGGAGCAGGCGGCGGTGGTGGTGAGGATATACCCATCATCAAGCTGGAGTCCAAGGTCAACACCGATGGTTCTTATATGGTGAGTGAGCTATAGATTCTTAAAATATTTAATTATTATTTAAGTAAACCCTGTAGTACGAGTACGAGACTGGAAACGGAATAAAGGCCGAGGAGATGGGCTACTTGAAGAACGCCGGAGTGGCAGGGGCGGAGGCACAGACGGCGGAGGGTTCCTTTTCGTACACCAGTCCCGAGGGCCAGGAAATTTCACTGACCTACATTGCGGACGAAAACGGATTCCAGCCGCAGGGCGATCACCTGCCCACACCGCCACCCATTCCCATAGAGATTCAGGAAGCGTTGGACAAGCTGGCCGCCGGAGGTGGATGCCATGGATGCGATGACAACGAGACGGGAGGCAACGATGATGGCGGTGGAGGTGGCTATGTCTACCGACGAAAGTAAAATATGTCAACCATCTTTAAGAAGACTCTTGATCTCAAAATAATATTCATATTTGTATTGCAATGCTAAAAACTCGATGGTGATGGATTACATTTATTTACTAAAATATTAACTTACAAATAAGAAAACTATTTTATCCGAATTTTAACTGCAATCAGGTTGAAAAACCTTCGCTTGTAAAACACTTGTAATTGCCAATTAAAATGCTTTAAATGAAAACCCCATGGCGGCCTACTTACTGAGGACTAGCAAACACCAAGCCAAGAATTGGTCCTGGCCTGGTACACCTTGCTTCTGGCTGATTTGGCCACCAATACCCATCCAACCCTCTGCACCAGGAGCGGCGGCTGTGTGACTGGCAACACATGTTTTTTTCCCCCGTCCTGCGAATCGCTAGCCCAACTTTATCCTGTTGATCGCTCGACGAGGGGATTGTGTCGCAATAATGAAAACATTAGCCTCGTAGCATATTTGTCAGCCGACAGGAGCGGAGCTGCATTAGATGAGGGTTACGGAACTACGAAAAAGGGGCGCTGAAAAAAACCAACTGAAAAACCAGTTTAAAAGTGAAATGTCTTAAATATAATATTTAATTAAAATAAATAGAAATTAACAAAATAATATATGATGACTTATTTAATAAAATTAAATGTTTTCTATAAAACTTAAACTTTCTTAATAATAAATTAAAATTAACATGTAATAACATTTATATGTTTTCGTATGTTTTATGAAAACGTACTTCAAACATTCTTTAACTTTCTAAGTTTCTTACTTTAATTTCTTCCCTAAGTTACTAAATATTTTCAACTATATTTATTTCTTCGTAACATCGATTAACACCACTGACTCCGCACCACCGGCCGGAGAAGCAACCGTCGAGCCCAGAAATCACGACCCACCCCAAACCGCAAATAGTGAAACAATACACGCCAATATATTATGGCATTAGCATTATAGTGGTGGGATGCGGGGCGGGGTGGTCGTCCTGGGGGAGGGAGGGACCATGGGCCGAATGACATTGACGATGGCGAATGCGATTTGTATATGGTGGCATTATAGCAACAACAACGGGGGAAGTAACAACAAACGATCGTTTAATTTCAATTAAAAACATTTTCCTTGTGCGTAGCCCAAAAGCCAAAAAAGAAAGGACTCGTCGACGGATGAGGATGTGGGAGGGGGTACGTTTCGGGCACAGGAATACGCACACTTGCTACAGGCCGCTTAGCTTGGCTTAGTGCTCTGGTGATTGCGAGGACATGATGTTGCACTTGCCGAGCAACCACCAGGACGCACCAGGAACTCGAAAAGGGATGCCAAATGAGCCAGGGGGTTGAGCCGGCAAAGTGCGTAGCTATGTCGAGGCTATAGCCGGTGCCGGACTGGATTCTGGGCTGGGAATTCTTGCACTTGCCGCCAGCCGTGCCATTGTGACAATGCAAGGCCGTGGCAAATCCAAATCCGAAAAATAAGGGAGCAGGATGCGGATTGGGATGCGGATGCGGCGTGGTATAAAAACGCCGGTTCGCTTCCAATTGGAACGCAGAATCGAATTCGAACGCGAACGATGCACACGACAGCTCAACTGGATAGTCTGGAGCAGAAGCGCTCGGCCAGCCTGATCTTCCGGATTGAGCAACTCCTGCCCAGCACCAGCATCACACCGACCACCATGACCACTTCATCGACGGAGACCACATTGACGGCCACCACGAGCACCGCAAGTCCGGCCAAGCGGATGAGGATGAGCAACCCACGACCAGGTGTTTACACCTCGCAGTACACGCCCAAGGATACCTGCTCCATTGCCATTCCCACGTCGGCTCTTCTGGGATCTACGGTCATGCCCACGGATGGCGGCCGCTCCCACTGCCAGCTGTCCAATGGCGAACTGATCGTATCCGGCTCACTGTTGCGGCAGATCAAACTCTCCGAGGATGTGTATAGCTTCAATGCCATCTTCGAACTGCATGGTGGGCAAGTGCGCGTCCGTTTGGTCAGGGATGTAGCCCGGGAGGACGAGATCGTGGCCTGGTTCGGCGAAGAGTTGGTTCTCCTCATGGGCATTCCCTTCCTGACGCCCCTAAACATTCAAGGTAATTATTATATCATTTAATTTGTAATATTTTTAGTACTACATCAAATAATTCAAATACACAATTTAAATAATTGAAATCATAATTGATCATAATTGATATAAACATTAACCCCAATATTTACATCTAATTGCAGGAAACAGTCGCTACATGTGTCACCTGTGCCACTTGACCTTCGAGACACCCCACCCGCTGAAGATCCATTTGGCTCTGGGTTGTGGTCGTAGTGCCATGGACATCCTGTGGATGCGACTACACTACGCGCTGAAGGCGGCAGCAAGGAGTCATACAGAAACCCAGCACTCACCAATTCCGGCGACCTCGTCCACGTCTTCGGCCTCGCCCACCCATTCGCCACCGCCGCAGATGCCACCACGGTTCTCCGCCTTCCGTCCCATTGCAGCACTTACCCAGAGTATGCCCATGGTACCAGTAACCGCAGCAGCAACTCCTCTTTCCTACCTGCCCTCCATGTCGATGGCCACTGCACCGTTGTCAACGAATCCAATGAATGCAGCTGCCCAGATCGAGGCCATAGTCAGCAATATGGGTGCCTCCAAACAGGGTCATCTGTGCATCTACTGCGGCAAGGTGTACTCCCGGAAATATGGCCTGAAGATCCACATACGCACCCACACCGGATTCAAGCCGCTGAAGTGCAAGTTCTGCCTGAGACCATTTGGCGATCCGAGCAATCTTAATAAGCACGTGAGGCTGCATCTCCAGACGCATCCGAGTAGTTCCGCTGGTGGCGCCGATGGTGGAGCAGGTGGTGCCGACATGGATGGCGATGTGGACATCGAAGGGGAAACGGATGCGGACTACCAGTGCCACGTGTGCCATAAATCCTATCCACGCCGCAGGGATCTGCAGCGACACATGGAGACTCGGCATGGGGGACACCATTCCCATTCCGAGTCCCGGTCCAGCTCCACCAGCACCTCCAGTACAACCACAATGACCGCAACGGTGACCACATCTACGTCGAAATCCAGCTAGCTACTAGGTGAAATTTTCGTAGCACGCTTTTTGGGGAACAGCTGTGATATAGAAATAAAATTTTAAAATGAAATAAAAAATAAAAATTACTATTTCAATAAACTAATGTACAAATGAAATAAGCTGTATACATTTTTAGAAAATCCCAACTAGACATTTGCCATTTAAATCTAATATATATAACCAAAAGACGCCCGCAGTAAGAATCAAATAGTATCGCTTTATTGATAAATTTCAATACGAATTCAAAGTGAATTTCTATCGTATAATGCACAAATCTTATTGTTAGACAATTAATGCTATTACTCGTACAGTTTACGTTTCCGTTTCCGCTCTCTGCGGCTTAATCCATATTCGTGTAAACTCGCTTAACTTTAGGGTACATGCAAAACAATCACAAATTGTCTTCAACTTGGGCAAAGCGGGTTTACGAGTGTGTGTAATCCATGATTCTATTATTTTCTCTCAGTGTATGTGTGTTTGTGTGTGCGTTGAGCAAAACGTTGACGGGCCAAAAACACTCACAATTACATGATTTGAATTCACAATTAATCGTACAATTACTTCAAATGCGACGGTATAATAGTATAGATCGGAGCATAGAGTTAACTATTCTGTTTGCTTGATTTCTGGAACTACATTTAGTTGGTTGCCGGGGGGCTAACGCTTAGTAGAGTTTTAAACAAAGGTCTGTCTCTTATTCTCCCCAAAACAAGTGTACCGAAAACAATCGATTTACTTTTGGATCTGATTGCGTAGTCCTCAAAACCCACCCACTCTCCATTACTACGAATATCTTTCTGTCAGTTTAAGGCACTTACTCAAGAAATCGCGATTCCAGAGCGTCCCTTTGGGGTTAGTGATTCTCTTTAAAGTATTACCTCGGAGTTTCGACCAAAACAATGTGGCAAGCTAAACGGCGAGTATGTGTGTGGGTGTCCTTCTGTACGTGTATTCATTTGTGGGTGTGCAGTAGGGTGGACCAGTTGGTGCAAACTAACCATCAAAAACATATTGCCGCATAGACTTTATTATTCGCAAAGTATTTGGCCAAAACTAAGTTATACAAGTACAAAACGTCATCATTTCATTATTTTAAAGCTCTCTTCAATGGTTTTTCTTTAAAAAAGATGTAGTGTCAATACCATACAAAATGTGTAAATATATAATCGTACATATGTAGCTTCTCTTACAAAAAGTCGTCATAATCCAGATTTATATTTGGCTAATAGTGGTAAAATTGGAAATGTTTTAACTTTATTACAAAGCACAAATTCCACTAATTTTAGGGCGTAATGTTGGTGAGCCTTCGCATAAATTACTCATACGCTGTTGCAACAGGTCGTATGAGTGATGTACATTGAAACCATATCGTACTGAGAGTGCAAGCCTTAAATTATAAATAGAACTATGGTCCACCCTAGTGTGCAGCTATCACCTTGAGCACTTAACGTATTTTATAAATGTATATGCTCTATAGCAAGTATGACAAATATGTGTGTTTCGGATATTTCACGATACGTTTCGCAGTTCTCACAAGTCTGTACTCGGCTTACATATATAAGGTAATATATAGTATAGTTCGTTAATCATTATGTGTATATGCATAGACACCAATAGTTGTTAATCGTTAAGAGTAATATGCAAATTCTGTATGTGGCTTTTCTTTCGCTTGTTTTAGTTAGGAATATGTATACGCGTATTGTTGTAAATATCTAACATAAATTCATACATGAAGCACACTTGGGTTCGGTTTTCATTAACTAGTTGCTAATGTGGTTAGTAATTCGTTCAAAGATTTGCATTTAACAAAATATCCATTATGTTAACAATTTGATTTTTAATTTTTTTTTTCGGTTTTCTCACTTTCTTATTAATGGTTTTCTATTTTCAAATATATATATTTACTGTACGAAGTTGAAGTTGTTAATTTCTTAATCTTTGTTGTATTACAGTTGCTTCTTCCTCGTTGTTGTTCCCGCTGGTTCTTTATTAAAGAGTTAGAGAATTAGACCTTCGATTGATTATATGGAATTATTCCTTTCTATATCCGTTTCTTGTGGTTTGCAGTTGGAAACCATTGTAGCATTGTTTTGGGGTATTCATTGAGTTGGCTTAATTGAAATACTGAATTGCTGAACACACACAGACAAAATTATGTACGTTACGATCCTTAAAAATAGCATTCTCATCCCCACCATTGATTCCGCATTCGTTTTTGTTTCGGTTTTGTCTCAATTAATTGCGCCACGAAAATTACAACCTCACTTAACAACTAATGCACTTCACAAAATATCCAAGGGCTCCATTTCATCGAGATGCGAATCATTAATCAATCAATTATGTCATCAATGAATCAATTAATCAAATGTATCTCTGTATATAGGCATGCAAGTACTTATGTGTGTATAATTCGGTTTCTGTTTCGCATCGAGGCGATCAAAACATTTCTGAAGACTTTCTTGTTCACAATTGTTCTTAGTTCTTGTTTGCAAAAAACTTTGGACGTTTGGTATTCTTATTCAAGTTGTAATAATTAGACAAACAAAATGCTTAAAGCTGCCCACAAGACTTTGTCTACATCATTTTTAAGATATTATAATTACGTTTCTCGTTTGGTTTTTATTCGTATTCGTATATATATTAAGCTTGCTGCAGCTGCTTAATATTTAAAAGACACACAGTATGTAGATGAAACTAACTCTAGGATTACGGATACTACCACTCTCTAAATGGTTTTCTAGGTCTGTGATTTTTCTCTTTTTTTAGTGTTTCGTTTTTTTTTATAGTTTTCAGTAAGGCATATGCACAAGGGAAGGACTCGATCATCGTCGCCTATATCGTTGGATATTCTGGATACTAAGTTGGTTGAAACGAAAGGGAAAACGAAAACACATAACTAGGGGAAGACAATACGGGGGACAATTGTATGTATGTACAGTACATGGTTTACAATTGGCTGCTTGATATGAGTATTTAAGTTAAGTTTAACTTTAGTTTAGTGCTTTGTTGGTGAGAAGCTAGAGAACAAATAGCCGCGATCCTTGACCATATCTATACTAGCTCGAACTTAGAGATACTTTCGCACTGTTACAGACTACACGTTAAAACTCCTTCAATTAGATTTCATTGCAGTAGTTATTGCTGTTTGGTTGTCGAGGTGTCCTGCTGATTGTGATGCTAAAGAATCGTATAATTAACTTGTTCAGAGTGTCTCGTGTTGGCTGTGTTCTTTTGTATTTCCCAAATGGTGGAGGCCATTAGTTGAAGTTTCATAATTTGTTTAAATTAAGTTTGCTTTATCAAATACCCTGCAACTTCATTTAATTATCACAGTTTTTCATCAGAGATAGTTTAAATGTTTCAATATTTCTTCTTTTAATTCTTATTTCTGTTATTTCATTTTCTTGGTTGTGTTCGTTCACATTTTGTGTTGCTACAGTATGCAAGTAAAAAGCAAGCGAGTTGAAATTTGTGCAAACTTGAGTTCTATAACTAAGCATTTTATTTTAATCGGCAAATAAGGATTACTTTGCTTTTGCCTAGGATGTGTGGGAAGGGTTTTGGTTATTAATGATTTTCCACACATCTATGCCTGATATGCTGCCCGCTCTTTTCTCGATAATCTTATAGTATACATACTCTAGGTGTCTAACTTTTTGTTTGTTTCTTTTTTTCTTTTTGGTGAGCAAGTCGTCTCGTGTAAAACAAACATCGATTTTACTTTTAAAGTAGTTTCTGTTTTATTTTTTATCATAATTAAAACGTAATTATTTGGAAGCAAATGATGGCATATTTGTTTAACTTCTCCTTAATATTTTTTTTCAGCGTTTTGTTCGTGGTTCTCTGCACGTTTAAAACACAAACATTTTTCAGCGATAACTTGAACAGCGCAATTAACACAATACACAAAATATATAAATGTAAATTTAAAATGTCTTCTTGGAAAGTCTTCTTTTGAATTTCTCATTTCGTTTGGTTTGGTCTGGTAATTGTATTTACGCATAGTTAGGGGTGTATAGATCGGGGGTGTAGATCATTCATGTGGTGACAAATGCCGAGTGTTGTCCTTTCGTTATGTTTATTATCCTTCTTCTTTTGTGGTTTGTTTTTCATTGTTTTGTACTTTCGACAAAGAATATGTTTTGTTATTTAAACCGATTTGTATACAAACAAGGTAATAATGGCAAAAGACAGAAGTATATAATCATATACATCTCTAATACATAATGCGTATGTTTGTGCTTGCAGCATGTGGGTATGTGGTGTTGAACGTTTTGGTATTTTGGCATTGCTTTTTTCGATTTCAAAATACATACAATAAATACAAGTCTCCAATTTAACAATACAAGTATAAGTGCGGAGTTGTCCATATATTACGTCACCACTAGTTGGAGGGGATTCCACACAATAGGAGGACGATAATGGGCGACTTTGCGATGACGTAATTTACTGACAGCCTCCAAAAGTGTATGTATATACATACATACATCATATGAATAGATAGATAATCCTCATCTGATCGAGCTAAAACGAATACAATACAAATATAAACTAAGCATTCTAGACGTTGCGTGAATTTTGGTACTTTAAGTAATGCTCATAGGTTGCCTAACACATTGAGAGTATTGAAAGTAAAAGCGTACTAAATCGACAGACTAATACATATTACAAACAAAATACAGTTTTCTTAATTAGGAAACATGAAGGAAGTGTAATAATAAAAATAATTGGCAATACGAGCGAGGAGCAGAAGGAATCAACAATACACTTTTTACTGTGAATATTTTTTTTTAGCTTTTTGTTGTTTTTGTTTTTTTTTTTTTTTCTTTTGTTTGATAATTTGCATTTTGGTTTTGGGCGGGCTTCGGCCTTTTGCTAATACACAAATCTTTTGTTGTACTATGCAGCCTGTTATATATGTACGTATAGTAGTAGTATGTGGTATATATTTATATAAATATGTATGCATGATAATGACCAAAGAGCAAATCAAAGGCGTTTTTACAATTTCTCGTCGACACAATTGCGCTTGAATGATGTGTGGTGTGGTGAAGAAGTGCATTTATGTGGTCGTAGTTGCAATTTCAACATTGTTCGTCTTGGCGGCAGCGGCCAATTTCTGCTGCTCCGTTGTGATGTTGGCTTCGTGGCCATCCACGTTGTTGCTGCTGATATCGTTGGCATGATTGCTGAAAGGTAAACCCATCGTTTTAATTACAAGTGCAATGTATTTAAGTAATAAATGGTAAAACAAAAAAATTGAGCTACAAACCAATACATTGCATAGGTGTAAACTTGTTTTGCATTTTAAATAGATTAAATGTATAAACATTTTATATATACATATGTACATACCCACATGCAAAAGGCTTAACTTACAATTCATTCACTTTGCTGTCGGGTCCATTTGAAATGGGAGTAATTTGCTCGGTGTCCGCAGGACGATCCGCACCCAGTGGCTTGGTCCACATTCCCTCATCGTCCTCATAGTCATCCTCGCCGTCCAGCAGTACGGATTGCAGTCGAGTAACAATTGCTGCAGTCTCCACCACGCTCGACTCGGCCAGCTTATCGCTGATGGCCTTCTCCACGTTGGCATTATTGTCGTACTCAGCCTGCTGATCGTCGGTACACGCTAGATTATCCTGAGCGCCCTTGCCCACAGCGAGTCCAATAGATTCAGCGGGTTGGCGCTCCTCCTCTGGGTTCACCTGTGTATCGGATGCCAGCGCTGGGGAAGAGTCCTCCTCTTCCTCTTCACCTGGCGGCGCACTTATGGGCATACCAAGATCGCTGCCAAAGGTGCTAAAGTGCGCATCAAAGTCGGCAAAGTTATCCGAATTGAAATCCGTGCCCCAGTTGGCAGTGCCCGTGTTAACCTGCGAAGGCACGCTGGAAAGGACGGCAAACTGGATGTCCCAGGGGTCAGCCAAGTTGTTGAGCGTGTTCGAATTTTTGGTGAACATGCCGTGCCCATGGCCATCACCACCGCCCGAGTGGTCACCATGCTCATCATCGTCATCATCTTCGTCGTCAATGTTTCGACCAAACTGGAACCGGTTCTGATCTATGGCAAAGAAGATGTCTTGCAACGTGTTATTCAGCTCACTACAATCCACTTCTCTGTACGGCTGATTACCAACGTTCCACGCATTTATCTCGCCAGTATAGTCATTGGATCCATCATTGTACTGATTCTCCTCGTGCGGATTGCAGTCGGCCAGGAGCTTGGTCTGCTGTTTAACCGCCAGCGAAAACTCGCCAGTTTCCGCATCGATCAACGATTGCCACAGCTTGACCTCATCTTCATCACTTAGGCTGCTGGTGATCAGATCACCGATATGTTCAGATTCTGATATACAATTCGTAATGTGACGCAGAATTTTGATAAGGTGGCCCATGTAGCCCAGGCGTCGACCCTTCTCAGCATTTCTTAAAGGGAGAACAATTGTTATGTGGCAGATAATTAGTCACTTTAAGTACTTACTGCGCCTGCGCATTGTGCTGCCACAAATCGACCAGTTTGGATATCAGACGACAGTTTACAATTAACTACAAATCAGCGCGAATTAAGTTTAGTTCGGTACAAAAGTCAACTAAGACTTACATGTGATTGCATTTCAGAAGGCGGAGGACTGGGAACGGTCTTGGTCTTGTCGAGATCATTGAGCGTTGCCTCCGATTCCTGCTGTTCTGTTGGAGATTCACCATCCACCTCACTATTTTTCGCATGATTATCCTGGACTTGAGGTTCTGCGCCCTCAGAAGCTTTTGCTTCGGCTGCGGCTTCCACATGGCCCGTGTGTTCTTCATGCTCTTGGTTTTCTTCTGCGGTTGCCTGACGCTCATCAGGCGTCTGGGCAGCCACTTCCTGCGCAGCTGCCACTTCGATTTCGATGTCGCCCCCTTCCTCATCCTTGCCGCCCTCCGCCCGCTTCGCATCGTTAAGAGCGTTCTTTATCTCGACTTCGGACTCCTCCGTGCCCACCTTCAAAAAGGCATTGATCAGGCAGTCTGCAGTGAAGTAATCCGTAACCTCCGTGGATGCAGTGTTGTTGTTGGACAGCTCGTTGTAAAAGACCACATTCAGTGCCTTCTCCGTTTCTGTGTGCAGGAAGTTGTTCCAGCAGTACTGCTTGAAAAAGTCCAGCAACAGGCTGAAGTACTCAGTCGCGCAGATTCTAAAGTATAAAAATGTATTATTAATAAAAGTTAACCTTTCTATAAAGCAGTGACTTACGCCTGCTGAATAGTCTCATGCTTGGTCTCCAGCAGAGCGGTGAACACGCGACACACTTGCAGTCGAGTCTTTCCAAATGGGGGCGTCAACACGGCGGCCGTGGTTTCTAGTGTGGGTTTCTACAAGTCATAAGATAAACAGCTGGTTCTTTGTAAAAAAAAGTTTCATGCTAACCGCAGGCGGGTTTTTCAGTATGTGGACAAATTCCTGGAGGCGTGGCGCCATCACATTGATCACAGTCTCCTGGACTTCCTGGTGGATTTCGCGCTCGCGCTTTTGTAACAACCGCTGGCGATCCGAGTTGGGCTCATCTCTACAAGAAAATATGTACATCAATTAAGATGAGGTGACAAATTCATTGGCAGCATAACTTACGTGAAGGTAATTGGCTTGATTAGCGTAAGTACAACCGATATTCCTGATAAGATGGCGCTCTCCTGAGCGTTTGGTTCCAAAATCACATTTAACAAGGCTTCAATTGTGTCCGCAAATTCGATCGTCTTCAGAATGGGGTTGGATCCATCGAAGGCCGGCTCAAACGAATCGTTCTCCTGCTCGGTCTGGCGCATTAGGCGCCCTTGGTTAATAAGATCACAGAAAAAGTCGGCAACATTTGCATGTTTGTCGGTTTCTTGAGGATTACGCAATATTGCAATCAGTCTCTCAACAATTTTATCTTCAGTTAGCCACTGTTAAAAACAATATTCGATAAGATTTGTGTGCCTAGGCGAAGCTCTTTACCGGACTTACTTCGAAAAGGTTCCGCTTGAGTCGCCCACCCTCGATGTCCTTCATCATCTGCATTATTAGATCAGGTATGACCGGTGTGTCAAAGTGTTTACAAATGAAATCCAAAAAGGTCTTCTGCGATTTAATATACTCCAGGAGTTGTAGGCACATGTGTTGATACAAAAACCAATCTTGTTCAGGCTTTTTGGTAAAGAGCATGCTAAACGTTTTGCTAAAAAACGACGATAGCAATGGATTTAACGGTGGTTCCTTTTCCAGATATGAATACAGCAGCTGCAGCGTCTCCGCGTCGTTCAGTAGCTTCTCATCCAGGGACGGCAGGCCGCTAAAATGGCATGGGCTATAGAATTCTGGATGGCAACGGGCATTCAATTCTTACAGTGTGAGTATCTCACAGGACATGTTGGCATAGCGGAAACGCTTCGACATGGGCACATCTTCAGAGGGCTCGGTCGTGATCAGCTCCACCAGACGCCGTATGACATCGGGACGTGTAAAGTAGTTGACCAGGTTCTTCTTTTGCGTCTTGCACTCCTGCAGTATGTCCTCCTCGTCCAGAAATTCCTCCAGCGTGGAGTTCTGCGAATGGCGACGACGCGTAACTGAGACATTTCCACTTTATCAGCACGGATCGAGTCAACCTACCTCCTTCTCGAGCAGCGCCTCTATATTCGCGGAGGGCGCATAACCCTTGTCCCAAAACATTTTTCGCACGTACGTCTTGGCGGTGACACTTTCAGTCTGGGGGAAACAAGATCAATCTTCGCTGGACTCGCGGAACGCTGATGACTTGGCATGCACGGCTCTGCGGGACGGGATTGGAGATTTGGATAAGCGGAATAGCGCAATTAATACACTGAACACAGGCTAGACTCAGCTCGACACTCGGCTCTCACAAAGTAATGCGTAAATTTTTTGTAATTATGCCAAGCAGGCCCCACATATACACTACGAATGCGGGCCGAAAAATGGTTGTATGCCGGTCGTTTGGGCTTGCAAGGGTTGGGGGATGCTTGGGCCCACACTTACGAGTTGGCTGGACTTTGTTTTGTTCACTGTTTGTTGCACTTTTGATTGTTTTTCAACCGAAAAAACCACGCTATAATTTTCTTCACTGCTTCGTAGAGGTGGACAATATTCGATTAAAGGGTATATTAACTCAGTCTGATATATGGGGCCGATCGACCGTGTCCTCACGTAGTCGGTTATCGATTATCAGTATTTCAACCTGTTCACACGATAACCGCTGCACATAATGTAATAACTAAAATACATACAAATATGTTTTATGATTTGTTATATGATAATTTAAATTCTTTCTTCTTCGTTCTTTCAAGTATTTATTTCATTAAGCTCTGTGATATTAAACAATCTAAATGGTATTCTTTCTTTTCATTTTTGCCTGAGTTGCTATTTAATAACTCTGTTTTTGATTTCCAGAACATTAAGATCCGCCGGTTGCAAGCGTTAAATGTTAGCAGCGGAGGTGTGGCATTTGGTGTCCGATAAAGATTTTTTTGTAATCGCCTATCGATTTGGCGGTCATCGCACATTTGTTTTTCCGAATTGTTGTTTCGCAATTTACAATGGATGGCGTTGTTTTGTGCGAAATTGCGGATGAAGTACCTCCAGAAAGTCCCGAGGATCCAACGGAGTTCCGTTTTGGAAAGAGGCGATGGGTGTTCAAGGATTATCTCGTTGAGCATCAAGAGGAGATTCTGATTTGCATCGACAAATGTGCGTAGACTCTGAAATTGTTTAATTGCCCTTATAAATAAGAAAATATTTCAGGCCAGAATGCTCGGACAAGAAAGCTGAAGTTTATGTCCATTCGGCAGGAGTCGGGCTCCTGCATCCTGGTGCTCTGCCATGAACAGACCCATGTTCGTGCACGTGACATCGAGATGGAAGTGGGAGAACAAATTCTGCCCCTTTTCTTTAAGGACTTCAGAGGCAGTCTGGAGTTCGAGGTGGCCCAGCAGGAGAAGGAACACAAGCGTCCTTTAAAGACATATGTAACCACCAAGTTGTACGACGCCCTCTACGAAAAGCACCGCCAGACCATTAATGTTGAACAGGAGCGTTCCCTAGACCTGCCGAAAAGATTTCAATCTCAGCTACGCAAGTACCAGCAGCGCACGGTATCTTGGATGCTGGGGCGGGAGCAGCAGATAACTCAAGTGCCGGCCAACTTCATAGTGCTGCATGCCATTGATGGTAGAAGTCGCGTCTTCAAGCATAAATACTGCTTGCAATTTTACCCCTTCGAGGAGGAGATTCCCAAAATCTCGTTGCCGCCGGGTGGCATCCTTGCTGACGAGATGGGCCTGGGCAAGACCGTGGAGTTCCTGGCCATGCTGCTGATGAATCCGCGCCCACAGGACTCCTTCCGAAACGATTACTGGCACCAACGCCTCGAGGAGTTTTCCGATGAAGTGCCATTAAAGCGGGCACGTATAAGTAAAAAAGACGAGGTTTTTTGCATCTGCACCAAGAAACACGGCAAACGAGTGCAGTGCACCAAATGCCATCGATGGCAACACGAAATATGCATGACTATTTCAGATACATCAGACGTACCCCACATGTGTCCCAGCTGCTGGTCCGAGTTGGTGAAGTCTGGCGAAAGGCTTGTAGAGAGCGGCGCCACCATCATTGTATCTCCGAACGCCATCAAGATGCAGTGGTTCGAAGAGATACACAAGCATATATCGCCATCACTTAAGGTGCTCCTTTATTTCGGCCTACACTCAACCTTCTGGGTTAGTCCTTTCGATCTGGCCCAATACGATGTGGTGCTTACCGACTATACGATTCTGCGTAACGAAATATACCATACGACGGACTTTAAGTCAGACCGCCAGATGCGCCACCAACAAAGGTACATGCGACCCAACTCCCCACTTCTAATGGTAAACTGGTGGCGCGTTTGCCTGGATGAGGCGCAGGTAAAGCCAATTTTTTACTTTTGCATCAACGGCTTACTGAATATTTTTTAAACTACCCACACCCAGATGGTCGAGAGCAACACTTCAGCAGCTGCCGAGATGGTTAGAATGCTGCCGGCCATTAATCGTTGGGCTGTTACTGGCACAATTGATGAATTGCCTCCTCTTTTGGAGTTCGTGGGCCGGCCAGAAGTCTGTAGACCACCGGATGCTTGGCAAACCGTCGACAAGGCCTTTCAGCTTAACTACAAGTGTGAGCCGCTGCTGGAACTTCTCGAGCATAGTTTGTGGCGTACCTGCAAGTCCAAAGTGGAGCACGAACTGGGAATTCCGCCGCAAACGGAAGTTGTTCACCGCTTGGAGCTGAGCAACGTGGAGTCCCTGTACTATCGGGAAGAGCATTTAAAGTGCCACGAGCAATTCCTTGCTGCTGTGGCCAAACACACCCGGCACAACGCAGACAATAGCTCCTGCCTGGCGTCGATCTCTCCACAACTGCTGCGCATCATCCTGAAGCCCTTTCTCCGCATTCGACAGACCTGCTCAGTACCAGTCGTGTTCAACAGCAATGTGTCCAGCACCGACTACCTGCACCCGCAGGATCTGCTGGCGCGTCTGAAGTCCAACAATGAAAACGAGTGTAAGACAGAGCTGCGCAGCTGGGCATCCTCCTACAATGGACTGGCCGCTATATACTTCATAAAGAACGATTTCCCCCAAGCCATCAAGTATTATAATCTCCTATTGAAGCTGGCGAACGAGTATAACGAGCAGAATATATCGTATGTTTCATTTTTCATTAGTCATACGATACAAATATAATTGAAATATCATTTTACGTATTTAGTGTAGATAGTGTGCTTCAAATTCATGCGATATACAACCTTCTGCAGGCAAGTGCACTGGCTCCCGCTAAGCACAAGTTAACAGAACTGGAGCACAAAAGGTATCAGGCTCAAATGAGCCGACTGGAGTGGAAGTATTTGGAGGATAATACACGTGTGCTGGAAAGCGCACTCAGCAGCTACAACGAAAATCTCGAAGAAGTTTCCGAGCTGGAGAAACGATACGAGGGCAGTACAGTGGATCTGCTGGCGACGATGGTGAACCACAAGACCTCTCTTCACGATGCTATTTGGAACAAAGTGCGGGATGACTTCTTTCGCCAAAGCATCTCTGTGGAAAAGCTTGAGAATATCAACTCCATGGCCGGAATGCTTTACTATATGGATTTATGGCATAATAAGCTACAAAATCTTAAAAGTACTTTGATCGCTGAGTTTGAATTCCTTAAAGGAGTTATGCAGCAAGCTTGTGAGGCTATCAAAACAGGAGTCTCACTCCCCCAGGAGATAATCAACTTTATAGAAACCGTAACCGTGTGTCATTTGGCAGATATTTTGGTGAGTTTAATATACATATATACTTGTATGTCTAATAAACACAAATTTAATAGGACGCAAATAAGGAGAAGCCAGTGAAACCCAAGAAGCATCGATTTTGTCGGCTGTGCCTGATTCGCGATTCATTGAATCAATTTGAGTGTCTTCTGTTTGCCAAAAAGCTGGATGAAAAGGCTACGGCTACTGAGGGCTTGGAAAACCCGAGCATGGAAATAAGTCTCATTAAATGTAAGCAAGCGAAAAAACATATTTGAAGAACAGGAATAACTTAATTCTATATCCAAATAGCTATCTTTGCCTTCCTGCGGTCAAAACAAGATTTTAGTGAATGGAAAGAGGAATGCCAGAGCAAACTGGACTTGCTGTCCTGCCTACAGGACTTGGTCAAGTTTCAAATCAAGTACTGGATCGAGGTGGAGTACATGGTCAAGGCTTTCGACGAACTGGAAATGTGCAAGATGCGCATCCTCCTCACCGACGATCCTGAGGAGCAATCGAACTACAGAATACTGGCGTGCCAGTTGGACGAGCAGCTAGAGTTCAATCAGTACAATCTGCAGACATCGCAGTTGAACTTTACGAGACTGTGCGGTCGTTTGAAGTACCTGAAGCATCTGAAAGAGGATTCCTCCGATAAACCGTGTCCCATCTGCCAAACGCAAGATGACGTGAGGGTAAGTGGTCAAAATTTCAACCAATTTTGCTACGCTAAGGACTTATTGTTTTCGGTTTAGTATGTGATGATGGTATGCGGGCATTTTGTCTGCCAGCACTGTCTGGATAGCATGAGGAGGAAGAACGGCCGAGCCGGCGTTACAAAGTGTCCACTTTGTCGGCAAGATTCGCCACAGTAAGGTTTTGCCATTACCCTTTACAGACACCTCTTGTAAACATGTATTTCTTATAGGTTGTATTACTCGGTTCGTCCGGGTGTCCATAAGTCAATTATTGGTGACTTTTCTACAAAAATTGCAAGTATTGTGGAATTGGTGCTGAAAATTAAAGGCGAAAATGAACAGGAAAAGATTATAGTATTCTCCCAATGGCAGGCGATTCTCATTGAAATTGCCAGAGCGCTCAGTCTCAACGGCATACAATTCCGCAACAAGTGCACAAATAAGGACTTTGATGATTTCAAGGTATTTAGCTTGCTATTCAATTTCAATTTATCACTGCTTAACATTTTGCCTCCTTTAGAATCCGTATAGCAATGTCACCTGTCTACTGATGCCACTGTCCAAAGGCTCAAAGGGCTTGAACCTGATCGAAGCCACACATGTTTTCCTCGTCGAACCCATTCTTAATCCGGGCGACGAGCGCCAGGCCATAGGTCGTATTCACCGATTTGGACAAAAGAGGTGAGTGCGCGCTATTTATGTGCACTTGCTGTTAGTTTCAATTCGATTGCTTTTAGACCCACGAAGGTGCATCGTTTCATTGTGAATGGAACGGTTGAGGAGAATATTCTATCGCTAATTACCTCAGCCGATGACACGACCACGCTGGGGACTCACTGGGATCTGGAGAACATGACACTAGACAGTCTTAAGAAGCTATTCATACTCAAGGAGGAGTAGAACAAAGGAATTTAAAACAAAACATTCCGATTAGAGTTAAGCGCTCAATAGGGCTAATTTATTTTTTAAGCTACTAATATACAAACTTTATATATAAA
Organism: Drosophila simulans; assembly: GCF_016746395.2. Taxonomy (NCBI): domain Eukaryota; kingdom Metazoa; phylum Arthropoda; class Insecta; order Diptera; family Drosophilidae; genus Drosophila; species Drosophila simulans. Next base: position 6,077,866 of record NC_052522.2, read on the forward strand.
TATATAACTGCCACAATTCATCTATTGAGAAAATGTTGCAAATAGCAACTCTCAATTTAGACCAGAATCATTAAACTTAAGTCGAATTCACATAGGTATATTTTGTGTTCTCCTGAATAATGTACAGTATTTTATTTGTACTAGAATTAAGGACATTATATTTAATTGCATTAAAGAATATTTTTTGCTTAAAACTATATCATATCCATCTTAAACACACTCTTCTCATAAGGATTACAAGGTATTGCTTTTCACAAAAAAAACCCAGGATTGACCTTCTTTGACAGCGTTAAACGCTGGCCAAATCTCAGACATGATCGATTTTTAAAGCATCCAAAGTGGTGCCATCGGCATGCGCTTTCTGAGCGTAGTAGCCATCGTAGGAGCTTTGCGCCTTGTCAATCTCCTGCTGATGCTGCAACAGCTGCAGTTGCTCGTAGGCAGCCTCCTGAACCTTGCGGCGCTCCTCCTCCGCCAGTCGCTTCACCTCGTTCTCTTCGAACTGCTGCGCCTGGAGTTCAGCGGATGCAGCTGCTCGCTCCGCCGCTGCCTCCTGGTACTCGTCGTAGGAGTGCAGGCTGCGGTCACTGCTTTCCAGCTTGTGCAGCGAGGATAGCTGCTCCTTGGCCGCCTCCGCAATTTCGCGCCGCTTCTCCTCCGCCTGGCGCTTCGCCTCTCGCTTGCTGCGTTCCTGCTCTTCCAGCTCCTCGCGGGCGGCATAGAACTTGGGCGAAATGACGGGTGGACGGTTCTCGTGGGTGCGCTGGTGGCGCTTCAGCGCCGTCTCCTGGCGGAAATGGGTGCCGCAGGTCTTGCACTCAAAGGGTTTCTCGCCCGTATGAATCCACTCGTGATGCCTCAACGTTTGGGCCTTTGCGAATCTTTTGGGGCAAAAGCGGCAGGCAAAATCTTTGACCTTTTCGTGTATGATCTTATAGTGCCGCTTCATGTTTCCGATATTGTTGAATCCCTGACCACAACCGGGGCAGATATGTTTGCCCTCCTTCTTGGTAAAGTTCACCTGCGGCGACCATGACGGCACTGAAACAGAGGGTATGGGATTCACAGCAGTGCCAGCCAACTGTGCCAGATCCACTCGTTGTACGCGACGTGGATCTTTGGGAATGGTGGCCACGGATTCGGCACACACCTTGAGCAATTCGTCAGCAGCGTTTCGGGACATGATCGGCTCAATGGATTCCCCTTCAACTGGTGGCGCGGGTGGATTGTCGAACTGTTCACCAGGCGTCTCGCCCATTTCCACCTGCCGCTGGCGGTAGGTCTCAATAGCACGAAGCACGCGCTTCTCATGAGTCTTCAAGTGCTTGGTCAGACTCTTAGGATAGAGAAACTTCTTCCCACAGACCTAAGAATATTAAAAACAAAACGTTGCAATGAGGATGCTGGCTTAAAAGATCTTTCTACCCTTACCTTGCACTCGCAGCGCTTTTCCCCCGTGTGCGTCATCTCGTGGATCTTGCAGGCGTGTGACTTGCCAAAGGTCTTTCCACAGTATTGACACGCATAGTTTTTGATCTTCTCGTGCACGATCTTAATGTGGTTGGCCAGACTCTGCTTGTTGTGCGAGGCGTGCTCGCATATGTGGCACTTGAACTTCTTCTCCTGGGTATGCGTCAGTATGTGCGTGTTCCATTCCTGCCTGGTGGTTTTTCCCACCCCACAGTACGGACACACGTAGTTCTTAATGCCCGCGTGCCGCATCAGATGATCCTTTAGAGCACTATTGATCACGAACCTTTTGCCGCAGATGTTACAGGGGAATGGCAGCTCCTTGCCGTCGTGCTTGTACATGTGCTTCTTGAGCGCCATGGGACAGCGGAATACCTTCTCGCACTCGGTGCAAGGGTAATCCCGTGGAGGCGCCGCTGCCTTGGTGATGCCGTGCATCTTCTTCATGTGAAAGGTGAGTAGGCGTATGCGCGGAAAGGTCTTGCCGCAGCCATCGACATTGCAGGAGTGCACCTCGGATAGCTCCGTGTGGGCGTGGTCGATGTGAAGTCGTAATCCTCCAGCGGTGGTGAAACCTGCAAATGCATGTGGTTAAAACGAGAATGCGATTTGGAGCCATCATTACACACCTTTCCTGCAGGTTTCCACTTTGCACTGGAAGGGCAGGAGATCGTTGTGGTGCTTCATGTGCTCCTCATAGCGGATGGCCTTCTTGAACTTTTGGTGGCAAATGTGGCAGTCGATGATGCGGTGCAAGTGGCGTTCGCCAGGCGGAATCCTCTTGCGCCGGCTCTTTGACTTCTCTCCGTCCTCGTCCTCCTCCTCGGAGCCTGATGGGAACTCTTGGTCCTCCTCCTTAATTACAGCTGCCTTTGCTTTTGGTATCATCCGCGAATTATCCCGCAAGCGCTGGGCCAAAGGCACATCATCGTCACCATCGCTACTGTTGGGCTCAAAGTCCACATCTTGGTCAAAGTCTTCTTCGCTCTCCTCCGAGGATTCCGCGGCAAAGATGGTCATCAGATCGGCAGCGTCCAATTCATCTTGCTTCACTTCCTTCTCCACCTGCTCGGCCTCCTTGTCCACGTGCTCCAACATCTTGAACACATCCTCCTCGTTCTCGATCATCTCCATTTTGTGGTCCAGTAGCGGATCGAAGTTGATGCGATCCTCCTCGTCCTGCCCCACCAGCTCAGTCTCGTTCCCCGCCACGTTGAGCAAATCAAAGTTCTTCATCTGCGCACTCGCTGGCGGGCAAAAGACGTTCCTGGCCACCATGTCCTGGAACTTTTGCACCGAGTCCACGCACAGCTTTTGGAACTCATGCAGATCGTCCAGCCGGCTGAAGCACGGCGCGCACAGACACTTGGGGAAGCCATCCGACTGCTCCACGGCCAGCGAAGTGCAGACACACAGCTTCTTGGCCAATCCGGGGATCAGGAACAGGTCAAAGGATCCTGCGCCGCCGCCATTCTCTGGCAGGCGATTCAGGCAGATGCGACACACCGCGTGCACCGAGTACTGGGCTGCCTCGGCCTCCTCCTCCATGATGCCTGTTCCAGGGGGAATCTGCTGGCCAAATCCGCGGAATATTAAGCCGAGAAAAACTTTACGCGTCAGACGAACCAAAACAAATACCAAAAAATACCTCACAGTAATGCCAAGTACAAACAGCTATTTAAAAGCTAAATTATTAAACTGGCTTGAAATATGGATAGCATCAATAATTAATTGTAAATGTTCTAAAAATGTGTGCCGTTTTGAGTGTGATTTTCTATAAATATATGTATTAGCTGAAATTAAAAATATAGTTTTATATATGTTTCATACAAGTTGCATGGCTAGTGGAATGTAGCTAAAAAAAAGTCGAGTTGGCTGCACTACGGCTCACCTCTGTCTTGTTTACCAACAATACCCGCTTACCAGCACTGGAGAGAATTTGAAATTTAAATGTTCAATACTTATTACTGTTTATTATATTAAATCATTGTTAAATGAATACAATTAGTAAAGTACAAACTTAAGAAGTTTAAAGGGGGGTTTAAATACAATAAAAGATCAAATTATGATTGCAAAGTGACGAAAACTAGTTGGTAAACCTTAGAGACCTATAACTCATATGTCCTTCATAGAAACACATAATGAAAGGATCGGAAACGGAGGCGTAGACAGGTTGGGTTTGCTCGCAAACATTTCCATTTGATTCTGCCGCTCACACATGGTCCAACTTCAGTGCGTCCACCGAGGTGCCCTCCGCCTCCGCTTTCTGCGCGTAGAAGCCGTCGTACGTGTTCGTCTGCTTCTGCAGCTTGTTTAGCTGCTCGAAGGCAGCCTCCTGGATCTTCCGGAGCTCCGCCTCCGCCTTCCGCTTGGCCTCGTTCTCCTCGATCTGGTAGGCCAGCAGCTCGGCGGTGGCCGCTGCCCTTTCCGCCGCCGGATCCTGGTACTGCTCAAAGTTCTTCGGCTGCTGGCGCTTCACCGCGGTGCTGGACTCCGCCTTGGGACCAGCCGGCTCCTTGGGCTTGCCGGGCGGACGGGGCGGCTTGTCGTGCACCTTCATATGCGTCTTGAGCACCTGCTCCTGCCGGAAATGCTTGCCGCACACCTTGCACTCGTAGGGCTTTTCGCCAGTGTGTATGTACTCGTGGTGCCGCAGGTACTGCTTCTTGGCGAATCTCTTCGGGCAGAAGCGGCAGCAGAAGTCTTTGACCTTTTGGTGCACCACCTTGTAGTGCAGCTTCATGTTGCTCACGTGATTGAAGCCCTTGCCGCAATCCGGGCAGATGTGCTGCCCCTCCTTCTTGGTGAAGTTCACTTGCGGCGACCACGAGGGCAGGTTGACCGATGGAATTGGGTTGGCCACCGTTCCAGCCAGCTGGGCAATGTCCACCCGCTCGACGCGACCACGCAGGTGCGGACTGGGCTTGGCTATTGTCGAGGATCCACTGGCCCCGTCGCCCATTAAGGCATTGGCCCCCTGTGTCTTGGGCAGATCACGCTTCTCGTGCGTTTTCAAATGCTTGGTAAGGCCCTTCTCGAAGAGGAACACCTTGCCGCAGATCTTGCACTCGCAGCACTTTTCGCCGGTATGACTTCGCTCGTGAATCTTGCAGGCGTGTGACTTGCCAAAGGTCTTTCCGCAGTACTGGCAGGCAAAGTCCTTGCGCTTCTCGTGCACCACCTTCACGTGGTTGGCCAGCGCCTGTTTGTTGTGGGAGGCGTGGTCGCACTGCCGGCACTCGTACTTCTTCTCCTTCGTGTGGGTGAGGATGTGCTTGTTCCACTCCTGGCGCGTCGTCTTGCCCACTCCGCAGTACGGGCACACATGGTTCTTGATGCCCGCATGGCGCAGCAGATGGTCGCGCAGCACACTATTGATGGGGAAGCGCTTGCCGCAAATTTCACAGGCGAAGGGCAGCTCCTCGCCCGTGTGCTTGTACATGTGCTTCTTGAGGGCAGTGGGGCAGCGGAAGACCTTCTCGCACTCCGTGCAGGGGAAGTCCCTCTGCGGGGTGTCCACCTTGTGCACGCGTTTCATGTGGAAGCTGAGCAGCACGGGCCGGGCAAAGGACTTGTTGCAGCCCTCGTAGGTGCACGGATGCATGGCCGATGTCTCCGTGTGGGCGTGCTCCACATGGACGCGCAGTCCATTGGCGGTGGTAAAGCCTGGAATTGGAAAATAATCACATAAATCTACTTCTCGATGATCTGCATGCGGAGTTTACCCTTTCGGCAACTCTCGACGGTGCACTGGAAGGGTAGCAAGTCGTTGTGATGCTTCATGTGCTCCTCGTAGCGAATCGCCTTCTTGAACTTCTGGTGGCAGATGTGGCAGTCAATCAGGCGGTGGCGATCCCGTTCCGTAGCTGGAATCCTCTTGCGTTTGGGCTTGTCCTTGGGATTGCCATCGGAGTCGTCTGATGAGCTTGTCTCCTCGGACTCATCCTCCTCCTCCTCCTGTCTCTTGGCAGCCGACCTCGGCTTGCCCTTCGCCTTAGAACCACGGGTGGCTCCACGCCGGCTGCGCTGGGCCAGTGGAATGTCGTCGTCACTACTGATTTGGAAGTCTTCGTCGAGGTCGTTGTCGTTGCCGCTCTCAAAGGAGTCATCCTGAGATACTCGGCCAAACGGCTGTTCCATCTCCATCTCCACCTCTTCCACCTCCTTTTCGACGGACTCGAGCATCTTGAAGACTTCCTCCTCGTTCTCAATGATCTCGATTTTGGAGTTGAGCAGCGGATCGAAGTGCACGTTGTCCTCCTCCTCGCCCGGCAGATCCGCCACGGCGGCACTGGTGTCCAGGACATCGAAGTTTGTTTGGCAGGCGAAGGCGTTGCTGGCCACCAGATCCTGGAACTTTTGAACGGAATCGACGCACTGCTTCTGAAAGTCGTGTAGGTCGTTCAGCTTGGAGAAGCAGACGGTGCACAGGTTCTTAGGGAAGCCATCCGCCTGCTCCACGGACAAGGAGGTGCACACGCACAGCTTTTTGGCCAGACCGGGCACTCGGAACAGATCGTAGGCCGCCGAGTCGTCCACCGCGGACAGGCAGGTGCGGCACACCGTGTGGATGGAGTACTGGCTCCCCTCATTCATTTTGGACACTCAATTCGATGCTGGACGATCCCGAAAGCCAGAAATCGCGAAAACCACAGCAATTCGAAATGTTCTTTCGCCGAGAAAAAAATCCAATACAACACACATTTGTGTGTACTCGCGTGTGCGTGTGTGTGTGCGCTCGTCAGCAATTCGGGTTATCGATTGCCCGCACGCGACGAGTACACTCGCTGAAAAACTGCGCAGCTCTAGCACTCGCCACACACACTCAGGCGTTTTGTTTTGTTTTTCCCATGCACATGCATATGCGCAGCGGAGAGGGTACGATGGGCGTATTAGACCCAGCGAGTGTGTGTATTCGCAGTCAAGTCACACAGTCGAGTGACTGCCTGACAGCTACGAGCACAATACTAGCACTAGATCAATACAAAGAGTCTGAGAATTTAAAATAAAAAATATAACTGCTTTTGTTGGAATATTAAATACATTTTTAAACAAAAATAAATTATTATAAGGACTTTTAAAATTCATTAAATTGTTGGTATGTCAATAAATAAGGTTGTATGTTTCTATGAATCGTTTCTATAGCAGCTTTATTCTCACTTGTCAAGCTGAGTAAGACGTTTACCAATAAAAATGGAGCAACCAGACAAGGAAGTACAAGCTCTCGAAGCCGAAGTTAAAGTATTGAACACGGAACTGGCACTACAAAATGCCGGGAATAGAAGAAATAGGCTTAAGCGGGAGATCGCAGAGTTGGAGGAGGCCATGGAGAAGCAGAGGATAGCATTGGTGAATGCCAACAAAAACAGGAAGGCAGCTAAGACAATTATCTTAAGTCTGATGGATTTGAATCAGAAGGGCGGTAAAACCCCAACAGTTAAGTCACCAACTAAGTTTTGAAGAAGTATTACATAAGATAACCCGATTTGTTTTAGGGGTCAAATAGTCCTTCAGACAATGAAGGATCCTCTGAGGATTTCGACTTGGATGAAGAATAGAAACTTTTCCAGTAAAAACCCCAAAATGTTCACCAAAATGTTTCTTAATATTCGATTAAAAATCAATTATCATCTTTATTTGTCTAAATTTAAAGAACGGAATATATAAAATAAAATTCAGCATAACCATCCAGATGGATTTCAGCTAAAAAGGACTTATTTTTATTTAAATTAAGGTTTGATTAAAGTTCGTGCGGGCTAAAAAAACGGTTTATTGCTATCAATATATATTTTTAAAAAATCACTGGTATTGCAAAAGTGGTCTCTTAGTCCCGCCCACCAGATGGAAACTCCAATGGCGTTATGAATATTACTTTTAATCCATTACTCTAAGTAAGCACGGGAGACATTACACGAAAAACAAAATAATACATATATTGCATGTATGTATAAACGTAGTACGTAAAAAGTATGAAGTGTTCATATTGTAATATGCACTCGGATAATCTGGAGTGCCTATAAACCTACAATCTGATCCAGCTAGAGAGCAATTCGAGGCATGCCTACAACTTTTCCGGACAGTGGCGCAGCTGCATTGGAAGTGGATACATATGGATGTGGCTAGGTTATGCATATATGCTAGTAAAGTAGAGCCAATCCTGCTGCCTAGACGTGGTCGATCTTCAGGGCATCCAGGCTGGTGCCCTCGGATTGCGCTTTCTGCGCATAGTAGCCATCGTACGAGGTGGTCGCCTTGATGATCTCCTGCTGCTGCTGCAGCTTCGTCAGCTGTTCGCAGGCCGCCGCCGCGATCTTCTGCCGCTCGATTTCCGCCTTCCGCTTGGCCTCGTTCTCCTCCAGCTGGTGCGCCAGCAGCTCAGCGGTGGCCGCTGCCCGCTCCACCGCCGGATCCTGGTACTGGTCAAAGTTACGCGGCTCGGCGTCCGGCTCCAGCTTGCGGAACGTGATCTGAGTGGGCGCACTGCGCTCGGGCACGTGTCTCCGGTTCGGCTTCTCGTGCGTCTTGATGTGTTTCTTGAGTGCCGTCTCCTGGCGGAAGTGCTTGCCGCAAATCTTGCACTCGAAGGGCTTCTCGCCCGTGTGGATCCATTCGTGGTGCCGCAGAATCTGTGCCTTGGAGAATCTCTTCGGGCAGAAGCGACAGGCAAAGTCCTTGACCTTTTCGTGGATGATTTTGTAGTGAAGTTTCATGTTTCCAATGTTATTGAAGCCACGCCCACAGCCTGGACAGATGTGCTGGCCTTCCTTCTTGGTGAAGTTCACCTGCGGCGACCACGAGGGCACCGAGACGGAAGGTATTGGATTCACAGCAGTGCCCGCCAGCTGTGAAATGTCCACCCGCTGGACGCGTCGCGAGTTCTTCGGTTTGGGAGGCATTGCAGCGGTCCCGCCGCCGCAGGCCTTCAGCATGTCCTCACTGGGCATCTGGCTGGGGTCCATTGGCACCAAACCGTCCGACTGCATCTGCATCGGCATCTGGCCCGGCATCGGTACGGACATTTGGCCGGGCATGGGAATGTTAAGCTGCTGGCGAAGAGGCTCCGCCGGCGGCAGATCCCTTTTCTCGTGCGTCTTCAAATGCTTGGTGAGGCTCTTCTCGCAGAGGAATATCTTGCCGCAGATCTTGCACTCGCAGCACTTCTCCCCCGTGTGACTCCTCTCGTGCACCTTGCAGGCGTGCGACTTGCCGAAGGTCTTTCCGCAGTACTGGCAGGCAAAGTCCTTGCGCTTCTCGTGCACCACCTTTACATGATTGGACAACGCCTGTTTGTTGTGCGAGGCATGGTCGCACTGCCGGCACTTGAACTTCTTCTCCTTGGTGTGCGTGAGGATGTGCGCGTTCCATTCCTGGCGCGTCGTCTTGCCCACCCCGCAGTACGGGCACACATGGTTCTTGATGCCCGCGTGCCGCATAAGGTGATCCCTTAATGCACTATTGATTACAAAACGCTTGCCGCAGATATTGCAAGGATACGGAAGCTCCTCGCCCGTGTGCTTATACATGTGCTTCTTGAGTGCTGTGGGGCAGCGGAATACGGTGTCGCATTCTGTGCAGGGGAAATCTCGAAGCGGAGCAGCCGCCTTGGTGATGCCGTGCACCTTCTTCATGTGGAAGGTGAGCAGGCGGACGCGCGGGAAGGTCTTGCCGCAGCCCTCGGCGATGCAGGCGTGAACCTCGGACAGCTCTGTGTGGGCGTGGTCGATGTGAATGCGCAGCCCATTGGCGGTGGTGAAACCTGAAAGGTGGGATGTCATAGAGATCGGATACTTATATTTATTAAGCCCGCGTTATACCTTTCTTGCAGGTCTCCACCTTGCATTGGAAGGGCAGCAGGTCGTTGTGGTACTTCATGTGCTCCTCGTAGCGGATGGCCTTCTTGAACTTCTGGTGGCAAATGTGGCAGTCGATGATGCGGTGCAGGTGGCGTTCCTCCATGGGAATGCGCTTCCTCTTCGGTTTGTCGCCCCGCGATGTGCCGTCTTCGGAGTCATCTGATTCGGAGGATGAGTCGCTCAAGTCCTCCTCCTCTGGCGGAGGCGGTTTTATCTTTTTGGGCCGTCCCCGAGGCCTCGGCTTGGGTTTGTCTAGGTTGCTAAAACGGTCCTGCTGGGATCCTGATCCGGTAGCTGGTCCCCTCATGCGCTGGGCCAGCGGAATGTCATCATCGCTGCTGTTTGGCTCGAAGTCCAGATCGTGGTCGTTGTCATTGCCGCTCTCGATGGAGGAGTCGTCGTCGAACATCTTGACGGAAACGTTGCCCCCGTCATCCTCCTCTACCTTGGCCTCCTTCTCCACCTCCTCGGCTTCTTTGTCGACGTGCTCCAGCATCTTAAAGACATCCTCCTCGTTCTCGATCAACTCCATCTTGTGGTTCAGCAGCGGATCATAGTTGACGTGGTCCTCTTCCTCGGCCGGGTAGTCCTGCACGGCAACGTTGGGATCGAAGACGTCGAAGCTGCTCTGGCAGGCGAAGACATTGCTGGCCACCAGATCCTGGAACTTTTGCACGGAATCGACGCACTGCTTCTGAAAGTCGTGCAGCTCGTTCAGCTTGGTGTAGCACAGAGTGCACAGGTTCTTCGGGAAGCCGTCGTTCTGCTCCACGGACAAGGATGTGCAGAAGCATAGCTTCTTCGAAAGACCTGGCACCAGATACAAATCGTAGGCGGCGTCGTTCTGCAGGTGGTTCAGACAAATCCTGCACAGGCTGTGGATCGAGTACTGCCTGCCCTCGTTCATCTTGCTTTCAATCGCAATCGGCACTGCGGATCGGGGCGGTTTTCTATAGCTTTTTGCGTCTCTCTCCGGTCAGTAAGCAATAAAATAATATTGACACAGAAAAAATTGTATACTCGTCGACTGGCAATCGGGCGAGTGGGCAATAAGCAAGTACTTCTGCCAGCGAGTTACTCGCCCGAGTGCCTAGTTGTTATGCGTTCCAGGGCTGGACAACCGATGTTTTTTCTTACCTTCTTATTTGCAATTCTAATTAGGTTGCAATAACTATAGTATATAAATAAAAAAAATAAAAACAAACAAAATAATTAATTTAACTAAATAGATATTGTTCGTATACTTCAAGTAATATTTCAGGGTCTTTTAAGAATATTTTACAAGCTGAGCACTAACTAACAGCAACGAAAATGAACTTAAAATATATAGATATTGGTATGTATATACAGAAAAAAGGTAAAACAATTTTTTGTTTAATAAGAAGCAACGAATTTTATGAATACTAACTGATGTTAAAAATATACAAACTGGGCATCAAGAAAATAGATACGAAATTAACGTACTACATTTCTATATCGAGTTAAAGTCAAAAATAAATTAATATAAATAAATGTATTTTAACTAGGCACACGCATGGTCTTTCTAAAAAGCACTTCAATTTAAACAAGTTTATATAAAATAAAAGAATCCAAGTATGCTGTTTACTAGGCACCCCACTACACCGAAATGGGTTAATGACATAGCGAAACGGTCAGACTGCCTGTCACACTGGAACAAATTTGTTTTGAAGCTTCGATTGTGATCTCCCCGAGAGTTGAAAGAAATGGGCACTAGGGAGCTCCAGTACTCCGTCCAATCGCTTTGTCTCACCTGCCTTGTACACCTGGAGCATGGTGGTGGACACGATCTCTTCGTGGTTCCAGATCTGTTCCAGAAACTCAGGGCTTGCACTTCGTTTGATGCGGATCAGAACGACGGTTTCCCGAGAAACCTGTGCACCAAATGTTTCACCAAGCTGAACGACCTGCACGACTTCCGCGAACTATGCGCAGGATCCATTAAACGTCTTAAGGAAATGGTGACCAGCCAGAGGAATATGTCCATGGGTGTATTCGAATCTATAGCTGATGATTCTGAGGCACCTGAAAGGACAGAGGAGCCGGCCAGTTTCGATCCCCTGCTGAATAACAAACTAGAGATGATTGACAACGAGGAGGATGTGTTCAAGATGCTGGAAAAGGTTGACAAGGAACTAGAGGAGCATCCAAGGGACCAAAGCGAGGAGGATTTCTCCAGTGCAGAGCACAACGGACTGGAGGAGAAGAAAATGGCGTCGGAAGGGTTCACCAACGATGACGAGCAGGCCATGGAGCAGCGACAGATTCCGAACGACAAGCGAAAACTGCATCGCCTTATGAGCTGTTCCATCTGCCAGCAAAAGTTCAAAAAGCAATCAAAGTTCGAGGAGCACATGAAGCACCACAATGACCTGTTGCCGTTTCAGTGTCAGGAGGAAAGTTGCCGCAAGGGCTTCATCACAGCCGGTGCACTGCGTTTGCACTTAGACTATGCGCACTCCAAGAAGAAGGATGCGATTCCCTGCACCGTGGAGGGCTGTCAATTTGTTTTTTCCCGTCTCCGTCTGCTGACCATCCACTTGAAGAAGGTTCACAACCAGACGAGGGTTAGTGCTCCGCGGGGTGAACAGTCTTGCAAGGAATGCGGCGCGGTTTTTCGTTGTCCGATGGCTATGAAGAAACACATGTACACGCACACGGGCGAAGAGTTCCCCTATCCGTGTACCATTTGCGGCAAGGGCTTTTGCATCAACAGTGCCCTAAAGAATCATCTTCTCCGGCATGCTGGCATCAAGAACTACGTGTGTCAGTACTGCGGAGTGAGAAAGACCACCCGCCAGGAATGGAGCACGCACATTCTGATCCACACCCAGCAGAACCAGTTTAAGTGCCGCATCTGCGACTATGCCACCCACACTAAGCGGTTGCTAGAGAGCCACGTTAAGATCGTGCATGAGAAAATCCGGGATTTTGCTTGCCAGTACTGTGGAAAGACGTTCGGGAAAGCGTACTCCTGCAAAATACACGAGATGGCGCACACTGGTGAGAAGCTATGCGAATGCAAGGTAAGGGAAATACTAGTATATCCTTGTTACCAAAGTCTGACTTGTTTTCGCCTCGCAGATTTGTTACAAAAAGTTCCTGCATACGCAGAGTCTCAACAAGCACCTCAAGATTCATGAGAAGAGCGTGGAAAAGGCTCTGGAAAGTTTTAAACAGCGGCAAGTAAATAGCGACGCCAGTGACAGTCAAGGGGACTCGGATCAGCTGCTGAAGGTGTTTGCCGAATCCGTAGCCAGCATTCCTAAGAATCCCCGCCGCGTAGAGCAAGTGGATTTCGGCCTACTGGCAGGGACCGTAGTGAATCCCACAGACCAGATTCAGTCTGTTCAGAAGGAGGGTATGCACTTTTGTCCCAGCTGCAGTCAGGGATTCAAGAATATAGGCAACATGAAGCGCCACTACAAGAGCGTCCACGAAAAAGTCAAGGACTTTGAGTGCCGTTTCTGCTCCCGTCGCTTTGCCAACTCTCAATCCTTGAAGCAACACGAGTGGATACACACTGGCGAAAAGCCCTTCGAGTGTAAGACTTGCGGCAATCGCTTTCGCCAAGTAGCGGCGCTCATCCGTCACCAAAAAGTCCATGACGAAAAGCCGCCAAAGTGCCTGGGGGAGAGAGCTGAGTGTAGAGAAAAGACTGAGGCTCTACGGCAGGAAATTGTGAAGATCGCCAAGGAGGAGCTCAAGGATTTGGTGTCCCAAGGGGCACTGGAGAAGCAGCAAAACACCTACGAACAGTATGAGGCAGCGGCAGCTGGCCAAACTGGTCCTGACTTAAAGGAGGAACCTTAATTGGCGAATAGTTTAGGATTACATAGGGCAAGAGACTTCCCCTAAGAGTAGAAATTTTTATTGTTGGTTAATATTTAACTATTGTTATCCTAGTTCTAAGTTTTTAAATAAACTTGACCAAAATGGCAAACTTTGGAATAACTAATGGTTTTGCGGAGCAAAACTTGTTAAAAAAAATTCGTTAGAAATACAAACAAATGTTTCTAGTTTTTCAATTTTTTTTTTATTTTTACTTTCACTTGCTTGTTATTTTGATGAGAGAGTGTCTTAATGTCGTCAAATGATTGCAAACAGCCGGAACCGGGCTCAAATGGCTGCACTCCGCGATGTCCGGCCGTTTATATGATAGATGGAGTGATGGATGGATGATAATGATTAGATTCAAATGATACAAAATGCGATCAAAAAAAATCTACAAGTAGATAGCAAAAATTTGGTATACACATAAGTAGAGCAAGAAGTTCCCTAAACAATGGAAAATGGTCGATGGAAGTGGGGGCGTCATCTGGTGGGGCCCAATGTCTGGCTCTGCCCCATCCCCGCCTGCCGCATCGAGTGCGGGTTCTAAGGAGCCTCCGGCGTCTTCAGATTGTACTTGGCCTTAATGTTGTTCAATTCCTCCTGCTTCTTGTCCATGTCCACGCGCTTGAAGGCCTTGTTGGATTGGTAGTAGAGCACCACCAGATAGCGATTGCACACATTGAAACCGGACAAATGGTCGCAGGCGTTCTTGGCATCGAAAATGTCCTCGTAGACGACAAAGGCGGTGCCACGCGTTTCCGGAGTGTTGCCTCTGCAAAAGATACGCAAATTTCTTGAGAGGATTCACGTCGAATAGCATAGACATCTTCAATCTTACACGCGTATCTGTCGAATGGCTCCAAATTTGCCGAATATGTCGTACATCTCGTCCGAGGTGATTTTGTACGGCAGGTTCCGCACGTACAATAGCCGATTCACCTCTGGCGGCAGGCGGATCTGCAAAAGAAATAGCACTTTTCACTCAATCCATTTGCCATTTGCAGGTTTTCTGCTCACATGGTTGCGCTTGTTCATGTCCGGTCGCTTCGGATGTTAAGCGGCGACAAGGCGAGAAACTTTCACTCGACCGCGGGGAAAGCGTGTGGCGGCTTTGTCTGACCCGGGATGAATGTCCTGAAGCGTGGTCCTTTGTTTAAAATTAATGACTCCTCTGTCTGGCCTCAAACCCAAACAAAATTGAACAGGGTGGCGAATGCGGGCACTCTAAATGGCAAGAGTGTGGCCGCTTTTCAAGAGCCGGTTCGAGTGTGACCGTGCAGCAGCATTTAGATATGGGAGGAAGTTGGTTACATCGGAGCAGCTTTGGACTGCTTTAATTCATTTTTTTAATTTTCACAAATTAAAAAATTAAAAAGTGACAAGTAAAATAATTTGTTGTTCGGAAATGTTTTATCAGAGTGATTCATCCATGTTAAGCTGCTAATAGATATTAAATTATTGATAGGCGGCCAAGTCAAAAGTTCAATTGTGCATTAAGCACAATAAATTAAAAAGAAAACTACATATCATATAATTTAAAAGCCGTCACGACACGCTATCATCTCTAATAAAGAAAAAGCATACTCCCTCGCTCGTGCACGGTCACACTGTATAGATCTAGCTAATTGTGCAAAGAAAAGGCGAAAAAAGAGAAAATTTACGCGAAATCTTAAGAAAATTCCAACTAAAATAGCTTTAAAGCACAGCCAACACCCAAAGGTGAGTAGGGGGTATGCGGACAACGCAGGACTTATCTCGGAAAATCGTTTTCAACCGCACGCCCGATGTCACGAAATATGGCGGAGGAAGGCGAGTTCTATTCGTGTGTTTTTTTGTCTGGGGTTGTATCAAGAAAATCGCACGTTACTAGCGGGGCAGGGCTTTCAACTCCCGCCTTCCGCCGTAAAACCATTAAATGCCAAGAGAAAATCGCACGAAAAACGTAAATTTTACAACAGCAGATGTCTGTTTGCGGGTGTGGGTGCAAAATGCCCTGGTGTGCGTGAGTGGCCTCGAACAGAGTGTCTCTGGTGCTCTCTCTTTCTCCCCCATTTGCTACCCTTTGCGAGGCCATTAACCCTAATTTCTAATTTCAAATTCACTATTCAAACTTAAAACCCTTGCGATCTTCCCTTGCAGCAGCAAAATGACGTGGGAACCACAGGGAGAAGGTCTGCAACAGATCATAGCGATCCTCAAGGAGTCGCAGTCGCCGGACACAGCCACTCAAATGGCCGTACAGATGGTGAGTAATAGCTTCCGCCAGGAATGGAACCTCGAACTGCACGTACATTTTGTGCCCTTCTCAACAGAAACTGGAGGAATTCAATCGCTACCCCGACTTCAACAACTATCTTATCTATGTGCTGACGAAACTGAAGACAGAGGACGAGCCCACGAGATCACTCAGCGGCCTAATCCTCAAGAACAACATACGCATGCACGGCACCACTCTACAGCCGGAAATCGTGGAGTATATCAAACACGAGTGCCTGCAGGCAGTGGGCGACTCTTCGCCTCTGATCCGTGCCACCGTAGGCATCCTGATCACCACCATCGCCAGCAATGGCGGTCTGCACAACTGGCCGCAGCTGCTTCCATCTCTCTGCGAAATGCTTGACAACCAGGACTACAATGTGTGCGAAGGAGCATTCAGTGCCCTGCAGAAAATTTGCGAGGACTCTGCCGAAATTTTGGACTCCGCAGCGCTCAATAGGCCATTAAACGTAATGATTCCAAAATTCCTGGAGTACTTCAAGCACAGCAGTCCAAAGATCCGCTCCCACGCCATTGCCTGCATCAACCAGTTCATCATAAACAGATCACAGGCTCTGATGCTAAACATAGACAGCTTCATTGAGAACCTCTTTCACCTGTCATCAGATGAGGACCACGAGGTGCGCAAAAACGTGTGCCACGGACTGGTCATGCTGCTGGAGGTGCGAATGGACCGTCTGATGCCGCACATGTCGCAGATTATTGAGGTATATTTTAAAATAACATATATAATTAATATTTATAATCTGAATAATTTTTTTTTAAATATCTTATTTAACGATTTTAGTACATGCTGTTGCGCACCCAGGACACCGATGAGGGTGTGGCCCTGGAAGCTTCCGAGTTCTGGCTTTCACTGGCCGAGCAAAGCATCTGCAAGGACGTGCTTGCCCCTTACCTTGCACAATTAGCGCCAGTTCTTGTACGAGGCATGCGTTACTCAGAGGTCGACATAATTCTCCTCAAGGGAAACGTTGAGGAGGATGACATGGTGCCCGATCGAGAAGAGGATATCCGCCCGCGTTTCCACAAGTCCCGTGCACACACAATCAGGAGTACACAAGAGGGAGGAGCTGGAGCGACAGGCGATGATGACGACGACGAATTTGAAGATGGAATGGACGACGATAGCTCGCTATCAGAATGGAACTTGCGCAAGTGCAGCGCTGCCGCTCTCGATGTATTGGCGAATGTTTTCCGGGAGGATTGTCTGCCCGTTGTGCTGCCCATCCTGAAGGAGACTCTGTTCCACCAAGAATGGGTGATCAAAGAGAGTGGTGTGCTGGCCTTGGGAGCTATTGCGGAGGGCTGCATGCAAGGCATGATCCAACACTTGCCAGAGCTGATTCCCTACCTAATTAGCTGTCTGTCCGACAAGAAGGCACTGGTGCGCTCCATCACATGCTGGACGCTCTCGCGATACGCCAATTGGGTTGTCAACCAGCCGCACGACCAGTACTTGAAGCCTCTAATGGAAGAACTGCTGAAGCGCATCCTGGACTCGAATAAGCGCGTTCAGGAAGCTGCGTGCTCTGCCTTTGCCACTCTGGAGGAGGAGGCCTGCACGGAACTGGTGCCCTATCTGGAGTATATTCTAAAGACGCTCGTCTTTGCCTTCTCCAAGTACCAGCACAAGAACTTATTGATACTGTACGATGCAGTGGGTACTTTGGCGGACTCCGTCGGTCATCATCTGAATAAACCACAATACATTGACATCCTGATGCCTCCGCTAATTGATAAGTGGAATCTGCTAAAGGACGACGATAAGGATCTGTTCCCTTTGTTGGAGTGCCTGTCGAGCATCGCCACTGCCTTGCAGTCCGGCTTTCTGCCCTACTGCGACCCCGTGTATCGAAGGTGCATCTCCCTTATTGAGCAGACTATCAACCAGGAAATGGTAATCTACTTGTCATTTTCTTAAGTAATATTTTTAAACAATCTAAATCGCCCCAAGCTGTGTAAACAAAACCAAACGTACGACCATCCCGACAAAGAGCGCATGATTGTCGCCCTAGATCTGCTGTCTGGCCTAGCCGAGGGTTTGGATCGCCAAATCGAGACACTGGTGGCCAACAGCAACATTATGCATCTACTCTACCAGTGCATGCAGGACGTTCTGCCTGAGGTATGTCTCCCTCAAAACCAATCTTTTCGAAATCATCCTTTGAATTTCTATAAAATTGTTGCATTCCCCAGGTTCGCCAATCTTCGTTTGCCCTGCTGGGTGATTTGACTAAGGCCTGTTTTCCCCACGTGCATCCCTTCATGGGCGAGTTCTTCCCCATCCTGGGTCAAAACCTTAACCCAGACTTCATTTCGGTCTGCAATAATGCTACTTGGGCCATAGGCGAAATCTGCATGAAATTGGGTAAGTAGGAGGAGCTAATTAGTAGGAGTATTAAGATCGTTTTAATATATATTTTGATTCAAAGGTGAGGAGACTAAGCAGTACATACGCCTTGTACTCAGCGACCTTTTCATCATTATCAACCGTCCGAACACGCCCAAGACACTGCTGGAGAACACAGGTAATTCGTTTGGGCTGATAGAAATCTTTCGAATTTCCCGAGCTATCTAAGAACTTATATGCGATCTGTTTGTATATATATTACTCTGAATGTATGCGTGTATGTGGATGTCTGGAAATTTGTTTCTGTTTTAATTTGTGTTACTTGTTGCATGAGCAGCAACGAAACGAAATCGAACCTCATTCCCATACAACATGCATAGATATAGATCGACGAGAATCGCAATTGATATTCAATTCGAGTTTAGCAATCAATCGCAGCGAACTACGTATGATATTGATTTATTCAGTTGATTTATTTATACTTATTTCTTTTGTTCTTTTAGCAATAACAATCGGTCGTCTAGGTTATGTGTGCCCAATTGAAGTGGCTCCTTATTTGCCCGAATTTGTACGACAGTGGTGTGTAACACGTTTTATATTTAAATAGCTTATTCTTTCCTTCTATTCTCTTATCTATCCTTCCCGTTACTCCCATTACTCTTAAATTACGCTTAAACACAGAAATCTATAAGCACATCGATCTATTCCTTTGTTCCACAACTCACTCACTAACAATCAACATCATTTAACTGGAAATTCAATTTGCTTTTAAACTTTCGTGTTTGCCAAGCCTGCTAATTTAGTTTACTTTCCCTGAAAACGTCACTTAAACACTTTCTTTGAAAAATGCAGGTGCACATCGTTGCGGCACATACGAGACAATGATGAGAAGGACTCAGCCTTCCGTGGAATGTGTCATATGATCACGGTGAATCCAGCTGGCGTGGTAGCAGACTTTATATTCTTCTGCGATGCCATCGCCTCCTGGGTTAGCCCACCGGAGGATCTGCATCATATGATACAGAAGGTTTGTACCTTACAGGCGTTACCTATTTTCTTTATTTCACAAATATTTTCTTCAAGATTCTGCACGGCTTTAAGACCCAAGTGGGCGAGGAGAACTGGCGTCGATTTGTGGAGCAATTCCCGCCAACTTTGGCCGAGCGCCTGTCCACAATGTATACCATCTAAGGCTAGCCATGCCATAAAACACCCACCTTCACCCATTAGCGAGCCAAGCAGCAACTTTTTAACTAGACAATTATGTACAAGTATGCGTAATAAGCGTGTCGTCTTTATCTTTAGCCTCCTTAAGTTATCTGATTCGATGGAGTTCGAATGTTAAGTTAACATTGAAAACCTAAGCTTATAGAAATCGAAAAAACAGCAAATCCACATAAAAGCAACTACATAACTATATTTAAAGCCACAAACATATATCGAAAAATCGAATAGAGAAGAATCCTATATATTTGAATTCAAGCTAGAGGATCTTTGATCTGTAGAACCTCTTTAGGAGCACGTCTGTCCGCTTACCGCATATAAAATGCCTTTCTTGTGTAGAAAACTCAGTAGGAACCACTAGAAAATGATGTGTTCCGGCCGTACTTAACCGGAGTCAGTGCTATAGCAGATATGACCCCATTTTCCAATACACTCAGCCCCAAAACCCCAGCCGAAAATAGAGTTGAATATGTTAAACACACGTGTGTTTCTCATATTGTAATAGAAAAGCTAAACGAAAAATCGTCGAAACTAAATGATATTGCGGGTCCTCGTCGCGGTAATTAATAACTAACTAACTAAATGAAATCTTTGAATGGTGAAAGTGTTGGGTCTCCTGTGAAATCCTAAGATCAGAAATGGGAAAAATGGATTCAATGGCAGGTGCACACAAAATTGTTACAAATCAAACAAAGACTGATGTTCAACTCCGTTCAAAAACCATAGAAAGCATTCATCAACAGCGGATTCGAATTTCCCAGAAGTATCCAACACTTTCCTCATCTATATAACAAACAAAAAATGGAATCAAAAAAAATCGTCGCGTTTCGGGTTCTAACGGTTTCGCGTTCGCGTATTTTCGTCGCTCGTTCGTAATCGTAATCGTCGTTCGTGGTATCTCGTCGGGTAAAACAAAAGAAAAAGGAAAAAAGGATATAATACAAGGATAACGATAATATTGCAACTGTTACTGATACAAATTTACTGATACACTTAATGATATTCATATGCTATACAAAATTAGGTGTTTTTTTACGCATTGTGAAAGCGAAAAGCAAGCAAATAGGGAAACATTGTAAAATTGAGATTAGGATTTTGTTGAGTAACTTATTTATTTTCCATTAACTGAATACAAAAGCAACCATTGACTGATCACTTTTTAAAGTATTATTATATAATTTTTTTTGTATAGGGACAAGTGTAATTAATGAACTATTATTATTTTCTTCGAACTTTTATATCATTTGTATAGGCTCGTGTTTTGCGTAACCTCTATAATTTACGATCTTTGTACAGAACAAATTTTTTACAATTATATGATTAGGTGTAAAGTGTACTACTAAATGAAAACAAAAGTCTTTGAAATTGTCGCGGAACAACTAAAACATACGAAAAATAAAACTAGGGAAAACCAAACTCAGTCAAATACAAATTAAATGGATGATTATGAAGCGGAAGAAGAGTAAGTAAATCTAAGTAATAGTATTATGTAATTATGCAAACCGTGTTTACGTTTGTGTTTTTATTTCGTTTCGAAAATGGGGGAACGTGTGATAATAAAGTAACTTCGGGTCGTTCGTTCGCGTCGCGTTAAACTCAATCAACTTAAAAACTAACAATAAGGGACTTTCGCCCCCGAGTCCCAAATAATAATCGCAATACTTGATAACTTGATAATAATACGGTCTAACTAAAGCGGAAGCATAGCAATTGCTAAAACTGAAACTAAACTAAAATGAAAAATCGTGATTTCGTTGTACCTTAATCCGGATTCATCGCGGAATCCGGTCGCGTTCGCGTGCGTTTGTATCTCTCTCGGGTGATCTTAGTGATTAGCGTTTAAGCAGAAAAAAATGAAAACAAAAAAACTGAATCAACACTACTACAACTACACACACACACACAACATTGAACATATACACACCACACATATACAGCAATATGAAATATATATATAGATTTTATGCAGAGTAGGTTTTTGTTCAAAATATTATTTTTCTTTACGATAGGGCAAACCAAAAAACAAGTAGGGAACATCAAATAAACTAAATGTTAGGTCAAGCTAGGGCAAGAAACAAATTAAAACATCAAATCAAAAGATATTTGTGCAGCATTAGAACATTTTTATTTCCTATTTATTTCATTATTATCGTGTGTATGCTATTAAATCGATGCAGAGAACATACCAACTGTTTTTAGTCCTTTACACAATTATGATATTTAACTTCCGTTGTTTCTTTAAGTAAATCAAGACCAAGCCTAGTAAACATTGTTTTATCATCTATACCTTCATAAACAGCGCGTAAAACTTTTCGTTCATCGAACGTTCAACTCTGATAGGTTTATACCCCTAAATCGTTTAAGCTTAAAACCACTGTCTAGGCTAAATCAAATGTTCTGCAAATGTCTAACGAAATTGAATATATATACGCGCCTATATGCATAAATAACATACGCATATATATGAAATACATGCATGTATGTATAATCCCTACATCAAACTATATGGATTACAGATTATTCTTCTGGAGTTTATATATTTGTTTGACTAAAACTCCATTTCAAAATTCAACTATCAAGATTTGTGTAAATTGAAAAGTATATATATGAATAAATATGTATGTATAACATTACCCATCAAGATAATCGATTTCCTGATTTGGATGGGATATGAGTAGGCCGAGATCGGAGTGTCATTCTCTGTCAATTCGGTAGCTCCCTTTGGCAGACCTTACCCCACATTTATCACACAAAACACGACTAACTCTCGCATCAGCAGCAAAATGGCATGGACACCACGGGATGAAGGTCTGCAGCAGCTCCTACCAATTCTCAAGGACTCGCAGTCTCCCGATAAAGCCACGCAGTTAGCCGTGCAAACGGTAAGTACCGAAGACCCAACTGAATTAGCAATCCTCATCGGGTTCCGTAGAAGCTGCAGCAACTCAACTGCTTACCGGACTTCAACAACTATCTCGTCTATGTGCTCACGAATCTGAAGACGGAGGACGAGGCAACGCGCTCCATGAGCGGCCTAATCCTCAAGAACAACATTCGCATGTACGACATCACTCAGCAGCCGGAGCACATGGAGTATATTAAACACGAGTGCCTGCAGGCAGTGGGCGACTCTTCGCCCCAGATCCGTGCCACCGTGGGCATCCTGATCACCACCATCGCCAGCAATATCGGTCTGAACAACTGGCCGCAGCTGCTTCCATCTCTCTGCGAAATGCTTGACAACCAGGACTACAATATGTGCGAAGGAGCATTCAGTGTCGTCCAGAAAATTTGCGAGGACTCTGCCGAAATTTTGGACCATAGGCCATTAAACACAATGATTACAAAGTTCCTGGAGTACTTTAAGCACAGCAGTCCAGTGATCCGCTCCCACGCCATTGCTTGCGTCAACCAGTTCATCATAAACAGATCACAGGCTCTGATGCTGAATATAGACAGCCTCATTGTGAACCTCTTAGACGTGCCCTCGGATGATGACCCATCGGTTCGCATGAACGCCTGCCATGCATTGGTGGGTCTGGTGCGGGACCGCTTAGACCTCATGATGCCGCACATGTCGCAGATTATTGGGGTATGAAGTTTTGACTGGATATTAAGGTTTAGTTTAAAAAAAAATCTCTGTAGCTCATTTTGTTGCACTCAGTGGACGCCGATGAGAACGTGGCTCTGCAGGCCTGCGAATTTTGGCTGTCATTGGGAAAGCAGAGAAACTGCAGGAATATACTTTCTCCCATTCTATCGCAGTTGGTCCCAGTCCTTGTTCGCCGAATGCAATACACGGAGACGGACATTGTTCTTCTGAAGGGCGAAGTAGATGAAGATGACGAGCCTGATAGACAGCAGGATATCAGTCCACGTTTCCACATGTCCCGCGTACACGGTATAAGTAATGAATTGGATGAAGACCCGGATGAAGACTGGGATTTGGCATGGAACTTGCGCAAGTGCAGCGCATCTGCCCTCGACATTATTTCGAATATTTTCGGCGAGGAGTGTCTGCCCTTCTTGCTGCCCATCCTAAATGAGACGCTACTCCACCAGGAATGGGTGATCAAAGAGAGTGGTGTGCTCGCCCTGGGAGCTATTGCGGAGGGCTGCATGCAGGGCTTGATCCAACACTTGCCAGAGTTGATTCCCTACCTAATTAGCTGTCTGTCTGATGAGAAGCCACTCGTACGCTCCATTACATGCTGGACGCTCATGCGATTCTTGAAATGGGTGCTCAACCAGCCGCACGACCAGTACTTGAAGCCTCTAATAGAGGAACTGCTGAAGTGCATCCTGGACTCCAATAAGCGCGTTCAGGAAGCTGCGTGCTCTGCCTTTGCCACTCTGGAGGAGGAGGCCAGCCCGCAACTGGTGCCCTACCTGGAGAATATGCTAAAGACGTTCGTCTTGGCCCTCTCCAAGTACCAGCAAAGGAATCGACGGACAATGTACGATGTCGTTGGTCTTTTGGCGGAGTCCGTCGGTCATCATCTGAATAAACCGCAATATATTGACATCCTAATGCCTCCGCTAATGGATAAGTGGAACCTGGTGAAGGACGACGATAAGGATCTGTTCCCTTTGTTGGAGTGCCTGTCGAGCATTGCCACTGCCTTGCAGTCCTCCTTTCTGCCCTACTGCGACTCGGTGTATCGAAAGGGCATCTCCATTATTGAGGAGACTATCAACCAGGACAAGGTAATCTACTTGTCATTTTCTTAAGTTATATTTTTCATCAATCTAAATCGCCCCAAGCTGTGTAAACAAAACATATCAAACGAATATCCCGACAAGGAGCGCATGGTTATCGCCCTGGATCTGGTGTCTGGCCTGACCGAGGGGCTGGGGAGTCTCATAGAGCCACTGGTGGCGAACAGCAGACTTTTGCAGCTGCTCTGCGAATGCATGGGCGACGGCATACCCGAAGTCCGCCAATCGTCGTTTGCCCTGCTGGGTGATTTGAGCAAGGCCTGTTTTACCCAGGTATACCCCTACACGGACCAGTTCATTACGATCTTGGTGCAAAACCTAAACCCTAGCGTTGTTGATGTGTGCAATAATGCAATTTGGGCCATAGGGCAAATCTGCGTTCAGTTGGGTAAGTGCTCGATTTTCTTAAAATGTAACATAAAACATTTTTTATATTTCCGCTCCTAAGGTGAGGAAACCAAGCCGTACGCACGCCTTCTGCTTAGCGAACTAATCATCCTGATGAACCGGCAAAACATTCCAAAAAATCTTTCGAATAATGCGGGTAAATATAATTTGGCCTGATTCAAAGAAATTTATTATTATTATTATTTTTCTAAAGCAATAACACTTGGGCGCCTCGGAAATGCATGTCCAGCTGAAGTGGCACCCTATTTGCCCGAATTTCTACGCCAGTGGTAAGTACACATTAAATGCTCTATTGGCTCATTTTTTAAATTATCCTTTCATCCACGAAATGAAGGTGCTTGTTACTGCGTCATGCACATGACCACGTTGAGAAGTATTCGTCTTTTATGGGAATGTGCCATATGATCACGGCGAATCCAGGAGGCGTGGTGCCTGACTTCTTATTCTTTTGCTCTGCCATTGCCTCGTGGGAGAATCCCCCACAGGATCTGCGCCAGATGATTCGAAGAGTAAGTTATTCCCTGAAATTATTCATTTCCGTCCTTCAATAATACTCGTATGTTATTCTAGATTATCCATGGCTTCAAGAACCAAATGGGTGAGGAGAATTGGCTAACTTTTTTGGGGCAATTTCCACCACCACTGACCCACCGGCTAATCGAATTGTACGACATCGGATACTAATCCGAAGTTATCCAGCAAATTATGTATTGCTTCAATTATCATTCTAATTTAACTAAGTATCAAAAGCTCCAAAAAATTCGGCTATTGAGAAATATACTATTTTTTAAAAATTTAGAATATGAATAATTCAAAAACCCCTAAAATGTTTTTGTAAATAAAATCCCAATAATTGCAAAAATATAGGTTACACCTTTCAAAACCTCTTAACTTTTATAGTTATTTTTTAGTTTTATTAAAATGGTTATATTTATTGGTTTATTGAAATTGCAAAAATTCAAGATTCTCTTAAGGAGTTTTAAAAAGGATATATGAATGTAAATGGCTTCAATAGAATTGGCACGCAGTTTGGCTTATAGTACTAGAAAAATATACGACTGGCATCTTGGCTGAGGATCTATTACTTTGAAGACCTCATGACTTTTTTCATGACCCGTCGATTTTGTTCGTTTGAAATTTGTTCGTTCGTTGTCCTTTGATTAGCAATTGTCGGCAAAAGTAGATTTTTCCTGGCAGTTTTTCGTAGTCGTTGTCCAAATAAATCATAGGTCCTTAAAGTCGTTCCGAAGTTCTTCATTAGTTGAGGGGACAGTAGCCTTGCCAAATATCGCCAACGACCATGTTCGGCGTGATGTTGATCATCCTTTGGTTAACCTCCACCTTGCTGATGCAGCCCTTAAAGGACTTCTTGGTCTTGATGCCCGGGGCCCTCTGGAAGGCCACATGTCCGCCAAAGAACAGCGGACGATTGGTCCTTGTGATCACTGATCCTTCGTTGCCCACGCCGGGGTTGGAGCTAATGAAGTCCACGGCTATGTTGATCACAAACTTGGATTTGATGGCCTGGACATTGCGCGTCTTGCCATCGCAGAAGCTTTCGTTGTTGGGCAGCTTATAGTTGGTGGACACAATGTTCTTCAGATCGGTCTTTACGGTAAAGTACAAGGTGTTGTCTACCAGCTCGAGTATGGCATAAGAGTTCTTGCCGTGCACAGAGAAGAGCAATCCGTTGGGATCCCTCGGTCGGAAATCGAAGCTGATTTTCATCTCAGTGCCCACATCGAAGTGATCAAAGATCTTTACAAACGCCTTCTGGTTATTGAAGAACAACCCGCGTTCCACCTGCTCAGAGCACGGAACCACTCCAAACTCCTCCGGTGGTGTTTCCAGATCCATAGCGTCGAACTTGATGTTCTTGAGGCAGCCGTTAAAGAACGGCACTTCAGTCTTGAAATCGGTGAGGTTCTTTACCTCCGACTCCAGGAACTTATTAACTCCACCCAGATAGATGGGCAATTCGACAGCCAGCACCGGAGCGGATCTTTCCGCATTCAGATCCACGGATCCCGGCTGCTCCAACTTGTCGATGAGCAGGGAAACCTTGCGTTGGGTCCGCACCACCTCCACGGTGTGCCAGGTGCCGTCGTTCAGCTCCGCCTCGCTGGTGATCTTGGCCTGTAGCTGTGCACCCACCCGTATCTCGTATGTCACCCGACCGTCCAGAAGATACACGGCTATGAAGTCATCGCGCTGCTTACTTCCAGCATAGATGAGCAGGCCGTTGGGTCGCTCAGTACGGAAAGAGATGCCAATGTCATGGTGACGGCGTACCTTCACCGGCAGTGAGTTAATCTGCAGGCGCTGCTCTCGCAGTCCATAGAATCGGTAACCCGCCTCTGCAAAATCAACATCGAAATTGGGTTGCTCCGGCAACTTGCAGCGCTCATCGCTGGGAAGATTAAGCTTGGCCGGTGGCCGTGTTGTTAGAGTCTTTTGCGGTGTTTTCGCCTCGATCTCCTTCTCCTCATCAATGACTATCGGGGATGGTGTCGTGGTAGTTGTCGTTGTCGAAGTGGTAGTAGTCGTTGTTGTTGTGGTAGTTGTCGTGGTGGTCGTAGTGGGCGTTGTGGGCGGTAGTGTGGTTTCAATATCTGGCTTTAGTGGTGGCAGCGTATCGGCGTTTGACCACGGAGACTCCACCTCGTTGTCTCCACTTGGATAGTAACTGGGCACCAAACTTGGTTCGTAGGCTGTAAGCAAATAGATATGTTTATAAATCGGATTTCAAGCGGAAGCTGTATCCTGGCAACTCACCTAGTACATGTGGTGGACAGCTGTTGATGTTGCCATTCTTCTTCTCAGCACTGTTGGCAAAGTTAATGATCTCCTCGTTCACGGTTACGTCGCTGATGCAACCGACAAAGTAGGCCAAAGAGGCCAAAGCGTTCCTCGGTGTTCGATAGTTGTCCGGCAAGCCAGCAAAGAAGATGTCACCACCCTCCAGGATTAGTGGTTGCGGGGAACCAAGTCTATAGGAAAGTAAACATGTAGATTAGCATAGGAGCCCAAAAGAGATTGAAGTCTTCTTCAAACTCACCTCTTGTTATCCACATCATCGACCGAGAGACGCAGTTCACCTTGGGTGTGCTGAACTGTAACCACATGGTCCTCGCCGTCGTTCAGAATACGATCGTCTATTACCAACTGACTGCCCATGCTGTTCAGCTTGAGCAAACCATCTTGCAGGCTGAGGCCAATGGTGGAACTCTGGTCATGACTGGCAGCATAGAAGAGTACGCCATTCGGTTGCGTGGTCTTGAAGTGCAGAACCACATGCAGATTGTTATCTGAGGAAACGTTGTTCATCCTCAGGAATCCGTACTCGTGCGGCGCATATGACACCACCGTGGAGAACTTCGCCGAGCATCCTTCCTCAACTCCGCCGCCAGCTACGTATTCTGTAAGGTCTACCACTCCCTGATTGATCACCACATTATCGATGCAGCCATCAAAGTTGGGTTGCAAACTTATCGAGGTATTCAGACGTCTCGGATGACCACCGAAGTATAATCTCCTCAGCTTGGGCAACTCCAAGTCCGCTTCCAATGGAGCATTTGTCCGTGATATTACTATATCGTCGACCTTGAGAAGGCCGTTTCTGTTTTCCCTTTCCGCCTGGACCTTGTGCCATTGGTTGTCATTGTAGCGATCCTGGCTGCCGGATTGAACGCCTCCACCTTCTCCCAAACTAATGTTGAAGAAGATAGCTCCGTCAATCATCTCAATGCTCATGTAGTGCTTATCCCTTCCGTAGAAGAACAGCAGTCCATTGGAAGTATCCTTGTCTGCCTTGAAGCTGAACTGGACGCTGGAGCGGCTCTTCAAGTTCGATGTGGCGTTCAGCTGGACGTATCCATTACCCTTGAACCGCAGACCAGTTACCGGCTTCTTCTTCTCGAGCAGCACATCCCGCTCCCTAGCGCCCTGGTCGTTATCATCGCCATATACAAAGTTCCACAATCCTACGCTCTCATCGCCAATCTTTAGATCCTCAATGTCGCCGGAGAAGGAGTTAGTGGTCAGGTCTGGCGGAGCATTGAAGTCCGAAATACCCGGATAGCCACCAACAAATAGGCGACTGTTCTTATCCACATGAAGGATATTCTGGGATCCTTCCAGATAGCCAGACTTGCTGTGCTCAACCACATCACCGTTGGGTAGTTCTTCCCTAATTGTTAGCTTGGCGTTCGGACCCATGCGATCCACAACAGCCTGATACCAGCGCCCATCTGCCACGTACTTATCGCTGGTGATGCGTTCCGGGCCATTGCCCAAATCTATGGTGAGAATCGGATAGCCATTCACAATCTCAACGGCCACAAAGTCGTTGTTCTTCTGGGCGGTCTTGTTGTCATTGCCCAGATATAAAAGGAAACCGGATGGCTCGGTGGTGCGGAAGTAGGTCGATAGATTGGTGCGAGTGGCCAGCAACTTGGTCTTTTCCGGTGTCTTCAGTTCCAGGATCGTGCTTGGCTTGAAATTGACGCCCACCTTGATGCTGTTGGCCAACTGGCGAGCAGCCTCCACTTGGGCCTTCAAGTTCTCAATTTCCTGGCCCAACTGCCGGCTCTGACTGCCCACACGGTGCTGCTGTTCCTCGATATCCTCTGCCAGTTCGTTTAGCTTCGAAACGGATCCTTCTACGTCATCCAGCTGTTTGTTAGCTTGAGAAACGTCCTTATTGGTCAGATCCAAATCTCTATTGATGCCATGCGCCTTCTCGAGTTCCTTTGGCGTTTGGACACTCACTGGTTCGAGTATCTCTAGGACGTTCTTTAGAATCTCCAGAGCATCACTGGCATTGGCATTTGAATTCTTCCACATATCCCTCTGCGACTCAGCTGGCAGTTGATCAATCAGCTTGTTAATATCCTTCAGCTGGTGTTCGGTGGCATTGTTCACGGCTGAGATTTTCTGCACCTTGCCGGCCGAGGCGTTTAGGCGGGGCTCTAGGTCGTCTTGTACCTTCTGCAGAGATTGGCGTGCTCTCTGGAGAAGATCCGTAGATCCAGTGTCAGCGAGATGAGCTCTTTCTTCTATGCCATCTGTCTTATCTGTGGCATTTCCGGCCGCAGAGATTGCGTCCTGACTGAGTTTCTGGGCAGCTTCAACGGCCTCAACGATTCCCGAGTAGGCAGTTGCTGCCTTGATGGCCGGCTCCGCACTGGCGGTCATATCCGTGTATTGGGCAGCCAGATCCTGGGCCTTAATGGCCAGTTCGGCCGCCTTCTGTTCGGCCTGATCGGTCAGGGCATCCGCCTCCTTATGCTGGTCCTCCCTAACGGGTAATTCTTCGTCCACATTTTTATTGACCGAATTGAGCTCGGTCAGAGCATCTCTCAAGTTATCCAACTTCTGGTTGATTTGACTGAGGGTCAGATCGCCATTGATGAGGAAATTGCCAGCATCAAAGATGTTCTTCTCTGCCTGTAGCTTTTGATCCGAAACGGTGTCGAATTTAGAGTTGTCAAAGGCCTTCTGGTTGGCCACATTCCGGCGCTCCACGTCAGCGGACTTGGCTTGTGAAGCCTCGCTCCAGTTGAAAAGATCCTCCAGATGGTCGCTGAATTCCCCGATATCATTCTTGAGGGCATTGAGGCTCTTGTTTTGCTCCTTGATGGGCAGAACTAGATTGTTCACTTCCTCATAGAGTTTCCTCGCCTTTTCCAGGACTTGTTCATTGGGTGCAAGTTCGATACTGGTTCCGTTGATTTGTCCCAAAATGTGCTGTGCTTGCTCCAGAGCAGCATCAATCTTTGTGCTCGCTGCGGCCTCGAGGTTCTTGGAAAGGGCTTCCACCGATGCGATGGCTTCCTTGGCCTGGTCGGCACTCTTGACCGCCTCATCATAAGCAACTGTTATGTTACCCAAAGTGGTGCTCGAACGCTCACGGATATCCAAGGCGTTGGCCAGGGTCTGGTTGACCTGTTTGGCATAGGACTTGGCATCGGATTCCAATTCGCTGTTGGCCTTTTTGGATGGACTCAGGTCCACGCTGTTGGGATCCAATTCCTTAACCTTGGGCTCCAGTTCATCGGCCAGTTGGTCGTAATAGTTCAATTTTTGGCTGGTGAAGAATGCCAGGGTTACACTGTTGAAATCCTCCAGGACACTATCGATCTGATAGCGCATTCGATCAGTGACATCCAACAGGGCGTGGTGGCAGTTATTGCACTCCTGACAGCCCTCATCCTTGATCAGTACCCATCGATTCGGACAAGCGTCGCATCTGGAATGAAGAAAGTAGTTTAAGTACACTCAACATTTAGAAACCAAAGATCACAAGCGATAGTTACCTATCTCCAATTACTCCTGGCAGACACTGGCACTTGCCGGTGTTGGGATTGCAACCGAATCCTCGTGAGTATCCCTGATTGCAATTGCACGGAGTGCAACCGTCCTTTTCGTATTTCCAATGGTCCACGGCGCATCGATCGCACTGTCGTCCTGTCACTCCTGACTTACAGGCACAGTGACCTGTGTGTGGGTCACACTGCGTCGAATTGGAGGCAGCACCGCAGTCGCAGGCTCGGCACCCAACACCCGACTCAAATCCATAGTGATCTGGCTTGCAGCGATCGCAACGATCGCCAATAACGTTCTCGTGACAGGTGCAGACGCCCACAAAGGGATCGCAGGTCTGAGTGCCCAGATCATCACAGTCGCAGCTCTGGCAGTTCTTTAGCTTGATAGCATCGCCGTAGAATCCAGGTGCACACAGATTACAGGCAGCTCCGAAGGTGTTATTCAAGCAGCGAAGACATTCACCGGTCCTAGTGTCGCAAGATCCCTGATCCTCTGGATTGATGTTGCCGGAACACTCGCACGGCTTGCACACCTGTCCTATACTCTCTGGCTCTCCATAGAAACCATTGGCGCAAGACTCGCAACGGGGTCCGGTATATCCTGGCTTGCACTCACAATGGATTTGGTCTCCGCTCTCGGAGATTTCGCAACTGGTGGCGAAGTTGTTCGAGTCAAATGGCAGTGGGCAAGCGCAGATCATACAATCTCCGGGTGTTCCATTCGTGGCGTTTCCATAGTAACCGGACACACAGCGCTCACAGTGATCACCCTCTGTTCCATGCTGGCACTTTGAACAGATTCCGGTAGCGCAATCGCAGGTCTCCGAATGGCCATTGCACTCGCAGGGAATGCAGTAACCACCATAAGGTCCACTGGGATCTCGGTAGTAGCCCGGGGCACAGTCCTCGCACGAGTGTCCGGAGTAACCAGGTGGGCAGGAGCAACGTTCCACGGCCAGGAATTGGTATTCGCCAGTGCCATCTGCATCCTCATCGGCAAGGGTTAGATACACATCGGCCAAGTGGGTCACCAAGGTCTGTTCCCAATAGTTGGCTCTGATAAAGATTACTTTTAAATCCCGCAGAACCATCATGAAATCAGCTCGTGAAACTGGTTTTCCGGAAACTGTCTGGAAATTCGATTCCACTATATTGACGCGGTTGGTGAATGGTTCATTTCGGTTGGGCTGCTCATAGCTTGTATGCACCAGGACATTGTGTTCACTGAACAAAATGACATCCGGAGCCACAATGTATTTGCCGTCGAAGCCAGAAGTG
Source organism: Drosophila simulans (assembly GCF_016746395.2). NCBI lineage: Eukaryota > Metazoa > Arthropoda > Insecta > Diptera > Drosophilidae > Drosophila > Drosophila simulans. Next base: position 6,109,626 of record NC_052522.2, read on the forward strand.
AAGTGTAAAGTATATGCCAGGTCTCCGCCATAAGCAGAGATGTGATTATTCTGGTTAAGCAGATAGTCCAGAACTCCAAAGTACGCAGGTCGTTCATCGTTGACCTCCCGTAAGGTAAAGTCTGCCTTCAGTGTGGTCTCATTCAGAAGAATTTCCTCCGCCGGCACGGGCCACATCTCAAACTTGACGCTCTCCTCGCGGAATTCCGGAGTACTGATGGACACATGCTTAAGCAGGCTCACATTGTAAACTCTTAGATAGGCACTGTCGCATCGCGAAGTCTTGCCAAAGCAGAAGCAAGTGGTGCAACCATCCGGATTCGACTCTTGCAGATTGTACGTTCCATCCACACACTGGTCACAATCCCTTCCAACCACATTCTTCTTGCAGAAGCAGGCGCCATCGATCTTGTCACACACCTCCAGTTCGGTGCCGGGCTTGTGGCAACTGCACTGCTCGCAGTGTGGGAAGTTAAAGTATCCATTGGAGCATACATCACAGGCCCTGCCCTCGATATTTTGCCGGCACTCGCAGGTTCCATTGAACAGATCGCACTGGGAGTTTCCATTGGCAATGCCCATAGGATTGCATGCACACTCCTCGCAGCCAATGACCTGGTGGACAATGAAATGCGTTTTTTAGCATCTGCTGTAGGAGGCTAGTCCACAATCTTACCTGATGGAATCCGTAGGTGTTGGGGGCGCACTTCTCGCACAAGTCCCCAATGACATTCGGCGGACACATGCACTCTCCGGTGGTGGGCTCGCACATGGCGCTATTGGGACACTTGCATGGCTTGCAGTCGGGGAATCCGTAGTACCTACTGCGACAGGCTCCGCACGTGCGCTCAATCACATTCGGCTTGCACTGGCACTGACCTCCGAACGGATGACATTCGAAGCTCGTGGATCCGGCGTAGTCGCAATTGCAAGGCAATGCTCCACTATTGTAATCGGCTGTTAGAGAGAAAACGGATTTCTTGCAGAAATCACTGGCATTGTGGGTAATGTGGAAGTGGTCATGGCCGCAGTTCTGAATGAACTCCTTGGTCTGGTCGAAGGTCTCTTCCACCAGTAGGTCATCATTGTACTGCTTCAAGGGCACAACCACCAGATAGTCCAGCCAAACGCTCTGGGATCGATCGGTCTAAAACAAAATTTGCGGTTTTAAAGTAGCTTAAGTTTGTATTTCATAATGGACTTACCGTGATCGTGAACTTGAACTCGTCGTCAATCTCGAACGAACCCTCTCCGGCGGGGCGAATCACACCGCGGCATCCGGAGCTCGATGGACAGTGCTGAATGTCGAACTTGCCATCATACTGGTTCTTGCCCGCTGTCAGCGTGTAGTACACCTGGTATTTGGGATGGCTCGGTTGGTAGTACTTCACAAGGATCACAAACAGATTTGGTTTCGTAGCATCAACCTTTGATCTGTAAGTAATTGTTGGGGTTATATACTGCATAATATAATATAAAGAAGTGACAAACTCACTCAATCACGATGGTTGCTTCATTTTGACTGTCTAAGTGGACCAACTTAACTCGTTCATCGAGTGAGGCATATGGAGGTTTGTTGGTGGCAATGCGGTCCTCATGATCAGTTTCGAACTCAATCTTCTTGGAATCGGGAACGGAACGGAATTTCGGAGTGGCGCATTGCTGATCATGGATCACACAGACGGGACTTGGGTTGATGTAGTCAATGGACCATTGCTCGACGGGAATTGCTGTCACCGAGATAATCGGGAAACGGGAACCATCTTCGATGTCAGCCTGAAAAATATAGGAAGGTTATTATTATGTTTCCAATAGCTGGATTTGTGTGCACAACTCACAGAGATGATGACTGGCTGCAAATCCTCCTTGTTAATATAGAAGGACTTCTCCATACCATCCTCATTAACTGATGTTCGGCAAATAGTCGAGTATAAGCATGGATACAACAGCACGGATGTCTCCGAATCTGGATTATCCTTTAGTTTTAAGTTGATATAGTAACTGTCGGGGAAGTTCCTATCGCTGATATAGTCAATCACGAAGATATACCGACCACTTCGTGGCACATCCACGATGTAGTGCAGCTCATTTTGGGATCCACTCAGTACGGGAATATCACCGACATGGCTCACAATCTGCAGATGCTCCGGATCAGTGTACACCTCGACGGGATTGGTCGGCTTAGAGTTTTCACCGATAACGAATGGAGTTGCTGCTGGTGAGAACACTTCCACAGAGGCGTACTTATAGTGACGGCACAGCTCCATGTTGCCCAGTTCACAGGGATTTGAGATGTGGCGTGTTAGAATTCCGGCTTCGTAGTAGGCGGCGGGTAGGAGAACAAAGTAATCGAGCATCACATTCTTGTTGGCCTTGGTGGTAAAGACATAACGACCGGGATCCAAAACAATGGCTGAGGGTTTCACTCCCAAGGGCCCCGCAACAGTTACGAACTGAGGTTCCGATGTGGGTTGCAGTAGAACCTTTACACTGTGAAATCGGAATAATTAAGATCTTTCTCTAGCAAAGTTATACAAATACTTACTGCTGATCCACCTCCAGAGGATTGTCTGAAGTAACCGAAATGGTGGCAGTGACATTCTCGGCATTAGGATTCACGTATCGCAGGACAATCCGGTACAGAGATGACTTAAAGACATTAACCTCGTTGCGCACATCGTTCTGAATGGCGTTGAACACCACATAGCCCTTACTGCTAAATCCGGGGAATGCCGCCTCATCGTAATCGTAGCGCACCTGAGTGCCCGATGGGAGTGATCCATCCTCGTATTCGTATTGGAACTGATGCAGCGTTGGGAAGAAGTGGGTGGTCAGTGGCTGGGTACATGCTAGACCCGTAATCCTCGGGTGGCACTTGCACTGGCCGCTGATCTTGTCGCAAACACTTTGCCACGAGCCGCCCACATCGCAACTGCAGTCCTTGCAGCCAAAGAGCGAGGCACTGTCCAGATCGAAGGTGCCATCCCGACACTCCTGGCAGCGCCTGCCCTGAGTATGCGGCTTACAGGGACACTGTCCGGACTTGGAGGTACAGGTGTCCAGTGCGGAAATAGTACCATCTGTCCAACAATCGCAAATCTCACATCCCTCGGTATTGCTGATGTTCAGGTTCCAGTACAAAGGCTTGCACTCATTGCAGATCCTGCCCGTCACTCGCTCCTTGCACTTGCACAGCTCACCCACGGGCACCGATCCGCATCCGGCGAACTTATCGATCACTCCTGCAGGATCACAGTTGCAGTCCTCGCAGCTGGGGAAGTTGTAGAAGCCCTCCTTACACGAATCGCACTGACGGCCGTCGAAGTTGGGCTGACACAAGCACTGACCATCCGAATTACAGGACACTCCCTGAGATCCGTGAGAGTCACAGTGACAAGCTGTAAATCAAGAGAAATCAGAAGTTATCAAAATTGAAATGCATCTGATGGCTGAGGATACATACGTAGACAATCCGGATAGCTGTAGTATCCGGCAGTACAGAGCGTGCACTGTTTCCCGGCAAAGTTGTTGAGGCAGTTACATTTGCCGGTGTTGTCGCAGGTGATCGCCGAGCTACCCGTGCTGGAGCAGTTGCAGGGCTTGCAGTCCGGATAGTTGTAGAATCCTGGCAAGCACTGATCGCATCTTGGGCCTCCAAAACCTTCACGGCAGATACACTGGCCAGACTGCTTGTTGCAGATTTCCGACTCTGTGCCCTGGTTGTCACAGTCGCAGTCTGCCAAGGAGAATTGGAATCAGCATCAGTTAGTTTTTCAACTTTAAACTATTATTAATTTCTTACATGAGCAAGTGGGGTAGTTGAAGTATCCGTGCTTGCAGCGCTCGCAGTTGTCGCCTCCGAAATTGGTCAAGCACTTGCACTCTCCAGTGGTCACGTTGCAGTCGTTGGTAATCGAGCCGATCTTGTTGCACTCGCAGGCCTTGCACTCGGGGAATCCGTAGTATCCCTCGGCGCACTGCTTACAGTAGGCCCCCGCAAAGTTGATCTTGCACGGGCACTGCTGTCCGCTTTCCGCCTCGCAGTGGTAGCCGTTGGTTCCATTGAGATTGCATTCGCATTCCCGGCAATTGGGGTAACCATAGTATCCATACGCGCAGGAGTCGCAGCTTGGCGGCTGGAAGGCAGCACGGCACTCACAGTTTCCGGTCTCCTCCTCGCAGTGTCCGGTGGAGAAGAAGTAGTCACATTGGCAGGCTAAATGGATGGGAGAACGATGGTATTACGGGTTACTTTAAAGTATATCTGGTTCTTACGGCTGCAGACATCGGTCTCGTTCCAGTGCTTGCCCTTGGGTCTATAGTATTTCGGCTTGCACTTGTTGCAGTTAATTCCCACGGTATTGTGCTGACAATTCTGGCAAACACCACCACCATCGTAGTGTCCGTGAATGTCCAGGGAGAGTCCCTTCCGGTTCACTTCCTCATCGTACTTGCACTCGTTGCTGTGACCATGACAGTTGCAGGCTAGAAATAAAATTGAAAACTGCAATCCCGTCCTTGTCCGCTCAAGAGAGATGTCCGTTCAAGGGACTATACTTACGTTCGCAGTTGAATGGTCGGGCATTGGTGTTTTGGCGCCACTTTTTCTGCTCGAATCCAGGGCAGCACTCGTTACACTGGATGCCGCACGTGTGATGCTGGCAACGGCATGCGAGGATGCGGACTGGGCTCTTCGGGTCCTTGACGTCACAGGTGTCGGCGTGTCCGTTGCACATGCACCTTCCTCCGATCGAGATGTCCTTGATCGAGTAGAAGTAGCGACGCGTCACCGTGGGATCTTGTCGAGCCACAGACATCAAATGTCCCAAAAGATTCTTGGTGCGAAGCAGACGAATCCTGACGTTAGTGGCACGAGTCCATTCCTGCAGCACCGTTGAGTTGAAGTAGTTGGTGGAGCTGGGTCGCTCATTGAGCAGCATCACGGGAATCTCGCCGTTCTCCAGCGGCACAATCTTTGAGTATTCAGTGGTGCAGATGACGTCGTCGTCGCGGGTAATTGGCTTGTATGTGTCCTTGCCAAAGTACGTCTCACAATCGGCGGGTGTATCGGAAAAGTGCTGCCAAGGCGTCCAGGTCTTGCCATAATCCGTGGACTTCTCCAGCGTCCAGAGACCCGGACGAGGGGAGTTGCCCATGCGAATGAACAAATAGGCTACATGGAATTCCTGAAAAAAGCGAACAGTTTAGAGATCAGAAAAAAATATTAGATATTTTACACGTATTGTTAAATCAATAATGTCATTAAGTAACCCCAAATAAGTTAAAGATAAGATTCATTCATTCCATTTTCAATATAAGAGTCTTTAACCATTTTAAGGAGTGTCCTATATCTTTTTTTTACCCACTTGAGTTTTTTCAAGTCTCCCTCAAGACACAAAATTCATTTTGCACAAGCAAATTCATTGAAATTTATTAGTCCAATGTACACATTACGTATATTTGTATGTACTACATCACAGCACAGACAAATGTGAGACGACAACATGAGATCACTGTGGGGAAATTAACTCCGAATGTTTTGCAGTAGAACCGGCCACTTTATCTTCGTTTATTTATATTTTCTTGGTTTATGTTTGCTTTTTAATTTGGCTTCAATTGAAAGCGAACTCAGAGATACGAAGATCCTACACATATATAAAGATACAGCCATGCGTTAATATCTTTGTACACACATGTTAAATGTTTGGTTTCCGAGATTTGTTTACTTTTCTGTGTTTTCATTAGTTTCACCCATGTGGAAGTTCATGATTTTGAAGCAAGAAACCTCGATGTACATAATTTTGCAAATATGTATCTCACAAATTTAGCATTCGAATTGCCAGCATTCGTAGTGTCTATATATAAACCAGAGTCTCATATTCAGTTGCATTCTGTGAATTAGGAAAAGTGCAACTAAGGAATTAACACGAATGAGATCATGCTGAGCTGTTGAAATCTAAGCGCAATTATTCTTCAAATTAAATTGGGGACCTCGTGGATTACTCGTTTCCGTTGCAAGTGAGATAAGAACGTAGGCGAGTCCGAGGCACAACTTTTTATAGAACAAACTGAGACACAATCTGGTGATAAGACTGTAGTTTCTTGCGACTCTCGGTCTCATTATCAGGCTGCTCTCAATTCATATTTGTCGCATGCTGGTGTGCCTTAAGAAACATAATGCCTTTATCGCTAAAAAACCATTCCGAATGAACCGCTCGAAAAAGTCAATGCTCCGAGTCGGTTTCTAAGCAGCTTGTAAACCGAGACCTCCCATTCAAAAGTGTGTGTATGTATGTTCGTACATATCTCTGTGTATATTGTATGTAGGAGCTGCTGACATACTGATAACCCACAACTCCAAAGCCTTCCCCTTTGCCAACAATAAATACTCGAGCTCAGCAACATTTTTTTTCGTTCAGTTTTTGCTGTGTCGACGTCGACGAAATGAAAACCCATTAAAATTGTTTTCAAATTTTACGATCCGATCCCATCGGTCGAACCCGAAAACGAGTTGCATCCATCCACCGTCTCCCTCCTATGCGTTTCTTAGGCGGATACCTTGGGTATCTTTTATGTTCTCTGCTGCTTACCTGTTCGAAGTTGATGGTCAAATTGACTTCATTGAATTTCATGCCCCTGGACAGCGGAGGACTCTGCCACCAGGCCTCGGTGCCATCGATCGCGTTCTCTGGCGGATGATTCCTCTCCGGCACCGAGGGATCGCAGTAATCGCAGACCTACAAAGAGGCAGGGAACACATGTTAGAAAAAGTAAATGGAATCCAAATTGAGTCCAGAGTATTTTTAGAGCCCAATTCGAATGTTCAACACATGTGGGGGACGTCTAAATGCAGTGCACACTTGAAATATAAAGTTTTGATTTTTTAACTAAATAATACTTTGAAGAAATTTTGATTTAGGTTGGAAAACGTATGTAATCGATGGTAATATGTTATGATTTGATTCAGTTTTATTTTGAAATTAAACAGGAACATTTTCTTTCAGTGTAAAGTTAAAGATTATCTCATCATGTGTGTATACTGAAAAGATTTTTGGGCGTTGCTGGATGTCGATTATAGTTACCTGTCCCTGGATAACTGAATAGTCGATGTGATCGTGTTCCGTATTGGCTCCCACTAGTTTACAGTAGAGCTCGGGTCCATCCGTATCCTGTCCACACGTAGCTGTGGCATAAATCTTCCTGCCGGTGGCCAGATTGAAATATGGTGGCGTTAGCTCCGCCTGGCAATAGGAAAGGGCCAGGATCACTAGCAGAGCCCCAATGGAGGCCACTTCGTGCCCCATTGTGCCGAGAGTTCAAGCACCCGCGCTGCGATAACGACAGTCCTTTCTCCACGGACCACTTCCGGTTCTATCTCTTTCTTTCCCGGTTCACTTATGTATGTATTTCACTTTCTTATCTGCTGTATTTCACTTTTTTCACTGTTCTTTTCGTATTCCTTTGGTGGAGCTCATCCAACCGCACTGGATGGCTCTTCTCGAGCAACTGATGGAACCGCAGCGAGAAGTTTTCCTCGAGACCCCGAAAAATTTGATTTTGATAGTCGTCCGATCGGCTCATTTCGTATGCCTTCGGCTGTTCTCGTCTTCGGCATTCTATACAGCTGAGAAAACGATAGTCTTTCCGACCTATGTTGTATATTCACATCCTCTTATCCGTCTTTTTTCAGAATGTTGTGTTCTCCGGCTTGGTTGAAATCTGGAGCCGGAATAAAAGATACGGATTATCGCCATTTGACTTGTGAGGTTATTTCAGCATTTAAAATATATGTAATTGTATTTAATTTGTTCATTATATCAGGATTTACTTGGGTTCATCATGACCTAGGATAACACGAACTTTAGTTGCTAGATTGTTAACTTAGTTCTAATACCTGTAAACAATGTTACTTAAAACCAAGATTGTAAAATCATTTCATTGCAGTTTGGTGCTTTTACTATTATCTCACATGAAATACGTTTATAACTGACAATTTTAATTTATCTTTGAGAATGCCCTAAAATAAATTTCACGAAAAATTCAAATTTCATGTGTGTTCCTTGTTCCTTCCTCGTTCTTTCCACATTACTTGGGAGCCCATCTAACTAGTCTCGCATTTCGTGAGCAACTGATTAAACTGCAGCGAGAAGTTTTCCCGAGGCCCCAAAAGTTTTGGTGTTCGTAGTCGCTCGATCGGCAGTCGATCGGGTGCTCTTCTCTTTGGCACTTTAATTTAACTGAGAGAATGCCCGTCTATCCGATTTTGTTTTGCTCTGAACGTATGTTTACAAAATCTTTTCCAGCTATTTGTTTTTTTTCCTCATTCGCCGGCCGGTCGGAATCGGAACAAAACAAAACGGAAAACCGGTTCGTTGCCATCGGGGAACGTTGTGGAATGAGTGAAACGCCTTCCGTAAATGAAGATTGACTTTAGCACTATGAAAATGTATACTCTAACTTTTATTAAAATGTGCTACAATTTAAGAGTTTAAGGTTGAACGTTTTATTGAAATTGTATTTATTTAATGTATTAAAAAAAAACAAAAATAATATAATAACAGTACTCACCCCACAGCTTGGTAAATTCATAGCATACTTTCTGGCGTTAAGCTGGGATAATTTTTTGCATTTAAGGGTTCTAAAATTGGTAATATGGATAGATCTGTGAAAAAATTAAGCATTGATATTAAAACACAAATGTTATGTTAAAAGTAATGCTATTAGTCACCAAACATTTTTATTAAGTTTTAATTGCAGCATGCAATGTAATTTAAAATATGTGCTTAGCCATTCGTGTAGCATTTAAAATCCAACTTATTTAAATGATTTTCCATTAGGCTATGGCCACCTTTCGTTTAACCAGAAGTGTTACGGCTTACTACAAAACTCGCTCAGGCCTGACCAAAGAATCGAATAAAGCGCACCTCAATTTTAGCCCACGATCGACGAAATCTTGAAGTTTATTGCTATACCGATTAAAAAAGCCAAATGCAGAGACTAGCTAGCAGCAGCAACTATTGAAAATCACGATCACAGCTAAATATTGTGCAAAATTCATGACCAAAGTGTTGGGGCAATTCGGATTTCGCGTTTTGTATTTTGTTTTTGGTAACTGTATTGGTTGTAGCCAAACTCGTTTTCCGCCGTTTGCAATGACATAAGTAATTGCATTGATAAAGCCTGTGCCGAGTGTCAGAACGGCCAGTTCTTTTTATTTTTGGCCTCAATTGCTGCGCCTGCGCAGCAGCTTAAGCTTCTCAGCTTCTCATGGCTGTATGTAAACGAGTTCTGATGACGTAATTCGCATCGCGCAGTTCTGCGCCTTTGCCTTATGCAATATGCACGCAAATGAACATTGCCGAAAAAATTAATGGAAATATGTGCTTGTAAAAAATTGAGGAAAAAAATCGACGATTGCAACATCAACAAGAAGTTCTCGATTTAGCTCAGCCCACACAGCAGCTGCACAGTGGGCCATAAAGTATCAGACTAAGAAAAGTTCTCCACTTATATATATATTCAAATATATTCTATAAAGTATTTTTTTTTTGTTTGTAAAGACTAAAATTATTAATCTGAAAATCAGGTAATAGTTGCAAATAATTTTACAAAAAATTCATTTAAATTCACCGACTGCAGAGTGAACAAAAAAATGCTTGCATGGTGCAAAAAATAATGGAGAAAGATAATTAACAAAAACGTTGCATGCTTTATTGACACCCACTTGCTAAAAATATAATGTGTGTAAATAAGCACTTAAAAAAGAATAAACAGCAATTGCAACACCAGCAAAAAACTTTTTCTGCACAGTGGAAAGGTTATGTGATAAAAGGTATCTGCATTTGGCCAAATGCGAAGTGAACCTAGTGATTTGCACAGTGGGGCAAGTTCACATGTGCACGTTTTGCGATTACACGGCCATTCATATTTCAATTTGACTTTATGTGCTAATTAGCCCATTAAAATCGCAACGCCTCTAAGTGGCACGACCTTTTGGCCAACCAATTTGCTCCACTGTGCCGTCTCTGCCGACGTCGACGTCAACGGAGCAGCTGCCGCTCACCAAATGATTTCACTTATTCGCGATTGCATGCGCAGATTCGTGTTCAATTTGGTTCTAAGTCTCGACGCGTGTGCATGAAGGCAGTTCTTTGAGTTCTCGACTTTATCGCCATGGTGCTGCTGCGAGTGATCAAGTATCTAGTGGGTTAGTGAGAGTGTTTTGGCCAGGTGTTAAGCACGTTATTTCATCACTATCTTCCTTTGAAGGCTGCGTGGTCCGGGTCTGCAACGAGTTGTCCCAGAACATGAGTTCACTGAACAAAATGTTCAAGTACCATTTGCTGGAGGTTAGCTAGAGATCCCGGGATGTGGAGCTAAGCACCATTACTGATTAGATATAGTTTTTCTTCGCCTGTCGAACAAGTTCGTTGCTCAAGTCTTTCGTTATGTGATCCAATAAAACGTATTTCATCCACACAAACACAGCATTTATAACGGTCTCTGTTGTAGAATGGCAACTCTAACCTTGAGGCCACTTGCGCAACCCTGCACAGACAGAAAATTTATATGGCACTAGCAGTTTTTGAACTAGTTTTTCCCAACTACAAGCATTTTTTTTTGTGTGTAGCCAAAAGAAATCCACGAGCAAGCAGCATTCAATTTCAAGTTGATTTCGGGGGCTACTCACTCGATCGGAACCAAGTCGCTGTTCTAGAGAATCACACGCTAGAGCTAAATAGTGCTGAGCCTTGGATTTTCCCATCGAAAAGAAATCCCGGCCAGCGCGTTGAAAGTATCAACGACAAGGTCTCGTCATGACTGATTGTCCAAATAAGCCAATATTTACAATTAAAGCCGGCTAAACAATGCGCGAACAAGTTTGCACAGAAAAAGAAAATAAATGTGTAAATAAAACAAAGCGAAAAAAGGCATATTATTAGCATTTGTCCACTCGCGCCAGTCGTGTCGTCACACATAAGCGCCTTAAGAAATAAATTTCTCGAATTCAGTAGCGAAAAAATCCCCGACATCATTAGAGGGCTTGGTCGATAGAGACGTCATTCCTTTTACGCTCAACACCTCGGGTCCATTCATTAATATGATTAATTTCAGTTCTGGCCGCTCACAATGCTCACAACGTGTTATCCGTTGTGGTTTTATATCTTAATTATAAAGATGGGTCAAGTCCAATGGCCAGTTGGATCGCAGACGTCACTAGTGGAAGCGGTTTGGTAACAGATGCGTGATTTTATGACGTCTTAATTGGCGGTAACATTTTCCTATAAATACCCCTCTTAACTTTATATCCATATTCACACCTTTTTCATTCGTTAACAGTCGTGTGTGGCAAAAGAGTGAAAAGAGCGATTGAGGTAAACAGAAAGTATGAATTTATAACTTAATCGCTCGAACGTTAATCTTTATTTGAATTTGAGAAACGGAGACCTCTTTCCGTTCTTGTCAAAACGTTTCCACAAGATATCGTGTCCTAATTTTATCTGTATAAGAGAGAGTTTGTAAATGAGTTGTAAAAACGCGAATATTGGTGAAAATTTCCTTATTGTTTACTTTTTAAATGAATTATACCTCGAATGCGAAAAGTGTGAAAATCTCTAGCGGTGTAAGCCTGTTAAATAAATATGTTAAGTGTAATAAAAAGACTAATTGTGCACCACTGTTAAGTTAAATTATCAACAAAATATGGTAAATGTTTGCTTATCTTATTAAAAATGAAGCTTCGTGGAATAATTTAAAGAAAAACAAGAGTTTCAGCCGGGAAATCTAATTTTTGTTAAGGGTAAATATAATATTATGCAAAAAAGGATAACATTAAGTTTGGAAAAGGTAATTTTGGTTTGTTCCTGCGAATTAAAGATAATTTATAGTGGGATTCCAGTGGAATCTCCGACGGCGTTTTAAATGGTTAGTCGAAAGTTCAACCAAGAAATCCGTCGGTGTTATGAAATTTGGAGTGCTACTTGGTAAATTTGCTCTGATTTTATGAATAAGTTTTTAAGTCATCTTTTTTACATTGATGGATTTTATAAAACGGAAACTAAAGCGAAATTTTCATCCTGGTAAGTATTTTAACCATGGTTCTTCACAATAATCTGTTTTAAACCTTTAATTCGATTCGAAAGAGGTTTCTAAAACATCAAGGTTGAATTTTAATTTGTTTGGTTGAAAATTGTAAAGAATTTAGAGAAGCTTTCTGTAACATTCAATATATAACAGTTTTAAGCCAAATCCTTTATTTTAAAACTTTAACAATATTTAAACCTACAGCATGTGGCAAATGCAATCTCGATATTTGTCTGATAGACTAGGATATTTTCTATTGATCCCTTATGAAGGTCCTGCCAAAGTTGATGACACTGCTCACGAATCCCAGCATGGAGGTGATCATGGAATGGGCGTGCTTGGAGCTCTCCGTCGTTTCACCCTTGTCGCTTCTGCTGGGCCTTTTCACTTCTTTACGACTTCCCGACGGCGATTCTTCGGTGGCAAAAAGACGATCCAACCTGAGGATGGGTTTCTTGAACCATTCGCCACTGATCTCGTTGTTCCGTTCGTCATCCTCCCGGCTGAATCTATCGAATGGCAGGGCGTTGACTTGAAAGAAAATGCAGTTAGGCTTAAAATATTGTTATGAAACCATGATGATCCAGTGACTCACTTGTCTGCATGACTAGACATCCGATAAGGAAGAGCAAAACCATCTTGCTTTCTGAGGTCATTTCGATTGTACTTTTCGCACTAGCCGGAGATTGATAACTGACTGAATCGAATGCCAGAGAGTTCAGATTTTATAGACGCCAGCCGACGGCGGATGTCGCCCCACATTCTACGTGATAGAATGGAAAGTAACGATGCGCACGTTTCACCCAAGTAATTGCTTTATTTTACGCTTGTACATTTTGCCTAAGCTTAGAACTACATAGCCATAACCCTGAATACGACATAAAAAGTGCCACTCCACATAGAACCACAAATCAATTGTGGGCGTTGGGTGTCTCCAGCCTTTCAGATTTGCACTTCAAGGTTTTCGTTTAAACCGATCGAAGGCACTATCCAATTCTGCATCCGCATCTCGTTCATCAGGCACCGGAGGCCTTTGGCGATATCGATCCTCGAGTTCCTTACGTGTAAGTTGCGGACTCGGTGCTCCAGCACTCCAACCGATCACTGCAAAAATTCGGACACGGTAATTGCATTTGATGTATAACGTTTTTAGTTAATAACACTAACCGCAGATAACTAGCAGACATATCAGATAGAACTTAAGCGACGCGCTTCTCATGTCTGTGCTGGGATTGATTCGATTGATGGGCATTCACTGACAAGCAAAATTCGGTTGGGTCCACTTTTTATATATGCACGTGAGCCAGTCTGGAGCTCTTCGCTGATTGGCGTTCAAGGAGGAGGCCAATGGGCAGTGGCGCCGCGGCGGGAGATTATGCAAAGCACCCGTCGAAGACCCAAAAATAACGCAAAAAAAACTCAAAGATAAAAAAAGATCACAAAAAATCCGAATTAAGATTCGTATAAAAGGCTCGAGGCGTCGTTCTGTCTCACTGAGTGGGAAAAAACGCTGCTGGGGATCGGTTATCTCCTACCGGTCTTTGACGTAGTCAACGTCGCCCGGCACGTGAATGGCCCGTTGCGCGTTGATTGATTGTTTATTGAAATGCTACCTAATGAACTTACACGTATATGTCGTCGGCGATTAGCCAAGTCGTCACTCAATCTTCCTGGTGGCCAAAGATGAGCGTCCTGAGTTCGAAGATCGTTCACTTTGGTCTAGGCTTGCAGAATGTATACTGATATTTATACCCACAATTTCTCTTATTTATACGTTTTTTACTTTGCCCTTTTCCGGTTGTTGAAATTAAACCAAAACATTTCAATCATGCGGCACTAATTTCATATTATGTAAAAATACTCTAGGAATAAGGAAAAATTTAATATTGAAAAAAGATAAATTCTGTTATATAAGCGTAATAATGCACCACTTTTAGCACTTTCAATTATAATTAATTCTCATTCCCGAAGAAAATGGTCCAGCGTTCGTATGTGGGTGAAATTTCACAGAGATACGATTCCATTGAGCAATATTCCTCATTAAAGTCGGTGAAATCTGTAATAAAATAATTGAATAATATGCGAGATTAAAGTTTAGCATTTGAACTTACTTTTCCCTTCAACGCAAAATGCTATATCCAAATGACACTTGGTTGGAAATTTTCGTATACAACCCATTTCTTCATCCAATCCGCAAATGGAACTTGTCTCATTCACCTGACCGCAATTTGATTCCACTTGGCATGGTTTTGGAGGAATATTCGCTCCAAGGGAACACGCTGTTTTTAGGAAGGACATCTTTGTAAAGTCACTACTATAAATTGAAAGATCTCACCCAGAAATATTACGAAAATGCCAACTGCGTTCATTTTGAAAGACTTAAACCTTTCGCTATGAAATGAAAAATCGCAATGCGGCAACTAATTAAGATCGGCGTGAAAAAAAATAAACGGTTAGGCTTACTATTCTATCTTATCACAAATTTAAACAACGATGAACGAATTTTGCCATATTAAGAGATAAGATAAAACACAAGCACCGTAAATTGAATTAAGGTACCGATACATGTCACTATAATTTGTGATAAAGATTGATCCCACCTCAAACTTTTGTTTTGCCATGCTGCAGAAGTGAAAAAAAATTTAAGATAAGTCTTTATCTTTTATGTTCATTTTATTTAACAACTATTTTGCTTATGGCCAAATTAGATTGGTTGTTGTCCCAACTAACAGCTAAGAAAAATTCATTGCATACTTTTGTGCCTCATTGTGGTTCTAGAAAAATGTTTTCCAACTTAATTTTAATGATTTCTTCTCGTCTTTCCGTAGTCTTTTCAAGAGGCTTTCGTCTGACAGCGATAGAGCTTGGAATAAATGCCATTCTTGGCCAGAAGTTGCGAGTGAGTTCCCTGCTCCACTATCTTTCCGGCTTGAATTACACAAATCACATTGGCATTTTGGATGGTAGACAGGCGATGAGCGATTACAATACATGTTCGTCCTGAACATGCCGAGTCCAAAGCTTGTTGAACCACCTGAAAGTGGGATAATAATATTTAATGAAAACTGTAGTAATTTAAACTACAGTTTACTTACCCTTTCACTTTGGAAGTCCAGCGCAGATGTGGCTTCATCCAGCAAAAGGATCTTGGGATTCCTTACCATCGCTCGAGCAATTGCAATTCTTTGCTTTTGCCCACCGGATAATTGCGTGCCCTTGGAACCCAAAACCGTGTCATACTGAGCAGGCAGGGACATAATGAACTCGTGAGCATTGGCCATTTTGGCCGCCTCAATTATCTGCTGCATGGGCACCTGTCGCGAGGTGTCTCCATAGCCAATATTATCGGCGATGGACTTCTCGAAAAGTGAAGGTTCCTGGGACACAATGCCCAGGCGACGACGCAGAGTTTTAAGGTCCATGTCGTGATGGATGCTCTCTTGATCTATGAGCTGAGAAGGAAAGAAAAGTTAAATCTAATATAGTGGCTGATCTGCTTTCAAAAACTACTACTTACAATCTTGCCCTCATCGGGATCATAGTACCGCATCAATAGCTGCACGCATGTGGATTTTCCCGATCCCGAAGCACCCACCAGGGCAACCGTCTGACCCTGATTAATATCCAGATTGAAGTTCTGCAGGACTTTAATGTGGGGTCTTGAGGGATAGGAAAAGTTGAGACCACGATAGCTGACTCCTTGCTGTACGACATTCGTCTTGTAAGCCGTTCCATTGCCATTCTGTTGGATCTCGAAGGATTCTGGTGATTGGATCTGTGGCTTGCGATCAATGATCTCATACATCCGATTTGCGGAAAGGAGAGCTGCATTGAAGGCGGGAGTGAAGGCCAGAGATTGGGCCAGAATAAATAGACCATACAGCATCGTGTTGGATATTCTGAAAAATTAAATATTTAACAGATTATTTAGGCTGGCTTTTCGCGATAACCCACTTCATAATCGTCTCAAATTTGATTTTGCCATCAGCACACATGTGTCCGCCATATGTCAAGGTCACTGCGTAGCCGAAGAACATAAGGGATTTGCCTAGGGAATTGACCAGTCCTCGCCATTTCAGTCGACTGAGGATCTGCTGCCGATACCGCTCCACCTCCTTGTCATATATCTTTATCAGTTCCTCCTCTCGTCGAAGTCCAGCTACTGTCCGAATTTGGGTAATAGTTTCGGTGGCAATGCGACTGGTTTCCTCCAGTACCTCCTTCTCCTTCAACGCCGACTTCTCCCCAAATCGCGCCTCGAACACAATGGATGCTATCATAAAGGGTGAGGTGCTCAGGCATATTAAGGCCAATTCCCAGGAGTAGGGAAAGGCAATCGCAATACTGCAGATAAAGTTGGTGAACGCCTGGATGATGTTGCTCAGCGGAAAACCAATGGCTCCTTGAACACTGGCCGCATCGCCGGATAGTCGGGCAGAAAGGGCTCCAATGCTGTTCTCCTTGCGATCGAACCATCCCATCTCCTGGTTCATGATGCATTTAAAGGTCTTGGAGCTAATCACAAATAAACATGAAATTAAATCCTATAGGAGGGAATACCTTTACTAACTCACCGCATTCGCGTAGTAAGCCAGACTCCAGCCAGATTAAAGAAAAATGTCTGGATGTAACAGACTATGCCAGCTGCAATTCCAATCACCAGCGAGATGATGGCCATGGACGCACTTTGCTCGAGTACTTCCTCGTCCGTTGGTTTGGCCAACGATCCGTATAGCTCCGCTAGAACTACGGAAAACACCGGCATGGTGACTCCATAAAGCCCAGCACAAATCGCGCCAATAATGAGGAAACTCCACTCGGGTCGAGCCCAACCCAAAATGCGAAAGAAGGTGCTGATAAAATTTGCGGATGGAACTCCCGGGTCATCTATTTCCTGATTTAAAGTTATATTGGCCAGACCATTTAGGTTCTTCATCTGAAACTCCGCATTCTTCTCCAGCGACACAATGGAGTTTCGTGTGCCCAGTTGATAAGGTTCAACTTCATAGGACAGTTTTCTCTCCTTGATCTCGGCCACTTCTTCAAGTTCATTTAGCAGCTCCTCGGCGGAATCATCATAGGAATGCACGGTGACCATTTTGTGATAGAATCCCTCCAGCTTCATCAACTCCTCGTGGGTGCCTTGTTCTACAGCTTTGCCATTTTCAATATAAACAATACGATGGGCGTGCCTGATGGCCGAAAGTCGATGGGAAACCACCAAGGTGGTTCTACCCTTGCAGGCCTTGTCCAGTGCCGCCTGTACCAACTTCTCGGAATGGTAATCCAAGGCGGAGGTGGCCTCATCCAAAAGCAGGATTTTGGGCTGCTGAATCAGAGCTCTGGCGATGGCAATACGCTGACGCTGACCACCAGAAAGCTGAACGCCCTTCTCACTGATGTCCGTATCATAACCCTTAAAGTTGATTGAATTTTTTTAGTACTTTCTTAAAAACGGAGCACTTAAAACTTACCTTATGTAAAGCTATGATAAAATCATGAGCATTGGCAGCTTTAGCTGCGTCTTCGACTTCCTTTTGTGTGGCTTCTGGCTTTCCATGCCGGATATTTTCCCCTATTGTTCCTTGAAACAGAACTGGTTCCTGACCCACTACGGCAATGTTTGAACGGAGCCACTTGATGTTGTACTTCCGTACATCCTCACCATCCAATAGAACTTGGCCAAAAACGGGATCATAGAAGCGTTGCAACAGCTGTATGCACGTGGACTTGCCACATCCTGAAGGACCCACCAGGGCCACCGTTTGGCCTTCCTCGACGACTACATTCAAACCTCGAAGGACAATGACATCTTCTCTGGCAGGATAGCGGAAGAATACTTCTCGGAATTCGACGGCGCCTTTTAGGCCATAGTTCAGGATTTTCCCAGCCTTGGAAAGGGGATCAATCAAGGATGTGCGATCTATCACATCTAATATCGCGGAAGCCGATCCTCGTGCCATGGCGAATGTCTCCAAAAACGGTGAGGTTCGGGATATTTGATTGGCACTCACGATTATACCCGATATCACAATCATCACAACCGCCGGTGTATATTCCCTCTCGTCAATGGGTATGCTGGGATCGCGGTAGTAGAGGATCAAGTTAGCTCCGTACCAGAAAGATCCCGCTCCTGTGATAAACAACATGGCTTTCATCACCGTGTCACTTAGTCCGGAGAAGGCTCCTTTCCATTTTCCCGCCTTGAGAGCGGGTTTTAATAGACTATCATAGCGCAAGGACTCGCTTCGTTCTCCACCAAATGCCACCACAGTCCTAATGGCTCCAATTACTTCTTCAACTACAGAACTGGCTCGCACATAGGAACTTTGCTCCTGGCCAGTCAGTTTACCTTGGTACTGCAAATAGATTATTAAATAGATTAGCATAAACAATTATAAGGAAATAATTATCAAGCAATGGTACCCAATATGTGTATATATGTTTATATTTGTTTCCTAACTCATTCATGCGTGAGAGAGAAAAGAAACTTGTTCTATTTTGAATGATCTATTTTCGGACAAGCCAAAATAATTGCCAAGTTCACCAGAAGCTTTTGAGCACAAATATCTGGTTCTAGAAAACGTATTCTCTTGAAGATTGGTTAAATCAAAGTTTGTTTTACTTACATGGGCCACTGCTGAGTTGACTACCAGTGTTAGGGGTATATAAAACACTATTGCCAGAGCTAATTTCCATCCGTAGATAAAGGAGAGAACTACACTGATAATGACATCACACATGATCTCCACATAGTGACCTAAGTTTTCAGCTATGCCACTGCGTATTTTCTCCATGTTGCTAAATAGAAAGCGGGTTAATAATAATAATTAATATAGCTATTTAATTTTACTCACTCAGTAATGCGGACGGCAAAGTTTTGATCCTTGGCCATGTCATGCCATCCGATTTCCTGTCTCAAAGTGGCCTTGAAGAATTCCCTTCGCATGCGGACTGTGAGTTTCAGAGCCAATCGATTGAAGGCATCCACGTAGTAGACTCCGGAGAAGAGCATTAGTAGAGTATTCAGGGTCATAAGTATCCCGAAAGATACGCTGTCCTTTCGCAGCTCCTGCATATTCTCCTCGTAAGAGGCATTTGTGCTGAAGAAATATTAAATAAATAATTATACATTTAGCAATTAATTAAATGAATGAGTTTTAACAGCTCGCCAAATAAAATTTTCATTGCTAAAGAAATCCTACTACATCATTACTTTTCAGAGAATTTGGCTTACAGCAACGTCCTTGAGTTTTTGGCATTGTTTCAGAGACCTTTCTGTTTTACTTAAAAGGTTTTTATTTAAATCACTGCAAAAAAGCTTTTCGCGGACCGTAAATCGTAAAACACGTCCGTTTGCTTTGAAAGTGAGCGAAGAATTGATTCATTCTTTTAAAATCTAAATATAAATGCATGCATGCTCCAAATGAAACAGTCATGATCTCAACAAACATTTTTTAAATTATTTTATGTTAGGCTAGAAAATTTGGCATACCATAGCGTAATGAAATTAATTAACCTTTAGCATTTAGATGAAGTAATAATTTGCCGAAATGCGTTAAATGACAATATATTTATTGCTAAACATAAACTTACAGTATCTTTCCGCCACCGAAGAGGGACAATCCGATGGTGACCGAACTGGTTCCCTGACCCAGAGTTCTTTCGATGAACATGGCCACCAGTTCGCTGTACACCACGATGGCAATGGGAAAGACGAGGGATTGGAGGAATGCCGCTACGAAACCCGACAGGAGCAGGAGATAATCCCATCCAGCGATATATCGAAAGAGCTCTGTGTAGCTGACCATGGGCTGGGCCTTCTCCTTGGTCTTCTTCTTCTTCTGGGCCGCCGGCGTGGCCTCATCCCCATCCGCAGCAGGAACATCTTCGCGCGTCTCCGTCATTGTCATCACTGCGAACTATCGCCTATACACCAAACTCATTGACCGGCGGGGTCAATTAATAGTTAAGAACGCGAGCGTGCAGGGCGAAACCAAAAATCGAAACGCCCGCAGTTCCACTGGGTCCAGTGGCCCTCCGCCCCCACGGAATGGATATGTGTATGTACGGAGATGGTCTCGAATGGGTTCTTGGCTCTGGGTAATTAACTCCGTCTCTGACGGAGATTGTCGTGCTACGCCAGATGCACTGCCGATGAGGCTGATCTGCCTGGGATCGTGTTTAGCTTTAATTGTTTTGCATTCCGCGTTTCCACAAACACAAAATCGTTGGCTACAACAGCCAGCTTTTTTCTTTCTTTCTTTCTTGCGATGCTATTGCTATCCGGAGCAGAATGTTCCACGTCTGTTCCGTTGGGACTGTAGAAAGCGACTGACGGTTCTGGCGGCTATGGCGTCAGTTTTCGACAAATTCGGTTTCTATTAGAGAAGCGAACCCCTTATGGTCTTTTTTATTAATATCAATTGAATTGATTTTTCTCAAGGTTCATGATGACTGGTGGAAAATCGTAGACCATCTTACCTCTTGGCAAGGTGTGCACCCATCTATCGCGGAAATGGGTCAACCGCGTACTGAAATCTGGCGTAATTTGCATTCCAGGCAGTTAAACTTATGATCTTCCCCGTTTAATTGCGAACTGTTATCATTTCACAATGGCAAATCAAGTTTGCATGCCATTGACCATGAATATAAACAACAGTCGTGTGGGTGGTTGGCGTTATAGACATGCCGCAAAGATTGCACTCTTATCAGTTAGATAAGTTTGATGGTGGATCTTACAACTTATACCCCTAATAATTATACTCTTTGCAAACAGAGTTACCTAAAAAGCATCTCCGCCCATTATTTCGCAGCCGTAATTATAAACAAGTATTTAATGGATAAAAAGTTGTGTAAAAGTTTATTTAGTTTTTGGTGGCAAGTGTATTTTGGCTTTTGGTGAGATTTATATAAATGTTTAGATAATATTCAATGATCCTTTTGGGTCTTGTGTAGCTTGGCGTAAATGCCGCCCTGTGAAATCAACTGCATGTGGTTGCCCTGTTCCACCACCTGACCATTTTGGATCACACAGATCACATCGGCATTCTGGACAGTTGACAATCGATGGGCTATGACAATACAGGTTCGTCCCGAGCAGGCGGTATCCAAGGCCTGTTGGACCAACTGTTCGCTTTGCAAGTCCAACGCTGAGGTGGCTTCGTCGAGTAGCAGGATCTTGGGATTCCTCACCAGCGCCCTGGCAATGGCGATTCGCTGTTTCTGTCCACCAGATAGCTGAGTACCTCTGGCTCCCATCCGGGTATCATAGCCATTGGGTAGGGAAATGATAAAACTATGAGCATTGGCACTTTTGGCTGCGGCAATAATCTCCACCATGGAAACCGATCGCCGATTGTCACCATAGGCTATATTCTCCGCTATAGAGCGCTCGAAAAGAGTGGGCTCTTGCGAGACTATGCCCAATTTGGTCCTTACTCCATCGAGGGTCAGATCGTGTTGGATATCATCGTGATCTATGTGCTGAATGAGGAGTGGATTAGGTTTGATATGCACAGCGGCAATATTAGTTTAATGACTTACAATAGTGCCCTCATCGGGATCATAGTAGCGCTGGAGTAGCTGTACGCAAGTTGATTTTCCACACCCGGAATGACCCACCAAGGCCACCGTTTGACCCTTGAGCACCTCAAGATCCAAACCATTTAGAATCTTTGCATCAGGTCGTGTTGGGTATCGGAATTGAATACCGCGATAGCGCACACCCTCGAAAAGATTCAATTGCTTGGCGAGAGTATTTTTAATGGTTCCCATGGGTGACTGAATCTTTGGTTTGCGATCCAGTATCTGGAAGAGGCGATGACCCGCGATCAGAGCGGCGGAAAAGGCGGGCGTAAAGGCCAGAGATTGAGCAAGCATCATGGATCCATACAGCAATGTTTCCGATACCCTACAAATATTATTTAAAATGGTTAATTGCTACTAGATTGAATTCTATATGACTTCCATACTTGATAATATCTTGGAATGGCAGCTGACCCTCGGACACCAAAACACCTCCGTAGCAAAGCGCCACTGCATATGCGAAGAAAGCTGATGCCTGCATGGTGGAGTTGAGGACTCCTCGCCATCTAAGCTTCTGGCGGATGAGCACCTCCACCCGCTGGATCTCCTCCGTGTACTCCCGGATAACATCCGCCTCCCTTCGCAGGCCGGCAACAGTGCGTATGTTGGTTATGGATTCGGTGGCAATGCGACAGGCTTCCTCTATCACCTGCTTTTCCCTCACTACAGCATTAGACATCATCCTGAAATAATCATAGTGGTAAAAAACTAGAAGTAGTAACTATGATATTACAACTCACTTGGCTTCCAGGATTACAGAACCCACTATAATGGGACAATTGGCCAAACATAAAAGGGCTAACTTCCAGTTGTAGTACATGGCTACGCTGACACTTGAAATGAAGTTGGACAACGCCTGGATCATGCCACTCAAGGGATATCCTATGGCTCCTTGGATACCAACTGCCTCGCCGGATAAGCGCGCGGATAGAGCTCCCACCGAGTTATTCTCGTCGTCGAACCATCCAACTTCCTGACTCACCATCGCATTGAAGGTCATGGCTCTCATCCTGGTGGTAAGCCAAATGCCCGCGTAGTTAAACAAATAGGTCTGAAGGAAGCAAACCAATCCGGTCAAGAATGCCAGGCCCAAGCAGGCCCAGGAAAGAACAGCCGTACGACGCAGTGCGTCCTCCGGATCCTTTTCGGCCAAAGCTGCATAGAATTCTCCAAAGATCACTGCGAATGCTGGATACAAGAATCCCACTGCTACAGCACTTATGGTTCCAAGGATCAGGTAGCACCATTCCGGTTTGGCAAGCTGAAGGATTCTAGAGAAAGTGCGGAAGAAGTTCGGTTTCTCGGGCGGAGCTTCAGCTGACTGAGCATTTGTATCCTTGATGAGTGCCTTTATTATAGGTTCCTCAAACTGGACACTGTTCTTTTGACCTTTCTCGAAGTTTAATGGACTCGTCTCAAAGGATTTCTCAAACAGAGCCAGGCTTTTTCCTACGAAATATTTAAAATGTAATTCAAGACGAATTTTTTACTTATGCAAGGATTGTTTACGTTTTGTGTCCTCAATGCTTTCCTCTTTTTCTACCTCATCGGGCATGTTGATATCGCCGGCACGAACCATGTTGTAGTATGCACCCTCCAGCGCCATTAAATCATCATGGGAACCCTCCTCCAAAACCTTACCATCATGAATAAAGACTATCTTATCTGCACCCCGAATAGCTGACAATCGGTGAGAGACCACAATGGTTGTACGACCTTTACTGGCCAAGTCCAAGGCCTGTTGAACCTGTTTCTCGGATTGGTAATCCAGTGCAGAGGTGGCTTCATCCAGCAGCAGGATCTTTGGATTCTGGATTAGTGCTCGAGCGATGGCTATGCGTTGTTTCTGACCTCCGGAAAGCTGGGATCCCCGCTCTCCAATCATACTACGATAGCTCTACAAATTTGAAATGGGGAATTACTTTTTTTTTGCTTAGAGATATTTTGTATCTAATCTTGTATCTAACCTCTGGCAGATTGGTAATGAATTCATGTGCTCCCGCCTGAGTGGCAGCTGCTTCGATCTCTTTTTGTGTGGCTCCTGGCTTACCATAGCTAATGTTTTGTGCTGTCAAAGAAATATTATTATAAGCTTTATAATTTGAAGTTTCTATGTACATACCTATTGTGCCCAAAAACAGCACTGGTTCCTGTCCCACTACAGCAATATTCGACCTCAACCATTGGATATTGTACTTTCTTATGTCCAAATCATCCAAAAGAACTGATCCAAAGACAGGATCGTAGAATCTCTGGAGCAATTGCACACATGTGGACTTTCCACAGCCAGAAGAGCCAACCAAGGCCACTGTTTGACCAGCTCTAATCCTAATGTTTAGGCCCCTGTGTACAATCACCTCCGGACGGGAGGGATATCGAAAGAAGACATCCTGGAACTCCACATCACCACGTAGGCCGTAGTTCAAGAGTTTGCCATCTGTGGACAGGGGATCGATCTTGGATGTCAGATCGATGACCTTGAACAGGTTTGTGGCACAGCCGCGTGCGGTGGCAAAAGACTCCAGGAATGGTGCCGTTCTGGCTATGTTGTCCGCACCCACAATGATACCAAAGAAGGCCTAGAAATACGGCCAACTATAATATGTGTGCAATAATATTATTCACTTATATAGCTTACAATCATCAAAATAGCAGGTGTATACTCCTTGTTTTCCACATTTCGATCATCGATAATGAGATTGACACCATACCAAAAGGCTCCGGCGCAGGACAGATACAACATGGACTTCAAAACTGCATCACTGAGCCCCGAGAAGGCTCCTTTCCATTGACTTGCCTTTCGAGCTGGGACCAAGAAATTCTCATAGCGCTGCACCTCGGATTTTTCTCCACCAAACGAGACCACAGTGCGTATGGAACTCAGAATTTCCTCTGCCAAATTTCCAGCTCCCGCATAGGATTCCTGTTCTCGGGCAGTCAGTTTGCCTTGGAACTGAAAAATCATAAGAATAATTTATGAATACTTCAAGACACATCATAAGGCCTAAAAGGATTCTATTTTTCTTACCTTAGCTACGTAGTAATTTAATAAGATAACCAGAGGTATATAAGAGCTCACAGCTAAGGTGAGTTTCCAGCCGTAGCTAAATGAAATGGCCACAGTTATGATAAATCCAACAACAAGGTATACAAAGTGACCAACTTTCTCTGAGATGCCATCTCGAATCTTTTCCACGTCGCTGAAAAGAAGATTTAGATAGTATCTTCGCCGTATCCTTCTTAAATACTTACTCCACCATGCTCTGGGTAAAGTTCTGCTTGCTGGCCAGATCGTGCCAGCCGATGTCCTGTCGAATCACGGATGAAAACAGCTTTATTCGCATCCTTGTGACCTGACGCAGCGCCACCATATTGAAGACATCCACAGAGAAAACTCCTGAGATGAACATCACTACGGATGCAATGGTCAGGAGTATGCCATACGATATGGAATCATCGTATAAAGCTTCGTTGTTTTCCTCCCGAGAGGCATTTGTTCTGGAAGTTTATTAAATAAATAAATAAGTAAGATTAAATATAACATAATTTAATAACCCTATATCTTAAAAATTAAATCGAAAATACTTTTTCAGCACATTTTTCAAGAAGCTTTTATGTAATGGCGTAATTGATAATAAATCAATTGATCAATAAACTTTTTGTTTGGCCCACCCTGCGTATGAGTGATACATGATTTTTAAAACATTTTCCATCTTCTACCTTTTTCTTCCTCAAACTCAAGTATCTTATTGACTTTTAAGAATACTTACAGGGTTTTACCACCTCCGAAAAGTGGCAGGGCATGGACATTTGAGCTGGTGCCAAACTGCATGGCCCGGTCCACCAACATGGACGTGAACTCACTGTAGATAATGACCACGGCAGGAAGGGTCAGCGCCTTGATGCAGCACATTATGAAGCCGAAGAACAGCCAGCCGATCTCCCCGTATGTGGAGAATCGAAAAAGTTTCAGGAAAGCAATTGGCTCCGTGGGCTCCAAACCCTCCGCCGTGGGCGCCTCCTCCTGGGACTTGCCCTCGCTGGTCGAGGTGGACGCCTCATCTCGCTCCATGGTGATGTTTAGTCGGCACTGACGAAATGACAATTAAACGGGCTTTATTATACAATGCGCCATCGATCCGTGGTCAAGATTTCTTCACTCAAAGCGGCCACAAGTTCGAACCAGACCAGACAAAAGGTTAATTCAATTAAGTAACACTCTGTGTCCGCATGCAAGTTTGTTTCTTTGGCCACATAGTTGTGATTGACCCGCGAGGTTAACGAGTAATAGAACATATATTATTGGACACATTCCTTCACAAATTGAAGAGCAACTATTTAGATTCTTCCTCTGCAGTCTGAAATCTGTTCTATTCACTGGATATTCTTTGCGGTATATTCACCTTTTAATTGCCACTTTTTGATAGATCCTTCAATTGTTCGCACTTGCTACGGATAGAAGATTGTCTGCAGATTGTAACCGCTTGAGCGCCCAAGCGCGACTGACTTCCCATCTTCCATGAGCATCCATTTAAATTTGCTGCGTACATATATCGCACCGTTCGGGTTCAAATTCTAATTGATCTTTCTCTTGGGGTAAGTTCGAAGAGTCTTGATTGATCAAGGAAAGAGTGTCAGTGGGAAATGTCGTCAAATACTCCCAAGAGTCTCTTATATAAACAAAAAGATAGATTGGAGTCTGCTTTGTTAAGTGATGGATTTTATTTCAAGGTATAACTACAAGAAGTGGTTTCTTCATCTGTACAAAGGACACATTTGCATACATTTTCTACATTCACATACAGCGGATTATAATTACAGCATATAAACTTAGGCACTTATTTATCTGTACTTGTAAAGATACAAAATCTAGCTGGATAACAATCGCATATCACATACTGTGTTGGTTTACAAGTATTTACACTGCCTACACGAGATAGAGATTCATTAAAAAGTTATGCAAAGATTCAAACGCTTAGCTAATATGGCAAGTGCCAAAACAATAAGTCAATTTCCTATTAAATAAGATAGTTATATACAATGCTCTTCGCAGTTCCACGCGTTTCGTAATATTTGTTCATTATTAACTAGAATTTTCTTGAGCTGGTCTTATGAAGTAAAATAAAATTTGAAGAAATTGGAATTGTTAAATTTTAGATAAACATTTAAATTGAATTTAAGTTATGCTCGGTATGAGACTATCTGATCTGCTGCTTGAATTTCTAAAGAAAAAGAGATTACTTGACTTCGGGGATAAAATCCTTGCAATAATCTTACTTTTTCAGGCTACTAATAATATCATTTTTAGTGGTTCTGGGTGGCGCAATGCCGTTGCATCTTAAACCTAATTACGTGGCTCGAATTCCGATCAAGACTAAACTAATCTAATCCGACTGATAATAATGTCAGACGTACACCTCTCCGGTCTTTTGTTCCGGCTTGTGTTTGGCCAGAGTTGAGGGTGCCGAGGATCCTCCGGCTCCGCCAGTTTCCAGGCCTCCACTCCTCTGTGGCATTGGCATCGTGCCTGAGGTGTCCACTGTATCCGTGGGACCCGCTGATCTCATCGAGGATCGTTGCTGCGGATCCTGCAGATTGAGGCTCAGGTTGAAACTGTTGTTTCGCGAAATGTTCTGGTTCCCATTGAGGGGCTTAACGGACAGCAGTGCCGTGGTGGTGATACCGCCATTGCCATTGCTTGACCCACTGTTGCTATAACCATCCTGGACATCTGCACCAGTCAGCTCCACAATGGAAAGTGCTGACGGCGATCGCTGGATGGACAAGGACACCGGTATCGTGGTGATCACATCGTTAGGATCGTAGCCACTTGCCGTCGTCGTGATCGTGGGTAGCTGGGCATTTGCCGAAATGGGCAGGATGCTGAGTGTCCCAGTGGGCATCGTTTCCCCGCCTGTGCTGGTCACGCTGAAGGGGAACGACAGAGTGGTGATGTTCGTGGCAGCGGGAATACCTGCAAGTTATCAAAGGAAACAAAAAGTAAGAAGAGGAAATAAATATTGAATCCATTAAGCTTTTAATATCCTCTTAGGGGTTTGTATTGAACTCATCATTAACTTTTTAGAGGCATTATAAGCTTCTAGATCTTGGATATCTCCACTTACTGCTCGGATTGAATCCCTCCTTCATGCTGGCTGCCAGGGCTGCAGTGGCCGGATGCCCTGGAATCAGAGTGTTATTGGACGATGAGCTATCCATCTCTTTGATGGGCGAGAGCAGCAGCGTGCCCAGCACTTGGCCGCTCTCCTGGTGCAGTAGGGTGTCGGGTGCGTAGGAGGAGGGGTACATGCCCGGTGGTGCGCTGGTGGTGCTCAGCTGCTGTGGTGCCATTAGGACCGAGCTGGTGACTACGTGGGAGTGGTGCGAGTTGTACAAAAAGTTGCTGGTTTTGTGCGGGACTTGTGGGTTGTTACTCACCTGGATTCGTGTTGCCATCCTTGGCCACCTCGGGCGTGGGAATCCGCGGTCGGGTCTTGGCCACATTGACATTCAAGCCATTTAATTTGGAGTCTAAAACATAGAACAAAATTTAAAGCATACTCTTGGGGGTTTCAAGAAATTGTCATAACTACCAAAAAATTAGTTTGAGCTTGATTAACATTAATATTAAATTTCAAAATGTAGATTTCTAATTTGTATACTTACTCTGCTTGATAAGTTGGCGTTGTGCTCTCAGCGATTTGCGATGCACAAATTTGCCATAGAGACTCGATTTACTTGGCTGCGATCCGGCCTGCTGTTGCTGATGTGCCTGCTGCAGTTGCTGCTGCTGCAGGATGGTCAGTGGCAAGCCGGATTCGGGACTAGAGTAGACGGAGTTGAGGCGGTTCCGGTTGAAGGGCATGCCGCCAGAGGAGTAGGCCGTCGACTGGCTCCTCATGGAACCCATGCGGGAGAGCTGGCGAACCAGCCAGTTGTTTTTCCGCCTTTCCACCATTGGCGTGTCCACGCTTTCCTTTTCGCGGTAAATAATAATATTAAAATGTGACTCTTGACATGAAAAAGTCAACTTAAAAAATATATGCAAATGCGTCTGCATTAAATTATGATAGATTAGCAATAAATGTAACAATAACTTAAGCATGAGAAATATTTTATAGCCTTTTAAGTTGTAGTTATTAACCCTAGAAATGTTATGCTTACTGAAAGTATACATATCTCAAAAAACGCAACTAATGTCTAAGTTATAGCAATAAAACGTTAGCTTGCAATGAATTTATGTGGTGAATGGAATCTCGTCGGGAAAAAAGTATGAAGAACCAGATACTCACATAGTCCGCGTAGACATCGTCGCTGAGCATCCTCTTGCCACCGCCTGGCATTATGTTGGCGTACATGGCGTCCTCCTTCTTGACCTTGTACTTCTCGGCGGAGCCCTTGGGCTCGTCCTTCCGGTAGTGCTCGGATGCCACCGTGTAGGGCAGATCCTTGGGCACCACGCACTCCCAGTACTGATCCCGCAGCAGCTCGGGGTGCTCCTCGTGCATTTCGTCCACGATCATGTAGGCAGCCTGAAAGCGGGTTTATCAAAAGTGGATCAGTCGAGGGCTGTTCAAAATCGAAACGTGTTCGCCATTTGCGATTTTTGGGACATTTCGAGGAGGCACTAAACCCAATTACGTCACAATAATTCAACCGTTGCTACTGTCCCACATCGAAACAAAAGAAAAAGTGAAATTGTTTACAAGTTTTTAATTATTCCATAACAAAAATCAGTGCACAGCCCACTACTGAAAATGGCAAAAACGAAAAGAAGAAAAGAAATAACAATAAAAGTATAAGAAATACTCATTTGCTTAATCATTTTGCCGCGCTCTGTTTTCAATTTGCCATTTATGAGCGACTGAGCCAAGAGTCACGTCTGGTCGTGTGGAGTGCAGTTGAAATGGGCCACAAAACCTGGCCGAGGTGTTGGCATTAGCCCCCCGCTGATAACCGGGCTAAAAGCGACCGCTTGAGATGCATTTCCGAATTCGAGCAAACCCAGCGCGCTGAGGTGACCATAAAAACACACACAAACACACACGAAATATTCAATGATAAAGCTCTACAAAAGAGGTTTCAATGTTTTCAGCCCGTATGTTTTTTTTGTCGATTTTCTCATTTTTTGAACAAAAACCTGTTTTCAATTTACTTTTGCTGCTGCTGCTGCTAACTTTTGTAAATAATTGCAAGCAACGGCAGGCAGCAGACTCAGATACAAACACACACACACGCACTGCACACATGCAAAAATCGCTTCTAACACACACAAGCATCGAGCTCCCAAAGCCCAAGTCCAAAACTTCAATCAGCATCAGCGGCGGAAGGAAAGTCGAATAGAGATACCCTCATCTAAATCGAAATCGTCAGTTTGAATTTGTCTACAAATAATTGAAATTCCCTTTCGAAGATTTATCTACTTTTGTAAATTGGACGCTTTTCTAAGTCGCATTTATTTATTATTTTAATGGAATCTACTAAGACAGCTTCAAGTAAAATGTATCTAATTATACAGAATGCAAGTTCATAAATAAAGATTTATTAAGTACGACTTGCAGTCACATGTAAATTTTGTAAGACGTACTTATAATACACTCCGACTTTTCTTAGCTAGCATCTACTGATTTTATCAAGTACACATATTTCATAGGTTGTTATGTAACATGCTTCTTTTTTAGGGTATTCTGCAGTTCGTTATGTTACAAATTGCATTTGGCTCCCCAGTCTTTTGTTGGCTATGTCGAGAATGCCTGTTATTTTTAGCACGTGGCAGACAGACATGTTCTTCTCCTTTCAGTAGCAATCCAAGAAGTGGCTGACTAAAGCGATTATCGCCTTAAGAGCGCAAAATCTTTACTTAGTTAGCACGCTAACCCAATTAGCGAATACAGATTTTAGCTGTCATAATACTTGGAAACCTTTGGAATTATGATTATGCATATTACCCACTTGAACAGATACGTATAAGTATCTTGCGGATGTGGGCATCCCAAGGTTTGTTTTAAAAACCTGGAAAATTAGGTTTGGAAGTGGGTATTTCGATGCAAAAGCCATCTGTTCCGAATTTTGGTACTAATTTAATTTGTATCTACACCATGCTAAATGAAATTAATTGGAAATCATACAGGTTTTTTGTGTTAACTTCAAAATGGGGATCTTTTTCGCATCTCTAACGCAAAATGATTGTTTTATGGTTGTATGGACCGCAGGAATTATTGCCACCACTTATTAACAATGTTTAACGAATGGCTGGCATATAGACAATGTGCCACATCGAATTACGTCAAGATTGTGCGAATTATCTGCACTGGTGACTCACCTTGATGTGTCGGTCAATTAGCCAGTTGAGCTCGATATCATCGTCATCTTCGCCAAAGGGATTGATTAGCACCTCGGCCACCTTCAGCCAGCCCACGTAGAAAACAAACTGAAAAGATCAATTGAAAGCGATTGAATTTTGGTTAATTACATCATGAAAAACAAAGTCGGACAATTTCAGCAGAACTTGGGAATAATGTGAGAGGGTAAGCCAGGGAAAGCTTGGCAATTCCATTCACTTTTTTGCGGCTTCAAATTATACGGTATGAACATTAACAGTTAATAATGATAGCTAAACACTTGTCACAGATTTATATCGCGGAGAAACACAAACCAGACCAGAGCTCGGCAAAATGCCAATTTATTACGGGGAACGTGACCGCGAATCGTTTTACATAAGGCACTTGAAATGTGTCCCCAGCGGAGAACCGCAGAAACCAAAACGGAAAACAGCAAACAGTTGTAACTGGCCATATCATGATATAGCCCAATATATATAGTGCATCCGAGCGGCGTATCGCTAACAAGGTATAGCCATTACATTCGGCCACTCAGTTTGGCAAAAACAATTGCGAACAACAAAAAACCGCAACAAGTTTTTAAACTTTTACAAAACGACGCGACGTGCAAAATTGACTTTGATTTATAGTAAATAAGGCGGAACGTGCAAATTAAGATAACTTCTAAGCCGTCTTAAATCAAGCGAGAAAAATTAATGAATTCATTATATATATGGAGCAGCAATTGGAATCACCTGCAACACGGTGAACAGTGGGAAGTACAGATCGGGATCTTCGCGTCCATTTCTGTCCAGAACGTTGGGCAACATTTGACGGCCCAAAAGGGCAGCTATGAAATAGGTGTACAGCACCAGGGTAACCACCTGAAAATAAAGTTTTATAATTAAATTTCAAGTAAAGAAGGGAAGTTTGGAATATGGTAGCAATATTGAATACAACTCACCTGAGTGTAGACCAAAGGAACACAGACCGTGTCGTAGCCAATAAGACCACCTAAACGTCGACGGATATCCGAGAGCTCCACCAGTATGGTTTGCACAATATGATCCGAGGCGATTAGGCCATCCTTTCTGGCCCGGTTTATGATGTTGGTGGCCCAGACGAGTGGCATCCAGTACTTGGACATGGGACTCTTCTGATTCAGTGCCTCGAAGATTTTCATCTCGGATTCGTGCATCAGACCCGCATCCACGAGATGTTGGGTGGTGGGGAAACGGCGTTTCACACGAAGGGAAATTCGCTGAAGAGTGATCACATAGGCCAAGACCATATAGCGCATGATATTACGACGCATCAGGCGGCCCGTTTCATTCTGTATTAAGATATTTTTATAGATTATTAGGTTGTTAAGGTTATAAAATTATATTCTTACATTTACACCGCCATTTGAGTTGGGAATAGCCGCGCTTATGAACAAGGCCAACGTGTCTGGCCAGGGCAAAAGCCTGTATTGCTCCCACCAACGTTTCACCACCAGATTTACATAGAAGCCCAGCACGAAGGACATGGGTATACTTTCACTCTGCTGCCCAAAATAAAGGCGAATTTTCTTAAAAATGCTGAAAATATATTAGTATTATATTGTATATTCTGTTACCATTTTATATCCCTTTTTAAACTTACGCTTGCTGACTTTCTGTCAGACCAAATCTGTAGATAACATTTATGGTGTAGTATAAACACAGATACGCAACTAA
Organism: Drosophila simulans; assembly: GCF_016746395.2. NCBI lineage: Eukaryota > Metazoa > Arthropoda > Insecta > Diptera > Drosophilidae > Drosophila > Drosophila simulans. Next base: position 6,142,335 of record NC_052522.2, read on the forward strand.
TTCGCGCCAGATCAATTTGTAAACGCTGCCTCGCCATCTATTAAAAAAGGGGAAGGGATTTGAATTAAGTAACTTGCAGGTAGTCGATGAATTTATGGCTTTAATCTGTAACCAACTGGTTTTTGTTTTGATACAAACGATTTCCTCATTCAGACTTTCAATCATTTCCCCCCATCGCATTTCAGATTAAGTTTTCGTTTCTAATGGGTCGCCAGTTCTGCAAGATTTTTTATGGGGGTATTCCAATCTTGCATGTCAGTTCCAATGAATTCAAATGTCTCAAAGTGTGATTTGATACATTATAAAAAAAAATATATATGTGTATATTGATTGGCATAACCGCTTCGAAACTGGTACTATTCAGGTGGGGTCTTTGTTCTGTTTGTTTTGATCAAGGTTTCGCTTACCTTCTTCTCTTCAAAAATTTAGGTTGGGCATAAAGTAACTTAAACTCGAGGCTCCCATAAAAAACAATAAGTTGTTAGCATTTTGTTCACATTTTCCTGTCCCAAAAGTATCTTTCAATTAGTGAGTTCATTACTGAACGTGTGATAACAACTGATTTTTCAGAGCTTCGCTGTTTTGGTTACCAATTTTTCTTCTTTCTGGTTTGAATGGCAAAAACTGGAACTGTGCAACAGTAACTGGAACTGGAATTGCTATTCTAACTGCCCAGTTACGAGTGACTGCACTTGGGGGAAACAATTAAAGCGAACTGGGGTTAAAAATAAACACACTCTAAAAACAAAATAGCCCGAAACCAGATGTTGCCGCCGCTGAGATGTCACTGTATGGTGGCTGAATAGAGGAGTTCAGAGTATTGGATGTTAATTGCGTTGGTAAACACTAGAACAGGTGGATGAGTAACGCGGAAAAATTCACGGAATCGGTGCCCTCTAGGGTGGTGACCCAGATTGGCAAGACTGAATGTAGTTTATGTTTCAAATATCGTAAATATTGTATCCATTTGTATAAATAATAATAATATTCGTACAAGTGTTTTTGGATCATTCATAGATGCAATATATGTTCCAAAAATTTGAAAATTTTTTTTTTGCTACTTTAGTACATAGTATATATTTTTTTATATATTTATTTTTTAGGTCATACTCACTTCCACAGGATCTTCCAGAAACAGCCAAAGCTGCTCCCATTTGGCACTTCACCCGCATACGAGACAGTCATTGTCTCTCCGTTTGACTTAGTTTTTGTTTTTTAGCTGATCTTGTTTTGTTTACTTAATTTAACAAACAATTGGCTTTTATTGTTATTGTTTTTTTGCCGGCGCTAGGCCGCTGCCAATACGAAGAAGGCCGAATTGTTGTAGTTGTTGTTTGATTGCGTACGCGAATTTTGTTGATTGTTTTTGTTGTCGCGTCATTGAAAATAGCGTCGCAGCTTTCCCTCTCTCTCACACCCGCGCCGCTGCGACACGCTCTCTCTGTCCCGCTCTCCACGAGCCTAAGTTTTTTAAGTTTCTCCTAAAATACAAACAAAAATATACAGTTTTACTACCTTCAAATTAACTTGAATAGTTTATGGATAGTTTAACTTTGCCTATAAATAATTTAATTATATTGATTTAAAGTGTAGCCTAAAAATGCACTTTATTGGGGCTTCACTGTACCCCAAAACAATAGGGGGCGACAGGTGAGCGCTCCCAAGCGCCCAGTAATACCGTAAAGGCAATACACATGCAATCCATGCAAATAATACTGGAGGGCTGAAAAGCTCAACTTAAATTCCAGCACGTATCGAACATTTTTTCAGTGGTGTTTCTGTTGTTGCTGCTGTTTTCCATTTTGTTGTTTTGAATTTATTGTAAATTTAATTGGCTGTGCACTTTCGGTTCGGGTGAAATGCGATGTTTAAAGCTGAGAACAGAGTTATGGTCATATTCGAATTTTTCACTATATACATACATAAAAAATGATATTTTTAAGGCACTTTTGAAGTCACTTCACTTTATTACAATCACCTTGTAAGCACAATTATTATGGATTCCTTTTTGGACCTTTTAATTTTTTGCTAACCACTTGAAGATCATTGTGCGGCCAGGATTTCCCCAAAAACAGTGGACTCTCCTCAATGGCAAATTATTTGCACAACTTGAAGTCGGGATTTTTTGCCCCCTGGTTTATTTGTGTTTTTTCATGAGAAAACCTTGGGTTGGGCAAAAATTCGGCAGTTTCTGTGAACCTTTTTTTTTTCTTTTTGCGGGTGCTTAATTTGCGCCGTCAGCGCCACGAGTCTTTATCGTTTCCCGTTTTCTGTTGATTCGAGTCTTGATTAATTCCGCTTATGTTGCGTTTCTCCAACGCGATTTTGATTAATCGAACGCTGGGCCCTCACAACAGATTTTTCAAAAAGTGTTTTCAAGTTGCGATCTGAAATCGCAAAGTTTTGAAACCCGCGTTGTATTTGCTCCTTAGCGCTAGTCGAAGCTGCAAATATTTGCATAAGCCACATCCAGACGGGGGCCACAGAACGGGTTCTAAATGGGGTTTGGTGTTATACAGCTGCCAGGGTCGGGGGATTCCGGCAATTTTCACTTTAGCGCGCTAATTTCGTTTACAAACATAGCAGGTGATCTTCAGGAATGTGAGACCTAACCGGTTGTGAGCTGGGGTCTAGGCCAAGTTAAGTCACGATGGCTTTTGATTACACGGCTGGAGAAACCACCCACCACTGCCACTTGGGTAGCCCAAGAACTTTCTGATTGTTTAGTTTTTTTTTTAAACAATTAAAGATAGTCGTGAGTCGTAAATTAGTTATTTGTACTGGCTGACGGCTGAAAGTTTCGCAGTTTACATGTTCTTTTAGTACAAATAGTAGCCATTGACCCTGCCCGTAGGTTTAATCTCAACTGTCCACCTCTGTGGTAATTTATTTTCAGAACAAACAGCCTGTCAGACCGAACTGGCTATCTTTTATCATCTGCAGCTTCTAGATTAAACACACTGCGTATACGCGATATACAGTAGCCCACATAATGGGGCGACATTGATTGCTGACGAATTGGGCTTGAATAAATTTCACTTTCTTTTGAATTTGATTGGCCCACAATCTGTTTACCAAATGAGTCAAGGCAGTGGCTCTTCAATACGACTGCCGCCACTTGCACTTTTTCCGCCGGCACTTGTTCGTTCCCAGAATTAAGCACATGAAAGGTGGGAGTTTTCGGGCCTCATTAGCACACAATAAAGGAGATATATCTAGGCGTTAAGCCGATATCTGTTAGCATGGTTAGCGTTCCCTATAAACTCATTACGTATTATTGAAGCGATTTAAACAGCACTTTTGAGAAAAAATTAACGCTTTTGTTAAGCAAAGTTAATCACTATTGGTCTGTATGGCCGAGGGCTTTAAATATATAAAGCTGTTCATTTATTTACATTGATTTATTGCTGGTACTCATATGATCGCTTATAACATTTTATTTATTCGCTAATATATCAAATACATTCATTTGTCACTCGTGTGCGCGGATTATACAACTAGGCACCACATCAATTACTTCATTACTCCGCTATTTATAGTATCTTCTGTTTTTATACATATACGTCTTTCTAATTGCTCTTCAGTCATTAAGCTTGTTCAATTGAAAAATTGCATCCGAATTCGGCTTGGTCACATCGTTTATTCAATAGAATGCCGACTGAACACCTAAGCGGATGGGGCGAAAAAAAACATAAATAAAAGTAAACTTGACCAGTCGGGAGCTGGAAGCTTAGTTTACGGAGCCGCCTAGGCCATTTAAAACTGGAGACACGCGCTGGCGTGCGACGCGTTTACGATTTCAGATACACAGATACAGATACGGATGCTCGGGCCATCCGATACGTGTATCTAATGGAGCTAGCTGGCCACCCCGATCACATGTGTATGGGTGTCCCTTCGATTTTGCTACACTTTACACACTTGGATTGAAAACTTTTATCTGATGTTTTACAAGTACACAAAAAACAGAAACAGCAGCAGCAGCAGTAGCTGAAAAACTATATCCAACAGAGATCGTCGCTTTTTGTGTACAATTTTCAGTCGTTTTGTGTAATATTCGAGTGCTGGCTTCAATGGGGTTCCGCACGATCAACTGGCGAGTGCTCAGTTCAGTTCAGCTCAGTTCAGCTTAGTTTAATTTAGCTCCACGTACCGACAGCGCGACGACGGGTTTACCGCTGGACTCTTGAGGCTCGAGCTGCAACTGCGATTGCGATGCCGACCGCCGAGCAACCTGACCGCTCGACAAACTCAACCAAACTGCGCTCCAGAGTTGGCCGCGAGCGGCTCTTAACTCACTTTTTTCCAGCACGAAAAAAGTTTAGTTGGCAACAGGTAGACGGATCGACGTGAGCGGATCACACAAAATAATCGGTGTGAGTGTAGTGGTAGAGACAGAGGTGTAGGTGGGTTATTAAGACTAAAGTTTTTATATTTAAAACTCTAAAGATAACATCGATTTCAGCTCAAGCTTTACTCTTCCTATTTAAAAAAAAAAGTTAAAAGAAAAAGCTTTGTGATAAATTATTGGTTTGCTTATTCTATTTCTAAAAATTATATCGAGGTTAGAGAGTTTATTACTTTAACAACCCCCTCTGAATTTACGCCCATGAAACTTCGAGAGATCTTTAGCCTCTCTTTTTTTTGTTACTCTCTTTTCAGAGAGTCGGCTTTAAAGAGCGCAATCAGCTGTTTTCGATTTGGCTTAAAGCCAAAGATCAGTGGAGCCGAAGGGAGTTATTAAAGTAAAGTGAGCGAGATGCTTTAAAGAGAATTTCTAGAATATTTAGGATGTGGAGAATACTCTTTTTAAATGCGTTTATATATTATCATAAATTTAAGTAAATTTACCATTAAATTTGAAATTTAATGACTATTAAATGAATTTAATCAATTTACCGCTTGATTTCGGGTAAGTAATCTATATCGATCTGTCTGGTAACGCTCCCCATGAATAAATCGAATGCTTCAGCATACTTTTGGGCCCACTAAGAAAACCAAAGATACCATTATCTTACAAGAACCTACTTTAATAAATAAATTACCTATTGAACTAAAAAACATTTACAATTCGAATAGCTAAAACTAATACTTAATATGGTTATTTTCAGAGGGTTTTTCAGGACGTCTCGCCTTGTAGCGCAGTCCATGTTCCATATAGGTGAATGGAGGATTCGGTTGGGTCATGCAGAAGTACAGACCCTTGGCATTCGCTGGGTAGATGAGTCCAATGTTGATGGTATTCTGGAAATTACAATCGCCCTGTCGGAACTTAGCCCAACTCTCGCACTTGGTAGCTGGGATCATCACACCCTCGATGAGAGCCTATGAATTTTTATAGAATTTAAATTAAAATGCTTCAGTTACCTTCGAAATTCTCACCTCCATGAACAGAATAAATGGATACATGTGACTGCAGATCTTGGACTCGCAGCCAGGTTGCAGTTTCCTTCTCGGGAAATATCCAATACCATTGGGATAGATATCGATGTGACCCAGTGGCACCCTCACCCCAAAAACATCCCCCTCCCCGTGCAGCACCACCACTCTCGAAGCCACACTTTGTTTTACCAATATATCGGTGGTGCGACACATGGTGGCTGGGTCGATGGCCAACAGTTGACCCACCAATTGTTTGTTTTCTTTGGCAAACAGTTGGGCACCCAGTGCGGCTATGTTAGCACCCACCGAGTGTCCTGCCAAAGTGATGTCCTGCACGGCAATGCCCGCATCCTTCAGAGCTCTCACCAGCTTATAAACGAAGTATCCATTTACGGAGAGATGATGACGCACTGCATAGTACAATTGAGCCACATCCTTTGCGAAATCCACCACTATTACATTGAGATCCCTCCTGCTGTTTTGCAGCAGAGTCAAGTGCTCCTGCACACTAAAATAGCTATCGGCCGTATGGAAGGCATTCACATAGATGAGGGTCTTACGCTCCGGATTGATATCGAAATCCTTGATCTGAGATATGGACTTAATGGGCAGCTCTACACTCTGATTGGTAATGGTCATCACATGGAGTCGTGCATCGCTGGGATTGATGCCCTGAAAGAGGGACATCACACCCTCATCCACAGGAGCATCGCCTAGACAGGATATTTTTTGTAAGATCATCATTGTTCCTAAGATTTTTAGTTTAAACTTACAGAATGCTCGCCAACCGCGATTCAGTTGCTCGCTGAGTAGCTTGACATTATGTTTTTGGACACTGTCTATATTTATGGGCTTTGTTGCCTTATCCTTATCCTCCACTGCCAAAGATTGACAGATCAGGCAGACTGCTATGATCATCTGGGCTGTGCTCTTCTGCATGGTGAATTGTGCTCTCATGTCTGAATCCGAAAACAGGGGCTCTTTTATAGCCAGGTCTTATCGGGCCAAAAGACTCGCGAACCGAGACTCTCTTATCTGGTAGCTGGTTTTCGATTTCGGTTTATTTTATAAGCTTCTTGCAGCACGTTTGTTGAAGGGGCTACTGTCTGGTCGTTGTCTGCGGTTCCGCGCCAAAATCTGCAGCCCCAAAAAGCCGCCGATAAGGCGGCAAATCTCTGTCCAGACTTTGCTGATTGATTATCATCCCCAATCCGATCGTGCCTCAATATGAAATTACTTACCAAAGTTTCCCTTGCAACACTTCATTCACTTCTTTTTTCCGTCAATTGATAAGGCTTATGATATCTAGTTTTTGATGGGTGCTCGAAACCAACTAGGTGCTAAATCTTTATTCATTAAGATGTATATTTTGACTAAATGGGCTTTGCTTAGTTTGCTTATTTTTCGAGAATAGTTAGTAGGGCTGTAAATTTGACTAGAACTCCTCGTCTTGACTGACAAGCTCGATTCACAATTCCAAATTTACGCTAATGAGGTAGCGGCGGTTGTTGTCTGACTCTGATTCTTTTCCCAACGGAATTTCTCTAGAGTGGCCTTAAAATTAGGTTCCTTAGGTGGTAAAGTTGTGTATGAGGGAGCATCGCTAGTCCAGGCCAAAAAAAATCATAAATAAATATGCAAAGAATCCAGAGAAGAAGACGAGATGAACCAAATAACAAGAGCATGGCAGGTTAAACTTAAATTTTAAACAGTTTATTCGTGTGGGCACACAAGAACTAATTCATAAAAATAATAAATAAATTGAGAGGTGTACTAAAAATAAACATTGGTAGTCAGAAATACTTGATGCCACGATCCGTGGCATCTTTTCACTGGCTTCTGCTCCCCTGCTGCTCCAAATTGGACTAAAATTAGCATTCCGCTCTGTTTTGTGTTGTGTTTTCTTTTTGGATGTTGCGAATGGATCTGTTAGTTGAATGCTTTGATTTAGAACTTCAGACCAGCCTGGACATCGGACATGATGTTGGCGGACTTCTGCAGCTGCTCAACTTCGGTGGGAGTCAAGATCTGCTTGACCACGGATGTCACACCGTTGGCATTAAGAATGCAGGGCAGCGAGAGGAACACATCCTTGTCAATGCCATGTTCGCCCTATGAGATAAAAATATAATATATTAGAACATCTTTACAATCATATAGAAGTTTTATAAAAGTAATCTTACCAAAACGGAGGTGGAGACGGCGGCCACGCTGCTCGTGTTGCGCAAGATGGCCGAGGCCAAGGAGGCGGTACTCAGACCAATGGCCCAGGAGGTGTAGCCCTTTAGCTTGATCACCTCGTAGGCGGAGTCCACCACCTGCTTGTGCAGCTCGTTCCACTTCTCTGGATCCTCGCCGGTGCCCAGAGTGGGGTTCAGCTCGCGCAAACGCACGCCGGCAATGTTCACTCCAGACCAAACGGGCACGGAGCTGTCGCCGTGCTCACCGATGATCCAGCCGTGGCAGGAGGTGGGTGCCACGCCCAGGCGCTGCGACATCAGGAAGCGGAAGCGGGACGAGTCCAAGTTGGTGCCGCTGCCGATCACGCGGTTCTTGGGCAGACCGGACAGCTTCCAGGCCACGTAGGTCATGATGTCCACGGGATTGGACACCATAAGCAAAATGGTATCGGGACTGTACTGTAAGTGGAAATGAGTTTTAGATCCGAATATCTATATTAGTTTCTTGATTGTGGACATGAACTTACCTCCACCAGCTTGGGAATGATGTTCTTGAGGATGTCTGTGTTGCGCTGCACGAGGGACAGACGGGACTCGCCCTCCTTTTGGCGCACTCCGGCGGTCACGATGCACAGACGGGAGTTGGCCGAGGCGGCGAAGTCGGTGCTGGCCGTGATCTGGGGGTTCTTCAGGAAGTTGGAGCCGTGCTGCAAATCCATCAGCTCGCCCTGCAGCTTGTCGGCGCAGACATCGATGAGGCACACCTCCTTGGAGACGTTCTGAGCCAGGATGCTGAAGGCGCTGGCCATGCCAACCTGGCCGATGCCCACAATGGTGACCTTGTGCCCGGAGCTGGGCAGGACCTCAGCAACCTGGGCCAACAGACTGTCCTTAATGGCGGCCATTGCTAGGAGGTAATAATTAAAATTATCCTTTAATATTCCGTCAAAGAAAGCAAAGCACATTTCCCCTGGGAGATTACCCATTTTGATTGCTATCACGTGCCTATGATTTAGTTAAAACAGTCACAATTTTTTTTGGGAAAACTCTTTTCCCCACACACAGACACACACATACTGCTTAGTTGGCGTTCTTTAACCTTCACGAAGGTCGTATTAATGAGAAAAAAGCGACATCGCCACAACACGCAACCGGACCGAACCGAAAACATTGCCGAAAAAATTAACTTGTGATTTTTTTGCTCTTTTATATAGCAATTCATAGAGCCACATGACACTGCCAGTCAATTAGGGTCTTCTTCATTCACACAGATAAAATCTAATTAGGCCCAAATGGAAGTTTTATCAATGAAAAAGTTTGCTACCTTATGGAATTAATCCCCCGATTCAGCTCTAATCGTTTTATTTCTGATTTGGCAAACAGTCATACTGACTTCCTCGAAAGTTGGCAGTTTTTTATCTTATCACAAGAGTTTCAAACAATTATAGCAATTTGATTAATCCAATTATGGCATAGCTATGATGATTAATAAATAAATAATACAATGACGTAGGACTAAGCTTATCGCACATAGGAAGAGTTTTGGGGGGCCAAAGTTGAGTTTGTTGCCAATATTTGCAATATTATTTCAGATTAGATTGCTAAAGATTATAAGTGCATATTGAAACTATTATCAGTGAGAAAATATTTATATAAACATCTGGCACGTTTTTTAATTAGAATCTGCTTCAGGTTGAGTGTTTTCCTAGCTTGAATTACGACTGCAGTTATGAGTTCTGAAGAACTTGGGTGGGGTACAAAAACCCAAGAGTTCTGATGAGTTCCGCAAGTGCGAGGTACGAAAAGTCAGGGAAATGTCACAAATATATAAAAAACTAGATAATGATTTATGGCTGAGTGATCACGGTTTATTTTTATTGGGAACGAGTATCTAGTATTAGTAAGTATTAGTATTAGTGACAGATAAAAGGGAACTAATTGCTTTTGCTCTTTTTAAAGAATCTAGATATATTAATGACAGACACGAATTATTTAAAACAAACTTTGTAGATACAAAAAGATAACTTTTCTGTCAATATACAAAATAATTTCATGAAATGTCATATTTTCGGAAACTTTAAGTTTTTAATTTAAAAACTCATATCTGCGCCACACTTGTTGCAAGCTATGAAAATGTGCGTCAAAATTGGGCCTACGCATGACCTTCTCTCAAAGTCAAATGCGGTTGTTCCACTTTACTTGGGCGGTGCGACGTCACCCCGTCGGAAAATGGGGAAATCAGCTGTTTGCGACATGGCGCATGCTCCCGTTGAAAACGAAAGTGAAAGTCAATTGTACATCCAATTGTCACCCCACCCACTTCGCGGGAAACCCCGGAAATCCGGCCCACCCCACTAACGGTTCAGGTGCGGAAGGCCAAGGGCGAGGTTCGGTTTTCGGCAACGAACGATGCACTTGACCCCTGGAAGTTGAATGCACCCTGATGAGGCAGGAAGTTGACCCCCGGCTTGTACTACTAATTCTCAGTTATCCTGCACATTCACAAATACTGGTTTTTTCCAAGTGCATGCTAATATATATGCTTACTTTTGGATTGGTTTTGTTTTAATTTTATTTTTTTTCACTGGATTATTTTGGGCGCCTCTGAACTTTGAGGTCGTCGACGTTCCGTTCACTTTGCGCGTTCGTTGCGAACTGTTTGCACTTCAAGCGGACTGCTTTGGAATTTAGCTGCCGCCGCTGGATTTTGTAGCCTCCGCAGCCACTTTTCTCTCACCACCTCTCTCGCTCTTTCCTTCGCAGCCAGTACACTCAGAAAAATAAGACCTCGTATTTGGCAAATAAACAACGGACTAAAGTGTTGAGCAAAACCTTTCAAAATTCATATTGAATAAAAAATTGTTTCCTAAAATTATATTAACTGAATAATAAAATAATTTTATAACCAATCAAAACAAATTTAAACAAATAAAAATATATTATCGTTTGACTTTATGTATTATTATTGCATAAATATTTAACTTGGTTTAGATCATCAAAGTAAATAGTAAAGATGCATTTTTTTCAGTGTAGGCAGCTGTTTTGGACCTCTCTGCCAGCTGCGCCAGGATGAATGACGAAACGGCCTCTGTGGCGTTGTGAAAGTGAGCGGCATTTCTCTTGCTCGCTCTTTCGCCGCCTGTGTTTGTTGGTGTTGCGCTCTCCAGAGTTTTTGGCTCCATTCGGCCAAGTTAGTCAAGGTGACCTTTGCTGGTTTTCCTTATATTTTCCTCTATTTATAGGCGGCACGTTTACGTCTGTTTTTCCGGGATTTCGTTAGTGGAGTTGTTGGATAATTCTTCATTTACAATTCCCCTGGGGCATAAATTACTTTTTGATCTTAAATGCTGAATTTGTTCCATTTTTCCGAGTAGGTGGTTGTTTATTTGAGCCTCGTGACAGCAGCTGGGGATCTTTGGACTAACACGTGCCCAAGATCACATACGCATAGGGGACCTGTTTATTGGAGTGTGTGTGTGTGTGCAGCCAATTTTGGCCAACTGCCCAGTCAGGCGGCTGCTGCAGTTAATTTGGCCAACAGATGGTGCATGGAATTATGTGTGATTAGGAAATACCCTGTACTAAGCAGCTTGTGTTATATGATTAAGCTTATTCCATGTAATCTTAAAATAAATTAATCTTAAAAAGGACCAGCTTTAAGAACACTGGCTGTTTTATTGATTATGTATGTATATTATGCTTAGTAACAATTATTACATTTTATTAAGAGTGTACGGCATTTCACACCTGTTAAGCTGGATTAAAGCAGACTTTCGCTAATTGTTTCGAATACGTCATTGCCAAGTCTTATTGACTTGCATTGCGGGGAGAGAATTCCATAGAGAGTCCTCAAGAGATCTGTAGAGAGAAATAGAAGCAGAGGGAGATCCCCAGAGAGAAGTTGCTCCACCAGTTTGCCGGCGTTCGTGACTGGCAACACATTTTACAGACTGACACACACTCAACATTTATTCGCCAGTGATTCACTGCACTCTCTTTATTTTCGCAAGCATTTCGACTTAATACGTCATCATTGCCGCCGGTTCAGCTTGTGTGGAAGTGTGATGAGCGGTTTATTGGTCTCTCAATGTCACTGCAATTTAACGCAATCGTTGTGAAAGTGTCGGCGAGGGTGACCTACTTTTTGAATTGACCCAAGTCAATGTCAATGCACTTCCTCTCTTTCCTCTTGACACTCTTGCCCCAAACATTTTTTGGGGTCATGACGTCGTCTCGCCCTTCAATTGTGAAATGCGGCCGAGAGTGAGTTACCCGTGAATATACTCACATATGCACTTATGGGAACTTGTTTTGTTTAGGTCTGGGTTTGTTGAACTTTTGTTTGTGGCTGCGGTGTCATGATTTGTTTTCTGGGAATTTCTAGTGCTCACTCAGAATTCTGTAAGATAAAACTAAAATGTGCATTGCTTATGCCAAGAAATCTAATATCAAGAGTATTTAGTAACTAATATATCAATATGTATACAATTCAATATTCAATCTTTGTTTCATATTTAAAAAGGTTTTTTTTTTTACTTAGTTACCTTTTTCCTGATGCTTATTTAAATCAAACAACAATTGTAAATCTTAATTATTTTCAAGAGATACTGGCGCCATCTAGCGGCCTCTTGCTTAATACAGTTGCGCCTTTGATAACTGCCGCTAGGGGCGCTAGAAAACAATGTGTAGAATACATTTGACGTGTAGAAGACAAGTTATTGCAGTAAAAGGTTCAACAAAAGTAAGCAATATTAAATAAAAATGTTTTTTCTTATATGATCTTGGATTAAGCGTAGCCAATTGAACACTTTTTTAACTAAACATTGCGTACTATAGCTAACTACTATTAGCTTGTTTAAAGAATTGTTTTTACAATTATAACTTGGTTGTGGAGACATTATAAAAAGCAGTGTTCCAATTCCAGCAATCTACTTAGCTTCCCATATTACGCAACATTTCGATGCATTCACCAGATTAGCCAGAACAAACATTTCTCATGCTCCGCGCTCCCAATCTCTGAAGCTCTGCGTGCCGGCTGAAAAGTGAGAGATGCCCCAAGAAACCGATAGTGCAACTCCTGGCCAAAAAGCAACCCAAGGCGTTGTTATCAACGCCGGGGAATCTGATTAGAGCCAGAGAGCTCGGTGTAAGCCAAGTGGCAGGAGCCGACTCCATCGTCTGCGAATTCTCGGGAGCACGCAATCGAGCGAAGATGTCGCTGCCCCACTGCACATTAATATTCAAAAATTGCGTTTTTATGCTAATTCTCACACACAACGTTGGAGCTGGACTAAATGGCCAACCTGTCGATAGATTACTCAATGACAAGAAGAAGGCAGTAGCAGTTGGAGCTGGGGAGGATGCACACTCTTCAGAAGAACCCACGGTGCACTGAGGTAAATACTTCATGCTAAATCAATATACAAATGGAAATAATTTCATATACTAAATATGTTTGTATTTATAAAATGTACAACATTAAATATTTTCTTTCTGTGTGGTCCAATTGGCTCGATTGGCCTGCAGTTGTTGTTTTTGTTGCTGTACTGGCCGATGATGATCATCTTTCGGGTATATCGCACCTTGCCATCTTTTTGGCAGCCAACAGCCTTATTATTACTTTTTTTTTCGCCAGCCAGCCAGCCAACCACGACTTTCCCGTCCCGAGCCGAACCAATCCAATATTACTCATACGCACCGTTGTTTATTTATGGCTAGATACTGATGCTGCTGGCTGGTGCCGCTGATGCTGTTGCCGGCGTAGTTTAGCAATAATTAAGTTGTTAAATTGTTGCACGTAAGTCAAGTTGGCCGGGACGGATGTCCGTCGCTCGGTCGCTTGGTCAGAAGACCGCCTTCGACTGGCCGCTCCGGTTGGTGGCTCCGCTTAATAATAATGTTCGGCTTGACTTACGATCCACGTCCTTGGGTTACTGATATATGCGATACTTAAGGTATTTATTACAAGCGATTGTAATCTCAAGCCTGAATTTCTTTTATATACATATAAATACATTTTTATTCTCTTTTAGCCAGCAGCACCAGCAACAACAACATATTTATAGTCCATGAAGTCGGCTATGTTGGCTGCATTTTTTTTTTACTAGTGATTAGTAGTGCTTAGGCAGCAATCGTATACCCTGTAATTTGCCGTTCAGCTGGCATTAAGATGTTGTGCTGCATGCTGCCTGCCAAGCAATTAATCAGCTCCTCATTGCATCTCATTATCAAGTTCTCCCGGCATCGCCCCCCACTTATCTGGCATACCCCATCTGGGGTGCAGGGTATGCACTGCATACTTGCACTTGGAACCACGCCTCATTAGAGCCACGGCTTTGCGCCTTTTGCCTGGTGGCATCTCTCAGCGCAGCGGCCAGCGAATTATATAATACATAAACTATATCCACACACGAACACCAAGACGCAAGTGCAAGTACAGTGAAGCTTCAATTGATATTTATTTATTTTATTTCTTTAAAATACTTTAAGATAATCAAGTTTCTTGCATAAAAAGCATATTACTTGGCTAGTTTGTGTACCAGTAGTTGGTTCGCTTTAAGTAAGCTTTACTGTGCCTGTTCCTTCATCTCATTCCGTGGAAGACCAGACCAGTTTCCCATGCTGGGCCGCTGCACTTGTTACGTTTTCAGTTTTGTTTTTCTTGCATGCCAAATATGCAAAAAGCTTTGGCGCATGTAATTTTCTTTTGGCCCATGCTCAAGTGAGTGTGCCAGTGTGTGTGTGTTTGCATATAATGATTATTGTAGGTACAAGTGCGAGAAATCGTGTTAGATCGCGGGTAATAAATTTAGACACCAACTATGCAAAAGGAGTCCTGTCCTGCCATCATGGCTAAAACCCCCCAACCTCCCCCCTCCTAGCAGATGCCAGTCTCATCTAAGCGAATGTACTTGCAGTTCTACCCCCCTCCGGCCAACCCCCCTCAGTTGTTGTTGGTGCAAGTTTTAAGCACTTCCTTTTATTATATTTTATGGGCACTTGTTTTTTTCCACCAACTGGCGACTTTAGAGGCTGCCGTCGTCGTTCGGCGGTTGTTGTCGATTTTTTATAGTCGCCTCGATGCGTTCAAGTTGGGGGCTTTTGGCTTTAATGTCCCATTAGAGGCCTTCACACACACCTGAAAGACTTGCAATGTATTTGGGGATAATAAAATTAATGCGAGGTCATCGCTAGTTAGGCGTTTATAATGAGCTGCAGATGAGAGACGGTACAACTATGATCTCAATTCCACTGAGAAGGAAAAACCATGTGGGGATATCAGGTGGGAAATTTTAATTAACACAGTGAGTGTTATTTGTTCATTGAAATAGCATTCGAATGTCAATTAAAATTGACACATTTCAAAGTGAAATTATTTCAGCATTTTCCCAGTTGATATTGATTTCCACGAGCATATCACTCACGCTCCATTGACTCAAGAAAATGTAATTCAATTATATTTGTTCTTTCGGTGAATCATTTAGCAAAATGTCGCTTAGTTCACCACACACATAACTCATAACCCACACACCGAGCAAAAAATCGAATCGTTTTGGCAAACCTTTTTCTGCCTGACATTTTTCCATGCCATTAACGACAACTTGAACCAAAACAAACCGTTTTTTTTTGATTTTGTTTTTTACTTTTAGTTTTTGTTTGTTTGCCCGCTGCGGTTTTCTACCTTTCTGCCTTATGACTTTTCACCAATGCACTCGACTTGGCCCGAATGGCTGGGGCCGGTGACTTCGCAAGTGAATGGCTGGCCCTTACTGGCGAACCGAACTCGGTGCCACGGCGTTGTTATTAGTATATGTCATATTAGAGCCAGCAACCAGCAAACCGCAGCAACAATAAAAAGCAGCCAGAGCCTAGACCAACTTCACTTTTAGCCACGACATTCAATTCGAACGCGGCATGGGGCAGGCTAAAAGATAGGGGCAAAAATATATAGCTGATAGGTATTGACAAGATTTTAGACGGAAGTGTACTCCCTAAGAGATATTGGAAAATATAAATATAAAAACGTATAAAAAGATTCATGACACATAAAAAATGAATACTTTTTAAATTTTAATATTATTTAAGGTGTCAAAACTACGATAGCACTCTGAGCTCAAGACATATTCCACTATTTCATGAGCTTACCAAGTATTTAAATACGAAAACACGAGGCGTATACGTAATATTTATGAAAATGATACAGAAATGAGTTAGTTAAGTACTGATCCCCATATACCCTCACCAATCTCTGAGTACTGAGTATCGAAAAAACGAAAACAGTTTGCAGTTTCAATTTTGCAATGGCCAATTGAGCCGGAGTTGCTGAAAAACTTTGTTTGTCGACTTCGATAACATTTCGACATTTGCTGGCTTTAATTGAATCGCCAGCAGAGCGGATACTTCGGGCTGCCAGCGAGCAGGTGAAATCGAAATCGAAAGTTACTGGCCTATCTCCACAGCCTCCATCGCATCCGTCCAATGGATTCTCGGCGGGAGCGGCTCGATTGAAAGTCGAGAAATCGTCGGATTGCATTTCGACCAGCTGGTTATACTAATTAGATCGGAGCGACGCGACTCAAGGTCGCTGACAAAACTGAATGCATAACAAATTTCATTTATACGCCGGCACGCAATCGACACACATCAAAAGTAAAAACGAGAAACTAAAAAGGAGAGCGCTGCCAGGGTGAAGTTACTGTGGCAGGCTTTTAGCTCTGCCATAATTCAGGCCGATAAGCGATCTTAACTATCTACACGATCTGGACAGGCCGGACCGCTGTCGTGGCTCTCCGACTTGTTGCCAATTGCATTTGGGCTTCTTGTCGGGGTCGTTGCTGTGACAATATTTGCATGCCAGCTCGGCTCGCACACTCTCGCTGGGAGCGGGATGCACTGGAAAGGCGGTATCAGCGCCATCATCTCATCATCGATATGCCATCAATGTGGAATGGTCGCAAATTATCTGGCCTTAAGAGCGGCCTGGCATCGACACTGGCTAAAGCCAATGCACTCAAAACAAAAAAAATAGGTGAAGTACTGAAGAAGTTCTAACTGGTTGAGTAATATTCTTTTGAATTTTTTATACTAATTTGTTGGCCTATTAACTCTACTTATTTAACGAATTCTACTACTACTAATTTTTTAATTTTTAGTTTAATTCATGCAAATTGGTCTCTTTTTCTCGCAGTGCACCTTTGGGCTCTTCTTCAGCTGCAGCCAACTTTCCGAAGGCGGCACTCTGTGGGATCTCTGGATCGGTTCGCTTAATGCCTTTGTGACATTTTAAGGTTCAATTTGGCTAATAATGGCGGCGCAGATAAAACGTGGCTCTCAAGTGGTCTCAAGTGCTGATTGGCTGCTACTTTTGCGGTGACTATGTGGCGTTCTAATGAACGGGTACTTAATTGTAATGCAATACCAATATCTGGTGGCGTAATTAACGAAATTACAAGGTTTCGGCTTTCGCTCAATCAGTCATTTCGCTCAGTCCTTTTTGTTGCCATAACAATTTGTTTGCCGAATGTCCCAGAGGCAAAACAAATGTCTCCCCAATCCCAGCCATTTCCTTAACCGTTGTTGGCTTACCTTTTAGCTGGCTTTTGATTTTGTTGGCCAACTGCTGGCCCAAATGTTATGCCAAATTGCAGCTACCGTTTGCGGGTCTCTGGGGCCAGTTTTCTGGTATCCGGCTTTAATCTCTTACCAACTGCCGGCTACCAGTGTTGCCCGAAATCGCTTTGGCAACGCTTTCTGGCGGGGAAGGGGGCCGTTTTTGATCTCATCATCGTCATCGTTGGCGGAATCGAGGCTCTGCAACAACAACTCTTTCTGCTTTCGAGCGAAGGACATCAAACAGAAGCGGCGATCGCTTCTAATTTGCATAAACATTCGTTTAACATTTATCCCCAAAAACGTTTTCGCTGTTTTGTTTTTTTTTTTCTTTCGCTTACCGCTTACCGCTTTTCACTCCCATCCCGTTTCGCTCGCTCAAGAAGTCGTCATAATCTTCGAACGTTTTTGGCCGAGTCCAACAATTTTGGTTAGGGCTCTTTTCCTGCGCCTTGCTGGCCAATTTCATTTCGGTTCTGCGATTCCCAAACCATTTAAGACCAAAATAACCGCTTTTGACAACAAACAACAGCATCTGCAAGAGATTCGCCTGGCAATCATAAGCAACAACCACCACAGTAGCCAGAAATCGATGCTAATCTTGGCCGGGAATGAAGAAAAATGTGCCCAACGTTTCCAGTTTACTTTGCGATACCCTACAATCAAGGGACCTGGCATATGTCTTACTGTCTGAATTTTAAAATATTAAATTTAAATTTGGTCAAACATATTTTCTTGCTAGATATTTCTATCCAAAATGTCTTCTAGCAAGTATTATACAAATATTTTGTAAAAAAATCAGAAACTTTTTTTTAAAGGGCACTCACAAGCCATTTAAATTGATATGAAATAGTTTCCATTCGGGTTCATAAACCACGAAATGAAACAAAAATTATAAATGGAGTTGTTTTGCATTCGTTCGTTTGTCATGTTTTCTTTATCAGGAATTGATGGTCGATGGAATGCAAAATACAACTCAATTCGAAACGGGTTTATTGGAGTTCTTCGATTTTAAAGTGGAAAAAGTAAATTAAGATAAAATAAAATTCCATTATATTGAGATTTAGTGTTTTGAATTCTACCGGTCAAACCTTCCGTTCAAATGGATATCGTGCAACAATCAAATAAATTCAAAGCCCTGTCCTCTGGTAACACTTTTCCGCTTTTCTGTCCCAATCGAATCATAAGTGTTACGCCCTCCCAGAGTTAACGCCTCTTTTTCTCAGCCTTAGCAAATCCCAGACGTGACAGGCAATGGACAAGGCTGCTAGCCCATGGCGACCTAAATTGTAACTCCCTGGCAAAGGAAAAAAATTAAACTTTGCATTCGAATTGCCATTTCTATTTGTTTGCCTGACAACGGAATCATGTAGAACAGCAAAAAGTTGGCAACTCGAAAGGAGTTGGGCCGATTTCAGTTCGGACTGAAAAAAAATCAGAGCCACTTTAATAACTCAATTAGAAATGGTGGCTAGTCGTTTAATTGGAGTTTTTCCTGGAAGGGGATTTGACTTGTCCATAGGATTCCAGACTATAGGATTTGCATTGTGAAGTACTAAACATCTGCCTATTAGTTTCATATTTAAATTTCCATTGATGTTTCCTTGCCCATTAGGAAACGGCAATTGCTATAATTTGTCATGCTCAAGCCCCACAAACATTGCACTTGTCAACTGTGAGTTTTCCCCCAGCTTTCCATTCCCATTTGCTCCCCTCTGCCAACTGTCTTCAGTTGATTGGCGTTTGAGGTGCGCGTGCGCGTGTCTTTGGGGCGAAACAATTAATTTGAATAATTAGCAGCTAACGATGGGGACAGCAGCAGCACAAGAGCAACACCAACAGCAACAGCAACATCAGCAGCAACATCAAGCACTGCAAACTGCAACTGCAACTGCGCTGCCTGCTTTCAACTTGTCGATTGTGTCACGCCAACAGGAGTTAAGGCCAAGTCAAAGGCAAGGCGGTCTCGTCGGCAAATGGCGATATAAAAAATGCATTTGGCACTTGAGAATTTATGTGCCTGCTGCTGCTGTTGCTGCTGCTGATGGAGAATCAGGGACACTGACGATGGGGACGAGGACGTGGACTCCGGAGTACGTCACGCGAAATGATGAATTACTCGCCGGGGACGCGCGTCAGTCTTTGATGAGGAACGACAGCGTGAAATTAGACAAAAGGGTTATGGCAACATGGCCAAAATGAAGGGGCATCGGTGTGGAGAGGTGTGGTGGAGTTGATGGTGTTGCTGTGTGCCATATACCCGTACCATATGCCATATGTGCTGTCTGGTTGACTTTGCACTCGAGGACGACGCGCCTTGACTTAATGAAGATGACGAGTGCTGCAGAGACTGGGCGTGTTTTAATCCTTCCTAGGCCCAAATGCCTAGGTGTTGCCGCCGATGTTGTTGCCACGTTTGTCACTGGCTGCACAGGCGTTAATTTATTACAAATTATTATGATTCCTTTTTGCGCCTGCGGTGCCTAAACCGCTGCTTTTTTCTTCCGCATTTTGCCGGCACAACAGTAAGAAGAACAACATCAACATCAACATCCACATCCACATCAACCCTCGTTGAAGACGTCTAGACAAATGCACTCCAAAGGTTAACATGATAAATGTCGTTTGTTGCCTGTGACGCGACAACTTTCATGTTGCTGCTGCAGTTGCAATTGTTGCTGCATATATCGCTGCAGTGCAGCCGGGGATTTGTTTTCCCCGGGCTGCATTGTTTTTACCGCCGCCGTGTGGCGATTATTAAGCCGGGCCAGTCAACAAATTAATCAATGACGTGAGCAATTAAAGAGGTAGAAAAGGTGGCAAAAGAAATATGGCCCACAGGATAACAGTTTTGGCTTTAGAGATGGTAAAGAATGCTTGGGATTATGGCAAAACATGTTGTAGATATTATTTTAAAATTTATGTTTTCAATAAATGATGATCAGTTCTTTCCTGAGCCATTAAAGGTACGTTCTTAAGCTCCCATGATTTTTCGAAAGCGTACTTATCCCATTTTCTTCATTAATTAATACCATAACTAATCTGAATTGCAGGCCGATTAAATAGTTATGCATACATTACCGTTAAAGTTCTCAGCATCTCCGTTTTTTCCAGAGATATGTGGGAAAGGTGATCTAAAATGGGAACCTGCTTTTGCATTCTAATTTCGTGTTCCTCTAATTGTGACTGTGGCAACTGCATTCGATATGCGGGAAACTAGTCCCACTTGCTGCTGGCCCGCCATTTCGATAGCTCCATTGGCCAGCAAAAAAGCCAAAAAACCGAGAGGAAGAATCTGCGGTTGCTTCATCTTCATATTCATCTCGGTGCCTCAATTGGCATTCCGCACTTGGATCGGATGTGATATGATGTGGTGAGCGTGGACCGCAAACTGCGACACCAGCAACGCCAGCAACACCAACAATGGCCGGCCAGACCGCGGCAACACTAACAAGCGACTTTAGCCAAATTAAGTTGTCCAGTTTGCGGTGTACGCACAGCGGGTTGCAAATAACAATCTCCTGTTTACAGCAACCACAGGCAATGGCCACTGCAACTGCAACTGCAACACCAAGAACAACAATTGGCAACAACACCAAACTAACAACAGCAATCAAAACTGCAAATGCATCGAAGGGGGATAAAAAAAAAGAGGCATAGAAAAATTATTGCAACGACCCAAAAAACGCATTTAACTCATATTTCTTGCCAGTCGCCAAAATCAGTTTTTGTTCGGAGTTTTCGTTGTTTTTTTCTTTTTGTGGCCAAGGCACCTATGTCGATTTCATATAAATTGTCAATATTTGACACATTTACGTGGCGCTGTAACCAAAAAAAAGCAATGAAAAACCGATCAGGAAAACAGAAAAATATTTGTCGGCGAGTTCAGAAATTTATCAAGTGACCAAGACAACTGGGAACTAAAGCTCCAAAAATCCGATTAAAGAAGTGAAAATACCCTTTAGTATGCATATAATCATATATCCTAATGATCATAATTTTATAATAGCAAAACCACAATCAAAAGTTGCAAGCTCATAAATTGTACTTTATATAAATGTGCTTTTAAGTACCCTTATTTATGGTAGAGTATGCTCGACCCCTTCCATTTCGCCGTCGGCCAATTAAAAACTGCCAAAATCGCAAAAAAAGAATTATTAACTTAATTTTACTAGCCGCAAATATTTCGCGGCACATTACGAAAGCCGACACGACGTTGTTGCTGTTGCTTCTGCACATCGACTTGCCGGCAAAACTCCGGCGGTACGGCCAAAAATTATTAACTAAAAGAGCCAGAAATTGCAAAAAGATTGCCTGGAAATTGACATTTGCTCGTTAATGTGTGCCTGCTGTTGCGGGTTAGCTGCAACAGCCACTGCAACAACTGCAGCAACTGCAGCAGCAGCAGCTGACCAGGCTCGTTTGTCGGCATCGCATGCGACTGCCAATAATTTAGAGCTTTTAATAAAAATGTTGCTGCTGCAACACGGACACCGTTGCGGCTGCGATTCGGCGACTGTTCAAGATTTATATCATAATTTATTTATTAATTTCATTAAGTAAATTTCGTGTGATGAATGACGCTGTCGTTCGGTCGCCTTCCTGCGGCGATTGCCGAAATTTGTATTGTTGTTATCCCAGTCACTATAGAGGAACCATAAATAACAAGCGAATGGATTTAAGTGTGGGAGTAAAATTTGAAACGAAATAAAAATAATAATTTGTGGAACATTTTCACAGGCCTTAGAAAACATCAGTCAGTCGGTTAAGTTTTGCATTCATTTTAATTGCCCCGTCAGGTCATCAAATATTTATTCCAACATGTTTTTCAATCGGATGGTAATTTATTGCATGTTGCACAACTAAAAGCAGAAATTCTACTTAATGTTCGGCCGCTTGAATAATAGGACGCCATTTGGGCAAACATCAAAAAATGATTAAAAAACCATTTAAAATTATATTCAATAATAAAACATCGAATAAATTTAGTCAAACGAAGCGAATTGTTTAACGTTTGCGCCACAGATGCGGCAAAGCAAAAACCACGAGCTACAATGAAGAAAAATCAAAAGCCCATAAAACTGACGACTAAAATCAATTGCGACTCTAAACTTTAATGCCCCATCTGGGGGGGACTTGGCCAGAAGGTAGGTGGTATTGCTGCCTGTCTGCGAGCACTGGAAAAGCTACCAAAATTGAAGGTTTCCAGTCTGTTTGGAGCTAGCTGGCCAAACGAAATCGCAACGGCCTCTTGCCAAATTCAATGGATTTTACTTTTCGTTTAGCCAAAAAAAAAACAACAGAAACCCAACAAAAACCACACAGAATCGTAGCAAAGAGCTGAAAAATCGGTGGAAAAAAAATCATAGCCCGCTGCTGTCGTGACCAATTAGTGATCCAGTCGAGCGGTCGCAGGGGCGGTGCGACGCCGGGGGGCGTGGTCGCGCAGGCGCACGTCAGCTATAGCTTAGGCTATAGTATCGTATAGTATAGTATAGTATAGATATAGCTCGAATATCGCAGCAGGGACGGGAATAAAGACAGCAAACCAAAGCTGCAATCGAGACCGAGTCTACACAACCCAGAGCTCTCAGTCTGAGGCGCACTTTACATTCAAATATTTTGTGACACAAAACGCTTTTTTTTGCGGCTGCACCAGCAAACGGATTTGCTTTTGCTTTTGCTTTTGCTTATTGCTGGGGGTCTCTGTGGCTCCCAGAGCATATTTGCTTTGGCTTTTGTCTGTGGCAAATCTTTACCCATTTTTCTACTTGGGCGTGTTCGAGTGCCATGCGTTTCGAGTCTGTACTCTACCAAATATGCATCGCAATCTTTGAAAGAACACCGCGGATTCTCATAATGTTCAAAGATTTTAAATAAATATTAAAACATAATATGTGCACAATTTAGTTTATTATAATTTTAAGCATTGCAGATCAGTTTAGAAGTTTTAGTGACATTTTGACAACTAGGTCTATTCCATATAGTAGGCGACGTCAATTACGTCCTGCAAAGCATATTAGGCATTCCCCACTAACTCCGAATAATATTACAAATTTGTGAAAATGAGCTCGTCGACTTCGTCTATTTCCAGGTGGATGACTAATTCTAGCACCTTGGATCAGGATATGGTTAGGAGAAACGCGCAACTCGAGCGATTATTGGATAAAGAATTACGGAAGAGTAATCAATTGTTCATGGATCGACTTTTAAATTACAAATTGGATCGGGATAATCTGCCGGAGGATACTCCGTTGCCCATATACCTGGCCCATCGGGAGCCCCGTAGTTTGAGTCCACCAAGCAGGTGGGACGCCTAAAAGGTAGGTGTATTTATTTTGTAAAAAAAATATATCCTAATCTATCAATTCGTTTCAGGTTAAAAAGTAAGCAAACGAAGTCTTAAGGCACTTTTGTGAATATCTTGAAAAGAGCATACTTAGTGCGATGTCTGAACCAGTTAGTTATGTTCTTCTTAATTTAGTGTCTGCTTTTCAATTTCAGAGTCTCGCATATTAGTCAGCCTGCCAGAAGCAGCAGCAGCAGCATCTGCAGCAGCAACACCAGCAACAACATCAACACCAGAAACAGCAGCAACATAATGCAACATAAAGCGCAGCTCCCATGACTCATTTCGCTTGATGCGCGCGACATTAAGAGACAAGGCTGAAGCGTAGAAAAACAAGAGAAATACGGAAAAACACCACGGATACGAAGCCGAAACACTCACTTGACTTGAAAATCTGCAGAGGAATAACTGACAGTGTACACAAGCAGCACTAATTGCTGTAAAATTGCCAACAGTCCTCGGAGGAGCGGGAGTGGGAGCGAAATCGGGGACTTTGGGTCGACATAGAACAACAGGAGAACACAAAAATCACGGCACAACTGGCCGTGTGTTTAAAAAAAATCTTAACGGAATGAATGCAACAGACGAACGAATGTGCAACGAAACAAGCAACAGCAGCAGCAGCAACATGAAGCAGCAACACAAGCTGCAAACAACTCAATTAACACAAACAACCAGCCAGAGAATCGCGCAAAAGTTGCTGTTGCCTTTGGGCATTGCCCAGCCGACCACGCCCCCCTAGCCAGCATGACCGCCCTTACCCCCACGGCCAAAAGCCCTTTTGAGCCTCATTTTTTGGACACATTTTTCGGGTCCCTCGACAAATGAAAATGTTTCCATAATTTTTACTAGTAATATCTAGATAAAATAATGTTATTCATTTGCTATAATAATAAATTTAAATATTCATTAAAAATATTACTGTTTTTTACAAAGTGCGAGCTGAGGTAAAATTCCGCCCTCTTAAGTCCTTAAATTTCGCTCCTTTATAAATATTTTCTTATTAACATCCAATAATAAATGCATAAAGGAAACCGTCTCTGCAAGAATCTGAATACCATTGGCATTTATGATTTATGAGCTGAAATGCTTTCATAGATTAGCAAACTGTCTAATTTGTTGCGTCCACATCGACAGCTACATTGTGGCAATCAAAATCAAAGGAGAATGTTCCTCTTCTTCGGGATCACTTTGTGGAAGGGCGAAGCCGGCGGAAAATCCAAGGAGTCTTGCTCTTGAGTGGCGATTCCTGCGGAGCGGGAAGCGGGTTAACTTAAATTGCTAATACCTGACATTGGAATGTTTTTAGCACTTCAGTTGTGTTTGGACAACAGCAACAATGGCAACAGCAACAGCAAAAGCAACAAACAACAACGGGCGGCAATGACTTGGCCAAAAGCCATTGGCAGTTGGTGCTAAGCCGCCACAGAAATGCAGATGCGGCTGGAGGCATCCTCATGCATTTATGCAGACGTAGCTGCCGCCAGCTTGTCGTCGATTTACCTTGCCACCTCTGCACCCCCTCCTGCATGCTCCACACCCCAACCTCCCAGCATCCCCCCACCCCTTGATTATCCCCCTCTTAGCCAACTGCTTAGCAATGCGCATATATTTGCCAAGTGTTCGAATGGCTTTGATCGACGTGGCTGCCTCGACTCGAAGGTGTCGGCTAGCGGGGATTTCTCGGTCAGCCGAAAAAGAATAAGAAATGCCATCAGCCAGCAGCAGGTGTTGGTTTCCGTCTCTCGATTGCATACAGAAAAAAAAGGAGTTAAGAGAAAAAAATCCAAATCCCAGCCCCAAAAGCCATCGCCAAATTGATTTGTCAATCGCAGAAACCGCAAGCCTGCGCACATTTCGTTGGCATTTGAAAGCCATTTGAATAACATTTCACCCGGGCCGACAACTTAAGTTAGCATTCGATATTTGTATCTTTTCTTTTCCTTTTGGTTTTTGGGAAAGTATCGCATTTAAGCAGATGCAAAAACTGCTGGTTGCACTGGCCTACATGCTGCTATAGCCATCGAAATAATTACAGCAGAGTGTTTACCCTGATTGCGTTGCCTGTTTGTTTGACCGAAATTGCTTGGCATACACAACCCCATGAAATGAAGTTCAATGGGGTTTTGACTATCTACTCAAAAAGTAAGGGTTAAGCTGGTAGATAGCATATAGAGCATGTGCTAGTTAAAGAATTGCATTTAATTGGCAGCAATCGAAGCTCATCAGGATTTTAAAGGACCAAATATTGTTCAGGGATTTAAAGTTTAGAACTCAGGTCAAGCTTTAGTGAATTTTCAATAGACAAGACAAAGTAAAACCCATCCAGAGATAAGCAATATCGATCTGTTAATAACCAGTTGAAAATGATCTCTCCGTTTTTCCCGGGCAGTGTTAATGCAGCTGCAAGATGTCCGCGCCGTTGTCATCGTGTTTGTGGCAGTTGCTAGTGCCATTGCCATTTCTGTTGCACGTTGCAAGCGGCGAGTTGCCGTTGCGGCCGTGCTGGTTGCAAGTTGTCGCCGGGTTCCCGGTCCCTTCGCCAATTTGTTGCTGACACGGCTGACGAAGAGAAAGAAGGCTTGGCCCAGACCAGCCAACAGCAGTTGGCAATGGAAGCGCATAAAAACTAATTGATTGGATGCCAAGATGTTAAGCGCATAACGGCCGCAGCGAAATAGCAGTTGCAGTTGCAATGTTGCCGTCTTTCAGCAACTTTTATTCAATTTAAATGCGCTTGCAGCGCCAATTCCGATGCCAAGCTCAACTGCCCCGCCCTGTGCCGGCCAATTCGCTTAAATTAATTATTTTTTATTAACTTTTCGCTCATTGATGAAATTTTTCAAATATTTCCCCGCATTCTGCGACCGCAACTTTATGCGGTCTCGTCACAAATTTGTCGCATGCGACTTTAACACTGATCGTTTGGCATTTTCATCCGAGCTCTCTGGTCGGCATAAAGTTTGATGGCAAGTTAATAAAATGATATGACCGTCGGGAATATTTGGGATTTTCGGGGAAGCCATAAAGAATTGCGAACCTTCGATTTCACTTAAGTGCGCTCGTCTGTATCTCGGGGCCAACGGGAGTGGTTCTGGCCCAAATGCCTGGATGGAATATGGCAACATATCTACCAGTTAATCGCGTCAACTCGTTATCGTGTGACGTTAAATCCACTTCCCTCCCAAAAACGCAGGCGCGCATTTATCAAAAGTTATTGCAAATTAATTGCAATCTGGCCGCCTCAATCTGCGGCATCATCTCGAGGCGATCTGGCCAAGAGCCGTGAGGCTGCGTGAGCCGTCTTGGCCAAGTCTGGCATTTTCGGGCCACGGCTGCTGCTGCTGCTGCTTACCAAAATTTATTGATGCCTTATTAGCTGATAATCACAAACACACACACATATTCACTGGGCGTCTTGGTAAAACGGTAAAAAAGTTTTCAACTCGCCTGGCATATTAAAGTGCATTAAGATAATTGAAATGGCCAATAAAAAATATTTTCCCTTTTCCAGACTTTTGGCCCGTTCGCTCCATTGGTGTCAAGAACTTGTCCGAAGTGTTGAGTATCGCGCTTTGGGCGTTTTCAGTTGGCTTTTTCCAGTTCTGGGTTTGGCATTGGCTTTTCGGACTCCAGATCTTCGGGGTCCTGGGTTCGCCGCTGAGTTATTTGTGTTCTCCTCTCAATGGAGCTGTTTTTTCTCGGAACCCACTCGCGCACTCGGTGCTGAAACGTTTTTCAATTTCCACATTTCTCATGTCGGGGATGTTTTGATTTAGTGATTATGGCCGGCCTCACCTGGCCCCCGGCCCGATCTGGTTGCATTATGTATATGAGTTATTAATAAGCTTTCTTTTGATAAGCCAACCGGCGTTCTGCAGTTTATACAATGGGCGGCCATTTGGTACCAAGTGTTTGCTTAAAATGATTTAAGGCGTTGCCCCGCCGAAATCGCGATGCGGATGAGCCAATCCAGGACATCTGATAATTGTTTTTCGGTTGTTCTTTGTATTTTCTGCCGAGTTGGGAATTAGCCAGACATTTTTTAAAAGCAAAAAAACAATTTACACAAATTGCACATATTTCTTGATAGTTCGGAATTGCCTTTCAAAAAGTAATTAACTTAAATGAAGAAATTCTAGGAATTTTAGACTTGACAGTTGTAATGTAAATACCAAATATATAGTTCAAATTGCATTTACTTTTACCCACATTGTGTTTTCCTTTAAAAGGAAGTGCACAGAATTGTAGGTTTTAGTAGAAAGCAAACATGCAGAGCAAAATAATAATTTCTTTAACCTGCCTGGCGTTTTTATTTCCGTTTGTTTTTACTAACAAACTTCATCGAATTATCAATGGACACTACGCTGCATCCAAACAATTTCCATACCAAACGTTTCTTATGCAACTAAATCTTGGCTACATTCAAGAATATATTCAATGGCATCCTCTTTGTGGTGGAGCTCTAATCTCCGAAAAATGTGTCCTAACTGCAGCTCACTGCCTGGACAACCCAGACATGTAAGATCGAAATTAAAGCGTTCTTATGACAACCAAATTTTAAAATTTTCAAGTTTTTCCTCTTTAGATATGCTGTTAAAATATATTTCGGTGCTGTAAAAATTGATGATGTAACGGATGTGGGTCAACAACGATTGGTAGTGAAAAGGGATCATTTTGTGATACACCAAGAATGGAATTCCATAACGCTTGCTAACGATATTGCACTGATAAAGCTTCCTTTTTCAATATTATTTGATGACTACATAAAACCAATCCAACTACCAAACCAAACATTTCAGTACCAATTTAGTGAAGCAACAACCTCAGGCTGGGGATTTGTCAAGGGTAAGTAAGGTGTCATTTCTATAGTAATATTTCCTTAACTAATGGTCCTCAAACAGATACAGATACATTTCCAGAATTCGATAAGAACTTGAAATACTTTAATGCCCAGATTTTATCTGATCTTGAGTGCAAACGTGCATATATATTGCAAAAGAAATCAGCATTTCCAGCATCACTAATTTGTATTGCTCCAGGAAAAAACATGGTGTGCAAAGGAGATTCTGGTGGTCCATTGGTTATTAAGCATGAATCCAACTTTGTGCTACTGGGACTAACATCCTTTATGCTTGATAAACTTTGCGACTCAGGCTTTCCATCGTTCTTTACCAGAGTATCTTCATATCTGAATTGGATTCGTGATAACGCGGAAAGTTAAAGCTGAATTTAAAACACCACTGACATTTAAAAATAAATACATACACAAATTAAGTAAAGAATTATTTATTTAAACTGTAAATTTTACCTATGCATTTTGGAAAGTATTATTCTGTACAAATATTTCGGCATTATTTATAATCTATCTACCTTGACGAGTCCCATAAATTAGCCATTTCCATTTTCATATATTATTTTCATTTCCATCTCCATTACCCTTGCCATTACCATTTTCAATTCCATTTTCATTCTCTTCCTGCGGGGAAGGCTGACAGCAATTACACCAGGAAGTAAGCGACCTACAAGCGTTTGTTTGGCTCTTTCCAGGAATTTTCGAGGCGTAGCAACTGTTTGTGACATGTTTTGATTTGTGTTGTCGACGTTTACGAGCTTGTAACTCTTCTTGGGACTCTGGACCTGGGCCAAAAGCCAGCGGAGAGAGTCGAGAGTCCAAGTCCAGAACCGAGACATAGACATAGGTATCCATCCCAGGGACCCACCAACTTGGTTGGATCGCCGCCACTCACTCGACACAGAATCGAAATGTTATCGATGACATTAATAGCGATTGGGGGCTTTCATCAATTACATGCCTTTGTTGGCCAGGCCAGTTGGCCAAGCGGGCTAACATCCAGATCGTTACAGCCAGCTTAGCACAGATCGGCCTACGCAGCGAAATTGTAAATTATTACAATGCAAATGATTTCCATATTGTAAATATGATGTGAGTGCTGATAAAGCAGCGGGGCTGGCAAAAGGGAACCGCCTCTGCCTGTTGGCCAAGTTTATGCAAACAAAAGTTCAACGCATTCAAAGTCAAGGCAAGAGTCGTTTCAGAGCAGTTAAAGTAATTTTGTGAGTACCGTTTTGGGCCCGGATCTTGGCCTGACTTTGGGCTCGGGTTTGGGCTTAGCTATGGGTTTCGGTTTCCTTTGGCTGCCTTGACCACCACCAACGTCGCCGGCAATCAAGTCAACTTCGCGCCGAACTGTATTAACTCTTCTGTCTCTTCTGGACGGGGCCACAGCCACAGACAGCCAAAGCCAAAACCAAGCCAACTGTTGCTCTTTTGGCCAAGTTGTGCCGTCTGCTGTCAGTTGGCATCTTCCTGTTTGCACAAAACGTCACGTTCGAGTCACGTTTCCAACTGCCATCAATGGGGTGCCCATTGCCAGTGCCCGGGCACTTAGTCTCGCCCATAGCCGCAGTTGATGTTTCCCACAAATTTTCAGCCGCGTTTTCTTCAGCTCTCAGTTTGCAGTTCACCATTTGGCCATTCGGGGATCTTTCGGTTGGTTTCGCCTGGGCGCTGGCGTAACGCAACAATTTCGCAATCACCTGACAATGTGACAGGTAATAGTCGTGTCCAGCATGCTAGACATTTGCATACTCATAGGCACGGGCAAGAACTGTGAAGTAATTTCGATGCCAGGCGAGCATCGCTCGATGGTCACCTCATGTCTGGCTGTGGAGCATACTGTGATAAGTAATTGCATTGCGTTTTATGCAGAGAGAAAAATAATGCTAGCATATGAAAAAAATACTTATGAAAGAGCTTGTTGAATTACAATACAATGTCATACAGCTATTAATGATTTTGCTTATGAATTTTTCAAGCAAATCAATGAGTTACTTCGAGTTTTTTTGAGGTGCATTTGAGAATTTGCTTCGCATAATTTGGGCCATTGCCAGCTAAGGCCGAGGAAACCCAGAAAACCTAGAAAAGCCGAAGAAACCCAGGCGAACCGAGGAGAATCCATTCATGAAACGGGCACCCGCCTTGAAGTTGCAGTTGAAACCGAACCTAACCGAACCAAGCCGACTCGCAGCGATATAAATTGCTGAGATTTCTCTCCGCTTTGACTGGCTGCCTTCCTGCCGTGTTATTAAAAGTTCAACCCACATGAGAAGCAATTTGCAAACTGTTAGGAGGAATAAATAGTTTAGCAGGGAGGAGCATGTGCAAGGATCTTAAGTGGCACTTGGCAGGAATTTGATAAGGCCCAGAGAGTCGGCCAAGATGCATTTGCACCTGAATTGGCTGAGCAGCAGGTCAGCAGCTTGGCAACACAACACCGAAAGTGCATATTGGCCTCGGCTCGGGAAAACACTTTGCCCTGCCATTGGCTTCCATTTCAGTCTTCAGTTTTCAGTTTTCGGTTTCCTTTATTTTTGGCTTCTTTCTGCTGCTTTTCACATTTACGTCGGTGCCAGGAAAAAAAGCCTCCTTTCGGCCAGATTTTTCCTTTATTTTTCCACCGATGCCAAGCCTTCTTTGACTTGCTGGCTGCTCTTCTGCCTTTGACTCTTGCCTTGTTTGCTCTTCTGCTGATTATTTCACAGATTAAGTTTATGGTTCATAAACCAGAAATTTCAATTCAAATGCACGAGGGGCAAGGAGGCGGCGCTGGGGAAAGCGAAAGATTTTAAATAAATTACAAGCGCATTTTGTTGCCCCACGTTGTAGGCTAATTGTATGCAGAGGCAGCAGCGAAAAAGTATCTGAGAAATGGAAAAAAAACCCACCTGTGGGATGTGAGTGTGATTTGGGTTGGGTTCCTCATGGCCGAGCAGCAAACATACATATGTAGGAGAAGTAGAAGTCCGGATTGGGTAAGCGACAGTTGCAATTTGCAATGTGCTTGTAAGATGCTTTCGCCAATCTTTTAATAAGAATCAAACACTAGACGAGAGAATTCAAAACCATTTCGTATATGAGCAGTCCCCAAACTTATCGCTGATCGCCCCGGTAGGTAGGTAGGTAGGTAGGTAGGCAGTTTGGCAGACAGTACGGGCCGGGCCAGTAACCAGCCAGCAGTAGATGGAGATTCCAGCTCGAATCTTGGCCTGGTGGTGGGCAGCACAACAGCACCACCAACAGTCCAGCTCTCTGCTCATTACACTTGGCCTGGTCAGAACGGTCCGGTCTGCCAATCATGCGTTTGGGCCGAACTGCAATCCAGTCCATGCTCTAGTACTAACACACTCACAAAAACGATACAATAATTTGAATAAAATTCGCGGTACTTGGCAAGGTTAAAACATATCAAATGTTTTGTGTTTGGCTTTAAAAATATATAGTTCAAATTAATATGTTTTATTGCATTAAAAAATTGAATGGACACCCCAGTTACTTGAATGCACCAAATACATTCGTTTTAGGGATATTGCCTAAAAACATATTCAAATTTTTCCAAGTGAATCATTTTGAATCTCCATCGCCTGTTCCTGGCCAAAACAGAAGTTCTTGTCGCTTGTTCCTGTTACCTGGTTGTTCGGCGCGGCCATTGAATATTTCAAATCGCAATCAGTTGGCAGGCATCTCACTCCCCGGCTACCGATTCTTGATTCCCTGGACGGGCTATCCATTCTGAGAGCTTTGGTGCCAGGCGGGTGTACTCAGCGCATTAGTTTCAATGCGCTTTAATTTATTAAAATATCAAATTTAAGTACGAGTACATGCTCTGCAACAGCAGTGGTAGTAGCCAGTGGTAGCCAATATTTGTGGCAGCTGCAATCGAGATTTGTGTGTGATTAGTTGCGGCTGAAATTGGAGAACCTTTTGGATTCCGCAGAAGGAGCCTGGTGATAGATGGCCCCACTGTGGCCAAAAGAAATTGAAATTGAATTCAGGCCTGACTGGGCAATATTTATAGCTTAGCATCTCGGCATGGGATTTTTATATCTCTTTCGATCGCTAAGCTTTCATAAGGCCAACTTTTCGAGGCTAATCGCTTTGCACTTTAGCCCAACGCAGGACCACGCCCCTTAGCCCACAACGTCTGACCTATTTACCGCTTGATTTCTTTTCTTAAACTCTCAAGTACGTGTATTAATTAAACCCTAAGGAATACCATGCAACAGGAAACAAGAAACAAAAAAAAAAATTGGCAACACAAAGGAAACATAAATTTTCCAGCAAGACACTTTCCTTGTGGACTTGTCCCACAGACTGTGATGCCAACGAAGGAACTTGGCCCGAACCAGAAACAGAACCGTTAGCGCTCTGCCTTTTGCTTTTGATCTTTGGCGAACAGACACATTAACATAAATATGAGTGCGAGATAAGTGAAGAACACACCCAGTATGATGAGGAATGAAAATTCGCCAAAGGAGTTTTTTTTCTCGTGGCTGGGAAGGAGGAGCTATAGTTTCGGCTTTATCTGCAACTTGCCTCATTGACATGCGTTAGACAACGACCGCAAAACGGCAACTGCAACACTGCAATGACGGCGGGCGTTTGGGCGTGATAGCGCTGAGTGGGCGTGGCAGCTGCATCAGGCCTGAAAATCTCAATAGATGATCGTAAACACAATTTTTGTTTAGCGGTCAGAACGAAGCCCAGGGATTAAAAACAAAAAAAAATGTCGGGAGGTGTGGCCAATTGTAAAGGCTTGCAAAGCATTTGACACATTGGCAACATGCAAATGTTGCAACCATACCACATTACGATTGCTAAATTAAAAATGTGGTACATTATGGTACAATGCCAATGAGTACGGTCATAAATAAATTTAAAGACTTTACATAAATAAATACGCCCCTTAATAACTGCAGATGTAAAGTTAATATGGTAATTTATCCTAAACAAATCATAAAAATTTAACGAAATTTTCTTTTAATGATTTACCAAAAAAATATCTAAAGTTTATTTTAAGATTTCCTTTAAATCTATAAAGTATAGATAGCTTGCAAAATCATGCTTGCAACACTGTGGTGTTGCACCTAGCCCAGAGCCCAGAAAAACCCAGCGACTTGAAGGTGTGGAGATGGCGGCGACTGGAGTAAGATTTCCCTTTTGGTTTTGGGCAATCAAATGAAGCCTCCTTGATGGCCAACTGCCACAAGATGATGATGTTGCTGATGAGCCGTACCACAATGGCAATGGCTCGTTGCTGTTGGCCGTGGCCGATGTTGATGGGCCAATGTTTCGGTCAGTTGCCATGGCGAATCGCAAAGCAATGCGCAACACGTTAAGGGTTGCCCCTTCTTCTTGGCCGCAAACAACGCGCAATTTATAAAATGTCTTAATTTTTGCGTTGCCATTCCCAGGCAGCAACACCAGCAACAACATGCCGCCAATATTCGGTTGGGCGTATGGCTAAAAGCGCCGCAGGAAAGCTGGCTTATGCCTCGCCCTAGAGATGAGGGCTGGACTGGATGTTTTCAACCTGGCAAGATCACTTGATTTTTGGTTGATTTTCATTGCCAAATTGCCGGGCCAAATCGCTCGAATCCGGAGCGTGACACGGCTTGGACTCCGCTCTAGCACGAACTTGGCTTTCAGACGCTGGCCAGTTGACTAAAATGACTGACGCTGATGGCTGTCAGTCGGTTGGCCAACTTGATGTTGCTGGT
Source organism: Drosophila simulans (assembly GCF_016746395.2). NCBI lineage: Eukaryota > Metazoa > Arthropoda > Insecta > Diptera > Drosophilidae > Drosophila > Drosophila simulans. The sequence goes on from NC_052522.2 coordinate 6,176,436, forward strand.
GGTGTTGGTGTTGCTGCTGCTGTCGTCGTCATCAATTTTTTATACTCACAGGACCGTGTTGCTGGCGATAAATTGCATTTTAAGCGTATTCCCTGGCATTATTATGACTTTATAAACTCTGCGGGCTTTATGCCCTCGCACAATATGCACTTTGCATTTGTTGTAGCTACGGCCAAGTTGCTTTCTCACCGCCCCAATGCAACGCCTTGTAGGCCGCAGTCTTGGCCAAGACGAGGTGTGAGCTATTTTTATATATTTTGATTGGCAATGATGAAAAGCACCATGCACTCGATGTAGCCATGAAGCGGTGTAACCATGGATCCAGGAATTCTGGCCAGCCTCCGAGTTCCCTTTTGTTGGTCAATCGGGCCACTTGATGCGGCTCAAGTCTTCCTTCTTTCCAGCTCGTAACAAGATAATTGCTTAATTTGATTAGCAATTGTTGCCGTTGTTAGCCAAGTTGCTGCTGCTGCTGCTGCTGGTGCTGCTGATGTTGCTGCTGCTGGCGGGGCGTGCAAATTGCTAACAATTTTGATATTTAAATTATTGAGCCTGTTGCCTGCACCGCCGCAACAGCACCAGCAACATGACAGCTCAATAAACATTCCATCAAGAATGGAGTGTAAAAATCCAATTTTCATAAGTGGCCCCGGCAACTTAAGGCATTTCAGGCTACTGTCCTTAGCCTCGTCCTTGCATAAATTAGCAGCTGCAGCTGCAATCGCGCAGCCGCTGCCAGCGAAAGCCTAATTATGAAATGTATTTTTTATAAGTGAACCTAATTTGTCAATTATGCCGACCATATAGCAGACAGTCTCTAAGTTCATTGGGTTCTACATACCCCATTGAATAATCATTTGACTTTCTAACAACGAAAACATTCACCTACTTTTCCACACCATTTCATAATCATAATCCCAGTTGGAGGAAGTGCAGCAGCAGCGGCAGCGGCAACATCAGCAACTGCGGTTGGCAATTAAAGACCTCAAAACAACGATGGACTGGCTGAAAAGGATTGGTAGCGACACTCGAATGCTGGTTTTTGTGGTTGTTACCTCTTTTCTGGCCACTTTCAGTCTCGAAGATTGCTGGCTTTAACATCGAGCCCTTCACTCCGCGGCTGTTTATTTTTTCCTACTGATTAATCACTTTGGCGCGTATAATAAATTAAAAATTTCAGCAATTTTGAAAGTCAATTAATCATCGGGGAAGGCACTCGGTTTGTTGTTTTTGTTGCTGCTGCCGCTGCCGTTTTCTGATGTTGCTACCTTTTTCATTTCTGCTGCCTTTGGGCCAGGCATAGACAACAGGAACAACAGCAACATCAGCCACCGGGCGACTCAAAAATGTCAGCCCATGACTACGCGCTGCACATTTAAGATGATGATGATGAAGTAGCCGGCAGATCAGCTTGGAGTTTGGATCTTCTTGGCCAAGGAGATCCGAAAGGAACGCCGAGTTTTCCTGGAGACGATCTGCCCGGCCCGGCTTAGAGGTGTGGCCCGCGTCCAGTGCTTTGCTCCCGGTCGAGGCGACATATTCTCCGGCATTTGATAAATGAATGTGAGGGTCAGTTTCGTTTGGGGAGAGCTAAACTCAAGCCCTGACTGAAGTTCACTTCAGTTTTCAGCTCCCGAGCAGCAGCAGCAACTTTCGAGATATACGAGCATTTGTCAGATAAAACTGCAACGCCTTTCCCATTGTCAGCTCGCCACGAAGACTTGGTCGCTGTTTGCTTTTGCTTTTGGCCATAAAATATATGGCCCCGTATCGCAAAAAGCTGCGAGTGTTGAAATTTAAGTTTTAATTTAAGCGATATGAAAAAAAGGGCAAGACAGCAAGCGGCGGTCTGCAGTCGTCGAATCGTGCACGAAATGAAGCCATTTTCATATTTATGAATTTTGCCCCTTATCGAAAAACGCTTCAATTGGCCATCGACTTGGGGCCGGCAAATTAAATATGGGCAGTCATAAACGATACTGACAGGTCGGTGGGATCTGTGGGAAAAGGGGCAAGATTCTGGGGAACTTGGAGATCCAGAATCCAGTGCGGAGCATCCTCGCCGACTTAGCTGAGTTATTAAGGCATCTTTATAGCCAATCTCAATGAGGTGTGAAGTGCAATCGTTGTTGGCCTTTTTATTAATACGCGAAAATATATTTTATTTGTTGTTATGTCTGCGATCGACTGCGATATTAAGCCGGGCAGCCTCTTTAAAGATTTGTGTATATTTTATGGCCTCACAAGGGGGTATTTTTTTTAAAGAACTACGTTTGATTAGCGTGTCTTGGATTGGCTATTTAATGGGTTAATATAAGTCCCCCTTTACTGTGGCTGGGTCATCGCTTCCAGTTCAATTTCGCTGCATTATGCTCCCTGCTCACTTTCCCCCGGCTTATCTTATCCAGACATCTCCCTGGATTCCTGGCTGCATCCCTGGCTGCATTTTGGCAATAATTCATATTTAAGGCGCTGATCCGAGCTCAGCTGAAACCGGGCGGACCTCAGAGCTCAAACCCTTTTTTCTGACAGCCGAGGTCGTTCACTTGTCGTCTTAATTAAGTGCGTGCCGCAAACAGCAGATTGCAAGAGGTGGAAAATGGAGGTAAGGACATTTTGACTGCGGCGTCGTGGCGCTGTCAGGGAAATCCCATAAGCCGACAGCCAAGTTGTTTTATGGCCAGCGGAGAGACACTTAAATGCAGGTCACAGATGCAAATGCCGCCGTGCTGCCAATTATTTATTAACATATTTTCCTTTTGGCCAGCTTGAAGCTTGCAGCTTGCGGTCCGCAATTTGCATTTGCACTTTGCGCAATTAACTGAAAAGTTTGTTGCCATTTAATGGCCAACGTTGTCATACAAACATGTGTACGCTGCTAACGGTTTGGTTTGACTTTGGTTACAGTGCCTTGCCGTAGAAAACAAATGGTTCAAGTGCCGTGACTTCCTGGCCATTTCACATCACAATCGTATCGGTTCGATACGATTCCGGCGGTGCAGAGGTGCATTTAAATTTGAATTTGGGAATTTCAAATCGAATTTCGGCTGCGCCAAGTGCCAAAACCGGTGAAGAAACCTTTTAGAAATAAAAATTGGCTAAAAAGAAGGCAGGAGACGACCGCGAAATTCACGCCATAAGTAGAATGTGATTTTCTCGCGTTGCCGTTGTTGATGCTGATGTTGATGTTGCTGTTGTCGCGTGTTGCCTGGCTTGTTACGGTGCCCAAATATGAGCAACATCACGAGAATCGTGCGATTTGCCTTGCATATATTTTACAATCCGAATCTGAGCGAGCCCCAGTCCCAGTCCCAATACCAATCCCAATCCCAATCCAAATCCAAATCCCAATCCCGGTTGCCATCCCAAGCCAATCCCAAATCGCAAATACACAATTCCAGGCCGAGAGGCAGTAACATCTTCCAACTCCAACGTCATTACCAAAGGGGCAAAACCTTTCTTCCTCCATTTTCAGTTAAATCCAACTCGCAGTCGAACTCGAAGCGGGAATCGTAATGAAGTTATTTGTCCTGCGGCCATGTGAAATCAACGCATATATCCTTTTTGGCAATTGCAATGCGCCTGTCGCATAAATCATTTGCCACTCGCATGAAATTGGGCATAAATTTGCTCCACTTTGGAGCTCCAAAGGAGTCTTTCTCTCTTTTTGTTGTCTCATCTCACTCACTCTTTCTCTTAGCCGAAAATAAGTCGTTGGCTTAACGAATTTCCAGCTGGCAGAGGAGCACATGGGTGTAGTCATCGCCAGAGGGGCAATCTCTGTGTTAGTGATGCGTGATCCACGTGAAATGCAAATTTAACTGTGATTTCGGGGAAAATGTTAGTGCTTTAGGGGATAATTGCTGCCGAGAAAGACGGAAAATTCGAAATTTTTAACAGCAATTGCATCATAATTATGTCATCATTGATATCAAGATGGATTTTAGCTGTTTTTGTTAGCGAAATATTTTTACTTCATGTATGATTTGCGTTTCTAAATTGTGCTTGGCTTCTATTATTGCTAAGTAATACCGAGAAATCTTTGAACAGCTTCCTTGTTAACCAGAAATATATTGCCACCAATTGCTTTTCAGATTGGAATTTTGCACAATCTTATCGCTGAAAGGGGGTGCCGCACCCACACGCCCATGTTCCGCTAAGCTTTCCTCAGAAAATTAGCGAGCAATTCGGTTATTAAAACAGCATGGCCAGGCAGACAATTGCCCCTGGTGTCGGGATGGAGATTGGAAGCCAGGTGAGCCAGGTGGGCAAGGAGGAGCAGCAGCAGCTTGGCCAGGACCCAGATTGCCAAGATCCAAGTGCCAGACCCAGACCCAGTTTCTCGTTCTGTTACTGTTTCCGTGGCGACCTGTGAGCGGTTCATACCTGCTGTGATAAATCAACGTGAGACTAATGCGCTCTTAACACGCGAATTATGATTTTGCAAATGATGTGAAGTGGGTTGCCTCCAAAAAATAAAAAAAAATTGTGCTCTTCGGCCGGGGAAGGGGAAAGAAGTCCAGTCTCTTGATTGCTTTATAATCGCCACGGTGTCTTGTGTCTTCGAGCCAGGGCACTTAATTGCAGTTTAAAGAGTCTCCCGATGGGAAAGTGACCCCTGAACTATTGGTAATTAGTTTCGAGCCTGGCACAAGACAAAATCAACAGCAAATCAACACATGGGCTTGGCTTTCGAACCCAGACTGCTCATGCTGCTGCTCATGCTGCTGACACACAGACCCATTAAAGTGAACGTCTGAGCATTTAACCCAGTTATTATGACTGCCATTTATAACCAGGAATGGCCAGCCATCGTTTCGTAGGCCAAAAGCGGCGGGGGGCACAAGAAGCGCCTTCAGTGCGGCTCCATTGGTTGTGTGGGTGTCCTTTTGACCCGCATGTCGTTTATGGCCAACTCTGCTGCTGCTGCTGCTGCTGCTGCTGTTGCGGTGGCCATTTTGCGGTCCTGCCCTGTTTGTCATCCTCCCACCGCCCCATTGTTGTCCATTCGAGGTCGTCACACAGTCAGGACCTTTACCGCCACCCACCAGCCATCATCGCAGATACTCAGCCACCCAGGAGCAGAAGCTGCGGAGGGCAAGGAGTCGATGGTCGATGGCAAATGCCACTGACAATGGCACAGTTTTGCATGCAATTGACTTTCACAGCTCGTTGCTTTTTACTGTCTGAATGTGTTGGCCCGAAAGGAGGAGGACTATCGCAATGTGGGTGGGACTCGCTTATCGCCATGCCAATGCCATTGGTTTGGTCGGAAGCGAAGGGTGTACGCTTTTTGATTACATTCTCGGGAACTTATCATATTCACTATTTATACCATAGAAGGGAATTGTTTTATCTAAGTTTATACTATTAAACCATTATGGTAAGCCAGAGGAAACGGTTTAGTTATAGATGGTGTGCTTCAAGAAGAAGAATAAAGTATTTTTAGAGATATAGATTTTTACAATAAAATCCTGTAAATATATCTTCATTATCTCAATCATTTTTTTTATATTTTAAACGTATGAGCTTTTTTTAGTTTTGTATTTAATTGATCACTTGAGACCTTCGTTTTTTTGAGTATTTATTGCTTGCAAAAACACCACACTCCTGATTGGAAAAGTTAAATTACGAAAACAGTGGTTAGTGTAAAAAGTTTACCAAAACGGTGCCCGCAAATTCCCCAAGTTTTTCCCATTGTTATCCCGACTATCCACCTGTAAGACAACAATTGTCTGTTGTTTTACGCATGAATCATTTCGCAGTCCCCTCCCGCAGGCCCACGAACTCTATAAGCCGTCATTGAACCTGAAAATATTGCCAACACAATTCGCCATCATAAATATTTTATGCACTGTGCGCATTTTCAGGCATTGTTGTTGGCCTGCCTTTGCATACATTTTGTCAATTTTCGTTGAATCGGGGGCAGTGTTTTTGTTTTTATTTATTTTTTTTTTTTTTTGTTAAGAGGCACACTGGTGGACCCCAGATCGAGTGCCTATTAGGCTGCATATTAAACAATATATGCAGGCATGAGGCCAAATAAATAACAGACCAAACGTAATATAAAGAAAAGGCCAAGGGCCCATGGACGGTTGGTATGTTTTCCACCAACCAGCCGCAAAACAAACAGAGAACGCTAACCCTTTTTTTATGATTATGAATGCACGTCAGCATATTTATGTAAAAATTATGCAATTTGCTGCCGTTCTATGCGAATGCGTGAGGGTGGCACAGGGGCGTTGAGGGGCGGGGCAACTGGAAAAGATGGTCGGAAATCGGCTGAACTTAGCCAGTCAATCAAAAAGCTGACGTGCTCGTCACAGTTGTCGCTGTCGTTTTTCTCCAAAAGGACAACAGCAGCAGGAGAAGCAGCAGCAGCAGCAGCAGTAGAAGAAGGAGCGCGAATTGCGAATTGCATCTTGCGGAGCAATTTGCAAACCAAAATGTGTATTAAAATTTATGACGAGTGCAACTCGGGCAGTCAGATGAAGAGGGGGGGCTTGGAGTCCACGAAACGCAACTATGTTATTTATGTGGGCTTGTGGCTGAGAAATGCGCGCCAGTTGAAATGGAGAGACGACTGCAAAAGTTTAGCAAGTCAAAGTAAGGAAGATGTCGGGAAAACCTGCAGGAAAACCATCGACGTAATGCTACCTAAAAGCCCTTAAATATTTTAAATCTCTGCCAGTTGCTCTAAAGGATTCCAAAGTGTTCTGTACAAAGTTTGGCACAAAGTTATCAAAAAGAAATGAAATCTATGTAAAAGCTAATCAAATGATTCTGGCAGATTTTCAGGTAAACTGAAATTTAAAAAAATTATGAAGTAAAGCAAGAAACTGTAACGAACCCATCATTTATTTAATTGCGTTATAACCCACTCAATATTCCTGCCAAGCATATGCATAACTTTCTTTTTGACCAAATTAAAGCCCACAATCCGCCTGCATAAGTCTATCAAATCGCCTGATTTACATCTGCTTTACATATATTCCATTACTGCAAGAATATCAAATCCGATTGGCAGACAGGCAATATTGGGGATTGGGATCGACTGCATTATTCTGCGCCTGCCATATAGGGCACTGATCATACCCTTTCGGAGAACGTCAAAAATTAGCATTGGCCGAGTGAAACGAGACTGAGGACAAGCAGCTGCCATAGGAGCGACCGGTGTGCACCATCATCATCATCGTCATGTGAAATTTTTGAATGCCTTCGATCCCAGCGATCATCGACGGATTACAAAACATTCGCGAAACACACCGACGAATTTGTATTGAAATTCATGTCTCTGTTAGCGAAAAATGCCGCTGTCGCTGTCGACATTGTTGCGATGATTGGCTTAACTTTCACCGGCAAATGTCGCAGCTTGTCGTGATGACTCGACAGCGATGCCCCCGTCGGATTCGCCATCCCAAATCCCGAAATCCCGACTATACGGTTTCATATTCCAATGCCATACCCCTTCTACCCCTGTCATCCGTCAGGGCCAAAAGCAAATTGTTAAGTTATTTGTAAATTTCATTGTTCGCCCCGCTGCCATCGCAGTGTATATTCAGTTGATTTCGGGTACCAGAAGTCCGCGCATATGTGCGATATCTCGCGATTTTTGCAACCATTTTTTTTTTGTAGGTATTTCATATGCGGCAACTGTGGATTTTTGTTCGTTTGGGGCCAAATCCTTTTGGCAAATTTTATATGCATCATAAAAAACGCCACCGCTTCGAGTTAAATAAATTTCACATTTCTGAATACCCTGGAGTTGGGTAGATGCAGCTAAGCCGGCAAGCTGGTGTTAATCCTGTTCAAACTGCATCGGAGCAAATCAGGCAATTTGTACAATTTAGAATTAGTTTTCAGATTGAAAACGCTTTGTGTGCTTTATCACTTGTTAGTTTATTTGTGAATAGTAGTGCGTGCAATATACCTACAATTTCATAAACGAAAATATATGTTTCTGGGTATTGTGATTTCAAATTGGCAAATCCAAGTTAAAAGCGGCCTTCTTTTAAGCCTTTTTTAAATACTCGTTAACCCCTGGCATACACTCTCCACTTGTTTATGTTTTCATTTGTGCCAAATAAAACCCTTTTCATGTGCAGATTTTATGTTTGTGCCGCTTCAGGTTTTTCCTTTATTCCAGTTTTTGTTCTCGTGTCTGGGTTCTTTGCCAGGATTCTTATATGCAAATTTATTGGCATTGTTCAGGGGTGGCGTGTGAAAATGGGTCACATCGCGGAAATTCGCGGGTTTTGGCGTTCTGGGGTTCCGCAACTCATTTGCGCACTTCTATTTGCATTGATGGATCCGGGCAGGAATATAAAAGATTGGGTGGGAATTAAAGGGCACTCGAGACCCTTTGAACTCTCGGTAACCACTTAAAGTAACCACTATCGCTGGCCTGCATGTGCTGGAGCACTTAAGGCAATTATCATGGCCATATTTGGCCGTGTGGCTTGCTGCTGTAGCCAAAAATGAACTGAAACTTAATTTCATTTATCTTATCCCCGGACCGCCCTAAGGGTCATGAGCAATATAATGCATATTGTGGCAGCTACGAGCAGCTGCTCCTGATAAAGTTGCCTGCGATGGGTAGGGGGATGGTGCTGGGGATGAGGATGGGAAGCCACCATATGTGAGTGCCTCAATTTGCGTCTGGCGTCTTGAGGACGGGTCTTCTATCTGCTGCATGCAGTCAGCTACCAGAAAATGCTGCTCCGCTTTTCCCCATCTCCACTCGGAGTGGAATGAAATTTGCGTTGTATGTAAAAATGTTATTGCGTTTGCTCCGAAGCTTGTCGGAAAATATTCGACATATCCTACAGGCGGGAATCCAGTAACCCACCGACTACCATATAACCACCATCCACACACACACACATATACGAATACCCCCGCGTAATTGGGCCACCGCTCGAATGGGGCAACTGTAATTGTTTTGCTGTTGAATTTTCGCGCTCCCTGCCGTCCTCGTGGAACAATAATTTTCCACTCTTTTGTTTAACATGGTCGAAAAACATTTGTGCCTCGCATGTTGATTTTCCAGCGCTTTTCCAGCCAAATGGAGACGGGGCTGGCTGTGGAAAATCAACACGCGGTGCCCGTATTTGACCTCCATTTCTCCAAGGCATTTGCACTGATTGCTGTTTGGTCACTGCCCACGGGGGTTCCCCTTTCTCTCCTTCTCGCTCTTCAAATTGATACATATCTCCGCAGATTCCGCATATCGGCGCAGCTCTCTGCACCTGTTTAATAACTCAATTTTATGACTTTGCCTACAGGTTGGTTACCCCCTTTCTGCGTCCTCCGTTGGCTATTTATTCATCTATCTAAGCCGTGTCCTTTTATGATTAATGCGAATTTCTATTCTCCGAAGCCGCATTCGGTGCCAAAATATTTCATAATTCATTGCTGTGGCATAAAAATGTCCATAAAAAGTTTTATTGCCATTTCCAAAATCCTGTTGCCGAAGCGGAGTTCCATTCCCATCCTTATTCTCTGTCTGCCTGATTTGCTTATTAACGTGGCTCGAGTGTGTCATAAATTCTGGAGCTAGATTTATGCAGCGCATCGCCCTCTCTATTTACTTTGTACTTGTCGGCTCGAACATTCAATTTCCTGCCTGCCTTCGACATGTTCACCTTTCCGGCTGGTGGAACAATGTTTCCACGTTGCCTGGCGGAGATTACAAAGTGTGAGAAATGCTAGTGCATCCAGTGCGTATACGCAATTGCATGACCGGGCCAAAGTTGCACCGAAAAAGCAAAACACAATTCCCGGGAGAGCAGTTGGCAAATGCAAAAAGTCATGGCAATGCAATGGATCGAATGCAAAGACATTGCCATAACTCATTCAAACGACATACGGCACTCAAGCGATCGATGACAACGGCGAACAAACGGCCGCCAGAGGATTCACAAAATACAAGTGCAGAGAGAGAAAATTCGAAGGTTTTTAAGGTGTATTTTAACAAAAAGATTCGATTTGATTTATCGATCTTATACATATATTTATTACGATTTAATCATAGATATATAAACAAACAAACCAAAACTTTAGCTTTTGCTTTAAGTACAAGATTCATATCATGGAAAACGTATTCCCCTTTTCTCTCTGTGAACGTAAAACTGGCCTGGGGTCACAATCCGCATCGATAGAGCCACGATCGCATCGATCGCCGTTGGCAAATGTGCGATCGGGGATCACTCACGGCAGATTTCTGCTGTCCCCAGCTCTCTTTGGCCATAAATTTGTTCTGCATTTGTAATTTCTATTTTACAACCGGCTTGGCTTGGCTTTTGGCTTCGCTTCGCTGCGATCCGCTTCGTTCCGTTGCACGCGGCGTATGAGTGATATATTCGCGGAGATGGACGAGTTGAGTGAATCGATAATCCGAATGGGGCGGCGATGCAGTCAGTCTCTCGTTTTGCTATCCATCAGATTGTGTAACATCCTTGGCCATCAAATACGGTTTGCAACATATTTATGTACAACGCGTCGTATGAGCGATGCCTATTTAATGGCCCATTGCATTTGCATTTGCATCGGGCTCAGTGCATTTGGGGCCGTTAGATTTTTACATTTTTCCGCCATATGTCTGCATATTTAATGCTTTGCAGCCCGCTGCCGCTTTTGACTGATTCGCAGTGGGCGTGGCCGACCGGGGCTGCTCGAAATTTATGCATTTTTCAATGCCATTACTCAGCTGCGGATCCCGCGGCGTTTCGATTTTTAGGACCCACCAACAACCCACCGACCAGCGATAATTCTCTGGCTAAATGCTACCAAATTAGTTTGGAATTATCTCGCGAAACAAATCGCTAGCTGCTGCCGCTGATCTTTGCATTGAACTGCAGCTTTGACCGCCTTTTTATTGCCATTTATGATCACAAATTATTTATTATTTGCAGCTTAATTTGCTTCCGAGCTACGAGTGTTTTTCTATGACTTTGCCCCCGGCAATTTTTCCCAGCACGACCCAGAATTCGTTTGCATGCCATAGTTTGGAGTACCAGGTGGTAATTGCCTCCAAATCGTGTCTAATTACAGTCTGAGATTTTTTCACGCACACAGTGCGGCCGAAGTAATATTGTGTTTTTTTTTAGGCCAAATAAAAACTTTTCTTATATTTGGTACTTTACCAAGCACTGCCAAATTGTATTTCCGATTGATTCTCCATCAAAATACACTTGAAAGACGTCAGCCGCTGGGCATTCAAATAAATATTCGGTGGTGTAGACTTTTGGCTGGGAGTGTGCAGAAAAATAAGATTTATTTACGAGCAGAGCCAGGGCTAGAGCTGTAGTTCCGTTTTGCAGATCGAAGGCAAGAATTCAATAAACTGAAACTTTTTGACTTGCTTCCGGGCTTTTTTGTTTTTTCCAACCATCGATTTCGATTCTCCTTTGTTGGCCAGCTTGTTGTGTGCTTTTTGCCACCAACTGTGGTTGGCATTTTTATTGTTGCTGCTGCAGCCGCTGCTGCCGACGCAGTTGCTGCACGGCTCTTGATAGCCTTGTGATTTCAGTTTTTTGAGAGATTTGCGCCGCTTTGTCGGCCATGATAAATACACAAACAATTTTCAGGTTTCTCGACCGGTGGCCGCAGGACAAAAATGCCACAAACAGAATGAACGAAAGAGCCTTGGCCACATTGAGTCAACAATTTCAGTTGCGAACTGCTGCTGCCTGCGATTCCGCACGCTGCAATGGGCCACGTTCATTGGCACTCAGTCAAAAGTCGCTTCCCTGGCAAATATTTTATGTTAGAGCCAAATGACTGTGACAGTAAACAGGCGAAAAGGGCCCGGTGAAGTGGCCAGGTTAAGACCACACCTCGACATCTCGGTCCGGCGACAATTCATCAAGCAGCAAGACAGCAAATGAGCAGCGGGGGTCGTCCGTCGTTGACACTGACATACAGGTTGCCGCGTCGTCATGGTCTTCCCATCGCCAGCTCACCAGCTCCAATCTTTATCTCCATCCTCTCGACCAACTCCAGCTCAAAACTCCAACTGAGTGATGACCGCGACAATGGCGAAAAACGAAAGCCCAGACGGTGCGATCAAAACTTCCTGGAAATTAATTAAAGATCTAACTGCTGGCTCACACTCGCAGAAATATTAGTTTGCTCTGAAATGCACTGCGAAAAATTTGTATTTGATTAATGACTATTCCTGAAGGGTATTTAGTTAGCTCATAGTTAAAGGCTTAGTTTAAACAAATCAGTTTTGAATAGTCAGGTTTTTTCATAATTTTGGCGGAATGGGTTTCCTACAGCTCAACACTTAATAAATGTCTGACATTGATAGATGACCACTACTATTATTATTTATATTTACATTTTTGAATAATGAATAAATTATTAGTGTTGAGCCAATAAATCAGTCCATAACTAAAGAATATAAAAATTCCACTATGTTTTGATTAAATAATTGAATAACTAAAAAACTTCAAGCTACGTTATCATTCGTTTAAGCTAACCTAGTTAATTTTCTCTCAGTGCATGAGTGCTGACCATTGTCCAGGGGCTCTAACGAAGCTCCAAGTGGCCCCCGTGTGGCAGGCCTGGTCAATAATTATCGACGCTTATCAAAGACACCGTTACAGATGCTCGCACATGGACAGTGGCAATGGCCGAGGCAGAGCCAAGTCAGCAGCCCACCAAGTATGGTCAGTGGATATGTGCCTAGACTGGAATGCCGCTCTGCTCCTGGAGAGGCTGCCTAGATCCCAGTCCATGTGGATGTCCACATCCACGTCCACTTCCACGTCCAGGTCCCGTCGGCTGATGCTCCCTAGCCTTTGTTCATTTCGGTGCGGTGCAATTAATATTCAACGCCGTTGGCTGATCATAATTTACGTGCTGAGTTTACGATGGGACTCCCCATTCTCCATTCCCCACTATCCACTATCCACCCATCCCCCTTCCACTGTTAACTGAACTTAGCCCCCCTCCTTTTGGCCCAACTGCACTGCACTGTGTCTTTTTGGCTGGGGGCGTTACCACCGCCTGCAAAAGGGGGCGTTCATACATGGACCCGGTGGAGAACTAGCTCGGAACGACAAAAGGGCATTCTATTTACATTGCACTCCAGCTGCACGTGTTCGTCGTCCATGGTGAGTCCATTGCTGGGGGGCCAAGATCTTGGCTGCGGAATTAATTCCCCGACCTCCTGACCATATATCAAACGAGCCTTGGGGGTCATGCGAGTCAATAAAACGTCAGTGGCCAAGTTTGGTCATTCCATGAATTGAATTTCGATAATTGACAAACATTCCGGCTGACAATTCCATTCGATCGCTGCTAATTGAGAGAGAAAGCCAAGCGTCTAACAATCGGCGAAGGCCACCCATCTGAAAAAAAAGATATCCATACCATCCGTCAGTTGTTGGTTGGCCCATTTATGAGGCGGCGAAATAAGGTTAAGAGTGACACCCTGGAGACCTACATATGCGGCTGGCGAATCTGAATCTGAATTCGATTCCGAAACCGAATCCAAATCCGCAACTGATTTGCATTTCAGCCTAACGACTCGGATGCAGGGCGAATTCAGGACAGTCGCCGACTTGCCAGTTGCATTTCACATGGATTTATGCAAGCCATTCGCACCGCCTTGCCATTTCATTTTGGTCTCGACGGCAGCGGTTATCACTATGATCGCTTGGCTTTTTCGTTTTGGCCAGTTCTAGTGCTGCCAAAACGGATTTTTTATGGCACAGGCCCTTAAATAACTTTGCCCATAAGAAAGTAGATGTGCACAGAAAAATAGATTTTGGTCATTCTGCACTTGAAAATTATTTATAATAAGGATTAGTTTTATGTACTTTGTTGCTATCATATTCCTAATTGTTCTTAAACAAGCCCAATATATATTCATAACTGAAGCCATAATATTTAGCATAATAAAAGTGGCCAGCTCTGGTGGAGTCTGTCATTGGGATCTGGGTCTTTGGGGAGCCGAGAGTCATTAAAATATATGACACCCACAGATCCGCGATGCATCTGCGTCTGTGTTGCGCTCTCCTTCGCTCACCTGTCCGCTTGCCTAATTAGACAGCGTGGTGCCGTCTCTCTCTGGCCTTTTATTATGGGGGCCCAGCCCGCTTGGTTTTGCTTTCTTCGTGTGTGGTCCAATTAATTTTTCGGATAGAGCAATCAACAAGTTTCTTTTTGGGCTCTTGAGACCGCCGCTGCCTTTATGGCTGTTGTTCAACATGTTGCAGGTCAATTTGTTGGCCGCTTGTCGTCTGGTCCTCCAGAAAAGAAGATACGCAGAAGACACTCCAATGCTCAGATACTCAGATACTTTTCTGGATCCCAAAACGCTGTGTGTGGTCCGCTTAGAAGCCTGGATGAAGGTTTTCAGCTCGCTGCTTTTCGCCTCGCTATTCAATTAGAAGTTCGCCTTGTCTGCGTCATAATCATTAATTAGCCAGTGTTTTTGGCTTTGCTTTGACACTTCGCCCCCCAGATTTACCTTTTTCGGCTCTCGTCAGCTTTCCTTATGTGCAGCCTGGCAATTGCATAGAAATACGCTGCGGTTTGGCTCCTTGGCACGTTCGAGTCTTAATTAATTTGATGCCACATACGAGTGCATAAGCCTGGCCTCCTGCCACGTTCCTTGGCCCAAATTTGACGCTCGCGGCCTGGCTAATTAGCAAAGTGTGCCTATGGTTTTGGGCCAGACTTTTCGTTTTACTTTTAGTTCGGGGTCGCGACACAGAGCGGCTCAAATTCAGTGCTGTGTTCCAGCCGCAGCTGCAAATGCAAATTGGCCAAGACAACTCAGAGGCAGCAGCCTGATGATGGTGTTAGCCTTGTGTAGGGGACTTTACTGCAATTAGCCCAAATAGTTGCACTCTGTGGAAATGAAATATAATAATACACTTTCAGATGTCTTTTATAGATCTTTTTAAGTAATATGTAGATACAATTTAATGTATTCTCTGCATTAAATAAACAATTTTCTAAGTGCACAGGCTAAACTCTCTGCGTCTAATAAAGTCTTTAGCCACCAATCCCCAGTGCCATCCGACTGTCAACTCTTGTCTATCTCAAAATGGCAATGGCGCGCCGGAAGTGAATGTATGTTAGATTTTTCGATGCAAGTGCAATGCTGCACTCTCACTCCCCGTAGTCACCTCTATGTATATGGCATGGTATGGTATCGAGTATGCAGTATAGAAAAGAGTTAGCCCCGAAGTAATACACCTCGAACAGGAAGAATGGCCAGACATGACACACTCGTATATCTATGTAAATGCCGGCGAGGTGTGCGAAATGTATTTCAGGCCAGAACAGCACTGAACAGCCAGCCAGCCAGCGAAATAGTTTTGCAAATTTTATGCAGCGGCGGCAGCAGGAGCTCTTCGGGGACCTTGCAACTCCCGCCCTGGGATCTACAGCCAAATAGAATAGAATAAAACACTTTTACTCCCGCAACCAGGCGACTGCAACTTGCAACTGAGACTGCGAATAAAAAAAATTCGAGAAATAATCGAGGCTTGCAGCAGTTGCTGCTCGGAATAAATTGCCATGTTGTTACAATTTCTTCGTGTTGCCGGCATAAATTTAGGAGCCAAACGAAACGGATGCAGGTACTCCTGGTCCTTCTGGTTCTCCTGGTTCCCCTCGATTCCCATACGCAGCTCCGAGCTCCTCGAGGTGCTGAACATGCAAATAATTAATAGCATTATAAGATGCACTCACGAAATCGCGCACAACATCGTCGGGCGGTGTAATAACTCAGTAGGCATGCCTGGGATCCAAATCCGAACCCAAATCGGTGGAGCAGAGTTCCAGATTGTGTCGCTCTAAGGACAAGGACAATAAGTGTTTGCGAGTGACCAAAGAGTCACGCTCCTTTGGACCTGGCCTAGGAAATTACATAATCCGGTAAAGGTGTTAATGCAAATCCCCCAATATGCTAATGACTCGATGACACAAAGGATTTTCGCTTTTCGGGTTTCGGTTTTGGCCTAAGGCGTACATCGTTGCCATGGCATTTTATATTGCCTTGTACGATTATATTGCATTATATTATGTGGCTGGGGCACATGAAGTGAACCGGTGGCAAACATAATTGCCACAGCACGTAGCCGGCAGCTTTGAGGTCAGCAACCTGGCTGGCTACAAATTGAAGACAATCAATGCAGCGGCTCTGACATTGATTTATGAACTCATGGAAAATTAGGTAAGACCATTTTTGGTCAATGTCTTGCACTGCATTTTCAAAAGGCCAAAAAAATAACGCAGAAGCCACAAGAAACTTATCTCGAAAAAGCGACAAAAGTGATGGCTTTGAAGCGCTAAGTGAGAGATATTGCTTTCTAAAAGTCAAAATGATTTTAATCAACCCGAAAAACATCATTTCTTAAAACAAATCTTCCTAAATCATATTAAAAGGCCCCAAATATTAACCCTTTCAAAGTTCAATAACCGCATTTGCCATATATAGCGATGCTGTGCCAAATAACCGAATGTGGAAAAAAATATATATATGTGTGGCATAAAATATATAAAAGAGGCAAAGGCGATTCATTACCATCATTACCAAAAACGAGTTAAAATTGTGGCGAAAAAATTGCATAATTTGTGTGACATTGACTGCGGCGACTGGCCGCCAATAAAATGTCATTTACCACCGAATAAATGCCGGAATGCATCCGCTGCACAGCGCCGAGCTGACATCAATAAATATATATTCATTTTTATAAAAATGCACGAATTTTAATTAATTGATAAATTCGGTAAAGAGACCAAAAATGCACACACTAAAAGCTCCCGCCAGAAATGCGGACGAGGGGGCCGAAGTGCGGCTGTCAATTACGAGGATGTCGACGGCTCCTTGGACTCTGCACGTCGTATTCCCAAGCCGATATTAAACTGCCTCCTTTTTCAATACCCTTGAAAATAGTATTTCCAATTTTAAAAGAATTTTTGAACATACAAATTAATATAGGGAGTTTCTCTTATTTTTAAAATGATTGCTATGAGTTTGGGATTTGTAAATTTCTGTTCGTGATTTGTGTATTTGATTTGTTGATACCACAAGAACTTTAAACAAATCCCACAGTTTGGGGCAGATACAACTTTGTGGACTTGAAATGCTACTTATCGAAGGTGATTTTTTGAAAGAGTATTATCATGCCAGGCTGCCAGATTCATTCTCGATATCTGTTATGTTTTTGCCCATCTTGTTTGCGGCTTCTGACGTTGTTGGGGCGTTAATATTCATGAATCGAAATAATTTGACAGTTCGGGGCAACATGCGAGTATGCAGTTGCAAGTATGGATTGGGTCCGCCGATATTTATGCCCCGGCAGGAGGAGGCTGCCCTGCATTTCCAGGCATTCGGCCGGTGGTTTTTGTCCAGCTTATGGACTTGGCTACAGCTTCAGATACAGCTTCTGATTCGGAGTCGGCTGCGGCTGTCAGTGGCCCTGCGTGAGGCGTTGGTGAAAAGTACTCGAAATAATTGACAGCTGTGGCTGCCTTTTTTGTTGCCGTGCCTGCTCGTCTTTCGCTTTTAATTGTAGAATTTTTATAACTCCCGTGGCTCATCAGTCAGCCAGTCAGTCAGTCAGTCGATGTGTCAGAGCGCCAACTTTGTTGATGACTGCGAGGCACGATTACTTGGCCTGGTCAGCCATTAAGTCATCGGCCTGATCACTTGATCGAACCAACCAACCGACTGACTGTGACTGACTGGGATAATCCCGTCGCGAATCTTTTATGGACGCATAAACTAGCGGAGCTAACATTTATTGGCCCACCACTCGATGCGGATTTCGATTTGCGGTCTAATCAAACAATAAAAGTCTCGCTTATCTACGGTTCGACTTGGCCGATGCGCAATCATTAAAGCCTCTGGAATGCAATTGCATCTTTGGATTGCGAATGTCGAGCGTTATTTTAACGATAATGGCAGAGATCCACAAAGGCACTTAGATGGGGACACGATCAAGGAAGAGATTTTCGTTGAGATAAGCCCTAAATCCGCGGACATTGCACTAAAATAATATTTATGGGTGGTGGGGGTGTGCCTGCTTTTAATTCGTATAATTAAGTAGAAACACTATGGCTTGAAAGTAAAAACGTGTTTGCCAGCAAAACTTAGCCATAAAGTATTTCAATTTAACCGCCAATAATTAGTCATTATTTTGATGCAATTATTTTAGTGAGCCCATGCCATGTGAGTAGATATGGCCCCCATATCACATTATGCTCGAACTAATTCCATTTTCGTGACAAACTTCCGCCCGAAATGAGTTTAGTTAAACACATAATTGAATGCAATTGGCGACTCCCCTTTCGGTTTCCCAACCAATCATATTTGCACTACATGGTTACCCCAGCTTAACCAAAACCAAACCCATACGTAAAACCCAACCCTTTTTCTTTCTCAGGAGACAGTGCTCCGTGTGCTCTGTGGAAGCAAATTAATTGAAGTTTAGTCGAAATGTTGACTGGCAGTTCGGAAACTTCATCATTGGCCAGCTGTTGCTCCTTCTGCCGCTCGGCTAATTGTTTTAATGAATTCGTTGCGGTTTTGAGCAATTTGCATGCAACTTTTCCATTACATCGAAGGGGCAGCAGCAGCAGCAGAAACAGCAGCAGCAGAATGCACCACGTGTGTTTGTCATTGGCGGAGAAAGGAGATGGTTTTACCTGTCATGTTGACGGTTCTGCGACATGACCGAGCTGCCAAAACGAGCTGCACACGCAAATTGCTAATTGAATTTAAATTGCACTTTAATTTGATGAACGGCCCGAGATGATAAATTGTGCAAACGCCCTGCCGAATCGCTGACCGCAACAATTGAGAGCGAATTAAGGATTCGACATGCCACTTTCACTCTGCCATGACGAGTTGCACCACCCTCCCAATCTCATTGCACCACTGCACCACCCATCCAACCACCCATATGCACGGGTCTGTCTCGCCCACGATTGTGTACCGCTCTCATAAATTGCAACCTATTTAAAGTGGGCAACCGGTCGAGTGCCATAATTTTTAGCTCTAATTGCGCCACTGGAAAAAGGGGACTTTGCGTCTGCAAGCGAGACTGGTCGCAGTCAATTTAGCTATTTTTGCGTTTATTTTTCGTTTAATGAAATTACAATAAACGCCCGTCGCATGCAAAGGAGCCCAGCCAGGCAGCCAGCCAGCGCATTCCCATGCAGTTGGAGCTGCTGGTGGAGGAGAAGGTGGTGTGGAGTGGGTGCACTGCATCCACTGGCGAAATCCCCCTACATGAGCACATGAGCAGTTGGCACCGCAAAGCGCCCATTAGTGCGTTGGCGTCGTCGACTAGACTCGATTTTATTTAGCTTTGACTTGCTTTTACTTTGCTTTACTTAGCTGCACTGAGAGAAAATCGATAGCTTGGAATTTGGAAGCACAAATGCATAGTGTGCAGTTCAATGCTTTGTGCAAACCAATTTCTGCGAGTGTATCTCTTACCTAGGTTTGGAAAACTTTAGCGCGGTGTTAGTTACCTTTCGCTGGGTTTTCGAGCCGACTCAGATTGCGCTCTGAGGTAATCCCCATTATTAGCGCAATTAGTGCAACCGCCTTGGCAGTTGGATGGGCCTAAAAAGCGGCATTGTTGGGTCCTGAGTTATGTACCCACACTCATTTAGCGAAATGCCAATGTGTTTAGCACTGATTGGGTGCCTCTGCCTTGGCGGCCGGAGTCAATTGAATATGTGCTAGATGTCGAGATGCTAAAAGGAGGCAAATAAACAGGCGATTGGGCTTTGATTGAATACCTTGCGTGGGCTCTTTAGTTTCCTCGACTCGGCTAGTGGCATTCAAGCGACTTTTCCTGATTAATTGCTGCTCTTTTTCCACGCTGTTAATGGCAAATTAGAGTAAATGTTGCTCCACCGTTAATTATCAATATTATTATCATTAGCTTAATCGCCATTCATACGGAACTAACGAGCCTTAATAGTTCATAATTCGCTCCGATGAGTCTGGTGCCGCTGCTGCGATGTGGTAAACAAACACCTGCTGCTCGATTCTGGCAGCGGGATTTTTGCATTAACATTCCGATGGCTCACATGGCTGGAGCGTTTGGCCCGAGGGACGATTCGCTATAATCGCCATGTGCTGCACTGGAATACCAAAAGGATGCAGCACCACCCACCCGCTAACCTGCCCCACTACGCCGTTGCCACCGCCTCAATTACAAGCTGCTCCTGACAGCCAGCGCTACGTGACACAACCCACAAGGAGACGAAACACCTGTTGCATTGGCTACCGGTAGGAGCACCACCTAGCCACCACCTAGCAACCACCGACCCACGCTGATGTCCGTTAATCGAACACCGCACCGCATAACTTGTTGGCGCTGACAACGACAACGGGATTTCGAACACTGATAAAAGGCGACGGCTGGGTGGTTGTGGGTGATGGTTGGGGTGGTGCTGTGTGGTGCGGTGGAGCTGGGAAATCAAGAAAAACCATATTTAATAAAATGACAGGGGCTGTCAGACGCCGTCAAAAGAAATACATTTTGCTGCCTGGCTGGCTGACTTGGCCTGGCTGGTTTGCTGGCGGGTTAACTTGGCTTGCGAGGCACGAGCTTTTGGCCAGCAGCAGCGGCTGAAACCGCAGACAGTTACAAAGCCACCCGCCACCAGCAGCAGTCATAAAGCAAAACAAGACGGCCAAAACAATGCCAATGACAATCGACGATTATTGAACATTGTGTATTATTTGTTGTTGCATTTTGTCATTCTGTCTTGTCGCCTGTCCCTCCCACTGCATGGCCCCCCTTGCAGGCCAACTTTCCTTTTGGCCCAGCGCAATATGGCCAATTAATATTAACGTGGGCGTGCGCCTTGTTTTCAATAACCCAACGAGTGAGCCACTCTGATGAAGGAAATGTTATGCAAGGCAGGCACCGATGGATCCTATGTCGTAACTCCGACTTAAGTGCGCTGTTAGGAGGTGTTCTGCCATAAAAAGCAGAAGATATGGCCAACAGATGTTGCATATCAGCAAGATGGATGGGCAGGGGAAAAGGATTTGATTTGATGTGTGTGATATGCTAATTGAGATGGACATGACGGGCCAGTAATTTGTTTGTTTTCTTGCAGCTTAAGTAGTACCACGAATTCAACTGGCGTCCGGTGATTTAATGTTAGATATGTTCGTATGAGTAATAACATAAATAATCGTAATGGATCTAGGATATTCCTTAACTTCCTTATCTATGCAGGGTGGATAATGCCATTTAATTTCTTCATAAAGTCAGCTAGCTATTGAGCAAGCTTTAACGATCAGTTATTTGGGGGGCATTTGAAACGCCTTTAAAGCGAAAAGGTGCCTGGAAACCAGGTTAGATGCGAGATAGTCGCCAATCGCCAATTGTTGCGGCGGCAACTAAAAATTATCATAACCAAAAATTATGGAAAGTTCCCGCACAAAGAGCGGGTAGAAATTCACAGATACTGAGCTGGGGGAATGCGAGTGCAAATGTCTAAAATTTGCAACAAGCCAGAACCAATTGGCTGGTAAAAACAACTACAATGGCTTTGTCAAAGTCGCGGCGAGGATGCAGCTATGAAAATTGCGTTAGAAATCTGCAATTTATATCGCATTGCCTCGCACACAACGGCGCACAAAAGAGCCAGTCCCAGGCCAAAAACATAAATACGAGGCGGAAACACAGCCCGGGCAGACATCCCAGGCCAAGCTAACTAAGTTTGGCTATAATATCTAAATACCCTACACCAGATTGCAGTTAACCTCAAATGAAAAAGTTTTGAAAACAGATTTATATTGTTTGAAAATTATGTTCTTCAATATCTCAGCTACCATTTGATGATCAATAGTGTGTTTTCAGATCTCAGCTGTTACTCGTGGCAAGATACCCAGCCGATGAGGTAGCTGCAATGTTCGATAATCGCAATTGTTTGCAGCTTGCGCGGCTTGCCCCAACGCATTCCGAGGTCTGCTGCTGTCGTCGACGTGGCCAGGTTGTTCGGTCGGCACAGGAAACATTGGAAAATTGAGCATGGAAATGGACGACGCCACCAAAAACAAAGGCAAAGGCATAGCAAAAGCCTGGCTAGCGAATGAATAACAAAATGTGAAGAAGAGGAATGGCCGGCAACTAGCAGCGGAAAACCTCTTCATTGAGCTCTCATGATCCCAGATCCTCTCCAGCTTTGGCTTCGGCTCACATCCCATGCCATCCGGCTACTGTCTCATTTCGTATGCGAAAGGCGTTTGGTCGTCTCGTTCGAGGAGCTGAAATTCCAAGTGGCCAAGTGACTAGAGAACTTGGCCAACGGCTCTCCTACTGCCAATTTGTTGGCCCAAACTGGAGCAATTATTGCAGTTCCAGGGGAGTGGGTGCTGACTTTTAGAGCCTGTATGTGTGGCGCAGGGCATCACAGTGTGGCCAAATCGATTCGGTACGCATCTTCCTGCCACTTGCGGCCTGCAACTTGCAACATGTTGCGGAAACAGCGCGCAAAATTGATTTGTTGCCGGCTGAGTGTTAATTGCCAGTCCACGACTGCAACCAACACAAAAACACAAAAAAAAATCTATAAAAAAAGGAGGCGGACATCGACATGAGCTAACTGTAACTCGGGCTGCCGGAAAATCTGGGCCACCAGACTACGAAGTGGGCGTGGCACACTCCACTCACACTGCCCCACAATGCGGCAGCAATTATGAGCGCTTGTACGTGTGCGAATGCGTTGAAAACTCGCAAATTTCTAATGATGATATATGGCCGGTTAGGAATCAACGGGGCTAGGCTATCAAATTAACAAGATCATCGCTTCCGGCCAGCAATTGCACGAATCTCGCCATTCAATTGACTTGCGCATTAATCTCGGCAGAGGCAAACAGCCAGCTCCTTTGGCCGCTTTTGGTTTCCCACAAAATTTATGCCGAGGCGACGACTTTGATTTCACGTCAAAACTCATGGGTGTACGAATGCATCATTTTGATGGTCATCATCAGTCTCTGACTATCAAACAATCGACAAACCGCAAAAAGACCAAGCAGGTGCACTTGGAGAAATACCTGATAGATTATTTTTTCAAAATTTACATCATTTTAAAATTAAACATTAAACCTATGACTATGACTGGTAATGAGTGGACTGGTATGACTATGACTGGTAATACTTATGCCTAATAAGTTTCTGGACATTTTTTTTACAATTTTTTTCTGAGTGTTTCATGCTGGGACGTTAGCGCTGCACGTTGCCAACAATTACCCAGGCCAGGTCCGCTGACTGCTACAAATTTCAGGCGTCTCAGCCAGCGACAGCAATCTGCACTCGGCCATCTAACAGCAGCAGCAGCAAATGCAGCAACTGCCGCAGCAGCAGCACAGTCGGAATCAGAGCTGCAGTTGCAATTGCAGTTGCAGCGAGGAAGTTGCAACCTGTTTCTGCACTTGACCATGCAACTGGCAACCAGCAACATGTTGCCGAATTGACAATTTCGCTAGGCTTGAGCAGGCAGCAACTGTTGCCGTTGTTGTTGCTGCTGGAGTTACTGTTGCCGTTGTCAATTGTCAGTGTTCCTTTTTTTGTTGTTGTCTACTTTTTTTAGGATTTTCTGTTGCCGGTTGGTTCTTGCAAAGCCTGGTTTATGCAAATTGCAATGAATTTCCATGGCCTAGCTTGAGTTCAAGTTCCAAGTGGGCGTTTGATTTCAATCGCTGGCATTTTCACATATCCACGGCCATATGTTGCTGGTGTCGACAAACGGATCGGATCCCCCATCCTCCGCCAGTCCTGTTGGCCACTCCGCCGCTCCGCCTGCCTTTTTGTATTAACGGTTTGCCATTTCGATTTTATGTTTAGTTATATTTCAGGCTGCTCGTTATTTTTCATTGGATTCTCCTTCATATTTGGCCTCTTGATCTTGCTGCCTGCAATCTCTGGCTGGCGATCATTAGGGAAAATCATTTTTCACCGCACGTCGCACATTACTCGTCTCCCCTCTCACCAGCTTTCAATTTGTCGATCGCCGTGTGTTGATATTTTTCCAGTCCCCAAGCCCCGAGCAACCGACATCCCCATCGATCGCATTTCGGGGGCCATTGCCACCGCATTCCTGGACATAACGTAACCCCCCAGTTCTCCGGTTCTTCAGTTCTTCAGTTCTGGGCGGTGGCCTATCTATCGGATGTATCGCCTACGCCTTGTCTCTTATCGCGTAATTTGATCTTAATGCTCATCGTGTTTGTTTATGCTCGTACCCCCAGAAACAGAAAAAAATTAATCTTCCACACTTGAGGGGCTCTAGTAATATTCAATCGATTTATCGTCTGCTTGTTGCCTGTCAAGTGAATGGCATTAGAGCCATCAGCAGCCATGTCAGCGATGTGACATTTGAAATTGGGCATACTGGATTGTTTTGGGGGGGATTTTCGAAGCGGATTGGGAGTGGGACATGGGTAAGTGTGCGTGAGCGGACTGTGGGATTTGGTCGATAAAAAAATACAATTATTTGTGGTCAAATATCGTGGGGGGAGAAATCTTCGAAAAGGGTCATTACTATATTTAATTAGACTTGGTTAACTTGATGCTGTAATATAAGCTGGGGTGTAGCAATAAATCATGGGAACAAGGACTTACATAGTTCATCTATCAAAAGGATTCTACATAACATGTCCAGCTATCATCGCTTAACTAGGGCGATTAAATCCTTCAAGATGTCAGATAAATGCGTATCGAATTTCGTGGAAAGTGCATACCCTTCCGTCAACAAATATACCCCTCCCTTATCGCTACAGGGGAATAATTATGCATTGCAGCTATAATTTCAACTGCAGCCCAAGTCGGCATTCAAATGCAGAACACGTCGCTGCGGTCGTTAAAAATCGAACACGCACTCGAACAATCGAGTCACATTGATCTATGTGCGTCGCATTGCATATGCCACACATATGATTTACGATTGAGCCATGAAGAATGTCACGATTTAATAGGCTTATCGGCACCAGGCCACAGCAATCTGAGCAACCCGTTCGGTCCGAAATCAATCTGAATGGCCTCCTCCAACTCCGGAGATTCCGAGCGTTGGCTGCACTGCGTGCGGTCTAATTATTTTATGACAAACGCAACTTGTAGGCGGACCCCCTTGGGGTAAAATATATTTCAATTCAACGGCTGGTGGTTGCTGGCTAATTAAAATTTCAAGCCAGCTTCGTTTACAATCGACATTAAAATCAGGCATACATATATTACATATTGATTTATGCCACAAATAATAATAAATAAATAAATAAAAGATTCGGGCTAGCACTTCCTTTTGCAGTGACACCAGCTCCACGGGGGTGCGTTCCACCTGACTAACACTTGCGTTTTTACGATGCCCCCCAGACCCGGGAGACACGCATAGATCAAGTGGCCCCAAAAGGGGGCCAAGAGTTTACGGCCCTGCTACGGGAATCGTTTAACTTTGATTTCGGATTTCTGATTTATTTGCCCAAGTCGCAGGCAAAATGCATCTACGAGACTGCCAGCGCCCGGGGTCATAAATTTCCTTGTTTCCATCGCCCAGCTGGGCAAGTGGGTTTTGGGTTCTGGGCTCTGGATTCTGGCCTTTTTTCCACCCGGCGCTCAGATTTTTTCTTTCATATCAACGGTAAAAAAACTCACCATAATTTTTAATTGCACAAATTTATGGCCTGACTGAGGGGCGTCGCACTGGTCCAGATGATGGAGAGCCTCGAATCGAAGCCCGATGACGGCGTTAGCGGTTCTTTTGTCCCCCGGCGGAGCATTGGCTATCAGTTGACCATTTTACAGCCGATTTATTTGCGTCCGCGGTAGATAAATAGCCGCGGCTCCAAAACGACATCCCCTTGAATCAGGCTCAAGCGGCGCTGGACATTAAAATCAAATAAAATCAATGCTTAAAATTCGGCTCTTTAATGAATAGTCGAGTGCCATAAATCAGTAATCCATACGAGAGCAGTTTACTGCCCACATTGCCATCGCATCTCGCCGGTCTGCCAATAAAACTCATTGTAATGATGCATTTATAAAAATGTTAAAATGTTTGCCTTCTTTGTGTACGCCCAGCGAGATATAATATTAAAATTAATTTAACAGCCCAACAAAATACCAGAAAATCAATGCGTACACAATACAAAATGAGGCTCATTTGGGTATCCATATAATAAAATCCGGGGAAGAGGTGGAATCCGATCCGGCAGAATGCTCGTCACTCGCCGGCTTGTTGTATCCTTCGCTGATATCCTCTTTTGGTATTTAAACTCTGGCACTTGCCTCTGTTTTAGATAAAAAATATTTGGCATAAACACCAAGAATTGCTACAGCAACGACGGGAACAACTGCAGTAGAGGATTGCCCCTCCCATATACTCTCCTTTTGGCTGCCATAGAGGATCCCAGCTCTGGGGGCTCATATTTCAATTTCGATTTTTGAAAACGATGTGCGAGCTAAGCGCAAACAAACAAACAAGCCAAAGCAAACAGATAAACAGCCAAATACATTGAATGAGTTTATACCGTACATGTGTATATATGCATAATATGTATAGCTGCACTTGTAAAAAAAAGTTAAATAAAAGCAAATTACAACGAACTTACTATGGACTTACAATTACAAAACCATACGTTTGTAAGTTTATTATGGAACTTAACCAAGTGAAATAGAATTTAATTATTGATTTGCGTGACTATTGAATGAAATTGGAAAGGAATTTATCCTTAAGAAATAAAAAAAGAATTGTTTTGCATTAATTTGACTTTTTTTTCAGTGTTTCGTGGATGCTGCTCACATATCTATGCGTTGTGTCCGACATGGGATGCGACACGGATGCGACTCGGAATTGGAGCTAGGACTGGAATCGAAACGCGGCGGATGGCCTGCTGGTTAGCTGGTTGGATCTCGAAGGGAGGATGGCTGGATGGGATCGGCTGCCGTTCGCACAAACGCATTGCAACTTTGGCCCTGGCAGCGGCGATGTCGCCGACGTCGTTGCGAAATGTCCAAAAATGAGGCACAAACATGCGCATGAATTTTGCAACTTGCCACAACCGCAGGTTCAGGTTCAGCGTTCATCGTTCACCATCAGGACTAACAAGTTGGCCCCTGCCAGAGCGGCTGTTTCGGCCAGGAAATGCAGCACAAATAAATGAGGCAGCAGTCGCTTGACCCTCGTCCGCCAATATTTTAGCCATTTGTAATTTTATATTTTGTGCCACCGGACGGACGGACGAATGGACAGGGCAATGTTTGCATTTTAGATTTGCCTTATTGGAAATTCTATCTGGAGCGGGAACATATGTTCCCGTTTTCGATACATATGAATGTATTTTTATTTTATTTAAATTTTTTATTTTTGTTTTTTGGTCAGCACGAGACTGGCAGCTGTTATGGCCCGGGGTGCAAGTGTTTGGGCCAACACCTTAATGGCCCGAAATGAAGCAACTCCCTAAACTTTGGCTAATTGCCAGGCGGGTCGTAGACAAGTGTGCCTTTCGCGCCCCGTGGGGCAGGAAAGCAGACGCCGCAGCACTCAGACAGACAGTCGGGCATTTGCATAAACATGCAACGTGTCTAATACCCGGAGCGACGAGATGGACCAGACCGGGTCCAGACTTCCGGCTCAAGGCCGCAACAAGCGCCAAACTTCTGGCCAACTTGAATACACTGTTTTGAGTGACTAATTCTAGTTTTTGCCATAAAATTTCAAAACAACAGGGATTCAATTAACAGCCGAAACGGACATGAAAAAGGCGTGGCCTGGCAAATAAAACTAAGCTGGAACTGCTGATTTGGGACCAAAGTTCCTCAAAGTTCTATCTACCAAAAGAACTAACTTTCCAATTGAATCTCCCTCCTACCACTTGGCCCTGGCCAAACATTCGAACTTGAACTTGGCAGAAAAACTACCTACCGCATTTCGTGGCCAGCATCCGAAAATGGACAAAGTCAACGTTCGGCGGCATCTCGCAAGTGGCGTTTTGTCAAATATTTCCGAACAGTTTGTGTTGCAGGCGGTGGACGTAGGACTGGTTTTTGGGAAAGCGGCACTGACTGGCGGAGGGTCTTCACGACTTTTATTTAATGAATTTCGCAAATTTCTGGCGGCAGCATCTCACGCATGCGAATGGCTCTGACAAAGGCAGCCAAAACAGAACTTGTCTCCGCCGTACACAATGTGCAAATAATTGTCTCAATTCTTTGGATTCCGACGATCTGCAAGTTGCACAACCCCGGCAGAAACTGAATGAGTTCTGCTGGAGACGGCGATTATCGGTTATCTGAGTGTTTTAGGCGCCTCTGGGGAAGATACAAAGACCCGTCTTTGACAGTGAATATGGGTTTTTTTAAGGGGGGGCCTATGGAAATTGCATTTGCTCAAGCCTCGATTTAAGGTTCCTCATTCCCGGACCGTCATTCCGAAAAGTCATCAAAAAATATTCCATTGATTTGCGCACAGAACAAGCCTAGTTCGTTCCTCGAATTCCATTCACATTCGTTCATTTAGGCTCTACTTACTTTGCGTAGCTTTCCCACTAAGAATTCCCACCAAAAAATTATTTAAACAAAATTAATTATAGAATTATCTAAAGATATAATGTTAAATGCATATTTTTTGGTAAGGGCTTTTCAAACAAAAACTTAACTAAAATCAGTAAGGTGAATCGATTGGGGAAAGAGAGAGTCAAGGTTCGACTCTTTCAGAATGAATTTCCAAACGCAGATGACAATGAGGCAGGCCAACATGTGAGGGGACCTGGCCAAAACGACAGAAGACGGCGGCAACAGTGCCTCAAAAAAATGCTCGCACAAATCGAAAAGGAACGAAAACAGTATAGGAAATGAAAAACAATCGTCGTCAGTCAATTCGAATGGGATTCGTGGTATGCGCGACAGGTATGCCTATGAAAGCCGGGCTCAAACTCCCGGAGACTCCTGGCTAAGATCTGGCGACAATTTTTCAATTGTCTGCCTGCCGTGCGTTCGACTTTGGCAACCATGGAGGTCGTCGTCGTCGTGTTTTTTTAGTAGCCAATGCCGCATTGCTCACATAACCGGCAATGAAAAGCGCCGCAGCATTGCAAGTTGCATATAAAAATCTGTTTTCGACTGCGACTTGTTAATTGCGCACATCGCGAGGGGGGCATTTAATTGTTGTCGCAGCTACTGTCGACTGCCTTGAACCTGGCCAACTGAATGCCTGGGTCTGGGCCAGTTCGGGAATCAGTTTTCCTGGCCCTGAGCTCCCTGACAATGGATCCTGTGCGTGGGCAGCTCCAATTACGCGCTTTATATTTTTACCAGACCCGAGCTACCGAGCTCATACAACGCCTCCCGCGGAGATGGCTCACGCTTCAGCTGGTTTTTAGACTCGAAGAGTAAAAGGGTGTACTACATTCGTTAAAAGTTATGTAACAGGCAGAAGGAAGTATAAAGTATATATATTCTTGATCAGGATCAATAGCCGAGTCTCATCTGGTCATGTCCGTCTTGTTTTCTAATTTTATTCCCCCATATCTATCGATATCCCAGAAAAATTATGAAATTTCGCGTTCACACTAGCTGAGTAATGGGTATCTGAAAGTCGGGGAACTCCATTCTCTTGTTGGTTTTTGGTTTTTGGCTTACAAGAGCGAGGACGCGGGAGCAAAGCACTGGCAAACGAAAACATAACTAATTAATAAATTAATTATGCCATTACAATAATACACACACAGCAACCACCAGAAGAGCGACCCCGAGACTCACGCACTTTAATTATGAATATTTTCATGCTAAAATATGCATGCACTTGCCGAAGAAAGGCAGGCGAGGTGGTTACATATAGGGTATCAAGGGATATTTGGGGTGAGCACTTGTATCTTATAAATATAAAGGAAATTAAAGATATAATTTAGTTGTTAGTTTCTTTTAAAATGTAATTATAAATTGTATGATGAATACTTCACTACTCGACTTACAGGGTACCATCACTTCGTACCCCTATCGCTCGATGATTTCTGGCTGTTTTGGTGGTGGCTGCCGCTGCTGTTTCTCCAACGGGAGTTGACTTAATTAACCGCCCCAGGTGAGGCAGCCTCTGCCGCTTTTGGGAGAGCGGCTTCAGGTGGGTTCAGGTGGGTTCAGGTGAGGTCGCGCAGGGGACATCGGAGGCAGAGAGCGGCAGGTTGGCTTCGTTTTGACATGGCTGCGTTTTTTTGGCAGCTAATTAGTGACGTTTGAATTAATTAAATACCAAAAAGGGCAATTTCATGGAAATTTTCCCAACGATTCTCAATTTGTATTTG
The DNA here is from genome assembly GCF_016746395.2 of Drosophila simulans. Lineage (NCBI taxonomy): Eukaryota > Metazoa > Arthropoda > Insecta > Diptera > Drosophilidae > Drosophila > Drosophila simulans. The sequence continues at coordinate 6,206,731 of NC_052522.2, forward strand.
TGTGCGCAGTGCAAAGCGCTCGGCCATGTCGAGCCATTTAGATGAAATCTATTGCATTTTATTTGAAATTTTATTCCCATGTTAACAGTTCTATTATCCTTGCGGCCATATCGGCCATACTACTATCCCCAAACCCCCCAATTTTCCCAACCAACGAACTGAGAACGCGGCTGTATGATAAATCGCAGCATTTACGTGTGTGCGCCCAGGCAAATATATCAGGCGGGCAAGGTCATAAATATTAATTGTGTTTCGGCGGTGGGACTGGCGATGGAGCTGGGAGCAAACTCCCACACCGGGGGAAATTTTCTACACCATACTAAAAATATTTTACAATTTAATATACGAATTTGGAATAGGTAGAACGTTTCTACCCCAACCGGCTGAATAAAGTAGGTTCAAAACTTAAATTAACTACATTTTAATTTTGTTTCCATTATATCGAATAACCACTATTGATAATGATTTGATTTTATTCCCCAGCAGATTGTTTTAATAGTCTGGCTTATTATAAGAGGCAATCGGAATTACGAAGTTCATGCTTATAGGAAACGATTTTAAACACATTATTCGGGTTGAAAAGTAAGTTAATCTAATATATATATTTAGACAAGGCACCACAAATAAATCAAGATTGCATTGGCTAATATTCATGTACCATGGTTTTCCCTGTGCATGGGGAGTGGGTTCGGGACCTATCCTTAGTTTGCATGTCTCGCCAGATGTGTGTTGTTGCACTGTTGCATTGTTGCAGTGGCCTGTGCCCGTTGGCTAGGTGTTGTTGGCCGCTGTTGCCGGTCCGATGCCATTATCAATCGATCGAACGCGAGCTGCATTTGCTTAGCGGTTTGCGCATGAACGGGCCCCAATCGAAGGCAAATACTCTCGTACATCGCATATTGCTAATAAATATTCAGCGCGTTCGAGTGGATTATGTTGTGATGGCGCGCCGATGTCCTGGCCCCCAAAAACACCAATGACAAACTGTAGTATCTGGCCAATGTTTGCAGAGCACTGTGGCCAATAGATGTGTCCGCACAACTTTCATTAGCCGGGCTCGAACTTTAAGCCAGCTTCAAGTCGCCTGCAGTAAGGAGTTATTCATAAGCGTCGAGTGCCGCAAAATGCAATGGAGTACAGAGAGTGGAGTGCCCTGGTAATGGTCGAGTGTAGTCGAGTGCTGCTGTGATTAATATCCCAGGAATGCAGTTTATTGTTGCGCGACGACAACAGCAGCGAATGAAGCTGCTGCTGCTGCATCAGACTTGTGGGCTGGGGGGCGTGGCAGCGGGAGACACATGGCAGGAAGGTGGCACCACCACATGTGCCGGGGTCAGAGCGGCCAGCGGAACCCATACTGCAAATATGGTATTTGGTTAATATTTAATTAAGTAGTACCATGCAGATTCAACAAGGAACGAAAAGAAAGAATTATCCAAATTCTTACACATATTAACATTTAATAAAGTCAATTTTAATAGCGCTGTTCTAAGTGTTTATTACATTAATACAGATTACGTCCCAAGAAATATTTTTCAGTGCAGCAACACTTTACGAAGAGGCTCGCAGTTTTTTCTAAGGCCGCGGGGCGAGGCAAATTTGTGTGCATTATTTTTTTTTATATTTTTTTTTTATTTTTCTCGATTTTCTTCAGTTTTTCATGTTGCTGCCTCTAAGGTTTTTCCTCAGCTATTTTAGCTCAGTTATAAATTACGCCGAGTGTGTTTGTGTGTGTGTTGCATAATCTAAGTGCTGAAATCTGTGGCATCCACTTGAGAGCAAATGCAAACAGCAACGGAGAGAGTGAGACGAGGGTCAGTGGCAGGGGCATCTCTGGAACCTATTGTTCTAGAGGCCCCCACAATGTAGCTGGGAAATCAGGAGGGGCGAAAAGCTCGAAGAAGTCGCTGGAGCTGCTGCAGAACTTGACCGCCACTCTCATAATAGAGTCATAAAATTTTAGTGCGCCGCTTGGCCAACTTGCCGCTCAGCCCGCGATATCGGGGAACCCCCGTGGCGCCACGGAGTCAAAGCCGTTTCGCTTTGTTGGCCATTGTCCCGGCCATTTACTCGGACCATAGAAATATATAATTGTGATTAATTATACGACATAAAAGTGCTTTAGATTTAGCATTTTGATGCATTTATTAACCGAAAAATCACTTGAAACTCTCCACCGAGCATTCTCCTTCGCCACTGGATCTATTATCAATTGTAATAAAAGTTGGCCTTTTAAATTTAAAGCTGGCATTATTTGGGGCGTTGCAGCTGATGCGGGCAGTGGATCGGGGAGTATTTATGGATTATCCACGATATGGGTGAAATCCAAATAAGTAGTTGTGAAATTTGATAACCAACTTGATCCCATCAAAAGGCTTCTTAAGGTTAATTTTATTTGGATTTTACAGAACTATGGGTTATAGCAATTCGTTGGGCGTTACTTGAAGTCTTATTACAATAGTTAAGTCCACAGAATACATAAAATTGAGAATGACTGATGTGAATACTTTTTTGAAGTATATATATTAAACTTTTTAAATTTTAAGACAAGTAATTACAGAGAAAGCTTCAAAATGAGCTGTTCGAATGATTCCTACTTGCCATTGCAGAGCAGATCGTACTTCAAAGAGTCAGTGCAGCCCACCTGGTCTCCCTAGGAGCAACCTTAATTGAGTTCATACGGCGCATTTTTGATTGTCAGCGTTGTCATGGCCAGCGGACGAGTGGCCAACGGACGGAATTGAGTACATCGCGGCACAGGACAGAATCCCAGCGACAATGGAGCAGTCGAGGAGCTGGCTTCGTTATCACACAGAACATGGCAGCACATGGGAATTGCAGCCTCCTGGTGACGACCGCACTCTCTGGATGGCAGGGACAATGGATGGATGGGGAGCCTTTGGGGGGCAGGAGCTATGCACTCGGACAAGAGCCGCCGAAGGCAGTGGCAGTGGCAGTGGCGGTGGTTGAGGCAGAACCAGAGTCTCTGAATCAGAAACAGAAACAGATTCCCTGACAAGAGCAATCCATCCACAAAGGCAAAGGCATTTCATGCTCATCAAATGCGTTGACATTGAACAATTGCGCGTAATGTTGTCGTACACTTGACAAGCGCGCAAATTGTAGTGCTACCTGTACTTGAGCCGCAATTTTGCTCAAAGCGAAAGCTCCATCGCCGTCAGTCCCCAAAATCGATCTATGTTTGGTCTAGCCGAAAACCTACCACTACCTACTGCTTTTGATGGAAATTGGCAGAGTTGTCTGTCTGTCTGATTGCTGCGACGTTTGTCGTTTGTCGTTTGCCGTTTGATGTTCGCTGTTTGTGGCCTTAATGAAGCGAACGACATTCACCGGACAAGTTCCAACGTATCTGCCACATCCAAGTTCAGTATCCACATCTCAGCCACTAGCCAAATATGCGGCGACAAGTCCTCACTAAATGCTATCCAGATTAATAAGTCTCAGCCGTGTGGGTGATGTGAGCCTCATGTGGAGCAGCGAGGTACGATAGTAAAAGTCAAAAGTCGCCCCAGGCCAGACGAACTACGAGATATGTCTTACCACACTCAAACAAAACGTATCTTTTAGTAAGCTTAGGTAAGGTGTTGGTAAATCCACCTTGACAATTAAGTTAAAATTTAATATCTTATCTTAAATCATTAACTAAACATAAATGGACTGACAGCCAGAAGTATGCTCAGCTAGAAGTTTTAGTGAAGAATTCTCTGTTTCATTTACTTAATTTAATTGGCTCCGAAGTTTGGTTCGTTAATATTTCCTTATAAGAAGAGCGAATGATATGCTTTACTGATACTGACGATTTCAAATGATTTTTCTTAAAGTGCATCACCACTCCACCTTCGATTTTGGGGATACCAAATTTGGCCAAGGCAATATTTTGTTCGTTTGGCAGGCCGTTAGAGATTTGCAAAAGGTAAAACTGTAAAATGCATTTCGGTTTGCCTTAAATGGAGCGGGGAAAAGCCAGCAGAACGCACGATAACGAAAGAAAAGTGCAAACATTGTTGCAGAACCGCACCGAGTGTGCAAATTTGCCTTTCGATGCCGACCAGGCTAGAAATCCGAAGACTGGTAACATGCATTCGAAACTGGGATCCGAACAACAATGGGCCAACAATGGCAGAGTGGCAACGAGAGGCTCTCGGATAATCGGCTGGCACTCGAAGACTGCTCCTTGGATTTTAAGTGGACGTCATTCCCGAGTATTCGCCAATAATTGCAGTTGCAAATATGAGTTTTCCCATTTTCCGTTCCCCATTTCCCAGTTCCCAGGCCGTGGCAGCTGCAAAGTTCTCGGCCAGCAATTGCCGTAATGAGCAATAAGTTCCTGCGTTATTTATTCAGTAATTCCACACCTCGTATGCGTATAAAACAGTTCACCGTTTCAGGTCATCGGGCACACCTACTATTTGCATTGGATCGGATTGAAAGATGACCGAGCTGCGAAGTGAGCGGATAAATGGTAATTGGGATCGATTCGTTGGACCGTTTTTCGAAAGTTGGGCTGTTTTCAAGGCTCCCCAGGCGAAGTCCCGACACATTATCGCCTACTGGACTCGGGACCAGTTAAAGTATGATTTTAAAAGAATCTTTAGAGTTTGCATATAAGAAATATATTTTACAGAGCCCTCGGTTTCTACATGAACTCTGATCAACGCCGTTTGCCCAGGATTGTGGCCTGGCAATATTTTGTTTCGATCCAACTAGCAACATCACTGGCATCTCTGTTTTATGGTATCAGTGAATCCATCGGTGATATTGTCAATCTGGGACGAGATCTTGTCTTCATAATAACGGTTCGAATAAAGCGATCTATTTGATTTATACTTAATAACAATTAATAACATAAAATTCTCAGATCATATTTATTTGCTTCAGACTCGTGTTCTTTGCTCAATATGCTGGTGAATTGGATGTCATAATCGATGCTCTCGAGGACATTTATCATTGGAGTATAAAAGGACCGGCAAGAAAGGAAGTGCAAGAAACCAAGCGTTTGCATTTCCTATTGTTTATGGCCTTGGTCATTACTTGGTTCAGCTTTCTTATACTTTTTATGCTGATAAAAATATCCACACCTTTTTGGATTGAATCGCAGACATTACCCTTTCACGTCGCCTGGCCCTTTCAACTTCACGATCCATCGAAGCATCCGATTGCCCATATCATCATCTTTGTATCCCAAAGCACCACTATGCTGTATTTCCTGATTTGGCTTGGTGTTTTTGAGAATATGGGTGTGTCTTTATTTTTTGAGCTAACTTCTGCTCTAAGGGTTTTATGCATCGAACTAAGAAATCTTCAGGAACTTTGCCTGGGCGATGAAGATATTCTGTACAGAGAGCTCTGTCGAATGACCAAGTTCCATCAGCAAATCATAATGTAGGTATCTGGCCTGAAGCTATACTCTACTATATCTCTCTCTTTGTTGATAGACTTACAGATCGCTGCAACCATATATTCAATGGAGCTTTTATCATGCAAATGTTGATTAACTTTCTGCTCGTCTCATTGTCACTTTTCGAAGTGCTGGCAGCCAAGAAGGATCCCCAAGTGGCAGCCGAGTATATGATTATTATGCTAATGACTCTGGGACACCTCTCATTCTGGTCGAAATTCGGAGATATGTTTTCCGAAGAATCGGAGCAAGTAGCCTTGGCTGTCTACGAAGCGTATGACCCGAATCTTGGATCCAAGTCAATCCACCGACAGTTTTGTTTCTTCATTCAAAGAGCTCAAAAGCCATTAATCATGAGTGCAACACCATTTCCACCTTTTAATTTAAGGAACTATATGTTTGTAAGTAACATTCTAAGAAGTTGTCTGTACTTAATTGATAATTTGCCTTTGCAGATTCTAAAGCAGTGCTATTCAATTCTGACCATATTAGCAAACACGTTGGAGTAGATTTATAGGGCTCTTAACATCTAATTTAAACTCTCTTAACAACATCTGATCATTACTTACAGAAACATAATTAGGACACAAACGCTTTGCTTGTAAAATAAATGCATTAACACACTTGCGGGTTTATTAAATCAGTCTCAACTCTGAAAATAACATCGACCATTTTTGGGGCCACTCAAAGAAAGTTCAGCAAGGAGCCTGCATTTTATGCATGCGACCCCAAAAGGTCGCCACTGCACCCGATGCAACTTGGAATACTGTTCCCAACCGTCCGAAGATTGGGCTCATAAATTGCAATTGTGTGCGGAGCTCTGGAAACTGGAAGCTGGTTTTCTTTCAGACCGATGGATGTTGGCTGCTGGTCGCTGGCGTTTGACTGCTCCGTCATTAGCTTGATTGAATCTTATTGTTGGCAATTAACCTTCGCAGCGATGGGGCCAAACGTCTGAGGGTCGTGGGGCTACGATCCTGACATTCTGCAGCATGGACGAGGCAAATAACTTCATTTGCCACGACAACATGGCATAACATGTCATCTTCCTGGGCCACACTAATTGCCAACGACAAGGAGCCCAAATTAATTAGTAAACGACAACCGATTAGGCCAATAAACAATATCCGATTCACTCACATTTGCATGCGCACGAGCAAAAACCTGTTAGTTTTGGCCACGAAAAGTGAAAAGCACACCGAAATTTGGCCTGGTTTTTCGGGCACATTTCACAACAGTGGAAATGCACAACAATACTTTTCTTTCTATTCAAAAGCAATCCTTTTTATTGTATTTAAAGTTATCAGTTTTATTAATAAGTGCAGGTAAGCCAAATAGACCCCACAGTGCGGCGACAAAGTTGAACAGCAAGCGATTTGTCAGACTGCAGTTTCTTTTTCTCGTTGTGGCTCATTTAAAAGCCACTTCCTACTTACATTTGAATATTCGGTATTGCAATTGCAATTGCATTTCGCTTGTGTTTATTTACTTAGACGACGCCGACGTCTTGTCCCTGATCCCCTGAAGATCCCACTTCTTAGCCGTTTTCCATCTAAATTGCATGCAGCGCCTTTGTCATGACATGACAGCAGCCTAATTCATCATTATGGCTACACAGGACCGACTGCTTCGATGGAGCTAAAAACCGGGAAATCGGTTTCGGGAATGCGACGGGGATGGGTGATGGGGGATTGGGGATTGAGAGAGTTTTGTCGCGACTTTCGCTAGACGATTGGCATGAGATGCAGTTGCCAAGTTGCAAGTTTTGCATCTGAACAGCGATCTCGGTGGACTTGGACTGCGACGTGATTCATTCATGCGCAGTAGTTGGATTTTCGCTTGCATGCAGCTGGCTGGCTACGATGATGATAATGATGATGCATGCGGCCGGGCTTAGGAGCTGGTTAGATTTGCCGCGAATCGGTGGCCAGGGAAGTGGGGCACGCCATAAGATGCACTTTAGAAGGCAAAAGTGCACCGTCGATAGGCTGATGATTCGCCTGTCGACATTCAACGAGCCGGGCCAAGACGACGACATTATCGTCGGCAGAAGTCAGGGATGTCAGTGGGAGCTTCAGGACCAGCTCAGTTATTTGTATGGTTTATTATCTCCGCACAATATCGCTCATTGTGGGGGCTTGTCGAGGGGCCGCGGAAAAGTTAGTTATTGAGGGCCACAGAGCCTCAAAGTGAAACTTCTGAGACGCACACTCAAGCCACGCAGAAGTATGAATCTGACTTACGACGCAGGATTTAAATGGGTTCAAATGGAGTCAAGTACACTTGGGAAAAGTATTCAAAAGTATACAATTTAGGTGCAGTTGGTGAAATATAACATCTTTCCGCTATATCTTTCTTTTATAACTGAAAACTTTTGCACTTGCCTCAAACTGGAAAATGGTTCTTATTAGTACTACATGATATCGCATCGGAAACTACATCTTAATTACCCTGACATGCATTATTTCCCCTTCTGTCAAGCAGAACTTAAGATCCTAATCGAGTGGCCAAAATCGTGTGACATTGTAAATCGACGACAATAACCGACCCAGTTAACAGGCCCGATTCCATGGCCGCTTTTCGTACACCCAATTTGCTGACATGCGCCAATTCCCGCGAAAAAAAAAATAACAGCGAAAAGGTGTCAGACAGTCGGTCCGGATTCGGTGGCCGGGCCACTTAATCATCGAAGTCGAACCAAGCAGGACAAATGCCATGCACGACTTCATTATTAGGCAGCCCCATATGCACATCATCATCGCCGCTGAATCGTTGCCATGGACTCGTGACATGGCCTCCAGATTGAAGCTAGTTTGGCCGAAGCAGCTCCTCTGATTAGTTTTCCCCCAGTTCCACGGCTCATTTCCCTCTCATCAAGACACGAAAATGTCCCTCAAATTTGTTTGTCAAGCCAGGAGGAGCGGTGGGTCCATTAAATTCCTTGTGGCTTCTGGTGGCTGTCGCTAATGAAGTCATAAAACCGCATGACATTTTCGATGCCTCCGAGGAAAGCCCCTTGGATCTCACTTTTTGTCAGACGATCTTGTTGGTCTCCGGTACACAAACACATACAATTTCCTGCTGTCCGAGGGCAGTTCAATCGTTCCAATATGCAAATGCCCCATTCACCCGCTGCCGCCACCCACGGATTGAGGACCGGGTACTGAATGCTCCGATCCATATGACCATATGTTCATATCGGACCCCAAATCTTTCGCTTTCGATTGCGACGAGCTGCGCCCTCCGTCCAAAACACTCCACTCCACTGAACTCGCCTCGTCTAAGCCGGGCTTTATCTGCTCCGAGACGATTTTTTGCATTTCATTTCGTTTCGCCGGCTTCGTGCTGCAAATATGCAAAAATGCTGCAATCTGCGGACAGCACGTTCGGAGGGCCTTTCGTGTCATAAATGGCATAAATATTCCTTCTTGACCGGGCAACCTAAATATTTCCAGCTCTGCAGATGCTGCTTTCCTTGCTGTGGTGAAGGGAAAAAAATTGTTTTATAACAATGTTAACTTTCACTTTTTCGACTTCGGCAGATCTCCACCGAAATCGAAATTAAATCGTTTTTCATTTTTATGTACTGCTCGATTATTGATGTTCAGTTGCGCGAAATAAATTATCAGTAAGCACGCAGGAACTTATTTCATATTCTAAAATGTGAAAACGATTAGCGCCTGGCAAAGCAGATGTTAAGTTCTCGCCTAGTAATTGCTATAAACGGTGATATGTACATATTTGCTTATTATCACACAGGCAGGAAACACTCATAAAATTAAATTTACGCATTTGCAATCAGCTTAAAAAGGCTAAAATGTGAATCAGTCCCTATCTGTTGATTATGAAACTACTTGAGAAAGTTCTAATATGGCTACAACTATCTATAAATCTTTAAATCAGAATATTTTTTTCAGTGACCTTCTTGTGTAATATTTAATACGCATCACACTAGGCAATTCCAGTACTTCGTAATCAGAACTGTTTCGAAATGGATATCCTACGTTTTCTGAAGTTTTTTAAGGTCGGCTGGAGGATTTATCGGGATCCACTGCTGGAGTCTAGCCATTCCTCAATTTACTATTGGCGAGAGCAGATGAAGTATGAAAAAAGGATATGATTTTTCAGCCAAGATTTATAAATGTCTGTTGCAGAGCAATGGCCTTATTTACAACCACAGAAGAGCGTCTGCTGCCCTACCGATCTACATGGCACACCTTAGTACATATTCAAATAGTCATATTTTTTGCTTCAATGGCCTTTGGCTTAACTGAATCCATAGGAGACCATGTTCAAATGGGACGGGATTTGGCCTTCATCCTTGGGGTTAGGCAATTTTACTGTGTTTAAATCTTAAATAACTAATGTCTCTGTTTGCAGGCTTTTTTTATTATGTTCAAGACATCTTATTTCTGCTGGTATGGCGATGAGCTTGACCAGGTGATCAGCGATCTGGACGCTCTACATCCTTGGGCACAGAAGGGTCCTAATCCAGTTGAATATCAGACTGGCAAACGGTGGTACTTCGTAATGGCTTTCTTTTTGGCAACGTTGTGGTCGTTCTTCTTGTGCATTTTCCTATTGTTACTCATAACCTCACCCATGTGGGTCCATCAGCAAAACCTTCCCTTTCATGCGGCGTTTCCTTTTCAATGGCACGAAAAATCGCTTCATCCCATTAGCCACGCTTTGATCTATCTGTTTCAGAGCTATTTTGCAGTGTATTGTCTGACTTGGCTTTTGTGCATAGAGGGACTATCGGTTTGTATTTATGCGGAAATTACTTTCGGCATTGAAGTTTTATGCCTAGAACTACGCCATATTCATCGACACAATTATGGCCCTAAAGAACTGAGAATGGAGACGAATCGCTTGGTCAAGCTTCATCAGAAGATTGTAGAGTCAGTATTAAAACTATCAATATTTTGCCATTTTGACTACAAACCCTGATATAGAATTTTAGATCGCACCAACGACGTTTTCCACGGAACTCTCATAATGCAGATGGGTGTCAACTTTTCCTTGGTGTCCTTGTCGGTTTTGGAAGCCGTGGAGGCCCGGAAGGATCCCAAAGTTGTGGCCCAGTTTGCAGTCCTTATGCTGCTCGCCTTAGGACATCTATCTATGTGGTCGTATTGTGGGGACTTGTTATCCCAGAAGTCATTGCAAATTTCGGAGGCTGCCTATGATGCATACGACCCCACCAAAGGATCCAAGGATGTTTATAGAGATCTCTGCGTAATAATCACGCGTGGCCAGAAGCCTCTGATCATGAGAGCCAACCCCTTTCCGTCCTTTAATTTAATAAACTACTCCGCTGTAAGATTCTATAATCACTTAATGCTTTTTAATTTCATTTAATGTTTTTTTTAGATACTTAACCAATGCTATGGAATCCTGACATTTTTGCTAAAGACATTAGACTAAAACCTGAAACGGATGAATTTTTATACGACTTCATAAAAATGTTAAATATGCTAATTCTCTGATATATATAATAAATGATTATTTTTTCTGCATTAAACTTGCGTAATTTTGTTTTCGTTTATACAGAATCTATCTATGGGTTCGTAATTACTAAACAAGTGTGGAATGAGGTGGAAGTTCAAAAGGTATTAGCATACAAATTCTTTAGTAAGAAAGCAGATGTTAAGTTTTCGCTTGGTAATGGCTTCTAATGACCTTCATTTTTGCTACTTACCACACAGGAAAAAGTTTATATGAAAATAAATTTCTATTCCTTTAATTTGTTATTATTAACAACATTTGTGACAATGAGGAGTTTAAACATTTTTGTGTTGTGTACTCTCTGATGATATTTAATAAGGGTCTTAATGCGTTATAGAGTCACTCACAGAACAGAGTTCGATTTGAAATGGACTATCGTGGCAACGTGCACCGTTTTCTGAAATTTTATATCGACGGCTGGAAACATTTTCGAAATCCTGCAATGGAGTCTAGCTACTCCGCAGTCTACTATTGGAGGGAGCAGATGCAGTCAGTGTAATATAACTCATTCTGTTTCATATCAATTCAAATGGTCTTTTGCAGAGCTATGTTCTTATATACAACCTCAAAAGAACGTCAAATGCCCTATCGTTCCATTTGGCACACTTTGGTTACCATTCAAGTATCCGTGTGTTTTTTAACAATGTGCTATGGACTTACCGAATCGTTAGGAGACAGGGTTCAAATGGGTCGGGATATTGCTTTTATCATTGGGGTTAGAAATAAATTATATATTCAGATAGAAATCATATATCAAATTAAGATTCTTTCTTTCAGCTCTTCTATATTGCTTTTAAAGTATACTATTTTCAATGGTATGGTGATGAACTTGACGAAGTTGTTGAAGCTCTGGAGAAATTTCATCCTTGGGCACAAAAAGGTCCTGGTGCAGTGGACTATAGAACTGCCAAGCGCTGGTACTTCATGTTGTCATTTTTTTTAGCTTCATCTTGGCTGGTGTTCCTGTGCCTTTTTTTATTGCTACTCATAACATCACCGCTGTGGGTCCATCAGCAGATCCTTCCTCTTCATGCGGCTTTTCCGTTCCAATGGCAGGAAAGGTCGATTCACCCCATCAGCCACGCCATTATCTATTTGTTTCAGAGTTGGAGTATAACGTATTTTCTGACTTGGCTTGTGTGCATTGAAGGACTCTCTGTGTCTATTTACGTGGAAATAACATTTGCCATCGAAGTTCTATGCCTAGAATTGCGTCACCTTCATCAGAGGTGCCATGGATATGGGCAGTTGAGATTGGAGACGAATCGCCTGGTCCAGTTCCATCAGAAGATTGTTCAGTAAGCCAACGCATGAGAAACATAATTCTTAATAAATCCGTTCTTCACTTTCGCAGCATCTTAGATCACACTAACAAAGTTTTTCATGGAACCCTCATAATGCAAATGGGAGTTAACTTTTTCCTGGTGTCCCTATCAGTTCTAGAGGCCATGGAGGCAAGAAAGGACCCCAAGGTGGTGACCCAGTTTGCCGTCCTCATGCTGCTCGCCTTAGGACATCTATCCATGTGGTCGTATTTTGGAGACCTGTTATCGCAGAAATCCTTGAAAATTTCAGAGGCTGCTTATGAGGCCTACGATCCCACCAAAGGATCCAAAGATGTTTATAGAGACCTCTGTCTAATAATTCGACGTGGCCAGGAGCCCTTGATCATGAGAGCCAGCCCCTTTCCGTCCTTTAATTTCATAAACTACAGCGCTGTAAGGTTTTAAAATCGCTTTATACATTGCAATATCTTATATTTTGGTTTTTCAGATACTTAACCAATGCTATGGAATCTTGACATTTCTGCTAAAGACATTAGACTGAATTCTAGAGCGGCGGCCTGCAGATACTACAAAACTAAAACAGCTTATGGCTCACAGTCCTCTCAACAGCCAAGAATTAAATTCTTTTTAAATAAATAATAAAGTTGGCTTGGCGAAAAATATTTTAATTGGTTGTCACTGTATCGAGATCCTACAGTAGATACCAGGCGAAATTCAATGGGTAGGGTTCAAATTTCAAATCGGCCTAAAAATCAGGCTTGGCCAGTGGTGAAGCAAAACAAATGGATTTTAATATGGTTTTGTTTAATTTGTTGGTTTTTATTTTCTTTTCGTATTTTGTGTGCCTAAATTATTTCTGCACAATTTAATGAATTTGTTATGAAAACTATGAAGTATTTGATTTGTTTACATTTCCATGTAATTAGTTGGCTAATCTAAACATTGGAACATTTTGAGTTGCTCGTAGTAATTTTTTGCGCATATTCCGCTCTCGTCTTTCGTTTTCATTATTTATTATTTACTTGATGTTTGAGTTTTTAATTATAAATGCTAATTACGATTATTGTTATTGTGTGGGATAGAAGGGGAATGGACAAAAGTGCGTTTAATGAATAAATATTTAAAATACAGTATTGCAGTTGTTCTTTCATCTCGTAAAACTAATAAATGCGAATCGAATGCATTCGAATGAAGCATCCGTAAATCGAATTAATTAACTGGCTTAATCATATTTTATCTCTCGTTTAACTTGTTTGTACATATCGACGTTGTGACTTAAATGACTAGTCTTTGGTTGTGTGTTGTCGTAAATTATAATTGTTTAATGAAAACTTGAACTTTGCGTTTGCTTTGAAGAGGAATGTTTTCGTACTTTTTTCTCTATCGAATTGAAGTAATGCAATACATATTTTGTTGTTGAAGAAACTTTCTGTTGCACGCTCCTGCTGTTAATTGCTAATTGGAGCGGATCGCAAAAATATTTACAATTAATATACAATGGCGCGAGTTTGTTTACTTTTGCATTTACATTTAAGTTGCTGCAATGTTTGATTGTTTTAAGTACTTTTGTTGGCTGTTGGCTTGTTGAGCTTATGTTTGATATGCTTGTCATGGGTTTGTTATTACGACGAGTGGCTATTAAAAAATGCAAATGCTATTAGATGCTTGAGCTCATAATTTGATTAATGATTTTGCGGATGATATTGCGACTTCTTCTTCCCACTTTCTCTTCACATTTCGCCTCATCGTTATTTGTTTTACGTTACTTTTTACCAGTTTCAAAGCCCATTTGCTCTCGTCATTGCGATACAAGAGCGGAATGGAGTCAAAAAAGCCACAAAGTTCTGGACCAGTGTCTGCCCGGGACAGGTTTCCAGAATATGCTTCGCATACATTTGCCCACAAGGCTTAAGCTGAAAATGTCTATTTAAACAAAATCCAAGTGGCAAATGTTGATCCTATACCAGACTCAACTGAAGCATACCCATTGAAATGGCATATGTGTCCCTGGGGGGCCTAAGTTCGATATACCCGAAACAATGCTGGGTGCTCCGATTTAAACTTGTGGCATCATCGGCAGTTGCCAGTTGGGTGCAAACAGAAAGCACGCCCTTTATTTGCTTTAATCCGACGAAATCCCTGTTCTAATGCCGAGCGGCAATAAAGGATGAAACGTGCATGGCATGTAAAGAGCATGTCCTGTGGCCACGCCACGCCACGCCGCACCGCAACCCTCTCGCCTGTCTGACTCGATAGTTTGTGAAACGGAAACGGAAGTGACACTAAATTCGTTTCGGTTTTCCCAATTGGCGACACACAGGCAGACCGACAGACAGATACATTTAGGGAGTCCCTGGATGAACTGGCAAAAATAAACTTCACAAAATTGTTACGTGTAATCCCCTTTATGATCTGCACCCATCCATGTGCGCTGCATCTTAAGTGAAATGGGTCCACAGACCTATCCACATTACTGCTGCCAAATCCAGGCGCAGTCCTGGCCCGTTTCTCAGCTGGCTATGACCATGGTGGCTGATGTGGCACCCGGTGGCCAGTGGGTGGCTCGGGAATTGCTTGCCTCCTGTGGCAGTGATGACGATCCCATCGAGGACAACGAACTACTGCTGTTGACCGAGTGCAGCTGCTGCGGCTGATGGTACTCCGGTTCCTCGTAGGCGGCATCCTCGTCGCAGTCGTGTGGATACAGCGGCACATGGTGGTGCGTGTGGTGGTGGTGCGTATGCGAGTGGTGCACATGCTGTTGCTGCTGGTATGGATGGAAGTACTGTTGCTGTTGCAACGGCTGATGTTGCTGCTGCTGTGGAGCAGGCGGTGTGGTCGACGACGACGCTGGCGAGGCACCACCAGAAGGTGGGTGGGGCAATGGCAGTGGCAGAGGCAGCACCACCGGCAGCGGTTGCAGACCTCGTATGCTGTCCGCCGGGTGGGCCGTGTAGATGTTGCTCCTCCTCAGGTGGTTGTTGTTTATGTTGCTGCTGCTGCCGTTGTGGTGGTGCACATTGCCGCCGGCACCACCCGCCGCTCCACTTGCCCCGCCCGCGCCACTCAAGCCGTTGCCGTGGGCGCGTTTGTTGCGAGACCACCATTGCACGTGCGTGTCTGCGTGTTGGAGAAACCGATGCAGATGCCACACAATAACAAACACGAGATGGGTGCCGAAAAATAGAGAGAAGAGAGGGTGGTGGAGAAACGGGAGGGGGTTAGTTGGTGGGTCACAGTTGCAAAAACAGCCGAATGTTGTGAGAGTCAACACAGGTAAAGGCCTCATAATGGCCAACAGAGGGCACAGTGGAAATCAATTATCATAAACGGTTTAAAAAAATAAAAAATATTTTACGTTTTAAGATTTTACTTTGTAAGGCTTAAGTCTTTACATTTAAGTTTACTTTTAAATGTTTTATTTGCAACTCTGAATGATTATCCACTACGCCCACTGTGCTTGGCCTACGCCCACTGTTTTCTATTTTGGCCAAGTTGGCCATGTGGCTATGTCGAGTATTAGCACTCACCGTTGCGATTGTTGGAGGACTTTTTGCGCCGGCAGCGCACCACGGCAATCATGATGACGGCGCCTAGCAGCGCCGACAACACGGACACGATGATCAGAGTCAGTGGCCAGCCCAGTTCTGTGGCCTTTTCTGCAACAAAATAGGGGAAAAGGGTAACGGTTAGTAACGGAAGTTATGCAGCCCTCAGCTACCAATTCTGCACTAAGAAAAAATATATAAAATATATTACAAATTGTATGCGATTTTTCTAAGTCATTTAGATTGTCTAGCCAAAGATAGATTTAGGCTCTATAATTAATTTCTAAATGCGTATGTATCTTTATTCTTTTTGTTCCTGTAAACTTTAATCAGAATAAAAGCTTCGAATTTGTATCCGATTTGTTTTCGGGCACTCACCTATCGTTCCCTCGAACATGAATGTGCTCTTGGTGGGCATCGCCCAGGAGCACAAATCACACGTGGTCAGGCCGTCGCTCAGCACCGGCTCGTCGACGAAGAAGGGCGGGCGGGGCGGTGGCGGTACGAAGCGTCCGTTCCAGAGGCCCTGTTCACTGGCATCGAAGGCCATTGGCGAGCCGAACAAGTCGTCATCGTCATCGAAGATGTCGAACGTCACGTCACCAAAGCTGCTCAAGTCCTCTGCGGAGCTGGCCACCAGACTGGCAATCCGCGGTGGACTGAAAGTAGGAAATTCGGATGCGGATACGGAGGGCAGGGCGGATGCGGATGCGGATATGGACACAGATACGGATGCAACTTGATTTACAACGTAACCGAGACGCGCATCGTTGCTGTAGTTGCTGTTTGCTACGGATGGCATTTTCCTTTAGTTTTCCGGGTGGGGGATTGAGGGAGTTTTCCGGATGAAGGGGCAAAGCTGCAATCCTTTGACGCTCCTCCTCGCTTATTGCCAGATATCGCAGTTGTACGTTAGTCCTCCGTTTGGCGCATGGTGAATGGATTGGGATTTTCGCCGGGCTTCGCCTGTTTTCTGGTTCTTTTCTTGCAATTTTTGGCTGAAAGAAAAATGCAAACGGAAGGAGCAAGTTAGTTTTGCCAATTAAAACCTTAATTGTGCTGTCAGTATTTGCGCATTTCTCCCCCTAAGAGAGAGCTTTCACATCAGGCGTATCTCTTCGTATCGTCTAAGCCTTGAGCCGAGTTAACATTCCCTCGCAAGCCAGAGACTCATGTCAGCAATCGTTACTAAATGACTTTTTCTACCTATTTCCAATTTGTAGCCACCCCTGCCTTCTGCACTCGCTGCCTGACATTTGTATCTCCTCAGCTGGAAATTGAATTTTTGAACAGCTCTGCCAACGTTATCTGCCAGATACTTCGAGTAGCAGAGCCGCACATCGACTGCTGTGGATGCGGATACACATAGAGGACATCAACATCACACATGGCAGCCAATGCTAACGAGAATTGACAGCTTGACAGTTCGATATCAGGCTAGAAGTCAGCATTAGTTACAGTTCCGAGTTCTCAGTGCCTCGAATTTGGTTTATTAAAAACATCCTCCATTGTGTCAGGTCTCCTCCTCTCCTCCATCCTCGTCCAATTATTTTTTCCCTTCTCGGCACTTGTCTGAACAAACTTGATTTGCGAGGCAATAATCCTGATAAATTAACACTAATTTGCAAGCGCCACGAGCGGGAGGAGAAAAACTCCAGCTCGAGCTAATCGGCAGGTGAAAATAAAGCAGAGTGCTTCGTTAGTTGGCTCTGTAGATCTCTGCCTGTCTAAAGCCAAATAAATCTGTTTCACTCCACTTGGCAGTTGGCAACCCTTTCACAACGTTCTTGCTCCTCCGCCTTTCAAACTACTCTTTTTTCGTACCGTTACCATAACCATCAGAGGCCGACACGTTTCAGGCATTAGCCAAAAAATTTTCAACGCTCTTCGCCCCAAACAAATGGAAATGCATAGACATGGAAATGTCGACAAAGAAATTTAAGCCTTTTACACATGCAAAACTATTATATAAAAACGTTAAGCGTAATTAAAAAATATATATTAAAATACAATGCTTTGTGGTAACTTATAGTTCATATATTTTGCAAACCTTTTCTCGTAGTGCACCATTTCCACTTGCCACGTGCTTAATTAAGGAAATATGTGCATTGCTATATGAATAAAATGAGTAAAAAATGGGCAGTTTTCCGTGGAAAGTTTAATTCCACTTGCGCAAATAATACTTCATATGCAGAAATGCAGCCGAGTTGCTGGTGCAAGTCGGCCGCAAGGGGCGAGAGTTCGGTGTAAACGATATTTAGTCATTCTTGAAAATGAGAAAACGTGAGGCGCATAAATTGACGCGGACTCCAAGGAAAGGGGGCAGAAAACTGAACTTCCTTCACGCAAGCGAAATTGCGAATCCAACTGCGAATCTCTCTTGGTTTTTTTGAATGAATGAACATGGAGCCGAATGGTTGAGAGGTTTTGCAGGGGGTTTTTGGATGGCCCGATGCAGAGATACTGTAAAAAGCTGTGTGGGTGGCGGTAATACTTCTTCTTCTCCGCTGACTGGGGCTATTAATAAATTTATTTTCGCTGCATGCTTGAAATAAATTGTAGAGTCACGTGAGCCGGGGCTCAGCGCACTTTGATTTGCCTTTGATGGGAGTAAGCTGGTTCCGAACTTGAGTCTTTGGCAATTCTACTGCGACGACAGCTGTCAACTGGTAGTGCGTGGGTTCCACCCATCTGGATGCCCCAACTCCTACCAATTCCCAATTGAATGTCCAAAAACGCGTCTTCAGTTTCAATCGGTTTTGCGTGGAAACGTGCCTGCCGGCGGCTTCCTCTGTTTGCCAATCGAATGGAGGTGGCACAACCACCGCCCACCAGTCGACAAATAAACAAAACGAGAAACGCCCAGTGCGACAGCAACAAAAGTCGGGAAATCGGAAAATGAAAATGAAAAGTAACAACGGGGCTGCCCCATCAATAACTGAAAGAATGCACAACAATCGATATATATGTATTCACACATCGCCGAGAAGGGAAAAGCAATTACACATGTCCTATTCAATTCCACGCAGCATCGATTCAATATTTATATTTCCAGTCTGTGCCGCTCAACACTCAATCCCCTCGGAAATCCTCGTTCTGCCTTTTAATTAGTGCGAAATGTTTGTACATTATTTTCATTTATGTTTCTCCAGGACTATTATTTGCCCTCGAATATGAGCGTGTAGAAACTAATAATGCCCAAAAACAAGGGGAAAAACTATGCGAAACTGTAGAGAATTGCCGAAATGTGTACTATGCGTTTTGGGGTTCGAAATTAACACACAGCTTCGCCCCCCGCAACTAAATTACCTAAATATGTGAGTGAAATAATTCCATGCACGTTGGGGAAATGCTCGAAATGCAGCTGAAATGGGAAAAATTGGAAAATAATTCGGTGCATTTAATTAAAGGTTATAATCTGCGGAATTATTCATTGAAAGCAAACGAAATCCTCTGATAAGAGCACAGCCAGATAAATAAATAAAATTAAATCCCAATTAAAGGCAATTTTTAAGCCACAAAGGTCAGGGTAAACGAATTTATTTGCCTTAAAGCCAAAGAGTCGGATGTTTTAAGCCCGAAATGTCAGAGTCTGTAACTTTGGGAAAGTCACAACCGAAAATTGCCACAGTTGGTCTATTTTATCCTTAAGGTCGAAGAGTCAAGATGAAGACATGGATATTTCGGACGTGTCTGGCATTTTTTGTTGTCTAGGCCAGGACACAGTATTGGCCGAAAAATAATAAGAGGTATGAAGTTGTACCAAAATAATTGAGTCAACGTGCTGGCGTATAATATAAATGGGACTCGGACAAACCGAACTGATATTGCTATGCATGAAAATTGAAATTTTATTCAAATGCCCAAACAAGTACTCACCAAGGCAGATAAGTGTGACGGCCTTCGTTGGATTTACATAAATTATGAGCACAAGATCTACGAACTCTCATTTCGGAGTGCAGTCCATAGAAAGCGATATTTTCGGGCTGAGGGAAAATTAGTTGATTTGTATGCGCGACCGGACGAAATGGAAACTAATAGAGTTGTATAACGAGTTGGGGCCCTGGGGCAAGAAAAACTGGAAAACCGCAGACCTTTATTTGCTGTCCATGCGACCCTTCGGCAGCTGATAAACTTGACGTTTTATTGCCAATTCAAATTCAAATTGAAATCAACGAATGTGAACGTAGAGCTGGAATTTCTGTGGGATCTTCGATTCGCTGCGATCGATCGATTTTGAAATTACCAAACACATATGCATAACACTAATGAAGCCGAGATTAGATTTGAGATTTCGTTTAGCAGCGGACTTGGGATAAAATATCCATTGTTGAGCACCTGACATGCTGGCCAGATAAGCTCGAAATGAAAATAAACATTTCTATTTTTTCGAATGGTAGTTAAGATTAGGCAACAATGGTTGAATCTTGGTCTAATTTTATAGCCCTGTTAAGGACTTAAGATAAGTTTTTTTTTTCGAATTTACACCATACAGAAAATTCTCCCCATTACTGGTTTGAGATAAGTAAGTTCAGCTTCTCATAAAATTTCCCCTTTCAACAAAAAGCAATGTCTTGAGCCCCAGAAACCAGCTAGTTAATGCTGTCTTGGCTTACGTCAAAATTGATGAAATTTCACCCCGTTTCCCCCTGGTAATGCCGTAAAGCATGCTGCCAAACAAAAGCCAAGAGATTTGAGATGCCTGATTTTCCCTTTTTGGCATCTGGGCATATCAAAACTGACTCTGAGCCACACACAGCGTGTGGGAGCTCCCTATCTGCTCCCTGACGGTTGTGCTCTCCTCTGGGTTCCCAGATTCATAATTTTCGACAAACAAATCGCTTTATAATCCCCTTTCAAACACACTCACCCAACCGGCAGGCACTTGGCTCCGTTCTAATCCTGAGCTGTCAATAAGACATTAATGCCTCGAGTAGTCTGCCTTATTTTCGGGATTGGATGGGGGAGTTCGGGGTTGGGTCTACGATCGAGTTACAGAAAACGCATTTTGTTGAAAGAAAAAGGACGCCCTGGTCGTAAAACCTACACATACGCTTACCCTCAAGATAGGGCTCAACGCATTGCTCTCACACTTGTTGAGGAAAACATAAAAAATGCAAAGAAGTGGGGGGGCTGGTCACTTGAAATATTTACGGTTTAGTTCGTTGCATGTTTATGATAGATATTTTGTTTAAAATTTAATTTTCACTTAGACACAAGTTATGACTGCGAGGAGCAGTCCGTTTTCCAACATTTCTGCTGCCAAGTGTCTAATGCAATTTGCCTGCGAACAAACTCAATAAAGGCTGCGCTGCGTTGAATGGACGGGGGAACTTTGCGGATGAGCAGGAGGAGCTAAAGGAGCTGTAGGAGCAGGTTCAGCTGATAGATTCCCCAGGACAGCCGCGGGCCACACACGCGCAGAAAGGAATAGAAGGCAGCTTTGGAGCCTCACCTTTTGGCCGGGGCCACTGTGCTCTTCGCAATCATTTTTCTTGCCAGCAGCAATGGTACAGTGGAGCCACGTTACAGGCTACTCCTTGCCAGATGGGCTCTCTGTATGTTTCGCTTCCTGGGCAGTGCACTGTACTGTACAAAAGACCTGGCCTGCAGCCAGCAGTCCATCCATCCATCGACTCCTGGGTCCCGACTCCCAGGGAAATAATCAAAAGCAGAAAGCGAAAAAGTAAAATAAATACGAAAATCAATATGTAGGCGTAAGCAGCAGCTAGGTATCCATAAGATACAGATACACACACACAGGAAACATAAAATGAATTAATTCCTTGTTGTTGGCACAGGCGAACAACGCAGTCTAATCGAAAAGCAAGTGAAAACAGCCGCTACCCCCTTTACACTGCAATCGAACATATGGAAATATGATTCATTCATAACTTTACATTTATTCGTATGTATATAGACCTAGTTCACATATAGAAGCTGTTTGCATTTTCTGATTGTAGATTGACCATTTTGGAAGTTTAATATCTTTACTTCCTCATAAATCATGTGTACATTTTCGGCTTAGGTTGGCCCAGTGTACGTACTCCTTCCTCCAAGAACAATAACTTCTCCCAATCTGGTTGGTGGGCGTGGCTGGCAAAGACTGTGCAAACATGTTTAGGGCGGCTGAGAGCTGCAAAAGCCCCACAAAAAAAAATAAAACAAGGACAGAGACACAAATCTTGGCACATAAAACAATTAGCAGGCTGTAGCAGGGGAAAATGGGTATGAGAAGGACTATGCGGCTTAGTGGAGGGTGTGGCGAGAATAAATGACAACAGTTTCGGGGCTGTGGAAATTAGTTTGAATCCCCAGTCCCCGCTATCACCAGCCACATTCATATTTTATTCTATTTATTTTTCTTCATGTTTTTCGGGGCTGCAGAAATTTATGAATATTAAATGAGCAGAGTCAAAGCCAGCAGAAATTTATGGCACATGCAAATGCCTCATATATCAAGTGGCTGTGTGAAGTCATAAAGCAAAAACAAATCTGGATGAGAGGAAAAGCCAGGAGGAGGAAAAGGACAAATGTCCAGTCTCTAGGACAATGTCAAGCCGAAAGGACAGGACATGGCAGGACAAACAAATTTCCAATCGCAAGCAAAACATTTTCCCTGACATTAATAGCAAAATAGGAAAATACATATGAAGCCGGAGGACTTTCGTTCACCATGCTTTATATAGAGATAATGCAAAGGCGGGGTATGTCAGCATGTCTGCCTGCTTGACTGGCAAAAACAATAGATTAACGTTCTCTGCTTTTGTCCTGGCCGAGAAGACGACAGAAAAAGGTCAAAGTTGGTAGAAAATCTGCACAATGCGGGGCTAGATGTTAAAATAATAAAGAAATTGGGATGTGAGCGGAGAGATAAATTGAAATAGCCATAAATATATTATCGTGTCAGGATAAAGTTTACCAGCAAACTGAAAAGAAAAACCGTGTAGATAGAAATCTCTATGAACTGGGCAGTCTTGAAACTTTTCAATGAGTTATCAGGTTAACTACTCACGCCCCTCAGAACCCTCCATCAAATTAACAACTTTCAATGGTTCTCAATAAACTTGATTCAAACTCTCACTCGAATCGAATTATAAACAAATAAATACATAAAACAGCCGGGAAGGAGGAACTCTTTGCTGGGGAGCTCATAAACCAAGCTAAAAACCGAGCACATAAAAGCCAATGCCAAAGCAGTCAACAATATTGGCCAAGACGACGCAAAATGGCCATCAACTTTAATTGAGTTGAAGAGCAAAAGAAAAACACCAGCACAACCAGCTGGAATAGAAGGAAGAAATATCTTCGACTTTGTTCAGAGGGAGGGAAAATCCACTGAGCTGAGCTGAGCTGGCCGAGAGCGGAAGGAATTTTAGCAAATTAGATTGTTTTCCACTTGAGTTCGTTTTAACGCTTACAGACGCCCAGCAGTCAGGAGCCGGCCAAAAAGAAAAAAACTCTGGCTCGAAATGGTACTGACTCAGCTCAGTCTTGTAATCTCATTGCCATTCTCCGTCTTTTTCGGGCGGTGGTACTGGTACTTGTTTTACTGTTTCGGAGTTACCTTTCCACCTGCCCCCGCACTTTGCGTTTACCTGCACTGCTAAAATACAGACACACCAACTTGAAAAAATAAGGATTTAATTTGTTATAATATTTCATACGATATATAAAATTTACTTATTTAAAGAAACGACTTCAACGAGCTTTAACATATTATCTGATGTAAGATATACTCATATCATGTAAACAATCCCTTTATCGTTGATTTTCTTGGTAAAGTACCCCAAGTGAAATAGTAAGGTAAGTTGCCAATTATTTTTGTGCGCGTGTAGTTGGAGCTTTGGAGGCACTGCAGCCACCCACCGAGCGGCTGCGAAAAGCAGTAACAAGCCCCAGAAGAACAACGAGGGTAAGTGGAAATGTTGCCGGGTTTCCGTTCCCTGGAACAATCATCACTCACTCGGTCGGCACAAAATTGATGATAATAATCGCACGTACTGGCGGGGCCAACAATTGCCAAGGAGTGGGTACCAGTACCCAATCCCAGTCCGAGTCCCACCGGGCTGCTCCGCTTTTCGAGGGGCAGAGCAGTAATACCAGGGCTTACCGCCCGAGCTGCGCTCCAGATGATGGCCAACAGCTGCTCCGGCAGAAACTCCAAAGGGACACCTTGCAGCGCTGTCATTAAAGCCAATAAAGTGGTCGCCAAATGACATTGTCAGCGCGTCGCTTCAAAGGCAGCTGTTAAGCCCCCATTCTCTAAACCAAAATGCACAAAAGGAAAAAAAAACACCCAACGCCCCACTGTACCGCACCGTGACGACCCCACTGTATACCCGATTTTGCTCCAGTTTTTTGTTGGTTTCGCTCAGATGTTCTTTTTGTTTTTATCAGCGACAGCAAAAAATGAAGCGAATTTATCTCTATTACAGCTAGCTGCTGCCGTGCCACGCCCCTTTGTTGACGCGCCCATCATTTGTATTGTTGACATGTTGTGCCAGGGGGCGGGGGCGGTATCAGGGGCGTGGCTGGCAAGTGATAGAGCTGATACAGATTTGAGCAGACAGCTGCGGATGAGACTGAAGCTCCATTCCAGGACTCTAAAAGCAAACTCGAGTTGAGCCCACTTTGGACATTTTCTGAAAAATGATTGATGGTCCTCCCAAAACGATTTTCCACTTTAAATCCAAAAAAAATGCGAATCGAAATTACGCAGCTAGCGGAAATAATGGAAAATACTTAGCATAGTCAAGATAATCTTGAAGAAAATCTATCTTGCGGCTTAGACATTAAATCTGACTAAAATTATTTGTCTTATTGAAATATAATATTAATTCATAATTAAACGACTTATATTTGTAAAGCATAAGACCGTTAGCTTAAATCCTCTTAAAAGCGAGTTTACTAAGGAAATTCGCAGTGAAAGGGAACCTGTTCTTCAAATAAAAAACTTTGCCACTCTATTAATCCACTTGCAGAATTAATCTTCCCAATGCAACCCAACCCACTGGGAATGTTCCCACAGCGAAGAAGCCTCTCCCCACATTCTGCATAATAAATCAACATAAACAATTTTCCAAAATGTAAATATCATAAAAGATTGTTAACATTAACTGTCTAATTTGTTGTCATTCCGAGTGGCCGCCACCATCATCAGTCCCACATTTTAGATATTTCAGAGCTTGTAGCCGCTGTCGTCGTCTTCGCCTCTCGAGAGCTTCTTCAGTAGAAAAGCAGAAGTCGGAGTAGCTGCGACATGATGAAGAGAAGGCGGCAAAATGGCCTGCAGCGATTCTGGCCCAAACCAAAGGGGGAAAAGCAACAGCAGCAACGTGAAAAGCTACTCAACCAGCAGAAGTGGAAACGTGTTTGAGCAACCCGCACGCTAATAACTCCGCTTTTGACGGCTGGTAAATTAATGACAGACCAAATCATTTTGGCCAACTTAAATCACTGTAAAAGCGGCAGGCAGACACAAGATGAAGTAGCACTCAGATAGAGCCTCCTAAATTCTGGACAAACATTAATAAACCAAAGGCTTTTAGAGCTTCCCGAAAAGTAAAAACGAAGAAGACAAAGAAAAACGCAGCGCTGCAACTGCATGCATAATTTGCCGACCAACGGTTTCCACTAAAAGTTTTTCACTCGAACGCGACGAAGGTTTTTCTATCATTCTCTCTTTTTTTGTTTTTGTTTTTGAGGGGAAAACCGTTGTCTTGTCTGCGTCGGAATATCCGATTCCGGATCCGAATCCAAATCTGAGAGAGTCCAGGGCCTTGGCATGACCATGACCATAGATATAGCCATAGTGGCTTGAATCCAAATGGAGACGACATGGAAAACCTTTTATCTAAAAGTGCTTTCTGCTTTCCCCGCGCTCTTCTCTTTCTACATTTTTTTTTGGGTTTTCTCTTCACCCCTGCCATCTTTAGTGAGATGTCTGTATTAGCCAGGCAAATGCAACTGGAAATTAGGCAACAGACAGCAGTCGACTCAACAAAGCGAAGAGGAGCCAACACAACTAAAACGCTGGGCCCAATAATTTGCGGCTGCAGTCTGGCGGCTGAAACCCGAAAAAATACTCCACAGGGGAAAAAACACCACACAAAGAGGGAACAAAGCTAAAAAAAATAACAGAGGCCGCTAATTTAGTTACTAACGCTTCCCAAAAAAACACAAAAAGAAAAAAAAAACAAGAACACAGGCCCAAAAGACCCAAAAACCCTCATGTACCTGCGGTTAACTGGCCAGTGCAGTTTAGTGTTTGTTGTTTGATGGTGGAAATTGTGTAGCCGCCGCTGCTGATGATGGCTAATTAGTAGCCCCTCTCTCTCTCTACTAAAATATCTATCATATGATGATGTCTTAGTTCGCCGGCTAGAACAACAATAGTATTGTCTTCTATCGGGGGTGGGGAACCTACTAATTGACTGCCTTTGTTGGGTGAAAATTGCTGCACATTAAATGGCAACGCAGACAAAGGGGAGACATCGAAGTTTTCTATATATTCGTAGCTTTTCAACTCTTCAGTGCCAACCGCAATTTAATTGGTCTAATAAAAGTTGGGCACAAAACGAGTGGAGCATCCATAGATGTACATATATTTTAATGCTAATGTGCACACATTTGTCGGGCAATCCACATTAATCAGCATTGGGGCAGACCAATGGCGGCGAAAATAAATTTATTCAGGTTTATATATTGTATTTTCTGTTTTACGCTTTGTCCGGAATTACGTAATATATGTTTTGCGGTTTCACGGTTGTTCCTGGGATTGGAATTGTGTTCTCCGGTTATACAGGCAACTAAAGTTTTAATTATAAAAGCGGTTTCAATTAAGCGAAGCACTGGAATCATTAGTAGAAACAAACATTTAAAAGCATTCATTAACAGAGCTTACTATGAATATTTTTCTATTTTACAAGGCTCAATTTACATGTTGTACATGTAGTCTCATCTCTGACTTCCCTTTTGTTAGTTCCTACAAACATCCCAAATTATTTTCAGGTATCCCCTCTATCCTGTTTCAGTTTCGTTATCTTGCGACTACCTATTGATATCCTACACATTGGAATGCCGCTTTCAACACA
Organism: Drosophila simulans; assembly: GCF_016746395.2. NCBI lineage: Eukaryota > Metazoa > Arthropoda > Insecta > Diptera > Drosophilidae > Drosophila > Drosophila simulans. Next base: position 6,233,588 of record NC_052522.2, read on the forward strand.
CTCGCTGGCAACCCTCAATTTCCCCGAATTTCCGAACCCTTTAGCCAACACATTCCTGGCATATTTCCCCCACTAGCACTTCACTTTGGGCAACCACAACAGAGAACAGCTCCTTGGCTAAATGGGCATGCAGAGCATATTACATTTCCTCGGCCAACTCGAAATTCTTCCACCTGTCTGAAATTAAATGCCGACTCCAACACCTTCGCAACACCACTTGCCTGTTTTCCGATATTTGTTTTAATTTTAAGCCAACCGCAGAGTCAGAAAGTGGCACCCACGCCTTGGGGTCCGAAAACCTAAAACCAAAAGCAAGAACCGAATGAACCTTGGCCAAATGATGCGTGAAATTCAATACAGTAGCTGGGCTCCTCCCTTTTCTATACATTTTCAGGACTCCGGGTCTGTTAGTGTAAGCACAAGCCGCATAATACAGTACTGAATCCTGCTCCTGAATCCCAAACGGCAGTAAAAAGGATGAGCACTGATGCTGGTGGGGGAGGGGCAGGACGAAGGACGATGATGGGCTGACTAAGTGTTCCTTGAGTTTTATTTTTTCGGTTCGGTTAAGGTCTGGGGTTCTGGTGGTGTTTGTTCTTCGCTTTGCCGAATGTGTGAAAAGGCATCAAATGGCGTTAAAAATGCTTAAGTACACTAAGACAAGTTAGCACTTCAAGAAATATTTTCGACAAACAAAAGAATTTCTCTGTCCGAAAAAGAGAGTAAGCGATTTTTACTTTTATGACATGTAAAAGGAAATTAGAAAAGTTTCTCCAAATTTTTAGAATATATAAATATTGAGTTAAATAGGACAAACTAAGGACATTTCTGCAAGTGCACACGTCAGTCAGTCCCCGGGCAGCTTTGGGAATGGTTTTTACTTGGGCCTGGGTTGGATTCTGTCTGTGGGCTTGGGATTGGGATTCGGCTTGGGTTTGGCACTGGCACTGAACCTGCTGCGACCATAAATTCCATTGATTGTCGCGCCAGCGTTTTGTATGACAAGTTCGAAGTCTTGTATTGTCTGTCGCCTCGTTTTGTCTTGCGTTTGTATGACTTCTGGTACCAGCCAGCCACACCCTGTCCCCTGGAGTCCCCGGAAACCCCCTGATGGCCTCTGAGAAGCCCCCCTTTAGCCCCCTGAAACTTCACCTCTGCTGCCACTCACCTGCCAGCATTCGTTTGTTTACTGCCTGCTGCCGCTGCCGCTTCTTTAGTTTCTTGAGTTTCCCTGGCCCGCATGTCACATAAACCGCATCTGGGAGTCCGGACTCCGGAATCCCCGGCCCTGCGATCCGCCACTTGGGAAGTGTGAAGCGGAAACCAAACAAAAGCCGCCTAAAACAACTGCAGGTAAGACTCGGCCAGAAGATAAGACGTCTGTCTGACGTCCTGGGCATAAGCGAATTTTAATATTGTATACTGAGCTGTGCCGGAGACTCAATCTCAGCTCAATCTATTCAATCTCTGAGGCGCTTGCTTTTCTCACTTTTAGTTTTTGTTTACCTTAGAACGGGGCAACAACGAGAAACTTTAAGAGAAATCTCCCGAAGAGCCAACGCTCTTTGATGGCCTTTTTACACCTCCCGGACTTGAGAGCAGCGAAACTATCTGGAATCTCATTCCGCTGGCCTTTTATTTGAGTTGTCGCTGCTTACTTAACAACTTGTCGCCACGATTGCCCTCTACCCCCATGGAAAATAGTCCTTTTTTCCCTTCTTGGGTAACAAAATTGCCAGCGTGTCCTTTGGCCGAAGGCATAAAAAGCTGACACGAGACTCCTTTTTTTCCCCTACTCTTTGGCACCCTTATTCTTTTTTGACGGTTTTGTTTGCTGGCCTCCTTTACATAACTGGCTTCAAATTTTCCTTAGTGCCCTCAGCGTCTCTTAAGTTGGCCAAGTTTCGTCTGAAGGGTTTTCCAAGTGATGGAAACGAAATTTTTGACACGCGCGCCGAAATTCGAAGGGGTAAATCTTTTCACGGACTTTTGCAGAAAAGTTTAGAAAAAGAAATGGCGAAAAAAGAGTTAAAACTTTCTAGATTTGAAGCCACATACTCTTAAATTGCATTTGGGAAATAGTTTCAGATAACTACGACTTAAATGTGCATATTCCATTTCAATTTCGCCCATTCGCAATTTGAAAAGCATTTCAAATAATTTTCAACTTTTTCCTTTGTCACCTAAAAACTTTGTCCTCGAAGGCGAAGTAACTTCAGCCAACACATTCGGCCATCACTTATTGTTACTGTCGAAAATTCCTTTTCCACATTTCCATCGAACTTGGCCACACACACAAACTTGGACAAACTGCTAAATCCTTTGGCCAGCGGGAAAAAGAAGCGGGGAAGTGGAGGGGTGGGAGCAGGAAAGCCAATCTCTTTTTAAGCTGTTCAACAAAAAAACTTTCACTTTGTTGCCCAGGACGATCAACGCTAGAAGTTTGGTCCTTCGGGAGGTGGGGGAAAAGTTCTAAAAAGTTCCGGTATTAAGTCCATTTAACCCGCCATTGAACTTTACGCCTCAACGACCAGCTAATGCAACAAAAACTGCAAAACCAAATCTACGTAAAACCAACAACCAGACTTAAAAACTAAAAAAACACTATGGAAACCAGAGGACCAGCAAGGACAACAAAGTAAATGAGCAGCCTGCCAAAGGGATGAGGACGAAAATCGAGCAGGCAAATGTGCAAAAAATGGCAAATGAAACGAAAAACTTTTGTGGCAACAGAATTTTCCCTGTTCGCCGTGTTCTTTTTTATGGTTTTCATTTTTTTTTGCACTTGCAACCTGCAGAGAAAAAAAGAGAGAGAAGAATTCAATAAAATAACGCTTTCCATCTGAGCAAAGTAGTAAGAGGATGAAACTAAAATAAAGTTTTCCCCGTGCGCCGTGGCGAGGACAATTTTCGTGAAATTTGTACAGCCACGCCCCCCTCAGGGGTCTGCCGCCCCCTTGGATCAGAAGGTTCGTACCACCATTTGGCATTAAAGTTTAACAATGGACGCTGGCGCGTGTGAAAGAAAGGAGCGAAAGAGCGAACGGAAGTAAAAGAAACCGCAAAAGTATTTCAAGAAGCAAAAAGAATGGAGCAGGGAAGCGGAAGAAAGAGGTGGGCGGAGTGCGAGGAACGAGGCGTGGGCGTGGCATTGGCGGCCATTTGTACTTAAACTGATCTATTTTTGTTGTAGCTCAAGTTTCTGCCCCAGCATCTGTATCTGTGTATCTGTAAGTGTATCTGTATCTGTATCCATGTGTAAGCGTGCGTTTATCCTGCTTACAGTTACACAGATAAACATTTTCGTTAAGGATAAAAATGCACGAGCAAGAAAATAAGATGGGGGGCTAAGGATTCTAGAAGAACATCCTTGGGAACCGCCCACCGCCCACATTTTGTGTGTGACTTGTTTGAATGCATACTTTGTCTGGCGCTAGCAAAATGTTAAATTCACAGGCAGCATATGCTGCACTGGATAAAGAAGAAAGTCAGAGGCGCCCCAAAAGGGGTTCACTAGCTGATGTATTATTCCTAGCATACTACAAACATTTTAATAAGGAAATTTAAACTCATTCATATGCTACTTAAAGGGATATAATCTTTCTATAATCTTTCTTCAATTATTGTCTTGCTATGAGTTTAAAGATACATCATATAACCCCTTAAGATACCTCCTTCATCCTTGAAAATTCCGCTACTTCCTTGGCATCGCACAACTTGCTATTATCGCAAGATAAATGCCAGTTCCACATAACTAAGACTTACCCAGAGTCCTGGCTCTGCTGCAGCTTGCTCCAGCAGCTGGATGGATGCTGGTTTTCAGGCTGCTTGGATGAGTCCAACAAAGCTGCTAAGCCGCCGGCAAGGATAAGCAGTGGAAAAAGGAGCAAAAGAAAAGGGGTGTGAGGAGGCGAAAAGAAGGACGAACCTGCATAACTGATGCAGGCCTCCCACAGGATCTGGGCGTGGATCCTGGAACGGTGGCATTTGCGGCATCCCTGCACCGAGATCCTGGCGAACTCGTTGTGCCGGCAAAACTGCGCCCCGGAATTTTAATAGAGCAAATTTCAACAACAAGCCAGAAAAATAAGAGCGAATAGAATGCACAGGGAAGGATGAAATTGTGCGGCGTTTTATTCTGCGCTGGTAATAAAACTTCAAAATGAAGTTTAGAAAACTTTTTAAATGCCTTTTGCCAAGACGATGGACAGGCGGTGAAGTATGGGGGCGGTCTACCTCCTCCACTTGTTCAAATTTTCCCCCCAATAACTTAACCACGCACAAGACACACACCCACTGAGAGGAGAAGAAAAAATAAATAAAACAGGGCTATTATAATGATGATGACGCCTACAACACAACGCCCACGCACACGCCCCGTTTTGGAAAGAGCCTCGTAGGATCCGCGCAAAATGCTAAACGGGCCCCAAGGACCAACGCAGCCAGGACACACGGCTCGGCTCTGCCCGGCCAGCTTTTTGCAAATTTACGATTATGATTATTACAAGTCGACGTTTTCTGCCAAGGATTCAAGGATTCGTGTTGCCGGAGTGGGAGTGAGCCTGTCATTTGGCCAGCTGTTGGCGAGAAGGCTTCTACTCCTGTTTCCCAAGATGAAGAACAAGTGCAAAAGAATGCGTCAAGGCATTTTAGCACTTTGCCCCCAGACAGAGTCCCATCTGAACGCCAGAGACCCCCATCCAAAGTTGGGCCAAAGTTATTACAACTCTTAAAGATGCCACCGGGGCAGGATGTATCCTAGGGATGTGCTGCCTTGTCCTCGAGTTCTCGGTGGGTGGGTGGTGGTTGGGCGGAGACATTGACCTCCAGCGGGTTGTTGGACAGCGTCTGGAAATCGGCAAATTCCATGGGGCATAATAAACGTAAGATAAAAGTCAAAGAGGGACAAAAATTATATAATAAACTGTACAACGAAATGAAATTATTGCAACGAGGGTGGGCCAAGCTGGGTCGTTATCGGGGGCTTCGCTGTACTGCTCTCGAAGCTGGTAAATAAAAGTTTGATGTGCAAGCATTTCGTAAAGTTGGCAAAGTTTATTTGCAGGTTGGCTTTGCAGATACACTAAATGGAGTTGGGTTGTTTCTGCTTTAGGTTTTCATTCAGCATGGCCTTACTTTAATTAAATGTGTTGTTTTGAAATCGGGGTGCAAAACCATATTTATATTTGTACACTTTCAGATGGTACAAATCTAAATACCATTTTAATCGTAATATTATTGCCGGTAGTGTATTTTCCATGTTGGTATAAATCAAATATAGAGTATTTTAACAAAGACACACCTAAACAAATTTCGTTCCGCGCTTGTTATTAAAACTTTAAACATTTTGCAACTCTCTGGAGGGAGATCGAAAAAATCTGTTCTCCGGGTACTGTTAAAAAATTCTGAACTTTTGGGCTGGGTGATGTGGCACACCTACACACCAGCATATACACGTACACCGAGGGGCACAACAATAAGCCAGGAATGCAGGTGAGTGAGGGGTTGGGAAAGGGGGCGCAGGCGAACAGCACAGGGCGCTTTGGGCTTATCAAGTTGAGCGCATCAAATTCTCAAAAATAATATACCAAATCATAAAAGCATGACGATGAGCAATTTACCAAAGCCAAATACTCAGAGACGAAACAAACACGGGATGAAAAAAAAAAAAATGGGACGGCGTATGGAGGAAAAGATTCAAATCGAGAACGTGCCCCAAACGAAGAAGAAGTGCCCCAGTCAAGACGATTATGTACGTATAAATAGGTATACTTTCGGTTGCGCTGTAAGAACAACAAACTAAATGATTAATGATGAACCGCTTTTGTCTGCTAGCAAAGCATTTCATTTTCACTTTTCCACCGAGGCAGCTCTGGCTCACTATGAACCCCACAATTGGAAATTGAAAATGTTATTTTTCAACTTGAACTTCGATTGCTGGCATCTCGCCTCGCTTTCCACTGCTGGCCGTAATCACTTTGTCATTGCCATCATTTTTCAGCATCAATTGTTTAGCGGCTCGACATAAATTCACTTCAGAACCAAAAGCGAAGAAACACAAGAGAAAGAGAACCCGCTCTGGGTCTAATGGAAATTGAGAGATACAAGAATCGAAGCCGAGCAGCTCCAAGTGGCCCGTCACAAATGTATCTGCAGTTCGGAAAACTCGATGGGCTTCAGCCTGATGGAGTGGACTTCCCTGGAATTGGCCTACAGCTTGGCCCGCTTTTAAGTCGCACCGAACCAGAGATCAAAAGAAAAATCGTTGACTTACTTGAGACGAAGACGGGCTTAAGCTTAAGAAATATTACCTCAATATATAAAATGATCTAGTAGCTATAAGTATGTCCAGTAACTTGCACGGGATTAATACAAATCTCTGTTGAAGTTTTGACTCAAGTGCATAAGGAAATTCTTTAGTACACATATATAATAACCATATAAATTAATTCGAAATGTAAAACAAACCGATTTCATGCCAAATGTCAAAGCCTTACATTTCTGTTAGTCACAAGCGATTTGTAATGATAAAGGCAGATTTCTCAGCTTATATTAAACGAATCTCCACGGACTATGGTTTGGATACTGCGACTATTGCCAATCCTTTGCGCCAGCGTTTTAGCTTATCAGAAAGATGACAGTGCCAATAGCATTATACTTAACGATGGAGCTATAACGGTAAACACCTCCACATCGGGACTTACGGAAGCGGAGGGAAATACCTATGTACCAGGACCTGGATTCTTTCAAGAGACTATCCTTGGCAAAAAAGCGATTGGTTTAGCTCCTCGATTGCCAGATCTTGGAAATAATATCGTCGTTATGAGCGAAAGTAAGCAATTGAAGGCCGGTGAAAAAAATATTGTTAACTCCAAAGTGCAAACGGTTACAAGAAAGCCCAAAAAGTCAAACACAGATTTATTTCATGGTATAAAGTTATTTCAAGGACCCATTAATCAGAAGTTTGAACACGATCTTTATGACCATCATCACGATTAAAACATCCTTTAAATTTATTTGTTAGAGGTGTTAATTGAAAATAAATCCAAGACAATATATTAAAATATCACAATTCTTTTAAATGCTTTGAAACGCTCTTAAGTTAATAACTGGTTACAAATTATAGTAATTTCGAGTATGAAATCGAAAGCATTTACTCATGCGCCAACTAATTTGACATTTCACGGGAAACTATATTTCTAACTATAAAGTAATTATAAAAAACCAATCTATTTACTTTGTCATAAGTATTTAGCCGTATCTTGCCTGTCTTGCCAATACATTCTTTCATAAATCATTCTAGGAACCGAAGCAAGCAGGCAATTGAATGAAGGAAATGCAGAATTCTTGAAACTCACCTCGTTTTGATGTGCAGCGATGTGTTTGTGTGTGCCAATTAGCCCGTTACGTTGCCAATTGGAATGTTCACTTGACTTTGCCGTGTGCTCAATGCGCTTTTTATGGCCAATGTTGCAGATGCTGTGTTCCTGTTGTCCTTTTCACACGGCGACAACGCGGCGGAGACGTAATCCACAACTTGAGCACCGTTTAGTGTGGCTCGTTGTTGTTTTAGTTGTTGCTGTGTTGCAAGGATAACGGTAATTAACCCGTCGGGGTCGCCTGGCCGCAATTGCATGCCAGTCGTTGGGTTATTGGCCGCCACCGAGCCGCTCGCTTGACACTTTTCAAACTTTTTCTCTCTCAGTTGGGCAGCTTTTTTATTCGCACACTCGGCGTTTAGAACAACACACACTCATGTACAATGGACGACACACACACACTGGGACACACTTCACTATGCGCTAATTTTTTTATTCCGCGGCTGCATTTGCTTGCCTTTTACACTTTTTGCCTGGGTCCGCGTTGCAAATCTTAGCGCGTTGTTTTTAAAGAAAATTCCAAAGACGACGACAACGGCAGCCGTGTTGTTCTGTATGTGTTTTTCCTTACTTTTTTTATATTTGTTTTTTTTTGTTTTGTTTTTGTATTTGTTTTTTTTTTGCCGGGTCTGGCGCTCCGGCGGCAGCTCTTCCGCAGAAACAAGCTTGCAAGCAGGTTGACCAAGACCAAACCGAGTCCAAGATGCAGCAAGGAGTTCGAGGTGGAGGTGAAGGTGGTCGCTGCTAGCTGGTTGCTGCCTGCTGCACAAGTTGCAGCCAAAGAAGTTGCAAGTTGCAGGGGCGCGGCTGCGGGCTACAATCTGCAATCTGTTTGTGGCATTAAATCAGTGAACCAAGACGCTCCTCCGCTCGGCGGCCAGATTTGTTTATGCCTCCTCACTGGTTATGCAAATTTGTACTACAGCTGTACGTACAGCTCAATTAACGCGGCATTCTTGGGGATTCTGCCAAACTGCCGATCGCACACATTGATCACCGCACAAAATCACTTAACAATCGGGGTTTATGTATCATATCAAATCATATAGTGGTACCCTGAACTGAAACTCAAAGACGAAACTAATGTTGCTGATGGGGGGTTGCTATGTTGCCAATGTTGCGAGCTGTTTTTGGTTCTGGTTTGGTTTTTTGTGGGGATATCGTCGTCCGCGGCCCGCTGACTTTTCGGCTGGCAACGTTTCGAACCGGTCTCAAGTACAAACTGAACGGCACGCACTGGGAACAGGTCCGTCGAGGTCCGTGGAACATGGGCGGAACGCCATGGAACCGGCACACTCAACGCCCCCGAAAACTCACTCAACGCTTGAGCTGGCCGCTCGAGTGGAACTCGGGGTGGAAATCACTCGGCATGGAGTCTTTTCGGGAGCAAGTCGGTCAGGTGTTTAGGCCGCTGCCGCAGTTGCGTCCGCATCTAATTGTGAATGATTTATGTGGGTCGTCGTCCCCCACCGGGCGGCACCACCAGCAGCTAGGAGCACTAGCACCAGCACCAGCACCGCACCATCGATATGCAGCATAACATCGGGGCATCAACGAATCCACTCTTTTGGCCCAAAGAAAGTGCCATAAGCCGTTGCCGCTGGAATGGTGCAGGCTTTTCTTTCACCGCCAATGCAGTTCGCACAATTGAAATGAATATTCAGATGGCCAAAAGAGCGGAATCGGAAGAGATTGGTGAGTGTTAAAAGTGGGTAGGAGTGTGCCATCCTACACGGAGGAAAAAATGGTGCGCCTATTAGTTGCTGCTTGGTCTCTGCACATTTTTTGTTAGGTTACAACTGTAAAATCTACAAATTACACACAACATGCATTTGAAATTTGTAACCTAATCCAGCTTGGCAAGCTCGAAATTGCATTCTGTAAGTACGAAATCCCCATTTTATTTTCTGTGTGATTTGAGCAGAAAACAGTTGCCATTCAGTTGGTTTAATCCCGGCCAGGTCCAGGTCGTTGGCTTTAAATTATCAACGGGACAAAGGACACTCTGCCCAGCTGGTCAGGTCCCAACTCCCGACTGGCGGTGGCCACTGGCCATAACTAAAATCGCCAGCACATTAACAGTTCGTGCAGATGGCGAAGGCGAAGGCGATGGTGATGGTGATGGTGACTCAGGCGGCGAGGTCAGACTGGTCTGGTCTGATCCCTTTTGGGGGAGGAAAAGCACCTGCTTTATTATGCAAAAGTTTGCCGGCTCCGTCAGGTGAGTGTCCGTCGAAAATTCAGTGGAGAAAGCGGCGAGCAGCGAGGGGCGATGCGTGTGCAGTCAAAGTTACGGGCGGGTCGAGGCTTGGACTCTACTTAAAACTTAACCAGCACAAAAAACGTGCTTCAAAGGCCAGTGAAATCATGGCAGATAAATGGTGAAAAAAGCACTTAGTTGTTGCTTTTATCAGTAATTAAACTTTATATCATTAGGTGTTTTATCAAAAGAAATTATGGTGGGTGAATACTGCAAATGGACATTTTAATGGGAATGATGCAGCCTGCAATTTGGTTCTCTCTTTTGCATTATATCATTCATTTTGACTGAAGATGATGTCAAAGAAAATACAAGTAGAAACTGTTGCCTATTTAAAACCTATTCGCTAGTCCCTAACAAATATAACATCTAAAATGACCATTTTTATCTTAACTTTATGTTTAGTAGGATGGTAAAAGTTGAACATTAAATTTAAAAAGCGTTTTCATCTCCATCGGATGGCTAGCAGCTGGAAATTCTTAAAATAAATCATAAATAAATTCAATCAGGCCTTTAGCAATTCCTTGAGAAGTAAACGCTTAGAAAATATGCATTAAAAGTCAAACTTAATATAGTTAGCCATCTTCAGCCATTCGCTTCACCTAATGTCTTGCGACTGCTCAACTAATTCAAGATGGACAGGGCCGACACTCAGATGGGCTAGACAAGTTCGATGCCTTGGATGGGCATCCGAGTGGGCCAGGCCCACCTCCTCCTGCTCGCCCAGCTCCGCCTTCATATCGACCACGACTCCTCTGACAGGCAGAAGACGTCGTCGACGAGTCAGGGATTCGATTCTGGGATGACGATGCCGCGATACATTGCCCGCCAGAGAGCCTTTCGAATGATTTATGAGAAATGCGCCGTTTCTCCGTCTCCGAAGACGGAGCGCCAAGCCAAGACAAACAATTGACATTTGATGGATGCGTAACTCGTGCATTCAAATGCAACTAGCCAAGTTGAAAGGAGGGCCAAGACAGGGGCCACGTTATATTTGACAGACCGGCGGAGAGGCGTCGGCTAATTGTTATTGATAATCACATTGGCTGTTATGTCTTAGTTTTTGTTGCCTCACAGCCGCTGCCGATTAATTAGTCAATTAATGAACATGATTTTGTGGAGCATCCAACTCGAGGGACAGCCGCATCGAAAGCCACATCCAATTGCAGTTGCGGTCTCCTCCTGGGCCGATCCGCTAATCAGATCCCTTGGCCAGCTTCCACACGAAGACCTTTTGCTCCCGGGTGAATTATGCCCGGACAAACTCATTGTCTGCTGGCTGAAAATCACGGCTCCATCCTGCGCCTGCCTAACTGCAAACAAACTTCTCTATTATTGATTTATACCTTTCAACGATTCTCTGTATTTATCATGAGTGCAAGCCACATTTATCATTAATAATGCCGCGCCAGCTCCACGAGCAGGAGCAGGAGCAGCGGAATCGGAATCGGAATCCGCGGCAGCGTTTCCAGACGCAAAGTGGTAGCCCAAACGAGCGGCAGGAGCGGGATCAGAATCGGGATCGGTGGCAGGCGGCAGGAGGAGATGCCCCGAGCATCCGCAGCTAGGCAGCTGCCAGACCCTGGGCAGCAACCGTGGGTGTAGTTGCTCAAAATAGATAAAAATACATAATCAGTATTTAGAAATGTGTAAAACAAAATCACTTCATATATTTGGAACATCATATTAGTTTGCTAATTTAGCTGGTTAGTTACTAGACTGTGCTTCCGCAAGAATTAAGTATTACAATTTAAGACTAATTGGGCAATAAAAAATCGTTGCAGTATTTTATTTAATGTTTGGTTTTAATGGTATTTACAATATTATTTATTTAGTATTTAAAACAAAGTGGTCACTAATAGAACCGCAACTGAACACTTCAGACTTCCAGTGGCAGTGCCATTTTATTTGTAACTAATTGCCCATTGAGGCAGCGATTTGAATAAAGGGCCTATCCATTATGCATTGTGATGGTACCACTGTGCCAATTTTCCTAGGCCACAGCAACGCCATCGCCCAGCCACTCAGCCAGTCAAGCAGGCACCCCCGTTGAGATGCTGGCTGGGATGTCTGGGATGGCCATTCTCGATTTGGCCAAGAACCTAAGAGCTGGGGTGCTGTGGAGCTGTGGAGCTGGGAGCTGGAGAGCTGTTGCTGAAGCTGCTTCAGCTCCGATCGTTTTCCGTACATCATTTCTATGCTGTATTTATTGCCCGGTCGCAGTGATCATCGCGTTCGCTGGGCCTCCATTTCCGTTTCTGCGACTGCGCAAAAGTTCAGACCATCGAGGGAAGAACGACGGCGGCGAAATCCATTTTGGGAAGGTGATCTGTGGGATTGTGCTAATGTCAAATCAAGCTGTGCCCCTTGTTATTTAGCGAGGGCCCAAAAGGAAGAAGCTGCCGTCCGCCAGCCAGCCAGCCAGCTAGCCAGCAAGTAAACTCCATGTTGATTTTATTGTAAATTGCATTAAAAGATTGCATATAAAGAATTTTATTTATCACCTCGGGCTGTTAGGGAAAACGCTGTTGGAGACAAAAAAAAAGAGTTCTCCTTAGCCCGATGCATTGTTGCATTCGCTTGTTTGCTGTTGTTTGTCTTGCATTATTTTTAGAGCCAAAAGCTCGGGGTGCTCAAGGTCTTTCGATCCCAGCCCCCATCCGAGCTGAAGTAGAAGTGGTTGTAGAGGAAGGTGTCGCGCCAGTTTAGAGCGGATTCGATTTTTTGTATAGCACTCTGTGGATGCTCCTCGGGCTCCATTGGCCGCTGATCTTTGCCAAATTTGTAAATGTTCTTTTAATGGAATTTGAACACTTGCCCGGGGCCTTTGGTTTTCCAAGGGATTTGTGTTCTCTTCGCGCGACATTTGGCAGGCAAAGTGAAGCTGAGATTTACAAGGCTTCTTGCCTGCACAGAGAAAAAAGAACTTTATATCTATAAGACAGTAAGTCCCTCAATAGTCTAAGCTCTTTTTCCCCACTTCTGTAAAGAAAATGAAAAATTCTGTAAGGGGATGCTTTAAAACATTTTAAAATAATTAACAACTTTTTTTCTCTCTGCATTTGAAAAATTCCACAGCCTGTCAATAAGCGAGGAAAAGTCACCTGAGTTCTAGTTCCAAGGTTAGGTTAAAGACTCCTTCGACATGTTCTCCAAGTATTTGTTTTTGGAAACCTCTGGCAGTTTATGGGCTTGGATTTCAACCAAGTGTTTGAGATCACCGCTTCGATGGAAATCTCCAGCACTCTCACCCGATCAGAATAATCAGAACCCACTACAGAACCGGAATATTGTTTGATGAATGCGGCAGCTTAGTCATATTCAAAGAACCCCGCTCGGAAGTGGCCATAAGTAGTTGGGTCAGGCTGCTCCACGGCCAAAAATGCCTTTTGAGAAAGCGAATTTGCAGACAAATAAATCAAGCCACCTATTTTCGAAAAAGAGTGTCCATTGTGTCCCGGGGTCGCCGGTCTTTTGGTATCTGGTCGCTGGTTTTCAGTTTTCGGTTTTTGGTCTGGGGTGCCGACGTTGATACCTAAAAATGGCAAAGACCAGAGGAGCCTCTCCGTTCAGATTGAGAGGATTGCTGGATTGCCGGGGATCGGATCGTTGCCTGGGATCGCCGATGTTTGCCGCTGCTGCTGTTGTACAATGCAATTGTTAACAAGCAAAGTTATGCGAGGCGAGCCAAAAGCGAACACGAGGAGGAGCAACATCAAAGGGCAGGCCAAGCCCTATAGAGGATATTGAGGATGTGCCGGGAAATGAAGGTTCACCTGGGGCCATATCTGCAGGACCGAAGCTCGGAATACCCTTGTAAATGATGAAAGGTCTCTATCAAAAATATAAAAATTTTAAGTACCAGAAAAACGCCCTATTCTAAAGAATGGATATAAATCCAAAACTTATATCTTACTTCGATTCGAGACTTACTTAATTTCTATTTCAGGCCAGATTTATGTTCTATTGAAGGACATTCAAGTTGGCTTTTTGTTGGATACCAAGAAAGTTAAGTTTTACTTTGTTGATTATTAAAAACAGAAGCCCATTAATTTTCCAGAAAAGTGACAACACCTTAAGCTAGAGCATAAGTTTCATTGGAGGTCGGGGGAAGTGGCTGCCCAGGGGCAGTAGAGTGAGATGAAGTGGGGCCCTAAATCTTTAGCCTTGCCCAAAACATGACAAAGGATGTGTGTCCGTATCCGTGTGCGAGTGTCCCGATCGGGGTGCGAGTGCATGAGTGTGTGAGTGAAACGGAGGCGATTTGGCAATGGCCAACGTGTAGCGGAAGGTGTTTAACAAACAGCCCAAAACAAACAATTGTAAAACAGGCAGAGCGACAACGGCAACAGCAACAACTGCAGCAACAGCAACAGCAGCAGCAACAACATCGAAAGGTGTGGGCGTGGCTGGCGATGTACGCCCTCCTCGAAGGGTCGCATTTTATCAGCGATAAAAGATCTGCACAGCTCGCAGCTCGACAAGGCACAAATAACCCACTAAAATAAATACGAAGCGCATTTTTATGCGGAAACACAAATTGAAATTCAATGCGAGGCTGCCCGACTCTTTGTGGCCTTTAAATTGCCTTTTGCAAATAAATAAAAAATTGCCAAGCTTGTCCGTGTGATGGGGAAGGGAAAGGGGGCAGGGTTGCGGGTCAGAGGCGCTTTCAAAACTGCATAACTGCCCAAAACACGCCCCTTTTGCGCCAGGACCAAAAAAAAGCAACATTTTATTCGCATTCGTTTATTTGTATTTTCGCCTCAATTTTTTGTTTTCGGGACTACGGTGATAATTCGCTGGTCAGTCAGACATTGGAGCCCCGGCTTGGGGCGTGTTTGTGATTGCAGCTTGTTAACAAGTGTTGGCAGTTTAATTGACTCCAAGGACCGAGAGGCCAAGGAAGTGGCAAAGGGATTCGCACACATCCTGCTGCAGCAAATGGCAATCAACTGTCGACAACTGACCGAAAGTGTGTTCTACTTAGACACACGCATCTTCTTTCGGTTTTTCTGCGACGACTTCCTGTCAGTCTTGCTATTAACCTTTAAGGCTCATTAATTTTCATTCGTGGAAACTGTGAATTGGTGACGCAACACCCTGTGGGATCTGAGCACTGGAACCTAGCCGCGAAATGAATGACTTGAGCCGAGCTGTCGATTAATTGCAGCTGAAGCATTTTCATTGCACCAACAGCAATCGTACAGAGGTGGCGAAGATGGCAGTTAAGAAGGGGTTGGTCTTAAATCTTCAAATTCGAAAAAAAGTCTTTTATCTATATATCTATAAATATCTATATATAAATATTTAGTTGATTCAATACTCATTGCATGCAGCATAACGCATTAACCCCTTTTCACCAAACCCACCACATCCCTGTTTTTATCGAGAGCTGTTTGCAGGAAATTGCCTACGCAGATACGGACAGACGGTCCCCAGAGAGTCGAACTGGCCGGTCCAGAACCTGAACTAACTGTGTTATAAATGATCTTATTAGCTTTTTTGAAACAAGACATTCTAGAGATCATTATTTAGCCGGGCCACGGATTCGGAGAGCACACGCAAGGCAGTCTGGAATCGAGCGGTTCGCGTGAGCCGGCAGCAATTAATCATCGCACGCCTAACGCGGCAAGGCAAGTGGCACAATCCGCAGCAGCAGCAAGAGCCGCAACAGCCGCAACAGCAGCAGCACCAGCAGCAGCAGGAGATGCATATTTGAAAATCTGCAAATCATAAAGCGGACGGATGGACGAGCCGATCGATCTTGGCAAGGGGCAATGTGGCGTGGAATGGGGCATGGGCATTGGTTTGGGCAGCGGGCAACTGCGATCGCCTCGTTTGACTCGCCTGCTTAGTCACACAGCGTGGCCGAAAACGCCCCCAGCCAGAGATGCTCTTCAACTGGAATTGAAGCTGCAGCGGTACAGTGAAAAAAGTCGTAAAATTAAGTAGGCAATTGAAAGTTATAAGACTGTTTAAACAGAGCCAAAAATTAGTGTTTAAATGGTATTCTAACTTCTCTCTGCAAGATACTTTCTTTAATTTTCTAAAATCTTCTATAATATATTCTATGATTATTTTCTCCAGTGCAGCTGAACAGCTGAACGTAAGCCGAGCTTGTTCGATTTCCCTCCGATCGCTGATTGCATTCTTTGATAGCAACTGCGCTCTGGGAACATTGCGTCCGTACGTGACACTCATTGCCTGCTCCTGCGCCTGATGCTGCAATCCTGGCAGCTCAGCCCCTCCTCCTCCTTCTCCGCCTGCTATCCTCCAAGGCTCCAGCTGCTCCTGCGTTGCCTTAATAATTAATTAATGTAATTGGCCTGTCGTTGTTGCGGCCGATAATGATCTCATCGAGATGTGTGTTTGCAGATTTCGAATTCAATTTTGAATTGCACTCGCTGGCAGTGGAAAAAAAGACAGAGCCTTAATGAAATGCCGATGCTTATTTTCGCTTATTTCGGCAGTCCTTTGTCTGCCAGATTTCTGGAGCTGATTTGTTTGTTGCCCTCTTGAGTGCAGGTAATTTGAATTCCCCGCTCAGGCAAGATCGATCGACTGCGAATCCCTTTGCGATCTCTTTTTTTTCTGACTGGAACACCTGACCGCTCAACGCTTCTAATAAATATCGCAAATCTGTGCTGCGATCGGCCCTACCCCACATCAATATGTTGCCAATCGAAATCGGGTGAATGGTCGTCGCATTCCTGGCCATAATTCGTGGTTAGGCAGGCGACTTCTGTCACCCCGCCAGCAATCAGATGTCAGGCGGCGAGGTCATAATGCCGACCCGGTCATAACTATAAATTTCACGCATTGAACAGAGACAATGGCGGACAATTTCCCAGCAGCTCGCGCAAATAATTGAATCGAATTTGATGGAGGAGAGCGCGAACAAAGCCACCCAAAGGCCCAAAAACCTCAAGTCCCCAACCCGATCCCAAAAGGCAAATCTCGGCGGCAATAGGAATGCTTTGGGCCAGGAGTTTGGGCCGCAAATGGTGAACGGTGCGTGGTCGCAAACCAAGCCAAATATAGCAACAAGCTGCGTGGCCCCAGAACAGACAATAGACAATACGTATACGCACAGTGCTCAAGACCGCGTCGAGCCAAAACGGGTCAATAAATGGGAGAGTCAACACAGTTGTGGAAAAGGTGGAAAGGGTCCCCAATTCTATGATACACTGCATATTGCAATCAGCCGAAATTTCAATATGTCGAACAATATATATAGATTGCAAGCAAGCTATGTAAGTAACCTTTGCTAATAAAATTATTTCTCCAGTTTAAGTGCTTTCAAGAAATAATTAACATTATTCCTTTGGGGGCTTAAAAAACAGCATACAAAGAGCATTAAATAAGTGTTGTTTTCCTAATTTCCGCCCGTTTCCACTTGGTCTCTTGGAGTTTCTGGAGGAGGCTATGTGGATAGGTGGCAAGGGGCACCGCCACCACAAACTTTGACTTGGCCCGGGGCGAACAAAATGGGCCATGCAACTGTCTGGGCCACATGCTTACGGTTAAAAGCCTTTTGTGGTGATGATGCCAGGCGGACGGAGGAGGAGGAGGAGGAGGATGTTGGTCCTCGGGGTCCAGTGGAGCAGCGGCGACCAGGAATTGTGCAGATAGTCGGAGATATGCTCGAAACCGCTCCGGTTTGGTCGGGGGCATTAGATATTGAGCAATACCGGGAAGCGTATCAACGCTCATGAATATATTATAAATGCTATTTAATGCCGTGTATTTAAAGACAATTCATAGTTAACAACAAGCGGCATTCCAGGGCCAATAGCAATCAGCAATTGCATCGATATCGAACTGCAGCTAGCCGGGGTTCAATGTTTTTTCTATCCATAATAATTCTTCCAATGCAAGTCCATTGCAGACCCGGCATTTCCTTTGTGCCGAGACTGCACATTTATGCATTTTCAATGAACAATTTTTATGCAAAAAGTGAACAAGTTGCACAATTTACCATGTAAACTGCAACTGCAACTGCCCAGGATTGTGAATTGAGCATTGGAGGATGGCGGAGCAATTGTTGCTCTATAAAAGTGGCCTCCGCCCGGGCCGCCTTGTGGAGGTTGTCAGTGGGGATTAATCTGGGCACGGGCACAAGACCTTGCCTCGTTTCAGGCCTCAGGTGCAGCGCAAAAACAAAGCCCAGACTCTTCGATGCCGATTTCTGGCCATTTCCAGCCAAGAATATAGAGGCCCAGAGCCCAGACACCAACACAGACTGAAACTCAGACTCGGTTTCATCCTCGGAGCGAAGCAAAAGTCGAGGGCCGAGCAACGAACGCACTTCATTTGAATTTCATAATTTCTTTGTTAGCTCCAATTTATGGTCACGGTTTGCTGGGCAATTTATGGTCATAAGCATCGAGAGCGTTTACAAAAACCGAAAGCAAACGGAGTTGCCCTGCTCTTCCCACCAGCGTATTGAACTAAAATAAAGAAAAAACAGTTGGCGACAAAAAACAAAAGGTTTTACTAAATTGACGATAACGATTGAAAAATGCATATAGCAGCCTGCATCCTATGCCCACATTCATGCTCTTCACTTGGTTAATCTTGCATTGATTCCATTGATTCCCCCCACCCTCCTCGAAAATTATAATAAATATCAAATGAAAGCGCCCAATCCCAGAAGAAGTCGGCGATTCGAGTATATACATGCTCTTCCAAGCCACCTCTCCCCACTTAATTTGTTCGGTGAGTTATGGCAGCTTTTCGGGCCTTAACATTCATGGCCTGATTGAGACGTTTTGTAGGAAGTCGCTAATGGAGTTATCACGTTTCAAGAAACTGGGTTAAGCGAACTATAGACAAGGGCCACATAATTTGGTGTAAAACTAGGGAATTAGTTATAAGAGGCTGGTTTTTCGCCTGCTTTAAATTCGAGAAATTTACATATAAAATTCTTAGAAAACCCTCTCCGAGAATATAGCTATAAATCAGTTGATTTTGGATATATTTATTCCTTGCTTCTGTACAAGAATGCACACACATTTTTTAACTCATACTATAAGAACTATGTTTAATAATAATTTCCAATGAATTATTTATGATTTCCAAAAGTATGATTATTTCTCTGCGCATTTAAGATGATTTAACTTCCCAGGAACCTAATCTCAATGATACATCTTGCATATTTAAAAGACCGTTTCAAACAACGTGCTGAACGATCTCCATAAATAACACCTTTGGTGGTGCTGGGACGTGGAAATTAAAAAAAAAATCCAAATTCATTTGGCGCCTTTGGTGTGCTCGTCGGCGAGACCATTTGAATGTCCGTTGGCAACTAAGTGGAACAACCATTTAACTGTCGGCGGGATACTGGCCAAGAACAAGGCCCGCGACACGCCTCTGATTAGAAAAAAGAGCACCTGTCGCAGCTTTTGATCGCGGTACCAAACCGAATCGAACCGAATGCCTAAGCCAAATAACAGCGAGGTGTATATTTTCACAACTCCTGACATGAGTGGGGCTGTGGCTAAAAGTCCAGGACCCGACAGGACAGGACAGGGCCAAGGTCCAAGCTGGTCAGCCCGTTGGCCATTATCAACGCCGTCGTTGATTTGCGTTTAGTGCGCCGCCGCTGCTGCTGCGGAGTCCCTCGCTTAATCAAACATGGATATGGAGCCGCCATGGCAGAGAAATCCCTTCTGGGCTTCAGCACAGACCATGCCCCAACTACACTTGGCATATTTTCTAAACAACCCGATGCATAAATCATCGCTCTGCACTCGGGAACCACCTCCAACCGACAGTTACCAGCTGGCCATCCTCCATCCTCCATACTCCATACTCCATCCTCCACGGTGAACATCCTACCCCTTCCACATATTTTGCGTGCCGAGTGCAGTCGCAACTAATGAATTTATGATGAGATTTTGCCCGGTAGCTCCGGCTGCAGCTCCAGATGCAATTGAAATGGAAGTCACCAAAAATTCTCCGACTGAGCCTACTCCTCTGCCTTGATTTAGTAGATACACCGAAGCGAAGTAAATGGTCCGAAGCTTTGGGCCTTGGGCCTTGGGTTCTGGACTCTGAGTTCTGAGTTCTGGGCCTCAACTGGAACTGGACCCAAAACGGGCGTTGACCGTTATCATGGTGGCATCTTTATGGGGCCCAGACATGCTGGCATCAAAAATTCTATTACGTGGCTGCATTTTGAATAAAATACGGGAACGTCGAAACGTTGAAACACAACACTTTCGGCTGCGGTTTTGGCCAGGAAGGAAGAGCGGAGCCGCAAAAAGACCGGCACAGTGGTTCAAGTCTGTGAATGAAACTAATTCTATAAATATAATAAATATAAAATAAACAGTAATTCTTTTTAAATTATCTTGCATTCTAATAATTATTTTCCTATGACCACAACATACCCAAAAGTAGTATATGTTTCAACACCACTGTGCAGTGCAGGAGTAGCCAAACCGCAGGCGGAAAGAGGGTTTCGCTCTGAGGCTGCAACTGCGACTCTGGCTTGGCTGGAACTGTGACTCCGCCGCTGCCTCGACTCGGTTCCTGTCGCCATAATTCAAAAAACAGCAACATTCGCACGTAAAATGTAAGCGAAACCATTCGAGTGCAGAAAGAGAGGGCTCTGAAAAGAGCGAGACAGCACTACGGGCGGACGCTGTGTGTCGAGGGGGGAGGGGGGGCAATGGCATCGGGACCGGGCTGTGGGCAAACAAACGACCTGGAGTCTGAACCTGGACAAAGGGCAGGAGAAGCGGCAGGAGCAGAAGGGTTAAACGAACATCGCACGCATAACAAGGAAATCCTTTGGGACCTTGGAACCAGCCAGACGTTTGGACAATGCAGGAGCAAGGCCTTCACTACCCACTGGACATGCACTAAATAAAATGATACCGGCACTGAAAATCAACCACTTATACTAAACCAAAACCCTTAATAATATACCATATACCAAACCAAAAAACTGCATTTATAAATAGTATATCGTTGTAAAATAACCTTTTACCAAAAGTGGCATTTATTTTTTTCGGTGTACTCCTGGACCTAGCCTTCCGTTCTTGTCCTGCTCGACTGTTTGCATTTTGTTTTGTTTTTCGGCATTTTTTCCGAGCCGCTGCGGAGGAGGAGTGCAAATAATTGAAAGGAACTGAACGGAATAGGGTACTGCGAACTTGGGACCAGTGGCAGTTGGTCATTCAAGTGCCGCACTGCCGATTACATTTCAAGTAGTTTGACCCTCCTCCCCATGTCGTTCATATGCGGGGTTAAATTGCATAGACAAAATTCGTAAGCTCGACGGGTTTGTTTACATTTCATTTGCGAATCTGATTGGAAGCCACGAGGAGTGAGTTCGTGTGTGTGTGGGAGTGTTTGTGGAGAAAGGATGCCAAAGGATGCAGCACTTTAATGTTAATCTTACCTGGAGTTTAAGCCAGGGCTCAGACGGACTTTTAGCCTGAAGTGGAAGCACAAAGCTGCCCATTTAAATCCCAAACACTTGAGTCAACATCTTAGTGCAATTTATCTGCAGTCTGTCCAAAGCCTTACCAAATATGAACTCAAACCTTTAACCTTAAAGTATACCAATTAATTTCAGAGCTCATGTGTCATCATCCTGGTCATTTGTGGGCTCATTATGTTGGGCCAGATTCAGCAAGGCGGTGACCCAAATTGGCGGACAAAACTGCCGCCGAAATGTGTCGCATTTAAATCGCAGCCTCTCATGACAGCTTTAATGAAGTTTTTAGCAGGGCTTTTATCGGCTCACTGCCAGCGGAACGGGTAACCGCATAACCGAAAATTATAAAAAATGTTTTTAAAACATTCAAAAAAAGTGCCGCCGTGCTGTTGCCTCATGCGGTGCATTTCAGCTTAATTTGTTCGCAGAAAAACCAACCGCGAAGTGTTCGTCGAAAAATATATAAAAAAAAAACAGAATCGGACAGAGAAAAAATGAATATGAAATATTCGTTAATGAAGTCATTTCGCGGCTAAGCCGGTGTGCCTGCATCGTCTGCACTTCACCCACGAAAATATTTAAGCCGAAATATGAAGATATATCAATTCAGCCCTGATGATTTACGAAAATCGGCTCAAACCCACCTACGCAATTTTAAAAATTGTTATAATGTGTAAATGGATTAAAATTACCTTCGCACAGTCGCTCGGCCCACATCAAATGGCTTAGATTCTTAAACGCTTTAAATACGTTAAAAACAATGAGTTCAATGCGTTATCGTCTGGATGGTTTCCTGAAGCTTACGCCCACGCACATGGAAAGCGATACTGTGGAGCCCGCCTTGGAATCGAGTTCGGCATGGGCCAATAAATTACGAGTTTAAACAATTAATTTCCGTCGAACTTGGAGTCTGCGGGGAACCGGAAGCCGAGACGACAAAACTTGGGCCCACGCCTTGCTGGTGGAAACTTTCTCCAGGTAACTGGGGTGCCACTAATTAAGTGTAAATAACTTGTAAATAGCTGGTTAATTAATAAATCTTGTTTAATCGGGTTTGCTGCCCAGCAAAGGTAAGGGGAGTTTGACCTTTGACCTCCAGTGAAGTGTCTGCCAAGTCGATAAGCATCGCATTTTGGTGCTCTTCTGTTTTGGTCTCTTGACCATTTTTGGCCTGCGTATTGGCCAAGCACACTCTCCTTGTTTCTAATCAAATGCAGTTGCTCCCGAAAAATTCAATCAACATATTTCAGCAGCACTAACGAATTTACAAAATAGGCAAGCCAAAGGATGCGCCGCCGCCTCGGCGAACATGGCCCAAAGTTGATGATGAGATGGCCAAGAGAGCTGGGGGCATCGAAACCCCTCCGGCCCCCCTCCACCGTCTTCTGCATACGCTGATTTTGTTCATTTTTGGAGCATCAGCAGAAGAACGAAGAGCCGCCAGGCAAATCCGCTGACCAGTTGACCACCAACCACTGATGGCCAAAAGCCAAGGCAGCCAACATCCATAGCCACACATCCACATACCCACACTGTTCGCTGTTCGTCTGCCAGTCTCGTGCAATTTGTAAACATTTCCATATTTGGCGTTTACGCTTTTGCCGGTAAATTTCCTACCTTTCCTTTTTCCCCCATTTATTTCTTCTGCTAGCCGGCTGAAGCTGCTTCCTGGTGGAAAAGTTTACTGATTAGAAGCAGAAGTTTTCCCCAAGTCTGACCCGAGCACTGGGGACTCATGGGAAAGTGACGGATATGAGGCTGACAGAAGCTTCTTTGCAATTCAGGCGCACTAACTAAAATATGCATACAGCTGCGGTCAAAGTGAAATATTCTTACAAATAGCTCGATAAAGTTTTGTTTGAAAAGTGCTCAGGAAAGTTGTTCTATGCCAAACCATATTTTAGATACTTTAAAAATTGAAATTCACTAATGCAATGGTTTGTGTTAAATGAATTATGTTCTAAATTTATTAGAACATTTTTAAAATATTATTTTTAATTTAAAAACGACTATTATTTTGCGCCCAACTGTCTCATCGCCAGGCGACGATTGCCTGGTTTTCCTTCCATTATCTCTCATTCGGACGACATTAGCGAACCGGAGCGGGCTCGTTAGCAGTCCATGGGCCATTTAACTATCCGGGCACGCTCACCATGGGCACAAAGACCCAGGGACCATGGGCTGGGATCCAGAATCCGAAGGCGAAATAAAATACACGCATTTTACATGCTCGTAAACGTGTGTTACATATGCATAGGACCGACGCACTCGCCAGGAGGGCTGCAGATACTCCGGGCTGGCGGGGATCGGGTGATTGGGGTGTCCGGGGCAAATATATAACATCAACTACTTTATGCATAAATTCAGCAAGATTGCGAAGCTACCCCATGGCGAGCTAATGTTGTAAATTATAAATATGACACCTACTCCTAGTCCAGGGGGAGAGAGTGAGTTCCGAAAGCCGTGGGCAGGCTTTGGTCCAAGTTTCGCCTTGAGTTTCGCACACAGCTGCCATGGAAATTTATATACCCTCCTCACACAGACACTGCCGCACGCACACAATCACCTCACATCATCGAGGCATATCCTGGACCCAAGTCGAGGCCCCAACTCCTTGCGTCTCCTTGTGGGCTCCAAAATGGGTCTGCGAACCGACTTAATTGGTTGCCAAGCAGCGGGAAATCGCCGCCGGAACGCGATTAATTAACCAAAATGCATTTCCAGCTCAGAATCGAAATCACAGTTGCGAAATAACAATTCGGCTTTTGGCCAAATTCCCCAAAAAGCAATGAATTTTTTGGGAGTACAAAAGTCAGCAATAAGAATCGATTTGTTTGGCTTGTCCAATTTAACTACTCAAAATATTACGATTGATTTTTAAGATTTTCAAGACGAACTATAACAGAGGCTAAGCCAAGAGAGCAAAGATATGTTGGCCACGTCGGTAGCTTAAGGCCATGGTCACAACCATATGGCCAACTAGGTACGCATGAGCCTGGGCCAAAAGTTGGCCCAAAGCATTGTTTGTTTGTTAGCGGAAGAGGAATGTAACGGGGCTTTATGGTAAGTTGGTCGATCGCAGCTCCTTTGGCCAATATGCGTGTGTGCGGATCGAGCCTCGTTTGAGTTTCAGTTGGTAGTTTTCGGTAGCGCGAAACAAAGGCCAATTTCCAGGCAGATTTAATCACGCGCTAGCTGCCAGACGGCAACAATGGGTTAACCCGATTGTGTGTATTGGTAAGTGGCAAACGCATTAGAAAGAAGCGCGGCGGGTTAAAAAAAAAAAAGAAAATATAAAAAAAAAATGAAAAAATAAATAAACAGCAAGCCGCATTCTCTGTGGCATTTCATTTTTCCGCTTCGGTCTTTTCCAATGAAAAATAATAATAATTGACAGGCGGCCAGCGCAGGGGCAATGTGGGAATTTGGATTATTAACGAATTGTTTGCTGCCCGGCCAACATCGCAGCACTGGACATCGAACATCGATGTTGGCCAACAAAGTATTTGCAAGCAGACGCATAAAATTTATGCCCTAGCCTAGGAAAATCGCGAGAGGTCCTTGGCTCGAACTGAACTCCGAATGCTTCGATCACGTACGCGGCGCAATTAAATGACAATTCTTTAGCTACTTGCCAATTGGCATGCGCTGCCCCAAGATCCTCGCAGATCCCAGAGATCCCGGCGAGATCCGAGTGCAGAATCCGCGGGTGGGGGGCAAGGTAAGGCCTATAAGAATGATGCCAACTATTTAGCGCATCCAGCAGATACAGTAGCTGCCTTCGTCGCGCGGCTCAGGCAATTAAATCTTTGCAGTTGTTTCAGTTTTGCCTCCGAGATTCCGCGACTGCCTCTGATTAAGGGCTTGTTTGCCATAGATTGGGAGCCGAGAGCCTGGGCATTGGGGCTCCGAGAACCCGGCCAGGTCGGCATTTCTATGGCTTTCGGATTGCTGTTGTCGCCAAGTGGAGGAGGAGGCTGCCCAGATATACAAACACACAAAGAAATTGTCAACTACAGCGAGCAGAACAACAGCTTTTGGCATATTTGAGCTGCCTATGTGGAGCTGAGACTGCGTGATCACAATGGAAATGGTGAATGGAGCAGGGACGCGGTTCTGGTGGGGGGATGCCGATCCCGATCCCAGCTGGGAATTATAGCCAAATAGGGCGGTGATCGCTGTAAGGCCAACTTTCCAACTTTCAGCGGATAACAAATCAAACTGATTCATATCTGCCGGTCTGCAACATTGTCAATTAAAAAAGGCAAAACCCCAAAAAAAGAGCAGGAAACATTCAACACAATTTGTAATTGAACCTTATCTCTGCTGGGAATGCGTTAAGTGCAACGGAATGTGGAGAGATCCCAGCAGCCCAAAAGCGAAGTTCATTTAAAACCAAGTTCGCGGCGAGTCATTTGCCCAATCCCAATCTCGACGACCTCTTGCAGCGGCGTTTGCTTAACGGTTTTAAGTGGCAATCACTGGCACCAAGTCGCGCATTGATAACGTTAAGAGAGCCCCCAAAAAAGGCCGCAAAAAGGAGGCAAAACCAGAAGGCGGCCGTGCCATTGCCACAAAGCCAAAAAATCAGCGGAAGATCAGCAAACAAACCGCAAGGCCCCAATGGCAAGTCCAAGTCCAAGACAAACGCGAACTCCAACTCCAAGAAAGACTCGAGAGCCGGCAATTACCAAATTCCGAAAAATAAAGAAATTTTCAAATAAACGAAGCCAACTTGGCAATACACAAAGTGAGAACTTAACTGGCAAAACTCTCAACTTTTCTCAGGTCGGCACTCAAAAAAAAGAATAATTATTGAATAAGAAAAAATTTAATAAGCCAACAGATTAAACTTTTAGATTATTGAAGATATGTTTTTTATGGCTGAATTATACATAAATTTCCAATATTTATATATTTTAATACGTACATTGCACGATCTTTTTTTATATCTCTATTTTTAATTATTCTTTATTCCCTATTTTCCTGAGTGTGCTCTGCTCTGTTATTTTGTGTGGGACCCGCGACCCAGACTCTCACACTGACAGACCCCAGACCAAGCCAGGTCCAAACTGAGGCCAGCAATTACAGTCAAGTGAATAAACGAAACCAAACCGAGCCCAAAACTGCAAAAGCCACCTCCACCCGCTCCGCCTTCAGCTCCTTGCCTTTTACTTAGCCTTTTTTCGCTGGAATTCATCATCATGCGAATTATCCAGCCCCGGCAAAAGGGTTTTTCGGCAATAGGTTTGCCCCAGCAGGGTCTGGAACTCGGATCTCGGACCTCGAACCTCGAGCCTGGTATACCGGGTCCCAAGTCCCGTCTGGTCAAATACGGCCATGCCAATTTAGTTGTCATAGCAGTGGAAGAATTATCGCTTGTGGCGGGCGGTCCACCAAAAATTTTGTTGTCAACTGGCCAATTGGTTGGAGCGTATGCAAGAATGGCCAGAAACGAGGGGCACAATCGCTCCCAGACACGAAGGCAAGGTCGGTCGATGTGAGTTTATTATAAAGCACTGGAAGCAGGAAGGAAGCGTATTCGCTGGCATGGCAGCCTAGGTGTGAGCAGTTAGCACTTAACATAAATGTGAAATATTACTCATAGCCATCCAGAAATAACTTAATTAGAGTGCATGGTATTCCAGGGAATTTTTTAAAAATTTAAATATAATTTATTCAATCGATTAAATATGATCTCTTCTTTGTATATGATAGAGATGAGATTGATAGAGCACATAAATGTATAATCAGGTTTTACCAAAGCTTTACTTATTATATTATATAGAGTGCATTTCAAATTCGATTTCCGTTTCAATCCACACCTGATTTTTGGCAACTCCAGTTTGTCCGATGCGAATTCCGTCCGTATACTCTGCCGTGTGTTGGAGTAATTTGCCACAGGAAAAAGGCAGGGAATCCGTAGGTGTTGTTATTGGTCCTGCCAGCTTTCACAAATGATTATGTTTGATGTGCAGTTAATTTGTGGTTTTTGCATTGCGAATCGAATTCGAATTGGGGCGACAGAAGTGCGAACCCAACGACGCATTAGAGGCGAAAGTACCACGATACCGATACGATCCCCATCCGATCCGATGCGATGCGATCCCAAACTCTCGATGAGTGGCCCTAAATAGCCGTTATACTGGATTATTGCGCCATATTTCATTAAGCAAGTTCTGGCCAGAACAGACTCTCGCTCGTCCAGTCCTCTCCAGCAGTGTTCGCGCTTGGAGTCTGCGGCCTGTCCAGGCTGGATGGCATAATCTCTATAGGCCACATTTATTTCCATGGGTCACTGATAGTGCGGCTATCAAAACACGGGAACACTTTTAAAATCGCAATGAAAAGCGGCAAATGGGATGCACGCGCTAATAAAATGCCGATATTTTATGGCCAACCGAGGGACGAGCGGCTGGCGGGGTGGCAAGTGTGAATCTGCATACGGGAATGCAGATTCCCAACGAAGGCGGAGCGCTTTCTGAATAATAGCTACAGAGTGCGAAAATATGACTAACTTCCTAAAGAGTACATATCTTTCAAAAAAGGGATATAGCGTCTAGGGTATAGCATTATTATTTTGTGACAAAAACATTAAGTTATTTTTCTAAAATTAACAAGGACTTTTTCTCTCAGTGCAGCTCTCTGCACTCCCCTGCCTTTCGGCGCCAGTCTTCAGACTTCAGCTTGTGCCCACACATCCGCAGTCCAGATGAGGGAGAAATCCGATGAGGACGGACCTCCGAAAATGAATTGCAAGTCATTGGGAGTCGGGCCATATCCAGAACACACGTCACTCTGTCTAGGATAAAGCCCGGATGGTACAGGATGCACTGCGCTCGCTTAAGTGCACATTACTCGCATCATTTGTAATGCTAATCAAAGCCAGTCGGAGTCCGAAGCCCATGGAATGGATGCAGTGCCATCGCATTCGCGTATCTTGAGTTGTGCGCGGAGTTAACCTACATATAATGCAGATGCAGATGTGACCGAGGATGGGGTTGGATGTGGGGACGACCCGCCCAACTTGACAAATCTGCTACGCCCACGCTGATTAACAATCGCAGCCGCAACAAACAACTGATAATGAGCGATTGACTCTACAAATGTGACTGCCGGGGAGGAGGAGCTGTGGATCGGGATAGTGCTCCACAAGGTGGGTGCTTTCAATTAGGGCTGGACACTCAAGAGGGCAGGGCTTTAAAGTGCGGTCACTGATTGGAGTGGTTCCTAGTCGCCATTTGGGCACAGGAGCAGTTGGAACTTGTACAATTGGATGAAATTCGGGTAGGGAAAGAGTTTGAACATACCTTGGGATATATAATAAGCAGTGATATATTCTAATTAAATCATTACTCTTTTCAAGAACTAATTTATGGCTGCATTGCCTTATATGTGTGTTCCCAAAATCGTTGTTTTTAACACACCCCCTTACCTCTTTACACACCCAAATGAAACTCTCCCTTTCACGTCCCGCGACCAGCGATTGAATCAATTTAGTAAATCAAACATCTCCCCATCGTCGAACTGAACTACCTACCTACCTATATGTGAAGTCATAACAGCAAATGTACCGTAAAGCAAACATGTTTCAGCCAACTGCCATATAAGCTAAACACTTTGTAGAAATTCCGACTGAAAGGCAACAACAATGGCAACGAACAATCGCGTCATAATCGTTTGTAGCGACTAATTTATGATCTTAATGGCGGCTAATTAACACCATTTTCCACAATTGAAAGATTTTCCATTAAATAAAACACTTTATGGAATGGCCCAGCAGCACGCAGTTCCCGTCGTCTACCGTTTTTTCCCGGCCAAAGAAAGCAGTCAACTCATCCACGTCCACATCCACATCCACTTTTGCTCGCTTCACTAACCTTAACCCCTCACAGCCCCTGTCCATCGGCACTTTCTGTGGCGGAAGTTGGAAGGCAGTTCGATGCGTTTGCAGCACAAATGGAGCAAAACACACAGAACTCCAGGCGGAGAAGTGCAAACAAAGCAGACCCCAAATGAAGGGCTACTAGCTGAAAGGGCACGGTTGGTTAAAGGGGCTGGGACTTCAGGAGCGTCCTATGAGAGGGGGTCAGGACAGAAGGGTGAGACAGCAAATTGACGGCGCTGCAAATCTACAAAAAGTCACTGGCGATTCTCAACGCATGAATGCCAACATTGGCCCATAGAAATTACGAAATAGAAACAATAAAGTAGTATTTACGATGTAGAATTTTTAATACTCTAATGACTAACTCAAGAAATATTGAGGAATTTATTTAAAAACATCTGCTTAAAGCAGGCCATAAATATCTGTAACAGGTGTAAATAAAGTTTTTATTTAATAATGCATTTAGAAGGGTTGTTTCCCAAAATGTCACGGTAACACAAATATACTTTCTTATAGAAACCCCCAACCCCTTTAATCCGCATCGAAGAATGCATGGCACTTGTTCTGGCTAACATATTGAATGAAAGGCCAAGTCAGAGTTGAGTTATTGCCAGTACAGAGTATTCCACGAAATGGAAAAAGTGTTGGACAGGGCAGTTGAAGTGGACTCGCGATGTGTTCGATTCGGTGAGCTTGGTCGAGCTGTCGCCGCCCGTTTGGCTGGCCTGGCCGGGCCTGGCCAGAACTGAGTATCCGATGGGGGATTGGGCTAGGGAATGGGAATGGCATTGGGAATGGAACTGGGAACGGGTGTCCGATCGCCTGTGACGAACGATGCGATCTCCGAGGCGGCGGCAAAGTCACAGGCCAGTCTCAAACCCGGAGTCACAGTCACAGCTGACAACTCACTGAGCGCGCAATGATTAATCGCACAATTGTGCGCTAGAGGTTTGTGTTCTCTCCGGCTTGGATCGGATCTGTGGTGTTCTTTTCGGATCTGTTCGATACAGATACATGGAGGCGATAGAGCCTAGGAGCCGTCGGCGCTGAATGCAGTCGTCGGCGATCGCCTCTGTGCCCTTTTTCTGCTAGTTTTCGTTTTTAATTGCGTTCAAAAGTGTTGCCGGAAGCCATTTACAAAAGGCTGTCACCAGACTGCGGCCACTTTTATCGGAATCAATCAAGGGTGCCCCAGGCCCAACAAAGAGAAAAAAGCGAAATAGAAACACTTTACGCTCTGATTGAAGAGTGTAGACCAGACCCAGACACATTAACCCACGCAACTGTGGCGACCGCGGGACCCCGAGCTTAACCCTCAACTCGAGCGTGGCATGTAATTGAATTAAAGACCGACGGAGGCCTGATTAAAATTCCAGCACATCTGCTTGGCTGGTGTAGCAACTATGCTGGGGAATTTGTGGCATGTCCAAAATGTGGCCACGATCGGCTGTGTGGCACCTGCAGCTAAGCCACGATCTTCGAGACGCTCGCCTCTTGGCTTAGCCAATCTTCCAGCTTATCAGCCGCATTGCAATCTATGTAATGCGCTCCCAATTGCCGGGGCCAGGCTAAAAAAAAAAAAAGAAAAACGAAGTCGGAACTGGGGCCAGCTGATCTACGATCAGCAATCGACCGTGGTTCGATCGATGGACCGATGGACCGATCGATCGGACCCATCGATCTAACCTTAAACGAAGCCAGTCAGCCAAAGAAAGTGATGGGACAAAAAAAAAGAAGACTGCAAAATGTTGCTCGACAAGGACGCAACATGCCAGGCAACATTCTAGTCTCGAGATCCTCCCCAGCTCCTCAACTGCATCGCCGATCGCCGGCGGTGACATCTTGTCAACTCAAAAATCATGATCAACAAAATGTTCGCAGAGTTCGCCCCTCGACCACGAACATTTCTATTGGCAGGCGACAGGAGGATGGAATGGGATGGGATGGCATGGCATGGGTTGGATGGAATGGAATCGACCGAGGCAGACGAGATCATCTTTATCGATCGATACAAACAGGCAGCGGCAGATATTGACAGCCGCCCGGTAGGTTCACACATAAGTGAGGCATCATTCGGGACGTCATTGGAAGCGATTAAAAGGCGCACACACTTTTTAAGGAGCTGCTGTCACCTGGTGGTCGCCGGTCACCCAAGATAGCCGCCGATCGCCAATGGGCACCCAAACGAAATGGTTCACCTGTCAGCGGTGATAATCGGGGCAAGCATCTCGCATTGGGGTAGGTCGTCACTTGGATTCTACAGATGAGTATCAAAGAGGAAGTGATAAATGTGAGGCTTATTCAGAAAATATACCAATTTCAATGGCTATTTAAAACATAAATATTTATTTAAGTAGATTTAAGTATGTGAGTTACCAATGAAGTACAGGACACTAATCAGCATCGTGGGAAGCTAATAACTTTTAATGGAAGCATTTCCGATCTTCACAGTAAATTAGGCTTTATATTTAATTCCCATATATAATTTTTTTTATTTATTTTAAAGTGGATTATGACATACAGCCAAGCACAAGTGTAGTCTCTTTAATAGCAGCTGTTTGGTCTATGTAAGCCACATGAAGTAATGAATTGCGCCGATAAATGCACTTCGACTGTTCGTTAAACCAATAATAAAAATTGTAAAGTGGTTAGCATTTTATTTTAAAAGCGTATCACATAAAACCCCAGAAGTTGGATCCCGATTCGGATCGGATCGGCTCCAATCCATTCCGATGCGATGCCAACCAGATCTGGACATATCTCCCTCGTGCTGTGCACTTCAACGGTTATAAACCAGCTGGCAGGCTAGTTACCGATTTATTGATTTTAATTGCAACCCGAGACGTTTATTTGCAATAAGAATGCGCAAAAGGCCCCGAAACTGTGCAACTGGGGGGATCGCAGCATCGTTGGCCATGACAGTGGCCATAGTTTTGGACAAGTTGAAAACAAATACAAATGGCCATTGGCCAATCCTCTCCGATCCTGTCCAGAATCGCTGGGGTCCCCACCGAGCGTGGGGCATATCATGACATTTTATTGTGTTGTCAGACGGAAAAGTGCTTATTACGCATGCGCAACGGCGTCCAGCGAGCTGGCTTTAATTGTGGGGTGCCACTGGCACATCCACATCCACATCCACACAACGTGGAGGATTGCAGTGCCATGGCGAAGTCAGCTTGCCAGTTTGGTTGTCGTTGTTGTTTACGCCGGCGATTGTTTTACAAATTAATATTATTTTATGATATCGCGTTTGTTTTGCTAATTGTTGCATGTGTGGCGTAGATTGCATTTACAACCCGCCGCCAGCTCAGTTAGGATCCCATGCCATTGGTACCGGTGCGGCTAGTACCTCCAACTCCAACTCCATTCCCAACTCCGGCTCCATCGTTCGGTAGCCGCGGCCGGTGCATTTTGACAGTTTTACGAGCTCGACCAGCGTTGAAATGAATACCTGCTAGGAGCTGGCAGTTGCGACTGGGAAGTTTGGAGCTGGCTGACTTGGCTAACTTGGGTGACTTGGAAGACCCGGGAGATGGCACCGTGTGAGTTGTGGCCATGTCGGCGGCTAGGAATGCGGCAAGCCACCCAAACGTAGGAAGCTCCTAATGAATGCTTAGGCAGGCCATCATAAATACCAGCGAAAGGAATATCTGAGCAAATGGCGAGTTGAGGTCTTGCATAACAATTTTAAACGGCTCTAATGCTATGTTAATAGGTTAACTATCAATATATTTACATTGTTATTTAAAATAATGTTTTTGTTTGGAGCATAACATAACCAGCATCACTATATAAAGCACATGTAGCAAATTTCCGGCAAAGTGACCACCAACATATGCATGTCGTGTGGAATCTGCTGATAATCCTTAGCCGGAACTCCCTTACTTCCAGTCCCTCCTCAGTCATTTGGCGAGTCGTCCCTCCCATTTCATTGGCACCTCTGTGGCGATAAGGTGCCACACTTTGTTTTGCTTTAATTGTCAAATGCTGGTCGTTTATCTTTATGGCAACAGCGGCAACAACGTTGCCTTGCCAGACAGCTTGGCTCGAATCTAGAGTCGGAGTACCACCATTCGCAGTCCCAGTCCCAGTCCCATAGCAACCCATGTCCCATATCCCAGTCCAAGTTCTCTGGACGTCCCTCGCCGAACTGTCAACTGTCAGTCAGTCAGTTGAGTTCAGATGGGCTGGCCTCTCCGTTCCGTAGGACATCAATATGTGACCAGGGTCCCTTCTTCCCTTGACTGAGCTGTGTGTTTGCAGCATGTTGCTCCGCCTGCTGATAACTGATATTTGACAACTTTTGATCCACTGACAGTGACGGCGGCCCGATGTCTGGTGCTGGACATTTAAGAAATTCGACAGCTGCTTGGGAGTGAAAAACAGAAGAAAACGAAGCAAAAACATTGGCATGTCCCTCGTCTATGCAAAAGAGTTTGCATTTTTTCGTGTTTCGACTGACAGGAAACGTTTAGCCGATAATACGAATGGGTAGCTGTCGTTTGACTGTAGGCACCGCCATATCCTTCCTTCCAGTTGTAGTGATATTCTCACATCTTTGAGCGATTTCCCTTATGCGATCTCGACTCCACCCGGATGGCTTCGCGCTCGGTAAGTGCAACAATTCTGCGGGAATTCGCCGTGAAACATTTCAATAAACCCAGTTCGCTGCATGATCATTTCAATAACAAGCTCTCACCGAAGGAAGCCACAAAAAATACAAACATGAAAACGAGCCGAGGAGGAATCGCCTTCCGGTAATGGTTATGACCAGGGAGCCATCGTAATGTGAGTGGAAAAAACACTTTATTGAAATGAGCCTCGATCGAATTGTGGTCTAAATGAACTCGTTTTCAATGAGCGCGGAGAGCCAGAGCCCAAAAAAAACCAAAGGGGTAACATGCAATTTCAGCGTGCTTGATACTTTCAAAGCCACCGACCACCGTCCATCAATTTATGAGGTGGTCAAGATTGTGCCAAAAAATGAAGGTTAAAGAAAAATCCGCGATTGGGTAATTACAAGCAAGTAGCTAACTTGGCTGCCATTTAAGTTGATGAATATGAATTTTTGCTTCTCGAAAATATGCAATTACGCAGCTGGGGTTTATTTGTGCACAGGGAATAATTATTCATCAGGTTAATTTATACATCTTAAGGTAGTATTTTCACTAGAAAAGAATGGTTAGGTTCTATGAATTTTAAATATTTAAATGTTGTTTTTGCTGAACATTTTGCATTATTGTATTTTTTTCTGTGTACGAAACCTTTTTAGTAGTTGGAAAGTTTTCTAATTACCAGCGACACTCTGCAGCGGGCGCATGTTAATTGCCCCAAAGAGTCAACCTAATTATTAATAAGCGCCGACGTAGATGTCTTTGTCAGAGGGCCTGAGCCTCAAAAGGCTGTCATCATTTTAATGCCAACTCGTTATTTTATTTATCATCAACATCATTTCCAGCTCCGTCGCTGACAAGCTGCCAGTAGCTCAGAATCAGAATCGGTATCCGAAGCTGCAACTTCAGGAGGCCACATGGAGCAGAGCTACCTACATATCTGCTGATGGTGATGGAAAGCGGAAGAGGGGGCTTTCCCGGGTCCGAAAGGGTAGGGAATAGGAATAGGGAGCAGCGCCGTAACATCGACTACGGCGCAGATAAAAGCCTTTCCATGTCGCTTCAAATTTAAGTTTTCAATTAAAAAAGACATAAAATGTACAAGTATGAGTGGCTGTCTAGCGCATCTGTGTGCAGCAGTATCTGTGAGTGACGTAGCTGCTGCCGAGCGGCGACTTCATCAAGCGAGTAACAAATATTGTAAAGTAGTTTGACTTTGACAGAGCCGTCATAACTGTTCAAGTATCCGACAGGGGTTAAGTGGGAGCGCAAAAGGGGGTGGAGCTGGCTGGTAGACAGGGGTAAATCTTCTTTTAATTATGAGAATTCTTTCATCATTCATAAAGACCAATAAAGTGTATGAATTAACACACAATTTGTATATAAGAAAGAGCATAATTAAATGCTATTAACATAGATGCTTTCAAAAATTCTTTGAACTTGCAACATTTACTCCAATGCTAACTTGTACCTGCTCTTAAAAAGAAAGATACATTAAAGTACAAGGTACACATTAAAATTAATTATTATTATTTGCAGTGCATTTGAAGTTCCAAGCACTTCCATCGCTCAACATTATTTCTCACCAAATTAACACTCGACGAAAACCGTTCTAACCACCACTGCCAACAAATTAAACTTGTAAACTTCGTTTTTATGATTATTTCCCCTCGAAAACTAATGCGATCCATTTAAATTCCAGAAAAGGTCTAGCGCTTACAAAAGTTCACCGAAATGTGGAGCATTTATCAGTTTTTATTGCTCTATTTGCTTGGCGCGCTGATGTTCACTTTTGTCTGAGCCACCATTCGCTTGATATGCAAATAACTGAATTTGGTGTTTTTCAACGCACATATATATATTTTTGAAAACTTTATTGCCTCACGCTTTTCACACAAAATTAATGCAAACTGGACACCATTGAAATGGTCGTTAGTGGCCCCCGTCCCCCCCTTTCAACAGCCATTGTGGCCAAAAATTGTTAACTTGTGCCCATTGTGCGGGTCAGGCTTTGGCTTTGGCATTGGGAAAGTGTGGCACTCAACTTGGCAGTTCTATGGCTTTCATTGTTGGCTTTCCGCTGTTAAACGGAATGGAACGGATTCAACCGGGCCCCGGGCCGTCTTTTGAGCTAAAAAGATAAAGACAATTATTATCGCCATTATCGCCAGCATCTGTTCTTATTGTGGCCAGAACGGAGCAGACCTGACCAGGCCACTTCCTACGTTTGAAAATGATATGCTGGCAGTGGCAGTGGGAATGGCACCGACTGCGACCGCATACAAATTGGCAATAACCATCAATTGGCGGCCGAAAAGCAGCTCTTGGCCAAAAGTTGTTCGCAGGCAGTGTTGTTTGCATTAGAATGAGCTATGCCGGGCCAACAGGAATGCCGATTACAGTCGTTGCTCTCCTTGATTCGCTTTCTTTCTATTTTTATTTTTATTGCGGCATTGTCTCCGCTTTTGGCCATACTCTAAATCGATGATGTTTTCTCGGTCGGGCTAAGCAGGTTCCGCGTGCCACTTGGCAAATGTATGCATACTTGAAATAAACAAATAATTTGCAAAGCATACAAACGAATTTATCTCACGGTTCGTTGTATATGGATTATTATTTACAAAACAGTTATAATAATATCACAGATTTGTCAAGTGAAGAGTTTAACCTGCAATTCGTTTATATGCCACTTTGTTAAGTTAAATCTTAGCTTAGGACATAAATTTATCTTCACCTTGATTTGTTAAGAGTACAAAAATAACTAAACATTTAACTATGGGATGGTTGCATTCTAGCTTCTAGAGATCGTGTACCGATCAGCGGCCATAATTGTATTTTCGGCATTCGATTCCGACCAACAAATGCGAATGCGAATACTAACTCGATTGCACTGTTTGGACAAATGCCACTCACACACTTGGCCACAATCCGAGTCCGAATCCGCATCTCGGCATCAGCTGGAGCCTGTCGATGGTATTTGTAAGCTGTAAGCTGCTGCCCATTGTTCTGGCCAAATTCACATTTGCGCCGGCTGCCGCCAGCTGCCAGCGGCTTCTGTTGCCGCTTTTATTGAATGTGTAGCATTCCAGCTAGCGTATAATTGTAGCCTCTGGTATGATAATTTTCGTGGCATCGCATCGGATTCGATTGCATCGAACCGCATTGATGTTGCAGAATGTTAAGCGAAATGTTAAGTATCCGCCAATCGGGCGGGGTGAATCCCCACCATATGTACACAGTGATATATATCTATAGCTGCATAGGTCACATGAATGCGTGCATAGCTCGAAGTGAGAGGATGGGCCATTAATTAGAGGCCCCAGTTCGCTTTGGCGCCCGTTGCTTCGAGATATTTACCCAAAATAGACAATTCATCAATTCGGCGCCCTGTTGCCAACCCCCTGGAACCATTCAAACTGTCAACTGTAGTTGAGATGGGGACCCTACCAAGTGTCTCCCAGTCCCCTGGAGCACCTCGCGCCATTCGATTCTGGGTTCTCTGGTCTAGGTCCTCGATAATTGCACTGTCACTTGGCTGAAGACATGGCAATTTGTGGCCATAAAAGCGCGCAAATTTGTTATGAGTTTGCCCTCTCGCTCTGTCATAGTGCACAATGAAAAACATACAATATAAGTTAATGAATTATTTGAATAAATTACAAGTTTAAATCAGTCTAAGGAGGCTAGAAAATGTATTGAATTAAGAGCAAGAAGCTGTTTCATAAATAAAAATTATTATATTATCCATATAAGATAAGTATACAATTCTATACTTTCCATTGTTTGACAAAATCCCCACATATTTTCGGCCTAGTTGCTGAAGCTATCACTACAATTTTCGCTGACTGTATCCATCTCAGTCTTTATGGGACCGTTGATGAAATGGAAATGCAAAATACTCGGGACCCAGACCTAGAGCCAGTCGCAGTCCGCATTGAAATCCATTTAATCGAGCCATCATTCTCTGGTTGCCATCGTCGGCCGCTGTTGATTTATGAAATATTTTGCGCCGCACTCTCGCAAATGAAAATCCATTGCCCATCGTCCGATTTCATGGAGACGGGCACGCGTTCTGTATCTGAGTGAGTATCTGGGAGATACTTTGGCTCATGGATGAGTTGGCCAGTCGGCTAAGAGCCAAGATCTCCTCAATGCTCGTTCATTGCTAAGCAGCTAAGAGGCGTTGCACATAATTTGCTTTGATCTGTTTCGCATTTGGCCAGCTGTCAACTGGAAGATCTTTTTGGGAGGCAAAGGGCCAAGGGGATAGCCCTGATCAGAACTTGATGGCTGACAATGGGAGCAGGAACTTAGGGGGATTGGATTATGGAGGGCCTGCTGTTTAGGCGTAGGTTTTTAATACCAATTGGACAGATTTTTGCAATCAGCTTGCACGTCCGCATTAATTTGTTGCAATAACAAATTGAAAGTGCTTGGCATATTTTACGAGAATCCCACATATGAATGAAAATTACGATTTATATTTAGAATTTCCTGAACCAATTGTATTAACATAAAACCTTCACAAAACCATTAAACCTTCAAGCCTGAAACGAAATGTATGGTAATTCAAAGTGACTCTTCAAAATTGCTTCTAATAATGCTGCCTCTCTTCGAACTTAAGATCAACGATAAAGCCTAAAACAAACACTCCAAATAAAAATACGAAAGCACGTCACGTTTTTTTTACCCCCCAAAAAATGAGTTTTAAGTGGTCCGTGGAAGTGTAACAGTCTCGCTGGAAATATGTTATGAAAATAAAAAACGCATCTTGAGACTCGGATGTGTAACAAATTGAGGTTTGGGGCCAGACCAAGCCCACATTATCACTGTGATAAGGCCATCGATCGCGGCCTACCAGTTCTGGGTCCCCCATCTCGGTACCACCAATCCCATCTGGATTTCAAATCGCACA
Source organism: Drosophila simulans (assembly GCF_016746395.2). Classification (NCBI taxonomy): domain Eukaryota; kingdom Metazoa; phylum Arthropoda; class Insecta; order Diptera; family Drosophilidae; genus Drosophila; species Drosophila simulans. The sequence continues at coordinate 6,272,098 of NC_052522.2, forward strand.
GCTGTCAGTGGTGGGTATACTCCGAATGCACTTGAGACATTTCTCTCGAACTTCAACGCCTGCCAGCCCGCTGTCAAAATATTTCAATGGGTACCCGATTCCGACTCAAACTCCGACTCCAATTCCGATCCCGTTCCCCGATCTCATCTGGATTTCATTTTTATGGGCAGGGATCGACGCGCTGTGCGGTCTTTTGATGAGATCTCAATATGACGGCTGTCCAGGGTGATTGTCTGGGTTTGTTAGACAAATTAAATCTGCTGTTTTCAGTTTTCAATATAAACACCCAGAGGCCGAGAGCCGAGCCAGATGTGATTGGGATTGGGATTGGGTTGTGATCGCTGCCGACTTCTAAGTAAGTGAAACTTGTTCTAAGAGACCTTCCCAATTTGCCACAGAGCCGCATTCCCATGTCGCGTTTTGTAACCGCAGATGATCGGAACGGGGAGATCGGATGATCGCTGGATAGTTGGATACCCTGGATGCCCGGATCGCTGGAGCGTCTCTTGCTGGCGATCGCAACACCACTGCCTCAACACCACTCGCATTTTCTTGTATTTATAAGGTTTCTGTCATTTCTGTTAAGGATTGAGTTATTTGCTTGCCGATGGAGCTCGTTGCCAAGGCTCACGTGTGTTTTTTAGTACCGAGAGTGCCTTTGGGGATCCCAGCTCTTGTGTTTCGCATGCAGAAAATGCGGTTGTTTGTTATTGTAAGGCGATACTTTTTGCCGTCGATCGCACCGATAAAGATTGTCGCACTTCTTTCCGTCTACATAAAATGCTGAAATATTTGAATAAATCATAGATGGCATCGCTTTTTCATATCTCATCCAAGCTTGGCCAGCAAACAACACGGCATAGGTATTTTAATCAAGTAAAATTCCATCTAAGTACCTTTCTAAAAACCTTTGATAATTAAAATAGTTATTTCTGGCCTAAGGCGATATTTCTTATTAGTATTAGTACTTTTAACTTAATTCACAATTGTTCTTTCTTTTACCAATAAGACAGTTTAACATCCACCTGTGTATGTGACGAAAATTTAATTTTCCCAAGGGCTCTTTCCTGTGCTCTCTAATTATTTTGCACAGCAAAAGTGCCTGTAAATTGCAGTTTCCTTGCCGACCCCTAATGGCATTAATTTGCAATGTATGACAAAGGATCTTTTGTTTGCATGCGATTTTAGTGTGCTTGGCATTAACTTTGGTCATCCTCAGAATTCCCACAGCAATCAAAACTAATTTAATTCTGATAAATGACAGCTGCAGTCAACAATATTATTATTACTAAACTTTGCCAAAGCTGTCAGAGGACAAACAATAAAATTGCAATTAAAGGCGAAGCTATAAACATTTGATTGCTATTATTATTTACCAATAACAAGGACAACTAACTAATACACACACAGACACACACACACAAGCCTAGATAAATTCACAATGCACACCACACACGCACAATTGTTTGCCAGCAAATTGATAAAATAGCAATAAAGTTAATTTTACATGGAGCAGCAGGAGCAGCCTCGCATCAATATCGATATCTAAATCTGAATTTGCCTTTATTGACAGTGTCTTATCATAACTAAAATCATTTGCATGCAAACGAGGGGGCCTGGGGGTGGCCTAAAGAAGAAGAAGAGCATGTCGCCTAGAATGAGGCAAACATGAAAATTCAATAAGCATAAGACTTTCGAATTTACGACGAAATTAACAATAATATTGCAGTTGCTGAGGGCGCAACACGAAAACTGCCATCTGATAGGGGACACTTCTATCTGTCTCACCGCCAGTTGCCCCCCACCGAGAGTTGCTGGATCCGCATCCATGGGCGTTGTGCGAGAGGGGGTTAATAAATATGAAAGGCACACTTTCAAGTGGGAAGTTACTGCGGTAAGAGACTGACCACTATGTGGCTACATTAATATTGATCTTAATAAGGTAAACGTATGCTTAAAATAGTAATGATTATTATAATAACATGAAGCATTTGCTATAATGACATTCTCGTTGATGTTATAACAACCAAAACAATATAGTTATCTTAATATCCTTTTGCAGAGCATTAACTATTCGCATTTAAAGAACGCATTGCCGCTAGCTTCTTTTTTTACAGTTTAATGCATTTATTTAATAAATCCATATAGAATTCCGGCACAACGCCCGCGGGGCACAGGCGACTTGGCCATGGACGTAGATGGGAATGGGGTTGGGGATGTTGCTTTCCCATCACGCACACAAAAACTGGCACTTGAATGGTTTTGCCCAGCCACTGAGGACCCCACCTCCGGAATATCCAGACCATCGACCATCGGCCATCGATTGTAAACAATTTTACGAGCTCGCTTGCAATAATCTACGCAATTTTATTGACACTCGGCTCTTTTTGTGAAGCGAGTAATTCATGCGTTTGTCTGTGTGCTTATCTCGCCGCGGGACATCTTAAGTTTTTCGCTGGAGAAAGGGGAAAATTTTGTGGTCGACTGGGGCGTGGGGTGGTTAGGTACAAGGCCCTTAGACAAAGCCCCAACTTTCTCCGGCGATAAGGCGACCCACTTGAATCGGGGAATGCGCTTACAGGTTGTCCCATTTCGGGAAAGGTCTCTCAAGACCTATCTGATTGTCACCTAGCGGCTGACTAATGAACTGCTAGATGGGATTGGGATTGAGATTGAGATTCGGATGCGGACTCGGACTTGCAGTGGATGGCAGCCCGTCTCCGGTAGCTGTCTCCATTGGCCTTATCTGTATTTGGTAGCCAACTATCTGGCAATGCCATCTCTCACTGTGCTACTTAAATGAGGCACTAAAATCCCCCGCATGCCCCTCGACAATTCAGAATTCTCTGCCTGCTTCCCGCGGCTCGTTTATAAAATTTAATCGCTTGTCATATACTGCAATCGTATTAATTTCCCGCTCCGTCTGACATGTAATTATATGTATATAAATATTTATTTAAATGCTTACTTATTTATGGTTTTTATGCTAGCCAGCTCGCTTTCCGTTTTTATTTATTCGTTTTAAGGCCTGGCTATTTTTAATGGTAGTCACAGAGAATAACATTCTTTGACGATGGGAACTCCCACATTAAATTCTCCTTAAGCTCACCTTTCTATTTTAGTTCTTTAGCTTTCCAATCAGCATTTTTGGGTAAACAAGCCATCTAAGACTCAATTAACCAACAGATACATTCACCAAAAACACAAACCCGAAAATTCGGTAGATTTTTTATCGATTTTTTTTCTTACATACGAATACAGACTTTCTGGTGTTTTCAAATTAAACAGCATAATTATTAACCTTTAACATTTTCACGCTTGAGCGTTGTGGGAAACGGAGAAAAAACACAGCTCCCAAATGAGATAAAAAATGTTCCGAAAATGAGCTCAGCATAGGGAATAGTAGCCAACCCTTTTTTTTCTATATGTTTCTGGATATTATTTATGGGTGTCCATTTGTCAGCTGCGGATGCGGATGCGCAGGCAGCCGTGACTAATCAGCCCGCGCTGCTCGTTCGCATTCCGGGCTACGGTTACGGAAACTTTTGCCGGCTGCTAATTGCCGTGAAGGCGCCGCCTCCGAAGGGGGTAAGGGGGCAGAAGGGGGTCCCCAGCCCACGAGGCATGCAAATTGCGGCAACAAGTGCAAGATATCCCGGCATTGTCCTACCACTCTCTTCATTTTCTTGGCCCGGCGATTCCAGCTTAATTATCATAGCGCTATCGGACACTCGGCACTACACAGTGAGAAATGTTGAAAGTTCTCAGCTTTTATCTATTCTATTTAAAAGTTTAAGCACAGGTTAACAATTTTTTGTAGTAGCCCACAGTAGCATGTATTTTTTTCTCGATTTTTGATCAGAAAGTGGCCAAAAAGTGTCACACAGAAGAAGGAACGACTGTTTTGCGATGCTAATAATGTAAAGTTACTGTCCCTATCACTCCTTTATTGATTTTGAAAAAAAAAATTTTTTTAATTTTTTTAAATTTTGTAAGGGGTAACATCATGATTTTTTGAAAAAATCGACCAAAAATAAAAACTTAAGTTTTGAATGCCAATCGATTAGGAATGTCAATACAAGCTAAAAGAGGCATGACATTCAATTTTTGGAGCAATATTGCCATTGTTATGGACATAATAGTGATATCTTTAGGCCATAAAATCAGGACATCCACATATGGGGCAGCATACTGTTTTTTAAAAAATGGGGACTATTTCAAAACAAAAACAATTTAATGGAAAGCTAATATGAATTGATTTTTAAAAGTGTGGGATGTTGGATTAGCAGCTCCCCGATTTGAGTGTGTACAACCAATCAGCAGCTGCAAGTCGCCAAATGAGCAACCCGAGTCAGAGTCAGCTTCAGCTTCAGATTCCGATTCAGAGGCAGAGCCTCATGTGTCACCCGGATGCTGGCTGCAACGTGTTGCGCTAATTTTATATGCAAATTATGGCAAAAGCGCGACTTGTATGCTAATTTAACTCCTCTTGTTCGGCAAACCCCCGCCGCCCGCGTTCCTGCTTTTAGCACTCCTTTATTTTAATGATCTTCGCTTCGCAGGCTGGCAAATATTTGGGGAATGCGCCTTCTCCGCTGCCTTCGCCACGAATGTTTGCGTTTTTATCTGGCGCAAAAGTGTGAAATTTTGACACGACGTCAAAGCAATTTCCCGCTTCACTTTGCCGCGATATGTGGATCAGACTTAAGCTGGGAATCGAGGGAACTGGGAACTGGGGAGCACTCCTTTCACCGCATCAGGGCCGTTAATGATTTTCGAATACATCATGCTGGGCCTCATTTTAGCACACTCGTGCATACTTAATTTCGTTGCTCTTATTTGACTGTCGGAGTTTTTGCACTTTTCACTTGGCAGCTTGTCAGATATGTGTGTAAATTCTTTTTTCGGCGATGCTTGTAAGCCTTCTGAACTGAACTGTATCTTAATTAGAAGTGCCAGCTGACTTTTTTCGAGGGACTTCATTTATCGGCATTTCCATTCGGTTTCCTGTAAGCCCGAATGCCAAAAAAATATTGGCAGTAGTAAAATCCGAATTAAACCACAAACTAGGTCAGTCTGAGTTAATCACCCTGCAGGCAAAACTTTGTGCAATCAGGCAATCTAAGCCATTTTTTTGGCCAGCATATGGCGCGGGTACACAACGAAATAGAAACAATTTATGAAAAATTTATAGAAAACGCCGAACGCAAATCAAGTGTTACTAAATTGTGAATAATGACTCCATCGCGGCCAAAACGACCCGAACTTGCTGACCAAATTTCTGAACGCTACAAAAGACCAATACAAAGTCTAACGAATCTAATCAAAAGATAAACTCACGCGCATCGACGAGGAAAGCCTCCTAACGAGTATTTTAAAGTTTCAATCAAAAATTCGTTACACTTTGCATGGGGATTTTGGTTTTTGGCTTGAGGATGGGGATGGCAGCTCGTGCAGCTAATAAGCTGCGGCTTACAGAAATGCGGCAATAATCATCATTTATTTTTTGAGCTCCCCCTCTGCTACTCCACACTTTTTCGATATAAGTTTATATATTTCTTTTGTGTTTTTATCTTTATTTTTGTTTCGCCGGGCCGCAAACATGAAATTATGATTTTTATTGAAGAATTCGCGCAGCGGGCGGTGTAATTAATCAGCGGTCGATGGAATAAGAGGCGGCAGCGTGAAACGGGCGAGGTCGAGTGTCAGCAGAGGCGGCAACAAGCAAGATGCCCCAGCTCCCCTTTCGCCCCTAAAAAAAAGACGGCCCCCCCTCGAAGACGGTGGCTGTGCTGCAGCTTTGGGGTCAGCCACGTTGCGTATGAGTAATTTTTGTCGGCAATGGCCGTCCCGCTGCGAAAGTGAGTTTAACGGTAGTTTCGACCGCCTAACAATTCCATCACGTTTGATTTGAATCGTTGCTATTGTTGGCCAACTGCCGCTGCTTTTGGGCCACACACGACAAGCGGGGTGAGGTAATAAGTGTTTTAATTTCAAGATACCCTTTTTTATCGGTGAGATCTGGTTGCAGATCAGTCAATTCAGAAGTTGTTATTCTACCTGCTCTCAGACAAAAGATTTGAATTTTGAAGATAGAATTAGGTAGATCTTGCCAAGGATTACATAATTTCTGTTGCATACTTCGCGGCGTCTACTGGGTACACGTTGTGCCAGATCTTTCTCGAACTTGTCTTCAACAATGTTACCACTGGGCGGCGACTTTTTCGCTGGCTTGTTAGTCCGAGCCACTTAAGCCAAACCTAAATTACGCCAAAATCGATTGCAATTGCGTTGATTATCGCTGTCCAAGCCGGCCGTTGCCGAATTTATCGCCCGCAAATGCATTTCACGCGAAATTTATGTAGTTTGCTCTGGCCCTGGGTGCCCCCCAAAAAATACTGATACATATATATAGAAAGACGCGTGTATATAGAGGATTGGAAGCTGGATCCGAGTGGTGGCTATTTGGCCACCGGTTTTAAGCGACGGTGGCAGCCGCAGCCGGCGCTCTTTTCGGACTTGCAGCTTATCGTGGCAATTACAACGAGAGATTTATATGGGCCGAGGGGCTCGGCCACAGGGGTGGTGGCCAAAGAGGGGGGCTCCAAAAGGGGGGAGGAGTTGACTCCGCTGGCAAACACCCGCACGGAGTTCAAACGAACGCAGCCGGCAGCCAAAAACGATCCAACTAATCGCCAAGTGTTTCGCCTGATGTTGTTTTTTCCCCTTTATTTTCATTTTCGGGCCACAAAATGTCGAATTAAATGGATTTTTATTGAAATCAAGTTGCTGGATGCTGGGCGAAGGGCAGGGGGCGGGAAAGCCAGTGGCTGAGGCGGCAAACGGCCGCTGATTGGATCTTAAAGGATCTAATTGGTCTCCGCCAAGTCGAGACAAGGCTAAATCACTGTGCCACGGTGGTCGTGAGGGGTCAATTGAACTGGCCTGATCTACGACAATTGCAACGAGGTCTTGCAACCGAGAATTTGTGGTTAGAACGGCCGAGATATGATCGGAAAGGCTTCATAAAGTTCCAGCAGTCAATGTCTGGGAGATTGCGAGATAATCATTTAAAGTGTATTGAGTAATTGAACCGAAAGCTGCAAATTAAGTGCAAAATAATATATAACGATTGCTGAATGGTATGTATACCTCTATAAAAATATTGATCTTTTCAAAGATAATAAAGGGGCTAATAGACGAAAGAATTATTTAAAATATCCAAGACTTTTATTTACTATACTTCGGAGTTTCGCAAGTGGACAATCTACGCAGATTTCTTTACCAATCTTCTGTAAATGGATTCCAGGAATCAAAAGCCCGAAGGCAACTGAGATTGGCGAATAGAGTCATAAGCATATTAGAGCACATCGTTGCCATATAGAGTTATTCACGGCCAAGTGCATTACTAATTGGCAGCAGATTTTTATCTAATCCAGCGCCATGAATTACAATTTCAACTAATTACAGTGGTACCTGTGAGGAGTGGAACTTAGCAGCTGAAGGATGCATCGCAGCCATGTGGGCAGAGCCTTAGATGCGACTCCAGTCTGCGGCTGCATCCAGAATGCAGAACGCGATCTCCTCGAGTGCCGGCGTTCAATGATTTATTGGTTTGTAATTTCCATTCGAGCCCACGAGCTGAACACCAATGAGCCGGCTCCATAGCTCTCAAGACCCAGTACTGCTCCGGTTGCTCCCGCTGCCTAGACATGAACATGCGACAGGAAAGGCAAACACGGACACTGAGTTCCAGTCCAACTCCAAGTCCAAGTGCAAGTCCAAAAGACCCGCCAGCGGTTTCCAAACTGGGCCTAAAAACGATGATGGCCACGAAGGCTCTACCTAGCCTTGGTCGCCGGTTGACATCGGAGCAGCGTCAACTAATGAAGATGCGCGATGCATCATGCACTTCCTCCACGTCTCGAGTGGTGCACCACTGTGGTGCAGCTTGGCATCGAGGATGTGTGGTGTGCTGTGGTGTGGTGCCCAGTCAAAGCCCAGAAGCAATTTTCGTAATCAGAGAAATTCATAAAAATTAAAAGAGTCATTTGCATGTTCGTGGCCAGTCAAGGTTGGGAAGCTGTGATCACTAAAAACAGTGAAATATAGGTAATTTAATATTAAACATTATCAATTTATTCGTATATTTATATTTTTATAGTTACCAAATAGTTCACATGAAATTGCAATTAAATAAAATAACTAAAATTAAGGAAATTTTGACCTTTTGAAATATGTATATGAAGTTGTATTTTAAGGTAGAAAAATCTTAAAATTTATAATAGTTTTAAGATCACATAGATCTTGATATTTAAAAATATGTAAAAATATTTATTCCATGGCGGAATGAAGATCCGTATTAACTTTCACTGCCCGGCTTCATTAAGCGAGGCCTCACCGTACAAAGTCAAGTAACGCAAGAAGGATTTGCCAAGAAGCGACCAAAGTCTTGGCCTCTCCTCAACTGGTTTGCGCCAAGAGCTCTCGGCATTTGGGTGTAAAATAAAGGAATGACTAATTTTTCAACGTTTCGACGAATGATAAATGTGGCATGTGGCGAGCCCGAGAGCAATCATGTTGCACTGTCACTTGGGGCACACACACACCATACACCACACACACCACATCGCACAAACTTACCCAGACACTTGCAATCACAATCGCAATCCCAGAACACGTCTCCTAAGCTCTGGATGCCACGCTGGAATTGTTGCAACGTCATAATTATCCACCCAGAGCCACAACCTACACCCCATCCCCAATTCCATAGCCATTCCCATGCCCAATCCCAACTCCAGCCGCATGCACATACTCGACCGTCGTCCTCGGCCCTGAAAATGAGTAACGACTGTGGCAGTAAATGGACAACGACGACACAGACTTCTCCAGACCATACAGAGAGGAAAAGTCCTTTTAAATATGATTAAAATATTTAAATGCCCTTAGATATCTTTGAAATCGTTGTTATAAAAACTAGAGAAGATGGATTTACAGGAAATTGAGCAATAGCTATCTTAAAAATACCATCTTCAAGCAGTTAATTATTTTAATATATTATATATATTTTCTCTCTGCATTACATGCATCCTAGACCACAAGTGGGTTCCATATATCTCGACCCTCGAAACTCATCAAGCGGCTAACTGAAAAATTTACATTTTACAAGAGTGACGATCATCCCTAGTTGCCAATTCGAGTCATTAAGCCAGTGGCCAGTGGGATCAGGTAAATGTTGTCAAGGAGATTTAGGACCTCGCCTCGCTGAGTTATGTGACGAAGGATTCGACATGGACTCCATAGGGAGCGACATGCGTTCGAGGTGGTCTGGCAAATATGGCCCACTCTAAGAGTAGCACCAGACCACTGCAAGTGCCAAGTAACTGAAGAATGCCCTGAAGGAGTCATTTTATAGTCATCATCGGAAGTTGTCCAAGGCCCAAGCCGCAAGTCCAAGGAACCAGGCAGCCGAACAAGTCGCTGTAAACTAGTTTCGAGCATTTAATGAAGTCATTAAAGGCCGCGCGTGTGGCGCGATCTCAAATTACTTGGCATAACCGAAAATTACATACAAATGAGGGGCAGAGGGGTCCTGGGAGCCAAGGAACTGGATGCACTGGATGCACTCGAGGGCCAGGAACCTAGCCCTTGAATAGGACGCGCCCAGAAGAGCTTAAAATAAACCCAGGAAGGGGTCGCAGGCGCAGGAGCAGGAGCATATTACAACTTACAAGCAAGGGGCACATAATGGATCTGGAAACTGGACGCGGTCTCTGGGACAGGGTCTTCAACTGGAAACTGGGCACCAAGAACTGGGAACTGGGAACTCAGAACGGGACTGGAACTGCGACTGAGCGACTGTCAAACCGGTAGACGAGAAGAACAACAAGAGGAACAACCTTCAGTGCCGACTGCATCCGCGAACTAATGACTGTGCAAAAATGAGTGACGCAGCATCGAACGGCCAGTGCACTTGGAGAACACTTCAAGCTAATTATAGTCTATAATTTTATCATCCATAGCGTGTATTGAATTCTGATTGAATTTTATACGAAACAAAAACTTAATTATTTTCTCTGATCAAAAGACATAACATTTTCTAGCTGAGTCCATATTTTCTCCCAGTGAAACCCTGGCGAATCCGGAGTGGGGATGTTGAATCCTGTGGCGAACAGCTGCCCGAATGGATGGCGCGTCTTCATATGCAATGGCCATATTTAGATAAGGCAACGACAAAATTTTTACAATATAAATGCTAAGTCTGCGCCGCGTTCCTTTAATAAGAATGATGTAAAACGCATTGGGAATGAAGTGCAGTGAAGTGGAGTGAAATGAAGTGAGGAGCGAGCACGATGAGAGTTAAATTCGTGTTGAAATAAATTAATTGCGCTAACTTGCAACTCATGCGGCACCCGGCTTCAGGTGGCTCCAAGTACCCCTGCCCATCCTCCGCCTCCGCCTTGGAGATCCCTGTGTATCTGGGTACTAGGCCAAGGCATTCCCAACTTGAATTTGTCGTCGGAACTGGCGGAGATTGGCGGTGGATCGCGGTGGCTCTCGGTGGCTTTTGGTGGAAGCTCGCCTGCAGCATCATGAGTGCCATCGATCAAAGTCTGCGTGCAGTTTGAGTTTTGAGAGGGACTTGTGGTCTTCGTAAGACCCAATGAAGATGGGGCTGTATATGAGGTTGGTTTTCTTTTTTTTTTTGCCGTTGTATTTTGTGTCTCGCCTCGAGTCAAATGTCCACAAATTAATTTTCTTTATTAAATTTCAGCATGAAAAATGACGCGAAAAACGCTTCCGCATGCGCACCGAAAAATCTCCAGCTCAAACTCAGGTGTCGGCTACTGGCCGCAGACCAGGATCTCAGACCAGCTGACCAGCTGAGCAGCAGAGTTGGCCATTTTAATTTGGCTAAGACAATGTGCCGTTCTGGGAGATTCCTCGAACGTACGCCTGACCGTTTAATTGATGAGAAAAGGCTTAGAAACAAGTGCCACACAACTGAATTCCTCATTTCGTGTTGATTAATTCCTTGGCCATCAGAAGCCCCAAGTATCCAGCTTCCTTAACGGGTTTTGAAACGCCTCATGGACTATTGATGAGCTGCAATGGGTGCTAGATGTTTAATAAATAGAGGGGCCGTACCCCATTGATCTCACACTAAAGCTGCTCGATCAAGGCTGCGAATAGATTTCGAGATCGTTTATCCGATCTATGAGATCAACTAGAATTGCTACCAATTCGGGGCAGTTTAGTTAATTAACCGAACCAATTACCAAGCTTCGTTTAAGAACAGCACAAAGAGAATAAGTTCAACAAAGACCAGAGCACGAATTGAAACCAAATTAAGCCTGAGTGAATACTTATAATGAAGAGATTAGAGAAAAAAGGTCCGAGTCATTTCCACATACACACACTGGAGCACAACTTCAATTAGGCCGAGTTGAATGCCGAATGCAAAAGGGGCCAGGGACTTCGAAAAGGAATTGGAAATAATAAGGCGTAACTAAATGGGCGCTTTAGTCTATAATCATGACACAATTTCCGCCGTAGTCTCGGGCTCACTCCAACTGCCAACTGGCAACGGGCAACTGGTATATTTCCCGCCCGCGTTTGTCAGGAAGTTCTCAGACACATGACTTCATGACTGCTACTGCTCCGATGAGTCGGCACAAAAGCGGACTACTTACATGTGGAGCATCGAATTCCGCGTCACAGTTGAGAGTTCAACATGAAGGGAAGCGACTCCACCACGGTCCCCGTAAGTAGCAGCCTAAATGAAGGCGATGATGATTTGTAATAAATTGAATATTAACCAGCATTTGTTCGGTCTCTGGCAAATTGCCAGCCATATAAGGCGGTGAAGTCGCTATGGGAGCACCGAAAGAAAAAATCTTCAAATGGGAAAATAATATTCATACTTTAAAGTGTAATAGTTATCACCATTATAAGCAATGCCACATAACACGAAGTAAGCATTTAAACAAACAAGTATTGATAAAAAGTATTCTTAGCTTGAATTCTTCTATTAAGCAACTTATGTGCATACTTTCACATATCCTTCTTTGGTAAGCAAGATAATTGATTTATTTTTCCTGTGCAAAAAAAGGGGGAAAATTATGTTAATTCCTATTGCCCTTTGAGGAGGAAGCTAGATGAATGCCAGGCGCGAGTGTCACTCATTTGCACTCGTTTTCTGGACCGCGAACAGGCCAGATATGACAGGTGCATCAGGTATACCTCCTCGGCGATCACCTCATTCTGGTGTTTCACTCCCAGGTCTATAATTAAGATACCAAAGTGGTGTAATGCGCACATTGTTTCGGTGGTGCCAACCCAGGGCAAGAAAACAAAAAAAAAAACAAGAGAGAAAAGGGTATATAGGAAGTTCCCCGTTCGGCTGTATAATTTGTGAACAATTACGCTTTGTAATAGCATTTAATGACTTCATTTTCCGAAATAGCGGCGTCTGGCATTCCATTGCGATCTTATCGCACATCGTATCGTAGCTGCTTTGGCTATATGGAAAGCTCTCAAGTTATGTGGGAAAAGAGAAATTTCCTCGTCGCACAACTCAATTCTGAATGGTAAGTTATGCCAGCAGCCTGGTGTTAAGTGCAAAATAACTTTGTTCAAATCGGACCTGGTTGCAAAACAAATTTGTAGTGCAAATTGCAAAAAGCTTTTAGTATTATCAGTCTGGTAATCTGATCCGATTATCATAGGCAGTGCACATTATGTGGAGACCCCGCCTAGACCAACTTGTCGGATCAACTTTGGCCAATCCATGCCCTAATCCCGGCCAGTGTCATTAAGAGTATTTAGTGGCAATCCAAAAACTGGAACTGAAACTGAAAAGGAAAAGGAAACTGGTACGTAGACTCTGCGATGTGGGACTGGGACAACGATCCGATCCTACTGCCCATAATCGTAAACATCACTTTGCATAATAAGAATGCTCCATCAATTTGTGCGCTATCTAAAGTGATATTAATTAAAAGATCATTTATTATCGGTGTGCATAAAATAGCAAAATGTTCATCCTGCTGACGGACTGGGCCTCATCACTGCCAAATGGAATCAGGCTCTTGGAGAAGAAGTTGTCGCATGGCGCGTTGATATTTATTGATACTGACAATGGACCGAACTCCCTTCTCGCATCGCCTCTTGGATCCTCGCATCCTCGTCGCTCGGGGATGACAAGTTATGCAAATCGCGGAGACACCAAGATCAAAATAAACTTTACGCATGCAGATCCTCGGCGCTCAGGTGAGTGGGCAGAACGCACGGCGACAGCAACCACTGGCTGGAGGACAAGGTCATTTTCGGGCCGGGCACTTGCCATTCCTCAAACTAAGTGACTCAGGCAGATGACCAAGAGCAGCGATTGCGTCCGAAACGAGTGCAAAAGTGAAAGATTGATGGCGAAATTACTTTAAATGTTTGCGCAATGCCAGGAAGGTGGAGCGATCAGGAGCGGTTCAACTTCGTTTAGGGGGGCTCAAAAACGAGACTGTGAAAAATGCTGATCAAAGCACAAAATTTCAAAAGATAGCATTTACAAGATTATTTGTTAACATCGCATTATATTAATTAAATAATTGATATTTGTGAATTCATCCCTGTAACTGTGTGGACTCTTCCATGACAGTGCAAGCCTTAAAACGTGAACAAGGCAGGCCAAGTCTTAGACAAACGTCCTGGTCTGTTGATCAATCTGCGCGACGCCTACCCAAAAACGTAGAATCCTCTTCGGCCGGCTAAGTCCCCGCCAGGTTGGGCTCCTACTTTGGCCTCCACTCCATCTTAAAGTCCAACTCCAGATCCGTTCCCATCTCCGCGACGTTGTTGGTGTCTCGCTTGGCGACAGGCGACAAACCTGTCTGGTTTACGAAGAGTTCTTTGGGAGTCGATGCTTGGCCACTTGCCTACATTGTAGGCCGACTTTGTCCGCGGCTCTGGCTTCGGCTTTGGCTTTGGCCATCAACTTGTCGCTAGACGCGGCTGAGCGATGGCAGAAGGACTGCACAGGAATACCACTGCTCTATCTATCTCTAGGTGAAATATGAAATATATTTAAAAGCTCAGAGATTATATGCTAAATCAGTTAATTTAAATTCAATTTTGTTTTCACCATCTAGTTATCATACATGCCGGTTTCGCAATTTTCTCACATCTATGTACATATATTTTTCTCCGTGTAAAACTGGATGCTATGGGATCGGATGGAAAAGGATGGGATAGGATGGGCTCTGCCTGGCTGGCTGCCTTCAATCAGTCGAACGCAATTCGAGTTGACAACATGTCGCAAATGCATAAGTCTTGTGAGCAGTGCGGGGGGAGCGATGTTACAAGATGGTACACTCTTATGATTATATAGATTATATTGCCCGCCATCCTCGGCCCCAGCCACCTGAATCATCCATCCAGCCAACCAGCCATCCAACCATCCATCCTTTGGTCCAGTCAGCCGCATGTAATCCGCATAACTTCGCCTCAGCTCCCCGCAACTAGCTGGCGTGATTGAATGATTGAGTGCCAGGCACAATTAAAGTGCTGCATGGTGATGTATGTATAGCAATTGTCACAATTCCTAATTCGGCATTGCCTTAGTTAAGCCAAATTCAAAGGAACAGGTGCGAACAGGTGGTACATCAAATTGGACACGTGATGAAGGTTAATTTGAATAAGTAAACTAATAGCAAATAAAACTACGTTTTTCTAACATAATTTAAACTTTTAATTAAAACGTTTTAAGTAAGGACTATCAGGTTCCAGCTTGAAGCGAGTCGTGGAGTTGTTCCATCGCCAATAAATTGTTTACCAAGTTCGATCTGCCATTTTCTTCGCTTAACAGGAAAACTTTTGCCAACTCATCCAGCGTGTTTATGGCCAGAAGAAACCTTCATTATTTATATGCTTATCGCGGTGATAAACTCGCTTCAACGGCATTTGCCTGCGGTGGCTGGGCACTTCCCCTCTTTTTTTCTGTTTTTTTCCTTTCTTGCCAGCGACTTAAACAAATCATTAAATACATCGCTTTGCCATCAGGTGGAGAAAGGGGTGGCTCAATCAAACGCCTATTCTATGGACCATTTGTGCACCTGTCGTCGCAGCCAAAGGCGCCTGGAAATTGCGGAAATGCGCTTCTGCCTTGTCCAGAAGCATGGGTTATTGGTAGCGGGCATAAAGGCAGATTATTGACACAACAATAAAACTGCACAACAATCAAAATAATACAAGATTTACAACAATCCAACAACGGCCAGTGAAATGAGATGGAGATTCCGATGGGAATGGGCATGGGAATGGGTGTGGGTCTCTGGGTCTGGCACAAAAAGTGCAATGAAAGTGCACAATAAAATAAATAAGCGCATAAAAGGTGAGCGGCGAAAATTTGCAGTAATTTGAGATTACGTTGGCATTATGAGCCCGGCTTCGGTTTTGGGTCCGAAGAGAGCGGTAAGAATCGCCACAAGACCTGGCCAGCGAAGCCAACGTTGCCAACTTTTACTGCGGCGACAGCAGAAACTCAAAAGAAACCCAGGTCCACAAAAGCCGTAGCTGTTAATGAATGGCAATGGCTTTGTTGGTAATGAAGTGTTGGCCATAATGCCGCCATGACGATGACGACCAAGACAAGACCCAGTCCTCCAGCCAACTATGACGACATTGGCACAGGGAGCGATAAGCCAGATAAGGGAGGGTCCTCGCTTAGTCAGTGGTTTAGCTTGGTTTTAGTTCGGCTTTAGTTTCGGATTGTCCTTGTCTAGTTTTCTGGGCTGGCAATTAACCTTGGCCAAGAACTAATAGAAATATTGGCATTAGAAGAGCAAATAAATAGTTTTTGGATGGTATGGGCGTAAATGAATAACGGAAATAAATATTTACCATTTAATTTTCATGGCTTTTTATGGAAAACTCCATTAATTGTTTAACGTAAATACTGAAATTAACAGTTATAGCCCAAAGCAATGTCATAAAATTAAAATTCCCGTTCACCACATGGCTAACAAAATACATAATGTATCTTGTGTAATTCAGTTACTCATCCGAGTAGTGCGCATAAATTATAAACATTTAGCCTAATGGAAAACTTTGATATGGGCATAAAAATATGACATAAAATATTTAACTACCCAGCATGGCCGTAAAGCTCCTCCTCTGCCTAGACATAAGAAGTCAACAAAATTAGTATGGAGTAAAGAGAGGTATGCAAAACAGCGAAGAAAAGCTTGCACAAATCATACTTTTCTTTCCACTTTTTTGGGTAGTAAAAACCAAAGAAAATGGTAGAGATGCCGAGTGAGCCACTGCTGTCCGTTTGCTGTTAAATATTTGTCTTTGATTTAAGCCGGAGTTTGGGTCTCAAAGCGACACTTGTCCATCTTGAGGCCCCCATCTCCCGATCTCCATCTCCGGCTCCATCGACCTTTTTCGACCATTTGCATTGTGTTGGCCTGTTGTCTTTTTACCAATAGCACGAAGATGTTGGAGGCTTGGCCATGCCAAACTGACATGCAAGACACAAATCATGATTTGCTGGCTGGAAATGTTGCTGGTGGCATCCAACCCGTTTACAGCTGCGCCTGCCGAGACGTCAACAATGAAATTGTCAAGTGTTGACAAATAAATTTGAGGATTTCGAGGAGATTTACTTATGCTAATGAAAGACACTTGTCACAGATACTTGTACTCATGCCCATACCCTCCTTATAACTCGGCGGCATCGCCTTGAAGTGCGAGGCCACGTTGGTTCGCATAAATATGTTTGCACTCTTTGGTTTTTGTAGCCTGGAAGCTTGAGGAGTTGGCCAGCTTGGCTTAGGAGCCGGAAAAAGTACCGTAACAAATTTGCAAAGTGAAAGAATTTGAGTAGAAACACTAAATTAGCCAAAGGAATGGAGGAGAGGGGTTGGGGATGAGGATTTTCCTAGAATGGTAGGACTCCAGTTCGTCACATAAATATTTATGGATGTTAATGCTGTGACGTGAATTGCACGCTCAACATTGCAATTTTTAGAGGAGACAGCGATGGGAAATATGCTCCTAAGTTTACACTGTTCAAAAAACCACTTTATATGATTTAGGTAATTTATCACATTCATCTAAGCAGTAGTAGTAAATATATATTTTTAACACATTTGTATAATGCATTAAATTTTGTATATCCCTTTATTTATTTAATAAAAATGGATAAGTTTCTTCTACAATTTTATTCCACAGCATAGCAGCTAAGCATTTCAGGTTGATTGGAGGTCATATCCGTAGCTCAACCTAATTAGAGTCCACCTGCCCGACGGGATCCATCAATCCAGAAACTATCCCTTCGCATCCCAGCATTTCACACGCTCATCAAATTGACGCCTCGACCATAAATCCAGCGCCAAAACATTGTAAAGAAGTGAAAAATCTCAATTGCCATCTACCTGTGAACTCTGGCCGATAAAAAACAATAAATTTCTAAAATACAACCACTAAATTGCATATCTTGCACACATACTGGCCACATATCAAGTGCCTATTTTGGGGTACACCGAAAAAAACTTTCGCTATAAATAAAAATGGCTTCTTAGCATCTCTCGTTTAAGACACAGAAAACTGGGATAAGCTTAAAAACATATTTTTAATTTAACCAGCTTAATCATGTCCATTTCGACCACACATATTCAATTTCTTGAGGACACTCTATTAATATTAATGCAACTACTAAATCTACTCATATAAAATGCTGCGTTTTTTTGAGTGCATTTCAGCATAATTGAGTAATTAACTCCGAAAGTCACTCGAAACGAAACCAGTTCTCCACTCCACTCGTTCCACTGGCACTCAACATGCGCAAGCCGGTTTTCGCAACGAGTGGAACGGAACGGGCCGGAAACGAGAGTGCCATTGCCAAACGGTCCGCCGTGGCTATGTTGTTGTCGACGCCGACGCCGGCAGCGCTGCCGCCGCTTATGCTGGAAAAAGATTCAGATACGTTCGGTTCGAGATACTTTTGCGTTCAGTTCAAGTTGAGCGCTTTCTGACGTTCGTACAACGCATTTCCGCGGCCGTCTGCAATTCGCACCAGCGGCGAGAATTTCGCGAAAAGCCCAACTGTCATTCTATCCGGTGTATAAATATTAAAGGTCCCCATTTCGGGAATTCGCATTTTATTCAAAAAACCATTTGTAGATTTGCGCGAAAATTGTGCTATTAAAGTGCCTGGTTATACCGAATTACATATATGTATAAAACATCTAACATATGCAAAGTATTTATTTTTAAAACCCATTCAAGTGCCAAAGAGAAAAGTTGTATGCAAAATAAAGCAAATAGCTGTATATTAAATATTAAAATCCATCTGCCTGCATAAAATCCATTGAATGAAAAATTCACAACAAGTGCAAAGCAACAAATTGAAAAATCACTGCAGCGTTGGGAAAAGTTGTGGCAAAAGTTTCGCATTTTCCCCGCCAATTTTCCCCCTTTTCGCGGTGACGCCTGCGCAGCTGTTTGGGAAAAATCTAATTGGATACTTTTCTGCCGAACGGACAGCGGAAACGGAAGTCGGCTGCCATTCGCATTAGACTTACAGACGCGGTCCACTGTGAAGGTAAGTCCATCAGGATAATTAGCCATTGCTGCTGGGCAGGAAAAATCTTTTGTTAGATGGAAAAAATGGAAATAGAAGCAAGCCACTATGAAAATATTTCACACGATAATGACACTGACACCGAAAAAAGTAACTCAAGCTGGCGTTTGTCATAAGCTTCAAAACATGCCAAAATAATGTCAGTCAGTCAGTTAGCTTTTGTTTTCCTTTGCTTTGCATCTCGCACATATCTGGTATCTTGTATCTCATAGCTGGCTTTTTATAGCCTGCGTTTTATAGTATGATTAAATTTGACAGTTGACAGCATTTTGGCCTTATCTGACTGGCGCAAATCGCTCCACTTCCTCTCTCGTGTGTGTGTTTTTGTTAAATGTTAATTGTTGACAATTTCGTATAAATTGACAATTCAACTGGCGTTTTACATGGCTTACAGCCAACGTATCGGCATTGGCCCGGCGATGAGTGTGTGATGTTTGGCCTAATGTATTATTAACTAGGCCAACATCAGAATGACTGCGTAGACATTAGGCCCACTTTACAAGGGCGTGATTTAATGGGCCCGTTGTTTATTTTTCTTGGCGTTTTTAAGTCCAGATTGGATGTAATAATATCACGGTTAATGAGCGGAAAACTTAACCGGTGATTTACACAGACGTTAGTTTTTCCATTTTCTGTGTCGATCACAGTACCAAATAAAAATAACTTGACATTGAACAACGGAAAAAATTAAGAATGTAATTAATGTTTGTAAAGTTACAAATATATCATATATCTAAATATTTTATTTGACAAAAAACGACTGCATCAAAGTATCAGCAAATGCAGACTTTTTTATTAGCTCAACAGATAACAGTCAAATTCCGATCTAAACTATTTCGATAATTGTTTATCTGTCAGCTAAAGATTATTCTGCTGTGGGAGCCCTTGCTTTAAACGTGCTAAAATGTCCAAAGCAATCTCAAGAGTGACAAAACTTTTTCTTTGCCAAACTTGGCATTCTGCAGACAAACATATAAACCCACAAAATGGGGGAAAACAAATTTACTTTTTTGCCACTTTTGTGTGACCAAGTCAGGCCATGTTTCTTGCTGCAACAAGCATAAACATCATAAAGAAAATACAAAAAAAAAGATTGTGCAAGAGTAAAAGCAGCACAAGGTCAGAGAGAGGCACACCCGATGAGCAGCTGCCCTTAGCCAACAGTTCTTAACTTTTAACTCGGTGCCCTAAGCTCACGAACGTGGCGACTTCCGTCCGACAAATTTTTAGATTTCCAAAACAAATTTGCAACACGTACACGCGGCCAATAGACAGAGACCCAACTCTGGGCTTAGGTTTAAATAAGCGAATGAGATGTCTTTGTCGGCCTGGGGGCTTAATTTATGAGCCCTGGGCTATTATAATTCGCACTGTTCCGAGGCATTTTGCATAAGCAAATGTCTCTTTCATGTTTCGTTTATTCTTTCTTTCATTCTTTCTCTAATGTTTATTCAAATCCGCTGGCCGATTGTCTTAGTCGCCTGTCTGGTGTGGAAGTCTAGACATTCAGCAGGAAGGAAGCCCAAGATGGAGACTGCACTTGAACTTGAGACCCCTTACAAGTATTTGTTCCCCGGGAGTCTGTGAGAGGTTTCGGTGGTTGGTGGCAACCCTTTTTTGCATGCCACATTTTTTCCCTCGCATGTGTGTAGCTAGTAAAATAAAAACGAGGGAAAAACAAAACACAGCCCATGAATGAAATAAGCCTGGTCGAGGGTGAAATATCTATGGAGCAGGAGCGACTACGACTTCCCCACTGAGCTAACCAGGCCCAGACAGCCATCATCCCGGACCCAGACACCTTTGTCTGGCCAGATCTTGATGTCTGGGCCAAGAGTGAGCCGCTTAGTGGCTTCCCAGCAGTCCGAGTCCCCCCAGCTTTTTCTTGTCAACTATTGTCAAGGCTTTAATTAGAGATTTCTATTGCCATCCAATGTGTTATCCTTATCTCTATCACCCATTATGCTGATGGATTCAGCTGAGCTTGCTCATTTATATTATAATTAATATATGTATATGTATGTGAGGCAGACAGCTGCTGTAAGGGAATTGAACTTTGCCACTTAATTGAAACTTTTGCCTTGCCAACACAGTCAACATGGCGTATGGTTGATATAATTGCAGCTGCCAAAAAGTTATGCCAAGCAGTTAGTCTCTGAAACTTACTCGGGGCATACTTGCGTTAAATATTAATTACACGTGCTCATAGGCAAATTGTATTAACTTAGCCAGATATCATGATGAGTTTTTGGAAAGAGCAGCAAATTTTGCCAAACGAATCCAATTAGGGTTTAATTAACGGATGGGCACTAAATTGTTTTGTGAGGTAATTCCAAATGCATGAATACATGGATTACACTAACAAGTGAACTGTAGTCTAATTAATATCTTCTAGTAACGATAGAAAGTTCTCAATGTGTTAAGAACATCTAGTTAGGCACAAACTGGGAATAGGCATATATTATGTATAAACACATTAATATTCATTTGACACATGTGCATGATGTGCATACATATTAAAATCCAAATATAAACTTTTTTGAATAAATGAATATACTTAGAATATTCGGCTTATCAAAATCAGAGCTCCTTTAATGAGCCCCATATTCTTACAAAATTTATGTGAGCTGTCTAATCAAATACCATTTCAATCGACACTATGAACATTTCTGTATAATCAAAGCGAATACAAATTTTGCTAATTCCATCTTATCTATGATTGTTAAATAAATTCCACCAACCAGAGTTTATTCTGTTTAGATAACTTTAAATAAAGACAAAAAATCTGTGAACGAAGGGGACCATCGACTGAATGCTTTTTCTATATCTCCCGAGACAAAGAATAAAGAATACGCCGACGCCAAAGAACGACTTTGATATAGGCTGATGATGAGCTCTAATTTCGAAATTATACAAGATTGGCTGTGAGAAGAAGAACTGGAGCTGAGGATGGAGATCTTTTGAAGAGGCTGTCAGCTCGGAGGCCCAAGTTTTGGTTTCAGTTCAGTTTTCAGCTCCTCGCCGTAGTTTTTGTTATTGCTGCTGTTGTTGTTGCCCACATAACAAGTTAATTTTGATGTAAATTTCTGTTTTGGTACCCGAACGAACGAATGGCAAAACCGAGACAACAGCGAAACGAAAAAACGAGGAAAAAATCGAACCGGTTAACATAATCACTTAATTTTGTGATTGTGTATCTGTATCTTGGAATCGGCATCTGTGTGTGTCTCTGCCATCGTTTTCAGCTCGTAATCGTCTTTTGGAACTCTATACCCATGCCATTCGAGCCATTCGGTTTGGTGCTCTTTGTATAGAAGTGTCAATATTATTAAGTGATGATGTCCGCATCTGAGGCTCAAACTTTGATAAACGAGCCGATGCTGTAAATAAAACTGAGTAACAAAAAAGCGAGAAAAAACCTACAAAAGATAAATAAACAGAGGCCGGCTAAGCTCTAACTCAGCCGAGTTGATAAATTGTATCTATATTTATGTATGTTGCTACCAGCAAATAATTTACAATGTTTGAGCGGCCAAACTAAAACCGGCAAGGGCAAAAAATGTGTAGAGTAACAAAAAAAGAAAATACAAACAATTTTGCAAAGCTGGCAAAAGCAAAAATACACAAGCAAAAACAAAAAAGTAGCTAAAAACAAGCGCAACATAGAGCCACCGAAAAAAGTCACTACAAACAGAAGAAAAAAAAAATGGAAACAAATGCTGAATTATTAGCACACAAATCGCCGGCAGCTAAAGAAGAAGAAGAAGCGGGAGGGTCAGTGGGTGGGGCGGGTGTTTTTGTTTATATTTTTATTTTTGCTGCTTATTCATGGCAGTAGTCACAACAAAAACACAAGAACAAATTGCCAAGAAACGCAAAAAAAAAATTGCAGAAATAGCAACACGTGAAAACCGCAACAAAAACCTGGCACTGCTAAAAAAAGGGGGTGGCTGAAAAAGAAAACTAAATAAAATAAAACCACACAGAACAAACTAAAGAAAACCAGCCACAAAAACGCCACTCGAATATGACGAAAACAAAAACTAAAACACATAAACTCGCCTGCATTTGGCTCCATCTCCATATGAATGAGGCAGATGTTGCGGGGGCTTCTGCGAAAGTTCTGCCAGATTACCAGCGGATTGAGATTCTCTTAGATCCTTGAGAACTTATTGAGCAGCCCTCGCTGCTGCAATTACCCTGCATCGTCTGCATCCTCCGTGTGTGTGTGTTTTTGCCCGTGTGCTCGTGTGCGGTTGCCCATGCATTTATGACGATTTTAAGCTCGCAGGCATCATCAGCAATGCAATGCAGAGATGTTGGGCAGAGGTAACCCAAGCTGGCTAAACAAGCGAGCGTTAAATCCAAACTAACTATAAATAAAACAAAAAGCCAACAATGGCAAAAAAATCAACAGAACTCTCGATAAAGGGAGTGTGGGGATAAATCACACTTTACACACAAAGCGCAACAAGATTTAAACTTAATAAAGTTAAGGTTTGTTTTAAATCAATATGAAATGTATTTAATTGAGTATTCCCTTATCCTCTTCTAATTGTTTGCACCGTAATATAATACCACAAAAATTCGAATAATTTCCACAGATAGTTTCCCCAATAAATTTCGTTCTGTGTAGGCAGCTGAGAAAACGAATGCGCTGGGCGAGAGAAAACAAAGCAAAATAATAATACAAATAAGTATAGATGCATAGATACGAGGATAGTTAGATGGACGAGCGGAGGATGTGCCCCAGCGAACGTAGCTCCACCCCTCCCCCAACTGCATTTATCCCCCAAGTCCCTGCTCCAGTCTATCCACACTCATCATCATCATCCGCATCCTCATCATCGAAGTTGTTGTCCTCTGCAAACGTTGTCGCTGGGCGATCGCGTAGCCGTTGCCATAATTGTTTAGTTAGCCCAAGCGGCCAAAAGCGTCCCGCCCCAGTCGATTTCTCTGTTTTTCTTCGACTTTGGGCCACCTGAGAGCTACGCTATCGGTTGCCAAGTCACTGTGGGATGGTAATATTTTAGATATGGGCAGCTAAAGAAAGAGTTATTACACAGTTTTCAGCAACAAAATTTCATTATTTAACAAAGTTAACAGCAACATAGAGTTTTGATCGTAAACTGTGATATGCAAAACTTAAATACACTTATTAGCAAGCTTTTATTGCGACATATAGTATAAATCTTTGAATGAAAGATCATATAATTGATTCAACTCACTGACTGACGAAGAACCTACCTAACGATACAATAAAAGTATGAAAGCTTAAAAATACCTAGATATCTCTTATTTTTTAGAGATAGTTTCCCAGGCCACTGTGCCCAGTCGCGGCTGCTCCTTTGTGCAATCATGTGCAGGCAATAAGCCCAAGAGCCGCCGACACTGTTTGGCTGTTTGGATTCGATGTTGTGGCCAATACACCCTTTATGCAGGGGCCACGGATCGGATCCAATCCCGCCATCGGAGGAAGAAGGCTCAGCTCAGTTCGTGGCTAAAACCTGATTATGAGTGGCCCCAACTGTTTTGTTGGCTTACATGTTGTGTATTCTAACACGCTGCGGACGTCCTCATCATCATCCTCGTCGTCGTAGTCGTCGTCGTCGTCATCGTTTCTCGGATCTGCTGGGCAAACAAAATGCGTCTTTAATGCAAACATGCAGCAGCGGCAGCGGCAGCAGCAGCAGCAGCATCAGCAGCTTCCTTTGAAGTTGGCTAGGAGGGATTGGGAATGAGGGCCAGAGGAAGCTGAAGCTGTAGCTGGCGAGGCCATTGCATGTGCGTACAAAACTTTAAACAGGAATTTTAACAACTTGCTTTGTACTTTGCTTGTACTGCTTGGCTGCTTTGCTGCTTTTCAGCGAGCCGGCGAGCGATGAACGTTCGAACAACCGCAAAACAACATTCAACTTGCAGCTACAACAACTGATTTATAAAGAAAATTTCTATGCGTCGTCTCTGCACCGATGGAAGAGCCCAAAAAGGAAGTGCATGCCGTCGGCGGACGGATTATGGAGGGGTCAGGTGCGATGGGGGATCGAATGCAGGTAACTGCATGCCAGACAACGTGCCACAATAGCAAAGAGCAGAAAAAATAACAGACAAAATGCACTGGCACCGGCGATCGCAGCCAATTAGAAGATTTCATATTTATGCCACCATGCATTTCAATTAGTCGCCAAAAGCGAGAAAAGTGTGCGTAGAGGTTAAAGTTGAAAGGCGGATATTGGGGTTAGGAAAATTCCTTTGGAAAAATGCTTAACAAACTTGTTAAAATATGCCTCAGCAAATAAATACACAATCATACATCAAATTATAAACAATTGAATGAGTAAGTAACAATGCAACGTTTAGTATAATTATTAAAGTTAACAACAGATTAAAGCCACATCAGATTGCATTTGCCAAATCGAGGTCAATATAGTTTTCCATTAATTTTTTTCCAATAAATAATCAGTTGTTTTAATGTAAACATCTTTATGGCTGCACCATCAATCATCCCACAGATTTCATCTCTGTGCATTTCAATTAGCCATCGCTGGGGTTAAAGTTGAAGCTCAAACACCGGCACATCAAAGCCAGCATAATCAATACGAAAAAAAAACATAAAAAATATAAACAAGAAATATGAATATTCCGAGGCAGCTGGTATCAAACATCCACGGCAGTTCCAACTGTAGCGCCAACAACTTGTTGCCTTATCGCGATAATTAACAAAAGTTTAATAGTCGCCCCCGGCGATCCTCAGCTGCTACCTCGTGTTTATATTCGATGAGTCCACGCCGGGTGGTCGCCACATTTTGTGGCTTTTTTTTCTTTGGCGTTCGAACTGCGATGGTTATGAAAAAGTTTATCTGGTGTAATTAAAAATTGCCACTTGCCGCACACATTTTAATTATGGATGCGAAAATGGCAGACGCACGCAATCGGAACGATGGAAAACGAGAGTCTCGAACTCGGCCCAAAAAGAAGGTCAGGGCCGGAATGCTTTTGGCGGCTATTAAAACTGCATTACAAGCAGCCATCGATAGATGCGACAGCTGCTCCACATCGGCGGAGAGCAGCTTCTGTCAGCTCCCAAACTGTCTGGATGCGGCGCATCAACATCAAAGTCACGTCTGTTACACATTTCTCATAATCGTTGAACTCGAGTGGCTGGCAAAATGCGTTCGGCTGCTGCCTTTTTGGCGAGCCAGCCGAAGGAAAACCGCATTGAGATGTTCTGTTTTCGACTTTCGACTCCGGCTACCGCTCTCAAGTGATGACACATCAAGGTGGCCCACGGATACATCAACTGCACATATGTACATAGATGTATATATTCGCCAAGAGCAATTCAGCTGGCTGCAACTGAAGTGCAGCTCGGCGGAGCTTTCCTTTTACTTTGAGACGAGCACGTCGTGGATGGAGTGCTCAACGCTGACAGCTCCAGCTGAGCGGGAATTGTCTTGCCTTGGGTTTCTTTTTTAAGGATTTCTATCTTAAAAAACTAAAAACTTATTTTGAGGTCACATTGCACTTGATCTGCTCTAAAAATGATATAGCGAACAAGATTTGGACTGTTGATATCATAAAAGGATCAGATACTTATACATTTACCTTATCCATCATAATTGTATGTTATTAAAGACAATAGCTTTTTATTAGCATATTTAACTATTGAATTCAATGGTAATTTGTTGACAGTTTGGAATTATTACTTGTAACTTTGTATCGCAGAGTTTGTGGCGCCCTTGACATCGAGTTTCGCACCGTAAAGCTCTTATATTGTTTGGCTTACATCGATGCGGAATCTCGTTACACCCTGTAGTTACAATCTCACGCCAGCCCACGCGAAGTTAGATATATATGTAAGGTATGTGTGGGTATAGCATGGCTCAGAATGTTCGTGCCTCTTCGACAGCCATTTAGCAACAATAAACAATAAACGTACACCAATAAATGACATCAGTTTTATTAAAAATAAATCCAAAAACGCCAGCCAGCTTTGACAAGCGACAGCGGCTAAAAGCCAATCACCAACGACTTGGGTTTTGGCCTAGCTTTGCCTTTGGTCAGTGGAAATAGGGGTCCAATGTAGAGCCAAGACACCTGTGCGCTCCAATCCTCAAGCGAAACGTGTTCGCACGCTGGCAACTTGGGGCTCTGAGGCGGCGTGACGCCAACAATAGGCAATACAGCAACCTGACCTTTCTGCAAAGAAAAGGAAAACATAAAAATAGTATGGAATAAAATAAGAAAAAACCTATGGAGCGTATGGTGGATGTGGAGGCCACGAGATGAGAAGAGAACCCATGAACACACCCACCCAAGAGACTCCACATTCGTCATGCCCAAGGGAGTGCGAGGTCTGAATGGGTGATGTGGGTGAGAGATGGGGCTTGGATGTGGCTTGGACAGGGAATATGGATGCGGATGGCGATGGGGAGGGATAGGGGGATGGGTATGGGTATGGCAGTGGAATGGGCACTGGGAGCCGGAGCTGGAGCTGCGGATGGGGACAGGCGAGCTCATCAAATTCTCGCATGTTGCCCTGTCAAACTGCACCAGTGACAACGCCATCTGCAGCTGCTGCTCTCGGTGCAATTCCTTTGAAAAATTCCACCAGTTGCAGTGGCACTGAGGGAAACGGTTACCTCGAAAAAGGAGGT
The DNA here is from genome assembly GCF_016746395.2 of Drosophila simulans. Classification (NCBI taxonomy): domain Eukaryota; kingdom Metazoa; phylum Arthropoda; class Insecta; order Diptera; family Drosophilidae; genus Drosophila; species Drosophila simulans. The sequence continues at coordinate 6,299,395 of NC_052522.2, forward strand.
TACCACCAAAAGAAATTAGTAATTACTCGGGCACTAAATTTCGAAAAGTCCTAAAGACTCCTTAAGAAAGTATACCGAAGAAGTGAATATGTCTTGAGGTATTTCGCCAAATGTTCAATATTTTCCAAACTCTAACAGGTACACATATTTTTATTATCCTTTTAAGATTTTTGTAACTTGTTTTACCATATATTTTTAGTTTCTTCCTAAACACAACAATAAACTCTGTTGGCTTTCTCTTCGCATATCTCGTTTCCTTCGGTGTAAGTTCGCTGCTTTTGTTTGCTTTTCCGCGCCTCCCCATAATGTTTTTATGATGACCCACGGCGCAACATTCTCCATGCAGCCTCTGCTCGGCTCCCCCAATCCCCTGATCCCCTGACATTATCCCAACGCAACTGCTGCCTTAATCCGCTGCTGTCTTTATTTTTGCAACTGGCTGCAATTAGCTGCAGTTGCCTGCAACTATTCTTGCCACACACGGATACACCAGCATGCCAGACTGGATGGCGTTAAGACGGCCAGGCGTAAAATTAATTTTACAAAATCATATACATATACAAACGTGTGTATGAAGAGAATAAAACAAATACTCCTACCAGCTAAAGTGAACGGGGAAAATGCAATGAAATTTGAGCATCGATTGTGGGTCAGACCCATTGACAGGCCAAAAAAAACACAGCTGGCCACAAGCTTCGCAACTCCCTCGAAAAAGCGATATACTCGCAACCAAACGTGTACGTATATAAAACTGGATGGGGGGTTGGGGAGACGCCACTGGCAGCTGCCGATTCTCCAGGTAGCCAAAGCCAAACGCGAAGACACCGCAATCCATTTCAATTGCCGCGTCGCGTTTAAGATTACGCAACCGATTAGCCAGGCAGCTGGAAAATGCGGCCCACGGAGAGCAAAAAGTATAAAAAAGGAGTTAAATGAGGAGAAGCACGCGTTTCTTGGCCAGCAAACTTGTTTATTAGACGGCCAGTTAGGTGCGATTTTTCCGGCACGTGCCTACCTACAAAACTCTAGTACTTTTCGTGATCTTCTCAAATGACAAAATCCGGTGTCTGCTCTTGACTTTGCAAAAATCGAATAATAAGTTGCACAAAATTCGTGTGTTGCTCAGCAATTCTACTGCAGGGCAATTAAAAATCAATGTTACAAAAATTTCATTGTCAAAAAAAAAAACAATAAAAATATTGAAGCACTGGCACATTTTCCGAAACTAGAGAGTCAGCAAGAAATTGGCTGCTTCTTGGATAGAACTTTTCATTTATTAATCAGTGGCATAAAACGACAAGTTTGTCAATAAGAGTGCAGTTGGGTGGGACTGGGTGGTGCAAGTGGTGCAAGGGGTGGCTGCTGGTGGTGGTGCAATCAACTCGGAGACACAGACATAGCGCAAACAAACTGCAAAATGCTAAAAGTGAAGCTAAAACTGCATAGCAACCGGAGCAAGGGTGCAAATGAGGAATCGACAGGGGGATACTGCAATCTAAGTTCGTTCGAATATCTGAAGAAACAAAAATTTTTCAAAAATTATTCAGATTAAAAATAAGAAATGGTTAGCAATAGTGCTTATTTTATTACTGAACTAATAATATTCTTAGAAATTAGAACAAATCAAATGTCTCAATACAGAAAATTTATTTTTTTCAATTTCAATATTTTTACTCAATATATATTTTTACAAAATATTTAACAAATGCATAATGGTTGTATCGTTTTAAATATATTCCACATCTCTCTCCGTTCATACCTTTTTTAACTACAGGGTATCACAACAACTCAAACAACATCCCACTGCAGTTTGCAGTCAAAGTTGACTCTTTTACGCATTTTTAAGCGCTCCTCTTCCCAACCTCCCCCAACTCCCCAACTTTCCCCCTCGCACACACGCTCCCCTCCCTCCATGCCTGGCTGGCTGGCGTAGTGTGGGAAAAGTAGGCGTGGCCATTGGGCATTAAACGGTATATTTCAACTTTAGCTTAAGCTTTTGCTTTTGTTGCCTGCCTGGGTTCGTTGATTTCATTTGGCTTTACTTGTGTGTTTACTCGTTTTTCTGTGTTTTTTTTTTCTCCTTTTTTGTTTTTAGTGTTTTTGTTTTATTCTGCCTTGCTGCAATTAATTGAGGAACGTTGACTAAAAAGAAGAGATTTGAAGGGAGAGGCAGCAGCAAACAAACAAACAAACAGAGACGTCATGTGAACTGTCTGGGACAGTCTTTGTATCCCATATCCTGCGAGCTTGTCCATTAATGGGCTCCCCTAATCAACTCAACTTAGTTCGCAGTCCGAAAAGGAGTGCGGGGTATGCGATAATCAGACAGTCATGCCTGCTCATCGGGCATAAGGAACTTGATGATTGAGTTTGGCGGGAGCCGGCTAAATTGATTCATTAGTCAAAGTGACTCTTATTTAGCAAAGTCTGAACTGCATTCTATGCGATTCGATTTGCGTGCGCCTTATTTATCAAATTGCCTTTGATTTGTCAATTAAGTATGCTATTTATGCTTATTAAAGCTGGCGCCATAAAAAAGAAAAAATAGAAATCGAAATGCTAAACACGCCCAGTGCCAGCAAGATATTCAACGGGCCAGCCAACCGGTTGCTAGCCAATCTCGGCAGCCTTTGGCCAATAGTCGTTCTGGCCAACTGGTTGATTGGTCTCCAACTGTTATCAATAAATGAGCCGCTTGCCGTTTTGATTGTGTCACATTTTGTGTTTATTACCCGGTCCATATTTATGGCAACAAAATCTATTTTTATTGCCAAATTAATGCTGTATTTGATCGCTGGCAAATCAACAGGCGGTCCCGGCCAAATGGAACCAGTCATCCCCATAACGGTCAACGATCAACAGTAACCACTCTCCCACGCAAATTTCAAAGCCTTTTGCCCATTGGTTTCTTTAGCTAATTCCCACAGCGATTTCGCTATTTGGGTTGGTCAACACAATACCAGACTGCACCCTACGCATTAAATGGCGGCGCACATTTATTTCGCCATATTTGGCGGAGTTGCGTGCAAATTGATGTAGAGATTTCCCGCATTTCCACGGGTAGAAGTTAATTAGAGAGCTACAAAAGAGGATTTTATAGCGGGTGAAAGTTTCCCGCGGGGGTTGCATATCAGATTATTTAGTTGTTTTAATTAAAAGAGGTAATTGGCGACTTTTTTTATTCGACTTTACTCACTCCCACAAGGCAAAGAACTGCAGAGCACTAAGCATTGCAATTGTGATAACAAGTCAAAGAACTTTAAAGAACTTTAAAATATTTCAGAAGTCGCATTAGTGCACCAGAATAACCAAAATAAATACAACCGGCTACTTATTCCCCACACTTTTACTTTCCACCCCGGCAAAAAGCCAAAGAGTCAGCCAGAGATCAGCAACTGTACGATATCTATATGTAATCTATATATAGTGACAGCGACAGGGGAGCGGCCCAAACCATCGGAGTGTCACCTTTTGCGGTTCTCAGTTCAGTTCAGCTCAGATCCCCGATCCCCAATCCCCGATCTGAGATCCCCCCTAGTCGCCGAATCCATGATTCCCCCGGATTCCGCCACATAACCGCTCTGCGTCCGCTGTCAGGCGTAATTTTATACGATCAGCTTTCGATTTGGCTGAAGCCTGAGGTTAAAAATTAACATGACCAGAGCCGGCGATAAGTTGAGATTGCGATTGGGCTGTGGGCTTTTGGCTTTCGGCTTTGGGCCAATACCACCGGCAGCAGCAGCCCCAACTCAATGTAATTTTGTGGTTTTCGTACCAAAAACAAAAAAGTTAAGTGAAATAAAAACTAAAGGTAAAAGAGGAGAGAATGCCAAACGTTGTCGGCCGCACTGCAATTGATATGGCCAAGGGACGCGAACGATGAAGCGGATTCGGATACGGATTCGTATTCGATTGTCAAAGCCATGTAAAATATGTGTTTGTGTGTGTGGTGTATGTGCTGGTGGCTATCTGTGTGTGTCAGTTGCCTTGCGGTTGTGCCGCCCCCTCCACAGCTCCTTTCTCCATCCCCCTGATGAGCTGTCTTCCCTTGGCTTTATGCGATATGAATTACACAAGTTTCCTGGCACTTTTGTGCGAGCGTTTTATGGTCGTTTTCCTCTTTATTATCATGCAGCTGTGTGAGTGTTCGTATCTGTGTGCAGCAAGGTAAGAGTGTGCGTTATAATATAATAATTAAATGAATTGCCAAAGTGTGTCCGTACTAGACGTGCGTCGTTCATCAGGGAATGCAAAATAGGGATGGGTATTAATTTTGGGTACAGCAAATTTTAAATTTAGTATTTAGGATAGAAGAAAAGGTTAATTAAAATATGATTATTAACTCATTGGGCATTTAAATTTATATAAAATATAATAGACATCTACAAAGCCAAATAAAAAATTTAATGAACCGAAAGGGGTATTAAATGCATGTATTTTAAGCTTCTTAAAATTTGTATAGTTTTTACACACCCTAGAAGTATTCTATCTACCCCTCACGTACTCCTCTTTAGTGCTAGTACATGAGTGTGAATATTTCGCTGAACTTTTTAGAAAGCCAGCAGGACGCACCGACCAAGTTCCTCTCGTTGGCCTGTCGAAAAAGGGTTTTTATTTCAGCGGCCTTTATTTGCCTTTCCTTTCTCGCCTTTTTCCCTCGGCTCTGTTCTTTTACACTCGAGGTGTCAATTTCAACGCCCTTCTTTTGTTTGGCAAGCATGCGGATCTACATATATAATCAGGTATATGCATATGGATATTATATGGCGAGTACATGGTTATATATATGAATATTACCCTCGTTTTTAATTTCTGCCAAATTATGCAGAATGTTCGCCTGCCCTCTCGAGGGTTAACAAATAAACTCTGCACTGTCAGAAAATAACTGAAAAAATAAATCTACGCTGGTGACCACACCCACTGCGAACGTGGGAGCGGTTGACGCCCACAATCATGGTTGGGAATAAATATTGGTACATATTGTGAATTAAAATGCGTAGTCTTTGATGTTGATGGTGATGTGTAGAGCTGGAAACACAGGAAACAGGAAGAATTTATTAGTCTTTTGTTAAGTTTCACAAGTCCCATAAATGGCTTATTATTATGTATGTAGGATGTATTAAAATCTGAGGAATAAAACAAAAATTATTAATTCATAAAATATATTATAGGCCATAATGATCCTTGGTATGACTCATATTTATAATATTTTTACTTTTCTGGGCAATTTGAAAATGCATTTTTCTTGGTGTTTCTCATATAGGCAGGCTGCTCTGTGGGGCGTTGCAATATCAGCACCTCATCCTTTAGCTCACACACATGTGTCGCCTCTACTCCGTTGCATGAATTATTTTCTTTTTTGGCTTCGCAGTTTAGGTTTTTTATTTATTTTTTTCCATTTTTTGGGTGTGTTCTGCAAGTGGGCTGGCAGAACTGGCTGTGATGGGTGAATTGGGGGAGGCGGTGGGATGCTGTGTGGGGCGTGGCCTGTTGCATTTGCATGTGCTCCATGCAACTGACAACTCAATAAAATGTCGCTATTTTAATTTCGCCTTGATGTCGTCACGCGGATGTGACATAAGGCCGCTCCACCGCTTCCACTTTTGCTGATTCAGTTCGCAGCTGCAGCGCGCAGATGATGATGATGTGTATATTGCCAGGGTGTATTATAAGTTTTATGGCTTTGATACCAGGAAAATGCAACAGAGTTGAAAATGTGGGGAAGCAGTTTATTAAATTAAAACCGCTGAAATTGAGCGCGTACTAAACGAGAAGCAAACTTAAGTTGTTGAAGCTCGTAAAAGCGTTGGCCAAAACTTTGTGCAAACCTAAAATTTTATGTGAATCTGCTAAAACTTAAATTGAAGCCTTAAAAGATATTAGCCGAAATCCCTTAGTTCCAGAGTAAAAGTTATGAATATCGATTTTTAAACTATCTGCAACTATATACTCCGCACATCAACAAATTTATCAGACAGTAAATCTAGCATTAAGCCAGCATGATTGTAATTAATTTGAAATACATTTTCCGCTCCTCGCGTTGATCAGGTGTATCATTCCCCAAACGCTTTGCTTTCTCGCTGATTTACCGGCTTGGGTTTCGAATTAATTTTAATTACGGCGAGACAGAGAAAGGCAGCTATTGTTGCTGTCTCATCAATTCGCGACCCCAGCGGAAATGGCAAGAAACAAATTTGAGGAGGTGGAGCGACTTCAGCTTAAATCGCAGCAAGTGAAGCATTTCGGTTTTGGGTTTTTGGCACTCTGGCAATTGAGCGCGAACTTCTTGGCGGACTCCTTTCTGCATTTGCCATTGCCTTTTTGGCCTGCTTTGGTTGCACTTTTCCCCCTCGCCACCCCTTTACTCGCTGAACGCGCTGTGTTTTACTCAATATTAATGAAGTCATTAAGACGACATCTTCCTCGAGATCGGCGCGTAATGCGAGCGAATTATTAACAACGTTCTCCGCACGAAAACAAGCTCAAAGCCCCAAGATACCCCCGGCTTTAACTTGCAGCCCCACCGACTTCTTCGGCTGAAGTGGCGTGTTTCTGCCGTCCCGCCAACGGCATCAATAAACAACAACAACAACAGCAACAACGAAATAATACACGATATGCAGTGCAACAACAATCCGAAAAGGAACACAAGCGGCTTTCATAAATTTGCATGTCGCTGTCACAGGCAAGGGATCGGAACGGATCGGATCGCCAAAGGGGGCCAGGTTATGAGGGGGCGTGACAACAAGTCAATTCGGCTCTCCTGCTCCCCAAAATGTGGCACAGAAATCTGTTTTCGGCAGGCCAGAGAAGTGAAAAATCTTTAACAGACAAGACAGGGCAAGGCAAATATTAAGTACGACTATCAAAGTACTCTTTTTGAAATACTTCTTTGGGAGAAGCTTTAAGATGCTCAGGAAAAAATGATACAGAATTTGTTCAGTCCTATATATTTTTTCAATAAATGAAATATATTTATTATATATTGACAGTATTCTAATATGCATAGCGCAAGTAGAGATTTGTGTTTCGTAGTATACCAAAGATACATTTAGCTCTAATTTTTTGAGATATATGCTCAATTATTTGAAATATTTGATATATAATCTTTTGTTTTAATATACCTCGTACTAACTAAAATATAACTTACAACGTTCGCTTAAGCCCGAATCAAAAAGGGTACTTCCACATTAAATGTAAACACCGAAAAACGCCAAAGTGGAAGGGAAAAAATTAACATTGGGGTAAAAAGAAGTGCTGGAGCAGCGCAAAAAAATTGTTGAACGCATTAGAAGATTGATGCTGGCGGCTGTTTGCTCAGGGTTGAGACTGTGGACTTGGCCGAAAGTGATTGCAATTTTTGCTCTCTTATTTCGCCATGTTTACTTTGTGCATGAGCAGATTTCCTTCTTTTCGTTTTTTTCACGTTTTTCAGCAATTTTTTCTGTTTTTTTTTGTATTTTGCGTGGCAAGTGAAAAGAAAAGGAAACGAAAATCCGGCAGGAAGGAATGCAAATGCAAACACAAGACGTATTCAAGTTGCTGGAGATGTTGATTTTGGTGCTTCCTTTTGGCCATATTTTAGGGGAACTGGGTTAATAAGATCGCCGGACCGTGGGCAGCCACTCTATTCGGCTTTTTTTTTTGAGTAGCCGCCTTTAATAAATAGCTGCTTTTAGCCCGGCCAAAAGCGACTCATTTATTATGCATCAAAGATAAACCTAACTGAGATTAATGTCTCACTTCGGCAGGAGCGACATGGGCGATAGATAGTCGCTAGCCACTGTTTGCCGTCACTCACCTGAAGCTAATCATCTCACCTGGCCAAAAGCAGGGGGTAATTGATAGCAAAAGGGTGAGAATCGGGTATGAGTATGGGAGATTAGCCCGACCAAGCTGTGCCAATTATGTCCACAGGTTGTAATAAAATAAAGTGCACGTTTTATTATTCAGAATCCAGATCAAGCGGGATCTCGGGCTCAGGCAAATCCAATTATCCATCGTTGTTCTCGGTTATTGTTGCTATATGGGTACAAGCTGTGGGTACTTTAATTTTAATTTGCCGGGCAGCTGCAAAAAAAAAAGAGAAAAGCCGGCCAACACGCAAAGTCAGAGCTGTTGAAATTGTGCTAACCTTGGATCTCCTCTCGAATGGGTTCGTTTTATTCACTCTGCTAATTTGAATTAATTTTGTTGTCAACACGTAGTCATATAAGGATGTGAACAGTTAGCAGGCAATCAAAAGTGTAATTGGGGGCCAAAGGAAGTCGGTCGGCCAGGCAGGTGATATGGGGCCCGACCATGGGAAAGGAAAGAAACTGCCATGAGATGGGTTTTTAAATCAGATTTTTGGGAGATTGTGCAACCACTGGAAAATTCAAGGGGGGACAAACTTAAAAAAGGGAATCAAAAAGAGAAGAAAAGTGAATGGGAAACTAAGTGCGACCCTTTAGAGAGGCAATTCAGAACAGTAAAGCTACTTAAAAAGATATTAGAAATGTTAAGTTATGAGAAGTAAAAACACTTGATAGTAAGGACTTAATTACAAGTAATGTTACACTAAATGGAAAAGTTTAAAGTATTTTACTCTCCCTACATAAAAACTCTTCGTTATGAAAGAAATCAAGGTCAAAGTAAATTGCATAATCCCAAAATCGAAAACCCACTATTGGCAGATGACCCAAACTTTCCTCACTTGCCAGCAACACTTTCGCGTAACGCCCCAAAACAGAACCTCGTTAAGCTGTTCCCAATTTTCGGATCGTTTTCCTCGGTGAAATCAAATCTATTAACGATCGATGGTGCTGTCGCGGACTTGGAGGGGGGAAAACCTCCCGGACTCTATGTAGGTTGCCTAGGAACGCCCAAAAACTTTAGTAAGATCGTTGCGAATCGGTACCGCCGTTAAATACAGACCGCAGATTCTATAAATCAGGCGTGTTTCTCAACACCTCGGACACTTTCGAACCCGCTCATTAAAAACCATTAAGGAAAATATTTCGCTTGGGAAAAATTATGGCGTAAATGATACCCAATCCCGCCCCCAGCCACAACCACCTCCATTTTGGCCCGGCGACAATAAACGACCTCCAAGCTGCGAGCCCGGCTATTCGCAATTCGGCTTAAACGCGTTGCGGCGGCTCAACTCGGTTTCTGTGTCATTTTCTTGTCTGCAGCTCGGTTTTAAGCGTCAAATAAATTTAAGTCTACACCTAAACAGCCAGCAAACAAAATAAAATAAGGCACTTGGAAAAAACTAAAAGGAAAAACTTTTGCGTTGCCTGTTCTTTGGCAATTTTTTTTTCGTATACCTTTTTGCAACGAACATTTGCAACAATTTGTTATTGGCCATTTAAGCCGCTTGTTGTTGGCCGTTTGTTGCTTTTGGCCGTTGGCGCACCAGAAATCTGTTGAGTGTTAATGACATTTTTATGTTTTAACGCTTGAAAAGCTGCGGCCGCGTCCATTTTGGTGGCCTGGCCCCATGGTTTAAAAAAAAAAGTCCAATTGAATTTCCCGCACCTGGCTATGCTCTATTTTTGCATTTTATTCTTTTCTTTTTGGTTGAAGTGGGGTCTGGTTAACATTCGTTGCTGGTTTGAGATACTGACTTGGCCTCTGCTCATCCACGTTTAATGGTGGATTGCTGTTGGTCGGCTATTTCTGGGCCGAGTGACAGGTGACCTGGTCAACAAAGTGGTGCGGAATTTGTTCACAAAAATGGTTTGCAAATTGATGGCAAAGTGAAATCACATAAGAATGGTATACCTATTTTTCAGCCATATTTAGATCTATAAATATTTAAATCTACTCTACTACCCAATCAATTAAACTACACCTCGAAAGTTCAAGTGGTGTAAGGTCATCGATCAGAATATTGTGTTTTTTTCTGCATATTTATCGCCACAAAAGCAGGCAACTCAATCAAACGGGCTTTCTCCTCCCTGCTCTGCAAACCGAATTCAATTTCGTTCAATTTCGGCCTCAACTTGTGTCAACATTAATTAAATTTTCTGCGCGCATTTGCAAAACTTTTTGAGCAGCTAATTGGATTTTGGTTGCTGCATCGCCAGCAACAAAACAACCGGCAGAAATAAAGCAAATTCGCGTGCAGCCGCCGACTAATAACTGCCAAAGTCGCGCTGCGAAAAAAAAAATGTAATACGAAATACAGAAAAACAGAAAAACCAGTCGCCTGCTGCAAGTTTCCTGCCTTGGCTCCTACCACTGCCTCCTGCCATCCTTTTCGCTCCTGGGGAAGTTTTTCAAGCGAAAAAATGTGTATGAAAAAGGAAATACTCCTATTAAATGTATTCCTTTGTTTCAGGCTTCACTGGTGCCTGAAATTTCGCCAAATGTTTGCTCTGCCATTCGGCCATTCGGCAGTTAATGATTTACGTGGCCCAAACAATTCCACAACAATACTGAGAAAAAATTGATCTTATAGGATGCGCTTCAGTAACTAAAGCTCAAATTTAAGATAACATAATATGGAACACATTGTTCTCAAGAAAGTTATTTGTGGAATATTCATAGATCAGAATCAACATTTTGTTGATTATTATTTCTCTCAGTGCAGGCCAAGCAGGTGGTCCCAGGCCGAGGACAAAACTGTTTGACTTTGGCCGCCGTGGAGTGCGTGTGCGGGTGGGAAAATAAAGTCTGGTGCGGCAATTAACAAGTGCAACGACTCCGCCGCCGTCGCCACTTCCTCATCCCCATCCTCATCATGACCCCCATCCTGCTGCGCTTCCTTGGCAACTTCCTTCCCTGCGACATCCGCCACCCGAAACGCAGGGATACAATGGCCGAAAAAAAGAAACGCTCCAACTAATAACACTTAACTGAAGCTTGGGCCTAAGCCAAAAGCCAAGTCTTAATTATGGCAAACAACTTTTTGTTTTAGTTCGCAGCTAAAACGCTTCCTGTAAGACAAAAAGCTGCCAGCTACTGAACTTTCGTTGCACTCGCTTTTCCGCTACCCGCAGAATTTTCCGGGAAAACTGCACCGTGCATGTCGCTACATATCAACAAAAGATGCAGCAGCCAACACCAGACTGCATCAGCCACCTCCACACACACACTTGTCGTTTTGGCTCGGTTTCGGTTGCTTTTCTTTTTTCGGTTTCTGCATTTTCATTTTTTTTTGTGTTTTTTGTGTTTTTTGCAGACTTCAGTCAATGCACTCTCTATGACGTCGTCGTCGTCTGACTGCACAAAATGAAAAAGTTTCGCAAAAAAAATATAATGAAATCCAAGGCCCGAAAGGATAAACTTGAAGCATAAAAAAACACAGATTTAGGTAGATGTGTTAGGGCTGGATGAATATCCTTTAAAATAATAACAGAAAAAATGTTTATGCTAATAAATTTTATTATAAATGGCAATACATTTTAACAAATCTTAGTAACTAAACTATGATATTATTGTGCTCAACTTTCTTCTGGGCCTATCAAACCCTTGTACAATTCATAGTTTCCAGGGTACTAAAACAGCAATTCCACAACCAACAAAACAACACAAAAAGTTGTAAAAAAAAAACACTCGTTGCTTTTACTTGTTTTGTTTTTGTTTTTTTTCGCCACAAAAAGCGAAAAACAAGAATGATTATTAACGCCTGTTGGGTATGCCACAGGACGATGTCTGCAGCGGCTCCAGCTGCAGCTTTGGATACAGCTCCATCTCCAGTTCTGGGCCGCTTGGTTCAGGATGGAGGAGGGTCCGGCTTCCCACTCAGACTGCTCAAAACCAAAAGGCAGAAGGCTACTGTGCAAACAGTGTGCCGTGTGGCAATGTGTTTTGCTTTTTTCGGTGCATTCGCCTGCAGGCTCCAGTTGGATGCAGAATGCAACCGGGCAAAAACAACAGCCATGCCACAGAGCCAACATGTCACGGACCCGCGGGGCCCGCAACTTCGGAGGGAGTTGCATCGGCGTCTCCCCGTGCCCCTCACTCATTAGGCGCTTGCTGCTGCACTTGTGTCTGCACCGTATCCTGGCCAAAGTCGGGATTCGGGGGCCCTGCATCCTGGCCTGCAACTCCATCGCCGTCTCAGGCAGTTGCAAATTACGCTCTCAGACTCAATTGTCTTGAGCCTTTGGAGACTTGCTGTTGGAACGGGGACCCGAAACGACAACAATGCCTGCATTTAAACGCAATCTTCGCAATGGCTAGACAGACAGACTCAAACTCAGACACATTCCCTTGGGGCGATACAGGGAAAAACATTTTTTTTTAGGGGCGTAGGGCAGCTGGGGGCGTGGCTAGGTGGCAAAAGCGTCGCGTCATCGTCGCGTCTGGCACTTGAGATTTTTGTATATGTTCATTAGAATGTTCCTCGTGACGATGAGGATAGGAAGGTGCTTGAGCGCCCTGAAGTAGGCAACACTTTTGGATTGCACTTTGATGCATGTGCAAATTCTGTTTTCGGGTACAGTTGTGCGTGGAAAATACACGCATTGGAAAATGTGACAGAATGACATAATATATTGAATCTTAGAGGATTTATTGGTTATCTGTAAAATGTATTACTGTATAAATATATTAATTGTTTATTTATTTAATTTATTAATAAATTACCTATTTGCTTAACAAAATTTATAAATATTTACTATACCAGCATCTTTTTTGTTGGTTTCTTACATGAATGACACTATCGAAACAGTAATAAATTGAACAAGCTGACTTTACCTCACTCGAAACATAAACGCAATTCCATTTACTGCAATAAATTTTAAATTAATGCTCTGCATTTTTTCCTATTTCAGAACCTGTTCATGGATTTATGAGGTACGTAAAACCCTCAGCACCGCATTTAGCATTTAAATCTGTTCATGGGCACAAAAGCCGCTTACGATTAATGCCCGTGCGGCAAGCCCAGTCCAAATCAACCTGCAACCATACCGAAAAAAAAAATCCAAAGCAAATAAAATTATAAACGAATCTATTATGACAAGTGCGTGGGCCGTACAAAGTATTTTTTCCGTTCGCATTTATTTTTTATATTTTTGCCCCGACAAAAGGCCCCCAGAATACGGGGGCTGCTGGCTGTCCAAATGATGTTGAAGTGTGTTTAAATCTGAGGGAGACCCATCATCGTGTCAAACGGCAGCCGACAGACAAGAAAACCTAACGATCAAATTAATAACGCCAACAAAAGAGACCCGATACCTGTGCCCCTGCCACGCCCCATTATTAAAAAAAAAATACTAATACAATAAAGGTTGTGTTGGAGAAACAACAATAAGCACAACAACGGCGACAGCTGTGATTGACAACTATGTTGAAATATCAAATTATAATTTCATAAATAGATGGGAAATAAAAGAAGCTAAGAGGCTTTCAAATCGGGTAATTGCCTGATCTATTAGGCCTGGGTGTGGATACACTCGTCGCGATCTTTTGGGCCAGATTGAAGGTCAATGTACACGGCACATAATTGATTATTAAACTGACAACCTGGTCCCTAAAACAGTATTTAAAGGGTGCGGAACTGCTGCGCATGGAAATTCATTAGCCAAGATTGAGAAAACATGTTTTAATTTCATGCCTCGGATATCGTTCATTAAAGGCCAAAGAATTTTAATTGCCACTTGGCCGGTGGGGCAGCCTTGAAATCAACCGACCGACCGACCGCCCGACCAACTCGTGGTCTAGAAAATAAAAAACACCAACTGCAATTGGCTTTGGCATTCACATGCTTCGTTATGGCCATATGAAAGTGCCACATAATTCTACATGTCCCCCTCTTCCTCCCCCCCTCTCTCTATAAAAAATATATGCCCCGAGGCCAAAACAATTTTCACCCCGCACAACCTGCAATGGTAATATATATATCCACATTCACATCCATCCGTGTGTTAGCTCTTCACCATTTTGGGGGCAGCGAAAATGAAAATCCAATCAATGCCTGCAATATCCATTGCGGTTAATGTTATTTTCTGGTGTTTGCTGTTTGATGTCTGGGGCGTAGTTCTAGTTTAAGAGCTTAGCAGTCGTATGTGGGCTGTCTGTTTTTTTTAAATATATTTTTGGTCAGGAGGTACCGAGGAGATTTCCCGCCAAACTTGAAAAGAAAGTGGCCAGATATTCGGCCAAAGCCTACGTGATTTTTGCCTTCACATTTAATGCTTGCCGATTTTTACGACTTTCGATCTTGAGGTTAGAGGAAAACATACTTTTTAATTGATTCCCCGAAAACGATTTCCGCAGGTGATCATCAAAACTTTGGCCATTTCTCGTGTGGGTTATCTTGGCTGTAACATTTCCTGGAACATTTCCCTAAAATTCTTTGAGCACCTGCAAGATTTTTTCAAATTAAAAATTCTACATTAAAGTCACTTAAACGTTCAGTGAAGGCGCCGAACTTTTCAAATGCATTTATATGAAGAATTTAATTTTAACCCACAAGTAATTGCGTTTTTATATACATAATAGATATAAACAGCAAGCTTCTTCCTCAATAAATCATAGGACATATAAGGATTTTCTTAACCACAACTGGTAGCTTCGACTTTTACAGTCCCCTCCCTTGAGATCTAAGAGGAAATTAATTTGAGATTACCTATTTTTTGTAGCTGCTCCGGAAGCGGTTTCATTTATGAATTTTACTATAGTTTCCCCTCCATAAATCAGGAAGTGTGTAAAATATAACCCAGGACAGACCCACTCCACTAAACGGCCGCTCCCACAGGCGCACATATGATGATGTTGATGATGATGGCGATGATGATGATGCGGTGACTATCCAAGGTAGCCAACCTCTTGGGCTTATAATTATTGTGAGGCACAGCGCGGTTTGCAAGCTGTGCAGAATTTTTAGTTTACGAGCACATAAATGTAATTGGATGCGCAAAAAATATTACAGTATCCAGAGTAGAGTGTTTATAAATTTGCACACTCGCACATACGAGTCCACTCAAGGCTCTCTAGTCTAGGCTGCAATTTGCAGCCAGCTGCAGTTGAAGTTCCAGGAGGCTTCTGCGCATGGGCAAAAGCCGAAACGTGTCATCATCGATTATATGGCCGGGAAAATGGGACTCCCGAGAAACGGGCTAAAACGGGAGCTGGAGCTGGAGCTGTTCGAGCTGGGCAAACAAGTGGCTGTTACTATCGCATTGTGTTATCGCCGTGCTGATGTCGGCAGTTCAGTTCCCCTGGGCGCGTAACTCAAAGCGACAACACTTGACACTAATTAATACATACGCACCGACCTGCGAGCGGACGGGCTTTCCTTTCTAACTACACATTTTCCATTTTCCATTGCCCGACTGCCACCCACCCATTTGGGAGGCTTGTCGACGCGCTCGTCGCATTTCAATCAAGACCACGTCAGTCATTCAGTCATCCAGTCAGTCAGTCAGTTGAGATTCTGGCTTGATAAAGTTGTTTGAAAGTGTTGCAGGTTGCACACACAGAGACACGCATAGTTGACTGCCTAACTGGCACATTGACTGCAGCAGCAGCAGCAACATGCAGCAACTGCAACTGCAACATGCAGCAGTAGGAAGCAGAAGCAGCCGGCTAGAAGTGTGTGCCCCATTGTAGCGGGCGATGCTTATCAGCTTGTCGACGTCGCGGTCTCCTGACGCACGCAGCCCCACCCCTCAGTACCGCCCCCCCTTTCGACCCACCGCCCACGTAGGCGCTACTTGATAGTGTTTACCGTTGCACTTCCTACACCGATTAAGGTTAGCGCACTTTAAGCCCGAGTGGCCAAAGTTCAATTAACACCAGCATACTTCAGCGAAAGTTTAAGAGGCGCATGACAGGCTGAAATATTAATTAGCTGAAATGTTTTGTATGAGACATTAAATGAAAATTATTATAGGCATTTTAATTACAACTTCATAGGTTGTTTATGTTGCAAATAAAACTGACACTTTTGTTAGCCAAAACTTCCTGTCTTTAAGCTGTAAGCCAAAACTCTAAGAAAATTCAAATCAACCCCGTGAATAGTTAAAAAAAAACTTATAAAGTAATTTAAGCAGCATTTCCATTCAGGTTCGCGCTGATTTGACTTTAATTTGAAATTTTACACACCAATAAGCCACTTTTAACTGTCAAATTTCCAAAGCAAAATATGCAAATTAAATGCGGTAATTCTGGCATTTCCTCTGTTATTATAGCCAACGTGCCGCTTTTTATTGACCAATTAAAATGCTTGTGATATCGAACGGAGTTGGCCAAGGGAGTGGGGCGGGAAATGATTCATCTAAGTCGAGAGCTGTCTCTCAAGTCATCAGGGAAGGCATATCAAGCCAACTTTTTGGGCCTCTGGCATTTTATTTGTGTATGCTTTTTTGACAATGCCACACAGTCAGACAATGATCGATGAAGTTGCGCCTTGGACTTTAACTTTATGGCCGAAATCGAAAACGAAAAACGGGCTGAGAATGAAATCGAAAATAAATTTTCAATTGATAACAAAGGAAAATCGACACAAACTGGCATTAATTTTCGGCTCTTTAGAGCCAACTTTGACACCCGAAACTGAATAAATGCTTAATTAACACCCAATGGCGCGCCTTAAGCGAATTTCGGTGTGGGGCTGTGAGTTGTCATGGGTTAAGGGGGTGTTTCCAGCTAAATTGCGGCAATTGAAGGCGCAACGAATGCAACTCAAAAGTCTAAAATCGAAATTAAAGGTTTTTTTCGGCAAAAAGTAAACAACGCCAAATTGACATTTCGCCTCTCGACAGGCAGCGAAAAATGTATTTTTTCGGCTATTTCGTATGTTTTTCTTTTTTCTGCACTTTTATTTTTTTTATTGGAAAACTGCAGCTAAAAGAAGGCAAGCCCAGCAGGTCGCAAGCGGAAAATCCGCGAATAGAAAATGACAGTTGCAGTTATTCGGTACGCCGCCGCCAATCGTTGAAATCAACAAAAGCCATAGTCGAGTCACTAAAAATGACTGACTCGACTTGACTGACTTTGTTTGGCCAATTGGCAATTGAACAAGCCAACGGTCGGAAAGTGAAAAGCGGCACCTGAGGGCAAAAGGAGTTGCATTGCATCATGCCCCGCGGCCTTTCAGTGTAGTCGTGTGCTCGTATCTGTGTGGGTGCACGAGCAATCGATGATCGGATCGCGTTGAGATCTACTCGCATGTAACGTTTAAATTTGTTGGAAAGTCCACCGATACCAACTGAGCTGTGGCTTTTCATGCCTACTTTTTGGATTTTAACTACACTGAAAGAAATCATAGATACTATTGAGTAGATACAAGTCCTTTTCATTACTGAAAAACATGATCCTTGCTAATTATTTTGCTTTTGATCGTTAAACTAAATAAATAAACTACTATTTGATGCAAATTACCACCATAAACTATTTAACTTAAGCATTATTATCTGTGTACGTTTTTTCCTCTCTCGGAGAGCAAACAAGATTTGCACGATTTTCTTGTAATTTTCCGGCAATTTCCAAGTACGAAGAAACCTCGCCAAGTGCCGGGCCATATAAATCCTCCAATGTTTGTTTAATTTCGTGTATTTTTTTGCAGGCCCCGCTCTGTTTGTTTTTCTATTTTGTTTTAATTTGTCCCCAAAAAAATAAACTTGCCAGAATGCAATGGGTAACAACAAACACACAGCAACAACAGCGAAATTTGGCTAATTGTGTGGCGATCATTGCTCATTACGGCTCATTATTTGTTGCGGCTTGTAGTTTCGGCTACAGGTTCTTGTTCCCAATTTTTTCTCGCGGGAGGGAAAACCATTTTATTGTCAATGATCTTGTAGCGAGATTAGCATAGATATTGGTTCCCATTCGCGATTAGATGGCCGGGCACGATTTTGTTTTGGCGGACAATTGGAATGTATGTAATGCGCTTGTTCCTAACGTGGAACTTAACAACTTTGCAACATTGTTACCGGCAGTAAAAGTTTTCCCTCCGATTCAAACAGGAAGTTTCATTGGCATTCAATGCCCCGAAAAACCAACAGAGATAACTATAAATTCCGCTTATGATAGATTTACATTTTAATTCAATGAAGTTGCTTCTTAGGGTGTGTTTATGACTTTGACGATGGCGCAGAAAAGCCTTAAATATATTTGCATTTATTTACAGACAGATAGATGCCTTTGTTAGATTTAAGTGATTTTGAATGTAAGATAGAGATTTTGACCATTTATACATATTTTTACAGCATTAGATTGAGTGGATTTAATATTATTCATCTTAAGCATATTTAAATTTGAATACTTTTATTTTATTTTTATTTGCAAGGAACACATCATATACGATCTAATTTCTGACTAATTTTTGATGTTAAATAGCCAGTTCATTATATGATACATCGATCATAAAATCCAATCCTAAATCATCCGCCATTCGATTGATGCGACAAGATTCCAAACTTGCCATGATTTCATTGGCAATCAACAGGGCTCGTAAAGACCATCACTAAATGGGGGGCATAAAAGCCCGGCCAATAAAAAGCCAAGTTGTCTTCTTTGTTTCGCTGGCAATTTGGTAACTTTTTCTGAAAGATTATAAGTATAAATACGTGGAAACTTGATTTGGCCTAGGCAAAAAGCGAAACTGTGTATGCGATTTGGATCGGGCCCATTCATCCGTCATAAACATTTCAGCGTATTTTCTAACGTAATTCCTTTCGCGTGATGGGAAGATGCTATAAAAATTTTAGCTGGTCCCCGACGAGCATTCGGTTTTGAGTTTTATGGCTCTGAGTGCGCGTTTCAAATGCCCGGCCATTGTTTCAAATGGCACTGAGTAAATAAAACTGAGCAGCCCGAGCTTGGCTTTTCAAAATTGTGTTGATTTTGCATATGAGCAGAAGGCGCTTAAACGGACCGATTTTTACGACTTTCGCTTTTAATGGCCAGCGGGTCGAAAAGCTGATGGTCGGTCTGCTGTAGGTCGCGTCGCCGAAACTCAGGTTCAGGCCTTAAATTCACAGGCTTACTTATTATGAAATATTCGATACCCCGGTCGCCAGTGCAAATCGAGGCCACCGGGAACTCAAATCATAAGAAAATCTATGGGGCACGCGGCACGGACCAACTGAATTAAATCAGTGCACAATGAAAGCGAGAAGAAAGAAGGACACTGAAAAAAGCCAAATATCTATATATATTGATTATTAAACTGACTAACTAGTACCTCAAAAAATATCTAAAATACGCAAGAATCATCAAAAAAGAAAAAAATTCCAACAAAAGATTGAACATATTATAGAATTTATATAGTTTTAGATTTTTAGAATTTTTCTCAGTGCTAGAAATTGAGAGATTGAGGCAATGCAAAGCGATACAAATCGAAGCGGGACGATCGTCGAGTGGCTCACTGCACTCACCGATCAAGTTGCACTTTCTGGCTGGCGATGTTGCTGCTGCGGCTCTTGATGCTGCGCCTTTGCTGCGGTTGCTGTTGCAGCAGTTGCCGCTTCTCCTGATGCAGTCGTGTGGAGTTTTGGAGTGTGCTGCCAGCGGCACAAAATGCTCGACATAAAGGGCAAGAGTTCAGGAAATTGTGACTGTGGCGAAAAATATTTTCGCTATTCTCCACAGTTTTCCATTTTTTTCGCTTTTGCTCGGTGAAACTGTAGCCGATGCTGCCGCTTCAGATGCCGATGAAGCCGGCTCTTTTTGCATCACATCGCCCAAGGAGAGTGAGATGAACTCTTTTAATATCTTTTTTCCAACTTATTTTTCTGCATGCCGGTGCTGTGGGTATGCTCGAAAGTTGGCGGAAAATTGAAAGTAATTGTCACCTTTTGAGTGTTTCCATTTCGTTTTCCTTTTGCCGGACGGTAGTGGCGTGAAAAGTGTGCCTTTTGTGATGAAAGAGAATGAGGACTTTTGGGGTGAAGGTGAGCTTGGAATATTAATGAAAGTGTGGCAAATGTTCGAAAAGAGGTTTATGGGTACGAAACGTTATTGGAAGATATGTATCTTTGAAGATGAGATGGCCAAGTAGGAGTGAAAGCTTAAATAGGAAATAAATAATTAAATTTTTAAATATTTATAGCCACTTTCCCAGAGGTTAATTAGTACATATATGTTGCTATGAGGTGGTAAAACCCACAGTAAGAGGAAGTCAAAATAATGAAGAGCAAAACCCACCTATTTCATGCTCCACGCTCAACTAATTTGTATGATACATCTTCCATTTAATGACTTCATTCCCGGACTCCTCCGACTTAGACGCTCGATTTCATCTGCCAGATGAATCTCTAATCAGCAATTGTTGTTAAGAATCTCCTTACATGACACAACCAATTAATTTCCACATGCCTTATGCAAGCCCACTGAAGATTGTGTGTGCATGTTGGAAATCAACTCAACTGTGATTCCAGTTTTTATTTGTTTTTCCTTCTTCAGTTTTTCACATTTTTTCCTCTTTTTGCACAACCAATCTGCCGCTCTAATAGAGACCTGAAAATAGCAGGCACCCCCACAAAGAAACACTCGACACAGTCACTCAGTCAGTTGTTCAGTCATTCAGTCAGTCATTCAATCAGTGAGTCAGTCAGTCAAGCAGCAGGCGGGGAAATGGATTTACCACGCGGAAAGTTGCAAGTTAACATGGCTGCACATTTTGCCAACGGGATGCATGCAACTTGCAACATGAGCAACATTGGCATCGGCAGCACAACATCGTCGTGCATGCAACACTTACCAGCAAACAAAATTAAAGGCAAATCGCAACCAATCACAAAGATTACCCCCACACACAGCACACGGCAAACAACAAAATGGCTAAGAAAGGCCATATAAACGTGGCCCAAAGGCGCCGTTGCATTGGTATTTTAAACACTGCCAAGGCGCATAATCAAAACGCTTAAATTATAATAACTTTATTAAGACTCGACTCGAGGAGCGATCATCCACCCGCGCCCTTTATCGCCTAGATACCAACCAAATGCAAAAAAAAGAGAAAAACTACAGGTGTAGCCCAGAAAGAAAGCAAAAACTACAAACACAAACAAATGGCAAACAGGTAAAAATAAACGAAAAAAAAACCAAATGCTGGAAAAAACGATTGTCTGCTGGGCGCTTTTATTATTTCTCTCGAGTGGATTTTACTCTGTACACACTCGAGTTTGCTGCCTGCTGTTTATGATTGTTTTTTCATTTTCTCAAGTGATGAGTAGGATATCTGTCTGCCGTTGCGGCCAACAGAGTCGAGCAACAAGCTATTTGCGACTCACGACTTTTCATGCAATTTTGAATTTAAAATTCTTCACACACTCGTTTCATTATGTGGCTTCATTCCAGCTCCTCCAGATAGGCTCCCCCATTCCCCATTACCCATCGGCTGGCTCCCCCCTGCAAAATCCCCTTCTAGGGCTAAATCAACGGCCCGCCATCGAAGTCGAAGGCAGCGCAAAGTAAGATGCTACTCTTGTGGCCATCTTTGAAGTGGTTGTTGTAATGGGTGTAGCTCTGCGAGTGTGTGTGTGTGTGCTGGTGTGTGTGAGAGTGTGGATCCACCGAAGGAAGACGCCGCACAATCACGCGCCATTCGAGTTTGGATTGCCGCTCCAGAAACAATCACAGTGGTTACATGGTTGTGGCCAAAAAATCAGTTAACAGCGCGGAATATCTTTCCACGACCAAAAATATTAAGAAATAGTAAAAATATCAGATATATTGTGGTCATAGAATAGTTTGGCAAATTTACATATACAAATATATTAGTGGCTAAACATCCAGGTTATTACTTAATCAAAGTTCCTCTTCTCAGTCATTTGTGTGCTCTTCCCACGAGCAAACCACTGTGCATTTGCTGGATCTTGGTTTTAATGCCAGTGCAACTGGCCAAGACAGCATTTGCGATGACGATGACTGGCCGCTTGGATGTGGATCTGGCTTGGGTCCTACACACATAAGTCGTCTGCGCGGCTCAGCTGCTGATGATGACTTCGAGCTGGTCTCGGATTCGAGGGAATGAACGGACCGCCGCCACTTGGTGGTCCAATTCAGCGAATTGACTATAATCAGTCTAGTGCCAAGTACGTTTCAAGTGTCTACTCATGCACTTCTGTGTAGCGTGTGGTGGGCAACGCCAAGAGCCAACAGCCAAGAGCTGAGAGCCAAGTGCCCAGAGGGCCAAGAGCTGGGACCTGGGAGCCGGGAGTGGAGATGAGGTGCCGCGGATGCCGGCCGGCTGAGTTGGCTTAGCTAAGTTGGCTGGTTGGTCGGCAAGTTCCAAGTGGTTTGCTCTCGTATGCAAATGGCTGCTCCCGCTCCCGATTCCGCTCCTCATCCCAATCCCAATCCCAAACCCATACCCAAACCCTATCCCGCCACTCGACGCAGCTCTCACGAGTGCCGCGGCGCACAAAATTAATTTATTACAATGCAACAAATTACAACACTCATTAATATTTTAGCCAAGTTCTGTGTGTGCACGGAGAAAAAAATTCATGATAATCCACTCATGACTACAGTGAATAAAATGATATAGTTTATACCTAAGTAGAATATAACAGGTGATTATATGATATTAAAGATTTCCTAAACCATTTAATTATAATATCTACTTGTCTAATAAATGCAGTTAAAATTACTGAAATTCACGTATTTTAAAAGTAATTTTCAACTGTGGCCACTGTATTTCGCGCAGTGCATATTGCGTAGTTGGCCAAGAGTTGTAACATGTGACTGGCCTGGAATTTAATTCGCCGACAGGTCCAAGGAAGCTTGTAACCTGCATGTTGACTGGTTCGGTAAAAATGCCTCCAAAAGGTGGGAGAGGGTTGGGGAAAAGGGCGTGGCGTCTGGGACTGCGAGTCTCATACCTAATAAATCTGTAATTTGTAATTAATGTGAAAAATTGGCGGCCGAGACGTAGAACAAGCCTAAATTGTTATTATATGGCCGGAGTCCAAGTTCCAGTCCCAGTCGAGTGTGGGTCAGAGTCATAACTCTTCCACAAGTTCGCCAGTGTGTGTTTTATAAATATAAATTAAGCCACTTGACTAACGCACAACGCGTGTTCGAATCTCTGCCAGCCAACCAAAAAAAAAGTGAAAACTTGGTCAGCCGACTTACTTTGCCAAAAAAAAAACGGGCCAAAACGACATGTAGGATAGCCAGAAAAAATCGTTTTTATTGCACTCACCGTCGCAGGTCACTTAGATGCCCCAAGATGATGGCACATGGCTCCATTGTCTGCTGAAAGCAACTCATGCGGTGTGATTAATATGGAAGGTGGCCAAAATAACGAAGAAGCGGCTGGGCAACGGGATAAAAATACATTTGAGAACTAGTTATTTATAAGCAGGAAACAACTCAATCAGGGGAATGGTGAAAGGCGAGTGCGAAAGGTTACTTTACAGCAAAGCAATTGAATCACATAACATATCATAGATGAGTGCAAATAATCAATCTGTTTAATTTACTTAGAAACAATTTTTTTTTTGGAAACCCCCAGGGACTCCTTTTCCAAGTAAACATTTTGAGTTTCCACAGAGTACCGGCTATATTTGTTATTTTGTTTTCAAGAGTTCTTAAAAACAGTTTGCTTTGATGTTTCTAAATTTAGAGCTAGACTCTAGGCACTACCATCTGGAACACAATTCCTCCATTAGGTAAGGAAAAAAAAACAATAAAATGTACTTTAAGGTCGCCTGACAGCAAATCGGGCGTAAAAATGTCTGCATGATTGATAATATTCGAAAGTTGCAAATAAGGCGACCGCAATGGGGAACTTTGAAAATTTGAAAATATGAGTTCGAGTTTATATGGCCATATTTGCGATATAACCCCCGATGGCCCCGCTGATTCGATGCGGATCGATCAGCGGGGGCAGTTCAATTGCTACCCGAATGAAAACAATTTTTACATTTTTTTGGTTTCTGTTTTTTTGGCCAAAAGGTAACGCAGCTGAGTGAGTGATTCAATGGAGCAAAACGTGAGCTAAAGACGTGATCCAACAACAACAACAAGAACAACAGTTGTGGCAACAACCAAAAGCGTTTATACGCCTGATGAGCGAAACTGTGGGGCGGTCAAAATGCTCGAATCGGTCGGCCTTTTGGAACGATATAAAAATTTTTGTTATTCACTTGTGATATTTCACTTTTTTCCCAACGAATCAATCACAATGATTATGATAAATGATTTCGGCGTTTTTTATTTATTCACTATTTTCTTTCAAAGTTTCATTGTCTGAATGGTATTTATATCTTTCAAAGTTTTTCGGTTATGTGTATTTTTTTCCTATTTTTTTTGCATTATTAAGCCGGATAATGGGCGATCAGTGAGCTGAGCTTGTAATTGCTGGCTTATAAATCACAGTGAAAAGATATAATTTTGGTTGCGATGATCTGTTGGCCGTTGGCCGACTCTTTGATTAGCACATTTGTCTGGAGTTTCACTTTTAGCGTACTCACCGCTGACCCATTGAACTACAAATACTCGTAGGTTTTTGTTTTTTTTTTGTTAGCCGCGCAACTATAATGCTGATTTATTTCTGGCAAATTTTTTATCAGCCGTTTTTAATCTTGTTAGGAAACTTCATTAGTGTCAACCGACAGTTTTCTTAGGCTGATTAATGTGTGTCAGACGGGAGGGAAACTTTTCGGTAGCCTAGCTGGAAAAACCAGTCTGCCACCCATGGAAATTCCGCCTCTGCGGCCACGCCTCTTTTGTGTTGGTCAGTGGCATTAAGTCTTTATTGCGGGATTATTAATTGGGGTGGACGTTGGGGGTGTGCATAGTAATGAGGTGGGCTTGTATAAATAAAATAATAAGGATAACCAACCACCAGCGATGGGCATTCCAAAGTAGTTCGGGTGAAACAACTTTCAAAATGCAGCAAGTGAATGAAATATTAAACACTGGGAAAAAATTCGGTTTGTATGGAAGCTTATTATTAATAATTGTTGATAAATATGGATTTTACTTTTCACAACATATATATTTGGCCAATTAATGTAGGTATCAAAAAATTTAACTAAGTCTTTCAATCTATAGCTGAAATTGTAGCAGATACTCCACTGTATCTGCTAACTAGCTCAGGTTGCCGACCAGTTTTGGTCACCAAATTTGACAACATTTGCCAATATTTATGAATTATAATATGCAACGTTACTTATTTACAAATGGCTGTTTTTTGACGTAACTAGTTAACAAGTTAAACCACTTTATTACAGAGTCGCCCAGCCGCACAAGACGCGATCCAGGTCCAGATCCAGATACAGATCCATATCCAGATCGATGTGGCCGGAGTGCACAGACTGAGGTCCGCCCGTAGGTAGAAAATGGCGGACATTTACCAGGATGCCAGCACCACGCTGCGCTCCGTGTTTCCCAACTCGCGGCTGGACTCGCTGGCCGGAGTGGATCGCCGGATGGAGAGTCAGCTGCCAGGACCACCGGATGCGGATGCAGTCACCACCGCTTCGAGCATTGGCTACAATCCGCTCAACGACGACGACTGGTGGGCCAATGCCATCGAGGTGGACACCTTCGACTCACCGCTGGCCTTCGATGCCAGCGAAAATGGTCTGTGGAACGGACACTTTGTGCCGCCGCCACCTCGCCCGCCCTTCCTGGATGAAAGCGTCGCCGCCGACGGCCTGACCACCTGTGATCTGTGCACGTGGGCATGGCAGCGGAATGCCTACTCCCTGGATGGTTCCATAGGTGAGTACTGAGCATAGTAATTCCCATCCTTTGCCTACTCCTCGCAAAGGGTCCCTCTGCTCCTGTCGTTTTTCAATTAAAACTGCTTGCCAAGACAATAATCTGGCGGCCGTGCATCGATCGCTGATATCAATTTATCAAACTGATGTTGGGCGTGCGTGGCTCGATTGCTTTTCGGCAAGCGAGATGGAAAGACTCCTCCTTCGCCGACTTGTACACTTAGAAAAATATGTCTTATATTAGTCAAAAAATTAAAGAAGGGTTCTAGAAAGAAATTTATAAGAAGAGATACATTATTTTAATGCACTGATACCAGCAAGTCTTTTCTATGATTATAATAACATTGGTTATTTTAGTAAGTAAGGTTACTTCATCCCAAAATCGTATTTTAAAATCATTTGATTCCATTTCTTTGCCCCATTTTTCTTTCAGTGTGCACTTGCGCTTGCAAATTTAATTTGCACACATAACTCTTTGTGGCAGCTTTTGGTTTAGGCGTTGTTTCGCCAAAGTTTCGAGCCCGCGATCCGGGGATCCACCGGCACTATCGCCCCGGCACATCGCCAGTAATTTGTCTCTGCGCTCGTAAAAGAAGCGTCGCGGGAAGGGGGGGTTTCAAAAGTGGAAAAGGCGGCGGCTTAGACGCGGAAAAACTTATGAAAATATGAGGCAGTGGGAGTGGGCAGACGCAGATCGGATAGATAGGTTACAGCCAGCGAGCTCTTTAATTTATCTGAGAACAAATGAAGCAAGTCGCAGGGTCGGAAATTTAAGCAAATGCAGTGCCCAATTAAAACCCTACTGACGCTAAAAACTAAAGTCCAGCTTTCATTAACGTTGAATTCAAATTTAGCCCTTTGGTAAAAGAAAAACCTGTTAGAACTCACCCCATAACCCAAATAACACTCGTAATAGCACAAACTCACTGCCAAATGACCGCTGTCCATATGGTTATAATAGAGTTGACCGCGTGAAATTGCATTTGTTACAAATTCTTTACAAAGTTATACATGTAAATTTAGAAGTTCAGTTTTGCTTAACACGAAATGAAGTCACGTTAAGGATAGATACCACAATTTTAAGTTAATAATGTGTTGGGAGTATTACACATCTCAACACCTTGACCTTTCCAATTAATATTTTTGAATTTTTTTTAAATTTTTCGATTGAAACTACATTCTTGAAATTCCCCTCACGAGAGCATCTCCGCTGAACCATCCGCTCTGTGGGATGGGATATGGCATGGCATTTAGCCGTTTGCCGTATTTGATTTCCAGGAATCGCTTTCAGGGCAAATTGAAGTCATTATACATAGTAAAACTCCACTGAGCCGAGGTCCGAACTCCGAAACGCAGGCTGCGATGGGTGCCTGGCGTTATTAGGCTAATTATAGAGCCGCAGAATGGAGCTAGTGGCGAAACATTTCAGCTTTTCAGTATTCCAGTATATATATGGTATATATAAATGACTTTATTCATGCCGACCGGGCGACTGTTTGTCGCGCCGAATGTCTGGGATTTCCTGTGGCCCCAAACGACGTGTCAACTAATTTGCAACACTCACCTGGACGTGGGGCAGCACTTCCATGGAAGTACCTGCGGCAGCCTTTGGCGAATATTTTATATTTTTTCCTTACCCATTTTTTTTTTTTTTGCGATGGGATTAAGCCCGCTCTGGGAAGAGCCGCCGCAGCTAACAAAAAATCAAGAAATATAAAAAAAAAGCAAAATTTGACTAATGTCTTAATTTTGTGCTTAGGTGTTTGCTGCGGTTGGCTTCGCTGGGTTTTTGTGGTCCAGTCATAACGGCTATGAAGGTACGCTGCACTGTGAGTACTATGAATACTCGCTGAATAAAGCGGAAAAGTCGTGTCTGGACTGCAGCGAATGCCATTCACTTCGCTTCATCTGGCGGCCGGGTCTCTAAATTGAGTTTTTGCATGTCGTGCCCATGTCTGAGGACTTTGCTTTGTTTCTGCCTAAGTTGTTTCGGTTCGGCTTGGTTCGGTTTTTGGTTCTCTGCCGCAGAATTGACAGCTGAATAAAATGTTATTATATTTACACCATAATTTGCATGGCAATTAATCAAATGGCATGCGAAATTCGACAACGGCCACGGAAAGGTAAAGGCAATCCCAGGCGACACATTTAGCTGGTGGGTGCCCAGGTATTTCTGGGAATTATTCTAACCAACTGCCAAAGCAGTAAACAAAAAGCAGGGCAAAAAGTTTCGACCCGCCTAAATGTCTTTATTAGGAGTTGGCTGACTGAAAATGGAGCTCGTTAGGGAAGCACAAAAAAAGAAGGTATGAGTATGAGATTTATTTATAAATGGCAGACAGATAGGAACTCGTTACTTTTTGCAGGATTCATTTTGTATTTAAATAGTTAATCGACTTTAACTTGTAATTAACAGGTCTGAAAAATACCCAAGAAAAGGCATAAAACCATTTAGTTTTTTCACCCAGTTACTCTTCCATTTATTGCTAAACACGTCCTCTCGTCGAACCATTAAATTAATAGGAGAATCCCATTTTTATGGCACTTCCTGCCAACTTGAGCCACTCGTCTTGCCATGCAGGGCTCACATGTTTTAGCTTTATGGCAGATTAAGTTAACCGCTTGATTATTTCAACAACATATTTTGTATAATTTATGCGCCACTTTATGCCTCCCGTCGCACCCATAAAAGTAACAAAGAGAATAAAGGGTAACAATTCTATATATTCCGCAAATATTTACAGCAATTTGTGGCACAATAATAAAAATGAAAGGTCTCGCACCGAAGCCAAAGCCAAAGTCAAACCAAACCAAACCAAACGAAACCCAAAAAAGGACTCGTGTTTGACTTTGTGCGGCTGTTGAATAAATGTTTTATGGCAATAACAACGATATCAACAACATCGGGGTAACAACAATGGTCCGTCCAAAAAAATAAAAACAGCAGCTGTTGAAGTCGACGGCTCCTTCCGCCTATTTTGATATTTTTATTGTGGTGGTGAAATAAATTCAAATAAATAAATTTAAGTTCCTGACTTTGGTCGCATAAAGCATTACATGGCAACGAAACGAAGTTTCTGAACTTCTCGCCGTCCTTTTCTGGACCATTAGAGCTATTGTCCTGGAGGCTCCATAATAAATATTGAAGGACTATAGACGAAAACATTTATTGCCAGATTTATGTTATTTCCCTACAATAACAGGATTAGCAAAACATATGATGCCATTCAAATGGGAGTGAAAGTAAGCAGCTTTAAGTGTTTTTCTATTTGGTCTATAATAATATTCCTAAAATTTTCATACCACACCTATAAGTAAATACTTGTAAACTCTACCCACTGACTAGCTTAAAGTTTCTCCTGAATGGTTGGTTTTCCCATTTAAATGCTAATCCATCTTCTTCCATTCTCAAATGAGAAACCCAACATTTTCCGCTCCATGACCATTGGCCATAGCTCGTTAACGCCGGGCTTTTGGCCAAATACATGACTAATCTGTAGATTATGAAATTTATGCAAAAACCGCAAGAGACGTGATTCCTTTTTTCGGCATCTGTTGCAAGATATTCCAACTGTAAGCGGAAATAAGTGAGTTTTTGTAGCGTTTTTATTTGTTCTTGCCACTTTTTTATTTGTTGATGTACTACCTCGTGGTTCCTTCTGTGTGCTCTGAGTCGTATAATTGTTGCAACGAACGCACTGTGGCCTGAAGCCATAAAAAATAAACATAACACACAGATACACACACACACACAGAAACTGGGGATCTGAATGGAAGTGAGAAAACTTATTTGCTATTTTCATGGAATTTTCCATAATTTCTGCTCCGCTTGTTGTTGGAGTTTCCTCCTAGATTTTTTCTTTTTGCATTTTTTGTGGTTTCCCCGCTACGTAGCATGCAAAAATGTTTTAAAAAGATAAACAAGAAACGCTCGGCGAGAGATCGAAAAATTATTATTACTGCCAGTGCATCAGAAAGATTATGATGGTACTGGCTTCCCTGTGTGTGCCCCGTAGATGCTTTTTGTGTGTGGCATTCTTTTTTCCATAATATTTTTAACTTTGTTTACATTTTGCATTTTTATTGTGGCGTCGTCGTTGCGGACTTGCTCCCTTTTGTTCCTTTTTTTTTTAATCAATTAGGGCGAGACTTGCGTAGGGGGAAGAGCAATCGCAGTGCCCTGGGGCAGAAAAATGAGATCGCAGCCCCGAGAAACGTGCCTGGACCACACACACTGCATCCAACATCCAGACCTTAAAAATGCGGGCTCAGTACTAATAGAATTGCTGAAATGCTGATTAAAATAGTTTTCACTTTTTAATTACAATTTATGAGTTTCATTTCGTGCCATTATTGTGGATGCTTCGTCTGGAGTTCTGTTTCTTACAGTGGTAAAATTGCTTTTAAATTGGAGATCAGCTGGCTGATAGCTATTAATTAAGCGCGTATGTAATCTAAAGATTTCAATAAGATAAGACATGATGCTATCTATTAAAAATTCATTTAATTTTCTTGTGGAAATCAATCAGATTTTCGTTCTCTGTACTAATTACTAGTGTAACGATATCCGACTCCGCCGTTCAAGATCAAAGAGCCATCTCGCAAAACGTCAGACAAACATTGTCTCATTCTCTAGCGACAACATCAAAGGAAACTGTAGCCTCAGTTTTCCAGCTCCGAAACATAAACAGTTTCGAAGGGGAAAAAAAGAAAAGCACACTCTCCTATTCGTTGGCGTTGAAAAATAAAAATTAAAAATCAATTTTTTTTACACTTCTCCCCCACAAAATACACCACAGCTCATTAGCAAAGGGGGAGGGTCTTTTGAAAAAAAATGATATATATAAAATAAAACTATATGAGCAACTTTCGAAATTTTGCAGCGAGGCGACAAATTCTGTCTGGTGTATTTTTAGGGACTGAAAATCTAATTTACTAATGAGCCGTGAGCATTTGAGAAATTCACATAAATTTCGCCTAATTGAAAATCCATGCGCGGATAATTATGTGCGTCAGTCAGCATTAAATTCTCACCCGCTTGAATGGAAATTTCGGGGAAAATATGTTGTGCGGCTCTGGGGAAATCCAGTTGTCTGCGAGTTGAGGAGGTCAGTGTGATTGACAGGACGGTGGGGATGGGTGTCTCAAATTGAAGCCAGCGAATTTATTTACTGCCCACTTCAAGATGGACCTACAACACTTTTTACCCAGCGGCCATATTCGGGAGAAATTCAAT
This sequence comes from Drosophila simulans, assembly GCF_016746395.2. Taxonomy (NCBI): domain Eukaryota; kingdom Metazoa; phylum Arthropoda; class Insecta; order Diptera; family Drosophilidae; genus Drosophila; species Drosophila simulans. The sequence goes on from NC_052522.2 coordinate 6,330,250, forward strand.
CAGCATTTCGCCAAGAGGCAATTTAATTAGCTGCCCACTTTAATGGCCATTCAGCCGGACATCGGTCCGCGGCTAGAATGCTAAACACTCCACTTAGTGCCTCCGACTAGTGACCCCCAACTGCCATTCAACTTGACGCAAATTAAATTAAAATGCGGCTAAGCCAGGACCATTAAAGTCGGGACAAAAAGATCAGCGAGTCTGCCAATCAAATAGGCTGTAAATTACAATCAAATACGGTCCGCTTTTGCGGCAAAGCAGGTGGGAGTTTGGCCTGATCCCCATTCATTACCGAAAAGAACCAGACCAGAGCCAGCCCAGAGCTGGTCAAAGATCATAAAATATTTTATGAACTGACAACGAGAGCAACGACAAGCGTCGCTCCTGTCCCCCCACAGCCAGTGTTTACTGTAACACCTAATGTTTAACTAATTTCAAATATGTTTTTACGACTCTGCCTACCTGGTCAGCCCTCAGGAATTAGCCCGACTTGTCCGCTTGTATGAGGCAACGTTGCCTGTTCGTTCTACTGTTTAAATTTTGATTAGGCGATGGGTGGTGCAGATAAGTCCCGTGTAACTGTTGACTTTTTCTGGGTCGGACCCCAAGTTTTTTATAGTGATCGTGCTATGATATCAATCCACACTTAGAAAAAGGGAGGTTAAGTTAGGAATACTTATACCAAAAATAAGAAAGGAGCGTCTTGATAATTAAAATAAATATTAAATATTATTCTCACAAAACTTAATTAAGAGAAAAGTAACCACTTTAGAAAGGTCTTTTTAATAAATTTTTAAAATAATGTATAATTTATAGAATTTTTTTCAGTACATGTCCCTTTTGCCCTGTTACATTTTGCATTTGCATAGGCCAGCGATATGAATCAACGGAAAACAGTAAAATGTCTCTCTTTTCGTTCCATTTTGAACATTTTTTACGATTGCCCCTTGTTTGTTTAATTGTCTTTTACTATAACATTTAAGGTTGACTTTACGTTTTATTTACGGTGCGGTGTCAACAGTTCTTAGTTTTTACCCACGGAGATATGATAGACAGTAAAACATTTGTACTTGTAACGTCGTCGTAACTCAAGATAGTTTTTATCAAATGGGGGAAGAAATAATCTTATGGCTGCATAAATATATCCTTAAATATCTGATATAAGCCATAAAATACCAGCAAAGTTCTTTTCCGGGGCAAGCCACACCTCAGACCCTTTCGAAAACTATTAAAAGAATTTTTTGAGAATATATATGTGGGATTAACCAAATGCTTCGAATAAATAATCAGCTAGAAGAACTAGCATTTTCCATTTACCTCGGTAGAGTGGGTGTGTTTTAAGCATTTTCCAAATGGCAATCCAAAAATAAAGAATTTTTTCACCGGCTCATAAATAAAACATCACATTTTTTATAAGCTTTGGGGGCGCATAAAAAATATTTGAAATAATAAAAACACAGCTTTCTGCACCAATTAACATATCTGTTCGAGATATGAGGCATTATGTGTCGTCGTTTCTTGGTGAATTTAAATTTGACTTACGCTTCATTAAAGCACAAATTTGAATTTGTTGATTTTGGCTCAATCGTAACCAAATATTTTCTTTCTCTTCGCCTAAAGTTTAGGGCCTAATTGACTTTGGCTATAAAGTTCGCGGCTCAGAAAGACTGAACACCAATACAAATGCAAATACATCTAGGCAAGATTTATATTTGCCGCAAACTTTTCGTGGAATTGCAAAGAGGCAAATATACAAAACTAATTAAAATTCAACTTGGCAAAAAGTTTTCGCCTAAGCAATAAATATTGTAAAATATGTACTCTGACACGCCCACATCCGTTTCCTGGGAATGGTCGAATTCCTCCATGGGTTTCCCATGCGGTTCCATTTGTCATTCGAGTGCCAAAGTTTTTTTGGTCGCAACTGGGAAAACTGCCATTGATAGGTTCTCATTTGAAAGTTGTTGCCAAATGTTGCCAGTGGGTTAGGGTTAGGACTCCAGGAAAACTTGCAAAACCCTCGAAGAGAATAAAGTCTTACAATTAATCAGTCTTTGGGTTAACTGAAACTAATGAGAAATCTGCGGGAAAGCATTAAGTTTGATAAATTGCCTTCATTTGAATGGAGCTACGGAGTTTTAACGCCCAGGATCCAATAGTATGGTACAATTAAAATCCATGCCCATGAATCTTTTTCACAACCCCAACGAAATCGAGTCTCATTTATAGAAGCGACAACAAAACACCTGAGTATTACACAGACATTTATCATGCGGCACTAAAAGTCAAACAGGAACTGGAATTTTATTTACCTGTCTAGCCATGGATATTACCTGGTCTTGGCCACGGGGTGCCGGTGCCTTTCCAGAAAAGGACTGCCTTAAAAAACGAGAAGGTGAAATGTTTGCCCCAGAACGCGTGTGATAAACCTAATGAGCAAAGGGCACTTGGGAAACTCACGATAACGATCGGGAAAACGCTTGCCTTTTTGGAGACCGAGCCCGAAAGCTAAGTAAAGAAAATCGTGTGCCGTGTGGCATATAAAAACTGTTGTCACTTCATTGCCATGACATTTAAATATTTCAATTTGTGATACAGCGAATCGAATGCCTAAAAGGTTTCCTCTTTCTGGAGAAATAGCCGACGAGATATAAAATTCAATTAAGACATTTCAACATTAAATGAGCCGCCAAAAGCGAAGAGTTGGCCCAGTGAAATATCTGAGAAATATGCATACGAGATTCTCGGACATAATTCAGCTTCTAAATAATTACAAGAATGTTTAGTAGATAATTTGTTGGCATTGTTATGCAAATTCGATTCAGCGCACGAGAAAGGAGCCAAGACTTGCAGTCATAATTGAGACATTTGATTGTATGGAAATGCTAGCCACATTCTGGTATACCTGCGCATATTAAATGAGAATTAAAAAAGCTACGGCTTTGGCTTCTTCTTATTAATAATGATAACTCTCATGTAGATTTTATGTATGTCTTCTCCATTTTTTTTGTATTTTTGTATCTGTCGGTTAGTTTGACAAACGGCCGAAAGGCCGAAAAAACTCCCTTTTGTCTCTGCTTAATTTGCCTGGCTTCTTTGCGATCCGATCGCTATCAAGTCGAATAATGCCTAATTTATGTGGTAACTCCGGTCGGTTTTAATTTATGCCCGCCAGTACGTCTTATATCACTCTGTATTTGCTGGTTTGTTCCACAAGCGTGTTAATGCACTAATTGTTTTTGGCAATTAATCAATGTTTATGTGGGAGCCAAAGTTGCTGTCCCTCGTGCCGCAAACAAATAAATAATAATTTACGTTGACATTACATTAATCCAATGCAATGTCTAGGCCAGAAAACTTCACCCCGAAATTTCAACATTTCCCGAACGGATCCCAGTTGTTAAATTGAATTTCCTTGCTCTTTTGCATAATTGAATCTACTCTCGCCGGGTTTGGTCCTCTTTGGCTTCTATCTTTTGTGACAGTCAACAGATTTTGGCTTTTACTTGCCAAGTCAAAGGCATTTAATGGCATTATGCCAATATATATCTGCAATGGCAATGGGTGGCAAACGACAAGGGGAGTTCCATTTGCCAGGCAAAAATGTTGCAAAAAGCAGTAAAAAAAATGGGAGTAATCAAGACAGGCAAAAAACTTGGCAGACATTTCGTTGGCAGCTTTTTTAAGTAAAAAGTTCGAGCACGGATATTTTGGCTGGGTGGGGTTTTGATTTAAGGTACCTAGCTGTAAGTGAAAATTTCAGATTCATGATGGTAAATTTCTTGCCACTGCATTTTCAAGTATATCTTAACTTCATAGTTTCCATTGTACCTTTGACAAACAAATTTATAAACGCACCCCCGCAATCAAAAAACGCCATGTGCAGTTGACTAATTTACCAGCAATACCACTTGCCACTGCGGTTAAATTAAGTCATTAAATACACAAAAAACACAGGCAATGAAAAACTCTGAATAAACAATGGCTAATGATGGCCACAGTAGCAAGTTTCTCTCACCTGCTACGAAAAAATAAATGAAAAAAGGGCAGAAAAGTAATTTTCCAACAGGGTAGCAACTGGAGTATCGTGTGGTATTGACCACAAATTAACAGTTGTAACCAAGCACCCCGCACCTCATCTCATCGCAAAAACGTAGGCCATAAAAAATGTTACCAACTCTCTCGTCTGCAGTGCGTAATTACGGTGCACATTACCAGCACACGGGGATACACATTTGCACTTAATTGTGGCGCTTAATTAGACCAAAAAGGTGCAGACTCAGAGGGATCGGGCCAAAACCCAAAGCCCAAAACCCAGACAATGGCCCAGAGCAACTCCGACTGACTGAGTGTCGAGTGCTGCTGTTTGAAGAGTGTTTCACATGCAATTCAATTCAAACGTATTTACATGACATCCCATTCCCCGATTGACAACTCAATTTAGTTTTAATTGTTTGTGCACGTAATTGTTGTTATTGCTGGTAGCGAAAAGGATTTCATTGCGCTAATGATACTTTTGAGCCCTCAGCTTCTCCACAGCATCGCAATTAAGTTGAGCGGGGGAAAATCTGAAGCGTTTTAGTCACATTTGTCGACTAAGAGATATTTGATACTCATTGAGCTGACACATATAATTTCATAATATTATTTGTCAAGCTCCAAGATCACTTTAAGCTTATAATTCGTTATTTTTATAGGGTAGCAACTCATTCTCATATCAGCTTTCTACTTTCCAACGATCCCAATATACCCACTTGGCACCTTTTACAAACTGAAAACTCGAAAATTTGCCGAAATTGTATGCGAAATTCCTGTGAGCCGAACTTCTGTTGAAAATTTTCGGCATATGTCGCATCTTTGCCTTCATTCCCAATCCCAATCCACATTTCGTATCTGTATCTTGTATCTGGTGGCGCCGCCGCTGGGGGTCCTGTCAGTCCCCCCCCAGTTCCCCACTCCTTGCTTTTTACCCCCAATGTCTCTGCGCCTGCGCATTCAGTTTAATTTTTATTTCATTTTCGCTGACAATTTGCAGCCGCTGTCCAGTAAAAAAAAAAAAACAAATATATATAAAGCAGGGAAAAAACATTTTTTCAGTGCGTTTTATTTAACGACTTTCGGTCCGGACGCATGTTGCACTTTGCTGTTGTTGCTGTTGTTCATTTGATTATCGCCACTGTCGCCATGTAATTTATTATATTGGCTTAACCGAGTACGCAACCTGGCCCTCTTTTTTATGGCTTTAACCTTTGGGCAACCGCCGCGTTGCTGACATTATTTAATTTGTCATTTAATTCTCGTTCGCCTTTTTCGGCGACTTTCTTTGTTTCGGGAATCGAGTTTGGTTTCGACCATATGTTATTCTTGAAAATTTGTAAGAAAGTTGGCTAAGGGAATTTATGTTTATGTGCAGTGACAGATATATGAGCTACTGCGAGGTGTGTTTGACTTTTGGCCCGCATTTGTTATATTTCCACAAGATATGGCTTTAATTCACGGGTTAATAACTTTTGTGACTTCAAAATTCTTTAAAAATTTATGTTTCAGCTTCATATGCATGTGTCGTGATATGATATTTATTTTCTTAATTTAATTGTGCAAATTCGCTTACTGTTTTAATCATCTCCTGTACTGTTAATTAATTATCTCGAATTTAATTTAAATCGCCGTATCGCCCACCGTCGTCGCACAGAAATTCCAATGCCAAAAAAGTCGCTAAATCATTTCTTAATTGCTCAATTTGAAAACAAATGCGACCATTTAATTTAATTGTGTGGACTGTTAATTGAGTCGTAGTTTGGCCCGTCGATGCCTTTTATTTCAGCACGAATGCAGGCTTCCCCCCGTGGCCACGCCCCCTGCCCGATACATTTGTTAGATAATGCCAGGGAAAACTTGTTGTCTGTGTAAGCCCGCCTGTTCATTTTCGGCATTTTTGGCCAGGCAATTAAATCCAAAAAGAGCAAAAAAAAATAAAACAAAATCGAAACTGCGACAGTTTTCGGGGCTCAAATGCTCAGCTGCATTGCCGTGGGCCCAGCGATTTTAATGATTTACTGCAGTAGCTGGACTCCACTGGCTCTCCCACTTTGGCAGGTGGGCTAAGCGGTGTCGAAATTTGCATATGTCGCGTATATATACCATATGCATTATGCGATAATGTGCAATAAACGTCGGGGAATCGAAATTATGTCGCGGGCTTTCGGCATTTGAGATACAAGCCTGTTAACTGGGCCGATAAGTCGAAGAGGGGGGGAGTTGGTGGCGGGGGCATAAGTGGATATGCAACTGAAACCATAAATCTTGAGAGCATTTGGCCGAAACGCATCATCAATCATCTCGGCATGCAGATCGATTATTACAATTGCCGACAGACAGACACAGAAGTGAGTTGGCGGCGGTTGCATCTGCGGGCCCTCATTTGTATCTGATGGATGTATCTGCGGCAACCTCCTGCTGCTGCTGCTGCAGTTGCTGTTGCTTTTGCTGTTGCATGTTGCCCAGTTTCGCGGAAAACTTCAGCACAGCTGCACAACAGCACAACATTTGCTCGTGTCAAGTCCAAAAAGTTCCGAGAAAAGCTAAATCCACTGGCCATGTTCTAGGTACATATGCCAAATAAAAAAACGAGAAAAAAATAAACCAAAGCCCATTGTCCGTTGCACGAAATTATTTTAATGAGTTGCCAATTAGGTCCACAAGCCAACTGAAATAGATCAGTCAGGCGAAGAGACTGCTAATAAAATCCTGTAAATTGTAAATAAAATACCTGAATTCAGTCCGATTGCGTAGAGCGGTGCACACCTGTTGAATGCCACTGAGTGGCATAAATACGAGTTCGAGTGGCTGGCTAAAAGGGTCCCCATCCTGTCCTGTTTTAGCTATTTACGAGTCTTTTGGGGAATTACATTCGGATCGGGCCAACTGACAGCATCCGACAAGCCAAAGTCCTTGATGCTAAAAAGAACTGGGGGAAATTCACGGTCCAGGAATGCAGATGTTGCATGCGATAGTCAGTGGAAAGTGTAAGCTAATTTATGTAGAAGCGTCGACTTAATTTAGAAATACTAATACCATACTAATTAGCATTCATAGTGCAAACAAAGAGGGTGTTTGCTCTCTGTACAAATAATTGGCGGCAGTGCAGCCAATAAAAAGTGATGATTGCCCATCTTAAATTAAAGGAAATCCGTTTTTCCAGCCAGAAAGTTGTTCATTTTAATGCAAATCAGCAGAGTAATTTCTTTTCCCTTTACTTTAACTCACGCATAGAAGTCATGTTGTGAAGCTCAGGCAGCAAAGACAGTAAAATGCTTAACTTCATTTTTTCTCAACTCTCGTTAGTTCAATTAACAAGTGGAGCTCGTTGTACTCATTTCATTTCATTTGCTTGGTCTTTGTTTTTTTTATTACAATTTTTTTGTTCAACACTTTCTGAGGCGCCGCCTATTAACGCGTTTCCTGCCAACCACGCCCACATCCTCAATTCAAGCGAAAATTGCTTTTCACTCGCTCCATTCTGTTTGTTATTAATTACCCAGTTTCCAAAGACGTTACGCATTTACCAGTTTTCGAGGTACCGAGTTCGGGGTTATTTTATTCCTTCTTTTTTTTCATCTTGGCCAATTGAATTATAACGGGGCGAAGACAATGAAAAAGGGGGGCATCACCGAAAAATGCCTTGGAAAGGAGCTCAGAAAAAAAACATAATGGCGTTTGCTTTCATTATAGCACCGTGGCATAGTATAAATATTTAAGCAACTGGCAATGAGATAACAAACGATGAGGGGGTTGGGTTAAATTTATAAGCGTGAAAATGGGGTCAACGGTTAGTGGGGATGGGGGGGGAATAAGCCAGGAGTTCCAGGCAATTCATCAGTTAGCAGCGGCTAAATTACTGACCACCCCACTGCTTTTATTTGGCTATGCTCTAGAAAAGAGTTGAAGGCCATGCAGGTGAAACTTAAGATACATTAGAGATCCAAACTCAAGGTAAAAATAATGTAACTAAATGTCAACTTGAATATGTATAAAGTTAAACAAGAAATCCTTAATTACATGAGTTGGTACAGAGGGTATCTATAATTCCATATAGGCACTCCATGCAGGGTGTTAATATCTCGACCTTGTCCTCCTTCAGATATCTGTTTATTTCATCTTCAATTTCGCTTCGGCTTTTATCAAAGGATATAAACCATAGCACCGAAAGGCCAGAAGGCGGGCTGAAATATTTATATGCGTGTTGATTTCTGTTTGCTGAATTTAACCTTTTTCCCCTTCATATGGCCGACCACCGATGCCCACTTAGAGATAGCGCACTGGGCGAAAAAGGGTCAAAACGCAGCCCCGCAAGAGAGACAGCTAGCAGATATATAGAGGATGGCAATGGGGGGAAGTAACCCCCTGACTTTGGCAGCCCCTTCACTACCATTTGCTCGCCTCATTTAACTGCGGCCATAAATATTCTAAATCACCAGCGGGGGCAGCGACGTTAACGGCGACGTCAAGAGCCTCAAGTTGTTAAGATAATAAAGTTTGTAATTAATTTTGCATCGTTAAATGCCCGTACATATGTAAGTGAGCATTTGAGAAAATTTAAACCGCTCTGCAGTTGAATTGGAATTATTTTCAAGAGCATATTTAATTTAATCGCATACAAGCTACCACCACAGTTCTAGCTCTAATTGAGTCTACTCACGAATTAACCAGTTTCGCCTTTTCATTGATAAATGAATACAGTTGTATTAAAATTTTGAATAAAATTCTTATACGACCAGACATCCAAAATAATATATTCCAAACTAAATTTACTAAACATCCAATGGGCGCAGAATGCGTGTGACCACTGTACCCTTGTTTATTCACATAAATTCGCGTTATTTATACATATTTCATACTGCAGCACCTATTCATATTCATAACCTTTTATGAATTCATCATCTTTATCGCCATCGCTCCATAAAAATTGCATAATCATAAATGTATTACGTACACCGTTGGCCAGGCCGATCATCTGGTTTCATTACGCTCATTACACACATTCCTCAGATATATCAGCACTTATTTTCATTAACCATTTTTCTTTTTTTGTGGCTTCTTCTTTGCAGAAACCGCCGGCGAACTTGGATGGGCATTCACCCTAATCATAGTTTCAATCATATCGGCTCTAATAGGTGCTATTGTAATGGTCATAGTTCTAAGATGTAGAAGGTAAGTTCAATGAAATATAAATATACCAAAATCGAGCTAGCCAAAGAGCTCATGCCATATAAACACAGACAGGAATTAAAGAGGTTTTAAATTTTTAGTGGGTTTTCCTTAATTTTGGAGCCTTAACTTATTTATGACACAACTGGTCGTCGTACATGGCGATATCCATAAAACTCTTTTGGGCCTTTCTTAAACACGCTCAATTGCAAACAATAAATAAATGTTGACTCTTCCCCACGAGACCTCATAAATTGACCGTTCAAAATTAATTGGCCAAAACAAGCGGCGAATAAATTAAACTGAAAATAATGAATAAACACTCAAATTTTGGCATTTAGCTAGAAATATGCCGCAATTAGTCATGATAAAAAGATGCAAAACTACACACATATGAGCTTGGGAAGCCGTGGGGAGAAGAGGACATTCAACTCTTAACCCCTTGACGACCCCAACGATCCGTCATGTTCAGTCGACGGCGACATTTACAACGGCGTACAAATTGAATTTTATACATATAAGTATCCACTCGCATGGACTCTCATATTTACGCGAATATCTGAACTGTGGGATCTGTGTAACTATAAAGATTTACAATGCATTGCCCACACGGGCGGCACGACGCGCCAACACCAGCAATTCAATTAAACGCCCACCAAAAAATAAATAAAACCTCTTAAGTGAGTCAACGGCAAAAAAAAAGGAAAATATATATATAAAAACGGGCAACAACGGCTGAGAATAATCGATGCCGAAAACAAAGAAACATGAAATTGCTTTATTACTTAATTGCTCTTTAAGCGAAACATGGCTTTTGCCACAGGCGTTCTTATATGGCCAAAATCGCCTGGGTTCTCTATGGTCTATGGTCTATCAAAAAGGCCGTAAAGAGTGGGTCACACACTCCGATCGGCAGATATTTGCGAGTATATTTAAATAGGAGTTAAAGCGGCATGGGATGGCTTTTGTTGTTGTTGGTTAGGGAGGGGGGGCGGTGGCGGGGGCGGTACAGAACAACACACGCGAGCGCGCCAAATTAACAGAAATCTTTGTCCAATTGGAATTGGCGAATGCGCAGGCGCCGCGCTTGTTATGCGATTGCTGCCGTGGGCTTCCAGTTTGAAGTGAAGTGGAAACGCCGGCCACATGTCGCGTCCAATTAAATTGTCATGTCGTCTTATTCGGCAGCATGTTTGCATAAAATTAATTTTGCAAATTATCCGCCCAAGCCAAAACAAACAGACGCGAAATGTGAGTCCAAACAGGAGTTGGAATGGAGTTGTTTGGCTAGATGACTGAATATATTATGAAGAAAGGGAAATAACTTGATCACAATATGGTGGATACCACCTGGTTATGATTGGTTATTCCAAATGATAATTACAAAGCATTTCATTTTTTACCCTTTAATTTGTATATCCTATAACTTCAATATATTCACATCTAAAGATGTATTATAAATATTTTGATATACTAGATACATTTTAATTGACTGAAATTGCTTGAACAGCTTAATGACCCCAAAATACTCAATAATTTACTCAATATTGCGTTCTGCAAACTCACCTTTCACGTGCCAAGTTGTCTCAATCAAGTGCCGTCGTTCGGCTATTCTCACGGTTTTTGGACCAAATTTGATTTTGCATTAATCACCTGAGGACCTACCCGCGCACCTGTCCCCTTGTCGTACCGAGTGTCACGGTGTTTGCCTTGCCGTCAGCCTTAGTCACTCATTTTGGGTCTGGTTTTCGCAACCGTTTCTCAGTTTTTTTCGGTCCGTCCGTCCGTCTGTCCGTCCGTTTGTCCGTAAGTCGGTGTGTGGAGCATGTCACGTCGTGGTCGGACGTGTTGGCTGCCAAATTAGCAGCAATTACATGTAATATCGGTTACACTTATTTGCATATTGATGCAATTCTCGATCTGGTCGTAATGGTGCTATAAATTTGCTTGGCACATGTCTCCACCAAGTCACCAGATTTGCATTTGTTTCTGTACTCAGTGTTTCGGCTTGATTTGTTTAGCTTTGGCCACCTTATTGAGCTTAAGTCTTAAGTGGCACCTGCCATTTGAATTTTCTGCGCTTTTTTTGACAATGTTTGCTCAACGTCTAGACGGCGTAATGTCTTTCCAATGGTTTCCACAGGCTTGTCGGAAAAATTTCAAAGTACGATTGCAATGGAGACTTGTATTTGACACTTGGATAATTTAGGGATTGGGAAATCAAAGTGGCTTTTAATTAGGCGGTCCAAACCTACATGGCAAACATTTTTCATAGATTTTAATTGATTGCTATAATATCCTGCTTTTCTTGTATAATTTTATAAGTAAAGCCCACCAAAACATTTCTTGTAACTAAATTGCCTTCGTTAACCGCAGTTATGAGTATTAACCTTTTTGATGACTTTGACCCTTTTAACTCGATCTCTGGTGGCAATACTCCACCTTTCTATATTGATTTCGTTTCTAAAGCAGGCCCGCTCCTCTAAAATTATTTGTATTTCGTCTTTTAGTGGAGCAGAAAAAACAAAAGTCAAGTTTAAACCGCTTAATGCATTTAAGACACAAAAAGGCGTGTTCAATTAGCATGCAAAAAACTCGATCAACTCCAAAAAAAGAGCTATAAAAAAGATCGAAACTACAAGCGCAGAAAATTGAACATAACGCGCCGATGGAAAATTGTTGGAAAATAAGCTGGAAAAACTCGAGCTAGGTAAATTAGCGCATAAGCCAAGGCCCCCGAGACAGCGGCGACTGCTTGTTCAATTTAATTGAATTGAGGGGAACAAAAACTACAACTGAAACTACCACTAACGCTAGAAAAGAAGAAAGAGTAAAACGAATTGGCTCGAGTTGAGTTAACATTATAATCGATCAAGGCAAAGCGAGGGGAAAATGCAGCTCATGCCGCACTGCACTCAATCAAATCGGACAGACGGTTAATTGATACGCACAGATCGAATATATATATATGTATCTATCTATCGAGAGGTAGTATATGACCATTTAGGCCCCAGGTTCGTGCCGTTCGATGTGACCCAGAAAAGCGGAGTCAGCAAGTGCAAATATGTAGTTGGTTGGGGGAAAATGAAACGGATTGGAAAATGTGCGCCAAAAAACGGCGATAGAAAGCGGGCAAGGCGAAAAAACACCTGCCAATTCGAAGCTGCGGGCTTAAATCACTCAGGCCCAAGAAACCCAAGATTGCAGTGGCTTTTAAATGCCAGAAACATCCTCGCTGTTTTTTTCGGCTCTAATCTAATCGCAACAAATGGCAAATGTGTTCTCTGGTTGCTGGATAATGCAATTCCGTTGTTGTCGGTGGATTTTTATCGGGCACAGCAGATACTTTATATTAGCTTAAAACTTTATCGGCGTGTCGGTTCGCGTCACACGCAACTGGCTGTAAAAGCATTTGCGTGGCCCAAGTTTGTGTCTTGAGTCATTCGCTCGCTCAAGTTTGTGTCCTAAGTCATTCGTTTTGGCATTTGCCATTTTGTCGCTCGACAAGTTTGACATTTACTCCAAACTAATTTATGCCCGGCAGTCTATTAAAATTCTGTTTATTAATTGGTACACATTTTTCTGTTCTTATCTTTGCAGAATTAAATCAGCGAATGCCAATGGTAAGTGAATAAATGTTTTCCTTATTCAATGCTATTATTTAAATGAGACAAATGATTTGTAGTGGGTGATTAAATGGGAATCAGCAGGTTGTATAAATTGTGGTTGTTTAATAGTTAGCAAACTAGGTATCTTTATAATATGCTAGCGCTTTAAAAGGCTTACATTGAATGTCTTACTTTCCCATAAGAACTTTACGACCAAAAATGTTATCCATTCAATATCTCACATCCTCTAAAAAAAAGCCTGATGTTTTTTTGCCACGTCTGATTAATTAGCCAAGCCAAGTCAGGTCAGGTTTTTTGTTACCTCTGCTCATCATCGAGGGTCTTGCCTTCTCTTTGCATTTTCATTTCCATTTTTAATTGCATAATTCTGCCATGGCATGCAATTCAAAGAAATCTTTCGTTCTCGGGACCTCAGCTCCTTTTTTTTTTTTGGTGTGCCAACATTTTAATTTGTTTTCTGCGACTGGAGTGGAAGGAAGGTAAACTAACAAAATGAAGACAAATTTTTGACGACAATGCATGAACTTCACGTTCGTGCCACAAATCAGAGATGCTGCTGCTCCTCCTGCGGCAGTTGAAACCGAAATCGAGAGCCATGAGGATTATATATGGCTCCGGGCTACGTGCTGGCTAAAACTTTCGAGTAAAAGAAAATTTGTAGACAAATTAAGGCAAAGCCAAAACAATTGTCATGGCCGCAGACTTCGTCAAACACGTTTGAAAATCGTGCAAAATGGTTAGAGGAGGGCAGAGGACTCTTTCTGCTATTTTGATTTAGTTGCTCGATTCTGGAGAGTCTTACAGCTTGCAGCAGTAGGCGAATTTTTGACATCCGATCCCTTTTCAGGGCGAAATCTTTCCCTTTCTTCAGCTCACTCCCTTTCTTCCGGAGGCTTGGCGCCAATTTCACCGTCCGTCTTGTGGGCCCGACAATCGACATGCAGGACAAATTGTTGACGGCATTTAATGTCACAGCAGCCAATTAGCTGTCCCCATGAAAATGCTCGTTTCTTGTTGGTTTCCTTTTTTTTTGTTGGTTTGTTTATTTGTATTTTGCCAAAAAGTTTTTGTTACCCACTTGTTGGGGTTTTTTTTATATAATTTTCGTTGGTGGTACGCACGGCTGCATGTTGATCCAAGCTAAAAAAAGACAACCCGAGAAACAAACAATCGCCACAAATCGTTAAACTGTCAGCAGCTTTTAAAGCGCGTGATTATGTCCAAGTCAACGTTGAGAGTTGAGAGACAAGCGCCAGTTGCCACAGAGTTTTTTTTCGGATTTTTTTCAAGTCTTTTTTTGCGCCGAAAGAGAAAATTTTCAATTGCCCAAAAATGCACATTTAAGTGGTGTTTATTTGTTGCAACATTTTTTCGCAAAGGTGAAAAACTAGGGACTGAATTGAACTGAGTTTTTATGGGAGTCTTTAAAAACGGTTAAACATTAAATTTGTTTTTATACGAACTTGGCTAAAAATGTGTCGAAGATGTATATTATATAAGTAGTGTTTCGAAATTACCTAATTATCTGCACAATGCTGGAATAAGAATGTAAAAAACTTACAAGAAAGAAACAAAGGATTTCCAATTTGCATATTTCAGCAATCGCAATTAGCCATCACAGCAAATGGCAATTGCAACATTCGATGGTGTCAATTTACTTGGGAACTCTTTGAAATTATCTTTGAACAGCAGCCAACGTGTCGTATGCGTAACAGCTTGTAATTATGCATAAAAAGAACTCACAGAAACCAAGCAGTACACAAAAAATTGTTAAATAAATGAAAAATACTAAGTGACATTTGTGTGCATTAAATCGCACTGCGATTGGCATTATCTATCCGACTATTAAGACTTCATTACACATGTCATATTTGCCATTTGCGCAGCAAAAAGTAAAATAAAAATCCAAACAGCACAAATTAAATTCCAAAGCCAAAGTGCTCGTTAATTTTTCGTTTATTTATTTTTGATTTTGTCCGCTTTTCAACCGAACAAAAGTCGACTGCGAAATATTTTGTTAACAACAATTTGCCGCTTGCAGTTTCCCTGCTGCCGTTCTAGTGACTGCGATAAGCAGGCGAAGATAAGACAGCCGCGGTAGCTGTTAAAATGCAGTAAAGCACAGTGATCTATAAAGTACTATAAGGCGAGAAGATATATACATACAGCACATTTCTGGGCTGCCTACCACTGTGCTGCAGCATTGAGAAACCCCGAAAGAAATCGTAAGTGCAATGCAGTTGCAGTCGCAGCTCAGTGCAACTTGCATCGGCTCGATTCAGCTGAGTTAGCTGTGCAGTAGCCGCGGCAACATCGTTAACACGGCGCAAAAACAGCCATTAAAGCCAAGTTCCAGTTGGAGCTGGGTCTCTGGATCTTGGAGCCGGGGTCTCTCGGAGTCTGCGACTTGTGTTTGCCGCATTGGTGACATGCACAAAATGCATGTATATGAGCACCTACGTACGATAACTTCGGTTCGGGGGTAATAATCGCCGCAGTCAAAACCATTGCTGCTGGACATTCGCTTAGCCGGAGTACGTAAATCATAAGCATAAAACAGACTTCGAATCCAACTTCGCAATGCAAAGTGCACTGAGAAAAAAATTGTACACTTTGAAAGCATTTTATACGTTTCTTAGAACAAATTGAGTTTGGCTTAGCGATTTACTTTGTGTGCATAATTGTTTTATAATTTTGTATTTTATCTAGTTAAGTTTCTCTTACTTCTGGCATATTTCTCCCAGTGCACAAGGAACTGCATTATGCATGTGCATAACTTGTGAAACCATCGCTGCCGTTGCGTATGCACCACGCTAATTAGCTGAATCGCCCCAAGTGGCTCCGAGTGGCACCATCTTTTCCAACTTAATGAGAGTGAAAGGCGAGTTAAAATATATAAAAACTAAATACACACATTTGCAAGCGACTCTAGGCAAATTAACCGGCGATGAGTTGGAAAGTCGAGACGATGGACGTTGTGGTTCGGATGTTGAGAACAGGTCCACCGCGTTTACAACCAGCAATTATACGTGTTTGCCTACTGCGATTCTCAATGAGCGTTTGGCGTCAGTTGTCTATAAATTATGAGCTTTATGACGGCCAGGGTTTTATGGAATCCCGGCTATTTGGATTTTGAGTGCCTTCAAACGCTCGGTTGAGTCACACACACACACGGGAGCTCCCATTAACCTTCCCATGCCCGCCTGGGCATTATGAGATCACATGTGCTGATAGCGGAAAGGAGAAACATTTGGCATTTTCGGCCATTTGGCTGGCTGGCTGCTGCCACTGCGGAAAACCACTCGGTGGTGCAGCGGTGCAGTGGTGCAGCGGTGCAGTTTGTTTGCCACCTCGCTGCCAGTTGACAGCCGTTTAATTTACGCTTTGTTTGTTTGTTTGTTTCTGTCTTTTGTTTGCGTCCTGAGGTGAATGTTTGATTTATAGCCCGATTATAAACCGAAATGTCATAGATTTCTGCTGCGTTTGAATTCGGCTTGGATTCGATAGACTATCGTTCCCTAAGATATAGGAAATGAAACTCATCAAATTAATATTGATACTATTACCTAAAAAATAATAAGAATGAGTTTAAAAGCTTGCCAACCCAACTGCATTTGATTTACAACATTTTGTTTGGTTTTTTATTAAACTAATCCACATTCCTTTTTGCTGATTTCCCAATATTTTTTAATGAAGCAAGTGTCATAGATAATCCACACAAATGGCAATTGTAATTTTCGTTGAATATGTACTCTTTCGCAATTATCGCTGGCCAGCGGACAACGTGTCGTATGAGTAACATGATTTTAATTAAGCAAACAGTAGATAACGACCTCGTGGCTAACCCCTCTATGAATTCCCCTTGCAGGTGGCCGCCCGCAGCCTTGGTGGTGTCGCAATAACCGAAACGGTGGCCAAAATCGATCGCCCATCTCGATCAAGCACTCGGCGGACAGCATCCGGCGGCCCACTAGCAACTCCGGCGTTTGGACCTGGCTGGGCGGCAGTCGCCGCTCCTCCGCCGGTCCCGACCAGATCGGTCCGCCGTCGACGTCGCCGGCGGAGAACCACTATACCCACATGGACGACGCCTACAGTCCGGTGGGCGTGAGCGAGGCGCTCTATGCGGAACTAGATCGCGAGTCCGTGCGATCCGCCAATCCCTCATATCAGAATACGGCCTACAGTCAGTGTGGCGAGGTGGGTACCAAATGATTCTCTTAAATTAAGTTAAACAAATTCATAGACAAATTCATGACAGAAATTCAGTAAAAAATCTGAAAATAATCCTGCAATCCACCCTTCATTACAGAAATACAATTACCAGGGCCACGAGCAGGACATTCCCATGGTGGTATCCTCGGCGCCCAGCAGTGCTTACTATTCGGATCTGTCGGTGACCGCGATGCCCGGCGGAGCGAGTGGCAGTAATCAGGGCGCCTACGAGATTGTCGGACTGAACGTGATGTCCCAGCCGCTGCCCAACTGGGATCATCATGGCGGTGGTGTGGGAGGCGGCGGTGTTGTGGCTGCAGGAGCAGCAGCCGCCATCCTTGGAGGCGGTGCTGGTGGGGGCAATGGCCTTACGCCGGGCGAGGCTGCGGCGATGACGCAACGACGAGGTCCTCGACTGGCGGCCATCAACGAGACGAGCACCAGCACAGTGCCCTCGGACTATGTCTAAATGGAGTAAACGTTTAAATACAAACATAATGTGAAATGTTCAGCGAGCTTAACATGTTGATAGGATATAGGAGTACGTTATATACACCCCACAGATGTAAGGTTAAATTTACATAATATTTAACACTGGTATACCATAGTGTTTAGTGTTTAGCGCGGACTTGTGTCTTTGGTTAATGTCTGAATTATAATCTGTACCCGTTGCCGATATTGGGATATATTTATACACACTTACAAGGCAAGAATGTATTATATGTCTAGTTTTTATGTAGTCTCTAAGCAACGATTTAATCGTGGGTGATATTTAGCCTAAAAATATGCTATATTCTTATGTTCTACGTACTTTAAACATTTTCTAAAAATGTAAAATCGACAACAAACGCATTTTTTCATAGGCTTAGAACGAGTGAAGTGAACGCGAAGGACATGAAATCGTATTTCCCCCCAGGATCAGTACACGCAAATATAGAAACGATATATACATACGAATACAACATATTTATACACTCAATATTTACAGCAGCCGAAAAAAAAACGCATTTAGCTCACCAACATATATAACTATACAAATATATATCTATAACAATAACTGAAGAATCATATTTACAACGATTTTAATGCAACAGATTTCACCATATTTACCGGGGGAAATGATCGTGGCACGTCATATCATTTACCACACCATTATACATATGTATGCAAAGCTATCTATATACTATACCATATACAATAAACAGACTCACGACCTTTAGCAGATGTACTTTAGTTTTTAGTGGTCCGCGGCAGGAAGCGAATCCTCTGCCGATTAATTTAGTAACACACAAGAACACACACACACACAATTCCTGTACATTATTGTTTTAGTTGAAAATATAATTAAACAATTATTGATATTTACATTCTGAATCCCAAAAGGAAGTGGTTCTTTATTGGAGTATTTATTTGTCGATACAGTAAGTACAATAGTACTCTTAAAGTATGTAATTTCATTTTAAACCGAGTAAGAGGTTTTAGTTCATAAAAAATAAATAATAACAAAACAATTTTATAAATTCAACAAACTTAAAGTTTACAAAACAAACAACTATAACTACACTAATAATGAAAGAATATGCACTTTACCCTATACTTCCTGATTTGGATAATTTGGCATATTCTCAAAAGTTAAGAACTTAAACCAAAGTTTATTGCAAAAATCCCCGTATCCTTATACTTCCTGATTTATTGTCAGTATTCGAAGTTATTGTCGTTTACTTAAACTGTAAATTGCAAAAGTGACTATATTAGGAAATGTCTTTTACCCTAATCTTCCTGATATTTTCGTTGTTTAAGGGTAAATTGACATACATAAAGGGTAAGAAACTAAAACTACAGCTACTTTAAAATAATTCACTTTACCCTACACTTCCTGATTAGTGTTATTAAGGGTTATTGTCTCATTCATAATCTCCTCCGATTTTATTAACATTATTTGTGGCTATCGTCATATACTTGTACTTTCCACCTTCTGATATATTGTCATTAACTTATACCCTACACCTTCTGATTTATTGTCATTCACTTATACCCTACACCATAAGATTTATTGTCGTTATTGCGGGTTGTTGTCATATTAATTAGTTTCGTGGTAAGATAGAAAAACTACAGCTTATTTAATAATGCCATTTACCCTAAACTTCCTGATTTGTTAACGTTAATAAGGGTAAAATGGCATGTACTTGTGCGATTAGAAACTAAGACTAGTTTATTAAAAATTGCTCTTCCCTGCTCTTCTATTTCGCTATCGTAATAAAACCCTCAATAAAGGAGGTATGTAAATATTAATTAAGTTGTGAGTCAAGTAAAATACGATATGAATGTTGTACTTTCCACTGAACCTAAAATAGAAATATGTTAACTTCTTTAACCCATGCTAGTCAGTTGCAGCAGAGCACAAGCGGTCTGCTGATTATCCCCCGATTCGTGCACCTTGCGATGGGTGCGCAAGGCAGAGGGTTGTATAAATTTCTTGCCACAAACGTGACACTCAAAGTTCTTTTCGCCAGTGTGGGTCATTTCGTGATATTTTCGCGTGTCGGGGGTGGCAAATTTCTTTTCGCAATAGCTGCAGGCATAATCTCTTGCCTTCTCGTGGATTGCGCGGATATGTTTCTTAAGACTCGTTGAGCTGTTGCAAACTTTGGGGCAATCCTTGCAGGACCAGGTCCTCTCCAGAGTATGATAGTTGATATGCAGTCGCAGTTCGTTCTTGGTCGTCTTCTTGAGACCACAGTAGGGGCAGCTAAAGTTCTTTATGCCCTGGTGACGCATCATGTGGATCTTGAGCTTCTCCGTGCTATAGAATCGCATAGAACAGTCTGGCAGCTCGCAGGCATATGGCAATACCAGCTGGTCGCCGTGTGTGAACCGATGCTGGCTTAGGGCAGAGCCAGTCTTGAACACCCGACCACAGAACTCGCACATATGGGTCTTCAAAGGCTTGCCAATGTCGTGCGCCTTGCTCTGGTGGTATTTCAGCGAAGCCTTGTGCCGGTACATCCTGTTGCAGCCCTCCTCCTCGCAGACAAACCGCATTCCCACTTCCGAGTGCTCCAGCTCGTGCTGCCTGAGGTTCTCGAATCGGTTGAAAGCTTCCTCGCATCCGGGCTCAGTGCAATGATACAGCATGTGTCCCTGGTGTTCCTTCTTGTGCAGAATCAAGCGTTTCTCCTCTCGAAACTCGTCGGCGCACAGGTCGCACTTAAATGTGGTCAATGGGGGCTCCTGAAACCATCGAATACAACTTAATTTAAACTCCTATTTAAGCCTTAAACCTAAACTCACTTCCAAAGCTTTCTTTTCCGTTTCCGGGGGTTGCTGCACATTTTCGGTGAAGGTATGGAATACCAAGGTTGGGGTTGCCTGTTCTGCGACTTTTGCGGTATTTTGAGCACTCAAATTGGTATCGCATATAATCATCTCCGGTGGCTCCAACAGAAGTTCCTCCAGCTCCAGCTCCTCCTCCTCATCCTCATCGACCTCGTAAACGGGTTTCCTGCGATCAATTTTCTTCCAAGTTACCAGACTTTTAGAACGCCACTTATTATCTGCTATAATGCAAAGTGCTCGGAAGGAGTGGAACTTCTCCAGAAGCTCGTAGCACTCCGAGCAAATTTCGCTGGGCAAAATATCCTGGTCATCAGGATCCACCACCAAATTTGTGCACTCCGAAAATTTGACGGCGAGATATGGATGGTGCAGCAAATTGTAGGCCTCGTCGTCTCTAGCCACATCGCTGGAGCATACGCGGCATTTGTCCAGGTGTCCCATCAAATGGTTGAATCAAAGTTAGTGAGATGTTTCTTTGAATTCGCAGGAAAAAATATTTTTCTGTGTCCTGTCTGCCGTTTTTTCTTATCGCTGTTGTTTGTATACTAAACAGCTGATAGGGCTGGCAAAAACACCACTGATAGCAATAGTGATGGCAAATAAACGCGTGAGTTGGAAGGGGTTAAAGAAATATAAAAAACACGTTTAAAAATATCTTCTTTAAACATTAAACAAATTAAAATTGGAACATAAGTATTACAAGAAATGTATATTTTAAAACGTTGCTCATAAAATTAAAGAAATTAATCGCTGCTTACAGTGACTCATAACACTATGTTACTCGTGACTCATCTCTACCGCCCTGTGCTAATGTCACATCTCTAATGGGGGGCGTATAAAAAGTTGTGCTGTTGCAGTTTGTTGTTTATTATTTTGCAGCACAACAATGGATAATTCCAATGCAATCCACTACATTGAACTATCCCCAAATCCCATACGATTTGATGCTGTCAGCCAACTAACCAATGTGTTTTTCGATGACTCCAACAAGCAGGTATAGACAAAACATGTTAAAAATCCAAGTTGATGATGACTAAAACTATATCTTTAAGATATTTGCTGTTCGATCTGGAGGTGCTACTGGTGTGGTGGTCAAAGGGCCTGGATCTCCCGACGATGTCGTCATCTCCTTCTGCATGAGCGACCGTGGCGGTGCCATAAGGTCCATCAAGTTCTCGCCGGACAACCAAATCCTAGCCGTTCAGCGAAAGGAGAATTCCGTGGAGTTCATATGTTTTCAGGGAGATCAGCCGCTGTTGCAGGACATCATTACCCACCAGGTGAAGACTATGATCCATGGTTTTGTGTGGGTCCACAATCGAGAGGTGGCCCTGATATCGAATACCGGCGTGGAGGTCTACACCGTAGTTCCTGAGAAGCGACAGGTGCGCTCTGTGAAATCCCTGAGCATTGGCATCAAGTGGTTCGCCTGGTGCTGCGATGCCAATGTGGCTCTACTATGCACCAGCGAGGGAAACTCCCTGATTCCAGTGCTGGTCAAGCAGAAAGTCATCACCAAGCTGCCTAAAGTGGACTGTAAGTAATCCTTTTGGCTTAAAATCCTTTTAAAGCCTTTAAATCTTCCCTTTCAGTGGGCAATCCAAGTCGCGATGTACAGGAGAGCAAGGTGACATTAGGACAAGTTTACGGCGTGCTGGCGGTGCTTATACTCCAGTCAAATAGCACCACCGGAATGATGGAAGTCGAGGTGCACTTGCTCAATGGACCGGGCTTGGCGCCACGCAAATGTCATGTCCTTCGCTTAAGTCTGCTTGGTCGCTTCGCCATCAACACGGTGGATAATCTAATTGTGGTGCACCATCAAGCTTCGGGCACTTCGCTGCTATTCGACATCTCCCTGCCCGGAGAGGTGATCAATGAAATAACCTATCATACACCCATAACTCCAGGGCGCTCCATCAAACCGTTTGGCCTGAAGCTGCCCTCGCTTTCGCCTGATGGACAAATCTTGCAGTGCGAGTTGTGTGAGTACTTAAAAGATCCAAAATTTACTTTGTGTGACACTTATACCCATACAGATTCCACGCATTGGGTACTGTTCCAGCCCAATATTGTAATCGATGCCAAGTTGGGCTGCATGTGGTTTTTGAACCTCTGCATTGAACCATTGTGCCAACTGATTTCGGATCGCATTCGACTTACGGAATTCCTGTTGCAGCGCAGCAATGGCAAACAGATTCTATTGAAAGTCATTGGACAGTTGGTAGATGATCAGTATAAGGGAACTCTATTGCCAGTCTTAGAGACCATCTTCAGCCGGATTAACAAGATCTATGCGTAAGTTAAAGATGTTGTGTTTATAAATATATATTGATTATATTATGTATGGTATGCTTTAGGTCTTGGGTTCAGTTGGAGCTGCAAAATCAAACCGCTCAACCATCAAACGTTAAAACTACTACCCTTAAACAGAGCACACCGCCCATTGTGCTCATTGAGCAACTGGATATGGTGCAGATCTTTCAGCGCATAGCTCGCCGCCCCTACACGGAATCCATATTGATGTTGTACCTGCAATCCCTGAACAAGTTCAACATTGCCGCCCAGGAGGAGCTGAGCAAGATGATCATCAGCGAGCTGATCTCCAATCGCAGCTTCGACACCTTGCGACGCTTGGTCAGCTATTCAATGCTGCTGGAATCCAAGTCGGTGGCTTGCTTTTTGTTGTCCCATTCAAATGTGGATACGGCGATATCCCAGGTGGCCATCGATATGCTGGGCAGAATTGAAGCACATGAGGTGGATATTTCTTTAATTAGATTTTACTTACTATGGTGTATGAACTAACAATATTTTTTAGATCATCATTGAGGTAATGCTGGGTCAAGGCAAAGTTATTGACGCCTTAAGGCTGGCTAAAAACTCAATGGGCCTGGAAAAAGTGCCAGCTCGCAAGTTTCTGGAGGCGGCTCATAAGACAAAAGATGATCTAATATTCCACAGCGTATTCCGCTTCTTCCAAATGAGGAACCTAAAATTATATGAAACACTGTCTTTTCCCAAAGGTAAGCTAATTTGTAATCTTGATTTAAAGCATCACTTTTCAAACCTTTTAATTTCTTATTTAACAGCTGAACAATGCACGGAATTTATTCAGCACTATAACAACACTTTCCCTGCTGAAAACCCTACGAGACAGCCTGTAAGCTAAGGGAAAAATAGCAATTTGTGATTATTATAATTAAAAGTGTGCTCTAGAAAGTATGAATATACTTTTGTATTGTATTGTAAATATATCCAAATGGAATGATTTTCATCATTTAACATATTTCATAATTATTTTATACGAAAGTAAAGGAATCCCCCGAACAAAAACCATAAATATCCGGATTTTTCATGCAATTTCTTTACTTACACATACAATACACATAGTTGTACAATAAATACATAGAGGAATAAATGGAATATACAAAAAGCAGGATGCAACTAAATAAATCGCCTGGGCGGTGCCTTAAGTTGCAAGGCACCCATTTCCAGGGACGAGGAAATGCTGATTAGATTTTTATTTGGCCGCGGCAAACCAAGACTTTGGTCTGGAATGGCCGTAAAGCACCGTGGACATTCTTCAAACTGAGTCTCCGACTCCTCCATGCACTGCTCGTGTATGCCATGCCCGCATCCGCCAAAGATTAGCACCTGACTGTGATCGTACAGCCTTTGGCGACACACGGAACACTTTGTGGTGGTCACCCAAAGTCCACGATGTGCGTGCTGATAGCGTTTGACGAACTCCAGGTGAAGATCTTGACACAAGGCTCCAGCAGATGCTCGTAAAGCCTCCGTTTTGTGCCTCGAACTGTCCAGCATACCCATTAGAAGATCCTTTATATCACCGAAGCTAGTTGACACATTGTGGGTATTCATAATCAATTGAACCAAATTATGCAGATCGATATGCTGCGAGGCCTCGTGCAGCAGAGATTTGGTAATGGACTGAAGCTCCTGATGCGGCAGAATATATTGCAAGAGAGCGAACCAACAGCGCTCAAGTTCCTGAGCTGGCAACGTTTCCACAGACCGAGCCAAAAGAGCCGATATAGTTTGTGCCTCCTTGGCTGCTTCCTCGCCAGCAGCGGACTTAAGCAGTTCCATGGACAGCTCAAAGGCTTTCGCATAGCTCTCTTGCTTTTCATACAGATAAATCACAGATCGGTTAAGGTGATGGCTTTCAGCTATGGCAATGGCCTTCTCCAAGCGATAACCCGAATTGGAACGAAGGAATTCCTCGACGGTAGACGCCGACTCCATTTTACAATATAGTTCCAGTAGTAACTCCATTTGACTGGCTTCCAGTTCGCTTTTACGATCATTGAGGCACTTGAGAAACAGAAATAACAAATTCTCCTCCCTTCTCAGGCCATCTAAAAGCTCATAAATCTTTTCTGGATAGTGCAGTGCTAGCAAGCGTGTGGTTTCCTTGGCATTGATCGCTAGTAGTTCCCTTAGATGCCTTTTCAACTGCCGGTAAATGCTTCGCTTCGGTGAAGCAACATGGCGTTCCATATAAGCAAACATGGTTTCGTGCCTGGCTTCGTTTCGGATGTAGCAATCCAGGATGGTATCGTATCGCTCAAGCTTCTCCAGTAGGTACTCCACTACGCAATAGCACTTCGCCTTCTCTGCCAAGCGCAGCTGCTCCTCATCGCTGCTGATCTCGACCAGGCAGTTGGAGGATAGTAGCTCGTGCCATGCATTCTCTCGCTCAGAGTGTTGGCGACTGCTCTCGTTCGCAATTTCCTCCTGCGCCAAGTGGCTCAAAACTCGTTCCAGAAGCTGTCTATCCCGCGGCAGGCATTGCATTGAAATCTGCTGAGCAATGAAGTTCAGCAGGCACCCAATCTCCGCCCACTGGAAAATAAAAACCTTGTTGTAGGATGACTAACAATCATGGTTAACAAACCTTACCGTTGCATTCTCGGGCGACATGATTTCCAGCAGCAAATTGATAATCCTCTTGCGATGCGAGATTCCCAGCTCGTTGCTAAACTCTCGTTCCTGAAACGCCAGCGATATAACGTTTAGGGTTTCCCGAGTATCGAACTTGAGGAGTGCTCTAAGATAGGGATAGGGCAGCTCATCGCCGGCATTCTCCTTGGAGTGTTGGGAGGTCAGGCAACGCAGGACATCGTGCTTGACTTGATGCACCAGCTCCCCGGGAATATCTCCGCTGGGATAGCCCCTTCCCGCCAGACAACTGGAAACGTAGACCAGCAGGCAGTTACCCAAATCCGTCTCCTCTGGAGTCACCAATGGAAGGAGTTCCGTCAGCGCCGCCGTATAATCATTCAAGGCTTGGGTGTTGAGGTAGATTTGAGCCCTATACAGACGGTGCTTCTTCACAGCCTTAAGTACCTGGTTGAGATCCAGGCACATCCAATCCAGTTTGAGGATAAGCTGCTCAAGTTTGGCAGGGGAGTGTTCCAGCCAGTAATCCACCAAAGCCTGTGATATCACGGGATTGACACTATGTATAGTTTCCTTTTCTATATGCTCGGAAATGTGCTGTAAGAAAAGTTCAGTGCTGCTGTTGTGCAACTTCTCCCACAGCTGTGTCCACAGAAGATCCAGTTCACCCACGGTGATCAAGCAGTTGACAATGGCGCCGAGGCAATAGTCTGGTGCCCGGGCGGAATTGGCGATGTATTCCTTAAAGAGCATGATGATACGCTCCTTGGCTTGGGCACGTTTCCTTGGGCGATCCACCGAGGCAATGTAGCCATCGAGTGCCAGTTGGCAGGCTTCCTGCCAACGATGGTGTTTCACCTGGAAACGATAAAGTTAAGGCTATGATTTACCATTTAAATCCACATTTGTTATCTTACCAGAAAGCTAATTCTCTCTGACCATGTTCTAACTCGAATTATATGCAGGGATCTGGCGCCCAAAACGTACAACTGGGTTCCTCTTGAAACCACTGAGTTATAACATGCATTTGAGCCGGCTAAAGCGAAGGCAGGTGACACATTTCCGCCAGTGGCAAGTCCTTTAAACTGTGCCGATCCGTAGACCAGTCCTGCATTGGCCATATCCATACATTCTAGTTCCTTGCTGGATCGCACATCCACCAGATGAAGTATTTCCGCCGTGTCCAATGAGGCAACACACTTTGGTCCCAGCCAGTGAGCGGAGAGAAGACTCCCCTGCAGCTGGACATGCCGAAGATATAAAAGCGTGATCCGTCCATTCGAGACAAACAGTTGGTGAAAGAATAATTGATTCCCGCGGCCCACGACGATCACGGGGTCCACGGAGCGGGAAGTATCTGCCGCTTGAATGAGTACTAAATGCCAGGCGAGGAGAGGTAAGCAATCAGGAGGTCCCTGAAGCACGTGATATTTGATGACCCTCAATCTTGGTCGGACAGTGACGATAAAATATTTGGATAACGTTGCCAGAGCCACTATGCAGTACTGATCCAATTCATGGCGCCCTTGGGAATCCATTATTAGGGGTTCCACGGCGCAGACCTCTCCGCGAGCGCCGGAGAAGAGGCATCTCGATTGGCAGCCTCGGATGCCCAGCTTCCGTGTGAAACTAAGAGACCACACCGATCCGCCGGCATCGGCACACAAGGCCAGTGATGATCTGGAGGTCCACTTGACATGTAGTACGCCGGTGTTTGGCGTTATGACGTCGAACAGCTCCCGGAGAACATCACCCGTATGAGTGTCCAGCATGGCAACTAATCCCCTAGAGAAACCGGTCAAAAGCCGCGTGGAATCCGCATTGAAGGCCAGACTGGCCACCGCACCCTGACCATGCTTGTCCTGATGGGCCCACCTAAGGGTTTGGGTTACATCGAAGTTTAAAATGTGTCCATGCGATGTTCCGATGGCTATGAAAGCGGCCACGGCACAGGAACTGGCTGCTCCGGCATTGACACGTTCCGCCGCTGAGGAAAGTTGGGCCGAGATGCCGTGTAGGAGGGTGTACCTCATT
Source organism: Drosophila simulans (assembly GCF_016746395.2). Classification (NCBI taxonomy): domain Eukaryota; kingdom Metazoa; phylum Arthropoda; class Insecta; order Diptera; family Drosophilidae; genus Drosophila; species Drosophila simulans. The sequence continues at coordinate 6,357,597 of NC_052522.2, forward strand.
ATGGATCCTCCACCACCTCTGCCATCTGTTCTTATCGTGGAATCCTCGCCAATCGAGGGCGTGGGTGTGGCATGGGGTACCGGCATTCCAAACTCGGAGGCCACATCCGAATCCGCCTCGAATTCACTGAGCACCGCCTCCAAAGTGGGCAGCACATCGGTGGGCGGTATTGCAAACTCGGCATCATCAAGCTATAATTTGATAAATCGAGATAAAGTGTTATCTAGGCCACTCCATTTTCGGGTAATCCCAACTCACATCTTCGAAATCCAGCTGCAGGGATTCGGCCAGCAGACTGTCTGTGGATCCTCGCTCCGATTCCAGCAGAGATTGCAGCGACGGGGCCTTAAGCTCCGACATGCTCCCGGTTCTTTCGATCCTGATCCCTCCCCCAAACTAATAATTTTAAGCGATTTTGTTTTTATCAATGAGTTTCTACGCCCATCAAAGGACTGCCCACTCGTTTGCATAACAGATGTCTTTCGGTTGCTTATCGGTTTCTGTTATCGATGATTTTATATGAAAACTAAATTTAATATGACATATAATAGCGGTAAAGATACATTTTAAATTATGAGGAAGGCACATATTTGTCGTTGTTCCTTTAATAAGGCGAAATTTTAAGTTAATCATTCAGAAATAATCGGAGTGATAAGTTTCTTTAAGTGATGTAGATTCAAAGTCGCTTAACAAAGTTAAAAAGTTGAGATCGAAAATTTAAGAACTTATCGAGTGAGTGCACCAATCGACTACTCGACTTCCTAGCCATCGAAATATCGCAGGTTGGACCTCACATCGCCATCTGTTCCATCGCTAGTTCATCTTTGTTTTCATCGCGTTCGGTTCAGTGCAGCGGACGATTTTTTGCTGCTCGCGAGGCCAGCAGATATTAATTAAAATGCAATAAAGTGTGTTCCGAGCCATTTGAATAATCGCGTTAGCAACAACAATGCGCAGCGCACTAGATTATTAATCGGATTCGCTTATCTGCCAATTGCAGCAGCCCGTGATTGCGGGGCAGGAGCGAAACGCGAGTGGAAATTTCGATTTTTGTATTGTTTGTTGCCATGCATAAGACACTTGTGCAAAATGGGCATTAGCAGACACTAACGAATAGTACTTAACAAAGGCCCAGTGATTGGGGCACGAAATATAAATAAAATATTTGTTTATTTGAGCGTGCGGCGCTTTGCCAAATTAATCGCTCTCTTTCTGGCATTTCCACTCTCTTCTTTACGCGCCTTTCATTCAGTCACGCGTATGTGTGCGGGTGTGCGTGTGTGTGTGTACGAGCCAGTGACGTAAACAAATGCACAAAAGCGAATGAGTGCAAGAATTTGAAAAATGCGATTGTCGATTCACGTGCCAAAAAAAAAGTAACAACAAACGGGAGCAGCAGGCAGAGAACAACTCAGGCAGCAACAAATTGACATAACGTTATTGTTTTCGGCCCTCTGTTTTGTGCACCGCATTCGCTGCATTTTCCCCAGCTCAGCTGTGCAATTTCGCCTTGGTGTTGGTGAGCGCAACACGTTTGTGCTCGAGTGGGAGAGATAAAGAGCGAGAGAGCTAACGTAAACTCCGCTGCCAGCGTCGCTGCTGCAGTCAGCGTCGGCAGCGTGCGTCATTGATGCGACAGGTAAGAAGAAGCCGCGCTCCAAATATACCCAATTTCCTAAATTACCATAGTTAATTACTTACGTAGACGAATATGAAACCAAAACTTATCAATTAGGCGGCAGGGCGGCACCTTTCGCAGGTAATTTTCCCAAACGCACACACATACCTACATACGTGTAAATAAAGCTCTCATGCAGCTTCGTTTACGTTTTTCGAGATAAGGCAAACGAGTTAATGACACTCGCAGAGCAAAGCATTCTTGCACACGCTGCGGCTCCTCTTTCTCTCTTCCTTCTCCGCCCATTCCGACTTCCCTCGCCCCCCTCTTGACGCGTTCATCACGCTCTTGGCCCCAACTTGTCGATCGGAAATCGCTGGACATTGTTTGTTGGTCTGTTCGCCGCCAGTCGCTAGTCGCCAATCGCCCGTCGCGCTAGTTTTTCCACATTTGTCATACACTAACTATAAAGAAGGAGTTACCTGGATTTCTGACTCAAAGGGTTCCGAATATTTATAATGGATTCCTTGGAAAGGTTAATATATTCCTCGGGTCTTTCAGTCTAAAGTAACAGGGATCTCAACCCAAAAATCATTATATTTGACCTTAAAATAGAGCAATTTTTTATTTTTCGTAAACTGATATACTGAAAAAGAATTGAAAAACGGCTTAATATATTCATTTATTCATTTTACCTAATAATATTTTAAAAGTCATTCATATTTATGGTTCACAGCAGATCATGCATTTCTGTTTATGATTGTCATTTAAGATACTTTATCTCGTATCCAATAACACTTGCAGTGCAGATTTGTTTTATTTTTAACTATATGAAACATCGTTTACCCTTAAGAACTTTAATTTGAGTTTAAGTGTTTCTTCATTAGTTTAGGTGCGTTTATTGAACTTCCGCGCAAACAAATTAATTTCTGTATAAGTTAAGGTTGTTATTTAAAAGTTGTTGCAGGGTGCCATTGAATACATACAGATTAAATAGACCGGAATAAGGCGATAAGCTCATTTGTCATAATGCCTTATCATTATACATAAATTATTAGACAACGAAACTAATGAACGAACTGCCATTTATTTACTCGATTTCTGGACTAAAACCAGGCATGTATTTGAATCAATTGAAATTTAATGGGAATTTCGGAATGGATTCTTGAACTGGTCAAGGCCCAAATAAGATTTCTCGAGAGAGCATTCCATATTTGTGGGCCTCCTGCTCTTGCCCCTAATCGTCTGTGTTTATTATTGTTGACCATGCGCTTTTTGTTCCTTTTTCCCCCTTTGGGTTTCAGGTTCTGGCCTTTTATTTTCCGCTCGCTCTGTGTGTTTGTCGTTCATGGTCACAAAATTTATTGGTCAACATTTTATCTTGGCCCCGGCACCCACGTCGACTCCTTTTCCAGCTTTGCAACTTGTTTGCTTCTCGGTCCACCTATTTCATTCTTCGTTTTTTTTTTTTTTTTCGTCTTGGCCATTCTCTGGCCGGCCGGCCGCCCACATGGAAATTTAACGCTTCAACACGTTCGGATTTTTCCCAAAAAGAAATCGGAGGAAGCAGTGAAAAAAAAACATTCGAGAGCACGGCGCTCAAAACAAATATTTTCAAGATAAGTTATGGGCATATAGCTTGGGTTCCGTTTCTCCAGCTATGAAATGTTTAATGGGAAATGGAAAATATCTTAATTTTTATAAACTTGGCGGCGCACATAAATTATCGGTGCGGAATTCTTCTGGTGGCTTTCATGGTTTTTCGTCTTTTCCTCGCTGCCTTTATTTTTTTGTTTCGTTTGTCTGGCGCATACTTTTCGTGACTTTCCGCTTTTGTTTATCTTGAGGCGATTGTTGTTTATCTTGATGCCTCTCAGATATTTTCGGGTATCGGCCCCCCGCGCCCCCGCGCCCCCGCTCCCCTTCCCCATCCTTTTTTCTCATATATCGTATATGGAGCATATAGCATAAAGCCACATCCAGCAAATTGGCAATTGCAGCTGCTGCTGCTGGTGGTGGTGCATAACTCAGCAGGCCCTTCAGGCATTAACCCTTTGTTGCCCACATGATAAACGATAGCTTGTTAATAAATCACAAGCCAAATGTGTGTGTGCGTTCTACTGGGTCTATATGTCCTGGGTGGTCAGGACATGCTGAAAAAGTAGTAACAAGGTTGCCTGCGTTATTTCCTGCACTGAAAAGTATAATCTTTCATATTAATATTTAGACAAAATGAAAAACTTTCAAAGAAAAAAGGCAAAATAAATACAAGAAATAACACTTTTAAATTACAGAACTAGTAATTAATCCTTTATAACAAAACAACCAATAAATACCTCTCTTAATATATGATGCATTAATTATTTCTCTCTGTGTGCTTCTGTGCTGCATGCCCCTGGTTGTATGCAACTTGATTGGCTCTGCTCTCAGCACAGGATACTCGTATTTCATATGCCTTTGCTAGATTTATGAAGTGCCGTACTGAGTTCCTTGCCGAGCCGAGTCCTTAGCTGAATCCTTTGCTATTGCCGGTGCCTCGACTGCCATTGGCATTCTAATAATTTTTTATTGTTGTCGTTTAAGTGGCCCATTGTACAGCTGGCAACATATTGTGTGCTTGCTGCAACATCGTCCTGCCACTTGATAACAGTAGGTGCTTTCCATCCCTCATGCTTTTTGCTCGATTTCGGCGTTGGCCATAAAACCAGTTGTCCAATTCTGCATTCTTGGCCTGCAACTCGATTGCTTCTTCGAGTGACTCTCTGATAGAATACGTTTATAATTAGACATTGGTGATTAGTTGAATTTTTTGAAACCGGAAGAACTGCTTTCATGGCCTCGTCTTCTCCAGCGAGTGATTATTGTCAATAATTTTAGTTAATTAAACTCGAGTGAGGAATTTGTCTGGCTTTTGTGTAGTTAAAATGAAGGTTCAACGTTCTTTGCGAATAAATATTTGGAATGGAATCTTTAATAATGTTAAAATGTGTTCTCTGTATAAATAACATTATTTGATTATTTTGACTCATATGGACAATTAAATCATTTTGTTTTTTGTATTCTATTTTTAATTTGATGACTTCGTTGCCAATAGAATTAATCTTAGTTTAATGCATTTCCCAGAATTGTGCTTATTTGCAAATAGAGTTCCCTTCCGAGAAATTAGACATTTATGTATTCAATTTCAAAACGTTCTTAGATTTTTAGAGAAATGTTAGTTGCATGCTTCGAACCCGTTTTCTATTTAATTCCCCGTCTGCTGGAACTGCTAAGCCGATCTAGGACTTAATCTGTCCCATTCTTCACGGCAATCTATTATGTCTAAATTTCAGCTCACGCCTTTCTGCTGCTTACGCCCGTCTGACAAATCTCGTTTGATGCGGCTTAGGATGATGATGCATTGAGTGTCCCAGTTTCCTTCGGGCTTCCTCTCCAGCTCCTCCATCTTCTCCAGCCAGCCAGCCAGCCATTCATATTTCTTTCATGCTCGCCCAGCATTCAGAGTCAGATTCAGATTCAGATTCAGTTTGAGATTCAGATGGATGCTCAGTGCATTCGGCTTAGCCATTATTCCGTGCCCGCTGACAATCATGGAGCCCCCAAAGCATGGAGCTAGCCCAGAAAAAGTGGGGGCCAAGTGGGGATCTGGGGAGGACTGCTGGATCGGAGGAGGAGCATGGCTCAGTTGAAGATGAAGGGGCTTCTTAATAAATGATTTGCTGCATGGCAGTCTGTGGGAGTCCTTGTTTAGCTGCTTTTGTTTTGTTTTTTTTCTCCTTGCTGATGATTATGATTTGCCGCCGGGACGAAAGCAAAATGCCAAATAAGCCGCCTGAAAAAGGTCGAGAGGGTCCGTTGGCTAACAGAATTTGCATCTGCGTTGCCAGGGGTCTACGATACTCAGACTTATGTACGAAAGGATTATATATACGCTTATTATTCGGGTACCTAACTGGCGTATGTACGTATGTACATCTAAGCCCGCATTTGTATTGATTTCGCATCGAACTCGTGGTATTTTTCCCTGTATTTTCTTTTTGTGGCCCCTGCTAATTAGCAGGTTCTGCTCTGCGAGATTTGTCCGGGATTCGCTGTTGGCTTGCTGGGACCAACTGTGTTAATGACTATGCTAATAATGCCTTTTGTTTGTTGTTATTGGATGCCATGCAACGCCGCATGCAACACCGCTGCAGCTGCCGCAGTTGGTGGCAGGATTACCAATAAAAACCATGCAAAGTGCTTGGCCAATTCAATTTATGGAATGTTTTTGGTCTCTAAATTTCCCAGAATTTTCGGTAATTGGGCAACCTGCGAGATTTGTAGCATTTCAATTTTTATCGTTTTTATAATGGAATTTATTGAGGCGGGTTCGTTTGAAATGTAATAATTTGTAATAATAATTTCTTTTATTTAATAGGTTTTTGTTCTCAAAAACATTACGATTTTCTTACATAAACCTTATGTTTCCTAGTATGTATTCTCTTTATGAACTAATAGATTTTCCGTGCAACCCAAGCTGCCTCATTCGCTGCAGCTCAGTGTAAGCTGCTTTGCAGCTATCATTTCTTGTTGTTTTTTGTTTTTTAACCTTATTTAGTACAGTAAATGTTTCTGTCAGTGAGGTTTTCTAGCACTTTGGGGCAGCTGGTGGTGAAGTTTTCGGTTGCAAGTCCCCTTTACTTATTGTTCTCCATTAGGAAGAGCTTTGCACCAGCTATTTCACATTTCCCAGTCGCTTTCCCTTTTCCCTTGCCCCTTATCACCAACTCAGTGGCTCTCTGTTTGTGTTTTAAAATTTTAAACGTTGCAAATGTTTTGCAACATTTCGGCGGCTTTACCAGCTGTGTGCTACTAGTATTCCACGTTTTTTTTTTTTTATATATAGGTTGTACGATTGCAGTTCGCTGGCTGCTTTTGTTGCTGTAGTTGTTGTCGCTATTTGGCCAACACACGCTACGAATTCCACTTACGCACACACACACACTCGCATCGCAGCTGGCCACACAATGCGGCTGCTTTTGGCCATTTTTCGCACACATTTTTCAAACTCGAAGGCTTTTCTCGCGCCCTGCGCTTTTCCGTTTTTTGTTTGGCGGCGCCCTTTTTTGCTTGCCGCAAAGTATGATGTGCATGTGCCTTTGTGTTGTTGTTAAACAACAATTTGTACACCGCGTTAAACCAGGAAAAGCTGAATAAAATAAAAACCAAGAAATTAGGATACTCGTTTAGCGGCCCGCAGTTTGGGATACACTTGAAAATATGTTTTTATAATTTTGGGTTGGTAAGGAAATCGTCTAAATCCCATCTAGATCTTATGGCAATTAATGACTTTATGGAATTTCTTAAGTATTCTAAACTCAATATATTTGTAATAAATCCAGGTTTAGGCATATATTGATTTAGCTTTTTAATCTGATATTTTTATAAGCTTAAATTTCAGAATGAAGTTTATTTATTTATATTTCTTCGATTTTTTTTTACGGTGCATTGTAAACTTGTAGGCAAAAAATATGACAGCGCAAGCTGGAAAGTCTGGCGTTTTTTGTTTATGGGGGCGTGGCATCCAAAGCTTATCCCGCTTACCGCTTATGAATGCTGCGGGCGCTGCTTCTTTCTTGTCCATTTATTATTTCGCTTATTTTTGCATATTTTTTATGTTTATGCGTTATTCTTGTACGTCACACACGCACGCATGGCATTCTGCTGATTGCTTTGTTCCGGCGCTTAAGCGTAATTTATATATATGTACGTATGTAATATATAGTATATATACTAAGCATCTGCATGGCATTATTCACAACTTACTGTTAAATGAATAAACTCGAATCGAATTGAAATGAGGGAGCGAAGTTGCAACAAAACGAATGTTTCATATAATAAAACATTGAATTACTCAAATTCTTCTCGAAATGCGATATTTGCATAGGAATATATATATATTATTAAATTATTTGTGATGCTTGTGACTTTTATTCATCTCAACAAATTAGTTTAGTTTTAGCAATCACGGTCTGTCAAACAATAAAAGTTAGCAATGAATAAAATGAATAAATGGCCAACAACAGGAGAAAGGGATAAAACAACAAATAAAAAATCAAATTACAGCTTAACAAAATTACATTTTAATTTCATGTTGGTCGTGTTCCCTGCAACATTGCTGCGTTTGAAGTGTGCGAAAATTGGGGGGATTTTGAGCGCTTTTCCAGGGGGGGTGGGGGGTTCGGGGCGAGGTGTTATGGTCCAACATTTTCGCGCATTTAGCTGTCGTCGACGTCCCGTCCAGTTGGAAACTTTTTTGTTTTGTATACCTTTGACAGAACGGAAAATGAAACGTTTCCAAAAGCCACGACGCTGCCAGGATAAAGGATAAAGTGTGCGTGACATGTCCACGTCCGCCACTCCAAGCCCCCCACCCCGCCCACCTCGCCCAACTATATCCTTTCCTATATACATATACTATATGTCTAGGTACACCCCCATTTATATTCGCCGCTTTTGTGTCCACAGCCCTGTTCATTTATGTGACTCCGTTTTTAGTTGCTAAAACTTTGCTCTAAGCTGCCGTTTTTGTGTGCATTGATGGGTCGGAATGGGAAAATCGAGCTTTGGAGGAGTATAAATAGGGACCATGGATTAGGATTTGCAAAAGGGAGCAATTGCTAGTTTTGGGTGGGTGGCGGCGGCAGTAAGGCAATCCAAATCGATGGCATAAAGTCAATTTGTAAAATGGTGCGCCGGTTTGGTTGGTCATCAATGGACTGGAAAGCTCGTACCGGATATGGACAGAAAGAGATATTAGTTTATCTGCCGGATTGTCGGGACAGATTTATTCCATGGCAATTTGCGATAGTTACAAAGTGGATATTTCGTAGTTCGATTACAGTGATTTAAAATTTGGATTTGGTCGCTGTTGCATAGCGTACAGTCTTCCAATAACTTATAAAGAGTTACCAATACTTACAAATAAACACTGCTCTATTTATTTAATTATTTAAAATGTACTAATTAAATTCACTTCTCAGCTTCTAGACTTTCAAATGCACTTAGATCTGGTTTGCTGTCAAAGCTTCGTTTTCCCATTGCACAATGCATTGATCCTGTTTCCTTTGCATTGCTATGTGTACTCATTACTGTTCGTTAATTGCATATTTGAAATGCCCAAAAGATCACAATCATTTAGCCGTACACGTGCCTCAATTACAAATTCCCCAAGGTGCAGCTTCGTCCTTTCGTCCCTCTCTTTTGCGCACAATCAACACAATCACAGGCTTCTACACCCCCACATCCTTGCATAGATCCCTTGTTGACCCGCTCCTATATATGGCTGCCGGTTCAATTGGTTCGTTCCTTTTTAAAACGCATTGACTCGTTTTAAGTGTAATAGAGTTGCCTGACAGCCACACACACATGCACAGATACAGATACAGATACGCCAGATACTCACGCACACAGCCGCAGTGTTGGCCCATGCAAATGGCAGAAGCGAAAATCTATAGGAATCATCGAAAAGCCAAAAGCAACTACAGGTCAACATCTCTAAGGCGAACAGCTTTTTTTGTTAACTAATTTGCAAGGACCCAAGCACTAATAGAATTAGCAATAAATGCCAATCACGAAATCATGTTCCATCAATGTAGGATTAAAAATCCCTAAAGATTAACCCGTTTTTGGAGATTTTCGATCCGATTTAGCCAAGTTTGACTGCCGAACAATAGCGGCCCAAACAAACCTTGCACCCGAAAATTTACAACAATAAAAAGCGTTTTAACACACACAAAGCTCTTGAACCCTGGCAAAACTGCAATGCGACAAGAGCTGAGCTGCAGTTGAACAAGGCTAGAGGGGGAGGGATAGATGGGCACTGACCAAGAGCGAAAAAGAGGGCGATAGAGAGTATGGACCATGGTCCAAAAGCGTTCGAACTTTGAATCCTTGACAAGTTCAAAAATTCGGGCGCTTCATGAGTGCAAACGGAGGAAGGGGTAGTCGCTGTAGGAGGTCGGGAACAGAGCTGATAGATTGTAATCCTTGTGTGCTGCTTTCAATTGGCTCCTGCTGCCGCTCCAGCTTCGCCTGCTCCTTGTGCCCCAAAACCTACTGGCAAGCCCCCTCGAATCCGCCCCAGAGCACATCCATACTGTCAATTGGCTTTGTGTGTCCGAGAGAAACCAACACGAGAGTGCGAAACTGATGGGGTTTGTGCTGCTGGGGGGGACAATTGGGAAAAGTTGAGCAGGACAAGGACAGTGGTGAATCCATGGCTGTCCCTGTATGTGTTAATTTAGTTTTGTTGTCGTCGGGACAGGCTGTCCAGAAACAATTGAAACAATAACGAGACAACAAGGACAACCAGCTTGCGGAGATTCGCTGGGATAATTTAACCAAAGCGGTCAGCTTAATTACATTAGCGATGGATGAGCTTTAAACGGATTTATAACAGAAAATTTTGCACTTATTTTAAGAAAATGTTTTGTTTAACCAAAATTAATCTATTTTACCAATATTTTTTACAGATTGAAGCTGTCGATTCGAGTAGCAATTTCGAAACATGTAAGATGAATTCAAAATTTTATCCAGTAATACAGAGAATAAATCTCACAATCATATATATATCAATCATCTTCTTCAAAGAACCCAATACCTGTTGCATTTTTCGTGCTAATTTGTTTACATATTTTTCTTCCAATGTACGTCTTATTGAAGCAAACGAAAGCTTTCAATGTAATTTGCTTTTAACCCCCAGAAGTCGACAGCCTTGTAAGCCGCAAAATGCGTTTTTTGTTGGCATTTAGCATTTGATTAATTGCCAGACAGCTCGGAATAATGATAATGTCTCGGCCTCTGTCCTTGTCCGTGTCCTTTTTGCGAGGTCTGGCAACCCCGAGCGGGTCCTAAAGAGACCCTTTAACTTTAACCTGCCCTCAAGGCGTTTTGGGGGTTGAATTCTAAAAGATTTTGTGCATAAGGGGGATGCATGGGCTGGGGGTAAGTAGGCGTCGGCTATTTCGTTAACAATAAATAACGCTTGAGACAGGCCCGAGGGTTTTTGTTTTGCCAGAGCGAAACCCCTCGAGTGCCACCGACGACGAGTTGGGATGAGGTTGGGGACGACGACGAGGTCCTTTGATCTGATGCCATGGATGGCGAAGGAAAACGTGCGAAAACGCTTTAGCTCGGCTACGGAAAAGAGCCGGATTGATGTGGCGTCTAGTGGCGTCTACCTTGTTTGCTTTTCATAATGAATGCGGCTTGAGTCAAAAGGAAAAATAAGCCAACGGGGGAGTGAAATTCTGCTTGGTTCGGGAACTCGTCGGGGAACTGTGCAAAAAAACAGGATACACACATCACGGCGTATCCTGTGCTGTCCTGGCAAGTTTATTGATCAAATATCGCATGTCACTATCCAAAAGCACACACACACACACATTGACACACAAAATGGTCGAGAAAACCACAGGGGACAGGATACAGTTGGTTGGATACGAAGAGAACCCATTATCCTCCGTCGCCCAACCATAAATGCCAACTAAAAATGTCATTTAAATTGTCGTTATGTCCTGTTTACTGTTCTCTGTCATTTGGCCAACTTTCCCGTCCTGTATCAGCGTTATGTTTTCTACGCTTTCGGCCGTCATCATCATCAACGTCAGGGGCAAAAACTTTTTGGCTTTTTACGCTCTCCTCGCTAACCGCAGGCTCCAACTGAAAAAAATCCAGAGAGCATTAAAAACGACAAAAATGAATTGGCGCAAATTATATATACGTATTAAATATAAAAAATAGAAAAGAAAAAACGCAGTAACGAAAATAAAGTGTGGGCCAAATATTTCAGTGGCAAATCAAAAATTTGTAAGGACACCAGCGGGGGATGATGATTTGACCCACGAAAAGAAGAAAGCACAACGAAATAATCCTCGGAAGTCGCACAGTGGTGAGGTGGCAAAGGAAGATGTGAAAATTTAATCTGCGTAAACTTTTAATTAATGCGGCAATATTAAGGGATAAGCTCAGTGATGAAATTCGACTGATGAATAAATACATTTATATTCATTAAGTTGAGCTTACACTGAAACCTGGCTTTGAAAGAGGATGTTTATAGGGTACTGGAATGTATTGAAATAAATATTTATATACGTGCACTAAATAAATATGCTCTTTAGTTTGTAATTTATAAACATTTTTAAAACTTCATTCATTCTTGTATAAGTTTTTAGCTAATCAAACTAGGATCTGTTCAGGATACATATATATCTTTATCATTTATCTTTATCATTCTTAATTTAATCATAAATCATAATATATATATTTTGTTTTCCGACCCAGTGTGTATACCAGCAGAGCCCAACTGTGGCATCTAAAAATGCATTAAAAAGTTTTATTGTTGTTTTTTTATCCGCCCAAGCGTGCGTCGGCCATATTTGTTTGGCTTCCGTTTCCGCCGCAGAAGTCGTGCTCGTCCTCGTCATCTTCCTTTTCTCTGGCCCTCTCTTTTTTGCCACCAACGGAAGTTGGCACATTAAAAAGTGCTTTGGATCCGTTGCTTTCCGCAGCTCGGGAATATCCTGGGGGCGGTAGCTTAAGAAGCGAGGGGGAGTGGCAGCGAGAGGCGGCGAGTGTATAAACAACAACATCATCATCCGGCGCGTCCTTTGTGGTCATCAGCTGTTGCAAGGTGTTAAGAGCCAACATGCCGCATGCCCCACAATGACCCTCATTAAGTTAATGGTCAGTGCTCATCTCGGTTTTTCTCGGAATGTTTGATCTAAATTCATTTAAAAATTATTAATTTTCTGTTTGCGGAAAATGAATTTGATGTTGTTTGATGGCCCTTTTTTTTTGTTACGCCGTTGTGGTCTGGTCTTTGGGCTCCAATTAGAAAATCAATACGCTGCACTTTGACACAAGTTAATTCAATTTGTCGCCGGCAGCCAAATGTAATTAATGGTTTCGTTTGGTTCGGTTTGCTTTTTGGCAGCAGCTGCCTAATGAGTTGAAATTGTCCCATAAAAAGCTTGGGAAAAGTTTTTCAGTTAGCATTTATGGGGGGCAATAACTGACAGGTTGCGTTGCCTGTCGCTTGATTTATTTTAACTCACATTTAAATGTTTTTTAATACGAATTTAATTTTTATGTTTGCTTAAATGTCACAAACGGAATAATTAATTTGTTTCACCGAAATAATTACTCTGTTTACGGTAGGCCAATTCGGAATATTCGGAAGTTTAATGTATCTTGATGTTTTATTTATCATTGAAGATATTTTTGTTATTTTTTTATCATTTGAAGCTACAATTTTTATTAGCTACTAATAAATTCACAAAGCATAATCGAATCAATGCATAATTGCATCATCGAATCACATCAATCAAGTGGTGGAATCTGTTGTTAAGACCACTTGATGTTTATCAACATGGCCATTAACTCGCTGATCCTAATAAGCCTTGTTATGTGTCATTGGGCCCACTTCAGTCTGATTGTTATGGTGATTACCATCACCATCACGAAGATCTCTGCCCGGGCAACACTGCGTATGTGTAACGTGGCTAATACCAACCACAGACAGCTCAAAGAGACCAACAAAACTAGCCGACATTTGGTGTGCTTTTTATGGGGTCGAGGCAACAAAACAACAAAAAATGGCACAACATCTCTAATATGAGAGTTTTATTTTATTACATTTTATTACACATAAGTTGGCAACAAAATGCGTTAACACACACAGGCTCATCGACACACAGACGGCAGTCCGCAAGGATTCTCTGATAGACAGTTTCCATTGAAGCGGAGTTGGCAGTTTAGAGCACGTAGAACGTATCTCCGTTTCCGCAGATAAACGCGCTCGTATCTGTGTGAATGGGCTGCGGCATCTGTGTGGGTGTTTCCTTTTAACAAAATGTTTTGATTTCCATGGGAAGGCAGGACGCTGCTAGTCAGCTCCAACTAATCTGTTATCCCCGAGCTGAGTTTCCTTTTTTTTTTTCCTACGGAGGTCCTTCTTCTGTCCCTCCGTGTGTACGTTGGTTTTTGCTTTTTCAATTCATTTTATTTATCGGAGCATGAAAGACGCCCCACAGATACAGATACAGACACACACTCACGCATTCCGGGGATTCAGATACAAATACAAATCAGTAGATAATAAAAGAGCACAAAAAGCGGACAACCAAATCAAAATGAGAAATCGCCACCTCATACCATTTTCGGGTGCGAAATGCGACTGAATCTGAAAGGCAAAATTAGAGTAACATGGGGGAGGGGTTTATATATTATCTGCTCTAAATAAATTGGAATGCTGTGCACTTAAAGAAAAGTAGATTAGGTTTGTTACTCGTTGCTCAAAGAGTCTTAGAACTAAAAAGGTATTTTTAAAATCTCTTAATCTATTGTTTTTCTAGTTTTTCACCTTTATATACAAAATGTTGCAAATCCTTTGCTCTGTAGATGTGATAGATAGATAGTGGGGAACGAAATTTCTGAAATGGCAAACAGACTTTAATCAACAAAATACGAGGAACACTCAGAGCAGCTGTACACACATCCTTGGGTTTATCTTTGAAATCGAAGCCGGCCTTCCACTCGCATTTGGCCTAATTGATATTCATTTTATGCATGGCTCTCAGCCTGGCCAATGGTTCTGTTTACGAAATATGGCTGCATTTCGGCCAGCTCAGCCGCCTCCTCATATGTATCCTCATCAATTTTCGGACCAGACTAATTAAGATTGTGTTGGAGCTGGCTGCTCCTTGGGGTTTTACTTTTGTCATAGTATACTTTTCAGCGCCAGACTAATTAGTCAGTGCAGATGAAGTTGTTGGCTCGGCAAATTGAGTTGGAAATTGAATTTGGCAAATCACAAAACGAAGGACTTCAATAAAAAAAAAATAAGTACATTGGAAATGGCATAAAAAATGGACGGCGGAACGAAGTTCAAATAAAACAAAGCAGCAGATAACAGCAATCAAGCGGCTAAGGGCAGCACTGTGAGAAAAGTATGGTAACAAGTCAAATTCTATTGCCATTTGATCGTTATGATTATTAATATCCGGCTTGATTTAATTTTTACTTATTGTGACACTTCAACATACTTCAAAGTCGTTTTGAAATACCCAATTAAGGACCAATTTGTCCTGATATTTCTTCTCTGTGCGAGCAACTCCCAGCGAGTGTTGACGACAACAAAATGAAGTTCGCAAGTCTCCCGGGGAACGAAATGGCAGGGAGTCAGGACTTTAAGGACACCAATGAGAGGCACGTTAGAAATGACAACAAGGATGCAGCTGCAATGGCTTCCCACGGCCATTGTTGCTTGCTATTATCCTGCCACTGGCAATAAAAACCACCGCCGTCGTCGCTGCCTTTTATTTTCTTGTATTTTTTTTTTTTTTTGTGTTTTGTGCAGTTGGCTGTGCTGTGTGTTGCCTAGGATTTTTGCAACTTTCATGCCAGGAATTTCTCGGTCACTGACATGGCCCAAACGACAGCAACGAAACGCGGCTTTTGTTGCATGTTGCAAGTTGATTTCTTTCCTTCTCCATTTTTTTTCTCTAACGTTTCGATGCTGTCGTCGCCGCTGTTGTTTTCAGCTATGTTGTGGCCTGCGGCGTTCGTTGTGACAAAAAAATCTGTTTTTGGTTGACTGCCTAACATTGCTAAATGTGCATAGGGAGCGACAGCAACAACCTCAACGAAAATAGAAAAAACGCTGAATAACTAGAGCTGGTTTTCTTTTTGCTGGTGTGTTGGCCAACATTAGGAAACAAAAACGAAATTCTAGCAATATGAGTAGAATAATTGCAAAGATAGGAATGAAGGTTTCCGCTTATAATGAGCAAAGGAAAATGGGAAAATCCAAAGTGGAATACAGTATAGTACATAAATATTCATTATCTTAAAAATCGTAACAGAAAATCAAAAAAAAAAATTAATTTGCTTAAATTGCAAGGGTAAGCAATTTTCTTTGCGTGCAGAAACATTTTAAAGCTCATTTAAAACAATCACGAAAGAATTTCCATAAATATCAGTCAATAAAATAGTAATAAAAGCCACCAAACATTTCCCCCCACCACTGCCACCATACAAATAGCAACTTTCCAACGGCAAAGTCAAATTTACTTTTCATTTCCAAGAAAACTTTTCCACTCGAAGAACTTAATTTTGCCATCGTTTTCCCGCAATTACATTGCTCCACTGTGCATCGACATTTATGCGAAAATCTGACGTCCATCCCCGAGCAATAGGAGCACATAAAAAGCTAGAAAAGCGGGGAAAAGCGAAGAAAAAACTTTGCATAGCATATTTACACATGGCCTTTGGCATTGTTTTCACAGGCGGCGCGATATCAACATGCAGGTCGACTTCGTGTTGTTGCTGTTGGATGCTGTATGTTGGCTGTTGGCTGTTGGCTTTTTGGCATCCTAAAATAGTTGGCGGCCGTCTGTTGTGGTTAGCATATTCAACTTGTTCTACTATTTTTATACCCATTTTGTGTGCCCCTCCGCGCTGCCGTCTCCCCGCTGCTTGGCTCCATTTTGGCCATGTCGAACACAAACAACCAAATTGCTGAAAAGTGGCTAACCAACCCGAGCACACCCATTGAAAAATCTTTCCGTTAGCCAAGTTTCCCTAAGTTTGACAACGGCGAAGAATGTCAATTTGGCTTGACTTTGTTTCCATTTATTGAACATTTTATTGCTATTTGGGATTGCGATTGGCTTTGGCCTTTTCCACTCATTTTCCACGACAGCTTCACGAGAAGTGTCAAACTGCCAAGTGACACTTGCAGTTCGCAGCAAAGGAGTTTTTATGCAAGGAAAATTGAACAGAACAGAACTTTATCAAAATCCAATTGATTTCGAAGCGGTAGCTACTTTCATTGACCCAAATTGGCGCATATAACTTTCTACTGGCTGCCACAAATACAATTTAATAAATTTCATTAGAAAATCTGTTCCTCCCCATAAAAGTTTGCCAAACCGGAAACTTTTCGGCACTTGACAAAAAATAAATATAATCTGGCACGGATTCGGTTTAAGCTATCGTTATAAAATAGAAATGATAAAAAATGAGAGTATACTTTCAATGGGTCTGATATATTTCAAATGACTTTTTAACAAAAAAATAGTGCCATTTTTTGTTATATTTCCCAGTTTGGAAAAAACTTTTGTTTTAAAATGAAATTTTTGCCTTGTTTACTTAGCTTTGGTTGCCCGTTTAATTTTCTGGCCATCGTGTATGTTTGGTATCGATAGCCTTTGGCCAGTTTGCTACCCGAAATCTGAGGCAAGTTGGGCAACTCAGTTCCGTTGGCAATTCGCAAACATTTTCCGGTCAATTTGTTGGAAGTTCTCCGGCTTCGATTAACTTTTGCCAGTGGGGGAGTTTAGGGAAAGTTTCGATTCCTATTCCTTCTCTTGCAAATAACACTTTCGTCGGGCTGAAATTTAAAGTTTGTTTGTCGGGTAGGTGTCCAAACTGTCTGGCCAGTAAGTTATTGGGACTTATCTCTGCTCCAACTTTGTGTATATGAAATATTTATATATATGTATATATAGGGCAGCTCTCATAACCCATAACCCAGATTTACTCCCACACAAACTTGAACTTCTCGTTTCTTTCGCGCTTCTGCTTTATTAAGTAATAAAAATGTGTCAGCTGCAGCTATAATTTTGTTCAACCTGAGTGTTGTCAGCTCATTCGACAGCTCGTAAAATACAAAGAAAATAAAAACATTCCCCTTGCATGTTTATTTGATTTTTTTTTCACATGAAATCTGCAGCGGCATGTCATTTATAATTTGTTCAACGGCGGTAGTAAAATGTTTTTTTTTAAATTTAATCATTTCGCTAATTTGTTGAAATCTCGTTAGCGTTCTCTCGTTATCATTTAACAAAATAAATGCCTGGCAAGCGAATTTCTGTCACTTCTGGTGAGCATTGTAAAATATTGTTTTTCTAGGGAAATGTGCCTTTGGCCTCTTACCCAACCATGCTTATCGTTTTGAATATATTTCCCAGTCTAAAGCTTAAATTCAATAACAAATGGGTCGATTTTTTATTTGTTGGCAACAACAACAAAAATTCGCGACGATTTATTTATGACAGAAAATTATTACCAGCCACGCAGAAACACCCCCCAATTCCCTCAGCAAAACAGCTATCATAATTTTTGCCCTGTCAAAGTTTGCAACAATTTTTCACGATTTTGATGACAAAAAATACAAAAAAAAAAAAAAGAAACCAACGGATACGACGACGGCGGAGAAGCAGAGAAAAATGCGTTTCAATATTGCATTCACGGCTGCCCCTTGGGAGAAAAACGAGAAATGTATAGGATGCAACACTGTGGGAGGTTGTTATAAAACATTATATACATATAATGCAGCTGCTGCCCGCAACTTTGTTTGTTGCTTTTTCAAATTCTGTATGCCTGCTTAATTATGGGGGCCGATTTCAGGCATTAGATCGTATTATTTATTATTACAATGCTGCATGAAAACTGCACGACCAAAGTAAACTATCAATGTAAATTAATTTTTGCTTTTATATTTTTTGTGCTGCATTATAATTGTTGCAATGTAATGAAGCCATCGTTTGTGGGTCGCAAAGATAGACAAAAACACACTAAATCAACCATAATTCAGTTTAATTTATTTTCGCTGATAAAATTGCACAAACAAATTTCGTTATGCATTTGATTTAGTTGTTTGGAAATAATAATGAGAATATAAATTAAATATTTTAGAAAACTTGTCAGAGCAAATTTCATATGTGTTTTGATTTGGCTTGTGAAGTTGCAAGAATTTATTTAATGATAAGGTGCTTGAAATAACTTATAGTTAAGTTAGTTGTGTTGCTTAAAGTTTCATACACCTTCGTCTTGGAAAAAGTTTTTATTTAAAGTAAACTCTGCTCATCTCAGGCGTAAGTCGTACCTCTTTTTTTAGCCTTTCTCTGCGCTTCTCAAATATTTAGCTAAGTACTTTTGCATGGCATATTCTTCACCCTACTTTCAAGCAACTACAGCCGATGGCTAAAATAACAGTCAAGACTTGAAATTGTTTAGAGCCTGTGCGAAAGACTGTGTGACGTTGCGGGGAGGGGGGCGGGTAAAGTTTGCGCCCAAGAGTGAAAAGCGGGAAAATGTTGCAGTGGTGACGGCTGCCCCACGGGTTCTCTGAGTCACTGCTGCGGTCCCCGTCAAATATGCAGAGTGGTCGTCTAGTGAACAACATCATAATGGCAGAAATCTCTGGGCACATTAACATAATCGGGCAACGGGCCCAGGAATGGTGATGGCTCTTGCTGATGCCTGGATGCCAGTGGCAGCTGAACAACATCATTTTCATTTGCACCGAGCATTTTCCCAACGAATAGCTCCCCCTTCTTCTCCCTCACTTCTGCCCCCTTTCCTTTGCCTTTGGCGACGACTACAACAACAACAACAACAGTGCTGGACGACTGGGTTCGCGATTGTTTGGCGTTGGTGGAATAAACAACGCGACGTGTCCAGTGCAGGCGAAACGAGCGAGGGGCGGGGGGAAGGTGCTATTGGGGCATTGGGGGAGGTAATGGGGTCCAACAAACGACAGTGTACGACAGTTTGAAACCCGCAAAGTTTTCGCTTACCATGCACTGCTCCCTTTCGCTCTGACCTCTTGACACTCGCGAAAAATTGCTGGCCTAAAAGCTGTGGTTAAGCCTTTGGAAAGAAATTTATCAAATTGAAATGTATGTAACATAGTTTATATAGTCTGGAATGGTATTATGGTATCATATGATCTGTATAGATGATTGGTAGGTTATTGACTAATTTTCAGAGTGGCTTCAAAGTTCGTTCGATTTCCTACCAATATTTTCTTGCGGTGCTGAGTTCTATTTCCCTTTCGCCTTGTCTCGTTGTGCACGCGCATAAATCAAAACAATAAAGTTCAAGCGAAACAATGACGACGACGATGATTATGATTATGACGATGATGATTCCACGATGACGACAACATCGTTGACGTTTGGACAATGTTGACGTTGCCCCGGTGCCCCATTGTTTT
Source organism: Drosophila simulans (assembly GCF_016746395.2). Lineage (NCBI taxonomy): Eukaryota > Metazoa > Arthropoda > Insecta > Diptera > Drosophilidae > Drosophila > Drosophila simulans. Next base: position 6,377,258 of record NC_052522.2, read on the forward strand.
GCGAACCCACTGATGGCCCAGCTCCTCGGTTTCCATTCCCCATGCCCCATGCTCCATTCCGCATCTCAGGTCCCTGTCCACTCTATTGATGCGCTGCGACAAATTATGTCATTGAACTGCACTCGCCCTGGTTTTCAGTTGGTTCGTGTCGTGTCAAGCTAGAAATGAAAAATTACACTGCCAAATGCCGAAATTCTCAGCTATGATGATGTACGGGTCATGCCTTTGAATAATATTTATTTAATGCAATTTTTCCAAGCTGTATATTTGCCTAGTCTATTTTTCGATTCGGCAGCAGGAAAGCAAATGCGAAACTAGGACAAACAGTTGAGTTTGTATACCCCGAAGAGTTGTTTATGTTGAAGGAGAGATAAATTGCGATGCTATAAACATTGATTTGCGAAGTAGTTGCAGATGCTGTGCGAAGATATTAAGAAATCATTTTAGACCAAATTAGGTGGCCACAGAATTAGCATTAAGAATACGCCACGTGGCCGAAGCGAAGTGCATTTAATTGAACTGTAATCCAGTTCCACAGTTGACATTAATTCAACAATTATTAATGGCCATTAGGCAAACTGAAGCAACAATTCAGACCCCACAATACGAGAGAGACTATGTCTAATGGATAAAATATTTTTATGACGCTCCGCGCCATAGACGAGACATGCCCCGTATAAACTGGGCCATTATTTATTGCTTTTACATGAGGCAGGGCCAAAAAGGCCGTGGCAATAACTCGCTGACGGAGCGAATGGATGGAAAAGTGGAAAAGCGGGGTGGTTCCGAGTGATAAAGCTTTTTGATGGGCCGCCGCAAAAGGAGAGCGGGCATGATTGGGGGGCGGACAGGCGGGACAGGACCGCGCCAGGACCTCCTCGCAGGAACTCTTCACGGCATATCCCCATTGGCCATCGTGTGACGGACACTTTGCGGATGACCCGAGCTTTTGTATATTAATGAACATTTCTCTCCGTCAGACGCCTCGATCCGTTTCGCCTCCAGACCTCCGAGTCGTCCCCGAATCCTCCCCGTCGATTATGCGGCAAACCACTTAACCGTGTCCTGGATACCCCGCTCAATCCAGAGTCGCCAACGCCATCGTTGATGTTCATTATGATAATAAGTGTGTGCAGGGTGGCGCCGGTCATCGAGGGGTTAACGTTGCGTGCTTAAATGTCGCCAATTGCGTGTATCTCAGTTCTCAACCGATATGGGTTTTCTATAAATATACAACACACATGCATGCACTTGAAGAAAGGGAAGTTATTAAAATATTCATAAGAAGTGCTATAATCTTACGTCAACTATAAGGTTACAATTAAAAGTTCTATATTTGCTATCAACCTTAAAGTTCTGCTCTACCAGTTTACCCCATGCAGTGTTTCTTTCATAAAAAATACTTGCTCCACTTTTTTAAGAAAAGGAATAGGATTGTAATTAAATGACGCTCATAAGTATTTTCCAGCTAGCTTTTAGTAATTTCCTACTTCTGCGAGGATTGATCCGGTTCCGACTTGATGCATATATGCCTTTTCCGGAGTGCACATATTTATATATTTCATGTGTGCCCCACAGCCTGCCTGCAGTGCACACGGCGGCTGCGGGTTGTGTGTGTGTGTGAGAGTGTGTGTTTGCTGCCCATAATTATGCAGCTGGCTTAATTATAAAACGTTACTCTGCAGTTAACCTGGGGAATTAATTTATACAACCAACAACAAGGCGGCAACAACAGCGAGGATGAGACCATGAGATGGCTGTGTGGCACGGGGCATATATGTACATATATCCGTTTTCAGGGGACGTTCAATCACAACGCCAGTTACTGTTCCACAGTTTATAGTGCAGAGGGTGGCGAGTACGGCTTTCCATTATTACATTGAGGCCGGGTTCATTAACTAATTTTAGCGCACACAAATAGCATAATAAATTGATGAGAAAAGTGGTTGAGAGCGGGGTGTTGTGTGCGTGTGTGCTACCATAATGGTCGAAATTGGGCTTATATTTGCATGGGCTGCTTTTGGACCAGGGACAATTTTGCTGACCAGGGGTAAATATAATGCCAACACTAAAGCTTAAAGGGCCGAAAACTATTAGGCCAGCGAATGATGATGAGCCGGCGATTTCCTTAACATTAATGACTTGATTAAAGAGAACCTCATTTGCCTTTTTTGTCCGCCCAGATAATTGATACTGCAATTATCTCTAATGGTTAAACAAAGCCATTAACTGATTAAGATTTATGAACGTCACCGCTTGTTATTTCATCATCTACATGGGTATATATGTGGTTTTTCTCTCAGTGCATTGGGCACATGCCGATTAATTGAATTAACTTGGTGCTGTTGACATAGCTCAAGGTCTTCCCCGGGCTATACACCCTACATTCCGGTGGCATTGGAATCACTTCTAATGCTTCATTTGCTCTCATCCGCCGCTTATCGCGTTCCAATTGATTGCACACTCAGCCGTAAATATGTAAATAATTATGAAAATGAATAAATAAATGGGAATTGCCACTGCTAAAATGAAATCTTAGCTCTGAAAATTGCTTAGATTGTAGCACAAGCGTTAGTTATTGAATATCATATTATTGGTCACACTTTTTTCTCAGTGTCCAAAGGCACAATATTTATAGATGATAGCAGAATAAGAGAAAACTGAATTGAGCTTGACTTTGTTGACTCAAATCTCCAGCGGCGCACAAATTGGGGCAGCAATTCGTTTTCTTTAAATGGACGCCCACGTGGCTGGACTCCAGTTTTCTGCCCGCGTGTTGCCCCACCCCGAATCGTCGACGATTCATTTCCCTCTTGTGGAACCATTGAGTCGCAGGGTTATTGTCAAAGTCTGCAAGTGATTTTGACTCTTGGGCTGGACTCTCCTCGCCAGAGAAGCCGCAAATTGAACCGAGAGCTCTTCCTTCCACATGCCATTTCGACCGCAGAGCCAGAAATCCATTCTGCGGCCTGTGAGACACCTCGACCTACCGATAAACTCTCCCAAATGTTGCAAGTGCAACCGACAATTTGGCTAAGATTTCGGCGTGGGTTTTGTCGGAGCCGAGAAGAGGTGGCCCACGCATTTTGGCTTTTGCTCTGAGCCACACTGAGTGACAGTAAAGCCTCAAATTGCAGACAGCGGCTGTGAGCCTGTTTCCATCGGTTTGTTGGCCAAAAGGGAGGGGTACAATTGGTAGTGCAAGTCATAAGCGATGGGGCTGCGTTGGTGTTGGCTTTCCTGGTTGTTTCGCTGTTTTCCCTCGGCTTTGGTTTTTCGTTTCGGTTCTTTGTGTAATTGACCGGGCGTGTAACTGGTTTTGACTTGTTATTGGCGGAGGCTACCATTGTGACTGCCTCTGCGAAAGTTTCTTGCCAGATTCAGCGAAATTCAGTTGTGACCCAAAAGGCAGTGATTGGGATGTTTGCAAAATGGCAGCAATGACTGCGAAAATATTTTGCAAAAACCGAAAATCATGCAATATAATTTACTCACAATGTTTTTTGTACAGTATTTGCTATCAGTTTTTAATATTTTAGTACTTCAATGTGCTGGTCTTGTTACATTTCCTATCTTATTTGTTACATTTTTAAAAATAAGTTTCCAATGTTGTAGACATTTCTGAAATTTTAAATCAAGATGCAGGTAGCTATTTTAAAGTTCTTCTAATTAGGTCTACAGCGGCCAAGAATAATATATGTATGTATAATATCGTGAGTTATTTCAACCAAATGATGTGGGAATAATTTATATGCAATACACATATCTAGACTGCAGGCAGGGCCCGAAATAGAAAATCTCGCATTCCCCCTGCGATTTTCCACTCAGAACCCTCATTAGTAGAAGACTCGAGCGCAGGGCAGACAGTTTTTCAATTGTGCAAATTGCTCACCAGAGCCACAGCCTCAAGTGTTAAGCACTTGAAACCCCTCGGATTGAGATGCGTCCCCCTGGCACAACGGCTCTGCCTCAAAACTCCCCCTCCGCTTAGCGAATTGAAATAAAAATCAAAGTGATGTAGAATACATTCAAACACTTCGGACTGGCATTTTATTGGTGGCTGAGTATTTTTTGACAAAACTAGGTCAGTCAGTCTGACGGGCCACCTGCTTTTGGCCCACTCCTTTCACCCCCCTTTTTGGCCCAAATCAGCTCAGTAAATCTACAAATGAACGTATTGCAAGTGTCTCCTTGAAAAACTGGGCTCTTCTTGCTTTGGCATACGTAACTTCGGATAATTCAAGTGAATTGTCTCTTAAGACCAAACTTCTTGGTATTGAGTGGGATTTTAATGTATTGCTAATTAGCCAATTCGAAATATGCACACATATCTGTGGAAAATAAATGAATGTTTTATGATTTTCTATACCCACTTGAGAGTTTTCAGCTCGCAAATGGAAATTGTCGGCCGGCAGATGAAGAGCGAAGGAGAAAAGCTGGAGGCCAAAAGTGAAGGAAAAACAAATATAAAAACCATTAGGCAAATGTACATGGATAATTGACAGAAAAAAGGAAAACCAGCAAGCTACACAATTAAGGGGAAAAGTTGCGGGGTAAAATGGTAAAATGGTAAAATGCTGAAATGCTGGGAAGAACAGAAACACTTAGGAGACACTTCGGTGACACTTGACATTCGCCGAGTGAGAACTGTGGGAATAAAGGAAATTACGTTACGAACAAAGGAACAAATTAATCAGAGAATTGTGGGAAAATCCAGGAAATTCCAAATTACTTTATTAAATTTCTGACACAGCCGAGATAAATTATGATTTTTATCCGTAAATAATAGTGTTCTTGAGTGCACTTTTTATTACGAAATTAAAAGCAAATATTACAGTAAGCAAAGGCAAATTGATTGCGCACCTATAAAAATAAATTTATTTCCTTTCAAATAGCACTTAATTGCTTTTGGAAACCAAAAGTACAGAGTACAGCAAACGTTTATTTGCATTCAATGCACACTTTTCCTAGTATTTGCAATTAAATATCAACCTATGAGTAAATGGAATTTTCATTTAGAATTGTGCACTAAATTAGAAAGTCACTCTAGGAGCCTCAAATCACTCCCCGTCAGGCTATTAATCTGTTAGCTTAAACAAAAACCAGAAATCTAAGAACAAACCTCAAATATATACAGAATGTGTCAATTTAATTGTCTTGCTAACTGATTTATAGCAACATTAATAATGAAGAGACTCGCACAGAGAACATTGAAAGAACATTAGGCGATGGAAATTCCAATGCAAAGACTCACACGAAACCCAAAGGCGCTAAAGTGTGAAAAACTCATTAAGATACAAATTTGTTTATAGGTATATACACAACACATTCTCTTTTATTTTTCGGCTGGTGCGGGGGAGTTGTAAACTCTATGCCCACGCATCTGGCGTGGAAAAAAGGGGAGAAATCTATATGGGAAAGGCAATCAGGCGTGGCGTCATGTAATGGAAACGCAAAAGTCACATTCATCAGTCAAAATAATAACCAGACAGAAACAGAAACCGGAGTATTCAGACTTGAGGTCTTGTCTTGTCAGTTTGGTTAAAGCCAAAGTCATTTGTCCAGACTTTTTTTCCATTGCATGTCTGTTTGTTTTTGTACACACTTATTGTTGCCTGCATTCAATTTACTAAAGACAATTGATTTCTTTTCTTTTATTTTTTTTGTATTATTGCCGAGCACAAATTGAAAACGATTATCAATATGTTGGGCACTGACAGGCGGCTTTAACTGGGGGGTGCTGGCATGAATGCGCGAAAAACTAACAAGAGCTGGAAAAATAATGGAAATACTACAGAAGTTGGAGTGGGGAAAACAAAGCCACAACAAACATTCGCTGACTGATAAATGGCCAGCACAAAAGGCAGCCAAAAGGGCCAAAAATACAACGGCTGGGGGACTTTCGGGGGTGGTGGCATCTCGGGGGTGCCCTTCATTGTGCTACCCCATGTTGATGCTACCGCTGCTTGCCACACGACTCAATGCAATTTAGGGAAAAATATGCTGAGGGAGCTTCGCATCGCTGCTCCACCTCGAGCAATGTAAACAAAATGTATCGTAAAATAAATAGTTTTTAAAACCGTTTCTTCAGGCAGGGAGGGAAAGGGATCCCAGGGAAAAGGTGGGAAAACTTGAAATCGTTTTCTCCCCCTTCCCATAATGAATTCAAAGTAAACATAAAACACTTTCAAGAACTCACACGGCTAATTCGGATAAACTGTGTGAAACATGTGCGATTATCTAGATATTAGGAAGTGACAGACAAAAATGCTCGAAATTAGTTTGAATTATTGAATTACTCAACTGCAAAGAGAAAACGAATAACTAATGGTATTAATAGATATTCTTATTATTTGCGAAAATATTTACCTTGTGTACTTAGTTTTTCAAATAAAACTCAGACCTACTTTGTCTTGATTAAAATTCATTTGGAGACTCTTTGAGATAATTTCGTTTGGTTTATTTCTGCGTGTTTTGTGTGGCTTATCTTTGGGGTAGATGCTCGAAACTGTATGACGAGCAAATCAGCAGCTAACAAATAACAATTGAATGTAAAAACTTTAGAAAAAACCCCAGAAAAGAAAACCCGAAGTGAAAGACACAGATAGACTCGGGGGCAGGACAACTTTTGGTTTGTTTCGCTTGGTTTCCCGGGCAATTGAAGAGGAAATTAAACAAGTTTGCCTAACGAAGAACGCGCAGAAAGTTTTGGTGCCAGAGCGCCTTAAAGTATGCGGCATCATCAGAAGAAGAAAAGATGTAGGAAAAACCCCGAGCAAAAGCTTTCCCGACAACAGCACCAACTTTTTCCTTTAGCTTCTGCTTGAGTTTTGCTGCTGCTACTGCTGCCGCTGCTGCTGCTACTGCAGCTATGAAAAGTGGGGTCACGGGGGCGTGGGCGCAAGACGGGGGCGTGGCAGCATTGTCACTGCTGCTGCTGCTGCTCCTAAACTTTTTGAATCAATTTAAGTTTTGACATTTTAATGATAAATTTGTAACATGCAGAGGAAAACAAGGGCAAAGAATGCCTGGCTGCTCAAACCCTCGCTTTCCGCAGTAATTCCTGTTGCGACTCCTTTTGCAAGACTCCAGTTTATAAATTACTTAAAGTGTTTGCCGAGATAGAGGGCAAGCGGTTTGCTTATGAACTGAAATGAAGTTCGAAGTTGAGCGTAGAAATTGAAAAGTATTTTCAAGTGAAAGGGTTTGACTTTCCCTGCTGCAACTTTTGCACAAGATAGATTTGTTTGAAATGCTCAGGGATGTTAAAGTGATACAATTGCAGCTCTGTTCACAGTATCTCTTCATAATATAGAATATATTATATTTAAATAATTAGCTTATTTAAGGTTTCGATTTTTAGCTACTTTTGCCAATGCTTCAAGCCATTAAAGCTACTGCTTGAATTTCTCATTTATTCACCCTCGAAAACGCACACAAATGGTTATTTATCTATTGTGTTATCGGGAAACACATGTTGGAGTATGTTTATCGAGGACATAACATCATGACAAACATTGTTGGCCATCTAAAACTCATTATTGACTCATTTCGCTGGGCCATAAAGCGCCCCGAAGTATGTTGTCTTTATTTTTCGTTGACAGCCGGCAGCCATTTCCAATTAAACTGAACACTGTGCCCCACAAATAAGTTGGGGATTGCTTTATATATAGATATATGTATGTACATGTAGGGCCATTAAGACCTTTGTAAACTGCGGCAGGCATATGCACTTAATGGCTAAGCACACCACACTCACAAGGACAAATTCAGGGTAGACCTCGAGATATATATTCGTATCTATGTACACCGAATTGCGGTTTTGGCAATTTGTCGCTTTATTTGCGGCTTCCTTAGCACTTTGTTTACATTCCATTTGAGGAGACGGCGCTAGCAAATTGACAAGTTTCGTTGGTAAACAGTAAGGAACCCACATTTTTGTGTAACCTTACACCGAAAAATAGGGGAACTAAAAATAAAGTGCTTGGCGCCAAAGGCAGGGCAACCGAAATGCCACCATCAATTAGTTGTGATAACGATTATCGATAAAATGTGACACATATAATTGAAAAGGGCTGACAACCAAGGGTGCCACAATCAAATTACTGCAGTAAATAAACGCCAGGCAACTAATTGAGCTCAATTTATGACTAAATATTTGATAGACTAGATATTTGATACCTGCAACTCTAAATAATTGCGAAACGAAATTGTGAACTTCAAATTGCCAATTTAATGATAATATAAATATCGATATTAATCAAAAGCTTAAGACTGTCTACAATTTAGTAATCAGTATAATATTTTAATTATACATTTTGTTTACTATACTCTCTAAAAGGCTAACAACTTTTGACCTGATTAGATTAAAATGCTTGTGTGTAAACAAAGATATGCGATTTTCTTAGCTGATAGCAACACAAAACTCACTGTTTTCTTCAATGACAACTATTTATTTATTACGTTTACGTTTCTATTTCGTTTGCTTTGCAGATAAGAGGACTACCCACTGGGACGGCAGTCAATGTCTGATTGCGAGCGGACAGTCTGGAACTGGGTCTCTTCCGTCTTTATATGACTGATAATGGCCGTCTGCCCTGTCCGAAACCACAATTGCAACAACAGTGCGCCACAATGGCCAAGCAACATGAGTATTTGAAAATTTGGAAACATATCAAGTGGCGAAATGAAAAGTAAACATAGCGAACTGAATATTAATGAAAACCAAGAGATTTATGCGAAAGAACATATAACACATGCATATTTATATAGTAAACTGGACTGGACAACTGAAGAATAAACATTCAATTTTCATTCAACGGAATCGAAGTGCCATAGTGAATCGCGAGTGTTTGCCATTCGTTCGCTCTGTTTAGTCAATATAGGTATCATACCACACATATCGCCAATTATACAGATATAAAATATAATATAGAGAGTACCACCGAGGCGGAGCGACGACAATATGACAATATCGGGCGGCAATCAACATAATAACAATGCAAATCGCAAATATGAAAAACTCATTAAGCAGCCGCAGATGCAATTTGGTAGCTCCGTGACCGGCACCCAAACGGATGCCGATTCCTGCCGAGATGCGGACGCGGATGCGAATGCTGTCGGCCAGGACTTTAGCAATTTCAATAAGCATTTCGGCAATGGTCATGCCATCACGGATCGCACAATGCTGCTGCGTTTGGAGGACGATGTCACCACCGCCGCCGGCATTGTCACGTACAAGGGTAAATCGAATGGAAATGGAAATGGGAACGGGAACGGGAGCATCGGGAGTATCAGTCTGGATTTCAACGGCAGTCCTACCTCATCAACGTCAATTGGCATCGCCAGCGGTAGTAGCAGCAACACCCACCTGCCCAGTGGTGGAATCGGTGGCTCCGAGCCAGCCGGTTGGATGTGCCATTGTTGTAATTTAATTGCACGTCGCTGCTTTGGCATCAACGTTCGACGATGTGTCCTGGCGCTCCTGGCCATTACGGTGGTTAGCATTTTCTACTACACGCATTATGTCGATACGGGCGTGTTTAATGGGTGAGTACCGGATGAAATCAAATGAATCAAAGAGTGACCCTTTGACCAGGATGCAATGCGATTAAAATTGTGGGTTGATTGTGTTTTGTGGGAGATTACGGAAGATTTGATTGGTTTGTTTGGCGGCTTAAAATCGAATTCCCTAATGTGTGCCATAACGAAGATGGGATTTGAAACGAACCTCTATTAACTACTAAACTTTATCTGGATTTAGTTTTCGCGGCATGAAAATGCGAGTCAGGTGTTATTGGCTTGGTTCAAAACTGGTTTTGGCAATCTCGTCCTTCAACCCATTTTTTCGGGGCCATTTCGCGAATTCTTTTTGTGTTCAAGTGGCGTCGATGCCGGAAATGCACTTCAGTCTGCTCGCTTTTGCTCACTTTTTGTGGGCCATGAATGTGGGGAAGCGTTTTGTTGTGTGCCGTGTTTGATTGGATTTTTTGTTCAATTTCAAGTGGTTTACGAGGTAGCCAGGGAGGCAAATTGTTTTCAATATGCTGCAAATTAAATTAAAACAGGTGTGTGGCTGGCCGAAAGTAAAAAAAAAAAAAGAAAAAAAATCACACAAAAGGGTGTGTGTAAATTGAAAAAAATGTATATGGGGAAAGCAACCCTTTTTTTTGTAGTAAACGAAAAGTCATGTTTTTCGTGGCGAAGATTTAAGGGCATTTTCATTTCGAATTTCGCTTGGCTCACGCAAAAACCAGCACTAAAATTTTAATGCCTTCTATGCGCTTCTCCAACTTTTAAGTCCCATTCAATTTTTATAGTACCCCAAAAGTTTCACCTGACCGCCTTATCCACCTTTCGCAAATCATCAAGCGATTTTTCTATGGCTTTTTTTTCGTACACCGGCCCAGCGACAAATAAAAGAATGGAAAGTTTCATTCTACCCATTGCCATCGACAAGTTCCACTTTTGCTTGAGTTCAGTTCAACACCTTTTTGGTTGGCTTCACGCTCAAAGAAAACCCGGCAGTAGGAGCAGCAGCAGCAGCAGCACCTGGGGTTTCTTTTTCGGCTTCCCGTCTACTCCATGACATACTCGAGAATAAAACTCATTTGGTGCAAGCTTTTCGCATAGGGTGAACTCCAAAGTGGTACTCGAAATGCGGAAAAGTGGGCGGGAAAGCGGGAAAAGCGGGTGGAAATATTACTCATAATTGTGCTGCGCGTAACTAAAGAAGCTCTTTCTGCTGGCTGTTCGCACTAGTTGGCAGTGTGTTCTTTTTGCTGATTATTGTGCGAGTTCAGAATTTTCGCCATTTCCGAAATGGGGAATCGCGGGTGTATATTAAATTTTTCTCATGAAATTTTTAGCTGACTGCCAGGTAGCAGTTATTTTGCTCACCTGCCTGCTGCCTGTTAGCTACTTTTGCGCGCAATTATGGTTTACAAACAGTTCTACCGAAACCCCATTCCATTTAGCCTGCAGTAGTTGCACAAACAACCAGCGAAGTTTTTGATTACTTTCATCAAGCGTTGCCAGTAAGATTGCTGCAGGACCTGGTTGCGTGGGTGGGTCCTTGTTTTTCAGTTTCTGTTTCATTTTTTTCGAACTTCCCTACTTTCCAGCACGCCAGCTTAGCTAGCGAAAACAACAACAGCAACAGAAAAGAGTCCTGCCCTTATCCTGCTGGCTGGCACTAGGTAAAGTGTTATTTACATTTCCCAAATGCTAGTTGATTATTAAATATTTACCCTGGTCGGGCACTTGAAATTTAATTTACGGTCCAAGACTGTGGCAAAGTTCATTAGTTGGCTAAGTGGGTTACCATCAATCAGGAGCAAAAAGGTCCTGCCTTATATTGAATAACCCAAGTCCGAGTAATTGTCCACACGAAATGCGTGCGTGTGTGCTGTGTGTCTGTGTGTGTGCGTATGATAAATTTTAATGAATTCGGTCGGCCCAACTACATGATTGTTGCATGCATATGGCCAAAGTGACGGTGTGTGCATGTGTTGCTGAGTAGATACACTTGGAGAAAAGCCAAGGCTTATAAACGTAGGGTAACTTTGATTTATAAGGACTACGTATTAAAAGCCTTCGATTGCCAATGGCTCTAGATCGACGTAAAGATCCTTGATCCTTGCTTGATAAGATGAAATACTTCCAGTTTTTTGAGGTGCAAGCGGTACTTCTTAAGGCCCTTCGACTGTTACGTGCAAAATGCGGAAACAAGTGACGTGCCAAGTTTAAAGCCAGCCCCTTTCCCTGATCCTGTGAGAGTATGAGTATATGCGTTTGTATGGGTACGAAGGGACGCTTGTGGGCGTGTCCTGCATCCTGGCTTTCACTCCTCCGGTGCTGAGGTTGCCCCTGTGGCCATAGACGCCAGTCGGAGTCTGATGTGCGTGTTTGTTTATGCTGTCTGTCATTATTTGCACTCGCACACCCACACAAAGCCACTACTAGGATCACCCACACAAATATGCATACACACACACACACTGGCATACATATGCATAAATGCATTTGTTTTTGCTGTTGCTGTCTGCCTTTGTAGGTGCAAAACGCATTTTGACAAAATGCAAACGTACGTGATTTGCATGAAACTGACTGACTGGCAGAGGGGCGTCAGAAAGGGTAGGGGGGGTGGGTTTGGTGTTGGGGGAATGGACAGCTGGAAACACCATCCTGACAGGCCGGCAATAATTGATTTGTAATGCAAAACCCTGACAAAACATGCTGCAGAAATAAACTAATTTACATGCATTTTTCAAATTGTGTAATTCCTAATTCCGCATTTGAATAAAGGACCAGTTGCAAATTGAGTTATATCGAATTGGATTACAGAACTTTTAAATACTGAATATTGTACGTTTGAACTATTCACTTTACATTGTTTGCATCTTTGCAAGTTTTATTGAATAGATTTTTAATTTGGTGAGTTGTATTAATCGTATATATTGTTGGAATTTTGTATTCAACATTTTAAACCATTCTTAAATTCTGTCCGTTCAATAAGCAATTAAAGTTGGAAATGTTCTGCGATCTACTTGGCTAATTTCGCTGACAAGTGCATTTGTTTAGCTGCTATCCTGCGAATACGCATCCGACTATCTGGTCGCCTGTCACGTGCAATCACAACGGCTGTCGCCAAATAAACACGTATATATGTACAAACACAGTGCTCCACATCAACGTACATATATACTACGACCGTGTGCGTTTGGCTAGGAACATTATTTGGTTTGCGTGTTAAGTGCGATAAATGCAATTTGATGTTAGATGTGTTTTTTTTCCGCAGGACGCTGAAAACTAAAACTGGTATAAATGCACTGAACTAGCGCCAAAATGCCCTCGATAATCAACACATAAATTACTGCTGTCGGTCGAGTAATTTGCGAGTAAATAGCGAGTGTTTTTGTTTGCGTTGTACATGACGTATACGTGATGTGATTCACATTTGCGTGCATTAATTGACTAAATATTTTAATTGAAAATGCGATTATAAACGACAAATGGCCGCCGGTCAGTATGTACATCCATCGATTGCCTGGACGTTGTTAAAATACGATTACATGTGCGTATTTGCACAAATCCATGCGGCAAAAGAAACGAGAGCGAGTGGAATGCATTCAAGGATTCCGGTACATCCAACACTGGAAAAGCACTGTCTGTTTGTCCGTTTGTCGAGTGCTGCGAAATGCAATAAATAATTACGTTTATTTGCTTTAAATGCAATTACAAACAAACAAGCAAACACACAAAAGGACAGACGCCGCTGGATGGCGACGCCTCTTGCATATTCCGCGCCGTCTGGCAATTTCCCGACTTTTCCCCGTTCACAGTTCATTTGGCCTGGACGAGTGTCCAGCGAAGACTCCCAACGGGAAGTCCTTTTTACCATTCTGTGTTCTCGTCCTGCCCTGACATTTTCCCACTCATTTCCCGGCTGCAATTCAATTGAACTTGCCTTGCTTGATTTATTTAATTAACTTTTTTTTCTCTCACATCTCCCCTGGCAACCCGACCAACCGACCGCAATCGTTGAGGAGTCGTCGATGTCGAGGCTTTATTTCAAGTGTTTTCATCGGTTCCCATTCTGTAGATTTTCATCCTCATTGTTCTTAAGTGGCCGGCCGCCTGCCGGAGAAATTCTTAATGCTCGAGTTCGAAAATATGCGAACAGAACAAAGGGAAAATACTTGACGCACAGTGGCGGTACAATATTATTCAATTTGCCATTATAGCTTTATCCCAAAGTAAACCATTTTGCCCGAGGAAAGTTCCGGTAATGTGAGCGTTCGTTTGCATTATGAAACAGAGACGGAAATTAAGAAGCTGCATTATAGTATTAAAGCATATTAAACAGCTTTAATTGGCCGACTGGAAAATATCTAAAATACGTATAAAGCATAGCTCAAAATATTTTTACATAATTACTACTAGTTCGAAATATTCTGCTTTATAATTCCCTTAAAATGAATTTACTCTTTAAAATATATTCATGGCGCTTTAAAATCAACTGAAGGGTACAACCGTTACGTGTCGCATCCAGTATATCAAGTTGCAGCGTATCCTTCGGGTGCTCAAGCCACAATGACACTGCAATATTGTTGGACCTGCTATTGCAGTCTTACCCCAAAGTAAACGTTTTCGCTGCTCTCCAGTTTAATTTACTTTATTCTGACATTGACAGGCTTCGACCACAAATCGCCAGCGATATTTCTGGCCAAAAGCTGCGCTTAGTTTACTCAGCCCGCTCATTTCGCCGGCTCGCTTCTCTTTGCTTTTACCATTTCTGTTTAAGTGGACGCTTTGTCTTCGTTCTAGCTTGGTTTTCTTTTTTTTTTTGCATTTGCCCAGCACTCTTCCCATTTTGTTTGCCTTATTCATTTAGCTTTTTTGCGGAGGGGAACTAAATATTTTTTACGTTCCTTTTTTGTCCTCAGATATCCCTTTTCTATAGCATATACACATATCCTTGTGCTAGATTCGCATTTTATTATGCATTTGCTGCGGCGGCTGGGGCTGCCCCGTTTTTTTGGGTTTTTGCTTCGGTGAAAATCTGCATTACGTATGCGCCCTGTTGGCCGTGCTTCTCGCTTCTGCGGCTGCTGCATTTGCTACTTTGCGAATTTATTACAAATTTTTACATACGATTTATTGTCTGAGCTGCGGTGCTTGCCCAGCTCGGAGCAGCTCGAAGTCGGTCATAATATTCTGGGCCATGCGGCTATCCCATTGTAACGAGGGAAAAGCTTTAAAGTCCCACAAGTTACGTATACGTACATGCTGGAAAATTCCCTACATATACATGTATATGCGCTCACGGATTCAATAAAACCGTTCCGCGTCATGTCTTTCAACTTGACTAATAAGCCTTGGCCACGCTCATGGCCGTAAGCCTTTTCCTCTGCTCTGCTTCTCCATCAGCTTGCCCCGCCACTTTTCTCCCAGCTTCGTTGACAGTGCAACATTTGCAAGAGAGCAGCGAGCTGCTTGCCAAGTTTGTTGCACGCCCGCATAAATAACACGTCGCAAATGCATAAACTGACTTTTTGTTGCCTAATTTATGCAGCACAAAAGACGAAGCTACGGCCCTGGGACCCCGCCCACCTCCTAACGCCCCCCGCCCACCACCTCTTCGCCAACGGAAACGGAAATTTTGTGCTGTGCACAAATAAATCAGCCAACTGAGAGGCCAGGCCAAAACAGAACAGGTTGCACGAAAATGCAAACGAGAAGGCTGAGTAAGCAGCAAAAATTTCTTCATCATGCCGCAGGACTCGGGCGTCAGGAGTCACAAAAGTTTTGCCCTCCGCTGATCAACTATGAAAATGTCCTGTAAGGATTGCAAGAACTGGCAAATAGTTACTTTGTTGCTTACACAGGGGAGAAGATATGAATAAATGTGGTTGAGGGCCAAAGAAAATAATCAATCCATTGTCGACTGCCTTTTGATTACAAAAGAAAATTTTTTTTGTTTGTTAAATGTTAATTTAATGAATAGCAAAGATTTTATGGAAAAAGTTTTGCTACAAGTTTCTGTCAGGTCATCCAGAATTTATTGCTATTAGCACAACAGAAATGTAAAGGAAAAGTCATTGAAAGCCTTAATTAAGGTGTAATGAAATTCAATAAAGTCTTTGACACACCAAATGCAGATATATTTGTATATATGTTAAACAGTGCAGAAATAATTTCACATGAATAACACTGATTTAATTAAGAAAGCATTTCCCTCGTTAAGCCAAATCAAAATTAATTGCCTTTGGATGCAACAGTAAAATGAATGTAAAAGCTGAAATTGGAGGCATTACCAAAGTTTTTCGCCAGCTCACGTACAAAGTAGAGTTAAATTACATTTTATTTTCCGTTCTGAATGCCACGTTTTAGGTGTTTTACCAAAAATATTTCCTTAACTCACACAAAATTCGCATAAATTTAACATGCACTTGCAAACTGCAAGCGAAACTTGTACTGAAGAAGTTTTTGAGGAATATTAGTACTCAGAGTAATAATGATTTCCCGAATTTGTATTTGTGGTTTGAAAGAGAAGTTTCGAAATTTTAAGAAATTTTTTGATCAGGTTGGCCAGGAGAAGTCCAGCCCACTGTAAGCCTAGGATCTAAGCGCATGAGCGAGAAAAGCGGAGGACAGGATGAGGAGGCAGCCCCTAGCTTAGTGGTTTTAAGGAGCGGAGATTGGGTCGAAATGAGGGAGATAGTCACACTGCAGATCGGCGGAGCCGGCAATGCCATCGGAGATTCTGTGGGTAAACCAGGTGATATAGGTGATGTGCTAAGTGTTTAACTTTTTCCAGTTCTGGCACGTGATTTCACATGAGCACGGTGTGGATTATGCGTCTGGTCGGTTTGGCGGCACCAGTCCACTTCAGCTGGAGCGGATCAATGTGTTCTTTAACGCAACGGCCAGCAAACGGTTCTATGCCCGCACCATACTGATAGACACGGAAGCCAGCACCATCCAGCGTCTCAACGCCAGCAGTCAGCTGTACAGGCCGGAGAACTTTGTGGCTGGATCGGAGAGTGCTGGGAACAATTTTGCACGTGGCTATCACACGGATGGTGCCGCCATTTTGGATCAAGTGCTGGAAAATACGCGCCGGGAGGTGGAATCGGTGGATTCGTTGCAGGGCTTTCAGTTGCTCCACTCGATCGGAGGCGGAACTGGCTCCGGCTTGACCTCTCTTATAATGGAGGCCCTCGTGGAGCAGTATCCGGATAATTTGCTCTGCAACTATGTGACCATTCCGTCGCCGAATATGTCGCAGGTGGTAGTGGAACCTTATAATGCCCTACTTAGTACTCCGGCCTTGGTCAACAATTCGCATTTAACCTTCTGCCTTGATAACGAGGCACTGTTCCAGATCTGCAATAGAAACCTGAAGATCAAGATGTCCGGCTACGAGCACATCAACCACATAGTAGCCCTGACCATGTCGGGTATAACCACTTGCCTGCGGTTTCCTGGCCAACTGAATGCTGGATTGCGCAAGATCTATGTAAATATGGTGCCATTCCCGAGGCTGCACTTCCTCATACCGGGATTCGCACCATTGGTCACCTGCAAGCAGCAGCAGTTCAGCAAGGGCACCGTTTCGGAGCTGGTGCAGCAGATCTTCTACAGTAATAATCTGCTCTGTGCCATCGATCTTCGAAAGGGCAAACTGCTGACCGCTGCTGGTATTTTCCGAGGAAGAATGTCACCGCGTGAGGTGGATCAACTGATGACTGGGGTGAGGAATAAGAATATCAACAATTTCGTAGACTGGATACCCAACAATATCAAGACGGCTATTTGCGATATACCGCCGAGGGGCCTCAAGATGTCAGCCACATTCATTGGAAACACAACGGCGATTCAGACGCTGTTCCAGCGATTACTGGACGCTTCCATGGCCATGTTGCGGCGCAAGGCCCATCTTCATTGGTACACGGGAGAGGGAATGGAGGAGCAAGAGTTCCAGGATGCGCAACAGGAGTTACAGGCCATCATCGATGATTACCGCAGTAGTGCTGAGGGCGAGGATTCCGGTGGTGGCGGTGGAGGAAGCGGTGGCCGCAGTGGAAGCGCAGAAAGCGGTGAAGAGGAAGCCACCGCAGAGGCCCGTTGTCAATACTGCACCGAATAATATTACTTCCACATTTGATTCATACAGATAGATATCAGGGTTCACCAAATTCAAAAGTGTTCATTTGTAATTGCGCGTCTTGGAATCAGGACATATTTCGACTAGAAAAATATATATTTTAGGTATATGTTTCATTTGTTTTTGCAAAGTTATCAATTTTGCTACCGACTGCTTTCGCATTATATTCCCCAGTACTTTTTCCCATGTTTAAAGTGCATTTGGGGTAACAAAACTAAAAAGAAGAAAAAGAAAAACTATCCTATCTGATATTTTTGGTGGACCTACATGTTTTATACCTGAACGTGTGTGTTTGGCCTGCCGTGTATATATGTGTTCGTTTGCTATCTAAATATTTTGTTTTGGCAGTGCAAAAGTTTTGCCAGCCTGCCAGGACCTGGGATCCTGGGCGTTCCACAAGCACACGGCCCAGCCCCCACATTTTTGTAATGCAAAAAGTATTTACAATTTGCAAGGCAGCCAGTTGGGTCCTGCTGCATGCATGTCCTGTGAACGGTACCCTTTCAGATTGCGGGGTTTGGCCTAATAGGTTTTTGTTAATTTTGGGGATTTTACTTGAAAGGCGCTCGGCAAAAGGATTTTACACATGTTGCCGCTTTTACCTAAGCGCTTTCACTGTTGCATGTTTTCGTTATTATTATTTTCTTCCTGTTGCAATGGACTGCCTGAAGACTGCCTTGCCAAAGGTTAGCAGGATGCAACAAGGATATGTGGAAATTGCATAAGCTTTATAATAAAACGCTCCACTCGACGTGAAGGATATAACACAGAGCAGTGGGCAGGGCAACACGAAAGGTTGGATAACATCTAAATAGAAAAGTTGCCCAGGTCAAAGGTGATTCTCAGGCAGTTTTAGGGCACAAACTTTTCCACTCCTATGAGAAAAGTTCTGACCCACACAGAGACAGACTGAAAGGATAGTTGAGACTGCTCGCAAACTTACATTAGATGGCTCAGTATTCAGCTCGTTGTTGGTTTGTTAATGAGCCGCATTGTTGCCGTTTAAAGAGGACGTAGAAGCTCAAGTATCCAGGAACACCAAGCGAATGAAGATGTGTGAGACAAGCCTGAGGATAAGCTACTAATATGGGCGCACTGTGGAAAACTTCATCTACTAAATGTTATAAATCGAGAAAAAATACTTTATAACTCAATTAACTTAGAAAATGGAAAAAAAAACATACAAGGAGCGTAAAAACATACAATCCGAGGTATTTGCATTAGAGAAATGTGGATACAATACTGTTGTTGCTTTCTCTTTGTGTGACATAACAAGACTGGTATTGAAAGACATCTGGCGGTTGGCTTTTATCTTTGTGGCAGGCAACAGGCACCGGGAAACGCAACACATCTACCCAACGCTAACGACAGCCGCCAACGATGTTTGCATATTACGCATACGCAGCGTTGTCGCGTATCTCAATTTGGCTGCCGTTGCCACGATTCCCCAGCTACTATTTCATACTTTTGGCCTGCAACATGCGGTGTTGTGTCACAGCAGCACCTCCCTATATTTGCCTCCATGTTTCTGCCACACAAAATCCCCTGCAGCAGTCGGTCGACAAAGCAAATACAATAAATGAACGCCACCAGCGCTTCATCGTCTTCTTCGTTTGGAGCGGAAGAACAGCTCTCCACTGGCAAGTTTGCCTCCTCGTGCTTATCTACCCTCCAACGAAATGTTGCATTTCGGGACTTTGTGCAGTTTGCCATTTTATTATTTCTAGCATATTTTTTTATGCATGAGTTTTCCCTCTGACAGCTTCAAAAGTCAACGTCTGCTCCGTTATATCATTTAATTGCTTTTGTAAATGTTTAAATATATTTGAGCTCTGTAGCGTGCTCAAAAAGGTAACAAAACAAAGGAAAGCAGTTGGCTTAAAGCTTTACTCGGTTGGCGGGTGCTTATAGAAGGCTTATACCACGTAAAGTATTACTCAAAGGTTTAGATGGTTTAGAGGGAGAAAACTAATATTTAAAAGCATTTAAATATTCTTCCAGCATCCCTTATCCTATTAGTTATAATTTTTGTTAAAAAGATTATCTTATAATAAATTTATTTATATTTTTCAGTCTTATTCAACGCGATACGCATCCCGCTCCCATCATCAACTGCCGCATGATCAACTCTGGTGGCAAACACATCCGGAATGCCTCCCCAGCGCCCGACCATCGTTCCGAGGCTCGATTACGGATCGATCCCAAGGTCCTCGTTTTTGTGGAGACCACATATTCCGGTCTGGGCAGGGACATTGCCGAGCTGCTCGTCTACAATCGGATCAAGTAAGTTTCGCAGGGCAAAAGAGAAATCATAGACAATTAGCTCTGGCAAATTTGCATAATTGCGAAGGCAGCGATGCGGCGATAATTATTACACTCAAAGTAACTGGGAAACGGAAGTGGCAGCGAAACCAACACCAGACTGCACACACATACTCACACAGAGAGAGAGAGACACCGAGGCAAAATAAATGGCGAGTGCCAAGTGAGGTCCTCCGGACCCTGGACTCCGAAATGCTCTAGTTCCCCCTGTTCCGCACTTCGGTTCCTTTGCAGCTGCAGCCCCGGCCATTGTCAATGCTGACCCAATTTGGGTAGTTGGCCATAAAAAGGCAGGTTATGAAATTAATGCCAAGCTATGCAGCTTCTCCTCGCCTCGGTGTCTCTGTGTCTGTGTCTCTCCGGTTGGGGGAAGCTCTGCTCCTCTTTGCTGCTGCGGGCAACCAGCAAAGCATTCCAGTTTAATTGGCAACTTATGCTTTTGTGGTCGAGTGGCCTGCCAAACGACGCCGCATCCCGAGCATCCTTGCCGAGGCATACCATCCATATCCATCCAGCACATCCATCCATCTGGTCGGCCAGCTCAGGCGGAAGTCTCGTTTTCCCTGGCGAATGTCTCACCTGCCCCGGGTATCTTCAGTCGTCTGGCTCACATGGCTTCTCCTCCTCCTCCTTTACCTCCAACTGACCAAGTCAGCAGTTTTTCCCGACCACACTGCCTGCAGTCGGCCAACAAAGTGCTGAACTTCAAGGAGGAGTTGAGTCCCTTGGGGATGACTGTAAGCCATAAACACACAGAGTCTGACAGCAATGTTGCGTAATTCGAGAGCATTTCAAGATGTACGATGGTCCCAATTAATTTATGCTTGGAAGAAGCACAGTTATTCAAGTTATGATTAATGCTTTTGGGCCTTAAAGGAATTGCCTAAATTCTATTGTACTTGTAGTATTATTAATTAAATATTATGTTGATTTTAGATCTTTGAATTAACGCTGCCACAAAGTTTAGTCTCAAATGAAATGGGTAAACCATTTCAAACAGTTTGGTGTGCTTTTTGCTCCCTGAGGGTATTTCGAATTCCCTAATTTCGCCGGCTACATTTTCGTTGCCTTCCTTACAAAGAGTTATTCTTCCTTGGGCTATGCCTTTGTAATTCTCCTGTCGGCCGCCTTCTACTGGTGTTTGCTGGTGTGGGTGCTCGGATGTCCTGTGTGTAGGTGTGGGCCATTCTAGGCCCGCCCAATTGGTTAACCGCAATGACCGCAGGAAGCAGACTCCTGCGAGTAACCGCAATTATTATACCAGCTGCACTTTGGCACCGGGAGGGCGTGGCAAACTTTTCAATACCATTTTTATGCAATTTTTTTTCTTCACACTCTCTTTTTAAAATGCACGACATACATGTTTGTGAATTGTGTAAATTGCGGTTATGGAGCGAAGGCAAGAAGAGTGGTTACTTTTTCATAGATGGGGATAGAGAAAGAAGCCCGAGGCAAATGGCTGTTCGCAGCCTCCAAAAGTCAAAGGGCAAGAATTTCAATTTGCCGCAGCTTTTGTTGATGTTGTTTGGGCGACTCCTTTGGCTTTTGTGTTGTATAATTAAATTTTGTCGTTATGGCTGTAGGAAAACTAGCTGCTCGGTGCTCGTGCTTTGCATTTCCCAAAGACTTGCGACTCGTACTCCTTCATCAGCAGACAAGTGCTTCAACTTTAATGAGATTTCAAGTACAAATAGCAACAGCAGCAATGCCATTCAGTCAGCCATAGAATCAGTCCCCTTCATTTCATTCCACCCATCACCCCAAAAGGCCCCGACCAGTTGAGTAATGCCAGCCATTGTCTCCCGCGCTGTAACCAAATATGCAGGCGAATGACTCTCATGACCTAATCAACTTGGTCATATGAGCCCGGGAGTCGGGTGTTGGGTGCCGGGCGTGGAAGGATCAGGGTGGGTCCTTGATGCTGCCATTACTCCCGCTGCTTATCAATGACTTCATTAGTGTACTCTTCAGTGACTAGTCTGCTGCTTCCTTGGGGTTTCGGGTACTCCAAACTTTGCCCGTAGCCGAGGGAGACGGGCAACAAATTTCATTAACATTACCATCTCATTATTGCTGATGACTTTTGTGAGGGAGTTGAAGTGTGTGCATATCAGAGAACCGAAAGGAGATCGGATGAGTACACAGAAGCAAAATTACATAGTTAAATAGCTAGATGTGAAGCTGAGTATCCTAGATGATATCAGCTTTAAATATTTTCAGTGTGAGTGATGTAAACTCCTAAAATCTTGGAAAACTTATACTTCATACTTGTGTATCCGTTCTAGCTCCAGAGAGATCTGTAACTTTAAGTTGCTCCATTTTTTCCCCTGTGCATTGAAGGGGCAGGCGAAGAAGCAGTGGAGATGGATTGGTCCTAGCATATAATGTAGTAGATGTTTGTTGCAGTGCTGCCTGGAGCCGTGCATCCTACAACTCAACAGCAGAACGCACAACGCACAGGTTACAAATGCAGAAGGCACAGGCAATCAAAGTTGTCGCTGGCGCCATGGCAGCCATTATTGAAATGCGTCCCAGGAATCGTGAGTGTGTGCGTGGGCGGGACGCAGGTGCATTCGATGGTCGTGTATCTTTGGCACGGCAATCCTAGAACTCGCTTTTCCCCATTATCAATTATTTATGAACCGAAGCGACGCCGCTCATTGCTCCCAAGTTGCCACTCAATTAGTCATGAAAAATTCACTCGGTGACTTTCCAAGTGTCGCACTTGACGTATGCGTAATGTTGCAAAGTAGCGTTGCCCCCGAAAGCGAGTGTCGTTACATTTATTCAATATTTGCTACAAACTCGGCTGCATTTAAAGCAGGCGTATTTCCGCGATTTGACGTCTTACTAATGGACTTTGGCTACAACGCTTTTCGCTTTGTAATCGCTGCCGCTCTTTTAGCCGCTCCAATTAGCCTGGCCAATTGATTGATTGCCAACTTTTGGACGCTCTTTTCTTTTCTTTTTTCCCTCCCCGAACAAATGGCCCACGTTGTACATACAAATTTCTGGCCAAAAGCCGCGCGCGCCAGCAAGTATGCAAAGTTTTGCAAAAGTTTTTACGCCCGGATTGCCGCCATTTGTAAGCTGGATAGCCTCCAAAAAAAGGAGGAATTTTTGGTTGAGTGTTAGGGGCAAGTTTCAGCCTCTAATGCGCCGTGAAATTCTAATGAAATTTTCCAAGGTAATTACCCGGCCCAAAAGACATCGCCTCAATGGTTCTTTGCTATGCCATCGTTTATTAAATTGCCATTTATAATGTGCGCAATAGGCGGGTCATGTATATGCGAGCGTAATAGCTACTTAACCTTATTTTCAATTTTTGATTTGGGGAGTATGCTGGTGGTTAAGGGGAAGCCAAGCCAGGCGGCTGACTCGGAAAGTCAAGTCAGCAGTCAGCACACGGAAGTCATCAGCAGCCTTGTTATCATTTGAACCAAGGACCCCCGAAAGCAACCATCCTGATGGGTGGCCTAGTGTGGGTGTGTGTGTGAATAATGTAGCATGCTTCTGTGGTGGCCCAGCCCCAAAAACTGCGCTCATCCTTTCGCTTATTCCGGGGCGCTGATTGCGCCACTGGGAGCCCCAACTTTTAAAACGCGAAATGCCAAAAGGCGCATAACGACGAACGCCAGACCCAAAAACCCACTGCTCATCCCTTCCGCGACTGACGTCAATTCGCGCAGACACATGGCAAGCGCCATAAACAGCCACCACAATTGGAAGCTTGCCATGGGTAGAGCTGGTAGCTCTATGGAGAACTTGGCTAGAGGACTTGGCTCCCCTTTTGCCCGCTTTTCTCGATTTTGCCAGGCCAGGATCCTAGCTGCTCCTGCTGGCTTCTCCTGCGCTTGGCTCGTCATAATCACACCCTTTTCGCCAATGTTTACTTTAATAATGTCGCGGAAAATTTTTATTTTCAATTTTTCACAAGTCAATGGAGTTTAACCAGCCACCAGGCAGGCAGGCAGACTATCTGTTGTGCCACAGTGGGAATCAATGGGCTGTAAAATTATATAATTTCCTTGGCGGTTGGCTTTTCTTTTAGAAAATGTGCGCTACTAGATTTATTCGAGATAAATATGCAATTTTTGTGCGTATCTTTCTCTTATAAAATTCCAT
The DNA here is from genome assembly GCF_016746395.2 of Drosophila simulans. Classification (NCBI taxonomy): domain Eukaryota; kingdom Metazoa; phylum Arthropoda; class Insecta; order Diptera; family Drosophilidae; genus Drosophila; species Drosophila simulans. The sequence continues at coordinate 6,401,376 of NC_052522.2, forward strand.
AATAAATCCACATTTTCATTTTAAATTTAAATCCACAATTGCAGCTTTAAATAACTCAGCCGCTTTGCTCAAGTTATCAAACTCAAATTTCACAACCCCTTTTAATAAATAACTTGACAAGTCAAGTCTTGAAATTCCATTTCCTTTCTAATTACAAATTCCACAAATACATGTTGTATTTTTCAAATCCCACAAATTGAATTGACGAATAATAACGTTTGTGTGGGGTCGTTCGAGTGCTAAGAGCTCTTTTTAAAAATTGAAAATTCCATTTCGTTTGCAATTAAAAATTCCACAAATCTGAATTTAATTTATAAGAATCGTTCCATTAAGATTTCATGAAAATGCTTTCCACTGTTTAGGCCACGACAATGGCCATACAATATAGTCGCCCTGCACACATATGTACATACATACGTACATATATGTTGCCATATGTGTATGGTCTTTATATTTTTTTTTCGCCCTTGTGTTTGTGCAGAAAATAGAGGGAAAAATATAAAAAAAAGAAGTATATTTTTGCTCTGGCGCTTGGCACGTGACGCGGCAGTTCGAGTTGTTGTTGTTGGATGCTGTGCACAGAGATTGTTCCCGCAACCTTTGACCCCCTGGAAACCCGGAGTAACCCACGCTCATGTTTTGTGTGACAAGTTGGCTTTTTGCTGTTGTTGTCGCTTGTTGTTATGCTGCTTTGCTCCTCAAACCATTCTCAACTTTTTTTTTTCAACAAATTGGTTATTTTATTGAATTACTCAAGCAGCAGGAGGTAGCCCCCGACTTTTCCCCCAAGAACCGTCATCGTCGTCTGGCTTGCGTGATTATATTGGCCTAAACAGAAGGGGGTTTCCCCAATCCTCCGCGCGACCCTCACAAGTCGCGACTTTAAGGACATTGCCTCTGCGTGTCTTCTGCTTTCTCTGTGAAATTTGCTCCTTTCTTTTTCATCGCTGTGTGTGTGACTTAAGTAGTTTCGCCGCGTATAATAAATTTTGTAGTTTAAACTCATTTATTGCCCTCGTCGAAAGGATGAAAGAATGGATTGCGCGCCGAGTGGGCGTGGAGGGCCTAACGATTCTGGCGACTCCTCCCAACCGATGCCATATAGAGTAATGGCCATTTGTTGTATAATTTTCACATTGTTTAGTGTCCCGAGCCAGAAGTAACTTCCGCCACTCGCACACAGTTACCTCCTCTTGGGTATTTTTATTTATGATATATAGATTACTCAGCGAGTTGCTAAAGCAACGGGCAAAGTGCTTTTTGCTTTTGCCCGGGGTAAATGCTTCCCATTTCAAGTAACTAGTAGAGGGGTGGGGTTGTATTGGTTGGGGTTAATTACGCTTGAAAATTATAGGCCACGGGGAAAATGTCTTAATATGCGAGGAATTTAATTGGAAATTCGCGTGTGGGTGGGGCGAACTTTAATCCTGCAGCGATTAAATCGAAAATCTGGTTGATTATTTAAATGTGAGCCACAACAATGTATGAACCTTTACATTATGGGTATTAAATTATTGCAAATATCATTTCAATTAAGTTGGTTTACATTTTATTTCGAGCTTACTGCTACTTATAAATTTAATTGTTTGAATTCAATTTCAAAGGATTTATTCAATATGCATTTACTGTGCACATCAGCTTTAAGTTCTATATTCACTTCAAGGCACGTAGTATACAATTTCCATTGTGAACGAACTTGGAAGGTTACAATTTTTCCCATTTCCGTGTCCGGCTGATGGAAATCAATCGCCTCCTACTCGCCTGCCGACTAATTGGCACACGTGTCTACCACAGCACATCTAATCAAGTAATCAGGTAGTCCATGGCCTCCACCGTGCTAATTGCATCATTACTCACAGCTAATAAGCTGAAACTTTGCCTCACGGGCCAACTTTTGCCATTGCCTACTTTTTGGGCCCTGACGGTCGAATGCCATGTGGTGGGCTCTTATGGCAGGGATCAATTCACCTAACTGGCCACAGAAACCAGCCGGCAAACCGCTTCAAACGGCCAAATAAATCCTACGGATTTTATTTGATTAAAGAAGGTGACTATCTATGTTGATCTTTGCCTTCGGTACATAGAAAGAAATCTACATTAGCATTTAAGCCATAATGAAATATATTAAAGCGTTCCTAAAATAGAATGTTATAATTAAAATTTATTTTGAAAGTCCCTTTTCCCGTTATATTCACAATAAAATCCATTTAAATTTTGTAAATTTATTCTTGTTTTCGCAAGGATTTCGTAGCCAGTGCCGGAATCTGTATTTGCGATTTGCCCTACAGCTTAATTTCCTGGCGCAAATATCAACAAGGCCAAGTGAGATGCGCCACCAAGATGAAACCGGCAGCCCCAAAGCGTTCTAATGAAATTACAACACAGCTGCTGGACTGCGGCGGCATTCGGGGGCATATAGCGGAATGTGGCAGCTCCTCGAGCGGAGTCGACACAAGACCCTGTAAGCCAAAGTGGCAGTGGGAAGTCAACTAAAACTAAGCTCATTTAATGCGTTGCATAAGCGACAAGCGCGAGTTGGCCAACAAACACAGCCAAACACCCACATTCAGTGCGCTAGGCAGGCAAACACACATACATAGATAGAGAGACAGACAAACAAACAGGCAACACCTACGAACCGGAAACGGAGGCAAGAAGAAGAACAGGGTTAAAGGAAAAAACAAGTACTAGCGCGCACGCCGGCATTTGCACTTTTACGTTTATCCCGAGGATAATTTAACACCCCATACAAATGCAAACAAATGAGCGCAAGCCCTCTAACACCCAACTTACTCACTCACACACACACACACACACGCGTATGCCTGGTGAAGGAAAAAACAACATTTATTTACTTGCAAGTAATACCCGGTAATGGGTTTTTAAAACAAATCCGCTGCGGGCCTGTAAATGAACTTCTCTCATTTTCCGTCTGGCAATTAAATTTCAAACATCAACATACACACAGCGACACATTCGCACCAAGGGAAAGTGTCATTATATAGTTAATTAAACAAACATTTTGTGCAGATAAAACGCTTTAATTAATGCTCTTACAGCACTCGAATAACCTAGCAGAAGTTCGCATTAAATCCACCCCGGCATCCCCGAAGCTCGCCAAACACCTGAAAAGTATGCAATGAAAATTCTTTTGGTGCCTCTGCGGCTCGTTTGTGCCATGTGCCATTTGACGTGGGTCGTTTTGGGCTGCTCGGTAGGTTTGCTGTTATCTTTGACAGTGGGTACATATTAGGGTTTCAAAATATGTAATCTGCCCGCTCTTGAATTAAAAGAATTTTAGAAGCACAGTTGGGCTTCTAAAACCAATTTGTCTGGTGTTTTCTACACAGAAAAACCTAATATGTTTTATACTAACAATATTTCATGATATTTTTACAAAATAATTTAACAGACCTTTTTCATGTTAGCTTGTTGGCTATTTTTATGCAATTCTCCAGGTCATCACGACTTCGGTGACGATCCTCGCATTTAATTCACCTCTTTATATTCCCATTCTTTTATGCGAATTTCGTCCTCGAGCCGTCGAGCTGGGCGCACGATTTTTCAATATCCGGGCGAAACATAAATGACCACTTTGATGGGCTTGCTGCAGAATCCCACCCTTCACTCCAAAATGGAGACCCCATGCCGGGTGACACATGGTCTCGTGTTGACGCGCCATAAAATATGCAATGCATGCAGTGTGTCAGCGTTTTAACCGCCCGACAGCCACCGCCGCCCAAAAATATCCAGCTCGCCGCCCCACCTGATTTTATTTTCCAACTCCCATAACTCAGCGGGTCGCAGGAGGACCAGGCCAAAAGTCATTTCGTTTTTTGTCAGGCCCATCGCACAAAACTATCAATAATACGCCACGCTCACGAGCAAGGACTCCCCATTCCACAGGATACATACAGATCTGTATATATAAACATATATATATATATATATCTACAATATACAGGGCGCAGTTTCGGCTCAGTGGAGCACCACATTCAGTCATATATAAACTGTTTTGCCTTATGACTTTTATATGCAGCCGAACGGTTGCGGGGGCAGTTGCAAATATTTTTAATATGCTTCGGCGAATGTGTGGCGGGTTAAACAACAACAAAAAGTAAAGCAATAAAAATGCTTACAATGGCTGCTCCATTGGGTTTTTTACGTTCCGTTTCGAAGTTTACGTGTACTGGCCCCTTAAATGGTGGAAACACCGCTTGGCATATTGAATAAAGTGGACAACATTTTGCCGAAGGATCGGATCACTGGGTTTTTTGGCTTTTGGGTCCGGGTTTGGGTTTTTGGCCTCGGTCACGAGCTTGGCTTGTTTAGCTTTAAAATCCACTAAATGGCCCGACTGGCTGCCTGGCCAACAGGATGTGGTAGATGGAGGATCCAGGATGCTGGTTGGCAGTGTATGCAGGATATACGCAAAACCAAAACCGACATTTGGTCCGTATATGCATATGCATTCGCCCACCGCCCAAAGTGAAATGCACAGAGACAGACATGAAATTCAATCAATTGGAAATTCCATATCAGTGAAAATATTTTAATATTTATGCAAAATATTTACGCACAGGCGAAGGGAACAATATGAGTAGTGGTAGTAGTAGTAGGGTAGATGGCAACGTTTAGCAGGTTTACTCAGCGAAAATAATAATATTGAAATTGATTTTATTCATAAGGACGTTGCATATTTATGCAACCGTGTTCAATGTAATTATGGCATTCGCTGTGTTTTTTCCAAGTGCTTTTCCTGGTTATGGAAATGGCAATGAATAACGAATGGCATACGTAAATACACATGTGTTATGCCTAACGAATGGAAATTAAGCAGTTAAAGCGTTCGCTGAGATTTATGCATATTTGTTCGCTTTCTTGGCAGAACCATCTAAGCTTATCTATTCTTCCAGCTAAAACAAACACGAGCTTATCGCATGCAACTCACGTTTGGGGTTTCGCAATTGCATTGCAATGTCACCCATTCTATATGGCTTGTCATAGCCAACCGCTTTTGACATCCGGCTGTCAAATGCAGCTCTCGCTGCACTATTCCAATCCAAGGAGGATTTCGTTTGTCTCATTTGCTCACACCCTCAATGAATGTCACATTTGACAAGCACTTTCTTTCTATCTCTATCTGCGCCGGAACTCTTTCTAACGCCATCTTTGTTTGCCATGTTGTTTCTGGTTTGACAGTTATGGCACACAGATATTTTCCATTGTGATATGCCATTTGTTGCAAGACCATTGGGTTGGCATAGAAAACTATTTGAGTAATGTTTTTTTTTCTCAGTTTTAAATTGCTTGCTAGAAGAGTCTTTATTGAAAAAATGGGTTTAGGATTAAAAAAGCCGATGATAATATTGTTATTATAATGAATATATTTTTAGCTGAAAATATTTGATAGTTATAATCCTCTTATTCATATTGGTTTTTAATTTAATATGTTCTTATTCACACATTCTTAAAATCCTATTTCCTCTTATTTGCAGATATAAAATCGAAGTGGCGGGCAAGAGTTTACCAGTTCTCACCAATCTCGACAAAGGTCGTTATGGCGTGATTGTGTTTGAGAACCTGGACAAATATCTCAATATGGACAAATGGAATCGAGAGCTGTTGGACAAATACTGCCGGGAGTACTCCGTGGGAATTGTGGGTTTCGTGAGTCCCAGTGAGGAGACTCTTGTCGGTGCCCAACTTCGGGACTTTCCGCTGTTTGTCAACACGAATCTGAGGTTGAGAGACGCCAGCTTGAATCCCTTGTCATCGGTGCTTCGATTAACACGAGCTGGTGAAACAGCTTGGGGAGCTCTGCCCGGAGATGATTGGGCGGTTTTCCAGCATAATCACAGTACCTATGAGCCAGTGGAGTGGGCGCAGAGAAACACTCAAGAGTATCCAGCGGATAGTGTGGGCCAGGTGCAACTACCTCTAACTACTGTCCTTCAAGATCGCGGACAGTTGGATGGCATACAAAGAGTGCTCTTCGGCAGCAGTTTGCGCTTTTGGCTTCATCGTTTGGTCTTCCTGGATGCTCTGAGCTATCTAAGTCATGGTCAACTTAGTCTGAATCTGGAGCGTATGATTCTAGTCGATATAGATGATATATTCGTGGGCGAGAAGGGCACCAGACTGAGACCAGATGATGTGAGAGCCCTAATAGCCACTCAGAAGAATATAGCAGCCATGGTTCCAGGCTTCCGGTTCAATCTGGGATTCTCGGGAAAATACTATCATCATGGCACGAGGGAAGAGAATCTTGGTGATGATTTCCTGCTGCAGAACATTCAAGAGTTCAACTGGTTCTCGCACATGTGGAAGCACCAGCAGCCCCATTTGTATGATAACCTAACCCTCCTGATGGCAGAAATGCACTTAAACTACGCCTTTGCTGTGGATCACAACATACCCACGGATTCGGGTTACTCCATATCACCGCATCATTCAGGCGTTTACCCCGCCCATGAGTTACTATATATGGCTTGGAAAAAGGTGTGGAACGTGAAGGTTACGTCCACGGAAGAGTATCCTCATTTGAGGCCAGCTCGATTGAGAAGAGGATTCATTCATCGCAACATAATGGTGTTGCCCAGGCAAACTTGTGGTCTATTCACCCACACCATGTACATCGATCGCTACCCGGGCGGTAGAGATAAACTAGATGAATCCATACAGGGTGGAGAACTCTTCCAGACCATTGTGTATAATCCCATCAACATCTTTATGACGCACATGTCCAACTATGGATCGGATCGTCTGGCTCTGTACACATTCCAATCGGTGATCAAGTTCCTGCAGTGCTGGACCAATCTTAAGTTGGCCTCAGCTCCGCCTGTTCAGCTGGCCGAGATGTATTTCCGGCTGCATCCCGAGGAGGTGGATCCCGTGTGGGGAAATCCCTGTGACGATGTGCGCCACAAGAAGATCTGGTCAAAGACCAAGAACTGCGATTCGCTGCCCAAGTTCCTGGTGATTGGACCGCAGAAAACGGGCACAACTGCATTGTACACATTCCTATCCATGCACGGCAGTATTGCGAGTAACATCGCTAGTCCGGAAACCTTTGAGGAGGTTCAGTTCTTCAACGGGAACAACTACTATCGTGGTCTGGACTGGTACATGGACTTCTTCCCATCGGAATCGCTGCCCAACACGAGTTCCCCGATGCCCACACAGTTGGGATCGCCACGCTTCATGTTCGAGAAAAGTGCTACCTATTTCGATGGGGAAGCTGTGCCCAAACGAAGTCATGCCCTGCTACCACATGCAAAAATAGTCACGATTCTGATATCACCTGCGAAGAGGGCCTACTCCTGGTACCAGCATCAGCGTTCCCACGGCGATGTTATAGCCAACAACTATAGTTTCTATCAGGTAAGTCAGTTTTACGAAGTAAAAATATGGATATATTATAAAAAGGCGAAAATTTTAGAGTACTTCAAAGTGCCAATCTGGGCAGCTTATTTCCCAGCATGTGTATTTGTTGGTTTTATTTTTACGTCCAATTTTCTGTAAGGCTTTAAGCCAACTCAATGGAAAACTATAATTAACTCGCCTCATTGCGTACTATGGAAATCAAATGGGGTGCCCCCTTGATTGATATACATTCGATATGAAGTGAAGCGAATACAAATTCCCCAAATTGCAATTTCTTATCTGGCACTGTGAGGGGAGTGAAATGAAAAGAAACATTTAAGCAAACAGGAAAATTCATTTGGGTTCACCTCAAAAGAAAATCGAGAAAAACAAAATAAATGTACGAAAATTCGGTTTTAATTCGAAACAACTTGTGGGACTTGCTCTGCTGCTCCATTGTGGCAATAAGGTGCCTCCACACATCCTGCAGCTTCTTTCGTTGATTCTTTGGCACATTTCATTTGAATTCCATGCCGGAAAATTTCTATTTGCACTCGAGTTTGTCCCACAACTAACACATGTCCGAATGCCTCAGATTGCTCCACCAGCTTGCTGTGACATGTGTCCAGGTCCGTGTCAAGGCACTCAGAACTCGTTCCTTTAATAGCATTTCTGCACTGTGAGGAAAGGGGTAAAAATCCACAGTACGAGAAAATGTAAAATATTCTAGAAATCTTATTATTTCATAAGTATCTTAAGGGTTTTCAAAGCTGCCTTGTTGTTTTATGTCCTTAAATACTACTACAATATGCAAGTTTGGAAACTGCGCCAATTTCTCAACATGCATATGAGCAATTGGGTGTTCATGCTTAGAAAGAACACTGATTTCACACCATTCCGCTTCTTTTCTCCCCCAACCACTTGAACAGGTCATAACGGCAAGTGACTCGGCACCGAGGGCACTGAAGGATCTGCGGAACCGGTGCCTAAATCCCGGCAAGTACGCCCAGCACTTGGAGCACTGGCTGGCCTACTATCCCGCCCAGCAGCTGCACATCATCGATGGCGAACAGTTGCGCCTGAATCCCATCGATGTGATGAACGAGCTGCAGCGCTTCCTCAAAATCCAGCCGCTGCTCGATTATTCAAATCACCTGCGATACGATGTGAAGAAGGGCTTCTACTGCCAGGCCGTCAGCGAGAAGCGCAATAAATGCCTCGGAAAGTCCAAGGGACGCCAGTATCCGGCGATGGATGAGCGCAGTGCCAAGCTGTTGCAGCGGTGAGTAAAATCGAATGTTGCCTCCATACCCTCCAAAAAAAAACCAAAAAAAAAGGGGGGCAAAAGGGACCTGAGAAAAGCCGGGAAAGGTGGGAAAATCATGAAAAGTTCGAGCCATCAGTCGTGTGGGCGGCGTTTTCGGTGTGAGTGATTTGGGACGACAGACAGGACGACGAAGGAGCCGCACACATCTCTTGCTGCTTTGAGTGAAGGATTAATGAACATATGTGGCCATGGGTTGTGGGGACAAAACTCCTCGCTTTTTCTTCGTGCGAAGGATATGTGTAGGTGTATGTGTATGTGTGTGTGTATGTGTGTGGCACTTTGCGGCCGCTAAAAGTGCACTTTGCTGTACTGCGATTTCGTCGGTATGCCAGCTGTTGTCAGTTGACAAGGAAAACGATTTGCCGCTCCGCATTTTTCTAGGCCAACAAACACACGGAAAGTACACAAACGGAAATGGAGATGGACAGATGGACTACTTTGTGAGGCATTCAACTGGAGTAAATGGGAAATATATCAGGGGAGTTGGAGTTGGCCAAATAAAAGTGCCTGTAAGCTGGGGAAATTTGTTTCCTGACGAGATTTCATGATGATGGTGGAGAAAAACGATTACGTTCGTGGATGTGGGTATAAAAAGGTTTAGTTCAGGGGCAGTGGAAAGGTTGCTTTTTACTTAAATTGTTATAATATTCTATTGGTTGCCAGATGTTTTGAGCTTAGTTCCTTAGATTGGTCCGAATTCCCGCAGACAAATCTCCTTTCAGCTCTGAGCAATCCAAGTGGTTCATAAAAACATCAAGAGCTGTGGGGGTAGACTGAAGTAAAATATTCAAAAACTTAGCCAGCAAAGAGGTGCTGCAAAAGATAAGCCCGTGTCGATCTGCATATTTGTTCTGTCTTTGAGGCGGGAAACCAGCGATTTGAAATTCTAATTTCGCGCCACCACTTTGGCTGCGTTCTTCCTGAAATTCTGATGGAATATTTCTATGTTTTCTTTTCTCGCAGATACTATCTCAATCACAATACGGCGCTGGTGAAGCTGCTCAAAAAACTGGGCTCGCGGCCAATACCGCAATGGCTCAAAGACGACCTGTCCACGGGAACGTGATAGCAGCTGTTTGGTGGAGGTGGAGGAGCAGGAGGTAGTGTCGGCTCCATAGGAGGCACTAAGTATCGCAAATTGCGGGCAAAACTCAGGAAACAGTTGCATTGGCTGCATGTGGCAGCCGAAAATGCGGAGAGCGCTCAGCGACGACGGCGTCACAACTGACAGGATGAAAATTTGACGGAATTGCGATGGAAAATCTATCACACTCGTTTCCAGTTTTCACTTTTGGCAAGCTTCTGCAAATAGAAATTTAAAGTTAATTGAAAGTTAAGTTCTAAAGTTATTCTAATGCGATTCTAAGTTAAAAAGTTCATGTTTTAAGTTGTTAGTTTTCTTATTCAAGTCAACCCTGTTTTCTATTTCCAATCAAAGATGCATTTTTTTCGTATTGAGGCATAAATTTTATATTCTCAGTGTAGCTTTTGCAGACTCTTGTCAAAAGTAAAAAAACAGAAAAGGACCGGCTTAAAAACAGCTTAAAAAAAGCAGCTACCGTAGAAAAAAGATAAATTAAGATGAAAAAAATAACATAATTAGTCGCTTTTAACATGCATAAATCTTTTTTGTTTGTTGCTATTGCAGCTAATTAATGTCACTGCAGTTGTCAGCTAAAGTTGTACAGTGTATGAGTGCGTATCTGTGTGAATTTATCTGCGGACATTGTGTAAATAGGCATGAGTGTGTGTGTGTGTGCTTGCGCATTATAAATTATCATAAATAATATCATGAGGCATCATGAATAAATGCATAAATGCGCTTTGTTAGTTGTTTAATGTTTATTAGTTGGCAATGGCGAATTAAGCGCCTAATTGAGTTTACGCATAATCCAGCACTTTCGTTATTACTATTACCTCAGACACCGATTCAGCTCTCCGCATCCTAAAGACTCGATCAAATAACTTTTGACAACTCCAAAATACATAACTATGTAAAACTATTCACACGGCAGCCACAGAAACATCTGTGTACCTTAAGCATTTCAAATCCATGCCACAACTGTGACTTTGTTCCAGCAGTTAACGAGTGCTAGTTCGTTAAGCATAAGGCTGCCTCTATCCCCTAAGTGTATTATAGATGTTTTTAGCCTAAGCATAGTGAGTAGACTTAAAATGCGCTTGTCACAGGCCTCGATGTAAAAGTGTAAAACTCTAGTTGTATTTTTAACGCAGCACTAAGCAAAGCTCTATTGTATAGTTGGATATATGCGTAAATGTATGAGGACTAGTTCAAGTTTAGATTGGTAATGCGACAATAATAAAAGCGAAATTATTGCAAGTGTAAAATTGATGCGAATTATTTATTCATTGGCGCGTTTCAGCGGGAAATTTGAAAAGTAGGTTTACTTTTGTTCTAAACATACTTTTTCAATCACAAATCGGTTAAAAAGTCGAGACAAGAACCTAAACAATGTGCTAAAACCAAGTAAGCATGGCCAGCTAAGACACTCACCATTACCGAGGGCACCATCCACATTCATCGAGTTCAGGAACCAAAATGAATGAGTATTCGCTAAGAGCGAGAGATAAGAAATGGTGTATTTTTATCGAATAAACGTGTGTGGAAATCGAAATGGCAACGTCTGCATTTGACCCGAAAATACGTTATTTTCAAAAAGTAAACATTAATAAAAAAATAAAAAATTATAAGTAAAAGTAGTGAAAATTCATCTGATGGACAAACACAATTACATTTATTTTAAAATGCCGCGATGGCACATTACAAAATATAAATAAATGAACAACAATTTAAAAAAAAACACTCCTTGTGTACAAACACATTTAATATTTGAAATAGGTATTTTGGCGCCACCTACATTAGTGAAAACAGTGATATCACAGCAGGGTAATCGATAGGTGCTGGGTGCGCACCGATAGTATCGATTAGCCATAGCTTTTCGTTCGCAGCTTCGGTTAGTTCATTTCTGTAGTTCGTTCGTGTCGGTTGTGGGAGTTGATGTTTTCTAATTTTATTGACAACTTTGAATATTAGCATTCAAATACGCGCAATTTCGGTGTATATTTTAGATTAAATAAATTTATTTATATAAGAAAACAACGGTATATATGGTTGGCGCGTCGGGTTCAAATCGGAACCGCAAGCTATGTTTAAATATCAACTAGATAAGCTATAGAACGATAAAAGTAGCACGTGCTAACAGGTACTCGGCCACAAACGGCAGTTGCAAAAAGAGTTAATTATTAATAATAATATCGCGTGTTCCCACAGCCGGCTTTAAATAAAAAGTCGTGGGCGAAGAGAGTGCAAAGAGAGCGAAAGAGAGAGTGCCGTGCGGAGAAAGGTCCACTAAAACGGCGCGTTCTTAATAATTAAATTCCCAGAATATATATCTTTCCACATATGTATATATAATTCTATTCCGAGTGCTAATCGCTGGGTTTTTTGCCCTATGTGCCGCGCATGAAAAGTTAAAGAAGATTCGCTTGGTAAAACCGGTAATTCTCTTCGCCCCCATCTCTCAGAAAATTCTCCGTTCTCCTTTTTGGCGCCCGTTCTTGGTTGTTTTTGTTGTTGCTTGCGGCTTGTTGCATTTTCCCTGTCACAACTTCTAGACTTTGTTTAAATAGTCAAAATTTAACGTAATCATATGAAAATGTTAGGTGAAAGTGAAATTCGTATTGGTCGATTTTGTTTATTTATCGTGGGAGCTATCTATTCGAGCCTATCGGAATATTCTAACGGTGCCTTTGAAATCCACGACGATGAAAGAGGCTTCGCTGAAGTTTCCGGTTCGAATAAATAATACCCGTTTCGCACATTGTCGTTTAAAATTGGATTTTGGCTGAAAGGTAGTGCCAAGCCTCTTAGTGTACTTGTATTTCTTATTTATTATCTAACTCAAACAACAAGTTGGGCGCCGAATTGCAACATTACTCATTATTTACCCCCCATAACCGGTGTTATCGTGATTTACAATAAAAATAAAGAGGAGTTAATCAGTGCTGTGGTGTAGTGTTCAATCCAGCCGTACAACCAGTTCCTGTTAAGCGAGCCGCATCATGTCCAGAAATAGGGCTGCCATGGTCAGCGCCTTTCGGCTCTTCCTGCGACCAGCGACCACCACCCATAGAAGTCTCGCCCTGCGTTTGGCCCCCGGCACCACCTTCGCCCTGGTGAGTGCTACATACAAAGTACCTACGCACATACTCGTACATTGTTCAGTAAAACTATCTGGTGAAGTCGCGCTCCGGGGGAGCAGCTGTTTGCCAGCGTATCGGATCTATAAAAATACACGCACTTGCTTCTCGAATGTGAATAAGCGCATGCTAACAGCAAGGGGTAGCATTATAGTATTAAGAAATGAGCCATTCCACGATAGGTTTATGACAACTTCCTGAAAAGTTATGTAGGTCAGTTTTTAAAGCTTTCTATCACTTTACAAATACCAGCCAAAGTTTATGTCTTATTTAAAATATAGATTTATTTTAGAAACTTCCATTTTATAAAAAAAACACATATTTTAGATAAAGTTGGTATAGACGAATAGTATTCTCAAAGTTTTAGAACTGCTATTCTCTTGGGCACCACTGTCTGCACACAAATGTAGCTCTGCACAGTCATACTTATATAGAAATGTCTTGTCCTCTGCTGCGCTGGGCATATTTTCTGTTTCGAATTTTTAAAATTTATGCAAAGAACCAGTCCGAAAATACAAAATAAGCTTACATACACACATATCCACATGTCATATGTACATATGATTCTCATTCTGTTTCTCTTTCGTTCACTTTCCCCCCTTTTCTTTTGCTAACTTCATTTGGAGTTCTGCTCTCTCTCCCCGGCATTTTTCTCTCTCCATTTCGACTTGTTGTTGTTTTTGCACCTGCGCGAAAAGGCCAAGGCAATAACAACAAAACAGCTGTCAGAAATGTTTATCATCACATGACATGTACTTGGGGGCGGGCAGGTGAAGAGGGAGGGGCGCTGATAGATGAGCGATTGAGGTAATTTTTTTCGGAGAGAGAAGTTTGGAACAATTTGCACCCGCTATGGCATCCCAATGCCCGCAAAACTGTGGGTCATTGATTTAATTATTGTGGGTGAGTCATATTTTTTGATGCTGCCACTGATTTTTTTTGCCTAACAATTATAAACGCTAATGCTTATCAGTTTACATTTCAAGCTAAAGTAAGTGAGTCAGCGAAAGCATTTGAAATAAGAGTACAATCCGAGCACAGTAAAACTCGATAATGGAGAATATTTGATAAGCCTCAAAAAATGTCAAATTTAATCGAAAAACTAAATCATAATTTAAACTTTTATAAGTGCAAATTGAATGAAATTTAAGATGCTTAGATTTCAAAAAGTTCTTCACCAAATTTATTTTCCTGATTGGAGCTTCACTGTACCAAAAAGGCTCATTCAACCGGCTTGTATTGTGTGCTAGTATAGTATTTCTTTTATGACAAACTCGATTTGCATACGAAATGATTAAATACGCCGTTATTTGCTCAGCGCAAACGAGCGGCTTCGAGCTTTTTTGTTTGTGAAGAGAGCGGGACAAACAAAAGCCAGTGTTGATGACATTGGGCGAAAAGGGGGCGAGATACTTTGTACCTAGATTATTTTCTTTTAGCAGGTTATTTGCTCGACTTTTTGTGCCCACAAGTGTCTATCTCAATTTGCATTCTGTTTTTCGAGCTTTTCCCAGCTGATTAAAGCAAATAGAAGCGATGACAAAAACGACATCATTGATTGTCAAGCTCAAAAGTCTGGCAAACTTCTTGACCCGGATTTCCGGTTTTGGCATCTTAACCTGTCATAGTGTCTCCGCATCACGCTCCACTTAGTTTACTTGAAATCTCTGGGCGTACGCGAAAAAATAAATAAAATCCAGAGGATTTGTAGAATTTTTGGGGGAACTCCCGTGCAGTTTTTTCAATGTTTTCGTAGGGCACAAAAACTTTTATTGGCGCCATTTGGTCTGCCCCAAAATACACACGCACACACAGGCAGGCACACGGACTCACAGACACAGAACGTGTGCTCTTACATCTTCCCATCCTTTTCTTCCCCTCCTACGGCTGTCTCTTTCCGACAATTTCACTACAATGGGATTTTTGGCTTGCCCTCGAATTTCGGCTTTTTTGCATTGTGTGTTGCCATTTGTTTTGCTATCGTCCTGTTTCCTGGGGCGTGGCACACACACACAAATATATATGTGTGTGTGTGTTCGTGTATATGTGAAACACCGAAAGCTGGAATTCTAGTAAACCCCCCTATTGTTTCTGAAATATGGCGAAAATATAATGCTAACCAATTATACAATTATATTTCCCACTCGAAAGTTTTTCCACAAATTGTTTCAGCATAAAGTTTTTCATGAAGAAAAAGTTTTGCATGAAACATTAATGGAATAGTTTTCCGCGTAAAAAAAATAATTTTTTGAAGACGGCTATCATCACTTCAGTTGCGGTTTAAAATTGTTTGATTTCTTATTCATAAAATGCTGATTGATAATCCGACTCTCATACCTTATGAGGTCCTATTGTTCTAACCACATCTGTACGTTACTGAGAATTTTCTGTGCCGGTGAACAATTATTTTCCGACAGATGCAACGCTTGCGATGGGCGATCAATTGATATTTGATTAAATACACGAGTGCCATGATTCAGGCTTTGGACCCGGCTTTATTTGTGCATCTCTGTGTGTGTGCAAACACAGACATACAGACATACATAAATAAAGCCCGATGGTGGGGCAAACAAAAACAAGGCGGTACTTATGCAAATGGAATTCATCATATCCAAAGCAAACCTCCGCTGGTTGCACATAATGCAGCCAGAGGTCAGGAGCTTAAAGCCAGGGCTTATAGTCGTCGTTTTGGGTATATGGTGACTTTTACGAAGTCTGCTCATTAAATCAGGCTTAGTAAGTGATACTTAAAATGCACTTTGCAATAGTGCAAATTTTTTCTACTTTTTTTGCGCACAGTTTTCATGATTTATATGGTTGTTTTAAGGCTCAAAATACATTCAACTGAAATCAGTTTCAACTTTTCCATTTGAAGTAAACAACCTTGATTGCAATTCATATCACGTTTGCCAAATCGGATTAAAACTAACTTAATTTAAGTTTTATCACAAATTCAGTTCAAGTTGAATGCCACATTTTAAAGATTACACAAAGTATTATCTTACTTCGCCTAATGGTTGTTAGTGCCCTCCTCCGCGCTTCTCATACATTCTAGCTCAAGAGTACTTCTGTTCCTAAGATTTTTAATCATCTTAAGACCTGCTCAACCCTAATCGCAAGTTTTACCGGCTTATTTCCAGCAAAGTCAAAGTTCCGCCAAGTTTTTTTTTTGCCGGCTGTCAGGGCCCAGAAAAGCACTTAACTTATCAGCACTTATTTCCCGCCTTACGCTAATCTCCTTCTTAAATACTATCAACTATTGTTTGATCAGCAAGTTTCTGTGGCTCTCACCTTAAAGTCACCAAAAAGCATTCGACTTAACTCGTACACAGGCAACCAAGCCGCAGAAAATCCGCATATTATAGGAACGGCATTGGTAACACCCACTCCGTTCCCCATATTATCCTTCCCCACAGGGCTTTTCCTTGCAAACTTGTGCACGTTTTCGCACATTTATCAGCGCTGCAAAATCTTTGCTTAGCTATCAGGGAAAAACGAAAAGCAAATTTTCCCCACCAGACGTTGCAAAAATATTTGCATACATATATATGCAGTAAGTGCACTCTAAATGAGAATACTCGCGGAAGTCGTCCCTTCCGAGGATTATACGCGTAATTAATGCTATCGTAAACGACGGAGGCAGTATGTCACAAATTAGAAAGACCTCATTAGGGCTGATGCTGTCGCTTCATCAGCAGAACTTAAAGTTATGCTTTCCAAATTGCCAGCATAACTTGGCCATAATGTTGTGTAGCCGACAAATAGCTAACAGAGCGAATATCTTTTCCTTACAATAAACGTGCACTTACAGAAATTTTTAAAGGGAACCCATAAATACAGGTTGAATAAATTAACTCTTACAAACTTTTAAAGTAGAAAACATTTTTTGTGGTGATGAAGAGAATGTAAAATTGAAATTTTAGCAATATATTTTTATTGCGGTCGTTTAAACTTTTTCTACATATTTAATAATAAAAATTATGTGGTATACAAAATTTTAAAAACTGAAATCAGTAATCTAAGCAAAGCGTAGGTCTTTCATTCCATAATGAAATTTCTTAAAGATAGTTCCTAATATATTATATGGTATAAATGGATCCTACATATGCTTTATAAGTGTATTCATGTTGATGTTTGTCTTTTCCAATCTCCATAGTAATATAACTTCTGGCAACTTAGCCTTTGCGTGATGTGGCCATTGCTCCTGCACTTGACTTCTGCTGTCGACAAGGGCGGCGTTTACCCTACCCTACCCCACATATAAACCCCCACATGAACCCACATATAGGCCCCCCATTAAAACCCCCTATTCCGTTGGGCCCCCCAACTTGTCGGCTTGAACGTTCGCTTTGATGTTTATCTAATGACTCTGCACCGAGTATCTGATAGATACAAGTGGCCAAAAGCCCTCTGTGTATCTTTCCCCTTTCGCCGAGCCCTTGTAATCCAATCTGCGAAACTATTCACAGTTTAAGTTAAACTGTAAGCGCCAGCAAAGAATCCAGTTCACATTCACCTCGATGTACGTTATCAATTTGTGGCATTTCGGTGATAGTACTTATCAGCCCTCGCTGTGTACATAAAAGTGCTCAATTTAAAATACATACATCACTTGGCGAGGCTACGCGACCAGAAATCTGTTTAAATAAATTATTTGCTCAATTCATAAAATCAACCCAATTCAATTTAAACCATTCAGGGGGAGATCCCCCATGGCGATTGACCTGCGCCATAAAATATTTCAATGTTGTCAGCATAATTCTGTGAAGCGCCACTCTTGTATACACTTTTTTCTTGTGGTGCATTGATTTAAATTCAGTGTATTGACTACCAAGCGCGTTGGCCAAACAGCGCCAAGTGGCTGCTAATTTATTTAGTAAATATTTGTGGCTTTGGCCACTTGCAGAACTCTATCGCTGTCCCAATCTCTGAATAAATTCTAGCCAATTTAAAGCCCAAACAAAGAGGGGAATAGGCAGCCCACTCGGAGCGAACCGCATAAAAGGTTCGTTATTAATTCAGGCCACATCGCAGGCTTCTTTGGGTGAGTTTTGGTCCCAGGTTCCCAGGTTTCCGAGTTCCTCGACTGGAGGAGGACTCCAATGTCAGCTGCTGTTGTTGTCGTCGTCGCTTCCCTCGGTTTTGAAGGCGAAAATTCTCCTATTATATGCAAATTTTCGTTGCGAGCTAGACTCAAAAATGAGCTACATAAATTTACTTTGCTTTTCCTACTCTCGGGAAGGGCTTCCATAATATCCACTTAAGTTTGTCATATGGATGGAAAGTAGCAATTCAACCAAACAAACAACAAATACGAGCATTAAATTATGTTAATATGGTGCTTTTGTTTTAAATGTATTCTTACTAGGTTCATTAAAAACAATTGGTAATGCATATTAAAATCCACAGCTTTAAAGTAACAATTAAAAGCACAATGTAGCCTGTTCTCTAAAAAGGACATTGAATACCAGCAGCAGAGTCCTTATATAGTACTCGTTTTTGTTGTCACCATTCTAGTTTATTTTAGCCATAAAAAAGGGACTGCATAATGTTGTTTTCATGCGGTTTTCCCTAAATGGAGCACTCAACATGCGGCTGGGTTTTTGTTGCCGCTTTTTTCTCGCCTACTAATTACAATGGGATGTGGCCTCGGGTCCTTTCTGATAAGCATTGGGGCGTGGCCCGCAGCCTGCCACTTTTTCACTGAGACCTATTTTATCGTCTCTTCTGAGTGTTAATTGTATTAAAATTAAAATGAAAATTACTTGCGCAAGGTCGTGTCCTGAAAATTGCTCATGCACATGGCCAAGATATTTTCAAAGAAAGCACACACAGCCTTTGGGAGAGAAAGTGTAAGAGGTCCTTTGAAGGCACATATTTTTTTGGAGCAACTCTCGCAAACGTTGGCAGCTGAATATTTTCTGCAAAAAAGGGAAATTCGTATGCAAGAAAGTAATATTTTCCTCAGAGGAACACGTTTACTCTGTGTACTTTTGTTGGACAACTCAAAGTGTAGTGAAGCCTGAGAGTGCCAAGATGGAAACCGTAGTCACTAATTAAAGCCGAGCAGCTCCTACATTCTTCTACATTGGCCTGCGGCTTAATGAGCCATTATTTTGAGTGAGTAATGCAATTACTGAGTTGGTTTTTATGTGTGTCCTGGCCCCCGACGGATCCTGATTCCAGGATATGGGTATGTACTTAAACCCACAAGTTTATGGTTTCCGGTTTCGTTTCTTTGAGCTCTGAATTGACTTTTTGTGCTTCAATTTGTTGCAGGTTTTTTCCACAGTTCTTGCCACTTTGGGTCCATGTACATCGCTCTATCGTGTGCATTATTTACTGATGGCAGTCTGTTACCTGGGGGCAGCCCACAGACTCTATGAATATGGAATATCTGTAATTGAAATGCGCTTGGACAACTTGGGGGTTGAATAAGGGTAAAACACGGCGACCAGGGTGTGAATGTGTGACTGTGCAATCCTTGTGGGATTTTCGCACACCACCACCTTCTTGCCTTTTCCAATTACAATTAAAGCTTAATTAACTCGAATTTTATTTTAGCCTTTGCATTATTAATTAGCCGGCGGCGAGTGACATGCATGTCCTTCTCTACTTACAACATTTACCTAATTCCCTTGTAATTGAATCCTATAAATGAAATGCAATTCATTTATTTTCTTCTGGCGAATTTCCATTAACAAAATTGGCTGAATAAACAAACAGACCGTGGGGCAAACTGACGTATACGCAATTTAAATGAATTTTACTAGAAGGCCACAGCAATTCCCAAAGCTTGCGTTTAAACTGAAGTAAAACGCTTACAAATGAGCACATAAAACTCACTTTTGGCCAACTCTTAGGGGAGAGGATGGGTGAACTTCAGATGTTACGGCCTACATAAGCAGGCATTCGAGAAATGTTTGGGCAAATGCGAAAACTTTGCCTCTGACACACACAATTCGTTTTCTGTATGTTTTTACTGCCTCATTCTGGCCATATTAGATATTACTGTCTAACAGCCATATGTCCGCTTTTAACCAAATTTTCTTTGGCTATCTGTGAACTGTGAGGGCGGCGACAAAATTCTGGCCGCGTTTTGCACTCTTTCAAGAGAAATAAAAAGATATCTATTTCCATTTCATGGTTGTGTATTTCGGTATCTATTGGATGTGTATGTTTATCACTTTGTGTATGCCGCGCACACTAATTTTAGTCCGTCTGGCTTGTCTCTGCCATTTTTCTCTCTCTGTATCTGATGATTTTTGATAGTCAACGTCAGAATGTGTGCGCTTGTTTATCTATTTTTCTCTGCTTTTTCTCAGCGAAATATTTACTTGCAGAAAATCTTTACTGGCAAATCTATTCACTGTGTGCGCCTGTGAAAAACAAAACCGACAAATTTGCCCGCCTGCTGTGAACCGAACATGTGTCTAATTTATTAGCTTTCTCTCCGCCTGCGTCTCCATTTAATATATTTATAGAAATATGTTATATCGACGTGGCTTGAGATTTCGTCGAGATGTTACGGGGATCTTTCCTTAAGCCTTATCCTCTTCTCGCCTCCATCCTTCGATGTCGTTGCACTAATCTCATTTTCTCGGTGATTTGCTCACTCATATAATATTTTTATGATTCATTGCCAGCAGCTTGGATTCCAATATAACAAATTGCTTTGCTTTTACGAGCTATAAAATTATATCTGTGCGCGAAACTTCAATTGCATTTCCACCGGTCGGTCACACAAATTGCTTTGATGGGGATTCATTATTCCATTTGGCCCACAACTTAACGAGCTCATTCAGAGACAATCAAACGTATAAAGAACAATATGCCCGGCGCCGTGTTATTCTTGGCTAGAAGCCCAGGAATGTGCCACTTGACACGCGACTTTGTTGGCCAAGAACAAAGGGCTAAAAAGGCGAGTGGTTGTCTAGGGCTTCTCCTGTCTTGGAAGTTTTTAGCTAGCATGACTTCCTCAACCGGGAAGTTTCCATGCAGAATTCCTTGTGACGGGGCTCTTAACATTTAATTTCAATCAATTTAGAAATTCGCTGAGGAGTTTTGCAAAGTTCTTTGTACTTTATCAATGAACGCCTCATTTTCTAAAATATTAAAAGACCAACTTAGAAAGCAATGATAATTCTGGGAAGATTTAGATGGTTAGGTTGTTTCAATTATATCTGCAAGACTTTTGAAGCTTTTTATTAAATGGTCGCTTGTTACTGAAATACAAATTTAATTTCCATTAACTTAAAGCTTCGTTTTAAGGGACTTAGCTTGCTTTAAAAAATGAATAGTAATGTGGAAAATTCAAGAGATGGCCCCTAAAAGTTGAGAGAAATGAAATTGCTATGCAAATTACACGAACCACTGTAATTTTATTTTTATCTCTAACGTTTGCAGACTTTTGTTTGACTTTTTTTGTTGTGTTTCGCAGACGGAAAAGATTTGAGGAACCCAGAGACATCCACTCGGCTCGCTTTGTTTATTGTTATGACCCAGGGCCTCCACTTATTTGCCTCTTTCAGAGAGCCTTTTTGTCCTGTCTCCTTGTTTATCCTGGCGTGTCCTGTGTGCTGACTTGTTTTTCTTTTGACTTAGACCAGGACATCGCCGCACGTGGTCACATTGTCGGGCTCATTAAGAGACAATTGCTGCAACATGTCGCAGACTGAGGCCAATGATGTTGATGTTTACGTACGAGTATCCAACAATTTTTTAAAGCTGCCCCACAAGGCAAATTAACTTGAAATGATTCGCCTTCAGTTGCGGTCACAAGTTTCTGGTTATCATTTTCCCGGGAAAAACAGCAGGTGTAATTTATGAAATTACATTTTCATTTTTATCTCGGAGAAAAGCTGAACTAAGCTGAGCTGCGATTTCAATTTATTCGGATGATCGTAAAAACTTTTTGCCACCAGTATAAGAAAAGTGGCATACCATCCGGCTGGAGCTTGGATTTCTCTGGCTGTCGGAGCTTGTTAAATTTATGTGCCGCCTAATGTTTCATTTGGTTCGGTGCAAACGCCTGTGGGGCAACTTTTTAACATTTGATGCTGGCTGACAGCTCATCGGGGGTCATAACTTTAACTTTTGCCCCGGTTGCGCCATTGCCCCAGCATCCAGACGTCCTGGGGGGGGGGGGTAAAACTCTGACCAACTGTCAGAGATGTACCATTGTCATTTGGCCAAGCAAAAGTCCATCAATAATGCGCGCCAACAAATCACCAAAGTTTCTGCGGAAAAACAGCTAACAAAATTTGATCTAGGGACTGCATGGGCGTGTTTTGAAAATTTATTTGCCATTTAAATTTCAATTACTCGTGGGAAACATTTGATTTTGCAACATTTTTCACTACGCATTCGAGAGGGCCTGAATTATTGAAGCGCCTGATTGGAGTGGAGCGTGAAATCCAATCAGTAAAAGTTAAAATCGGCGCACAACACGTGCATACCACATGAGAAAATCCGCAATTCCCAACTCGGGTCTAAAAGTTATGCATAAATGTTTCTGCTCCAATGCAAACACACACACTTTGACAGCTGCACCTAAAATTATGCAATGTTATTTTATATTTTGAAGCAGTAGCTTAAAGTGCGAGGGTTGATACTAAATTAAAGGGAAAATTCAAGAACTTTACTCTGATTTTTATAATAGTGCAAAAACTAATATATTTATAAGTATGTTTTATTAGTTTTTCCGTTGAAGGTGTAAAGCTCGCAGTGTTTCAACTTTTAAATCTACCCAAACACCTGACTTGCTTAGTTGGTAAAATGACACAGTAAACGGTTTCGGTTTCGATTTCCTTTGCCCATTTGTGTCCTCCCTGGAGTGTTTGAATGTGTTGGTGCGTGTGTGATTACTCATACGCAATGTTGCCGGCAGAAGGAAGGAGTACAAAAAAGTTGTAAAAGAAAAGTGCCAGACGAAGACCATGTTGTGGGTTAAAGCCACACAAACTCACGCACATCCATGCGGTCCTTACAATAACTGTATTTACGCATCCCATATTCCTTTGCCCCATTTCCTTTTCCGGTTTTTTTTTTGTTTTGAGTGCCAGTTCGTTGTCGTTTTCGTCGTTCGTTATGGGGAGCACGTGATTTCACTTGGGAGCATTTTAACTTAATTAGGTTCGGCTGGAACATGCAAGGAATGCCAGTTCTAAAATGTAAAGGACGTGTAGCTACTGAATATATAAAGAAATTTTCAAAGTAAACCAGGGTGAACTTTAGAGCTGACAAATTCTTCTATACTGAACTATGAATGATAGTTGGATTTTTAATATATGGAATAATTTTAATAATATTTTTAAAAGTATCTTTTATTTCATAGCGATTCCGTGCTAACTTTATTACTCATACGTACTGTGTTCCCAAATAAATTTAAAATAAACGTAAGCTTACCCTTAGGTATATTTGCTTAGAACTCGCAGTCTTAGTAATAATATCCTTTTTCTTTTAAATTTGAGTAGGCTTATCATTTACCAATTAAATTTAAAATAAACGAAGGCTTACCCTTAAGTATATTTCCTTAGAAGCACTCGCAAGAGATTCGTAGTAATATCCTTATACTTTTGGAATGGAGTAGGCTTAAAATGTATATCTATATTCCAGCACATTTTTCGAGTAGCAAGATGTAAGGCCAATTTAAGCCGCAACCAATAATGCGAAATGGAGTCATTAATGTTAATTTGCAAACATTTTCTCCTCCTTACCCCACAGCACTTACGGCCATGTCATGAGCTCCAGCAGCACAGAAGCTTCGCATCCACGACGGAGGATGGCGAAACGGACAAGCATAAAAAACCGACGACGGGAGGTGAGTGGGAATTTGGAATGGAATTGGATGGAGATATTTACCTTGCAGATATTTTGTAAATATTTTCGTTTAGTTCGAGATAACTGATTGGATTTGACAACTTTGTGGGAGGGTGTTAATGTAAGCTTATCAATCATCCCAATCGCAGGTCACAGTTCGAGTCAGCATGTGGACGAGCATGCAGGATGTGAAGATAAAATAAGAGAAAAGAAATCGAAATCCAATCAATGTTTAGTTAAGTATCGAAAAGGGGATCCGGGAACTGAGAAAGGTACCAATCCCTGCAGAGCTCAAGAATTTAAAGAATCAAATTCGGTCCCTGTCACTCTTAAAAAATTTAGAAAGCTGTCACAAGTCACAAAACGAAAGAAGTCAGACTTTTGTAAGTTTATCATGACTACAAGAATTTTAATTTTAATATATATTTTCTAAGATCAAGTTCAATCACTCAAGAAGAGAATCAAGAATAGGAAAAGAAAGAAGAAATTGATACTAAATAGAAAGAAAATGAAAAAAAAAACCTGTAATGGTAAGACATTAAAATTTTTGGAAGATTTCTTAATTGACTAAACGGATGAAGTACATTAGCCGATTGTTTAAAACTTAATTGATTAGGTGACGAAATTCCGCTCCCCTTTCTAATCACTTAATTTCCCTGCTTTACGTATTTGCATTGGATTTCACATGCCCATAAATTATCGATTAATTAAAGATAAGTTTGACAAATTAGTGGCCGTTGTGGTCTCTCATTAACCGGCACTTTGAAATGTGATAGATAATTTCCGTAATGAAACAGTGCGGGTTGCCCATTGGCTACTGAAAATTAAATGCATAATAAATAAATAGTCGGCAGCTGTCACAACTCGATAAATAAATTGCATATTTATTTAAGCATAAACTTACAATGTACGGTTGGACAGAAGTTTGTTTTGCAAATTAAGATTAAATATTAATATATATCATACTTTGGATAGTTTATGGTATAATCTTTTTGGCTTTACCTGTAAAGCTAAATTAGGCTACCAATATGGTTAACTACGAGATGTGTGTTTAGATTTAAGCTTTAACCCGAAACCCCAAGAAGTCGTCGTTGCCGTTTGTGTTTCCATTGAGCATTAGTTTGCTGATTACATTTTGTCATCCAGGCTGTCGTAGAGCTCTGCATCTGTGGGTATTTTTTCGGGGCTTTCCTCCACTTGGGGTGGTGGCTCCTTGCTGGGATCGTAGACCTCGAACTCCTCGAACTCAATCTCATCGTACTTGCGCCGCTCGTAGATGCTCTTATCATTGGCCACATAATGCCGAACTACGGTCTTGTCCACCACAGAGTTACTGCTGCTCGCATTGCTGAGTCGACGCTCTGGAATCGGGGCAGTGTGTGCAACTATCGATGCCTGACTGTGAATATCAACGGGCACAATGATTTGCGATGGGGCGCCCTTCGTCAGCTTCATGGCGGCCTTTGTCACGGCTGCTTTTTCCACTTTTTCCTCAACTTCGCGCAGTTGTTTTCCAATTTTCTGGCGCGGTGCTTCGATGGGCTTGCCCTTGGGAGGATTTGCCGTTGTCTTCACCAGCGTGTAGGCCAAGTCAACGTTTTTATTGCGGCAAACTTTGTTGGCAGCAGCAGTCGCAGCGGCAGTTTGCAGGATATTCTTATTCTCAGTCGCATCGAGGCGTATGTTCATGGCTTGACTTTCGTATGTGGGCACGGCGTCCACAGCGCCATAACCATTCTCCTCCGGCCGGCCATTAAAGTTTTCAGCCTTCTCCTGGGACTCCTGGGGCATCGTGTCTCCAAGCACATTGATGTGATTATTTACTGTCACTTGGCGGCGCGGCACGTCCTCCTCCGGCTCCTTTTTCGTCGACGTTATCTGACTCTGACTGTTGATGGTCACTTGGACATCATTACTTGCCGTTGTCTGATTCGCCTCAAAGTGATGTACCATTTTTCGAACCACCTCGCTGTCGGCGGTGACCTCATCTTCTCCAGTTCCGGCCAACTCCAGGCGACTGCTGCAGCTGTTCGACTTTACCAGCTTAAATTTGATGCCTGTACAGTGAAAAAAAGGACATAATCATTTCGGTTTTATGCTGTCATTTGATTTGATGAGCATATGCTGTGGCATGAAGTTATAAAAATATTTACGCTGTGTATGCAAGTCAAGATTTTGTGATAAAGCCTATTGCTTACTGTTTAGTGACTTGGATTACAAAAAATATTAAATAAGTTTGCTAAATAAGTCAACTTTTAAAGCAAAAACAAATCTTAATAAACCACTGAACAGAACAAATGCCCTCAAAAAAATCTTTAAAATTGTTCATAACGAGTGTGCACCGTTTGCAACCCAATTATGAGTATGGACCTGGCCAGGATGATTCTCATTACCCACCTTGATAGGAGTCCTGTTGCTGCTCAGCTGCAGCTTGTTTGGTTTGCAATCGATGTTCGCATCTCTCGCTCGGGAGGCACACATTGCAGGCTTCGATTTGACGGATTCGGGAGCGGGTGGCACTCCCCGTCATCGGTTGAGTGGTTTTTGTGGACGGAACTGTGGTGCTGGTTGCGGTCTTGTCCAGCACCCTTCCTCCGTAGTAGGTGACAGTTGAGCCGCACTCCCTTATCTTGGCCAGCACGTCCTGAAGGCAAAAGGAAAAGATTAGATGACTGGCTGCCATCAAAGGCTAATGGTCCATAAAGCCGCACGCAAAAGGACCGCACCCCCATATGGTACACAAAAATAAAAAAGAAACTAGGCTTACGCAACCAGTAGCTCGAGCCAAACACGAAATTTCTCCATTTAACTCTAATTAATTAAGTTTGAAACTTTCAAGGAGCCATATTTAAATGAATTGAAAACTTTTAAATAAGAAATACGAATTTCCAAAGGAGCTAACTTAATAAATGATTTAACATAATTAACGTGTGGAAAATATCTTTTAAGCATTTTCTGCGATTATCATGAATTATAATGGGCTTATCTCAAGTATGTATTGATAAGATTAAAATAACAAGTGTTTAATCAATTTGAAAGCTAACTAGATTCTTTCTGTGTACTCACATTGCTGACGTAATAATTTTCGCACATGTCCTGCTCCACATCGTCCTCGTACTGGTCATCCTGTTCGTCGTCCTCTTCCTCCAGATGTTCTCCATTTTCCTGCTGCTCTGAATTTCCCAAATTATTTTCATAAATTTGCCGATAAAGGGATTCATTTGCTCCTGGTGCTCCACCCATGCACCAGGTGCGTCGGCTGGCGAATTTAGCTCGAGCTTTGGCATTGGCAGCATTGCTATTGTGCCTCCGAACAACGTCCTGAACATGGACATCCTTGCAGGCCATCACCGGGGATTCCTGATGATGATATTCCCCGCAGGGGGAACTTAAATCACCACTGGAAATTCCACTTGATAGGCTGGCATTGTCCCAGTGCTTCGCCTTATGCTCCTCCAGCATCTCCATGCCTTTGGGTTGTTCTTCTGCTCCTCCATAACTCGTATCAATTGTCAGGTATCGGTAACCCCTAGCTCTCCTCGATTTGGGACTCAATTGACAAGCTGAGCCACCAAACTTTTGCTGGGATTGCACCAATAATCCCTGACCGGGAGTTGGCAGGACATTCTGCTCAAAAAAGCGACGAACATTGCGAACTGTGTCAGGATCTGGTAGCTCATCTTCGTAGAGCTCTCTGTTCACCCGCACAGGTTGGTAGAAGAAATGTCGTTTGGCAGCCGCACCTCCCGTTTGTCGTTGCCGCGTTTTTCGTGGCTGGGAGGCAGAGGCATTAACAACCCGTGGAGGCTTCGGGGGTGGAACAGTCGTAGGCGTAGTTGTAGAACCACTGTTAATTCCCACCTGCAGAGGTCGTTCTATCTTCGTTCTTACAGGCTCAACTATCACCACATTATTGTTGCTCAGCAGCTCCTGGAAACTATATTCCTGCAGGTACTGAATTAGACCATCAAACTGGGCCTCCTTTTTATTTCTGGTCGAGAGGAAATTGTTGCGAATCAGTTGTTGTGACTTGAGAACCTTATACCTTATGTGATCGAACTGATCCTGATCCTCATCTGGATCCTCCTCCCGTTCCGGAGCAGCCTTTACAATGGTGGCTTTTTGGGCACCCTCACCTAGTTCTACAATTTCAATAGAGGGATGTGGCATCATGCTGCAGAAGTCATTGCCAACAGCGGATTTATCCGTGCCTTGTGTTGTGGTCTCTCCACCCAACTGGAAGTGAATGCCTGGCTGGGTTTCCTTTGCCGGCTGCTCTGTTTTTAGTGTTTCCGGTTCATTGCCCGCCAGTTTGTTCCAATAGCATCGGACTGCATCCACTTTCTGAAGATATTCATTAGCCACCTCACCACCCGGCGAGCTAATTGTGCTGGCTATGCTCCTGGCACTGCTCCTCCTTCGCAGGGTGCCAGCTCCTCCTCCGCCCGCAACTCCTCCACGCCCATCCACCACATGCAGTATTTGGGGTCGTGACATTTTGCCCCTGGAAAAGCTCGAATCGCTGCTGGAGGAGGGCAAAACCCTGACAGGTCGGGCCTTGTAAATTGGGGCACCAGTGCTGAGGATGCGATGTTCCAGCGGTTTGCCGCTCGAGGAACTCACAGAGCGGCGAAGAGGGCGCTGAGCGAGATTACAAGTTGAGCTCGAGTTAGAATTTGTTTTCGGGCTGGGTTTGGGTTCAATCCTTTGGCTGGTTACCTTGTTCTCCTGAATTGCCTCCTTCTGGATGATATTGTTCTGAGCGTCGGTGACGATTATTTGAAAGGATGGCTTTATTTGCTCCTGTCGCTCGCGGATTTCCTGGGCGCGACGCTCGATTAGCTTGCTGAAATTGGCCACCTCGATGACGGGTGCCTCCTTGGGTTGTTCCGGCTGTGAAATGGATACAGACAGATTGTCCTCCTCTTCTACATCCGCTACAGTATCCTCCTCTTGAGACTCCTCGGTCAAAGGTGGCGGCGGTGGTGGCAGTGGTTCCTCTTCCTCGTCGTCCTCAGCCTCTTCCTTTCTAGATACTTGCTCTTTTTCTTTGATTATATCTTGAGACTTTGTCGTCCCTTTCACTTCAATTTGCCGCTCCTGTGCGGAAAATTCCTTGTTTATCTTTGGTTTTTCTCTCTCCCGTTCCTTGTCCTTTTCCTGAAGAGCCGCTGACGCCTCTTTTTCACGTTCTCTTTCCCTTTCCTGGTATTCCCTTTGCCTGGCTTTTTGATGGGCGCGTCCGAAACGTCTAATGGAATCGTACGTTTCTGCCCGGGTCACCTGCTGCTCCTTTTTGGCTTCCTTGCGCTGCTGCTGCCTCTGCTGGTTGTAGGATGATCTAAGCTCCTTGTCGATGCTCTCGCAGACCTTCAGACTAACTCCAATGTTAACATCCGGCAGGCTATGATACTGATTCTCTGCGAGATTGGACTTGTTGGCAGTGACCACGAAGGAGTCGGTTGCCTGGCGTTTCAGTTCTGGCGGTTGCTGCTTGACTTCCTCCTGTTTTAGCTTACGCTTTTCCACTACTGCCAGGATCTTCGGTTTCGGAGTGTGTTCTACCTTCAAAACTTGCGTAAAGATCTGTGCCTCAACTTTGGCTGTGGTGGTTAGCAGAGGAGCAGGTTGATCTTCTTGATTTGTGGCCTTTTTGTGCTGCTTCGCTTGTGGTTCATAAACCGTGTCCTCAATCGAAATGTGTAGTAAGCTGCGGGTTTCCAACTCACCACTTTCGCCACAACTAGTGAAAGTTCTCTGCTCGAAGGACTCGCAACTTTCGCCAACTAAAGTGCAATCTGAACTATCTTCTGAGGAGAGGTAAACAGAATCATAAGCTATAAGTTTGTCCAATTGTTCGTTTTGGTTTTGCCTTAAGGTGCTTTCACTATCGCTGGTCTGTGGTTCTGTGGGCGTGGTCAGGCTGTCCACAACCTCCTCTCCAGTTTGCTCCTCCTCGCCCTCCTCACTGCTCTCGAAACGTGTCCTTGTTGTGGTCGTAAGACTTATGATTTCGTAGCTCTCCTCGCCGTTGTTACCCTGCTGATAGATCTCCTCGATGTGGGTTAAGTCGTATTCCTGTTCCGAAAGCGATGGACTATCGGTCTGATCATCTGAGTTACTGGTTGTAGTCTCTGGGAAAACACTACTCTGGCTGTGTTCTGGACAAGATTCTCCTCCCGTGTCCAGGTGACGTTGCAGGCAGTTGGAGTGATGGTTATTCCTGTTCTGCTGCTGCCGCCTTGATTGATAAATCCTTGGTCTTTCCTTGAGCAAACTAGCTGCCACCTGTTCGAGAGCTTCGAATTCCAGGGAAGATGGTTGCTGCTGATCCAGATGGTTCTGATGCAATGAATTTTTGAAGTAATCCGAGTTCAAGCTCTCCAAGTCGCTCTTGTCGTTGTGCCAAGGATGCAATTGCTCACTCAGATTCAAAGCCAAGGCGTCCAAGCGTTTCAGATTATCATAGTAGACATCAAAGTCACGCGATTCTCTGCTAAGCCGCCTATGTTGCTGCTGTTGATGTTGCTGCTGCTGCTGCTGTTGCTGCTGATGCGAATCGCAAGTGGCCGAGTTGCTTCTCTGGCTCTGGGTGTCATCCGCCGTAGGCTGATCCGCTGGCTGCTCACCCACCAAGGTCGCCTGATTCGGTTTGCCGTTCAATCTGCGGGTGGGAGAATCGAAACGGGAGGATGAGCTCGTTAATGATGCCATTGTTTTGCATGTTGGCCTATCATAAGTAAATTACATCTAATGGAATGATGAATGCCCCCTGCACTTCTCCAACCATACTGTTTTGGCCTCGTTCAAAGGCCCTCAATTGCAAGTAGTTTCAGGCATGTGATGTCTAAATCAATCAATCCGCACAAATCAGATAAATCAACAGAAACCTAACTGAGAATGTCAGGCAGTCAAAAGTGGGTTTATGTTTGTCATTCAAATGGGCATCCAACTGCAGCAAAAAAAAAGAGAACTGCGACAGGTGATTGATAGTATTGTACAGGCAAACATGAAATTAAATGTGTCAAATCGGTGACGAAGGTATGGGCCATAGAAAACTTTGCAATTCTAATGGGAATAGCGTTTAAATGGATTGTCAAGTTTGTTTCTTATTTGTCTGCGTGTAAAAAGCAATTCTGAAACCATTTAATGAATTCCATTTTTTGGTTTTATTGATTTCAATTATTTTTATGACTGGCTTTCAATTTAATATTTAATTGCCTTGATTTTAACCACCCCAATAATCCGTGGAATAACGAATCAATTTCATTCATAAACTACTGAACCTGCAATAATTATCTTTATTGATTTCAAACGAGCTACTTGTCAGGGCTACTTGTCTGGGTCCAAAGACCATTCAATAGAGATCTCAGAGCTAAAGCCTCCATTATCCCACATCAAGAATGAGCCGTCACTTTGGACCGGATCCGTTTCAGTTGCACATTGCTCTCGGGCGGGATTTTGTTGATGGTTTACTCAGCCACTTGACGCGACGATTTGCGGGAAATTAAATAAAAGAAGGAAAAGCCCCCAGCACAGAGTGCGACAGAGCGGGAAGGATGTGATTCCGAGAGCCGTGGCAGCTCGACAACTGCAGATGCCATTGTCGGGATGCGCAGGATAACGCGTGTGTTAATGGCAGGACGAACGAGTGGCGCGTAGCTAAAAGCTTTTCCAATTCACTGTCACATTGCCGCTGACTCACACCACTTATACAACTCATACATGCAGCTGCCCAAACAATTGACAAGCAACAAACTTTTGCAATTTTAATTAAACTAGCAAATGTGATATGAAAAAACCCAACTCCGCACTAAACTTTTAGTGCTCATAAAAACGAAACGTTCTTATGTAACGTGCTTAACCGTTCGATAGTTTGCACTTTGCAGTTGTCACCAATCTGGCTTAGGTTAAATCGACAACCGCAGGTTATGTGCAGCAACACTGACCCCGGGATAATGACCCTGACAGGCCAGTCAGGTTCAGAAATAAAAAAAATGCGCACACAAACCACAGAAACCACCACCAGCACAAACGGAAAATAAAACGGCGACAACAAACCGACCGCAACAATTTGGCCGGCGGCTTTTTTTTGAATTGTTTAAACTGAAATTTGTGCCGAGACCTGTTGAGTTTGCGGCGAGCGTCGCTCAACAACTGACGACTGGCACGGCCAAAATCAGCTCAAATCGCGTCGTGCCTACGCGGCGTATGCGTGATGGCCGGGCCTTAAACACTTGAGAGCAAGACAAAGCTAAGCTTAGTCTGTCCCACTTCAGCTTAAAGCTTTAAATAAAATATATCTAATCTCATAGAGGGATATGAGAAATATTAATTTTAAGAAATTGTCAAGAAAATTCTGTGCAAAATATTTTAAGAATGTAAAACAAAAACCTGTACGATTTCATTTACATATGTTGTGCAGTGTTTGTGACTCACTTACCGGGGCGATTCACGGAAAAATCCGCGATTAACGAGCCGGGCACGCGGTATTAGCTGCGATCGGCGACGACTGCTGTTGGCCGATCCAATTTGCAGGTCGCTAAATGTCTCCTCACGTATTACGGCCAAACTGCGCGATCTTCTCAAGCTGCACGATTCGCTGCCCAAAATGTCCAGCAGGGCGTTTGCAGCGGCAGTGGTTGCGGCGGTGGTGGCACCACCATTTGCTAATGTGGTGGTGCAGGTTGTGGTTGTCTCCTTTGATCCTACAGCCGTTGGTGTTGCAGCCGAGGGCTCAAAGTTGTCATTGATTGGTAGTACTGAGGAGGGAGAAAGTAGAGGGAAAAAGGTTAAACAATGCATTATTGAGTTCATATTTTTTATCACATTCACTATGACGCGTTCTCGAGAAAAAACATTTACAAAAATGTAGGTCAACTTGTCTTTTGTTAGATTTTGTTTATAGTTTAACAAGTTGTATATGAAAACAAATATGCGCCTATAGCAATAGCAATCCATTATTTTGCACGTTAAGTCAAGTATTATTAATTGTATTTGTCAAATATCAATAGCGAGAAGATAACATCATATGATATTTATGTATTAATTAGCCATACAATTGAAATATTTATGCGACACTTAAACTGATATCTTATTCATCCTCAATAAACGACATGGCCGAGTGGATCCAATCCACCCGAAGGCCGCCACTCACCCGCGTAGCTATCGACTTGGTCGAGCGGAGCTTCCGCATCGAATCGCCAATAGAACTCGGCGATGTCCAAGGCGTTCTCCTCCCGCTCGAGTTGCGTGTAGTCCAGCGATCGGGCGTTCCTCAGCTGCCCGTTTCCGCTTCCGGCCCCGCCCACCCGGCACTGCGTCCAGTGGGGCTGGGCGTGTGGATGGTGGGAGTGCGAGCTGGCGTGCTGCAAATGGTGGTGACTCTGCTGCTGCTGGTGGTGCTGATTCACCTGGCTGCTGTGGTGGTGGTGCAGCTGCTGCGAGTGGCGACCTAAGCCAGTTCCAGCTGCATCATGACAGCTGGTGGCCAAGTCGAGATGGGAAACGGATTTGTGCGTGTGTCTCCAGCCAGCGGCTCTCAACTGCGGACACCTCGGATCGTGTGTGGTTTGCTGGTGCTGATTGTTGTGGTAATGTCCACCAGTGGTGTCCTCTAAACGCACCCGATCCACGTAATTGTGCTGGTAGCTATAGCTGTCCTTGCCTCTGAAAAGGATAAATATGTAGAATTATTAATAGCTCGGGTTTAGCTATGAATTCGCAAAGGGGCATTAATCATTTTTATTGCACGTACGAACAATATTTTTTGCAATGCTTTAATATTCATATTATTTAGGCAAGCTTTGTAGTAATTCCGAGGTCATAATTTACAATGGTATTAGTTCTCAAGCCATTAACATGATTTTATGCAATGATAAGAGCAATAAATTTGAGTGTATTAGTATATAAGTTTAAAAAACTTATTTAGGCAACAGATACTTGGACGATAACACTTGTATCTTCTGTTTTGGGCTAGAAAATTCATTTCATTCGTTTGAAATAGATGGGCGTAACACGTGAGAAATTGACTCTATTTTATGAGCCATTGCCACCTGTCCGCCAGTTAAATTAAGCGCCAAAGGTTATTTTGCAGTCGTAAACATTAGTTTTCCTTTCGACTGGCATTGCAATCATTCAGTCGAGCGAAACGCGAACGCAGACGATCCACAGACTGCACTATAAAAGTCAAACAGTTTTACGAGAGCAAGGAGAACAGAAAAGTTTGTTCCTCGAAGCGTTTAAGCCAAAGGACTATTTGCTTACCACCTTTCGCCACCACCATTACCAAATGATGTGTGCCTGTGGGATGGTGGGTGGTTGGGTGGTTGGCGGAGTGCAGTCTTGACTGATTGGGGGAAAATTGCTTAGCCAGCAGCTTTTTTACCTGTGCTGCCAAATGAAGCGTGAGAACCGCGCCATCTGCGCCTTTGCCGTTGTGAAATGCCGGAAAAGTCAGAAAAGCTATTTGCCATTTGTAAAATGGAAAGCGTCTGCCACGGATTGGCAGATTGATTGCGGAATAGCTGCTGTAGTTTGCTGGGTACTGGGAATTCTGCGTAGTACTTTTGAGTTATTGCCGCAGCATCGCATGCAGATACTTCACTGGCCATGGTTTGGAAACATTTAAATGTTTCTTATAGATTGTCATAACATTTTTATGATCGTTTCATATTACTCAAGATTTTGAGTTCTATGGAAAAGGACACGAAATGTTTTTCAAGAACACACAGTTGCTGATATTCGGATTTCAAAGACTTTTTAATCTCAGTTTGAACAGTACAAATTTCCAGAAAAACTTTTCATATAATATAACGAAAGTTAAACGAAGAGTATATTAATTATTATGAAAGTTTTAAAATCGCGAGAGCATACCATAAAATTACTAGATCTGATACCCCTTTTGGTGGCCTGGGATACTAAGCTAACTTTCCGACTAATCTCCGCCTAATTTGCATCCCACAGAATGCTTTCCAATGCCAAAAGTTCAGAGTTGACAGCAGGCATTTTCCATTTAACCGCTGCAATAGTTTCCGTGTTAATTGCAGCTGTCTCGGCAACCATTGCTCCTGTGTGTCCTGCTAAAGTCCTCTTGGAAAGGTGGTTGCGGATGTGGAGGAGCAGGATGAGCTGGCTGGAAGCTCAGCACATTTTACCGGATGGTTGCATTTTAGATGCGAGTCATTACAATTGCAAATGCTGCCAACTAATGCTTAACTGTGTGCGGATTCAGGATTCAGGCCGCGCCATCCTGGCGGCTCTCCTGCCGTTTGTCCTTGTTCTTGTTCCTTGTAGCGGCGCCTGAGTTTATGGACCGAGCAGCTGACATAAAAATAAAAAATAAAGAGCCAGAAAGTGCTGAGCACTCGCACTCTACTGTGCCAACTGCTTAGCATTGGCCTGGCCTCATTTGTCCTGCTCTATTGCCGGTTCCATTACGTTTTTGGCCAACCTACATTTACGGGCTAACAACTCACACACACATACCATTATTGCTAGGGTTAACTGTGGATGTTCATTCACTCTTTCATCATTTCATTTAGCCATTTTGTAGCACATTTTGTTTGCATTTCACTTAAAAGTTAATTAGGCGAATGTCAACACTGTGTGGAATGCGTGAAAATTGTTTAGTTGCATGTTTCGCAGCAATATGGCTTCAACGATAATATCTCACTTCTTTTACTTTCATTTTGGAGGCGCCAAGAGTTATTTTTCTGCTTTCGTTTCCTTCCGATTGTTTTGCCTCAAAATCCTAAGATTTTAATTACCCCAGGCAATATGTTCGTTCGGCGCTGAATATAAAACAACTTGCTAATTGCTTTTAATGCCATTTTATGACTGACAGCGGGGTTTATAAACATTCTGCCATACTGCCACTCTGTTTCTCTGTTTTCGCACAAATACAAATTACGAATTCAGTTTGCTTTTCCAGTCACGTGTTCGCTTTTTGTTTCGTTTAAACTTGATTTTTATTGTGACACGCGCCGAATTAAATTTCTCACTTTTCTACAACATCTGCCCAAGGGCAATAACAAAATAAAAAACGCATCAAAAAAAGTCAATGCGATTTGCGTGCGATTACTGAGCGATTTTCAACGCACTATTGACCAAAAAACCAAACAAACAAACCGCCTCTAACGGTTTTAAATAAATAATGAGAAAAAAGCTAATTAAAACTTAACAAATTATTTAGCACAGCTCAAAAAACATTACTATTGCTACTGGCAGTATAGAAACAAAGAAGCTGAGGCCTTTAAATATATTTAAGAGCAGCTAATTAAATTATACCACAACAAAAAAAAAAAAGGAAAAATGCAGTGAAATAAACACGTTCGTGCCAAAATGGAAATGGCAAAATCGCGCATGACAGCGCCAAATTAATTAACACAGATATCTATTGGATGAAAAACAACCAAAGCGGCAAACCGCCGAATACCGATTTACATGAAAAGCATCATCCCAACAAACAGCCACCGAAGCATAAACTCGCAAAAAATAAATACATAAAATCATTCGCAATCGGCATCATTCTCACACGGCCGGCGGCCAGACAATAGGTTTTCAATTGTGCAAAATAAAATTAATATAAAATAAAAGAACTGGAATAATCAGAGCGTATTGTTCAAGACCCCACCGATCTGAATCATCTCTCATCCATTGCGATTGTACCGAAAATGGTAGAAACCCAACAGCAAAACCTGTCGAAAATGTTGCAAGAAGATGGGGTACGGCCTCCAGCGACATTTCGAATGACATTTTCCGAAAAATACGATATTTTTCGCTTGTCTGCCGCAACATCGTTACTAAAATCGCTGTGTAGGTCAGCAGCGTTGGAAATAAATGCTAAATCAATTTTCTGCTGCTGTAACTGCGGTTGCCCGCAAATTGCATTTCAGCCAACTTCTCTTTCAACGCGGACCTGGCTCATAAATTAAGCGAAAACTTACTTGGCTGCTGCCGGCTCTGTCAATGAGTGTACAAATAAGTTGGCCATTTGTCGCAGGACACTCAATCATCTGAAGTGGAAACTGGTTACGTACCGGTATAAGCAAACTTAGCTGAGGGGTCGTTACTACCGGAATTAATGGTTTCCAAACAACTAAATAAGTGTGTAATTTGGGGCTACCTTTCGGTTTATTTAATCCTTCACTCAATAATGTTTAATATGTTGAGAATTTAAGAATTTAGGCCACGACAAAATAATTTGATGGAGCTTTGTAACGTTTTAAGTATTTCTCGCTAAATATTAAAGACATTTAAGGTTATATTCCAAGTGGCCTTCTTTTGCATAATTTAAGTGACAAATGTTCATTTCATTTTCCAGTTTATCTCCAGATTTACCCCAATTAATGGTTAATTTTCCCAAACCCAAATGAATGTAGCATCTTACCCAAATGACAAATAAATTCCTTAAATCATTAATGCCTTTAGATTAATGGTTCCTTGCATTGATTCCTGGAGGCTTTTGGTCACATGCTAATGATGAGAGGCCTTCTTACATTTATCACATATATTGTCTCACACACAAAACAGTGTTGATGATGTTACTTGGGGTTTTGTGGGTCACATCTTGAGTCCACAGTGCAAATAAATAAGATTCATCTTGTTCGCTTTTTGCCACATCCCATTTTAGCCCAGTTGAATGCTTTCTATTGATGGCGCCCGCCTTTGCACAGTTTGTTGATTTTTGTGGTTAATGCAAAATTGAGTTTATTGTCCATGAAATGGCTAAAAAGCTATAAATACCGTGAATGAGTAAAACGCGCGCGGTTTTCTTTCTTTCGATTTGTTGGTGGTTGCTTTCCACCGCTTTTCACTCGGTTGTTGCCGCTTTTACGTCTCTCGATCGACTGAAGTGGTGAAAAATGTTGAGAGCATGCGCGGCTGCTTTTCGTGGCAAGTGGCGACTGCGCAGCCACTGCTCTGCTGACGTCTCAAATAATACTGTTCATTTGTTTGTTATTATTTTGTTAACCTTTTTCAGTGGCACGCTGCCCCGCCTGCCGCCTTTTTTCTCTTTCATTGTTATTGTTTGCCTGCTGCAGCAACAATGGGGCAATTTTGTGTCTCGAGTTTCAAACTTTTAGCCACTTGCGCTGGTTTTTATTACCAGCCGAGCTGCGCCTCGTACTGTTAATGAATTTTTCCAGCTTAATCGCAATGGCAAAGTGAAAAGTAATTTGGCGCCCAATTAAACCGAAAACCAGTAGCCAACTCTGCTCTCATTATCGAGTCGAGATGTTGGCCCCCAAAACTGCAATTGCCGCACCATCAAATACTAATTTGTAATCCGCACGAGGGATCTGCGGCACGAGGTGAAAGGTCGTGGAAGCCCTTTCTTGCTGGAACCCTTTCGCCAGCTCCCCCGGGAGATGATGCCTTTTGAATGACAAATGAGCTAGGTCTGCTTCTGTTGTGTTGTTTAACTCGCTGGGATAAGCTGTTAAGTTCGTAATACAGTGGGTGAAGTTATAGAATAAAATATATATATAGTTAAATTAATTTGCACGCTCCTTTGACTTTAAATTCCATATATCATGCACTACAAATTCTCGCAATTATTGTTGAACGAGAGTTAGTTTTCCTAAATTTGCGGCAAAGTTTTCCCGCCACACTTGAAGTCCCAATTTGGCCCACTGTGTGTGGTACCATGTGGCAATGCTCGTGAATAATGCAAAACAAAAAGTTCCCAATGGCATGGGGTCGGCTGATGGGCTTTGGGCCCGGCTCTCTGGCCTTTCAGCCCCAGCAATGAACTCAAGTGAACTGTGGAGCGGCAAGTACTGACTGAACCCTCTTCCCCCACACCCAACTCACTTGCTGCTGAACTCTGGACGCTGGCAGGTGTTACGTGTTTCGTCATCGGGGAGAGCGGCGTCACCCAGTCAAAACTCGGAATTCGGGGCTCCAATCTGCGAACCGCTCGCCGCACAACAACAAAGCCGGCGGAAATGCGTTGCTCACTTGTAATCAAGTAACTCGAGCGGATGGCAGCGCGTTGCTCATCATAAAGCGGCGAAAACGAAGTATTGCAGCACTCAGTGCACTGCGATAAACTTAATTATATATATTCATTTAATTTTATAATGTATTATATATGTCTAAAAGTACACACATGAAAATCAAACTTCAAGGTGTCTAAAAGTATGCAATCAAATGCGTGCAAAATTATGATTTTCCCCAATTGAAGTGTGACTTTAAGCCCTTTTATGGGTTTAACTTAAAGATTTGCTTATATTTTTAATGGGTATATATGATTTATTCTCAGTGCTTTGTCGCTCTTAGCCATTGAGGCAATGAAAGAGTGAGGATGTGAGGAAGTGAGGCACTGAGGCAGTGAAGCGCAGAGCAGCCGTCAAATTGATGCAAATGCCGTGGACGCGGGGCAAAAAGAAACGGCTCCCAAATGGGCCGAATCGCTCTCCCGCACTTGCCGTCTCTTTCTCTGCTTTTGGCCAGCAGCTCAAAATGAGATTTTAATATTGTGACATGTGGTCGCGATGAACGCATGTGTCGCGAGCAGAGTTTTCCCTCATTCATTTCACTTGATTTTCCAACGTGGTCGAATTGGTTGCCATGCACGCATGGCTCGAGCTTTTGATTGGGGGTTTCTGGTGGGAATGGGCTTCCTGTTTTGTCGCCTTTTGTTTTGACTGCCCCGATCTTTCAGCTTATGCACCATATATACATATATACAATCCAGCTTTCTGCCCAGCCAGCGTGACCAATGAAATAATTTGGGCTCTTTTGGAACCCTTTCATTGCAGCAGCGCTCACAAAAGAATTTTTATTTTTAAACACGATGTACGATTTTTATTTGGCGGCAAGTGAGTGGCTTTTTGGCGTGTGTGTAATGAAATAAGTCAAGTGTGACTGGAGATGGTTTTTCGGAAATATTTTATATGGCCTTTGAGCGGAACTGGTAAATAAAAGTTCTAAAAGTTGAACGACGGCAGCACAGATGGAGTAATAGGATTTTTAATTGGCACGGTGTGATGTAATATAGTCTTCTTGTGAAGTCTTGAGCTTATTATTGCATTTTATTTTTTAGTTATAAATAAGAAGGAAATAAATAAGTACAATTTCTCTGCTTAAAAAGGTTTGGGATCTATAAATTGGGCTTGATTTCGTTTTAGTTCTCGATCTTCTAATGGAATTAGTTTGAGTAAAAATAAATTACCCGCAAGGATACCATTCAACCACCAGTGCTTTCTATACCTACTATATAGTGTTTTTCCTTGCTCTTTCCAAAAACGAACGTTCCTGCCAATTTATCCAACATCAGAGGCAGCATCACGTCCTGCATAAATTGATACGAATTACACTTGTGCACCCCAGATGATCCTTTGAACTAGAAAGCTTCATACTTGAGCTACGCTCGACCCCTTCACCCCTCTTCTGCCCTCTGGCACTATCAAATTAAATCCTCCAGCGGAATATTTTATATTGAGACGTGTTTCGAGATGGAACTGCGTGTTTTGCAGGCGAAGAAACAGCAGAGACAACAATGCATTTGGGCCAATTGGCAGTTGCCAGCGGTATCGTTATGCAATTTAAATTTTGTAGACAGGTGCCCACTTACTTACTTCTTACTGCATATATTAAATGACAGCCCAGATTTGTATTCCCAAGTTCAGTGTGTATATAATACTTCTTCCGCTTTTAAATATTCGGATATAATAATTACTAAACATTAAGAATGCTGTAGAATTTCCTACTAATTAGTTCGAAGAATTCAAATTTAAACTTTGAATTGCTTGCATTTCTTCATTGCAGTTAGCAACTCTTTTAGTAAATGAACAGCAAAGCGAAACAGAGCTGCATAAATAGTTCAAAGTGCATCTTGAACGAATGCAACGAAATGGAAATGAGAACTTTAAAATTAGGACAAATGTTGCAAATCGCCTTGCACCAGTTCTGCATTTACTATTGGCCTTGTTTTCGAAATCTTGAATGTTTAGCGACTCGTGGCCGCTTCTTACAAGTGCCAGGATCTCTTGAATTCCCAAGTCCCATCTCTTCTGTCTCCTCAGAAATAATTTCTCCATGTCTACTGGCTTTCTCCGCCCCAGAGCTTTCACTCAAAAATAAGCGTTCTGTTGGATTTTCCAACTTGTGTATTTTTCTGCGCCTTTAAAGTTGCCAAAGAGCTGCGAAAGTGCAGCCAAACAATAAATAAAACATATGCCTTCCGTTTCTATTTTTCTCCTTTCCATTCTACTTATACAGGCCCGCAGTGCATAAAAGCCAACTTAGTACCATGTTTTTGTTTGGCTAGCTTTTTTTTCCATCCTTCTTTTCAGAAAATTGCAAACTTGTTTACGGTGTTTTGACACATAAACAAGCATGCATACATTCATGCCGGACGGGTGGGAAAAGTTCTTTTATTCCGAATTATTCTCGCACTGCTTATGGAAACACTATGACATCTTGTTAGGCCATTCCGAGCACCAGATGGCTTCCAAAGTCAAGGCAAATATTGGTCGACAAGTGTATCAAGTGCACTTGGAAATATAACTCTTTTCCTGGCAAATAATAAGGATTTGGCCGTGTTTAAGTTTTACAACTATACTTTGTGGAATTAGTAAACAAAAAACATAACATTTTAATAAATTTTAATTTTAAGCATATTTCTGATTTGATGTATTAAGTTTCTTTCTGTGCCGCATTATGCGCAGCCAGGGAAACTATTGTAATATGGTAAATATTTATTTTCAGTCAGGAAAATGCAAACACGTGAAACAAATAGAAAGCAGAGTGTCTATATAGTCAGATATGCAAATGCTGTAGGTGCACATGTGCTTACTGATTCGACAGCCAGTCAGGCGATGGATGTACGATGAATCCACGAATGGCTAAGTGAAATGCACTCAGGAGCGGATTCTTGGAAGTAAGAATCGTGGTTTTATGTGAACTAACTTGGGAAAACAGTTAAAGGA
The DNA here is from genome assembly GCF_016746395.2 of Drosophila simulans. NCBI lineage: Eukaryota > Metazoa > Arthropoda > Insecta > Diptera > Drosophilidae > Drosophila > Drosophila simulans. Next base: position 6,443,049 of record NC_052522.2, read on the forward strand.
ACTACTTTTGAACACCTTTGAAATTGGTAACTTAAGAGAAAAGTTAAAGGATCTAAAGCCATAGTCATATATCTAGTCTTAGATACATTGTATGCTAATACACCCACCCCTGACATTGCTCCAAGTTCCCTCGCGTACTCCATACTCCATAATATTACATTAGCTGGAGGATGGTGGAATGTATCTGGTTCTGTTCGCTTGTCAATTTGTGCACGGCATTAATCAATTGCATGTGCAAGGCGAAATCTGGGCGGGATAATCGGACAGATGATGGAGGCTGGGATGCTGAATTTATCAGACAGCAGACACGAGACTGGGGAAAATGTTTAACGCTTCGCCAGACATTGACAATCCGAATCTCGATGTCTGTGGAGTTGCAACGGAGGGGGGAAAGAGAGGCAAAATAGCTGGGTGGGGAAAGCGATATTCGCTCGTTACGCCTTTTGCCTGTGTACACGTACACAATACACGTGCAAGTGGGCTGACAATTTTGTATAGCCAGCTCCTAGGCGTTGCGCTTTTCCTGCTTTCCCCGTCCTGGGCTCGTTTGCGGAAATTGTCTCAACTCTTGCTTCATTTCCCTGGGTTTTCCAGCGCTGCTTTCTGCTGCCATTTGCACACATTCAGCGGCAATTTGTGGGCTCTCCGTCATTTCTACTTTAGGCCCATTTCGCTTCATTTGGCTGTCTTTGGCTCGTTGCTCCTTTTTCACTTTTCATTCTCATTGTGCAATTTAGTGTGAAATATTTATTATACAGTCAGACAGTCGTCGTCATAAACCGCAGGCGTTGTGGGCGGAGATAAAAAATGCAATTATTTCGTACTTTACATTGACGGCAGGCGTACAAACTTTTTTCACATTCTAATTGGTAAATTGTTGGTGGCTAAACTGGCTATCCTTCGTCTGTCTCACTCTCGCAACTGACAGTTTTCCATTTTCCTCCTACCAATTACTATTTTTGTTGCTGTCAAATTAAATTTGTTGAAAGTTAAGCTACCAATAGACGAGTTGTTTTTTTTTATCATGGCTGTTGCTCTATTTTCGGTTCGGTTTTTGCATGCCACAATGTGCTCGAAACTTTTTTAATGAACATCGAACGTCCATAAAAAAAGTGTATGTCCTGGAAGAAGGATGCAATGGAATTTCGTGAAACTCCCGCTCTGAAAGTCAATCCAATTTGTTCATCCAAGTTTAGAAATTTATTGTGCCTTAACAACATCTCTAACGATCTTTTCTACACTTTTACTCTTTTATTTACAGGTGAGTTGACAGCGTAAAATAAGACTAAGATGGGCCAAGAGAGAAAAGTACAGAGAAGTATGCCTAACACGTAATGCTGACACCAACACAACACAACACACCAACACATACAATACAAGCACACCTGCACCTGTACCTGTACGAATCCGTCACCCAAATACACTGAGAGAAAAATTCCTTATATGCAAAAGTTAGTAGTTTCAATAAAAAGATTCAGATTAACACTAAAATCTGGTGGGTGTTAAGATACTCTTACCAAAGGGCCTTAACAACCTAGGGATTTCTTTGTTACCCTTTTCAAGTTCTTTTTAGAAGTGGTTTACAATATTCTTTTCCATTTGAAGGATTTTTCCTCAGTGTCCAAACACAAAGACATTCTTTTACACAGCAGTTACCATAAAAATGTAGAGCTCGAATGATACGTGACTAAATGTTGGAGGCTGCCAAAGGTTAATCTTAACCCATGCCCCCATTGACACATACATCCGTGCCCGTTTGTCCTGTATGCATAAATCGATTGGTGTTTACTGGCCCAGTGTCCAAAAAGTTGTCATCGAATCGCGTTCGTATCTTTAACATCTTTATGTAGACACCTCCGCCCACATGACCCCCACATATCCCCATTCATCTTCCTTTTCCGAGTTGCCAAAAGCCCGTCGATACATTACCGCCCCTCGGAACACGCATTCTATATGCAAATGATGCGACTGCCTGTCGGCTTTTCAGAAACTCCGTGTGCGTTCAGCAGCGAAGGCAACACAACGCCGTCGAAATAATGGCGCAAAATATGGGAGAACAAAACAAGACTTTCGGTTGCCAACGGGATCAATTCGATTTTGGCCAAGCAAAGGGGGATGCATCGGAAAGTGGGCGAATGTTTTCCGGTAGTTGCTGGTGGTCGAAACACAGAAAAACGACAAATTTTCTCAAATGGGATGTGGCTTAATACAACAGGGACTTTAAATTGGAGCTTGCAGTTTTTCAAGACCTCGAAAATGCACTATGCAATCTGGAGTGACTTTAAAATATACTATAAATGCATATCTGAGTTGGAATTTAGTTCTTTAATGCTTAGTTTTAATTGAAATCGTACTCAATTATTACGTTTTTTACTTGCGGTTGAAAAGATCAAACTAAAATGAACAGCTATAACAGCTCATTAATATAGTACTTTTAATATCGAAAAGTTTGAATTTCCCATGAGTTCTTAGTTTAGACATCAACAATAGAAACTTAAGTTGTGGTGATTTAATTAAAAATACTTTGCTGAGAATGCTTATCATTATAAACTGGAACACAATATATACAGCCACACATCGAAGGAGAAATATAGAAAGCCATTTTAATTGCTTTCGGGCAACCCTCGTCAGTTTTTGGAGCTTATGCACTTCGCCGCTTCGATGGCGGCAGATTGGAATTTGAGTAGCGCCAACAGCTGTCAGCAGGGAGCAGCTGCCACGCCCTCGTGGCCAAAACCCGCCCCCAAAAGGACTCATACTGAATGAGTGCATACTAGATGCCACGCCCCGTCCATCTATTCCCCAGTATTTATCCTGCTCATGTAGGCGCCGTTGGCGATTTTAATTGCCGTTCTTTTTGGCCATGTCCTCCTCAGTTGTGGCCTCATTTTGGCTTTTCTGCCATTTAATTAATTGGCAAAGTGTTCCATTTCTGGCGGACATCCAAAGCTATTTGTTTTTTCCGCACCGTCAATTAAATTCGCAAATCAAATCGATTTAAAAGTCATCGCCAAAGAGAAGTTCACTAATTATGTTTTATGAAAATCATCACAAATTATTTTTTCCATTTTGACCTTTTTCTCAGCCAGAAAGTTTTTCTCGCGATTTTTCTGACCTTTTTGCGTTGTACTCACCCTTGCTCAACTTTTGATAAATCTTTTTTTACTCAGCTTTAGCAAAAACACCTGCAAATTTATTTGTTTCCTTCTTCACAGTTTTCTCTTGTCTGAAAACATTAATTATTTACAATTCCTATGTATTTTTAAACATTTCGACTTGTCGCTTGCAACTTTATTTTCAATTAAGTCAACTTTTTAAGTGTCACTTTTCAAGCTCAAAATTTATATTTGCCCTTAGTGGCTTTTCTTCAGCTTATGCTAGCAAATCCTTACTTCATTAAACACTAAAATTGCCCAGTCAGCCCAAGCTTAAATGGACGACTTTTTAACCCTTCTGTCTTAGGCGACCATTTGTCACATCCACAAAATGTGTCTCCTTCTCCAAACCGCAGTACATAAATATCGATGTCCAGTTGAGGCTGATTAGAGAAGGGAACTAACTGGGTCGGCGGTTACTCACACGCCAGCAACTTTTATGGCTTACCAGGAAACCCTTCCCGTCACACACGTCTGCAAGGATATTTTATTAGCTCCCCCATCTCCGGAGTACTTGACCCAGAACAGAATCCTTGTTACACTCGGCAAACAAATGCGGGTTTTGTTCCCTCATTTGTCTTAAAGGCAAAGTGGCAAATGTCAGGCTTTACACAAGCCCCTCATTGAATTCGATGTCGTCACTAAGATTAACCTACAATTCGGTGCATAAATCAATGTTTACGGGGCTCTGAAGTCTATGTGTTATTTTTCTGAGTGTGATTATGCTGTAGCTGGGTGTCACTTACCGCTTTTCCCGCTGGCGTGACGACGACGACGTTTGTGACGTTCGAAAATATCCGTTGCCCATCGTGCCGCCATAGCAGAGGCTGTGACTCTGTCCGGAGCCTATTTTGACGTGCAAAATGTGCCGGACTCGAAGGTCGACCTTCCACGGGTAGCCCGAGTAGTTAATAGTTTCCTGGCGGGGGCAGGCGGCCTGCAAGTGGAAGATAATAAAACTGCGGCTTGTCATTTAATTTGCGTAAAGTTTGCAATTAAACAAACTCGAGGCGGCTAAATATACACAGGCACTCGGAGCACATGGAGCAACATATGGCGGAGGCGTTATCTATTTAATGAGCGACCAAGTGGGCGAATGAGGAGGAGCAAGCATCCTCCAGGCTCCACACGTCACTTGGCCCACTCAAAATGTCGCCACTCGACGGCCTCAATGTCCTCGTTGTCGCCACGTCAAGTGCTTAAAGAGTTCAACGAAGCGTTCTTGGGGTTCTTGTCTTGTTTTCCCACCGGTCCGGGAATTACATACCGTACATACAGAGGCAATCAGTGTAGTGGGAAAACACACACAATTTCCGCTCGGTGCGTCCACAGTCCAAGGTGAGGAACAGAGTTGGGCAGTCAGTTGGTTCTGGGCCAAAGGCGGCGCCTCAAAGCGGAGATTTCGCACAGTACATTGTTTTAAAAAGCAGTGAATTATAAATCGATATTGAACGACAGAGAGAAGGATCTGCTGAACTTGCAATAACTTAAATTTGATGGTATTGCAAAAGATATGCGAAGATATTTATAGTTTATCGGAAAAACTGGGGCGATAGGTTTATAAAGTTATACTTCAATATATCTACATCTTAGTATTTAAATTTACTCAAAGTTTAAACTGATATATCTAGAAAATATGAACGTTTGTTGAATAAAAAATTTATGTTAACCATCATCATCAAATGTAAACACTACTAAAAACCAAATTATAGCCAGTATATCTAACAAATGTTCTCTGCAGTCTTGTTTGTACATTTTATAGATAGAATATTAAAGTTGTATCTCAAACACGACAAATGCATTACCCCCACAGTGGTAAGCATACCATATTCTGTGGCCCCGGTAGGCCCTCCTTGCACTTATAGATCATTTCAATTTTTAATGGAGCCTCTAAAAACAGATTCGCACTGCCGTGGACTATAAACGGCAATGTGTTCATGGTCATAAATATATCCTATGTGCCATCCACTGACTGTGTCCTTGAGCACTGCGAATGTGCCTCTCCGAAAAATAAATGGGCAAAGGCATTGCCTACTTTTGTGCGCCAGACACTCGACCAAGTTGCATTGAAGTTGCCTGCATCCTATTCCAGCACTTTGTTACACGCTGTTTGTCTTGGCCCGCAGTTTGGGATTATTGTGCAAACTCCGCAGTTGCCTTTGGCTTATGGCGCAGAATGGGATCAAGGTGAATAAAATAGGAGCAAATGCAGTGAAATATTAAAAGGCCTAAGCACAATGCAAAAACACAATGCCCGCAAAGCGGTTGAGGTTGCGGTTTCTGCGGTACCCTCTCTTTCATTTTTTGTACGCTAACACACACAAAACAGCACCCACAGAATCAGCCAAGCTTGTTGAGTTTTCCGCAAAACTCTCAGCGCTTTTCGCGTCCTTCTTCCATTAATTAAGCGGTTACCGGGCTGAACTTTAAAATATATCCCTACAAAATTCAGTTGTCTTCAAGCTCAACGGCATATAAGCTGAGTTACATTGTCGTTTGCTGAAAATAAGCATAAATCGATTTTCAAGCAAATAATTTGGCTCGAAAAATCAGGGATTTTACGGCTGGCACTGGAAGTAAACAAACAAACCGCCATAATAAAGGGCCAAATAAAATTGGATATTTCAAAAGATTTTCTGCTGTCCTGCAATTTCATAAATATTTTATGAGCTTAAAGGCGCATCGATGCTTTATGGATGCCCGAATGTTGTTGGCATGGGGGTTTTTGTATCTGTATTTGCCCTCGGCTTACGCATATTTTCCCTCTTTCAAAGTTTTCCCATTTTATTTCATGTTTTGTTTTCCCCCTTTGGAAAATTCGCTCTTGCTTAATTTAAATAATGTGAAGCAGTATGAAGGGATTTTATTCGCTTAGATGGCGCTGCATTAAGTTTAACTGTGGCCACATTAATCAGGCGACAGGATAACCACGAGTCGCGGGGAAATTAGATTAGTTGCTAGAAGCAATAAATATTATGCAGAAAAATTGATAGTAAATAAACCTAATACTGCGTAAATTATGCAGTTTTAAGCATTTATCTGATTTTGCTTAATAATTTAAAACTTTGCTGTGGTTACTTCCACTTCGAAAAGCATCTTATCTCAATCATATTCTCATCGAGGCAATCAAACCGAAGCCTGTCCTCTCGTTCATTGTGTTAATTTGAAGAGTGACAATGGCATTAAATTTAATGGGCCTGCATTTCTTTTGATGGTCTTCGGTCACGCCCCCTGCCACACCCACATCCATTCTACCGCCCCTCATTTCTGTGTGTGCGTGTCATTTCCGGGTCCGATAAAGAAAATGTTGTGACAAGCCAGAGGCTTCTTTATTTTTTATTTTTCCCAGCTTTTCTCTCCAGCGAATGCCTCTCCATCAACATTTTTCGTCATTCACAACGTCTGCTTCTTTTTTTCTGCTGTATTTTTTATTTTGTTAAGCACATTTTCAACTCGCTTTTTTATGTGCATTTTTGCGGCGTTAACTGCACGTGCCATCATTTTTACTGCGCTTTTTGTGGGCGGGACTCCTTGGGCTACCTTTTTGTGCTGCTTGCTTTTGGTTCATTACCAAAAAATATTAAAAAAAAAAAATGAAAGGGAAGGACCTGTCATTTTGGCACCTAGGCCAAGCCAAGCCCACTGATGGAAAATTCTGTTTAATTTCTTTTTTCGTATCTCCTTTTTTATTTCATCACCTACTTTTTGCGCCTCTGCCCATGCCCACACATAATCATTGCCATCATCCCAGATATCACGCGACTCACTTTGGCCGAGCTGAGGACGCGGCTAAAAGCCCTCGGACTGAGTGCAGCGGGCCGAAAACAAGTCCTAGTCGAACGGCTAACAAGATCTACTACCTGCAGTGCCACAACGTTGCCAAGAACAACAGGTTCCAATTTGTCGCCGGAGGTGTTCATTGGGGAGCTCGTAAATAATTCCAACACGACCTCTGCCCCCAAAAACACTGTTCAACAAAATGGTAGGTAGAACTGGGACCAATTCAAAGCCCCAAGCACTAGTTTACACTCGTTCTGCCAGTAAATTGCCATTAAAATGGTGTAGTTCAACACTCTAAGCATAAAAAGATAAAGTTGTTTTTACTCTGAAAGTATTGAACCCAAAAAATGCACTCTTAATCAAAATTGAATTGGCTATATGTTAATACCAGTTAAAAAGTAGCAAATTTGATGCGTTCAGAAATATTGGCATTTATGAAATGTTCGCTTTGGTAAACTAGTGTAATCAGCAAAACAGAAAAATGTAAAAAAAAGAATACAAAACGGAAATGTCGCCTGGAGCACGGAAAACCTTGTGGTCTTCACTTTGTCATTGCCATCCAGCTCTAAACCCGCCCCAACTTACCCACTAATCGCTCGGTCCTGCGCTTCCTGTGTCCTTTTAGTTTGGCGTGATTTTTCCTTTTTTTTTATCGTTCAATTTAAGCGTATGTTTTTGGCGAATATTTTATGCATGCAGTTATTTAATGTTGTCAGCCGTACTGGGGTGCGGTTTGTTTTAATATGATTTAAATGCAGGAGCACACACAAACTCGCTGGCTAAGGGCGAAAAACCTGGCACGCAAATCTTGTTGAAAATGTACGACAAAAAAAATTAAATCACAAAAAATATGCAAACACGAGGCGGCGGTTGCCGGAATTTTTAATAATGCACAAAGGACAATTTTTGCCGGCATTGCTGTTTGGGCGTGTGGGTGGCGAAGGACACTGCCATGTAATCATGCAATGCTCATGCACACAGGCACACGCACCAACACTTGGCTCAGTTATTTGCTTCGCAGTAATCCTCGCACATATGGAAATCACGGCAGCCTGAAAGTCTGCAACACATTTGTTACAAGACATTTTTCGAGATTGCGTCGTGAACTAGAAAAATATAATTTAAGCCATGAGGTGAAGTAAGTCACCTTATCGAGAAAACGAAACTTAGGTGCTGGGTTCAATTCTGAAAACTCGCAAATCCGCTTTACCTTAACTCCTTTCCCCTGGGCTTACAAAATTTAAATAATAGTTAATTGCAGGCTATGGGGGATTTTACACAGAGAAAACCAATAACATTTTTAATTAAATGTGATAGAAAGATTTAAATTTCGATTTCGAACCAAAAAAATTCATTATTGAAAAATATTTCCAGGTAAAATCGTTCAACAAGCTAGGGCCAGAAAAAAAATCCCTTAAACAAAGGATAATGTCACGTTTAAGAATTTTTTAGCAGAAACAGCTTACTGCTTAATTTACTGCCCTTGAACAAAATTTGATTGATGTGATCTTTCATGAATTTGCCCCTTGTGTATTTCCAACACTCTACCACACAAAAAGTAGGCGACTGTTATAAATTTGTGGGCTGATTGCCGCTTGCAAACATTTCCTGTGAAACGAACGGAAGCGGTCGCCTCGTTCAGGTCTAAACTCTGGCCTCATTTGGTTTGCCAGCCACGTGTTTCCACTCATGCACTATACACTGTACACACTGTGGCCGGGTTTTTGTGCGAGTTGCCTGACACTTGTTAGCCCTGTTTTGGCAGGGATGCGGAAACTGGCTATTAAGTTTTGATGAAGCAAAGTTGCGGCCTATCAAAGCGAAGCCGTGGGCGAACATCTGACATGGCATTATCAATGTTAGCACGTTTGCTGTCTGCGGTTCTGGTTCGTGTTTTGCTCGGAACTTGTGACCACACTATATTATATACACAAGTATGGAAGGTAGTTCATAGTTTTCCTTTATGTTATTAGTCCTTATTTGTGGGCCAGCAAAATCTGTGACAGCAGCACAAACTTTATTACATTTTGCTGACGGCTGTCACAGCTTGTAAATTAAACTTTTTCGAATGCTATATGGTCTCTTCATTTATCACACGATGAATGTCTCTTTCAACAACTGCTGTCCGCACGATAACAGTCCAATAAATCCAATTTTTACCACCGCACTCGATGTGTATTTGCACAGTTTCTCGCTTCACAGAGAGTAATGATATTTAATAGGTTTGCATTTATTGCTGTCTTGACTGCCACGTACACACAAATTATCCGCCACTCAAACGTTGAGAGATAGAGACGCACACGTCTGCTAGCGCGAAAATCTGAAAGTTAACTGAAAATTAAAACAAAAATCTGAAACTATCAATAAAAGCCGAAGCAGAAGCCTACGAAGAAGCAGCAGCGGCAAAGAAAAAGAAAACATAAAATGTTTAAAATCCCAAAAAATCAAAGTCCATGAAAATAATCATCGTTGAAGCCAGCGAGCAATGAGCGCCAACTTCTTCATCGACTTCGACGGTTAGCCAAGCTGCAACAGCAACAGTAACAACACTACTTACCCACATTTGGCGCCGACTACAATTGCTAATGGGTTGAACAGACCCAGCTAACACTCACAATCAAGCCCAGTTGGTAAAGGCGATTTAAACTAATACACAGGGAGAAACTGTAGCTAGATGAAGATATTTTATAATATGTAGTGATGCCCTTTTTTAATTTTTTTTTTTTTGTTACCCTAAGATTGAGATATAAGGTATTTATATCTTTTATATATATTATATATTTGCTAACCTACATTCCTAGTAATTTCTCTCCGTGTGCCTTATGAGAAGAAAATCTTCATTAGATGTCGGTGGTGCTGTGTTGGTGGTTGCATTGGCGTGTGGTTGCATCGCTGGCTGCTTGCATGAGTGGCAGCGATACAGATAAATATATGTTTGTGCTACTTCATGGCTGCATAAATCCCACATGCGACAAAGTGAAAACTTTTCGTTGGCCGCCTGACTGCCCGAAACTGAGTATCATCTTCAGGGGGAAGCTGCAGCTGGAATGCGATTATATGCCGCTAATTGAAATGTTTGTCAAAATCCACTATGTCATCTATTTCCAAGCCTAAACTGCCTGCTGACTGGGCTTTGTTGCACCTTCCTCCAAAAGAGGCGTGCCAGGAGTCACGCCTCAGCAAGCAATTCGAACGCCTAACTGCATTTGAATTGAGCCAGGCTGGCGAACAACCTTGAGTGGCTTTTGGTTAATTAAAACCGAGCAAAACTGCATCACAGTGTGGCACACATCTGACTGGAGAAACTGTTTGGGGAAGTGAAGGGAGTTGGTAGAACTCCATCGAAAAATTTACAATTAGGAATGTCTGCCGAAATAGGAAAATAAAATATATATGTACATAATATAATTTTTGAAATAACCAAATTTGTTACTTATTTTTAGAAGACATCTATGTGGAATACGTGAATGGCATGCCACACATGACTGTACGACTTCCCAGTCGCAATGAACTCTGCCAGTTTGCCCTGAAACCCATCTCCCACAACGTTGGAGATCTGTTAGCCATGCTCAGGGCTGAGGATCGGGGCATCGATCGAGCTGCGGTGATCAACAAGCATGGTGTGCGAATCGCGTCGTCCTGCACCATCGAAAGCTTGCTGGATGACTCGTTTAGGTGGATAGTTCGTATATTTCTATAAATGAATAAATTCACTAATCCTACGAAATTGCAGCATACAAATCAACAATCGCACATTGGATGTGAATCCTCCCAAGCGTGACAAGGTCACATTGGAGTCTATGGACAAAGTGGGTGATGTTCGCAAGGTTATTGCTCAGGTGAAGTATAACTTAATAAATTGTATAGTACCTTTACTAATATCCAAAAATATGTTCAGCTCTACGAGGCATTCAACGTCGGAGAATATCAGCTGGAGAAGAGCAATCAACTGGCCAAAGAGCTGGAGACCCTACGCTATGAACTAGAACCACTGGAAGAGGTTTGTTTTCAAATGTTCAAATGTCATAAGTTTTTAAACGAATTGATCTTTCAGAAAAAACTGGAACTCAGCAAAAAGGCTGCCCGTCGCACCAACTTTATGACTTGGATGGGTCTGGGCCTAATGTCTGTACAATTTGGCATCTTGGCACGACTGACTTGGTGGGAATACTCTTGGGATATTATGGAGCCCGTTACATATTTTGTTACTTACGGGACGACAATGGCAATGTATGCCTACTATTGTGTCACCAAGAGGGTACGTTTATTGGCGAACTTCGGTTGGAAACCTTCAATTGAATATCTTCAACCCTTTCAGGAATATATGATGGAGGATGTGAAGAATCGCGAATTCTCACTTTCCCTTTATAGGAACGCCAAAAAGGTTCAGTTCGATGTGGAGCACTACAACGAACTGAAGCGAAAGTCGGCGGAGTTGGAGTACAATCTCAGAAGGATCAACGACCCGCTCAACATGCAATTGCCATCGCATTTGGTTCGGACCCAGGAGAACACGCCACCAACCTTAACTGAAGAAAAGGCGGAGCGGAAATAAACTTAAGGACTTCATAGAAATCGGTGAAGAGACAGGGGAAACGGAAACTCAAACTAATTTTAGCTCCCTCAAACTAGAAAACGAATAAAAGTCCGCCTTTTAGCTAAAGAAGTTCAGGTGATCGAAATGTTGTAGTCAAAGTAAGAATTGATTTTGTGGACGCATCACATGTTGTGTGAATTCAACTTTAGGTTTTTCTTTACGTTAACTAAAATGTTTTAGTTGTTTATTATATGATTAATTAGCATAAGCCACAGTTTGACGATTCACACAAATTAATAAGATTTACCGGACGCCTGCTGTTTTAGAGCTTATACCATTATTTTATGTTTAATCTTTAGTTATTTATTGCAAGTGAGAGATTTGTTTTACGCCTAAGGCAACTATTGTGTGTGCAGTTTTAGCAAAATATATGAATTATTTATTGACTATCATTCCCCTATGAGTTTGACATTATTTACCCCACATTTTAGTTTTCTTATATTGTGTGAAATTGGTTTAAAGAACTGCTGGGAAATTTTAGGCGCAAAACCACACAACAAAATTGGTCATCAAATTGTTAAAGTTTCTAATGATAGCCGGTATCACCTAAATAAACCAAATTTCACCTACATACCATCTCATATTTACAACGATAGTTTATTTGGTAACGCGGATAATTAGCTTCCTGAATATCCGTTGCCAAATCAATCAATGAATCTGAATTCATCCAAAGAAATCTACTAACTCTTCATAAGCTTTAAAATACCATACACTATGAGACAACTAGAACAAATCAATTTGTAAATAAAAACGCACCAACTATTCCATTAAGATTTTAGAAACGGAAAAAAAAGACGTCGTAGTTAGTAAAGTTAATAAAATCATAAGCGTAATTTAGTAGGTTAGATATGTAAATATATAAACTGCTGTGTTTCAAGACAACGTAAACGAAATGTAAGAATCACCTACAATTTATTTGCCCTGCGCGAATCGAGACGAACAAAATTAAAGCTTAACATTAGCATAGAGTAGCCTGTTGGGCTCCAAAACTTTAACATTATTACGCTATCTTCCGAACTCTACAAACCTATATACTCTTAAACTTAGAATTGTCAAAGGTTGTGTTGAAAACTGTTTGCCTGTGCTATTAAACCCAATCCTAGAAACCAATCAGAGGACTCCACTCTCTACCGAAAATCTACACACATGCATCGCTTTTCAATGCGCTCACTATATACAAATAGAAGAAATGATATAGTCGAGAGCACCGACTATTAGATACCCAGTACTCAAAGGAGTGTTTTTAAATATGCGGGTTTTTACAGGATTACACAAAGTAAATAAGGTAAACTCGCATTCCAAACCATAGTCCGATTTTTTGCTGATTTGTAATGGTTTTTATGACGAGCAGTTTAATACTTTATGGAATCGGAGTACTGGGTATAGAAACGCACACGTGGTTCATATAAATCGCACACTAACTAACTAATCGCCAATCGAAATGATTAACACTAGCCTAAGCATTTACCTATGCATACTTATAATACTTTAATGGCATTTGTGATTCAATTTAAAATTATAAAATGAAAATTATTTATTGTACAAAGAGATTTTGACATTAATCAAACAAAACCGAATAACTTTTAAAGTACTTTGCCTAACCCAAGTCCCAACTAACGTTTGCGTTTATCTAATTATACATAATGAATTACCTCCTAGAAATTCTCACGAAAACGTAATCCTAATCAGCGCCAAAGACTTATGAATACATTTAATTATGTAGGTACTCTTATACATTCCCTAAACTGACGTTAAAGATCTTTAAGCCCCTACTATTTATACTAATACCTATTATTATATTACCAACGATGCGCCAGAGAGCTTAACTTATTTCCAAAATGTTTCTTAACTGCTCTCAATAGGTGCCATTACTTATAATTCTCAAGTACCTTCTTTCATAAACAACTAATCTTAATATACGATTACCTATGTCTTTTAAACGAATTTAAAGGAAACCCAACACTAATTAAGTGCATTAATTAATTACATTGTTTGAATTTTGGCATAACAACCAATGCGATTTTTTACATTTATAAACTCGTTTGTTAAACTAAAATTACGAAAGTACCCAAATCCCCAAAGCTTGAAATAAAAATCAAACGAAATAAAAGTCATGCAACAATATGCGAGCGCCAACTGATAAAAAATAATACGAAATTAAAATAAAACCAAGTTATTAATAATTAATGTGTACAGCTCTCGCATTTATTTGCTACTAAAACGCACAAAAGGACTATCACGAGAGTACGAAAGAACCTCTTACCAAGTAAATGTTGTCATCTTTTAGGTTTTTAGGCACATCGGATCTCCAGTCTGTAGCACATGCTGGAATCGGTGGCATTCCACCTGACCAGCTCGGCAATTGGTCTGCTGGACTTGAGGAACAATGTAAGGCGCTCATTCAGTTGAAGAGGCGAGAACTTGCTGATGATTAACGCCTTTGTTGAGTCGCGATACTTGCCCATCAGCGTCTCATTGCTGAAACTTCGTCCTTGCCTATCCGCCAACTCGTAGGTGTGCACGGGTTTGTTCTCCTCATCGTCAATCAACCGATAACTAGGCTGTCTATATGGATTGTAGCCCAACTTTTTGCATATTTCACGCACTTCATCCACTTGTGGGGGGTTACTTTTCGGGAAGCATTTCGTATGCCAGATCCCATAGGTCTGTTCGATAACTTGACCGTACTGTGGAGCTATTTCCGGTTGCCTATAAAAGAAGCTATGAAATGCTTGCTCTCCAAAGATTCAAGTTAAATGCGTACGTGTGCTGACTATTGGACCAGAAATCCTTCTTCTGCAGATGCAATGGGTGCTCTATGCCAAAGCAATACCGCTCATCTTCTCCATTGGGACAATCCTTCTCTTTGTCGCACACAAAATCACGAGGAATGCAATCTTCAGGGGAGCTGTTTTAAATAAATAATTAAATTGAACTGCAACTAGATTTAGGACTTTATTGGTCACTTACGAACTGCACTGGAAGTGATCCGCTGTGCAGTTACACAGTACTGAACTCTCGTCGCTTTTGTCCCAGCAGTTTCGCTTGCCATCGCATATCTTTGACGGATCAGTGGCTCTATAAAAAACATAAATTTTAATGAGGTGCACAACTTTAAGTTACCTCGCCTTAAACGTACTGCAGATATGTGAAACAACTGCAGATGGTCGGCTCATCCGTCATGTCCTCACAGTCAGGTACGTGGTCACAAAACTTGCTTTTCGGCACGCATTTGAAGCTGGTCCGACACTTCATCTCGCCAGGGGCACATTGCTGCTTCTGCTGTCGGCATTTGGTTTCCTCCTCATCGCTGCCATCATGACAATCGGAGCGGCCGTTGCACATCGCAGCCTGCGGCAAACAGGTACCCAGCAGGCAACGATGGGTGGAGCATTCCGGGGCTGGTATCAGCATTTTGCAGCTGGGTTTGTCTATTGGGGAATTTTAATTAACTTTGGCAGTTTTTAAGCTACACACCTATGATATTACCTATGATATCCTGCAGCGATTTGTATACCAGTTCCAACGTTCTAATGCCAAATGGCTGTTTAAAACTTTGGCAATCGGAATTGTTGTAGTTAAACAAGGCCGTTGGGAACCATCCTGTGTGCGAGTCCCGACAGACCAATACACCCTGATCGCTGGGATTGTGATGTGCATCGCTCACATTTTTCAGCCCAAACTGGTTGCAGCTGGTGAATTTGGTAATGGCCGGTAGCTCTGTGGGAGCTACACCATTAATGAGTTCCACCTCCTCCGAAATGGAAGCCATATCCTCGGCACTCACATTTAAGAGGCGCATCAGATTAGCCGGTGGTTGCTTTTCCTGCAGCTTGTAGCAGGATTCGCAATCGGTGGCATTGTGCATCCGGGTAATGGCTACGGTTTTGATGCGTCCTGTGGCATCGTCATGAAGTACACTGATGCACTGCCTCGCATAGCTTTGATTTTGATGGGAACTGCAAAAGCAACATTAATTAGTTACAGCCTTGAAATGTTAAACACAAATTAATTAACTCACCTGTCAGGCAGGAAGGTAGGCAGCACATGGTGTGTAAACCGCACAGGGCGCTCCAGATGCAAAAGTAACACATTGGACTTCGGCACCCCCTCAAAGCAGTCCACACGCCGAATCTGTTCGTGATTGCTTCTGTGGGCCGATCGCTTTGTTTTGCCACCGCCCATCAAAACGCTGACGTAGTGAGTCTCCAAGTCAATGCCAGACAGACAGCTCTCGTGGACCATTACCCAATGCTTGTCAATCAGCACTCCGATGCACCAGAGATCGCCATTCATATAGACATCTGCCAGCCAGGGCCAGTGCAACTCCTCAATGGCTTCATGGAGCTGCTCATTAACCAGTATAGTTTTGTTTTTCTTACTCTTGATGAGTTTGTCCAGACGATCCAAAATTTCATCTTTTTTGTTTACAACCATCGCCGGAATTTGCGGCTTAAAATGCACATTGGGAGTGTTGTGCGTCTCGATGGTGGGCGACAGAACAGGAACCTGTTCAATTTGCGTTTTCTTGACAGCTTGCCCAGCGCTGAATGTTTTTAGGGGTGTGGTTTTGTTGGAGTACGGATTGCACTCCACATAGATGCCAACACACTTGCGGGGCAACAGACGATCCTTCTCCGGTCTTAAAGCGGATGGCGGTCCCAGTTCGGGTATTATGACCTCGTTCTCAGTAAATTGGACATTGTCATCGACCATGGAATGAATTTGAGCTGCCATGCGGTTTCTGCCTCCATTTAACTCCGGTGTGATGGGTTGCATTTCCTGCTGACTCACAAACTCCGAGCTGTTGAAGTAGTGAGCTCCATTGAAACCAAGGAGAGCACACACCGCATCTGCTGTTTTGGCCTGGTGGTCGTGATAGCCAGTCTCATGAGCGCAGACTAGCCGCCACACGCCATGGCCATTTCTGGAGAAGATTCCGGTACTGCTGAACTTGGGCTGCTGATGCACATCAAAGTGCACATCGTGGCCATTGGTCAAAGCAACTGAAAAGGATATTCAAGTTAAATTATATATTTAAATATATTTAAATAAATGTCTACTTTTAGACATTTTTGTACATACAGCAATCCTTTTCATCTTCCTTAAACTTGCAATCCAATTGATTATCGCAGCGTTTGTTTAACGGCAAACAAGTCTTAGACAGCGGGCAACGGAATTCGTTTGATTGACATTCCACTAAAAAAATTTGTTTCAAATACAAAGTATTAAATTATTTTGGTCAGTCATTACCGCAGTCCTGTTCATCCGTGAGGTCCTCGCAATCTGCCTTGCCATCGCAAATGAGTCCCTTCAGAGATCCCTTTAAGTAATCTTTGCATGTGCAGTCCAGTTCATCAGTTCCATCCTCGCAGTCCACTTTCCGATCGCAACGCATCATAATATCTACAATTTGCGACATCCTGAGAAATGAAAACAATAGGCATTATAACAGAACACAACGAATGACACACCCGACTACCCACTTTTTGCACACAAATTTATGAGGAATTTGTATTTGATCCTTTTGAGAATGAGTGCTGCTACTATGCGTTGTTGTCGTCTTGGCGGATTCCGTAGTAGTAGTTGGTGCTAATGTGGTTACTGCTGCAGGCTTTTCAGTGGTTGGAATGGTAGTAGAGATTGTGGCTAAGGGCGTGGTGGTAAGGGTAACGATACTGCTAATTGTGGTTGTGTCTTCTGTGGTTGTTGTTTCCTTCACTCCCTCTGTTGTTACTAAATTTGGAGCGTCTGTTGTGGTTAGAGATAAAGTAGTCGTCCTCACTTCTATCGTGGTCTCAAAAGTCGTACTCTCTATAAATTCAGTGACCAAATCTGTGAGCTTCTTTAGGTCTTCAGTTGAAGTTGGCATTGTCGTAGTTTGAGCAACAGTAGTTGGTAATGTTGTTTGTGCGGTTGATGCTTCAGATTCAATTGTAGTAAATGCAAATGTTGATGTTTCAATATTTGTAGATGGCAACCAAGTTGAAGGATTTGTCGTCGTCGGCAAAAGAGTGGAAGGGCTAGTGGCTGAACCACTTACTGTAAAATCTGTGCTCGTGGTTTCATCTGTTATTGATAAATCATCTGAGGCAGTTGAGGTGATTTGTTCATTTAAAGATAAATCTATTGGGCCCTGTGTTGTTTCAATTTGTTCCAAAGATGTTGTGCTTTCCAACAACTCTTTCTCGTCTTGTTCAGCCTTTAAATCTTCATCTTCAATGGGAATAACCTCCCGCATTTTACTCTTTTCCTTGTTCTCCTTCACTGGATGATAGTCACTCTCAGTTGTAGTGCTGATATTCTGTCGAACGCCCCCCACCATATCTGGCAAAAAGTTGTAGGTGCATCCCACCTCATCCTCGCCACCCAAACAATCAACGTTGCGATCGCAGCGCTGTCGTTTAGCAATACACCGCTTACCGCCCCACACGCAGATAAATCCTGGACACAGTTGTAGCGGCTGCAGTTTGGGCAACAGTTGTGGAGTAGTAGCCATTTCCAGCCAGTCTAGGTAGAGAGTGACCCTCGTGTAGACTCCAAACTCCTGAGGACGAGCACAGCCATTGCCGTGACTTACTACTCCGGCCAGATAAAATTCATCTGGGTTAGAGACGCTGCGGCAGAAGAGAGGCCCACCCGAATCACCCTGGCAGGCATCGCGACCACCATCTGGATCGCCAGCACAAATGTCTTCTGAAGCCTGATCTTCTGGATCGGTGCATTTCTTACGAATTGGCACGATAACTTGGCGCATGGGATCACCTGCAAAAATTTGGTTAATATATAAGTGGTTTATTTGTATATGGCTTCAGTACTTACTGCTTGGACCCTTCTCTCTAATGGCTCCCCAACCAACTACCGTGCATAGCGTGTGTTCCGCGGGGCCCCAGATCCAATCGTCGCCTACTGTAGTTCTTCCCTTGTCGGGTAAGCAAATAGGTTTCACCCATCGATTGAACTGCAGCGGATTCAGCAGGCGAAGCAGGGAGAGATCGTTGCGCATACTTCTTCTTTCGTAGGCTTGGTGGACGACCACATGGGAGACGGGCTGGATCTGAGTGGCGGGTGAGTAGCTAGAGCGACGTAGGAGACCAGCACGCACTTCATAGAAGTACTTTCCAAAGTTTATGACACAGTGGGCAGCGCTAATGATCTATAAAAAAAACGTATCAGTAAATATATATAATTGAAGTATAAACTCCAAACTCACCCAACGATCAGAATAAATGGTTCCACCACAATGGAACTTTCCAGTCCTATAGATAGCAACAACAAATGGCCATTGCAGTGCACTTGTATAACTTCCACCAACAATTCGGCCATCGCCAACGATTTCCTTTGAATCCGATACCGCTCTTTTTACTCTCTTCGA
Organism: Drosophila simulans; assembly: GCF_016746395.2. Lineage (NCBI taxonomy): Eukaryota > Metazoa > Arthropoda > Insecta > Diptera > Drosophilidae > Drosophila > Drosophila simulans. The sequence continues at coordinate 6,461,956 of NC_052522.2, forward strand.
GTGTTCCAACATAGATGATTTAGAGGGCAGGCCGCACTGCATCGGGGGGCACTTGACATAGGCCACATGATCTACTAGGGAATCGTGGCTATTTCGTCCATGACAGGCCTGAGCAAAGTGGACTCCAGCATGCAGCGAGGGTTCAATAAAAGGACCAGGTAAAGTTAGGGTTTGGAAACTGACATTCAACGAAGCAGAGTGATCCATCCGACTGTTGTCATCCATCTGGCAGGCTAAAGCCGCCCACTTTTCACCATTGTTGCACACAGGATGCCAGTCCCCGCGATAATTGTGGTAGAGGTAGCCTTCAGAAGCAGATGCACCGTGGGACTGAAAATGATTTGAAAGCGTTTTAGAAAAAATTCCATCCAAGCTAATGAATTAACCACCATATGATCCGCCACATCGGTGACCAACATACTGCACTGCTCCTCATCGCGTCCATTCAGGCAGTTCAGAAATCCATCGCAGCGCTCCAGTCGACTGTAGCACATTGAAATCGTAGATCGATTGCGTTTGGCAAAGTCCTCTGGGTTTTCATAGCAGGAGTAAGCCAACGATTCGCAGCCAAAGCATCCCAGTTCGTCCTCGCCCATAGGGCAATCCTCGTAACCATCGCACAGACGATCTTCATCTACGCGATCTGCACAGGTGCAGGCGGACTCATCGCTGCCGTCCGAACAATCCACCACATTATCACACAATCTCGCGGCAGGAATGCACTCCTGTTGACCAAAGCAGGAAAACTGATCGGGCTCTGGGCACCTGGGTCGCTCCTGTATGGGTTGTTGTGGCAATCCTGCATAGCTGGCGTAGATGATCTGTCCCTGCTGATTGGCGGTGCTTGTCTGATTGGCATGACGCATCTTGAAGTTGGCATTGGAGAAAGCCGTCTGTCCACCCTGCTGCTGCTGACTGGATGTCTGCGATTGTCCTGCTCCCTGACCCGATTGATTCTGCATGTAGCTGCAGTAGACCTGCTGCTGCTGCCCGTTTGTCGGTTTCTGTGGTGAGGCGTTCTTCGAGAAGATATTGGCACCCTGTCCGCCGGCTCCGGATCCGCCACTTCCTCCGAAAAAGTTTCCGCTCGGTCCAAACTGCTGAGGCACAAAAAATATGCCGCCGCCAGGGTTCGATGAGCCTCCAAAGTGTGCACCCTGCATGCCCATAAATGTGGGCGTATTCGACCACATGGGCATACGGAAATTGGCAGGCGTCATGTAGAAGCAAACGGGAATGCTGGGCATTCCGAAGTTGGGGTTAAACATAAACTGTGCTGAGGCCTTCATAGTTTCACCTGACACCGGAAATCCGCCAGGAGCTCGACTGGTAAACTGTACACTGGGTGAAGCCGTAAAGGTTTCACCCTTCTCCTTCGTCTCCCCGTCTGACATGGAGGCAACTTTGTTGCGCATCCGCAGAGCCACTCGTTCGCAAAGACTAAGAATTTGGGCGTCGGCAGCTGTAAATTGAATGATATATTACTGATTATCTTATCGTAGCAAAAATGCATTAGCATTAATCTCACCATTCCAAGTGTGTCCGTTAAGTGGATTAATTTTGGGTCCCATTTTGTCTAGGGCTTTGGCATCTAAAGCGGTTCCAAAAGTATCTATGAGTTCGTTTTGATTTGGCCTTGCCTGATCCTCAAACTTCTTCAGCCAGAGCTGACGCTCGTAGCCATCCGTCACGGTTTCTGAGGAGGATTCACTTCCGTTTAGGACCCTGAGAATGGGTTTCTGTTCTTCGTGTTGCTCAAAGCTCTCCAGCATGTTTTCGATGCTGGTAGGGTTGTCCAGCGGATGCGAGGATCGTGGTGATTCTGGATTGCTGATCGCCTCCCTAGTAGTCAACTTTGGTTGGCTTGTGGAGCTACTGCTTACCTCAGCACTGGACTCTCCTCCATCGATGATCCAGTCAAACTTGACCGGTTTCGGCTTGGTGGGATAGGCAGTGGAATTATGAAGACTCTCGTTGATTTCGGTTGTGCTGACTGCCACGGTTGACGCAATGGTTGTGGTGGTGACATTCTCCTGATGCTCCACAACTTCTTCTCCGTCAATTATCCAATCGAATGGCATCTTACGTAGTCCGGCTGTGGTTCCAGTGACTTCAGTATTTGTTTCCTGCGGCTCTACCACTTCCCTGCCGTCAATAATCCAATCGAAAGTTATTTTCGGCAGCTCTGTGGTGACAATGATGGTTTCCAAAGTTGGAACTGTCGTCGTGGTCGTCGCAGTTCTTGTCGTAGTGTTGGTGGACTTTACTTCAGGCTCTACATTTTCCTCTCCGTCCAGTATCCAATCGAAAGACAATTTTCTCTGAGCAGTGGTGTTCCTGGTTTGCACTGGTCCATCGGTAGTGATATTCAATAGTAATCCGTTTTCCGTGGTGGGCACGTGATCACTGTTAGTGGTTTCTGTGTCAAGTATTGGATCGGAGGATGTCGATGTGGTGGTTACATTTCTAATAATTCGCTGCCCTGGTCCCTCAGTTGTACGCAAAATCTCTTGGGGCTTGTCAAAGTGATCCAGTATCCAGCTGATCTTCTCTGTAGTGCTCTCCACAGTCATTCTTTCGGTAGCGGTTGAATCAATTTTTGTGGTTGTAATTTCGACCAATTGAGTGGTGTTCCCAGGTGCCTTGGTTGTTTCCTTCTTGGGGGCACCATCTGTATAAACTGGACTCTCGTCATGATCGTGCCCATCGATGATCCAGCTGATCCTTGAAGGTTTAATCTTAGTCCTCGCTGGCTTTTCAGTGGCATTTACCACAGCCGTTGTGGTCTCGGCAGTTGTCACCTGAATCAGATCGGCCGGTGAAAATGTACCCTTCTGTTCATGGGACTCCATGCTGCTTGATTCCAATTTCGGTTGCTGCTCCCGCATAATGGCCTTCATCTTCTCCATTTTCTCGGTCACCTCCTTTGCCATTTTGTACATGCGCAAAAAGGCGGACATGCAATCCTGCGGAGTATGCTTCTTGCATCGGACAAACTCATGTTCCAGTTGGCTCAGGGCTTCTCTTGCTCTTTTGCTTCGCAGCTTGGTGTACAGGTGCTGCAGATTGGCCTCCATCCGAACAGGATCCAACAGATCCAACCCATGCAAGTCACGCCGCAGGCGGTGTTTCTTGTTCAACCGGAACTTAACCAGCATTTGCCTCATATGATTTCTTCTCCTGTTTTTGCTATCCTCCATATCCTTGTTCATATCCTCGTCGAGCAATTTGAAGTGCAAAGTTTGGGGACTCACAAACAGGGCAGATTGATCCTCCTCAAAGGGCTGGTTGATAAGCACTTGGTGCCTGGCATTCAGCGCTGCTATCTGCTGCACTTGATCTTTGAATATTTTATTTGTTATTATTAATCTTAATAAGACTCTTTTACAAACTTACCAATTTTCTCCACCACTAGGCCATGGTAAATCAGCGAAAATAGTAGAACGATGATGACCAGAATCGAGATGGCCACGATCCGTTTGCCGAATCCAATGCTCCACCAACGACGCGGATGCCGAAGCAGCCTGGTGGCCTCCATCTCTGAAGAATTCCGTTTAAGAATATTATTGTAACAAAATTTCTTAACCAAGTTCAATTATGTTTTTGACTCAACACTTAAAAGTTGGTTTTTTTGTTAGCCAATCGCTTAAGTATTAAACTGTTTACATACTTGTATGCTTATTGTCTTGTTCGCAGTTTTTATAAAAACTCAGTCTACATACTTTTATTTTCAACATACATAATTAAACACTTTTTATTTTTTATTGTGGTCAGCACTTTCTGGCCTGTTCAGCACTTTCGCAATAATTTTTATAATAATGCTGATCCAAGTTCAAAATAAATTGGAACTTTCGACCATTTTATGGAATTCACTTTCTGGCTTAAAATGCTCACAGACGTGGGTGAAAATATTAATTGGACAATACAAAAAAAAAAAATGTTTTTAGCCTATTTTCTTTTGCCAACGAGTACGGAAGTTATTTTCAAGATTTCAAAGTAACACATACCATCCATGTTGTAATTCATTATTCACTGTATTAATTTATCTTCTGGATTTTTCACTTAAGCTCTGGACATCTTAAACACATAAACTTGTACGCCACAAAATCGCTGATATTTTCTTTCACTCGTAGTTTTTATTTATGTGTTTAGCACTTTGTTAAATTGACCGGGCAACAAGGAGCCTCGGGTTACAGCGATTCACTCAAACAAAAATCCACAAAAAGCAATCGCGAAGCAATTTGATATTCACGATAATCCAGAACGGTAATAACCACCACGATGACGATGAAGACTTCCGCGCGATCCGGCCGGTAAAGAGCAACTGAATCCGACGGTGGTGAATGCGCCGCTTATAAGGGCTTCCGGAAAGTGGATCAGCCGGGCAAACGACCCACATCCAGCGGCCACTGCTGCACTTTTCTGCTACGTTTCGAAGTTTATGGTTTTTTGGTTAATGAAAAGCGGCCCGGCAACTGCGGAGGTCAGCTGAAATGGCCGACGAAAAGTGCAAGTTGAAGGGGATTTCGGAATGGCAGAGCAACGAACCAGCCGCCCACCACCCATGCATCCAGAATTGTGAGCTAAGCAGGCCCAGCATTAACTGTCAACTCTGTGTGTCAGAAGTTTCCAAATCAGTTTTTTTCTTTTTTACAAATTTCGTAAAGCGCATAAAAATAAAAACTTTTTTTCCACACATCAAAGCTTTGACCACAAACACTATTTACCGAAAAATATAAATAAAAAACAAATAGAAACGTTAGTAAAACAGAAAACAAATGCATTTATCCTAGAAAATCGTAAAAAATTGTTTATCAAAATTTTACCATCAGACAGAATGTAAGTAGCAGCAGCGCATGAAACGTGCAGGAATCATGTGTCTTAGCCAGTAGTATTCCCATGAACCCACAGAACTTCGTTAACAAAAATTGACGCGCAAGCAAAGAAAGTATATGCCCTCCAGATCCAGCCAGTCATTGGAGGAACCAGGAAACAATCGAACACAAGGACCTTCCCACGGCATCTCGAGATAACAAACATGATGTGGACCAGGACGACAATCGCACTGCGCAGAATTGCCAGGTCGCCAAGGTATGTAACGAATAAACTCATTAATTACATAGATTGCATTCAAAAAGGTATTAGTTACTCATACTCATACACCAACTTGAACGTTTAAATATTGTGTAGGTTATAGTAAATGAGAATATGTTGATGAATAATTAATTTCAATAGTGTCCAATTACCAATCAATAAAATGTGACATGAAAATAGCTTATGTTCTTTACACTTTCAACTTTTATTAGAAAAAAAATACAGTTTTCAATCTATATCAAAGCAATTAATGATTAAAGTGGTCAAGAATATTTATGATGATTAAGAAATATGAGAATTTACTGAACAAGTGAAAATGCCACATTTCTCTTAGCACAAAAATAATAGTTTGTTATTTCTTCGATAATACGCACATATCGATGTGAAAAAAATTAATGTATGTTATTCTTGTTTGTGTCATCTTAGTCTTCTACTCTATAGATGATTCAAATGATAATACTTATTTCAGTATATTGAGATTAAACTTGGTGTCATCACTGAGATCTTAGATCTCGTCCGCTCCCGGCGGTTTTTTGAACAAGGACTGAGCTGCGTACAGCTCCTCTAGCAACTTACGGAATAGCTCGGGGCTGATGTTGTTGCCCACGCGCATCAGCACGAACCAGTCGCCGAAACTGCAATTGCGCAGTGCCACCTGCAAGTGCTTCTTGGGCATGAAACGTGCCCTGGCACGAAGCAACTGCAGACGCATTCCGGGATACAAAACGGTGGCCAGGCGGTACAGAAACTTGAGGGCAATGAGCATAGCCACTAGTATAAACCAGATCCACAGGAAGGCGAAGATTTTCTCGTTCAGTATATTCAGGGGCAGCAGGCACAGGTAGTCGTATATGTTGGAAGAACCGCTGGGGCCGCCCTTGTACATCTCGCACTTGGCACACTTGGGAAAGACTGCCATGGTGATGATGTTCCACTGGTTATAGTCGCCATTGTAAAGGGACAGCAAGGCATCGCGGTAGCGGCCCCAAAAACCGCCGAAAAATACGTCCAACAGAAGGAAGTTTAGAATCTGCGGGGTTACAAATAGTTACAATAGTTAGTTATATCCTAGATTATTGAATTACTAGTTTTGTTCACTCACACTGATGCTCAAATTGAGTATTTCGCAGAAGACGTAGCTAACGAAGTAGCGGAAGTGGGTCTCCTTGTAGTCGCTGGAGAAGTAGTTGACTAGTACGCGCAAATGAGTTCTGCTCTTGTCCTTGCAAACGGCCATCTTGTGGAAATCATCGCACAAATGCTTCAGCCGACCGCCCTCCCAAATCTTCCAGAGAAATGCCGGCATATAGAACACAAACGACTCGAGCAACAATACCAGCACGACCCACTGATAGTAGGTGATGTAGTTGCGATTCTCTGGGGGCACCACCTTACTAACCGCATCTGAAATGGCGAATTCCTGCTGAAAATGGGAATCTTTGAAGCATTTCCAAGCTCACCTGGCCGGCACTGTGCAGCGCCATTCCTTAGCGGCGTCACTGTCACATTGTCGCTCACATAGGCCCCGTAGATCCAGCAAAAGGCGTGCACGTAGTCCATGTCCCTGTCCCCAAAACACTGGATGGGATCCCCGAAATATTGTTTCGAGGAAAGCAAAAATGTGCAGGCCAAAAGCAGGGCCACCGTGACTTTGGAATGCAGCGTGAAAATGGCATCGTAGATGTGCACCGACTTGAACTGCAGATACTTGGAGAGCGGCTTAACAGCTGCGTACATGTTGGCGTATTTATTTTATTTAATTTCCTGCTTAAAACATTAATTTTTGGATGCCCGTAAAGTTTGACGATTTAACTTGTACCAAAAGCACGCGGCATCTTAACGGTTGATGTATACTATGGTTGTCTCTTTCTCGCGCCAGGGAACCTTATGTACAAATCGCAATTTGCAGCAGCCAGCTTTTGTATGGTATTGATTTCGGCTGGAAAGAGGCCAGATTTGACGAGAAAATAGCGGCACTGCCAGCTATGTTGGGCCTGAAACCGTTTTTACCATCTGGTAACACTAACACGTTGCACATGTTAAATCTTCGTGTTGACAAATTGAAATCTTCAGAAAATCGAGTTCATTTAATAAAAGTTGCGTATTTTCGCCTGCAGCTTGAACGGTAAGCGCTCCAGGATGAAGGAACAAATGTCCGCCAAGCAGCACGAGCGCAACGAGAAGAAGAAAAAGAAGCTGGCGGCCCTGGCGAACCTGATGGAGCTCAACGATCGCGATCGATTGCACGAGGCAGAGTTGGCCAAAAAGCGCGATGCAGAGGTCGAAGTGGAGGAGAAGTCAGCAGCGAAGGCGGAGGACGGGGACGACGGCTTCATCTTGGTGGGCAGCAAACGCAAACCGCGAAACCGTCGTCAAAACGCCGAGCAGGAGGCGGATTCACATCCTGTCCCCGGAACATCAGATCCTGAAGAGCCAGTGACCAAGAAAACCCGCAATAACGATGCTGGTGGTGATAGCCTGCCGCTGGAGATCGGCACGCTATCCGAGGATCAGTACAATCAGTTGTCGGCGGAGTTGAGACGTCGCAAACGGGAGCTGGAGAACGTACCGGCCCTACGACTGCGTGAGATGGGTCAGCGCGCCTCCCTGGAGACTCCGCAAGATGCTCGCACGCCCATCTTTCTAACCGACATCCAAAACCTGTTAATGTGCGCTCTCATTGGCCAGAAGAGCCCCTGCCGTCCGGATCGCTGGTGCAGCGTGGAGAAGTGGCTCAGTCTGTCGCACAGTGTGGTGGTCATTCTGGAGGGACTATCTCTCTACCACTATCTGTCTAACGAGACCCATTTTGAGGCCACCAACAGGATATTCAGCACGAAGCTGGAGATGATGCTTCCAACACAGGAGGAGGGCCAGAAGATTATCGACGAGATAGCCAAGGTAGGGCTTCGATGAAACTGCCTGTTGGCCTAATAATATATCCCTTGCTCTTTCAGATTCCTCTCACCAATGTGCAGGCACGCAGACTGATAGACGAACACGGCTCCCTGGAGTCGGCTGTTGAGCTGAACAAAGATCCCACTTTGTTTGTAAAGACAATCTTTCCAATCGAAAGCACTAAATCTGAGGCGGATGACATGCATGAGGATGACAAGTTCCCACGCACTAAGCTCTTGCTGTCAGCCCTGCAAATGGTCGACGAGGGCTATCCTATTCCTTTGCAGGGCGAGCTACACACTCGTTTCCGAAACTTTAAGTTTACTAAGGATGTGTATGCGCCGGTAACCAATCGCAGTCCCATGTTCGGCGTGGATTGTGAAATGTGTCACACGGAGGCGGGTTGTAACGAGCTAACCCGAATCTCTATTGTCAACGAAAATTACGAGACCGTTTATGAAACGCTAGTGTTGCCAAATAACCGGATCACCGACTATCTGACCCAGTATTCGGGCATAACCGCAGAAATTATGGAGCAAGTGACCAAGAGGCTGAATGTTGTGCAAAAGGAAGTGTCCGAACTACTGCCTCCAGATGCCATCCTGGTGGGGCAATCACTAAACTCTGATTTGAACGCCATGAAAATGATGCACCCGTATGTTATTGACACCAGCGTGTGCTTTAACACATCTGGGGTGCGACGACGCAAGACCAAGCTGAAGGATCTGGCCAGGACCTTTTTACAGGAAATTATCCAGGAGAACATCGATGGTCACGATTCCATTGAGGATTCGCGAGCCACGCTAAAGCTCGTCAAGAAGAAGTTGGCAAACAGCATCGAGTTCGGAGACCAGATCCTCACGCAGCACAAGCAATTGCAGGAGTTGGCGAACGCATCCAGCGGCGATACCATATCCAACAATCTGTTTGCACATGTGGCAAAGCGGGATAAGCGCACGGCCATTGTCTCGGTCGGCGAGCTGCAGCCCCGTCTAAAGGAGGTGATCGAAAAGGCGGGAGAGGCAGCGCCCAAGGATCACAGTACGTCGGTGCGTGTCCACGAGGTATCCACGGCCAAGGAGGCCATTCGTAAGGTCAATGAAGTTGCCCTGGAAAATGCCTTGACAATTGCCAACCTCCGCGTGCCAGAGCAGGACTTTATGTTGGACAGTGCACAGCGGAGTGTCGCCAAACTGGACAAGACCATCGATCGCCTGTGGAAGTCAGTTGCGCACAACGGACTCTTCCTCGTCATCATGGGCGGATCGACAGAGTGCTCTAAGGGCGTAGCCAAAATAGCCATCAAGCGACTAAACGGATCGGATCAGACTATGGAAAGTTAGGGAGCTTACCTTACTTATGCTAACCGCCTCCACGGGATACCCGCTGCCACTAAGGTCCTGAGGCCCAGTTGGAATCCAGCAGATAAATCAAATTTACCGTATCACACTCAAGACATGACCAACAGTTGCATTACCATACACCGGGAAAATGTCCTCCATGCGTGCATCGATAAAAAATTATAAATTTAAAAACAAATTCGATCAATAACGAATAATAAAATGTACATTTAATTTCACAAAATTGCATTGGCTTCTGGATAGTTATATTAAATTAAATGAGCGGTAAAAATGGTGGATTATTGTATAAACATACGGAAAACTTAAAATTTAAAAAAAAACTATGTAATATTGATTCCATTGTAAATTCTCAGTAAGGGTCAACATAATACATGGTTTATTGAACCGTAAAAACGGTTCGTGTCCGCTGGCAATTAGAAATAATTCCCCTATCCGTCCGATACATTTTCCGGATGGAGCATTCCGTACTGGCAGCTTGGATTTGACCTAGTTTCGTTTGGTTTGCATTGCCCGATATTTGTGGCTGGTGGTGCTCGCTGGCCAGGCGGCTGTGTTGATAAGAGCCATAAATTTCCTACCTCCCTCAATGTGGTGCTCCGTTGTCTAGGCCCGAAGTGGGCCTCCTCCCTAGAAGCGCCCACGCACTCTCGCTCTCCCTGGCTTTTCCATTTCCCTCTCTGCTCCGCTCCCGAAAGGGAAAGTCCCCGCAGCGGAGTATCTGTGTCTTATCACACGCTCGAAAATGTTGCGTCTTTTTTGGCTGAGTAATCATACGACCTGTGGGTCGTGCTCAAAGTTTCTATGCGCATGTCCCGCCGCGGAAAAGCTGCTGAGAATTTTCCCCCAATTCCGGTGGAATGTTGCCAGACGGCTGGTGTTTTGCCATCAACTGGCAGGTATTTTCAAATATTATAACAGATTTAAGTTCGACTTATGCCTTTCCGGGCCGAACACAAGTGAAACTGAAGATTTGTGAGCCCTGGCCAGGATCACCAACTCATATGGTTCCCATATTTTGGACATGGACCAGTGTGGTGGCAACGCCAGCCCGGGAAATTTGGTATGTTTTCCTGCTGTCTCGTTTGTTTTTCATATTTTTGGCTTGGCGCTCTTCGTACCAATCTTGTTGTATATACGCTTTTTGGCTCTCGAGCGGAGACGTCGTCGTCGTTGTTGGCTGCCTTTCCCAATTCCGTTTGGCACGAGGCGCGCAAAACTCTCGGATCGCATCGGATCGAAACGGAAATATATACGCGAGTATCGGCGGTGCTATATTGCCAAAATATCTGTATATATGTATCTGAATATTAGCATAAACAAATTGGCGTAAACAGAAATTGCATTAAGTTTGAAGATTTTGGCATCGGGGCGGAAGTTCATAGTTATCTCAGCTGAAAATTGGCGAATAAATTTCGAAACTCGAGAGTTGGCCCATCCGACAAATTCATAAACTGGGGTAAGTCTCTGTGTATAATTAATCAGAATGCAAAGGAATGCTGTATACAAACAGAGGAGAGCAATTGGCCAACATAAATTGTGTATCCATAAAATACACAGACACTGGCGAATGAAAGCCTGTTCAAAGGAAAGTTTTCCGACTCTCTGCGTCTCTGTGTGTGTGTGAGTGTGTGTGTGGGTGTAATTATGCGCGTATATGGGTGTGTGGAAAGTCGTTCACTGTGTCAGTGTTTCATTGTATCATCAGCTGGGCATCCATCGCGCATACGCCGCATTGTCAATTGTTACGAGCACTCACGTCCATTCCCCAGCTTCGCCCTTGGCACCAACTGGTTGCCCCAGCGCCAGCCGACCCCAATCCCCGCCAGAAATCCCAAAATCGCGCTCTTGATATTGCTCTATTGGCCCATGCCAAGCCCCATGAATTTAGCAAAGGTCTCCTCTTTCTTTTGCCAGCTTTTGCAAATTTGTTCCAACTGTTTGCTCCACTTTCATTCAGTGGCCACTCGCCCTTTTGTTTTCCCCGCCGAACATGGAACATGTTGCGTAGGGTTTTTCCTTCACCTTCCCCACCCCCAGCGATTTTCCTGCGCTTCGAGGGTGGGTTTTTCGCCCTTCCCGTTTTCGTGTTTTGTTTGCAATTCGGGAGGCAGCGCTTTTGTTAGCTCCAAAGTCTCCCTAAAATTTGATTTCTATGAAAGCCGAAGGAAATTGGATTTGTCGCCTATTGTTTGGAAATTTTAATTATTTGTTATTCCTTTTTAGCCAATTTTTGTAAATCTAAGGTAGTGTTGTTTTTGGTAATCTTTGATAATATAAACCAGAAATATTTAATAATAATTAAATATTTTTGAAACCAGTTTAGTTCGAGAGATAGTAATAAAATTTCAGTTTAAGGAATTATGTGAATAAAATTGCCACCTTTCCTCCAATCAATTTTTATACTTTGAAATTGGCATATTTGGCGCGTTGCCAAAAGAGCAGCGAGCAATTTGCTGGATCTTCGCAGGGGATGGATGAGTAATGCAATTTTCCAAGCCAAGAACAAACAACAAATTCAATTCGTTGTATTTGCCTCGCGGCATTCAGTTTGTCCGCAATCAAATCAAATGATGTCATTTTCCCGTTGTGAAACGCTGTCCTGTCCGAAGGTGTCCATAGTGCCATCGATATGTAGTATATGTGTAGTATAAGGTGCCTGGCCGCAGAACAAACGCTCCGCGAAATGGATGAGTCAGTGGAAGTCACGGAATGGAGGTGTCTACGGATAAAGCGTCAGACCCATGGCAAATTGAATTAAGCATCCGAAGTACTGCATTTAGGCGGCTTCAGGTGAGAAGTTCAAAATCCAAACCGTATTTGTTACAGATAAGAACGTTTGCTTATTAATAAAATAATGGTAGTGTGACTATCAGAATGATGGGTTTCATGCCAATTAAAAGGTTGCTACTTCGACATGGAGTTCGTTAACCGTAAAGTGTGATAAATGTTAATGACAAAACAAGTTTTCGTCTCAGTAGAAACATATGTACAATGTAAAGTTTTTCATAGAATACCATTCAAAAGATGTACATTGCATTTTTGTTGCATTTCCCGAGAGCGTGCATATATTTTTAAGTACTTCTAGCTTCTACTGTTTCCCAAGTTTCATAATCTCGCAGTACTTAGACTGCTGCCCATGGGCTAATTTTAATAAACCACCTCATTAGGATGGGTATAAATAGAGGAGCCATCGCACTGGCTGCGAACTCTTCCTGCTTCGCCCAAGAATGTGGCAAGTGGTTTATTTTTGAACACTGTGCGGCAATTGCAGGTGGAATTTGAAGTTGGCAGTTCGGCGGATCAGGAAGCGAATTGTACTGAGATTAGATGGGTTGTGCTCCCAGTTCGTTCCCATCGAATTCTTTGGCTTGTTTATTTGCAGTTTCATTTGTTCGATTGTTTGCTTTGAACCGCGCATATTGCGTGTTGTTTACCGGCAGCCAAAAAGTGAGTAATTATGTTAAATTTCGACTAATTAAACATTTTCGCCGCCCGCCTGTTTGGCGTAAATATCGATATTGCTCCACATTGTTGATGCTGCTAATTAAATTTTCCCTTATAAATGCAAATATTTGTTTCGGCCCGGCGATCGTAAACGGGTTTCAAGCGATCCAATCGCTATGTTGATCTTGGGGAAATGCGTGCACAGTGGGCCCTGTTGTCACCCAACCGCCCAGCCGCCACCCAATGTCAAGGTCGTTCGTGAGGCGAACTTCGAGTGCTAACTGTTAACAGTTTTTGCTGTTGTTCTGGCCGGTTTCATATGTTTTTTCCCATCTGGAGCTTCCGCTTTACATGGGGACTCATTAGCAGTCTTCGCTGCTCCAGTAGCCCCACACGAAATACATATGTAAACACTGAAGTAGCATATGCCTCAGCGAGGGCAGATCGAAGAGTATCATAGATATTTATCTTAAGCAGATATACCTTAGTAGCTTAGTAGCTGGAACTATGAACTGTTCAATTAGAGTTGTGAGACAAATGTTTTTACTGTTTAAATAATTGCATTAATCTGCTTAAATATGTTGTGTGCGAGTACTACTTAAAGTTGTCGCCGAGTCGTTAAGCGCAGCATTAAGAACTGAATCGATAAAAATAGTGATAAGCATGGTAGCTAGTTTTATCTAATCGCAATTTTCTCTGGCAGCTACCTTCGCCAACTTCCGTGGCAGCCCTCGCTGGCTGCATAAATACTTGTGCACACAGAACCAACTCGAGCAGCTTTTCAGCTTTGTCCCGGCCTTGGCCGCCGATGATAACTACTCTGCTTTTCTGCCTGGCCCTTGGAAAACTGCTCTTCGTTGCTATTATTACGCCAACCCACACTCGTGTGTATGTGTGTGTGGGGTGGGCATTTACTTTTTATGCCCACTGTGCTGTTTGCATTGCTTATCAATGGGGCGAATTTCGTGCGTACACAAAGCGCCTGCGACAATTACAGTTGTCAAATATGACACTCCCACACCCACCACACACCACCCACTCTGAAATCCGAAATCCGAAATCCGATCCTCCATCCACCCACAATCGGCGTGCTAATTGATTCATCCAACTGTGAAATCTTCCTCCAGCTGCTGGTGCGCTGCGTTTAACTATGCCATTTGCCTCTTTGGCACACAAATTGATTTATTTGTCCACCAAATTGAGTTGATAATTCGAGTTGTGAGTGCTTCTTGAGGCTGCGAAGCGGAGTATCCGAGCTCATATCCGCTCGACCTGCATTTTGCCAGCTTCCCTCGGTCTTTTTTGCAACTTCTAAGTTTGTGGAGATGCGGGCGAGCTAAACTTAGCCCTAATATATTTAATTTTGATTAACTAACTGAAGCAGTGATACAATCAAAGATATGAATAATATATAATAATAATAATATGAAACAATGCTCCTATCGCATTTTTGCTGAATAACAAACAGTATATACAAGCTACTATAAAATACAGCTTAAATATAATAATAAAATAGTCTCAAAATGTTTTTTTCTGTCTTTATGTTCTTTGCAAGGCACGAAATATCCTATTGTTTTGGTTTAATAGAACTTATCTCCGAATTTGTTGCATTTTCCTCTACCCCAGCGATCATGACGCATTCTGCCGCACATCCGCAGGCTTCGCTGCCGACTTCGCTGCCGCTGTCGACGTCGCAGTTCGCAAATAGGATTGAATGGCAGTCGACAATTCAAACTCGTGGTGTTCGGTTCGAAATCGTGCGAAAATACAGCAGCACCCACAGCCCAAAACTCGAAAAAACAATTAGTGCGTGATTTACAACATTAGAAATTATTACCAAGTTCGATTGGCAAAAGTATAAATCAAAAGGTTTCCGTAAAGTTGAAATTTTCCAACATATCTTGGGCCAAAGTAAATCGCTTTTGATTGATTGATGGCACAAAGCGTCTACTGCGATAAGCCGGAACAACAAAAAAAGCGTAAGAAGTGCATGCTATAAATGATAATTTGCGATAGTGAAATCGAGTGACATGTGCGCTGTAAAGTTCAAGTGTAAATTTGGACAAGGTCTGGGTGCCAATTAGGGGTTTGACCAACCCTCCTACGCCCCAAATAACAATATATCGAGCGGGCTGATAAACAAAAGGAAATCAACTTATGACTCCCAAGTGCTAATTCGATGCCTGTGCTGTACATAAAACACATCTCCCATTGCGGTTGCTCTGCAGATGATAAAGCCTCAAGTCGAGCGATGAACAGCCATAAATTTATTTGCATACGATAATTTATTTATTGCACTATCAGACTATCACAAGTCGTCGCAGTTTCCCTTGTGGTTCACTGGGTAAATATTTGAATACGGTCGTCCCCTCTCTGGAAAGCTCCACATTTGAACCACGAGGAACGGTCGTCAACACTTCAAGACCGATTCCGTCTTCCTTACAACTGTTCAAACATCGCCGTATAATTTATTTTATTTATTAATATACCTCCGTACACTCTTTTTTAATGTTTTGCGGCACCGGCGCGAATTTGCTCGCAATCTCACTGTGCCACAATTAATTTTGTTTGCATTGTACTTAGGAAAGTAACAAGAACAGGAACTATATAATTCAAACTTTTCGAATGAACAAAGAAGGCTTTAGTTCAGAAAGTTTTCCTCTGAAATTCGCTTAGATATAAATGTTTACCTTTTGAGAACAAGAATTTCTTTATGCAGGTCATTCATGTTATAAAATAAATCAATAATATACGAATAATATAGGACGTTTGTGTTTTATAATAAAAAGAGTTTTACTTTTGGAAATTCTTTAAGCTTCAAACTATTTTTATCTTCGATATCGGCCATATTAATGGCATATCACACTGACAATCTTATCATTCTCAAGCCTCCAAATGCTTCCATATTTATCGTTCCTGTGACAAACAAATCATTATACAAGTAAAAGTAGGTGAAAGTTTCTATGTAATAAAAATGCAATAATATTGGAGCACCAGACAAGAACTGTAATTAAATATTCAAAAAGTTTAAAGACCAATTTATCGATTAAAAATTAATTTAAATTACTATGCAAACACTTTGAGACCCAATTTACTATTCATGTCTTAAAGGCATTTGACCCAGCTTTTACCAGCAATAAATTTGAATAGATTGGCATTTAGGACTTAACTAAATTAAAATAATCAGAAATAAATTTGATGAAGTACCTTCTGCTTATGTGACTTGCGTTGTCTGTTGAATTTATATGTCAAAAAGCCAAGTTAATCATGGAGCCTACCCCTACGATTCGGTACTGTCCCTATCATTGGTTAGTATTTTTAGGGGAATTAAATAATCACGCGGAAACTTGGCTGTCGAGCTGGTAGCAGTGCACCCGTTTTCGATATTGGACATGATTTATGGCTATAGTATGATGGATTGCAGACGATTTGGCGGTAATCAAACGATTGGAACTTATGCTAACTGAAACAGGCCCCAAAAAATTGGGCTTGGGGCTCGGCTAGTTGGCTAATTAGACGGCGTGTACTTTCAGATAGCACGCCTAATTTATTGTCGAGTGCAAAAATCAGCGATTAAAGGCTGTTTAGACCACTAAACGATTTATGTTTTGGAGTGTGCCAATTGACTGATAAGCGAGCCAATGAATCAATCAGTCAGGTGGGAAAGTACTTACAACGGCCATCAAAATAACTACCTTTCCCGGCGTGGCGAAATCGTCGACCGGCCGGCATGACTAACTGGCCATTCGTAAGGGTCGTAAATAATATCCACCTATTTCTTCAGATAAAATATGTAGTTCCCTCGGGAGACCGTTGATAGCCACAGAGCAGCCACAGTAAGCTTGAGTACTTGAAATGCGAGTATTGTGCAGTGATTAATAATCAATCAGGAAGTCTTTCGTTATCAAATTAAAAAGGTTATATTAAATAGTATGTTCAATTTGGTAAACAGCATTTAAGATGTAAACATAACTTTACAGCAGCAATTTAAATGTTTGGAAAACTCACACTGTATGTTTCTTTTATCAGTTCTCCAGCAAAATCACTGCCTTTCACGACAGGGACGGCCTAGAGCCCCGTCCTGGTAACAAATACAACTTGCGACGCTTCAGCGCCCATCTGGAGGAGCATCTGGTCAAGGAAAAGCGTATCACCAAATTCCCGCTGGTGGGCGCCCTGGTCCACAAGGCACTGCGGCGTCGGGAGGGGGCAGAGGTCGAGAAGGAGCAGTTCACAGGTCCGGAGGACAACCAAAGGCAACAAAAACAAAACAACAACGACGAGTTCGAGCCGAACAGAATGGTGCTACCGTTCGGACTTGGACCCGATGGCCATCACGTGGATGCCATTCAGAGTGCTCCGGCGCCCAGTGCGCCGCCCGCCCACATGATGCCACCAACATACTCCCGGGGTCAAACAAACATATACACAGGTGTTCCGATCATCGTGAATCCCTACATAGACTTCATCGTGGTCAATGGGGATGATCGATACATGATCAGATGCGAACGGAAGTCGGTGCTCGAGCGGAGTGTGGAGCTGGCCAAGCTCATCCATGCCGGTCCGAACAGCGGTCGCAAGAGCGACAACCATTTCCAGATACTCAACGTGGACAAGAACGACTTTGAGCTGATCGTTCGCTACATGGAGAAGCACTTCATTCCCTATCGCGATCACAAGCACCTGCTCAAGATACTCGAGCTATCCGATCGTTTTAACGTTCCAGATCTGGTAAGTTATTACTAGTGGATATATATATATTGATCTGCTTCCTAACATTCCTATTGTTCACTATTCCAGATAATCTACTGCATTCGCGAACTTGATCTCAGAATCTCGAGCGCCACGGCACTGGACATCTTTAAGGCGCTGTGGTTCTACCAGGGCATCGCACTGACCAACCAGCACCAGACGGTGATCACCACCCAGGAGACGGGCCAGCAGCTGGCCAGAAAGAAGGCGACCAAGGCGAAGGCGGCGGCCAAGCAGCTGGCGGCTGCCAAGGCCTCTCAGTCCACCGAAAACGGAGCGGAGGGCGATGGTGCCCAGCAGAACCTCATTCCGAACCCAAATCCCTTTACCACCGAAGATTACGGCGTGGCGCTGCTGCACAACACGCTCCAGCTGATCGATATGCATGCGGAGCTGCAGCTTTCGATGCCGGAGATCAGTGATCTCAGGTTCGAGGAGCTGGAGACGCTGGTCAAGAGGGACACCTTGCAGCTCAGGTCGGAGGTCACGCTGTTCGAGTGCCTGGCCACGTGGAGTCTGGCGGAGTGCGCCCGCAAGCATATCGATGCCACGCCGGAGAACCGTCGCACTGTCCTCGGTCCCCTATGCCTCACACCTCGTTACTTGCGGATGACCGCCAGCGAATTTCGGCGATGCTGCGAACGCCTGGAGCTACTGCCACCCACTGAGATATCTCTTATCACCGACGCCCTCGAGGGTGAGTAACCTTATGGAGTAACAGTAGTGTGGGCTTATCTATTGCAGTTCACTGAACCAAGATCAATGATCTAGTTCGCTAATGCAAGCTAGGAAGATGCTATTTATAAGTTTAGTAATACTTACGAGCTGGCTACAAAATTTTAAGCGTTTATCTACATTGTTTTGGGAAATTTATTTTTTTAATGCTTATTCATTGTTTGGTTACCCAGAATCTGAATATTTTCTAGATAATATACATTCTGTAGATATATATTTTAATGGCGCATTGAATATTTAAAAATGAATAATATTTCATTTAAATGTGACAAAGGCAGTAAAGATGTAGTCTTATCGGGAGTATGCCTTAGAATAGTTGATTTTCTACTCAAAGATACAAGCAATGATATTTTATTTTCAACTATTACTAATGTGAATAGTTTTTGTGAAAAATGTAGTGTTTACTAATATTTTCTCTTTATACTTTGCAGGCAAAAAGCTAAAGAACCTCACCGATCAGCAGGCGGAGCTGCTGGAGAAGTTCCGCCAGCCGCGTGCCGAATACGCCCGGATGCCCGTTCACCTGAGCGACCGGAGCAGTCCGAAGAACTATCCCAAGAAGATGCGGCTGGCCCACGAGGGTCGGCCCACGGAGGATGGATGCTGGGAGAAGGTGGGAATGAACTGTCTGCGCATCTTTGTCTGCATATTCGACTGATCCGAGCAGTCCGATGGGGAGGAGGAGGAGGCGGACGAGGAGGAGGACGGTGATGAGGAGGAGGACGAGGATGGATCCGATGAGGGAAATGGAAACGGAAATGGAGGGGGCAGAAATCGACCCAGAGACGACGGAGGATGAGATGATGATCCCACATAGACTTGTTGCATTAAACGAATATTAGCGCTTATGAATTACTTATACATAGAGTTAACGATTACGTTAGTCTTATGGGGATATTGGCCATTACTGTGGCAGTGATTTTATAGCAGCCGTTTCTAACAATACTATATAATGTTATTTATATACACGCAGATATATGCGGTGTGTGCAGGTCGAACTAACTGTCGCCTGCAAATCGATTGGGTTTTTGTATTTACTCGCTAGTCAAATGGAAACAATGGTAATACCAAAACTTTTATACAACTTTATGCAACGTTTTGTAGCTGGACTCAAAATACAAACCTAACATAACAAATTGAAACCGAAGAAAGTAAAACTAATTACAAAACTTAGGAACTTACTGCATACTGCTAGGGATATCTCACTCACAAAGTACATCAAGTTAATCAACACACAAAAATTATAGTGCAAATCGTATTTGGGCCCGGCCATATCTAGAGTCATTATTATTAATTGTTTACTATACTTTTACTGTTGTGCAATTGTCGACAAATGGAATTTATATATACACTCACCAGCATTCATACGATACACACATAAATACTATATATACATACATGCATGTATGTATAGAGAGCGAATGCGTTGAAATCAGAACTATGTTGCCGTTACTCGGTTCTTGGCTTTAACTCCTATAACGAAGTGCTATAGCTAAATCGCATAAATAACAATAACAATCAGATTAGCATTAATCATAGCGAATTACTTATGTAAGCACACCAACAAAGCGCAGAGGAAACACACAAATTGTTAACAGATTAATGCATTTTATTAGTTAATGTTTAGAGCAAAGAACGCCTCGAATTGTTTTCGCCTAAGTTGCCACACGTTATATACATAGGTTGAAACAGCGATTCCAGTGCGAAATATCAATGAAGCAAAGCATCAACCACACAACAAGAAATACATTCAAGAAAAAGTAGTTAAAGAAATAATAAAGATGTACACAATTTTCTAAAATATTTTAACACGTTTTTAATGGTTGGGACGAGGCCTGTAATTTATTAGATATTTTAAAATTTGTATTCATTCATTGGATTTAACCTAGTGACGAATGCGGTTGAAAAGCTCACTACAAGGTTTGAGTCACAATAAGGCTGGCGGCTAGCAAAGTTCCACACCACTTAAAAGCTAGCCTGACAATATTATTAGTTTAGATGGTTTCGAGTTTGAGTGACGAGTGGCTACTACGAAATACAAATCTATTACAGGACTTAACATAAATGGAACACATCCAGCCCTTTCCCTACGGAACTTTGCGTTATTAATTCAACTTTCCCTAAATACACACACATCCCATCCCAAGTCATGGCCATCTTTCACTTCTGCTCATTCTAACCCTCATCAACTTCATCCGCATTCCTGCCCCCACCCATTTCTATGACAACTACTCATCGTATCGCCGGCTTAGCTAACCAAGTCTAGACTCTGGACAGGACTCTGGACTGGACTGGACTTCACTGGGGGCAAATCCTTGCCAAACCGCACACACATACTAGCACTTTCGCCAAGTATAACATTATCATTGTATGCATTCGGGGGCTTACCGCAAATGCACTCACCCGAGTCCAATTCCCAGCTCTAGCTCTAAGTATTCCTCCAACTCTCCATCTCGTTGGCATGTGCATACAAATGCCATATAATAACAAAACAACAAAGCCCGCTGTGGAAAACTAGCATTTTTCACTCCCCCACTGGAAAATTTATGATTTTATTTCACGCTTGCTTTTCATTAACATTCCTCTTTTGGCCAGACTCTTTTTCAGCCATTTTTACGGTTTCTGTGTGTGGTGGCCAAAAATTATAAGTTCTTTTATTTATTTTCGTTGATTTTTTTCTCTGCTGCCGGAGGGTAATTCCCAGGGTTTGCTGGTGGCCTGTCTGACGCTTGTTAACCTTTAGCCAGTTGCATTTTCCTTTGGCGTTTTTTGTTGCCCTTACATCTTGCCAGCTTGCCACTAATTTTGCACATAGACGATGACAGTGGCCCTGGGGGCGGCAAAATGGAGGGGGCGTGTCCCTCGGTTGAGGAAAATCTCCGCAAAAGTTATGCAGCAGAAACATGGACCATGTAGCAGTGCCACAAATTTTGTATATTTTTTTCCCCTATATTTTTTAGAAACTGCCAGGGAAAATGCTGCACTGCCCGCAGCCAGTCGGCGGCCTTTTGGCAGCGACTGTGCTGACCGCACATATAATTATTTCATATATGAAACATGAGTGCACATCCACCCAAACCTCTCAAGGCATTTTTCGCATATTTTTTCACAGAAATCAGCAAAAGTGAATTAGTGCCGAGCGTGTGGGAAAAAGTAAGGGGCATGCGGAGATGCGGGCAACCTGCATTGCAGTTGGCCACCTAATGAAAATTGTTGTGAAATAAATAATTTTAAATAATTTTCACTCTCCATGACTGCATGTGTCCATGTGTGAGCCAAGTGTACGTGTGGATATGTGTGTGTGTGCTGGCTTTAGCTTGCCAAAGTTTAAATTGAAATGAAAGCCAAGTAGCTGCAATGGACTTTGCACTTTGCCTGTTACTTCAGCCGTGCCTAACTTTTTTGCAGCTTGCTAAATTGCGCTAACTGACCAAAGCGGAAGTTTCAATTACACCTACACCAGTACACACACACACACACACATGCACACATGGCAAGAGCCACACACTCACAAACTCTCGTTTTGGTCTAACAGCATTGACCTACACGGCGTATGCGTGTGCTGATATGACGCATACGCCCCATGGACTGTGCTCACCCCCGAAAAAGCCAAGGCCACAAATCTGTGTTAGACCCACAAAAGTGCTGCAGTTTGTGAGGGGCTGGGGTCTTGCGGGGAGGGACCACCAAATTATAGCCCAAAGTTGGCACATTACTTGCAGATACTGACATTTTTTGTATACCTTGTAGTTAATACCCCTTAATTATTCAGCCCAAGTTGCGGCAATTGCGGTTGTTGGGGGATGTGTTGAAGTTTTTATCGCATTATTCATTTTTAAATAGATACGGAGCTCTTTAAACTCTTTTCGTTTAATTACATTTACTCGTATAGCACTTTGAATAACTTTCAGCAATTAAAAAATATTCTATTTGTTAAAGGGATTAACTCCAGCGTTTGCTCTTGAGAATTATTAATTTGCTTCGGTACTTGCAATATTTTATATAATAAAGAAGCTTTGTTATTATTTGTTATAAGCCTTAAAAATCTCTTTTACTGTGGATCAAAAGATTGACTGTAGAGTGCGTAATATTTTAATATGCCCTACCATTTGCATTTTGCCACATAAACCCCACCCCTAGTGCTCCAAACTGACTTTCTACCACTTTCTCGGGGGCCTGAGGGTATTGTAAAGTCCGCCAAAGTGCTGTAAGGTTTAGTTGGCAGGACCTACAACCAGGCGAACCTAAAACGGATATTACTTTATCAAGCGGCATAAAAAATGAGCCAACGTAGATGCGAAGCGGCAGCCGAAAAAAAATAATAGGAAAGAACGGAAGCAATCAGCGAAATTTATTGTAGAGTCTCCTTTTTGGTGTAACTGATGAAGTGAGAAACTGAAAGACAGTCGAGGCCAACTCGTGGCAGCCAATACAAAAGGGGTGGTGGTGGGTGGTGCTGAGGAAGCGACAGCTGTTGTTAAGTGGGAGTGCCACCCACAAATCCAAACCAACACCACCCCCCCTCCAAGGCCAGCACCTTCTTGCCTTAGATTTCACAGCCGCGGCGTGCTGCTTTTTATTGCCTTCTTTTTCAGTGCTTTTAAGCAGAGGCAACCGCCTAAATATAAAACCAGTTGGAAGTCTACTTATATACCGCTTACAAAGACATAGACGGCGAATACCCACACAGCCACAGCGATTTGAATGCAAATGTTGCAGCCGGAAATGAAACCGACAATGCCACTTATTTATCTTTGTACTTGCGGCTTTGATTTTGTTGCGGCTTTAAGCGATTCTGTTTTTGCGATTTAATTAAACGCTTTAATTCTGTTGACTTAGGCAGCCGTATAAATTGTGATTCATAATTAAATAGCCGGAGCAAAACAAAAAATGCCAATTAAAATTTATGGACGTTTGCATTTAATAATTGCACGACAGCAAGTTTGTTTTCAAGCTTATTAAATATAATAGAAAAAAAGTAAATCTCTCGAAAGACGTTTTTTTTCCAATTCCCGCGTGCTTTCCATTATCCTCGAGAGTCGTGAAAATCGCAAGTCATAAATGTTAAAATGGTGCCATCCAAAGTGGAGGAAATGGCAATGGAAGCTGAGCAGCTAAATACCCATAATGCAGTCATGGAAAAAATGAAGGAAAATAAACGGGAAGTAGGAGAAAAAATATTCATTGATTTTCTTAATTAAAAAATTTCACC
This sequence comes from Drosophila simulans, assembly GCF_016746395.2. Lineage (NCBI taxonomy): Eukaryota > Metazoa > Arthropoda > Insecta > Diptera > Drosophilidae > Drosophila > Drosophila simulans. The sequence continues at coordinate 6,485,452 of NC_052522.2, forward strand.
ATTAACTTTTATGTTTATCGACTTGGCCCCTAATCGCAGTTTGCCTCATAACTGAAAGGTTAAGTCAGGAGTTGTCGGCATTGTCCTGCTCCTGCCATTTCCTCGCTCGCACTTCCTGTGCGCATTATAAACTAATTACAGATTATGACGAAATCGTACGCCACGATAAGTCGACAATATGGGTCGCCAGCTAGGAGTAGAGATGCCTCATGATAGTATAGCATCCGTTTTATATAGAGAAATATGGTTATTGATACCCTTAACTTGTATTTCGGATAATAACAAATTTTAATTATAATAATTACAAAAATCGTATTATTGTTACATAATAAATATTTCCCCCTTGAACTTGGACCTATTCAAGCATCGATGAATTTTGAAACCCATAAAGGCATTTAAAAACTACCAAGATGCTCCGCCTTTTCTGGTAATAACATCCCCAGTTAGAAATTCCGCTGGCTGAGTTCCTTCATCCTTGGCGCACTTAAGTTTGTTTGGAAAATTAAAGCCTGTTAATGAGATTTCAGTATGCCAAGCCGAAAGGAAAGTCGCCCCACCGGGCCGCCTTGTTGGTAATGGCGCGTAATTGACAACGTAATGAGATTTGTTAAAAGGATTGTTCGTCCAAATCATTCGTAATTACCAACAAAATAAAAACGCGACGGCGCGTAGGAAAACCCCGAAAATCGCTGCTCTTGCAACGTCCACCCCCTAGCACGCCCACTTTTCCGCCTCCGCCTCCCAAGCTGTTGTTATCAATTATGCAGCCCAAAAACGCAGGCATAACGTAAACAAACATTTAACCAGTAACCTGCAACTTGTGTGGTGGCCAAAATGCAGTAGGTCAGTTACAGCATCCGGCTCTCATTTTCCACCACTCTCGCTGGCGCTCTCTCATTTTCAGTCTCTCTCTCTCTCTCTGCTTTGCAGACTCCTGAGAGAGCGGAACACTCAGGCTTTTAGTACAAAGAGCACAGCATCCCTTGGGCGATTCTCTCGGCTTTTCACACTCCCAGTAACCCGGACCACAAAGCGACATTGTGGTTGTGTCGCCGGGTTTTTCCGGAGCCTCGTATTACTGGCTAGCTTAGGAGTTTTTAGTGCTGATTACAACGCGTGTCCGTTTGGTTGAACTGAGCGGATGAACAGTGTCGAACGTTGATTTTCCGATTTTCTTGTGACTTGGAAAACGGCAGAGGGAAATCCCTTATCGAACCCGAAGTTAAAGCCAGGCGAGCCCAGGCGAATTAAAGCGAGAAAAGCATGTGCAAATATAAATCAAAATCAACGAAAAAGAAGTCAAGTCCTTTGGGCTGAATAAATAAAATCCAATACAAACAATAGTGGAATTGAATAAAGCTGCCAAAATAAACAAAAGCATTTTATTAACTGCCCGAAAAAAAAAAGTTGGCCAAACAAACAAACGGTGTAACACATAAAATAAAGCCATTAATGCGAGCTTAAATAAAGGAAATTAAAACAAAAATTTAGTCAATAAAAGTTTAACCAAACAAAATCAAGTGAAACGTTTTGCGTGATGGCAAAACCAATTTAACCAGCAAATACACTTCATTGTGCTCGAAACTCAAAGTGGAAAAACTTGGCGAAATAGTTGCAACAAGCTACCAGCGCAAAATGCATTCGAGGCTAAAATTCTTGGCATATTTACATTTTATATGCGCCAGCAGCATTTTCTGGCCGGAATTTAGTTCAGCCCAGCAGCAACAACAGGCGGCATCGTTAACCGAGAAAATACCATTAGGTGAGTCTCAAAAGCGTCGCCAAAGGAGCCACCAAGCTACCGAGGATCCTGCCATCCTGTGGATGCGAAAGAGGAGCAGTGGCAGGAGCAGAAATTGTCACTTACACTGCACTTGCAGCTGGGATTTGGCCAAAATGTGCTGCTCCTGCTCCTGTTCCTGCTCCTTTTGTTGTCCCAAGTCCTTTGCTATGTGTTTCCCGGAATATATTCCTCAGTTTCCTGCCATGGCTCGTTGGGGAAATTGGGTATGGCTGATGCCCGAAGATTATCCCTGACCTTCCTCGCTTCGTCCTGTTTTCGGCACAAAGAATGCAGCATGATTTTCAGTAGAATTTTATGTTCAATATACTTCACACGTCGCAAACGAGGCATCCTTCCCAGCGCTATAACAATGAGCCTTACAATTGGCTATATTATGGCTTGATTTTGTTTTGCATTTCTGTTGCCGGATATTTTAGAAGAATTGTCCTCTTATAATGCTAAATAGGTACGAGTATGCTTCGAAAGGTTTTCCTTATAATCTGACACAATAATAAGCTTTATTAGCTTTGTTTATCATACAAACTACTTTTAAATATACTTTTTTTTTTTTTTGCCATGTTTTTGATTACTTTTTTATACTTTTTAAGTATTAATAGCTTTGGTTGGTAGTTGGGTTTGCAGTTTTGGAGGAACTTTTTATTTTCCTTCAAGTTGAAAAGTTGGAAAACTGTTGCATAAGCAAAGTAGTTATTATTTATTACGTTTCTGGTTTGCCTTCGCTTGTTTTCCTATTGATGTTTACATTACATACCCACGCTCGGTGTTTATAAATTAAAACTATTTGAGTCTGTTAAACAAATAAATCAATTTTGCAGTATAAAATATTTATTTAAGGAAGGCTGAATGATTTATGAATTAAGTGTATGGATGGATAAGTGTTGGTGTTATCACATCATATTTCAATATGGTATATTATTTGAATTTAAATATTTGATTTTCTTCTTTTTAATATATGTTATATTTAATAGTATATCAAAATTTTATGATTTGAGAGCTGACTTTAATATTCTTTGCATTTTGAATGTACCCACTCACCAAATTCCCGATTTGGCGTCGAAAGTCGTTCCAAGAACTTGCATAGTTGCACTACATTTTATTTTACGCTTTCCTGCTTTTTTTTGCCACCTTATTTTTATTACACGATGGCGTTCAGTCATTGCACCTGCAGTCATTTTGGTCCCATGCTCCGCCATCCCCACCCATATATACGTATATATATGTATATATATCTGGTTGGTGGCTGCTAATGTGACAGTCATGCTGACTGGCTTGCACTCAAATCCGGGCTTCGCTATGGCGACTGAAATTGGGATGGAGATGGGGGATACTTGCTGGTATGTAGGTGCTACCTGTTCAGGTGCCATGCAAAAGCGCAGCACAAAATTGCTGCATCAACACTTCGTTTGCGCTTTTTGTTGTTGCCTGTCGGGGCGGCTTTTCTCGCTACTTGCTAGTGTGGGTGTGTAAGTATCTGTGTGAGCCGGCTGCCTTTGTGTGGGTGTGACATTATGCTATCATTTGTGTACATATTTGCTAGTGCGCTTTTTCGTTTAATATTAACAGGACCGTGTCAAAAGCTGCCTAAATATTTAACGAAGCAAAAATATTCGCTCTGTCGCCGAGTCTGAACCCATGCAGCCCCTATTTATTTAGCTTTCACATATTTTTCTATCCCTCCGCAGGTGCAATCTTCGAACAGGGAACGGATGATGTGCAATCAGCCTTTAAATATGCAATGCTCAATCACAATCTGAATGTGAGCTCTCGACGCTTCGAATTGCAGGCGTATGTCGATGTCATCAATACAGCGGATGCATTCAAATTATCCCGCCTGAGTATGTGTTTTTACCGAGCAATCCTTTCGTTTCCGAACGCCATCCCTCATCAGAAAAAAAACCCGAGAAAGAGAGAAAAAAAAAAAACACCATTACACAATACCTGGTGCCCCATTAATTATGTGCATTTTTTATTGAAAATTGGTTTTACTTTACGTCTCCACTCCGCACTCAAAGCTGCAATTTAATTGTGCGACCTAGACACTGTCTCCGATCCCTCACCCATTCCACCACCATTTGCCAACCAAGCATCCAACCATCCACCCACTCACCATCAATTTTCCACCCACTCTGCCACTGAAAATGTGAAAAAAGTAGTAAAGGAAAAAACACAAAACGAATTTATTACTGTAACCTACAGTTTGCAATCAATTCTCGCGCGGAGTCTACTCAATGCTGGGCGCCGTATCGCCGGACTCCTTTGACACATTGCACTCCTACTCGAATACGTTCCAAATGCCATTTGTGACGCCCTGGTTTCCCGAGAAGGTAAGTTCCATACCTTACCATTGGTAAAAAAAGTAGTAGTAATAGTAGTAGTGCATGCAGCTGGAGGGGCAAAATAAGAGGAAAAACTGTCATATGTAATTGATTTCAGAGTCGCTGTGCGCAATTATTTACATTTTGCGGTTTCGATGTGAGCGATAGGGCAGGTGGTTTGGCTGGGGGGTGTGGTTAACTCAGTTATGCGTTAATGAAGTTGGCCAAAAGGTTGATGGAACAAAGGAAAAGTTTTCAAAGTGCCAACACATATTAGAGCCAGTGGGAGGTAGTCAAATATTTAATTGTGCGCTTGGCTGCCTAATGAAGTCGGACATTAAACAAAGGCATATGGCGGAGTAGAAAGCACTTAACTGAAGAATTTTATAGGAGTATTTCTTATTTCAAAGTAAAAAGATTGGACAATGAAACTCTAGATTAATGGGTCATTTAAAATTAGACTTTAAAATAATTGTGGGCCTTTATTGATTTTTGCTGGAAGTGTCAGGAATCCCGTCACGAAATCCAAATGATTGGGGTAAAATCACGTAGGAATTATAAAAAGATTTTATTTTGTACCCCTTTTCTCCACAATCAGACTGGGTTTTATTACAACTCACATCTAAGAGTCCCCAAACAGTTTCAGATTTTCAATTACCAATCACATTAACTGGGGATCGTAACCCACAACACAGGCCAAGCAAAAAAGGCAAAAATTCCCCAGCTAATCCGAAACCATTTTGTAGAAATGAAGTCATTGCATAAAGTGGAGCACTGGGTGTCGTAGCGGGTTCACAGTTCAAAACAGTGCCCAATTGTGTGTTCGCTGTGCCCTCAGACAGTGCACTAAATCAAAGCCAAAGCACAAATCATAATAATTGTAATTTGAAGAAAATTTACTACCAACGACAACAAAGCGGACAACAGTTGTTGTAGTTGTTGTTACCGACTGTTGCTGTTGTTGTCACTTGCGAAACAGAAAGCCAAACGCTCCGCCATCCGGAAGACAATGCCAAACGAGCGGCGAACGAGGAGCGCCTGGGACTCCCACACTGAGAGCGAAAAAATTTATGACACGCTCTTGGCCTCTTTTATTTCAATCACTATAAATCAAGATATGGCGGCGGGGGCCAGAATCCACTGGAGGAACTGGAGGAGCAGGCAGGAAAGCAGTGGCATCCACCGACTCTCCAGCACCAACTCCAACGCCAGCTAGGAAAACACCAGCGCACACACATTCCGAGATTCGCACACATTGGCTGCGCATTTGCGTGCTGTCATACACTGAGAGAAATTACCGAAACTGGTCAATGATAAAGTGCATCGTAGCTCTAATTACAAGGAATCAAAGAATATTGGTTAAAAATCTATTGATTTGAAATCAGATCAATACGCAATTTGAGGGACTATTAGATAGGATCATGATAAAATTATGAATTTATCAATATATTTAAATGGTTTTAGTTATGACATAATATTTAATTAGATCTGCATCAACGTGAGATAATTATTTATCAGTTTCTCCCACTGTTCTTGAATGTTGAGCCAAACGATAACGGGTATCTGTGTGTATCCCCTTGGATGTATCTGCTTGTTGGCGTCGCCTTACCGCCTCCCCCAGATCCGTGCCCCTGCCCGCCCCCTCCGATTGTGCCACCCGCCATAAACTTACATGCATGTCGCTGGCGGGGCGCAAAGCGGAAACGCGTTTCATTTTATTATTGCTTCATGTAGCGTGCGCATTATACATTGTTATAGCCGCCAGTTCATGAGGGCCACGGTTTTATTTTGCATACTTTTAGGTGCTCGCGCCGTCGTCGGGTCTCCTGGATTTCGCTATCAGCATGCGTCCGGATTATCATCAGGCGATTATCGATACCATCCAGTACTACGGCTGGCAGAGCATTATTTATCTCTACGACTCGCACGATGGTGAGTACACCAGTACACCAACACTCACACATGTGTATATGTGTGCATATATTCCATCTTCCATTCCCTCACAACGAGATCCAAGCCACACATTATCTCCCCGACTTGTTTGTTTGCCCATTTGGTTGCTTTGTGTTTCGATTTCATTTCATTTGACTTTCATTTGCCATAAACAAATAAGGCCTCGAACGGCTGGGAGTGGATTTAAGTAGCGGTTATGGCAATGTTTTCGCTGGGGATTAAGTGTGTCAGTGCGAGAGTGGAATGTGGACTTACCTGGCTCAGGCGTAATCCAATCTATTAAAAAGTGTAATTCTTCTATGAAAATAAAAGTTTAATTTTTTTTTTAACTCGTCTTAAAGTTTCTGTAACCAGATGGTGACTTTGAATTTCTCACTTCGCCATGTTAATTTTATCCATTTCCTTTTCTACGCGCTACCCCTGTTCCACTTTATTTTTAATCCTGCGACCTCGAGCTCGTGTCTTTTCATTTCTGCTAATATGTAATTAAATAAGCGGCACAAAGAGCCCCGTGCGCCTGCTAAAAAAAAAGTAAGGAGGGAAAGAGCTCGGCAGACAGGGCGCTCAAGTGCCTTCAAGAGCGCTCTTTCGAGTGGCTCCTCAACGGGCTTAAGCAGCCTGGAGAAGGACACACGCACACACAGACGGGCGAGGATATTCGACGCACACATATGCTCGAGTTTACCCGCTCTTTGTACGTGTGTGTGTGTGCATATATGCTTTGGTTCTTAGGCTGCTTTTTGTTGTATTGAAATTTATTTCAAAGCAATTTCCTGCCGTCTACGTGGGACAATACGACGAAGGCAACAATTACGGCCAAAGATGAAGACATCAGATGGAGCAAAAGACAGAGACGGAGCCACACACATACACAGACACACTGAGGCTCTGTAAAAAATCTCATATTACGTATACGCCGCAGTGATTTTTCCCTTTCGCGTCCTGTCTCCGTTATAATGAGTTCACACGCCGTTGTAAGTCTCTGTGTGTGTTTGTGTGTATGTCCGCGAGTGTGTGTGTGTGTCATGTGTTAATGACTCTGTGTGAAATAAAATTTATGACTTTATGCAACTGCTGCCCGCGCGCTACTGCCTTAACATTATTATTATTTCGCCTTTTTGGGCCATTTTTTAATATTTGCCTCGGCGCCGAAAAGTAGGCCGACATTGTTGCCGCTGGCATTCGTTGCAGGAAAAGGAAATGCCGCAGCAGCACTTGCCTTGCTCTGCAGAGTAGAGCAGGTCCTCCATTCCAAACCATTTTCCATTCCGCAGCCATTTTTTTTTTGGCCGACTTCGAGTCGGGCGTTTACATTGTTAACGAAAGGCACAACCAGCACCACAGCGGGACTTTATATTTTAATGCCGCTGTCAGCAGTTTGTTGTTATTGCTTTGTTCAACGCCCCAACAACGCCTTTTGTGCCTTGTTATCACTTCGACTCTGGTTGGGGTGCAAAATGGCTGAACTGAAACTGCTGCACACGGCGACAAATTGGTAGCATATTTTTTGGCGCATTCATGAATGCCGAAGGATAGCACTACACCCCATCGATCCTGCTCGACTGTATAGGAAACATTCAATAAAACAGCAGCCCCGCACGCAATGTGAACTTTTTTTGGTGGCTGCTATTTATTGAAATGTTACCAGCACACCACAAAAAAGTACTTCAATTGTGTGTGCACTTCCGCTTCCGCTTTCCACGCGAGTGTTTACTGCTCCTGCCTTTGCTCCGTTGTGGGTTTGTTTTTCCACTGTTTTCATTTTCATTTTTTTCTGTTTTCGGCGAATCAATGCAGGCAGCAAATCAATGACAACAACAACATTGAGGGCCATATTGGTCGTGCAACAAATGGCGTGTGAAAATATATACATTTTTTTCTGATTTTGTTTCGTCCTTGCGGCTTGTGAGGGTTTCCAAAAGGGCGAGCGAGATTGAAAGATGGCATGATGCTTCGTTTCCGACTGCGGGCAAAAAGTAAGAATGGAGAATATGATTAAATGACACATGCTTCCCGCAGAGAGAGATAAATCTATTCGAATAAATTCATTCAGATTGGAAATTGTTTATAGATTGCAAGCATTATCATAAAACTCTCAGTCCGCTGCATTATCAGATTGTTTTTTTATGGCGCCAAATACCCAGCTACACCTTAATCCACACTCCGCCCACCAAGAAAACACACACAATAGCCACGCTCTTTGTTCAACTGACCGACAATCGCTTTCGGATGCCCCACAGGCTTACTACGGCTGCAGCAAATCTATCAAGAACTGAAGCCCGGAAATGAAACGTTCCGTGTGCAAATGGTGAAACGCATCGCCAACGTAACGATGGCCATTGAATTTTTGCACACGCTGGAGGATTTGGGTCGCTTTAGCAAAAAGCGCATCGTGCTCGACTGCCCGGCGGAAATGGCCAAAGAGATCATCGTCCAGCATGTGCGGGACATCAAGCTGGGCCGGCGCACCTATCATTACCTGCTCAGCGGACTGGTAAGTGGAGCCCGTTCCCCATTCCCATACCGGTGGGGGGACTTTAATAGGGAATTATTGCTAGCTTCCGGTTGCGCAGATTCTTAGTCTGCTAAATTCCCAGGTAGTTAGGACTTAACAGGGTATTTCACATTCAACAGGGTACAAGAATAGAAATAGAAAGTTAGCTTTTAAAAATATGAATAATAATAATATGTTGAATAAATCATAGATATATTCTTAAGATTAGACTTACATCAGAAAGATATAGATTTCCGCTTACCTTAAAGTATTCGCAGTCGGCCTAATCCTTCCATCATGTTTTTCTGCCGCCTCAGGTCATGGACAACCACTGGCCCAGCGATGTGGTCGAGTTTGGGGCCATCAACATCACCGGCTTTCGGATTGTCGACTCTAATCGGAGGGCGGTGCGTGATTTCCACGACAGCCGGAAACGTTTGGAGCCGAGCGGCCAAAGCCAAAGCCAGAACGCAGGGGGCCCCAACAGCTTGCCGGCCATTTCGGTAAATTGTCAGCCGTCATTGATTTGTTTCGCCTGCAACTCTAGTTTTTTTCCCCTTTCGTTTCCATTCCCTTCCATTCCGCTCTCTGTGATTTTTCACAGGCCCAGGCTGCACTGATGTACGATGCGGTTTTCGTGCTCGTCGAGGCCTTCAATCGCATTTTGCGCAAGAAGCCGGATCAGTTCCGTTCCAATCATCTGCAGCGCCGCAGCCACGGAGGCTCCTCGTCATCCGCCACGGGCACCAACGAGTCCAGTGCCCTCCTCGATTGCAACACCAGCAAGGGCTGGGTCACGCCCTGGGAGCAGGGCGAAAAAATATCAAGGGTGCTGAGAAAAGTGAGTGAAAAAACTGGTTACATGATGTCTAAATGGCAACTTTGATAGGTCTGCGAAATAATTGCTTTATTAATTTCAATGATAAATGATTCTTCATACATAAAACATGTTTTTTAAGGAAGAAATTCAAATTAAATTATAAAGATTTTTAGAAGACTTACAGAATGGACTTGTCATTTTATTTGTCGCCTGCATAACCTTTGTTCTCCCTGCTCAATCCGCCAGGTGGAAATCGACGGTTTGTCGGGCGAGATCCGTTTCGACGAGGACGGACGTCGCATCAACTACACGCTGCACGTGGTGGAGATGTCTGTGAACAGCACCTTGCAGCAGGTGGCCGAGTGGCGTGATGACGCCGGACTCCTTCCGCTCCACAGCCACAACTACGCGTCGTCATCGCGTTCCGCGTCTGCCAGCACCGGAGACTATGACCGGAATCACACGTACATCGTGAGTAGTCTGCTGGAGGAGCCCTATCTGTCGCTCAAGCAGTACACCTACGGCGAATCACTGGTGGGCAATGATCGATTCGAGGGATACTGCAAGGACTTGGCCGATATGCTAGCAGCTCAACTGGGTATTAAATGTAAGTTAAAGAGAAAATACTTAATTAACTAAGGGAGAAAATACCTATTCATAGATTGCTATCTTATTAGAAGTACTTCCTAAGATTATATGCTAAATTAAATAACCAATCCATTCGCAGATGAAATACGCCTGGTGCAAGATGGCAACTATGGTGCGGAGAACCAATATGCTCCTGGCGGTTGGGATGGCATGGTGGGTGAGCTGGTTCGCAAAGAGGCGGATATAGCCATATCCGCAATGACCATTACAGCCGAAAGAGAACGGGTTATAGACTTTAGCAAGCCATTCATGACCTTGGGAATATCCATTATGATAAAGAAGCCGGTGAAACAGACACCAGGAGTGTTTAGTTTTCTTAATCCCCTTTCCCAGGAAATTTGGGTAAGTTTTGGGGTGAGGATTTCTTCTTAATTTCTTATCATAATGCAATGATAACAATTTACAGATAAGCGTGATTCTCAGCTATGTGGGAGTTAGTTTTGTTCTGTACTTTGTTACACGTTTTCCACCCTATGAGTGGCGAATTGTAAGGCGTCCACAAGCGGATTCCACTGCCCAGCAACCACCGGGAATTATTGGAGGTGCCACTTTGAGTGAACCACAAGTACATGTGCCTCCAGTTCCGCCTAATGAGTTCACTATGCTGAACTCCTTTTGGTATTCCTTGGCTGCTTTTATGCAGCAGGGATGCGATATTACACCCCCTTCGATTGCCGGAAGGATAGCAGCTGCTGTGTGGTGGTTCTTCACCATCATTTTAATATCCTCGTACACCGCCAATTTGGCCGCTTTTCTCACAGTGGAGCGTATGGTGGCGCCCATCAAAACGCCCGAGGATTTGGCCATGCAAACGGATGTGAACTATGGTACCCTGTTACACGGCTCCACTTGGGAATTTTTCAGGGTGAGTTCGAAACCTAGTTAGTCCTTTTGTTGTTTCTCTTTTTGAAAATAAGTTACCTTGCAGCGTTCACAAATCGGTCTGCACAATAAAATGTGGGAGTATATGAATGCCAATCAACACCATTCGGTGCACACCTATGACGAGGGTATTCGTAGGGTGAGGCAATCCAAGGGGAAATATGCCCTACTGGTGGAGTCACCCAAAAACGAGTATGTAAATGCTAGGCCGCCGTGCGACACAATGAAAGTGGGCCGCAATATTGATACGAAGGGATTTGGCGTGGCCACACCCATAGGATCGCCACTGAGGTAGGTTTTCAATAAGGGTTTTGTTTACAGAATTTAAAAGCAATAACCGTTGAATATGACCTTCTTTGGTATGTAACCCCTTACTGTTGCCCTTTAAAACTGTAGAAAACGTTTAAACGAGGCCGTTCTAACGCTAAAGGAGAACGGTGAGCTGTTGCGGATTAGGAACAAATGGTGGTTCGACAAGACCGAGTGCAATCTGGACCAGGAGACCTCCACACCGAACGAGCTCTCGCTGAGCAATGTGGCCGGGATCTATTACATCCTAATCGGAGGTTTGCTCCTGGCCGTGATTGTGGCCATCGTGGAGTTCTTCTGCCGCAACAAAACGCCGCAGCTAAAGTCGCCAGGTTCCAATGGATCCGCCGGCGGAGTGCCCGGAATGCTGGGCTCCTCAACATATCAAAGGGATTCCCTTTCCGATGCGATTATGCACTCGCAGGCCAAGTTGGCGATGCAGGCGAGCAGCGAGTATGACGAGCGATTGGTGGGCGTTGAGGTGAGCTATTATGTCGGACTAATCCATCGAAAATCTCCACCAACTATCCCACTTTTTTAACCCCCAGTTGGCCTCGAATGTGCGGTATCAGTACAGCATGTAAGAAACCCGCTCGTTCGCCACACGAGTAACTTGTAAATAATTAAGGCATTATCCGATAACGATGAAAAAGGCATAACTAAACGACGCTGGCAATCAACTCTCGGGTCAAAAGGGGTAGACGGCGTTCAAAAAACTGTACAGAATAACCATGAATAATTGCTATTGTATTTTTGATAAATGTATACAAAGTGAGTGCATAAATTAACTATAGCTACGACTACCACTACAACTAAACTAAACTGTACATAGGTTAAGTGAAAATTATCCCGAAATAAAAATAAAGCGTATGTTTTAAGCAAAGCTTAAAGTGGAATTTCCTGTAAAGAGGCTGATGGTTGCACGTGGCGTATGAGCGATGCGATGTATGTATGCTTGTGAGTGCGTGTATGCGAAAGGTAAGCCGCTTAGTTGACTTAAAGTTTTAACAAAACCCGGCAAGGGCAAGGGTAAAGTGGGCGTGGCTCTGCCTAAGAGGCTTTCAACTCAAACTTTGTGTGTCTGCGGTAGTTGTAACCGATTTACCCCCTAAATTATGTAAGAGCATCCCCAACTTAAGGCAAACACATGGCATCGGGATAATCCGTGGCCACATTCTATACGCATCTATATTCAGCGTATTCGTGTAGTTTTTCCCGCTCGATTGCCTCAATTTTAAATTGAAGTTGAAATTAATGTAAGCTAATGCAAATATAATTATTTTAATTGTTATTTCCTGTGCACTTGTTTGCGCCTGTGTTTGTGTTTGCTTGCGCGTTTGCGGTTTTGCTGATTTAATTAGATATCGGCAATCAAATGAAATGGAATTTGATTTTGTATAAATGTCTTGCAATTATTTTAATTTGGCTGGAATTGCGGCTAAATCGGCTTTGCGAGAATTAGTGTTATTTGATTTGATTTCGTTATTTTTATTCCCATTGCGGCCGAGCATTTTGTGTCGCCACCTTTCCAATGTTTGCCCGTTTGCATGTATTTTTTGTTTTTGTAGCCTAATTTGCACATTGTTTGCTAGCATTTTTGGTTGGTTTGCTGGCAAGTGCTTAGAGGCTTTGTTAATTTGTACATACAAGAGCGTGGACAAATAAAATTGAATTGGCCTGGGGGCGTGGCTGGCCCTTCGATTCGAATCGCAGCTTTATGCAAATTTTTTCCTTACCCATCAGCAAGGCAACACAATGCCCTGCCCTGACTCCAAGTTTCCAGTAAGATGATGAGCGTGAGGAAAACTTGCTGCAGCGGCTTTGGGATTGCTTTAAGTATCTGGCAGCGCTTTGCATAAATTTTCCGGCCAAGTTCGACGGAGTCACGCGCCAGTTTTGCAGCTGCAAGCCGAGATGATTTGCCGAAAAGCCAAAAGGATTTAGGACACACAGTAGGCAGTATTCGTTCTCAGTCCTTTTTTCTGCATGGCGCATTTAATGCCACAATCGATTTTTCAATAAATTCAGCAGCAAAAGTTAAAAGCCACAAATCGGGGGGTTGGCAGCAAAATACCCAAACTTCTGCCGTAAATTTTCATATTTATTTATTTTGTCAATCCTTGTGCGCGAAAGCTGAAAGTTTCTCCTCAGGAATGAAATGCGATAAAAGTATCTGCATAGATACATGTATCTCCGCATGGGACTTTGCATTCTGGCTGACAGATAAGCGTAGCTGCCTTTGGTAATGGCCAGAAATCACAACGGATTCCTTGCGGTGCCAACTGTCAGCGGGGTGTCCTCCGAAAAGGATCCATCTTTTTGCTAGATTCTTTGTCATCTGTGCCACGCACTCGCAATCAAAAAATATAATGCCCGAGCTCCTTATGCGCGGAAATTCCTATATTTGCGAATGTGTGTCTCGCATGGAAACTCATAATATTTGCAAATGATGAACGTGAAAGTTTTTGATAAGTTTTTCGGGGGCACTGCGCAAAAAGTTGCAATAAACTTGTCGTAATGCCACAGCTCTGTGAACACAAACAAGTCCATAATTCAGTTATTGCAAAATCTATGAACTTTGAGCTGAAAACGCTGACCCAGCATTTGTGCAATATGAATTTTAATTTTGACAAAGAGCTGGTGGTGTGCACATTCCTCTATTAATTAACCATTTAATGGCTCTATTATTGCCTTTGTGCTCGGCTACCAAAATTGATAAAAATATCAATAAATTGTGTTCAACAATACGTACTGTATATAACTAAAATTGTTGCATAATTAAAAAGCCACCGTCCATTAAAAATACAATTTTTGTCTACATCTGCTGTCAATTGAGCGCTCTTTTTAAAAACTATTACCATGTAATAGTTAATTTGAATTGATTTTTCCGCAGGCTAATGAATTATTTAATTCACTAATCCAGCCATCACTTTTGACAATTTCAATTAGTGCGCTTCTGCTGTGCGCCATTTAGCTTAAAAAAATGTTTTGTCTAAAAAACAGGATAAAATCCATTTTAATTTTGTGGGACACTGAAAGTAGTGGCAGATGCGAGCTTTTTCTGTTATTTGAGGAGTACGTCAGCCACATGAAAGTAATCCAGCTAAAGGATCATTCCCAACCGCAAACATTTGCCCAAAAATATGTAGGCAGCACTTTGATTTGCCGTTTTTAATATTTTTGTGAGCACCCTTTTGCTCTGGGTTTTCCATATGCACCCTCACCTCCCCCCTCTACCCACTTCATCGAAAAAGCCCCTGGAAAACCACATGTGCTGGCACATGCTCATAAGTGAAATTTACGCATCGCTGCATACAATTCGCCAAAAAATGTTGCCAAGGACGGTAACTAATGTGAAATTCCAACCACTGCGCTGTGAGCAAGTTCATAAATTACAAGCCACAGGATTGGGGCTTTTGGCCTACCTTGAGTTGGTGATTGAGAGATATTGGCAGCAAATCAAAGTAAATGAAAAATTTCACAGTTCCGAAAGTGTGTCAACCGTAAGGAATTCCAATGGCTATATATATATATACATCAATGCCCGAATGTGGAACGATAAAGATTTCAATTTTGCAACGATTTTCACATAGTCAAATTTGCACAATGCATATTTGCTGGCTGCCTTGTTTTATTGCTGCATTTCTTGTTATTTCTTCATTTGTTTTTATCAAGCCAATAAATTACAACTAAGATGGGTGTAGCGGGGGGTATGGAACTTTTCGTGTGTAAGCTGGAAAATTTTGCATATATAAGCTGCTTTTGTTGGCCTAAATATAGGCAACTTTATTTCGGCCTGCGTGTGTGTTCATAAATCTCTCCCTGCCAGGAAAATCAACAAATCAAAAGCCGAAAGGACGTTGCAAAGGCAGCCGAAGGCAATGAAGCGCAGTTGATTGCCAGAAAAATAATAATGGCCCAATGTTATAAGTATTTTGAATAGGTTAGTGGATACACTGGCAAAAGTGATTTCGATTAAAGGAAAATGGTAATTAATCGGCTCAAGAGTACTTATTCGAAGTTAACAAAGATCAAACTTCTGAGTAGATTAGCTATTACACCGAAGACTACTTATACACATATACTTTCCTATTCTTGACCTCGAAAGTTTTCTCTCTGTGTACTTCCTTGAACTGGACTCCGGATGAACTTTTCTTTTCGTCATCGGTCGATGCAGCTGCCAGACTCGTTGGGTGGGGGGTGTTTTTGTTCCTGGGTGCAGAGCGCGTCGGGGCTTCTAAATAGCAAATTAAATGTAAACAAGTAATGTTTCATTAGCAGCATAAAATGTGTGTTTAATTATTACCGAGGAACCATGTCCTGCCCCCTTCCGCTCCGCCAACCGACCACCGCCCACCGCCTTTTTAAACTTACCTAAAAAGTTAGTTCCCACACACAAATACACATGCAATTAACTTTTGCTGTGTGGGCGGGGCGTTTTGCAGGGGCAACTTTTGTTGTGCATTTCATCTGAACTTGTTCGTAAATAAAATAAGGCAAGAACGAAATAAAAAATAAAATTCGAAATACTTTTACATATTTTTTAGCTATTTTTCCCCCTCTTTTTCCCTTTGTATTGAGCCAGAACTTTATCTGCGCAAATGTGCAACGCTTTGTTTGCCAGCTAACCGCATTGAAAAGTAGCTGCTAATGGTGGATGTGGATGGGTATGCCCAAACTCGATTCCCTTGGGGGCTGGGGGGCCTTGAGTATCCCGCACCATTTGTTGGGCAACTTTGCGAAAAGCCAAAGGCAACTTTTGCGCAAAATAAGCCCTATGATGCACGGCAAGACAAACCGAAGGCAAAGCCATGGTCAACAAAAGACTTGGGAGAGCTGCATTTAATTTGCAGATCCCTCTGTCCATTTGCTTATTGTTTCGAAAGTCCGGCAAATGTGTAAGTGAGACGATTGAAAAATTCTAAATGTGCATTTCAATCGTAGCCGCAACTGGTTTTTGGGTGGTAGGGCGTGCCATTACAAAATGTCCCTGCATTTGCCAGAGGCCGTTTAAATGCGTTTTATACTCGAACGTTTTTTTAAAATGAATGACACCATAAATATGCATGAAGTTTTAACACTATGCAGAAACAGCTGCAGCTGCAGTCGTCGACAAAATGCCTTTTTAAATAACAGAGTCCACTTGGAGGGCCAAAAGCGCGGAGAAAAACAGCAACTCTTTGCCCAATTGGGCCCTCCGGTCGCCTTCATTTCTGGCCAAAATATTTATGCGTGGCGTGGTGAATGGGCAAAAACAGTGGGTGTCGGGGAAAAGCGGAGGCTGGGCTATGTGCCCATTTCATTACAACATTGTGCATACGCCGCGTTGCACATAATTGAAATGGCAAACAGTGAAAGGCAACGATTTTAACCAAATATGCAGAGACGCCGATTCCGATTCCGAATCCGAGTTCTGCTTGTTTGTTTGTTTCAGCCGATGCCAATGTCGCTGTTTCAGCTTTAGTTTCTATCGTTTGGTTGCAGTTCAGTTCGGCGTCCAATTGAATTTTCATAAAACGACGCACATCGCGGCAAGTTGGAATCAACAAAACAAAAACTCAAACTCAAACAACAAGAGCCGGGCAAACAAAGCGCTCTACATTTAAACAAAACGTTGCAATATGAAACAAATTAAAATGCATATTGTTTGTGCGAGGGAATGGAATGAGGCAGGCATTAAACGTCATCACAAAAGATTTTAACCATATCTGGCAGTTCGTTTTCTGCACTTTCGAGGAGTTTATTAGCTAGCAGACTACGCTTGCACAAGGTAAAAAATATAAGAGCTATAATACTCTGGACTTTTGAATTTATATCCGGATTTTATTTAGGAATTAATGTATTTTTTCCATTACTCTAGAAGGGCTTCTTTCTCTGTCCTTTTGAACATAAAAACTTCTAAACCGGATTGACTTACACATTTTCTTTCATCGCATTGAATGGAGTGTAACCCAAAATGAAACACCGAATTTGAAGAGAATTTGGCCAGGCCTAAGGACCATCTCTGTAAGCCAGCCTCAATCTGAATCTGAAGCCGCAACTTTCTCCTCCTCCATTGTCCCCTTTCAATTTTTATTTACCATTTTTTTTTTTTTACAAATAATTGCGCATACGCCACGCTGACTCTTGTGTATCTGTTCCTCAATGCATTTGCTTTTCTCCAGCGCCACGAAAGTACCATTGCAGCAATTTTACATTGAAATTATACAAGGCAACTCCTCCACAATAAAGGAAAGACTTACTCCTTCCATCCCCTTCCAGAGGCATTGCCCCTCGCTTTTGTTGTGCAAACAGACAAAACCTCAATAAAAATGTTGCAACAATATTTGCAGCTTACGCGGGAGAAATCTTTTACAATACAAGGTACAAGAATATATATGCACAATATATATATATATACAAACGTACCTGTTCGTATACTTTTTATTTTATGCAATTTTTCTTTGGCACTTCTTTTCCGCTCGTGGCAGCCAAAAAACCTGCTGCCATCGTTTTCACATTAACAGCCAAAGCGAAGCGTATGCAACTGCCAGATCGCAGGAGGAAAAAGGACTGAGAGCTCAGGACGCAGGACGAACGTCCTTGTGCATTTTGTGCTGTGCTCAGCCAGCGAGAGCGAGAAATTTCCCAGCAGGCAAATATATTTTTCAATAGCGTCGCTGGCGACGTGATTAATGCAAATAAAATAAAATAAAGTAAAAACGTAGTGGCATTGCTGGTTGCAAGTGCCAGTGCATCGTTGTCCTGCATAAATTTAAAGTGCTCGCAATGTTACACTTGAGACATCCGTGGCCTCGATAAGGCCAAAAAGGACAGTCTTCCTTTTAGCCATTAAAAGCCGCACGTAGCTCATAAAGTTAATCAGCCAGCACTTTGAGCCGTTTTTCATACCACACTCGCCGTCGCCGGCGAGAAAACCAACAAAATACAAAATTTGTGAAAACCAAAAACACAAAAAAAATGGAAATCAAAATCAACACAAGCGATTCGCACCGCACAACTACAAAGACCACGCCCCCAAGCACCCACATTCCACCCATGTTTGCGGGATAGGTTGGAAATCTATGCGCGGCATGCACAAATTTATCGCTGGCATGTTTTATGCAACCTTCACCCAAATGCCAAAGTCCTGGTCGCGGTCACAGTGGCCAATATGCTCCCGTCCAGGCTGCATCCATTCCACTCACGATTCGTGACCGACCACCTCCCCGCGCCCGATCTGCCCATTGAACCCATCAACCAGGCAGCCAGCAGCGAGTGGAGTCCCTTGTGTGTTCGCTTTTTGATGTTTTGAGGTTTTGGCGCTAAAAAATGCCTTGCCCCACGGCGTTCGACAAAAAACTATTGGCATTTTTTTGCGAGCCGCATGCCCTGGCATCTCAGGCATGGCTATGCCAGCGATAGAGGCCCGGATTCAAAAGGGGAGCTTCTGGACCCTCACATATGCAGAATGCCACCACGACTTCTGGCAGCTCACTAGTTGTGTTCACGATGGCCAAGCAGGGCTGTCAGTTCCAGAAGTGCACCACTTGGAAAGCTTAAAATATATATGAAAATAGAAAAACCGTTCCTAATAAACCCGTTTAGAATTTAATAAATTAAATTAAGGTTTAACTGATTTTTAAGGTAAACGAATCTAAAAAGCTCAGCAAATGCAATTCAGGCCAACTAACGAATAACACTTTGGCGTTGCACCATTTTTTTTTTTTGGCGATGGTGTAGTTCAATTCAAACTTAATAGACTTGATAGTTTTTTAATCTACTTGATTTGGCTATAAACCAGTTGAGTGAACATCACTTGTGACCAGTTGCGAAGCCATTGATTGGCAGACAAAGTGTAGCGCGAAATTGAAATATTGAGCCAGCTGCGAGTAGTTCAACCGCAGCCTGCCGCAGGGTTTGGCTAATGGAGGTTAGGGGGTCAGTTTAGGGTCTCTAATTAAATATGAAATCAGAGCTCCGGCTAATGGTAATGGCATCCAGAACGGGCCTAATGCAATCAGCTAGGTAGCTTTTGATTGCTTCAAAGGCCGCCGGCTAAGTTGGCCCTGCCTTGCACTCAGAAGAAATTCAACGTTTCCTAAAATATTTAAAATATATAAAAATATTACATATTACATTACATTAGTTACCTTCAATATAACAATGAAACTATTGAAATTCTCATATCGTAAGTTGATATTTGTAAGCTTTTTCTGACTTATCTCAGATTATAATTTTTAAAAATTTCAGTTACTTTTAAATTTCCCGCTTTTTTAAATGAACTTTATTTCTTTTCAGTTTAAGTGCCTGCCTTTAATAGATCTTTTCGCTGTCGCCGCCGAGTAATGTCTGCCTTATGGGCGAGTCAATCTCGAGTCAAGTTCATCTCCTCGACTGCCTTTTTCGCTCGCTCAGCTGCCGCACACGCCTGACTGGCCTCCTCTGGTTCCCGAAAACAATTGACACTTGCCGACAATCTGCAACCAGCATCAACGTCTCGCTGTGCCACCCACAACCCCCTGCAAGTCCACTCCCCACACCCACCCAGAGAATCTACATTGTCATGCGGCTATGCTGCAGTTTTTCCAGTTTCGCAAGGAAAGAGCAAGGAGCCTGGGATCCAAAAAGAAGACCGAAGAAAGTGAGGAGCGTAGAAAATGGCACTCGAAAGCTGCGGAAAAGTCGTGATTGCAGTCGAAAACGCTTAGCAAGACGTCGAAGGGGCGTGGCAGTGGGCGGGCAAGTGGGGACACGCTCAAAGCGAGCCATAAGAAAATAAAGCGAACGGCAAACATGGAGAATTTGAAGTGAAGTCAAGTCTCGGATAGCTGCAGCCACTAAGAACTTGAGACCAAGGTGAGGAAAGGCATTGTTAGATGCCTTCGCTGTTCAAACAGTCATGTGTGGTGCACTGAGAACAATCAATTTATACAAAAAACTAAGCCAATATTCCATATACCACCCTCAAAAGCATGATTAAACATTTTTAAAACCTATTTAGGCCAAGATTTTGAAAAAACAATAAGTTCATTGGCATTTAAAACGACCAAATTGCTAGTCTTTCATAATGTGTTTAAAATCTTGAAGTCAAGTAAAAAATTAATCAGAAACTTGAGACAAATGATATAATATTGTTTTCGTCTGTGTCCTTTCGCTGAGTAGTCAGGGATCTGATTCCTGGCCCTTTTAATTCAGCCAAGGATCCACATGAAAACTGAACGACCTAGAGACTTGAAGACCCTACGTTCGGACAGGACTTGCTTCATTTGAGGGGATGGCTCCTTTGTCAATGTTTATTGTGTAAATTACAAGAGAGAGCGCAGCATAGACAACAAATAACTGTAATGGCTTTGTTTTGGTCATGGCTCATGGCTTATAGCTCAGGTGGCCCGAAAGGAGGCGAAGGACACTGCCTCATTGTGCTTAGTCGCTCCCGCGTCCCTCGGCCAAGGCGGCATAAGAATAAAAAAAAAAAAACGAAATATATATAAAAACAAAAACAGTTAGATAAAAAATCATCATAATGGCGAGCGCAAAAAAATGCGCCAAGGCTGCGGCGGCAACAAAAGCATTTCGTTGCGAGCCACACGGCTCGGGGTCCTTAAAGTCCTAGAGTTCTGGACAGGGCTAGATCTTCCACCAGCTTCCTTCCGCGAACTCTGGCCACATTTGCGGTTGCCAAGGCGCATCATAAAAATGTTAATGAAGTTCGCATGCCCGCACCACCTCACCCATCAATTCTGCTTTGAAGTCGGGCTCCAGGAAAAGCTGAAAGAAAAAGAAAAATGAAAGGAAATATCTAAAAGCAGAAAATATCTTCATCAAATAAAATAGAAATTAAGTTTGACCCAGAAAGGCACACGAAGTGCCTGTAAAATTGTAATCTCACAAGCCTAAGTTCTCAGCCACCCAATGATATGTTGCAAAAATACTAGAGTGATGCGAAATCACAAGTTTAAACGGAAAATATGCCACCAAAAGGGGCCACCAAAATGGTTTGTTTTTGAAACAATCCTTTCGTTTGGAGAATTTCCGATACGAGTATAGTATGAAATTCCAGCCTATTCTGGTGATACATCCGATCACATATGGACATGGGCATCTATGTTTGCTGTGATTGCGTGGGCAATGTGCTCGTGTCCATAGGACTGACAGCCTGGCTCTACAGTTTCGGTGCACCGAAAATATGATAAATGACATTTTCCACTTGTTTTCCATGATGATAATTTATACTCCGTTCGCTTTGCAGGCACGAATTAGTCCCAGTACCGCCCTGCAAAAGTGCCGGCGGCAACAATTTTCATTTATATTTTCACTCCTCTTTTTTTTTGCCAACAATTTTTACTTGCACATTTGCTTGCCAAAAATAAAGGAAAAAAAAAGAATGGGGAATGGGGGAAAAAGGCAGCAGAACAGAAGATATATATAATAAAAGGAAAGGAAAATTCGCAACGTTGATGGATGATGAATAATGATTGAAGCCATGTTGCCAGCCCTTGAAATGCCACCCACTCCCAACTTTTTGTCATATATGGCTGTTGGCGTTTTTACGTTTGCTTATGTCAATTTCGCTCCAGGGAAATTACATACATTTCGTTTGTATCGCCCAAAATTAGTAGGTGGCTTGCAAAGCAGCTGCGAGAGGAAAAAAAGGAAAACAGCACGAAATTTGTGGAAAATTCGTACTCAAAAACAACAACAGCAGAAGAAACCATAATTTGGCCTTAGCTGTAAATGCCCCACAGGCCAAGGGCAAGTTATCTTCTTGCTCTAACCAGCAAAATCCGAAACACCGGAATTCTCCAACTCCCTTTCTTCGAGTCCTGGCCATGAAAAGATTGTCATACCATTACGTTTTCCTTGGAGAATCCTAAATGCGCTGGAGTTCACAGCTGCTGCTGCTCTCATATTTGTTTATCAGTTTGAGGAGAGCTCGCTTCATTAAGGCAAAATAAATACAAATTGCAAATTGGTTTCGCTTGACAAATGAACTGCCGCCCGGACCATATTAAAATTTAATGAATTTCGAAATTAAGTTGGGTCAGGACATTTTATTGTTGCTCTTATTCACCTGTTACAGATGGCGCTAAATAATGGGACTTTTTCCGCGTCGTTTGTAACATTTCGAGGTGGAATTAAAAAAGTAAATTAGCATTAGAGGAGATAGGAAAATACGTCATTAATTTAAGCCAGTTCAAAGCATATTTAATTGAATATATTAATCAGAAATGATTGGATAACAAAATAATTAAGTAAATAAATTAACAAAATTGAACCTTACTTATAATATAAAGATTTTTGAATTATTTCTGATAAAATTTTGTTTGCTCTTGCGTTTTTCGATATTCTAGATTTTAGGTCGAATTTAAAATAAAGGTAGCACAACTGTATGCCCAATTTTTAAAATGCAATAAAATATTACAGCCAAAGCTGGGTGAACTAACAAATCGAAGCTGTTGACGGCTTTTCCACTCTGACACCTTTGTTTGCTAGTTTAAAAGCTGCCCTTTACGAGCGGTGCATGTGTGAGTATATTGTGTGTGTGTATGTGAGTGCGGGGTGACTGTGTGTGCATTTCCGGTTTGGCGCTTGCCACGGAGACGTCGTTACCAGCGTCAGAGGCGTCCATTTTGCTGTTGCCTCGGTTGTTTTGTGCAGCTTAAAATGCAAAAATAAATACCACACGCATACACACACACACGTGGCAGCTTTCACCGCTCTCTTTCGCTCGACTTTCTCCTGCTTTTGAGCTCAAGTTTATATTAC
Organism: Drosophila simulans; assembly: GCF_016746395.2. NCBI lineage: Eukaryota > Metazoa > Arthropoda > Insecta > Diptera > Drosophilidae > Drosophila > Drosophila simulans. The sequence goes on from NC_052522.2 coordinate 6,508,425, forward strand.
GCTTCGCCTGTTAACCGCAGCTTCACTGCAGATTGATGTGGCTGTGTGCGTGCGTGTGTGTGTGTGTGTTGGTATGGCTGACGCCCAGCTAAGCACTGCTGATTGAATTCTTTTGTGCTGTGATTTTGCAACACTTTGGCGGCTCTTGGCCCACTTTGCCAGACCTCTCACCTCGCAACACTCGACCCCTTGGCCCCACCACTTCCGGCCAACAGAATCCATCCAGGCGTGCACCCTTTTGGCCGCCAACATTTAAAGTAGCAAATTTCCACACACTCGCGGCAAAGGTGCAAAGTGTGCATATAAAATTTGCACCTGTATGCAAGCAACATTTTTCGTTTTGTACATATATTTGTTGCCGTTTTTCACTTTCATTCACCTAAAAAAAAGAAAACAGAGGAGAATAGCAGAGAAAGAAAAGCGGGAAATGTACACAAGAGCAACTGGAGGAAAAACGAAATGCAAAGCAGCAGCAGCTGCTAAATTGTCGTGCGGCGCATAAAACTCTTTCTTTTTCTTTCGGGCCCAAGTGTTTGGCCAAGACATAAAACATTTTCGCAGTGAGTGAAATTAAATGCCAGCATGACACTGAAATGCAGCCCCATGCAGTGTGCCAAGAAGACGAGGCCATTAAAATGCGCCAACTTGGCGTTCTGGTTGCGGAAGTGTGGCCCATATATACATAGTATGGCCAAGAGATATATGGCCATGTTCCGGCGCCCACTAACGCCACAATGGCTGCTCTACACCTATATCAGTTCGGCGCCAGTAGTCGAAAAACGTTCGAAATAGAGATAGGTCTACTAATCGGAACACGTTCTCAATCTTTAACTGCACTAAGCAAATATAAAGATCATGCGCGCCATTATCCAACTTTGCTTGCCGTTTACATTAACTTTTTAATTAGGGATTTGAAAGTGTATCTTTTTTTCAGTAAAAGAAATTATTTCTTTTTTATAAAAAATACCTTGCAATTGTATACGCTTTGAACTGTTAAGGTATGCAGGAGCCCAGCCTTTCATTGAAGCAATCTTTTATTTGAGTGAAGTTATCCCAGCCGATTTGCGAAGTGTAATTAAAAATGCAGGGCAACCAGTAGAATCTCCCCTTTTTTCGCAGAATCCCCGCATTGCATACTTCTGGGCGTCGTTTAACTTTGCACTTAAGAAGGAGAAGCAGAGAGCGAGCAAACGTAAATATCATTTGCATTCTTAAGTGGAGCGCCGTGGGCAGCGAGCGCCTTTAAGCAGCTCGCTTGGCTAGCAAACTGGCCGAAACCGGGGGAAGTCCCTGGCAAAATACTGGGGGTTAAGCCATGGCTATAAACTGGCCCCGGGGCAGCAAGCGCGGCGAAAGCGCGGCAACCGCGGGCGGCAGCAAATCAACGCCACGGCCACTGCGGGCGCCTTTTAGGGCCATAAAATCAGCTAAAAGCAGCCACAAAACACCAAAGTGCCAGTGGATCAGCGGGCCAGCCGTGAGCCGCCGGCACGGAATTTATTTCAATAAAATGTGCATTAGCAGAGGGCATGCAACAAATAACTTGAGGCTTTTAGTGTGCACCAAAGTATGCACTGCAGTTGCTGGGGAATGCAAACCGTACCGAAACAAAACAAACCGGTACACAGAACCAGCCAGGAGTCACATACACATATTAATACGAGCTGGAAAGTCTGGGAGTCGTCTTAGCAGATTTGCTAATACCCCAAAGTATGAAGCATTTTACCCATGAGTAACTCTATTTGAAATCCATTACTGCCAACGAGTCTGCCAACAATAAAAACTGCAAAAGTTTCAAATTTATGTCAAAAAAAAAAAAAAGAAGTGGCAGAAGAAAAAGAAGCATGATGCAGAAAAGGCAGTAAAGCCATGAAAAGAACTCAACACTGGAAAAAGCCAAAAAGTAGAACACGGCTGAGGGGTAAAAATGGGGGCAAACGGGGAATCGTTCAGTGAGCAAAAACCCAAACTTGAACAATGGAAAATGTGTCGTAGCATCTAAAGTGGAGGAGTACACTCTGCCATTGAGGTTTTACTGCTCTTGTTGCTATAATGAAACCGCAAATCAATCCGGGAGTGCTGAATTCTCTCAGAGCTATGATTAACTCGGTCAAACTCGACAGCTTATAAGTTAGTTCGTCACACTTAAAGCTACACATGCACCGCTGGTCACACTTCATTGTGCCGACTGTCATTATAATGTGGCATATTTTCACTAGGTTTCAATTAAAATTGAAACAAAGGTGCTCTGGAAAACAGGACGGCAAATGGAATGGCCGTTGAAACTTTTTTCCAAGTGCCATTTGGCATACAAAGAGAGATGATAAGAGTGAAACACTCAAGTATGCCCCTTATATGAAGAATGCACAACAAAAGCATAGTCAAACAGCTTTTTTCCCAGGACCAAAGAAATCTCCTGCGATATAGAACTTGTGTGAGACATAACTCCGCATACACATTCTAAGAAATAGCTTTTAATTTAAGCATTTTTGGTATATCCTTTACGCAAACGATAAGTTTCCTCTGTGCATTTTTTAAAGGAGAGAGACATGTGAATTTAATAGGCGACCAGCATCTTTAATAGTAAAATAGATTAATAGTTTTGTTTTTTTTTTAATAATAAGTGATTGATCACACGGCAGGCATTACTTCTGTCTCATGGAATATTTAATGACCAACTATATATACCCTCTTGATTTACTGACTGATTCGCTGTCGGAGGAAACATGCTTATGCCATTCAAAACACAAAGCAGTTGGCAACGAAAGTATTCGACATTGATGAAGACCTCCCTCAATCTGTTGATTAGCTTGGAGTTCGGAACGTTCAATCGTCCAGTTATCGATGCCGAAGCAACCGGGTAACCCACACGTCACTCATATTTTTGGGAAGCCAAAGACTGCAGTTTTACTTGCCTTGGCCCGGCTTAATGGCGATTCCATGTTGGCCCTAACCCTGGACTTGACTTGATGTGACGGCCAGTGTCATTGGCTCTTCAGCAGGGATTCTCGAGCAGGTGGAGAGGACTGCTTTGATTTGCATTTGGGAAAACATTTCCTGGCCCAACAATGCCATGCCGAGTTGTAAATATTCGGAATGGGCCAGCGTTATTGTTGCCTGGACATAAATCTTGCTCATTTTACAGCACACGCTTCTAAATGGCCTTTCGTTGACATTTTATTTAGCGCATATATATAAGCTTTATGCCTTATTTTTTTCCGGCATTTTTGTTTTCGGTTTGTCAGACTGGCTGACAGCGAAGCGATTTGAGCGGACAGCGATTTTAGCATTTGGCCGTGTTGAAAAGCTTATAAAAATTACGAACGGCAATGAGTGGAAAAACTTGGCAGGTTGGAAATTAGATTTTGAATATTTTATGCGGCTCTTGGTGGCCAAAGACATGTATAAAATTTATAAACAAATTCTTTTTAAATGCTGGCACTTTTCAAATTCCAATCTGGCTGTCATGTCAGCTTGACAATTTGCCCAGTCAGTTGCACGAAATGGAAATATTTGAATGCATAATCTGAGCCAACATGGGTGCAAAACAGAATATGTATATATACAGCTGCGGTTAAAATAATAGCACTACTGCAGGTGGAAAGTTGATTTCCTAAAAAAAGGTATTGAATGTTTATTTTTTTTAAAGTCTGATTGCATGAATAATAAGTACCATATGTTGTCTCTCTAAGCAAGAAATTTTGACTCTCTCAATGTAACGGTTCTTTTTGTTTTTGGGCACTTTCTGCAAAAGGGCGCTAAATGAGGCGGTAACAAAAATAGCACTGACCACGTTTTTGCTAAATAAAATTAATAGGAGTGATTGCTTTGGGTTTTTTTTCGACATATTTTGAAAAAAGGAGTTGCATTAAAGGTTTAAATTGAATTTTTTTCAAAAGAAGACCAAAAATTCTCTAGTTATGGGTCGGGGAAAGCATTTTACCGTCGAAATAAGGAATTTGATTAAAAACATGATCTGTGAAGGTAAAACCTACGCTAAAATGAGACGGTTTTTTTTGTTTTTCAAACAATATGATCCGCAACGCACTGCTGTTTTTCGAAAATAACGAAAAACGTGGAAGAAAGCCCTCTATGTCCAATGTGGAGATCAAGCGCTTGGTTCGGCAAAGCAAGAAGGAGCCTTTTAAGCCGGTGACGGAACTGAAGAAGGAGCTTCAGATATCTGCAAACGTGGAAAAAGTTCGCAAACACTTAAGACAAAACAACCATAATGTGTGCAGTCCCAGAAAAGTCCCGCTTTTGACTGTGAAGCATGTGGCAAAGCGAATCGAATATGCCAAGATACGCAAAGACTGGCCTGTGGAGAAGTGGCGACACATTTTGTGGTCAGATGAGAGCAAAATTGGGTTTTTTGGTTGGAAAGGCTCTCGGTCTTATGTTCGGCGTCCACCACGAACTGAAAATAATCCTCGCTTCACCTTTAAGACGGTAATGCACTAGGGATCAAACATCATGGTATGGGCGTGCTTTTCATACTATGGAGTAGATCCGATTCATATGATTCAAGGCATCATGGATCAGCACATTTACACAGATATCCTGGAAAATGTGATGGCGCTATATGCCGAGGATGAAATGCCGTTTTTTTGGACATTTCAACAGGATAACGACCCAAAACACACGAGGAAGAAGGCTCGAAAGTGGTTTGAGCAGAAATCGATCCGAGTAATGATCAGTCACCCGACTTGAATCCAATCGAAAAACTTTGTGATGACGTGAAAAAAAGGTTTCTGAAGCCAAGCCCAACCATAACGAGAAACTTTGGATTCATGGGGGATCGAGGATCAAGGATTCATGGAGCAAAATTCCTCAAAAACGGTACCAGGACTTGGTGGACTCCATGCCAAGAGGATGCGCAGCTGTCATTGCCTACAATGGTCACGCAACCAAATATTAAGATTCTTTAAACATAGTTCTTAAGATATAATCCATTTGTTGAACTCTTATTTTATTTTTTAGTTAATTTTAGCAAAATACGAGAAACAGTGCTATTTTTGTTACCGCCTAAATTTGGAGGTTTTTCTTTGTTTTACCAATTATTTTTAAAATATCCATTAGATCTGTTACCAATTTTATTATTTCAATTGAAAATCATTGTAGTATTTAAGATTAGTGGAAAAAATTTTGAAAAAATTTCAGAAAATAGAGAAACGATGGGGCAAACACGAAATGTGCTTTTGGTGCTATTATTGTTACCGCAACTGTACATATAAACGTACTTCGCCTTGGCTTGGCTATGATTCCTGAAAGGTGGCAATGCTTACTATGTTCTCGACTTCCCCGGGTGATAAATAAAATAATATAAAATTCAGCTGCTGGAGCTACTTTGCTCAGGTTGCCGGTTTCTGATTCCAGGTTAAAGGCAATTTTCCTGACACACCCTGAGCTGTAATCAAATTTAATGGCCTACCTCAAAAGCCAATTCAATTTACACTGAATCAAAGCGAGCTGCTGGCTGGCTGCTCTTGCTACTTCTGCTTCAGGCCTCGGCTTACAGTGCGTATGAGCAACGAATGGCAATGTGATTAGCAGGCACTTTGATGACTTCATAGACAATTTGGCTTTTGTTTTTCGCCCCACACCGGCCTGAGCAGCTTCTGAGAACCTTTTTGTGCCACTAAATTCTTTGTTAATGTGCCATTTAACGGCGCGGACCAGAGAGTCAAAGTCAAGTCGGGTAATTTCCTTTAATGGCTTTTCATTTCATCGATAGTGACACTTTCAATGGCCATCGTGATGCCGTAAAAAAGACAACTACACAACGGGGGCGTGGTCAATTACTAAGCCCCCGCACCCTTCCGAAAAATAAGTGCTAAACAGGAAATGATTTTCTGGCCACTCTCAACCCTCTGGTAATGAAATCATGAATTAGATTTTGAGCTTGAAAATTGTTATTGTTTTCGGCCAACTGACTGGCTAAATGACTTTCGTACAGCATTGTGTGCGTGTGTGTGTGTGTGTGTGCGTTGGTATGGGTTTCTGGATGTGCTTGGTTGGTATCTCTGTGTGTGCAGGGGAGTGTGATCCTGGGTCCTGGAATGGCTTGCTTTGAATGCCGGCTGCCTCGTAGCATATTCCCCAAATGTCTATAAATCCTTTTTAAATGTTTTTAAGCTTTTGTTGGACATTTTCAGTACTAGCTGCAGTCTGCAGTAGCAGCAGTAAGCCAGGAAAATTGGGGAGAAGGACGGGGAGGAGGAGCTGTGGGAAAACTGGGAAATGGGGAGCCAACCAGCACTCACACACATACAAACCCAAAAGGGAACAATATTAACGTGTCAACGAGAATTTATGTTTACCGCAACTGGACAACTTTCAAAAGCAGCTTCAGCATCCTGCTCCTTTTCTGTTTGAGTGCCTGTGTGTGTGTGTTTGTGCGGAAGTGGCAGCAAATGCTTTACTGTCTCGCCAGTTGGTATTTCTTTCCGCCTTTTTTTTTTTGGTCCATTGTTGCCACAGAGCTTTGGCACACATACGAAAACGAATCGAGAGCCTCGCATGCAAATGATCCATAAATATCAACACTTTTGCTGCCCAGCAATTGAGAATGCTCTGGCTAAAAGTGGCCAGCAATTTATCGCCCTCTCTCGCTCTGCCCGATAGCCCCCTCTCACTTCCACCCGCCTTGTACTATGTGTGCTTATGGTAATTGTGCTGAAAACTTGAAGCATTTTGCGGTCTGCGCAGGTCCCTTTGGCCAGGGACTTGAAATGTTGGCGGGCCGTACATAAATAAATTACATTTGTTGCTCATTAAGCATTGAGTGGCCAGCAGGATGAGGCCGAAGGATACGCTCGTTTGGCTTGGCTAGGGATATCTCACATGGGTATGTGTGCCTATGTGTGTGTGCGCCCATTCAGTATACTCGACATTTGGGTCTGCTTTAAAGCGTTAATTCGCTTTCGAGGGTGTGTATAATGAAGGGCTCAATAATTGAGTGACTACCGAATTGATTATTTAAGCCTCAATTACCGGAATCACAGCATGTCTCTTGCCTGACAGACGCCACACATAATTAATAATTATTGGAATTTTCCAAGGGGGAACACGAACCGTATGTACGGGTCACATTCCAAACTAAGTTCTTTACCCCCCTCGGGCAATGCGACAAATCCGGAGCCCAAAAAAATCTCAAGTCCAAAATAAACACAAACAGTGGAATATTATTGGGGGTTTCGGAGCGGCGCAAAAGTGGACCAAATATGGCCAAGGCATGTTGACCAAGGCAGTTCAAGCAGCGTATAAAATTCATAAAATATCCGCACTTGTACCGGGCTAAAACTAAAAACCCAAGGCCCGGACTAACAGTTCAAGATTTTTCTATATTTCCCTTATTTATGTTTTGAGTGCAAACAATTTTCTTGGCTCCGAATCTACTATTTTCTCCCTGCCCATCTCTGTATTTTCTGCGGATGTGCTTTTGCTTTTGTCAGCTGCTCATGTGGGGCACCCCCTGCCAGCCCGGTGGGCGTGGTCAATTCATTATGGCTTGGATATTTCATAGTCAAGTATTTCAAAAGAATTTTGTACATGGAGAGAAGAACATTATCTTTAAGGGAGATTGATTGACCATCATTTAAGATACTTAAGCGGGCTTTAAAGGATGAAATAATTGTAGTGCGTAGTAGTTTTGCCTTTTAAGTAGTATATTTCATACGAATTTCTAAGAGATCGAAACTAAAGAAATAAATTTAGGAAAGAATAAGTTGCACTCATCTAAAATGTATTTGAAAAATGTTTTTAGAGTTTTACATTACCTTCCTCAGTTGCGATTTTAGACTTTTTTATGCCAAAAGCAGTAACCTCGTAGCCGAAACGTTTGAAAACTGATTGGTGTTGTCGTTTTTGGTGGTAACGGTGGTAAAAGTTGGTCAAACTTAATTGACATGCAAAGGGCGGAAAGGGTGATCCCCGGACAACAATCAAAATAGAAACAACTATCGATGTGCGCAAGGGAAATAATTTGGATCAATTTTACATTATTGGTCACTCAATTCACACTCCACGGGCGGTGTCCATAATGTTCGGTTTAATCAGAATGAACAAAGTCATAGGATCGGTATCGAACGGCTGTCATTGTTTCAAATGCAAATCATCCGAACAGACCCCTAAACAGCACACAGGAGGGCCTCCAAAGAGCAACGGTATTGTCTCCATCAGTGCCCAAAACCTCCCCACTCTGCCCCTTTTTCCCTATTTCCCCATTTTCCCACCTCCAACTGCATCTAAACCCATTGTTGTTATTATTGCTGTTTGATTTATGCCCATTGCGTGTGCATTTAAGTGCAAATTGTAGCCATGTTACGGATGCCTCTAAATTCCCATCCCCCCAATCACCGATTTCCCCAGCATTGTATTTGTATATTGCATTTTGTAAACATTTAATATTCCAATTATGTCGCACAATTGAATTGCAGCCATGGGCATTTTGATTTTGGTTTTGATTTTCTTATGGGAGCGAACCCACTCTGTTGACGTATTCATGACTGATGTTTTAGCTAAAGCTGGCTTATCCTGTTTTTCACATACAACTACAAAGCATATCGAAATTAATATTGAAATTATGGAAACTCTGCTATTTATACCTCATTTTCTTCACTTCCAAACAAAAAATGTTTGATAGTCTTATAACGTATGGATTTGTGAAAGTAATTACGCTTACTTAGGATTATGTGTGCATTGAAATTCAATGAAGTTAAGGAATAATGTATTCACATATATTTTGGTATATTGTCTATTTCAATCACTTTAGATAATCACATGTGATTGTAAGTTAGAGCTTAACATAATTTAAGTCTTAGCAGAGCTGTTTCCCCTTCCTATAAAAATCACCCCCTTTTTTGGCTACAAGAGCTCTTACATTCCACAAACTAACAGAGACGCTAAAATGTTCACCCCACTCAATGTTACGCGTTAACATCCCCTATAAAGGCAACGTAGCTGTTAGGAGATAACAGCGAATTTCCCCTGTTAAATGGGAACAGTTATATGTATAAGTTAACACAATCACAAAACACCCGAAATATAGTCGTAAGCCTCAAGTGCTTTTCCCATCTATAGATCGAGCTTTACCTATAAGAAACTGTAACTTGTTAAGCTTTAGAGATAAGAACTCTTGCTATACTTAAGTTAGTCGATTTTGGAAGATCAGAAGCGTCGGTCATCGCCACGTACTTACTATTCGTCTCATTAAGTGCAGACCGCGCAAGCCCTATTGTAATTAATAAACTTACGCTAATAAATATATGGAAAATCTACTAAAATGCTAATTGGCGCCCAAACGGATATAAAAACCTACGATAACTGAATAATTATAAATAAATAACAAAAGGAGGATCCGGAGACAAAACCAGCGGCTTTGGCTAATTAACTCTAACCTAAGAAATAAAAATTTCGTGATTACATAAAATATAATATTAATTACTCAGACCATCTACCTTAAAATTGTTTGTTAATCACTATTATTATATTGTAAGTATAACGCTTATTGAACGAATTAAAAATATTATTATTATTATTATATTATAACCTATGCAAAGAGTATTGATAATAAAAATACATGAGTGACAGTGATAACCTTTTAGACAACTTAGTGTCAAGCTTAAATAAATGGTCAGCGCACCAGGCAAGTAGGCAAAACAGTGCAGAAAAAAATAATAAGTCATCAGATAATTGGTGGTCAAAAACAAAGACAACTAGCGAAATGGAATTTGAAGCTCAGTTAAAAGCGATCGTAGAGAGTGCTGTTGCCGGTGCGCTCGCAGTCCAAAAACAATCATTTGAAAAGCAATTGCAGGAGATGAATGAGCGAATCGGGAAATTAACAGTGAACACCCCAGAGGTGGAAACTTATGTAGATGCTGAAATTAGACCAGGTGTTGTCTGTAACGAGCCTCTAGATATAATTAAATCTCTGCCAGATTTTGATGGCAAAAGTGAAACATATGTGTCGTGGAGAAAAGCGGCTCATGTCGCTTTTAAAGTTTTCAAAGATTACGAGGGAAGTTCAACATTTTACCAAGCTCTTGGTATTATGCGAAATAAAATAAAAGGTCCAGCGAATACAGTATTGGCTTCTTTTAATACTCCGTTACATTTCAAAGCAATGATCAGCCGTCTTGATTTCACATATTCTGACAAAAGGCCGATCTATCTAATCGAACAAGAGCTATCAACTTTGCGACAGGGAGACATGACTCTTACTGAATTCTACGATGAAGTCGAGAAAAAACTGACCCTACTTACCAACAAGACAATAATGACATTTGATAGTGCCTTGGCGATGTCACTGAATGAAAAGTACAGGACGGACGCGTTACGTGTATTTGTAACCGGAGCTAAGAAATCGTTGAGCGACATTCTTTTTGCAAAAGGTCCAAAAGATTTACCAACTGCTCTCGCTTTAGCGCAAGAGGTCGAGTCGAACCATGAGCGTTACCAATTCGCCCTTATTTATTCTAAAAATATTGGAGACAGGGGTCAGAAAATCGAACAAAAGCACAGCGATAAGGATAAAAACTCAATCATGCCCATGCAAACTAAAAACCCATATTTTAGCAAGCGTCAGGTGCATACTTATGATAACCAGGAAAGACAAGATCCAGTCCAGTTAACAAATCCTGATGTATCCATGCGATCTAGAAGAACTGGAAATTTTGGACAAGCTCCATTTCCGACTCAGGGAAATATTTGGCCATCCCAACAGCAAAATTCTTGGCCATCTCAACAACAATATTCTTGGCCATCCCAACAACAAAATTCATTTCGAACACAAAATCAATTCGCATCGCAACCCCAACAGCAAAACACAAGTCAGGCTCAGGGACATTTTGGGTATGCGCAAGCATCAAAAAGACCAACGAGTGGCAGTGCAAGGTTTACAGGGCCAAAACAGCAGAGGATCAACTACTTACCTCATGAGAAAGGTCAATGTGAGGAAGATACAGACGGTTATCAAAAGGAGGCAGAAGCGGAGGTTGATGATTATGAGGACGAACTAGTGAATTACGATCATGTTCATTTTTTAGCCACAAATCCCTGCTACCGTACATAGAAAGAGAGATAGCAGGGAGAACCATAAAACTTTTGATTGACACCGGGGCTTCGAAAAATTACATACAGCCCCTCCCTGAATTAAAAAACATAATGCCGGTACAAAATAAATTCACGGTAAAATCGCTTCATGGTTGCAACACCGTCAAACAGAAATGCTTTATTAAGCTATTTAACACATCTGTTCAATTCTTTATTCTTCCAAGTCTCTCTAGTTTTGACGCAATAATAGGACTTGACCTTTTGAAACAGGGAAATGCAACGTTAGATTTTAAGAACAAAACGTTGAATATCAACAATGAAGTGGAATCTATTCAGTTTTTGAGATGTGACAGCGTAAATTTCACCAACATAGAGAATATTGTGGTTCCAAATCAGATATCTAATAAATTCCATACAATGCTTCGAAACCGATTGGCCGTCTTTGCGGAACCGGAAGAAGCACTGCCGTATAATACCAACATTGTTGCCACAATACGTACTGAGGACGACCAACCCATTTACTCAAAACTCTATCCGTACCCCATGGGCGTATCGGATTTTGTGAATAAGGAGACACATGCTTTGTTAAAGGACGGAATTATCAGGCCCTCGTCGTCACCTTACAACAATCCGGTTTGGGTAGTCGATAAAAAAGGTACAGATGAAGAGGGAAATACTAAGAAAAGGTTGGTTATAGATTTTAGAAAACTAAATTTAAAAACAATCGACGACAAGTACCCTATACCAAACGTAGTATCCATCTTGTCAAATTTGGGAAAAGCCAGGTTCTTTACAACCCTTGACCTTAAATCGGGCTTTCACCAAATTCTGCTCGCAGAAAAGGATAGAGAGAAAACTGCCTTTTCAGTAGGAAATGGAAAATACGAGTTTTGCCGTTTGCCGTTTGGCTTGAAAAATGCCCCAAGTATTTTTCAACGTGCTATTGATGATGTTCTTAGGGACCGTATAGGAAAGTCATGTTACGTTTACGTTGATGACGTAATAATATTTTCAAACGGAATTGAGGACCACGTAAACGACGTTGCTTGGGTACTAGACAGACTGTCTGGGGCAAACATGAGGGTTTCTAAAGAGAAATCGTTTTTCTTCAAGGAAAGCGTCGAGTATCTCGGATTCATGGTGTCAAGTGGAGGTATCACAACCAGTCCTAGCAAAGTAGAGGCTATTCAGAAATATAATCAACCTACTAATCTGTTTAGTGTTCGATCGTTTTTAGGGCTAGCAAGTTATTACCGCTGCTTTATTAAGGACTTCGCCTCTATTGCTAGACCACTCACTGACATTCTGAAGGGTGAAAACGGAAAGGTTTCCGCAAGCCAGTCTAAAAAGATACCAATTTCTTTCGATGAAAGACAATGTTCTGCTTTTGAGAAGCTTAAAAATGTTCTTGTCTCCGAAAATGTAATGTTATTGTATCCCGATTATAGAAAAGCCTTTGACTTAACAACAGACGCTTCGGCTTTTGGCCTGGGAGCAGTCTTATCACAGGATGGCAAGCCTGTTACAATGATTTCGAGAACTTTACAGGATAGAGAACTTAATTTCGCAACAAATGAACGAGAACTTTTGGCCATCGTTTGGGCTTTAAAGTCTCTTAGGAACTATCTATATGGTGTCAAAAACTTAAACATTTTTACAGATCACCAGCCGTTAACATACGCCGTGTCAGATAGGAATCCAAATGCAAAAATCAAGAGATGGAAGGCGTTTATAGACGAACATAATGCTAAAATTTTCTATAAACCTGGCAAGGAGAACTATGTTGCCGATGCACTATCCAGGCAGGCTATTCATGTCCTAGAGGACGAACCCCAGTCAGACATTGCAACAATACATAGCGAAATTTCATTGACTTTTACAATCGAAACTATCGACAAGCCGGTTAACTGTTTTAGAAACCAAATTGTGATAGATGAGGGCACCGCAGACTCAACTCGAACTTTTGTTATTTTCGGAAGCAAGACAAGGCATCTAATACAGTTTCTAGACAAAGAGACCTTAATCGGAAGAATTCGTGATGTGGTTAAGCCGGATGTAGTGAATGCGATACACTGCGAATTACCTGTACTAGCTTTCATTCAAAACAGTCTTGTAAATGACTTTCCAGCAACAACCTTCCGACACACTATGAAAATGGTCAGCGACATTTTTAATCAAACTGAGCAACGGGAAATAGTGTCTTTGGAGCACAACAGAGCGCATAGGGCAGCACAGGAGAATGTAAAACAAATTCTTCAATACTACTTTTTCCCTAAAATGTCACAAATAGCCGCTACCTTTGTTGCTAACTGCTTGGTTTGTCAAAAAGCCAAATACGACCGCCATCCGCAAAAGCAAATCCTCGGGAGAACACCTATTCCGTCACATGTAGGCGAGACATTGCATGTTGATATATTTTCTACGGACAGGAATTACTTTTTGACATGTATTGACAAATTTTCCAAATTCGCTATTGTGCAACCAATCGGCTCTCGAACGATAACTGATTTAGAACCTGCAATTATGCAACTAATGAACTTTTTTCCCCATTCAAAGACAATATTTTGTGACAATGAACCGTCCATAAATTCCGAGTCAATCAAGTCACTTTTGAAAAATCGTTTTAATGTTGACATAGCGAACGCACCTCCACTTCATAGTACCTCAAACGGACAGGTTGAAAGGTTTCACAGCACGCTTTTAGAAATAGCTCGATGCCTGAAACTTGACAGTGGAATGAATGATACAGTCAACCTTATTCTTCAGGCAACAATAGAATACAATAAGACGGTGCACTCAGTCACCAATAGAAGACCGATCGACATTATTCATTCAACTCCTCCCGAATTGGCTAACGAGATAGTAGAAATGGTTAACGAAGCTCAGGAAAAACAGCTAAGAAGAGAAAATGTAACAAGACGAGACAGAACCTTTGAGGTGGGAGAAACCGTCATGGTAAAACAAAACAATCGCTTGGGAAATAAACTAACCCCACGGTATAGGGAAGAACTAATCGAAGCAGACCTCGGGACAACGGTCCTCATAAAAGGGAGGGTCGTTCATAAAGATAATCTACGCTAGGTTTAGTATTTCTTTTCCTTTTGTGACCATCGCCAAGTTAGCAAAATACAAACGTGAAATCTGAACACTAGTAAAAGAGTTTGCAAACATTTTTCAATTAAATATTTGTCAAATCCTTCTTATTTAATCTTTAAACATTTTGTATTATTTCCGCTTCATCCTCTTTAGAAAATTTTAAAGGTATGTGATGAAATGCTAGACCCGAATGATTTGAAAACTTAAAGTCCACGCAACCACAAATATTTCCTGAAACTACCATAGAAAATAAATGCATTACCAAAACGGCATAATAACAGTATAGCGCACTCACTCTAATTAGATTTCAAATTCCCGATTAAAAAAAAAAAAAAACACTAATGTTATCAATACCCTTTCCTGATTCTGTTCAACTAAATAGGAAAATCAATACTTGCAATCAATAAGCGTTTTACTACATACTTTAATATCAAAAATATCTGAATGAACTTTATTATAAAATTATAATTGTTATACTTAATTATTGTCAAAACTTTAGTATTAAAACTGTAACTACCTCTTAAGTAGATGAGAAGAGTAGAAGAGGGAATTAAGATCTATCAACGTAGTATCTGCTAAAGACGTAAAGATGCGGCAACTATTTCTGCGCCTGGGTACTGAAACGACGAACTGAATAATATCTGCCATCAGACGCCAACCAGAGTGCGTTCAACACATACGTTTTGATGGTCAACTAGTTCAACCAACATCAGCATCATCGTCGTCAACAAGTCGACGGTTACAATAAAGATTTTTTCCAAGTTCGCTACGATCATCTCCAGAACCTTGTTGCGAACCCATGACATGGAGAATCAGCAGCATTTACGAACTTCTCGGATCATCCAGACACGCAGAGCTGCCTTCCCTTCGATGGTTTAACGCAGTACCAGGTTGGCAGTATGGGAACTTAGTGCACAACCAATGTTACCCGTAAGATCCGCTTTCAAATAGATTTGCCAATTGTAAAAAGTCTGTGGACAGCCTTCGTCTTAGAAGGGGAGGAGTTAACACAATCACAAAACACCCGAAATATAGTCGTAAGCCTCAAGTGCTTTTCCCATCTATAGATCGAGCTTTACCTATAAGAAACTGTAACTTGTTAAGCTTTAGAGATAAGAACTCTTGCTATACTTAAGTTAGTCGATTTTGGAAGATCAGAAGCGTCGGTCATCGCCACGTACTTACTATTCGTCTCATTAAGTGCAGACCGCGCAAGCCCTATTGTAATTAATAAACTTACGCTAATAAATATATGGAAAATCTACTAAAATGATAATTTATACACCCAACCCCTTGTTAACTAACAGTGATGTTAACATACATTACTCATATTAAGCATTCAGTAAAATCCAAGTTCAGATGGGTCAAGAAAATGGTTTGCTAATGTGTCGGATGCAATTGAGACGTTCTAATTGGAGCTTGAACTTGGATGGAACTTCGGGCACCTTGCAAGAAAGGTCGGTGCCATGACTACGTGTAATGTACAAGCCAGAAGGTCCAGCAATACTATTTATGCGATAAGCATGTGTCCGTTTTCATATCAGTTATGCCCGACTCGAAGCGAGTTCATGTTCTAATTAGGGCCGAACAATTCAATTGTCTTGGAATCGGAGGCAGGGCAAGGGTAAGGGTTAATGGAAGGGGTGGCAAAACGTGAAGGAGTGGAGTGTAAATTATCAGCAGACAAACAATGGAAATTCATTTAAACAGCAAATACGGGGCAATGGAATTAGTTTGCATAACATCATTACACGTTTATTAAATTTTGCCCCATCCAACCTTCGGTGAAATTAAATGCAACCGAGCTGATATACAGATCATAATAGGGTCTGATTCCCGACCCATCCGATAAGCAGCTGTTGACCAGCCACATCGTCGAGGCACTTGAGAACACTTGGCTCTGCCCATTGAGCTCCAATCCAATGCCTCCGACTGCCCTAATTACTCTTGGCAACCGAGTTGAGTACTTAACTGGAATTGTATAAATATGTACGAGGATATTCCACTATAGTACATACATATATATGTGTATGTGAGCAGCATTCTAGGGGCAGCCAGGCGGAAGTCGGAATTTTTATGGGGGAGCCCGCTGAAACGGTTTAAATTGTCAATGGGTGCGGGCGGAAGGTTAAATAAATATACATTCTCTTCAACGAGGAAGTGCCTCCGACCGACCGCAGCTTAGTTCTGCCCTTAAGGGCAGTACCTCTTCAGGGGATTTTTAACCAGGGTATACTATAAAACATCAAAGCTTTTTGAGTGGATGCGTTTGAGGAAACATTAAAGTCTAGCCATTTGATGCTGTTTATGCAGCACGGAAACTTTGCGAGTGTCTGAAACAAAAGGCAAACAGAGGGGCAGTGCGACTGGAGCTTGACCTTCGACCTCGACTGGGAGCCTCCATGCGGGTCGGGGTCAATACAGCTCACCCATCCCATCCCATCCCCTACCCCCGTGCCCCTGCTGTCAGCTGGCCTGCCACTTAAGTGGGCTTTTAGTGGCCACACCCATTTTGTGCCTCCCGCCCCCTGCTGTTGTTGCTTTAACTTTTGAAATGTTTTCTCTTTCCAGCTTTTATTTTCTTTTCGGCTTTTTATTAGGGAGGGGGTACCATTTTCTATATTAATTTTTACACACGAGCTAGCATTCTGGGCATTTTTGATAAGCAAAATAATTATCCATACATATAGATTTATTATTTATGTTTTGCTTTCAGGGGCCAGGGCGGAAATTAAAGACTGCCTCGCCGAAGACAGTTGAGTGAAAATGCTGCAGCCGCAGGCTAAAATAAATTGAAATTTTCATGGCTATCCAGTTGGGCTGCGGACATAGAAAATGAAAGCGTAAAAAATCCAGGGCTCACAGACGAATGTCGAATGCAGTTCTCGCTTCTCTTCGCATGTGTTTATGATTAATTTCCTGGAATAAAACAAATATGATGCCTCGAGCGCATACGTGACAATGATTGGATTAGGCCATGGCCATGAAATTGCCCCTGAGGCGCTGACGAATCCTCCGGATTTGGATGAAAAGTTTTGCAAGCTTTTAAGTGTGCCCTTAATGGTGTTTACCCACCTATTATCCAGCCGACCTAAAGTTAATTTTAAATTCCGAGCTCAATTTCGCCCGGGTAATTGCTCATTTGAAAAGGGCAACTCAGCATCAGCATCAGCTTCATTTCGCCAAAAAGCTTTTGTGCTGGCGAAATATAGTATAAAAAGACACTCTTTATTTACTGTCAGCCACTTGGGCCAATTAATTGCTGTTATGGGCGAAAGCGAAGCGACTTGCCCCTTTGTGCGCTGTCACTACCAGCAGATTGCGGACTTTTCCGGAGATAGTGTGCGGGATGTTTTTAGCCAAGCGGAGTTGGTCGGTAGTTCCTACCCAGAAAGTACCTGTGTGAGCTCATTAACCAGGATGGCGGGAGGGGTATGCCAGAGTCCAGCGGATGGCATCACCATGGCGCATACTTGTTCCACCTCCAATTGGAAACTCAAACGGCTGCTCAAGCTGTTGCTTCTGCTTTTGCTCCCGCTGCTCCTGCTGTTGTCTGCCACGAGCATCCTTAGACGAGTTAAGTAGACTACTAAATGACGGCGGACTACGTCGGCTGATGATGAGCTTGCCTTGCCCCGGTTCTCGGTCTCGTCCTCGTTGTCCTTCTATATTCCTGATGAGGGTTGCCGTTGTCGAGTTGTCGACTTGACTCAGGCTGGAGATTGAAGATGGAGATGGAGATTGGGCGAAAGGGGGAAAGCGGGTAAGCGGGAAACGCCTCGCACTTAAGTGTGTTTTCAAAATTAAAGCCTGTTAATGAGATTCGCTTTGCTGACTCACGTTAAGTGGCTTAGAGTGTATCGCAAGTAAGCACTTTTGGCATAAAGATCAAGCTACAGTGGCCGCCTGGATTGCCGGGACTTATTAAAAATAATACCCAAAAGATTTCAATAGGTCCAGTTAGAGGATTTACAAAGTACCTTAATGAGAATGGCCAATCGATGGCAAAGACTTGGGCCAGGATAGGATTCACTACTTGTTTAAGTCATTAGCATAACGACTTGTGGGTGAAACTAGGTCAGTAGGTGGCTTAAATATAGAACCTTTGCACCAGCTCATAAGGTTACAAGGTTTGTTTATCTGTGGCTTCCCCTCATAATGTTATGCAAGCATTGAAGGCCAAAAGGGTAGTTTACATATGCACATTTTGATTGATCAATTTATAGCTTTGACATCGTAGAATATCTAACCAATTATTTAGGCTCCGATGGAAAGTAATTCATTTTACCAAAGTCAATTTGTTTGCGGTTTAAATAAAAAATCCATAAAAAGGTGACACAAATAAAAAATGGTATTTCAAATTCGAAATTTGTGAATTCCGATTGCGTTCGACACAAACAAACACTCACGCACACAGGTGAGGAGCAAGGACCTAGTCAAAAGGGAAATAAAAACATTTACTAGCGATTTCGAAAGCGGCAAGCCCACAAAATAAATGATGTTCGCTCACGTGTTTTGAATGTGACAGATTTGAGCCTTTTGTCACGATTGTTGATGATGGGTTAACAAACGGCAACAACAACGCTCTGTATAAATATCAGCGGAAAGTGTATGCCAAGCGATAAAGAATTTGTCAACATCGCCTTGGTTGAGGAGTTAAGTCCTTCCTGATGGGTTTTTCGCTCCCACCTGATAAATGGAATCGTCTTTGGTGTTGGCCAAAAAGCACTCGCCAAATTTAAATAAGGAGGT
Source organism: Drosophila simulans (assembly GCF_016746395.2). NCBI lineage: Eukaryota > Metazoa > Arthropoda > Insecta > Diptera > Drosophilidae > Drosophila > Drosophila simulans. Next base: position 6,527,328 of record NC_052522.2, read on the forward strand.
AGCAAATTTTGCAGCGCTTGAAAGGGTAGTGTAAAATCCCAAATAAGAAGACTTTACTCGTTGAGTTTTTGTAAGAAACTGATTTTATTTGGAAATATCTTCGGTTTAACTAGGTGACATGAGAATCGCATCTTAAAGTAAATGGCCTACGCAGAGGCCTAAGTAAATAGTCCCCGCCTTATCGAGGTCCCACGCTCGGGCACATCTGCCTATCTTGAGCGGCGAGGACCTTATCTGTGGTCTCCCGCTAAGGGACTATTTTAGGAGGCGGGGAACGATCTCAAGTGACTGACTCATGTAGTGTGCACATGTTTTTGAGCAATGCACCCATGTCGCCTTAGATAACAAAATCCTAAATATAATTTATCGCTCTCGATTCATTTACATAAGATATGAACGGAGCCCAAAATTGTAAGTCTTTAAATATATTCGTGTTCATGTGTGAACATTCTGCCAAAGGGCCAGCAAAGCTGAGATGTACATTAGTATATTAGTTGCATTTATAACAGCAGTGGACTGTATTTATTTGATATATGTTCATTTATTTTGCAACTAAGATTTCAATGGGCCTAGTTTTTCTGGCTTTTAATTTTATTGGATTACAATTATGGTTTATATTATTTTTAATTCAACAATTTGTACTCAATTAACTTATTTTAAACATTTTGCTTTTTCTATGTAGAAGTACATTTTCTATTAAACAACGATATAGTGGACTGTATATTTTTATTTGTTATATTATTTTATTGTTTATTTACTATTGATATTTATAGTACTGGCAACGGACCTGCAAAGGTTATTGCTTGCATTCTTTGTTGCACAGCACATTTCCGTATGAAATATATTATTAATACTATCATTAGTATTAAAGCAATAATTAATCCAGCATGTCCGGAAATATGATGGAAATGTAAATCTTTCAATTTTTGATGGTTCTCTTTCATAAATTTAATTTCATTATTCAATCGTTCAAATTCCTCAGTATGATTTAATATTGATAGTTTCAGCGGATCCCAAATAATCTTCGGCACTTCACTAACTTCTCCTATATAAGGTGTTGATAATAATTCTTCACTTTCGGACTGAATGTTATGGTGGGCAACTAGAATTTTATCGTCGGTTCTTGCCGTGCAATATGGCGCAATGCTTAAAACTCCTTGCTGAGGCAAATCAAACAATTCAATTTGAGAGCCAGTACATTGCAGACGGACTTTTGAATTCTCAGGAACCTTAAACAACCAACTACTTTTCTTTTCTAACTCTACCCAGTAACTTTTAGAGTCGACTACTGTTTTATAGATGCAGTTCGCCGCTTTATCTGGCTTTAGAGGCTGAATCTCACATGCATTATCATTCGCTGAATTCCAGGGCCAACTTCCTTTGCATATTCTCTTATTTAATTGCCATTTCTGACATTGATTTAATGTGGCTTCCGTCATTATGTGATAGGAATCTATCTCAAAATTATAAATTAAATATTCGGACGTTGTATGCACCATTATTATCCGATCTTCATTTCGAATTGGCACCGGAATAAGCCTGAACAATTTGGATGGATGCCTGCTAAACAGAGGCACTTTTGCACTAATGATCAATTTATCGTCGATGAATAAACCCCTGGCTGTTAACAGTGTATACACCTCCTTAAGTTCCGTACCTGACCGTTTTCCTGGAATTACTAGGTTCTCCGAAAGACTCTGCTGAATTTTGGCAATTTCTTTTTTAAGCTGATTTGGCCTGAGAATATTTGTATTTAGCCTACCGTGATTAATATCAATCAACAGGCTTATAATGCCTGCTTGAATTTTTTCGCCTTCTTCAATCAATGAGTGTAGCTGTTTCGTAATCATAAAGAATTTTATTGATTCCTTATAAACATAATAATTTTCTTTAAGAACTTCTGTCATGTTCTCAATTCTTATTTGCATACTTCTAAAATTGGAGTTAACATCTTCTGTTGTTCTCTTTAATAGATTAGAAGTTGAATCAACCACAGATGTTTGTTTTTGAATTAGTTTATCAAGGTTGTTCTGGTGCCATAATGATTCCGATCTTGGACATTCCCGATGTCGCTCTAGTTCGTCTTTTTGGCTCTTGGTCAGCCTCATTTTTGTCAACAGACTTTATTCCTTCCAAGGGACAAATTTTAGTAATGGGTCTAGTGATATATCCTTCCTGCATCTTTACTTTAGCCACTCGGACCTTATCATCATTCCCCTTATGCACCTTTTCCACCTTTCCTAAAGGCCATCTTGCAGGATGACAATTCTCATCCTTTAATAAAACTATTTGCCCTTCTTCTATATTAGGAATTTCCTTTTTCCATTTATTCCTTTGCTGGAGCGTATGCAAATATTCACTTTTCCACTTAACCCAGAAATCTTTCTTCATTTTTTGGATAAGTCTCCACCTATCCAAATTTCCGATTTTTTCATCTTCCATTGGTTCGACTATTTCTAAAGGTGGTCTTCCAATTAAAAAATGACCTGGTGTTAAAACTTCTTGTTGGTCCTTCTCACTAACTATAGTGTATAATGGCCTTGAATTTAAGCATGCTTCTATTTGACATAAAAGAGTTGACATTTCTTCGTAAGTCAAAATAGTGTCGCCGATTATACGCTTTAAATGGTATTTCATTGACTTAACTCCAGCTTCCCAAATACCTCCGAAGTGAGGTCCTGCCGGGGGAATAAAATGCCAATCAATCCTGTCCTTTTCAAGCTGCGCTGCAATCGTTATATTTTCTTGTATTGCATTAAATAACTCTTGATCTAATTTTCTTGCAGCTCCTACAAAATTTGTTCCGTTGTCTGAATAGATATTGGAACATTTTCCCCGTCTAGCAATAAATCTTCTGAGTGCTGCTAAAAATGCGTCTGAAGTTAGATCGCTTACCATTTCTAAGTGTATGGCTTTGGTGGCCATGCAAACGAATACAGCAACGTATCCTTTAAATGTTTTTTGGCCACGATTTTTTGAACATTTAACATAATAAGGACCTGCGTAATCTATTCTAGTATTAAGAAACGGGAATGTCATCGTCACTCTATATTTTGGCAAGTTACCCATTATTTGCTGAGCTGTATTTTGTTTATACCTTGCACACGTTACACATTCTCTTAAATACTTTTTCAACGAATTTTTCAACCCGAAAATCCAATACTTTCTTTGGATATAGTTTCGCATTAGGTTTATCCCTCCATGCAATGTTTCCTTATGAGCATTTTTTATTAATAAGCTTGTTAGGTGGCATTTTTCTAAAATGATTGGATGTTTAACATTAAATTCTGCATTGGAATTTTGCAATCTTCCTCCAACTCTTAGAACCCCATCCTTGTCCAAAAATGGATTCAATGACAATATTTTATTATTTGTCTTGATTTCCTTTTTGATTTTAAAGCACTTTATCTCTTGCCTAAACTGGTATTCTTGTTGTTTCTTAATAACAACTGTTTCCGCTATTCTTATCTCCTTTACTGAAATAATTGATGAATAGGCTTTATTTCTTGTTTTCATCTGCACGAATCTATTTATGTATGCTATTATACGTATAAGTTTTTCTATACTGGAATACCTTTCTATTAATTCGTAAATAGGATCATCTATTTTGTCATTTAATACCGTATTTATTAAGACAGGTTCTTCTACAGACTGCTGCCGAGGCCAAAGTTCTTTTGGGTCTGCTAGCCATTTCGGACCTTTCCACCAAAAATCACAGTTGATCAACTGGTTAGAATCCACTCCCCTGGATGCTAAATCTGCTGGATTATCCTCTGACTTAACATGATTCCATTCAGTATTTTTTAATTTCCGAATGTCATCCGTTCTTCTTTTTATAAATTTGATCTTACTTTGACCACTGTTAATCCATGCTAAGGTAATCGTGGAATCACTCCAAGCATAGATCTCCATTATATTGTCAATTGATCCTTTTAGTCTTTGGATTAATTCACTAAGCAGGTGAGCTGCACACAGCTCGAGTTTGGGAATTGTCTTCCTATTTTTTATAGGGTTGACTCTACTTTTGCTAGCTATTATATTAACATGAGGTCCTACTTTAGCATAGACTACTGCAGCATATGCTTTTTCGGAGGCGTCCGCAAATCCGTGAATCTGAATGACTGAAGAACTGTTTGAATTAATCCACCTTGGGATTCGAATATTCTCTAACAATAATAAATTTTCTTTATATTTTTCCCAATAATTTTTATCTTCTATGGATAATTCCTGATCCCATTCACTTTTATTTATCCAAAGTTTTTGAATAAAAAGTTTTCCTGAAACCGTGACTGGTGCCAACCATCCTAACGGATCAAATATTTTTGCTAGCGTTGATAACACAACGCGCTTATTTATATTTTTTGATTCATCATTACAATTTACGCTGAACTTAAATAAATCATTTTGAGGTTCCCATTTTAGTCCTAAAGTTTTAACACATTCATTTTCGATAATATTGAGAACCTTATTGTCCCCTGTGTCCTCCACAGTGGTTAATATTTTGGAATTGTTGGAAATCCATTTCCTTAAGTTGAATCCAACTTTCTGCAATTCATGGAGAATTAATGTTATTAATTTATTAGCTTCTTCTACCGAATCAGCTCCAGTCATTAGGTCATCCATATAGAAATCATTCCTAATTATTGCACTAATAACTTGGTTTTTACATTTATCTGCAATATCTACCAGAACCCTGGTAGCCAAATATGGTGCAGATGCAGTTCCGTAAGTGACTGTGGTTAATTTATATGTTTTAATTTTTTCTTTTGGAGAATTTCTCCATAAAATATATTGATATTTTTGATCATTATTATCTATTTTAATTTGTCGGTACATCTTTTCAATGTCTGCCGAAACAACAAATTCCCATTTTCTCCATTTAATAATAATGTCAAAAATATCTTTTTGAACTCGTGGCCCAACCCACATTATGTCGTTCAAACTTTTGTTATTCGTAGTTTTTGCTGAAGCATCAAAAACTACTCTCAATTTGGTCGTAAGGCTTGAATCTCTAATCACTGCCTGGTGCGGTAAAAAATATTTGCCTTCATCACTCACTTCAATCATGTGTCCTAAATCCATGTATTCATTCATGAATTTAGTGTAGTCAACCTTAAGTTTTTCATTTCTTTTTAGTTTTTTCTCCAGATTCATGTAACGAGCTATCGCTTGTTTCTTTGAATCTCCTAAGGTGACATCCTCCTTGAATGGAATTGACACAATGTATCGCCCATCTGAATCTTTTTTTGTCGTTTTGATAAATTTATTTTCACAGATTTCAGACTCGATATCATCTTTTTCTTCTTCTTCCACTTCCCAGTAGCGATCTAACTCTTTTATTTCTATTGTTGTGGCTACAATGGTTTCTTTTCCTTTGGATTTTTTACATCCAGAAACTATCCACCCGAAATCAGTTTTTTGCCCAAGGAGACCGTCTATTTTTATAACTCCATTTTGCAGAATGTGAGTATATACGTCTGCTCCAATGATTAGATCAATGCGACCCGGTTTATTAAAATCGGGGTCGGCTAATTTAAAGTTCTTCCATTTTTTCTGATCAACATTAATCGTGTTGACTGGAAGTGCCTTCATAAGTTTTGGGAGAATAATTGCTTCAATTTCTAAATTTTTCGGAGAATTTCTTATCGAAATAACCGCTTTGTGCTTGGAGATGCACGTTCCTGTGGAAGATACTCCACTTATTTCAGTATGAGACCGAAATTTTTTCAATTTTAGAATCTGTGCAGACTCTTCTGAAATAATTGTGCTTTGAGAGCCACTATCAATCAATGCTCTTAATTGTTCAAAGCCTCCATACCTCGACTTTACTTGAATCAAGGCCGTGGCCAACAAGGCTTGACCTGTTGTTCTACACGTATTCACTTTTTCTGGATTATGACCTGCAAAGTGAAGTAACGTGTGGTGAGGTTTACGACAAGTCGAACAAAGCTGCTCGCTTATACATTTTTTACCAAACGGATGCCTCAGACATCTTAGGCAAATCCCATTTTTTCTTACCCAGTCAGACCGTTCTGCTGGATTCATTATTTTAAATTTATGGCATTGAATTAAATAATGCCCTGGTAGTTTGCAATATGCACAATTGTCACTATAATTTTTATTCTTGTTATTATTAATCATTTTCTTTACAGGTTTTACTTCCTGTGAGAATGATGATATAGAATTGAGCCTTTGCTCTAAAAAGTCCATGACATCAGAAAGTGCCTGTATTTCTTTTGTCTTTTTAACATGGCTTTCATATAAATTGAGTGATTCTTTATTGAATTTCCGAAGAATTATGTGAGCGAAAATTGCATCCACATCTTCTGGTAATTGTGCCTTTAATTTTATAATATAAATTGACTCGTTAATCGTGTCAATAAATGTCTTTATTTGCTTATTGGATTCTAAATTTAAATTTGGCATATCCATAAGCCTATTCATATGATCTGAGAATATGTTTCTTTTATTCTCATATCGCTTGGTCAAAAACTCCCAAGTGGCTTCATAATTTTCTCCAGAGCCGAGCAGTAAATGAGTAACCACATTTCTGGCTTCTCCTTTTAATGCTGACTTTAGATAATTAAATTTGAGAGAAGGACTGAGATCCTCTCTCACATGTATGAGCTCTGTAAAGAGTTCATTAAAAAGATCCCATTCTTTGGAATCACCAAAGAAAGTGGGAATCTGTATTTTAGGCAGGGTTGGTAACTCCTCCGCCTTAACAACCGTCGACATTTCAGCTTTATTTATTGTGCCACTGAGTCGACTATTAATGGCTGTAAGAATATTTTGTTTGTCAAATTCAAGTTCGCTAATTTCTTCTTCGAATAGCGAACTCTCAAAATGACTATTCACCTGTTCAATCAGGTTATCTATTTTATGCCATAAAAATTCAATTTTATTTTTCCTTATTTTAAGGAAATCTGGACTACTGTCTATTAGTTTAGACGTATCTTCTAGATATACTCGAAATTGGCCAACATTATTTCGAAATGCCTGCTCTACTTTTAAAGCGTTGTTTTGTGCTATACCCTCTTTTTCAGGGTGACCACACATTTCAAGGTTTAATGTAGGGGGAGGGTTTGATTTAGGGACAGTGTTTGATTTAGGGAAAGTGTTTTCTACCGACTCGCCCTTAATTTTTTCATTTTTATTTTTAATTTTTTCTAACACCATCATTATTAAATCATACTGCTTCGTGTTAAAATATTCATGATCGACAACGCCGATCTTTAACAAATTGCTATGATTAGCAATGAAACATTTTTGAAGCTCATTTAATTTTAGAATTTCTTCATCTGTTAATGTTGGTTTTACTTCCAACTTTCTAATTTCCAAAATAATTTCGGACTGCTTCTTAAGGAATTGAATAGTCTTTTCTGACATCATTTTGAAAATTTTTTGTAATTTCTTAATATATATAGTACGTGTATATGTATTTTATATGTATTTATATATATATGTGTGTTTGGATAAACAGAAAATTCTTGTTTTGACTTAGCTGATGTCGTTGTTGTTGCTGCTGCTGTTGCTGCTGTTGTTGCTGCTGTTGCTACTGCTGTTGCTGCTTCTGCTGCTGCTGTTGTTGCTGCTTCTGCTGCTGGTAGAGGCTCCTTTGATGTTTAAAGATGATTTTTTTTTTTTTTTTGGCACGTTTTATTATTTTTGTAGTCCAGTCAGATTTTTTGTTTTTTTTTTAGCCATTTATTTCGGCATTTATGCTCTTTTGGCATATACACTGCACTCTATTTATGAGCTGATTTAATGCTATTAGAGCATTTATAAGGCACTGTTTTCAGGCACTTTTTATTTAATTTATGCTCTTATGGCATATACACTGCACTCTATTTATGAGCTGATTTAATGCTATTAGAGCATTTATAAGGCACTTTTGTTATGCACTTTTTAATTTCACAATTGCTGATGTATGGCCTCAAGCACGCCTTACCACAATTTATAATGGTACACAAAGCAACCTTTAGCTATAGACTATAAGGTGCTTGTTTTAAAACATAAAAGATTCTTTTGTATCTTTTTGCTTTTTATATTTATACTCTGTTCCTTACCTTTGGTAGGGGGAAACAAGAGTCACTTATTTTTGCTACCTTTAGCTGTAAGATGCTTAAAGGAGCTGGCCTTTCTCTGAGTTCCTTACCTTTGGTAGGGGGAAACTGCAGAGTCGATTAAAGGCTCGATTGACCAAATGTAAAATCCCAAATAAGAAGACTTTACTCGTTGAGTTTTTGTAAGAAACTGATTTTATTTGGAAATATCTTCGGTTTAACTAGGTGACATGAGAATCGCATCTTAAAGTAAATGGCCTACGCAGAGGCCTAAGTAAATAGTCCCCGCCTTATCGAGGTCCCACGCTCGGGCACATCTGCCTATCTTGAGCGGCGAGGACCTTATCTGTGGTCTCCCGCTAAGGGACTATTTTAGGAGGCGGGGAACGATCTCAAGTGACTGACTCATGTAGTGTGCACATGTTTTTGAGCAATGCACCCATGTCGCCTTAGATAACAAAATCCTAAATATAATTTATCGCTCTCGATTCATTTACATAAGATATGAACGGAGCCCAAAATTGTAAGTCTTTAAATATATTCGTGTTCATGTGTGAACAGTAGAATTTTGGTTTCTTTTATTTCCTGTGCCTAGTAGTTCTTCACAAGATTCCTAAATACATGTAGAACAATATGTTATCTCATATTATTTTGTAGTTGCTACTATTATATATAGTTGCTAAATAAACTAACCTTTAATCGATTTACTTTATTATTCTCACACGCAGTTTCTATTACTCGGGGTCATTTTGGGACAATTTATCAGCGAAATAGCGCGACCTGCGGAAACCCTTTTGGGAGCCAACCAACCACGTTCCTGTCACCTTGCCATCATCATCGTGGCCATCATCATCATCATAGCCACCGCCTTCGCCATCAGCAGGCACCCGCTGATCACATGCCAAGACATTTTATAAGTGCCTCATCGCTCGACATTCGTGTCACGCAGCAAAGTTGTTACTCAAAAATGTTCGTCGGAGCCATAAACGTGCGACAAGTCGAGGGTAGAGAATCGGGGCACTGCGGAGGTGTTTCCTTATAGTTTTGTGCTGCAAATTGGCAGTTGTGTAAGTCAAATTGTAGTCTGTCTATGTCGCCATCGCCTTCCTCGGCCACTTCTCACTAAAATTTGTGGCATCCATTAGTACGAAACGAAATCTCAGCAGAAAAAAGAGAGAAGGAAACTCGCTAAAAAAAAATCCACTTGACCATCTGGCTGTCAGTTTATTTTTGGGGCAACTTGGACGATGGACGCAGATTATAACTTTGAATGTTATGTAATTAACAGATAGCCGCAAACTTTCCCATCACGCATGGCCTACTGTTTTGTTTTGCTTTTGGGAGATTGTATCTTTGTGCCACTGGGCCATGCATGAACCAAATTGATTCACTTAACGCTACACGCCATTAATCTGCCAATGTTTCGCTGGAATTTTGCGGTGCTCCTGCACTGGAAAAAAATGTGCTCCCCAAAAAACGACTGAATTATTTAATTATCATATGTTATGATATAATACCCTCTTAAAGACTTTACACTACACTACTTTCTGCTAGTAACTTGATACTCCAACTTCCAGGTATACCATTATCCCCAGTGCACTCGTAACCTCTCCCCCCCATTTGCCTTATGGCCATAGGCTTTTAGGCTATTTTTACACTTGCGGTCCTTGGGGCGTCTTTAATCAGCGCCACCCCACTGCGGTCTAGGATTCGTGAGTGGACCCTCCTGTCTCGCTGGAGACCTGCACGTGAGCTTTGTTCCTGCCAACATCAAACAAGGCCGAAAACTGGTACAGGGGATTTTTTGGGGGTGGCTACTGGAATGCCACTGCAGACAGGTGACAAATTGTAACCCCTTGGCAACTGGAATGCTCAACTAATTCAATGCAAACTTTAAGTTTAAATTCCTAATGTTGATTTTACTTTATATATATGTATGTAGATATATACTTTTTGGGTTGGCCAAGCGGGGGAGCTGGAATTTGCTTTGTTATGCAAATAATTGTCAACACCTTTTGCGAGTTTGCAAATTTCATTTGGCTGTGCAATTTTCAGCGGTATCCAACGGGGCGCGGCCGATGGCCCAGTGTGAGTGTGTGGCCAGCGCAAATGTTGCCAATTATTTGCACACACACACACAAGCACATCTTACCGGCAAACGCGGCGTTTGCACAATGTTCAAGCGAAACGGAGCGGTATAGAGAGGGCGATATCACAAAATTGCCAAACCGGCACCAAACAAACCGCAAACGTGGACAGAAGGGCGTGGCAGGAACAAAATGCGAACAAAACGCGTTTCATGCCCCATTGACGGAGTAAACCCCCCGAAAACAAAAATGCCGAAAAACTCCCCCCATCCAGACAGGTTGATAGGCAAAATTGGGTGGTTTACCGGCCATATTTGCAGCTAATTGGCTTTAAGTAGTGCTGATTACAGAGCGCCAGCAAGTGTGCTGCATTGCCAAGTGTGAGCGTTTTCAATTACAAAATACAAATTAGCGGGCGCTGCAAAGTAGGCAATACATTTCTGTTAACTTATTAAAACGCAATGAGGCGTTGGATCCCGGCTCCCATTCCCAGAGATCCGATCCCATTGGGCGTGGCCGTAAATTAATGTCATTAATTTGAGCTTAACACTGGTTTATGCATCGCCAGCCGCCGCCGTAGTAACTACAACTTACACGCATGACCAGCGGCGATGAAGGCGGCAAATGAAACGGCAACGGGAACTGGAACGGAACCACATCCAGAACGAGTCTGGCCGAGAATGCTGTGCATTTAATTGTTGCATTTTAATTAAAATTTATACACAAAAGCTTTTAGCTTAAGTAAGCGTCCATTGTCGGCGCGGCGACCATCGGGAAAGCAGACGCATAAATGTATGTACCCAGTATTTACAAGTTCCCTTCGTTACCCATCATACATATATAGTTATTTATATATGCGAATATTACGGATAAAAATGCAATAAGCGAAAGGCGCGCATAAGTTGCATATTATGCCAGCCTCGCATGGAGTAATTAACTTAATATAAAGCTGGAGGATCCGGCGGATAAGGATATGTGCGGGCATTTATCCTTGGGTGAAGGCTATGAGCAAGCCAAATCCTTCTACCCAGTTTTCGCTCCTTCAAATCCTCAACCCATAACCCTTTTTTCATAACTCTTTTACCTCCTTTCTTTCCACTTTGTGGCCTGTGCTGAAGTGCAACAAATTCAATTTGCTCCGGCAATCGCAAATTGAAAGAAAAGTGTACCATGAAAATGAAAAATAATATTGTAGAACTCGCTGCTTTAGTAATTATTTGTTTTGACAAAAAAAATCTTGATGATGGTATAAAAGCTATTGATCAAAGCAAGCGCTGTATTAAGCGGTTTATGAAAGATGTTGTAAACAGCGATATTAATCTAGCAAAATACGTTTTAAACTGCATTTAAGCGACCATTTCTTTATTCTGTCAAGAATTCAACACAACTGTTAATCCTACAAACGTTGAACTCTTTCCCGTACCACAATCGTGTTGGTGCTTTGAGTCCCCAAAGATGTTTGAGTCCCCCACCCAGAAGTGTCGCTTATGAATTTCATATAATCTCTGGCGCGCATAAAATGTCTAGACACAACTTCACTAGAGGAGAAAATAATCAACAAAAACAAGCAACTCAAACTCAAATTACGCGAAATTTGGAAAACAAAAGTTGTGCTGCGAAATCCGCGATTTCATAAATGTGCTATTTGCATACTTATTAAAAGGAATATCAGACGCGCTGGATTAAATATTTAAATTGCGCCAAGTGACACTTAATAAAGAGCACAAAAGAAGCCCACAGATCTGCAAAATCCCACTCAAGTTGGGGATATGTGCTCGGAATGGCAAATAAGGTGTCGGACCAGAAACATGACCGCAAACGGCCAAACAAAGAGTTTTCCAAGGAAAACAAATAACCTTTTTGGGGAGCATATAGATCCAGGGTCCAGACATTGATTTGATTATGCCACCTTTCAACCCTTGAGTGCACATCAAAAGCCTGCGGCTGGGACACATGCGGCGGACCTTCTTTGGGCCATTTGAACACCTCAAATTAGTGCACCTTGTAGTTTCCACTTCCACTTTACCCTCAACGCTTGTTTTTCGAATTATAAAATTTGTCTGGTCCTCTACATAAATCCTTAACCATCTCATGCACGTCCTGCAGAAACTGGGTGGCCTTGGCTTCGGTCGGGCTCTTTTGGTCAATGATTTGCTTCGTTGACTAAGCAAATTAAGTATACGACCCACGTGCCGGGAATGCCAACTGAGCGAAGGCAGCCTCAAAATGTTTATAATGAGCTAATAAACACAAATTGATTGTGTGTGAAATTAAAAGCGAAAGTTTTGCACCTCACTGGCAAGATGGACACAAGTTTCAATGGACTTCGGCCTATTTGCCAATATAATTAACATGATAAATATTTTAGCAAATATTATTGTAATTCACTTATAGTTTATCTTGACTGAATATTAGGCATTCCAAGTGCGTAAGTCTCAATAACCAATATATCAATTAACTCCAAAACTAATTGGAACTGAATGAATACCATTAAAATCCTTTTCGATTTTATATTTTATATATATTTGGAAACTGCTTGGAATCAGCGTAATAGTGTCCCTATTAGTATAACATTTAGTTTCATTGTGAATTTTCTCAAAACCATTTTGGTTAAAGGTTAGCCACCAGTTTGTCCTACTATCACCTAGTGGGCATGCTTAAATCGCTGACCAAATTTGACCAACACTTTTGGCCGTAGGCCCAGAGACCCATAAACTATGCATTAGCTGCCGGGCACATGTTTAAAATACCAAAATACCTAGCTCACGCACCCGGCCATTATGTGCATTGCCATCGCGTTGTCCTTGGTGTCCTGCCGCACCTCCTTTTCACCTCCAGCTTGCCACCGTGCCTCCCCATGCTCCGTCCAGTGTCCCGTGGCCATCTTTTGTCTTTCGCCCTCGGTCTTTATCTGACTGCGGCACAATGACGCGGCGTATGAGTAATGTGCCTGGTGGGTGGGTGTGTGGTTGGAGTGCATCTACATAGGACTTATTTCGTATACGCGCCGCGTAGCATTTTGATGTGGCTGAAAGGCCATCCTACAACCCATCCCATTGCGTCCGATCCACATCCTCCTGCTGCCTCCCCTCTTGCCACGTATAATAAAGTGTTTGCGACTTTTTCATTGCTCACGTACGCTTTTCATGACTGACTTCTTATGCTTTAGGTTAAGGTTTTGCCCATGGATTCGGATTCGGGTCCTCGAATGTGTGTGCTAAGCGAGTGCTTTATTTCATTAAGTTGACTCCGTCCGAAAATCTTTGTGGCCAACTTTTGTGCTTAATATCCCGTTGTGAGTTCCGTGCGGTTTTTGCCGGATTCCTTTATAGTTTCTATCAAACCGAACGTCTTCGTCTACGTCTTGTTGGGTGGAGAAATGGCTAACAAAGTACAGGAGGGCAGACCAAGATTTCTTTTGTCTTTCCCTCGTGTCGGCATTTATTTACATATTTATGAAGCGAAATATTAAGAATTATATAGGCGGAGGGATCCGAACTGGCCTTTATCTCGCACTGAATTCAACCACTACCAGGTTGGGGGATGTGGAATGAAGCGGAGGGCATCATACCTCCTGCATATTTGGCAGCCAGGAATTTTTTGGACCCGAAAAGAACGAATGAACGCAGCCAAGGGCACAGCAGATACTACACATTTCGAATAGCAATAATATTTGTAGACAAATATCTCGGTTGGCTGTCGTCTCCTGCCATTTCCTCGGGCCTTCCTTTGAAGGTGAACTCAAAAGTACAATCCAAGGCCTTGCGTTGTATGTATGATGATTCGTTTTCATTTTTGTTGGCATCATAAATTCTTATTAATTTATAAAAAAAAAAAATTTTGAAGAGCTCCGGCGAAACGGAGGCTTGGAATTTTGCAAATTAATATTTCATTTCAAATGCTCCGCATTGATGCGGTTTGGCTATTTGATACGAGTGGAAATATTGTTATCCCTTTTTGGCGAAAATTGCACAAAAATTGTTGCATGCCTGTCCGTTATGCGGCTAATGAAATTCTCTTCTTGGGCAAATTAATGAAATAAATGCTGGGTGGAGAGATCCACATCCTCCTCCATTTAGTCTGCGTGCCAAAAGCGATTAAGTTCGCTATAAATTCTAATTACCAGAGAGTTACGAGTTGGAAAATTACATTTTATTATATGATAAAAGTTAAGCTTCAACTGGACGACGATAATGTATACCCAAATAGATTTACATGCGTATTCCCCGAACAAAGCCAACCGCAAACTCCACTTAATCATGTGTCGCTGCCCAAATAGTAGCATCTGCCCTCCGCTCCCACATCCTACTCCACTCGCTTCCCCATTCTTGCCCCAAACTCCTACACCGTATTCAAGTGTCAGAAGTGCAATTTATTTTTATGTTGTATAGTGTTGTTCTGCCAAAAGAGAAAAAGACCAAGGAATACCCGACCAAAAGCTGAAACCAGCAATCGCGCGAGCTCCAACAATACACAGAATAAACAAAAGCTGAGCAAAAATGGAGAGTTTGTTGGTGGCCGGGTGGTTCGCTGGCCAGTTGGGTGGTTGTGTTTTCGGGTGGTGCTGCCATAGTGCTTGTCCAGCTGGTGTGGCCATAAAAACCAAAGCTGGAGCTCAATGTGGTCTGCGTTGGCTATATGAAAAGTGTTGATATATGCATGACCAGCATGGAGGTGGAGAGCGATACCAGTCTATAATAGAGCTAATACAAATCATTCGATTTCAGATTTTAATCTGGCCATTTTATAACGGAACCACCAAAAAGGAAACAATCAATATGCATAAAGATAATACCAATCAAAACCATTCAGTATTTCATACAAATATTTTGTGCGCGCATACTTCTCTGTTGGAAAAACATTTGTACCTGATCGAAACTTTAATATAATACATCCACGTTTTAATCCTGTTAGGATAATTTTATTATTTGCTAGCTTTTTAATTTTAATTGTTAATTTAACCTTTTTTAATCACCCAAGTTTAAACATACGTGCTAAGGACCTTCTAATGGGATCATAATTTATTTATGTGCTAATTAAGTTGTATGCTTGCCAAAGTTTTTCACCAGAACAGCCCAAAAGCCAGATATTTCACATGCGACTCCAATTGCAAGTGCAACAACATGCTCGATGTCACGTTTCGAGCAACTAATTTGTAAATATACGTCTGAAGGCAAAAAGTTTGCGGTGTTGTGTGTGTGTGTGTGTGTGTAGATCTGGATCTCATGCCGCCCAGCAAAACCACCTCTATTCTATCCCAGCAATATGTCAAAGGTGCAAGAACGCGAAGTGGGTGGGCTAGTGGGTGTTTGGGTGGCAGAGTTGGTAAAGGTGGGCCAAACTACAGGTGAAGGCACCTGGATGCCATGTGGGACGTGTGCGGTTTTGATGCGGTTTCGGTTTAACAGCTCCCCATGTAAGCCGCCGCCACCTGGGCCCATAAAATGCAGTCAACGGGCTATGCGGATGGAGATGAGTTTTTTCAGCTTAAAGTGGCTCATAATGAAGTTGCTACTGCACGTGCCGCTGCCATCGGAATTTCAATGTTGATTGAATGGCCTGGTGACCCGAGTTGGCTAAAATGTTACGTCACAGGGGCTGAACAAAGGTTGAATAAGCGTTACCAGCAGCGTGTGGGGGAACCTACAGCTTTGTCATTAGATAATTTACAGATTCTACTTAATGCTTATAGATAGTAGAATACCAAAGATACTTAAAAAACGTACGTAATAGGTTTTTTTTAATTATTAAAATAACAATTTTTACACGCAAATTACTCGTGTTTAAGGCTCTAAAGAGCTCTCCTTTTATGCAACTCGAAGCTCTTAGCATGAATTTTAATACTGCGCGAGGCAACGGCGTTGTGTTCGGCCTTTCATCAAAATTCAATTGTCTCCATTTTGGAAGCCCTCGACGCCAGTTCCAGATACCAGAGATCCCAGAGATTCAGCGCCGGGTACTGTGGTACTCGCTAAAACGGACAATCCGCCGTGGCCATTGTTGACCCTTTTCGGTCTTTTGTTTTTCGCTCGGCCAGCCAAGCGAGCCAAGTGGACGTTTATCTTTTGCAGTCACTGTGCACTTCTAGCTGGCCCGGCCAAAAGTACAAACTGCAAGTGTATATAAACCATTTTATTTGCGCTCTGGTGCGGCATATGTTTGCATAACATTTCGTGGAGCGTAAAGGGTCCAACTAGCGGCATAAAAAGAGCTCCTTGGGACTTTAAAACTGGGGAATTCAACGATGGCTCGTCGTATATGCATTTAAAACACTATGTATTTACAGCTTTCTTTGCAATTTTTAACATGGTCAAATTCATAAAACCAGTTCTGTTTCAAGATACATTTTTTTTTTATATTTTTCGGATACACGCGCTGGAAACAGCATGCGGCGGCATAAGCGCCCATGGAAATGTGGGTGATGGATGGTCCCCTGGATGGAGTGGTGGGTGGCATCCAAAACGGGGACGGCTTACACGCAATAAACCGCTTTGATCACCGATCCCTGCTTGCACATAGTGTCCTTGTGCAGCTGGTACTGCAGTTGGTGGGGCGGCAGGACGAGCAGGTCGCGTAACTTGAGTCCAATCTCCATGACGGCCAGCTCGTTGTGTCCGTTGGCGGTCCAAATCGCTTGTGGAGTAAAGGCGCTGGGTTAGTAGTTGTCATGGTGGTGCCCACTGGCTACTTAAGCTGAGTACACTACAAAACTACAATGTGTAAACTAGGTTTAAAAAACAAAGCCTACCTAGGTGTATATAATTTTTCCTGTAAGTTTTAGCGAAGTAAACAAAAAATTTGTGTAGTCTAATGGTAATATTTTTAGTAAAATGTAATATTTCTAACCAGCGTTCCTAATAATGCCAATATTTTTTTTCAGTGATACTCACAAATTTTGTTGCTCTTCCCGCGCAAGTTGATAACAGCGCCGCAGACTTCTTCGGTGTTTTCAAAGGCCTCGCCAATCAGTATGAGTAGCTGTCAGTGGGCAGAAAAGAGGTTGTGCAGTTGCAACTGATATGACAGACGATGGACACAAAGCTCCAATAGCTACTTACCACATCTAGCCAAAGCTTGTCGAGCTCCGCTTTGGAGCCACGCCCCATATTGATGACCCAACGGCCGCCGAACTTGTTTGCAGGATCCTCCCACATTGGCCTGCAATGAATATGAATTATTCAATTATTATGTATAAAAATCAATCCCAATCTTACTGAATGCCCTTCTTGAACAAAGAATAATCGCTGCCCACTCTAATCTCAGATGGTTGCTTAATGTGATTGTAGAGACTCCAGAAGTCCTCGACCATGTCGAAGCTAGTGATCTCGTTCTGCATGTCCTCCCAGTTCTTGCTGCGATCATTCTCCAGGTACCATAGGGTCCAAGTGTTCTCTAGCGGATGCTTAAGGCGCAAGTCAACAATCTCCGTTAGGGGCTTGCGAATATCCATCTCCGAAAGTGCTTTCAGATCCTCACTGGAACTCGAATGAGAATCGGCCAGCGTCTCGGTGCCGTTGTCCATCATCTTGAATTCGGTCTGCTGGGTCGTCAGCATGGTTGAGTGTTTTTGGCAAATGATCTTTTATACTGAGTCAAATTTTTAACAACGGAAATTCCGTAGTCTATTGAAAATTCAGATCTCCTGGGAAAAACGATTTCACAGCCACAACACGAGAATGTGTATAAGGGGCTAGCTACGAAACCAGACTGAAGCCATTCACCCAGACAGTTAAGGCATGGGGAGGTTCGGGGGTATATTTAACCTCGCCGACTTGACTTCTCCGTAATTCATAACTTTCATTGCACGTAAATAATTAGACACTCTTTGGACCACCTATCCTAGTACCCAACATACTTCGGTCCCAGTATCTTGTTCTTCTAATTCAACTCTAAACTCTTTATGTTCTCGTAAGGTTCGCTATGGGCTTATGCACTGCCAGAAAATAACAATATATATATGGGTTGTACTTGGGTAAACATACATTTTTATTTTTATATTGATTCAGCTATAAGGATGTCTTAAAAATCAGTATAAATCTATTGTAATTACACATTCACTTGCAGATACTTAGCTGCCTCTTTTCTTCCTCTGCATTTCCATGTTCCTGATTCGTTCATGGCCATCTTGTTGGCCTTGGTGATAAAAATCGAGCGCCTTATGCTTTCGTTCATATAAAGCGTTAATTTTATGACACAGAATGGAAGGACACTTGAGCGACTCCGAGTCCAGAGAGAAATTTACGCACTCACACTTTTCGCCTCCGTTGGCTCCTTTCTTTTTTCCTATGATTTTACGACAATTGAGGGGGACAAAAGGGGACGAAAGGCGCGGCGAGGGTAGTCACAGAAGGTGGAATTTTCCGGGCTTTGATGGTGTTGATAATGATGATGTTGTTGCTATTGCCAAAGCTGTCGTCTTTTATGTTGCCTGCCATAAAAGTGAAAATATTATGAAGCTTGTTCGAAATGAAGGAACAATGAAACAGCTACGTAATTGCCGGCAAAGTATCTCGAAAGTCATCTATGAGGCAGTTTTTGACTTGTGCAATTGACATTGGTGCACAACAGTTGCGATAACATGACAGCCCAGAATGCTAATAATAGACAAAACGACGATATCGAAATTGAGCAAGGACTCCTCCGACTTTAATTTGACAGTTAAATGGCAGGATCTATTGAGGACACTGGATGTGCAAGTACTCCAGTCGGTTAACAAACGCGCAAAAGGCACTAATGGATAGCAGTTTGAAGAGCAATTTCGTGTCGAGTGTAACGCCGTATATGGTGACTGTGATACGTTCCCAAATTTCCTGATGTAGTAATTCATCAATCTGTACTTCAAAAGAAAACTCAACAAAAACCTAATAGTTTATATAATACAGTTCTACTCACCGTTCTAGCAGTTTCCATATGGTAATTGGTCAAATGAAAAGTGCATAAACTCCTGGTGATTCGTGATTCACGAGACAGAATCGCAAAAATAGTCCACTGGAATATTATGTTCAATGCGGAAATGATGAGGAAGTAAAATCCATTTTGATCTTTAGCTGTTAAACTAAAGAATGGTATTAGTCCGTATATAATAGCACACAGCCAATGGAATCGGAAATGCCGTGTTATTCTGACGGTAATACGAAAAACATTATGACGCAGTCGAATCAAATTTTCAGTGATTCCTTGAAGTTGTTTTACCAAAACCATAAATTGACCACTTTCAAGGACGGAATAAAGTCTGAGCTTATCCATATCATTTGAGATTCGTCGAGTGCAATGGTGTAGTTCGCTATACGTGGCAATGAGCACTACAAAGAGGCAAATATTGATGGTGATCTGAAGGAGAAAGCTCAGCAGGACGGCCAGTACATTTAATAGGACAACGCTATTAAGCAACGTGTCATAAGCTTCGGCAGAGCGTTTATTTATTCCCACTATCGTATTCAGGGATCTTAAAAGATTCTGCAGCGCCAAAAGAAGGAGCAGCAAATGTTTCAGGCGAAACAGATTCGGGTGCCTGGCCATTAGATTAACCTGCCTCATCATTCTCAGCATTTGGTTTAACAACTCCACGATCTCTGCACTTTCCAAAAATCCTTGTATTCTTACCACTAACATGACAACACTTCCTACCGCATATGGCCACACAGCTTGCAGATTATCAAGCATTTTACTCGTGGTAACCATGAGGAATAGTGTCAGAAAAATGAGAACTAAGCTGGAGTAAAACCGCAGAAATCCGGAGTGACGAAAGCATTGCGCCTTTGAGTTGTACACAAAGGTGGTGACCCCGCAGATCTGGGTCACCAACACGATGAGAAACAGGAACTGGCGTGTAAAGCGGTTGAGCAGATTCACTTCCCTCATCGCGGATGGCCAAACAATTGATCCGAAAACCGATTTGCCGCCCTTCAAGGACGTGAATGGAGGGTGCCCCATTTGAATTATGACCGCACTTTACCGCTGATGTACGCGCATTAATAAGCGGTCAAAGTTTTGATGGCTTAATCGATACGGCGACGTCGGCAACTTCTGCTCGGCGACCGCAGCGCATTCTGCGGTCACCGCTCCGGCGCTCAAAAGTATGCTAGCATTCTGGTCACGCCGAGCAAGGATTAGGTAATCAGCACTTTAATTGCGAGTAAATGTGAGGTGAGTGCTGCGAGTTGCGGTGATTTTTAATACCAGTGGTCCAAGCGAATTATTTAGTTTTTAATTAATTGTGGTTAATTAAAAATCTAATGAGGCCTTCTTCTAATTATAATAATTATTATGATTCGAACTGAATACGAATTTAAAATAGCAAATTGTCATGAAAATCATAAAGAAAGAAAGCCAACATTCTGAGCCCGGCCGGAAAGCTCTCTTGCAAACGAATTATCGCAATTTTACTTCAGTGCCAACCAAGCAACATCCACTCCCATTAACCTCAATAAGTTCTGAGTTATGCTGCGTGTTCTTCAAACAGATTCGAATCGAGTCTCCGCAGCCAACTGGCATATCTTACTCTTTTGTTTGCCGGTCAGTGCGAAGGAAAAACAATCTCAATCTCGTTTTACGCTGCCGTGCGGCGAGCACATTTAATTACGCAACATTTACGTTAAAATTTTATTGTCCGCATTACTGAACCGACCGACCGGCCGGCACCCGGATCCGGGTTCGAATCCGGACTTGGACTCAATCCTTCGATCCCTCATCCACTGCCGTGCACTCAGCTGTGGTTTCCGTTACACATTTCGCGCCATTGTCCAAAGTGGGCGGTGGGCGGTGGGCGGTGAGCGGTGGTCCGCCCCTTTATCCTGGCACGCCCATCGCCGACATGCATGAGCTATCTCTCCTGGCAGGCAGCTCATTTTGATTCGCCTCTGAAAGGAGAACGCATCATTTGCGCTGCCAGCGAGCTGGCCGTGTTATTGGCATATTTTTTAATGCTGTCGACAGGACAAGGGGCAAACTGATATAGACAGGAGCTCAAGGATGGAATGACTCTATCAGCGCTGCGAAAAACAATAAGAAAAAATAATAAAAATAACATTGAGGTGAGTGACGGGAAAACATTGAGGCGATGGCCCAGAAACCAGAAGTCAGGTGCACAACGAAAAAATCATTTCAATCGCAGGGTCAGTCTCATGCATTCGAAAGAGTATACATGCATTAAAAATGTTGTATAATCGGCAAGTGTTTGCTCTTTAACGAAGGTATAACTACTTTTTAATAAACCCATCTTCAGGTCTTTAGCTTAAGAATTTAGAATGGTTACAAGTACTCAAATGCTTGAATAATACTGTTGCCCAGCAATTGTTTCGCTTAAAACTGAATTTAATCATGGAAAAAGAAAGTTCCTGCCGCGGGTGGCATTGTGTTGTATCGTCAATTGTCAGTTTGTTGCATTATCAGCGCTTTACGGCTCATTTGCGTTTTGAACATGTGTAAACAAGGCGAGGCAGATGGTCGAGGACCTCATTTAACCCCACGCCCCAAACGGTTTTGCCTTTTGTACAGGATACGGCAGTTGATATTGCCGACGGCCAGAACAGAGAACTGAACTCATCATCATCAGCAGCAGTAGCGTTTTTAACAGCGGTGATTTATGAAATTTACAAACAAACCATGCAGCCAACAATTTCCACTGCAGTCGCACGTTTGCATTTATTTTGCGCATATTTAATGAGCACAAATATTTTCGCAGTATGTAAATTTATGAAACATGCACTGTGCACTGTGCTCCATCCGGAACTTAAAAATATGCCATTGGCGCCTTATTAAGCACTCATTACTCACGCCGACATCCCGAAAATTTATGTACATTTAAAGGCTTCCCTGTTCATATGTGTCCACCTGTCTGTCCATTTGGTGGACGTCCTCATGGCAGCTCTGCGTGTCCCAGTGCCTCAGTATCTTGTCTGTGGTGCCACTTGTCTGCGGTCTGGATGACAGTCCATATGAATCGACCGCCGGATGGCCGCAGTTTTGCGGCACAAGCTTGGCAAAGATGAGCCATAAATTAGTACGAAGGGGGTCGAGAATTGCGTGCAGGTAATATCAGAGCGATGGTTCGCGATTAACTCTTAAATCTGCTCATGTTTGAAGTGTACTTTAACCAATGATTGAGCCGACAGATTTGCAGCACCAGTCAGATAATCGATTTTCAAATTCAATTTACTGGTGAAGGAACATTTTGGCCCGTCGCCACAGCTGGCCATACACTGGAAGAATTAATGGAATACTTGAATGTCTGATGTTAGCTTGCTAATTTCCTAACATTTCTTTTTTATTATAATATTATTCCATTTAATTATTAATCAGTTTTAATTTTTGGATAGTTTTATGTATTTTGCTTGACACCCTTCGATGCTAAGTCATAAATTTTCCGTGTGACTCGTCATTTTAAAAATGTTTCATTACAATCCACATAAAGATGCATTTTCATTGTGTGTAGATTTTATAAAGTTGCTCCCCGGAGGCCCAGCTATGTCCCTATATCCCTACACAAACAGAGACACAGATACCGCGCCATTGAATTCACATTCACGTTTTGTTTATTTATTTATTGCAGCCATTGCATTGTTATGCACACCAAGGCAGACAAAATAAATACCAGCACACAGAACAATAAATTTAAAATCTAATTACGCGCACCATTTAATATCGGAGCGGAAACGGAAATGGGAGTGGGGAAATGGAAGTGCGAGTTCGAGTTCGAACGTGAGCTGGCTATGATGGCGCCAAGTCTCCCAGGCGGATTCGGCCAAAAAGGAAATCCAGATCGAACAGTTGGCCAAACAAATCCACACAACACATAATAAATAGATAAGCCGCGTCGGCAAATCTCAAAGGCAAAAGACGAAAAAAAAGGAACGCAATTAAAATTTTGATAAGCAAACAGCAGACGCAACTCGAATTAGTTATCTCTGTGGATGTGTTTAAGCCAAAAAAAAAAGAAAACAGAAGCCCAGAAGAAATAATAAAATTGCCTGTGGTTGAGCTTTTGACTTGCGGGCGGTGGTCAGTATGGGGTTAAGCCGGGGGTCCTCGGGTCTCGGAATACAAATGAGTTTTCTTTGTTGGCCTCTTGTGCATGTAATTTACACTGAACAGCAGGGTTGCGGTGCGGGGCGGTGGGTCCAGTATAGGGGGCATCAACCACATCCGCAACCAAATGGTCAACATTGCTCAACTTCTGAAAAATACATTATGGCTTAAAGTATTTAATTGCACACAATTTTTGGGGTTATACGAGCCATAGCTTCGTCCTTGTGTAAAATAGCAAAGTAAAACGGGGCAATATCTATGTGTGTAGATTTGTTTAGGGATCAACGAGATTTTTCCCTCAGTTCGTTAAGGGATGAATGGATGATTTTGTTACCGAAAAAGTAAAGCCTACCCAGAGATACGCAAACAAAACGCAATTAAAACTAATAATTAATACGACAACAAGCACACGTTCTTTTTTTTTATGTGGGGGTGAAGGTCCTTGGACATTTGTCAAGTGGGTTTGACCTTCCCGTGGAGTTTGCCTAATAAAATTATGCTTAATTTATATGCAGGCTGCGTCATTTGACTGATGCCTACTAATGACTTCCTAACAATTTTTAATATCTATGCAAATGAACATAAATTGCTCGTCCTTGGCCTCACTGTTCGCCTCCTCTTTCGGCCAAATTATGTGAAGCCGGCTTCCCGCTAACTTTGGTTAACCGTTTAGCTGCCGCTGACCCCGCACAAGTTACCGAAAAAAAAGTGTATATACAAAAATACAAGTAACAGAGCAGCAAATAACAGCCAGGAGGGCCCGGCAACTGCTCTCTGGCGTTTAATTAAATGACATTATGGCCGCCTCGCCGCGATGTAGGCAGTGAAAAATGCTACGGTATCCTGGCCCCCATTTCCCAGGACCTCCCCTCCAGATTTCCCACCACTCAGCTGGGGCATGGAAAAATGTGTGCACTGGGAGCTGTATTTCAATTTTTGTGGGGATTGCGTCTAGTTGCTGTCTATTATGGCGAGGTCATTATTACGCTTATAGGAAAAGTTATCCTTGGAGATCATCTGGGGAGCGGTTGTTGTAAGTGTGTGAATATCTCGCACCTCAAAGGTATAAAAAGGTATAAAGGAGCCTGCGAAATCAGTGGCTTTTCTTGTTGAACACCCAAGTCTTTGGTTCGTGCTCAATTCCAGATTAAGCTTAAATTTTCAACTCTTTTGGCCTTCTTCTCTCCGTCCTTTTGAGTCTGGAATAATTGCTGCATTTCTCATGCAGATGGCACACATTTCATATTCTCTAGACTCCGTTTTTACCCCGACTAAATTTGCATTGCAAATAATCATTTTTAAGTTGCTAATGATGGCAAAACAGGCCCAGCAAACCAGATTCCAGGGCCAGTGGGCAGGAGAAATTAAATCATTAGTTATGCGCTGCACAGAATTAATGCGCTTGTAAAACGGATCCAAAGAACTTTTAATTGCAACTTTCTAGTTTTTCGGAATTGGCATAAGAATGGTATATGCAGATATGCAGATTGGGCTACGAACTGGGAACAGTCCATGTTTGATATCAGAAATGCATTTGCCGATTGACTTTTGCCAACTTGCTGGGCTCTGTTGCATTAGCAAAGTTTTTGCATTTGAGAGTTGTAAAGGGTGGCAGGAGTGGGGAATAACTTCAAAATGAAATCAAGACGAGCCAGTCAAAACTTAAATTGCAGCAAAAGCAAAGTTCAGCTAAAAGGACTATCGGGGCTGGATTGGATACACGGACTAGGGATACGGATACGGATACATTGGGGCACTTGGCAGCTGCTGGCTTTGTAAATCTCTTGGCAATTTGTTGCAGCTGGCCGGCTAAATTGATGCCAAATTGAATGTGTCAATTTCCATTCGATGTCATGCATTTAAATGTTTTATTTTTATTTGCCCAAACGGGGCAGCTGTTGTCGCTGAAACTGCACGAAAAAAAAGGCGCAAAAAATACACAAACCCATTGTAGGAGCAAAGCAAATAAAAATTGTAATTAATCCCATATGTTGCGAAACTGAATTTCTCCTCGGGCATATCATTAATTTTTTTATACTTAAAAAATGCATAAAAAAAAAATTAAGGCTGACTATCTAGTAGCACATTTAGTACTAATTCAACCTAAAAACATATAACAAATTCGGGAACATCCCTTTTTTAATGCTAACAATTTGAACCGTTCAAGCCATGTGTGCATATGGGTGTATTTATATTTATTTAAATTAAAACGCTCCCAATTTAACTTTTGCTGCTTTATTTGAATAGTAATTAATAATTCAAATGCTATGGAGCATATTTAATATGCGAACTGCAATTCGCTGTAATGCCAAGTGAATGCCTGAAATTATAATATTTATTTAATGAATGCCATAAACATCTCTTAATAATTGCATATTTTCCCTAACGAGCGCCCTCAACTGCGTTTCGACCTCGGCGGCCAACGTGGCGTATGCGCAATGCTTGGGTAGCCTTTTCCTGTGTGCAAAGGATCAGCGTAGTTCCAGCTGAATAGCTGTATATTTTTATAATGCTCACACACATGCGCCATTTTGCGGCTTAAATTCGGAAAACAAACAAAAATTTTTGGCTCAGCATAAGCGGCTTACAATGTTAACTCTCACAAACACACACATTGGACCCAAACTCAGGCATTCGCACACCCAGTGGCTGTCGTTTGTTGGCAACTTATTTGCAGTTGGTTACCTGCAGTTTAACACAAATGTTTGAATAGCAAACTTTTCCCCTATCTTCGTCGATGCCAGAACGAAAATTCCCAGCGATTATATTCGAGGAATATTGGCTGTGAAAGCCATTTTGGTATCGTCGGTCAAAGAAATAACTCTGCAGAACTAATTACAAACACTGGTCCAGGAAATTGCTTCGAAATTACAATTAAGTTGGCCAGCCCCAAAAAGCAGCAAAAGGTACAGCAGCAGCTCAATAACCATTGTGGCTCAAAACTTTGGCCACTCCAATCCAAAGGATTTTCCTCTTTGGCATACCTACTTCTCTTTTTTTTTTGGTTGCCTTCGTTTGGCCTGTTAATTATGCATGCAAAGCTGCTTGTAGATACTTTTATCTATATCTTTATACCCGTAGTTTAGGTATCTCGGTGCTCCGTTGCGGTTGTGGCCACAAATCAAACGTGGCCACGCCCCCGCCATTGAAAATCGAGAATGCCCTGCAGTCGCCAGCCTCTTGCTGTTAAATAAATTTTCGATTATCGCGCACATTAAAGCAATAAAAATGTAATAAATTTTCAATCTGCACCTTGGCCCTCGAGTGGCAGGACCAAGATTTTTATCGAGTTTCGTAAATCGATGATAAAATTAAATGAACTTTTGCCGCTGTCTGCGATTGACAATGGCAACTTCAAAATTTGCGCCGCGGGCACTGTTTAGTTTTGCGATGGCAATGGCGATGGCGATGGCGATATGGCGAAAGCAATACAGCTGCAATAACACGCATACGCACCGTGCGCCCGGCCGAAATGCCTTCAATTGTCTTTTGTCGGCTCGTTTTCATTTACCGAAGGCGTTGCTTTTCCTTTGGGGGTTTTCTTTGTTTAGTCCTGTTTTCGCCGTGAATGTGTGTGGGTGAGAAGAAGGTAGCTTCAATACCAATTTTCATACTCGATTACCTTTCTGGTGGCCTATTGCTAAGAGTCCTTTCTGCTACGCTACTGCAAATGTAAGTTCGGTGATTTTTCCTGCTTTCTCCACGAGCCGCAGGATGGAGCACCTGCAGCTCCACCGCTACTGCTCTCAATAAAGTTCTGAACTGTGGAAAGGCAAACATTTTATTAAAAAACTTTTGTTTCACTCGGCTAGCGGAACTGGCAAGGACCTTGAGGCCTTGGCAAAAGTTTACACATAGAAATATGATTTTACATTTGCTTTTAATTTTAACTCTTGCAATCATTTTTCGGCCTGGCCACCTTTTGCGCAAAAATATTATAATAAAAATAACTTTTGCTTTTGCTTTTACTTTGGCTTCGGCTCTGGCTCTGGCTTTTTCCCTTGCCACCAAACAAAAGCCATAAATGTCGGACGGGCCGCGTAATTGATTGTTGCAAGTCGGCAAAGGCAAAAAAGAATTTAATAAAAACTTCGGGCAGAGACTACATGCGGCGTGAGAAATTCTCTAGTGAGCGAAACAATATTTATTCGCGCAGGAGGAAAAAAACTGAAATCAGCTAGTCAACTCTCACAAGGATTTGCTCGGATGAATATTTTACCCTGAGCGTGAAAAATTCAAATGCTAATGAGCTTTTAATTGCTCACTTCGGTTTACTGGGTGTTTTGGGTGTTCTGTGTGTTCTATGTGTGTGATACACAGCAGGCGGGCAAAGTTGCGTATGAGTAATCTGCAGTGTGCGACGCAAGAATTAATGAACCTCTCGAGTGTGTTTTAAAACGCGCCAAGATAAATCATGCACATCCATCTAAAGCCCTTCATGATGTTAATTACCGAACCCTGTCACACGCTCCGCGAAAAGGAAAACCTGGTAAAGAGCGGGCGAAATCTAAATACACACAACAATTGCAATTTCCATTGCAGCAACTTGATAAAAACTTTGCGAAGAAAACTATTTGCATGGAAACTCTGGCCGAACTAAACTCAAACAGATTCGGAACAAAAACTTCCCAGCTTCTCGAACCCAAAGGGTGGAAATCCGGTCTGCGTGTGCGTGTGCATGGCCAGATAAAAGTTTTAATTAAATAATTAACAGAAATTGTGTATGCATCTATATCGCCCACTTGTTGCCCGGAATAGAATAGAGGAGCCAACTCCGATGGCCGTTGGCCGTTGGCCGTAAATAAATACCCACACATTGTGTGGTAAAGGTAGCAAACAATAAGATAAAATGCTGAGATTGAAACTGTTCGGACTGATTATGGCTTAATTAATTATTACAAAGATGGAAATTGAAAAGGGACGTATGCTGTATGTAGTGTATTGTTGAGCCTTGATTAGTTTTGAGTTCAGTTTTGCCAACCGATAAGGGAGAAATACCAACACATTTAAGATTCTGTGATTAAACTAACCCCTCTGTATTCACAGGTATCATGTAAGTCGAAATTAAGACAAAAGCAATGATTTAGGTACAATAACATAAATATAAGATAATTTCGTGAGCAGAAAGTTTATAACTCCAGCAAACCATCGTTGTATTTATAAAGATTCTTTTTGCCGCAAAAAATACTTGTGTTGTGAATAAATCTGATGGTTAGCATGAGATTTACTTTATCAAAATATATACGAACTCCCAAATTCGAAATTTATTTATAACATCACCGTATAGAACCATTTTTGGTCTCCTAAATTGGCTAGATAAGGTTTACCTATGGTAAAACACAGCAATCCATTATAATATAGGCCATCATAAAAGGAATTCGCCATTTGCTCTGCATAGTTAGGAAGTATCGACCGCTGGTTAGCCAGCTCATCACCATCACACCAGCATCATTATCGTTATCATCATCATTTGGCGGATGCATCATCTGGATGCATTTCTCAACTGCATTTGCAGCTGTGTGCAGGCTGCATTTCGGCGGTTGTCGTTGAATTTGCGGTCCGTTGATATGCGTAATAACGCAATAAATACAAATTAAACATGCTTGAGTGCAATTATGCAAATGAATGGAGTTTATAGGGCGCGACACCAATCACCCGACATACATATACATACATATACACGCAAATACATAGGTATATAGCATGGTTCATATGGATTACAGACCGATTGCCGGGCACTAATCTCTTGTAATGAACACAAATATGTAGAACAGGGCGATAATCGCTCTTGTACATTTAACAATAAAGTGCTTACGAGTGTAACCCCTGACATCCTGACATCCAGGCTCGCTAATCGCAGATACAATTTCCGTGCGCCATTCAGTGTCACATTATATTTAACGTTTATCTGCGAAACAATTTCGATTTAGTCGCCGCGGCGACTAAACAAATACTCCTGCCCTCGTCTCAAGTTTTACGTTCGTGTCCTGTGTCAGCGGCAGCTGTTGGTCCTTGGTCCTTGGACCTAAGTCCTCGGAAAACTGGCATTGGGACAGGCTATTTCTTCTTAAATTTCTATAATTGCTTGTGATTTGTTGGCCACGAACGTGCCGGGCAACTGCAATTTGCTGGCCCAAACACACATATTCCACGCCATACACTATATATATATATACGCTCACATTTGTCTTCCCTATAGATTTTGCCATATATTTTTATTTGTCTCACGCTTTCAATAATTGCCAGTATTACACGTGGCCCTAATAAATTAGTCTTACTTTTCTTTCCTGGCCTTACGACAGCACCGAATAGACGACAAACTTCTCAACAGCTTTTCCGGTGCATCACCCATACGCCCCGTGGTCCCGCTTGATTTTGGACTAAAATTGTTCGCTTTAATTGCCTTTTTACAGCTATTTGCTGAAAGCATTTACAATGGGTCCAACCAGCTGCGTCGCCATTCACCACGATGCCCGAAATTATGGAATGCCGAAATTCAAAATGATGCCACATCAAATATGCAAGCCCGATGCACATTTAAAATTTCTGTACCCGGCCTCCATGAAACACTAAAATCAAATGAAAATGATGCGGAAATGGCCATATATAATGACTAAAATTCTGGTTTCCAATCTCTTGTCCGGATATTGAACGGATTTTAGCTGCATATGTGACGTGGCGTGGAATGATTGAAGCCATTGTTAAAATATCACAAATATGACGCATATTGATGCAGATCCAAGCAAATATACCCTGCAGCTATAGATATCCCAATTACCAGCCCAAATTGATGGGTATTTAGAAGTCAAGTTTATGCCGCAATTTAGCTAAATAGAACCATCGAGTTCGATTACTTATTCAGATGTAGTTTCTCTTCAAGTGCTCTTCAGACAATGGCGGAATTTAAGAGGTTGCACGCTTAATGGCACATTAACTCATCAAAGCAACCGCAGTTTTCCACACCGGATTTTCCCCCAACAGAATTTTCCCCCACCAGACTGTTCGCCACCTACAGCACTTCACACTTTACCCCGAATCATACAACATTTTAACAGCTGTCAGTTTTATGGCGCGTGACTTTTACGACAGTCGAAGGTGAACGGTTGGTGGGGAAAATCGGGCGATTCAGCTGCTGGCGAATTTCAGAAATCGCTTTTAATTGCCAACTAAAACAAAATAGCTCGAATAGCAATAACAATCAGCAATAGCAGTGTGCTGCTGAAATTTTTGGCAGCAAACACGCATAAAACTCAAATAGTGGGTAAGCGTAAAAATAGTTTTATTTTAATGTGTTTTTCGCCTGCGTTATTGATGTCAATGTTTGAGTATTCCATTTTATTACACTTTTACCATACACTAGCTGACAGCGAAACAAAATTTAGTTTGATATGCAACTCGAAGCGAGTTGATTGGTTTTTGTTTGACATTTCTCGGAAATGCGTGAAGCGATTTTGGAAAATCTTTCTGCTACTACCATTGCTGGGAAAATTTTCTTTTGCAAAAGTTTTTAAATGCATTTGCCTTTGCATTTATTTTGCAATCAGGCGACCTCTTTGCCCCGCCAGCCAGCCGACATGCGAGAATAATAAAAGTTTTCTAGCAATTTTCCAGTGCGAGGCACAAGAACAAAAAGGATTTCACACTCTCGACTGCGGTGTGGGCACTTTGGTTAACTTAATGAGTTTGTGATGGGTGCTTAAGATCCATTAAGGACCCTTGAAAATCAAACAAAAATCGTAAGCCAGTTAGGAGTTATCAATTAAATAATTTACAAAATTGTCCTAACTTTGTTGTGGAAAGTTACTTAGTAGAGTATTTTCGCTCCATGCAGCAATTGCTTTTGCCTTTGCTACATAACACGGCATGTTCTTCGGGCTGTTACTAGCACTTTTCCTCAAGCGCACAAACTTTAATATTATTATCAATTTTCGCACAAGCTGCAGAAAATAGCATGCACTTTCCATGGCGCCGGCAAATCCGCTTTTCCACGACTTGCGAGCAGCGGCAACAAAAGGTGCAAAATATTGCAACACATTTGGTGGACGGCATAAGTTATAGCCCCCGACCGCAGGTAATTAAATACCACACATATACATATACACATATAACGGGGCAAATGGTAGAAGGTCCTTGCTGTTACGGTCCTTGGCTTTGGGCGCTTTCAAATTTCGCTTAGCTTTCGTTTAACTGCCGTTGAATTGCATCCCGTGTTAATGAGCGACTAGATGTTGTTGTTTGGCTGCGGTTAACATGCGCCTTGTAATTACGATTTCATGAAACACCACCATTAATTTAACTAAGAAATATCTTTGTGCCGTGTTGTCTGTGCCAGATAGAACAGTCTCTATAACACTGCTTTTATTTTAAGATTTACTAAAGATTATAAGAGGAACTAAATGAGGATTATTAAATTCCCTTTAAACCATTTTTAAAAGCAAATACATGTATAGAGGCCTTTTGCTTAGAAGAAATATAGTAAATCCAGAACTGAATTCTTCTAAATATCTTAGTATTTTACAGTATAGCTCAGAACGTAATGCAACAAATACCATGTGAGTTACCATTTAATTTAACTCCTATATAAAGCTTTGGCTTATTGCTTACCATTTTGTCAATTTTATTTCCAATACATTTGGCTTCAGTTGAATGCCAATCCCGGACAGAAAATAAACTGCACCCAAAGAATGCCAATGCCCCATAATCAACTGCAAAAGGAGTGAAGAGGGTGGGGCGGATGGTCAATCGAATTCGAACCTTGTTGCGCACTAAATTTTCAAGTGTCAAACTAATGGCCTAAGAAATACTTTATAGCTAAAATTTTAAACAATATAGAAGCGTACACACTGAGTACGGAGCGCATTTCGAAAGGCGCAATTCAATAAAATATCCATTGTCCTGGTGCTCAGCTGTAGGATGTATCTGTGTCCTTTGTGCGAGTCGTTCTCCATGTGAATCAGTGTGTGCAGCTATAGATGTATCCGCATATCTGTATCTGTATGTGCACGCATCATTCATCCGGCGGCCATATTGAGGCAACATATCCGGCGACAGGATGCCAAGACAAGAAAATTTCATGCTATGCTTTGTACGTTTCCGCCACGCCTCCTGCTCCTCGCTGCACCTTAACCCTCCGATGCCCAGCGTGCCCACTTCGACCCGGCTGCCCTCGCAGGATTCTTGTTGTTCTCTGCCAGTGCTTATATTTTATTTCATGCCAACAGCACTGTTTAATTACACACAAAAGACAACACACACACACATACACACTCACAGATGGAGGTGAGCTGCATGTTAGCCTGCCACACGGACACACATCCTTCTTTTCGTTTTGCAGGAGTGGTTGTGAATGCGCAGATGTATCTGTGGCATCAGGTAATAGCCGCCCTTGCTCGCATGCAATTTATATTTTCTGCTCTTGCTGTCGCAGCTCCTGAGCCTGAATCCAGGACCTGTACAGGTTCTGGCCAATGTCCTGGCTAGCCCCACCCTTGCCCTCATCATCGCCCCTGCCATTGCAATTAAGTTCGACTGCAAAACAAAAGGCATGTTGTTTGATATCAAGTTGGTTTTCATCCGCACTTCTTCGTTCTCCTTGGGCCGAACTAATTTCTCAATTGTTATTTTTATGGGAAACAATTTCATAGCATTACATGAGCAAATAATTGCGATTCGCGGTATAATAACAGATTAAGGGGTTTTGTCATAATAAATTGGATTTCTTTGGGATAAAAAGCATACAGAGTTCAGCGATTGACAGCACTCACTAATTGATAATTGGCGGAGTCATTGAACTTTGAGAGACCATAATGCACACACATACACAGGCGCAGCTCTCATGTGCAAAATAAATAATACTGCGCGCCTTATTAATGACGTTTTAATACTCTTTTTTGCGGGCAAACACTGTCCGTGGGGAATCCATTGAAATTATTTATCCGATTCTTAACAATTGCATCATAAATTTTATTAAAGAAAGAACTCTTTGCCGTACAATTTATCATCGGGTAATTGATAATGCCAGTGCCTAGGACTATGCCGCCATGTTGATTAATTATCGCAATGACAACACAAACACACAGCAAGTACAACAACAACAACAACGCAGCACAATGCAAAGTTATCGCTGCAAAAATATTTTTCAAAATTTCAGCGCCGAGCATGATTTATGTTGGATCCTTGGCCTGAAATGGAATGGGTTCTGGGTGTTAACCGGGCTAGTAGGTTGGAAAACCGAAGGGATGGGCTCTGGGGTAGAAGCATTGAAGGGTCTTGCCGCAGTTTTTGCTCTTTGATTCCTTCACTGTTGCTGTTTGTTTAATTAAAAACGCAAAACTTTTGCGGTTCACAGCCAAATTAAATTATGTTCAATTTAACTTTATGCCTTCACTCCACTTCACTTCACTCCACTCCACTCCGCTTGGCTTCAGTTCGGCTTCTTTTATTGTTTTGCGTGGAGTGGAAACCATTTTGCATTTGCAATAAGTAAGTATTGAGTGTGACCCAAACCTGAATTTGTAAAGTTTTCAATTTCACGAGCCGCCCAGGGAAAAAAAGTGGCATCATCAAATGTGTCGAAAGCGAAACAATGGCACAAATTTACCACAGCAAGTAGAACTTGACTTTGGTTTTATGGTCGGAGTTTGTTGCCGAGTTGTTGACAACGCGGCGTATGCGCAATTTGTGACAAGTTGCCCTTTGTAGCAACTTTCTTTTGACATTGTTTCAAGGTTCCACGATTCACCAAGACGAGATGAGAACGCCGAGAACTTGCCCAGCATTCTGCATGAAGTGTTTGCTAAAAAGTTACATCCACTGACCAGGCCAGCGGTTTTTCGCCGCTTTAAGTGGCCCAGCTATTTGATGGAAATGATTGACAGTCGCCTATACACAAAGCAGTTCCGGAATGAGAATGAACCGTAAGTTTTGGCCAACTACGACGGTCCCCGCCAGTTGGTTAGTGAGCTAAGTTAACCGAACAAAGTGCAAAAGTCGTGCCAAAGTTTTGGTTTTGGACTTAGCTTCTGCAGGTAACCAAGCAGAGCTCTATTCACAGTCGAGGAGCAGCCAACTAATTCCCAGAAATGTTTCGCAAAGGTCTTTCATCCAAGTTGATTGACAACGGTGGGGGGAAATGTGCGTACATACCTATGGGGCTCATTGAGACATTGTCAGAATCTCTAGAGTTAAAGTGGTAAGTTCGGGGAATTCGAAAATAGAATGGAAGGTATATTTATGGTGTTGAATAATGTTCATTCAATGTCTTTAGTCCACCAAATCCCAAACCAAAAGTTACAGGAACTGCAAATACATTTCAATTAACGTTTTCGCCTGAACTATGCATTAATTTGCATTTCTCGTGGGCAAATTAATAATATACTTTTCAAGGGCCATTTTCCGGCCGAAACATTAATAACTCCTTTGGCACGGACACTTGAACTGCACTCCATTTGAGATTGGCAGTAGGTAAATTTTTGTTAACTGATTGCCGGGCACTTGAAACTACCGCAAAATGGCCGCCACTCATGTGTAATTGCACACAAAAGCTAATAATAATGTTATACCGATAACGCCAAGCGGCCAACTGCAACAAATGCTGGCCAATTGAAATCGCAAAAATCGAGCAGTCATCGCTGCTTTCTCAGCCCTCCTACAATGGCCAACATTCCCGGCTATGTAAACCTACATGGCAAGGCAAACGTTTATTTATAAATCATTTTATTGTCGGATTTTATTCGCAGTTGGACGACCGTTGAGCGGTGGAGTTTCTATGCCAATAAGCAGCTTACCGGAAGTTGTAATGCTGTAAATTTAGATTTCCGGCCGCAAGTGCAGCGCCATGGCTTGGCAACATTTGTAGCCCTTGGGCACAAAACCAAAAAAAAAAAAAATGGGAAAGAAAACTACAAAAATCGGTGCAAAAAATACGAAAACTTTTCCCACAATTTCATGGAATGCAGGCCACTTCCCCCGTTTAGAGCGATTTTTTGGCTATAAGGTAAGCAAAAAGTTGGTGCCTCTGCGCAAAAACCGCAACTCAAGCGAATCCTATGACCAATTTGCAAGCCAGAAAGATGTAGGGGAGAAAAAGGATAAAAAAAAGTGTACACTAATAAATGGAGAAGAATGCCGAGCCGAACACCGACTGGGTAATTGACCAGGAACGGAGCTGATTGTCCAGTCTGGAGTCACTGTCGTCATCCGTCCATTAATCACGTCCTAATGTCGGGCCACACTAATGATCTGTGCTTTACACATGTACCCAGCGGATGGCCTATGGATGAACTGCAACCAGGCAGTCATCTAGCCAGCCAGGATGTGTGCCTCCTTTTGGCCTGGTCAACGTCTGCTGGTCTCAACGTTCCACTTAACAAACGTGTTTCATCTTTCTCTGCCCGTCGTCTCCGGTTGCAGCACTTCCCACTGCCAGTTTTCTGCTGCAACGTTTTTTATCGATAAAGTGCAATCAATTTTTACAAATGGGATTATTTTCTCGACTCCCTATCTCCCTCCCTCTCCCTCGTTCTCTCTCTGCCTCACTTACTCTCCCTCCAGCCATCGACAAACGAATTGTAATTTGTTTTCCCATGCATTTGTTATTGTTCTCCGACTGTGTTTGCCCGGGCTTCCCGTGTCGCTGGAGTCTTAGTGAAGTCGCCGCATTATCTTACGGGTATATCTGATGCTACATATGTACTACCAGTACTACTACTACTACTGCAACTACTGCTACTACTTCCATACATCCATAGCAGCCGCATTGTCAGTCCGGGAAAATTCAGGTGGAATGCTCCACACGATGGCAATGCAAAGCAGCTTTCGATAGAGATTTATGCTTGTTGGTAGTTTTGCTCATAAAAATGCATTTTTATTGCTCTGGCTGCGCTGCTTTTTGGTTTACCCTTCTTGATTTTACCTCGTTTTTCTATCTTTTTTGGTGGCTTTGAATATTGAGTTAGGTTTTCGGTTGCTGCGCCAAAAGGTATGCAGCATTTTGCCGGCTTTCGCTTTGTCGCCGTCGCCTCGTAAAAACTGTAATCAGGCAAAATAAATAGCGCCATAAAATAAGTTTCTATCTTTTATTGCCGCAGTCGAGTTTGGGGCGGCATAGGAATTAAGCAAAAGCCAACGGATCGGAACGACAAATAAAAATAACTTAACTCATACAATTTGTGCCTAATGGCAATGCAATGTTAATGGATTTTTAATACTTCCCCTTCTGGCCTAAGGGGTAATTTTATTTAATTGTTTTCTCCGGATTTCTGCCCATAAATTCCCGCCAAGAGGTTATAAAGGTGGACATTAATTCGACGACAAAAGAAATTCACCATTTCTATCGTACTTAAGCTTAGCCCGAGGGATCTCATCTCGATGCTTCTACTGCTGAATCAGCGTATGCCATCTAAATAATAGCTAAAAATCAATTGATATATATTTTATCAATGCAGTTGCCGTTGCAGCTAAATTGCATTTATGGCTTTGCGCTTTTATTTAATTTTTCACATGCAATTGGGACTCCCTTAGTCGTTCCTCGCTCGTCCTTTTTCCCCTAACTGAATCTTGGCTGCTATGCTCTACCTACGCAGCTGCGAAAGAGAGAAATCCTTTCAAACATTTTTCTATACAAACCGCCGCGTGCTGCACAAATGAAGCAACATTTTCTCTCAAGAAAATGCGATTTGTGCGCTTTTGAATGCAAGCGACGTACTGTCCACGCCCCCCACTGCCACTTTCCGATTTCCGCCCCCTTTTCCAACGGGGACGCTTATCCTTTGATGATGAAAACTGCGCTGGCAAGCGAAAAACTTTGGGCGCTCAAGACGGTGGCTAATAAAGAGGCGGCTGACACGCCCCCTTTTGAACGTGTGTGCGTGAGGCTCTGCTGACCGGGCACAATTGAAATGTTTTAAATTTCGTTAAGCTATTATAGCCTCTACTTCAAATTGGCGCAACTCTTTTAAAGTTGCGAAGCTCACAGCATGAGCATATACCATTCATTGCATTTTTTGTGTATTTATGTATATGGAAACATTTACTGCAAACTTCCAATATTTACAAATCTTAATAATTTGGCAAATATTTTCCAAATATCTCAGACAAATTGTTGTTTACTGAAGTGCTTAGTCCTAGAGCGTAAATTCTACTTTATAGTTCAAGACTTTAATCACTGCTTTGTGGTTATTCTTATCAGCTCAATTTTCAAGTATTCAAAAATATAAGTATAGAATTTTACCATAATATTTCTAATATTAAAGGCAGTTTCTTCCTAACTGAAGTAAACGAGAAATCCGTAAGTGTAATATGAGAACGAATTTCGGTTATGTAATTTTTTCCGCATCTGGTTGGCAAAAAGTTTTACAAGATTAATTATGCAGACAGCAGCTCATGGCAGACAATAAACTCAACGCCAGGTTCCCATGTGGATGGCCAATTAAAAATGTTAAGTTTTTCGAACATATCAAGGATGGGCCCACAAAAGACGTAGTCCGTGGCGGTGTTCAAACTGAATTTTGTAATTTATGAAAGCGTTAATTGCAAGCGGCCAGGACAAAAGAAGGGTCCGTCTCATTAACTGCACTAACAGAGGAAAATTAAAGCCTTCTCCGTCCATTGTGACTTTAGGCTCTTTCTCTCCCTTCCCCATCCTGTCATCCTCACCTCACATACAATTAAAAAGTCAACACCTTGAATTGAACTCACACATTTAATGGCTTGAGGCCATGGGTCGGAATGTCCCCACCTTCGAAGAAAACAAAAAAGTCGCATGCTGCGAAAATTTTCACAGTAATTAGCAAAGTTTTGCGCCTAAAAACAAAAGGACATCCGGCTTTTTTATGGGCGCCTGTCAGGCGGCCGGATCTAATGAAAAGCCATAGGCCCCACCAAGTGCGAGTAAATGATAGCCTGAATATAGTGGGACCCATACAATTTGAGCCTGGGCTTAATCCAATTTATTTCAAAGGACATTGTGGGCTAGATGAGGGGATAAATTTGCATAACTTTGATATGAGCAGCCATGTGTTTTCGGTTGGCGATAATCACATCCACTCCAGACTTGAGCAATATTTTCAAGAGCCACTCAGTCAAACTGATTGCTGGTGAGAAAGAACAAATTTATTGCAAACACGCAAAGAAAAATATGATGTCTAGTTAAATTCCAATTACTAAGAAAGATATAAATGTCAACAAAATTAATTTTTAAATATATAAATATTTTTAATATATTTTGAATAATAAACTCGCGTTCCAGTTTTTTATGTAGTATGGTAAAAAAGTTAAATTCCAAGCTATTTTTTCCAGTGCACCGCTTGAAAGGTATTACTCATTCAGAGAGGCGACACCTCTGGCCATATTTCAATTATATAAGGCCGACTCACTTTCACCGTTTCGCTTGGAAGCGCCAACTTTTGGAATGAATAAATCGCAAAGAATAAAATGCTTGGCTCTTCCCCTCAAATGTATGCAATGAAATTCATTTATTTACGCCCACAAAGCCAAATGAAAAAAACAAAATTCCACAATATAACAAATTAGCATTGAAATGGATGCGAATTTTTCATACCATTGGCAGGTTTTTATCGCCTTAGCTTGAGTCCATGGGTCACGCGTCAGAGGACAGGATCTGTAGATGGACATCACAAATCAGTGCGAATGTTTATGCATGAAACCAAAAAGGGAGAGAATTTCATAAAAATTAAATTGTGCATTCGTGCAGATTTGTACGCTGAAATTGTGACACAATATGCGAAAGTAATAAATGTTGGTGCAGACAATGAGTGGTCCTGGGTTTCACTGAATGTTGTGCGGCTGCGTTTCCATGGCAAGACAAAAACCAACTCGGGCAAGACAATTTTCACACGTGCAAACTGAAAAAGGCAAGCTCATAAATTGCCACAACCATGCTGATGATGATGATGATGATGGTTAAGGGGTTGACTGGGTGGGATCACAGTTAAATCCTTAAAGGGCCTTAGACCGAGTCTCCCTTTCAATGTCTGCTCTGCGGATTCTCCCGCTCAAATGCAAATGATCAAAATAATTACATGAAGCGCACTTTTTTTACCGCTCCTGCCGCGCACAAAAGACAAGCGCAGTTGCAACTCCAGAATGATGAAAATGAGTTTTCTTTACAAACAAAATTAAAAGTAAAAGGACGAAGAACGAAGAGCGAAGAGCGAACAAGGAGATGGCGCTTGGTGGTGGGTAAATTGCACACCAAATTCAACGATGTGCAAAGTTATTTTTCACAAGTGCTTTGCAGCCCGCCCATGTCGCCTGCATGTGGATGTGGCCATGTGGTTCTGTGGATTTCCGTTAACTTATGGTTAGCAGGGTCTCTCTGTATGTGCGCATCCTGGCCTCATCCCCATCCTGCAGTTTCCCATTCTCGCCAGAATTTTCCTATTTTTATGCTGTGCAAATGACAGCAATTTTTCATAGGGCAAAGCGCTTGCAAAACTCCCCCTAGATCTCGTGTTTCGCCATCACAATCCCACGCCCGCCACGTTGTTTCCGCTGCTGTTGTCTTTTGCGAGGTGCCAAGTGACAATAATTTTGTCTTTCCCTGCCAGGCGAAGAGACAAGCCAGACCCACACACACGCTAACCCCCAGTCGGGGCTTTTGTTTTGCTGTCACTGCCTAATTGCCAAGATTTTCTGCTGCTTGGTAGACCGAAAGAAGAACCCCCTACGCCATCACCCCAAGCAAAAGGGCTTTAATTCGGCATTTTAAAAACACCCAAAGCGCAGTTGCCTCAGTTTATTACCCATACGCGCTGTGGTGCAGCAACAAAGTATTTAAATGGAGTGCAGGGCTAAAAAATGTATCTTCAAAACCGCCAAACGAAACTCCTGCAGCTTATTCCACATACGCAGTGTTGGCCAGAAAAAAGCTTTGAAGTTAATTGTACTGTAGTTATCATAAATTGGCATCATTAGCATAAAATATGAAAGTCTTAGTTTCTAAACTTTCTGCACATCTAAGCCATTACTAACCCATGAAAGCCACCAATAAGCTACTTATGTTTATGTTTCCCTATTAATTTCTAAAAATAAAGTAGACCGCTGAAGCCCCACTAAATGCAGCAGACATTAAATTAAAGCAACAACTTGTGCGTTATTTTTATTGAATCATCAAAATCAGGCACTGAACAAGTCGAACGCTTAAATTGCTAGCTCGCAACTACTCATAACTGTTTGGCTTGCTGTGAAAATATCAATAAAGAAAACTAATGAAGTGCGCGCTGCCTTAAGTGGCTTATTGTCACTTTGACACCCACACACACACACACGAGCGTAAGGACTAGCTGCATGTGTGTGTGTGTAATGTCAAAGGGCAGACGCATGGCGAGAGCTCAAGGGGAAGGCAATCGAGTCACGCTGAGCCTGTGAGTGTGTGTGTGTGTCTGCGTCGCGTCGCATCATAAAATCCGCACTTATTACTCCTTTTATGCAACTAAATATGTACACACAAGTAAATAGCCAAGGGGGTGCGAGTGTGTGTGATTGTTCGCCAGTGTGTGTTTACATACTTTCGGTTAAGTGGACACTGTCACTGGCTTTCTTGTCGGAGCTAAGTGCACCGCGACAAATTGGGATCACTTTCAAACAGCACTTTAATTTTTGTTTATACTTTTTTTATTTCCCTATTTTTACTTCCGAATGTAAATCCGAATAAAATATATTAAAATATTATTTTAAAGAAAAATATGTACTTCCATAAATTTTTTTTAAAGGCCAATATTTATTTTTAGTAATTTTAAGTACTTAGTATGGTCAGCTCTTTGCGAAAACAATATTATTATAAATTAACATATCCTTTGAAAATATTACAATCTCTAGCAGTGAGACTGCCCTTCTGCTCTTAAGTTTTTGGGCTATTAACAGCCAGCATCCTTCGGGGTCAAGAGTCCGTCATCCTGTGGCGTTGTCTCCGTCTTTCCACACAAGGACTCGTACATTGGCAGACCAAGTGCTGGCAAAATATTTACGCTGCGTCATTGACTGAGTAAATGCAATTCATTGGACTCATAAATTGCAAATCGCGGTGGAAAATAACGAAAATAATTAACCAAGAAGTGGGATTTAAAGACAATAGCTTTTGATAAAAGATAAGCTTCCAGATAAAAGCTCCATAGCAATTCTTATTCAGCTTTTACAAACGGCTAAGTTCCCATGCAAAGGTCGTTGTCTAAGAAAACTTGAACTTATCCCGCAGAAAAAGCCAAATGTAGATGGCGCTGCATCATAGACGGCGAAAATGGAACTTAGGTAGATTTCTTCATGAGATTATAACGTGGATTATTGGCCAAATTACTTCCTCATTTACCTTCATTATATTTTTCGCATGACATTTCCACTTCCCGTTTTAACCCATAACAAAAACCTCTTCGCCAGTTATTATGCTTAATTTGGAAACATTTAATTACCATTAATTATATTTTTGTATAATTACATTTTCTGTTTTATTGTTACATTTATATGCTCATAGTGCATCATATATTATGCTTAGTAAAATCACGCAAATGTTTCATTAAAAATTGATGCCTTCATTTTTGTAACGTTGTAAAGAGAACGACGTGCTGTTTGGGGAAGTCGTTATTGCTTTTGCTGTATCCATGGCTATTGTTTGCAATTAGATTCGGGCAGTTGATGATTTGGTTGGGTGATATTTTTTGCCTTTGTCATCTTCCGCGTTGCGATTTAATTAAAATTATAAACTCGCTTAGTTGGCATTAAATAACAAATAAAATAAGTTCTACATGCGATTTATAAAAAAAGTTCATTTTTTTGTTTTAATCGTCTCCACTCCTTTGCTTTCATCCTCCTGGTGTATACACTTAGCAAAAATACGCATTACAAACTATTAGCAGTGTTGCCCTCAAGCGGGCGGGGGGCGGTAGGTGGATGAGGACGAGGCGTGGTTTACACATTTAAAAACTAAGAATATCATTCGCCCTCGATTTGAGAGAGGCGGAGCA
The DNA here is from genome assembly GCF_016746395.2 of Drosophila simulans. NCBI lineage: Eukaryota > Metazoa > Arthropoda > Insecta > Diptera > Drosophilidae > Drosophila > Drosophila simulans. The sequence goes on from NC_052522.2 coordinate 6,569,484, forward strand.
TTAGTGATCCATGCAAAGAGTAAAAGATTCATTAATCTCTGGACTTCCCACATTATCTTAGTATCTAAACTGTCCCTTCTTCCCCCTCTCGTTGTGGTAAACCCTTAGTGGCGAGTAGCTCCCGTTTCCGTTTCCATTTAGTGACGCTCCAGCGCCATTTCCATTTCCATTTCCGGTTCCGTTCCCAGCACCGATTCCGGTTCCGGTATTACCAAAGTTCTGCGATGCGGATCCAGAAATCAACTCCTCAGAGTGCTGTGGCTTGGCGGTGCATCGTGGGGCCAGGATCAGATTATAGATTCCAAAATAGACCAAAGCCACAACGCAGGCCACAATGGCCAGCCATTGGTAGCTGCAGGACCAGAACTCCAGTTTCGGATCCCGCTCATCGCGAGCCAATCCAATCAGAGCACCAAAGCCTTTGCCTGAAAGATACATAAAAAGTATAAATATTATAAAAAAAAGATTGACGTAGAATATCTTGCCCAACACTTACCCAATCCAAAGAAGGCCAAAACAGCAATGGCCTGTCCAGTTGCAGTCAATTTCCTTGGCATGGCATGACGCATATATAGGATAATAGTAATCCAAATCAGACCAATTACAGCCGGCTCGATGGTCTCCATGATGACAGTCAACCACTGGGTTTGGGCATCACTCAAAGCCGTAAACCTAATGACAAAGATGGCCAATCCACCGATGAAGATATTCGAGTGCCCACAGTACTCAATAAACTTGTCCACATTGAAGAAAAGAACCAGGATAAGGATCAAGCCAGAATAGCAAACGGCATTGACATCAGTGAAAGTCCACCGCAAGTAGCTATGAATGCTGCTCCAGAAGGTGCCAAAAAGAATGGACACCAGTGTGAGCACCAAAATCTCGGGAGTATAGCGACGGATGGCAGACATGGGAACCACCAGCATTCCGGTCTTTGTGTGCCACCACCACTCCGGCGGACTCAGTGGCATTTGTGTGGCACAGAGCAGCACCACAGCACCCAAAACAAAGCTTACAATAAATATAATAAGAGCAACTAGGGCAGCATCATGGTTTGGTTCGTTCTGGAAGAAGAACAGATCCAGCGGCGAGAAGAGCACTACATAGCCAATGGCGCCCCAAACATACTGGCGGCACACCTCGCCTCTTCCCTCGGAGGTCTCACGAACTGCGATCACGATTGCCGTGTTCAAAAGAGTCAGTGCAGCCATGGGGAAAATGTCTCCAATCAGGCGAATAGTCGTATAGCCCACGAGGGTATCCTGGACACTACCGGTGGTCTAAGGATAAATAAAAATATTATCAAATATGCATTTTATTTGAATAATAGTTATACTCACATTAGTACACTCGCTGTCCGAAAGCACACTCTTTTCATGATAGGGATTCACCACTTGGCACTCGATCATAGGCTTGCAGTTGCTGTCATTCTGCTTGTAGTGCTTGAAGTCCTTCATGTAATTCACCTGCTCCTCGGGAATGTGGCACTGGAAACCCTCTATAAAAATATACAAAAATAAAATCAAAAATATTTATTTTAATTATCTACTAACCAAGTGGGTACTGGCACCATCCTTCGTAGTCATCGTAGTGCTCCTCCTGACTGATCGCTGAGCCCATGAGGGCATCCATCACCACACTAGTGGTGTCCTCAGTGTAGGCGTGGCAGTGCTTCACGACATCCTCGCCGTTCTGGTTTCTTTCGGTTAGACAGACATGAGGCGGCTGGACGTACACTTTGGTGGGGGGTTTCTTGACCTGTCTGATGGACCGGTGAAGAGGAACCTCACCACTAATGGCCTCCACACCAGCACTATCTGCCGAATCCGAGTTGTCCACGTCCCTCCTGGTGCGCAAACTTTCGGTCACCGCAGTACTGCCCTCATCTTCGTAATCGAACTCCGAACTCTGCTCGGTTGAAGGAGCCACCGTGGGAACCTCAGCCAACCAAGCCACATAGAGGGGCTCATAGAGCTTGGGATTCTGGCAGCTGTAGGTGCAACGTGTCAGGTTGATTTTGCCCTCCTTCTGATCCCACCTGCTGCAAGTGGCGTTCGAGCCACAGCGCTCCTGGAACAAGAATCCTCCAGTTTCATCGCAGCCAAAGCTGACCAGCGGCTCTCGTATCTCTCCCCTTCGGGTAACTTCCGGAACGGCAAACAGAAAGGCATATATGAAGGCCGAGATCAGCAAGAAGACGGCAGTTAGCACTCGTAGAGTCTTTCCAAAAGTATTGGGGTTCTTGGCTGCCAACCGATCAGCCCAGGGACCAGCGATCAAAGGACCCAAAATGGAGACGAAGGGCGCCAAAATAGTAATGGTCCGGTATTCCGAGAAGTTCAGACCCAGCAACAGTGGCTTGGTGGCATGCAAAACATGCAAAGCTGTAAGACCTGTAGGATAAAATAAATATTTGTTAGTAATTAAATACTAACTAAAGAATATTTATAAGATTTTAAAAGTGCTGCAGTACTCACCGGTTATTACGAAGAACACAACAAACTTGAGCGAGATCAACGTCTTGTTGACACGCGGCTTTCGCTCCGCAATAAAACCCATTTTCTCGATTTCGGTTACTATAAACTATCTATATAAAATCTCAGTAATTAAGCCACCTTCCGGGGGTTTCGTTCTTCCTCGTCGATTTTCTCTTAGTTTCGTTGGGACTCAGTTGCTCATGTTAGACTCTATGGGTTCTGAAAAAAAATAGAAAAAAGAAACAAAGTTACATTTTCCGAGACAAAAAGGGAAGACAACAAAATATACAAAGACATTGAAATGCTAGAGCCACCACAACCACAAAAGTCACACACACGCACAAGCCGATGTGTAAATAACACCAACTGTAACCACATAAAGAATAAGATATCGGAGGCTGGAAAACTATTTATGCACCCGGTCGAATATTACACATGATGATGCTCTGCCCAATTGTGGGCATATCAAAAAGTAATCAAGCAATTAAAGGCCACCCATCGATGGTAATCGGTGGACAAGCACAACATGTTGAAAATGATTCGAAGAGCTCCCTATTAAAAATATAAATATAAATATATACGTGTCACAATGGGGTGTCAAAAATAAACAAGACAGAAACCGGGACAGACTATGTCCGCTGTCCAGATCTCTGTCCCGATCCCGGCAATAGGCCACCGTCGACATTCATAACGCACATACGCACTGTTGCACAGCAGCAACATAACTAACATAACCGAGTAATTGAACACATCGACAACAGCAAAACGGTAATGAAATATTTATTGTGCCTGCCCTAGACATAAATTTAAATTAACTGTCAACAAAATTTTCATTGGCACATAGCTTTAATCATCAGCAAACTGTTTGCTTGAGATTATGATACGTGGAAACAGATGCAGTCATTAAAATATAACTTTTGGTATATCTTGGATATTACATTTTTAATTTAGATGCTATTAAGCTAAAAAATAAAGGAGAAGTAGGAATTTTTAAAAAGATTTTGTCTTTTTTACATTTTAAGATCATAGTTATGCCATTTTATTGACCCGTTCTGTGTGCTTAATGCAACCACTAGACAGTGCGTTAAACCCCCTTGACAAGTAAATTGCTTGATAAAACGTAAAACGCATGTGTCGAGCAAGAATGCCACTCTTTTGCCGTCTGAATTGCAATTTGCAAGATGATACTTAAAGTGAGCTCTGTTCCTCAACATTGACAATGGGAGTGTGTAAGAAAAGGAAAAGGAAAGTGCCAGACGGTTATCGTCATAATTTCCCATTGCGCAGCTCCCAGCAAGAACTTGGATGGCAAGAAACAAGATTTAAGTAGTTTGTGGCAAAACCGGTTGTTTGGCTTGTCGTCTAGGCAAATTACATCACCCCGAGCAAAATAAGCGAAGCATTTGACTGACTCTGCGTGAGATCTACGCCCCCCAAAAGATACAAATCCACAATTACCCAACCCAAACAGAAGAAGGTCGAGCAGATGGGCAGATCAATCTACCATCTGCAAAATCTCACAAAAACCACCAGCTAATTGAACAAATTACATAGACTCCAAGGTCTGATTTACATAAAGTTTATAAACTTTTAGACTTTTAATACCACAACGCCGCTAGGTCAATTAATAATGTAAAATATACGATAGCCTTGCCAAAGATCAAGCCAAATGCAAACAAATTGATAAGTAAACACAATGACTCATATAGAAACACTCTGTAATCTTTTAAAAATAGATGAGCTCCAATCAGTGCGTTATCAGTTTTTATGACTGCAACAAATTGGTTTTACAGCAAATAATATAGTAAGCATTACCAGATTATCTCAGCATCAGCATTGAATTATACCGGAGGTACGAAAAAAGGTCAACTCGCTAAACAAAAGCCGACAAACTAGCAATGCATGACGTAAGCCAAATAGTAACAGAAACAATACGAGAGCAGCTATAAAAACTGTCGTTGGGTTTGAGACCGAAATTCAAATTAGTAAGCCAACGACCAGCAGCAAAAATCAAACAAAAAAACACGAAGCTTCAGTTTCAACTTAATGACAAAACGCCCCGCACGCACACACCCAAAATTGAAAGCAGAGAGAAGAAAACCGAAAACCCCCCAAACAAAACCATCCGAATCGGGGCTCCACAACCTGGACTACCAGTGATTGCCCCACATGGGCACTACGTATGACATAGTGCGCTTATTTATGACCTTTGGTAAACTTTGCCCGGCGCTAGCCCAGAAATTCGACAAAAAGTAAGCAGAAACCAAAAACAAAAATGGTTGCCCATTTTCAATTGCGTGTTTGGATAGTTTGAGATCGGAGGAAGAGGTGCCAGTCCAAGGAACCTATTCGTTGGGCATTTGACAATTAACCGGACTGTATATAGCACGGTGCCTATACGTATTACCTTCTGTAGAGGCCACAAACAACATGTATACCATTTCTACACATTGTGACTTTTATGTCATGTGTAATAAATAAATCATACATAAGCTTTCATAAATCCATTTTAGTATCTACCAGACTGTACTGCCCTTGACGCCCGCACATTTTCACGGAGTGATAATATCATCTCACAAATTGAAAATTTCAAATTTTTGATTTTTTTTGTTTTTTTTTTATAAAAATAGTGAAAATATTACAGTGTTGTGATCATCTTTAAAAGTCTTGTACGTACAATATCATTCCTTAACATAAATAAATAATTTAAAGCAAAAGCTCTTCACGCTTAAGAGGATAATATTTTCAAATCTTTTTAAAACTCCCTAGACTGGTACATCCCATATCTGGTTACCTAATCGACGGCTTTGCCGCCTGAGCAAATTATCCGAGTTTTCTTTTCGCTTTTCGCCACACGCCCGCTTGCAACTTTTCCGCTTGGGTGGCGCCTCTGCCTTTTTTTGTTGTTTTTCAGCTGCCAAATGAAAACCAACTGTGAGAACTCTGCGTGCATGTTGTTTTTTTGTTACTTTCTGTTGGGGCAACTTGATGGCGTCGCCAGTGGTTCGGTAATTATGTACGAATGTGCGCGTTTGTGGGCCTCCGAAAATAGAAATTTAATTACAAGGTACAACAATCAGCATGACCCTCTAATAATGTCGCTGCTGTTTTATCAGTTGTCAAGTAAATCACTTCGTAAATGTCAATTAGTGATAAGGCCAAAGCCAGCGACCAAAAATCAAAAGACAATGAGGTAATATATTTGCACATGCCTTATGCAAATTGGTTGGTTTGCATTTGCTTATTTGTTTGTATTTTTCGCATTGTTTACCCAACGATTTTTAACACCTCAACGGACAGCTGGAAACTTAAGTTTCTGACGCTGTCTAATATTTTTTCTTGAGCGCAATATTTGGCCACAAAGTTGCGCCTATCCATTGCATATCTCAGCAGACATTGTGGGTCAATTGGTTTTTATATAGATTTTGTCATTTTTTTTCGGTTTTGTACGCCTGTGTTCAGACAGCGCGCCGCCCGCTTAATTATGCGTAACGCGACTACAGAAAATGGAAAAACTAGAAAAGCCGCAACAAAGGCCGCTTGCATTTAGTTAAATTTATGAATGGATGCATGTGGGGACTTTGCCGGCTTTAATTAACATTTAAAATGCATAAATTGTGCGACCATTCGAACTGTGTCAACAATTTGGCTCCGAACATGGGCGGCGAGAGCTAACGTGTGGGTTGACCGCGATTGCCACTGCAAGTGCAGCGTCATTGAAGGTCTAGACGCTCGAAAAGGTCCAAATGAAAGTAAGCTAAATTTATTGGCCATCTTTCATAGCCTTTCCATGGCACTAAGCCAGATTTTTGGGCCAGTCAATGCACTTCAAATGCCCTGCATCGCCAGTAAACGCTACATTAACGCTTTCCCAAGTTTTCATTTCAGTTTCAATCGAGCGTTCGTTTCAAATGGTAGTTTTGCACATTTTCACACACACTTGCCTTTTGACATTTAGCCAGCATAAATTTCCCAATACGCAAATCAGTTTCGGTAGCCAGTTTAAGTCGCCACTCACACATATTTATCGATTTTCTACGCTATTTCGATTTGGCATTTTTCTTCGATTTCCTCGTTTTATTGTGCATTTAATTGGGTCTCTTCCATTTGTTTACATTGCAGTCACGTAGCGAGGTTCTGGTTTATTTTCAGAATTACTATTGCATCGGAACGACCTACACTCGTAGACCCACACATTCGAAAATCCATAGTTGAATGAACGTACATCTAATCAATTGGGCAATTTATAGAGTATGGAGTGTAGAGTGACTTATTGATGAATGCATCGTGGGGGGAGTTTTTGAGGTGAGGCTATACAACACTTCACACACGAATGCGGGACAAACCTTGGTCATAGTTTATAAGGCACACTTCCGTTAGGGCTTTCCACTAATGATATTGTGCAATAATTCATTGTTTTCGTGTGAGGTCTTTGTGAATGCGAGAATTGCATTGGCATTGCCATTCCCAGTGAGCCGTGCTTTATGATTATGGAAATGCCGTAAAGACATTTTCCTGACTCACAATCGTGTGTTGACAACTTGCCTGGAATGCTGCCTTCAACTTTTACACGCCACTACCAAAGATATCACTAATATAAAAGTCTTGAATCTATTCAAAATAATTTAGTCATTTTAATTAGGGCTTTAGAATTAAACAAGTAGTTATATAAAGAAATCTTCCGTTCTTAAAGTGCTGTAAACAAAACTATTAAAAAGCGCTTGCAGTCCAGTGTTAGATGCATTTCAATCCATAGATACATCAAACCTATTTATAGTCATTCCGCCCACTTGTCTTTGAGGAACTTACAATCTACTTAGCATCTCTCAACCGCCTGAAATGCACTTAAAAACGCATTTTCATTAACGGAATAACAAGGCTCCCCTGAGGAGCCATTTGGCTACTCGGTCACGCCCCCAACAGGGTGATACACGCAATCTAAACTATACAATCCCATCCGATCCCTTTCCCTTGGTGCACCATATATACATATATATATACATGGCCCGTGCTCCGCGTCGTCTAATTAATTAAGCTACGGAAATTGGGTCAAAACACAGGCAAGTGCATTGGGGGGGAACGAATGGGTGGGCATAGTGACCCGACCCTTCAAGATCTTCATGTTTTCCGGAAAATTCGTAAAATTTCCTAGAGGCCAAACAAGAATTTATGCGCAAATGTAAAGCCAGTGGAGCCCATGATTGAGCAATTTATAGAGCAGCCACACGCAAGTCACATTTCCCAGGGGCCAACGGGGGAAAAACTGGGGAAAAACTAGACAAGTTCCAAAATTCTGGCGAGGGAGCGGAGGTTAAGCTATGCAGATGAACAAATCCAGTGGAGAAATAATTTCCACATAGTTTATGGCGAAAATTCTCTCAATTAGTGCGAGACACAAAAATAGAAAATCTTTCTTTGCTCGGCGGGCAGAAAAAAAACGAATTTCATAAATATTTCAGCCTAGCATGAATTTATTGTTGTTTATATTTGTATTTAGCATCTAGTTTCAATATGGACCACAAACCTCAATTTTATGGCAAAAATAAGCAATCACAACAGGTTGCCGAAATAAAACTTAATTCTGATAAAAATTTCATCAATATCAAATATCTTGCTGAATTTCTCACAATTGTTTTTCGAAAATTTGAAATTTGTAGTTATTATACGCAAGATAAAAATACAAACATCAAAGTCTACCTCTTCCAGACATTTTTATTGTTTATTTTTGGGCCACACAATGTGGGGAATCCAAGGCATATGTAGTTTTTCAGGTAAACCCATTGGAAAATCAATTTCTTGTTTAGATTTTGTGGTGATCGCTGGGGGGCAGCCATCACTTGAATGCAAATGGGCCGGCCGGCAGCAGCTTGCAACTTGTTGCCTCCTCATGCATTTTTGTTTACAGCACTTGTTTCTTGACTGATTTCCCAGTCAGCTGTCGGCCAAACTAGTCAGCAGAGGTGGGTGTTTGGATGGTTTGCAAAATAAAAAAAGAATTGCTCATTTAATTCTGCTCCAAGTGGCGGTGAAGCAAGCCCCATTAAACTGTCCAAAACTTTTGTCAGCTTCAATTTGTAGGTGTCGTGACCCCAGAGACAACGAAATAAAATGATCTCGCGTCTACGTTTCTCTAGAGATATTTGGAGCAATGCCTCGATGACATCATCTTCTCGTTTTGACGAAATATTTTTCGGTGCGATCTATATTTAAAAAACTTTTTAGCACTCGGTGAATGAGAAAGGGAGAGGGGATGCCATCTAAGAGCTATATTTGATTCACTCATCGTAGGTTATACTGTATTAATTTACTTATCAAAAAGAACGTGCGAGCCTAGGGCTTTCCAAGCTATAACAAAAGAAAAATATTTTATTTTTCTACATAAGACCGCAAAAAAAACCGAGTGACAAATTTTTGTACGCCTCATTGAACATTTACTATTTTTAAAATTAATTTTTCACTTAACAAAACCGATTGACACCATAAAAATGAGATCATACCGCAAAAGTTTTGATAAGTTTACTTATGGACCCAGATTCAGTTTTCTAAATCAATTTTCCACCGTTAGGCAAATTATGATATCATGCTCCATAGATTGCTGACTCAATGTATGAGATATTTGCATTTAACCTTGTATTTTCCTATGCATTTGGAACGCGCCAGTGCAGCGTGAAAATATTTCTGCCTGCCGCCACCCCGCGTTTCCAACTTTCGAACCTTTTTGAAATAGTTTTGCAAGTTTTTTTTTCGATTGCGACATGGAATTCGAGCTTAATTGAATTGTAATTGCACTAGCTTCAATTTGGCTATCAATTAATTATTTAGTGCCAATTGCCGTTATCCGAAAAGAGAATTAAAGTGACGCCGCCGACAATTGAGACATCAGTTGCGCAGACGCAATGTGGGGCCTCCAAAAACGTATGTTAACCTGCGAGCTGACCATTTTTGGAGCTGGGAACCAAAGTCAGGGGTGCCCAGTGGCGCTGACGCGACCCAGAGTCGTGTCGACGAGGATCTTTGTCCAACCAAGTCACGCATTGCAGACATTTCCTCAAAACTTGATTTCCAATTCAATGGCAGCAAATGCAATTCTGGAAACCGGCCCCCAAGAGCGCCAGCACGAGGTCCGCAAAAGGAGATACATAGATACATTTGTAGCTACAAGTTGGCTTTGACGTTGGCCTGTCATTCAAGCGGCAGATACTCTGATACTCGTAAACAGGAAAACATTTCCTCGAATGCAGCATTAACTTGAACATGTTCTCGATTGGTTCACAACATTTCCTTTGTCTGTCCCTCGACAACGGAACACCAAAATGAAAAAAAATACAAAAGTCTTAGCAAATCCCTTTTTATGTAGCGTGGGCAGTTGGCGACTTGCTTGACAATGGCGCCGTCTGACATTGAAATTCGCTGGCAATTTAACTGCCTTATTTAGTAGAGTAATGTTTGCTGTCCTGGTCGCCAAAAATCAAAACAGAACCAACAAAAGTTTGCCCTAGTTTCGTTGGTCCGCCAAAATAGTGGTGCGTCATAAATGAAAACAAACAGAACCGAGCAGCTACTGTAAATGCTTGGGGGTCCATGACAGTTGCCGAAATAGCCCGAAAGTATCTTGCTCTCTGCAAATATATATATATCTTTAGGTATATATCTTTGAGACAGCCTGAAGGAGGCGTCGTCGCCTCTGAGTCATCCACAACTTGCAAAAGCTGTGACACACATAATGAAAAATGTTTGGGCACTATATAGATTTACAAGACAAACCAAATACAGTGAAAGCTAGATGGACGAACAATTAGGAAAAGTTCTACCACTATGGTCAAGTTTTGTGAACCATTTTGTGAACTTTATATATATTTACTCAAAGAAGGGGAAACTATTTATATAACTTGCTCTTTCAAGGCCACTGTAAATTTTAAATATTTATTTGTTCCAGTTCTGTGACATAAGGCCGTGTAAATAAACCATCTTCTCCAACGCAAACAATTAATGATCCAAAGCAAACACAATCGAAATTTAAATGTTTACTTCCTTTTTTTCCCCTCTTTTATTTTCATTATTTTTTATTTATGCTTTCGAGATTATTTCGGTCGCCATGGGATCGTGTTTATTTGCGCACATGTCTTTTATATAGAAAAGCATAACCCACTGAAAGTATCCTCACCAGATGTGCGAATGGATGAGCTCAAAATGTCGACAGTACATCCCACAACATATACACACATGTGTAATTTCAAATTCTGGAAAAATCAGCACAGAATGAGTTTAGCTAACATAATTTCGATACGAGAGCAAATTAACCGACTGGCCAGCAGAGCGATCTTTGAAAAAGATCATGATGAGGTTATCGCTGATGACGGCAAAATGATGTCATATGCGGCGGACACACTCGAATGCCTTATATCTAAAGCTTGTTTTGGGTTTTGTGTTTCAAATTAAACACATACCAATAAATGTAGGTACCGCCTATATATATATATAAATACATATACATATATAGTTTATATGCCTTTATTCCCGGCACCTCTGGCCCACAAATGAGCTTTTTGTGTTGGTTTATAGCCCCATTGTTTGCCATTAGAATGTCTTGTCTGCCGGTTTTAAGCCCCGAAGTTGTTTGTCGGGTTTTTTTTTGTTGTCTGCAAAGATCGACGCGTTACTTTCTGCAAAATTCAAGTTCAAGCCAAAAGCGATGCGGGTGTATGTTTTCGTTATTTCTTTTGTACATATCGAAAACAGCGGTAGCTTACACGCATAAGAGAGTCAAAAAAAATAAAGCAAGGTGGAGATATCTTGAAGTTTCTACGATTTCCTAGGGTTGTTGTCTAACCTATTCTAAGGGTGGTTCCCGGCAAATTCTACCTTTTCGGGGTGGTTTCCTGCCTCTTCTAACGACGCTTCTTGGCCCCCTTTTTGGCGTAGATTTCATTTTTGGCTTGATTGACGGCAACGCCTGGCGTGTTTTAATGCCTATTTCCTTCTTTAATTGCAAGGGGTGGTTGTTATTATTTACGTTTTGCCTACCGGCATTTGTTCCACCCTATCGGTATTTTTTACCAAATCCCACACGCATAACTTTGCTACTTTTGGGCTACTTTAGGGTTACTTGGGGTGATGATAAATTGCTCAATTTATTGATAGATCATGAATTATTTCCAAGGATCTGGGTCAAAGATATAGAGAAAATTTCCATACATAAAAAAATCAAGAAACCATCGTACCGCTAATATTTTATTTTTTAAGTAAATCGAGAGATTTCATTTTGAAATTTGATATGCGAACTTCATACTGCGTAAATGTGTGTACTGTAATTTTGTAGTACTCAAAATACAATAAAAGATTAACCATTTATTAACCAAACGACACGAGTTAATTAAATTAGAGACTAAATTAAGTAATTGCCTTTTTTTAAGACCATTCAGGGAAATACCTTTCCACTGCTTTGGTCGCTGAACTCATAAACCTATTTAGCAACTATTAGGTCATTCGCTTGAAAAGGAAAACCCGAAAGGGGCCCGTCTGCCACTGGAAACTTCATAAATGGGCTGAAGAAAAAAAAGTGCAATTGCGACTCGCTAAAAAGGAAATGCAACAGATGCAACACTGTAAGTGGAAACGATGCCGACGTCATGGGTGGAAAATAAAAATGTCAATAAAAATTACGGCAAATTGCTAGGAACCCCGCACCCAACCACCCCGCAATCCGCTGTCATTAGGGGGCGGCAAGTGGTCACACGCAGAGTCCTTTGTGGGCCCTTTTATTGTAGTTGCCAAGTTTACTACTCCATCCCATTCTATTCCTAGGGTCCTGGCGTCAATTGAGCGCCTGACTGATTAAATTACCCGAGTGCACAGTGTGCGCTACGAACAAAAGGACAATGGAATAGGGGATTGCATAGTGCATTAAGCAATTGTCCTTTTTATATGTGCCATATATATGTATATGCCATGGCCATGTCGCCAGGCTGTCTCAGCGTCAGTGAGTCGCCGCGAAAATTGCATTTTTCAGTGCGTGAACGAATAAAAGTTTGTCCCTACAATTTCATTGATTTTCTCTTCTGCGAGCTGATGATTTCATTCGCAGACCCTAAAACAAACGGGAATCACGAGAATCCTTCGAGCCAAATGCAACACGTGACCGATGGCAAGCGAAGTCCTTGCTGGCAGCGAAGTCGTCCTCCATTTGTGGTTAGTAAGTCACATCATTTTCGCTTTTAATTTCGTCTTTTGGCTGCCAACGGTGACCGCAGAAGCCGACAAGCCAGATGACATCACAATTTTGTGAGTGGGTTTGATTGTGTGTCAGTGTGTTTTTTGTGCGAAATGATTGATGAGTAAGCTTTAAAGAAGGTTTCACAGAGGACTTGGGAAGGATAATTATAAACATGTTATCCAAAACATGGTTTAAAAATAAAGACTTTTAAATAAAAAAAAAAAAAGTATATAAGGGCTGCGCAGATTTTACTACAAAAAATGTAAAGTCTCACAACGAAATAAAAAAGATTATAAATTTTAATTTTTATAAAAGTCTAAAAGTTGCTGTAACGTTTTGCGGACAAAACCCGCTTTTCCAATTTAAGAAAATTATTTACATGCAAATTCACTTATAATTGTCAGTAATTCCATGGCAAAATTCATATGAATATATAATAATTTTTATTTTATTTGCCTGTCCGCCATAAACGGTAGCCGAAAATCGCTCAATAATGTTTCCGTTCTTATGGCAATTGCTTAGGCTAATTATTCAGTCAATGGCCAATTCGTAGCTTCTTGTTTGTTATGGGTTCATTATTTGCTATTTATGTATTCTCCATTAACCAAAAGCACACACTGTCAATCGCACAAGTAGAGTAACAACACCGAGCACTTGTCGTCAGGGAATATACGAAATCGTATTTGATTGTATTTTTTATTTCGCTTTCTTTCTTCTTATTTTCAAATTAAATGAAAATATTTCAAATTCAACACTGGCTGGCACAAGAATAACAGGCGACACTGCCAAGCTAAACGCGCAGCGATTTCTAAAAACGAGTCGAGACTACGAAAATAAGTTTTTCGAATAAGCCAAAGAAGCAGATGGAAACACACTATTATGTTATGTATAAGTAGCTAATAGAGGAAAACACACCGAAAAGTGCGCGTCGCGCGGTTGCCTCGAATAAAAACTACTTTGTTTTTATTCGATATGTATTTTTTGTATTTTGGCGGCAGCTGCCAGAAGTCAAAGAAGCTCCCGGCGTGGGTGAGTTTCGAGACACCGTTTCGATATATTTTCCCAACTGGTAATCCGCGTGCGCGTCCAAACGCCTCGCCGTTCGAAAGAAAACTAAACGGGCAACAGCGGCAAAAAACCGGAAAACATTCGCAGCCAGCTGTTTCGGCTACCCTTCCCAATTTCCCAATGTGCGGGGATGCGACTGTGGCTTAAGAGTCGTTGGAAAAATAGCGTTGCATACTTTTCAGCGGTCGGCGCCAATGATTACCCCTATATTTGTGTTACGATTTCTGTTTGGCTCTTGCCAAGATTTTCCCGTCTAACGAAATGCTTTCCGCTTTTTTCGGCCGTCTGGAATTTTCAACCCTTAGGGCTGCTCACATTCGCACGGAAACACCCCCGCAATGGGAAATCCTCGGCGGCACAATGCGGATAGACACACGTGCATTGTTGCTGAGGGTGTTTTAGTCTGGCTGATATGCATATGGGACATGGCTACAGACCATTTCCTTAATGAACTAGAAAATATTGACCTAATATGCATAACTAAAAGGTCCTTAATTCGTTGTCAACATGGGGCGGAAACGCTAAATAAATAATAATATTATGTTTATGTTTGCATTTGGTGGATTTTAATTGACTTTTACTATCTGATAGTTATTTGATACTTATATTTTCCCAAAAGGAGAAAACATTTGGTTTTGCTTAAAACTTCTTACTTTCTAATTTAATCAATATTTTATAGTTGGAAAGCATAATATGTACCTGTATATTCATAATCCTTACTTCCCTGAACTAACCTCCCCCAAACGCTTAATAATTAATTCCTACGCCAGGTGCAATTACTTTGAATAACCAAACAAACTTTAACCGCCCGTCATAACAGCTGCAATTTAAGGGGCTTTTCGATAATAGAAGTAGGATAACCACACATCCAGAAACAGTTGTCACCCCACAGCTGCTTCTCCCAGACCCAGAGTGTCAATTAAATTTAATTTAAGGCGACATTTGCCGTTCGCCGCTCGCAGTTGCATTTGTCTTGGCCCACAAGAACGATGATGATGATGGCGGTTGGCTCCCTCGAAACGATCCTAAATAGCCGCAGATATAGCGATCGGATGTGGCACATCGATGGGGCTATTTTCGATGGCACCGATTAGCCTATTGGCCGACTGAGCAACTTTTAACTTTAACCCTTTGCAGGGCGCGTGTCTGGGAATTGGGGATCGGAATGGGGGATTGGAATTGCTCCGCTCCGCTCCTCGTACTGTCTATTTTTGGTTGATGCTCGCTCGCACACTCGCGAAAAGCTATAGACATCGGGTCGATCGGAAGATCCCCGATCTACACTTACACTCCGGCGTAGCACAGATTCCGCCGCTCTTTCTTTTCAGTAGAAATCAGTTGGCCGCGCAAATCGCACGGATGCGGGCGGGCTAAAATCCAAGAGATACAATCCCAACAAAAAAAAAAAAAGGAAAATAAGCAGAGATCAGTCAGAGAGAAAGAGAAAAGGTGGAAAAGACATACTCCAAATCAGATCGAATCGTGGCGGACTGAGATATACGCAAAATTGATGGTTTAAATAAATAAATAAATGAGTTTTCGGTGCGCGTCGAAAGTGCAGTGCGCGATTTCTGTATCAGTATCCACAATAATAATGCCCAAAAGCATAAGACAAAAATCCGAAAAAATATTTCGAATATAACCTGCAGCCAGCGGCAGCAAAAAACTCATTAATTTTCCAAATTTCACCCAAAACAAAAAATCAAACAAATGAACGTATCTCACGGATGCGAAATTCGGTGTGCGGCTGTAATTTTAAACGCATTTCTTGCGCTTGTTTTGACATTGAAATGAAACAACAATAACAATCGGATAATTGAAACGGAGAAAACCCACGCCAACGGATATACACCTGCCGTGAAAACAAAAATTTAAGTTACAAAAACAAATCTATCTAACTAAATCAAGGAGCTTGGAGAACTCAGGGATTGCGATAAGATGACCACGCGTGGAATTCGGCGCAAGAAGTCCACATTGACGGAGTTGAAAATCGCCGTGATCGGAGCGCCCAGTGTTGGCAAAAGCGGTAAGATTCGAAATACCGCGATGCCAAGTGCCTCCGCAATAACAACTCGAAAACAATCCGAGCAATAGCAGACGTATCCAATAGATACTTGGGCAGCATTGTAGCATGGATGCCGAGCAACAACAGCAAATTAGTTGAGCAATCGCCGATTCGTGTATATTTAGACTTTTGTTTGTTTTGTTTATAAAGTGGCAGCATACATATACGATTGCAGATATCCCCCCAATACACACACCAACACACTCTTGCAACTGGGAGTATCTGTGCCTCTCCGTGTCTGGGTGTGTGAGTGTGGCGGCTGCTGGCACTTTGGCATTGCCTGCCGCCTTAATCGCTTTCCACCGTTTGATTTGACAAGCGGCTCTGGCCAAAAGACCAGGCCATGCTCTAATTTACGACGACCCATGAGCACATCGCATACTGCACTGAAGAAAATATTAGTGGAAGTACATTCTATCAATCCCAAATAGAGAAGCACACAAGTTAAAGCAATATACTTACTATTCCTATCACAACAGTTGAAATATTTGTTGGTTCAACAACTTTTATTTAACATTTTAAAAATATTTCTTTGAGTGCACGGGTTCAGCTCGTATATATAGTTAGCTGCTCACGAGATCACAGATCATTGTCAGCTGAGACGTTGCATATTTCTTCGATGCGAACGACTTAGCATAAATTGATGTTCCCTGTCAGCCATCACGTATGCCGGGCATCCCCGAAATATATTTAATTTGTAACACTTTGTTGGGAACCCCCATCCATAGGACGATACTAATGATGATGATGGCTTTGGCCGGGAAATTTATTCCCGCCTCTGTCAACTTAAGTTTACCCCTGCGTTATAAATGTTCCCAGTGTCACATTTTACCCCAGTTTTATATTATTTCTTGATCAGTATAAGCTGAAAATACTTTCCTGCTACCCCAAAGTTTTAAGGAATAAAGCAACAGCTTCACTTGACCTTTTCTCTTTTGAAAAGTAATCTTATATTTGACCATTTAACGAATTAAATCTTGTGTGACTTTAAAACTAATGTAGAAATCCCGAAATTGTGTGAGGCCCCCAGTCATGAGATGTCAACTTTGGCTTACACCTGCGCACAATATGTCCCGGTCACAACTAATTTTGGGTGTAAATAGAAAAGAAAAACTGCCGGGACCGGCAGAAGATCGTGGACAGTGGAGCCATATGAAATATGACTAGAAAATATGTGCCACTAATAAATATAATGTGAATGAAAAACCAAGAAAATAAATGGAATGGCAGGCAGTATACGACTGGGTGTGGCATTTGTGACAGAGAATAAGCTACGCCTTCTCATTTTATGGCGAGAATGAAGTAATAGAGTCAGTGGATTGTAAAATATTTAATTGAAGTAGTCACACAGAAAAATTTATTATAATTATAATACTAGTAGGGATCTTAACTTAACTTAAAACTAGCTAAATGGTAAAAATTCATACACTCTTCTGGTTCACAAAAACAAAACACCCTTAAGCAAATGGAATTCCTATCCCAAAAGCAACATATTATATATGTTTAATAAATTTATTGCCACATATTTTATTGTCACTCCGCCACCATCAGCGACCAAAAACCGGGAAAATATTTAATTCAACTGTGTGTCTATGTCTGTGGATGCGGTGGAGCAATTAAATCGCCCACATCCACCTCCACGCCCACCGCCCACCGCTCGCCGGAAAAATTCACCGTGCACACACGCACTTGGCCACATAGACATATAGCCATATAGACATATGGGCCTAGACGAGATCAGTGCCCAGCGGGCGGAGAAGCGCCATCCCCATTGCCATTCCGGCGTCGCGCGTCGAAGAATTTAAACGTTGACCTCGCGGAAAGTATAAAAGAAAATTCGGATAACATAAATTTTGAGGGAAAAGCACTGGTCTTATGTATGCGGTGTTGGGAAAATAAATGATGAAAATGTCATTAAAAAGTCGCGAGGCAACCAAGGCAACCACTAGCCACACAAAAAACGCACACACGCGAGCGCAAAAAGCCTTAAATACAGTTGGTATTCACTACAATTATATTAAAAATATATATTAATACATTTTAGTTAGTCCATTGTCAAATATAAAAACGCGTAACCACATAAACCACAAAAAATAATTTTTTGGATAGTAAACAAATATAACAAATTTGCTTGTTTACCTAGGGAAATGGATCATATAAAGTAAAATTCGCACAACTTGAAGCTTCACTGCTTCCTAGAAGTTGTCATCCTCGCTTGAAGTGGCGCCTGAGGTTTCAGTTCCCAGTGTTACTATTGTTGTTGTCTCACTTTGCTTAGACGTGAGTTCAAAGGACTTGCATAGGAAATGACCAGGTAGCAGGCCAGGACGAACTTCACCCCCTCGGCAGGACACGAGGCCTACGAAGGACGACGTTTGTTGGCCCGAGACACGCAACTTTAGGGCTCAGCGTTTTGTTGCCGGGCAGCCGAATCGGGTTTATTAACCCCACAAGACACACTTTTCACAATATCCACCTGCCCCGGTGGCAGTTTCTTCTGCATTGGTCCCTGCAATTCATTTTGGCAGGACTATGGAACTACTCATACTTTACGCTCGCTTAAGTCCTGACCCATATCCGAAATGAGGGTTGTTGGGTTTTAGAGGGCGTTACCCTGGTTTACACCTGATCCCGCTGATAGCGCAGACGACAATAAATTAAATTCATGTTACGTAAATGGTTTTGGTTATTTAATTTGATTGCAGCCCTAATTGTGCGTTTCTTGACAAAGCGTTACATCGGGGAGTACGATCATCAGACTGAAAATCGCTACAAGCACGAGGCAATGGTGGATGGCGAACCGGTGCTCTTCGAAATACTAGACACATGTCCCAAGGTGGGTTATGAGAATCTAATAAAAATAATATAGATTATAGATTAATTTCGCATATTTCCAGGCTGAAGACGAATACCCCAATGCAGCTGAGCTCGTTCAGTGGGCCGATGGCCTACTGCTGGTCTACTCGATAACAGATCGCAAGAGTTTCAACTATATACGCCGTGCCAAATCCGATCTTCAGTCCGATACACCCGTCCAACTTTGTGCCAATAAAGTGGACATGGTGCACCTGCGCCAGGTGAGCCGCGACGAGGGCGAAATCCTGGCCAAGGACTTTGAGTGCAAGTTCAGCGAGGTCTCCGCCGCCGACCACGTCGACCAGGTGGCCGAGGTTTTCAACGAGCTGTGCAAGGAGGTGCTGGCCTCTAAGCGCAAGTCCAAGCAGAGTCTGCTGGAAAGGATGCTCGGCGGAGCACGACCCTACAGCCGAGGGAAGAGCGACAGCAATTTGCCAAAAGACTGATAGCGGTGATGGGATTTTTATGTAAATAAATGTACATTTTTCTATAAATCAAACGGAACAATTCGAGTTTTTCTTTATCCTATCATTGTTATGCGATTATATTATTATATTATGCGAAGTATATTATAACTTAGTAATTACAAAAAATATCTCATGCGTATCTAATAGATACATATAAAATTAAAATGTATAATTCGAACATTGTTATTATTATTTACTCTCTTCACGGAAATGAGTTTCGCAACTTTCAGCTTACGAGAGACTTCAGCAACACGAAAGCTTTTTTAGCAGCTTTTGAATTAAATTGGTGGCGCCACTTGTATACTTGTGGTAAAATCAAGTTGTAAAATAATTGTAAAATACAAAACTGGCCCTGATTTTCAGTTTTGGCAAATATTATTTGTTTTAAGCCAGTTTTATAACTTAAGGAAGAACAAAAGGATGTTTAGTTCCTTGTGCTTAATGATGGGAGAGATCACTTCACATACATATAGTGTTTTTATGCTTCAAGGACGAAACTGATGATACACTTTGTATTAGAGGCTCGAGGGGGCGTATCTATTAGCACCAAGTTAATATGTTTTATCCCAATTGTCGATCGATTAGGCATTCTGAATATTTTCATTCAATATTAACAAAGGAAAAAACTTACAGCTGTTAGCATTTTATTGTCAAATATGCATACTGTGCCTTTAGCCGTAATTTAACAACTTCAAACCCATTATTAAAGAATTAAGTATTCAATCACTTAACAGGTAAATTCCCTAACCCACTGCCAACCTTTGGATTCTTCCCCAACTCTAGGCAAACTTCCGCTTTGAGAGCGCGTGTGCACGACTTTTAATTAGCCAGAGTCAACAAGTGGCCCAGTGAAGCGTGTAAGCCCACTTAAGACTTTCGGCTCCAGACTCTATACATGCAGCTCCAGCTCACGCTCTCGAAGATGGGACGGTGATCGGCGATGACAAACAGATCACTTTGTCCAATTGTTGACATTGCGTCAGCTCTCTTTCTGCGTACCGGACTGTTACCCGCTTTGTTTGACCAGCTAAAACCATAATATTGACCGACCCGTCAATGGGAGCACTGATGCGCAGAATCAGGCCCAAGCCAAGTCAATCCATTGATTCAATCGCGTGCCAATGTCTAGTGTGTGCATCCATTATCGCTCATACGCCCCGTCGTCCACCTGGCTCACAAGCCAGACAGGGTGGCTGCTGCTTGGCAACTGCTAATGGGAAATTTTATGCACGATTTTCTTGCAATTATTTAACAACATTGACGGCTTCTGGCATGAACTCTCACAGGTTTTCTCCACTTACCTCTAAAACTTATTATCTCTGCCTTTGGCCGTTTGCAGTTTTGCTTAATTAGCTTTGCATTTAAAATTCTAATTTTAATTTATGATCGAAAGTGGTCTTGGTATCTGGGCCCTTAGCTACCGGCGGCAGTACTTATCTGGGCCAGGTGTCGTATTCCGTATTCCGGAGTGGTCTGAACTATTTAGTGATCGCGCAGCTGGTCAACGTGGATGTAATTGTCTAGCCAATTGGTGCTGTAATAGTTTATAATTATGGACCGCGTGACACTACTTAGCATGGCCCAGAGAAACATAGTGGAATGTAGTTTAGTAGTGCCTTTAAAATATTTACAAAAAAAAATGCAACAAAACAGGAATATTCGATAATAGTTACCAGTCTTAATTATAAGGATTAGTTAGATGAATCACCACCTAAAAACCTATAAATAGAATATCAGTATGTCGGGATCCTCCCTGTATTATAATAAATCCCAGCCTGGGAAAATTTATTTAACACTACGAATATGTTATCTATAAATATCTGAGTATTTTATGGATCCATCTCTCACGTTCCTCAATATTCATAAGACCAGCTGTTCCAGCATCCAAATGCAAATGAGGGGTTCTACGACCCACTCCATAGCCCAACCCCTGGAGCCACCACATCCCCTCGAGATTGGCGGGATGGAAACCTGTTCATACTCTAATTAGCCCGAGAGCTATTGCGATAATAAATGCTCGATCATTTAAATTAGAACCGGCCAACAGGTGCGCCTCGGGCCAAAGCCCCGTGCAGTTGGTAGTGAAGTGGCTAACGGTTTGGCTGCAGATATTCACACCTCCAGCAGGTACATATATATATATATATTATAAAATCGAGGTAGCAGCTAAGTATGCGACTAGATTTAGTATCTCTGAAAAGTTCAAGACTCGCGTTTCGACTGCAATTAATTGGCACGAAATGGCGGCCAGAATGCCAAAGCCAAATGCAGAATTTGGCCATGCCAGCTGTAAGTCATTGACTTTGATATTCGAAGTTGGCCAAAGCCAAATATCATAGACCAAAACCAAATACCAAAATACTGGTAATAGCAATAAGAGCCGTAGACATGTTCTAGTTAATTCCTTTGGCTACTTCTACTGTCAAAGCCAAACTCCAGCTAACCTTGGCTTTTGTATTTTTCGGGTTTTTTCGTCGTGGTTTTTATGCGCTTTTAATTAGCCAAATTCGAAATGTTGGCGGCGGCTGTAAATGAGACGTGTTTCGCTTGGAGCTCGTCCGACTGCTACTGCCAACGCCACTGCCTTTATTCTTGTTTTGAATTTTATTTTCTTTTTGCCAGTTGGGGCAGTGTAAAAACAAAAACCTAAACAATTAATGAAAAGTGTTTAATTGCAAAGTGCATTGGGCTTCCGGCAATTAGCTCGCCGTTGTCGGTTCAACAAACCCGTGCCAGCCTCGCGTTTCCTGCAACCCTAACCCATTTGCTCAGTGGCCTT
This sequence comes from Drosophila simulans, assembly GCF_016746395.2. Taxonomy (NCBI): domain Eukaryota; kingdom Metazoa; phylum Arthropoda; class Insecta; order Diptera; family Drosophilidae; genus Drosophila; species Drosophila simulans. The sequence continues at coordinate 6,591,409 of NC_052522.2, forward strand.
GACAGAAGACCATAACACGATAGCACCATAAGAACCTTATGCCACTGGGCATGCATACATACATATACTAAACAGTCCCACCAGCTCCAACTGACCAAGCGGCACGTAGTCCGCCGGACTTCGTCTTGGCAATCGAATCAAGTGCAAATGTTTGCCCATACCAAACTGAATGTGCGCTCAGTATTTAGCCAGAGCCAGAGCCAGCCTTTTAAACCTGACCCAAATCAGTCGGACAATTAACCGATTGTGGCCAACTAAGTTGATAAATGCCCAGCCTTAGCTCCAGCTGAACTTCCCCGCCAATTCATATTTTTATTATCATGTAATGCCATAATGGAGATATATCAGCAATTGTCATTAACTATTAAATACCAAGTGCTAAATGGGTATATCGAAGCAGCCGTTCATTTGGCAATACATGCTATTTTTTAAGGTTCTAATCAATTTTACTCACTTAACCTAATAAACTGAGAGTTAATTGTAGAACACGCCCAGCTTATGGGAATGTTGGTACATAAAATCTTAAATCAAGTTTAATTCGTAAAACCATAACCAAATTGTGTTCTTATAAACTTGTAAAGTGACCTTCAATTTCGAGCACCTGTTGCCGTATTTGTTCATTGTCATTTGAATTATATATTAGCCCATATATCCCACATTAACTTGATGATATTAGCCCATGGGAATTCCCAAGACTTGCTTTATAAATTAGCTTAAGCCAAGTGTGAAATGAGGGACTAATGAAGCATTGAGATTGATATGTATCAATTAATTAATACAAACGATTCTTCTATCTCGAAATAAGAATAACAGCATTTCTTCAGTCTGAGAAGCACACCTGCGAAAGATTATAGGTATTACTACCTTAAGCAATTCAGTTATTGGAAAACCCCTGGTTTTTATGCCCAGCAACAACCCTTTTGATGATCGGCACACCTGCGAGGGCATTTCAGATTCGATACATCTGTCCCTTATCGTTCTGATTTGATATTAATATCATTATAATTGGACGACAACGTGGGCGTTCCCACGAGTCCACTCCATATCGCCTACATCCGATCGCCGTTGCTACTCGAGACTATTAGCACATTCAGTTTCAATTCACACAGCCAATTATTATATCACAATAAACCCGTACTCGTTCACGTATTATAATTGGCATATGATAAATCCGCTCAGGTGTTATTTATTTATCAGATTTTTTTCCTTACCACAATTAATATGCTGAGGTAGGTCATGTTTCTAAAACAGCTGTCGCTTTTGATAATCGGTAAAAAAAATATTAAAATACATGCTTGATAAATATAAATCAACATCTTGATCACCGAAAATTGGGCAGATGAAAAATAGTTTGGGTAGGAAAGCTCCACTGCTGTAATTACAGCATGTTCGTGTGCAATTAAGACTAATTAGTGGAGCCTGCTAATTAAAATAAATTGGCACAGGTTGAGAATAGAATAAAATATTTCCATCGCAGGCCCCTTTCCAATTGTTAATCATGACTTCAGGATCTCTCAAGTCAAGGTGTGCAAATAAAAAATAAAAAACCATTGTAAATTGCTGGGGGCGTTTTTGAAGTGCCCCAGCCCCTCCCAGAATTTTAGTTCGTTTTCAAGTTTAAACGATTTCAACTTTATTCATATAATAGCGATTAAATGTACATATAGAGAATATATATATATATTTACGATATCTGCACGTTTTGTGCTTCATTCATACATATACTTTTATTGGATTTTTCAGAAACAACGAAGCCTGGCTTGGGGACCAACTGCGCTCTAACTTGATTATATATATATAGATTTATTTGCGAATATAATTAGTAATTAGTTTGGCTAATTGCTTGCAGAAATGTTAACACTTGGTTGGCTTTCGATCCAATTGCAACTACATCGAACAATAACAATAAAATTCCATGCTACATTAACTTTTAATATGTAATATTCTTGATCCCAATGCTTACTTTGTTTACTTTGAAATATTTTGATTTTAATTACTTTATAATAATATATATGTATTGGTCCAAGGTTTTTGAATATTTTATATAATTTCATCAAATTTGTGAATTACTTTCTATATAGCTCGATTTCTGTTCACATGTGATTCACTTCTTCTCACCCATAAATATATTCATCATATTCTTCATTTCTATGCATTAATTTTAAATAAATATTCCACTTTTATGTATGTCATAAAATGTTCCCTAAACAGATTCAGACTTTAGAGTTTCGAATTGCCAAAGAAGATAATCAAATGAAGAAACCAAAGAGTAATTATTTTTCAATTGCATTTTTAATTTTATTAATACACAAAACTTAAATAAAATAATAATGTTTAAACTCTACATACCTACAATACAATACGTAATAGTCATAAGCATAATAATAGATAATAATAATAATAGTACACAATAGTAATATTGTCGTTTACAGTTATTGTACAATGTAAGAAAATTCTATTTTGTTGTCCATTTCATTTTGATCTTTTCCGTTTTTTTGTTTGTTTTCCATTTGTTCCTTGCTCGATTGTTGTATCTATATCATTTTTGTTTAGAAATACTCTCTTTAAATGAAGCTTCCTATACCGGGAATACTATATCGCGTGTCTATATAGTCTAGGTAAATATTGTGAGAGGCAAAATGAAGATAATAATAATACAAAAACAATTTTTGTCTGAGTATACAATCGGTTTTGTGTGGTACTTTGCCTACTAAGTGCGGATGTATCTGAACTTTGCTTTCCCAGCTTTTCACTTCACTTAATTCGCTTTGCTTTGCTTGGCTTGGCTTGGCTTTGTTTTCACATCACTTAAACGTCTAAAGATTTTTTGGTCCAATAATAGTTGCGGTGATAAATATGCAGGTTGGGTGGTGTATCGGGTGATCAACAAATAAATATGCTTGATTTTTGTGTTTTTACCATGTGCGCGATTCGACAATTACAACTTTTCGATGACAATTAAATAAAAATTAAACAAAAAACAATAAACAAAAAATAAAAATAATGCGCGATGCCTTAATTTTGGTTTAAGGATTACGTGTACGAGGGATTGTGCGGTATGTCAATTTAAAATTAATTTGTATAAATGAGACCGTTGCACCTGTATGTGTATGTTTGGGGTGGTGGGGGTGGCTGGTGTTTTTTGGGCGGTGTTTTGGGTGCTTCTATATATCATACATATATCTCCCCCCATCCACTTAGAACGGGCGTCGCAACTTGGAGATGGCGTTGGTCAGATGCAAAATCTCCGTGTTCATCTGGTGCACCAAAGTCTCCAGCTTGTCCACGGAGTCCAGCACCTCGACGCGCTCGGTGTGCGGGTTGAAACGCACCTCGAATGGACGCGACATGGTGCTCACCCAGCGACGGAACTTGTCCTTGGCATCCTCGAAGCTCTCGGCCACATAGTAGATGGGCTGGTACTCCTGATCCTGGTACGGCTGCACGGCGGTGGAGGCGGGCTCGAAGGCGCGGTGCTCGCACTTGTCGCTGATGGCATGGAGCAGCTCACCGTAGGAGCTCAGGAGTCCAGCACCGTAGGCCTTGATCTGACCGTGTTCCTTGCAGAGACCGAACTCAACAGTGAACCAGTATACCTGGAGAAATGGATGGACAAGGAACCAATGAGTAAATAATAAAGAAAATAAAAGCAAGGGCAAATAAGGCAGGAAGTTAAAAACTTTTAAGATCAAGGTTTTCTAAGCTTAAAAAATTATTTTAAATTTTAAAACAGTATTAAGTGGTTTGAAATGCATAAAATTTTATCTTTAAACTATATGAACAAAAAGAAAAAAATATTCAGGCATTGAAGTTCACTTTTCCCGTTCGACTTTGACAGTGACTAAACAATGATCTTGGTTGCGAAAAAAAACCAGCTGCGTCATAGCTGCACTTGAGTCTAAGGTCGTTACGTTGCAACTCAATTAGAAAATCCACTCACCGTGGACAGCTTCTCGATTTCTTCGTCGGAGGCACCCAGCGAGGCCAGTCCAATCTCCTGCGAGAACTGGGCGAAGCTGGGATCGGCCAGCAGGGGCATGTGACCCAGCAGCTCGTGAATGGAGTCGCTGTAATGGCAGAGAATAATGCTTGTTAAAAGTGTGGAAAATGTGCTGGCATAAGGCAATTAGCCTGGTTAAATGAGCTGGGCAGCCTGCCGCAGTTCCTGTAGCCAATTTGCCTGTGTTCCAGGCGACAAAAGTTGCTTGGGAAAAGCGGAAAAGGAAAACCAGCCACCCACACACACACAGAGGCAGGCGGCAGGCAAATGCAATTAGGCTAGGACAAAAAGCCTTTTTCTCCCCTTTTTGAAGTGATTTTAACCCCCTGGTAAAATAGGATGATAGATACTTACGGCTCGGGGGTGTGGTATGGTGAGTTGACGTGGCGCACATACTGGGTGCTCTGGAAGATGCGGAAGGCCAAGGAGGCGAGGAAGTCCCGGGCAGTCAAAAGACCGGCGGCAGGACGCAGAGAGAATCCGGTGTTCTTGCGCAGAAAGTCGGACATTTCCTGCAACTGGGGCAGACGGGTCTCCACGAAGATCTGCTCATCCTGGAGCTTCTGGAAGGCGGCCCGGTACTCGGCACAGGCGTGCTTGGGAGCCAGATCCTGAACGGTCTTGAAGACCGAGCGCCAGGTCTTGACCTCCACATCGGAGTAGTCGATGAATGGGATCGGGTCTCCGTACTTGTAGGCGAAGGCGATCTCGGCGATCTCCTTGCGACGCTGGCGGTAAACCTTGTCGGCGAATCCGGGGTGGTTCATGTCCAAATCGGGCTCGTACTTGGTCATCAGATGGTTGCAGTTGTCCAACTCGGAGGCGTGCTTGGGGAACCACGGAGCCTTGACATTCAGGTTGTTGTCGGCCATCAGATTCATGCTGCTGAAGGAGCCCGACTGCCTGAGGGAACGGATCAGCTGCAGCAGATTGCCACGGGTCATGTCCAACTTGATGAGGACATCGTGGTCCACGCCCTCCATGCGCGACTGGCGGGACTCCACATGCTGGACGGTGCCGTGGAAGGTCTCGATGGCCTTGAGGATGCGACCCAAGGAGGAGATGCCCTCCTTGAGGCGGACCACCAAAGCGGCACTCTGCATGGCAGCCTCGGCTTCCGAGGATTCGGAGGCGGCATTGGCCAGCAAAATCTCGTCCTCGGTGAGACCGTAATCTGCAAAAGGGCCAAAAGAAGCGGGGATTATATGATGGTTAAGGATGCAATCTTCCCAGGCTTAGGGTCACGTAAACGATAAGCGAGCTACGTGGCAGTGAGATGGTTGCCAGGCAAACGCATTTCGTACTTGTATTAAGTCGAGCGTAACAAATGAAAAAGGGAAATGCGACATTTCCACAGAGAGAGAGAAGAGCGAGCGAGCGCGCCCACACACAATTGTCCGTGTGGCTGAGTGCTTTTCCTCTGCCCTGGCACTTTATCATATTAAGCACTTAAATCAATGTCGCACGCTTTTCAAAAGCCCCTCAGAAGTTAAGTACTACTTATGGTTGGCTGCTGGATTCTAGAACCCCCTGCTCACCGTTCTTGGTCGGCTGTTGGTTGCCTTCTGGCTCCTGCGACTGCGACTGCGACTGCTCCTGTTCAACGCTCTCAAACTCAACATCCTCCTCAACTAAAAGCGAATGAAATAAAAATAAAAATAAAGCCCATGAAAATCATAATCAAAATCAAATCAAAGATAATAGGCTCAGAAAGAGGAAAAAGTGGCATGGGAATCGAAATGGAAATGGATATTAACCTGGAACATATTCCTCCAAGGGCAGGTTCTCCAGATTGGCATGCTCGTCCTGGAGCTCCACATCTTGCTCGGAGGGAATGTGCTCCTGAGCCTGCACAATGCAATCCTCCAGAGAATCGTCTTTAAAATCATAAAAATAAGAACGAAGGCAAATAATAAATAAAGGGTGGAAATAAATAATAAACGCAAATCTAAGTTAAAGCGAATAAAATGAAATAAAAATTGCAACTTTTTAAGTTTTTAATCAACAGGTAAAGACCTATCTTCCGTTTTCATCCCAAATTGAAACCCCCTTTGGAGCTATTTTAGTGACCCACTTGTTGGACTCTATCCACTTACCATTTGCCTTGCTGCGGGCCTCCTCGAGGACGGTTTGTTTGGTCTGCTTGACCACCAGGGTCTCGAAACGGGCATCATCCACCAGGCTGCGACGGCGGGATGGATAGCCATTCTGGAAACGAAAGCGAAGAGATTGAAGTTCGTGTTAGTGACACTGGCAGGATGCGGAGCGGAAATTAGACGATTGCCTTGACCTTCAAGCCAGGGTGGCTTTCTTCGGCTCCACGCTTGGGTGGTGACTTTGAGCAGAGTATTGCGCAATTTTCAAAAAATATTATATAAAAAGGTGTGTGAAAGCCGTCTTCAGATCTTTTCTTTTGAATAGAGCTGGCTATTCATGGAACTGTATTGATTGTGATTCAAAGCCACGAATGGTAATTTAATGCGATGTCACCGCTGCGAACGGGCAGGTGCGAAGATAAATGATATGTGACTGAGAAATCGAAAATCCCCATGCGATTCTGGCGGGGAAAAAATGCAACTGGCGATCGTTAAAGGTTTTTTTTCTTTCTTTTTCTTGATGGGGGAAAAAGGTTTCCATCACTTGCAGTTTTCACTGTCAGCTCGTTTTTTTGTTTGTTTTCTTCGGTTTTTTTGGGCCACCGCTTTTGGCTGATGAAAGATGCCCAACTCATTGAATCATTTATATTGATTTCATATTTTTTGTTTTGCTCGGACGCAGCATAAACATAAACAGAGACGAGTCAACAACAATGAGGCGCGACTGTTTCGGCCAGGCTAAGTGCATGGGGCCCAAAAGGCAGCCACTTTCACTTATTTGTTAAATAATAACTTAACACACAACCCGTTGTGTCCGTTGGCGATTTGGGCCTTTCGATTTGGGCCGCCTGTTCTTAGAGGTGTGACTTAATGGCCAACCGAGGATTGCGTTTGGTCAAATTGAATTGGCGAAAAAGAAATGCGGGATCACAAAAATGGGCTCGACTACTGGCCGGTTAACTGGTTTTTTTGAAAACACAAAACCTTTAGATAGTCACGTAGACCATATCTAGTCACTAATTTGCTTGTTTTTTTTTTTTAAATTCGATTTGGAAATTGTATGTTTTGCTGGATTTTCGACTCACCTCAATACTGTAGGATTTCTTGATGGCGAACATCTCGCGGTTCTTTTGGGCTGCTGCAACGGCCATCATTTTGTTTTGTGTGTTTGGGTTGTTTTCGTTTGGGGTGAACAACAAAAATTTACGCAAAGTGTTGGCAAAAACACTTAGAATACTATTTGCTTATATGCTTGGTTACGCTTTTCTTGTTTGATTTGCAATAAGCACTCGAAATGTGTTGACACTTTCACTGCTTATTGGCGATCTGGCTGGGTGGTTTTGTTTTTCAAGAAAATCGCTCCTGGTACTGAACTGTTTGCGTCTAGAATTGAGCTGGACAAGAACTCTCGACTCTCGAATTCACGGCGGGATATATAGATGGTTGATCGGTTGAACTTTAGCTGGATCCTTTCGCGAACTCGAAACTGATGTGGTGATGTATATTATCCTTGTCAGCTAAATTGTATTACAACAAACAGAGTCAGCAAACTACTTGAGGCTGGGCACAAGTCTTTAGGGCGAATGATAGCGAATCAATGCATGCTTCATGTCGAGTTGCCGCCGCTTAAATACCCCCAGATTCCGATTCCGACGGCCAAGTTAACGAACGTTTCGGCCGATTGCCGACGATTGTTTGCTTCACCAAACGACGATGACTGGTTTTCGCATGACGCGACTGTGACGTAGTTGCCCAGCTGGAGCTGGGTTAAAGCCAAGATGCCGATGCCGTGGGGTTTCCTCTCACCAGCCAGCTAACCAGCTAGCCAGCCAGCTGAGTGGGTCGAGAATCGCGGGGCCTGACTCGACTCAACTTGGTCGACCAAGTTCAAGTGCGGCAACAGGCTAGAACGTCGCATTGGCCATGTTTTTGTTGCTCTTGTAGCTTGGCTAAAAAGCGGGGTTAACCATTAGCGCGTGCGCGTCAATCGGAATGGTGGTAGAATACCCCAAAAGCATTCTGTCGGTCGAACGGGAGTCATTTGAAAAGCCTCAACAGGTCATACAGAAAAAACCAAAACAAATCCAAACAAAGCGAAGCTAGTCCATGCCAAATATTAAGCATACGCCGTGTGTGCACGGAGCAAAATAATGAAAATATGATATGCTTACTCTGTAAGTTAGTTGAAGGAAATATTTTTAACCACAAGAATGATTTTAAAAAATATCAAGTTTATATTGAACAATTTTAGTTTACTATTTTCAAGTTTTTAAGAATGTATTTATGATACGTTCTATTTTTCTAGGTGTAACAACATCAGATCAAATATCTCTGTCAGTTTTAGAACCCAGCAATTCCCATTAGATCCTGAATGACTCAATCGAATCGCGTCAGAACTAGAGCGGATGCAGAAGCGGATCGAATAGGGACCAAGTGAAAGTGAGCTGGAAAACAAAGTAATGGTAAACAGGAAGTACGGATCACATGGCTGCGTGCGTGCCCGAGATGTAAGTAGGTGGCACCCAGCCATATCGATTAAATTTTAAAAGCACATTTAACAACTAATTTGCATGCGTAAATGTAGCACATTAAACTAAGCCCGGGCGATAAGTACAGGCACATTACAATATCTATGGCATAATTGAAAGCCCCGTCAAAACATCTGGCGACTGGGATTTGCATATGGCAGCTGACGGATTACGAGACCATATAGCAATCTATATAAATAATTATATATATATATTCCTGTCCTGTAAGCTGATAACGCTGGCAAGGCTGCCGCCGCTTCTCAAATTGGACGCGGGCCGCCAATTCGAATGACATTTTCAGTGGCAGTGGCAGTGGCAGCGATATTTTCGATCGTGTTAGCTTTTAACCAAATTCAGTTAGCGGCGATCTCGAGATCGGCGCAATTTGCCATTGATCTACATATGTGCACTTGTACTTGCCAACAATCCGGTCATCCTTGCAGCCTGCATCTAGCAACTAACTAACTAACTAATGCCGATGTTAGTGCGGACCGTTCAAATTAGTAGATCGAATCGTTTGATTGAGCTAACGAGCCCGATAATGAGCTAACACATCACATATACGTCTATTTGCTTCGATCCGCATTAAGTTATTAAAGCATCTGGAGTAGCAAAAACATAATTATCGATCTGATAGATCCATTATACAAATTGGATCGATAGAGTGGGATTGCTGAATTAATAAGTTCGTGGGAGCTAGGAAGTACATTTGACAACATCGAAATGCTTTTTACTTAGAATATTGAGGAAAATTATAAGTAAATATAAGCACTTACTGAGAATAACGTAAATTATTTAAAAAATAAAATAGTACTCGCAATAAACTGCGTACTATATTACCCATTAGTCACTTGCAAAAAAGTTCCCACATTAGCCTTAATACCATTCACATTCGGCTAAACATTTACTTCCGATTTTCGTGCAATATTTTTGGAAGTCAATCAAATTATAATTTCAGCTAAATGTTGTTATGGTTTAAGTGCCTACAGATTAAAGCCAGCATATATATACATATATATATCTCAACCTCTCACATGTTCAAATGCCTTCACGGCTGGGTCAAAACTTTTCTTCCGACTTAAGATTTCTACTATTGTTCTATGAGCCGGGCTGCATGATTAAGGCACAGCCTCTATTTTCGCTGTTTAATTCTCCTACTTGTTGTATTAAAATATTTAAATATAATTGTGCACGCCGCATACAAGCGTATTCTAAAGGTATTAGATATGAGACGGCGAACAATATGCAAAACGAATATACATGCCCAAGGTTCCAGAAGTCACAAAATTGTTTCAGATACACGGAGTGTGAGCTTCAAGTCGTGATTCATGGAGGCGGTAGCCGTTCACTGGGATTTCCTTGTCCTTGGCCGTGAACCTTTTAACGGTTGACTAGCTCCTAAGCGATCTCCCCATCTAAAGCTTCCCTCCATGCCCGACCCCTTTATGGGTCAACCGGACTGCTTGTTTTATTGAAGTCTCATGATCAAGCCATAATCAGTTAAAAACACTCTACACGGGCGTTTCTATCTCCCTGCCATTAAACAATGTTTAATTGTTTGCCACAAAACATTTTCGAAATGGCTCCTTTGAGAACTGAGTTTGGCTCGCGATTGAAGGTCGATGATTTTGGCTTTTGCAATTTTTTAGTTTTGTTACATAAGACGGATTTACTTTTTTCTTTGCGTTTGTTTTATGTATATTTGATTTTTTTCTTAGACCTAATGATCAATCATCAAGATAAAAGAGCGTTCAAACAAATTAGATTCTATAATTAAAAATTTCACAGGCGGCAATTGCTGGAAACGACCTTTTCGGACTTTATTGGGTTTTTACTGTGCCACACAAATTCATTGTTCTATTAAAAAAAAAGAAAAATAATGTGTTTATGTTTGCCTCGGTCACGTAGTCCACTTTTTTGCCCAAAATGGGAATATCGAAGTACAGTTTCTTTTTGTATCCATGCCATCAATCATTAATGGCAGCATGAAATGCTAAAAAATTTTCAAAAATCCGGGGAAAGCAGTTCCTGTTGGCCATTTGTTTGAAGTTGAGAACAAGAATAGAAAGCAAAAAACATTCCCATTGTAGTTATGTTAATTAGATAGTTTTATAGTGATTTTTTGAATAAAACATAAAGTAGTTAAAATTTGGTAAACAGGGGGATTTATTTTAACCAAAAGTTTGTTTACTGAAACTTGAACAAAAACTTAAAAACAACAAAAAAAAAATCAATATGCTTTAATTATTTATACTATTTTTTTAACAATACTTAAGCCATATTTTACATAAATAACAAAATACTTTACAAATTTACTTATAAAAAGTTTTTGACAGATATATACCACATATATAGTTTTATATTTGATATGATTTTATATTTGATATGACATTATAATAAATATTAAGGGAAAGATGGGAATAAAAACTAAATAAATGTATTTGTAAAAATCCAAGTAGAAACCAGAAGCCAATAGCTTAGTTTTTCCCAACCTTCCGCTCTGGATCACTTCACTTCCCCTTCTCCGGATCGGATCATATCGTATCGAATCGGATCGGATCGCACGATCTTGCAGCCTTGGTCGATCCACTTGGAACTGGCAATTTCCCAGCCCTCGTCGGATGCCCTTGCTGGGGACTTCCGAGAATACGAATCTGTGGTAGGACTGTACCCGGCACTTCCTAGGGGGGCAAATAAATATTATTCATAATTCAATTAAGCGCAATTAATAAATACAATTAAGAGTCCATTTCGAAAATTCTCAATTCTGTTTTTATTTATTTTTTGTTGTTGTATTTTTTACTCCATTCTAGCGAGCTACATTCTACGGCAGCAATCTGGCGCGGCAATTATGTGCATTAATTACGAATGGCAATCATTTTTGTTGCTAATTATTGTATAATATTGAGGTTTTGCTTTCCCAAATCGAAGTCGGCTAGTATTATTCCACGGCGATGAGCTGTCGAAAGGGGGAGTCCACATCCACCACTTGGCGATAATATATCAATCACGTGCTGTGGAAACCGAAGATCGCCGGCGGGGGAATCTCCGCTCCTCCGCTTTCTAAGATCAACTCGTTTGGGGCTGAATCACACTTTGGGCCAAAGATGACGCCGGCTAACTGATGCTGTGTTTTTATTGCCCGCATTTAGCAGTAAAATTGTTGAATATGCAAAATAGCCGCGCGCCTCGTTCGCATTTCGTATTTTGTTTGTTTTGGTTTGTTTTATGCCAGTTTTTTTGTTTGTTTTTCAGTTTATTTTGCGTCACGTGCGGCAAACCAAAAACATGCTCAAAAAAATCCCAGAGTCAATGCAGCATAACGCAACTTAAGTTGGGGGGATTTTGTTTTTGAAAGGATATGCTGATGAGTGTGCCAGTAAACAAATTGCTCTGATAATTGATACTGATTGTAGAATTCGCGGGAATGGAAACTATACAGGTGAATGGGAATTTTTACAAATTATTATGGCAGATTGAGTGCGCTTTACAAAATTATCTCGATGAGTCTGGAATGCTAAACTACTCATTAAATTAAATAAGTCATTTAGCAGTACTGCAAATTGATGATGAATTCTGTTTTCCGGACGAGTGCGAGAGAAGGCCTCTCGAATGGTCGAGGGAAGTTACGAATTCTGGCCAGGACTGCAGCTCGTGTTCCCTGCTGCCAATCACAGCTTTATATTTAGCTTATCGCCGTTGATTTTAACGACTTTGCCTTACTTAACCGTGAATGTGTTCCAAAACATTTCCAAGGCGTGTTCACGCAGTGGAGCAGAAATAAACACCAACTTAATCACCATGTGTATCGGAACGAGCCCCCAAAAATAATCGGTAAAAAGTAGCTTTTCTCAGGTATGTACGAGTATATTTTCATTATTATCACATTGTCGTAAAAAATTCGGCTAAAGTTGAACAAAGCGCTGTGTTCAAACTAAACCAGTTTGTTGCACCTTGTCAACTATACCACACAAAGAAAGTTAAAATTAAAGCCAAAGGAGCACGGAAGATTTTGCACTCGTTTACTCATGGATATATAGGAATTTAATTTAATATATATAACCATGTATGGTGGTGCCGATGAAATGGTGCCAATGACAAGCCCTTTTGGCCACTTGAAAATGTTGTTTTTTCTTCTCCCATCAGCCAAACACTCTTGACCCGCTTAGCCAAGGGGGTGGATCGGCTCAAAAATCAATAGACACCTGTTGATGACAGTTGAGACTCGAACAAAAACCGAAATCGGAAGCCCACCTCCACAGCCTTTTCATTTCACAAGTGCCTGTCTCTGGTTTTGATTCGCCTGATTCGCTTGCACATATGTAAATCACACAAAGTTCTGTTTAAAGAGGTGGATTCCCTCAGATGCCAGGTGCGGCAATTAAGCCGAAAAGGAGTCACATGCTAATTGATGGCTCTGTCTGTGCCACAAAATCCAGTTAGCTGACTCGACTTGGTCTTCCCCAACGCACTTGCGTCAAGACCGAATGTGGCTGCTGCTGCTGTTTATACTACGGCTATCTGAGTCATGGTCATGAGTGTCAGTTGATACTTTCGAAAGGTGGTTATTTTTCCCAGTTACAATGGGTTTTTTGCTCGAGATCAGTATTCTGTTTTGGTTCTGGCACTTTTTTGTGCTAAATGCTACATCGGAAATGCTGCGGTCGATCTAGCAAGGAAGAGATATCATCTTTTGATCTGGGTTTTCTGGGGGATTTGCATAATTCTTCGCCGGGTTATTTCCTAGGAAACGTTCTATTTACGAGTGTTTTCACAATGGTAAGCAATCGCTAATCGAATGATTTGACAACTTTTGTTGCGGATGGGTTTCACGCCATTGAACCGGTTTTCGCCCAATGTTCTGTTTAGCATAATTCGCCAAATATGTTCCACTTAAGGCCCAGTTTTGTTTAGCTACCGTTTGAAGTCGGCCACAAAATTCTTGCGCCAAGTTGTCAAGGCCAACAATACGAAAATTTAAGCCAATTGCTTGAAGGCTATGCACTTTCTAAGACCTTTTTGTATCGCAATCGGAGGTGTTAGTTAGTGGGCTCCTGTATATTAACATAAATTACGGATTCAATCGAGCAGCTGCCTGCGGAAAAACAACTGGTAACAATTTCATTAGACCAGCTGCGATGATGTTTTTGCACCCAAGACACTTAGATACTTTTAATGCTTAAACGAGGGTGAAAAGTGGCGACTAATTAGCTTCAAGTGTCATGAGTCGCCGGCGGGGTGAGCTCATTCGTTTGCTTTGCATTTTATGTAATGCAATATTTAATCAGCTGCCATTGCATTCTAAATTTAAATTTAAATTTCTCGCTTCATTTGCACGGCGCGTGCACGAAAATTCCATTGAACTTGAATGCTGGGCTGGTTGGTGGTTGGTTTTTGAATTTGGCGTTGGTTTTTGGTTTCCACCTGTGCAGGAAGTCGCGTTCGTCGCTTAAGTCTTTTGATTATGTCGGAAACGCTTAAATATGAGTTAATGTGCGCCGCTGGCATTATCTTGTAAACGGCAATGTAAATGCCAGTGACTACGTGATCTCCGGAGCAACAACGACATAATCCTCTTCTAATGACCCATTAATCAACAAAGTGTGGCCAAACAATGTTGTGATCCGATCAGCGATTATCTAATATCAGCAATGACGGGGCAAGATCTGAATTACATTAGCAACTAACTATCGACTATATAGCATAGGCAAATACACAAACCATTTGTCTAATCGACCATACAAAGGCCAAGTTCAAACCGCACCCTCTATAAAGCATTGTCTTAATGGCAAACCACAATCCGTATTGACAACTAAGGCCGGCGGCTCCGAAAAAAAGAGAAAAAATCCAGAAGCACAGGTTCAATGAACGGCGTCCAAGGGAACGCTATTTTTAAGTTCGATTTAATTTGATTTGTTCGCATTAATTGGGCGGATATCTTTCTCCCAGTTGATTCACAAACGGAAGTCCCCGATCGGATTGCACTGACTAACCGACCAAGGAGCTTCTTGGTGGATAATAATCACAGCAAGGCTTGTAATTTAAATTTAGAAAGTAAAAGGCGCTTTATGTGGCGGGATAAGCAAATGCCGAACACTATTTACTGAATACACTGGGCTGACTAAGCGACGACTCGCCAAACTGATTGCATGTTATTTGCACATTTTCCTTGATTTACACCGCCGCCAACTGCACACGAAATCAATAAAAGTCAATTTTAACGTACCCATTACAAGTGTAATGTAATAATTACATATAGCCAAGAACCATTTGTGACGGTGATTATACAATGCCCTAAAGAGGCGATCGTGAAATGTTATTTAATTATATTTTGATTGGCTGTATTCTCCAAAACGTAATGCTCGGAAAAAGAAGAAAAATAGAAAATCATATTATACAATCACTCGTGATTGATATTCACAATATCCTAATTATTTGTAATTAGCTAGGCGATAAAAGCAATATTTTGCGAATTTATATTTAAATTGACTAAGGAATTAAAAATAGGCAAAGATATATTTTCAATTGTAAATTTTTATATAAATTCCTCAACCTCCTTCGACCAGCTAATATACCCAATTAGTCACCACTGAGCTGAGAACTATATACCCAACTTATAGAATGGAATAAGGTGGCTTAACTTCCATAGCAACAATTACCAGTTACCAGACTGCATAAATACGAATTGAATGAATGACCTTTTTGGTCAGCAACGTAACGACGACGCACAATATTGTATTAATAATGTTGTATTTTTTTTTATTGCACTCTTCCAACATGATTATTATGTATTAATTGTTTAGTTTTCAACTTCAGCGCCGAGCTCTTAAATTATGCAATACAGCATCACATAAATCTCGAGCCGGAGGCTATTTTAGAATGCCTCCACTTGCCGGCAGGTGAAAATCGCTGCGTGACTAAACCACAATGACGGCCCCATGTACGGATTGCAGTACAGATTGCCACGCCTATTTTCGACCAATTAGAATACTCCTCAAATCGCCCGAGAATATCTGAAATTCTCAGGTTAATCGGCGAAGGCAGAGCCAAGTGGATTGCGTGTCAATAACATCGAAAGAATTTCGCGCACAAATTTATAACAATCGTTACGCAACTGCCGGCATTTAATAACCAAATTGCAATTTAAATATTCTCGAATTTATTATGCACGCTTGCATTTCATTATATTTTTAAATGTTTGAGCGCGCCGGTTTGACTTGAATATTTCAATACATTTTCATACATTTTCAAACCGCTTCGATTGCTGGTGAATAAACCAATTAACATGCACACCAATTATTATAAGTTATAATCAAAAGCAACTGGTTCCAACCGGATGAAAATTTCGCCTACCACCGGCAAAAACCAACAAGTGGTGCAGATCATTAATCACAAGAACGTTATAGAATTTATATATAGAAACGTGACTCAAAGGCTATCTGCGATATAGATTACGACGTCCTCTAATGGGTGTTGAAAACCAATGTAAGTCCGCTAATTGCCGGATAAACCCAGGCGGACCAGAAGAGGGCATTGGATCAGGCAGCGTTAGTCACGCACCGCGCTTGGGTTAAGATTTTTATATATACTATATATATATTTAATTAGCAGCATGTTCGGGGTAATTGGGTGTTTTTCCTTAACCTGCTTTGCAACACGTCATCGCCGGAATTTTGACCTCTCACCCAGGGAACGGAATGTCTGCCCTCTCGAGAAGTCAAGATTCCAGACATAACCTGCGCCACATGTCACTCCAATTCCATTCAGTGCACTTCACTCAAAGATAATGCTGTAATCGCTTTGGCGCTGATAATTACATCTGATCACTTGCTCTCAGCAATTCCATTCGAAAGTTTTTCGTTGTCCGGAGGCGCATTAGCAACACGCTTCCCGACTTCGTGCCGCTCTGGGAGAGCCATGATGATCGATGGAGCTGCTGGTGCCTATAGCATATAGCATATAGCCGCTCGATCGGCGATCAACGATCCAGCTGGCACAGCTGTCTGCAATTGCTGGCTGGGAATTGGAAACTGGGAACACCAGAACGGCAGAACACACCAGCTGGTGAAGGGCAGCCGTAGTCGCAATCCGGACTGCAATTGTATGCAAATGAACGCGTGCCGTGTCGAGAGGCTCAAATTGCATAATAATTGCTCGGCGAAATTATCACCTTGATTCGAAACATGGGTTCTTTTGGATTTTTATGTTCATTTTTGTTGTCGTACAATATGCCATAGAATTCTTTATTGTAATTTACTCTTGTTGCTGCTGTTGCCTATACATACAGATTTATGTATAATGTGCACTGGCTGCACTTACTGCATATAATATATATGTTTGTATATATATATATAATTTATGTATATATATTCATTATTAATATAATATTTAGCTTGTGGTTCTTTAAATATGTTTGTTGCTGCTCATTTATGCTCTAGGTACCGTCTCTTCGCAATTTCGCATCGCTTCTCTTTTCTCATTTGTGTTCTATCAACTATGTTATCGTAGTGAAATTAATTAAAATTTACGTTTGCAAAACGAAAGCTTTAACAACTTAATTAAATACGGTTTCTCGTGTTTATTGTTTTCACTATTTAATATATATATCTTTTTTTTGCCATTAATAATATTATGGGCGCTCGGTTAATGCGTTTCTTTCTCGATTCATCGGCTCCGTTCGCCTTCAATAGCGACTAAGACACTTTTTCATTCATATTTCATAAATTTCAATTGTTTTGCTTTTCGTCAAATCTAGATCGATTTTTACATGGTTCAAACTTTAAAGCTACAATTTGAGATGCGTAAAAACGAGCAAAGTTTTTACTTGTCTGTTTTCCCTCTTGTATGTACACCAAATGGATTTCCTTAATGAAAGTTGGGAGGGGATGAGGATCTGAGGCGGAATGTTGCACATATGTGAGCTGTGTGTGGGTTTACAATGGTTTTATTTGAATTGAAGGGAGGCTTACTGCTTAAACCGCACGCTTACTTAGCATATTTAACAAAAATTTATACATCTTCTTGGCGGTCTACGAACTAAAAGGGTTTCCCTCACTTAGATTTTGTATCTAGCTTTAGTTGTGTGTTGCGAATCTCTTTGTTTACTTGAATTAATAAATATTTCAACAAATCGCCCGCAGCACGAATCGATAATAGTTATAATAGTCGTAGTACATAATCAATAGTAATAAAACTAATAATCGTAGTTAATTTACACGAGTTCTATAGTTACGAGTTAGGTTCTGGAAAAAACTAAAATCTAATTATAGTCAGGGGGGCTTGAGAGTAATTCTTTGAATTTTTTGCATTATTTCTCTTTCGCTTTTCTGCTTAGTTTCTTTTGTTAAGCATTTAAAACAAATTAAGTTCAATTAAATTAGATTAGAGGCCTAATTAGCTAAAGCTATTAAAATTAATTGTCATTAACAAAAGGCTTGAAACCTACAGACTACTGAAAGTTTACAAACTAAAGACCAACAAACTTGCCATTTAGGCGTGGCCAAAGTCCAGGGCGCAACTGCAGTCAAAAGGAAACATTGCACAAATGAAAATGGTCATTGATTACAAAAATGAGTCTGAGGATGCGGGCAGTGGAATTCGAGTCTCGCAAATGAATATCAAATAGCAGTACAAAACAATGACGCCTCAAATATTTAACTTCACTTTTACACACAACGCAAACTTTGCTTCTTGCAGAAATTCAAGATGGTTATCTTTTTCGTTCACGAAAATAAATATATATATATAGTTACTAAACGATTTGTATGATTTTCTTCTTAGCATGAATAAAAAATATACAAGATAAAAAGCCAATTTAAAAAAATTAAACACCTACTGAAACTCCTGCATATATATAAGATCAAAAATGAAACGTTAACCTTTTTGGAACCAATTTGCATGTGGATTTGAAACCGTTCTAAACCTGCCCACTCTTCCGATCTCATCGCTGTGTAGCTGCTGTCGAAGATGAAGCTGCTGCTGGTCCCGATGCTGTTCCAGTTGCCGCCCCCGTCAGGTCGTCTCCTTGGAGGTCCACGTTGGCGGCACTGGCGTACTGCTAAAACCATGACTGTCGGTTAATGTCATACGGCTTGGGCATGCCCAGTGCAGCGCGTTGATAGGCGGATGGAGGCGGCGGCGGTTGACCATATCCGGCTGCTGCCGCCGCCGCTGCTGGTCCGCCCAGCAGACTCTGGTTGAAGATCATCCGCGTGTGGAAGTCATCGCGCCTTAGATACTGCTGGTACAACTGCGAGTTGGGATCCGCAAAGGGATAAGCAGCTGCAGCAGCCGCAGCTCGCGAGGATGGATGTGCCGCCGCCAGGAAGGGATACGATCCGGCTGCCGTGTTCAATGGGTTTTGACCTTTGTCCGCGGCATTTCCAGTCGGATTCGCAGCTGCCCCACTGTGTGCCGGCGCCGGAGGCATGTAGTAGTGATTGGGTGCATCTCTGAATTGATCCAAATAGCTACTAGCTGCTGCGGCCTGGTCTCCGTACAAGCCCAGCGTTCCTGGAGTTGGCGCAAAGTTGAAGGCACTTCCGGGCACCATTCCACCTGTCGATGTTTTCAGGGAAATGGCTGCCGCATCGGCCGCTGTCTGATTGGTGGTGGAACCACTGTTCACCGGCGTTGCTGCTGAACCGCCCACGGGCGAGGATACACCTCCTGATTTCAGGCCCGCATACAATTGGAAGCCTTGCTGCAGCGCCTGCGCATGCGCCTGAAGCTGATTATTGGTGGCTGCGGCCGCGGAAGCCATTGATTGCGGCATATTGTACTGCGGCATGGCTTGGTGCTGCTGCTGTTGGGCGGCCACCTGTTGATGTTGTTGCTGCTGCTGCTGGGCAGAGACTTGTTGCTGCTGATGCTGCTGCTGAGCGGCCACCTGTTGCTGCTGTTGCGCCTGTTGTTGCTGCTGCTGCTGTTGTTGTTGCTGCTGCTTGGCAGCTGCAGCCGCAGCTTCTGCTGCAATTGTTGCTGCCTTCTTTTTCCGTCCCCTTTTCGCTGGAGCTTTGACTTCTGCCGGCGGAACGACAGGAGCTTGCTGCTGCTGCTGTTGTTGTGGCTGCTGCTGTTGCTGGTGAGCGGGATTGTTGTTGCCGGGAACATAATTACCCGGCAGTTGCTGCGCCGGATTCCCATAAGCCGAAGCCGCTGAGCTCGAAGCGCTGTACATATGGGCTGCCGGCGGCATGGCCTTGTCGAAATAGTTTCCGGCATAGCCCAACATCGATTGCATCAGAGGATTGCTGTAGGTTTGCGGAGGCGGTGGCGTTGGCTTGTTGTAGGCGGCCAGGTGATGCGTCTGGCTTAGATGATGCTGGTGCGCCGTAGAGGGCAGGTTCATCATGTTGGTGCTCGATTCACTTACCGCAGCAGCAACCGTCGACTGCGCTGCAGGAGGTTTGTCCGGCACTGCAGTTGCCTGTTGCTGGGCGGTATAGTTATGGTTAAGTTGTGCCTGCTGTTGCTGGTAGTTTAGTTGTTGCGGCGGTTGCTGTTGTTGTTGCTGCGGCAATTTTTGCGCCTGCGTTTGCTGCTGCTGCTGTTGCTGGTAGTTTTGACTGAGTGCCGTCTGAAGCTGAGTGAGATGTGGCTGCGATTGCTGGGACTGCTGCTGCTGCGGTTGTTGCTGCGTTTGTTGGTTCGCCTGTTGCTTGTTTGTTGTCACCTGGGGCGACTGCTGTTGCTGTTGCTGCTGCTGCAGCTGACAACTATTGTCCTTTGCGAAGTCCTTGGGGAAACCCATGGCCGCCGCCCGGTTATACATCTCAAATGCTTTGTCCGGTGCTATGTTGCCAATAGGTTTGCCGAATGCCATGGAGCCCAGGAAACTGTTAAACATTTGCTGCTGCTTGTTAAGCAGGGATTGCGTCTGGTTTTGGGTTGGCTGCTGCTGCTGCTGCTGTTGTTGCTGCTGCGCCGGAGTCTCTTCTCTTTTCTGCATTTTATTGGCCGCATTTCCACTGTAATCCATACCGATTTCCTCTCCAGGTCGCTTAAGAGGATTTATTAGTGTATCAGTTTTGGGCGGCTGCTGCATTTGATGCTGCATAAATGTGGCCATATCGCTGCCATAAGTTGGTGGCGCGATTTTCTGCTGCTGCTGTTGCTGCAAATTATCCACGGCGTCTGCTGCGGCAGCAGCATTTGCTGCGGCATTAGTAGACTGATATTGCGCATAGGTTGGATATTTCGGTTTGTGTTGCTGCTGATGGCCCAGCACCTGTTGCTGCTGTTGCTGAGAAGTCTGCAACTGTTGCTGCTGCTGCTGCTGTTGTTGCTGCTGCTGCTGGGATCCTTGCAACTGCTGCTGCTGAGGCGTGGCCTGTAGTGGCTGCTGTTGCTGCTGGGGTGTTGACTGTAACTGCTGTTGCGCAGCTTGCATTTGTGGCTGCTGTTGCAACTGTCCAGCTTGCTGCTGCTGCTGCTGTTGTTGCTGCTGCTGTGCTGCCTGATTCACAGTATTCGTAATACTTGGCGGCAGCAAGCTGCGATTTAGACTCCAGTCATTGTTAGGCTTGGTTATGGAAGCAGTTGAGGACGCAGCGGTCGACAGAGGATTAATCAAAGTGGCGGGGTTATACAAGGAACGCTGTTGTTGCTGAAGCTGCTGGTAGCTATCGTGCGTGGGCGCATAACCATTGTTGCCCAGAGCTGAAACAAAGAGATGTATTAGAACATGGTTTGAATTGTTAAATAAAATCAATTCTTACCTGTTGTTGCCTGAGCGGATGGTTGAACTGGCGGTACCACCGGCGGCTGCACCTGTTGTTGCGGTTGCTGATAAGGTGACAGCACGGGCTGCTGATACGGCGAGTGCTGCTGCTCCGCCGGCGACTGAGCCAACGGTGTGGGCGGTTGCGTTGCTGCCGAGGACGCAGGCGATTCCACACTGTGCATAGGACTGAGAGCCTGCTGATGGGCTGCCGGACTATGTGAAGGCTGTGAGGATTGCTGTTGCTGCTGAGCCGCGGGTGGATGATATGGTGAGTGCTGCTGCTGGTGGTACGGCGACTGGCCATGGTACGGTGACGGGTGTTGCGACTGCTGCGGGGTGGTGTACGGAGAACTTTGGGGCTGTTGATAAGGCGAATGTGGGTTCGGTGTGCTCGGACTCATGGAAGAGTTGTAGTCCGATTCCTGGGAGCGCGGCTGCTTGTATTGATCATAGATCGGAAGCGGGGATGTGGAAGAATACGCTGGAGTCTTAGAAGCCTCAGAGCCCGAAGGATTGTAGCTGTTTCCTCCTCCATAAGGGGACGTTCCACTCATATCCGGAGTGGACACATTAGGCGACGAGGCGGAGGAGTAAATATGCTGGGAGTACTGGGGATACGGAGAGTTCATCTCTCTGGGACTGCAGCTCTTGTCCGGACTGCTTTTGGTCGTGGTGTCCTGGTAGAAGCCCACCTTGATAGCACCATTTAGAGGATATGGCGAGGCTGGTTTACCCATATCGTCATTGGGCTTAGGAGAAACCATAATGGGGGATGCGCCAATGGGTGACGCCCCGATCGGAGAGGTATAAGAACCAGCCGCATAAGATCCATAACGCTCATCGATGGCAATTCTTGGTGAATCCGGATCCTGGCTAAAGGAACTTCGCTCTGAGTTTGTGCTGCCAGTGCTTGGTTTCCTTTGGCGCATTACTGTTGGTAGGGAGAAGTTATCCCCAGCCGGCGAGTGAGCTGGCGGAGCAACCTTGGAATCACCTTGAAGATCTTGCACAGCCGTCTGCTGCTTTTCCTCGTCCTCGGACTTCTTGCTAACCTTTGGGCCACCAAACGCTTTTATCCAGGCGCTGAGATTGGGCTTCTCCTTTTGACTAGCCTCCGATTTCGATGACTCTGAGGATTTGCCTTTTTTACTCAGTTCGTGAAGAGCCTCAAATGGCTTTGGAGCCTCTGTGCTCGGTGTTGTCGGTGTTGAAACATTCTCCGGTTTGGTCTCCTTATTTGGAAGGTCATCTTCATTTGCGTCCTTTTTTCCGGACATTTCCTCAAGTGATTTGCCCAACGAAAAGTCCTGTGTCTTTAGAACCGTGCCCAAGCTCAGTTTGGGTGCTCCCTCGCATGTTTCCGTGATAAGAGCGTTCTTCAGCTCCTTAACTTTGGTGGTAACTGGATTTACACCTGCATGAGAATCTCCGCCTTCCTCCGTTGATTTTCCGGCGACTACATTCTGCAAAAGATTGCCCTTCGCTTTGCCTGGCTGAAGCCTATCGATGGTTCTCATAACATTTGCCTTGGCTTTCACCTGCTGAGCCTGTGCAGCTTGAGCCGCCTGCTTTTCTTTCAGGGACTTGCGTTTGGCCTCCTTCGCCAGCTGCTGTTTAATGTGAGGCGGCGGTGGTGGATTGAGGATCAGTTGCGTAGTGCTGGGCTCTTTTGGCTTCGGAATCGAAAGAAGTGGCGGAGGCGCGGGCGTTGGCGTGGGAGTTACCGCCACGGGTTGGGGCGTGGGCATCGAGTTATTGGAGCAATTTGAACTGGAAGCAGCAGTGGCGGATGTGCTTCCAATGGAATTCCCTGAGTGCATCGAATGCGGAGGAGTACCACAGCTGCTGCTCACACTGCTCGGCGTTGGAGCCACTGACTCGGATTCCGATTTGCTAACTGTCTCTTTTGGCTCGCTCACCAGTTCGTTGAGTGCCTCAGCCAATTTGGTTGGTACCAATTCCGCTTTTGGAGCAGCCAATGCTACTGGTCGTCGAAAATCGGCCGCATCCAGTTTACTACCGATTCCCGAGTCGAAATCATCCAAAAGATTGTATCGGGATGGTGAATTACTGGCCGAACTGAACTCTGTGAAGCGGGGCGTGTGTTCCAACCAGCGATTAATGTCCTTGAGGGTCTGTTCCGTTTCCACATCCAATGCTTCGAGATTTGTGTTATTGTTGGTCTGCGGTTGTCCCGCTTTTTGGGCAGCCTTTTTGCTCGAAGTCTTCTTACCTGATCCTTTTTCACTCGATTTATCGGCCGGTTTCGGAGGAGGCGGCATTTGTTTGTCGGGTCTTTTCTTAGGTTCCTTTTTAGCTGGTGCTTCTTTCACCTTGCCGGACGCTGATGTGGCTATTGGAGCTGGAGCAGGAGGTTCCTTTATAGTTTCTAAAGCTGATACCGGCGCCGGAGATTTTTCTCTTGGCGCCTTATCCACTACTTTTTGTGGCTCCTCCTTTTTCTTCGACTTTTCCGAGTGTTTCTCGGCGTCGGCCTTCGAAGCTTTATCAGATTTTTCCGCTTTATCCGACTCCTTTGATCGCTTTTGGTCTTTGCTCTTCCGCCCGCGCTTGTTTTCCACAGCTTCAGGTGACTTTTCTCGCTTCGCAGAAGCTTTTTTATTCTCCCTATTGCTTTTCGTGCTGGCTGACTTGGAATCTTCGGAGGGAGCCAACGAATTAGATGCACTGGAACTGCTGAAGGCGGCACGACTACGTCGATACTTGATCACATCGTACTTGTCCATGAAAGGCAACAGCATATCCAGTTCGGCCTGCACTACTGCTGCTACATCAGCAGCGGCCGCTGGAACGGGGGATTCGTCTTTAGTCTTCTTATCCTTTGCGCTTCGGGACTTGTCCTTATCTTTGTCTTTCTCCTTGTCCCTATCTCGATCCTTATCCCTGCCTTTCTTTTCTTTCTCCTTTTTCGAGCTTTCTGCCTTCTTTGCTTTCTTTGCCACCGGCGGACGCTCTTCGGAGGTGGCCCTGCTGTTGCTTAAGGATTTAAAGTCCCCGTCAGACTCTCGGGAAGATCGCTCCTCATCCGCTTCATCCTGGTGCCGGGCACTCAGCTTTGTGGTTTCCGCGGTGGGAACCTTTTTCACGGTGGTCAGCAGCTCGGAGAGATCATCGTTAAGGGCACTTTTTGAGTATTTCTTGTGGAGATCAACCTTGAAGGGTGACATGCTTCGCGACCGCGAGCTATCCTCATCTTCGTCTTCATCATGCGGCGGATCATCCGGATCTTCTTCCAGCTCGGCGGCGGATTCGGCAAGAGCGGCAGCTGCCGTTGGTGGCAGCTGCTTCTTAACATTCACATCGGACTGGTCGCTATCCAAGGAGTCGTCCTTGGCCTTGCGCCCGCCCTTGCCTTTGCCTTTCACCTGTCGCTTGACTGGAGTAGGCATCTTAACTTTGGATTCAGCGGGAACAGATTTCTTCTTTTGGGCCGCTATCGTGCGAGCTGTGGGTTTAGCCAGGGATTTAGTTTTGGCCAACGAAATGTGGTCATCATCACTGTAATCCTCGCTCTCGCGACTGTCGCTCGGATCGGACTCAGGATCCGAATCGGCCGAAGACTTCTTGGCCCCCTTTTTGGTCTTTTTGCTGGATTTGGACGCGGCTTTATCGCTCTTAGTTTTTCGTCCTTTCTTGAATGAAGAAGTTTCCTTGTCCTTCTCTTTGTCTTTTTCCTTCTCCTTATCTTTTTCCTTTTCCTTTCCTGTCTTGCTCGTTTTGCTCTTCTTGCTTGTTGGCGGTGGAGGTGGTGGCGTTGGTTCCCTTTCGGCCTCCATATCTTCATCATCCGTTTCCACATCCACCTTACTCTTGATTTTCTTTTTACGTCTTTTGTCTTTCTCCTTACGCTTGCGTTTTTGTGCTTTTTGAGGTGCCTCCGCTTCGATCTCGCTGAGATCCTCCTCGGCGCTGCTCGCCGGCCGACCTGGCGCATCCTTCTCCGTCTCCTCCTTCGCCTTCTTGCTGAAATACTTCTCGCGGAACACGTTCATCTTGGAGTCGGCGGCGGGATAGCTCAGATTGGGATCATCATCTTCGTCATCGGAGAGATTATCAAAGTACTTTTTGGTGGCCTTCTCGAAAGCATCCTGCAGATTGTTAACCATCTCGGTGTATTCTGCAAAAGAATATAAGTATATTTCAATAGTTATTCAATATTTACATTAAAGTGGATGAGTACCATTATTGTGCCCATTGTACAATCTGCAGTTGTTGACAATCAAGCGGAAGTCGTTGCGGAATTCGCTGAACTTGTGGTATTCCCCGCTGTCCAGTTTGTCCTCCATTTTCAGCAGGTCCATGGGTCTGGAAAGCGGTTTTAGAGATTACATAGGGCAGTCGGATTTGGCTAAGTGTACGCACCTCCTGATGATGGAGTAATAGCGCGGCGCTATATCCTCCTCCACGGGATCCACAAATGGCCAGGCATCGCGATGGTTCTTCACGTAGACGAGCACCTTGTGCATCCCGATTTGCAGGACCTCCTCCGTTTCGGTGAAGCTAAGAATATTCGCATGATTGGAGGAGTTGTACGTTGAATTGTTGTTTGTGGTTACTGGGTGGAGTAGTGATGTGCTTGTTGGGTTTGTTGTGTGATTATTGTTGTTGTTGTTGTTGTGGGCAAGGGAGTGGTGCGATTTGGTTTTATGTTTGTTACTGTGATTATTAGTGGTATGGTGGTGATGATGATGGAGGTGGTGGGTGTGGTGTGAGTGGGAGTTTTGGTTGTTCTGATTATGATTATGATTCGAATTATAATGATATCCCTGCGACGTTGTCGTTGTTGCTGTTGTTGTAGCCGATGTCGTCGTTGAATGGCTGTTGTTGTTGTTGTGACTGTGGTGCGACGCGTGCTTATGGTTGTTGTTGTTAAGGCTGCTGTTGTTGTTGGTGGTGCTACGGTTGCTACTATTTACATGGCTACATTTTATCGGGGTTTTCGGGTTTTGTGATGATCAACAGTCGGAATGTTTTTTATCGTTTGTTTTTTTGCGGGTGGGTACAAAAGTTTACAATAACAATGATAAATATGTTAATCAATTGATCATATTATATACAATTTGATGGGTGATCGGATGAAATGAGCCGACAACATGCTATGCCTTATAGATTAGAAGGGAACTCAAGAAAGGATTATGAAAATGTTCAATCAAGGTAGGAGAAAATGTTACAGAAAAGAAACCAAGACCGCAGCACAGGGCCCAAACTCAATAATCAAAATCAACAACAATACCAGAGTGGAGCATCATGAATGCTTATGCAACATATATATTAAATTATATCTTGATTTAGTCTTCACTTTCTCCACAAAATAATTAAATAAATTAAATGATATGCGTAGCTTTTAGAGTAAAAGATGGCGATTTAATTGAAGCTTCATCAAGATGGAAATCTATGATGCCCACACATCCAACAGCAAGCAGAAGCATAAGGTATGATTAAAGAATATGCCAAGAGCAAATGGATAGTACGATTGTGTTGTGTCTGGGGATCGAAACTGTCCACCCTCACTTACTCATCGCCACTCTTGTCCGAGTAGGCACCGCTGATGCGCTCCGCCTTGCTGGAGGTCGATGACGCCGATGAGCCCGCGGCCGACTTCTTGGACTTGCCCGTCGTCTCCGTCTTGCTCAAGTTGCGATCCGCCTTGTCAGCCACTTTGCTGGTGCTGCTGCTCCCGCTGCTGTTGAGCACGGCCTTCTGCTTCTTGGAGCGCACAGTGCTGGCTGTCGTGGTGGTGCCACTCTGGCTGCTGCTACTGCTGCTCGGCGGCTCCTGGGATTGCTGCTGCTGCTGTTGGACACTTCCCGACGGTATGAAAATGTTTCCAGTCAGCGAACTCAGCGAATTGTTTGTCTG
The DNA here is from genome assembly GCF_016746395.2 of Drosophila simulans. Classification (NCBI taxonomy): domain Eukaryota; kingdom Metazoa; phylum Arthropoda; class Insecta; order Diptera; family Drosophilidae; genus Drosophila; species Drosophila simulans. The sequence goes on from NC_052522.2 coordinate 6,618,637, forward strand.
CCTGCCAGGCAACTTGACATTCGCCGCTGGCGCCATTGCAGAAGTTACTGCTGGTTGCTGTGCTTCCACTACTGCCGGCTGATCGACCTGCTCGTCCTGCTCGGTTTCGCTCTCATGTGCCACCGGCGAGGGCAGACTGAGATCGGCAATACTTGTGGCTACTGCAATGGCCGCCGAATTGGTGTCCAGAAGTTGTAGCTGCCTGCAAAAGTTCTCTTTGTCCTCGGGACTTAGAGAAGTGCTGGGCTCGGCAGTCTCTGCCTGCTGCTGATGTTGCTGCTGACCACTACGTCTTCGCTTTGGCTGGATACTATTGTTGCTGCTGGTGCTATTGGTGTTGCTGTTGCTATTGCTGTTGCTGTTGTGGTTATTGTTGTCGTCCTCGCCTTCGTCTGCCTCTGAAGCATGCTTGTGTCGCCGCCGATGATGATGATGATGCTCGCGGTCCCGCTCACGATCTTTATCACGATGATGTCGCTTCTTCTGCTTCTTGCCCGACTTTTTCTTCTTGTGGTGATGATGATGGTGGTGGTGACTACTCTTGCTCTTCAATTCCGCCGGCGTTTGCGATTTCGGGGCTTCTGGAGAGCGAAAATCGTCGTCAGTTGCTGAGACTGCTAATAGTTCCTCTGGTTCCTGCCGCTGCTCCTCTTCTGGCGGCTGCTCTTCTTGTTGCCGCCGCTGCTGCTCTGGCTGATCGGACTGCTGCTCCGTGTCGAGGGCCTCGTCGTCGTCGTCGTCTTCGTCGTTTTCTGGCGAGAGGCAGAAGGTTTCCCTGTGGCACAGAAATTCGCTCGAATTAGTTGTGGTTGTACGTCTCAGGGAGCTTGCGTAGGTTGAAATACCACTAGCTGTCGACGTAGACTGGGATCTAAAATACAAGCATTTAAGAAAAACACAAAAATGTAATTAATTAACTATCCATATGATTTTGTAATAATGCAGTTAAATTTCGTAGTACAAATGGATTTTAAGATATGTGAATGTATTACTAAAATTGTATTCAATGCATTTCAACATTATTATATTGTTTTAATTGGAAGCCAACGTGACATATTAATTTTGATGAATTAATGTTAATTTTTGATGAATTCAAATAAGTTAAAATTGAATACGCGTTTTTACGATTTGAGAATCGGATGTCAATGTCTGTGTCTCTTGAATGGGATGAAACTGAGATGTTGACTTTAAAATAAACTTAAAGCATAAGACAATGCATATATCGAATAGAAATAGATCAAAAAGCATGCTTACAGATTGTTTTTGAAAACGAAATCCAACCAATTCTTCCATATACAAAATTAAATGATGGGCAAAACTGAAATTAAGTTCTGATCCTTGTTCCGTCTATGCTGATCCAGGGTTTATCGACGATGTTGATGATGGCGATTTGGCTTTTCAACTGCAGCAACACAAATTGTAAGCGAAGAGTATTTTGGCTCAACAAATTATAAAATTACGGCAACTCAAAAGATCAATTGAAAACATAAATCAAAGATGCTTTTGGTATGCAAGTGAGTTCAATGTATCTGTTTTGTGTCTGGTTCCCGCTCTGTGAGTAGGATTTCCGCCAGCCTTCCTAGGAACATTGGCGTGCTAACCGTCTGCGTGTGCGCTGCTGCGATTGTTGCTGCTGCTGTTGTTGTTGTTGCTGCTGCTGCTGTTGTTGCTGTTGCTGCGGCGGTGCCAACCAGTGTGCGTTTTGCCGGTCCTGGTAGAGATTCTCCCGCTCACGACGCTGGCGCTCCTCTTCCTGGCGCGCCTTCAACTCCGCGATGTTGCGAATGCGACTAGAGTTGCGCACTTGCAAAAGTCTGGGTAAGTAAAATAGTATTTCATTAGCAATGTTGATTTATAAGATATGTATCTTTTGGAGAAATCTAAGGTATTTCACTCACTTCCTACGCCTCAAACGCTCACGCTCGCGGAAAAGCTGCGGCAGCTTGGGCAGAAAGTTGTCATCGAGTATGTTAAAGAGTTCGCGCTCCTTGGCGTTCGTCGAGGTCTTAAACTTGGCAGCCAAGTTTTGCCAGTCCTCTTCCGTGAAGCAGATGACTTGCCAAACTGTGCCGTTGCTGCCGATGCCCTTGCTGTTGGATGCTCCGCCAGTTGAGGCTCCGGCGCCACCTGATCCCGAACCCGAACTGGAGGAGGCCGCTCCACCGGTGGCTTTGTCCTCCCGATATAGACGCGTGCCGTAGAAGTACCAGTAGCCGGAATTCTTGGCGTCGTAGCCCAGAGGCTCCACGCGCAGACTGTCCGCCTCTAGATTGCTGAGGATGACCTGCACATCGACGGAGTCCAGGCGAAAGTGGCACAGATCGTGCAGGATGTGCAGGCGCTTGCGCACGGGCAGCGACTGGAAGTCAATGTCCGTGTCGAAGTGGTTCTCGGTCTGGTGCAGGCGACACTGTTGGCGCAGGAAGCGACGCAAGAACATCTGATAGTTGCTGTGTGTGATTTCCTTGGCTACCGTCTGTAGCGCATCGCAGCCCTTAAGCAGGCGCACAATTAACTCGGGCACTAGGGCGACCTGATCCTCATCGCTGGTACCATCGGAGAGCAGCGCCGATTCGAGGTCCTGTGGATGCAGTGCGTTTTTAAAGATTGATGCTTGATAGAAGGTTTTTATCAGATACTCACCTCGATGTCGATGTCGGGCAGATCAAAGGCGGAACTAAACAATGAACAGAAATGCGAAATACACGGTATCTCCCACCATGATTGAATGTCTGCGAAAAGAAAAAAAATGATTTAGCTAATTTGTAGGTAACTTGCGACTTGTGTTGTATATTACATACATAAACAAGAATAGAAAAGTGGGTTGGGAAACCGTATTTAATTTAAAGTTTTCCACTATTTAAGAAAACTTTTTATAAGTGGAAATTGGATTTTAGTTTTATATTGATTTTGTTAAATGGGAACTCTTTAAGCAGAATTATTGCTCACCTAATAGTCCAATGAAAGTAGAAACCATTTATGTATGCTTGCTTATTGGAAACGTTGCTCCTCTGCGGGATTTTAGAGATGTAAGAACAATTCCTGGGCCTCTTTGGTAGCTCTCTGGTGTGGAAGTCGGGCTGCGTATATAATATATATGTATATATAACGTGGTCAGGCGGTAACGAATTAGGCTCAAATTACACGGCCGAAAGTCAAAAGGCGGCAAAAAGAGCGAGCACAGAATTCAGACAAAAAAATGTGTGCAACATGTGTGTGTGTGTGTGTGTGAGTTCGGACACTTGGCGGCAATATATACACAAACATCTGGCTTTATCACTTATCAAACATTCCGATGCACGCAAGGGTTTGGGCAGCGCAGGGGATGGGGATGGAGTGGGAAGGGTCGAGTGGGTGGTAGGTCAAAAGAAAGTACGCGCGCTTATTTTCACGAAGAGAAAATCAAAACAGACAGCCGACAAGCGGCCAAGGCGTGCGTCTAAGCGGGACGGCACCAGTGCATTGAGCCAATAGCCGAACCGCTCACTTTTTCACGTTTGCCTGCCGTCCTGCTCCCGCGAATGGGCACTACTATTTTGACTACACTGCACTCGATTATTTTGCAATTATAATGTGCAATTTACACGGCTCTTGGGCAGTTGGATTTTTTCCGCTTTTCACCGCAAATCGCACGCGATGAAAGGTTATGGTGCGCAGATTAAGTTGGCGTACATAGCAGTTTATTTAACTTCCAATTTTGTGGAGCATGCGCGCGGCGGCTGACGACCGACGGCTTTTCTCCGCCTCCGTTTTTTGCCTGCTGGCCAGTGTGTATTTATTTTTATTAATACACGTATATATATTTTTCAGTTACGTGTGAAAATGTCATTTAACTTTTGAGACGCCCATTTCCCAGCGATCCTTTCTTTCTGCTTTTTCCCCCTCAATTTCTTTTTTCACACACACGCACGCACACACTCGGATGCCAGGGCACACACACACAACATAGTCGTACGCAGAGGGGCTCCATCTGCCATAAAATATTATTAATTATTTCACAACAATAGCAGCACGCACTAAACCGTTCGCTGCGATCGATTGATTGAACAGCATGCCTACCCGTTTCGATTCCGTTAATCTGGCTAGCTGCGCAGACAATACGCGATTCGCGTTTTTTGCGCTCCTGGTTAATTTTATTTTTCTTCAGCGAGCAGCAAACGCGGCGAAGAAATTATCGTGGCTTTCGATAACTAGTGGTGGTTTGAAATTCGTCAACACGCCAGCCATCGATGGCTCACAAGAGATGCGTCACTCGGGGCAAAGTAGCTCTAAACGATAGTTAAAATGAACATCTTGGATTTAAATTGGTAAATCGACTTTAATTCATCACAATGGTTTACCTTTCATTTTAAGATTTAATATTTTTCAGTTGTGTATTTTTGTCTTACATATAAAGTTTTTAAACGAAATAAACTTCCACAGCAGCCGATATGGCGACATACCCGAACACGTTGGCGAATGATCTTGTCGACCCTATTTCCCTCCGACGTCTGAAGAGAATACCCATGAACTCCTAACACGTAAGATAGCTTAATATATCCACGGTACATAAGGAACAATATCCATAATATTATCTTTAAAGCTACGCATTAGGTTAAGTTCTAAAGGAGCTGAACGATTCCTAGTAACTTTAAGATTAATGACTGGTAAATGATTTTTTTTTCAAAAATAAGGATTTTAGAACATATTTAAAATGAAACTTTATGAAAATCAGACTAATACATTTTTATTTTTAATACGCTTGCTTTTCCACATACACACAATTCTGCAGATATTAAACTTTTTTAAATTATTGTTTTTGTTTACATGAGAAGTTTGTATGCATTTACAACATTCCGCGATTCTATCGATAGATCGATTTCTTTCTTCCGGTCGCTTTTCGCTTGCCATTCGCCTCCCGCACCCCTCCCCCAACAATCTTTTTTTCCTGCCTTCCCACCCCTCCTTCGCGTGAGCAGCTGTGAGTCTAACCTAACTTTTCGGCCCGTTAACTACATGGCGGCGTGCTAGTGTGTGTTGTTGCTTCACACGCACGAGTGCGGATGTGTGCGTGCCAGTCACCATGTAGGTCGTCATGTATGTTCTAAAGTAACTACATGGCATAAATCGCGGGTGGGGGGCTATCAATTAAAGATTAACCAAAATTATGCAAAACCATCTAAAGCTGCAATTCTAGTTGAGCGCGCAATTCAATGTTTGCAAAAGTCTGCAGCTAATTTAAGCGCATTTCTGCCGAAATTGCATTTTGTTCATAAACGTGCCTCGGGGAGTCCCACCATGTAGGTGCCATCTACATGGCGATTCTAGCCTACATGGCGAGGCATGCGAAACTGGTTTGGGCAAGGGCGACCACGAAATTTGTTGTAAAATATAGTGGTGCTGGAAAGCCTCCCCAACAACAAACAAGTAACGCACTACTGTAATATATTGAAACCCTTATTTTTTATACATTTAAATATAGCTTTTCGAAATTAATAAGTTATTCAAAGTTAATTGAAATTGTAAATTCATTGAAATTTCAGAAATTAATCCAAATTAATGTGAATTAACATAGAATTAATTTTCAGTCCCAATGACATTCCCATCAATACTTGTCGCTTAAAAAGCTCAAATACCAGTTTCTTGTATTTCATACATAGTATTTTAGTCTTTATTTATAGTTTTAGTTTAGTGTAGTTTAAGAGGCAAATTTTTAGATACATAGAATTGAATAACCGATGTAATTTAATGGCGTATTTACAGGTGGTGCCGCAGCTGTGGCAGCTGGAGCAGCGCAGGCAGGTGGGGCATATGCGCATCCGGATCGCGAGCTCGCAGGGCGAGAATTGTTTGGTGCTACGGCTCTATCTTTCGGATCTTCAGTCCACCGCTGGGCCCACGCGGCGCCAAATGAGTAACTCCGGAGGAAACGCCCGTCGTCGTCGCCGTCGCCGTGCTCACCAGTTGGGGTATTAGTGTACCGCCATTACTGCTAGCCTCGCCGTTTCCATTGCTCGGAGTTGAGATGGCTCCGTTGTGCAGGCGCCGCTTCAGCACGAATCTTTTACCCGTGGGCGTTGCCGCAGTCGTGGGCGCAGGTGCTACTGCGGCGGCTTTCCCTGCCAGCGCTGGCTCCTCGTTCACGGGGTCCACTTCCATGTCGGTGCCGGCATTGTTTTCATCGTGCTGAGGGAAATATTATAGTTAGCGATCGTGATGCGGCAGCTATAAATCTTTTAGGGACTTACCAATTCACTAGCTGGATCCTCGTCGTCGTGACCCTCCTCCTCCTCGAACTCGGCACTCTCCGTGTCCTCTGGATACTCCACCAACTGGCCATTCAGCGTGGGAAACTCGATCACTGGCAGAATGAGGCGTTGCTGCTGATTGCCCTCGTCCATCAGCTGCTGTATGAGATTGGCAATGTCCTCGCGCTTTTTCGTTACTGTGAGGAAGTCAAACCAGTTGGTCAGCTGCTTGATGGGCAGTCTGTAGTCTCTGATTGGCTCGGCGAAGAATTGCTCCACATACTGCAGCAGATACAGGCCGCAATCGGTGAAGTTGTTCTGCTGCGGCACCTTGACGCAGTGGCCCGGCATATTGTCCTTGTTGAAGACGTGCGCCTGCGCATCCGGCTTCTTTACCCGGTACTCGCATGTGAGATAATCTCGCAGTGTGGCCACCACGCGGCTACGCGATGCGCCCGCCAGGGAATCAAAGATTAGGATCAGAGGTTGCTTTACGGCGGGCACATCATCGGATGCAATATTCCTCGCTGGTCCGGTGGCTGTGGGCTGCGAACTGGGTAGACTGGGCGTGCTGGCTGTCGTGGAGGTGGGCGTGGACGCTGGTTCCTTGGCCGAGTTCGAGTTTTCACTGTCTTCCGAGGCCATGTCGCTCTCATCGCCTTCGGCCTCATCCCGTTCGCTCTCATCGTCTGCTATCCGGCACACGTTTTCCGCTGTCAGAGCTGCTGGAAGCTGCCCTCCCTCTGCCCTTTTCGTCAGCGGGGTTATGGTGGTGTTGCCAATCTGCAGGGCCACCTTTTTGCCTCGGGGGCGCTTCAACTGCTGCGGCTCCACAGGCTGGTTCGTATCGAACGTGACGGGTCCTTTTAAGTTCGGGTAGCAAATGATGGCGAGGAACCAATGCGACTGCTCGTTGATGGGCACTATAATGAAATCCTTATCGAAGATGTCCACTCCCTTGGTCCACTTCTGCACCCTGGCGTGACGTTTCTGTGCTGCCGTCTGCTTCATGTCCGCGGGTCGCGTTAGCGTTGTGAGTCTCTTGTAGAAGAATGTACTGAAGATATGCGTCCTCTCGCGTTGAGGCTCCGGAATCAGCGTGTTCCTCAGCCAGAGCAGATAGAAGTCAATGATGATGTCGTTGAGGTAGGACTCCTTTGTGAGGCACACGAAGTCCTCCATGCGTATGCACAGGCCTCCCGTTCCTTTCGGCGGATACATCAGCAGGCTAACCTGCTCGTCTGCTCTCAGTTGGCGCGGCGGTGGCTGCGAGCTCTTGTCCTGCGTCTTGCGATCGTAGTCAGCGATCCTCTCGAGAATTTCGGCGGCATCTGTCGAGGATATCTCGTCCACACAGCTGAACATCGACTTGATATTACCACGGGCGGACACGGATATGCTGTCGAACAACAGGATCAGACGGCGAGTGTGATAGGTGTGCGTCTTGAAGCCGGTTTCTACAATTGCAAGAATTAATTACCATTGATTAGTTAAGTACCGTACTGGTGAGCAAATCGATGAATGAAACAATGTAGTATTGGGTGCTTGTTAATGGACGGAAACTCACGCTCGTGATGCTGATCGTCGGGCAGCTTGAGCTGGTTCTTTACGTATTCGGCGCACGTCTTGAGGAGATATAAAGTGACCAGTGGCTGGGCGGGCTCAACGTTGCCGAAGTGGGCTATCACCTTGATCACCTCCTGCTTGTGGATGTTCAGCTCGAACTTCTCGTCCTTGTCCTTCAGGATGCCAGCGATGCGAACGCCCTTCGTGGTGAAGCATACCTGTGGGATTACAAATAAACAATTAGTCGTCCATTGTATTATACACATTTCAAGGGCAGGGGTGCTGGTAGAGGGGGTGACTGAATACTTACCGGCTCGGTAATCTCGAATCTGTAGGGCACCAGACGCACGCAGCTGCATTTCAAGGAGGCGGAAAACTGCTCCGCTTCGGGTACATCCGACAAGTCCCTAACATCGCCACGGGAGAAATCTGCAATGGTTGGAAAATTTTCGTAGTAGTTATTTAATTGTACCATTTTCCTCGTGGCCACTAGTCACATTTTTCATTCACCCGCGAGTTTTCGATTTCGCCCAACATTTACCTTCATCGTTCATTGCGGTAGAATGCTTCGTCTACTCTGTGTCGTTAAGTAATTAAATATAGAGTACTAAAAACCTAGCTACTCTGAGAAAATTGCAAAAGAATGAGGAAAACGATGTGTTTTCACGCATTCGCTTTGCTTGTCTGCTTCTTCTTCGGCGAGCGTAAAAATGGCGTGCTCTTGCTGGTCGGAGCTCCACCTGGCGGGGAAAACGTGGTAACTCTTGGCCTGCGGCATTGCCAACACAAAATAACTGCACACACAACATTGCTATACATTAGTGGTGCTACTAGCTAAGAAACGGCTAGATCTAGCTCAAAAATAAATAGATTTGCAAAAAATAGCTAAATGTTTTATGTGCATTTTTGGTAAACTATTAAAATTTCTCAAATTTCTGACACTTCAATATGATTTGAAAATAAATTTCAATTATCTTTAAAATAATTTAATATACGGGCATACTGTAACACTATTTGTATCTGAAATCCTAATAAAATGTATATCGATCTTAAGAGGTTTTCGTATCTTAGAGATTCTTTGTATGTTTTCTTTTCTTAGTCAAAAATGTATCTCAGAAATGTAATTATCAGATTTAGAAGATACATTATACCTGACTACATTAGTCTTGTATCTCATAAATTAAAATTTGTATGAATATTGTAACGCATTTTCATATGTGAACTATCTATCTAAGGAAATTGATAGATTTTCAGAAAATAAAAAGCATTAAACCAAGTTCTGGTTTGATTTATACACTTTGGGGATTCGAATATGATTTTTGAATGGTATAATTAGATCCTACCTTTGTACAAGGGCTCCTCATCGATCTCTGGCAGATTTGGCTCGCAGGGAAAGGCGGCGGAAAGTTCGTGGAGATTTCCATTGGAGTTCAGCTTGGAGTTGCTTGTTGCTTGCTGCAAGGGATAACGAAATAATAAATAAATGCAAGTCATAGAAAGCAATTGACAGGAGTGACTTACATTGCTCGAGTCCGAGGTGCCCTCGCCTCCGTCGGCCTCATCCTCGCTGCTCAGCAGCACCACGGGATCCACTTCGGGCACCCGTCTGCCTCCCCTGGCTCTGCCACCTCGCATGGCCATGGATCCGCGTCCGCGAGCTCCAACTCCGACTGCGTAGTTAGCTCCAGCCATTTTATTGTTGAATCTAGCTGCCGCCAACTCTCGTTTCTTGTCCGCAGCCGTTGGGGCAGCAGACACGGGTTCGCTGGAGGACGACGAGGCTGGCGAGGATGCAGCACTGTTCTTGGGCATGTAGGATTTGCGTTTTGGCGGCTCCGGGAAGACGCGTTTGCACCGTTCGCAGCGGGCGTGATCCACGCCAGTGAATCCACACAGCTGGCAGACGGCCAGAAAACCGTCGATCAGCTTCCTGCCCTCTGACGGAGTGGCTCCAGCGGAACCGGCGGAGGAAACTGCCCCAACAGCTGTGTTCCCACTAGCCGAACTGGCCGCCTCGCGTTTCGCCTGCTCGGCAGCGGCATTCGCTTGGGCATAGGCAGGCGAGGCACTCGTTGTGGCAGGATTGGGATTGGCTGCTGCTGCTGCTCCGGCGGCGGCAGCTTGATTCTCCTGCGAACGGTTCATTTGCAGACTCTCCTCCGCCCGTGAAATCAGTTCGCTGGCCGACTCGTGCACCGTAAATCCGACGGTGACCACAAAGTCCACATTGGCACCGCGATGCTCGACGCACTGGATGGTGGTGTTGTGGTCAAAGGGCACGCCGACCTGCTCAAGGAGATCCTGCACGGTGCAGGACTCCCGTGGAAGCGTAAAGGTAATCAGACGTTGCTCTCCGCTGGCCAGGATCACCAGCATCTTGGCACTATTCTTATCGCGCTCGGCGATTTCCTGACCGGCTCGGTTATTCAGAACATGCTGTGAGTGAATCTCGTAGTTATTGTGCGATGTCTTCATCACGGATGATCCTTGCGGAACCGCCGCTGGCGCTGGAAGTGGAGCCGCCACTGCGGCTGGTACTTGCCTCTGTGGCTGCATGATCCTAGTGCCAGGGGGCAAGGCGCCAGCATGTTGCGTGGGTGTTATTTTAGCCGTTGGGCGAACCATGGTTCCAGGTGCAGTGGCTCTCATTGCCGCAAGTCCTGGACTTGGAGGCGGAACTGGAGCCGGTGATGCCGACAGGGTTTGCCTCTTCTTGTACTCCGCCAAAGTCATGCTTGCTCCACTGGGTGGTCGTATTCCCTGTGCCTGATTCTGCACCACTTGCTGCTGTTGTTGCTGCTGCTGCTGCTGTTGTTGCTGCTGTTGCTCCTCTTCTTGCGAGGCAGCTCCTGCTGGATAGAAAGTGGTCAGTGTAGTCCCCGTTCCTATCTGCATGGGCTGTAGTTGATTGGGGGCCACCGGCTGAGCCTGTGGCTGGGGCTTCTGCTGCTCCTTCTTCAGCACTGCCGCCTGGATGCGCTCTTCCAAATCCATGCCTATATTACTAGTTTGGACCCCACCACCTGCAGCCGCAGGAGCAGGCGCTTGAACTGGCGCTGCGACAGCTGAGCTCACCGGAGCTCTGTAACGAACAGGACTATGGCGCATCATTAGCATTTGCTGGTGCTGCTGCGGCTGCTGTTGCGGCGTCTGCTGCTGAGGATTTCCATCGGTTACCATGTGAGTGCGGTAGATGTGGCGCGGCTGCTGCTGCATCTGCTGTGCCTGCTGCTGCTGCTGTTGTTGCGGCTGGCCGAGATTCGTGCTGATGGTAATGTGCTTCATTTGGCCCTGAGTCACTAGCATGGTCTGACCCTCGCCGCTGGCGCTAGTCTGCACCACCAACTGAGCTCGAGTGGGTCGTACGCCCGCAGGTCGCATATTCCTAACCAGTCCGCCGGGAACTGCTCCTCCTCGCGGTCGAACTTGCCGCACAATTGTTGTGGGCGTCAGTGTAGGCCTGGTGGTAATTAGTGTGCCTGGCCTGGCCAGCACAGCTCCACCTCGGGGGGATTTCCTGAACGAGGCGCGTACTAGTTGAGTGCCACCGGCAGCAGAGGTGGCTACAAGCTGCGGCTGCTGCTGAGCCACCAACTGCGGTTGCTGCTGCTGCTGCTGTGGCGCCTGCTGCTGTTGCTGCGGCTGCACCTTTTGCACCTGCAACTGCTGGTAGACAACATTTTGGGTCTGCTGTGGCACCACACGAGCCTGCACCAAATGGGCTGTTTGAGTCGTGGGCTGCAGTTGCATCTGTTGTTGCTGCTGGACTTGCTGATGCTGCTGCACCTGCTGCTGCTGTACGTGCTGCTGGATGACGTGTTGTTGCTGCTGCTGCTGTTGCGGTGAAGTGGCATAAACTACACGATTGTTGTACGGATGTATGGCCTGTCGCATAATCAGCTCCTGATGTTGCGGACCCTGGATCAATACTGGTTGCTGCTGGACAATAACGTGCGTGTTGTTGAGCATCTAGGATTTGAAAAGTATATCAATATTATGTTTGAAGTGACAGATAAGTATAGGGCTATGTGGAACACCTAACTTACCCCTAAGGGCCTTTGTTGCTGCTGTGTGGTGGTCATGCGGTAGACGATCTGCTGGTGCTGCTGCGGTTGCTGTTGGGGTGGCGACGTCTGCAGCTGCAACGTTTGTGGCTGCTGCGCTTGCTGATGCTGCTGCTGGGAACTCTGAAGTAATTGGGCTTGCCCTTGGGGAGACGACTGCACTTGGTAGGCGGGTGCGTGTTGCTGATACTGTTGTTGTTGCTGCTGCTGCTGTTGTTGCTGCAGCACTTGCTGCTGCTTCTTCTGCTGCTGCATATGCTGCACTATGGCATTTGGTTGCAGGACTTGCTCGGAAGTGTAGTAAATCTGCTGCGTATGCTGGATGGCGGGTTGCTGCGGCTGATGCTGCACATATTGCTGCTGCTGCTGCTGTTGCTCCATGTGCAGTTGTTGCTGCTGCTGCTGGGGCTCCTGTTGCTGCTGCTGATAGTGAACCTGCTGCACTTGCTGCACCTGATGCTGCTGATGATGCATTACAACTTGTTGTTGCTGGTGCTGCTGCTGCGGTTGTTGTTGTTGCTGCTGCTGCTGTTGTTGCTGCTGCTGCTGCTGTTGGTGCTGTTGCTGCTGATGGGCAAGATCATCGCCACCGATTATGTGGTATGTGGGCGCCGCAGACTGCTGGGGCTGTTGATATTGTGCTGGAGCAGTCGTTTGGTAGACAACTTGCTGCTGGTCATTGAACACCAGCTGCTGGTCATCCTGTAGGACCAGCGACTGAAAGGAACAGAGAATTAGCTTGCTGTTCACCGAGGGCTTAGGATACTACTCACCCCCACCTCATCTTGGGGCACCTGCACTACCTGCAAATCGGAGTAGACGGGCTCCTCCAGGGGCACAATATACTGCTCCATTTCAAGGCAGCTGGAAAGACTTTTAAAGTTTAATTAATATGATCATATTTTTAATACAATTTTCTTTAGTTCTTTTTGGGCTATTTTTTTTTTTATTATGTGCAATTTTTTACAAGTCGTATTGAATATTGTAATTAAATTACATTTCAACAACAATGCACCTATGCCTGAGATAAAGTAAACGTTAACTTGTTAAACTTTGCACCGTATGTAGCATAATTAAGATACTTAAACATTTTGTGTACTCTTTAAGGTTATATTTTTGCGTCTCAGTATGAGGACTTGGCAAATTCCTTTACATTTATTCCAATAGAACGTCGATAAGAAATATAAGTGATAAAGTACAAAATTAAATAAAAGTGCAAACAAGTCTTGTTACTTTTGTGGCATTTAAACATGCAAATATACGAATTTCTGCTCTTTTGCAGGCGTTGCATTTTTGAGACTTTTTTACACAGCCCTCAAGAACACACACACAAAATCGCAGTTGAAAAATGCGATTTATATCGTTTTGCGAGCAGAAACTTGAATAATATGCGGTTGACCTATTGAATAAACTAATTCCTTGGCAATTTTGCAATATATTTAACTTTTTTAAGGTCCATTTATTATACAATTACTGGTAATTTTTTGAGCCTCATTTTTTTTTGTTGGCATTCTCAACCTACACACCTCCGTTAATCTTACGAGAATGGCAACTTTTTGGAGCCAATCGCTGTGCCCTCGGCTCGATACAGTTGTTCTTTGATTAGATCATAATCGCGCCGTCTTTTTACAATAAACACAAGTTAATTTTTCGCGTTTTTGCTCGAAACCCGTGGCTTTCTTTCTTGCAATAAAAATGGCGTTCACCATTAAAGGCAGCATTTGGTATTTATTCCATCTGGCAATGCCGGAACGCGAGCGCCACCTGGCGGCCTCATCAGCTGTTTATAAACATTTTGCAGAGTTGCTTTGGGCCGCTGATTTATCGATGTCTGCCTTGTGCCGTCCTCTTCGCCTAATGTTTAGAGGTACCTCTGTTTGGCATGTAGCTAGTTTAAAGGGACCACTAAACGGTCGGGCCACTGGAGTTTTCTTAAAATCTTTAGTTTTTCGCACTGAACGCGCTGTTTCGGTGATTTCCATGATTTTGATCCACATTTTGCTGTTATTTAGCGAAACGCGATTGATAACGATTTTTAGCGACCGTTGATATCGCGGTTTTGAGCACTATGTGTTTTGTTGTTTGCTGCGCGCTCTGGCGAATTGGGTGAGGAAGAAGAAGAAGAAGAGAGGCGAGGGAACAACAACACCGTTGTTGTGATGGCAAATCGTCGATAGGCAGAAAAACTCGATAGCTAGGAAAATTGTGGGTGGCAGTGAAAAAAATTTCAACAAATGAAATATATAAAAATAAATAAAATCTATCTAAGTATATTCATTGTAAGTATATTTGTAATAGAAAGGTATTATGCCGTTTTGTTTGTGACAAAAACTTGCATAAAATTGTAACTCTAAGGAAATTTCAATGATTTCACAACTACGTGATATATAAATGTTTGGTTTTTTGCCATTTATCGCATTGTTCGATCGAAAGTGTTTTGGTTTCGTTGCACATCGCTAATTCCGCAGCTTTTATATTAACAACAATGTCCAAAATATTCACGCCCACAAATCAAATACGCCTCACAAATGTCGCCATTGTGAGGCTAAAAAAAGGAGGCAAGCGATTTGAGATAGCCTGCTATAAAAATAAGGTCCTTTCGTGGAGGAGCAACAGGTAACAGTCGCTAAATGCAACACGTGCACATTGTGAAATACGCTTTACCTATATCTAATTGCTTTATTGTATATGTTTAGCGAAAAGGATATCGATGAGGTCCTGCAAACCCATACCGTGTTCACCAATGTCTCAAAAGGACAGGCGGCCAAAAAGGACGAGCTGCAAAAGGCCTTTAATAAAACAGACGAGACTGAGATTTGCAAGGAGATCCTGAGCAAAGGAGAACTGCAGGTGTCGGAAAAGGAGCGCCAAAGTTGTCTGGACACGCAGCTAAATAGTATAGTTAACTCCGTGGCTGCCTTGTGTGTAAATCCAGAGACGCGTCGTCCATATCCCGCCTCCATCATCGAGAAATCCTTGAAGGATGCCCACTTCTCCGTTAAGATGAACAGGAACACCAAGCAAAACACACTGGAGGCCATCAAGATTCTCAAGGACCATATGCCCATCGAGAGGTCGCGCATGAAGCTGCGTGTTAGCTTTGCTGGAAAGGAGGGGGGCGGCAAGCTCAAGGAATCGGTGGTCAAGTTGGCCAACGCAGTGGAACACGAGGAATGGGACGAGGCCACCTTGCACTTAACCTTGCTCATAGATCCTGGCCAATATCGTGTCATCGATGAGCTGGTGAGGAACGAAACGAAGGGCAAGGGACTGCTGGAGCTGCTCGAGCTGAAGGAAGTTGTGGAGAGCGAGGAACTCTTCTAGGCAATAGAATCCCTTTCAAATCTTCTGTTTTTCTTTGTAATCTTCTTGATATTTATGTGAAACATAAAGCTGATAGTACACGGAATTATATCTGTTTTTATTTTAATCTTAAGGCTGTTTTTAAAAGAATCAAGATTGCGATTATGAGAACCAAGGTTGAGAGTTTCAACTGGCCAACTACTTAATCCAAAAAACCAAATGATCAATAGTTCCTTATACATATACGTGATTATTAATGTAGAACAGGACAGAGATTATAACAAATATACTTTAGACTTAAAAAGGTTATCTGCTGCCCAGCTTCACTTTCGCTTCTTGAGGTTTTCGAAGCGACGTGACAGGTCATCGAAATCAATCTCATCCTCGTCGTCCTTCTTCTCGGCACCTGCGCCCGGAATATCAGGCAGATCGTTAGGAACGTTGGGTAGCGAGGTGAAGTCCAACGCCGGAGGAGCACTTGGTAGCGTGGGATTACCCGGTGGCAGCTTGGATCGGGGTTGTGGTTTCGGTTTGTTGGCGTTCTGCGAAGGTTGAAGTAAGTAAGCAAATTAATAAATTTATTGATATTTAAAAACTTAAAGAAACCTAATTTTCTGATGCTTGATAGCCATTTGAAATTAATTAAGTAAATAAAATTTAAATTGCAAGATTTTGTGTTAATTGGGGTTTCTTACAATAGTTTTCCCAAATCATATTTCAATTTCAATTTTTGAAAATGTTCAGAAAACTTAGGTTTGATACTTTAAAAGTAATAATAAAGTAAGTGCTTGGTTTTGATCAAATCCAATGTCCTGACCTGGAGATTTACGGGATTAATGGAGGTGTAACGCGGCGGCGGATCATTTTCGGGTTTGGGGCGCTGTTAGGCAAAATTAAAGAAAATATAAGGCAAATAAAAAATAAAAACACTGGCATAACAAATCAATAGGGAACATCGAGACGAGCAAAATGATAACAGTGGACAGCAAACTATGAATCACTTGGATGACTGGACTTACACAGAGAATAGACAAGAGCGGTAGAGGAGAGCCCACGGAAGCGTTTTTCGTTTGTTTAGTGACGATAGCAGAACGATAAGCGAGTTAGTTGTTGGCTTTACCAGCATTCTACACAGAGATAACCTACCAAAATATTCTCATCCGGACTGCCCGAGCCATCCGTGTTGTTCGCTTCACGCTGCAACAGCCCAAGATTCATGCAAAACATGCCAAAGCTTAACTATTAACTAGTTTTCATAAAGGATATATGTATACCTTTACTGCAGTTGCAATCGAAAGTGTCACTTAATGAGGCCAATAGATTAAGATGTTAGTTAAAACTGTCTTTAAAGCGATTTATATGGTGGAGCAATAACTAGCTTATACTCGAATATTTACTAATACAGCGTTTCAAACTAATTTATAACTAATGTGATTGCAACTGCATAAACTATAAATATCCCCTTTCCATCTGTGTTGCAATAAGACAATTAGACAAGTATACTTACATCGATAAAGTTGGTGTTCAGATCCTTCTCCTCGGCACATTTGGCTGGCAGGATTGCATGCGGTGGCGGCTGATTGGGCGGTATGTTGTAGGCGAACGGCGGCGGTGCCTGCACGGGATGGGGTAGAGCATATGCCCCGGCTGGAGCTCCACCTCCTCCTCCGCCGCCGCCACCACTACCTCCACCGAAGGGTGGGTAATTGAAGGGCTTTGCGCTCGGTGGCATCGGCATGTCGGGCAGTGCTGGCATGGCCGGATAGCCAATGAAGCCCATTTGTGGCGGCGCAGCACCACCGCCGCCAGCACCTCCGCCTCCGCTCAAGTTGTTCCGATCGGAGAGGTCAATCAGATGCGGCTGCTGTGGCTGATCCTCCTGCATAACCTGTGGATCCGGTTCGTACTCGATGTTGTAGTTCTTGGCAATGGCAATTAGGTAATTCTCCACCAAAAGCTTGGGTGGTGCCTGCAGCGTCAGCTTGTGCATGAGTTTCTCGGACACATAGTGCTCCCCAGTGGCGGTTCTCGATTGCTCGGCGAACTGTGGACCGTATTTGGTCACAAATATGTCCGATATGATCTTCAGCTCGGCTATATCGCTCTGTAGGCGGGGACACACCCAAACCAAGCTGGCCACCGGCTCGGCGATCCCTGTGTCCAGCTCCTTCATCTGGGTGATCAGGCCAAATCTGGCGAGCAACAGGTCGCAGTACATCTCCACCATTTCCATCGCCTCCACCAAGTAGTCCTCCCTATGATGTAAGATATATACGATATATGGAGGGATATCAATGGCTCATATATTCTTGCACCCACCTGATAATGTGCTCCACGCGAATCCTCGCTCTCTCCGTTTTTCCCGTGGCCAAATAGTCGGCTATTTCCTTCCTGGACTTTTGCGTCAGCTCCGCCTTCTTCTTCTCCAGCAATTTCAGGCGATTGAGAGCCAATCGAAGATTGGTCTTCAGTTTATTGTAGTTGGGGCCGCTGGAAAACATTTTCACTTCACCCTGGGCTGCCGATTTAGTTGTGAAAACAAGGAAATTCGTTTAGTGGTGATTCATTAATTTAGCAGGGAAAAAACAATGTGACGTCACGTGCAGTGTGACCGTACTTGCAGACCCCTTAAATACCAAGCCACAGCAGAAGGGTAACACTGAAATTTCAAATTGGTTGGCTCTATTAATGTTTTAATTTAATTTAACAAACATTTAACATATTTTGTTCGTCTTATTTTGTTGAGCTTTATTGGTTGAATTTCCGGTAACACAAAAACCTTTAACAATTATCCAGTTTACAATTAGCCATTCCATTTTTTCGATGCCATTTCGCCGCCGCCGCTATGCAATTGTGTTTGGCGCCCAGGCTCGATTCGAATCCTGCGGCGAATTTTGTTCTTCACCAGACACAACAACAAAGTTGCAGCCAACCTTGATTTAATAGCAGGTGTGTGTGTTAGTGTTACATGTGAGTGAGTTTGTGTATGAACTAAAACTCGAACGCAATCACTTAGAGATGAGGAGGCGGTGGCGGCGGTTCGGGGCACTCCTCCATTTCCGTTTCCGACTCGCAGGGACACGCCTCCATCTCATCGATGGCACAGCCCTCCTCCTCACAAATTCCCGCATCCGGTCCGGATGGTTCCGATTCAGGTTCCTTGTAGCCGGCATAGATCTCGGCACGCTGCTTGATAATCTCCTGAATGATGGCGGTAAGGATCTCGCGCGAGTCCACAATATGGCCCACTTCCTCGGCCACCTCGGCGGACAACCACGGACAGACGCTCTTCATGAGCTGCTCCTTCTTGACGGCATCGCTGGCCGGCTCAATGTTCTCCAGTACCTCCGGCACCAGACTGGCAATGTGTCCCTGGAGCAACTTGGCCGCCGTCACGCTCTTCTGCATCTCAGCGTCCAGCTCCTTGGCAATCGCATCCTGGCGCAGGCGACGCTCCTTCTCCGCCTGCAAGCGCAGCTCCTCAGCCTCCAAGCGGCGCAGCTCGGCCAGTTCCGCCTCCCTCTGGGCCAGGAATCTGTGGGTAACACAATACGCCATTATAGCAATCTGAAGATTACTTAACATAGATTTATACGTACTCTTCCTGTTTGCGTCGCAGACTGGTCAGTTCCATCTCGTGGGCCACCTCCAGCATGCTCTGTTCGATGCAGGCGTCCACCAGGACATCGATGATCGGCTGCGCCTCGGCATCGAAGTGGAAGAGTTCGCCCTCACCGATCTCGGTGCTCACATCCACGCCCACCTTGGCCGGTATGAACGGAGGCGTCGGCGGCTTCTCGAGGAACAGGTCCGTCTGCGTGTCGATGGTGAACTCCGGCGGACGCTGCACCAACTTCTCCAGATACTTCTCCGTCTGTATGGTTTCGTGCTTCCGACCCTTGACCGGCGGCGGAGTGCCCAGGACATTTCTCTGATTGCGGCACTGCATCGTTCGTTTGCGCAACATATTGCGGCGCCTCAATTCGGCGGCCTTGTCGAAGGGATCCACATCCGTCTGGATAGGAAACAAAAAGTGGATTAGTCGCAGGTCAGGGCTGCCAGGGCACTGAGCTGAGCTGGGCTGAGCTGATGGGACTTACCACCAGTGAGGCGTTACCGAAGTTGCTGCCCTTTATGACGCGACGGTCGTACATGACGTTCTTATATGGTTCCGGCGGCGGGACGACGGGTCTGAAAGAGGAGCAAAGAGGAGGAGCGAACATGGAGTTGCCCAGGTGGGAGCCACCAATTAGTAAGCCTCGACCCAGTTCAACAAACTGCTCATGCAGCAAAAAAAAAGCTGCACACTTTTTGAAAGGTTCTTAAATGTGCAACTTAAAAGGATTACTGCATAAATGGTTAAGTTCTCTAGTAAATATTATATCTATGTTTTAAGTTCTCTAATAAATATGATATTTATGTTTTAAGTTCTCTAATAAATATGATATTTATGTTTTAAGTTATCTAATAAATATGATACCTATGTTTTAAGTTGATGGGTAAAATATTGTAATTGCTGCTAGAAAATCAAATTAAAAGTGTAAGAGAAAGATTTATCTATAGATTTATTAATTTATTCCTATTAAAGTTTAAATATTTCGTTTATTTAGCTTTGATTTGCTGCATTTTCAGTGCACTTTGCTGCATTTGCCAAGACCCAAATCTGTTGCACTATCAAGGCGATAAACATCAAATTTGTGCATTTCCCAACGCCCTCGCAGGCCGCTTGTCAGGTCATCTCCGATTCGAATCAATTTCGCCAAAGTTCAGTACACTTTTGGGTCAGAGTTTAAAGCCACCTTAAAGTGGCTCGAGTCCAGTCCGCGGTGGCTGAGTAATTTATGACTTGCTAATTTATATGTATTGCACCGGCAAGTAAATGGGGAAACAAACATTTCTTACATTTTTACCTATGGCTGATACACACATACTAACTACAAGTAGTATATAACGTAGTCAGACATTGCACTAGGAGAACTTGGCACCTGAACTCGTGACCTATGCAAATTCGCAGCTACTTTTGGCCCACAAACAGGAAGTCACATTGAAGTTGCTGGCGAATGTCTAACAACATTTCTCTGGGTCTGGGTCTGCACAGACCACAGTCATCAGCAAATGGAACGGGGGAACCCTTGGTGCGATGTCCTTATAAGGGATATATGGCCTGAACGAAAATCTAAGTGAAGTGTATCCTTTTTTAGTTATAAAATAGTGAGAACCGCTTAGTTATCTCCCTAATAGCTCCTTTATTTAAACGTTGAGTGTGATATTTCATATTCCGTAACCCATAAAAAATATAGCCCATTTGGCCGAACAACATCCCATTTGGGTAAAAAACGACCGGCAGGACCCGTTTTTTGGTTTTCTATTGTGCCATAGGTGTCCTTCCTCTCTGGTGTGGTAATTGAACTTAATATCCCTCCATTTGTGCTGTGGTACAATGGGTGCATATTGTTGTTGTTTACGAAATCTTGATTTAAATTATTTAAGCACCGAGCTGGGAATATGGGATACTCTCCGCTGGCACGACACATTCGAGGGTCCTTTGTCCCTTTGTCCGTTTGTCCATTTGCTCGCATGTTCTTTTATGCAAGCCAAACGAGTTTTCCCATTCGAGAATGCGCTAAATAAATTAATCAAACCGTTCAGGGAATTTACAATGTCCGAATGTTATTGAAATAGCATTTCTAATTGAATTGTTAAAGAGTTAATTGTGTAACTTGGCTGATCAAGAGCCTTCCATTCTATTTGCGTGTCCTAGTAAAGTTTAAAAAAGATCAATAAGGTATCAACTTGAATCTATATCAGTTTAGATAACACCTAGATCCTTAAAGGATTCAATTCGCCTCTTTAAACCACAAAACCTATTTGTAATTGAATTGTTTGGATGGATGTCAATCGATAAAGGCAGTAGGAACCGAAGTGGGGAGCTGAGTTCTGGTTCCATTGCGGAATGGCAGTGAAGGTACGTACGTATTACTCATTTGAATTTATGGTAATATATTTTGGCCCACTTTGCCTTGGTCAGTTGTCGGACCTTTTCCACTTCCCACCTTTTTTTTTTACTTCCAAGTTTAGCACCCATACCATTTTGGGGGTTGGTCTTTTTATTACCTCTTGTCGCTGCTGTTGTTGTTGTTGCTGGTGGAGCGACGCTGTTGCAGTTGTTGTTGGAACTGAGCCTTGGTGATGTGGAGTCCACCGGCGAGGGATTGCGAATCGTTACGCGAGGATTTGGAGGCCGCAGCTGTGGCCGCTGCCACTGCCGCCGTGGCACGCACTCCGTTCAGCCGGGTGGCGGTCACCTTCTGCTCCTTGCTCTCAGTGCCGGGTTCCTTGGTGAGATACCCTTGGAGGATCATGGGATATGAGGAGTAGGCGTAGACATGCCTCCTCAGCATGGTGGCCGGTATCATCTGGACCTCATGCGGTGGCGGCAGGAAGATGCCCTGCGGCACTGTGGTCTCGAATCGTGGTCGCTGCGACATCGCTGGATCCATCCAGGCGCCGGAATTGGCGCTCTGGCGACCGCCGTAGTTCTGCTCCTCCGGCGCCAGGAAGCGCAGCTTCTGGCTCAGCTCATCGGCGAAGCTGCGCACCTCCTGGTTGCTGCGCGAGAAGTGCGATCGCTGTGGAGGATTCCCAGCTGGCTCGGCTACATGGTTGTCCCGGTTATCCGCTATGCCCGCCTCACGTCTAATAGGACGCACGATGGCCTGTTGGGGTCGCGTTGGATAGGAATCGAACTCGGGCTCCTCGGAGGGCTGGTGGCGCAGCACCGAGAATGCGTTGGTCACCACGTGCTGGAAATTGTAGGGACTTTGATAGCGCTGGACGTTGAAGCCGCCGGCGTTGTAGTTGGAGGAGCTGTAGTTCGTGTTGGAATTGGAGCTGGACGAGACGCGTCCTGGTGCGTAGGGATAGCTGCTGGCGAAGGAGAAGTTCTGCACGCGATTCGGTCTATTGTCGGTGAAGTGCTCCAGTTCTGGCACTGGCTGTGGATCTGGCTTAAGTTCAGGATGTGAGTGTGCTGGGTGCTGCTGCTGCTCCGTCTCTGGCATGGTCTCCGCTACCGTCTCGGTTATCCCTGCTCCCGGCCGCCGGTCACCTCGTTCATTATAAATAGCCACCACACGGTTCTCTCACCCGCCGCACCGAAAAACTTAATCAATACTTTTCCTATATTTTTCCCTTTTGTCCGCCGCTCAGGTGTTGCGTTCGATGGTTGATTGCTTGATTTCGTCGCGGAACACGTACCGCACGGCTCGAATGGCAAACGCCAAATGACCAAAGGACTCGCAGGACTCGTGGGACTCGCGCTCGGACCCGGTTTCGACTTTGGATTCGGCCCGTGGTCAGCAGTCGTCGTGCAGTTGGAAAAATATGTCGAACATATAGTTTCCAACTGCCCCCGACGACTTGGTTTCGTAAAGCTTTCGAAGAATTGAGCTGTTACTTCAAAGGACATTTTTAGTAAAAATGTGCCTTAAAGTCATGCAATTGGTTTATATAGAATATTGCATTTTTAAAATATTTATGTTGCTGTTTCATAAGTTTAAGTAACAATATATTTTTCAAGTTTTCCTGAGTGTATCGCGAGGCTTGCGTCGCAGTTTGAGGCACTTGATGGGCAGGTGTTGCAATAATAATGCGAACTGTTAACAGTCGGTGGCATTGGCATGGCCAAATCCACGTTCCCAGGAATTCTACTTTGCATAAGAACTTTTTTTCTACCCAAGTAGTTTCGTTGGGGTCTCGAATTAAAGGTTTTGCCCGGCGGAGGACCTTGAATTTGTTTCGATGGTGTCCACATTTCCTGTCACATTGTTGGAGATGACTTCACGCATTTCCCTGCCTGACATTGAAATCGGAGGTGGGTGGCTCTCTATTACTTGGAACACCTCCCAGCTAATGTCAATGGCCAAGGTCAATTGCTTGGACTGCCTGATAAGCGGAATTCAACAGGGAACTAAGCATAATTAAGTAGATTTCTGGGCACTCCAAGGAGTCACTCTTTTTTACTGGCAACGAAGAAAGGTCAGTGAATAGATGAAAGATTATTGTAACTGGAATTGCCAAGAATGTATCAGAAGTCCAAAAGCCTGTGGTTAAGAAAGGTTGTTTTCTTTCACTCAATCATACTTTATATATGATTAAATTCGTTGGTTGACCTTACAACTTTACGGGAAGACATTAAAACACTGTATTCTTATCCTAATTTGAACATATCCCATCCAGAATTTACGTACTAATATATCCAAAATATGATAACATTTAAGATATACCACACTGCACTTTACTACAACCGGATATAGATACACTATAGTTTATTGTGTTTTTATCATATTTTGGGATCATCCTTATTCCCTGGTTGACCTTAATCCGACCCAAGTCCAGCCCCCGTCATTATCGGTAGTCAGATATATTTGTATATTTTTATGATAGTAGTGCGTCAATTTCTAGTTTTAAGCACTCAACGACTTCCACACTCCTAATAATTTCCTCCTTCTATTGTTTCCCTTCAGGACACGAATGTTTCTATTCAAAATCGTACCGAGTTTGCGTGTCCTTTAGTCGGGCCATTGTATTGACCATCAGCCGAACACGGCCAGCGTTTAATAATTTATTTACGCAATTTATGACTTTCGTTTTTGGTCTTGGGTTCCATTGACCCCAGTGGGTAGACATGTAGAAAATTCCCATCCAAGGCGTTACAAAAGGCAATGGTTTTGCAACTATAAGATACTCATTAGATTAGGTGTACCTACATACATGCCTTAGGTGTACCTACATACATGACTTAAAACATACTTATATATAGAGTTGATTTCTTAACTTCTTATCTATGAAAGTTAGTTTACATAAATTAAATCAATATAGATTATTCTATTAAAGTTACTAACTTTTCCAAAGAGTGAGGTATACAATATACCCTACTTGTCTGACTTAAGTTACAGGGTAAGCATGGGAAATTCTTTGGGTGGTTTCTGTTTGATACTCACTTGGGGCAACCTTTGATTTTGATCGGCTTCGGATGGCTGGCCCACCAAAATGCCTGTTTGCATGGTGGCGCTGGACAAGGATTCTCGTGCCATTTGAGCTGCATCTCGGTGACCTCGGTTCCCTTAATGCCGGAACTGAGAAAATCCATTCCTGAACTTTTACCACCACCATTGGGCTTGTATTCCCTTTTCGGGATCGTCGGCATTGCTAACTATTGCTATGTTGCGTTTTTGAGGTTTATAGAAAATTAGAATATATATCGGGTTAAGGTCTACCGTTGCCAAATTTATGTGTACAAAATTGATTTATTTAGATGACACATATTCACAGGAGTTCTTTGTTTTATGTTTTTATTTCTATATTTTAAGTATTTAGATTTATTGTAGTGTTATCTAAAATTTGTATCCAAAATAAACAACGACGGCGGAATTTCCTCAGTTGTCATGGAAATTGAAAGTCGGCATTGTTAAACTGTTGCTGTGTGGGGATGGGTTTTTGGCAATGCAGTTCATTCGTATAAACACTCGATAGATTTTGTACGTTTTTTGGGTTGAAAGTCTATCGAGACATTCAGATTTGAATATTTCCTGCAATTTTTTCTTCCAACTTTCGCTTAGAGAACGGTCACTACACTTTCCCATATATTATTCACTACTAACTATCTTTCAGTATGAGTAATCTATTTTTATATCTCCCTAGCAAGGAGCAACTAATGCAAAGAAACTTTCTCTAAGGAGCTTTATTAGCTTTTAGCTGGACTTGACCAATTACCAATATATTCATATTATTATCCCTCAATTATTATTCTAACTACATCACATGCATTCTGCAGATGCAGCTGCTGTTCAGGATTTAGATTCTTAGATAGATTTTTAAATGACACTTTAAGCGCATCGTTCAATTTAAGCAGGATTGCAAAAAAATAATTATTTATGATTTATTTTGTATTATCTCAATTTCACTATTTTTAAAATTATTCATTAATGGTTAAAGGGGTTAACACATTTTACAAGTCTTAAGCAAAATAAATAAATTTTATACATTACATTCTACACAAGCAATGTCAATATTATTTTTTACAGTAAAATTTACATTCTACATTTGTATACTTTGTCTTACTTTCTCAGCAAGCAGTAAACACAAACTTGAATTGCAAGCAGTTTGTAACGCTTTCAGTGTTTTACATTTTTTGGCTTTTATTAAATAGATTACAGAAACAAAGAAAAAAGTATATAAACAAATTTATTTCACAATTGTTATTATCGATTAGTGGTAAGTTTGTGGATAAATTACATTTTTGGTCTATTTGAAGACATCAAAAAATCTCACTAATTCCTTAAAATTAGAATGACTTTGAATTTTCCAAACAATTTATCACTGCAGAAGTTAAATCGCTTGCAATCAGTTAAAACGTTTCGATGTAGCCACGCCTGAATCGAATTTCCCTGGAACGTGTCATTTAATTAGGTTTTCAAGGCATATCATATCTCGGACTATCGAACGTTTGTCATTTGAATTAACCCCAGTTTTTCTGTTCGAGTTACACAGAATCTTTTGTATAGTGTTGCCTTTTCATTAACAAATAGTTCGAAGGACTTTGGTCTTCGGACAGGACAACAATGACGTGGCTGTCAACGATGACGTTTCGCTTTATGCGGGGGTGATAATTGCGTCCGAAGCGAACCCCTTGAAAACCCCGAAAATGCCTAATAAGATCACAGGGACAACAGTCCGCACTCGATAAGTGGCCATGACGTTTGACATTCGCTGTGGTCCTCTGGCCATTTAGTGAGGTCAAAGGTTAATGATGGCCACACAGGCGACAACTGGCGACTGAGATCTTGTCCAGCAATTTCCCGATCATTTGCTCAGATACGGTGCGGATTCTGCGAAGTCACCGGGTAAATGCATCCCACTGAGTTTGTTGGCTTCTTGTCAAACAAATCATTTACAGCGGATCCTCGATATTCCTCAAGATACTATCCATTTTACTGTGTAGGTGTGAGCTGCAATTTTCCCAGGAAAAATTACGTCCAGCTCGAGATTTGATTAATTTATTACCGCTTGTCGAGGGGAAAGTGATCTTTGGGTTCCTAACGGTTGCGGATCGTAAAAAACATTCGGCAGACACAATTGTTGAATTATCTGCGGGCTGCTGTTGTGGGCACTTTTTTATGAGTTATTTATGTGCGACTGTGGCGCCAACAGGATCATAAAATAGTTATGGGTAAATCTGTGAAAATAAATGTAAGCGTAATCTGGAAAATATTGAGTGGCCTAGATTCACCACATTAGTCATTTCAAACAAATTAAGGAAAACTAGATCTTAACAATAAAGTAAAAATATGCTAATTATTCGACTGTAAATATATCAAATAAAGCGAGTTTTTTTAAATTTAATTGATTACTGCTTTATTAAATATTATTTTTTTATTAATATGATTTATCGTGCATATGTAAATAAAACTGGATTATGGTAATAAAATTTATAAATAAATCAAATACAGAGTACTTGTAGTAACGTTAAAACAAAACTGATTGATGATTAATTGCATGCCATATATGAAGGAGTTAAAGAAAGTAAATCATGGGTATAGGACTGTCTTAAATTGCTAGGTAATATTTCTGTCGATAATCTACATGGTGGCCCTCTCCAAACCTTAACCGATAAACAAACTCAGCCAAATTAAAATAAATATAACCATTTTTCTCTTAATGACAAGCCCCATATATATGAAATGCAAAACACGCAAACATTTTTGTAGCTTTTTCGGGGATACAAGCTTGCATGACTGAAATATTTCCAAGTATTATTGATTGCTGACATTTGGAGCATAAATGGCTCTTTAACTTCCTCGTCGTTCTTCGCCTGACAAATGTGCGAGGTAAGTGAAAATGTCGTTTTTGTTGGTTTTAGTTAGTTTTAGTCAGACATTAGACATTGCCGCCCCTAACATTTCGCCATTCGGTTGACTTTTGTGCGTCTGATTTGCATTTTCGCTGGCGACTTGATAACAGCTAAATCCGTTTGCTTCCAACCGATCGCTTTCAACTACACGGCGGAATAATTTAAAAAAAAAACCGAGCGAGCTTCTTTTTGTTACCTTACACACTGATACACACTTAAGGGGGAAATAGAAAATGAAATAAAAATAAAAACGCGATCAGACGATCGTCAACAACAATGAGAATGAACAATATAAATGGTCGCATCGGAATTGCTAATTTGCTTTTCAGTTGGCTTGGGTTTGCCTTTTGCCTGCTTTTTGTTTTTATTTCTGTTTAAATTTTTGTTGTATTTTGTTTTTTTTTTTTTTCTTTTTTCAACCAGGGTTCCTGGTACGCTTGACCCTCCCTTTTGGACCCCCAGTGGACCCCAGAATGGCCGTCCGATTGATTTTTGTGCGACATTTTTGACATGCGGATGTGCCATGTTAACGAGAAGGACAACTGTTCCCCCATTTTTCGCCTCGAGTACAGCTGCATTTGGGGTTCGCATTCTCGGGCTGCCCGATCCGCAACAAATCCTTTTGCACATTTACAATAAATTGAATTCGACCAATGCTGTTTGCGGTCGAGAAGGAGGAGGAGGAGGCTTGGCCCTACGTTTTCAGGCCAAGTGAAATGCTTGAAAACCGCAGGAAATTCGTCGAATTTGCCATGCGGTAAGCTGAACTGAACTGAGGCAAGTTTCAAATCCTGGGGGCAGCAAGGATTTCGGGAGCTGCGCCGAGTCCGAGTCCTTTGTGTGCGTTGGCGTATGCATAATTGATGCGAATGTTTGCGGCAGGGCTCGGGCTTAGGAGCCCGAAACCAAGAACCATTCCTCATAATTGAGTCGCCCTCTCGAGCGAGGAATAGTTTCTTACCCTTTCCAACGGGAAAAGGCAAAAAAAATAACAAACTTCATTGGCTGCAGCTGAGATTTTTTGTTTGTCTGTCAGTTGGAAAATGAAATGCAGTTGCAAAAGCCGCAATTTTTCAATTACATGCTGTGAAGTTGCTCTGACAGGGTTGTGATTCCCACTTTGGGCAATAAATATGCAGATGATTAGAGTCTGGTGATTAGAAGCGTTAGAATCAAGAATTTAAAATACAAAGCAGTTAAAATAGGATTTTAAAGTAAAATTTGTTCACCTGGTAGTTTGCTTTATCTCTGCTTGCGATAAAAGTTTCACCTTTTCACACACACATAAATAAAATAGGGATGTTATGACTCGAACAACCGTTAGGCGCCACCTGTATCAGCCTTCTCCCGTTTCAAGGATAATAACAATATGATAAGGATAAGGTTGCAGGATAAAGATCTTCCTGCTGGGCACACTTTCACTCTCCTTTCTCTTCACTTTCCAGACAGATTTCAACGGAATTTACCTGTTACACACGTGCAAAACTCTCCGATTTTACCTAGAAAAATTGTAAACAACATTGTTTTTGGGCGTCGATCGTAATCGATCTTTTGGGTGCTGGCTTGTTTTGCCTCATAACTCAATTAGCCAGAAAATTTCCAAGGACACCTGGAAATCCTGACATCCTGTTAAAAATCCGAAGATCTTTATTAGCTGAGGATAATCTGTTGTGGCCACACTACAAGGCAATTGGAGGATGACTTCCGTTTTCCCTGGAAGCGATCCGTAAGGTGTGGAAATCGCTCTTCCTGTTGCGACTTTATCGGGAACAAGTGTTAAGGATGCGCGTGACCGGGACTCGGAAATTTGGTCACGTAGCGGGTTAAGAAAATTCTAAAGGGTTCAACACTTTAAGCCAGAAGGAGCACTTTTACAGTTACAAAGGTTTAACGGAGGTGTTGTTTTTTTATTTTAGATTAAGATTGATTGATATGGTTAATCACAATAAATAGTTCTGTAACTTATTTATAATTTTATTTAACTTTTACAGCCCAATTTCTTACAACAGCCGGAAGTTTCTAAGCCAATCATCATCAAATCCCATATTCATAGAAAAATTTCTTGCTATTCGCCAGCTTTTCAACCTCCACTCTTGTGATTTATCCTCTTATGACTTTACGATTGCCTACAAATTGGTATTTAATGGCTCACCCCTCTCGTCTTATGAGCAATACTATTCCAATATCGGGCTATGCGATCTCACCTCATCAAACTTTCAACAGTCATCCACTTCACTGGCAATCTATTGTTTATTGTCAACATATTCGCTTCGCCATTGAAGGAGCATATTCCACAAAAGACATTTTGTGGGCTCATAAAAATCGAGAAAACTATGAAAGAAATTAACCAATCAATGGAATTTTACAGACTTTTTTCTTTGCTTTTCATGGGTGGCGCTGCGTGGGGCTCTCAACGAATCAGACCTGATTCATAATATTTAACAGCTTTTCGTAGTTCCTTGTAGGGTTTTATTGGTCTTATTTATTATTTGTTTGGGGGGTTGTAAGTCGATAAAAAGCAACTCGTTTTTAATTATTGAAAATACTTCTTATATATTTTTAATGGCTGGTAGCTGGGCGTGCTCGAAAATGGTTGGACGAGTTCATAAAACGAAACCCCACCATTTGCCGGAATAAAATTCGAGAATATTTATTACACTTTTTCGGTGGCCGTTTGCTGGCAAACAAAAGGCTGCACACAGGAAGTTTGGATGGGTCTAAAAAAAGGAGGAAAAACAAACCATATATCAATGAAGTTGTCCTCGAACGTGTGTCCAGGATGCGTTTAAAAAAGAAATCCCTTCCGCTCGCGCCGCGTTTTTCGATTTCTTTCGCTGGCCAAATGAGCTGGACTTCCGTTGCAACGCGTGCGGCTGGGCCACGCCCCCCTGGCCGCCCCGAATTGCAGTTGATATATCTATCGTTAGATACAATGTAGTAGCTGTATAGAGTGTATATACTTATATCTATCTGGCTGGACAGCAAACTATGCTAATCGTTGGTATGCCAAATCGAGTCAAGAACTCGTCTAACCAAGGCGACGCCATTTGCAGTTTCACACTTTTTTATTCGAACCAATTTTTATGGGCAGGCGTGCCAAATTTGTAAAAATGCGCCAAAGAGACAGAGACAAGTGTAAAGGCAGCTCCAGCTCATCGTGGTTATACATAGTTATAGTTGTCGCTTGCCACCGCTTCAGGTTGTTGTCTTGCATAATGGCCAATAGACCTGGCCAGCTAGCCAGCTCGCTGTCTCCATAATTTGTGCAATAAATCAAATGAATTTCACTCAGAAAAACAATCGAGAAACCGAGAAACTATCAGCGAGGAGATAGAGGAGTGACTTCAAGGCAAGCCAAGTCAAGTCAGGCAATAATTATTAACCAAAATGCCTTGGCAACAATCAAAAGACCAAAAAGCATATCAATAAAAGTCGCGCACGCAAACAAGCGATTGACACGCAAAAACACATTTAAAATTGATTAGCCCAGTCAGGCTGAAACCGAAATCAGAAATCGAAAAATCCAAAACGCCAAAACACCAAATTCCTAATACCAATCTCTAATCCCAGCCTCTAGAAGACGTCTAGACTCTACGAAACCCCCTGCTTATCGCGTGGTGTGACATTCGCCCGCGGTCCAAACTTCTCCCAAAATCTTCCAATATAACTAACGCAACCACTTTAAGCGGCTTTATAATTTTAGCTGCGTGTGTGACGCGTGCTATATAGCCAGCAATCACAAAATTATATTTTAGCCAGTCATTTGGAACATTAGTTAAGAGTAAAAGGTAAAAAAGTATTTGTTTGATACTCTTAGAAAGAGATAATATAGTACACAAACTGTGATTTATTTGTTTAATGATTGCATTTTATTGACACAAATATATGGATTTATTTCTAATGATCATAACATATTTAATAATAAAGTCACTTAGATATTTTCCTTAGCTTTATGAACTGATTTGTAGAATAAAATACATTTTTATTTAAATTTTTATGTTATATATCTCGATAAAATGCAAATCCCCCAAAGCTGTTTGCAGAGTATCCGGTAACATGGAAAACCTAAGGCTGTATCTAACTGATAAGCAAAAATGTTCAACTCGCCGCGGGCTTTCCGAAAATACCAACATAAATGTATCGCATAGAATGTCTGCGCTTGAGTTTCACTCTCAATTTCTCTGGAGGATGGATGGATGGATGATGGTCGGATGGATGGATGCCGAAATGGACCGATGGTTCGCTGGATGGCTGGTTAGGTGTAGATTGAGGAGGGGGTCGTAATTATTGGGTCAGCGTGCGTCGTCATAACGGACGCATCAGGCAAACGAAAAAAGGCAAGGGCAAAACTAATTTCAGACAGCCAGGCCCTCTTGCGGGCAATTTCCAGTAAAAGCGAGTCAAACTTTTATAATACTCGCCATGGCATCCGCATTTGATTTATGAGCATTGATCAATTTGATGGATATTTTTGGCAAAACTGAGCCGATCGATCGGATCGATGTACCACCTTAAGGGCTTTCCAAAAAATGCTTAAACCAATTTTTACTTAAAAAAAAAATATATAAAAATAAAACGACGAGAGAACAAAAACCGCCTAAAGAATCAGCAAGCTTAATTAAACGGAATCTCTTCCTGGGCTCTTCCGCTGTCCGCCAAAAAAAGACCAACTCCACTGCCCTTTCTGTTCGACTCCTGTGTTTTCCGATGGGGCTACCTTCGATTCCGATGGAGCTTCAATGGTGGTCGTCGCCCCAGAGACACGATAAACGCGTACAATTGTTTGCACTTAAGATTTTTACACATGATTCAGTAGCCAAGAAGACCCGAGAGTCCCGAGATCCTGGCAGTCATGTCTGCATATGTTGCACTGCCACTCGAAATCGAAATCAGAGGCCTGGAGTTCGGGTTCAGGCCCGAAAAGACCCAGTAAGACCCAGACCCAGACCCAGAACCACAACCAGAGCCAAAGCCAGCCAGCCTTCATTCGGGGTCCGTTCTATCAGATGCAATATTTGCTAACGAATAAATTGGCATTTCACAAGTTGCCCCTGACAGACGGTCGGTCTGTGCCACCAAACTGGTTGCTCGTCTCGTCTCAGCTCGTCTCCTCAATCCTGAATCCATCCAGGACGGAATCCGGGCCCAACATGCATTGCAATCATTTTTGTTGAATCTAAAATTGACGCATCTCGGCTATGACTTCGTCATTCTTCTTCAGCTCAAGTTTCAGCTTCAGCTGCATGCCACTGGAATCAGAATCAGAAACTGAAACAGAAACGGAGGGCAGCCGAGGAGCCCTAAGTTGGCCCAACTACCGTGTTACGCGATGCTGGCTAAAATGGCCAGCGCGTCGCGCATTTTTCGACGACATCTGAATCTGATTAGAGCCAGAAGTCAGCTCGTCCTCCCTCTTCGTCCTCGTCCGTCCATCGCTCCAACTTGACGTTGGATGACGGGCGGCCTCCACACAACCACTGCACCACCACAGCACCACCATGGCACCACCGAGCCACCGGAGGCCCAATTCGCAGGAACAGACAACGAGGGATCCTCCATTATGTACAGTGGTGCTTTATGGAATAAATATCTCAACTCAATATTAAATTTTATTTCGTGATATCAGCATTTATTTGCTATGTCTTTTAGAAACTAAACCTCTATTAGAAATGGATTTGATTATTTAACAACATTAATAGAGCATTAGATGTATTATTACATTAACTATAGCTCCACTGTGCACTTGGCTAAAATTTTTGTGTGGGGGTTGCTGGCTTCTTTTACCGAGAACTTAAAACCTACTGCTGCCTCAGAAAAAGTACACTTCCGTTAGTGGTTATGCTTTAAACAATATTTTTAAAGCCATAAATTGAATTTCATTGTCAACTCTAAGATTCAACTTGCCTTGAAACGGAACGGTCAGTGATTTTGTCCATGCTTTTTGGCCAAAAAAATGTTTATAAAAAGAAAACAAAACACTGAAGGAAGACAAAAGAAAAATGCAGAAATCTACTTTTGGCTGCCACGTTTTGCACTTTGCATAAATTGTGTGAAGATCGTAGCTTTTTAAAGAATATAAAAGCCCACTGAATTCGTATCCTGGACGTTCCATAATCGTGTCCTTGTACAACAAAAGCAATTGCTACTGTTCGCCGCATCGTGGGCCACATCATGTGGCATATATCATGTTGTCGTAGACATGGCGATTGCCACGCCCCAACGCCCGCTCAAAATGTTAAAAAACTGAAAAAAAATGGATGGGGAGGGGGGGCCTGCGCACCGCCGATCGTCTCGCAGCGTAAATTTGCATAAAATTATGCAAAATCATGCAATGCGCTTAGTGTTTGTTGTCTGTCTGCGGAGCTGAGTGCGCTTCGTTTTATGAATGGATGGAATCGCCTGCAGATTTCGCAGTTCGGGGATGTGGCCGTGGATGCGGATGAAGATGGGGCTTCCAATTCGGTTGAGGATCGGATCATCGAGCGAGTTTGCCTGCCTGCCTGCCGCAACTTGTTGCCGCTGTTGTACATTAATGAAATTTGTTAGTATCACGACTTTTATGCCTGTTGCCTGCCAAGTCCGCTTTTGTTTCTCGACTTGATTTTGATTTTCCGCGCAGCGAGCTGTGCCTTGTGTCATTTGCATTACAATTCAAATATCTGCACATGTTTATGAAGCGTTTATGATGCGATTATTCCATTTTGGGCTATGCTAAGATTTGGTTATAGAAACAAATTCAATGGTCAAGGCAAACATTGGGGTTTTTTGGCGATACATTATAACATTGAAGGATGTGATGATATCGAAATCTTTTGCTCCTTTGCAGGTGGTAAGTTCATTAACCCAAGTAACATTCCATCGTATCCTGCCATCATCCTTAAGGATCGTTCCCCTAACAATAGCCATTTGAGAACTCCCACCAGTACCTTTGTCACTCGGCGTGTCTCTTCTACAATCCAATTGGAGCACAAAGGCCGTGTCAATCAAAGTTTTTTTTTCACAATGTCTCAGCTCGACGCATTTAATCGCGATTTTTAACATATCGATCTACGTTTTTTTCTGGGTAGAGAAAAGGGGTACTTGGAGGGGATTGGGATAAGCCCAAACTGGGTAGGCATTTAGCCAAACGATGATGCGTATCTGGTTAGCGCTCTGGGATGTGCCCGATGTGTTGGATCTGTCTTTGGGGTGTTCCATCAGCCGGAGTGGCGAAAAAAACCTATTTTTGGTTTAAATGCTGACTTTTTCGGGTTTTATCGCATTACAAAACAGCAGAGCGCATATCTCTGTTACGATCATACCCACACAATGCGTGGAGTTTCGGTCCTGGGATTTGGGATTGGATCTGAGAGCGGGATTGGGTTGGGGTTTCATTTTTGGTTTTGGTTTCGGTTTCGGTTTCTATCTCAACTCGCACAGTCTGTTTGATGTAATTTATGGCAATTTATGCAGCGTTAATGTCGCTGGTCGCCTCGTTGATCGATGTCTGTCACTTCGATCGCGTTCTACGGATGCTGGCTGGCTGCTTATATAAACGCTCTGGGCCAGACCCAAGATTCTTATCGACTATACCCGCTCCGGTGTCTGTCTGTCTTTGGGGATCTCCACTGTATTTGGCACCGCCGCGTCCGAGTTATGTTTATCAACGGCGGCTGTTGCATTTATAATTGATCTCGACCCAAGCGATTTGCATGATCTGCGAGCTACCCGCCTAAAGAGGCCAATCGATCGCATGTTTTATGGATGTCAAATACAATTGCTACAATATTCTAAGTGGTTCGCCCCAAGTTGCGCAAGTCCTCCTTTTCCCCGTTGAGGAGCACTCGTGTATACATATATATATAAAATATGTAGAAACCAAATTGTTTCTGTACCGCGCTTACATACATCAGAAAACAACAGAAACTGTCAGTCAGTCAGTCCCAAATCAAAAACAGCCAATGCCAAAATGAAAATCGAGTTGCGTTGTCGGCGGTGGGAGAAGGTTTCCATCAAGGTACCGAAGAAGGAATGCCCTTGTCGTCGATTTTGATTTTGCTGCCAGTGAAACAGATTCGCTGAATAAAGATCGCATTTATTAAACATACAATCCTTTGCAGGTAGTATGAGAATTCAATTCAGTTTTGAAGGGCAATATGTAAAAATCTGACTTATCCGCTTCCGTAAAAGCATTCATTTTGGGAGTTACAGTTTCGGAATTCTAGAATTTAGATATTTATTTAAATATGGCACAAACGGAAATCAATTTTTTACACATTTGAAAACTTATTCAGAGCTCAAAATCGATCTTGGAAACAAACAATGCAGCCAGCCGTAACCAAATATCAAGGGTATTTAGCGAAAAATTTGTGCTGTTGGCATATATAATTTATGCACTGGAGGGCATGTCTGGCCAGTGGCCATCAGCTGCGGAGGGGCGACAACAGCAACGCAGCAGCAACAGCAGCAATCGCAGCAGCAGCAACTGCAGTAGCAACCGCAGCAAAAGCAGCAACCAGGACATGTTTGCCATGCATGCAGCAATGCGGCAGCTCTTGGCCTTCAATTAAACAGCAACAACAGCAAGCACATAAAATACAATAAATAACTGGCCGGTCCGCTCAAATGAAGAGATATAAACCAAGTTCAGCCCCCCGCGGCCGTCCTGATGCGTACGCAAAACTTATGAGGAGGCCATAAGGAAAATAAAAGAGGGCCAAGAAAAGAATGAAAACCGTGGCCAGAAAACGCCCTAAAACGTACAATCAGTGTGTGTTTTTTTGTTGCTCAATTTTTTAGCTGCGTTTTCGCACGCACTGGCTGAAATGGGGGCTGCGGTGAAAGAGGGTCGTCGGTGGGCGTGGCAGCAAGGGCGAGGAACAGGCGTCCAAAACGATCCGATCGCTGGTGAAAAATTCCGTTTGTGACAATGATAAAATAGTTTAACCTCGGCAAAAATCGCGTTTTGAATTTGAAATGCGATTTTTGTGGTTGCGTTTTAGTTTGGTCTTGTGTGTTTATTTTTATATTTTGGTGTTTCGCTTCAAAAATTTATTTGTCGCCAACAATTGACGGACTGCCGTGTACTGGGGGCTACTGCTGTTTGCTTTGGTCCCAGGAATTGAGGCTGCCAAAAGAGGTGACGGTGGAGAATTGGTATTATTTGGTGTGGCGTCGTCTTCGCTGACGTCTCTGAGTTTTTTTTCAATAAGTTCTTTGGAGGCGTCAACAAAAGTTTCAATTATTTAATGTCGGAATTAGACTTTACTAAGTATTATAATAAAAGTATTTGGTTTTAATATCTAGATCTGAAAGAAAACGTGCGTTTCTGCATCTGCCCATCTGCAACGGCAGCCGCCAGAAAACCAGTAGCCCCACAGGCAACCGCAACAGCAGAAGCGGCAGAAACGCTGAAAACTGGTAGCACATCATGAGTTGCAAACATATTTTGACTGCGAAATCAGAATGGCGAAGCGGACAATGTAAAGCGACAGTGTGTGCATGTGTGCAATGACAATATAAATAAAATAATTGCTGACATAAATAAATTCAAAACTCTTGTAGACAGTTTTTTTTGCGGCTTTATTTTTGGTCTTTTGAGTTGTGCGTGGAACAGATTTTTGTTGTTGTGTGGCTGCCTTGGCATTATGTGCGCAAATTGTTAATGGCATTTTGCATGCTCGGGGCGAGACAGCGACGGAACAGAAAATGCAGGCGGCTATCCTAGGCTTTCATTGTCACCGTGGCCAAAACGAAAGACTTAAGGCACGAACTTGCCAGCCAGCCAGCCAGGGTGAGCTGCATTTTTCGGCTGTGCGCGCGAGTGTGAGTATGTGACGCGTGTTTTGGGACATATTCTATTTTTATAAACAATTTAAATTCAGCCAATTGTCAGGGTGTGTTCGAAGCTTAACGACAGCAACAACGGAATTATGTCTGCATTTTTCGCGCCTGCTTTTGTGGCAAATTGACAACAATTGCTGTTATTAGCCAGCTTGGATCGCGGAGCTCTGATTTATGCAGCTGGAATGTCTGTCAAGGGCGTGGACATTTGCTATCTCAAATGAAACACAAAAACTTCCGCTTTTTAATTGACTTCTAAGCGAGTCACGCCCAATGCCAACGCCGCAGGAGGAAGATGATCATAAGAACTCTTTTCAACCAAACGCGAGATTTGTTCATGAAAACAACACATAAGTTCATGAATATTTATCGGTGGGAGGGCAATCATTAAGCCGCTGTACAAATGAATTTCGCTAAATTTCAACGTACAATGTTTTCACTCTTTTCGCACATTAGGCAGGACATTAACACTTTAAAAGAGCGGAAAATGGGGCTGGCAGTTAAATCTTATCTAAGTGCAATCTTCTGCGATAAGCCATTCGACTGCCGACTAACCACCGACTTAATTCTTTATCAGCCTGATGTTAATTTCCTGATTTGGGTATAATCACAGAATCAGCGTCAAATGTTGGGAGTTTGATGGCAGTCGTTAAATTTTGTTGTTGGATTAGGGCGGGAATACAGCGACTTATAGAGGAAGCCTCTCTGGGTTTAATGACGATCGTAAAATGGCAACAAGCTCTCCCCAAATTAATTGCCGTGTGTGGGTTATTGTCATGAAATCAAACCAACAAAAAACGGATCACTAAAGGAAGTAATGAATCAATTATGTGGGTAACATTCACAAAATCAAGTAAAATATACTAGAGTAAAGGAAAAAAGTGCCTTAATCTGTTAACGAAAGTTCCTTCAACCTGCTTTTTGTATATAACAGCAGACACCCCAAATGTAATTCCCCCTGTGCCCATTGAGCATTCGAAATTGCCTTCGTTATATGCGCCAATTAGACAATAACTAATGAATTTATTGTGTGAGCCCCGCATTGTTTTGGATTAATCCACACAAACACAAAAATATATATAAAGAAATTATAATTGCATGTCAGCTAGCCAAGTTGATGGGTTTTCTCACCGTGATGAGTCCACTCCCCCTCCTCCTACACTTGCATGTGCCTTGGCAATTAAACAGCAATGGAAGCTTCTCTCTTTTTTTAGTTTACCTCCTGTTAATTACTATATTTTAAGTTGGCAAGCATTACAAGAAGTTGAACAAATTAAAAGGAATGCAAAGTATTTATTGTTCAAAAGTTGCGATATAAGAAGAGCCGACCATAAATATTTGCTGATATGATTGAGTGTTGACAGCCGACAAATTGCCAAAAAAATAAAGAAAAATCAATACATTTATTGTTATTATTGACTTGGCCAATTAGCAGGCCCGAGGCTTGGAAATTTTTACTACAATTCTGCGATTCGCCCAGTTGTGCTTGTTAGCTTGTTGCTGGATGTGTTCTTGTAGTTGGCTTTGATCGTGAGCGGGTTTTCTAATTTGCCCCCGAAAAAACCAACGCAATTTTTCTAGTGTTTTTGTTTGTGGTTTTCCTTCTCCGATTCGATTCAATCACGTGCAGTACTCAACAATAGATTCTCTGTCGTAAAACTTTTGAGCAGTTAACGATATTTTGTTTTTTTCAGTCCGTCCCGCCTTAGCTGCAGGTGCAAACTGTACTCTAAGCCATGTTAATATGGCCGCCATGGTGAGGAGCCCACTGTGATTGTTGCTGTTGTTATTTGTTATAGCCACGAATGCGGCGAAGAGCAATAAAAACAAAGCGAACGGCAAATGGCCAACAACATTATACAATGTGTGTATGTACAGTCAATGCGAAGAAGAAGGAACTTTTTATTTAGACGTTTATGTGGACAAATTAGGAAGCCTTATAACATTAAATTTCTGACTAGTGGGAGCTTGTATGCTTCCAAATTAGGTTCCAAAATAGTTGTAGAACAATTAAATGTAAACTACATTTTAATCGTTGTGTAAACTATAAGTTTCTGAGCTAACGTAGCTAACATCCAATCTATTGGTTTCCCTTCCGAGGCTTCACTGTATGTGAAAAGCACCAAAAGCTACTCACACACGCGCAGTGCGGGGAGGCAGTGAACTCGCATGGCCGCCGCACGAATAACGTTTCGTGACAACCGCCAACAACAATTGAAGGTTGAAGTTACATTGCTAGTGCGTGTGTATCCATCTCTTCATGTGTGCGTGCAACGCCATTCGGGCGTACCAACAAAAATTGTATACACACATATATTTATGCATACACATATATATAAAAATGAAACGGAGGCCACGCAGCAATCGCAATTGGCCCCATCCACTTACACCCATCCGTTCACCCGCCCC
Organism: Drosophila simulans; assembly: GCF_016746395.2. Taxonomy (NCBI): domain Eukaryota; kingdom Metazoa; phylum Arthropoda; class Insecta; order Diptera; family Drosophilidae; genus Drosophila; species Drosophila simulans. The sequence goes on from NC_052522.2 coordinate 6,657,939, forward strand.
AAAACCACCTGCATCACGGTGCATTTTCGTTGTTGTTCGTTGCTGGTGCAACTCTTTAACTTCGTCTATATGCCTGATTATTAACATTATTGAGGGGAGGCGGTCGTGGGCGGGGGACTTAATTTTCAATGCCTTCGTTTTGATTGAGGAAATCGGTTGTCGCATTGAAAATTCAGTGAAATTTTCGTTTTGGTTAAGGCCAAATGGGCGTCATTTGTATGCGATGGTTGCATTTGCAGAGCGGTGGTCGCTCTCATATATTTAGGCTTTAATTGAAGTGGGAAAGGAAAAAACATGAGCTACTCACATTTGACGGGTAGCTATTTACTATGTAATTTAAATAAATTTTGTCTTTTAAGTACTTACCAAGAAATTATGCAAAAAAATGTCCCAAAACTATATTATTAATACATTTCTTTGAAATTGTTTATTATAAAAAGCAACGTAGCATTTCTTTAGCAAGTTATAAAATTTGTTGAGAAAAACAAATATTCTGCTTCATTTGACTGAACACGAGTAAAAATTAAAACAAAAGACTTAGGCAACGAACTTGTTATTGAAAAAGGTTTTTGATGTTTGTGCTGCTGCTAGCCGAATATTTAGAGCAAATGCGTTGGGCAACGAACTTGTTTGTCATCAGGCTGAAATTGTTGATCAACTGCGTTTGGGGCCTGATTAACCAGGTGGTAAACCGGAGGGGATACGATCCCGCCGAGATGTCTGTCAACGCAGACACAAAATGCGGGGGCCATAAAATTAGTTGATGCTGTTGGCTGCCGTTTTTTATGGCGTTTCTTCTACGATTTTATAACGTAGCATCTTTTGTCTGATTTCGAGAGCCTCATCTAGTGTGTGTGTCTGTGTGCTGGTATGTCAGGTCGTTTCCTTCGACAATATTTTCAAATTAACAGCATTAACAGAGACCTTTTAATTAAGTTTCTTCAGTGTCTCCCTGGCATTGGGAAACTTTATCGATTTCAGTCGTTGATTAGTCGCCGGGCATCGGCTGGGTTTGGTTTTCAGTTTTTTTTTGGAGACACATGTGAAAGCTTTCTGTTACAAATCGGCTAAAACGACCATCAGGTGCCAGACCGTCTTAACTGCCTTTTTAGCTTTCGCTCGTTATCGGTCTGACCTCTTCTTTGGGTTTGGTCATTTTAATGGTCGCAGCTAGCGACGCACACAAATCCAAAAAAAAAAAAATCGTTCCCATGATTGTCGCCAAAGTGTTTTTGTATCATACATCGCATACGTGATAGTTGTTGTATTTCTAGCTTGTTTTGTGCTCTGATACGAAAAAAAGACCAAAAAGTCGCCAACAGAAAGAGAAAAACTCTTCTGATACCTATCAAGTTATCCATCAAGTATTGCCTCCTCGGTTTGTCTCTTTTGCCCGCCCCATACAAGTGAATAATTTCCAGTGTGTGTGTCTTAGGCGCTTAAAGCTTTTTAAGGGTTTTTAAGATTTTTATCTAACAAACTCGCTGTGCATACTTAATTATGTATTTTGAAATGTGAGACAGGTTGGCAAGGCATCGCAGCCGGTATCTGTACGTTTGTATATTTAGATATGGAACGGCCACAACTATTTCTGAAGACTGGGTCCCGAGCTACTGGCGTTGACAACTGGCGGATAGCAGGTGCAGTACAGTTTCCAGATTAAGATTCCAGATTGCCTTTGACTTTTTCTTAAAGGTTACTGAATGTCAGAAGGTAAAGGCTAGATACATATATGATTTTAAGTTATTTGTTCACCTAAGAAAAGTATTTGTCACCCAATTACATATTTGATTATTGATTATGATTATAAAATAATGTTTGAATTAATATGGTTTTATTTAAATAGCTTAAATAGTTTTTAAACAATAAATATTTGTTTATAAACTCTTTTTTATTCATTTTTGAGCCTACCTTATAACAAGTTGTTTAAATCCATCGGTAATTCCGCTTACTTATCGCACTCATCGGTGCAGCCTGTTTTTCTGAGCTTCACTTATAAGTTAATTTACAAAACGTAAGCCACTGCAGTTGGAAGCAGGAGGACTTCCCCGCTGCGTATGCGTAATGCATATAATTTGCAACCTTGCCGAATAAGGAAAAAACCCACCGAATCGAGGGCTCAAAGAGCAAACCCTGGGGCATTCAAATAAAGTTGTGAAGTAGCGCTGGCGTATAAATAACCGGCGATTCTATTGATTAAAATCAAAAATGGAATTCTTACATCTCCATGTAACATACGAATGCCTAGCCAGAAGCGAGGGAGATGCCGATCCGATATCGGGGCATAACTATGTGCCAGACCATTTCATTTTTCAACAATTGGCCAAAACTACGCCTCAATAACCAAAACGGGGCGTGTGCTGCCACAAAAGTAATGAGCAGTTGGCCACGCGCGCTCCCAGTAAAAAAGAGGGGGGAAAAAAACATTACCCGCAGGCGAACGAAAAAATAAAAAACTGCAGAAGGATGCAGTGAGAAGTGGAGTCTCTCTGCTTCGGCCTGCACTCGGGCCTATAATTATAATTGAAATAAATTGATTTATTTGCTCAATATCCAACTATCCTTCGACTCTGGCTGGAACTCTATGCCAAAACGCATAAAACCATAAAGAAAAATGGCAACAATACAATTCATGGCAAAACTGTGCTCTTTGTTGTTGTGCATGGTCGTGTATATGTGCTTAATTGTTGTTATTGGTTTTTCGCTTAGGTCTGGCCACAGCAAAAACAAAAACCAAAAAAATATGTATGCCGCTGGCCAAAGTTGTTGCCAAAGTCCGGGCCCAACTGCAATGACGATGACGACGTCGATAAGGTCATGAGCAAGTGTCATTGCAGCGCATAAATTATTTCAGGGGGTAAGGATTGGAAAATAAATAAGCTTCGTGTACAGGTTGCCTACAATCACTGCAAACATTTTTTAAAAAGGGGCATAATAGATGGTGTTTCTAAAGAGGAAGTTTACAAGAAAAATAGCACAAATAAGTCATGATAGGAACCAAAAATATAAAACTTTCCAATTTTTAATTCTTTGAGAAGCGTGCTAAAAATCTATTTGTAGGAATGCCAATAACTGCAACATACTTTCATAACTTTAGTGCACCGTGAGGTATGCAAGAAATTTGAATAATTCAAATCATGTTATACAATTGTCGAATCATATCTATCGCATCGTTTCAAAGGGTTTTTATTATGTTATTAGCCAAACCAAAGTTAAAATTCCTAGCCCGCGCCGGTCTTCAACTTAAAAGGCCCTTCTAAACGCCTTGTTTGACTTGGCCAAAAGCGAAGCGCCTCCGCCAGCTGAACGGCCATTATATCTTATCATTAAAATATTTTTACGCCGCTTTAAATTATTATACAAAGAGGTACAAACAACAGGGAAATGTGAACGTTTGCTGGCTACTGTTAAATGAGCACGTTGGGCCTGGTCAGCCGTGTCCGGGGCACTCCTCTTCGGGGCTGGCTTCTAACAACACTTACAAGTGCTGGAACTACATAATCTAAAAGCAGAAATGCTGAAAAGCAGAAGCAACCGCAGCAGCGGCAATAATAAAATTGAAACTGATCGCATTTCAGAATGCTCGGCACGTCGCGCAGTTTATTAAAATAACTTGGCTAGAGGGACGCACAGGAATGGCGGGATATCGGGAGAGCTCGGGGAACCATCACCTGCTATATGGGGGAAAGAAAAATTAGTTTAATCATAAAAATGCTCGACATCGATGGCAGCAGAAGAAGACAACTCTTTGGGGGCAGCTACCTGTTTTGAGCAAGAAGATGACTTCAATTAAAAGCTTTTAACAATATCACGTACGGCAAATCGCAGGAGCGCGGGGGGTTGAGAGTCTGATTACATCACAGTCCTGTGGCGGTCTCAATGGAAAGACTACTCCATTTTTTTCGCGTTTTATTTCGCCTTACTTTTTTGGTCGGTTATCAGGTGTAAAGCATCGCGCTCAAAGCGGTTTCAATGAAAACGCGTTTGTGTCCGAAGTCTTTTGATTTTCGCCACATCTCTGGAGGATAGTGGTTCAGTAGATACCATCGCCGTCTGAGGCTTTCTGCACGTGCTATATCCACCTCCGTCAGCCGCCCGCAGATCAAAGAACTCCTGACCACATCTCCCGACCAAAAAAAATATTAAAGTTGACCATGTCACGTCAGGGCGTCAAGTCTTTGTCGGCACAAAGTTTTTTATTTTGAGTTTTTCGCTCCTGTCACTGTCAGCTAAAGTTAATAACAATAACAGTAACAGTATAAGCAATTTCAGTGGCAGCGGCAAAAACACAAAATTCGGCGCATGCGCAACTTTCGGGCGTTTTTCGGCAATCGTTTCGATTATAAAAATTTCATTTATGCCTTATGGGCGATTTGCAATTTCTGCGCAATTTGGTTCGGCGTGGCGCGTGCGACTTACGCAATAAAAATGGCGTTTATGGTTCAATTAAAATTCATTTAACCAGACTTGTAAATAAAAACAGAAATTATGCAATAATGAAGGAAGTTGTGATGTTTCTATTATTTAAATCCTACCTACCTGGTAGACTAAAAATATAAAAGTAAAACTGATGTTGTTTTTCATCAAAATCATACATTATTGAAATATAATAAAATATAAAGTCTAAACAATCTTTCATTTGGTTAAGCGAAACTTTCCAATTTGCAATTTTTATGGCAAGGTCAGAGAAAACTCACCACGGACTGTCGAAAAACCCACCCCTTGGGCAGATGGTTCGTGGAAAGGCTAAGTCAGGGGTTAGAAGGGTTCACTTCCGCTTCCTATAAGAACCGAAAACACTAAGAACTCGGGGCATAAAAACAATTGGACGAGTTGATTGGCCTTTGATGTGCCAGGAGGCATTTGGTGTGCCAGGAAAAAAGTGTCAGTCGGAAAATGTGTGCCACTGTTTTTGTCGCTAATGATATGCACCCCTGGGCCTAAAAGGCCACGACCCCTCGAAATGCGATGGATATCGTTTGACGCAATCGTTTTTTTCAGTTTTTCTGTTTTTCGAAGGAAACCAACCAACATGCGTGCCGTAGTTGTGCCATAGTTTGCAAGTTTGGGCTCTGTTTGAAGTCCCAGTCACCTGGGCACAGGAAAAGGAAGAGTCGGAGAACGCGTTGCCCTTTTGACTGCATTATGCAAATGTTCCATGAAAAGAGATTTTTATTGACATATGTTTTTCCCTTTGCCGCCCGGCTTGTATGTATTTCGTTGAATTTCCTGTCGCCACTTCGGTGGGTGTGAACAGAGTTTTAATTTTCATACATTTTCCATTTTCCAGCCATCATTCTTGGGTTGGGTTTTCAGTGACTGAGTGCTTTGGTTTGCATTTCGAGCCGATTGAAAGTGAGAGGACAGCACACAAAAGTGAAGTTTATGGAGATTTAACGCCTTAATGAATTATTTATTTTTCTAGATTTTCTCTTTATCTGGAGTTTTCCCAAATAATGAAACCAAAATCCAAACTATTAAACTCAAATCTCGAAAGTGAGTTAAGCAGATGCAAGTTTTGGCCTTTAAAACGAAAATTGATCTGATTTTATGTTCCAAACATATATTGTTTATCTGATGGGTAAAATTGTTTCTAACTTATTTATATAATTTTCAGCGAGTTTTGGATATTATTATCTAAGTTTACATTTATACATGTTCATGTTCATAGCTCTTAAATTTACCCCAGTAGATTTAAGGACATTTTGAACTATTCTTCTACAATCGGCTTTATCATAACCTACTTAACTACTTAACGAGCGTTGAAAGCGACGCTTACCCCACATAAAGGCAAAAAAAAAGTTGTAAAAAAAATTGTGTCCAGGTGTTGCAACGCTTTTTCGTACCTCCTCTATGTCATTCGCCAATAATTCACGACCCTGACGGGTTCGCTCTGCCTATGGGACGTGTCACAGCGCCGCAGAGATAAATTAGTTAATAAATAAAAGGGAAAAAATGCTAACTAATTTGCATATTTGCCCTTTGCGCGGTCTCATTGACAGTTGGGCGTCGGGCCTCAATGCCAAAAGCCAATGAGGCGCACCAAAAATGCATTTAAACCGAAAACGGGGCGATGGGTCGTTCTTCTACCCTTTTCGACAACAATTGCCATTTTGTGCTCCGTTCGCATTTTTACTTTATTTTTTTGGTTGCTGCTGGTCTGTGTTTTTTGGCGGGACGCAGAAATTTTCTATTTTGGCTGTGCTAATTTGCATATGACAGCAAGGATGTGCGTGTGTGTGCTGGAATTTTGGCAAACTCTACTTCCGAATTGCCCTGCCAGCTTGTCTCGGTTCGTAGGTAGCGAAAGTGAAAGGATTCGGGCCGAAGACCCAAAGGATAAGCGCCCTGATTGCATACCAGAGACTTTTTTAACGGCCGCTGCATGCAAAATTGCAAAAATTGAAATTGCAGGAGGGCCACACGAAAAAGAGAACAGAAAGAAAATGATAAATGGTTGGGTTGCATCCACGGGAGATTCGGATTTGCCTATATGCAATTTGCCTACACGGATAGATAGTTGACCTTGCCGAAAAGCGTAATAAAGGGTTGCTCAAGGGTTGTCTTCTTCGGCGGCCTCGTCTTCAGGACTTCCTCACCATCCTGTTGTTTTCTTAAGTGCTTGTCTCTCCACTTTTTTTTTGGCGCGCAAAAAATAATCGAGAGCTGGGCATATGGTAACGAGTTGTCCGAGGCTTCTTCTTTATACGCAAATGGATTGCAGCTGATGATGATGCCTTCGATGTGTCTCTCTAATGAAACGTTTGTTTGCAAATGAGCAATATAGATAGATCCGGAAATGGGGTTGGGGTGAAGGTTGAAGGATGGAAAGGGTTGGGAGGATGATGGTGGGATTATTTGCATGAGATTTATATTGAAGATGATGTAGGTAGGACAAGGTAAGGATTAATTGAATGCGAGAGTTTTAATCGATTCTCCTTGGGTTACCTATCAAATCAACTGGGGTTCTAAAGGTTACGCTTAAAAAGGAGATCATATTATCTGTTAATGGTTAAAGGGAATCACGTTTCTAATGCTTAGATGGCTTTTGGATTTTCTGTACATATTAATTTTAAAACACTTTAACGAGTGCCCAAGCTAAAGCTTCTTTAATTGTTTATATCTTTTTATTAATTTGCCTTATTTAAATTAGAGTTACGACTAACACTTAAAAATATACACCCACTCAGCGGAGTGGCACATGCAATAAAATAATGCTCTTCATGCCGAAAATCCTGTTCAATGGCATTAAATACAGCTTAAACCGATAAAATTACTTTGCATTTGCCACAAATTAGTCGACGTGTTTTATTTCCCCCACAAATATAGAGATTCGCATACTTATCGTATGTGTGAGTGTGCATTAATTGTATTGCGCGATAAACAAAGCGATCAAAAGCAGACCAGTTTATATGTCTTGATTCGGAAATTATGGCACTTTAATTACCAAAGCAGACATTGAGGTTTTCGGCTCTCGCTCGCACTCGCACTCGTTTGCCGGTCGGGATGGCAAATTAATGCAAAATAAGAAAGAAAATTATGCTAATAATTATAAACAAGTGCGGCCCGAAAACGAGGTGTGAGATAGAGACAGCCGACTGGAGAGGGAGACGGGTAGATGGTAGATGGCCATATAAAAATGCAGCCGAAATGCTAATCGAGCTCATTATCATCCAAATCAACGGCGCCGTGGACGCGGCTGCCACGAGATATCTTCCATTCATAAACGCAGCGCTTAGTTGTATATATGTATATTTTCCTGCTCATTTTTTACCATCGTATCGTTTTTTATTTACTCGCATGCGGCGCATAATTATGCAACAAGTCCTTTGCTGGCCACAAAAACCAAAAACGCGGCGCGTGCGCATTTAGCATATGGACAAAAAACGAAAAGCAGAAAAAAGTGACAGAATCACCGAGGAGGGAGGATGGCCAGCAGAAACAGGATTTCTTCCTTCGCTTCGACATTTGAAATTTAAATACCAGCGTTTTTTTTGTTTTTTACTCACTCGCTGTTGTTATTTAGCGCCGCCACCTAATTATCATGTAAATTTTTGTCTAAGGACCAACAATGACTGTGACTTTATTTTGTCACTGGGGTTTTTGGGTTGGAAACGCTTGGCTTATTAATTATGCCCAAGTGCGTGGCCAAAGGATATGGTCATGGAAAAAAAACGTAAACAAATTTCATGCAAATACGCTCGAACTTGTCTGGCTTGCGTCTGCTCGGCTGGATGACCTTAGTTTGCATAATTTTTTGATTGAGCTCTTGACCTGCCTCAAAGGGATCGTCTACAACTATGCTAAGTATCTTGTGGTGGGTGTTTATGGGATTCTTGGGCATATTATGTGTGCCAGGATTTATTAAATGATAAAATATATGACAGGGTAGCTCTGAACATTTTGTGCATTAATTAAATATTTTTTGTAAGTGGGAAAATTCTGAATACATGTTGACATATTTAAGGGAAATAGTGGGAGAAGATTAAGTAATTTTCCTTTATTTTAGAAAGGCAAATTTGGTTAAATAAGCTATAATTGGCTTTAAAGGAGATTGTGTCCAGAGTTTCATTCATTCATTGTTTTAGGAAACATAAACTCTTACGGATACTTTTCATTCGATTCTTCCCATTGTCTGCTAACGCTCCACTAAATCAAAAAACTTTAAAAACTGCACAGCCAGAAACAAAAGTCAGTATTCCAATGATAACTTTAACAATGGCAATTCCTTTAGCTATGCAAATGGATCGCTAGTTTCGCATTAATTTCGCAAACTGGTCATAGAATCAATGAAACTGACGGATGAAGTGAATCAATATCTTTTGTCAGTGAAACATAATTTAACTGTAAAGCAGTCAAAACACAGTCACAAAACACAATGACCAAAAGAAAGATATCAAGGTGCAAAAGAAAGGTATATTTTATGTAGGCAGCCAAATAAAACTTATATGCATATGAAAAAGAAACGATAAAATATTCAACCATAATATGGTTACTTTTTCAAACAAAAATTTTAAATACTATTTCAAAATAATCAATAAACTGATAGAATTTACTTTCTTTAATTTATTTAAGCGTCACTCACACATATTAGAAACTAAAAACATAAAAATAAGTGTTTCTTATTAACACATTGGTTAAATATTTAATGGGAAACAGTCTATATAAAAATATTTTCAACAGAATTCAGCGAAAATTGGATTGTGCAGATTTATGATAATCAAATATTATTTGTTCTATAAAGATTATGTATTATTACTATTCACACTTTTGAACGAACGAGAAAAACGGTTGCCTTCAATAGTATTGTTAAAAGCACAACGATAAATAGTTAAATATTTGAACTGTTTATTTGTTTAATTCCTTTTCTACGATACGTTAGTAATATGTTCTCCAAATCGCAATGGCAACCACTCCAGATTTCCCCCCTTCCCAAACAAACACACACACTCACAAAGCTAAGGGAAAAGTTGTCTGGCCAAGGAGCTGCAAGGAACTGAAACAAAGCTCCCCGAACGGGAGAGAGAAGTCCTGGACGCAAAAGCTCCAACTGGGAGATGGCACTACGTGTAATCCCTGTGTTCCCGATAGCTGGCACTCGAAGAAATCGAGAGATGCGCCGTCGCCGTTCGTATCATCTCTCGCCCTCTCTCGCTCGCACTGGGCACTGGGCAATTAAAAATGTCACTCTGCATGGGAATGCATTGAGGGAACTTCGTAGAGCCGGCTCTGGTATTATTTTTTCAGCTCATATATTTTTTGTTTTTGCTGGTTTTGGGGGCGTAACGCTGGAATACGGTGAGCCCAATAGAGCGCAAGTCTCCCTTCCAGTTGCTCGGTTGAGCGTCTATCTCGCTTGCCGCACCAATGGCGGTGCTGCTCGCACCCATGGAACGCTGGAAGGCCAGCGGACAAACTGGTTTCGCTCGCCGGGGTGTGTGTGCGTACTGCGCTCGTCGGTGTGCGTAATCGTATCTGTGCGACGTACCGCCGAGCGTCGAGAGCGCTCAACGTAGAGCTGCGGTGCGAGACATGACGTTAGTTCACTTCGATAGCTCTACGAGTCTGCACGTGAATTTTCCCTGGGCTCTCGGCTGTCTTGACTGCTCAAATCTCACAACACACAATCTCACATCTCAATCGGCATCGAATCGGTCAAGCAACCCAGTAGAAACACACATTCGAAATCTCAATCTGTATCTGAATATCAGAGTTCTGCGTTCTGACCACTGAGTTCTATCGATGATTTAAATCGTTGCGAAAAATCGCCACAAAAAGTGCCAAGTGTTAGAAGTGCTAAATGAAATTCGAAAATAAAAAATCTAAATAAATAACCAAATAAAACGCAGTTAGCCCAACACGCTAGTCAAGCTAAATAAACGTGAAACCCCAAGCAAATTGCCGTCGGATTTTTAACTTAACCCAAAGCTGAAATAAACTTGTTGAACGCGCTCGAGGGCCACGCCCCCAAAAAAGCAAACGGAAAAAACCGTCGAGCCCAAAAACAAAAAACGAAAAAACAAAATAAGCGAAATAGAATTTTTGCGCCTGCCACGTTGCCCGTAAAAGACGTCAAGACGGTTGCCTCACGGTTCGAGTGGAATGAGCATAGGGACCCTGGTCTTCCTTTCGATCGATCGGTGTACAAAGTCGTTAAACTGAGCCCCAACTTGGAGCCCTACCCCGCCAGCGTGGAGGGCCTGAACAGCCCCAGAGCGGTGGGGATGGCCGCGACTTCGTACATGACGCCGCCGAGCGGTGATCTGGACATGGCCCTCGGAGGCGGTGGATATCACACCTCGTCGCCGCGCTCGGCGGCGGATGCCGGTGAGATGAAGTACATGCAGCACCATCATCATCATCATGCCGCCGCCGCGGCAGCTGCCCACCATCAGTTGCCCTCGTCGCCATCGCCCAATGGCCAGGGCAATGGTGGCGGACTTGGATTGGGTTCCGGTTCCGGGTTGGGCTCATGGAGTGCCCTCCATCCGGATCCGTGGATGCAAACCCATCATACGCACCATCTGCCCGCCGCCGCTGCCGTTGCCTCGGCAGCCGATACCGTCAAGCAGGAGATGTCGCATCTCTCGCAGCAGACGCGCATCCAACAGGGCATGGCCTCGCCCCATGCCGCCTGGCATGCTCCCCATGCGGGACACTATGCGCCCACGGGCGGCTCACCGTTGCAGTACCATCATGCCATGAACGGAATGCTCCATCATCCGGCCCATGCGGTTGCAGCGGCCCATCATCAGAGTGTGGCGCCACTGCATCATACGCTGCGCGGGGAATCGCCACAGCTGCACATACACCATCACATGGGCGGCGGTGATCGGGATGCCATAAGCGGCGGCGAGGAGGACACTCCCACGTCCGATGATCTGGAGGCCTTTGCCAAGCAGTTCAAGCAGCGCCGAATCAAGCTGGGCTTCACCCAGGCCGATGTGGGCCTGGCACTGGGCACTCTCTATGGCAATGTGTTCTCGCAGACGACCATCTGCAGATTTGAGGCACTGCAGCTGAGCTTCAAGAACATGTGCAAGCTGAAGCCGCTGCTGCAGAAGTGGCTGGAGGAGGCGGACTCCACAACGGGCTCACCCACGTCCATTGACAAGATCGCCGCTCAGGGGCGTAAGCGCAAGAAACGCACCAGCATCGAGGTGAGCGTGAAGGGGGCACTGGAGCAGCACTTCCACAAGCAGCCGAAGCCATCCGCCCAGGAGATAACCTCGTTGGCCGACTCCTTGCAGCTGGAGAAGGAGGTGGTGCGCGTGTGGTTCTGTAATCGGCGGCAGAAGGAGAAGCGCATGACGCCACCAAATACGCTCGGCGGCGACATGATGGACGGCATGCCGCCGGGCCATATGCATCATGGTGGCTATCATCCGCATCACGATATGCACGGCAGTCCGATGGGCACACACTCCCACTCGCACAGTCCGCCCATGCTGAGCCCACAGAATATGCAATCCTCGGCGGTAGCGGCGCATCAGTTGGCGGCCCACTAGCAATCAGAAATCCAGGAGTCGAACTCAGCTGCAGCTGCGTCCACTCCTGCATCCCTCAATAGTCTAAGCCAGCAGCAACAGCAGCAGCAACAACAGCAGCAGCAACACCAGCAACAGCAGCAACATCAGCAGCAGCACACACCGAATACACCATCCTCCAGTGCGGGATCATCGGCTACGATGACCAGCCAGGTGATGTCGCCGCAGAGTCCGCTGGGCAGCTCCTCCGCTGGCAATCAGGCTAACAACAATAATAATAATAACAACAACAATAGCAGCACCAACAATAACAATAATAATAACAACAACAACGAGGAGCAAGTTAAACACCACCAGCAGCAACAGCAACAACAGCAGGCATCCAGCATAGCAGCCGCTGCAGCAGCCGCCATGTACATGGATCCCATGCGCTACCAGCATCCGCACCACCCGCATCCGCATCCGCACCAGCATCCGCACCTGAATCCCGCCCACCATCCGCACCTGTTCCACACGAGCGATCAGTTGCAGCACTCGCAGCAGCAGACCGTCGGCGGCACCAGCAGCAATTCCCAATTGTCACCGGGTGCCGGCAGCAACAGTGGCCTGCCACTCCAGCCGCCCAGCTCCGCCTCGCCGGCCGGATCCGCATCCTCGGTGCTCGGTGGCCATCTCAATCTGAATCCGCTGCACCAGCACCACCACTATCAGCACCACCATCACCAGCAGCACCACCACCACCAGCAGCAGCAGCAGCAGCTCCACGCCCGCCGCCTCTTCGAGCTGAGTCTGCAGTTTGGAGCGGCGGCGGCACCGGGAGCGGTACGGCACTTCAACAGCTTTGGCGGGGCGGGCGGAGCGGGTGGCGAATAGCATTCGTCGGCCGCCTGGTTCGGCTATGAGTCCTCCTAGGATTCGGCGTCGAATGGGTGGCCGCATTTCAAGCGGGAGCAGCCCTAGAATCGTACAGTCGAACTTCTCTAACGCGAACTCAGTTGGTTTGATTCGATAAAATTTAACTAGCTGTGAAAATTTTAGAATATTTCGTAAGTCATATGAATATTTTTGAAATTTTTCAATATTTTATTTCTGCGGTGTTTTGAGGTTTTTTAAAATTTCGAAATAGCATTTCACAGTGTTCTTAAAATCTGTTATTAAATAGAGGCGGAAAAACATTATTTTAAACATATATATTTAAACAATACGAACCATTTTGAGTTCCAAGTTAGACAAGCTCGACTGTATGCAGATCTTTAAAGAATAGAAATAAGATGAGGTCCGTCGATGAGGTTGAGAAATCATCTTTTTTACCAGTGCATTAATCTGTGTTAAACTTCAGCTTAAATAGGAGCAGGGAGTGGAGGAGGTGGAGAAGATGGGGAGGCTGCCATCCACCATTTTAGTTTGTTTTAAAGTTTGAAAAACTTGCTTAAATTAAATCAAATTAACTAAATTAAAATGTAAACGAAACATTTCCTTTGTAAAAAAGCGAAAGAAACACGCAATTCAAATCAAACGTGAAACCAAGTGATGTTGTTTTAACCTAAAAACTAAATGCTAAAAAATTAAACTAAATGAAAACAAAAAAACAGAGAAACTAGTTAAAAGTGCGACCCAAGTGTTAAAGAAACCAAAAAAGACAAGCAAAGAAAACAAATTCCTCAGCTGCTCTCCATAAGCAAGGTAAATGTTTCCATGCCCAAAAGTCCACAAAATACTTTTTCGTTCAACACTTTGTCGCCGTTTAGATCAAGTAAAGAAGGCTCAATGAAAATGAAGGCAGCGGTAGGAGAACTCGGTGGGTTCTAGATAGGGTTTAGGTTCTTAAGAAAGCCGTGTTTATATATATTATATATATATAGCCAGTAGATTGTACTCTAAAACATCTATAAACGAACAGAAAAAGAAAAACGTAGAATTTAACGCGCGGCGAAGTAAACAAAAATACGAGATGAAGGAAGGATTAAGTAAAATATGAGAAAACCCCAAAACATCTGTAAATAAAAAACTTACAGTTAAGTCATATTTTTTAGCTTTAAATGCAATTGTAGATTTTTTAATAAGCCCCCTAAGCGAAAAATCATTAAAAATACAACCACAAGCGAAAAAAAAATAAACAACATTTACAAAATATAAATTTTAATTTTTAGGCGGTAATTTTTAATGAATAGGCACGTGAAGTTTAGTTACTTAGTACTGTACTTTCTATATAAGCAAAAGGAAATCGAATGGAAAACAAAAAAGAATATAGCTAAATCTTAAAATTTAAACAAACCAATAATAATCAAATACCACAAATGCTAAATTGTAATATATTAATTGATGTACATTAAAACAAAAGGCAAACTAAATGCTAAACGACAAACTTGAAATTATTTCAACAACAAAAATAAACGAAAATTGTGTAAAAAAAAATCCTCTTTGTGTTTTTTGATATACGTTTACATTTTAGTCTACTTTTTCTATTTTCTTATACAAAAAACTAAAATGAAAATCAAACCTTATCCTTTGGTGTAACTTTATATATTATAGAATCTAACGAAATTTTTGTTTAGTGTACTTTGTTTTGGTATGTTGAAAACTATACTGTAAGAGCGAGAGAAGCGAAGCCGAATATTTAAGATTAAGCCATGCCCTCAACTGTATAATAAATTATATAGACGTACATATATATGCAACAGCAAAGTCAAGAAAGCGGTGCATTTCCACCCACACACACAAAAACACACACATCCACACCGAGGAAAACCAAGAAGAAAAAACTGAAAAGCAAAAAAAAACTCTTAAAAAACAAATAAAAAAGAATATTATTCGAAAAAAAAACGCTCCGTCCTTTTATTATTATTTAATTAGCGGCATCATTTATTTGCATTTACTTTCGTCCGCTTTTTGGTTGCGAAGTTTATGAGTCGTTGGTTTTGACAGTTTTACAGGAGTTTTACGGCCACCTTTTGCAGATGCTGGTTACGATAGGGCGTTTATATCGATGAAATCGCGATAATTGCGTGTATTATTAATTTCGTTTGTTTGCTTAAAGTGTTCGGAAAGCCATTAAATAATTAAGTGAGCATATTATAATGTGATTGCCTACGTCAGAGAGCGAGCAATTGGCAATTAACTAACAACACCCCTCGCAGATCGAGTTATACCGCTCGTTAATGAAAGTTGCCATTAAAAAGCGTGGCATTTCGTGAAATTACCCTTTTATAAGGCCTTAAGTGCCGCTGGAAGCACCTGATGGATCTCTGTTTGTCCCTGGTCAATGCACAATCGTTGAACAAAAAAAAAAAATAAAAACACCGACGTCAATCGACTGGCGATTAAAGTGACAATTTGCCAGATTTACGCGGTCAATTTAATTTACGAAATAAGTTTGGATGTATTTTTCGTTTACAGAAATCATTCAAAACTTTACAATTCGTCAAGGTATTAGTAGCATTTTTCAATGATTTAAGTTGTTTCCAAAAAATGGAAAACAAATTCATGAAATATCATTAAATTCCACTTGCACATTGCCCCCTGGCCACCTCATTGTCATCTAATGTACCGCACGCTTTTAACATTTAATTCATAATTTAAATGCATATTTCGTTGGATGCTGATTAACAATTTTGTGCCGAAATTATATTGGTTAGTAATTCTGCATAAAAATTGCATCAGCCCAAAAAATACATACTCGTATAACCCGAGCCCTCCTCACTCGCTTTTGTGTGCGAAATAAATTCGCATAATTGAAAGCCAGTTTTAGGCTTAAATATATAAACAACAACTGGCCCAAAAACAATAACAGTAACAAATAACAAATAATAACAATAATATATATTGTACAGAAGCGCAAGTGCAATGATTTTTATTTATGCGACGGCAATAATGCCGTTTAAACAAAACGAAAATATCGGTTGTTATTTTTGTTGAAATTGAACTCTTGGCGCGCGTGGTTTATAATGTTTCAATAAAGCGTACGGAAAATGGAAAATAAAAATGAAAATTATATTTTCCGCACCAAACTAAGCAAAAACACCCACGCGATGCGCTTCATGCACTTGAACAATATAATATCGACAGTATTATATTATCCACCCATATAATTATTCTCTATGCTCTCTTAATTATTTTCTAACAAAAAAAAAAAAAAAGAAATAATAGACGGCGAAATGAAATGAAATTTAATGGGGAAACAACATGGCTGCCCACAAGCCTATTTATACGTTTATCTATTGCCACCTGCCATTTTGGGGTAGTTGAACACACACACACGCACACAAAACACACACACCCACTCGTGTAGATGAAACCTGCCCCTCGGGCTATATAAACTTTTATATGGAAAACGGAAAGGACAGGTTTTTTAATGGTCATGTGCTAGTTGAAATGCGCTTTAAGAATTTATGGGATTTTCGGAGGATTGTCCTAAAGATATTGGGGGGAAATTCCTGACTGATTAATCATGGCTAATGGATTTGCTGTATTTAAATGTGAGGTAATATGAGGTATTTTCATATTGCTACTTATTACATATTATATAAATTTGATATCTTTACTTATTTACTTCTTATCTAACACTAGTTTTAGACTTATTATAGAGCTACTTAATGGCCTATTTGAATATGCGTATATCTTTATTTTCTCCTCTGTCTAATGAAAATTATACTACCATTTTATAGTCACTCCATAGTTGAAAAGCACATTCCACATTATTCGATGATAAAGAAAAGCCACTAATCTACGAGGGCAAATTGTAGTTTTCATTGGTTTTAATGTTGCCGTGCGTGCAAAGTGCGACAGCGGTGGCAACACCCCCTACACACCCTCCCCCATATGTACGTACGAATATATATATATATACCCCGACCATATCTATAGAGAGAAACCCCTCCTCGAGGCAAAAATACCGACATTTTCATTATTATTTCGAGTGGAGTTGGTTGGTTTTTTATTATTTCGCGTGGCAAAGCAACACGCCGCCTGCTTTTGTACATTTCACTGTGTGTGCTTTTTGGGCTGCGTGCATACAACCGTGTCAATAATTACCCGTGGGACTGACACGACCAACGAGAATCATTCAAATGTTGCAAAGGCAGCAGAAGCGGCAGCGGCAGCAGCAGCAGACGCAGAAGCACCAGCGTTCCACTAACAATGGCTAAAACAAAAGCTACAGCGGCAGCAGCTGAGAGACACTGAAGCTGGTGAACCGGCAGCAGAAGTTGGTAACGGAGAATCGGGCCACAATGGTCTCGGGCATATTGCCATTGTGGCAGTACTGCCGCCACTCCGGCAAAATGGCTGACTCTAGTCAACGTCACCCGAAAGCGAGAACTGACGAACTGGCCGACTGACCATCCCACAGGAGCGGATTATCTAGGGGTTTTGGTTCGGGCTTAAAATTTGAAAACTACCGAAATTACAACATCCAAACATTAAATTACAATTTACAATTTAAAAATGTTCAATTAAAAATCTGCAACTATAATTTATATTAGATTAGTATGCTTGCCAATTTATATACTATATTAAAGTATATCCACAAACATTGTTTACTTAATAACTTAATAATACATAATAGCCTGGTAAGCTTTATTTACCTCAGGATTTTATATGTTGTAATACATTCGAAAACATATTCCATTTCTAAACTATTGAAATAGATTCTTTTCAGCCCCCAAAGCTTCAAACTTCTCAAATCCGGCCCTGTGATTGGGCCGCACTTTCCGTCTGTGCGACTTTGGCTTTTGGCTCCGGCTGGGCGACTTTTCCACTGCCATTCGGAGTGTCGGGGACTCTGTGCTCATTATCTATGCTTCCTTTGGGAATTTTCATTTTCTTTTTCCGCGCTCCTCTGTTTTTTTTTTTATGTTTTTTCAGTGTTCTGGCCGTGTGCGTTCGTGTGCGACATTTGTGCTAAGGAAAACAAAAGAAAAGACGAATGAACAGCACTATCCGGATGGGAAGTACTACGTACTGCGTATATAAAGTTATATAGGTGTACTTGGCTATTCTTGTTTCGTTCCGAGCCAAATCAGTGCGTTTGGTATTGTAAAACCTTGCGCTAATTACAAAATTTATTGCCTCTTAACGGAGCCCTCGAAAACGTAAGTCAAGAGCGTTGGAAATTCTTTTTAACTACCCACAAAAAATGAGATGTATGTATGTATGTATATGTAGAATGGGAGATACTCCCACCAGCGAATTAAGCTGTGACTGTGTGTAAAGTGCAGGCGAAACAAGCCACAAATTGGGATGAGGCAGGTGAAGGTGGTGGCGGTGGTTGGTGGTGGTGCTGAAGGTGGTTCTGTGGTGCGGGGGCAGCAATTGCCATTCGACACCTTCGACTGTGGAGCACCTACAGCGCTGGATCAGCTAGACACCTAGACAAATAATGCGGGCAGGCTATATATGGACGATCATAGTGATAGATAGACATTCATATAAGTTAGCATCAGGGAGCATCAAGGGGACGTTTGAAAAGCTTGGAAGAAATGGGCAGATTTATTGGGCAATCTATTAGTTAGCTCTCTATCAAAATATTTAACTAGTGAAAGGAAACGTTCTAAAAGCATTTTCAATATGTTAATTTGTATTTACTTTTCTACAAAGCAGAGCTGCCCAACTAAAATGTAGCCACTTGTTTCTATAGTGTTAAGTGATAATTGTTGAAAGTACATAAAAGTTAAAGACAAACAGTGTAAATTGAAAAGCATTTTTGTACAATGAATTCCAACTGTATTTTACGGTTCTGTTCTTACATTGTTAAGTAGCTATTTTATTTGGTACGGTTTGCACTACTTGAAACTTCAAGCCATAGCATTTGGAATCCTTGAAACTTCGCTAACTCTTTGGTCAAACCTCGCAGTCATCATCGATGACAAACAGACAAACAAACATCTCTCTAATAAGCAAACGCAATTGATGGCTGAACCATGACATTGTCGCCGATCTGCGGTCGCCGCGGATCGCCATTTACGTCTCGTGTGTGCAGTCGCACTGTTGGCCAAAACTGTTGAAAATGCGCGGGTTATTAATGGCTTTATAAGCTGCTGCCGTTGCTACACCTCGATCCGCACCTGCGGGGCGGCATTTGGCAAGCAAATTGGCAGCGGCATTAGCCACTAGTTCAGTTGTTGGCTAAGAGAAGTCCAATCCGGAGTCCGCGATACCAAGACCCCCGCGATCGTGCTGCGCAGTGTCAAAGCCAACCACTTTGCGATGTGTTTTAGTTTATTTTTTTATTTATTTTTTTTGCCGCTGTTATTGGCAATATGCTGCTGCTCTTTTCGCTGCTGTTTGCGCACATTTTTAACGTATAAATAAAAAGGCTAATGGGTGGGGTGGCTGGCGCGCAGATAAAGTCAAACTCTGGGCCACCCTGGCCCGGGTCTCAAATCCAATTCGAACTATAAAAACGATATGGGAAAAAAACTATGTTCTCACACACAATTTGCAGACAGTCGCAGACGTTGCTTGACATTTGGCCAAACGTCTGTCGGCCAAAACCGGCAACAAGGTCGCCCAGCGCTCAAGATAGCTATCTAAAAGCAAATAGGAGGCGCATGCACTGGGAGAAATGGGGCTGTTATCTCTCTCTGTTGGTGGTTACTATAGCAGGAAAATGTAGTAGATACTAACATAATTTCACACAATAAATTGCTAAGCATATGCGCTTACAATACTTATAAATCCCTCGAAGTTGTGGTGCAAAGAGTCAAGTAGTTTCTTCCAGTGCATCTCAGGTGCAGTATAGAATTTGAGAATTTGAATTTGAAACCGGCAAAAGGCCGTGAACGAATGCCATCGGCATCCAGCGGCGGTCAAGTGCATGGGGAGCAGCTGATGCTGACGCCGATGCCGCAAAACGATGCAATGCAGTCTGCTCGCTGGGAGCCATAAATCTCTTAATGAAAACCGGCAATAATCTTTTTGCCGCCGGCCAAAACCAAACTGAAGCGAACTGCACAGCGAACCGAGCTGAGCTGAGCTGAACTGAACTGAACAGCACATCCCGGGAGTCAAGCGCGAAAAAATGCGCAAAAGAATTAATAAACAAAGTAGCCGAGCATGTTGGCATTCCCCCTGCTCAATGGGGGATGAAGAATCCAACTCCGACTGCAGCTCCAACCTTAGCTTCAGCAACCATGATGCAGTAGGAGTTTCAGTTCGAGCAGAGGAGTAAATGTGGAAGATGGGCGAGTTATTTGCTGCGCATGCGCGCACGTGCTGCCTGCCTTAATGCTTTTTCAGGAGGAGAGATGTCGATGCCACGCAGTCGACGTTTTCCGTGGCCGCACGTTTTTGCACTCGGCCAACGCTGCGCATGCGCATCATCAAAAGGCAAACAACGGAGCAGCAGACGGACGGACGACGACTCATCAAAGCGCCAGCATCGACTGCATTTGCATTTCTAATTTTCCTAGCATTTTTCGCATTTGCAATGCAACGCGAGTAGACGCCGCATCGGCTGCTCGGGGCGGCGTGGAAATGGCAGAGGTGGAAAATGCCGAGGCGCCGCTTCGCCATTTCCCAATGACCACGTTGCAGAAAGACTCTGCTTCTAGCACCATATAAAAATGGAGTTAGCAGTTCCAGTTCTGCCGAATATAAGCATTGCATTATATTAACTTGATTTTTAACTTATTTAGAATTCAAGTCTTATAGCCGGCAGCTCCGCCATCGTTACACATTGATCACATGCAAATCTTTGGTAACAAAAATAAAACCGTATAAGCTGAAAATACCTCCCAGCGATGAGTATTGTCGTCGGCCTGTCTAGACTTTCAAAATCTGACAGATCATCATCAACAGAAAAATCCCAAACAAAAACGCTTTGATTCAGCTGTAAGCCAGCAATCGTCGGCAACAACAAGAGCGGCAAACAAAGTAAAAAAAAAGAAGAAGTTAAGTTTCGTAAACGCATTGGCTTTTTGTTGCTGGTGGTGTTGCTCTTGTTGTTGGCCAAATGTTGTTAGTGTCGGCGGCAATTTGACTACTGAAAAGTATTAAACAAAAAGCCCCTCAGCATGGCTGAAAATCAATACAAACAGCCCGGCCAGCGAAAAGATTGGAAAAAATAAAAGCTTAAATATTTGCAAAAGAAATCGCTGAAGCTGGTAAAATAAAGAGGCAAAAATATAGGTATAAAAGTTAAACAACAACAAGAACAACCTTTGGCCAACGCGGTAGCCATAAATCAAAGTCGCGTTAATGAAAGCGCAATTAAAACGGGCTTCCAGCGTTTTTGAGGGGAAATTCAAGAGGGAGTGCGGCGGTCAGCATACATACATACATATTTGGGCCAACTTAAAGCGCAGGAAATTAAATTTTATGATGCCGAGTCGAGTCGCATTGGCAGCTAAGTTGGCCATTTGGCCATTTGGCCATTCGACCAGGCCCAAACCCAAAAGCCAACAGGCCAATGCAATTGTTGTAGTTGTCGCGCCACCGTCGCAGTTAAATTTTTGCATTTTGCAGTCGTACTCGTAGTTTCTTTGGCCGTCTGAAAAGTTGCACAAGGTTGACGGCTGCGAAAACTTTTATGCAGCGCCACTGACACCAACACCCACACGCGGCTCCAAGACTCCAAAGTCAGGCAAGAGCGGCCATAAGCCGTAAGCCATAAGCCCGGCCAGACTTGACCTACAAAAAGCCGCGTCGTCTGTGATTATGGCGCCCTGGGCGTACCGCAGACTTGCGTTCTTTACATCGCCGATTTTGGCCTCTTTTCTGACCGCCCTGCATATATATATGTATGTATTTATTTCCCTTTGACAAACGGTGACGTCACAGCTCGCAACTAGATGGATAGCTCAGCTAAATAATAGTATAAACCCAAGTTGAAAAGGAGTAGTCTGCTGCATAAATGAGCTCGTAAAAATCAGAGAAATGAGTGTATTAATGGAGCAAGGATATAGCGCGAGCTCTAAATGCCCTTCATTAAAAAGACAATAAATACATGAACGACGCCCTTTAATGGCCTGGTTTATACCCAGTTGGCTCTTGCTGCAATTCATTGAATACTCTCTCTTGAAATGTTCTAAAATATTTAAAAAGCAGTAAGGGGTAGCAAATGCAAAAAATAAATAATAAATATAATAATCTTTAAATAAACATTAAAGTATTATCCAATATCTTACCAACAATTAATAATATTACTTCAAAACATTGCGCCTTTCAGTAACTTTGTAGAATTCATGGGAAACCGAGCTGTTATCGATTCGGACCACTCATACCCTAACCAAGGCATAAACATTTCAGCAATTCACACAAAGCTGCTTAATTGAAATCAAAAAGTAAAAAAATCAACAAAAAGAGGCGATTCCGAAGTGCTGGCCGCTTGGTAGGCCGGTCGTCGCTTATTTGGCTTACTGACCATCAGCTTCATTACCATTAACCAACTGTGGCCACAAATCATGCATTTAACGCCTTCTTAACAGGCCAGCAGGCAGTGCACCGGAGTTGTGTTGTGTTGAGTTGAGTTGCGAACTGGGAACTGGGAATCTGGGATGTGGATGTGGATGTGGCTGTGTAGCGCCTGCAATCAAAACTGGCAATAAGCATGCAAAACAGCCGCAGCAAACGAAATGAAATGAAATCAAACAGGCTTGCAAGGATTGCGGGAAGGGAGCGGAGGGAACTGACCCTGGCAGTGGGGATTTATTTTTTTTTTTTTGTGGTCAGGTGTAAGTCCCAAGCCTCGTTTATTGAGTTGTCCGAGGAGCTGCGGCCGGAGGATCTGCCTGATGAGCTGTTGATGCTGCTGATCGTGCCAGTTGACAATTACACAACGAATGAGAGCTGGTTGAGGGGTGGGGTGGGTTGGAGAGGAGGGCATTCTGGCCTAATGGAGCGATCGTTGGCCAATTTTATGGGTCTTCGGCAGCAGGCAATTGGCTACCAGTTTGCATGAATGAATGAATGGAGCCCAGTTGGAAACTGAAGCTGAATCGAATCTCTGCCGGCAGACGACGACGACGACTCGACTCATTCGAACGCAGAGCCATAAAGATAAAAAAGGATTTGCTAAGTGACTGGACTGTCTTCGTGTGCTAGTGTGTTTGTTTGCTTATGTCTGGGCTCTGTCAGCTTGTAAATCAATAGGAAGTCACATCATCATCAGCTCTGGCCACAAAACGAGTTAATTCGTAGTGAAGACAAATCAATCCATCAGATTATTTGGCACTAGCAATTTAACTGAAATACGAGAGGGAGTGTTCGATTTTTCCATAGTTTTTGAAGTAGTTGGGGTATCTCAGCTTGAGAAGTGTCCAGGATTTTAAGAGTGGGGAAGATCTTAAAAATATTGTATGTAATGGCTATTTGGATACATTAATAAGTAACAAAAACACTTTTAATATCTCAGGTTAATAGAATATTATTTTATTATTTATAGAGTTTCTCAAAATTGTTCTACCAATGAATGATTATTAATTTTAGTGAAACTTTTTCCCTAGAGAATTCAATCTTCGATTTTGTTTGGCCATTCTTAACTCCCCTTTGTCAATGGCCAAACGACTCAATCACAAGTTCGACAAATCAATCCATCAGATATTTTAGCATAAACAATTCAAACTAGACTCCACAAAAAACTTTATAGACTCGCTGTTGTATTAGTTTTTATGGATTTGGCTTTGAGCAACGTTATCGATTCCGCCATAAGCTTATATCCCCAATAGTCATAGTCACTTAATTTCTACAAAGGAAACTAAGTCCCCAGATCGTCGGAGTGTCTTTCTGGCCAAGAGTTAAAGACCAAAACCTACCGGGCCACAAAATTAGCCGCTCGTAAAAAACCTGACACAGGCGCACGTGCCGTTTTCGAAATACCCGTACTCCAAAAAAACGTTAACAAAAAATTCAAAATAAAACCACAAAAATCTGAAACGCCTCACTACACAAACAACAAGCTAAACGGCTAAGACCAAAAACAACAACTTGGCGGAGACAACAATTTCACTACAACAACAGCAGCCACATCGTCATAAATACCTTGTCTTCTGGCCATTGACAATTTTGCGCCAAATTTATTAACCAGAAATTGATTGGCCAAACGGCAATCATCTATGGACGGATTTTTGTACCTCTTATTAGCCAGAAAAAAAAGAGAAAAAAATTAACTTAAATTTTATACGATTTTTTTTGGGGTTTCGATAACATTTTGGCCCGTTGAAATTTCGCATAATTATGATGCCTATAAATTTGTTTTCTTTCATTAGTTAAAGTTTAAGTTTTCTTGTTTGGCCGCTGCTGCTTTTGTTGTTGTTGTTTTTGCTGCTCCTCTTATTAGACGAAGGTCAACGACGACATAAAAAGTCAAATTTTATTTCAGTTGCCAAGAAACCAAACAGCATGACAATATTGGTCCCATGTGTGAGTTTTAGCTTTTATTTTTACGGACATTTTAAAATCGATTAAAATATATGATGTCCAGTTTATAGGGGCTAATGTTGGTTTGTTTTTGATTTAAAGTTAAAATGTTAAAACTGGGATTAGTTGGGAAATATTTTAAAAGATAATGAGAAACATTTTGGTGTCAAAAGTTGGTCAAAATACGCCAGCTGGGTTAAAACTGTTTCCTTCACTTAATTATATTTATATTTAACTTATTACATTAACTTATAATGATACTAACCATTAAGAGTAGTTTAAATAATAATAATCTAGATAAACATTTGTATGTGTTACTCAACCATTTCGATTAAAAATAGTTTGTAACTAATTTGTTTAATGATCGGACAACGTAATTATAATCTTCGGTTTAACACCTTTCATTTGTTGATCTACACGGCTTCAATGGTTTTTTTTCCAAGAAATATAATAGACAATAAGAGAGTGCCTAGTAACAATTTGCATTTACTCTGTACAGTGCTCCACTTTTTATAGCTCATTAAAGCGTTTTTTATTAGTTTCTATTTTACCATTGTTGCGACTCGATTTCGGTTTTATAACTGCTATTTGTGCAATTGCACGAATTGTTTTTAGTAGTTTTTATGGATCCATTAGTCGATACTAATTTTCCAAGCGGCACACGCTCTAAGTAGATCTCAGTTCGCTCGAAAAAAAAGCTGATAGGTAAATGAGCTCAGCTGGGGGGGCACTAAAATTAAAATCGATGACAATTTTGGGTGAAAGTTTGGCGTTTCATTTGAAATAAAAAACCGTTTAGAGATAGAAAGTAGGGCGTGGCCGAGCTGCCTCCCTTCGAAACCTTTCCGACCAACTCTATATTTGAGTGCAATTTATATGCCACGGCGTTTCGATCTTCCGCCGCGAATCCCTCTCCATTTCCGAGGTGTTGGTGTTGGGTACATCAAATGTGCAAACAAGCCACATAAATCTCATATAAGGCGAAATTATTTTTTACTACTCAATTGCAGCAGCAGCAGCAGCAGCTTGAGTCTCTGGAGCCCCACCAACCGGACAAAAGGGTCCTGGCCAAGTGCATAAATCTCGCCCAGCTCCTTCGACTTTTTGGCCCTGTTCGACTCAACCTAACTGAACTGAACTCAACTGAACTGAACTGACTAAACTCATCTCAAGTGCCCTGGTCTTCGATAGTTTGTTACGGGTCCGGGTCCGATAAATAATTGCGTACATTTGAACAAATCGTGTTTGATGTTTGCTGTTTGCTCTTGTTGTGTCGAGCTGTGTGTTGTCTTGTGTGTTGTTGTGTTGTTTTTTTCCTCTTACAGTGTTGGTTTTTATTGGCTCGGCTGTATATTTCGGTTTTGGTTTTGTAGAATTTTTTGTTTGGTCAGTGCTTTTATTGCTACACATGTTGTTCGGAAACAACAAAATATAAAACAAGTGAGGAGTGGTCGTCCAGAACGCAGCTCGACGGATGTGCTGCCCTACAGAAAGTTAGGGATACAACCTAAGATATATGAAATCAATATGCATCATCATTAAATGTTGCAATTTTATAACACTCTGCAAGCACATTTTATGAAATCAGAAACCATATTGCAGGTTTTAGTAAGCAATTTCTTGTATCAATCAAATCGAATTCTGATAATGAATTTCTTTGCTTTCGTTTTGCAGGGTATCACACGGGCAATCTATTTTCCTCCCGCCTTACATTGATTTGTTTTTAGTACGTTTTCATTGAAATTTATTGCATTTAAGAAAATTAGCTAAGCACATTTATTAAGCACCCTGCATGGGTATTTGTTTTATGAACCCTTCTATAAACCGAAGATATAGCAAAGCTTCACCATTGATGAATTTCTCGACTTGACTTTGGTTCTTGGCCACGTGTATAGCATTTCGAATCGAGCCAATCAATGAACCCATTAAAGTTTAATCACAATCACGTAAATAAAATGTAGAACTTGTCGCATAAATTATGTGATTGCCAGCAAAAATACAAGACCGACGAAATCGGTGGAAAAAATTAGGCAACATTTTGGCTTTAATGAATTGCAAATTTATGCAACATTTCGAGGAGCGCCAAAAAAGAACTTGACTTCTAGTTCATTTAAACAGATATAAATATATATATATCTCATTCGGCTATCATCGTAAAGCCAAAAATGTATTAAATTAAAAAAAAAACGGCCAGCTGAACGAAGACCAGAGTTTAATGAGAAAGAAACCTGACGGCTCCTCTTCCAATTTCCAAAAATGTAACTTTCGAATTTAGCGGTACGCCTTTTTATTGAAATCCAACAACGCATAGATTTCTGGGCCCGACGACGTTGTTGTAGGTAGCCCATTCTTTAGGTTGTCAACTCGATGAGACATAAATTTACAGAAAGGCCAAAACGAAAAGCTGAAACCGAGCTCAGTCTCAGCCAAATGGCGGCAAATGGTATTTGGACACAAAGGCCCCATCGCCTCCGACTATTTTTTGGGTTCCATCTCCCAGCGATTGCGACTGCGCCATGCTGTGTCACTTGTGCCCCGGACTAACTTGACTTTTTCTCCCCGTTTATTTATTTGTATTTTTTCCCCGGCATTTTTGTATTTTTTTTTTTTCATTTTCATTTTTGGGCTAATCAACGCCATGACCAACCGACTCTGAAACTTCGGGGTAGCTATCTGCCATAAATTTCCGTCTTAGCCCACATGTAAAAGATTGAAACTAAAATCCACGCTGCTAGAGACTTCGATCTGAAAATGTTTTGAGCCCGCTTTGGAGCTTGGCCCCATCTTCGCTGGCTTAATTACAGACCCTCGATAAGGCGTCGATGGCTCGGAACAAATATCTACAGCTCTCCCTTTGGTAACAAGTGTCGTGGCGGCTCTTTGATTAGCCACGATCGCTTATCGGTGGAATTGATCGACTTTGCCGGGGTTCCATCTTCCTCTATGCATTTGTGAGTTTTAATTTGGCGCTTGTTTTAGTTTTTATTGTCGTTTACTATACCGGTAAGTTTCATATGGCCTATCAAGTGACTTGTATATGGACACTATGGATATTATTAAGAATTTTGGTCCTAATCTTTCTGATTTTCCAAAACAAGTACATGGCTGGCACCTACTTAAGTGAACAGGTGGATAATTTTAAAAATATTTTAAACACTTAAACAATTGCTTGGGTAATGAGTTCTTCTTGCTAAGATAAAAATTAATTACTTGGGTTTTGGATTTAACCTTGTGATATATTTTACCATAGAGTATTCCCACTTCTCCCATCCAGTTAACCAGAAACTTTTCCATTTTGATTATTGCTCGGCTCATTTTTTATTGCCGATCAAATTTGTTGTGGGAAAAACTTAAGCAGCTGGTGCCGAGGCATTGAGGTTGACGCGCTGCCCAGCCAGACGACGACGAGGCTGACTCAGAGGCGGGGCCACGCCCATTTTCAGACAGAGATATGGCTATATGGCTATGGATCTCACAATCACAATCAGAGACCCTACAGGTTGCCATTTGGCGGCAATTGCAACTGTGAGTTGAGTTGGAACAGTGTGTGCATTACTCAGCCGACCGGGCGGCTGAGCAGCATTTTTAATTGAAATAATTGCGGGTTGAGTTAATTAAACGATAAATAATGTAATTGTGTATAAAAAGGCGATTCACAGAGACGCTGCGGCGAGTCACGGCAAACAATGGTGGATGGCAGCCACGAAATTATTGCGCATAGGTTGGGTTGCAGTTGCATAATGCACATAATGCACACGATGTCTTGGCATTCTTAACCGCAATCGCCGACTCTGACTGTAATTAGTGGCATATTTGTTTCAGACCCAGTCACAACAACTCCGAGCCACTCCAGCCGTTGTTTGGCTTTGATTGATTGTGGCCAAGTTTGATTTGCCTGGCCTAATGATGCTGCCGACACCCCCTCGTGAGTCGAAAAAGCGGCAGCGTGGGTATTTTCAATTTAAACGAAGGAGCGAAAAACGAATTGCCACGTAATCGAAGGCGCGTGCGCAGCGCACCCGATTCTCCAATATCCATAATCGATTCGAAACAGTTTAATGATATCGAATCTTGTAGCTGTCACATAAAGTGTATAAAACGCTTGAAATTATCTTCCCGCTTGATTTTCGATGCTGCTGAACTGTGGTTCAAACATGTCGTATACTTAACATTTTGCATGCGGTAATATTCTGCGGTTCAGCTGGTTTTCTATATATAATTTTTACCGATATGGGTACTAACTAGTTATAGGGCTATAAGTGCTAAATGTTGTGCTAATTAATCAAGCGACTAATTGACTGGAAAAACCCGACGATAGGTCGGGCAAAGCTTCTCATTTCCCCCGACCAGGAGGGTATCGTTGACAATGATCTACAATCTGGATAGATATTTGATCATAATGTGGAATTACCTTGGACTGTGACTATATACATATATAATTGAGGAGTGCCCCATCTGCTGTTTTTGTATTTCCCATTTATTAATAGAAAATTATTTCAAGTAATTTATTAAATTAATTGCGACCGCACTTTCTAAAAGTCGGATTGGCTTTTTTCTCCGATTCCCACTCATTGTTAGCTAATCTTCTTCAACAATTATATTATATCATATTAATTGAACTCATTAAGAGAGTTTTTCCATTGACCTTGATTTCCCATTATAATTCGAAGTTGTTCCTGTAATTTATCACTCTGATTTTCACTTTGTAAGCTCTGATTCACTTCCTACATCTACCCACATATATGACCGCCTCCTACACTCCGATCCCAGCGAATGCCAAACCCAAAACTGGGTACAGAGATATGGCAAACAGAAATAATTATTTCTGCGGCATTTCTCTGCCAGTCTCTTGGGGGCGACCGCGAACCTCCCTGCCGAGGTCCTTTCGTCCAGTTTTTGCCCTTCAGGACCCCAGTCAAAGTGCAGACAGAAAGCGAACCGTCGCAGGATGGGAAGAATACAAATCCGAAAAAAATCAGTGCACTGATAAAAAATTGTGATAAATAAAATGTTATAAAAAGCCGATTAGTTTTTATTTTAACCATACTTTAAACTGTATTTTAATAGTGATATATGAATAGAAAAAACAGCTATGATTTTTTAAACCAAAATTTTCGAGATTGAATTTTTGGTATCGAACTTTAATCTCAGTGTGGTCCGCGGCACAACATATTTGCGCTGTGGCACGGTGGTCAACCAGGGCACTTACGCAGTGCCGGCTTTAACCATGCCCCAGAGCCATGATGCGGATGCCGTGGCGGATGATGGAGCTGCTCCTCCAGCTCCGATGACGATGACGAGCTGTCCCGGCTCCTTTGGCAACTGATTTCGATTTCAATTTGCAATGGCTGCGCTTCATCGTACATGGAATGCAAAAAGCCAAAACCAAGCGACCAACCGACCGACTGGCTGACTGACTGCCTGGATGACGAACAAACAAACAAATGTCTTTTAATGGCCACATAGAGAAGTGGCTTGTGGTTGCTGTTGTTGTGGGCGCAACAAGGCTTGCAACGCTTCCTGTCAAGTGATTTATGCCACAGGCAAGGCAAGGCTCAAAACCCAAGCCGAGATGCCAACTGAAACTGGGATCCAGACTCAGACTCAGACCGAAACTGAGACTTAGACTCAGACTCAGACTCCGGCTGGAGCTGAGACTCAGCGGACCTAGCAACTAATTTTCCTGTGTGTGTTTGGTGCAGAAAAATTGACTGTCTTTTGTCTGTGCCGGATTCTTTTTCACATTCGTCTTGGTCTTGTCTCAGTTGCACACTTAGGAAGAGAAAGGATAAGTATTTGATCAGAGAAAAAACAAAGATTAGACACCAAAGTGTTAAAAGTCTTATGTACACCTTATGGTACCTTAATATTTGAGAACATCTTTTAAATATCTTGAAAATTGGTATAATTTTGTGTAAAAATGTAGGACATTCTATCATATATTTGGCTCAGTGCACTTCTTACCTCGCTGATCTGTGATGAATGTTGGCAAGTACCACGCACTTTTTGCCGCCTGTGTAGGTGCAATTTGCGCAATCATCGGATGTCTGCGATCCTCGCTTTGGGCTCGGCGCGTGCTCGGCTTAATGGAGGAATGCTTCCTCCAATTGCACTTAAAAAACAATTCAATTTGCCATTGCCGGGGCCGGGCGATTTATGAATGAACCGCAAATCAGTTTAGGCTTGGCCAAAAAACACTCACTCAAAACACACGCACACACCACCGCCAAGATGGAGCAGCGGCTTATACAGAAAATTAATTAATGACAATCAGTCAAAAAAAGAGGGGAAAAAATACGCAAACGAAATAATTAAACAAGCAAACAGGTATTCAATTTCCATTTCAACCAGCCCATTCTACACACATTAGTCAGTCAGTCAAAGTCCGTCATCTCTTGGCCTCTTGGACAGACGGAAGGCAGCTTCTCGGGGCTCTCTGTTTGTTTTGGTAATGAAGCTCATTTCCGTTGGGCAAACGAAAATATGCATATGCCGCGGATAGTTGAAAATATATAGTTGAAGAGGTTCAAAATTATGTCTAGACCTCTGCCCATCCAAGTTCACTTTGTCTATTCCTATTCGCATTGCTGAACTTCCTGATCAATCAGCTACTCAAATCGTGTGAAGAACCTCCTCTGTGACACTATATATTTGGGATTATCTTTTCTGGCCACTACAGTGGCCGACAGTTTAGCATTTCAATCAATTTGAGAGCCCGTTCCATCGACAAGCGCGACAACATCTGCCTGCCTAATCCAATTCAAAGCAATTATGCCTTATTTGCGTTAATTTATTATAATAAATGTAAAATACAATGCAGTCGTTTGTTTGCGCCGTTCTTTTTTTTTTTTTGGAGCTTGTGAAAAATTAAAATTTTTGCCAAAGTGTTAAAATATTAATTATTTAAGCGATACACGCAGCATTTGTGGCGCGCGTCTCTTGTATATTTTATTTTTTATTTGGTATTTGTTTGATTTTTGAGTTCCGTTCCATACGGCGTCTACACATGTTTGCTGCTTGTTTGTTTGTTTTAAAAATTGTATTTTCTGTTGTTTAATGAATGATTTCTCGGTTCAAGAGCTGCGAGAGTCGGCGAGAGCAAGTGAATAATTATCATGGATTTTTGGGGTGTTGTTTTACTGTTTTATCTCACTTTTAGATTGACAAATTTTCCGTCTCTATTTTGCGACTTTTTTTTTAATATTTACATATGTATTTTTTCGATTTGTAGCTGTGACTTATTGTATTTAATCTTTAATTGTTCTTCGCTTATTTGGTGGTTAATTAATGTTTGACTTGGTGTACAGATAAAGTAGCAATTTGTTGAGTTTTTGTAAATGATGAAAAGGTTAATGGGTTTTTGGTTTTCTGACTTGTACTATATGCATTAGCTATAATTGGAGAGTTAAAAAATAAGTAAATCTATAAGTTAGATAAGAATTTTGTATAGCAACCTTACTATCTTTGGGCGCAATTAGAAGACCAACCCCTTGGCGACTATAAACACTTAAAATTCCATCAACTGAAAGCCCAGTAAACAGTCTCTCTAATAGATCCAATTACAGTTTATGTCACGTACTTAATTCCACTTAGACGGTGTCCAAACGCTTGACGTTTCGCCGCTGCCGTTGTTGTTTTTACCTGCCGGTGTTTTGCACCTGCAATTAGCCAGTCCAGCCTCATAACAAATCATTTTTTATGAGCTTGCCATTGTTGATATTTTTCTATTTTAGTTTTTTTTTTTAATTGTGTATATGTGTTTGTTTGCTTTGCTAGTGGCACAACTGATTGCGATTTAAACGCTTTTGTCTAATTGCATCTAATCATTGAGATTTGTACAACTAGCTCGAGCTGGCCAGCCGTCAATTAAGCGATCCCTCGATCAATGGGGTAATCGATTCCTCGACTTTGTCACACGATCTACGATCTAGCTCCCCACCCCCACCCCCACACTTTTGCAGCTGATTGGGCAACCTGTAAGCAGGCTATATATCAGTCAGATATCGTCTTAACTTAAGATGCTCCAAACTTTCACTCCAGCCCCAAGAAGGTAAATCGAACACAAGCACTCTGCGATATCAGTGAGCTAGTCCCAATCCAATAACTTAAAACAAGTTTTTTTTTTCTGTTTTGAATTTTGGTGGTAAAGAAAAGACCCAAAAACTAAAAACGAATCTAAGCACGATGGTGTCCCACAAATAAATTATTACCCAAAGGGCATTCAATGCCTTTTAACAACAGGTCAACCTTATCATTATTTTTATTATTATTATTATTATTTCCACTCGCAAAGGGCCCCAAACCCAAATCGATACCCAAGCCAAAACCAAAGCCGAAAAATCAAAATGATCTGTGCTACCCCCTTCTCTTCCCGAAATTTTTCAGCTGGGTCTTAGACTTTTGTGCGTGCGTTTTAAATTTTGGTTCGTCTTCGATTTCGTCTCGCCCTCTGCAGTGAAAATCAGGCAAAAGTGGCTCAGACTCTTCGACTTTGAGTTTGGTATTGGACTTGGACTTGGACTTGTCCGGGTTTTTTTTTTCTTAGCTGTTGCTGTAAATTTAATACAAGCGCGACACAAAAGACGCACAAAAATGTCATAAATTACAAAGCGTCCATGATATCAGGGATGGGCAAGGCAACCGAAAAAAAGAGCTCTCTATGGTTCGATTTAAGCGTATATATCTAACCGGGTAACATTTGATACGAGTCCGAGGTTTGGTCGGGGCAATAGAGCTTTGATTAGTGGAATGTGCGTCACAAGTTGGCCAAAAAAACAAAGCCATTTATGGGATGAGGTAATCCACTGAGGCCCCGAAACCGAATAAGATTACAACGAATCTTGGGTCCTTTAGTCGGAAGATACTTTTTAAAGGCGGATGTGGAAATCCAATTGGGGCACAACTAATTGACGATCTAACGGATACCGAAAAGGTAGCCTGGGAATTTTGCACATGATAATAAAAAATACTTTTCTAGATATTCATAAGTTTCCCATCAACTCTTTTTTCATTACAGCAGCAACAATTCTAGGGAAACCTTGATTTTCCAGCTTCACAAGAGTATCATGCGCAGGTTTTTCCATTATTAAATGACACTTATAACTGTACTCCAACTTATCTACTATTCAATCCTGCAACGGTAAAGGATTCAGGTTATTGTTACCTACTTTTCTTGCAATTATGCAACGGTATTGCAAAACATTCCCACTTGACTGCGTGAGAATTTCCATTTGAGGCGCAGCGACACTTCAGCTTCTCGGGCTGTGCTGTTGTGCCTTGTTGCCTGCTGTGCCCTTTGACCTGTCGTTCGAAACCCTCGAGATTCATATCTCGATGGGTGCAACACGATGCAGGTGTCTCTCTCACGGCCTGCGTCATTAGGATCTGTGGCAAGTGTCGTTAACCCCTTTTTTCTTTTGGAAACCCGTCTGAAATGTAGTTTAATCATATGCTCAAATGCACAAACACGCAACACCTACACAGGATAACAAACAAGGACGAGACAGTGCAATATAAAAAAAGGGGGAAAAATAAAACAGGACTCGAGGACTCTCTCTCACTCGCTCACTCTCTCTCCACTGTACCCCATACAAATCTCTCTTTCGTCCTGAATTGTCCCTCTCGTGTATCCTTTTTTTTTGCTGCCTCGCTCGCTCCAGTTTCGTAACGAGGTCGTTGGCTGCTCTGTCTCCATGTGTCTGTGTGTGGGGAACGCATCCTGCATACCAAATAGCTACCGGAAATTCCAGCCGGGAAAGCCCCTCTCTCCGCACCACCCACTGCGCTCTATATCCTTTCTGTCTTTATCAATAAAGTTACGCAACTATTTCAAAGTCGAGACAAAGTGCGCTGTACATTTTTTAATTGCCCACAAATGCGTCTCAATTTGACAACTGAGCAACATGTGGCTGGCTATTTTGCCAGGATACAAAATCCGGGACTTTCCATGCCAAAAACACCACCCAACAGCACACACCTTCGCCTTGGCTTGTTTGGCATTCAGATTGCATCGCATCGCGTGTGTGTTTTGAATGTCCTGCTAGCGAGTGGCGATATGAATTATTCAAAAAAGAAGCAACAACAGCACAAAAAAAATCTAGAAAAGGGGGTAAACAATTTTTCGTCGCCGCCAAGGACGAATATTTTGAAACGCTGCGCGCCATACAAAAGAGGCCAGCGGTGCTTTCGATTTAGCCAGTTAGAGCGAGAATGCTACTGCCACATGTGGCTGTAAGTGTATGACTTCCCCCTTTTGCGTCCATGTGACCCCCTTTCTGCACCGCCATGCCCCCTCTGAATGTGTCGCATACAAATGTCCTGAGTCTGAGTTTCAGTCTGAGTCTGGGTCTGGTTCTGGTCTGGTTACATTTGCGGTTACATTTGTATTGCGAGCTGTCGCGCCACTCAAAGTTATATCCTTTGACAGGACGCAGTGCAGCAGCAACAGCTACTGCTACAGCTATGGCAGCTTTTCTCCGGCGAAAGTGAAAGTCAAGGTTAATCCGTCTGCAAAAATTCAATATTTTATGCATTAAACTTTATGGTCGCCACTCACTTTCTCTCTCTCTCTCTCTCGTTTTTCCTGTGTTTGGCGAAAGGAGGCTGCCTGAATGCATAAAATATTTCTTGTTGTGTGCTTTTGGGCGCCATTTTGAAGCTGCCTGGAAAAATGGCGCCGGGTGGAAAATGGTGCTAAAAGTGGGTGGTGCATAGCATGCCGTTGTGGCCATTGCGTGATGCACTTTTTTGGTGAAGTTGCCTGATTAATGAGGCCAACCCAAGGCTGCTCATGGGGTTCCATAAATCATGTAGTCCAATTGCTGTAATTCTTATAAAAGCAAAAACATTATTTTCTCAAGGTCAACTGAATTTATTAATTTGCATAGCTTATCAAAAGAATCTACATCTTTCTGGCATAGTTGAAACAAATGGCTGGCTTCTCAGATGTTTTGGTTAATAAGAAAGTGAAGTATTAAGTGAAGATCATCATCAGTGCAATCAAATACCTTTTAGGCATATTTTCCATAATATTCGCTGATAACTTTGGCGTCATTTGACCGCAGAAAGATGAAGAAGTGAGAGCATTGAGCTCATTGACCCACACGTTTCGTCTTCAAAGTTGTCACATCAATTTGAGAGCCGCGAGACCAGGGCCAATGAAATTGAACTTTAAATTGAGTCAAACAAAGGCAAAAGTAGTGGCAGTAGTATGCGGTATCATCGGCAGGGAAACGGGGGCTGGGTAACTGGGTTAATGGGTCTGTTTTGGCTGAGGACAGGTTACACGGCATGACGCACTGGCGGCCGACACACGCGGCGTATACGCAACGGCCTTTCACTGCAATCGGCACTCGAACGCACGCACATTCTGTGTCGCGCTACGTTCAGTTTAATTGAATAATAAGCCGACTGCAAATCTCTGCCAGCAAAATGCAGGTCAACTTGCAACGATCTGCGGCATGTGAGTGAATTAAATGCCCGAGACCGCTGCACGTGCACAATTCGCTGATTGTTGCGCAAATTTCGCTGGAATTTGATACTACTACTACATCACCGCTGGTCGTCTCGGTTTTTATGCTCCTCTCCATCTTTATTGCCTCCACTGGCTTTGTTTTCGTTTCTTGGCTGATCTGTTACAATATTTGTAGCCCCTGGGAGCCGCGAGGTCAATTGATTGAAACAACTTTGAACTTGTTGATCTTGTCACAAATTAAAAGAAGATTTATAAACACACACAGGCGGTGGACATTAGGCGATACTGATACAGGGGACAGTGGGCACTGACTAAAAGGGAAACTGGGTCGAAATAAATTCGAGGTGCAAATTGATTTTTTACTTCAACTTTTTCAAACTTCAAACAGAGTTCTGATTTCTAAAAAATTAATACATTTTCTTAAGAACTGCGTTGTAGCATTCAAACTGAATTTCATTTTATCGGTAGATCACTTTATCATTTTTATACATTTCTGTTAGCTTTTAGTACCCTTTGCTTGGGGCGTTCAAAGCGATCGAAGCTTCATCTTCCGCTGCTTCTTGCTTATTGAACCAATCGACTGCGTCTTTGTCTGCATGAAATCTTCTGCTCTTCAGCAGATTCGTAGTTTCTTCTCTTCTTTTATTTTGGTTGCCCCATGATTTATAGTGTTCCGAACCATCAGTTTTTCTTTATTTTTCAGCTGTAAAAGCTCCAGGTTTTTCAGTTAGTGGCGCCAGTTGGGTCAAGTGGCTGTGGGCCATAGAACGTGCCAACACTCGATAGAAAAGCTTGTGGCGCAGATAACAAAACTGTTTTCTGTCCGCTTCACACGCAAATGTCTCGCAGCCAATTCGGTTGATGTTTTTATACCGCATTTTATTTGGCATCTAATGAGCGACGGATCGATCGATGGCGCGACCTTCGCGTTGTAATCGATCGCTGGCCATAAACCCACCGCGATGTGGAATGTCTTTGGCCGGATTTTAATGATCATGATCTGATGTCCGAGCGGTTGCAGCTCAACTCGCTTGTTTGTTTTCCGAAATGGGTGCACAGAGAGAAATTTTAGACCTCGTACAGCTAATAACCATAAATGAAGGTAAGATCCTTATAGCCACATTAAAGTAAGAAAATGTACTACTTTTTTTTTTTTATTTTACTAACACTATCTTTTTTTGACTGTGCATGAAATCAAATTGAGTTTGGCCTTCCAGAGGAGAGTGAAAAGAATTTCATCTTACTTTCTTGACGAACGAACAATAGAAATCCTTCAAGCAATGAAATGTTACTCCTTTTTTTTCGTTTCTTGAGGAATTTCGTTTTTCATTTTAGAAACAATAAGGAGGCAGACGACAACTTCAGCCTTTGGCCACGCCACATAAAGGGCTCTTTTTTTCGGGTTCGTGGAAGTCTCGTGTTTAGCACACGCGTAAATTTTAGTAGCCCCCTGGAAGGCCCCCTTTAAGCTCCCCCCAATTTTGCCAACTTCGGTGGAAGGTTCTGCGGCGGCATCCACTTTGAGCCGCGTCCGCCATTCGCAACGCATGCGCACAAAACGGTACCGCTAGCGGGTATGATATAGGGATATATGTTCAGGTTTGGGGCGAGTTGGGGGCAGGTCTTCTGGCTTTTTGTCGCCGCATTTCATTGTTGCATCTTGGCTTGTTTCCTCTCTGGTTTTGTTTTTTGTTTTTTAGTTTTACTTTTTTTTTGGGCTGGCTTGTCGCTGTGTGCACGTTTAAGAATGAATCTTCGTCGGAAATGATGATAAAATACTTGAAGACACATCCCAGCTTGGTCTTCAAGGTCAAAAAGAGTTTAGTTACTGTCTGCGATTCAGTTTCGTTTAGTTTGTCCCCTGTTTGTTTTTTTCTTTTTTTGCCAGGTTTATAAACACGTCAGTATGTCAAATTGCGACTGAGTTACGTTTAACTAGCAGAAGAAGTTTCGCTAAGGCAATAAAGGTATAACTTTGTGCTCTTAATTCCAGATCAGCATTGAAAATGTGAAAAGCAAAAGCATCTGCATTCTTTGGGTATGATTTATTGTGTTAATCTTTCAATTCGTTCTACCAACTTCTTTGACTTTACCTTTCACCGTTTCGATAGTTAATTAATAAAGCTAAAATATATAATCTTTCAAATTGATATGTTGTAGGGCATTCAAAGGCTTCGATGTCCGTCAAGAATGTGGTTCTCTCCTGCACTTTTCGGTAGTTCCAATCAAAGTGCCAAACTACCTTCTTGACTTGACTCCTTTTCCGTTCCTCTTTTCTACCAAATATACAATCCAAAAACCCAACAAAAATAAACGCAGCACCGCACTCAAAGCCAGGTTATTTCCATTGTTTGCTCTTTTGGCCCTTTTCTTTGGCTGTGTGTGTGTGTTGTTGTTTGGATTTGTTGTATTTGCTTATGAAGTGCGCACAACTTGACTAAAAAGGGGCAAACAATTGCATTGATCTGGTCAACCCGCGGGCTCTCCAGCATTTTGGGCATAAAGTATGAGTAAAGTATTTTGTTGGTTCTCCAGAGGCTGCTGACTTTGCTTCTGGGCCGGTATATGGGATCTCTTTGGGCTGTGTGCATTGTTTTGGGTCATGTCTTCTGGTCTTCGGGCCATCGTTTGCATTGGCGTTGGCGTCGTTGTTGGCAACGGTAGCATCCTCCTCATCTTTTGGCCCAATCCCAGTACCAATTCCGTACCAAAAAAAAAATAATCCCCATCCTCAGCCTCATCCTGTGCCCCCACACTTTTTTGTTTTTGGGTTTTTGGTTTTTGTTCTTGATCGTGTCGAACGGCGAGCGCCCCTTTTAACAGCGCATAACAGCGAAATCATGACTTGCCATTTACATTGTTCGCTCGTTTTGGACTTTATTGTTTTTGACGGCCCAGAAGAAGAAGGCCAGGCTCTCCTGCTCTCCAGTCTTCGGTCTCCGGTCTCCCAGATCCAGCGTCTCCGTTCTCGTTGGCCAGGCTATGTTTGCGGATTCGGTTGCTGCTGTGGCTACTGCTCTGCCTCTCAATTCAAACGAAAAATAATGAAAAATTATTCAATAAAAATTATTTCGAGGGAACGAGCAGGATAGTGAGGTTGAAAGGGTGCAGGTGCACTGAGGCAAAAAGCTGTATAATAAAACATACATTCACACAAATAAATATCTGGAAAATATATTGATCTTGCAAATTCGATCCCAATTATTTTGGGAAAAGGTACGCTGTATATAAACAATATATATATATTTTTTTAACACCTCTTACTTCTTTTTGCTAAACACTGTGCGTTGCCAAGGTCTAGACATATTTTTCGCGTGTGACTTCGTGCGTTTCCATGGTCCGAGGCAACTTCCGTTGCCAGTAGCTGGATAATCTCAATGCCCCCAACTGATCGCGATCGCGATCGTGAGTTAAGTGATCGCGCTATAATTTTCCTTTTGGCCCTGGATCGCAATGGAGCCCTGGATGGAGGTTCATGAAAATGATTGTTAAACGATTTTGTGATTTGTTGTTGGCTACTGTGCGCTAGCTTTGACCGGCTCTATTATTATTAGCCCTGGATCAGATCAGATCGGATGGGATGGGATGCGATGGTATGGGATGGTATGGAATGGTTTAGTTTGGATCGAAGGGTGGTGGGATCTCGGATTGGGGACTAAACGAGCACCAAGTGGCTGGCAATGCCAAAAGATCTGTCGGACGCACGACTCGCTTAAGTGCAGACTGACCCAGTTTGTGATTTTTCCCGAGCTCCCTTGATCTCTGACTATGAGTATGACTATGGGTATGCCTGTGACTATGACTATGACTGGCGACTTGATAAAGTGCAATGTGTCTCAGATTTGTGCGCTTTGCACGGCAAATGACAAATAGCAGCAGCAGATGCAACAACTGCTGCAACAACATGGGCAACAATTGACACAACAATGAGACTCGGAATCAAACCGGCAACGGATGCGCCCAATGAGCAAACAAAGCTCAGCGGGAAATTGCCTGAAAAGCCTAGGAAAACTTATAGAGAATAATGGGTGGCGGCAGGGAGGGTGGTGGTGAATTGGCGATTTATGCGATTGCCGCTCGCCAAGTGGCATAGTGGCTGCCACTTGAGGAAACACGCGAGCCAAATTAGCGTGCCGCTGCTAGATACTTTATGTATCTTGCGGATACACTTGCACTGATTCGCCTTTCTTTCGTTCATTTTTGGTGTTCCCTCTGATTAAATGGCACTTCCCCTTGGCACGGGTCACACATAGAAGAAGCACTGAGTCGCAACTCTTTCTTCCTCCAACTTCGGACAATCAGTTTCAATTAAGAGCAAACAAAAGAAAACAGTCCAACATCGAAGATGTCTCGACCTGAAAGTGAATCATGAGAAAATTTGTTTCTTGGAAATCATAGATGAATTTTGGGAAGTTCAAGAAACCTGTTCCACTTCTAGAATACCCCCACTTAATGACTATGAAGATTTAAGGTAAATTCAAGATCTTGAGAGCTTGATATGGGCTACACAGGGAGAAAGAGCTTAGAAGTAGTTAAAGGGTTTGTTTTAAAATATACGTTTAATAAATTATTTACAATTTTTGTTTAATAAAAGTTGTTTATTTCTTATGTCAGTCTTTCAAAATAAATATTTTATATGGACGAGTCTTGCTGCAAAGATAGTTTTAAAAGTAACGTATATCTCTAGATCCCAATTAAATTTTTTTACCATTTAATAGATTGATCTATTTTTGTGCCATATTTTTCAATTATCAATTCTTACAGCTTGATGTGTGATCTCTGATTAATTCAAGGTTAAAGAATTCTCCATCCGTAGCCGTAACTTTTCCTATATTATCAACTCATTTGTCACACTCGCCAATCGACTGACTGACTGACTGACTGATTGGCTGAATGAGCGACCGATGTCTCAGCTACTGCGAAAGTGAACCCATGCCCATTTGCCCAAGTAAACCGCATAATTGACACATTAGCTCGTTTGTGGCTTCGGTCTTCGGTCATGCCCGCTTAATTGGCACTGAGTTTCAGTTTGAGTCTGAGTCAGAGCCTCATCTTGGGCATTTTCTTCACGGCCGGGTAATGCGTTTAAGAGGCGTGATCTTGTCTTTTGCACGCCCTCCTGCTGAGACTCCTCGTCCTGTCCTGTGTCCTTCCCTGCTATCCCATTCCAGGCGACTTGGCTGATTGATCATTGTGAGTGGTCTCCTACCTAGAGGAGTCGCTTTGAGTTGTCCGAGTGCTAATGTTAATTCACGGTGTTTTGGTAGCTAAACTGTCGGGACTTTGTCTTGCGACAACGAAAAGTGCTGAGCCAGAAAATTGGCCAATCTCATGCTGCGAAAGAAGCTGCCGTAAGAGGTAAACATATTGTGGCCAGATCGGCTAATTGCTAATCTGGGTCTTGAGAGGATTAATAGAGGGCCTAGCTTAGTTGCACAAAGGGTTTTATGGGAATTTTCGATGGGTTATATAATTATTAGCTCTTTGTTTTGCTATCTTAAATTCAGCATAAATTTGGAATTCTTGACATAGCTCTAAGATGTTTGCAATATTTTCATTGAATTCTTTTAATAAACTTTTTACGCATAAACTTAGTTTTATGAAAATATACTGTCTTCTAAATCCCCAAAAACGGTAGCAATCTGAGCCTGTTATTTGCCTTCGAATCATTCTTTTTATCTTTCGCCATGCGATACCGAAATTATATTTTATTTTATTTATTTTGGCTACCTGTCTGAATGTCCGGCCATTTCCATCGCTGTCTGTTGCAACTGTTGATTTTATTTCATGCCGTTTATGCAAATGAAGTTCAAAAGGATAAGGCCAAAAACAGCAGCAGTGCCAGTTGCCAGCATCCGACTACCAAAACCGAACATTTGGACATAAAAATTATTTCTGAATGAAATTCGTATGTCCCGAAATTCGAATCGATGTCTGGCTGCAAGTCCGACGTGTCCCTTTTGCTGGCTGCCAGTTCAAATGCAAATGGCATGCCGCACACAAAAAAAAATCAAGACCGGTAGCCGACAAAAAAATTGTTGTGATATCGAATTAATTAAAAAGGAGTCGAGCTGAGCCGGGCTAAAGGGAATTCCATTCGATTCGATACGATACGATACCATTCGATTCGCTGCGAGAACAGAGTCTGGCGCCAAATGTAAATGAGGCAGCAGTTTCGGAAATTAGACCTGGGCGAGGATGTTGGCCAGCACCTTGTGAGGCCTTGTTCAATTTGGCGCTGATTTGGCGGTCGTGTTTGGGCCTTTTCAGCGTTTTTTTCTTAACTTTTTGGTGGAAGCTGAGTGCGCATGCGTGTTGTCGTTGTTACCAGCCTCTTCGTCGGGGCGACGTGCAACAAGTTAATTAAGCCGCATTTGCATGATATTGTCAATGGAGGCAGTAGCGAATGCTATAGCAGATCCGAACCGATCCCCTGACAACCCACACTTCCTGTGGAGGCACAAAAACCACAAAGAAAAAAATACGTGTCGCAGGCGGCGTCTAGAGCTCGGAAATTACCCCAACTCCTGCCGCCACTGCCCCTTCTACCACTCGGTTATCCTGGGCCAAAAACTAGCAACGATCGATCACATGCTGCGAGCTGCGGTAATCCGCACTTCCACGCCTTAGTCGCATTTTCATTTTCATTTTCATGCGCGCCCCTTTTGTCCAGACCCAAAATACAGGACACAGACAGGCAGTTTATTTTATGATTGATTGCAAATAAAAATCGCAAATATGAGACACTCGCACACTCACACATGAGGATGGTGTGTTTACTTTTTGGTTTTCTTTTTTTTTTTTATATTTCCCCGATGGCATACATATAGTTGGGCAGAACCCATGTGGTTGGGTTCGTGTGTGGGTTCTGGTGGTTCGGTGGTGGTGGTTTCATGCCCAGATTGGACATATGTCGTTGACGTGACTGCTACTGTAAGCGAGAACGATTTGCGCTAAGTAGCCGGGGCGTTACTTTCCTATTTTTCTGGCCATTCTTTCAATCTCTTTTTTCTTCTTTTTGGCAAGACTAATTATTGTCAGCGCATATGCTCAGATATATCGGGGATGTTCGAAGGTCGATATATCTCGGATGGAATGGGTGGTGTTGGAAGGGTTCGATGTTGTCAAACTTTCTCTTATTATACTAATCGTTTGTTTTGCTAACTACTCATTAGCTGAAAAGTAACTATAAATAAGTAAACATTTTTATTATATTATACTATCAATTTAAATGTGGTTTTAGTAGTATTTAAATCTTAAAACCCACTGAATCAACAGACATCGCCTGCGATGGGCTATAAATTAATATTTACAACCAATCCGTATAATTCATCCTGCCCCGAAGCAATATACATATCTATAATCACTCATCGTGCGTCTCAAGTTCCAGGCTGCACTTAGCGCTCATCCTTGATCATTGATTGACCGCATCACTTTGAGCCAAACCAGTAAGTTGGCCGCAATCGGCGGGCCATCACGGAAGCCAATTCAAATTGACTTTAATCAGCGGCTATTGTAAATGTGAAAAAAAAAACTGCAGGCCGTCCGCCAGGTTAAAAGTTGTTGACGATGAGCAATCGGCACCGCCGCAGCCACCTGAACCACCTGAACCACTCAACCACTTGGCCCGGCAGCGGCGCCTGTCAAAAAGTTGTCATTTGCCGTTTTCCTATCAAGAATTTATTTCTGGCATAGCATTGAAATTGTTTAGACAACAACGCAAGCACAAATACAACAAAAAATGAGAAAAAAATAACACAAAAAACTTTTATTTCATTTCAAAAGCTTCAAATGCGTTGCACATGCGCAGCGGGCACAGCAGCAACAACAAAGTTGAATTCGATCGCCGGGTGCAGAGAAATAAATTATTTTAGTTTTTAATCAGAACGGAATTTATTACAATAAAATATATATTTTATAATATATATTTTTTGGTTATTGAGATTTTTTTCTTAATATATTCTTGATTTTATGCACTGCAGCTTACAGTTGATAAAATATCCTTCTTCTGAAGAGTCTATAAATCACCCGAAATTTTTTACCGTGTGCTTTCAGCTGCTGTCGTCGCTGGCTCGTTTTCTGCCGCTCCATAGATAAAAAATACACCTGTCGCATTACAGCTAAATTTATGTCCACCGGTAGACCTTTACTTCGCTGCGGCTAGAAACGCGCCCCGCGCTGCGTTTGTATTTAGTATCTGTGTGTGAGACGATTGCACGCTTCGATCGGGGCGATCGGTGGATCGGTGGTTAGGTGGATCGCTGGATCGATGGTTAGGTGTATATAGAGGAGTATAGGTGGATCGGTGGCCGTTTCGATAGCCTGAGATGTTCGGTGGGGGTCCAAGTGTTGAGGCATTTCAGGTTTCCAGTCGGCCAGCTCGTTGCTGATGCGCTGCCGCTGGCCGCTGTCTGGGCCGCTTTGTTTTTTTCAGTTTTTTCTTCGTTTTTTGCGTCGTTTGGTTTTTTTTTTTTGGTTGGCTTTTTCGAAATAAATACATAAAATTCGATCGAAAGTTTTGTGCTTGACAACGACGGGTCCGGCATTTGATTTCGCACAGATAGTCGCTTGGAGCGAGTAGAAATGACGTCAAGGGAGAAACAACGCAGTCTTGTAGCCGAGAAACTTGGACAAATACTTTACGGTACTCGGACCGCCGAAACGAACCCAAAACTGCTAACTGTTCGGAGCCCAGCTATGTGATCTGCGATTAGCAAACAAGCTGCCGGAGAATCTTTCCCTCGATCATTCCTCTATCATCAACTACAAGATCCGAAACAAACACTGCACACTTTTGATCTAGCCAACTAAACCTAGCGCTTGGAAAAAGTTAGGGTGTCCATCTAAGCAAGGGTATATGAGTATAGTGCACAGTTATTATAAATATATATATAATATGATCAGATATACAAGGTTATATAAGTTTTCATTGGGCTTCAGAACTATACATCGTAAAATTGAAAGGAAATCTTCCTCATTTTGTATAACCGACCATCTTTTGTAAGACTTCCTGAATTGAGAATCATCCAAAAAATGTAAGACGTTAAGATATATTTAAAAAATTATATGTATGCATTGAATTAATTGCTTTCTGCAATTAAAAATCGAATATGTCAGATATTGAAAAATATATTGAATTGCAATGAATTGCCTTT
The DNA here is from genome assembly GCF_016746395.2 of Drosophila simulans. Classification (NCBI taxonomy): domain Eukaryota; kingdom Metazoa; phylum Arthropoda; class Insecta; order Diptera; family Drosophilidae; genus Drosophila; species Drosophila simulans. The sequence continues at coordinate 6,702,908 of NC_052522.2, forward strand.
GACTTCAATTAAAATATATTTGAAAAATATTCTTTGTTTCGATGATAAAATTCCGGTTTTGGTTTTTATATAAAATTTATTACACAATTATTTGTAAAATATTCAAAACTTGTATGTTCACTTTTTTCTTATTCAAATACTGCTTTCTTATATATTAAATATAAATTAAAAAAATTCAAGAGCATCAGCATATCACCTTAGCCCCAGTCACCTATTAGTTTTAGCTTAAGTCTTGTATTTACTTGGCCCATAGCTGGCGGCGTATTTGAGTCGACACTCGGGGAATTTTCAGTATGTGGTTGGTTTCTGTTTATTTTTTCTTCTAAGACAACGCATCGCTAGCAAAAGCTCATTTATCAAAACGTCGATTGATAGCCTAAGCTTAGCGCTTAATTTTTTTTATTTTTTGCACTCACTGTGGTGAATGGCCCATGGATGAATCATAGGTGAGTCAACTAATTGCAAATGCGACTCATTCGTAGTTACAACAAAATGTCAGCATCACCTGTCCCTGTCCCCAAATGAAACCAATATATGAAATCGAAATCAAAGGCCCAACTTCCCAAATGAACCAAATACATAATTAACCCAAGTCGGCAGCATCCCTTAGATGTTTACACGCTGCGATCGGGAAAAAGGTCATTGCTATCTGGGGCTGGTCTAAACGCTATTATTAAGGGTCACAAATCAATGAAGACTTTATCGAAGGGACGACCAAATGGGACAGAGAACCTCTAGCTGCGACAGCGACTCATTACAACAAATCTGGGATCTGGTGATTACAATAATAAAAAAAGCCGCGCTGGGAAGCTGTGACCCCAAAGAATAGGAAAACAAAATACATGCACACCGAAACTAAAATTTATTGACAATTTGGCTGGCGAACACAAATGGCCAGCGATACACAAAATAAAAGTGTCCAGCTGGGGAGAAAGGTCCCATGAAAGGTGGAAGAAAGTCGGCCAGCAAGTGCAGCCAACAGATTCGTTAGGCCAACACGACTGAGGTAAAAAGGGCAGACCATAAATTTCCACGGATCTCTTGGGGTCTCCACCAAATACAAAATAAGAACGGAAAAAAAACTGAAAACAAAATCTCCCATCCGCAGTCCAGGACTGCCGATCAAACGGATCGTTAGACGCCGCCGTCGCCACCGATATTTTCGAGTCGACATTTCGCCTTGGGTGCCAGACAGGGGCTTAGACCACTCACTGAAATTGAGGTCCAATAATTATGCAAATTTTTCAGTTTAACGCGGCCCAGGATTATCCAGCCTTCGATCGCATAGAAGCTGTGCCGGAACTAACCCGATTTGCATATTTCACCGGCACTCGAGCAACACGCGTCGTCGATTCGCCTGGGACAAGGACCTTCATAATTTAAATAATTGTCCCACTTGCCGGCTTCCTTTCTGTTTAGAGATTTTTTTCTTTGACGTTCGGACGCTCGGTATTTTGTACATATATATTTGTATATATATTTAAGTTCGTAACACGGCATTTGGCATAATTATGTAGGTCAAAAATTGTTTATTGACACGCAAGGCAGCCGAAAACAACAAAGAAATTTGCATAATTTTACGCTGCTGCAGCCGAACGCCCCACGGACCCCGCCCCTTTTGGCTGTCCAACAGCTGTTAATTATAGGACTGCTGGTGGGTGGAAAGGAAGGGGGATGGAGTGGGGAGTGGGGGTCAGTGAGGTGAGGTCAAGTAGCGGGCAAATTGTTCAAAGGGTTTTTGCTTCGCAGCAAGGGTTAGACTTTCCACATTTTTTTGCACCTGCTGTTCGGGAATTGAGACATAAAAAAGAAAATTGTTGTACAAAAATTCAGAATTTACGAAAAAAAATTGGAAATTATTATACGGGAAAATGTCAGCCTAACATGTTCGTCTCCTAATTTATGATTTTAATTAAGTTTGGAAATGATATTTCCCTGACCAAGCTGAGTTTTCCATGTTCAGGTTTTTTTTTATTCTGTCTTACTATTTTGCGCACAATTTGAATCGAATGCCCAGTGCTGGCGGAACGGGTCAAACTCGTTTCAAAAACTGAAACAGAATTTTCCATTTGCCATGTGCGGGGTCCAAGATTTAGCGGAGGAATGCCCAGGCAGTGGGAAAAAGTTGTACCGCGTGTAAATGAGATTAATTTATAAGTTGACTTGCCATGCTGACAGACAGACAGACGGAGGAAAAGCCAGACTCACCTGTCCCCAGGAAAATGCCCCGAAAGGATATCAGACTTCCGTTCTGGCATAGCCATAGGTAGCCCATGCATTGGATTGGTAGTCGGAAGAATCGTGATAAACATCTAAACCGTGGCGCATCCATATATCCTCATTCCCTCTTTTGTCGATTTCAAATCGGATTACACTTGGAACAAGTGTAGGGTAGGGTAACAGAGATAAGGAATGTAGTAGTCAGTGAAATTTGAAATATGTATTTTTAGTTTTATCATTTTCATTACACTACACATACTTTTTATTCGAAGAAACGCTTCTTGTTTAAAAGTCTTTTATATGATAGTCTTATATCTTATATAGAATATATTTTTTTAAGATTTTTGTTCGGTGTCCCAGTCCTCAGTGATAAACTTAAAACATAGAGAATAGAATGGCAATGTCAAAGTCCTGCCAACATAGAACAGCAGCCGTCTGTCAGATGTGCGTTGCGCTGTCTGCTTGTTGGTGTCATAAATCGTTATCGACCACGAACATCAGGTGGCACTCGGGGCGCACTCATTTCACACGGGCGGGGAAAAACCGCCCGGCATTTTCCAGTGCTAGTGCCAGTGCCACTGCCACTGGTGCTGCTGATGCATTTTCCTGGCCATAATCCGTGGGACAGGGGATTGTCGTAAATTAACGCTGCCCCAGCAAACCGGCAGCAAAAACTCAGGGGTGTGTATTGTTGGATTCGGTATTCGCTGGCTTGTCGCCTGCAAGTTGCAACATTAGCGTCAGCCTGTGCCACTCGAAGCCAACATGCAAAACAGACCAAAACAAAACAAAGGTTCTGCAGTTTATGGCCCTGTATTAGATTACAGCGCTGCATGAAGAGGCTTAAGTCCCCATAATTAGCCATGGTCTAGCGGGAAACTCTTTTCCCGAAAAAAGAGAGCACACGGAAAGAAATTATAGAGTAAATTTGGAGAATGAGGAGCTCTGTTCAAAAACATATATTTAGTACAGATTTTCAAATGTAGCATACACTCTAGTAATGTCGAAAATCTATTTCCTAGGTCTTAGGTATAGGTCCTAAGTCTTCAAAAATGACTAATTCGTCTCTTTCTATTTGTAACTCTAACAAATGTTGCTTTTAACATAAATGCAGTATTTTTACAGCTCAGTAACTTTTTATGTTCTTTAAAATATCCCCAGCTAACCAGCAAGCAACATCCATCAAATATCCAAACTCGTGTCAGACCGTGGTTAACTTACTATACTTTCCCCACCGCAAACTCAGCAGCACCGAAACAGCTGTAAATGACATTCGGACAAAATCAAACATTTTAACACGCTTCAAAGTTGAGAGCAAAAAAAAAAAAACAAAGAAGAAAGAATGCGAACGGGGGAAAATGTCAAAAAAGTACGGTGCGGCGTGGAAAAGCTGCCAGGGAAAACTCAATCAAAGGCGACATGGGCCGGCGTCGCATAATGTGGAAAATTCTACAACAGCGGCAGCAGCAGCAGCAGCAACATCAGCGGCAGCAGCAACATCAACGCGTGTGTCCTGCCACATCGTCTGGGGGTCAGAAAACGAGGACTCCGGCCCGTCAGCCCGTCCGTTCGTCCTTCTGTCTTCCTGTCTGGAAACATTGAATACGCATTACAAGACCGCGGACCGAAAAGCAAAACCAAAACCGCGTTACCACATGTCAGCGGCCCCGGCTTGGGGCATATGGGAATTACCAACAACACGCTGAATGTGCAACACATGTTGTTGCTGCTGTTCATGTTGCTGTTGCCGTTGCCGTTGCTGCTGTTGTTGTTGGCGGTGTTGCTGTCTGATTTTGGCCCACTTGATTGGTTGAAAATGTTGGGTGTTGGGTGGCCCGGCCTGTCAGAACTTTTGTTTTGCCATAATTTTTGCTCCTGTCATTGGAGAGTTTGTGATTTGTGGCGTTATAATGGGGAAAGAGGGGGAGATTTTCCATGATTAAGGGACAGGATATGTCAACCCTTACTTAAATTAAATATGAAATCGATTTTATATACCCCATTGTTATTTTGAATATCTTTGTATACAAAAACGAATTGCTAGAAAGGCACTATTTATAAAAACATGTTATTTATTACAAGTTTATTTGGTTACAACTTTCAAAGAGAAGGATATGCTGAAAAGCGTAAAATGAGCATCGTTTAAGTTGACACAAGTGAAAGGAGAAAGGAGCTGTTAACACTCCTTCAGTTAGCCCCCAAAAAAATCCCGCCAGCTTGTCTACACATGTCTTGGCATTTCTTTGCTGAAGCTTTTCTCGGCTCCATGACATTCTCCAATTGCGTAGAGAATTCCGTGAATTCTTACGCACACAAGCTTTGGATCTCCAGCGAGTGGGCCATGTCCATTAGCAGACCAACGAGGGTTTCTTTTTCAATTTCGAGCGCACTAATCTTCACACCTTTCGATACAGAAAGGAACCCAGTTGGAACGGGCTCCCCTTCCTCCACTTCCTCGAATTGTCGGACAAATGTGAGCCGAACAGCTTCCGAAGAAATGCACTGGCCGGCCAATGGCGCTGGCAATATTGCTATTGGCCCAAACAATTAGTGTTGCAGCCCAAAAGAGTTGGCCAGAATTTCGGGCTCTCGGCAAGTGCAATGTGTGCCAAGCGGTTAATGAACAATTTCATGGAAATATTGTCACACTTGTGTTGGCGTTGGATTCCTCAGTTGTCAGTTGTCAGCTGGCCAGTTGGGCTATGGGCTCCGCCGGCTCCTCCGGCTCCTCCGGCTCCTCTTGGTCCACTCACTTGGCCAATGCTTGCCTAATTGATTTATTGATGTTTACATGTGCGTGCCTCGCCAGGCTGCTGCAACTCTTTGGGCCCGGGCTCGGACCTGGTCGGACTTACAACATTGCCCACAATTTGCTCTAAACGCTCGTCGAGAGCATTGACAATTGTTTGGGCCATGTTTGTCATCATCATCGACTGGCAGAGAAAGAAATTGGGTACCATGAAATTTTTGAAATTTACCAAAAAATGTACAACAAATATTTTCCATATTTATTTTCATTCAAAGCACAACAGAACTTATTGCAATATTTTATTTGATGAAAAAAGATAATTATCTTTATGTAAAGTTTTTCCTCAAATTACAAATATTTTTTTGAAGTGCACTCCTGATGCTGCTGTTGTGCTGTCCCGAACAAAACATCTTGGAGTCTGGCCGGGCTAGACTCTTTGGTAGCCAAAGTTTAGACAGACCAAACAATTCGTCAAACCCAAAGACGGACGGACCAAGTAATTGTTGACCTTTTACGTCGTCGCAGCCGTACTGTTGGCCACGTTTGAGTTTGGCTTCCAGCCTCCTCACCCCTCTCTCATTGGATTGCTCATTGTTGGCTGTTGTCGTCATGTTTTTATTACTGTTTGCCCGCCCTGGCCGGAGGCCTCCGGGTTCGATGGTCTAGTGTATTGGCCATTGCCGGTCCATGTTGGCCAGTGCCTCCTATTTGCTCTTCATAAATAGCATGAAATCTTTGGCGCTGCACGTCGTAGAGATGCCTGAAAGTCTAACACGACAATTTCCAGTCTCCCGTAACCGAAAACCCACAGATATCGCATCGTCCCCAGCTGCTCCTCCACGCGTTTTCGATTTTCATTGGAATTTTTTTAAGCTGATGCTGCGGCAGTGGGAGTGAGGGGCCCCACTGGAGATTTCACAGCTTTTGGCTTTGTTTGATTTGCCAAAATGTTAAATGGATCCCCGAGGAAGATCCGTCTGCCGTAGCTGGAAATTGGTCAGCGTGTTTGCAAGTGGCAAACGAAAGTGGTTCCAGCCTGGTTATGGCGACTCTAGATTACACTGGATTGTGGGGACACATTATGTTGTGAGTCACAAAGGTTTAAATATTAATTTGTATTTACTTTCCATGTAGTACTAAATTACATTTATTATAAAACTTCCAATATATGTTTCCAATATCTTTCAATAACTTCTGTGCTGATATGATTTGTTGGTATCGCTGGCATGTGTGTTGTTTGTTGTGTGGCTGCATTTTGAAAAACCACTTTGATCACCAGGTGCGCACCGAAGTTGTTCTGGTTCTCCTTGTTGTTAAACTCTGTTGGTGTTTTTCTTTTTCTATTTTTTTTTCACTTTTATTTTTACTGCCGCCGCAGTTAGCGATTAGGCCAAAAGCGAAATATGTTTAGAACCTTCTTAAATGTCACCATTTTGGTATGCGACCTGAAATTGATAAATCGCCCAAGTGCGTGTCGGCTAATTTTGGTGCGATATCTTTTCGTTTTCCAATTTGCCGTCCTTGGGCAATGACAAACTGGAGCGAATCGAACTGGTTCGCTTTTAAATCAGATTAATACCACCACCTGAAACCGGTGCACTAAATCCCACCGCAGCTCTAGCTGCAATTTCTCTGATTTGACAAAATGTTATTAATTGAACGGCAACCGGGCAGAGCAGACACAATGCTCACTCAATTTGGCGAGGCTTCTGGTACCTCAAGTGCTAATAATTGGCAACAAAACCGGAGACAATGGCCAACCCAAAAGATGCCTATCAGATACCAGAGGGCAGGCCAAAAGAAAACTCTGGCCCGGCAAACCAGTGGAAGCAACTGAAACTGAAACTGAAACCGAAACTGATAGCCAAAGAGGCCCAGGAGCGTTCTGAAGTTGAAGTTGTGCAGACGCACCTTGACTTCGTTTTGGGTTTTGGTAACAAAATAATTTGTGTACCTGTGCACAAAAGGTGACTGTGGCTGGAAAAAAGGAAAAAAAGTATATATAAAAAACACAGAATAAACGAAGGAGCAACGATCGCGCTCAACTGAGCGCATAAATGCCATAAAAATTGTTCCAGGCACGGTAATTAGTTGTTGTCCTGGCCGAAACGATCGACAAGGACCCCGCCGCTCCGGCAAGGTGTTTTACTGTGTTTTACTGTGGCCCTCGGGCCTGCGTCCTTTCCAGACCGCGCCAGACCATTGTCTTCTTGCCGTTTGCCATGTCATGGTAGTCAGCGGCTCGCATTCGCGGCTATAATTCATTAACGCTTCGCTGGATGGTCGCGATGTCTGGCAAACGGCAGCGAGAAAGTATGCGACTTTTCCCCCATTCCAGGCCACCTTTTCCTTATCGCCAAGTGGCAGTGGCAAGGGCATGGTAGGGGGAGCAGCTGGCAAGAAGTGCAGTTGGTGGTGCATTCGGCAGCGGTGGTGCAGCCGCCAAAAAGGTGTTTCAAAGGTGGTCAGGCAAGTGTCGCCGCTCTGACCGCAGGTTCAAGGCTCTTAACTAGGCCACTTATCTCATTGGGCCTAAATGTGGCATTAGTCATTAAGTCTTAGCAACTAGTACATTAGCTTATACTCAGTGTGGGAAAAAAGGGTGAGAAAGATAACATTTTAAGTGGCTTTTGATTATAATCTATGATAAATATTGCAACTTTTCTTTAACAACATATTGCACAATAGGTTTATTTTTTCGGAAATTCTATAAAAGTTATGCTTGCATAAATTTGTTTGAATATCAAGCGATTTGTATTGCTCAACCATTTGCAACATCAAATTCCAGCCTGTCAGTCAATGACCGTTTTGGCCATAAACCAGAAAATAGTGGCACATAGAATGTAGCTTAATGGGCCAACGAACTGTGCAAAACTGTGGCAGCAACTTTTCCTCCGGCCGCCGAGAAAGACAAACTGAGACCCACCGAGTTGGTTGCACAAATGGCCAACTCCAACTGTTTTGGCCCTCTCTTTCGCTCCTTGCAGCGTCGCCAGTTGGGCAAATGCTAATGTATGCAACACCCGCCGCCGACTGCCGGCGACCTTGAAAAATTATGCAAAATCGATGTAAAGTGAAGTAAAAAAAAAATAAACCAAACACACACACACACACTCGTCCAAACAAACAAACTGCGAAAATAAGTTCAGCAGCAGCGGCAACAAAAAAAAAAAAGAAATGTAAAATGTAAATGTGGCACGGGGCGATGGGTGGCAAAAATGGTGTGATAGAAAGGGGCACTTGGATTTCCTTTCTTTCATGACTTTTTTTCCACCGCTGCTGTTATTGTATTTTTATGTAAAAAATTGGCGCAAATGAGCCAGACAATGTCGGTGCTCATGCGCGTTGCGAGGGCGGCGGCGGCAAGAAAAGGGGGCGTGGCCGGTGAAAAGTTAAGCGTACGCTGAACTTTTTGCCAGCCGTCAGCTGATTTGCATACGATTTTGTCTGAAAAGAGAGAGAGAGAGACAACTTCATTTTCATTTTCGGCCGAGAGCGGAAGTTGCCGCCGCTGTCGTCACATTATGGTTTGTTTGCCATTTCCGTTTGGCATTTGCATGCGCTTTGCTTGCCAAAAAATCTAAAAAAAAAGAAGAAAACGTAGTTGAAAAAAAAAGAAACGAGAGCAGTCTCCTGTTGATTTTTTGGCCGTCGCCTTGCTGCTCCTTGTGCAATTTAAATAATTTTGCATAATTTGTGGAAATTGACTTATGGATATCTCAGCGTTGTCTGCTCTTCATTTTTATGTGCTACTGCCACTTGTTGAGCGACTGACGCTTTTTCGGCAGCCAAAAATTGCTGTAGGTCATGTCTGCCGTTTTCCGTACGAGAACGAGAAAAATTATGCAAAATTATTTTCACCAAAGTGTTTTTTATTTATTCACCTCCCCGCCGCTTGCCTGTGCATAAATTTTCCCCTTAAAGTTTTCGCACAACATGATAAATGAGACTTTAAGTTGTTTGACACCCAAGCCGAAGCATTTGCACTGATTTCTTTTGTCTAAGTTGTTAAATGTTGTTGACTCTGTTTTTCTTTTTTTTTATTTTTTTGGTTTGTGGGTTTTCTGGCCTGCCTTATCGGGCCTTAAAGTTTGAATTTGAGTTTGCTGGTTTACTTTTTGCATTTTTTTTGTGTTTGTAGCTCCGCCTGATAAGAGTGGAGTTAAGTGCGGTTTGTTTGGCTGGAATCCCGGTTTCGGTAAGAAGGCGTGCAGTTGCAGGGCCATAAAAGACCGAAAACTCAACGGGCCAACAATTGAAGCCTTACATAATTTATGACTTCCCCCCTGCGTGCTCGCTTCCCCCTGGCAACAAAAAAGTACAGAAAAAATAGGTAGAAAAATACAATAAATAAATTGAGGATCGTTGTGACAACGTTCGCCGGCTTGCCAAACACGTAGCTCCGGTCCCGTCCCGACCGGGCCAAACAAAGTCCAAGTTGGGAACGTTTTAATTTCTTACACTTGGCAGCAGTGGCAACAACAACAACAACAAGAACCTATAACGTCAGCAGGAGAGACGCGCGTGCGTCGCGATCCATCAACGTGCACGGGCGTCGCCGTCGTATGACCATAGTGATAAGGTCCGCGCTCCGTAACAGACACAGAACTGCTATGTGGATATATACGAGTGCAGAGAAAAAAATGGGAAGGCATTTTAACAAATTATAAGTATAATTGAAAAAAATTATTAGGCTGCGGGAACAAGGATTACCTAGCTATATAGATAAATATAGTATAGATAGTAATTGGACCCAAAAGTTGGGAATATAAATCAGACAAATATTTTATGGGAAAGTCTGTCAAGAGAAAAGATTCAGTTTAATATAATTGTTGCGCAGATATTTAGTTTATTCTGCAGATCGAATTTTTCTCTCAGTTGCATGCCCCCTTTTTCTTGCAGTGCCTTTGTAGCTCCTCCAGCTCCTATGGCTAGCTCGTCTCTGGCATTAACCGGAAGCCTGCGCCAAACGTGATCAACGGTTCGCTTTGCGGCTGTACGGCGAGTTATCCGCTCCACCCCCGCCACTGGCACCACCACCCTCCTTTCTGGGCCCCCTTCCTCCTACGCCACTGCGGCCATTCATTCGTGCGTCGCCGCTTCTGCCGCTGCGGATGGTGCCGCTTTTTCAGTTTTCTGGCGTTGTCAACGATGAGCGCTGATACGTAAAATGAAAGACGGAAAAAATCCAGAGACTGCGACTGCGACTGAGTCCATCCATGTCATACGTTTGAATGAAAAACGTGCGTGCTGCCACAGAAGGAACTCTGACTTTGGAACGTTGGCGTTGAAGGTACGACGACAACGACGACGACGAGGAGTACCAAATGCGGGGAAATAAGGGAGTTATGGTCATGGCATTATTCCCTGCTCATTTCTCAACATATTTAGTGCCACTCAATACAATTCGTCTCGTCTTCAGCCGCTGTCTGTTCCCCCACAAAAAAAAATTATAAAAAGAAATGAGGGGAAAAAAGAGCAGCGGCAGTAAAAGATTATAAGCGAAATGCACTATACAATGCTGACTGCTGAATTGTTGGATGGATGGTTGGGATTCATACAGAAAAATACGAAAGACGCGTTGGTGTTTTAATTTTACGTGTTGCCCGAGAAGATTTCTTTCAGTTTGCTAAAAAGAAAAGTGGGAAAAAGACAGACCAGGGGACAGACAAAAAAAGATAGGAGAAAACTTGTACAGATGAGTGAGCTGCGTACGTGCGTAAGTCAGAGTTATAGCAGGAACAGATAAAGACTTCTGATCCGCCGGTCGGTCGGGGCTTTGATGTGGCTTAAAATAAGCCTAATGCTCCATTACATTTGCAAATTGAATTGGCCATGTTAATTTTTTCAGATTTCAGCAGGAATTACTGTCTACATGTGCATTTCCTTGGCTGCCGTCTGAGTATATGCAATGAATACTGAAAACTGAACTCGATGACACTGAAACTTAATGATCCAATAAAATAATTACAAGTACCCAAAAAGATATTTCACTATATATATTTGCAATTCAAAAGATACCTATGTCAGTTTCCATTGCAAGCACACATTTCAAAATATCCTTTTCCAACGCGTGAGTGTAGGCAACAATTATTTTTCGCAGTCGATTGTCCACCACATTCACACTCCCTCACACACACACTTCGTTAAATGTTTTATGCCCTGTTGATGGCTGTCGAGTATTTAAACTTAACCGCACTGAAAACCTCAAGAATCACAGCCCTGAAACCCCCGCAAAATAAAGAGTAACCCACCGCACACACACACATTCACACACACATGTGTCCACAGTCAATTAAATTTATATAAGTGTGTGTCCGTGTGGCTGCCATATAATCAGTGCGTTGTGTGGTGTATAGATGGATGTATATGGTGTGTGTGTATGCAAAAATGGCAAACGGTCTGTTAAGCACACATGTGAATGCCACGCCCCCTTGGTCCACCACCCAGAAAACCGCCCCCAGTCAACAATCAGCCGCCCAGCAACTGGCAACAATTTGAAAGATACGAAGCGGAACGAAACGAAAAGGACGGGTGTATGAGTGGAGGAGGGGTCCTGGAAACTGGGGATCCTGAAAAGCCAGCACATCCAGCAGAGCCAGGAACCAGAACCAAAACCCGAAACCTGCTCATGTTTGAGTTGCGTCTGCAGTTTTATCAACGCAACGACATCAACTTAAAAGCACTCAGGGGGCTCTTGCGAATCCCCCGCACCATTCCGTTTTGGCCAAAAAGGGTTAAGGGTGGCAACATGAAAGGGGAAAAGGAGACCATGCCCAGACGACAATCAACGCAGTTTATTTATGGAAAAATAAAATGAAATAAAATGACGATGATGAGCAGCAACAACAGCTATCTGCCGAATGCCGGCAGTCAAGGGTTAAGAAGGGTTGCCGCTCGCCTGCAGAAATTAATTTCTGGCAACACTTGAAATTAAAATTCAAAACTCCCACCCCCCAGTCATTAAGCCCAATTCAGATGTTGATAACAACACACCGATAAGAGTGTGGCAAATTATTAATTTTAATGGCTCTCGAAAAGAAGATATCGGTTGGAATTCGCTGGGAGCGCTATTGCAGCAATTAGCGGAGCTTTGTCTATCGTCGCCTGGGCCTGACTAATGGCCAGTGATAGTTCCTAACTATCCAGAACTGAGAACAAAGTTTGTGGCTAAAATGCCCTAGAAAGCAGCAAATGTAATAACAATAAAGGCGGCCACATAAATTACCCAGTCAAGTGCCACAGTCGCATTCAAAGTTAGCCAAGCGAAACCGGCAAAGCCGCTGATGGTGGCCAAGTCTTATCAAACTGAGGTAACTTTTGACTTCCTAGCCATGACATCTCCCTCTCGTGTGTGCATGTGCATGTGCCTGAGTGTGTGTGTGTGTGCGTGTTCCTGCCGCCTTTTGCGGTTCAATAAACCATAAAAGGCTCATTAATTATGCGCATATCGCGCCTACAGGGGCGGAAAATGTGTCACTCTATGCTCCGGTGTAGATTGGTAGTCCGCGAGTCGCTTCTGCCTGGTTACAACAAGCTAAGGATCACTTGCGGGGTATGACACCCATCTCGGGTTCTTTGACTGAGAAATAACGATCAAAGATACACTTACATAATTAAAATATCTATTTAAATTATAATGTTTTTTTGATCTTATATTTCAATAAAAAAATTTAAGGCAGACAAACCTTTTTGAATAATTCAAAATATAGAAAGCAAAACATTTTAACAATGAAGAACTTTTTCAAAACTAAAAGAAAAATTGTTGTTATATTAAAAAGTTATTCCTTTTTCTAGCAATCCTTAGAATGTTTATTTTAAATTATATCAGAGCATTTTACATTCGCCTATTGTTAGACCACAAACTTTTCGTTTTGCTTGTTATCAACCCCTCAATTTCTGTGCTCTAGTGGAACCATCCACATGTCAGCGGCTGGCAATTAATTAAAGCCAAAAAAAAAAGAACTGTAAAAACCCAACGAATTAAGCGGGCCAGAAATGCTTGACATACTTTTGACATACCCAGCCGAAATAAATTTGATACGTGGAGAAAAAAAAAGGTGGAAAACTGGGCCTAGGTGTTGGCCTAACCAGCTGAGAGCGACCTTTGCTAGTTGCATTTGGCATGCAACAGTTTTGCATTAAACGCAGAAATAATAATTAATTTAATTGACAGCTTTTGGGGCTGGGCTCCAACGCAGACGCAGACTTCGACAGCCTCAGACTTTTGCTCAGTTTGCTGAGTGACTGACTGACTGACTGACTGCCACGCAGGAAAAGCTAAAGCTATAGCTTTACAAAATCGACAACAACGGCGACGAGATCTTGGCAACACACCTCGAAATCTGTCAAAAAGCAAAAACTTCAAAGCAGCCCCACACAGCCAACACAATACAAAGGCCCCAAAACAAGCCAATAAAAAGAATCAAGCCGGGTTGGCAAACATTTTTTTTATTGCGTGGACTGATTACAGCCACACAGGCACCAAACTGGGACCAAAAACCAGGGCGAGCTTCATGAATGGATCTCGCAGTCATGATCATTACAACTTCTTCGCCGTCTGGCATTCATTCACAAAAAAAAAAAATGGAAAAGAAGCCAGCAAACTGGCAGGAGAGTCTCTGCACAGCAAGAAAACTTTAGTCATATTTGATGAGCTCCTATTGTTATGATGATAAAATTGTATTTTATGGAGTATAATATATACGGATATATTTATATTCAAGTATTACCATATATAATCAGTATTAACATTACATCTTTTAAATTATTTAAAGTCAGTATTGGTTCTTAACATATATATTCTCCCTGTGTACCAGCCCACAAGCCTTTGCCTTGGCGGATATCATTAAGCCAGGCTTTGTTTTCTTTTTGGCCATTTCTTGGCCGTCTGGATTCATCTTCGTCTTCAAGTAGGCGCGACAATTGCAACAGTTCTTTTTCCTTTTATTTGCCCGTTTGCTTGGTACCCTTTAAAATGGTGAATGAAAAGTGAATCGCCGGGCATAGCGAGGTGTGCACTATAAGGATTGGCCGATCCACTGATTGACATGATCATGATTTACACCTTTCTGGGTGCGTACGGTACGGGTAACACCCACTTATAGCAGCCAGACTGAGAAAGATGATGTGCTGCTTGGTTCCTGCCAAAGGCAATGCCCTCAAATTACCCAACACCAAGGAGCAGGTAAATTGGTCTTTATTTTGTGTAAATGAACTATATAAAAATGTATATTATATATTATACTTTATTATTATACATTCAATGATATCCTCTCTTAGTGAACCATTAGATTCCTAGTTTCTTCTTTGACTTAACCCAGCTGGCTAGTGTAGTAGGCCTGCTAATTGCCGCTGGGGCCATCAAAGCAACACCCGCACATCGCGGATCCGTTTGTGGCACTCTGTATCTGAACCTAAGAGATAGCAATCTGCGTGTGCCAACAACACGTCGTCGTCGTTAAATTACTACGCGACTTTTAACGCGCTAAGCACTTGGTATTGCCCGGGATGTGGATGTGGATCTGTGCCTGTTTCTGATTCTGAATCTCGCCGGGGATGTGGATGCGGATGAGTCTGGTGGTCAGGCTGCGAGAGATCTGTGAGTCACTTGTAAGCAGCGGGGTTCATGACCCGACATTAAGCAGTGCCGCTGTTTATTTGGCTTAATAAATCAAATGAAAAGTTAATCAACAAAGGGCTTTCGCACAAAACTTTTCGCCTAATTTTAATCCTTTCCGTATCCAATAAGAACCCCGCAAAATTTCACCGCAAATAATCATAATGAATGGAGAGTGGAGTGGAGTTTTTCGAGGGAGTTGCGCACTTGCTGCCGTTTGTTTGCCCATTTTTGGTGGTGCCCTTCGAACTCCCACCTCCGAACTTCCTGCTCTCATCCTCGAAAATCAGCCTCAACCACTTGCAGTCTGAGTTTTTGTCTGCTATTTGATTTCTGAGTTGAGTTGAGTTGAGTTCTGTTGCTGTTTTGTTCGCGCGCGGCAAAAGTCAACAACACAGTTCGAAACGTCAACAAAACCTTTTAAATTATTATTTGCCTTTGTGTTGCCTTGTTTGACTTGGCAGGCGGGGGCGTCTACAAGTTACCAGGGGTTGCTACCAAACCCTTTACTCGGAACTGGCCTTCAGAATCCACCGTGAGAATTACTCGAAAAAGTTCGTTACAAAATATGAAGCATCTCCTGGCGAAATTCCTGAAGTGATCATCAATTTCGCGAATCTATTTATCTATTGGTAACCCTTCTCGATCATCTTCTCCATGCTCAGATTTTGCACATTCAAATTTCACATTAATTTGAATTTTTTATGGCATGCAAAAAGGGTTTCGTATAGTTGATTGCATCTTCAATAGACGATCAATATTGTCTTTTGTGCTTAGGACGAGCATTTCCATGGGAAAGAAAAATCTTCTTCGCCTCGGACTTAACCCCTTGACGGGCCTGGGAAAATTAAATAGTATGCAAAAAGCGATAGTCAAAAAACGAAGTGAAACACCCTTCGGCGAACAGCACACAGATGTCATCCCATTAGATGCCAACTTGCCCTATCTTCTTGCTCAGCCACATAGGCAAATTACCCAGAGGATCGAGGAATCGAAATGAGAATCAACCCTTCGGCACCCGGGAAGATGCCTCAGCCCATTTGAATACTCATCTTCTTCCGCTTGCGCAAAAAAAGGTTCCCTCATCTGCATAATTTTCACAATGTGCGATCGCGATCGCAAAGGATCAACCCTTACAGATCTCACCCCTTTTTACTTACCCGACCTGGTCGGGACAACACGTGCGTCCTGTTCTCGGGTTGGAAAAATTGAAGAAGACGCTGGCTAGACAACCGAGAGGAGACCAAATATCAATTTTCTTCATTCTCATGCAAATCAAATGCCGCCTCAAATAAATAATACTGGATGTGACATCAAAGAAGAGCTCGACCCGAGATCGAGGTGGAGATCGAGGGGTCGTGATCTCGGGTTCGTCGCTAATCTGTGTGTGTGGACTTCGGGGCGTCTTAGGGGTTGCTCCCTCTGGTTTCCACTCTGGTTGCTCTGTTTTGCCAGGCGGCGTCAACAGCAGAGGGAAAGAGGCAAGCAAAATCCAAGCCGGAACTTGCTCTTTCGCCCTAATGGATGACCTATTATTATATACCGCCGAGCTGAAGAAAACTCGCGTCTTTTTCGCCAACCTTTTTATGTCTTTGCTATTTTTCCTATTTTGGCAAAGGTCTCGACGCCTTTTGTGATGCAAATTTTCCCTGGCAAAGGAGTAGGCTCGCGGTATTGATCCTTAATTTATGCATAAATGCGTCACCTTTGACTGCCCGCCGAGGTTGGGAAATAGAAGGGTGCACTTCGGGGTGCTTCTGGCTCCTTGGTCCTTGCTAATTTTTAATTTATGCAAAACGCATTTTCCTACCTCTTGCCAAATCCTTTATCGCGATTATTGCGTAATTCGAGACACAAAGTGCAGGCAAGTAAGTAAGCAGAAAAGAAAATATTAGAAAAGTGAAAAGAATTTTCCTTTCCCTTCCCGTGTGTGTCGGCATGTCGCAAATTTCGCGTATGCAAATCCCAATCCCATTGTGAACCTGCCAGGACATCGAACTCCGATGAATGTGTTGTTATTCCGGGTTCTGCCTTGGGTGCTCCGCAACACAATCGTTTAGAAAATTTAATTTATTTCCCTCGCCCGTACCATTGTAGCGAATTTTCTATTTTTCTCAAATTCTATTTTCGTCCTGCTTTTTTTCAATTTTTCATTATTTAACCGGGGGCAGTTCGAACATTTTCTTCTTTTCTTTATTGCTACTGTGTCGGGAAGCTAAGGGTATGCAAAATAGGTTTATGTACGAATTTTGTTAAAGAAAGTAAGAATGTAAGTTATAATTTTGGTGTTTTGTTACAAGCTGTACTCAATGCTAAAGCGGATTGGGGCTCAAATAACGATTCTTCTCGTTTGCATGTCGCATTGCGTTTTTCAGATATTTTGAGTAGCAGTTTTAAAACCTTTAAATGCACAAATACTTATGAAAAATATTACAGCTTCCCCCTTTTCTCTTAGTTATATTTTTTAGACTCTTTTACCTTTCCCTGTGCACTAAATTTTTTATTTTCTCCCATTCTTATCAAATTCAATTTCAAACATTTTTCCACCGTACGATTTTGTTCAATAGTTTGGTTCCTATCTACTTTTTTTCGACGTGGACAAAACTCCACCTGAAAGTCACCCAATCGCTGGCTCATTCCCTTTTATGATTGCGCTAGCTGGCTGGCTGTGCGGCCATTTTCTTTCACTGTTTTATCAATTTGTGTGGAGCTCGTTACTTATTTTTATTTATGCCGGCCCCCGCTCTTCCCTGCCATTTACCCCTTTGCAAATTTTTGCATAACCCGCGAGCAAAGTTCCTAACAGAAATAAATTCTTTTTATTTTGCAGTTGATAAGCTCGGGCCAAGAGAAACCGAGCATTTTTCCCGGGAACCCAAAACAAGGTCTCCACTTCGCCGTAGCTCATGCATTTTCGGGACTCCTGTCATATATCGCATCTCGATAGCGAGAGGTCCTGTCCCCAGAGTCTATGTGCATATGTGTGTGTTTGCTGGTGTGTATGTCTTTGTGTCTGTGCTTTAAGTGTTATGTTGTCTCGTTATTTATGACTTTACACATGCAAATGTCGCCGTGTGCGACAAGCGCTCGAGCTTAGTTCCATTCCAATGGAGAAACGACCCAGTGGATTGGGGGAGGCTTGGATTTGGGGACTCCGGTGGGTAACCTTTTACCTGGCGGCATAGTTTATGGATGGCATTTCCCGCACTTTCATTCAAAAATTGCATGGAAATCGAATCAGTGGCAGCGACAGAAGCAGCGGCCCCCACCATCGAATGCTGATTCGATTTTCTGGTTTAGCCGAAGGGGAAAACCGGGGTCTTGGAATTACTTTGCACGGGAGACATCAAGATTGTTTTAAAGGATATTATATGGGTTCGGAGAAAAGAGAGATTACTTTGCTTCCCTTTTTTTCGGTTTTTATAGAGCAGGAAACAAAAAGATTTCTTACGGAATATAAGTAATTAAGTGTTTGATTTGTGTCAAATCCAAATCCAATTAATATTTAAACATGAAAATGTGGTAATTAAATATTTAAATATATTGTGCACTCAAGTGCAATGCTTAAAGGTAATATATTCATTTTTTTCCAACATTAAATCAGATTGAGACAAATCCCGTTTTGAAAATACCCTCTTTTTCTCTTCGAATCCGGCGTGTTACTCAATATCTTTATGGTAATAATTAACATCTGTGCGGGGCAACCTGCTCGCGACGACTCTCTTCACAAATTGCCATGACTTAATTATTGTGACGCGGTCGCATCCTCACGCCTGTCATAACAGAGGGCCAACACAGAATGAAACAGAACGCATCTCTGGCCCAAAAATTATGCGCATAATCAAAAAGTCAACACGCCAAAAAGGCTGTGCGCAGTGCCATTTGAATAATTCAAAAGCTGGGCGCGTTGTCCTTTTGCGCAGGCGCTTCCTTGCTGCTCGCCGGGCGAAACTCGACTGTCTAGCCGAGGTTGCATTTTAATTAAGCGGCGCATGCCACAAGGGGCAGTGGCACGGAGGGAATCTCCGGGCGGGAATCTCTGCTGCAGGGGAACCCCATTTGCAGCCTGTTGCGCCGCCGCAATTACAAATTCTAATTTTATGCTAATGCTCCCGTTTTTTTCTCTTTTATCCTTGGTCCAAACGGGCGGCATATTAGCGCCAGTCGAGCGATGTCGGCTAATTATTATGCACCATAAACGCAGAGACGACATTTGTATGTATTAATTTGAATGTTAATAAACTGGATTTCTTGACCCACTAAACTAGAGAGAGACCACCGATACCGATGCTGGGGCGCATTTGGTCAAGCTCATTTTTTATGTGTTTCCTTTTTTATTTTTTTTTTTGTGTGCTTAATGTGCAAATCTCGTACAAAATAATGAATAATTAGTTGTTGGTGTTATTGTTGCTGGTGCTCTGGTCGCCCGTGTTTTCTTATAATTTATTTCGGTTTTTATTTGTTAGGCATATGAATTATTCAGTTGGATTGCGCCTTTGTTAACTGCACTGTTGTTGGGTGAAAAGCCGTAAAATTCATATTCATATTAATATTAATATCAAATGGTTTGAAAAAAATCTCTGTCTGTGATAGAAAATAGTAACATGGTTATTTGCAATTACATGGGCATGAAAAAAATCAACTGTTGACATGAAAACTGGTCCGTTGATTAACTCCACAATATTTTGTACAATTAGCTAAAGAAACGGCAGGTTCGTCGGTTTGTAGAATTAATTTGGTATCTGGGAAGTTATGTAATTTTCGGTGCATTTTTTATTGCAAAGATGAAGAAAGATTTGTTAAAGTATTTGGCGCCCCCCAAGGAATAGTCTGCAATAATTGGAAAACGAATCGATTTGCAGAGAAAACGTTAATGACTTTATTGCTCCTTAGGAATTTATTTTATAGCGTTCCATTTGAACCTTTATTCTCTGACCTCGGCAGAAATCACTTTAATTTCACTCAATGAACTATTCTTATCAACCGCTTGTCCTTTAACCCATTCACCCACCCACCAATCAAGGCAAACCCTTTTCCTATCTATGTTTTTTTTTTTTTTGCCTCCTTCCACAACCCAACCCAATCAGCATAGGCAACAACAACGATAACACGAGGTGGGGAGATGCTGTAAAAAATCCGTTGAGCATAGCAAAACCATAAAAATCACACCTACGAGTACGTTGTAATAAAATGTTATCAAAAGTGTTGCTTGCCTGCTGTCCTTGCTGTCGCCCTTAACCCTCTACGTCCGCCAATTCCACCCACTCTACTTTCCATTTCCCATTTCCCGATTCCCCGTGTTTTTTTTTTTTTTTTGTTTTTTGCATATGACAGCAGAAGAGTCAGCCGCATCAGCAGCAAATGGCGGTGGAAAAGCTGGACGGAGGAGCGCCATTGTTAACCCTTCGATGCGATCCAGCCGCCCACGACCACCCACTCATAAAATATCCACAGTATCTCGTAATGTGGGTGCGTCTTTTGCCTCCTGGTTGTGCCTGTGTGATTTTAATACCTGTCAGTTTTGGGTCGTAAGGGTATGCCGATTTTCGTGCAGCTTATGCCGAGATAGAGTGACGAAAGATAGAACTTAACAGTCGTATGCCTATAGAAGTAAAGTAAGGATCATGATTGCTATCATACATCCTTTAAGTTTCAAAAGGAGTATCAAAAACCGAGTAACTGGTAGTCGAGACACTACATTATATCCTTTTTTCTTATTTTTTTATATTTTATGCCGCCACTGAGTCTTTCTTTCTGCCCAGCGCTATATTGACAATTTTCGTGGCGTTCGTCGCTTTTGCTTCGTCAGCGAAATAAACAAAAATCGAGCAATGCAAAAGCCGAGAAAAAAATGAAAAGACAAATACAGTTGAGAACACAACAAAACAAACATTTCGGTCTGACAAGACGCTGGGGTGCTGTAAAAAAAAGGAAGAACAGCGACGAGCACAAGGATAACAGGGAGCTGTCCAAGTGAAGAGGTGAAACATTTTGTGCTGACTCCAAGTATCCTGCTTTAAAAAACCCCGACTTTGAGGTACATTTTTATTGGTTCAACTTTCAACGTTTGCTGTGCTCGAGAGATGAGAGAGGAACATAGTAGCACAGCCCCCGGGGGTTGCACTTAAGACGGTTTGCCGGGAGGCCAAAGAGGATCCTGCTCAAGTGCAACTGCCAAAGGAGTGCACAAGTATTTGTAAATCTTTTGAATTCCAACCAAAATCAGACAGAGATACCCCCGACCAGCTCACACACACACACTTGCACATCTATTTGCCACATGAGGGTGCATTTTGCAACCCTTCGCAGTAATGTGCACATGCACAGGAGCTGCAATCACAGCCCGGCGACATCTATTGTTCGGCTGGCGAACTACGATATAGCCGGGGCTGCGAGAATGCATAGATATTTATGTTGGGATTTTCTAATTTGAATTTGTTAGCCTTTGCCGGCAGCGCAGAGCAAAGCGGAAATTGTTGCAGGAAGAGCATTCGATGCACCCTTGTGTTTCGTGTACGGGTATTCTTGTTGGCAGCGGAAGTGCCGAGATTTTATGGCAAATGCCGGCAAAGGGTTAAGTCTCGAGTGCGGCGAACGTGTGGTGAGGTTGTGTGATTAGGAAATGCATTTAAATGTCTTGCAATGTCTGTAAAACGGAGGAGAGGGCCGAAATTTGAGGAGGTGCCATACATGTCTTGCTGAGCAAGTCGGAAATTAAACAAGTACTATGGGACACCAATTTCATTTTGTAAGAAATATAAGGGTTAATAAATTTAGATTTTTCTATCCGTTTTTATATAGTAGTATCGTAACAAATAGTACTTCTAAATAAAAGTATCACGACACATTTTCCACAGGACACCTGAGAACTGGTCTTCATTAGCTATTCGACATTCTAAGCTGAATTAAGCACACCTTGCCTTCTCTTGGCCGCAAAATCAAAGCGCCACAGAGCTCACCGAACGAACTCGTAAAAAATCGCGCTACAAAGGAATTCACTTAACAAATTGCGCAAATTTATTCATTACCCGGCGAAACAACAGCAGAGTATCGGAGGAGAGGAACACCAGCAGGCGGCTACAAAACGTAGCAAAATGAAATAATCCACACTTTTCGGTGGGCTTTATCATGCCGGGAGCCCCCGTTTTCACAGGGGGGTGGGGATCCCAACTATAAGGACCACGGTCCGCTTATCAGTGCGCACATCTAAGCCAACTTGTGCGCAGGCCGGGCCAAAAGGCAGCCACCAACTTCATCTCATCACCTTGGCTTACCTGCGCAGCAGCAACTGCATCCTACAAATTAAAACCTCAGCACAAGGTAAGGCACCCCATCTGCTCGCCCTGGCCAACTCCCCTTGGAATCTGCGGATGCAGATTGGCACTGGGCGATATCATCGGGCAGCAGGAGCATTCTGGACCCGCCATGCTCCTCCATTCCCCACCACTCCGCCCCATTCTGTGGCTCAAATTCGGAATTCTGCATTCAGCAGGGGCCGTGTGTGCCCAGTAGCAGTTGCCTTGTCGATACACCTCGCCAAATCGACAATAAATTCCCCCCGATCCTCTGCAATTCTTCGCCCTGCTCTTCTGGCGTCGTGTCTTTTGGGCGATGAACGAAGACCAGGCTTCGGAAGAGAGTCTGCGGAGATGTTGGGGCTGTGGAGTACGAGTACTTGTATCGCTGCGTGGTTATCACATTTGTCTCAGCTTCGTTCGCTTCGCAGACCTTTTAAAAGAATACCCTCCCAAGAAGTTTTACTATATTTCCAGGAGGTTAAGTTAAAAATAATTAAATATATATAAAAAAAAAATAGTGACGTGACTTTATATGTTTTTTGTGATGTAGATTTGTTAGCTGTTAAGAAATGTAATATATTTATCAATGATATTTTTTTTCTAATTCACAAACTGTACATCTGATTGTTATATTATTTTCCCCAGAATAAGGGGAATTAATATTTGGCTTACTTATCCAAACTTCCCGAGGCAGCCGGCACATCCAATTGCTTGGTTCGACTCCTCTGTTTTGAGCCAACTGAAAGCCAAAAGCGAGACCAAAACCGAGACCCAGTGCCGTCGCGGTTTTTCGATGCGGTGCACCTCGTCCGCATCCGCATCCTCGTCCTCGACCTCATCCTCCTCCTGCAGCATTCAGCTCATCACCTCCGGTTGTTGATCGTTGCTTCGATTTGCTACATTTTTATCTCCTACCGTGAATTTCGTTACCGCTCGTAGCTACTTCAGCAGCAGCAGAAGCATCGCACCATCAGCCAAAGGGCAACTCGGCCAGTTGGGAGTTTGTTTTTCGGCATTTTTACCACACAAAATGAAAACGCGGGAGGGAAATATAAAAATGCTGTTTGTTGGCGGCGGGGGAGGCGCCATGCAATCGTCTCAGTTGCGCAATGACATCATAAAAATCATTTAAATTAATTCGCAGTTGTCCCAACTTCGAGTCCATATGCTTTTATTTGTTTCTTTTTTATTATTTTTATGTTTCCTCGTCGATTTGTGTTTCCTTTTTTTTTTTTTTTTTGATCCGCCAAATGACAAACGCTGCTGTTAATTTAACAAACGTAGCGCAAAGGACACGCGGACTGGCCATTACAAGGACTAAGTCCGCATCATTAAATTAAAATTGTCGCGGCAGCTAAGCACCACACTCCCCCATTTTCTCCGTCCTTTTTTTTTTAGCATTTTTCTATGCAAAGTTTTCTGTTTTTTCCGTGTTGCTTTTTTTACGCTTTATTAAAAATGCGCTTCAATTTAATGAAAGCCATTGTACAAATCGCCTTATGACGATTTAGCCAGAGCTCGGTTCTACAATTTTTATGACCGTATAATGTCGCTGGAATGGATTTATTTTTACTGTGCTTTTGGCCCCTGGGGGGCCTCATGCAAATCTCGGCGGCCACATCAGCCAATTGACTTGGCCAAGATCCTGCTGGGTGTTCCCGAAGATCGCCTGTTGGCCAACTCCGCCGATGAACGATTTCCAGCTGAGTAATTAAGCCTTGTTGCAACTCGATGTTGCTCGATTCGGGTTTGGCTGCCTGCCGTTGTCTAGTGTCACGCCATTAAAAAGAAATCACAGTTAAGGCTTTCGGCCTGGTCAGCTGCCATATGGCCAGGAGACTCCACTCGCACGGCTTTGATTTCCACGTAAGACTACTGGCTACCTTCTTATCAGCGATGCTGGCCAAGAACAGAAGCCAAAGTGATACAACAAAAAAAAAGGAAAAACGAAAAACTTTTTCTTAACGCCCAAACGAACAAAATTCATTCGTAGAATTTGAACGGTTCGCTGAAATCGATTTTGGTCTCTGGTGGGCCATAACCATCCAAATTGTGCCTAAGTAGTGGGGATTCCGGGCAATGCTCCTTATTTTCCAACCACGCACACACACACGCTATCGATTAGGAGTACGTACGTTTCTGTTCCGTTTATTTTTTTCAAAATTCGTTATTCGGTACGCTTTAAAATGCTTCCGCTTTCCACTTTCCACCGTTCGTTTTTGTTTTGGTTACGCCGGCAAAAGTCCATTTGCCAACCCCCAGAAGGAGCAGAATCCTTGGGCAAGTCAACATCCACATCCACAGCCACATCCACATCCCCGATGCGGTTGGTCACGTACAAGATTTTCTCGTTTATTACATTTCCCTTTAGGTTTATTGCTTCTTAGTGTCGTGGCAGAAGCTCTACTACGACCGAATGGAAGAAATGACTTGGCCAAGTTGACTTGCCACTGACAGGCATCGACCTGGGTTTTCGTCATGCCCCCAACATGTGCACTTTTCCCTATATACACATATACATCGTATTTTTCCAGCATTTTTTCTACGGCCGCCCTGAATTTTTCACGCTTTTCAAACTTGGCAACGTTACACATTTCATTTGCCTATGCCCTCATCTCGGAGTTTATGGTCAGCCAAGTGGCTGGGAATCCCCTAACCAGATAACAAAAAAAAAAGTTCTCTATGATATATGGACTTCAGTGGGTTTTCGAACAAAGCCTGTCACGACGTCTTCATCTCCGTCTCGTAAAATTGAAATTACCGGAAGTTATTATATCTTACATATATTAAGTTCCATTGTCTCGCAATGGCCGCCCATCCTGTAATGGCCATTGTCCAGTTTGTCCAGTTGCTTCAGTTGGTTCACTACGTCCGTTTCGGTCTCCAGTCGTGCATCCTTGGAGCGTTTAACTTTAATTTCGAGCTTTTTCCGCTTCGCCTCGCTCTTATTGTGTGGCCATGTCCTGTTTTGTCCGGTTTTGTGGCTTTGTTTCCATATTTCGAGGCAATTCAAATCTGTGTACGCACAGCGACAAATTGACCCAGCAGCATGTCGTCCAGGCTCGTGGTTTTGTGGCTGCTTCAAAAATATCTTCCAAGCCATCTGCATAACTCATTATTCAAAGCATTTTATCAGATTTGATGGCTCAAGTTTGGTGGGGTTTGGGACTAGCTAAGCTGATCAAATCCCTGCAGAGTTGAGTTTACAGCACTAAACTAGTGATAAGCTTAAGCTTTAACTAAGATAATTTAAAAACCAGCTTAAGAATATGTTAAATACATTTATGTATTAGCTAGGATATCAAGAAATTGAAAATAAATAAATTTATTGTTTATAGATTTACCTTTAACAATGTGTTCCAGACTCGTGCCAAATATATCTCGAAGCGAGACATCCAATGCCTCATACAATTTTCTATGCATGCCTCAACTTTGTGCCAATGCAAAGTGGGCTAAACATGGCTGGTGCTCCTCTATCGCATATCTATATATTCATGGTCATTGCCAGACAAAATCAAGGTGACGTGGAAAAAAAAGTGAAACAAAAAGGCGAGCAGAGGCGGCCCAGAAAGGATAACAGCCAACTAGTATCCACCATCTACCCCGACTGGGAAAGTCCGTGTACCGGGAACGGCCAGCGACCTTTCCACACATGCAGAATATTAAAATCCATCTTTGGAATGCAAGCGGCGTTCAACCGGCGACGTCATCATCGCAGCACAGCTGCTGTCTCGCTCGTGCGCGCCATTTGGAATTTCGGTCAGGTTGGTAGCCCCTCTGCTCCACAATCCCACCAGAGGGGCGTTGGTGGGCGTGGCCATGGCTGGGCAAAAGGGGGGCTGTGGATCAGGGGGGCGGGGCCAAAGAGTTGAATGGAGGACAATGTGTCGTGCGGCTGTTTCCGTATGCAAAGGATGTTGCGCCAGCCAACAAAGTTTCGCCTTTAGCCAGCAAAACTGACGGCCCAAGTGAAAGTGAAAATTTGTGCTGAGCCACCGCCAACACCATCACCATCACCATCACCACCGCAGCCACCCAAAAAGTGGGCGGTGGCCCGAACCAAGTCCGGATCCGGATTCCGGATTCGGATCCGGATTCGGATCCGGATTCGGGGGACCGGGACAGTGACCAAATGGCAAACAAATGCCAGACAGACGCGGACTTGAACTCATTTTAGCTGCAATTGCATTTCTGCAATTCAAACGCTCGAGGGCGGGCCACCCCAGCGATAAAACACTTGGAAAAAGTTTTAAATTTTTAACAATTTCAAATTCTACATAATAATAAATGAACGTTTAATAAGTCTTAGGTCTTAGAAACTATATATTATAGAAATACAAAATCTAAATCTAAGCTGTAAAATCTTAAAAAA
Organism: Drosophila simulans; assembly: GCF_016746395.2. Classification (NCBI taxonomy): domain Eukaryota; kingdom Metazoa; phylum Arthropoda; class Insecta; order Diptera; family Drosophilidae; genus Drosophila; species Drosophila simulans. The sequence continues at coordinate 6,729,166 of NC_052522.2, forward strand.
TACATGGCATTTGAAATTGAATTATTTATATAGGATTATTACAGTTTTTTTTTATAAATTTTTTATTCATTTTAAAAACTCTTTCTTTTAGTGAAAAAGAAAAGAAAAGCGGAGCTTGGCTCTCCGCGCCGGCCGGGCAAATTTGTTATGCAAATGGATCCAAGCGATTTAATTATCGCGCTAGACAACTGAAATATCGCCACATGAAACATAAACTGAAGCGCATTTAATTAGCGTTAATTGCTGCAATCTCTTCTCCATCGTCTGCGGCGACTGCGACAACGACGACATCGACAAGGTTCTAGTGATTCTATCTGGATGTTTAGTGCTGTTGTTGGCCCATCCCCGAGATATTGCCCATCCCGGCGATGCGCCGATGCACCAGCAGCAGCGACAAAATTGTTGCCCGCCGGCCAAAACTTGTTTGCCATAATTTACTTTGGCTTTTCTAGGCCTTCTACGCTTTTCCCCCGCTTCCCCGCCCCCACTCATTGGTCATACCAACTTTGTCTTCTTGTATTCCTTTGGCGAATTTCGATCAATTTCGTTTGCGTTTGGCCATTTGTTAATCAAATGGCCTACAACGTTGCAGGTTGGCAATGTTGCTGCTGCAGTTGCTGCTGTTGTTGCAGTTGTTGCACTGGCTGGTGCTGCTGCTGTTGCTGTTGTCGTCGTCATTTCGCTTTTCAAATTGCCTGACAAAAGCCCGCGGGACTTTGCTGGCAACAGTCAGCCAGTTGTCTGGAGCTCCTGGCAGGTTCTACTTGGTCTGGTGGTCCAGAGTTTTCAGTGGCAGGAAGTCGAGTATTTAACAGAAACATTCAGAACTTCCTGAGCTGAGATAAGCTAGGAATTTGTGTCAGTTTTAGTGTAGTGATGAAAGCCAGTGAAAATGTGAATTATATTTATTAAGAGTATGAATTTATTTTGGTATTTATTCATGAAACTACTAAGTAAAAGATTTACTTTTATTCCCATTTTTGGTTCATATATTTATTTTCGCGTGAACCATTGTATTTTAATCAGCTGTAAGTATTTTTTGTGCAGCTATCAACCTTAGGTTATCATCCGTATTACTTTTTTTATGATTTTGAAAAAAAAATTTTTTGACATTTTTGACTTTTTGGTAAGGGGTTACATCATAAAAATTTGCAAAAAATTGACAAAAATTAAATTGTCAATTCTTGAATGCCAGTCGATTATAAATCAAATTACGAGCACAACGAGGTATGACATTCTGTATATGCATAATTTTTCCGGTTTTAATGGCCAAAATACTTCTATATTTTTTGGGGAAAATGAAAAAAAAGAACTTTCAAAATAAATGATTGTTTTATCGGATTTTCGGATGTAACTTTGTCAAAATATGTCCTAGATCTAAAAAACCGACCGTTTTGTGATGCTAATAATCCGAACTAATCATTAAAATAATTTTTTGAGGATTTTCACAAAAAAAATTTTTTTGCCTTTTTTTTGATTTTTTTAAGGGGTAACATCATCAAAATTGTCAAAAATTACAAAAAAAATAAAATTTCATAGTTCCAATACTAATCGATTAGGCATCGAAAAACATGCTCTACGACGTATGAAATTCTATTTTTGGATGATTTTTTGCATTGTTATGACTAAAATATCTCAATTTCCTTTGATTTTAATGCACGCGGAAGTACAATGCTACATTAGTAAAATTTACTGACTGCTTTCTCTTAAAGTCTGCTGAAATCACTCTCATTAATTTCAAAGCAAATCGATTGTATGCTTCAGCTCATTTCACTGATTAATTTCAGTGATAAATACAGATATTACACAAGCGATCATCTCGATAAACCATTGACAAATCACCTCAAAAGCCCACCATTCATACACCAAAAGTTTCCTGTGTCGACGCAGCAACAGCAACACCAAAAGCAACAGCAGCAGCAGCAACATGTAGCAAGCAGCAAGCAGCAACAGCAACAGCCAGGCAACAAATTGCAAGTCAGAGGCTCTGAAAGCTGAGTACTCACTACATTCAACTGGCAACTGCCGACGACAACAACAACAACTACAACTGCCGCCAACCGAGTGGCGAAGGCCCAGCAGCGAAAAGCGCCTAAAAAATCTGCATAAAAATCAAACGAAAAGGAATAATAATTTATTATAATTTTGCGGAGCTCCCCTTGGCCGGCGCCCCCTTGCCACGTCCCTGGAATCCACAATCCGAAGACCGAATGCAACAGTCTGCCGCGTGAGTGTGTGTTTCTGTGTGGCATTATTATGTTACGTTGAACTTGAACTTGAACAATTAACTTTAAGTGAAATTTCGTACGCGAGCAGAAATTGTAAAGGGAACTGGAACTGTGACTTGGGGACCACAGAATGCACTTAGAATTAAAACAGGTATTCAGACCAGAAATTTCTTTAATATAGAACTTTCTAACTATATTAAAATGCCTAAGCTCATAACTTTTCAAATATTATGACTATTTAGATACAAGGACATTCGTTAAACTTAAATATACAAATTATATTAACTCATCATTATTGGTACTCAAATTTTTGTTAATAATAATAAATATTTTGAGCACTTTATTATTGAAAATGTAAGAAGTTATTTTAGCCTTATTACAAAAATTTCTATGCAAGATTAAATCAGCTTCTTCCATTCTAATATTATGTTACTTGTATTGAACAAAGCAAGTTAGATTTTCTCCCAGTGTATAGCCTATTGACTTAAGACTGGTCGATGGTGAGAGAGCGAGATGCCGGCGACTGCGCTTTACAAACGCGTACGTAATACGCATAATTGAATTAATTTGTATAAATGAATAGTTTAAGTGGCCAGTTGGCGTTGCCGTCGCTCTGTGCGAGCGGGATGGCACTACGCGGTATGCTATGGCCAAGTGGCAAGTCGCGAAAATTGTATAGTTGTAAATGTATGTGTGTGTGTGTGGCGCGCATTTAAATTTTTCCATTTTCCACGCAGAGCTCTGCTACTTTGTTGTTTTTTTTCTTGTCTTTGCCGGCAACTGAGCAGCCGAGCAGCTGAAATTTGAATTTCAATTCCATTTTCCCGCTTTCAGCGACGTCGTGCATCAAAATTAAATTATGCTGAGCGGTAGCTGCTGTGCCAGCCGTTTTCTGCTGACCCAGACAGCGCGCAGACACAAAATTAATAATTTGCAATGCGAGCGAGTGAGAGGGCGCGATGGCCGCGTACTACATGGCGTATAATTAACGTGCATGTGCCTTCGGTTATTATGCTAGTGACGTCAGAGCGAGTGTGCCGGCCTCCTCACATCTGTATCTGTATCTGGATCTGAATATGCAAAATGTGTAGCCGGCATACACATACACACACAACCATCCATGTACGGACATTTAAAATTCTAATTTCAAGACAAATTAAAAACAAAGCTTAGGCTGCAAGCGCTGATTAAATGGCGCTTAAAATCAGTTTTACTTTGGTCAATTTGAATGTCGTGGGTGTTTTGTGCTGTGTGACTTGGCGTTTTAAAATATATTCGTGTTATTGTTTTTGCAAACGTCGGTTCGTTGACCCGGCAATTGTCTCAGACAAATGATTTTTTCGAGTCGAGTCAAGTTGACGGAGTCAGAGGGCAAACAATTTGAATACGATCTTGGCGATTGTGGTAGGTTGTTGACTAAAATCAATTAAAATATCTAGCACTATAAACAGTGAATATGAAATTAAGATAGGTAGCACCTATTGTAATTCCATATTTGTATTTAATATTCGTAATTTCAGTATAAAAAGTAGGAAACTGAAAAGAGCACGGAAAACAGAACTTCCCTTGCCTTCACAACTCGTTTTATTTCCTAGATGGCAATCGCTAAGGCAAAACACAATTTATGTGAGTTTTCTCTTTCAACCGTCTCATTCAATTTCCCTTTAACGGCTGGCACTTCCTCAACGGTAATGCTAAAAAGAATTTATTACTAAAAATATTTTGACAGCGCACTAAGCTTAAAAAGCAGTCCGGGCAACTAATCAAGTGTGCCGGAGTCCTGGGCAGCCGTTCATCAAATCCATCGGCCACACGTCGCCGCAGAACTTTTGCGCTAAGCTAATCAAATAAAAATGCTGCCCCAACACAACCAAAAAAATAAAAAAAAAACGGAATAGAGGACGTAACTAGAAAGGAGAATCTCCCCCCTCGCAGACACAATGCGGCAATTTAATGCTGCATCATGTGCCTGGAGGGCACTCCGCCGTCTAATCCTAGATCCACACCTCGGAAAAGGGCCCGGAATTAGTGGGAAGCGCTCGCTGCAAATCAAAACACACGTGGCCGCAATTGTGGCGCGTAACACGTGCAACAGCAACAGCAGCAGCAGCGGTGGCAGTAGCAACAATTTCAGCAGCCAACTAGTGCCTTTAAATGCCACTCGCCAAAGTTGCAAGTCAAAAGCGCACTTCACGAGCGCGAGTCAACTTTAAAGTATTACGTACCATGTAGCACACTTTCATGCTCACACAGTGGAGACTGGCTAAGGACTCTAAGGTTGGAAACTATCAAGAAAAAGGATACTAACAAAGATTGGACTAAACATATCTTTTAGTAACATTAAGGCTTATATTACCAATTTCTTTTAGAAAAATAATGTTACAGTTCTTCAGGATGTCATTATTTTATTTGGTTCTAAGAATATTTCCTGTTGGATCACAGACCTTCTTCCTTAAGCACGTTTCACTGTCGGCAATATAAATTACCAAAAGAATCGCGGGCGGCGGAGGAGGACTTTCCTCATCACTTGCTCAATAAGGGGTGTCGCGTAAATTGAATGAATGAATTGCCCGAAACGAAAAAGAGCCCCGAAGCCCATTGGAGTTTCCAATGGCTCGAGTTCGGGTTTTTTTTAATGTTTGAGGGTGGGCACCCTGGCGGAGGCACGACTGTGGTCGTTTATTTACACAAAAGCTTAAGCTAAACCTTAAAAAAATAACTGTTACTGTTATTCTAAAAAAAAGGAGGAGACGAACGAGCGGGCGAGCGATTCGTATCCTTGTGGGGTTGTGCTCGAAAACTTGAGGGTGAAAGACTTTTGGGGGACGTTCGAAAGCGAACTTAAGTCAAGTTGTGGCAGTAAATTGCGTCACGTTTCGGCACGCCATGGTATGAGTGTGTATCTGTGTGTGTGGAAGTGCGTGTGTAGTGGTGGCCCCGCGTACGTGTGCGTTTTGCACGCATTGATTTATCATGATCAACTGCGCCGGCAACCCCTTGGCCATCACCTCCTCCGATGGCCATAAAACTTAAACTTTAAACTGCTTTTCCCAATCTCGAGAACCATTTCACTCCAACCCACTTCCCACTCCTTCATCTCGTTTGCCTAAATTTGAAAAGGAAAAAGGAAATCAATACAACTGCAGTGCCCTGCCCTTGTCCTCGTGCCCCTTACTCCATCGCGTCCCACGATTTTCGCCACTTTTCCTCACGGGCAACAACGCCTGCTCATCAGCTAAAGCAATAGCCCGCGGTCAAAACTGACTTACATTTCGCTCTTGCACTGAAAGAAATACAGCAGAATTGGGGTCGACTTTTTCTAGATACTACTGCCAGTACCAACGAATAACTTAAGTTCATTTAAAACATGTACGTTTGGGCTTAGATCGGTAAGATTATGAACTATTCTTTCTATATATCAGTACGATACTACATTTGGTTTTATAAGTTTTGAAGTTTTTCTCTGTGTAGCTCTGCCTGTCGTCTCGTTACAGCTGCCTCCGGGCAGAGTCTCAGCCAACTCCACATGGCGGCATCCCAGCATCCGAGCATCGAAGTTCGGCTGGATGCTCCATGCTTCACTTGCTCCATTCTCTGGGCCTACGTCTCTGCTTCTTCGGAGCCCTTTGACTCTGGGCCTTTTGACTCTGGTGGCAGCTACGTGATCTTATTTGGCGCTTCGTTTTCCCTGCTGCGTATTGGCTGGCATTTCGTGGGCAATTTTTCTGGTTTTCTGGTTTTCTGCTTCGATATCCATTCATTCATTTGCCGCATCTTTTTGTTGTCCTTACGGCTGTCGTGAATTAAAAGGATTTCCAGTCGTTATGCGCGTTCTGGCCAAAAAGATAGTCGAATGTTTTTTCAACTTGCGGTTTACCCTTTGCGACACCCTCATCACAGCGTTCCAATCCAGTTTGGGGTGAGTAAGTGAATGTCTGTGTGTTGTTCCTGTGGGTTATTACTTTTCAATATTGTCCTTGCGGATTAGAGTGACATGTGCCTGAGGTCGAAAAAGGGCAGACTTCGTTTTTTTTCGCTGATAACTAGATGCGAACCGCAAGAAGTTCCAAAACTTCGCTTCCTTATCGTGTACAGCGAACTCGAAACTATCGATTTCCGCTTAAAGCCTCTCTATACGGTTCTCTGATAACTCTGATCTGATGGCCACTAAAAGCGCCTGTAGCCTTTCCAGCTCATTTGCAAGTGTGAATATGAATAAATTCGAAAGTAAATTGCAGCTTTAAGAGTCCCTGCTTTTTTCAGGCCCAAGCTCAATCAGGCCAGCCAGTTGAGAGTTGCACACACAAGGCGGCGAATATTATCCTTTCAAGTTGATTTGATCACGTACGCAAAAGGGAATTCCGGGACGCACGGCCGTACAAAATATGAGCATTTGCCGGAGTCTCGCTTTCTCGAGGCTTTCAGGCAAATCAAAAACAGCAACAATGGGAGTTGCTCATGGTGTTACGAGCCCAAAAACGAGCCGGAGAAATAAAAAAAAGAGGAAAGCTGGCACGAGCGCGGGTTTTGTCGAGTTTGCCAGCCTAAAGGGACGCACTGCCACTTAAACATTAATAGAGAACTGGGATATACTAGTTATATATATATATGTGAAACGGGTGGCGGCAACGCACGATATGCGTAATAAATGTCGGAGAAAAAAAACTTCCAGCCAAATCCTGAAATATTAAAGCCGACAAAGCGCAATAAGCGAAATTAAAACAATTGAGTGTGCAGGCTGAACTTGAGCCGCGTTTAACTGCCAAAAGAAATATGGCACTTGAGAGGTCTCGCAGCCAAATGAGCCTTGGCCTTAGCCTTAGCCCTACGACTTACCCCCCTTTTTCTGGGGCAATTTATGCCTCGTCGAAGACATTCCCGCTAAGCCCGAAACAAACGCGGCCAATTCATTTGTTCAAAAGCCGCGTTCGACTTCATTTAACCCCCGAGTGAAAGGGCTGTCCGGGAAACCCTTTTCGCTCTTCCTGGTTGCCCCACCGAAAAATGTCTTCATTACAAAACGAAAGTCCCGCCATTGGTCACGCAACTGTAGCTGGCTGAAATTAACAAGGCTTGGGCCATAAAAATCGCGTTTATTGATGCTGCCAAATGGTCGCGAAATGAAAACTCCTTTGTCTTTGTGGAATGAAAGTGAAAATCCGGCATAGACTTAGCATCTGAGATTTTTTAATGGCAAATGAAGTCGAAGCAAAGCCCCGTGCTTAAAATGGAGATACTTGAGTGCTGGTAACGTATCTGTCAGATACTTTCTTCCTCCAGAGCACCTTGCATTCCAAGTAAAACGCTTGGGGTAATGAGTATAGAAATTCTACAACTTTTAATTACGAATGCGCACGTGTTCCATCATCTTGGCTAACCAGACAGCCGGCTTTCATTCCTCCGTTCATTCTATTCAACCTACCAACTACATATCTTTCCACAACAATCTCCAGATCTTTGCAGCTGCATCTAACAAGAAACTGTCAAAAAATAACCCGCCAGGTAGTCGACATCATTTATCTGTATGCCCGAAGTTATCCATCCATCTATCTATCGCATAATTAGACTCACTTTGGATCACTGAAAATTGCCATTGACAGGTAAATGACAAACGCTTTTGATTGCTCGATTAAATCGCGGCAATTGTTAATTGCAATCAGTGGTGGTAATGCCAAGTGAAAGAGCGAGAGAGAGCCAGCGTTGATATGTGGCCATAATGCGTACCTTTTGTTGTTTGCCTGCCTGGTTGGTTGTGTGGAAAACATTCTAAACTTTAATCCAGCGAGGGGGATGGCGGGGATTCCACCGCTTTTGAGCCAGGTGCCACCTTGGTTTTATTGATTTCTGCGGCTGGCTTTTATGAGTTTCGTTCGGTTTGCGTTTGCCAACCAACCAACCCGCTACCCCAAGGCTTATGCAATTAAGAGCACATGTGTGTGCTTCTCGACTGCTAAGGGGGGCTAGGGGGTTGCTGGAAAGATGGGGGGCCAAGTGGCGGTAGAGGGCAGAGGGGTGGGCGTGGGCACCTGTGTTTCTTCGGGGACCATGTAAAATTTTACAACTTTCGTGGCGCGTAGCAAGTTTGACGCCTCATTGACTCGTGCAGAGGATTCGCGCTGCCTGGGTCCTTGTTTCTTATATTTTGCTCTTTGAAAAAAGGGGTATAATCGGGGTGTATTGGTGAAGCTGCAGACTTTATAACTTAGAAAAATAGATGGTACAGAAAATGGTATAAGATACTTCACTACTATAAAGTGTATTTTAGTATAGCTTATTACTTTTTGTATCTATATTTTTTGAAGAAATATTACATTTAATCTATTTAGAAACGATAAATTTATTTAATCGCAAATATAGTAACCAGTATGCGTACAATATTTACAAGGATCCTGATACTAAGCTCCCTCAAGTAGGCAACACTATTTTCGCAAATCCCATTATTTACCCCTTTCGTTCTCATAATTTTGCGAGGTATCTGATAGTCTAAATTCCGGCTTATAGCTACCCCACTTGTGGGTATTTTTCCGTGGTTTTGTTTTGGCGTGTCACATGCATTTGGGTCGACTTGAGCGTTACTTTATGTGTCCTACCGCTGTTGTTTGTTGTTGTTTGTGCTTGTGTTTCTGTGTGTTTGGAAAATGACGCCCTATATGTGCACATTGTACACGCTTTTCTGTGGTTTTGTCGAGTGTATGTTGTTGTTTTCCTAGCTGCTTTTTGTTGCCGCTCTTATTTTTGGCAATTAAATGCATGCGGCGATGGCGAGGACGACGATGATGGCTCGTGCTTGGTCGGATGTTACGTTGCATGCCGCATACTAAGTGTCATTATTAGCCCGCGTGCCTCCTCCGGCTCCTCTCAGCATTTTTTTCCTCACCCTTCGCCTTACTCCTTGTAGAAATACCAAAAAACAGAAAAAAAACCTAAAATTCTGAAGGGGCTGTCATTATTGAGAGACATCCACCCACACACAAATGTCGCAATTACGTCGGTCAAAAAGAAGAGAATGAACGGAAGAAAATTTGCCTACAGGATAATCCAATTTAAAGTGTTTAAATCAAATTTTTAAACATCAGAATGATGTGGCATTGTTGTCTCCCCCGTATATTGTTGGTGTGTTCCTGTGTTGGTGGTTGTTGCGCTCAGGGCTGTCGAAATTTTTGAATTATGTTTTAATAAATGCGGTGGTTGTTGCCACAGCCTCTCCACTCGTTGTTGTACCTACGCGCCACTAAACCATGAAATGCAATCAAATTTGCGGTCGTCAAATGGCAAATATTGCGTATATCCCCAGTCCAGAATCCTGGGAACTCCCACCCCCGCAGGACACTTTAAAACGGGCGACAGGATCGGGGGGTGTAGCTGTCAGTGGGCATCAGTTCGCCAGCTCGAGCTGACAGCTCTCGACGACTCGTCCTCAGAGCAACTGGCTAAAACTCGCCCTGTTACAACTCAATTTTAGGTTTTTTGTTTTGGGAATTTCAAGCGAGTTGGGGGGGAGTGGGAGTCTAAGAGGGCATGCCCGGTTGCTTGGCATCGCAAATAAATATAGAAATTATGGTACACGATTTATAGTACAATAAACATATTAATAATTAGAAAATATTGATATGATAGATATTTATATTGAAAAATTATGTATGCTAAAAAAGATCTTGGTCTAGATAATTATGGTTTGTGATATAAACGTAAGATAATCTATAAATTTTAAAATTCTTTACAAAACATATAGGGTAATAAAAAGTTTTAACCACCCAAAACCCGCTCTGACTTGTTAAAAGTTGCCTTCGTGGAGAGCATTTGGACGGGATATGCCGCAGGACCACACAGCCTGTCGGCGCTGGCGTCGCGAGTTAATGAAAAGGATACACATGTCAACTCCAATTTCTGTTTTGGCCTTGGCTTTGTTCGATCTGGTGCGCTGAGGTGTTTGCCCGGCCACAAGGGTTGCTCAAATTAGTCGCTTCCTGCCACCGGAGCTATCCGAGTTATGCCCCGAGGGTTGACTTGGTGGGCCAGCCTCCTTGGCTTGATTTTGTATTTCGCTCGTAGGTGTGGCCCAGTGCAATCTGTTACATTTTTGAATCAGTTTGGGATTCAAGCTCATTTCGAGCCCATACAAATATTTGCACTTGCGCCCCGGCCGAGACGCTAATTCACCCACAATTTGTCCACAATTGTTGGCGAGTGGGCTTTGTTTGGGCCCGAATATTTGCTTGTTTGGCCAGCAGTTTAATGCACAATCAATGTTTGATCAGAGGAAGCTTTCGTTTAATTAGCCAACTGTTTTGTTTGCGGGGTTGTGTGTGTGTTTGCGAGCTGTGAGTTGTAAGTTGCGAGTACCATCACCAGATGGGTCCCAGGGTCAACTGGTGGCTTGCAAATGCATTCCGAGAAACGGGAAACTCGATGGAGAAACTATCTGGCGGCAATCAATTAATTATGGCATCGAGAAATTGCGCTGCAGAATGGGTTTTACTAGCCACTCGCAGTAGGTGTGCTAATATAAAGCTCTCAGCTCGAGGCTGGTAATATTGTTTTATATAGGTATACACATTAATATCGCGATTATGACATCTGAATGTATCATAAGTCAGATTAGCACTTCACTCTCACGTTAAGCATTTGAGAAGCGCCGAGAAGGGCTCTAAGCCGCGCATTTGAATTTCCATTGAATTTAGAACTTGTTTTCACACAGATCACAAGCTAATACAATAAAAAGCCGCAACATGCAACGATGATTTATTGTATGATTAAACAGGAAGATATTTAGCGATTTTCGCAGCGTGACTTGCGAACATGTTTTGGATCCCTCCGCCATACCTGTTAATTGTTTGCTGGGCTTTTATTTATATCGCAGACTGCGCTTTCTATTCTAAATTGTAGAATTGCATTATAAGTATTATTAATTAGCTATAAATAACATGAGAAATAACAGCAACAACGGAGGCATGTAACTGGTTTTCGATTTTATTTATTTATTTTTTTTTTTTTGCCCGGCACAGTGAGCGCCAAATGTAAGCGCCCCGGCGATTACACGCCGCCGATATAGTTAAATAATATATAACGTGCTATAAATCAATGGGCACACTGGGCCGTGGAACGGTGGCATTGATAAGTTTTATCGCACGGGCGCGTTCGGTAATTAAGACCCCGGCCAGCCCCCCAAAACTAACATTAATCTAGTCGGACTAGTCCGAATCCATATCCTAATCAGTGGGTTATGCCCCTGCGTATCCGTATCTCACGCTCATTAGGCACAGCCTGTACTCGATTCCATGCTCGAAACGACTGGACTCGAACGACTTGACCGCCAACGCAAAGTTCAAAATAATTAATGACCTTTGCCTGCCCAAAACTTAATGAAAGACGTAATTTTTCCTCGGCCAAGGCAAACTCCTGGCACATGGCTATAGCAATATTATTATGAATGCAGCAGGGGTGAGCCTTGATTTATTTATGGGTCAGGCGAAAGCAGCTGGCTGATTAGCCGCAGATTTGACCTCTCACTGTTCAACGAGGTGATTGAGGGCCACTCTGAGGTCAAATGTCTTGTCTAATTCTCACAGCAGGAAAAGCGACAGCCACAAGTGGTTGGGGGTGAATTGGAATTTTGGCCATAAACCATGAATATATCACTTAAACGGGTAATTGGATTAACGATACTAACATGCTAATATTTCTGTCGAGAAAGTAAAATGTTTCATTTTTAAATCCGATGTTCTACTTACATACAAACAATGAAAAAACTAATTCTTGAATTATTTAAATAAAATCAAATATTGAATCAAATTTATTACCTTTTACTTATGAAATAATAATCTAAAATATTTAGTAATATTTCTACAAATTAATGTGCCGTTGAAACCACCAATGTAACCCAAAAACACTTGCACTAATTGAGAATCTTTTGGCCAAAAACTGCAATATTTTGAGCCAGCAATTTGTGGTCCTTGACTTTGGCCCGGCTTAATGGAAACCAGCTCAAACCGAATCGTGGAATGCTTAACGATATAAATCGCGTAATTGTTGCAGCTGAGCAGCAACTTCTATGGCAACAACAACTCACACAACAACCACAATATTAACAACAACAATAACATGAACAACAGCAACAATGTCACGTTCAAAGTCAAATGTTTAGCTTGGATAAATTTGCAAAGGAAGCGTGTAAAAACGTTTAAAATATTTTCTCATTAGACAACTATCAGCGGTCTCCGATTTTTTCTATCTATTTCTTGCCTTTGTTTTTGTTTGCACAAGTTTATAATATGAAATGTCAAACGGCAACAACAATTTGACCTTCATTTCTCGCAGCAGCAGCCGCAGCAGCAGCAGCAGCAACTGCAGTAACAGCAGCAACTGTAGAACTGGAGAATCAACCCACGGTGCGATGTTTTATCTGAATGGCTGATGTCTGAGACTAGATCTGTGGATACAGGGGGAGCCAAGGAGGCGATTTTGGAGAACAAGGCTTGACAGCAACATTGAATTGTTGCTGCTGCTGCAGTTGCTGTTGCTGCTGCTGTTTTAGCCGGCTGTCTGCTTACGTAAGTCGCTTTTAGCCCTGCTGAACGGCGACTTCTACAACGCCTGTTGAGCAACATTCGCACACACTCGCTCGCTACTGCCAACTATCGACAGTTATCGCCATAAATTTGGACACCCATCGCAACGGGCAAATGCAAAAAAGTGTCGTCAGCTTTGGACGTCAGCGAAATGGACAAATTGTCTGTCTATTGAAGTAATAGCGGACAGTTTGGCCATCGCTGATTCCACTTAGTGATGAACAAGAAGCGTGAATCACGATTTGAAGTGCGATTTTCCTTCTAAAATAAGTATTTGCCTAGACTGTTACTTGAAAATAATCGCAGAAACAGCAAAGCAAAATTAAACTTTTTGAGCACAAGACACCTTTTCGCTTATTCCATACTTATAAAGTAGATAGTATATTATAAAAATATCATAGTTTTTAAGCTTGTATATTTCTGTATTTATATATATCGATAGTTTGCCTGGTTTTAACATGATTCATTTGCATTATTAACATATCTTATAAATTCCCAAAAAGTTTCGCAAATCTGCTACAATTCATTTTAGTATAATTAAAGAAATGGCCACACGCTTGACCCATCACTAGCCCCTTCTTCCCTCTTTTCCATTCATTGTTGCAATTTTTTTTCGAAAGTATTTTTTTGTTTTTTGGCAAATCCTTTCAATGTTTGCGCTGTCACGAAGCAAATATATTCACGACCCTCCATTCAAAAACGCCACCAACCCACCCAAAGCTGTCTTTGTCCAGTGGAGTGGCCAAACTTAAGCTAAGTAAATATTTTTAAGGCATATTAAAAATAAATCACCAAATATTTGAAGGCAGGCGCCCCATTGATTTGCCGAGGCATTAAATACCCAACGAAAATCGGGCCAACCCTCGCAAAGCACAGTCGCGTGCTTTGAGTAAACAAAATGGTAGGACTAGGGGAACTTTTGACGTTGGAAAATTAGAAAACAGTGCAACAATTATTTCTATTCCAAACTTCAAAACACCCAGGCAAACTAAGAGAGATAGAATCACCCCACTCTATCTGCCAATCAGCCAAAGTTAAGGGGAAAGTGGCAAGAAAAGATGGTGGGTGTGGCGGATGAGGATGAGGATGAGGTGTGGGTGGGGACTGCGGGAGGACTGTGCCCGCGAGCCTCAATTTTGAGGCAGCCCCTCGTTACCGCCCCACCTCCTCCATCAAGAACTAACGCAATCATCGACTGCCAGAGTCTGAAAGCAACCACCAACCAAACGACAAGCGACAAATGCCTCATCAACTCGCTCCTCTTGCCGCCAGAAAACAACGACGCCATTGCTTTGAGCCAGAGCTATGTGGCTATATGGCTATGGCAACAGACCCAGACCAGACCAGACCCATCCTTATGCCACCCCGACTCATCCACAGCCTCATCCACATCCACATCCACGTCACAAAACCCAAAAGTGTCAATCCAATTACCTGTTCGAGCGCCGGAATCTTTTGCGACATGTTTCATAACTGTGGCAGCGTAGAAAGACTTTCATTTTCCGGGGCGAACAGCGATGGGGACGGACATCAAGGGATGCAGTGGCTTCCGAACTCCAAATAAGATAACTTAGTTTGAAAAGTGTGCAAAGCTTAAGGGCATTACTCTCTATATACAAAACCAAAAGAATATATCGTAGAAAATACCCATGTTCCATGTACGTTTTATTTAACTATTGGGTAATACAAGATTAACTAACTATAAAATTTAAAAGAAAATCTGAATAACTCATGCACAAATAAAACCCCAATAGAAACCTTTATATTCCTGCATCCCTGGGCATCTAAGCCCATTCCATTTTGCCATTTCCATTGCGAGGGGACCGAGCATGCTTCGTTGGCCAAGCGGAGCAGCGGATGGGGAATACTGGGGGATACTGTTGCCAATGGCGTTTATCAATTTGCCAGCTCCAGACTTCCGCTGAGCAAGGGAGATGGACAGAGGCCGCCGACGACGGAGGACGGCCCACCCACAAAGAATCCCACCGAGTAAAAACCCAAGCCATTTCCATTCAGACTCGCCGTGGTCCACTCATTAACACGTGTTTACGTAGCCAGTCCTTTCGATCTCGACGCGACGCCAATAACAACCGATAACTGCCCGATCATGATCTGCCCAGTATATATACATAAGTAGAATCCCTAGCCCAGGTTCATTCACCAACGATTCGGTTTCGATTCGATGATTATTATTTTCATTGTTAATATTTGTTACACGCCTTTTGTTCAACTGGCATGCATCCCTGCCATGCCATCCAATTCCATCTGAAAACTGCACTCGAGAGCTCGAGGCCCGTTGATTGCCGATGATGAGGATGATGATGTTGGTGATGACTCAATGTGCGGCTCCCGATCTCGAGGCACCGAGTGCTTATTTAGTGACTGGACGAGATCGGAGGCTCAGAACTGGAAACTGGAAACTCAAAACTCTAAACTCGAGACATGAGACACTTCTGGCTGCCGTTTTGGTTGTTTGGGCTGTTTGCTCAGCCACTACAGAACCGAAACCTGGAGCCAAAACTCCCGCGATTGGGACCGCAAAATGGGCCCTGAAGTGGCGCAGACAATTCCCGGCTCCATCTCCATCTCGCACTCAAGTGCAGCAAGATGACCAAGTTAATTTCGAGACGGGAGGCCCAAACCGCGGAGTGGTTATCAATGGGGGTCTGCAGCTTGGCGGCGTCTGCGGCGATGAGCCCAACTGGTAGCCCTCTAATTGATATAGCTAAATGGCCGTCTATGTTGCAGGCTGCAGGTTGCACGTTGCACGTTGCTTGTTGCTGGATTGCAGGAGGATGCAGGCTGGAGGATGAGGCCTAGAGACATGTTTCATGTCGCCAGCGCGTACGTGGCAATGCGTAGAATTCCATATAAAATAATTAATGAATGTCACAGCAAAATGTTTCGAGCGAGTTCTCCTCCAGCTCGAGCTACAGTTCCTGCTCTTGGACTCGTCCTCGACTGATGCCGTTCTTGCTGCTGCTGATGATGATGAGGCCTCCGACTCCTGTTTTCCCCTTCTGGGGTACGTGTCTCCTCCTCCTTCTCCTCACATTCTCCTCCTGCTCCATTCTCGTATCGTTTTGCCAGCATTGCGCGCATATTTGGCGTCAATATTAAGTGAAACTGATGGATGCCTGAAGGCCCTACAGGCCTCCTAAATGCACTGGGAGAAAAAAAGCCTATCTAGGGACAAGCTCCCAGAAATTTTTCATAGTAGGTGCACCACAAGTCTTTTGTCTACCTAGTAAAACATACTTACAGACTTTAATATGCATTAGGTAAATGACTTTTAAACAACATCACTAACTACTTATCTTGTCTCACCGCAACTCCACTTCACTTCACCTTAGTTAAGTATCCTTTGTTCGCAGTGTACCGCGTCTGGCAGTCGTCCAGGTAGGGCCCATCTACGTCTGCCGGCCCCTGGTAAAATGCGAAAAAATAATTTTGAAGCACACTGTGGCATGCAGCAAATGACAGAGAATGAATTCGTGAAAATATTTGCGTGTGTGTCGTATGGTTACTGTGACACTTGCACATACACAAAACCCGGACACGGAGCCACTCTACGTGGATGTGGCTCCTTGGCTCCTTGGCTGCTCTTTCGATTCGGGTTTGAGTCCCAGTCAGAGTCTGAGTCAGTTGGTCGGATGGTTCGTCAGGTAACCCGGCCCATTCAACATGCCCTAAATGGATGCAAAGGAGGTTGCCAGCTTGCATCGAGAGCTGGAAAAAATGCTTTACACTGCTTGTTGTCTGTTGTCTGCGTAGCAAATTTGTAAAATTAAACAGTCAACAGAATGGCTGAAAGGAGTGGGGGAGACAATCAAGCGAGGGCGAAAGACCGAGCCATACTTCAATTAAACCAACTTCATTAAATTTCAGCTAACAAAGGCGTTGGCCAAAAGGGGGTTGGCAGAGCACTGGGATCGGGAAACTGGAGATGGAGCCTGGCAGAACTCGTCATCATCACGGCTGTTGTTGCACGTATATGTGGCGTAGACTGAATTCGCTTAGATTGGAGCCAAGAGCAGAGAGTGCTTGGAAATTGTCAGTAAATTGGCTCAAGCAATAGCAATAACAGCAACAACAATAGCAACAAAGATGCCATCAGCAACAACAACAAGCACAACATTAGCAACAACACATAGCTAGCAGAACAAAAGGGAAATTCTAGGAGCAACATTTTACTTCGATTTCTGCATGTTTTGTGTCTTGTCAGCAGAAATTTGCTTATGCCAAGGATGGGGCAAGATGTGGATATTGGCTAAGGTGAACCAACAATAAGAACAACATAAGTTCAGATAGGTACACAGGGAGAAATCGAAATTGGGGAAGGGGAATTGAATGCCAAGGAAGAAGAAAGAAGGAGTCCTTTGAACAAAAGTAGGATATTAGGGGATAATATACATATGAGCTTAGTACGGAGAATATATTATAGATATACAAGTATGTGGCATAGGGAAATGACTTATTCGGTAGCTACACCGTACTATCCACATTTTTTGTATATTATAATAAAATATATAATATTATAATAAAATATTGAGTGTATTATTAATTACGATAAAATATATTAAAGTGATTGATAACAACTTTTCACAGTTACTTATCACATGTGTTAAGTGATGTTTTATCCTGCCAAAATGTATCTGTTGATTCCTTTTTTATGACCACCAACTTCCGTTGAGGTCATCTCTGTTGGTCAACATTATCAATTGGGTGCGAATTCCCTTCCAGAAACAAGCAAGCCCAACAAATTATCCCAGTTACTGCCCCATATCACTCACTTAACACCTAACAGCTTCCAGCTATCAAATGTCGAGCAATCGAAGAGACAAATCACATGAACGGGAAGCCACCCAGAGCAACCAATTTTTCCCTGAACTCTGATTTCCCCGAGAAAACGAAACTTTTCCGTTCCAAATTATGCTGTTATCTTCATTAGGCCGACATAAGTGCAGCACAAATGCGCTACCCAAAGGAATTGGCCCCAAAAAACCATCGATAGGACAGTGAAAATTGTTTATAGAGCAAGGGAGGCGGACAATGGTCAAGATGGGGTCACTTTGGTGTTGTTCTTTCCGGCCTTGTTTTTTCCTTTTTTGTATCGATGCCATTCTTAACGCCTAAAATATCAAGAGTGTCAACGTCTTTATGTGCGGGGCGTTTGTCCTTCGCCTCGGAGAAAGGAAAATTTATAAGTGGTGGCAGCATTTTCCTACTCACACACATATGTGCAGTGTCAGCGCTTTTGGGCTTTGTGTGTATGTGTGAGTGTGTTGCTTTGTTGACTCAAAGGAAATCACAGCCATGTTTTATTGGCTTCTCCACTGTTCAGCTGGTGCTTTTAGCTGTAATGCGTATTTGACAAATAAACAGTTGATTTGCCCGGGCAACGATAGCAATCGGTGGAGGGCAGGAACAGGATCCGAACCAGCAAGTAGTTAAGTTGTTTGATGCTGGTAAACAAGTAATCGCCAGGAGCGGCGAACAAATCGCAGTCCGAGATCCGATAGCTTCTTAACTCCGGTTAAGCTCTCCCCGATGTGCAAACAGGTCAAAGTTGAGTTGTCCATGCATAGTTTTCCCGTTTTTCCAGGCGGCAAACGGTTGTGGGTGCAACTCCTCTCAGCTCGGCATCTCGGGCATTTTAAATTTACAAATTCCAGGCGTGCACATAAAATCAACAGACAACACTCAGGAATTGCCAGGAGGGAGTATCCGTGGTCGATGTGTAGGGAATCTGAGCACAGAGAAGAAAATGTTGGTAAATATAAGTTACATCTTACTGTCTAAGCTTAAACTTGCAACTTAGTTATATATTCAACTAACTATACAAAAAATGTTATAAATTCCATACATTGGTATATATGGTGATACTTTAAGAGCTTGTTCAATCATGGATTGAGAACAGTCAAAATATTTAATTAAATGTTTAGCTATGGCTTCTTTAATCCCAGTGCACTAGCAGGTCGCCCCTACACATGATGTCTGACCTAACCTACAACAAAAAGGGGCAGGAATCCGGCGTGATCCCAGCACGACGAGGACTTTCCTTTTTGTCCTGGTCCAATATCGATTGGCTGCTAGATGCCGGGAGCCCTCCGAGTTGGCCGCTCAGATGGGATGGCCATTAGCATGCAGGTCGCATCCCGGGGAACGCAGAAACTTATTGATTGACACAACTTCCAGTGCGCTGGCATTTCATTTCGGGGTCTTCACATTTTTTCGCCGAACGCCGGAAGCGCTGCTTAAGTTTTTTCCTCCTTTTTCTTTTTTTTTTTTTTTGTGTTATTTTCCTCTTACTCGTATTTGTTATGTTTTTGAGAGATTCTTCGTTTTTCGTTATTTTTAGGGGTCCAGTGACCGAAAATCTTTTTTCAACTTTTTGGTCTGCTTCGGTTCTCTGATTACGGGGCCAAAAACAATGAAGCTGCTTTGTTGCAAATTTAATGAGCATAACGGTAAAGGCTTTTGATGAAACAATACCAATTGAAAGCTGAAAGGCTGCATTTAACAAGCAGTCGTAGATCTTATCGTCCCGTCGTCATATTTGCGGCGACAGTTGAGCCTCAGAAGCCTCTCAACTTTTTGGCCAACCAGCAACAGAAGATGTCAGCGAAAAAGGTGCAGACACTGCGGACTGGGGACTTGGGATCGAGGAGGACCTCGTCGTTGAATCCTCAAGCCAGCGCTCACATCCCGGCAGGCACATAAATCGTCAGCTGTCAAATGGCGAAAAATGTCTGATCGGGCAATTCGAATGGCGTGCTGGTCAAGATCGGAAGTGCGTAACATCAGCTATTCCAAGGAGATGAATGGTGCGGGCTATATTCAGTCCCCCGAGGAGAAGATTGGGGGGCACTGGGGAGTCCACGACACTTATCTTGCTCATATAATGCTTACACTTAGTCTTCGGTTGGCCCCTCTATGCTACAAGGATTAGTGATGGCAGTGTGAAATCTATTAAGTTGGATAAAGTTATGGTATGCAGTATTTACTTTATATATTATTAATTAATGGTATATTCAAATTGAGAAAATGCCTAATAAGCATACGTTTTACCTTGCACATTTTGAATTTTCCATTTGAGCTGAGAGGTATGCAGCCTAGTGGCCTGGATTGAAGTCTAATCATTTATGAAAAGGCATTGCTCGTGCTATCCGTGATTCATTTGCATCACGATCCCATCCCCAGATGCGATTTAGTGCGATGCGGCGACTTGGTGTCAAGACATGCGCCGCCGTTGGGAGTACTGCGCGTGATTTAGTCGAATTCACGAACTTAATGAAGCCCTTTAAATCACGCAAACTTTTGCGCCACTTAGAAGGCAGGCCAGCGCGGACCCAATCCTCCCGATTGAGCCACAACAACTAGTCAGAGCTCAGGAGGGGAATTTAGGCGGGGCAGGAGCCGGAGGAGCAGGCCAAGATCTCATTAACACCACGCGGGCATAATTAAAGCCGACGGGGCACCACAAAAGCCCAATCGCGATTGCAGTGCCAGTAGCAGGCGGCATGCAAAAGCCCAAAACCAAAGCGTGCACTGAGTCCAAAGATTCCCTCCAAACAAACAAAAAAAATAAACTAAAAAAAAGGCTAAGAAAAAATTTCCAAGGAGATGCAATCGAGGCAACGACCAAGTTTCCAGCAGGCCAACTGGCGCTAAGTGTTGGCCGGGCTTATAATGAGCAGGATATGCTCGCCTCCAAATACTCGTTGTCCCTTGTTTCGCTGCAATCTTAATAGCTTATAACCATGTTTGCCCGGCCTCTGTTCTGTTCAGCCGTTTCTGATGATCTCCCGCGACCTGGAGAACAATGAGCTCGAGAAACTCAAAAATATCCGCTGCTAACTTTTCAAACTTGCCACACAACTGCGGTTTTGAATCGAATCGAATCGTTCGATCCGCATTTGTGGCTGACATTTCTGGCCAGTTGACGTACGCATTGATTGATCGATGACTGAAAGGATGGTCGAGTTGGGGGAATTGGGCAGAGAGATGCCCTCTTTAGTCACCTTTTGTTTCAGCTCTTTCCCCAGAAAAACAAAAGGATGTCCTCCTTGTGATTTTACAGTTCATATCATCAAAATATTTAATACTGAAGGAAAAGTGTTACACAGCATGGGATTAAGTACATTTATATACACCACAATCTTTAAATAACAAGTGGTATCAATTAACTTCTTAACCTTTTAAGAGCCTGCAATTTCTTTCAATTAGATAAGATGGTCACACCGGCTTTGCCCCTTGCCAAACTACTTGGAATCCTGAGAAATCCTTGGAGAAATCGTCTCGATAAGATAGTCACATAAAAAAGAAATCTGTATGCCCCGGTCACTCCCCATTTACCCGCGATGATAACGTGGTCGAAGAACCCTACGATTGCTTAACCAAAGCCAACTACTCTTTGTATCAGTTGGCCATTAATTTCGATTACCACGCGGCAAGACACACGACCTGGCGGAAGTGCTGCTCATCGCCTGGCAAACACCAAAGTCCTGGATCCAGGAATCGCTAGGACCAGCCAGGACCCACTAATAAACGGACATTTGTAGCGCAATCAATTGTTTCGAAATTGTTGTACACCATTATGCTCATTGTGCCCGGGCTGCTAAATGGTTATAGCCTGTCATAAGTTGGCCAGGGGTGTGCTCCTTACCCCGAACTCCTCACCCCGCACTTTGGACTTCGGGGCTCAGGATTGCGGACTCAGGACTCTGAGCTCACCCCCCGATTTCATGGCAATTCCCAAATGAATATGCAAAAGCCGAGCAGGATATCTCATGGCCGTTTCCGTTTGCACAATTATGTTTATTAAGAGAAAAGCTGAAGGAGGGAACGGTATGGAATGGAAGCCCAAGGAAGGCAGCGCCCGGCAATCGTCAAAGATGATTTAGTTACTTCCGTTGGACGCAGGAGCGTGGGCTCCGGCAATAAAAATATATTAGTGCAATTACAGCCAGCCAACTGAGCAGGGCACACATAATATATAGTCAGTGGCCTTATTTAGGCGCCCTTTTTGACTCCTGGACCAGATAAGACCTGTAATATATGGAATATGGGATGCTAGTTTCGGCATGGGAATATATATTAAGGAAAAATATTAATTACAGTAAGTGTTGTACTTGCTCCTTCACCTTAATGAAGAAGCCCCCCCTTTCATCTTTCTAAAAGATACCTTACTTTAGGTGAGATTATACTATGAATAGTATGTATCAGGTAGCAAGAAAATATATATATTATCTTATCAGTAATTTTCTATTATTATAGATGGTAGGAAAATAAAGTTGTTCGTTGATGCATTATTTTTGTTATATCTTAAGAAATCATAAATTGTGTATTTATTTTTTACTAGTGTAAATTACTTTCCCAAGGATATTCAAGGAGTATCGTCATTACCATTTCTTTGTTAGTAAGTTTCATTTGTTTTTAAGCATTTCAATTTCCCTATGGGGATTTGCAAGCTTGGCGAACTTCCCTTTTGGCCTACAAATGCCTATTTATGTCGGCTCGGTCTGATTAGGCCAGAAATTTGGCTGTCGATTTACGAGGCGTGCCACTTCCACTACTTACTTAGTTTAGTTTACAAGTTTCGCTCTAGAGAAACACAAACAAAAGAAGCTTAAGTTTGAGTTGGAGATGCCGATGCCTGCCGTAGATAGACAAAAGGCAGCCGTTCAATTTGCCTAAATTGGCTCGTGTTAATCAGAGTCTGAGGAAAGGACACCCAGGCGGCAGGACCTTAAAGCGCCGGCTTTTAAATTGCCCGAAGTCAGTGACGGGGCACGCAATAACCCCGCCGAACTGCAGACAATCAATCTTACTTTGCGCTTTAATTCAATTTCGATTGTGACATCTGCCTTTGGTCCTTACGCAGGAGAGAATCAGAAGGATCCGGCGAATCGGCAGCGGCAAGGACACTGCAGCCTTGTGAGCTCTGCACTTTTGGCAATGCGCTTCGCTCAGGCGTGCCACTTGCAGGATTAACGACTGCGGCTGCAATCCGTTTGCCGTGTCCTTTGCCTTCGCCTCCACGCACCGCAACCCCTTCTCTTCTGTACACAGTGCCAAAAATTGGCATACAAATGGAAATAATCTAATTTTCCAATAAAGTAAAATATGCAACATTTCAGAAAAGAAGTTACAATGCAGACTAATTATAGTTGTTAGAATAGAATCATAATGTAAT
Source organism: Drosophila simulans (assembly GCF_016746395.2). Lineage (NCBI taxonomy): Eukaryota > Metazoa > Arthropoda > Insecta > Diptera > Drosophilidae > Drosophila > Drosophila simulans. Next base: position 6,752,160 of record NC_052522.2, read on the forward strand.
TATTTAATTGTAAATAAACCATATAATTAAATTTTCAATATTTTGGTACTGTAAATATTATTACGCTAGGGACTTTAAAATTTGGTATACCTATAGGTAATTGATTTATTTTCTGCCAGTGCGCTCAACTCCTCCTTTCGCTGGCATTTTTTGCGTTGTTTTGTCCTGGATGTCCTGGGAGTCCTCGGTGTCATGCGTGAGGGCAGCGACTGCTACTCAATTTCGGCGTAGTAGTAACGGAGGCAGCAAAAAATTGACAGTCGCCCAAAGGATATTGTGACAGGCATGCTCGGCATTGCGACGGTGACAGGCGCAGGACAAAAGGCGGAAAGGCTCGCCGAAAAAAGGGGTGGCCAGCGAAAGGATTTCAGCTGCGGGGGAGCCGACACAGCGAAAACCCCGAGTATGTGTGCATGTCAGTTATTAGAAAGTCCACTAAACGATTTTGCCAATCGAATTTCGGCAATCTCACAAGCGGCCAAAGGGGGCAAAGGATATATGTATGTATGAATGTACGTATACGATTCAGTCCCAAAAGGGGTTCACTTGACCGGAGCCAAAGTTAATCGGAAGTTAATACGCCCTGACTTGCCAGATTTGTTTGTGCCGACTCACAATCGAAACTATTCCAGATGGAATTTTCATTAAAATCAGCTCATGACCGGGATACTTTCGGGGGGTTCTATTCTATTCGCGTAGGTGGTTGGGTTCAAATGCTTCCCGAAACTAATGAGAAATTCATAAGTTGTCCACCAACAACCCCGAAGGGAATGTCTTTTCTCGCGCTTTGTGATCGATCACAATTTCTGTGTACTTAATAAATAATTGCAAAATAATTATGCGTGTTGAAGGCGACACAGAACTGCCCAAAAAGTATTCTAGACCAAGTCGTACGGGCACAAACATCTGTCACGAAAAGTTGGTCGAAAAGTAGTAGGAAAGTCGTGGTTGGATGGGCAGTAGCCGAATTTTCGGTACTCTTAGAGAATAGGCAGTACAAAAATTGGTTTGATTCCATATAAAAATGTGAATAATATGTGTTATGCAATATTTAATGCTTTAAGGTAAAGATTATTCTAATGAGCTAAACATGAACATATACAGCTGTAAGGAGAGTATATCAAGGTAAATCCCTATTTTTTGTTAGCTTTCCTATTCTAAGCTAAGCCGCATCCAAACAGACTAATCTGCTTCCAGGATGATCCCATCTCAACTGGCCCTCATCTAATTAGGATTCCGTATCAACCTAGCCATCTATGCGACAAGTCCATTGTCATAGTTATCATACCCTCTGGGTAGGGCATAATGAGCCAGCTCCTGATGCCGCTCTCCACTCGAGCACACACGGTAACTTGCGCAAATTTATTTGATAGCCGCCGGCATGGGACTGAGGTACTGGGGAACCCAGGACCTCGAGAGCACAGGATCAGAGCTAGCCACTCCTGGTAATTGCCACACTCACACACACACAGAGGTCCTGTGGAGTGGTGGCAATTGTGAGAGGATTGCCTGCATCTTGCGACGATTGCCGCAGTAGTTTGACAAAATTACCAACACTTTTAGGTCGATTGCCGAATTTCAATTCTCGTCAAGAGAGAGCATCTGTGCGGGATTCTTGGCCCGCGGCTAAATACGGCCAATGAGCCGTGTGCCTCTCCTGTTGACAAAAGGTCCTTGATGGATTCCGGATTCCATATCCATTGCGCTAGTGGCCAGCATTCTCGCAATTATGGTCGCAGAAGTTGGAGTACGCCTCTCATTTCGATTCTGATTATGATGGCTCCGGATTGGGGAATCTGCAATTGAATATTTATGAATGGCCATGGCAAACGGGACATGGTTTTTGGGGCTACAGCTGTCGCTGATTCTGTTCCTGATCAAACGGCAAGTGTAATCAGTCGGGTGGTCGACTTTTTTTTGTTGGTTTATTTTTTTGTTTTTGAAAGGCTATTCCCTCCACCGTCGCACATTTTATTTGGTGCGAAATTCGATTGTCGCTGATCAAAGGCGAACGCACTTAAAAATGCTAAATTGAATTTGCCGCTACGACGCCTCCCACAGCAGGTCCTGTTCGACGAACAGCATGTCCTGGTCCTGTCCTGCTTTTTGGCCTGTTCCGGCTAGCTTCGCCATGAAAATTGGGCTGAACATTTTCATCACATTGGTCGGCGGAATTTCCTGGTTTTTTGTTTCGCCCTTTTTGTTGGTGTGAAAAACACATTAAGACTCATTTGGGCGTCAAAATGTGTGAGGATATCTGGCGAATCCCGCAGGATTTTCAATTTGAAAGTGCACCAAAAAAATGCGTGAGGCGGTGAGAGTGCTGCACAGCCCATACACTTTTTATTAAATTAATTGTTAAAGTGCTTGACGTTTTTTTTTTAATAAAAAAATATTTAAAAAAAAACAGTATTTCCAAATTACCAAATTATCACATTATTATTATTTAATTATTATTATTATTATTATTTCGTTAAAATTATATTAATATTAAAACTATAACTGTATACTTGCATTAAAAGTACACAAAAGTTAATAGGTCTTTATGACTATATTTCGAGAGTCTTAAAATTGTATATTTATTTCTTATCATCTTTTCCCTCAGTGTAAAGTGTCGATATTTCTTTGACATACCGCTGACAATGGTCGATTTTGTAGTGCACTCGCTGCTGTGCAATTTGTGCTTTTTTGAAGTGCCGCACACAAAAGTGCGTAACTTATAGCCCCGGGTCAAATTACACACTCTCACTTGCCTCGAGTGCCCATTAACAGGTACTTCAGAGTCCTGGCAAATGCAACCCTCTGCCCAAAATACTACTATATGTATATATGTGTGCGTGTGCTTACAAAACCCTTTGCTGGTCCATGAATGGCAAATACCAGCATTTGGCATGAAACATCTACAAGATTTAACGCCGCCGTTTTCATTATTAATGATTAATGATAAGCACACCCAGAGTCACACGGCGTATACATCGCAGTTTGTGGAGTGGAAAAAGCAACCCTTCTGCACGCGCTGAATCTTTTGGCAAACACTAAGCGCCGCTTTTCGCGCCTTTCCACGTGATTAAAGGCAAACGAGGTACAAGGATGCCAGGATACACACGGGATTCGGTTTGTTGGCGACATCAGAGGAAAGTCTCTTTGTAACCAGGAATCCAAATATCGGCACTTTCACACGCAAATGTACGTACTTCGGGTTCACGAAAGGGTTAAGCTTAACCCGCCGCTCGCAAAAGGCGTTGCCCAAAATATTTTCCTGTGGTGGGTGGTGTTTTGGGTGGACCTTGTATTGGGGTGGTTGGTGGCTGTGCGGAGCGTGCGTTTGGTCCGGTTTGGTTCATTAGAGCGCGATGATTGCCCTCATTTGGGTTAATCAAGTGTTGATATTAGTTTTATTGTATTACTGCAATTGAAAATGAAAATGGAAGTGGAAGAAGGCGGAAGTGCCGAATGAGGAAACAACAGCAGCGCATTGCGATTATCGAGGGTTTTGCAATGAAAACATTTCTGATTACGATTGCATTTTCAGTTTGTACTTACTTTTTTGAAAAAACGATATTTTTACGTTTCAACATTGAAATTCAGATTTTTACCCGAAGGCTTTAAATAATAAGAATTAATTGTATAAAATAAACTATTTATGGTTTTTTAAATTTCAGTTCACAAAATGTATTACATTTCTGATGGAAATGAAGTTCTGGATCCATTTTTAAAAATACAAAATATATAGTTTGCTAATAATTTATATGATTTTAGTATTATTATCAAGAAAATATATTAAGAGTTGTCTACATCCTTTACATTTCCAGAAAACTTTTCCGTTGAGCCGCCGCTTTTGCCATTTGTAGCGCTTTTTGCCACTTACGCAGCTTCCATGCCATTAAGACCACCTTGGGTTCCCCCTCATCCCTTTCACACCCCCTCCCGCACCCTCTCTTACGTACACCTACCCCTCTGCCCCCCTCCCACAAGCGGCAGACTCTCCCCTGGCAATGCCAACTGATAAAAATTGATGCAAAATACGCAAAAAGTCGCGAAAATCCTCGTGGAAAAATTTCAAAATTTTCACAGCTGATTTCGCTATAGTGACAGATAGGTAGCGAGTGTGGGAATGGGAATGGCAATGGCAAGAGGATTCTGGCTGGTAGCTGTAGCTGCCTCATGCTTTTGCATATGCCTTAAACCCCCTTTTTGGGAAGCAACCCCCACCCCACCCATCGCCATCGCCCATGGCACTCAATGTGCATGGCATTATGTGCTCCGCTTTGTTCCGCCCACTCACTCCCTGCCGCCTCGCCTCCTTGTTTGTTTGCATTTGCGTATCATCGACGCATGTCGCGACGCCATCCTTGGTCCTGCGATGTCCTGGCCGCTCGTTTTTGGCCCGGGTGTCCTGGATGTCCTGGGCTCGAACCCAGGAACTGGCCATACCGATCGACCTCTTCCCCCTGGCTTGCTGCCTGTTTCTGGTTGCTGGTCGTTGGTTGCTGCTGACAACAATAATTCAGGCGAATTGCGTGCTGGATGGGAAATGCCTTTAATCTGTTGGAGTTGCCAACTGTCACGAAGCGAAATGAAATGGAAATCACACGCACTAATGGCGGAGATGCTCTCGCCGGGAGGAAGAGGGCTTCCAGTAGGTCCACCATACACCCATTCCTGTCAAAAAAAAATCCTCGTGGCCCCGCTGTTTTACCCTTGTTAATGGTGGCTTTTTATTTCTTTTTTTTTGCAAGAGATTAAATATAAGGACACTCCCAATAAATAACAAATATATTTGAACTAAACTGAATTATAATATTAAACAATAAGCCTGTGAATTTACTTTTTAAAACTTAAAAAAAATCCTTAAATATACCTATCTTTATTTATATCCGTTTCCGATCGAAAAACCCTTAATACGAGTCCATAAAATCACCCCATCTGTATATGACATCAGCCTTGACGCGATGTCTAATTCGATTTGTTCTACGCCAACACTTTCATAATTCCGCTGTCTATTACGGATACTAGCTTTGCAGCTCGACCTCATCCTCGTCCTCATCCTCATCCATTTCGTTATCCTGGACCTCATCCCGTGCCGCTTTCTGTCTTATCTGCCATCTTTTTACGCTGTTGGTAACCTCAAGCACTGGGCTCACCCTCTTTTCATGGGCGGAGTGTTCCTTTTTTCATACACTTGCCTGCCTGGTCTTTTAGTCCTTATCGGTCGCAATCAATCTGGCCCGGTCCGTTCGTATCTCAACTTTTGCGTTTTTCAATCTGAGCATTTTTACGGGGGCTAAGTAAGTTCCTGCGATGGTCGCCGCCCTCAACTCTCAATTTTAATGCTGGATGTCTTTTCGGCGTCGCTGTCACTTTCGCTGGCATCAAGCTTCAGAGGTGGTACATTAACCAAAAGAACAGTTTAGTGAAAAATACATAGGAAAATATATATAAAAGTTAGTGTTCTTTTAATGAAAACAATGATATTCACATTACCCAAGTTTCAAAGATAACCAACCACACATTTAAAATTTAAAAATTCCAGATTAATATTGCACTAAATCCTTCACTATTTTAGTTTCATACATTTATTGTAAATTAACTCATTGCTCTCAGTGTACAGGCTGCAGAACCCAGAGCTTAAAATGTAGAAAAGAAGGAAGGTAGTGGAGTGACCCCAGAGCTGGCCCAGCGGGAGGCCTTTTTTCCTGATGTCACAAAAGGATTCACTTGATATTCATCAACATCAGTGTCTGTCAAACAGTCAGTCAGAGAGCAGTCATTCAATACCCACCGAACCCCGGTCCAAAGCCCAGTCGAAACCGAGTCGAAACCCATGCGAAAACTTGAATCCGCAGCCCAAACTACAACGTCCGTTACATACCGAAGTGTGCATGTCAAGTTTGACTGTGGGCTGTGGCTTTTCTGCCAGCTTTTCCTTTACCCCCCAACTCCTTTATCACCCACTCCCCCCCTCCCCCTTTGTGCAGAGTGTATCCGTGTGGGTGGCGTGCAATTTGATGCAACAAGAATAGAGGTACGGAACACAAGAATTATACGAGTACGTATGCATAATGCCATTGGCGTTGGCGATACTAATCTGATTAGTGTCAGAACGGAAAAAAGAGAAAACTTGCAGACGGAACAGCCATTGACAGGCTTAGGCCAGTCGGATATATATTTATGAGCGATAGAGTTGCACTGGTACTGCCACAAAGTGTTGCATAAAGTGGAGGAACTAGTTCGCACTGATTTCAGTTGCGAGGGCGAATCCAATTGTTAGAATTGTACTAGAATAAGAGTAGATGGTTTTCTGATTCATACTTATTTCATACTACTATTTACAAGTAAACTTTTCAATAGTTTGTTATATTACTAATGATGAAAATTATTTTATATTTTGGGTGATCTTGTTTCAAATTAATATGCAAATATTTGATTAAATATGTAGAACTGTCAAGTTACTTAAATTTCACAACATAAAAGTCGACTGCAACCTGTTTTTGCAAACGATAAAAAGTCTCCTGCTGCGTTCAATTAAAAGGCATTTAAATCGAGCATTGGTTCCACCTTGGCCGAACCAAACCAATCCGCACCGATATGAACCAACCCCACCCCCCCAAGGACACCACCCGCCGGGCTGGGCCACCCCTGCGGCAATCGTCTGGCCAACTCCCACAACTCATTTCGCTTTGAGCGTCGTTTTAATTTAAAGGTATTTAAGGCGATCCATCATACGTATCAGTGAGAGACAAACCGGCCAGGGAGTACGACCTCACTACGCTTGCAACCTGATATGAGTGCGGCAATCTGTTGTGCAATCGCTGAGGCTCACAGCACCTCACTACCACCCACCCACCTCCTGCGTACGTCGCCCCCTTTTTGGGCAGCCCATCACCCCGCGGCGCATTATATTGGCCTGTCACAAGGGAGCAATTCGACGTCTCTGATGCGCCTTCTACCGCCGCTGATCCTTACACTGCACTGCGATTTCCTGGGTGGCAAAGGACCAACGCGGCAAAGGAGCAAAGGAGCTGAAGCGGACGCATTAGTGGCGGGTCGGTTGCGTTTGACTTCCAACACTTTTGGGCAATTGTCTCGCCCAGACGAGAACGGGAAGTGAAACAGGAACAGAAGGCGGAACAAACGCCGGAACATAAAAATGACAGAATAGGAAAAGGGATGTTCAAAAACGCCGGCATTGCAAAGGGGGAGGGAGAGTATTACACGGAAAAAAAAATTGTAGTCAAGAAAATAATTAAAAAGGATAGTAAAACATTGTATTCAACTCAATTATTATATAGGAAATATTTTAAATACATTTGTATATTAACAGAATAAATAACATACGTTTAAGTTATTAAAAAAAGACTTAAATATAAGGCTTAAATTTAAATATATTTGAATTTTTTTTTAATTTTCAAAATAGAATAAGCATTTTCTAGACTTTCTTTAAGATTTTATAAACTGATTTTCAAATACCTCAATACTTAAGGATGCTTTAAAAGCAGAACTTAAATATTCCACTTCTTAATTAATAATATTCCTTTAATGAAATTATTCGCTGCTAAATTTCTCTCAGTGCAGCGTTGACAAAAAGGCCTTTGCGTTTCATTTAGCAGCACTGCAGTGCAGCCACCCAAAAGAGCCAGCCAGGCAGCCACCCTTCGGCTTGGAATCTCGTGTCGCCTTTTTCTCGCGGTCTTAAAACGATGATTAGGTTGTTATTTTAATTTGCCCATTGATATAGCCTGGCTGACTTTGCCTTTGTGGGGTGGCTGGTGGCCGGGTTTGTTGTTGCCCTTGTCAATTTTCCGAGGGTGAGGGTGCAGCATTGTCAGCGTATTTAGCAGTCACGCCAAACCCAAACTCAAACCCAAAGCGAAAACCGGGGATCCGCAACGAGCTCAACTCGTCTTGGGCTCAACTACGCGTAACGTGTCCGCAATTTGTCATCGATTTTGTATTGCCGCATTTTAGGCGTTTTACTTTTTTTCTGGGGTTGCTTGCGGGTATTGGGGGCGGGGGATGGAGAAATATTTAAATTATACTAATTAATAAATTGACTTGCCAGTCAAATCATTTGGCACAAATGGTGTAATTATTTTCAACAACTTTTCAACCACGAACAGTAAAAAAGTTCTGAGTTTTATTGTAGATTTTAATGTCTATTATGATCAAGTATTTTCTTTCTCAACTCTGTCTAAAATTTATTACTAAATAGAAATATTTATATTATGTTGAATTCGAAAGCAAATGATTCATTAAAAATACTTTTAGTAGTATTTAAAGTTAAGTTAAATAAGTACCATTTTCCAATTATACTAATTACCAAATTGAGTGCCCAGTCACAGCGCTTAAACAAAATTTCCAAATTGCTTCAGAAACTTTTCCGCCAGCGACCTTGAATAGGTCCTTTCGTGTTGTGCCGCTTAAGCAAAAGTTTCCCGGCTTATGGCACTCTCATAATCAGCGTAGTTTATTTAAATTTATTTTAATGAAGCAACAACAGGCAAATGGAGTCGAAGGCAAGGAGCTCCCTTTTGTGTGGGGGCTACGCACGCGGAAATTTCATGCCCGAGCGAATTAAACACGGCAAAGACACGAAAGGGTTGCAAGGACACGTGAATGGGATTCACGGGGCAATGAAAGGAGCTGTGGCAAGAGCAGCAGCAGCAGGAGCAGGATCAGGACAGCGGTGTTAATGCTCTCGTCGACAAGTGCCCCCGGGAACTGAAAGTCCTGCGGCCGTGCAATGTCTGCGCCGTGAAAGGAGTAAATTAAATGATTAATACGCTTCGACTGTTGCCGGGTCTGTTTAATTACCCCGTCTCCGGGTTCTTCTGTCCGGCCATTCGTTACGGTTTTACGCTTATCAAGCACAACTGTCAGCGCTCACCGCTCATTAGAAGATGAAGGGACTTGAGCTGCGGAATCAGGACTATTCAAAAATCAGCCTGGATCATCTTTTCTCCTCTAGGATATAAGCAAACAAAAGGGATTTTTCCCAACTGCAAATCAAGAGGTCTGCAAAAAAAAGGCGACACACACATACATACATAGACAGACAGGAACCGGAAGCCGACCAAGCTGGCCATCGAGTGGGAGTTTTTTGCGGATGACCAATGCAAACGTTGGGGCTGCCCAGCACAAAAGAGGACTCTGTGCGTAATTTAGTGGAACAAGTTGTTTCCATTGAAACGGCAAAGAAGGTGGCATTTGCCCATTGCTATATAGAGCTAGTTCGTTGGAAGCAAATAGTTTTCAATAAGTTAGAATTCAGAATATAGTACCGCATACAAAATAACCAACATGTTATACAATCTATAAATTTTTGAGATATAAATTTTTGAAATCATAACCATTTTTCTTAAATTAATTGAAAATAATAGATATTAACTTCATAAAATGTAATTTAATCATATACAGAACTAGTTCCCCTTGAAATCCAGTCCAACGAAAACCAGGCACAGAAATCAGGCAGCACAAAAACCGAAACACGAGGCAGTCACGAGCAAAAACAAATACTAAAAATAAGCGAACTTTGTGTCCTGCCCGCCAGCCAAACCATGTGAGTGTGTGTGTGTTTTTATTCCCCAGCGCAGATGTGTGTGTGTTTGTGTGCATTACAACACTGGCTGTCAATGGCGGATGCTGTGGACTGACGACTGCCGGCTACCAAATACCGCTGATGATGACGAGAAACGAGAAACAGGACGAAAACGAGAATGAGAACGGCACGAGGACGAAAGCGATCCTCATTTGTATTCCAGACGCGTGTTGCAATGCGAGCGCAGCATGGAATGCTAACGAATCCTCCCACCTACCCCACTCGTTGATGATGAAAGTGGGTGTTCCCAGCGAGTGGGTGTGCGTGTGTGTAGGTCGGATATATAGAGGACGATGCTCGGAAAAGTTTGGTTTTTGTATACAAAATTAAAGCCACAGCTAAAAGCAGCTTTAAGTGGTAGCTGGGGAAAAAATGAAAGTACACTGCAAAAAATAAATCAATCACTTCAATTTGAAATTACTTTTTTATTTTCTTATTTTGTTATACACTTCAATTGTCTGCTAGAATCGTATGCAAGTTATAGAACCATAATACTAAAATTGACGTATCTAATCATTTCCCATGACAATATTCAAAAATTCACATTATACAAATTTTTTTAAGTATTTAGAAATATTTTTTCTAGATATTTAATGTGTATCCCTTTAAGAAGTACGTATACATTGTCAATCTATTTTTCTCAGTAACGTTTTGTTGAAGACAAGGGACCGAGCAAGAAAAGACACTGAGTCCTGGCCCCGAAGGACCTCCAGCTAATTGAAAACAGTTATGTGCGTCATATTTCTTGAAAACCAAAGAGCTCGTTGCCTGCTTTTGACAGCCAAAAGACTTTCGCCAACTTTTAACGCTCCTTTCTTTCTTTATTTTTATTTTTATATTTTTTTTTGCACCCATTCTTCGTATTTGCCTTTTTCCATTGTTTTGCTACTTTATGGCCAAGACGGCCATTTTGTGTGGCTCTTGTTGGCTGTGTTTCTGGCTTCCACTTAAAGTCCTTCGCGTGGAGTCTGCGCAGAGGAAGAACGATTTTTATGAGCCTTATCTGGGCGAATGGATCTCCTGAAGCTCGCGCCAAAACAAAAGTCAGCTGTTTCGTAAACACACACACACACACAGAGAGACGCCGAGAATGAGGAGCTCGTAACTCACATTCAAATGCAAAACTCGTGCGAAAATTCTGTGCCACTCGCTCTCGCGTTGTCCTTGCTGCACATCCTTGCCAGAGTGACGTCATGTCTATGTCGATTTGTAATTCAAAATTTGTTTTCGAATAGATATGCAAGGGGGTCTGGGCTTGGTAGTCGCTGCCGGAATTCCAAATTTGCTTGTAACCCCATTCCAATTGGCGCACGCGGCGGATACTTGATATGTTTATCTCGGCTTGCCATTTTCATGCAGCTCAACCAGCAGCCGTAAAAATTCAACAGTGTGCTTGCGAATAAAAAGAAAGCTGTGCAAAAAGAAATGAATTGAAATAAAAACGTAAAAAAATTTGTAGCGGCGGAAGGGCAAGGTTACGCGACACGCGATGACGCTGCTCCTGCGGCTCATAAACTAATTTATGATTATTACGCGAGTGCTGATTTTTTATGCCACCGACGTACAGTGAATCCTCGGTCAGTGGGATGAGAACGGGTTGCCTTCACACTCGAATGGGACTTTTATCCTGCGTTGAGGTAGATCACGAAAAAGTTTTTATTACAGCTAATTCATGTTCTCTTCTGTTTTCGCCTCAGCTCATTTGTTACTTTTTCTTTTCACACAAACACACGCATACACACACACGGCTCTTGGCTTTTGTTTATTGCGCAATTTTATGAGCTGGATGCCATAATTTGTTGTTAATATCGGAACAGGAACACCGGCGGAGGCTCGTCTGCCGGCGCCGGCTCTGCCAGTCGAGCTCATCAGTGATGCAGACGAGCATGTGCCCCACTGATACTGAAAGTTTTTATGCATTTTACTGAATGAGGATGCCGATGGAGCTGGCTGGCGAATCGGAGGGGAGCGGATCGGGGGATATGCAGCCTTGCTCTTGACCTTAGACATTTGCATGGGAAGCACGGAAGGAGGCTCGTCTTTAATTCTGGGAAAATTCGGGAGAATTTATGAAAATAGCTTGGATTATTGAACAAAATAAAGGGTACTTCCTGAGAAATTCAAGTGTATAGCTTCTATTTAACAGCAGCTAAATAATTACTTTATTATTATAAATTGAAACTTTAAATATCTGATATCTAAAACAGAAATAACTTATTTTTCAATTTTTTTTTAGCAAATACATAGTTTTTAACTATTTATCTAGCCTTATTTCCTTTGTCTCCCATATGTTAAATGCACTAGAATTTACTCCCTTTCGCCTTTTATCTGCTGTTCTTGCTAACAAAAATGGAAAACAAAACCAGAGCAATGCAATCAGCAAACTTAACAAATTTTCCAACAAACCAGCGCATAACTTTTTGCCAACTATAGAGCGACTGCTGCTCGCAGGACCTCATCGATCATAATTTCCAACTGGCTGTGATTTGTACCAAGTCCTTGAAGGAAGATGTAGAATCGCAAAGAGAGAGAACGAGAGAGCGTGAAAAAGGCGACAGCCGCGGCAGCAGCAAAGCGGAAAATGTTAAAATAACGCGCTAACTTGGTTACCAAGTTTGCGCATTTTTCACTCGGTTCGCTTTTCCTGCGCTTTTCCCGCATTTCCCCCCTGCCCTTACACTTCAGTTTCAGTGCCAGCGATTCGACTCGCATCTCAGAAACTCACAAACTGAAGGAAAATCCAATGGGGGGAGGAACGTTTGAGTTTTCCATACCCGCCTCCTCTTTTTTTTGTGCAATGTGGGCAAAAGTTTGGCGCTGCTGGCAGAGCGTTTATGCAAATTAGGTGCAAACGCATGCACAGTTAGTGGGAGCGAGGGAGCCAGAGAGATAGAGAGAAAGAGAGAGATAGACAAACGGGCAGACATTATCCTGGCATAACTTTCACTGCAGACAAGGTCTGAACTCCAGAACTCTTTCGGTGTGATTTGTACCACTAACTGTGCAGAGATCAAAAGGCGTCGGTTTGATTCATTCACTCCTTGCGAAATGGGATCAACCGCTGTCAAATCGTTGGGCTTATAAATGGAATATATTACCCACACCCCATTGTTTTAGGCTATTTCAATCAAAGCTAACCACAAAATAGAGACACAAACTAATGAAGTTTGTGCTGAAATAATAGTACTGAAAATGGACAAATACAAATAAATGTCAAACTGAAATATCATTTAAAAAATTTGGCTTTTAATACTAGCACTTTCAAAAATGTAAATAAATTATAATCATATAGTTTGAACATGAATAATATTCTAATTTTTCAGAAATAAATCCATATATACATTTACTTTTTCTTTGAGAACTACTAATTTGCTTACAATTGTAAATAAATCGCTGTTTTTGTGTGGGTAACTCGATTGCATTTCGCTCACTTTATGTCGCATATCAATTCATCATAAAATGAGATTTATGGCAAAAACAAAGGCCTTATCGCAGACAGTATTTATGTAGACAGGTTGCAATGACCCGAACCCCCTTCATTCCTCCGACAAAGGAGACATCCTGACAGACAGGCACGCTATTCACCCAAAATGACAAAAACACACACATACATGTGGCGACAGCGATTCGATGGCTTTAAAGTAGACACAAATCGATGTCAGTTTAAATTTTGCTGCTATTTTGCCTAGCCATACGGTATATCAAGTATACGCCCCGTGGTGGCCCCAAAGCTTTAATTAACTAATAGAAGAAGAAGCGGCAAATTATCAAAAGAAAGGTAAATTGAGGAAGGTGAAAAGGTGGAAGAAGGTGGTCTTTACATGCCCCTGCACCTCGATGCCAACTAGCAATTATTTATTATTTCGGCGTTGCTTTTGTTTCCACCGAAAAACGAATGGCAAAGGGGGGTGAAAATGGCAAGGGGGTTAAAAACAAACAAGAAAGAAAGGAAAAACTCTGGTCGAGCGGGGGGTTACTACCAATACGCATGCGTCCGATTTCCTGTTGCTGTGGCAACCCCCACATGGACACACACTTTTATCTATATACATATATCTACACACACACACACAGATATATGTGTCGAGAGCACCCAACGCAATATTTGAATATTCACGCATACCATAAACTAAATAGAAAGTGGGGGAATGGGGCGCAAATACGCGATGGGAGCTCCCTTTTCAGCCAGGACTTCGGTTTGTATTTGTTTGTTATTTGTCGCTCTACCCACCACAGTGTGCGTGTATCTCTACGTGAGTGTGCGTCCGTGTGATGTCCTTTCAACCCCCAAGCAGCCAACGCACGTCCGTCTGGGCCCCACATTCAGCTACCCCCCAACCCCATCCCTCGCCGCTCCACAAAGGTATATTTAGAGACCTGGCAAGGTGGCTATGTTGTTGCCATTTTGTGTAGGATTCCTTGGACATTGTAGCCAAATAGAAAAAGCCTGTGCGTGTGAAGGATACACAAATACAAGCGCACTGATTATGAGTACACGGAGATTGAATATTTAAATTGCACAGAAATTCAATTATGCAATAAAATGGCACTAGAAAGTTAACTTTAATAACACACGCAGTTCTAGTATGGTTTAATATAAAAAAATACGAAATTATACCTAATTCGTTATAAACTTGATTGTAATATTTTAACAAGTTGCATTTAAATCCTAATTTGTTTGCTTTTTATATTTAAAAAAAAAAAAAGCTGTTTAAGAATGTGTTAAAAGTGTTAAGAGTTGAATTTATTAAAGTATATAACCTACAATATATTTCTTGCCGTGTTTATATTGCTCGGATATTGTTTAATCGTCCTTTTGATTTCCATTTCCATACGCAATTTCTATTAATTGCCGCTACATTGATTAGAGTATTTGATTTCTTGTTTTAGTGGCCCATCAATCTGGCAATTGTAAATCATTTCAGTTTTTTTATGTTCCTGGCTCGCCACTCATTTTTATCGATTTGTGCAAAAAATGAATCAGAAAACATGCAAATAAGTCGATAGATAGGCCACTGGGGAGATGGGATTGTGCGACCCCCACGACTGCAAAAGGGTTAGGATTGACGGCATTTCCACACGGGCACACACACACACAAACACACTGACAGCCAGCGACACATGCAAACACAGACGGACACGGATAGGCCGAAATGTGTGCAGATTTCTATCTGCATATGTATATTCATATGCAGTGTTGGCGTATGTGAGTGTGATGGCCAAATGTGTGTTGGCTGGCAGGACACTAAAGAGACAGAGGCTGCCAGAGGGGTCCTTTTACGGAGCGATAAGAATATGAAATAGGATGTTCGTTCTATGCTAAAGTAGCTTTACAGCTGTGTGATACTATTATTAACTGTAGCTTTAAGAGTAGAAGTAATTTTTGTTGCATGCTCTTGCACCTTTACAGACTATTACGGAGGAAGTATTAAGGTAGTATTTATGTAATTATCCGTTGTATTAATTATCCGATATACTTCAGAACAATATAAAGCAATAAATAAATAAATACAAAAAAGTTTTCCTAAAGCTTTTAAACTATTTACAAATTAATAACAAATTAAGCTGTTATATTTCTAGCTAACCCTTTAACAATGTCATTACCCCCACTGCTCGTTGATTTCCCCGCCTCTGACCCTAACCAATCGCTTATAAACTCGCATATTTCAAGTGCCGGGCATGCATAACCACATCAGCACACACGCAATCCATAACTGTTTGCCACCCCGAAGCCCCCTTGGAATGTCCTGGCATGCCCAGGACCCAACAGGACCCCCTTCAAACCCTTCGTGTTACCTTGTATTTCGTTATCAATAAAGCGAAATTTAGTTTTGATTTCGTGTTTGTTGTTGTTATTGAAATTCATTGAACCAATTTTAATATTTTATTTGTTGCAGCACGCACACGGGACGCAGGAAGCTTAAGTGGGCGGGCCAAGGGGGCGGGGCAGGCAGAAGGACTCCAAACTAACGGCATGTGCAGCTTTTTATGTGAGTGTGTGTGCTTGTGTGGGTAAGTAAGTATTTGCATGCGTATGTTCATTTATTCGTGTGCGAGGATGTGTATGTGTGACCATTTCCGGTGGACGCCATTGTCGTTGCTCTTGTTCTTCCTCCTTTTTTCTCTCTCTGCATCTGCACTAGTGTGTTTGTGTGTGTTGTTTCTTGTGGCCTTTTGTTTTTGCCCACAGTTCGTTGTTGTTTTTGCGCATCGTAACCAAATTTGAATATCTTTTTTTTTTGCGCCCTGCAAATGGATTTTTTTCCACAGATTTTCGATGCCTTTTTTCCCAACTCTCTTTTGCGCTCTTTATCTTTTTGTGTGTATCGCTTTGTTCGCCTCGCTTATGATACCGTTATGATGTATTTTATTGCCATAACAAAACCAAAGCAGTGCCACCAGCCCGCCCCTTTTGCCACACCCCTTCTGCGAAGCGGAAACCGGCGACATTGTAAATTTTCTGTTGCCTTTTTTCCATTTCTCTTGGCCGCACTCTTTTTTTTCTGCAGGCAACCATTATAGAAATTCTGTTATTCCTATTCAGTTTTTGTATTTTTTCGGGTCCGAGGTAGAGCCTTTTTGTAATTGTTGTTGTCTTTGTGATTTGATTTAATGTTGATAACAATAACAGCAACAGCGAGCAAACAAATACAAGTATAAATAACCCCAAAAACTTTGAAAAAAAGGGAAGAATGTAGGAAGCCTGGAAAAAGAGAAAGGAACGGAAGAATCGCAAAACTTTCTTTTCAGTTCATTGGGGAAAAGTTGCGGGCAAGGGTTGACTTTTATAGTTCTGTCCTGATTCACTTTGATGGCCCTAATAACCAAAGCTTAATGAGCATAACAAGTGGCTTGTCGGCAAGGATTAGACCACGCAGGACATGTTTCCTTCGACTTTGAGTGTGCTTCTGCTATAAATTTCTAGATTTTCCCCTTTTTCGTGGTGCGTGTTGTACATTTTTATTATTTATTATTTTGACATTCAGCTTTTTTTGTGCCGCCAGTTCAGGTTTCCTTGCTTTCTCGTAAACACGCATATAGTTTGGTTTACAAAAGTAAACAAAAACCTTGTTGTAAGGGTAAAGAAGAAAAAGGCTATTCTGATTGCCTAAAGCAATAATTAGACCCCTTTATCAATGCCACAGAACTTTACTTGATTTATTTAAAACTTATAGCAATACGACATGTTAATGTAATTGTCTTGCTATAAAAATAAAAAAAATAACTTGGATAACATTTCAGTAATACCAGTAATTTACAATGTTGAACTAAATTTAAGGGTGTGTTTTTGCTTTTCAGCCAAATACATTCTAAGCAAACCCAAATATTAACAGTAAATTCAGCTAATTTAAATGGCTCATAAAATATGGATTAAAGTCGCCTTAAAGTATCCATATCCGGCTGCATTTTGCCAGCTAAGAGAGCCTCATTTGTTCGAGTGTGTATGTCCGTGTGTCTGTGTGTGCAACAAAGCAGTAGACAATGCGTAAGGATGCCCAAAAAGGATATGCGAGACTTGCACAGACAGCCGAGAGACAGACACCAACAACAACGCACACACCCACACATACATTTAAAATTATGCAAATTTTATTACGCAAACTGCTGCGTCCGTCGCTGCCCCCTCACCTCACCACCACACCGGCTCTGCGCCCTTCGTCCTTCGTCCTTGCAACAGGAAACTTGTCTTACACTCGCAGTTGAACGGCGCACAAAAAAGGACCTTACACCCAGAGTCAGAATGCAATAAGCAATTGCAGGACACTACAGCACGGAGCTGAAAAGGACGTATTTGCAGGATCAAGGGGTGTAGTGGGAGTGAAGGAGTGAAAGGCAGTGGGAGATGGACGATGGGAGGACAACAAAGCCCGGTCTCGTTTTTTCCTTGCCTTTAAATGAAGAGCAAAGCTTTCATTACGGGCAACAATGTTAAAATTATTGAGCACAAGCCAGGGAGAAGAAGAAGAAGAAGTGGAGCAAGAAGATTTCACAAAGCGTAAAGTGAAAAAAAAACGTTTACAAAATATGAATGGTTATAAAAGTTTGTAACAAAATCATAAGTCAATATAAATTAAAGTCGAATTTTTGTAAACAAAAAAGGATCTTAAATAATTTCTATTAACTTTCCGTTCTTAGGATATAACAAAAAAATAGATAAAACTTAACGTGACGATTTTGTTTTTAAAAATAGTGAAAGACTTTAAAATGATTTGTCCAATGCTATTCTTTCAGTGCACCAAACAAATGCACTTATTGGCCAAAAGCAACGCAGTCAGCGTGAAAATCGTCAAGGCGGCCTTTCCTTTCCTTTGGTTTTGTTCGTACGTCCGTTTAGTTTCTCCTCTCCTTATTGTTGTTGTTTATTGTGAGTTCTTTGTTGTTCTTGCCGTGCTCTCGCAGTGAAAAATTACCAAACGGAAATGCGCCTACAAGGCCGGAGTACCCAAGGAGTTTTTTCCGATTTTCCGACTGTTTTTGGGAGGAGCGAGTCCTGCGGAGCGGAGCTTCCGACAAACCGACTAACCCAAAAATCGAATCGTTTTGCAAAGCGCGCCAAACATTTTGCGAGAAATGAGAAAGATAGCGACAGAGAGCGAGTCGCGAGAGTGGCCCCAAATGCCGGTGGAGCATTGACTGGCGCCACCTATCGGCCACATACGCATGATAGCAGCCATTTTGTTTATTGTCGTCCCGCTCTGGTCAACGATCAGCGTATAGCCCCGTCTCGCTCCTTCCAGGCACCTGCTCGACGCGACTGCGTTGCGCTCTGGCAACGCCCACTCTCTGAGAGGCGAGCGTGCGCACTGGAAGCAGCTGAGCGAAGGCGCCGGGATACGCCCACTGGACGGACGGTTGTGCGACGGAGACGGCCATAGCACAAGCCGGTGCTTCCAGTCTGGAAGTCGCTCTCCCTTTCGCTCTCTCGCTCGCTCCGCGATATTCAACATTTTCAAAGCTTTTGCGAATGTGTTGGGGTTTTGCGTTTGAATGAAGCGCCAACAAAAATTTTAAATACATGTTCTACCGAAAACTTAAGTCGTTACATATTTTAATGTATGAAAACTATGAATTATTTTTTGCTGACAATGAATTATTAAGATATAAGACTGGGCTAAACAACTTTCTGTCAGAATTAAGCCAATAAATTAAGAGCGGCTATGATTTTGTATAATAAGGAACAAATTACGAGCGAAATATGTTTTTTTTCAAGAAACATAAATACATTTTCTTCAACTATTTTCGGAAAAAAAACCATATAAATGGGATAATCCACTGGAACATACAACCAAATCTAATTAGCATGTGTCTGCTTTAATGAGCACTTTGCATGCCATTGAAAAATTATCTAAGCATAACTCAAGACACCAATACACACAAAGCGATCAGCTGGCAACGCTCTGTAGACTATTATAACTCAGCTAAGTTGTCGATCGCAGTTATTCTCTGAAAAGTGAGAGAGTGTTTCTTATGCAAATTACGAGTATTTCACTCTCGACCACTGCTTATTATTCATTATTTGTTTGTTTTAATTTAATACATTTTTGCGCGCAATGTTTATGCCGAAGAAAAGGAAAGAAGCTCCGAAGAATTAACATAAAAATGCATTGAGCAACTTTTACTTTCAAGGTGATCATGTCTGAAGAGAAGACGCGGCGGTGTAAAAAAGAAACCGCGCAGTCATTCTTTAATTATCAGAAACAGGAGCTGGATGAAAGAAACACGAGGGTTAAGGATCCTAGGCAGGTGCACTTTTTGTGGCCGTGTCCTTTGGCCGTGGCATATCAATAAACCACTTAGCGGACAGCGGAGCGGGGGGATAGAAGATACATATATATTTTTAGGGCGATCCTTATCGCGGATCCTGCCCCTGCGATCCGTTACATTTTCAATTTCGCCGACGTTACACGCTAATGAAACGCTGTGAACTTGACCGTGGCTATCTCGACCTGAAGATCTCACCGTCTCATTTCGGTATCTAAGCGTGGACTCGTCCATTAATAAAAGAAAAACCCCCCGAAGTCCGTGGCCCTACGTCCCTTAAAACGCTCCAGTAAACCTGCACATTGCACTCAAGGGTTCACGATCCAAAGCGATCCGGTTATGATACGCTCCTCTGCATATCCAATTCCCGACTTCCAACTCCAACTCCAACTCTGGCTCCCAATCCCAGAGTCAGTCTTCAGTTTGGTGTTCAGTGCAGCGTGCATCCATGGATGCCACTCGGAATGCCCCAGAATACAATGACGGACCACAGCAAATGGTTAGATATAGTTGTGGGCGACGGCAAGAGCCGGCGGATAAGGAAAGTTATCCAATTAAAACCCGGGAGGGATTTGTGCCAATCTCCAGACACGCAAGGTGCTTGACCCGAAATTCGGAAAAGGTATAACAATGGGGATTCGCAATTAGTAGAGTTTTCTTGGTTTCTTTTCGGGAAGTACCTAAGGAAATGTCTATCTAAAAATAGCAGTTAATTATTTAAAACTCAATTCGAATATTAGTGATATATGAAGAATAGAGGTAACTATATTTACAAGTTCAAGACTGTTGAAATATAACTTAAGTTTATTCTGATATTTATCTAGATTGTCAGAATATATCTAAATAAGATGCAAATATAAAAAAAGAAGTAAGAAGTTAAAATATACACACATATTCTATATAGGAATCAGAATTGGCATTGTGTTTTCCACGATATTTTTCTGGCACACCTCTGAGCGAACGAAAGCACAAATTCAAAGGCCTAAAAACCATTCTACTCCCAATTTCACTTCCCAGGCAAGCAGCGGGGTCACAGAAAAATCATAATGAATTCAGCAGACAAAATCTCATTTTCTAAGAATTATTCACTCAAATCCATTACTCATTTCCCATCCGCAATCTGTCGCCCGAGTGCAGCCAGCTGCAAGACGTGACGGCGGCTGCCAAAAAGCGGCAAACACACAAATCTCAAAACCCCAAACAGAAGACGACTACGACTCCTCCGAACCCAAAAACGCACCCACGACGAGCGAATAATGCAGGGAAACCCGCAAAAGGCCCGACCGAATGATACCAGTTCACATTATAATCCACAAGACATGTGTGAATTTGCCGCCCTATCAGACAGTTGGGATCTCTAGCCCCGAGCTCCATCCGTCCCCCGGTTCCAAAATCCCCGCGGATCCCCAGCAGCAGATCCAATTCAAAGCTCTCTCGCCAAGTTTTCCCACAGTCGATCAACATGAAATGAGATATGATGAGATATTTGACAGTTACGTGATTTCTTTCTCGGTTCACAATTTGGCATGTTCGCTGGATGGTGGTGCTACTTCACCTTTGCTTCATATTTTATAATGCCCATCATCAGTTGGGGCGGTACGGACTACAAACGGGCCGCCAGGTGGCGCCACTCAAGGTTAGTCGGTTCACAAACCAAACAACAATTCGCAACTCGAGCTCCACTTGCCAAGGACATGCGTGGATTGGAGTCCTTCATCGAGCCCATAAAAATCATCGAAGCACTTGTGGAGTTCGCCGGAGTTTTTGAGCTTAGTCTGCTTCCATTGCTTTCGGGGGGCGGATGCATAGAAGCGGTTGAAATAAGGGATGAAGAATGTTAGATCATATTTACAAAATTATTTTTAACCAATTAAAAGGAATTCAGAGCTTTATCGCAAATTCGACAGTGTATGGCATTTATTTTATAATTTATTGTTTTGGTCGATTGTAATTACCATGTCAAGGACTTAAAGATTCAGTCTTTTAATCTCCATATTCTTTTCACTTCCCGTTTTGAGTAATTATTTAACAAATTATTACCCGCTCAACGACTGCATTCGTTCAACCTGCCTATCGCAACATTCATTACCACTTCAATAAGTTTACATTAATTAATGAGCTGTAATTAAATTAACCACATCACTTGATAAGCCTTCGGGTGATGGATTAAAATAAATTAATTAAAATAATAAATAATCTGGCAGCTTACAGCAACAGCAGCAACAACAAAAACTATTAAAAAAAGGCAACGGGAAATTGCAATTTACAACAGGCAGCCAAAAACAACAAAGCCATCAACAATGTGAATAAAAAAATGAGTAAAAAATAAAACTGCACAAACAATTTTCAGTTGAGCGGCCATGTAGAAATTTGCAATGGTGGCCAGACAACTGCGGATGTTGTTGTTGTTGTTGTCGGTTGTAAATATATACATATGTTGTTGCTTTTATTGTTTTCGCAGTTGTTGTTGGGCGTATCAGGCACACAATGAACAAGAGCAACAACAACTGCTGCCAACATAATGAACTTACACGCAATGGGAAGCACAACAGATGCAGTCGCCCAGTTGTTCACTTGATGCCCCCACATCACATCAGCAGCAACTGGGGAGAATCATAATAAAAAAATAAGTATTACCTGCCTACTCCACAACAATCAGCAGGAAAATCCATCCAGCCAATTGAACATTCCATGCAGAGAGGGAAAACAGGTGTAAAGCTTCAATTAAGATCATTGTAATTAAGGAATTAAATCTCGAACTGATAAGCGTGAAATACGTACCTTAAATCCTATAGAGACACTTTCTACTCACAGGTAGGTAGTTTCTGACCCTTTTGGTTAATTATCATATATGTGATGTGATATTTATGTGATTTGGCCTGTCATTTCTGAAAGTGCATCCGAATCTCCGCCAGCTTTCATCTTGCATTGCCGCACACTGTGACAATGATGGCCGGAAGTGTAACAGCCCCCAAAATGGAGTCTCCATTCTGGAACACACACCTGCCGCTCACACACACACTTTGACGCACTGGCTGTGAATTATGTTGTTGTTGCATGTCACTCAAATCAGAGATTTGGTTTGCCGCTTGCCTTAATTATCGTTATTATCTTTGCTGGCTCTTCAGAATTGGCCAATGCAGCGGGAAAATCGCCCCAAAGCACGCGATGTCAAGCGACGGCCCCCCACCGCCCACTTTTCCAACCCACCACACTTATATTTCGAGGGAAATTGCATTCTTTGGTGCACAAACACCAACTTCATACATATTTATTACCTCAACGCGCTTTTGTTGTATTTGCTGTTGTGCACAATAACCAACATTATACACACACAAATATATATAAAGGTATAATGCACTTAATTTCCTACCTGTGTCCGCCCAGAAAATCCCCACCTAGCCCCTCGGTTTTCCATCGTCGCAGCTCTGCGTGCAAGCCACAAAAATTAAATTATATTAGTTCATAATTTTAAATTATAAAATTCAAGTTGTTCGTTGAAAGTTGTGGGTGGTTGGGGGTGTTTGGTGTGCTGAATGAGCTGGAGCACGGAAAAACTGACTTCTTGGGATTGCCCTGCGGCATCTCCATTTTCCATCGAAAGGCAGCGTGGCTGCTCCAAATGCAATTTGAAAATTTTAGAAAATATTTAGAAAATTAACGCAAAGTTGTGGAAATATTGTTGAGTCGTCTGGTTGGTTCGCCCAGCAAAACTTTATTCCGTTGCTTCTAAAAATATTATGCAAATTCCGTTTGAAGCTAATGCTGGGCGGAAATTGTGGGGCGGACATTTGATTAGATTCCATTTTGGGAATAGTAAATTAGCTGGGAAAATGCTTAAAGAGGGCATTAAATTCGTTTTGATTTGGTTTTTATGAGGAAAAGAAGGTGACCACTTCGTTTCGAAAGATTTAAACTCTAGATAAGATTTAAAAATGTTTATTAAATGGATTTTATTATGTATTTTATAATATATTTAATTTTTACTCGTTTTTGTTATTTTAATTACTAGTATATGTATTATAAATATTATAAATTTATTTAAATGCTTAACACTATAGTCAAAATAAATACCTGACAATATGCTGCGAATCCCAGCTGACCACTTACCTTTTCCTGTTGCTCTGGTCAAGCCAAAGTCCTTAAATCAAATTACCAGTTGACAAGGAGTTTTCTAGTCCTTGGGATCAGGGGTTTCGAGGAATGCAAATTTCAGTGGACAGGAATTTCGTGCCTTTTTGCGTCCGACACATGCCAGAAATGTCTTGAGGGCAAGAAGACGGAAGTTTGATTTGCTAATGAACTGGAGAAAGGATGTTCTGGCTGTAGCCCTTGATATCCTGGCAGACCACAAAGTGCTCTATTGGCCAGAAAATTACATTTCATACGATGTCGTTTTGGCCATCGCATGTCTTGCATGCCGGGCACGTTTTGCGTGCCTATTGCAAAGGACATCGAGCTGGCAAAGGAGTCCTTTTGTTTGCCTTTCGACGGTTCGTGTGGTTTTTGGCCCCTGCCACTCACTTGTTGCATGTGTCAAGTGGCAGAAGGATATGCCATCGATGCCCCCGGCGTTGATGTTTAAATTAAATTTTCAGCGGCGACAATTTCCATCAAGTGTTTGGATAATGGCTTCATAATCCTCATCTACGGCCGTTTCATTTGCATGCCATTGCCATAATTTTGGCTCATATATTTACTCAGCCATTTGACTCAATAATAAGCTTGATTGTTTATACTGGAGCTGACTTTTCTCCTTCCGCTTGCGAAAGCTTTTTATTAAATTGCAAAAGCGGCTGCCAAATTTATTGCAATTTTTTTTTTCTACCTCTCTGCCATCTTTTAAAATCCCCCTCACAATTTTCCGACCCGCTGTCTGCTTTTGTTTTTGAAGTAGGAAACATTGTGAAAGTGCAAGGCGAAAAAAAAGAAATGCGAAGGAGAAATAACATGGGGAACTTAAGTAAACATTAATTTACATAACTTCTGTGCAAATGACGACGGTGGGCGGGCAGGCCGAGGTGGGCGGGGCCGGCTGTCGTCATCGGGCACGAAAACCGGATCCGGATCCCAAGTCCGGACGTGGGCGTCAGCGCTCTTGTAGCCCGGCGTTATTAAAAAATTTAAAGCATGTTTTGCGGCGCAGAGGTGGGGCTTTTCCAGGGCGGGTTTTCCAATGGGTGGCCTTCATCTGGGGTCCTGGCAATATGGCTCTGCTTAGTTGTCACTGTCTGCGGCAGTGGGCACAGGATGTTTGTGTTTGTGATCGACGGCGCACATAAGCAAACGCTCGCCTCTCTATGCCATTTTTTTCCGTGGATATCTTGGTCCTTCTGTCGTATCCTTGTGGCAGCAAACGACGCTGGTGTGTTGGAGAGAAGTGCCAGTGTCTGTTTTCAATGTTGCCATGAGTCGTTTCTTTTATGTAGCCACTTGGTAAGAATTCAGATGGAGTGGTGATGGGGATCCTCCATGAAAGGGAAGCTGACAGGACTCAGAAAATCCTCTATAGCTTTTAGGAAATTCAGAGAGTAGAAAGGGACTTTGATTTTTTTTATATATATTTTTATATATTTATTATATAACTTTTTAAAATAAATTAATTTACTTTATTATAATTTCATGATGAATTTAAATATAATGTTTTTATAACATTTCATTGTCTTTGTTTTTAAATAAATATAAATATTGTTACATTTCATTTGCAAGAACCTGAACTGCTTACAGTAAATACCCTTCACAAGAATTAATCAAGCGAGTTACAATGACAGTGCATATTATTTTCTTCTCTTATGTCCTCGCCACACTTCAGCGTAGGGAAACCCACTCCCACTTTCCCACCCAGACCCATTCCCACCCCCAAATTTTCCACACCCCCTTTTCCGGCTTTGCCAATGCCGCGCAGCTTAGCGAAATTGTTTGCGAAAATACAACACAATATTCAAGAATAATGATGACATTGTTGACTCCAGTACCCGGCGCGAGTCATAAAAGAAAGAAAGAAAAAAGTTGTATACGATGAGAGAGGATACGGATACCCCCTCTGCATAACCGCAAGGACATCTTCCGCAGGATTAAACGCCCTAAACGCCCCGCTTTAGACATTGCAACGCCCCAACTGGGGAGAATCCGCAAGAAAGAGAGCGGAACACAAGGATGTGGGTGGCGGCAGGACACAGCCGGAAAGAGACGGGGCGAAAAAAGCAAACACGATTACCATATTGTATGATATGGGGCTATATCTGAACTCGGCTATAACCGGAAGCGGGCGACTCTACTTCCTCCGCCACCCTGAATCCCTCGGTACACAGAGCTTGGAAATATAAATTGAAATGAATTGAAGTTATGGCATTAGACAGTTTTGAAAATAATCAGACGTTGATGTGGCCCATTAGCATTTAGAGTATGTGTTCCTTGCCTGCAAGAAAGCCAAATAAAGTGAGGAAATAAAAAAAACTTTTATGAATGATTATAACTAGTAAATAAGTTAAAGGTGGTAACAAAAAAATAAAATAATGTCTTCTTTAAGATATTTATATATATATATGTATTTGTATATAATATATGTAACTGCTTGTGTTTGTTATTTTCCAGAATGTTTGAAGCGTGTCCTACTTATTATTCCTTATCTCGAAACAAAAACCCCTAGATTGTTTAATTAAAAACAACATTTTTTTGTGATGGGTCAAAGACCCGAAATTTTTAAATATATTTGTTTATATACAATCTGAAGCTAAGTACTAAATTAATCCTATGAAATTAGTAATTGCTGAGAGATTCTACCAGCTGAGCTCCTCCGGCAATCCGCCAGGATACTCGCCCGTTAGACAAGCGGTGCAGTAGCCAGCTTTGAGTGGATTCACATGGGCCTTGTTCATCTGGACGGCCTTGACCAGACCCTCCACACTCAAATAGGCCAAACTATCGGCACCCACGTGATCCGCCAGCTGATCCGCGTTCAATTTGTTGGCTATAAGCTCCTCACGAGTGGGTATATTGATGCCCATGTAGCAGGGATATTGCAGCGGAGGACTGGCAATGCGAATGTGCACCTCGGTGGCGCCGGCATCTCGCAGGAGCTTGATGATCGGTCCAATGGTGTTTCCCCTCACTATGGAGTCATCGACCAGCACGATGCGCTTGCCCTCCACATTTTGAGCCAGGGCGCCAAACTTTTTGGCCACGCCCAACTGTCGCAATCTTGTCGAAGGTTGGATGAACGTGCGGCCCACATAGCGATTCTTGCAGAGAACTTCTCCGAATGGCAGTCCCGACTCCCTGGCATAACCATGGGCAGCTGCTGTGCCCGATTCCGGAACCGAGCTGACCAAATCCGCATCTAAGGGGGATTCCCTGGCCAACTGTCGACCACATTGCAGGCGGGCTGAGTAAACCATCTGACCCTCGAACATGGAATCACTGCGGGCGAAGTAGACATACTCAAAGATGCAGAATGCCATGCGTTTGTAGTCCGGTCTTTCGACGATATCCACGGTTCTATAGCCATTTCGCGACAGCTCGATGATCTCACCGGGCTCCACCTCGCGAACATATCTGGCTCCGATGGAGAGGAAGCCGCAGCTTTCACTACTGACCACCCAACCCTCGGCCAGTTGGTCATTGATATTCGCATGTCCTGCATCCACGGGCACGATTTTTCCCAAGCACAGCGGTCTATTGCCATAGGAATCGCGGACAGCGTAGATCTTATCCTTGTGCATTACGACCAGGGAGTAGGAGAGTGGAGCCAGGGTCATGAAATGGCGAATTCTGGCCGGCCAATTGGGTCCATCGTGTTCCGACACATCCTCGGGAGCACAGCACAGGGATTGGGCAATGAGCTCACTGTCACTGTGCGTAGACAGGCCCACTCCTCGCTCCAGGACCTCCCTCCTCAAGGACTCGCAGTTCACCAGCTCGCCATTGTGGGCAATGGCCAGTGCTCCATGGGCAGTGTGCACCACAAACGGCTGACAGTTCACAACTTCCGAAGCTGCGGCCGTGGAATACCGGGTGTGTCCTATGCCCAGGTTGCCCTTTAACTTCTTGATCGCCTCGTCATTGAACAGGTTGTTGATCATGCCCATGCCCTTGTGCACGCTGAAGTTCTTGGAGGACTTGCCCAGACTGGTCACTATTCCCGCCGACTCCTGGCCACGATGCTGCAGAGCCACCAGACCCAGGCAGATCATCTGTGCTATGTCCAGCTGAAAGCAGAAAAATCCCATTTAGTACTTTCTTTTCCTTGTTTTTTTTTTTTTTTTTTTGTACAATATTATAATAAACGTAAATATTGAATAATAAAGTCCAGGGGGTGCTGTGCATCGATAAGGCATATCATTTTCCAAGCTCAGAATTAAGAATTGTAATTTTAAGCTTGGTTATTCAGCATTTCCTTTAATCAAATCATCAGATCAAAGCAACTTGATACTTTTTTCCTGCATACCTAGCCCAACGTATAAGATAGTTTAGAAATGCTAATTTCAATCAGTTGAGTAAAAAAAACAGATAACTGTATGTCGATTTCCGACCGTGAATACGCCAGTACTTTCTGTTATTTTCCATTTCATTACAGTCGAGCAATAAAAACATGAACAACAGAGATTACAACCGCACGGCAAACCAAATCCATACGATTCAGTTCGATCTTGCTGACGTCACCACAGCCACTGGGCATTGGCCACAGATAGATGGGCATCGTTAGAAGATCAGCAGGGGGTGTATCTGCTGGTGGATCCGCGGAACGTAGCTAACCATTGACCCACTAACCATTGATTTGCATACGTCTGACGTACTACATGGGATTTTGCTAAACGGGTGATGGACTTGTGACAGCCCCAATGACTCCGAGATATTGATATGGTTATGATCGGCATTTCATGGTGGCTATCTACTGTGTCCTAGTAATATTTATTATATATTAACAATTGATTGTGATCTGCTACACATATTTTTCCGGAATATTCCAAGTATTACACTTTTTGTAAACATTTTTTGTAAAACCAAAATTTTTAACTTTTGCGTGTTTTTATACATTATCAGTGCTAAATAATATTAAATTAAATAAAAATATTTTCTTCTTACTTGTGTTGGGTAATCCCCGCAAGCGATGGCTCCGAAAACACCGCATTCGCAGGTCATTCCGGTGGCATCCTCTCCTTTTGGTTGAACGGACTTGTAGATTTTGTCGGGAAAGATTTTGGGAGATACCCCGCTCAAGACCACATCCTTTGTCTTCTGGCAGCACTCATCTGTTGCAAATACCGGATTTAGCTATCCACTATCACTAGTTAATATTTATAGATTCTTACCTTTATTAAGCTTGGCACAGCAACTTCCCGAATCACTTTGCGCCATCATATGCTTGTATTTCAGTAACGTATATTTGTACCTATGTTTTGAGTATCGATTTTCTTGGGTGGGAATTTGTATTGACTACGATTGAGACACTGTACACTTTGCACGAGATCGCTGGCTAAGTCGAACACTTGATCACTGGAATTGTTCACGTCTGCATTGATTGAATGCCAGCGGAATTATGAATGTTCATGTTACAGCCGCGCCTAATTAAACCTCCGATCATCGTACATATATGGGCTGGCAGCTGATATACTCGTCGTGGTTATCAGTTGAGCTGGGAATGCAATCTCGGCGGGCGGAGCGGGAGCGGGAAGATTCCGGAGGTTCCACAACCGCATCGAGAAACGCATGTCGGGCACAAAATTTGATACCGCCGCCGATTTATGCCAGTTATACCAAAAATAAACACTGTGGTTCCTTTCTCACGTTTTGCGTGTGGTCATCATCTTTCAGATTCAATGACCGCATTATGTCTGTCTAGTCTTCAAAATCACGCATTTCACGCTGGCATTGATCTCAAATCAGCAAATCATGTGCCGACTTCGATTTGCTTATCAGCTCGATGCGCTAGCACATGCATTTCAAGTTCAAAGTTTAATTATTTATTTAAGGGCCCCCCACTTGGAGACAGAGTCAGCAAAAAATCTTCTTGTCTTGCCTAGGTTTTTACATAATCAAACTTCCATGTTGACACTTTGTTGCTTATCGGGAAAATGCGTTCAATGACGCATTTTAGAAGTGTTTTCCATTTCGGCGTAAACAATAACAGATTAAATTATGTTTTCCTTTTGCAGCTTAAATGGGCTGTGCTATCGCGAATGTACGCTAATTTCCAAGCCCCCCAGTAGCGCACCATCGGCGAGGGTTGATCGATCGGCTCTCGATCGCACGATTAAATGCGGGATCGTAAACAATAAACAAATTCCACTTCAGTCGCCAACTAATCACTTGTGCTAATTATAGCCGCCAGTTTCTATCTATTACATGCAAGCCACTTGTTTATAGGCTAGAAAAACCAAAGCCATGTGATCGCTGATCAACTGATTTTCGATTGAATTATATTTTTTTTAGCACTGATTTAGCTTCCGATTGGGATTCGCACCTCATCTGATGCAATCGCAGCGACCGCAGGCATAAGCGTCTGCTGCGGTTAAGTCGTGTCGTCTACCTGATAAAGTGGGTCTCTCGCCCTCCCCAACAAAACCGATTCGCTTCGAATAGGTGCTGAGCAGAACTGAGGGGTCCAGACAAAACACCGCCGTATTTATGAACGTGTTGTATAAGGTCGGCGAGACCGGGACATTTTTAATTGCCACTCGCATCACCGCTAGAATAAGTCGTGTTAATAACACAAAATATTATAGGGTTGTGTTTCTTTGAAAATTCAAAAATTTTTTTTGAAATAACTGCTCCAATATCTGGATAAGCTGCATTGAATTAAAGTACTTACGCTTTGTGTTTGAATAATTTGCTTATTTATTATAATCATTATACTCCAAATTGGCAAATAGTAAATAAAAGAGTATACCATTATTCCTACCAACGCATATTTCCACTTTCCTAATCAAAATAAGCGTAATCTCTTCGCAATCTCCATTAGCATCCCCATGACAATTGCTCTATCAAAACTTAAAGTTTCCATTTCCAAATCCGTCGATTCATAGTCGCCCTTTAACAAAGAGATAACCCATATATAGGTAGCCCCCCATCATTACCTTTTATTATCAGTATTTTTCGGCCAAAACAACAAACAATCAAGCAAACAAACGAAATAAACAAAAACTAAGCAAACAAACAGCAAAGCGCAGATAATCAGATGCGGCATATAATGTGGAAATGAGCCTGACTTTTGGAAGAACCGAAATGCTATATGCTGTTGGGGGGTGTCCAAGAAAAATGACCAAACGAAAATCGCTGCGTTGGGTTTGGGTTTGGGTTTGGTGGGCTGTGAGACATGTGTAACCACTTGAATTTCATTTGGCGAAAAGCTTTATCGAAAATTATGCGAATGTTGGTTGACTTTTGGCCAAGCGCCACCGAGCAGGCCGAATTGCTCCGCGGGACACTCCTAGCGCCACCTCCTCCCAAGCTCCACCTTTTCGGAAAAATAGAAGTGGAAGCCAGCTAATGCACTGAGAGAAATGGTTGCTTGGGAAATAGTCAACAGTTATGTTCATATAAATAAAACAATCAAAAAATAAATAATAATAAATATAGAAATTTATGAAAATAAGGTTTATAATTTCAGAGAATAGTTCTTGTATTTTTATATATTCTTATAAGTAGTAATACAGTCCTATTACAAGTTTAAACTGTTATATTTTTTGTATCTTATTAATGTTTTGATTTTAATTTCTTACTGTGTAAGCAGCTAACTGCTTAGAAGTCTGATAAAAATCCAGCACACACTCACAGCTAAGCAAACAGATAATAAAGAGGAAAATGATGCTTCAGCAAGTGGGTTGGGTTGGTTTGGTTTGGGCTGGTTTGGGTTCGAGTTTCCAGGAGGGGCTTTTCGCATATGTGAGTGCCACACCCCCTGCTGCTCCTTGGACTGCTGCTCCTTCGCCTCGTGGAGTGGCGTCCAGTTTGCAGCTCCTGGACGACGGACCATGGATTGTGGACCATGGACCACGGACCGTCTGCCTCATGCATAATTCAGCAGAATTCTGAATGATTATTCTTTATGGGACTGTTTATTTCTTTTGACCATTTATTTCAAGTTGCTTTCGTTGCCACGCTGCGTTCCCCTGCCCTCCTTTTTCATTATTTTTATACAGTTTCCAGTTGCTTGCGCTCGAAATGATTTTGACCAACGGTGACGCAAAAATCATCAAATGGCCCCGCACCCCATGGCCACATATCTATTGAGCCAAAAACGTTATACCATGTACCATACCATCCCCATTCCATGCCACCACTCCATCGCGAATCGCCGGAATACGAATCATCCTATCCTTTTGGGCAACCACACATGGATTGGCGCCGCCCACTTTTTTTTTCTTGCAGAGGAAAGTAGCCAAGGGCTCTCGGTTTGCTTTCAACGCATCATTTCATTTTATTTTATGCTCTCTCCCGAAAAAGTGACCACCAAAAAAAAATGGGGGAAAATAAATTTTATTTGTTTTTCCCCGCCAGCCGCAATTGAATAAAATGTTCTCCTAATGCTGGCATTCAAGACGGCAATTATTCTAGCCAGATATTGCGGAAAAGTTGCAACGAGTTTAGAAACCTTAAAATTAGAAATCGAGCCATTTTATAAATCCGAAGTTATACATATTACTATCTTTAATATACTTGCTTTCTAAATCCTTTTAATCAGCATAATGCCTTTATCTTAACTCTAGCCAAGTCAGTCGCAATCAGCATGGCTGGGAAAACTTTAATTAAACGCACAGTCCAATTGCTTTTCCTCGGCCAATGGGAATTTCAATTAAAACTAATTGAAAGCCGCATAAACTTGGTTTAAGTAAACAGAAACCAGAGTCTCAGAAGAACTTTGATGATTACGCTCCTTACCAAAACCAAAACCAGAAGCCACAAAAATATCGAAAGGACAGCCTCGGTTCGAGGACCTTCCCCTCGTTTTTTGGCCAGCGTTTTTAATTCGTTTACGTTTATTATTTATTCCAAGGAAGCGGGGAGAAAACACGGAGTTGGAAAGCTAAAGAAATCCGTCGTTTAAATTTGTTGTTCCGCCGTTCCACCATGTTATTTGTCTTTTCTGGCATTTCTTTATATACAATTTGCATTTGCTTTATATATATATTTAGCATATAGCTCACAATTTTCATTTCTGTCTTTTGTTTTCGCGATGGTTTTTCTTTTCTCCTCCATCATGAATTTGCATAACGAAGCAGTCACAACAACAAATAGTAGTCCCCCATGAAAAAAGTGGGCGTGTAGACCCGACTGGATGGACCAGCTCCAGCAGCTTTCAAGTTTACTTAGTTGCCAATTTGAGGAGCGTTCCAAATTGTCCAGCGATGTGTACCGCCGCCTTCACGCCCATCGTCGTCCAACCAATATTTCTTTAATTAGTTTTCCCTCGCCGAATACCTCATCTTTAAGAACTAGACCAAAAATCCATGTGGCTTTGTTGGCGCTTTCTTAAAGCCAACTTGTGCATTCGTAATGAGCCACTGATTGATGTCTGTCAAAGGGGGTCGCAACGTGTTTACACTGGGGTTCCGTCGTAAAATCTTAATGACATTCAATTTGTGGCACATTAGGCAGATCCCAAAACATGTGTAACACCCAGAAATAAACGCGGGAAGAGACCTTCTCTTTCTCGGCCGGGTTAATTAGCATTTCGAAAACGTAAATTGAATTACCAACACAAAGTGTAAGCGAGAACAGAGCCACCAAAAACTGCTCCAGTTACGCGTGAGAATTTCAGGCCATTTCTCGCCAAAGGAACTTGCCACTTGTGCGCATAAAATTTCAATTTTCACAATCGAAATGGGAATGGAAATAAAAAAAATAATATATATAAAAGGGGAGAATGGCGACACATTCCCAAGGCAAGCTGCTCAATTGCCGGCCAATAATCATAAAATTTAATAAACACATTTTCCACTAGCCTTTGGTCAACTGCTGACCGTTACTAGTCAGTCACCCCCGGCGCATACAGTGGGCACACAGTGGGCAACAGTGGGTTAATGTATGCAAAACGCATTCAAATTTTATGTATCGCCCCGCAACGATCTCGCTGGGATAGCCAGCTCCTCAACCCCTCGAAATAGCCGCAGTACAACATAATTCGAATGGGACTGGTTGGCTTTTTTGGTGTGGCATGTCTGGTTTGAGTTCCAGTTCCGCTCTTATCTTCCACGGTCTATTGGCCCTCTTGGGTTCTATCTCCGAGGGGCTTCTGTGCATGTAAATTGCATAGTTTCGGACACTTTGGGTCACCTAATGAGGCCGACTCGTCGGCGTCGTCGTCGTCGTCGTCTCAGTTTTGTATCTATATCTGCTGCTTGGCATGGGAAATGAGCAGATCTCCGGGGAAGACAAACAAAGAGACCAGCGTTTTGCACTGACACACTTTGATCACCTTTCGGATGATCTGATCTAGTTTGGAATGGGAGTGGGCTTGGTTACACTCGCATCCAAGGTTCATTAGTCAAAGATGTTAGAATTCTATAAAATAAATAATTTGGACGGAGTTTTTGCCCACTGTTTTCATTAGTCTTGAATATATAATAATTTCCACTGAAACTTCATCTTTCTAATATAAAATTGTTTAAAAATGGAAACATACCCATAAAGGCTACATATTAAATTGATTACTTTCTCTTACGGAATTAGTTTGTTTCTGAGTACTCTGTACATAAAATCCAACAAGGATATATCTTCTATTAACTAAGTGTACTCCATTCTTGTAAGGCCACAAAAATATCCTCCCATATGTGTGCGAGCATTTGTCTTGCCCCGCTTTTGTCACTTTACAGGCAATTGCACTTTATGAACCGCAAATCGCATCAATTATATGATGAACTCTCATCCAAAAAAAAAACGAAAACTTTACACAAGTTTGCGAACAACTGAACGCTCAAGTTCTGCCAATAAATCAAATTTGCTGCAAGCCATAAAAACGCCAAACATTAGCACAACAAAAAGGACACCCGTTGCAAAGGACTAGATAGACGTAGACCATCCCCAAAAAAGCCGTAAATCTCGGAATCACTTGTCGCGATTGGAGTAGAGTGAAGCGCTTGTTTGCCTAGCGAAACCTCAGGATGGTGCATTAAATTTTACGCATTATTAGGAGACTTCAGTCCTGTAAGGACACACCAACACGAGGACAACGGCCACAAAGGATAACAACGAAAAATTAGGCACATTTGCGGTTAGCGGGTGGGGGGATGGGTCAAACCGAGGGAGGGTGGTTCCTCGACAGAGGGAGGGTGTCGGGGTGACAGTTTAACGCTCTACGCATCATTCCACTTCATTGGCGACTTTTGTAACATTTGTTTGTGACGTTAATTTATACAATAATTGTGACAAGGACCAAGTCGACTCAAAAACGGGACAACGAGTGCGACTGACAACTGCCGGAAAAACGAAGATCTGTTTAGAAAAGCTAAATCTGCCAACTATACTATGCCAACTATAACTAAAATGTTGTATTATAAAAATATTGAAAAAACCCCGAATTATATAACAAATATTGCAAAAAAGGAAGCAAAATAGTTTCAATTTTAATACATCATTTTTAAATTTCAAATAAGTTTCGGAAATTCATATTTCTTTGTGTGTGATCATACCACCATACATACATACCATAGATATTTGCCAGCTTTTTATATGCTTGCCTTTTAATGGAATTTTAATGTATTTATGTTTGCCTTTTTCTGGACACACACGCCATGCTGGCAAATATATATATTTTTTTATTATTTATTCTAAATTATATTCATACAAATGTTAAAAGTTTCACAGCCACATTTACATCCCACACACACACACACATACAGCGGCACATGAATATTGAAAATGTTTCCCCGACTTTTCCCCGTAGCTCAACTTTCATTACAAAACGCATTCTCGTGTGGAAAAAGTTTTTCACGCCCCCAACATCCCCTTTTGGAATATGAGTGTTAAAAGCCAGGCCCTGCATATATTAATATACCAAAAGTGTGCGAATGTGAATGTGTGTGTGTGTGTTTGTGGGGCCAGGTACAAACTGTCCTAAGCGAAAAAAAAGCGAACTGGAAAACACATTAAAATTTTCATGAAAAATGTCATCAACAAAAGTTTGAAATGCAAATAATTTGCAAGTTGCTGGCTGTGCTGCTGCTGCTGAAAGCTGAAAGCTGAGTGCTCTCAAGGACCAGACAAAGACTTTTTCGCAGGACATGCAGGACACATGACACATCACATCATTTGATATGCTCAGCAGACACACACTTTGCCATAGCTCACTTTTTTGGGCCGTCCCGCATTAGAATGCATTTAAAAAGGCATCTATCTATCGGGCAGGACGAAGGATTCAGGACAATCATCATCACGCAAATCCCAACTGATCGATTATGATTGATGGTGTGTGTGTGGTTGCATGCGAAAAAAGCGATTTGGTGGGCAATTAAAATTCAAATAGGTTGGAAATATCAAAAGCAATGCGAGAAATATGTATTCAGGGCGTGGCTCGAATGGCATCTGGACGTGATTTCATTAGCAGGACGAAATCAAAGCAATGCCAGGATATTCTCAGCTTCAACTTGGCCTGCACTCGAGTGTCGCGACGTTCGCCATTAAAACATTTGCCACGCTCACTTGGCAACATGGACAGGGCCAGTAAAGCACCAGATATCCGAATCAGAAGCGGAATAAGAGTCCTAAGAGTCCTTCGAGTGGCAGCAGCAACCAAAGGACAATTGCGATAAAAATGGCGTCTTAAGTCGAAGCACCCAGCAGAGCCTGGAAGTCATTAACTCAGCCAGAGGGCTTTTATCTCGCCACTTGAGCGCATCTCAAGCTCTCAACATCCCAGATTTCTTTCCCTTGCCTTTCGCTCCATTTTTTTTTTTTTTTGCGATTTTTCCATTGGCAGAGCCATTTTCCTCCGACCCTTTTTAATTTCTATACGACAATTACACACGCAACTGATAAGCAGCGAAATCCATTCACTCGCAGCTGGAGAAGATTAAAAAGCGAAGCGGGAAAAGTTTTATAGCTCCGACCGAGCGGAGCCAACATAAAACTGATGCTCTTGGCTAGCCAGCGAAAATCATCGCGCATTTTTCCAGCCAGACCATTGCGGAAAATTCTGTCAACTTGGAATTTAATCAATTAAATCTATTTTATATACTTAAACCTAATTATAAGAAGAGTCTATAGGCTATACAATTATGTGTTTCAGTATTTATTAAGATATCATAAGCTTAATATTTATTTACATCCTATGTTTAAGAGAGATATTCGTATATTTGTAGTAATATATTTTTAATACATCTTATCATCTAATATTATTAAATATTACTTGATTTCAAGTGCATTTATAAGTCATCACTCGTTTACAAATCCCATCGCAGCTCACATATCTTTTTCGGTCATTAATCTGAAAATTAATTGCTGACTTGTCAACAAATTTGGCAAGCATTTTACGAGCGGGCCATAAACTACGATAACTACCCTTGTATAAATTTTTGAGAAGCCACCTTCCCCAGCCGCAAAATCGAGAAAATCGAATCTATTAACTAATTAAGAGGGACAAACGGGGGAGCAATAAAATTAAATCACGCGCACGCACTTTTCCTCCAATGAACGGTGGCTATCAATTAAATTGGTGTAGAGGCGTTGTTCGAACAAGCGTATCAATTATTTTAATGACACGCGTTTTGAGGTTGTTTTCGGGCTGTTCGGGGATGTGATGCGTTGATGTGATGGTCACTGGCCAGTGGTCACATTAGAATGCACCCCTCATCGAAACTGGGGTCACTTTCTCGATCGGGGTGTGCGATGAGGCGTGGAGGTGGCGATGCAATTTTAAACAATTTGTACCATTTGTTCGACAATTTGCGGTTGATTGAAATGAAAACAATAAATTTTACGTCGGCCGAGGCAATTAAATGGTGTTGGCCCTAATGACAGGCACATATGTGAGCGATTTAAAGAGGGTTAAGCTACACACTCCATCAGCGATCAAGTTTTAATTGCTTATTAAAAGTGCACAGCGAGTTGGCCAAAAGCACGCTGCATTTTTGCTTAGCATATAAATTGAAAATTTTGACAGCAATGCAAATTTTGTGCAATAGTTTTGGGCCAACGAGAACTTTAAGCACGAGTTTGAGGTGAAAGCAGCTTAAGACCTGGACAAAGCCTTTCAGAAATTAATGCCGTTTTATCTCGCCAGCTCGACCGATTTGCATAATCGCTGTCAACGAAAATCCAGGGAGTGAGTTGCGCATAGTTGGAATGGAACATCCTTCGAAAGGATGTGGGAAACGGCGTGGCATTCATGCAATTGACACACATCATTTCACGCACTGACGCCTTTCAATAAACCAAATTCATCACCCGTCCGGGAACAAGGGAGCAAAGAGCAAGGGAGCCAGTCGAGGACAATTTAAAATCCTTCATATCCCTTTAGCATATTGAGCCCCGTACACAAAACAGATACAAGTGTAATCAGTCAAGCGTTTTGTCAGCCACCGAATGACATCATCATCGGTCCCCTTTCTACTTTTACTTTTTTTTCCGAAATTTTCAAAATCTGCATATCAAAAAAAATAAGAGCAAATGGGTAAATAAAATAAAACCAACCCAATTTCGGGGCGAGATCTCTCACAAAAGGGTTGCTGATTAGAGAATGGTTCACGGTTTCGTGAGCCATGAATGAATCTGCGGTCGTCGTTTATCAAGCCATCAGCGGCAAAGGTGTGACTGGGAATTTACCACCCACCACAGAACCACCGAGCCACTCGAAAGCCCAAAACCGAACCCAATCCGAATCCCAAGCCCTTGCCAATCCCATCTGAACTAATTCCAGCAAGGAGACATTTGTAAATCTCGACGCGTTCTGTTGATGTTTTTAATTAATTTTTGCTTTTCAGGGGTTTGCAACTCGCAACTCGGAGAGGGTTCAATTTCAGGGTCTTCTTTTTTACGCCACACTCTCCCCTTTTTTGATATGATTAACATGTTGAGGTGTTGATTTGTGATCCGCATTAATTTGTCAATCGGCAGTCGTGCGTTGCGGATAAAAAAGTTGAGGAAATTTTGGTTTTATGATGACTATTTCGATTAAGCAGATAAAAAGCTAAAGAAATTTATGAATAAATTTAGTATATAGGCAATATATTTACTACCATAATGCAAGAGGCATTAAAAAACTCTTATATGACGCCCATATTAGATCTCGTGAAAGTACTAAGCACTTCATCAAATACTGGCAATATTTATAGAAGAATCTTTAAGAATGACTGCAGCTATAGCAATATGGCTAATAAGGGAAACACACTGGCAGCTGCTCCAGCTCGACTCAATCAACATTTCATTGATTCATAAGACTCATTACAACACCCAACTGAAGATATTTATGCTGCAAGTGGTACTCACAACTATGTATGAATGCTGGCCGTCTGTCCTTCGCTTCCTGGGATGTTTCCATCGTGCGGTGGCATTGTTTTTGCCATTCTGCACATTCACAAAATTGATTTCATTCACAACATGCCACGTTTGCCTCATTAAATCATCACTCAGTAACTATCAATGTTCGATTGCCTGCGAGCTCATGTAAAAATCAGTTTGAGTGCTCAGAAAAATGCGGCCTGCTCGAGTGGAGAACAGATCAAATTAATTATGAATCAGAAAACAATGTAATTACATGAAACCCGATCGATGAACAGAAGCAACAGAGACCAAACACATATGGGGGGAAAAAAAATCCAAATAAAAGGCAGAAAACGTAATTGACATTTTTACAACGTTTTGCAGGCCAGAACAGCAGGGAAAGTTTGGCCAGAGAAACATGACAAATATCTGTGACAATCGACTGATCGACTGATTGTTGTTGGGTGCTCCCAGCTTGCATTCATCCTGTTTTCCCCCCAGATCCTATATATCTGTATATATATATATATTTATAACCCTCTGTAACCCGTTTGCGCACGCGTGAATGCCGCTGAGCCAGCGGGAATTGTCTGATGGCGCTAAACGGCCTGTTGGGCCATCGATGCCATCGATACCTTGGAGTTCACTCACTTGGCCCCCAAGCCTGACTTTCGTACTAATAGCCAGGAGATATCTATCGCAGCGGGGGACTTGGGTACGTTTTCCGGGACTTGGCTGCCGTGGGTTGAACCCCAAAGGGGCGGCAAAAACCAAAATGACAGGCAATGAGCTCCGCCTTTTCCGCATTAGTTAGAAAAACCTAAAAAAAAAGGTTGAAAAAAATGGAAGGGGATCTTCTATCTATGTTAAAAAGCTTTAAGTTTTGCGAAATTGCCACAAAGGGAAATTTAGTAATCATTTTAAGTACTGTATGATCTACAGTACTGTCTGTACTCTACTTCAAGCTTTAAATTTTAATAAGATATGCAAAGAAATCCTTAGTACTTTGTTATATTGTTCATAGATTTTTATTTAATTTAAAAAAATAGAGTAAGACAAAATAAAATTTGTTTCAGTAAATTAAAAGTGAACTTTAAAAGCCTGCTTTTTAAATTCATAATTTATATTTGGCATGATATGCAAATCTTTTCCTTTCCGCATTTTAAAAGTTCTTTAAATAAGCTGCTAAAATTTCATAGAGTTTTTGG
The DNA here is from genome assembly GCF_016746395.2 of Drosophila simulans. NCBI lineage: Eukaryota > Metazoa > Arthropoda > Insecta > Diptera > Drosophilidae > Drosophila > Drosophila simulans. Next base: position 6,792,144 of record NC_052522.2, read on the forward strand.
CCAAGAAGTTGTTCGGTTATTTTCCAATATTTAAGCGCATTTTTCTCGTTCATATTTTTTGTTAGCAATTCGAACTGCGCATGGAAAGTTTTTCTCAGCTCCTCCTATTTTCAACGCGCGAATGGCGAATCGCACACCACTCACACACACACAAGCGAACTGAAATCGAAAAGCTCAGGCGCACCTACACACACAAGCGTAGGCGCCCCTCACATACGGCAGCTGGGGAAGAAGAAGCAGCAGCAGCTTCGTCTGTTTTCGTAGCATACTTTTAGGTGGTGGCTGCATCTTCGTACTCAAAATACATGGCCGAATGTCGCCTCGCCTTTTCCCTATGTACTCCCTCTATGTATACATACACCCACATATTTATTTACTCAACTGTCACTGCAGTACCACGCCCACCACCGCCCCCCTTTCAGCGGCACCTGCTCCTTGCGTATATTTCAATTTGTCTGCAGCTCGAAATTGCTTTTTTGTGCATTTTGTCAAATGAATTTTCCACGTCGCTCACAGGAATTATTTGGAATTTGTTTGCAGCTGTGCTTCCCCTATTTCGTTGATTTATACGCATTACCCCCTATATCACATCTATATATATGTATATATATCTCTATAATATTTTTATGTGGCAGAGTAGTAAAATTCTTATCTCGTCGCCAACTAATTTTGTGATTGCATGCTGCGTCTGCCGAGAAGAGAAAATGCTCTGAATTTAAATTGGATTTTTGCGCACATTAAAATGCATTTTCCATCGGGTTAGTTATGAATGCATATGAGGTGACTTTGCCCACCATGGATGGGGTGGGAAAACTCCACCGGGGGGTGCCCAGATCCGATAGATCCCATGGAGTGGGTGAACCTACACCGACTACACTAAATGTTTACGTTTCCTGAGCGTCAAGCAAACATGGCAAACATTTAGCAATGTTTTTCCAGCATTTCGGAAATAATTGCCGACATTCTGAACCGAATGGAGCCATAAAAAGCCGGCTTACTTGACGTGACGGTTAGCCACAAAACCAGCGAAAAGACAGCGAAAAAAAGAGCGGAAAATATAACAGAGGCAGAAACGGGTTAAAAATAAGAATAAAATGTAACGAAATACTCGCGACGTGGCCACAACATAGAACATGGCTAATTCTTGCATGACAATTTCACATTCATAACCCTTTTTGTCCACGCTGTCCGTTGGTCGGCACGGTCGCCAGTCTTCCGTCTCATAATTATGCTCTATATGAGGTATGAGCTTGTAAAGGGTAGCTTAACTATCAAATAATTTAGTATAAATAAGAAATAACAAAAAGCCTAACATATAGAAATTAATGTATTGCCATTTTTCCGAACTAATAGACTACAGTACACGATTTCAAATATAAACTCTTTAGAATTGTATAGTGTATTTACAAATTCATAAACTTCCGTTTTTGTAAGTTTTTCTCCCATTTTCCCCCTTCTGTGACACGCCATTTTTTCAATTTTATATCATGGCATTTCCACGGCAATTTTGTAAGCCGCGATTTGCGATTGTTCATTTTAAGCGCTCTGTTAATTGTTAATTTTTATGGTCTGGCAATTGCGGCGAATAACAAGAGCACCAAGATAACGACCGACGTTCGGTCGGAAAAGACCAGGAAAAAATGCAGTGGAAATAGAGAAATTAAAGTGGGCCGGAAGAAGAGCTTCTGGCTGATTTCGAACGGCCTATAAAAACAATTTAGCAGGCAATAAAAATGCTGAAAATGGCTTTGAATTGAATTTCTGCGCGGCAAAGAATGTTTCCAACTGATGAGGCCTAAGATATAGGCCCAATTCTATTGATGTGTGGACTTGGGGGAGTTGGCCAATTGCCTGCCAACACCCACGGCTCAGGAAACATCAAAAAGCGAGGCCATTAAAGGCTTCGTTTTCCCACATTTTATTTTTTCTAAGCCTGCCAACCCTTTCACGCACTTACGCAGCTTGAACAAACAGGGAAACGTGGGAGTGGAAGGTTTCAATTTTAAAGTAAATATTTGCCTCCAGGGTGCTTTTGATATTTATTACATTTTCGAAAGGAAGGGTTGGAGATCTCTTTGGTCAGTAAATAGTGAGCACATTAGCCTCGAGTGCTGACCAGCCGAAAGCAATTTGCTGCTTTCCTTAATGGTCGAAGCCATAAATTTTGGTATTTGCAAGTGGTGACTATTGGTCCTTTGAGGCCTCTAATGCCTGTCAATGCCTAGATCTAACTGGTTAATTCAAACAAATTACAATTATGCCTCCCATCAAGGAGTGAAAAACCCCACCCAAACTCAGAAAAGTCACAACAGACAGCTGACAAATGACTGAAAAGGCCGAGGAGAAGCGATTAACTCGTTGATGCCGAGGTTTTTCGCATCAATGTGGAGTTTTGCGAGTCTGTCTTAGGGCAACTTAACATATTGTTAACGTGGGCAAGCGGCGTGTACCCGAATGTCTTAGGGGGATTTCAGATTTCCAGTGTCCTTGCCTGATGATGCGATCCAGCAGTGTCCAATGACATGCAAATGTATGCAGATCTGCGCCTTTTGTCATGTCAACGCAGGCAAATCGACAAGCGAACCGAAAAATGTGTCTAACCAACTCTACTCAACTCAACTCAACTCGTTTCGCCTTTAGCTTTTGCTTTCCAGCATTTCAGCATTTCAGCCTGCGATTTTTGCTTAAATCTGCGCGCATGTTTTGTGCGGTAAATAAAAAATGCAAAATAAATGCGTAAATCTCTAACGGGGCACAAGAGGATGGGTTGCGAGCTGGAGAGCATTGGGCAAAGGGTCCAAATGTGTCTGCAAACTTTTTTGCAGGTGCCATGTCTTTTGTGTTTGTGCGTTGTCGTCATCGCAGTCTGCCCGATTTTCAAGCCGAGGACAGCACCGCAACGACAGTTCATCAACTTGACTTGTGATTTCCGGTTTGCGTTTTATTTTCTCTACTTTGTTACTTACTTTAAAAGCGGATTAGGCGGAGACAAACGCCCACGGTGGCATCAGCATATCCACATCCACATCCACAACGAGGTGAAGGGCTTAGTTAGCATGTCTGAGATCGCTGATGTGGGTTCTCAGCGACAAGTCGAAAGAATGTCAAGGTGGAATTAAGTCAATGATGTGAGTAGGATGGAGCCGGGTTGCCGTTGCCTATGATAAATGGTTTCCAAAGGAAACCTCTGCGACGAAAGTTGAAGGATTGGATAAAAAGCCAGTTCAATCCTTTACTTTAATACCATTTATATCAAAAGCTGAAGAGAGGACATTCAATCAATTTAGTTTTTAATTTCACTAAAATGCAAGCGTAAGCAACTAAACTTTAAAAATCGCCTTCACCTACGCTTCTCACTAAATCGTTTGCTATGCTGCCGTGTAAAAAAGCAGTCGAACCATTCGCAAAATATTTTTTTTATTTCTCCATCTCTGACTAGATGTTGAACAGCTGCCGCAACTTGTTTGGAATTCACACATCGACAACGGCGCTTAGAAGGCATTTGCTCCAACCACTTACCGCCGTGCACCCCAACCACTCAGAACCACCTGAGCCGCTGACGATGTGCCAAAAAATCCCAACCACTTTAACCCGAGGCTATAGCTTCTATAGGCCACCGTTCCACCTTTCCAACGTCGCACACCCGCTACCACACCCAATTTTCTCGCTGTGCGCCAGTGGAAAAACAATTTTTCGAGAGTAGAAAAAATAAAGCGAAAATGTTTTAACGCTTCGCAGCATAATGACAACAAACAAATCGCTTCATTTAACAATAAATAGCTGGCAGCGACGACGTTTAAAAAACACACACACACAAAATGAAAACAATTCGATGCCCGAGTGGCGTGATGAAGAAATGCTCAACTGAAAAAATAATCGCTTACTGAACACGGCACATCATCGTCATCGTCATCATTGGCATGTGCCACGCCCACTCCGCCAGCAAAAAGTCAAGGTGGGCACTTGTTGTCACGTCGACTGGGATGGGTATGGGTTATGATATATATACATACATACGAGTATAAGATGGGATGACTTGGTAGCGGTATCGGAAAGAAGATGATCACACAAGCGTGCCCGTTCGGCAATTAGATTGCTATGCATCAGCGTTAATTATTCCCAGATAATTGCTGCAGTTGCTCCAACTGGGCGTGTCAACGCATGGAACCACTTAGCCTTAACCGCAATTGTTCCTGGTATTTTCCACCTGGAAATGGAGTCAAATTAACAATAGAGCGGCCTGCTCAAGGTAGAAAACTATAATTGCCATGATAACGATCTGCAGTTCGTATCCATAGATGTTGCATTAATGGCCGGGGAACATGCAGTATGGATTTGGGTGAGAATGGGCTTCTTTAATTTTAATAAAATAAGTATAAGTTCGGTTGGGTGGCTCTCAGAGTTAGTTAGGCCTCATTTTAACTTAATCACATGATGATAAAGTTAACGATTGTATGCATTAGTGCAAATGTTTATTATATTTAATTCGGGTTGTCGTTCACCTCTTAAGATCGAATCTTTACAATATTTTAATGCATGTTTGTTTGTCAAATAAAGTCTATTTTTTCACATTTTCTATAAATTTACATGTAAATATTCTAATTTAAAGAATCAGTAAGTTATGTGAGTTATTGTGTACTGCCCACTTGCCGCCAACGAAAACTTTTTCACGAAGAACAAAAAATGAAATTATGAATCAGGTGCCCATCTCTCATCTAAATGCTTTCCCCGACCGGCTTTTCCCACTCCAACAGCACACCAGCTGTCCAAAAATGTGGCTGAAACCAGCAAATTGAACTTGAGGCCGAACATGCAACTTCCTTCCTTGGCCGTGGGCACTTCCTTGGCTTATCCTGACTGGCTTACCCTCCTTCGTCAGAAAAGCGAGGACACTTGCCATGTGGCATGCCAGGTTGCCATTTTCCGGGGACATTTTGAGGCTAATTAAATCCACAGAGGACAGAGAAAAAGGCGAATGCTAAACGCTTTCCGGCATTGACATTTTTTCGCGAGCTGAGTGAAAAATATTAAGCATACGACATGTTAACCCTTAGCAATGAGATTTATGTTATGGCCGGCTTATTTTTTCTTCCCCACCCCCCACCGAACGAAACACAATTAAAAGTGCTGCAGGAAATGTTAACGCCACCATATTTATGGCACTTTAAAGGCTGCTTTAAGCAGGAGTCCTTTGGGCCGGTTGAAGTCCCAAGGACTTTGCGCAATTAAAAAGGCAACGCTGGCTTATCGCACGCGCCACGACAAGTGTTGTGTTCGCCGTTGGTTAAAAAGTTAAGAAGTTTTCCGCAATTTCCACCGCCGCGAAGAGGTGTCGAAAGTTTCGGCTCAAGTTTTCGCCGCAGGACTTGTAATCCTGCGCCAACGAGTTGGCTTTAATCCCGCTTGGCTCGCCTTTATTGCCGCTGATAAGAAATAAGTGCTCATACAATTTATTTGGTGCGGCGTTGAGGACAAGGCAATTAGCGAGCTAATCAAATAATCCGGCACTAATTGTTGAAAGGAGTTGGCGAAGTGGAAGGTGCTTTAGTCTTCCATTTTACAGCTCCTGGGTTTTTCTTCGCATCTTGACGATCCCCGTCTTTCGGTTCGCAATCAGTCCCTTTTTTCAGGCTATAAAATAAAATAAAAACGATTTCCACCATTGCCAGCAGCTGGAGTCCACAAATCAGGGTCATTCCTAGGTGTAAGTACCCATAATTCTTGATCATATACATGGGTGGTTTAATCAGAAGATCCCTTACATTTTGCGTAGAGCTCCAAAAACAGCTCACATAGTGCATAATGTACGGCATCACAAAGACCCATTTGAAGTTCCATTGCCTTCGGTTTTCAAATATCTTTGAGGGCAGCTGCAGAATAAGTATCGTGAATAGAGTATACAGGTTGGCCTCTATAAACGCCGACGATATGCTGGATATCTCGAATTTCAGGGCATTTTCACCCATTGTAAAATAGAAACGAGGACATAACTGCATTCCCCAGGCAGCGATCATCAGCGCAAAATATGTTCCAAAAATTGCCATTTTTTCTAAAATATATTCACAGTTTGTATGATTCTCAGTCAAATGTGACAACAATAACCATGCAAACTAATCATTTCTTTTACATTTAAATTACAGAACTTAAACAAATTGCAATGCGTTTGGAGTCAGTAATGTTAAGAATCAGAAGGTTTAGTATCAAATATTTATTTCTGGTAGTAAGTAAACAGTTTGATTATTATTCTAAGTATAAAGATGAAGTGATTGAAGCATAAAGAATTATAGCACCATAATACACTTTATGTCCGACTTTTGAGGCTTGTAAGTTGCTGTTAGATTCCTGATTTATTGTAAAGGCTGTAAATTCTTCACCCTTCTCAAAAGTTTGCCAGATTGAATGCCACTGGAAGCTTAGCATTTTCCACCGATATTTCACACAGCCATTAATATTTTTGCGAAATATTTTGCTGCCACCCCTGTAGTTCTTCGTTCGGCATTTTCCCGGCTGGAAATCCACTTTGATGCGCCTTTCATGTCCAGGCCACTTAAGTAAACCCCACACCTTTGCCATTTTTCGGGCACAGGACACACGTTGACGCACCTCATGCGGTGACAACGACCACGTCGTGTTCCTCTAATACCCGCGCAAAATATGACCAAAGCCCAGGACGAAGTCCTTTAAGCACTCGCCACAGGACATAAAAAAAGTAAAACTGAAACTGGTAGCGAAAACCTCAACCGCAACGGGCCTAAACAAAATGTTCGCACTAAGCACCGCAAGTCAAACAGAAGACAGCGAACAGAAAGCGGTCTGAAATCTCCTCGAGCTCCCAGGGAAATTTATGTGCCTCGGGGCGGTAACTTCATTATGCAATGACCTACAATGAAATGGGCTGCCGTTGCACAAAATTTATGTGTAAAGTTGAGAGACAGCCTAAGTACCAACTGCTCGCCTGCCCAGACAACTCGAACTCGAACTGCTTGAACAATAAGTCTTCGGCCGGCCTAAAATAGTTTTTTCGTATTGCTGATAAAAAAAAAAGAAATAACAAAAACCGTCAATGGACTCAATGGGCAGTCGCGGCGATAAGTTTGGCCTAATCAGGTTGTTAATTCTACGGGCCTCGACAGTTCCACACGGGCTTTCCCATAGAGCGGTATGTTGGTTAAGATTCTCCTAGTCGTAGGACTCTGTGGACTGGCTTGGTCCGTTGAGCAAGTGCGATATGATAACTATAAGGTATACAATGTAAGGATCGATGATCTGGAGCAGTTTAAGCTGCTTAACTCGCAGGAGAAGTCCTTGAAGGTAAGTTAAACTCATAGGAGCTAAGAAAATCCTCATAATTTATGTGTATCTTCCACAGCTCAGCAGTTGGCGCGAGGCTCGTCACCTGGGTGAATCCTCTGATATAATGCTGCCTCCTGAATATCAGAAGACATTTGAAAGCCTCTTGACCAACCACAATTTCACCTATAACCTGAAGATCGACAATGTTCAGACCCACATCGATGCCCAGAGACCCAAACAGCGCATTACTTCCATGGAATGGACACAGTTTCACACTCTGGAGGAGATATTCGCCTGGTTGGATGTGATCGAGGATCGTTATCCGGATATAGTCACACCCTTTACCATCGGAAACTCATACGAGGGCAGACCGATTAGAGGTGTTAAAATTTCATACAAAGAGGGAAATCCTGCCGTTTTCATAGAGTCCAATATTCATGCCCGCGAATGGATTACGTCAGCGACGATCACCTACTTCATCGATGAGTTGCTGGTGCCTCGTAACCCGGCAGTCAGGGATATAGCTCAGAATGTGGACTGGTATATAATTCCCGTTCTGAATACAGATGGCTTTGCCTATTCCCATGAAGTGGTTAGTATATACTTATAAATTGTCTAAATATTTACGATACGATATGAATGGTCATGAAAGTAGCCACAAGCCATTGCGATTAGATTTCAGATCAGATCAAATACATGCCGATATCGTTATAGCGCTGACTATCTTATCGCTTATTACTAACTAGTAGTCAATTAGCTCTATGACCTATAATCTTTATTACCATGACCTTGCAGGAACGCCTTTGGCGAAAGTCCCGTCTGCCTTCGGATCCCACAGGGGAGTGCATTGGAACTGATCTCAATAGGAACTTTGATTACCTATGGATGTGTAAGTTTATTATAATATTGAATATTGTACTAGTAATCTAAATTTATTATTTTTATCTTAATCTTATTAATTTCAGTGACTGGAGCCGAATCGGATCCCTGTTCACAAATTTATGCTGGTCCCTCGGCAGAATCCGATCCCGAGATCAGCCAACTAACCGCCTACATAAACAACTCCATACCTGAAGGCACTATAAAGATCTACATCTCATTGCATTCCTATGGACAGTATGTTCTTTCACCGTGGGGACACACAGCTCTAGAGTTCCCCGAACACTATCCTCAAATGATGCACGTGGCCAAAGGCTTTTCAGATGCTCTTTATAGAAGATATGGCACAGTATTTACCTATGGATCCAGTGCTACCACATTATGTAAGTCTACCATTTTTATCTGTATACATAATTTTAGAATAAAATTGGGTACTTTTTCCAGATGAAGTTTCTGGTTCGGGCAAGGAATGGGCCTATGCGGTGAAGAACATCAAGATACCCTATACCATAGAGCTGCGCGATAAGGGCGAATTGGGCTTTGTCCTTCCTCCGGAGGATATTATTCCAGTGGCACGCGAGGTGACCGAAGGATTCGTGGGCATGATAGCTGCCGCACGGGAAATCGATATATTGTAGTTTAAAATTAAATTAAAGGAAAAAATTATCAAACCTGTTTAACAAACAAATGATATTGACAAATGAACTTTTCCAAAAAGCTGTATTATTTGTTTTAATAATGTAACATATATCAAAACAATTCTTAAAAAAAAATTATAATTTAATTATTTTATTTCTATGATTATGTATTTTCCGTAAAATCCCCTTTGTTGCGAAATGCTCCCCCATTTGGCGACGCCACTGCGACGAAAGCTTATGCTCCGCCCCAAAAACGAGCTGTTTGCCGAAGCTTCCAATCAGCGACGTCGCATCGTTTTTTGGGGGAAAAGGCTGAAAAGTCGGGAAAGTGGGAAAAGTGGGGAAAGCGAGTGCTGCCGAACCGAGTCCGTTGATAAGAAAGAGTCCCGGCTGCATTCAGTGCTTTCTTTTGCCTTTTTTTCCGCTCTGCTCCTCGCAAAGTGTTGGTCTATTTTTATTTTTACGCTGGGGCAGCGAGTCTCCGCCTCTTTTCAACGCGCGCGCAGCATCCTGTTGGAAAAGGACAAGGCTGCTCCACCGTTGGATGCCCATTCACATCTTTACATATATATATACATATTCCATTCCGCTCCTACACGTATGTGCGCGTGAAAAACAATCGCAACGAATGGCAAGCGACAAGGGAAAATCTTTAGATGGCCCGCAATATGGCGTCAGTCTTCTTGGTACATAGTGTTTATACATAGAACGATATATAGTACATATATACATAAAGGATAAAGAGGCGCCTCTCGCATGGTCCTTGGATCTTGTTGTTGTGTACGCTTGCACTTATTTTTTTCAATTTGTCTAATGAAATTGCGTTTTCCACTTGCGTTGCTGGCGTCCAAAAATAAAAAGAAAATGACAGCAAGAAAAGGGAAATAAAATGGTACGAAAAATCTTGGAAAATTCGAGAAAATATTACGTTGACACTTTTTGCGCGCTGGCTCCTTGACTCCGCGTCCTGTGTGTGTCCCGAGTCCTCATCCTCATCCTCATTCTCGTCCTGTAGTGCCCCATGTCCTGTGTCCTGCGTCTGCCTTTTCACTCACTGTTCTCTCTGCATATAAATTGAAATTTACTAACCTCGCCATCGCCTCTTCTGCTGTTGTCAGTTGCACCTTTATGACAATTTTCCTGCCACTGCCACCAGCCACTTCTTTTTCCCAGAGTTTTCTTCAATTTTTTTTTCTCTTGGTGTGTGTTGCGCATATTGCGGTGATGAATTTTTCTCTTTGAGTTATATGGCAAGAATGCTGCAGAGTTGAGGGAAATGGCAGACTTAGCTGAAGCTACAGTACCGGTAGCAATAAAAACTTACTTAGCCAAATTGCAGTAAGCCAGGAGTTAGGAACTTGAAGTGAACACTTCTAATTTGTATAATTGAATTGACCGAATAAGATTTACAGTCATGGAAGATTTACTAGATTTTCCCCCTTCAAAGTGCAGTCTTTTGCTATGTTTACTATTTTGACAAGTCTCTGTAGCTTGAAATATGTTGATATTTTCCCCATTACCCTCTAATAAACCCAATTGCATTTATAGGCAATTAAATGCAACCCAGAAACACCCAGTGACTCATTGAAACCACCAACTCCCCGCTGAATAACAATTATTTAGCCAAACACCAACTCTAATTTGATAATTCAATTATGCATTTCAATTCCCTCGACAGCCAATCAAGAAATCAAATCAAAGTGGATTGATTTTGGTCACAACCAAAAAAAAAAGGAAGAAAAATAAAAAGAAAAATATCTTTAATTGCTGCCAAGGCAATAAACTTCAACGGCAATTGACGCTTGACACTTTGAGCGCTTGAGAACCAGCTGGTAATCTGAAGCTTTCGGAAACGAAAGGAAACATATTGTATATATGGTCTTCGGACTGGATCTCTGGATCTTTGGATCGCTGGGAGCAGGGAAAGTATGACGATGCTTGGATATTCCCAACGCGCGTCATGAAGCTGCGGCGTCTGCGCCTTTTTTGGACGTTCGGCAATGTGATGATGGTATGGAATCGCTTTGGTATCGCATTGGATTCGCCGGTTCGGTTCCGAGATGATCGCCCAGTGCTGGCGCTCGAATGGAGATGCTCGGTACGGTACGACTTCGACTACAACCAGGAGTTATGACAGTCCGCGGAGCTGCGATCCTTAAATGGCTGGGTAAAAACTGCCGTTTATGGGCCGACGACACTGAGACGACGACGCTGGCGTGTTGACAATGATGTTGGATGATTGGTGTTTTGTGCCCGTTTCGCAGGAAAGCCAAGGGTTCCCGTTTTCCCGAGAATCAAACGCTGGAGACAACAAGGCTCTCCACCACGCAATGCAATGCAACGCAACGCAACGCATCGCATCGCATTGCGTCCCAAGTCTTGGGTTTCCAGCCTCCAGTCGCCGCTGCCTTATATGCAACGTCTAGACAGGCTGGAAAAAATCACAGCACAGCACAGCAGAGCAGAGTCATCATCAGAATCAGAATCGGAATCATTCAGGCAATGCCAAGTTTGGCGCAGAGGCCTTCCTTCAATGATTGCCCCCATGAATGAATGGAGGATCCAAGACTGAAGACCAAGACCCAAGGCTCTGGAGTCGCCGTTTCGAGCAATTAGTATGCGCAGATTGCGATCACTCGGAAGTAATGCTAATTTCAGTTGTCTACCCGGTTACCCAAATGGGTACAAGGGTACGGAGCTGGAGTTGAAGTTGGAGTTGTAGTTGGAGGAGTGGATATCCACGTTCCCAGAGGGGCAGAGGTGCGCTCTTTCTACTCTACCATATAAGCAGTATGGTTAATTTTTAATTTAGTTTAAGTAGCTTAAACATACACTCTATACAATCCAGAAATCTTTATAGAATTTCAATCTGTAGTTAAATATAGCCATAGAAACCTCTTTTAATCATCAATTGTATCATAGAGAGTGTATTTTAAGTTCGTTATACCTATGATGTAATCTCTCATCGATTTCTAGTTCGGCTTTCTTCTCGAATCCTTTGGCTGCGACCAGATGCTGAGCTAGTTTTTCTAAGGCTCCCGATACTCACTCAAATGGGCTGATGCATTGGCCCAGGAGATGTCATTACCATTAGACGGAGCAGGTGAATGAATGCAGCTGACAGATGAAGACAGTTGTGGGCTGGGAGGCAAAAACTGCGAGGATCCCTAGATGGTGGGGAGAAGGAAAAGTCCATTATGCAGGCAGCTTGTTCGTGCCATTAAGAGCGTTAACAGGAGGACATTAGTATCCTGTAGGCAACACCTGACGCAGCGGCGACTTCAACAAGACGAGGTCAACTCCAGACAAAGACATGCAAATGCCACTTGGCGGTGGTGGTGGGGGCGGGAAAATGGGGAGCAGGAACAGAGGGAAAACTGAAGCCACTTGGGTCGCCTTGGAAAAGGAAGAAAACAACTTTTTGCGCTAAGCAGATGAAGGACATTTGCATATACGCCTTGGAGATGGGAGGGCAGAAGGAACTCACGCAGGCAGCGAAATCAAAAGCTTTTTAAAGGATATTCTCTATAATTTCACGCTTAAAAGGCGCAGTCCGAATATCCTGGAACCAGGATGTTTGCTCAGCAGGCCGGGGAAATGGTTAAAAAGTGGAAAGAATAAATAGAAGGTACACCCCATTGCGAAAGCAGCCGCTGTTTTACCCACGTGCCAAGCGGCTTAAGATGAGAAAGACTTCGTCCTTCGTCCTGGAACATTTGCATGCGACTTTTAAATCAATTATTGTTAAATATTTATTTCTTGGCAGTCCATTTGGGCGGCAGGCGAGCAGGAATTGTCTGTTTCGCTGGGCATATTATGCAAACATAAATTACATGATTGATTTCATTCGAAGGGCAACACAATGGGAACACACAGCTCACACACTTTTTGGCCTGGCAAAACAATCGGGAAAAATGTAAACAGTATGCAAATTCACTGCGGGTTTTGGCTTGATTAAAAAGCTTAGAAATTAGCATATCATTTGTGCAGCTATTTGTTGGCATTTAGAAAAATATTGATTGCCAGCCAAGGGGATGTTCCACAATTTTTATTAAGGAAGTAGCTATATTGAGGTAACAAAGAAATATATTTTAAGTTTGAGAAAGAATAACAAGCTAATGAAATTAGTTATAGTCAAGCTATTTATAAAAGTTATGCTTATAATTTATAAGATTAAAAATATATTATTTCTGTATCTACATAGTTTGACTTAATTTTTTTGCTACTTTCATAGAAAGTTAAGGGAATGCACCACTCATATGAGACCTTTAAGTCCTATGCCAACTTTTACCCAACTATATATTTAGCAACCTTGACTTTTTTTTGATTTTCTTTATTTTTGTATTTTATTTTTTATGCTTGTGGCGAGGCAGCATCGTGTGTTTTGCTCACTGGCGCGTTGACATCGCCATCAAAATGCTTTGACGTGGTTTTTGATTGACAGGAAACTCATAAATAATTCATGTCATTAAATCATGTTACATTTTTTCTTCTCTCTGGGACGAGCTCCTCAGCTTTCGGTCCTCTTATTCTGCGGCAGCACAAGTTTCAGCATCTTCAGGATGCTGTCCATTGAAACGAGTTTCGCCAAGTGGCGAGGTGGACATTTGGGCAGCTCTTCTCCGATACTCAGTTGCTCCACCTCCATTATACAGCGACCCATCGCCAAGCTGCAGTTCTTCAGCAATTAAATGTCAAAAACTGTTTCTCTTCTCGCCATCTTCTTGTGATGTAACTCAATTCAGCTCTGGGATTTTTCCTCTTTTCCACGTATTTTTTTTTTAATATTTTCCTGCTGCGGAAAACTTGAAGAAAATAAGTTTTCAATGAATATAATTATGCAAAGCAGCCGGCAAGTCGCACTCCACTTGGCTGGACCTTAAGAGGCTCTGGAAAAAAGGACATTAAAATTATATAAAAGCAGCTTGGCGAAATTTAAATATTTCACCGACTTCTATCCCAATTTCCACGCTGTCATAATATTTTATGATTGCTTGTTTTAATTCCTTGTTCCATCATTTCAGAATTTTTTGATGTTTTATTTTCGTTTCTTGTTTCATTTTATTTTTGCTTTTTTCCGCCTTGTCAATTGTCCAACAGCGCAAAGTTTTTAATTTTTATCAAAAGATTTCTTGCGCTGCTGCTGTTTTTAATGAAATTTTCTCGCTGTCCTGTAAAGGATTGGGCGCCAGCGAAATTTGCATAATTTTTTGTCAGCCATTTTTAATTTGTGATTTGCGGCAGTCGAGTGAGTGTCCTTAAAAAATTGTCTTCAGATTCTTTTTTCACTTCGGGCATCCTTTGTAATTAAAGACATCTTTGAGTTTTTGGGTGTGCACAAGATCTGAAAAAAGTTTATAATAATTTAAAGCTCTCTAAATAATTGTTTGTTATTTTTTAAGTTTTATTGCAACTTTTTAGAGACTTTGTTAAATTTGCTGCTCACTGTTTTCTAGTTAACTTTAAGATGCCAAATAATAATAATATTTCAATACAATCTTGATTGGTCATTTTCATTACCACTAAGTGCTTTGCCAAAATGATATTAGATTTATTTGGAAAACCGAATGACTTCAGCCCTCTTTGTTACACTACCAGTTCGGAGAATCTTCTGTTGGCTGGTTTTCATCTGGCAAATCATTTTAATTGCTTTGCCGCACTTGGGCATCCTTCTCCTACCAAAGAGCCCCCGGAATCGAGGGCTTAGCCTTTGTTGTTGGCGATGGCGATGGCGATTGTGTGCGGCGATAATAATTACACGTCACGCTGCCACGCAATCAAAACATTATTTGTGCAAAATCACGGAACTGAACTGAAGCGGAAGTGATGAAGGACTTATTGGCTGCACGCGTCCTCCGTCGTTGTCCTTCGCCAGCGAAAAAAAAAAAATGTTTAAAAAATATTTGGCTGGCTGACGGGCTGTGCGGGTCTATTGGCGCACCCCATTTGCATTGCACCCAAGTCTCCGGATGGGAAGGACTACGTTCCGTGTTAAATTCAACACAACGCGTGCGGTCACGTGGCTAAAGGATACGCCCACTTTCATGATAGTCACAATCGACAGTCGAGATTTAAACAAAACGTTGCCCACCGCATCAAACGTCATTCAATGTGGCCCCCATTGAAAATCATAAACGCTGCCAAAAAAGACTGGGAAATCAGGAAAGAGCTGCGGAAAATCGCTTGAAATTATGTAAATTGTTTTCCCCGGCGAAAATTTGCCTAAATGCTGGCAGGACACCCCAACAGGTTCAAACTGTTGCAGACAGCGGGAGAAATGCCAAACAATGTGAGAAATGCCAGAAACATATGTCGCCATTATCGGCAGTTAACCAACATGACAATCCTTTCATAGGGACTGATAATTTGGGAATGACTTTGGGGAGTAAAAGTCTAAGGATGGTTTGGGAAAATATTAAAAATATTTAATATACTGTTTTATTTATTCCTTTTTAATATTTTTTTTGGAAGAAATTACAAAATTACATATTTAATATAATAATAATAACAATTATAACTTACAGAATAAATGCGTCGACTTTTTTGATAAAGTTGAAAATAATATTTTTATATTTTCTTTCTACTATTAGATTAAGTTGACTTTGACTTAAAATGATATATGTATAAGATATTGATTTGAACAATCCAAATTTGCAATTTTTTTTTAGTTTTTTTGTATAAAATTCTCTTCTTGTTTTAGTTACTTAGCGAAACCGTTCTGGGTACTCCTACCAAACACCATTAATATAAGACGGAAAATGCCACCCTGCTTTGGCTCAATCCATAGATCAATGGGAAGATATCATTTCGCATTTGTTGTATATTACTTCCTGTTCGGCTTGGAGAGATACATTTCATATTTTTCCCACCAGTCCGAAGTGTCCTGGATGTCCTAGATGTCCTAACTGTCCACCCCTTGAGAACGATATAGTCGCAATGCCAGCCCTCTGACGACGACACACGTCCGTGGCAATAAAAGCGCAAACGTTTCAATTCCGATGCGGCTGACAAATGCACGGAAAAAATGCCAGCGATTCTGCCCCAAAAATATATTATAATGATAAAAAAAATCGAGTGAATGGAAACGGACGAAAGTTTATATCGATGCTGTCGAGTGTTTTGATTTGTAACGTTTCTCACTTCATTATTATGCAATAAATAATGCCATATACATGTTCCATCTAATGTTATGCAGAAGGGCGAATCGCAGGGGTAGTTTATTTGTCCTGCGATTTCTGTCCATCGGAAGTGGAGCGGAGCGATGGTCAGAAAATCATTGCTGTTGAAATTAATGAGGCCTAACATGACTGGGCGCGATTTTTTTTCGTGCGAATATATTTTTGCGAAGTATAAGGAAAGTATTGAAATATTGAATATGCCGGAGTCCGTGGTGTCCCTATTGTCCGTGGATTTTCGTGTTGTTCGAGCTGTCCGTGTGTCCGGTCTGTCCGTGGTGCTTGTGTTGTTTGATGTTTTCATGGTCTATATAAGAGTGGCAAACAGTACATATCCATAATAGAAAAATAACACAAAATAGTTTAAATAAAAAATTCCAGCAATTACAATGAAATAGGGGTGAGTGTACCATTTCGAAACTTCAAGAATGGCAACAGACCTGACCTCTGCTGGAGCTTTTTGGCATTACTGGAGCAGTTGTCGCGTGGCCAACAATTTTCAAAAGTTCCTGGCACGAAGCTTAAAGCGTGCTCTACCAGCAAAAACAAAAAAAGACAAAATCCAAATTTTGCTTACTTTTTCTTCGCGGGTATTTTTCGATATCGATACCGATATCGATGGTTCGAAAAACAATGCATATCGGTACACCAACGCCAAATCAATGTGCCAAAATGGACTCGTGGCCTGCACGTAGGACCTGCTCACAACGAAACAAATCTACATAGAAATCGTGAGTACTACTAATTTTGGTTCCTCGATAAAGATTAGGATTACTTCTTGTTTCCTAAAAAGAGGGAATTTCCATGACATATGAAGGGTCTGGCGGCTGAACACATCAGGATCATTTTGAGCAGATCCCTGAGTCTTTTAAGGAACAAACACGTTTCTGATTGGATTTAAGCCACTTAAAATATTTGTATACTTTCCGGAAGAGCTTTCTGCTTCCGCACCTGAGGCGGAGCCCTCCTCTGTGTCCATCGCTGATCCTGACCACGCCTCAACATCTTCCGGCACCGCCTACGCCTACCCCATGCCGACGGAGCCCACCTGCGATCAGCTTCTGCAAACAAAAGCAGCAGCCACATCCCGTACCAGAACCGTTTGCCGAAAGCTCCAGCTCCGCGGTAGCATTGAACCCCTGTGCGAAAGCTCCGCCTGAAAACCCACCCCCATTGCAGTGGGCACTCACCTCCATCGTTGTGTGTGTGCTGGCATGCCGCTGAGAGCGGTTCTCGCTTTCTGTGACACAAAGAGGAGTGTCATGCAGCATAAATTTCATACGAATTCCGCACACTCGCAACGCGTCGCAGATACTTTTCGGCAAAGTTTTCCGCAGGAAAAAGCCAGTGTAAATAAATTGAAAAAAAACCGAAAAATGGGCGACAGTTCCTCTTAGTTATTAGCAAATCGGTGTAAATAAATGGGCGTGTTCGTTAAACGGTAAATGAAAGTGTATTTGGAACTGTGTTTTTATTTAACGGAATGAAATGGAATGGCCAAATGCGCCCAAGTGGTCAAGTGAGATAAATCAAACAAGTTTCTTTGGGGCGAAATAAAACGGCGGCCAGCCGAAAATCACCATGGGAATGGAAATTAAATGAAAATCCGGCAATCATAAATAAAACATAAATTATGTTTCGCTGCCAGTTGGCGGCAACAAAAATAAAATAATCAAAAAACACAAAAAAAGGGAAGATGTGAACCAAGCGGATATATTTTGATTTTTTTTTATAAATAGAAAAATCAATTTCTCTCTCTCCGAGGCGCGCTCTCTCTCTTTTTTGGCGCGCGCCTGTCTGTGTCCGTCTTCCCCCAAAACGGGCGCATGTGTGCGTGTGCTCCGTGTGCTTCGTGTGCGTGTGGTGGTGCGGTGTGTCTCCCGTGTCGGTGTCTATTATAATATCCAGTGAGCAAAACCGAGTGGCCGAGTGCTCTCACACTCTCTCTCTCTCTCTCTGCGAATAATTGAATATAATTCAAGTGTTTTTGCTGCACACTATTTGTTGTGCTTATTATCGTTATTATTTGTTTAAATTACCAACGACAACATAAACAACAACAAGAGCACCACGCGCGCGATTAGCACAACGTAGTGGAGCCACCTTCGAAGGCATCGAAAACATCAACAACACACAAAAGGCTCTCAAGGAGAGCGATTTGCGTAGTGCTGCTGCAGCCCTGGTCAGAAAAACCCTTTTATGGGTTTGTCCTGTTTACAAATTGACGCTGCAAATTGAATTTATAGCACGGCTGAAACAAGTGGTTGAGTGCCAGCCAGGGACCCACTTAATTTCCGCTACGGTCCCCAAAATACAGAAGACAAATAAATGAGGAAAATGCCACTACAGTGAAGCATCGTGCAGTGGAAACTTGAAATTTTCATCAATTTCGAGATGAAAGTTTAGTTCATGTCATAATAATAAGGCTATTACCAAATTAAACTCGTTCTTTAATTTTTGTTTCAATACTAAAGGAGCTCAAAAAATATTACTAAAGAAATTTGCACTAATAACTCATTCTACACTTGGTAACAAGTTTTAAGTTTCCAATAACTGAACTTCACTTGAATTAGCCAAGTTGTCCTGTATTTGGTTTGAACTGGAAATAGGTGGCCGAGTGGCTGAGTGGGTGGCTTGGGTGGCATTTTCCCTGAGAAAAACTCACGCACAAATGTATTTCCCCCCGAGGAGCATTTGTTGCTGCTACCTCAATCTTTCGAAATTGACAACGGCGGCAGTCGCAGCAGCAACAACAACACCAAATCAAATAAATTAAATTTACACACATAGTTAAATTAGTGAAAATTGAATAAAACAGAAGAAAGAATAGACGACGAACGTAAATAAAAGACGTTGAGGTGACGGCGACGCGAAGAGTGAGGAGTGGCAGGCAGAGCGAGAGAACAACGTGTCGAGCAACAAATTAATAATACAACAACAACAAAAAACAGATAAATAAAAAAAGCAACACAAATTGAAAACAAAAACAACAAGAGCAGCAGCAGCAGCAGCGATTCTGGATTTCTAGAGGCAGCGGCACATTCAAAAGATGGGCTGTGGACAGAGCAAGATACATTTGTATCCCAGGAAATCGAAGAGTAAAGCGAACGGCAAGAAAGGAGGACATGGTGAGTAGGCGAAATGAGAGTATATCCTTTGGGCAACTGACTCTATAAGTTCCACACGCGGTGCACAAGACGAAAATGCGTTAAAGCTAGCAATCAATAGGTAATCTAAAGGTTTTCCTACGCCCAAAATACACGGTTCAAATATTTTTAGTAGCCACTTATATATATCATAAAGAATCAGCAATACTTGATATATTGATCTTCAAAAATTTCTCAGTTTCTCAGTCCATTTTACTTATAGATTTTATGTTTTATTTCTTTTTGCGTGCTAGAATTGATATTGTTTTGCCAATTTTGTATATCCCCCAACATTTGGAATGATCTATCAAATCGTTTGGGCATTTTCCTCTGTGTAGAGCAAGGGAAATTGGGAAAACGGCGAGTAAAACGTATTGCCTCGCACAACAAAAGCTTACACGCATGACGACATCAATTTGCCTCCAGCTGTGTGTGCATGTGTGCGTCCGTGTTTCCCTGCATGTGTGTGTGTGTGTGTGAGAGCCACCTGTTTCCACACAATGAGGACATCATTGATTAATATGTCACCAGCAGTGAAAAAAAGGGGAAGTTGAAAGGAGGAGCCCAGTTTTAAGGCCATGCATTCACCAAAGTAATAATAAAGGCCTACATTTTAAAGCCCACAGCATTGTCTATATATAAACACACACACACTCACACACACGCACGCACACTAGCCCGTGTTTGCGCTTAAGTTTATAAGAATGTAAAAACCTAGCCTACATGCCAAACTTTTGACTATGCCCAACCCCGCTCCTTTGTGGCTGTCAGTGTCTGTGTGTGCGTGTTTCTTGCTTTTTTTATTCTATTTTGTGTGTGTATAATTAACTGCTAAAAAGGCAACTTGTTGTTGCAGTGGGCGCCGCTTCAAGGGGCGTGGCCAGCCCCCCCAGTTTGTATATAGCTGTGTGTGTGTGTGGGCAAAAGGGTTAAAGCTAAAAAAGTATAGCATACACAAAGGCGCCATTGTGCCATAAACGACCCAAATATTTCGTAGGCGCCTAAGCTTTAGTCTCGTTCCTAGATTAATTATTCATAATACTCGGCTCTCGGCTTACCGAATTTGCATTAAAATGCATAACGGCTTTTAATTAAATTTACGGCTGGCAAGGCCACTTCAAAGAAAGGCCCGAGGAAATATTAAGTATACGCAGCTTAAGCCGAAAGATGGATTAGCCAAACAGAAACGTGCAGGTACAAAAAGGATGCTGAAAACTGGGATTTCTTTATTATTATTTTTATAAATAATTGAATATTTGTAGGGTTCATAGTGTTTTTTTGAGTGTCCACAGGGCACAAGGAGCTAGCATAATTTCTACAAGTGTTTTCTAAGCATTTTTCTCGACTGCAAGTGCCCCCCTTTTCGCATAGAAGTTTGCCACACTTGGCTTATTGCAAAACTTTTGCCACTCCATGGCACTCGCGAAATTGCCCACTCATCTTGACTAATGCTCGAAACTCTTCTTTGGCATTATCCATTTGTTTGGCAGCCGACTCAGATGCCGAAACGGACGAGGACGAAGGCCACATCGAGGATGCCGAGAAGGCACAGCAGCGCGACCGCGAGAAGCACGACGAGAGCGAGGAGCTAAGCAATAAGGACATCCAGGAAAGCGACGAGGACGTGGCCGTCTCACTGCTGCGCGCCAAGAACCTGTCGCTGCTGCAAAGCCAGTAAGTCAGCCCACCGACCACTTAACCCGAAAATGAACACCTCACTTTTCCAGGGACATATCATCTAGCCAGCAGAACTTCTTCCGCATGCTGGACAAGAAGATCGATGAGGTGAGAGTTGACTTATTGATACATAATACCAGATGGAAGATTTAAATCTAGGGGGTTCCCAATAGTATCAGTCTATTAAAGTAGAAAAACTTGCCTGGGTTTACTTTAATCACTTGCTAGCTATTAAGCACAGAAAACAATTGTTGTTTCTATAAACACAAAAAGCTTAAAGTACGGAATTCTATAAATTCATTGACCCCAAATACGTAATTTAATAGAATTTATTAATTTAAACACTTTACAATTTAAACTCAACCAAAGTAAATAATATTGATGTGTAATTGTAATGCGCTGTTCCGTGATAATAAACAAATGGCCCAAGATCAATATATATATATGTAAGTGCACTAAGTATTTGGCTATGCCAAATCGAAAGAGCAAAACAATTGGTTTTATGGCCCCCTATTTGTTTTCTTTTCGAACAACATGTGAGGAGCCATTAAAATTCGCTTGTTACCTGAAAATTGGACTTCAAAGAGATTGGAGCAACTTATGCGCAGCAAGAAAATCTATATGCATGGGGATTAACTTGATTATTTTATTAAACATGTTGGACACGAAATATTTTATAAATTTCCTTATATTCTGGGTGGTTAGAATAAGCTTTTGATAGCTAAACTTTTATACTTTTTTTCTGTGTATAAATCTGGCTAAACAAACACGCTTATTTTAGGGTCCCGACTACGACTCGGCCAGCGAGACGGAGATCGCTTTGGAGGAGGCCCGACTAAACGCCCTGCGCCAACATTGGGAGTCCGCCAGCATCACGGCCTCCATCTGCTCCTCGGCCAGCCGCTCGCTGCAGACGACGCCCATCCGCCAGGTGCAGGTGCCATTGAAGCAGCCGCCGCGTGGCGCCGGCCTGCTGCTCCAGCCTTCCAGCGCCTCGGCGGTCACCGCCTCCACCTCCTCCTCCTCCTCATCGACGATAGTCGCGCTGCCCACGACGGAGTATCTACCTCAGCATGTGTTGACGGGACGGCAAGTGGTGCAGCAGCAGCAGCAACAGCAGCAACAAGCGGCAGTGCTCTACCAGCAGCAGCAGCAACTAATCCTGCTGCCCCAGTTGGATCCTAATGTTGTCAACACGTCCACGGCAGCAGCAGCGGCACAGCTCGTCCAGTTGCAGCAGCAGCAACAGCAGCAGCTACAGCAACAGCAGCAGCTACAGCTGCAGCAGCAACAGCAACTGCAGCAGCAACAGCAGCTGCAACTCAATCAGCAGCAGCAGCAACTCTACCAGCAGCAGCAACAGCAATACCTGCTGACCCTTCCCGCCGGATCAAAGCCACAGAGCGTGAGTCCAAAGCGCCTGATCTATGGTGGACCCGCTGCAACCACTCTCCTCTGTGCAACTGGGTAGGTTCAGCTATCTGGCATCATAATATATTATATCCATTTTAATGCAGTGATGTGCATTTCAGCATCAAATGCAACGCCCCCGAAACTTACGAACCGCCAACCGCTCCACACAGCCAAATCCAGCAGCAACAGCCACCGCCTCCTCCGCCGGGCGCCTACTACGGCGAGATGATGCACGGCGTACAGGTGAGTGGTCCTTTATGTATGGTATCTATTGTAATAACTGAGGAGTAAGCTAAGTAAGATTCTGTCAGAATCCACGCTCATGAGTAACTAGTTCTTAATGCCTATTATCTTGACTGCTAGGTAAATGACTAATATGCTCACTTGACCATTTACAGGCCGCTCCAGCGGCGGAATACAAGTTCCCGCCGGCCATCAGCGTGCAGCGACTGGCGCCGCAGGTGCAGCGGCAGCTGCGCGAGACGCAGGAACTCATAAAAGACTCGTGCCCGCAGCTGTATGCGGCGGGCTATGGCAGCCCAGGACCACCGATACGCAATCCCAGCAGGAACCCCACTAGAACTAGACCCACCCTGGAGACGCAGTTCTCGCAGGAACTCTCGTGATATCTATATATGTAAACAGCCGGCAGACGGAGGATGCACCCACGTTCAGACACACACACACACAACCACTCACAGTTGGAAAAACTGCAGCCAAAGAGGAAAGCTAAAATTAACCAAAATTATAAGAATACGAAACCCGTGACAAAACCACACAGTAAAAAAAAACCAAGAAAATGCCAAAAAAAAAACAACCAAAAAGAAACTTCAAAATGAAAGAAAATCAATTAAGAAATTGTAAAACTGCACTCAATGTTTCAGACCCTCAGAATCCCCAAAATGCGTACTACTTGCAACAAACAAACAAGATGAGCAACTACTATACCTATGCGGAGCAACAAATAAAGCATTCAACTACAAGGATATTCAAGAGGCAGCCAAAGAAAGCTAGGGACATAGGTACATAGGGACATACCAAGTTGGATCCGAAAGCGCAAGGTACATAGACTTAGGAATCGAGTATAGCGTTATAAAGCGATATATACATATATGCAAATGCCACAAAGGAGATGCGGAAGCGGAAGCTGATGCTGAAGCGGAAACGGAAACGGAAGCGGAGTAGGAGGTGTTAGAGCCCGAGTAAAAGCAAACACAAATCATACAAAGTAAATAATATAAAGTGTAACAAACAAATGACTTCTACATTCTCACGCAATTTTGTTAGTCATAAATCTCATGGTGTAATTTTTTAACAAATATTTTTCCGTCAAATTCTCGAAATGGTGTAACGTTGATGATGGCGGATGATGATGGAATGTTCGTTGGATATGCAATTAACGGATGAAGCTGTCTAGTAATATTTGTATACTTTAGTTCTATTTATTATTAATAATATAATTTTGGATGTACGATAGTTTTTCTTATATGGATATATATATATATACATATATATTTAAAATGGAAAATAAAAGCAAATCAATTAAGTTTAAATGCAAAGACTTTCTTCTCGGCGGAAATAATTAATAACGCACGGTTGAAATTCTAATTAATTCCTTTATTCATATCTTGTTATCAATTCATACTTATGGGCTGCTGACATAAAATGGAATTGCATTTCAATTTTTTGAACGTATTCTCATGTTTTATTGTTTTTTTTTTGTGTTATGTTTGAAGTTCTTGTTACGGTGTGAAAAGTGTCCAGCTAAGCAATTCATTAGACTAGTCACATAATATGGTTTAAGATGACATAATAATACGCATTTGATTCCACGAAATTGACATTGTTTCTTATGTGTACATGTGTCCGATAGTGTGAAAGGATGTGTAGCGGGAGCGTTCTTCTCCCATTTAGTGTTCCTTCGTTATCCGATTGTATCTAATCTCTTTTGGCTTGGGTTTGTTTGGAGCATTGCAAACATTTCTTTTGCAGTGTATGAATAGATACGTACAATATTCGAGAATTGTATAAAGAAATCAAATACGCCCAGGGCTCTGGAAAGATAAATGCCAACAACATCGATGATCGGCACTCGAATGCCCTAACAATTTGACTAAACCAAAAGCTTATCAACTAAATGTGGGGTTTATGTTTTGTTTTGTTTTGGGGTGAACAAAGAGATTAATCAAATTAAAAGCGTATTTGATTCCAGATTAAACCATATTATATAGCTATTATGTGGGCGGAGGAGATCTACACGATACGTACATCACCGACGCTCATCTAACATCTCCCTATGAAGTCTCTGGACTTGTGATCGTGACTCGTGTACAATTAATACGGGTGGGTGTGCGGATGTGCGTGTAATGTTCGTGTGGGGAAAGGAAATTACAGTAGAGCTGGTCTACAATTTGGTAGCCTCTTTCGAACCGCAGAGCCTCTAGTTCTGCACAGGCAGCGGAGGCGGCGGATAGGCAAAGATATCGCCGCCGTTCGCCATCATATAGGGTGCCGCCTGCGTGGGCACTGCGTACTGGGCGCGGTATGAGCTGGCCACCGTTGCAGCTCCTCCGTTCAGCGACACGGTTGCCATGCTGGAGGACATTGAAGAGTACTGGCCATAGGCCTGCGGCTGTTGCATTTGCTGCTGCTGCTGTTGCTGCTGTGGAGTCTGCAACTGTTGTTGCTGCTGCTGCTGGGCCGCCGCCGCCTGCTGCTGGTTCATCGCTGGTGGTGGCATGTTGGCAAAGTTCATGTTGTAGGGCGAGAAACGGGAGCGCTTCTGATCGACTCCATAGTTCGCAGCCGTCATCGCCGCCTGCACGGAGGCATCGGGCAGTAGGTGTTGCTGCTGGGCAGCCTGAGCCTGTTGCTGCTGCTGGTGCTGCGCCTGTGGCGGTCCAGATCCCGGACCATTCTGCGGCTTGTTGGGCTCGAAGCAAGCGGCATTGGGATTGAAGCGAGAGAAGGGCACTCCGCCGTTCTGCTGCTGCTGCTGCTGTTGTCCCTGGTAGCCACCGCCTCCCTGGCCACGGTAGCCGCCCTGTCCGCCCTGATTCGGCGGAGAAGTGCGCGGCTTCTGATCGAAGCGTGGTGGGCCGCCAGCGCTGCCGCCGTTGAAGGAATTGCGATTCATGCTGGCGCCGGGACCATTGTTGTTGCGGTAGTTGTTGCCGCCATTGTAACCGCCGCCCATCTGCGGATTGCGGCCCTGATAGCCATTGCCGCCGCGGTAGCCGCCACCCATGCCGCCACCGCGCTTGTTGTAGCCACCGTTCATGGCCATGTTCATCAGTTTGGGATTGATGGTCTGCAAACGGAGGAGGTGAGTACATTTGCCATCGAGAGGATTGAAAGCTACAAGGAGCACTCACCTGGTTGGCCTCGCGCAGCACCTGGATCAAGTCGTTGGCCTTGTTGGCGTTGGAATGCGTGAACAGGGTGTAGGCGGTGCCGGTGTTATTGGAGCGTCCGGTACGTCCAATGCGATGTACGTAGTCCTCCGAGTTCGAAGGATAATCGTAGTTGATCACAAACTTGACATCGTCAACGTCTGTTTGATTTCAATTAAATTTTTCATTTCGAATTTGAAAATTGAAGAATGTGAAAAGAAGCGTTAAAATTATCAAATCGAACCAATGCGTCGAAAATAGGAATCTTTCTCAATACTCAAGAAACTATTCAACAAAAACGAAAAACTTATTTGTGTGCTTGTGTGAGTGGTGTCCGTTTCTGTCATGGTGTTTGTATTCATGTCATGGTATTGGTATTAGTGGTGTTTGTGTCGGTGCGATCATTTGTTTTTGTTTTGTAAAGTTTGTTAATAGAACTTAAAATACATTTTTGATCGAATTGTCGAATGAATTTTGTCGGTTGGTGTTAGATCGGTTTCGATTTCAATTTTTTTTTGGTATGTTTTGTACTTTGAACAAAAATTTCGCCATCAATACTATTAGCGTATATTAATAACAATACATCTTTGGCAATTAGACATATGTTCTTTTTATACTGCAGAAATGTGGACCTCGACCTTTTCTTCTCATCATACTTTCTTTTATATCATTTTTGAATACACAAATCGTAATATAAATGTTTAAGCTTAATGCATACAAGAGACGGCTTGATTAAAATTAACATTATAAATAAAGAGATGTAAATGTGAATGAATGATCAAAGCTTATGATAGAGGGTGCTGATTTTGGTTTAGAAGGAGGAACATACTTCGATGGAAAGGAGGGAGGAACGAGGGTGCGGACATATTGCTATGATTAGGAAGAAATAAATTAGCCTAGTACTTACCCTGGCGATCTAGGGTTAGAATATGGGATTAGAATTAGGCTTACGAACAAGAGTCCCTGAAGATGCTGTCCTCGCAACGCGGCTGTGATGATGGAGATCCCATGGATCTCCGCAATGCTAGAAACTTATAACTCAACCCTCAACTTGTATATATAGCTTTTCTCTTTAACTGCTTTGTGTATATAACTTTTTAACTTTAAACTTTGAACGGGTTTTTTTCTTTTTCATTTTTTTTCTGTCTAGTTTTGCCATTTGAAAAATCGAAGTCCATTTCATAAAGTGCTGATGATATTTTTGTTCACACACAAATTTAGGTATTATACATAGAGTAAGGAGCGACGTAATATAGTATACTAGGTACTTTATGATACATAAATAAGCTACAGAAAATTATCATCAGTCAACAAATACTTGGGCCGCAAAATGTTGCAATTACTCAACACATTAGTTACTTCACATTGTTCTAAAAACTAAAAAAAAAAAAACTTAAGATATATATATATAGTTTTAAGGCACGGTTTAATCGCCTTGGATTAAAGGTTAATTTCTTTTGGGTGCACTGAGATTACTATTTAGTTGGTATTTTTTTAAGATTATTTTGCTGGCCATTGACTCCTTGACTGACAGTAAATCGCTTTTTACAATTAAGTTACTCAAAATGTGATTGACGAGACACAACTAAAAACTATGAGCAAGAGAGCAACAAACGAACTAAAAGTAACAACATCATATAACCAGCAATGCATGGAGAACAAACACATTCCCCTCATTATTTGAGCCCACACCTTTTCTTCGGATTCGTAGAATCATTCAGCAAACTAAAGGGTTCAATAAGTTAGACTTAATGGTCCACCCGGCATCGAACCACTCGAAAATGATTGAAAAATAATAAATGGCAATTTCTCGGCTGTCTAGAGATTTTAACATGCAATTTAAAAAATACAAGCGGTCCTTTCCGGTTTTCACGTTTACCAAATTACTTTCTTTGATAGATGGTAACCAGTAATGAGCTCATTTAACTTCGCCTAGCTACCCAAACTTCAATTTCAATACAGAATGAAATAAAAATTTGTTTATAAATATTTAAGGAATATCTAACCCCAGTTAATTTCGAATACAACTAGGCGAAGATTTGCGGTTGAGCTCCTAGATTAGGCTACTGTTTACCCAGCTTAATTAAATTAATATGAATACAAACAAAAAAAAAAAACTATGAGTATTTACACACTGAAGCAAGCGAAGATTCCAACAATGGACCCCAAATGGGAATCGTGCGCTTTCAGGCTTCAAATCGTGAATAGCTTGTGAAATCCGGAACAGACCCGAAACGAAAAACCTCCAAAGTTCTGGAAACAGAGCGGAAGGAAGAGCGAAGAGGCTGGGCGGTGTTGGCCGATTCATCGCTGACGGATCGCTGAGACCAGACGAACCAGGAAGGCGTCGACGACGAATCACAAAATAATGAATGAAACCCCACGGGATGCTGATTGATCCACAGGCAACAATTGCTTGGTTACGGAGAGAAAAAACGAAAGTTGGCCCCATTGAGGGCCCCACAAAGGCTACGTATACTCACCGAGTCCGCGGGCAGCCACATCGGTGGCCACCAGTATCGAGTGCCGGCCATTGCGGAAGCTCGAGAGCACAAAGTCGCGCTCCTGCTGCGACTTATCGCCGTGGATGGCGCACGCGCGCCAGCCCTGGCGGGAGATATTGCGCGTGATCTCGTCCACACGCTTCTTGGTCTCCACGAAAATGATGGTCTTGGTCTCGTTCTCCGCCGAGATGTCCGTTAGCAGCTTGATCAGCTTCATCAACTTCTCGTTCTCATCGCACACGTCCACGATCTGCAGGATGTTGTGGTTGGCGCTCAGCGAAAGCGAACCAATGTTAACCTGTATGTAGTTATTAAGGAACTCCTCGGCCAGCTGGCGCACCTCTTTCGGCCAGGTGGCTGACCACATGAGAACCTGACGGTCCGGGCGGATCTGCTGCATGATCTTTCTGATCTGGGGCTCGAAGCCCATGTCGAGCATACGATCGGCCTCGTCCAGCACCAGATAGGTGCATCTCTTCAAGGAGGTGGTGCCGCGCTCGAGGAAATCAATCAAGCGACCTGGTGTGGCAATCACAATCTCCACGCCGCGCTCCAAATCCCTAGCCTGCTGTCCCTTGGGTGCACCACCAAAGATGCAAGTGTTGCGCACATGAGTGTTGCTGCCAAACTCAATGGCCACCTGCTGGATCTGCTGGGCCAGCTCTCTAGTGGGAGCCAGGACCAGGGCGATGGGTCCATCACCGCGCTCCAGGCGCGGCTGGTTATTGATGTGCACCACCGCCGGCAGAACATATGCCAAGGTCTTGCCCGATCCGGTCTGGGCCACGCCCACTAGATCCCGTCCACTCATAGCAATGGGCCAACCCTGGGCTTGAATGGCCGTTGGCTTGGCGAAACCCTGCTTACGGATCTCGTTCATCACGTAATCGGGAAAGCCGCCCTCCTCGAATTCAATACTGGGTGTGGGCACCTGATCGCCCTTGATGGTGATCTCATTGCTGGTGAGGAAGGTCTCTGTTTCACCGGCAGTTCTGGCCAGCACCGAATCGCACGGCTTGTAAAAGTTCTTGCGGAATGGCGTAAGATTCACCTCTGACCAAACGATCTTGGGCAAGTGAGCGCCGTGATTGGAAGAGCGCTGGCCACCGTTCTGACCACCGAATCCATCCTGGTTGCGTGGTCCGCCGGGTCCCATGCTAGGACCACCACCGTTCATGCGTCGCTGTCCACCGTTGGCGGGTCCATGACCATTGAATCCTGGGTATGGGGCCGAGCGATTGCGCTGGAACATGCCAGCTCCACCGGGTCCGCCGCCGGGAGCACCACCGCCCATGCGATTGGGCACCATACCGCCGGCTAGGCCACCAGCTCCTCCGACGCCACCGCCTCCGAAGGCGTTCATCTGTCCGTTATACCTGCGACGAGCGTATTGTGCCATGAAATAAGAATTTTGAGCCTTTTAATGATTTGCCAAAATGTTGAAATTTACACGAAGCGACCTTTTTTTATGTAATTTTCATTTTTTACTGCCATTTTGAATTTATTGATTTTCGACACTCGGCCCCTGGCCGCATGTTAGACCGAAATTTGGGCTTAAACAATGTGTGCCTGTGTTTCTATACTTACATGTTCATTGCTAGTGTGATGTAAGTGGAAATATAGCTGGCCAAAGTATAGTTTTTCGGTCACTTTTACAATTTTTCACTCCACAATTTTTTCAGCTTCTACGTCGTCAATAGAGCTGTGGAAAAAATCGGTGTTAGTATCGATTGGTTCGATAGGTTGGGTTTTCTGGAAACATCGATTGAGTTTTCTAGAAACGATCACAATGAATGGAGCAAAATGTCAAAATATTTGTAAGTAGGAGACAATTAATATATAAAAATAAATATTTAAACTTACCTAACACTTTTAAGAACTGAAAAGAATATGAGACACTAGACACTAGATTGAGCACTATACTTTTTAGTTTGTAGTTAGTTCGTTGTCTAACCAGTATTTTGTTAGTGCGGCACCGGTATTTAGCAATAAGAACTATTAATTTTTTAAGCAAAACAAATCCGTTTAATTTTGCTTGTCTGAAGCTATCGAGTACAACAACTTCGATAACAACGGTCAGCAAAAAAAAAATGTGACCAGCCTATAGACCTGCCCAAACACCAAAGTGTGGACATAAATTGGAATGTTACAGTGATCACTCAATGTAGTTAACCCGTTAATTTCTACCTGTAATGTAACTGTAACTAATGAACAAGGTTGTATTAATGCAGTTAAATAATAACTTATTATTGCGTAATTTCCCTTTATTTGTTAAGTAACTTATGCCCGCAATTATGCCATACAAAAGGTGTCGAATGGTTTTCGCTTAATCGTAGCTTTGCTGTACTTCATAAGGTAAACAAACATGGCTTAAACAAGAGATTCTTAATTATCAAGTTCAAGATAGATTAGTTCAATTTGGTAGCCATGCGCACCAGTTACAAGAAAAACAGACCTTTCGACTTCAAGCTAATTGATCTGGTGGAACCCAATCCTGTGCTCTATAAGAGATCTGGACTCTCGAACTACGATGCCATGAAGGCGAAAACCGATATCTGGGCTCGGATAGCCGAGATGATGGGCTGTGATGGTGAGTCAGTTAACAAAAGCATTAGCTATATCTATTTAACGCTATAATTCTCATAGTGGACTTCTGCCTGATGCGCTGGAACAATCTGCACTATCAGTTTCGCAAGGAGTTCCGCCGCGCGGACACCAGTGGATCCACCTGGCCGTACTTGGAACGCCTGCGATTTCTGGCCGAGATCCAGCCGCCCTCCAAAGTGAAACCCAAACCCAAAACAAACAAGCAGGAGGCGACCATCCAGACGGAAACTCCTGTGCAGTTTCTGTGGGAGACCTTTGAGGATGGGGATGTTCCACAGCAGTCGAGTACGTTTATAATCGAGGAGGTCATCGAGGAGCCCAGCGAACAGATCATCCACGAGGAAATCATCTACGAGGAGCAAGAGCCCGCTGAAATACTCTCGCCCAGAAGCAGCTTCCTCCAGATGGACCAAGTACTGGCCCAACTAAAGGAACCGCAGCGGAGAAGAGCAGAGCGAAGGATAACAGCATTTCTGCTCAAGTGCCAGCTGCGTGCATTGAGTAATCAGTCTGTGGAGGACCTTAGCATCTAGCTTCCAGTTCACATACTCTCAAACTTTATTTTTAAAAAACAGAATATAACTAAGATTAAACCTTGCACTTGTCCAATTCCAACCATGCCACTTTCGGCTTGACAATGAACTGATCGCGCGGCAAACTGTCCAACATGCTGGCCTGCTGCCGGACGTACTTCACCAGTCGCTCGATCTGCGCGTAATCATCGCAGTTCATCTCGAAGAAGCGGCGCCACAAGGCGCAGGCCAAGACCCGATCGTCGGACATGATGCCCTCATCGTAGGCGATTAGGGCCGCTTGGAACTGCTCGGATAAGGTCTCGATTTGCTGACGGGTGCGTGAAGGATTGTGAGCCTGTTGGGAAACATACATGAAGAGTATAAAGATTATATATAATGGTAAACTAAAGTAAAACCTACTCCCAATTTCTTGGCGCGTGTGTTGACATCTCCCCACATTGCCTCCACAATGCAGTTGCGCAGGAAGCGTCCATCCTCGCCCGTTTCGGAGCCCTCAGCCATGGAGCGCATCAGGAGTAGCCAAACATGCAGTTCGGTGACCAAAAACCAGGAGTTGAAGGTATTGGGCAGATTGAAGTCGCGGAAAAAGGTCACATAATTGATCTTGTCGGCGACGCTTTCGTACAGCAGGTGACTGGTTACCTTGAGGCGCTGAAAAGGAATCACTGTGATGAATATTAATCAAATAGGCAAAGTAATCCCAGTCCTACCGCCTTTGTGTTCGGTGTGAAGCCCACTTTGTTGAGCACTCTCTTCAGGATTCCGCCTTCTGCGGCTTCCGCTGCGCCGGGTTTCGTTTTATTGGGATTATCCACAACGCCGGTGGACGAACACAAGCGGCAAGGTTGCTCCAGCAGCCCCAGTATCGCTGGACTGTGCTTATACGTATGTTGTGTTGCCTATAATATGTTTAATTTAAAAATTTTACATTCGTTTATATAAGAGTTGAAGGCGGTGCATTCGGATGACCGTGTTTTGAGTAAATAGAGTGCAGCCATGGCATTAAACATACCCATGTGGTTCTCGCTATGCCGCCGGCCAGTCTTGCGACTGCACGAGTGCACTGCATTCTTAAATATTTCCTAAATTTACTAAAACAAAATCGTTAAAAAAAATCCAATTGCACGCGACAACAGACCAAAACAGCTGATCGTAACAGGGCTGCCAACTTGGGTATAACGACAAGTTAACAGTGACTTACTAACATATGATTAACAGAAACAGTTACAAATCTTTGTAAAGAAAAACAAATGTTTAATTACATGGGAAAAGTAAGAACTATTACTTTACTTTCTTCTATACTTTAGACTTTTGTAGTTTTAATTCATAAAATCAAGAAAAGCTTACATTCGGAAATGGTGTGACCGCATGAAGTTATTATACGTTCATAACGGTACAAAACGGTCATACTATCAACTTCCAATTGGAAATGTAAATAAATAAATAAATAGAAAATTTAGAACAAAATAAAAAAAAGTATGATGCGTTTGGGGAGCCAGATGTGCCGGCAAGTGGCGTTTAATATGCAGACTGTATCCAGATACCCGGGCAGCATAAACAACCCGAGATTAATCATCAGAAAGATGACACAACAACGACCGCCGGTTAATTGGACAACCAGTATTCCCAATCAGGCGGCGAAAGACAAGGAGAAGATTGCTCCTTTGGGATGGTTCCTCCTGGTGGGTAAATGCCAACTCCACTACCTACACAAACAACTAATCCTTGTTGCTAATAATCCATTCCCCAGCTCATACCGGCCACCACTTTTGGCTTGGGCTGCTGGCAAGTAAAGCGCAAGATTTGGAAGGAGCAGTTGATCAAGGATCTCAACAAGCAGCTGAGCACGCCGCCTGTGGCTCTACCAGAGGAGTAGGTTTGCCCACATATTCTCCACTATATACTCCCACTACTGTGTGTTCCCCTCCTGCAGTCTCAGTGACTTAGCCCAAATGGAGTACCGACTGGTGAAGATCCGTGGACGTTTCCTTCACGACAAGGAGATGCGCATGGGTCCGAGATCGCTGATACGTCCCGATGGCGTGGAAACCCAAGGAGGACTCTTCTCGCAGCGCGATTCGGGCAACGGCTATCTAATAGTAACCCCTTTTCAGCTGGCGGATAGAGAGTAAGTTATGCTCGAGGAAATCCCATAGAATCATATTAAGAATCATCGATTTCCCCAGCGACATAGTGCTCGTCAATCGGGGTTGGGTGTCCCGCAAGCAAGTGGAGCCGGAAACCAGGCCGCTGGGCCAACAGCAGGCGGAAGTGGAGCTTACCGCCGTGGTGCGCAAAGGAGAAGCGCGTCCGCAGTTCACACCTGACCACAAGGGCAATGTCTATCTCTATCGCGACCTGGCGCGCATGTGCGCCGCCACGGGAGCAGCTCCTGTGTTCCTGGACGCCGTCTACGATCCGCAAACGGCTGCACATGCTCCAATCGGTGGACAGACACGCGTTACCCTGCGCAACGATCATCTGTCGTACCTGGTGACCTGGTTCAGCCTGTCGGCGGCCACCTCCTTTTTGTGGTACCGCCAAATAGTCAAGAGGATACCCTTCTGAAAAGGGAACTCAAATCAAACGCACTGTTGTTATTTTTATTATAAAAATTTACATGCTCTCGTGTAAATGCTGGTTTTTATTGGCCCGCCGCAGGAGAGGATTTGTCCTGCTGGGACTTAATATTGCAACTACCGATCCTCGAGTGGCGGATCGACAGGGGAATAGGAATATGAATACAAATACGGTTCGAGGGTTTCCCTTGCGGGTGTGCCTAGTTGAATACTTTAACTATTTAGAAACACACTCGTTAGTTTGGGTCGATATGGGGAAAGCTAAATAATATTATATTGTCTGATCATAAAAAGTTACGCTACGTTTTATAACTTTGTGGTTAATCATTGCCTTATGTTGTTCAAATAAGTATTTCGCTTTCTATATATACACAGAA
The DNA here is from genome assembly GCF_016746395.2 of Drosophila simulans. Taxonomy (NCBI): domain Eukaryota; kingdom Metazoa; phylum Arthropoda; class Insecta; order Diptera; family Drosophilidae; genus Drosophila; species Drosophila simulans. Next base: position 6,826,360 of record NC_052522.2, read on the forward strand.
ATGTTTTAAAAGCTCATATCCTTTAGAAACTAATGTACAAAATGCAAGAATTCAACTTTACTTTTCACTTAAAATCGACAGAGTCCGCTGATGATTTGAATTGATTTCTTGGAAACGATTCTATTCTCTAAAAAATGCTTCAACTTAAGCTTAATCGACCCAATCTAACACACACTCAGCTACAGAAAAGAATACGGATATTTACAATTTAGTCTCGCAAATACTGGAAATTTCGCCAACTTTAAGTGTAAATGCCACCACCTCCGCCGCCCGACGCGCCTAAAGCTGCGGCACAATGCCCCACGAGCGGAGCAGTCCAGTGCGCTGGTACTTCTTGCCGATGGTCTGGACGTGGAAGCCGATCTGCTGCAGTCGCTCGTGGTCGAGAATCTTGCGGCCGTCGAAAATGTAGGCCGGCTTCATCATCGATTGGTATATACGCTTAAAGTCCAAATCGACGAACTCATCCCACTCCGTGCAGATGACCAACGCATGTGTGGCACGCACTGCACTGTACGGATCACTGTGGATCTGCACCGCCTTCTTCACCTTCTCCGGCGATTCCGTGACACTGGGATGCGTGAGGTCGTCGATGATCTGCTCGGGTTCCACCTTCGGATCGTAGATATCCAGCGCGGCGCCCTCCTCCAGCAACGTTTGGCACACGGTTATGGCGGCCGTTTCGCGCGTGTCGCCCGTATTCTTCTTGAAGGCAAAGCCCAGGATCGCTATCCGCTTGTCCGACACCGTGTTGAACAAACTCTCGATGATCTTCTGCGAGAAGCGACGCTTCTGGTACTCATTCATGTCGATCACCTGCTGCCAGTAGGCGGCCACCTCGGGCAGATTGAGGTTCTCGCAGATGTAGATCAGATTGAGGATGTCCTTCTGAAAGCAGCTGCCGCCGAAGCCCACCGACGCCTGCAGGAACTTGGAACCGATGCGAGAGTCCAGACCCACGGCCCGCGCCACCTCGGAGACATCTGCGCCCGTGGCCTCGCACACCGCCGACAGCGAATTGATGCTGGAGATTCGCTGGGCGAGGAATGCGTTGGCCGCCAGCTTGGACAGCTCGCTGCTCCACGTGTTGGTCGTGAGTATGTTCTGCTTGGGTATCCAGTGCTCGTAGATCCACGACAGCTTCTCCACCGCCTGGTGGCCCTCGGGCGTCTCCTCGCCGCCGATGAGCACGCGATCCGCATTCAGCAGGTCATTGATGGCGGTGCCCTCGGCGAGGAACTCGGGATTGGACAGTATGTCGTAGTGGATGCCCGGCTTCTGGTTCGCCCGCAGTATGTGCATGATGCTCTCCGCCGCCCGCACGGGCACCGTGCTCTTCTCCACCACGATCTTGTTGGACTGCGCGATCTCGGCGATCATCCGCGCTGCGCTCTCCACATACTTGAGGTCCGCCGCACGGCCTGCAGATTGAAAAATTGGATTACTAAGTGATCTTAAGTATGGCAATGTTTACTTTCGATCTAATTTGAAGTATTTTTCCACCAGCAAAGATAAACTTGTGTATGAAACCATGAAAAGTTAAACATTGCGATGACTAAAAGCTTTAATTACTTTTTCAATTAATTTGATTTTAGTGTCGTGTGATTATCAAACGATTTCTGATTAAACTCGCACTATGCTTTGTTTATTTTTAGAACTAATATTTTCAAGTGCCAGCTCATGCTGTAATTATTTATGTTTAGCTTAGCTATTTTATGGCTATTTAACTAACAAATCTATGCTTTAATAGGCAGTTATTTTTAAGCTATGATATTAGCCATAATTCAAGCTTATGAAGCTTTATGATTGGAATAATGCTATATTATATGATAACCTCTCTATAGATTTCGTTTATATTGGTTTATTTCGTACTTACCCTTGCCATTGCCGCAGGTTTTTGTGGGCGTGTTGACCGAGATGAAGATGAGGTCCGCCTCCTTGATGGCCGTCTCGATGTCCGTGGAGAAGAAGAGGTTCACATTGCGGCACTTCTTCACCACCTCATCCAAGCCGGGCTGTCAGAAAGAAGAACCAAAGTGCCTCATTAATATAATTTACAAGTTATTCCACAAGTTGTTGGCCTAGTTTGCAGTTCCTTCTTTAAAATGCCAATCACGACGACCCGCGCCCAAAGCTGGGCACTTGGTGACGTTCCCACTTCGTCGCCCGATAAGATTATAACCCTTCTGTATGGATATATGTACATATAGTTTGTACGTCGGTCTTATCCGATTGGGTTTCCCAAGAAAGCTATCTTACAATTAACTCTGCTTTACTTCTGTTTACTTGGAGTGGTCCACTTGTTGGCATTTAATGATTAATTTAGAAGCTATGGAATAGGGTCTTCCCATGACCATGCCGCTTATGCAATACGTGTATTCACACGAACCCCTGATTCACCCACCATTCACCACTCTCATTCAACGCATTCAGTTTCAGCCAGACATGTTTCCGTTTCAGATACGATTTGAATGTTCATTGAACTCGTTTTGCCAAATTTGCATACGTATTTATACGAATTTCTCCGTGGGGGCAGGTGTTAATAACTGCCTTTCTACATCGCATTTCATTTGACTAAGCTATAAACAATCTATCAGTTTAAATACATCTAGCTGAAAACTCAGTTACAAGAGCAAATCAAACAGATACAATATGTTATTGTGGAATATTTGCTGAAAAATATACGATTGGTATGCTATCAACTGTTTGCCCGATAAGTTTTCGCGATGTGCAAAAAACCTAATGGAACATTAATGAGTACAGCGAGTAGGAAACGTTGAAAATATGTAGGTGTCAATGGAAAGTACGCCAATTGTGCAAATTCCAAAAACAAGAGGATGTTGTTGACATGCTCGCCCTGACATCGCCATCGCCATCGCCAGCAAATTGCATTGGAGTACTCCAAGTGCTGGCCATGATTATTTGCTGGTGGTTCTGCAATCTTGGTAAGTGAGTAGCAATAATGGGAAACTGGCTAGACAGCCTCTAATGGGTACAAGTGCACCAAACAGCATCGTTTTTTTGCGTGCATATCATTGGTATTGATTACAATCGAACTTCATTGTGGAGAAGAATTTATCTTGAAAAGTGTATTTTTGAAAAACATTTACGGTCTAGACTGCAGTTAATCGTGTATTTTCTTAATGGGTTTTTAACTATTTTTAGGGATACATTAGGAGAGCGATAAAAATTAGCTAAATATATGTAATATACCATCTTCAAAGGCTCGTGACAAATTGTGTGGGTTTTAACTGATAATGGCTACTACTGCTATAGGATACAAATACCAATTGTCTACTAGGAAACAATGCATATATATATATAACCCAAACTGAGTGTTTGGCTGATTGTACCTACTTCTATTCGTGCTTTTTTTTCCCCAGAGATACTGGCTGTTTGTCGGAAACGTGGGTAATTGGACAATTTCCAACTAATGTGCGCTTGCTAAACCAAAAATTATAAGAAAAAAAAAACCGCCATGCCCAGCGAGCTTATCTCGACCCGAGACTTTGTTTTGGCGCAGAACCGATAAGAAGAGTGGGTAGCTCGACATATGTACACACATAGAAGATGAAGAGTCTACTACAGTGGGGAATGAGGGCGAACGGAAGCCAGGACGGAAATGCGCCAGTGGTGTGGTGGAGGAAGGCAATCCGCTTGCACCTTATGGCTTCATACAAATGCGCCTTGTAGTATCTGGAATTTGGGCCTGATGGAGCGACGACGATGGTCACGCAGTCTGGAAAGTAAAATCGATTCCCACGCTGCTTTTCCGTTCCGAATCATATTTCAGCAATCAAACGGCTCTGCGCGCTTTTCATGGTTTATTTCGAGTGACTAATGGACTGACCATTGACCTTGTTGTGGGCCAAGTGCGTTAAGCACCTGAAGTCTAGTAGAATGCCGGACACGCAGCGTTGTTCAAGTGAAGACGGACTACACTGCGCGAAAACTCAATGGAGTTTTGTAAATCTGGCTAAATATAAAATGATTTGTAGTTAAACAAGCTGGATAGCAAACTAAATCTTGGCTAAATTACAAATAGTATTTCAATGCTTTGTGTACTAAATGATAAATATATCTATGCACCATGTAATCTATCTCATAGGTTGGAATTATTCAAGAAATCTCCAAATAGATCTGGCATTTTCTGTGTGCAGGGAACTGGTTTACTAAGTGGACATAAGGAGTGCGGGGGGTATTCACCGACTTGGACATGAGCGGTCATCGACGTTTTGGTTTCTGCTCGATGGTTCGGATCGGGAATTGATTGATGTCTTGTTTGTTTATGATTAGTGGAAACCCCGAAAAGCAGAAAAAACACACAAATTGCAAGGCTAAGGCGTGAGCACACACACACCAGTGCAGCTATGGTGCCCTCACTCTCTCTCTCTCTGTCTAGCACACACAGTGGCACTTCCTATGTACATACAAACGGTGAGGAAGAGGAAAGCGAACGTACCTCGTAAATGGGCAACTTATCCGAATTCCACTGGGCAATCCGCTCGGAGCTCTTGTCCACCAGGGTTATCACGATATCGGGGCATTTGAGCGCCATAACCGCGCAGGTCGGACCGCCGACATAACCAGCGCCAATGCAGCAGACCTTCATTTCGTTGCACACCGCTATTCGTCGCTCGATTTGTTTTGCTTCGCCGTTCGTCCCTTTCGTCTGCTGCTGCTGCTTCTTCTTCCTTCTTGTGCGAATTTCCCACTACTTATTGTACTTGTTTTTTTTTTTTTCCGGCGAGTGTCGCGTGCTATTCGTTCGAGCGCTCGGAGGAATCTGACTTCACGCGGCGGCGGAGCGACAGTAACTACTACAAATGCCGCTGAGAATCCATGCACACGAACTCTTAGTTTACGAACACGATTAACAACAACAAGGCTGGCCAATAGTAATTCAGTGTGAACGCAGGGCGAGCCGCGCGTTACGCCACACGCCAGCACGGTCATACTGGGAATCTAATATATAAAAATTTTATTTCTTAACAAACTAATAACTTATATGCATATTTACTACCAAATTCTTTGTTTCATTGACTTGATTTTAATTTTAAAATATTTTGCTTGCTCATTTGAAATTTTTGAAAATTGGTTCGACGAACATGTTTGATTCGAACAAATTGTTCGATTGCTTGAACGGAACGGAAGCTAAGTGTGACCAAACAATCATTTAATCAAATTAATTTGAATTTGAAAATGGTTTCTTTTAATCAATAAGATTTATAAAAGAGAGCCAATCTATCCTAAAAAATCAAGCTCCCATAAAAAATCTCAGTTAAATCAAGCTAATGAAGGACAACTGCCTTTATTTCACGACAAAAAGAAACTGAAAAGGAAAAGCTCAGCACTTGCGGACATCCGGAACGATTCCGCACTCGGCATAGGGATCGACGCCCTTGGTATCCTTTTTGGCGCACGGCGGACACTCCACGCAGCAGAGATCGTCCTTGGGAGTGGCCTTCAGCAAGCCATCGATGTTCTCGCCCTTGGGCGTCTTTAGATTAGTGCCCGAGTTGACCCGCGACGGCACGTCACTCATCCTGGTCTTGGACGATGTCTTGGGCAGCGAATACTTGGTGACATCCGGCGGATTGGGCCTGCCCCAGAAGTCACGCGGCACATCCCAAATGATCAGCGATCCGTCCGTGCTGCCGGTGACAAACATGGTCATGCAGGGACTGTACGCACAACTGATCACGGAGGAGGCGTGCTCCGATCCGATGCCCACCACAGCACCACTGTTGTAGTCCCACAGCTTCACCTGCAGATCGCTGCCCACGGTGATGAAGTAGTCACCCGTTTCGTTGATGGCCAAGCAGTTGACCGACGACTTCTTGGACGCAGTTAGTTCCCTGATCAACGCTCCATTGTACACCATCCAGTAGATGATTCTGCCGTCCGAGCCGCAGGTGATCACTTGCACTCCAGTTGGGAAGTAGGATGCGGACATGAACTGCGTGTTGGCGGTCACCACTTGCTTGCGGGTCATGCGTCTGGCGGGGATTAGTTGCTGTATGAGGAATACATGCTATACATTGCCACTGAGATTAGCTCACTTTATGTCCCAGATCACACAAGAGCCATCGGTGCAGGCCGAGATCACTTCGGTGTCGAGATAGTTGATGTCCAGCGAGGTTATGGGTCCCGAGTGATCTTTCAGCACGCCCACGAGATCCTGGCGATACGGATCGATCTTCCACACCCTCACCTGTCCCTCGATGCCGCCAGTGACGATCAGGCGACCCGACGAGGCCACGGCCAACGCACTGCATCCTGTGTTGAAGGAGAGGATTTCAGTAAGAAGGCTAGAATGGGTATTCCCAGAGTTCACCCTTGTTGTGTGCGTTGGGTATGGCGTAGATGAGTCTGCCGGTGATGGGAGTGAAGGCGCGAATGATGCCATCGTTCCAAACGGAGACTATGCTAGTGCCATCGTGGGTAAAGCGCACGCAGGCGCAGTTGAAGTTGTAAACCATGATGCGCAGCAGCTCCTGCTTGCGACCAGACGACCAGATGCGGATGCACTCCTTGCCCGAGGTGGCAAAGACACCAGAGTAGTTCCTTAAATATATGTGATCAATTGTAGGATATAGATTGCAATTGCAATTGCTTTAGTTCCTTCTACTCACTTGGGAAACGTGATGCAGTAGACCGACTTGGTGTGGCACGTTCGCAGCAGCTTGAGCACCCAAGTCTTGATATTTAGCCCATAGATCTCGTTGGTGTCCGTGCAGATGTAAAACATGTCCGTCTTCGAGCGCACAAAGGACGAGATCCTGCCCGAAACGTGCGTCTTCTTCAGGGTGCGCAAATATGGCCATGTCGGTCCGGGATAATCGCGAAAGTTTATGAGCGGCACATCGGTGCGCTCCTCCACCAGCTCTATATCACCATTTCCCGCTCCAATCAGCAGGCGTCCGCCTTCCAGGACGTACAGAGCACGCACACCATTCACATAGCGATTGCAGTCCCTGCCCGTTGGCTTCCTGGGATTGTGGGTGCCGAAGGCTCCGAGGATGCAGCTGGTGGAGCCTTTCTTGCTCACATGATCGCGATCGCAGCAGTTGAGCACGATCTTCACAATGTCACCGGTTCCGGTGCCCAGATAGGCAAACTCATCCGTCTTATTGATGCGCGCACAATAGAAAACCCGCGTTTTGCTGGCCATCAGCACATCCTGCACGTACAGCTTCTTCTCCTCACGTAGGATGCTCCACAGGCGCAGATGGCGATCGCCGGCGGTCACAAAGAAGTACGGATTGTTGTGCAACGGCCGGACAGTCAAGGCATTTCCAGAGATGGCCCTCGACGCAGGTGTTTGGCAAATGGGAGAGCTGTAATGGCGAACATTCATTGGAGTTCATTGGAGTTACAAGCATGAGCTTTGATATGGACAACTTACAATGCCTCCATGTCGAAGACGATCACGGAACCATCATCCACGCCACCGATGGACACCACGCATCTATCCTGGGCAGTAAAGCAGATGGCCTGCACGGAGACCTTGTGCAGATCGTGGCGAGCGATCTCCTTGCGCTGATCGTAGTCCCAGATGATCACATAGCCGCGGAAGCCCATGTGATTGATCTGACCGGAGGCCATGTACTTGCCGCTCTTGCTGAGATCCAGGCACGATATGGTGTTCGTGTGTCCGGCCACAAACTCCTGCGTATTCTTCTTGTAGTCGGCGATGCCGATTTTGTTGCCCAGCGCAAAGATGATGGAACCCGTGACCGGATGCTGGCGCACTCCATTCTCCACCTTGCCATTGATGCCGAAGATCGCGCGCGGCAGCAGCTGCCTGCAGACATCTTGGTCGCCCATTTTTCCAGGTTTATAGCTAAATATACGATTCGAAATGTAACATATAAGGGGGTTTTTGTGTCTGTTCTGAGCTTGAAGCTTTTTAACCGGCTTGTTTTTTTGTTTGTTTGAAAACAAGGCAGTTGGAATTTCAAACAGCGACCGTTGCTTGGTTGCCGCTGTTGCCAAAGGAACTCATATGATGCTAAGGTAAATTGGTTTCAAACTAGTAAGTAATTTAGGTAGTTCAATTTCAAAATAATTTTAATGTTAAGTTTAAAACTAAGTTAACGACCGAATAAAAGTTTAAGTGGAATATCAAAAGGTCTTAAGTGATTATAAATGTTTCAGGGTTAAAACTGGTTTTGAAGTTAAATAATGGAAATCTAAATTAAAAAATTAGTTTTAGTTAATTTAATTAATCAAGTCTCCTTCTTTAGCTGCAGGGGCACTTGATTGCAGAACTGCTTTAGCTTGGTGATGTTGAGGGAGGAGCAGCTTCGCTGCACGCGATCCTGCATTTCGATCTCCTTCTGGATGAGATCCTCAATGGCGGCGTACTTCTCCTCCTCGATCTTCAAATGCGCCAGCATAGCCATGTTCTGAAATTGATTTAGCATTGTTAAAATCTAATATAAAGCATCCTTTTCCCATTATAATGATTGAAATGAGGCACGCAAGATAGTTTCCCTTGGTTCTACAAGTTACCTCTCTGTATTTGGCCTTCAGCTCCTCCAACCTAGCTGTCTTCTGCTCCTCCTCCTCGCTGGTATACTGATTCTCGAAGAACATGTGCTCCGGATGCAGCACATGCGGTGGAACGTGGAACACTTTGCTGTCCAGTTGCCTGAGGGCTTTTAGGCCCTTGGAGGCGGATGCCTCGAAACGACGCTCCACGGTCTCCTTCTCGGCTTCCAGTAATTCCGCTGTGGCGGGTGTCTTGATCTTGTCGATGATCTGACCAATGCCCTTCTTAATTATGTCCTGCACAATATGTTCGCCTATTTAAAAGAAATTAATGGATAAAGGACGCTAATCCAGAGATATAAGGATGTGGTACTTACGCTCTGCCGACAGTTGGGCTGCTGTGAAATTGAAGAACTTCTGATCGTAGGTTAGGCTATTGAAGTCCATTATGACAGTTAACAACAATATTTTTTTAGATATATTACAATTAAAATTAACAAAAACGTAAACAATCCAAATTGTCGCGCAATTAGTGTTACCGTTTTCAGAATGCAAATAGATGCTACCACAGCAACAGTGCTTCCATACTTAGCTACAAAATCTAGCTACTAAATTTGGCTACTTCCTAATAGCTGACTATACAGATTGAAATTATGAAAAAAAAACATAACTATGCTAACTTTATTTTTCAAATTTGTGATAAATACATTTATTGAGCATCCGCATTAACGGCGCTGTGAAATAACATCTAGCTAATGTATTGACTAATTTAAAAAGGCTCTATGGTGTTTATTAAACTACCTGAATTCTTTATTAAAGTATTCAAAATAGAGGAATCTTCTATTACATTAGTTGAGTGAAATTTAAAATTACATAAAGGTGGAAATTAAAATAAGCATGTATATATGTATTCTTATTTACTTGACAAATACGTTCAAAACACGTTCACATTTACGGCGCTGTTAAGCTCATCGATAATATCTAGCTAAAAAATAATATGAATAAAAAAAGCTAAATTGACTTTTGTAAAGTCACCAGAACACTTACAATGTATAGAAATCTCTTTCTCTGCTTGAAATTACATTATTTAAATTAATGATTGAAATCAATAACCATGAATGCCCCTAATGTTTTGGTTTTGTCTTGCCGGCTTTGCGAATATAGATAATACAGCGAGAACTGAATAATCAGGAGAGTGCGACACACATAACGGTGCCTATATAAATAGAACACACCACTCTCCTTCAGTCGCTATTTACAGTTAGGCACTGTGCGAGGTTCCAACTAATTAAATACTTCAATTACTGCGATTTCTACTTGACCCGAACAAACAAAGGAGGCAAATATGCTTTTCATTGGGGGCGTTTTGAGGCCCTTGGGAGTGGGTCTTCTGCTCCTGGGTCTGCTTGCGCCCATTTCTGGAATGGGATTTCGACGCGGAAGGCTGACCAAGGGATTCCTCGGGGAGCCCAGCAAGATTCCAACCCTGCAAAGGAACCTGCACTCGGAGGATTTGTGGTTCGAGCAGCGATTGGATCACTTCAAGTCCAGCGATAAGCGCACCTGGCAGCAGCGATACTTTGTGAATGCCGACTTCTATCGGAATGACAGCTCCGCACCCGTATTCCTGATGATCGGCGGCGAGGGCGAGGCGTCGGCCAAGTGGATGCGCGAAGGCGCCTGGGTGCACTATGCCGAGCACTTTGGAGCCCTGTGCCTGCAGCTGGAGCACCGTTTCTATGGCAAGAGCCATCCCACCGCTGATCTGTCCACCGAAAATCTGCACTATCTCAGCTCGGAGCAGGCTCTGGAGGATTTGGCCAGCTTTGTGACCGCCATGAAGGTTAAGTTCAATCTGGGCGATGGCCAGAAATGGATCGCTTTCGGTGGCTCCTATCCGGGATCGCTGGCTGCCTGGGCACGCGAGAAGTATCCCCAGCTCATCTACGGTTCAATCAGCTCCAGTGGTCCTCTGCTGGCTGAGGTTGACTTCAAGGAGTATTTCGAGGTGGTCAAAGCCTCTCTAGCTTCCTACAAGCCCGAATGCTTGGATGCCGTGACCCGCAGCTTTGCGCAAGTGGAGATTCTACTCAAGCACATGATTGGCCAACGCAGCCTGGACGAGAAGTTCAAGTGAGTGGATTAGGCTATCATCCTGCACAAATGTTAATTTTGTAAACCATTTTATGCTCAGAACCTGCACTCCCATCAAGGACTCCATTGAAAACGACCTGGACATGTCCAACTTCTTTGAGAATCTGGCCGGCAACTTTGCTGGAGTGGTGCAATACAACAAGGACAACAGTCCCCATGCCAGCATCACCATTGACGATGTGTGTTTCACCCTCACTTTGATCCCTGCCAAGTCCATGCTAACAATGTTTAAACTCCCTAGATCTGCGATGTCATGCTAAACACCACGGCGGGTCCACCTGTAACCCGTTTGGGCCTCGTCAACGACATGCTATTGAAGGAATCGAACACCACCTGTCTGGACTACAAGTACGACAAGATGGTGGCGGACATGAAGAACGTTTCCTGGGACTCGGAGACGGGCAAGGGAATGCGCCAGTGGACATATCAGACCTGCCACGAATTCGGCTTCTATCAGACCTCGGATAAACCGGCTGACACATTTGGTGATCGCTTCGGGGTCGACTTCTTCATTCGCCAGTGCATGGATGTGTTCTCCAAGAACATGAACGCCAAGTTCCTCAAGCTGGTGGTGTCCGCCACCAATGATAACTATGGCGCCCTAAAGCCAAAGACCACAAATGTGCTGTACGTGCACGGTTCCATCGATCCCTGGCATGCTTTGGGCTTGGTCAAGTCCACTAGCCCAGCACTTCCTACCATTTACATAGAAGGTATGTGCTTACCAACACATTTTCCACATATAACTCGGGTAATATAAGCATTTATGGTTTTTTTTTTGTAGGAACTGCTCACTGCGCCAATATGTACGAGCCGGTGAAAACCGATCCGCCCCAACTGGTGGCCGCTCGCAACAAGATACTCAAATTCTTGGCCAAGCTACTGGATGGCTACACCTCGGCTTTAATCTGATGGAAAAGTGGCCAAGTTAAGTGTAATTTTGGACTCGTCAGCGAGTTGTTTTATTTTTTTGCTTTCGCATGATGAGTTGTATAATAAATATTTTTCTGCTCCGCTGGGAGTTAATCCTTCTTGGCCTGCTCCATTTTTTCGTGGAATCGCTTCCAGTAGTGCTGCACCGTGGCATTTCGAACGATATTGTGCTCGACAAAGTTGAGCAACCAGGTGCCGGTTAGGTAGGTCAGGTCATAGAAGAAGGCAACCACGCGAAAGAAGTACTTCTCGGTCTGCTCCTTGCTGGGCAAGTTGGCCATGACATCCTGCAACTGCTTGGCGGCCGCCTCCTTGGCCTCCGATGCCTTCTTCTGCGCCTCGGTCCTCTTGTCCTCGTTCGAAGTGCCCTTGCTGCGCACGATGGCGCTGGCGTCCAGTGGCTCGGCTCTGCCCAGTTTACCGCCTGCGTTCACTACGGAAATGGCTGGCGCCTGCACCTCGCCAATGGGCACATCCTTGCGCGTAGTGTTCTCTGGGTTGTTGCCCAAGGTGGATGGAAAGCCTGGAGCCGCAAAGCCGGGCGGCACGTTCTTGGGCTTCTCATCGCCGCCACCTTCGGCGGAGAACTTGCGATCGAGATTCTGGAACAGAGCCCGCGGGCGCACAGTGTTGCCATTGAGGCGATTCAATGTGGAGTAGTCTTTATGGTGGAGAAAGGCGTAAGCATATGTAGTTTCTAGAGAAAAAAAATACACGTGCGCTTGCTTCACTTACTCCACGCTGTGGCCAGTGGTCCCGCCACCGACTTGCTCCATTTGGTTATCACCATGGCGCGAATCATCTTGCAAGTTTAAGCGGCGATTGTAGATTTAAAATTCTTCACTGAAGCGATTGAAAATTTCAACAAACGAATTAATCCAAAATGCCTGACAAAAAGCAGAATGCGGAAAGGCCAACTTGAGCCAGAGCCAATTATCAGCCAGAGTTGCAACTCTTTCCGAAGAAAATCCCTTTTTTAGGAATAGAACGCTAAGTTGTAAAAAAAGCTAACCCTAAAACAAAAAAATATTTTAAAGGTAGTTAAGCAAATAGAAACAAGCTATAGCTCTAAATTGGTATATAAACTAAACAAACTGAGAAATGCTCAACATAATTTAAGGATCCAAATATATATTTAACTAAGTTGTCAGCTCTGTATGCACACATGGAATAATGGGCAGCATTGGCAGCATTCAAGTACGAATGGTTATTTTGTATAAATTGTCTTTTATTTAGGCTATTACTAAACATATTAGTAAGTTTACTAGTTACATTTTAGGGCTTACAACTCCAGGCCTTAGGTTCACCTTAAATAACGCTGTCAAGCTCTTGGCAAAAAATAAACGTCCGGAAAATGGCTTGCGTCCAAGGAGACACCTCTGGGGATTCCGGGATGGGGTGCTCCCCTTGGTCACCGCCATTAGCCCGCGAAACTTAACTAAATTCCAAAGGGAGCCGATCGGGTTGAGGGTTTAGGATGTACAAAACCCACCGGCCGTCCTTTGTCGAACTTTACATTTGTGTGTTAGGCTAATGTTTAAATTAGTTAGCTTATGGGTGCAATTCAATGGACACGGTTAACTAAATTGCAGTTGGTTATGGTATTTGTTCCGCGACTACTGGCAACCAAATCGGTTATTAAAATTACGTGTGTCAAGCATGTAACGCATTTAAAACATATATGGATCATAAGAGCGTAAATGTATCGAGTTCTTAGCGTTTAATGGAAATGTTTATGCGCGTTTTCCTTTAATACTACGACGCCAGCTAAATAATGAAGATCTCTTAGAATAAGCCAATTTGTTTCAGATTGTTCTTGATGATCACATCGGTGACGGCATCGAAGACGAACTTCACGTTGTTCGTATCCGTGGCGCAGGTGAGATGCGTGTAGATCTCCTTTTGGTCTTTTCGCTTGTTCAGGTTTTCGAACTTCATGCGAATGTAGCTGGCCGCCTCCTCGAAGGTGTTGGTTCCTAAAAGGATATCAAGTTAACCCAAAATGTAATTGTTTCCCACACTCTTATCTTACCTGTGTACTCTGGGAAGCATATCGTCAGCGGAGATCTCTTGATCTTCTCCTCAAACAGATCCTTCTTGTTGAGGAACAGTATTATGGATGTTTCCACAAACCACTTGGAGTTGCAGATGGAATCGAACAGCTTCAGGGACTCAATCATGCGATTCATCTCTTCGTCCTCGGCCAAAACTAGATCGTAACCTAACGAAGTATATAACAATTGCATTAGATTCCTAAGATTCTTAGAATATTTATCTTACCCGATAGCGCGACGCAGAAGATTATGGCCGTAACGCCCTCGAAGCAATGAATCCACTTTTTGCGCTCCGATCGCTGGCCGCCCACGTCGAAAAGTCTAAAGCAAAAGCATAACCATTAGAATCGAATCAACCGGAAAAGGGCAATTAATGACAACTCACTTGAAGTGCAGCTGCTTGCAGGAGAAGTGTGTCTCGATGATGCCAGTGGTCTTCACCCGCGTGCGTAGCACATCCTGCTGCGTGGGTATGTAGTTCGGTTGCGCGATCCTGTCCAGCGAATTCAGATAGTATCCCGCCGAATCATTCAGCTGATATTCGCGCGATCGGGCGAAGCTCTGCTGAACGCCGCCGTCTGCCCAGAGTTTCTTCATCAGTAGCACGATCTCGGGCAGCAGGATGCCCTCGTCGGCGGCAGAGGCGTGTGTGAAGAACTGGCGGGCAATGTCCGTCCGGCTGGGATCGGCAAACTCGATCTTCAGGCGTCCCATGGCGCGGATGATCACCATCAGACTCTGCACCGTGTTGCTGAAGACCACGCGACGGTACTCCTCGCATTCCTCCTGCGAGTAGCCCGTGTCATGGATGATCTTCATCTGTTTCACAATCGTTGACTTGCCCGACTCTCCGGCTCCTACAAAATGAATTCAACAGAGTTTATCAGTTAAGTGGTACTATTAAAGTTTATAAAGATTCATTTGAAGGAAGTGAGTAAATACCAAGTTCAGGGCGTAAAACTGAATGAATGAATCGATGAGTTCGGATTCGAGGAGGGGTTTTTAAGTTTCCCTAAGAGGAACGGAAGTGGAATTTATGAATGAGACGATCGAGAAAAGTTGCTCAATTGCGCGGCTCAAAAGGTCACGCTCAATTGCGCTGGTCAAGTTGAGAAATGAATGAACATCGTATATTGCATATGGTCATGTAATACGAATGAAATGAACGAACAGCATCCAAATAAGGGGTCAATAGTATGTGATAACAGATCAAGTGATATGCACATTATTATGCTATAGATAATCCCAATAGATATATTATAATTTATGAACTTCCCAGTTTCCATTCCCTTGCATTAAAATGCATGGCCAAGCCCTGGAGTTCGTTGAACCACCCATTAGTTCTCCTCAAAAGTTATCAAAGGCGGAGAAAATTAACTGGGCATAATTTTATTCGCCGAGTGCCTTCAATTGTTAAATGAGACCTGACCCGCCAGCGTTGATAAACAACAAACACACGGGCTCGTCTGTGCAGTTTATTATGTATGTACTATGTGTGTATATTATCTGCTGCGTCGAATGATAAAAAAATATGAAACATAATCGCATTACGTGCCCGCCAGTTTCCCTTTTCGCTGAAAACTGAAGAAGCTGAAATCGTTGAGAAAATGGGCAAATACAAAAATTGGCAAATCTGCCGGTCCAAGTAATATGTCTATTTCGAATATCTATAGCTATATATAAACATATATACGCGATGTTGGGGCATTGCAACAATGGCGCATTAAGCCGACTTTTTGCTGCAGTTGGTAGTTGGGTCCATTCCCAGCCACCGGATGATTAGGTAATTGCCAAAGCCAAAACTGCGACTTTACTTTCACTTTTCTCAACTTTCAGGGCTTCGGTACTTGCACTGAAACTATAATTGTTTTTACTATTCGTACGTACATACATAGGTACATCAATCACCCATGGTTGAAGTTCCCTTAGGCGAATGGAGCTCATTTAATGAAGATTGGTAAGTTGAATACATATGTTACAAACATTTTTGAAGATTAAAAAATGCAGACTCTTGTTTTAGGTACCATAAAGTGTAAGAATAAGGTCCACTCTAATTGTAATGTGTTGGCCACTGTTACATCTACTGTTAATGTATATTACATTAAATGGCTACTGTTACATCTACTGTTAATATATATTACATTAAATGGCCACTGTTACATTTACTGCTAATATATATTACCTTAAATATGTTTTATATATTTTATAATGTATTTTTAACACTTCAATTTCAACCAATCCCGAACAATGCTAACTAATTTTGCCTTAAAAAAGCGTCGGAGCGAAAGAGACGGCTGCTCAATGCAGATAATGGGCAAACAACGGTCGCCGCATAATGATGAAATTGACAGATTTGAATACGAATATGGACATTAGGCGATGTTCAAACTTGCCACCGTGTGTAAAAAAGCAGCGAACAAAGCAATCCACAAATGAGCGGCTGGAAAAAGGTCAATTTAATAATAATAATACTAACAAAATGCGAAAGAGTGTGTGCGTGTGTTGGTGTGGCTGGGCCTTCATTTATCAATGCACCGTTAGCTGTGCCATAACAAGCGCCCAGCGACAGCGCGTGCGAGCGAGAGGCCAACAATAGGGCGAGAGCGAGACGGGCTCAGAACAACGGCGGTACGCACAAAGCCGCGTTTACAAGCTCATCAAACGGTATTATAATTAACATCATTAAACAGTGAATATCGGCGAAAAGAGAATCAGCGTAGAATGTTGCGGATTTCTAGCTTCTATTGATATATTTTATAGTTGTTAGAAGTTACTAAAATTTTTTTTTTTATTATGTTTATTAGAAATTGATATTGTAAACACTCAAATATTTTTTCCATGTGTCAGAGAACGTACTAAAACTATTAAAAAATTATTATTATTAACTATTATATTACATAATTATATAGCTACTATATTTATATATAAATTAAGCGGGGTAGGAAATCTAAAAGCAATTGAAAGACATGCAGTTTGCACTCTATAACTTATTAACTTTCCAAGCTGTGTGCAACGTAGTGCACCAACTAATTCGTTAGACTAATTACTGATCGACGCTAGAATATTCATTGGAAACACGGTGACTAAGGAGAAGAAAGAACAATAGCTGTAGACAGCGAGAGCAGGAGAATCGTAAGAAAGTGTTTGCGCCATGAGTAATCGAGTTAAATGGCGCCTGGCCTCAGTTATCGAAGTGGGAAATGTGTTAATCAGCGGGGAGTGTGAAATTGAGCGGACCCACCGAAAAAGTAAACAATTAAATCAGATGAAAACGGAAGCACCCACCCAGTGACTTTCACGCAGATCTCTCGATTGTCGTGAAATTTCGTATATGTGATGCACATATGTACATCAATTATTTAACCACATTCAGTATATAAGTAGTAACTAAGCTGATCGAAATTGACGTATGTATAAGGTCGCTCGCTTGGCGATAATTTTGATAAGCCCAATGATACTTTCAGTTTAAATGTGTTGGTAAGTGAGTTCTTAAATAATTGTAGATTATTAAGTTGCTGTGTGTTGACAGTCTGGGTGCCGATTTTGATATTGGTGCGCCAGCAGCATGACACTATTTTGTTTATATATTATTTTCTTCGCCTTTCATTTTGTATTTTTTTTTTTTACAGATATCCGAGCTGCTTACTCATGCCCCCCAATGGAATTCTGTTTCTCTCCACGGTTTGCTGTTCTCTCTCTCTCTGCAAATATCATGAAAATAATGCAGTAATTTACTATCGTTTTGGTTGAAAAACGGCTGAAAAAGTTGTGCTTTTCAATTGAAAGACGTGCGGATGGGGGAGGGGGGTGTAGGGAAAAGGGGAGGCAGCAGAGTGTAATATAAATTGAGTGTCAGCTGAGCAGCTTTATTAAATCTACACAATAAGCGCAGCGTTGGGGGCTGGCAATTCCGATTCCAATTCGAGCAAGTAGTCGCGGTACACTGGGAGAAATTACTACAAAATTCAATGAAGAATATATATTGTAAATAAGATCAATTGTAAGCAATGTCTTTACTGCATACCGAGAATATATACATTAAAACTATATTTTTTAAAGAAATGTTGGGATGCTGCATTTATTATTTCAGGCTTTGAACAAAATTTCTTATTATTGAATATATTTTCATATTTAAGAATAATTTTCTAAGAATAAACACTTCGTACACTGATTTTTCTTTCCGTGTAGCCGCGCCAGCTGCATTTGTTGGCGGGCCCATTTATTTGCGCTAATATCGTTCACCCCACTTGAAATGTCAGCGAACAAACAACGAAGCAGCAACAAAAACAGCCAATTACTCAGCTGGAAGTCGGAGGAGAGCTGCCGCAGCAGCAGCTCGGAGATCGGAGATCAGAGATCGGTTTTCATCATGATCCAGAAATTACAGAACACACGACGCCCCACAAGGTGCAAACAATTGAATCAAGTGTAAAATGTTGGGCTAAATTCCAAAATGCAACTGGTGCAAGCTGTTTTCTTGGCTATGTAAACCACAGCCATTTACACTGGTCAACCTGGGGTTTGGACGAAAACAGCTGGAATACTAAGAGATAATAGGGGATATCTTCTAATGGGGATGAAAATGGTAGAACTTTCCCGCACCTTTCAGCGGACATATTCCAAACCGGTTTACAGGGTTTTTCTCACTATCTTTCAGCCTGCAAATACAGTGGTTACTCGGAAACAAACATTGTGCAAGGTGCAGTGGGTTCTGAATGAAATGTAAATGAAAACTACACTTTGCATAGGTTCCTAAAACATAATTTTCAAATCTAGATCATTCTTTTAGAAAAATCCATTTGAAATGATAACATTTGACAATTAATTTAGTACAGTAAATCCTATATATCTGTTAACTTAAATTAGGTGTAGTGTTGCATAGCCAGTCCTGGCTGTACTTTCCAGCCTGCCACTTGCTGCCTTAGTCATCTTGGCCCGCTTCATTGGCCACTCAGCCGCGCTGGAGGAAAAGCTCCACGGCATTGTTTTTCGCAAATGAATGGCAATGAAATGAAAAGTACACACGCAGACGGTGAAATATATTATCGTTCCCATATGCCGTGCATATAAATCGGCGAGTGGAAATTTAATTGCAGAAGGTTGCAACGCGGCGCGGCATTCAGTTTCACTGCATTTGCCGCAGAGGTCGGGTCACCATAAACCATATATGTATACATATGTATGTTTGTGTATGCGATACGATGGCGCCTCGTCGCTTGAATGGTTTTTCCTGCAAAGTGGAAACCGCTGCACTATCAATAAACATGTTTCCATTGCGGCACTGCGATCCGATCCGATCCACTTGTTGCATCGATCCAAAAGATCTGAAAAGTGCGTGCCAGCAGACGAGAAGCGAGCACTGGGTACCGAGAATCTAGAATCGAGTGTATCCGCACAGCCAAACCGACATTTGGTTTCAATTTACGTTCAATTCCCTTATCGCCAACGAATTATTGGACACAGACATTGCATAATGCACGATCTACGAACAGACGGATTTGTTTAGCCCCAAGCAGCCACATAAACATTGGTTTTCCCAAATAAACAGAGCTGTGTGGAGTCTACTTACTCCATTCCATACATCTTTATAGTCGAAATATGGGATAGTTGGGGTCTCTTGACTTTTATGTTAAACTGTTAGCTAGATTAACATTGTTTCATAATAAGGAGTGATAGGTAATCTTAAAAATTTTTTAATTTTTTCTAATTTTAGTCTGACTAATTCGTTATACTGTGGCTCTACTGTATTGTTTCTTGCCATGCCTTCCAGCCTTTTCCAGACCCTTTCGCACTGGAAAAGCCGGCAAAAATCCTTGCCCCAACTCACCACAGCCGAAAGCGCAAAGCAACGGCACCCAGCGGAAACCCACCCCGCCCAAGCAAAGCAAGCGAACGAAAAAAAAATAATGAGGTCACAACGCGAATTTCAGCAAAGAATTCGCAAAGGGGGGAAATACCGGAATAATGCTAGAGAGGTGAAAAGGTGAAATGGAAGGCGGACGCACCCAGCAGCAGCAGTTTCACCTCCGAGGCGGCCCGCTCGCCCTCCGCCCGCAGGGCTCGATCGATGTTCTTCGACCGCTCGATGGCCTCCTTATCGCGTGCTGTACTCACGGCACAACCCATCTTCGAATTATGTCTTTAGCGCGTATGTGATCGCAATTTGTTGCTCCTTTCTCACGCCGCGCACTCTTCTCACTCGCGATTTCTTCCAACAATTTCGAGATGCGTCTGCGCGTCGTCGGCTGTACACTTTTTTCTTTTCGTTTTTTGTGTGCGTTTCCACCTCTCTTCCTTTTCACACAAACACACCACACATGCGCAGCGTACGCAGGCACACACAAACACACTGGTTGGAAACGTTTTTGGGATATTTTGATATTAGCCCGATTGCATTGCTGTTGTTAACGCTTGTTGCTGCAGCGGCAGAGCCGATTTAATATTCTTTTGTCGCTTAAATTCGCTTATCCGCTGATTTTGCTGTGCGCAATATGATTCACTTCGCGTCGGATTGGTGTGACCGTTTGCTGATGTTAACAGATCGCTTGCCGCTGGCGTTAGTACATTGCACGCGATCGTTTGTGTGGCAACTCTGCTGGGTGTGGTACTCTGCTAGCAGCAGTCTGGCAGCACTGGCGGGGTGTGTGACTTGGCTAGAATCTTCTTGAAGGCAACTGTGACGTCACTCCTGGGCGGCAAATTTTAAATTATTTTAATTGATATACACACATTTTAATTGTAACAACTTTGTATCTTTAAGTGCTTAAATGCCACTTATATGATCTTGTTTCCTCTGGTCAGTTGTGAGCCATGCATGCAGTATGCCCAACTTGCCCTTTGCATTTCAGTTTGTTGTTATAGCGCTTTAAGTGTAAATAAACATAGCCGAAAATATGATGTTGTTCTGAAATGCACGCCCCCCACTCCCCCCTCATCTTCACCAACGCAATATGCACGCAGCCCGTTGGCTGAAAAAGTTCTCAGGGCCCTGGCATAAATAATATTTGCCTTTATTTTGGGACAATTCCATTCCATTCTCGATTTGAATCCCAAATGTCTGCAGTTGCATGCGGTGCAGGTACAGTGGAGCTCCTTTCTAACAAACTGGCAATATTTAAAATCATTTAAAATGTCATTAATATGTAAGTGCTTAAACAAGTAAACATCGAAAAACTAAATCAATTACTTTCGTAATTAAATTGAATAAAGTTAAATTTTTTTTTAATATTTAATATTGAATTTAAAACTGATTTTTTGATATGTAACGAAATATACCTAATGTTCTTATAATAATAACAATTGTAATATTTCAAAATTCAATTAGCATTATTCCGCTTATAGAAGCTCCTCTGTTTTTTTTTTCAAAATCGATGATATTAAAGGGAACTATTTTGTGATCGCGGTGGGGAGGGGGTGGGGGGTCTTCTTTCCGCAGCTAATTTATCTAAACAAAACGATGCGAAGGCAGAAAGACGAGAGGATGCGGATAAAGATGAGATTGAGAATGAGGATGAGGATGGGGTCGCAGTGCAAAAGTTTTGCCGCCGCCGGAGGACGTCACATGTGGCCCCCATCCCCCTAAAGAAACACCCCCTCCCCCTTACATGCACCCCTTCAACCCCCCGCCCTCCCCTGAAAATAAAGGCCATCAACGGGTCATGATTTACACATGTTTACACGAAACGTGCGGCATTTGCAGGGGGGTGTAGAATGAGGGAGGGGGGTGGAATTGGGGGTATCTGCTGTCTTGTGAATGAATGATCATTTGTGCTAGCCAACACCCTGCAACCTCTGTAATTAATCGTAAAAAGCACAAGCTAGAGAAATATGGATTTATGCGGTTTTCGACGCGCGAGCGAGCGAGAGAGAGAGACAGCGATGCTGCACTGTGGGTGGTCCCTCTACCCATCTCTGTTGCACTCACTGCCTGCAAATGCGGCGCACGCTGCCACATTGCTGCTCTTGTTGTTCTCATTGTTGTTGTTGTAGCTCGCTGTGTTGTTGTTGCAGTCGGATTCGGAATCGGAATCCCAAACTGTTTGCTGATGCCAACAAATTTGACGAATGTCGGCATCATTTCATCCAAAACTTCAATCGCCATCGGGAAAACGAAGAAGAAGAGGAAGGAGAACCAAAAACAACAAGCTGCCAGGAAAACAGCGGCTAGAAGGAGAGAGAAGATGATGGAGGAGCAATTACAAGGATGGGCCTTGAAATAGATATACCGTTAGCCAGGCCACACATACCATGCACTGCGAGAAAATAGTGCAAGCATAAGTTGATTTATGGCGGGAATTCGGGAATGATTAATATGAAATTTGGTATGTGGCTGGTATTATCAAAAATACAAATATTGCCAAATAATTTATAAAAATATATAGACTTAATAATAAGAAAAAGTAACTTTCAGCCAGTGGAAAAAATGCAAAAATGCTGCATTCCAAAAATATTTAATAACAAATATGAATAGGAATATATATTTTTTCGAGGATCCTTTTACGCAAGTACTTTCTATTTCTCTCAGTGCCTGCGTGCTGAGTTTGGCACATGTGTTGTGTTGTGGCACTGGGCAAACTCAAGATTGAAAAGATTAATTTCCCCGATAATTCGGCAGGCTGGAAAATGTAGTTTCGGACGAAATCTCTCGCCGGCCGTTGAAAGGTCGAACAGACAGGCGGGAAAAGCGCCCATTTTCCACCAAAAATCAGCCCCTTCAATCTGCAGTCTGCAGCCAAGTGAAGTTGCAGTCTGGAGTCTGGAGTTTAAAGAGTACTGATGGATTCCTTGGGCGTCGATCGTCGGATTATCCAATTGATTTTCGGCACTTTTTCAAAAACGACGTCTGGAAACCGACAAGTGGGGAAAATTAATCGACGGGAAAAGTGGAATGGAGTTTGGGAATGGGGTTTAAATTGGTAGGTACATTGAATTGATGGGAAATATATATGTTAGTAATTATAGTTTATCTAACTAAACATGTTTTTCTTAAATTTGTTGCTGTGGAAAATGCCTAATTTATATATTAATCAGCATGGAAATCTTCCGTCCGGTTTCTTTCCGCCAAAAGTTTCTTTCCGATCCATCAATTGTCTTGTAAAGAATTGACTAATAAAAGTGATTTATGTTTAAAACATATATGTATTTACTTAGTCCAGCTAACATGAAAGATACCTCAGACCCCGAGTAACCCCAATTATTCAATAAATTGCGAAGATTTGCCAGCGAAATGAGGCCGCAGAATCGTAAAATCCGAGCGAATAATCTCTTCGACTAAAATAAGCCGCATCGCATTTGTTTACACTGCGATAAAGTAATAATTACCCAAAAATAAAAAGAAGAACATATATTACACCGATTCATTCGATCAATTCAAACGCAGCGCAAGGCAACAAAAAATATAAAAATAAATTAATGGAGCTGGGGAAAATAGTATTTCAACTATTGAACCGACAAGTGTGACTATGTCGGTATATGCATATAAATATATCTCACTTTTGTTTACATTCCGCAAAGGAAAAGCCGAAAATATAGATCTTACATGGCCATACGGTTGCAACCTGCAGTGTGGTGGAGCAAGGGGGCGGGGGGAGAAACGCTTCGCGGCAGGAAACAAAAGTCGCTGGCGATGCAATTGAATTGCCATAAAAATGGGAAGCACCGAGAAATCGTGCCCCATCCCCCCCATATCCCCATACACCCACTCACGGATGTTGGGCTTCTGGATTCCGGCTCATCTTTGTCATGTATCTGAGTATCTGCGAGATTGGAAATTTGCACTTCGTGGATTGCAACTATGGTTGCTGCTACGTGGGAGCTTTTAAGCACCTGCCAGCTGAGATTGTGCAGTTTTTCCCTTGAGAAAATAACGCTAGTTCACATAGTTCAATGAGAAACGGCTGCTTTTATCTAACAATTTGGTTCGCTTAAAATTTAGATACATCTCGCTGCTGGTCATTCCTGCCCTTTCCCCCCTCGCCATCGAATTTCGATGCCTGGCATTTTCAGACATCGTAAACCGACCAGGGAAATGGATGTTGTATCACTTGTCTAAGTCTGGCCATCGCCTGTGCTCCTCCAAAGCTATTTTTGCCCGATTTTAGTTGATGCTTTATGGCTTTATAATGTTCCGTTTTATGAGCTGCCCGTAAAATGGACCCGATTCATCTGGGGCTCCCGGCAACAATATGGTAATTTGCTGCCCATTATATGATCTTCAATGGGTAGGGGTTAGCTTCTGCTGCAGACTGTAAGGATTTGTAAAGAAAAAAAAATATGGTAAATATCTTTGAAAATTGATTGCATGCATATAGCTAACCATTTGAATTTCCTACCTAAGACCTCTTTGATTCCTCCTCCTCCTGCTGGCCAAGCTCCTTTTCCTCCTTGCCGAAGGACTGGCACTTTCCCAGCAGCTTGCCAAAGAGTCCTTTCTCATTTTCCACCGCCGTTTGATGGCGCAGGATCAGCAAAGTTCTGCGGCACTGCAGCAAAAGTCGGGACATTTTCTGTTCTTTTTTTTTAACTTTAATTTAGACTTGGGCCAAAGCAGCTTGAAGTTTTTTTAAGGGCCTGCTGTGATTTTGTTAAAGTTGCTAAATGATTTACTTTTTCTTGCACTCATCTTTGGATTTGTCTGCGCCGCCGGGCTTGTTTTTGCAACGTGGTGAAGTGGGAACAACAGCTTTGCAAAAAAGAAAAACTCAAAGATTAGCAGGATTCGTTTTGTAGTGATATCCTACCCACTTCTGCCACACATATCCTTCTTCTTCTTGTCTTTCTTCTTTTTGGAATCGGCGCCCTTGCAGGAATCCTTGCCCGAATCCTTCGACGATTTGGCCATTAGTCTTGGACCGAAAACGCCTTCACTCAGTTTCATGAGCGCTAAACTGCGTATTTTAAACATGTTTTAACTGAATAATTTTTTAACAAATAATTATAACAGAAATTTTAGTAATATAAGTGTCCAAATTGTGTGCTGAACTGAGTTTTTTATGCTTTTGATTTGAAAGCTGCTGCTATTTGACACAGAAAACAAGGGAGACCTGATTTTCGCTTTGAAACTTTCTGTCCTCCTGCCAAATTTGACTGGTCAAAACTATCTTTAAGCCAGAATTTTTTGCTGAATTGTGTGAAAAAATCGATTAGTAATGTGACACAAGGCCGATCCGCTTCTCAATTGCCGCTTGGCTTGCATTTTTTTTGTTTTGGGTTTCGGTTGCAATTACAAGCCGAGAGTTTTCAGTACCCCGTGGCTACCGCTTCCAAAATCGAACTCAAGTGTCGACCACACATTTGCCACGAACCTCTGGATTTTTTTTATGGGCACAGGGAGCTGGAAAAGCGGGGAAAATCGGGGAAATCGTCGTGGCGGCGCCACGTCAAAATATTTGTCGTCAGCGCCTCAATTGCTTCGATTTATGGTGCGGATAATTAGGCGACTGCCTCGTCAGGATGTCGCCGTTGAATAAAATGAAAAGTAAAGGGAATTTTCCAACGCTAAAACCACTTGAACATGATCTTAGCTGGGGGTTTCGAACTTGTTCAACTGTCTACTAATGATCTGCTGTTGATGGCTTGTCAAGAAAATTGGGTTTGATTTATCGCTGCATGGTTAAATCCATCAAAGGATAGAGAAAGTGAAGGAGAAATCCTTCAACTGCTTTGTACCGATCACAAGAATTTTTAAGGCTGATTTTACCTTCGGAACGTGAAAAACATTTAAGCAAATAGTTTCGGCATTCGACTGTCAAGCGCTGGAAAACACAACCCCCCATGACATTTCAATGTTGAGCAAGTGAACTTTATTTTCCCGCGTATCCGTACTCGTATATTTTTAACCCCACAGGTGCGCTGCCCTCGAAGGCCAAAGACTGAGATTCGTAAAAAACGCGTCTACAAAAGCCCTGGAAGAACAAAGCGAACGACACGGAAGAATTGGTGGGCGGAGAAGAGCGGCGAAGACTGCAGAAGAGCGGAGGACCATTGACGACAATGGGCGTCAAATGAAACGAAACAGATGCCATCGCAGATACAAGATACAAAATCCCAGATCGAGATCATCGATTGGGGGGGGGATTGGGGGGACTCACAAGAATCGAGCTGAAGAACGAAGACTGTAGATCAGCCATTTTGGCAATGGGTGCTTAAGCGGGAAGATTAATTACTGCCAACGTTGCGGAATCGATGGGTCGATGAAAAGCGAGTAAATCGCCGCGATCAGATGCTCAATTTCAAATTCAATTCAATTTCGGTTTCCTGTTCTGTGAGTCAACGCGTTTTTAAGTACCGGCCATTAAACTAAAAGCCAAACAACAGCAGTCCAAGTGTAGAATCGGATGCGATCTCGATTTTCGGGCATCCGAAGTGCTTTTCTTTTTTTCCACAGTAATTCTTTTTCTCTCTCCCTCTCTCTCTCTCTCTCTATCTCTCTCTTTGTCTTAATTTTTGTACATTTGGCGCAATTATTGCGCACCAAATGGATCGCCAGTCTATAAATTGTTCGATTTTATTGCGCCAGCCTCGACAGTTGAATGGCGCAAAAGCGCCAAATGTGAGCTGGTGAGTTGGAGGCGTCTCTGGACTTTTACTGCCTCTGTCCATGGTTCGCATAGTTTGGCAATGGCAACGCGAATGAGATTGGAAGGCGGGCGATTCTTGGCCATCTTGCGCAAGGCGCCCATCTTGAATTCAAACTCGCACACACGTTTCCACAGCGGCCAAGGTGTTTATGGCCAACTGAAGTGCCAAAGTGTGGCAATCGTTGGTCACAACAGGAGGCGGGAGCCGAAAATGCAATTAGCCGAATTTGTACATTTTGTATTTGTAGCATTCGGTTGAAAGAACAAAGGAATTTTTTCAATTTCGTATAGCAAAATAAATTAAATATAGAAATATCTTATTTATTTCTAATATTTCTGCGGTATTGTAATTATAAACATTATTATTTCATATTTTAAGGTTTCTTAGCTTCTCTTTTCTGCATATCATTTCAAGAACATATTAAACCATTTCCGTTTCCGCTTACTTCTGTTTAGCTTCTCTTGCCAATTTCGCTTCCTATTTACACAGATAGCCAATCCTTTGAGTTTACCTTTTTGAACTGTGGGCCATCGTGCCAGTGTTTATGCCACTCAAGTTTGTCAACCGCATTGGGCCCAAACAAGCTCGAATCCACTTAAGGCGAACTGCTCGCATTTAATGGGAAATAAAACGTGGAAATTCATAAATATTTACAAACACATAATCACAGTCGTGGGAAAGAACAATAACAACTTAAACGGTTGCTGGTTAACAAAAAAAAATAAAAATAGAGCAAAGTTTGTGTATTTGATTTTGGTTTTTGGCCACAACACGTGATCCTAATCAAGATGGTGATAAACAAAAAGCGTATCGAATCGCATTCACCAGTCGTTGTGAGTGAGATCTAGGCAACAAATTGCACACAGCCGAATGTAAATATTTAAACAAAGTCTTGGCCAACTGGGAATTGGGAGGGCGCGGGGCAGCGGAGTTTAACTAGACGGCATAATTTGTCGGTTCGAAAACTCTATGTAAATATTTTGAAAATTCATTCGACTTCCATATCGATCCTCGCTATCAGCCCGATTTTCCATTTGATTATTTATTAGTGGACTGTTTAATAGGGCGGGAGGGGCGTGGTCGCTGGACTTGGCTGGATTTGGCTTAGTTGCAATTGTTTGCTTTCACCAGTTGTTGTAGGTCAGTGTGCAAAAACAAAAATCCGAATGCGGCTTCTTCTTGTATACAAAAGTTGGGATGGTGCTGGTGGTGGTTCGATTGTGTTGTGTTTAGAGTACAGCGTTTAATTGTTAAATGTTTATTAAAACTACAGTTTAAACAATGCCTGAGATGCGCTGCCCATCCAGGAGCAGCATCAATGGGATCGCCCGGGATAGAAGATCGCTGATCAGGCGGCTCAACGCGTCGTATACATAATTTTGTTTACAAACACCCATAATAGTAAACAATTTTCGGCCATTTAATAACATTAACATTAAAATTAAAAGCAAAACAAGAAGCACGCCTCTCGTCTATGCCAACTTATCTTTATTATGATTATCTGAACTTGAAAACTGGCACAACAATGTGGCATGGACTGATGACGACTTTTGTTTGGGAATTCCCTTGCCAGTGTTTATGAATCCGTCTTATGACCACAAGAAGAGCTCGCTCTCACAGCGAGTAGTAGGTGTATGGAAAGTCCATTGACCAAGTCAAGATGGCCAAGAGAAGCTGTTGACCCAGTTAGGATGCTCCTGACGCATCTGCTCACTGGGTGGGTGGCCAATGCATTGCATTTCTGGCTCGGACACTGGCTATTAATAATCTGGTATAAAGACAAGATGTCGTACCGGGAAATGCAAAAGTAAAATCATAGCAGCGAAAATCATTTTCGAAATTTCTTGGCAAACATTTTTCTGAAACGGAAACTGTCAAATATGGTGTACGAATCTTTGATCAGTTTTTCGGTAAATATTCTGTGGGCAGTAAATGTAAAATCAAATTGTGGTGGAAAATTTTTGTAAATTTTAAAATATATTTTTAAAAAGTCCAAATATGCAACAAATGAAATAAAAGCACTATTAAACCATATTATCACCTATTTGCGCATATTTCATTAACGCCATAAAACCAAAGCGAAGACAATAAATCATTAAGGATTTCTGGACTTCTGTAATTTACCGACATGCATAGTCGCACATAACTTTTCCGATTCTGGGAATCCATCGCCAAACAGAGCAATTAATTAATTTGCCGCCATTTCAGGGTCTGTGAGCTATTGGTGGGGCCTGCTTAATTTATTCCTCACTCGCCGAGAAATTCCTGAGTCGGCACAAAACAAAAACAGCGTGCAAAACGAACAAAAAAAAAAATAAGAAAAAAAAGCGATTAAGGAGAAGTAATAATAATCAAAAGTAAAATTAATTTATGGCCTCCAAACCGCAGAAGCCGCGGGAAAAATGGCCAAAAGTGAAAAATATCTGTATGCCCGATTGGAAATTACTAAAGACGGCGGAATTCGGAAAACCCGAATGGGTCGTTCTGGGAAATTCGCAGAAAATGGCGAGTGGCTAAGAAGAGTGGCGGATGGAATTAAAATATCTTTCAGGCCGCGTCCGCAAGACAGCCAGAAAATTAAAGCCAAATAGAAAAGAAAATGGTAACCTAGCGAGCGGAATTTTCCCTCCTTCGATTTTCTCAATCAATGCCCGAATGCCGTCGACAAATAGAATTTCGTGAAATGTAAACAAAACTCCGCCCCCGTGTGTCCCCGCCACAGAATGTATCTGTATCTTTGTCCGCGCCCCTGTGTATCTCGTATCTTGTTTTGGGGCACCGAGCACCGAATTGAATCGTTGCCACGGCGACAGCGAGGGCAAGAGCGAGCCGGCAACACGGCTAGAGCGAGAGGGAGCGAAGCAGAGCGGCGTCGCCATCGTCTCCGTTCAGTGGCGCAGTGAGGGGGGATCTTGTTAGGATAAGTTACTAGTGATTAAGTAAGAGAGATTAAAGAGGGGATATTATAACGATTTAAACATTTAGTTTTTAATCATTAAGCAAACCCCTTCTACGCCCATGTTTCCATCACCGTCACGGTCGTCTTGCTGCCAACGAGTCGGCGTAGTGCTGACAGCAATGGCGGCACTCAGCGGTGCTGCTAAACGGTCCGCTCTCCGGCGGCGTTCCGCTCCAGCCATCCACCCATCTCCCCTGGATCCACATGGCCATACCCGTACCCGTACCCATTCCCATGCCCGATCTTGGTCCGGATCCGTGCCAGGCAACGACTAAATCAATTAACAGCTCGTTTCGAAATCCGAATGCCGCCTCCAGCAGCAACGGCAGCTTCCTTTTTTCCGCCGAATACGTTAATTCATTTGTGCCTAATTGTGCGGGGTTCGATCTTCGAGGATCTTTCTCTGTTCTTCGACTATTTATTAACTGTTGACTGGCCAGCGGGGAGATGGCTGAAGGTAGACACTCCCAGCGGGGAGGTGCATCCAAACTCAATCCGAATTCGCAACGGAAACAATAACGATAATGAGTCAGTAATGTGTGTGGGTTCCGTTCGCGATCTTTGGGGTCAGAATAGATTTAAATACACTATAAACCAATTTTGCGACTAAACACAGATGCCATGTTTATGAAATTAGCAGATCAGTTAACTAAATTCGGGCTGAAATGATTTAGTACCAAAAAGATCACAATTACAATACAAGCCTCTAGTTATATGGTATTATTAATAAAATTATTTTATACTTTCATACTTTCCTTCATCATTTATTAATTATCAATTAGAACAAACTCAAAGCATGAATTTCATTTTATTTTCCTTGATACCAATTTATAGATCTCGACTTTCCCTTGATTCCCGTTTAGGTTTCCCAAATACCTGGCATACCAAAGTTCCGCCATGCAAATGTACTCCAATAACCGCAGTCCCCAAGTCACAGACCTGAATTCTATATATTTTGCGTTTGCTCCGAGAGGAAAACCCCGGGAAAACGAGCCAATTGGCGGCATGGCCCAAACACATACATATGTACATATGGGGAATCCGAGAGAGAAATAGAGAGAGAACCGAGCGATTTGCGTAAGGCGTGGGCGTACTAAAAAAAGAATTCCGGCCGATGGCAACTCAAGTGGATCGCATCGAATGGGATCGTGGTGCCAGGAGCGGGAGCGATCTGCCATCCGTTTCAGTCGAGTGAGAATAGCCAAGCGGTGCGGTACTTGCAGTGGTTAAAGAAAATCCCACTCCGCCGGAAAGAATTGCGCGTACTTTCGATTCGAAATAATAGTGAAAATTATTTCAAACAGAAATAAAGATACCAAAAAAAAGAAAATATTTTTAAAATATTTTTGAAACAACACGCACGTTGTTGAAACCGAAAAGCCCAGTGAAAATGATTAAAAGTGAAGAGGTCTCGGATCGTTCGGTTATGACCATGGATCAGCTGGGTGGCTACTACCACGATCCCCGCGCCCATCCCCCTTTCAGCCACCCACATTCGCACACCCACACGCACACCCACCCGCACCAACATAGCCACACTGGACATCTATATAGAGCAGGGAATCTGTTATCCAGTGGCAATTACCAGACAATGGGTGGCGGAGAATCACCCACGGAGCTGATCGATGAGAAACCGAACATCGGGTATATGGAGCTAAAGCACTACATGGAGGTAACGCCCACTGCCACGCCCGTTTCGTCCGCACAGCATTATAGCCTGAGTGCCCTGCACAGCATGGGCACACCGCCGGCATCCTCCAGTCCCATACCCCCTTATGGCGTACTGATGACCGCCCACTCGGCCGGATCCGCTTCCCCTCAGTCGAATTCGAAGACGCCCACGGATCTGCCGCAGGATCTGCAGTACGTTAGCTCCAGCACATCATCCGCCAAGGTGCAGCCGTTGCAGGTGCAGCTGCAGCCGCTGAACCATCAGTACGCGTCCACCATTAAGTACTGCTCCAACAACACCATACTCAGTGCGAACGACTACCAATTGCTGACCAGCCAGGAGCAGGCGGGGCAACAGCAGCCGCAGCAGTTGCCATCCCAGCAGCTGCAGCACTCTCCAGGCGGCGCTTACCTGCCGCGGATCTCCACATCGCCGTCGCAGGTGATCAGCAATGCGCACGGCATGCCCGTGCTAAACTACTCCAGCTCGAGTTCCTCGCCTGCCAAGTCGCTCAACGGATCCGAATCCTCGCCGCCCAGTCAGAATCATCTGGAGAACAAGGTTTCGGGCTCAGCGGTAGTTGGTACAGGTGGTTCCAGCCAGCAGGATGCGCCGAGCACTCCGGATACCACCAAGAAGTCAGGTACACGGCGGCCAGAGAAACCAGCACTCAGCTATATCAATATGATTGGACATGCGATCAAGGAATCACCAACTGGGAAGCTAACGCTCTCCGAAATTTACGCCTACTTGCAGAAGAGGTAACTATTGCAAGGCAGAGATGGGGAAAAGTAATAGTTCAAAATTAATTCTATAAAATATGTGAAATGGTGAAAAGGTAACTTGCAGCTCAATAAATATCTGATAGGTAGAAGGAGGAAAATCCTTTTAAAGTTTAGTAGCAATGAAGTTGCACCATTGTTAATGTTTACACACTTTTTAAAGAGTAATAGTTTCTTTAAAATTGAATCGCCTTCGCCTCGATTAACCCGATCTGCAGAGTGATGGTGGCGGCATCTCAGACGGAGCCAATTGGCGATATCGACACTCCGGCTCATATGGTTATTAATACCAGTAATACCGATCCGTGTCGGTCGCTACAACTGCAAAAATGTGTCGCTGGCCCTTTTTTATGGGCATCCGATTCTATTTGGCCAACTCGTCTTGCCGCATGCGCATCCTTCAGAATATCTCATATTTCGCGACGCTTGTTTGGATTTCGATTTCGGCGACGAGACGGAGATCCAATCCACTTGAGCGTCGAAGGGGCAGAGCCGGGTGTGGTGGGGATTCCGAATGCGTGAGAGGCTTTTAAGCTGACATCGTTTGTTTGTTTGACACCACACTCTGATCCCATCGAAATAAAAAAAAGAAATTTTAATTGAGCCCCAAAGGCTGAGTAAAATAAATAAACGCTTGATTATCAATTTTCGCTGGGTTTTAAGATCCAATGCCAAAGGCAAACATAATAAGACCATCTTGAATTCATGATATTAAGTATACGCAGTTATCCGTTGTTAAACTCATATTTATCATTGCAGCTACGAATTCTTTCGAGGACCCTACGTGGGCTGGAAGAACTCCGTGCGCCACAATCTCAGCCTAAACGAGTGCTTCAAGAAGCTGCCGAAGGGCATGGGCGTGGGCAAGCCGGGCAAGGGCAACTACTGGACCATCGACGAGAACTCGGCGCATCTCTTCGAGGACGAGGGCAGCCTGAGGCGCAGGCCGCGGGGCTATCGCTCCAAGATCAAGGTGAAGCCATATGCCGGCCATGCCAATGGATACTACGCCAGCAGCTATGGCGATGCGGGAATGGTAAGCTTAAACGTTTTTCTTAACAACTTAAGATCGTATAATATCTATAGTACTTCTCTCTTTTCCCACCAGGACAATGGCAACTATTACGCCTCGCCCGCCTTCGCTAGCTACGATTACAGTGCAGCTGGAGCCAGTGGCGTCTCGCCGGCTGGTGGTCAAGGCTTCTCCGATCCCTGGAACGCCCATGCCGCCCACAGTGGCTCCTCGTCGGTGGGCGTGGGCATGGGCGTGGGCGCCCTGCCCCAGTATACGAACATATCCTGCCTGGCAGCCGGCGGCAATCTGAATGGCTCGGCCACCACGCCTCCGTTGGCCCACTCCGCCCTGGGAATGGCCCCATCGGCATCATCCTCAAGTTCGCCACTGGGAGCGGCGGCGACGCTTCAAAGCGATTATGCGCCAACCGCGAGTCTCGTGGCCGCTGGCTATTCCTATGCAACAAGTGCCGGCAGCCTGGACAACGGTAAGTGAGCAGCTCCAGAAAGCGACGAGGGTTGAGCTACACAGCGAGAAATTGTGGGTGGGGTGTATAGAATGAAAGAAATCGAAAGAAAAAACATGCAGTTCATAAGGGAATATCCGATGTGAATATGAATACAGTTCTATCTAAATTTGGTCTTAGGGAAGTTAAGTTATTTAATTTTAAATATTTCACCTAGTACTCCTAGATAGATGGTCTAGTTTTTCTCGCAGTGCAGCCACTTGAAGGGTGCCGGGCGACTTTGTGAAGGGGGATCGCAATGTTCCTGGGTGTTCGCGTCAATCAGGCTAATTTAATTGCTGACGTTTCACATCTCGAATTACGAAGGACGGTGGGCGGGGGGTGTAGGACCAACATATGGTAATCTATGCCGCACTCGATCGACTCCGTTTTTTCCCTTTCTTTTAATAGTTGCCGCCGACGTCGCGGCGCAGTGTGAATTTTAGCGCTTGTCCATAAAACGCGAACAGCCAGTTTAATCGCTTTTCCTCTCAATTTGAATCCGTAGGCCTCCGTTCGATTTCGCTGCAGCAGCTGCCCGGATTGTCCAGCATCCAGCACGCCCAGGCTCAGGCCCAGGCCCAGGCGCACCACCATCACCATCAGCACCATGCGAGCCATCCCAGCCACAGCCATCAGGGCCATGGATCCATGCACCAGAACCACGGCACTTCCTCCACGACGCCGCCACCATCGCAGTCCGGTGGCAGCCATGTGATCGATCATTCGCCCATTGATCGCAAGCCGGTCTACCTGCCACCCATCAGCCCGCCCCCCATGATGGTGGCTCTGAATGGGGGCGGTGGATACTACGAGGGACTCAAGTACGCCAACTAGCCATCCCCAACTGGGATGGCGTGCATCAATATTACCTCAAAGGATACAATAATCACGTTTAATTAGGCTCTAAGTAGTGGCACAGTAAAAATAGTTGCATAGCGCATAGAAGGGAAACTATAATATACATGAATATATATAAATATATACATACAAATAGAAATAAACACACATTATTTATAAAGAGACAAACATTGCTGAGAAATTTCCATTAATTTATATTGGGTTACTAAAATACATCTAAGTTCTATAGCATTTTAAATAATACAAAGAAAAATTAGCTTTGTTACTTTCTTTCATAAATAACTACATGAATATTAATTAATCACACAAATAATTTTAAGTAACAATTTGAAAAGAACGTACTTTCGGCGACAATTCCCGGCATCATTTATCATTTCAGGAGATGCCATCCTATTTTCTAAGGATATTGGGCGTTGCCATTTTGATTTTAAGGGAGAAAAACAATATATTTCATTTTGAGGGCTACTGGGAATTACACTTCAAAAATAAATAAATTAGGCTGCATACAAAATTTATCTTTCAAAATGTAAATGCTCATTAGCTAATTCTCGAACCAGTTTTTGGCGCCATCTGTTGTGGGCTCAAGTCAAATACTACTTTTTTATTGTTTTCGAACACAATTTTTTTGTTGCATACTTTCATATGCCTTGTTATATATATAAGGTGAGAATCATCACTAAAACCCATATTAATTTCCCCAACTTAAAGCGCCATCTATTTCTTAGCAAGTATATATTTGAAAGTGCAAAGGTACAAAAAGCGAATTCGAAGGACGAAAATCGAATTTTAACAGTGAGAACACTTTTTCTTTAGCATGTTTTTTTCAGAAATTAAATTGCCTAGCTGTTTCTGTCTCAGTGACATTCATATACCGATTTGCATACATACACATATTGAAAATAAACAACGAAACTAAACGCAATAAAATTATTTTGATAGATAAACTCAAAATGCAAATTATCACTTGACTTAATAGGGTAAATGGATTATCTCAATCTATGCGAATCCAGTCTGATGCTAATCAGCAGCATCAAAATTTTTAGCACATATTAGGCGCTTTTATATGAGGTCTATAAACGGTCAAAAAATAATAAACTGGGTTATTAAAAGAGTCCAGCAGGTTTAGAAATCCCCAGAAAAATAAGGCGAAATTTTATTGGTGATAATCTGTTAAGAATGATTTTAGTTAACATCAAGTATATGTGCACAGCAGACTTCTTTTGTTAACAAATATCGAATTTGAGCGCCACACTATAAAATTTGCTTGATTTGGACTTAAAGCGGAAATGTGGGTTTCATATAATCAAACTTATATGCAATCGGATTCTTATCTATTTGTTTAAATTCAAATAAGCTTCAACTTTCGATGATTAAAGTCAAGGCAAATCAGGTCGTTATTTATGTAAATTTGGCATGTTTTGGTTCGAAAATGGAATTTTCAGGTCATTTACTCTAGAACATTGGACATCTATAAATGGTGTCTGAAACGAGTAAAAAGTGCTAATCAAAAGACCCGATAAGAATGTTGTAAACCAGGTTTCGCCAGTATAATAAAATACTCAAAAAGATCGGAGATTTAGATTAAGGGTTTTAAGAATGCGTTTGATGCCGAGCCTAATTGAAAAATCAGCTAAGGTAGTACTAAATGCAATGATTCTATTTATTGTTGTTTACTCAGAAATGCGCTTAATGTTTATTTGTTTCAGCTTCAGTTTTAGCGGTTTATGCAAATCAGCAGCTGAACAAGTTTACGTTCGCTTTCAGACTAACTTGGTTTTTTTGTGGCGGTTATTTTGTTTAACGATTACTCACGTTTTTTGTTTGGCCCAAAATGTCCAAATGGCATTTGTTTCGTTATTGTTTTTTTTTTGTTTCTGCTTCGCTTTGCCGTATTCAACAGGTGGGCATTTACAAGAGCCGCCGCACAAAAAAAGGCCCAAGTATTTGGCGAAAGATCTATGCAAATTCCAATGCTCTGTCTGGCTCACAGTGCGTATACGCGACAGGCTGAAATGCTACAGGGGCGTAAAGGACCAGTTGGTACGATGCACGGTCAGTTGGCCATTAAACAGATTACATGTTTGGCCACTGATTCACTGCCACTAAGAGGCGCTTAAACCCGGCGACAACAACAAACTGCCGCGATAACAACTGCAATCAGAGCGTATTACACAGAGAAAAACATATGGGCAACATTCAAAAGATTTTTTATCTTTAAATGTGATAACTTACTTATTTTGTATGTATTTTAAAAGATAATTCATATTCATATATTCATATTTATATGATAACTTGTCAGTTGAACAGTTGCGCTATTGAGTGAAATTGCTTAACTACTAACTACTAGAAGATTACCTTTTTTTCTCAGTGTCTGAGGCGGAGGCCGGCTTCGGAGCTGGGAAAAAAATGGCCAGACAAACACATCGCCGGCCAAATGGATGCACAGGCATGCCGGCGAAGGCAGTTCAAGTGCACATGGCCAACATGAGCTGCGATGCTGTGATGCTGCTTGAATAAACAATTGGCGGGCTTTGGGCAGTCGGCGTGCAAACAACGCGACTCTTGTGGCAGAAAAGGGTTGAGGGGGGAGGGGTGTTTGGGGAATACCCCCATTCAAAGGGGGAGGGGTGGTAGTAGACAACACGTTGCAAGTTCGATAAATGGCCCGGCTCTTTAAAATAAAGTTTGCTTGCAATGGCTTTCTGATAAGGCTGACAAAATTACGCATACGCCGCATGAGCCCGCGTCGCAGTCGACGTCGACAGCGCTCTCTTCCTCTGCCAACACATACACGCTCACACACTCGCTCTCTCTCACTCTGTGGCGCTTTTCCGCTCTCAATTTTTTTTGCCCAACAACTTGTATGAATGTGTTTTCAGTTTTTCCGGCTTTTTGGTTTTGAGCCTTTCGAGCCTTTTGCCATCCAACTATATCAACTGCTTTCCAATTTATTTATAGAATTTCAAATGAGGCGCCGGTGCGTAGTTGTTGCTGGAAAATTATGCTTAGTTTTATTACGTATAAATAATTAAGACGGCCAACTTGCCCCAGCACATGTGGGACCAGGGGCATGTGTTCACTATGCTTTCCCGCCCCTCCAAAATTTTTCGACTTCTCCGCACTTGTAGCCTTATCCCTTTGCTTTGGCCCACATACCTTTTAAAGCCGCTTGGGAACTAATTTGCGCTGCTGTCCTGCCCGCTTTCCCTTACCAAAGTTAAACGAAAGTGTTGGCCCGTATGGTTCGCGTCTCCAGTTGGCCCTATTTATAGCCAAGTGGTTGGTGCAAAGACGACAGCAGGGAAAAGTCGGAAAATGCTGAAGCCATAAGCACCTGCAGTCGCAGCACCATGCAGCGGAAAATTGCCGCTTTGATTTGACCTGCAGGAAATTCGCGTTACTGGAAATATTGTTCATAAAACGGTTTATGATATCATGTATACTGCTAGTCATATCGAATGGGAATCATAAATTCTAGAAAATTCTGAGCAAAAAATTCGAAGGAAACTAAGAATAATGCTTATCGAATTTTTGTTGAAATTATTGTTTCCGGAAGTATAACTACCGGTTTTTTTTTTAAATACTATTAATTGAATTTCATTTCATTTCATTTCATACGCAATTTTGCTTGTCGTACAAAACTTTTAGGATACTCGTAGAAAGTCAATTAAATTCGTTCAGTTTGCACCTCAAATATTGAATCAGCAAAACAAAGTTGCGCCAGCTGTTTACTAAATCGAAAACTCGATTTAAATTTATTTAAATTTAAAAGTTGTCTACCATTTCGAATGCCTTAAAACAATGCTTTTAATTGCATTTCGAATTTCGCGTTCCATTAGTATCTGTATCTGTATCGGTATCAGCGACAAAAGTATCTGCCAAAATGTATTTACCATAGACGGCAAACGGTAGCATTTTGATTTCGTCGGCATTCTCCCGCTGCCGACTGCGCTGCCAGCTGCTCTGCCGGCTGACTGCTTTTCAGGCCTCAGTCTCAGTCTGAACGCTGAACGGAGCGCATCGCAGGGCACCCACACGCGAATTGAGTGCCGGCCACAACGAAGCGTGCTCCCCTGCGAAACGAAAAACATACAACTCGCGAATTCGCCGGCTGAGATTGGTACACTGTGAAATAAAACGAGATTGTGCGTTAAATGAAAGGAAATAAAAAACATACCTTTGATTCAAAATATATCATTGCAAAAAAAAGTGCATAAAAATGTGTTCAAAATAAAATTTTAAAATGATTTAAATAAACTCGTAGACTTCAAGATACTAAAAACAAACTCACTGAACAAATTGTGTTAATAAAAACCCATTTTAAGAGTCGTAAACAATTTTAATCAACAAAAAGTCACATAATTTATATTTCATATTAATGTCAATTATTTTTGATAAAGCTTTTGATGTACGCAAAAGAAAAGTAGAGGCAAACGTTGAATGAATGAAAATTATATATATACATTTTTGATTTATTTCTTATAACATTTTCGACAAGCAAACCATGAATCTTGAACACTCATTTTTATTGAAATAACAAATTGAATTTCCAGTGCACTTTTGATTGCGAAACTTAGTTGCGCCCCGCAGCCGATCGGTCTACTTTGTGTTTTGTGTTCAGAAATCCTTCGGGTTGCCTTTGTGGCTCCTGCTTTGTGCCATTATTGGATTGGACAATGACTGGCCAATGTCAATGCCATCTCAAATGACCAATCATTGTCTGACCATTTGGTCACTTTCATTGATCTTCCGCAAGTACACCCCTTTACAAAACCCCGTTTTGTCCCCCGTTTTGTGTAGTGTAGTGAATTACAAGAACGGAATAACCGAGAGTATATATAGAAAAGGAAGCCGGGGCTCAAAAGAAAAGTGTCCAAAGGCTTTGTGAAAGTGTCCTGCTGCTGGAAACTGTCGCCCGAAACTATGCAGCAGTGAAAAAGGCCCACTTCCGCCAGGAAATACGTGGAAATATTCAGTGCCATTCAGCTGGAGACTGAGGTAAGTCCGCCCAACTATTTTAAGCGATTACCCTTTGATGGTCACGTAAATGGGTGTACGTCCGAAAATTCCATATTGCCCAACAAATCCACTTGAAGTCGGACATTCGTAATGATAATTGAAAGTGCGGGAAATGCATTTTAGTTCGTGGTAATCTCGGCCAACGATTAGCGTTGCTTTTATTTACTTATTAAATAACATTTAGTTTTTCTCCCTTTCTGCCGATAATATCATAACCCATTCATGACGACAAACAAAATAGCCGACAAACAAACAAAGCAAAAACAACGGCAATGAACTGAAAATTAACTATGCATATTTGCGCAGCTCATTAATAAATATAACTTAGAGTCTATAGGTTTAAAAGAAGAAGCAATATTCGGCTTTTGGTTGCCCTTGACGGACTTATTTGGCCATCTGTTGGCTCAAATATTGGCAGTATGTCTGCAATCTTGATTCAAAATCATACAAACTGTTTGCACATTCTATTCACGTTATAAGTCAGCACTTCAATTCTAACAATAACTATTGATTTGCTTACATAGAAAGAAATATAAAGGGTTATAATGCTAAAGAAAACCAACAACTCATTCCAATGTAAGCCTAAAAAAAAATATTTAAATGTTTCCATTGCTGCAGAGTTTATTTTTAAATTTTTTCCTTAACCATCAGCAGTTTTTCTTCGCCTATCTTAGTTTTTTTTTAGCTCCAATATTTTGTTGGCATTAGAAGTTCCCACATTAATGATCTTTCAACGGCATTATGTCGATGGAGTCTGCGATGGAGCAGCGGAAATTAAAGCTGTCGACGGGGCTAGTCAATAAGTCAACTTATTCGCCTGCGAATTTCGCGATTTATGGGGCTCAGCTTTATATATGCATATATATACGTACTTAAAGCGCGATAATTGCATATTGCAATCATGTCGAAATAAACTTGTAATTATTGCATATAAATCTTGAGTGAGAGCTGTCGCATGTCTGCGAATCTATAATTATTCCATGGGTGGCTTCTGTGACAGTTTGAGATTTCTGGTGAAATATTTGAAATATATTGAAGCATGAAGTGCATCCAAATTGAATTAGTTAAAGCCAACAATTTAACCTTCTTAACTAGTTGGTTTTTTGAAGACTTATTGCTTAATGGTTTAGCACTGCATGATATGCATAGAAAATGTTGTATTTAAATTTCAAGATATACGCATTGAACTTTGTGGATTTTCTGGTTTTTTAGAATTTTTATCCACCGGCATTAAATACGATTTTTTTTATTTCCATGCGGACTGACCTAACTTGTCCTAATTAAATGACAAATGCCCCGAATTTGGCAGGGAAAAAAGTTGTGACAGCAAACATTTTTGCCACACATTTGTGTTAACATTCGTGGGCTTGACTGTTGAAAGTTTCCCCTTTTGTTGCGATTTTGTTGCCACTGTGTGACGACTCTAATTCACGGCAACAGCAACCGGCAGCGACAACTGGCCGAAAAGCAAATGTACTTTGATGTAATAAACATAAACATTTGCAAAGGGGAATGCCAGCAGTATTAGTTGCAAAAACTCAGCAAAACAAAAAGGAAAAAATTGGCCTAAAAATATGGTAGTAGACTTCGTTGATGAAACTAGAACAATGTGTGCCATTTTGACATTCCGTAGCGAAAACAAGTATAAATCTTCATGAGTCAGTCGCAGCGAAACAAGTATGACTTTTCACTAAAAAAGCAATAAATGCAAACATGTAGAAATTAATTAAAATTGGCTACAAATTTGCATGTGACCCCCACACACACCCACACCCCTCGATGTCGTCATATTGCATTTGCCACTTTGCTTGTGACTCAGGCATAAAAGTGAGTGAACAATCGCCGCTGTGATAACTGGAGGAACTTACGTCTCAATTAGGTCACTTGTGAATGGTAGTTCGCGATTTTCCATCGATTCGCGCACTTGCAAAATATTTAAATTAGAAACATGCCCAGTATCCGCAACTTGTTGGCACATAAATGCCGCATACTCGCATCTCATCATAATATTGTTTAATGAAAGCAGGCAGTTGGCGATGAAAGACTAAGAGGCTCCCTCGGTAACCAGCTGTCTGTCTGCAAGTCATGATGCACTTGAAAAAAATATGTAAAAAATCAATATCTATTAAGCAGAAAGTAAAGAATATTGTAAATTTACTGAAATTTATTCCAGATATTAATTCGTATTTATAAAATCATTGGGTCGCGTTTCATATTTTTCCTAATTTTTTCCAGTGCGTAACCATAGTAAACTAATAAATCAAGTAGCCAAGCAGCTCCAAAGGTAACAAAATTAACAAAATATATGCCGCAAAATAAATAGCCAGAAGACGAACAGGTTTGGGGCATTAACGCGGCCTTACACTCAGATTGACTTTCCGTTGGCAAGATGTTAAGATGCTGAGATGCCGAGATGCAGATGCATTTGCATCCCACAGATTCGTGTTTGGGCTCCAAGTGAAAATACGTGTCCCGTGTTTACATAAATATTAGCTCGCAAGTGTTGCGCATAATTGTTGTGAAAGATTGGCGTGAATTATTTGCGGTGGGCGTGGCATGCGGGCATTGGGATTAGTCTAATCAGCGATTTGCATTTGAGGCTACTTTCCCACGATTCCCAGGGCACAGTATCGCATTTTTGTGATAAGGTTTATTTTTACACTTTAATATTGCATTTATTTTTTGTGCATTCCCGGAATAAAATCGCCTGCAATCTCAGTGAATCAACATTATTTCGCTGACCTTGCCATTAAATATTTGATCGTTGCTTGTGTTCCGCTTATTTTTTCGGAACTTGTTGTCATTGTTTATAAATGCAGGACAATGGCCATTGTCTCCTGTTGTTTATGCCTTCGAATTGGAAATGCATAAACAAAGACATTGTCTTTGATCATAATTCGCAGTGAGACTGCACTGC
This sequence comes from Drosophila simulans, assembly GCF_016746395.2. NCBI lineage: Eukaryota > Metazoa > Arthropoda > Insecta > Diptera > Drosophilidae > Drosophila > Drosophila simulans. Next base: position 6,868,306 of record NC_052522.2, read on the forward strand.
ACTTTCGTCACCTGTGGAAAACATTTATATATTTTCCTCTTTAATTGCGCCTTCTAATTGTACGTGTACGATGACAATCTGTAGCTAAATCATGCCAATTTAATTTATGCAAAACGCTTAGCGCCGTCACCTGAGCTTGGCGCCTCTGAATCAGTTTTTTTTCGATCGATTCCCCGTGTTAACAATAATTGCCGGTCGCCGCCTTTGAACGCGTGCGCAATGCAACCCGTTTAATCTAAATTTGTTCACTCAATGTGGGCTGGAATATATATATATATTGATTTATATGTATATATTCATTTTCGGCCACTATCTGATCGATCGAAAGACAATTAGCCAAATAAGTCGACGGGCAGCAGAGAGATCGTACCCGTGCCGGCGTCTTAATTAATTGGCATTCATTGTGTGTGCCGGCGACTTGATGCGATGCCAAGTTGGCAGCGATTATCCGCCTCGATTGTCGCGGCAAAGGAGTTATGCAAAACGCAGTGCACTGAGAGAAATTAGACGGAATTAGGTTAGATTTTGCATTCAAATGGCAGCAATGGAGCACTGAAAAGAAGGCGAATGTTAAAGGAAAGGAATGTACTAGTTATAGTTATATGTATTAGAATAATATTAACAATCTTACAAATCATACATCTAACATACCAGGTCCAAAAAGAATCTTTCTGTACCATTCATCATAAATCTCGCATGACTTTTTATCAGATCGTTTCCATTTGGAGTCTGGTTTCCATCGGATTGCGGTTGTCCTCCAGCCGGCGATCTTTTTTTCAACTTCTCATTCGACAATTTATGCACACTTTAAAAATTGAAATTCATGCATACTCATTGACCAGACGTGAATTTGACGTAATGAGAATTACTTTACATATTACGACTAAATTTGCTTCGAAGTCGGAGTGCAATTACTAAACATATTTATTCTCGATCTGAGGAAACTAGTTCTCCGTCTAACGATGTTAGTTCTCAGCCATGATTTGAATTTCTGAATAAAATACGGCGAAATATAAACAAACATAAATTACTCTAATAAATGGTTTTTTCATGCCACACGTGTCATAGGAAAGTTTCCGATATCAGAAGCAGTAAGAAATACGAAATATGTTGAGGTTTTATCAGGCAATTTTTGTGTGGCAAAAGCTTTGCTATGATTTGTACATAAGTGAATCATAAGCTTAAATCTCTATTAGGTAAACTTGAAGACTGTTTCTTTTATCAAGCCTTTTGTAGAATCAATTTGCTATCAACGGACTTGGTTGATCATTAATGTTAATCTCAGCTTTTAAGATTAAACAGATTGCGCTAAGAAGTTTGTATATTCTTTACATGCAGATTGATACATTAAAACCGATCGGAAAAGCCATTTCTTGACTCTGCTGTTGCCATGTGCCCCAAGTTAATTATAAATACGCAGTCCAGCGATGGAAACTCATCCAATGAACCTGTTCGTCGCGTGATCGTCATAAATTCACATATAATGTGTGTGCTTACAAAATATGGTATACATTGTTGAATTCGCATGAGAAGGCGTCTCTTTGATGCTCCTGCTGTCCAATAAATTCTAGACTAGCTGTGAAAACACCAGATTACACTATGAAATTATTCATCTATATGTAAAACCTACTTATTAATTAATTTTTTGTTTTTGCGTATATCGCCAGCGACAATGAGCTAAATGCGCGAGACGTGTGTGCATTTTAATATATTTATTTATTACTTCATTTCATTATCTCTGGCAGGGACACTCAGTCGGGGGTTGGGGGTCACTTAGTCGCCACTGTGGAGCACGGAGGCACTAATGGAACTCGTTTCAATTAGGCGTGGAAGTAGAAACCTTTGACTAACAGTGCCACGTATGCGTAATGCGCCTTAAGCCCGGCGAGGATGTGACTTATCGACATCAATCGTGTCCTGGCTTCCGTTTCCTGCTTTTGGCAGTCAAGTGCCACTCGACAACTCGCTACTTAACCTTTCAAGGAGTAATGCCAGCACCTCCATTCACCCCACCTCCACCCATCCACTCACATTGATTATTAACTGAAGTCCGGGACGCTTTATTGCCGCCTTTCGTGTGCGTGTCCTGGCACGGTGATGCTGCCTCATCCATTCCAAATGGATATTAGATTTCGTTTGGGACAGGACACCGAGTCCGGTTAATAGATTTTTTGTGCTTATCTGGTGACAGGGGGAGCACGCAGCAAGCTCATTGATTGCCAATCAACTGCAATCAAATGGGCTTCGTTCGGCCAGCTTTAATTCCAGGCTTTAATTCGGATTTCTTGCCGCACTTCTGTTGCCAAGCTGATAACGGGCTTGTGGCCATAAATACGTTTTCCAGCCAGTGGCAAGCTCGTATCAGTGGCCGCATTACGCATACGCCACCGAATCCTAGACCACAAAACTAGCATGATGAATGTTAACCCACTCCCATCTCCCGGGCATTCCATTACTCTTGTTTTTTGTTTTTTTTTGTGCGGAAAAAAGAGACATCTCGCAACATACACAACCACACACACACACAAATAAAATACATTTTTCCCGCCAACATTTTAATTTTATGCGAAAATAAGCAATAACAACAAGCATAGATGGCAATTTTGAAATAAACTGAAATGTTTATATGTCTTTTATGGGATGGCATGCAGTTGGCCCTACATCTGCTGGCACAAGGTCATCGCAGACAAATGATTCCATCAAAAGTGGACAGACTGACGGACAAATAATTGTCTTCCCGGCAGCTGTCGTCTGCTGAAGTGTGAACATTAATGCCTATTTTTAAAGCGATATAAATTTGAGTTGTGAAACTTTTGAGGTTCTGCGTTCTTTAGACCCTTGGGAATTCTGCTATGTGTCTCGAAAGTTATAGAAAACATTTTAGGACATCGTTTCAGCTACTTCATGAGCAAAACAAAATTTTCCATGAAAATCACAACAAATAATTAGTCAGCTTTCCTGCGGCGACTATTAGCCAGAATTTTATGAACTTTTGCTCCATTTCGAGTTACACTTTTTTGCATTGCGTGGCTGGCCGAATGCCAACGAATGGAAATACTAAAAAATATTCAGAGGCAACATCTCTCTAAGTAGGAAGTCGATTTTTGATACCAGACTGCGTGAAATGAAGGGGCCACCCAGTCAACCTTGAATCCCGTGTTGCAGCCAAAGAGTTCAACTACCTATTTTGGGTTTTTGCGTTGCCAAAAGATCACTGATCATTATTTATACTCTTTGACTAAAAAACAAAAAAACAAACACACATATTGCATGCGAGATAAGCGGCAAAGAAGCTATAAATAAATGCAAAGCATTATAATGACAGCAATAACGAACACACTGATGCCTCGGCACACCCCATTCATCAAGTTCGATGGGACACGCACGGCCACAGCGGCAGATCTGGATATCCCAAACCCATTCCAATTCCCATTCTGAATCTGTATCCGAGACGCCTCATGATGCACATTTCATTGAACTTTTTCGCTGTCTGCGCCTTCGACTTTTTTTTTGGGATTGCGACAACATGTTGCACATGGCCGCCTTCCAGCTAAGTGCAATATGAGTAGCACTCGTCGCTTAGAGATTATTTAAATCACTCGCCGGCAGCTGTTGCACAAAAAAAAAAAAACGAATCTAGAAACTATCATAAATTATTTGCACAGGAAAAAACAATAACACTTAATGCCAAATTGTACAATAATCAGAAAAAAACTTTGATAAAAAGAACAAACTCTTAAGCATATTAAACCTTATTTGTATTGTCTTCCATTTTAAGAGTGTTTCGACTGCTTTGTCCAGACATTTAAATACACTATTTTCTCCAAGTGTATATAAAAAGGGAAAGTACTTTGTAGAAAAATAAATGCGGGATGCAAGTGGCACATTGGCAGTTTCAGCTACTGCTCCTCGGCTTCCGAGGCATGTGGCCAATTAGTAGGACTGCAACTTAGCCACGTTCTTGAGGAGATCGAGGTCAGAAAGTAAAAGTAAATGGGTATGGGAAGCAAAACCGAGATCGCTGCATATTTATACTTTTTGTTTTTTGAACATTTTTTGTGTCTGGCGATTCAGTTTTTATATGTTGCCATTTTGCCGGCATCATTATCAAGGGAATTAACCCAAATGCCAAACACAGAGATGATGTTTTTTTTGTGTGTGGATCAGATGGGATCAGTAAATGGGGAGACCGCTGATATTTATACTAACGAAAATATACAGCCAAATTTACATCAAGCCGGCACAAAAAGTTCCTAGTCAGTAATTCTTTTTATTTATTCTTTTTATTTGCCATTGTTTGGCGCATTATTAATCGCTTGTCTGCGGCAGTAAGCCTTTAAATATAAGAGGAATGAGAATTTTGTTATTTATATTGCATTGTTTGCCATTGATTCTGTCAGAAAGTCAAATATATTATTTTTGCACATTTTTCTCTGAATGTTTCAACGACCTCAACTTTTTGAGGAATTACCAGGAAAAATTGGCAAGTTCAATGCTCCGAGTACTAAAGAATTTGATTGGTATATAGTGCACCTGTAATTAAATTGTTGTTATACTTGGCCATAAGTAAATACTTGGCATAAATAATCCTTGAAAAAAATTTAGAAATTTGCAAGAGGAATTTTTTTAATAAAAAAAAAAAAACTTAATATATTGCAGCTGCGAATGACACGATCAATATGGTTCGGTTTTGGTACAAAAATGTTTTATATTCCCTATGATATGCATTCCTTGGCGAGATTTAAAATTAAATTTAATGTTTTGTAGCAAACATAATTTCTCATTCTGTGAACTTATCATTGGGACATTTAAATTTCTTAACCTGAATGTGGGCCTTTATCATCCATTTATAATTATTATGTCTCTGCAACCAAAACCCACTCTTTACCTCCGATTTTGGTTGTCAGCTGGCCAATATCGAATTACGCTTTAGGCCTTTATCGCTCATCCATCCGATTCACACTCACACACACACTTTTGGCCAGCATGCAACAGTTGGTGTTGGCTTGAATGTCTTTGGGGAAGTGGTTTCTGTTGCTCTGGATTTGGCAACTTGTATTTCGATGCATTGTCGTTTATTTATGCTAAGCTGTTTGCACAATATTTCCCACCTTAAATGAAGGCACTTTAAATGTTAAACAGTCAGCCCAATCACTTGTGCGTGTACGTGTTAACCTTTTAAATATATAAAGCCAAATTTGGCATGTAAATCCTTTAAATCAAACAAAAGGCGGATTGGGCGTTTCGGGGCGTAGCAAATAAGCCAAGGCCAATAAACGTCGGCAGGCGACACGCCAGCTGACAGGCAACTCTTTCCCCATCCGGATCCCCAATCCCCATCACTGCATCCTCCATCCCAGTCCCAGCACAGCAAGTACATCACAAAACAAATTGGAAAACATAAAATCAACAAAGCTAATAGTTCACTTAGGGTTGCAGAGCCGACGACAAAAAGTGCGCGACGAACGAAACAGGCCCTGGGAAAATCTGACAAGTGAAAGCCGAATGCGAAATACCCTCTGATAAGTTATAGCGAAAATAAATATAATTTTCTAAAAGAATAAACATATAGAAAATAACAATGCAAGAACTGGTTTCTAGTACATAGATAGTTAAAAATCAAATTGAAGTTTTAAGCGATTTTTATAAATATGAAATTAATAGAAATATGCACGTAGTTTGTTGCAAGTAGATTTAACTTCCTTTTAATCGTATTCTTCAGAAATCATACCTTCTAGAAATTCAATTATACCTTTTCATAGGGTATTTCACTGCGGCGTCTTCTGTCTTTGGTCGCTCCTCCCGGTTGAAGTGACATAGTGGCACAGTTTTGGTTCTTTTGCTTGGTCGTCGTCTGCGACCAGAGAGCCCTTTCATATGCCCCTCAGTCATATTGAGCCGATTTACTATTGAAAATAAAATTTTATTAGAATTTTCCCTCCCTTTTTGCGCTTTTTACGGGGGTTTCCCTTCATTGAATCTCTTACTTCTTTTTTTTTTTTTTGGACGTTCCTACCGCCTTTGAATGTGCAGCGCTCTGACGACTTTTGAATTTGATGTGCGCAACTTTTTACGACACTAACCACTCGGATCTATTTTGATTTAAAACACAAAAAGTGCCAGCTGTTGCTGCTAGTTTGAATAAAATTTGATTGCTTATTGGTTTTGGGAATTGCATACGGTTCGGGCCAAATGGCCTGCCATGGTTATGCTGCGCAGCGGATGCAAAAGCGGAAAATCATAATGACTCGTAAATTCATAAGTGAAATACATGGGTGCTGTGATTTTTTTTTTGGCGGGGGGAGTTTTATTTATTATGACCGTTCTTTCGACACTTTCGTGGGCATTTACATGAGCCGCGCTCCGTCCACGCCCAAGTTTGCCGACTAGGCCCCAATAATCGGTCGTACGTGCGTCCCATTCTAAACAAACAGCCGCAGTATTATTATTCGCCTTCCCGGGAGTCAGACAATCGGGTGCACACATATATGAACACACATATATATATACAGATAAGAGCACATCAATAGGCCTCGGGAATATAAGTCTTAAAATTACAGAAGTGGTGCATCTGATTTTACGAACTGATTAATTGCTATTTTGTCTTTATTTAAATAATTGGATTCGAAAGCAGATCAGCGGTAATTAAATGTATATTTAAATGCCTATTATAGGTACTTAAATAATAGGGAAATAATTTATTTAAGCCTACATAATAATACACCTAAAACAAATGTTTTGTATATAAAAGAAACTTGTGCTTCACCAGAGAAATACCATATTTGATACTTGATTATCATAAATAACATATGCCTATAAATTCTGTAATTTGAAATACATTTTTAAATTATTATTCTATTTCCCTTACCTTAACTAAATAGTTTTGCTTGTAGAAATAGGTTGTTTAAAGAAATAAATTTTATATTTAATTTAATAAAAATATCAGAGCTATAAACGCAACCCCAGTTGTGCCTGTATGGAGTGGGGATCCCTAGTGCGGAGTGGAGAACTTGTATCGGGAGGTGAAGCTTGGCCAAAAGGGGTCGCCGCTGACATTGGCCACGCGGTCCATGTTGCACGTGATGTGCGGCTCGCCGTCTGTGAACTGCATAAACGCTGCCTCATTATGTCAGGGAGCCAATTGCGAAGAGAGCAAGAAACAGGAAAGACACGCCACCAGAATCGCCAGGAATTCGTATGATAATGCTTGAAAATCACATTCCCCTTTGGGGGGATTGTTCAATTTGTATGGCTGTTTGTTTTTGGCGCCTAATGATGCCATTAAGTGGCCGCAGCAGATTGCCGAACATGCTGTTTGGAGTCGAAAGACTTTTGGCCAAATATGATGTAAGTGCACATATATTTGTAGACAGAACATGAAGTGTGTGTTGCTGGTTAAAAAAAAAAAATTACGATATTTCATTCAGAATGCGTTCGCATCGAAAGCTGAAGTAATTCTTTTTTATACGTGACGCAATCGTTCACTTGTTCTCATGTTTTCTATTTTTAAAGAAATTGCCAAGTAATATGAAACACTGCAAAGGCAGTGAGTCACAAATCATTTTGTATTTGATTTGATGGATATATTAAAAAATCATAAGGGATAAAGAAATTTTTTAGGAAGGTAAAGAAAAGTAAAATTGTGCATTCTTCCCATTTTCTATAAATTAGTAGAAAGTAGTATTGCGCATGCAATTAATATCTATTCTTCGGCAATTTTATGACATTTCTTGTTAAAAAATGATCATAAAAAATGCATATTATTCTGAATAATAAAGATATAGATCGGCGGTTTGATGCAAGACCGCTTTTATGTAAATTGATGATTATATAGTCCAATTAGTTGAACATCGGTTGCCGAAATATTTTGAGCCAGCTGTCAGCTACAAATTGAGACAAGAATACACATTTTCACGATGCTCACAATTGAAAGTAATTTGCATTTCATACACAGCAAAGTAGAGTGAAAGTGTTGACTTCAAACATATTTTTTTTTATTCTTTTTCTTGGGCTGCTAAGTCGGGCTTGATAAATATTAATTGTCCACAGACATTTCGGGGTCAGCGACATAGTTTCCGAATGTAAATTGTATCTGTAGATTGGATCTGAGTTTGCTGGGTAACTGGCGCCCATTAATTGTGTTATATTATTGTGTTCAAATTATTCACACATGACGTATGGAGCGGCTGAACTTTTCTTGTAAACCCTCAATAGAATGGGGTTATCAGGCTGCCCTTGGTCACAGATAATTACGCAATTCGTAAAAGCTGGGATCAGAAAATGATCTATTGGCTGAGCGATTACAGCTTCAACACGAAATAGTTTACCCAATTTGTATTTATGGGATAATGATTCACATTGATCTCCGACATTTCAAGTGACACAGTGCCCCTCATAAACAAAGTGATTTTAATCTTTGGCTCATTTGAGTTCTAGGTGTGTCCCCAAACTTTGTAGTTAAACTGATACACAGGAAATTATTTTTAATGGGCTATTGAACGATTATTGTTTTTTATTGGGCACAAAAGAGCATTAAGCAATAAAGTATTTCTTACTGTCCATTTGAACTGCTTGAATATATTTCATTTAAATAGATATGGTTCATAGTTTTCTTATAAAACGATATGAATATGACAAACTTTTTTTTCAATGATCAAAAAATTCTGAAGATTAGCGAACAATCTCATTTTATTTGTGTGCAGGGATCTGCCCTTCATAATTACCATTATTTTGTTAATCTTTTCCCGCGATCTGACTGTTTCGATCCCCAATGAATGAATCATAGTTTTTTCCGCCGAAGCCTACGATTTTCGTTTGGCGAATGAATGAAGACCGACCGCAAAGTTGTGTGGCTTCCAGATGAACTATCTTTTTGGGTGTGTGCGATGGCATGGAAATCGGAATCGGAAAGGGCATGGGCATGGGCATGGGAATGGGAATGGGACAAGAGCTTTGCGGTTTTGCCGGGGAGGTAATTACAAAATATGGCCAGCCAGCCAAGTTGGCCAAAAACCGAGGAGGGATGCCCGTGTGCATATAATTTCGGCATTGAGTCAAGTGTGCGACTCGTGTTGCCAATACTGGTGCCCATAATTGCGGGCGGCGCATAAAGTGTCTGCGGTTGGTTTATTTCCACGCACAAGTGTCCGCAAAAGTGGAGGGGAATTGTATACATATATGCGGAATTGCGAATGCAATCCCAAACTGGCCACATTTGTGCATTGATTACCCAGCGAAACGGAAGTGCCGCTTTAATCTCATAATTTTACAGATTCAAACGGATGGCAGCTTATGTTTTTATTGCTTTTTTACAGACACTCCACTCTGTTCAAGATGCGTGTGCTACAAGGGGTAATGTTTGCATTGGGCATGATTTGCACGCTCCTGGTTCCAGTGCTCGGATCTTTTGAGCTGGTTGGACAGTCCATTAAAGGTTAGTGCGACTCTTTATTGTCTTATTTGTAATTTGTAACTCAAACTAAGAAAATCTATTATTAATATTAAGTAAAAATAAATTAAAGATCAAATTTTATACTGCATTGCTATTGCGGAATGATTAAAAAATGTGTAGCATACTTTCGGGCATACACATTGCACTCCAGTGGTCCTCAAACTGTAATATTTCCGTCCTAAGAAATAATTAAAGCAATTAAGAAATATCTGTAAAAATACTGGCTATTGCCCTGAAAGTACATTATTTAAAAAAAAGGTGTAGAAAATTTAAAGCCATTAGAAGTTTGCGCACATGTCAATTGAATAGTTTCTGAACTTACTTCTTTTATATCTAACGCTTGGGGATAAAACCAACAATTTCGTAATAAAGGCAATAACACCTACTTGGCGGCTACCATTTCAGATGCCCTGGCCGAATACACGCTGACCGACATTATGAACAACAACCAATTCGCGGGCATCGAGTTCGGTGAGGCGGAGGACGGCTTCCCCGCCTTCCGCTTCCTGCAGACGGCGGACGTGAAGTCGCCGTATCGAATGCTCCTACCGGAGAAGCTCTACGAGTTCGCCATCCTCATCACTTTCCGGCAGAGCTCGCTGAAGGGCGGCTACCTGTTCAGCGTGGTGAATCCGCTGGACACGGTCGTCCAGCTGGGCGTTCACCTCTCGCCCGTCGTGAAGAACAGCTACAACGTATCGCTGGTCTACACGCAGGCGGACCAGAACATCGGCCGCAAGTTGGCCAGCTTCGGCGTGGCTCATGTGCCGGACAAGTGGAACTCGATTGCCCTCCAGGTGCTCAGCGACAAAGTGTCCTTCTATTACGATTGCGAGCTGCGCAACACCACCCTGGTCACCAGGGAGCCCATCGAATTGGTCTTCGATTCGGCGTCCACTCTGTATATTGGCCAAGCGGGCTCGATTATTGGCGGAAAATTCGAGGTAAGTTCTGGCGGCGGCCAATTTGATTATGCCTTTGATCTGCGATCCATTGTAGGGGAATAATTTTCGAAACGCTATCGAGCACCTAAAACTTGCCCAATATTCAATTGAAGTGCCATTTTATTACCGTAGGGGTTGAGTTTAGAAATCCATTTAAAGTGGATTTTTAATTAGTGGTCAGAAGCACAATGGTTTATAATTGGAAATCATTATTTTGTGGACTGAAACATGACCTAATTGTCTAAAGTGTATGCGTAATAATACAATAATCATAGAAAATTATAACTTATAAGTGATTTATATAACATTGAAGGAACTTATTTTCTTCTCTAATATTTTTATAAAGAAAGAGGGTGAAAAAGAGAATCGTTCTATGCCATATTATGTTACTTTCAAAATTGGTTCCTTTTGTAAAAAAAAATCAAATTGTATAAGTTTTTTTCTTGCTGTGCAACTCCCCATTCAGCAATAGCTGAAAGCTTTTCACCACTTAAGACTTGAGCCAGCCCAAGAGTGGCGCCACTTGGCCATCTGGCGGAAAAAGTTGGCAACCTCTCAAAGGCACTCAAAAGCGCTCAAACTTCCCTTGGCGTTCGTATACGCCATGTGGGCTTGAGTATTGCGTATACCCCCCGTTGGCCGGAGAATAACTCACTCGATTCTCGACACTCGATTCTCTCCGTGGAGCGAATTCAGCGCTCGTTGGGATTCAGCCACCGAGTGAACGAGTCGAGCTGGCACGAGGAGCAATGTGTTGTCTGTGGCCCGAACAGATTGCTGTGATTTGATGGGCCTCCTTGGGCTGCGAGTGCGTTTACCTTTTCAGTTGCGTTCGCGTTTTCCAGCAGTTCAGATGGCCACGCGGCCGGTTAAAAGATGAGCCTATCGTTGCTGCCGTGCGGTCGGTACTCGTCCTCGTCCACGTCCATATCCACATCCTCGTCGTCTTTGTCGTCTTCGTCCTGCTCGTCTTCGTCCTGGTTTTCGGACGTCGTGAGTGCGGTGGCAGCTGGCACTACTACTACCAATACTACTACTGCTACTTCTGCCGTAGTTATTATAGCCCCAAAAACAACTGCAAATGAAGCCCTTGTGCTGGCTTAGCCGCAAAAAATGAAAGTGATTTATATGGCCAAATGAAATATGCTCGCCTAAGTGAACCGACCGGCCCGGAATCGAGTCAATTAAAATTCAATTATGCGACCAAAGATGAAGGAGAGGCCGCGTAAGCGTTTGAAAACCGTTCGACCGCTGAACTCCTGACTGAACCGGAAGTTTAAACTGCCATTGAAGTGTGTTCCCCCAAGCATAATCCTAGCAATCGATCATATCACAAGCGGATAACAGAGTACATATCGTGCAACAAAAACTGGGTTAAGTCCCAGACTTGCGAGACTTATCAACGGCAAGGATATACGCCAGATATCAAAACTGCAATTACTTTTACCCTTGTTCTGCTTGTTATCGTCGTCGTTTCTTGTCTTCGCGTTGCGATTGCCGGTTGTAAAAGTTCAAGAAGTAGTGGTGGCAAACACGAAAATAAACCCAAACACTGTCCAAAACCCCCACCAAAAACTCCACTCAGCGAGCTTGTTCGAATGGAAATCAATCAATTGCACAATGCCAGAATGCAGGCGGTGTGAAAAAGTGAATTAATTGCACAGCACGACGTCAAAGCTAAGAAACATAACGAACAGCAATTTAACCATAAAGAATAAAAATTACAAATAAATGCCCCACATGACACGACTGTCATTTGTAATTACAAATGAGTATGAAAAAAGTGGCATACATAATTTACGATTACAATAAATTTTAAAGCAAAACACACATACCTATAAATACAGCAAAGTATTTGCCATTAAATTATCTGTGATTTTTGTCAACATATTAAATATTTTGCGTGCGCGTGATTAAACCCCATATACCGTATCCCGAATCCGTATCCCATAATTTAAAGTGAATAGTTGTGAATGGTCCCAGTGCGTTCGGCTTGAAGGTAAATATGGCCAGCTGGCCAGATATAAGAGCTACTTCGTACACACAAATGGTTTGGAAAGTCGCCCATCAAAGTGTGCATGGTTCGCGCATAAATTGTGTCAAGCCAGGTCGGGACTGAAAATAAAACCCCTTAGTCCGGCCAGGACTCAAATAGGCAGGATATAGCGCCGCATGGATTGCCCTGGCATGCCTAAATCAATGGCAAACTCATTAGGGCCCGGCGAAAACAGTTTTTGCCCCGACGCGTCACTAACCACTGACAGAGTTGGCCAACTCCCGCGTCATAGCTCCCAACACCCATGCTCCACAACTCCCGCACTTTTCCCATTTTCCCCGCCAGCCAGTGCTCCTGCATATGCATATTAAAGCAGCACGGGGCGTATGCGTAATATGTATGTATACATTTATAATATTGTGGGCTGTCCTGCCTGCCTTTGTCTTTGCCTTCTGCGTCTCGCGTTCTTCGCATATGGCCGAAAGGCAAGGGAAAATACGTTTTATTTATTAAATAAAATAGGGCTGGCAGACGAGGCGCTCTCTCGCTGGATTTTAATAGGCATCGGGCGGTGGATCAAACAAAAGGCTCGTTGGCATAAAGAGCGAAAGTTAACCCTTCAGAAAAGTATGCTAAGCGCACTGAAAAGTATCTCTCTACGGCTCAAACTTTAAAGTCCTTGGCCATTTTGACTGCATTTAATTGCACGAGAGGCACAGCAAAATTTCAATTACAAAACAAACTTTGCACTGCACATCTTCTTGGGCAAAAGTGATCATAAATATTCATGTAAATCCAACTGGGTGCATGTGGGTCTGTGTGTTTTCACTGCTAATATGCATTTAAATATCACAGGCTGATTGTTTTTGCTGTTGTTTGCAACATGGACTTGCGTCAGCGTCGCTTTCAGCAATATGTAATTTTGATTTGTAAATTTAACAATTTATCATCATAATAGAATATTAGGATCCATTATGCTGGCACAATTTCAAAATTCAATTCGCAATGTTTATTTACATATTTGGTCAAGTACAGCCATCCATCCGCCCACTGCCAATCAATTGTGCTGGAAATTAGTTTTCAACAAACACTCAGCTCCTGTCCATTCTGCACTCCTCGGAAATCGAATTGTTTTTAGTGGTTAGTTAGTTCATAGTTGGTCAGTGTGCTTTCTGTGCGTTGGAAAACTTGGTTCGAAAAATTTTCTCTCTTTTCTCATTTTGAGAAATGTGTGGACCAGAGAACTGCAGCCCGCCACTGGCACTCTACGTCCACCCGATAAACACTCGGTCTCTAGGCACCCCGTCTTTTTTGACACCCTACTTGCGGCAACAGAAAATATTCGGGTGTTTTACCAACGTTGTGTTTTTGTTACGAGTAAAAAAACCACCCGAGGCCTGCTGCGCAAGAGCCGTATGGGTGAGTGGACGCACAGTCAACGATCGGCCGCAGGTCATTTTTTGTACGCCTAAAATTTGTATGGGTGGAAGCGCGACGGGTATAAGAAATGAAGGGTAAAAGGGAATACCCAAGAAAAATTTCGTGCTCATGTCGGGTGCCACCCGTTTCGAATCATTGCCTTACTAATTTTTCACAAGTCGCTAGCTGAATACTCTAATGACAAATATTCTTACATTATTACTATTACTATTATTTTTACTATAATTTACATTTAAATAATAAAAACGTTAATAATATATATAAATTATAATATTATATATAATATAATATATATATATATATATATATATATATATATATATAATTAAATTACATATATATATATATTTATAATATATATAATAAAATATAATATAATATATATAATTATAAAAATATAGAATAATAAGATGAAGGGCATTTTTTACAAAGTATTCGACAAAGTCTAGAGCCACGCCGAATGAATAGTGTGTAAACGTATGGAGTGTAAAACGTATGGAGTTACGCATCTTGTCTGTGACTCGACTATCTACAAGAGTAGATAGACTGATAGAGACTATCACCCGAATATTTTTAGAAACACCCGAGTATTTTTGGAAACACCCATGTGTTTAACGGTAAACCCACAAGTGTTTTTGTCACTCATCCCTTTTTAGGCATTTGTCTTTTTCTGACTGTTTGTCTTCTCTACCCTCCGTTATGGGTGCCGAGTATGATCGGCACCCGCGACGCAGGTCACCGTATTGATTCGGGTGCGGGCACAACGGGGTGTCTTGTCTGCATGTGCAGACGTATACTGTGTGTTTGTAAGTACCCGCGATGTGCGTGGCGGGTAGCACCCGCACACAAAATTGTTGGGTGTGAGTCGAGTGGTAAAAAATGCCACCCTTGCAGTTCTCTGGTGTGGACAATACATTAACATTGGAAATGTAATAAATAATTGAAAGCCGGTTGCTTTGATTCGTCGAACATTATTTTACGACGGCTCTGGTTTTCGATACTCATTTACCGCATATATTTCCGCTTGATGGACGGCCATGAGAGTTCTTACCCCAAGGCAATAACACATGTACATACCTTTTGTGTTTATGTCCATAAATGGGTTTTTTATTACGTCTAGAGCTGCGGGCCGTTAAAATCGTACATATTCGGTACCTATTTTTTATGAATCTGATGGGGGCTGTTGAGTTCTGGTAACCACATAAAACCCTTACAAAATAATGTGAACCAAACGAACACATCTTCAATGACACAAGGCTACGCAGAAGCAACGACAAACTATGATTATTTTGTAATTTTATAGCTACCCCAAAGGGGCGTAAAGCCAGCCCAACCAAATAGGGCGTCACCAATAAACATAAATTATGCAAATTTTTGACTTAAATTATACGAGCTGATAGCACCGCCCCATATTCCAGCCCATAATTTTTTGGGTTGTTATTAATTAGTCAGAGACTTCATGAGCGCGTTTTAATCATTGGGAACACGCGTCTCAAGGAACCCCCATATGATGTGGATATCTTGGATACATATGTAGATATATATATATATATGTATGTGTACATGTGTAGATGGGAGGAGCTGTCGGGCTTATCGATCAAACGCTTACAAAAGTCACAAAGGCCTGAGGTTAGGCATTAGACATTTCTTGCACTGACGGTTTGTTTTGTTCCGCCTTCATATTAAGGATACATGTGTGACACATATCCCACTCCGGGGATTCATTCCTATACCGTTTTCCGACCTTGTCACAGATAGCTGCAGACAAAGACGGGCCCACAGAAAAAAGGGAAATTTCTGCGGAAAACGGTGCTTATTAAAAATTACATGTCAAACGGAAAGGCAGCAGAGGAAACCCAAAACTCACACGAGATGGCTTTACACAAAGCTTTTAGATTTCGTTGCTTTGGGGGACGGAAGAACCCTTTTTAAATATGTCGCCCCATTATCTTCATTAGGCGCTAATGTCCGAAAAAGGGTTTCGTTCAAACTATTGCCCTTTGTAACTTTGTTTTTTTTCGTCTTCTTCCAGGATTTAACTTTCTGGCTACCATGACAACTTCAAAAGTCGTTACTCATTTTTGTGTACTTAATTTGGTATAAAAGATATGAAATTTCCTTCTTATCGTCCTGCCACCTTTATTTTTTTTTGGCAGCACAAGCTTGCCCCTTTTCATTAAAAGTAAGGCTGAGTGCCAGGGTGTAGGTAATTTCATTAGAAAACTTGAATCGCGCCAAACTTTAAGCTTAAACTCCGTGCCTGTGTGCCTGCAGTCGCAGAGTTTTAATGCTGCGTGAAGAATGCCAAGTTTAGGAGGGGCGGAGTTTGGGTGGATCCGATCCAGAGGTGTGGGCCAGTCGCTTGACTTGGCATAAAAAAAGTTTCCTTTTGGGCTTCCACATTTTGGGCGCGCACAAAACTTTGTGTTACGCCGCCGCCGCCGCCGACTCGTTGACTCAATAACTGGTTGGCTTCACTTCCTCCCCGTGCTCCGCAAAAAAAGGGAACCGAAGTCGAAGAAGGCCCAAAAGGTGGGCGTGTTAGATGGAGCTGGGGGCGTGGTCGGGTGTTAAAGACTTAAGGTGAGCCCATGGACGCTGCTGGTGGCTCTAGACTGACACGATTATCGTAATTATGCGCTGACTGTAGCATACTTTTGTGAGCCAGCTCTTAGCCCCATAATAAGTTGTTGTTGTGTGAGTGAGTGCGTCTGTGTATGTGTGCATCTCCTGTACTTTTGAGAGTGTGTGTGTGTGTTGGCCCAACTTTTGCCGCAATTATGTAGGTTGGCAGAAGTTGCTGCTCGCCTTTTTTTATTTTATTTTTTCATTTTACTTTCCATTTTTTCGGGGTGCACTGGCTCAAGGACGTAACCACCAGAACCCGCTGCAAAACATTTGGCTTATGCCTTTATGCGGTTGCCAAGAAAAAAAAAAATTACACAAAATGTAGCGAAAGTCGTCGCAAGACATCTTGCGAACATGTGACCAATTTTCGGAGCTTCATTCCTTGCCTTTGACATTGCTATAATTCAATATTTTTTTTTCGACCAAACTTGTTGGCAGCTTAACTTTTTAAAAAGTTTACTTCAAGTGCTACCTCTGATTTGTTGGGATTTTCCCGCTTCGATGGTGAATTTTTGGTGGTGATTTGAAGGCAAAATACTTATTTTATGTTTTTAAAAGTAACCATATATAAATAATATGTATTTTTTCGTTAATGGTCAAATTAGGTAAATGGAAAATTTCGCTGTTTAAATCTGTTATTAGAGGGTATCAATTGGTCTTTTCGCCGCCACAGCAGTCATATTTTTCAGCCGCCACCCCTGGCGCCGCAAATCAGTGAGAAAATGCTGACAAGCGACGGGTGGAAGGAAAAAATACGGGAAGCAGAATTAAATAAAACGTATTACATTTGTAGCGTTTACAGGAAGTAAGCGTGAGGGTCGGGGGTCCTTGGTCGAGTGCCTGTTAAGGGGCGTGTGCGTGTGAGGGTGAGTATGAGTATGAGTGTGGGTGAGGGTAAGGGTGTGAGCTTCTTGCCATACATGTGAGAGTGCTTGTGGCATGTGTACAAAAACGCTTTGTGGCAGGGAAAGCACCTTCCTGCTTCCTCACCAACAGAAACATTTTGCGGCGGCAAGGGAAGCTCACAAGGTTAAGACTTGGCCACAAAAGCCATTAGGCATCAGCATCAGCGACAGCAATATCACTAAGCCAAAGTCCAAGCGGGTCAAATACACTTGCCGACATCTCAATAATCAGAGATGGCAAGAGGCTATGTGTACTTAGGAAAACAACAGGGTACAAACCTAATTTTTAGGGTCTCACTTCAGCATAAACCAGTATATGACGCACAACGTGGGAACTGTATTGAATAAAAAACAAATCAAACGGCTTATATTCGAAAATATAATAATCCCAGGATTAGCTTCCCATCACTGCCGAACCACGAAACTATACTAAAATCGAAGTGGAAGCGAAAACCAAACCATTTGTGTGTGTCGATGGTGGCAAAGCAATATACCCACCCTCAGCTAATTAATATTCCAATTTATGCATTTTCTTTCAGGCAATTCTATTCGTCGCCGGTTGTTTGTTGTTGTTCATTTCGTTTGGCGTTGATTTCTCGTAGTTCTTTAAGTGTTGTATATCGAATCGGTGTTGAATCGGAATCGTGTAAATATCGTACAAAATGGCAATGGTTATATCGACGCGTGCCAAGCTCGTGATTACCGCGCTGATTCTGTTCTTCCTGCTCGGCATCGTCCTCGTAACGGGCTCCACAAAGGGATGGTTCAATCCCAACCGCTACAACGGCGAAAGGGTGGCAGCTAGGATTCAGGTAACTAACTTAAACCCACAAGCCTCGACCGCAACAAGTTTTGCCGGGTTTGCGTTTTTCTGAAACCGAATGGCATTTCAGTCTAATTAAAATGAACTAGCCAATTAATTATAATCATTATCAACACGTGTCTGGCGCACAATTTCCCCTTTTCACATTTTTTGTTTGCCACAACCACTTTACAAGGCTCGCCAAGCATCTAAACATTACGAACTGTGTAATGTGTAATACTAAATGGTAAATGCTAAATGCTTGACATCCTGCCCCTTTTTAAATGCAAACAAATGTCACCGCTGTGTGCTCCTGGACTGGGATTCCTCGCGTAGTGACCAGGTGGGCTGGGGAAGGTTTCGCCTATAGCGCGGCTTATGCGCGTCCAGCACGCACACACCACAACACACACACATAGATATAGTTGGAACTAACAACCAGCACCCACAACAAGTTAGGGAAACTTTTAAACACACACTCGCAAACATCGTCGCAGTCACAGCGAGCGGAGAGCAAATAAAGCATGCCAGGATGTACACAGGAAACGAAGATGGGCATTTGTTTTATAAAGAATTGCGGAGTTTTTGATATTATTTCTATTGTGGTTACTAGAATACTTACTTTTTTAAATCTTAATTGGAGATTTTAAAATAATACCCTAATAATTTTCATTTGAAATGTACATAGTAATAAATCAAACAAGTTGGAAGATTAAATTTATATCGGAGATTGCCTGTATTAGTAGTAAAATTGATAAATTATTTATAAGTATTATTACAAGTAATTAAAAAATCGAAGTGAACCTTTAAATGCAGTAATTACTCCCATTCAATTATTTTCCGTGCAGGTATACATGCAGTACACGAAAACAAATAAAGTTTATTGTGACAAATGTTTCATGACAACAGCACATTTCGCTCTGGTCGAGCACACCTGCCTCTTCCGCTTGCCACTTTCTCCCCCAGGTGAAAGACCACCTTTGTTGTTGCGACGCAGAGGAATGAAAGACCATTGCAATTATTAGAGCACATTATAAGCATTTTGTTGCCGACGCTCGGTCACAAGATAAATTGATAAAACTGACACGGGTACGCTCACCTGTTCGGTATAGTACTTCTTGTCCCGTTTAACGAGCTGCGTTTTAAGTTTTTCTGCTGCCCACGTGTCGTATACGCAATGCCAGTTTTTGCGACTACTTGGAGGAATCCATTTGGTGAATGAGTGGTTTGCAGTTTATAATGCCCAATGGTATTTCTTCAAAGTATTTTTACTTTGCTCTTCCATGGACTTACTTTTTTGTATATAGATTTCTCGAAAGAAGTGTACAAGTAGTTGGCAGACCATCATTTCTCCATTTTGTGGTTGGTAAAATGTAAATATCCTCAGCATTTCGAAAATGTTTATGAATGTAAATATGAAAATTTCATTTATGTAACTTGACTAACTGGTTTACCACAAAATATTTTCAGACTTTATGATGACCCAAGGTAATGCAGAGATGTAATGATTTAATCGTATTTAGAAAATAGCAATGCATTTCACATTAATGGAATGTGAGGAAACGCACTTAAACTTAATTAAGTTTCTTCTGTTTTCTAAACATGCAAATGGGACTTTATAGTTTTGTGTAAAATACAATGACTAAAAGTGTGTTTAATTGAAGACTGCTTGCAAAGTGCTAATTTCCCACCCATTTTATAAAGTTTTGTCATAAGATACACAAATGACATACTCAAAAAAGAACAAAAGAGCAAATGGCACCTATTTCCGTGTCGATAGAACCTTTTTGTTCCTGTCAAACGTTCTTTTCCATTGTTTCCGCCCCAAAGGACCTTTCCCAAAGGGAGTCAGTCCAGCCAATACAGAGCCACAATACGAGAAAACTTCGACTAATACCTGCATAATTGTTGTGCTAATTTTGTCAGCACGCCCAGTTAATGTTTCTATTGACACCAAGCACGATGGCGAAGGGGCAGCGACGGGTGGGCGGGGCTGGGCGATGTCCTTCCCAGAGTTGCACTGCTTTGACATTATTTACGCTTACCTATGGGTTTGGCTCGCCCTCACCTCACCTTCCTCTTCAGCAAACCCCCTTTCGAGTCTGAAAACAGTGATTAAACTAATTTTATGCAGCAGCGAGGCAGGACGAGGGCGAATACAAGGATACAGGCGAGGATTCGCGGAAAGCGAGGAAATGGCGAGGGGCGAGGCAATAAAAAACCATTTAAAACATTCAAAGTGTCGCATGAGAACGGGCAAAGTGAAAGTCGACAAGCGCTAACGACTGGCTTCGATATGGAAAATAGTCGATGGCTCTATTTTGCTATTTTTCCATTACCATTACTATATGGGAAAAGATAACACCATGAAATGAAAGCAGAAACTAAGCTACTTTCTATTAAAAGTCGATTTGGATTGGATCGCTCTTCTGATCATTTCGACTTATTCTGAACAAGAATAATTAAATGGAAAAGTGAATTAAAATTCATTAAAACAATCAATATTTTTCCACGCTTTTCATGATTATTTTTCCCAGTGCCTAACCAAATATATGTGCTGAGCGCTAAAATGAAATCAAGCCCAACAACCAAAGAAACAAAGTTTAGCAATAAAAATCTAAAACAAGGAGCGCGAGTTGTAGCCAGGCTGTTAATAAAGCCATTTCTGCATGGGCTGTCTCACCTGGCACCACCCACTAAATGGCACCGAAAGCCACCCACTTTCTCCCAGCACCACCCACTAGCAACCGGCGATGGGTTCATTAGCAGTGACTTACATTACACAAGCTTTCCCGTGTTGTTGTCGCTATTTTCCTAGTTTCCTTGGCGCTGTTAATTACGACCCCACGATAAAAATGGCGGAAAAAAAAGGGGAAAATCGGTGGGGAATGAAAGGAAAAACCGCCTGGCGCACAATTGGAAATTTATAAAAATTACACGTAGATTGACAGGCAATTTGTCCTTGTTTAATACGAGGTGGTTATCCACTGCCAGCGGTTGTTGGCTTATTGACTGATTTCTCCGAATTCCCGAGGCTTAGACATGTGGCTTTTGGAGGCACGGCGAGGTCTATTAGGTTTCATTAGTGCCTAATTACCCAAAAGCGAAATTAGGCGAAAGCCAATTATAGTTAATGCATTTAGCGATTCCGACTCGTCGAAACTCGTTGGACATTTATGGGCTGACAAGCATTGTGTTACACCAGGTATTAGTCGATAATCCTGCTGCGCATTTCCAATTAATAAGGCATATATTATGTGGCATGGTATCCTTGTGGGCATAAAAAAGCCATTCACACCCGCATTCAGACATATTCCAAAAGGAACAACCCATCGACATTTCAGCGGAATGGAAAGAAAGTAGCCAACCATTAACTCACACCCACTATCCGATTCTCGATTGAGCAATAAAAAACTACCGGAAAAGCATTCCCCTAGATTTAGCTAGACAAATACACAGGTACATATATGTGCATTCGTGGCTGGCTATAAATTATAAAAATATCCGAGTGCCTCAGAAGCAGAAGGAAAGTTTCCGGCTAAAACAGAAGCGAAATGCCAGTGGAGAATTCTTGAGAATCGAATCATTGTTTACTAGCAAATAAACCCGAAACTCGGCTGCTGAATTTATTTCAAAATTAAATTCCTTATTCGGAGCCACTGAAAAGGCATTTATAAAATATTTAATTTTCTGCACTAAATAGAAGCTAATCCAAAGTCAATGGTCTGAAAACTAGCTCTTTCTCCTACTAAAAAAAGTCTGAAGTTGACTAAAAGAAACGATTTTCATATTCATGAGTGTCATGCTCTCAGGCTTTACTTGAGATAAATTCAAATTTAATCCCCACATTCCTGATGTGTATAAATTCCGAAAGGCAAAACATTAAATATTGAGCAACGCTCCGTACATTTGATTTATGAAAACATATTACTCCCGTTGCTATCCTGCAGGGCGGAGAAAAGAAACACAACCGGAGTAAAAATACGGATATTTGTGAAAGCTTCATCCACGGGCTGGGAATATAAGCATATGAAAAACTAGCTTCCGTTACGTTTATGATAATATTTTATTAAAGCGCAGCATGCCACTATAACTACGGGTTAGCAACCAAATGGCAGGAGTTTGAGTTGCACGCACCCAAGGAATCGCATAGAAATCCAAGGCGAACTTGGAGCTCTGGGGCTCGATGACGACGTCGACACGCCCCGCCAAAGAGTCCGTAATAAATTTATTATTGTGCCGCACCAGAAGCCAGAACACAACCGAACCGAACTGAACCGAACCGAACAGAAGTTGCAGGACGATGGCGTAGGTGGTGGTATCTCACTTTTGATGGCATAGATAGCACAACTTTTAGACCGACTCTTGCGGTTCTGGCGCTGCGATAGGCAACGCAAAGTTTTCGCTTCTTGAACTTGTTGCATTGACAACCTGCAACGGAAGTTGCTCCCTTCAGATTGCAACTTCTGCGTGCACATCGCGAATGCTGATAAGCCGCATCCTGTAAATTGAAGATACCTTTCACAAATAATTGGGTTGGGTTTTATGGGTAAACTAACAATTTGATATCTTATTATAAATTTGGAAATACATCCCATCGAAATTGTATAGATAAGAATTCTGAGTGAATATGATTGTAATTTTATTAGGTAGTTTTATACTACCATTCCAAAAAAATGTAGTTTGAAGACAAATGTTACACTTCACGCTATATGTATTGCAAATAGGTAGCTGGAGGGTTGTTTTTTTTTTCTCAAGAACGGATGCATCTGCATTTGCATCTCAGTATCTGAGTAACTGAGCGTGCGTCACTATGGCCGCTGCTCAGCAAATTGGATGCAACCCTCGCCGGCGAACTGCAGTTGGCAAGCGTGTTGACAAGCACCACGCACTGTGATGCCCCCGGGGGCGTTGGGGATCTGGCCTGGTACCTCAGATATGGCGGGAGATATGGCCAGGATAAACCATGCCATGCCATGCCATATACCTTTCCACTGCCGCAATATAAATAGCACTGATTTGCGCTAACAAATGCGGAGCGGTGGCTGTCGCTATCTGCTATCTGCGACTTGCTGGCAGCCCGAAAGTTAAGCCAACCAACCATACAACCCATTTGTTTATTATGAAAATACGGGCTGCTCGGTCTCGTGAGTGGAGAAGCTCCGTATACCGTACCGCTTTCTCCGGCCCTCTGAGCCTGTATCTGTGCCTGTGCATCTGTGTGCGTGCTCGGCGTGTTAGTGTGAGTGGATTGCCGTCTGTGTGCGAGTGCTGCCCACAAAAACCTTAAACTGATGACACACTTCACATGGAGGTTTCTGCCTCTGGCTATGGTTCTGGCTCTTTTTTGGTCGTTGCCGTGTGCCCGTTCATAGAACTTACACGGAGAAAGGCAACTACAACTGGCAAGATTTTAATACAAATCAGTAAATAGCAAGGGCCTCTAAGTTGCTTTAATAGTAAGTCCTTCGCACACTAACTTCCTTTATGTGCATATAACTCTAAAGAGCAAGAGCTCATAAATTTCTGAAATATGCCTATTTCTAACTCTTTCAATGACAATTCCTTCCTATGTAAACGGCGAATAAACCATTAACCATTTAGCAACCAAATATTTGTACGAATTTCGCTCAGTGCAGCTCGTAGCCGGCTTTCGGTGCTGCATTTCCGCTTGAATGGCGTCTGTGCTCGGAGCAACTAACAGCCCATTGACAAGGGGCCGTGGGTGGGTGGCTGGAGGGTCGTAGGGCTGTTTCTGTGGGTGGTGCGGAGGGGCAAGTGTGTCACCACACACGACCACGTAACTGAAAGGCATACTTACCGTTTTAAAACTGTGCGCTCTGTACATGGCACACTACTATATTGACTTTGAAGCATAAAAAGCTTTCCCAGATACTCCAATACACTGGAGGCGAACTCTTTATTACCGCCCATATGCCGGAGTCATGTTTCTGTGTTCTGTAGCTGCTAGTGTGGGTATTGTACAATGAAAACCGTTGGAAGCCATGCCTTGGGAATAGACGGTGAGATGACTTCCTGATCGATCTGGCTTAAGGCCGGGCCTTATCAACATTGGTTCCCGTGGCAAGCGGTCCTTGGGGTTTTGCCAACATATCTAATGGTTCGAACTCATCCTCCTCTTCGCACTCCAAGTGGGCATCGAAAAGGGCACAGAAGTCCCTTATGTAGTTCCTAAGACTTGCAATTCGCGACTGCAATTGCACAAAGGTGCGTTCATCGAAGACTTTCACCTTGATTCTATCGCCAGTATCTTTAGTTATCGAAGCCAGATCGTATAGGTCCCTTCGCTCGTCGAGATTCTTGCTGCACAGGCGGCTGAGGTGCGTTACAAAGTCCTCCAAGTCCTCTATAAGTTCCACTACTAAGAAATAGTTTTTGGTCTTATTTGGAACAGATATAGGCTTTGCAACGGAATAGGCATAATCAAATTTTTCACCAATGGCCTTAAGATCACCCGGTAATCCCTTCAGAGCATCCTGAGTGCAGACTAAGAAACCCTACAGTATTATTTATTAATGTATTATTTTATTTCTTTTATAAATGTTGCTTACATTCATATCTGTGAAGGCTCGCCAGTCTGCTGATAATAGCTCATAATCTGGCCACCAGTCGTCATTTTCATCTTGAAACTCATCTCGAGTGGAAGCAATCATGCGAGTTTTTAGTATCTGAAGTAGTTGTCCCAGCCGTGGTTTCATCAGCTCAATGATCAGGTTTCGTAACTCTTCAATCTCTTTGCTTCCTTTAGAATCTTTGGGAGCTTCCTTCAATAGTTTATTTAAGACTTTAGCAGACTCCATGCTGGAAAAAAATATAATTTGGGAAGTGGAAGCTGCGAGTTTGATTAATAATATTGCTGTATTAGCACCAAAATGTTTGTTTTGAAGTAGATTTCAGAAATCGCCTGGCCTCCTGAATTTTCACCACTTCAGGACCAGTTTTGCATATCCTTTTTATATACATACAAGTTACGAACCCTCTTCTTGCGCCCTTCGTCAGGTCTCACCAGCGCTCGGCTCTCGTGTTTTCGGGCCCCGTCAGCAGGCGACTCGGGGCCTGTCTAGTAACATGTTCGTGTAAGTTACGAACCCTCTTCTTGCGCTCTTCGTCAGGACTCACCAGCGCTCGGCTCTCGTGTTTTCGGGCCCCGTCAGCAGGCGACTCGGGGCCTGTCTAGTAACATGTTTGTGTATGTGTGCATTCGGAACAAGTGCCGTTGGTCGCACTCAGGGTGGGGTAGAGGGGTCAACGGGGGAAGCGTATATAAAAGCAGCGGGGCGGGAGAAGAGGGGCAGTCTCGAACGGACACATAACGGAACCGCTAGCAGATCGCGAACTGAATCTTAAAATAAAGCTAATCGTAAACTCGAACCCTCTTAACTATCTTGACTATTATTTGGAGAACCACAGCATGTTGGTTGTCATATCAAGGTGAGGTATGCGGCAGCGAGTGCCGAGAACCCTGATGCAAGTGCAACTTGCGTTAACTGGCGCCCGAACAGGGACCGGCAATGTCCGGCCGATAAAAGTGATACGAAAAAATTGTGGAAATTTGTGCGTAAAAATAGTGGTGGTGTGCATAAGTCAGATTAAGATCTGAAATCCATAAAAGAAAAAGAAGTGTTGCGTGAGCTGTGTATAAAATGATAAAATAGCAATTACCCGCTGCCGGGGGGAACTACGCCCATCCCGGGGCGCAACAAATATTGCAT
Organism: Drosophila simulans; assembly: GCF_016746395.2. Taxonomy (NCBI): domain Eukaryota; kingdom Metazoa; phylum Arthropoda; class Insecta; order Diptera; family Drosophilidae; genus Drosophila; species Drosophila simulans. Next base: position 6,894,205 of record NC_052522.2, read on the forward strand.
AATTCAATAAAAGGTGTAAAATTTCTAAAATAAAAATGTAAACCTATGTTGCGCCAAGACCTAATTTAAATTAATAAAACAACGACCCGCTACCGGAGGACGCCACGTCGCCCATGCCGAGCGCAAAAGTTGTACGATACCTATAACATAATTAAAACACGATCAACCCACTGCGGCGGTACGGCTTGTGGGAAAATTTTTTTTTTCTCTCCTTGCCAATTCGCGAGTGCAAAAGATTGTGTATAATAAACCAATAATTAACCATTGCAGCAGTTTACCTGCGGCAGTACGAGTAATATGAGCGCCCAGAGTGATAAGGTGGTGTGTGGCAGCTTGTTGGATACGTTAAGTGGTGTGGAATGCACCCAAAAAAAACCGCCCAACAAGTTGTGTGGCGGCCGTACCTTAGTAGGCAACCAGCCAAAAGGGATACTACGGAACCACCGTGCCCAGTGCCGAAATAAATTAGAGGTCATCAATAAAAAACTGTAACAGCACGCACGCAAGGAAAAAATATTGCAAAATGGAATAGCGCACAAAAATTGTATAAACACATGCACAACACCACAATTCAAAGGAAAACAAGTATAGTACAATTTCCCCAATTTCCCGAAACGAAATGAATAAAAATTCTCTACAATACACTAATTCACCTTTTTTTACTTATCCCAATAGAATATTCATGCTGTAGGGGTACAACCTAAACGACGAAAACTAATAAAGAGCATACAAGGGTGAGTGAAATATTTCATTAAACTTTATTGCCATATTTGCTAAATTTAGAGAAATAAAGAAAAAGCGAAGAAGAACAGATATTCTTTTTTATCGGGTTAAAACCGTTGTCTCACATTTCCGTAAAGTAATAACGAATTCTGTTACCTTGAAAACTTCCTGCATCTTTCCAACGCAAACTAAAAATCAAAATGGAAGAGACCCTGCGTGCTCTTAGCGAGTCCCTCAATGCCCTGACCAACGTGGTGACAGGCATTAAGGAAGATATTAAGAAAAATAATGATAGGTTGGCTATTTTAGAACAGGAGCGCGGGAACGCTGACCCTACGGTCGACCAACCGCAACCCCTGGTGCGCGCACGCACCGAGTATGAGCTGAGAGAGATATCGGTCCTCCCTGACTGCGTCAAAGAACTGCAGGCGTTCGAAGGACGGCAGGAGGCTTACCTGTCTTGGATAAACAGGGCACAGTCAATACTGACCGAATATGACTTGATTAAAACCAGACCCCTGTATAGGGCAATTGTCTTGCATATTAGACAGAAAATAAGGGGACACGCCGACATGGCCTTGGCGGCCTATGGCGTCCAAGACGACGATTGGGACGACATAAAACGAGTCTTGGCGCTGCATTACGCAGACAAACGAGACTTACGTACGCTTGAGCATGAGCTTGGCGCTATGTCCCAAGGTTCTAGACCACTAGATAGGTTCTATATGGACGTTAATGGCCATCTCTCGTTGATCTTAAATAACTTGAAGGCCAGAAACCACCCTCGTGAAGTAGTCAACGCTTTGATAGAAACCTATAGAGACAAGGCTTTGGATGTTTTTATCAGAGGAGTGGGGGGAGATTGTTCCAAACACTTACTTGTCCGCAGCCCGAAGAATCTACCAGAGGCTTACTCTTTTTGTATGGGATTGCAGAATGTAATGTCAAGAAATTTCACAGCTCAGAACTATCAACCGTCAGGTGCCCCAAGATTCGCAGGCACATATCAACATCAGGCCAGGCCACCGTTCCGAACCCATTTTTCTCCTGGTTCAGGCAGATTTTCGCAAAACTCCTACAGAACTCAGGGTCCTAGACAGGCCATAAAAATGGAATCCAATCGGTCGGGTCAATCTTACCAATCAGGATACAGTGGTCGCCAGGAAGAAGGCTCCGGTATTAAGAGAATGTCCGAAGGAAACAACCCATTCCAAAAGGCACAAAGATTGTACCACATGGAATTGGCACCACCCCCGCTAGCCCCGGCGGCTAGTGGAGATAACCAAGGACGTTCACACGAGGGTTACTATGATGACGAGTCTCAAGCTGTCGAGAGAAGCAACAATTATCCTCCGCAGAAAAACGTGGAAGGAGCTACAGAAGCTCCACATAACCTTGAGACTGAGGGAGGGGCAAATTTTATGACCAACGCCTCTCCAGTGTACCGTACTTAGAGTATGCTACGGAGAGGGGAGAAAGGCTGAAGTTTTTGATCGACACGGGGGCGAACAAAAACTTTATTAGCCGAAGACTTGCAGCCGGGTGTACCACAGTCCGTAAACCCTTCTCCGTACTGTCCGCTGCGGGTAACATCATGATAACGCACCGCCTAGTTGGTAAATTCTTCAAACCACTAGGGAACGACTCGGATATTACCTTTTTCGTACTACCGAATTTACATTCCTTTGATGGTATCATTGGCGACGATACTCTCAAAGACTTAAAAGCCATAGTGGATAGGAAAAACAATTGTTTGATAATAACCCCAGGAATTAAAATCCCTCTTTTGGCGAGAGCTTCAATAAACGTTAACCCGCTACTCGCCGCCGAACACCCAGATGGTACACAAGAAATTTTGAATTCCCTTCTCGGGGAATTTCCCCGCATCTTCGAGCCCCCCTTATCTGGAATGTCCGTGGAGACGGCCGTCAAGGCTGAAATCCGGACAAACACACAAGACCCGATCTATGCTAAAAGTTATCCTTACCCAGTCAACATGCGCGGAGAAGTCGAACGTCAAATCGATGAACTGCTGCAGGACGGTATAATTCGACCCTCTAATAGCCCTTACAATTCCCCTATCTGGATAGTCCCGAAGAAACCTAAACCAAACGGAGAAAAACAATATCGCATGGTAGTCGATTTCAAGCGGTTAAATACCGTCACCATACCCGACACTTACCCCATCCCAGATATAAACGCTACGCTAGCCAGCCTTGGCAATGCCAAATACTTTACCACCCTAGATTTGACTTCTGGATTCCATCAAATCCACATGAAGGAAAGCGACATTCCAAAGACAGCTTTCTCTACTCTAAATGGAAAGTACGAGTTCCTCCGTCTACCATTCGGTTTGAAGAATGCACCTGCAATCTTCCAAAGAATGATCGATGATGTTTTGCGCGAGCATATTGGCAAGGTCTGCTACGTTTATATTGACGATATCATCGTCTTCAGTGAAGATTATGACACACACTGGAAAAATCTCCGATTGGTATTAGCGAGTTTATCAAAAGCTAACCTCCAAGTGAACCTTGAGAAGTCGCATTTTTTAGACACGCAGGTAGAATTTTTAGGATATATCGTCACGGCCGATGGCATTAAGGCAGATCCGAAAAAGGTCAGAGCGATTAGCGAAATGCCTCCTCCGACCTCTGTTAAGGAGTTAAAAAGATTTCTAGGCATGACCTCGTACTACAGGAAGTTCATTCAGGACTATGCGAAGGTAGCAAAGCCCCTTATAAACTTGACGCGTGGATTGTACGCTAATATAAAGTCTTCACAATCAAGCAAAGTGCCAATTACATTAGACGAGACGGCTCTACAGTCTTTTAATGATTTAAAATCAATTCTCTGTTCTTCTGAAATACTGGCGTTCCCATGTTTCACTAAACCTTTCCATCTAACCACGGACGCTTCTAACTGGGCCATCGGAGCTGTCCTCTCACAGGACGACCAGGGTAGAGATAGGCCGATAGCGTACATTTCCCGTTCATTAAATAAGACGGAGGAAAACTACGCTACTATCGAAAAGGAAATGCTCGCGATAATTTGGTCATTGGACAATCTTCGGGCTTACTTATATGGCGCTGGTACTATTAAAGTATATACTGACCATCAACCTCTAACGTTTGCCCTAGGCAACAGAAATTTCAATGCGAAGCTAAAACGCTGGAAGGCTCGTATAGAGGAATACAACTGCGAACTCATCTACAAGCCTGGGAAATCTAATGTGGTGGCTGACGCGCTTTCACGCATTCCGCCTCAGCTTAACCAGTTGAGTACCGATTTAGATGCTAATCCCGAGGATGACATGCAGTCTTTGGCTACTGCCCATAGCGCTTCACATGACAGTTCACGATTGATTCCCCACGTTGAATCTCCAATCAACGTTTTCAAGAATCAACTCATTTTTGACACAACCAGGTCAGAATACTTATGCGAGCACCCGTTCCCAGGTTATACTCGCCATCTGATTCCTCTCAAAGACGGATCACTTGCCGATTTAACCAACTCGTTACAATCGTGTCTACGACCTGTAATAATTAACGGCGTCAAAATCCCGGAAGCACATTTGCAACGCTTTCAGTCCATCTGCTTAGCGAATTTTCTTTTATACAAAATTCGGATAACGCAGCGCCTAGTGGCGGACGTGTCTGGCGCAGAGGAAATTTGTGAAATAATTGAAAAAGAACACCGTAGAGCACATAGGGGCCCTACGGAGATTCGTCTCCAACTTTTAGAAAAATATTATTTCCCGCGGATGTCCAGTACGATCCGTCTGCAAACTTCCTCATGTCAGTGTTGCAAACTCTACAAGTACGAGAGACACCCTAACAAACCAAACCTACAACCTACGCCAATTCCTAACTACCCATGTGAAATACTTCACATCGACATTTTTGCGCTCGAAAAAAGGTTATACCTAAGTTGTATTGACAAATTTAGCAAGTTTGCCAAACTTTTCCATCTGCAGTCAAAAGCATCTGTGCATTTGCGAGAAACTTTGGTGGAGGCCCTACATTACTTCACCGCCCCTAAGGTCTTGGTTTCGGATAACGAGCGAGGGTTGTTATGCCCCACAGTGCTCAACTATCTTCGGTCTCTAGATATCGATCTGTATTATGCTCCAACCCAGAAGAGCGAAGTAAATGGTCAAGTCGAGAGATTCCACTCTACGTTCCTAGAAATTTATCGTTGCCTTAAAGATGAGCTCCCTACCTTCAAACCCGTTGAGCTGGTACACATAGCAGTGGACCGCTACAACACTTCCGTTCACTCGGTAACGAATCGAAAACCAGCAGACGTTTTTTTCGACCGCTCGTCAAGGGTAAACTATCAGGGTCTGACAGATTTCCGGCGGCAGACTTTAGAGGACATCAAGGGCTTAATTGAGTATAAGCAAATTAGAGGTAATATGGCTCGGAATAAAAATAGGGACGAGCCAAAGTCTTATGGGCCGGGAGATGAAGTTTTTGTTGCAAATAAGCAAATAAAAACAAAGGAAAAAGCGAGGTTCAGATGCGAAAAGGTACAGGAAGACAACAAGGTAACAGTTAAAACCAGATCAGGAAAAATTTTCCACAAATCTGATCTAAGAAATTGAGACGTGGTTTTCACATTTAAAAAAGAAACGCGAAAAAGAATAACGAAAGTAATAAAAGTAAGTTGTGGCAGCTAATGAAATATTCCACCCATGCATACCCTATATAAAAAAAAACATTAATAAAAAAAAAAAAAAAAATGAGTTAAGAAATACAAAAAGAAATACAAAAAAAACTATAAAAAAAATAATATAAAAAAATACAGATTATAAGAAATAAGAAATAAGAAATATAAAAAAATAAATATATAAGTACACAAAATGTACCGTACCCCCACACACTACGTAGTCTTAGAACAACTTAGACGACCAGATATTTACGAATTGTCTTTTTGTAAGCGCGATTTCTGCATGCGGCGCAAATCCCGCTCACTGGACTGGCTGGGGTCGGCTTGGAAATGGGTAGCTGGATCTCCAGATGCTGCTGATTGGAACGCCGTCTTGGCCGCGCAAGCGACGGCTTCGAGGAACTGCAAAAACTGGAGGAGGCTAGCTGTATCCCTCGGCTACTGAAGGGCGGCCAGGCCAAATGCTCATATCAAAGAAGTAACCAACGAGTGGTTAAGCAAGTCGACGATGGAATGCTCCTCCTGACCAACTTCAACGGAACTCTAAGAACGGCTGCAAAGAACTACGACCTGATCGGCTCCTTTATCATCCAATTCGACAATGAGACGATAATGGTCAACGGTCAAAACTATTCCAGTTACTCGGTCAGTCATCTAATGGCGATGCCGGCCGTGTTGAGCCACATAACGGCCAGCAACTTTCAACTTTCTCTGGAATACGTCCACGACGTGAGCATGAAGAATTTGGAAAAGATGTCCAACATGGCGAGTGAGCTACTAGCCTCTCTTCTCGCCGAGGCGGCACTCGCAATCTGCATATTCCTAGGCTTTTATTTCCTATGGAAGAAGCTGATGTCCACCAAAGGCATGCCCGATGTCCGCGAGATTGCCGCAAACTTAGAAGCATTGGGCCAAACCGAGCTGAACAAGGCTCACTAATCTGCGGGACGCAGATCTTGAGGGGGGAGGAGTTACGAACCCTCTTCTTGCGCCCTTCGTCAGGTCTCACCAGCGCTCGGCTCTCGTGTTTTCGGGCCCCGTCAGCAGGCGACTCGGGGCCTGTCTAGTAACATGTTCGTGTAAGTTACGAACCCTCTTCTTGCGCTCTTCGTCAGGACTCACCAGCGCTCGGCTCTCGTGTTTTCGGGCCCCGTCAGCAGGCGACTCGGGGCCTGTCTAGTAACATGTTTGTGTATGTGTGCATTCGGAACAAGTGCCGTTGGTCGCACTCAGGGTGGGGTAGAGGGGTCAACGGGGGAAGCGTATATAAAAGCAGCGGGGCGGGAGAAGAGGGGCAGTCTCGAACGGACACATAACGGAACCGCTAGCAGATCGCGAACTGAATCTTAAAATAAAGCTAATCGTAAACTCGAACCCTCTTAACTATCTTGACTATTATTTGGAGAACCACAGCATGTTGGTTGTCATATCAAGGTGAGGTATGCGGCAGCGAGTGCCGAGAACCCTGATGCAAGTGCAACTTGCGTTAACTTACATATATATATTTAAAATGCTGCATATTTTGCCGTCGCTGCAGCTGCCTCAAGACAACGGCTTACGCTGCGTATACGCAACGTTGACACAGTCTGTTTGCTTTTGGGTTTATAAAACTGTCCAAATCAACATACAAACCAACACACTGGAACATAAACACAGAAAAATCTTCAACTTGCTTATAATATGTTGGTTTTTTCACATTTTAGGTTTTGTTTTTATTTGACAGGTGTTCTCCCACAATAAAATGCAATTTTAACCCTTTTACTTTTGTATTGTGTCTTGGGGTCAGAACATACATATAAAGGTGCAAATATAGAAATAAATTCATTGAGCAGAAAAGTGCCACAAGAACCTAAATAAACAAAGTGTAACAACATCTTAACACATTTATTAGACAAAATATGCTACATAGGCATGGTTTACATTTTTCTGGGTGCACGTAATGGGATTATGTTTGTGCACAGAAACAAATGAGTTAATCTTGTGATTAATAAGTAAATAAATAAAGTTGAGTTTTCGGAGGAAGTATACCTTTTTTTTTAAATTTATTATCCAAACTGGAGAAATTTACTATAAAATCCTATTTTGCCTTTTCTATAAGCTCGAAAGCTTCTCCGCTGAGTTCTTCTTCTGCTGCAGTTGATACATATGTATTCAGTTCTCTATATATGTGTGTATATATATGAAGCTTATACTCCGCAGGATAAACAGTCGGGCAGAAAGGAACTGTGACAGTCGGAGAGGCGGAAGGACAAAGTGACTGAAGGACCAACAGACAGACGCTTCTGCAAAAACGTTGGCGCAAAAACTTTTCGAGATTTGTGTCAGCTCGTTTGAGAATTAGTCGTAGGTTTTTAGCAAAATTAAAAAAAATCTGTCACTATGCGGTTGGCATTTGCCGTCTCATTGTTTTTCGGTCCCCTAACAGGGCCCTTGATCCCCCAGCTACCCCATTTCCACCCACTTTTCCAGTTTCAGTACCATTTCCACTTCCCCAGCTCGGTCTCCTTTTCATATTCGGCTTGTGTTTCCCTTTCTGCTTCTCTGCCACTATTTAGACAATCACTTCTGCTCGCTGCACATGGACACTGCTAAATATACACATTAAAAATAATGTTACACAAATATAGAACCTCTTATAAGAAACGACGACTTAGGAGGATAAAGTTAGGAATTTCTAAAAATAATTCATTAGGGATTTATATATTCAGCTTATTATGAAATAGGTGCCAATATTTGTATGGCCATGCTAAAATTTTCGTTTTGGATATAAAAATATTTAAAATTAGGTTTTTGAAGTATATTAAATACAGAGGTGCCCCATAGAATCAAAACATGCGTATGTGCTCGAGGTTGCATATACATATGTACAAATTTTGCGTTATGTGCTCTCTGCGCTTTGATGCGACCGTTCCTTAAATAATTTATGTGCCGCAAAATGTGCAAAGTAATTTATTCTGATTATATGCAAAACAAGAACCGGCGCAAAAATGAAAATGGGCATCAAATAAAATGCGAAACGGCCGTCGAGTGTCAAAAAAAGGAGCTCTGGAGTCAAGTGCAGAGTAAAGAGAATTAAGTCCTGCACCTGGGCAGCCTTATTTTCGTATTTCCAGAAGAATCCCGCCTCTTGAAAGGGCCGTAAAAATTTATGTTGCTATAATTTAGCTTTAAAATCGCACCAAACCTCAGCCCAGCTCATCCGAAAAGTGAGAAGTGGCAACCAAGGGGGCGGGGCACGCATTTAAACGGAAATAAAATAAAATTACAAAAAGTGCGCAACTTTCTGACGTAGCGATTGTTATCCTCGTTGCTCCAGTGTTTTCCTTTTCAGATTATTTTTTTTGACGTTTTTTTTTTGCGTTTTTTGGACTTTTACCGAGGGCCGAAACGGCTGTCAGAAAGTGATTTAGAAACTATGCTATGACCCGGGTACCTTGGCCAGGTCGAGAACCGAGTTCTCCGAGCTCCCAGTTTGGAGTTCCGAGTTCAGGATTGGCATTTGTTTGTTGTCGGCTGTCGGCCGCCTGTCGTCGTTGGCCATAAAGTTGAATTTGAATTTAGCATTTTTGTTATTCGGCTATTGGCATTACCATTTTGTGTGCGCCCCTTGAAAATGCCTTGAAAACGAATTGAAATCGAATTGTTTGCACATTACTGCGGTTAGATAATTGATGCCACATTCCAGTTGAAATAGCGTTAGGTCGACGGTGAGTCAAGTGGCAAATACGCATAACTCATATAGTTTTTGCCACTTAAAAGCCACGGGCAAATATGCTGAAAATGTCAAAACGTCGCTTACATATTTAATGCGCTCTAACAGGCTTAATCAACATTACAAAGTAATTAGAGTTAATTCTTTTGTACTTGAGCGAGCAGAGACACCTGGCACAGTCAGGTAGTCAAAGTGCTTACGCATGTAGCCGGTGACACAGCGAGATTCAAGGTGAGAATGAAACTGAATCTGGAAGATGGAAGCTGATGAGGATGAAAATGATAATGAAAATTACGATGACGACGGTGGTTGGGATGAGGATGAGACCCTATAACTGTAACGAACACACTCATAGAGCGTTGTCCACCCCAACACACTCTGTCTACGATTTTTACCGGCATGCTCAGGGAAAATGGGCGTGGGTTTTGTGTTGCGATGAACAAAGAGTGTTACAGCTACAATAGTGTAGACAGAGATACGGTATATTCAAAAAACGATAACCAAACGGTTAGGAAGCGGACAAAAAGGTGTACCTACTGAAGACGAGGCCCAGATGTTATTGGCCTTATTCATTACCCACCCTACCTGTGGAATCCATTCGGACTCCACCCTAGTACAACCACTGCTCTACATACCCTTTGGTGCCCAACAAGAAGTCAAATTAATTCATTTTGGTCCCCATATAATTAAAGATAAATATAAGATTCAGATCCATTTTCCTAAACCTAATCCTTAAACTAAAAATTACGTTATTTATGTTAAGAAAATCTCTTATTGATTAATTTTGATTATCAACGACAAAATGAAAGAAAAAGTAATTAAGGTAGAAGTTCAAATACTGGTATATAAGCTTACATTATTCTTTTGTTTCTTCGACTTATTTTACATTAGAATTATTTATGATTAATGAGTATTTAAACTATAAACTTCTTTAAATCATGATTAATTAAGGCAGGATATTTTAAGAGTACTATTTAGGAATATCTGACCTTTTTTATATATATGTTTGTGTGGTCTTATTATTTTTGTTTTCTACTCACGCACTTTCCATCGATGTCAGCAGGCCTGATGACGTTTGATGATTTGCTGTAGGTATTACTATAAATCGGGAGAATCACATATATAAACTTGTCAGATCTCCCACAAGTTAAGCTAAATTAGAATTATAGAAATTTATAAGTAAATATTCTTATGTAAAATTAACTCAAATATAAAAACTATTCTAAATATACTTAATACTGAACACGATCATTCGTGTTGCGGCTGCTTCGGGTTCGCAGCATACGCAGCGACAAGGCCAGCCTGGGGCTCGTGTTGTGCCCAAATATTATTGGAATGCGCAGGGTTGAAGAAGACACCAAGCTGATTTGTGCATTAAATGGATGCACGGCGATCTGCTTCCTGCGTGCGGCGATGAAGAAAAAAAAGAACGCCAACTCTGGGGTGGGTTGACCTGCGATCTGTCGGCAGCAGAAGAGGTCAAGCCCAGCCTTCCACTGCACACGGTGGGTGCTCCTGATGCCAGCAGTTGTAAATCTATCTGCGATCAATGAAGCCACAGTAAATTTCACGCGTGGTCAAAAGTTTAGCGAAAAACAATACTAACCGCCTTGGCGACGCAGCCACTAAAACTCCTATCTCCAAACGTGGGACCGGCAGCGACGCAGTTAAAGGTAAACTATCACTCGGCAGTATTTGCCTTGAAAAACTATAATCCGAACCACACGATGCTCGTGGATTTTTAAATATGGATTTTGCACAATATTGAACTGCACTCGATCACGCCTTCACAAAAAGAGAACGGAAGTCTGCAAATCATGTGTGACCGTAGCTTGCTATAATCCTACTCTGGAATTTTGTGGTATTTTTATTGGGCAATTTTCATTTTGGCCAGGATTTTAATTTGCCTAAAATGGTTCGTCACCAGATAAGTGCGGTAGCACATAGAAGGTTGCCATTCGGCTCGACTCCCACAACCCGTATCTGTAAACTGTTGCGCGGCAATTTGCATGGTTAATTATCTATTAACTTGAGCATAACTTTTTCGCTGGGTGCGAGTGCAGAATCCGCAGGATCCAGAACCGCCAACAAATGCACACACACACAGAGCCACAGATACAAATACCAAGACAAGCGGGTGAATTAGGTGCCTCCAACGAAAATATATACATCCGTTTCCGCTCTTGTCGTGGCAGTGGCTGCCATTGTCATTATATAAGAGGTAATGCGAACTGCGAAAAATTCAAATTGTTCAGAATACAGGTGGACTTTTTAATACCCTATGTAACTGTATGGGAATTCAAATGCTTTAAATATCAAATATATGATTACATCACCTGATTCAGAAACTGCGATAATCATTTATTTGGAGTTGAATGGAATACCTTTCATTCTAATTACTTTTAAGTAAGAAATCAACTTAGTTTTGAATAGTTCATATACCTTACTATAAGTTTCACAACTATAGAGTACAGGAGCAGCGTCAGCGGAAACAAGTTTATGGTAATCTTAATGCCTAAAGCTTTCCTTTGTTTTGATGCCGCTGCATGCCGTAAATTTCACTTATTAAATATTTGTGCTTAATTAAGAATTTAACTCTCACAACAAGCGAAATGTTGGGAGCTGAGTGACGGCAGTACAAGATTTTCAATGGCATTGGGAGCATTGTTCAAACTAGGCTTTAAGTTTTATAATGCATAATTAAGGTCAGGGTGTGCTGACTTACGACCTTCTTTAAAAGTTTGACACACTTTTGTAAGGTGAAGGAGTGATTTAAATGTATTTAAATACCAAATAATGGATAAGCAAAAGCCATATAAGTCATAAAATAAGTTAAAAGCAATATAGTAAAGCAATACACAAGTGTCAATATCTATATACTATAGTTCCAATAAATATCAATCGAACAAAGTCATTTCACAAGTTTCCTATTCATACAATTGGAGGTTTACTGCCTGGCTATGGATTTCGAGTTGAATGTGAATCCATTTTCGGTTAATTTTTAAGAGCCCCAATCGATGTCCATTATTGACACATTTTTGACAAATTGCCAGATAGCCGCAGAGTTGGATTTGCGGAGTCCTTTTCCTTGTCCTGCAGCTCGCAACTGAAACGTGTCTCGCATTTTTGAGGAGGCCGGTCTACCTTTCTGGTTTTTCGTGGTAATGGCAAATGGAAAAGGGTCAACGATTTGCGTATTATTTGCTTTATTTTCAATACGCAGAACGAACCCTTGTCAGGAGCAAAAGAGAGAGAGAAAAGAAATAGCAAAAAGGACTCATTGCTAGGCAATGGATGCCTCGCTGCTGCGCAAATATTACCACACTTTCCGCCTCCGCTCCTCCCACTCACTTTTTGCTGGCCTGTTGTGTCCTTGCCCCGCTTCTTTCGCATTTCAGTTCATTTCTGGCCTTAATTATGTGCGGCACAGAGCAAACAACAAATGCACAAGCAGCGCATATGTGCACATGCACTTTCAGCCCAGTTAATTGCTCACGGCACACTCGGAGCACTCTGCGCCACTTGACCGACCTGCCGAGACGTCCTGCGAAAGTCAGCCATTTGTCCTGCCACCTCCTCGTTCCGCTCAACCACCGTTGCTCTCCGCCTGACACTATTTAAACTAAATGCCCACCTTAAAATCACATTCTACCAGGATGTCCAGGACACCGAAAATGTTTCTTTTGCCTGCGGCCAGTTTTTCGTTATTTAAAACGGCCTTTGTCTGCGCTTGACCCTCTGTCAGAACGCCTGTTGTCGTGCGGCTTCGCCATTCCTGCCTACACTGGAAAAAAAATAACGAACTTAAGCTGATATCCTCTGCTATACAAGGGATCCTAGCTGAATTTGAGCCGCTGGTCAGCTTTGTATACAAGTTTTAAGAAGTACCACAATTCTTAAATTGATGTGAAATTTAAATTGAACTCGTTGTTATATAATTCCTCAAGATAACTATTTTTGTTCTAATTTAATTTTATTTTAATTTTGCTTTTATTGTATTCTTCATTATTATTCCATTCAACTTTGCTTAATTGCGGTTCTTTTTGACCAGCCGCATTGACACATTTCCATTTGGGTATATAACTTATATACATATTTATTTTTCTCCGTACACCTATTTACCTACGCTTTTTCGTTGGCCAGTTGCCTTTGCAGCTGCTTGTTGCCGTGCACAATATTGCGGAGGCGACCGGCTTTGATGTCCGCTTATCAGTTCATCGCCCTGAATTTTCTGTCGCACTCAAGGAGCGGTCGAAAAGGGTTCTCGGAGCCGTCGAGGTTAAGCCTTTTTTGCGATGCCCACAGATAGTTTTTCTTTGCCAGATCCGCATCGAAACGAGGGATAAGTCGGACTGTGAAAGCTTAAACTTGGTTAAGCAAATGTACACGTAATAATATGGCCACAGTAACTATTATTCTAACCAAATGTGTGTTGGTCTTTAAATTAGGAAACTTTACAAGCCCAGAAATGTGATACAAAAAGCACATTCTCGTATCCTTTGTTTGGCCACTGCACAATGCTAGAGCTGTCAATTTACTTAGTCCCAAAAATGCAGGTAATAATGAGAGTCAAGCCAGCGGGAGCAGAAAACATCCAAAATGGCGACGTCGACTCATGCCCAAAAAATGCCCCTTCCTGCGGCTTAATTTCCGTTTCAAGTGAATTTCCTTGCTGCTAATTTTGTTGCACACACACAGCCGAAAAGCACGTGCTCCTGTGGAAACTGGGCCACACGGACAAAACGGCGGACGGACAGAAAATACGGACGGACACGGATCCCGGACACAAGCACGGACATTGCTTTCATGCTCCGACTCTCCAGCCAGTGATTTTCGCCGGCTTGCCATTTGTTTAGCGCATAGTTTTCTTGAACCAAAACAAAGCCAAGCCAGAAACAAAGCGAAAACTTTAATATCCGCACTCAATGGCACAACAGCAACAAGCTACATGGCGAACAATGCTCACTTCAATGTCTATTGATGGCCCACGTGTGTGTTACAGCGCACACACACACCCCCTCCCTGTCTGCTCCTCGGTTCCCTGGAATATCCTCCATGAAAACATCTCGTTGTCATTGACCAAAGTTTGGTGTCGTTTATACTTGAGAATTTGGAGTATTGCGAGCAGAGACTCTCAAAAACAGATCACGATACTTGATTGTTTCGATTTTTCCAATAAAAATAAAGATTCACGAGTTTTATAAAATCAAAATATTACATAATTGTATAAGTATAAATACATATTTCAAAACAAATTCTATAATATAAGAACGAGGAATCCCATCCCAAGGAACTACTTGTTTTCTTCTCCCATAAACCCGACATCCAAAAGCCAGATTGTGAGTCAGCCGCAGACTCGGCGCATATTAAGCCATTGTGAGCCGTGCCAGGACGCTTTTAACCCGAAACTCAACGAGTTAGCGTCTCAGACAAAACTTTTTTAACTGAGCGCCAGGATAAAAGCTGCACGGCCATTACTATCATTCACAGGACGAAGCAGCAGTAGCAGCCATTATGGTGGCTTAGACTTGGGATACCCGTTTCTGGTCCTGGGTCCTGCTGCGCCTGTTTCTGCTCCTGAAACTGGTGTCCTGGGCCAGAATGTTTGCTGCCGTTTTTATTTGCAGTGCTTGAGTTTATGGGCAAATGTGCATTGAGCATTTGTGTGTCTCTATCTGGGGAGGTGAGTGTGTGCAGCAGCAGCAAGGTCCAGGAACTAAGGACTAAGGACTCAGGATTCAGGACTCTGGTCTCAGGACCCGGCAGCATATTGTTTGTGGTCCATTGTCTTCATAGGCCCATTCCGTATTCCATACTCCGCATTTGGTAGTTAGTTACTGCGGCCAGCACTTCGACTGACTGCTAGCAAGTGGTTATTTATCCTGGCCCGCCTTTCTAATGGCTAATGTGAAATATGCATGCTTAATTGTAATTCTAAATCCGAAACCACGGCACACATTAGTTATCCGGCCGGCCGGCAGTCACTGTTGCACATTAACATCAATAATAAATTTCGATTTGCGGCAATTACAAATGGGGCTCTGGTACTGGAAATACTTTGCAGATGTACGGGCATATGTATATATACAAATTGATTGATTTATTATGTATTGGTTTGTGGGCACTCATTGTGCGTTTGGTTCGATGAAAAGCGTTTCGAAAATTATTCCACTCGCAGTGTGCATATATGTGCATAAAATATGCGATTATTCCTAACACAAACGTTACTATTTAACCCAGGGCTATTTAGAAAAAATCAATGTCTATGGTAATCCCGATGCCATAAATGTCACATGCATGCCGCCCCCAAAGGCAACGATTGCTCCCACCACGGCGGTAAGTCATCATCATGGAGGTCACCACTAAACCAGACCAACAGAATGCATTGGTTGGCATTTAAATTAATTAATGAATAGCCGGGCAAATCATCTTACTGATAAATTACATTAAAATTGCATTATGTTCGCATAAGTGAGGGAATATTTGCATTGGGATTTGCGTTCATTTATTGAGACTACCAACTAATGCTGCAAATAACATGTAATCGGATACACTTATGTACCATATGTGATGATGTATTTTTAATCCACGTGCTGTAAAGTTATATTTGTGAATTAAAGAGCTCAATGCGGCTAATCGCGTTGGTTACCAGCTGCAAATTTGAAATTCAATTTAGCACAAAAATGTCTAAGCCAGTTTTATGAAATATTTGCAAATCCCTTTCACACATATTAGTTACTTACCACATTTAATTCACTACATGAATTCAAACTTATGGTTATTTATTCATTATATTTTATTTTTATTTTCTTTTGTAATCATACCTTATTTCATTTGTTGTGTCCTAAAGTTTGGCTTTATATTTTATTTATTTTTTTAAGGATGAGGGTTCTATACTTTATGAAGGATCTGGAGAGGTATGTTGATTTCCAAATTATTATTCTTTAACCCTTTGATTCCCTTATTATTTGATCTGTTTCCCTTTCCACCTTTTCATATTTTTGGCCACAAGAATATTCTTTTCGAGTATTCAACGGAAGCGAATATTTTAAGTGATGATTTTTGGGATACAGGCGATGAGGTTAGTCCGGCAGTGCTGTTGGTAAAAGTGTATAAAATTAAGTAAATTAATTGGCGGTACATTAAACAAGGGCAAATGGGTTTGCGCTGCCATTATGGCGCTACTGCTATTGACAGTGCTCTTGAAGTGCTGTATAAATGGTTATATTGGTCAGCAGTGTGGTGGCTGCGCTTTGCATAATTAAATATTTACTTTCAGTTATAAGTTAATGTCGGGAAAATCAATGAAAATTGACAACGGTTTGCACTCTAGTCCTAATGAATTTTCTCCTCTCCCCCTCCGCAGGCGACAGACATCTTCGACGCCAGTGGAATGCAGCCCCCGGGACAGACGCAGTACACGCACGAGAGACGTAAGTGCATCCCCGCCGGAATCCATTCCACTCCGGCTAATGTGTCCCACTGTACATGTGTCCAATGCTAATGCAATGGTTTTCATCACTTGTTTTTCTTTCCATCCCATTTCCACATCCGTTTCGGCAGCGTATCGCGGCATCAAGGGCGAGAAGGGAGAGCGGGGGCCCAAGGGCGACAGCATTCGCGGTCCGCCGGGACCGCCGGGTCCGCCCGGGCCCAAGGGCGAAACGGCCCCCTATCCGCCCTTTGTGGAGACGACGAGTGCGGGGGCTGTGAGTATTGCAAATAGAGACTTATTTGCCGTTGGCATCTGCACAGAAAAAAGTTACAACTTTAACTTCAAAGATATCAGAACACATACCACTTACCATTTCAAAATAAACTGAAAAAATATTTAAAATTTTTTAAATACATACATTCACATCCACTTATTTTTTTTTATAAAGGAAACTAGAGTTGTGTAGAGTTTTTTTCTCTGTGCCGTTGTGGTGGGCAACACGAAATTGCCTGCCTGCCATAACGATGTGCCGCGGTAATGTGATCCGATCCACAGCCAGGTGCTAAGTTTTGTATTCCATTTCCCTTCGCAGAAATACACTGGCGAGTGTACATGTAATGCGTCTGATATCCTAGAGGCCATCAAGGACAATGAGTCGTTGCGGGAATCGTTGCGAGGAGCACCGGGCACGCCGGGCAAGGATGGAAAGCCAGGTACCCCTGGACACACCGTAAGTACCAGTCCATGTCATTTCGCAGGATTTTCTCTATCCATTTTCTTACTTTAACGAAGGATATTTAAGTATGGCAAGATGTATATAAAGGAAGTTCTACAAAGTTTATATTTCTGAGTACTGATAGACTGAGGGAGTAATATGTCATATATACTAATATAATAAAGTTAGATACATAGATACATACAATGCAAGAAGAATGGCATATTTTAAGATGATCAAATAATAGTTGTCTTATGATACCTGTTTATAGCAAGACTAGAGATTAGTTCCTATCATCAACATTTTATTGGATGGCTTAGTGAAGGTCTGTAGATAAGTCGGTGCTGTACTCAAGCGAACATATATACATAATCGAGCTGGAAGGTATTTGAGCTAAACTTTCTTTCATGTTTTTCTTCCGTTCGTTGAAGCTTATCTGGTTGTACGGCAATTTCAAGTTACAACGGGTTGGCAAAAAGGCAATATTTGACATGAATCTAACACATTTTCAATTTCATTACACACATCGTCTAATCTCCAAGAGTGAGTGGATTGAAGCAGGATGGACTGGGGAATTGGCAAAAGGAGGGAGGGCAATTTCAGAAGGGGCTGCATGTTTTCCTATGTCAAACATCATAATTTGCACTGTGCACCATGTGTGTGTGTGTGAGAGAGAGAGAGAGTGTGCGTATGGATGTGCGTGTAACCGGAAATGGAAAAAACGTTAACGTGCACACACACATTCACAGACGAACACTTAGAGTCGCGTGGAAGATGAGAAAAAGGAGAATATGGGACCGAATCGTAACGAAAAATTTCTTTATGCGCCAGCTCACGCTTAAACACTTATCCACTCTCCGGGTGCTACTCGTTATATTATCTCATCAACTGGGAACGTCTTTGGCAACCATAAGAGTTCACAGTGGATACACAAAGGACATGTCTCCATGTCTCCCTGTATGTGTGTGCTGAACTACACTTGACTATGTACTTGCCATTTACTTCATGCGAGTGCGCCTGTGTGCGTGTGTATGTGAGTGCGGGTCAAAGGCAAAGTCCACAATGTAACAAGCTCTCCTCTCAACTCACTTAAGTGCTTATCACGCAACAGGACCAAAAAAAACTTTGAGCAGCTAACCGAAAATATAGAATAACTTTGAATGCATGTCCATTACTTCGGTCGGAATTATTCAAAAAGCGAAAGCAGGCCAAAGACATTCACTTCTAAAGCCCATCTCCGTCTCCATTCAATCCGGCATTATCTGGGGCACTTTAGCAACCTGTGGAACGCAGCCTCTTCAATGCGATGCAATACATCAAAAGGAAAGCGGTATGCTTAGCATTCTGCGGTCCATTGCCAGAAGCTAAATATGCCAGCTTGAACCCCGAACCCCCCTTTATATTCGCACCGAAAAACCCACTGACCCACCCAAAATGCCACCCCAAAATCCTTAAGCCCAACCCACTCAAAAAGGCTTTTGGCCGGGCACGGTGAAATATGGCAAGCTGGCGCGCATACCGGAAATTCCAGCGACAACTTTGTTGCCCCACTGCTAATCCCTTAACTAATAGCAATTAATTTAAAGGACGACGATAAGCAACAGCTACACAGGCCAACATAGGAACAAGAACAAGAAGCAGAACATGGCACGCAAATGGCTCACAGCGTGACCATTTTGCATAAGATTAAGAACATCGGGAGACACATTTTTTGTGTGTACCCATCCATGTAGCCTATTGGAATGTCGGTGGACCCCCCCTCAAACCAAACTTAATCCAATCCCAAAGGCCCCAAAAAACCGAACCACATGCCACATGGACGGGCCTCGTCGTGTAGATTAATGAGCTTGGACTAAAACGCAACGATTATGTAAATCGACCGCAGCCAGTTAGGCAGCCCCAAATGCTATAGCTCCGAAAACAGCTCCTTGAAGTCGCAGTCCGTAGACGGTGTAGAACTTGCCCTGTAGACGTAGATTTGTAGCTCTAAGGACGCAGGACACGTTATATGCACGCCCACTAATGTGATTTATTTCTCTGTCGCTGCCGGCGACGTTTCTTCCCTTTCTCAACGCTCCATCCCCGCCAATACTCTTCTCGTCCTGCTTCTGGATGTCTCGCTTCCGCTTCCATTTATCCAGGGAGCCACCGGAGTGCCTGGAGCCAGAGGCGCCCGGGGGTCCGAAGGTGCCCAGGGGCTGAAGGGCGAGCCAGGCGTCGACGGCCTGCCCGGAGTCATGGGTCCGCCGGGACCACCGGGCCCGCCTGGTTTGCCCGAGAATTACGATGTAAGTATTCTTTGGAAATATCAAGAAAAAGAAAGAAAATGTATTACCAATATGTTTACCAGTTTAAATGTTTAATTATGCCCTAACGGGCATACGAAAATAATAGTACAAAATTTTAAATCGCATTGAGTGCTTCACGTAGTCCTTACTTTTTGTCCGAGTGTCTTAAACTTTAAACAAGACTTTAAAACTAATTGATGACATAACAAACTTTTTGTTTATACTTAATTATTAAAAAATGATTTGTACTGCAAGGAATACATAAATTATAAATAATCTCCTGAAACACTCAAAAATTACTTTGGATAATCCAAAGATCTAAGTAAATGTATTTCTATATCTTATGCCTTCGTCCCCTATGTATTGTGCATATATGTAAATCAAGTTGCCATTAAATATTATGTTATGTTTATTTATTATTTGTATTATTATATAGAGGACGAGGGTATTCGGTCTTCGGCTAATCGAAGATTATATTTTCCATAACTTTCCTAGCTTCGTTTCAATTTGGCTTTCGATCAAAATTGCACCTTTTACACTGGGCAAACACAGAGGCGTCGGCTGGCTAATGCAGTTGCTCGGTGTCTGGTCGCGTATCCTTCCGTCGTTTCGTCCTGCCGCTCCTTGTCCGTCTGTTATTTCAATCACGCACATCTTTATGAATTGCGACTGGCCAAGGTAAACGTCCGTCGTGTTTTACAAGCCGCACAATTTGCCTAAACTAATTTCCTTCCTGGCTCGCGCAGTAACTGTGAAAAATTGCCACCCTGTTGGCTCGTGGCGTCACGCCAGCTCCAGATTCGGATCCTTATTCCGATTCCAACTGGGAACCGGCAACTGGAAGTCAGAGTCTGCCATAAGCGGGCACGTTCGGTGGCCACCATTGTCGTTGTCGCGAATGCCACAAATGGCCTATCTCTGCTAATAATCTTAAAACCGCAGAGGTACCACGAAAACATCTCCTGGCGAAAGGGCCGAAACGTAAGCGTCTTGAGCACGCGAGCCAAGCCAGGACCTAACCCAAATTGAAGTGGAGTCGTCGTGTCGACACCGAAGTCAAGTGGAGTCTGCACTGGGAAAAATTAGGTTTATTGTTCTGAAAATAGTTTATGATAGGTTTGGGGAATTTCAAGTGGGTATCAGATGTATTTCTAAACACCAAGCGAATGAAAGAAAGGTAAACTAAAACAAAACACTGAACACAAAACTTTTAGATTTATTTTTTCTTTAGCTAAGAACAAGCTTTCTTTGAAATAGATTCTTTATAATAATAGAATTACTTTCCGTGCAACTGTGGCCCTTACTGACGTACTGCCCTTAGGCGGCAGTCATGGGCTCAGTTTTCAGGAGGCAGGATTTGGGGTGCCGCATGCCACATGCCAATGTCGATGGCGGTGTTCCAGCTGGTGGCAATTACCGTTATCAGCGCATGGCGCGCAGTTCACGCGGTTAAATGCGGTGGCACGCACACAGATACAGATACAACACACAGATACGGCTAGGGGGCAATAGGGAGTAGGAGCCGAAGTCACACATACAAACGCAAACACATCACATCACTCCCGGCATCCGCACCGTTGCCACTTTGAACCCTTTCATGCAAGAGTGAAACTTTTCTTTTTGCCGCTCGGCTTTATCACCGCATTTCAACGCCGTATGTTGCCCGCTTTTCCATCTAACTGTGCGTGGGTGTGGGTGGCTGTGGGTGGCTGTGGGTGGGCGGGCCGTAATCATTATCGCACTGTTACGTTTATGAAAGTGTCAAGCTACTTGTGGTCGACGAGGCGGCAGTAAAAATCAGACAGCCACTCGCCTGTCGGCCCGCCCATTGTTTAATGTCGTAGGGTTTATCATCATTATCATCACCCCAGAGTCGGAGCCTTTTTAAAAGCTTTCCGGAGAAAGTCTCGTACCCTCAGCGGTATCCTGCGGATTGGGCGGTGCCAGGATATACGACTAGGAAGCCACCGGCAGTTGAACAAATGGGCTTGAATTCAAGCATATAATAATAAAATAGAAATCGAAAAGAAAGGGGTAAGGGTCTCACACAGGATATTAATGGTATATTTCTAAAGGAGTTAAAGCAGAAATTTAATAATATATTTCTGACATTTTCTATCGCTATGTAGGGTACCAAATTATTTGAGCCCTATTAAAACCAGATTCTTTCTATTGCCACATTTAGATTTCTTAGGAGGGAAATGCTTTTATGTTTATTAGAACGGCTTTTGATTGCCGACACGACATTCACTTCTTCAAATGTTTTATTCAGAAATTCAATTACCCATGCCCATGTACACTTGTAAATATGAGTTTCGCCGTAAAAGTTGCAATTTTGAAACGTTTCCTGATTTTATACCAGTGAAATCATCTACTAATACGCTTTAATTTCACGCCCATTGCTCTATATTATTGTTAAACGTATATTCGTATCCAAAAACTATGTATTCTTGTAACAATCAACACATAAATAACAGATAAATTGGAATCCAACCAGGACCTTCAAGGTATAAACATTTTAACAATTTCATCTTATGTTCCACCTACCATCACCACCTTACTTACTCGTATAAAACACAACTAAAAATCGCAAAAAAAAGGTTTGTCGGGGGTTAAGCGATGGCCACCGCCTTTAATGGACTAGAACCACTTGGCATCATTAGCCCCGCCCCAAGATATGAGAGGCGGTACGCCTCCAAAAGGAGGCCTTTCCACGCTTAAAAAAAAAAACAGGATCATTAATCAAATTTCTGCCGTTGATACACCGCCGTGTGTTTTGCTGCATGTGGTGTCCTGGTGGTGTCCCTCGTCAAAAAGGGGACGCCCGCTGTGAAGAAAAACGATCAGAAAAATGGGGGGCTCCCGAAAATACATGTATCGAAAATAAATTGTACAACAAGCAAATATTTAACAAATTACTATGCCTACACACATACCCGCACACAGGAATCCCTAATGGTCAACTCGATGGGCGCATTCCGGGGCACGACGCAGCCAGGAGCCAAAGGTGTGCCCGGCGAGAAAGGTGATGCCGGCCAGAAAGGAGAGCGTGGCGATCCGGTAAGTCAGAGGGCATGGTCTAATAAATGGCCCGGGTTTTCTCCCAATTCTCCTGACCTTCCCCATTTTCCCGTGTCCCGTTGATGTGTGTGCGTGAGTGTTTGCATTATAAAGTGTTTCTGGGGAGGCAACCGCCCACACGATTGTTGTTTCAAATATATAATAATAATAACTTCTGCCCTATTGACTACTCAATTGATTTTGAGGCTTCTTAAAAGGGCAATCGGGCCAAGGACTTTGTTGCTTTTCGGGCCAAATGAGCAAAACAGGACTGCGACGATAATTTTCTATTGGGCCAGCAAATAATCGTATTTGGTAGGGCATTTTGGGGCAGAAGGTCACAGTTTTGCATTTCCGACATAAGACCAGAATGTATTTTAGGTGTTATTATAAAGCTCTATAAAAATCGTTCTTAAGTCATATACTTCTCAATTGTCTATTAAATTAAAAAATAGTTAAGGTGTAATGACTTCGGTAAGTTAATATGAGATACTTTACGGAATTTTTGCTCGTTTATGGCACATTTTAATATTTTACTGCCCTAAAATGACATAGCTGGCAAATCGATTGGTAAGCGATTAACCCCGTGAAAGGATAAACGCCCCATCTACCAAATTACTACTTGAGTTCAAGCTAAATTGTACCCAATTTGATAGATAGTAATAAGTCTTTCAGTCGAGCTCCTAGCATTCTATCCCTCCTTTATCCCGAATTTCATATTTATGGCATCGCAGTCATTTGTGCAGGAAATACACAATTTGGGACATAAATTTCTATCAGCAGTTGGCCAAAAAATGCGTCAGTCGGGACGATGTGTATGTGTCTTCTGATTTTTCTGTCCAACGATGGGGGCCAATTTGTGTGCATTTATAGCTCATTTGATTTTCAGTGGATATGATATGATCAGAAGCTTTAAGGGGACGACGCACATACCCATCATGAACTATTTGGTTTCGTTTCAGTTTCTTTTCACTTCTCGTTTTGGCATTACTTTCATAATAAGTTTTGGCCATTTGGGAAGCTCATCCTGCTTAGGCGACGCTTACTTCCCAGCCATTACCTTGTATGCCATTTAGCAGCTTAGTTGGGGTGGCTTTGCACCCTCGGACTCTGCGGCTCCCTTTGGCAGGATATTTCCTTTATGTCCTGCAACCTCAAAACTTAAATCTCCGACCAGGACTCGCATAATGTGCTTGTTGTTAGTCTGTTTGTTTGTCGGTTTTTTTTTCCCGGCTTTAGCTTTTAGCTCGGTTACCTTCCGGGTGTCGCAGATTACTCTTCCAAAAACAGCATCCAAATTGGGCCCACGACCTTTGATATATATACATAAGTAATATTTATGCGGCTTGTGGCAAAGGAATCTGGCGTAACAAGGTCGCTTTTAAGTAGTTATTCCCTTCGGTGGCCACACCCGGAATTAATCGTGCGTGAAATAAAAAGAAATTATGCAAACAGCACACACACACTTCATGAAAATACGAAAAAAGTACAAAAATCGATTCGGATTTTATGATAAATTCACGCCCAATTTGTCAGGGAGACGGCGTTATTGCATCACAATTTTCGGGGGAGAAAACTAATATGGAAATTAGCATTTTAAACGTATGAATACACGCACAATTAGGTACGTTTCATTAAGCCTAAAAAACAGGGATCTTAAAAGACAGCCGCCGAGCAGGGCAGTCGTGTGTGTGTGTGTGCGTTGCCTTATTAATTATTCATTAGTTGGTATTAAGTTGGCGATGTGGAGCAAGGTTCGCCATCGCAACAAACTGGGTGAAACCGAGGAAAGTAGCAGCCGGATCAGCCAGCTCCACCAATTTTCCCCCAGACCAACTGCAGGCGTGCGAATTTATGGCGAACCATTTAAGGCGCTGATGATGTGGAAGACGACGCTGGGGATGAATTGAGTCGAAGGAAGGAAGCAAATTTCCACAAAAGGACCTCCCTGCCCCGAAAAAGGAATATGGTTTTGTGTTTTCGGGCTTGTCACCAGGCATTGCATAAATTTCTCTGCTCGTGTGTGTGTGTGGGATTTCGGAATTGATTTGATTTCAAAATGAGTTTGAATTGAATTTTTTTTTCTGCCGTCGACAAAACGTTTGAAATTGAGTTTTACGGCCAAATTAGGCGAGAGAACTGCTGTTGCCGCTTCTAGGCTCCCACACACACACACACACTCGTATATGTGCGTATGTATTTGCCTGTGTTCCTTTATTCCCCCCTGGGCACATGTATGCCTACATATTTAAGACCGTAAATCATTTCACACAACTTGCGCTCCTTTCTCATCGAAATCTTTCCACCGAAAAACAGGGTCACAAAGGTGCACACGGGCCCAGCGGCGCAAAGGGTGAGCCCGGCGAACCGGGAACACCCGGACTGCCGGGATTGCCCGGACAGGCCGGAACGCCCGGCGGACTTGAGGGCCTCGCCAGTGCCAATGGGACCAAGGGCGAGAAGGGCGAGAAAGGCGAGAAGGGCATGCGGGGTCGGCGCGGCGGAACGGGAGCCACTGGACCAATTGGACCGCCCGGAAAACCCGGACCCATGGGCGATATTGGACACTCGGTAAGTGAAGGGAGAGGAAAGCGACTGAGAGAGTCCCGGCCACTCACAACTTTCGCATGCATATTCATGAGATTGACCAACTTTCACATGCTTTCACCCATTCTGGCCAGTAGCGTAGCCACAAATTACTTCGTGGGTGCAGGTAGTTAGTTTTCGTAAGGGAAAATATGTTTTTAATTTTATTACCAATATTAACAAGAATAAAATCACATTGCGAATTCGTTTTTTAAAAGATCTTTTGCCTCCCCTAAACCTAATATCCGAATACCCTAAAATTGTACCTTACTACGCCCATGACTTAGGCTATATTTTCCTCGATGCTAAGAATGTTCACAGACAAACAGAATTTTCCCGGCCGCACTCGCAATCTAGACAATCAGGGCACTGAAAGCGGCTGAGTCGCGCTGCAAGAGGAGCTGCAAAAAAAGGACAAAAAGCGGTGGAGTAAAGTCAAACGAAAAGTATTTTAAGTGCATTTTCATCACGGTTATTCAGGACGCGGCAGTTGGTGCATCGCACGATTCCAATTGCAGTTTACCCAGAAATTCCGCCATTATTTCGCAATAACAACAGCTAAGCAATGGCAGCAAGGAGGAAAGTTTCCTTTTTATTTTTTTATATTTTGGATCCGAGTCAGAGTCACTGAATTGAGAGGCAGGCGCGCGTGTGCCGCACGGTATGCCATTGCAAAAGGACACCATGGCATTCTCTGTGCCAACTGGCATCGTTTACCGCGCCGAAAAATCAAAATCAAGCAACGTATTTACATGAGCTGCCATTTCTGCAGCCAAATTTGGGGAGACAAAAGCGTAGCAACTACGAGAATTGTTGCACTTTCTGAAAACGGCCAAAGTTTGCCCGTTTTTTGGCCATAGTTCAAGTTGCCTCGTTGGTCCGATTCCCAGTGTACGGGAACTGCTTTTGGGCCAAGTGGATTATATACTTCTCACGAGGCATTCCATGTGGCTGTTGGCTTTTGCTGGCAATGATCTTATAATTTGCTCTCCAACTTTCCTACTTCCGAACAGACGAGTGTGATTTTTGCTGGCCATCTGGAAACTTTTATACGTGCTCATATCATTTTGGAGATATTTAGGCCAACATTCAAATAATTGAGTGCACTTTAAACAATCCTCAGAAGCTAACAGAGGCCATTTTTTGTTTGATTTTACTGATTTTTATGACCCAAATTTAATTGATTCACAGGGTCGTCCTGGCATGACAGGACCAAAGGGTGAAATGGGTCCCAAAGGACCAAAGGGCGATTCCGGCGGACGCGAAGGGGTAAGTGCCAAAAGTCGATGTCAAGTATACGCCCCGTGGGGCGACAGAATGCTGATGGATCACCAGTGCTGCTCCATATACTCACCTACTGAAACTCTCTTGCAGATAAAGGGTGATAAGGGAGACCGAGGTCAGGATGGTCGCGATGGCTTGCCAGGACCTCCAGGATTGCCCTCCACTGGTGGAGGCGATGGTGACAGCGGCGGCGTGCAGTACATCCCAATGCCAGGACCTCCAGGACCTCCGGGACCGCCTGGTCTGCCGGGTCTTTCCATTTCTGGCCCCAAAGGAGAGCCCGGAATGGATTCGAGAGGCTCCTTCTTCGGCGATGCATCCTACTACGGACGACCAGGTGAGAAAGCCAATGAAAACTATACTACCAACATAAATTGTATATATGTCACTCGTGAGCTTAGTTAGCTAGTGGTCAATATCTGTACATAGTTAGCAATATCCTTGCCCAAGAGCCAGAAACCTAACTTATCCAACCGCTATCAATCCATGTCATTTGCATCGTCCTCGTCATCAAGGAACGCGCTCATCCTTGGACGAACTCAAAGCACTGCGAGAACTGCAAGATCTTCGCGATCGGCCCGATGGCACAGCCGGTAATCGAACTAACTAACTACAATCTACAATCGAAACTCCATTCACCACATTAGAGTAGCAATAGTCCTTTTGTATGTTGCATGACTTACCTTTTGATCCAGCTTATTGCGTTCAGTTACTAAATTACCTTTTCTATTAGCATTTTCATGAGCTAGCTCCATTAATGGGTAGTGAGTTCCACATATTTGCACATCATCATTAACTCATTTGCCATTGATGGAGTACAACGTGTAAACATTTTCTTTATGCGCGAATTTTCACACCGTCATGACTTTTCCTCCTCCGCCAAAAATGAAAAAACCAACGACTCATGGCCCCACACACAGATATTACATATTTTAGTTACCAGTAATATTTTGGTCAGAAGTCTAAATCCGGTCATTCGGTTAGAAAATAGGTGAATGTGCAGATGTAATATTTAAGCACAATTTCACTCATATTGAAATTCAGGCACACATGTAGAGCAACAGGATATAGATTTTCATTGTTATTAAACAAGGCTTTTTAATTATAATTACATTGTTAAGTGCACGAATATTGATATATTTATTCAAATATCAAATACTATAGAACTGTAGAGGTATTTGTGTACAAAGGAAATTTTTAAAAACAAATAGATATTCGAAACAAGTATGTTAACACTGTTGTGATTTAGCACTTGTTAAATTCCAAATAAGTTAAGGCAGTATATGAAATTATGTGTCATAATGCATGAATTATATATTTTTAGAGCCACCGCACCAGCCAGGACATTCCCACAAGCATGAGGATACTCTGGGGCTCGTCGATGGCGAGGAACCGTACTTCTCGGCATCCTCATCGAACATGAACATGAAGATTGTGCCCGGCGCAGTCACCTTCCAGAACCTCGATGAAATGACAAAAGTGGGTGTCGATTGGTTAAATTTGGCAACTGCCATGTATTTTTAAAAAACCCTTTCGCTGATATGTGTGTATGTGTATTCCGCAGAAATCGGCCCTGAATCCGCCGGGCACATTGGCCTACATCACCGAGGAGGAAGCGCTGCTGGTTCGCGTAAACAAGGGATGGCAGTACATTGCGGTGAGTTTGGGCCAAATCCTTTTTGGTTTCGGGTCTGCGATTTGATTTCTGCCTCCTAAGCAAACAGAGGGACTTTTAAAATGCCAAATATGACAGCCGCTGAGCCCGCCGGCGGGCGGTTATTATTTTATAGATCCCGTTCCCGTCCTTCGTTGTTGTGCCATTATGGCTATAAGCTGCTCTTTGGAAAAGAAAAACGAAAACAAAGAGGGAGATACAAATGCATGCTAAAATAGATGAGACAGGCCTGGCTGGCAGTAGCTCGTCTTATTTATTTATTTATTTTTCTTGCCTGCCATAAAGTAAGGTTTGTTTGGCATTGCCCTTGTATCGACTCGTTTTTTATTTGCACATTAAATGTTGCAGACGTACAGACTGATTGCCACCCGAAACGTGGATGTATGTACATACTATACATACATATGTGTATCTGCGTTATTCAATTATATTGACTTGCGCTTGGCTTTTCACTTGAGCCGGTTAAGGGACACAAGGATACAGGGGTGCGAGTATCCTGAGACATGTGGCATGTGGCAGGCAATTTGAGTCAGTCGAGTCAGTCAGGCCGTCGGAGGCTCAAAACAATTTATGATGGAACATAAAACATGCATCGCTTCATATGGCATACGGCTCCTCGTGGCCATGAATTCCTTTGGCAGATTAAAAATAATATTAAACGGAAATCGAAGGTTTTTATTGTCCTCCTCTGGACAATTCTCCTAAAATGTCGAAATTTGCCAATTAATCTCGACCAGCGTTCAAGGTGAACTTGCTCCTTATGGAAGCCTTTTATTACCCTAC
Organism: Drosophila simulans; assembly: GCF_016746395.2. Taxonomy (NCBI): domain Eukaryota; kingdom Metazoa; phylum Arthropoda; class Insecta; order Diptera; family Drosophilidae; genus Drosophila; species Drosophila simulans. The sequence continues at coordinate 6,923,137 of NC_052522.2, forward strand.
TTTCGCCCTCACAATTTGCTTGGGTCAGCAGAAATTACACACAAAATTGGTCGATTTCTCAATAGCTTGTTAAACATTAAAGTGGCCACAATTTCGACTGCTTGTTGCGTTATTGAAATCATCAGAAAATGGAAAATGAAAGGCGGGCCAAGGGAAACTAGTGCCTCGATTGTGCCAAAGTGTACAAAATTCTCAGAATTGGGGAGCTGTTGCTGTTGGTGCACAAAAACATCGAAAAAAAGATGAAAAAAAAAAACTGCTCGAGATTCGATTTCCGCTTCCGTTGTTGCAGGGCACAAAAGTCAGCACAGCAGGGTTGTGCCTCTTGGCTCCAGGATCCTGGATACTGAGTCCCGAGTCCTGGCAACTGGCATGTGCATAAGGCAGTCCGGAATGAAAACGAAATCTCTTGCCTTTGACGGCACCATTTAAATACTTTTGACAACAAAAACCCGACACAGGACCATGAACTGTCAGGGTGCGCCGAGTAATATGGCAAAATCGGGCGATAGCAAAGGACCCTTTGTTGCCGGAATATCAGCAAGCCAGAAATTTGGCTACACGGAAATAAATAGTTGGCTATTTTCTAATCCGTTTAATAAGAGCAATTTGTTCCTTATTGAGTCTATTTTTTTTGCATTTTTTAATTGAATATATTATTTTTTTTTTTTTCAATATATTTGGTGAAGTATTTTAGATATTTGCCAGTGCAGTCGGGACTCCCATTTGCATTTCGCATTCGTCTGGGCCAAGCACACAGCTGTCTGCCGAGATACCGAGATGGTAGCCGAAGCGCCAGCCTAATTAGATTTCAGTACACGAGTCGACTACTTAAAGTTCAAAATAGTAATTAAAACTTTTGTCAGACGACGTCGCGCATTATGGCAGTCGAAAATTTGACCCTAATACACTGGGCCCGCGAGGAGTTGGGTGAGGGATGGGTGAAAGGATGGGCTATAAGGACTGAGAACTGGGGATCTATCTGGGGGACAGTTGCTACATATATATTTACCCAACACGTAATGCAAATATTTGAGCAAAAGTTTCAATACAACGCTGATTTCATCGCATAATGGCATGGAGCCGAACACCGGCTGTTTGCCTTCTGTTCCAGCACTGAAATATTAACTACTTGAAAGGTTCTGACGAGCATATTTGCGCAGAGCTCTTGTTTTATTAATTACAAATTCGTCAAACGCTTGTTTGTCTCTGCGCCTTTTAATTACGATTGCGATTCCACATTTAATTCTCCCTTTTTATCCATTCCACTTTCTCCAGCTGGGAACTCTGGTGCCGATTGCCACGCCCGCTCCGCCCACAACGGTGGCACCATCGATGCGATTCGACCTGCAGTCGAAGAATCTGCTCAACAGTCCACCACCCCTGCTCAATACGCCAACGGTGAGTGGAAAATGATGGAAAATTGTCATTATCTTGCTGCCACATCTACTCGTACTTGCTTGCCACATTCGAATCGCATCCACATCCATCGGTGGGATAATGACATTGATGCCGGGCAAAAAATTTCGAGCTTTTCGAAGGGAAATCAGAAGTCCTAGTTGAGATTCCCTTTGCTTGCATTAATTGTACTCGACTTTGATGTGCTCACCGTGAATTATTTATGAATCGAGAAGCTCGCTGACACTGATTTTGCCATTCGAATGTCATTTCCCGCCGAGAGTGCCTAACACAAACGTATTCTACTCAAATTGAGTTGGCGATCTATTGATAGTTATATACAGATTGAAACGGATTTTTTATGATGCTCCATTTATCTAAATTGTATTGTATGAAGTATTTAACTATCAATGATTTGCCAACTCGAACTTTCATCCAAGAAAGCTACAAAATTACAACACAAATGCACCACACACTACTTGTTCCTAATTTCACATTGAATACTCAGTGAGACGAGCTGAAGCAAATGCTATCGATATAACATACTAAACTTATTTATAATTAATTGTCATTAAATGCAGTTTACAACCGCGCCCGAATACGAAACGGTAATTAAATCCATAATATTCGCATATCGTAGTGTCGACTAAAAAATAACAAAAACCGAACGGGCATATTTTCAAATAGCCAAACGAATTTTTGCACACGCACACACTCGTTGAATAAATAATTTGATTTGGTTTGCTGGTCAATGGAAATATTTCTAATTAGCGAAAATTGCATTTGAAGTTCTGTTGTACACGGAACAATTGGTGTAGTTTGATTTTCTGCTTTTGTCTTTATCCAATGATTTTATATATTCACTAAGCCAATGGAAACCCTATACTTTTTATCTAGCCAAATAAGTTATATGTTTGATTCCATGTCCTTGTGTGTTTCTATGTGATTTGCTTTTTTAACTAGACGCTTTCTGATTGAATTTTGTCCTTTGCTTTTGGGTAATCCATAAAGCTTAGTTCTCAACGAAACCAAAAAATCAAGAATGTTGAGAGCTTCTTTTTGTGTCTCGGTGTTCGTTCGAATGCTCGGAATTTTCCATTTAGATTTATTAAATTATGAACATTTTTGTCCCCCACTTTATGGCTGCGTCTTCAAACAAATTTAATGGAATCGAAAATAATAAACAAATTAAAATCACATTTCCAGTGGTATCCGCGAATGGTGAGTTCTCTTCCCTGTCCTTCAATTAAGCTAGATCCGACCTTTGAGCTCCTCTGCCCACGTTTTAACATTTTTATGAGTGCTGTTTTTCTTCTTCTGTGTTTTTTTTCCGTTCATTGCCCGGAAGGAGGTTTTGCCATTTTTTGTTTTTGTTTCCTTAGAGCCCCTACAATTATTTGAAATATTTTACTATCCATTACTCGTACCTATCGTACCATTCATTCTGCAGAATCCCCTGGGGGGTTGGGCCTGCGCTCCCTTTGTTAAACAAACAATTTCTGGCTATTAAATTCTGTATTAATTAGATCTTAAAATGCTTGACATAAATTCCGCATTAATTTCATGCCATATTTTCTTGGATCCGGAATAGCTACGCGTGGCCGCACTGAATGAGCCCTCCACTGGCGATTTGCAGGGGATTCGCGGGGCGGATTTCGCCTGCTATCGGCAAGGACGACGGGCAGGACTCCTGGGCACCTTCAAGTCATTCCTCTCATCCAGGTGAGTACTTGGTTGGCTTTGGTGGCGGGTGTGTCTTATCTTTCTTTAGATTTTTCACGCGTACTTGGCCGGTTTTCGTGTTTAGTTTTTTCGGCGCAGGCTATTTGGATTTTTTCACAAATCCAGCCGCTTCAATGCTTGGCATTGCTCATACGCCACGTTTCCCCGCCTGAGCCGACACTTTGGGAACTCATTAGTTGCCGCATAATCTTGATATTTGAAGCGAGGCGAACGCGGCAAAAAAGCGCGCGCCCAAAAGTATGAAAACAAAAGCTTGCGAAAACAATTTCGTGCAATTTATTTACCCAGTGCTGCCGGCAGGGCGGGGCTTTGCAGTAGGAGTTTTCCGCGCTTCGGCGTTTGGGGGGTGTAAAGAAAAAAAAAGCATAAATAAATAAACGAACAAAGAGCTAGAGCGAACACAGCACCTGCCCTTCAGACATCTTTTGATGGCAGTTTGTTTGTTCGCGTATAATTGCCGCTCGTATGCTGGCAATAACTTGTGCATAAACGGAATGCTTAACTCTCGTCTGCAGGGTACAGAATCTGGACACCATTGTGCGTCCGGCTGACCGGGATCTGCCCGTGGTGAACACTCGTGGCGATGTGCTCTTCAACTCGTGGAAGGGCATCTTCAATGGCCAAGGTGGCTTCTTCTCGCAGGCGCCGCGTATCTACAGCTTCAGCGGCAAAAATGTGATGACGGATTCTACATGGTAGGATTCCACAGTGCTCCTTAATCTCTTAAAATAAATTCATACTCTTAATAACCCTTGTAGGCCCATGAAGCTGGTCTGGCACGGCTCGCTGCCCAATGGCGAGCGCTCCATGGACACCTACTGCGATGCCTGGCACTCGGGTGACCACTTGAAGGCCGGCTATGCCAGCAACCTCGATGGCCACAAGCTGCTCGAACAGAAGCGCCAGTCCTGCGACAGCAAGCTGATCATCCTGTGCGTGGAGGCACTCTCGCAGGATCGCAAGCGCAAGAAGCGGGAAATCGGCGACGGCAGCAGGTTTGTACTTACACGTGTCCTATTGATTTGGCATTAACGTTTTAATACTTGCCAACTTTGCTCATTACCTCTGTGGCCACAAGCACTTGTGCACAGGGAGAAAATACCACTCTGTTTTGAGACTTTTATGTATTTACAAGTTTTGGAAAAAAAATTATAAAGCGCAGTAACTTTAAATTCATATTACTGAATTTTGTATTTGTATTTTGTTTGATTTCACAGTCACGGCGAAAGTGAAAGCAGGGAGTTCAAGACGGCCGATGAGTATGCAGCGCATTTAGAAAATTTACTGATGTAAGCGGAACCGGAAGGAAGAAGAAGAGCGGCGTCACACCGAACCATTCTCATGCATAAAACAAAACAAATCACAGCACACACACACACATACACACATGCGTGCATACATTGAATGTCAACGTGAATCATGGCCATGCATATAATCAGCGAATTCCAAACAAAAACCAAAAAAGAGAAATACTCAGACGGCAGATGGATGTTGCATATAAATACATACTTATATTACCAGTACGCATACACACTACTCGTAGGTAATATGTCTAATATATTGCTAAACGTATATGATAAACACAAATAGATATATATCGTGGATATATATTTGAGTTGTACTTTATGTTTAGGACACGGCACGAGCAAGCAGCAATTTTTGTACAAGCAGGAAACGTATTTGTAGTTTGTAAACTGTAATTTGTAACTTACCGATAGCCGTAACCGAACTAATATTTAATTTTTGTAATTACCTAAGCTCATCCACAACAAAAAAATAAGAAAATAAACAAAGAAAAAAAAAAAAACAGCAGCGGAACACCCAGTCGCCTCCGCCTACGCAATACTGGCCAAATTAGTATCCTACTTAGATTTGTATGGCAATGCACCCGAGAATCGAGAATCGAGCAATTCGAAAAGCGAGCAACTCTTCACAGGACCCTGTATATGCGTGTATAAATGTGTATTTTTGTCAAAAGACTTCTAGGTGTGTGTACATTATAAGAAAGCCCCGCGTGGTTACTATACGAAACCGTTTTTAACTATCGCATGCAGCCCTTTCTGCCCAGTCTATATACGATATATATCTGAACTTTATATAGGATATATGTGTTTTACGACCGATTTCTACTCCTATCGTAGGCCAGAGATTTTCTACAGCGTAGCTCGCGATTCACCACAATACTCGTTATCGAATTCCGAATTGCATATTCGGATCGCAGTTTTTATATGCATCAGATGAGTAACGATAATGAAATTATAGCATAATCAACACACATAAGTACATACACAGCCGTGGATGGTAAATTCGTAATTTATTGTCATTCGATAACGAACACTTAACTAAATTCTAATTATAGTTACCGATAGTTAGTTACGTAATAATTTCTTTTTGCATTTAACCAATGCATTTCCAACTACAACATTTGTAATGTAATTAAACGTAATTGTAATGACAGTTAAGGTATTAATTTAAAACAATAAACCACAAATGCAGAACACAAAGCGAATGGCGCGGTAGCCAGTCGCACGGTGACATTATATAGTACGATTAAAGTAATATAAATTTAGTGAAATCAAAACTGAAGTGCAGAACCCTCTAGTCCTAAGCACGATGAGAAGAGAAGAGCAGAGAGAGTGCATAACAGAGATACATAATAGCATAATATTATTGAATAATATGAAACAATAAAAAGTAAACTATCAAATGCAGCAAAAGTCTTGTCATTCGGAACTTTTCTACTTCTACGTTTAATTACGTTTTATTTAAAGGCTGTGGGAAATAGCAGAAAAGTTTGCTGCACACGGGGCAATCATGGTAAATTGCTTTCGGGTGTTTTGGCCTTAAAATATTAATATCCATAAACACGCATTGAAATTTCAGAGTGAGTCGAACACACTTGGCATATCGACAAATCCCCCATGGATCCGGGCACAATTGTTGTCTATCTGAATTCGAAATATTTTATATGGCTCATACATTTTTCAGTAAATAAAAAATATTACAAATTCATCTACCTGGGCAAATGCCTAGAAATTACTTTGCTCAATATTTTTCATTTAAGTTGGAATCAATTTTCATTTCCCAACCCAGCAGCAAGCAACAAAAGGTATTTTTATATGGACGGGGGGCTGGGGAAAACAAAGAGTATTGCGCCATTTCCATTTCCACGTTTACCTGTATTTGTGACTATATTTGTATCTGAATCTATCTGTATCTGCATCCGTAGCCCCATCGAAGCTTGTCTGAGCCGCACGTTTGATAACCAATTTAAATAATTTTTCACTTGAATTAAAGCAAATGATTTCAAACAAAAAGAGCCACTGCGAAGCTCGGCGGGGCCATTGATGCTTTATGAATTTCAATGGCAGGCCAACATAGTTTCCGGATACAGATTTCGTCGTGAGCTGTGCGATACCCCGGCAGATACAGATACATATTCCGATTCGGATTCAGATACTTAGGCATGGGGCTGTATGGCTGCTATCAGGCAAATAAACAAACAGGCCAAGAAGCTGCCGAGTGGCAACAGTTGCGATTCGGTTTGGGATTGGGACTGCCAGCTCCAATTGTGATTGAAGGCGCCATATAATGGGGAATATTTGGTGAGGAGGGCAGCTGGGGGTGGGGGCTGAATTTCTGGAGGAACGGCCGCCACTTAGGCACAAAGCAATCAAATCAGATGAGCGGGATGAAATTTTAATTTAATGAATGAATACGGATCTCTTGTATTAGTTGATTAGCCGCGAAGCCAATTCAAATCTGAGCCTTCAAAACCTTGGTAAACTCCGAAAAAGAAGGCCAAGTATTCTGAGTTTTCAATTATAAGCCTTGCTTGAGGTGGTCCCAGGGCCAAAAAGTTTAAATTCCGTGTGCTGCTGACAATGTCATTCATCATAACACATTTAGCCGTGAGCTTATTAGATTCCACTTTTGTGCCCAGGCGCATTTACAAGTTTTCCATGCTTGTTTTCCAGCTTCCTTGCTTTTCTTTTCCTTTCTGTTACATTCTGTTCTGTTTTCTTTTTTATTGAAACACAAAACAACTTTCCCAGCCGCACATACGAGGCCAGCATCCGTAACAAGTTGGCTAACACACACACACACACACCCATTCAGAAGGGCGTACATATGTCACGAGTAAAAACAATTTATCATTTAGCTTATCAAGACGCGCGGCCTAACGTCCATTATTTTGCGGACGCTACGCAGAGAATTGTTTTTTGATGATAGCCCCCAGTTGTAGTTATTCCTCCTCCATTTTTTTGGGGGGGTTTTTAGGTAAGCAACACGAAAATACATGGGAAATGTCTGAGAAATGATTATTGTTCTGCCCGCATGTGATTTACAATCTATCATAGCCATTGGGAATTTCGAATTACGCAGCGTTATGAATGGGTTCTAATCAAAGCAGATGGTCCAGTGAATGAGTTCTAGATCTAACCATTAAAACAAAACCGAAATAGAATTGCCAAGGGCGAACTGAATTTTAGGTAAATTGGAGATTATATTTCTTAATCTCCTTTCTCCCATTCCATAGTACAGAGCAGACAGTTATTTATACATAATTCCGGATAATTTTATATATTCCAAAAGCTTTTATCTCACAACACATGAAATTTATCCTTTCTAATGGGATTTCTATCTTTCCCAAGATAGACAATTACGTCGAACAAATTGCATGAATGAATATGCCTTAGAAGGGGCTGTTGGCAAGAGTTGCGGGGGCGTGGCCGCACGGCCGCACGGCCGACTCACGTGTAACTAAAAACCAACAATTATGCATGCCAGACCGCAGAAACCGATGCCACGCCCACAGCCCTCAGTCCGCAGCCCACATCCCAGAGTCCTCGCGACGTCAACATAGCGGCGACAGCGACAACGGAATCGGAATTTGCATAACTTTGTATGAGATTCTTGCAGCGCAGCCATGTCGAGCCACAATATCATTCATACATGCATGCAGCGCGCAGTCATGTGCACTGAAAAAAAAGAGAATTTTCTTGTGATTTAGTAAGATCTATACAGATCTATACAGTCCACAATTGAAATACACATACTCGATATTATTAGAATAATTCTTTATACATACTTGATAAAGGAGTCATAATTTCTTTAAGAAACCCTATATGCTATATACCTTTTGAAGCTAGAAGGCCTACCTAATTTTTTCGCAGTACACCCATGGCACAGGGCACGTATACACTGGCAGACAATGTCAGTGAGCCGTCAACATTTCAACTTGTCATGCGAGCGGGAAAATCGTGGAAAAGAGCGGAGTGGGGGCACAGGTGAAGGTGGTTCGGTTATCAAGGGGGTAGAGGGCCTTGCTGCCAAGTCGAAGACGTTGCCCCGGGCTGCTACATGGCCTACCTTCAATTTGTCCGTGTGCCCCGTCGCCATCCGATAACCAGCAACTCCACGTGGAGGAGGGATTGGGATATGGCTTGCTTGGCGTGGCAAAAAGCAAGCCCAACCGCACAGCACCGGCTTTTATGTTGCATACTTTGCTGCGTTGCCGGCAACGTATTATTTCAGTTACGTTTTGCGGAAATGCAACTGAAAACTTGCAATTTGTTTGACGTTTCGGTATTTTTTCGTATGAATTTATAATGCCCTCGACTTCAACACCTGTCGTTTGCCGTTCGTTCTTTAGTTTCGTTTCGTTCGGTTGTTTGTTTGCTTTCTGTTTGTTTGGCTGTTTGGTTTGCCAGGAGTTTGCTTTCTGGTTGCTGCTGATTTACAATGCAGGCGATCCTCCTCCGTTCTGCCCTGTGGTTTATTGATATATCAGCGGCATCGTGATTAGGCGAAAAGTCAGGAAATATACAAGTCCACCTTCGTCGCTGTGAATGTGTGTGTACACACATGCGTATTTATGTTATGCCGCCGCAGTAACACACAAAAGGTAGCAACTTTTAATTGAAAAACTTGGGCACTTACAACTTGCAAGGAAGCGGCGGTGAATCCCCCTCGGTTCACCTCACCTCACATCCACACCGCACCCCCCTACCAATGCCGCCCTATTAGCAGTTGCAGGCGTTGGTGGCGTGGGCGTGGCACTGTGGCAAGTGGCAATACTGGCATTGTCGCCGGCATTACTCAAGTTGTTAGCAATGTTTACAAACACAATAAGCAAATACGCCAGCGATGGTGGCGCCACCAACAAATGCACTGAGATAAAAAACTATTAAAAGCACAAAATAACCCTTCACATTTTAATTAACATTTAAATGTGAATTCTTAGACAAAGATTTTTGTGTTTTAGCTTAGAAGATTGTTCTAAAATTAAAATGAAATAAAAAAATTAATTGAAATTAATTTAAATGTTTTTGATATATAATTTTTTATTTTTTTAGTTACAATTTCCTGTTTATTTTCATTCAATTTTTTTCAGTGCTTATATTTCCTGTTAGTGAACAGGTTTAGTTGACTTAAAGACGGCATCGTCAACACGAGTCCTGCTTACATAGAAAGTTTTCCCGCTCTTGGTCTTATTTTCCCTCGGCCGACTGATAGTTAAATAGCGCTAAGCAAAGTCTGGCTGGGAAACGTGCGATAACTTTTCCATTTTGCTGCTGGGTAAATATTTGCCACCTCGGCAATCGGCATTTACCACCTGGAAAAGATGCAGGTGCAGGTGCAGGTGCGAATGCAATGGCCATGACAGCATTTAGCCATCTTCCACTAATTAAACTAGCCAGGATCATCGAAATAAAACAATGAAATCAAAATGCTAAAATGCTTAACTTTTAATTAGCAGTCGAGGCGTGGAGCAGTGGCGTCCCAATACATAATTAAAATTATGATTTGGCTTTTTGGGAACTAATCTATTTTGGCCGAATTGTAATTGGCAGACGGCAAATTTCATATGCAAATTGTATTAGGTATCAGGGGAGCTGGAGTTTCGCTTCCCGCTTTCCACAATGACCCATTGTGGGGTGGCCAGCTAACCACGTGATTATCGAGGGGCTTAAGGGGGCCATCTGCAGTTCCAGCTGTTGAAACAATCCACTTGCATAAGCCAGCGACTGGCAACGCCCCCAAAAGCCACATGGAGTAGGTTTCCGCATCGGGATATAGCGTGGGTATATCATGCAAGCCATAAGCCTATTAATAGCCCCTGTCTGCGATCAGACAAGCAATTAAAATTGACTGCACTTTTGAGCGGATGCCCTCCAGCCACATGGACCGCCTTCGTCCTGCGTCTCCCTTTAGCCATTTCCCGCTCCTCCGCTTTCCCGGAAAATTGTTCAATTGGGCGTAAATGTGTCGGCGTCATCGCCACGTGCACGTGCTCCTGTTACTTTTCCAGGATGGCAACTGGCCATTATTTAGGACCAGGCCGGCTCGTCTGTAAAACATAAATTTTTTGCCAGCCAGTGTCTTGTAATTTGGGCCAATGTGTGGCAGATTGTTGTTGTCAACGAGGCAGGATACGCTGCGATTTGTTGTCCTATATGAACGGATGTGTCGTCACATTAAGTATACGCAAGGTGCACAGTGTATGGAGTGGAGAGAAATATACTTTTGCCTTTCCCATTTAATTATAAACCAATTATGTTGCGGTTATCTTGTTAACAAACGCGTTCATAACGTTTAATTTTTTGTGGAAGAAAGAGCAGTTTCGAAAATAACATTGAAGCTTTGAAGTTTTTATCTTGGTTTCAAAACTCCCTGAAAATGAAAGCTTTTCCTATGCATAAACCCAATGTAGGCAATTTAGGGTAAACAGTAAAGTCCAAGTCCTAACTAGACTTGAATAATATAAAGGCAATTAGATTGTTGATTCTAGCAAGAAGAAATACAAAACTTCAGTCAATGGTCATGTCAAACTTCTTTTGGGTATACCTATTGTACTATGCAATATAAAATAAATTTATATAACAAAAACTAATAAAGAAAAAATTACGGAGTTACTGGTTCGTCGTGAACTATTTATCGCAGCACTATTGAACTTGTATCCTTCAGAGCTTTACAGAAGCTTATTCAACGTAGAGCTTTAGAGCTCAAAGGATGTTTTCTTTGCCATGTTATTGAAGCTTTTACCCAAACTTCCAAACCCCAATTCTCGTCTGTTTTAAATTTTATTTAATCGTAATTCAATTGTTTACAATATACATAATATGTAAATAAATAATGCAAATCCAAAGCATTAAAAAGTTAGCTTCCATGGTTAATCGTAAATCATTATAATTTTTGGAGAACATTCGCCCGAATTTCGGGTACTATCCTTAGTTCAATTAATATTTCTATTTGTGCACTTTGGCCCAACGCGAATTTTTGTAAATATTTGCACTTCGTTTTTTTGTTTTTACATTAACGATAATTGCCTAAAATATTTATGCTTGAATTTGTAATAACTTTTTAGGTAATACCTTTTTATATTAGCGTTTATGTTATTGGTATAGCTAGAATAATCATTTGGTCTTGGTTTCATTTGGCGATGAAACGCATATGTTTTATTTCCATTATTGATAATACTTTATAAATGTTAAACTCGCGAAAATTGTTGCTGTTGCTTAGGTTAGATTGAAACTCGAATTTTCTAAACTTACGGAGCTGTTCTCGATTAGATATCCGCCCTAAGGGACCAAAAACCGAGCCGAGAACAGATCTGATAAATTCGGTTTAACGCTAGAAGTGTGTTTGCTTATAGTTTTTCATTTTGCAATATAGTTAACCATAGTTGGGCTTAGATTCGCTTAGATCGGTGTACAAGTGTTACAGTAGAGTTAGTTGGTATCAAGTTTGGTCAAGATTCCCTTCAATAGTTTTGATTCGGTGTATTTCTGTTCCAGTTTTGGCTGATATGCAATCTTTCGAAAGGTTTTCGTGGGCTGATAGTTGAGTTGAGTATGTGTCATAACAGGACGACCTACTGACGGTCAAATTTTCAAATTGGTATCTTCAACAATCAACGATAACATTAAATTAGTTCAATATAAATTCATGTAAATTCAATTGGCTAAATCTATAAATTAAAATTGAATAACAATTACGAATCCCGCAATTCCGAATACGTTTTAACATTATTGTCCTCTGCGTTTTGGTTTTTTTGTGTGTGCGTCAAGTAAATGTGCAATTACAACGATCAGAATTACAAATGCAATTAAAATGGGAAAATGAATGCAAAACTAAAGAGGAAAAACTGAGCATCAAGTGCGTAGGATTATTCAGTTTGGACAATTGGTCAAGCAGAGGTGAGGGGCAGTCAATGCAAGTATCCCTTCAGATTTTAATTATGCAATAAAATACAATTTGCGCGGCTTTTGTCTTTTGTCCGTAGTTGGCGAGAAAGTGCTAAATGCATAATTAATAAATAGTTTCAACTTGCCACTACCTGACTAATCGAGTATTTACACTATATTATCGAAATCACCCAATCGCTGCGTTTATAATTAGTTTCTGCTCCATCAACCGCAATTTCGCCTGATATCCCTGATGGATCCGCTCATCACTACTATCACACTGCCCAGGTTTTCTACATCAGGGCGCAGCGGTTCCAACGCGAAGGACTCCTCACACCCTCGCCCTCATTCAGTGCCATCGTCTTGGATCTCATCAGATTGAGATCGGTGCGGATGCTGGGTCTCCTCGCGTTCGGGGTCACCACACCGCAGGCATCGCTGAATCTCCTCTTGATGGACAGGGCGTTCTTCTTGGTCCCGCCCACCGCAGATCCATGAGGTGGGAGTGGCGAGGGCGCCCCGAAGACGGAGACCAATCGACGATGGTGATTCGGGGTCATCTCCAGCGGCAGATTGGAGACCGTGAACAGCGAGTGGAATAGGTCATCGATGCGGTAGTTCTGACGAGCCGAGCACTCCACAAAGGTGCAGCAGTTGTCCTGGCCAGCAATGTAGCCCATCACCTCGTCCACCTGAACAGTTCTGGGGGAAAAGTATTTACTGGGATGAGTCTGCATTTTACTACAGCATAGTCCAAATCAGATATACTCACTTAAAGTCTCGATCACATTTATTTCCCGCCAATATCATGGGTATCTTTGGAAGACTCTTCTTCTTGAACCCGGAGCCGGGATTAAGTGCAGCCCACTTGGTCTCGAGGATGTTCTCCCGCAGGCGCACCACCTCCTCGAAGGACTCGCGGGAATCCATGCTGAAGACGAGGATGAAGAGATCCCCTGCAATAAAAGGGGACCATTAATCGTCGTTTGATTTAGCAAATGCAAATTTATTGCTTATTTATGGCTCCGCATCTATGACCTACGCACTCGCAATTTTCCAGACACTATATAAAACGATACTGACATCTGAAGCTCATCTCCGCTATGTTAATGTATTTCAGACCGTGTGTGGGGTCTGGGTTGTTTAGGGTAATTCGGATACCCGAAAATTGGGAATGGGAAAATCAATAGACGCATTCTACTGAGACATGAATACCCTACTTACTGGGTGCCATTCAAACATATTTTTATGAGTAGGAAGTACTTCTTGGGTGGGCGTGACTTGACAAAAAACGAAGTATTTTCATTATGATCAGGATATTCGTAGAAATATTTTGGGGTGGAAGGACATTGTTCTATATATAACTGGTAATAAGTTTGACATTAACCATTTCGAGTAATAACTTTACCTATTAGTGTCCTATGAAACTATTACAATAAATTATGCACAACTAACAAAATTTAATTTATGCAAAGCTAGTTTAAAGGTCCTTGCACATAATCGCAGGTCCATTTATCATAGTTTAAATAAATGTGACCCCCTTTATGGCCAATGAAAGTTACCAAAACTGTGCCCTTGCCATTGATGTCGGTTGAAAGGGTATAGAACCCAACTTTGTTTACCAGCAGCTGAGCCTGATTTTTATGATAATTTATAGGACATTAAATGGCACCCAATGAGGGCAGTCGACAACTTAAGTGATAGAACGTGCGTTCCCGGCGATTGCCGAATATCCTTGGAATGCCGCACACACATGCAACTATTTGATGGCCAAGACGTCACACTCACCAGTTAGAAATGATAAACGTCGCATTGCGGGAAACGGATGATAGCCAGAAGTATCCAAAATATCCAATTGAAAGACCTCATTCCGTATGCGATACAATTTGCGGTGGAACTCCTCGATGGTCGGCGTGTAGGCCTCCTCGAACCGATTGCCCAGGAAACGTGCCACAATCGATGACTTGCCGGCGCGTGATGAGCTGCATGGGAAGGAGAATTGCAAATCGAGATTGGATTTTGAAATTGACGCCATCCTGTCCACTCATCGAATGCAAAGAAACGCCAATAAGAGCTCAAAATTAACTCGAATGGGCGGCATGCATTCGATGATTAATACAGTGAGAGAAATTTTAAATTAAGAACTTCAAGGATTAAATGGTAATATTAAATATGGTGGTTTGGGTAATCTTTTAAATATAAGCTAGACTTTAAAAAGTTATGCAAAAATTTGAATTCTTCATTGAATACATTTATTTGGAGTAAACTACTGTTTTCAGTGCCCGTTCACGGGTCGTATACGTACCCGAGCATGACCAGTCGATAGCAGTTTTTGGCCGATGGCAGGCTGTCGTCGCACAGCGAAAGTCCTGCGCCAGGACCGTAGATGAAGTCGTCCGCCTGCTCGATGGCGTCCAGATTCGAGTGGTGCTCCAGCATATGGGCCTGGTGCAGTTCGGCGGTGGTGACCAGGCGGCTGCTGGTCACGGCACCGTTGCTCCCGCCTGCTGTGGATTCGTCCAGAAAGGTAACCACGTGGGCCTGTGGTGGAGAAGCCTCATCGGTCGAGTGGGTGGTGCTCGAGTGTTGGGTGTGGGGGATTTGGGTGGGTTGGGTGGTGGCGCCTCTATGTGCCGATGTTTGCTGATTACTTTTGCTGCTGTTGCTTCGCACGTTATTATTGTTGCTGGCGCTAAAGTTGCGGCTATTCGGTGTGGTTGTTGCTGCTGCACTGGGATGGATGGGTGGCGCCTCGCTTAGTGCCACATCGACGTAGTTGTTGTTGTTGCTGCGCGCACAAAACCAATTTTTGCAGCGATACATTTTGACTGTGTCATTTCCGCCACTTTAAATGGTTGTCGTCGGCACCACCGGTGGGTTAATTTGTGGTGTTGATGCACCGCGATTGCACTTCTTCTTGTTGTTCTTGTAGTTGTTGTTGTTCTTTAGCCTAGCAGTTGCGGTTGCAATTTGCATTTTCAATCATTCAACTTTGTCGTTAACAAGCTGACATTTGCATATGTACCTCATGCCGCCCTAATGGTATAAACTTTATCCCGGACGAAATGCATTAGATGTGCTGCCTTCGCTTCCTTTCAAACTGCAAAAAGAGATGTAAAACGCATTCAGCTCGTAAATGTAAAAAAAAGTTACGCCATCTACTCAAAGGAACCGGCAAGAAAAAGTCGAGTCTACGTGGTGGTGGCAAACATTTTGGAGGCCATTAAGCACGGTAATTGCCCCGTGGCCCAACCAGACGAATAAACCACACAAAAACCAATGAAAGAGCAGAGGAAAATGCAAGAGGAAAATGTAAGTGGAAAACGAATCCTCGACTACCACATACCCGTCACCCGAAATCAGATTATCTGCAGTTGGGCAAAGTTGCCTAAATGCAGATATAATCCGATTGTTAGCAAAATAACTTTACATTTCTACCACTTTGCTGCTGAAATGAAATGTTTGGGGAAATAAAGTGAACTTTGATATTTTGACTACCTTAAGCCTGATAAATTCCAACTACATGAGCCGTCTTCAAAATGGAAATGTTCGGAAAAAGTTTGAAAACTAAAATCGTAGGTAAACTAAGCTTAAGTTAATTTAGTTTTCACATCCTTGAAGTGCACCACAAATTGTTGCTGAATTGTTGCCCAAAATGTACTGCATTATTTGGTTTCGACTATTTTAATCCTAACTGAAGATGCTAATCGGCTTAGGAAATGATCAAATTCACAAATTTAAATTGCGTTCAACTCTACTAAAATAACACAAATGTTATAGATGGCTATAGAAAAATTTAAAGCGGTCTTCGTTACAAGCTATCCAGAATGAGTAGTGTCCAGTAGTAGTAGCATTATATTCCGAATTTCCCGCAGATTGATGTAGAAATTGGCAAACTCCCAAGTTCACCAAAGCCAATGAAAAGGAAATTGTGAAAAACCAGCTGCACTCCTTGCATTAAAAGGGCCATTGCCTGACCACCCCTTCCTCATTTAACCCATAATGGGCATCTTGCCGCAAATCTAATTAACTTTGTTTTAGCATGCTACGTGCCCCGTGTACATCAGCCGGAATGGCCACATTGGCTCAACTCATGCATATCGCATGCAACAGCGGTAGCGGCAAAAGGACGAGGCGGTCAAACTGGGCGGAAAGAGGAAGTGGGTGGCAAAATCAGACCGGAAAGAGCCGTTACCGTTACCGCCGAACGGCAGCTTGCCGCCCACCATAATCGAGTGCACCAAGTGCTCGCCGAGTGCCCGTACTCGCGTTCAGATTTCAGCTCATTTTCATTTTCCTTTCCCGTTTTCGTGCATTTTCCGCGGGCGGCGAAAAACCGGAGGACGAGTTCTTAAATGCCAGCTCACAAAAGGAACTGGAGTGGAAAATTTGCAAGAAAAGAATTCACCGCATATTATTTCACATGCATGGCGACACCCCCATCCTATTCGTATCCCAAAAGCAATCCCAATCCAAACCGTATAAAGGCCATTTAGCCCAACTACTGGTAATTTTTCCATAATTGATTTTGGTTTGCGGTCTGGCTCGTCCTTTCATCTGGCCATGTGTTAGTAAGGGGCACGAAAACCTCACGCACCCCTACACATACAAATGACTTTTTGCCTTGGCCGTATGAGGAGAAAAACATACCGAAATGGGAAACGGAAACGCCTTGAGACAATGGCGACATTGGCGAGGCAATGTGGAAATGGCTGCTGTACAGAAAAACTGAAAGAATAATCAACTAAGTGACGGAGCATTTCTTTTATTTGCCGAGCACCTGTGCAGGATGAATTCAGAGGCGTCCCCAAAAAAGGGAGACGATAGTTTTGGCAAATTTTTAAACAATATTTGAACATGCCCGGAAAAATAATGAAACTATTTCTTTATAAACAGATTAGTTTATTTCTTTAATAATGAAATGAATAACTTAAATAAATTCAAATGAAATCTTTAAAAATGTTTGCTATTAATTTGTTTGATATTTGCCTAATACATGGAATTCTTTTCTATTTAAACTTTTGAAAGCAGTTTGTAAAAATTGGCTGAGTGCCAAAAGTCCAAGAATGCCAGGCGTGATTGGAAGGTGTCAATAACTTTGTTCTCATCTCAATGAAAACTTTTCGAAAAATCTTTGCTGTCCCACTTGATAGCAAACAAACTTGATCGAAGATATTTTAGAAAAATAATACAAATAAATGGGAAGTAAACAGAGATTTGCAGTATTTTAGGATGCATTGCACGGGTACACCCACACTTTGCTGTTGACAGATTTCGATGGTCGTGAAGTAAGTTTGCGTATGAAGAAGTGGCACTTCAGGAGGCTTCGAGCACGTCCTGGCCACACCCCTTCTCGAAGGATGCCGCTCCTTCCACTGGATACTGGTGCCACAAACGGCTGCTGTTGTTTGCTGCCCCCACTTTCGTTCCAATTTCGCCGCAAGAGTCTCAACAATTTCTCATATTTGTTTACAATTCGCGCATACAAATGCGCAAGGTTATCAGCCAAACCAGCCACCCAACCACCTCCCATTTGACAAATATCGCCACCCATTTCCCCCTTTCAATGGACGCCTGCCATAAGTTGTCATGTCGCAAATGGAAGCGGAGTGTCATCGACACCCAATCTAAAGTAACACGTGAAAAAATGAAATGTATTGTAATAAAAGGTATAAAAACGACTTACTGCTGAAATTTTCAATTAAATTATGTTCGGTGTCACGAAAACATATATTTTAAAAATATATATAAACATATTAAACCTTGATTTCATGAAAATTTTTATTTTTTAGAGCTGTTATAATTAATCGAATGCCAATGAAAGGTGAGAGAAATTGAAAATATACAAAGCTTTAAATTAAATACAGATACGACATTTTTGATAATTTTCAGTCTTGCTAATATTTTTATGCAACCAAATAATATAAACACTTTCTGAAATAATTTGAATCATATTAGCTTGAGTATTATTTGCAAAATAAGCGTGGCGTGGTCGCCATTGCTGCCGAATATAGTACTTTTAGAATAAACACACCTCTAGTTTAAATTCGTGCCACTTTTGGCAATGAAACCGCATGCAATTTAAACTTGTTGAGGTGTACGACTACTGATGTTGGGGAATTGGAGAAAAATCACCATGGTGAGCGCCACTTGAATGCGAGAGAAAAATCACCGAAATGCCGGAGGAATGGAGAACAAACGCTGGAACAGATTAGCTGGTCGGGCGAAAAAACGCTGGGAATGTAGAAACCGCAGTCGGCGGGCATCAATTACGCCGACAACATTGAGCGATAATCGAGGGGAGGTTATCTCGAGCAGCACCTGTAACTTGGTACTATGTAGAAATGCCGCAGAGTGTTCCAGCTAGTCGCTTGGGTTAGTCGGTTTGCGATAGTCGAGGGAGAAGCCAGCTCGCCATGGAGCCCACGTGCAGCAGCAGTGTGGCGGAACTGGCCAAATACAGCGAGGATAATGTGGAAACGGATGAGTCTAAGGTGGTGGAGCATCAGGAATACGCCGAAGCGCTGTCAATGTCTGGGGAAAGTCGGAAGCGGAAACGATGGACTCGAAGGTCCTGCTGCACTCGCCAAGTCCTGAGTACGGGCGCCATTTTCATCGCCCTGCTGCTCATCATCGGCGCCATTTACATGCACTTAAGACAGAAGCATCATCTGGGCCGACTGCACATCAATCTCAAGGATCGGGGGCAAGTGGAGGTCCTGGAGGAGGACTTTCCCATGGTCACCGTTGCCGGAGTGGGTGAGTGCGCCGCAAGAACTCTTGTTCAATCGCTAAGAAGCTCTTAGTCGTCGGTTAATTTTATAAGCGGTTTCCATTGTTGGGATAGTGGTATTTTCTCTCTTTTTCTCTGTTTTTTTCTTTCTCAGCTGACTGACTGATTAGAATTGCCATTAGATGAACCAGCAGATCTCAGCGTTTCGAAATTATAGCGATTATAAATAAAAGCTTGTATTCATTACACAACAACTATGCAACGCGTGAGTTGTTTTTATTATGCTCACACATATTTTATTCAACTTTTAATCAGTCATTTCAATAAGTGACAGTCATTGACAGTATGTCAAGCACATAAAAGTTTGAGATTAAACTGTTAATAATAAATACACATCTGCTAAAGTTTGCCAGCTTGAAATATAGATTTATAGTTTCCACATTCGCCTTAAGTTGGACTTCAAAACTTTAGTCTGAAACAATTATTTTGCCGACGGAAGACTTATATTTCTTAAATAACAGGAAGTTTATGAACACCAAATGTGAACTCAATTTAAGTTTCGTTTAGCAACGCCCTCTGCACTTTTAAGGCCAAAATATAGTCGGAACTATGTTTTACATCAATTTAAAGTTCATAAAAGTGCAATTTAAAGTTGCTTCAGAAAATCTGCTAATAAAACATACTCCAAAAACTTGGCAACTAACGAGGAGAGTGCGGTTTAAACGTGAGGTCTAGAAGCTATTTACGTCCACGGGAACTATGGGGAACACTCTGCCAACTATGCTGCATGCTGTTAGCCATATTGTGTGGTAAATAGTTTCGATTAAACGGCTAATTGGGCCCTCTTTGGAATGCATTTTGCAGATGCCCAGACCCCGACGATAACAAAATTCCAGCCGCCTCCGACATCCTCCCCAGAGCCCAGTGCCAAGTGCCTGGCCTGCATGGCCACCACTGCCACGGATAATATTCCGGCAATCTGCAGGAACCGAGGACGACCGGAGGAGCCGTGCGGCATTTATCGCATCTCCCACGTCTACTGGCAGGACGCACTGCGGATAATTGACCCGGACGACTCACTCGCCCAGGGTAATGAATACACTCAGCGAAAATGCTTGGCAACAAAATTACAACAAGTCGAAAGTATAAGCCATATGGCTGTACGAAAGCAATTTTAAAGTACTCTACACCATTAATGTTTCCATTAAATTTAAATGACTTCAATGTTTGCTTTACAATAACATCTTCAGTTTCAAGATTTTGTTGTAAATTTGTTCATGTGTAGCCTGTTGTTGTCAGGCTGCCACAAGCGTGTAATGTCCACCGACTAACCCATTTCCTACCTCTCACTCTTCAACCCACAGACTACGGAAGATGCGTGGTGGATGTCCAGTGCGCCGAGCGCATTGTGCGTAGCTATGTGCAGCGATATGGAGGCGAGGATTGCAATGGAGACGGACGGATCGAGTGTCGGGATCATGTGAGACTGCACATGAGAGGACCGGGCGGCTGCCACAGGCAGGAGCCACTGGGGAGCCTGGCTGAGAGGAGATTGGAAAACTGCTTGAAATACAGGGGGATTACTTAGAACCGACTGCTCGTTTATTGTTTCAACTGCAGGCGATGCATTATGGGCCGCCAGTAGAGGGTTAGAACAAAGAGGCCTATGAACTCGTGGAACAGCAGCAGGGCGGCGAACTTGTCATCGAACAACTTGGTCGAGGCCCTTCTTCCGCCCATGATGCACTGCACATGATACATCAGGAACTGCAAGTGATTTGTGGTTATGCGGCGGACAGTTGCAGGCTGGGAAAATGCGAAAAATGCTTACCATCATCACCACACAGCCGATACAGATTGCGAAGAGATAAAATCCCCAGCTCACGTCGAGAACCACATACAATACCAGGGAGTATATGCTCAGTGAGTAAGTGCCAGTTGCTAGAACATAAAGGTAGAGTCCGGTGCCTGTAAGGTCATACTTTGGCAGGATATTCGTTGATTATTGAACATCCTTTATCTGTACTAGCTTACCGCCATTAGAGCAGCTATAAGTGTACAAAACACAAATGCAAGGCTGACAATCAGAAGTCCGGCTAGCATATAAAGAACTCCCGAGGATATGATCAACACACTGAGAGAAACTACCACACATTCCACCTTAATATGCTATGGGGTTACATTGTTAGGTAATTTAATTGTTAGAATACCCACGATAATAAACGTAATCAGCCAATTGACACAGGACATTTTCCTTAGCGGCATACTTAGGGAAAACAGGAAAAGTAGGAAAATGCCAAATACAAAAGCTAGGAGCAAAGCAGATGAGTGCTTGTTTACCAAGTCCAGAAACCAATCGCTAGTAGTGTTAACATAAATCGTTAAGTAAAAAGTTATTATCCAAATCTTACTGCAGCAGGGTTAGCACCAGGATCCAGTGAAAAAATCCTATCACAATGAAGACGCATAACTCCAGGATAACCCTTATGATATGTCTTCGCCTATCATCCACCGATTCCGAGTGGAAAAACGGCCAGATGGTTATATCTGCCTCGAACATGGCAAAAGAAAAAGTAGTTTGATTTTGGGCACCAGGCCGTCTGAGGCAAAGTAGCTCTGAGTTTCGTATAAAAAATTTACGCCATTCCCGGCATGGACACACTAATTGCACATCGAAATGGGCCGTCCAGAGCACAAAGTTGATGGAAGCGAATTAGAACAAACAATGACGACGATTCGGCGTACATAATTGAACTCGACAAAAGTTTATAATCTGGCAGCATCGCGAACAAATTGAACAACAACTCGCAAGTGTGTAATAATTAAAAGTTTGCGCAAAATGTAGCGGACAAACAAGCGGAGGGGAGACAAAAGTTTTGGCGCAAGTTTTAAATCATTTAGCAGGGCCGGACTAATTGCTGCCATGTCGCATTAATTTGTTGCGACTGATAGCGGGCAAACAGTGCGTATGCGCAATGCATAAATTCATGATTTCCATCGTGGCCTACCTAAAGTTACAGGATTTGTCTGATTCTTAATCCCAGGATAAAGGTTCTTATGGCATAGTTTTGCGTATAATTCGAATACAAATCTAAGAACTTTTTGGTAATTCATGATTCATATATTTCTCTCTGTATATTATACTTCACATTTAATTATTTTAGCCTTACCGACATCAATGCCCAAGTAAGTCGGCATTGTTTATCCCTAGGACGATGACGTTGATTTCTGCTTCGCCTGAGTCCTAATCTCTCGATTGCATGACAAGTGTACATAACTTTATTCAATCAAATGTGCAAATAGCGCATATTGCAAACAGAAATAGTCCAAATGAGCAGACAATATGCGGCATAGACAATCCGATAAGAAGCGACTCAGACTCGCGATTCGTGTTCATTAGTTATTGTCGATATTGAGCGCTGTTGATAAACATGGCTTGATTGTTTGATTGATTGGGGACCGACCGGCTGAACGGCTAAACTGCTGAATTGCTGCCAACTGGCCATGGCCAAGGACAAAAGAGTTTCATTTAAAAACAATTACCAATTCGGTTGAATAACTCGATGCGCGCCGATATTTTTCTTTTTCACTGGTCCGTGTCAAAGGTGTCGTTCATCCACGATGGGAAAAGTGTGAGGGAAAGCTGAGCAGGGGCGGGAAAAGCCGCGGGGGGGTTCTCAAAATTGATTGCTTTATTGCAGCACGGCGAGGAGATAGAATGGCAGAGATGGAGGTGAACTGAAAGTGGTGCAAAATTGATGGAATGCACTGCAAGTTGTGATAAGGATTTTTTGGCGCTCAACTTGGAAACTTTGCTGGGAACTTTTTCAGCTGGCAGAAGGATTAGGAGAGCTCCTCCCCAACCGTCTCTCTCCCGCTTGGTTAGTCCTTTGCAAACCTCTATCATTCATGATTTTCCAGCTTTCGCTTGTTTGCATTGCCAAGTCGAATGAAAATGTCAAAAAGTGTAGCATACTCTCCGACTGCCAAGCTAACAGCATTTGCCAAATGAAATTTACATGACATGGCCAAAAAGTGTGTGTGGGTGGGGTGGGTGGTCGACTAAACCTGAAAGGGTTGCCATTTTCCCGCCTGGACACTCCGCTCAAGTCCCCGCCGGCAATCAAAAGTGTGCCACATAATTAAGTGTACATCAGAGATTAGCCACCGCCATCAACAAAAGCAAGACGGCCGCTGTCCCGCGGGGAAATTGTCCTGGTTTCTGGATCCTGGCGCCAACTCCTGGATCCCCATCCACATCGTCCTCGTAATTCCTGCCAAACGGCACTCTTTGAGCGCATACTTAAGCAGACATTGGCAATGACATGACTTACAACTGTTCGGGCGAACCGCTTTAATGTCTCTCTCATGGCTGCCGGCTAAAAGCCGAGGCGCTTCATTAATTTTATTGCCGCCCCTCGCCGCTCTCCTCTCCTCTCCTTTCCCCTCCTCATTTTGGAGGAGCTACACTTACAATTCCATTGCCTTTTCGCCTAGGCCGCCTGTTGTCTTTGCTTTGAAGTTCCCTCGGCTGTGGGAAAAGTTTTGATTGTCTAGCCACACTCTCACATGCCACAAACATGCAGCACGGAGAATAAATGCTATATCAATTGCTCACTAATTTATAGTTTTTGCTAAATATATTTGTCAAAATAAATTATGATAAATTTTGAATTTTCTTCGTATACAATTATTTTTGGATTTTTTTAATCACGAGCAAATTTATGATTAATATTAAACTTTTTTCTAAGTGCACATGTGTGTAATATGCCGGTGCGGCACGGGTGTGTTTGAGCCAACTCAAGTGGTTAAACGTAAAACTTTTTTAATTAGAGTTGTTTGCGGGCAGCGCATTGTGCACACAATTTCTTTTCGATCGTCTTGGGCGAATAGTTTTGCTCCCGAGTCCGAAAATTTGATGCCGCTGGGCCGAAATACCCATAAAATCGACGGCATTTTGCTCGCGAGCCAAATAAAATTCATGAGCCCTTGTAATAAAAATGTCACAGCGATGCAGGCAACAAAAGGCGGCCATCAAGTGGGCGGGGGTATTTTTGGGTTTTGTGGAAAACGATGGTTTTCCAAGGGAGCAGCTGTCAACGCCGTAGCTCGACAATCACAATGGCTTCCCTTGGAAAATTAAAGGACCGCGTCGGCGGGGAACGCATAAATTTCGCAGACATCTTTTGTGCCCGAGCAGCCAAAAATTCAAATTCAAATTTTCACAGCAGTTTGCATTTATTTAATTTTACTATTATCAGAATAAAAAGGCTTTGCGCCTGATTAGAGCTTGCCGCGCTCCAAAATGTGTTTTCCCAAATTAAATGAAAATTAAATGACGCCCGGACGGCGTTTTTGAGCAAACCGTCATTGACACAACGTGCAAATCTAATTTGGATTTTGTCCTCAACCCGCCGGCCTCTCATCTTTTTTATAATAATGAGAATGCTTCAGACCCTTGATGGGTGTCCAAGTACAGGAACACTCACACACACAGAGAAGCACTTCCTGCAATGTGGAGCCACCCTAGGCCGTCAAATATCCGCAGGATGTGTCGTTGCTCCCGATTCAGCACGGAAAAAAATACAATCATATGCTCAACAAACCAAAAATAATAAAACCTATGAAAAAAAAAACGTTTTCAATAATTTATACATAAAAATAATAACATAGAACTTTAAATATAACAAAAGTATTTGCTTAATAGTCAATTCAAAAATATGTAGTCCCTGCGGTTGAAAGATTGGTTTTTCAATTTTGTTCATTGTCATTTTTGAATTTTTTATTTAAATGGTTTATTATTATTTTTCGCTGTGTTTTCGACCGTCAATGCGATTTCGTCAACGCAATCAGCCGGAGAAACATCAGCGAAACAGCATCGCGACGCCGGCGAAAAACATTTTCCTGTTGTTTCTGCCAATTTTGCGGCTGATGCTCTTTTTTCCGTCCGCACTCGCCCCCTTTTTTTCATCCTTCACAATTTCCCAGAGATGTCTGGCTTAAACATTCCGCACTCAATATACACTTTGCATTGTATAACATAGATGCCCATATCGCTGCTTTGCGTATCAATGAAAAAAAAAACGGTCTTTATTGCACATTTTCCACTGCGTACAACGTGGCGTATACGCATTATACAGCATACAACGTTCAGCAGATGGCAGTGGAATAGCTCCAAGGAGACCTTTGTTATGGGATATGTGTAATCAGCAATATCCATTTTAAATTTGATTTTTGGTAAAAATTATAATCATTCTTATAGCCCCAATGCTATTATATGAGATTGAAAATGGAAAGCAAGTCTGAAAATCAGCTGTGATTTTGAGCCACTGTGCACCGTTGAAGACAAACATTTCTTTTGAGGCTCCGTCGTTTCGTGAGCTTCGACCGCTTTTCGTATTTCGGTCAGGTCACATTTATGTTGTATACATTAATTATGGCTATTTACTTTGTCCGCTTCGGCTCATGCCACTGCCAATTATGTGCACGAATTGCTTATTATTGGATGCATAAACACTCATACACATTCCTATACATATTCCTATGTATATTAATATACATATATATGAAGGCATAAAGACGAGTGTATGAAGGCGGCGAAACGGCAGGTTAAATGGTGGTCAAAGGGCCCATTCATTTCTGGCCTAAAAGGCCCATCAGCCACCTTTTCTAACAAGAAGAACGAGGAAAACGTTTTGGGTAAACAAAAATATGTCATGTTTACTCAGTGAGCAGTCCAAGTGAAACTTGTTTTTGGCTTTTACTTATTTTTTTTATTTGTTTTCCCTGTGCCTTGGCCGTTTTGTTTATATTTTTACTACTGTGCTACTTTTTGGCAGTTGTTGTCATTTGTGTATGGTCCAGAATGATGGATGTTATTATAATGTCGACGAGTGGGCTTAGCAGGCGCCCGAAGTCCTGAGTGGTCTGACCCAAAAAATCATCTTCAATGACAGCTGAGGAGACCAATGGCCACAGAGCCCAGTAAGCTGCTTAAAAGTTAAAACAATTTCATAAAAATTAATGCCCACTGCACAGCAATGTGCAAATGCGGAGTAGAACTGCGCTTTTCATTAAGTATTTACCAACTAAAAAGTGCTGTTTTCATTTTTCTTCCCCTGGTAATTATACTAATTGGTATCATGGCACGGCGGGCGAAAAAGCTGAGCTGCAAGCATAATGCGATAATTTATATTCCCAGCCGGGGGAATCCTTTAAGCCACATGCCAGATGGCCACTACTCGCTTGCTCCTTTCCTCCTTGGTTATGCCAATGAGAGATAAGTCCCGGCTCAATTTGATTAAAACAAGATAGGGATTATCGTGGCAATAATAAGTGAATAATAAGTGTTGGTGCCGCTGTTCATTCGTCCTGCAGGATACAAGTCTTAGTTTAATAAACGTTCCTTTTCATTAACTACACTAATTAAATTCAAATTAAATGGAGTCAAAGGGTTATAACAACTTACGAGGCATGGTCATGTTTCTTAAAGGAAACAATATATATATATTATTTTACATTAACTTCAGTCAAAGATTTATTACATCTTCAAAAGGTTGGGCCGTATTAAAAATTCCAATACCGAATTTATTGCGCAGGTTTTTAGTTAAATCATAAGTGGTTGAAGATTTACCAAATTCAGAAGAATCAGTATCATCAACATCATCAATTTGGGGCCAATCCAAAAAGCAGAAAAGCATCAGGATAATGCAGAAGTGACAGAAAAGGACGATCACGGCAAAGAGTCCATCGGTGATATATAGCTCTGCGTATCGCCAACCGCTAATTAGTTGGGCATGGTACATGATAAACTGGGAAGCTAATAATTAAGGGAAGTACTAAATTCAGCAAATATTTCTTTACCATACACACTATAACCAAAACCAATACAGCGAAGGATATGAAAAATCCATCGTCCGAATCAATCATCATGAAGATCATAAGTAAATATATGCTATACAGCAATATCGGAACACTGACGATGAACAGCGAAGCCACATTAGCAGTTAAGTCGCAGGGAATAAAGGATCCAATCAGCACAAGGACGATCACCAAAATCGCAGTTATGGTAAAGTAAATCAGAAAGGTGAGCGCATGGCAGTAAGCAGCCAAGGTACAAACACCAATTACCATCAACTCTATCTGTAATCTGAAATATGGGCTACATTCTGGGCAAAATACTGCTGAAATAAACCTACAATGGAGCACATAAGCAGCCATCCCAGAATTGGAAAATATCGAACTTGTCGAATTAGCAGGAATATGGCCAAAAGTGGAGCTGAGATCAGCATGCAGGATACACTAATCCAGTACTTGGCCAAGAAAATATCTGTTAATGATTTACTAGGGGTTAAATACCGTTTAATGTGGCAAGTAAATAAAGATTCTAAACTCAACTCACTAGTAGCACACAAGTTCCCATTGAACCAAGGCCAGCAGTAGTATTACCACGACTAGGAGATACACCAAAACTATGTATCTGCATCTGGAGGATATCTGACTTTCAGACTGACCCTCAGACTGCAGCATACTTGGGCGTGGCAAATTCACTGGACGAGGTGGAACTGGAGGTGGTTTATGGTTAGCACCAGAACTAGACGACGCCATCCTGGGGCCACTTGTGAATGTGAATTAAAACGCCAAAAGAATATTTAGAGCGGAGAAAATGAGTTAAAACAGAAAAATCACAAAGGAAACCTGACACGCAAAGCATTTGTTGCTGCAGCTTACAGCTCACCTAACTGCCACATGCGGTTTAAACATCTGGCTTTCTAAGGGGTAGTATCTGAAGGATTTCATTCCTTTTTCTTCTCATAACAATACCCCAAACTCCGGCAGATAACACACTCTAAGGGAATTTGCAAGCGTATCCAAATCAAATGATTACGGCAGCAACACATGACAGCCAAAAGGGAGTTCTTTGTGTTTCTGTTTTTTTTCGGGATGGGAATCCTTGTTGTACTCAGCTTGAATAGATTTCCCGAATGATAGATGGCTCGATTTTCAATGGCTAAGTCTTAAGGATTATGGCGCAGGTTGATTTATCTACTCATCTTCGAAGCTGATTTAAGTATATTTTTATCGCTGTTTTGTGAGTGCTCAACAATTTGCTACACCCGTAAATGAAGCTCATTTTCAAGTATCTTAAGTTACAGAGTATTTTTCCATGAAATGTCTTTCTTAAATGCCTCAATTTTTTATAGGATTCGTCTTACCTTTTGGCCAGAAAAATACTTCTATGAATTCGCATGCTCTGCATTTGATATGTACTTCCTGATGTATTCTTAAAGATCCATTCAATACAGAATCAACAAGGATATAATGAGTATACGGCCTCGAAGGGTTTAAGCCAAGAATGACGAAAAAACGGGGACAGATGTGAGATCCCATAAATTCGTTCCAGTAAACATTTTGAATTGTTGAAAAGATTTGTTCAAAAACAAGATGGGCAAACACAAACTCCCACACATCGAGAGTTCCAACATATATATATATATAGATATGTATATATATTTATTTATATACCCAGAACCAAAGCGGCTGCAAAGTTTGGCCAAAGTGCTAAAAGATGTGTGAAAGGCTGCGAAAGGCTGCGACGGAAGTGAAAGGCGGATGGGGGTTGAAAGGTTAGGGAAAGCGCCTCAAATTACTTTCTTTATGGGCGGGGTGGGCGTGTGGGCGCAGCTGTTGATGGCTCCTGGATCTTGAACATTTCTTTTAATTTGGAGTTGCGTGATGCTGATTCCTAAGCTGCGATATCAGCCCTCGTCCTTCACAGGACTTTGACATCAAGGCATCCTCGCATTTACCACTCAATTAGCACACTGAGGATCCCAGCTCACTAATTTATTAATGGGCAAAGTCAAAATTCTGAGGCCATGGAATGACATTGAAAAATTGCCTAGCCGAGAGTGTGTATGTATGTTTTCTTCGGTTTAATGGCCCTATGTTTTTTTCACTCAAGGCACGAAGAAAACAATTTAGATAAGCAATATGCAAAGCATGTGAGTCTACTGGCGCAGAAATGTGTATATTTTCTGCTGGGCTGGTTGAATTTCTAACTGTCGGAGGAGCAACTTAATCAGCAGAGATTTACGTTAAAATTCAGCTTCACTTAGCCTTACAGGAGAGACACATGACAGGCGTTTAAAATTCAAGTAGCAACTATAAAAGTCAAGACAAAAGCCAAGACACCGATGCACTTAAGTGGCAGACCATAAAATTTTTGGACCTCCTCGAGTGGGTAATGTGGTTGTGCGGGTAACCCAAGTCCCCGAAAGCCTTTTATGGGCCAGTCGCTCGTCTTGCCATTAAGTATACGCCATGTATACGCCCTTTGCCCGCAGGTGTCCGGCAACAAATCAAATAGGCAGCAACAATAAAATCAAATATAATAGAAATAGCAAATCGAATAAAATAGTCCCCAAATTGCATTAGAAGAAATCACACAATATAATGGCGCCGCGATAACAATGTCCTGTCGACAAATTTTGGCTTACCTGAATGGACATCAGCTAAATTGGTTGTCCTTTGCAATTATTTTGTGTGTGTTTCTCTATCACCTTGGTCGAGTATTTCCGGTCGGCACAAAAATACACACAAGAGCACTTGCACTCACACACGAGAGATGTCGTTGTCCTCCAGGATGCGAGATTGTTGTGGCATTCGCGTAAAAGGACACGGCTTTATGAATGAACAAACGGGTACCGAACGCCCGCCTTAATATAATATATCTTGTCTGTTCCGTGGCCAAAACACGTCCGATTCGCAGGCCGACGAGTGATTATCTGAAGCGTATGCCAGTCGTGGCCAGGAAATTACTGTGAAATTCAATTGCCAACTCCGGCGACCTGCGCACTCGCTTAACAGCAGAAGAGAGCACACAAGAATCCTAACAGAGTCGTGGAGAGCCGAAGAGAGATCCAGATTATGTAGGTTGACAAGAAGTTAAACAAACAAAACAAAAGTCAAGCTGTATCATAAATATAATGAAAAGTTTTTGCCAGCAACAAGCGGGTGTACGGTTCATCTCCACCCCCAATAGATACTTTATTCTATCCATTCAACTTGAGTGTCAACACACCACAGCACACACGAAATAATTTTCTATGCCATTTACTTTGAAATTAAATAGTGCTAATGCAATTTCACAGAGAAATCCTAAATCGTTCATAAAATAACCTTACCGTATGAAGGGAAAAATCTAAAAAATATCTTTTAAAGGTATAAACTTTGACCCAAAAACGTTACTTTCTATTGAACTTTTTTTAACAGCTTCCACTTGGGATGTAGTATGTATCTTTAAGATCTTAATTTCTTTCTGTGCACTCGTGGGTACACATAATTAAGAAATCGTGCTTACGCCACGCACTTTGATTCAGTTGAGTGGCGAGTTAAGGATTTGAATGTCTCTGGCATGGCAAATAAGCTGTTGACTTTGTAATCATTTCAGCATGTTTATCAAGTCGCTTATTGAGTGGGCCACAAAAGCAGGGGCGGGACGTCCTGATTAGCGACAATTGCGCTCTTGCTGTTCTTAGCTGTTTTTGCCGCTAAGAACGCGACTAAGCCGCGGCAATTATGAAAATAAGCCAGTTCCTTTGCGCCTGAATCGCTAATGGTAAATGGCAAATGCCGTCGACCCACTAACACCGCCTCATTACCTCTAAAGTGGGCTCAACTGATGTTTTTGTTTGTGTTTTTTTATGCGGTCTGCCGCGTATCCTTTGCGGCTTGCGGCTCTGATTCACGATTCCGCAGGACTCGCGACAGCGTGGGGGAATCCCCTGCTGTGGGCAAGTGCCTGTGTTCAGGTGAGGAAATTAAAAGTTAACTGCCACAGGAGGACATTGGATGAGCAGA
The DNA here is from genome assembly GCF_016746395.2 of Drosophila simulans. NCBI lineage: Eukaryota > Metazoa > Arthropoda > Insecta > Diptera > Drosophilidae > Drosophila > Drosophila simulans. Next base: position 6,954,064 of record NC_052522.2, read on the forward strand.
GCGTTTTGCTTACTTCAGGCTTTAATTTGTTTGGAAAAATATACTTGCTGCTGGAAAAGATTGTTTCTGTTAGCCATTTTATGATTGTTTTCCGTTTCATTTTTTATATTTCTCCGTAAACTCACTCACATTTATAACTAAACACCAATATAAATACTACTCGTTCAACGCAATTTATATCGTAAATCAATATTGTGAAAACGGAAAATAAATATGCCAAATGGAAATAAATAACAATTTGCATAGCAATGCGTTGGAAGCAATATTTGCTCTTTTGATTTAACAGCCAAAATGTGAGTTTAAACGCTTAGTGCCATTTTATAAATGGATTTATATGAATTATTTGCGGTTTTAACTACACTTTGGTGACGTTTGCGCCCAATTTTCATTTAATATCCTTTTACCACTCGGCGCAGATTTAATTTAGTATCTCTGTGGGTTATTCGTGGGACTGAAAGACAGGAAAATGTATGTGGCAGATAAAAAGTATCTCCTGCCAAGTGGCACGCTCCACTGCCTCCGCAGGGAACAAACTTATCGCTGCCTTTGCCGCATCCTTGGCGAATCAGTTTCGCTATCAATAAGTAAGCAATAATCAGCCGAGTGGTTGAAAGGGAATAACCACACGAACCACCCACCTTTGTGCCCCGCAATGTGTGAATGAAATACCATTGCAAAACACCGTAATGCAAGTCAATGAATGTGATTGTTTGCCGGGAAGTGCAAAGTGTTGAAAGGACTCACGCAGAATGGCAGTCAGACAGCCAGGAGCCCACAGGAGTGCATTGCCGCAGAGTGGCATTCAATTGCCGGGCGGCAGACAAGTGAATCAGCAGCCGAGCGGACAAACAAACAAGCAAATTCAGTGTAACGACCACAAGCCCGGCTTGATAGCATCACTTGACAAGTCAATGAGACGGCTGCTGAATGCAAGTCAAGCGGCACCAGAATGCAGAGCACACCCACTCGCACCTGGTCACAGATATCCACTATCCACAGACCACTGAATCGGTAACAATGCCATTGCGATCACATTTGTTCAATGTGCCCGACGTCCCGAGGACATCAGCAGTGTTTTCAATTTCATTTGCAACTAAAAGCTTGCCATTTCACAGTAAAATATTAAAAGAACGCTCGTGTGATAAAAAATCACTAAATGAAGAGAATTTAATTTTAATAAATCACGATCATAAGCTAATTGGATATAAATAAAAACCGTTGGTTTAAAATTAATATGTTTAAAACCACTAAAAGCTAAGCTGCAAAGCACACACCTTCCATTTAAGCGAGAAAATCTCATAAGTCCCTAGCCAAAGCCCGTAAAACGTTTTGTAATCTAATTAATGGCCCTGCAGCAGATAATGGGCAAGTGTATTCATAATCCCTGGCAATTTCGCATTCATTAAAAGCCAATAAAAGTGAAAATTATAACGCACATCTACCCCGTATCCAGGATCAACTCGCTCCGCTTTCTTGCCAGGTGAATGGGCGCCCACTTCATTAACAGCCCGCGTGGGTGGCTTTGCTCGGCGGGTAATGGAAGCTAATGAAATAACAATTAATTGAAAAAAGAATGGTAGTATGTATATATACACGGCAGATGACCGGCCATCAGCAGCCGGCCGAGTTTCATGGCCATGGGCAAATACAATTTGTTTTAATTAATTGGAAGCCACAACCGCAGAGCCGGCCAGCCGGACCTGATTTAGATGAATTGCCAGCATTTCAGCCGGGTATTTTGGATGGCCCAGCCACCATCGACTTAATGTCTGACTTGGCAGCCCGAAATCCCACGGAAAACATCGGATGCCACCGGATTCCGGTGCCTCCGGCAGTGGACGGCAATCAAGCGTGAAATGATTGGCAGGCAGGAGTTGAAATACAGTCCCATCAGATATTCCCACATATGTCGCACTACCCAACTATTAGCGTGCCCATCGATTAAAGTCGCCACAATCCCAGGGTGGCAAAGTGCCAAAGTGCCACAGCCCACGGGCGAAAGCTAAGCGTGTCGTCAACCAGACGATTTGAGGACGGAGATTCAGCTATAAGCATTATTTCTGCCAGCTACTTTCGAAGTCCGGCCTTTGAGCATTTAAATATGCCAAGCAGTAATGGTAGGGTACGAAATGGGCACTTTAGTTTGCTGCCTTATCGTCTTAAATAAGTCAAAAGATGGTGTGAGCTTATAGAAGGTACTAAAAATAGGCTGCAAAACATTTATATTTCAATGAATTTGAATCCCACGTATGACATTACACTAATACTTGCGTGTATAAATAGTTATTTGTAATCCTTCAGAATTCGTTGTATATCCTTATAACCAAAAGAGTCAATAGATTGTACACACTGCGTATGAGTGATATTTATAGGCACTCCTTGCACAGCCATTAAATACCATTCCTGTCACAAACAGTTAGGGTATTAATTAGTCAGGCTTAGTGCACACCCATTCTAAGCTCGCCTGCGGCAACGGAAAGTTGAACAAAAAACTTTGGCAAGCTAAGTTGCGCTTATGCTTATGTTTGGGCGAGTATGTAAATGCTGCCGGGGGGCATTCGTATCGGTGTCTGCGGTTTCTTTGTGTGTGTGTGTGTATTTGTGTGTCTCTTCCGTCATCTGTGTGGGTGCGGTAAATGCGGGTGAGCTGGTGTGTGAACCACAACATGTGTCGTCGGGCGTGAACAAAAGTGCTAAGAAAATTACATTTTGGCCACATGGAAGGGAGAAGTTCGCCGCCCGGGGCTAAGACCTGGCCTAATGCCTTAATACACTTAAATTCGCTGTAAATCGGGGGGCTTCCGACTAATTTTCAGGTGGCGAGAAACCACTTGGCCCCAGGAATCACAAGTTACTTGATCCCCACAACAACGGCAGCGGCAAGTAAGTCACTGGGCTTAAATGGAAATTTTAAAACAAACGAGCTGCCAGCCACACAAGAAAGTATGTAACATATGCAGTTAGAAAAAAACAGCTTGCTCAATGATAAAACCAAAAAAAACAAGTAAAATGTTTTAATACATAAGTTCAAAAAGAATAGTTTATGTTTTGTGTATAACTCAATATTTAAGGATTAAATATTCTCTCAATTAAAGTGCATTGTTATCATTTTTCTGAGTGCTTATGTCCGGAATGAAAGCGACCCCTTCCGCTTTTTGGATCTCCTGGGTGCTGCTCCTCATGTCCTTATGCAAAATTCACATCCACAACAATCGCCCAAACTTTTTCTTTCCCGCATATACATTACGCTTTTGTTCCACTTACGAGGACGAAAAAAAAATATGCGAAAGCATGAAAAACGCGCCAATATATCGCAGCGCGGAAATAATGCAATTTGTGTGTGAACTTTTTAACGCACTCGTAGTTTTTTATACGCACTCACACTCTCAAACTTTGAAGTCGAAACTGGGAACTGGGAACTCGGAACGCGAGTTTCGCAAACACAAATATTTACGTACGAAGGCGGGATTCGCCTTTCGTAGGTTGGCAAAAATCCGGGGAGCTTGGAAAGTCCTGCTCCACTCACGAACAGCAGACAACTGAGGACTCGACTTCGATGTTGGCCAGCTAAAAGGACCTCTCGGCTGTTAGGACAACAGTCGCTCTTAGCGTGGCTGTTACTTTATGTCTAATATTGAATTATTGAAATCAAATTTAGTGCTGCCAGCCATATGTGTGTCACTAAGAAGGTATTATTAAATTTCCATGCATTGAAATTCTCGTGTAATTACATTGGAGCTGAATAAAAAACATGGCATACTTTTCAGCTGGCGCTGGAAATTAATATATATGCGGTAGCAATCAAAATGTCACATCTAAAGTGAAGAACATATTTCTGGCTTATCGGCAGTTCGCTCCGCTCATTTACAGAATGCGTTCCAATTAATTGGAACTTTAAACAAATGACCGCGAATAAGCAAGCCATGAATGGGGTTGCGATGCACTGAACACAATAGTTAATTAATTAAGAAAATAACGATTAATCAAATTGAATGATATATTATGACTGATGTCAAAGAGTTTTTCAAAAGGAAATGCTGAGACACTAACATAAATACTTAATTTTAGATACAATGCAAGCACATATAAACGGCATCAGTTACCACTTTCAACACTCCATTATAGCCACAATAATGCTTTCTTATTTCCAAATATACGGGGCTGACATTCAACCCACTTAAATATGCAAAACTACCACCTTTCGTGCGCACTTTTCTCTGTGCATTCACTGTGCTTCATCGCATGTCAAATGCATATTTTACTATTAAGCGCCACCGCTGTTGTCCTTGTCGTCCTGGCTGGCATTGTTGCTGTTGCTGTTGCAGCCATCCTTGTGCGCTACTTGGGGCGCAGTTGGTAACGAAAACGGATTCCGGAAGGCGGACGACCGATACGGATATAAGTGCACACTGTACGGCAATGGGCAGTGGCGAAAGGGGAGATGGACAGAATGGAGGCCATCGAATGACGGCTGAGTGTCCGGCAAAACTGACGATTCGAGGTGGCATCTTCACGTACACATCGCTGATGGGGCCACACACACACACTCACTTGGACACACAATTTTGTCGCCTCTAAAGAATTTGACGTTCTTTTACGATTTCCACGTTAGTTGGCCCCCACTTCTCCTGCCACTTGACTATTGATTTTTACTTGGGAATAAATTGGTTTCGTTTGTCTGTTTAGCTATGGCCGTTGTCATTCGTATTGGTATTTCTACAGAATGAGCGAAAATTCAGCACTTCACTCACCCGAAAGTTTTCCTTAGCAATTATTGTGGGAAATTATTTTTCATTTTGCTAGCAAAAGTCAGGGCATTCAGCCCCTCGCCGCCATCAACTGACCATCTCGAATGGCCGGAACTATTGTTATTAATACTGCCAGTGAATGTTTTTCGTTGCGTTGCCCATACCCACTCTGTTATTTTTTTTTTTGATTGTGAGAAAAATTGCACAGCAAATGAAAAGTGAAAAGCGGAAAGTAAGTAAGGCTTTAAAGTTGGATATTCCTACCGCTAAAGCTAAAGAATGTTAAAGGGAAATTAATTTCCTGCGAATCCCTATAAATAAGAATACAACAAAAGGGCTGAATGGCTCCCACTCCGGTCATCATTTTGCTCGCTTCAGTTTTTGCTTAATTGAAATGCTCGTCCGTTCCGGGTTATGCTTTCCGCTGGCGAGTAAAAAAAAAAGAGTCCTGGTAGGTCCTTGTCATTTCCCAGCACTCGCTCGCATATTTTGGCAGCTACGTGACACATGCCGTGACCATGTTCTCACCGAGCTGCAAACAAAGTAATTTTTTTTTTATTTCGCCCAGCCGTTGTTTGGCTGCTTAAATATGGACATGGCATGGCCCCTCAATTCCGCCCGTGGCCACTCGCAATCCCGACAAATAGAAAAGGTATCCCTATTCCTCCCCACAAACGTATTTACATTGAAACGGTCACAAAAGGGTAGTTCTGTTTGTCTATCCTTGTTAGGACAAAAAAAAAGGAAAAAAAAAAGTGAAGAAGTGGGCCAGACACTGGGCCAAATGCGCTACAGTTGGTTGAGTTATGGCCAAATAAAAGACGCACAGAGAAGCTAATTTTGTGCATAGTTTATACCGACCATAAAACTAAATTGCACGGCTACTGAGCTTAGGGTTATTGGCCCATTTGTTTAATGCCTGAATATACGGGCTAAAATTTCCGGGAAAGTGCACCGGCTTATCTGCACCCGCATTACTCAAAGGCTTAACGAATCGAGTCCAACTGATTTCAGATTAAAATTCAAGGGTTCAAGTGTAAATACATGAGTTACTCAGATTTTTCAAAACATAAATTTTGTAGACTTAAACGCTTTAAGATATATGAAAATGTAAGCACGTTTCAATTATTCAAACTTTACAAACCGTTTATGCATATTTTGCGCTTTACGATTCCGCTGATATCTCGCATTTATTTAAAAATTTATTGCTTTTCAGGACAAACACCAGATCGGAGCCCAACAGGCTCCCGTTTACGACCTGGCACATGGAGGACAATCGCCGGGAATAAACAGCAGGATACTCAGGATACGACAGTCACAAGCAATTCAGCATGTTTCCAGAAGACACAGAACCCAAAACGGAGGTGAACCGGAAAAAAAGAGCCACATTTCCACATCGCATTTATAATTAGATTTTCAGCAAAATCAGAAATAAAAGTTTTTGATTACACAGCAGCTTTGTGCTGTTGTCCCCCGCAGAAGGTGAATTCACAGGCCCAGGAACACGTGAAGCACCTAGGCCTCAAGTGGTGACCGCAGATCCACAGATATAATGGGTTGGCATTAGCATAAGCGTTGTTAAAGACCGAAAATTGAAGAGCGAAACAAAAGCTCTTACAGCATCGTCCTTCGTCCTTTTTGGGTTGCCAAATTTTATAGCAGTTCACACATCGCATATTAACTCTTCCTGCGTCCCAATCTTTTTAATTAACTACTCATATCCGCTGCTGAGCGTGCCTAATTGATATGAGAGACCCGCTGCCAGAGTTTCCCCAATTTTCCTCCGATTTTCCCCTCATTTTCCGACGCCAAAAAACCATCACGCTTCAATGGTGCTATGTGCGTGTTAGCCAAGTCTCCTCTGTGCGTCTGTGTGAGTCTGCTGCTGCTCCTGCTCATCCAAATGTAAGTGTCTTAATGAATTTCCATTTCCAGCAGACACTCATTCAATTCCCGGCCATAAAATCGCAGCCAAAAGCAGAAATTAACTTGCCTCATGTCAAATGTTAATGAGCAGCAAAAGCACAGTGTTTTCATTGGACAATGTGATTCGAATTATTATTGGATTTCTATGAATATTTACAAAATCAACCAGTAACTTCAATTTTATATTTTATTAAAAAATCTACATCATTTTATTTGAAAGCTTTTTACCACCGTTTCTCGCCTTTCAGCACGTGTGGTAAAATAAAGTCAACAAAGTAAGTCCACAGACTTGTTATGGCCGCAAACAAGTTTAGCCCAATATCTTTGCACTTTCCATGTTATTTGAAACAAAGTCTCCCTCGAAGGTATTGTTTTCGCTTTTCGCCCACGTTGACCTTGGCCTTCAGCTGTAGATTGCCACAGAAAGTTTATTCGGTTGCCCAGATTTCGTTTTGTAATCCCAAACAATAAGGAACTTTCGAAAATCAGTTGGCAGTCAAAGAAACAAAGCTGTATGGATTTTTGGCAACTTTCGAGCCACTGTTCAGCAAAGGAAATGTCACGAGACTGGCGTTAAATATTCAGTATGAAGTGCGGAGCATTGTCTCCGCTTCGGCTAGAATAAAATCTATTATATTGCCCCACTAATTAGTTCTTTCCCAAGCGAATTAGATAGACGGCGAATAAGTGGAATTAACACCAGCAAAGAGCTGGATGTGGTTTAATCGGATGGCTGGGATGATGAACACATCGTTGGATGACTACTTTGGCAAACTTAAGATTACTATTTTCCATTCAGCTCTAGATCTGCTGGGCGCGAACGGCGCGATCGGCCAGCTCCTCGGGAGTGGGATGCTCCTGGATGTAGCGGATGGAGCGCAGGATGTCCTCTGGGATTGGTGGTGGAGTGGGCAGGAGGTCGGACTGTGGGTGGAAGCCGTACTCATCGGCGGTGTACACCACCTGGACGGGAATGCCCTCGGGGGAGATGTAGGAGTACGATCCGCGAGCTTCGTGTCCTGCCAGACCCTCCTCCTTGATCTGGATACCGCTGGCCTGCTCGATGTCGTAGGCGTAGGTGCCGTCCGTATCCTGGTTGGCCAGGAACTTGGTGATGGTATCATCGTTCAGTGGCGCGGCCAGGGCGCATCCGAAAAGGGCGACGACGACGAGCTATTGGTATAGAATTGTCCAATTAAATCACTGGATCCATGCAAAAGGAATCTGCCATCCACTTACGAGCTTGTACATGTTGCTGCTGCTGGTTTGTTGACCGAGTGGCTAATGCTGTCACTCTGGGCCCCCGATTGACTATTTATAGTGATCCGATCCGATAGTCAAAGACAAAGCCAACATGCAGACACAGACTCCGAATATGCAAACAAGTCGGGCATGCAGAGCGACCCATATTTCGCCCAATAAACTGCTTTTGGCCACACGTTTTCATTCATTAATGCAAGACATGGAGTTCCCTCAATGAAAGAGTAGCGACTTTTGGATACTCTGTAATGAAGGTGAAGGTTGATTTTTTAAATTAGTAATTTCAAACAGTAAAATGTTTTTTCACAGAAATATATATTGTTGGATAGAAAAAAGTTTTAATAATTTGCAATAATACATATGACTTATAAGATGACAGTTAAATTTATAAAGCTGCAAAATCTCCGAAAAAGAATAGCATAAATTCTATAAAAAACAACTATACCCTATAAAATCATGAACTTGGGTGGAGCGCTGATGACACAACCTCAATGCATCAAAATCAAAGTCGAATGTTGCTCTTCGGCAAACATCAACAATGCTAAACGCCATCGAGATTAGCAACAACAAATACAACTTGTTAATTTAATCAACCCAACAATGATGATTGAAGTTACAACATTTCTACGGCTCGAGACGCGAATCAACTTGGAATCGAAGGGCCAATGCCAATTTGCATAATACAAAACTCCCGAGCAGCAACAAATACCAGCGTGCATTTATTAATTTCTGATTGAACTTCCTCCGTCTGAATTTATATATAGATAATGCTGAACCAGATCTGCACACTTGTAGGAAAATCTCAAGGGGTTAGCCGTTGCGATGATGCATGTGGGCGATGGCATTGACACAGAGAGAAATATTAGTGCCTAAATGAAAATTATTTATAAATAGTATTGCTTAAAGGTGTTAAACTGGTTTCTCACGCTTGTAAGCAAATCCGTCACAATTAGCTGGCGAAGGGGAAGTCCCTTAAAGTTTCTGCCGAAATTGATTGCTCACACTGCTCACTTTTTCCTTTTAAATATTTTTGAATCACTGTGCCACAGATATGATTTATTCACCTACATATTTTTTTTCTGTGCAATGGCTTCAGGCACGGCCATATGCTCTCGTCTCGGCACAGGCACTCATAGTATAAACAAGCATATTAAATTGTATTTTTCTTTTATTACATTATTATTATCTCTGGCAATAAATGTCAACGTCAGTCGAGCCGACAACGGACACGGAATGGAGAAGGAGCCGGGGTCAGAGGACGTAGGACCTTTGAGGAGCCCGGGAGCATGTTGATGGAAATGTGTGATGGTCCCTACATATATATACAGTGTGTGTGGGTGTGTGAGTGGGTGTGTCACCGCGTCCAGATGTAGTTGCTCCGATGTTCTTTCTGCTGCTTGATGTGCACTATATATGCTGGATGCCGTATGTTGGATGGTCTGACTATGCAAACAGACAGGCGAAAACATGGACAGCTGGACGAGATGGATGCGGAGGCTACGGATGCAATGGACGGATGCAGCCTTATACCTTCCTGTCGTAGGGCAGGACCTGACCCACGGACACCACTGGCGATGACGCAGGTGCGAGCAGAGCACCGGCTGGCTGCAGATACTGCTTGCCCTGCTCCTGACCATGGCTCTGGTGATGCTCATGGTGGTCATGGTGATGGTCGTGGTGCTCGTACTCCCCATCCTCCTCCGGGTGGTTGCGATTGTACTCCAGCGACTTCAGGATGGCCTCGGGAATGGGGTGGGGCGTGGGCAGGTGCTCGCCCTGCGGCTGGAATCCGTTCTCATCCGCCGTGTAGGTCAACTGGATGAGCTGGCCCTCGGGTGTGTAGTACTGCGATGAGCCGCTGGCGTAGTAGCCACCCACACCCTGCTCCTGCTGCGCAATCCCGTTGGACGTCTCGAACTGGTAGTTGTAGCTGCCATCCTCCTGCTTCAGCTCGTTGACAAAGCTCCGGATCTCGGCATGGGCATCCGGGGAATCGGAGGGACGAGCCTGGACTCCGAGCAGCACGGACATGGCCACAAGTACAACGACGTTCTGCAATCACATGAATTGTTATTATATCCCATAGGGGAGCTCATGTGGTGGGCTCCTGCTCCTTTGACTTACGATCTTCGACATTTTCGCCTGGCTTAGGTTGAGATTTGGTTTATGGTTTATTTGCTGGTTTGACCCAAAGAGCTAAACTATGTTTGATGCCTCAGTAACCTCGACCCGGCGCTTTTATACCCCAGAAAATCCGAATTGATCTGCTAACGAAAGTGAGGAAAGTGGTGTGCAGCCATTAGACCTGATGGTGATGATAATTGTGGATGCGGCGGAGCAGGGGGAACTCATCACATCACCCATCACATGTGGCAGCTCATTTTGGATTTCACAGCCGAGAGCCAGCAACGGTTGCAACCGGCAATTATCTCGACTTTAGGTGGCTTCCACAGCGAGTTCCATTAACAAAAGTTTTGAGTGAAACTGAAACCGAAACCGAATCCAACCGGGTTCAGGCCACCTGGTCGAATGACCCCTTCTGCAGCTCCACTTCCCGCGGGTCAAGAAACCGCGGCTCTTCGCTGCCGGCCCTTGAGTAATTAAGTGTTTGTGTTAATTCATTAATTATCCACGACCAAGTTGCGCACACTTATCGAACCATATTCGTTTGTATGTAAGACGACCACTTTTACGAAATCCGTAATGGATTCACTGTGCCCAAAGATTTATCCATGCCGTGGATCCAGATAAGTGGATGGAATGGCTCGTGCTGCGTGGCTTCGGTGGTTTGGTGGGTGCGCTGGGCGTGAAATGGCCAATGGATTCGCCCTACCCTCTCACAAATTATCGCTAATTTTTCCCTAGTTTGGGAGATGCTAATCAATCAGAATTTGAAAGCGAATCTGCCCATAACTCACATGCAAAATGCACCTGGCTTCGGTTTTCGGACAACTGGTTACGCTCATAAATTTTAGTTAACAATTAGGTCATGGGTTATATGGTTTTTTTTTACCGCTACTGCGCTGCTACTGGCCAAAAACATTAATTTAATAAATTATTCTTAATTTCTCGGTTTTATTTTTTTGACCAGTGAGTGTGATAGCAATTATAAAGTATTTTTTGACAGTTTCTAACTGAATTTTATTTTTCAAGCCTAAACTTTTAAATTTTCATAATTTCCTCTTTTATATAAATGTGTGCTATAATTTAATCTTCACTTTTCAAGTTGTCTGAAAAGTCCACATATTTTTCGTTATGCTCAGCAAAGCTGTGAAAGTGCATTAAATATACATTTATGATGCACTGCCGGCATAAAAAGCCAATAAGTTGTTGCTGTTTTTTATTTTTACGGCAACATTTACATGCAAGTCTATAAAAATTCTCTCAGTTTTGATAGGTTTACATAAACAAGTCTTTCGTGGGTGCCATCGTCCCTCATAATTGAATTCAATTGGGAAGGAAATGAAGGCAAAGATGCAAATATCAGACATTAATGCTCTAATATGTCCAGAGCCCTAATAGCTAACGAACTAAATCAATTAGTAGTGCGATGTTATGGCATATTAACGCATTCAAATGAATTGTCAAAAGATGCGATCCATTCAAACAGCGAAGGGAAACGGACTTGAAACATGCAAATTGAATCAACTTTTTGATTAAAAATCCATCAGCCAGCCTTAAATATTCGCCACACCAGAAATGCATGAACAAATGTAGTCCGTTGGGTTGCCAAAAAATAAAATGGACGAAAATCCAATTAATTGGGTTATTCAATAAAGCCGTGTGCTGATTTAAATTGAAGCTACAAGTGCCAACTTGCCAAAAAAAAAAAAAGCAAAAACCCCACCACGAGCCGAATTTCCAAAGCGAATCGATGTGAAAGTTGCAACTACAAGCAATTAGCAGACCCATTTCGTCTCTATGGATTGAAGGTCGTTGCGGCAAGATTTTCGAAAGTCGTTGACTTTGTTTGCCGACAATCCATCCACCTATCTGTATTTGTATCACTAAAGAAAAAAATCCCCCAAGGGCCGACCTTCCACGCCCAACGCCAACGCTTTTTGCCCGCTACTCTTGGGCGTTAGATAGGGTTACATCTGCTGAAGAATCGGCTAAAACCCAAGCCAGGTGACTAACATTCGAATGAAACTGCATAAACGCTCCATAAAAGTGATTTCGTTGACAGTGTTTTAGTTAATTAAAACCACTAAATGTATCAGATGAGTGAATGTGGAGCAGCGGATGGGCCATAAAAATTCAAATGCCAATCGCCGAAGTGCAGAGAGAGAAAAGAAAGTAGTAAGAAAGTTACAAAACGTTTAAAATACCTTTCAATTATTCTTACTAAATGGTACAAAAGTACCAATATTATTCCCCTAGATTCTTATAGCTTATTTTCACAGCAATGCTCTATCATTATTTTCTCGCAGTGCAGATGCGGCACTGGTCGTCAAGCAAACATTCAAAGACATGCCCAAATTAGGGCTAAAACACTGCGCCCAAACGACCTTCGGCTGGACTGGATGGGACCAGTCTGAAACGGACTGGACGAGTGGCCGCCACCGAATGTGGGTCAATTAATGTGGAGCAGGTGAGCGTGAGGAACTGGCCAAGGAGTCGCTGCACTAAAGCATGTCCCCTTTTTCATCTTTGTATATTTTCCACTGGTGCTCCTTGTCTCAGCTTAATGCGCGCGAAGATGGATTGATGCCCTAATGGATGGATGGGGATCTGAAGGAGGAGCAGTTCAAAGAGGCGAAGGAGGAGTAGTCGGAGGAGGAGAAGGAGCCACAGCAATGACAAAACATCGAGGGGCAGGATTGTTAAGTACAGCGGAAGCGGCTTAAGGCAACCGGCAATGGCACAGAGGAAACTCCAACGAATCGCAACAACTTTTGCTTTTCATTTAAAGCCGCCCAAGCGGCAGGCACCGGACAATTGTATTGGGCCAAAAAAAAGAGATGTATATGTGTATATAAAGAAACGTACAGAAAAAATAAATGCCCAATTGCCGGACAGCCGGTTTGGGGCATAAAAGCCGAAAGTAACACCAAAAAGGCCAGCAAAACAGAGGGCAGCCAACACAAGGCAGATAATGCTGCTCCCGATGCTGCTGCTGCTGCTTCTGCCTCCATGCGACATCGCCCCTCATCACATTCACTTTTCTCCCCAGCTCGGAATCAGATTCATTCCGAGCAGCAGACGCAGTCTGGTCTGGTCCGGACTGGCCAGCCTAGTCGTTCCAGCCATGTACTTATAAAAGGCCAACACAAATCTTGTAAGGGAAACAGCGTGCGCTCTTCTTGTTGCCGCTAGTCGATGCCTTTTGGCCATTTTAGCGATGGCAGATTGACACCTTTAATATGGCCCACATAAAAGTGGCAAGTTTGTTAATGGAAATATAAATTTTTATGATAGTTGTGGCAATTCTAGACTTTGTATCTAAAACATTTATAATTGTTTGCTGCCACTAAATTTAAGATACATTTTTTGAAAATATAAAGACTATATTGAAATGAACGTCTATCAAAGAGCTACATTTTCAGGAAATATTTAATAAAAGCATAATAAAATATAGTAAAGATATTCAAAAAAATTAATAACTTTCAAAATAATGTACTTTCTTTTCATCTTTCAATTCAAAATAGGACAATATACTTAGCACCTATATATGTATGTATATATTAGGTGCTATAGGTGCTTTATTTTACCTTTCAAATACCCAGTTTAATTTACTGCACAAATACCTTAGGTCATCAGACTTTCCGATTGAAACGAAGTTAAAGCCCCAATTTTCCCCCAAAAGCTTCGTGATCCCCGTGAGTCACGTCATCTTCGTCGGTGGTTCATCGCAAGTTTTCTTATCAAAACTTAATACAAACTCGCCGGCTTCGCTGTCGATAAGCTGTCGTACTTTCGGACAGTCTGCCAATATTGGTGGCAAGGTCGTTCGTCTGGCTTTTGCTGCAAAGCTAAGGTTGCTTGCCACTTCGTCGTTTTCGGTTTTTCGGCTTTTCCATTTTTGGACGCGCTTGGTGATTTTGTAATAAATGGATGCGTTGACCCAGCATGTGAGGTTCTTAATCGATTTCGCCGATTCTGCGAACGATTTATTATAAAGTTTCGCATATGATTTGGCATCGGGGACTAGGCGCAACATTTATAAATGATCCTGCCACAAAAGCCAGGCGCTTTAAAATAATTTGCAAGTTTTCGGGTTAACCATTTTATAAGGAAATAACGCGATGGGGCAGCTACAAATTGCGCTAACCAAACAACTTGCGGAGGTGTTAATGAAAAATTAACCCCTCGCCGCAGACACAAGAATTGATTAACCGGCTATCCACAAGTTGAACAAAAAGGAGCATAAAGTTTATGGGCAACAAAAAACTATCTCACACACACCAACAGCACTAAAGCACTAAAATCAGCGAAGAGTCTCCAGCGGAGTCTTTAAGTGCCAGTGTGTAGGTATTTTCTCGTATCTGTGAGAGGGGCAGTTCAGGTTCAATGCTGCAAATTATACGCGTTTTTTCGGCGACTGCGAGTGCCCGGCCCAAAATGATTGGCGTGCCAAAATGCTATAAATGCGATGCCAGGCCAATTCGGTCATATTCATTCTCGTTGCGAGTTCACAGTGACAACAAGTCAGCCCCCAGCCCAATCACCAATTCACCAAAAGAAAAAATGAACAAATTCGTGAGTTCAGGATTTTTCTTTTTGACCAGAAGGAAAACTCTTTCAACTACCATTATCCTTATCCGTTCACAGTTCATCCTTGCCGTCGCCGCCCTGGCTGTTTCCTGTGTCCAGGCCGATTCCTTCGACGCCCGAGCCGAGACTCGCGAGTACAAGAGCGACCTGAAGGAGGATGGCAGCTATGCCTACCAGTACCAGACGTCCAATGGCATCGCTGGCCAGGAATCGGGCGTGGGTGGTTACTATGCCAGCGGCTCGAACGCCTACTACGCCCCCGATGGCCAGCTCATCCAGTTGACCTACACCGCCGACGGCAATGGCTACCACCCGGCCGGCGCCCACCTGCCCACTCCTCCTCCAATCCCGGCGGCCATCCTGAAGTCACTGGAGTACATCCGCACCCATCCCCAGCAGGAGAGCCGCCAGGGTCAAGGACGATTCTAGACTAAATGGGCTTGCCACCACCACCATCACATGTTGAGCGTTATTCGAGCTAGTTTTAAGTCATTTGAAAATAAACTTTGTTTGAGCCATCAAACATATCCATAAACAAGTCGAGACTTTTGTCGAATTTGAGTAGAGATTGCATTCGGGGGCAAGGCAAAGATTTGCTTATGCGAGATTTCGCATTCGTAATTTCACATTTGCAAGACGTTGTTACGAATAAGAAATTTTTTGGAACTTAAAGTTAGGCAAAGGCTTTCGTACTTGAAATTCTCGTATTTATCATTGCATTTCATTTATAATTATTTTGTGACAAAAGATTGCATTTTCGCTTGTACAAATTAAGTTTAACTTACAGTTTTACGGAATTTCAGTTGTCATTTCATAATAAAACACTTAAAGTTACTTCTTACTTCTTTTTTTATTCATAAACTTCTAAATGCAATTCGAATTCAAATTTTGGCGCCAATTTTTGTTTGGTTGAAACCAGGGCTCCTAAAACGCTTATCGTATTGCAGTTAATGCTTATTGCCAGTAACACCGAAACGCCGACGATAGGAAACTATCGATAGCTATTGAATCCACTAAGTTTGGCGCGCCATTTAAAGTACTCTTGATATCAAGTTAAATAAATAGTGCATATATGAATTTTGGAAATCTTATTAGTACTTATTAAAATATAATTAAATAAGAAACATTATTATATTGTAACTGCTTGCTCTGGAAAGTCAGACACTGTAGTGTTTTCTTTTTGAGCGAACAAATCAAAATAATTTTTAAACTGATTGTTTGTATGATTTTATTCTTTGAACCCAAAAAAACAATGCTGTTAACTGTATAAATATATAGTATAAATGTTAATATTTACTTAACTAACTTATAGCTGCTATAACAGTCATACAAATAATTTTTTATTATTTGAATATCCTAACGGTTATTTAAACTAACAACTATGCTCACCAGTGACTCTCTGTTATTCGGAACTGGTTCGCGAACCGGTTACCAGCGCTTGGAGCGCGCGCAATCGGGCGATCGGTAGAAAATCAAGCCGCGCAAGCTCGCCGTTACTTCAGTCACTCGCGATCACTCGAACGAATCGGTTATCCGGCATTTGGCATCCGGCAGCAGGTGTGAGGTGTTTTCTCGTGGTGTTTAGTGTTGTTTCGCGCTGTTTTCAGTTGTTTTGAGCCGAGAACTCTCCGCTCAGCGGCGACTGCGAATGCAAATGCAAAGTGCATGTGCAGCCATCAGCTATTATTTTGTTTTGGTTTTTGATTTTGAATTTGAATTTGAATTTGGCTTTTGAGGCTGCGCGACTCGCGAGTTCTGTGCTGCGTTTTCAATAAACGCGTTTGCTTTTGGCCTTTTCTGCTGCGTGGGCGCCAATTTCATGTGGCTGTGTGTCGCGTGTGTGCATTAGCTAATGTGTTTGTATTGCTAATTAAAACGGCAGCAAGAGCAACCGCAAAGTGGCAGCAAGCGGCAAAAACCAGCAAGCAGCAAGAAACCCTGAATAAAAGCGAAACAAAGTGCATTCGATAAGTACAATAAACGAAATCCATTCCCGATCCAAACCCGATTTGCGCACCCAATTGGATCGACAGACAGCCAGCCAGCAGGTGTTTTTCCCCACCGCATTTCCCATGGTGAGTTTTCCATTTCCACGCGCTCGCTATCGAAGTGCCGATCTGTGGCCTATTAAGGCGCCTTTTTGTTTGCCCGTTAGTCGCGGTCAGCTGAGATAATATTTACTACCAATCGCCACAACCAACAACATTTCCTCCAATGCAGCGTAGAATGCAGCGATCGCCACAAAACTAGATCAATTACGCGGAACCATAATGCTGATAAGAATGGCGCCCTCCATGAATCATTGCACTAATGAGTTTCCCCCGTGACGCCCTTAAAATATTTTTAAACACGTAAAATATAGATAACGAAGTAACAAAATTTAGAAATTATGCTGAATACTTCTCACTTCAATCATAACATTCCTGGCCTGGGTTATTTAATTATTATATAAACCTATTACTTAGTTGTCATTAAAAATGTCAATATTATGAACGAAAGTCTTTTTATGGTCTTAAAATGATACCTCACAATTATTCGAAAAATCATTGCTACCTTTAGATAAAACTTTTCTGGGTTGTAAATAACAAAATATGTTTATTTAATATTTTCTAAAAAATAGTGAATGATCACCCTACAATCCGTTACCTATAGCGAAGTCCGCCTGTAATTACAAACACTCCACTTGCATGACGAAAATCGGTGGTAATCGCAAGACAAATAAACAATTAATTAACGCGAGCATAATGCGGCAATAACGATTGCGTTGCTCTTTGAAATCTGAAAATCCTAAGCTGCCAAAAGGCGAGTTTTTGGGTTCCATTTCGATGCCCTGGGGGAATTGGAAGCCGTGTTCAGATCTTTGCCGATACGAATCGGATTCGCATTTTTTTTTTTGCGGAGCAGCCCAGGGCGGCCAAAAAGAACAAGAACAAGTGGGGCGGCTACCTGCCTTGCGGATTCCGATTCCGAGAAGTGTTTTCGGTCATGATATGCCCAATTTCATATGGCCAAAATCGAGGCAGGTTCCACCCCTCGAGGCCAAAGAAATCGCTTCAAAGCGAGGCGGCTTAATTCAAATTGATTTCATTTCTCGATTCGTTCTCTCCGCACCTCTTGAGGGGTTTCGGTTTTTTGGCAAACAATTTGAAGTGTCAATTTGTGTTTATAAAACTAAAATTATTTATCAAGCCCAGGCCATCGCATGTGGGCAGCGCAAACAGTTAAAAGAAGAAAAAACCCAAGCACGCATATATGTTAACTGGGTACAGAGAGAGAAATATCACTACAACCTTATGATTTCAGTAAAATATGCATTCTAAATTGATACTTTTGGCAATCTAATGACGTTTTTTATTGTATGTTTCGAAATGGCTCAAAGATTTTTAAACCAAATTTCCATTAGGACCTGTTCCCATTTTCCCGTGCTTATATAGTAGATATATGTATATATATTGCGAATAGCACTGCTGGCTGGCTGCAAAGTCAATTGCCAAATATGGCGGACTTGTTTGTGTGTGGTTTAATGTCACACTCACACACTAACACCAGCCCAGAGATAAGTATAACTCTCTGCCTGTCAATAGCTGGGCTTTGAAAAAGGAAATTCAACTACTTGTTTCACCAAAAACTCACTGAAATAGTCACCCAGCATTGGCGCTTCGCTAGCTGACTTTCCTTTGTCTATCGGCCAATAAATATTGAAATTAGCATGCGTCCAAGTGAATTTATTCTCTAATTGTTATCTAAGCTCCTAGGGCCTAAAAAGGCAGTCGAATCCAAACCGATCTACGGATGAGTGTGCCGATCCACCCAAAACAGCTTACAAAGAGCTCAGCTGGGCTGCAGCTCTTGGCTTTAACTGGAAATTCTCTGTGACTAATTGGCTTGGGCAGCTTGACTAATTGCATCGAGATCGCTGGGCAGTGAGGGATGGGCATGGAGGCAGTTAGTCAATAATTAACTCGATTCCAATAAAATTCCGCAATAGAATTTATTTGCGCAGGGCTTCTGTTTTTATGGATTACTGATTTATTGTCTGCTTCCGATTTAATCTAAAGTGAAGTGGTCTCGGCAGATTAAGACCAATTAGCTATAGTTTTTTATAATGTATGCGAATGCCATTTGATGTATTCATAACCCAAATATTCAGCATTTTATTGTTGCTAGCTAATCTTGATAAATTTGATCGCTTCATCGAATTTTTACCCATTTTCACCTTCAAAATTTCTTTGCATGCATATTTAGCTGATCTGAATGTTCCATCTGCTTTTTAAAATTAATTATACAAATTCTTTGACACTCTTGTGAATAAAAAGTGGATAAGTATTTATGAAAAATACTAATACATTTCTGTTAGTTTTGATGTATTTAAGTTGTTGTTTGGATATTTACGATCAAATTATCACATTTCATTCAATACTGTGGGTTTTCGAGTGCGAAGGGCATACTAAACCACTTCCAGCTTATGCAACATCGCTTCGTTTCTTTGCGTCAGCGAGCCAAATGGAGAATACTAATAAAAATCGCGGCTCCCTCGCGTAACGCGGCTGGCCAACCTACGATCAGCCAACAACGTTCTTTGCATTGACGACAGCTGCTGCCGCTTGGAAACCAACAAAAAACAAAGTAAAAATGGTTAAATGAAAACGATAGAAAACAAAATAAGGTATAAACAACAACGGCGATTGCAGCCAACACCGATGCAGTGGCAGCCGCTTATTTAATATGCAAATGAGCGCATAAAGGCAATTCATTGCAGGGAGAGCGAAGCCAAGATATTTGCTAAACAATAAGTAAAATGGCTGCTTAAATGCGCGAATAATTGTTATGCAGCAGCTGACGGGAGGATGCGCAGTTGTCACTTGGCAACTGCTATATGATTCTTTGCGCTTTTTGCCGCATTTCATTCATATTCATTATAATTTTTTTAGCCAAGCCAACTGCCCACGCCAGCCAGTGATTTGATGTGGCAATAAGCGATAATTATGCGAGCACAACGCGGCGTATGAGTAATTTGCGCTTGCAATTAGAAACAGGCGCCGACGTCGACGTGCTGAAATGTTCAAATTGCAAGTATTAATCTGCAAAGAACACAGAATCCAGCATATAGCATAAAGCATTCAAAAACGCTGCAGCAAAACCACAAAAAGTAATAACAAATGCGGCCAGCAGCCGCCAAGAACGAAAAACAGGAAAAAACACAACTGAGAAACCGATGAAGAAAAGAATCCAAGCAACTTGACAAATGCTGTGGGTGTTTCGTGTTGTTGCGAGCCCACGTTTAAAATTAATAATAAAGTACACACTCGGTACACACACAGTACACACACATTACACATAAAGAGTTGAATATTGAATGAAAAAACAAAACCCATAAGAATTTGACTGAAGCTGCTGGTTATTTTATTTCGTGTGCCTGGCATACAAAAGCAGCAACAATAAACTTAAATATGTAATAACTTTTAAAGGCTGTAGCGTGTGAGACGGGGGGCGGGGGTGTTGCTCCTCCGGTTAATGTGCTCATCAAATAGCCATAAATCAGCCCATTTAAAGCTCCTTTAAAGTCATTTTCGAATGGCGCAAGGTATAGGTATGGATGTTGTAAATAAATAGTTTTTTAGGATTCTTAATGCAGGAAGTCGCGAGTTGAGAGACTCCACTTAAGTTTCACCCTTTTGTTGGCCGAAAAAAAAATTTGAATAAAAAAGAAATCGCAACAAAGCCAAATTCGCCATGCTTCAGTTGCGTTCCCTATTTGGAAGTTCTCGCCTGTCCGTCCATTCAGCAAATAAGAAATCAAAGCCAGCATGGCGTATGCGTAATGCGAAAGCCCGAAGCCCAAAGACCACTGAATAGCGACTACTGCCAGCTGACCCATCCGAAAGGCAACCCACACACTCTAGTGAAATATACGAGCCACAAAGGCGGATAGGAAATAACTAACCAGGTCCAAGTTGGCCAACAAAAACAATACTGATTACAAGTTGCAAGCCGCTGTAGCTGTTGTTGCTGTTGTTGCTCATTGTTGTCCATTTAAGCCTTGCCAATTTTGGCAACTTGTCGACCACTTGGCGCTGGAACATCGCTTCGACGATCGAGAGATGAGAGCTCCCAGGTTTCAGCTTTGAGTTTTAAGCTTGAAGCTATCGACCGCCCATACAATTTGTTTCCCATATTAATTTATCATTTATAAACGATTACTGTTATATAAATTAAATTGCGCGCCCAAAACAAATTAAACTAATAATAGGAAGCGTTTTTCACGCTTTGAAACGCTTAATGCCATTGGAGGAATCGCCCATCACACCGGTTACTGTGTAATTATTGACTTAGTCTTTGACTTTGTGGGAAGCCGACCGACATCGTTGGATAATTCGTAGAACCGATATGGAAATATATATATATATATATATAGTTATTGGGAGAGAGACGTTGGTTTGGCACTTCCGCCCCCCGATTAGCTGGCCCAGTTTGCTTTTTGGGCTACGCCACTCCACTTTCTAGATACCCAATATCCATTAGCCAAGTTTTTCGCCATTTATCTGAAAACAATTTCTAGGGCGGCTTTGGCCAAATTTGGCGGCTGGCAAAGCCGATTACCTTGGCCCGACTTGTCAGCAGGTGAAATTTTTATACGCCCGCCTAATTTGTTTGCTTGCCATTTTTTCAGATTATTTTTTGTATTATTATTCTGCATAACTTAATCATAATCGCCGATCTCAGAAATTTGCATTCTTTGCAAGAATCGAAGACAGCAGCAAATTCGTAAAAAAAGCGCAGACAAATAATGCGTCAATAAAATGTCAAGCGAACATCGAAGGTTGAGCAAACAATTGAGGAATGGCGTAAAAAATCATTATTTAATGTTATTACCCTCCCGCACACAAGTAAACAAATAAAACATTAGTGCAAAGAACACTGTGAATCAGGCGGGGTCTCGAAAATATTTTATGTCACGGACGAAATTTGGATGCCTTATGGATGGCTAATATCAATCAAACCGATGGAAACGTACTTACTTGTTCGTACAACAAGCGAATCAGGCCTTATTTGAGCGCCAATTATCGGCTAATAAAGCCTCGTTTAGAGCTTCACAAGTTGCATAATACTATACTACTCAGTGATCAGTGGGCAAAAAGGGTGTATACCCCACCCATTGCTAATTCAGCTCATTTATTTGTGACTTCTTCTGTAGTTTTATTACCCTCGACCACGAGCATAAATATTTATTTGATGGCGAACGACATGTGGCAGCTTGGCTTTTGTCTGAGATTTTTATTTGCCCAAGGTCACTGGTTATTCTGGGAACATCTCGCCTGCAGTTGCGGACTCTTATTAAATTTTCGTTAATTTACGAGCATCAGTCGATCGAAAGCGGAAATTCTCAGCTAATCGACGAGATACACATATGCATAAGTTAGAGCGACTGGCTTACAAAATAAACAGCAATCGACTTTTTCTAATCCCTCTGTCTCGAATCAAGTGCCGCCCTGGGTTTTTATTTGATTTTATTTTATTTTCTAATATCTCTAGCTTTTATTGGGTATTTTGCGGTGCTCTGTGAGCAAAGTGTTTGCGACGGCGCCTTTGGGTTTGTTTGTCTGAGCTGCGGTTGCCGTTTTGGCGTTGCGGTTTCCAACTGCCGCCTCGAAAAAAAATTCTATTAAGGCCCCAAAATCTGCTATTGATTTGCATCTATACGAGCGAGTGGATTGCGGATTGCCGATGGCCGGGCTCTTGAGTTTGGCATTTGCGGGAACTGGAACTTGTTTCACCTACATTGTTTTACGTTTCCGCAGCTGCGTGTGCGGCTAAAAGTATCTTTGTATCTCGGGTTCGGCGGGCTGTTCTTGCTGCTCTCTACACTGAGAAGAAAATAGCTCAATAAATTCAATTATGTGTTCTACAAAACATTGTTTCAATATTAAATATTTTCCAATCACGGTTATTTTCGATCTCCTTGTCTATACACTTAGCCAAATTGCGCGCGACACCAAAAGTGGCTTAAACAGCCTATCGGTCCAAGGTTCATCGGAAGAAACTCATTTGAACTTTGCTACCAAAAAGCGAAAATCCAGAGATTTCATACCTATTATTTGGTGGGCCCATCAAAACACCGCCGCAGCCAATTACAAACCGATCAATCACATCGATCGTCCCCAAATGGGGCGGACCTTAGACCCCAAACCGACTGTCTGAATATAACTGTAACGGAAAAATTACAATAATTTATGCGACCGCCTCAACGGCATTACAATAACTCAAGTAATAACAACACGGTCATTGGTGCTAATAAAGCGCTCTCCGCTCGCAAAAGTGCGTAATCCAAGTTTTTGCCATAAAACGCCGAGTGGGAGACAAAGCCAATGCCAATGCTGTGATCACTGGGATAAGTAAGTTTGCGTTGGGAACTTGGGGTACCCAACGTACGAATAAAGAAACAAAAACTCATAAATTCATTTGTTTTCATTAAGCAACAGTTTTTTTTTTTTATTTTTGGCGGGTAGAAGGGGTATGCCGTATACCTATAGGCCTCAGACAGGAAGGAAACAAGCCATCGAAACGTGAATGCTCTTCAAATCGTGGGTGCGTAATTTTTGCACCACTTTAAACGCTGTCCAATCGCCGTCGATTTGTTTACTTTGGCCAATTGTGTGGTTGTGAACATGTGAACAACAGCATTCAGACTTCGTTTTTGTGCATAAACAATGGGGTAGGAAATAATTGTGATAAGTGCCGGCTTTGCTTAAATCAACTGTTGATTAGGAAGATTTAATTTAAACTGTTCCTGAAATCTTATATCAAAACAAAACTAATTAACTGGCATATTTCTTTATTAGCCTTATGTTCACTTAGGATCTATTTATAATTCCTGGCGATAGTGTTAGCCAAGAATTTATAGGTCAGCTACTTAAAAGGAGATAGTGTGGACATGCCCATCTGGACGTATCCAGAAACTGAGTTTGCCAATGCCACGCACGTACGCGGATGTCCGTGCTCAATACCCATCCCAAATCCATATCCAATCCCGGTTCCCATACGGCGTCGATAATCGCCGATAGCCGAACTCCCCCAAAAAGTAATTAAGCACGCTGAATGGGCATGCAATGGACTGGAGTTTTTAGATTTTGATTTTTGATGCGGAGTTGGGGTAAATTGGGGGAGATAGGGAAATGCCCTAGCCTGGGGGCCTGAGACCGAGTTTTATGGCGCCTATCAGCACAGCCATCGATCGTATGTGCTTTGTCAAATTGAAATTATGCACAGCTAAGACAGCTGATCTTCAGCCAGACAGATGGAGAGATCACTGGCTTATGTAATTGGAAATGCGCCTGCGGGATCTGGGCGCTACGTATGGGTTGCAATCGGATTGGATTTGAGCTGGAAATTGGGAGCGAAGCCGTCAAACGAACGCTGACAATTGCAGACAGCTAATAACTTGGACGGGCAATGAGCGATGAGAAATGGCAAATTGCACTGATCACTGATCACCGATCCCCGATCGCCGGCTCCTCATGCAGACACTTCCTCGTGTAACAGCTTAAAAATAATTTGCACAAATAAATCAAAGTCATAAAATGCACAGAGCTCCGAGGATCGAAGATCAGCCAGCGATCGCGATCACCAGCTATGACTGCAAACTCCCAACACTCCACACTCCGTGGCAATCCAATCCAATGGCAAAAATGTTGCAATGCTTAATGTTGCTGATTTTTGCTTTGGCATCGCATAAAAGAATTTAATGAAATTTAATGAAAAGCTACACGATCGCAGACACGACCGCTACATTTGCACTTTGTTGCAATTGCCGTCGCGATCGCCGTCTGCTGTGAATATGAATTTGTCTCTAGGACATTTTCGCAATTAATTGAATTATCGTCGTGAATGGCAAAGGCATCCAAAGATCGATTGGGGTGCAATCAAATGCGATCCGATACGATACGATCCGTGCGATCGGCAGACATGTGTCCGGGGCATGTGTATCTGTATATCTGTACTTTTTTATGGCATTTTCGGTTGCAACTGCAACTTTGCAACAAGAATATGGCATTAGCATGGCTGGGCGATCGTTGGGGTGTGGCTGTTGCAATTGCATTTGCGAATCACTTGCCACAACCACAAGCCGCACCGCACCGCACCGTAAGGTTAGAGCCAACCCGACAAGCTATTAAAATCAGCCACGCTCCATTAGAGCCACGATGCCGACGGAGCTGGCAGCGCTGTCAGCGTCATTTACGCCTAATTAAACAAATTATTGTATGCTTGATGCTCAGAGCGCTGCTGCAAGTGGCTGTGCAAATTGCGTTTGATTCGAATCGCGCATACGCCGTGTGGCCCATGCCACGAAATCTCACAATGAAATCTTAATTGCGAGACAATGGTCGTAGTCAGCTAAAGCGCTTACCATTTTATAAATAGCCCAAAGCGAGCGCATAAGCAAGCCAACAAGAAGACAATGCAACAAAATAGTTAAGTTAGTGCTGGCAAATATCAGGTTTCAATTCAGTTACAAGTTCACGAGGCAACAATAAGGTGGAAATTGTGAGGAGATCGCCCCAAAGTGCAAATACCCTTTTAATTATTAACAAAAAGTTTAAAACAGAAAGTAAGGAAACATTTTAAAAAGAAATGAGACATTTTCAGGCATGCCTATATTTTTAATGTGTTTCTATGCTATTTTCAATATTCAAAATATTTTAAAAATATTTTGAACATATTTCTTGGAAGGCTTGCCGCATGTGGCACAACTTTTCCGCCAGTGTCACTGCCACCCAGTGTTAAAACAACAAAGCCAAAGCAGCGGCGCTGTGGGCGATGCGGCTGCCTGGAGATCAGTGGATGTATCTCACTTACTCGGCTGCCCCTCATAAGCTGGCCAATCTGTCTCGGTTTGTGCCCCAAAAAAAGAGAGGAAAATGGAGAAAAAAATAACAGCAACGACCGCCAAACATGGACCAACAAATTCGCCAGTCACGTGGTGTGGCCTGTGCCGCCAAAGAAATGGGAGCAATGCGCATGGTTTTTTTTTATATTTACGATTATGTATTTATTTTGATGTCCAATGCAATGTAGTTCAAGTTCGAGTTGGCGCTGTGATGAGGATCGCTGCGATTGTTGTGGATCGCGGATCGGGGATTGGGGATTGAGGATTGTGGCCTGTGGATGAGGGAATTGCGCAAGTGCAGCGACTGGTGCCTAAAAGGTGAAAAGTAACGAAGCCACTTGGGCTGGCCTTTAATCTCGACTCTATATACGATTGTCTGTCTGTCTGTCAGAACAGCGCTTTTCACGCTTGTCACCTGATATCTTTTTTACCCCCTCGGCACTTAATTTATGCAGTCTGTATGGGCTTTGTTTAACTTGGTTGTTCTAACGATAGTCAAGTGCAGCTGCTGGGGATAGATCTGCAAAATGTCGAACTTACATAAATGGCAACTGGTTGCCCAACACTAAATTGAGATAGCACAGAAAACAAATTTCACTAGATTTATAAAGTGCGAACTTATTTATACATTAAAAATGAGTTACATATTAAACGGCTATATTTCTTTAGTTTAAAAAGTAACTCAAATTTTATTAAACACTAATTAGTTATGATTTAAAATACAAACCTTTTAGCTCCGCTATATTTTTTCTAGAATAATTGTTCATAATTGATGACGCCAAATTTCTTCCTCTGTGACTCATTGCCACCATTTGTGGGCGCCCAATGACAAGTTGACTTTGTGGCACAAAGGCGATAAACTCGCCTAATCTCGCGGTCTAAATATAGTATCAAGATGTATCGATAAGCCATGTATGATCTACGAGTATTCATGCGGAAGTTCGGGCTCAGATGCCGTAAACCACAATAGCAGTTCGTGTGTGCTGCGCGCTCCAACAAATGTTTGTGAAGGACAAACGGCAGAGATACCACGCAAAAATAATACAAATTGTGGCAAGTATCGCACTTAAATCGCTGCAAAACCAGCTGAGCTGCTCCCCAAAAGCCAAGAAGCTGACTAATCATTTTAGCGCGTTTTCGAATCCATGAATGAAGTGAGGAAAACAATTCCAGCCCACACACACACACCGACTATTTTGTTGGAAGCAAAAAAAAAGAGCTAAAAAGCTGAGCAGCTGAAAACTTGAAATGCGGCAGTGGCGGCAACTGAAACCACAAGTCAATGTCAAAGCGGTGGCAGCAGCATCCAAATCCATCCGAGCGGCAAACGCGAGAATCTGAATCTGTGCAGCCTGCATATGGCCAACACTTTTCAAATGAATCAGCGATGCACTGGAAAAAATATTCTATTATTCAAGCATTTCTCCAAAAATAAATGGGTCATTAGTAGACAGTTTAAACAGTAGTTGCTAATGCCATCTGTTCTTAACTCGATCAATCTTAATAAGCCCATATAATCTAATATAGAAAATTTCATTGTTTAACTATAAATTGATATTAACTTTAAATTTTCATGGCTATCTATGCCAGTTGGTCCTAACTTAATTTTGTGTGTACCCTTTTCAGTTTGGGCCAAAGTATGTAGGTTTCCGTGGCTCACTTCTTTTGTGTGTCTTTCGCTTTGTGCTCATTGTTCGGAGCTTTGTGTCTGTTTGAACTTTTGTATTTTGACAATTCAAAGTTAAGGTCAACAAGGGATTTGAAATGCTGCAGCGGTGCATTGAACCTTTTTGGCAAGCGATCTCAGCATAATTAGCGCTCATTGTCGATTGGCCCTGGGTCTTTTTGGCCGGCATGCCAGGTAACTTTATTTCTCAAATATATTTTGTTTTTTTTTTTTTTTTTTGGGGCACTCAAGTGGACATTGACCACTTTACACGTACATTTGCATGTCGCACAATTTGTTAAATATTTTTTTCTGGGCACCTGTAAATGCGGCCAAACTTGTTGCATGTTTTGGGTGCTGTCATAAGTGCATAAGTGCAAGCCTTTGAACATATTTATGCACTTTGGTGGCCCCAGAATTTCTGACACCTGCACCATGCGAACGCTTGGA
Source organism: Drosophila simulans (assembly GCF_016746395.2). Lineage (NCBI taxonomy): Eukaryota > Metazoa > Arthropoda > Insecta > Diptera > Drosophilidae > Drosophila > Drosophila simulans. The sequence continues at coordinate 6,981,713 of NC_052522.2, forward strand.
AATCCATGACCCGCCAATAAATAAAACTTTCGCTTTTCCATTGTGTAAATAAGCGTGAAAATGGCCCATTAGCGCCTTATATTTTATAGGCTTAAAAAACGGGCACAGACCCAATTTTCTGATACCGAACAGCGTGTTTGCTACGTTTTCACACTTTTTACGGCGCTTGCGTAAAGATCCCCTCAAATTCGAAAACGCAAGCTCTAAAACAATAGAAAATTTTCCAATGAAGCGGCTTTTGACACATTTGATGGGTTTTTCACTGGCAGCCAAGTGCACAGCTCTGTCATTGCCAGTTGAGTCCATTTAACCCGAAAGTCCGTGTGACTGTGAGTTCATAAATTCTCATCAATGGCAAACAGAGTTGGGGGAGTTCCCCCCAGTGTGTTCATTCCCCAAAAATTGTGACTCTGCCCGCTTTTCGCTGTCAGATGTCAACTAGCGCCACGCGGCGAACCCAATGAAATCCAATCAAGAAAGTCACGGATAATCTCCCTTTTTAAATGGGGATGGGGGTCTTCGAAGAGAACAAATATTAATAGAAATATAACATTTCACTTGGACATTTGTAGATTACAAAAAAATATTTAACATTTTCGGTATTCATATTCTTTAAATAAACATAGATCTCAATTAACATAAATCAAGAGTACAGACCGACTTTACAAATATCCAGTTGTTACATAAGTAAATAATAATATTTTTACTAGCCAGCAATATTACGTATGTTTTGTTATCGTTAAAGCCAGTGAAGAAGATACTTCTGGTAGATTTCGAAATTTACATAGTCATCACAATACGACTCTATCCCATTCAAAATAGAATCATCTCAGTTTTAAACAAGCTTCGCTTTTTGTGGGGTCTTTGCGGTTTTGTGATCATCGAAATGCAAAACCTACGCACTACTTTACTAATTTTTCGACTGTTTTCTGGACCCGTGGGCTGCATCTCATTTATTTTCGTAGTCAAATGTTCTTTGTTGACCATACAATAAACACGCGGAGCAAATCATTAAACTTATTTGCTTTGTTGTGGCTCTTGAATTTGGCTGTTGAACGCCCACGAATCCGAATTCGAATCTCAATCTGAGTCTGAAGTGGATGAGGTTGTCCAGTTTCCCAGTTGGCCAGCTGGTCTGCGATTACCTTAGCAGCGGCTAATTGACGAATTAAGTCAAGTAAGTGCAAATGAGGCGTACTCCGGCCACGCCCTAATTGCTCAATTTGCGACGCCTCCGAGTTGCGACCTTCGCGTCTGCCACTTAAACTTGACATATAACCGAAATTTGCAAGGCAGTATCCTTTAACAATGATTGTACAGCTCACGAGAGTGCCTTCCACTTTTTGGCCCCATGAATGAGTCGCATCGAATTGAAAATGGCAATCCGTACATATATATTAAGGCTATAAAATGTATCCCAATTTCAAGTACGCCGCCGTTTCGCAGCTTGAGTTTCGTATTTTTAGCTCATATTGGAAACACATGGCGCTGTAAAGATGTTTTTACCGATTTTAGAAGTCATAAGGTCAATGCTGAGCGCCAAGATCGTGTTTTGATTGCAACTCGTCGTGTTGCGACTGCTGCTGCTGCGAGATGTTGCTGCTGATGCGTCGTCAAGTGTTATGACTCCAAGTCGCTCTGTTTTTCTGTTTTTTTCCCATTTCAATTTACTGAACTCAAAAGCTGCACAACAAAGAGTCTGTTCTGTTTTTCAGTTCGGTTCCCAGACACATTCTCACAATTGCGTGGCGTTTGTTGATAAGCAGCTTGGCTTATAAACAACTCAAATGAAGTTGCTCCGTCTGAGATTAAACTATTTGAATCAAGAGATCAAGATGTTCGCTGCGGCTGACAGGGATAAATTATGCTATTAGCCTAATGATACTTTTGCCAAGTTTCCATATTCGAAGCACTTTTATCATCAGCATTTACTATTGAGTGCCAAACACTTTTCTCAATGGCTGTTTATTTTATATTTTATGTTTATGTTTATTTATTTGGTGTGCCTTTGTGTGCATACATCAGCATGCAAATTCAATGCGGCGATGACGCCTGCCTGCAGCCATAAAAATTCAATAAAAACTTATGAAAACTGTGCAACAGTTGCTTTTCGAGATTAGAGCTGCAGTCACACCCGTTCCAAAATGCTGATAGAGTTGAAAAAAAGCCGAAAAAAAACCCAGAGACGACCACTTTGGCCGGCTGCAGCTTCATTTGCTACAATTTGTTACAGGTGCCAGACATCAGAAACACATATGTGGAACGACCTTGCGCCTATTGCAACAGCCAGTGATGTGGCCACGGTAGTTGCTCTTCAGCTGTTTACCTTTGTAGAGATCTCCTCAAGCACTTGTCTTGATTTCCCAGCCAAGTTGGTCAAGTATCCTAGACACGGTTTTCCTGCTGATGAGCAGATGAATTCCGCGGCCCAACCCAAGTGATTTGAAAAGCGGCCTAGAGGCCCAGCCCAGAAAACCTGCAGTTTGCACAACATTTAATCACATTTAGCCATTCGCCATAGCCCATATCCAATACTGCATGCCCCATACGCCCCGTGGGCCACCGCATAATTTATACAACAATATTATAATGTCGCGAGACATTGAAAACGATCGCGAGTCGGAGAGACGGAAAACTTTTGAAATTCGTGAATTATTACTTGCACTTTAACATGGCTGCCAGCATCGTTGCGATGACGAGGTGAATATTTCCACAATGGCAGCCAGCAATTTGTGGGCATGTGGTTGACATTTTATTGACGACGCCAGTGAGTCGCCACCTGTCCTCCGGAGGGGCAAGTCATTTGCGCCTGTCAACGCCCCGCTTTTTACCCGAAACGTTGTGGCAAGATAAATGGCCAACTCAAATTCTAATTAGACTCCGGCGCATTTGTTATGGGGCGGGTTCATTAACATTTCGGCTGCGAATTCGATTCCCAGGCATATGTTCCCTTTCGCTGATTTCCCTTAAAAACAAAATAAAAACAACTCAATTGGCTTTTAGGTGGCTGCTGTTTTGCAATAAATAGCAACAATAATGCGATGTCCAGCACGTTTGCTGCTTGCTTGGTTGGCTGGGCTAATGGCACCAGTTTACAGATAAGCATTATTAATTTATCGTCCTATCACTCTGGGATGTTAAAAGTGTGCGGGTGTTGAGCTAAGTTATCTAGAGTCAGCAGCACACTAGCTCACAAAATTCAAATTATATTCAATGCAAGGGATTTTAAATTTATGCATATCACACATATCTCGATATTTGTTTCAAATCCTGCTAATGCTCACTACTACCTTAAATAACATCGTAGGCTTACCAAATCAATTATACCAATCTCGAAGATCTGTAAGATACAAGCTCGCCTTATGAAACCTAATCATATATATCTATCTTATTAATCTGTGCCATTTCACAATGGCATGCCAAAATTGCCAGTTTTTTATCGACTAGATCGCAGTAAAATAAAAGCGAAGCCTTTAAAGAGCGAAATTTACATAGGTTAACTACGAGATTACTATCATTCGCTAATTGGTAGAGCTCATAGCCCAGTTGTGTGACACAGTGTAGATCTACATTCAGCGAAATCCGAATGAGAAAGCGGGCGGAGAACAAGATACAAAGTGGCGAATGTATCTGTGTTTCGATTGAGAACTCGTTTTCTGTTTTCCTCCAGAGAATTCGCCCATCCACTTGAGTGGATTATCGGAAATATCATGTTAAGTGACGGACGGACGACAATAAGGCATATCGCAAGGATGTCACTTTGTGATGTCTGTCCATTAATTGCGAAGTCGTTGTATGTGATTTCATTAGCGCACAGCCTATGTATCTCTGCTGTTTTTTTTTTGTTTTGTTTCAAAAAGTCATCTCAATGGGAATGAAAACAATAGCAACAATGGCAATAACATGAGCATTTAGCGCACACACAAATTATAATTTCAAATAACGCAAAGTGCCACTCGAGATCGGGGCTCTTAACAAGAATGTTAAGCATTTTATCGGCGCTCTTTGTATTTTAATGAAAAATCGCATTTTAATATGCGCGCGAACCCAAATGACAGACATTGTCGGTAGTTTAGACGGCGACTAATCGAAAGTAAACAAATTAACGAGATCGTTTTTGCTGGTAATTGAGATGCCGATCTAGAAGGCGGAACCCGTCGCCATTGCCAAAGGTTGCCTTTGATCGTGCCTCCGAAACGTAATCCCAAAATCCGAAAACGAAAACCGATAGAAAATTCAAAATCTGTTACGCCCCTTGGCGATTGCTTGGTCGGAATTAATTTATGACAATTTCAGCTCGGTGCCCCGAGAAGCGATCGTAAATTAATTAAATGGCTATCGAGCAGGGGTGGGTATAGGACTGTAAAGCCCACAAGATATGGAACAACGCGTGACAGGGCGAGAATTGAAGGGTCTAAATCATCGGAAATGCAATCACAGCTTGAACCCAACTAACTGAATTTTCCACTGTTTTTCCCCCGTTTTTTCAGATTCAGAACACGAGCAGCGTTCGGCATGACGTGAACTGCTTAGATATTCCATGCGAGCACCCCAACCTTTGCAACTAGCCGCCCCAATCGATCGTCTCACTGCGATTCGATCCGATTGCTGTCCCCCCAAAACTAAAGCGTCCACTTTGGGGACGTGATCCGTTCCAAGAAGAGAACCCCTCCGAAAAAAGTAGAAACTAAACACCACAAGCCACCACGATGGACTCACGCATCGGCCTGGACTACATTGTCGAGAATCGTGACTACATTGCCAAGCTGGGCGCTGCCCTGGACACCCAGAATGCCACCGTCAAGAAGCAGGTCTTCGAGCTCCTCTCCGCGCTGTGCGCCTACAGCCCCGATGGATATGCACGTGCCATCGAGACCCTAGAATTTTACAAGGTAAGTGGGGATACAAAGCATTTGATGGGGGGAGAAACTATTAGGAAAAACACTAATGAATACCCTATCCAGGATGTATCTAAAATGTTAAATTTTTTCTAATTCAATCGCAATATCCTTGCAGAATCTCAAGAAGCAGCGATACCGCTTCAAGATTGTCATCAACGAACTGGAGCTGTCGAGTGCCGCTGCCCATCCGCCCCTGGACTACCAGGCCGCCCTGCTGGCCTTCATCAACTGCGTCATCATCTCGGCGGCCACTCTACAGGAGCGGATTCGCATTCGCAACGAATTTATAGGTGAGGAGAGCGATCGATTCCCATAATACGATATCCAAATAAAAATAGCGTGATAATTTGCTACAATGGAGATAAGCCCGCCAAAAGTCAACGGGTTGTTCCCCTGCGATTGTTTGGTGCCATTGGTGTTGTCTTCGATTTCATTGATTTGATTGATGTGCCCGCTGATCCAGTGCCATTACCCTTGACCGTATGTGCCCGGCTGGCTGTTTGGCCAATACCCATACATATAAATAAAGTATACACATACACTGTTTGCATGTCCCCTTCCCATATTAATTCATATTTCAGGCAGCCACACCAGCGACCCTCGGGGGCTGCTCGTTGACTTGAGGTTAGATAATGATAGGTTCGAAGAGCCCCAAAATGCCGAAATCGCCTTTTGTCGAACCGAGTAACCTTAGCACGTGCCGGCGATTTAGAGGCGCGTCTTTAAGCCATTAAATTGCCCACTGCGAGTCATTTGAACTGGAGCTGCTGGAAAATCGGTCAAACGAACATTGTTTACTTATTGCTGATTTATTAATTGTGGCAAAAGTTGTCGGGTCATTGAGGACGTTTTGATTGCAGGCACAGATTTTGACAATTAAATTGCTGATTTGTTGACTTGCTGGGTAACTGTAAGACTTTTTAATGCTCATTTACACCTTAATGATTCGTGAAATAGCCTTAAAAAGGTGCACTTAACTTTATCTTCGATCGCTGTTGATCTACTTATGCAAGTAATTCGATTAATCCCACGTTTATGTACATTTGTGCAATATTTATGATTTTTCAGAAACTTTTGAACATTAAAACATAAAAAGTTTTACAACAACTTCAAAGTTGTAAGACAAAGGAACAAATCGAAGATACGTGACAAATTTTTGGATGGTTGGCATAGATAATGATTTGCTTGTTTATGTCGCTAGAGTTGAACCCCAAATCGTGTTTGTAGTTAGTTTAGTATTATGTTTCGAACGTGCCCCAAAAGTGCTGCAACTTCGCTGAACCCCTTTAAATTTAATACTGCTCCATGTGCAGATGAGTTGCAAGGGGAGAACAGGCGCCCAATGAACAAAATGTACTTTATATGTATGTAACAAGACGTCTGTTGACAAACAAGGGACTCATTTACATCCTGTCAGTGGCAGATGCCACTCCCTTTTTCATCGGCGACTCGGCGTTGCAAGTTGTTCAAAGTTCATGAACTGCCTACGAACTCCATCAACCCCCGAACCCCTTAGCGACCACCAACTTGGGCTGACCTCCACCTCCTTATACAGTCAAGCTTCAAAAATATAGATAATAATAGGTAGAAATTAATGTTCCGTAAAATTAAAATTAAAAACAAGATATATATGTTCAATACCATTAGTTTATTTTTTATATAATATTAACATGAAAATATTTCAGTCGTTAAGATCTGTTGTAAATTCTGAGTTAAATACAGAATCATTCCATTATAAAAGACCCCCACATTTTTCAACAAGTGCGCCTTAGGAAGTTCCCACTGTACTTGCCAGTCGTCAACCCGACTCCCTGACTTTGATTGAGCGCGGTTGTGCGTGCGTGGTGGCTCTTATGCTCGCTGCTCCTTCTGCGCAGCCGCAGCACCACCGAAATGTGGGGCTGCACTTGCCTGCGAAATGGGGGGCGGGGTGGGGGGTTGGGTTGTATTGACGGGGCAAGTTTACCGAGAAGCGGCGTTTTTATTGTTCTTAATTAAAATAAATTGAGCTGCGCTTTTTCAGCATTACAAGAGCGCAGTGACAAAAGCGAAGTAGTAGCAAGACAAATTCGAAATCTCAACGGCTGTGCACAAAATGTAAGTCACGCCCACCCGCGAATGCGCCCCAAACATCGATTCCCATTCCGATGGCTCCTCCTGGGGCATTCCTGAACGACACATTTGACAGGCAACGGCCGCATTTCGTTTGGCAATGAATCGAAGTATTCAGTTTCAAGGCTGTTGGCCCGACTTTGACTTTGTCTTTCCAGCTCTTTTCAGTTCTTTTCAGTTTTCTCGGCCCACTGTTTGAACTTCCAGGAACAACGGCCAGCAACGGCCCTTCAAATATTTGCATTTTTCAATTCAAAAAGTCTGCGAGGCTCTCGCTAATGCCACTTAAGTGCCCAATTATCGGCTCGGAATCATTCCCATTCTCCGGACAACTAACCCACCAACCAACCGAACAACCGACCGATCGTCGGACCAACCATATAGCCATCATATCTGCTGTATGTCATCTGTCAGGCTGGGAGGCATATTGTTGGGGAACGAGATTTATGCCCCATGATTTTCCACTTTGGCACGCAACAGTTTTTCCCATAGTCGACCATAAATTTATTTGCTCAACTGTTTCGCTGGCAAAATTCAATTTCAATTGATTTATAAATCATCAACAGATTTACACCATTGAGTGGAATATTTAAATCGTTAGTGGAGAATTGATTTTCGAGCTGTTGAGTTTCTTTGGCCACAGCCTGGCATGTTATTAAACAATTAATTGTGCACTTGGGCGTGTCCCCGATCTCAACTATTGTGCGGCACATAAATACCCAATCTTTTGGCTGCCGGGCATAGATGGTCAATCGACCTCAACTGAGAACAAATACTAATACAAATACTTCATAATAAAATAAAGTATGTAAGGTGGTAGTCTTGACTTCCAATGATCATTGATCTCTCCTTCTAGTTGGGAGCTCTCAACTTCCGAATATCCAATAAACAAAAAAACACAGATCGGGACAAAGAAACTTTTACTACACACTCACACACGGAATCGCACACGCATTTTAATTGTACGCCTTTTATGGATTTCAATTTCAAACAAATGAAATGACAGCGCAGCGAAAAAGTCGTAAAATGAAATTATGAACGTCAAGGCACCAAATAAGGCTGATCGAGGGGATCTGAGGGACATGCTATATGTGCTATATAGCACAGAAGCGACAACGACTTTCACGAGCTTTTTTCGCAATTAAATTTTTATTATTATTATTAGTATTATTTGTATTTACAACTCACGGATAGAAGTGTGCCTCTGTGTACGAGTGCATAAATTGATCGCTGAGTGCGCCAATAAAAGCAAAAAGGCGAAAAAACGAGCTTGACCGGAAGTCGGTCGGGATTCAGTGGACATTGGGCGGGTCTGAGTTGACTCGCTGTCTATGGCAATCCCGCTTGTCCAAAGGGGCAACGAATCATCACCACATTAGCCACACAAAAACTGGGTTCAAATTTTAGATATAATTCTGAAAATATAATAATAGCTTTAAAGTAAGAAATATAATATAATAATAGCTTAAATGGCTTAACATTTTTTGTAGTGTAAGTCAAAGATCCCATCAAAACCGCCCACAATTCACAAATTTCTCCTTTGTCTTGCAGGTCTCAAAGTTTTGCCGCTGCTCAATAACCTAAGGTGAGTTTTGACTTGAAGTGCATCGATTAGGAGGACGCTCATCGAAATGCCAAAGACGAGACATATTTAAGCACCCAGATTTGCTGAGGGCGTCGCTCATAGTTCGACGCGATCGTGTGAAGTTCAAATAAATAAAAGAGTTGGGTGAAAAACCCTGAAAAGGCTCCCACAATCGAGCGATTGAGTATCACAAACAGTTTAACGATTGCCATTTGCTGCCTTTTATGTTTTATTCGAGTCAGACGCACATTTAATTTGCATGGGACTACATGGCGATACGATAAACAAGACAAGATCAAGGTATTTGCTGATTTTGAAATCGTTTTTAATTTTCTGCCAAAAAAAAAAATTAAGAAAAAGAGGAGACGATCTGGGGGCGGATCGCTAATGACCACTCAAGAAATTGCTGGGTTGATTGTCAAACGTTCGTCAAACTGGAGGAGATGACCATTTGAATGGATGATCGGGCCTTATGCAAATAATTTGCGCCGCTTGCGAGCAAACCAATTAATTCAATATTTAATTAGTCAACAATAAATCAATTAGTCGGATCTGCGACTCACCCTTCAAAACGGGTTTGTTTATGGCCCTCTGCTTGACAAATTTGTGGCTCTCGAAAACGCGAGAGAACAAGCATGCTGACAAACTAGCAAATTCAATTAATTTTGAAAATAGTTCAAGCCCAAATGCGAACAATAACAAACAAGCTGGCTGATTCCTCAGCTTGTCAGTTTGGAGCACAGAGTTGACTAATTGATTGTCCCGGCCCATTTGTCTTGTGGCATTTTTCCATTCCCAAACAGACGAGGATCCCCCCTTCAGTTCTATTGTTATTAAAATTTTAACGCGCACACATCAACGAAATGCGTAGTTTGCTGGCGCTATTTAATTTATTTGGAATTTCGAATCAACCTAAACGTTTTCATTCAGCCACATAGCGCTTTGATTTGAGACCGCCTCTTATTTTATTTGATTTGGAGGAGATGGAGAACCATTGAGATTCAGTCGAGTCTCGATTCTGCGTAGCTTGGAAGCTGTCCAGATGCTTTAAGCGGCTTTTAATTGTTCTCCTACATAATATGTTCTAATCGAATCGAAATCCGAATCTAAGTTGTTTATCAACCCGAGAATGATGGATGTGTGCTAGTATCGAATTACCGTCAAACTCATAAATGTCTGCTAAAAATAAACTCCAAAGTATCGCATTTCAGGGGGATTGTTAGAACCGTGTCAAGAATAGACATTTTCGATTACTGAAGTATTTTTATGGAGTGTCCAAAGAGTCGGAAACACAATTGGAAACCACAGTTTGGGGATCAAGGCACCTTATTAATATAAGACCTTATATATTTCTGGTCTTTATACTCTAATAGGAAACGTAGCTAAGCTGTTTTGCAAAAGTCCATCTTATTAAAATTAGTTTAAAAGGATTCAAAACTAAGATTCTTTCAATATTAAGTTAAAAGTTAACTTGGATTTCCACCACTTTGACTTTTCCCTTTCGCTTAGTTGAAGCTTCCGTTTAAAGTTTTGTAATTTGGCGTTTTGGTTACCCAATTTCCTTGTGCCCCCGCAAGTAAGTAACTCCCAAAAGCCCTAAACAACTTCCGTGACGGACCAAAATAGAAACTGCTGGCCAAAACAACAAAACAAAGCGGAGAATCACGTGCTAGTGTCCGCGTGTCCAATGTGCACGATGGATGTTGACGAAGTTGCTCCGGAAAATGAAAGAGGCCGCCTTGGGCGCTTCGCAAATGGTGAGGAAAACTCCTGCGCGCGCAGCACGTGGCCGCCAAAAACAACAAGGACTCGGATTTGGCGACGAGGCTCTCCGTGCCGCCAAAGCGCCAAGTCGTGGCCATAGCTCAAACATTGTATAGTGCCAGGCTGTCTCGTCCTCGTTATTGCCATTCTGGCCGTTCTCTCGTTCGAACCGCAAAAGCGATTGGGGCAAGCAATTAAAACGGGCAACAAAAAAGTGCTAGTCGATGTATGGATATCAATTGTCAAAAGGCCAAAAGCGGAGCTGCCAGCAAGGACATTGCGCAAGGCTAACGATTTTGCACGCCGCGTGTGAAATGATGTGCCTGTAGAAGCGAGTTTTTTATTTTTTTGATTGCCAAGGCTGCTCGAGGCAGGCAACGTGGAGTCGTCAGCATCGCCCTCGCCGCCGCCATCGCTCTCATCGGAGTCCGCCTCATCGGCGTCATCCGTTTCCGGTTTCGCTTCCACTTCCGTGACGCCATCGCCATCGCCGTTGCACCTGCAGCGGCGGCTCACATTTTGCGGCTCGCTGTCCCGTTACAGCTGCGCCGCCTTGCAACTGGTGCAGAATCTCAAGTGAGTGTGCAGCGGGTCGAAGGTCCTTTTGCATCTGCCCACCCCCTTTTTTGTTGGCAGCCTCCGGAGGTTACTCAATGTCAGAGGCGGAGTTTGTTGTTCTCTATCGATTCTGGCAAGCGTCGACTACTTGTGGATAAACCCCTTCCTCCTGTTGGGCCATAAATACATATATATTTATTCATGCATAAATAGGAAATAAATTAAAAGCTAGTGAGTTGTGTCAACACAAAACCTACAAACTACAAATTGCCAGCAGCAATGCCAGCTTGAATAATTAGTGCGGACTGTCGGACGGAATGCCAAGATTTTCCAGAGCTTAACCCTCTAATTGCCAGTGATTATCATTGCTACATTCTGCATTACAGAAAAGTCGCACAAAGTGTGGGCGATATCATTGTACAATTGGACGTATTCGTGGAGCAGCAGGAATGCGACGAGGCCCAGAGCCTTCAGGCGCCCGATGGCATCAATCTCAACTCGCACCTTGATGTCTTCTACGCGATTTTGCGACAGGTGAGTGTGCAACAGGACGTATGTATTTTATTGGTTATTGCGACTGGCATTGTGGAAAACATTGAATCATAGTCATTGCTTTATGTTAATGAGTTTCAAGTGTTTCAGTAACTTATATAGTTTTTTGCTGTAAATATGACATGTTAAAGTTTACATCACATTATATTTCACAGGTGGCTGATACGCCGCAGGAAGTGCCATTCCTCAACATACTGCAGCACCTGCTGCGCATCGATCCCAAGGAGCCGCTCAGCGATATCATCTGGGACACCACTGAGCGTCTGGTCCACCGCGCCACACTCCTCGAGAGTCACGAGGATTCGGTGCGCCTGCTGCGCACGCCCAGTAGCCAGAAGTTCGCCTGCCAGAGCTGTCGCGGCAGCGATGCCAGCAGCCCCACCCGCAAGCCCGCTCAGCCGGTGGGCGTGTCGGCCAAGACGACGCCTCCGCCACCCCCACCACCAATGGCACCCGTAGCACCACCGGCCCCGCCACCTCCGATAAATGGGGCAGCACCGCCACCACCGCCACCGCCCATGATCAATGGCGGCGCCCTGCCACCGCCGCCACCTCCGCCCTCGATGCAAATGGCCTCACGGCCCAGGACACCAGATCCCTTGGCGGCGGAGGCGGTGGCCACTGCCATACTGCTGCCGCAACAGGACACACCCGCTCCCAAGGCCAAGATGAAGACCATTAACTGGGGCAAGATACCGCACAACAAGGTCCTGGGCAAGCAGAACATCTGGAGCATTGTGGCCAGCAATCACCAGGACAGCCCGATGCAGGACATCGACTGGAACGAGATGGAGGGACTCTTCTGCCTGCAAACAGCCAGTGCGCAGGGATCACCAAAGTTGGGACGGGATGGCAGTCAGGCCTCCGCCGGATCCAATGGCTGCGATACACTCGACCGAAAGTCCAAGAAGGAGAGCACAGAGATCACCCTGCTTGACGGCAAGCGAAGTCTGAATGTGAATATCTTCCTGAAGCAATTCCGCACCAGCAACGACGACATCATCCAGTTGATCCGGCAGGGAGCCCACGAGGAGATCGGAGCGGAGAGATTGAGGGGTCTGCTTAAGATAATGCCCGAGGTGGATGAGCTGGACATGCTGAAGGGATTCAACGGGGATAAGGCTCGACTGGGCAATGCCGAAAAGTTCCTGCTGCAGCTGCTGGAGGTGCCCAAGTAAGTTGTTATCCTTGAATATGCATTACTATTATCTCACCTTACCCTTTAACTTGTATAGCTACAAATTGCGGATTGAGAGCATGTTGCTCAAGGAGGAGTTTGCGGCGAATGTGGCCTATCTGGAGCCCTGTATCAACTCGATGCTCTATGCTGGCGACGATCTACTGAATAACAAGACTCTTCAGGAGGTCCTTTACATGGTCGTTGTGGCTGGAAATTTCCTTAACTCCGGCGGTTATGCAGGAAATGCGGCGGGCGTAAAGCTATCATCGCTGCAAAAGCTAACTGATATCCGGGCGAATAAGCCGGGCATGAACCTCATCCACTTTGTGGCTCTTCAGGCGGAGAAACGTAATCCCGAACTGCTTCAATTCACAGGACAACTGAGCAACCTCGAAAGTGCCAGCAAGTAAGTGAATCCTTGATTCATCCCATAAAATGCTATCCTTTACTCAACCTTCTTATTTCTATAGAACAACATCAGAGCAGATCAACAATGAAATCAACACACTGGACGGCAGGATCAGAAGAATAGCCAGACAGATCGAACAACCTGCCACGGATGTGGACATCAAGGAGCAAATGGCCGACTTTTTGCAGGCCGCCGAATCCGAGCTATCCGTCCTCCAAGCTGGCATGAAACAGGTGGAATCAATGCGGCTCAAAATGTCCGAGTTCTTCTGCGACGACGCGGCCACCTTCCGGCTGGAGGAGTGCTTCAAGATCTTCCACAATTTCTGTGATAAATTCAAGCAGGCGGTCAAGGAGAACGAGCGCCGTCAGCAGCAGGAGCAGCAGGCCACGCTCAGGAGGAAGCAGCGCGAGGAGCAGCTGGCCCGCAGAGCCAGGCAGAGTAAGTGCATTCTCTTCTTGGAAGAAATTTATTTACTTACTAAGTTATTCTGCAGTTGGTCAGGCTGGAACGCCAGTTTCCGACTCGGAGCATTCCTTCTTGGGCGATGCTCTCTTCGATCCTAGGGCTAGTCCGGCGCTGAGTCGCCGCCACCTGGGATCCGGAGAGCTCAGCAATGGTTTCATCCGCCTGGAGCAAGACGGCGCCTCTCCGGACATCACACCCAACGGAAGTCTGAGGCGCCGGCGTAGTCGAGTTCTTGCCGAGGAGGATGACCTGATGGAGTTCCTTCGGAGCTCGACGGGTCCTCACCACGATGGACACAATAGCAGGGAGCGGAAGGCGGCCTACGGCAGCTTGGATCGCTCGTGGGCTCGTCGCGCCCGCTCTGGAAGTTCCAGTCGCAAACGACCCGATTTGCTCAACATTGACTTTGGCCTGGATCGTGAACGAGCCAGCTCCCCGGCTCCTCTTCATCAGCAGCAGCAGCAAAATGTCCAGGAGCGACTGCAATCTCCATTGGCCAGTGCAGCTGGAACGCCCACAACTGCAGCGAATACGCCCACGGGCAGTGGATCGGCGATTGCTCAGACGCAGTCTAATAACGAGGATGCGAAACCAAGGTGAGAGATTCAAATAAAGTATCCTATAGTATCTATCTATATATCTATCTATCATCATACATCTAAGCCTTTTCTTCCACATATTAATATACAAATGATTTATTTTACAGAATATCCCGTGAGTGGCGCCAGAAGATCGAGACGTGGCTTCAATCCAACGAGAGCGATGAGAAGCAGAACGAGGAGTACAGGCGGAAGCGTCGACTGGTCAACGCCAATAGGCGATCGCTCGAAAACGAAACTGGTAAGATGCCCCTCACATACTCAGGACCAAATGGATCTTTTAGATACATTCTATGTTCGCAGAAAACGAACGAAAACTGGACCCCTTGCCGGAGGAGAAGATCCTGCCTTCGACGACGACAGCTACGCCAACGAATACGCCTACGACCACGAATCCCACTAACTCCACTAATAGAATGGATCAGGAGTCCGGCAAATACCAGCGCGTCTACGCCGACTGGAAGCCCTCAAGGACGCTGGAGCAGACGGACGTGGTGGCTAATCTGCAGGCCATTGCCGATGCTCAGCCGCACGATGCACTGCGTCAATATCGCCGACAGCGATCGCAGGAACAGTCGAGTCCCATAGCACTGCAATCGATAGCTGAGGAAGATCGTCGAAAGTCCCTTATCCAGAAACAAAGTGAAAGGGACAAGAGCAACGAGCGGTTGCAAATCTATATCAGGCGATCCTCCAGCCGGGAACTGCAGCCCGCGAAGCCGGAGGAGCATCCACTGCCACCCAAGTCACCAAAGCCACAAGTGTCCGACGACACCTTTGCCAGCCTGCTCAGTCACCACAAGACGCAAAACGAGATGCAGGGTTCCTCCAAGGACGTGGATGCGGATAATATAGAGACGCCACCAGTGAGCCGACGGGTCATAGCCACGCCCACCACCACAGTGGTCACGGTGAGCATGACGGACAAACCAAAGGCTGCGACGGAGGAGAAGATCAACCCAGCGGAACAGGATGCGCCGGGTCACTTCGATCGCCATGCCCTGGCTCGCCGCACACGACGCTACAAGAGACCCACGGACTACAGCAGTGGCAATGAGGAGGCCCTGACCACCAGCTCAGCAGAGGCAAAGACTTCTCCATCGAAGCCAGAGCCACCCGCACCCGAGAAGTCCAAGCAGAAGGAGCGCACGATCAACAAGCTGGAGAAGGTGGGTCGCCACATAAGCTCCATCAATCAGGAGGATGTAAGGGAGGCCATTCGGAATCTTAAATCGCCCACGGGAACTCCAGAACGACCTTGGAGTCCGCCGCGGGAGATCACGCCCTCCAAGCTAAAACTGTCCGCCAGTGGTCACCACGAACTGAATGACGAAGGCTTCGAGGAGACTCAAAGTCTTGTGTCGGACACTCCGTCTCACGGAAAGGGCGAGAGCACCAACTCCTCCTGCAACGAGGGTGTAAGCGAGACTCCTGCTCGCCACCGGCCGATGCAGAAGCAAAAGCCCACAACCACCAGCATCACCCAGATGGGCAGTAGGTTGGCCGATCGCCTGCAGCAGGCCAGGATGAAGAGTTCCGGACCCTCAGGATCGACAGCCAGCAAGTCACAAAACCAAATCCCTGCCACCCAAACTGCAACGGTCAAGAGGAGCCTCTCCGCCAGCAGACCGCTGCGCATGCCCAACGGTCAGCCGTTGGCCAGTGCAGCTCCGCTGAGATCCGCATCCGCTGTGAGACGCTCTCCGCAGGAGCAACAGGTTCTTGCCGGCGTGGAGCGGAGCAGTTCGAGAAACAGTCTGCGCTCCTCGCGATCGTCCATCAACAGTGGAGCCTCCACCCAAACTGTAGTGAGACGACTGCCCGCCGTCCAGCGAGCAGGAGCCACTGTGTCCGTTGACTCCTCGCCCAGCAAAAGACCACTGGCCGCGCAGAATCTGCGACCTAGCCAGGGACGTGGAGTCCCCGCCAGCAGGAGTAGTAGTAGCGGCTCGAGTGTGGGACCCAGTGTGATCCTGGTGCGCAGCAAGATGTCCAACACCGCTCCGAAATCGAGTATCCATGGTAGCACCAGTTTTAAGGAAAACCAGTCCCAGTCCCAACCCCAGTCACAGTCCCGAATGAGCGCCGCTCGCAGCGTGGTGCTGGTGAAGAATGCCCTGAACCAGCAGCAGCAGGCCAGGATGAGTGCGAACCCCAGTCCGCAGCAGAGGAGCACCAGCAGCAGTAGATCCGTGAGCAGCTTCATGCGACCCACGGCCAGCAGTGCCACCAAGCGACAGAAGTGAGGGCACGCGGTCCAGTCCGGATCCAGTCATCGTCCAAGTTAACGTCCCAAGTTTACACATGTTACAAACGCGAATGCATCCAACTCCAAGCCGTCCAAGCGACAATTTCGAATTTCTAAGCAGGATCTAAAACACAAATCAGCACATACATAGTTGTTACAGTTGCAATATTTTGAGAAGTTATACAAATCTTAAGAATTCCCTGCACATTCCAAGTCAAGGCCCGCAAATCCCTTATACAAAAGACAACAACTTTCCAACTCTTATATATATTTCAATATATTTGAGCACAAAAAACAGGCATGACAAAAATACTAGCATGTACTACTCAACTAAAACTTAGGATAAGAAAAAAAAAAAAAAATGTTAAAATCGTATTTTCAATATTTAACATATATAGTTATAGGCATTATTCGATTATACGATCACATTAGGAGACTTTTTTATATAGAAGTGCGTTGTTTACAAAGTGTGTAGTTGAAGAAACCAAAACGACAATTACAAATCTTTAAATAAAAGAACATAAGCTTTAATCGTAATAATAAATAAACTATATAACTACGATCAACTAAAGCTAAGCAGCAATCCCATCCAGGGAGTCCAACAGCTCCCGCTGCAGCTCTTCCTGGGGCAGGGCAGTGGAGTTAACATAGTTCTCCCTGTCGAACCACTCCCTGTGGTTCTCCAAGTAGCTGCAAAACCAACAGATTAGCTTAGTGATGGACTAGGGAGGGGTCTCAGACTTACTTGATGAAGGCGTCGAGGTGGGGAAGTAGATCTTCTAGCTTCTTGTTGCTGATCGGCGATGCGTTTAAGAACATGGGCATTTTAACTGCAAGTACCACGATTTAATTTATGTTATAGAATGCGAAAAAGATGGTACATACTCATTAGCCTAACCAGGTGGGGAGCGCCAAAGACCATGGACTTTTCTGGCGGCGATTCCGCTGATAAAAGCCGCCACTTGAATGTTTCGCTCAGAAATCCACGCATCTCCACGGGCAGTTTGTAGGCAGCCGTGTATGGAGAAGTCCTCTCATAGGCCTGCGCAGTGTTTTTCCCGCTGGCGGTGACAATGTAGAGCAGGCACTTTTGCAACTGCTTCTCGTACTCCGGACCGCCGAGACTATTAACTCCGATCTGTCCATTGGTGTCGCCCGACCCTTCTCCCACTGGCGTGCCGTCCAGACCGATCAGTTCCGTGTCGCCGCTGGGATTGATGTACTCGTACGACTTGTTCAATATTAGGCTGCAGTTGCGCATGTTGGCGTCTGTGAGGTAGTTGTGGACGTACTCCTTCTCCTCCTTATACAGCAAGTGGTCATCCACGTGGAACTCAAAGTAGATACGCAATCCGTCTACCACCTCCTTCAGCATGCAGACACTGTTAAAAAGTAAGAGTATGAGTGGTTTGTTAAGTCTAATATTGAGTGGTAACCAACGTGGACATAACGCGATCGTATTCCCGCTCCATTCGGGCATTGCGACTCTGCGTGTTCCTGGCCCTCGAGCTGTCCTGTTTGATGCTAATGGCTAGCTCCACGGCCTGCTGCTTGACGAAGTTCTCCATGATGGTCACGATGGGCACGCGGGCGGGCAGTGCGTGCTGTTTGCCTAGTACCTTGACCATATTCCGATCGTACTCTATAAGCTCTCGCAATCGCTCGCTGACTCGCATCATAATGCGATCCTCTTGTGGCACATGGCCATCGACCGATACATCATTTGTCGTATTGTGATAGAAGGTCTCGGTTTGTCTGCCCCGGTTTCCCTTTAATCGGCCATCGGGTGGCGGGGGTTTCTCCTTTCTCTTGCCACCGCTGTTGTCCCGCGTACGGCTGCCCGCTGCTCGTGGAGTGGGCGCCATTTCGTGCTCCGCCTCAAGATGTCCCGTGTCGAGTGGATCCACTATTGGCTCCTCAACGTGGGCTGCTTTTCCGCCGCGTTTCTTCTTAGCAGATGGCTTATCGGGTGTGCCCTTGTAGGAGTAGTCACCACGACTGTGCGGAAAAGAAGGGGGAACTCGTTAGGGATATATCTATATATATATATCTAGGGGGTTATCTTACATTTGCAGCTTGGCAGCTTCGGCCAGCTCCCTCTGCAACTGGCGATTCTCCTCGGTGTCTTTCAACAGAACGGTGGCGCGTACACAGCGATCGTAGGATGGGCGCCAGCCCTGGAAGTGAATCTTGTACTCGTAGAACCTCAGGCCATGTTCGTTCCGGCGCTCAAAGACGTTTAGCACCTGCGGCAAGTACGGAAAATCGCAGGAAACGGAAAATCATTTGTGAAAACTTCGCCTATGACGTTTGCTTGACATTTCAATGCGCGCGCGTGTATGTGTGTGTTTACCTTGCTGGTGTAAAGAACACGGGCCTTCGATTTATCCGGCTCGTAGCAAAGGACTATCTCGCCCTTGTGAAAAAGCGGGGTCTCGTCCCTTAGCGCCGTCATCACTTGCAGTTAAATGGGACGAAGTTAGTCACTTATTTATACAAAATGTTAAATATTGAATTCAACGTCTGGCGTCGCTGAGATGATATTTATAGCGAATGTTTTTTGCGATAAGCAATTGACGTGGATATCGAATATTTCCTCGCACTTATCGATAACACGTACTGTCGATGCTTGCACGTCTCTAGCAGGCCGGCCTAAAGTGTGACCAGATCAATGCAAGACAAAATGCACTTTTGGCGGCCAATTTAAATCAAATAAATTCATCACCAGTAATTCGATCGTAGTTTTACCTTTTGCCAAATGCTTTTTTAGTTATACGTAGGTTACCCATTTAGCATTTAAGAATAATGTTGATGAACATTTTGTGTTTTTAAGCGAAAACCTCAATAACTTACAAAAAATGTGCTGTCATCCTGGTTGCTAAGGACAAGAAAAACCAAAACAAAAGCATGTCCTGAATCACCTGTTCGTTTTCACACTGTGCTGCAAATTTTTCACCAAGATCCTGCCATGGCCGGTGCTCCCAACTGGCTTCACGTGGACACGGCGGAGGAGGCTCCTCCACCGCATCTCACCACCCTCTCCAGTTGCATGGCCCTGAGCGACGTGCAGTGCGACGGATATGTCCGGTTGCTAGCGGCGGACATTTCACTGGACAATGCCGCCGAGGAGCCCAGTGCCACGCTGAAGGTTTTCCGTGGTCTAAAGCTCAAGCACGAGCAGCCACTGCCTGGGATTCCAGCGGCCATTGAAAGTCTCTACATCGACGAAACGGAGCCCAAGACGCCGGGTAGAAATAACTATGCATTTTAATCTTATTAAAGTAGATTCCATTATGAATACAATTTTCCAGTAATTGCCGTGGCCATCGCTGAGTCAGTGCTCTTCTATCGCCATCTAAAGCCATACTTTAAGTACACGATTCCCGCACAGGACTCCGAGGATCTGGAGTTGGAGGTATGGCGCAAGCTGCCGGTTGTGAAGCCAAGTGCCCATCCCGCCCTGCTGGACTCCCTGAAAACCATAGACCACTCCAAGCTGTCGCGGAAATCGCAGCGACTTCTCCAAATGGACGAGCAAGAGCGGGAGCACTTCATTGCCACGCACAAGGACTCCCCAGTGGGTCGGGTTGGCAGCATTGTGGCCATGTGCTGCATAAAGCGCATCTCAAGCGATGCCAATCCCCCGTCCCACTTGGTCCTCGCCACCGATACCGGGCACATCATGATCTTGGAGCCGCAGGGCTTCAATTTGGTTTACAAGGGCAAGGCCTGCGACGATGAGACGGCCGTGCCGAGCCTGATCTCCGTGCAGGGAACCTTTGAGACGGATTTCTGCATTGTAGTGGCCACGCGGAATGGCGGTGTGTACCTCCTGCGGAAAAGCCAATCGGAGGGACAGGAGATCTTCAAGCTGGGCATCCCCCTAACCGGTCTCCTTCTTCTGCCCATCGATCAGACGATAATCGCCTCCACCATGGACAATCGCTATCTGTGCTACTCAAAGCGGGGCAAGCTGTTATATCAGGTGCCCATGGCCGATCTACCCGTTTGCCTCCTACCGCTGCCCTTGACCCATCTGGGACTCACCCTGGTGGCCATTGCCCTCAGAGGAGGAGTGGTCAAGTTTTATTTGCAGCGCTACCTCGTCGACGAGTTTGTTCTGGAGGAGACGGTGGATGCCATGCTGTACGGACGAATGGGCATGGAGGATCATGTCCTCACGCTCGTCACTCAATCTGGTGGTATCGTGGTTAAGATCCTGAGACGTGTGTCCCGCTTTGAGCCCAAGGCCGGTGATCTGGCCAACAAGCGAGCATTGGGCGATCACAAGTCCATCGTGGATGCCTCGATTCTGGATAAGCCCAAGAAGAGCTCCATCTTTGTGGAGCAGGCGGCTCGAGAGAAGCAGCAGGCCAAATGTAAGTTGGAAAGTAACAATTCAAACCAGTAAGGGATAATCACAACTAAGCGTAATTTTCCATAAGTTTAAAGATTAACTTGATATGATAAAGGCTCGAATTCCTACTAAAATCGATTAGAACGTTTCCAGAAAACCCTATTATTATTATAACACACTTTTTCATAGTTATTGTTCTGATCAAGTTCTGTGAAAATTTGATTGAAATTGAATTTGTCATGTGTAATCTAGCAACCTACGGAAGTTTCCAAGTGGAGCTGTGGCGTCTTCGCCACACGGCAGCCCGGGCAACCATCGATGCCATCAACTCGTCGGAGAGCACGATATCTGGAGACCTGACCCACGCACCCGTGAAGCTCTCCGCCGAGGTCTGCGGCAGTGGACCCTCCTTTCGGCTCTACCTCACCGTTCAGAACCTGTCCACCTTTAAGATGGCCTCCAATCTGGTGGTTTTGCTCCACGCGGACCGGCGCCACTATACCATTCCGCAGACATTGGCCCGACTACCGAGTGTCCTGCCAGGAGTTCCTCTGCGGGTGGACTTCGAGGTGGTGGCGGTATTGGATCCCATGGACAAATTGCCACCGGCCAGCCTCACGCCGGATAACTCCCTGATCCGGGTAATGCTGATGAAGGCCGGCCAGGCCAAGCCACTGATCGCAGCCGCCGTTTCGATGCCCCAATCCGAGGCAGCCTTCTAAGCGAAATATGTAAGCATTATGGATATTCATAATAAGATTTCGAGTTTATTTGTCAGATGGAGAACAGTCTGGAGAATAGTCTGGCCTTAGGCGTACTTGGGGGCGTACTTCTCGTACACCTTCACGTAGGCCTCCTTGGCGGCATCCTTGGAGAGACCCTTGTGGGCGTTCCAGGCCTCGTACATGGCCTTCTTCTTGAGATCCAGAATGCCGGGCTTGTCGATGTTGACATCGCCAACGGTGGCCTGCTTGAAGAGACCGTAGAACTCCAGGAACTCGGAGTCGGTGGGCTTCTTGGAGAAGTTCTTGGCGAGTTCGGCGGCTTCCTCAAAACTGACCATTTTGCTGAGTTTGTAAAAGATACTAAGTTAGTCCACTCTACCAAACGCGCTCTTATATAGGCAATTTCAAATGATATTGAGAAATTTAATTAGTTTGAATACGAACAGGTGCATTGGCCAACTTGGTATCCATAATGCCGCTCAAATAGTTTAATTAATATTTTTTGGGGAAACTTGCGAGTAGATACTACTATCTACCTACCACAGAAGTCCGAAGAACTATTCTTAGTAACAGATCGTGCGACTTCACCATGATAACATATAATAGCACCTGACTCACGTGAATTAGGTGTAAATCAGAGTCCATGACTATGGAAAATATGGGCTAGCCATTAATTAAAGTATTGGCCTTTTGGCTATCCAGATTTCTGTATTTGTATTTGTTGTTGGGGCTCGGCCCAATCAATCAATCAGATAGTGGGTATATAGCTTTCTGCATATGGCTCACTCCACTTTTTTCTTGGCAAGTGCAAGAGCACAACTGATAAGCTGCCGTCTGACTAATTATATATTTCACTGCCCCAAAGAGGAACTCTCACTTTTCATGATTACCCGCATATATATATATATGTATATATATATGTACATAAGTACTTTTATGATAAGCCCAAGTGGGAACTACAATTGCAGTGGGGGCCTGATAAGATTAACGAAAGGTGTGAGCCATGTTTGCCAATATATAAACGATGTTCAACCCAAAATCCGCACACAGATTGTTTTTGTTTGTCGAAACCAACTAGCCACCAACATGCCCACCGTAAGTTTTTTTAATCATCCGATGGATCGTTTGTGTAACCAACCATTCCCTTGGCCAACTTACAGTTTGAGGAGATCGTCGAGAAGGCCAAGAACTTCAAGAACCTGCCCAGCAAGGAGGAGTTCCTCGAGTTCTACGGCTACTACAAGCAGGCCACCGTCGGCGACTGCAACATCGAGGAGCCGGAGGATGAGGAGAAGAAGGCCCGCTACAACGCCTGGAAGAGCAAGGCCGGTCTGACCGCCGAGGATGCCAAGGCCTACTACATCGAGGTCTACAAGAAGTACGCTCCCCAGTACGAATAAGTGCCATCCTAGTGCTAGACCCACTCCCTTGACCAGCTAACTATGCTTACGTTGGATAATTGTTGTAACTCTGTATTTATTGTAATTTTATAATAAACCAAACACGTATGCATTTAAACTGAACGCAACCGGCATTCTTTCACAACTTTCCACTTCATGCTTATCTTAATCTGATTAGGCTGTATCTGTTTGGAAATTGTACATATAGACTAAATTGTTTTTATTTTCGTTTGATAGCATGTGATAATTAAAATAATATTACCCTGATCAGATTTAGCTGATTCTTCTATTATTCAATTTACTGCCCACCTGGCGCCACATTTTTGATAGACCATTATAATATATTTGCCTTAAGCTGATCGATATAAGTAACTCAGGGCTGTACAAATATGGTTCCAAAGTTATAATAGGACAGTCCCATTCATAAAAAAAAACTTTATGCAATCTTCAAAGTTTTAGTTTAGACTTCATCTAACAAAAAGTGTGTATTGAAAATTTTCCACCTTAGCTGTCATACTAACTTACTAATATATTTTCGGTAAAAAGTTACTCATTCGAAAGACTACGTGTACGATTGTGAATGATTGATATGGCTGGATTTCTAATCAACCAAAGGGTAGCGGGTACCCGCTATTGCAATGGCCGCGACATTCAACGTGGACCTTTTGCGCACCTGCTCTCTCGCTCGCTCGCACGTAGAAAATAATCAAGATCAAGTTTCTTCCGGCATTGCAAAAGAGAGCCAGAGAGAAAGGGAGCAAAGAGAGCAAGCTTAGAAAGCTCTGCATTTGCATTTGCATTGCATGCGTGTGGGTGCATAGCAAGTGGATTTCTGTTATCTCCGCTATGATGTCACTAATGCACAGTGGTTTGGTCTAGCTATTCTAATTTATTCATGTTTTTGTTATGCTCTAACTGTCCGCTTCAAGAATAGCATCGAAAGAGACAGCATGATATCAATCTATTATTGCAGCGTGAGCTACTTGCAAGTGAAGCTGTCCGTAAAGACAATAAAAAACATTTTAAATCGACATTACTCTGCAATGGAAGGCATTTGTATAATAAATAGTGGTATTTAGAATAAAGTTAAAAGAAAAAAAATTATATGTACGACGTCTGTGTCCCGTACTGATCCCGTACTCGGTCCGATCCGGCTGATTTTTTAATATAATTTTCCTACAAAAATAAGAATATTTTGTGCTAAGTTTTGTGCTAGAAGTATTTTTCGTCGCTTTCCCCATACAAAGGAAACCACTGTGCGGGTGTTTCCTGTTAAATAAAAAAAAAGGAAACAGACAAGTTTGTTAGTCAGCAACACTAACAAAAGTACAAAGTTACACATTAAAGAATAATTAGAAAACTGTTCTTAAAATTTTAGCACACTTTTAGGAGGTGAGTTAATTAAAGTGGTCAACTGCAGAAAATAAAACGTTAAATGAAGAAAAATTAATCGTTAAATGAAAAAAATTGTAATCGTTAAATAAAGATCAAATTTTGGCCAACTTTTTCAACTATTACTTGTAACTTGGTCCCCTTTTTATATGTATTTATAAGTAATGTTTAAAACATTCAGAAATATGTAATATATTATTACTACCCGGAACAAAGTGGAGAGTTTCTAATTACTTTGATGTATTAGAATTGTATAATGCATTATAAAATAAAAAGGGGCAAAATCATCTGATGCTGACCAAGGAGCCACAAACTCTTGCACAGAAATTGATTATTAGCTCGAATTTGAGATAATGAACTTCAGAGCTCGTCATTATTTATGGCTAATCGTAAAAGCTTTAAAGTCCAGAGACGAATTCGCAGGTGAATCCGGCCGGAGTGCGCCCTTGGCTCCCAGAACGGGCCGTAAACGATAAGTGTATCCGGGGGCTATCTCCAATATCGCTACCTTTGACAATGTCGCCCGCTTGTAGTTGGGCAGCGAAATTAGTGAAATAAAGATATCGATATCTGCTGATTACCAGCAAAATGGGAATATTTGCCTTGCGTCCATAAACCAGCAGAGAAACGAAAGGGTCTCGAAGCTTTATAAGCGCGAATGAAAGACCCAAAAGTATTCAATCGTCTTTGCCTTTTCAGCGGTAAGCACATTAGCCAAGGATCCTTGTTCAACTCAATATTTAATTTGGATTATTACCTTCAAATTTCCAGCATTACCAACAAGAATCCTATACTAGCAACATGGTGTCGGTAAGTATTCTGCACTTTGGATATAACGTCAAATTAGTGAAAGATTGCATAAGAGGAAATTCCCATTCATTTCTCACTGTTATGGTGTTTTATATAAGTACAATATTCCCTGACTCCGACTTCCCTTTGCTGAACAGTTCGAGGAAGCCACTGAACTCGCCAAGAAGTTCACCAAGAAGCCCACCGATGCCGAGTTCCTGGAATTCTACGGTCTCTTCAAGCAGGCCACCGTTGGCGATGTGAACATCGAGAAGCCCGGCGCCCTGGCTCTCAAGGACAAGGCCAAGTACGAGGCCTGGAGCTCCAACAAGGGTCTCTCCAAGGAGGCCGCCAAGGAGGCCTACGTGAAGGTCTACGAGAAGTACGCCCCCAAGTACGCCTAAACCGGCTACCGATCCAATCCGATCCAATCCGACTCCGATTGCGGACCCCCCATGCACCTGCCATCACTACTATTTAGTTGGACAATAAAGATTACCAGATATATGAGCAATAATCAGGTGTTTGTCCGGCTGAGCGGCATTTTATTGGAGCTTTCGTGCATTATGGAACTATAATGCCCCGCTGGAGATGGAGATTCGGGAGCGGTGGGACCCCTCGAACTTTGATCCGAACGAGATTACGTGTCTTGACAGTGGTTTGGTGGGGTGAATTATCAGGGAATCGAAATCGGAGCTGTTATCAGTAGGCCTGCATTATCACCAACGCGATTGCCTAGCCCCACTTCAGCGAAAGCTTCCCGATCCACTGAGAATCGGAGTGGAGCTTAACCGCTCATGTTGCTCACTGGGGAGAAGCTTTCTCGTCGCGGGCGATCGTGCGATATGGAATGACTTAAATTGAAAGTCACCGCCGGATTGGAATTCAGACACTGTTTAGTTCTGTGGCAGCCAACACACAACAGTAAGTGTTTAGTTTAAATTCAATTACCCAGCGGCTAATGGCTGGTAATTTCGGTGCTGGTGACACATAAAGTGGATATTTCATTTCGTGCGAGTTTATACACCTGCAGAACTCAATTATGGAAATTCGCCAGGCAACGGGCACTGATGAATATATAGTACAAAAGAATCGCTTTTGAAACGCATATTCTGGAACATGCTAAACGAAACTTGTCACCTTGACTCTTTGCAATTTCTAACGCCCATAAACTAAATGAGTGCCTTTTAAATGATAACTTATTTTAGAACTGCAAGCTGGCGTGGCCATAACTTAGCATGACCATATGTGCAAGTTATTTTGCTCAGTGCTCGACACGTACAAAGCCCACGTCCGTATCCAAATTGGTCGAAATTCGCCGGCCAAAAGCGGCCGCTAACGGTTGCCCGCTCGCTCCCTTTCAAAAATCTCGCAGCCGAGACAAATATTTGCGTCTGCTGTTTCCGCAGCATAATTTCCCAGTTCTACTCGAATTATGTATTTCAGCCGGGAGAAAGTCGAACAAACATCCATTAGCAAACATTCGGTGGGTCTTCAAGATCGCCCCACGGGGCCAAAGGTCACTTCCAGCTGGCTCTGTTTGGCACACGCCAGCCTCCTCACTCGGAACTGGTTTTACTTATTATGCTAATAAACATTAAGCTGACCACTTCATAAACATGACTAATTAAACATTTTTTTTACAATTCCACTACTTGCAGATAAAATCTAACCCAGAATGGTTTCCGAGGTAAGTACTTTTCCCAAAAGATTATGCACTGATAGCAACAGTCTACCAACATTTAGGGCGTGATAGCCTTGCTGCTAATCACCTGTTCGATTGCTGTACACTGAGCGAAATCTATTTATAAGCGATTTACGTTTCATTCTTAAATCTAAGTTATCGCTGGTATGAGATAAGATTGTGTTTCCGTTGAAGCAAGGACAGCTGTTCAAATACGATTTTGTTTTGATGTAACAACAGTTTTCGGTTGAAATCGATAATTATAATTTTTTGTAGTTTCAAGTGAATATTTTTATCGCGAACAACTATTTTTCTTAATTTTTAATGGCAGCTTGTTAGTAGGTAATATTCCAAACCTTTTTTATATCACCAATTTCAATGGATTTTACGATCCCGCTTGCTAGACTTTCCACTAATAAATCATCCCATCTATCTTTAGCAATTCAACGCCGCCGCCGAGAAGGTGAAGAGCCTGACCAAGCGTCCCAGTGATGACGAGTTCCTGGAGCTGTACGCCCTGTTCAAGCAGGCCAGCGTGGGTGACAACGACACCGCCAAGCCGGGTCTCCTCGACCTGAAGGGCAAGGCCAAGTGGGAGGCCTGGAACAAGCAGAAGGGCAAGAGCAGCGAGGCCGCCCAGCAGGAGTACATCACCTTCGTGGAGGGCCTGGTGGCCAAGTACGCCTAAAAACCCAATCCCAGCAATTAGCGATCTTAAACCAGCTAGAGACTATAGTAATGTTACCTTTAATGCGGAATAAACTTCGTATGTTAATTTTGTACTAAAAGATATTGACCCGGTGACTCAAGAGGTGCATTCGCCTGGCCTGGGGCTATTTAACTGGCAAATAGAGGAAGTGGCTGGCTGCACCGCTTTGCAGTACTTTGAACCGCCAGTGGCGCTTGTTAGCGGTGCATCGTTAATGGATCTTCGAGTGTGTTTGTTCAAACCGCGCTGCGAACGGGGTTCAAAGTCGAGGGGAAGATTTCCTAAAACCTCGACCTTGAGCCATCCATCCATTCTGTTTGACGTAGTTTAACCTAACGAATAGCTTTAGATACTTAGCCACGATTTTTCACGAATTAAGTGGCATTGCTTAAATGCAATCGCAACATCATCTGCCGGTAGCAACATGTTGCTAGCCAGTTGCTAAGCCGCGCGCAACAGGTGAATCAGCAACATCGCAACAGCGAAGAAAAGGAAGCAGACACAAGAAGCAGCCTCTACATCTACATTTACATCTACATCTACCGCCACCGCAATAACAATAACATTGTTTTTTGTTTATGAATGAAAAGCGCAAAGGCAAAACGGCGATAAACTGGTGTGCGACTAAGAAGACCAGCAAACTGGGGTAACAAAGGGGAGCCGACTAGGACACACCCTGGAAATGCGTGTTCGACGGATTTTCACCAGATTTTAAGGCCATTAAATTAAGATTTCAATTAAAAAAAATTATCAGAGCTTATAAATTTTTGTTTTCTTATTTTTTATGGTGTCAAATCTTCTATGATTCTCAATCACTTTATATGTGTGATTGCTGTATTGCAACCGGAAGTTGATTGACTTATTTCAATGCACACTTTTAGGCGCTCAATAAAAATTCCGAACTCTACAAGTTTTCGATATAGAATGTTAAGTCAAAAAATCACAGTTGCCTTGAAAACCGATACACCTGTTCTGCGAAACGGTAGCAAAGGTGCCGAGAGAGAGCCAAGAGAGTGATAGAGAGAGCCAAGAGAGAGCGATCGTGCAAAACAAACAGGCAACAACAACAGGCACACCGACCACCACAACCAGTCTGGGCCATTCCGAAAAATAACTCGGTTCAGTCTTCATTCGGGCCCAAACGCGTTCGCTTGGCCAGCGCGCTCGTATCCGTCGCTTTCTTCGCCTATCGGTGTGTGCGTGCGCCTGCCTACGTGTGTGCCTGTGCCTGTGCATGCGAGTGTGTGTGTTAACAAAATGTGATTAGCAAAAATACAAAGAAATCAGGCAGAGTGGAACAAGGCATTGTGGCTGAAACAACAGTCGGCGGCAGTAACAGTCGTCACTAAAAAACAACAAAATATATATGTATTAATAATAGTACATACAAAACATATCTTTTGAGATATACACGAAATGCGAAAATTTGCATAAAAAGCAATGCGCTGGCGCGGCAACAAAGCGCGGCCGTAAAAAAATAAGTAACGCCAACGACAATTCTGAATTTTGTGCTTTATCGGCAGCAGCAGCAACAATTAAATTAATATTGAACTACACCCAAAGTTAACAAAAGTAGCAGCCATAAAAAAAATACAACACCACAGCCGCAACAACAAAAGCGGCAACAGCAACAACCACAAACGTTGTCTACCTTTTTTACCTTTTCCAGTCTGTTTTTTTTTTTTTGGATTTCTGTTGCTGCTGCAAGAGCGATGTATTGAGAGAGCGGCTTAGCTCCGAATCGGAAACCGACTCCGAAATCGAGGCCCACACTTCGAAGTGATACTGATATGACCAGCTGTCTGCCAGCAGCCGCAGATGCAATCCGGTGAGTTTCGCCCATTCACCGTTGCCGCATTCAAATTCGCAGAGCGAAAGATACAATTTGAAATTGCCTCGATTGGATTGCGAGTTAAAACTTCGTTCGTTAGCCAGTTACATTAAATGGGGTTTAGTGCTTTTTAAATATAATCAAACCGATAATATAAAACTCGACAAATCAAATAGTGATAGGTTTTTAAAGTGTGTAACATTTATCTTATCGTGAATGACTAAAGTTTGACCTTACAAATTAAATAATGAAGTATAATGCTATGCTTTTGGAAACTAAACATATGTTAATCATGTACGCATTTATAATGTAGTAAATTCGAAAGTAAATTCTGAACTTAGGCTTCATCTTAGACTTTTCAGAAAGAACAACATTTAAACCTATATACACTTTATACACTTCAGAAGAGAGTTTATAGCTTTAAAGATCAGTGTTATTCTCTGAATTTAAACGATTTTATGCCGTAATTTCACCAGATATTTCAATAAAAAGTTGGCCAGGTAGCCAGAAATCCAGAAAATCTCTGATCGCAGGCTCCGCCAATCCCATTAAAATGTGCCAAAATGTGAGCGTTAGTATCTGTGGCGATATTTGTATATATTCCCGTGTGCGCGCTTCTTGTTGTTGGGCTAATTCGCGGCAATTTTCTTCGTTCGCGGCCTTTTCATTAATAAGTTTCACGCGCCGCTCATTTTTCAACATACTCGCACTCCTGTCCCCGGAATCACCTCGTCTGCGGATCGGATTACCGTGTTGATGTTGTCTTTACTTTTCGCAGTCCCCAAATACTTGGCAAGGGGAGAAGGTAGAGGGGAAGGGGAAGCGGTACGAATAAATTATAATTTTTTGCTAATTCGTACATGTAGGTAGTTTTCGGTTTTCGGTGGGGTAGATAACATAATTTACCTGGTGATGCAATACACTTAAATATGAATTGGCTATGAACGGAAATGTTTGATTTTAAATGCATACTGATTTTGAATAAAAGTTGTAAAACATTGTCGCCTCTAGATTTTAGCCATTTAACTCATGGATCGATCTAAACAGCTGACTTGGGAATTCAGTTTTGCTCCTACATTGTGACCAGATATACTCTTTGTGAAATTGATATTAAATCATGCAATTGAAAAGATACATACTTCGCTCATTGCTGAGATAGTTCCCACACAAGAGCCTTACTACTACTCAACCTTATCCAATAGCTACTGATGACATTTGCAACCCAGATTTCAAATTGACTAGATAAATATATTTCCAATCGGTGGCATCCCAGTCACCCAAACCCAAACCCAACCCACCACCAGGTAGTCAGAAACCAAAACAGACGCAAAAACGGATTGTGCGATCGAAGTTAGAGGAAAACGAGTTTTCCAGCGACAGCGACTAATACTAGTTATGTATGTTTTGCGACTATCCGCCGCCAAAAACTCCTTTTTCCCCCGAGGCGCCTTTGCAGACTTTGAACCGACGTGTAATTGCAGTCGCAAGTTGCAAGTTGCAGGTTGCAGGTTGCAAGTTGCCAGTGGCCAGTGGCCAGCGACTAGTGGCTGGCAGCCGAGACACTTGACGCTCCTCAGGCCGCATTGGATTGTCCAGGTATGACAATGGAATGCACAAACAAGAACCAAACACTTGCCAAGCACGCAATGCGACTCGGTTTCGGAAAAGCTCGGAATGCTCGCTGGATCAGAATACGTATACGTCCAGTGTGACGGTTATGTGAGCCGGCTGCCCGGTTCGCGGAAACTCCCAACAAGGAGATCCACGAAGGCCGTGCCACTTGGTCGGCTAGTCCAGCCCTGGCCAACAGGTAGGGTTACTCATAGCGAGGCATCTCTGCATCTGTGTCGCCATCTGGGAATTGAGTCATTCGCACGCTCTTCGAAAAGCACAGACAGACTTCTGTAAGTCGAACTGCGATCTTGTCACGTTCGAAGATCTACAAATTGCGTGCATATCTTTTTCACTCCGAATATTCACGAACTTTGCGTCATCGAGTATATTCAAATATCACCTAGGCCTAGAAGTCTAATTGTGGTTTTAACAAAATCTTCAAAAATACTAATGCAAAATACATTTCATCACCTAAAATGGATTGTGGTTTTGAAACGCTTTTGAAACGCTTAAGGCTTGAGTAATCACAATAATTGACCCAAATTGTTGTCCAAGCAGTTCGAGTGTAATAGAAAGGCTTAGTGAACTAAGATATTTAGTGGCTGGCTTTATTCCGTTCCTGAACTCTGCCATTTTGTGGAGCAATGCAAATAGAATCTAAGCGAAGAGTTATGGGGCCCCGAATTTTGGCACAGCCTTTGTTTCCACTCTGTCTCCGAAATCTGGAGACCCTGCCCCTCCTCTGCACCGCCACCCTTCCCCCCTGCGATCTTGGGCCCGGGGCTTCGTGTGTATTAACCTGCCGCACCGGTTTCGGTTTATGTTTTAGCCAACGCCATCATCCATTACTTATACCCGAGCTCGAACCCCTTTTTTCATACATATGTGTGTTTCTATTTCTCTTTTAATTTTCTCTCGGGCGCTCAAAGTTGCTGCTGCTGCCGCTGCTGCTGCTGCTGCGACTTGTTGCTGCTTCTTTATTTATTTTTTAACCAGTTTTTCTGTTTGTTGTTGGTGCTGCAACCTGAGCGCGAATGAGCCATAAATAACAACAACCACAGCAGCCCAGTCGCTGTCTTCTGTCCCGATTTCCAGGAAGCAAATGTCTGTCCGTCCGTCCGCTTGTCTGCTTGTCCGCCCGTCGAGAGGCCCGAACCCAAACCAAAAGCAACCCGTCCCGTCTGCAATTCGCGTGCAGAGCCGCTTTGCCCGCCTGACTGGCCTCTATGGATTATGCAACTCTTGGTTTTGGTTTTTGGTTTTCGGTTTTCGGTTTTCAGTTTTCAGTTTTTATTTGAAAATTTAATAACCCAGGCGCGTTGGCGTTAGCGTCTGCTTCCTTGATGGCGCGACAGCCGCGCGAAATGACTTTTCTGCCAGCTCTTTTCATTTCATGTTTTTTTTAGCGCCCACGGATTTGGCCAGCCAGCAAATTCCCGGCTGATCCGCTAAGTCGCGTCTAATCCCCTGCCGGAATTTTGCTCATCTAATCAAAAGACCTGCATTCCACGAAGGTCCAAAGAACTCGACGGCAAGTTGGCCAAGAATTTACCGGTGCTATCAGCGGAACAAACAAGCGGCCAACTGCAAGTGGGCAAACACAAATAGCGTTTGCGGGAAACCCCACGGAAAACAGAACCGAATCATTTTCGCAGAATTTCTGGCCGGCCATACGGTGCAGATTCTTGGGTAAACAAACTAGCTGGTGCAATTAATGTGGGCCAATCATGGACTCAATGCGAATTACTTGAAGGTTCCATAAAGATAATTGACCCAAATTTGTTGGCCATAAAGATAGTTGTTTTAGCTAGTACATTGCGCTTGGATTTCCGATATCACAAGTTCTCTGGCTGGCCTAACTTGAAATATACATTCCTTCACAAGCTGAGCAAGGGCATCTTGTCTGAGAGTATCTTAGATAAACATCGAGGCAGTGCAACAAGTATTTGGTGTCCGCGGAATATCTATATTTATACAACTACAACTACTTATATATGCACTTTCGGGACAATCGAGAATAGAATTGCTCTGGAGCAACAAGTAAATATTTTGGCGAAACCTCTATACAAATGCCCGGCGATAAGATAAAAAGTGGCTGCCAGAGGCGCCTGAACTTTGGCAATGGGCCAATTCCAAACATGGCAGTGAAAAAATGCACTGACTAAAATAAACAAATACACCCGACTAATTCTCATTGGATAAAGTCAATTTCAAGGGAGTGTGATTTCTTTTGCAATACTTAAATATTAGAAGAATTAAGAAGAATATATATATCGGAGGGAATTTTTACCAAGATTCTTATTAATTCCATATTTTTTTTTAGTTGCTGCAGATGAAGAATTTTGACAAATACTAATTGGGGTATTCTCCACGATGCACGAACTTTTCAACAAAGTGCTCGCCAAACGCGATCTCTCAAGAGCCGGAGATCTCTTTTCCGTGCCGGATGCAGATATAGTCGACGACATCACGGAGGTGGTAGGTTATTCCCAGCACTGTCCGCCAATCGAAACTTATTGTATGAAATCCCTTAAAGCTTTCCGAGATCAGTCCGATCATTTCGCACGCGGACTATGTGAAGAACAACAATGACCAGAGTGTGGTGGAGATCTGTGTGACACGGGTGCTATCCTGCATCCGGGAAACGAAAACTGCGGAGCGATACTGTGCTGCTCTGGTGGATCTTCTGAGGACCTGTCTGCTGTGGAACCTCCAACCCTCGGGAACCACAAAGGAAGAGCCACCCCATGCCAAGATCGCTGCCGATATCATCTCTAGCATTTTCCTGGTAAGACTAGGATTTTTTTTAATATAAGTAGATAACATTTAATAACTATTTTCTGTTTTATTTTAATTAGAACTATGACAAAAAAGAACTGATGAAAATAGCCCTTCCCGTCGCCGTGCAGTTCCTTCCAAAGGGAAACCGTGAGCTGTCGCGAAACTTGGCCAGTTACCTGTCACTGGCGGCCATCGATCACGCCTGCTTGCTAAGCCCTCATACGGAGTCCGTGATGGAGTCCATCCTGTCCGGAAACTATGGTCTGCTTCGAGTGCTTTCGCAGGTGTACGAGGTGGCTCCGGAGGCGGTGACGCCACATGCACCACTCCTCATGCCCCTGCTGCCACAGTGTGATCCGCAGGAGAGGATGGCGGTGTTCCAGCTGTATCTGCTGATCGTTCAAAAGTCACCAGAGGTTCTGGAATCCTGCGTTCCGCAACTATGTGGCTCCCTGCTCGATAGCGACACTTGCAGCATAACCATGCAGATTCTGCTGAAGCTTTCCCAGCACTCTCCAAGCCTTCTTGTTGACCATTTCGAGCAATTGCGCCTGGCAGCTAAAACCAATCCTGGTACGATTCCGCTTTGTGCCCAGATTATGACTACCGCTGGTATCGGGAGCAAGGAGACGGCCCAGCAGGCTCTGGACTTTGTGCTTGAGCACCTGCCAACGCAGGCTCTCCTGCAACAGGAGGCGACTCGCCTCTGTTCCGCCTATCCGGTTTTGTTCACCGACAAGGTCCTGGCCTGCGTGCGGCAGAAGAACGCAGCTCTCAGCTCGCAACAGGATGTGGGGAATGGCTTGGCGAACAAGACCTCCGGTGGTGTTACCATCGTCAGCTTGAACAGCTCCAGTCCCAGTCCGCCGCTTAAGCCAGGTGAGATCAATTATGTGAAGCTTAAATATAATATATACTAAACCAAAACCCTAAAGTTCCAGTTGGAGCACCAGCTATTAACAGCACAATCGTCCAGCCGGCCAGCGTAGCCAGTGCCACGCCCACACCACCTCCCGTCTCCGCCTCGGCGCCCATTGCCAGCTCCACGCCCGTATCGGCTGTCACGCCCACTCCCCAGCATGCGGGATACACGCGGCGGGTGAAGCTGGGCGATTCCCGGAGCACAGGTCGTCTGCATCCCGCCAGCAATACGCACCGGAGTGTGACCCGGTTAAATGTGGCCAGCGGATCCGTGGGAGGACTTCACAAGAGCATGACTCGGCTGAGTAACTCGCAGATTAACCAACAACCTGGAGGCAGCTCCAATGGAAATGTGGTGGTGCAATCGGGAGCTACTCCGAAAACCCCAACTGGCCTAAGCAATCCGCCTGTGACACCAGTGCCGCCCTTGAGCAACAACGTGGTCATAACTGGACACAATCGACATGGCATACCTGTAACCTCCGGAGGAGTGACTGTGACCACGTCGCCCTCGAAGGTGCGACCACACTCCCAAGGACCCTCAACGCTGCTCAACTCGAGCACGGTGCTGATGAAGTACAGCACGGATGCACTGAATCAATCGGTGGGCTCGATCTCCATACCACAGTCGGCAGCGGTGGCCACTTTGCCATCGACGCAGACACAGAATGCGGTATCCGTCCATCATGCCTCGCCGGCGCTGCCCCAGTCCGCCAGCAATGGCCACGCCAAGTCAGTGATGAAACTGCCAGTCAACGGAAATGTAAGATACATCAAAAGGATAAAGAAGAATATTAACTGAAGTTGAATCTATTTTCCAGAGCGAGGTAATCGTTTCGGGACCCACCACCAATGTGGCACCTCGACGCAGCGATAATACCAGCAGAACCCTACTGAACGCCAACAGTGTCATGGACCAGCGGATGAGCACCTTTGAGCCATACCAGATTATGCGAGATCCTGTCCAGCAATTCTGCGAGAAGAACTTCAATTCGATCAAGTCCTACATGGATGAGGTATCGCAGCATCTGCCGCCGCCCACACGTTGCAGCATTGAGGGTAAGTCCTTGGAGGCGCAATCCTTTCCCTCAATCTCTAACTCCTTCCCCGCACATCCCGCACATAAACACACATCCCCACATACACACACAAACACATCACACAGTTTCCAATGAATTTGCAGAGCGTCGTACCAAAAAGGTGGCCAAACTGCACTTCGCCTGCCAGATTCGTGGTCCCCACTGCCTGTACTCCAAAACTTGCTTCACGATGCGAACTCGGAACCCCAAGACCTGGATACATATGATGTTCCTGGACTTCCAAGTGCGGCATTTTGTGAGTGCTCTCAACTTCACCTGAATTCGGTCCTTTTAATTTTGTAAAATTTTTAAATTTTAGGTGAAGGAGAAGTGCGTGCTGAGCACGCGGGAGTCCGGCATTAGCAATCTCAAGAATATTTGGCAGATACTCAAGTGTGAGAACCGCAGTTTCACCGAGCTGGTTACCAGCCAGTTTCCTCAGGTCAAGGTGGGTCAACACCTCTTCAAAATGCCATAATAATATCTCTAATACAATAACATTTTTCAGGACCGCGAGATCCTGGTGAACGAGCTGCGTCACTCGGGCTTTCTGGATGTGTTCGAGGTCTCCAAGACAGATAAGTCCAACCCGAACTGCAATGAGTTGGAGTACCAGTGGGGCTGCTTCCTCTGCAATCATCCGGACAAGGCGGTGGGCTTCCTCAATGGCAGCAATCAGCCCATGATCGAGGGTCAGCTGAAGGAGAAGAAGGGCAAGTGGCGACTATTCAGGCGATGGCGAACGCGCTACTTCACTTTGTCCGGAGCGCACTTGTCCTGCAAAGGCTCTGTGAGTATATCGATAGACATACTAAATCTTATGTCTTACTAAATCTTAAATTATTTCAGAGCGGAGGTGAGAGCATCGATGTAAATCAGATACGTTCGGTGAAGGTATCTCGTGGTGCCCGCAACATACCCAAGGCCTTCGAGATCTTCACCGCCGACCAGACATTAATACTCAAGCCCAAGGACGGCAAGAATGCCGAGGAGTGGGTGCAGTGCCTCAGCATCGTGGTGGCCCACTCGCAGGCCCGAGATAATCCCACGGCCAAGACGAACAGCTTGCCCGCCCGCAGCATGGGCAGCAGCAAGCCCTCCTTCTAGGATTCTAGGATGCAATGGCATCCAAAAACCCCATGTGAGATTATTTGTAAATGTAAAGACAGAGCAACGGCAACACACAAAAGACAAACAGACAAAGGATCGGCGAGCACAGGACTCTGCCGACTATATACACACCATATATATACAATATATCATTATATATATATATATTATATATACCTTGGGCCTATGTCCTTAGACTTATCTAGCGTGTACTTACCATTTCAAGGGATTTCAAAAATTTTGCGAAATTGTTTTTATCATTTATAGTTGATTTTTATACATATGTATTTAGTTTATGCTTATTTATTGTACGTGTATTAAACAAACAGCTTGCTTTCGCAATCGAATGCTTCAGTTATTTTCAGTACGCGGGGTTTGGCTTTAACAAACCCGATTTTTATCTCCAACTAATGACTGAATGGCGAATTATAGCTGCAATCATAATTTTGGCAATGCGGCAAGGAATTCATCGGTTTGAGGTGTGCCATATCTCAAAGGATATTTGAGGCGATTTCGCATAAGCAATTGTACGCTTTCAAAATCAAGCTAAACTCATACTTAATCTGTTGCGCTATATTATCTTAAATGGTGTGGCATGATGGAGTTCTTTAGTTTGAAGTGCTACTCAACAAAGTTGAACCTAACTCTAGGAAAAATGTAGTTCTAGCAATTTTCATAATACTTGTATCCGAATACTTGGTAGCCCATTTCTGCAGGGCTTGAGAAATAGATTTTCAGACGAAAAGTATGCAGCATTGAAAGTCTAAATGCTGCAGGGTATGCTATATTAGCTAAATGCAAAACCAACTCAAATGGAATTCTAGAGCACTTGTGTGCTGTGGCTTTCAAAAGTCTAGTTTCAGTATGGAATGGAATGAGTTCTTTAAAATATTATTTCTTTTGGACGTGGTTAAAACATCTAGAGCCGCAATCGATGCCTTTCAAATTGGACGCAAACATTTGTAACTAACTACGTAAAAGTAAACAACGCTCAAGATCTAATAGTTAACTAGACAATTAACAACAGTTTTTGACACAATTCAAGGCGTGGCCACATCGCCGTTGGCATTGTGATCCGTTTCGTTCGATTCGAGCAGCTGCGTCCAGTTGGCATTCGTCCTGACCACCTCGATGTCCTGGCGCAGTTGCTGGAGCGGAGCATGCAACTCCGTGGGCAACGCATCGTCCAGGACGCGGGAGACGTGCTCCAGTTGATTGGCATAGATCCTAAGGCGTTCCACATTGTTGTTATCCTGATGAGGAGATTGGACCTGCAAAATATACTACTTTAAATGGAATTTAGGTATAGATGATCACGACTCACCTGAGTACCATTGGCTATTTCGAGGTATCCACGCACCCGTGGGTCCTTCAGCTGCCCACCCGCCTGCCACATTTTGAGCAGATTTAGAATACCGAGGACATCGCCCTGGTCGGAATCCTGGTTGGGAGAGAGCAGGCGCATGGGCGGGAACTCGGTGGTGGGCGACAGTTTCTTGTAGCTGCTGCAGAGTGTGCTCAGTGTGCAGATGTCCTCGTTGAGGCGCTGGTCAGGATTATTGGATGATATGCAGTTGTGGAGAAGCAGCAGCGTGGTGGTTACATGGCAATTAGTTTGGGTTCTCATTTTAAACGAAATAGTGCACTTTTAAACTTGATTTGGGACTGTCGTACCATCGAGATGTCGTTTGTTTGATGATTGTTCGATGATTCAGGTGATGATGAAATAAGGCGAAAGAAATTATATCCAAAGTTCGTTCAATAGCTACGACTACGGCACAACTCAAGATGTCAATAAGCCAAGTAATTTATTCAAAATTAGAACTACAACTAAACTAAATCAATCAAATAAAATAAGATCGCGATCGAGATTGGTATACAAAATATGAGAGTATATATCTGACGGTAAACAATAACGGATATATAGAAATGTCTTCGAAGGATGCGCAACAGAAAAGTCCACAAAATGCTCAGCGGCAATCTAGTCTTAAAACCTTACGTCTATCTCGTTGCGATGGCGCTGCATTTCGGCCTTGGCGCCACTCAAGTCGCTGCCCTTGATCATCAGCTCTTGGGTGGCATCCATGAGTTCGTCCTGCAGCTTCAGGTTAACGTCCTCCAAGTCTTTTAGTTTCTCCAGCATGTCCTCCTTGTGCTGCTGCAGTTTGTTCCTGAAACACATCATTTATTAATGAGTGAGTTCCTATTAAAAATAAAACTAAAACTCACTTATCAACTATCAATTGTTGTATGCAGTTGTCGTTGTCCAGCTGAACCAGTCGCAGGACCTTGAGCAATTTGGTCACCAGTGTGTCCACTTCGATCACCTGGTCCACCACAGCCTGGGCGGTGCTGTACTCCATTAGCGAGGGCAATTCCGTCAGCTCCGCCAGCGAGTCATGGCAACTCAGTTCCTCCGTGTTGCATTGATCGCGAGGACTGGAATGAGAGTTACATAAGCTATAAGTCGGATAAAGTAACATCAATGGTAACCTACTTCATGGGCATGCCATTGATCTTGTGCATGTGCAACTCCATTTGCTGGCGATTGGTGATGGCCTGGGATAATTGCTGCAGGGAGTCATCCCCACCGGCTCCCCCATTAATATTGTTCTGATGGCTACATTGACTAATCAATTCCGTGGGCAGCTCTATTTGCGAGATCATCCCCGTGCAGGAAGACACCATGTTGTGTGAATGCGAGTCATGGTGCACCACATCCTCCAACACGTTGTCCATCATCAGCAGGCAGGGTTCCGTTTCGGAGTCTAGCATTTCCGTTGAATCGGAATCGTCTACAGATTATAGATTAAATATTAATATTTTATGCTTTTGAAGGGGAATTTTTTACATTACCTCCATTTCCCTGAGGCTCATGACCGTGAGTTCCGGCGGTAACCGCTTGAGCTGATCCTAATCCCACTCCATTCTTTTTTCCCGCCTGTCGAAGGGACAAGCGCTTGCCGGAATGGGTAGTGGCTTGACGAATGGCACCGATGACAGCGGCTATGAAGGACTGATTGCGCTGCGGGGATAAGGAACCATCGCTGGCCAGGACCAGAGTGTGAATGGCATCGCCACTAGCTGCAGGACAAATGGGCAGGTCCAGGCCATTGGGCCTTTGTCCGTTCTGAACGTGCTCCGTTTCTGCTTGGAAACGAATGTCCTGTGAAGGAAAAGGGAATTATATAGGAGGCATATAACTAATGGTGTTCAGAAAATATAAACTTACCTCCAAGTCCTGCTCGGAAATACTGTAGGAGTAGACGAGCTGTTCCACTAGACCATCCAAACGGGAGTGTAGTCCCGAAAGGGCTGTGGATGCTCCAGCTACAGAGGCATTCTGCTGGTGGATGAGCTCCCGAGATTTGTTCTCCAAAGCGGTAAACTTGGTTTGGAGCAGACGGTTCTCCTGGCGCCTCTGCTCATTGAGTCGCACAAGATGTCTGCATTCATCCCGCAGAACCTTTGCCTCCTCCTCGCGATTGGCCAACTGTGATTTGACGGCTTGATAATCCGCTTCCAGATCCCGCAGAGCATCGCACTGAGCTGCCTTCTCGTGTTGCAGGAAGTCCTGCAGTTCACTTGATTCCTGTTCGATGGCGGCCTTCTCCTGAAGCAGCAACTGTTGCGTGGCCAAGGATCTCCGCATCTCCAGCTGCAGAGCGCGACACATGGACCTTAGTTGGCCTATCTCCTGCTGGCGCTCGAAAAGCTCATGGCCACTGATTTGGATCTGGGACTCCAGCATGAGTAGACTGTCATGACCACTGCCATCACCACTGTCCTCCGACGTGGGTGTTCCTGCACTGGCACTGACCACTCGCGCCAGCTCCAGCATACCCATCACCCGCTCCGTGTTCAGGTGCAGCTCCTGCTGCATGGCCAGCTTCTCCTCCCGCTCCCGCTGCAGTTTACCACTGAGTTGGCGCACCTCCTGACGCAGTTGCTCCAGCTCAAATTCCCTTTGGTCTGGCTCCGCTTGGGTGCTTTGATTACGCTGCTCTACGGCGTCCACGGCACGAGTTTGCAATAGTCCGCCGCCCAGGACTTGCTCCAAGTCCTCACTGGTCAGTGCCGTTTGCACTGCAGTCTCGTGATAGATTCGTGTCCTGGGCGTTGCCGGTTGAGGTCTTCTTAGGGAATTGACCTTAGCTGCGGCGGGAGCCAAGCTTCTACGACTCGTAGGAACCACCATTACCGAGGACGTCATGCGGGCATCTACAATTGCTGCACGGCTAATAGAGTTGCTCCTCGATAGTCGTCCCCCAGTGAGATCCTCCACGGACTGCTGTTTCCGGCGACGTGGAAGTGTTCCACCGGGTGCAGGACTTCCTCGCATTCGATTTGCCGTAACTTCCGGAGTCACTGACATGCCGCGACGAGCTGCTCCTCGATTCGCCGGCCAGCGACCATCGTCCGAAGGGGTGCCCGGTGTCCTGGCTCGACTCAGCGAGGGTGTTCTCTGCACCTGGGTGAGCCGTTGGACAGACTGCGCCCGATTCAGGGCATTGGGCAGCGTGTCCGGTTTTTGGGGTCTAGCCAGGCGGGAGGAAGTGGGTGTGGCCGTTGTGCTGGGCACTCGAAATGAGGAGGTCGAAAGCCGCGCCTTGTCCCTGTGAGTTGAGGGTGTGCCAGGAGTTCCTGGCGCCGCACTATTTCTGGGCAGACTCTCCGCTCTCTTTAAGTTGGCCACCCTGCCTCGTAATTGATCCTTGGCAGGAGGTCCCGTTGGCTCCGGCTCAAACATGGCCACTTTCTTCTTCACCGAACCGGTTCTCCTCGGAGGCGATGTCTTCTCACTGCCCGTTTCACTGGGAGTCTGGGCTACTGTGGTCACCTTCAGTTCGCAACTGTCGTAGATCTCCTCCAGACCATTGCTACTGGTGTAGCCCCCACTGGTGCTGCTCAGGCCACGTTGCAGGGTGATCCGCGAATGGCAACAACTGGCTACATCCAAACCACTGTCGCTGCCATCGCAATTGCCCGGGGTGACAACAGATTCGCTCAGCTCCAAGCTGGTCATGCCCACGACCAGCTGCTGCTCCTCCAGGCACACTGTTTGCTGCTGTTCCTCCGTTTGCGAATCCATCTCAAAGAGAGTGGCGGACATGGCCGACCACTAGTCGCCTGTGCATGCAATAAAGGAGAAAATGAGA
Organism: Drosophila simulans; assembly: GCF_016746395.2. Classification (NCBI taxonomy): domain Eukaryota; kingdom Metazoa; phylum Arthropoda; class Insecta; order Diptera; family Drosophilidae; genus Drosophila; species Drosophila simulans. The sequence goes on from NC_052522.2 coordinate 7,023,640, forward strand.
GATTGTTAGTCAGAGCACTGAGGAAAATAAAGTAATAAATAAATAATATTCTCTATATTAACATATTGGGATAAAACATTAAATTAATGTGACAACCCACACATTAAAAGCTAGTCCAGCATAAACTCTGAAGATTAAAGCTGATTTATTTTGTACAGTGCAGTGATTCACTTAAGATGACCCACATTTCGGGATGCGTATTTTTGGGATGCTGGCATTTCGGTCCGATCCCCATTTTCCCGCTCCCATTCTCTCGGCATGCGACACAAACAAGTTGCGTGCCACCGACCTTTTTCCGAAATGCAAAAATAGGATTTGCGAATACAATTCATTTTTTCGGTCAAGTTGCCCGGCACGCAACCCAAAACAGATGGACGATGGACGGGTGGATGTGGTTGCATCGTGACCAGGACGAAACGTTTGGCCCCCAGGCTATGATTGACTTGGACTAGTTTCCGTTTCGGAGAGTGACACGACACGAAATGTGCACCTGCCGACATTACAACAAAGTGGGCCATCGCCGGGGTCTGTCGTAAATAAATTATGAGGAGCATTGTCTCGTGGGGTCGTCATCGTCGAAATATCTGAGATTGCCACCACACATTTTACACATTTGTGTGGCTGTGTGTGGCACGTTGACCCAACTGGCAGACGGCTGTGGGCCATCATTGCGGAACTTTCCAAACTCGCATCCAATTTGGCATGCCACATTGTTGTGCCAGAAATCTGCTTCGCAATTCGCACTTTATCACATCCATCATCATTCTAGTTAAGTCACATTAAGATTCATACGAGACCAGGTCATAGAGGTGTGTTGGTGTTTATCGAAAAGTTGTTTTTAATTTAAAAGGTGTGAATAGTGCTAAGTAAAGGGTATATTTATTCTTAGTTAATGGTTTATTCTGATCCTGACTTGGGGTATAAGGGTAAGGGTAAGGGTATTTAGGTTTCATCACCAATTTAAGTTGCTATATATTTCCCGCTTGTTTCGCTTTGCATTACAGTCCCAGTTAGACACACGTCATTAGCGTCATGTTTGTTATGCGATCTCCCAAAGATTTTGGGCCAATTTTGATGATTTCATCACGCAGGTGAGGTGACCGCGAAGGGAGATCTTAATGAAGTTGCTCCAGTTTTCAGCAAATTGGAAATTTATTTGAAGCGAATTACAGTAAATTGCTGGCCAGACCCAGACTTGGCCAATTGCCAACCGGTTTGGCAGGAATGCCCTTCATGCTCTTTTCCTCGTCCAGCATTATTATATTTTTATTTCAATTTTCTTCAGCCAGAATGGAAGATCCTGCAAACGACCTTGTTTACGATATGTTAAAGGCTGTCTCAAGTCGTGCCCGCCACTCGGTCGATGCTCGAGTTGACTTTAAAGAGACGTTGCAGCCGGCTTGGCTCGTTTTCCCATCTTCCCATCTAGACATTCAGACATCCAGACAAGACAGCCACCTAATGAAGACCACTCGAAAGCGCTGATGGGGAAGAGACTCCAAGCCAAGCGCCTCCTCACTGGTCACCCCCCCTGCTGGGTGCTAAAAAAACCAAGGCAAGGCGAAGCCATAAACAGCCACATGTCCACACAAAGATAAACACACTCACACACACAAAGTATCTGCTGGATACACATCGTGGTAGAGAAATAGAAGGGAAAGGATGGCAAGTCGGGATTGGGATTGACTATGGCAACGGGAACGGCAATGAAGTTGTCGCCGCTAATCCACGAATCGATCGAAATGCCATGGCCCTGGCAGTGAAAGATGCAAGTCTGCCGAGAGGCCGGAAAAAACTAGTTTCGCATCCGAGCTGACGCTGAGGTCTTATCGAAGTTGAAGTCGCAGTCGCGGAATTGTTTGAATAAACCGGAACTGACGCTGAATAAATGCACTGCGAGAAACTATTGCCACTTTTGAAAATATTATTATTATATTTTCTAGATCATTACAAACTGTATCTCAAAACGTTAAGAATATGCCATTAAAACACATTATTCGCTTGTTTTGTGTAAATAAAAGATCTCACAGTGAGTTACCGAGAAATACACCCATTTGTCTCTGGATAATGTTGCAGAATGCAACAATGTTTTAGCGCATAATAGTTCAAGGCGAAAGCTATATAAATACATAGGAGCCCACGCTCGTTGAGCGCGGTGAATAGAAACCCTTGAGGGCGATTTCGTCACGGCACATTAACTCCAATCAATGGACAGAGTGAGTATTCCCCTTTCGGAAGGGGTCCACTAATTCGATTAAGGCGCTTGGCAGAGCAAGAATATGTAGACCCAGCAGCGCGACTCGACGACGTCGCAATGTCGCTGACTTTGCCAAGTTAATTGCACTTAGCCGTGTTGTGCGGCTGGGAAATGGAAAATGGGGAAAAGTTGCAAGAGATGCATGTGCCACAAGTGGCGCGCTTAACGCTTCGCTCGGCATTAATTGCAACGTTTGATGTCTCTGATGCGTCTGCTGGTGACTGTCAACGGTCACACACCAATCTCGCCACATCGCAGATATCTTCCATTCATCTCGGATTAGCATCCATTCATTGACCAGAAGGAGGAGGCCTCGTCTCAACGATTTCGCTGATTTTACAACCCACTCGTGGAGCAGAGTTTTGGATCGTTAAGATAAGCTGGATTAAGAAAAGTTATAGCTGTTACTCTCGCTTTTTCCAATTGCAATTCCCAGTCGTACTGCAGTGAAACCATAGTTTTTACTTTTATTTCTCCTTAAGTTTGTTTGCTGATCCGCAGAATTCAAAGGGTTATCGCATCGGCGACCGTGGTCAAGCTATTTTCTGGGAACCGCTCAGCAATTTGCTCCTCAATTATGCATTCTCATACAAACAGATATATGAGAGTATGTGCACTCCAAATCGCATGACAATTCAGACCAAAATCTGCATAGACACTGCGTTCCATGACTATAAGGCTAGATGGATATAACACTTTAGTTCAAGAAATTTTTAAAATTTATTTACCCATGAAAACTTATAAAATCCTAATTTGTTTGGGAATATTCTAGTATCTATCTGGTCATACACTACCGAAACGCACTGTCTGCATATGCATATGATTATTTATGCGATCGCAGTTCCTTGGCCACTGATGCTGTGCCACATGTTCGAGAAATGGGGGAAATACAAACGTTCACTTGCATAAATTTCTCCGCCCATTTCATTTCGTCTGTTGTGGCAGTTGCATTGAAAACAATTTATTTCCCCATACATGCAGTGAGTATCTACGGCAATTTATTTTTTGTGTCGCAGATTGAAACTGGGGGGATTAGCGGAACCCCTTTCATGGCCCAATGCCCACTTTCTGGAACTGGAATCCCAGATACTCGATGCTCAATTGCTGGGGCTTCCCTTTTCGACGGGAGTTAGTTCGTTAATTGATATGGAAACGGGTGTTATGTTCTTACTGGCAAAACAGGTGGTCGTGCGTGGGTGACTGCCACGCCCCCATGGCGAAGTCCACTCCCCGAAAAACGTTTTGTTGTTTGTCAAAGCACTTCCTGTGCTGCCAGCGGATCCACGAAACTCAAATGAAGTGAAACATTTGTGCCGCGAATTACAATCGACTTGCCCCCGGTCGGTGCCCCTGCCCCATCCACACTCCCCTTTTTAGAGTTGCCGCCCGCATCTGCCGAACAGCCCATGCCCATGGCCATACCCCTTGCCCCACCCCAAAAGCGAACACCAACCTCTCCGCCCCCCCGTTGCAGTTATAATGAGTTGCAGTTGCAAGTTGTGCGCACAGTTTTCGTCTGGGGGACGAACGTCAATTCAAAACTCAGCACACAAAAAAAATGCTCATATAATTAAATAAATAATAAAAAAAGAATTACACTACATAATATAATTAAAATCCATTACAGCCTAACTCTTTAAATCTGGCTAACAAATATTGGAGATAAGGCAGTGTAAATAAGATTTAAAACGACTTTCCCTCAGTGTAGGGAGCAGTTTTTATTGGCAGAAGGGGCAGGAGTCGTGGCAGTGGGCAGTTGGGGAAGTCGAAGAACTTTCCGACTCTTCCGGGTTCTCCCCCCTCCCCCCCCCCCCCTTCACCCCCTCTGACTATCTGGCTTCGCCTATATTTTGGTGTTTTCGTTCTGTATTGCACCTGCCGACTTATCGCGCATTATGCACACAGAGCGGACCAGAAAATTGTAAGCATGATTTTCTAATTTTTAGCCGATTCCCCTGTCTCGACTTTGCGGCTTTTCTTCATTTTTCTTTCTTTTTTCTATTATTTATTTTTTTTTTTCCAAAACAGTTTCAATTTGTTTTGGGGCTAACTCCCTCCAACGCTGTGTATGTGTTTGGGGTATCAAAGAAAGAACTGAAACCGAAAAGGGGCGGGGTAGAAATATCTGGGGACTGGGGGCGTGGCCGGGTCTTATAGCGGTGCCAGCTGGCTGTCACGAAGGCGGGCTTCTTGTGGCTCTTGGGGATCGGGAATATTGGGTAACGGGGATCGGGAATTCGGCACTAGCCATCAGATATTGGGCAACATTATAGTACGAGTAGTCGGCGTAGCAGGAAGAATCGGCCGACTGAATCGCTCATCGCTTTTGAAGTTTCAAAGTTTGCCTCTGGTGTGTGTTGTTGTTTGATTCAGACGCAGCAATGTTGCTGTTGTTGTTTTCATTGGTGCCGTAAAACTATAAACCATTTTTGGCGGCTTCTCAGTCAACAGCAACGGCACGCAAATGTTTCGTTTTGCATTCAGTGGAAAGTTTTTTCGAAAAGCAGATTGGGCAAGATTGAAAGCAAAGGTAACTCCTAGAGCTGGAAACTACTTCAAATTCGGAGGATTACGCTGCCTTCAAAAGTGTTTAAATGTTTCAAGAGATGAGCATAATATTCCTTTAAACCATGCTGGAAAGTACCTTGCATGATTGCACTACACATATTCCAAGAAACGTCCAATGCAAAGTAGTCATGCGATTTTTGAGAAGCGTTCTCGTATCTAGAAACTCTTTTTGCATCCAAGAGAACGCATTAATCATGTTTTCCCGCATATGTCTAAAAATAGGTTTTTATTAGGCTGGCAGCTATTGAAATGTATTCCGCCAATGGAATGGAGTCTTTTGTGACAAATGTGCCGCCGCACTTGATTTGTTTCAGATGTGCTGAACCGCCGAGGGCGGAGTATCGTTTGTTGGCCTGGTCCAAATGCGAACCGGAATAGACCGACGGAGACCGGAATGAAATGGAAATGGTGACTAGTGCGCTCTTTGTGAAACTCTCCGGCTTAATTAACAACCCATTGCGTTGGCAATTACGCCAACTACTAAAATTATTTGTCATATGGCGGAGAAAGTCGAGATTGCGGCCTGATCTCCAAACGCGGCGTTCGGATACTATGGCCTATGATGGCTGGTCTTCGTTGGTCTTTTAACAGTTTGGGTATCAAAGAAAATGGCTCTTTACGAAATGCCATAATACACATAGTTTTCATACCAATGCGAGTAGAAACAATGAGTGGTGTACTTCACGCTCCGCAAAGTTTTTCAGCGGCATGCGCGCCACACGACACTCCGCTGCCAAAAGTGGTCTAAAGGGGGCGGAAGAGGGGCGCGGCGGTCTTGACCATTGACCAGCTACGCTCAGAGTTGAGCTTGACTGGAGGCAATCCATAAAGCCATGAGAGCGCACCGCAAAAAATTTAAAAAATGTTGCTTAAAATATATGCCTTATCAACGTAATTCTCAGTAATGCTAAACTCCAATCGATATTCTGGCTAAGTGATTACTTTCAATATATTTTTAGACTTTTAATTACTTTGATATGATAACATATATATGATAACAGTGTTTACTGTATTTTCGATATAAGAAAAGTGAATTGTAGATATACATACACACAAAAGCCATTAGATTAGAACACCCATATGAATTTATTTTTTCTCGCAGTGCATGCAACGCCGAAAGCGGCACAGACAAAGCGAATAGAATGGAAAGCATCTGGAGACGCCTGAAAGTCTCGCCTGAGAGCCTCGCTCATTGTCAACGCGTGTCTCGAGTGTGTTTTGGCAAGGTTCCAGTCCAGGCCGGGTTTTCGTTTCCAGAAGCGTTCTTCAAGGCATAACCCGCTGAAATGGTATAGCCGAATGGCCATTGTCTGGGGAAAGACGAGATGATGAGGCTGCAGCTTGAATTCTGCTCTGTTTGCCCTCGTTTATCGTGTTTCCATGGGCTTGCCAAATCACAACGAGGCGAATCTGGCCATTCAACTGACCTTGAAAACCAACCCAGACATGTGTGCGCTTATGAGTCCGTTACTGATTATAAACAATGCAACATTTGGACAAGGGGTGGCAAGCGGAGTGCGGTGTGTCGCCAAAAACAGGCTCAAATCAGTGAGCTGCTAAATTTCGCACACTTCAAAAACTTGTTTATCATAAATTAACGCCATTGTTATTGAGATACCCGCTAATCGGGCATATACATGCCAGTTATCAGGCGAAACGCATTGAAAATGCAATGTGTTATTATCTTTTGGGATAGGGGGCAGGCCAGCCAAAGTGGTAAGAAGTGTTAAAACTGGAAAGTGCTGATAACTCCTATCGCCAATTGGTGTGTGGGAAAGCGAAATGTGTCACACGATTTGGAAAGCACAAGAACGGAGGCTTGCTTGTTTCTTGCGACTCTTGCACCGGAAACTGCACTAATTGATGCTTAATTAGCGATTTCCTCAGCTCACTCTCCATTACGACATCCCCCACACCCCCACTCCAAGTCGCCAAGTTGTCGCATTATGGAGTAACGGCTGCCATGTCCGCTGCTCCATCAACCGGGGCGCTTATGAATATGGTAAACGCCATTTAGGCAGGCCGGAATACACCAGGAAAAATGTTAGTATATGCCAATTATTAATTCAAGGAAATGGGAATCGATTGATTTACTTCAGAATTATGAATATACTTTTCTAAGTTAACTTAAAACCCAATTGATTGCCTAAATCCATGCAAACATTAATGATTACCAAACTTTTTAAGCAAAAAGTTCGGTTTTTTGCTACATTTCCCTTTGTATCTTTAATGCAAAAACGTCATGATGACCTCCATTTTGCAGCATAACTTTTTGCAGTGTGTCAAGTTGTGACTGTTTGGCTGACTGACTGACTGAGTGACGGACTGACATTAAATTGAACTCTTCCTGATTGCTTCGTCGCTTCAAAATCGATTATCGCCGAAGTCATGCAACTGAAATTATATTCATACGTACATATGTATATACATACAAAGTTAACGCTGCATAATGAAGCGAACGACGTGGCTAGGATACAAAATCCGGAAGCCCCTCAGTCCGGCGGTCCTGACCTTTTTAATTTCAGCTAAAAACCAAAGCCGCACGACGCCAACAAACCTCTGACCCACCACAACCACCCCCTCGCCCACACGACGATGTGGCTTCAACTCAAGACGCAGCTCATATTCGATAACCACTTTCTACCCGCCAATGAGTTACAGTGGAGATTGGGTAAGCTGAACTTTTATCCTGATACAATTCAATTTGGGATGGGTGAGCGAAAAAAAATGTTCAAACTGTAAACACTTTTTTCTGGCTTTGAAAATAAAAATAATAAAAAATGACATAAGCAAAACTTTCATTTTCTCAGTAAACACAATTAATTATATTTAAATGCTACGTAAAAACTATAAAATTTTTCACGTAAGAGCTATTTGCCTTTCCCCCATATGCCAAATCCAATATCAACAAATATAAAAAGGACATTACGATTTGTTAATCGATTTCAATTTAAAACTGGCATTAACAAACAAAAACAATGAAACAGTTGGTTTTTTAAACTTTCTAAGACCAAGTGAAATCAATTTTTAAACAGTTGTGCTCAAAGCGGTATTCTCTGCAATTTAACTTAGAACTCCCAGAATGTTCTACTTAGTGGCGTTCCACTGTAGCTACTCACCCACGGAGTTGGAGTTGAAGGAGGAGGAAAACTGTGCCAGCGGCTGAGGCTGCTGGAGTTTCGTTCGTTGATTCGCTCGTTTGCTGTTTTGTTTGTTTGTTTGTCGCTCAGTTGTTGTTCCTTTGGTGGGCGACGATGGAAATGTCAGAGGGTCGCGGTATTGGTATTACGGCCTCCCAGGGCATTCTCTTTTCGCTTGAGTTTTGGATTTCTTTTTTTCGTTTTGCCTGATAATTCTATTATTGCTCTCGCTCTCTTGGGGGGAGTGCAAAATAATGGATGGCAATTCGCGGACGGAAATTTGCGAATTTAGCGCGTCGCTTCAATTTTGTGCAAATTGAATGCACAAACACTGAGAAGTGGAGTGAAATTACTAACTCCGGCGTTCTCCCGCTCTCCCACACACACACACACGTGCACGCGCGAAATTTCGTGACAGCTGCAGCTGGAGAAGAAGAAGAGCATGAATGATCGCTCAAGGACTCGGAATCGTCCTGCCCTTTCCTCTCTCTCTCTCTCTCTCTCTCTGGTTCACTTCCTTTTGTTGTTCCGTTTACCTAACACAACTGCTTATTTGTATTGTCAGGACTCACTCACACACACGCACGTACACGTACACTAGCGCACTGCAGCTGAGCTCAAAGGAAAAATCGATGATGAATCTGCGAATTAAAAGTCTATAGCCGCACATCGATTAATCTCCCGCTGAAGCCAGTCGCTTTAATTTAGTTTTTCAGCCTTGTTTTTGCTGCTTGAGAGGAAAAAGACAGCAAGGCTTCGTTGAAAAACCCGTTCGGCGCGCAGGAAAGTCGGAAAAACGAAAATCGTATAGCGGCTTGGTAACAAAACGCGCCCACTCGCGGAAAACAACAAGTTTAAATATTAATTAAATCGATTTATATTAACTAAATCATAATATACATCGCTATCACTTCATGTGGACGAGCAGAAGCACACTCTCACGTCGAATTTATTTTCGCTTGCTTAAAAAATTAGTTTCAAATGCCGCAACTCCGCAGGCATTAAAGTTATATCGACGTTTCTTTAATATTATTTTTTAATGCTAACCGAATAAACAGCGCGCGCTGCTGCGCTCTCTCGAAAAATTACAGAGAGAATGCGTTGCGAGTTGCTTATATAGATTTTGAAAATATTAGAGAAACCGAATGAAGGTAATGGTAAAATACCAAAGCCGGGAAGTCGCGCTCTAGCAGTCTGTTAACCGTCTCACTGTTAATTCTCTCCAGCTGTTAAGTGTATCTATTCGGTGCACCATATGTATCTTATACATGTTAACGGCTATTTTAATTAAAATTTGGTTATATTTTAAATTGTTTAATTGTTTTAAATTGTTATATGTTTAAATATATATATGAACGCTATTAACCGCTCTTGGTTAAGACTGCAAATGTTGGCGGGCAAATTTGAAAAGCAATCATGAAAATACCACAATAAAAATACTAGCCTCAATCGGTAATGTCTTATACGTAGTCTTATACCTTACAATTAATTAGCAGGCTTCGAAAATATTTAACCGTTTAATATTTCTAAAATGTGTAAAAATTCATGAAAAGCTGCCTGATGTATGAAATTATTTAGATCACAAAACATTTTAAATATATGTCTAAATTTCCTAAAATTTTAAATTTTATTTTTAATTTTTGATGTTTTGAAACCATAAATTCAAAATGAAAATTATATCAAAAGAATGTCATATTTCACAATTTCATAATTAAATAGAAGTTTGCTTATAAAAATACGCAATATACTTATAATATTGTATAGAATATTAATGCATATATGCAGAACAAAAGTAAGAACAATTTCGCAATAATAAGAAATATTTCTGAGGTTACGTTCGGGAATGAAATTATGTAACATTAAAAACACGTGATCAATGGAAGTAATTTCCCAGAAACCCATGAATGCGATTTGGTTAAAAATAGATCAGATGACGTCACCTTTATCGCGTGCTTGTATGAGTGTGTGACTGATAAAGAAATGCAAATGTTTACAGTCCGAAAGTCGCGATAAGCTTGGCGCCAAAGTTGCCTATAAAAGCTCATCGACCGAATGCCGCAGAAGCCAGTCAAATTCAAGTGTTCAAGTGAAGCAGTCGCAACACAAGCAACAGATCCCGCAGCAGCATCAGCAGTTACAGCAGTTGTATCCAGTTCACAGAAGCAGCAGTGAAGCAGTAATCAAAGTGTTAAGTGAATTTCTTATCGGGTCAGGTGTAAACTAGTGCGAAAATGTCGCAATCCGATAACGTGGCACGTGAGCAAACTGCGGCAAATGCAGGGCCGGAGGCATGTCAAGGATGCCGCGGCCAAGTGCCGAGTGCCACGCCCGTGGAAGTGGAGGACATGGCCACGCCGTCGATGGAGCGGCTCATTCGAAAGGCCAACATGGCCCAGAAAATGCTGAACGATGTGATGAAACAGATCCAGAAGCAACAGCAGCAGGAATCTCAGCTCTCCATCAAGGAGACCAAGTCCAAGCACCGCAGCTCCGATGGAGGTAAACGACGACACAGAGGACGCAGACATGGTCATGGTCATCACACTAGCTCATCTTCCAGTTCCAGTTCCGACCACAGTGACTGCGAGCTGATCCTGGCGGAGAAGGAGGAGTTCATGCCGCGGAGGAGACACATCCGGGATGATCGCAAGCGGGATCGCTCCAGGTCTCGCGGTCGCTCCCGTGGTCACTCGCGTGGTCGTTCTCATGGGCGTTCTCGTTCCAGGTCCTACACCGATACCCGACGATCTCGAGCACTGCCCCTGGCTCTGCCCGTTCGGATTTCAGTGTGAGTATCTGGCTTCATTCAGTATTATCCAATATCCATTATCAAATATCCATTTTATATATTAAGCGTGCATAATAAAAAAAACCAAAAAAAAATTAAATAAAATATATAATATATTAAAAAAATATTAAAATGAATTTTATTAAAATAGAGGATGGGTGTATGTTTATTTTGGTTCCACCAGTTTGGCTAATACTTACTGTTCAGTTATTCAAGATAATAAGTTACATTCGTTGATGAAATGCTGATATAGTCATTTGGCATTCATATTCACCAAAGTTGTGAAATATTCGAACCATTTTTCTGAGCAAATATTCAAAGTCTTGGAAAGCAGTTTTTATCTCACATTTTCCCTCAGCCGACCAACAGATAAACAACCGTTTGTTATTTTTAAATATTTCTTATATTTTTTAAATGCCGTTTGTTTTTACATTAATAGTTTTTATTTTGTAGTTGTTGTGCTAATTATATGTTAAACATAAAAATTGTTTCTCCCTCTCGTATAATTACTCGGTTTGTTCTCGTTTTGATTGTGATCTATTAAGTTAATTTCATCTTTTGATTTGTAGACTTTGCTGTGAGGTTGCTCCTTGCAGTCGCAACTTTTCTGTTGTTCTTAATAAATTCGTAAAATTCGATGTTAAATGTAATAAACCATTTCATTGCTTCGTACAAATAAATGCATATAAAAACCGACTAAAATCGCGTTAATCGCTATATAAACAAAGGGTGCTGCTGGCTCGTAAATTTTCCTTTTTTTGGTTTTTGCTTTTATTTCAAATGAGACACTAAAGAATTATGCTGTCTGGCTCGGGTTCGAATAAATTTTACCCAAGTGAACACCTTAATCTGCGACTTTATTTTGTGAATTCTGTGGCTCTAATTGGTATGTTCATATTTCGTGGCTGCTATTTACTCGCTTTTCATGGCTTGCATTATTTATTGTATATCCGTAATTTAAGAGAGCTTTGTCTAAAAACAAATTTTGGCACATGGTTTCCGAAATGGGTTCAATTCGTCCCTCTGATCCTCCTTCTACTCCTCATCGATTTTATTTGACTGTTTAATGGGTTTCCTTATGCTTTTGTAGGCTAGTTAAAATACAGCTATGTACTCGTATTACTTTTGGATTATTCGATACGAACTAAGAGTTATATTAATTTGTAGTTTGTTTGTCTGCTCCTAACTTGGCTTTCGTTCCATTCGGCTGCTTGATTGAGTGTTTATGATAATTCGAAATTTAATTACGACTGGTATTTGATTCTCCTACAGGCTCATTCAATTTACTTCCATTAATTCGTTTTTAAAAACATTTATCTACAACTCGACGAATGACAGTTTATTGTAATGGAAACACTAATGTGTGTGATTACTGCGATATCATGTCATATTATCTATGAATACTGCTTTCTTGAATTCAAATTCAGCTGGCGACATATTCGAGTGTGTGTACATCGGCTATATCGAATACATTTAGTTAACATTTTCATTGTGGCTTTACTTTCCTTTGGGTTTCTCTATGTGAGTCATGCAACATTGTCAGTCCTTTGAGGGTTTTACTTTTGATTATTTACAGCATTTGCTCAATACTCTACATGTACGTGGATTCGCTAACAACTAAATGAGTATTCTTCGATTGTATATCTCGGTATATATCCTATATACATACATGAGCACACGACTGCCTCATAACGTAGACACGCACACGGGGACACACATCAATATACATTCATATAAATTTGTACACAGCATATATGTATATCTGAGTTTTCGGCTTAGTTGAAAATTTCAAGATTAAATTCCTCGTTTCATCGCCCTGGTGTACCACAAAACCGAAACTTATGGAACTACTTTAGGAGTAGCTTTTCATAGGTCAAACACTCATTGCTATTCGAGACTTCAACATCTAGAAGAAGGTCGTCCTTTCTACATACGATGAAAAACAGTTCGATTCGAATCGATTCGATACGATAGTTTGCGATAGTTTTGCAGTTAGTAGTTTGAGTTACAGTTTCGAGTGATATACGCATTAGTCGTTACGGATACTTAATAGACTACGTTAGTATATATATGTACATACAACATTTCTGGAAGTTCGACAACTGACCTGGGTTCTTTCTGGACACATGCCATATGCATTCACCTACATACATATACATATGTAGATACATACATACATACGTGGGTATATAGCATGCACAATCGTTAATACTTATATATAGTATGACCTCTATAAATACGGGCAGGAGTTCATAATGGGAAGTGTTTCGATTCGGTATGTTTTGGTTTTTGGATGGTTGGTGCAGAATTTTGATACTGATTGTCCGAAAGTTTACTGAGTGTTCATCTGGTTGTTTCTTTTGGGGGGACAGGAGGGTATTACTTGGTGCGGGGCTCTTCCGAAAGTTTGGAGTAGAGGTTTATCATTTCAAGAGTGGTGTCAGGGTGTTAGGGGGGGAGGGGTGGTCTTGGTAAGGTAACAAATGCATTACAAAAATGTACAAAAACGGCCCGGCTGCTGCTAAATTTGTGGCTATCGGGGGGCCCGGTCTCATCCAATCTGCTGATCTTGCGATCAGATCTTACCAATGTCTCAGACGGATATCGAATAATCCGATTTCTCGCTAAGCAATTTTTGGCCAGGAGCGGGTGAATGTTGTTGGCGTTGTTGTTGCAGTGGCTGTTGTTGTTGTGGCTGCGGTGACTTTGAATGCGCTCGTTTGTGTGGTTGCTGTGGTGCCTGCTGCTGCTGCTGTTGGTGGTGTTGCTGCTGCTGCTGGTGGTGCTTCTGCTGCTGTTGCTGCTGCTGGTGCTCCTGCTGCAGCTGGGAGGTGGTGGATGAAGGTCGGGACCAGAGCGATGACCTCTGACCCAGCTTTAGCTTCTTAATCGTATCCACATCGACCTCAACCTCGGCCAGCTCGATCCGTTCGCCCAGGCCGCCGTCCTCCGTGCGATGGAAGGCGCCGGCGTTGCACTCGGCCTGCAGCTGGAGCGGATGCAGCGTGCGCAGGATGCCGGCCCTGGATGCGTGTGTTCATTCGGGGAGTGGGAGGGTGGTGGGTGGCAATCGTTGGGGGGTGATGGGGGTGCAAGTACAAGAAAGGGTCCAGAGTTGGTTTTCTGATTGCAACCACAGCATTCAAGCATTCATTCGTTTAAAGACCTAGTGGTGTAGTTCTAGTCTGGTTGTGTGGTTGGGTGTGCGTGGGTGGGCACAAATTTCACGACCTGATTTATCAGCTTGTACTTCAAAGGCTTTACATTTTGATTTAAGAATACTCTCTTTTAAGTTTGATTCACAGAAAACTCAAGACTCTCATGAACTCGTATGCTACAATATGTGCATACTCGAATCCAAGAATATGTCTCTGTATGCTATCCAGGCACTCAGCTGAGCCACCAGGTCGTGAAAAGGGTCCTTAACGGGCCCCCTCGGGGGGACCACACACCTCACCGTAGGCCAGGTCTCATGTCTGATCGATTGGGTCCATGTAGGTGCAGGAGATCTCGCCGCTGTCATAGCCGAAACCGTCCATGGCCTCCATGGCACCACCAACGTATTCACTCCCCCCATTGGCCGTATCCTATTTGGGCAGCGTGGGCGCTGTGAAGAACTTGGAGGAGAGCATGGCCGTCGAGGGGTTGAGCAGCGTGCCCGGATGCTGCTGCTGCTGCTGCTGGTGGGGATGCGATTGCTGGCTGTGGTTGTGGTGGTGCGGTGGCTCATGCGCGGGCATTATGGACTTGTGGGGTATGGGGCGGAACTGTGAGGAGGGCGGCATGCAGGCTACCAACGGGCTATTGCCGATCCCGTCCAGCCCCAACAGCTCCTGGCCATTGGCCTCCAGCTGATGGAGCTTGGGCGTGATCAGTAGGGGCTGCTGTTGCTTCAAACTACTACTGTTCGGATTGGAGCTACTATGCTGGGAATTATTGGTACTACTATTCTGCAACTGCTGCTTGTGGAACTGTTTCTGCTGCTGTGTACTGATCGATGGCGACTTGACCAATGTGGGTATGTGGCACTGTATGGAGTCTTGCGATTTGAACGTGCTCGATATGGATTTCAGATTTCCGCCGCGCGGCGATAGAATTTTGTTCGAATTGCTGGATGTCGATGGTGTGGCTGTCGTATTGGTGGCTGTGGTGTTCGTGTTGCTGGTGGTGTTGTTGTTCATTTTGTTGCTGTTGTGGTGGCGCGGTGTGGTATTGGTGGAAAACTGATATTGCTGATGATGATACCTGGAGCGACCGCGGCGGGGCAATGATTTCTGTTCGGACATTGGTGACAGATCGGAGGAGGTGCTTGATTGTGCTCCATGGTAGATGATGCCTACGGCGGAATGGATCAACGGATCAATGGTGGATCAATCGCAGCGCAGACGGAGATGTTAGTGGGGAAGAAAAGAACAGAAAAACAAAGAGCGGGCTGATAGAGAGTTTTTTTTCTTTGGCAGGGATACAATACATAGATAACAAACGTTAACAAAAACTTAGCAACTAACTTAGCACTATCAATTACAAAATTGGGTGTCTTAGTCTCATTGGTTGGCCTGATCTTAGTATTTCGTGTGGAGTTTTGTTTGGTGCAGTTTGGCCTACTACAGATATGTAATCGAGATATTGTGGTTTGGAAAGTGTTGTATTAGTCTAGAGTCTGCAAAAACAAAGCAACACAAAAAGAGAGTTCAGCTGGCAGAATACTTTAGGATAAAAGCCTGGGAGCTTAGAACAAAGGACGTCTGCAGTGAAAGACATCTCAATGTCAAGTAATTTTTCAGAAACATAATTTCACTTTTGAGTGGACGTTCACTGCAGATAAATCAAAAATCGTGGGACGTTCTTATAATCAATTTTAAATGCATTAAATAATATATTGAACTTTCCCATCCCTGACTTACTGTGCTTGATCTTGCCCTCGTGCTGGTTGGAGGACTCGGTGCGACTGGAGGTGAGCTGGTCCTGGTCCGATTCCGACTCCTCGCTCTCCGGCTCCGTCTTCCTGGAGTGGCGCCTCCGGTTCTTGGACTGCACATGGAACATGGAACAGCGGGAAATTAGTCTGGATCGGCATCTCAGTGCGGGGAATTTATGCAGCTAGCGACTACAAAGCGCCTGGGGTTGGAACGCTTCTCAAACAAAAGAATGGGTAACTCAAGATTGGCAGGTGACATGGATCCAGGGCGTTGAAGCCCCTTAGCATGATTTACGGCATTGCAATTAATGTGAACTGAAGGGCAAACAAATACACGAGCAACATGGAACAACATAAAAAGCACGTAGTAGTACACTCAGAAAAACACTAATGAGTGGCAGGACCACATTCGATCAATCGGAGTACTTAGTAGAAGGAGAGAGAGAGCTA
The DNA here is from genome assembly GCF_016746395.2 of Drosophila simulans. Lineage (NCBI taxonomy): Eukaryota > Metazoa > Arthropoda > Insecta > Diptera > Drosophilidae > Drosophila > Drosophila simulans. The sequence goes on from NC_052522.2 coordinate 7,039,761, forward strand.
AATCAAAGAAATGAATAAACAAACGCACGATATTATGGAACGGTGAGGTCTGATAATAATTATGAATTGTCTTTAGTGGACGTTGGTGGTGGTGGTGGTGATGGGTGGTGGTTGTTGGTGGGTTCAGTACCGCGGCTGGTGGTGGCGACGAGCAGCCCTCGGCCAGGGCCCGCTCGTGGTACATGAACGAGTGGAGCAGCGTGTTGGCCGGACCGCCGTGGTGCGGCTGCGACATGTTGCCCCCAGCCTCCGACAGCTGGAAGGTGGCATACGGCGAGATGTCCTCGGAGGTTTCTGTGGAACAAGTCCTCGGGCGATTAGCGCAGCTGATCAAGTAGCAAGGCAACAGGGGTCACAGAAATCTCAAGGGCTTTGTTGTTGTCAGTTGGATAAAGAACTTCATGCTCAAGGGTTTCTTTCCAGGAATTACTGATTGAGACATAATTCGTATTCCATTGAAAACGATTAAGCGTCAGATGGACGTTTACAAGTACTCCTTCATTTGAGATTTCTGGCCACCCCCTTCCAACCCATCACTCACCTGGAATCTTATCGTTGTTCTGCATGGACACCTTGTGTATGGTGGCATAATACCGCTCCCGCTGGGCAGCCTCGGAGTTGGCTCGATTCTCGAGTGATTCCTTTTGAATTTGACTTTGCTCTGCGAGCGGTGGTGCATTTTTAAGCACTGGGTCAATTAGTTCAGCTCTGGAACTTATTGATATTGTATACTTACTGTGTCTGTAGCAAACGATGATCATGATAATTGTGCAGAACATTCCAGACACTGCCGCTATGGTTGGGATGAGCAGGTTAATATTGGCGAATATGACCGTGGTTTGACCACTACGGCCACGATGCATGATTTCCGGCGGTGGTGGATCTCCATCCTTGGTCAGGGTCACGAAGTTGAACTCCGCCTGCGAGATTCCAGCCACATTGTGCGCCTCCATGCGGAGTTGATAGAGCGTCGAAGGTTGCAGATTGTTGACCACTATGCGACGCTGCGGCTTCAAGGCATTGGATACTGCGGGAAAAATATGTAGTTTTTTTTATATATTCGTAATAAAGCTCGATGTGCTCACCTAGCACCCATTCCGCATCCGGATCGTCGGTCACTGCTCGGTACTGCAGGACGAAGTAGAGCAAAGGACATCCGTTGTCCGGCCAAGAGTGCAGTCGAACCAACAGGGAGGTCGAGTTTGGTGCCAAGAGGGCAGTGGAGGCAGGATGACCAGGCGATTGACCCTGAGTGCGCACGTGCAGAATGGTGCTGGTGGGTGAGGTGCCCACCTTGTTCTGGGCACTCAGGTGGATCTGGTACGTGCTGCCACACATCAGGCCCTTGAGTTCATGACTGGAAGCATGTCGCGACAATTGCATCTCGTCCGTGTTGCCATTGGCTCGCCGATAGAACAAGGTATAGCCGGTGATGGGTGCATTGCCCGTGAAGCCACACTTCCAGTGCATGAGGATGCTGCTCGAGGTGGCACTCGTTACATAAAGAACCGGAGCTGTAGGTGGCACTTGGACAATGAGGGTGTGCGTTAATCGATCAGTTCCAATGCCGTTGTCCACCTGACAGCTGTAGTTGCCACCATCCGCCAGTTGCAGGCTGGAGATGATCAGATCCCCACTGTCCAGCAGCTGGGAGTTATGGAGTCCACCTTGCCGCAGTGCCACATCTGATTTGAACCACTCCCGTTTGGGTTTTCCAACCGCCGTGCAGGGTAGAGTAACGGTGGATCGCCAAGGTCTGACCACTGGACCACCGAAGGATATGATCCTTGCCGGTATGCGATTCGTGGTGATTTGTGAGGACACTCGGGAACTCTTGCCCTCGCCCACTCGAGTGCTGGCCGTCACCCAGAACTGATACTCCATATGCGGATGCAGTCCTTTGGCTTCGTAATAGGCCTGTTGCGATGGCAGACTACGTTTCTCATTGTTCAGCTCCTCGCGACCGTTCACCACACGAGTGTACAGACTGTACTTGGTGATCACTCCGTTCGGTTCATTGGGTGGCAACCAAGAGATATACAGGGATTGTGATGAACTCGACACAACTTTGATATCCGCCGGAGCCTCGGGCACATCCTCTTCGCTGTGGCAAAACAATGGCTTCGATACCACTCCATCGCCCATACGCGTGTGGGCCAAAACCTGAATACTGTAGTTGGTGTATTTGCGAAGTCCTGTCAGCACCATGGTGAGTGCTGTCGTTTTCCTCGACTCCACTTCGTCCTTGCTGGGCTGAATGTCATCGATGATGGGCTCGAATATTAGCTTGTATCCCTGCAGCAGTCCATTGGTGTGGTAAATTGGCGGTGGTTGCCAGGACACCTGAAGCGATTGCGAGGATAAGGCGGCACAGCGCACGTCCTCCGGTGGTCGACTTGGAACTGATTAAAAACATGTTGAATGAAATATATCAAGTTAGTTCCTAAAAACCGTCTTACCATCTTCCATAGTCTGAGCAGCGGTGGGTTCCGACAGAGGTCCTGGCCCCACCTGATTGAAAGCCTGCACCACGACGGTGTATCGGGCAAACTTAGCCAGTCCGCTGAGTAGTAGCTCCCCATTGCCTCCATCGCCATCTCCGGAAACGGAAGTGAAGTTGTATGCCGTATTTCCCGAACTGGACAGCTTGTAGCCCACATTGTAGCCCTGAATGTCACCATGTCGCAGTTCCGGCAAAGGAGCCACCCAACTGATAAGCAGCTCGGTGGAAGACAAAGGTCTGGCGGACAGACTTAGAGGAGGTCCTGCGGGTCGCTGTGGTTCCGTGCGAACAATCAGCTCCTGGCTGGGTGCACTGCGTCCGGCCGATCCCTCGGCAATCACCCGGAAAGCGTAACGTGTCGCCGGCTTAAGGTTCTCGATCATTGCATTGAAATGTGGCGGATCCTTGACCTCGATCTGCTGCCACTGGTCCACAAACAAAGCTGGTGGGAGAGAATCTAATTACGTTGGAAACTTTACCATCTCTTCAAACTCTTGAATTCCAATCCAGACTATACGTACGATCTGCCTCGCGGAACTCCACTATGTACTTGGTCACATCGCCAGTGCCCAAGGTTTTCGGTTGCCACTTGATGTTCACCGATCGACTGCTGATCATGGCCGCCTCCAGGACACTGGGTGGCAGTGGTGGCTCCTGGACCTGCAGCTGCACCAGCTGCTGATCATTGCCATACAAATTGCTGGCCCGACAGAAGTACGGACCGCTGTCGGTGGCGTCCACCGTGCGGATTTGCAGCTCGGCGGACACTCCGTCTGGTGTGGCCTCCTGCTTCACCGAGATCCTGAAAGCGAATGCAAAGTGCAGCGGTATTACTTTCGTTTCCCACTCAGATCCGACTGAGTGCACTCACTTGTAATTGGTTGACGGATTCAGCGTGTTCTTGCCCGAGCGCATCCAAACAATGTTAATCGGCTTGTCCCCACTGACGGCACATTGGAGCAGTGCCGTGTCGCCCTTTTTCACCATCACGGACCGGGAAGTGGATGAGAAGTACGGCGAGGCTGAAAACGGCGAGCATTTTGCCCATTTTTAATTACGACGTCGATTCCTCCGGGGCCACAGCATTGCAATTAACCAAATTGCCAGAGCAGAGCACCATCATCCTTTCCGCCAAATACTCACAGTTCACTTTCAGCTGGATGACCTTTCCGATGCCGGTGCCGATGCCATTGTTGGCCTGGCACAGATAGAAGCCCTCGCGATCCTCCTTAACGTGTTGCAGCAGCAGGGAGCCATTGCCCAGGAGCTTGGTGAAGGGACGCTCGCGGACTTCTTCGTACTCTCCCGACTTACTGCCTGTGGGTGGACATTGAAAGACCGAGTGGAATTTGGTTAGTTCTACTTGGAAACATACATAGATTATACCAAAATATATACTCCATTCATTGACCATTTCTAATCGAAGATCATAAATTAGAAAAGTTTGGCTATGACATATGATTCCCTTTCTCCGGACATATTGTCTTATATAATTTTATAATTTTTATGCAATTTGTAGTGTCTAACCTGTAGCCTTCTTCCACACTATGCTGGGTGTGGGAACACCCTGCGCCTGGCAATGCAGCATAATGTGGCGATTACGCTCCACATTCGCGTCCACGGGCTCGACGATCCAGCGAGGCGGCACTACGGGGCGTATGCGTGATATGAAGAAATGGTTAGCTAACTCGGAAAATAGCTGGGAGTTCAGAACGAATGATTGAAATCAAAACTGCTAAGACATACAGTAAGAGTAATGGTTCTTAGAAAGAGATATAGAGAGAGACAGAAACAGAGAGGAAAAGTGAAGATTTCTGGCAAAGTAAAAAACGGCATAAAAGAATTTTTGCTGTTTACGATCTTAAGATTTTCATTGTGCCTAGCACAAATGTAAAAACTGGTTGAATAGTGGTAGCAATATTTTAGGAACTTTTCAACTAATGTACAAAAGGATATCTGTTTAATTTTTTTTATTTTTGGGTGGATTGCTTCGAAATCAAACACAAAAAATAATTTCATATGCAACTCAGTCAAAAATGGAACAAAAATAATGTAGATTCTTTGATGTCATCATGTTTTAAGGAAAATCATTTAGGAATGTCCGTGGGGGAAAATGAATTCTTTTGGTTTTTGTTGGTGTGCAAGGACTTTATTTTTATATCTTTTCGTTTCGTTTATTCAAATTGATCGCTTTCTCTTTTGTGTGTTTTCTTTGATTCGCCCACGCTCTGTGCCTCACTGTTCGAAAAAATCGCAAAAAAGGCTTAATATGTTCTGGTATATTCGGCGCATAAATTAAATGACAAAGGCATGCCAGAAGCGAAATTGAAAATATATTTGCATAGAAATTATAGAATGCGCAACATAAATGTGAACGTGGTGGTGTGAGTTTCATAGTTGGACACGCAGCTAACAAAACACGAAAAAAGCGAAACAATAAAATGGGATTTCAATGCAAAAAAAATATATATTAAAAAAAAAATCACCCACCATAGCGACGTTTTCAATAAATTATAAACTGTTTACTTAGCGGCTGCATTTAATTGCCAGCCTTTGTTTGTGCAGAAATAACGAATTAAAAAATGTTAATTAAAAATTAAACCCGAACAAGGAGCAAATTATAGAGCTCCAAATGAAATTATCAGCTGGCCCAGGGCCCGGTATTAATTAAAATGATTTCTGGTTATTATGGCATAATCTATTGTTTTTTATTCTTTTGGGTTTTTCAAGGATTGTTTTTGGCATAGTTTGGGGGTTGGTTTTATTTGGGGTGGCAGCGTGTCTAATTCGAATACGGAAAAAATCTTTGCACACAACAACAGCAGCGTCAGCCTGGGAAATGGAGCATTGGCAAAATAAATATAAATAAATTAAATTTTGGAAAACTGTGTGCTTGGAGTTTTGCTCGAAAATAACTATAATTGCTCACACCCCAAGCTGGCTGGCTGGCTGGAAATTGGGCGGAAAAAGCTTAACGGAGCAATCTGTGTGTGAAAGGAGGAAAACCCAAAAACGAATTAAAACGAGAGCTTAAGAACCAAGGCTTTGGATTGGTATGAAACGAAACTGAACGGAGAGCAAGCAAATCATACATAAATTGAAATTAAAATTCATTTGTCACAGCACTACGCGCATGCAGATGGCAACGGGCATAACTAAAAATTGCATTTCTAATCTGTACAAAAAGACGTGCAGAAATGAAAAATGCAGCATGATGGCAGCCGCTTCTCTAGCAAAAAACAACCATTCTCAACTACATTAGCAAATACTGCGAAGCTTTAAGTTTCTTATCCATTTAGTTTCTCGGTCGGATCTCCGTCATATATTTTCTTTATTTTTGCGGTTTAGTTCACATTGCTCTGCAATAAGGTTTAATTAGGTTTAAGCGGTTTCTCAGTCACACGCACGCACACACGCACACAGGCAGCCACAGGCACTCACACAAGCGAAAGGGGTTTGTACACCGAAAAAAATAGTCGGGGATCAAAGCGAAATATCGCGAAATATGATAAATATTTGGAATTTAATTTCGAGACAGCACGTTCTGTAGATGCGTTTAGGAATTTAAAAGAAATTATTTATAAAATATCATTTTTGAGGATATATCTATTCAAAAATGATTGTAATTTTTAACCCTAAGAGCAGTGTTACTAAAATCTCGTATTAATTATCAATAAATTTGAATCCCCTGTCCCATTTTTTCGGTGTGGAAATATAGGAAGCGATTAGAGAGGCCAAAATCAAGTTTGAAGCGTAAGCGCGAGTTTCATAGCATCTTTGAAGGATTTTTGGGTGGATTCGTTGCGTTTTTTGTGCGAACTCATTCATTTTCAGCGTTCGCCTTGTTTATTCGTTCGTTAATTAAGCACAGCACATTGAGCATAGTGGATGAAGTGGAGTTTTCGAAAGCTGCAAGTCAAAAATGAAGAGAGGAGCCAAGGGTAACAAAGGATATTCTGCATGTATCCTGCAGACCGAGCAGCATCGCACTGGCCGGCAAACCGAAAAATAACTGGGGCATTGCGAATAAGGCAAACGAATCTTAAAGCAGCTTATTATCCATGTTTATGCAGGAGTATTTGTATAAATTATAAATTACAGCTAATCACAAAAAGCCGTGCGCCCTCCGAGAGCTCGACAAAATGGAAGGACCCTAAATTTTGGAATTTTTGAATTTTTGCTGGGAGAGCGCACACTTAACTTATGCAGCTAAAACCCGACTTGTCGTGTAAGAAGCGTTTCAAATAATAGGCAGCAAATCAAAAGAGATATTCATAAGCTTTATAGGTAATTTGTTAGATTTTTGGTTACGAAGCGCATAAAAAGCAGTGCAGTTAAAACGTTTTACCTGGTGAGACGGTTGTCAAAAAAACCCACAGCGTGCCAAAGCGACTTAAAGGTGACGGGGGAACTCTTAATTGTAGATTAGTTGGGGTTTTCGGGGGTTTTTTAAGCGGTACGTTTTTTATATTGGAGTTATGGGTGGTTTTCTTAGTGAGAGTCAAAAAATCAAAGCGCCTTCGGGCTGCGCAACGTTCAGTTGCACCGGGGCTTAGTTACATAGAACTCGAAAAAAACTTGGCCAGCCCATTGTTATTTGTTGTTAAAAATCAACCAAAAATATCATCAACAACTGAAAATACCATTAAGAAGCTGTTCTTGAATACATCAGCGGGAAAGCAAAAGTTATTGAGGGGCAAGTGAAGTTCGCTTAGTTTGTATTATATGTAGTGTGTTATTGTGTATTGTGTTTTTTCAGAGAAATAATATCGCCATAGCAGTTTGTTGTATCGAATAATATTTAATTATTAATTTTTGGAAATTTCATATATAGGAAATAAGGTTTCCCGAGTTTCTAAAGAAGGAATTATATTACGCCTATAAGTAAGCAACGAAATTTGATTGAGCAGTTTAGATTGCTTTTTATATAAAAGGTTTTGAAGCAGCTACAGAAGTTAATAACTTGGATTTAATTTCAATTTTGATAGCAAATGGCTCCGATATTTGTGAGCTTTTCTCTTTTTGTGTCTAGTGTTTAGCTGTTGTGATGGGTACGCTAGTACGCTACCTTTGACCTGCAAGAGGGCCGTATACTTGATCTCGGCCGCCGGATTCTTGGCCACGCACGTGTACTCGCCGGAATGCGTGGCCGACAGCGACGGAATGCTCAGCAGAGAGCTGTACTGGTCTAGCATGGTGACATTGGCCCCCAAAAGGTCGGGCAGCGGATCACCGTCCTTCAGCCAGATGAGCTTCAGCGGCGGATCGCCCCTGGACACCCCGCAGACGGTCCTCGTCCGCATGCCCTCGGCCAAACCCTCCTGGAAGGCGAACGGTTCTATGCTCGGCGGCACTGCAAGAGGAAAGATCAGGCGAAACGGGTTAGGATTGGCACAGCTGGTCGGCGACACCTGAGCGGAGACACCTGGCGGACGCGAAATTCCCACGTTGATGCAGCAACTGATGATGATTGCTGATTGTCAATTTGTACGCTCTGTAAACCTTCGCAGTTTTGTTAACACATTCGAATCGAAAAACGCTACTTAATCTTGTACAAACATTCCGAAAGTGGAAACATCATTTACAAAGGATAGCAAGGATCGTATATATATATATATAAGATAATATGTATGTATATGCAATTCAATGGTTCTGTGTTACATGGTACATGAATCAAAGTGCATACGAAAGGAAACTCAACTACTTGCAACTAAACGGGATTACAATACTGGATAACTGGATAACTGGATTACTGGACTCGAAGGACTCGAGTTCCTCATTGTTTTTACCATTGACCAGCAGGGCCTGCGAGTTCTCCACCTCGGCGGCGGAATTGCGCACCACACAGGAATAGTTGCCGGTGTGGTCGCTGCCCAGATTCTCGATGACCAGGATGCTGTTGTACTGGTCCACCTGCTTCACGGACATGTGCTGGGTGGGATCGATGGGGCGGCCGTCCTTGCGCCAGTTGATGGTCAGCGGGAGATCGCCCTTCACCACCGAACAGGTGAGCGAGGCCCGATCGCCCATGTTCAGCTGCAGGATGTTCGTTTGGAAGGGACTGAGCTTCGGCGGCACTGGAAGGGATCAGCCAAGGATTGATGAGCCAAAAGGGAAGCAAAAGGAGCACAGAGTGACCGGTTGAAAAGGTTGCGATTTATGAAAATTTAATCAGCACGGCGCCTCATTAGGGCGCGAATTCATTAACATTAGCACTAATGAAAAAACGGGGCCCAGTTCGTCCTTGCTCTCCTTTAGCTTCCTTTTTTCATACCATTTTTTTTTTCAATTTACCAACTTTTAAGCTTAGATTATTGCGCATATTTAATTAGAGCAGAAGCAAAAAGTACATGTACCCGGCTGAAAGCCAAAACAAAACAAAATTAAGCAGAATCAAAAAAAAAAAAAAAGGAAGTGGAAAATAAATGCAAAAAGGTTGGCAAAAAGGAACAACTCGAAGCGCCATAGGAAACTACTTAGTTTGCTGTTAATAATTAAAATGCAATTTTCACTTCGTTTCGTAGCCCGCTGCTTGATGTCATCGTTCGGGGAAAAAGAGCTGTGAAAGAAACCAACCTCGACCTCCTCTTGTTTATCTATTTCACTGTGTTTTCATGTTCACTTTTTTCCCCGGCCTTTCTTTGGTTTGGTGTTTTCAGTTTTTCAGTTTTTTCGGCTTCTCCTTTCACATACTAACCTATGACCGTCACCTCGCCACTCCGCCGCGCACTGTGACCCTGTTTGTTCCTCGCCCAGCACGTATACACGCCGGAATCGGAGTTCTTCTGCACGGGACTGATGGTCAGCGAGCCGTCCGGCTGGACACGTTGCCGTATGTCATCCGGCAGCTCCCGTCCTCCGCGCTCCCAGTGGATCTCCTCGATGGGATAGCCGGCCACCGGGCACTTCAGATTCAATGTCTCGCCGGAGACGGCAGTTACCTTCGGAATCAGTCGAATGTATGGAAGACCTGTGACGGAATTGAAAATTGGTGGAAAAAAAGTCGCCAGCTGGTGAGTTAGTTGTGAGTTGGGGATATGGTGCTTTTGGGGGAATGTAAATGCTTAACAGATTTGCGCGTACGTTGCTTTTTTAATAATGCAGTAAACAACGACACATACAGCGGCAAAAAACTGGTGCCACAAAGAGCACTTGCACTGAGAGAAAATATCAACAAAAAGAACACTACTATATTTGGTTAATTCTTAAAAACCTGCTATTGAAGTCATTTAATGAAACTACATTTAATTATATTGTATAGCTTTAGGCTCAAAATCAATAGCCTTTGATATCCCTACAACTCGTAACTCTTTTTCTCTGTGCAGACAACGGGAAGCGGAGCACAATGTAATATGCATATCCTGGCTGGTTTCGTCCTGTCTCTAGTGCCCTCCGCCAAAACACTTTTCGGTAACGTGGAAGGAAATAATGCAGCAACTGTCGGTCGGTGGAGGCAGCAGCAGCCGCTGAAGGAGCAGCTCCTCCGGTTGCCTTGTGGGCTGAGTTTTTCTTCCATTTTTTTTTCTGCGGAATATGCATAATTCCCGAGCACGTCATACGTGGTCTCTGTGTGTGTTTTTTTTTTTCGGGGTGGAGTGGATGGGGATTTTTGTAATCACCGCCATTACCAAGTCGCGCAATCAGCGACATCGCCGAGCTTTAAACTAAATGATGATGGTAGTGGGAGTGGGATTCATTTGCTCCTTTTTCGAGCTCCGGCGGCAAACAATGTTTGCAGGGTATGCGGAAATTGTCAAAGGAGTCGAAAGGACGAGAGGTATGAGCAGGTACTTCTGACATACTTTCTTTTGCATTCATTTGATTATCATACCAAATCACTGGGGTCTTAAACTTTCGTCCAAGGATAAGCCATACCCAAGTTTATTTGATTTGAGTGATAAATGTCGAACGGGGATAGCTGAGTGCTGAGGGTTGTTTTCCCTTGCTTTTCTTCATTTTCTTTTCTGTTCAAACCAGCAGAGCATCGTTTAGTCGAGAAAGGATTTTTCGTGAATTTACTTGACTTTATTTTTCAACTTTTTCACTGCAAAACTTTGTAAACATGGCGCAGTTTTTGCCGCCGCTGTCGTTTTGTGTTTGCACTCCTGCTCCTGCTTCTTTCTCGCTGGCAACGCCATTTTGTTTGCCTGGCGACACAAAAATATTTGATTTCTTGCAAAAACAAGGCAGATGGTGCGCGTGCTGCTGGGAACCGGCACTGGAAAATGGGTGGATTTTTGGGTGGACTACTCGTCCTGCCGAGGGAACTTTGTGCTGGGGGAAAGCACTGCAACCAGCCGAGAGCCATGTTCAACAGAAGTGTGCGCCTCGAACAACACTTCACTGCTGCAAAGGCACAAAAGTAAACTTGCTGGAGGAGGACATGGGGACATGGGCCCAAAGGATCTGGCCAGCAAACCAGGCGGGGATGTGGCAATGGTAAGAACATGGCAAACGTGTTGTAAAACAAAATCAAGCAAAAGTAGGCAAATGCCAAAAAGGAAGAGCAGCCAGCCTCGAGCGCGAAGAACGTTTAAGTGCATGTGTAAGTAGCCGGCCATATTTGTATATGCACAGGGGAAAATTGTTCAGTAACATATCTTGAATGGCCTTCTAGAATCACCAAGGGAATATAAACAAGTTAACCGAGCTTACTATCATCAGTATAATGGAATACAAACTGATAAATATTGTTCCTAATGAATTGGAGTTTCATTATTGTATATTGTTATAAATAACCATGATATACCAGATACTAGATCCTGGCAGATCTCCTCATGAATTCTAAACCACTTACTAAGCCATTAACATTTTTCCCATATGTGAATCTGTATGTTTGAGTGCATGCCATGGGTGTGAATACAACGTACCATAAATATTCAAGCGCGCCGCATGCTGCACTCGTCCTGCTCGATTCTCCGCGATGCAGGCGTACTCGCCACCATCCTCGACCATGACGTGGCTTATGTTAACATGACTAATTACATCGCCATGGACGGTGATGTATTGTCCGATCATAAATCTGAAACGGCAAAAAGGGATGGTTTTGGATGAGAGCACAAAAAACACATTAATATTTGCTTGGTTGCGATTTTTGCGATGGTTGCACGCGGCGTATGCGCAATGTGCGAATGTTTGCTAGCTTGGTGTTCGTTCTGCAATTGTTTTCTTGTTTTCGAGCTGCCGCTGCATATTTAAGCGTACCACACACCCATACACAACCAAAAACATTGACGCACACACACACACACACCGTTGCACACTCATCAGCTAGGCACACTTCAAAAATGCAGCCTGACCCAAATCCCTTTTGACTGCAGGCTTCATTTTGTTTTTGTCGTATTTTTGCGCTAGTTTTTTTCGACTCTTTTTTTAAACATTAGTTTTTTTCTATGCCACATTTAGTCGTAATGAAGGCTGTCAGTCGAGCTGTCGGGGCTTAGCATAGTTTCCATATTGCTGTCAATGTCATGTGCCACGCCCACGAATGCGAATACGACATCCACTTAATGCCAGGCCGTTACGCCACGACTGAAATAATGAGGGGAAAAAAGGATTTCACAAGGCGCTCAAGTTGGCATTAAGTTCTGCGTTTGTTCCATTGTTTGCCACGCTTTCTTATTGGCACAGACGCATTAATTACAGGCAACATTGTTACGCATACGCCATGTGGCACTCGCACAATCGGCTTTTGCGGCATCTTACGGCGTTGTGAATGTATGTGTACGATTGTATGAGTGTATGAGTGTTGGGGATATGCGGGGATTGCGATCTAAGCCAGCACACCACCCGCCGGCTCATTAGTTTGTGGCCCGGCTCGGTGGCAACTTTTCAATTGGCATTACGGCCGCAGTTGGAAGTTGGAGCCACAGTTGTAGTTGTAGTTGGAGTCGGAGAACAATAATGGCGGAGGCAAAGTAATTACAATTTTAATTAACTTTTGCAGCAGCCGCATCCTGTGGCTAAAGGGGATTCAACGACGTGGCTTGGGGCTTATGAATGCATAAGCCAGTCGCGAGAAGCGCTGATTTCCCCAGAAAGTGTGGCCAAGTCAAGCCGAAAAATCTTTATGGAGTGTGCCCAGGCCAGAAAAAAAAAAACAGTAGCAACTGTAGTTAAATGAAAATGAAGCTGGCTGCAAAAATATACAGTCGCATTCGGAAGGGAGACACTCAGTCGTTGGCTGCAGCACTTGTGAGCAATGGAAACAATGGCGAGGACCGAGTTGCAACAAAGTCGCACACATCCGCATCCCCATGTCCGCATCCTCATCCGCACAACGCCGGCTTAAGCGGCATTGCAGAAGTTTAACGGTGTGTGTTTGAGTGTGTGTGTGCTCGCCAGAGTGTGGAGCGTAAAACGCTTTGGCTGCAACAATATAAACCTAATAGCTTGGCGCGGCTTTTGTGTGCTGTTTTAGCTGATTGCAGTGTGAGTGCCCGGCTCAGTGGGTGGCTTAATTCCAGCCAGCCGAAAAAAGGGGCGGCAGGAATAAGAATTTCACTGGGTGCCACTTGCAGCTTGGCCCCGGCCACACTTTCAAGTGGCAGAAGCGAAAAGTTTCGTGGCAAAAGTTTATGAAAAATTATGAATTTCAATTTAGCCGAATCGAGTTTGCACTTGGATTGCAATCAGGTTAGTTTGCAGGCACAGCTTAAGGGATCATATAAAGGCAATAGGGTGGACCTTCATCCGTTTAGTAGCATTTAAACGAAAATATTACGCACAGAGTTCACTTTAGTTCACATGGCTTTGTGTCGCTCAAAAAGCGTTCCTGCTGCAGCTTAAGCGCTTTCTCATTTAGGCCAAAATTACACATATTTCCATAACGCCTGCAGTTGTAGACAAACGCATCACGCACACACGCCTCCGACGACGTCTTAGCAGCTTCGCAGGAAAAGCTGAGGAAATCTGGGGGGAAAGTCTAAGGAAAAGCGAAGGAATAGCTGGAGGAAGACCTGCCTGCTCAACTGCCTTAGCCCGAGTTTCTGGTACCGCCGCAGACAAACTTTTGAAAATGGCGTAAAATGAGCGTTTGAGTGTTGCGTTACCTCGTGCGCGCAATCATTTAATTTCCGCCTCGAGGCGTCTGCCCCCCATCCACCATCCAGCACCTACCACCGCACCCCGCCCCCACGCTTTTCCGGCCATTTCCCAGCACTTCCACCGACATGCCTGTTTGCCTGTCTGTCTGCCACTTCAACTTGTGTGTGTGTGTGTTTGTGTTTGTGTGTCTGTGTATTAAATAAATACACTTACCAAGTTGATATACCTTTAAACCGAATAATGTAAACCACTTAAAACTCGGCAATAACAACGCAAACAGCAAGAGAATTTGTGCTGCATTGCGAAGGATGCTGCTGCTTCCTGGCAAATTAGGTTGCCAGCGACGCCAGGATAACGCCAGCGGGTATTATGTGTCAAAATTGTGTTGCTCAGATAACTTTTAAATTAAGGCCATCGGCGTCTGCATGTCCGCACAAGTTTCCGAAAGCAAATTTTCACACCGACCACATAACACACAAATTTTTGTAATCAATTTTGCCTTGTGGTCAAGCCATCTTCCTGCTCCTTCTCTGCCCGAGCCAAGTGGCCACGACCAAGAGGAGCCAAGGACCCCAGGATGACCACTTGAGCAAACCAAATGCATGGCAATGTCCTCGACAGCTCCAAGTTGCAGCTTCAAGTGCTTTACATGCATAAAATCGAGTCACATTTTTTATGAACTTTTAAATGGTTTCAGACTAATGGAGCCATCTGTCTATCGGTTTATGTAAAGGATATTCATAATCTAAATAAATTAAGCTCAAACTTTATAGAACTTTAACCGAAAATGCTATCCATAAATATATCTCATAAATAAACAAAACTAAAAGGTATCCTGAAAGCGAATCATTTTCTGGCAAAATCCCGCAACCTATCAAGTTGATGGGATTTCGTCTCCTGCGTTCGACATATTGCTTAAGTTTTAATTAAAATATAACACAGCTGGGCGACGCAGGACAACAATCAGGACACGGTTGCCTTAGTTTCCCTTTTCTACACCATTCTACAGCTTTCCACCGAGACTGGAATTTCGGAAAAGCGAGGAGTGCAAATAAAACGCTGCTGATTTTCATGATGCTGCTGGTATTTTTTAATCAACAAGAGAAGTCAACAGAAGTTTGACTTGCAAATCATTACAGACGTAACTCAAACAATTAGTGGCAGCTGCCAACGAACTGCAAATGAAGCAGGGGACTGCCGCAAAAAAATACGAAATACAAAATAAAAGGAAGGTTTTTTTTTCGAGCAGGTAGGGGACTGAGATAAAAGCCAAATGAATGGCAACTGACAATGTCGCCGACCGAATTGCCAATCAATCGATTCGCTGCTGCATTTTATTTGCTTGCAAACGAATGGAGGCAACCAACTATTTGTCAAGTCTGGACTTGGATTTTATTCGGCCAATGCAAATGTCAATGTCATTAAAGAGATTCAATTCAATTGGCAGCGGGCCAGCTAAAAA
The DNA here is from genome assembly GCF_016746395.2 of Drosophila simulans. Lineage (NCBI taxonomy): Eukaryota > Metazoa > Arthropoda > Insecta > Diptera > Drosophilidae > Drosophila > Drosophila simulans. The sequence continues at coordinate 7,054,772 of NC_052522.2, forward strand.
TGCAATTAAATGCGTAAGGTTTTGGTCGGCGAGCGGCCGCTTAATTAACAAATAGAAAGGCAAAGTACGAAACCTTGGACCAGACACAGCAAACACGGATACACACATACACCTACACAGATTCAGTACCAGATTCAGATACAGATACACTTACAGTCGCCGGAACAGGAGTGAATGAACGCTGGAGCAGACGAGGCCGACCCAAACCACCCACCTTTGTAGGCGCGGCAGCCACTTTCTATATGTGTGTATATGTTTTTCTATATATTCGTGGGGCAATGTTTTTGAAAGGAAAGCGCAGGCAGCAGCAGCAAAAAAAAAATACAGAAAATGAGAAAAAAGTTATGGAGGGAAAAGCAAAAGGCAAACAAACGCACACAACGAGTGCAATAAATGCAACCGCAGCCACAGTCGGGAGCCGCAGTTGAGATAAATTTTTGCTGGGCGCCCGCAGCGCCGCCTCTGCCGTTGCCATTGCCAAGCCCATCTCGGAAACCCCAACCCACTTGCAGCCCCCCTTTGAAGCCCCTACTATGCCCCCATTTCGCCCCTTTTCAACAAGTTCAATTACCTTCCGTTTGATGGCAGCGGAAATCCGTCCAGTGTCCATGAAATTTGCGGCGTAGGATTGCCGGCAGCGGAGCACTTGAGGCTCACAGCTGGTCCTGGCTGCAGGGTCTGCTCGATAAAGCTGTAGAGGAGCACGGGCGGCGCATCTAGGGAACAGAATGTGGTGGCAAGAGGTCACATTAATAATTTAACCATAAGCTGGTCCAATCCAGGAGGGGGATTAGATGCTCTAATACATAAAGGATTCCAAAGTGGGGAATAGAACTGTTTGTAAGTCGGAGAACGAATTAAAATAAGCGGCTTACAATAAAAGTGGGAATATTAATTGCATTTATAGATATTAAAGATTTTACTTTACAATAAAGCTGAAGTTTGACTCTTTAAGTTTACAAATCATAAGTTAATACTTCTGTTTCCCAACTAATATTTAGCATTTGCTCTTAGAGTTTAGATGGACTCACCTCCCAGTTGCAGCTCGGCGGTGGCCTGGAACGTATCGCCCTCGGGCCGTCGCACCACGCACTGGTACATGCCGCGGTTCTCGCGACTCACGCGTGGCACAACCAGGGTGTCCTCGACGCGGCCCGAGGAGGGCAGCTGGCGGCCGTCCTTGTACCACAGGATGTTCTGCATGCCCACGGGACTGCCGTTGCTGGTGACCAGGCACCGGAACTCCGCGGTGCCGCCCATGTGAACGCTGAGAACGTTCGGTGAGATTTCCACTTGGATGGGCGTGGCCACCGTGAGCCGGAGCTCGGCACTAGCCTCGCCGCCCACATTGCCGGCCGTGCACTTGTAGACGCCGGAATCCTCGCCAGTCACAGCCTCGATGGCCAGGATGGGGCCGAGCAGTCGGACACGAGGACCACTCAGCACGGGCAGGGGTCCGGCTCCATTGTGGGTGAACCAGCTGCGTTGGAGGGGCGTGGAAAAATGAAAAGATTTAGGTGGATCAGACTATTGTAAATCGACTCCATTAATCGCGATTTTCAATTGGTAGATTTTAAAAAAGCGAACGAACAGAGCAACTGTGGTTATTGCAATCTATTCCATTATTCAGGGCAGTCAGAGGAGCAATCGTTATGCCATTACAAATATAAATTACATCTAAAAACTACACTAGAGTAATCTAGTTTCTTGCAGAGTAACAAATTTTGCTTATAAATTTTAGATCACTATTTAATTTTAATGATACATAATGATACATAATGTTGAAAGTGAATGATACCAATATCAAGTGAGAAACATTTGTGCAAAGTGCATCTTAGATTTATAATTGAATATTTCGCTTTGTAATTTGAGCTTAGAATGCTCCGAATCAGACAGACTTAAATTAATGGTGTTGAGCTCTTGGACAATTGCAGTCCATTTATCATTGACCATCTGGTGGCCCCAAAACAAATCTAGCATCTGATGGCTGCCAAAGTTTTTGAAAATATTGAAAGGGTATTTCAACTGGAACTATCCGAGAACGAAACAAAGTTCAAGGCCTGATGGACTGACTACCTTTGGCATTCTTTATCCTTTTTTTTTTGCCCATCCCCTGCTGTCTGTGTTGGTGGTGCCTTTGTTTAATGTTGCATTAATCCTTTGCCTCGCTCATTATCCCTCTTCTCGAAGGACCTCGTCCCGCTCTGCCGTATTAATTATGAAATGGCTACAATATTTTCCCCTTGGCACATCAATCTATCTATACGAGTGTATGTAGGTGCCCCACCATGCTGTCGCTTATAGATTCTTTTGTTTTCTGTCATCAGGCTGACATTGTGCCTGTTTCCACCTACCCCCACCAAACCATCGGATCTTACATTACTTGTCTGCTTATCAAAGCGTAATTATGGCCACATATACGTGCTCTGTTCTCGATGTGGCAGCAGAGTTTTTTTTTCCATCCCGACTACATTCACATCATTACCTAGGCCATTGTTTTGCCGAGCAAGGGTGTGTGTTACGTTGCATTGCGCATACGACCCATCGGCTGTCGAGAAAGTTAACTAACGCTTTTAGCTCACATTTCAATTAAGGCCACACATTACCAACTCTTTAGACACATTTTACAAAATAATATGCACGTCAGCTAACAGTCTCCGCATCTCTCCTATTCTGACCCCTGGAGCGGTTGTTTATTTATTTGGCTGGCAAACTAAATGCCCTGGCCGCACACTTTAGATGTATGCGTTCCAATTAACTCGCACCACCATGGCATAACTGGTTTTGCACAGGGGAAAATCTAAACCTATTTTAAATATATCAAAATCTTAAGGTTTGTACAGAGAAGTATAATAAAGACTCCACGAGGAGCTTTAAATTTGATTGGCATGTCTAAATGTTAAATATATAAATAGATTTTATATTTAAAAAGAATAATATACTATTTGAGATTTAACATCAAACCAATTCCATTAATCAACACATATGCAAAACTTTGGCTACTTCAAGGACACTCAGTTAAGATCCTGATAGTTTTCCCCAGTGCACTAATAACTGAGAACCCAGCGTTATAGCGTTTGTGCGGCCAGGACCTGTCAACGTCAAAAGTTTCGCCAGAAATGTGTGCTAAAGCTCTCAGCGACCGAATGAGTGAGTGAGTGTGAGTGTGGGGGCGGAGTCCTTTGGGGAGTGGGAATGGGCGGATGCCAGTGGATGGCATCGATTTGCGGCACCTATACCCATACACACCTGTATTCGGGCGAAGGACAGCCCTGGGCGACGCACAGGAGCACCGCGCCCTCGTCCTGCGACACCTGCACATGAGCCGTGTGCTCCACCACGCTCGGCGAAATGATGCCGCGATGCGCTGCGGCGAGAGATGATAGAGATGATGGAGATATATGTGGCATTGGTGCGGTCCTGGAATCGGGGTTTTTGGGGCTTTGGCCATGGGCCTGGGCCTGGGCCTGGGTATACTCACAATTAATACGCAGTCGGGTGGGTGAACTGACGACCACCTGGCGGGTGAGGCGGTGCATGCTGCGGCAGCGGAAGGACTGCGACTCATCGCTCTCCTGCAGATTGTGGATGAGCAGCTCGCCGGTGGGCAGCAAGTGGAATTTGCCATCTGGTGGAAAGGAAATACAAGAAAAAGCTATGAGTGCACTTCCCTACGATGAACTGTTGCCAGAACTCAACTCAAAAGCCAAGCAAGTATACACATAAAAGAGAAGGGTTAAAGTTCCACTAGAAGTTAAGCCAAGTAGCAGAAAAAAATATATTCTTGAAGTTAAAACTTGGATATAAAAAGGAGACTCTTAGTCTCTGCATTGGCATTCCTGCTGACAGGATTAATCAAGATGGATGCCTCCATTCTGTCGCACGGTTCTGATTCAAATCTTCTGCCAGACACTCTTGACCTTTCCGGATAGTTTACTCGCCACAAAAGCCGGTGGAATTTCGAAAAACAGGGGGGACACGCTCTTTGTAATATAGACAACCGGGAACGCCAGCTCTTTGTGGAGTGGGTTAAGGCAAGCCAAAAGCTCGTCTCAAATTGCTAAAGGACAATGTTAATTATGCACCAAAGGACCAAAAGGAGACTGAAAACTGAGGGGCAGGTGCGGACGCAAATGGCAGTTAAGCAGGCAAACATGTGAGGCAAATACTGCAAACAAACAATGCACTTTGTTGGCTTGTCGCAGGGATGCAGAACAGAACCGAGCTGAGCTCCTCTTCATTTCGTTTCCTTTCGGTTTCTGGCAGAAGGACGACAGAGGTAACTTACCGCCTTGCAACGAGGGATAGATGTAGATAGCGGGTTCATGAACCCACGAGACCACTCGTACCAATTCCTTGACGAACGTGGGCACCACGCAGCGCAGAATGGCGGTGCATCCCCTTGCGGCAGATAGCACCTCCACGTCCACTTTGTAGGCCTGGGCCACAACTGCAGCGGAGTATGAAAAAAAAAAATATATATATTATATAATGCTGCCACGCCCACACATCGCACTGTCGCCACTCACCCGCCCTCACTTGCACGTCCCGCGAAACGATGCGACCCACCGAATTGCTGGCAATGCAGCGATAGATCGTGTTGTGCACATCCTGGTGGTAGGCTGCCGCGGCGAATGGCATCAGGACGAGCGTACCGTTCCGCAGGACACGTCGCACTCCATGGATCTCGGTCACCGCCGAGCCATCCGCGTGCACCCAGTCGACCGTCGGCTGCGGACTTCCGGAGGCCGAGCAGTCCAGCCAGCCGCCGGAGGAGTTCGAGAACTCCACCCGACCGGGTGGCTCCATCACGAATCCGGGACCGCGCAGGTGGGCTTCGAACGGTTCACTGCAGGTGTTATCTGGAAAGTAGAAGTTTATTGTTAAAAAGAGTTAAATAGTAATTATTTTAATAGCATCAAAATAGAAATATTGTTAAAATTTGTACTTTAAACCTTTATCTTTAAAAGCATGATAAATGGAATTGAATTCCTTGCCAAGGACCGAAAAACCCTTTAAGGATAAATAAATTCAGCAATGGCTGCTCTAGATTTTCAGCTGAATAAATGCATTTATGATCGTAAAACATTTTACTACCCCATACATCATTTACAGGCCGCATAAAAATGCAGGAAAATAATCCCCAATCATGCATTAAAATTGTGAGCTGGCGTAAACAAAAGCAATAATCCCGGGGAGATATCAAAAATTCATAAAGGGCCGCTGGCCTTCTCGGGTGCGCAAATCCCTTGAGACCTTTTTGCACTTTAATAAGCATTTTACATTTTTTATAATGCCCAGCCATTGTCGCATTCGAAAGTCGGGGGTTTTCCTTACATCGGAGAGCTCCTTTTGCGAGCAAACAGATTTAGCCTTATCCCAAATTAGAATAACACTTTTGGTCTTTAGATCGGGCTGCTCTTCTAGATGTTCCCAATGGCCCCCAGACCCAAATACATAAACTACGAGTATGTATGTATGCCGAGTGGGGTTGGGGGTATATATCTATATATATCTGCATGTATATGTATATTTCTCCAAATTGACATTTCGCTTCATATTCCACATGAATGCGCCTCGGCTGTCTGTCTGCCACCGAAGCGGGCATCTTTCCCTGCGGCGCTGTGCAAATCCTTGCAACTCGTTCAATCTATCCCAGCATTCGTCCTGCCCGGGACTTCAGGACACCAGGACTCCCGATCCGTCCGCCCTCGTCCCTAGAAGTCATTGTGTCTGCAATTAGAGTTGTTTTTGTTGGTTTTGTTTTTCTCCCATTTATTCCCCCTTTTATTTTTTTTCCCTTTTTTTTGCCTTTCTGTGTTTTGTTCTTTTTGGCTTTGTACGCTTTTTGTTGTGCCTGGCCAGGCGCTTTTTGTTTTACGCTCGACAGCATGGATTTTTATGTAACTGCTTTCTGGTTTCGCCTCCGTCTGTCTCATCGCCTCGTTTTGCTTTTCCCCGCTGATTTCATGGCTTTCCATTGCTTCTCCAGCGGCAAGGATCACACGCAAAAAAAAATGGACTTAAATCGATCTTTAGTTATATCAAAATATCTAGCAAAATATCATCACCAAAATTTATGCAATAATCAAACATGCTTTCAAATTACTGATTTAATGCATAAAATTACTATTTGATTTAGTTGAGAATTGTGTATTTAGAATCCATATCCTATGTCAGCAATGATTGACATAAATAAGACTATGCCTAATTTATTTTCTACTGTGCAATCATGGCTCCTGGACCAGGATGCGGATAAGGACGAGGCCTCTGCCAGGCCATAAAATTATTGCAAGTATGTCTTGAGGATGCTTGGCACTCGTTTCTCATTTTTTCAGCTTTTCGGTTGGAAAGGGTATGTTTTACGAGTTTTGTGCCTTTGAGCAGGATCCCATGTGTGTAAGTATGTGCTACATATGTGTATGTGTGTGTGTGGCCTGGTGCATGTGTACATCCACTTGTAGGGGTTTTATTCTTTCCTGCGAAAACAAAAAGTCCACCCTATCCGTACTCCTATGCGTGTGCTCTTCCTGAACGTCCTGCATGTATGCATGTGTGGGTGAGCTTCATGCCAACTCGAACTCTTGTTTTTCTTGCCTTCCGGCCTATTCCAATGCTCCAATGGCAAAATCGAAAAAAAAACTTCATTCAAGGCATTTCACTTACGTTCAAATTTGAGAAACAGCTTGATGAACTTTTAAAAATTTTCCAAGAAAAGCTTTAGGTAATTTAACGATTTCAACATCGTTTTCGAAAAATAATAACTCTTAAAAATAAAATTATTTTAAATTTTATTAAGACTATGTACGATTAAGCTTTTAATTTAGTTTATTTTTGCTTGCTTGCTTGCAGATTTCTGGTTATCCAGATAAAATGCTAGTATGGTAATTTGCCAATGCTATTATCTTCACATTTACATAGTCGATACCAATTCCATCACCTTTGTGTTGTCACAATTGAGTGTTTCCCAATCAATTGAGACAGGATTTTTTGGTCAATGGAAAAGCGCATTTGAGCTGTCTACATTTTCCACAAATTTCTTTCCCAAATTGTTTTCCCAGCTTGGTTTTCTGCAACACCTGCAGCACTCTACATGCGACTCCATGTGCAACTGGCCCCCGGGCCCCGCCCACTTTTCCCAGCACCCCTCAAAAAAAAAACCCTTTTTTCCTTTGGCTCGCATTTCCGCTCGTTTTGTGTCGTACATTTCACATTTCACTCCGTTCACTCCGAATGTGTTTCCCTTCCACTTGTTCGAGTCTTGAGGGGTTACTTTGCCAAGCTTCTCAGACATTATTTTTCCTGTGTGTCTGTGTGTGTTTTTTTACTCCTTTTTTTCCTGCTCCTCGAAATTTATATATGTATATATTTTTTTTCTGTTTGGATTATGCCCTTTTGGCACTTTTCGAAATTATTTCGTTGCCTCCAGGCGGGCGGCTGTGATGCATGTTGTGTGGCTGCAATGTGTCTGCACTCGGCTGGCAATGCAGTGGTAATATTTCTAATGGGCCCCGATCCTAGGGACAGCCCAAGTCACCCATTAAAGCCACACAAAAAAATATGGGATACTATATCTATAGCGGGCTTTAAGACCACAGAAATTCTAGGGCTCTGCCGGAAATGGGCGACGAACCTTGTAAGCAATCAGCTCGAAAAGTACAGGAAATTCAATTTTTATGCGCAAAAAACAAGCGGCAGGAAGGCGTGACCCAAACACCCAAAGATATCGGACTCAATATTGCTTGGCCAAAAAGGAAAGAAAAAACGAAGAAGGTAAGGGAAAACTTGAAAGAAGTTAAAACGTTTACAGACCAACGCGCCGCCCAACAACAAAACGGCCACGAAACTAATAATAATTGTAAATAACTTGATTTTCCTGCTGCCTTGGCCAAAGTCCCAGTCCCAGTAAGATGTGCTCCAGTTGGCCTAAAGTGCACGAAGCAGTCGGTTGGCATGGGGGCCAGGACGATTCCAATAAGACGTTCGAAATCTTTTGTTGGCCGAATTGTTTTGCACAACGAGAGCAACAAATAAAATCGAATACATTGGGAAGTTCAGATTGAATTTGGGAAAATCTAGCGGTTCACTTGGAACTTTAATATTGATGCTTAAAGAGTTTGGTCTCTTAATAAAGTTTGGAATATATATAATAGGGCATAGATAAAGGGTATAGATACCAAAATTATATTTAATCCATGACTCTATTAATTTAAATAAATCTATTTAAAAATTTTACAAATTAAAAGATTATCTAATGAATATTACTAGAACAATTTAAAACCCGAAGTTAGGTTGCGAAAAACACCTCTAAACTAAATTCTTGCCAGTTCATTGTAATCATATTTTTACTAAATACTTCTTTAAAAGTACACATTTTACTGACAAACCCCAAATTCATTAAACTTTTTTTATATCAGGCTAAATCATTAATAATGCCAGCAACAGAAATTAAGATTTTCGGGTATAACCGGACTTTCCAAGTTAGATTGCCATCTGGTGAACATTTCATTTAAACTTTATCCCTTGCACTTCATTAATCCTACAACAAATTAAAGCGTTTGTCATAAACGGTTTAAAACATAATCAATCATAGTGTGCGGGAAAACTTTTGCTTTGGCCATAATTTTTCATAATTTTCCCATCACAAACTCGAACCGTTTTTCCCCCAGCTCAAATCTAATCGGATTTTCGCCATTGTTGTTGTCGGGTGCTGGTGATTTTATATAACGTATTATATTTTATGATTATCTGCATGAAAATGGAATAACAACACCGAAAAATGTGAGCCATCTCTCACAACGGCGGAGCAAAAAAGTGTGTACGCTTAGACGTTGAGCAACAATTTCATTTGCATATTTTTCATTTGCTCCTGGCTCCGTCGAGGGTGCGAATATATACGTTTGTGGACGAGTATGAAACATGAAATATCCGTGCGGCATTTCGATATTTTTTTTTATATTTTTATTATTATTTTTTTTTTTTTGGTTAGCGAATAGACATGTAAGCCAGTCACCAACGAATGCCAGAGCTGGGCAATGAAAACGGGAAAATATCAAATTTCCAAAAGAGGTTTTCGCCCCGCACTCATGGCTCTTCGGATATGAAAAGGTCGGTGGGTCGATCGAGTGTTCTGCTCCTGACACATTTCATTAGCCTGTCCCGCACACACATTCAAATGCACAGAGAGAAAATATTAGAAAGATTGTGACTGAGGTGAAAAACCCATTTAAAAAGCTTTTCGTTCGATTTTGGCACAGACACGACAAATGTCCTTTGTTATCCTAATGATATACAACTTTAAAATAATGATTTAGACAAAATATATTTTTATATATTCATATAATATTTTTTAAACGGATATTTTCAGAAAATTTTGACATATTGAACCAGTACCAGTTTAATCTGATTTTGCAAAGCTTTTTTTTGGAATTTATTCTCTCTGTGTATACACACATATAACGAGTAGATGGGATAGTCGTTTTGTGTGGCATAAATTGACGCCTGGTTTTTATCATAAGGCAATTTCATATTATGCTTGGGCATTTCGGCTTTAGTTTTTCAGGCAATTTTATGGTCTCCGGTCTTCGTCCTGATACTGGTCCTGGTCCTGACTGCTCCATAAAGAGACCAAGTCATTTGCACTTAGTTCTGGGCGAGCGACACTCGTATATAACATATAAATTATGGCACCTCCTCACACGCATGAATCACCATAAATTCAGGTCTTTCTACGCCACTGAAGATTTGCCTTTGAATGATAATAAACTGAGTAATTGCCTTGACTGAAGATAATTCTTGGCCGACTTTTTTCTTGTTGCCGCCTAAGCCGCCGAGAGTATCCCGCAAAAGCCCCCAAATCCTTTTGTTTTACTCGCAAGACTTAATAATAAGTTCCGTTTCGGAGGCGTAAGCCGAGTTACGAAAAGGGAAAAATAACACTCCGACAGCTGTTGGGGCTTATGGTTGGAAAATCGCACGCACAGTGCCGGTGCCGGAAAAACAAAAAGCACTAAGCATAGCAATACTTTGCGGCGCGTGCCGAGCGACTTAGGGAAAACCAAGAAGAGGCGCCTAAAATGCCGGGAGGCCGGCTTAAGAGTTTTCCCGGAGAAAAGTTGATGGTGGCACCTACCCAGATTGAGCAGCAGGAGAATCACAAAGAAGCGGCTACTAATCCACATGTTTACCGGCTTCTGTTTTGATTCTGATTTGAATTTCGTTGAAATTTTTGTTTTATTATTTGTTGCCTTTTTTTGATTTGCTGGGTTTTTAGCTGAGCTTTTTTCAGGAATTTTTCGTGGGCAGTGAGCTGTACAATTTTGATTTGGCTTTCGCTTTTGAGCGGTTTTACATTGCAGACACTTGACTCCTCTTCTCACATACTTTTGGCACTTTTGTATCTTTCAGATTCTTTCTATTCACTTTGGTGATTTGTGGTTTGGATGATTTGGTGTTTTGTTATGTTTTAGTGGACTGCATGGCCCGGTGCCGGCACACTTTGCTACACGAAAACTAGGCACTCTCCCGCCAGGACAACCGACTGCCAGCAAGGACTCGACTTGACTGCGCGCCGCCGGAACCGAAGTGTTGGCCAAGTTAGGAGCTCTTACACCAAAAAGTAGGGGCACTTTCACACACACACACACACACTCCGCGGCTCTCTTCCACGCTCTCTTCGGCGAGAATTCACCACACGCAGTCACTTTCGGCACTCAGTCCCGATGCATTTTCAATCCAACTTCCGTCGTCCACCAGAGCCGTGCGTATCCTTCGAGCCTCGAACAGCAACTGCCGGATGCGGCGACCACCAGCTCTTTGGTGGCTCAGCAGGCTCTCGTGCTCGACGACATTTCAGTGGTGCAGTTGGCAGCACCGCCAGTGGCTGCTCTCCGCGCATGCGCACCACCATTTGTTGTCTGTGGTTAGGCACGACCTTTTTGGAGCGCCTTCGAAACAGCTGTGTTTACACTGGACCACTTGGGTGGTGCGGCCACACAGGGAAATGGGCGGTTGGGTGGTGGGACGGTGGTGCGGCCACATGCGTGAGTGCCTAGCTGAATGTTTCAATTATTTCGGCCAGCTCCATCTTGCCTTGGCATAGATTAGGCATCATGAACTCGGCTAGGCTGATGATGACTCTTTCGAAATCGAATGGGAATGGGCTAAGAATCTCATTTACTTTCAATTAATCGGGCATCCCATAAATTTGCTTTCAATTAATAACGCAATTTGTTAGGTTCAACATCGACTTTGCCAGCATAATTTACTTGGCATTATGCATAGCAATTTTACACTTAAGTCCCTTCCTGCCAGCGCATAAATGTTGTCTACTTTTTGGCCATTTCTGCTAATGAGCATCAGGGGAAATTATGGCCAACAAGGTCGGGTCTTTGCTCGTACCAGGAAAAAGTGCCACCACAACAACGCATTCAGCCAGCTGCCAAGATTCATTATGTTAAGCGCCAAAATGTGCTATTTCAAGTTTTTAGCACTCAGAGAAAAAACATTAAGAAAAGATTTAATACCAATTACTGCTTAGACTTTGATTGAATTCGATATTAGATTATGCAAATTTGGTTATTAAAACATATGGTATGATAACTAAGGTATGGTAGATACATTTTATGGAAGTAAAAAAATTGTGTTTCTTTCCGTATTTTCAATTTTCAGTGCACTGAATTATTTGTGTACATTTGGCGCTGGCCAATTTCTTGTTTTTGGGACGCGTGAGCGCGTAAAAAGCGGCGAATGGGGGCTTTGGATCGGGTTTTGGCCCACATTAGGCGTGCCAAGGACAGTGGATGCCGCAGCCGCCGCCGCAACAAAGGCAGCAACAATAAAACATAAGCCGAAACGTGTTTGCTTGCCAAATTTATTTTGGACCCGTTAGCATTTCCCACGGCAACACCGAATGACAAACACCAAACAGTCAGGCAGCAAACAACAGACAACAAGCAACAGTAACCATATTCATGAGTCCTGTATGCCATTCAGTCTGTGAGTGTGTGTGTGTGTGTATGTGTGCCAGCGAGTGTGACTTGCATTTGTGAGCGTGACGTTGTCCGTGGTGGTAATGGTAATGGCGTTGCTGTTGGTATTGGTGTTGGTATTGGTATTGGTACTGGTATTGGTACTGGTGTCGCTGCTAATGACAACGGGACCGCGTTGCGCATCAACGAACGACACCAAAAAGTCATTGACTCATTGAGTTTTGTTCCGGTGAGCATTTGTGCATGTATGTGTGCTATCAGAAGTTGCAAGGCAGACCCTTTGCATACCCTAGACGTTATATTTATACAAACTGTTTTGGATACTAACTAACTAACTAAATAAGTTTGTATGCCTTTTATGCTTCAAGCAAATATATAAATATGGTTTAATATACCTTTACATATTAGTGTAAGTAATAGAGGGTAAATAAATGTTCGATCTTAGACTCCCCACTTTTTTCAACTTTCCGTTTGCCGTCACACTCTTTGGCTCAAGCAGCGTTATCGTGTTTGTTTGTTGGTTGCCTGGTTGGCTGGCTGACAAACTGACAAACTAACAAACTGACGAACTAACAAACTGGCAAAATGGCAAACTGACTGACTGCCAATGCGTGTTGCACACGTTGGCAGCTTTAACGGGAGTAAATGCAGTCAACGGGCAGCAAAAACAACAACGCTCCGTTATGGCCACTGTTTCATTTTGGCCACTCGCCCCACTCTGTCATCATTAGAGTTGGGTCAGGTGGGGGTTGCAGCTTGTGTTGGTGGATTGGGTACATTGGTGGGCCTTGGGTGGATTGGTAGGCCTGCCAGGTGCCTTGGCACTTTCGACCGCTCCCCATGTCCATGCATCGTGCCAAAAAGATACAGGAAAAAGGACTCCCCAGCGGGGCTATAAATTTGGGGGCAGAAATGTAACTTTCGAGGCTGCTCCTTTAAAATTCTAGTCTATTCAGTTCAGTTGGTCATTCGTTTTTTGGCTCACAATGCAATGGTTGCCAGGCTTTGTTCGGATGCATTCAATGCTCTGGTTCATATCCGATGCTGGCCACTACTGGTCACTGTTGGCCTGTCAACCCACTTCTATAAATCTGCATAACAATTATGATGCTGGTAAGTTTTAGAATCGATAGGAAGTAGGGGAGTGCACGGAATATAAGTGAAATTTATATGAAGACAACTGAAAATTAAAATAAATTTAAGTCTAGACATTTTAGTTGAAAGCCGATATATTAATAAGCTATATTTACTTCTTGAATAAATTCATAATATTTAAAGGTATGTACTAATTTGAGATTTCTAGACCAGTCCATCTTCTTCGAGAAGTTAATTTAGAAACTTCCAGAGATTTCTAGAATATTTAATTGGAAGACATCAATAATTATCCTAATACATATTCTCCAGGCCATTTGCACATCTTGAAGATTGTTTTGTGCTATCCCAGCTCGATTTCGTATCTTCTTTTGACAGTGCATGCATGCAAAACTATAGATTTGGCTCGGACTACGGCCACAACCATGGGCTATTAACTGTGCCGGCTGGCCATGTCCTCCGACAATTTCTAACAATGCGTTGGCAGCTGGGCAAAAAGGCGGACTTATCTGCAGAGAGCGCGGTGCTGTTGATGCCGTTGTTGTTGCAGTTGTTTAACGTGGCATTTATGCGCCTGTTTGCTCAACGTTTTGTATGTAGGTCAACATTTGCACGCTCTATGACTGACGTCAACATGGACCGGGAATGTCCTGCCACCCGGCCTCACCCATCTCACCCATTATCCTGTGTGCCACCCATCCTTGTCCGTTTCCGTTTCCCGTGTTTATGTTGCTGTTGCTGCCACACCTCCCAACGCCCCCTTTGTCGCTGCTCTCGTTGTTATGGCAAACACCCACGATGCCTATGTAAAAGCAGCAGCTGACCAGGCCCAAACCTGCCGCACCATCGTATGAATTGTGCGTTATATAGCGCCGATATATGTATGTGCATATATATATGTGCAACACCAACACATATCTATATATCTCTATATATATATATATATCTGTGTATGTAGGCGCATTCACTATTGATTTTCATTTTTGCGCGTTTTACAACAAGCTTTGTTGCATTTTATTTGCCCTGTCATTGACAGCAGTCGCCAGCAGATTGCGAGTGTGTGAGTGTGAGTGCTTTTCCTGCTGCACTCGCCCACTCGGCCAACCCGTTTTGTAGCATACTTTTTTGGGCGTTGTCCACTGCATTTTTAATTGGTATACAGCTGGCCGTGCGCGAACTCATGTGAGTTGAAAATGCGACGACGGCTGCGGCTCTCGGCTGCACTTGAAAAACGCAATCGTCAACGCGTTTTACATACATGTTTTTCAATTTCATCCGCAGAAAGAAATTCAGCCTTTTGCGGCGTTTTTTATTTTTATTTTGCCGCAATTTCTTTGACAACATGGCAAACGTCATTCAACATAATTGCAGCCTTGAGGCCTACAGCAGGCATACATACATATATATATATTTTTTATTTATCCTCTCCTCACCACACCGTTGATTGTTTATTGATTTTTTGTGCCTGGCACTTGCATTTAGCATTTTTTAATGACTTTTTTTTCGTGGACCTCAGCCATGTTGTTACTTCATTAAGCGAGATGCTTGCAAAATGTTGCAAAAATTTCTTCAAGTGGTTCGAAGTACTTGAAGAAAGCTGGTAGCTGGGAAGTTGTAGATGGGATAAGGAGTGATTTCAATCAACTGATGATAGGCGAGGGAGGCACTGGTACAAAGGACTCGCGTATCACATACATCATTACAATATTTACCCACACTTAACCCCTCGCAGGATAAGAGACAAAACAAAGGCTGGCTGGCAAGTCAGGAAGCGCATTTGCATGTAACACGTGAGCTTACAAAAGCCAAGTGACATTGTTTGGGCCACGGAGGGTCGTGGCACATAAATTAAAGTGAGAGTGTAAGTGTGTGTGGCAAGAGAGGGTTGATGTTTGCCACACACACATGTGCTCAGGTGGGTGGTGTCTACATACATATATGGACTCCTCAATTGCACCCTCCCCGTGTTGACAGTAGTCAAATGGGTTGAGCCAGGAGATTGATATGACAAGCTCCAACGATGACGACGGGAATGGGAATGGAAACGATGGGCATGGGTATGGGTTGAGTTTGGGTATGACAATGGGTATGGGTATGCGCTGCTGAATGACAATGATGAAGCCTGCGCACGCCTCAGCGCACAAACAAATTATGCAAAATGCATTTGCTGCCGAACTCGAAGATGGCATTGTGTGTGCCAAACGTAGCACGTTAAATAATTAAAAGATGTCGCAACAATCACTCAATATCCCAGCATGTTGCAAGTACGAAAGCAACAGCTGAACTTAGGCGAATAAATCCAAATCGAAACATATAATACCTAAAAACTAAAGGCATAAAACAAAAATTAATTTCAAGCGCCGACCCAAAATGAAATCGAAAATATTCTGCAAACCCAATCCAATTGTCGAACTACCCAGCCAAAGAGTTAAACCAAACAGACCGAAAGAAAATCTATTACCAGCTATAAAAAATAGATTGTTTTAAGATCGTTTTTGTCTCTATCAAACGGAAATTGGAATGGCAAACAATTTGCCAAGTAGTTGTTGAGCATTTCGAGCTGATATTCTTGCCGAATGTGCCAAAGTTTTCTAAAGTTTTCCTCTGAACTCAGCATTTCTATTGGCGGAGCGGAAATTGCGATGAGCATGGCCAAAATAACATACACAAATGCACACTTAAAGATGAAATAACCGTTACTTAGTTTCCGTTTTAGGCAGAGACAATTGGGAAAACTATAACGGCTCAACAGAGAAGTCTATTAAAGAAAAGTTTATTTGAAGTGATTGGGTCATAAAACAGGACACTTTCAAACAGACGAAGTTTTGTGGAAGCCAGCAAAACGATTGCAAGTCTAAGTTCGAAATGAAAACTTGATTAAGCATAGAAATTTGGGGAATACATGAAAGGAAAACCCAAATATGTGACTGAAAATATTCATGTTAAGTAAATTAAAAAGTTTGTTTGCTGTAGCTAACTTTATTTAACTAGTCAATCCTTCGTCGCAATGAAACTTGTTACATTTGCTTGGAAATATGTTTATCAAAACAAATACTTGCACACCATGATTAGTTAGTAAGCTGTGCTAATGCAATTTTAAATACGCTTTCAAAGGACCCTTTCCATTTCGATCAGCACAAAAGCAGCTTACTGTGCACTTTTCCATTTTAAGTTAATACACAATAAATATCCTGGCTGTCCCTCTCGTTTTTGTCCTATCACGTTGTAATGTGGCACGGGCTAAAAAAAATGTAATAATCACGCACTAAGAGCCATTTTCAATTACCGTCTTCAAGGAATCAGGAGGAAAGATGGCGCCCGAAATGCCACTCTTTCCACCAGCTAACCACATAAAAAACTAATCAACTTATTTATGAACATTTATTATGAACAATGGAAACGTGCTGAATTGCGCATTTCGCAGCGGACGAAAGTAAATAAGAGAAAATACTTCGGCCGAAGTTTCCTTGCTGGTGGAAAAAGATGTGAAAACTGAGACTGGAAAATGTCCCTGCTGTTTATAATTTCTTTGCTGAAATTACATTCTGTGCGGGTTTTGTGATGGGGGATGGGGGGATGAACTGTCATATTTGGTATGTCCTGGTCTGGTACGCACATAAAATGGCCAAAAATTGCCTTGGTCAGAGATACATACATGCATACTTGGCTAGCAGGAGATTCACACATGTAACAAAGCACGGAACCAACAAAATATCCTGGGACCAGGATAATGGTCCATCGTGCTGCCCTTTTTCGGTTCAAGGGTTCAAGGCGGCGAACAACCTCTTGACCATAATTTACGCCACTTAAATTACAGACCCATTGAAGGCACTACTACTCCAGTTGGAAACATGTGCTGGCCATAAACATTCGAGGTCCTGGGACTTCGACTTCGACTTGGACATTCGCCATTCAACGACGACGTTTTTATGTCTGCCGCAAAAGCCTTTTATGCCGCCTCAAGGCGAATTTGATGATTTTATTAAAAGAAGAAGTTTTGCGATATTCGGTTCGTAATATCGACTGGTCGACACTGCCGTTGGCTTTTGGGCACGTTAATTAGCCATAATTACCAGCACAGCTTTCGGCTTTTGTCGGCTGGCTTTTGCGCCCAGTCACGCTCCTGATTTATGACCGTCATTTGCCTTTGAGCGGCTTAAAGCCACACAACTTTAACGCAATCAAAGTACCGTCCACACACACACATACGCAAGGACGAAAGTACGCACACTAATGCAGACACTGACAGCTCATGCGTGTGCTAAATGATTTGGAATTGATTAGAAACAGCAAGAAGCAGGAAAAATGAGCCAAGACGAGTGGAAGATAAAGCTGGCTGTGGCTGGGCAAATAAAAATAAATAAAATATCAAAGCAAGTTTCTATGAAATTTTTATGCTTTTTCTTCCGCTGAAAACGTTATTGAAAAACAACGAAAGGGTCGCCGGCGAAGGGTCGTGCTGGGATACATCCTTCCAGCGACTGACTGCTGGGAGATAATAATCCTCCGACGTCGATGAACAGAAGCCGCCACTCATGACTCCTCTCGAATATTGCCACATGCCAAATAAACTTCCAAACTGTTAGCGCCTCAACGCCTCCACTAAGTTTAGCTGTCCTGACAGGATACAGGATCCAGGATCCGAATGGAGGACATGACCAATGTTTTTGCTGCTTGTTCGCAAGACATTTTTAGTGTGCCATCTAAAAAATACAAGAAAGACGGAAATAAATGTCATAGGTTTTTAACTAACATGTGAATGATAGATTTTGTTTGCATTTGAAAAAAGTTCATTTAACTTCAGACGGTTTTTAAGTTTCATAACTATGAAACAGAATTTGATTTGA
The DNA here is from genome assembly GCF_016746395.2 of Drosophila simulans. Lineage (NCBI taxonomy): Eukaryota > Metazoa > Arthropoda > Insecta > Diptera > Drosophilidae > Drosophila > Drosophila simulans. Next base: position 7,072,701 of record NC_052522.2, read on the forward strand.
TATAGTACATCACAAGTCACAAGTAAGGCTAATAATATATGTATTACTTATTTAAATTCAAGCTTTTTACCTACTTTTAATAATAAATACATATTATTATTATGACACTGTTCCTCAATTGTTTACCACACATCACTTGACGAACCATTCGCTTACCATATCAATAAACTTCCCAAGCAAATTTCCCGATCCTAGAAACCTCCAACTGGCGACTTTATTTGTTAACATGATGTTGCCGCTGGCAATGTTATTATTGCGCCTGTTTTCGCTCCCATTGCTGATGAAAATTTATTCAATTTATTATATTCGATATAGAGACACTTATATTCTGTTGACATAATGATACGCATGAGGCGTCAAGCCAGCCCGTCTGTCATCTGAAAGATGTTTCGTTATTTTGCTAGCCAAGAGAGGAGATTGAACCGAGTTTCGACATGTGTGTATGTGTAATGAATCTATTATTAAATTGTTGTTGCCTCAGACAACAAAAACAAGTCCTGGCGCTGGGGCAAACAAACAACAACATGAGCAACGTAAACAACATCAACACCATCGCCTGGTCGCACATTTTGGTGCCACTCATCGCTACCACCCACCCGCTCCTACTTGCCACCCATCCGAGTATCAATCAAATGCAGACTTTGCTGCCAGAAAGCGACAGCATCTCTTGGATGCTGGAGCAAATGGGGGGGCATGGGATGCTCCACTGCTCATTGGCTGCTCTCTGGAATTTATGAAGGTTCTTAATGCCAAAGGCCATGAATGTTGTCGCCCCTGTCGCAAAATATGAACAGCATCGAGGAACATCGACATCGGGGAACATCGAGGAACATCGAGGAGCTGAGCAACTGAACGGCGTTGAGTGGCATAATGTGCAGATATTTTTGCTGCTTCTCCCTGTTGGTTTTTCGTATTAAGCAAGTTATGCAACTAACATGTTGTTTTGCCCAGCTGCATTACACAGCGAACAATTGTTAGCCAAAGTTGGACATCCGGTATTTCATACAACTATTTAAGTGCTAGCTTCTAAAAACCAATCGTTTGGAATGAATAGCTAAAGCTAAATCTTGTGGAAATATTATATATCCTGTCTTGTGTGAAGAACATATTAATATGTTATTATGCTATTATGTTCTTACGCATCAAAACCGTATATTCGTGAGCATAAAACTTTCGCAGTGCTCCCTAAGCAACTTCTGGTCTCTTCAAAAATATATTCCACCAAAATTGCGATGAAGCAGTTGAGAGAGTTGAGGGATGGTATTAGCCATCATCTGAGCTCCAGACCGCCTGCATCGGTGTGCTGGCCCTGATAATCGCAGCCAGCTTTCTGAGCTCTCATTAGCAAAACGTTCAAAACTCTTTTGGGCCGGGTTGCCGCCACAACTTTTGACTTCATTATGTCGTATTTGTCCCCAGCCACGCCCCCTTCATCTTAACGCCCGTCGCCGCAAAATTTTGCAACGTTTCCGTTGCTGCTTTTGCCGCACATCCGGTGCCGCCAACATTCTCGTCCTGCTCCAGCTGCCGCTCCTGGTGCTGGTCCTCGTCCTGGTAGTGGTCCTCATCCTAAGTCCTGGCATTCGGGGCTCCCTCGCTGTGGTTTGCTCGCCATTCCATTTTATTTTGCACATTTTATTATGACTGCCGCTTGCCAGGCAGCTCATACATTTTTTATTATTATGTCTGCTTATCAGCATGTGGCAAATATACCCCCGGAACCACCACATCCACCAGATCCAGCGGCACCACTAGCCCCACCGCCCATTTGGACCCCCCGCACGTTTGGGGCCAACACAAGCCAAGCGTTGAACTGCGCGTTTAGAGTCGCTCGTTTGGCTGCTCCGCAGCTTCACAGTTGGCTGATTGTTTGAATGATGACGACGACGCTGGGGAGTCGCACTCCGGAATCCGGAATCCGGAGTCCATAAGGCCCAGCTTGGAAACTAAATGCCAGTGGGCTGTCATGCCCAGTTGAATATCAGCGCTCAATAAGTACTACGTCCGCCATTAATAATTTCAACTGGAGCCTTAATGGTCGTTTTGGAATTATGTATTTCGGTTATTGTAAAATAGTACACTTAAATATATACATTATATTATTAACTTATACATTCCGTCACACATTCATATTATAGATAAAATATATGAAATAACTTCATGTATATTTTAGTATTACGTTACCGCAAATACGTTTTTTTTATTACTTCTTACATAAGCAATTATATGCTACAAATTTGTTAAATATTTTTCATTTACTACCCAAAGATAATCAATGAGTTTGTGTATACCTTTTCGAGTGAACCTTATTACCTGAATTTTTTGATTTCCAAATAAATACGATAAACATAAAAAATGCTTTCCTATTCAAAAGGAAAATATTTTAAACTGAGTTTTTTGGATTTATTATTTCAATTTATATACTGTTTAGTCCTAGATATCTTCTTTTAGGAAGTCACTTTTTTAGACTCTTATAATCTATTATTTACGTATTATTTTTTTGCATACTAAGGTTCACCCGAAATCGAACCCTTTTTCGAATTTCCATCCTGTGGTGATAAGTGTTCAATATTTTGCCAACTTCCGCTGCGTTTTAATATCCGGCCCGAAACCAAACGCGGCCAATGACCAGCAACCAGCGAGTGGCATTGTCATTGTAATGGGGCAATGTCAGAGGCGTAGGCTGCAAATGCCGTTGTATGCAGTCCTGGCAAAAAAAAAAAAAATAAAGAAAACACTGCCGCAGGGCCTATGCAAGGGCAAAAACAAAAACACAGCCGACCTGGCTGGATGGATGGATGGATGGATGGATGGAACCGCAAAAACTCCGCCGTAAACAGTGGCCAAAAGTGATGAGTGAGAGGAGCCAAACAGCAAATAACAAAAAGCACACGGCAAAACACTCGGCCCGCAGAAGGAGCACAGGAATCACAAGGAGCGGGCAGCATTGGTAGCTTTTGGTAGCTTGCAATGGAAAATGGAAAATGGAAAAGTGGCTGTAGCGGCAGCAGCAACCATCATCAGCCGGCAGGCAGCGAGCAAAGTAATTTTAATTAAAACTTATGGCAACGTCTGCGAGTGAGTAAAACACGGCGAAACGAGTTGATAAAAGCGCGCGCACACACACACAGACAAGTCGTAGAGCTGGCTAACACACACACATTCACAACCTTAAACGAGGTAATTAAAAAACGTAAGCACCTTTATAGCAAACCAACTCCCATCTCACTCCGTGTAATTTCCATTTTATTTTATGCCTGGCGTTTTTTTTTTTGTTTTTTGTTTTTGCTGCACTCTCTTCTTTTCTGTATTTACCTTTGTTGTTTTGTTATTTTGTTTTGTTTCCGCGCTTTGTTGTTTTTTCCACCCACCCATTGCTGAACCCCTTTTCCATTTTTTTGTTTTGCCTTTAAGCCGTTGCCGTAATCTGATATTACGTATACGACGTGTGCGCCAGATATTTAATAGATATTCAACGTTTTTAAGCTCTTTGGCCAATAAAACGGGTAAAAAATTTATATTCATCCTTTTATTCTTTCTTACCTTTTTTAACAGATAGTTAAACTGTCAGTTATATGGCCAGAGGTAATTCTGGGTAGTTGCTGAATTTACGGCTGCATCTGGTCTTATTTATTCCGCTTTTGCCTAAAGCAGCTTACTGCAGTCGTAAAAATATATATTTCCAGCTAGAATGCAGTTCGGTGCCGATAAATATTATGTTTTTGATTTAGAACCCGTCACTTGAATGTCAGGCTACGTTAATCTGAGCTTTATAAAACGAACTTAAGCAAGTTTCCACGCCATAAAACACGTCAGAATGTGAAGTTTTAAGGCAGGCGAAATTATAATTTACTGCGCCTACAACACAACCTCGTCGCTGCCCATCAACTTCCTTTATTGACCGACCGAAGTGGTTCAAAGTCTCCGTTTCAGCCACCTGTCAAGTGCATCCATCAATTACATATCAGTGCACAATGGCCCTTTGCCGCACCCTGCCGTATACTTAAAAAGTTTAGCCAGGCATTATACTAATTCCCGTATAGTTGGCAGGTCCTTTCTGCGGCCTGTCCATGGCCATGTCAAGCATGGAACACCTTTGCCCGGCCACCATTTGCCTTTTTGCACTCGGCCTATTTAGCTCCGGCTTGGGGCTTTTGTTTATGTGCGTTTTCTGCACATAATATACCCGTTCCTGCACTTTCTGCATTTAAGCAGCCGGCACTTGGAACTCCCAACCACCCAAAAACCAGCCCACAAAACGGGCCTGGTCGCTACCATTCCATTCCATACCATTCCCTTCCCAATCCCAGTGCAACTTGCTGTAAAATGAAGCCAAAAGCTGTTCAAGCCGGCTGCTTGATTAACCATTCATTGCAGTTTTCTAGTGGCTCAATGGGAGCATTTCACTTAGCAAAAATAAGTCAGGCCATCTAAAAATGTTTATATTAAATCAATTAATGTATAAGAATCCCAGGAGCAATCATCTAAACTGATTATGCCTTATTCATGTGCTGTTTTATACGACAACCCTTAATTCAGTAGAAAACATATAAATTACTTAATGAACAATACAAATATTCCTTTTTGGAATTGAATTGTTTTCAGTGCATGAACTAAGAACTGAAACTGGAACTCGCCTCGATTCCTTCCTTGGTCTCACGTTTATTTCATTTGCTGCCCTTTTGGACCGACCCTTGGGCTTTACTCGCCTGACTGCCCGCCTTTGTGTGTGTGTGTTGGTGTGTGCCAGGATGTGGGTGTGGGTATGTGTGTTTGTGGCTCTGAAACTGACTCCGACTTCGGGTAGCTGGAGCTGTGCAATTTACGCTCAAGTAGCAGGCAGCAAACAGCGTGCAGTAAGTAGTAAGCAGCCAGCGAAAACTTGCGCCAAGTGGCAATTGGTGCAGAAATTATGTTTAACTTTAGTTTCAAAGCCCCGACAATTCGAGTAATGCTCAACAACTGTTCAGACCACTTTTTTTATACTGATAACGTTTTAATTAACATTTAATTTGGGCTGAAAGTTGTGCCTAGCCAAATCCGCACAAGGAGTCAGCAAAAACAAAGCCACGCAGCCTGCCGCCTGCATTCGAATTAAGTTTTTCCCTCGCAGTGCCAATCACAACACAAGGATGCCACGCCAGCAAGGACTCCATATGCATAATAACATTACGGCTCCCAGGGGCATGCAACTAGATGTTGCAACGCCAGCCCTGCATCCTGAATCCTGAATCCTTGCACGTAGCGGAAGCAATGATCTGGCAAATTTTAGTTTTACTTGTAGTAGCTGCAAAAAGTTTCGCTTCTTCTCACACTAAACAGTGTTAGCTGATGAGGGCGTGGGCTTTCCCCTTTTCTCCTTTCCAGTGGAGCCGTGTTGTTGACGTGCTTAGGTGTTGGCTTATGATTGCGCTTCCAGCTGCCCTGCCAGATGCTACTTTTCTGCTCATCCTCGCCAGGTTGCCCCAGGATGCAGGCTGCAGCGGAAGAAACTGCAAGTAAGTTTCTCAAATTGCTGCAAATGTGATAGCTACACTGAGCGCTTTTTGCCCGGGGCCAACACGAAGTTCAAGCTTTCAGCTAAATTCCAGCTGTTGCACTTTGCCGCGGGGACACAAAACTTGTTGGCAAGCGTCAAGTTTTCGATCGGATAATAAGTTTCCTTTTGCATTGGCAACAGAAAAAGGCTAGAACCCTGCCGCGCTAGAGGTGAAAAGCATTTTAAAGTGGTATTACATGTCTTAAAGAGTCTTGAGTTTCAACTGAGCTCTTCCAAGTGAATGCAACTATGAAATTTCCATCTATAATAAGTATTACATTTTGTAAAGAAGGCCTGTTTTTTCTCAGTGAGTCCCTAACTAAGGCACACAATCTGAAATCACATTCGCACAGTCATAACCTTTGGTTCGCCCACTGCAAAGTCACGACCGCAACTTTCAGTTACTTTCTACGTGTAGATTTGGGCACGTGTGCCTGTGTCTGTGCCAGTGTAATTTCGCAAGATTTTATATTCATAGCATAATCCTTGGGTATAAAATAGAAAACTTTTCGTGTACCAACTTGAACGGGCGCCTTGGGATTTGGAAAGGAATGGCAAGGGCAGGATGCACGCAGGATGCAATTTTCAATTTGTTGGTAATTTTATTTTATAATCCGAAATCCAAGTCAAGTCGAGTTTACCGAAAAACGTTTTACCGTGCAAATGATTTTCACTTTGGCCCGTGATGGCCAGAAGTGCAGGACAATCTTAGCCACGATAAAAACACGGTAAAAAATTACCATAAGCTCGGACTTAATAATAAAATATTTAAATTGAACCCAAGGCTTCACACGTAATAAATCTTTTAATTTATAAGGAGTAAGTATCTTGTAAGTTCTCTTTTAATTAGTATTCAATAATGCTAAGCTAAATCGACTTTATGTAAAATAACTATTTTTTCGCTCAAGCAAGTTGGGAAGTTCCTTGAAAAGGTTGTAACTGTAAGCAATGGGCGAGTGAGTGACAGCGCAAGGACGCAAGTTGGCCAGAAGCTAAGGACGAAGTTTTGCTTCGCTCCCTTCGCTATCATCATGCACTCGTCCTTTTCCGCAATCAGCAAGGTGTGCTGGAAGGAGGCGCCGGCAGGAGACTAAATTCATTCATAAAACGCACAATCAGACACACATCTAGCCAGGTGCTCCTTCTCCTGGCCAGAATCCAAATGAGTTTTCACGCAAGGCGAGGAGCGAGCGAGTTTCGGGCGATGGCAAATAACAACGCAATTACCCCAGGACAACGACGCCTGTGCAGTGTTTTGTTAAATGGTAAAAATTCCAGCCATATAGCAACAGCTGAGCGAAAGAGAGAGGCAGATCGGAGGGAAAGAAATGGGTATAGAAGCTTGCCGCAAACGTATGTCTGCTGGCATGCCAATTATACAAACACATTTAACACTGAAACACTGAGGGAAAAAAGAACAACTTAACATTAAAATATTTATACTTTAACTTAAGAATCTGTTATTCCTTACAAACAAACAATGAATCCATTAAAAAGTTTATTTCTAAGTAAATATTAACCTTTAGTTATATTTATGCTTTTTATAATGAAGAAAACTATTTTTATTGGGACTATCATGCTAAATTAATTTCCAAATTAAATAGGAATTGTTTTCGTTGTGTGCACACAAATTTGTCACATTTTAAGTTCTTGCTGCCTTCACTGCCTTTTTGACTTGCCCCGCAGTATTTCAACACCACCAACAACAAGGACTCTACTGCCATCTCTCTCTTTCTCTGCCTCTCGCTGTCTGTCTCTCTCTTTCTCTTCCGGTCGTGGGTTATTTAATCAGTTGTAAGATTTGAGTTTCATGCGGAAATATTTAATTTGGATTTTAAATGCGTGCCGTGGTGTTATGTGAGACCAGGACCAGCGACGCGATGGAGATGCCAAGTACCGGAGACTCTTGACGGCGATGGGGAAAATGAGACAAATGTTGTAGCCCACACTTACACACGCACACACACACATACACTCACGCAGCGCAAAACGTCGAGCGAAACTTTTTTATGGCTGTTGAATGGAGTTTGGATGTCCTTGCCATCGCAGGTGCAGGACTGGATAAACTTTGAGTGTCGGATCTGTAATTACTCAGATTTCTTTGCGAGTTGTGGGAAGTCTGCTGCTTGAAGATTTGTGGTCTTCATTGTTTAGCTCGAAACTAAAATCAGTTTGGTCAATTTAAGTTTCGAGGAGGTTTTCTTTTTTAATTTGTTTGATTAAGAAAGACTTACATTAATTATAACACATCTATTTTTTTACCCACAACTAATTAGGAAATCGCACTTATTTATTAGGCCCACTCACTTAATTTTAAACATTACCAAGACAGGGCTATATATAATTTTCATTTAGCTTCAGCTTGTTTGCCAAGCTCTTATCCTAAATTTCAAGTATTCGCATTTTGGAGCATGCCATTCATGGCTCGTTTTCAAAACATGTTTTTCACTTTGTACCAGGGCTTCCAGGCTGCGAACTCCGTGCTGCGGACCAAGTAAACACGAAGCACTCTCCTGGAGCGGCAATCCTTTGAGATGGATGTGTGTCAGCAGATGCATCGTATCATATGGAGCGCGCTGGGGCACAAGTTAACCCACTTGGCTCCATATCGACATGCCAGCGAGCGGTCTAAGTAGCTCCGAGCCTCAGCTTCCATTCCTGTTCGCTGCGCCTGTACATGCATTTAATTTGTTACATAATTACGTAATTAATAAAACACAGGACCTAAGGGCAAACACACACGCTCACACACACAGACACGACCACGTGCATGTAGATAAGGGCGTGTCCAGGCTCATAGGACAGCAGCGGTGTAGCTTGAATAAACACTCGTGCAACGTGGCGTTGTCGGTGGCGTATGCGCAATATTGACATCGGAGAAAGATTTACTGGAACCCACGGTGAACTTCGGCACACATATCACACGCAGACACGCACACGCTGGCCAAGTCAGAGCGCAAAGATAATGGCAGAAACAACAACAACAAGAAGGCGAACATGAACTAGCAAATGCTTTCAGGCAATGCTTATATTTGATTACAATGTCATTGAGTAATTAATGTGTCCTTGTCAATAAAAATGCCAACAGGCATACGCAATGCCGCCTGTCAATCCAACAAGGATAACAGCAATAGCAACAGCAGCAATAACAACAATGAGCGCTCGTAGCATATGTGTGCCAGAAGTATCTATATCTACATGAAACTGAAATCCTTTTGTTTGCCTTGCTTAATTAATCTCATCAGTCAGCATCAGAGCCAGAGTTTTCGCATCGTTTTCCTTCGGGCGGATGTAACTGAGACTTAGACCCAGACCGAGAAATCTGGTGTGTTGTTCAGGTGTCAAGAGTAGCCCCAGAGGGTCCTGCATCCGGTTCGAATCCTCGCACACATACACATACAAACACACACAGCCACATGGCCACGGGACAAATTGTATTTCTAATTAATGGCCATAAAAAGCAATATTGCGACGTGTGCCGTAGAAGTTTTCAACGAAAATTAACATGGCCAAAACAGTGGCACGTTGAAGGCAATCAAAATAATTGCCGGGTCCTGGAAAAAAGCCATTCGGATATAATTAAGAGGACATGGCCCGCAGCAAAAGCAATTACAAATCCAAACAGCAAATTTGCGATGGTCCAGCTCGATTATAGTTTCGGCGACAGGATATTAGCTGAAAGTCAAGGCGAAATTGACTGAACCCAGACTAATTTGTTTGATTTATTATCGAAGATCGGAGGTTCAGCTCGTCGGACAGCAAGAAAAACATATACATAATTGGGCACATTTTGCATAAATTTCGCAAGCGACGTTGAAGTTTAGCTGGTCCTTGCAAAGTCATAACTATTGAGCACAGATGCCTTTGTTCTGTTTGTTGCAACTTGTTGCACTGCAACTTTTCGCCGAGCTGCAGCTAAAAGTATTTTAAATAAATTAAAAGCGGACGCAAAGACCAAAACCCAGGCCCAAAAGTCCTTTGGCGACGACCGCAAAGCGAAATGCTGTGGCTGAAAAGTTATATCATGGCCCAGAGCTAAAGGATCGGGCTAAGAGATAGGGTAGAATCGCTGGGGGTTGGGCATCTAATAAATGCCAAAAACTCCTCCTCCTCCACGGCCATCCTTTGCTGCCTCTTTGTTCTGGAGCGTCCTGGCAATTGCTGAAGAAACTTTCGAGTCGCTTTGCCGTTGGCTAAGCGAACGTAAAAACTTTTGCAGCATTGTAAACAATTCCCAATACACAATTCAATGCGCTTCAACACGCCCTAATGTATGCTACAAACTTCTGGAAAAGTCGGTGGGAAAATTGGGTGGCGAAAATGGGAGATAGTTAGGACACGACGACTGGCGAAATATGGAAAAGTTGTGCTGCTTATGATTGTTTTACTTTATCCTTGTTTCATTTGTACACTTTTTTTGTATTTCTGACCTCCTCGAGTGTTGGTTGTGTAGCTTATGTTCCTCGGGTAATCCCGATGGGTTTCCGTATGATACGCATTCCCAGATGCGAAATGTCCACCTTCGTTCGCCTCCTCGTTGCTTTTTGCACTTCCATCTGTCGGTTTTGTTCGCCTCCTCGAACCACCCACATTCGCAATTTGCCTTGGGCATTATTGTTTGCAAAATATATCAAAAAGTTTTTCCATTCACTCATCGCAAACCACAACCGCCCTACTTCGCCCTCTGTGTCAACATCTTTTATGTGCATTTGGGATTGGTCATCATCATTGTGGCCTGATTATTATAATATGCTTATTGAATTGACCCAAGTTCATTGACCCAAGCCCTCATGCGGGCCGGGCGCAACGAAAAATGTTACCTAAACAAAGTTGATTTTCCATAACAACAAATAAAAACCAAATCAATTTCCGTTCTTCGTTAAATGTACAAACAGAAATCCAGACAGGGGCTTAGATCTCGTTCCGTTTTGTTTGTGGATTTGCGGCGGACGTTTAATATCGAAGCACGCAGCGGAAATGGAAATCCAAATACATAGAAATCGGGCTTAATTGTGTGTAATTGACAGCCGCTTTGCACTCGCCGTTGAAGCATCAGAATTGAAATCAAAACGAGCAAACCGCAAACGGATGTTATTAGTTTTGCTTGACGTGGGAACGAAATCATGTTGAATCCGGGGGTTGGGGATTAAAAAAAATAAAAACTGAGGAGAAGATAATCAAATTCGGACAGGTCGAGAAGAGCAAAATCTCTTGTGAATAAATTCAGTAGGAATCTTGATTGAATTGGTTTGGTATTCAAACAAACTTAATCCAATCATAAGGCTCGAAATTTCCGAGAACCATTTCAAAAATAATTACATAAGCACACATATAATGCAATTTCATAAAACCATATACTTCTAATGTATTGTTGTAAGCACTTTTAACTAGAAAGTAGTTCAATTAATATTGCAGTCCCTGCATAGTGCTCTTAAATATTCAAATAATTATTTAATCGGGTTTTTCAGACCCAACTCCAAAATCCAAATCATCCGTATCATTCAATTAAAATGAAACTAAGCAAACACATCGTATGTATTTGTTAAAAAAAAAAAATCAATTTCAAAATGAAGCAAAAAATTGCCGCAAATAAACCTCGAAAAAATATGCCAAAAACCTCGTAAAAAGTTGGCTTTCCGTTGCCTGGCAATTTTAAATGCAAATAACGCGATTGCAATTTATGCACGTGAGTGTGTATGTGTATGCATGTGCGCACCTGTGTGTGTGTGTGCAATTGCACTTCGCTTAATGCATTCGCGTACGATCCGTGTATGTGTGTGTGAGCGTTACATTTTAAATGAATTGTTCGCACATTTGTTTGCACAAAACGCAGCGGCAAACAGCAAATTAAATAAATAAATTTTATTTTTATTCAGACAAAAAAAATTCAGATTTAAAGTGATATATATATATGTAGAGGTGTATGTGTATGTGCATATAAGCCGTGGACTATAACGATTCAGCTGCCGCAAATGGCAATTTTAGTTGGCATTTTGTTAACTCGTTTTGTTAAACCCACGCCATGCGAACTGCGACCAGCATTTGGGTCAATAAAAACGTCAGCGACAGCAATAATTTTGTCGTTTTAAATTAAACATAAGCCCGATATGCGAAACGTACTGAATCTATGACGTTTTTTAAAATTCATAATTTCCGCAACATTCATAAAAAAAAGTTTATAATGCCTCAGCCGCTTTACTGCGGCTTATCATCCCCCTTCTGAATTAATTGATCCCCTTTATGGCACAAAAAAGGGAAAAGGAGTAAAAACTAGAATTGGATAAACTTTTTTGGGGCCCACACTCGGGGTTGTAGCTTTTAATTATCCTGCTGGTTCTGATGATGCCGGCAAAACCCTTTGGCCACAAAACTCAATTCTCAAACTGCACCACACCCACCCAACGGAAAGCAGCCTCAAAAATTGTGGCTCGTGAACTGTGCTCATTGTTTAAACTTTCAAGTTGGCGACAATAAACGTTGAAACTTTTAGTTTTATTGCGAAACTTTCGACGAGATTTTCGGTCGAAACAAAATACAAAAAGACCAACGCAGCCTGCAAAAAAAAATACAAGTTTACAAAGGAAATTCGTAAATGTATAATGATAACCGCACAATCATTTTGGCTAACAATTGACGGCCAAAAGAAGGCAGTAAAGAGGAAACACTTTTACTTTAACTTCATTAGAAAATCAAGGCAGAGCAAACCACTTGCTAAATAGTTAAGAAAAGATAAGCCTTAAAACAAAACATATTTTAAATGAAAGTCAAGAAAGAAAAAGGATTTAGTGTTTTTTTAAATAGTTGGAACATTTAAAATAGTTGGAACTATTTTTGTTGAAGTCTTGAAACAACTTTGGATAGTTCTAAATACGACTTGCAATAATGACTTGCTCAAATTTGTTCTTGTGCCGGCAAACAGTACTATGAAAACGGGCCGGAAGGCAAGGTGTTTTCCCGGCATTTTCTCCACCCACTTGTAAGACTTGTAAGCCAGCTGGAATCCGATGGAGGAGGAAGCCCCAGCAATGAGACAGCCCACGTTAAACGGCGCCCGAGTCAAACTGTGCAAACCTGCACGTACCTGCACTTGATCTATGCGGATATTAAGATATTGAATTACCTTTTTGTTCGTGGAGCTCAGACTGAGACGGATACGGATACGGATACACTCTCCTCCTTTGCCACCCGACGTGGCAGCGGGAAGAACATCGCGGGGTGGGTTGGAAAAATGCCGAGACTGTAAGCTCGACGATAAATCTTGGCGGCAATTGAACGTTAATAGTTAAATAATACAGTAGACCAGAAATATGCGGCAAATTATGCTTGAAATTCCGGGCATAACCCAACCGAGGAGTCCAGACATCCTGGGCCTGTGTGCAATGGATTAGGCTGTCAAAATCCATTAAATATGCAGCATGCGTACATAAGCCCCCAAAACAGAGGAAGTGTTTGGAGCACATGACCGAGTGGGTGGGGCTGGTCCACATGGGGGTTCCTGGAAGTCTTTAGCCAGTTATTCCCTTGGAGGACTGCTTACGATTAGTCGGTGCTCGACTGGTTTTGTGATCAATGCTGACGCATATATGAATTTTAAACTGTTCGGGGAAGATCTAATCTGTTTTGAGACGAAAATCTCTAAGAACTTAAGCTATACAAACATTTATATTTGAAGAGAAACTTTCAAATTTTCAATGCATATCATTATAAAGACTTAAAGACTTTACTTAGAAAAACCGCACCTTCATTAAACAAATATATAACAATATTTAAGTTAAGCTTTCACCCCTTTCATCCTTGATTAAGTTGCTGCATTAAAAATGTAGGCTCATTAACAATTTCATACAAAGTAGGGATAAAACAGGAAAACCTTTGAAGCCTTTTTGAGTCCACAGGCTGTTTCATATTTTATGGCGTTTCATTAGACGACAGCTAAGGAAATTATTGTCGCAAAACAGCGCGTACGCGTAATTTAATAAAAACTGAAACATGCCAAAGGACTCGCTTAGCGATTTGGCCAACGAATGTTGTTTATGGCTCGGAATATTTCTAATTAGCCCAACTTGTTATGTGACAGCTGTTTCGGGGGGGTCTAGCTCCACTTGGAGTTTCGGCATGGGTGGCATGGGATTTCGACCCACTAAATCAGTGCGTATGGAGCTTTTAATGGCAGTTCTCATCTGAGCTTCATAACATTAAATGGCTGTTATCTTTATGGGTTTCGCGATTGCTTTCTTTCTTAATTACTCTGTTGCATTTGGACAACGTGGGCATTGGGAATTTATTGAAAAATATATTAAGTACAGTTTGTCTATAAGATAGTGTATATAGACTCTTAAAAAGATGAGCATTTTATCTAAATTTGTTCCTTATGCAATCATTTTATATATTGCCAACGTTTAGACTGCATTACAACAAATTTGCGACCTTATTTGGGGCTATCTTGCATCAAATTTGTTATTTCAATTAGCTTAAGCCACACGGCGTTTGAAAGGATACGAAGGACCAGAGGGTAATAGAGGCCAGGGTGAATCTTATTATTTAAGCATTTACATAATTCACAACTCCCGAAACGAGAGCAGGAAAGCCGAAAATGCAAATGCCGCAACAGGGCCAGACTACGACCACTGCCACTGCCACCCAGCGACTCACGGCATGTTGCAACATGCGGCAGAGCACTTGTTGCGCCTTCTGCCCCCAGGATATGTGCATGCCAGAGGAGAATGGAGACTGGAGGATGTCCTGGCCGACTTGCCAGAGAAAGGCGCCCGGCCGTCCCTGGTGCTACCCTTCTCAAACTTTTCGACATAAAATTCACTTAGAATGTCGTGGCTGTCGTGTGCGTTGGTTTGGTTTCTGCAGGCATCTGCATACATTTGTAGCTGACAGGACGAAGGATGTAGCGCCTTGCATGCAAATACAATTTGGCTGGCTTGTTAGCAACTTCCAGGGATCTGGGTCCTCGGTTCTGCGAATAGGGATCTGGGATCTGGGATGTGGGTTGTGGGCCTCCCGGGTAACCGCATCCTATCTTGAGCCTTGGGTTATCCCCTCCTTGCTAAACAATAAGACGTTGGCCTGATGGTGTGTCCTTTGCGTTGCTTTTTCATAGCTGTCACATGGACAGCCATTGGAAATGAGCTTATGCGGTTGTGGTTGTGGCTGCGGATCCTACGACTGTCGCGCGGCAACTCTAATAAATGCCACAGCTTAGCTGACAGCCGCGACAGCCCGGAACTGCCCCCCATTTCCACATTTCCCCATTTTCCCACCCGCATTTCCTCTCAAGGCAAAACATCTTCGCCCAATGTCATTTGCGTGTGGTTCCCATTTACGAGACGCTTGGGTGTCATAAGTGTGTAAAATTAATGCCCCTAATGCACAAAATTTGTAATATGTGAGTTGGCTAGCGTTCAGCTTTACATTTTTTTTTAAATTAAACAACACATACATTCTGAAATACGCAAATAAATTGTACTTTCGAGATAAAACTTAGCAAATCGTTGATTAAGTATTTGCTGTCCAAGCTCGCAACTTTACAGATAAATTTATGGCCTACATTCTTCATCAGTACAACGACAAACGTCGTTAGCAAATTTAATTGGGAAAGCTTTAAATGGGAAAATTTTATTGCACAAATTATATATTAAATCAGCTTACACAGAATGGTATTTAAACATATATGTATTTTATCCATTTAGATATGTTTTAAAATCTTATTTGCTTATTCAGCCTATACTAAATTATTTTAAATCAATATAACGTCCCAAGCTCCTAAGTAACTTTTACTTGTTCCCTTTAATCTCAAGACTTCAAGGTCAGAAATTGATTAAATTAAATTCAATTTCTGCAAAGACTGCAAAGCAACCAGCTACCCACCTCTGTCAATTGCTGGCTAAGATAAATCAATCACGGATCTGGATCCGGCCATAAGCAAATTAATTGAAATGAGGAGGGCCGCCTGATAATGGCAATCCAATAACTTGCTAAGAACTGACCTCGTCAATGGGAAGTGGGTGGAATACCGAGTGGCACAGAGCCTGGGGGGCGGATTTTGACACACATTTGGTAAATTGCTCGGCCCGCTCGACATTGTTTGTTGTCCTATGTATTTGTATTTGTATTCGTGTTTGTGTTTGCTCTGTGTTTGCGTTTGTGTTTGGGTGCCGTGTGGGTTCTGTGCGCTGCTTGTGCGGTTGCTGAAGTGAGAAATGCCAAAGCAAAAGCCGTAACCACTTTGTAAGTGTCAAAAACATAGCAGCAACGAAAATTGGATTGCAGTAAGGGCAGCCGGGCACCTCCGCCACCATCCAGCCCACTTCCGCCCACCTAAAGCCCACATCCACCCTCTCCTATGGCAATGGCCACGGATGCCAGGACCAACAGGCACCAGCCGGAAACGGAAGCGGCCTGACCTGACCCATGGCGGAGCCAGCGTTATGACCAATGCGAAATTGCTGCCAGCAGGATGCTGTTTTGCTGCACAGCACGAAAATGTGTTTACTAGCTAAGTGAAATAATAACTGATTAAATGGATTCATACATTCAGTGTATTTAGTATTTGAAATATTAAATACAAGTTTATCAAAAGTTTTTTTACCATTAGCTCAGCATTAGCTTAGCATTTTAAGTGGTCCTACATCTTACCCTTGAATGAATTAAATGTGTTATATGTTATTTGATTTGGTATTCTTCTTCCTGTAATAGTTTTCTTTCAGTGTCCTTTTGCTATTGCCATTTGAGCTGTATGCTGCTGCTGTTGCGGCCATTATGTTGGCTAATACAATACATACAAATAAGCACATGCACATGGACGTGGAGTGGGTCGGAGTGGGAGGGCGGGCACTGCATGCTATGCAATGCGATGCGATGCGATGGTGGGTGAAAAGGTGAAAGGATGGGTTGGTGTGGAGTGCAGTGGAGGCCGAGTCAGGAGCACTCATTCGCAATGTGGTCTCTGGTCATTCATACGCAGAACACAATTGCATACAATCAGAGAGAAGAGGCCGGCAGAATGTGGACCCATGATCGGGTTCGAGGACGATGAGGAGGCTTGGGCGTTGGCCGGCTGAATACTGACCTGGCTCATTGGAACATTGGTCACAAGCACTCGCACACACACACAACCGCACAGCTCGATATATATTTGCTCTATTGCACCATCGATTTGTGATTTTTTTTTCGGGGGGGTGGGGGGCGCGGCGCCTGCAGAGGAAGCCAGCATGTAAATCTCTTTTCATTTGCCGGCCACAAATGATTGCATAATTGCTGTTGCATTTGTAAACAATTTGCGCACAAAAGCGGGGCATTGAACAGTTGATTGAACTGTAAAATGTCGTGGAAAGGGGTCGTGTAAGAGGTAAGTGGATGATGCTGTGGCCATAAAACCAGGGGATCCACCGTCCAGGATCCAGCATGCTGACATTTTTCATACGACATATTTTATGGCCAATATAGGAGCGGCGCTCCTGCACGCACTTAGGGGAAATAACAATAAAACTTCCGCTTTGGCGTTGAAGTTGTAGTTGACGTTGGCAAATGCCACAACTGAGGGTTTTTAGCCCCCCAGTGGGCGTGGCAAAGCCCACGAAGTGCCGGCAGGAGACCAAATAGAAGCCAAGCAAAACAACGAGTATGATGAGAGAGAAACGTTGGAAAATGAAAGAAAATTGCGAACCTCTTCAATTTCATACCCTGCAACTTTCTTTCACGCGAAGAGGGTTTGTTAATTACTGCAAATGTGAGCGGACTGAAATTTTAAGCTAACCACTTGGGGAAAAACTGAATAGTTGGGGCAGGGGGTGCCATGCAATTCTTAGAATCTAACGCTTTTCTGTGTTGCCACAAAGGCTTTTGACACTCATGTGTATGTATTCCCAGGCAAACACAAACACACACACACACAGGGTGGCACACTTCAACGATCCTTGAGTGGCTAGTGAAAGGACTCAGAACGATGGGCTTCCCTTCGGGCTTCCCATGGATGTCCACAATAGTTTCGCTTGGCCAACTCAAGAAATTCGTCCTAACGCAGCAGTCAGCCAAAGGGAGAAGAGGAAAAATGGGCTAAGACATGCATATGCCATATGCACATACACATTGGGAAACTCTTATTTTCTTGAAGTGTACAAGTGTCCCCGTAATGTGATGACAAAAATTCAACTCCCGCATTACAAACCAAACATAAACAGCTTGAAACGAAGTGCAACAAAATTGTCAATAAGCGAAGAACAACATTGGGGGACTTTTAAGTTAGATTGTGTGACGAGGGTTAAACTCTATTAAGAAATGAACCATTTTATTAAGCTATCTTTTAGTACAAAATGCTATTGCTTTCAAAAATATAAATAAACAAGAATAATGTTATTAAATTTAAGCAAACATAATAAAGATATCCTTGGGCTTTCGCGGCGTATACTTAACGAATATATTTGTCTGAAATGTCAAGAGAGCACTGGAAGATTAATGATAGGCAATCAATCAAAAAAGCCTAAGGGCAAACCCACGTGTAGATTAATTGAAGCTAATGTCGGTGCTTCATTACAGTCAACGATGAAATTAATACAATAAATAATACAATTTTTATTTGTAATTGCAGAGGTTAATGCTTAAAGTTCCATTTTCATGAAAACATTCCTTTTAGTATTCACTAAGATAATCCCATTTGGTCTTCCAGTCAGATATTTCGTATTATTTCCGGCATGACCAAAGCAGATATCCGCTTGCATCAGCCCTTTGAAACTTTCTAACTAAGAGGCTTCAAGCTATTTCAAATTTTTAATTATTTCCCCTTTTGCAAGCGGCGTACAAAAAAAATCAAACAAAAAGAACGTTCCAAACTTCGCGCAGCGGCCACTTGAAAAAGAACAACATTTTATGAGCATGAACCGCAAAAACTAATAACACTTTTGGCCCTTACACCCCAAAACCCATCTTCACTGCCAGTGCAAAACAAACCTTCCCCTCTGACCATCGAAAAACTTGAGAGCCAAGACTTGAGGTTGACCCCAGAGAAGATTGCCCAGCTGGGTAGCAGCTTTTTTTCCTCCTCTTTTTTGTGACTAGCACACTATGATTTTCACTAAAAAAGTTTTTCATCAAGAGGAACAAGTAGAAAAAAATGCGCCAAAGGAAAGGCCAACAAAACTCACATAATGAGTGGGACTTTTTTGGCGCGTTTTCAAAGGGCGAAGTCATGAAATCGAAAAATTTGTTTCAAGGACCAAGAAAATGTTATACTATTACTAATTAAACCATTAAGTATGTATATTCATAATATATCATATTTAATTTAATCTACAAAAAATATGAAATTTTAATGGATAAAAGATCTTTCACTTAACGAAAGGAAGATTAACCACTTTTGATTTAATTTGAAAATGATTGGGTTCTGTGATCAACACATAACCAAATTGTTTGCTTATTTTATAGGCTTCTAGGTTACAAATGTGTTAATGTTTCTATTTGGATAATATTCTCCGTTACTCGATGTTGTTGTCTTTCCATTTCCTGAGCACACGCACACATTAGTAGTATGCGTGCATGCATGGAAGATGGTGCGTGTGTGTGTTTGCGTATTTGATTGCTGCTGATTGTGACATTACACTTGACATTTACGCCACGGAACTGCAGCATAAACTCAACTCTCTTGTTAACTTGGCTCGAACCGTCCGCCAGCGTCCCGCCAAACTCCCCGGAATCTCGTCACATTTCTCTTGTTGGTGTAGGCCGCCATTTTGGCAATTGATGCCACTGCGCATGCTCACCATGACACAAAGAGAGGCAGCGCTCTTGAAAGCCACATAGCCGCATAAGGCCAACACCAACAGGCAACATATTATGCCGCAGTGTGCGTGCAACATCCATCCCCATCCCCATACACCCACACCCATCGCCACCCCCTATCAATCCACCAGCCTCCAGTGCTCCTCCTTTTAAGCAATTCCCCGGTTGGCCACCCAACTTCCCTGCTAAGTGGCACATTTTTATGAGTCTCAACGGGTTTTCGGTCCAAGTTGATAATTTCTGCTGCTTCTCTGGCGCTTCTGTAGTTGTTATCATTTTGCATGTGCTGCGCATTTAATCAATTTAATGCAAAAATCTCCCAGGCGTATTTGCTGAAAGATTGTTATTTATCACGTTCGCCTTTTATTTAATTATGCAGCAGCAGCGGCGGCGGCATTCGCTGGTAATTTGCTGATTTATGCATCTCTTGCCAGATGAAGATTATAATTATTATTGTGTTGCTTAATTACCATTCCCCAAAGAGGAGACCCGAAAAAAATGATGATTATTAATAAGCAGGCTCCGGCCAAAGGGAGCGAAAACGAGTCAAGTGGAGCCAATTTGCAGATTTAGTTTAGTTGGGCACTGGAAAAAGATATAAAAGCGTAGCTAAAATATCTTATAAAAGTGAAAGGATGCTTTGTGGAATATACAATTTAGCAGGAAGTTTCTACGTTAATTAAGGTAAGTGTACTTACGAATTTAATTTCTCAAATCAAATCGTCTTGTGCCCAAAATTGTTTTTCTCTCTCTGGAGGAGATGCGGTGGCGAAACGGAGCTGTTGACACACTTATCAGACATCTACAGTGGAGCGTGGCTAGCAACGACCAGCCCACTACCCCACCAGCCCGCCATCAAGCATCGCTCGGAACGTGTTCATTTGCAAATTTATTTGTGTGTGCTCGGGTAAGTGGCAGTTTGATGCGCAATGTGCCTCTTCAAATGCCGCCTCATGTGCCAGTGCTCCTGCCCATGATGTTGTTAATATTAAGGCACATCAACGTTGCCACCAAGAAGTCATTGACTCGTTGAGTTATGCTCAGATGCTCACCTCTCTCCGCAGCCCCCAACATTTTCGCCCACATTTTCCCCGAATGCACTCTCCTCTCGGTTACACAATTTCGTCCTTTTGGAGCAGGGAAACGACCACAAACACAGTGGGTTTGAGGGGGGGATGCTCGGTTGGTGAAGGTGCGGAAACAGGCGGAGGACGTCGGAAGACACTGAGACAGATGGAGGACGGTGGCAGCGCATTCGTGCCTAAAATTATGCTAACATTTTGTCCGTGAGGCGGTCTCAGTTCCTCAGTTCCTTAGTCCTGCAAGGATTTCTCAGCCCCAACGAGTTTGGCCAAGTGTGTGTGCATTGTATTCCTTGGCAGGGAAGGAAAAGCCGCTTTTGTATAAACGTTTTGGGAAAATCACTGTTAAAAAAATATAAGAAAAATCTTTAGAAAAAATAAATAAATTTTAAATTTAAATGTATATTTTCTTTCCCCTATAAAACTAGTTTCAATTGATATTTTTTACAAAATATAAAAATTTTAATGTAGTTGATTAGATTTATTCAACATTTAGACCTTCATTTTCCTACATGAATACTCTAACTCCTGGCATTCCTTTCACGCTTGATTTTCGATAATCCGGTGCCCGACCACTTAGTGTTAACCGATCGTGGCCGGGCACCCATCAAACCGACTCCACTCGAGCAGCACAAACATTTCCCGTCCCGGGCCAACCGAGCGCACTCGCCTCTCATCAGCTTTTCGTCCTGGCCAAGTTCCGTAGCCACCACACACCACACACACACCGCATGCGGAGGCCTCCGCCACCCGAAAAGTTCTGTGTATTCCAGCACTTTGCCTTAACATGGCCTAACACCCATGGCGACTTTATATACCACGCACGTTGCTTAATGCGGCATTTTGCGACAAGTGTTGCTGAAACGTCGCTGGCATCGTCATCAGCACGCACACACTCACCCCTCTGACTAACACACACACAGAAACACACACGCATGGAGCAATTGTACGTAAATTGCGTTGGGTGGGGAGGCGGCACGGGAGGGGGATTGGCAGATAAGAGGAAAGGTTTCGCTCATTCACTCAAGCAAGAAACCGCACTTCACATGAAAGAGCCAAGCTGCAGACGCCGCGTTAAGTATACGCCATGTTACATTCGCTCCGTCACCAAATTAGGCAGTAATCAAAATACACACATACATCGACACTAAATGGAAACGGGCGGGATACAACCTACTTTTTTAGAGAAGAATTTTTAGAAAACAGTTTTGCCGGAGCTGCCGTTTTTTGTGTCCTTTGGGGACAGCACACTAACCTGTTGACCTTAATATTTTCTAATCTGGCTGCCAGGCTATCCACACATTCCTCTCCCTTTTTCCTTTTGCGTGAGTGCAAGTGTGTGTGTGAAGGAGTAATTTTAGATAAGCTGAAAACGAAGCAAAGGGAATGAAAATGAAAAGTTTCATGCCCATTGCTTATGTGAACGTATCCCTTTCGTAAATGTACACAGAGAGTAAAATAATCAACTGAAATTAAAGCCCCCATAGTTATTTTGTTGCTTTGAAGGAGGCAATGTATTTGCGAGAAACGTGTATGAATATTATGTTCTCTATTGTTACACTGAAAGTGACCTTTTTGAAATTACAGAATACAGATACATTCCTTTCAAGTGTATAAGTATCTTTTGAAGGTGCGATGGACATGTGTCCTGTGTGGCAGACTACTGATAAATATTTAGTATTCCAGCTCCTCCGCCGTTAATTAACAACATGGCAAATTTCATTTCTGGCAATTAAAACAATTTAATTATTTGTGCGTGCATAATTGAAATTGCATCAATTGCGAGGCGGTGCGAAGGCAGCCGCAAAACACTTGAAAACCAATCGATAAAGCGGCCAACGCCCAATAAAAAATGTCGAAAAAATTGCAGCTGCAACGGCAACAGCAACAGCAACATCAGCAGCAGCAGCAGCAGGAGCGGCAATTTGTTGAGAGTTCTATATACGATATAAACAAATATACATACAATAAATAAATTGGAGCAGGCGTAAATACGAAATGCATACACACACACACACACGCAGAGGAAAAGTGGGAGAGAGATACACACGCACACGCATGCAGAGGTGGCAATGCAAAATGTATGCATGCAACAACATCCAGCCTGTGGAACAATAAATAAAATGCAGCAAAATGCATTGCAAAGAAGATGAACAAAAAGAAGAAGAGCCGAATGACGACCAGTACACACACACACACATATACCGAGTGAACACACAGGGCTGCAGCAAACGTATATGTACACACTTGTATGCCCCGCAAGTCTGTGTGTGTGTGTGTGTGTGTGATTGTTTGCCCGTAGAATGCAATAAGGGGTCAGGCTTTAAGAGCCATAACAAATGGGTTAAGTAAGACCGAAGATGGGAAATGGGCATCCAAGGGAAGGGCAAAAAGTCGCCCTGTTATGCATAACAAAGATAAATGGCATATCGCAGAAATATGCAGCAGAATTAGATAGTAATAGATGGCAGAATGCAGCCCCATCAAATTCTAGTTAAATATTTGATGGCCCGCACTCAAGCAAAATAACCCGTTAAAAGACTGCCCGCACACAATGAGAATATTTGAGCAATTAAAGCTAAGGTAAAACTATTACAATTTAGACAAGTGAAAGCTCAGTACGATGTGACAAATGAAACTTCATGAACATCATCACTTAAAGAGCGGCAGCAAATCTTAACACTTAAACTGAAAGTATTCTGTTAAGTAAACTTTTTAAACAATTCTCAATGTTTTCCTTATATAACAAGTAATTGGACATTCCGTAATGGTCGGAATAACTTCATTTATTTCTGTAATAAGATATTCTGATAACACTGGCACCGTGTATGCCCTTTGTTGCCATCCTGAGCCCCAACGGCATGTTTGCACATTAAAATTAAAATATTTTCGAGTGGGACTTCATCAATTTGTAATGCAGTTTAAAGGTTTCGATTGCTGACCCAGTTTCGTTCGACTTTCAGTCCGTTTATCGTCTGCTGTGGTGCAGCCCTGGTTGGCCACGTAAATGAATAAATTATTTGTGCAATTTTTTTTTATTACTTCTTCGCTTGCGATCCTCTTTTTGCTCGACGTTCCTTTTTTTATTTGTCGGTATTTCGTTGGCTGCTGTTCCATATGAGTAATGCAAGTGGACAGGCGGCGAGGAGGGCGGCCAATGTGTGTTGGTGAACGAACCGAGGCGCGGCTCACAATGGGCCACGCGGCGTATACGCAACACAGGCACACATGTCAGACGGAGACTGGACGGAGGATTGCATGTATGTATGCACGTATGTATGTATAGGCAGCTGTATCTGTCTGTGCATCTGTGTGAGTGGGCAAAGCGGATTTCGTGTGCACAGTGCGAATGCAAATGGAAGCAGGCAGGCGTCGAAAACATAAAAATGTGAGAGCAGAAGGGTGCGGCGGAGAATGGAGAGCCCGAATGGGACTGGGAACGGGAGTGACCCACAATGAAAACGGACTGCACATGGAATGCACATGCCTATAAATATAGCACACACATTTACCGGCGAGGGAGAGGCCTATGTACTGGCACTACAACCAGACCATTCTCGTATATACGAACGTATATCCCTCGTATCGTAGTAAAACGCGCTGGCAGGTGACTATGGGTGGGCAACGGGGACTGGGTGTCCAATAGTACTTTGCAAATGTTTCAGCCGAAAGCTGCGCTTTGAACAATCAAGCGGCAAGACAATGAAAACACAGAACACAGAGCTGAAAAACAAGACGCTGGCGAGAGCGCAAATGAAACTGGGGAGCTGGCAAACGGAGCGCCAGCAAATTGAAGCAAAACAGCAATTGAAATAGGCAACAAAAAAGAAAAAGGGAAAAGAAGAAAGAATTGAAAAAACGTCAGCAGACCATACAAAACAAATACCATTTCCGTTGCCTATTTCGAGGCGTGCGTATACGTAATATCTGCTGTGCGTATACGTATACGCAATATCTGAATGCATGCCTGTGTGCGTGTGTGCGTATGGCAGGGTCCAGAGTTAATCGGCTGCAGCTTTTGCGTATTCAGGTCATCATTATTGATTCGCCAATGTTGCCGCCTGTGCGTATAGAGACATGAATTTTGCGTACGCACTCGGCACACACACACACACACACTGGCGCACATACTGCCATGCAAATACACATTTTGGGCATTATGTAGTTACACACGCACACATGCCCACGCACGAAACTGGCCACATGCTCGGGTTATATATTTTGAGGCCTAGATGCAGGCGCCATTAACTGTGGCCAGTGCAGGCTGAGTGGCAGGGGCATGGGGCATGATGGCATGCCCTTTGCCCTAATCAGGCAGGCATTATGTAAAGTCAGTCAGCCAGCAGGACACTGTACTACTGCTACCACTACCAGTGCACCATGTGGCGTTCCGGCCAGCCCAATTTAAATCGTTTCCAAATTGCGACTGCATATCCGATTGGCAAATCGGGAATTCCTCTTCGCAACATTATCGGGTTCCAATGGCTCGTCTGCAGTCAGATCCTCACCGCTTACAATTATAATTTAAATTCCTGGTCAAAAATTCTACACACAAATCTTCCTGCCAGCCACGCCAGCCCGCCTGCCTGCAGCCTGTCTATCCGCGTAACGATGTTGAGTCCCCAATTTGAAAAAATTAAAACGATATCCATTTTGGCTCAGCAATTTTCACTGTCGCCGACAGCACCACGATTCCGCAGTGCGTTTGCCAATTTGCTGACTGCCATCAAATCCAAGTCAAGGATGATGTTGCCTAGGCCAGCACAAACTCGTTTAGTTTTCATTTTACCCACAGAGCTACAAAAAAAAGCAAAAAAAAAAAAGAAAAGTAGAACGATGAGTCTAAAAATTGCGTTTGCCTGGCAATTTCTGCCATTTTCGCAGCTGCCGTGGCATAACCTTCCCCATAACCTCATTCAATTTCTTTTACATTTATTAGAATTTGCGAGCAGTCGCTCACCCATTTCCTCGTCTCCCTCAAAAATGTTCCACCCACACCCTGCATCGCTGTATGTAAACAGCGTCTTGTTCGCCATCTCCAGTTGCGAGTCCTGTCTTCTGTATCCTGTCCCGGTGCTGTCCTGTTCTCCTGGCTGGGCGGACGTCTTCTGTTTAGGTGTCGTTAAATGCCTTTTGCCAACAAGTCGTTGGCGACAACAGGAACGGCACACCAAATGGCTCAGACACCATGGGTGTGGCGACTAAAAGTGTGGTTATTCAAATATTTAAACAAAAACAGCTTTTTATTTCATGCAAATTATATTCAAGCTCAGCCTAATTTGCATATAAAAATACAGATATAAGGATAGAGATATGTTCATATCCAATTTATTAAATATTTTAGAAATGTCACATATTTAAGTATGGTTTTGGGTCCTTATTTTTATTTATCACCCATGGTTGCGACCTGACTTGCACCTTTGCCTTAACGTTGTTTATTCTTTACCCTCTGTCTGTTGTGGAATTATTTTGTACACACTTTTTTGCAGTCTTCGCCGTGCTTTTATAATGCTTATTTGCCTGCCGCGCTGTTGGAATATTTTTTTTTCTGGCGAAGGATTTGTTACCTTGCCCTGATTAGAGGCGCTGCTGATAAGCCGACTTTTCATTTGGAGCACAGTCTGCCGTCTAAATTATGCATCAGCAGTTGCGGCGTTTTGCATTAGGCTGTGATAATCGATTCCCCGCATCCCCTCTCTCCTTTTGGGAGCAAAAATTAACATGTTTTTCAGCTTGTCATAGAAGTGCCTGTCTACATACACACGTATGTGTGTCTACACACATACATATGCACGTATATCCGCATGGCCACAATAGCTGGAAAGCCCGCAGGCTGTGGCGTTAAGACAACAACAACTGGAACACGAAATGCTGTCATCCGCAGTCAGTGGCATTGTTAAAACTAGAAGCTGGCCAAGAAGAAGACCACAATGCGATGGAACAATGGTGGAACGGCAGCCACAGCAAACCAACATGCACTTGAAATGCAAGTCAAGAGCAGTCGCATGCGATCTGAAGCCCAGCCACCCCTTGAAGTATGCAATGGATTTTGGATTTGGGATCGTAGCTGGAAATCGCTTCCATTGAACTCGAAAACCTTCAATTCGTATTGCTTTCGTTTGTTGTTCTTTGCTGACTAAAAGTAAGCAAAACATCGAGGGATTTGTGCCTTGTTTGTCGATGAAATTACTCGCATGTTTATTGGCTTTGTGGGCAGCAAGCTAGCACATATGTATGTGTCCGTTTGAAAGTAGCACATGAGAACATATATAAACTCTTATATACAGCTATACAAATTGGTTTAGCCTGGACCCAGTTGATAACCCAATCAGATAGCACCATCAATATTTTGGCCATCAATTTAATGGCAAACAATTAAATGATAAGCAATAAATTACCTTTCCAAGGAAGCATTTCTCTTGGCTGTGAAACTATGCTTGCCCAACGTCAGTTTCCATAAATATTTGCTGACTCATGGGAATGGCATGGCGATAAGATAAATTCAGTGTTATGCAATGAATCGACTGCATTTGCTCAAATGGCGTAAAAACTGAGCTGCAATATGAATCTGAAGCCGGAACTGGCGCTGATGACTCCTTGAAATTCCAGCGAACAGAAATCAAATATGCGCCCACAAGTAAACCAAGCGGCGGACAGAAAGCAAAGCAAAGAATCCACGTTCCATCCGGAGCAGCAGGAAAATGGAAAAGCAGAAGGAAAAGCAAATCGCGACCGGCAGCACACAGGCAGCATAGGAATGAAGGCCCACCCGCAGGACACACGGGAGAAAAGCACGCTTCAAGTTATTTTTTCACCAAGAAATCTCTAAGGAACTCCCAGTCGACTTTTGCACACCATGCACAAGAAGAAAATCTTGAATAAAATATATTGTACAGTTAATTGCTTATTTAAATGGTTTAATAGACAGGATAAATATCGTGCAATACCTAAAAGTTCTTTGAACTTATACAGCTTTAAAGCCACACAATTCTTTCGTATTTAGTTACTAATAAGCATGAATCCAATTGATAATCATTTTTAGTGATTTATATTTTCTGTGTATAGTTACGTGTGTGTGGCTGATGAAAGAGGGGCGTGCGGGGCAGAACCGTAGAAACACAGACATAGACCACGTTCAACTCATCTCAGGGCTTCTTTCTGCTGGTGGCTGGCTGGCTGCTCAAGTAGCTTCAAGTTAGGAATTCATTGTTAGTTATGCGATTTCATTGCTTGTTTTCTTTGCGAATTCCTCGAGACGTCGCAGGACTACGACACCGAGGCAAACTAAACGTCTTTCATTGGATTTTGGCATGCCAGGCATCACGGAATGGAATCACGACATTGTGCGCAGCAGGAGGAGAACGTGGACGAGGTGGTTTTCGCCTCAATCGCATCGCATTGCATGGCATGGCAGCAGGACAAAGTCAAAGTGTTCGACATCGACATTATTTGAAATTCATGAATGACAGCCTGTCCTCCGGCACTCGTCCTTCCGCAACGCCCACCTCCTTCTGGCATTACGTGCTGGCCGGGTCTTCTGCTTTGTTCCAGCGTGTTTTGTCTGGCAAATAAATTCGAGTAACAGCAGCTGATAATGGCTTATTACCAGGAACTACACTTCAACCAACGCCACCCACTCCCAGGCAACTTTGGCCAGGAATCTAAGGAAACTGGGGGCAACAGTAGCTCTCTCGATTGTAATTGAACACGCACGCTAATTAAGACGCCAATAGTTTTAGTTTTTGTTCCACTTTGGATTTTGGATTTGGCTTTTGCTTTGCTTCTTTGTTTTGCTTTAGTTTATTTTCCCTTTGGTGCTAAAATCCCCTCTGCCTTTGTGTTTGTTTGAATGAACGCAATTATTACGCTAATTAACTGTTCGAGTTTATGCTAATTACAAGCTGCTAGTCGAGCGAATCATTTTATTGCCGAGAATCCAATTAAAAGGTTGATCCCAGTGCTTCTTTGAAATATAACGCATACGCCACGGAGTCCGAGTGCTTTCTAATTGGATTACTCTGCTCATTCGTTTGGTTAATTATTAATTGCATTTGTTTGTTTGGTAACACAACTCTATGGGCTGACATAAATGTATGTATGAATTTAATAATTCGGTTTTTGCTTATAAGTTCAGTGCAGTTCGTCCATCGCAATACTGACCTATTTAATCAAATCCAAAAGTGTATGCAGCTTGCGTTGAAATATCCTTGCCATTCAAAGAAGGCGACCGAATGACAAAACTGCCATGTTTTCTGCATCATTACTTTGGAGTCCCCTCGCTGGCATTATCGTGCACCCCAGTGAAATGCTTTCCCCCAACTTTAACTAATGCACATGCTATTTCATCACAATAATTCTCTCAGCACTTTTTCCCGCTCTCTCTTCCTCACTCCCTTCCCCTCTCTCGCTTTCTCTCCCTCTCTCTGGCTGCAGTGCAATGCTTCTTCATTCCTGGCATTCGCACGTCACTCAGCATCAAGCGGAAACAGTTAGCAACCATCATGGCTACCTCGCCATCTTGCTTGCTCTCTCTCCCGCTCTCTTTCCGCCTGCGAGTGTGTATGTGTCCGCTGCACTTCTTTAAATGTGTGCGTAATTACTGTGGGTCCAACATCATCCTCATCGCCGTCAACATCAGCAGCGTGTTTGTGTCGAGACGACGCCGCCAACTTGTTTGCATACAAATTAAACTCGTCATTTATGTTAGCTCTCCATCTGCACCGCTCTCTCTTTCTCTCTCCCCCTCTTCCTCACTCCACCTACCCCCCTCTCTGTCGCACACTCCTTATTCGCCGTCCCTTTCGCTGCGCCCACTCAATAGCGCGCTTCGTTGCCTGCTGTAGATTAATTTATCATCTCGCTTTACAAGCATTCTATGAGTTTAATGAACTTTTAACAAGCAACCAGCCATCCGCCCCTTTTTTCCGTAACGGCCACGCCCACCGTTTCCTACGCTTACCGCTGCGTGGTGCAATTTTTTTTCCGCCCAGCACATCCAATTAGTTTTTGCAATTTTTCCCTTGTTTTTATTAGAGCAATGCAAATATTTCTCTACTATTGTAGCATATGGGAAATGTTGTAGCAAAGTCCGTTTAAATGAAACCCTTTGCGTTCAAATGGCAACATGCAAAAAATAGTTTGTGCTTTACATGTTTTTCATAGTACTACCACAATAAGTTATAATTTTAACTTTTACTTTAACGTTTTGGGATTATCTGCTATCAAGGGACAAAATATTTTCAAGTTGAGGTTCAAAAACGCAAGTTACACAAGACAATTCAAAATCTTTCGGGTTCTAAAACAATGTTTAAATACCCTTAAAATATGTTAGGAAATGAAAAACTGCACGAATTAATTTCCTTTATGCTTATGTCATTCGATTATATGTGTGTATGTTTTAAATCGTTTTCACTGTAGTTAGAATTTTTAATGAAATGATTTTTAAGTTTTTTCTTGCACCTGCTGAAATGAGCAAATATTTTGAAAGCACTCAAAGCTCAAAGCCGCTGCCGCTCATTAAACTTTAAAAACATAATTAAAGTTTTAGCCATATATTGTCGGCCAAGTCCCAGGGGTAAATTGCCAGCCCGCCGGCATATAACTGCGACTAAGGGCTGGCTAATGCGCGCAGCTTTCACGCGCCCAAAAGGTAATTAAAATGCTAATAAACACTCGTTAACTACATAATAACCGTGCTAAAGGCGCCAGGATGGAAAGCCCAACTAATGCTACTTATCTGCAAATTTACACCCGACACGAATGCTGCACGGACACGAAATCCAACCAACCAACCAACCAACCAACCTAACAACCAACAACACGTAGCTCCACAAAATTTGCCAAATTTATGTCTCAAATATTCGCACACGCACCCATGAACAAGGATACTCAGCAAAATCAGCCGAGGAACTCAGATGCTGGCTGTTTTTGCGGCAGTATTACCCAAATATGTTGCTTATTATGCAGCCAACGTTACCTCTGGAATATGAATTACAGGTGAGATTTAAATAAATTAACCCACATGCGGAGATGGAAAGAGTAACTACCCGAATCAACGAAGCCACCAAAAAACATTAGGGCGTCTGAAAGGTGGATCCTTTTTATATTAACTGGAGCTGAGTAAGGATTCATTTCTCAGAATACATAAATCAAAACACAAACGAAGCCTATCATAGCATGAATATTATTATTGTTACAAAAGGAATTAAATAAATGTATGTATTAAATTCAACAATAATGTTTAGAATCTTAGGTAAATGATATTTAAAACTGCATTGAATCTCCTGAAATGAACTAGTAAACTTTCATTTGATTTACAACCTTTCGCTTATTAAACCCAATCTAATTAATTAGTTCCTATTTAATGACCATGTAAGCGAATTCGTTTTAATTGATTTAATGTAATGGGCACACCTTTCGGTTACGTAAATTAATGTGAGCAGAGCTGACCTGCAGCAAACACCGGGTAACCCATTAAGTCGCCCCAACACTTCAGCCCAAACATAACACAAAATTTTAATTAAAAATGTTTCGAGTGTTTTTCGTGATTATGCAGCCAGAAATGGCTGGAATTACCCATGTCCTCGAGCAGCCAACTTTTGGGGTCTGGCTTTCGTTCGTCCTTGAGTATTTCGTAGGCATATATAATAAATTATGACATTAAGTCTAATAAACTGGGCGCAGGCACAAATTTGAGATTAAAGTGCTGCCCCAGAGTGTCAAATATTGAACCTGAATGTGAGTCCTTGCGAACTTAAGTGTGCGTGTGTGTGAGAGTTCGGATGGCACAGGGCAACGTATTCATTATTCAAGCCTATTGTTGGGCATTAAATATGTAGCAAGGTAAAATAGAATGCCGGCAATGAACAACTTGCAACAAAGTTGTAGACCAAGTACCACGACTATAGCTCAGCCACCGAGATGCTGTGAAAAATGGACGAGAAAATGCGGCTGGTTAGGAAATTTGCATAAAACAAGGGGAAAGCACGAGTGTTTGGCACATAAACACGAAGCCCCCCGAATGCCAACAGGTTAGAAGCCTGAGGAAACCCCTTCGGAATGCCCCACCACCACCCTGAATTTTCCTTTTTCCCGCGCCGCGTGTATGCCATTATGACTTACAACAATGCCCAGGTCGCTGGCAACACAGAAACGAATTTGCATAAATAACAAAAAACATATTTAACCCCCGCACACTCTCTGACTTCTGGCCCCCCATTCCGGGGTCACAGTTCATGCCCGGGCCAACTCATCCATGGGCACGAGACTGAGACTACGGCCTGCAAGCTGGCAAACTTCGCCAGCCAGGATCCGAGCTGTTACCTCGTCGCCGCCTTTTCCTTCCTTGAGTTTAGCTTCTCTTTTTATACGTTTAATACCCTTTGCAGGTGGTGTCCTATACATTTTTGATTGGAAGATCAAGGATATTGAAACTTACTGAAGCTAACTCAAAGTAACTCAAAGTAAATTTCAACTATTAAGCTTAGTGCACTGGATTTTGTAAAAAAGTCTGACCCTTGACTTTAGCATAAGAGATATTCAAATATAATCTCAATCTATCAATACTTTTCCTTGCTATTGATATGTTCTCAATAGCTGAAAGTGTATTAATGTTTCGTCCTTGATCATATTTTTTTGTCCCAACTTAATTTAGACGAACGCATTAGGGAACCTTGGGTGCCGCGACCGGGTGTCCTGTTGTTGCTGTGCGGTAGTCATCGCATCCTTGGTGATTCCTGATTCCCGACTCAAGACAGTTATTGCCGGATTTGCCTTACAGCTGAAGTCACGCCGTTTTTTTTAACTCTAACCCTGCCAAAGTATGCATGCGAAAATTGTTTGTGAAAATGTGGCGGCAAATATTTGGAATGAATGCAAAGCGGCAAGTAAGCGGACAGGACAGCGACAGATTCAGGATGTGCCAAAAAAAAAAAAAGGCAAAACCAAATGGAATGTCTTGCTTATTTGGCTGAGAAATTGCTCAAGTTGGGCAAATAAATAGGGTTCGTTTTTAACAGTGGTTTCGATATTATTTCTATCTTATTATTATCTTTCTGTTATAAAGTAAAATGCATATTGATTGCATATCTTATCTTTTCCAGCTATTAAGAAGTATTACATAATTGGATTTCCACTTGAAATTGCTCCCGAGACAAGAAAATTCCCAACTTGCTCGTGTTCAAGGATTTTAATTCCCCCCACCGCAATTACTCTCGAAAGCGTTTAATAGATGAGATCGCTATCAATAACATCCTGCGGCGGCAACTTGAACTTCGCCCGGGGACCACAGTATCCTGGCCAGCTTCTTGGCGACTTTAAGCGCCTTCCAATCAATATGGCCCTCACACCGCAGTGCTTGGCGGCCAAAAGTTTCGTGTCTCAAAGCGGCGTTCAAATAACAAGCCAAAACCCGGCGATAATGTTGCTGCTGTGCGCAAAACAACAACGTGCAACAGCAACACGCAGCGGCAGTGGCAGCAACATGGAAAAACCGCAACAGCAGCAGACAAAAAGTTAGAATACGTTGGGTGTACGGGGAAGCAATAATTTAATTCTGCATTGCAAATACAAACAAATTTTTAGCAAGCCGCAGTTGCGAACAAAAAATGGGGAAAAGCCGAGAAGGAAGGACGAAAACTTCAACCGCAGCTAGTGACAAAAAACGCTGGCAAGGCGCTGAACACTAGAAAATACATTGGATATTCATTAATCATCAATTCATATTGCAATTTCATTTACATATTCAACACAATTTGGAGAAATTTGTGAAAGGGTTCTACCAAATTTGAAACTTTTTATTTATAACTTTTTACCATCATTCAATAAAGGATACATCTTTATTAAGAATTTGTATTAATAATATCTTAACCACCAAACTACAAAACATTTATATGAAATTATTTCTGTGTGTACTGACTGATTTCTCTCAGTGCTCCATGAGAAGCTGCTGGAAAAAGGATAACGCGACAAGGAGCTGGGGCAGCAGTGAGTGAGTGTTTATTTTATAGCCCGCAATGGAGTTGGCTGCAGCGATGGCAGTGGAAAGTGGAAGGCCAGGAACTCCGATTCCGCCGGAACACATTTTCCCACCTAACCGACAAACGCTTTGGCCTCCGCCAACTCAGCTCCGTTATTATTGAAGAATTATTGCGCGCGACGAAGGGGAGGGGGTTGGGGGGCATTTTAACCCAGGATCGCAGGATCCTAGAATCCCAGCATTGCAACATCCCAGCTTTCCAGCATCCTGGCGGCACAAGTTGCCAGTTGCCAATGCTGGCGACTAATAGTGCTGAGCCCGGAGAGGACAAAAAAAATATCCTTGTTGCCAGCGGCGTTTGTTTGCCTTGCCTCTTCATTTTTCCCTCAATTTATACATTTGCGCATAAAAAGCAAGTGTAAAAGTTTTGCATATTCATGGCGCTTTAAATGTCGTCGCCAAGCCACGAGGATGGCGACGTCTGAAGTGCAGTGGCAGCCACAAAGGCAAAAAGCAATGCTGCAACTAGCATAAAAAACAATAACCAGCTGCTGAAGTTAGTTATGTTAGATGATACCCTAAGGAGAGGGTATATACGCTTTTTAGCTTAGGATATAATAATACAAATACATAGGCAATAATAAATAAGTGTATAGATATAGTTATAAACTCAAGAAAAATAATCTATACATCAAAATATATCTTTTTCAATGCTCTCTAGTGCATCTAGGAACATCCTACCACTCTGCTCATCAGATTGCCTTCAACCTTCAACTTTTTATGCTGTTGCATGCCGCAGTATCAGTTGGCGGGAAAAGCTGGGGCAGGAGTTCGCAGGGCAATGGAAAAGCGAGGCGTCAGTGGGGACAACAAGAAAAAAGTAATAACATCAACCATAAAAGTAGCTACATCAGATGGCAGATGGAAGCAACTGGCGGGACGGACAGAGCTCAGTTAGACGGACGGACAGATGAACCGAAGGGATTGGGACACACCATGTGTAGATATACCATATATATATATTTATATATAGACAACCGACTGCCGCAGACATATTGTGTCTGCAAAACTTTGTTGACAACAAAGGAAAAAGGAAAACAGCAAGGCAATGAGCAAACGCAAACAGATGGGGAAAAGTGTCTCGATTTTCAGTTACCTCCACCGACCCCCCGCCCCCCCCTGATGCGTGATAAAAAGCGCATGGGAAAACAATGAGATTATTGCCTGAATTTATGTGAGCTCTATGAACTCGTGTACATCCCCCGCCCATCCGCATTTACATTTCGCGGCGATCTTTCTCTTGTAATTGCCGACATGTCAGCACATTAAACGGCCATAAAATGGCGAACAAAACTGGCAAATCAAAGGCAACTTGTCCGCATCAGCGGCGAACTTTTCTAATTTATGGCCATTTCTGTGCGGGGTCCTATGCATTGTGCAACAGTTAAGCTCCGCTGCCCTTTGAACTTCGCAACCGGGCCACATTTACACATTTACATGGCCAACGCGATACCCATCTCAACGGCGTTTCTCACCTGAGAAATGGCCCCGGATCCGGCGGTCTCCTTTGCGCTCCGGTTACGTGGGGCTGTGTGGCTCCACAATTTATCATGACACTAATGAGCGTGAAATAGGACAAGGTTTATTAAATTTCCCTTTTAAAATGTGCACATGCCAAGGCAGCCGGCGAAGGCGAAGGCGAAGGAAGAACAGGTGATGCAGTGCAGCCAAGGAAGGAACCAGCTTGGAAACTTATTTAGAGAAAACTACATAAATCATTGTGGTGAAAAATTATTTTTGGCTCAATTTTTTAAATACATTTCTAGGTCATAATGAAAGATACTTAATTAATTACCATTCTATATTTGCAAATTAATATATTAAAGGAATTATTTAAGATAATCAATATTATAGAAAATTAAAATTACGTTTAATTATATTATAAAATAAGCAATTATCTTAAAAATTTTTAGAAAGTTTAAGTATATATCTATATATCTGCATAGTATAATAATATATTTTTCTAGATACAAATATCATTTCTTAAATTATACAAGTTTTACTATCATTAATTCCTTATTTTCTTGCATCCACTGATATGAATAACGAGTGCATGCGAATGATTATAAATAAATCAAGTCGGTCTTCAAATGCCATTTGTATTCAAAGGCAGCTCGAACGGAACTCGATGATGGGCAACAAGTATTTTTTGCTCATCAGTTGCAACACCGCAACGAGGACACCAGTGGCGACATGGATGTGGCGCCAACGCTTCTTACTTCCTCTCCTTTGCCCGCAACCACCCACTAAACCGGCGGCCAAAAAAAGGAAACCATACCGCCCACAAACCGCCCACCCACCTCACCCTCCGCACCGACAAAGTCCAAGCAGCTGCTGCCCGGCGGGCAACAAAATGAAAAATGTCCGCAAGTGCGAAAATGAATCTGCCTCATGTTGCAATTTATTATGCCAACATAATAAATATTATATACAGTTTGTGTGAGAAATTGAAGAAGAAGAACTTCGCTCTGGGGAGTCGTTTTTTTTTTTTTGGGTGGGAGGCAGAAGGTCGAATGAGGTAGCTACGAGTCCATTGGGTGTCACAGTTACTTCCATTTACCCTGGTCCTTCGTCCTTTTCACGCTGCCTTTGACAGTTGGAGTAATGCTCCTTGCGGGCAGCTCTGCCACGCCCTACTTCAGATATTGTTTTTCCCGAGAATTCACTCCTTTGCACACCCGCTGCCTAATTGCGGCCAAGAAAAATAAAGTTTCTGGCTGTGCCAAATTGGGCAAAAGGAGCTGGCGAACGGGCCAAGTGAAAATGGGTAAAAACATGTGCAATGTCATAGGACTGAGCATGAGATACGGCAATGTCGGCATGAAACAAGCTTTTGCCAAAAATATTGCAAACAAGTGCACATATGCAACCATAAATCAGGACTACTGCTAAGTAATGCAGATGCAACAGAGGACTCAAAAATGGATTGCTGGTCACTGGGGACCCAAGTCATAATAGGCAATCCAAAATCTCTATTAGGTCGGGAATTATTTTGCCTAACAAATGCATATTGTGCACTTTAACTTCAGATGAAAAGCTACTTGCATCACTGTGAATGGCAGTAACACAGTGACGAAGCGCACCGAAAAGAATTCTAGAGTTTAAAATCTTTATTGGTTGTCAAAAGAAAAACTTTAAATTAAACTTTAAAATTTTACTTATTCAAACGAAACATAATCTTTTGTAACAAATTAGAAATCAGCAAATTGCACTGAGGCAAATCATTAAAATACTTATGTCTTTACATTCTTGCACACTTTTAAACAGTTTAAAGATCAATTTCTATTGAATAAATATTTTGTCAGCTAAAAATCTATTTTTAAAATGGATTTTGCATAAATGCCATAGACACTTTCTAGACTAAAATATCAACAATGACTGCACAATTTATAGGAGTTCGTCTTTCAAATGAATAATGAGCTAGGCACGTGTCTATTAAATGGGTTTATTGCTCCGAATCGGAAGGTTTTGTTGATCTTTTCATTTACGCCTACACTTAGGCCTCCATATATATTTTTTTCTTTTGGGCAGTCATTTGAGAAATGTGAAAATTTTGTCTGCACGCATTTTTTATAAATCATTCAATTGTCAACATGAATTTATATCTTCTGCGAGTTGTTGCCTGTTATTCGCTAGAAAGCGGAAGTGTCCGAAATTTAGGTGGATGGCAAAAGTTTCGCGGCACTGGGAATTTGTCCTACCTATACACCCACATGGGTTCTCGGTAGCGTGTAACCACTATTTGTGGTCGGAATCCATTTCCTTCGTCTTCATCTTTGCGGCTTGTAGACGTGTTTGCAGCACTCCGATTGTTGCCACCACAGTTGCCATGCCCGGGCTGTGATATAAGCAAATTCGGTTGCCAACTGCTCTTCCTGCAACAGCTATTTGCTTTTCATTTCCGGCCACGTCGACAAATCAGAAAACAACCCAAAAAAGGATATTATCTCCGCCTTGAGGCGGTCGCCCAGACAGTTGGTGCTACTTCCCGTATTTGTATAAATAATTTGCAAAACATTTTTCGTTTCATCGCTCTGCCAATGAAACTCTGATTGTGTGCACAGATTTTCCGTGTTTTAATGGTCTTCTAAGTGGTGGGTCTTTCACCATATTTCTGTGACCTTTCATCTCGATCTGCCACGTTCTGGGTCACTCTAGTTGGGCCGAACCCAATTAGGTGGCTGTTGTCCACTCAGTTTTCCACTCACGTGTGCAAATAGAAAACCAAAACGAATTGGGAACACATTGAAAAATAATGTGTTCTGCATGCCTAAAATCAACTTGGCTTATTTATTTGTTTTATATATTGACATGCTATTTAATTTATTAAATATGTTCTTACTTTTAAGCCAAAAAAATAATTGGTAAATCATATATGTGATAGTACACTTTGAATATTTATGCATACACGCACCTTTTTGGGTCAGTGTAATCCAGTTCTTGACATATCATATGGTATTCATAATGCTAATTGCCTGGCCAAATGTTTGTGCCTCCGAAATTTCCACTTGTCATCTTGCGTTGATGGCTCACTTAATTCACGGGCTATTTCAGAACGAGTTAAGTCCGTGACGCCTACACCTGCAGCTAGTTAGTCGTTGGGAGCATGAAGTGGACAACGGGTCTGCTCTTGGCGGTGGCCATGCTCACCCTGCCATCCCGGGGATTTGGCTCTCGAAATCTCACGGAATTCATGGGACATCGACAGAAACGCTGGCTGATCTACCAGAATAGTGGGTCTATGAAGTTTAGTATTGGTCCATCGTTACCCATTCCCTTGGGCGACAAGGTGACCTTCCGTTCCTGTGTGCTCTCCTTCACGCTCCAAGGTGGATCCTACTCCCTGCCCACCTCACCCATCTGGCCGTGGGATAAGTGGGAAGGCACCTTCGCTCGTTCCTTGACGCAAATGCGTAGGAATATTGAGCGCCATGTGGCTAATGGCGGAGTGCGATATGCGGACGATGCCAGGCTGTTGGTCTACACCGCTTTGGAGGAGTACATGGGCAGGAGGAATAATGACCGATCCATGGGCAGACAATGCCTGTTGCGCTCCATATGCGAGAATGCTCAGATCCATCATCATATTGGTGTGTTCTCGGAAATAATGGATATCGTACTCAGGTAAAAGATGAGAGTCTTCAAGTTTTAGAAATGCTATAAACATTAAGTGCTCCCTCATTATTTCTCATTTATTTTCAAACACTTACTCTAATCCCCTTAAATGCTACTTTAATCCGCCAATCATTTTAGTCCCGGCAAAGCGGATCTGGACAATGCATACCATGATGCCTACGCCGCGGGAAGAGCTGGAGCCAATTGCTTGGGCCTATACAGCGCCTGTCCTCGGGGTCTCAACTTCCTCGACGGGCTTTTGATTGTGGAAGATGATTGATTTACTGCTGCTCCTGCTACTGTTACTGCTGCGGGGGATGGGGATCCGCAATAAAGTTTTCAACCAAATCAAAGTGCATGTCTAATGGTTCTTGTCCTGATGTCGGATTCCGCTTGTTCTTGCTGCATAATTTGGGGCGGAAATGCACGGAAGCATGTCTGAGGGGGCAGGAAACTGTGTTGACTCGGCTCCAGGATGAGCATGTGTGCACATCGATGCAGGCACCCCACCATGCTGAAGGGTTTATGCGGTTGTCCTGCTCTAAAAACACCGGAAAACTGGGAAACTGAAATTCTATAACTGAAATATTTCACCAATAAAAGAATAACTAATAATTGAAATATATTTTAATATTAATCATAAGCACCGTATGCGGATTGTATTAAGTAATAACATTTGCCGAAGTCTACATAACTAACTTAATTATTTGGTAGTCATTTTAACGATTTTTCCATTTTTGTTCCTTATATTTAGTTGATATTTTTCAATTCACGTTATTACTGTCGCATAAACATGGCAGCCGCAGACATTAGTTACCTATTCCACTGCACCATCACAAGTTCAAACACCGCAAAGTTGTGCAGGCATTCCCCCCAAGCCATCCAACTCTTGCCCCCCCCCCCCCCCCATCCACCCCCTTTGCTGCGCCAACTGCACTCTGGCAGGTTCCTTCGCCCCACTTTCTCCGCTTTCACCACACTCCCCTCGCCTTCTCCGCCGCTTAGCTCCTTCGTTGTTCGCGTTGTCATAATCGCATTTGAATTAGCTGTGCACACGAGGCGCAGCTGAGCATTCTGAACAGGGTGCATGAATGTATAATACTCAAATTAATAAATGATAAGCAAACTAAAATAAACGAAGATATGAATTTATAATATACAAATACAAGTTACAGATTTACTTTATCCTACCTGTATATACAAATATTTATATCATTTCATTATCGTAAAAAAAGATTCTTTAAAATTTATTTGAAGCAAAAATATTCAATTAATATTGAATTAATTTAAAGCTCTTTAAATATTCAACTAGAAGCGCAATTTTATTTTTAGGTAATAAGAATGTTAATGTTATATGGAAAATACACTTTTATTCATTTTAAATCCAATTATTAGTTAGTTAGTTGTTCTAGGGAAATCTCTGACTGAAATAGTATCTGCTGCACCCTGTTGAAAAGCCCATTCCATCCGCTTGGCACCGTCTGCGAGCCTAATGTGCCACTTAAGACGCATTTATTGTCTTTCGTTCCTGCTGCCGGCGTTCTTGCCGCACGGCGGCTGTTGTTGGTGCCGCATTTTCCATTTAATTGACGCCATTGTTGACAAAATGGCGGTCGTGTGTTGGCTTTCGCTGCACCGCTTTCCAAGCCCAACTTGCACCAGCCACAAGCCATTAATGTTAACGCATTTTTCCACCAGATTCTGGGGAGGATGTTGGCATGGATGCACTCATGTTTCTGGTTTACCAAAGGCGACATCCTCCAGTCGGTGGAGTTGGAGGGGGCGTGGCGACGACAAGGGCGCAAATCACTTGCAATTAGTGTTAAAAATTCAACAGAGTACCTAGATTGTTCATGTGAGCAGAGATTACTGGAAGGTTGACAGTGATTCCAGTTGATCTTACTGAAAAGCACTGTCAGTGGTAATCATTGAATTAACTTGATTTATTCAAGTCGCAAAATTATATATCACTTAAAATCTGTTTTAAAAACATTATTCAGTATTCCACATCCAGAGCATATGCATCCAACACACTTTCACCTCTTGGACAATCCGAATAGCGAGCTAGGCAATCGATTCCAGCCTGGCCAGCTGCTAAAGCCTCCTTGTAGGCCACATCCAAGCGCGTCTTACC
Source organism: Drosophila simulans (assembly GCF_016746395.2). Taxonomy (NCBI): domain Eukaryota; kingdom Metazoa; phylum Arthropoda; class Insecta; order Diptera; family Drosophilidae; genus Drosophila; species Drosophila simulans. The sequence goes on from NC_052522.2 coordinate 7,113,389, forward strand.
AGGTCTATTAAGTTTATATACATATATAAATCTTCCATTTAAGTAACAGCATTCCAAAACAATAACTCACGTAAGTAGAACGTCTAGTAGCTCCGCCATGATGCCCACATGGTGATGCACCTGCGCATTTTCGCAGATGCCTCGCAGCAAGCATTGACGACCTCGACCAGGAGATCCACTGACTTGGTCCATGTAGTTCTCCAAGGCGGCATATACGAACAGGCGAGTGTCGTCCTCGTGCGTCTCATCCAAGCTCCTGATCTTCTCCTGCAACGAACGCGCATATATCGTCTCCCATTTGTCCCAGGGATAAAGTGGTGCCGATGGCAGGGTAAATGCCCCGAAATGCAGCACATAGTAGTAGACCATGCTGCGCCAGACCACGGGATCCTCGAGCTGAGTGGCCAGCACGGGACCCACTACCAAACGGATGGTACCTCCATTCCTGTAGATCAACTGATGCCTCTTCTGGCGCGCATGCATATACTCCGTGATATTCTGGCCAACTGGAGCAGCGACCACCTTATACGCACTCCTCACCACAGGCAATGAACAGGCCAATAAATATATCCAAGAAACCAGTTGCATTGTGTGGAAAAACGACTGGCGGTGGCACAATAACTTTCGAGAATGAAGCTTACTTGAATGGGTACCCATTTGGGATGCTGAGAATTAAAGCATTATAGACTCAAGCAATTAGCATCCAAATTGGGTTATAAAGACATCCAGATCTGCTTTACATTCTCGTTCTGCATAATTAATTGGGTAAATAATTACAGATACATATCTACATATCGTAAAAACGTACTTGAAAAATTCTTTTTTTAATTAGAACTTCTATTAATATAAAGAATTGATTGTCATGTGTGCTTATTAAATATTAGTAGATTGATTACTATTTTTGCTTTCATATTTTACATATACAAAACAACAAGTTCTTAAATATATATATTTAACAAAAAATTAAGTAAATATTCCCGCCAAATTTAAAATATCGCTTGAAAAATCCTGGCGATGTTTTCTATGTTCTTACCGCCACTTCTGGTATTTCACTGAATGCACACACCTGGTCACTCTAGTATTATTAACTAATAAAATAAACAATAACATAACCAAGGATATAATAGAAACCACAGAGCAGCGATGAATGCCGTGATAGCGCTATGCCACTTCTGCGAAGCGCACGGTCCCTGCGCCATCTTCTGCACCCAGACACTGAGGGACACCAAGCTGGAGGACCTGTCGCTGGAGCAGCAGACGCAAAAGACCTGCTCCGCCTGCAACTACTCCATGGGCAAGAATAACAATGCGATCTACAGCAGGGACACAGAGAGTGGGGCCACATTCGTCAGCACCAAGGTGGCGGTGCTGCCGGAGGTGGCCAGTCTGGTGAAGCAGGCGGCGGTGCTCAGTCTGAGCAATGGTACGGATGCCAGCAAGGATGGTGAGTTCGTGTTCTTCGGCGACTCGTCCAGGGGCCACATCCTGAGTCACACCTTCCGAGTGAGCGACCTGCAGGCCCGCGGCTACTCGCAGCTGTTCTCCATCATTGTGCTGATGAAGGACAAGTATTTCCTGCTCAACATCAAGCCCTTCCTGGCGGAGCATCTGAAAAAGGTGTCGTCGGAACTGCAGGCAGCTGCCAAAAAGACCAAGGAGACGGAGGAGCTGACGTACTCAGAGCGACAGAGGCGTCTGTCCGGCGCTCAGTTCTTGATGCCCACTTCCCGCTCCTTGCTGGAGCTAACAGGCGAGGAGCACATCTTCGCCCAGCTGCACTCACACTTCTCGTGGCTCCTGCTGGCCGGATCCCGCTTCCTCACCGAGCACGTGACTTTCGGTAATCTACCGTGGCTACCGCCACAAAGTAGTGGCCGTCCGCCCGCACAGCGACTCACCTACAACAGTTCCACACTGCCAATGATAGAGAGCATCGACGATCCCGATCTGGAGGAGTTCTTCTCTTTGCGGCATCTCAAGAGTGTCGTGCGCAAGGAGGAGTTTGCCACGGTCTGCTATTGCGCCTTGACTGGGGTCAAGATTGTGGTCAGAGGTGATCCCAGAAAGACATTCCGGTTCATGGTCTGCCTGAAGAAACTCCTGCCCGAGCCCATGCACAATCTAATGCGAATCGATGCCCAACATCAACACTCCATCAGCTCCGAGTACAAAATCATATCCGTGTCCAATGACATAGCCGTGCCAATGGCCAGTAGCTCCGTTTATCGGATCGATTTTCTGGACAAACACGTCAACGGACACGAGGTGTCGGTCAAATGGCCGGGAGAGCTGCCACGAAAATGTAAGCTTCACTTTCAGTCAGTTCCCGCTTTCACTGATAAGAACCAGTCGGTGATTTTGTGAAAACGGGAACCATTTACACATGAACCTAACTAATAATTCTCCCACTTTAGTGCCAGATCTTATGGTGAAACTTTTGAAGGCGGTGGAGGAGAAAAACTTCACAGAACTCGTGCTGAACAAGCAGACCAAGGTGCTCATCGAAGAGTGGAAAAAGTGAGTAGCCGTCCTATTTTGCTGGATAGATCCAAAACTAAATTGACTTCCATCTCCAGCAAAGTGACCTGCCTCAACCATGCCAAATCCACCAGCGTGCAGGGCAAACTTAAGAAGGTGCTTGGCGTGCAGCCGCACGATCAGCCGATCATCAACTACTGGAGCACACACCTTCACTAGTACAACCGAATACCGCACAGATTAAGGACGTTCGTTTTCACCTTTTGGAATAAAACCTCTTTATTGCCGTGCTGCTTAAGCAATGGCGAGAAAAATCATTATCTTAACCAAAAGGATGCCGAATCCAGTCCAGTCAGCCAGTCGCTTACTTCTTGTAGCCACAGCTGGAACGACGACCACGAGCACGCTCGAACTTGCGTCCCTTGGAGCGGACATAGGGGCGGGTGTGCGAGTGGGGCACACCGGGAGCCTTGCCGAAGTGCTTGCAGGCGGTGCGGGCGGTACGCCTGCCCTGCAGCAGCAGCGTGTTCTTGCCGGTGGGCGATCGGAGAGCCAGTTGATCGAAGGTCAGGACCTCACCGCCGGCCTTCAGGATGCGCTCCCTGGCGGTCTGCGTGACGTGCAGGGCGCACACGGTGAGCTTGGGCACCACCAGGAGGCGGGCATCGTCGGTGACGGTGCCGACGACCACGATGGTAGACTCCGGCTGGTTGGCGGCCTTGAAAAAGCGAGCGATGCGCTGCAGCGATAGCGGCGGCCTGTTGATCTTGCTCATGAACAAGCGCTTCAGGACGATGCGGTTGAACTTCTTGTTGGTGCGGCGCTGAAGGAAGCGGTACAGCTGCGGGGGCAAACAAAAAAACATTAATCTCCACATTCCGCTGGTAGTCAACGCTATCGAAAGCCTCACCTTGACCAGCAGGCGCAGGTACACATCCTGGGATTTGGGCTCGGTTCTGCGAACCTTGCGATCGTACTTGTGGTTGATATCAATACCCTGCAAACGAAACACACGTATTAGAACTGGTGTTTTGGACCGGGAAAACAATTGGTCGGCATTCGATCGTATGTTTACTACATATCCATGGCACCGATCAGTTAATCTGTTTATTCCATGGTATTTTAGCATCACAAACTAGATGCCGACCACACAAATTTGTTTTTAATTCATTCCGTCGCCAGGAAGCTTCACAATGCACGTGGGCTGGGCCACAGCTGGCGTTTGTAGGTTAATTGTCAGTTTCCTGCTGGAATCATTGGCGCACTTTTGTCGGGAACCCACCATTTCTTCTGTTGAATGTATTAATCAACGCTAAAATGGAAAATTTGACATTAATTTAAGCCAAAAACGTGGAGCAGGAATTTCTTGGACGTACCTCGCCGGAAACGAAAGCCAAAAGAAAGAAAATAGTGTGGCTGCACCGAGCACAGGCAAGACGCTAAAATATCCGACTGTGCTGTTATCATAACAGCGTGCTGTTAACGCGCAAGCTTAATTTATTTTTTAAGAAATAAGGCATGTTTATAAACAACACTTCTAGCATTAATAATACTGTAGGTAAAACTTCCAAGCCTATAAATCAAATTAAAACAAAATAATATTTGAAAACACTTATTTGCTGGATATACAAGTGTGGCAACGCCGCTAATGAACTTAACATCATTAGTATGACCATAGGGTTTTTTTTTAATATTAGGGGGATACAACAAAATATTAATAGTATCTGAAGTTTTAAGAGGCAATTTTGTAAATTATAAAATGATTTTACCTCAACTTGTAACAAGCAACTTAAGGAAGCTAAATATTTTTTATTTAAAACTGATGCCAATTCAGAAAAACTATTCATCGGTGTGTATGTTTGCATAGCCTTGTCTGGTCACACTTGAATTTTCGGTTTCGGTTTTGTGTGCAGCAGAAAGCTTTAAATATCTATGTCTGATCCAGGAAGTGCAGGTTACAACATAACCAAGGACCCGGCCCTGGCCAAGAGTCGAATCTTCTTGGGCAACCTGCCGGTTTGCACGCGCGAGGAGCTGGTGAGCATTTGTCAGCCGTATGGCAAAGTGCTTGGTTCGATGGTCCAGAAGAACTATGGATTCGTGCAGTTTGAAACGGAGGAGCTGGCCAATAAAGCCGCCTTCGCCCTGCACAAGTCCACCTTCAAGCAAAACATGCTCACCGTACGCAATGCCAGCATCAAATCGAAGGCGGCTAATGCTATTGCCAAAAGGAATTCAAATCAAGGAGGCCAGGTCACAGTACAGGGCGGCCTTATGATGTCAGCGGCGGCAGCGGCAGCAGGACAACCCCTCATTAACGATTGCGAGATCATAGTCCAGAATCGCGAAAATACGTAAGTTATGATACCCAATACTTTTCAACTCCTGGTGATACTCATGGCTTTCATTACCTGCAGCAAATACGCAGAATACATTGAGGAGCGGCTAAAGAATTCCGGTCTGCGCGTGGATGTCCTCTTTCCCAACGAGGACGTCTTGCTCGGCAAGGTCCTGGCCAACATCTCTTCGCGAGGCTGCTTGTATGCGGTATTGGTTACGCCGCAGCACGAGGAACACAACAGCATTACAGTAAACATTCTGTATGGCGTACCCGCTGAGCATCGCAACATGCCGCTGGAGGACGCCATCACCCTGATCTCCACCGATTTTAGGCTCAAGAAACAGCGCGACGCTGTCGTCTTACCGCCGGCATCGTCCATACACAAGGGACAGCGACGACATCCCGAGGAAATGCAGGGGCTGCTGGAACGGCTGGCAGACAATCATCCATTGACCGCGTCGCAGTACGAGGTGATTCTTAAGTACCTCGAAGGCGAACGCGAGGAGCAACTAAAGCGAGAGGTGGGCGAAGCCAATGCTCTGGCCAAGCTAAAAGCTCCCGATCCAGAGATCGAGCTGCAGAAGAAGATCCTCAGCATTATGAACAAGCCGGCAGTGACCGATATCACCACAGAGCTTATGTATCCCACTTTCGAAGCAGTCAAGGAGGACAGGAGGCTAATGGAGCTACTTGCTGACGATCGAGTGTTGGCGGCTCTGGAAAGTGTTTACAACTCGGATCTCAGACAGATTATAGCCGAGCATTTATAGACTCAATACTTAGTAGTATTTAGTAGTTTTAAGCGAAGTACCACATTTAGTAAATGTAATACCTAATATATATTACGTATAACTCAGGTTTCCAGAAGGCGTTTAATAAGTGTAAGACATTAACAACTAACAATTGGCTGTTTCTAAGGCCATGATCGCTTGGCTTCGTGACCCTCGTACTTGCCACGGTACTTGAGACCGGTGACCAGGGTGGAGCTTCTGGGGAAAGCCGTTTTGCCGTCGAATTTGGTATCTGTCTCGGGATGGAATCGCACGTACTCGTACTGGATGTGCAAATTCTCCGGCAGCTCGATGCGCTTCAGTGCATCAAACGGCACGGTGGTGTCCACAGATGTTTGGTAGAAAGCGATAACATCGCTGACGGTGCGCAGTTCATGTACCTGGGAGTTTGGCACTCCGTGCTGCAGCTCCTGAAAGCACGCGTTCAGGAATTCGAATTTCTCGGCGAGATTCCCCAGCTGATCGGATTTCAGTTGAAGCGAGGCGGCTACGGAGCGGATACGTTCGGCGGCATCTGCAGGTGGAGAGTACGGCTTATGGGGACGCAGGAAGCTACAATCAGGAGATTATTTACTTGGTTTTTAAGTAAATAAATTAAAAGCGCTTACCCCTTGGCGGCGATGGACTCGCCGACAGCTGAAATGGAGCCGGTTTTGACGGGTTTTGCTTTTGCGGCCTTGGCGGCGGAGGCAAAAGTCCTATGCAGGCTTCCCGCAAGCTAAAATCATGGTGGCATTCGATTTTAAGTGAACATTTTCATTATTTTTTACTTACAATTGGGGTTTTACGTAAAATCGCTGCCATCGGATGTGACCAGATTAAAAACAATGAGGCATGATAGTCAATACTGAAAATATATGTACTATACTTACAGGTAAAGAGATGGTAATACTAAAATACTGCTTTGAGCGTTGCCAGGTGGACTCACTGTTAACCCACTGTTAAATTTATAAGCAAACTTAAAAATATTAAAACATTATTAGCATTTAGTTAGTAGTTGTTGGAACAAAATTTAGCAACAATAAGTGGATTTTATTTTAAAAATATATTACTCCATCAATTTCAATTTTAAACTAAATTCGACACAACTTTACGACCGATAACGTTATTAAATTGTGTGGCAACTCTAAGCTTTTTCGATAATAAGGTCCTGTTATTCAATTGGCAAATCCAGCTATCGCGCCAACTGTTATTTGTTTTATAATTTTGCATTGAATAATAGTTTTAAACCATATTCGTGTTCTTTATGTAGTGTAAAACAGTATGGATAGGACAACAGCCACCCCGAGTCCGGCCTCCACATACTGCTCCTTTTTGTGTGGCTCCCATCACTCCCCATTGCGGCGATCACAGCGCCTCATCGACAAGGAAAACCGGGATGTGCAGAAGATTCCGCCCAAAAGCCTTTCTCCTCAGTTATTTGGAAACACGGAAGATGATTACAGCGAACTATTGTTGCAGCAAGGGAAAGTGGTTCACCTGAAGCCTGCAGCTAAGTTGGTGCACCTGAGATCCTCGGATAATCTAGTCCATCTTAGATCCCCAGATAAAGTTGTCCCCTTGAAAACTTCCAAAAGAATCGTTCACCTGAAGCCTTCAGATAAGATTATCCACCTGAAAAGTTTAGATGAAGTAGAAAAGACCGAAAAGAAGAAATATAATATTCAGAAAGGAGTTCATCCAAGGAACTCACAAAGGAAGAGCATTCAATGCACTCCCAAAAAACGTGGTCGAAAACCAAAGCAACCGGCTAAGAAACTGCAATCAAGAATTCCCACTGATCAGCTAGGGAACACACCATCGCCATCCAAGCTGCCTGCCAAATATCCCGCTCATTTTGTTCATCAACTTCCGCCCGCTGAGGAATTCAGCTGTGCCGCTCGAAGACGATCCTTGTCTGCTCCAGCGATGCAACTTAGCGATCTGTGCCTCACACCCGATGAGATCCAAACTCCCGAGCGGCGTGGTGAAATCGGAAACAAATCGCCATCGGATCTTGACTCCGATGTCTCCATGAACATCTCGCTGTCCGATTCCATTGGCGAGATCTTCGGCACCAAGGATATCAGCAGCATTCTGACCATGCAGCGGCCGCGTCAGTACATATTGCTGGAGGAGCATCTGCCCACACTGGCCACCATGTTGAACGTGGACTTGGAGCGACTGCGCTGCGTGCTGGATATCACTCAGGGATTGACCCACGAGCAGATCCTGCGTTTTCCGATAAAACAAGAAGAGGCTGAATTGGAAGTATCTTCGATATTATAGAGCTGTAGTATAAGTGAACATACGAAATGTTTCCACTTTAAATAGTTTTAATGTCCAAGTCCAACATATTTAATTCCCATAAGATCCTTGTTGCTTTAACTTAACATTTAAAATGTATCTCTCTCTTTTTTTGTATATTTTTAAGTGGTATTTAATTGTTGTTTTTTTTTTTGTTGTTTGTTTTTCGTTATTTTGCCTTAGACTTTCAGAGTGCACAAATTTTGTTTAAACCATTTACTTTTTGTATATTTTAAATTACTAATGCTAAACGTTATCTAGACTTTATCATACTTCATAATTGGTTTCCTTTCCTCCACGACAATACAGCAGCAATCGATCGGGTTTTTTTTGTATCTGTTACTAAGTTTTCCTTTGTTTACTGTGTTCTCATTTAACGTATATACAACCGCGTGAATTTGGAGTTGCAGCTCCCTAGTAGTCGCTGTCGTAGCTTCCGTCCTGCTGCGCCTGCGTTGAGTCATCGGAACGCTCCGAAGTGGGCTCCAGATCAACGTCCAGGGCCGTTGTGTTGGCCGGACAGCAGCTGGGATGGGCCATGGAGTCGAAGGCATCTTTGATTTGATTGTTGGCACCCTTGGGATCCAGGTCGGTGGCCCAGCTGAAGTGCATCAGCGCCAGATCCATGTTGCCGAGCGTCTTGTGGATTTTGCCGATCAGATAGAACACCACCGACTCCTTGGGCACGACTTCCTTAAGCTCCTCCAGTTCGCGCAGCGCCTCCTGGTACTTGCCCAGCGAGAAGTAGATGGAGCCGCGATGGAATCGCGTCAGCGGGTTCTTGGGGTCCAGCGTGGCGGCCGTGTTTAGCGTCTGCAGCGACAGATCCTTCTTCTTCATGTAGAATTGCATGGCGCCGATGTGCACAAGGATGACCGAGTTCTGTGGATTGATTTTCAGCGCCTTCACGTAGTGAATCTCAGCCAGCTCGTACTTCTCCTGCTTGGAGTATATGGTGCCGATGCCGTACCAAGCGTTGTAATGCCGCGGATCTCTAACCACTGCGGCCCGGAAGTAGTCCATCGCCTTGTCAAATTCTTCGGTGAGTACAAGTTCGTGGCCCAGCAGTGTGTAGCTGTAGACGAAGTCTGGATCCACTTGGACAGCCCGCTTGAAGAACTTGATCGCGGTTTCGTGCTCCTTTTGCAGCGAGAAACAATTGCCGGACACACACCAGGTAACCGCGCTGGTTTTGTCCTGGTTAATCAGATCCTGGGCGAGAGCCGACAGCTCAACCTCGCGCTGCAGATGCCACAGGGATGACGAGTATATCTCCATGTAGTCCAAGCGACATGGCTCCGCCTTGTGGATGGTCTCAAATATCGCCACCGCCGCCTCATACTCGCGCATCTCGTACCTGGCCAGTCCGATGAGCGACTGCACCCAGCTGGAGTTCAGGTGGTGCTTTGGTATCGTCGTCTCCAGCTGCTTTATGGCCGCCTTGCACTGGAAGTTCGAGAGCAGCTGATAGGCTTCAGCTAAACCCCGCAGCAGGGCCATCAGTCCATCGGCCGACTGTTTCTTCAGTCCCATCAGCTGGTGGGCCATCGTCTGGGCGTTGTTTAGGCTATTGTTCAGCAGTACTTTGGCCTCCTCGGCGGCACTGCGTCCACCGCTGTTGTTATTCGCTCCCGAGGATGTAATAGTCTCCACCTTCTCCTTGCGCTTCTCGGAGAGGTGGTGGGACTTCTCCTCGATCAGTTCGTTATTCAGGCAGATCTTGGTCATCCGTGACTTGGCTTTGCGGGGCGGCGAACGTGGCTGCACGAACTTGTTGGCTATGTTGGGCGATTTATTGTTCTCCTTCACCGAATACGAGTTGCTGAACAGCCGCGAACTGCGACGCACTGCAGCATTCGGATTGGGCGGCACATTCATATTGCCATTGTTGCCCACATTATTGTTGTTCGGAGTGCGGGGCGTTATGTTTCCGGCTTGCGTAAAGACGGCGGGTTTATTAAGGCTGCCCTCCTTGCGATTTATGAGTCCGCCCACATGTGTCTTCAGCTTTTTGCCCATCATCTTCGGCTCCTGGTTGACCTCGACCAGCATCTGCGGCATCGGCGAATAGCTAATATTCATAACGGGCGTGTGGTTGCCGATGAAGGATCCATCGTTGCCGGTGCAAGGACTAGTTAAAGGCATGATGCCGAAGCTCGGAGTTGGCGGTGAGATCGCCGATAGGTATTTGAACTGTTTGCGGAACGGAGTGCCGCTGCTCATGTCGTAGAGCTGCTGGTTCTGCTGATACTGGCCGGCCGTGTCCTGCGGAGCCCCCATAGGTGTGTCCTCCAGCATCGCCAGCATGCTAGAGTTTTGCACCAAACCGCCGCGCAGCATGCTGATCGAACTATTGAGATTATTGTTATTATTATTATTGTTGATGGGCGTCACCATGTTGCTGTTGTGGTGCTGGTTCTGATTCTGGTTGATCTGTTGTTGCTGCTGATCCACGGGCGTGGTCAGAATGTAGTTGGAGACATTGCTTAGGTTGGTGATCAGTGACTGGCGCTCCTGATGCTGTTGACTATGCTGCTCGGCGCCGAACAGCACCATTGCATTGGCATTTACGCTGCTGCCCTGGCAGGTATTGAACACATCTGTGCTGTGGATCTGGAATATGGTCGCCGCATCTGTGTCCTGGCCCAGCAGGCACAGATCCGCGAATGCGTGCCACATGAAGGGGTTCAGCTTGAGGGCGCGCCTTAAAGCACTGACAGCCAGTTTGTTGCGCTCGGTCCTCATGCAGATCTGGGCCATCAGCTGATAGGCGAAGCAGGCCAGATCCCCGAAGTCCCGCTGCAGCTCATCGCAGTTCTTGGCGTCCGCGAATCCCGTGGAGATTAAGGAGCTCTCTGCTTCGGCGTATTTCTTCAGCTCGTAGGCGCATTTGGCCTGCAGAAAGCGGCACTGCGGCGAGCGGCGTGCCTTCTCCTTCAGCAGCCAGTATGCCTGGTGCACCTGATTGGATCGGAAGTAGCTGGTGGCCAGCAGGAATATCGTCTCGTCGCTCTCCACTGCAAGGACACGGTGAAAGAGAAAATCAGTGATGTACCCGGTCAGACAAACGAGACCTTGACCTATACCTTCTGAGCACAGTCGTTCCGACAGGAAAACGGCATCCTTGAAGTCGTAGTAGTTCAGGCAATGCCATATGGCGGCCTTTGGGACCGAAAAAAAGAAGGGAGAACATTGGTTTTTTTAGAGGCCAGGTGGACCGAGAAGCTATTGATTTACCTGCACGGGCTCTTGAATCATCATGTCTGGGCGGTCTGTGCGACTTTCTAGGGGCGCTGTATGGGATGTACGTTCGTGTGTCTTCACTGTACTTGAGGACTTTACAATAATTCAAACGTGCAGTGTGTAGAACTCAAACAAACTATCATGTCGCCCCACTCGTACACTCTTCTGTTTGTATTTGTATTCAAATTGTTTTCTTTTTGCCAAATTTTCTTCAACAATATCGAATGGGAAAAAGTAAAAGTTTGGCCTGTGTGGTATGTGAGTGTCGTGTGTAACCCGATTGCGGATGCGGCGATGCAAGTGGCGATGGCGGTGTCTCTCGCTCCCTGGCCACTCCACTCCACCTTCCACTTCCACTTTTTCTTTATATTTGATATTGCAATTGGTTTGAGTCGAGCCTTCGCTTCGCTTCGCCCTCTGTACACACACACTGCGAACGGGGGGTCGGTTTTCTACTATCGTTTTCGAGGCTTATCTCTCGTTAAAGGCGCACACGGTGTTGATCTACGATTGGCGGCGACACTGGACTACACCTTGGCCACATTTTAGCTACTTGAAACATGCTGCATTCGCGTTGCATTCCATTTTATTTGAAAAACCAAAGCTAAAATACATGAGAGCTGTCAAAGTATCGATTGCACGCGACCCTGCCAATCGATTGTTTGTGCGGTTAAGGAGGACCGTATCGCAGTAAGCCAAAAGTACCAAGCTCTTGTCACGGAGCTATTATAAGCTGTTTCCACTGATACATTTCATTTGCAATGACAATTTTAATATTTTTAAATGCCAATTCAAATTGTAAATTAACATCATTACATCCCAGCTACTCACGTATATATAAAACTAGCCTTCCTTATAGCGCGCTTTTATTAAATACCTAATACTACTAGCTTAAACGAGATTTAGTTATAGTTGTTTATCCAATTCTACTGCGAATCGCTGGAACTGGAGCTGGAGCTATCCGTGGACATGACCTCCACATCGTCCTGGGCGCGCGTCTCCAGGGCCACTGTGTTCCCAGACGCGCCCATGGTCATGTGCAGCTCTCCGAGATTCCAGTTAAACTGGTTCTGGAAGGCATTGGGCACCTCGCCGCCGGCACCACTGCCACTCCCACTTCCTGCGCTACCGGACAGGGTTCGCTGCTGCTCCGAGGGCATGCCGCTGTTCTGGTGGGTCACTGGGCCGCCGTTGATGTTCTGCTCGGATTTACCCAGCAGCCCGTTGCGCATCTCAATGTCCGTGGGATAGGGACGCCGCAGGTCACCTATGCACCAGGTGAGCGGAGCACTGACCGCATTGGCAGAACTAATCCGATGTGCGTATTTGATGAGCTCCTCGGAGGAAACCGGTCGTTTGTTGGCCTGATTGATGCTGGCCAGTTTCTGACGTGCTTGGAAGATGGCCGTGGACAGTATGAGCTCCGCATCCTTTAGCGACTTTTGCAGTTTCTGGATCTCACGGTCCTACGGCGGAAATCCAGTTTTTAACTGATTTTTGGGGAATGCAAAACATCCACTTACGTGCACCTCGACCTTGGCGCGCAGTTGGTCCATCGCCTCCTCCACTTTTGCCTGCTCCTCCGCAAGTTCCAGCATTTTGCGAAATTCCTCATCCTTGGCGACCAGCAAATCCAACAGGTCCACCAATTCGGTGCTGGAGATCTTCTGGTGCGCCTGCTCGATCAACTCCTTGGCAATCATCTCAATGTCGTCGATCAGGAGCAGGAGGCGCTCTTTTGTGCTCAAGTGAAACGACATTATCACGGCAAATCGTTTGTGCTAAGCAATAATTGCAATTTGTTTATTTTCCACACCGCAATGTGGCCGTTGTTCGATTGCTGAAATATACCGTATAGTATTCATGCACGCTGTTAATACCACGCTGGAAAAATACCACAACTGTATAGGCTACCAGACTAATAAGAGTTGCCATATGGAATATTTTATTACACTCAAAAAAAAGGGAATCAAGTAATCGAAACTAAAGAATAGAAAGCACTGTTTGAAAATAAAACAAATTCGCCGCGTTGTCTCTAGTAGGTATTATTTGCTTGTTTATTTCTCGTGTGTTACAATTGCAGTTACAATTTTAGCATAAAACTCTCCTGTTGATTAGCCAAATCAAACCTAATAAACCTTCTCAAATATGGCAGATTACAATACTCCGTTGCATCCTCGCGTTCGCGTCTCCCGTCAGTTTCACTCTTAAAACATACAAACCAGCAAGCAACTTGCAGCAGGTACGTTGAGGGGCCTTGTTAATAACCGTTTAGAACTAGTAGATAGTCTTACAATTAGTTAAGATATAAGTGGTTTATATGTGGCTATTCATATTTCTTCTCCGCCCAAAGGATCCCCTTTCATCAAACCGCATATGTATGTACATACATATGTACATATGCATAACAATCAGTATCGCTGGCTCTCGCGATCCGAGTATTTGCCACTCAGCTTGCTAACCGAATAGCGATCCGAGTAGGCATCATACTTGTCCGCCTTGTAGTTGATCTCCTGCGGCGTGTATCCGATATTCTTCTGCCAGTGCCGCGTCCAGTAGAGATCCTCGTTGCGCACCTGCGACGGCGTCTTCGCATCCCGGAACACGTACACACAGTAGATCATGCAGCCGATCAGCGTGAGGAAGCCGAAGACCAGGAACACAATTCCCAGTATCCACACGTACAGTGGCTCATAGAACTGCACCACAATGACGAATCCCAGCGTCACCAGGATCAGGCCCAAGTTGAGCAACAGCATCAGGCAGCACACGCCCTTGACATTGGGGCAAAATGGATTTGGGGCGGACATCGTCTCCACCTTGGCGCCTCGCCGAGTCGTCGAGCGCGCACTGCGTCCGGTCTTGGCCGTACTGGCCACCGAGTAAACACTCCGTGGAGCTCCTCGCGACACTGGACGCTGACTGTAGCGACTGCAATGGATGATAGATAGTTTAGATATGTATAATATGCTATGTAGTTGTAACAACGCACCTGATCTCGGAGGGCGCCTTGTAGGCGGCACTGGTCACATAGATGTCGCTGCCGGCGTCACCAGCCTGGTCGTAGCTCAGGGCGGACGGAGCACGCGGTGGCTGGCGCGTGGGCGGCGGTCCGCTGAGGGAGCGAGGTCCTCCGTTGTCCGGCGAACTGGAGAGGCCCATCTGACTGTGGCTGTAGCTGCTCTGCAGGTGCTGGTGGTGTCCATTCGAGGATGAGGAGCGCTTCTTGCGCGAACCATTGTACTGCGGCGAGATGCGCTCGTGGGTCAGCGTGTACTCCGAGTAGGTGCGCTCCGAGGGCGCCCGGTGGGAGTGGGTCTCATCGCCGTCGGTGGAGTAGCCACGGTTCGAGTGGACGTAGGGCGGATCCGGAGTAAGGCGACCGTGCGTGGCCACATAATGGCTGCCCTTCAACCTGTAATTGGATCGCAAATGTTATCGCCGCTATATTAGCCGCTAAGTGGCCCATCCGCGCTACTCACTTCTTCACTTGTCTCTCGTGCATCCTGTATCTTTTGCTCCGCCTGTATCTGTATCTTTTGCTGGCTCTTCTCTGCGGCTGATTGACTGCTAATGGACCCGTCTAGCAATTCCTCGAGGTGCCTGCAATGGGTAAGTAAAGCAAAACAAACACACGATGAGCTCGACTTCATGGCAATTAGGTTTTGGCTTCACTTTATCGACTAGCTTAGAACTTTTAATTAGAGCGATGAAAGTTTCATTCGACTGCAGACTGCAGACAGCAGCCATATTCAATAAAATAACTGGTTTGTTTGAATTTCACAAGCGTAATGTAAAGTTTCATGGCTCTGTGTTCTCTGCTCGTTGTACAAGTTGAATAGTTAATATTTATTAAAATTACACAAAAACTCCAGAGCATCATCTGGATCATTAAAAATTTCAAGCAACTCCAGAGGAAATGTTTTTCAATGGAAAATAATGCGAGATAATGTTTATATTAAACATTCTACCTTATCTAAGTGCAGCAGTTAATTGAAACCCGCGACAAAGGATCATAAACTCAGAGGTATTTCGATAAGCTGGCAGTCGTCCATGGAGGATTCTCTGCATCCATTAATTCCATTTTGCAATCAAAACAGACCTTAAACTTCCCTTACGCCTTGCATAACTTATATCAATTTATGGTTCCCGAGCGGAGGACACACCCAGCTTAATGATTGGGAATGGCAGTTCGTTGCACTTTTCCGTTAAATTCGCCCCCATATCCCATACCCATGCCAACCATCCTGGCCACCAGGAACACCGCAGGCACTCAGCCAAGTTGGAGAAATTCGTTCGCTCGTTCGTTCGTTCTTTCAAGTTCATGGCAGAGAAATTGAAGTTGCCTGTCCTTCGCATTCGCCATTCGCTGGCAATTTGTCACTTGGTCACGTAGTGCTCGGTTCTGGGTGCGTCACTCCAATCCCATCCAACCCGATCGCACCGAGGTGACAGTTGATGAAAGGGAGCGCCAGCGGGTTAAGGGCAAACTGGTTCCATCGGCCGCAAACTGTCCGATGTTCCCATGCATTTGTTTACGCACCCCAGTTGCTCATAAATCAGCATTTTTATCACACTCGTATATGTCAATCAACAGGTAAGATAGTTTAGATATATATGATACCTGATTTTCCTCTGTGCATCATTAACCCCTTGCCAACTATGAGTTCTACTTATGACACTCGAATATGTCAATCAAAAGTAGCCATATAATGGAAAAACAAGAGTTCGTCTCACTTTTAGATGTTTTGCCAAGAATTTTAACGAACCTGTTTGAGATTTGTGCCCATATCATGCAGCCTCTTATTATTAGCATAATGCTTTGAAGAAAAATCAGCTGCACAACTCAACTGTCCGTAATCAGATATATATATTTATTTTTAACGAATCTGGCTGTTTATAATTTGCGGGCTTCCTTTTTTCGCAGCATATCATTAACGCCTGGCAGCTGATAAAATTGAGTTATTGCCTCGATTAGGCCAATTAAAGGGTGTCGTTATCGCGGCAAGTTGTTCCAGCTAGGATGGGCTGCCTGCTCCTCCTGCTCCGCTCGCCAATCCTCCACAGAAATGGCGGCCAGCCTTCTTATTATTTCAGCTGAAGCCAATCGCCGAGTGCATTTACATTTGTGCCCTGCCCGGCGGTCAATCGCGATACAATTGTCAGTTGGGATCTGGATCTGTGGACTCGTGTGGGGGTCTCTTTGCGGTTCAGTTCGGTCCAGACCCTCTACACCCATAGCCAACTTTCAAGTTCAATGCGGTGATTTCTGTGCCTGGGGACACAAACATACATTTATGGTGTGGGCGGGTACGTCGTCAAATGAAAAATCGAATTGGGTGTGCGGTTCGGGGAGTTTGGGAGACAAGGAACCTTAGGAGAAAACAAAAAAAAAAAATTAAGAGAAGAAAACTGAAAGGGCGAGCGACCCTTTCATCTGTGTGGTCCCCGTGGCTCTGGCTTGGATTCGAACCGCTCCATTTGGCCTCTTTGGCTGCGAGTATGTATGTATTCCACTGATTTCTGACCACTTCTATCACTTGGCGGCCATCAAAGACGACGGACTTGCAACTCCCATGCGTCGGATTTCCACTCCGCACATTGATTTGTTTATGCGGTTTTTGGGGTTTGTTTTGTTAGGCCTGACTTATATTAAAGCCTTTTCCTTTTGCGGGGCCAAGCAAATGGAATGCGAATGCCATTAAAATGTATTTGTTCCCGCATTTACCATTTACCTTGGCGCACAGAGAGGCCTTAACATTTAACGCCACATAAACAGCCTTAATAAACCGTGAAAGCCTCGAGAACTCACTCGAGAGCATCGTTAGTTTCATATATATATATAAAATATATATGCTTCTTACTTATAAGGGGGCAACCATATGTCACACTTAAAAAAACTATATTAAAGTATCATGCTGTATAAATTTTGCGCTGAAATACATATTTAGTAACATATAGTTTCTGAAACATATAACCTTCTGAAGTTAAGTTTCCTACAACAGAATATCATATTGAATATCATATTAAACTTTATCCATTTTTTTCTCTCTGTGTACTATATGCTCTTGCCCCATCACTCGTAAAGCATTTTAGATGGACCGGGTTACAAGAAATTTGCATTTTGTCGTTCGACCGACCGTTGAAGCGGTGGCGCCTCCACCATTGTCTTCGATGGATTTCACCACTTTCGCTGCTTCCGCTGGTGCAGGGGCAACAATGGGTTAAGAGCGGAAGTCATTGCTCGTCGCTGAAAACGAGAAGTTAATTCGCGGCAATTTGTGTAACACCAACGCCCAGGTGAGAAACCAGGCGAGGCGCCATCGCCAAAGTGAATGACCACAAAAATGCACTCCACTGCAAGAGTTGTGGTCAAGTGTCGTAAAGGTTGAACGACTTGAACTTGCTGGTGGAGCAGAAAACTTGTGGTCAGCATGCAAATTTCATGGCCAGAGAGGCATATTTTTCTTGTTTTTTTCATCTGGGGGCGCGGTTTAGAAAGTTTTGCTCCCCCTCCATGCCATGGATGTGGCCGAAAAAAAAACTGGGCCATGGCATTCACTAGAACTGCAGGCCAGGCCAGTTGCCATCGAACAAATCTGTAACAGTCAACCCGCATTGGTTCGCCTTTCACAAAAAACAAAAAATTCCCGGTGATGTTCGGCCGAAGGATGTGGAGTTGGCAGGGGATATCCACTTTACCTGGCCAAAAGTTGCAATAAATATCCCCCAGAATTCGCTAGAATAAATAATAACACACTTTACCATGTCATTCTGCGAAATTTGAGTCTGTTATATGCATTTTACAATTACCATTACCATTCGCTGCAGTATCTTTTAATATCCATAAATCAGCAAATGTTATGGGTTAAGCCATTTTTTTTGTTTGTTTAATAAAACGTTTTGGAATTTGTGAATGTTTAACCTGATGTATCTGGGAATCTGGGCTTTAAGTAAATAACAAAATTTAAAGCCTTCTGCACAATAGCAAACCAAATAGTTTGGTGTTCTCCAAGCCTTAAACCCCATTTCATAAGTCGTTAAGCGAGCACATAAGTATAAGTATACCGCTGGGAATTTATGAATATTCGAGTCTCGAATCAAAAACACTCAAATGCATTCGAATAGAATAGCCTCGCTTAATTGCGCACGACTATTAACTTTGGCTGCATGTTTTCGATAATCAGCATAAAATTTGATTGCATTATTGGGAGTCAGACACATAATGCTCATTTGCTGCGCTCTTCAAACTGGCCACATCCAACTATATATAACCAAGTAGGTATATAATGCGTAGTCTAGTCGCCGATCTTAGACACTAAGTAGCCATGTCTGCTGCGCGTTAATCGCTTTTAATTGCTAAATTACGCGCTGCATGGCCGACATTGCGACGAGGGTCTGCAGGCTATATGGGTCTATATATATATATATATATACATGTGTGTATATGGAGTTCCAGATGTGGAGCTCGGATCCATGAGAGATGGAGCTGAAGCTGGAGACACCGGTGCGGCTGTTAACACACCAAAGAAAACGACCTGGGGATGTGGGACTGGCCAACACTAATGCGTGTAATTAGCCGCAAAGAGCAGGGGAGGGGCAGGGGTGAAAAAAGCGGCAAGACCACTTAACTGATTTATTAAAACGTTTTTCCATTAAATTTTTAACCCTGCCGGCTATTAAAGACACAAACGAACGTAGAAAAGAGGCCGCCGCGGATTCCGAAAAGGGCGCGCAGACTTGAAAAATGAGCAGCGTTTAAAATTATTCAGTTGTACAATGGGCAGGATCCTTTATTTATGTACATTTTACAAAAATATTATACAATGCCATATATTATTCATAAAGCAAGATGGGCAAGTTCTGTTGAACTTGGAAACTAACAGGGCTAAAACTTTCAACGCATAAAATGTAATTTCACTGTGGCCCTTTCAAAGCGACCCATGGTAATCCAACAAGTTGGCCAAAAAGAATTCAAATGGGCGGTCAGTTGGCAAAACATTTTGACAACGACAAAAGGCAAAAGCCGTGCGAAATGGCCGAAAAAACCAACCAGACACCCCCTGCTCAAAAACTTTCTAGCCATCAAATGCTCGCTCACGTCGTCAGGCTTTTTGGCCAAAAAGGCAAAGGCAAAGGCAAATTAATTATGGCCAAGTGCGGGCACTGGGCGATGAAAGTGCGATAAAGATGCCATATTTCTTTTATTAATTTTTAAGCCATTTATTGCTGCGTGTTTCTAATGTTGCGGCGCGTCGAGTAAGCCATTAAAATCAATGGCCGATATGAGGCGGAAAAAGAATTGCACAGAAACGGACTCGAAAAGAAGTTTACAATTGGCGTTGCAAACAATATTAAATCCCAACAATCGGGTGGAGAAAGTTGACTTAACGGCCTTAGCTAGGCCACTTCCTCCTCCCAAAAAAAAAAGAAGAAAAAAACCGCGCCCACCTCCATCCTCTTTCAATTTTTTCCCTTTGATTCTTTCATTTTTTATTTTTTGCAAGCTCACTTGAGGCAACAGCAAAAATTGTTTACAACATTCGGTTGTTTTGCTTTTTTTTATATTTTAAGGCCAAAATGAAGCTGTTGTTTGTTGGCCAAGAAACGATGAAGTGGTCATGTGAGGTGTCTAAAAAGGTCCCTATTTCGACTGCGTCACGTTTGCCACATCAATTTCAATCAACCCCATCCTCCTTTCCCATTTTTGCCACATATGTATGACTCCACATGCCCCCCATTTTGCACATCAAACGCAACAGTTGTCTTTGGGCTCCAAACTCCACCAAAAACAGAACATTTGGATTCAAGGGCTTAGAACATGAGCAGGCACACTTGAAAGTCCAAAAGGTCCAAGATGATTTGCGGATTTGGCACAAAGTTAAGTTCCATTGTTCTACTTTTTTTACTGGGGGATCAAGCTAATCCGCTGATTGAAAAAAATTACTCATTGATTTGTAGTTCTTTGAAGCTCATTCGAAATGCGGTCAAGATTGTATTGATACTTAGTATTGTCCCTTTAAATTACAGGGTATATATTATTTAAGTACTAAGAGTAACCAGTAGCTAAGTACTTCTATGCCCGCCTTTCATTCCACCAACATATTCCGCATCAATATGTGGTGGAGTTCACACTTGGCCATTCGCACTTCATTAGCCCACTTTTCCAATATGGTCATGTGGGCTAATGGTGTCGTCTTCCGGCATTATTGCACTCCCTAGGTTGCCTTCCCTGCCATATGGAATAAGTAAATTGATTTTCACTTTGGCTTGAGTGCAAACAAGGGTGTCGTTCGATTGGCAACAGCACAATGAATGATCTACTTAGACAGGCGTCTGGATTACTACCAAGATTATTACCAACGCTGTTGTGCCACATTAACCAGGTCCCCGAGCAGAACCGATGCAGATAGAGATCGTCAGGTGTTTTCAGTACTTTAGTATAATTCTAACTGCGTTCTTGAGTCCGCACAGATACGTATCTGTGGCACACGGTCTAAATGGCACCCAAAACAATGCGCATAATAAATATTCTTGCTTTTGGGCTGAGGTGGTGGTGGCTCCAGTGGTTCGCTGGTGGTTTCGGTGGTTTTTTGGTTGGGAGGGGGGTGACTGCCATGGGTAAACCTGTTTGCCTTATTTATGGGCAGTCAGCCAAGCCAGTAGGGAGCCCAAAATGTATCTCTTTGACTGCATGCCACCGCTACACAGCCGCACCGTTATAGCTTTTCTTTCGTTCTGCCAACCCCCCCTCCCGCCGCCTGCCACCGCTTTTCCATTTTCCTTTCCGACGACCGCCTGTGCACATAATTCGGTTTCATTAATACACGTAGTTCAAATAACTGCACAAGTGCCTCTCTCGACTGAACATCAAAGGCAGACAGACCCACTAAACTAAACACTGCGCCACTTTTACGACCTCGTAAACCCCATAGTCGCAGTAATCTATTGATCTACAGACGAACATAAAGATCGAGTTGCAAACAAGTGGTGCAATGCAAATACAGGCGAAACTACCTAAGCCAATTTGGTGTTATTATGCCTTTTTAAACTATAACCATATGGGAGTTGCACCTATTATAATAAAATACGAAACTTTTGGCTCGGTTTTAAAAACTAGTTGTACTTTCTTTTTTCGGACATATCTTTCAAACCAATTAGAAACATATATATATGCATTTTTAATGAACCTACCGTGCTTAATGAGTTGATTCATAAGACTCAGTTCTGATTCATCGAGTTAATTAAAAACACATAATTTAAGTCTGATGTTAACTTGAAAAACAAAATACTTTCAATTAAATAAGAAAGTGATTGTAGTGAGTATCGCCTGTACTTGCGCTTTGCTATCAATCTGTTGCATTAATTTCCATTGCACAACACAGCCAGTTGACAATAATGTTGGTAAGTACACTTGACAGGGCAAATGAAAAAAGCGATGGAAACAAATAAGAGCAGACCTTAAATATCAAATAATAAACCAATGCGGCAGCAATCCACACATGAGCATATGCAAACTCGGGGCTCCAGATCGTGGCTATATATCCACGTCCACCACTCCACCTAGCATCCCGGACCGCCAGTGTCCGCCTTGGCCAGTTTGCATCGCCATCGGTTTCCCACGCTAGGCTGCAGCTGCTCCGATAGTAGCGGATTGGCTTGGATTGGATTGGATCGGAATGGATCGGTGTTGAGAATGCCCAGTTGGTGGCGGATACCAGTATTCTAATGCAGCCGGGACACGGATGGAGATTAATTAATATTGCAACTCGTTAGGCCGTTTTTTTTTTGTTTGTGCACATTCATTGTTTCACAATTATTTCGCGGCATGGCGGAAATTCCAACACCAGTTTTTCTCCATTCAGGAACTCCATTTGGGTTTTCCTCAAAATAAAAAAAAATTAACTTATGTAATTATACCCTAATGTTTGCATGACATCTCCGTGTAATCAACGTATTTTGCGATGACGCGACTCTCGTGATGAAGATGAGCTTAGATCATAGAAGTAGTAAACAAACTAAATATGTTGAACTTAACGAATCTGCGCTAAGTATCAAACACAATCTTGAGACTTCTTTTTCTCCCCCATTGTATATTTGTTTATAGAGTTATTGTATTTTGGCTGGCCGTCAAGGTCTTTTGGCGGCGAAACGCAGACAGCGATTTATGAGATGGGTGTTGCCTTTTATAATTTGGCCAACTAACTTGATGTTGTATATTATTTGCTTTTGCTCGGAATACATGTATAATTTCGTAGCCACGTCGAAGATTTGTGGGGGCGTGTTATGTGGCCCCTGAGAAAATGCTTTAATGTCAAGTGTGGCTCACAGAATCTCGGTTTGGCTGGCATTGTTTAAGCTTAAGGCACTCGAGAAGCCAAAAAACTGTGTGTGCTTTCAACAAGTTTCAGCTTCTTTTGCTTCTTTTGCCATTTTTTGATTGCTTCTCGGTTTTTGGGCACATTTCATCAAATGCTTGCTCACTCAATTAGATGTTGAAACTGAGGACGTTGCCATGGCTTGGAATTCGCCTCCGATTGAATTATGGATTGAGCAGTGAAGAGGTTTTGCATATTGAGCATTGTTTATTGTTTATACACTTCTAATTGTTTCCCAGGCCAAATGAAATGCGATAGGATTTATTTGGGGCTTAAACTAGTGGGAGCATAGAACAAATTAAGGAAGTAGTATATAAATTATGTTTGTTTTAGTTTCTAACACAGTTTTTTCAAGTTATTAAGATGCTCTTAGGCAATTATACATATATTTCTGAATAAATGTTTAGCAACCAATTAAATTTCACCAGTCAATATTCTTTAGAATTATGCATAAGCGTTGTAAACACAATAATAAGAATGCCAGTAATGGCCTTTGAAATCGCTGTTGAGAGTCTAATGAAACCCATAATTTGCTGCTGGCTGATACCCTAAAAAATCGAATCAGCCATCAGAAATCGGAGCCAAAACCGGTTGGCATCATTGATTCAATAAGCATTCAACTTAGCATCGATCTGCGACTCGATCGCTGATTTATATAGCTCGAATGCAACCGCGGAATGCCTGAATGTCTGAATGTTTGAATGTCGGATACTTTTTCGTATAATTTGCACGCAATGAATGTGCAAGCGACACGAGGCATTAATTACATGTGATGATGACATCACCATCACCAAGTCATCTGCCGGTTTGCAGATTTCAATTGCATACAGTCGCCTCAAATGTCAGATGAAAGTTGCAGTTGGTTGGATAATTCGTACCTGCATAATGGTTGGTTTGGTTTTTAGGTTCAGTTTTTAGTTGTCTTTCCGATTCACACGCAAACATCGAAAAATGAGAAAGACTGCGAAAGCTGGGAGTTTATTTATGCATATTTGTGTATAGTAACTTGACTTTATATAACCAACTTGCCAAGAGTGATTAGCTCTGATTGATTTGTGTTTTCTGATGAGTATTTTGCATATACATATACATTTGGGTACCCAAATGTGGGTATACATATACCCTCTTCGGTTAAATTTTACTGTGGCTTGGAGTCAATGAATCGCTAGTTTCTCGCTTAACACGTATACGCACCGTGTGCAGCTGCAAATTGGCCGTTTAAAACCTGTCTGCGCTGAACCGCAACAGCCGCAGCAGCATTACGTAACTTTCCCTGCATCTTGCGAATTACGCTGCTGACCATGAGCAGTGGCTTTTTTTCTTTAGCTAAAAAGCTATCATCGCCAAAACTCTAATTGTTACCGAATTCGGCGCAATCACGAAACTCACAACTTCATGTTGACCCCAAACGAGAAAAACCCCAGCACAATAAGAGACACAGAAAATTATCATTATTATCAAAACATTGTCATCAAACCAAAAGAAAAAAAAAAAAAAAACAGGGGGGTTTAAGCGAAAAACTAGAAACACTTGGCCGCTGGCGTTGGTTTTGAATTTCTAGCTGCAACTTTTATTGGATGGCCAGCGTGCTAAGCATGGCTGGCTTTTAAGCATAAACATGGCCAACGGCGAAGACACGATGAAATAGTGCCGAAGAAAAATCCAACCAACTGAACAAGCAAAACCAAAACCAAAAGCAAGTTCTGTTATGCACAGTGGGTTAGTTACATTGGGGGGTTTTTTCTCTCTTATATCTGAACTATGGTAACTATGGGAGCTGCAGATACACCATATAGATAAGCCAGCAGCCCATTGAAAACGCTTTTCCTAGTCTGCCATATGATAATATTGGTTGGGTAAGGGCTTATGTCAAAGCATTCGCTTGATATGCCTTTTGCCATCACGATTGTCACTTTCGGGCGAAAAGTGAAAGCCATAAATTAAATGCATATAAGCACATTAAATTTCACTCATTGATCCATTTGGTATTGGCATTTGTACTGGTCTCCCTGTCGCCTAAAGGCAATTCCACAGATTGCAGTCTTGCTGCCAAATGACCAAAGAGTGCCTTTTCACTCGAATTGCCAACGGATTTCGGTGCGGAGTATCATTTTTGGTCCGTTGACAAATGACATAAGCACTCCTCCTTCGGCCATCGAGAGGCGAACAAACTGAACGACAAAAGACCGAAAATCGTGCTCATATAAGGCCAGTCCACAGACAACATTTGGCTGACACTTTCAGGGTCAACCGGTGCGTAATCAATGGAATCACCACCCACGCAAAGGCAAAAGCTGAGTTCGGTTCAACGTTTTGCGGAAATTGAAACTGAAGGTGGATGGCAGCCTTAAGATGCTCGAAATGCAATTACACTGCGCCAAAAGCTAATTGTTAACAAATAAATAAATTTAAAAAAAATTGATGTGCCCGAAAAATACTAGAGATGATTTATAAATCAGTTTAAAAACCCAATCGTTTGATCCTAAGTCATTATTATAAGAAACCATTAAATATATCGTAATAGAAATTGAAAACTCTGAAAAGTTTAAATTTAATTGAAAATTCACAGTCTCAATTGAGTTAGCAAATCTTCAAATGATCTAATTTTGTTATGAAACATGTGTCCTTGAATTTCTCTCTCTGTATTCTCGTCTATGCATCCACACAACTTCCCTTCATATACATATATACAGAGATATGGGAATCTATTCCGCGGCATGGTTGTGGGCTACAAAATAAATAAAAACACAAAAACTGGCTTACCTTCTCCCCTCATTGTTATACAGTTGAACTGGCCGTGCTGTTGGTATTGTTTCGCTTATTTATTGTTAACGCTTTTTGCCAGCCAGTGCGACAGGTTGTTAGTTTTTGGCCGCTGTACACATTTCATTACACTTCACTTGGCTGCTGCTGCACCGAAAATCGAGAAAACAAACATTGGCAATGCGATGGTTTGGTTGTGTGGAGAAAAATATTAATGCAAATATGAAGGCGATGACATCGTCGCCGCTCTGCCAATGTGCTTCTGTGTGTGTGTGTGTGTGGGCCAAAAACCTTTACTGGTTCTGGCCAAAATGCCAGCCAACACATTAATACACGGAATGATATAATCGCCTGCGCTGCCATGAATGAATGAATGAAAGGCGTTGCAGCTTCTCGCAAGTTGGCTTGAATCGGTCGTTGTGTGGCGGCCCAAACACAATGGCCAAGAGTTCGGAACTCGTCTAACTTGGCTCAAATCTTCTTGGCCCGGGCACTGCTGTTTTACATTTTTGTTTCGCTTTTTGCGGCGGCACAGCAAATTGCAGCGCCATAATGAAATCGCCCATAATCTTGGCTAAGGCTAATAATAGCAGCAGGTTTTGGAGCTGGCCAACACACAAATACACACACACACAAACACACTCGCGCACACACTTTGGCTTAGACACACACACATACAGATGGCCAGCAAATTTGGTCAGCACTCTGTTTGTTCTTTTCTTTTTCTTTTTTTTTCGCCAGCAGATCGGGCGTATACTTCACGCCGAAAAAATTCAAATGACACTCACGTAATCCGCTAAAAATAGTTGCTTTTGCTGCGCGTTATTTATCTCAGATATTTTTTTTTTATTTTCGTTGGAGTACAACTTTGTTTTGTTTGTTTGGCAGTCGCGGAGATTGCAAAAATTGGACAAAATCGAAGCGAACGCGTCGCGATCTCGGCTCAAACTGATCGCTCGAGAGTTGCGACAACGTTCCAGCACCTGTGAGTGGTCTAAACTGGTCTAAAACGCGACTCGAACCGGTTGCGCTCTTGGCCAACTCAATCCTCACTACCGACTGTTCGGTCTCTTTCCCAGCTATACTCGCGCTCTCTCTTACTCACTCTCTGTGGCTTTGTTGGCCTGGCCGTGCCGGTCTCCACCATCTGCACTTTGCACTTTTGGCGACTGCATTTTGTTGTCAAACTGCAAAAACTGCATTTAATAACCGTTAACCGAAACTTCTGCAACACGTGCACTGCATTCGCACACAGAGAAAAAAAGGTAATAAAAACAAAGACATTATTTAAATAAATAAAGATTCTCTTTAGTTTAGAATTTGTATTTGCATTTGGTTAATAAGCTTAAAAAATATTTAAAATTTTTAGTTGTATTTTATTTTACTTAAAAATCAATATGCAGATTACTTTTACACTTGAAAACTATTTCTACATAATTCCCCAACTAGCTGTTAATTTGTCACATTTTCTCTCTATTTAAATTGTTTCAGTGCACTGGGATGCTAAGTGGGTGGTGGGAGGAGTTGCGGGTGGGAGTGAGAGCGTTACAGGGGTTACAGGGAGGTGAACTGCATTGGGGGCTTACTACATTAGGCTCCACTGGCTGACAGGCAACGCTTTTGGCCAGCTGCCGCACGTGACTGTGCAATGCTTTTGACTGCTGGCTGGAGCATTAGGGGTCATGTTGGCTGGCGGGCAGAAGTTGGGGGCTTAATTTGCATCATGTCATTAGGATGAGTGGCATCGATAATGGGGCCAGAGGCCCAACTCTCTGGGTCACTTTTCCCCGCACTTCCCGCTCTCTCTCTCTCTCTCTGTGAACGTTTAAGGTTGCAATTTATACGCTAAATGGTATTCAAAATAGTCATGTAAAAAAATATTACATGCCACATTTTTCGACATTTGTATAGAAATATTGCGCGAAATTTTCCAACAACTTTCATGCAACTTTCATTTGCGCAGTTTGCATTAGTTTACTTTCATAAATTATTTTGCAATTATAATTTGATAAAAATAAAAATAATGTATATATTATTTAAAAATTTAATTTTCATTTAATATGGCTTCCCACTGGACTGAAAAGTGCACTTACCAGCTGTTGTTTAACTTTCATCTGAAACTGAGATATGTGAAATATTTGTTCCCCATCTCCAGCGTGTCAAATCCTTACTAATTTTTTTATTTGCTCCGTACAGCGAATGTCGTCCTGTTCTAAGTTGGATATCTTTGATTCTGACACGAACAGGATCCTGTGCATACTTTGTGCATTGTCTATTTCAGGTTTTCCTCCTGCCAGCACTTTTTGCAAACACTTTTTTGTGAAATCCCTCACTCGGTTCCTCAGGGTAGTAGTAGTAGTAACTCGTTCGTTACTTTTTGTTGACTTTACGCATCAGGCGCAGCTCGAGATGCTCTGGTGTTTGTTCTTTGGCACTGCAAGTCGTAAAAAGTTTTTTGTGTGCGCGCTCTGGTGTCATAAAAGTTGCATAAAACTGCACAGATTTCTCAGTCGTGAGTGTCGTGAAAAAGTTTAGGTTGTGCCTTAAATACAATGAGACCATCTACATATGTACATATGTATCGTCGTCTCAAAGGATCGCTTTAAGTTGACCCCTTTAAGTGGCAAGTCGTTCGTACGTCATGTGCTTAAAATGGCTGAAAAAAGACAGGGGAAAAACCGACGGGTTCGCATGTGTCGGGATTTAATTTAGATAAAAGCTTTTCCACACTTTCACTCCGGACCTTTGACGTGCACCAGATAATGCCTCAAATCAATTCCGCAAACATTTTCCCGGCCGCAACCCCGACAGCAAGACGACAATTTGTTTTCATACCTCTGACGTCGGGATTGATTCTAGCTTATCAGTAGATGAAAGTTCTCTGGAAAATTAAATTGTTAGCAAATATAAATTACCAGCAAGTTGATAACGAATCTTACTCTTCTAGCAGCAATTACTTATCAATTAAAAAGGGTAGAACCTAAAGAGTTTCTTTGATTTCTGCTTGTCAGCTGGTGCGCTTCGTCACTACGTAAAATGGCGTCTACAGTACAATCTGCAATCCATTCCATAGCAATCCCATATTTACCTTTTCGTACCCTTTTGAATAAAAGACACTTGCTAGTTAATTATTCATTGACATTTATTGATTGAATTTGATAATGTTTTTTTTATTTGCTGCAGCATTTGTTGAATTTACATTGAATATGTTTTAAGGGGTTTCGTCCTCGGTTTCATTCTTAGTTTCCCTATCGCTTTCGTATCGATTTCATTTTGATTTGATATTAGCTGTGGCACAGACACACATTTATGTACTTAGCTATAGTTTAGTGTTTGCGGTGTTTGCTATTCAGATACATCCATTCAGATATTTACGGAGGGGAGCTTAGGAACCTGAATTGCGGCCCGTTGGTATTTGCATTCACATTTAAAAAACTATATTCTTTACGCTTGGTTTTCAGTAGTTTCCTTCAAAATATTGATATCAAGATTCGGCGGTGGATTGTTTAATTAGTTCTGTCTTGGCATACAAAAAATAGTTTCAAGTCCCTGGTATCTTTTTATTTTTTTTGTTGGTTGGGAATTATGTGCCCTGAATAAAACGGGGAAATAAATACATGTTACCTTCTTTATCATCGAAAATAGTTGCAGTTTTTGTATCTCAGCTGCTGGTCGCTTGTAAATGTGGCAATTAAAAGTGTTTCGTATTTGCATTTGCAATCTGTATATGTAGGAGGGCTCTTTGTAGGTTTCCTTTGTATTCTGTAACTAGCACAACAATTGCACATTCAAATATGTATGTATACATATATATATATATTTAGTTCTAGTATAGGTTTATGCATGTTTTGGCCTTGGTTTTTCCACAGTTTCAGTTGCTTGTTGGGTTTGTTGCGGTTGGGAAATGCGTTTGGTCTCATTGTTTGGCCAATTTCCGCATTCTTCTATCAGTTTCGCTTTGAAATGAAATTTTACAATTGTTTAAAATTATCCTACTCTGCCTGCTTCATATATTTTTCACATTTTTTTGTTTGTTAAATAGTGCTAGTAACATGAATAATTTAATTTGATTTGATTTCATTTTATTTGTTCTTCTTCGATCGCGTGTGTGTTTGAATTTGTGAAATTATCATAGGTACACATATCAACACAGTAGTTAATGGTTGGTTAGTACAGCAAACTCTGGCCTATATTTAATTATTTATCCAATTAACTATTTGTCTGCTTACTGGCTTTTTGCTGCACATGCATTCTGGAAGATAGCAGTTTGAAGTGGGTAGTTTTCGAAAATAACGAGTGCCCTTTGGAAGATACTGAGTGAAAGTGGGAGTACTTAGAAGAAATTATGATCGTACAGCGTTGACTCTACTTCGATGTTTCATATCTTTTACTCGGGATCCTAACATCCCTGCGTCCAGGATTGTCACTGATCACTGTCGATGTCTTGGCGATGGCAGACTAAAATAACTATAGAAAAACACAACTCAAAAAAGAAGTTTTTGAAGTGAAAAAAGGTTGAATGGCTGTGCAGTGATGAGAAACCAAAGAATTATCTTACAAACTAAATACTTGTTTATCGATTAAGTTTGTATCCATTTATCTATATATAGTTATGTATATCATCTTTGCATAATACTCCATTTACTTGTGATTAACAATCATGAAATTTCTTTGCAGATCTCTTGAGTTAAGTGTAAATATTAAAAATATTTAGTTGTAATTTGACTTGGATTTTCATCTTTGTTGTGCATCTTTTAGTAGTTTAGTTTTAGTTTAGTTTCGTTTTATCCTCAGTTTTTACCCACTTAAATTGTCCTCAGCCACGCCCACTGCCTCCCTAGCGACAGGTATAAAAAGTTCTTGCTACAGTTTACAGTTAAGAGTTACAGTTTCAACAATTTCTTCAATTATTTATAACACACACACAGCTAACCGCGTGCATAGGTTTTAAGTTCCTTCATCATAGAGACCCTTGTATATAGTACAAAATTTACAATAGAAGCGAGTCCTTCTGGGTGGGTTAAACCAATTGGGGGTTTGGGGTTCTTTTCGAAGGAGACTGGATCCATAAAAGTGGGTGGGGGATGGGAAGGAAAGCCCTAAGTTGTGTATAAGCAAAAGAGCTGAAGGCTGCCTCTCTGGGGACAAGCGCGTGTCTAATAAATTTATACAAAATCTGTGCTCAGAAAATAGTTTACAAATATACTTTAGACTTAGTTACACTGTCCTTTGGGCGTGATATAAAATGTACAAATCATGTACATATATCTCATATTTAATATTTATTTTGTAAATAGCTTTCTCCTGTCTGTGTATAGTAAGTGTATTATCGTGTCTTGTGTTTCTTTTTGGGGGGTTTTCAAAGAAGCTCAGAGTTACGCAGTTTTTGATTGTTTCTTGGCGTATGGTAGAAAATATGTGACGCTGAATTGTGGCTTGTATAATTAGGTATACTTGTTGCTGATATTATTCGTATTTCGTTTAAATTGACCCAAAAAGTGTTTCAGTGTACAAGTGATATTTTGCGAGTTTTCAACAATGTATATCGTCTTTTTCTGGTAAAAGTCTTCAAAACGCATCTGGGTGCTGGAGTAGATAGCTCAAGTTTTTGTGTGTGTTTCGCATATGTGATTTTTGCTGTAGATAACTTTGGTTTGATTGCCAATTTGTGACAATTTCAGCAATGCTAGGCTTCTAATAAGTCCCTAATTTGTGTTTCAATTTATTCATAATTTTGTTCAAGCAACTTTTTGTGTGTAGAGCTGGGGAATCTCTGAATTCCCCGATTTGTAGTCACTCGTCACTTTTGCACCATTTGAATTTCGATTCCTTGCTAACATTTACAAACTGAAGAGAATGAGGAGTCTTTGTCGAACAACTAGATTAAGTACAATACATACAATGCTGGTTTGGATACAATTTAGATTGGTTAAGTTATATCAACATCAACGCCATCGATGCAATTACATTGCTCGATCCGCACTTTTCAACGTTTTACAAACGGTTCGTTCGGTAGTCCTGTTTCCTTTGTTATCC
Organism: Drosophila simulans; assembly: GCF_016746395.2. Lineage (NCBI taxonomy): Eukaryota > Metazoa > Arthropoda > Insecta > Diptera > Drosophilidae > Drosophila > Drosophila simulans. The sequence continues at coordinate 7,144,705 of NC_052522.2, forward strand.
TTTCTAGAATCAATTGATAAACCGCGATTTCTGTTTGCGCACAAAGTCCTGAGCCTGCTTGTCATTGACGCGCACTTCGAGGATTTGCAAAATGGGATTGCCTTCATGGGTGGGAGGGTAGAACAATTTAAATAGCATCAAAGGATAACTACGCTATTTGGGTATTTTCTACTCACATTTATCCTTTTGCTCCATGAGTGGCAGCTCGATTTGTTTCAGTCCATGGAAGTTGTCCACACTCGTACTGTAGTCAGCCACACCGGGTATGTTTCCCAGTGCCAAATAGGCCTCGCCACCGAAATCATTCGCCGTCAGGACATCGTGATCCATCACCGTGAAACAAATCATGGCTCCTTCGGTCAAACATTGCTCCAGGGTCACGGAGAACTCAAAGCACTCATCGAAAACGGGGTTGAGTGTACGCTAAATGTATGAATATTTCAAAAATTAACATATATATTTTTAGAAACTATGGTTCCATGTAGGAAGTATGTTATGTTCTAGCTGAATGTAGTTAATTGGTATCCTACCTTATGCACATTCGTCTGCTGCTCCATGCAGTGCAAGAAAACCCTTCGCGGCAGTAGTTCAATGACCACGAAGGGATCGCTGAAGCCATTCGGATCCAGGGGCACCACATCCCTGGCATGCAGGACCTCCACGCAGAGCGAGTCGTGGTTGAAGTAGGCCCTCACCGCCAGCGATCCATATGGCGAGGGCATGACGGCCATCAGCTGCTCCCTCAGACGTTGCATATAGAACATGTCGATCAGCCGATCCGTGTCCGTTTTGTGGAACTGAAGCCGCTGCTCGATGCGCCAGAAGTCCTCGGTGTGCAGGCACTCCAGGAGCAGTCCCTGACCCTCGGCATGAAAGAAATCGATGAGCAGTTGCAGTGCCTCATAGAGTCGCTTGTGGAAATGAGTCGGCTTGTCCGTCTCATCACCAGTTTCCATTTGGCGGGACATCTCGCCCAGAACCGTCTTCCAAATAAATCGCAGCGATCGGTTGAAGTTCTTGGTGAGCAGGGCGCTGTTCAGAGCAGCCAGGTGGCAATCCAAGTACTCCAGCAGTGGTACAATGGCTTGATTTGCGGGCAGCGAGTCGGGTGACCAGGCCAGATGGAACATGGCCTTTTGCAGTGACATCTGCATGAGTGGAGCCAACTTGGACAGTATCCGCTCACACCTGTTCTCCATGTGAGTGAGACTGGACTCGAGAAGATTATCGGCCGACTCCTCCAGCGGCTGCTCATCGGAACGAAACTCCGCCAGAGTACGACGCACATACTCCACATTGTTGACGGTCACACACATGTCATCCGAACACCGGAATGGACCCTGCTGCTCGTAGTAGCCACTGTCCGCCAGTGCGGTGTGAATTAAATCGCAATAGTGCATGGCCGCCGAGCAGACCACATCGATGAGCTGCGACTCCATCATGATGGCCGTATCCTCATCCGGCCAATTGAGCACCTTCCAGAACTCCTTGATGTTCAGCAGCGTGCTGGCCGTGTCCACCGAGGAGCTGCTGTACCGCACAATTCGCTCACCTTCGCATATGGCATCCATACGTATGGCCGCCCTAATCCTCTGCAGCGCCTTGGCCTTGCTCACCATCATCCAGCGCTCCAGCGTAGGTATAAACCACTCGTGGCTGTTGCTCAACGCCAATGGCTTCTCCGGCGGCTGAGGCTGGGCGGACAGGTGTCGCTTCAGCTGACAGAACTCCTGCAGGGCCAGGAACAACTCGAACGGCTTGGTGTCCACCGGCTCCGCATCGCCTTCGAGCACGGCGTACTGGGATAGGTTCATTCGCACACCGGGCACCTGGCCAGCGGCCATCCGGCTGTACACCTCCTCGCCCACCATCGCATCGTATTGTTTGTAGATGATGCTGAAGTACTGTATGCCATTCGTGCTGCCGAGAAAGATAGAAACGTTTACGTGGCTGGACATCGATTTATGGGATTTATGGGATCTCAGGTGTTCGTTCGCTCGGCTTGTTATTGCTTTAATTATTTCTTTAACTTTTCCCGAAGGTATATCTTCCCTCTCTTTGTTTTATTGCGCATGGGACTCTTTTTTTAAAGGTTATTTAGTGTGATAGGAACTGGAACTTTCGTTGCTAGTAAGCAATAACCAAACAATAACCACAATAACTACAATAACCAAACTACTCATTCAAATAATATCATTTACTCATTTTTAATAAAAAGGTCTTAAAGCTCATAAATAAACTAACTTTTTATGGTATAAACACCTGACACAGTCATCACCACTTAAGCTGCCTTTCCGCCCAAAGAGTTGCGAATAATGGCCTGCCGAGTTTAAAGCGAGAAAATGGAGCAATTAGCCGGCAAGTAAATTTTGCTAATGCTACCCGACTCCAGGACTCAGCACTCAACACTTTGGCTGACAGCCCCTGGACATTTGTTAAATGCCTCGTCAGGATGGCCGGGTTGTTCGCCGGGCCGAAAAAGAGAAGGGCAACGTGAGAGCATTTTTATGACAGCGCAATTAATTTGGGGCTTATGTGTGTAAGCCACTTGATGTCCTCATTAAGGTCCTTTTATGGCCGCGCTAACTGGCGAATATGTGACTGATTAGTCCGGCGGGATGGCCAAGGATGCGGCTCTATGCACCTATAAATGACCCGTTATGGAAGCACTTCCGGTTGCGTTTACGGCCGTAACGTGATCTCAGCGATTAGGTGGTTCGATTTATCATTTCACTTGATGGACATTCCAAAATTGTGGTAGAAACCAGTGCTGGCATCTAAATTGATACCTAAATGGTACAGGTATCTTATAAATTCTAAGCTACATTAAACAGTAGGTAACTTCCGGATGGAAATGCACGCTTCCGGTTACATTTATTTGAGAAGTTAAGTGAGAAACACTTGGCCCTTTGGGGTTGAACTAGTTCAGTCACTTTCAACGCTGCTGGCAATCTGTCATGACAACATTTTGTGGCCCTCATTAATGCTCGTTAGCTTTATGACTTTGACTTGGCCATTTGACAAATGCACAAGCTGATTAGAAACCGGCAACTGTAAAGTGCTCCGCCCCCGGCGCCGATGGCGGATTAGTTGGTATCGAAGTGACGCCACTTGCGTGGGGGTCACAATTCAATTGGGTCAACACGGAGTTCGCATGGTAACCCCTGATCCTGGGATGGGATCGAACGGTATCCAGCTTGTTTTGTTAAATGTTCCGAGCACATTTTATGTATATCTAGGATGAGGACAGTGGGTGCGTGGACCTTGGACCAGCCATTTAATGGGCAACACGTGTGCCACATACCCAATCCAATCCAAACCGATGCGTGTGGGTGTGGGTATGGGTGTTGGACAAAGGTAACTAACCGAAACCGGCGACTAAAAGTGATCCTAAAATCTACTCACTTGTCGAAGAGGGCATGGTAGTACGTCTGTCCCAGCTGAATGTCCGCCGTTAATGTTGTTACGAAATTCGATAATGGATTGGGCATTGACTGCGATTCCCGCATCACCGTTTGGCCCCACATCACGGACCCTTTGCGCAGGGCATTGACCACCTCGCCCCTGACGCCCTTATTGAATGGACAGACGGCGCGAAAGGCCCGCATGGAGCCGAGGAGTCCCAGGCAGCGCAGCAGGAATTCCAGTCGAATTAGAGATGGCGGATTGAGGGCTGGGAAGATGTCCCTGTGCCGACGGATTTGGTTGAGGGAGCGCTCCACGAAGCCATTCATCGCATCCGCCAGCCACTGCTCCAGATCTCGACTGAGTGCCTCCTGGTTGGGCTGATTCCACTGCTTCTCCACGTCGCTCAGCAGGCGATGCAGGAACTTGGGGTCCAGCGGGGTAGATCGATTCAGTTTGGCAGCAGCCACATATCTGGAAATGGAATTATTTGTTTCAAAAGCAAGTTTCAGTCAAAGAATTTAGCTATTTATATATTTAATAATGAAATAATCTATAGTAACCCACCTGGCCATGGCGCAGTGTAAGTCCGAGAGATCCGACTGCACGGCCAGCTGATGCAGAATGGTCAGAGCCGGACCCGGAAGGTCACCACACCAGGTCCACGAAGGCTCGTGCGTGGTGACCTCGTGCTGCATAAATACCTGTTGGAGCTGCTCCACCTTGTGGATCTGCTGCTCGTGGTTCTCCTCGCTAACAGTGCTCCGATCCTCGCGAGTCGAAAGCCACAACTTGAGCCGGATGCGACCCTGCACGGTGCTGCGATGACTGCGTGCTTCCAGCTTAAACCAGGCATCCAGTCCGGTGGACGGGATCTCCGACAGCGGAATGTTCACGGAGCCCAGGAAATCGTCCTGCGAACCCTGACGAGCGGATTGACACACCTGTTTGAAGAAGCGACCCAGTCCACGGACGCCACGGACCTCGTTCAGTCGCGAAACGGCGTCCATGACGCAGCTTTCGTCGTCGTGGTCCCAAATGTCCAGGTGAAAGGTGTCCGTATTGATGTCATCTATGTCGCTGTGGGAAGTAATAATATGGGGAAGTGCAATTTAAATTCAAGTGATTTATTTTTCCGCAAAGATTTATGGTTATTCTGGGTGCTAAGCTTTTCTGCTCCATTTAATTTATAGCTCGATTTATTCTTGCTTTGAAGCTGAAACAATATTTTCCCTACCCTTGTGGTTGATTTCCCAAGAATAACACGTAATTTGTTTCATTTCAAAAACCTTGGGTAATTATTGAGAAAAGATTCATATTTCGAGGAACATGTGGTTTCCCTTTAATGAAGGCAATGATACAAGAATTCTGAGAAACAATAAACCAATTAAATATGTACTAATTTGTTATTCCATGAAAAGTATGAATCAACAATCTCTTTGTTATATTAATTATCGCACGAATCACTACTCATTTGTTATGAAAAGGGCATTTTAAATTTGGTATCCTTGCCTCTTTCATTTTTATTGCAGTTGCAATATAAGCTTTATTCCATTTCTTATGTGCATTTGTGCTTCATTTATGGAAAATGCAAATTAATTTGTTTCTTTTATGGCTTACAACTCGTAAAATACATTCGATATGGAAACGAAGCATGTGACAGGAACCACAAATGCCAATGATTTGTTTAAATTTCATTTTGCTGTTGCCAGGATTTCTCATTTATCAGTCGATCGGGCGGAAACAAAAATGCCTGTCTTTTGATGCTTGCCGCTTCGATTCAGTTCCACAAATCCATCATTAAATGTCAGAGCTTAGAATCGCAATGGATTTACTTACAATTTGAACTTCTCGTTCCACTTGGGCGTCAGTGTGTGCGGCTTGATGCTGGTCGCCTTAATGAGTTTGGCCGGTACCGGTCCGCCCAGTGAGTCGCGCTGCTCCCGCCGTCCCGCCTCCCGCCGCTTGAAGCTCAGCCGGAAGCTGTGCTTCCGGTGCGGCGGCGAGTCCGTGGCGCTATTATCAAAGCCGCCGCTCATGTCCGCCGAAAGGGCGCGCGGCGTCGGCGGCAGCGGCAGCGGCGACACGGGCGGACCGCCGTTTTCGTCCGGCTGGATGCCCAGCATGCAGTACGGATCCGAGAAACCTGGGCGGGTGGACAATGAATAATTAAGTTAACATGGAACAAAGTTTTGGATTTTGCAGAGAGAGAGAGATTCAGACAACAGAAAATTAAATATGTATTAGTTAGGTTAGCAAATAAAATAGTATTTAAAGGCTGCAAATTCATTTGCAAGGATAAACATAAATTAGTTAATTGACAGATATACAATAAAACAATGTTCATGTTTTAAGCTCGCAGATAGCTACACAAAAAGATATAAAGATATAATTTTGCAATTTTTCACTCAAGTGTTGCCCTTAAAAATACAATAATAATTCAATTAATGAGCTATGGTGGCGCAATGTAACTGATATTATGTTTTTATCTTCGAGCGAACCAAGATACAAAAAGATGGATGCTGACATGGAGGAGGGTATAAATAATGTGGAGTGGGAAATGGTGGCGCATTAATGAAGAGGTCGCCTGATGACATTAAATGGCAATTAATGGCACTGCCGGCGGGGACAACGTGGCGTCAGCTGCTCCCAGTCACACATTGCGTATGATTAACATTTCATTTGCATAAAGTGCCGCTCAATTATTGAGTGCCAGTGATTTACGCGCACATCGCAGAGCTCTTCGCCTGCCACAGATGCCAAGATTAAGATTTTTGCACAAAGATCTACATAATTGAAACAATTACGCAGCCTTGAGGACAATTTCTCCAAGCCGACACGATATGATTTCAGGGCGATTAATTTAATTGGGTTCAAAGTGGACAGCAAATAAGCGAAGTAATATCCGATTGCCATTGCTGGCTGATTATGTACTAAAACGGATTCCTTACGGATTCGATTTACATTTAGTGTGTTTTTGCGCCGGTAAATCGATTACGCCGCCGAAATGATTTATTTGAAATTCGGACTCGTACATTGAAGCCACTCATTGTAATGGCCAATTTGATTGTTGCCTTTCATGCTTGACCAGTCAGCCGCTGGAAGGGAAGGGCTTTACTGGCTGCTAATGAAAATCGAACCAAGCCGACCCGAATCGAATCGCATGGAATCGCACGGAACTGAACCTGATTCTCAGCCTTGCCAGCTTATTTGGCCCATCGAGAATGGGCTCAAACAAAAGCAGACCGCTCTCATCGGCCACGTTTCATTGGCAACGAGTTGTTTGCCATCTGCCCAGGGGCCCCGGGTCCACAAAACCCCCCATCCCAGCCAGAAGGATGCCTCATTCTGGCCTATTTGCTGTGCCCCCTGCCTGCAGACGTTGGCCGTCATCATCAGTACATTTAACAGATGGCAGACGGCACACTAACACTGCACTACTTCTTCACGGATTGGGCATGGTGATGGGAATGGGGATGGTGATGTGGCCACCCGGCCAGCCGAGCGATAGAAAAATGCTCCAACTGAAGCAGACGCAGACGAAGGAGCACTCAACGTATTCCTTACACATCCTTGAGCACATTAAAATGCGAAATTGCGTTGCCTTCGATGAGGCTGCTGCTGCTGCTGCACTGAGAAGAATTCCTACAAGTTTCTCTTTGAGGGTAAAGAAATGGTGCTAATCATTTCGCAGAAGCCATCCAATATCTATGCTTACTATAACAATTTTGTTTCAACAGAATTATTTAAAATTTGTTAGATGAAATTAGAATGAAAATGCAATAAACTTTTAGCTCAACTTCAAACTAGATTGCTTGCAAAATTCCATGTAAGTGCCAACTTTTTTCCTGTGTTTTCGAAATAACACCTTTAGATGTAATTAAAAGTAATGCTTCACTTGCTGCCACGAACATTTCCCTCTGTGCATTTCTATTTCTGGTCGTTGGGGCTTCTGGCTCTTGAGCATAATGAACAAAATGGGAAGCATTAAATTGCAAATTTATTGAACGCACACGGAGCCGAAGGAACAAGATGGGGCATAACCAAAACTGTAACTTTGACTTGGTCGATTGGGGCAGGACAGCAACACAAATGCTGCACGGAAAATGTGGGATAATTGGTGGAAATAGTCAACGCACATGGTGCTCAGTTCCATAGATGATGGCTCGTTTGGCTTTTTGATTTGCCCAAGTGCACACACACACCTACACACATGCCGCATAATGCAATTACCGCAGTAGCCGCAAAATCAATTTACAAACTAAAAATATTTACGCACGGTAGATGGATAGGCAGATTGAAACATTGATTGGGGGGCAGGTGGATGCTAGTCGGGCGGAAAAGTGTGGAAATTTGTGGAAAAGTGCGGCAAAGTGCCGATTGTGTTGGCTTACCATTGGCATCCTTTGCCTCGAGGCCATCAGCCTCGATTACCACCGCAGAGAGTACGATTATCTTTGGTTTATCCTCGGCGGAGGCGTGCAGCAGGCGATAATGACGATCCGGATTGACACCGAAGGCGCGCTGTGCGTGCAGATACATTTCGTCCTTGTAGTGTGCAAACTGTGCTCCGGATTTCGCAAGGAGTTTGGAGTATGGAGCATGTTGCGCCACATTACGTATACGCCGCATGTGACGCGCAGAGGGAGAGAGTAATATATTCAAAAATTTAATTTAATTATATTGTCGTTCATTTGTAAATATTTTGCAAGTCAACAAAATTATAATATCATTTTTGGGACAAAAATTTGCATATTTCGCTTTGGCTGAAATTTCGTTTATTGACTTCCCGCCCCCGCCCTCCTCATCGAACCAAATCCACTTTCTTTTCACTCTCTTTTCTCCATCGAATGTATTGATTTATCCTCGTTGAATTTATTAGCCTGCCGTCTTTTGATTTCAATCACGCTTCGAAAAACGCTTTCATCATTTTCCCCACTACTGGGATGTTATTATAATTTGATTGCTTTCGCTGCAGTCGAAATTATGAATAATCTTGACTTTCATTAAATTTACTCGATAGATTGCTGCACACAATCTGCATTTAGCGAGCAATATTTTAAAAATTTAATTACATTTACTTGTAATACGCTGTTTTGGATGAAGAGAACTTGGATTGATTTTTAAGTGGGAAAATTAAATATTCCTTCTGTGTGCTTAACTAAATCAGCGAATTGGATTTTTGCGACTTAAGCTTGATGATCCCAGTTACATTTATACTCATTAGGCAAAAAATGAAGTGGCGCCTTCATTTAAGATACTCTTACTGCTACTGCAACTAAAGTCTTTATAATTGAAAATAATCGGAGCTCAGCTCGGTTTGTTTATCTTTTAAATGGCACACCACTTGGCCGGATTGTTACCAAGCAACCTTCGCAATTCAGCAACTGTTTCTGCAACTGTTTCCCGCATTCCATTTCGTTATTACTTTTATTTTATTTTTTCCGCTTTTCATTAATTTCCATTAGGACAGGTTTAACCCTCTGATGGCTCGCTGGCCGAGCAAATCGCATTTATTTGTAATTATTTACCATTAAATGCAAAAACTCGAGCATTGGGGACGCCCGCAGAGTCGGCCAGGCCATAACTTTACTGACTTGGCCAACTCACTGCTTCGTCCTTCGTCCTTCGTCCTGTTTTCTCATTTCTCGATCCGCTTTGCGGAGACCCGCGAGATTTGACCGGTTTCAACTCAATCACAGCAGGAGCGAAGCAACCTTATTTTCCGCTACTAGTTGAAACTTTTGTTATGATGGCGTAACCTTGCCATCCGCCACCCACTTTCACGCCCACTGGGGAGGAGCTGCTCAAGTTTCATTAGTTGTGCACTGGGCGTCTAACAATTTTCTTACTGCTAAATTAAAAACGATAATTGAAAAATGAACTCGTGTTAAGCCGGGCTCGACCATGGCAGAATTATTGGGAAATTCCTTTTGAAAATGGCAATCAGCAATGAGAAGGAAAAGTAGCACATTTTTAATTGAATTTTGCTACCCTCTCAACAGAGACTTGGGAGCTTGGAAATGGAATGAAATATCCCCATCCACCCACTTGATTTCGTCCAGTTGCAAAATCTCCGAATCCCAGAATGTGCTTCCTTGCCTTTGGGCTGGCCAAAACCCCAAGCATTAATCATTCAAATTGCAAAACGTCTCAAAGCTTAAGGCCGGCGATTAAGCCTTTCAATCATGTGGTGTCCCCGCCCCGGAGCAAAAATGTTTTCCGTATCTCCTAAATCGCCCTAATTTGTGTAATTTGCAACTATTTGCATAAGTCCCCGTAACCCAAACCTAAGCTCCATCCCAAAAATGTCCCAAATCATAATTGTATTCGAAGCAGCTGAGGCAACTACTCATCCCGGAATATTGATTTACCTGTCCACCTGGAGCCGGTGCGCCCACCGTATTGGCAATGGTGTGCAGCACCTCCGCATACAGCTTCTCCTTCTCGTCCTGGCGGTCAATGGACTCCTCACCCGCCGGCGGATCACGTTCATTCTCGGGATTAGCCTCGGCACGTGCTTCGGCGGCACGCGTGGCCGACATGCGACGATTTTCACGTTTCCAGCCCAGCGATGTAAAGTTCTCGAAGTACGACCCATCCGTTTCCTGAACGCTGTGAAGGGAAACATACAATAGGGGTATAAAATAGGGTTATTCATTGGAATACGTATGTGTGCATTTTTATGGAGTCTCACTCACTCACTCACTATCTATCTCTCTCTCTCAGTCGATTGGATATCAAAGGATATTCAAATCGACTGCTGCCGCTGTCAGTTGGGTGTCCAACTTTAATTGGCACTGTCAATATGCCGTTGCCGACATACAAATGTGACAGTGCCGTACCTATTTCAACTTTGATAAGGGTCGTCGCCTGTTGCCGCGTACCACTCGGCGTATGCTTGATATCCAAAAACCAGAGGCTTTCCCTGAGCCGCTAATTGTATACAAATATTCACCCGTCGGCACACAGAAAAAAAGGTCTATGAACCCAACTTAGTTAATTATTCAAAATATTTAATAAATTTTGAAACTAAGCTAAAATTTGACCTTAAGAAATCTAAAATTTCTCCTACTGAAGTTTGCTGCAAATTATATAGGTATGAGGACTTAAAACCTTGTAAACTTATCCATAATATTTGTTTACAGTGCATGCTAGATTGAAACTTTTTGGCTTTGGTCCTAACTAGTACTAGTCCCGATAGTGGATGCTCCTAATCATTTGATTTGCATGCCCCGCACTCTGGCAAAAGCCCATCGGATTTACTCGAGCAGCTGTGGCAGGAAAAAAGGAAAATTTTGGCCAAAAACTTTGTCCACTCAGCAGGGAAAACTGCTAAGCGGCTTAACTTTGTCGCCGGCGTTGATGATTTTTTACGTTTACGTTTATGGCAGAAAATAAACTGAAGAGCCCACGAAAGTAGGCAACAATTTCTGTCGGCACTTTTTCCTGTCGAGCCCGAAATGTTGGGAACACACACCTTTCGGTGTTCATCTAGACAAATATATAAATAAATATATATATATATCATATATATGTCGGTGAGTGTTTGGGGCGGAAGGCGTGTTCGTGCGAAAATGGCCAACATAATTGCCGTAAATGATAGGGTAGACTAACTGCGTTGTCTAAAGTTGTCCCACTTTAAAGTTGTTTTGTGAAAAAATGTAATTTTAAAGTTTTTGCCCAGATGTTTGAGTTGCTTTTATTTTTCTTCTTGCTGTCTTGCTTTGTGATTTCATCGCCTCGGAGAACGCTCATTTTTGGTTTCAATTTTTAAGATTTTTCCACAGTATTCTTGTCATTTTCTTTTTTTTTCGGGCTGAGGGAAAAGTTTTTGCTAAACTTTTTTATATTTCGTTCGTATTTATTTAGTCGCAAATATTTATTTTGTATTTAACTTAAGGTAAACAATTTTAAGGGCGAAAAAGTTTGTTTTTTTTTCCAGCACTTAATTAATATTGGTTTTTATTTGTCTGACTGCCAATTGATGCTAAATAATTGATAAGCAGCGGCTTTGTGTTAAGAGGGCTCTTATGAAATATAAATTAATCAGTCCCACTGCGAGCAATTTATTTTCGTTTTGCTAAAATTTATCGGCTGTGGTGGCAAACCAATGTTGTAGCAATTAGTTGTTAATGCATAAAATATGAGTTCTCGCGCATCAATTGCATTTTAATAAGCTCAATTTTTGGTTTGACTTCCAAATGGCGGAGAAATTCTATCTTTTCAACTAGCGTGCAATTAAATGTGAATAAATCAAATTGCTGTGCAAATGAGAAAAAATATATCAATATCAATAGTGGTCAATATCCACTGGTCTGCGCCCCAGGTCATGAGTTTACAAAGCGGTGAAAATTAATTTCATCCTTGAACAACTTTGGTATACTTTACGAGACCAATTATGCCGGAAAGCCAAAGCCAGCCATGTTAATGGATGTTAAAACTTCGCTGCTGGCAGCTCGGGCTCTTCAGGGCGCATTTCACACTTTCGGCTCATCAAAACCTCATATTTCTTTAAGCAATCTCCAGAGTAAACCTCATTTTCGGGCTTAATTAAATGTAACCTGTGATCCGCACTCGCGACGAGCGCACATTTCCAGGTTAAGCAGATGCCGCATTATGCAAAGTGCTGGAAAAGCTGCCTTTTGAGGCACAAAGATGGTGCTGCAGCGTCTGGAGGATGTTGCACCTGGATGCCAGATGATTCTCGGCCGCACTGAGAGCAATCCAAGGACCCAAAAGAGGCACCTTTAAGCCCAACGAACAAGACCCTCTATTTGTGAGTATGTGTCTGTGTGTGTTTGTGCAGGTTATTCCCAAACAAACTTTTCGACACTCAAAGGTTTTTTCGCCCGCATCCAAAGTTGCCATGGTCCTAGGCAAGTGGGCGGGTGCTGAAGTTTCTTTCCAATTTCGACGCCCAACTAACTGAAGGAACTTTTGTAATTACGTAATTATGAAGGTCGAGCGGTAAAGTTTTTGTTTGGCAATTCGAAAAACAAATCGAAAAACACAACTGTGAAATTGAAGTACATTAATTAATTGGTATGTATGTAATTTATTTTAGATTTTCCCCGCATTTGGTGACTCCCAGCGCCACGCCTTGTTTACTTTACTGCCCTCCAAATCCCCAAAGAAGCTCATTATGCCGCAATGTTTAATTTATGCATTTCACATGCGAATACCTCTGTATTCTCGCGTGTGTGTGTGTTTTGGTGTGTAAATATCTGGCAGCCAAGTTGGGGCAAAATATTAGCATTTCCATCTGTGGGTTAATTACCTCCAGCAAACATGCACCTCCACCCATTCCACTCTGCGACCCAATCTCCGCCAGACAGGCATTAAATTTGCCAAATCCATTGGCACTTCATCAACTATGCATTAAGGGCACCGGACTTGGATTTGGTCTCGGTTCTGGCTATGACTTTCCACTTACCCGGAATTGGAGCGCGGATCCACTTCGGGCCAGCTCAGGCGGCGTTTGCAGAAGGCCAGCGGCGGACGAGGCGGCGGATCCGGTTGATGCAGTGGCGAATTGCGTTGCCTGAAGGATCCGGTGCGCGGTGGAGCCAGGCATTCCAATGCCCGCGACTGGCGACGCGACTGGGGCGTGCCACCTGGCCCAACGGAGCCGGATGTCGAGGGACTGCCGGGTCCCGCGGCACCACCTGGTATTTTGGGGTAACCTTTTGGGAAAAAAATTAGAAGGGGTAAAAGCATGAGCTGGTGAGCAAAAGTTATTATACTTATTTACTCTAATATGGTTTGTATTTGGTTTGACTTCAATATAAAAATAATATAAATTTTTGAAGATGTGCTAACTACATATATGCAAAGGCATAAAGAAAATAGACCCATGTTTGTTTTCCCTTAGTTTTCTTTATGCTTCTGTGAACTTTCTTCACATCGAAATAAGAAGATTGAACAAAGTCGGACGAAAAGTTTGATCTTGGAAACTATTTGCCCTGTGCAATATCCTATAATTTCCCGCAACATGCAAATGTCTGTGGAGCACAGCTAGCTGATGGCCACGCTCACGGAAAGTCAGGTGTGTAAGGAACGCAGTCAAAGTCAATGTGGTGCGATGTGGTTCCGTGTGGTGCAGTGGTCCGTGCTGAAGGCAACGGTAGTGGCAACTGCAACGGCAATGCAACCGCAGCCCGCAACCTTGACATGCATCTGTGTGGGTCCTGTGGCTCCTGCAGCTGGTCCTGGTTGCCACTCCTGGCTGCCAAGGACTACGACGACGGTGGCAGAGAGTGCCTGTGGTGCGGGTTTCGGATGGAAATAGCTAACCATTGATGTGGCTATGAAAAGAATGCTTTTTTTTCTGGCCAAGTAGCGGTTGAGCCGGGCCAACTAAAAAATTGCAAAGAAAAGCAACGAAAGGAATACGAATATGCGCTCGAATTTCGGTTTGGTTTAAAAGTGTGCACAAGGCGTAAAGTCAAAGTTGGACTGCAGTGGACTGCGGAATTGGGAAAAGCGCTTACACACGTTGATGGGATATTTTTTTTTTTTTTTTGTTGCATGGAAACGACAATTCCCCGTTGGCAGCTGTTTGGCCAGGAAAAACCGCTCGTTCGCCGCTCGTGCAACAAGATAAGCCAATTTCAATTTTGATTCAAATGCTGCAGACGTCGGTGAATCAAAATCCCAGCCAAATGGCAAGTCAATGTCGTTGGCAATGGCAATGGCGATGGGCATGTGATGGCTATGGCGGAAAGTTCAGGATCCGGCGGTTTGTGGTCCTGCTATTCCTGCTCCTTCAACTGCTGATGCTGATGCTGATGCCACTGCTGCGTCTTGACATTTAAATGTGTTTGCATTTGCCAACTGCGATAGAAACAACAACCTTGTACATCGTTTAGCTTGGCAAACAAGTTTTGCATAGCCAAACGGAGCCAAAGCGGAAACGAAGCCGCACAAGAAGTCACATATGCATGCTGATTGCTTTCGCTTCGCCAGCTATCATACACTGAGAGAAACTAAAGCTGCACGAGCAAGTTTTGTATTTTCATATAAAAGATAGAAGATCATAATAATTGTGCTCTTATATCAGTAGATCAAATTTATTTGGCTTTAAATGTTATTTTTCAGCTAAACATATGCTATCAAATATTTTAAAACTCTGAAATATTTTTCTAGAATTTTTGTTCTTTGTGTAAGAACCACTATCAGCCACCAGAACCAACTGGCACCCCATTGCGGTGGTTTTGTCTGCACATTTGTTGATCCATATGCGAGAGGCGTTGCTGGCCAAAAACATTCGGCGATTGGGAAACTTTGGTCGCATTTGGCGGATGGCAAGACATGTAATGTAATTTTCATATTGAGACCCGATGACGATGGCGTCTGGCGGATTCAATAAACTTTTCCATGTTTACCATCTTTGCGGCACGCATACGCAAACAAATTGTTTTTTTTTTGGCCAAGTTATGGCAGCTGATGGAAAGTGAAAGTCAACTGAGAGCCAAGTTAAAGGTGTATCTTGGGCACTTTTTATGCGTACTTCTGTACAAGATTTCTCGATAAGTCCGGAGGGTTAAAACCACATCGGAAAACTCCATTAACAACTTAATTAAGGGCAAGCCAGCCAACCCATTCTTACTTTTTGCGAGTATATGACCTTTGGCAAGGCGTTTAAAAACCTTTAGCTTTTATATTGGAAAAAAATGAACAATATTTCAAACATGCAATAAAGAAACTTAAGTTCTTTTCAAATCATATATGGAAAAAAAACTAAATAAACTAACTAAATTAGAATGATTTAAATAGTAATTCTTTAAAATATGCTGTAAGCTATTAATTGTAATCGGATTAAAATAAATAAAATAACAAATATTTATTTTAAATGTATTTTCCCACATTTAAATAAAGTACATTAGTACATTTACCAAAAAAAAACACCATATTGTTATCAGAACTCACCCAGTAATGGATTGGTGGCATTTGGATTGCCGATTACCACCCCGCCGGAGGGGTAATTACTGCCGCACGTCGAAGATGCCACCACTCCGGTGGGCGGGGCAGGGGTGCCATAGACGCCCAGTCCGCTGCCGATGCTCGCCTGTTGCTGCAAGGGGGCGTGGCCATGTTGCTGCTGCTGCTGCTGTTGTTGTTGCTGCTGTTGCTGTTGTTGCTGCGGAAGTGACTGCTGCAATGGCTGCTGCGGAAACGGCACCTGCTGCTGCTGCAGCTGCTGCGGCTGGCCGGAAACGAGGCCGCCAGATGTGGCGCCTCCGATCCCCGACTGCTGTTCACTCGACTCCTGGCGGGAAAGCGAGAAGCGTCGATTGCCCAGGCCCAAACTCGAGATGCCACTTGTTACATATTGCTGCATGGAGCTGAGGAAACTCATGGCGGCATCTGGCTTTCTTATCTGGCTGGCTGGTAATTGGCTCAACTTGTTACTCCTCCTACTCCTCGTCGTTTTTTTTTTTTGCGAAATTAATCACTTGGAAACTTGCGCCCGGGATTTGCCTACCCCGATTATAAATTGGTCCAGACTTGCGCCGTTTTTCGCTTATCGAGACTCTGCAAGGATAAAGACGAAACGAGATGTTTGTTTAAGGTGGAAAACTTCTGCAATCCGCTGGAGAATGGTACTCAGCTATTTTTGGGCAATAATTGAATTTTGACCCCGGGACTTCAGCGGAATTATGTATGTATGTATTGTATGTAAACATTTTCGTTTTCAGACTAAAAGCAATTACAAAGTAGAAAAGCCAGACGAAGTGCTCTTCCAAACAAAAAAAAAAAATTAATTAAGCCAACTTGTTTGGCACTTTTATAGCCAGTGCATTCTGGGACTGTGATTCGAATCGAGTTCCCCAATGTCCCCGATTTCCGAGTCAGTCATTATATTTGTCTTTGATTCGTTTCGTCAGCAGTTTTGTTGACTTACCGCCCCGTCTCCTATTTGCTCATCCAAATTCTGTACAAATATCAAGGAGGCGGGCGAAAAAAAGGACGATTGCATTTAGGCACTGGTTCACTGCTCTATAGACATTCATCGATTGATTGAAGCGTCGTTTTGCTCACTTCAAGGCACAGCTCTTAATTAAATTTCTTTTGAAGTACGCCCCCAGTATCGCTGGCCTAATTAACCTTTAATCAGCTGAGCCTAATGAGCCGTTTTTGGATTCACGGCTAATCGATCTGCATGAATAATTGGGCGCAACGCACACACATTCAAGGTAACACAAGGACGAGTTGTCCTGGTCCATAAATTAGCCCACATATATGGCCTCGCACTAAATAATAACAATAATTATACGAGCGAAAATAAACGCTGGACCAAGCAGAAAAGTAGCTAATTAATTAGTTTGCCAGGTTTTGGCCCTCATTTATGGATGAGCAAATCGGCTGGCGAAAATGAAATTGCAAATTGAACACCAACAGTTTTGGGACCAGCTTTTCCCCCAGCCATCCAAACGTGACGGGCTTAGTTGTCCTTTTCCTTCCGTTGAAATTTCCATGGAAATGTATCCGGATAAAGGCTCTTGGGCCATTTCGTTTTGGCAATAAGAATGAAGTAGCTTAAACTTGGGTGGAAAGCGTAGAAAATTAAAGGATTTTATACTTGCAGAGCAAAGCCTTTCTAATCAAAAATATTATTTGCGAAATCTGTTTTATTGAATAGTTTAAAGCTCAAAGCTCTGGGCCTTATACTTAAATATTTAATATTCTAGCTATATATTTTTTAGTTAGAAATACAGAACTTTTTGTATTTCCTGTGCATTTAGCCACCTAGTAAATGAACAAATGAACTACTGGATACCAAAAATGCGAATAAATATGAAAATAAGCCATTCAACGTTTGTCATTCTCACATCGAGCCCATAATGTCATAATAGGATTTCGACGAGATCAATGACATTTCACGAACTATCTGTTGTTAAGCTGGTACACAATAAAATACTTGATTATTGTCAACCTTTTTACTGTCGTCATAAGAACAAAACTGATTAAATTCTCAACATTATCGTGGCTGGCAACACGCCGGATAGTGTAGTCGAGTACTCTCGGGGACAATGAAAGGTATTATGTGCTGTGCTGAGTGGCTTTAAATGCCATAAAAGCGAGCTGTGCCAGGATATGGCCTTAAATGGCCAGCAGTCATAGCAACTGGAACTAAAGTTGGCCAACAACTCGCATCCAGCAAAAACAATGGCCAAAACAGCGATGATATTGCGATGTGTAAGCCACTGCGTTCGTGGGCGTAATCAGCGCATTCATGCATGGTGCCATCTCTCTCTCTAAGCGGTACACCCGTCTCTTTCTAGGCGGCATTAGCTTCCGCATGTTATCCTGCTTACAACTGGTGCCATAATTAGCGGACTCTGAAAATAATTTGCAAACCATTTTTGTTATCTCATTGTAGTATCTGTGTGTGTGGCTGGGTTTATTGGGTTTTCGTTTTGCTTGCCCAAAAGCGCTAAAAATAAATCAACCAACACACAAAAGTTGATTTATATGGTGCACGTAAATTTGCCATTAAGCGACAGACAAATGTATTGCAATTAAATGAAATGGAAGCGGAGCCACAACAGCAACAGCTGCCCACCACCACCTATAGATATATACATAGATAGATATAGCCACATGCATGTGTGTGAAGGAAAGGGGCCATAAATACGCAGCCAACTTGGCTTTAATTAAGATTAATTAGTCACTGGCCAAGTCATTGTGCCATGTGTGAGTTACTAGGTGGCTAAATGCACAGAAAATACGAAATTTTCTGTATTTCTCACTAAAATATTTGTTATGCCACCTTGAAGAGCTCTCTGTGCCAATAGAACCCTTCCATATATAGAACATAAAAAACGTAATTAATCGTCATTTAACCACATATTTTTTCAGTGCACTAATGTAAGCCATAAAGGAAGGCCACATGCCATTTCCTTTCCGCTGTTGCTTCAATCTATTTAGTTTTTATTAATGATTGCGCATACGACATGTGGACCAAGTGAGAAGAAGTGGTGCCTGCGTGGGTTTTCGTTTGCCGTCAGCAACCCTTGTTCGACAAAAGTTTTCTTCGTTCGCGGGGGTAAAAAACTAAATTAAATGTGGATTGCACTAATGTGACTTCCCGAATGCTCTGAAGAGCTGTCACAACACAGCGCTCTACATCAACTCGCAGTAATTATCGTTTTTTGTGCCCCAAAATGAACTGAGACAAGGGTCTAGTCAATTTTAGACACATTTTGTGAGCTGATTTGGTTGCCATGCATAATTTGAAAACCATCCACCCACCTGTGCAAACAATCCTGCGGTAGCAAGTTGCACACAAAAAGTTGCGAAAACCAAATAGAAGGCGGAAAATTGAAAAACACCCTCGTGGATTTTAGCAAGAAGAATTTTAAATACGCTAACCAAAGCTTGAAAGATTGTAATTGTATGAAGCGAAGATGAATAATAAATTAATCCCTAATATGGGGTATCCTTGAGCAGGAAATAAATATAAATGCAGGGTGTTTGAAATTTTAATGTTTCATCATATACCTTATATCACAAAAGCCACAGCTATAAATAAGCTGTGTAAAAAACGCAGAGTCCCCCAAAAAACGAAAGGAATTCGCGCACACCCGCAAAAAAAAAGCAATTGTAAGGCAATTTCAAAGGCAAAATTATTATGTCGCTTTATGTCATTTTTTTTCGCGAAAGCCAAGTTTTTTCCAGGCAACTGGCAGATGAATGTGTTGCGCATACCGCTGAAAAAAAAAAAAAACGTGAAGATGGGGGTGAAGTTCAGGATGTTTTTGGGGCGCCGAATATGGGGATTTTAGGGTGCACGGTTGTACGTGAAAATGACAAAGCAGCTGCTCAACAACAAACGGCAACGCATGCTCTGGCATAAAATTTATTTTTCACTCCTGGCCCGCACATGATATGTGGCTTTAAATATCTGCCAGAAAAAGAAAGGAACGAACGTAGAAAAGCCAGTAAACCGACATGAAAAAAATCCGGAGAAAAAAAGTCGTTTACATTGCGGCAGATATTCCAGATTCGACATCTCAAAAGGCAAAAATTGCCATGGCTTGGGCTAAAAACTGAGCCAAACAAATGTGTGGCATTCAAATGTCTTCCTTAGTTGTGTGTGTGTGCGTGGGCGTGGCAAAACATAAATTATTTTACGCACGGGCTGACACCGAAATTCAGGGAGCGAAACGGCCTTAACAATGCTGCAATTGTGGCCAAATATAATTTAATTGCCAGCGGCAACTGTGGCAACCAGCCAGGTTAATAGCAACCAATAATGGTAATAATTATGGCTTTAACAGCAGGAACCATGGCCATTAGCAACCGTATTGTTCAAAAAATAAACATAATTAAAATGTTTCTTTAGAAACCACATGCCATTTTTAATGACAGGGATGGATAATAAATTTAGAAAAAAATATTCATAAAAATAATAATTTCTAAGCACAACTTGAAACTTTAAAGTACAAGTATTCATCTTTTTTACAGCTGTTTGCAATTGTTTTCTGTTTCTGAAAAGATAGAAAACTATTGTTGTACTTTCCGTAATAAAGCCATTGAAAAGTGATGAAAGGTGATGCGATAAGCATGAATTGCATTAAACGTGATGCAAAAAAATTGCATCCACCACAGAGACCAGAAAACGAGGGATTTTGTGTCCGCCCACAGGGATTTCTCGTTTTTCCGCTTCATCAGTATTGGCATCATCATCAGCACCATCGTCATCACCATAAATCACAAAAGTGCAGCATATGCATCGCAATCCGCACTTTCCCTGCCCCCCACCCTCGATCATTGTTTGCTTTGGCAATTTGTAGTCAGCATGTTGCCGGGCCGAAAAGCAAGGACTCGAGCTCTATTTCTCTGTCAAATGCAATAAACCAGAGATCCTTCTGTGTGTGAGTGTGTGTGTGTGGGCACTATAAGATGTCTGGTGAGGAACAGCAACTACAGCAGCAGGACTAACTGGCCAGGACAATGGGCAAAAGGGGCCATGAGTAATGGGCATCGAGCATGCAAAAGTGCCGAACTGAACGAACTGAAAGGCCGTAGAAGGAGTTCCCTTTGATAAATGCGCCCAAGAAGGGTCACCTGCCTTGTGCAGCTGTCTGTTAAATTGCTTAATTTGTTAGGGCGCAAAACAGAGAGCAGAGGGAAAACACAAGCGTTACACGCAATCCTGCGAACAACGGGGCGTATGGGCAATTTGCGCAAATGCAACAGAAATTCAATTAACTTGCTGGATTTGCGGCTATCAATTACACAGGTTTTGCCATCAAAACACGCTGCACTTATGGCGGATGCGAGAAATCAAGCAGAAACCTTTGGCCAATCGTCCTTAAGATTAACCAGTCAGGGGGGAAATCGACAGAAGATCTCAAGACTCGAGCACTTTCCACTTTCACACAGAAACTTTAATGCAAGTTTTGTGTACTGAAAGGGATCTAATTAAATATGCCTCGCCTTTCAATCCAAATTTCCATATGTAAGGGGTTTTCTCACCCTTCCATCTCCATCTCAAGTCTAAGGGGACCATGGAATGGCCAATTAAAACTATCAAATTACGTATAAGCCTAGCGAGGCGTACGCAGGCTGCCTAATTAGACGCAGGTCTTGAGCAAAACTCAAGTAAGGCATCTTACAAGGTACACTCAAAGAAATTAGCTTATAATTCAACAATACTAATTTAGGCATTCATTTTGATGCCAAACGGAAAAGTCAAAGATATTTTATCTTCGTACAACTGTTCTACTTATTCAAAAAATATTTAAAATATATCATATACTTCAAATTTCTCTCAGTGTTCTCCCACTCCCAGAGGACACTGGATCCATCCATTGACTATATTTGCGGTGGCGCAAAAATGTTTTTGCCAATGAGGAATGTGTGGCCCTGGAAATTGGAGGCGCGTCACACACATACGCATGCATAATTAATGAGCCTTGTGTGTGTGCGTGTGTGTGTGTGTGTGTGTGTGTGTGCGTGCTATGTGTGTCCTATTTCGGCTAATTGTGAAGTGTGGCCTAAACCACGAAGTGGCTGTAGCGACACACAGGCCGAGTCAACGTTTAATTGTCGCCTTTGATATTGCAACAATTTGAAAGTGCTTGCCGCTTGAACACCCCTGCCACAGATGCTTTGGCCGCCTTTAATTACAAATTCCAAGCATGCTCGCCTCATTCAAAATCGATGGGAAAATTACGCCTGCACTTGTTCGTACTGGTTGTGGCCCCAAAACTAAGTACAAACTTTCGATAAACTCTTTATGCTGCTAATTAATGCATAATATTGGCTAAATTCTGTGAGGCACTGGCCATGCAAGTTTTAAAAGTTTTGGATAAAGAGCATAAGACTTAATGAGTAAATAGTCATTATTTTAAAATTTTAATAGGAATATTGTACAAGTCTTGAAATTGTTACATGAAGAAGTTTGTAAAGCAGTAACTATGAAATCCTTTCCCGAATTCATCGATTTCTCATTTTTAGAAAGGACTTGCTTTCTTATTTATTTAAGAGTTGGTTTTCAAACCATTTTAAGGCCTCTTTAATATTGGCTTTCAGTTTGATTTAAATATTTTTTTATATTAATTGGCCTTTTAGCGTTTAGTACCCCCAAAATATCTCAACCCTTTCAATTTCCACCCCCCACCTCTTGACCATGTGCGCTGAACTTGAAAGTCACCTTGCCTTTGTTTGATGCGTTTTTTGACGCCAATCAACGCCATGGGGAGTGCTAATGGTTGAGCTCCCTCCAAAATAAATGTGTGTATGGGTCGAGCAGCGCTTTGTTTGGCTTTGACATGTCAAATAGCGAACAACAAAAGTGGGGGCAAAGGAACGAAGATGTTGCAGTAGCACCAGCAGCTTCCACAGCTCAACATTGTTGCAAATTACAAGAAAATCCAAAACGGCTCAATGCACAACATCTCCTGGGGACACAAGGGGATTCGGGGTTGGGGGGGCATGACAGACTGGCGGGGAGTGGGGAGAAGATGGGTTATGGTTCTGCCAGACGTTCAATGTTTCCAACTCGTTGAGCTCGGCTTTAAGTTCATTTTTACTGGGTTAGCAAAGGACCATCATAAAAATTGCTTTTCAGCTTCTGCTCCATGGTGTTCTGGATTTTTTCTCCATTGGCCTTTATGCCGACCGGGTTTATTGTTTGCTTTCATTGCGTTTTGTATTAACCCATTCCCGTTTGCCCCGTTCAAAGTACAAAGTCTGCAATTAAGGGCGCCGCAGCTTATTTACGAACTTGGCCGGCGTACGCGGCGTATGCGCAATGCACACACCGCGTTGCGGGGCAATGAAAATGTATTTTTGTACTGCACATTCAGGCTTTTGTTTGCTTAAATGCTTGGTAATTAAAACGTGTTGCTGCCAGTGGTACAGTGCGCAATTTTCGCAAACTATGTGGGATTTTTGCTAAGGTCAGGTGCATTCTGCCACTCGAAATGCCAGTCAGACTTAAATGGGAAACTAATTTCGCACAATGTTTGCTTTAAGCCAAATTATTTTATTTTACCTAACCAACGTTAAAATGCAATTATTCCAGCAGCATTTTAAGTATCACTATGTTTTGGCTAACTAACGTTTAAGTTAATTGCTTAAAGCTAACTGAATTAAAGTTTCTTTGAGGGAGGCAGTAATTCCCTTGGTAAAATATCCTTTAACATTTCTGTGACCAACCATTAGCCGATTGGCGGCGAAATTCCGCTTAAAGAGGGGCTTGGTTCGTGCCCAAGTAATCTGTATTTCATTCCCCATTCGTTTTTTATGATTTATTTTCGTTAAGGACCCTTCATTTTTGTTGTGCTGTTCGGCCCTCATATACATTTTTCATTATTCTGTTTTCCACATATATATATTGGCCATGTATTTTTATGTGACGAAATGCCTGGTGGCATTCGGTTGGCACGGCGATGTCAACAGAACGTTAAGCGGGATTAGGACCGCCGCTTTGCGCTTTTGTTTTTCCGAATGTCGCCAACATCATCAACAAGGTGACATAAGAGGAGTGAACAAATAAAATCCAAAAAAAAAAAGAGAAGAAGGCACAAGATTGCGCCTCACATCCTAACGCTCTTAACGTGGCCATATTTTGCATATGGCTTTAATGGCGGCTTAGCAGCGTAAAAATAGCAAAAGTCGCTAAAACGTCGGATGACTGGATGTGTGGGTGGGATGGTGGCGAAAACAAGGCCAAGACAAAGGAAGATACTCGCACAAAAGTGGCCCTTGTAGCGACAGCTTTGTTGTCTGGATGCCGCACGCAGCTCGAGGCAGTCAAAATGCGCAGGAAACTTTGGCCCAAGAAAGCGGTGGCAAGTTGCTGAGTAGGCAGGCAAAATGGGTTAAGGATGGGCGGTTTGGGGCAATTGCTACTGTCAGCTGAGCAAAGTTTTTAATTAAAATAACCGAGCAATAAAACAGCGGAACGAACACACACACACACACATTTGCACGCACTGAAAAAGGGAGCCATGTTAAATGGTAAATTAGCAGGCGACAACTTCTCCTGGTCACATGCATAACGTATACGCCATGGTGGCCCTGTCCTGCGACGCAATTAAAATTTAACAGCACCCGACGCATTTCGTTGCCTATTTCTTACTTTGTTTCCCATTCAACAGTACGTCCTCTGAATATTTATTGTGGCAAAGGTCAATGCTATGGCCTTGAACCCTTTGCCCCGCAAACACGCTCAAAGCGACCACTCGAAGGTCTGAAATTTGCGAGGGCTTCACGCTTGGTCAGACAATAGCTAAAACGTCAGGGGGACTCATTAAAAAAACATAATTCAAGCCGCACTCCAACGGCCTGCAGTTAAAAGCTATCGCAATGCATAATGATAATTGTCCGAGCGAAAAACAGTATTCCGTAGTAAATTGAAATTGCTCGGACAAACTTGGATTTAAGCGAAGTGCGGCGGAAAATGCAAAAAACAAAAAAAAAATTCACAGACTGTCAGGATGGGAAAAGGAAAAGCGTGATGATGCGTTGGCGTGCGGCTCGCAGCTCTGCAGCAAGATTGATTGATGACATGACGTCAATTTGCCAGAGCCACTCAGTCTCGGTCCGCCTGAAACCTCCAGCTACATGAATGCAAAGGGATCCAGGATCCAGGACCCAATGTGCCCAACCACCAGGGGCGTGACCAGCGACATGGGCCTCGACCATGGCGATGACGATGAAAAGACAATGAAAAAGGCATTAAAACTGCGGTCGGACCGAGGCTAAATATTATCACTCCTGGCGGGATGAGGGATGATGTGCCACACGGGGGCGTCCTTGCGGTGCATGTTATGGTCTGTTTGTGGGCGTGGCATTTGGATATAATAATAAACACAACTAAGGCCCGTGGAGCGAGCTAACGAAGTTGGGTGTTGTTTTAATGACGCAGGTCGAAAAAGTAGAAAAGGCCAAAGGAAAACATTTAAAGATAGAATCATCAAATGTGTACATATACCAAAGAGAACTATAGCTATATCTATAACTATATTCCCGTATTTGATAAGTCAACGTAATTACATATTTAATATATATGGTTCAATTATGAAATCCTTCAAATCAGCATAGTTTTTTCAACAATAATCTTTTAATTCAACCCTACTAATGAGATAATTCCACCGGACTACCTCATTTTCCTGTCCATTACCAGCAATCATTATAATAACGATAACTCCGCTGTTTATTATCCTCATAGGCTAGCGTTATGCATGATTAATAAAGTTGGCATTCGTTATGGTTGTTTTCCCCCCTCTGTCGTCCCGTGACTGCCAACAAAATTATGCATAATTGGTGTCACTGTCACCCGGACCGGCAGCCCACTCGTGTCCCAACAGGGACAAGGACATCGAAGCCCGGGGACCATCGCACCCATGCGGCGGCTACCTTAATTTAAAACAAAAACATTTCGGCGCAGCAGAGAGACACATTCCTGCGGGTGTTTAATGAACATTTTCCCACACACACACACCTTGAAAATTATGCCAAAATAAATTAAAGTTTCATGTGGGCAGCCAAACAACTTTACTGTTTCAGGGTTTGTTGCCACGCTCACAAAAAAAAAAAACTGAAGAAAAAGACCTAGGAAGCCCATTAAATGCGAAATAAAAACCCGTATAGTAAAAATGAAATTTTAAACACATACCGTTGGCGCAAACAATTCGATGGCACGAGAAATGGGGCATCATCAGAGCAACAGTATTGAGTTGAGTTGTCCTTGCTGGGGACTAGCGAGTCTACTACATCATGTTGGCATGCGGGGCACGTCCGCTAATGCTGCGACTGCAAAGATAAAAACCAAGATATAAAGCATAAAAATCGGCCCGGCAATTACTTCAAGTGATGGCTTTCTAATTTAGGGCTTAATTTGTGTGGATTTAAGGCGCGGTGCGGCAGCAAATATTTTTTTAAGCCCGGCCATCAAATGGCGCCGACAAAGGCACTGTGCAGGTAAGGAATTCGCAACACTTTATGGACGGACGGGCCAAAAATACCGTGATACCCGTCGGGCACGTTACGTATACGCCCCCAATGACATGTACATAAATTTAATGCTAGAAATGCTTCGCTCGACACGACTCGACCCTGTGTGTCTGTGGATCCGTTCTGGGTGCCTCTTATTTTCGTCCTTTTTTTGCCCAGCGTCCCTACTCGCACACACACACAGACACACACATACACACACCGTCTTATTCGCTGTCGTCGGCGTAACATTTCCGCTTTCGGTTGCATGAGTATCCGTTTCCGTTTTGCTGAGGCCACGCACTTAACTTGGTCCGCCATTCGTGTCCAAAAATAAAGTAAATTAGAGTGCGCGACTCCCAGTTCGAGTTCGTTTTTTATCCCATTAATTGTGTTTGCCTGTTTCAGATTGAGGGTGCTCCTCGAAGGGCAGCCAAAATCCATGTTTGATTGCCTTGGCAGCGGAAAGGTTGACGGAATGGGATTGGAGGATTGTCGAGATTGGAATTTGGTGGAATTCAAAGCGGCGAATAACTCAAATGCACTCTACATTTCAACATTTCTCTTATACATTTAAAGCAATTGGGGAAAATTTAATATTTCAAATATTCTTGAAATTAATTCATTCCCATTTTCAAAATCCAATCTGAGCGCAAATGGAATGAAAAGAAATGGAAATTCAATCTGCAAATGGATTTCATATCCATTATTATTTAGACTTTAAAACTATAAATAATTAAGTAGCCAGTTTGTTTTCTGCGAAAATTTCCACTGTAAAGCTTTAAGTACATAAAATACAAGTATATATAAAATTATTGTTTATTTTCAATTATAAATGCGTAATGCAATCTTAATCAAATTGTAATTGAATTATTCAAGCACCAATATATTTATTTGATTTTTCTTTAGCCTGGGGCCACAAAATCAAATGTTATGCAGTTTTCTCTTTAAATCAAATTTAAGTTGCATCTTAACACTTTTAATTACATAATTGAAGGAAATTGGCTCAAGGACTTAGAGAAGCCCGATGATCAAAATAAGTCAGTGTAATTAATTTCCTTTCGCAAATCAAATCAAGCATCTGCTGTGAATATTTATGGGCAAGCTGAGCTGAGCTGTGCTGAATATCCTTTTCATATACCCCATCACAATACTGTCAGAGTTCGGATTTAAAGCTGGCGTTTTGTCCTTGGCGAGAAACGTTTTCCATTGGCAACTGAAAAGTCAAATCAATGCCACAGGCAGAGCCGGCATGACACAAAACACAAATGCAGAACAACAATGTGTGTTGCTGTTGCATGCTTCGATGTTGCTGCTGCAGCTCGGGATGTGGCCGTTGTCCCAGGCAATTGCACATGCCGAAGCGAATTTGGAACGGCTGAAAGTGCTCAGCAGGACAGCGGACCTGCAGGGCAGCAAAAATAGATAGCCCGTTGACCAGCTCACTTGGCCCTGGATGGAGAGGGGGGATATGAGGCAGGACAATGCAAATGGAAATGTGCAACGCAGCGCGGCATACAAAGCGGGGCTACAAAACGACAGGACTGTCAAAGTGACGACCGGCCTTTTAACTGGACTCTCGCTGGACTTTCACTGGACGACTGGACGATGGCATCGCCGATGGCCATGTGCCACTGCCAGCTGTATTTGCACTAAAAGCTTTTGTTAATGGTTGCGTCAATATTTTGCCACGCTTTAATAACAGTGAAAACCGGCAGCGAAACCGGAGAACCAAAAAAAAAAAACGGAAATCGCAAAATGAGAAATAAAATCGAAAACGAAAAGGAAAATACAAAATGAAAGCCACAAAAAGCGCTAAATTCACTTTCTGCATTTGACGAATGGATTCGAATACCAAATATGAATGTAACCCGTGTCGAAATGGGTGAAGCCCGGCAAAAACCACATAAATTCATTTGGCATGCTAACCCCTTTTTCCAGGGTCATACATACAATTTTTAGCAACATCTAACCAAGTTGCCTCTCACTTTAGCCTTTTCACTTTACCAGCCAGCATTTACACAATATAAACTTTGCACGTACAATCGTCGCACATACGGATCGTCAGTATTCGCACATACCTTTCGGATGGCCAGGGTGGCCAGGATATTGGCATTTCGGGCACGTAAAACATCAACGCATAAATACAACAAAAAAAGAAGGCAAACAAGGACTCGACTCGCCCAGCTGAAGTTGAGCCTGTCGAACAGACGGCTAAGAAATGGCGTCCGCCGATCAAAAGACAACACAATGTGCCGCAAATGCGATGCCAAGGCGGCGCCACAACATGTTGAATTCATCGAATCGAACACGTAGGCGGGTGACTGATTGGACTACAAGGATACAAGGATGCGGAGTGCATCCGATTGGAACTGGTTCCCAGTTGCAGACAGCGAGCGCTTGAGGATTCATTGAACTGGAGCACAGATTGAAATTGCAGCACCTTAGTTTTCGAATGGGGCCACTTTATTTGTAGCAAGGAGCAGGCTGCTTTCATTTATAAAAAATTAAAATATTTTATAACATAAAGGTAACTATGCCCGGTCAATTTCCTTTGCTAAACTATGGCCAATCAAATCACCTGGTAAATCCCCTTAGACATTTTGTGCTCCACCTGTTTTACTTTTTTTTTTCTTTGGCAAGCCTATGGCATATGTCAATATTTAGAGCTCTTCGATTGTTGGTTATCCTCTTTAGCCGGCTTTTTCTACCATTTCCATTTCGGTTTTCTGTTTGCTACGCTTTGGGGAAATTCAATTTGTTATAATTTGAAAATTTCATTTTTCGTTATGTAAATGCGCTCGATAAGCCACACAGAGAAAATAAAAGGAGAACACATGACCAGGCCAAAAAAAAAAAGCATGGATGAGGTGTGGCAGAAGCCAAGGAGTTGCTGCCGCAGAAAACCAATTTTGTGGCAGCTTAAATGTCAATGGCATTCATCCACGATTTCTCGGTTATGGCAATCGGTATTAGTTGCTGCCACCAAGTGTTATAGTCGCTATATGCTGTTGGCTATAAATAGAGCGGCACGTTTCGTTTATTTTTAGCCCTTTGGGCGTGTCGTCGTTGCCTCAGGCTTAGCCATAAAAATAAAGTTTTGTTTGTGGGCAGCTAGAAACAAATTGCAAACAATAAAGCGACAGGCATAGGGTCCACCCACACACATCCATGCCAAACTCCCCAATCAGGTGCCAAAAACTTGAGAGTCGTCCTGCCTGGCAAATTGTCAATGAATCGCCCTCTGGGAAAGATGTTGTCCATGCCAGCTCAATCGATTGTTTTTTACCTTTAGCAAAGTTCTTCGTATTTGCTTTTGTTAATGGCGCCCGTTGATTCGAGCATCCAGAGTCGTGTCCTTGTTCAAGTCTGCTCTCTGCTAATTTAATGAAATTCGATTTCATTGTCTGCCACACTTTTGCCAAAATGACCGTCATAAGTTTTTGCCCAAAATGCCCAACATGCCCTAGGAATAATGTTTGTATAAGTCGCTGTTATTGGTTTCAATACTGTGCATCATGGCGTATGATTAATGTGCACAAATCGCGTTAAAGCCTTTCACAGACCTTCGAATATAACCTAATCCACTGCTGGCTTTTTATGGACTCCGAACTTCTATCTGCCGCATAAAAAGATACGATTATTATTACGATTGGGATGTGCACAATTGCGAGCAACGAAATTATCTGGAAGCTAAAGGGAATTTTCGCTCAATAACTCAATCAGATTTCGACACATGAGATACACACACACACACATACACAACAACTGGAGGATTGAAACATTTTGATGCATTGCCCAGGCCAAACGAAAAACAACAACCAATTGATATATTATAGAGACTGAAGGCAATTGAGGATGTGTTTTTTAATACCCTAAATAAAGCACCAAAAATGAAAACATTCAAAAGTGACTATATCTGATATATATTCATTTAATTCTTTAACTCTGAAGTTGTTGAACAAGAGTCCTTTGCCCCTTTAATTTAGCCCATTTCAAGGAGTTTAAACTTAAAAACTTTTACAACCTCGTTTGCCAGCTCGGAAACTTTAAGACCATTTTGGTGTAAACACGACTCTCCCCAGCGAATAACAAACATCGTAAAAACGCCATACTACCCACAGTTAGTGTAATAAAAGCGTGTTTCCTCAGCTCTCCTTTCGTCCATATCACGTATATATATTACAAAATCGATGAATCAAAGTAAATTACCAGAAATAAATGAGATAAAATATGTGTACGCTTGTGCTTGTGCTGCCTGAAAATGGTGGGGCGGAGCCCAGGTGAGCTGGTCAGCATTTCAGTTGGTATATTAGCAAACTGGCAGCTTGGGGTTTCCTGCTTTTATTTTCCTTTCTTTTTTTATTTTTTGATTTAGCTAAGCCAAAAGCGGGACAGGATAAGCCCGACTAGTTGACCTGGCAGCAAGAACAGCGGTTATCGCAGGGGCTTGGCCCCATGTTAAGTTCTCCTCTGGTTGGTAAATGCCACTAAAAATGGTGTGGTATCACACGTTACTCAAACGAGCACACACACACACTCATACACTCACTCACACTCTTGCCACAGGAAATTGAAAAACTTGTATATGCTCGACTTCCGTTTCAGCTGCTTTCGAGCTCGAGTTGAGTGTGCTAACTAATTTAATAAGGCAACGCGACGTGGCCACTTTTAACCAACAGCAATAAGTAGCATGGAAAATTAGCTTAAGATCTATATAGAGTAGAAGCCCAACATAATTTAACCAGCTTTTTGTCATACAATTGCCTAATGTTTATACTTTTTTCCTTAAACAAAATCTACAATACTTTTGGTTCTGTGTATTTGGGGCACATGTGCAGGTTACACCCACTGCCCCCAAATTGCCACTCTATTCTTCGCCAAGTTCTTTTGTTGCTCTCTAAACTTGTTCGTCAGAGTAATCATATAAATATTCCTTTGTAAGTGTGTTAGTTGCGATGAATGTGTGTGTGAGTGCGTGCCAAAAAACTTTTGCGTGTCGGGTGTTTATTAAAAACTTGGCCTACTTTCACCCACGCACTTCACAGCCATTTTTATGTACAATACATAAATATTACTTTTGTCTGGCCAGCAAACTGCGATTCACGGCCATTCCGCAATGCGTTCGTGTTTAATTCTGCTGAATTTAATAATAATTTCTAGCACTTTTATGAATATTTCAGAAATTGAATACTAGCAACACCTTTAAATGAGCTTTGCTTGTTGACGACGTGACTTTAATGAGCTCAGGAAACGCCCTGGAGCTTTGGCAGTCAGACAGGGCAGCTGAGCTTATTGTTTTGCCAGGAGCTACCGGCTGGACTTTGACCAGGAAAATACACTTAAAAAAATTTAGTTAAAACAACTGCACATAACATCAAAGGATTCGGGTGATGCAAGTCAGATAGCAATAAAAGTGAATTCCCATTTAAATCAACTTTTAGCCAACTTGTTTCTTCTACTGTAACCCCAATGGGGACTTAGGGAAACTTAGCTGTGGAGTTCCCGCGGGCGGAGTCCACCTATGCACACATCATTATTATTATGTGCCCCAGTTTGAGCTGCCCAGTGGAGCTGGTTCCTTGCTGTTTAATTTATCGCCCAACCGGCTAAATATGTTTGCTTTGCTCGCTCCTTTGGCTCCACCGCTTCTGCTGCCCTTCGCCGGCTAGCTATTATGGGCATAATAAACTCATTAAAATGCACCGGGTCGGACAACTGGTGAGCTGGAGCGCTGGAGAGCTGTCAATACAGACTTGGCCATGGGCCAGTCCATATGGCCGAGTGGTTCGCCTTGACGGCTTTTGTGGCCTGCATACGCATACGCACCGTTGGCCCACGGCCATTCCTGTCCTCAATGGCCATCTACATAGCCGTGTCTCCCCTTTCAGCCGTTGTGTTTACATTTGATGGGCTCAAAGCGTTGTCGTGGTTCTTCCCAACCCCCTCTGTGGAAAATTGGGTCAATGTGCTTTGAACTGATTAGTGTCAGTCTAGTGGCAGTGGCCCGTTTCCTGGCCACAACCTGATCAAGGGCTTTTGGCTTAAAGCGGCCAACACTCGGCGGTTGTCTGAAGTTTTTGGCCAGCCTCATCACGTCGCTTAAAGCCATATGTATGGATATTATCATGCATAAATTCGGCAACAAAATCGATAAGGACATTGCGGTCCTGCCGAATTGAGGGTGATGGCTCGTAAATTATGCCACGCCCCTGCCATAACGAGGCTAATAATTCAGGGAATAATTCCCGCCACCATTTTCCCTTCTGATTTCTCTTTCAGCTTGTTTGTTTGTTTGTTGGTTCTTGGTTTGTTGCATGATTATTTTCCTGTTGATGTTTTGAAGCCCAAAGCCCAAAAGGTTTTATATAAAATTTGCCTCTTTTATTTATACGGGGTAACCTAATCCCTTGTAACAGATTTCTTTATATTTACCAAAAATATACCTTTTTTAGAAGTTCTATTAATATTACGCATATTTATTTAAGCCCTCAGACTGCCCACATACCAAATCCGTCTGGACCAACCCGTCGGCAACGTGAAAACTTGCAAATTCAATGTTTGTTTCGTCCGATTTTTTGTGAAACAAATTTTGTTCGGCAACTTCATTTCGTACCGTTTATTGACAGCGACAACTGACAAACAATGAATGACAAACGGTCGCCCAACAAAGGCAAATTCAGGCAGCCAAATAGCACCAGCACGCTGTAACTTTTTATCAAGTTATTAACTTATCTAATTCGATTATGGCCGTGAGCGGGTGTCGCTGTGTGCCCCGTTGTGTATGTATGTTGCTGCCTTTATGTCTGTGTGCCGTGCAGCAGGTCCTGGAGATCCTGGTGGCAGCCTGTTCGTGTCAGGAGCACCGGCACCGGCAATGGCAATGGCAACGTTTACGTAGCAAGCAATTCAATTAGAAATGCGGTAGCAACGCCAGAAACAAAAACAACACTCAAAATGGCTGCCTAGACAAACAGAGAAAATGAAAAGGACAAAGGCAACGGAGGAGCGGGCAGAGGGGCGGTGTCGGTCCGGGTGTTTCAGCAAAAGGACGACTGACAGACAGGCTCTATCAAAAAAATGGTAAGCAACAGACTGGCAGGCAGACAGCCAAGGACGCAGCAGAACTCGCGACTCGTTTATGCGGAAGCTGCTTTACGATAATGGCTTAAACGGTCTGGAAGTGATTCCATAGGATATTCTATAGGATAGGATATTTACAGGATATTTGCCATTACTTTTAAACTACCTTAATTATTGCTAATATTAAGATCTCGATACTGTATCTTTTCAGTAAAATGCAAATAAGTGATATGCAAAAGAAATTTGTATCTATTTATTGTATATTATGACACTTTTTTTAAGGTATTTTAATTTTGAAAACCAACAATAATAAGTGCGCCGCACAAACATCTCGAAAAACACATGCTCTTTAATGGACAACCATTTGCCTGCTCCGAAATATGCCTGCTAAAATGAGCAATCTCCCGCATTCCACATTCAGATTTACAAATTACCAAAGCACAATTCTGTAACACAAACAAACACAATCGAGGGAAAATAAATAAATATTATGTGTGTTTATCTCCTTCTAGCGACGCTGTCGTAGCTCGTCTATGTCAGTTAAATTTTTATGTTTTTGTTGTCAAAGCCCATTAAACTGTCTTCGTGTTGGTCCTTTAGTCCTTTTGGGCCCCCCTCAGCCACCAGGCCAAAATCGAGAGACAAAGGGAAAAAAATGAAATGGAGGTAAAAAAAAAGTTGGCCATTTGTCTGGCGCTTGCTTTTGTCAGTTATAAAGTTTTAACCTTTATGGAGTGCTGAGCGTGACCAACATATAGCACATAAATATGCAGGCCATACTATATGTATATATGCCAAAACCTCACAAGTAAACCGAATTTCAGCTATAAGCGAGCAGAGAAAGTCAGATTAAGTCGGCCAAGAAAGTTATGATACAGAAAATGATACCATTAGGTCCAAAGAAAAGATTTATTTGCGAACCACAGTCTAGACGAGTGGAAAATAATTGCTACAAAGTATTTGAGCAAGTTAATAACATATATAGAATGTTATTAGTAAAATTAATGACAATTTAAATGACAATGCCCTCTTAAAGGACTCGTGAATAAACAATGCCCAATTTGTTTGCCTTTTTTGAATGGCATTCCATTGTCCTGCGCCTGCAAATTGATTTGCCAAGGATCGCGAAGAGCAACAAAAATGGCCAAAATATGATAACAACAAATTGATGGACAATGGCTGCTGCTCCAGTTTCTGGCCAGCATTTGACCATCGCAATCGCAATCGCCATCGCCATCGAGAGTTTTCCAATCAAACTTGTACTTGGGCCAACGTTATTGAAAGCAGCTTAATGCGCATGTAAGCTGTCCATTATTCCCCGACATGTTCGTGCCAACAGAAGCATTCAAATTTTGGCCAGTAGGTGTGGCCCGAGGTCGAGATTGGTAGCATGTATTGGGTGATTGGGGGTTTGGGGGGCCTTTTGCTCATGCATTATGCGCATTGTTTGTCAACTGACAAAAGCAACTTTTATGTTGTTCAAAATTTGGTTATCAGCTTGGCAAGAAAAGAAATAAAATAAGCAGGAGACTACCACAGGGATTGGGACAGGGGGGGATTCACAGGATTTTCCAGGAATGGGACGCATAAATCACGCAAACTGGCTTGTAGGGGGGTGTGCAGGGGGGGGGACGAAAGGTGCCTGTCCTGTCGTACGTGTAACTGCATAAATATGATTGATATCGGCCCGATGGCCAGGACCTTGTAGCTTTCCCACGGCAAAAACAACTTCAATTACCATGGAATGGTGAGAGGGATGTAGGGGTACAACGTCTATATCATCGGCCTTTGGCAACAACTTTGGAACACCATAAATGCCTAAAATGTCGCATTGTTGCGCTTGGATTGTGACGAATAAAAGCGAGACAATAGGCCCAAAGGCGCGTCCTTTGAGCAGGAGCGAGGTGGGATTGGGTGCTCTGTCATTGTTATAGCAACAATTTTCTTTTGTCAATTCGCCATGAAAGCGAATGAAACAGGCGGAAGCTTGACTTTGAGCCCCAGCGAACAAATCTGCTGCCACCCACTTAAGCTTTAAACTTAATGTTTGCTAATATAATTAAGCGATTTGGTGCTCCTTCACTTCACTCGAGGATTTTTAAATTAATTTCTGTTGTCTTGTTGGTTTTAATTCCCCGGCAGCCGTGTTTGTTCCCCCCACCCGTTGATTTCCGATTGCTCGTATATTATCCATCCGCCCTGTCCTGGCATCAGTAGCTATTCGAAATGAATGGAAACGTTTGTGCGTTTTACTAGCCAAAATGGAGAAAGCAAGTGCAGTGAGAGAAAACACACTCATCCATTGCAGATTAAGATTTTTTATTTGTTACGAACTCTTTTTAAAATATCAATTTAAAAGTTAATGGTAAGTTTATAAATTAGCATATAGTTAAAGTTCTAAAGCACCTGGCTTACTTAGACTTAATAAAACTTATTTTTTAGCCTTTTTATTGGTGTACATCCTCATACAAGAACACTATCACCATAACATCAGCAACAACAATGAACAGCTCATGCAAAATGCAGGAGCATGCTGAAAATAGCAGGGGGATTGGCCAGCGGCGAAGTTGGTAGTGCCAGCTGCTCCAGGAGCGAATTAAAGACCCCATTGAGCCTTAAGCCGCCGGCGTGGCTAACTGACTACTCAAGACTTCCTCCAACTGACTGGCTGACTGACTGACGACCGACTGACTGAGAACGACAAGGACACCGCCAAGAGTTAACTAAATGCTCGACAGTTGCAACAAACGGCAAACAAAGAGGATGGCAAAGAGTGGGCGTGGATGAGGAAGTGGCGCGTGGGGTGTGGGCAGGCAGCCAAGGCCAAGTGAAGAGGCATCTCTGGGCGCAGTGCTTCCGCCGTTGTCATTCGCTTAAAAGTTTATTCCTCGCCTGCCGCTGACAGGCGAAAGGCAAGTTGAATCCAGTCGCAAGTCGCCAGTCGCTTCTTTGGTGCTCCATCTAAATATCAAAATGCCACCCATGCCCTCCATTTCCTTTCCTTGCCTGGCTTTTCCTTGGCCTAAAAGCTTCTTGGCCTTATATCCGGTGCCGCAACACTTCCTGTTTACAATTTAAACTAATAAGCAGCCAACGAGGCTGACAACCAGCACGCAGTCGAGGTCCTCGCAGCTGGCATCGTTTTCAATTTTCATTCTGACGCCCATTTATTTCTGTTTTCAGCGCCTGATCTCTTTACATATTCAATAAATTGAAATTGACATTTGGCGTTGCATGGGGGCTGCGTTCTGATGTATATACTCGTATAATCCTGTTGTAACCAAACACATATGAATACGGAATTCAGAGGCATCCGAGGCAGCAGAATATCCATCACGCAACAGAAATCATTCATTTTGCTGTGTGAAAATCGTAAAAAATACGAGTGCAATAAAAGGGTAAAATAATAAAAGTAATAGGTTGTTTCGAGCAAGTCAAGATTTCTGTACAATAAATGTATTTAATATTTAAGATTAAATGATAACATAAGAAAGAATTAGATTTCATGTTTCATAACTTATAATAATTTTTACATACTCATCGCTTATTTTGCCCAGTGTACTACTCCTTAGCCATCGATATTTGCTATTAGCATAGTCAGCAAATAGTAATCGGCAAATAGAAATCGATGCAACTATGTCAGTCTGCCTTGAGCAAACTGAGCTGCCTACCTGATCCATTCAGATTGCAACGAACTGCAATCAAATCCACGAGCAGACGAGCACTTCATTAACCAAGTGAAACCGATTGCATGCCAGGGCAATTCATTAGGCTCCAACCACTTGAAGAGCTTAATCCACAGCGATTTGTGCACTTTCCAGCCGCCCAAGGACGCAAGGACATGGCCACTTGTTGAAACTCAATTAACTTGGAGGACCGAAAGTGTTGCGCCTGCGAATGTCAAAGGAGGCACACAAATATTTGCAGATACTTGCCACACACAGCAAAAAAAAAAAAGAAGTGGAGATGTAAGAGGCGCAATCAAAACGTCACTTGAACAATAAATTATAACTTTTTGCAGCTGGCAGGCTGGAGGTCATACAAATGCTCATTTTGCCTAAGAACTTTCGAGAAGCGCGAGCTATTTTTAATAATTATTATGACCTTGAAGTGGGCGGAGGGGCGGGGAGGTGAGCTGTCAGTCTGTCAGCGTGTTGCAAAGAGATGAGAACTGCCAGCCATTGTCCTGGAATTCACGTCCTGTGAAGAGAGAACCTCACAATGTTTACGTTATCTCATTTAACACTTGAAAAACTTTTCCACACACACTTACTCGCTCGTGGATGTGTGTGTTTGTTCTGTCTGAGTGTTTGCCGCTTTTCCAAGTGCCCTCCCCTCCCCCCTCGGCACTTTTTGTCTGGCGGCGCATTTGCACATTAACAGTGTGAAAAATTATGATTGAGCCATAAAACAGTCAGCTGCGCCCACCAGGTTTCCTAAGGTCCTCCAGAGAATTGTCATATGCGTGTGTTTTTCCCCATCTGCTGGGCTGAAAGTTTTTCTTTATTTTTGGGAGACGGGGTGATTTGGGGGGTGGTAGGTAAAAACTGCTAGCAGAAACAAAAGGAAATTTTCACTTTGTCCCGCTTTCATGATCTGCCCACTGCCTCCATGGCATTTTCCATTTCCCAGCTCTGCTTGAGCAAACAAAGTTAACCGGGCGATGCTTGCTCCTGCTCCCAGCGGAGTAGCAATTAAGCGAGGAGCTACCTACCATTTACCCATCCCCCACCCCTTTGTTTTTTAGCCCATTTTTTGTGTGTGTGTCCTGATGGTAGAGAAACATAACAATGCCAGTACTTCCATTTAACAGGGTAATATCATTAGTATGTTTGTTGAAACAAAAGGGTAGTGCATCCCATTATTAAGCTTTTATTGCAACTATCCTTTTTATAAGTTTGCTTCTCTTTCAACTTTAAACTTTGCAAACTTTAGATATTCAAAATAATTGAATGGACAGCATTTGAATATGATAAAAAAGCAAATGGATGTCCAATTCCGTTGGTTTTTCTTTTTTTGTATTTGTGACGGTGCGCGTGTGTGTCACTTTCATGCAGGGTATCAATAATGAATGAGCCGAGTCCCGTGGAGTCGTTTCAATTGACTTGGCCCCGCCCATTAATAATCCAGAGGGCATATAAATCAATCATGCGACAAGCTGATAAACATCCAACAGCTAAACAAATATGTATTCGAGTGCTAAAGCGAAGCGGTATATGCGTGTGTGTGTGTGTTTACACTAAAACACGTCGACATTTGTGGAGGACGCAGGACGTGTCGAGTAATTCGGCTTTGTCCGCAGCTGAATTTATTGGATTTTATGCCGCTCGGCGATGGAGCACAGCTGGTTGCTATTTTTAGTTGGCGGTTACTGCGCAACAGTTGAAGCTGGAGCTGAATCTATTTATAGTCGCAAAAGAGCAGTAGGCGAGCAGCTTTTCCGCAGGATAATTCCGGTTTTGCATGAACATGAAGCTATTAAGCCGCAGAGCTAAATATAAACAAAAGTCAGACATGCGGATGGAACTCCATTTAAATTGGAAATATATGGACACTATTTTGATATTTCGACGAAAAAACTATAGGCACTTACAAAAGTGAATTTTGAATTTTGACCGAAGTTAAAATGTGTTGCATACATTTGGGCACCATTCAGTTATAATAGCTGTTTTTAACACTTTAATTCTACTTCACTTATTATAATATAGTGTTTGGTAATTCCTAAGAATATTTCTCCACCCTGTGATGTTAAGATACAATATTATGATGTACGGATTCTTCACTTAATAAATAATAATTAAAAAAAAAAACACTTTAATAAATGCCTTAGTCAGCTTTAACTTAATCACTCATGCTGGATAATCTGAGCTGGTCACACTGAGCGGTTGTTTATAGTTTTTGTCTGTGAATTTCACTTTAAATTTAATTCGCAAACCTGCATTCGTAGCTGTGCAAAACAGCACGCATTCTAACATTTGGACTCTGCCTTGCAGAGTCGGCATGTGAACATCAACAAAGAACGGTGGATAAGGTGCAAAAAAATTTGCATTCTCTGCCCATTGGGCCCCTCACCACGTGGCAGCCGCACAAGGGAGGCAACAAGCAACGTACTTATTAGAAAAAAAAAAAATAAATAGACCGGATTAGTAACTGTAAAATGGATACGAACAACGAAACTTCTAACTCTCAGCTTAGAAATAAGCCGATTGATTATGAAGAAATGCGGCAAGTAGCTGGTAAGTCTCCACTGGATATCAGGATGGAATTATTGAATCAACGCTCTTCATGCACTGAATCTGTTAACCTAAGCACAATAACTACGACGATAACATTTACAAGTGCAACTTGCAATACTACATCTACAACAACTGCAGCAATCAGTAGGCCGAGCTCCAGAGAAAAAGCTGCTACTAGATTGTCTGATGCGCAAAAACTTCTGACGAAAGAGAGGAAGAGGAAGACCAATTTAACACCCAACCATAGCTCTAAACGAGCTGTCAGAGACGCGAAGCTGGAGCCATATCCAGCCATAAATAGTAATTCAAACTCAAACAATAGGTTTGCCATGCTAGACATGGAATTGGACGAAACCAGTGATGGCATAGAAACTCCACAAGTTTGTCATGATGTCGCATCCACCTCGTGTGCATCGGCTGCTCCGAATATTCCTAATGATGACTGTGTACCAAATGTGACATCCAATAGCCCACAACAGTATACTGATAAGCAGAATTCTTATAAACAATCAAAACCACCGCAAATAGTACTGAGCCTTACCAATCTTAATGATCTCTATGAGCTCATTACGGAGGTCACTAGCCTAGATAATTTAACAGTTAAAGTCAATCAAGGGGAAACAGTGAGAATATTACCCAAAGACTCTGATACTTACAGAGCTATTGTTAATCTTTTTGATAATTCGGGAATTGAATTCCATACGTACCAAATGAAGGAAGAGAAGCCTCACAGAATAGTTGTTAAGGGACTCCACCATAGCACCCTAACCTACGAAATTATCGACAACTTTAAAACATATGGCTTTGATGTTCTACAAGTACACAACCCAAGATCCAGGAGAAATAGAGAAGAAAAACTTAATATATTCTTCATTAATATAAAGACCTGTGCAAAAATTAATGACATATACGATATTAACACAATATGCCGACAGAAAGTGCGGATAGAAAGAATGCGTAAATCATCTGAAATTGCACAATGCATACGTTGTCAGGAATTTGGCCACACAGCTAAATACTGTCGTCGTCATCCCAACTGTGCTCGATGTGGTGAAAATCACTTAACCAAGCTATGCGTACTTCCCAATGATCAACAGCCTATCTGTATACACTGTGGAGGAAATCACACGGCAAGTTACAAGGGTTGCCAGTTTTACCAGGAGTATCTTCGACGATCAATGGGCACTGTAAAGAAGCAACAACCTAAGCAAGCCAGGTTTGATAAAAGTGCAACAAATCAACAACAACCCCAGCAAAAACAGCAGCATGCAATAGCTAGCACTCCCAAAGATCATACTGGGAGCTTGTCCTACGCAGATATTGCAAGAAATGGCAATACGACAGCCCAGCCTCGTCTACATAATGTACAATTAAAGGGAACTAATATTAAGCAGCAACACCCGCTTGACGTTCAGTCAATATTGGCACAGCAACAGGAACAATTTATGAAGTGGCAGCAACAGCTTCAACAGCAACAACAGCAGCAATTCCTATCGTGGCTACAGCAGCAGCAACAGGAGCAACAACAACAAAACAAGTTGAATAGTCAACGACTCGAAAGGCTGGAAAAAATTGTTTTTGAAATGGCCAATATGCTGAAGCAACGGACTGGGGATACATCGGCTCCCCAACTCCATAGTAACGCTTTACCATCGCAATGAACCCTCTGAAGATTCTTATCTGGAATGTAAATGGTATTTCAGGTAAAGCCAGAGAAGTAGAGCTCTTCGCACACAACAACGGCATTGACATTCTTCTCCTAAACGAGATCAGACTCAACAGAGGGAACACAGTTAAGATATATGGATACAGCTTTTATCCCGCATACAAACCTTCAAGCCATAATCACGGAATGGGAGGAGCAGCAGTACTGGTGAGAAATTCTCTTCGTCATTTCCCGCAAAGAGTTATTGAAACGAGAACTATTCAGATGTCTTCAGTCAAGGTCTCCACCGGGCTGGGAGATATGGAATTTAGCGCGATTTACTGTCCACCAAGAAATAGAATTGAGGAAAGGCACTTCAGTGACATACTCGTCTCTTGTGGACAAAGGTATTTCGTTGGTGGGGACTGGAACGCCCGACATTGGCTATGGGGTGACACGTACAATTCACCCAGAGGTCGAGAACTAGCAGAAGCCATTTCAGCCAGAGGGGCTTATATCCTTGCAACAGGTTCACCAACTAGATACCCACATGTGCCCAGTCACAGACCTACCTGCATTGATTTTGCTGTGTACCATGGGATAAACTTAGACAGAACTAGTATTTCTGAAAATTGGGATCTAGACTCCGATCATGTAGCCCTTGTGGCTACTCTACAAACAGAAGGTGCCTATGTTAGACCATGCTCTCGGTTAATAAACAGCAGAACTGATCTCCTTGTTTTCAGACAACATCTGGAAAACTCTCTCCAATTAAATACGGTTCTGAGCTCTAAGGAAGACATCGAGAACGCAGTAGACAGTCTAACGCAAAATATACATAGAGCTGCTTCTGCTTCTACGCCGTCTGAGCCCGAGATACGCCCCAGAAGTTATGGTATTGTTCTAACAAGAGAGGCCAGAGAACTTATCAGAACTAAGAGACGCCTTCGAAGAAGAGCAATTCGAACTCAGGATCCATGGGACAGAATCTTGTGGAACCGAGCAGCAAAGCAACTCAAAGTCGTCTTAAGGGAACTCAGAAGTGATTTCTTTGAGCAAAAATTATCCTCCATGGACTACACCGTTGATGCAAACTATTCGCTGTGGAAGTGCACAAAAGCCCTTAAACGACAACCACTTCGATGGGTACCCGTACGCTGTCCAGGTGGGGAATTTGCAAAAACTGAAGTGGAACAGGCTAATGCATTCGGCTTCCACCTAGAGGATCGCTTCACTCCTTACGACTTCGCCACGACAGAACAAATAAGAGAGACTCACCAGTACCTACAAATGCCATTGCAGATGTCTTGGCCTATTAAGCCAATAAGGATAGAAGAAATCCTTGAAATAATTAAATTACTGCCGAAGCATAAAGCTCCAGGAATTGACAGGATTTGTCATGCCACGCTAAAGGTTTTACCTATAAAAGCGATAATATATATAGCACTAATCTTTAATGCTATTTTAAGGATCCAAGTGTTCCCAAGACAGTGGAAAATGGCTGCTATTTTGATGATCCACAAGCCTGGAAAGCCGGAAGATGATCCTGAGTCGTATCGGCCTATAAGCCTCTTACCCTCACTTTCTAAATTATGGGAGAGACTTATTGCCAATCGGATAAACGACATTATAAGACAAGGCAATATCTTGCCGGATCATCAATTTGGATTTCGAAAGGGACACGGAACTATTGAACAGGTCCACAGACTGGTGAAACACATACTACAGGCTTTTGACGACTGCGAGTACTCCAACGCCGTCTTTATAGATATGCAACAAGCCTTCGACAAAGTATGGCATGTTGGATTATTATGCAAGATAAAGACCCTTCTACCTGCGCCCTACTTCTGTATTTTAAAGTCATATCTAGAAGAAAGACAATTTAAAATCACGGTGAGAAATAGCTACTCCTCTATATACCCAATGAGAGCTGGAGTCCCTCAGGGCAGTGTTCTCGGACCGCTACTGTATTCCTTGTA
Source organism: Drosophila simulans (assembly GCF_016746395.2). Lineage (NCBI taxonomy): Eukaryota > Metazoa > Arthropoda > Insecta > Diptera > Drosophilidae > Drosophila > Drosophila simulans. The sequence goes on from NC_052522.2 coordinate 7,187,508, forward strand.
CACTGCTGATATCCCTTGCCCGAGTTTCGAACACATGGCAGCACCGAACAGGACTCTTATTGCAACCTATGCAGATGACATCGCAGTTGTATATAACTCTAGGGACAGCAGAGAGGCAGCTAACGGACTACAAGAATATATTAATGCTCTGGCAGCCTGGTGTAAACGGTGGAACCTAAAAATAAACCCACTGAAAACAACAAACCCGTGCTTCACGTTAAAAACGCTTATCCCAAACACCCCTCCAATTCGGCTAGAAGGAGTTACCCTGAATCAGCCCCTGCAAGCAACATATCTAGGTATCACCCTGGATAAACGGCTCACCTTTGGGCCGCATCTAAAAAACACAGTAAAAAAATGTGGCCACAGATCACAACAGCTGAGATGGCTCATGAATAGAAGGAGCACTCTTTCGATGAGGTGCAAAAGAGCTGTGTATGCGCACTGTATCGTACCGATATGGTTATACGGGATCCAGATTTGGGGAATTGCAGCCAAATCGAATTATAATCGTATCCAGGTGATGCAAAATCGCGCATTACGACAAATAACCAACTGCCCCTGGTATGTACGTAACTCTACACTCCATAAAGACCTCAATATTCACACAGTTGAGTCACAAATTGGGAGGCATACAAGTCGATATAGTGACAGATTACTGAGCCATAGCAGTCTTCTTGCAAGACGTCTCATCCCCGCTCGACCTCTAAGAAGACTTAAACGGCAAGGCTTCGCCAAGACAATTGGGCAGCAGTAAAAACTCTTCATTTATGTTCCTACTCCACTTATTTTATTTTATAGTGTTTGGTAATTGATAAGAATACTTCTCCACACTGTGATGTTAAGATACAATATTATGATGTACGGATTCTTCACTTAATAAATATTAAAAAAAAAAAAAAAAAAAAAAAAAAAAAAACTCATGCTGGATTTCCCAGATACAGCAAAGAATATTTTTTGCAAAGCTCTTTAATCCTTAGAAAAGTTCTAGCCATCTTTTCCTTCAATCCTTTGATGACTGCCAACTTGCTTCTTCAACCCAATTCACGTGTGTATGTAATACGCAAATTTCTCTGAGCACTGCACTATGGGGCATTTGGCCTGTTTTTTTTACAAAAATTAATAACTCCTAAACTATGGGAGATATTTGGATGAATTTTTTTTTATGTGTTACATATGCCCCCAGGAATATTTTGGAAAAGTGGGCGTGCCCCCAACTCCGCCCCAATTTTTTATTTTTATTTTTTTTTTTTAATATTATGTTTTAAAAGTTAATTTTTAATTTTAATATTGTATACAAATTCATAATCGTCTTCGTCTTTACAATCAATAGAGTCTGAAGAATCGGTGTCAGGTTCAAATTCGCAAGCTAACATTTGAAATTGAAATTTTGAATGACTTCTGGTGGAAGAGATAGTCGCTTATGTTTTCGAACGCGCCTTTTTATATTTATTGATGATATTATGGGATATTATTTATATTTGCCTTGGCTGGGTTCAAAAAAAGAATTTTAACTATGTCTGCAAGATCCAGCAGGCCGCCTTCCGTGCAGCTAGCATTGCAGCTTGACCCAAAAGACGTTCGTTGTGGTTCTGCGCCCATACGAGTTCATCTACTTGCTGTCTTCGGCCACTCGAACTTTTAAAATAATATGACGTTTTCGGGCATCCAGCCAATTTCCTTTCCTTTTTATTTTTCTCTTTTACCTTCAGGACTAGGTGTTCTTCTAACCATTTTGAAAAAATACTCGAAAATTCATATATTTCGATTTCGATTGCATTTTCTCCTATTTCGCAAAAGATTGACTGAAAACATTCGTTATTATTACTATTCGTTAATCGTTCATTAAAGTCTAGCTTGCTATCAGAAAAATGACCACTAATAAAAGTGCAAAAAGAATTTTCCTTTTGACGAACACTCTTTTGCTTGCGCCACACTTCCAGCAGGGCTGCATGGGCAATCGAGATGTTGTTCCCTAAAAAATGAAATTTCTCAAAAACCCGCAAAAAACGCACATAGAGACTACCTGATATGAGTTAGGAATTGAACACACTAAAACATGGATATAAGCACTTACTGAACAAATTTGAACAAATTTTTGTAGCTCTATTCAAAGTTGAAATTTGTTTCAAACAACTACATGTTGACACCACTTGCTAAATGTACAAATTGGTGGAAATAGGCGCACACAATAAACAATATATTAATAGCAACACATAATAAAAACCTAAAGATTGAATTTCAATTTCAAATTATACTCTTCTTCGTCTTCTTTTTAAATTTTAACACTTTGAAAGTTAAGCTAAATTCTGCGCGCATTTCAGCCACGTTGTATATGTTAGTAACAGCCGACTTTAACAGCTGTTATTATAACAGTACACTGTTAAAATTACTTTTGCCGTCTATAACATAATAGTTTAACGTATTTCCAATGTATTAATACTAAAATACTTCAATTTTGCATACTTGTGAAAAACACATTTTTGCAAAAAAAAACAGGCCAAATGCCCCATAGTGCACTGCACAAATACGAAAACAAATCTCAATTATATCTGAAGTTCTGCCACGACAACTCTTGACTTCTTCAGCATACTTTGGCCAGCATTTCCATTTCAGCTGCTAAGTATGCTATGGTTAATAAGCAAGCCTCTTCGTCCTGTTGGCTGGTTGACAAATCCGGTCCTCGAAAGGAACATTCGCTGCCATTCTGGGCCCAAATGTTCGTTGTGATGCATTTGGCTATAAAATGCAGTGTTTTTTTTTGCCTCCTTGCTGTTTCGCTGGATGTGGAAAAGTATGCAATGCTTCTTTGCATTTCAAATATCTAGAATGGAGCCTTGGAGTCGTACCTTAAGTGCTGCCACCCACCCAGCTGTTTCAGGTTCTCCTGCTCCACAACTTGCCCGTTCCCTTAACCCATTTCACCGTCGTCTTTTGGGGGACTCCCCCACTTTTCCCCCTTTTCCTCCTTTTTCGGTGCGCACAATTACACAACAACAATAAAAAAAGAGGCAACGAAAGCTTTGCTCCGTAATCAGAAAAACGTAAAAATTTCTACAAGCAGGTAACGAAAATATTTGAAATTGCTTTTTGCCTTTGCCACCCCGTTGAAGGACCCTTCGCCCACTCCTTGTTTTTATTTTTATTTTTTTTGTTTGCCTTTGCTTTGGCATTCCGTCTGTCTAATGGCGTATATTTTAGGCTACGGGTTTCGGTTTCGTCCTGTTTTATTTGTTTCTTCCTTTCATTTCGCCGTGTCGCTTTTCCTCACTGCGAAATCTTAACGATGTTGAGGACACATCTTTGCTGGCATTCCTTGTTTTACTAGCACGCAGCGTCTTGATAAGGTTAATTGCCCATTTTTGGCATACCCTTCATAACTCAGTGGGCATGCTAATAACTCCTTCAAGGACTCTTTGATGTAATGTCGTCTGCTGTGACGAGGGTATTTTCGATTCGATTCGTCGGCGAATTCCATTTGCTTTTAGCACATAGCCAACCGTCTTTTGGCTGTTGAACATATCGAATTCTGATTTGACGCTCATCGTCGGCGACATAACACAAATATTTGGGAACACAGCAGGCGACAATATTTTGCGACATTTCTGGCAGAGGTCATTCGGAAATTGAAAGCGGGAGGAGGTGGAAACTCGATATGGGAATATCAAGCTAATGATGGATACTTGTTGTCGCATATTAGAGCAATATGAATGGAATACTGAATCTAAGTGAGCTCATTGACATGGCAACCTTACAGAGAAGCTCCGCACAAAAAGGACATGTAGGTAGTTTCCAAATATAACAAAGCCAAATTAGATCCTATTACTAATGCCAGGACCTTAAAGGATTAAGTTTTACAAGATACTATACAAAACTTCCAACACCAAACCTACATTTATTTCCATATCTTATGTACAGCACAAAAATAAACCATATTTAAAGATTATCTAGATTAAGAACTCAAAATGCAGACAATTATGCCTACGAACTAAAGAAATTCTTCCAGAAATACAAAACTCTTTTGTTTTCACATTTTTACGATTGCCCATATTGCATATAATTGGTTTTTTATTTGTTTTCGCTTCGTTCTTATTCAATTTAAACAAAAAAAAAACTTGTTGGAAATACAAATTTGAATGCAATAAAGTTGTGGTTTGCGCTGCAAACAGTGTGCATTTGTTTTTTTGTTCACTACCCTTAAGCCATTCCCTAACAAACTTACCACAGAAACCACAACAATTGCAGCTGGCAAACAAACAGGGAATGTCAAAAACAATGGAAATAGCCCGAAAAAATAGCACAGATTGTGCAACAGCAATAAATTGCAAATAATAAAGTAGTTAGTAGCCAAAGTAGTGCGCTCTCATCGAAACTAAACATTTTTCTTGCAATTAGCGTCGGAAGAATGAAATTGAAAAACAACTTGTTTGTAACCTTTATGCAAAACAGCAGCGGAAAAAGGCAAAAGTCACAGTGGCCCACGGAATCCTTTGAAGTTGCCCACATTCAGTCTAAGGACAATATTTCGAAAAATCTTTGGAATGGGCGAGCAATAAAGCACAGAAGTGGCAGCACGGCGAACGGAAGTCAAAATGGAAATTATGATAAGAAGTACGGAACTGGACAGTCATTAAAATGGAACTGGTACACCGAATTATGTAGTCAGCGAAAAAGAAGAAATAAACAGGGAAAACAAAACGCAGCTCACCCCAAAAAAGGGTGAAATATGTCCCCCGATGTTAAGTGCTTCATTTAATTAACAAAGTTGACATGAAAGCACGGTGCCACACTTTTCGTTTGTTCACCGTGCCGCCTTTTATCAATACCCTAACTTATCAAAGGTCACATCCTTTGCGGGCAAGTGAAGCTTATATTCGGAATCAATTGTTGTTGTTTGTGGGTAAAAGTTTCACGATTATTTTTAGAGCTGATTGAGGGATATATTTGTTGGACAGAAAAATTAATCACTTTTCAGGGTATCCAAATGAAATGATGCCCCATTCACAGTCCTTCAGCTTTAACTTGCCTCCTAATTGTTTGCCTTTGAAATGGAGCAAAGCCAAACAGATGGCACCACTTGAGCCGCAGCACTCATACGCCAGGTGGGCCACCGTGGAATTACTTGCTTAATTTGATTTGAAATTTGCATTCCGCTACAGCTGCGTGTGTGTGTGTATTGACACGGATTTTGCATAAATTTAATTAGCCAGCCGCGACTGAACAGTTGCCAAATTGAAGTTGAGTTTTAATTAACTGCGGATGTAGCGATCCCAACGGCCTGTTGCTGTTTTTGTTTACGTTTTTGCTTGACAGACACTTGTTATTCTATATACCCAACTAGACCATGCAACACATCCAAGGCAACCGACCATAAAAACAACAGCTGCACATTTCGCAGGCAGCGCGGTTAAATGATATACGGCAGCAAATTAGTCGACATATTCCATTTAATACGCGTAATACTCGTGTACGTGGCCATAATAGTTTGGTGCGATAAGGAAGCGGTGGTCATTAAATGCGCCCGAGGCATCCACATCATCAAAATATTACGGCCAGCTCGCTGGCGTTGCGTCAATATTTGTTTGCCATGATTAAAGAAAATACGCATTACGTATACGCCATGTGCGCCGTTTCGACTTTTCCGGGATTTATCCTAACAACAAATGCATCGTTCGCCGACTGAGTGCGAACATAAATATTGATTTGCAAAAATTGCGTGAATACTTTATTGCAATAATAAAACGGATTTTATATCACCTTCTCTGTCTGATGTTATTAAGCCGTGAATCAACTTTCAGCCGGACATTCGCAATCGCAAAGGGCCCTCAGGTGTTAATAATACATATATTTACTACTATATCGCACATATGTACATATGTTAGTCGTGTGTGGAATTTACAAGGATTAAATCAATAATGAAGACTGGCATGAATAATTAAAGAGCCATGGTTGTTATCATTAATTGCACTGCGAATGTCGCTGGCAGACTGTCGATTTATTAACCATTTCCAGTGAATAGTGCAAACTGTTTCAAGGACTCACCTGGTGAATGGGAATCCTTTTCCTCTTCGGTTGCTCTCGAGTTCGCCTTCAACTTTTATGGCTGCATAAATTGACACGCTGCTCCGTTTTGACCAGAACTCGGAATTTCTGATGCAAATTGCTGCTGCTTTCAGGATTTTTTTTACTTTTTTTTGCGTTAGTCTACTTCGCTCTCTTTTGTAATATTTATTTTAGCATAATTTTTGGTTGTGCACTTTTCGTATTTGGTATTTCGCATGTCGTTTTTCGCTTTTCGTTTCTCGTTTCTCGCTTTCCGTTTCAACTTGAACAAAACATTCAGAAGCATATTTAATGGGGCATGACCAAGGCTGAGATCGTAAAATAAATGGTTATGTCCTGTGGCCCCCAAGTGCAGTGTGGTGTAGTGTGGCGTTCAGTGTGTCCGTGTGTCCGTCCTAAGTCCTATGTGGTGTATCCAGTGTGCAACAGTTGTCGTGGGTTTTTTTTAAGAGCGGAGTGTAATGGTTTCGGGCAAATGGATTTTTATTTTATTGCCTGGCAATAAAAGGCGAAACTGCAGGCCGCGCAACAGTTTGCAATTATGTGCAAATGCAGCGTGACATAAACGGGCGGATCCCGTCGGTTGGCCCCTTTTATCCTTCGTCGTTTAGCTGCAAGCAATTTGCTTTTAATTGCTGCTGCAGCTCCACCTCTCTCCCAATTTAATTCAATTCAATTTGTTTTAGTTTAGGGACGAGCAGTTTGCTTTGCTTGGCTTATTCGTTTCGTTACGTTTCATTTCATTTGGCACTCGCGCACTCACTTTCACACCGCCGTCGGTTTGCTCTAGGATCTTTCTTTTTCTTTTCCTTTTTTTTTTTGTTTGATTCGATTGACTCCTGGCTGGGAGACTGGTCCCTCGGCTGCCGACTGGACTTCCTCTGGTGCCGCTGGGTGGATAGAGCTACTACCTTCTGCGACGCCTGCCCACAGCGAACTGAGCTGCTCCAGTTTCGGGCTTCACCTTATAAGCCGTGCATCCATCGCACTGTTGCTGCTGCTCCCGCTGCTGCTGCTGCTCCTGCTCCTGCTTCTGCTCCTGTGCTATCCTCAATGCGAGTCCTGCTGGCTGGCTTGGCTTCCAGCCTGCCGTTGTCCTTTGATAAGAGCTGGCATTGGTGTGCGTGAGAGCGCGAGAGCCGCAGAGAGCGAGAGTGTGTGTGGAAAGCTCAGTCTTCAGTTTTCCCCAACATCCCGACTCTCTTCAACAAAGCTCAACAGGGAGTTCTACCGTTAGGAACATTTGAATTTCAAATTTTTGACATATTTTATTTAATAAATTCAAAATATATAGCATAAGTTTGTGTCAAGTTAAGAATTTAAATTACTATTTTGTTTTCTCTAGCATAAATCAAAGAACTTTTAACATGGTCGTATGAAAAATAGCTCATTTGTTGTAAAAATGTTCTTTAAAAAATATTTGTATAATATTTAAGTGCACTTAATTATTATTTAAAAACCTTAAAAATGAATTTATTCAAATTTAACTTTAAAGTTCTGATAACAATATTTTCCACCATTATAAAAGGTAATTATTAGACTTTTAATAAACATATTGTGAATATGATATGCACGTTTCACTTCCAAGAAGATTATAACAAGTATTTATTATAGAACTATAACATAATGGCACTTCCTTGGGTAATACGAAACTTGCTCTACCAAAGCTCCGTCTGTTACTACGATTATCCGCTGCTTAATGGTGTGGGTTGGTCATGAATGAATTCCCTCCTGTTGCATATGTTTTTACGGCCAAGGATGGTAAAAGGGGGTCGAGACTTGGCCTAGAAATGGAGCATACAACCAACCGAACCACCCACCCACTCACACACACGCGAACAAACATATGGCTCCCCTCTTCGTGAAGTTCAAGATGAAGGTTAGTGCCGAAAACTCGAAAAGCTGCGTCAAAGCTTTCGCTCTCGCACTCTCTCGCTCTCACCGTTCTCTCTTTTGTCGCGCGCTCTTCAACATGTTGCTCTTGTCCGCTCCACTTCGATTTGTTTTGTTTCCTTTTTGCTTTCCACCATGGCGCCCCAAAAATTATGATGAGCTCCATCAAGCGACGGCGCTTAGCGCGCGTTGGCTTCCTTCCTTGGCCACTCACCACCCAGCAAACGCCACAATCCGAACCGAACCACTCGCATCCTGCCACTAAGGATTACACACAAAGAAAGTTCTGCAAACATATGGATTTCAAATTTGTTAAATAACTCTAAGATAATTAAGCAACATGTAACAAATTTATGATAAACTCAATACAAAAATAATAAAACTTAGAATGATTTATTTTATCTTTTTACAACATTTGTAATACAACCTACTTTAAATATAAATTTTAATGCAGAATTCGTATAATATAATTTTTCTAAGCTTCGATTCTTAAGTTTTTCTAAAATCTATATTCAACATGATTTTTTTGAAGTGTATACCGATAGCAACCAAAAATTGTCAATTGCGAAATTGCATCTGCAAGGGCTACACATTCCTCTTAAATACCCAAATAGATTTCCATGTTATTTAGGAATTTAGTTCCGCAATCTTAGACTCATGGTTGGCATTTTCCTTCTCCATCTGCGGCCGCCCGAATCCGAGACCGAATCCGTGCGGAACGCTCCGCCACGACGATGACCCAGAACCCCGCCTTTCGCCAGGCGACCCAATTTCATGCCTCCACGTACACGGCGCTCAGGAACGGAGAACGCAGAACGCAGATTCATCCACCGAGGTGGCGGATGGCGGAAGGGCAGCACTGGGAGGCAGTGTGTGTGTGTCCGGGCATCGAAGGCATTTTCCGTGCCCACAGATCTGCAGTCGCACCCATACCTTCCGCCTGATTGGCTTGGGGCTTTGGCATTTGTGGGTCCTGTTTGGTCCTGTGGGCCTTTGCTCCATGGAATGGAAGTGCGAATGCGACGCATTTTTGCATCATGCATTGTTGGCCGGGAGTCAACAGACGTCAGCCAGGCTGTGATTGATTGTTGGCTTGGAAGGGCATAAAAAGAATACGGATGCCATTGGCAACGGAATTAAGCAGCTTAAATATGCGACAATATCGAGGAGGAGGTGAACAAGAGTCCTTGTCGCAGGACTGCGGGTGCTTGGGGTGGCAAGTGTGTACTTCGTAACTAACTATTCTCGTTGCTCTCTTGGACTGTGAAAATGATAAAAGTTTTGTGCGTCTCTCCTGCTTGCCAGCTATCTTTTCTTAATTTGAGTTGGGCCACAGCAGCCAAAGTTGTTCGCTGTCAATGATGTGAACTTTTGAACTTTGATTGGTTGCCCCGAATACACACACATACACATACACAGACAGGCGGTGGGGATTGCACACCTTCAAGCGCTTTAATTTTAGGCTTAACCCGCTTTTAGTTTGGCTTTTATATATTGTGTAATTAGTTTACATACAAAGCCTAGATTAAATTACAATAATTAAAATGCCAACACAGTAAAGTATGTAATTATTTAAAGGGTTAGCTAACTTCGAAATCCGTAAAGAGCTTACAGAATTAATTCATTAAATTCGGGATAAAAAAACTGCATGTTTAGTTTATAGAAAAGCCGCCATATTATCCCACACACAGTGGCTGGAATTATATTGCAAAGCAAGGCAAACAGAATGTTGCTTGATTAAAAATCCAAATAGCCAAGCAAATGCCTCAAATACCCGACCCACTTGAATGGAATGCAAATTATATCCTTTAGGAATTTCAGCAGAATGCATTTGCCCAGCTTCATTAGTCGGCTGGGAAAGACAAAAGCCGGCTGCATGGCAGCTCCATTTTAATACCTGCTTGCCTTTTAAGACCAGGATAAAGCGAGGCTTAAGGATGTTGGAAAAGGAGTCGTCGACTGTCGGGCAGGGAATGCAAATTAAATGGAAGGGAAAATGCTCTTGAAGTGCCACTGATTTGCAGAACGATCAACTCAACCACCGACACAAATCACTTTCACTAATTATCCCTGCCCACTGATGACTATCTATGAAGTACGGCTTAAAAGCTAAAGAACACGAAGGAAAAACCCAGCGCAGCTGATATATTAAGTTCTTCTTTCCTTAATGCAGGGAATTATAATGTATGTGTGCCATGTTCTAGTTGGTTTTGACTCCTCAGACACAGTATCTGTATCTGTAGTCTCGCTTCGTTCTGCAGCGAAATCCAATAAATAAAAGTGAAATGAAAAAGCATAGCATACTTTTGCGGGCAGTTCAAGGTGCGACAATTTGTTTTTGGCTGACCAAGATAAAGCGAGTCCAATAGTCCAACTAGCCATGTCTGGAGCAGTGGCCACTCCCCGAATCCAGCTGTCTGCTCATCGGGTATATTCTTTTTCCTTTTTTTTTTTGGTACTGGGTGCGCCAACGTATATTTGCCACCTGAGGTCACGAAAACGTCGCTTTTTCTCTCCGGCTGTGGCTTAGTTTAATTAAAGTTCTCTTGAAAATTCGACGTTGTTCGTATTATGGCCTATTTGGTTGGCCTGTCTGCCTGTCAGTTGAAACGGCGAATTGAGTAATTTATTTGCTCCCTGAGCAGCTGCAGCAAATTGTGCACACGTGGCGTATACGTGTTGTTCGCCTTTAATTGTTCGTGCAGCGCTTGCAATTTCAGTTTATGGCATCATTTGCACTCTCCTCCTTGCGCGTTGTGGCATATTTATATTTTCATAGCCAAAACAACCAAGTAAAAAGTTGTCTCTTGTTTTTTTTTTTTTTGGCTCAGCTCTTTGGCGTCTGCAAACTTTTTGTCACCTAAATCATTTAGTGGAATATTGCGGGGGCTGTAAAGCAGTCAACATTAAACGAAGTGCCTGGTAAGCACCAACCGCTGAGAAATGGTGAAAATTTAGCACTGCTCATTATGGAAAGAGCCATAAAGTGGGTTAAACTGCGAAGATGCAAGACATTCAGTCTGGCATTCAATGGCTATAACGCGGGCGAAGTTTCGAGTCTTAAAGGCGACGCCAAAAGTTAATATTTACTGATGCATTTTAATAAATTTACAAAATAATGCAAATTGCTTAGTTTATAATATGATTAAAAAGTTTGAAGTTCCTAAAACTAAACCTTTGTTGTTAGTTTGCAAAAGCACTTAGCTTTTCTCTGAATTTGACCAGCTACTTTTTGATTTTAATTTGTATGAATATGGCTTTAAGCTGTTGTTTTAATTAATATATATTCTAAGAAAGACTCCAGATTTTTAATTTAAAAAATGAGTGCTTAGCTATGTAAACTTAACAAGATGTTCCAATAAATCAGCCCCTTTAAGGTAAGCACTTCTCGCTGTGCTTATATTGGCCAAGAGGATAGACCCACCCAACGCTTTGCAGTTTTGGCCGCTTACAATGTGCACACACATTTTGGCCATGTTTTCGCTCATTTAGCAATTTGCAGTGCAGCCTGGTTGCGTGTTGGCCATATTACCCCCACCCTCACTTGGCTGGCCAATGATGATCGATGCGCTGCCGGTGGCGTCCAGGAGTTATGGCCACCGATAGCGACAGCACGCACATTTCGCAGGAACGTCGCGACGATGTCCTTGCCCTTCAGCATTTGGCCGGCCGACGTGGCTCGCATGAAAATTGGTAATATTCACTCGATTTATTGACTAATTGCATTTACACTGGCTAATGAAAAACGCTCAAATGCCAAATAAAATGGCAAATTTATCAAATTCTCTCACGCGCCCATCGAGTCCTTCGTCCTGCGACAGCTTGGAAAATCAACGTCGCCCGAATATTTGAAATGCTAATTTGTAAAATGGTCGCCGCTGATTCGACAATGATAAAGAGCTTCGCCCACGTTGAGCGGCATTAGGTGTGAAAATGTAATTTACGCGGAGATTAATGGAAAACTCGTTAGGCCGACTTCCGACTGGAGTTTTCCTTCCGTTTTTTTGGGGGTTCTAGTTTCGCCAGGACGACGACTGTCTCCTGTCAAATGAATGTCGGCAAGTTTTTGCGGTCAGGAAAATGGGCTACCTTGCTACCCAACTGTTTCGCCCAATCTTCTGCAGTTGACAGTTGAGGGAGAAATTCGGAGTACTGGGAACAGGCTGAATGCAGGTGAAGGAACGCTGGCAATCCACGACTGACGGCAACTTTTCAATTAGAGACTATAAAAAGTTTACCCTGCTGCCTGCTAAATAATTCAATTGTTTTCGGCCACGTCCACATGGCTATCAACATGGCTTGTTTTTGACTTTTGAAGAGCCTTTTGTTATTGCACAATGCGTTATATATTTTATGCACTTGCAGCCGGGCAGCTTAATTAGTGCGAATTCGAGAAGCTCTCCCTTTTGGCAAAACTTCCATCAGTTGGTCAGTAATTGGTTCTTTGGCCTCGTCAGCATAAAGTTGGCATTCAACTCGGCACTGAAGAAAATATAAGTAGAAGTACTATATGTTACACTGAAACAGCAAATCATCAAAAGTTAATTTGGAATTAGATTAAAACTTAATAATTCCCATTTAAAATATGCTTTTAACTTGACTGCATATTTTTCAAACCTTGATAGATAATAAATCCTTGTTTTGATTTTCCCATAGTGCTTTTATCATGCACTCCGCTCCGCAAGCTAATTAGAAAAAGAAGGGTCCTGCTGGGGGTTCGTGATGGGAGGATATCCTGGACATTATGTTTTCTGTTTGCCATGCCGTGCGGTGCAGACAAACATACAGATGAAGGTTGTTAGCAGCTCGCATAATCAAGGGCGGGGGCACAAAAGGCAAACACGGAAACAACTTGTTGCAACTACAAGCCGAACAAAGTGGGTACCCACACACACACACACACACTCATGTGTGTGAGGCGACGCCAAAGGACACAGATCCTGCGGACCAGCTGGGGATGGGGAATGGGAACTGGTGCGGCGGAAGTGGGCTGGAAGTGCGAAAGGACACTCGGCTCAGATTATAAATTATTTATACTGTTTGCCAAACAGGTAAAGAGTTTCCACTTGGCCCAGGATATTTGCACAGGTCCTTTGCCGAGCGAAACGAAACTCGATTTAATCAGCAAGCCAGGATAAAAAAAATTCCCAATGTATTTCAGCTAGGAGCAAACATATTTCTTTTCCATATCAATTAAGCTGGCATATCCTGATTGTTTGCCGTGTTGAACTTGGCTCAACCTTGCTGGCCAATCAGGTGCCAAACAAAATTCAATTAGATTGCACATTCTTATGGGAACTCGATCAATCGGAACCGCAGCAGTGGAGTCCATTTACAACAATCGTTTTTACATATTGCTAACAGGACAAAGCGCAATTGTTGCTGGCACAAAGGACATCGCGGAACATCGATGGCGAGGAAAACAATGACGAGCAAACAAACAAATGGCGACTATGAAGTGGGTGCGGGTTACAGGGTATGGGTATGCAAATCGAAGGTGGAGAAGTTCGCACGCTTTGATAATTGAAATTCTGTCGCGCACATAGTACGTTTCCGCTGGGCACAGCCAGTTAGGAGCACATCCTACATACCACACCCACACCATCGCATACCCATACCATTCCAGCCCAACCCCACCCACTGCAAACCAAATCAAACTCAAGGACCACGGGCTCCTGGCGCCTGAAACAATGTAATTGAGTGGCGACAGGAACAAAACAGAAGCTGTGCCACCGCCCAAATGGAGAAGCCTTTCATTCGGCGAGACTTTGTAGGCGGATTTCCCCAGTTACTATTCCCAGTGCCTCTTTCCCGGCTGCTTTCAGTCCACTTCCGGTTTCCTTGCCGCCGATAGCGGTACTCATTGTTCCACCAAAGTGTCATAATTGTTTTCGCTGGCTTTAGCCATTTATTTAAAGTGCCACTTCGTGATGTTGTTGTTTTCGATCTAAAACATAAAAGATTTTTTAAATGATTTTGAGTCCTTAAAAGTGGCAAAGTGTATTATTCAAAAAATCAGCTTACTTTAAAAAGTATTTAAGTACTTAAAAATTAAAAATAAATTAAAACAAAATAAAATAAATATTTAAGAAACTTTTTTATATAAATATTTACGAAACAATTTTAATAATTTTTTTTTAATTATAGCTTTACTTTGTAGTTAATTAATTTATCAAAAAAAAACATAAACAAATGTCATCCATCCCTGGTTCGCTTATCAGCTGTTTGCCGGCAAACTACTTTGGTTTACCCACCATTTGCTTCGCTTTAAAATCAAATATGCAACGATTCCTGAAGGTATTCAACCAGCAAACATGCAAAGTAATCGGCATGATACACGTGGATGCGCTGCCAGGTGAGAGAGTCTACACCAGAGCCTCAGTAACCACCAAATCCGATTGCTACTAATCCGGGAACCACAACACCAGGAACACCACGATATGCCGGCAACTGGAAGCAGACGATTGAGAAGGCCATCTTCGAGGCGAATCTGTACAAGAAACACCAACTGGTAGGATGTACATACATAAGTAATATTCCATTCTGTTTAAACTGACTGCAAGTCCCTTTGCAGGATGCTGTGCTCATAGAGAACATGCACGACATTCCCTATGTGCCGGAGCGTCTTCTTGGCGCCGAGATAGTCGCCTGCATGACTCGCCTGGCACGGGCGGTGCGCGAAGTGGTCCCCCAGGAGATTCCGTGTGGTGTCCAAGTGCTCGCCTGCGGCAATAAACAAGCACTGGCCATTGCCAAAGCTAGTCAGCTGGAGTTTATTCGCGCCGAGGGATTCGTCTTTGGCCACGTGGCGGATGAGGGCTTCACGGATGCCTGTGCGGGCGATTTGCTGCGCTACCGGAAGCTCATCGATGCCGAGGATGTGCTGATCTTCACGGATCTGAAGAAGAAGCACAGCTCACATGCCATAACCGCCGATGTTAGTCTCTTGGAAACGGCCCATGCGGCAGAGTTCTTCATGACCGATGGTATCATAATCACGGGAACAGCAACGGGTCATGCAGCTAGTCCCGAAGATCTGCAGCAGCTATCCGGCAGGGTGAAGGTTCCACTGATTATTGGCTCTGGAGTAACCAGGAATAATATCGACAGTTACTACAAAGATGCGCACGCTGTGATAATTGGGTCGCATTTTAAGCGAAATGGCAACTGGCTGGAGGAGATCAGTGAACCAGCTGTGGATGAATTCATGAAAAAGATTTGCCAACTGCGGCACACGAAATGATTACAATTGTTAATGGATTTATTGATGTGTATAAATGTTGTAAACGATGATATATGTATACGATTTAGTTTGATGTCATCTAGTTCTAGAATAGATTTGCAAAGAAATCATAAATTCGCTCACGCAAAGAGGTGGGTTTTAGGGCGGAAGACGACTCGCTGGAGAAAGCAAAGGGCTTCTCGACCAAAACCGGAGACACTGCATCCAAGGTGTCGTCGAACTTGACGCGCTTTTTCTGCGGCGGCGTGCAGATCTCCTCATGGCTCTTCAAATGCACGGGGAACATGTTGTCCCCGTTGAACAGATCCTCTCGCTTCACAAATGTTGGTATGGTGTTGTCCACATTGTGGGCCCTGAAATATGATTTCGAGTCGGAGTAGCGACTGGCAAAGCCGTAGCTTGGATCGTGATCATTGTTGGGCGCCGGTACATTGCTGCGTTTGAGGATGCCGCGCACATTGGCTACCTTGTCCCCGGCAGCAATCTTTTTGTACAGCTTTGAGATGCGATTCTCCTTGCTGGCGTACTCTCCTGGTCTACCCGGCTGGTGGCGCATCTGCACTGCCGGAGGCGGTGGAGGAGCTGGTGGTGGCGGTGCAACACGTTTCATGGGAAGTGAGGAGGTGGAGGAGGCCTTTGCCATTGGATTGGAATTTGGAGTCCTTAAAATTCCACTGGACGCTTTTCGCTTTCGGGAAAAGCAAGCACTGTCCTCAGTTTCTTCTTCGGAATCCGTGCTGCGATTCTTATTGCGGAAAACCGTTTCATATTCCTATAGTGTTTTTTAAAAAATGAGTGTTTATCTTGTAAATGTTACTATTTGGTACTCACGCATTTGCGCTTATTGGGACTCAGTACATAATCAGCGCCGAACTTCTTCATGTCCTTCTTGCGTATGGGCGTTCTTTTGCTCGAGTCCTTTCGCAGTGTCTTTCGACACTGAACGTGCAGATCAATGGCATCGCGGATGAAGCCCACCCAAGTGCGCGACAGCTGAACATCGCCGCTACCGAAGATTATGCCATCACTTTGGCAAGTTAGCTTAAAGTTGCCCGGCAGCATTTCGTACACTTTGCACTTTTTCAACGGAAAAATGCAGCAACACTCCAATGAATTTTCCACAACGGTGTTGGGCGCACGTTCCTTGATCATCTTGCAGTACATAAAGATGTCGGACATGAGAACACAATAGCGCTTGATTTCCGTGCCCTTGTGAGTGATCTTCTGCAGAACGCCTTCCTTGATTACCCGTCGCGATGGCTTCACAATGTTCGGTGTGCGATTCACCAAGGAGTTCTGCAAATGAATCAGATACTGGGTAATTTCCTGCTCCTCCACACAGGTGTTTATGTGACTGGCGGTGGCCTCGATCTCCTTGACGGATTCTGAAAGGATGAGCGCAATTATTCGATATCTGATTAACATTAACTTCAAGATCATACCTTTCAACAACTTATAGTCAGCATCTGCGGGACTCGTGTAGAGCAGAACCTGCTCCAGAAGAAGCTTATACCGAGGTACCCGCTGGATGGGCACAATCATCAGTGAGTTTAGCTTGCGTTGCACCTCCGGACGACTCTCAGTCTGCTCCAGAAACTTTCGGAACACCGGATTCTTGCTGATCAAATCCTGAATGATGAACAGAGCTCCGCGGTAGTCAAAGGCGTACACCGAGTACAGCTTGAAGAATGGAGCCATTTTCAGGAATGCGTGCGCAACATTCTCCATGTTCGCCTCCAGTTCGCGCAGGAATTCTCCGTTCAGATTGTGAATCATCTCGATTTGACCGAAGAGCAGCGTGTGATTGGAGCAATCGATGATAGCCTGTTCCTTCAAGGGACGCACAAAAAAGTTCATCAGCAGCTCCAGCTGCTCCAGATACGATTTCTCCGACGAGATGATCTCCTCGATGGCCTGGCGACGGAAACCCAATCGTTTTCCCGCTTCCGGATTGGGTGAGCCAATGGGACTGCTATTGTTGCTGTCCAGCATGGAGCAAACTGCACGAAGCGAATATTCACCATTAGTTGTTGAACACCTGGCGACGCCTTTGTACGCTACTCACCTTTCCTGCGCGACTTGGCGGTTAGAAGATTCCGCTCCTGCAGCACCTGCCGCAGTTCCCGGCTGAAGCTGAGAGGTGTTTGTGGCGAGGAAATGAAGCCATTCCCGTATCCTTTCTGCCTGGGCGTAAACATTTTCCAACCGACTTTCTGGAAAGAAGATCTAAAAAGAAAACGACGCCACACCTGTTCAATTTGAACAATGCCGCTTCTGCAGTGTTACCGTTTGTGAGTGGCAGCCACACTAGCAACTGTGAGACCGCATTGGCGAGGGGAGATTGAAGAGTAAGAAAAAGTTTAGCACAATATAATATTATTCTATCAATTTTTGTAGCTTTCTATTTATCTTGACAGCCAGTTATTGCAATATCAAATTTTTTTTAATTTAAAACTTTTGTGCCCGCAAATTAGTTGCACTCGTCGAGCCAATTGTTTTGCGACATGGTCACACTAGCTCAACTATTTATTTTTTATACGTGGTTCGTGGCCCGTTTAGCTTTTAATTTAAATGTTGTTTTAGCTATTACTGCACCGAGATGCATGCAGAACTCAGCGAAATGGAGTTGCGCATAGTGGCGCGACTAAACGAGGAGATCGGAAAGGATGCCAGCCAGCTGCACCGGGCTAGTCACCTCGTTAGCCACTACAAAGAGCACCTCCAAATTTTGTACCAATCGGTAGGACGATTCTCTATCTATCTAGATCATGATTTTGATCCATATCATTCAAAAGCTCGACTACGAGGATCCCCAGAACGTGTCCTGCTTGAAAACCGCCTTCCAATGCCAGCAACAGGTTTGCGAGAGCATCGACTTCGAGCTGGAAAAGCTGGCTCACTTCGAGGACAAGCTGAAAAGGAAGCTCAAGGAATGCCAGCCCGTGCTTGAGGGAGTGGCGGAGGATTTGGACAAGGTGCGACAACTGCAGCGATTGCAACAGTATCTGCTCCTGGTGCAGGACATTCAGGAGATAAGCGCTGCCCTGGGCAACGCCATCAATGGCAAGGACGAGGACAAACTGGTTAATATCTACCTAACCCTCTACGAGGGCAACGACTGCGAGCACAGCGTAGTGGGTCGCCTGCATGCTGTGCAGGCACAGTCGCTGAAATCCTTTGCCGAACGCACTGCCATCTACTGGCACAAGCTGCTCCTCAAGCGGCTGTCCAGCGAATTCGAGGCTGTACTGAAGAGCATGCGCTGGGCACATCTAGAACAGCAGGCCCTCAACTATTCGTCCGCACGAGACACTGCCAAGGCGCAACTGCTAGCGGAGTACATGTTCCTCATCAAATCTCCCGCCGAAGAGCGGGCGCCACTGCACAGCATCACGCCCAGCATCGTGTGCCAGCCCATCAACCGGGTGGTGCAGCTCCTATTGGCGCCGTATCGCCAGCGTTTCCAATTTCACTTCACAGGCACCAGGCAAACCAATAGATTAGACAAGCCCGAGTGGTTCTACACGCAAATTCTCAACTGGGGCAAGGAGACGCATTTCTTTGTGGGCAAAACATTTCAGCCAGCTGCCATTAAAGCGGGTAAGCTGGACTACAATCTCAGGGTGAGTGTCTCGGTATCTTACTAGAACACTCAAGATTCTAATTGTGATCCTCTTTTAGCTGGAGTTTATTCGAGGTCTGGTGCAGTTAGCCATTGAAAAGTTGGCGGTGGACATAGAACAGATTGCCCAGGACGAGATACTATTTGCCCATCTGCTGGATGAGACGCTGGCTTTCGAATCCGAGTTACGGGAAACATTTGGGTATCCGGCTAGTTTTCCGAGCGCGATTTCTGTCATCACTCAACCGATGTATTTGCTACGCTGGATTTCACTGGAAGAACGATGTGAGATAAGGTCTCTGCCCTCGATTGCTGTTATTTAATAATGTGCTTACCTAGTTTGTGCGGAAAAAATGGATGACATTCTGCAGGCGGAGACACCATTCCAGCTAATCGATCCCAACACATTCGAGAACGATTTGAAAATCCCCAAGTGTGCGGATCAGTTCATGCGCCTGCTGGACGCTATTAAGGATCGTTACTATGGGCTGATTCAACCGGGCCACCAGCTGCAGTTCCTGCACCTGCAACTGGAGCTGATCGATAGCTTCCGACAACGCCTGGTGCAACTGCACAGCAGCGGAGCGGTGCCAAGCATTCCCATACTGAATGCCATCAACTATTTGGTAATGGTGCTCCGTGAATGGGGCGAAAACGTGCACTATCTGCACCTGCATGCGGCACTTGCCGGTCCAAATGCCACGGAGATTAATTCAGTGTTCGAGCATGCCGTCGCTGAGTTGGAGCACTGGGCCAGACAACTAATGCGGAATCTGGCCACCAAGGCAACCAATGAGATGAAAGCGAAATCGATGAGCTATCGCCGTGATGCGTGGCCAACTATGCCCGAACAAAACAGCCGGGAGCCGTTCATCCTTTCGCCCAGTGGTGGCGAAATGTTCCAGGTGCTGGTCACGCTGCTGCACAATCTGGAACGGGAACTCTCCGCCAATCTGTTCACCCAAACGCTCCGTTTGATAGCCCATCAAATCGATGACTTCATGCTCGAGAGCATGGTCATGAACACGAAGTTCTCAGCTGCGGGAGCAGCGCAATTCAATTATGACATGACACGCAATTTATTCGCGCTCTTTGGACAGTATACACGTCGTCCCGAGCTGCTCTTCAAGCGGTGAGTCATCTCTGCATATGTAGCTTTGGTGCAAAATAAACATAAATCTGACACCTTTCACTCCCATTCGATTCGCCAGAACACACGATGCCTGCAAGCTGCTGGCGGCGGCACGAGGAACAGCTTTGTTGCTGCTGGAAGCGCTGCGTGGTAATCAATCGGTGGAGGAGAAGACGAAGCCGCTGAGGGAACTGCATGTGCTCAGCATGGACAGCAAGCAGTGCATTGAGGTGCTGGAGCGGAGGACGGACATAAAGATGTTTTAGGCGATGGAAATTAATTTAAGCTAGTTAATTGGGCCCTAGGAACTTTTGAAACGATATACAACGTTCAGACACCATTTTTTTGCGAAATAAAATCATTAACACCCAAAATGAAAGTTAAACGATGTTTGTCGTAATTTACATTCATTTTATTTGAAGAAAGGCATGTGTATAAACAAAGTTATCATGTCGGAGATTTAACTAATTTGTATTTAACCAGGACACAGTTTCGAACTCGTGCGAATGCTAGTAACAAACGACCAAGTTGTATGAATGAGATTTAATTTCGAGTACGTATTTACAATTAAATAGCAATTCGTTGCCCTGGGCGCACAAGTCTTGAATGTTGTTTGTGATAATTAAACATTTAGTTGGAATTGGGGTCTCAATGTTTAGTTTAATTTGTAAAACGTTGACACAAAAACATGCGGTAACTTTAATAATAATAAATTGCTCTAAAAATACATAGCGTAAAATAGCATATAAACCGGCCTGATCGGGCTCGAATCGCATATCAATACTGATTCATGGCTGATCAGGGCGTATTGTATATCCCTATCGTCGGATGACAAACAATTGCAGTTAGTAAATACCAATTTGCGACCCGAGACGCACATCACACATCATCATCACATCGCGGAACGGACCAAGGCGCATTGCCCGCAGAGAGTAACTTTTATGTCTACACTAAATAACCGATAATAATCCGATCTGCGGGTGCCGTTCGCTCCTTTGTATCCCCCCTTTCTATTCAAAGTTCTGATAATTCTCGACGCTGACGAACTGTGCCCGTTGCTGGGGTGTCATGTTGAGATTACCGCGGTGCTTGTTGTTGTAGGCCCAGATGACGCCGGTGGAGATCAGAGCAATGGTCAGCCAGCCCATGAAGAACAACTGCAGCCACATGTGCTCGCCGCCGCTGTTGTCCACGATGATTCCAGCCACGATAGTGATGACCGCCAAGCCAAGATTCTGTATCGATTGGCAGAAGCCGTAGGCCGTGCCCAATTGGTATTCCGGAATGATGAGAGCCACCAGAGGCCACAGGCTAGCGGCCAGCATGGAATACGACAGTCCCATGATGATCATGCCCACATAGGGTGTCAGCTGGGTGAACGTAAGCAGGGCATGGGCTCCAATGGTGGTCAGTGTCGCTGTGAACACCCAGGTCACATTCCTGCCCAGTTTGTCGATGATGAAACCAAAGACCGGAGACGATACGGCTGCAATTAGATACACCAGCGAGTCCACGGTGTTGGCCTCAGCAGGCGAAAGCCCGAAGCGATCAACAAAGAAATTCTGTCCGAGGGCAATGAATGGAAAGATGGCCACATAGTAGGCGACGCAAATGATGGATACCATCCAAAAGGGTGCTTTGAACGAGAAGACATCGGTGAGTTTCGGTATCTGTCCAGCCGGGTTGTTGTTACGCTGCAAAATCCGCTCGGCCCTCTTGTCCATCCAGCCGAGGATGAGGGCACAGATCATCGACATCACACAGGTGAGCGTAGCCAGCAGTAAGACGACGCCCAGAGCGGTATGTCCCTGGTAAAAATTGCTCACATACTCATAGATGGGCTGCATCACCCAGAAGTTGACGGTGCTGCCGAATCGGGCAACCGACAGCTGCAGGCCGAATACCATGTTCAGTTCCTTGCCCTTAAACCAGAGCACCGCATAGCTGTTCTGGGCCACGGCCAGTGATTCGGCGCCAATGCCGAAGATGAACCGTCCCAAAATCATCATCCAGAAGGCGTCCAGTATGCCGCCGCAGGCAAAGATCAGCTGACCCACCAGCAGGATCATCATGTAGATAATCGTGCCCAGTCGAATGCCAAACAGTCGATCGATCAGGAAACCGCCCACGAAGCACAGGACGACATTGGGCCACGAGTAAATCGAGTAGATGAGCGTGAACTGGGAGGAGGTCAGGTGAAGATCTCGCTTGAAAAAGTTCTGCAGGGCGCCGGGTGCATCGTAACAGAAATACGAGCCGAATCCCAGCAGGCACATAAACACCAGAGCCATGAACCGGTGGCTCGTGCTCGAGGGCATGCAGCAGCCGCCGGACGGAAGGCTCAGTTCATTGTCACGCCGACCGTCCCGACTGACCACTTGGTCCTCCTCCGTCGGTTGCGACACCTCCTCATTGTCCACGATGCGTTCCTCGTCCTCGCGCGCCATCTCCACTCAACGCTGGCACAATCCGCACTGACCAGTTGGATGGGGGGCCGATTCCCGCAGAATGGGCGTATGCAAAACTATGTGATACGATTAATCGGCTTTCTGATTTCCTGTCGCAATTGTTTTTTTTTTTCGCTTTCGTTTTGCTCTTTTCGTTATTGCCGTTTCTGGAAAATATTTGTATCAATTTCTGCGAACGAGCGAGCGAGTTGAACTCTTCTGCTTTGTCTTTGCTTATCTCGCTGCTTTTGTTTTTGTTTACTGTACTAGTACCCTTTGTCTAACAACTATTGTTGTTGTTGGCTGTGTGGGCTAGTTAGTTGTAGCTGGGTTCATCGGTTATCAGCAGTTTTTCCACTCCAGTTGCTGAAGTTCGCAGTGCGGTGTTGGGCAACAAATGTTCGGTGACGTGTGCAACCGCACTTTATTGCTGATCGAATGAAACTAAATTGTTTTCTCTGCCTAATTAGCGTTAATTACGCATATACAATGGCGGGGATGCCAACTCGCTGTAGAGCAGGGTTGTCGACGCAGCTACAGGTGCATTCAAACAGCTGGCAGGCGATAACGATCACAAATATTAATGGTATTCCTGTTTTGCTCTCCATTATAATCGAAAGTTTTCTCTGATTGAAATGCAAATTTTAGTAAGCCATGATTAGTTATAAAATAGAATAATATAAATATATTTTTACGCTTGATTATATTAATTAAACCAGATAATGATTAGTTGAGAAACTATTTAAGTACAACTCAACGACGCAGAAATCTCTTGCATCTTGTTTTGATTTGTTTTAATATAGCCTGACAACCCTAATCCAGCAACGCCGAGTTGAAGCATGTTTTCATACTTTTTGCCGGGTAAAATGTATTTAATTATATAATTCAGCGGCCCTTGCAGCAATGGATCCCATCGACACCACCAAGCGGAAGCCCAGACGCACCTACGGCACACCATCCTACACGTATCGCAATCGATTTGCCTATGCCCTCTTGGCCGCCGGAACTGTGCTCTTCGGCATTTGGAGGTGAGTAGATCTTCGAATTTAACGTATAAATGTGGTTTTAATGCTTGCCACCGCCTCGTTTTCAGCCTGACTCCCATCCAGCGCATTGCCAACGAGAAGCTGTCCCAGGCGGTGGCCCAAACCGAACAGGAGCGCGATAGGAAAGGACTCTTTGAGTTCGGCGCGCCAAGGACTTCGCAGTTCATCAAGGACGCCATCAAGGAGAGCGAGGAGCAGAGAAACAAATAATGGATCGCAAGACGCGGCGGGCCAACTTCAAAAACCTGCAGCCTCGGTAATTTTAATTGAAATAAAGGCCAATAAAATGAATGTTATTATCTAACCGAACACTTTGTTTTCCTTTCATCCGAAGTTCGACGCGAAGCACCAAAGCAGCCGCAGATACATTATCGTTGTCCAACTTCTTCGCCACACCCGAAAGTGCTGAAGAAGTTCCGTCATGTCTAGCCGACATTCCTGTTCAGCCCGATCCTCCTGCCCCCAAAATCAAACCAATACGTGCTAGCAATGTGTTCGAAAAACCTGGGCCCAAGCCCAAAAAGGCACCCAAGCTCAAGACCAGCACGGGCCCATCGTCGAGTGGCGCGCGTCGCGGACGCGGAAAGAGCAAACAGCAGCCCAGCATCAGCAACTTCCTGCGCAACGAGCAGATCTTCGCAGAGGTGACCGCCCAGCATTGTATGGCGGACAACTTCAGTCCGGATGACATTGAAATGGCGCTGGCGCTGTCCAAGTCGGAGTGTGAGAAGCATGGACGCCTGCGCTTGCACGACGATGACGATGCAGTGGTTGACCTAATGGATGACGAAGATAAGTCCACGGAGAGAATACGTCATAAACTGCAGAAGTATGGTTTCCGCACAGCCGCCAAGGAAGGTAAGTAATCAAATAAAGTTAAGACAGTACGACTGGACTTTCGTTTATCCCCATTTAGATTATAAATCTCTGGCGGTCCTGCCCGTAGTGGCCAGCAAAGGAGGTAGACGTGGCAAGTGGGCCAATAAGTTTACTGCCCTAACTTTAAGAAATCCGGAGGTGCAACAGAAGAAGCTCAAGGAGAAAGTATCTGCATTGCTGGGCCAAAAAGTGCGCGGCAAGGAGCCAAAGGAAGAAGACTGTTATCTGCTACCATACACTGTGATCACCGCAACGTTGAAGGAACTCAGAGCTGAGGGTGAATCTCGCATCCTTCGAGAACCAAGCGAAGGGCCCATAGATGACTTAGGATCATACTACGTAACCGACTTGTTTGAAGTTAGTCGCACGCCGGCACACCATCTTTTAAAGAATTGGGCTGCGATACAGGGAAGGGATTTTTCGCCAGAGCGTGAGACCCAAAAATGCCGCCAATTGAGGCAACAACATGAACTTGTCTACGCTGAGTTGGAACGGCACTTCGGGGATCCACAGAAGTTGGAAGAGGAGGTGATGCAGGAACTGGATGATTTGGAAAAACTGGTGGCAGAAAACATGATCGAAGATGATTCTGTAGTGATAAATATTGTGGAGGCAGAAACCTCGTCGACTGGTAGCAGTCCATCTATGGAGCCGCCGGATAAGCGTCCAAAAATGACAATGGAAGACAAGGAAAACCTGCAGCCCACAACCTCAAAGGCCAGCCTAACCGTTCCCGCCCAGTCAACCCGCTGCACCTCTCCGGATCTCTTTGCGGACTCCGAAGATGAGCCGGATATAGTAACGAGTGCTATCTCCAACGAACCCGAAGACGTTAGGAATCTTTCAATGAAGGTTTACAAGAATGTCAGCATAAGCGAACGATCATCTTCGGTCGCGGAAATAGAAATTGTATTCAGCAATGATGAGTCTTCTCAGATAACCACGTTTGAAGTGTTTTCCAGCGACGAAGGTGAGAATCTCCATTCATATAGACAGCACACCTCTTAAGAGTATTTCAATTTGCTTTCAGTAAAGACTGTTTCCAACGCTACGCAGGAGAAGATTTCTTTTGATGGTGAGTAAGTAAGGAAAGGTGCACGACCAAAATCTCATTCATATTTTAATTTCCAGACAAACCAATCGATGACTTCATAGACCTAACACAAGAGTTCGAAATGGTGGAATTTAATGAATCAAGGCCTAGAACCCCAAACTTAATTGCATCATCGGAAGCAGATTCCAATGTAGACAACCTAAATGGTGATACAATTCTAGATTTTAGTTCCCAAGAGGTAAGTTGTCCCATCTCCAAGGAATTATACGCAAAGTATGCCAAGGTTGAAACATTCCCTGTGTGGAATGCAGCAGCAGAAGAGGAGGATAAAATTGAATTTTCCTTAAGCATGGAAAGAGATTTGAAGAGTTCCGAGCAATCGTCGCACCAGCTCTGCATATTAACCACTCCAAATGAGAGCGAACGCAGTTCAAGCTTTGGTGAATTGAATTTCTCGAGGAACTCGCTTCGAAGGAGCGTTAGTCTATCAACGGATCTCAGTTTCAAAAGTCCGCTAAACTGGAAAACGAACTCATCAGCCGAGAAGATGGTCTCGCCAGCTGCTTCTCCTTACAAACAGTCGGATGCTAGTGTGGATTTAACTCAGAACAGCGATGATGAAAACGACGCAATTATGCTCTCCGACGAGGAAATCAATTACTCCATTTGGAAGGGTAATAAGACCGTAAAGGATTTGGATATCGGGGACGATAGCTCAGACAGTTGCTTTGCATCTCCGGTATCGAAAAAGCGAGCTATCCCACAGTTCCAAACTGAGGAGGATCTGGATGCCTTCTTAATGGCCTTTTCCACGGATGGCAATGGATCACAAGGTTCACATTCACCCAACAAGAGTGCTCTTAGCAAGGAGCGTGCCGAGTTCGGAATACTAGATGCTGCTCCGTCTCAACCCTTCAGTCTATCTGAACTGCAGAGTCCCGTCGGCAAAGAGAAGTCATCGGATGATGAAATCAACTGGGCAGAAGCTTCGTTTTTGGATGCACCAGCAAAGCCATTGGCACGCAGGAGCAGCCACAAATTTAACGAGCTCTTGTCGAAAATAAGCAAACCCGCGCAAAATTCTGATGATGACTTTGACGAATTCGATCAGATGGTTTTCCAAAGCAAAAAGGAAGACGCCTCCAGTGCTAGCGAAACAAGTGACATGCCTCGAGGATTGGATCTTTTGTTGAAGGGAGAGATTAAAACCACAGACATATCGGAGGCAAGAACTCCAGGCAACCAAACTCCGATTGAACCGCAGCAAGTAGATGTTGACGGTAATGTCTACTCCGTGCGTGTTTGCCACACACCTAAGCCAGATTTCGCCAACCTCCCGGAATCGGAGATCCTCCAGCAGCTCTACAAGTACGGCATTAAGCCACTGAAACGCAAGCAGGCGGTGAAAATGCTTGAATTCATCTACAATCAAACGCATCCCATAATGAAGACGACTGCTGTTCAGGATTTACCAGCCAGATCTGAGCCAATTGTGCGTTCCAAGTCAACTCCTGTGATTATGGAGCGGCCACATTCGCAAGTATCAAAGTTAACCACTAAAACTTTGACGGCAACTGGGCCAAAAAAGGATTTCACGTTTAACGATGCCACGGGCGAGGAACTGCTGCGCTTCTCCCAATCCCTTCCCCCGAGTCTTTGCGATGACTTCGAGACCTTTGTCATGCAAACGAACGTTACCAAGAAGACGCCACAGCCGCTGGTGCCACTGCACATCGCCTGGCACAATCTCATCTGCGCCAATCCCCAACTGCACGAGAGTGTGCTCACGTACGAACCCATTGATTTGCAGGCGGTCTACTTACAATTGAAGCACATGGGGCATCGATACGATCCAAAGGATCTAAAGACCTTCTTCGATCGGCGTTGCATTATCTTTCGCTATGAACTGGGTGCTCCCGGCAAGCAAGCGGAGCGTCATGTGCGAAGACACACAAAAAAGCCTTCTAAAAGGAAGTAGATTCTACAAGCTATGGAATTTCTTTGTACTTATACCTCACTTCGAATGCATTGAATTATTTTCTAGTATTTACCTTATATTGTATTATTGAATAAGATATTGTTATTTGGCATTTGCGATCTAAATTTATTGTATGCAAAATTTATAAAACTCAAATACATTCAACACTTTTGTTTGAAGCATTGTTAACCATTCCTATTTGCCATTTCAAGCTAACCACTAGCATCTATGAATAAAAAACACAATATTATTTTTGGGACCGTAGATTTATTTGATGCAACTTCAAAGTACAATATTACAAAACTAATGGACGAATACAAATGTATAGAGTTTGTAGTAGATACAAGACACTGATATTTTCATACGAGTAGAATATTGGACAACATTAAATGCAGCATCTGTGGACAGACTACCCAAAATGGGTATTAAATGTAAAAATACAATTCGATCTTACGGCGCTAAAAAGACACTTGGACGATATAATTTTCTCACGAGTCTCTACGTGGAAGGCACATTGTCAGATTGCGATTAATGGAATGGAAACGGCTCGAACGAAACTAGTTGCTAATGAAGCTATTTGTACTGCATGCAAAACTGATATGGTTGGTGGGTGCAGACGGGTTAGTGGGCTCTTACAGCAGCTAGGATTAGTTTCGGGGGGAGAGATATATAAGAAGCAATTCGTAGCATTGCCGGCATGTAGAAGTATGTAAATTAAAGGCAGGGCTGTCCAAGAAATCACCAACAATATCGCTACTGAAAGTTGAAAAGGCATATTGGTTGAATGGGATTAATGGGACACCCCTGAACAAGATTAGGCATAGCTAATCTCATGCTCGTACGTCTTTCCCCGCAGGTCCTCGTCATCGGGAAGCGCATGGTGGCGCAAACCGCACAAACGCGGTCCGTAGCGCAGCATGACAATGATAACGCCCACGATAAACAGGGCGACGGCGGCCACGGCGGGATAAAGGAAGTAAAGAGCCATTGCTACTTAGATGTCGCTCTCGCGCTTCTGCAACTCGACGTATTCCTCGCGCTGGCGCTGCTGGTGCAGAGTGCGACCCTCTGGGCGTGGTGGACGCTGGTGTTGCTGCTGGTGATGATGATGGTGCGCCGAGTGCACGGGCTCCAAGTCGTCAACGCCGATGACAACGTCGTCGGGGAACACTTGCTGATGGGTTGTGGGCTAGAAGAAGTAAAAGTTTCCAAACAATAAGCTTCGATGTTTCGGGTTCTGGCCAAAAAAAACCGAAAACTCACATGGAAGCGCTGAAAGTATGAGGCGTCCTTCAGCTCAGTAAAGTCCAATGGCGGCTGATTGTGGGGCGTGGCAGACCAAATGGAGACCAGCCAGCGATTGCCCGTGTGCCTGTCCTGCCAGTACTTGCGATGCTTGGAGCAGCAGCCCAGGATAATGTTCAGTATTATGATCGTGCCCAGGACAACCGTGCAGATGGCAATGGTCACATAAAACGGCGAGAAGTTGCCGTAGATGTGGCCGGTGAAGTAGGGATTCTTTTCGTACGCCTTGCGTTCCTCTTCGATTGTGGACATAGTCTTTCAGGGGTGTGGTTACTTGCCAGAGCCTCAATAGCCTGCTGCACAATGCTCAATGGTCTGGAGGGCAGGAGAAGAAATGCGTTCGCAATGAGAAAGCGGTTCAACCACCACGCTGCATGCCACTTGCACCCCGAAACGAATTGCCACCGATTCCAATTTGTCACATTGGGCGTGGCGTCACCAAAGTAAACTAACTAGCAGCACCTGCAGCTCCCCACTTTGCAGCTTAGATGCGGATTGCACTTACCATTTGCGCGCGATTGGTGGTCACAGAGATTGGCACAAGTCCCATTCAGGTGTGTTACGCACTTCTGCTCTTGAAAGTTATTAATTTCAGCCACTTTGCAGCTACGAAAACAACGCCCAAAAGCCAGGCTCAGTGAGCTAGTGATGGCACTTAGTAGACTCGCCGCATGGTTGCAAGCGATCGATAACCATTCATCGATCGCAAGTGCAGGTTGTGTACATTTTTTACTGCATAACTTTAGGCATAACGTTATTTATTAGAATTTAATTATTTTAAACAATATTTATGACCTTTGTCACAATAATTTAAAAATTAACGTATATGCTATTTTAGTAACACCAAATTTACATGTTTAGAAACCCGACAAGTATGATAAACAATATTAATCTATATTTTCAAAATTAATGCGACTCGACGAATAGATCAAGTTCATTGCGCAAAAACAGGCATCTTAAGCCACCATTGTAAACAAATTATTATTATTATTATTAACTATTACAGGTTTCGAAGCAATCCCAACTCAAAAACAATCCAGCTATTCAATAGCTTCAATAGATTTCCCCGATCACTGGTCGTAGGTAAGGAAGTTATCCAACCCGGTGAACTGGCGCGCCAGAGCCCTACCATCGTCGGTGGGCGTGCTGAAGGCGATGCACTCCCTAGCGATCTCCTGGCCGAGCACCGTGTGGCACTGGACGACTCGAAGCAGCTTGCTAGCGATCCCGCTGCGCCGCTGCAGAGGAGAAACCCAGATGCGTGAGACGCCGCAGCTGAAAGAAGGCACATTTTAGCCGTTGACAAGGGAAGATGCATGCATATGGGGATGTCTTACCTGGCCGGATAGCTCTCCTCGCTGAAGTAGTCCGTGCCATCGACCTGGATGAAACGATGGGCCTGCGAGAGGGGCTGCACCAGGCAGAAACCCACGATCTGCTGCTTGCGCACTGCTATGAAGGCCACAAAGATCTTTGGCACAATGTACGAGGAGTAGCCCAGCTCTTTGTCCACCACGCCGATGAGATCCCGCAGCCTGTCGAGCCGAGCTGCCGGAGCGCGTTCGTTGATCCGTATGATGCGGCCGTCGCTGGCCCACTCCGGATAAACGGACACAATGTCCTCGTCGATCCAACCCTTGAAGCGCAGCACATGGATGGAATTGTGGTACTCGCGATGCAGCATCTCCTCCTCCGGTTCGTGCACGGTGTACACCAGCCCGCACTGCTGACACTGCCGTGCTCCGAAGGCCTTTTGACCAGCATCAATCTGGTACTGATTCGATCCTCCCGCCGCCGTTAGCAATCTCATCGATGTGTCCGGCCGACGACGCAACGATTTCTGGACAACGGGCTGCAAGCGTTGAGTGAATATGGGGAAAAGCTTTGGCTGAACTTCCTCTACTGCTGCCGCCTCCTGTTGTGGTGCAATGGCCACCGCTGTATTTTCCACTGTTTCCATCTGAGCAAGCTGCGCAGCCTCCTCGCTGTTTACCACCATGTATAAATTGTCCACAATTTGATTGGCTTCCTCCTTGTAGTTATCCGGATTGGCAATAAAGATCTCAAAGTTCTTTTCGGTGCAAATGTTGTTGCTAATGAGAAACTCCAGCAAGATTTGCTGCTGCTCCACGACATTGGGATCGTCGGTTTGGTATGGCAAACGTTGACGAAACTCAGCAAAGGGATCAATTTCCACATCGTTCGCTTCTGGTGCATACTCAATTATATCCGGTAGGGGCTCCGTTTCCATGCTCGTCTCCTCCGCATCCATTGGCGTTGCCTGTGCCACCGGATTCGCTTCAACAATCTCATCAACCACCGTATCGTCCAGATTCTTCAGGATCGCATCCACAGTGGCCTGCTCGGCGGAAAATATCGTGGCCGACTTGACGCGCACTTGCCGCGGCTTTCGGCGTATCGTTTGGACGAGTTCAATCTTGCCCTGACTGACGCTGGCCCGGATGTTGTCCGTGATTCTCACCTCCATGCAGGTGCTACTTCGCCGGCCCGATTTGAAGAACTTTCGCTTGCTTAGATCGGCTGGCTCGGCGGTTGGGGATTTCTGAACCGGCTCGTGGCGAATTATCGGTATGATAGGCTCCACCTCGATGATGGGATCAATGTCTTCAACATCACTAAGATCAGAGAAGTCGGCGGATGTTTCTTGCCATGCGGTTGCTGGCAGATTGTTATTGTTGTTAGCATCGTCGGCTTCAATCACACTCAATGGTTTGGCCATTTTGATCGGGTCCTTGGCATTACGGAGAATCTGGTGGACTTCTTCCACTTTGGCGCGCTCTTCACGCTTGGTGGTGATCAGGTTCTTGAGCCGTTCGTTGCTCAGCGAGTTGAGAATGTTGTCCATATCGGTGGCTGGCAGTCGGTTGGCAAAACCGTGACGCTTGCGTATTTTGTGGCGAACTCCCTTATTAATGCCCAAAAGTGGACGGGAGGTTGGCGAGATTTTCGTAGGTTGTTTAAGCGAATTCTTGGATATGGACGGTCGCTTTCTTGACTTTGTGACCGCTTCTCCACTGTGGGAATAGAAGGCCATGGTGGGAATGCTGCTGCTCAGCGTCACCCTGCGCATCTTGCTCTGCGGCGAACCAGAGTCGGAGTCCGCTGAAGGAGCAGCCTGGGTGGACGTTTCAGGGTGCTGTCGCTTTTGCGGCTTATGATCGTATGCTTCTTCGTCTGATTCGGGCACCTCGAAATCAATCTTCATACCACTTCTTGGGCTTTCTGGCCATTTTGCTGCGGCTCCTTTGGAAGATCTCGCTGTTTTATTGTCATTCGACTTGAAAACTTCTACTGGGGATTTGGATCTGCTACTGGTGTTTTCTATCTTAAATGCTTCTTTTTTAATATCTCGGTTTTCTTCGTCATCCGACCTCAAGTTCTCATGTACATGGGCAGCGGCCTTTCTTCGGCTATTTCTGGTTTTTGGACTGATGATTTGCGAGCTCCTTGTTTCACGAACTTCTGTATTCTTCCTGAAGTTCTTACTGCTAGAAGGTTTCCCGTCCTCCGACTGGGACTCTTCATCTGGGCTCGTTTTCTTCGGTTTAGTTGTATGCACTTGGGCAGTGGTCTTTAGGCTGTGGTTGTGTTTCTTCTTTGATCTTTCTAACATCGATCTTGGATCCTGACCTTTCATTAGCATATCTGCCACCTTGCTTAGCCTAGTCTGAAATGATTCTGGGGAGGAGAACGAATCTGGATCCTTCTGCGCACTGAAGGTTCGTGGACTGCGTCTGATGCTAGTTCTGGCTCTCGAAGAAGGAGTTCCTTCAGAGGAAGAGGTGGGCGACGACATTGAAGAATCAGCTCGCTTTCTTTGGACCCTCAGCTGGCGGGGACTGCTGTTGCGACTGTTGCTGCTGCTGTTGCTATTTAGCCGCATGGTGGCTGTAAACAATTGGGGCAGCTGCTCCGCCGTGGCAGTCATGACTCCGCCACGGGTTTTCTTGTTCTCCTTGTTGGTTTCCGGGCTGCTGTTCGCACTGCTGCTCGACTTGGCGGCGCCTGCGGCAAAGAGACTCCTGCCCTGCCTGTTGGCCGCCACATGGGTCTTCAATGGCAAGACACCCAGACTGTCTACGTCCGCATCATCCTCGTCGTCGTTGATCTGGCGGAGCCTGGATCTGGGACTGCCGAACAGTTGCCGCTTGCGCTCCGAAAGGCGCGGAGTGGCCATGCGACCGGGACGCCCACTACCCGTCGGGGTCTCCATGATCGCGCGCAAATCTTTTATTTCGCATTAACTTTGTCCAAATTGTGACTCCTTCGCGCTTTTTTGTAGCTGCCTAGTGTTGGGGGTGGTTGGATCGATCGGGGTCTCTGCGGTCGTTTGCCAACACTTGACAGATCGTCTGTGTTTTTACTGCAATTTTTATAAATACTAAATACACTACATTGTTTTTAAATGTTTTTACAGCAATGTTTGAAAATATTAAATAAATTGCAATGTAAATATTTTCTGTTAGTTATGATTTTTTCTACCACATTTTACATTTAACATTTTTCCTTGAAACGATCAAGTCAGCTAGCAGTTTTCGGTAAATTATTTGTACATATTCATTCTACAATTTCTGTAAAGTAAATAAGGAAGGAAGTCAATTATTTCCTTGATCCGAGACAAAGTTCCATTTATTGAGTTACAATCATAATCGCTGAACTTTCTATAACTTTTTCCAATCTTCATATATTTTAAAAATTTTCGCATTATTTTAACCGATATTTGTACAGAGTTAAAGTGACCATAACGGGACAAGCTCTTGCTGGTATTTCCAGCCAAGTCAGACTCAGTCACACTCTTCCAGACGTTACACAGTCATACTGCGGACAAAGGACAAATCGATTTGGGAAAATCTGCTGCTCGGCCCGGAAAGTAGAAAGAATAAAACTGTGCATTTAAAATTTAATTTGCAGCCAAACCCCGCTGCCGATCAGGTAAGTCAGCTCCTCCACATTATCCATACCGCATTTGAAAGCCACGCCAACGAAAGCAACGAGAACCGTGAGAAAGTGTGAACTCTAGCCGCCGCCATCTTTTTTTTATGTATGCGTTAGGCCAACGCCAATAATGCGAATTAAAACCGAGTTTATTAAGATTACTGGCTAATCGCGCTCCTTGTGCTGCTGCCTAAATGTTTACCCTTTGCTCGTATTGGTTAAAATAGAAAAAAATTGCACTGTCTTCTCTCTTCTCTTGAGGTATCGCGTTTGTTCGTCGCCGTCGTCGTCCTCCAACCGCGGTATATACATACAAACATATCGGCAAATATATATATATATATATATATATTTTCGACGCAGCCGCCGCCGCCGCCGCGTAGATATCCATTTTCCGGGATTACCCCACCCAGAGTGATATAAACGATATAACCGTGGACGACCACGCAGCGGAACCCGCTGCCGCCATGCCCGGAGCCGGCACGTTCAAGTTATTCATCGGGAATTTAGACGAGAAGACACAGGCCACCGAGCTGCGTGCACTGTTCGAGAAGTACGGTACCGTCGTCGAGTGCGACGTGGTGAAGAACTATGGCTTCGTCCACATGGAGACGGAGCAGCAGGGTCGCGATGCCATACAGAATCTGAACGGTTATACGCTGAACGAGTTCGCCATCAAGGTGGAGGCGGCCAAGAGCCGGCGGGCGCCCAATACGCCGACCACGAAAATCTTCGTGGGAAATCTAACGGACAAGACGCGGGCGCCGGAGGTGCGGGAACTGTTTCAGAAATACGGCACCGTCGTCGAATGCGACATTGTGCGCAACTATGGTTTTGTCCATCTGGACTGTGTCGGTGATGTGCAGGACGCCATTAAGGAGCTGAACGGTCGCGTTGTCGATGGCCAGCCGCTCAAGGTTCAAGTGTCGACCAGTCGGGTCCGCCCCAAGCCGGGCATGGGCGATCCGGAGCAGTGCTATCGGTGCGGAAGATCCGGGCATTGGTCGAAAGAGTGTCCGCGACTGTACGGCAGTGCCGGAGGCGGACGCGAGCCGCCATCGCCCCTCAGCGCCGGCGGCTACAGAGATCGCATGTACGGTCGTGACCCGTATCCGCCGCCACCACCGCCGCCGCCGTTCCTGCGTGACCGCATCATGGATGGCTTTAGGGTAAATTCAGCATCCATTTTGCCCCCCGATCAAATCATCCATTGTGCCCATGTATTATTCACATTCTGTGCTGCTACTAATCTGAAACTTGTTTTCCCACCCGCAGGACTATGACTACTATGACCGCCGCTTCGAGGACTCACGCGATCTGTACGAGCGTCGCTATCAGACCTCGCGAATGCGCGACTTCCCACCGCCGCCCATCTCTCGCCGCGAACCCATGCCTCTACCGCCCACCTTAAGCGGTAGCCTGCGCTCCTGCAGCGTTTCTCGTGGATACGACACTATGTTCAGCCGGCGTTCGCCTCCGCCGCCGCGTAGCAGCAATGGAATGAGTCGTTACGGGTAGGTAACACTTCGAGTGATTGAAATGTCGCACTTTCTTTTGCAAATATGTATGTACTAAAGTTAATTCTTATCAGATGACTAAGTTGTACATACTTACTTGCAAATAAAGACCAAGAAAGTGCTTTGTTTGATGAAAATATACAACGAAATGTTAAAATGTAGATAACATACGTATATATCCATTGAACCTATTTTGAAATCAGTTTTTAATGAGTTATTTTCTTTCTCACCCCAGCTCACCCACTCCACATGGTTACGAGGACTTTAGTCGCGATGCATTCGACGAACGCATGATTTCGTCGCGCGGAATGCGCGGTCCATCGCCGCCGGGTCGCAGATATGCGCCCTACTGAGATGAGTTTTACTATCACGGCAGCAGCTGAGTAGCGGTTGCACTACCCATGCCCCTGCCCATGGGTCACACTTTCTACCACACAACCAGCAATCGAAGAACGGCGCCTGGGGACTGCTGGCTGCTCTGCTGGTCGCCAGCGACGGCCTACTACCATAACCACCAAGCACACCAGCAGCACATGCTGATGCCGACGACAATTTCACAACTGTGGCTGCCGCCTTGGTAAACCACATACATTTTACTAAGCCCAAACTAACCATTACTCGTACACTTAAACAAGAAGATGGAAACACGTGTCGAAGCATCCTTCCTACTTGCAAAACACGCCTAAAAGACTAGACAACGACGTGCAACCTCTACACATTCATCCGTAGTACCAATAAACGCATATTCAGTCGAAACTGTGCAAAAATAAACACTGTATTTTAAAGCTAGTTTAAGGGGCAGTATTGCAACGATATGTCTTAGATCTACGGATGCTCCATCGCCAGTCGTCGTTACGCATGTGAAATGGAGTGCTGGCTGCCGTGCTTGCCCAAAATGGGCTGATCGGGAGACAGATCTTCCGGTGGGGTACCATTGTGCTTATCGGGTGAGTGGTCGTCTAGCAGCTTGC
The DNA here is from genome assembly GCF_016746395.2 of Drosophila simulans. Lineage (NCBI taxonomy): Eukaryota > Metazoa > Arthropoda > Insecta > Diptera > Drosophilidae > Drosophila > Drosophila simulans. The sequence continues at coordinate 7,223,614 of NC_052522.2, forward strand.
TACCATTGTGCTTGTTCAGTTCTTGCAGCTCGACAGGTGTTGCCTTCTCGAATGTTGGCGGGATTAGTAATCGACTGGGAAGATAACAGGTTATTTATTGTGGGGAACCCCATTTAAAAAAGAAAAGTATTTCAGCTTACTTGCTGCACTGTAACCAAAACATGGAGACCAGCATCATGGCCGAAGTAACGCCGAAGGTCCAGAACGTGCCCAGGCGCGTGTAAATGGATCCCACGAAGACTGGACCAAGGACGCGGGACAGACAACCCGAACCGGTCATCCAGCCCATCCAGACGCCCTGCGGCCGAGGTCCCAGAACTTTGGAGAATATGGTCTGAATGAGAGTCACCCCAATGGGATATCCTATCGAGGTGAAGGCAAATCCAATGATGAACTGCGTCAGGGTCAAGGCCGGCAGTTCGCCGCACCATTTCTGCGTTGTGGGGCAGCCCAAGAAGATGGGATCGCTTTCGCTCAGGTTCCAGCTGGCATTGAAAGGCTGCGCCAACTTTGGCGGATCCGGACCCCAAGGCACGAAGAGCACGCGACCGAGAAACATCAGCGAGAATCCGCCCCAGATGAGCACATAACGCTCGGCGATAATCTTGCACATGGGCTCAATCAAAACGAACGTGACCAGGGAGACAATAGCTGCGATGGTCATCATGATGCCCATGTACCATAGGGCCTCGTCGTTGGACCAAGCGAACATATCCATTGTCAGGGATGTGCCCAGACTGCAAGGCGAGGAACCAATCATATATAGCTCAAAAAAAAAGGCACTCTGAGGATTACTTACGTCTCCAGCAGCACAAAGTTGAATACCAGAACAAAGAAGGCGACGATCAAAGTCCATGCGGATAGATAGCTGGGCTTAATGCCCTTCCAAGTCTCCTTCTCGGATGTGCCGCCCTGCATCACCATCACCTCGCGAGCTGCAATTTTGTGCTCCTGAAGGAGTGTTCAAATTTAATGCCACTTTTAAGCGAACCAAGTAACCTGGTCACTCACCTCAAACACTCCGGGCAGGAACATCATGAAGTTTCCAATGCTCATCAGCACATTGATCCATCCGGATGCCGTGTACATGTTGAAGTGCATCTTGCCCCACAGCCAGACGTGTCCCTGATCTCCCAGCGGTGTGACTGCCGCCTGCAGAGTCGGACCAATGATGAATCCGAGGACCTGAGCCAGCGAAACCATTGCAACGGCATGGGTGCGTTCGCTGATTCGCGTCGCAGCGGACAAATAGGAGCGGCACAGGGCAATATTCGCCGAGCTGACGCCGATGAGGAAACGCGAGGAGAGCATCCAGTACTTCACATTGTCCGGACGCAGTTCCAGCGAGGAGTATATGCCGCTGGCCAGCGTGAATAGAGACAGCGATAGCAGCAGGGGCAGACGAATCTTGCCCAGCTTGTTGCCCCACCACCCAAAGATCGGACTGAAGATCATTTGTCCCAGCGGATTGGCGGCCACAATCAGACCCATGAACTCCTTGCCCGCATCCGGATCTAGCTGAAGAGAGATGGGATTGAAAAGCAGCTGAATAGCGTGGCCAAAATGGGTACGCACCTTGTTGAGGTAGGGCCAAATGCCTGTGAGAATGATGCTGAAGCCCAAAGCCATCAGAAACATCGTGAAGTAGATGATGCGGACGGAGCGCCAGCGCTGCTTGTACTCCTCCAGCGTCTCCAGGCCATCGTCCACATCCTCCGGCAGTCTTTTGGTTTCAAAGCGAGCGGAAACTCGGCGGGCAAACTCCATAATTGGTTTGCTGTGATGTTTGTGTGATGTTTGGTGGGTGGGTTGACTGCGATGGATGTGTCTGCTGGATTTCACCGCCACTGAGTCATTCTGTAAATGGATTCGAATGAGTTTTTTTTTGATGGAGCTTTTGTGAATGAATGTGTCAGTTGTTGGACATTTTTTCTCTGATTGTATAAAATGAATAAGCCTTTTTGTAATAATTTTAGCGAGGACTAAGAGCATTTTTGCCCCATGAAGTATTGTAAATATTAATATTACACTTATCAGAGTAGAGTTTATCTCGAATCGGTTCCTCCAACTACTTGAATATGGATGGAATGGATTATCTGCCAGCCGTCGCGTGATTATCCTCCTTCGAAAAACCGAAGATATGGAAAACAGTTGGCTGAACTTATCACACAAATTGCGGAAGATAAAGGCAATCAATATTCAGCTGTTTGTAGTTATTCGTTGCCATGTGCGGTTGTCTGTAGGGCGTTTTTCTTTAGTAAGAGCCACTATCACTGTGAGTATGCCGTTGTTTTTGTTTATATGGCATGATAAGGTTCGTCAGTTTATTACATGATTTCATTTATCAGAGCCAAAGAAAATGATTCGCCAGTACAGGGTACGAAATAAAAACACTATGCTATAACTTTAGTTTACGATAGTGCAACAAGTGCAGCGATTAGCCATATCAATCAGACTTGTCCACTTCCTACATCAATCAAATCATCACTGGTTGAAGATCACTCCGTCGCAAATCAATTTCTGATTGAATATACCAATTGCCAATTGATGCACTTGGTTGTTTTCAGTTGAGCGCCACATTCTCGTTCTCGAAGTACGCAAACACACACACACATCTTTCAGATACAAGATACTAGATATGAGATAGCGACCGTTGATCTTTGGCTGCCTTTTGTTTTTTTTTCGTTAAGCTACTTTGCCTTTGCACTCTTTGCTTTGATTTTCAATTATTTGGCCCGCCTTCTGCAGTTTACTAAGTTGTATTTTGATTTTTCTTCACACACTGTGGCACAAGTATGTAAATTAAATGAAAACATGCACTCTTTGTTTTTTTGAAATTACTCTTTCTTTGTCTCACTCTCGCTCTCCCGCTTCCTCTCACTCGATTTTTGTAATATTTAACCAACCGCAAAGAAAGCGCTTTTCTCCCTCTACCAATGGCTATATCTGTATCTGTATCTACGTCCATGTATCTTTCGGTGCATCTAGAACTCAAGGGCACCCCCCCACCGCGCGCATCCCTTTTGTGGGGCTTCCAGCGGGTAATGCACCTTTTACCAATCGGGCTCGGTGTTTTAACTACCTGTTGCAGCGGAACAGCGACGACCACTGGAGATGAACGAACGCGACGGACTGAACTGAACTGACGCGGCAGCGCCTGTTGCCAACAAATCGGACGACGCGTCGCCACAGAGCGCGTTGGAGCTGTCCGGAGAGAGAGGAGCACTCGGCAGATAACGCCCGCGCCCGAAAGTATGCTACTAAGATAATCTAATTCCTCTGTCATCTGTAAGATAGATCGCAAAATAGTCCCTAAGCATAGTATAGTAACTTGTTAACAATCCATGTAAATCCTTATTATACTAGATCATCAGTAGGAAACATGTATCTTTGAGATTCGATTGAAACAATAAGGAAACTGAAGAATGGAGTTCCCTAAAAACCTGTATAACCTACCAAACTTCTACCTGCGTGGCTGAATACTATATGGACTCAATTGAAAACGATCTTTAAAAACGCCATCATAATGTTACGGGTACATAAAGATCTTACCACTTCAGATAGATTTGTGAGTTTACATAGTTTTCTAGAATGTGAGAACTGATGTCCTGTGTTCTAGAGTTAAATAAAGTAGTAGTAGTAGACTTTGGTTACAAGAATCCACTCAGAACTACTTAAATAATTTCGCTGCTACTGCAGAACACTATAATGTGCAAATTTATTTGTTTTTTGAGAGCCCAAAATGCCTTATAAATATACAACAAATGATTATAATAATAAAAGTGAAAGTAAATTGGGTCTGTGGGGTCTACAGATTTCCCTGTGCCTGCTGCAAACGCATCAGTCGCCGCTGCCTCAGCCAGGGCAGCAGGAGTCCACCTGGACGCTGGCCGGGGAGTGGAGCTCGTGGCACAAGGACCATTGGGGCAGCCAGGGTGACGGCTTCGGGTATGATCTCATTGCGTCGGAATCCACGGAAGGCGGCGCTCGGCCTGCGTGGCACACGATCCTCAGCCTGGCGATCCTTTTTCTGCGGCACATCCTCGTTCCTAATATTCAGGCTGAAGACATCTCCAGTACGTGGATCGGAGGACAGATGACTGACCGTATCCTGGAGCACCTTGGGTATCCGCTCCACCACCTGCAAGGCGTCGCGAAGTGGTCGAATCTCTCGCTCCGGCTGCTGGCGCGACTGCTCCTTGGACGCCTTGCTCTTGGCGCTCTTTCGGAACAAAGGACTCTTCTTGTTCTTACGCGAGAACGGATCCTTCTTAAGGGGAGCGGGGCGAGTCAGTCGCGAAGCAGCCTGCTCCAGGAACCATGGTTCCCGACGAGCCGGCTCCTCCAGCTCAGCCTGACGCTTGAATGCCGATGGCTTGGCTGATGCACGCTGCTGTTTCTGCCCTCTAGTGCCCAGTGGCGAGGGACGCACCAAGGAACTCGCAAAGTCATTGAACCACTCCAGGTGATCGACGGATCTCTTGTGCCTTATCTGCTCCGAAGCCTTGGATGGCGTTTCCAAGGCATTGGCCTTACGTTGAATGACCAATTTTGCGGAGGGCTTGTAGATGGTTATGTTTGAGCGACGATTTCGAGGCGACTGCACCGAAGTGGTGGCGCTCCTGGCCACCAGATCCCGCTTCTGCTCGAACTGCTGGGCGTTGCGCACAAAGCGATTGTTGCTCGGTCCCTGGATGACGATTTCGAATGGTAGATTCAACGTCTTGGCATTCATCTGCATGGTGCGGATGCACTCAGTATCGGATTGGTCGTCATTACACTCGCACAGGCACTCCTCGCCGCAGTAGAAGCCCAAACAGCCGCAATGCTCACACAGCGCCTTGCAATTCTTCTCGAGCTTCGACTCCGTGAGGGGATTCACATTGCTACTAGCTTTCGTGGAGGTGGCCAATGTCGACGACGGTTTGGTCGTCGTGCTGGACACAATAACAGCTTGGAACTGAATAGCAGCCAGTAGAAGTAGCACCGTATAGCCACTGAGGCTGCTCTTCCGTATCTTTTCCGTCATCATTGTGGGTGCTCCAGTTCAAACTGTCTGGCCAATTGCGATGCGCAACCGATTTTATAACGCTGACCAGGTGAAATCGTAGATGTTCGTGACTGACAGTTGATTCTAGCTTACAGTTCGCCGGAATTTATGCTGACTTCGTGTGATCTTGAGACATTTCCCAATTGGGTTCTCTAATTGAGTTCTTTGTGCCGGTTTTTTGGTTTTTTTTTGGCACACTTCGGCGTGCCAAGGCCGAATTCCCGCACTTGAACTTGGCCCAGAACACACATAAATCTTTGTTTACAGCGTTTATTACAAAAGAAACCAAACAACGAGTTGCCACTGAAGTCATCAGCGGCGCTTGCCCTTTCCCTTCTTGCCGCCACCACCACCCCCAGATCCGGATGCATTCGACTGCGGCTGCGACTGCTGGTGGTACGAGTCGCCGGGTTTGTTCTGTCGCGTCTTCAGCTGCGGTATCTTGCTGGCGATATGCAGCATGATGGACTCGCGCGTGGGAAAGTCATTGTTGTACAAAGTGCCATCGACATTACGCAGCTGGACGCGCACACGACCACGGAACTCCATCTCGCTGCTGTTTTCGCGACAGTACTTCTTGTTCTCCATGAGGAACTGCAAGTTGGACACGGACAGCACATCGCGGATCTCAATATAGCTGGGATTGTCCACACAGTTCTCCTTGGGCAGCCGGCGGCCCTCCTGGCGGGTCTTTTTCCTATTGATGTAGGCGGGATATACGCAAATCCATCTGTGTTAACAACAATAAGAGTTACATGTGGGATCGAACTTTGTGTTTTGCTGGCCAGTGCCTGGTCCCTACCGCTCCATATCGTTGTGCTTCATGCTGGGGTCCCAGTGTTTTAGCATGGGAGCTGCTGTCGCCATTTTGCAGTGAATTCCTTGTTTGTTTATTGCAATTCGTGTGTAATTATCAAAAAGTGAGCTAGAAAGCTATTTTCCACGCAAGCAACCCAATTGAAATAGCGATGGCAAGTGCAGCAGGGCGAGTAATCGATATTTGGCGAGATGGAGCCAGTAATGGACTGTATAGCTTTTACCGGCTACTAAGTAAGAGATTATTTATAAGCGATTTAAACTAAAAGAGTACATAAAATAAATTATTTTATTTATTAAAAATAATACGGTAATTTTAATTTTTGGCTATTATCTGCTTATTTCTATTAAGCCAGATTTCTCATCTCTTGCCATATCGATGATACCTCAACAAAAAGCCCTTCTAACCCTATCGATAGAAACATCGATTTGCGACCATCTCCAATATGCAGGCCGCGGAAGAACTTCAATAACAGTCTGTTTTTGGTCTTTCCGTGGTGTAATTGCCTTGAGTTGTGCGGATAACGCGAAAAACCAAGTGGAATCGACGAGTCGACGAGCGGCGGCCAACAGCAATTCTAGTCACGCGTGTCGCGAAGCCAAGCGGTAAATAAAAAGCACGCCCCACACCGCAGTGACCCCCCACCACCACCACCCCCCGCGCGCAATCAAAACAACAAAAGCACACACGCAAGGCCACGGCGGAGCAGCAGCAGCAGCAACAACAACAGCGACAACAATGGAAGAACTGAACATCATATTACAGAAGACCAAAGATAAATCAACGCAAAAGGAGCAGGATGAGGTACTTATCCCACGGCTTAATCCTTCCGGACCCCGTGAACTTTGACATTCGAAAGTGGCGACCGAACGAGAGACACAACAGCAAACTAACCAGCTATTTTGGCCTTCCTTCCGTTCTCCTTCTTTTTCGACCCACTTCATTTTGGGCTTTATTTACATGTGGCCCACGCACGCAAAAACGCTATCCAGATTCTGCTGCAGCCCTTCACATACATACAACAGATTCCTGGCAAGCAATTCCGCTCCGAGTTGGCCTTGGCCTTCAATCACTGGTTGCTCATACCGGGCGAAAAGTTGGCGCAAATCGGAGACATTGTGCAGATGCTGCACAATTCCAGTTTGCTGTGAGTATATCAATTAACTATAGTATACAGCTGCGGTCCGATTAATAGCCCTATATCAGATTAATAGCACGCCAATAAATCAGCATGAAACTACAGACAATGCCTTGTTTTTGGCATAGATACTATCCTCTTTCTATGAAAAAGTTTAGCAAAGTTAACTCAAGCGATAAATATTATCTTAACAATGTACTGACTAACTTGCATATCAATATTAAAACAAAATATTTTACTAAAGTATCATCATACATACTCACTAAACATATGCCTTTCAGAAACCATATAAAATCTGCGCTAGTTTTATGTACGAATGTATTTAAATACCTGTCGATTTATTGCCAGCCAACTAATCATGCTTGGCGTGCTTTACTTTTTAGTTTTGACCCTTGCCTTCCTTCGCTTTTCTGCTCCCCATCATTTGGCTTTGTTTACGCTTTGTTTGTGCCCCCAACACAAAACACCCGAACGTTTGACCCCCACCCCGTTTTGGCCACTTCTCCTGCATGTTTTATCTCAATTCACACTTGCAGAGTCTGTATTTGTATACATTTGGCATATTTGCTTTCGTTCAGATGGATTCCAGTAAAATGCCTAATCGAGTGTGAAGTTCTTTTGGGCAAGTGATGAAAATTGTAGAGACTCCACGCTCCAAAAATATGAAAATGCTGCCATATGCTCGTTGGAGAAACTCTTATCATCATCAGCTCAGTTCGTTTCCATAACGCGCATATGCTATATAGAACTTTGCTTTATCATTTCGATGGCGGTGACTCACTCTCGCACTCCTCTTTGCCCAATTGGATTTGACCATATATATAGTCTCGCACATTTGTGGATTATTTGGATAGAGCGTTGTGCGCTGGCCTCAAATCAATTTTCAAATTTCATCATGAGCCCGCAGGTTTCTCTGTTTACAATTGAATTTCTTTGCAATCCAATGTGGGGATTCGGAAATTGCATAAATTATTTAGATTTTTCCCCAGGGCGGCCTTCGGAGGAAAAGCGATGAATAAGATGATGGCTTGCCAACAAAACAGTCGCAATTAAACTTTGAACTCAGCCAATTGAAGTGTCTGCGCCGCTTTTCAATTGAAGACAGTCAAGTGAGTCGAAGTGACCAGGGATTTTCGCCTATCTTCAGGCAGCAGCTATGGAAATATTCATGTCGCTTTCAAGCTAATCCCGTCCTGCCTCCGGCCACCTGTCGCCATTAACCATTCGGAGAAAAACACTCAGGAATGGCCTTAATTCTGCTTAAAATCCCCAGCATTGTTCCTTGACAGCGAGCAGTCTCATTCCTCCGCCAAGTGGCCTGCTTGTTCTTACTTGTTCCTTACTTTTTTCCGTTTTAGTAATGCATTTTCATATTGGCAAAAAACTTAGTTTTACAACGACGCCAGCAGTTGCAGCCGTAGTCAGTGGCGGCCATAGTGCCTCCTCGTACGACCCTCGTCCGTCCGTTCGTCATTCATGCACTTATGCCCATTGTCAGTTAGTCAGGCCGTCGCCAGTCGACAGGCATTGTCACAACTCTTGCGCAGCCCATTTTCCTCATTTTCCCCAACACCAGCCAGCCTCCTTTGCACCCAATCCCCATCCCATACCATTCCTCATCCCATCCTTTCTCCATATCCCGGCCCCTTTGTGCGTTGTCGCTTCAACGCCCACGCCTTCGTGCCAAGCCATCCAATCCCGTCCCGCGGCCCATGCCATCCATATTCCCTACCAATGACTTTGCCAGCTTTGGCGGAGCGCAAACATTTTTTAATTACGCAAATGTTGGGCTGCCCAGCTCGTTTTACCCGCCGGGCATCGTAGTTATTGAAGCGATGGCGGCCTTTAAGCGAGGCTTAAATTTACACATCCATTATTTTGGTGGAATGAGGGGGGAGGTGGAGGGGGAGCGCCAACGTATGTTTATAAATATGAATGTGGATGGTGGACACATGGAATCCGAGGCTCCCTTCGCTCGAATTGTGAAATTCTATTTAAAAACCCATACTTTTCTATGCAGTACGTGTTGATTTCGTGCAATTCTGAATTAATAGGTCTACAAAAACATCTGCTGATAAGTAAACTAGTGAATCTTAAAACGAAGAACATATTTTCGCATTTATTCTAATTTCACATGACTGGCTCGAATTTTTTCTTTGCAAAGTTGATTGTAAGGCAGTGAAATTGTAGTATCTAATGCTTGAAAGTATATTAAGCTTGAATATATAAGTACACAATTAACTCACGGCAAATTATATACATGTGTGTTCTTGATACTAACTTACAGCATTGATGATATTGAAGACAATTCGATCCTTCGCAGAGGTGTGCCCGTGGCGCATTCCATCTACGGCGTGGCCAGCACCATAAATGCGGCCAACTATGCACTCTTTCTGGCGCTGGAGAAGGTGCAGCAGCTGGATCATCCGGAGGTACGCACGAAATCGGATCAGCGAATCCACCTCTACTATGGAGCTCAAAGTAACCCGCGTTTCTTGCAGGCCACCAAGGTGTACACCGAACAATTGCTGGAGCTGCACCGAGGCCAGGGCATGGAGATCTACTGGCGCGACAGCTTCACGTGTCCCTCCGAGTCGGATTACAAGCTGATGACTGTGCGCAAGACTGGCGGTCTCTTCATGCTGGCCATTCGCCTGATGCAGCTGTTCAGCTCCAACAAGGAGGACTATTCGAAGTTGACGGCTATATTGGGCCTGTACTTTCAGATACGCGACGACTATTGCAATCTGAGTCTGAAAGAGGTGAGCGTATGAATGGTTGGCAATATGCATAAGTCATTGTTAATCTGTGATGACATTCCGCTGTAGTACACGGAGAACAAGAGCTTCGCCGAGGACTTGACGGAGGGCAAGTTCGGCTTCCCGGTAATCCACGCGGTTCGCACCCAGAAGCAGGATAAACAGGTTTTACGTAAGTCCAACGTCTTGACCTCAACCAAAGGCTTTTCACTCATTAAGCTGATGGCTTATGGTTATATCCACAGACATATTACGCCAGCGCACGCACGACATTGAGGTCAAGAAGTACTGCATCACCTTGCTGGAAAAGCTGGGCAGCTTTCAGTATACACGCAAGGTTCTGGAGACGCTCGACGCGGAGGCGCGGTCGGAGGTTAGTACTTCAAGACAAGCAATGGGAAGTGGAAGTTGCTTGGAAGTCTTGATGATGTTAAATGTAGAAATTCGCACACATCCCATCGTTGCTACGTGTTTTGTGCTAAACTAAAGTAATCTCTCAACCCACACAGGTGGCTCGTCTGGGTAGTAATCCGTACATGGACCGCCTGCTCAACAAGCTGCTGTCGTGGAAGACGAGCGATAGCGCCAGCATCACGCAGTCGAACCAGATCAATCACAACAACGTCTCACGCAGCAGCCCCAACCAGAACACGCTCAATTGCAATTAGCAGCCAAAGAGGCAAAAGAGGGAGCAGTCGTGAATTGCGAACGGCAGAGCCTCTTTTGCCGCCAATCCGGGACAGCAGCAGGCCAGCAGCCAGCCGAAGCCTGCGTGCCTCAGTGCGCCCCTGTTGCGTTTCCTGCAGAAGCTGAAGATATTCTGAGATTTATGTTACCCTTTGCCAAACCGAAAAGCCCACAGAGAACCCCTACCTAACTGTCAACCGAAACCAGAGCGATGAGAACGGAAATGGGAGGAGGATAGGATTTGGATTGGATTGGATAGTGAAATGAATGAAATGGGATGGATAACAAAACCAACAGCAGCCTTACAGAAAATTGTTAAGCCAAAAGTAAATTGATATAAGCCAAGCTTATCGTTGAGCTAGCAAAGAGCCATAGTACAGCTTTCCAAGAATTTGTTTTTTTTTACTTTTACTTTTACATTTTACTTTATACTTTTAATCTTAATTTTGCTTTAAAGTTACGTAGTTAGTTAGCTCGTTTAGTTTCACCAGTTTTAGTTTCGCCCAACAATGGGAAGCGGGGGTGGGGATCAAGCAAATCTCGCAGAGCATTACTGAATTATAGGATATGCAATTTTTTAGCTCTTGTATTTCTAAGTGTGTTTCGTATTCGTAACTCGATTCTGCAAGCAATTTTCGATTTCTAAGTGTCATTTTATCAAATCTAACTCACTCGGAACTCAATGTGCACTTCCTTTATCGACGTTGTTCCATTTTAATTGTTATACAAATGCGATTCGTATACTATTAACGACAAATTGTTAATGTTTTATGCAGACACTATAAAATCAACACAAATGAACGCAACTATATATTGAAATAATGATAATGATGCACTGCACGGCAGGTTTTTGCACATTGCACCACCTAAAAAATATATACATATATTATATATATAAATATATATATTTTTATTGTAGTTATACACTTGAAAGAAACAAAATGATATAACGGGCAAGAGAAACCGGAAAAATAACAAGAAAATTAACCAGATTGCTGAAGTGGAAATGGAAAACTATGAACTATGCGAACATTTTACGGTAGAAACGACAACTAATAGCCGAGAATTTACAGTGCACGCCCAGATGCAGCTAAACGCAAGCGCACCTAACATTTTGCCCATATACTATATACTACTAATGAAAACATTGAAATATATGTAAATGTATTTAAATAAATATTTATGCCAAGTTGTCAACTAAAGTTTAAGTGTCGGGGATCATTTAAAAATAGTCGCCATGTCGGCATGTTAACTGCTTATCCAGAATTATACATTCATTTCGAAAGAATACATTTTTAAAATCCATTTCTTAACCTTGTAAAAATAGGTTTCCTAACTGTTTTAAATGTGTACTTAAATAGAAAACAATGTAACGTAAAAATACGTTATCGTATGCTTGGTATGTACATAAGTTAGTCATAATTACTTATCCATTAGCTTTGTTTTCAGGAGACTAAGAATCCTGCTCAATCATATCCATCAGCTGCAGAAACTCCTGGGAAGCGCCATCGACCTCGTTTTCCGCATCGGCATACTCCTCATAATCATCGTCGTCCTGCATGAAAACCAAATGTTTGAGTAATGGAACAAATGCCAGCTGAAGTTTTTGCGAACTTACCTCGAAACCAAAGCAGTTTTTGGCACTGATCTTGGAGTTGGCGCTCGGTTCGTGCTTGACCAACACCTCCTCGTCGCCATTAACCAGCTCTACGACCATTACCTCGCCGTCATCCCCTTGCCATTCCACGGTGAAGTCAGAGTTGTCCGGCTCCTCCTTGATGTGAAACGTCTTGGTGCCCCGTTGACTTCGGAGGCGTTGATTGATGATCATCGGCTGCTTTTCGGAGGCGGCAAGCCTGGCCTGTTTGTTGATAATGATAGGTGCGGGCTTGATTCTCTGACGGATCGGATCACTGACTATGGTTTCCACATCATCATCAGCGTCTTCAGCCTCCGAGTTCTCCGGCTCGATTTCAGCTAAGTCATAGCTCTCTGGATTGTCATCCTCTTCGTTTTCCTCCTGGTCCTGGTCCATATCCACAAACTGATCCTTGATCAACGTGATGACAGTGCCATCCTTCTGCAGCCGCACATTGCGGCCCAACTTAAGGCGACGCCGCTTTTCGCGAGCATTCGCCGAATCGTCGTGAGTCTCCATGTGTCTCATTAGATTACCTTTGTGGGTAAACTCCCGCGGACAACTCGGGCACTTGTGCAGTTTCTCGCGCGGTTCTGGTGGCTGATACTCTTCGTTGTGCACGAGATTCATATGGCGGCGCAGCAATTGACGCTGCCGGAAGGCCTGCGGGCACTGATCGCAGTGGAACGGCTTTTCGTCCAGGTGGATGAGCATGTGTGAGGCCAGATGGCGTTGGGTGACCGAAGCGTAGCTGCACAGCTTGCAGCTGTAGCACTTCTCGCCCTCGTGTGACTTAACGTGCAGCTTGTATTGATAGCGATCCGGCAGCTGCTGGCCACAGCGCCGGCATGTGATCGGCACATCAGAGGTATGCATGTGTTTAATGTGAACGCGCAGGTCAGCCTTCCGACCGCAAGTCGTCGGACAGTAGTTGCACTGAAAGACGGGCTTGTCGACCACGCTGTGGATGAGCTTGTGGGCCTTCAGTGAGTTGGACTGCGTGAATCGCGACTTGCAGATGTCGCATTGGTACTTCTTCTCGCCGGTGTGGATCACCATGTGTCGCTTCAGCTTGAACATGTCCTGCGATGCGTAGGTGCAGTGCGGACATTGATATGGTCTCTCGCCCGTATGGCAGGTCATGTGGCGGCGCAGTTTGGTCAGTTCCACGCTGGCGTACGTGCACTCCGTGCACTTGTGCGGTTTTTCCTTGGTGTGCTTGTAGCGAGTGTGACGGACCAGCTCGCCGCTGGTGGTGAAGGCGCTTTCGCAGAGCTTGCACTTGTGCGGCTTATTGCCCATGTGCGTGTTTATGTGGTTTTGCAGGCCCACGTTCGATCGGAAGGACCTCTCGCAGATGGAGCACTTGAAGGATGGCTCGACGTCATGACTCCGTGAGTGGCGCGTGATCAGAAACTTTTTGCTCGCCGTATACGGACAGTGTGGGCATGAGTACTTATGCCCCGAAGCATTCGAATTTTGGCTAATAGAAGAAGCTGGCTTCAGCTTCACCTCCTTGTTGCTTAGCACAAAGTCTACGTCCTTCTTGTCGGCATTCTCATCATCTGTCGCATTGTCCTCAAATTCGTAGACCTCCGCCTCGTTTGGCGTGAGCGTAGATGTGGCTGCCTCTACGGCAGCTTCGTCTACGGCATAGTCCGACAATTCGGTCACCATTGAACTGATGTCGGGCTCATCTACCAGCTCCTCTAGCTCCCGCTCCAAATCCATGGGTTCAGGCTTCGGTATGACAGGGTTTTTTCTCGGCCTGCCCCTGGGTGCCGGTACTTTGACCACTGATGCCGGTGGCGGTGGCATCGCCGATTGCTTCGCCTTGGCTGCAGCTGCTCGGGCTGGTCGAACGCTAATTGCCTTGGGTTCTGGGGGAGGCTTCGAAGGAGTCGCTTTCGGTGTCGATTTGGCTGGCCGCAAATTGATGGCTAACAAAGAGTCGAACAAGTGATAAAAATAAACGCACAAATATGGCAAAGGGTACTCACATTTGTTGGTGGCTGTACTGACCACGGAACGTGTGGCTTTTCCCGGCTTGGCAGCTGCCTGTTTGAGCTTCTTTTGTAGCTCCTTTTGCTTCTTGGGCGTAGTCTTGATATAGCAGTTGCCCTCGTCATCTATGAAATACTTGTCCTCGTCGTCCTCCTCCTCCTCCGCTTCCTCCGCATCAGCCAACTGCTCTTCCTCCGCCTCCTCCATCGGTTTCGATCCACCAGCCTCCTCACCATTTTCATTCAAGTCGATGGCCTCGGCGCTGATGGCCTCCAAAATCGTGTTCACCACCTTCTCATCGCTGTTGCCTTCGATCTCCTTGTGGAAATTGTTGAGGAAGGTCTGCAGATCCTCGGGGTCCTCGTCCTTTTTTGTCCTCCTTGGCATTCCTATGGACAAATTGGATTTGTTTAGGTGGCGACGCACAGCGGATGACCGGGATCCCGAAGAGGGCGCTTATCGATTTCTCGCAGCGACCAATTGTAATCCCGCTTGATTCAATTCACCTACCGACACTTGGTGGCCAACAAAAAATATGTTGAAAAGGACGCCGGTTGTCGTTATTGTTGTTAAATCTACAATTTAACTTGCGTCCACATGAAACAGCTGCCCATTTCTAATAAAAGATGGCGACATATAGCATCAGTACCGCCAGCTATCGATAGTTCGATTGGTTTCGTGTCTTGTCATCTCTATATAAACTATCTTTAATTCTTGATAACAGAAAGAAACTACATTCGCAACATAGTAAATAAACAAACATTCGACACATTAATATTGCCAATATAATGCTTTGGGTCCAACGATTTCCAGTTTGTCAACACCACCTACAAAATATCTAATCTTATATGTCGCCTTAGAGACCATTAGATTGTAAAGATTAAAAAATTCCCGTTATACAATGAATGATTCACATATTCTGTGTTCGAAAACAGGAAATCATAAACATTCCGGTTCAAAATTCCCCTTTTTTTAAAATTATTATAACAGGGTTATCTTTATTTAAATGTTAAAACAATTTCATCGTTGTCAATTTGTGCT
Organism: Drosophila simulans; assembly: GCF_016746395.2. Lineage (NCBI taxonomy): Eukaryota > Metazoa > Arthropoda > Insecta > Diptera > Drosophilidae > Drosophila > Drosophila simulans. Next base: position 7,238,749 of record NC_052522.2, read on the forward strand.
CATATTAAGTTAGTTCTACCATTGATTATTTGCGCAACTAACTAACGTTCTTTGTGGTTAAACAATAAGGCAACAATTATCACACGCTGATTGCCTTTCCAATGTAAAACGAACAATTTCGTTAGACACTTACAAGGGGCAAATGCTGAAGTAGCCGATACAATTTGGACACCTCTGAAGAAGACCCGGGAACGCATTTGGATTCAGGGACATGAAGTACGCCCTCACGGCTGCTATGATCTCACCAGTGTGATCCTTAATAACCGAATATTGAATGTTCGCGAAGTTCCGTACAATGTACACCAAAATGCGGTAAAGAACGGATTCCGTTGATATATAGAACTTTAGCACCGAGGTGAGGTCTTCCAGCATGCTGTCCATGAAGGTTCGGGTCAATTGCATTATATAGTCAAAGACTTCTGGATCAAGCTGATTGGCCATGGTGTTGATTAGGCTCTCAAAACTTTCAGCATTGATCACGTGCTCAAAGATGATTTTTCCGTATTTCTCCAGTACGAAAACAACACCGCCCACAATCACAGAGCTCAGCTCCAAGGCGAACACGCCGGCGGCATAGGTACTGGGTTCCTGTCGAGGATGGGATGTGGGCAGCGGTCCGATTAGGCGGGAAACCTGATTTACGCCGCCCAGTTGAAGGCGACCGGAACCCGCATGGCTACCGGGAATGGGCTGACTAACTTTGCCTAGGACATTCCCTCCTTGGTTATGTTGTACACTAGCTCGCAATTCCGCACCGGTCGTCTGCACCTCGCCATTTAATAAAAATCCTTTGCCATCGGGTGCGAATGAGTATCGCACGCCATCCTGATTTAAGTTTTTGTTGATCTTAAAAAGATCATTAAACTCTTGTGGCGAAATTTCGTTTACGTTGCGTATAATGTCCAGTTTGCCGCGAGTGCTGCCTTTCATCCGAACGGTCTCCTTGGCAGCCTTGTCAAAGGTTCGCCTGATGGAAGAAAGTTATAAGTAGAAACGACAGAATGTATCTCCTTCAGCCTTATTTACCTCTGCCTGTTAGAAAGGTTTCTACGATAGTCGGCAATATTAGCATTGCTTGTCTCATTAATTATGGTCGAAGCCAATTTGAAGTTGTAGACACTGTGCGTGAGCAGCACCAACGAAGCGGACAATTGCAGAACATCCATCCCACTAATTTCGTCACCGTCGTTTGCTTTCTATGATTAGCAGAGAAGATCATAAGTTTAATGCTGTTAAGTTTAATCTAAGTTTCGTAATGAGACTTGCCAAAATCAGATCCAGCACACCGTTGGCAACTCCAGTGCCCGAGACCACAATCGAGGATATGTTCATGCTATTCACAGTCAGTTGGGTGATCTATGTACATACATATTAAACATTTTCGTTGCATTGTTGAATGCCGGGGGGTAAACGACTCACCGCTCCCACCTCGTGTCCAGCATTTGTGGCCGTTGTCAAGACTGTGGTGGCCCCAGCCGCTGCCAATCCCACAGTGCCACCAGCCACGCCCAACCAGTGACCACGCGCGTCGCGGTCCGTCACATTGATAGACTGCTCGTGTTGGCTGCGATCGACTAGCTTGCTACCCGACCGCGTTGCGGCGTATCCAGCACTGGCCAAACCTACTACTCCCGCTGCGCCCATCAGCGGAGCGGATACGGGCAGCGTTAGCAGGGCAGCAATGGGCACACAGGCAGCAAAAAATCCTCCGATTGCCGACCCAGTATCCAGGTAGCCCAGCACCTTCCTGTTGGTCGTGCCCGCCGGCGTTGTGTACTTATCCAGACGTACTTGATCCCTGACCAGGCGATAAATACCCCTCTCTGGGGCCACCATCACTCCGGCAGGCAACTCGTTGGTGGTCACATACATATCCCAGTTTTGGTAGACCCGACCAAGCTCGTCGATAAACAGATTGCAGCAATTCGAACTGTCGCTGCTGGTGCCACTGCTGCCAGCTGAGTATCAAATCGGATGGAATAGATGGGAAATATATTCTAGATTGCATACGTATGCACAGGATGACTCACTGATGCATCGACGGGCCCGAAAGACTGGGTGCACGCTGAAGACTCTGGAGTCCTCGGCGCGATTAACGTCCGTTTCGTCAGCTACCACCATTACGTAAATGATCGCCGTCAGCGATTGACGGTTGGTATACTTTCCTGGAAAACAATTGTAAGCAGTTAAGCCAGCGAAATAGTGTACTATACTATATATAATCGGTAAGTCCAACTCACGTTGCTCCCAAACGGCATCGAAAATGATCTGACGGGCGCGCTCATTATCCGCGTTGTGCTTCAGACGGATTTTTTTGTCTTTCTCAGTTTCCTTTGCAGTTTCCGGTGGCGGAGAATCACGAATCAGTTGACAGAGTTTGCCCCTCAGCACGCCTGGTTGTTCATGGGACAACCTGAGAGGGGTTACGGCATTACCTCAAACACTTTGGACTCAAAATTCTAATGCGCAGTAGCAGTACTTACAGATCCCAGATTATCTCTTCCGCGTAGCCGAGCGACTCGGCAAAGTTTTGCTGCACTTCACGTGCGGTGCGGTTAACTTCACGGTTTCCAATGCTATCCGCCATCTCTAAGCTGTCACCTTTTCCTTGCCACAGTTACGCTGCTAATGGAGTTGAGCTGGGAAATCACCAGCTTTTAGGTTCACGCACACACTAATTGAACGATCGTACTCGAAATACCGAAAAGCCAAGCTAGAAGAAAAGCACTCAAAGGGTCACACCTTTGTATTAATAGCCCGTTTTCCACCGACACCTTTTTGGATGAGCAAAATTTAATAGGCTGCTAACGTGCTAAACCCAAAATCGAACGAAACGATGAGCTCATGCTAATCAGATAATTACTTTGGATTCCTAGCGAGCACATATAATATTATAAAAAAAAACAGGCAAATCCATTTAGAAATATACATTTATTGAAAACTTGCTGACAAAAGTTTTGCTTGAAAACATTTTTAATACTTGGTGACTTAAAATATCAGGTTCTAAACTTAGTATTGCCAGCTTTGGCAACCCTAAACTATGAATGCTGCCGCCCGACTATCGATAGCCGTGCAATCGAACTGGCTCCGCTCCAGCTACGCCTATCGGCTCCAGCACGAGCCAAACAACCCTACGTGTCAGTCTCATGCGTCGGTGTAAATACAGAGTTTTTTAAGTTCGCGGCGTGCCAATCTCGCGAAATCTTGCAGCAGCAGCAGCAACAACAGCAGCTCCTGCCCCATTCGAATCCCGCAGATCGCCGCGTGTCGATCGAAAAGCCACGGGGCGCAACGATTGTAGCGATAACTCCAACGCGACAGCAACATCAGCTGGATCTGCCGGAGGAAAAGTGCAGGGGAAAGCGGCGGCAGAGAAAGGAAAGGAACGGAGCCAAAAGGCAGTGCCAGACAAAACACAAAATACAAAAAATACAAGAAACGTATAGTCGCTGTCGGAGATGGCGGGTCAAAAGTTTCAGTACGATGAGAGCGGCGGAACGTTCTACTACTTTGTGTTATCGTTCTTGGCGCTAATATTGATACCGACCACCATTTACTATTGGCCACGTAAAAAGAAAGAAGGTAAGTGCCGCTTCCTAGCCGATTTTAATCGCACTCTCTTCGCTCTTGTTTTTTAATTTTCCACCTGCAGCTGTGCGCGAGTGTGTGTGTGAGTGAGTGCCAGTAAGGCAGAGGCAGAGACATACATGTGATTACCCCGCTCCGCTGCTCTAACCCACCCTCCTCCCGCCGCCGCAACTAACCAAATGGACACGTTCCAATAAGTTATTCTAACAACGTCAGCTCATCGTCTTCGTATGGGTGAAAGCTGCGATTACCGCAAGTCGAGCTCTCTTCATTTTCCAATTGGGACAGCGCACTCTGCGCTCCACAAGCGTTCATGCGTCGCTAATATCGAGATAACTCCCCTATCATTGTGATCGGTGGAGGGGGTGTGATCAAGAGCAAGTTACCTTTGACTTATCGCGATCATGCTGTGCTTGTGCACTTTGCACACACGCTCACTGACCAATCGGCTGCTCTCTCACGATTTTCCTCTCGCGAGATTTCCATTTCTGTAGCGCTGGCATTCCCGGTAAAAATATAAAAAAATTATTGTGCATAGACCTCAACTAATTTTAATCGTATAACCTGCTAACCTGTAAAGATAGTTTTTATTTTAAATCATTTTATTAGCCATGTTAAGTGAAAATCATAAATTTCAAATACTATTATCAAATAGCCTATATAATCCCCGTACTGACCCAATTTTCTTACACATACTTGCAGATAACAGCAAGCTTAAAGAGGAATGTCAGTGCGCCGACTGCCAGAAAAAGAAGACCATCTTGGCCAATGCCGAGCCGTACAGAGCTCTCACGTCATGGACCATCAAGCTGACCATTGTGCTGGGGTGGGCCCTGCTGCTCTTCCTCACGTACCGCGTCTCGCAGTTCGACTACGAGATGGCCAGCTTCGATCCCTTCGAGATCCTGAATGTGCCGCCGACGTCGTCGCAGGCCGAGATCAAGAAGGCCTACTACCGGCTGTCCAAGGTGCTGCATCCCGACAAGGAGACGGGTGACGAGAAGTCCTTTATGATGCTGAGCAAAGCGTACCAGGCGCTTACCGACGATGTGGCCAAGGAGAACTACGAGAAATATGGTAATCCAGATGGTCCGGGTGCCATGTCCTTTGGCATCGCCCTGCCCTCGTGGATTGTGGAGAAGGAGAATAGCGTTTGGGTTTTGGGTCTGTACGGTCTGGTCTTCATGGTGGCCATGCCCTCGGCAGTGGGTGTTTGGTGGTACCGCTCAATCCGCTTCAGTGGCGACAAGGTGCTGCTCGATACCACTCAGATGTACTTCTACTTTATCCACAAGACACCGCACATGCTTCTAAAGCGGGCGCTTATGGTGCTGGCAGCCAGTTTGGAGTTTGACAAGCGACACAACTCGCAGGTCCAGGAGCGGCAGTCGGACAATGACGAGGTGCCGGCGGTGAGTGCATTTTATTGGAATTTCCATACCTTGTTCGGTTACAAATAACACTCCATTTCGAATACAGCTAATTAGGCAGCTGCCCAATCTGAATGAGAAGTGCAAGGAGCATCCGCTGTGCCGCATGTACTCCATCAAGGCTCGCGCCATCCTGCATGCCCATCTCAGTCGCATGCCCCTCAATCCGGAAACCCTGGAGCGCGATCGCCAGTTTGTGGTGAAGAAGTGTCCGTATTTGGTTCAAGAAATGGTCTCCTGCGTCCACCAGCTGGTCATGATGGCCTATGCCCGACGTGTGCCCCGCCTGCCCAGCATCGAAACGATTGAGAACTGCATGAAGATGTCGCCGATGATTATCCAAGGCCTGTGGGAGTTCAAATCGCCACTGCTGCAGCTGCCCCACCTTACCGAGGACCATCTGTACTTCATGAACAAGAAGAGGCACGTCAAGAACCTACAGCAATTCGCCCAGCTCAAGCCGGAGGAGAGCCGTCAGCTTCTGAAGAACCTATCTGACTTTGAGTACGAGAACACGATGAAAGTGCTGGGCAAGATGCCGCTGATTGACTTCTCCATTCGCTGCGAGGTTATCGACGATGAGAACACCAATGTGGTGACCGCCGGGGCCATAGTTACGGTCACGGTTACGCTGGAGCGCAAGGACATGAAGACGCTGTTCGGTGACACAAAGGCGCCTGAGAAGCAGGGCATCAAGGATGAGACCAACGAGGAGGCTGCCGGTGATGAGGATGAGGCTGCTGCCGCTGCGCCGGTCAAGAAGGCTTCCGCCTGGGCCAAGCCACGTAAGGGTGGCAAGGGAAAGGGTGGTAAGAAACCAGCCCAGAACCAAAAGAACCAGAAGAAGGTGCCGGCCAAGGCTGCGGCCACAGCTACGACCACGGCATCCGAGGATCAAGCGGCGGCGGGTAACTCTGATGCCGAATCGGAGGCTGGAAATGCGGAGGGCAGCGATGTGGAATCGGCTGCCGGCAGTGGCAGCGAGGATGAGGAGAAGGGCAAGAACAACTCCTCGCTGGACGACGACGATGACGAGGAGTGGGAGCGACTGCAAGCTAAGCTTAACAAGAGGGAGCGTCTCGAGGGCAAGTCTCGGCTGTCGCACACCGTCCACTGCCCCTACTTCCCCGAGGAGAAGCAGGAGTACTGGTGGACCTACATATGCGACCGCAAGTCGCGCACCCTGCTCACGGCGCCCTATCACGTGACCAATCTGGTCGAGAAGGAGGAGATCCAGCTGAAGTTCACCGCGCCGCGCTGGCCGGGCGTCTACACGTTCACCGTTTGCCTGAGATCGGGTGAGTTTCTAAAAGAGTTTGCATTGAATAGTACATTGTCATTGGAAGGGATTCTCACACAATGTCCCCTCTGTTTCAGACTCGTATTTGGGTATGGATCAGCAGCAGGAGCTGAAGCTGGATGTACAGAAGGCGCCCGCACCACCGACGGATCATCCTCAGTGGGATCTGAGCGAATCGGAGCCGGAGCACACCGATCAGCAGGAGAACCTGAGCGACTACACCACAGATACGTCCGATGAGGAGGACAGCGACTAAATCTACTGTCTAGATGGACAGTGCGACGGACGGACGGATGGATGGATGGACGTCCCGAACCCCAATCAACCTCAACCTCCTCTCTAATTCACTGGGACGGAAGAGAAGCCTCTTTGTTTTCCTTTTAGTAAATGAGTTTCGCGTGGCGCGTGGCGGAGGCACACCAATGCGACCCTTCCTTCGCATTTTTACTAGTTTTGTAATGGAAAAGTCCCCGAACTAGTGCGTAAATAACTATAACTTCATTTTACCGTGTACTGTACTAAACATAATTATAATGTACTGTATATTTAATTATTTGGATACAAGAACTAAAAGTGAGACACGTAAATACAAAAGTCTATTGATATTACTACTCTTTTGTTGTGTTATAAACTGATAAAGAAAAACTCACGGGCTTGTTGCTACTTTCGCCAATTTTAATGCTGAATCAACATAAATTTATTGCACAATTTGCTGGATTTCTAGATTAACATTTAAATAAATAGCATCACAATTACTTTAATTTAAACCATTCAAGTAAGTTATTGACCACGGTTTTAAAGTCTATTGTTTTATTACATTTTTGGTAAGCATTAAAATAAACGAATTGCTTACAGCTTTTAGAATTAGATTTTTGATATATTTAGTGAGAATTGCAACAAGCCCGAATAGTTTGCAGAAATCATAAAATAATTTAAATCAAAGCTGGCGCTGCCTCTGCCTGCGTTGACGTCGACGCCTACTGCGCAGCCGCTGCCCGCTCGCTGTCCAATAAGAGATCCGATTGGGAATCTGAAGTCTTCTTAGCGGGTACTGCTGTTGTTGTTGTTGTGGTCGCTGGTAACTTCTTTTATTGTTGTTGTAGACACGAGCGAGTTTTTTTTGTTTGTTTTGGGAAAGGAGTAAAAATTGTAAATAAGTCACATAAAGGCCTAAACTAGGGTTCATTACCCGTCACCAGACTCGTTATTAGTGGGTTCTTGTTTCTATTTACAAAACATTTTTGGTATTATTTGGCTAAATGTGCGTTTTTTTATGTGCGTGTGTGTGTGTGTTTTGTGCATTGGTGTTGGTAATGCGGATGTCAGTGCGATTTTTGTTGTCGTTCAATCGATTTTGATAGCTTTTCTTTTACTCTTCTTCTTCGCTTTCTTCGGAAGAGGAATTCTCGCCAGCCGGTTTACTTTCTTCATTTTCGGGCGTGTCTTCTGTCTTCGTTTCTGCAGGTTTTTCCACCTCGGTTGGTTCTTCGGTTTCCTCTACAGATTTTTCGGCAGTTATAACTTCTTCGGGCTTTTCTTGAGCCTCATTTTCATCAGGTTTTTCTTTAACATCTTCTGATTTTTCGTCTTCCGTACTTACAACCTCGGATATTTCAGTACTATCAACTTCCTCGACCTTTTTGGTGCTCTCATTTTTATCCAATTCATCATCTTTCACATCCTCCGATTCTACAATCTCATCTTCGGTACTTTTAACCTCTGACTTTGTAGCACTATCCGCATCCGAGGAATCTTCTTTTACATTTTCTCCGCTCTTTTCATTAACATCCACGGATTTATCATCCTCATTGACTTTGGTGCTCTCATTTTCCTCCGCTTTTTCCTTGGAGCTTTCAGCCTCCGATTCTTCAGCGGCATCAACTTCCTCGGACTTTTCTTGCGTTTCAATTTTCTCTGATTTTGTATCCCCATCATCATTGGTGGCCTCAACATCGGGTTTCTCAGTAGTCTCAGCATCGTCCGATGTTTCTGCGGTCTCACTTCCCTCTAATTTATCTTTAACATCCTCGGATTTTTCATCCTCATCATCTTTAACATCCTCGGATTTTTCATCCTCATCATCTTTAACATCCTCGGATTTTTCATCCTCATCATCTTTAACATCCTCGGATTTTCCAACCTCATCATCTTTAACATCCTCGGATTTTCCAACCTCATCATCTTTGGTACTCTCAACCTCTGATTTTTCCTTGGTATCCACTTCCTCGGACTTTTCTTGGGTCTCACCTTCAGCGTCTTTACGGGGTAGAAATTTTGATTAGAGTCTAGGGACGATCTTCCTACTTTACCTGCAGTTTCCTCCTCCGTTTTCTTGTCCCCAGATTCTTCGGTTTCAGTCTTTTTGTGGGTGGTGGGATTAGGCGTGCGAATGTTTTGTGGGTTGTTGATGGGTGGTTTTTTTTTTTTTTTTTTTTTTTTTTTTGGGAGGAAAGTGGAAGTTGTATTTACAAGATCAGACCTCTACGATCGCTGGGCTACTACAGTGCAAGAGATCATGCCTTTGTTAGCTCCTACAAGCCCTAAAAGCCTAGAGTTATGGTTCGGTCATGCAGGATCTATCGATCTATTACCTTTTGCTCGGCCTTTTCTTCATCTGCGTCTTCATCCTCGCCCTTTGAATTCTCCTTGTCCTTGCCGTCAGCGTCTTCGTTCTTTGGAGAATCACTCAATTGTTAGTAATGTTTTTACATTACGAAACTGTTTCGAAATAGTCGGTCTTTAAGGCAACGAAATTGCTCAAGAATATGGAAATTCACCATATTCCTGTACTTCTCGCGAAGAGCTCTTTCGTCAAAACTAAAGACCAACTTTGGAAAATCTCACTATAGATTTTTGGTATTAGAAAAGCCTTGAGTAAATTTAGTTGTCACATTCTCATTGTTAAACTAGCCGTTGAGTTAATGATGTGTTGGTGTTAAAGTTTGAGTGTGTTGCATAGTGTTAGAAAAACAAGCTTGCGATTGGTTATTGTTTTTTTTTAGTTAATACAAATATATTTCCTTTTATTACAGGGGCAGCGCTTTTTTATGTTTTAGCATTAACATAACGGCTGCACAATAAGTTTCAGCTCTCTACACTACTCCAACTTAGGCTTAAGTGCTCCGAGTAAGTATTCCGAGTCCTTACAGGTGTGTATAAATGGTACATACAAGTTGTTGGATGTCAGTTAATGAATATAAATATTTTGATTAAAATTGTCTTTTCACCGGGGGCCAACACAATCGAACGCCCTCGTTTAAATACGCTCATGAACTTAGCTTAACAACCGCAGTCGTCATAATGAATTCGTTAAAAATTGGAAGATCTTCGATTTCATGCTCTAAAAAGTCTAAAAGGTCTAAAGAAATCTCGTAGTTAAAAGTTAGTTTGTGAATTTGTATGTATAATTTAAAAGGGTTTTCAAGTAGATTGCACTTCATATTCTGCAATTACAACTCTGCAAACCCTATGGGCGTAGAAATCGAAGACGGGCTCCATAAAGTATTGATATATGTAGAAAGTTGGTAGTGTCTGTGCTGTTAGGTAACATTGGGTGTTATAGCTGCTGTTAACTGTAAGGGCTTTAGTTTCAAGACATTGCTGTTGTTGTTAATTCTATTGCTCTGCTGCAGATGATTGCTGGCTGCGTTTGTTGCGTCGTAACAGTTAACGGAAAATACGTGAAAATAGCTCAAGTTCAAACCTCGGCCTTCTCCGCAGCCTCCTCCTTGACATCCACATCGCCATCGCCGGACTCCGGTTTCTTATCCTCCGCCTCCGCTTCCGCCTCCTCCTTCTTGGCATCGCCGTTCTCCTGTTTCAGTTCGATTTGGGCGGTACTAACCGCCGTGGTGTCGGCTGGGGCCAGCTTGAGGAACACCTCCAGGGTATCGATCTCGTTGGCCATGTCGAAGGCGTCGTAGTCACCGCAGTACTCGTCATCGTTGAACAGCTGCGGAGGAAGCGGATGACGGGGCTCTGGATCGCTGACCGTTCCGCCGTTGCTCGTCGATTTGTTCTGCATTAGCTCCTTCTCGGATTCCTTGCCGGGCTCCGTGATGTCCACGGTGTCGTACTTGATGTTCTTGCTGTCCAGGATCATGAGAACGCGCTGCTGGCGCTTCTTCACCTGTAAAAATGGATTTCGAGTGTCAGTGAAAGAACTTATATGATCGCACATTTAAATTTCAAAAGAAAGTTACAAATTAAAGTATATAAAATACCTTTAACATGTATCGTTTTGTTCAGTGTAACTACCTTTAGCAACACTGTTAATTACAGCGATGACAAATCGCTAATGAAATGTTACCGGCAAGCCCAAACGCACACAAGCGCACGCAAAGCCAACTCCCGCCGATATAAACATATGTACGTACAAACAACGCCAGAACCTCACGATATGATAAAGCTAATTAAAATGGTTTGTTGCACCCCAGCATTTATCTTACGATAAGAATATGTGTTTCCCAACTCTTTTTTAAAGTGTACATAGGCAGGACAAAAACCTATTAATTGTGAACCGGACAATGACCGTTATGTTTTTGTTCTTATTGGGAGAGGAAGACTGCCAATTGAACAAAGGCAGCGAAAGAGAGAGAGGGGAAGTGAATCACCCCTCACGCATGCACACGCAACACACACACATGCACGCGACCCACGCAACTGCGATCAATGGAAATCCCTCTCTTCCATGAACAATTTACAGTTCACAGTGGAATGAGCTTATATGGGCAATGAAATGTATGTTTGTTCTGCTTCTTGCCACCACTAACACTCGCACACAAGCGCACTCACGAAAATACCCACTTGTTTTTCTTTGACTGTACAAATATACAGACTTACATACCACACACTACATCATCATCATTGTCCAATTCACGTACATACATACAAAGACGAAACGCAGCAGAAGAAATAGAATTTGCAATGCGTTCGTCACCACATTAGTTTGGTTCTTTTCCTTTTTATCTGTTTGTCGCTAATACCAGGGCCAAACATTCCAATAACATGACACTATTTCGGTTTTAAGCCCGACACGCCCACAAACTCACCTCCTTATTGCCGGACATGCCGCTGACGTAGACTTTCAAGACCATTTTCGCAGATTACTGTGTCCTCGCACCGCAAATGAAATAATATTTTGCGACTAAAATCCGCTGGCTACTTTCACGGCGATTAAAAATATTTATAGATCTTTTCTTTTCCTGCTTTCTTCCGTCCTGCGCCCCTACGTAATGTTTTTCCACTGGTGACGAAGGCACACGCACTGGGCAAGGTCGTTGGTTTTATTGGCTGTAAAAACGGCAAAGACGCGGATAAAAAATTGCCTGGCGACGCTTATAAAAGTGCAAAAATATTTGATATCAAGAGTGGAAAATATTTCCTACTTTGTCGTTGAATTGAATGGTGGGACCGCCCATTGACGGCTATAGAAAACCTTCCGGCTTATCAAATATACTAAATATTATGCTTGATTAAAATACTAAAGACTTTTTAGTTAAGTGATATTTCAAAATTAATTATTTTTAAGACAACTTAAATTTTATTATGCTCCCATGCTAGGTTCTAATTTTTTAATCGTTTTACGATTTCCCACTTTTTTGCGTAATATGAAGTTTATACGTATAAACATAAAGTATTTTCTGGTACACCCGTTAGCAGGGCGACCAATATTAACGGTCAAAATGCGGTCACTCTGTTCACGTCCCGTCACGCAAGCATCGTCGTCCATTTTTGCTAAGAAGCGAGACGAAAATTTGTAAATTATATCTAGCGAGTCGCCGAGGACGAACAACTATTGACAGTGCATTTCAGTGGCCTTTGGAATACTGCTCAAACAACCAGCAAGCAATAACATTAACTATATCTAACCGAAAACCTAAATTAATCACCCAAACCGAAGTACGGACGTGAATGTAAGTTGGTATGTGCCAGCGGACTAGTGGCACAATAAAAAAGTAAATAAAGCGCGTGTGAAGTGGTGCAGAAAGCAAAAAGGCAGTCGGAAGGAAAAATTCAAATACGCATTAATGTAAGTGCGATGTCTGGATAAGCTGTTTAACTTTTTGTTTCTCTGAAAAGCTGATAATGATATGCGATGCGACCATTTTTAAAATTTCATGAAATCAACATTCCAACTCACAACGGTGTGCGTGTGCGTTTCTTTGTGTTCGTGCGTGTGCAGGCTAGAGTGGGACAACCAGTGTGATCGCTTTGCCTGCTGCCATTTCAGTTGCTTTTTTTTAAACTAATCTCTGGCATTTGTCACGTAAAAGAGTATAACGTTAAACCCAAAAGCGTTTTCAATATGACTTTAAATATTTAATAATTGTGGGCAACAGCAACAACAGCAGCAGACGCATACACACGTGTTGCGGTTTATCGAGAGGGCAGTGTGCGTGTGTTAGTGCGGAAAACAGCTGGTACAGCTGCCGCTGCAGCGACGAAGAAGAAGAGAAGAAAGAAAGGGGAAGAGAGAGAAGAACACGCTTTATTATCCTGCGTAGTTTTCTTTTATCGGTGGTTGTTCTGCTATTGGGTTACAGTTTACACTTTTCTCTGTTTCTTTATTTTCCCTCTGCATTGCTATGCATTTTGCCTTTGTCGTGGTGGTTTTTTTTATTTTTATTGTCGGCCGTCCTTTAATTGCGCAGCGCCACTTCGCTTCATCGCTTTCCTTGCCTGGTTTCTCCTTCTCTTTGGAGTTTCTGGATTCGTATTCCGATTCGGTATCGCCCTTTTCCAGTGACAACAGCAGCTGCTTGCAGGGCATCGGAGCTGTCGGCGATAGCCGAAAGAAGCTAGAAACCCCAAGGAAGCCAACATCCTTTTAATTGTCCTGGAAACTATGATAGTCTTATAAAAATTAGGTTTGACTATATAAGAATATAACAATATGATTAATTGCTTAATAATTTTATTAAACAATATAATTTAGTCGTGACGAACGTAAAAATGGGGACAATAATGCATTTTTTTGTTGGCTTGAATTTGTTCACATCTCTTTTGTCGTGAATATTTATCTAAAACGGACGTCATCAAAGTCATTAAACTTACGTGAACTTCGCATTTAAAAGTTTTTTACTGGCATTTATATTTTCTATAGCTTTCTGGGAAAAATATCGGATAATAGCGTTAAAACCCATTTTAATTTCTGTATTGGTAATACATTTTTTAACTTCCTTTTTTTCGGCTCTCATAAAGCAAAGGCCTTGTTTTTATAGCATTAAAGCATCTGGTAGTTATCATACCCCTTTAAAATGTTTCCAAAATCACGCCCCATAAAGCGATAAGATAAGAGAGCGTTCAATTCTTGCCCACGATGCATAAAGGCGAGAAAATGGCCAAATTGCCAGCACTGGCGGCCATAAATCGCTGCACCATTTTCTTTTATCTGCTGCGTGTGCGTGAGTGCACGCCTGTGAATCCTGTTTTTTCCTTGAAACCAGTTTGCGTCCGTCTTTTCTCTGCCAGCAAGGTGTTCACTTCACCTTACTCATTCATTGTTTGTTTGCCCATTGCAGCCGACGCTTGATCTTCCATCTGCAGCATCCATCATCCGGAATCGAGGCAATAATCAGCAGCTACCGACAATCAAGCAAGCCATCTATTCATCAGAAGACCACCGGGTAGTAGAACCTCAACCATAGCGATGGCCTGTGCAACCCTGAAACGAGCCCTAGACTGGGAGTCGATGAACCAGCGGCCTCCGAAGCGCCGGCGCTGCAATCCTTTTGGACAGGCCGGGAGCAATGCAGGTCCAGCGTCGCCATCCCGCGACGGTCCCAGCACCTCGGCGGGTCTGCCCCACACGCCCAGCAACCGATTCGCCAAGGACAGCACCGAACCCAGTCCGTTCAGTGAGTCGTCGCTGGCCAAAATGTCACCGGGTTAGTAAATCAGGTCGATGCTGGAAAAGGGATTTCGTATCCCTTTTGAGCATATTATCTAAATAAACTCTTCTTTTTTCGAATCACAGACAAAATGGCCGAGAGCTTGTGCAATGAGATCAAGAGACTGCACAAGCGCAAACAGCTGCCGATCACATCGTCGGCCTTGGAGCGCATGCAGGATTCGGAGTCCAGCGGATCGGAGATGGGTCCGGAGAGTCCGCGCCGCCCGGACAGTCCACAGAACCTGATGCGCCACGGCGAGAAGGCCCTGTTCACGTTCAAGCAGGTGCAGCTCATCTGCGAGAGCATGATCAAGGAGCGCGAGAATCAGCTGAGGGAGCGATACGAGTCCGTGCTGACCACCAAGCTGGCCGAGCAGTACGATGCCTTTGTGAAGTTCACATATGATCAGATACAGCGTCGCTACGAGGCAGCGCCTAGCTGTGAGTTCAAGTTGCCAACCGTCATGGTTATATTGCTAATTACATCATATTTTCATTTCAGACCTGTCGTAAAGCTGTGTACGCAGCTGTAGCCTCAGAAAGAAGAAATTAATAATTGCACTACGATCTTATGTGACGGTAGATCTACCGCGACAACAACAGCCCTCATAAACTAAAACAAACAACAAATAAGGAAACTAAAGCAAACGCAAAACAAACCAACAAAAAACAAACCTAAAAAGCAAAAAACGAAAAAACAAAAAAAAAAAAAAACAAACTACAACATACATCGTGTTTAATATATTTTGAAATACACGCGAAGAAAACAGTTATAGTTTATGCCTAGATTTACATATATATTGTATCGGTTAGCAGCAAAAGGATTGAATTATTTAAAAGCAAGCATAAACCACAAAAGAGAGAAACCAACAAACCAACTTGTTAAATTTATGTTTTTCAAATAACGCAAATTCTAAATAAAATGACAAATATCTAATATGAACTATATGAACTATAAGCACACCGCCACAGCAGACATATACATATGGGTGCATCCGTAGAGAGAACGATTCAATGAAACCTCAAACGTAGCTTCGTACATAACTCAAACCGACAGAATTGGCAAATATAATGTTAGGCACATGATGTAGCATATAAGGTATGATGTAAAACGTATCAAACTACATATATTGTGTTTTGAAAATGTAATTTATGAAGCGAAGCGAAGCAACAAAGATAACTCACAACTCATGAAGAACACTTTTCATAGTTTATTTTTGCATATTAATTGTTCACTAAGGCGAGAAACGAACGCTTGACTTTGCCTATTTTCTCGAGTATCGTTTGTTAATTGTTTCTTCCTTTGATGCGAATTATTGCAAAGTAATGTAAACACAAAAAACAACTGAAATGTTTCGATTTGCTTTACACCATAAAAAAATGAATAATGAGAAGAAACGAAAAGAAAAGGCAAACAACAAAAAAGGTATAAAAGTTATTCATTAAGTTAAAGTGAACGCTTTCTTATAAAATACGCTTGACAGAAAGTAGATGTTTCATGTTCATTAAAATTATTTTTTCACACCTTGAAGAATATATACGAGAATATATGATATATATATATATATATTTTTCAATTACCGCAATCATACATACTTTATATTAGTAATTTAAACTTAAAATTAGTAAAGAAATGCCATTTTTATATTAAAACAAACAAAAATAAAATGATGAATTGTAGAAGCCCGCTGGTCTTTTCTTTTTAAAGCTTTTTATTCTGTTTGTGAAGCGAACTCTTAATTTCATCCGTTTGTAACCCACAATATTCTTTTTATACCAACCCGTACTTTCCTAATAAAACTCAATTGGTTCTGGTTGCTCCAAATGCAGCTAATGCTAAATTATTAACCAGGTTTTTCAATATAATTTGCGAATCTAGGAGCAAAACTACCAAAGGTGGGGAAAAGACTGAGCAAAGAGAGATACCTTTTGTGCAAAACTTTCCATTTAGTGAATAAAATTATGAATAACCTTTAAAGTGGCTTCTCCAGACTCTGAGAATAATATTCATTTTGATTTATTGATGTGTTTGTGCGTTCAACAGAAACTTTCCAAACTTAACACTAGTTAACTAAAAATACGCTTGATTCACATGCTTACAATTACATAATAATGCATTAAAAAGTCTTCAATAATAAATACATTTAGTTCAAAACTCAATTGAACGGAATGAGGAGGGCTATCTTATCATCATAATCAATTCAAAGCCGACGTGGAGCGTCTCCCGGCTAAAAAAAAACTTCGATATTCATAAAATTCCACAAGTAAACTAAGGAAAGGCTCTTGGGGGACACAACGATTTTCTAAATGGTGGGTGGATGATCTGGGGGGATCTGACCCGGAAGGCACTACAAATGGTAGAATGCTGTCAATAATACAGGGGAGAGCTGTGAGAGGAAGGGGGTCGATGGAAATTTCGAAATAAAAATATCAGTCGGTATGGTTGGTTTCTGCATGTTTGCTTTTCGAAGAGCGACATCGATATCGATATACGAATGTGGAAGAGCGAATGGCTGTGAGAATCAGAGATGCTTCTTTTCCTTCAGCGGCGAATCCTTGGCGCTTTCTGCCTGCTGGACCGCAGCGAACGTCGTGCGCGAGAAGGGATCCACACTCGCATCCCTGAAGGTCTTCTTCTGGGTCGGCACACTCTTGGCCGGCGCCGATGTAGCATGTGTGGTGGGTGTGGCGGAGCCGGATTGGGCACTATGCAAATGCGTTTGGCGCTCCTGACCACCCAATCCTCCGATCAGCGACTGGTGAGGACTAAAGAAAGCGGCCGATGCTGTGCCATTGCGCAAACACTGTTCAGATTCGCCGCCAAAAATGTGAGCCGATGAACTGCCGGACAGCGGGGCATCCAGCCAGCAGCGCTTCACGGATATGGCCAACTGGTCCTTGGCCTTGAAGATCTGCTCAATAATCCCATCGATGAGCGAGCCAAGTGTGTCGTATTCATTGGGCACCATTCCATCGACACTGCTCTCGAAGTAGCTGAACATGGGAAACCAAACACGCGTCCTCTTGGAGTCGCTTTGCATGAGAGCCTGTGGAAACAAGTTATTATTAGAAAGCCCTTTCCTAAACAAAAACGAAGCTGTTAAATGCTCACCCTGTTATTTGCTAGAGTATGATAGTACAGAAACAGACGTGAGGTGATATAGAAGGCCACAAACACATCGATGGAGTAGTGCTCGTGGGCGGCCAGGATGAAGAATATGCCAAACATGTTGAGCAGCCAGGTCAGCGTGTGCAGGAAGTACAGATTCCGCGGCGTGTCTGAAGGATCAGAGTGTAAGTCAGTAAGCAGCACAGGAGATATAAATAAATAACGCACATTCTGTGATAAAGAAGTTGAGCAGGGTCAAGGCCACCGTGTGACCACTAAACATATAATCGCCGCAGGTCCTCACTCCCTGAATGGACATGCCCAGGCCGCTCCAGATGCGATAGGCTCGCGACATGCGGATGATCAAGGCGCCCACCATGTCCACATTGGGATCATCGATGGCAAAGTCCTTCTGGCTGCACTGCAGATGCGTTCCCGGCACGCTCAGCGACGTGATCAACATGGTGACGCAGCGCAGCAGGAAAACCGTGCCCGCCAGAGCAAAGAATCGCCTCAGCAGGACCAATCTGTACTTGTGGAAGGTTAGCACGACCACCCAAATGGTGAACAGTAGTGAGCCGGTTATTTCGCACATATTGAAGGCCCACGGAATATGCGGCACGTTGTCCAGGAAGATGTCCGGCAGCGGCGGATAGCGTTTCATATCCGGAACCCGCTCGTGCACAATGACCATTGTTAACGATGTTATCCAGGTGACAACGAACGAGTAGCCTGTTGATGGGACAAAAAATATGGTGTTACCATGCGGATTCTGAGGGTGACTAATTTGGTTCAGCAGGCGGAAAAAAAATAGTTATGGAATCGGCAATTCTATAAACTGTCTAAATATAATTTTCAAAACCGTTTGTATTTTAAATTGATCTCAAGATGGCGAATTTATAAAGTTGAATCACAATGATGACTAAACTCGAGATATCAGAGCAAATGTACGCTTTTCTGATAATAATCTTTGTTTGTATAATAATTTAGTATATAATGCGCAAACCTTTTAACAAAGAAAAGGAAACCATTTTATTTTCGTATTATTATTGGTAGTGTGTTTCACCCCGTTCCGAAAGTGATAAAAGTGTAGTATTTACTACCAAAAGTATTATTATTCAGCAGCTTTATCTGCCAAAATGTAGGCTTATCTATTGAAATGGCCATGACAAAAGAAAAACAAGCATAGTCTGTAATGATAAATGCATTATCGAAATAAAAAGCCACTGATAGCAAATTAGCCTAGATAAGCCCGTTGTTTCGTTTGAACTTTGATCGCTTAAATATTTAGTACATTTCTCAAGCGAATCATAATTTTACAGAACCTTCCTTTTCTAATTAATAAGCTAGAACTTGTCAATAGATAAATAAATAAATGCTAAAATTCAACACGCGATTGGCTACTGTGTTTATGTTTTCCTTTGCCGCTAAATTTGTTGAAAATTTCCCAGTAAGCCAGCCGATTGAAGGGTATCATAAACAAATGGGAATTTGAAATTTAACGCACGCAAAGTTACACAAAAATAACAAAACCAGTTAGCCAGAATGAGCGGCATATGAGTGCACAAATAAATGCGAGCGACGTCTCCACAAATAACCTCCGAAGTGCTCAAAATAAATAATAGTAACGCGTCGCCAGTAGTGACCAGTAACTATTATTGAAGTTAGAGTGACGTATCTCTAGAATTTATAGCAAATGAACCCATGAACTCGAAGGTAAATTCGTTTACTTTCGTAGGTTGGGTACTACTAACCAGAAACTATAAATGGGATTTAATGACGTATGGTATGATTAAACATTTATAACACGCGTGACATTGAAACCATTATTATTGGCCTATCGCTGATGTAGTGATTGGATTGAGTGATGTACTCTAGAAATAGATTTACTAATTAAAGCAATGTTTGTCACATGAAAAGCGTTTGTTTCTGGTAACAGAATTTGAAGAACAAGAACTAAATATTAAATCTTTCCTAGCTTATTGGTATTATTATTAAGGCAAAAGATAGCAAAAGTCTGATAAAATACAGCAGTGTTTATGTAATACATTATTTCGTTTTAAAGTTAACTGGGCAAATCGCCAATATATTGTTCCGTATGCCTCAGCTTCTTATCTACATATATGTATGTATATACTAGTCATACCCATGGGGAAACCTCTTACTTCTCGGCTATCGCAAGGAAAGTTTATGCCTGAACTGCGCTATATAGAGAAAAGCGAAAAGCTCTCGAGAATTGGCACACGACCGATAAGCCCGCCGAAGCAATCAATGGACAATTGACCTTCGTAATTGAAGAGGGGGACAGGTTGTGGACCACTCACCTAAGCTCATGGCGGTCTTGAAGTATTCCGGCGGAACATAGCGTCCGCCCATGCGCAAATAGGTATCGCAATCGGACACATAGCTGGGGCATTCGGCCTGCGGACAGGGGCACGTGGATGAGGACGGTGGACCGCAGCCGGTGCTGGCTAGTGGCATGTAGACCGAGTTACCGTTCACATGGCTCTCGATGCCCAGCATTACGGATTCCGCAGAGCTGTTCTTCACCAGTAGCTGCAGCTTGAGCACGGCTAGCCAGAATTTCTTGAGCTCGCCGAAGGTGAGTTTGTAGCCCAGCTTGTAGCGCATATCACGTACATCATCCTCGGTGAGGGAGAGCAGCACCTCGCCGTCGATGGCCTCCTGGCGCAGGCAGTCGAGCAGTGTTCTCGAAAAGTGCTCCATGCTGGTGGCCCAACTGGTCACATTCTCGATGGACCACTGGGCCACGAGTAGCGGATCCACGGGCTCCGAATCTGGCGATCCATTGGTCAGGTGCTTATCTGACGCCGCGTCGGGGTAGTGCGTCCGGGTCTCCTGATCCATTGTGACCAATCCACCGCCCTCGGAACGTGGCTGAGTCACCGGATCGCCAATTTCACCGTCGCACATCGCGCTTTCTTTTTTTCCGTTCGATGTTCTTCTGGCTGTTTCTTATTCGTTCCAATTTTGCGATTTATCCAAAATCCAAAACAATTGTGCGGCCGAACTCAGATGGAGTGTAACATTTTTTCACTGCTGGCTGCTGTTGCTGCTGCTGCGCATAATTAACACCTCACTTATTGCGCGTCCAGCGTTTGTTGATGTAAAAGCACATTTAATTTTTGGTTTGGTTACTTGTAAAATTCAGACTACTCAGTTGTTCCGTTCAGAGAGCGAGCGAGAGAGCAGAGCGGAGTGAGCAACTATGCTGGGGGCGGGAGCGAGATAACAACGCCGAACAGCTGACTTCGGCCATCGATAGTTCTTGGACAACGCCAACGTTATCGATGACACAGTTACTGCCGGATTTACTGCGTGTTCACACGGCAAAATTTGCACTCGTAAAAGTCAAAAGGTTTAAAAGTTAGGTTTATCGTTAGCTAAATATTCTTTTAAATAAAACAATTTGAGGCGTCTGCCGTGTAGAGATTATTCAAAAATTACCGCTTGATTGTTATAAATCACGTTCGATAAATACGAATCCGAGGCGGAGAAGTGGAAGAGTGGAAACGGCCTCCAAAGCGAAGATATCGAAGCCAC
This sequence comes from Drosophila simulans, assembly GCF_016746395.2. Lineage (NCBI taxonomy): Eukaryota > Metazoa > Arthropoda > Insecta > Diptera > Drosophilidae > Drosophila > Drosophila simulans. The sequence continues at coordinate 7,259,634 of NC_052522.2, forward strand.
AGCTTCGCTTCGTTAGCATTTTGCGAGCGGCAAAGTGATTTAATTGTCCTCGTGCGAATGTCTAGACAGAATTAATCCTCGAATAATATGAAGAAAGCCAAGCCGCTGCTGCACGACCATCTTATAACGATCCGAGTAAAGAAGGTGGGTCCATATCAGTAGTTTATATCCACAAACTAGCCAGCTGCCCGATAGCCGGTAAATTCCCATGAAAGCAGCCCAAAAAAAAAAAAAACACAAAAACCCTTCGCAGGGCGGCGAATTTGGGCAAGGGAAAACAAGGTTAGGTCGCAGGCTACCCGCATTGTGTGCTAATTGCGCTCTACTTTCGATTTCAGTATCTGGAGGAGCACATCGGGGAAACCTACCTGGATGTGAAGCAGATGACCAGGGAGTTGATGCAAAAGTATCCGGAATATTCACGTCGCAAATTCGGACCATTCAGACAGCTGGTGCACCAAGGTAAACATGAAAGATAGTGGTGTTTTTGTTTTTAACTAATATTTCTATTGCAGCATTCTCGATCATTTCGGAAAGCTACAACTTGGACAAGGTAAGCAGTTCCGAGGAAGATTGTGTTAGCGAGGATTCCGAGGCACCACCCACGAATAGTGTAATGAACAATATGATGAACAGCCTGTACAGTCAACCAAGAAAGCCGCTGGCGCCCAAGCCAATCAGCGAGCCCATCGATATATCCAGTGGAGACGAGAACGAAGATGACTCCAATACAAACACCACCAACGGAGATGGAGGAGCTGCTGCTGCTGCTCCTCCTCCTAATCCAGCAGTGCAGGGCAGCGCTTTGAAACGCCTGATGCAGGACGTGCCGGAGATCGCAGTGGCTGCAAAGAAAGGTGGGTTACCAATCCATTAGTCTATGACTTGGTTAAATGACATTCTTCATTAGTAGCTAAACCGAATACTATTCACGCCGGCAGTGCGGATACCATTCAAAAGCGTAAGTTATTTGAAATACTTTTGCGAAATCAATGAAACCTAAACCTTTTGTTTTAGTGCACCAAGTTGTGGGCAATAGGGCGAAAAATCTTTCAGAGGACGCCGTACCGCGTTCCAAAGATCACCGTAATGTGCCTGGCTTATATCAGCAGTTGCACCAAAACCCAAGTCGCGATCGCCTCCGGAAGTTCAAAAGGGATCTGGAGGTGCAGCACCCCACGGAAAGTTTCCGGGACATTGGTGGCATGGATAGCACTCTAAAGGAGCTGTGTGAAATGCTGATCCATATCAAGTCGCCGGAGTTCTACTTTCAATTGGGACTATTGCCTTCGAGAGGTTTATTGCTGCATGGACCGCCAGGCTGTGGCAAAACCTTTCTTGCTCGTGCCATTAGCGGGGTGTGTTTTATAACTAAAAATAAATTGTTATTTCACATATAAATAATCTCTGCTTTACGACACAGCAACTAAAAATGCCTCTGATGGAAATTCCAGCCACGGAACTAATTGGTGGCATCTCTGGTGAGTCGGAAGAGCGGATTCGCGAGGTCTTTGATCAGGCCATTGGCTACTCGCCTTGTGTGCTTTTCATCGATGAGATCGACGCCATCGGAGGAAATCGTCAGTGGGCGTCCAAGGATATGGAACGTCGCATTGTTTCGCAGCTGATAAGCAGCCTGGACAACCTGAAGGCCAATGAGTTTGGCCAATCAGTTGTCGTCATAGCGGCCACCACGCGTCCCGATGTCCTGGACCCTGGACTTCGTCGCATCGGTCGCTTCGATCACGAAATTGCCATACACATCCCGTCGCGGAAGGAGCGTCGTGAAATCTTACGCATCCAGTGCGAAGGCTTGTCCGTCGATCCCAAACTAAATTATGATAAGATTGCAGAGCTAACACCGGGATATGTCGGTGCTGATCTGATGGCTCTCGTCAGCCGGGCAGCTTCTGTGGCCGTAAAGCGTAGGTCCATGAAGAAGTTCCGTGAACTGCACGCTGCCAGTGAGAAGAACATGACAACGGTCACTTTGGATGACGACGAGCCCAGCGAGGACGCAGATGAACCAACAACTGTGGCTGACTCAAAAGATAAAGAAGAAACTGCAAAAGATGCAGAGGCAGAAGAAAAAGAAGATGGTGACAAGGAAACATCTGATAAGGATAAATCAGAAGGCGACTCGCCCAAAATTGAAACCCCCAAGAAAGCGACCAACGGCAAATCATTGATGAAGTCGCCGAAGAAAACACCGAAGAAATCAGCGGAGCAACCAACGGACGCAGCCATGGATGTGGACGAAGTCGCTCCCGAGGCGCCGAAAAAAGCCGTTGAGCAGGAGGTGGATTCCTCCTCCTCCAACGACGAGTACTATGAACCCACGCTGGCCGAGCTGACCAATTTTCTTGACAACCCCCCCGAGGAGTTCGCCGACCCAAACTTCTGCCTCACTCTCATCGATTTCGTAGATGCCATTAAGGTGATGCAGCCTTCGGCCAAGCGCGAGGGCTTTATAACAGTGCCAGACACCACGTGGGATGACATTGGTGCCCTAGAGAAAATTCGCGAAGAGCTCAAGTTGGCTGTCTTGGCACCAGTTAAGTATCCAGAAATGCTGGAACGTCTTGGGCTGACAGCTCCGTCAGGTGTTCTGCTATGCGGTCCGCCGGGGTGCGGCAAAACACTTTTGGCCAAGGCTATTGCCAATGAGGCTGGCATCAATTTCATATCGGTGAAGGGCCCCGAGCTTATGAACATGGTAAGATAACTGAAATGTTGTATATTTCTTGCATTGCTCATCATGTGTGTATATTGTGTAGTATGTCGGCGAGAGCGAACGCGCTGTCCGTGCCTGTTTCCAACGTGCCCGTAACTCTGCACCCTGCGTCATCTTCTTCGACGAGTTCGACTCCTTGTGTCCCAAGCGATCGGATGGTGGCGATGGTAACAATTCGGGCACTCGTATCGTTAACCAACTGCTGACCGAAATGGATGGCGTCGAGGAGCGTAAGGGTGTGTACATATTGGCGGCCACCAACAGACCTGATATCATTGATCCGGCCATCCTGCGACCGGGTCGCCTGGACACCATTTTGTACGTGGGTTTCCCCGAGCAGAGCGAACGTACCGAGATTTTGAAGGCCACCACAAAGGTACAATTTTGCTGACATTTCATTCGATAAATTATATTTAAATAATTTTTTTCTTTTCAATCGCAGAACGGAAAGCGTCCGCTTCTGGCCGACGATGTGGATCTCGATGAAATTGCTGCCCAAACCGAGGGCTATACTGGCGCAGATTTGGCAGGATTGGTCAAGCAGGCCTCCATGTTCTCCCTGCGTCAATCTCTAAACAACGGCGACACAAATCTCGACGATCTGTGCGTACGCAGCCAGCATTTCAAGGAAGCTTTGCAGCAGCTTCGGCCCTCCGTTAACGAACAGGTAAGAATGCCCCAATACATTGTTACTTATAATTGTTTAACGTGTATTTATTTACTAAACAGGACCGCAAAATATACGATAAACTGCGCCTGAAATATGCTGCACCTAGGGTACCCAGCCCAAATGATAAGTAAACCGATCAACAATATTGAGTTTGTTGTTTTAGCACCATCGCGAACCAATTTAATTGTAAATTGCGAAATGTTACCCAGAAAAAACAATTTAACCTACCATGTGAAATGTATTTTGTTTTTGGTTCGTTTTAATTTTTTTGTAGTAACTTACAAAATAAAAGTTAAACTATTTGGGTTCATCGCAGTTTAGTTTGACTTACACATTTAATTTCACGTTGCCACACTAATCACAAAAAAAAAGTTCTAAACTTATAGGAGCACCAGCGACACTGGCGAAGAAATGGTAGATTTGCCACGGCTGGTCAGAATCACGCCATCTCCACCGCCCTGTCCATCACGACTGAGTCCGGATCGTTTTATCGGTGGATAATGCGGCTCCATTTGCCGCGGGAAGAGTCCGGGCTGCAGGGCTTGAATGCCCTCGGGCAGATCTTGGGCTTCACGTGCCTTTAAACTCTTTTGCAGCCGTACAATGTTCTCGTGCTGCGAGCGAAACGTGCGCTTGGATCGCTTCTTCTTGGTCGTGGTTTTGGCAAAATCGCCACCAGCCGCATTGGTCTCTTCCGTGGGCGTTGACGTACTCTGGATAGCCACGCCCTCATTACTGCTTTCGTTACGAGCCGGCCACGGCAGTGGTGGCTCCTTTTCACGGACAATCTGATGTCGCAAATCAAAGGAGCGCTTGCACATCTCCCGGATACCGTACCAACTTTCGTGGCCAATTTGACTGATCATCTCCACTGGCGGCTGAAAGCCGAGCTCTCGAGATGGCAGCTCCATTACCAATGCCATCGGCACTTTCAACACTCCATATACATAGTCCACAACGGATCCGGCAATGGTTCGCTTGGTCAGACAGCTGATGCTACCCGTTCGGTACTCCCGGCCATTGTAGGACTTGATCGCACTCTTGCCGGAACTCGCCAGGGAGCTCAATTCACGCCAGTAAATCGGATTGTCACGGCAGTAGCCCCAAGGGTACATGATACTTTGGCCATACGAGTGCAGGGACAAAAAGAACAGGAGGTTCGAACTCATCCTGTCGAGAATGCACCTCATGGCCCGCGTCTCCGGCTCGGAAAACGGACTTTCACCCTTGTATGTGTTACGGTTGATCTTGCTGGGCCCGCTGTTCCAGAAGATGTCGTAGTTTCGGTTGCAATCAGTGCCCACAAATTTGGTGGACTTGTGTGGCCGGCGGTTTTTGCGCCACTTGGGATTCTAACATGGAGTTGGAAAATGTGATGAGTCGTAATTGGTAAATCTGGTAAAATCTTTTCTTACCTTGGTGCGGGAGTACTCGTAGCCATCGGGATTGACCAGCGGAACGATGATGAAGCGCAGCTTCCGTAGCACCTCGATGTTCCTGGTGTAGCGCTCCGTCAGCTGGTAGATGCAATTGAGGGCCGTGGAGATGCTTATCCATTCGCGGGCATGTGTGCCAGCCTCAATGAAGACAGTTTTCCGGCAATGCTCACCCACGTGTATCACCGGAACGGTGAATCGTCCATTGGGGCCGATTTCGAAGAGCCGGGGTAAGTGCTCCCGTATTTGCGGCGAGAGCTCCACGTTCTCCGAGTTCATCCAGTTGATCTCCAGACCTCGGATCTCCCGCTTCTCGTGCGTGTGGCCCAGGATGTGGACGTGTACGAAGTGTGGATACCGCTGTTCCAGATACTGCAGATACTGATTGATCTGCTTGTACTCCAGATAGGTGTGTAGGATGTCCGGTCGAGGGATGACCAGCCTGCGAAGCGCCGTAGCGGCATCTGTACGGCTCCGATCCTTTGCAGTCTGATTTTTACGTTTGGTTATGGTGGCCATCGCAGAGCAGACGATAGAATTTTAACAGAGAAACAAACAAGAAAAAGATTTATCACTTGAGAATTTAAGTATTTGTACCCTTCGTATGCTAGAAGCACAAATGAAAACTGAGATTTCGATCGGCAGTGACAACTAAGTGGAATCACCCAGGCCTGCTGGGTGCCTCGCTCACCTGGCACTTGATGTTCAGGTGCAGCCGCTCGACCACGAGCAGAGCCAGCCGTGTGCCCTGCTTGGGTTTGTCCTCCATTGTGCGGGCCTGGAGCAGCGGACGCTTGGGTTTTGTACTCCCAAATGGCGAAATTCGTACTCCCACAGAAAGTCCAACTCCCGCCATTGAGTTGCTCCTGCTGATGCACTGCAAGAAAATCGATACAAGTTGTTGGTGAGATCGTTAAATTGGAATAGCCTCTATTGGCTATGGAATTTCGCAAGATTAAGTAACTAATAACTTACATTTAACTTTTACCAGTATAGTATATTTGGGCTCATTTGTGTGTACATTTTTTATAGGTTTTTTTTCGAGTGTGCGGTTCGCAGTGGGTAAATGGGACAGCGACAACGTTTAATAAGTTGGGCACGGTAGCATGTAATGCGGAATTGGATTTGGATTCCGGCTCGGAATCGGAATCCCCCAGCCTGGCTGCAGCTGCCACAAAACGCAAATATGCTAAATGTCAGACAGGAGGACGGGGTGGCTTGACTGGCTGGGAATGGGCGCTGGAGGAGCAGCGACGTGGGCGTCCAAAAGCGCAGGAGGCGCCTACTAATGCAAATAAACAGGGACTCCAGTTGCTGGCGTGCAGCCTGGGAAACGAGCCACAAGGATTTGGAGGAGGAGCCTTCTCCGGTTAAGCGTTTTGCAGCGAAGTTCATTTGTGGAGCTGGGCTTCCTGATTACACTGAGCTGCAGGCAAATAATTATATTCATAAATGAATCTTTTAGTTTCAGATCAGACATATGTAATATTAAATGCTTAAATATTTAATATGTACGTTTATAATTGTTTTTTTTATTTATTTAAATAAAATCTTGGTTTTGTTTTAATAATATTATATCTTATTGTGCAGCAATAATATTTTCCATATATTAGACAAATATTCCACCTCAAGGTGCTCATACTTTTCCGACAACTTGTTGCCTAGTGTAATATGCTTCCTATGTCCTGGCAAATGTCATGTCAACGCAAAAGTCAAAAGTGCGCGGCAGTTCGGTGCAGGACCACCCACAAAAATTCATGGAGTCCTTAACTGAATCCATATAAATTGGTATAAATATGTATGGCATATAGCGGGAGCAACGCAACCAGTTGATTTATACAGGAAGCATGTTCGTGTTGATTTTCATTTAACGGTCTTTTAGTCAACTTCCTGACACAGTGACTGCCATATATTTACGTCTAGCTATGTCTACATAATACGTTGCTATTTCCTTTCCGGTTGTATACCCTTTTACTATTGTAAATTAAATTATTCTTAGATGCTTAGGAACTTGGTTAGTTATTTAATTTAAAATTTGTGTAATTGAAATAGCTATTTATTTATAATATTTATATCTTTATCTTTTTACATTAGAAATAAAATGATATTTTTGTGGAACCAGATACCAATTTAGCTGAAAAAGGCTATTTACATAAGTAGCCCCTTTAAAATACTCTTTGAAAATGTGTTCATGTTTTTTTTCAGTGTGGAACTATGCATAAACACGCAAGGACTAAAACCAAATGGATGAACGAAGCAAGTGAAGCCTTTCCCAGTCAGTAAGTCAGTCGGTTGTCGGTCGTCCTTCTGCGGGGGTAAAAGTTAAAGGGGAAACCCCTTTTCAAGTATGCATTATGTCATTAGCATGTTGGCCAATATAAAGGGCCAAACTTTGTTGAATTCGGTGCCGTTTTTTTTTTTTTCTTGCCAGGAATGACAGCTGTCTCCTGTCTTTTGTTCGAGTTGCGATGACGAAACGTAATGTAGCATAAAACTGTTTACGAATTAACGAAATTCCAAACAATTATGCCCAAACGAATACGGATTTGCTGGCAAAGTTGTGTTGCCTGGACCTGCCCCAATGAGCTGGATTTTTGTCATGTGGCAGGGCAATTTAACTTTGTGCAATTTGGCATAGTTTGTGAGGCAATATTCTGATTACTTTGATTGCTATGCGAGCACAAGATGATTACTCACTCCTATGCAAACAATAAACGCTCTATTAAATAAGCATAACTAAGCTGGAATTTGATCTTAAAAGTAAATTAGTTTATACTGCTATCACTTGAATTTATGCCTTTGCAGCTCGCAGTTCCGTTCCCAAGCGAAGATTTAAGTTTTCATGTTCATGGTTAAGGCCAAAACGCATCTATTGTCACCAGTGGGTTTTCAGATGCAAATAATTCGGTCGAAAACGCGACAAAAACAATGGCCATGCCTTGAGTCGAACAATACCGAAAGCCAAATAGATACCTCCTTATACGAACATATAATCATGTACATATGTATATAAGCCTTTAAGCTAATGCGATCGTCGCGTGGAGATTGTGAATTAATTTGCTGGGGAAGTTGAATGCCCTTTGGGCTTCTGTGAAGATGTGGCGGTGTCTGGATTTGGTTAATAAATAAACTAAAATGATTTAGAAGCCGACTAGAGCGGGCTGGCATTAAGCCAAGTGGTGCCATTAAGCCACAGAAGTCGCACCAAATTTCAAATGTAAATTATTTCAGCCAAACAAGTTGTTTTTCGAATCGGTTTCGGCACCGGAAATATGCGATATGGCGGTTCATCGATTGTTTATCTGTCAAATTCCCTATCGAAAAAAATGCAGGCGGAAGTGCCCGAAGCTATGGCCAAGTGTTATAATTACACACAAAAGCGGTCCAAAACGAATGGTGCCGAAAGCAAATATAAATATCAGACGATGAGTTGGACATTGAGTGACCTGGCTTCTGGCGGCGATCACAATGATGATGATCTCTTCACGAATTAATGAACTCAATAAATGCGTATTAGACGCCAAATGGTAACTGTAATGAACTGAACCCATCGCACTATTGCTTCCGGCTATTTGGGGCCCAGTGACCTTGTCCGTTTTTGGCCAAAATATTCGAAAGTTCAGTGCTCCAATAGTATGGACCATCTCCATCACGAGCACATCTTGAACTTTCAAATCGAAACGCTAAGGAACACTCATCATCATGATGACATTAGGAAGCGAGTTTGTCTATAAAAACCAGAAAATTAACTAGCAGCGGCTTCAGAATCGATTCACGAATCGACATATGCGGATGCAAAAGCCACAAAATAAGCCAGAACAAATTGTTAGTGCGGCGAAACTGATCAAAAGTGATTTCGAGACAAACGAGTTTTCGATCTAAAAAAAAAAAATACGAATAAAATTCCCAATCAATTAAAGAAAAGAAAAAGTACAGATTAAAGGGAATCGAACCGGTGAATAAATTATGCAAAAATATCACAAAAGTTCTTAGCCGAAAGTCGGAGTATTTATAATGGTCAGGACGCGTGCCCAAAATCTCGTCTCGTGACGCGTTTGCCGCTTTATTTCGGAACTTTAAAAACTGGTCGCAAAGCCCGACCTTGACACTCACTTTTCTAAACAATCGACTCTCGGATCCGAGACCATTTTTTGGCCAAGATCTCGTCTTCTTTCTCGGCCGCTTTACAAACCGCCCGTCAGTCTTCCGCCGGACCGGAGATGGAACGCACGGATCGCGTCCGCTGAACAGAGTTTCTTTTAGTGTTATAATATTTTCCCCAAGCTAATCACTTCAACTAAGAGCTCTTGAAAAACTGAAACTCTTACCCAATCGCCGTCAGTGTGCAGCGTGCAAACAATAAAACAAACAAACAGCCAAACAAAAGTGCAAAAATAAAAATCTTACAAATACGTGTGCGGCTGTCCATGCAACAGCATATTTTAATACATAATTAGCCAAAGATCGTGGAAGCATCTCGGTGCATGTGCACAGTATATACATATATATATATATATATATAGATATATATAAAATTTACATATAAATGGTAAAAATGTGGCAGGGAATCGTGTGCAGCTTGGCTTTATGCCTCGTCGGATTGGCGGATCTCGGCATCGCCAACAATCTCGCCGGCTACGAAGGGTAATATCATCAGCAGCGGCTACTCGCATTAATTTTAAATTACAACGTTTACAAAAAGTAGAAAAAAAAGCCGAAATACGTAATATACATCAATTTTAAACGTTTTTTGTTGGTCAGTGGTCGAGTGTTGTTTCTAGCTGATTAACTGGTTTTCGCATCGCATCCATGATCAGGGCTTTTTCAGTTGGTTTTGATGATCCCTCATGGCCCGGATCAGTTCCACTGGTCCAGCTTTAAAGAACATAAGTGTAGTAACCAAAATCAAAATGTAATGGTTAAATAACAAATGCCTGAAGGAAACAAATGATTACTTGTTTTTACAGAGAATAGAGAAGCCAGAGAATAGGGCCAAATCTAAACAAAATATGCATCTGCAAAAATTTACAATACTAAGTAAAATATTCAAAATTTTATCAAATTTCTCATGCTTATTATTTTGAGATAGTTAGCTCACTAAATTAATATTTATTATTATTTTTTTTAACTAATACAAATTGCTCTGTTTTAGAAATATTTTGATTGTGTGCTTTTCGTTGAACAATGAAAAACTTGATTTGTGTTTTGGCTACCAGTGCACTTTGTTGAACATCTTAAAATATGCAAACACCATAAAGCCGCATCTAATCATAGGATAAACAAAAGCTGTATGTTTTTAAATCATTTTTTTCTTATTGTTGTTGGCCTAGTCCATGGTCATTGGCCGTGATTAGAAGTCATCACAATGAGCAGGGCTAAACGTTTTGTCGTTTGGTCAAAGACCAACAGATGTACATTCAGCAATTCCGTTGATAATTGCCAGACATTTGCAATTGGCAAGCGATCGCAGTGCAAACTGTTTGCCAAACATGCCACGCCCCCATCGCGCATACATCCCCGCCTGTCATTGGCCCATGTGGCGTATGAGTAATGATGGCTTTGTGGTTGCAGAACTTCCGACTGGAAGACCGTATCGAAATGAAAAGCATACTTCCGATTAAATACTGGCCAGATGTTTGGTTTCCTAACCGTTTTCAAGTTCAAAAACATAAAGATATGCATGCTGAGTGATATAAACATTTTCACAAGGCCAAGTTGGACAATAGGCTTTGATTTGATTAAATAGGCGTTGGGAAAATTTCGAAAATAAATCGTAACTTTTAAGTTTGAAAAATGAGCCCCGCTGGCTATTTTATTTTGGCCAACTGTTTGGGGCGTCTTGTTAAATTATCATCGAATGCCGTTGGCCGGCTCACGTGATTAGCTTTTGTGTGGCATATAATAGCATATCATAATGCAACAATGCCCCCTGCCACCCACGAAATCGCATAATGCAAACGAGATATTTAGTCTTGTTGCTTCACTATTCACATATTTTTATGTATTTTCTTATAAATGTGTGGTTTTGTGTGTGGAATTTCGAGAGATGATAAATTGGCCACCGATTCGCTGCGAGGTGGCAAAGAGCCAACAAACAGCGGCCAGCAGTCGTTTTGCATAAATTTATGAATCAACAACTCATTTTGACGCCAGGCGAGGGCGAGCCATAAATTAATTTGTTGTCCAATTAGTTTGAGACATGTGGAGCAATCATCGGGATTTCCCGCCGCTAGATTATGATTATCTGGCAATCCGGTGTATCAGTTAATTAGAAACCACTAATGACCATATCACACTTTTAGTTTCAAACAAAAAATGTGTTTTGCTGAAGACAACTAGCAAAAAGTTCGAAAATGTTTTGCTGTTAAATTAATTAAACGCCTGCCAACTGAATGTTAATATTTATTTGTCCAAACAACGCGTATCTCAACAATGAATTAATTAACACGTATCTATCAAAACAATTTATAACCCAACCTTGACATACTCACTGGAAATTATGGCTTTAAAATTGTTGGCAAAATTAACTTATTAAATTTTATTATTGTGATTTAATTTCATTATTTTTTATAAAAAATTACAACACTAGAAAATTTTAAAATCTTTATCTCAGTTATACAAAATACACGGTGCAACATGGAGACGAGGATGCCTTCAAGTACATGGTCGACCTTCAGACGAACGACGCAGAGCTGGACTTTTGGCTGCTGACCAGAAACTCCTCCGTACTGACTGTGAGTCCCACGCGGAAGACGCAGTTCGAGGCGAGTCTTTCCAGTTTGGGAGTTAGCTACGAGATGCAGCCGCTCATGGAGCTGATGGCGGCCCTTCAAGCGAACAGTTCCTACGCGGAGGATAACTACGATGCGGAGTACGAGGAGTGCCAGCAGGATGAGTGCCAGGAGGCGGAGCGACCACGTCGTAGGGCTCGTCGTCAGGCTCGCGGCTTCTTCTCGCACTATCCGCGGTACCACGAGGTGCTCAGCTTCATGAGCGGCTTGGCCGCTAGATATCCGCAGTACTGTCGCTATGAATCCTTGGGTCGTTCCAACGAGGGTCGGCACATAGCTGCTCTCTCGATTTCTCTGAACAGTAGGGTACGTCCTCGTCGAGTGGCCTATATCCAGGCAGCCACCCACGGTAGGGAGTGGATTACCACGCAGACCGTTCTCTACTTGGCCTACGAACTGCTGAGCAATCTGCGCGCCTTCACGAGAGTCCTGCAGGATGTGGAGATCTTCCTGGTGCCTCTGGTCAATCCCGATGGCTATGAATACACGCACACGACGGTAAGTGAGGGGGTGTAACTAACTTATTTACTAATGCATATAATCCAAATAAGTTGTATTCATTTGTTATGTCAGCTAGGGCAAAAGAAAAACTTAAATTTATATAATTAAACAACGAAATATCAAAGATTCGAACATGTGTTGAACAAGTCTTGCTCATTTATCTTGTAATACATATACGCTTTAAATATCCATTGAAAAGCTGAGGGAAAACACATAAATTATTTTAGAGAAAAGTGTCATTTGAAAAGTGCTTGGATGTCATGAGACTTAAAATACATTTTAAATATATGTTTAATGTTTTGCGTGCTCATAAACCGCCAGTTTAAATGATCACATGAATTTTGAGCATAAGTAACCTAAAAAATACATATTTCACATAATATTCAATTGCCGTTATGTTTATTGTTTATTGAATTTGATAAATATTTGAAATCCTTTGCAGGATCGTTTCTGGCGCAAGAACCGTCATCGTTATGCGGGTCATTCCTGCTCCGGCGTGGACATCAATCGCAACTTTGGGAACCACTGGAACTATCAGGGAGCCAGCCAGAACGTAAGTCACACATTGACCCGACATTGACCTTCGCCACGTAATCCGTGCCAAAATTCTTTCCACTCCCAAAAACCAACAGCTCTGCTCGGAGGTCTACTCGGGCACTGCACCCAACTCGGAGCCAGAGACCTCGGCGGTGGTGCGGTATCTGGAATTCAATCGAAACCGTGTGAAACTCAGCCTGGATGTTCACTCATTTGGCAAATTCATTTTTTATCCCTACGGCTATGCGAAGTGAGTACGGGCGGAAAGTGGAGTGCAGCCACCCTGATTTCCATGTTGCATGTACCATGTCCGAAAATCCTCGGCTGTGGCTGAAGGCCCCACCAGCGGGTGGCCCCGAAAGAAATTCAATTTACTTTTCAATTATTTGCTAAAAGCAATTAAACGCGAATATTTCTGCCAATGCAACCATTTAATTCATTTTTGTTGCACTGCTCGTTGAATACTAAAGTTTAAACTGATGACAGGCAAACTATTAATTTTTTTAAAATTTGTGATATCATTTTAAGGCATGGAATAAGTCATAATTAAAATCTTAAAAAATATGCGGGGTTTTCTTTGATTGTTTATATAAATGTTAGTTGAAATTTTGAAAACTCAACAATTAAAATATTTTACATTTGATGAAAAGAAATATTCATTCTGCTGCTAATATGTTTTTAAATTTTTATTTAATCTATAATTCCTCTCTGTGTAGAAACACCGTGCCACCCACCGTGGGAACGCTGCGCTCGGTGGCTCTGAGGGCCGCCAACCAGATCGGCAGGTACCGTGGAACGCGCTACACCACCGGCACCTCCGCGTCCATTTTGTACGAGGCCTCCGGCAGCTTGGACGACTTCGCCTATGGCAATCTGGGAATCCCGCTGTCCTACACGCTCGAGCTGCCCGGTGACGAGTTCCATGTGCCCGCCCACGACATCATCCACGTCTGCAAGGAGACATTCGCCGGCTTCATCGAGTTCATTCGGCACGTCAGCCTTTACTAGGAGGCGCCACTGTATTTCCTAAGACCTTAAGCAATTGAATTTATTGTTTGTTAAAACTAAAATGATAAGTGACCTCGTTGTTAAGCATTAAAGAGATGAATAGTGAATAAATATTTCCGTTTAAATATTTCTTTATTTCTTTTACCTGAAAGGAATGCATATTTATTCGTTGATTTTATATGCATTTGCTGAATGAATTGCAGATTGCTGGTAATTAAAATAAGTGTAGCCAAAAAATGAAAAGAATGTTAATTAAATATATGAAACTGGACAACATTTATCACGGACTTGATTTTGAAACGAAATTTGATTTGTCTTCACTCATATACAACGACTAATAAAATACAGAGTTATTTTCGCTATTTTATTTATGATTTATAAATTTAAATTTAGGTTTAAATGAACTGGAACTAGTGGGTTCTCTCGAGCCCTGAATATAAGAAGGGGAACTACCTACTTGGTCATAAAAGCGATCCGGCTTTTTGGTATCGTAAGCAGTCGGCAGCGTCTCCAATAAAGTGATAAAAACGGTTAATGCGATTAGCCCTCACGCCAGTCAGTCTTTTAGCCCAGTCAATATCGGACTTTTGGGCAATAATGTCTTCACTTCTCTTGGGTTTGCTAACCCTACTGCTGCTGCAGCCCGTGGTGCTGTTTGCTTGGCAGGATTACAAGGACTACAAACTGTACGAACTGAAGATCGAAGGAGCTGAGGAGCAGAATCTTGTAAGGAAGTGGTCGAAGGAAAATCCCTTATGGGACTTTCACGAGCCAAAACGCAATGAAAGCCTACTAAACGTGATGATACCACCTGAGGAAGCTAAAAGGTTTTTAGAAACATTGCGAAACTACCACTTGGAGTATAAGGTTCTGATCGAGGATCTGGCTCCTTTGGTGCATGCCCAACGAACTGAGAATCTTAGCAAGAAGCTGTTCATCCCGTGGCCACACATTGATGTACTATCAGCATTTTATACCCATTCAGAAATTAATGATTATCTGGATAGTTTACCCGAAAGATTTCCGAAACGAGTTCAGGTGAAGCAATTTGGTTGGAGTTACGAGAGACGCCCCCTCAAAGTTTTGACTATAACAAATGGAGATGGTAGGCGGAATAAGCCGGTGATTCTAATTGATGGCACGGTCCATGCTCGGGAATGGATATCACCATCGATGGCGCTTTATATCATCCAGCAGCTGTTGGACAACTATGGGGATAACCAGGAGCTCTTACAGGACTACGACTGGGTAATTATGCCAGTAGTCAATGCGGATGGATATGAGTACACACACACGGATTCTCGTTACTGGCGTAAATCGCGTCGACCCACCAGCAATCCGGATTGCATTGGCACGGATATCAATCGGAATTTTGGCTACGAATGGGGCCACGATGAGGGATCTTCCTCGGATCCGTGCGAACCTATTTACCGAGGAGAGCGACCATTCGACCAACCCGAGTCCCAGGTCCTGCGAGATGTGATGCTCCATTATAAGGGACGACTCAACTTTTATCTCTCACTACACTCGTATGGAAACTATTTTCTGTTACCATGGGGTTATACCAGGTACGTTTGTTATCATTTATAATTTTTAATGGCCATCATTGATGGTAACTGTTTAATAGAAAAGTATTTTGTCTTTAAGTGACCACTGAGATCGCAGATAATTATTAAGATAGCTAATATATTTATCTACTTGATTGCCAAATTAAAGAAATCGGAAGGTATGGCAAGAATGAGTTGCTCCTTTGGGTTATCAGTATGTTCTTTATTTTTAGATTTGAATTATCACTTACCAATATTTTAAATTCAATAGCTATTGTAGTCAAAATGGTTTGGTAAATTCTATTGAAATAACTGATTATACATTTTGTTCTCATTTTGATTTTTTATGGAACAATATTTTCCAGATATTATGTAAGCTTTTGTTGATAGTAAATTAGATTTTTCTTGTAATTGATAACGATAAAATTTATTGGTGGCTTAGATCGTAAATTGCGACTTTATCTCAATCAAAAAGTTCGTTCCTTGTGCTTACATAACAAGTACAATTTGTATATTATTTTAAGACAGTTTCTAAGTGAACCATCTACATATTCTTAGGCCTATCAAAAATATTATGTAACTTGGCAAGTATCTGGAGCAATATTTCTCTTCTTACTCCTTATATGTAATAAAATAATAATTATTATTATTTAATTTCCCCAGCGACTTTCCGGATACCTACCAGGACATGATGTCCGTAGCAGATGCGGGGGCCAAGGCGATCATCTACTCAACTAATGGAATATATAGCTACGGAAGTACATATTACGTCCTATATCCGACATCCGGCGATACGGCGGACTTTGCATTCGGCGTGGTGAATGCCACAGTTGCCATGACCATGGAGCTGCCGGCTGCAGGTTTCCAGGGATTCGATCCCTGGGTTTCCCACATCGAGCGATTGGTCACGGAAAGTTGGGTGGGAGTGCGGGCCATGGCCGCGGAGGTGATAAGACGCTATCCGGCGTAATCGGGCTGTAAATAAAGAGACATTAGCGTCGAGTTGCGCCAGCTCTGATTTGCTCTGATTTGCGGGTCACTCGTGCGGGAGTTTTGGAGTGGTTTATTATTTATGGATCCATTTGTCGATTAGATATGTGGCCAGTTGACTGTGTCTAGCTATTTAAGTGGCCCGGCACATCCACGCGGTTGCTCAGTTCGTGCGAAGATGAAGTTCTCTCTGGGTTTGCTAGTCCTCTTTTTGGGCGCCACTCTTGTGGCTGGCGAACAGGATTACGAGGGGTAAGTATTGGATCTACTGACCCAACAAGGATATCTGCCAGGGTTTAGATATAAAATTGTATATTTAAAATATTCGCTTTCAGTTACCGCATCTATGAGGTGATTCCCTCGACTGCCGACCAGGCTCACCTGTTGCACCAACTTAGTGTGCAGGGATACGATTTCATCAGCGAGACTCGTCTGTTGGGTCATCCGTCTCGTGTGATTGTGAGTCCCGGTCAGTTGGAGCACTTCCAGCAGCTGGTTGAGGGAGAGAAGATGACACATACTCTGGTGAACTCCAACCTGGGCGCCTCCATAGCCGAGGAGTTTGCCCAGCGGCAGATGCAGCGCCTTTTGGCGCCCATCACGGGAAAGGGTCGCTTGAGCACGGAGCGCTATTACACGCACGAGGAGATTATCAACTATATCGATGACCTGGCCAAGCGTTTTCCCAGACGAGTCTTTGTTAAGACCGTTGGCTGGTCCTACGAACAGCGAGTCCTGAAAACCATCACCATCACCAATGGCGATGGCAAGGCTAACAAGAAAGTGATCTTCATGGATGGTGGTTTCCATGCTAGGGAATGGATTTCTCCAGCAGCAGTCCTCTACGTCATCGATCAATTGGTGGAGCAGTTCGAGGAGAACGCCCATCTGCTGAAGGACTACGACTGGGTCATCCTGCCACTGGTCAATGCCGATGGCTATGAGCACACCCAGACCGGAACTCTGGCTCGAATGTGGCGCAAAACCCGTCAGCCATACACGTACGCTGGACAGACGTGTTACGGAGCTGATCCCAACCGGAATTTCGACTTCCACTGGAACGAGGAGGGCGCCTCCTCGAACCCATGTGCGGACACCTATGCTGGACCAACGGCCTTCTCCGAACCGGAGACGATTACCGTCCGGGATCTGATGCACTCACTGGCCGATCGGGGTATTATGTACCTCACCATCCACTCCTACGGCAACTATCTGCTGTATCCTTGGGGATGGACGTCGTAAGTCATGGCTATCGTATTTTAAATTATATACTTTAACAAGTAACTAATAACTCACAGCGATCTGCCCGAGAATTGGGAGGATCTGGATGCGGTAGCCCGCACTGGAGCTGAGGCCATTGAGAACGCTACTGGTACGGTGTACACCTATGGATCCTCCACCAATGTCCTGTATATTGCTGCTGGCGCCAGTGATGACTATGGCTACTATGCCGGCTTCAATGTGTCCATCACCATGGAGTTGTCCGGTGCTGGCAGCATTGGATTCAATCCTCCAGTGACCCGCATCGATGAGTTCGTCACCGAAACCTGGATTGGCATCCGTGCCATGGCCGAGAAAGTGATCGAGATGTATTAGAAGAAAATGTCTTTTAGTTTTTCCAATAAATTACCATTAATCTATAGAACACAATATATACCCACTGATATGTCACTGATGATAGAGACGTAAATTTTCTAATATTAAAAACATTTTTCAGTTCTTTGTTATGGAAAACAGTATTCAATTAAAATCGAATTAGATTCACTTGACTTTCAGAGAAAACGTAATTGGGAACCAAATTGATAATGGCTCGTTATTATTATGGTTAGCAATCTTACTCTCCAATCGATTTTTCTTGATTTTACCACCATCACCATATAAAAAGTGCGATTTACCGATAACGAATCAAGAATGTTGTCAACAAAAGTTTGTTCGATAGCTTGGAATTGCTAGTGCTCAGATAGGGATCGCCTTTGAAAGATGACAGTTGGGTGGGTCTTTCTGGCACTAAGCTGTCTGAGCTTGTCAGCAGGACTGCAGAGAACCAATAAATACGAAGGGTAGGATATAAAATAAAATATATAATTTAAATTGTAATTTAAAGAAATTTTTTTTTTAGTTATAAAGTCTATGAAGTCTCTGGTAAAGCTCGTTCGGTAGCCTTTGCAGAAACTCTTTCCGAACTGGTCAAGAATGCGTCATATTATGAGGTGTTCTCGGAATTTAATGGTGGTAATCCAGCCAAGATTATGGTGCATCCTCAGGAGCAGGTGAACTTTGTACAGCTAATGGATGAGAATAATGTGCAGTATGATATTATCAACCGGAATGTGGGTCTCACTCTGAGCCGTCAATTCGAAACGAACCGGATGTTACGCCAGTGGTTTCCCTACAATGGAAGATTGGGCACTGAGAGATACTACAACCATGAGGAGATCAACCAGTTCATCGAGGATTTGGCTAGGGAGCATCCGCGTAGGGCTTTCCTGAAAACCGTGGGCAGAAGTTACGAAGGTCGCTGGCTGAAAACCATCACAATCACCAATGGCGATGCCAGGCGTAATAAGAATGTGATCCTCGTGGATGGTGGCTTCCATGCGCGAGAATGGATCTCACCGGCAGCTGCTACTTATCTGATCAACCAGCTGGTGTATAATCTCGAAGATAATGCCGATCTTCTGCTGGACTTCGATTGGGTGATCCTTCCTGTGGTCAATCCCGATGGCTATGAGTACACCCAGTTATCGGAGGATACTCGCTTGTGGCGCAAAACCAGGAAGCCCAGCAGTTCGGATTGCATTGGCACCGATCCCAACCGTAACTTTGACTTCCACTGGAACGAGGAGGGTGCCTCGGATGATCCATGTGATATCACATATGCTGGCGCCAAGGCCTTTTCAGAACCAGAGGCTCTGGTCGTTGGAGATCTCATCCATAGCTATGTGGATCGCGGACAGATGTATTTGACTTTGCATTCCTATGGATCACTTATTCTGTATCCTTGGGGCTGGACTGCGTATGTATCTTAAGTGCAATAATTTATATATACTTTTTTAAATATTTTGCAATTTTCTATTTACCAGAGCTGTTCCTGATACAGAAGAGGATCTGCATGAGGTTGCTGCAGCAGGTCAAAGTGCTATTCAGGAGGCCACTGGCACTATCTATACGATTGGACCCTCTACCACAACCATTAATTATACTGCATCCGGAGCTAGCGATGATTATGCCTTCAATGCTGGCTTCCCCATTTCCTTCACCATGGAACTGCCCTTCGGTGGTAAAGGATTCGATCCCCCGGCATCGGATATAGATAGCATTGTCAAGGAGACCTGGGTGGGCATTGCGGCCATGGCCCGGAAAGTCATACAAAAGTATCCGCTTGCATAATACTATAACAACAAATTTGTTCGATTATTCAGTTTATTGATTTCCTCACCATTATAAACACAATCGGAGAACGCCAGTTTGATAGCATGTTTGTGGTATCTAAACGATAAAGTCTTTGGTAATTTTTGCAAATAAACGAATAGCAATGAGAGATAGTTATTATTAAACTGTATTTTTTTAAAATAGAAATAAAATAATAGAAAGAAAAAAAATATTTTTATTGAGTTATAGTTAAAATTTCAACAATTATAGTAATTGAAGCTAAGTGTGTTGACAAATCGATTTGTAATCCGTTTCGCTTAACAATCAAGACTCTCGACTTATCAAAAACATACATATCAAAGGCTTATGAAGGATTTTATGGGATTTTTCGATCTCAAGTGGTTGGGTCACCCAAGTGGAATTTAGCGAAATAAAAACACCGAGATTAAGTTCCGTATGGAATCAGTGGGTGTCGAAACTATATATATATAAGAAGAAATCTTACAAACGGCCAGTCGAGACTTACTCTCATCGAATCACGTTCCAAAATGCTGAAGTCTGTGAAATTATTTAACGTATTTATTCTTCTAATTATTCTATGCGAATCGAAAGCGATAATGTCTGACTGTATTCACACGGTGGATATTGGTGTTTTAAAAAGTGTGGATGACTATTTTATGCACGGAAAACTCCAAGTTCCTGTCAATGTAACGGAACAATATAGTTGCACAAATCCGAGAGGTGCAAACGATACAATATCATATTTCTGTAAAGAGAGCAACTGCGTCCTATATTGTTGTTCCAGTAGGACATTTGCGCCCATTGAAGAGCATTATTCATTATTCATTTCATTATTCATAATGAATGGCATCAAAAATGTAACTGTCGAGGATAATATCAAAGTTAGAGATTATTCCTGTGAAGAGCCTAAGAGTAATTGGCATACATTGGCACAGGTTTGTTGTTGATTTGTCATGTCTTATCATAATAACATCTAAATCTTGCTTCTAGAATAGTACTCTAGATATAAAATTACACCAATGGAGCCCAACGGGAGACTCTTTAACTGAAAATATATATAACTTTAAGCTGATCTTATGCCGGAAATTGTTGCCAGGTGTGCGCGAACGTAAGTAAATCTATCGTTTAGTAATGCTCGAATTATTTTAATCACTCGGTTTTTTTTGTTGTAGTTGGTGTGATTTCATGTGTATGCTATGTACTGACTATTGCGGTTTATCTGTACTTAAGGAGATTTCGGAATTTACACTCCAAGTGCTTTATCTCTTGCATGATCTGCATGCTTATGAAATGCCTCTTCTGGTTGTCGAACATAAACTGCTCTGTAGCAGGTAAGTCCTTGGAAATGTCCTTTCTATTAACCATATATTATTACTATTATTATTTTTTATTTGCAGGTTACATTAGTTACTTCTTCTGGACGGCCTCGTTTCTTTGGTTCTTGGCCACGAATCATGTTTTTAACAAAGTTTTCTGTGAATTTAATCAAAAGACTCCCCGATTTCGGTTCTATTGTCTATGTGTCTGGTTAACTGCTGCCATCTGGACCGTAGTTATTTGTTTAGTTAGTTATTTCTTGGAGAACGACGCAACATACATGTTTCCGTATTCCATTGAATTGAACGCTGTGAACTATCCATACACAGTTGTGTTCTACTATGGCGTGATGCTGATTTTAAGCCTTTTCAACATGTTCATCAGTGTTCTGATCTTAAAGACGTTTTTGAGAAATGTAAGGATCATTTGTGAATGCAGTCCAAGTGTGAAGTTAGAGATGTAAGTGCATGAATATATTAAATTCAGAATTTAACTTATATACATATATATATTTCATTTCGATCATAGGGGCATGTTTTGGCCGAGAATACTTATGAACTTTGGAGTTATTTGGAATCTAGATTTGATTCTCTGTATAATGCAGACCTATGATTTTTTTCCACAGCTTTTGTGGTTAGCCGACTATATTCATGCGTCGTTCGGTATTTCGATTTTTTTGTTATTTATCGTTAAACGTAAAATCATTCAATTGCTCAAGGAGGGGTAAGTCTACAGATTGGATTGTATTTAAAAACAAAACTGATATGATCTCCTAATAGAAACCCGATTGAGGAAATTCCGCCAACTCCGCAGGCCTAAGGAGGTTAAACATCTTTCTAAACAAATGACAATTATATTGTATTCATTTATATTTTAAATTATATTGGTGAATCAAATGCCTCATTTGTTTTGACTCATTTTGGAGTTTCGTACTCAGTTAATGTCCGAGTAACCGTGTTAATCGAGACCGCCACTTGAGATCCGTTCCACTTGATGAACCCAATTAGCAGACCGCGATAAGTCCGTAGTATCCCGAGTCGAGTGCCCCGCCCAATTAGAATACTGTGTCAATGGCAAAGCTCGAGTGATATGGGCGCCATGCCCGATGGGACGCCCGTCTATCTTGCCAAGCGTGCAAATGAAAGGAACGGGAATAGAATTCCCAATTAGTAAGAAGACTGCGCGATTAGAAAATATCAATGGCATTTATTGTACGCGCCTAGTACTTCTCGGCAACCTTCTCGGCCATGGCCTTGATGCCCACCCAGGTCTCGGAAACGAAGCCCTCGATCTGGCTGGTGCTGGGATTGAAGCCAGTACCGCCGGCCGGCAGTTCCATGGTAATGGATACCGGGAAGTTGGCCACTCCGAAGGCATAGTCATCACTGCCGCCGGCAGCAGCGTACAGAACGTTGGTGGAACTGCCAACGGTGTACTTCGTTCCAGTGGCACTCTTGATGGCAGCCGCTCCAGCTTGAGCCACCTCATCGTTGTCGCGCCAGCTGCTGGGCAGAGCACTGCAATAAGATTGGGGATGGGTTAGCAATGAGGGACTAGATGCGGATATTCAACAATGACACTTACGAGGTCCAGCCCCAAGGATACAGAAGGTAGTTGCCATAGGAGTGGAGGGTCAGGTAGAACTTGCCACGTCCGGTCAGACTGAGCAGGATATCGCGAATCAACTGGGTCTCCGGCTCGGAGAAGGCCGTCTCACCCTTGAAGGTATCGGAGCAGGAGTAGCTGGAGGCACCCACCTCTCCCCAGTGGAAATCGAAGTTGCGATTGGCATCGGTTCCATAGCAGGCACTGCTGATTGGCTTCCTGGTCTTGCGCCACATACGGGTGGTGGTGTGAGAGTATTCATAGCCATCGGGATTCACCACCGGCAGGATAACCCAGTCGAAGTTCTTCAGCAGATCCGAGTTGGCAGCAAAGTTCTCCACCAGCTGATGGATCACATACAGAGCTCCAGCATGGGCGATCCATTCGCGAGCATGGATGCCGGCATCCAGGAAGACAACATTCTTGCCGGTCTTGCCATCGCCATTGGTGATAGTGATCGTCTTGATGTCACGGTTCTCATACGACTTGCCGGCCACCTGGACGGACACACGGCTGGGATAGGCGGCAGCCAGTTCATCGAGGTAGGCATTGATCTCGGCATGGCGATGGAACGCCTTGAAGCTAACGCTGCGTTCAGCGGATCGCAGGTTCATCAACCTCTGGTTCTGGTTCTCATCGCGCTCCTGACGCAGCGACTCGCCGAAATTCTCGTTGATCACCAAGTAGTTTACGCCGTACTTCTCCAGCAGGTGCTCGAATCCCTCCTGATCCTCGGGCTTCACCATCACGCGACTGGGCGCGTCCAGGGAGCGGGGCAGGTCAAAGAAGTCGTATGCCTCATTTCCGGACAAACGCAGCAGCAGCTGCTTCTCAAAAGCGTTGCGAGCATTGATGTCGTAGATCTTGTAGCTGCAGATAAAAAGTGGAATCAGTAAAATAGCTAACAAATTGTTTAAAACTACTTTTTTTAGAGTTTTACAGGCTCTTAAATTTGCTATTTTTAAAATATCCTTGAGAAAGCAGCTTGCACCCCTGATTTAATTGATTTAAGCTAGCTAAAAGGTTTTGTGCAAGTTACTGACTGAATGGCTAATTGCTTGTGGAACCACTCCACCTCCGCCGGTTCACTCACCCCTCGTAGTCGTCCACCGCCAAGGCCACGCTGGCCAGCAGGAGCACCGCAGCAAATAGTTTCAACATTTTTCAGTCCGCTCCGCTCCGTTTGGGCCCAGGGCTTCTAATGTGGCTCGCACACACAGATTGTGGCTTATATAGCCAACTGCCAGCTCAGCGATCATTCACAGCCCACCACCACCCACTTGGGCTTCTTATCAATGGAGAACTCTATCGGCAAAGAGCAGTTATCAGCGCGCAGATGATGGGCGATGTTCGATTTCATTTGATTTGATTTGTTGTTGTGTCTTCGCCGAGCGATGGGGCAATTCTAAAAAAAATCTCTCAAAATTTATACTCATTGACAAGAGGATGACAGACTGGCTCGTAGTAAAAGTTTTTCACTTAACTAACTCATGACTACTCGGCGGGGTTTTAAAACATTTTGTTTTGTGACGTTAATGCTTGGAAAATTAGGTGAGTCAATGATTAAAACGCATTTAAAGTAAACCGTTTTGATTGTTTTAAATAAACAACTAAGTGCGGACATGTACTTGGGTCAATTTTGTATATGTCATTCACCGAAGATATCTGCCATTTTTAGACGGCTTTGGAGCGACTCGTAAATTTGTTCATCTGACTTTGCGCAATCACCACTTGATTTATATGGCCTTTTCGGCCTTAGACTCTGTCAATTCTTGGAGTGCGCCAGTCGCAGTCTCTATCTATATTTTTTTTTTTTGGTATTTGAATTTGTTTGCAAAACGTGGCTTTATCAGTTTGCCCTGTGCACTGCACCAAGAAAAAAGTTTTCGATTTAAAACAATGAAAGTCCGTACAGTGTTCGCACAGAATAAAAACTAAAAGAAAAACTAACCTGCACGCAAAAAAAGGGATAACAAAAAAACAAACAAAAACAGACTAACTAAAAACTCGGCTGCCGCGCACACAAAATATATTTGAAAATTTATTGCATTTCATGAGTTTTTCCATATTTGTCTGCATTTGTAGGCAGAGTTTTGGTCACAAAACTTTCGGCTGCTGGTTCGAAAAATGAAAAAGACAACGAGGAAGTTGCTTACTTAAAACTGACAATGAGCGCATGGAAATGACAAAAAACACTGCGGAAACTGTTGGCTCGTAATTTTGAATGGCCCATTGGCGGCGACAGTCAAAACCCCTCCTTCCTCTAAGCCAAGTTCTGAAAATTTGGCATATATCGTTGAAATTCTAGGCCGTCTTTGAATACTTTTACTCATGATGGGTAGTACTTTAAACTTTGCAAACTAGGTAAAGTGCCATCTTTAAAAAATAATCTGTCCCTTAAAAAACAATGATTTCTAATCTAAAATATGTTTTCTATACCTTAACAATAAGAAAGCCATATTATTTAATTATTTTATAATATTTAACACTTATTTAAAAGGGGATGAATCAAGAAAATTAAGGGCATTAAGTATTCGCCCTGTGGACAGCGATTCCTGTTCGTATTTTGTACTTTTTGTGGACTGTATGTGACTGCCCGTAAAAATTCTGTGCGAGTGAGTGTGTGTGTGATTGCTCGGCTGTATTTGTTTTCCTTTGTGCTTACTTTTTTTGTTTTTGGTAAAAAACTTTAACTAAAGTCTTCCAGCTGGCTTTTTTCGCCTGGACAAAGCGGCATTGTTCCCATTTAAAGGGAAATTATGCCAAATAATTCACTGTTTGATGAATTGATAATAATCAGAGCCTTAAAGTCATTAATTGAAATAGATGGTCGAGATGTGTAGATTTTCTGGCAAATTGCTTGTATGTAGTTAGGGAATTAAATCTACTGTCATTTGCATTAAAAACTTTTGCCCAGCGGATCTTTAATTTTCATTTTGCATAAATTACGATGACTAAGTCTGGCATGAACTTGCGGCTTTTATTGCTCTATTAGGAGTGGGGTGATTTTCGGTGGAGTGTCGGAAAAGCGTTGAGTGTCAAAAACTTGGCCACAAAAGGGTGAAGGAGCTCCCAGCCATGGTGGAGGAGCTTGGGGGGAGGATTTTAATTAAAATTCATCTTCACATTTAATCAAATCATGGCAACCCCTTGGCTGGATACCTTCAACTCCACATCCAACTCCACCTCCACATCCACCTCCGCCTGCCACTGACATCGACACTGGCTTCTAATTAAGTGCGAAAAATCGTTAAATGTAAAATCAAATCGTGCAAAAAGTAATTGGACAAAGAACTTGCGCTGGGTGGCAGTTTAAGTTGAGTAAATTGTTGGCATTGTTCTGCGTTTGGATTAAGGCCACATCAATGGGTTGAGTTGGATGGGGATGGGGATTGGGATTGGGGCTGGGGTTAAGTGGGTGGCAGGTGTCAAATATTTACAATCCATTATGTACTCGTTGCCAGCCAGCAGCGTTGTGTTGGCCAATTTTCTTAATTGCCAGCCGGAAATCCAACTTGTATACGATTTCCACTTAAATTTAGAACGCAAACTGGCCCCGAAGCTGTGCTTTGTTCGAGTGTATTCGCAAAATGTAAGCTCGTATAAAAGACCGATTCGACATTCAATTGCCAGTTACTTGCCAGTTCGATTTGACTCAAGATGAAACGACTTTTGGCTCTGCTCTGCCTGATCTTGCTGCTGCCACTTTTCATGGCCGAAAATCCACCAGTTAATTTTCCGTCAGTTAATCGAGAAAAAGCGCCAAAGGTGTCGCCACCAAATGCTGCAAGGGTGGGATCACGAACCCTGGAAAGTCTGAAGGGTCTTGGATAAATTATTAAATAAATGAAATTAATTCTAAATATTACGTAAAATAAAGTTTAGATTTATGACAAAACACTGCAGCTTATATGGATTTTTTTCATATTTTTGCAATTGATGTGATTTAAACTATTAAATGGTTTATTCAAGCTTTGTTAAATAGATTTTGTGCAAATGCTAGACTGTCACCTCGAGTACTCCTCCGTTATCAAGGAGTTTGTTTTGCATATGACATAGATTGCAGCTCCTGGCACTTTACACACCTCCATGAATATTCCAAGTGATTTCTGGAGCTTATGCATATTTACAATGCCAGTGGCACCGCGGGACCTACGACAACCGGAAGGAAGTTGCGGAATGAATAAACCCATTCGAACTGAACGAATCGGACCGGATTGTTTCGATCGCTGACAGTCGGGGCGATATTAATTGCCTCATTTTCGAGTTACGGCTGTTTTTTTTTTTAGCCGGTTTTGCGGCGAATTCACTTTATCAACTTCCCGTAGAGCCAGATTCTCCGAGTCGGGGGCACAAAACTCAATTAGCTCTCTTAAGCTCATTGAAGGGGCCAATTTTATTTGGCAAATGTTGCTTTAATTAAGTCAAAAGCACTCGGGTAAACCAAACGAAAGCAGACTCCGCAAAATCATTACAAAACTGGAAAGAAGGTTTGAAAGTATTACGACTATACCTTGCTCGTTAGTTTGATTTAAGTGTAAATAAATGAAAATCTATTTTAAAGATTTACTCATATTTTACTATCACCACATAAATGAAAAACATTTACAACATTAAATAAAGAACTATGTTAAAGTTGGAGTAATTTAGATGTTTGAGGTAAGTGATCAGCTGCGGGATTTACTTAAAGTCCTTAAGCCAGGTGAAGAATATGTGTCTCTGAAAGCTATATACTCTACAGGTACCTGGTAAAAAAACAGCAAAAAGTAAAGTAATGAAACACAAAATAAAAACTGAAAAGAAAACAACCTGCGAGTGGAAATAAAGCGACAAGAAAAACCAGAACGAGAACAACCAAATGCCAAACAAACGGCACACGTCGTTCTGTTCTGTTCTGTTTTTCCCCCCGGTCCCTTTGTCCACACATCCACCTGCAACAAAGCCAAGTAAGTCGTATTAAATTTAATTGGATTTGAGTGTTTACCAGCGTTCCAAGCCGACGGCAAAGCCACAGGCAGCGGGTACGGCAGCTAAACCTGCTGGCAAAAATGCGTTCCACTTTTGCTTTTTTGTATTTGTGCATTACAAAAAATAACCGTGATTGAAAAAAATTTAAAAAGATGTATAATAGCTTGCTTATGTAATATAAAATTATTCTTATTATTTTAGAAAATATATTAAGCTTAAACAATTCATTAACTTCCTACTTCATTGAATCTATTTAATTTAGATGTATTTTTAACTTGTTCAAAAATGTATTACAAAGTTTATTTTGATTTTATGTTGATCGTTATTATTGTTCTCTAATAATATAATAAAATTCATTATTTAAGATACATATATTTTCCTTTGTGTACTTTTGCGTGTGCGAAGTTGCATTGTCGCTGGCTTTATCCCCACACATACACCTGTGTGTATATGTGTGTTCGTGTGTGTGAAGGCTGCTGAGTGGCTGCAAAAATTTCATACATTTCGCAGGTAGCAAGCGGCTTAAGCCGGATTTTATAGACATACAGCCGCTCTGGGGAAACTCACTCACACATACATACACGTACATGGAGAAAGTGCAATAAAAAACTACAAATATTGCGTATACGCCCAGGAGCCACAGCAGCACGTGGCTGTTGCCAGAGCAACGCTTTCATTTGCAGAGAGCAAAAGACCAATTAGCGGAATACATGCGTATATATGTGCAGCTCACACGCACACAGCTGCAGTTGTATTGGTGTCAACTGCTCAGCTGCATAGCATACTTTTCGGTGGCCAGTAAGAAAATAAGTTTATAGCTAACTTGGACACTTTAAGATATATAAGATATATACAAAGTATATATATTTTAAGCTTTTGATTTAAAATTATTATTAAACGTAATCTATACAGTTTTTAAAGTAATTTCTATGGGTTTCTCTAAATTCCATGCACTGAATTCCCAGATTGAAAGGGTTAAATTTAATTATGATATGCAGCTAATTCGCAGACATATTCGCTAACTGGCTTCAAGAGCAGACCAGCCGTTCGTTGGCTTAAATGTTAGCATGCAAATATGATAAATCACCGCCATTATTGGGCCATCAATCAAAATTATGCGTCCCTTGTAGTCGCTGCTCCTCCCAATTTGCCCTTTCTCCTCCTTCTCTCCACTCGCTGTGTTTGTGTGCCAAGTGTCTAATTGAATAACGAAGCGTGCAAATTGAGGCGCCACCTCCCCGCCACGCCCCCCTC
This sequence comes from Drosophila simulans, assembly GCF_016746395.2. NCBI lineage: Eukaryota > Metazoa > Arthropoda > Insecta > Diptera > Drosophilidae > Drosophila > Drosophila simulans. Next base: position 7,288,385 of record NC_052522.2, read on the forward strand.
TGTGTCTGGGAGGCGGAAAAATGCAAGGGGGAGTAATTCAGAAGCCCGACGGCAGTTAACAACACATCCGTAGAGATTTATAGAGATAGACAGGCAGACAGGACGAAAGGAAACGAACGGAGCGGGCGACACTTTCAATGTCTGCGGTTTGTCCCGCCGGCGGACTCACAGCTGGTTCTCCAGCTCGGGCGAGCAACTTGCTTGCCAGTTCGCCTCAATCCCGGATAGCTCACACATTAACATAGTTTTTTAGCATCAGGTATGCAAATGCCGCCGGAGGTTTGCCAGGTTGCACCCAGTTCCATTCTTTTTGGGATGCTTACCCCATCCTTTATCCAGACTGACAGGTCGCAACGAAGCGTTTTGTGCACTGCGAGTAAAAATGATGATATAAAATCAAAAATTCAATTAAGATTGGGAAATTTAAATAACATGGCTTCATAGTTCAGCATCCCTTTGGATTTTGTTTGAAAATCGTTTTGGTTTTAACTGAAATTTGATGCAGTTTTCCAACTTGCCGACTGAATTGATCTTAATCCTGAGTGTTTTTTAGTGCATAATCCAAAGGTGATATCGCTGTTACATGTTACTTGTTGGTTTTTAATCCCCTTGCATTTGATTGTGTGCAGTTGTTGCAAAAAGTAATTTACTTCGGCAAGCGTCTTTCGATCTCTTTATTTTACATTTTTTTTGCTCTTGTTTAATTTGCAGCATGTCAAAAAAGTAACTACACAAATGTTTGTGCCTTTGTATGCATATAATTATTGCACTTCTCGCACGTTCCGGAAAAGTACGAAGCCACTATATATGTATATATATGTATATACTATAGGACGGAACCTCCATTCTGTTTGCTTTGCAGTTCGCAAATGGCACATTTTCCGCTTTTCCCACTGCCTTTCATTATGCTCTGCTTCTTCGCGCTTTGTTTTGCTGTAAGTATTTTTTAATGATACATAAACTAAAAAGATACACACACTGATACTCGCCGGTTGTGCTGGCAACTCGTCTAAATTATTTACACATCCGTTTTGCATTTTCCGAGTTTGTTTGCGCCACGCATGGCCTGCACTCGAAGCATTTCCACTTTGCATTTTCCCCACATTTTCCCCTATTTTGTTTATTTCTTTTTTTTTGCCCTGCCCCGCTTTTGGTCGCATTGTTGCCTCATTTGCAGCTCAACACTCTTTCTGTGTCATCCTGCTGGTTGTCTGCGGTGGGTGGTGCCATTGGTGGTGCCTGTGGTGGTGGGTCGTTGGGTGCCTTTGGCCCCAGGCACTAACCTTCTTTCCGTAGTCACATAATTAATGCGTTTTCCAGCTGTTGTTTTTCCGCATCGAGTGGGCTGCCAGTTGGGTCTCGATGAGGTCTAAATGTAGCAATTAAAAATCACACGTTTTTTACGTGAAATTATAGTGTTTAAATATCTTTAAATATCAGCAAAAATAGGTATTTGTTTTTTGACATATAAGTAGATATGTAAATCCTTAATGCTTTTCTTCAATCAAGCTAGGTAATTTCCGCGCAATGCAGAGTCTAAAACAAGATTTTCCGCATTTGATTGTAGCTTTTTCTTTCGACGCGTTGCTTGACTAATTAAAACCGCAACCAAAACCCCCAACTTCATGGCCAAAAGTCGGAATTCAAACCAAATTACGAAATGGGAATGGTGGGTGGTAAGGTACTTGGTCAAGAACAAAACTTGCAGAACACTTCTGGCCTAACAAATTGTTTTCGCTGTCGTATTTCAACTGTTTTGGCTTCTAATCCTGTTCCTGTTTTTGCCGGCTAATGTTGTTTTTGTTGCTGCAGCGTTTTGTTGCAGATAAAAATGCCGGGCAATTGTTACGTTAGGCGCACAAAACTAACTAACTAACGGCCACAACAACTCAGACAATGGCTTTAATTTAACTGTCGGAAGTGAGGCAGAATGCAAAATACGAGTTGAACTTACAAGCAATTTGCCTTATGCACGGCGCCCAGGAAAATGCAGGGAAACGCCCATTTCTCACTCAAACTGAAGGCGATTTTAAGTATAGAAATACAGGGATGGTACCCTCTAAAATAAACATAAATAAATAAAAAATCATTAAGCCTAAAACAAAGAGAAAGAAGTATAACTAAAAGGTATACTATAATATAAAATTATAATAAATATCAATAATGGAGTTTATCTATAGTTGGGGTTCCTTAAACACAGTATCTACTGTACGTGTATGCATTCGGTGCACATAAATCTAAGCCAACAAAAACTTGGCTGAATCGCAGCTCCGTTGCACATACAAAAAAAAATGGGTGGGCGGAATGGGAATGGGGCTTAGAAGTTAGCGTTGGCGGATCAGAAGGAGCTATATCTGCAGTTGTGCTGAGTTGCTTGTTGGCATTTCCCCATTTTTTTTTCGCCATTCGAGTTTGCCTTTGGTATGTTCATTATTTTTATCTCTTTCGCAATGAATGCAAAACTACCAAACGAAACAAAAACAGCAACAAAACGGCAAACTAAGGACGCAGAAGCCGCGGACTGCGGACTACGGACTACGGAGTCCGGACTTTGGAGTCCGGAGCAAGGATCAGGCACGCAAATATGCAAAACAGTTGGAGGATTCATGGCGTTCAAAATCTAGGCGTAAAGTGTGAATAACGCGTGGAAAATGTGAATGAGCCGAAGGCGCTTTTCACTCGCGACCCAAAGAAAATCCTGGCCAGAGTGGGCAATGCAATCAGCGGAATTGTAATTTGGCCCAAAAGTGGGCAAGTTCCAGCTGCGCAATTTGCGGTTTTTCCACTCCGAAGACAAAAGGAAGAAATGTGGCCATGGAATAAGGGGAATCCTGGACGCAAACAACTTCCGCTGGATAATGGAAAATGCCATGCGGATCGGTGCGTTTTATTAAGATTACACAAAGAAAGAAGTTATCAAATTATATACATTTTAACTGATTTTAGAAAAAGTGTGTAAGATGTATGTATCTATAAGTATGCTTAGAATTCAAATTCGTAAAACTCTGAATTATTTTTTACGATATTTTTTATTATATTGTGCTTGATGCATATTTGTTTGCAGTTATGCTGCTCCAACGTTTTCCATCATAACAAAGGTTTCCTTCATCCTTGATGGCAGCTATGTCATGTTAAATGCGCTGCAAAATTGCATTAACTACGCACGCTTGTCACTTTCTGATAAGGGAATTAAATTTTGCGGTTTTACGCTGGCGGCAGCACACAACCCAATCCGAAGCCCTTTCGGTGCAGGTCCTTTGCCGCCAATCTTCCCGCCATGATTTCCCTTCTGGCATTGGCCGTGTTTATGGCCAGCTTGTCAGCGGAGCTGTCAACACTGAAAGCGAGACATGGCCATAACCATCGCAGTCATCATCGCCATCGTCATCCCTTCCGTAGCTTGGATTCAATTTACTCGACTTGATGACATACTTTGAGCATAAGGTCCTTAAAAGATCTCGGATTTTCGATCTTAGTTCAAAGCGTATTTTTTTGAAGTAACGTTTATTAAATGTATCTGAATTATAGATTTCTAACTAACTTTAAATTTCAAATAAGTATATTTATAAAGACGTGGTTATTCCCTCTCCCAAGAGAAAACGCATCTAGGCCATTGGATGGCATTTACAAGGCAATTGTACTAGTACTACCATTTCTGATTTCCCGTCCGAACGGATTTACATAGAAAGGCAATTGTGCAAGTTGGTAGGACGGATGGTGAGTGGATAATTACCGCGGAACTGGCGCTATAGGAAAACCGCATCGTTCTGAAATAAGTGGGCCATAAAGTGAACTTTTTTCCACACGCCGTGCCGGGAAAAGTTCTCCTTGTGCGGAATTAATGTGCATATGGCACGCACAAATGTCAAAGAAGAAACGGATGGGGAAATATACAAAAATTAGTGATATATAGAATGGGAATCCATACTTGAGGCATTTAAAAATGGGCGTAGCTGCACTGCGCCACAGTTTAATGAGGTTTTGATTAATTCGATTTGATTAATTGCCTCGGCTCATAAATCATTAAATTTAGTATGCGGCATAGTATTGCTTCCAAACACACACACTCACACAACAAGGATATCAAGGATTTCCCCTGAGCCTGACCCGAAGAAATCCGCTCGGTGGGACACCGCTTGACAAATGGCATTTTGTTGCCTTGGCATGCCGCTGAGCTTGGGCTAAATATTTTCGTAATTACATTTCCACGTCGAGTAATTAATTTTGTCTTGCCTTGGCTGGCTTCCCCTTCGTTTTCCCACCCGGATTTCCCGATTTTCCCCCCAGCGCTCATGCTGTTGACATTTGCCATTATAGGTTGCATACTTTTGTGTCCCTTTTTGCTTTCTTCGAGTGTCGAGAGCCTTTCTTCGGGATTAAAAGCAGACCTCGCCCTATTATTACTATTATGATTATGTTTCATTATTTTATGGGCCATCTTGTCACACTTTTCATGCCATTTTCCCGACTTAAATCTGTTTTATTGCCAAGTTCACGTTTGGTCTTAGGGGAACGCACACGTAGACGGGGTAACATAAAAACTTTTCTGGCTACTTAAGCCGTTGCCGAGCCGAAATTGTGGTCTAAATTATGCAACAAGGTGGCCATAAAAACGGACATCCGTCCGGAGCATGTCAAACGGGGCGTATGTGTAATTTAGCTTGAAACAGTGGATCAGCATTAGGGGTAAGAAATATACGAAAGGGGGCTTAAATATAGAAGTAAGCCCACTACAGAAGTTTTATTAAATTTTGAGAAAGCTTGCAATTTTATGTGCACCTGTATAAAACTAGGAATATGTTATTTTAAATGGTTAAGGAAAAAGAAAGCACGCTTTATAAATGTTTAGTCTAAATATGAAATGAAAGTAACTTACAGAGAACAGCAGCCACAGTATTAACCCTTTTATTTGTATTTAAAGGGGTCAGGCTTGAATAAGTAGCCAATAATTTGTCAGCATGAAAGAGCAAAACATCATGGGATTACATTTAAACCATTTTACTTTCCCTGCACATCATGGACAACCAACTCCTTTGAACTCCCTTTCGTTCACCCCATATGCGACAACATAATTTGGTGTTAATGTACTTGGAACTCAGATCCTGTGCTGTCCTGTCCACCTGAAGCTGACAACTTTGCCATAATACAGGTGCAACACACACACACACACAGACTGGCTGACATTTTTAAGGTCCAGGCGACACATAATTAACCCAATTAGAATGCGTGTGTGTGTGCGTCAACGCTAAGCTAAATTTATGTGAATTTTTAATTATGCTCGGACAGCAAGAGGTGTCGCTTTGCCGTCCACAGGCAACCGCAAACCAAACACCAACCAGCAGCAAACAACGAGCGGCAGGAGCAACATCATCCAGGAAAAAGCAGGACAAACGACCTGAACCCAACGTTGGTTAAATGAAAAACGTAGTAAACTGTGCGCAAAACACCTGAGGATTCACCATGGCGACCGACAATGAGTGGCCAAGTGGCGTCTGCTGTTCCAGCTCCTGAATAAGGCTCCTCATTCCTGCTCCTGCGCCAGGATCGCATTGCTGTTGTTTTTGTAGTCGAGCAGCTTTGCCATTTCCGGGCGTGCCTTTTGTTTGCCACGTTTACCTTTTGGCCCTTTGTTGTTGCTGCTGCACAGAGAAAAATATATATAATATAAATAGTTCAGTATTTTGGCAACATGGATTCTTTAGCTTATCCTTTTTAGTAAGCTGTGAAGTTTGTTGTACGGACAAGGTTGCTTATGTTTTCTATTCATACTAATTTCTTTCAGTGCATACCAACTGCTACTGGCGCTGCTGTTGGTTTAACTGCAGTGTGCCGGTTGACTTTTTGTGTGCAGTAACCGCAACTAGAAAGCACACGCTTGCCATCCGAGTCCCTTTCCCTCCTGGAAAAATCCTACCCAAAAGTCAGGGACTGGCAAAAGTTTTAAGCAAATGTTGCCAAAGTGTTTAACATTTTGTACGGTGTCAGTCGCTTCCTGTTTGTGCGAGAGTGTGTGTGTGTGTGTGTGTGTGTCTGCGTGCCAAGGCACCACGGGGACTTTGGCCCACGGACCAAGGACCAAAAGTCGGACCAGAAGCAGGACTCCGACTCCCGGAATAGGCAAATGAACTCCACCTGGAGTCTCGGGGCAGCAAACTGGTTAAACGTGTGGATAAATGTAAATTAAACTGAGCCTAGAACGGGGACACAAAACTCAGAGGAACTGGCTCCCGGAGGTGGAAACAGATTGCAGATTGGCAGGCTACGAACAGAAAAGGAGTTGGTTTAATTTCAAGTCTGATTGAAGCAAATTGAGCATGCAATAGTTTGTACATTGATGTAGACATTCTATACAATTCTACAAAAAATTATAATTTAAATTCTGCATTTTTGGAACTCTTGTGTTCTATGCAAGGATTGTAAGCAGAAAGTTTGAGGCAACCCTCGGGGCTAACAAATTTGGCCTGAATAATTGACAACTTCCGTTCAATCTTGTCGCCGCTCCGGCGTCAAGTGCTTGGGCATATTTCTGGTCATCTGGGTGCTGGATTTTGATTACCAGGTTATGGAATTTCATTAAAAAGTTGCCGGAACCGGAAGGTGGGAAGTAGAATTCTGCTTTAAGCTGGATTCCTGGAGCTTGCGTGCGCTGGGAGAATGAATAGCAGACTATTCTAAATAAAATTTTATGAGGACAAAAGCCAGAGCATTAATTTCTATCAGGAAAGTCAAAAAGGTTGAGTGTCTGCTGCACGGGAAAGGAGACAAAGGGAAAGCCATGAAAGAGGTGTGGGTTGCACTTCTCTCATGCTGTTTCCTCTCGGTTTTGGTGTTTTTCTTTTGGTATTTCTTTTTTTTTGGTTCAAGGATAATCATCCGACATCGCGTGCTGTTGAAATTTAAGGAGTGTATGTGATTTTTATCATGCAAACAGCCGGAAAAAGCCGGACCTCCCACCGACCGACACCCACAACCCCCATCGCGACGCTCATTCAAAGAAACGTGCTAAATGAGTAAGGTAAATGAAATTACCTGACCGAACACACCTCAAAAACAGCGATGAGTTGGGTGTCCTGCCGGGTGTCCAGCTGTGTCCTGGATGTCCTGTCTATCCTGCGTGCGTGTGTCCAACAGCGGAAATTACAAATTTGTCCGCCACTAATGGATTTCCATTCGGAATTGCTTTTGCTTTTGCCTCTGCTGCGCTTTAAGGCTGCAAGTTAAATAATTGCAGATGAAGTATATATATATTTTTTGGTAGAAGTTTTCTCCGGGCTGCTGCAGCCGCTCCTGATGCTGCCACCCGAAATTAGCTGCACAATTTATGCGAATTGTGGCGCAACATTTTTGGCGAAAATTAAATTTCTGCCTGCTGTTGTCAACGCGGCGCGCGTCGTCATCGTCCTTGCCACAAAACGCTAACGACTACAAAATTGCAAGAAAATTACCCGTTAATGTCCAACATTTATGTCTGCCTCCCAAGACGCTCAACGAGGTGGAGGCGCCTCTTCTGTTCGGCTCTTTTCTGTTTTGGCCTGGCTTGGCCTCCTCCAGTTGGTCTAGGCTACACTGAAAAGAATTACTCCAGATGTGAGACTTTCAAGGGATTTTAACATGGGGGAAATGGGTAGAATTTAATAGGTTAACCTTTTTATAGAGAACCTTATAAATCAATATATTGAACGCTCATTCCACATTTAGTCAATAATTTCTTTGAGTTTAGAAAAGGTTTGTAGATCTGTTACTCAATATTGTATTGAGTTATGATTTTAAAATGCGCATTTAAAATGTGCTCTTTAATTTTGATGGAATGTTTAGTTTCGTACGCCCCTTTTTGTATTGGTCCAAAGAATAGAAACTTTAAAAATAAAGTTCGTAGAACAAAATAAACATTTCATTGGTTTTTAGATAAGAACTAACTTCATAGAAACAATTTTTTTAACATATGGAAAGGTCATAGGTCAATCCCAAATTGATCTCCCCCAACTTTTTGCTATCTGCAGCAGGAGCAGAGTTGGCTCTTGGCGGCTTTCAAGTCATGGCCGCGTAATCGTGGCGGAATTTCGGTCGCAAATGCTTCTCGGTCGGAGAGAGAAGAAAAAAAAATAAAATAACTGGCAAAACTATTATGGCCCTTGTGCTTATTACTCGCTGACATGCAAACACTTGCGCTCTCACTCGCGCCTGCAGGGTCCTTATTTTAGCCAGCAGTTAGAGTGCTATCATGTCCTGGTGGGCGGATGGCTGGATGGGTGGCTGGGTGCCCCAAGGACAAGGACAATGTAGGAAATGTAGCGAAAACTTGGCAACTTCAACGCCAACTCACGTGTTGAGGGGCGGCTAACTTTAAGCACAACTGCATTAAATATTCAACGTATTTTGGCATTTAATTTGCAGCACACAATAAATAATAACATGACACATGGCAGCCTGTCCCCTCCCCCATTTATAAGCACAAATCGAAGGATATCAGCAGTAACAGTTGCTGTTGCAACTCCGCCAAATAAAAGTAAATAAAATTGCTTTTCAACAAAACTTGCGCTCGCCGAACCTGACACACATGTCGAAGAGTCATTAATAATGAAGGTGGAAGACGTTGAAACTGGAGGGTTGGAGTTCAGTTTTACCTATAGATATATATATACATGCCAGAATCAAGTGGTCCAAAAGAGCACAATGAAAGGCGACGGGCCAAAAGTCAACCCCGGGATGTCAAAGCAAATTTATGCACCCACACGCCATCGAGGAATTCGGGGGACAGCCAAAAGTGTTTTGTAGTTCGATTCACGATTCACCGAGCAACCCCCTGGGGTGCAAATAATACCCACATACTTTGGTTTGGAAGTCGTGAAATTTGTGGTGCTGCCTGCAACTAATTTCAATATCATCAAAAATTAATTCCACTAATTCGATTAGAGGAATTTCGTTCTTAAGGGTCAGCAGTCAGCCTGGGAAATCATTAATTCTTAAGGCACTTTTTCGTGGTTTAGTCCAATGGAATTATATAACTTGTATGAGGTGGCAATGGTGTGTTGGGATAGTCTGGCATCTAGTAATATATGAGGCTTACGTAATTGTAATTGCCAGACTTATGACTAACTCAGGGAGTAGTTTTACCAAGTTTCCAGCACTAGAAAAACTAAAAAAAATCAGAAACTTGAAGACTATATTTCATATGAAAGTGGTTTCTTAAGTTATGAAAGTGTTCATCATTTGTTTTCAATCGTGTTGCTAATAAATCAAAATGTTTTGGCTTATATATGCTCAAGCAATTAACTTTTATTACATCAATGTAAACGCTTTAATTGAGTTTTCTATTTGAGTTCTGTGTTCTGTGCTTACAAAGTGTACACAATCATGTTGAAGAAAATCCAATTGTTCTTATAATACGTATGTACATGTAACCAAAGTCAAGCCACAATTCCTTAATCGCATTTTTTAAGCTTCGCATTTAATTAGGTCTCAGAATAAACTCAATTCGTGATGCTCAAAAATGGCACATTACGCACCACATTTGAGAAACATTTGCAGCGAAAATGAAATCTTCAAACAAAGAGTGGCGTGTCCTTGGGGCTTTCCACCATTCAGCCGCCTTTTTATGTAAGTATTTTTTATTTAATTTCGCTTTATGGCCTCTGCCGCACCTTATTTCATTCGTTCAGTTCGCATTGTGCAAATAAGAAAATGCTCATGTGTGAAAAGGAAAAACAGCGGCACGGGGTGGTATTTTCCTTTTTTTTTTTTTGAAGAGGTTGTGGGGAGGGGGAAGCCAAACGTTGCCAGGATGAAGCGCCAAAAGTCACGAAGTGGGCGCGGGAGGAGGGGTGGCATGGCTTGCCTTACACTAATTGTCTTTGCTGTGCGTGCGTGCGGGGTGGCACAATGTCTGGGGTTTGCATATATTTTACGGTTGTTTAGCTACATGTATCCCACATACGGCAGTTGGCTTTTATAGCCGTCATTTCCGCCGGATCTTAGCGCACAATCCGCATTTCCCCTCAGGCGCAGAATTTACTTCAAAAAATTTGGCGGCTAAATGAAATGCAAATTATTTTTTCCCCTCCCTCGAGCACCTGAGCAAATATTCAAGACTCGTATATATATAGCGGCATTATGCTATTTGCATTATTCTCTTAATGATCTAAAATAAACTTTTAATAAGACTCGTGATTTGCACTTCCGTTTGCGTTGACTCAACACAAAAGTGTTCACTCAGGCTAATTTTGGATGGATATGTGATTTATTAAATGCAATTAAATCAGAAAGGGGTTACTTTAATCCAATGTCAAAAAATAATAATAATAATAATAGTAAGAACAAAAGTAGAGGGTATTCATACTAAATACTATATTTAAGTAAAAATGCTCATGCTGAAGTTTGTTTTACTTACAACCATATTGTTGTGGCACGCACTGTCCGTATGTAGGACATGCCAATCAAAAGTCTCCAACTGTGAGTTGCACCGCAGGACTCGTCCTGTATTAACGAAGGATCCGAAGTCAGAGTCGTAGTCAAAACCGGAGTCATTGTCATTTCTCCGTTTGGCTGGCTTGTCATTCCCACTACCATTCCATTCCATGGCATTCTTAAACCGACTCCGGCGAATTCCCAATGCCAATTAAATGCGGCTTTCACATTGTCATCCGGCCAAGACTTTCCATATGACAATGCCAACGGCAAAACCGTAATGAGCTGGCCCGCCGGCAAGGACACCCCCTCCTCACAGCTCTGAGTGCCGCACCAGCAGGCGGTCGGTCGCATGTCCTGCCAAAGTAAATTAATTGCTGGATAGACCTCCTTGATCCTGCTCGGGACCTGCTCCCGTTTTGCTACACGTGCAACTTATGTGCAAATTAACATCATCATCAGCAAGGACTGCTCGCTGGCTCGTGTCCTCCGCCTACGCAAAACACTTGCACTCGTCCTGCGTAGATTAATCGGACTGATTAACCACACGCAGCTAGCCAGCAGGATTGCCTTTTGGGGGTTAGTGGAAACGGAACGAGAACAGGAAAAGGATCCGGAACAGGAACAGTGCCCTCTGACCCCTCTCGTTGTCCTGCCTATTCATTATGCAATTATTTCGAATGACTTTCGTAAGTGATATTTCCTTTGGCTTTCGTGCCGTCAGGGAAATGCATTCATCAAGGCAAACGGGAATCCATTTAGGCCAAATGGGGTTAATGCTTGGCCAGCTGAGATGGATGGGTGACGGGATTAATAAATTAGACAGGGAAAAATAACAAGGCCTTTGTAGGGATATTAAATGCGACTAAATTACCAAAAAACACCAAATAAGTGAAGCAACGCTTTTTGAAATATGATTGCATATAGTCTACACAAGCATATAAACTTATCCGAATTTATTAAAGATAAAAACATTTTGTTCTTGTGAAACATGGCCAATTAGAAACCAATAAAAAATCAGTGCACTGGCTTCTTCCAAAAGATTTAGCATCCACTTAGTCATTCGGAAATTATGATTATGGCGCCATTGAAGAGTCCATATATCACCGCCAAGTATAATTTACAGCCATAACAATTAAGTCTTAAAAATGTTTCGCATATTTCAGCGCACGACATGAAATACAGTTGGGCCAATTTACAGCCAAATTCCCAAGAGGATTGAAACTACAAACACACCGCATTTTCCAAAATGCCGGTGAGAATTTCTGGCCCGCCGATTGGGCAAAAAGTCACGGCCCTTGAAATCCCTTTGGGCCAAAATACGACGAAATGGCCGAGGATTTTATTCGATCATATTTAATTGAGGCAGATAAAAGACAGATTTATTGTACGTGCTCGATTGGATTGCGCTTGAAAAGGTTCAAGAATATATTTCATTAGGGAAAAAAGTCCATTAAACTTAATTGGCAAAATCTTTGGCCATTTGGGGTCATCGGCAATAATCTTACTTTTATTTGCCTGATAACAATCTGTTAATAACTGATCATGTAAATATGATCACTGATGTTTTATGTAAATATGGTAGCTGATCAGCAACAAAATTGAGCCAACATAGACTAAATAAATAAAATTAAACAAAATAAATTCTTGATAATGAGCATAAAAATTATTGGATCGCACGCATGAAGGCAATGTAGACTTGGACATTAATACAGTGCGTTACATACTTCTAAGGAAATTCACAAGCAATCAAATGCAAGTAAGTAAAATGTATTAGAAAACTTATCAGACTTATAATTAAAAGATACTGTATATAAGAGTGAAGTTGCTTAGTTTTTAGCTGATTAAAATTTAATTTAAATAATTTTCTACAAAGATCTTTAAAGAGTTTTCAGTCAAGCAAATACCTACTCAAAACGTACTGTCTGAAAAGATTTTGGCATAGTCAGTCACTTTTTTGCCGCTCGCTTGTTTGGCAATGAACCAAAAATACGTTTTGGCCAGCAGACACTACAATAAGGCAAAAAACAACAACTGATTTGTACAGGTGCGAAAAGTCTGTGATCATTGGGAGGTGAGGCGAACTCTGCGATCGCGTCATCTCATCGAGTGCCCTTTGGTGGCGCCTGCTGCGGACTCTCAAGATTTTCCCCAAAAAATGAGAGGAAGACGATCTTATTTACGTCTTGGCCCATTTGATGTTCTACGAACTGGATATAATCAGAGCGGGAAAAGCATTTTGGCCTGTTCTACTCGTATATGTATCTCTCCTTGCTTGTTTACTTGCTTAGTAGTTCATTTTGTTGACTTGCTTTAATGTACACTTAAATTGTGATTTCGAAAACAATTATATTTCTATATAATACTTTTTATAAAACACTTTACAATTTTTGTAATCATTGTAATATTTCTTGCGAGCGAGAGCTCTCTCGAATTATTCACAGAATATATTCTTATTTGCTTTTTTATTTATTTTTCTTGTTTTCCCAGTTTCGATTTGGATTTTCCCAATGGTCAGTTTTCCTTCGTTTTAATTTAATTTAATTTAATTTATTTGTGCTTTATCCCTTACATATATATGTACATTTCATTAAAGCTAATGGTATAATTAGGTATTTACAGTGTTTAGCTAAGGCTTTCATCTGAAATATTTATTAATTATGTCTAGTTGACCTGTTTTTAGTTTTTTGTATAACAATATTTATTATTTATTAAGGAAAACAAGGGAGAAGAAAAACCTTAATTGACCCCTTCGTTTTAAGTCGACTAAAAATCGAAATAAAATTCAGCAGCGGATGCTCATTGTTGTTGCAACATGTAATTGGCCAGGGACGGGAATATAAAAATAATTTCCTCTCGATTTTATGAAAAGAGGAAAATTGAATATACATTTTGATTCAATTAGAGAATAGGCATAAAATCATTCTTAATTGAGTCACATAATTTGGATTATTATTTAATGAGCAGAAAAATATTTCCTTTTATTTATTATGATATTTAATTGTGCCAAATAAATATTATAAGCAGGATTAAGTAATTTAGCTAATGTACACATATTAGTTTATAAATGTATTACTTTGTTATTGGCAATCATATATTAAGCTATATTTTACGTAGTAAAAAGGATTTTAAACGTTGGGAATACTCAAATATATATCTTAAATATTTCTTAATCTTAAATGTAGCTTGTCTTATTAAATTAGTCTAATTGTTCTTATTTTTAAAGGATAAAATATTTTCCTAGCAGAATATGTTACATTTTTTTAATTCACCAGAGCCTTTTAATTTTCTACTTATCCTCAATTACAATATTAACTTGATTGAGATTGTTCAACGCACGCACCGTTTGGCCACGCCCCCAGTGTGTCAAACACGCTAATTTACTGTTACATTATTTATACACACACACACATATATACATACCCCCTCTTGCAAACATTGGCACACAATCACAAACATACAAACCCTGGCTATGTAGAAGCGATAAAACTGAAAGGTTGTCACTTTGGCAGCGTTAGGCGGTCGCTCGTGTTGGTTGGGATAGGCAATGGTGTTGGTAATTGGGTGGTAAGGGGCGGCCCGGAGGGTGGTGGTGAGGGGGAGGCGAAGAAAAACAACGAAGAACTCGGCGAATGGGACAACAGGGCGCATGAGCGATGCGTGTTGGCAACATTTGATGTCAATGCAACATGTTGACAAGGTGGAATGTAAAATAAGCTAGGTATGAATTCAAAAGGAAATAGATGTTTTTGATACGAATTTTTAAAAATAATGCATTTTATTAATACACAAAATTTCTGATAATGCGTTGTTTTTATCTAGAATTTAATAATTTCATATTATGCACTTTACGCATGCTAACATTATTATTGGGGTATTTTAAAATAATACAAAGATTAAAGCTTAAAGCTGCCAATTTGAATTTACCACTATATTCTATATAGTTAAGTGTTTCTAAGCTTGTGACATATTTAAAATTCAGCACATATATTTCAGGATTTTAAGCGAATGTTTTTGTTACAAAAACAATATATTGCACTCAATTCAATTCAGTAAATAGGAGCGAATATAAGTAATACCTTGTTTAAATACCTAATTAAAGGCCAATTAATTTCTATTACAAGATTCGATTTTAATTTCTAATATTATACTAAATATTAATGACTTCAAGGAGTCACTCCAAATGCGATCCACAAAATTTCCCGCCAATTGCAGGCCAAGCCGAAGTATCTACAAACAAACGTTGGCACACACACACACACACACCGACAGACTCTCTAACAACAACCCCGAAAAGCCACAAAGCAAACACAGGGGGTGGGCGAAGTGGGTGGGGTTTTTTTATGGAGCAGGGGGCACACATCCATTCGTCTGACGTTTGGCTCGTAAGGCGTAAAATCTGCAAAGCTCAACACTGAGACCAAAAGCCGGTTACCCAAAACCCCAACCTCCTGGCCGATATACCCTCCTGCCCACTGTTATTTACATTTTGTTTTGCCGGCTTTTCCGCACGAAGCCAAAATCCGACAGATAGCCGAAACAAAACGAGCGGAAAATCCGAAAGATATACGAGCCTTTTGCCAGCGATTCGGGGCTGGCTTTATTTCGATTCCTATCCAACGATTCAGTTGGCAACGGCCCGCACTGTGAAACGGTCAGCTGTACGCTTTTTTCACTCCGCCAAGCAAATACAATTCAAGAGTTCTCTGTCTATGTGTGTTTTGAAATATTCTTCTAAATATTTGGAATCTTGGGTGCCGCGTGTGTTATTTTGAGTTATCGCGATTGCGGCTAAGTGCAATTAGTGCCACAAATTTAGTGCAATGAATTGGGAAATTTATTTCTCTGGCCAGGCGCATCATTAGCAAATGAATTTACCAAAAAGATATTATTAGTGAGTGAGCTCGCGTGAGTTTAAGATTAGTGTTCAAGTTCCAGTTGTGCTAAGGTAATTTCCAACGAATCTCTAGTCCTCTAACGTCAGATCCTAAACATATGTCAAAAAAAAAAAAAAAAAAAAAAAATGAAATAACAGAATGTCGCGCATGTTAATTAAGACGAGGCATAAAAAAGAAATGCCGAATGTTAGTGGGGCCAATGCCAATCCATCCATCACTCAATTGCCAGTTCAGCAACGGATTTTCCGTCATTTTTTGTCGTTCTCCCCCCATAAAACTCTGTTTTTCTATTATTTTTGTAGGCCGGCAGAAAGCCAAATGTGCATTAATTTTAATTTGAAAAGCAAGGGAGTCGAGTGCACATGTGTTTCATTATTTTTTTATCTTGCGTCAGGCGATAAATAATCAGCTGGCTGCGAGTGCGATAAATATTTATGCAATTGGACTCACTTGTCTAAACAGATGCCGCAGACAATCTCAAACGAAGCGATCACCCAGCACTTAATAAAATCTGCGGAAAATCAGAAAAATCAGACTATATCGGACTTTCAATCTGGGACACATCAACTCCGTTTCCTATTTTTTTTTATTTTGCCGATTTCAGTATTGTTTGTTTATCTTGATGCAATTTGTGCGGCCACGCCTCTCAATTAAATCGTAGCCCAAAAAAGTTATTCCTCTGGGCATGGGATGGGATCCTTTGTTTTGATGTTATCAGCTGAGACTCTCTGCCGTTGCTGTTGCATGTTGGCTAACAAAATAATTGACAAAACAAATCATTTACGTGGCAAAAGTTTGTCAGTCCTCCCCGAATTTCTGCACCCCCTTAACCCCAGTCATCGCTTAAATTGCACACGGCGGCCAGACACGCAACATGTTTGATGACAAAAAAAAAGAAAAGTAAAGGAAAACAAACAAACCTAGCGGAAAAAACACGAAAATTGTGCAACATTCGGGGGCACTGAGAAAATCGCGCTGAAATATAAATAACAGCATAATAACTAGGCAGACCGGCCGAGTGGAGATACAAATGAGCGGAATAGGTTGAAATGGGATTGGGATGGTGCTGGGAACAATAAATTAATTCGTTAAATTTCTGGGTCTATAAAATTAAGTTTCATAGATTATAAAAACATTACAGTGCTAACAGAGTAAGAAGATTATCTAGTCAATTGATAAGTGATTAGAAAATGGTAACAAAATATATAAACAATATGCAAACAATTTTTTATAGCTTGTTCAGAAAGTGAATTTGTATTGAAATGAGAAAGTAAAAATAGGATTATTCCAAAAATATTATAACAAACGAACACAGTGAGTGTGAGACTATCCCATAAAGAGGTAAACAAAACCGAAAATCGGTAATCAAACCAAATGCAAACGCAAACCGCAAGTTAAATCACATTATGGCCCGTCAGGCCGCAAAAAGGACCGAATCCTGCGGGAAACGGATTTGGGGTTTCCGGGGTTAATGTTTGGCTTGCGGCTCATAGTCGATTGCCTGATTTACGGGCATGCCCGCATACGAAATGCTCATTGCAATAGTCAACATGTTAACATGTTGTTAAACACACGGCGCTAAATCGAAAATGGGGGCTACCATTTTTACGGCCAAAAAGCCCCCAAAATCGCCACATTTATGGCTATTAGATTTTCGGTTATTGCCGCACCGAACTGAATAGTGCCTTCATATCGGTGATTCCTGTTGAAAATGGCGCCTGCTGCTATTTGGTTTATTAAAAACGAATTACTCCCGTTCGAACGCCACAGAGTATGCAATGGTTTTATGACTTTTCTATTGCTGTACCCAGTCAGCATAATAAATTAAATAGAAATAGTAAGATACAATGCGTTGTCCTTGGTTCAAACAAATTGTTGCCACCATATATTTTATAGCTCCGATGGATTTTCATTCGAGTACACGCTGAGTTTATGTTCCGCTGATTGGCCTGTGAAAAACTTTATAGCATTTTAATTGCTTAGACTTTCGATTGCCTCACAGCTCGGTCACATGTGTACAATTCCTGAAACTTATTCATCTCGATCGTGTTTATTTATCCGCGCCTAATTTATGCAAGTAGTTTTGCTAGCATCGATTTTCACGTCCTTTGCTCCACCGGAATTGTATTAATATGATAAAAATTTCAACAACTTCGTCTTCGTCACCTAGCTCCAAGTTTTCGAAAGAACTGCGTACAAGTGAATACTATAAACAAAAAGCGTTGGTATTTTATGGTGCAGAAATTCTTATAGCAGAGACTAGTTTTCTAGGGAATATATATGTAATATATAAGCTCTATGGAATTGTAACCTTTGGAAAATGATTTAATACGCATTTTTTCAGCGCATAGTTCACCTGTTAATTTCTGGCAGCTGACGCATCAAAGGCCGCAGCCGTATTAACTTTTCATCTAAACAGCCAAAAACCACAAAACTATTTAACGCTTTCTGCAGTCAAAATGAAAATCAGTGTTTATGAAGGGGTTACGCTGCGAAATTCCGAGCATATTAAAGCCATCTGCCCGGGGGCGAATGCAACTGCAATTCGCAGGTGTTGAGATGCCTTCTAATTTATGAGCTGTGCATAGTGGGTTAATGTAACAACAAATGGCCCATTGCTGTTTGAGTTAAACAAGATGGCCAAGATCCCCACCGCCAGCCCAACCACTGCCACAAGGTCACCTGCATCGTGGTGGCATGGAGTGGGTGGCGGATTCCGGTGGATTGCATTTACATGCTCCATTTGACAGCAACGAGGAAGCGGGCTTAAAGTGAAAGAGTTCAATTAGAGCTTAGGGAGCACGAACATGGGAACGAGAAACCACGGGAAATCCGAAATCGGTCGATAATTTCATTGCTCCGGCTTCCCACTTGATTAGCATTCCTTTGTGGCACAGATGTCCAGGGTTATTTATCTTAAATGGCTAGGAAAAAGAAATACTTTTACATTTCCCTTTAAATATTTAAACGAATTTGCTCATTTCATCAAAAAATTTTATCACAATGTTGTACTTTAACATGAAATTATATGTAGCAAAAGAATTCAACTTTCATTAACTTTTAAGATTTCCTAATAGCTGAAAATATATCTTTTGTCGTGTATAATAATTTATTCTTTGCTGCATAGTAGCAATAAAAGCTATTAAAAAGTTGCCAACTACAAACTTTTGGCTATTAAATCTTTAAATTAATATATTCAATAAATTAGAATAAATATAAATATTCATATTAGGCTCGCTTCAACTATGCAGCTCTGCGAATTCGACGAGCTTGTAATAAACCATAAACCATATTACGCATACGCCAGGGAGGCATAAATAAGTAAGCAAAACGAAATATTTTCCGATCTGATTGATGCCTTCCTACCGGAAAATCGTTTTGGCCAATGGCGTGAAATTCACTTTCGTTCGCTGTTGGCTTTTGTTGTTTTGGCCCCTTTATTTTTTTGATTTTGATGCCATGCACATTTGCAGGCTTTTGTTTTGGGGTTTACGTGTTTGAATTCATGTGCCACGGGATTTTATTGATTCCCAGCTTGATTCACTGCCAAGAAACAAAGACAGGCAGTTGTTAAGTGGGCAAAAGCCAAGGCACAAACACAGCGAAATAATTAGCTAGGCAGCTCGTAATGTTGGGCCATAAATCCAGAGTCTGGCATTTCGTGTCAAGGCTCATCGGCAAATCGATTGATAAATTAATCAGAATTAGTCCTTGAAAACCTATACTAAATATTTATAGGATTCGTATTAGCTGCGCGCCAGGATAATCGACTACAAGTGCTTCGTTGGAAATTTTTCAATTTCAATTGTAATTTTAAATGTCCATCAATGGGTGTGGAGTAGCTTGGGCCACCTTTAAGGCTTTATATCGCCTTATATGAAGATATAAATCTGGCTGAAGATATAAATCCGCCCAACAACGAAGCCACTTAAGCCAACTTTGAATGTAGCTGACAAATGAAGACTGACATTTACCAAACAATTGAGCTGCAGATGGAAAAAAGAAAATAAGGAGAGCTGACAAAACAGAAAAACCAAATTATTCCGCTTACAACTTGTCGCGACTGTTGAGTTTTTGAAAGCAACTTGTTGTAATAAAGCTTCAGATTTCCCCTCTCACATTTTGTTTTATTTTTGGTGACTCTGTGCTGAACGTGAAAGATTTAAAATAAAACCACTTAGTCGCTGAGCTCCATTTGCAACAATTGTTTGAGCCTCGCGAGCCATGATAAAGTGTCCTCAGAGACATCAGTTACCAAAAAAAAAAAACAAGGACGAGGGGAATCCCCGAATTCAAGTCAAATGCATGAACTTTTGGGGGAAGAAGCATTTTTGAATAATTTCAACACTTGGCGGTTTTAGGGTGACAAATATATATGTATGTGTATCTTATGAAGACTAATTTAATTGCCTCATTTTGTTAATATTTTGTATATTGTTTTTGTAACTTGTACCTTGAATTAAAACGTTTTTGTTAAGTGTACGAAGTTTAAGTATAAACTACTCAACTCTTTGACTAAATTTCCGGCCAAAGTAATTTGGTTTCTTTGGAGCATGTTAATAATTGCATTACTAAATCTTAGAATCCCCTTGCTACTAATTTCCTATCTCCATAAATTCCTAAAGTTTCCGTCATTTCTTAAGCCCTTCAAGCAATTTTGCGAACTCACAGCAATCCAAAGGCCAATGGGATGCGTAAATCCTTCGATGGAATTCACCCATGCCGGAATAAAATTTATAAGAATTTCGCTGGCCAGTCGAGCGTATCCGCTTCAATTTAAACAATTAATGTCAATCTGCGCCGAGGGTGAATAATTTTTCTACGCTCTAGAAACGTTCTTGGTGAGAAAAATATATTAAGAAGTAAGTTCATTTGATTTCATTAGATTCGATCCCACAGAGAATTCTATCTATTTACCCAAAAATCATTATATGCGAATGTAAATACTAAGCACACCATGACGGTGTGTGTTTTTTTGTTTACATATAGAAGTATACATATATTTTTAAAAAGCCAAACACACAAATAGGAAAATCTTTGAACTGTGTAGCTGAGGGTGGTGGTCAAAAATAGAGTGTAGCAAAAGATTCAGATACTTTTGAGCACTACCTGGGGCGCAACTAAGTGACACCTATTTCGGGATTTTAGTTGTGCCTTGTGTTCATTATTAACTGAAAGCTGACAGTTGGACATGTAATTGTGTTTAATTGAAAATGAAAAGCCTCACATAGAATCATACTCATATTCAGAATGCACACCTGAAATCCTAAACACACACGTACGTTTGCTCGATTTGAATGTCAGACTGGCGCAAGTTTTCAGCTTTTCAGCATCGCTCGTCGTCTGGCGGAAATTTCAACGTGTTCGGGATGTCAACATTTCCCCAACACTTTCCCCCGCCCGATCACCATTTTCCGCCCATGCAAATGTGGAAAATGCAACAAGTTGCCAGCCAGCCAACAAAATGGCGGAAACGTGTTGCTGTCTGACTGGCGTCGACTGGAAAATCAAAGCTCCATCGCCTGCATCCATGAATTATGGAATGCATATTTAAACGCAACTTTAAACTTTTTTATTGCCCCGAGAAGGAGGAGCGATCCGAGTTGGGGAGGCATCCTAATTGTGCAAAACTTTCGCACACGCTTCATATCCTGGCAGCCGGTCCACTTCCACGTCCACGTCCGCTTCCCACGTCTCTGTTCATTGACTTTGGCAGCGTACAAGGATGCAGGACACACAGTGTGACTTTGTTTTTAATACACTCGACTCGACTCCAGCTGCATCGATCGGCGGGACAAACAAGGCTCGTCGCCTGTCTGGTCCTGCCGCAGTTCATTACTCCGCAGGACGACAATCCTGGCGCATCTTTTACACAATCAGAAATATTGAGATACTGCATCCTTGATTGCTCTACTATAGGAACGCACAACTTTTTTCGTACATTTTGTACCAGAACCTATGAATTTCTTTAATATTGTCAATATACATATACAATTTCTTAAACCATAAACTAAAGTAATGTAAAGTACTGAAATTTTGCTGACTGCATCCTTTGCCGGAGTTGTCCTGTGACTCCTTGCTTTTTTGTTAGCCGCTGTCGCTGCTTTACGTTGCCATGCTGGCCATGACAAAGATTATCAATAACAAGTCCGAGGCAGATACCCACATGCGTAATCCTTGCAACGGATATTGGCTACGCCACTAGATGGCTTCGCTCCTTTCGCCATAGCCCATCGAATGTCCTGCGTGTCCTGCCTGTTGGTCATCAGAGAACTGCAAAGGTGGCATTTTTAGCCACTCGACTCACACCCAACAATTTTGTGTGCGGGTACTACCCGCCACGCACATCGCGGGTACTTACAAACACACAGTATACGTCTGCACATGCAGACAAGACACCCCGTTGTGCGCGCACCCGAATAAATACGGTGACCTGCGTCGCGGGTGCCGATCATACTCGGCACCCATAACGGAGGGTAGAGAAGACAAACAGTCAGAAAAAGACAAATGCCTAAAAAGGGATGAGTGACAAAAACACTTGTGGGTTTACCGTTAAACACATGGGTGTTTCCAAAAATACTCGAGTGTTTCGAAAAATACTCGGGTAATAGTCTCTATCAGTCTATCTACTCTTGTAGATAGTCGAGTCACAGACAAGATGCGTAACTCCATACGTTTTACACTCCATACGTTTATACACTATTCTTTCGGCGTGGCTCTAGACTTTGTCGAATACTTTGTAAAATATGCCCTTCATCTTCATTATATATTATTATAATTATGTATATTATATTATATTTTATTAAATTATATATTATTAATATATATATATATGTAATTTAATTATTATATATATATATATATTATATTATATATTATTATATATTATATATATTATTAGCGTTTTTATTATTTAAATGTAAATTATAGTAAAAATAATAGTAATAGTAATAATGCTAATAGCCGAATCTATGTACATAATGTCACAAAATTCATTTCAAAAATGAATTTATGTAAGAATATTCGTCATTAGAGTATTCAGCTAGCGACTTGTGAAAAATTATTAAGGCAATGATTCGAAACGGGTGGCACCCGACATGAGCACGAAATTTTTCTTGGGTATTCCCTTTTACCCTTCATTTCTTATACCCGTCGCGCTTCCACCCATACAAATTTCAGGCGTACAAAAAATGACCTGCGGCCGATCGTTGACTGTGCGTCCACTCACCCATACGGCTCTTGCGCAGCAGGCCTCGGGTGGTTTTTTTACTCGTAACAAAAACACAACGTTGGTAAAACACCCGAATATTTTCTGTTGCCGCAAGTAGGGTGTCAAAAAAGACGGGGTGCCTAGAGACCGAGTGTTTATCGGGTGGACGTAGAGTGCCAGTGGCGGGCTGCAGTTCTCTGTTGGTCATACATATCAATTGCGTCCTCAAGCTTTTGTTTGTTCACAGCAAGCATCGCGTTTTATTACGCTTAAATATCTGAATATTTCTTAATGAGAAATGTGAAAACCTTGTAATTATCTTTAAATAACTTAGGAAAAGCTGGAAACTATTGTTTTTCATTATTTCAAACGTTTATTGATCTGTATTGAAGTCGTTTCCAGTTTGAGTAAAATCGATTTGTCCTATATTTTTCTGTTTTTCCCTGAGCAGCCAAAGCCAATAGCAGCATCAGCGCACAAATGAAATTTTTTTTTTTAGTTGGCTGTTTTGGAAAACTCAACATTTCCGCCCATTCTCCTTCGTACGCTACTCGTATTCGCATCATAATTTGCAATGTGTTTTCTGGCAGGAAGTTGCCGCTGAAAATATGCTGAGAAAATGGCTGGGTGGTTTGGGCGGGTATGTGAAAAGGTGTCCGAGCTTGTCATATCCTGTTGGCAGAGGATCAGGTGCAAGCATTTTCCACACCGGAAGTGTGAAATATTTTGACCTCCCCCATCGCCAAGCTCACCTGAATTTACCTTCATCTTCATGTGGCATGGAATTTTTCGCTGGAGCGTATTTTATTGGCATTTTGTACGAAATTTGTGGCCAGCAAGGAATTCTTTCGGAAATTTTCATATTAAATTTTTCCACTTTTCCCAACGGCCACGATTTCACTGGAAATCTCTCAATTAAGCTGAAAATCGCCACGATTTCGCGTTGCTCGCCGTGCGTATAATTGATTTAGCCAAATTGTTAACCACCTGAAAACGGACAAATTGCGCGAGCCTCTTTTGCAAAACCTGGCCCTGGAAAATCAGGACCAAATGGAGCTGTAAGTCCGCCGGGGAAGCTTTTAATTTCACGCATGCAGTGCATAAATTTAGCATTTTCCATTTGCATTTACATTTGGCATGGGGCATTATTATGCGACACTTGTCAATGGATTTGCATCGCACAGCAGTTGTCCACTTAGCGGTATTGGCCATTCTGCAGTTTTCCCACTTCGATTTGATGGGAGGGGGATAATCGAGGAAAAATCGCGCTCACATTCTAAAATTCGGAGTGTGGTTGGGAAATGGAAAATTAAAGGGAATTCAAGGGAAAATCAAGCCAATTTTATTATATGCTTTTTTATTTATGAGAGCATTGTTTACAGGTGGGAAATCTATTTCGCATTGGAAAAAGCACAATCATTTGCATTTTTTTGTATAGAATATTTTTCTAAGATGTAGGAAAATTTGGAAATTAATTGTAGGCAGCATGAAGCACAGGAAAGCCTATAAATTTAAAACTGCTATTTGTATAAATTGCATTAATTATAAATTAATGTGGTATTGTTCGGATACAAAGTATCCGCTTGCAATGTATTAGGGCAATTGTATCTGAACATGCCGAACATTCCACGCCTGTCAACGCATCTTCACTCAGCGGCTTCTTCAGCGGCGCATTCTAGAGCCAAAAGTGCAAATTCTAGAGGTGCAGCCAAATTCTAGATGCTAGCCAAATGTTGCTGCTAATTAAATTGACTTCGTTGGTCGCCCTATCCTTTATGGCCTCTCTGTTTTGATTGCTGGCTGGTGCCGCGGTGTTTGTTCAAAATGTGGGTCAATTATGCGATTCGTCGCGTCACAGACAAAACCACACGATGGGTTGGGTTGGGGGCGGTGGTGTGGCAAAAACATCCATCAGTGGCCATTGAAATGTGCGGGAGGATGGGCACAATTCGCACAGCAGGTTGTCTTATGTAATTATTTGTCAAATTCACACTGAGCAGCGGCAGTGTGGGGCCATACCCACATCCGCTAACGAGCCGCATACACACGGTGACCGCAAAGCCATCCAAAACCACCCACCCAAATCACCCAAACCAGACCCTCCTCATCATACTCGTAGCCGCGGGCAATCAATCAACAGCTGGCTCATTATGACAATCGAAGTATTCTATAGATATAGATGGAATTGATCGAAAGCGGAGCATAAAGGCATAAATAAATATGATGTAGCCATTATAGTATATATGTGTGATTGGACTGGAACTGGCAAATTGCTTAGTCAACCGGTCCGGGGATCAGAACTTCCGGCGTGTCCGGCAATCGGAAATAATTATCTAAAATTTGTGACAAATGCGGGTGCAGATAAGATTAAAGTTGCCAGGCGTGTGGAATTTTCCGCACTAGCCGAAAAGTATGCAGCAGTTCAGGGGTTAAACCAACTAGGAAAAACCTTTAAATATAGCCACATTACTTCCATAAAAGACATAAATCTGGAATGCACTTTGCTCCCAACATAATTCACTTCACATCCGACTATTTAGTTTTGTACAAACGTTTATTTTGGTTGATTAATATTACACTCTTTATTGATAAATTATGTGTTAATATAAATAATGTGTTTCTTTTTTTTTTTTAATTTACCGCTCTCTTTCGTTAAAAACAAATTGGCAAAATGTATGCATTTATTTAACATAAATATCAGTAATATAAATTAACATCAAAGTAGAGGCTAATTGTGCATTTAGTATACATTAAATCAAGTCCAGGCAAATGCGTTGAGCGGGAAGACCATTGATCAGACACACACATTCTCACACACGTAACTCTAAATACTATATGTATAAATGAAAGTTTCTTTTTTTTTGTCGGCTTCCCACATTCCCCGATTGTTCAGATATTGGCCATAGGCGGGGCCTTCCTGGGGTTTTTCTTCCCCACCCAGATAACAGCTATCTGGTACTGGTTATAGTGACTGTGTTTGGGGCGCTAAAGGCTTTAAATCGTCTAGATTTATTTACAATTAATTTTATTTGATTTGTCATACGTTTCTCAGGCCAAATTTCGTTTGCAAAGTTATAATATAATATAATGCACTTGCTTTTTAGGGCCATTTATGGACTACTACTTGCGAAAATCAAATTTTCTTTCTTTTAATTAACATTATTTTAATAATCTGTTTTAATTAGTCGAAATCATTTTAAAAATGTTAATTCTTTTATGTCATAAAAACAGAAGTGTTTCGCATGAGTTGTACTTAATCTAAATTCTAAAACAAGTTAGTCATTAAAAATGCTACGAAACAATAACTCAGAACAGAAAAATTTTAACATGTTATCGAGAGCAATATTGAACTTGTTGTGGCAGTAAGAAATTTTATCAAATTTGAGCAATATTACATCCAATATTCCACGTTTTTGAAGTTCTTACACATTTATTTTACCGTGTACGCACAATATCATACTTATATGCTTATGCATGTGTATATCTTTCTATCTGTGATCTGCCCCCCTAGAGACCCCTTGCCCCGCCCCCACCCCTTGTAGAGCCCCCTTGCTGTCGTTGTTTTTGTGGCTGCTGCTCCCCCACATAAAGCTGACAATAAAAACAAAACTACGCTCACTCATTCACACACTCATGCCGTCACACTCGCAACCCAGAGACGCACTCACACTTGCACACACACTCACACACTATCTGCTGTAACTAAAGACCCAACAAAGCGAATATGAATATTTTGCACAGAATTTTGCGCTTTGTTCTCTTCTTCTCTTCTCGTTTTTTTTTGTTTTTGTTGGAGTTCTTCTTCGCTTTTTTGTTTTGGGTGGGTTCAAAGTTCTTAGAGCAGGGCGCACTTGTGCCTCTTGGGTCCTCGAACGACAGGACATAGCACGGATCGTATGGCCTCGTCGAAGACCGTCTTCAGACCCTTTTGGGTCAGGGCCGAGCACTCCAGATACTTGACCGCAGCTATTTCCTTGGCCATCGCCAGTCCCTGGGGATAGGTGATCGGTGTCAGCTTCTTGTCCTTCAGCTTCTCGATCGTCTGCTTATCGTCGCGCAGATCCAGCTTGGTGCCGACCAGGATTATTGGCACACTTGGGCAATGATGACGCACCTCGGGAAACCATTTGGCCCGCACGTTCTCAAACGATGCCGGATTCACCAGTGAGAAACAGATGAGAAAGACATCCGTTTGCGGATAGGATAGCGGCCTCAGGCGATCGTAGTCCTCCTGGCCAGCCGTATCCCAGAGGCCCAGATTGATGGGCTTGGCATCAACCATCACATTCGCCGAGTAGTTGTCGAACACAGTGGGTATGTACTCGCCCGGGAAGGCGTTGGTCGTATAGCTGATCAGCAGGCAGGTCTTTCCCACCGCTCCGTCGCCCACAACCACACACTTGATGGCCTGCATGATGAATGCTGTACTGGTGGTACTACTGGGCGATCGATGGATTCAGCAGCTCGATGGGTTGGTTGTGCTGGGTGCAGAGGGTTTTTCAGTGGATCAGCTGGTTTCGTGCTCGATTTCCAGTGGCTCAACTGGTTTTCTTTGTGGCTGCTTAACTTTATAATTACTTCGGGGTAATCATTCAACTCAGTAGGTCAGGCAGTTTTTGAATGTTTCGATATTTGTACTTTTCTTTTAATTCAACGCACAAATTTTAGTCATACAATTTAGTTTTGCCTTGTATCGCAGCTCAGCTAGTTTTTCTAATTGTATAGCTTTTGCTTTTCGCGTTGGCGTTCTGCTTTTATTGTTTCTTTTTTTTTGGCGATTATACAATAATTTGCTCACGCACTAATACAAATTCTGCCCACACACACACACACTCACAAACATTCGCGTACAGAGAGAGATGCGAATTTGAAGTGGAGTTTGATTTATCGCGAAAGTTGTTAAATCAATATTCTTAATTGAAAGCAGAACCGTGACGGCGTTCTTCCTGTTCGGTCGGTATATTATTTATGAATTAATTGGGCCCGCATATGTGGGGATTTGCTGATTTGCTGTGGCAGAAACGGAAAAAACACGCCCAAGCGCTGTGAAATCTTCGCGGCGATTGAAGAAAATTTCTGCCTCCGCTGGCAGTTGTTGTACTTGTTTTTTCACTGTAGTTTTCGCTCTCTCAACTTGTTTGTACGGCTGTCTCGCTCGCTCGCGTGCGTCGGTCGCTTAAATGAAGCGCTTTGCGCATACGCTCTCCCACACAAAGAGCGAGCGAGCGAATATGAGCGAGAGCGACACAAGCACAGTGCAGTCCCGTAAAATTAGTCACAGTGAGTCATTCGCTCGGTGACGTTAGTCGTGGCAATCCATAGAGAGCAGAGCGAGACAGCGAAGCGAGGTGGAGAGAGAAAGATAGTGAGTGTCTTTACTTGACCTTGCTTTGGTCGTTTTTGTAGAGTTTTCTATATTTGTTCGACGGTTTTCCACGAATTTCCCGAACGTTGCTTGTTGTTTTGAGCCAATTTCCACGCGACTAGAGACTATCAGAGATGTGCGGTACCTAACTCAGGTACACATAGCTTGTAGCTTATCTCGGTACAATAACAGTGCCACACCAAAAATAAGCACAACGTTGATATTGCGATATAAATATTAATTGAACAATATTTTTTTATTGATGAATCAATTATGTGACCTAAATATGTGTCACCGTCTTTTTATGAATATACTTAAATGGAAGTATAAATTTTTAAAATTGGTACATGGGTGCAGATTCTGGAAGTTCCTTTAATTTCCCTTAATTTGGGCCATATTAATCAATTTACGACCGTTACATCCCATCTAATTCTTAAACGAATTATTAAATGTTTCATGACCAGCGATATTTGCTGCCGTTGACTGTTTTAATGGACCACAAAATTGCGTGTGTCGGCAAAAACCAAAGCCCAAGGAATAACAAACAAATAACACTGGCAAACAGTGCAAAATATCGACAGTAAAAACCGAAAAGCAAAAACAGAACCCAAACCGAATCCACCGAATCCGCCGCATCCGCATTCAGCCAAAAGTGATAGCCGAAATATTTCGTGTTTGTGTTTTGGCTTCCGCCCCAAAAACCAGACACCCCCTTCCCCCACATGCCACGCCCATTTTCGCATTGATTTTAAAATGGAAATGTTTAAAGTGCCGTCGGCGAATATTTTCGCATATAAGTTAATTTCTCGCACTGCTGATGGTGCTGCTGTAATTGGATAATTAAATAGGCGCCACAAAATTTGTTCTCCAGCAATCCGAACAACAAGCACGAATATATGAATTTCAATAATATGCATTTTCAAAAAGTTTTTAATGGAATTTACTGTAAAAAATCCGCAACAATTAAATCGCCAATGAAGTCCGCTCAAGTGGAATAAATGTTTCTGTTTCCGTTTGTGCGTGGGTGAATCATTCGATTTCGTATTCGATTTCAAGTGGGCGGGTGGGCGTCGCAAGGTTATCGGCGGTCAGGGCGGGAAACAATAACAACACTTTTTCGAATTAATTTTCAAATTACAGCGTAATTTAATAGATTAACCAATCGAAAGCTTTTGGCTAAAACAATGGTGTTAAATTAAGTTGAAAAGCGATAAGCGCAACAAATAATGCAGTTATCAAATTACCTTTCAGCAAAGTTATTTACTTAAACAATAACATTTTGAAACCCAAATGAGCCCTAAAGCTCCCAGAAAAAAAAAACGCATTTGGTTGCAGTGTACCTATATTTTTCATTCCTACCATATCCATCATTTTAGTTTTGAAGAGGCGGGTTTTTCCCAGAGAAATTGGGAAGTTTAGGTGCTTGCCCGACACCTGGTACTTTTAATCCCTGGACTTCGCATCCTGCTGGCTGCACCCATCTTCTGCTGCCGCTTCTTCCTATGCGTCTTGGCATTTCCACGACGGATTCTACGCTTACTGGTCCGATCATCAGAGCGCGTCCTTTGCACTGTGACTTGCTGAGTTGACAGGATATTGACATTTAACCGCATTGCCGACTCGATGGATTGTCCGAATTGGGCCATCAGATAGGGGACTTCCTCGAACAAGTACTGCTCCTGGTCACTAAGTGCGTGCCAAGCGTTGCGGGCTTCCCTAACCAGTGTGACAGCTGGTATATTCCAACAGTCGCAGGCTAGGCGGTATTCCCGCAGAAAGTTGTACGGGGCACATTGGCTGATGAACACTGGCGACGTGGAGCCAATGCTATAGCTGTACTCCATCGGAATGCTAGGGAATGGAGGCGAATTTTAGTCGACACGGGCTAGATGATCAGGAAACTTAATAATTTTGGAAAAATCGCGGCACGGGGAAATATGTTTTATCAAATATTCAACATCAGACGTGCTCACATTTACAAATCGGTGTAATATCTAAGGGTTTCAAAATAAAAGCGTTACTGACATATACGTAAACAAATTTCTGATTACTTGTTTTTTGAAATCGGTTAGGTATATGTGCATTTTTCATTACCAGAAGTAAACTAACTGCGCTGCATAGTAAACAATTCCAATTGAAATGCCGCAATGAACCGCTTTGCATTAATCGAGTAATCCTTGGCACATTGAGGACTTTATCCGCATATCCTTATTACGACGCGTCCATTGCGGAGTGGAAAACTGTGCAAATAATTAAAGCCAAAGTGCGATACGTATGACAGCGAGTGCAACAATTATTTGATTACTGTCGCCGGGACTGCCAGTTCCCAGTTCAGTTCCCTTTGCCACGTAATTGGCGGAGTGATATATGCACATATATATACATTTATATGAATATATATCCCACCCCCTGGTAATCGATCCAGGAATTTCATGGGAACAGCTTGCTGGCCATTATGCAGCGAGTTATTCATAATTGTTGTTGCTGCCCAAGTGGCAGGAAAATGCATAACAAACTGAAAAATATTCAAGCCATTTTTATTGCCACACCAGACGAACCGCACACCAGATATACATATATATATATATATATATTTATATATATATGGCGATAATGAATGAATGTGCGCTAAAGAACCGCAGCCTGAACCGAAAAGAGCGAAATAAAGCAAATAGTGCAACTTCAACTGTAACAGGGCTACAATAACAATAAATTTAACACTTTAACGGTTGTGCTTTATATAATATCCCCAAATTGAAATAAATGGTTACATTATAAACAAAGCATATTATTTATGTTTAATAAGTAAGTAAGTATAAGCTGACTTTTAGGACGCCTGTTTTTTAGGTCAGCCTGTGAAATATTTGCTACTGTGTACTCACATAACTAACGGAGTTAAAACAAGATACTATATTTTGCAGAATATTTACAATAATTTTTATTAATATTCATTAAAAACATGATAAACATTCGTTAATTTTGTTGCTTTGATTCCAGAAAAACTTTTTTTGTGTTTTTGTTTGATTTATTTTTCTGTTTATTTTATGGGCAGCATTATTAAAACTTACATCTTTGTTCTGCAATGAATCAATTTATCCTTCACTTTTATTAGTAAAAAAAATAATTCACATTAGGAATACTCACAGAATCCCACTCCGGATACATACTTTATCCACTTTATGTGATCGCTGACGCGAATGTGTACCGAAGGATAACCACTGCTGCAGTTTTCCGGCATGAGCCATATGATGCCAATGAAGGTTGGACTTGGCCCCATTGTGACCACCGCACCACCAATGTCGCCCTCACAAACTCCCTTAAAACCCTCGCCGGAGGTGCACATCTCATACCATTTCAATGGGGTATAGAATTTGGCGCACTCCGTGTTCGTAATGACCTCCACTTCTATGCAACGCATCCATTCGGGCAGCCTACCATGTCGTTTTTCAGTTCCGTAGCCACAGACCACGGTCATATTTCCCACGTATCGATCGAATCTTGCATCATAAGCTGGAACGCGAACACGACCCATTCGACGATCAAACTTTTGGTAGGGACACTTAACCAGGTCAATTACATGGTCCTTATCATAATGAAAGCGGAAGTTTTCCCTGTAGATCCTTATGATGTCAAAGCCCCTATACGATCTTCTTGATGCGAGGTGGACTTCAATGTAGCTATATTTTAAAACATTCTTGACTGTAAGGATCCATTGATTCGAAATGATGGTGCCGGCTCCGTAGTTCAGGGATGAAGTTTGACTTTTGAAGAAGACGATTCCAACTAGGTATATGATTGTAAAGGTCTTGGCCCTATAGCCCCCGGCGATCCTGGGACTCAATTTATTTTTTTCACCGACCGAAACAGTAAGTGATAAGACTAACAATGTCACAACGAGCTTCATTGCCAAACAGTAACAATCTGTTACTTTACTACGATTGCTTTGAATAATATTTGTGGTGTGTCGAATCAATTTCATAATTCCTGTTAGTTGTAGAGTTGCAGGGTATACTCGATTCATTGGACAGTGTGTAACAGGTAGAGGGTATCGTGTCCGACTGTATAAGGTATACATGTATTCTTGAGCTGGATTATTTGCTAAGGCATTCTGGGCATGCCTATCTGTCCGTACGTCTGTCTGTCCGTTCATCTGACAGTCTGTCCGGTGATATCGAAAACTAAAAAAGCTAGAAAATCAAAATTCAACTAGCCAATTCTAATGACACCTGTCCACGCCCACTGTAATGTCCAAAAATCGAAAATACTTTTAAAGCATTTTTGATATTTTTTCAATTTATTTTTTGTGTTGCCAATTTCTATCGATGTGTTAAAGAACTTTGAAATGTCTGCCTCGGACTGACACTATCTGAGTAACGGGTATCTGATAGTCAAGCAACTCGACTATAGCGTTCTCGCTTATACTGCTCCAGTTGTGGCCTGCATAATTATACCATCTATCCGCTTTCTGAAATGAATAAATTTAGACATTTACTTTCCATAGATGCATTATAATTCATATTTGGGATACTCACAAAATCCTACTCCGGATACATACTTTATCCACTTTATGTGATCGCTGACGCGAATGTGTACCGAAGGATATGCAATGCTGCAGTTTGAGGGCATGAGCCATATGACGCCAATGAAGGTGGGATTTGGCCCCATTGTGACCACCGCGCCACCCATGTCGCCCTCACAAACTCCTTTATAGCCCTCGCCGGAGGTGCACATCTCATACCATTTCAATGGGGTATAGTATTTGGCGCATTCCGTGTTCGTCATGACTTCCACTTCTATGCAACGCATCCATGTGGGCAGCCTAACCTTTCGTTTCTCAGTTCCCCAGCCACACACCATGGTCATATTTCCCACGTATCGATCGAATCTTGAATCATAAGCTGGAACGCGAACACGACTCACTCGATGATCAAATTTTTGGTAGGGACACTTAATCAGGGCAATAATGTGATCTTTATCATAGTGAAAGTAGAAGTTTTCCCTGTATATCCTTAAAATGTCGTAGCCCCAAAAGGCTCTTTTCGATCCGAAGTGGGCCTCAATGTACTTAAATACCAGAACATCCTTGACTGTGAGAATCCATTGATTCGAAATTATGGTGCCGGCTCCGAATTTGAGTGAGGATAATGGACTCTTGGCGTAGACGATTCCAACTAGGTAGATGATTGTATAGGCCTTGGCCCGATATCCGCCGGTGATCCTGGGACTCAGTTTATTTTTTTCACAGACCGAAACAGTTAGTGATAAGACTAACAATGCCACAACAAGCTTCATCGCCAAACAGAATTACAGTGTTACTCTATTACCATAGTTATGAAAAATATTAGTGGTGTGTCGAATCAATTTTATGTTGGTGCGACTAATTTGCTTAATTTAATTTCGCTTTCATTGTTGTAGCTTTCCATTTTATAGTATACATTTTCTATAGTAAAACTAGGTAATTATTGCTATTTATTTCGGTATGATCAACACGTATATTCCCGTGAAATTTGTACACTCAAAATTTTAAAGCGTGAATTTCTTGGCTTTTTAATTGTTTAAATACTTTTCCGATTTCCCCGCCGCACTTTATCCATTGCAAATTTAATTTATTTAATGAGCATCGCAATAAAACGCATTTACTGTCAAGTGATAAAATGGTATTGCAGCTCCGAAGCCCGATGTTTTCCTTTTTTTCCCCCCCACCCCGCTCCTTGGCATATTTTTCATTTATATGTGGTCCACATGTCAGTAGCATTTTCCACCCATTTCCACAGCCTGTTGACAGCAGCAGCAATTATTAACTTTTGTGCGGCTGCTGCCATGGCGCCGTGTGTTTGTTATTAATTTCTTGTTATTTATGCAAATAGTTGGCACTTAATACGCCTGTAAATATATTTAAATATTTGTATCCATTTTTTTTGTTTGTTTGTCGCTCACTCACTTTTGTAAATTGTTTTGTGCATTACGATAAATTAACAGCAAACAAAAAGCAACAATGCGCCGGGTGGTGACACGTTCTCCGCTTATCGACAATTTTGAGTACTTTTTCGGAATTTAAAACTTTTCAGCATGTACAAAGTATGAATTTCAAACCATGGGGCTTCCAAAACTTAGACTCCTTCAACTCTGGTCTCTAGTCCGAGTTCCATAAACTCGGCAGAGTTATCGCCAGCAGACGTGAAGTCATCTCTGGGCAACATATCAATGCACTGAGAGAAATAACGAACAGAATAATGAAAAAGCTAGTTATTTAGTTTGTTTGGTTTTGAGTTAAAGGGATAAGCTTTTCTGTATACATAAAATAAATTTAAATTTTTATAAAAAATTCTTTTTACTTTTTTTGCTTTTCTTAGTGCATTCTCTAAGTGGATTCTATGCTTTTCGGAAAGGATTCTATTCGCTTCGACCGGGGTCACGTCTGCGGGTCCTTGTTGGCCTGTTCTACCATGTCCTGGCCCGACTTCGTCCTGTTTGACTGCTTATGAATAAAGTTGTTTGCTGGCTTGTCAATGCACACATGGCATCATCATCATTCCTCTAACATTTCGGTCATTCCCTCATCCCTCCTCTTGGTTGGCCCCCCTTTCAATTGGGGTTATTTGTCGCTCTATCTGCTTCAGATCGGTGGGTGTGAGAGCCCCTTTGTTGACTTTTCGGCTTTCAATGGGCCACGACGTCTATTCATTTTTTTGTGCTACGCTATTGGGGCTGCCATCAACACCATCCCCCTGGCCCCCCGAGCAATTTGAAATGAAAAGTTGTCTGCCATATAAACATATGTAGAGATGGAAAAAGAAAACGCAAGATGATACGAGCAGTAGGCAGTAAATAGCAACAGGCGTGCCGACGAAATGTGTCCTTTGACATTTGATCGCTCGCCACCGATAATCCTGACAGCATCGCATCGTTGGCTCTTCAACAACTCCGGCAGCTTAATGGCTTTCTGCATTATTTATGGCACGTCGAGGCCCCATCAAAACGCTTTAACACGAAATGCTGGGTAAAAAGTATCGGGGAGCGAAATCCTCGAACAAGGAGGCTGCGGAATGTAGTCCACAGAGTCGTTGACTTTAAGCCGTAGACAATGCGGGGCATTAGGCATCCCGAGCCTGGGCGGATGCAGCCAAAGTAATTAAGCACTTTGCGGCAGAGTCCATCAACTTAGGTGAGAAGAGGGTCGTTCAATTCAACAGTTGAAATAAATCTGAACTAATGTCAAATCTATTTTCAAAGACACCTTAAAGTGGAGACTCCTTTAAACTGATTTGAAAGCCTAATTGAAATGCATTTCATTTGTTGTGTGGTTTTATACCTCATGTAGAGCATAAAATATGCGACTTTTCAGTGTCGTGTTTGTGTGTTTTAACCACACTCAATTACAAAGTTCAGCTCACATGGAGGCTCTACGTTGGCATCCTGAAGTTTAGCCGGCGACGACTTTTACTAACTCACTTGCCACGAGGCGTCTTAATTTACTTTTGCGCTCGGGCGTCTGGAAAATAAAAGTGCAAACGGTGGCAGCCTTTGTCCTGGGCCTAAAACGGCTGGCAGGACTCAAAAAAGGGGAAGAGAAAGGAAGGGCTTGTGAAAAGTGGGGACTACGGCAATTTCCTGCACATTTTCTAGCGGTTGAACTTGGGCTGCTGACTTGCTGCGCAGTGCAGTTAATTATAATTAAGCCAAGTTAACTAACCACTTGCAGGCACTTGAGAATCTCTATTGCCACACTCACTAGTCCACAGGATTAAGCAGCACAGACACCTTTAATATGTCAGCTACCCTTATTGTTGTCTTAATTAAAGTTGCATTCATTAATATGCCGGCAGCGGCAAAAAGTAGGCCACCAAAACTGTTGCATATTCAAACGTTTATTCGATATGACTCCACCCGGAATGGTTGTTGCTATTGTTGTGGGATATTCACAATGACGAACAGCAGGCTTCAAGGAAGCTGTTAGGCCATGCACTGTGAAAAATCGTACAAATTTTTCTTATAATTGTGGAATGTGTAAAATTGCTGTAACTAGCATGATCATATAATATCATCTAACACTCATCAAATTCTTATCTACTAATCGTCTGGAATTCAAATGTTTGCGAGTCAAATAAAGAGTGAGTCTCTGGATTAATATCAAACTTGTCTACTTGGCACATCTGATGGTTTTGTTCACGGTGCATTCGCCATCGGCGTTGTTCCTTCATTTGCAAGGACAATGCGACACAAAAATAGAAAGCGTTGAATGAGTGAATGAATGCCTGAATGGGTGAGTGAATGGATGGAAACCAGACAGAAGACTGGCAGGCAGGAATGCCATTATAATAAATAAAGAGTCTTTCACTCATAACTGGCGCACAATGCAGCCAAAGCCATGAATATCCCAAACTCCTTGCTACTCCTTTACTGCTTCCTCCGCTTGATTTATGCCAAACAATGCGAAAACGCTTTTAATAAAACTGATGGGAAAAGCCGTAGATACTGATCAATGAATATTTACCAACTTCCCGCAGCTGCCGTCAATGGAATGCAGTTCTATCTTGTTTTCTAAGCACTCAAATGATTATCGAATGCAATATTCTACTAAATAAATAAATAATTAGAAGTAGCTACTACAAAAAGGGATAGTATGTTTTATGCTTGTTAACCTTTTATTTTTTATTTTATATAGCTTATTTTTTTCTACGTCTATCAGCAGACTCCTTCCTTTATTAGATTCAAGTTGAAGCGA
Source organism: Drosophila simulans (assembly GCF_016746395.2). Taxonomy (NCBI): domain Eukaryota; kingdom Metazoa; phylum Arthropoda; class Insecta; order Diptera; family Drosophilidae; genus Drosophila; species Drosophila simulans. The sequence continues at coordinate 7,324,987 of NC_052522.2, forward strand.
CAAAAGCTTTCACAATTAACACCAACTGGCGCACCCATAAATCCGCAATAAATTCTTTGGGGGTGGGGATTGCATAAAAATCACATTAACAATTTGCTAGTACACGAGTATTTTATTTTTATGGCTGCATGTTTTATTTTTATTTCATGCACGTCTTTTGTACATTTTAATGACCTTTGCCAGCCACACTACCACACGCACACTATGCAAAGGAGCCACACACGCACACATTGAACACACATGTTGCCACAATGGGTGTGGTGGTGTGGGTGTGGGTGAGTGCGAGTGAGTGAGTGGGGCGGAGTGTCAGACAAGGACGCACTGCACTGTTGGCATCGAAAGCGCAATAAAAACGCTTAATTTTTCACTTTTACACGAGTGAGAGCAAAGTTTCTTTGTTGTTGCCGCTTCGGCACCTCTTCTCCATTTTTTATCCTTTTGCATCCTTTTTCAAAGGAAGGATAATGGGTGTGTAAATGGGTGTGCGTCCTTGTATAAGCCATTTGAAAGTTATTTAATTTAATAACAAGCACGAAACATGTTTCCAGTGAAAGCAAGAGGACATTAATAAGAAGAGGATATTTAGAAGAAAATAATAAAGTATAATTCAACAGAAGCATCTTCTAATTGGAAAAGTGTAAATAAACCAAAAATTTCCAAAGTATTAAGAACATATAATGTTTATATAAAAGGAAATTCTGAAAGCAGATTAAGGTATTAACCGATGAAAAAGTTTTTTTCAATTAAAAGGCATTTTTGCATTTTAATTGGCTGGCATTAAGTTAAAAATTCCCAAAAATCAACACGACAGCGTAAAGCCAATACACAGATAAATAAATGAAACAAAAACACGCCCATTGATACTTTTGAGCCCAGTGGCAAACAAAAGCGAATCTGATTTTTATTTATTGTTCAATGCGTTTTTCTCTTATTTTGCAGATTTTCCAAGGGTACCGTACAATCTGCAACCGCTCACAGATTTGGGGATTCGTTAAAAGTGAAAAAAATCAGCAGGCAGAGTTTGAGGGGAAAACAATCCGACTGCAAATGCAATAAGCCGTCAACAAAAGCCCCGTCTTAGCCACAGACAAAAAAGGGAAAAGGCCAGCATCAAAAACGGGGACAACAGCAGGGTTTTCGCCAGGATTGCGTTCTTGTTCTTTGAACACAGGTGCGACGCGGCTGCGCCCGTGCCCGTGTCCTTGGCAGGATCTGTGACGTTGCCAGTAGCCACCATGAAGCTGTCCAAGCTGTCCAACCAGACCAACTCGCAGGATCCGCAGGCGGTCAACTCGCGCATCTTTGTGGGCAATCTGAATACCTTCCAGTGCTCCAAAACGGACGTGGAGCGCATGTTTCAGATCTATGGCCGCCTCGCGGGTAAGTCCTTGTCATCCAGCAACCAGCCTCATTCCCTCTAAATCTGAATTCCCGAACATCCTGCAGGCATATCCATGCATAAGGGCTATGCCTTTGTGCAGTTCACCAATCCATTCGATGCCCGGAATGCCTGCCACGGCGAGGATGGCAAGACGGTCCTCAGCCAGACATTAGGTAAGGTATTATGTCTCTTAATGTCCTACATGTCCCAGTGACATCTCATAGTTAATATTTCATTTTATCAATTTGATTGATAAGCAAATTAAACTTTAAAGTGGAGAAACTTGAAAATTTTGGGAATTATTTAAAACATTTGTTTTGCTTATATGTCGAACCAATCCTTAAAAAGTTATAAGTAGTCCAAGATAGCCTTTTTGATGTTTGCCAATTGCAGTCTTCTCACTTCCTTCACCTTAATAACGGGTATATGATAGTCTAGACAGTGTTTGCCTTTAAAGTGCATAAATGTTGTCTTAAATCTGTGCAATTGCTGCGTCCCTTGAAATCGCCGCTAACGAAGGCTGCTGCTTTGCATAGACATTTTAGACCTTAACCCTCGTCCTCGCCTGGGCCAAAGTTGCATGTTCGCAGGATATCGCCAGTTATGTGGCTCTGAAAGGAGTTTGGGGCATTCGTCAGGTTAATGGCCGCCGGCAGCGGAAGCGTTGCACTAAAATCGAACAAACGCGCGAAAAAAGCCACAAAGGCGCCGGAAGGGCAAAGGAAGAAGGTGCGGATGGCATGGCTTGTCCTGGCTTATGGCTTACATACACACATAGTAGGCAATGGTAATGAAGGAACCGCCGACGATCCTGGCATGTGTAGTGGCCATATCTCCAGGCACCCTCCGCACTAATGTCTGAGTATTTCGACGGGCGGAAGTCGCTGCCGGCCGCAAAAACTTAAAGTGCGGCCGACATAAATCTTGGCACGATACTTTTAATGAAATTTCAATGTTGTGCCAGACAGTCGACTGTCTTTTGTATCTGCCTCCTTCCCTGACTATCCGACTATCTGGCAGTCTAGTCGTTCGGCGTTTAATGAAATAATTCAACGCCAGTTGCAGCTGCCATGTTGACGGTTCTGTGAATCTCTTTTTCTTTTTTTTTTACTCTTTTATTTACTTTTTTTTTTTGCATTTCTCCAGTGCGTGTCTCGTGTGGAGAACAAGTTAATGCACTTAGTGCTCTGTGTCGGTTGATGATGATGCTTCTGCTCCTGGCGGCAACGCGGCGGATGCTTCATATTCATACGCCCCGTTCGCCGCGCAAACAAAGCGAATTTTCCAGAGACTCTCATGGAAAATACTCTCCCGCTTATGCAAATGCGAATCGCAAAATGTGGAATGCTAATTCCACTGATTAGGAAAAGAAGAACCGACAACGAAGTGGCCGGCATAATATTTCATTGCTACGCGCCATTGACTTTGAAGCGCTGGAAAACGCGGCCAGGCCAACTAAAGCGATTTACACTGGGCTACCAGTGGGGATGGTTGGCTGGAACTTGTGCAAATCCTTCTTACGCTTTTATCCTTAATCTTAATTATAGCCTGCCAGCCCAACAGTCGGACAGTGAGGCAGTAAAAGGAAAAAACAAAAATAACAAAAAAGCCAAGAAGGAAATGGAGCAGCTGAAAAAAGAAAGTCTCAAAGCCTTCACGCCCGCTTTTCTTGCAGTATTTTTCTTTTTGTAAGCCAAACCCACCAATTTGTAGATAGCTCTGGGTTCCTCTGAATTTTACCCCTGCTCCCATTTTCCAACGGATTGGAGGCGCAGCCGTCCCACTTCAAACTTTGTCATGAATTATGATGAACGAGCGTGGGCTGCGAAATCCTGGTTCTTTCCGAAAAGCTATCCGTATCCACTCTTTTCATAAAAAAATCAAATGCTGTTAGGGTTTATAAAGCTATTTGAATACACTTAGGGAATTTAAAATACCGCCTAAATAAATATAGAATTAATCCCGCAGAACTATCATAATTTTTCGAACTATGTGAAAATCACTTTAAAAGCCCATAGAAAATAGTAAGGAATTTTTGTTTTAAAGAGCAATTCTTCTTCGACCATATATAGTATTTTTGTTTGCATCATTGCTTTTTGCATAAACAATAACTGACAATGTACTTTCTGGCTTTGGCGCACTTTTATTAAGATTAATGATTGGGGTGCAGCCAGATTGAATTAACCGAGAACTGCAGCTGGTCAATGGAAATGCACGTAGAATGAAAAAACAAAACATTTTTAATCACTCACATTTTGTCTATTCATTTGCATAATGAAAGGAATAGGGTTGCAAAGGAGTCTCTTTTATGTTCCCAAACAATGACTTCAAAGCACACTGAATTTTTGTATACTTATATTTTTGGGCTATAATACAGATTGCCTTTTGTCATTAAGAATTTCCCATTTCAAATTTCCCATTTCCAGATGTCAACATGGTGGCCGAACCGAAAGCGCATCAGATCGGAAGGAAAAGGCAGAATGTGAGCAAGACCGGAAACGATTGGTGAGTTCTAGCCTCATTTCAATTTAATCTAAAAGTTAATTTTGCTCAATTTAACGCCGCCATGTGGCATTCACTTGGGCTCTATTTACATATCATTTAACGGGTGGGTTTTTTCTTTCGAGTGCCCGCCCCACAAATAAATAAATAAATAAGAAACCATTCATCAGGCGATGGGGTCGCCCTTTGTTTCAACTGCCCGACCGGCATAAAATATTTGGCTGTCAACGGCTAGCCGGGCTTTTTGCGCCCAACCGGAACCAGGACACTTCAGGCCAAGTTCTCGTCTCCATTTCTCTCCTCACTTTCTCTGCTCTTGGTCAGTTGGTGTTCGAGTTCGCTGCGTCAACGTAGCCGTACTACGTATACGAGTATTTATGTGTATGTATCCTGCGGATCCTGTGAGTGACAGTTGCAATGTATGCCATAATGTCCTGGCGCTGACATGTGCACTTGTTTGTCTTTGTCGTTGGCGCGGCCTTAATGATGACTGAGCGACATTCACAATTTATTTGGGCCTTGAGCTTCCAGACCTTCCAGCACTCGTGTGGAAATATTTAATTTAAGCTTAATGACGCCGAAACGAAACGCCGAATGCGTTGGCGCTTTGGCTTTAAAAAGACCAACGACGCGGGACGAGGGCGAGGGTTTGGGACGGGAAACCCAACTGACATCGACTTGATTGTAATTAAAACGCAAACATGTCACGGCCCCCACCCGCTCTATCGAAAACCCATAGCTATGTCCAGGTGCTCTTGTGTTTGTCATTAAACGGCTGCTCACCTGGTTGCCATCCTCTGACCGCACACAAACTGACCGAAAAAGCCACAATTGTTGCACTCCACCACCCAGCCCACTGTCCCCACTCATTTGACCACAATTGGTTGGCTTCGTCAGGAAGTGGGAGGGGGCGGGGTGCGGTTCATTTTCGTCCTGGTTCGGCATTTGTATCAATCACTGGCAACATGACCCGACGGGAGACCCCGGCACACAAACACAATTGCCAAATGACAATTCAAACGGCGGCAATGGCAGCCTAAACAAATATTGACGGACTGATGGGCGGGTTGAGCAAGTGACTGACTGACATTGAGGTTGGGCAACAGTTGGCAGGTTCTTCATTTGCAGTTAATGAGAGGGAATTCACATTTATCGTTGGGCTTGGCAAATTAGGAAATTTGATTTTAAGATACAATTACTGTTACTATAAGGAATCACAACTTAGATTTTTAACTTTTTTGATACCATTTGTTAAGCAGGGTATTGACAATTCGTTGTTTCCCCTGAAACACACAACTAACCTATTCCCTACACATTACTGAATAGCATACTTTTGGGGGTGCTGCTGACACTTCAATTAGCGAACAAATATTGGTTGAGCAGATTACGACTGCTAAATGGACACTAGTTTACTTAATGCACTGATAAAATATGAGTTATTCACATATAAGCATTAATATTTTGATAGCTGATGTTTATTAAACAATGCTTCACTTTTCTCTCCGTGCAGGGACTACTTCTACGACAGCTACTGCTCCTCGGCGCTGCTGCGCGGTGGCGGGGGTGCAGGCGGGGGCGGTTCGAATGGAGTGCGGGCCAAGAAGCGAAAGCGTCTGATGACCAACGGCGGCGGTCTCGCAGTGGCTGTGCAACAGCAACAACAACAGCATCATCACAGTGCGGCCGCGGTGGCCGCTGCTGCGGCAGCCGCCGTCCATCAGCAACAGCAGCAGGTGCAGCAGCAGCAACAGCAACACCATCAGCAGCAACAGCAGCAGCACCAGCAGCAGGTTGCTGCCGTTGCGATGGCGGCCATGGCCAATTTGTTGCCGCAGCAGCAGTTGCTGCTGCATCAGCAGAATCTGCTATCGAATGCGGCGGTGGCCACAACGGTAACGGCGGCTCCGGGTTCCATTCACTGGTCGCAATACAAACAGGAGCAGCAGCACCACCCACATGCGCACCACCCGCACCACCAGCAACCGTTCGGATTCCAGCTGAAGAGCAGCGTGGCTGTCCAGGCGACGACATCGCCGCAAAATGCAAAGTCTGCAATAATTGCTAATCAAACGGCGCTCGGCGAGCCATATCCGGTTGGAGCCGCCGCCTTTGCCGCCCATCAGCAGCAACATCAGCATCAGCAGCAGCAGCACCAGCACCAGCAGCATCAGCAACATCAGCAACCGTTGCTGCAGCCGTTGACTCTGGCATTGTCCCCACAGCAACCGCAGCCTCATCAGGCGGCAACGCCACTACAATTGCACAGCCAATTGATGCAGCAACATCAACAGCAGCAGCAGCAGCAGCAGCAGCAGCAACAACAGCAGCAGCACAACCAACAGCAGCAACATGCTCAGGAGCAATTAAGTTTGCATCAGCAATGGGGACCATTCAAAGTCTACAGTGAGTATTGACTTCAGTTTGCTCAGAAGGATGCTGGCCAATTGAGGGATAAAAGCTGGAAAAGTATATATTTTAATGATTGTCTGTGGTTTCATCTTGGGAGTTACCAAAAGAGCAGTAAGCTTTTATAAGTTAGTAAAACAGCGGTTAGATTTTCCCTCCTTACTTGACTGAAAAGATTAGGGTAGGCATCTTTAAGATAATTACGAGAAATAGGACTAATAGAACTTTATATATTCCTTTAATAATTATCCAAATAATAATTTTCATCTAGTTGTCCTGGTTGAACGGGTCAAAAATGCTGACGCCTGACGACAGAGTCTCTGAAAAAGAGAAATGAGTCACGTTGCCACTCTTTTGGCCATTGCAAGCGTATTCAGTGTCGTTCGGGGTCAACAGCAAGTTATGCCGAGGCCCGTGGCGGAAATCCCTTCACCGCAGCCTCTGCCCGCGGATTACGTGAAGGGAATACTTAGCCTGAAGAGCAGTCTGCTGACCAACAAGCAGGCCTTGGGTTACGCCGCCAGTCAGCAGGTGAACGGCCCCGCTTCCCTATCCGGAATCAGACCTGGTATGCGGTATACACAGCAGTTGGACGTACAGCAGCCGGAAAGCCAGCCGTTGCAGGAGATTCAGGTTGAGCCCGTTGCCAATCTGAGGCCAGCAGCGATAACTCAGAGCAGCCATCTTCACTCCCAGATGCCGTCGGCCAAGTTGAATCGATATAACCAGGAGTTCCCCGCCTTTCATCTATTCCAGCCGCCATTCGTGCCATTGTCAAAGCAGCAGGAGCGACAGGAGACACACGATCCGCCGCCAACTGCCGAGCAGCTCGAGTTGCTGCAACAGTTGTCCGAGTTCTTTGGCCAGCGACAGCAGTTGCAACAACAGGTGCGACCGCAGGAGGCAATGAACTGCGCTCAAGTGGATCAAAATGAGGGAAAAGGAGAATGCGAAGTGTTTGGGACTACCGAGGCTTGTGACTCCAATAAAAATGAAGAGGAGGATTCGATATCCGTTGATGTGAAGAACGAGGAATCTACTACAACAAGCACTGTCAAACCATCTGTGGCTCCCAAAACGAAGGCAACTAAGCCTCCAATCGGCAAGACTACCACCCAAAAACCTTTGACAACGCGTCCTACCAAAAGTACAACCAGAAAACTTCCATGTTGCACCAAGCCAAAGAATAATGGCGTTGTAGAAACTCCAAATGTCATCAGCTTTTCTCTGAATGTCCAAAATGAGAACTCGGAGCAGTCGAAAGCCTTGCAACAGCAACCTCGAAGTGGTAGACACGCCATTCAGCCTGATTTGCGCATAAATGCCATTACAAACTTGCTAAGATATCGCAGAAAAAGGGCTCAGGGTACAGCTGCATATCCCAAACCCTTTGCTTCTCAAAAGGATGATGAGTTGCAGTTGCAGAGCCGATTGAAACGAAAAAGAGATAGGATCCTGGACAAAAAGCAACTGCTTCAAGCAGAACTGAAGATTTGGCCGATTAGCATAAGATCGAATTTGATGGAACGATTGCACTAAGTTCCCAATATTTATATATTTTTGATATGCAATGATTAAAATAAAAAAAGTAAAATAATTGAACTGTTAGCTTTATAGAAATGTTAATTAAATGAACCAGATTAGTGCTTTTTAAATTTTATAACAGAGGCAGCTACTAGCAATCATTAATAGTACTTTTCTAGTGCATATAGCTTTTTCATAGTTTTTCACTTACGTTCAACATGTTTTCAAGACCTATCCCTTTGCATATTTACAGGCAATCCGGATACATTAATCTGCGGCAATTGCCGGGAATCCTTTGGCGAGCTGTCTGAGTTATTGGACCACAAGAAAAGTTATTGCAAACTGAGGTTCACATGCAAGTGCCAGGATGTTGCCTTTGCGGCAAGTGCAAGTAAGTGGGCGAAACGGGCCTCTATGGGGGGGCGTGAGGCAGCCTGTCTGTTGGCAATTAATTTATGATTGTTAAACACTTTTTGCCCTTGCCCCGGCCCCAAAAGTGTTTGTCTAAGTCGTAGGCACTCCTCTGTTTGCCAGTCAGCAACATCTGGTGGCCGGGCGGCAGGATGTCTGTGCACTCATGTCCTGCGGCTGCTGGCGAATGCATTTAAAATTGAGTTATTTATGCGCCAGAGCCTCCGATGTCTGTCCTTCTGCAAATTCCAACTTAAATAACTAATTAATTCTCGCATGTTTCACCCCTGCGCCTACAGAGACTCCGCCGACGAGCGCCAAATTGCTGTGCGCCGTTTGCAAGGATGCGTTCGTCAATCCTTGGGATTTGATGGTCCACGCACAGGCCGCCCACATGGTTAACATTTACGAGCTGGGCGATGATGAGGGCAGCAGCAGCAGCAACAGCAACAGCAATGCCACCACAGCCAACAGCAACAATGTTGCAAATGCAGCCGTGGAGAATGGCCATACCATCGCCGATGAGGCTGCCACAAAGCAGCAGATGCCGCAGATGCCGGATGCCTCATCAACACTTAACAAGGAGCCCAATAACAATAATAAAATTAGCAACAACAATATCAACAGTGAGGCCATCAATGGCCACATGTCGCCCACGGGAACGGGCATCATTATGGCATCGGTATCTACGGCTGAGAATGGAATGGCCAGCGACATGGAGACCAACTGTCTGGACATCAAGTTCAGCCCCAGTGCCAGTCCCAAGGAGGCGGGTGACATGATTACCGCCGCACCAGGCAGTGGTTCTCATTCCCCAGTGATTCCGTTACAGGATCAGCATAGGGATGATCTCTCCCTGGACGGACGCATGTCGAGCAGCTCCCAGCAGACCCATCACTCCGACGAACTGAACGTCAAGCTGCTGAATGGGTCCGTCTCCTCGAGGGGCAGCTCGCCCGGATTGGAGGCGGATGAGCCGCCGGCCACAAGGGCTTGCATTGTCCGCACCTTAAGCATTGTGAGTATGGATGATCCGGGGCAAACTAATTACACAGTCACTTCATAATAATAGTCACTTTATATGCAATCCAAAAACTGATTGTTTTCTAGTTAGAGCTTTAAAACTATTTAATCAATAAATCTTTAACTTTATTTTCAGGAAACAGCCGGCTCACCCACAGCGCCAACTGCCAATACTTTGAGCCTGATGTCGAACAGTTTAGGCCTGGCTCTCGCACCGCAATAGGTCAAAGTTCGCGGGGAGGGTCAACAGCATTTGGAAAGGGTTCAGAAGACTCCCTTTGGAGCGGTGTTATTTGTGCTATCGTATGGCGATACAAGTGCAATTTCTTCAGTATTTTTATAACAGACTAACCTTGGAGGGAGCTAATAAGTTCGAAGGAGAAAAAGAACGAATAACGTAAATTACAGCAAACATATCATTTTTAATTAGCCATAGATATGAAATACGAGCTGCTATAGTATATATAGTGTACTGCGTACTATATATATCAATTACAGACATGTGTACGTTTATATGTAATGTATTTGTATTTGTATTTGTAATTGTAATTGTAACTGCAAAACGCCTTTGTGTTTGTGTTGTTTGCATGTCCTTTGGGTTTAGCGTTTCAAACGTAAGTGTATTTATTTGGGTTTCAAAACTGCATAAGTGAACGTATAGGTAAAATTATGGAAAGCTTAAACTGTCATCGCCTGTCGGCGGTGCAAATTGAACGGTAATCGAGCTTTGTATATAGTTAATACCAATAATATGGATACAAATTACGGAATTATAAGATCATTGTTATTAACCAGACACAATCGTCTGGTGCTGGCTTTAACCGATGTTTATATATTTTGGATATAATTTACGAAACAAATTAATCGTAGTTGGTACCAAATTAGCCCACGCAAATTGTATATCAAAAGTAGCATAGTGACAACAGGTGTTTCAAAAACAAATTCGGAGTAACTTGCTATACATTATCTAGAATCATAATCAAATATGCGTAATATTAATAGCGACTATATTCTGTAATAACTATATCAAAAGTAGCGGCTATGTAAATAGGTTAATCAACGTATTATGTACTTACCAAGCAAACCAATTTGTAAACAGTAACAACATTCAATTCAATGTCCTCCAGCTAAAGCATATAAACCAACAAATGAAATGTATTATGCTAAATGAGAATACCAAATATATATATAAAGATATATATATACAAATATATAATTGATTGAGCCTTTCAATGGTTTGGTGGGCAATGGGTGGCTAAACTAAAGTGATTTTCCCAAGTCAAGTCACTTTTCCCTAGTTGAATTTCGGGCGACGCATCTGAAATTCTATTTTGCAGCTCATTAAAATAAATGATCGCCAGACAGAAACGAGAAGTGTGTAAATGTTTACGGCTGGCACAAGGAACAGGTAACAGGTAACAACGGCAAGTGCAAGGACAATGCCAACATTGTTGAAGGCACAGCCTCGCAATAATGAAAAGTTCCCCCCAACAAAGGGGACCCATTTTCCGCGTTGTTTTGGCGCCGTTTTCCAGGACCTCCGAAAAATTTAGACACAATGCCCCACGAATGCAGTTCACTTTATTAAAATGCGCAACCAAAATGGTCGGCATCGTGTTGCGCCGTATTGCTCCTGTCGCGGCTTCCCCTTTGTTGTGTCCTTGCCGCTGGCCACTGCACTTCTTGCTTGTACTCTCATTAAAGGGTAGTTAGACTTGGCCAAACATTTTACAGAATGCTTAATTAAATGTTCGAAAATTTGTTTATTTTTTTAGGCAAGAACAACAACTAAATTTTAATTTATGGGTTTATAATCTTAATTGAAATGTTTACATAATATAAATATTTAATTTAATTTGTTTATTACTAATAAATTTAATAAATAACAGTCGAAGTATGAGTTCGAGCGTAAGTCAGGCTTTCAAGTAAATAATAGCCATTTTAGTACCAACCATTTTTATTTAGATAGAGCATTTTCTAGTCGCTGTTCGCCATGTTCAAGCACCGCCATTGTTTAGCCGTGTTTAACGTGAGGATTTGACTCGACATTGTCGGCGTCTGCAGCCGTTTGCCGTTTTGTTTCGAGGTCGAGTTAAGCGCCTGCAGTCAAGTGGCCGGGATTTAAAATGCATAAGCCCGCGTGGCCGGAAAGTAGCCGTTTTCAATTTGGCCATGGCCATATGCGGCTGCACCTGTCGCGGTGGCTAGTTGCAGGCGAGGATGTGGCGCTGGTGACCCGGGGCTTGGTGAGCTTCAAGTGCGCACTGGCTAATTAGAATGCCTCGCCTAGTGCAGGCTCAAAGGTAACATTTAGCCGGGCATTGGGTCAGAGTTGACAATTACGTTAGCTGCAGGTGAGGAAGGAGGTTGGCCAGTCTCTGGGTTTCTTTAACCCCCACGGGGATTCCGGTGCTCCAGGGCGAGCTTGCAAATTACGCCAGCTTAGCGACATGAAGTAATTGAAACGCCACCGAAAACGCCACCTACCCACGCCGAAAATTCGTGGAAAAGTATGCGTGCCGCGTTGGCGATCCGTCGGGACTGTCCTCCACCCGGTTCCATCCCAGGACGGCAGCCGCACCCTGCACCCGTACGGATGGGTATATAAAAGCCGGAGTCTTGCGTGCGCACCGCTGACTTAGTCAACGCATCTCCAGCACGCCGGACCGGATGTCGACGGACAGCACACAACCCCATACGCCCAGCCATGAGGTGGCGGTACGTCCGCCGCCCTGTGCCGTTTCCAACCAGTGGAAACGGGCTGCACTGATGGCCCGGATGGCTCCGGCATTCCGGGAGACCGTATCCGATGACAGCGAGGACGAAGTGGACACCAAGAAGCAGATCAAATACGGCAGCGGCTTCCAGGCGGCCAAGGCCATCATACACGAGTACTGCGACTATACGACCATCCATGGCATCCGGTATCTGGGCGAGAAGAAGAGACCGCTCTTGGAGCGCCTCTTCTGGATCAGTGTCCTGGTGCTATCGGTTTTCACCTGCGTTAAGCTGACCTTAAATATCTGGGACAAGTGGAACAACAATCCGGTGATTGTCAGCTTCGCCGAGAAATCCACTCCGGTGTGGCAAATCCCATTTCCCGCCGTCACAGTTTGTCCGGAGACTAAAACGCGTCGTGAGATATTCAATTTTACGGATTCGTATCACCAAGTGCGTGATTTTCAGACTAATGTCAGCGGCATTGTGGACCTCACCGATAAGCAGTAAGTTATTGTGCTTTTCACACCTAAAAACGAATGTTTATTAGGGTAAATTTGTCAACAGAAAGGGATTATATGGCGCTGTGTCGCAGGTTTGCGAGCCACATTTGCATGATGTAACACTGGGTAATAAAACCCGGAGGGGCATGGAAATCATTGACGCCCTAACTGAAGTATCCCCCCATTTCGATGACACCTATCTAAACTGTAAGTGGCGTAACTCTCCGGTTAAATGCAGTGATATTTTCCACAAATTTGTGACGGAGGATGGCGTTTGCTTCAGTTTCAATTCACTCAGTCCAGCGGAGATTTTCCGAGCGGAAGGGTAAGCTTGGACATCAAGTTTATGATAAACTCAAATTCGAAGACTGGAGCTCTGTTGCAGTATTATTCCCGACTTTATATTCCGCGAGGAGAACCGACTATCCATGGACTGGAATGTGGAGGATGGTTATAGCGCCAGTGCGGATACATCTCCCTATCCAAATCGAGTTTTGGGTCCCGGAGCTCGAGCTGGTTTATATCTGTTCATGGGTGGTGCGGAGATTGATTTCGATGACATGTGTCGTGGTCCAGTTCAGGGCTTCAAGGTAAAATCTATTATGTTTGCTATAGTTGTTCAAGGAGAATCCTCTTAGATTTTATTACACACACCTGGCGATGTGGCCCAAGTGTCCAAGCAGTACTTCCGCATACCGTTCGACCAGGAAGTGCTCATATCCATTCGTCCCAAGATCATTACCACTTCGGATGGTCTGAAGCACTACGAACCCAATCGTCGGCAGTGCTATTTCCAGAAGGAAAGGGAATTACGTTACTTCAATATCTACTCGCAGAGTAATTGCGAATTGGAGTGCTTGGCCAACTTCACGTTGACCAAATGTGGCTGTGTTAAGTTCTCCATGCCACGTAAGTTTTAGCCCAGTATCGTCCATTGGGACTTAATTAACCAGTTTTGTTTCAGGTAATGTTAATATGCCCGTGTGTGGTGACGCCAGCTTGAAGTGCTATAACCAAGCCGAGGATGAGCTGCTGCTCAGGGAATTCACCCAGGGTTTGGTTAACGCAGGAGAGAATACTCGGGGAGAAACCGAGTGCAACTGCCTTCCATCGTGTACTTCTATTGCCTACGAGGCTGAGATCTCCCAGGCTGATTTTGACTATAAGACAGTAATTAATACTGATTCTCCGGAGGGAAAGGAGGAGCAAGCTAAGAGGCAAGGGTAAGTCAGACAAGAAACTCCTCTTAAAAACGTGATATATGTGTATTACCTAATCCAATATCTAACATCTTTTCTTAAAAAATCCATTTGACAGAATGAAGATGTCCCGCGTGTCCATCTTTTTCAAGGAGGCCCAGTTCCTCACCTCTCGGCGCTCAGAGCTCTATGGTACCACCGACTTTCTTGCCAATTGTGGTGGCTTACTTGGCCTCTTCATGGGCGTCTCCATGCTGAGCATAGTGGAACTGATCTATTTCTGCACCGTGCGCCTCATCTCGAACCTGAGGATGCGCCGCAAAACCCGCAAGGAACTGCTGAAGGCGGTCAACAAGGATGCCTAATCGAAGGACCTCCCGTACGGCCCATAAATAATTCCCAGTTTCCCAGTGAATCCAGCTGAACTGGAAGCCAAAGTTGAGCTGACTCTGCTGCTCTGTGTTTGTTCTGCGTTAAATGTTAAATCTGCAAACAATGAAAATAAAGTTGTACTCAGCACTAGACGGCAAATGCAGTGTTCTATCCGTTCCGATACGACCCGCATCCTGCCAAATCTTCTCTGTGCCTCTGTATGTGTGTGTAAGTCTGTGTGCATTTGAAATGGAATCAATTATTTTATTGTGTGATTTGCTGCTGCCTTCGATGCGATGCAATGCGATTCGATTTCGAAAGTCAATAGACAACGTCGTCGAAGAGTCGTGGACAAAGTCAAAGGGGAGCTACGCATCTCAACTTCCAGCTCATATGTTATGCAGGGCCAATCCTTTGATTCCGACCAAGTATATCCGAATGTATTCTGATCCCAGGAGTATGGGAGGCATGGGGCATGGGATACCTTGGCTGGGCAAACACTGAGGCAATCCCGGCACTCCTTCGTTCAAGTTGTGCGTGCGGCTCTAATGGAAATCCAATTGAATTAAGTTAATTATGTTGGCAAATATTTAAACAATAGCAGCAATTTATGCACACCCAACCCGGTGACTTCCCATCCTGCAGGCGCTGCAAAGTAGGCTTTAAAACGTTGCCATGCACTGGCTGTCATTTTGTTTAATTCAATTGGCTGTGTGCATTATGTACGCCACGTACATTTTCCACCAAATTGTTGCGCAACAGTTGTGCGGGCCATGAAGCGTCTGAATTTTGCCGCGGAGTTCATTACGGCAACAAGTGTCGAAATGTGTCGAAATATTGCAAATAAAGTTGACACATTTGCATATGCCTAATAAAATTTTCATGCCCACACACGGCGGAGTGCATCGCACATTGCACATCGGGCACGAAATCGCAGTCCACATCCGTGTCCGCACTTTGGCACTTTCCATCTCCACCGGCTGCTTTTCGCCTTTTGTGGGCCACTTTTTACTTTCCGTGCCTGCCAATTTGATTCACATATAAAAATGAATTTATGACAATTTCCGGCTGATGGCTGCCAAGGCTGTCTCGAGGGCTTTATTGATTTCACACAAAGCGAGGGTGGATAGCAAAATATTGAAATGATTCTTAAGAGCATTGGTTGTTGTATGGATAAGACTCACAATACTACTTCATTTCGCAAAACTTAAAATGCCCAGACTTGAATTAATTTATACTTTTTTCTTTTGTCAAGTTTCCCTTTTGTCATTTCTTCCACCGAATCTCGTTGAAAGGACGAAACTCTTATTTTACACAAGTATCTTCGTTGGGACATTGAGACTGTATTATATTCTCGTTTCAGTCGCCAATAATGTGACATTGACTATTAAGCAGTAAAACCTACTCAAAGTCGGGGCAGGCAGTGTCAGTAATCAATTTGCAAGTAATTTCTGCTCGGTTCCGGTTGAGTTTTCCTCCCTTTGTGATGGCGGACATGAATAAGTCCGGGATAACATGACACTTGACATTGAGCCGGAGGTCGGCGGGGAATCGTGCACTCGCGAGCAATATCAATAAAAAGTTTTCTTCGCTTTTTGCAGAAATTGCACGCAAAAAAAAGTACAAATTGTAATTAAACTTTTGCACAATGCAACTCAAACTGTCCGCAGTGTCTGGCAGCAGCAACAAAAAGCCATCAGCTGCATAGCAACAACCAATAACAAAGTGCAAGACGTGCTGCATTTGGCCAACCGTTTGATTTGCTCGGCGGTGCTTTGAATTTCCGGTTTCCAGTTTCCGGTTTAGGAACCCACAGCGAAAATAACACAACCAGCGAATATCAAATAATATTAGATATACATGATTGGATTCTAACGTGTTATTTATTCTCAATCTCAATGAACAGTCGTTTAGCATATGACCAAAAAAAAAGGATATTGAGAAATTCGTGGAAATCACATTTAATTTAGATTTTTGACATTTTTGAGAACATTTTTTAAGTAAACAGACGTATAAAATATAACTAACTACTCTCGAAAAACTTTTAAAAATGTATGAAAATAGGATTTTTAGACATTTGCAATAAGCTCTTCCTCAGTTTGAACTGCACTGTTCACCACTTTACAATCTACGGCCCAAAAGGATGAGGAAGTGGCCGCCAGGCAGCCATGTTTGTTTGTATTTATGTCGGTTTGCCGAGCAACGTTTTGCGGCATTCAGACATTCAAATGCAGAGTGACTACAGCACGCGGCTGTCACGTCAAGTGGTGGCCCACCTGGAGGGTATCCGATCGGATAGGATTGGATTGGAGGGGACTGGAGTGGAAGGGATGACGACTGCTGCCTAGAACTGATTGCTTAAGCGGAAATGACTTGAATGCCTTCGCTATCGCCGCGTCACACGGGGCGTATGTGGAATTTCGCACTCGATTGCCTTGGAGGCGAAGTTTTGTGTAACGCGATTAGCGGTTTGCGCTCAACGTTGTTTTGTTTGCTTTTGTGCCCAAGTCGTGGAAAGTCCTGTGGAGCAACACCTCAGCCCGGGAACTGGAAGAACCGAAACACCGGCATCGATTGCAGTAATTGCAGTTGTAGCGCGTCTAAAACTTTAACCGGAGTTGGAAAAGTCATTAAAAACTTGCTCCCAACTTTGGATACGAATTAGAATTTTTGATTAAATTGCTTGCCAGGCGGGATTCTTGGCAATTTACTGCGACAAGATGGGACGAGACAATTAATGAAAAATGCATAAGCCAAATGGCGAATCAATGTATATCGTGACACCAATTGCGAATTAACACCCTCATATACTCCCATACATACTTATGCATGTGGCATCATTGTCACGCCGGATTCGCTGCGGCATTGGCACTTGTATTTGGCATTTGTATGCAAACCGCGCACTAAATTAGATTCTTTTTTACTGCAGCCACATCGTCCGCTTGATGATGAGGCGACGACAGGGTCTCCGGGTGTATTTTCCCGCTTTTCCAGCTTTTCCCGCTTGTGGCGATAAAATGCGTAAGCTCGTTAAAATTGCACGCGACGCGCCTCTTATAATAATGGCAATCGATGGCTGACTGAGGATGCCGGTTAGCTGAAGGATATTGATGGTGCGACATATTGATTTGGCTCTGCAGGATTCCCCATGCGGTTCATGGTGAATCCGAGAGTGGAGCAAAGTAAACATAAAATCCTTGATGGTAAGTGAGTAGCATAAAATAAATAGAATTTGCAGGTCTTGAGCTTGCAACCTGTTGTAGTTTATGATCTCTCGAATAAAAATTAAGTTTTATAGATATTTCTATGGTTCTCACACTATTCTACGAATATATTCCATTTGTAAAATCTGCAACGGACATTCTGTATGTAAAATTCCATATCTAATCCCATTTCTAAGGTCTAAACAATTGAAACCGGAGTCCTTACACGCCCATTCATATTCAGTTTTATAATTGCTTTTGCCGGGGACCAGGCCCGAAAAATCTGCACCCAGAGAAAATTATTTGAATTAAATTCACTGGCGCAAGTTCTCGAGCTTATTATGCATTACCTAATGAAAACTGGGCCAGGACCAAGGACCCAGGAACCGAGGAACAGAACTGGCAGCCGCGTAAGCAAATAATAAATAAATAAATAAACGAAAAGCGCAAATAACATTTGAGAGCCAGATTTAATTTCTAACGTTGAGTGCGCATATTAAAACAGTGAGGATGGGATGAGTGTGCCGCTGGAGGATGGTGGTGATTGTGGTGGCCCGGGGATTTTCCGGGTGAAAAACAAGGGGAGGCGGCAGCAGACAAAAGGCGGAGGAAAACCTTGCTGCGAGCAACAAACAAAGATGATGCGGATATCACTGAGCTCGGTCTGGTGTGTCGGAGTCTGTGGATATTATATGGAAGTGGATATGGAAGTGCAGCGGAAATGCGGGATTCCGGGACTATGGCCACCCCCGAACCCAAAGACTGCTGGGCCTGGGGATATAAAAATAAACAATCAAAGCGGGCGGCAGAAGGCGTAATAGAAGTTGGCGTGAGTAAACAATGAATTACGGAATCATGAAAGCAAATTGACTTTAATGCAAAAATCAAATATTTACACAGCGCGGATGCGGGACAAGGACAGTCGTTGCGGCGTTGAATGGTTAGAGGGAAAGAGGAGGCAATGCAATTGCAATTCCCCGGCGAAAGAGACGGCAATAGACAGCAGACCCAGAGACAAAAGGCAAACAAATAGACAGACAAAACCCGAATGGAAGAAGCAACGCATACAAATCGAGGTTATGTTAGACGTCCTGGCTGCAAACTCTTTCCGCTCTTTCCCAAAATTTGTTTCGGCACTTAAATGCCAATGCACACAAGCTCGGAAAACACACTCATATGCAAGTTTGAATGGAGTTACACAGGAAAAAAATCGACATAAGTTTGTCTTGGAACTTGGAAAACATATAAGCGTGTACAAAAATGGTAAAGCTGTTTCGAAAGCTCAAGAACAAAGCTAATTCGAAAGCTAATATGAAATGTTATCGTAATAGGTTTTATCCTAATTCTAAGTTACATGTAAAGTTGGCTAAAATAGATTTTTCTCTCTGCATAAAAAGCAAGAAATTTCTTTAGGGTCGAGGGTCAAAAGGGGTTTAAACTGCGGGTCAGCTTTTGTGCGGCATTGGATTGGTCTGCGGCGTTTCCGGTTTTCGAGTATACGTTATTAGCTCACTGGGCGTGGATGCGGTCCAGTAGGGTCTGAATTTTACGATTTCATTCATTTTTGTGGCTGCCATTTGGCGCCGCAAAATATGCAACTAAATTTTATTTGCAGAAATAAGAGCTCAAGACCTTGGCTGGCATAAAAATAATATTGGGCAATGCCTTGGAAGTAAGTGTGAAAAATACTTGAAGGCATTCGTTCCAAAGAATTTATCAATTAAAATAGTAGCTGAAAAACACAGCACCCGTGTAATAAAGCACGTAACAGAGTAAAAAAAAGAAAAAAAACAAACCGAATAGAGTGTGGTAAAATTGGGTGAAAGCGGAAACATCACACAAATCTGAAAACCATAAAAGTGTCGCTTTCAATTGTTACCCCAACTTCGCAACTACAGGCGACAATCGAAGCCAACAAGTGAAATTGAAACGTTCAATGGATAGTGCGGATTGCCTGAAAGGATGCATGTGGGCAGAGGGGCATGGAAAGGAAGCAGGATGGATGAGGGTGCTCTAGAAGCTCACAGGCACAAATTGATGATGATGTAGTGTGTGTGCCTGCAACTGTGTGGCAGGATGCTCAGCGAGATTTTTTATGCATCCTGACATGGGGTTTGCGAATTTATAGATGGAGTTCAGGGCCTTAAAAATTATTTATGCATTAAATATTAACTTATTTTTGGAAAGAATAAAATTAAAATTATATTAAAAATATGAATTTTCACTTTTGATAGAGTAGCACAAATCCCCAGTGATTTTTATTCCAATACTTTATTACTTTCTCAGCTCAACTGAGAATGATGCCAGCGATGATTGACACCACGCCCGGCAATAAATTTTTAATTTTCAATGCTCCCCGATAGACTGGGTCTCTGATGGACCCCTGTCCACATCCTTGCCTCCCAGTGAGCTTGTTAAATTCAAATTAGAACGATGCCAGGAGCTGCGCTCTATGCGAGAAGTTGCCGCTGACAGCGAAGATAAATGACACAGAACTGCGATCGCAACAAATTAACCTTGTTAGAGGCTGCAGCACAGGCAAAGGCGGGGCCAGGACATAACTCCGGAGCAGTGGTAACGGCAAGGACTCCGGCCCGAGGACACCAGTTACAAGTGTATGTAATTTTTTATCGTCTGCGACTTTCGACTCCACTCTCCCACTGACGACGACTGACTTATGAATGGCGTGTGCCAAGTTGAGTCGAGACAAAGCACTGAAAGAAATCGTATGTCCCTAAAAATAATAATATATAGTTAAAAAAATAATAAAATATTTGTGTATATATCAGAATGAAGCATATTTATATTATGCTGATACAATTAGTCTTATATTTTAAAATTAATTTATTAACGAATTTATTAAAGAAATTGTATTATATTGCATTATACTGAATGTTTCGTATGTTTTTTTTTTAAGTACCTTGAATTTGCTTCAACTGACACTGCTTTGGAGTCGATAAATCAGTTTGTGTATCAAATTGAATTCACGAGCGTGCACATGACACCAGCCCACGCACATTTATCAGCCGATTCAGGCGAATCCTGCGGAGCATGAACTTTAACTCCACCGGTTTTGGGCAACCGCAAAATTTTAATCTCAACTAAGAGCTTACAAGAAAATAAAATCCATTGCCCGTTTGCATTATAAATTATTCATTACGAAAACGCAACCGCGACACGCCCACTTTTTTTTTTGAGCCAAGTAAATGAACGCCTGCCGCCGACGGGCGCTCGTTTGCACCTAATTTGATTTTTAGTTGCTGCTCCTTTTGGTGGCGAGTCTGCGGTCGGTTCTCTTGGCATTCCATCCCCGCTGCTGCTGCTCCACCCATATGGCATTTGAAACCATCTCGCAGATCCTTGCTCACAAATACAGGCGCCCACACGAAGAAGGACTCGGCAGCGCATCCTGTTTTCTTTTCATTCATTCCGGCGCGGCTGGCTGTCGAAAAAATGTCTGTTATGTGGCTAGAGAATTTTGCAGTAATTAATGGCAACTGTTTGATTAAAAAATTCCACAGCAGCTTTTCCACATGCAGGGATGTGTACGGGTTTAGTTCTATTTTTCCCCGCCCCCAAGCCGTTTTCCATTACCAAACGCGGTCAAAAGCTGCGATGCTGAATAAATCTATGCAAATTCCAGAGATTTCTTAAAGGCCTTTTTCAAGCTGTTCAAACGTTGAATGAAGCAAAGAAGTACAAATTTATGAAAATAAATAATAATATTTGTTTATATAACACTTGAGAACAATGTCAATTGGATTACCATTTGCAAAATTTCAATGTTGATTTTTTGATTTTAATCTGGGCTATAATGTGCATTTGCTCAACTCGTGTACTCAAAATCATTCTTTTGGCATTCATACATCTTGCCGCAGTGAGTTAAATAGTAACCCGATTATATAAAATTACTGTATACGCACTTTTTAAGGGATTTAATGCCGCACAAATAGCAAAAGATATTACTTTGCTGGATAAACTGGTGGGTCACCATCATGTTATACTTACTATAAGTCTAGCACTATGTGTTATTATACTAGTTGTTCTCATAGTTGCCATTTTTGCTGCGATTTGTCATCATATATTGGCTTTAAACGTGGTGCGTATTTTTAATTATTCAAAATTATTGTTTTCAAAATATTTTACAACTTTTTCAGACGCTTGTTTTCTTGATTTTTAAGTGTGTAGCAAAGGGTATTATAGTCATCGTTTGTACTTTAACCGCAGAAACAGGTATTGAAAATACTGCCACCCATTTATGGTTCTTTCTATGCTGGAAATTCACGGTACGTATTTCATTTAATTGGATTAGTAATTATATAATAATAATTTACTCAAAACAGTGTTGCTGTATGGTCTTTAATCTATTCTTTTATATTCGGCTAACAGAGAATTCAAGACAAGCTGACTAATTCTTATAAAGGGAATTGATTGTGGTAAGGTTTTGTAAAACTTATAAACTTAGAAAATTCAAAAAATTTTTAACACACATTTGTTTTAGTTCTACGAAGGATATATTTTCAAATTGTATTTTGACAGGATGTGCTTTTGCCCTACACTTGGTCTCAAAATTGGACTTTTGCTTATAATACCTATAACGGCAGTAAGTTGGATGCTAATTTGATTGATTAACAAATTCATTATTCATTTGGCAGGGAATTAATGGTGCTCAAATAGCCAAAGATGTTTCTATGTGGAATTTATTACAGGGATACCATTATATTATGCTTATTATAAGTTTATCCGTTTCCATAGTTATACTGGCGACTCTAGTTCTTTTAGTCTATGCGGCGATCTGTGATAAAATTCGAATTCTAAAAGTGGTTGGTTAGCATGAGGTTTTACAAAAATCTTTAAGATGAATTCTTGGTGTCATTTTTAGATGATCTTTGTTTATGTAGCAATCGTCGTGGTGAAACTGATAATTCTGTTCGTGTGCATAAGTACTGAATTGAATCCTGACAAGACGGCAGCTCATCCCATATTTATGGTTTGCTGGCTCCTTACGGTATGGTTATACATATATAAATTATTAATTATATAAATATATCTTACCCAAGTTTTTCTGCCAACTGAATAGTTCTTATGTATGGCCGCTATAATACTATACTGGCTTCGGCTACATGACCTTGCCAACGAAGACTATTAAAGTGGAATTATTGCATTGAAATGAGAAAAAGCTAGTTGAATTCGCAAATTATAATGGCCATCTTTTGGGTATTGAAAAACATAGTATCGCTAATTGTGAACCGAATAAATTCTGTTTTTTTAAAGCAGTCATACCATCGAAAGCAGTGTCATTTTAGGTCAATAATATATATTCGTATTTTTCGGAAAAGTATGGTGGATAATGAGGAAACAGGAGTCATTCAGAGATTACTCAGCGTTGGGAAGCTACAGATCTACAAGTACATAATCTACTTTGTGTGGGTGGTCAATTTCGTAGGTACTATCATGGAAGCCAAGAAAAAGCCACTACAAAGGTGTTCCCACCCACAGATATTCACCTGTGCGGATGTTTACATATATTATTTCATACTGAAGGACCACATGGGCTGCTGGAATTGTTTGTTCAGGTCCTACATGATAATCGCTCTAACCGTAAATGTCCTAATGGTTCCGCTGCTGATCGTCGGTTTTATCTTCATATATTCGAATTTATCCGGCGAAATACGCATTGTAATTGTTTGTAAACATTATTTTTGAAAACACAGCGATTGCCTAGATTATATTTCACTTTTGCAGTATGCCACAGTACTCTTCCTAGCAACATGGTTGCAAATGATGTTGACTATTCTGTTTGCACAGCAGTATCAAATTGTTGGAGATGTACTTCGAATATGGATGAATCACAAGAGTTTGGAATTCTACGAAAGGCGTGTAAGATATTAATATTAGTTAAGTAGTAAAGTTAAACACTTAGTTTGTTAAAAGTGCCAGTGCTGCGGCGTTTTGGGACCTGACGACTACAAGTTGGGCGATCTGAAAATCCCAAAATCCTGTTACAAGAATGGCAGTAAAATGGAGGAGGACCTGTACCGATCAGGCTGCTCCACGCACTCCATAAAACCCTCGTCGCCCATCATCCAGGTGATCTCCTTCGTAATTCAGGTGAGTAGTGATCGGATGCTTCGAATTCAGTCGCTAAAAACCATTTTAGTATGTTTTAGTCATATGCATTAAGGTATTCCTCATTATCCTGCTAAGGAGCAAGACCCAACGCACAAGTATGTGGTCTGAGCGACGCACCGAAATGTTTGGTAGTGTGAAAAATTGACTTAAAGTTCTATTCGGATTTGGGAAGCAATCCTAAAGAACATCTCAGAACTTTGGGGCTATTTTCCAAGATTGCATGGAACTTAAGCAGCAGATTTTCATGTGAATTGCAGTTTTGGGTGCGGTTTTGAATTCACATTGCCCCGGCCATGAGTATTGGCATTCTGGCGGACGAGACAAATTGGATGCTGCTGGCCATCGTCATATTTCACGGACTGCAATCAATAACGATAAACACTTGAGTCGCAAATCCAATGTCCAGAATCCTGTCCAACAACGGCATGCATATGGATGAGCCAATAAAGAAATCAACAAAGCATGTCGGGCGATTGAAAAAGTATTGCAAATACCCCGGATAGCCGGGGATTCGGACACGGAATTGGACTCCAATCCGGACAATATGCAAATGCAGCTAAGCAGAAAATATTCAAGGACGATCCAGCCCCTCCACCAAACGCTCAAGTTTATATATTCATTTTGTGTCCCTCGTCCCGCGCATAAATTTTATTGTTGTCAACATTAAATTCTAGTCGTGAAAAACAATTTTGCAGCATTTGAAAATCCATAAAATATGCATACGAAATTGTCCGCCGGAACGACCAACTTTATGGCTAAATAGTTTGCTCCGGCCCACATCGTTAATGCCTTTTTTATGCGTGTGTTTGGGTGTTGGGTAAACTTTTTAGCCGCCATAACAATAACGGCAGCAAAAGCAACCACACTTTGGTCAAGCTGCTGAAATATCCAGTGCAAAGTTCATAGATAGAAGGGGATACAAAGACGGAGTCGCAGGCCAAAAGGGTCATGTGGCTCATTAAACTTTGGCTAACAATTTTTTGTTGCACCCCTCCAACCGACAAAGACAAACAGAAAGTTTTGCACTAAATATTTGCGCCCTCGCAAAAAAAAATTCAGAGTTGAACTAGGAAAACAGAATAAAAAGGGTTTTTGAGGTGAGTGGCCATGGCTTCCAGGGATTTGGAATGGTTACAACATTTCTTGGCACACATACGCCCCATTAAACGCTAGACAAATGAAATGCTAAGGGCTAGAAAAAGGGTGAAAGTGTTGCTTTAAATTTATGTTATTAAATTGTTTTATATGGGAATTCTTCAGAATTCGATTTATGACTGACCTCCTATAAAATGTTTAATCTTAAATTATTTGCTTACTTGGACACCCTTTTTACCTTTGCAGCCCATCTTCCCTATTGTAATTACAAGAATTCGAGCTTGATTCAGTTATAAACGGACTTTATTTCGTACAGACAATTCAACAAAGTGTCAACAAAAGATGGGATGACCTGACCTAGTATCCCCAGTGGGATCCGAATCCATCGAAGCTAGCGTGGGCAACCACGGCGGCGGGCGAGTACTTCACATAGGCGGCGGGAGCGGCAGCCACCAGAGGAGCAGGAGCATGGTAAACTGGAGCAGGAGCGGAGTACACGGTCTTGGCCACGACTGGAGCAGGAGCGGCGTAGACTGGAGCTGGGGCGGCGTAGACAGCCTTGGCGACGGGAGCAGAGTACACGGTCTTGGCCACAACTGGAGCTGGAGCAGCGTAGACCTGAGCAGGAGCGGAGTAGACAGTCTTAGCCACGACCGGAGCAGGAGCAGCGGCGTAGAAGGACTTGGTGATCACGGGAGCAGGTGCGGAGTACAGGGTCTTGGGGGTGTAGACATTGTTGGTGATGCGGGAGTCCACCTTGCTGACACTGGAGTAGGGGGTGACTACGTTCTTGGAGTAGGTGGACACAGTGCCGCCGAAGGAGCGCACCACATTCTGCTGGGTGGTTCCCACGGCATCGTAGTGTGGCTGAGCCACCTTGGCCACCACGGGAATGGAGGCAGCGGCATAGGTGGTGGCCGGAGCCAGGAAGCCAGCACTGGCCACACCCACCAGAGCGCAGAAGGACAACAGGACGTACTTGAATGCCATGGCTAAGATTGGATTAATTGACAATTAAAAATTGAACACTTAAGCTGATGTTTGTAGTGAGCTGCGGTGGCTACTGATGCTAAACTCTTGGCAAGCGACTGTTTTTATAGCCAAAACTCGCATATGGCTTGCCAAATTTCACGGCCAACTCGCAAATTATAGTGTGTTCGTATGACAGATTGACTTAGGCCTAAGCTCACCACAAAAAAAAAAAGGAGAAAAAAAAACTGGTTCAATGGGTCGACAAATGACTGTGCTCTTTTCTCTCCCTCTTTCCGTGCTCCGTCTCTGTCTTAATTGGAGGCCAGCTCAAGTGCCCCACACCCCAAATGCGAAATGTATCAGGAAAGTGAATTATTTTGAATACTCGTACTATCAGCAGCTCATAAATTTTCCAGCGATGTAGTGGGGGCAAACTTTTATTTTCCCGCCGTGTTTTTCCATTAAATTGAGTTCCACTCGAGCAGCAAATATGAAGCCACCCCTCAATAAGGGGATGTTCCTTAGCTCCTTGTTGCTGTCAACTTTATCAGCAGGGGTGTCAGTGGTTCTTTTCTTTTCGGAGTGGTGGCAGAGTCAGTTGTTTATGATTTTTGTTTGTTTTCATTCCAAGGGGAAGCCGAGAAGTTTTTGTGCCCTTCCAGAAGGAAGATCTCAATTGAAATTAATGATCGGCAGTCGGAAAGTTTTGGTGCGTCCTAAATAGCTGTTCAAGAAAGATACAATATGCATATCATAGTATAAAGTTCCAATATGGATTGGCCATAAATTTAATATTATTTATAGATATATTATAATTCATTGAAAACATCCATGTTATTCACACTACGCATAGAGCACCTACCACTTCGTTCTGTTTGCTTTCCTCCACTCTTGATGTTTTTCTTTTGTTTCGGCCAAGTTTGGAAAATGAATTTTCCTGCTCTGCTGCTCACGGGCGCATGATGAATATTTATTGAAATTACCAAAGTTGACGCTACTCCAAATTGAATTGTGTTGCCAACTTGGGATGCTTCTTACTGCCACAAATTCTGCGCTCTTTTTCCTTCTTCTATTGGCGCACATGTTTTTTTATTTTTTGGTTTTTGTTTTTGGCAAATTGTTATTAATTTTACACTGGGGGCCCTGCAGCCTTTTTTTGCCCCACAACGAAACCTAATTACCGCGTTTAATGCATGCCTGCAAATTGGCTTTCAAGCGGTTACGCAGGTGAACTGCCATCGCATTGTGGGCAGTTCAAATTACCAAAAATCACCAGAAAACCAACCAAAAACTAACAGAAACTGGCACGCGTCCCATGCGTATAAAAGCCGCAACATTTTGGCCAAATCAGCATCAGTCGCAGCCCAACCAGCCTGCTTTCAACTTCACTCGAGCAAACCGTCCAGTCATCCACGTACTCCAACATGGCTTTCCGCTACCTCATCTCTCTGTGCGCCCTGGTGGCCTGCGCCAATGCTGGTCTCCTGGCCAGCCATGTGGCCATTGCCAATCCGTCGGTGGATGCCGTCGCCTCCACTCAGCAGAATGTGGTGAGGTCCTTTGCCGGCACTGTTTCCAGCTACTCGAAGGCGGTGGACACCCCGTACTCCAGTGTGAGGAAGAGCGACACTAGGATCCAGAACAATGTCTACACTCCTGCTATTAAGACGACCACTTATGGTTCTGCTCCTCTGTACACTCAGGCTACTCCCATTGTGTCCAAGACTCTGGTCCATGCTCCAGCTCCCGTTGTTGAGAAGACTGTGTACGCTGCTGCTCCAGCTCCAGTTCTGGCCAAGACTGTTTACTCCGCTCCTGCTCCAGTTGTGGCCAAGCACGTTTATTCCGCTCCAGCTCAGGTTTATGCTGCTGCCGCCCCAGTTGTGGCCAAGACCGTGTACTCTGCTCCTGCTCCAGTTTATTCTGCTCCTGCTCCAGTTTATGCTGCTCCCGCTCCAGTTGTAGCCAAGACCGTGTACTCCGCACCAGCTCCGGTTCTGCCCAAGACCGTGTACTCTGCTCCCGCTCCAGTTTATGCTGCTTCCGCCCCGGTTGTGGCCAAGACTGTGTCCTATGCCGCCCCACTGGCCACCACCAATGTGAACCATGGACCCGCTGCCACCACCTACACCCACAATGCTCCAGCTCTGGGCGTCTCCAGCTATGGAAGCTCCCAGACGGTTCACTATTCCCCCGCCGAGAGTGTGTCGCACATGAGCTTCGATGGATTCGGAACCCACTGGGGTTTCTAAATAAGTCTTGGCCTTTGGGCTTAAGCAATTGTTAATGTTTGGTGGTCAATAAAGACGGAGATCGATTGTTGCAAATTAAACATGAGCCGAGTAAAGTAGACCTTCTGGGTGAACAATGGGCCAAACTGGTTTCTGCCAATTCATCGTTATGCGTTGGCCTTCTATGAGGTCTTACCTTAAGTGCTGAGGAGGTGGGCGTGGTAGTAAGCGGCTTTGTGATAAGCTGCGGGGGCGTGGCATGTCGTGTTTTATGGCTCTTTAATTGGATTTCATATTTTTCGCACACCTTTCCCCCAAAAGCGAACCTCTGGCCGGCCCACTTGTGCACTTGTTATAATTATTGTCAGTTAATTAACGGATATTTATGCTCGCATAACCGCAACTCCGCATAAATGGCTTATACCCTTCCCCCCCAAGCTTAACATTGACATCTTGGCTCAGAGTGGCTGTGGATAGATATGTGGTACATTAATGGGTAACAGTTAAATGGGTTCAATTGGAACCATTGACAGGCGGCCAAGAGGTAGAGTTTAATAGACCGAATGCGTGTTTTGACAGTGATATTTTAACGGGATTTCTTGAACAGCGATCGAGTTGCGTAATGAAAGGTAAGTGATAGAGAGAGTGAGGTAATAGATAAAAAGACACGAAAGTAATTAAATATATGGATCAACTCTTAATAAGCATTAACTTATGCTTCATGAACTTATGAACTTGTAAATCAATAAGTCATCTACTACTATTACTATTGATGAATAATAAACTACATTTTGTTATTCTAAACTGCTCTTAAAATTCGTTTAAGATTTTCTCAAAAATAAGGCAAAATGTTAAATTTTTGTTGAGCCTTCTAAGACATAACACTAATGAGACATGCAATCGAGCTGATTAATTCCCTCTTGGCCAATTGACAGGCCAGACAAGAACAATCAAATTAAATGAAAACGTGTCCAAAAAGAGTAGAACGAGAACCCTGTCTTGGAATTTTTGCCAGCCAAATTAGCTGCATTTATTGTTCTCGGCGGGCGCTTTGATTTGTGATTTGATTGCGCATACGCCCCGTGCCACATGCCAAAATATGCCAGATTGTCCTCGTCTGAGTTGACAATTAGTCAATAATTTATTTCAATTTCATTTCGCATGCCAAGCACACACACACACACACAAACACACCCCCTGAAAGGAAAGCCTAACTGCACTTTAATTACATTTACATTTTGGCTTGAGATTGTCGCTTTAGTTTTTGCCACAAAAACGAGACTGACAAGGGGGCAAATTGCTGGGACCATCCTGCAATTGTTGCAATGCAATTTAGGTAAGCGAATTTTCATGATTTAAATAACAGCATTATGTGTGGCAGATTGTGTGTGTGTATGTGGTTGAAAAACTGCAGACATTGTCGCTTTGCCGTTCGGTATTTTGTGTTTTGTCTGACTGGCTGGCTGTGTGTCCTGGTATAATTAAATTATGGCTGGACATAAGACGCATAATAGGTCATAAATCAAATTTACCTATCCCACGGGTCCATGCCGAGCATGACACTCCAGACGGCGTCACAGACACAGTTTCCCATAGCCAACAATGCACTGAAAGAAATGAATATTACTTTATAAGATATTATACTTGCTTAAAAGCTTGATTTGGCTTAGAGACTCCTAATTAAAACTAAAATTGAACTAAGAAACATCCTGTTCAGATCCTTTTTAAACTTTACATTTTATTCTGTGGTAATTTTCTTCCGTGGAACAAGGACACATTGTGTACTGGTCATTTTTCCCTCATTTTGATGGACATTATGACGACTCTGTCTCGGCACACAATTAGACAATTGATGCATCTGCTATGGCTGTTGTGCCCGTCCCGCCCGTTTGAATTTACATTTGTGCCAGCATTTCAATTGCAACTTTGACTCCGCCGAACCACAAAAGGGCCGTCCCATGGTCCGGATTCTGTTTTCCTAACTGCGACTATAACTGCCGGACTGTGACTGCAGTTAATGTGTCCTTCTGTCAGAACCAGCCACACTTTGAATGCATTGCATTTGAAACGTTTTCAAAGGCACAACACAGGAATTTGTTGCCTTATTTTCGGCCTACTGTGTTCTAGGCACTTTTCTATTTTCCTGACCATTAATGCTTTTAATATTAAATGAGTTTTTTAATCACTGATGCTGCATTGCAAAAGTAGAAGAGAGAAAACCGACCCCAGATCGCGATATGTCATAGAAGTAGACAAAGAGGATACCCTCCCTCTTATCTATACCATTTTTATGCCACCCAACTGGTGGGTGTATTAAAATTTAATGTTTTCTATTTGCCCCACGAGGCGAAACAAACAAGTGCAGCTGGGGGGAAGACAAAAGCAACTTTAAGGTCGCTTTTTTTCTGTTGATTTATCATCACTTTATGCAAATTGACCGCTTACCTTTGAGCTTTATCGCAGCACATCTGTGAAAAGCTCGGGATGAGGGGTTTTCCACTCCTCCGTTTTCCTGCGACTTTTCCTTGGCAGTTTTCAACCCCGCCGTTGGTTGGCTGCCACGTGCAATGTCAATGCCAAGCGATTAACATTCAATTAGCTTTTGGCTCCATCAATGATTTTATCACACAGCCAGGAGGTCCTGTTGCTGCGGCTGGTTTGAGTGTAAATTGTGGCAAATTATCATTAGCCTGTTTGGGGTCCACAAACAAGGAGGCGAGGACTCCAGCAAGGACATCTTCAAAAGGTTTTTATGACATCAGCAGCTGTCGTTGACAGATTATTGTGGTGATTATTTTAGCAGAGCGGCAGGACACACAGGACAGATACCAGATACCAGATACAAGATACAAGACGGCAAACAACAAACGGCTTCCAAATGGAATGGGGGCTATTGTGCGTTCAACTGGAAAATGTCAACAGTGTTGTTGGCATTGCTGTTGGCCGCTTTGTCGTTCCTGTTACTCAGCCACATGTGGCAGGACTCGAAGGACCTCGAGGACCTCGTCCTCTTCCCGCCACTTGGATATCTTGCGGCTTAGCACTTGTAAATAACTAGCTGAAGTTGGAGAAGTTGTCACACTCTTATCAACACCACTGGCCATGTTATAAATTCTTATCCGCACTTGGCTGAGTAACAGGTATCTTATAGTCGAGATACATACTAAATAGTTCTCTCTTGCTATATTTACAGACATGAAAAACTTGTCATTTCTTTTCGGAATTTCGTAAAATTTTAGGATGTGCGTTTGCCCGCCTCTCCTTCTTAAGATCGCCCTGCTGATGGTTATATTTCCTACCATCGTGAGTTATTAACTTTAGTTATTCTGAACAATTATCATTGATCAAATCCGCAGGCTGTTAATATAATGGAAGTAATTTACAATGGTGTGAACTCGAAAGCCGAGGCTCATCAGATTGCCATCAACTTAAACCTAGTTGCATGTTTTATTGCACTTCTTTCTCTGGCATTTGGAATTTATGGAACGATTATGAATACAATCTTCATAATTCGATTGGTAGGTCCTTATAAGGTTCTTCTGAATCAGTAATATGTATATTCTTAAATTCTTTCAGCTGATGTTCGTATTGATAACATTCTGCTTATTCAAGATAGTCATGTGGATAGTGTGTAAGAATCTGTCGCCAATGTCCGCGGAGGACGTCACCCACGTATGGTTCCAGCTCAACACGGGCTTATCGGTATCTGCAAGTTTGATTTATCGATATTTAGTTCAAGTAATTAATATTTCATTTTGCAACAGATAATATGTTCGGTTCTGATGGTTATTTTCTGTATGCGGCTGCATGAGCAAACTCGCCAGTTTCAATTGGGCTATTAGACTATGTGTAGATATTATGATATGTAGATAATTCTTGATTTCAGTTTCGTAGTTACAACAGACTTTATTACATTATAAATTTGTATATTATTTTACTATTTGTTAATATAAATGATATAAACGACTTTGATGCTTTAATATTAATTCTCCTACTTTAATCTTAAAACACCTCCTTCCGTGAAAGTGACCTCAAAGTGCTGATGAAGCTGTTGATATCGGCGGGCGTGGCAATTTGTGGGCTGTGTGGGTAATCAAATTACATGCGGCATTATGGACACCCGCAGGACGATAATAGCAGCCAATAAAGATGACAATGACAAGATAAGCGCCAACAGGAGCAGAGGCTGTGACCCCGCCGGGGTCATCTGTTGGCTCCATTTGCGCAGCTTTAAATGAAGTTTAACGATGCCCACAAATAATGATACTTTGCATTTTAAAACACTTTTCCCACTCGGTCAGAAGTCAGGCAGAGCAAAAGTCCGATGCTCATTACACGCGTTTCACTTGACACTTTTATTGGCAATGGAAACGGAGTGGGATGGAAAGCGGAAAAGCGGGTCATTTTATGGCCAAGAACGGATGCCGATAAGGGCATTAAATTTGTTTCAGCCATAAAGACGCTGGCCACATCACTCAGCATTTGGCCAATTACGCAAATAAAAGTACACACCCTTCTTGGATGGAAAAAAGAAAAAAAAATGAAGCAGAATGGAACGTGTCAAAGTGGTGGAAAATGCAGCAGAATTCAAGGATGTGAAGTGGCTCATTAGAGGTGTGTGTGCGCTGCCCCGAAGCTTTTGGCCGGGAAATCGTGTGGAAAAACGCGCTCTAAACTGACACTTTTACACCGAAATGCTCAAAGCCTTTAGCTACAAACAAAGCCCTCTTTTTGTGGACTCCAATTTAAATGCGAACAAAGATATGAATGGCCAAAAATAAGTATTTCATTTCTTTTTAATTCCCCCAACTGGCATAATTAAAGACGAGGCCTGATCGGCCCCCGGCGATTTTCATTGGTTTGCTGGACTGGAATTTGGGGGGCCATAACAGCATGTCGTCGACGTTGTCGTTGCCGTTGTCCTTGTCGTCCGGGCGCATGTCCTGCGGCTGATTAAAATCTATTAGAGTCAAAGAGATGTAAGACACTAAGCAGGCGGTAGATGCTCTCCATGCCACCGGGTGGCAAGGCATCCAGCGGGGCGCCCACTTTGTCCAATGACTTGCCATGTAAATGACGACGGCGACGGCTACGCAATTGAAATGCATGCGGCAAAAACTTTTAACTTGTCGAAGAAGGGTATGCTGGGCAAGTGAGTTAAGTGAAGGTTTCATAATATAATTACTACATTACAATCATTAGTATAAGAACATACGAAAATGTATTAAAACATTCATTTATTTTAGATACATTTATCAGAAGTACCAATTCAGTTCAATGTTATTAATTTTTATATGTGACTGCTGAAGTTATAAGTGTTATAGGGTATTTCGAATGAGGACTTTCTGTAACTTATTTTTCCCCTGCCAAATGTCTCAGTTCTTGTTGTTGTCAAAAGTCGCACACAAAAACTTTGCAGTCCAAAGTTTCCAGCGGAAATTGTGCAG
Organism: Drosophila simulans; assembly: GCF_016746395.2. Lineage (NCBI taxonomy): Eukaryota > Metazoa > Arthropoda > Insecta > Diptera > Drosophilidae > Drosophila > Drosophila simulans. The sequence goes on from NC_052522.2 coordinate 7,358,106, forward strand.
CTGTTTTGTGTGTGGAATTGTGAGACTCTTTGGCCTGCTCTTAAATATACTTGTAAAGCAAATTTGTTGAAATATTCATTTAATGGCTGCCACGCCCACTATCTGCGGACCGCCCTTCGCTATCAGCATGTGCAGGGCATGAGCTTTCAATATGATTTTTCATGATTAAAGCGTGTGCCGGGTACGTTTTTATCGGCCGAAAGACATTTGCCCAACGATGCCGGAGTTCGATGGGAATTTTCTTATAAATTGTCGCCCCCCAACAAATGTGTCCACCACCAGCCCCCCACCGCTGCCGTTCAACTTCATTGGAGGTGAAAAACACCCACCCACACACGCCGGCGTAATAAAGTGATTTTAAAGGGCACTTTCCCGCACTTTCCTTTCGCCTCGATGGGTATGCGTAAAATTTCCATTTGTGCCAGGCACTCAACTTTATTGAACTTGAAGTAGGGACTGCGATAATGTTTGTCTGATAGAGCGGCGAAGGCACATGTGTGTTGCTCCAAGATGTCCTGGCTTTACAATTCATTAAAATTTCATATAAACACCATGAACAATGGCCAGCGAACGTAATCCATTTTGCAGCTGCAACAGTACAGAGAACAAAATTTTCGATGGAAGCTAGTTAAGTTGGAAAAAAATATATATTTTAATATTAAGTCTGCTATCGTTGTAATATTGGTAGCAAAACTATCATGGCTAAGTAGAAAGTCCTGTTTGCGCTGTGCACTGTTATTAACTGCTAGTTACAAATGCGCCACAATAACGGTATTAAATGCACTGCGAAAGCGTCAAGTCATAAACAGCTCATCAGTCTTGGGCGGGCGGTGAAGCAGCCGCTCCCATTCGCATTCCGCCCGAACGGTAATTATGCGCAACGCGCGACGCCGCTGCAAAAGTTGTGCTATCACAACTCATTGTCTCGGCGGGCAGGAAGTGCAGTAGGAAGTGGCAGCAACAGCAGCCGGCGGCAAAACATGCCACCAGAAGGGGCAAGTTCGTTGTGGGGTCTGAAATGCCTTTGCCTTTTGACGCTGATAATGCAATTTCCGCCAAAGAACCCCGTTTTATCCCCACCGCCACCGGCGTAATTTACAGCCGTGCAATGTTTCATTTTTGTTGCGTCCTTCGCGTTCGTCCTTTTAAAGCCAACTCAGGCAATTCCAGCGGCTCAGTCAACGCTGCTAGTTGCGGCTATTTATCTACATAAACTTAATTGAAAGCATTCAAATGCCTGGACGGCTGCGTGATGTGTCAACATCTTCTGATGCCGCATAATCCCACTCCGGTCCCACTGACCATCACCTGACCCATCACCTATTCCTTCAACACTATAAAGAACTGGTCTCGGATTTGGACTTAAGGATATCCAGCTCTTCCATTTCTTATAATGAAAGTGAAAATGATTGAAACCCAAAATTTTTTAGAAGTTATATTCAAGACAAGTTATAGAGAGCAAAAGTATTGAGATCAAAGTTAGAAGGCTAAGGTATGGAATGTTACATATGGAAAATATTGATAGAGACCGAAGGAATAAAGACCGTTTCTTGTAGATAACCCCATATACAGCATACCCCCACTCGCTTTCGAGTACTGGGTATAGCAACAATGAACAATGAAATGAAGGCATTGCGCTTTTTCCAGCTTTTCCTCGCCATCGTCGTCTTTATTACAAATTGGTTTTGTGCACTCACCACTCGCATGTTTCGTGCGCAATTTGCACCACCGAAATGAATATGGAGCACAGGGGGAAAACTCTCGACAAATGTGCAGGGAAAATAAATTGCAGAACACGAAAAGGTGAGCTGAGGGGCGGAAACGTGTCCAACTCGCCACGTTAACGAAGTGAAATCGAAAGTTTGACTGCGGTCAGCGTTGGCCACTGTCATTGTCTATCGCTTTTCCATATCACTACGAATACATATGTACATATAGCCCCACCAACTCGTTTATAGATACATATCTCCCCCAGCTGGCTGTCAGATTGAATGGTTTATGTGTGACACCTTTGACCGGTCACCGAGGTGTTTTTCTGGCGGAGGTTTCCGCCGGTCAGACGAAATAAATTAAATTGCACCTGCAAGCCGGGAAAACTAAAATCGTGGGCTTAAAATCACAGAAGGACATTTATTACAGCACGGTATCTGGAGAGTATCTGGTTATAATTACTAAAATGATAAGCTCTTTAGTAAGTTACCCATTAGGATTCATCATTACAATTAGACAATTATAAATGTTATAAAAAGTAGCATTCACAAAGTCCTTGCAGTATTTTTACTAAAAATAGTCATCATTTGTATCCAGCTTATCTTGAATAAATTTCTTTAATTTCCGGTCAAGCGAAAAATTTGAATAAATTTTCAATTTAAAAAATTGCCTCACGTCAATATCCCACTTTCAAATTGACTCAGTTTTTCAAAAACGATTATGCCGGCTTAGCTTCACCCTGAAAGTCCTGTTGCCTGATTTCCGGATTTCCATTTTCTTTTATTTGCCCAGCAGAAGTCACGTGGCATTCATAATTCTTAAAATGACGCCATCAGAAATTATGTAGCAATGCTAAGTGCACCCAAACAGCTGTCCCCCGCTTTTCCAGGAGGGGAAACCTCTACGTGACCAGCATTCGTCGCCCCGAAATGCTGGGATTTTCCCTATTTTTTCATCTTTTTGGCAGGACAGTAGGGTAACAATGGGGAATTGATTTCGGGTTTTGGCCAAGTGCGAGCTGATTATGGAATTAAAACATATTTCCGAGCTGCGAGCTTAAAACTTTAAGTGCCAAAGGTTGTCGCTGGGCTGCTCAGTACGTGACATTCTTTTGCTTTCCGAGTTTATCACGTGACAAGTTTTCCAGTCTTGCGCTTATTCTCCGCACACCCATTTTCATTTTCATTGTGCGATGAAAAAATAACTTTTCATGTGTACATGTGGGCAAAAGGAAATGAATAAGCAAACGAAACTACAAAGAAGTTAACTACAAAAGCGGTCTGTGGAAAGTGAACTTGGGTTACAAAGGAGAAAAGATCGTAGGAGTTTTGGAGGGCAGGAAAAACGCAGATAAATAACATTGAATGTGAAAACACAAGGGAAAAACGAAAAAATAAACAATACGCCTTTTGAAATGCTAAACGTGCCGCACTCACACACACACATCCAAACGTCTGGAGCCACAAGCGTTTTTCACACATTTCACAAGGACGCTTCGCAGGACTCGTGTCCGTGTATTTTTATTAGTACACCATCGCACATCCGTGAGATACGCCGGCATCAGTTTATCTTGTTACTTGCCACCCGCTCAGTGGCAAAAACATTTATCTTGTCGTATTTATTTTGTAGCACATTAATTTCGCTTCGTGTTTCATTCGAAATTGACTTATTTGCATTCGGTTTAATTTGTACGAACATCAATAGCAATCCGAAAAAAATGGAATTTTGAAGGGATGTTGCGGCTGACACAGCCACAGGTGTTGCAGATGTCACATTTTTGATTGATGGATGGCACACAAAATTATGAGATTTATTCATCAGCGTTTTTTATGTGAAGCGGGATGATTTTTTAACAACTTCCAAAAAAAAAAAACAATCTGTAGGAGATTTATTCCTAAGTTTGATTAGCACTCTACTTGATTTCATTAGGTATTCTCGTTTTTTCACTGAAATGACAAATGGCAAACAATATTCCTTAAAATCCCTAACTTGACTTTTTCAATTAATTTTAAATGTCAATTAAGTGCGCAAATGGAAAATTTAGTAGCCAATAAGGGCGATTTAATTTAAGCCACTTAATTGAATAGATATTTGCCAATGCCCCAGTGAATTGGGAACTTCAACTAACGGACTCAAAAGCCAAATGAAATAATATTAGCCACACGGCCGCAGTACGCAGTTCATGGACCACCGACGACAGACAAAATGCATTTTTCATAAAGCAGACAGTGGGGGCATGGGGCAAACATATATACCTGGTTTTCGACATGGCTAGAGATTTCAGGTGGATGGGAGGCACTTTTTTTGGGGGGCGGACTACCTGTAGACGACGTCTATCGACAGCCAGAGGCTGGGGCAAGTTGGAAAATGCGCCGAGAGCGCAAAATGTCAACCGAAATTGCGATTGCGTTAAAACTCTATAAATACGAGAGTAACATGCGACACAACAACGGAGTGCGGCCAAAAAGGACACGCCGATATGACAACAACACAATCTAATCCGGTTATTGCATTTTAAATGTGCAACACACTGCCGCCCCGGGGGCGTGGCATTCCATGATTTCGCATTAAATTATTTGCCAGCCAATTACTGCCGCCTGACATTGAAGACCCCAGTAGCCGGGTTTTCCTGGTTTTTCCTGGCTTATTCATCCGATCACATGAGAAAGCTCGACTATCGGCGTTTGCAGCTCGTAATGCGCTTATCAGAAAGCCAACCAGCAGCAGAGCCAACTCTTTTTCAAATTTTAATGTAATTTAACAGCATATTAAACAGCAGGAGTCTGCGGCCGGAAAACCACAATGCCATTATGCATGCGAGGGTGTGAAGTTCGGATTCCGGACGACTCCTGCAACAGTTGTTAGTCCTTCCCGCAAAATTTCAGTGTGCCACACTTGGCAAGCTTTCAGATGAAGATAGTCTGGTATACTTCCAAGGTAAACACACTGCGAAAATTATAATGAAAATATTTAGGGACTACCAAATATTTAACAAGGAAATAGGTATAATATTGATATTAATTAATTTGGGAAATATCCTTTACCTAGATAAATAGCTAAAGTTTTATTCTGCATATTGTACGATTCATCTTTATAAGATTGACTTGTAGATCATGACTAGAAAGATATGACTAGAAAGTAGAGCTACACCTTCAACGAACTTCCAGAAGCATCGAAGAAGTCAAATAGGATCATTTCATTTCAAGCAATTGCTGGATAATGAATGGATTGATTTATGTGCTCTAGAAATGAAAGTACAAACATACCAAAAATATAATAAAATTGGTCCTGATTTGTTCTTAATGAAAGTGGACATTCATGAACTCGCAGAATGCCTAATCAATTGCGCGCACATTGAACACAAATCAAATTGCAAACTTGCCGCGTCCAACGATTTTTGCAAAAAAAAAAACTTTTTGCAGCATCCATTCCCCGCACTCCACACTTTCCATTGGCTCTATCCTGCTTGAAGATCAACTTTTGCTCAATTTGATTTTTCAGCAAAATAGCAAGAACTTTTGCCTTTTTACCTGCCCTTTTGTGTGCGTCTACTCTTGCTTGTCGTTAAACAAACTTATCCAATAAAACTTTTGTCAACATTGATTTAAGGCTAAAGAGGGTGCATATTATGGGAAAGTACGAAAGTACGAATTGGCGGGAGGAATTGGAAAATCATTTGACATTTCGTTTGCTTTTGCCATAAGTCAAAAAATGTTAAGCCCCAAAGAAATGGAAAAAGTGTTATCAGGTGCTCTAAATACTTGGATAAAGTTTTAACCTACAAGATGTGGAGTATCAGGTGAAAATGTATCTTTTTGGGTAACTAAAGCATGAATATATATGCAATTCAAAGCAAACATCTCATGCTCAAGACTCTTGATTAAAATATGCTACTTGTATGCCGCATGTATTTATTTAAAGAGTTGCAGATACTTTTTGAACTGGAGTCCCTAATCTCTTTATTCAGCACACCTGGTATCTCTGGGGTAAGCACACCCTTTGACCCACTCAAGAGCACCCGTACCAAACTCGGGATGTGGGCTTAAGTCAGTTTTTGTCTTGTCCTCGCCGAAACAAACAAACGAACGGAAAGTGTTGGCCAGGCCGCATAAGTAGAACAACAGACCAAGAAAAGTTTTCCCTTGCAATGTGATATCGTTGTTGCTGTTGGTGGAAATGCATTTACAGTTTGCCGACTGTGGCAGCTTCTCTTTATCCACTTCTACTTAAGACTTTAATAGTTGCAAAAGTTTTCAACGCGAGCTCACTGGCTTAAGTAGCTGTTCGGCGGGGTGGTGCTTAAAATGACTGTAAAACTGCCAACATAAATCTGGCCACAACATCTTTTATGTTGCCACTAGACGCCAGAAGTTAATGCCAGCCACGTGAAATGAAGATTTAAAGAGCCTGAGTCGGAGGAGGAAGAACTGCACATCGATCAGATTAAAAAGTTCCGCAGACAAGCAACAAATTGACGCGTATCTTTTGCATATTGAATAAAAGTCAAATTGTGTTTGGCATATTAAGCGGGAATCATTCGGCAAAGCCGTTGCAAAATCGAAAGAAAATCCCAAGCCACCCACTACCAAAAAAAAAAAAAAAATAAAGAAAGAAAGTGGAAAACACCCTGTCCGTCTGCCGGAGAAAAGTGATTTTTCTTGTTGGACTTACGGCTTAGCGACACAGCAAATTTCCCCTGCAGATTCAGCAATTCTGGGCAATACGTTTGTTTCTTTACTTGACAGCGGCACTTCAATACCTTAAATGTAAATCAATATTAGTTAATCAAAGTAGTCTCAAATTATTGTGTAAGTTAATATTGTTTCCTATTAAAATTACACATATATTTTGTTGGCTTTTCTCATTGAAATTACTGTTTACTCCATTTCAATGTTTGTGCCACTTTGTCTGGCTTAATTCTATTGACATTTAATTACTCATATTATTATGGCCAGAGCCGACTCATTGAAAATATTTTAAATAAATATTTCCCTGCTAGCCGTTGTAATTCAAGCTTTTCGAATATATTCGAGCCATCGAGCAGGGCCCAAACCGCATTATTTTGTCAAATGGCGGGCTCAACGAGGTGTGCTTAAAGAGTTTAGATCGTGAGCTTCAAACCAGTAAGCTATGTATCGTTTTAAGCTCATTCCAAAATTATAGGATGAATAGAATAATATCAATAGATTTATATATTGAAATTAAATAAATAATTTTATTTATTTAAAATTCCACAATAGTACATGAAAAGCATCAACCCTCTCTGACCCTCATCCACAAGGCTATAAATTTTACGAATATCCCATATAGACATGCCAAATTTACAAGTGGTCAGTGGCAGCGACGCTAATGAGCCAAACGCAATGCAAATTGATAGCCCTTTTTTTGACAGCCACGCCCCCTTTCTGTGGGGGCGCATAGCCGCGAACAGTTTGGTGTGGCTTAAAGGATTAGCATCGTTATGGGCACTTTATTTGTTAATACATGCACGAGCCGTGGGCGAAAAATGGAATATCATGTAATTGTTTTTAATTTCCATGCATTTATAATTCAACATTCTCTCGCGGCCTTATGAAAAGCTCATTTGGTTACGAGTGTCCTGGGTCTTTAAGTCCTGTCTACCTCAAAAGTGTTAATGAGCCGGCGCAGGCTGCCGTAATTATGCAAATTTTTAATGAGTATGAAAATGGTTTGCGCGGAGCAACAAGTGCTCGCGTCTTGGTCCTTGGATCTCTGTACCCCTCCCACCCCTCCGAAAATGACGGCTAATTCCATTTGACCCCAGAGGCCCCAAAGCAATCCATTTGCATGGCATCGAATAGCTCGTCGCATTCGCCGTACCAACCACCCATTTTCCATTTAATCCCTACGATGTGAGAGCTCTGTGCTGAGCTGACTGCTGGCATTCGGTCTTTAGATTTATACAGATTTTGTCAAACAAAACATGAATTCGCACTTTTACACACATGTGTGTAAATGACTGAAGGGGGGAGCGTCGAAAGCCGATTTGGTGCCATTCAGTTGAAGCCCTTTAGGTCGTGATTCGCATATGGTCGAGAGGCTATTTAAGCTGATATCAGGCACATTAAACTGGTAAAGGAACGTAAGTATAATAAAAGCAGCATCACAAAAGTGTCAAGTAAATGAAAAAATTAACATTACTTTAAGACTTGAATACGTCTCATCAAGAATTATCTTTTTTCACCACAATTGTAAGCAAAACTATACTCGAAGGATCTGAAACAATACAATTAAAATATGAGTAGCTATATATATTTGTGTGTGTGGCACCAAATATCTACTTTATCGCAGAGCATACTGAAATAAATATAGTTTTTAGTGACCATTCTGTTTCCAGATTTGGAATAATTCATAATAAGAACCGCATAAATTTACCAGTTTTTGATAATAAAGTCCCCTGAGACTTGGCTAAATTTTCGTACAATCTGAATTAGAATAATAAAAGAATTGCATGACGATAAAATAATAAATGATACCGAAAAAGAACTTTTGATTCGAGCGAACTATGCTCATGTGGATCAGTCGAGATCCAAAGTTTGCGCAGAATGCGTCTGAATATTTTATACATAATAATTCTTGTGTTCGTAATTTCAAGCCAATCGGAGGCAGTTATTCCTGGATGTGATTACATTGACACCGTGGATATATCTCATATCCCAAAGCTAAATAACTCCTATGCGTACGAGGGTCTAACCATTCCTGCTCATCTCACGGCTTTATATACATTTAGCCAACTGGCAGACGGATCACAGGAGCCAGTGAAGAGTCACTTAAGAGCATGTATCTGCAAACTAAAACCCTGCATCCGATTCTGCTGCCCCCGCAACAAAATGTTGCCCAATAGTCGGTGTAGCGATGGACTCACAGAGAATCTGAAGCGGATCAATCCCTACTTGAAGATCACACTGCAGGATGGAACTATAGAAACATATTACCTTCTAACCGACATTTAATCAATAATACATTTTTATTTTTTTTGTTAGAACAAAATGTCAATGTCAACTTTCTCATCTATAACGTTTACGGTTGGGGCACTCCGGCCATCATGACGGGTATTACATATCTGGTGGATTGGGCTTGGCAGGATAGACCTGACAAACTGAATTGGATTCCCGGTGTTGGTTTATATAGATGTTGGATAAACAGTGGGTTCTTAAGTAGAGAAATGTTGAAAAATAGTAATTGAGATTCTTTGAACAGCTTATGACTGGTCAGCGATGATATACCTATACGGACCTATGCTAATCTTGAGTTTATTCAATGTGGTCACGTTCATCCTCACAGTGATCCACATAATGAAGGTTAAGAATAGCGTTAAATGTTCTACCCAACAGCAGCCAAAGTGTATGAAGAATAATGAGTAAGCTTTAAGTACTTATAACATAATATTCCCTAACTATATTCACTAACTATAGTTTTCTATTATACCTACGACTGTCGGTGATGATGGGCGTGACTGGGATTTCTGAGGTAATAACTTACTTCGTCAAGCGGCACAATTTTTGGCGACAAGTCCAAATTTCTTTCATTTGGGTTCCGGTATAGTCGTATTTGTGCTATTCATTCTTAAGCGCAGCACATTTCAAATGATAATGGAGAGGTAAGAGCATTTTGCTTAATAGATTTTAAAGTTACTATATAATTATCATTTTAGAATCCGCGGTCCAAGGAGACAACAACCTGCATCTTAAATAAGCCACTAGTTTAAATAAATAAAATTATACATAAGTAAGCTCTTTTTTAATAAGTTTAATTGAGAGCAGTCGCTCTATGCTCAATAAATGCTTCTTATTATTGAAAAATTCTTTATTATTGATATTTAATCAATAATACATTTTTATTGTTTTTGTTAGAACAAAATGTCAATTTTCATCAAAAATGTGTGATAGTTCCATAGGAAAATATGCACTTTTATGGAAACTCGCTTTTTCAATTAGTCCTTGCATACGCGCCAGGACCCCAAATCCTTCCACCTTCCCCACAATCCCCGCCTGGTGTCAGAATGCAAATGCAGATTTTTAAGCCTTGCGGCAGCTTTTGCGCAAACAGATTGTAAACAAATAAATGCCGCCGGCAGACACACAGATACTCGAACATTCGGTGGTCAGTGGCCAGATTGCAGCCTGAAATTCATTCAATACTTTATTTCACATGCACTGCACTTCACTTTTGAGCCACGTTAAGTTCAGTCTGCCGAAACCTTTTTCGCACTTAAGTGGTTAAATTGGCTGTGATAAATTGTTGCCGAGTCAAAGTTGCTGCCGCTGCGGGGCACCTCAAGTCACATGTGATGTTGGTGCGAGTGGGTGGTTGGGTGGCATGTGGTTTTCTCCTCGGAAAATGCGTGAAAAGTCCACAAGCACGAAAAGGCTGGGAGGCTGACACTCTCTCATCTTCCTGTTCATTGAGTGCCTGTCGCTGACAGTAATCATAACGCAGTCATCAGCTCGTAATATTACGGCCGCCTGACATATGACATCTGGGAAAGCGGAAAATGGGGGCTCGGGGACCAAGGAAAAGGTATGAGTACTATTAATATGCCAGTGTGTGAAGGAGCTTTCATTCAGCGAGAAAATACCATATCACTTAAGTTTTAATAAAAATGTACATAAGTACGTCACTGACGTTTCAAAACTTGGTTCCATTGCAGATAAAAAACACTGCAAATATTTTTAAAAATTCGCATACCGTAAAATTAACTTTACTATACCAAATAATAGATATTCCGTTGAATTAACTTTTTTTTCTCTGTGCATTAAAAGTACTATTATTATCCAAGCGCCAGCTTATAATGGGTGATGGTAAATGGGGGTGGCGGTTAAGAGGTGGAATAACAGCAGGTTAGTGGGCGGAGGGGGCGTGTGCCTGAGACTGATGGAAACCTTTTAGCTGCAGTAGCCAAATGAAATGTCTAGCCAAGTATCGTTCATTCTGATTAGCTGTTATAATTGAGGAATTCTACCACATTAAAGTTTCCCAACATGTGTGTGGTATGAGCTGTGGTAGTAAGCAAATTTTCACGCTTATCGCAGAAGTCGCATCAGACAATCTTGATGTGCATATCATTTTTATGGGCAATTCATGCAAAATGCTTCCTGTGGCCAACAACACCAAGAAAAAGGACAATGCCAACGTGGAATACGGCGGAAAATGTTTGGCCTGCACGGCTTTGCAATACCTTACAATTGTTTCTCATACAAGTTGTGTTATTAAAAAATTATTAACATTTTTTTTTTGAAAATCTTTATATTCATCAAAATGCTTTATTATATTAATTTGGCCTATTAGGCAGTAAAACTAAAGAAAGTCCAGTTAAACAACACGGTCATAATATTTTATTTCATTTGCATTATTCAACATGAATTGCTTGTAATTATATTATTATATACCTAGCAGTTCCTGAAGTCCTGTCAGCCCATATCCTCTACTTCAGTTGTCCTCGCTTTCCATGTGTGTCGGTGCTTCATTTCTGCCTCTAACTTGCCGGCTGACCGACTGCATTTGCAATTTAGGGCCAAAACCTACACTGCGTTTCAAAAAGTAAAGTTAAAAAAATAACTTGAATTGCTTAAAAAAAATAAATTAATCAACTAATCTTGAAATGAACAAATATTTTAGTTGCTTTTTCTTTGCCAAAGTTAGAAAGAAACTATCATTTTATAGTGCATACATGCTTAAAAACAAGCACGCTTGGAAATGCTGCATATATATTGAGGTATATTCAAATGGACCATCAATTATGAATCGCACTGTAAGCATGTGTATCTATGCCTGTATCTAACTATCTGCCATTTTTTGCGAACCTGTGTATCTGCCGCCGAGGCGAACAATGGGAATGTAAATTGTTGCAATGTCTTTGTTTTAACTTTTTTCGCAGGAGCTCATATTCGGCAGGCTTGTGAAAGGATTTTTGTCCTGCCGCCGTTTGTCGGTCTCTGTTTTTTATTTTATTTTTTATTTTTTTTTGTATTTCTCTTGTTTGGTGTTGTCTGTGTTTTTGCGTAACACTCGTCCTGTTGGCTTTGTAGTTCGCTTACTTTTCATTGTCACCGGCGACGCTGTCATCAAATTTTTTGTTCATTTGCATATGCGAGACGGTGGCGAACGGAATGTTCGGTGTTTGGTGTTTGGTCACGTGGCCAGTAACCAGTGGCCATTGCACTCGACTCCAGCCGGAGAGTCCTTGTACTTGCGACTCGTGACATTGACGTATGAATGCCTGAATACCTGGGCCTCATAAATACATTCGCACACTATGGCCAACTTGGGAGGTTCGGTGTTTCAGAGCTTCGGAGTGCCTTATAGCCGGGTTCAACGGCCCACAAAATCCCCAATAAAACTGGCTTCAATAGCCGCCATTAGCCGGCTTTGTCTGTTTGCTGCCTCAAAGTGAAATTGTGCAGAAAAATGCCGGGGCTTGGAAGCAAAGAACGAAGCTGGACACATGGCCCTTCTTGCCTTCTGCCATTTGCCTCTTGAATGCGTGCGGAGTGTCATTAAAGTTTCATCAACGCCGCAAAATGAAAATGGAACACAACAAACTCCGCTCGGTTTGAAGGAACACCCCAGTTTTGCCAACTCCCCGAGGGCAAGGATATATACAAGATACAAGAGATATACACAAGTGGCGGTCGGAGGGCAGGAAGGTCTGCTGATATTGTCATTACATGCTTGGGGGATATTTCTGTGGCGTAACCAAGGCAAATGTACTTTTGACAGTCCTGGAAACTCCTGAAACCTGAAAGGGTTGACCAACCCTCTCCGTTGACCCCGGCAACCGCAACGGGCAAAAGACAAAAGATTTGTTTGCTCGCCGGGACAACAGCTGCTTATGGCCCCAAGGCGTTCGTCCCTCGTACTTTGCTGTCCTCCCCACTCGATTGCCCCAAATTGGTCTGTTTAATAGTTTCGAATCGTGTCACCCGGCTCAGCAGCAATAAATGTTGGGTAAGTATTTAAATATTTATTAGTCACTACTATCTTTTATGGCACAGATGACGCAATTATCTATGGCATCCCATTCCGAAACGGGTATTGGCAATTTTCGACTTGGCCAATCAAGTTTGCGTACAAAGAGATATGGGAATAGAATCAGCCAGCCCATATACACTTTATTTAAATTTATAATAAATCATGCATAATTCGGAATAATTAATACCTATATTTCGCTTTTTAATGATGTACCATATATAGAAGGTTGCATTTTATCTAGCAACATGTTGCTGATACATTCGCAACATTTTGTGGAACTCATTGCAAGCGACAAAATTTAAATATTCCTATTCAAGTTTATTTATTTAAATCTCATTATTTTTGTAACAAAAAAAATAATTTAAATACAAAATACTTTAAAAAAAAAGAAGAAAATACAAGCAATTTTCCGTTGATGTAAACAAATCGTGTAATTATTTACAGAATAATAATATAGCACACTTATCTTAACTTATCCGGAGATTTTACTATCGCTTGGTTATTTTTTGACATACAAGGGGGTCCGACCATCGATAAGATTAAATTAAATTTAAGACCTCTGTGAGATTAGCACTGCCCCTCGAACGGTCATAAAGCGTGGATAGTATAGATGCAGGCGATTGCGATAACCTGCGATTAGCATAGACAAACGGGGACGTTGTTTAGGCTCAGTTGGCACCATGATCTTGACCACTACATTCGTCTGTTTCTGCCTGGCTTCGGCCTTCAACTATTTCAGGACCCGCCGGCAGAGATCGCTGATCAAAAATCTGAAAGGACCCTTTACCTGGCCGCTGATGGGAGCAATGCACAAGTTGCTATTTCTGACGCCGAAAAGTAAGTTTTACTGAGCTAAACTTATTGTTTATTATATAAATGCTGGCAGATTTCTTCCAGCGCAGCACCGAATACCTCACCAAATATGGTACCTTGAGTCGTTGTTGGGTCTTCCATCGCCTTTTCATTCCTCTGGCAGATCTAGAGCTCAGCAGACAGCTTCTGGAAAATGACACTCATTTGGAGACGGGATATGAGCTGATGAAAGATTGGCTGGTTGGAGGTGTTCTCATGTGTCAGTCAGAACAATGGCAAAAGCGACATGGTCTTATTAGTGGTCTCTTCGACAAGGGAAACGTGGAACGGTTGATAGATTTAAGTCACCACCAGGCGGAGCAGCTGCTCCAAAAATTAGCGGAACAGGCGGATCAAAAGGTGTTTGATATCTGGAATATTGTGAGTCCTATTGTTTTGGATCTAATGGTAATGACCACCTGAGGGGCCAAACCAAGTGAGGAGTATTCCAAGAATCTTAAGGAGTAAGTAATTTCTACGTGTTCTAAAGATCCTAATAATGCCCCATGTGTTACTTTTTTCAGTTTATCAGAGCTCTATAGAAAACGTTTTCTGAGCCTACAGTCTGCAAACAGATTTAATTATTGGTTGAGTTCTCCTTTTATGAGAAAACGTCAGAATCGATTAATAAAAAGACTGAATGAAGAACACATGAATCTCATGGCCAGCCACCAAAGTCAAAAGCAATTGAAAGTTGGGGATGGTTTGGACATGTATCAGTTCAGGCCAATGACTTTAAAGAACCATGAATCCTTATTGGAAATTCTACTGGAAAGTAAAGATCCCCAACTTACAGGAGAAGAAATCTGTGGAGAGATTAATACCTGTAATTATCTCGGGTACCTGCTCTGCAGTTCAGCTCTCTGTTTCTGCCTCGTAACAATTGCTAGAAATCCATCGGTTCAACAAAAGTGTTTGGAGGAGTTAAATTTGGCTCAGATCAAGAATCAAGGATGGGACCTGGGAAAGCTACCTTATCTGGAAGCTGTTCTGCAAGAAACTATGCGACTTTACCCACCACAAGTGATTGTTGGGAGGCAACTCAAGAAGGATTTTCCATACAGTGCGTGTGAGTAATATTTTGTCTGTAACACTCATCTTAATTCGATATCCAACAGCACATAGCATCGTGGGAGATGCAGAACTTCCCTTCGGTTCAGAGATCTATATTAATCTATATGAACTGCAGCGCAATGAGGAACGATATCCAAAAGCAAACCATTTTGATGCGCAGCGATTTTTGGACTCTCCTCCGGAACTTCTGAGCTATTGTCTTGGTCCTCGTTGTTGTCCGGCGAAAAAGTTTAGCATGCAGCTACTTAAAACATTGTTGGCTCCTATTTTGGCCAACTTTGAACTTTTACCCTATGGCGATGAGGTGCGCTTGGATTTGCAACTTGTTTTGGGATCATCCAATGGATTTCAGTTGGCATTAAAGCCACGTTAGATTTTTAGAAATGTACAAAAATTCATGGATATAAAGCCTATTATTATTTAACATTTGCTTAAACATATGATTATGGAATAATACTATATGAACCCATTTTTGTATTTTACCATTTAAATTAGTTAGTGTACTTATTTATTGTTTCGCTTTCGCATTCCCAGCTGAAAGCCCGTTTCCGATCGCAAGACGATATTAACAATGCACTCAACCCTTCGACCCATCGGAAGCAGTTCGTACTCCCTGACAATCTTGGCCAGCATCATCTTCATCTCCAGCTGGGCGAACTTCTGTCCTATACAGTTTCTTGGTCCCGCACTGAATGGAATCATTTTAAATGGAGCCACGCGACTTCCATTCTCATGTCGTTCAGGGATAAATTCGTCCGGATTGGGAAAGGTTTCTGGTTGGCGATGAACACCAAAGATTCCGATTATAATCTCTGAGCCAGCCGGAATTACTCCATCTCCATGCACGGAATGGGCTGAAAAGGGTTTTACAAAAATATTAAATAAATTAACATTGTGAAAACTGCGATTAAATATAGGAATCTTACTGTATTTGAAGTCGGTCTGCAATTTTCGGCCTACGATGGGCACTGGTGGATACATCCTCAGCGACTCCTTGATGACGCACTCCATGTACTTGAGCTCCCCGAGGTCCCGAATGCTAACCGGTCTGCTTCGATCGTTGCCCAGCACCTGCAGGATCTCCTCCAGCATCTTTTCCTGCACCTCTGGATGCCTGGAAAGCTCGTGCAGGCAGAAGGACAAAGCACTGGTGGTGGTATCGTGACCCTCGAACATGAACGTGTCCACCTCCTCGCGAATCTCATCGTTGGTCAGCGGTCTGCCATCAACAGTGGCCATCAGCAGGACGTCCAGCAAGGCCATCCGCCGCTTGGAGCCCACATCCTCATCGACAGTGTCCATCAATTTGGATTGCTTCTGCTGATCCTCTAAAGCCTGACGCCGCTTCTCAATCACCTTGATGGTGAATTCCTGCATCGTGCGAATGAGCTGCGTTTGGCGCCATTTAAGGTGAGGATGGGTGAGTGTGAAAAGCAGCTCGACCTGCAGATAAACTGACATGAATCGCCAACTTAGCAGAGCAGTGCATCTGTGTGGGATTACCAAGTAGTACCTCAAATTCCAATAATTTATTTTAAAATTGTATCGTGTATCACTTACTCATTGACTGCCTCAGCGTATGGAGTACTCTCGTTGGCCTGGGCATATATTTTTGTGCCCATTGCTGTTTCGGCTATAATGTCCAATGCTGCTGCACAAATGTTCCGATAAACATCGAACGTCTCTCCATTGGCCTTTTGCGCCAATCTTTGGACACAAATGTTCGACTGCTGATCGAATACCTCGACAAACTGCTCCAAGATCGAGAAGTGAAACGTGGGAGTGATGATCTTGCGGCGTTGGTGCCACACTTTACCATCGCTGAGGAGCAGTCCATTGCCCAGCCACTGGCCAAGTACTTTGTACACCGGATGCTTCACCAGATGCTCCTGGCTACTTAGCAGCTGCTCATTCAACTCCGCATCGCCACTCATTATCAGCAGGCGATTAAAGATCCACACTCGTTGAAGGTGACCGAATTTCAGCACGTACTCTCGACCCACTTTTATGAAACCTGATATTTTTACAAATATACCCAGAAGTATTTATATTAAGTAACAAAATAAATCAATTACAATGATTAAAGAAGCATAAATATAATTTACTTATATGTGTAGAACCGATATGCATTTTCTTTCCTTCTCTGCTCAGAAATTCTCATTGATAAGAAATCTTATTAGCCAGTGGCCATTCATTAATAGCTTAGCGATAATAAGTGAGATTCCGAATGTTTGTTCAAAATATCAAATTATTATTAGCTTAAGATTAAGTACTTCGCTTTTCAAATTGCTTACTATATTTGGTATTAGTACCAATAAAATTTCTTGATAATATTAAGCCATTCAAAGTTTTCCGCTATGCCAACTCCAAGTGCACAATTATTTTTCGCTAGCTTAAGTATTTTGTCTTATTTAATGTATTTTATTGTTGATCTGGTAGTGAGAAAACCGGTTGACATCAAATATAAATTATTC
This sequence comes from Drosophila simulans, assembly GCF_016746395.2. Lineage (NCBI taxonomy): Eukaryota > Metazoa > Arthropoda > Insecta > Diptera > Drosophilidae > Drosophila > Drosophila simulans. Next base: position 7,375,208 of record NC_052522.2, read on the forward strand.
ATTATCCGGTTGCGTGAAAATTTTGAAAAAAAAAAACAGAAACCTAGTTATTTCTTATCAGCGAGTTAAAACAGCAGCAGTCACGAACAGCTTTTCAGTCATAAGTAATACATACTTACATATTACAATAAGTGATACATTTGAAAGTAAATGCAAATCTATTTCTTATAATCTGCTGATCTTCACTGGATTTACATATCAAAATCTTTACTGAGGAGCAATTAAATAAAATAAATTGCGTTTTGATTGATAGCAGTTTTAGGTAATTGATATTGCAGCTCTATTCATTTCATTATTTCTCAATGCAAATAAAATTTTACCGCTCATATAAAATATTAAAATCTATTATTTATGCGGCTTTTCAAATTTAAATTCTGATGCCAGCGAATATACTACACCTATTTAAACGTATTTTATTATGTTTTAGCCACTACTCACTTTTTGGGTTCAAACGGAGCATGAGTTGCATGGCGCCAATGAGCGGTGGACACATGGGTCCCGGCAAATTGGCCACTTTCCGCCGACGATCGGCCTGGCCCAGATGGATGATCCAGCCCGCTACGCAGAGCAGCACAACCAGCAGAAACAGCAGCATGTTTCACTCTGAATCGCCAACAAAGCCGAACGATCCGAGCGATCCGAGAGCGAATTGCCTATACTATATCTAATCGGAGTAGGACTCATATGTAACTCAAAGTGCAGTTGGCGAAGCTTGAGCACGATAATTGCGCTAATCTGCGTAAACTATTTTATGGCGGCAAGAGTGAGTGAGTTTATTAAGTACTTGAATTTCTAGTAATTATTGCCAGCCCCTGGACAAGATAACGAGAAGCCCTCCAGGCCATTGACATCCCGCCCTGGGTGGTAAAGTGTATTTTTCTTCTCTTTTTTTTTTTAAGTAATTTCCGTTAGAGACATTCGTGCGGAAATTAAAACATTTGACCCAACTCCCGCGCAGAAAGTGCATGAATGGCTAGATGGACAGATAGATGGCTGGGCGACTCGTCAGCTGGCCAAGAGCAGCCTTCGAAAAAACTAATTAACAGCGACTTCCTGGGCCAGGCAACTTTGACTTTGTAATGGAATTTTATTATTTTAAATACTCACCATATCCACAATATCCAGCAGAACGAGTGCGCGAAAATGCAGGAGGGAGGAACTGTTTTTAATTGTAGACAGTGAATGTGAATTTTCAATTTTCACAATGACTGTTATAAATAAAATACTTGGATATATCTCGCCTTCGTTTCATCTCTGTTGGTCCGCGCGCACAGAAAGATTTTCCGCATTAATTTTGCATATTAAAAATGCAATTTGTTGCGTTAATTGCAGCATGTGAAATGTATCGGACAATGCGAGTGATATGCCGGTTCCCCCACCCGAAAAACTCTGCCCTCTTCCACGCCAGCGAAGCAGCCAAGTCACGTTGATAGCAAGTGCAAACAAGCGGACAACGAGGCGTATGCGTAATGCCGGACGAGAAGTTTCCCTTGCTGGATATTAAAAATATTTTAAAGAGTGCAAAGGCAGAAAGTGAAATTTCGCGAAATGCCTGATAAAAAAGATGATTCAGAAGATATAAATGTTAAATAATAAAGAATGAAGAGAGATTTTATTTCGTTTTTATAATAATCATATAGTTACTGCTAGATAACGAAGGAGAAAATAAAATACATCTAATAGCTTATCAAGAAGCTCAATAAGTGCTTTAGATAACTTTTCTAATATAGGCAGTTTGGCTTAAAAAAATTTCAGTTGGTCAAATATATAAACAAGAGGCAAACTGTTCCAGCCATTGAATTCAAGCCCCAATTCCGTGGTGCAGCGTTTTCAGGAAGTTTAACCTTTGGGTTATAAGAAATCTCCCTGGATGGAGGATATTTCTCAATGGTCTTCTCGGCAAACGCTTTAATTCCCGTCCAGGACTCTTCAGCCAAATGCCGTATATCTCTGGCCGGAGGAAAGAACTTGTACTCCATATGATCCCTTCCCGTTCCAGACATCTCGAACACAAAGGAGAGTGGAAATCCAGCGACCAGTGCGTAGTCCATGCTGGTGCCACCAAATGTTCCGGCATATTTAGCATATTGCCACGTTTTTATAAAGGTGCCCGTGCTTCGAAAAATTCTATCAGCAACAAATTTTCCGATTTCGTCATGCTCCTTTTGGTTTGACACTGGAGCTCTACATATATAAATTATATAAGTAAATTATATATCTGATATACTTTAATAAGCTATTAGATTCCAACTTACGTATCGTAAACCCAAGGATAGAAGACCGATCGGTTTGCCGTGTGCAGTGAGAGATACATTACAGCCCGTTTGCTCTCCACTAGGCTGTGCATTATGTCGCGCACTGTACGTGCCTCCACCTCTGAGAATGGCGAACTGCCAGCGTAGTTCTCATCGCAGGGATCCTTTAGTTCCGGAAAACCCACATTCCAGTCAACGGCAAAGTTCCTGTTGAGATTGGTGCCAAAACAGTTGCCGCCATTCGGTGTCCTCGTATTTCTCCAGTATCGCTCTGTATTCCGTGAATACTCGTAGCCATCTGGATTTGCCAGTGGCATAATGTGCCAATCGTAATCAGTCAAAAGGTCGGAATTCTCCGCAAACTCCACCACTAGCTTATGGATGGTGAGGAGGGCGGCGGCGGGAGTCATCCACTCGCGCGAATGGAGGGCAGCATCCAAGAATATCACCCTCTTTCCGGGACGTCCATCTCCGTTGGTTATCATCGCCATTTTCAGGGCCCGGTTCTCGTAGGTGCGTCCCACATCCTTTAGGGTCACCCGACTACTGTGGGACAGAGCCAGCTCATCCAGATACTGCATTATTCCATCGTAGCTAAGGTAGTTGTCCAGTTGGAGCGTAAGGCCTCTTCGCCGGCGGACTCCCCTTGCTTCAGCCAGCTGATTCACCACAATCGTCACGAGAACGACGATCCCACACAGAATTTTCCACATGTTGCCGGACGGCCAGTTTGCCGGGAACTAACTCTGAGCACTCGGTGTTTGTTTTTATATATACATATATCATTTATTCAGGCATTGAGAGATAATGGCATAAAAGGGGTTTTATGCTGACAAGGTACTATTGTAATCAATACTGTATAATTGATCCGAAATTGTTTTAATACTGTATTGCTCCTATTCCAAATTATCACTTTTAAATTAAAATACTATTACATTTTTAACATATTGACTATTTGATAAGTCATAACAACAAATGCATTCTCTCTTACGTTGAAAGGCTCTCTTCCATCGATCTTCTTTAACAATCATTGCCATTTTTGATAAAATTTTTGAGTAGCACATATTTCATACTTAAACCGGTTTTTAGTTAAAATCATTTGATTCTGTTGCAATTTTTTAAAGAAGCATGCAATCGCATATACAATAAAATGAAGAGAAAACACAAAGAGTAAGCTTTCTTAACTCTCTTGTTTCTCTCGTAATAGATTTATTTATAAACAACAGATTGGAAAATCGTGCTGAGAGCTATAAATAATAAACAAAAGCAGTATACATTTTCACATGCGAATATTCGCTTTATATGTTATCAATTTTATTAATCGGTTTGTGCTACTTATTAATTATTATTAATTTAAAGGCAATTACTTACATTTGGAAGTTCCCATGGTAAAACAATTCGGATTATAGAACCTTAAAGTTTGGAAAAATCCATTTCTTGATATTTATAACCGACAATAACAAACAAAGGTAGTCTTAGTAATATTATAACTGTCGGTATATGTTTTCTTTTTTACTTTCAAATACTTATTTCCATTTGAAAATCAATCTTTAGTGAACTATTCAACTGTTCCACATGTAAAACTGAAATCATCATTTAAGTTCTGGTAAATTATCTCATTAACAATTATTTCACAACTTTTCGTAAAACCACCCAAATTGACTTAATATTTGTTGGAAGCACGAAAAGAATCTAGATGTTGAAGCAAGTTTTCGCCATGACTCTATCTTGCTTTGCGGCTTTGCCATTTTGCGGCTTAAAGGGCCATTAAAAAATGTAATTATGTTGATAAATACGTCTTACTGGGCATTTTGCATTTTTATTTTTCGCCAACTTGCCTTTGGACGATGTCCTGGCTGTGGAAAGTGAGCAACTTTAGCCGCAACAGCTAAATAAAAACAACAACTAACGGCTCGGCCTTTCTTCGTCTCCTTTGCATTTTGTTAGCTGTTTCAACTTTTCAGCCAACAAATTTACTAGCCCTGGTCGGGCAAATATTTTATCATTGCGCCTTTTAGCACTCAAGTGGCGGACAGAAGTGGTGGCTCAAAGGGGGAATGACAGGAGGTCCTGCAGGATGCCGGACTAAGCGGAGTTTATGGCTTCATTTTTTGCAAATTTTTGTGCCTTTTACTCTGTTTTTCAATTTGGAAGTTTGCTCCAGAAGTTGCTGGCCCTGTTCTGGTAATCATTTTTGCGATTACATTGATGGCCAGCTAATGAAGCTATCATTTAGATAAACTATGGAAAAAAGAGGAGCACACAAATTGGTTATTGACTCCGGGCATTCATAAGTTTTCGATTTGCTTCCGGCTGCGTATGGAGTTCTTCAATTTCTTTTGCAAAACTAATGAGCCAGCAAAAATCTGATTTCAATTTCCCGATTACAGTTGTCAATGTGCATAATTTACGAGGATGGGCAGAATCTTATTAGTTCATAAGATATGCCACTTCATGGTCCTTCGCCCTTTCAAATGCTCCTGGCTCCTTTGGTTGCCATTCCAGTCACGTAGCTTTCATGTCCGATTTTTGAGTTTGCGCTGCACAAATCACGTAAGCCCTCTGCATCCTTCTGTCCAAGGATCTAAGGATCACGGACTGGTGTAAGGACCAGAGCTAATGTCCTACTTGGGGCTATTTGTAGGGTGCACTTTGTGTGGATTTTTATGATTTGTTTACGCTGCCTCCGAACGTGAGTGATAAACAGTGAGTAAACCACACGATGTACAAGAAAACCATTGCAAATGCTGCTTACATGATGCAAATATGGTTATGCAAGAACATTATAAAACAAACCGTTAAGGTTATATAACAAACTGTTAACAAACTGTTAACTGCAGAGCTTAACTAAATGAAATCTGCCACTATAGAATCTTAGAAGAAACAATGACCATTTTTTGATAATTACTAAAAAAACATTAAAAGCTTTAGTTCAACAATTTATTTGACAAGCATACACAAGCTATACTTTATAATCTTAACTAAAGTAATGATCACTTAAAATCCGTAGTGGGTACCGAATCCATCGAAGCTCATGTGGGAAACGGTCTCCGCCGGAGAATAGTGGATGACAGCGGGCTGGTGGCTGTAGTGGGCGTTCTGTTGGTAAACAGAAGGTGCCTCCACATGACCAGGTTGGTGGTAGCTCTGCACCTGAGCGGGCTGATGGTAAACCGATGGAGTCTGGACATGAGCAACCTGCTGGTAAACCGATGGAGTCTGGACATGAGCAGTCTGATGGTAAACCGATGGAGTCTGGACATGAGCAGCGTGCTGGTAAACGGGCGATGCCTGAGTAAACAGATTGGTGGGTTCCTGATGAGCCTGGTGAGTGTAAACCGGAGCTGGAACCGAGACTGGAACTGGAGCTGGGGCATAGCTGAAGGTCTTGGCCACCGCCGGCTGGTAGACATTGTTGCTGATCCGGGTGTCCTGCTTGTGAACCTGCGAGTAGGGCGTGGCCAGCGACTTGGCGTAGTGGGAGACGGTGCCATCGAAGCTCCTTACCACATTCTGTTGGGTATGGGCCACCGCGTGCTCATCGCCAGCATAGCTGATGGTCGGCTGGGCAATCAGACCCGCCCACGTGGGAGCCAGGAGTAGAAACAAGCAGGAGGCAACGCTGAGGAACTGAAAGTAAGCCATGTCGATTGGAGCAATTGGAACAACTGTGCTGGGTAAGTCAGTGGTTGGGCCATATATAGAAGACCTGACCAGCGCAATGCCAATTACTCATAATCGGGCGCACTGCTCAAACTCGTTTCAGCTTTGCCGGCTGGCTTTGCGTGACTTTCAGAAATCCATTTCTCTATCCCTCGATCGTGGCAAATCAATTTACAATTGCCCAGCTCCAAGTGACAGCCACAAAAGTCGGCGGGGGTGAGCCTATCAGCCGAGGAAGGCGATGGAGAAGGGCGTGTCGTCGACCCAGTTTATGAAGCCCAAGACTTTGGCCCATAGACATTGCATAATGCCCGGAATAAGGTAAGGTCTGTGCACTTGCCGCACTTGCTCCACATTCCGCGGTGATGGCAACTTACAATTGTCCGCTGAAGGGCCATCAAGTGGCCCAAACATATTGCGGCCAGCGCGATTTATTGCCCATCGGAGATGCATTAACGCCGCTGCCAAATTGTTAATGCATTTCACTTCCAACCGCTCTTCAAGCATCTCAATCTGAGTGTTACGCTTCCACATGAATATATGCATCTTAATGTGGATAGTTGTATCATCCGAAGTGGTAATAGTTGCAGCAAAGGAACCATCACAGTTTTGAACGTATGAAAATAACATATCCATCCCAGGACTTAAATCTTGCGTATATGAATATATCTAAGATATATCTAGTATCAACTATTTAACATCCAAATGCATCACTTCTTAAATGTTCCACTGATATTCGGTCGAACTGCGCCTCACTTCCGCTTTATACTTAGTTCCCTGTTTCCGTTTCCGTTTCGGTTTCTCTCTCAATGGACCGACACTCCAGTCAACTTGAAGTTGCCTCATTGATGCAATGCCGCTCTTTGATTCTTTGGATGGTCCGTGAAATCGTTCAACTCACAATTGAGTCATAATGCAATTGGCAAACGTCAAGCAAATGTTGTTAACTTGCCAAACGAGACAGAGAATGGGAAGATGGATGGATGGAATGGATGGACTGAACTGGATGGAGAGACCGGATATCCGATGGGCCAGTGTTGGGGACATTGTTGCCGTCAAGAGCGGAGAAAAACTTTTGCGCAATGAAAATGACACACACTGGCAAATAGCATCAACATCTCGGCGCCAAATGTGATTACGGTAACAGCGATTGCTGACCAACTTGAGAAAGTCACCTTTGTTGGTCCCACTCGAAACACATATCTTTATTGTGCGGATTATTTGGGGGGGTGGAGGGAGAGAGAGTGTGTGCTTGTATGTCCATTATGGTCCTTATGAAATTCGGCACATAAATTGTATTATTGCATTTATGCTTGATTTTATTTCGCAGCCCAACTTTCGACTCTGCTTTTCTTTGCTGATTGTGTTTGAGTGTCGAATTGGCTTTCGCATTACTTGTTTTTTTTTCTTTGGATTTTCGCTTTGGCCTTAAGTGGATTCGTCTTCGTTTACGTCTGCATTGTCGTCTGACTGAACTTAACGTTTTATTGAACCGACAGGAATTACATGTGAGTGCTTACATTTCAACGGTTTCCTTTGCCATTTCAACTCATGCGCCAACGCAATTTGAACTTCAATTAGCTGCATTTGGCCATGGCTAATAAACGCCGCCATCCTCGTCGCTCCTCGTGCTGATATACAATTACAAATGACGCGTCAGGGCCAGGCCGAAAGTCAATTACCAGGGAGCACGGTGGGAAATGATCTTCGCTCTGACCTATTTTGGTTGAATGAAATAATACGTAGATTTTTTTTAAATTAAATAAAAATTGCAATACGTCTGCTGCTTGAATGTGGAAAAAGAAAAAGCTACACTTAGCATCAAACCAATAGTAGGCATTTAAAACACTTAAGAATTTTATTCATGATACGAAACATATATGTAACATTAGAACACAGACATGTAATTCAAAAACTAAAACTAAATAGAATTTAACACTTAACTTAATACAAAAAGGAAATTTTTCTCAGTGCACTCGAAAGCGAAAAGAAGGAAAAGTAGCATAAAAGCCCGCGCCTCGCTGGCTAATTGGAATTGAAACATAAATTAAGCGTCCAATTCGGAGGCGAAGACGGCAGAATGCAACTAAAACTTTACGACTTCTTCACTTTGGCCAATTGCGAGTTCGACTTCCGCATTCACATGCCGTTCCGCACTTTTACGTTTTGTCGTAATCCCCGCCAATTACGATACTAGCCACCCACTACACCCACTCCTCCGTTGGCCAAGTTTTGTAGTTCTTACCGCTGGTGTTGCATCCACATTGACAGCTTAGATTAAGTGTTGACCATAAATTGGCACGGTTAGTTGCCGGTTGTATTTATGAGGCCAATGCAGTTGCCATTTGCCAGCAGGTCGAAATTATATACTGCCAATTACAAGTGGTTGTTCACTTGTTTTAAGATTTAATGTATATATTTGTAATACACATAAATTACTTGAGTGCATTCCTCGTGGTAATGTTTAGGTATATATTTTGATGGGCTCTTATTTTAGAGAAATTTCTTAATTATGAATTACGAGATAAGTAAAATATTAAGATTCCGTTGAATCTGAACTACTGGCACACGGGTTAAATTCCACCATGAATGCTGAGGTTCCTTGGTGTTATATTGCCAATCAGCTGCGGAAACCACACCACCACCACCCCACCCACTCGCACACCAAGGCCAGTCTCATTTTCCCCCCACCCGGTTGCTCCTTGGCCATCCGTAGTTTATGGCACAAAGGGGACTTGGCTTCAATTTTCTTTATATTACAGCTTGATTTAATTTGACGTGAGACTTGCTCTGGGGCCCTGTTCTTGACCAGACCGAAATTAGAAATGTAGCCATGCAATGCGGAAACTCGAACTTGAATCCGATTCTCATTCTGATTCTGAAGTGAAGCGATTACAGGTTACATTCGGGGAAATTCAAATGTTGCTTAATGAAAATATGAACAATTGGAAAAAGCAAATGTCATTTGCCAGCTGCCAAGAGCAGCGACTTAGGGGTGGCTGATCTGCCCGATTGATATAATTTCATAAGGCGACCTTTGCCCCCGCCCACAAAAACAACATTTTCAATGTAGTGGCACCACCCACTGGGACAGGAAAACTTTTGGTGCAAAAAAAAAAGAAATAAAAAGTAACGGAAAGCGTTAGCTTAATAACAAATGGAAAGCGGAAAACGAGAGGGCAGTGCTGGTCAAAAAAAGCAGGGAATGATAATGAAAATGAAAATGCATAAACAGAAATCGTTGACAAGACGGTGGGCGGAATGTACTGGGCGCTTAGATGAAGGACGGCTGCGTGGAAAACTCATTAAAACTTTTCACAGCCCATTTAAAAGCAATTTGTAAATTGTAAAACTTGCACTTGGGCCGCGCAAAGTCGGTGAAAAACGTTAATAATTATTATTTATACTTTCACGCCAAGCATAATCCATATTGTAAGCGAAATGTAGGCTGAGCATTTTAATACAATTAACTGTTTGTAATTTGTATATCAATTTTCTTTTATATATAAGACGTGTACTTGAACCTTTTGTCATTTTAATTTGGGAAACATTTAAAATATCATATGTATATCCTGACAAGTTTATAAAAACATCTTTAAATATCTTAAAACAATATTTTTCAACAACAGGTATTTTTCTGAAAATATTGTAATTAATCATTCAATTGCTTGTTAAAAACTCAGTAGAAAAAAAATCCTCAAAGAGAATGGTGCACTCGGCAATCTGCCAGTGCCCATTTCCGTGGCATCTTTTCAGTCCGGAAAATAAGGGCTCGTCGCAATCACTTTGAGCCCGTGGAAAGGCTCACAATCGCAGACATTAAATCAAATTTCCGCACAATTCCGGCAAGGGGTATGCGAAAAATTGTGTTAGCTGCGGTTGGCTTTCCTTCGCAGCCTTCTGCTTATTTTACTTCCACTACCGATGCCACAGCGCCACTTAAATATTCAAAGCGAAAAGTTGCCCTACACCTTTGCGTCTTGGCTGACTTTCCCCTGTTTTCCGTGTTTTCTTTTCTTTATTATTCAAACGCCGCTTTTCATGTGCAGTGCCCAAAAATTCCCACAGGATGCAGTCAAAGGCGGTGGGGTGATTAAGGGTTGGTGTGGGGTTAGGAGCGAAAAGGTTGATGGGTGAATTGTATTTCACATGTGCAGTTCTTTAAACGTTTTTATAGCGCTCATCTCGCAGTGCCCCACACGCTTTACGTTGTGGGTAAGAGTCTAGGCAATTCCCAGGAGATTTTCTACCTTTCGGTTAGGTTAGAATAGCAAGAATGCTCAAAAACAATATAAATAAAATAGATTAATAAATTTCATACAAATTCAAAAGAACCGCCAAGTGGTTTATAGTGTTGCCAGACAAGCAGAGAAGTTCGTACAGTCTGGTTTGAGTCGAAGCTAGCTGTGTTGTATACTTCTGTGTGTTTTTTAGGATATTTTGTGTACTATTTGCTGAGCTGGCAACTTATCTATTTTGTAGCCAAATGCAGCTATTATATTTCAAACTTCAGACAAGTTGATATAATATATTATATATTAAACTTTCGACAAGTTGTTATTATAATATATTTTTAGCTTCAGACAAGTGATTATTTATCTGCCTATTCATATATTTTTAATCGTTACCAAACTCAATAAAATAATTTTCAATGCAATACATATACCTTTTCGCAGGACGCCTAATTTTAGCTTTAAAACGGAATTTATTTATCAATACCTGCTAGTTTAGCTTTTTGCAAGATGGCATTTGGCTGCTCTTTCACTCCGAGAGTTGGCAACACTGCCATACTGTCAAATTCCAGTAATTATTCTCGTCAACTGCTGCTGTTGAATTGCAAAGTTGGTCGGCGCGTTAGCATAGAAGCCCAGCATATATTTGCCCGATCCGAAAGCAGGAGGAGATCAGTGAAAACGTATACGTATTTACCGCTAGTTGAGCAGTGCGAAAACGTGTCCGGAAAAGCCAAAGGCCAACGACAGCGAGTGCGAGCGAGAGAGCAGGTGACAGCGACACCGACAAGATTCCCCGCCTTCCCCCCTCCACCAACGAACCCTAGTCGACTGTTTTTTTTGCACCGCACGGGGAAAACCGAAAGAAAAACGAGATTTTCAATTGATTTGCGACGCAGTCCGGCCGGAAAATGCTCATAAACCTTAAGGTGAAGACCTTAGATGCGCGCATCCACGAATTCAGCATCGACAATGAGGTAATGTTTGAGGTTGTGTGTCCAGGTCTCGGGGCTTCTTAATATCCATGCACCCCACCCATTTCCAGCTCACCATCCGCCAGTTCAAGGACCAAATAGCCGAGAAGACTAACATTGCGGCGGAGAACCAGCGTATCATCTACCAGGGTCGCGTTCTGGTCGATGATAAGCAGGTGAAGGAATATGGTGAGTCATGTCCCCCGGGAGCACCTCCATATATATATATATATATGCACTTATATCTAATACAACAATATCAATGCCTATGCAGATGTGGATGGCAAGGTGCTCCATGTGGCCGAACGACCACCATTCTCGCAGCGCGGAGCCAACGCCCGCAACAATGATGAACCCATGCGAACCTTCCGCAATGTGGCACGTCCGCAGCCGCCCGGAATGCGCAATTCTCCGTACTTCCGCGCCATCGATGGCATGCTGGTGAGCACCATGGCCATACCGGTGAACAATGGTCCAGTAGCAGGGGTAAGCCATTAAGATAAAAGCTATTTCAACACGCGTATTTAAACGTATCTTAGCAGGCACGTCCTCCTCCGAATCGTTATCCCAACTCGTCGTCCTTCTGCATTAACCGCATCACTGTCGCCCTGCACATGATCGATTGCGCTGACAATATAGCAGCTTATCTGGAAAATCCCGCCATTGGCCTGAACAATCAGTCACTGGACATTCTGCAGCGCGGTCGCTGGTCGATGGAGTCCACAGTCGTGGAAGTAGGTGTCTCCTCGACTGATCTGCCACGCAACAATAACATCATCGATATGGTCCAAGATGCCGTGACCGCTGCTCTTTCGCATACAGGAGCACGCAACTATACGGTGGTGCAGCTGCCCACGGTTTATACCAATGAGAATGGCGAGACCAGCCAGCAGGGAACTGCCGAAGCTGGAACCAGCGAAGGAGCAGCCAGTGGAGCTGCAAGTAATGCTAGTGGTGAAACCACAGCTGCTACTGTGATTATCGAGGATGTTATCGAAACGGACGACGAAGTGGCCGATGGAGCATCAGATCGTTCGGTCACGCCAACACCAGAGCCCGAGGCGGAAGGAGCAGTTGGTGGCCAGCTAGTCACTGCAGCAGAGACTCCCACATCCTCGGCTGGATCAGCAAATGACGCGGCTGCCGAAGGCGGCAACAACTCGGGACCCAGGCGCCGCACTCGTCCTCAGGTGTTGGCCCAAGTTATTCACCACTATCGTGCCGTACAGACTCGCTTGGCGCCTTTTGTTGATCGGTACTATGAGATTCTACAGAATGATCCCACTTTCGAGGACAGTGTAAGTTAATAAGCCGAGTTTTCTATCAGCCTATTAGAAAATATAAAACATTGAATTCCTTTTTTAGGACACCGATGGTCGCGAGAACGCACAGCGCATCTTCGATCGCGTCTCGGAGGCTTTCCACTACCTTTCGCACGCCCAGCACGCTATATCCGATTTAATGCTTGACCTGTCGCAGCCAGGGCCACGTGTGCTCACCTGCCGACCCATTCTCGTCGAGCAGAGCGGCTACATACGCTCCAATAACATCTTTACGCCCAACTTTTTGGCACAGCCCTCGGGTATTATCAACGAGCCTTTCCGCAATAGAGCACCTGGTTCTGCCTCTGCAGCTGGCACTCAAACGGCCACCACCGCGGGAACTCAAACGGCGACCACCGCGGGCACTCAAACGGCCACCACCGCCGGCACTCAAACGCCCACCACCGCGGGCACTCCAACTGCTGTGCCACCGGCGCAGGCTGCCAATTTGCAGGCGGCCACCGATGCCAGTCGCAGTGCAGCGGCCATGGCGGAGATCGCCAGTCGAGCTGCTGGAGCCGCTGCGGAAATGGCTGCCGGAGCTGCAAGTGCGGCTGCTGGAGCTGCGAATGCGGCTGCCGCCGCCGCTCGCGATTTATCCAGTGATCCAGTAGAGGATCCCGTCGACGAGCCTATGGTAGCGCCAAATGCTGCAGGTGCGGCAACACCAGCACAAGAGCAACAGCGTCTCGAAATGGGTAAGATACTTTTTACAAATACTGTATGCAGATGAGGCTGTGCTAAATCAAATTCACTCTTGGCCTTAGACAAGTAATTCGTGTCTCTGAATCGTAAATATTCCCGTATTATTTGTTGACAATATTCTAGATCACGACCACGATCAAGCTCAAAGTGAAACTCCCGAACGAGAAACCCGACCAGTGCCTAGGCTGCGTGTCTATGTGCCAGTGACTTTGCCACCGCCCAGTATGTTTTGATTGTTCGGTTGAATCCAACGCCTCAGTCATGGCAGACTAACCATAATCTTAGCTGCTCACTCACTGCATCCCTCGTTTGGTTTCACTTTCACTTAGCTAGTTTGATTCTTTTACTGACCCGCCCCTAAACAGATTAACCCTTGCTATACTGAATGCTTTAAAGAGCTGTTACTAACTCCTGCTGCTTTACAGATCCCCAATTGGAAATGGCTCGAATTATTCAGGCAATGGTTAATGGTCAACGCCCGAACGACGTCCATGTGGAATTCAATGCCCCCAACGTCATGTCGATTAACTTGCCCGTGCATGTGATGACGACCGTGCGACAGGCTCCGGCAGCTGGATCGAACGAAACAGCGGAACAGTCTGCGTCTGATTCCTCCTCCCCTGAAAGTGCTCCTGCATCGGGCAATGGAGAGTCTCCAAATGCAGCTTCAACATCAAGTGGAACACGCAGTGGCGATCAGAGGGCCAATACCTTGCCCACCACGGCCACCCAAACGCGCTCGACATCAAGACCACAGATTCAGATTGGCGGAAACAACAACTGGGGCGGACGCATTGCTCCGACACACACGGCATTCGACCGCTTTCTGCCTTGCAATAGTCATCACATTCGGGAACCAGAGCAGCTGCTCCAAAACAACAGTACCAGTCGCAGCACCTCGACAGCACCAGCAGGAGGAGCCAGCGTTCTTCCGCCTACATCTGCTGCAGTAACTCGTCCTGGTGAGTACGGTTCCCAGCCAGGGAAATCTAGCAAACACTACCTTATGTCCACGATCCATTTCGCCAATCCACCGATCCATTTCATGCGCACACTCACCAACCGGAGATGGAAAGCCCAGTCTATCAAAAACCTGTCGGATCAGGCCGCGATAAAACTTTGAATTTTTACTAAATTTAATAGAACCTATACTGAAGAACTATTTATTTGCTATCTCGACCGCCGGCTGGCCTCCATCTCTGACATTAATTTCCATTTTATCCATATCATCATTTAGTCACCACTGGTCGCATCCAACGCGGCAGTAACACAATCCGCCCAATGTGGTCGTCGCGTCGCCAGCGACCAGCAAGCGAGCAACTAAGCAGCCTGGGACCGGCAGCCTGGGCGCAGGCGCAGACCCAAACCACTCATATTCCAAGTGCCCACGTTGGTGCTGGCAGTACCAATGGGGCCGGAGTCGGAGCCGGGAGAGTGCGGCCCGTGGGAGGATCAACCATCAATCGTGATCGGCTGGCGACTCGAACGGCCCACGTTGGCGGTGGCAGCACCAACGGAGGCTTGCCCTCTGGCCGACGGGGGCGACTACAGGCCGCCACCAGTCGCCTGTCCAGACATTTACCCACCCAACTCGCTAATTTTTTGATTAATAATATGAGAAATAATGCGCCAACAGCTTCGGTAGGCAGCGCAGTCGCCGCCGTCGGAAATACGGCCGCCTCACCATCAGGAGAAGCTGCCCCAATTGCTTCAACCACGCCAGCTGCTCCGCCACAAACTGCTTTGCCGACATCCACACTCACTCCTGGCGGAGACTCGAACAACCTGCGTTCGCAACTGCGCAGCTTCCTCAACGACAGCCTGTTTGTCGGAGTGCCCATCAACGAGCAGACTATCCCGGGGGCCATTGGTCGCGCACTAGACTGGTTCGGGGAGAGCCTGGTCTACCTGCCGCAGTACGAGCGTCCGGAGTACAACTCCCGCGACTCTGTGTGCAACATCCTGCGTGTCAGCCTCCGCTTGATCATCGAGCTTTGTAATGGAGCTCCGGCCGGTGTCGATAGTGCTCAGTTCGAGCAAAGTCTCAAACAGATCTGTGACCAGTTCCGCAAGCGTCTGTACAGCGTTCTCTTCCTGTGCCTTGGAAGCGCGAATGCCGAGCTCTACTGGCGCCAGCTAATGCGCCTGCTTTGCGCACCGATGCGATCCAGTAAGTCCACACCAAAAGTGATCGTATGTATTCTGGTTAACTGAATATTTCTTTTGCAGACTTCCGCAACGAAGCCCTGCAGTTTTTGTGCATCTACATAGACCCCACGATTCCCGCCCAGACTGACACAGTGGATGCCCAACAGTTCCTGGTTTTGCGCAGCATTCAAGGAGCTCCTCCAACAGCTGCCGACGAGGTAGGTTTAAAAACTATTTTCCATGCCCAGAAACTTATGCACTAATAGCCATTTGTGTCGCCGCCGCCTTTTGCCTTCAACCCACAACAGCAGCAGCCGCAAGAGCAATCTCTGGATACGGATGTTGAGATGGCCGACGTGGCCGCCAGCGGCAGCAACAGTTCACCGGCAGCCGAGCTACCAGCTGTGATTGTGGGCTCAGAGCCCTGGCACATGAGTTTCCCCAATGATTGGTTGCCTGTGATAACGCGCGACCTACAGACCCAGTCAGAGGTAGGTTATTCCGTAAAACTTTTCGAATCACACTAAACTATGTCCCAATCTATGTATCCTGCAGCAGAGTAATCGTCCCCAGCCGCCTTTCTCGGACGCCTATATCTCGGGCATGTCCGCCAAGCGCCGCAAGATAATTCAGTCGGAAAAGCCCACGGCCAGCGTGGAGTGTCTCTTAGCTAACGGAGTGCAGAGGGCTATCCAGAGCGTCGGCTTGGGTGGAAGCAATGGTGGTAGCGCCTCAAGTTCGTCGATCAGTATGGATACCGTAATCGGATCCATTGCTCACGACCCCACCATTCAGGCTGCCTACACGGATGCGGTGCGCAATAGTTTAAAAGAGCGTATCCAGCGGGATGTGGATTTTAAGGCCAGCAAGTATCCGCAGATTGCCAAGTTCACCGAGCAAAAGTAGGAGGCAGATGCGGAGACGGAAGCCTGGCCACCTAATGCGTCTTGTACATTTTACTTTAATGAACTGTATTTAATTTAGTTAATGGCTAAGTTCTGTTTAAATCGAGAAGACGACGAAGATTGCGACAACACCAACACATGGAGTGGACCCTTAGCAAATGCTTCAAACTATTTAGAATAATAATATCCAACTGATATTTATCCACACACACACAGACAGACACACACACACAATGGGTCAAGACACAACAGAGCCCAATCGAAAACAATTTTTGCGCTGCATGAATGAGCAAAATAAACACACATATTAACCGAAACAATGGCGATTGGAATTGGATTAAATGGACTTAGATATTAGACCACACACCGAGCGGAATGCTTTCAATTGTCCCAAATGGCGGTGGCGTCCCCGCGTCGCATGACGTTCTGCAAAATCAGAACAGACCCGTAGACCCGTGACGACAGCCAAATTCCGAATTCCAGCCAAGTATTTTGGCCGGCGCCAAATCGCCATTGACGTGAGCCGATGGCACATGATTGCTGGACGGCCGATGACGACCAATCCGGAATGTGCAGATCCATTCAAGTGGATAAGCCTTCAGCAGAAGCATTCTCGGAGGCATATCCGCACCATCCCATCGTACCAGCAACCCGCACCATCCCATTTCATCGTCATCGAATTCCGAAGCCTACGCTACTCTTGTTATTGTTGTCGCCTGCAATCGAAACACGAAAATGTGTCACATAAAAATGTTGAGAATATTTATGTGCAAAAAAAACAAAAACAAATACCAAGAAGCCGTAAAGAAAAGAAAACATATGAATAAATAATAATTATAAATATTTGCCGCTTTTCTTTAAATATTTACTCGAGATGATTGGGCGCCAAAAATAGATTGGCTACGTAATCGAGGTATATTTTCGTACCTACAGTTATTGATTACAGTGCGGTTCAGCACTGTAACGCCACAATTCGCATCTGCTAAGCTCGGCAGTTGCTGTGCTAAAGAAATTAACATTCTACTTGATTACAAACTGCCAGTTTAAGATCATAATTTAATAAACTATCTGCAATTCTTAGAAAATTAATTCGCGTTTGTATCAATAAATTAATGTTAGATTTGCGAATTTTTTCTTAAGAATCGGGAAATTTTGAAACCTATAAACAATATATTTAAAAAAAAACGTTCCAAAGATATGGCCATTATTTTCTTTTAATTCACATGCTAGTTGTTAATTAATAAATTTGATAGAAAAAACTGTGGAATTCGAAAAAATAGGTTCCTAGAAGAGAAGTTTATCCCATTTATTAACAGAACTAAAATAAAAAGTAGTTCAACTGCGTGAGGAATATTATTAATTGAAACATTATTGGGTTGATCGAATAATTTTAATTTTGAAATCCCTCTAAATGAATGAGCCCGGCTGTATGTAATTAAGTTAATCTCTCCGTCGGCCCTAAACATAACATAATCGTGCCAAGGTTCCTCGGGAGCTGGAAGTCTGCATGGAAAATGGAGATGAATGTGTTGGCTGGGCATCAGAAGTCACTCAGCCAGTGGCCGCCCCCCGATGATCCCGATGATTAATTGCAGCCAGAACTGCAGACGACGACGACGACCACGACGACGACGAGGAGGAGGAGACATCGTTGGCACGCGCAATCCGGGGAATTTGCGGAATTTGTGGCGAGCGCATTTAAGGCGCCCAGTGTTTAATTATGCATGCGGGCCCAGAACTTGGAGATAAATTAAGGCAGCGGACTTTGATGCATGGCTCCTGCTCCCAGCTCCCTGCTCCCTGCTGCCTGATCCCATCCCCGCCAGAGTTTCGGAATCGCTCTGGCGCCAGTGGAAAATTTTCACTTGGCCCAATCTCAATTGGGCTGCGCAGATCCTTAAACAAGCCGGTTCCATTCAAACACTGCCAACGATCCTATCAGATACGATACGATCCGATATGATACGATCCGAAAAGTCATAATTAAAAACATAGCTGAGAGCGAGCGAGGCGAGTGCCAGATGTCTGTCTATGTAAAGGACAATTTGTTGGGAGTGCGTAGAGCAAGAGCAGCACATATGTAAGTACCAACATGTGTCCACGATAATATAATGATGCCCCATACATAGAACTAGGTTCCGAAGAAGATCCCAGCGGCAAGCAAGTAGCATGTACCAAGTAGCAAGTAGTAGCAACAAGCAACAGCACTCGAAGGGGGCACAAACACATCGCGCATCGCGATCGGGATTGAGTTGCAGATATAGATGGAGATTGATGCCTGGCGCCGACGGAACATGTAATTGAGTGTCGTGGACAATTATAGCCGCATCTCAAGTCCCCAATTGGCCAAAAAGCCGCTCGAGCATCTCGCCGGAGCGCCAAGAGATCGGAGAGAGAGTAAAACCAGCAGCAGCAGCAGCAATACATATCGCACCGCAGCAGCAACAGCGCCGCCGGCAGCAGCAACAGCAGCAGGCAGCAGCAGCAGCCGCAGCTAGCAGCAGCACATACGAATCCTCAACGTTAGCGTTTCCACTCCCAGTCGCAAAGAGACCGCCCTGCAATCTAGACGTGATCAGCAGCCCATCAATAAATAAAATACAATAGAGATATACTCGCGGTGTTCGACAAACAAACAGGCAAATACAATTTTTTAGAAGATTAATTCCGAGCATCGGCGATCTATATACACGCGGGTCAGGAGGTCTAGCAGATAGGAGGAGGCGGAGGAGTAGCAGCTCCAGCTCCAGCTCCAGCTCCAGTTCTCCATATCCCAGCCGTTAAGATTCGATACGACCGATCGATCGATCGACCGAACTTAACCTTAAGTGCGGTGCGCGTGTGTTATTCGAAAGATCTTTCAAAAGTAGTGACAGTGCGGCTTTGAAATCCGATGCCAGCGGTTCAGAGAATCAACGAAATCCTGCTGGAAAACCGAGCTGCCATGGAAACCCCCGCACGCACGCATATGTGCGCCTAGTGGGTAATTTCCCGAGTCTTTCGTGTTTTCCGAGCTGCCTGCTCGAACAGTTGATAATCCGCCGTCCGAGCGAATGCAACGTGTCCTGGTCTCGAGCCGGAAAACCGTGATTTGTGAACTGTGAACCGAACTGTGAACTGAGATATCGTAGATAACGAAAAAGTGTATATACATATATATATTATTGCTCTGGCCAAAGAATTGTGAAATCGCATTCACCGAGTGACTGAGATCACTCTACGAAAATGACTTCCCTCGTGTACACCGTCTTTCACCTGGCCTCGCTCCAGTGTTCCGTGCGTCCGGAGATCTCGCCCTGCACCTGCGAAACGGGCAAGGCCTGGAACCATGTGGAGCTCTCCTGCGAGAAACTGGAATCCTTCAATGCCGTCGTGGACAGCCTGGCCAATAAGCTCAATGCCGACACCAATATCGACCTAAAGATCACGCACTCGCAACTCGACGACCTGGAAATGCGCTCGTTTACGGATATGAACTTCAACTTGTACAAGCTACGGATGCAGTGGAACAGTCTAAAGTGAGTTGAGTCATCGATTCGGTTGCGCTTTTCGAGATCAGGAGCCAAATAGCTCTATAAGGGGTTTCCCAGCTGTGGTGTAGATTCTATTCAAATTCCTTTGCTGAGTCACTAGATTCTAGAAGCAGACTAAAAAGTCGCAACTTTACATTTGCCAACTAAGAGTGTTGGTTGTTATAGATACATTCCATATATTGTTAACAAGAGGAGCACTGAGGAGCACTCCTTTTCATATAGCATACATTTAAGATATGAAATACAGTCTTTTATATTTCTTGGTAGCGTGTGCCAATTTGTGTAGATCGAGGTATAATGATCGATTGGGGGAATTTTCCTGCCATAGATTCAATCAAAATTTCTCTACTGTGGGGGGGAGTTCAAGGCCAACAGCCAAGTTCCGCAGAAAGGCAGAATTTTCCGCTCGGCCGGCTATCAATTTAGGTTCCTTAAACCCAATAAAAACCGAGCGAAAAATAATAATGCAAAATGTACACAAATTTCAATACGCTTATGTAAATGCACGAAAAAATGTGCTCCGCAGATCGGTTCGGGTGGCCAGATCTTGTTTACAGCCATATACGTACATAGATACTAAAACAATAACAATGTCGTTTGTTTACGTCAAAGAGCCCAGTGCCGCCTCATTATCTATGGCTCAATTGGGCAAATTGCGAAGGAGATGGACGTGGTTGGAGATGGTGGTGCAGTCGCATCTTAATTACCGCCCCCCAGATGATTTAATTTTTCAATTAGGAAGTAGCATTGAATTGCCGCTAATTCCCAACTATGGGATGTGCTGCCGCAGCTCGAGTCTCGTCTTCTTCTACTTCTACTTCTACTTCTTCTTCTTGTTCAATTGATAACTGATAAGGTCTTATCACCTACGAGTGTTTTTATAGGATTCCGCCTATGTACTTAGCCGTATGGCTGACTGGAGGTATACGACGTATACTTAATGCGTACACAAAATTGATAATTGCAGTTTGTTGAAGGCGTCTTCTCAACGGCGCCTGCACGTTTTCCGACTCTGACTCTCAATGAATTTCAATTCACTGTCGCATTGTGTTTTATATGTGCACATATTGACACTTATAATTAATGCATATAAATAACATTCGAGCCTATTTCATAAGCGCCTGTCGCGGGTTCATTGATATTTGACTCCGTTGTTTTACAGTCGCGATTCAAAACAGAATATGACTCAGGATTCTTTGTGCCCAAAGAAATTTATTCGGCGAAAGCGAGCCAAAAAATTCGCGCCCCAGGAAAAAAATGTTTTCGAAAACTGAATTCAGTCACAAGGACAAGCGTTTGTTTAATTTATCAATAGCTTCATTCAACTGTATCTTTGTCTTAGCCTAATGGAAATATCTCTTTGTTACAATCCATAGTACTAGACTCATTCATGTTTATATTCCTAAAAAAAAACGCTTATCTTATTGTTTTTGGGAATTTTAAAAAAAATTAATAGCGACTGTGTGGGATGAAACTGAGATTAGGCGCACATTCGGAAACACGTTTTAGTAATATAGCAAATCATCGAAAGTATTTGGAGTAACAAAGTGCAAACTATCGAAAGCTGCTCCAATCAACAGATGATCTTTAAGTTCTGGGAAAATCCATTTCTTGAATCGGTTTTCTGAAATCTGAAATAGCCCCGCGATTAAACTATTCGATTTATCATTCTGCGAATGCAATTTGCGTACTTGCATGGAAAGCGGCATGATTTAATTAGCCGAGTTGATCGAATCAGTGTTATGCACCATCTCCCCAATCGCCGATCTCCCCCAGAATCCAGCCATCCAGCATCCAGCGGAGAGCGCGTGCCTCTGGTGGCAATGCCTTCGATTCTGGCTGCTCGGGGAACGCTTTTTACATTGATGTCAATTTATAACAATTGACCTATTGCCTTAATATCGCGCTTTGACCAAATCATGCCAGCCAGCCAGGAAAAGCATCGTCAGCAGACATGTGTGTATTCGTATGCACTGGGAGAAATTGGGAGGGCCTATCTATCTGACTTTTAAGGGTAAAAATAATTATTATTATGGTATAATCTATTAATCAGTTAAAATCATTTATTTCCTGTGTGGCGCCATCGTGAAATCATAATTTTTTAAACTGCTATGCATGAAATTCCCAAGAAATTTAATTTCTGCCACTCAGCTTTTTTGGTTTTTCCGATCATCTGTGAAATTGGGAAAATCACTAACAGTACAATAGCTGAATTTCTCGGAAAATAGCAGTTAGGTCGCCTTTGGTTCTCTTGGTTATCAAACGTGGGATCCCATTGCACTGATAGATCTCGTCCAAGTACACATTCCTATATCATGCTAGCCCAAATGTAGACCACAGCTGAAAGCAATAATGTGATAAGAGCCTCTGTTGATTTGATTTTTTTTTTGTATGACTATTAAATATGTTTAATGGCTGGCGCCAAATTATAATCAAGTCGAGTTTACGATCACTTTTTACGATCGCCCGCAATCGGTGAGCACTTGAGTGAAGTGTGGGCAACTATTGAATGGGACATAAGGACAATCGTCCAGCTGTTATGTGGCCTTTTCGGACGGATTGATGGCTTTGGTCTTCGGTGCGTTCTCAGGCGATAAGGAGGTTCCATGCTCGGGGACCACTATATGTGCATTATGTGTTCAATCACTCGCAGGTTTGTTTGATCGCATATTGTAACCAGCATTATCGGCTTGCAGTCACAGCCCTGAGAAAGTGCGAAAAATGTTGACGGCTTCATTCGCTGGCTGGCTGGCAATTAATTATGATAACTACTCGTACATAATTTATTGGGTGTCGGCGGTGCCCGGTGCCCGATGGAATATTCCCAGCCGATCTGTCTGGGCCCAAAAAGAGAGATAATGTTTGCGATGGAAACGGATTCGATTCACTATTAGTTACTCAATCGCTGCAGGAAGAGTAGTAAACAATAACAGAGCTTCAATGTTCAATGGACCAAATGCTGCTAGTACTCTAAAATGGAATGTTTCCAACTTGTTTTTGTTTTCGATTTGGGGGTATATACATATATATATATGCTATACTATTGGGGGCTCTCTCCGTGTTCCGTGGTCTTTGGTCCGGGGTCAGTCAAGAGCGAAGCAGGCAGTCCAATTGAATTTTATTATTACGTTCAATCAATGATCAAGGGGCCAGTTTAGGTCGTGTGACAATTATACCGCTGACGTTAAGGAATGGTGGATACATCTCTGCACGATCGCACATACCAGTCATCCATCCATCCATCCATCCATCCATCTATCTATCTCGATATCTATGTGCTCAAGTTCAACGGGCTCATTACGGATACAGTATCTCAGTATCTGCGTAGAGTGTCCATCTCGGCCAGCTTCACTCATTACATAATCAAGGCTTGACAAGCGCAGCTCGTAGCAGATAAAGTAGCACTCCTCCTCCTCTTTGGAGCCGGCAATCAATCAAGATCGTCTGGCTAAAAATAGAGACTGCCAATCAATCTGCTGCACTGGCCACCGTACTACACATGTCCAGTCCATATATCCACATCCAGTCGACATCCCCATGCCAATAACGGGCGCCAAGGATTCACTTGGCACGCCATCCAGCCCAGTTCCCATCATGAATCTGCTGTTCTTGGGGGCCGTTTGGCGCCTCGACGGCGACAACTTAATAGCCACCTGCAGACGTCGATAAAGATACTGATCAGGTGCAGCGGAGCGGGATGGGGCCATAGCCCCTGATAAGGCTGCGTCATCGGGTCCAAAGATAGACCAGGGATGCGAAACTTGATATGGGCCCATTCAAAACTAATTACAGATCGGCTTGAATCACTCTCATGTCGTGAATCAGATTTAGGGGGCATTGCTCTCTCGTACTATATCGATTATTAGTGTCATTCATAAGAGCATACTGGGAAATTACCAAGACTGTAATCAGCCAAAAAATTTGCAGCTAATCCAGTTGTTACTTAATGATAATGAATACGCCAGAATTTGAAAAAATGTCGTCAGCGGTCGAGTGTTATCTACTAAACAATGCATATTTGTTGTCTGATTATCGGGAAAAACCAAACAAAACAAGAAAATTTCTAAAACTTTGAGGTGCTTCAAAATAGCAGAGATCAGGAGACTCAATTCCTTGAAACAGATTCCGAAGATCTTTTCATAAGTTAGGTCATCTTATAAAAGTTGTATACTTCCCCTTAGATTAAATTTAGTACAAAACAATCCTTTGATTAGGAATGGATTGCCACACTTTTTGGAGTTCACTTTTTTGCTGAAATGTATCCGAATAATTCTACTGGCTTTTTGGCCGTGTGTCCAATATACGGCTCCCTCCGTCTAATAATACGAAATTGTAATGGATTTGTTTTGTTGCCGCTATTTATAGATCGCTGCCCGAGGTGCCGTTCCGCGGGTTATCGAATGTCACCTACCTAAGCATCGGCGACAACGACCTCGACGAGATCCCGAAGCACGCCCTGAGCCACATGCCGAGCCTTTTGACTCTGGACATTGGGCGGTGCAAGATACGGTCGGTGCAGCAGGAGGACTTCCGGGGCATACAACGGGTGACGAATCTGATCCTGGTGAGCAACATCATTACGCGCCTGGACCGAGGATCCTTTCCGAAGAGCCTACTTATCCTGCATCTGGGTAGAAACCAACTGGAGTCGCTAAATGGCTCGCTTCACGATCTGCACAACTTGGAGTCTCTGTTCATCAATGCGAATAACATTACGACGCTGGATGATGAGCTACCCGATGGAGGGCAGTTGCGCCTCCTGATGGCCCACAATAATAGGCTGGAACGCCTGCCGGCCAACATGGCCGGTATGCACAGCCTGGAGACGGTCCACATACACTGCAACCAGCTAAGATCCTTCGACCGCGTACTTCGCAATGCCGTCAATCTGTCCGAGGTCATGGCCGATAACAATGAGCTGGAGTACCTGGCCCAGGACGAATTCGCCTCCTGCTCCAAGGTGGAGACCCTGCAGATGGGCTGCAATCACATCAAGTCGCTCAACTCCTCGCTACTGCCCATCCTCAAGCTGAAGAACGCCAACTTCTCGTTTAACGACATCGAAGAGTTCTCCATGGCGGAACTGCACGGACTCCGTTCGCTGAAGACCCTCCAGCTGTCCAGCAATCGCATCCAACGACTGCTGCCCGATCCCCGGGGAGTGCAGGAGCTGATGCTTGTCAATCTGGATCTGGATAACAATAGAATCGACTCTCTGAATGGAGCTTTGGCTGGCTTGGGCAATCTTCGAATACTGAATTTGGCTGGAAACCGATTGGAACACCTCCAGGTGGGCGATTTCGATGGCATGATTCGATTGGACATCCTCGACCTGACCGGGAATCAGCTGGCGGAGCTCAAGCCCTTGGAAATGGTAAGAATTCTATTTAATGTTGGAATTCTATTGTGTACTAATTGATATTGTTTGTTTGTAGACTTTGTTGCCCAGCCTGAAAATCCTTAAGGTTGCATACAACAATATCACCAAGCTGGAACAGGACTTCAAGGGACTGCCCGTTCTCTGCCAGGCCAACTTGACCAATAACCAGATATCGACCATATCGAGTGAACTCGTGACCAACACGCGCTGCAAAAATCACAATGTTCCCGGCAAACTGGAGATACATCTAGATGGTATGTCATCAATGGGTTTCTTCCTATGAACTCGGATTGTTTCTCCCTCGTTTTAAGCTGCAATACTATAGATTTGTGTTTTTATTATAATCATGTAGAATAAATCTATAAACTCTTTTATTCCTTTTCCAGACAATCCCATAATGTGTGACGTGGGATTGAACGAGCTGTGTCGATTGATGGCCGTCCAGGAGGCACGAATTCGTGGTCGATCCCAGTGCTTTGAGAATGACCAGGAGGTGTGCACCGTGCTCCCGATGCTATACAACGTGAACCTGCCCATAATGGTGACCAATCTGGAGTTGACGGGCCGCGAGGTTCCAAAGCCAATGGTGCGGGTGATCGTACCATCGCTGATCAAGGCCAATAATGAGCTATTGCCGCCACTTATTGCCACTCTGGGTAATCCAGTGCTCATTAGCACCGATTTGGTCAATCCGGTGATATCGCCACTACCACCACCACTTCTGCTGGCAACCACAACGCCGCCACCGCCAATGCCACTTCCTGTGGAAGCGGAAGTTGAGAAGATTGAGTCTACCACCGCGAATCCAGTGAGCACGAATAGCACTCAGGAGACCACGACAACCACAAGTACCACAACGACGACAACAACAACAGAGTCCAGTAGTCAGGTGGCTCCCATCGAGCTGATCACGACCACAGCACCCACGACGACAACCACCAGCACCACAACACCCAAACCCAATGAAACGCTGCCCGTGATTGTGGAACTCCAGGATCCCAATCCACCGGACACTCCAGTCAATCAAACTGATGTCGGAGTGGCTCAGGATGAGGCATCTGCCCTGGTTCCGCCAGTGGTTCTAGATCCCCTGCAGCAGGATCTGGAAAGGGAGAGGGAGCGCGAAAGAGAGCGAGAATTAGAGCGGGATCTGGACCACGAGGCGGTGGCCAAGACCGAGTACGAGACGGTCGAGTACATCCCCAATCTGGTGCAGCCTCCAGTGGGCAGTGATGCACTGACGCCGCCTCCGAGCAAGGCGAATGCGCTGGAGGAGGACTCCGAGTCGGTGCACTCCAACTCTGTGCACGCGGAGTATCCCCACGCGGCGCAGAGCCTCCAGATTCCCGAGGAACCGCCGGAGGAGTGAGTCCTCCGCCTGGGGGGGTTAGGCTCCTCGGGGGGAATCCCCCGAAAATAACCACATTATTTTACTGTAAATCGCAGACGGATGGAGGCGGTGGAATCGATGGAGAGCGGACGGAGCAGCATGCAAACGGCGGAATGAGCGAGTTTCGGATTTGTATGCCTTAAGTTAACTTAGTTCTTATGTTTTATTTAAGCCATCGCTAAATCGAACAGTTTGTCGGACCAAACGCTTTTTTGTTGAGTTTTTTTCGTCGATTTTATGCAAAATTCGATACGATTACTGGGGTTTTTGTAATCCTGCATTCGGGACAAACGTACGAGGACAGTCTTATGATTTAAGCTTATTTGTTGGGGGCTCAATTTCGCGTATGTGTGCTTTGGCGTTGGCAAGCGGATCCCTTTCGGTTTTCAATTTCACGGAATTTAAAACTATTTTCGAAAAATACTCAAAATACATGGACTCAAAACTATGTATATTATATTCTCTCAAATGTCTAGAGCTGATACTATTTTTGATACATTGAAACACATCGAAGTGGGTGATATATTTTCGGTTGGCTTAGTATGATCATAAAAATAAATTGAAACAAACCGTGAAATTAAAAAACGAAAGCAAGACCGATAGAAACAGGAAGTTGGCGATATCGAATATGCAACTGCATATGCACATTATATATATTTAATAACTGTATACACGTATGAACGTTGAACATCTACAAGTAGGTACTTAGAGTTAAACGACAGCAACAACAAATCGCATCGAGCTAATGTTAATAACGAAAAGCACTCACTCACATACAAACACACAAAACCACACACACACAATCACAGCCGTAGCCGTGCACATGCACAAACTGAAAAAAATACGAATAAAAAAAAACGAGAAAATATATTGTTATCAGTTCGTTAACAAAATGAGAAAATAGATTTTAGCGTGTAATTATACGAAAATGAAAATGGTATTCTAAATAAAATCGTAAATAAAACTCGAGTTTGTTGTTCTCTTCTTAAATTACTCGGCAAAGTTTCTTGGCGTTGTTTTTGATAAAATGATTAAAGCGGAAGTGCAAAGTTCGTTTTTGGTTTTTGAAAATGTACTGTTGCCGCCATTTTGGGTAATTGCTAACGGTGGAACTGCTAGTAGTGGGAACTACAATTTTTTCAGCTCACAAAAACAAGAATGTAAAACCAAATGCTTATCATATTAAACTATAAGATAATATATTTAGAAGCAAACGGAATTTCAAGTCTTGCGGTTGGAAATATCCATGAACAACTGTAAATACTTTATAGAAGTAACGTTATCACTTTCACGCAAGCAAATTCACCACATTTTGGTAAGTTTGAGAGGCGAGTGATATCGATAGGTGATGTGTCACAGTTCTGGATTATCATGTTTCATTATTATCGGAATGACAACTCAAAAATACCGATAAGTGTAAATATTACGATGTAGACTGTTTGTAGATAATTTTTAACATTTTACTAATTAAAAGCATAAATATTTATTAATGTACATATACAAAAATAAAAAGAACGAATGTAATTGTTGGTCAAAGATAAATTGTTATTCATTTATAAATTTTACAAGCCAGCAAATAAAGATAATTAAATAAGATAAATAATTTTATTCTTGTATTAGTTAGTATTTTTAAAATACTCATTTTCGAAACTGATAAGAACCGATAGGTTTATTAATAAATCGATATCGCGATATTTCGACTGCCCATCAATTTTGGTCCACCACTAGTGCAAAGCGAAAAGCAGAGAAAGAAATAATAATTCGTGTTTTGTGTGCAGAGTGCAAAGGGTAAATAAGTTGCAATATCATCGCAATCGCCGTCGATAGCCCTAAAAACCCGATAAAGTGCCAGGATTTTTGGATATCCATATCGTGCGCGCAGCTCTACTATTTTCCCCCTTTGTTGACGTCGCATTGTCGTCATCGTCATCTTGTGACCGTGTCTATTCGAGTCCGAAAAAAGAAAGAAAAGAAAGTCGTAAAATATATAAAAGAAAACTAGTTGGGGAGGAGGAGTCGCACACACAGACACACACATACACAGCCGAGCGGAGCCCCCACACGCACACACACACACAACCAAAGGCGAACTGCAGTGAAGCAACAAAAACAACAATAACACAGAAACATTGCAGGTGAGCGAATGAGTAAGTGGGAGGGGGCCACAAACATATTTCTCTCTCTCTTTCTCTTTGGGGCTTCTTTTTCTTAAATAATAATTTTCCGTAATTATAGATCCCCCTTGTCTAAACGTAATTCCCCGCTAACCGTTTTTTACTACATATGCTTATTGATAGCGCTTCTTGCTTTTTGTGTTATTTTTTTTGTTTTTTTTTTGTATTTGATAACTGCCGTTAGCCGGTCGAGTGATTAGTCATAGTGGATCCAGGGTTGGCAGGGGCGTGGGTGGAAACGGGTTTATGTATGCGAGGGGGGGCGGATGAGTAATGAATGAAGTTTCGCACATTCGTGTGCCCCCCAATCAGTGCGTCCGTGTGCGTATGCCCGTGTGTGTGTGTGCGAGTAGTTCGAGTGTCACAAATGAAATCTAATCGCATTTCTGGCTCGTTATCATACGCACACAGCCACAGAAAGCACCCATGTAGCCATTAATACCTATATATTATATATAAATGATACCTAATGTACGCCCGCATTTACAACAGATGCAGCAACATTGGAAAATGCAACAGTGCCAGTGGTACGGTGGAGTGGTGGGGGGCGACGCCGAGGGTGATCGAGGAGGGGCCCGGCGATCGTGTTGCACAGAGGGCAGCATCAGCGAGCGAGCAGTGACCTTCGTCACCAGCGGCTAGCCCTTTCCACCTGTTTGAGGTGCTAATAGAAAAACATCTCAAGAAGCAAGATAACCGTAAACCAAAAGCAAACATTTCATTTGCGAAAATAACGTAGATATCTTCAGAATGTGAAAATTCCACATCTACCAGATAAGCCAGATGTTTAACACAGACATTTTATTGTTATTATAGTCTCTCTTTGTACAATCTTCAATGTTTCTTTGAAGTATTCTCTTCTTAAGTCGAAAAAACAAAAATTATAGTTTCCAATCGTCAGATCCTTGCGAATTTCTTCTATTCAATTTTAACATTTGTATTACATTTTTAAGTTTTCTTAATCCGAAGATTGAGGAAGAATTAATTCAACCTGCAGGGTTTAAATAGAAAAGCTTCCCTGTTGATTAATGAGATAAAAAGTATGTATATAGGAATCGTAGATGAGAACGATCTTTTGTGGGGCTACTGACGGGCTTTCATCAATATTTTTCACCTTAGCGGAAACATGCTAAACGTCTGACAATAATGCACGTCAAATAGCCTCGTGAATGTGGAATATTTTGCTCGCATTTAATTGCGTTTGGATATAACGAGTGTGATCGCAGACTGATCAGTACCACCGCGCATATCAATCGGCGAACAACGCACACGCAGCTGCTCCCCATTTCGAGTTTAGTTCGGTGTTTGGAGCGTTTGGGGAGCTTTTTCTGCCTCTTAGCTATACGAGTGTATACACGTTCATTGAACCGCTGGCTGGCGTCAAGGCTCGCAGCCTTTGGAACAAAGTGATTCGCAACTCGTTGGGCATTCTGTTTGTTTTGATACCCACACAAGCGCATCTGTATATTTTTTGGCAATAAAGCGAAGCGGCGACGTTTTGCCGAAAGTCAAGTGCACAGAAACACAAAGAAAGCTTCGTCTGGCATTCAATTTGCTCAAGTTCAGGCCACCACCACAACAAAAACAGACCGTCACCATCACCACCGCACCACCACCACCCACTTTTACTTGACTCTTGCACTTCATTTGCGTAGTCTTACTGCGCGACATTTAATTAAATTATTTCGCGTTCCACTGGCCAAATGAAAACAAACAAACGAGGCAGACAAACGGCCCTTTTTCGCAGTGGATCGCTACTACGATCCATCGGTCAATGAATTTCACTGCCCATTTACGAGTATGAGTATTCCCCCTCATATTCACTCGATTTCTCGCATAGCTCGAATGCCTGCGGAACGGGTTTATCTGTGAGATACAGTTTTGAGGCGGGTTCTCGATGGAGTTTCCCCACGGCCGGCTCTTCTCGATATGTGTCAAGTGCGTTGTTTACACGAAAAATAAACAAAAATAAATGCAGACCCGTCGGACCGCATAAAGAACAGTGGTTATATCAGAAACTCCAACGATTCTTCAGTTACAAACTGGTTAATAATCGCCACTTAACTTAGCAGTATTTTTGAGATTTTGCTGGGGTTAATTGCTATCTTAAATGCCGAAAAGACCTTTTTAAAGCTTCATTGTGTTATATGTAAAAAAGTTTTGCCTTTATTAATTGTTTTTAAAGTGATTTCTAATCAAATTACGATATCTCAAAACAAGAACGTGGTATATTTTTGGATTTCTTAGTCTTATCGATAACCTAATAAAAAAAAATGTGGTATTCGCTTATCAAGAATATGTTCGCCTCTTCTATTTATTGCTCCATTATATTATTTTCAATAAATTTAACAATGATATAAAGTGTGTAACACACGTACTGTGCGTTTTATCTACTTTTTCCCAAACAAAGCCGTAAAACGCGTCGTCTTACTTTGTACACATGCACGTAGTTATCTTATGCTTAATAAGCTTCAATTCCCAACTACTAATATATATATATTTTTGAAATTCTTAATGGTCGAGAACCACATTACTCTAAATTCTTCTCAAAGAAGTTTCTCCGCCTTTGCAACTAAATCGATAACAATTTGATTAGCCGGTGTGCATTTTTCGCTTTTAAAAATAGATGGAACCACGCCAAGAGGGCGGTGGAAAATCAATTCATTTGCTATAAATTCTCGCTGTGCTTGTGGGTTGCCATTTAATGCATAATGCAGTTTGGTCTGAAAATTTGCATATCCAGACATAGCCGTAGACATTTGTCTGTCCACTTTCTGATTCTTGAGCCCTGGCTATTAGCACTTTTGCGGCTTCTTGTTTCGGTCTGCCATGGGTTAAGTTCAAGCAGAGTCTCTATGAGTTAAATGAGATTGATTTGCTGCAAAGATAATATTCTTGTATAAATCAAATTTTATATATTGTTAATGGTTAAAATTCAATTGATTTTAAGCACTTTCGTTGGCAAATAAATGTAGCATTCATTGCTTTTGCTTAGTTTGTACAAAATTATATTTTGATTTATTTTTGTGCTGTGTATTTCCTAGTCGACTTTGAAATGTCAAGGGAAATACTCTTTTGCCATGTTTTGTTTTATTTCTTTTTTGCCATTCTTTTCCTTTCCGTTTGCTTTTTGTTTGCCCGCAAATTGAATTATTTCTTCTAGAGGCTTTCGGACTGGGTGTATCTAGTATTGTAAAGTCTGGTGCGGCTATTAAAGCAGCGCTTTAAAATCTCAGGGTTTCGTATATCAAGTTCGGTTTCCACATATGCTTTCACTCTTTTTGTTTGGTGCACTTGAGTTTGGCGATTACTTTATCTATTAATTTGTGTGTTTTGCACTATTGCAACAACAGACACAACCGACATTTGACTATATAAATATGTATATCCGTATGTGTACTCTTTTACTATGTATTTTGATTGTATTTATCTTGTATCTCATATATAGCTTGCTTTGGAGCACTTAAACAGCAATAAACATAAACCAAAACGAATTTAAAAACAAAAAGAGCAAAAAAATCTAAAGCCTATTCAAGCAAAAGTCCAAAGTTTCTGTATAGAAAATAAAAAACCAATTCAAACGCAAAAACAAACGAAAAGTAAGTCTGAATGTTAATTCATCTCATATAACTTCAATTTCTTTTCCACAACAAAAATAAAAAATAAACCGCCAATTATAAATGGGACATATTGAAAATATTCGATCCGATTCGATTTGAAACTAGAGTTTCAACTCTCACCACACCGAGCCGCAACACAGAGCAGCAAAACTCACCAAAAAGATCACGTAACACATTCCACATACGTTCCACACCAACTGGTACCGATTCATCTTCAACGTTTCTCTTTGTTTTTGTTCAGATTTTGTAGCCCGAAACACACTTAACACTTTAGATTTGGAAACATTTCAAAAAACCTCGCAGAAACTGTCAAAAAAAAAAAAACCAAATCCCAAATTTACCAAACACCGATTCGCATTAACATCAAAGCGGGACTCTTCGATAGCAAGACTAAACCTAAGATCTAATAACCCTTTTCACAATCCAACCAAAAACCCCCCTATCCCACTTAACGGGTTGGATCAAGAAGATATAGCCATGTTAACACCCCTTTCCATCATTCTTGTCACACAGTGAGAAAGCAAAAGGACGATATGCAGGTCAATGTCGCTGGTCTGCGCAGAAACATCAAGAACCTTGCGCACAACTACTCCGATGCCCAGGTAAGTGATCTACAGGATCCATAAGCCAATTTACCTATTTAAACCCAACATTGATATCCACAGGTCAAAGTGCGCGAGGCAACCTCGAATGACCCATGGGGTCCTTCGGCCGCCATCATGAGCGAGATAGCGGAGCTCACCAACAATGTGGTAGCCTTTTCGGAAATCATGCAGATGATCTGGAAGCGTCTTAATGACCACGGCAAGAACTGGCGACATGTGTACAAAGCACTCATTTTGCTGGAGTATCTGATTAAGACCGGCTCGGAAAAGGTGGCCCAGCAGTGCAAGGAGAACATCTTTGCCATTCAAACCCTGCGAGAGTTTGTGTATTTCGAAGAGGGCAAGGATCAGGGCACCCATGTCCGTGAGAAGGCCAAGCAGCTGGTTACTCTTCTCAAGGATGACGAGCGCCTGAAGAACGAGCGTGTAAAGGCGCAGAAGGCCAGGGAGAGATTCGCCCAGAACCCGAGCGGGTTCGGCAGCGATGGCTATATTGATGGACCATCGCAACGAGACCTGCCGCCAGGCTGGCAGGAGGAGCCGCCTAAATCGGTATCCGAGCTGGAAATGGTTCGTCCCCAGACGGCCGGTGAGGAGGAGCTGCAACTCCAGCTGGCCATGGCCATGTCACGAGAGGAAGCGGAGCAGGAGGAGGCCAAGCGACGCAGTGATGATGTGCGTCTGCAACTTGCTCTCAGCCAGAGTGAGCAGGATTTCAAGTGAGTAGAGAACGTCAAATAAAACGACTCGTCTGGTTTCAATACCAATCAAATCCTCCAATTTAGGGATCCAAACGGACGACCTATTCCTGCGCCCAAGAAGGAGGAACAACAGAGCCATTTGCTAGATCTGCTGGATATTTCTTTGGGGGCTACGAGTATCTCGAGTCCGCCGCTGGGCGCTGCAGGCGGCGCCCCCACGGCTGTTGTCGATCCCTGGGCCATGCCAGGCCCAAGAGCTCCCAGCCAGTTGTCCGATCCTTGGTCCGGTACTTCCTCGCCTCAAGTGGATCCCTGGAACCCCTCCGCTGCCCCACGAACCATCTTGGGTGCCGGAGTGCCGATGACTTCGGCGCCATTGGGTGGAGGAGCTGGAAACGATGCCTGGGGAGCTCGCACTCAGTCGCCCTCGGTGGCCTCGGGCTCCTCCAACGAGGGTTGGCTGCAAAGCAATGGTAATGCCAACCAAAACGGACGTGGACCCACTCCGGCCGGCCCTCCTGCTGAAGGCTGGCTGATAAAATCCACTGCTGTCGGAGCTTTGGGAGCTGCGCCCGTTAATCATGCGGCAAATAATGGTAGCTCATCTTCGGATCCCTGGCTAGCAGAGCCAGCAGCATCGGCGGCAGGAGGAGCAGCAGCAGTTGGCTTGGCAGATCCCTGGGCGTCAGGAGCAGCATCTCAGACGGGTGCGGGGGCACTGGATGACCCATGGAAAGCACTCGGAACTGGCGCCATTAAGGTAAGCGGTATATTAATCTTTAAATTGATTATAAGATTATAATCAGTTTATTGAACTGCATTGATAATTAGATTTAATATGAGCTAATTCAATAATATAATTAAATTTTGTACACTATGTGAATATATTTATATGATGTAAAAAATTCTTGTTAATTTCAGAAACAATCCCCCGAGTTTGATGAGTTTGATTTGATTACCAACCGGAACAAGAGTGAGCACAGCAATTCCAACGCCTCCAACAACAACAATGGTAAGGCATTCGTATGACAACATCACTTTCGAGCTTATCACCATGAAACCATTTCCAGCTTCTCTGCTCGATGACATGGATCCGCTATCGGTGAACTACGGAAATGGGGGTATAAATAGCAGTATGCATCCGTCGACGGGGGCCACGGCAAAGAAACCTATAAAGGATGCTCATTCTTTCCTCGGCGAGAACTCTGCGCTTGTTAACCTAGACAATCTGATCAAACCTATTGCGCCACAGACGCAAACGGGTAATCAGCCGGCGTACAATCCCTTCAGCGACAACGTAGTGCCACCGAAGACGAATCTATTCCAGCAACAGCAGCCAGCCGTGAGTTAAATTTTGAATTTGACTTAAATAGATATTTGTAGATCTGCTTATTGTTTTTTGTGGTTTACCACTAGGTGCCGTCCATCAATCAGCTAAAACAACAGGCCCCGTTTTCAGTCAGCATGAACCAAGATCCCTGGGCACCTGTAATGGGCGGCGTTAGTACGACTTCACAGGTGAGTTGCCAGAATTTGGAGGATTTCGTGCGTCTGCGGTGTTAGGGAAACTCTGCGTACTTGTACTTATATTTTGATTATTTTTGAGGGTTTGCTCTCTGATGACTTATCAAAATTTCTGTTTACTATTTAAAACTATCTTATCATTTCACATCTGCATTTTGTTTCCTTTTACTATCGTTCGTCCTTCTGTCATTTCGTTTTGAGCAACTGTTGCATGTAAAACCCGACATTCCAGCCAAAACTTCCGCCTCCCGTACGTCCCACTAGCCTCAATTTGGGGCCCTCGTCCGTGGGTGAATTTCAACTGTTGAGTGCGTTTAGTAATCCCATCATTCCCACCGCCCACATCCCCCAGCCACAGGCCAATTCGCAGGTCTACAATTATGCGTATCAAAGTAGCAGCAGCACTAATATCCTTGGAAATAGCAACATCGCGACCAATATGAATAGCTCCACCAGCAACAGCACTATACACAGCTATTACGCAAGTCCTAGTCCGGGCGTCGATGGCATTCGCAATATGGATATATTCACCGAACGTCCTTACTTTAATAGTCCAACTGCACCTGCTGATGATACCTACATGTACAACAGCAAGGATAATAACAATATCAACAGCAACTATGGTACTCCCAGACTATATTCAAGTTATGCTGCCAGCTATAGCAGCGCCCTATCCGATTCTCTGGCCGAAACCCCTGGAATTAGTGTTGCTCCCCTGGGATTTGAGGCCGATACTGTCATGAGTTTTGGTCCCTCATCCTCGTCGGCCAACTGCAAGCTGGAAGTGAGTTTGCTGCCGATAAAGTTGTCGTTGCTGCCAATTCCACACTACTACCTTTGCCAGAAATTGTTGTTTATTGTTTAGCTTGCATCTTTCTTTACAAATTGATTTTTTTGATTTAGTTTTCTTTTTGTTTGTTTTGCAAGTATGAGAACTATGAGCTGCTGAATGGGGAGTGCAGCTAAGAGTTTGCCATGCTGCTTCTAAAAGAATACATACTCATCCTAACCAGAAGCTCTGCTAAAACCCAGTTGACCCATAATATTTTCTAATTGTAGCCATCAATGGAGGCTTGGACGCTTAAATAAAACATACACTAAGCAATAAATGCGAATGGGTAAAATGTTTTTCGAATGTGCATGTTCCGCTATTTAACTCGTAGAATACCCTCTAGCAACTAAAACTATTAAACAAATTAGCTAAATCCCGTAGAAAACTAAAATCTCTGCATGTCATTCGCTTATTATTAGTACATTAGCTTTCGCGAACTGAAACATGAAAATAAATAAAACTAATAGACATTGAATTTTGCAGCAAAATAACAATATGCCGTGGATCAAACCGGAAGCAGCCACAAATCCGTTTTTGTCGTAAACTGGCGCCGATCAATCACAACAATGTAAGCAGGAGCAGCAGCGGGATCATCAATTAAGGGAAAGTCAACTAATAAAGGCCTGACTGGTGTATAAGAAGCTGTCCAATAGCGTTAGCAACAATAGCAGCAGAAGCAAACAACTTTGGCTCTACATAACTGCAGAGAGGGAAATATGAATTAATTAATAAATTATGTGTAAGGAAGTATTATTAAAGTGTAAAATATGTGATGTATGTGAGAGAGAAAGCCAAGATCCAGCGAAATAGAAATTGAGGAGTTAAATAGAAACGGCAACGACACCCAGAAAAGTTGTGCGCAGGAAGCTTACAATTAAACTGAACTTGAGCCTAACACATTTGCAATAACTAAATATGTAAAAACCAACCCATTAGAAATCGCAAGGCATCCCCCACGCCATTCAGCTGACTATGAAATTACTCTCCCTATGATTCACACTCAAATTTTAATGTTTTTAAAGCTCATGGGTATATGTGCCCCCCCTTAAGTTGAGTGGTCGCTGGGGAATCCTTCACTGTCAGTCTTCAAGTACTTCCTTAGTTGATCACTTACTGTTAATTAATTTCTATCCTTGTTGGGGGAAGAACCAGAAGGCAGCCGGCATAAGGAGATCCAATCGAGTCCAAACTAACGATGCAAAATGAAATTTAAAAAATTGTTATATAGCTTTAAAGAATGCATTGGTAAAGCGAACATGTTTAAAACCATGTTAAACAAATTATATGTGCTTGTAATTGTAAATTTTTTTACGTTCATTTTTGTAAAATTTATCGTGCGCGCATGTTGCAGAAACCAAATACAATTATTAATGGCTTTTGTCTATCGATTTTTAAACACATTTTTACGATTTTTTCGGGTTGACAGTTGATTTGTTTGTGCATTCGCTTTTGGTCCACCTTCAAGTCACCAATGCATACGCGAGTTTGCTGTTGAACATTTTTATAGCGACTAGTTTAAAATTTACAAAAACCTTTGAACACATATACAAAGAACAAGATTACAAGAGCAAATCGAAAACTAAAACAAAACAAAATAAAATGATGGTATACATTTAGGCTAGAATACGTAACGAATTGTATAAGAGTAACTTAATGATAAACAAAATATACATATATATATATAAAAGAAAGCCGATTCGGTGTGAAATTATGCTTAAGAGATTTACATGCCTGACTAGCAAGCGTATACACCCCACAACGCTGATACCCTTTTATATATATGAAGACACAACCCCAAAAATCACATATACACTTGCAAAACTGCAAATTTTAAGCATATTTTCATATTATTAAAACTTTATTTTATCTAAAAAAAAAAACAAGCGAAGAAAATCCATGTAAAAGTCAGTCCACTTTCCATGCTCCCATTGCACAACTAAGCGGGTGGCGACTGAGTGTGCCAATGCCCGGGGGCCTCCACTTGACAGCCTGCGCCAGCATTCAACACTTTGTTGGGGCATCATCACACTCATGTCGGATGCATCGGGCCAGGGCACAGGCAGAGACAATCCCAATAGCAATCCGCATCCGAATCCCCAAACCCAAACCCGATCCCGATCCCAGCAGCAAAGGCAGCACGATTATGTTAATTTCGGGGGCCGCCAGAGTGCAGCATTAACGGAGCACGCCCACCGCATATGGCAGTGATATTTTGGCCAGCTGGGATTGGGATGTGGATGGGGATGTGGGTATGTGGGGATATGGATATGGAATCGGGATGGGGCTGGATATGGATATGGATTGCTGGATGTGGCTGTTGCGCAAGTGGCCAGCTAGCTGGCAGGCTGGTTTCGGTTTTGATATTTGACATGCGCCAGGGGCCATCAGGAAACTTCGTTTAAATGAAATCAAAATGCACAAATACATAATTTACACAAATTTGCCGTCGAGCGGCGGTACGAGTTTATCGCCTCGGTTGGGCACGAAAAGAGCGGCTCCTCAGATGGCTGGGAAAATGCTGGCGTATTGTATAATGCATCGGGTATTCCAGGAGCAATGAGCATCCAACAGATGCAGGAAGAACTGGTACAATGAGAAAGAAATAAATAAAAACAAAAAATCTCGTGCATTATATTGTTTAATTTTAATATATCATATACATTTTTCAACCACTTTCCAGGACGTTAAAGATCCAGGTAACATAGTTGGCCAGTCTGGTGTACACGCCTGGAAAATGTGGGTCAGCACATCCATGCGCAAAGGATACGATTCCATAGCTACTGCCGCGGTGAACCAAAGGAGCTCCTGAGTCTCCGTAGCAATGATCTCGTCCAGCTCCTGCTGCACACACCATATCAACCGTGATGGGACGATGCAGATGGGAGTAAAGTCGCTGGCAACGTCTCTGATCGATAACTTCCACCATTGTGCCACGTAGTCTGGGCTCCGAATCACTGTCAGTGGCATCTGGATTGCCCCAACCGGCAACCAAGAGGGTTTTTGGAAGTATATTAAGACCCGGAAGCGGTAGCTTCACCACCTGAATATTTCCTCCCAAAGTAAAGGGTTTATCTAACTTCAACAACGCGATGTCGTTCTCCAGAGTACGTAGTTTGAAATCTGGATGAAGGATAACACTCACTACGTCCCTTCGCTGACCACCCCCATCAGTGTGAGTAGATCCTGCGCGAACGGAGTAGCTATCTGGATAGTGAACACAATGTCCAGCCGTGACCAACCACTGGGATGTAATCAATGCCGAACTGCAACTATAGTTGCCATGCACCGTAATCGAAGCCAACCATGGTGTAAGATGAATGGGCACCTCTACTCCACCCACGATCCGTTCCTGGGGCGATAAAGCACTGGTTTTATGACCACAAATGAGCAGTAAAATCAACGCCAAAATTCTCATCATCCGTACAAAAACAAATGGACCGTAAAGAACCAATAATGGCCGATAACTGAAAGTCGACTTCTTGACCCTTGGGCGCGAACTCTATGCTAGCTGGGAATCAAGAATGCTAATGACCTCCGGGTTTGGCATGCGACCTACTGAATTTGGCATGAATATTAATTGGCGCTATAAATATATACTATATTCTTTCTCTTGGGGGCCTGACAACGCAATCTTAAGCATGGATTTTTTGTTTGATTGTTAACCATAGACACTTTTTAGGTAATTTCTTTAGTATTATAATTTATTTTAAAATTCCGAACTTAATATTTAATATTTAATATTTACGTAAACTCACAAAAGCATCTGATCAAATTATAATAAATTATGAAACTGATGAAATTTTTGTTTGACTTTTTTTGCATAAATCAGAAATTAATAATTCTTTGCGACCTTCTTAATCCAGCGAGTATATTGCAACACATTGACATATACTCCCGGATATTTGGCACTGGCACAACCGATTCCGAACGACGTCACTCCGTAGAGCACGCCATTATGGACCAGTGGACCTCCGGAGTCTCCGGAGCAAGTGTCTCGGTTCTTTCGCTTGGCGCAGATCATTTGCTTGTAGATCTTGATCCCGGTGCCCCGATAATCCTGCTGGCACTTGGCTCGCCTCACCTTGCACACTATCACGCCTCGCAGATATCGTTGGACATTCTGGGCGTTGGCTGAGGTCAGACCCCATCCGCTGGCCAGGTAACATTTGGGAAGTCGCTTCGTGTTAGTGGATATATTTCCGGGTAAAAAAGTCTGGGGCTTCACACGTGGCCCCTCATAAAGCAGATAGTGGGTGCCATTGTCTACATAGTAACCGCTCCAGTTGTTTGGTTGACCACCTGCCACCAGAATCCACAGATTCGCAATAAGAACTATTCTCGATAAACTTGAAATCATCCTAAAAGACGTTTAACCGATCGCAGCAACGATCGCCTCTCGACTGAGCCATCTTAGAACAAAGGCTCACCTTTTGACCTCTTAGTTCCCGGTTCTTGTTGACCATTTAGCTTTAGCTCCGTTGAAGTAGGTTAAGCTAATTAGCGGATTCTGGCAAAAAATTAACCCGCAGCTCTTCGTATTTAAAATGCTGTCAAATTCTTGTCATAAGTCACGCTTTTCATTTGAACGTGATTAATTTGACTTAAATCAAACATTTTAATT
Organism: Drosophila simulans; assembly: GCF_016746395.2. Taxonomy (NCBI): domain Eukaryota; kingdom Metazoa; phylum Arthropoda; class Insecta; order Diptera; family Drosophilidae; genus Drosophila; species Drosophila simulans. The sequence goes on from NC_052522.2 coordinate 7,415,792, forward strand.
TAATTAATTGCTTTTTTGGTTTGGGGCACAAAAAATAATATAAAGAAACCATTATAGTGCTAAAACTTTATTGAGATGTGTAATTTTATATTTAAATGTATTTGCTAATAATTTTACTATTATTATTATAATACAGTTTATATTGTATTTTAAATTATTAATATTTATGAATGACTTTTTTAATCCAGGGAACGTATCGTTTGCAGTTGACATAAACACCGGGATAGTTTTTGTTGGCGCAACCAATGCCCCAGGACACGATTCCATAAAGGACGCCACTGCTGGTCAGCGGACCACCAGAATCTCCGGAGCAGCTATCCTTGCTCGTTCGACTGGCGCAGATCATGTCCTTGTATACTTTCAGTCCGGCTTTTTTGTACATTTTTTGGCACTTTGACCGTTTTACATAGTCGAGTTGCACGCGGCGAAGATAGCGTTGGACATTCTGGGCATTAGCCGAGGTGAGACCCCATCCGCTGACTACAAATTTCTTGGGAAATTTTGTTGTTTTGGTGGAGGGTAGCTTCACAGGCCTAACACATTTGCCAAAGTAGACCGGTGATCTCAGTTTCATCATGGCCAGATCGTGTCGCATGGTGTAGTCATCGTAGGCCGCCAACGCAACGATCTTCTTCACATGACGCAACTGACCACCTCGCCTCTGTTGATCCGATCCAACTCGCACGGTGTACTTTTCTGGTGGTCCAAAAAAGCAGTGGTGAGCAGTGAGGATCCAAATTTTATTGATGATCACACAGCCACAAACAAAGTATCCTTCGTAGTGCAGGGATCCCTGGAAGGGAGCTTCTGTGCACGGAATCCTTTTGCCATTGACGATTCTTGTCGGAAAACTTTCCTGGGCTTCCAGGGCGTTGATGAAAGGATTCGAGGATATATTTCCAAAGTTGGATGTTGGTGTGATATCCTCTGGCTTTCCGTACAGCAAGTAATGAGTTCCATTGTCCTTGTAGTATCCTGACCACGAAGGATCCTTTTCACGTCCCTCACTTACTGATCCGAGCAGTAGTAGCGCCACACAAATGATCAGCTCTAGGAACCTTTGATACATTGCAATAACCGCTCGGGTCCAAGATCGCGAATTGACTGAAAGGAACTTACTTTATCGAGTTACCTTTCGACCTCTTGATAACCGATTTTTGCCTTCATTAATGGTTTTCACGCTTTAGCTAAAAACCAGTCTTTAAATTTGCCATTTCATTTATAAGTTGCTAAATAGGTCAGATTTTGAATTTGCAATTTTTAACCCTTGTCGGTTGAACTTGGTTTGGTGATAGCAGAGAACCTTCCAAATGAAGTCATCAGAATGAATAGCAAACGAAAAATATATTTCAGGTTTCTTTTTGGGCTTTTTGTATATAAAATCGTAAAATATTCAATTTATTCAATGATCTAAAGAAATCTTAAATTTAATAACAAGAGATTTCGTTTTATGTAACTGTAGAAGAGATGGGTTAATTTTGATATTTTAGAACCAGATTAAATAATCTAATCTTTCGCTTTTGCGATTTGTCAAGAAAGTGAAATGAGGGTCTTTGGCTTCTTCTTTATTTATTGCCGCTAGTGGTAACCCCTTTTCACTTCTGGATTTTTTGTGGCAGGTTTTAGTTGCCCATTTTTGGTAGGGCGCCGCTTCCGCATGACTCCAGCTCGATTCAAACTCAGGCGGAGACAAAACAATAAAACTATTAATTTAATGTAAATTTTGCGCAGCTTAATTATGTGCGAAATCACAGGGGACACAATGGATGTGGACACGGCCGGGCAGGAATAATTAGGCAGGCGCACTCGCACAAAAGTGAAAGGAGCACTTGGACTTGGAGCACGAGGTCCAGGTTTAGGCCATAATGGTGCCGCCGATAATTATGTAAGCAGGCAGCAAAAATTCATTAGCTCGGCGCCTATGCAAATTTCTTTTTGCCCCGCTCCTTAAATTGCATTTACGCGGGAGCTGCCAGCTGCCAGATAGCCGATAACGGTGGCATTTCATTCGTTTCTTGCCGAGATTACTCGCTTATCGCTAACTGGAATGCCAGTTTTTTTTTCCTCCGAAAGGAAAGGAGCGGGAGGAGCTTCAATGCCTACGGCCATGTGGGCCAGCAATAATATCCGCACTGTTTCGTGTGGCGAAAAGCGTGAAGAATCGCAATTTGTATGGTTTAATTAAAAAATCTGTCAAATGCCAGTTTGTGTGCTCATTAATGGGTCTCTGAGGCACGGCCCCCAAACAGCGAAATCATGCTTGACATAGCATGAACCCGGGTTCCAATAGACCATGCCGTTCCACATCGCGATATTATGCTCGATATGTGCGGCTCACGTTGATGTCTTGCGGCAGATGGGGGAATTGCCAGCCTGCCTGCCTGCACCTTTGACAAAACGGCAAACAAAAGACTGAGGCAACGAACCTGGTTATTACGAGCCTGTCGCGGCGGCTCTTGCATAATAGGAACTTTTTGGCCAAATTGATTTTTAATTATGGCTTTGCCGAAAAACATGTTGAAATACCAAACTGACGGGCTGTCTGTTCTGGGAAGGTTGCAACTTTGAGAACTCCAGATTTTGAAAGGCGGCACTGAACAAGCTGGTGAAGCTCTAATGAATTTTTGAGTATTTTCGAATCTAAATTTAAACTTCAGGCAAACTTTTCCATATAAATATTATTTTATCTCTTAGCCGAAACTGCTCTCATCGTCATAATATTATACAAGGTTGTTATAAATTGTAATTTCAGGATATCGAAAAAAAGTTTTGTTAAGCCATGAAGAAAACGAAATTCAAAGTCGCACTGTGACTGCATGAGGTCATCTGGCCGTCAAATTCGTAGTAAAAGAAATAAAGATATCTCGTTATGATCTCTTGGATTACCCGCAATTCGGTGGCAGCAATTATGCCATTACAGTGGTCTCTGCACCAACTTTCATTTTCTGGCATAATTGAAACATAATTTTTGTAGTGTAAAATCGCACCGGCCGGCACTCGAACACGCCAAGAAAATTTCACCCATTTCGCACGTTTCATGTCGATCCAAGCCGTTAGTTAATCATTTGATGGCATTGCGCTGCCTTTTTGTCAAGTCAGCACGCGAGACGCACCCGACCAGTCGCCAGATATCGGCAATTATCGCCGTAGCCATCAGCTGCCGATAGCGATAGCAAGCTCGGAGTACTCCAGACTCCAGGCTCCACGCCATTCGGATCTGGCCAGACGCACCCAGCATCAGCTCCACCTTCTCCTCCTTAGACCCTCCTGTCCTGTCCGCCCGGGATCCGCCCATCACTTGGAAGAATTGTGACATTTAGACACAACAAATCATAGCAGGCAAGATCATTAGATTGCACAGCTAAAAAGTTTTGGATTTCACTAAAAATTAATGAATATAAATGGGACTATTTGGAGTTGTGTCTCCAAAGTTCTTTAAATGACATTAACAAATAATATATTATGGATTTTTTATATTTATCATAAATATAAATTAGGTTTTTTTACATACTTAATCTCTGAAAATCACTTGTCACCTAATGAGCTCCACCTATTTAAGTTTTTAGTAAGTGATCTAGATATTTTTTTCCAAGTGTCTCTGTCTGCCTCGTTTTGTATGTCAATGGGTGTATAGAAATCGAAAGTTTCACACTTGTCAATTAAGTGCACCGAGTGGTGGCTCTTGTTGTTGCCGTCTCCACACTTCATCATGCGACTGGGGCGGCACTGCAGCGCGATGTAGGAATCGGTGGAGCTGCAGTTGAAAAGCGGCTGTCAATGAAAATGAAATTTTATTGAGATTTTTACCGAAACCCCCTGCTTCTTTTCGAAATTAATTAGAAAAGTGCCTGCATTGGTATCGCCGGCCATGTGTGTTTGGGTAGCTTAATTGCTTTGACGTCTCGTGCGTGGTGTTATGTGTGTGTGTGTGTGGTTATATAAGTCGTAAAATACTTAAGCCATAATAATCTCCAATTGGAAACGACTATCACTTTTACCATCGATCGACCGAATGCACAACGGACGACTGCTCCATCCCATAAAGCTAACAAGCGAAAATCGCTGACTCTTCTAAGCGATTCTGGTGTGGGGGGCAGCAGTGAAAGTGAACGCTCCACGGGAGCGGGTGACAATGTTGCAACTGGGCAGACCGTTTTCCTTATGCACTTACGCAATCAATCTCAGCCGTCAGCGGCATGATCGGCAACTCCTCGATCTGCTCCCGCTGCTCATTAAACGCACATAATTGTTATATCGATGGCTGGGGCACCTACTGCCACCGGTTGCATTCAATGGCCAAATTTGGTTAAATAATGCACCACCACTGGCCACTTTTACCGCGCCGAAAAAAAAGAGCGCAACGAAAGCGAAAGTTCTTTTGTCTTGCGTTTAACCAAAAACCAAACGGGAAAAAAGGCTCCTTCGATTCGATTCTTATCGCCCCGCTTTTTACGCTACACTCCGCTGCCAGATCGGCAGATTTATGCACTTTTCATTTCACTTACCAGCCAACAAGCAACATGCGCTGCGAAACAACCTCAACTACATGAAACGATGCCGAGGAACCAGGCAACTTTCTTCGGCACTCCATCCAAATTATTATGCGCATATGGGGGCGCCAACATTGGGACACCGGGACACCCGATTCATCGCTCCAGCGAAGCCTCCTCGCCCGATTCTTTAAATTGCCACTTGCACTTGACCGAGCACAAGCCGCTGGGCAGGGGCATGGTGCTCCAGGAAGACCACATATAGATACGGATGCACAGTGAGCTAACCGTGGTTAAGTGAATTTTTAATTAGTAGTATTTTTAGAATAGAGTTTAGTTGATCTTCGAGGATTTTCCAAGATCATGTTATCAGTATCTGTGAATACTATAAGAGCAGTCTGTTGACTCATGTAATCTGCCACAAGTTACCAACATTTCTTATAATTTAAAGTTACTAGGTTTCCTTTAATTGGCGACCACTGTACACGGGCCACCCAGAATGTGCGACAAACTGGGGCCCCAATTAAGTTTGCAGCATTTTAATCGAGTCGATGCGTTTTCGGATGCATTAAGTTTTGAGTTTTTCAGTTCACAGGTTGGGTTAATTTGTGAAAGTTTTGTGTAAACAAAGCCCCAAATCCCCCCGAGGGTCTCGATTTGCAGTTGGTCAGTTGGTCCGCCGATCGGCCATAAATTCAATCAGGCGTGGCCACTGCCACATCGAGATCGGCCAAAAGGTGTACGTGCGATGGGCAGACGATGTCCATATATTTTCCCATCCCCTTAACGTTTCGGTTTCTTTCGGTTGACATTGGCTTAAAATATTTGGAGTAAAACTGATTTAATTGACGTTGACGTTGCGTAATCTCCAGGCATTGGCCGTGGCCCTGCCAATTGGCCGCCGCATCCTGTCATTCCAGGGCGATAACAGCGGCAATCAACTGGACAATAATGTGGCATAATTGGCCAGCCCAGGTCGGATTTAAAACTGGGCCCGAACGACTGGGCTTAAACTGGGTTAGTGGCGCCGGCGCCAAATCCAAAAACTTGAAGCGGCATCGGGGCAAAAAACCAAAACAAAGCACGGCCCAGGGAAAAAGTGCAGAAAATGGAGCCAGATCGAGCGACCAGTTCGTGTCATGTGATTTTTATCGTTAATAGGAAACAACTGCAGCAGCAGCAGCCAAATCCAAATACAAATACAAATCCAAAGAGACAAGTACAAAGCCAAGCGCCGCCGATTGTTGCAGCTTGGCTAGTCCACATCGAACTGCGACTGGCAGAGCAACAAATGTTGCATTGACATGAAAAGGGTTTTTATTCAATTGCTGGCAACATGCTACGCCGCAAATGAAAAAGAAATATAAAATACAAATAAAAATGTTGGCGCTTGTGAGTCAGTCTGCACAGAAAAAGGAAGATTTATATATGCATATTGAACGATTAAAGTGATATAAGTAATTTGTAAATGTATCAATTAAATATATAAAAATCTTCAGTAATCTTCAGAATCTCCGGAATATAAAAGGTTACAAAAATACTGATATGCTCTTAAAAATAATAAAACCAATGCAGTAGAGAAATCTATACATACTCTATCTATACGTAATCTATATGTACTATATATACAAATGATATACAGGAATAGATTGCCATTTCTTTCTGTGTTCCCAAAGAAAACTGGGCAATGCTAATCTGGCTGTTGTTATTGTTGTCTCGCAACTTTCATAATAAAATCAACAACGCAATCAAATTACAAGCCTTGGAATACATATAAAAAGTGAGCAAAACAAATTATGCAAAATGTTTTAGGCACGAAGCCCCACCAACCATTCCCAGTTGCAATTGCAATCCGTTTAAGGCTCGGAAAACCTCCTCGTAGTCCCCCTCCGCCTGCGGAAACCCATCATCCAGCAGATCAGTGATCACTGATCACTTGCAAGTCAGTCAGTGAGCCAGCGGATGAAGGCAAAGCCAGGTCAGTACTCTCACATTCACCGCATCTGAGTGACGGACAAGGTCTTCGCCATTTCCATTTCCATATGGAGCTCTACTCTCTCTTTCCAGGGAAATTGAAAGTTCTCTTCGGGGAATCCTTGAATTTAAATAAGATTGTTTATAGCTGATCTGCACAGTTGCCTATTGTTACATACATATCAATTCCTCTACTAGTTATTTAATATGCAATAATTTCATTGTATTCCAATTATTAATATATTTAAAATATGTCTATGTATCTAGATCTTAATCTTGTAGAGGTTATTTCCATTTTTTCACTTTTTCTGGACCAACTTAAACGCCTTTCTTCACCTTTATAGCCAACCTATAACCAACTTTCAGCACCTTGACGTTTCCCTATCCCGATTGATTATGACAGGTAATAAATGGACACCTGAAACGGTGACAGTCGGTCACTCAGTCAGTTGGCGGACTTTCGTTTTCGGTTTTCCAACGCCGCTGAAGTTGATGTTGACAAAATGCATCGGATTCTGCGATATTCACGCGACAGAGAGAGCGACAAGCCGGGGAAATTAATTATAATTGGACGCGGTAAATATGCAGAGATGCGAAATGCAAATGCGAGATGTGCGATGCAAACTCGTTGGCAATCAGCAAAATCAATCATCAGGTGAGCAATTGACGAGCGGCAGCCAGCAGCGAAGTCAGCTAAATCAGAAAATGGGCAATAGAGTTATCAATTTTAGTGGCCAACATGTGGCATTTCGGCGGTGAGCGGTGAAAATCGGTGGCAGGTGGCAGGTGGGCACTATGTGGGGCAACCTTGGTTTAGTTTCTGTTTCACTTTTATTTCCCTACCCCCCAATGGCCCATTAAAAATTAAAAAAAAAAACAACTGAAACTGTCTGCCGGTTTGGCATTTAACAAAATGCCGCGCTTAGTGCGTAAAATTTCATTTTATAGCACAAGGCATTAAGACGCCGCGCGCAAAATAAATAAAGTTGTAGCTGAAAGCGTGTAAAATAATAACCGTTGGCTCCCAACAGCAGAAACAACAACTTGAACAACACAAGGTGAAGTGTCGCCCGGCCTTGCCCCTCCTGCCACTCCCCCCCCCCCCCCCCCCCCCCCCCCGCCCCTTGCGTCCAATCCAACTGGTGTCATTTTTATGGCCCCCAACTTGTTGCACTTTCGTTGTTTATTCACCAGACATTTAATCAGGTGCGGCCCACTGCACATCATTTCGTTAAATGTTGTTAAAGTGTGACCGAGAAGCTGAGCTGTTTTGAAAGTGTTTCCAAGTTTTTCATTCAAGATACACTAAATGTATCTTTTCATGCCAGGAACACATATACTAATCATTCCGGAAGATTTATTTAAAATTGCATGAATTTAATAGAGAAAGGAAGGGATAAAATCCAAACTAATAGTTTATAATTTTCAGCCTTGCGCGCTTGAATCTCCAAGTGTTAAAAAATAATTGAATATGTTTGGGTCCACCTACTTTGGATAGACCTCCCCAATTCGGTCTCGTTTAATTTTGTAATTCAGATTGAAAATCGAAAACATTTAAGCAATTAACAATCTTGTATTAAATGGCTGTTGAAAATAGAAGGGCTCGCTCCCTTAACATCTTACACATTTGATTAGCTAATAGCTGGAAACCTAATAGCTTCCATAATTTGATTAATTTATTTATAAATTACACTTAACTCGCTGAACTGCAGGCACCTTGGTCACATTGCAGTGGCGATTGCAATTAACACTGTGCATATGCATTCACATTTCGATGCTGGCGCTGATGATGTTGCAACCGCAACACTTACCACTTACCACTTAACTCGGACCTCGGGCCCCGTACCTCTTACTTCTTATACAAATGTACATCCATCCAGTGGTGGTAAGACCCAGACCCAAAACCCAGACATCCAAGCCAAGTGCAGCGGCCACTCGACTTGCTCTTGAAGTGCATCTGATGCACTGTGGGAACGGGGGATGGGGCATGGGGAACGGGGCGCGCTGTATCGTCGCATTCAAATCTTCCGCATGTCAAGGTCAATTAGCATTTGGTCGGGGCTCCATCTCCGATCTTCGATCTGCGGTACTGTGCGTGATAAAAATGTCAAAAGGTTTTCATTGGCATTTTGATGTGGTTATTGCCGTTTAGCCGCTTAGGCACTCGGCTTAGCCAGCGATAAGTGTTGCCATCAGCTCGAGTTCACTTCACAAAAATATATACCTCCCCACCTATAACCCATGAACACACTACCCAATGAAAAAAAATCGTCTGTGAACAGAAGGCGGGGGCGTTTGGGACCGTGTCATTGAACCGCTCGGCTCGATAGATAGAAAGTGACCGCTGCTCGGGCGCTATCCTTGGTGATCTATCTTAGTGGCCAAAATAACATACCTACAACAGCAGAAAAGTTTTCACTCCTTTCGCTTTCATTGCAATTACCAAATACGATTCTTATTTTCAATTTCAATATGACGACGACGACAGGCACGACAACCATAGCACAGTGGTTTCATCTACGTTTATTTGAAGGTCAGCTTTTAAGGTTTTAACCTATTTAAATTCATTCGTATAAGATACTTTCAATGGTCATTTTTGTTTTCAATAAACATAAAATATTTTTGGGTACGAAAAATACTATCCTTGCCAATCCCTAATCCTTCGTCCCACTGTGCTCGATCCACGAAGGGGAAAAAAGCGCCCGCGACAACGCAGTTTCGCACCAAATTTGGAGCCAGGAGCTCCAGCCATCCGATGCGATGCCAGGCTTTTGGCCATGGCAATAACAATAACGGCGGAGCAGCTCGATGATCGCTCCAGTGGCTAAAATCCAGCTCCAGCTTCAGCTCCAGCTAAAGCTCCAGAGCTCGTGGCCACGATCGCTGCTCCTGCTGATGATGTTGGCGATGTTGTGTTGCCGGGGCCTATTACCATTTGGCTTAGTCAAATCGTTTGTTATGTTTTTATCTTGATGTCCAGTCACCTTGATTTGTTGTAGAAAATGCAATTTTTGGCATGCTCGTTGGTCTGTCGCCCCCCGTCTTTCGGCTACCGTTGCGAAAAAGTCCGGCGATCCGCGGATCCCAGACGATTCATCCATCCATCGATGCGTAGGGTGAATCGCTTTCCCAGACGCGCGGATCGCCGATCCCCATGTCGTGGGTGACGGACTGCCAATGAAAGTGAAATTTGCCGTCGATGGTTTAGAATTGAAGTTGAGCGAAAACTTGACGTTTATGCATCGGCATCTATCGATTTATGGGTCTGCCTTGAAGTTGCGGTTCAATGTACCGTGTTCGCCATCGCCGTTCAGTTGCTACACATAAACAAAGTTTATACATCCCAAATTAAGTATCAACTTAAATTGATTTTCTTTTATAGGAAGAATTGGTTATAAACAATATAAGAAAGAAAGATAAATGCATTTTGATTTACAATAGCTACATAGATTACATATTAACTTTCAAGGCTTTTATATTTTATAATTACAAAAAAAAAAGAAAAACCTAAACCCAAAAAACAAAATTCACTTAAATACAAATTGTTTTCTCCCTGCCCAATAAGATCGAGAGCGTCTGGATTTATCCAGGGGACGATGTCAAAGGTCAGCGCATGTTTTTAGGGGGTGGGCTGGTTGAATCTAGAAAAATGCCACATGAAAACGGTGGGGCACAAAGACAATGGGCAGACGTCGATGTCGCCAGCTTGTTAGGCTGAGCCCAAACAACTTGAAACAAACAAACCAAAATGCCGCAGTTAAAAAAAAAACCAAACAAATAACAGGCAGCAAACAAACAATAACAAAAAAGTAAGCAAGAAATCGCTTGGTTAGTGAACAGAAGCCAATTTACCCTCACAGACTGAAAGAAAGTCCAAGTGCATCTTTTATAGTTTTATGCGAGGAGATTGAAAGATTTATATCATTCGATTGTAGTTGAGCGAAAGAATATCGAAACTCTTATATTTCTCCATAAAAAAAATATGAATAAACCAGCCAACAATAAGTCGCATTAATTGTTTTATTTTACGCTAGATGATGCTATAAAAGCCTTATCAATGATTTTGAGTATTCATTTATACCAAGCCCGTCCATAAACGGTTTATACCCTTGTGGCAGAGGTATGCAAACAAATGCAAATCCAGGGAGGACTGTCTGATCATTTGTTGTTGCCTTTTTGGTGGCTGCTCTGTTGTCATTATTTATTTATGCCCAAAACGTTTCATTTTCATTTTCATTTGGCTTTGGCCAAAGGGAGTCATCGTAGTTGGCGTTGTTGCTGTTGCTGTATATATTTCTTTTGCTTTTGCTGTTGGTCTGAAACCTGAAAACTGGGTTACTGGCGCCTGTTTCGGGCTACAAGATCGTGTCATGCGATTTCTATCTTTGTGTGACTACGAAAGCGACAACCGCAACGTTGTCGAACCCTGAAGAAGAAAAACCCCTCGAATGGAAACAGAAAACAGCCGAATCCAATTGACGACGAAGAATGAGAGCTGTGTGCCTGCATCGTTCATTTGGGTAGTTCATTTTGGGACTGCAACTTGCAAGTTAACTGGGTACTGCAACTGCAACTGCGACCGTTTCGAAAACAAAAGTAAAGTGTTTGCGCCTGCGGCGTGGGCAGGGTACTGCCATCGAAATGGGACATATAGCGAGCCGATCTCTGACTCACAAGCGCCAGTCCTCGAGGCGGTAGCTCCAGACTCGAACCTCGAGCCTTGGGAGTGGGTCATTCGAATCTATCACAGAGGGTTTCCCCCTCCCCCGTTTTATTTTGGGGTGACGGGCGTGTGAATAGGGCATTAAGTGTTCTCTCTTGTTTTTATAGGCAGAGGGAGAAAAATGAATTATTTACATGACGATAAAGAATGGCTACAAATTCTACAACAAGAAATCAAAACTAAAACCCGAAAGTTGATGAAAGATTCATAAGATTTTCTATATTTTTTTTCACATTCATAGTGCACTATTTACCCAGAGAAATTTTAAGTTGTATAATTTATTCGAGGCAATTCTCTCTGTGCATCCGACGATGTGTTTGTTGGAGTCCTCAGCATTCGCCCAACAAAGTAGTCACGAATTAGCGCAGTTCACATGGGAATGCAACGTGGGGGGGTGGGCATTGAATAGGGTAGGGCTAGACACACACATGGCTTAGAATATGCAGTGGCAGTCCCAGCTGTTGACACACTCACACACTCGAAAGGAATGCATTCTGTTGCAACAGCGTCTGGAGTTCGTTGCCTAAGTCTTTTGTTTGGCTGACGCATGAGCGAATGAACTCGAGTGGCTGAGTGTCCAAGCTGATTTATGCGCCTGACCGCTCCACAGTCGCACCACCTACGCACTCGCATTTCTATTTCTATTTCCCTATTAGTATTTCCAACACCCCGAGAGCCCAGTTATCAACTGATAAGTAGCTTATGTAATGGCCCACGAAAATGGGTTAAAAGTCGCTCTGACAGTTTAATTTGACACTTTTTGGAACCTCCATCTCCATCTCTGTCTGGGTCTTGGTTTTCAGTTTTGATTTTCGCCTCACTCTCACTCTTTCCTGCTGTCTCCACTTTTGTTGGAGAGCACGGATGACAGAGTGCTTTTTGTTTTGGTATTTTCTTTCATATTTGCTTAACAAGATTGTGTGTATTGAATTGTCATTTCTCTTGACAATTTAATTTGGATTATGCGGAGGCTACTGAACACCAGCTTGTTGCAGCAGGGAGTGCAGGTCGGAAAAAAGGCGGAGGTGAAAAAGATTGGGTCACCGACTGGACGGCGATTGCATAAAGCGAAGGAAATAATAACATTTGTGTTTCATTGTCATCTTAATTGTTTAAAAGCCTCTTTCTTAACAATAAATTGTTTATTAAATAATGCAATTAGATAATTCAAAGTTGTGTTCTATTTTAATCAATTTGTTCCCTTGCTGATGTGTAAATACTTTAAATCATAATTTAAGTGTAGTGTTTGTGAGTATTTTGCTTTCTGGGTGAGTGGTACAGGGTTTTGCTATTTGAGCTTGGCTTGTGGCCCGGGCACGTTTTGGGCCAACTGGCCGACCGGCAGAAACAAAAGGCTCTGGCGAAACGCATTGAAGAAGTCACCAGCAGCGGGCAGCTGAGGCCTCGCAAAGCCGAGAGCCAAAGATTATTAATGGCCGGCCTCCTCCTGCATTTCCGTCTTGACCCAGGTTATGCAAAATGTTGGCAAAAGGCCAAACGAAAGCAGCCGAAAAGTAGAAATGTTTGCCTAACAAATGATTGCTATTTGCAGCCAGCAGCAAGTGCGTTGCCGCATTAACTGAAATGGAAATGAAAAGGAAAGACATTAATTGAAAATCCGAAAAAGTCCAAAAATGAGCATGCGCACAGAGCACTGTTAAGTCAGTGGGCGCTGTTAAAACTGGTCGAAAAATGTATGTAAAAATTGGTCAAAAAGAAACTGTAGCAGGAAGCTCTGTTAAAGCATTGTCTTCGTTGATTTCTTAGATTTTATCGCCGCCTGTTGCATAAACTTATTGATTTGGCATGCTTGTTGCTGCCGCTTGAACATATAAACAAATCAGCTGCTGCTTGCCCCAAACAACAATTGCATAAATCAATTTCACACAGAAAATTTGCTGTTTTTTCAGGTATTTTTTTTTTTGCCAGCCTACAGTGCGTATGAGTGGCACATGTAAATTTGATTAAAAGCACGTTTTACCACAAACTTACGAGCAACGAGAGATATAACCAGAAAATGAAGTGCTAAGATGCATTTTCTGCATTTGGCCAGCTGCTAATTTCCACTCAGTTCGGCCAAAAGAGATGACGCCTCCACTTTTGATAAATGAAAGTAAAAGTACAGACACTTGCACTTCATAGATCATTAGCGGTGGTTACTTTTCGTTTATTTCTTCTTCTTTTTTTTTGTGCGTGGCACTGCGTTCAATGAACTAAGTGGCCATGCCAAAGTCATTAAAAATAGAAAACAAAGCGAAGCCCATCAAAACTTGTTCTTTCACTTTCAATGTCACGCCACAGAGACCGACGAAGACCTTCAACTTTTGGACCCGCTCACCCCTGTGGGGCACAGTTTCTTCCGCCTGGGAATTAATTGCGGCATAAAGCAAACATTTTGCGAGTCAATGTACGTAATTTGAAAATCGTGCCAAAATAGATGCCAGAGCCAAACTCAATTTGCAGGCAAAAGGCTAGAGCAGGTGCATGGGGGTGCGGTGGGGGGTGAGTAAAACCAAAACATAGGTAACACCCCCGCGAAAAGCCAAGCAGATATATGTCTGCTGCTGGTAGTATCCACTGTAGCCATTTGTCTGCATGTCGCTTTGTTGAATTGTCTATTTGTTTGCCAAAAAGTGCCATGAAGACAACTCGTTGTTGCCCGAAAGCAATTTCATTCGCTGCCCCCACCGCTGCTGCTGCAACAAATTACTATCATTGCTGTTAATAGTTCATTAAGTCACGGACGGGAGATGTGGATGTGGAAGCCATGTGGAATCACGGCTACGGGGAACGTGGAGCCGTAAAACGTAAAATCGAACTTCATACCGCCGCACCGAGGCAGCCAACTTCAAGTGGCAGAATAATTGAGTGAACGGCAAGATAAACATTTCAATTTCGTTATTAAGTCATCAATTAGAGGAACCCAAATCCTACTGCAGGGTGAATCGGTTTTGATTTGAACTCCCGGGAGACAAATTGCCTGTCATAAAAGTTTCGCAATTAAAGCGTTGCAATAGCACACAACTTCTTAGTTTGTGGTTCAACAGTTTATCCTGGGATTGCACAATATTAAACAATCTATTAGTACATATACTTTTTATTTTCAGCGTAAATATGTAGATGGAATTTATTTAGAAGACCCATTGAGCCATGTTATTATTCTAGGTTATATAAAAAAATATACATTTTCTTAATTACCTATCTAACATTTCATTTATGATATTTCGAAATGAAAGTAAAAATAGTAGATTAAAACAATCTTCTCTGCTATTTACGGCAGTAATTTCGTGTATAAATTTATTTTAATAAATATATATGAATTTCAAAAGTATTAGAAGCTCAACCTTCGCTATTATCCTCGTTCATGGAAACCAACTTCCTCACAAATATCTAAGAATAGGATAAACAAGCTAGTTTATAAGAAACTCATTGTAGCAAATATCGCAGCGTTCGAGGGTTTGATGAATGGCCTGTGGAGTTTTCAGGGACTCCACTAATTCTTGTGGCTTTACTTTGTGGCCAAGAGTGCCTCCGTAATTCTTCCTCATCACCCAAGGCGAAGTACGTCGAGAACTTAGTAAGGAGGCTGTATAGGTGTGCCTGCCAGGACTGCAGGATCTTAGGGAGTGCAATGTGGCCGTTGATCCTCTCAAGATTTCCAGTCTGGCCAGCGCAGCCTCCAAATCGGAATCCTCATAGCCCTCCATGACAACTTGATCCGGTGACTGGTTAAAGGACTTTATACTAGGTGTGTTCAGACTGCTCATGGGTTGGATTATCACATCTAAATTGCTGCTGTCTGATGATTTTGCGCTGGAAGCCCTGGAAATCGGTGGGGATGGCATCTTTGATTTGGAAACAACAGCTTTTGGAGTGTCTGTCTTTCTAGGTGTTTGGGGTGCGGAGGATTGATTTTGGTTTGTTGAAGTTTGGGTTGCATCACTCGGACTGCAATCTCTCTGAGGTAAGTGCTCCTTTGGAATATTGTTTGATTGGGTGAAATTCTGAGGTAGTTTCGGTGCTTTATCTGATTGCATAGGTGCTTTATAGGAATCAATTTCATGGTACGAATGCTCTCTTGAGCGTACCATTTTCTTTTCCATAGCTTCTGATTTCCGCGGACTTCTATCCTCTTTGAAGGAATCAAATTCTATGTAGGAGGGATCTCTAGATTTAACAGTCTCCTTAACTGAAGGTTTTTGTAGCCTTAAAGGATCGTGATTGGTTTTCAAAGACTCTATTTCCAAATAAGATGGTTCTCTGGAAGATACATTCCTTAATGGCACTACAGCCTTAGTTAAGGGCTTTGATCCTTTTAAGGGTGTTCTTTGAGTCTTAATGGAATCAAACTCATTCAAAGATGGTTCTCTGGACCGTACTACATCCTTTGGTAAAGTTTTGGTAATCCTTAGGGGACTGCGAGGATCGAAATCCAAATAAGATGACTCTCGCGAAGAAATCATTTTGGAAGGCTGCTTCTTGGAATACTTTTCCCCTGTCGGGGTTATGGGTTTTACTGTCCGGCGACTTCCATTGCCTAGGAATTTCTCTCTTCCGGCTCTCAAAGGTTGTTGAATAACTCCAGTGCTCATCCTGCGTCCGTATCCAGGTTCCTCCACCAATGGAGCCGGCCTTCCTCTACCCCAACCAGAAATCCTTTCAGCAGGAGCTCTTTGAATACCGGAACCAATGCGAGTGGCCAGTGAAAGACTGATGCGTTCGCGTTGTGGATTGAAATCGAAGGTCCTGGAAGTGGCGGCATTCGAAAGCCTGGAACTGGACCGGGATATACTGCCCGCCTGTTCGGAACCCACGAATTTGGCAAACTCCCGCTGCCCCCTGCGAGTGGGGGCTGGAGTTATGTGGCCGCTGGACAAATCCGATTGGGAGGCACTCTGTGAGTTTCCACCGCTAAAATGACCATCGTAGTGATTCGGCTTATCCCTCAGACTGGTGTGATCCTGGTAAACGGAGAACTTGTTTTGACCGTGGGCAAAGCTCTCGTAGGGCTTAAACTTCTTGCTTTTGGCCAACTGATCTGCGAATTTCTCCCACTCGGTGGTACTGGGTCTATGTTCCTCTTCATCCTTTTTTTTCGTTTTGACCAATTTGCGGCGCACTTTACGATTTCTGGGGGGTTATGATTCAGTGTATAAGAATTTAAGTGTGGATTGTCTTTTAGTGTTTTAATTTTTGGTGGAGTGTTTAGTTTTTTTAGTATATAAGTGAGATTGTGTGTGTGTAAAAGTGGTATTTGCCAAACTTTAACGATCTCAAATAATATATTTTACTTGAAAAGGTCATTAGTTCTGCAATTATGTACTTATTCGACAATAAAATATCAATTAACGTGTAAAATATATTTAAAATATTACCACAATACTACGCACATGACTTTGCTGTTGATGTTCTTGTTAGTTTGATTTGCTGAGGTCGCAAGTAAACAAAGGCAGAGTATATGATATGTACATAGAAGTAGAGTAAGTTTATTTACAATTTACATACAAGTCAAGAAAAGAGAGAGGAGAAAGTATGTTGATTAGGCCATAATAAATGTAAATATCGGGATACTACGACGGGAACTACGAATCATAAGCGAACGTTGCAGGTACAAACTACGCGAAAACTTCAGGGTGCAGTGGCGCTACAGGTTACGGATTTGCGATGGGGCTACGGGGGTTACGGGTTAGCGATTACGGATTTGCGATGCTTCAGGTGCTCTCTAGGCTTACTTACTCCACGGCAGCGGAGGATTCGGTTGCGGGTGCATCTGTTGCTGGAGCGGATGAAGGCTCGGCAGCCGGCGGAGCAGGAGCATCCGCAACAACTGCCTGCGAGACTTCGGCACTTATCAGAACCATCTCCTCCAGCGAGGGTTTCGGAGTCGGTGGGCTCTCCTCCTCGTTGGCCAGAGCACGTTCGATCTCCGGCTCTGGAGTGGTGGTCTTCAGGCTATCCGTATCTTCCTGCATTTTGGGCGTTGGTGCTCGGGAACTGGTCATCGTTGCCTCTACCGGATCTGTTTTCGATTCGGATTCCTGGGGCTCTTCCAGGTGCAGACCCTCCATCACCTTGTGCTTGGCCTCGTCCAGAGCCTGAGTGCCCTCCTTGAAGGCATTGCCCAGCTCAGTGGTAATTCCCGCCACCGCCGTGCCAACGGTCTCCTTGGCCGTGTCCAAAGTGGTGGTCAGTGTTTCAGAGGCGTCTGCAAGGAAAGCACGGGAATGAAAGCACTTTCAATTGTCGCTTCCGACAGGGGAGTGCTAATACATAAGTAGTACATAAATGTGCAGTAAAAAAATAATAGAATAACACCACACTTGACTAGTTTAAAGAATAAATATAAATAATTTTTAAACTATTTTTTAAACTACACATGCAAAGAGAATTGATGTCAAATTTTCATTTCAAAACAAACATAATATTGAAATAATTGAAGCCAATTTGCAGAGTTTAGTCCGCATTTAATAATAGTACTTTCCCGCAGTGCACATGTACGTATAATATTTTTAAGTCAATGTTTTTGCTCTAATTCGTTGACGTCTGGTCACGCAACCAAGTCGTTTTTCTTCATATGCGTTAAATAAATGTATAAAAATATGGTCGGGTGATGGCAATGGAGCCAGCTTTCACTTGCGACCCACTGAAAGGCGGCCGAATGGCGAAAAATCAGGCCAAAAAAGGCTCCGCGGCACGCATTGCGCTGGCCAATTGTCCTTTATTACGTGGCTTGTTATTATAATAATGCGAAGTACGACCAAATTTATTACATACATTGCGGCTGGATGTTTCGAATTTCTTTTTGGCATTAAGTGGGAATTTACTAGCTTGTTGGTGGCCGGTAATTAGCTGAATTTATTATTGATTTGAGCCAGGGGTCAAGGACTTTAGTTTATCGAGGTAGGAGTATAAAATGCACTTAGGAAAAGTTACTCAAATCCATCCATCATTGGTGAACTACAAATAAGGTAGTTGTTGTATTGTCAAGGATAAATTCTTGAATTCTTAACATAAAATAATTGGTTTTGATCTAGGACTGTCCTTCGCTGAAAATTAAGTATCCGCTCGAAATATCAAGTATACGCCGACTGCCAGCTTGCAACTGCCCTTCGACTGCACACTCCTAAATGTCATCTGCTGGCCAACACCTAAACAAATGGCCAGCACGGATTGGTAACACACACACACACTCAAGCACAAACACACACACCTTCCACGACGGCCTCGCCCTTCTGTTTGACATGGCTGGCGGCTTTCAGCATTTCGCTGCCCGCCGTTGCAACCATGGGAGTGCTGCTGGCACAGCCCATGACTTCTTCTCAATTCGAGCCAGACAATCGCGGTACCATGCCGATCGGAGCGGGAATCGATGTGGATTGCTTTAGCAACAGCCGAGGATTTATTTATATCGAATATGAATATGATTATGAATTGGGTATAAGAAATACGCCCGCCTTTGGTCACGAACTCAACGCAACTGAGCACTGACCCAAAACATTCGCTGCTAAAGTGAAGGGTCAGTTCGGCACTCGACCACCGCCGACAATCCCCATTCACATCCCTACCATTGCCATTTACTGGGCACGCAACAGGACCGGACCGTTCTGAGCTGAACTGGTCAACCGGACCCATGGAGCACTTCGAGTCCCACAGTTTGCATGTGCGTTTGCACTTCAAGTGAAGTGAAATTGCTGAGGTCATGCGCGTTGGGCGCACACTTACCATAGTCATAGTTAAGGTAGTTATAGGCCAAAAGCTAAAAGGGTTCTAGGTCTGCAACAAAATAAGGTGGGGCACCGACTAGCGCGAGCTTAGACCAGCGAGTACCTGTTACTGTAATGAATTATACAAAATTTAGTTCGGAAGTTGTGCAAAACAAATTATTTAATGAGTGTAATCAGTTTGCTCAAACATATTTCGTATATTTCTTAAATGTACTATAGATATTTAGTTTATAGTTGCAATATCCAATGTTAAGAAGAAGAAAGAAAATCCAATCCATCCAAGAAAATGTTAAACTTTTGGTACAAATTTTTGCACTATCATTGATTTCGGGCTGCCTATATGTCACCTATTTATAAGTTATTATGATAACTGTTAGAAAAATGTGTGTAATCTAATGTTTACCGATCTTGAGCATCACTTAATGGCTGGCATACCCTGGTAGCCTATGAGTACCCGTCACCAAAGTGAAAACACAACAAGGGAAAGTGAAGAACAAGGCTTCAGATACGAAAATCTGAGTGTATGTGTGAGGAGGTAGCGTGTCGGGATACGCCTCGTTCGTCCGATAGGTGGCGTGCATTCGCTTGCTCACATTCCTGACGTGGGCTTGTGTGTTTGTCTGTTGGTCAATAAAGGCTCCACTCGGTTATTATTTTTAGAACGTTGCACGATGTCCAATTGTTGCTCTAATTTCCATATGGGTTTTTGTCCATGCCCATGAATGAAGCGAAATGTCCGCCTGGGTTGACAGTTCCAATCAGATAACAACTATGCAATCGATTCGGCATATTCTGTCCTATGCAAATCGCTCGATTGCGCTAGATTTCACTGTGGCCCACACCGCCGCACAGAGATGAGATCGTCGACGGGCCCTTCGAAAAGATTGATTTTTGATTTATTTTGGCCAAACACTTTTTTGGCTAGTTTTTTTTTTTGATTTTTTTGCTGCAATCGATTGGCTCTTGTGGCGCTGAATGCCTATTTCTGCCGTTCGGTGATTTATGTCAGTCAAGCAGTGACAGCGCTTTTCATGAGCCAATAAAGTTGTCCATGTCGCTTTGTCATATTCATATATCATGGCCGTACACCCGGCGACTTATGTCACATTCACATGGGCCAAGAAACTGGAGTACCGAGCAGAGCCTGCGCATAAACGAGGCCTAAGTGCGCGATCGAGAGACGTCGTTCGCGATGGTGACGGTGACAAAACACAATTTGGCCAAGCCATACAAACAGTCAGGCGGATGGACAGACGGACAGACCTATAACATACTTGTGTACAAACAAACCAGCTCAAAAAGTCGCATATAAATCAGCACACGCAGCTGGTTCATTAGACTCTCCACTTCGGGCTCTTGGCACTGCCATTTGGCTTGACATTAATTACATAAGCTAAGCGGCGCTTAATTATGCGCTCAACAATAGAGCAAAAGTGCTCGGGACCCAGTCGACCAATCTTGTGATGTAATGGCCTCCCCCATGCGAAAGTTTCGCCTCTTAACACTCATCCATTATCTTGAGTTTAGATGGGCAATTTGTTTATTGATGGTCTTCTTTAAAAATCAAAGAAATAATGTGTAAGCGTTGTGATACTTAATTAATTTCAGTTGAAACCAGTTTTAATATTTTTATTTTTACAAGTTTACCAATTTGATTAGCTAAAGAACATCGAAAAATAAAATCATGAGTTATTTTTAAACGTGCCCTAATCTCTTATATCTTTCGCATTTTAACATAGTTTCCTTACCATAAAAATGTTGAAAAGAATATTAAATGTAAATATACAAGTAAAATTTGAGTCAGCAAAGTCAAAATGAAAAAGCAAATTTATTGACATGTAGAAGGATGGAATAAACGATTCTTAAGTGTGGGAAGCGAAAATGCTTTATGAGCATTTGCATTTGAAACAGGTATATGTGGGTGTAAATACATTATGTCCGAAATATATTTAGAATTTCAAACTATATTAACGTTCTAGGTCTTATTGTTTCCAATTATGTTCGATTAAAAACGATTTGTGATAATCTACATAGTGACTGAGCAGCCTATTTATTCTACATAGTCCCAGCTAATATAAATTATGTTAGAGACTACCGCATTTGACAGCTGCTGAAGGATCAATGCGATCAAGTTCAATGGATGACGGAACCTCATTAATTTTCACAGCCCAATGCTAATGATAATACCATGGGTAAAAATAGCCTCCCTCTTCGCGTCCCCCTCTGGTGACATTTGTGCGCTCTCGCACTAATTTGCTTTATGATATCAATGAAATATCAGCATATATACACCCATAAACGTATATATATACATATATCTTTGGAGACATCGGAAAACTGTTTTCTCGTTCCCTTCGAGAAAAGTCAGAATTTCTTTGGCTCCTCAGTCTTGTCTGGGCTCTCGACGGAATCGGTGCGTTTTCCAAAATAAAAATACTATTCCTGGTTTTTCCTTAAACTACTGAAGTATATATACAGACTGTTTTTATGTGTTTTAAATAAATTAAAGTAGTGGAACTCTTATTGAACTGTAATTGCAAAAAGTGCCTTCGTTTGATGTAAAACCGACCCTTCTTTTCCACGAATGACCTGTGAATATATGTAAAAAGTGTTGAACATGTGCTATTTATAAAGCCGCCTTAATCTTAATGGCTTTGCTCCTCTATATGCCGCTACATATATAGATCTTGTCCCATAAATATGTTGGAGAACAAATAAAAAAAGAAACGAATGTCGTGAAATCTTATTAATGTATTCTTTTTTATAAAATTTGAACCCAAGAACTCGACACAAGTGAGAGTGGAAAGGTGTGTGGAAGCTGTTCTATAAGGATCGGAATAGGGCTGCAGAATGTGGGCGGCGAAATATGTTTTATGCGCGCTAGCATGCGTTGCATTTGCTTCAGGTGAGTGTGGGTGGAAATCGAAAATATATCACGGATTTTGTGGAAATGGGAAATTTATTGGATAGCTTACAAGGAATTTTGGGGATTGTAAAAGATTATTATAGTTTGGATTGTGCTTCTTTAGATTATAGCGATCGGTTGGCTATTACGAAATATATCATCTTAAAAATGTAAGAATGTATCCATAAAACTCCATTCAGTCTTATTCAATATATAATCCTCCTTTTAACATTAACCTATATATATATATAGTTTTTAATAACACTAAATAAATCCTTTCCAATTAAAAAAAAAAATTGAATTTAAGACAAATAATTATAATTTTTTCATAATTAGTCTAAAAATTCCAGCATTTTTTTGACTATGTTTCTTATTTCAAATGTATATATATTGACCATTAAAATGTCCACAAAATGGCCATAAAAACCGTTTGGTTTATAGCTAATGGAGCATATATTCATAGTTTTATGACACGCTCTCAGGAAAATGTGTAACACAAAATAGTCATGGCTAACACGGGGCACTTATTTATCTTAGCGAAATATTACTCACCAAATTACCGGCCGGCTTTATGAAAACTGAATATATACAAACTGATCGTAAATCAAAACAACGCAAATCCCAAAATGACAAATTAAATTAAAAAACCGTGAAGACTAGATGGCAATGAAATAACTTTTGGCAACGATTCAAAAGATTGATTCACCTAGTTTTTATGGGTTTCCCCTTAAAAGCAGAGATTCTAGGATTGTATTGGCGGGTCTTTTTTTTTGGGTGAGGGTGAACAGCTGTTTGTGGTATGGAACGAACAATAAAATGTTTTATTGCCTTCGGATTCTGGTGAGAAATCTTTAAGTGCACTAAATAATTTTGGATGCATAACATAGGAAACCGTTTATGTTTATGTTATGGGCATGTTAATTTTTTTTTTATCTGTATACAACTTCATTGTTATAAAATCGCACAAGCTTTTAGAACTTATGTCTGCAATCCCTGGAAATTCCATTTAATAGGCCCTCAAATTTCGACAGATTTTTTTAATGCTCATTTTTTGATTATATGATAAAAATATATGTTTTTCTATTTCCACATAGCTTCTCCGAGCTCTGAGCGAAAAAGGAAAAATGTCATGGATATTCCAGAGGAGCCCAAAGTGCCTGTCTCCTTGGCTGCTACTTTGGACATGAGCTGCTCGTCGGCCAAAATCCTACCGCCGGAGATTAACCATGGTAGGGTGTCGCTTTTCGATCGCCGCCGGAGGGGCAAGAAGGTCTTCCTAGTCGCCTTTTTCGTGTGCGATGATAACTACGACTTTGAAACCGAAATCTCTGAAATGTTTTGCTCGAACCAGAAATGGGTGGGTGAAATACCCACGTGCATTCCCCAATCGGATTATGTAGAACCCGATGAGGACGTAGATTTCGATGCGGGAGATGAATTTGAAGAGTATGAAACTGTGCCCCACGATGACGACGAGGAAAGTGAGATTGATGAGGATGAGGAGCCAGAGGTTAGTGAAAGGGAGCCACCACCGCCACCACCACCACCGGTAGTGGATGAAGCCGAGTCCAAGCCTGAACCAGAAATAGTTATCGACATTAATGATGATCATGCAAATGAAGTCGTTGAATCGGAACCTGCTCAGAAATCAGGTGAAAACGAAACTTTAGCGGAGACTGAAACTGAGAACGAGGTCCTTGAAAATGGAACTCCCCTAGAAGCGGAAATCCAAACTGATGTACTCAACTCCAGCAATGCATCTGTTGAGCCCACCAAAGATCCTTATGAACCAAAATTCTTGGATAACAATTGTGGGGAAGACAATGGAGGCTGTGCGCACATTTGCAAGCGATTGCTTTATCCAGATGAAAACCAGCCCATCAATAAATGCGATTGTCGAGAGGGCTATACCCTGGATCCTAACGATTATGCTACCTGTCTCGGTGGGTGTATTATAATTAATAAATTAAAATCATTTGCTAAACAATATTATTCTTTTTCAAGACATCGACGAATGCCTGGAATCGAATGGTGGTTGTTCGGAAATTTGCGAAAACCTTCCAGGAGAATATAAATGTAGCTGCCAAGAGGGTTATTACATAGATGAGTCGGGAAAGAATTGTGTTGGTATGTTTTTATAAATGATTTTTAAGAAGAAAAAAAGTTCACATTAAATGGTTTATACTTATTTGCAGACATTAATGAATGTGCCAATCCCGAGCTGTCATCGAATTGCCAGGGTGCTTGCGAGAATCTGCCTGGTTCCTATCGCTGTGTGGTGCCGCTGGAGGAGAAGCCCGAGACCACAGAAGTTGTGGAGAATCCCATCGAGGAGAGCAACGAAATCCCAGTGAAAGTCTCCGAAGAACAACCCGCCGGAAAAGCATGCAATTCTGGCTTTCAACTTTCCGCCGACGGCACTGATTGCCAGGACATTAATGAGTGCGAGGTAGAGGGTCCTGAGGATCTTGATAACGCGGTCTGTCAGCAGAAGTGCGAGAACACTATTGGATCATTCCGTTGCTCCTGCACTGAAGGATATCACCTGCTCGAAGATCAGCGGAGCTGTGGCTTGGATAGCTGTACTGATCTGCAGAATCCCCAGTTGAATCGCACTCGATGTGCTCACGAATGCCAAGATTTGCCGGAGGGAAGCTACCGATGCGTGTGTCCCAAGGGTTATGAACTATCAGAGGATCAGCATTCCTGTTTGGTGCCGGAATCTCCGTGCTCCACAGAAAATGGAGTTGAGAAGTGCTCCCCGGGAACCTGTCTAGCCAGTGAGGATAATACCAGCTTCAGTTGCATTTGCCCAACGGGCTACCGCAGTGAGGGATTCAGTTGCCAGGATATTGATGAGTGCGCAGAGGATACGCACCTTTGCAGTCACACTTGCCAGAATACACCAGGTGGTTATCAGTGCCAGTGTCCCGAAGGACTTAACCTGGTCGAGGAATACACCTGTTTGGCCGAGAATCTCTGCGAGGTAAACAACAACGGATGCGAACAGATCTGCCTGACTGCGCGAGGAGGAGCTTGCTCCTGTCGCGAGGGATTCCGATTGAGTGCCGATGGCAAGAGCTGCGAGGACGTGGACGAGTGTCTGGTAAATAACGGTGGCTGCCAGCAGGTGTGCCGAAATCTTCCAGGTTCGTATGGGTGTATATGTGCCGCCGGCTATGAGCTCCTCAAGCTGGATGGCATACGCGGCTATTGCTTCGACATCGACGAGTGTTCGCAGGGAACTCATGGGTGCAGCGATCAAATGCTTTGCGAGAACCTCAATGGTTCGTACACCTGCCTCTGTCCACCGGGATATGCCCTGGGCTTGGATAACCACATAGTCACATCACTAAACAGCTCATTCATTACTGATTCAACCTCATCCGAAGCCCCATCAGCGCCTACATGCTTGGACATTGATGAGTGCTCTCTGTCCAATGGGAATTGCTCCCACTTTTGTCAGAATGAGCCAGGTGGCTTTCAGTGCGCCTGTCCCTTGGGCTATGCTCTATCCGAGGATATGCGCACCTGTCAGGACATTGACGAGTGCCTCGATAGCAATGGCCAATGCTCGCAGCTCTGCTTAAATCAACCTGGGGGATTTGCCTGCGCTTGTGAAACGGGTTTCGAGCTAACTCCAGATGGATTCGGTTGCGCCGACATTGATGAGTGCTCGCAGGACTATGGAAACTGTAGCGACATCTGCATCAATCTTTTAGGTACCCATGCCTGTGCCTGCGAAAGGGGCTATGAGCTGGCCAAGGACAAGCAAAGTTGCCAGGATGTGGATGAGTGTGCCGGCCTTCTTTCCGGCGGTTGCAGCCACGAGTGCATCAATAAGGCAGGTACCTTCGAGTGTGGATGTCCCTTGGGTTACATCCTCAACGACGATGGTCGCAGCTGTCGTCCCGCTCTGGTGGGTTGTCCGCCGGGCACTCAGCGATCCGCCGATGGATGTGCTCCAATTGAATGTAATCCGGGTTATACCCTGGGATCGGACGACAAGTGTGTGGACATCGATGAGTGCCAAAATAAAAACGGTGGCTGCTCGCATCGCTGCTCCAATACCGAGGGTTCATTCAAGTGCAGCTGTCCACCGGGCTACAAACTAGATAGTGATCAAAAGACTTGCCAGGACATCGATGAGTGTGCACAAGACAAGACTAGCTGTATCACCGGAACGTGTATTAACGAGATTGGAGGCTTCCGCTGCGAGTTCCCCAAGTTCCCCGCTCTGCCGGAGATTCCCACTGCCTCGTCACTGCCTGAATCGCCCAAAACCGAATTCAAGAAGCCAACAAAGTATCCTGATTTCACCGAGCTGTCCAATGAAATACCCGAGAGTCCGAAGAAACCGGCTGTGTTCGATTACCCAGAGCCCAAGTTTCCATCTTTGCCTAAGTGGGAAGGTCTCCCAAAGCTTCCGCCCCTTGCTGACATACCTACATCGAAAGCACCCGTTCCCCAGCGTCCTGAAGTACCCAAAACTTCGTGGGTTAATCAGTTGCAACCCAGGGATCTGTGTCCTCGATTCCAGGCACCACGAAATGGCAAGTCCCACTGCAATAGGTACCGCCATAAGCAAAAGCTCTTCTACAACAGTCGCTGCCGAATTTCCTGCAATCCGGGCTATGTTCTACAGGGTCCTGAGATCAAGAGCTGTGGCGCCAACGGAATTTGGGAGGGGCCCGAGACCAAGTGTGTTGGTGAGTCAATAAGTTAAGTAATAGATACAGTTGGCATTATATCTCTTCCGTATCTTTTCGCAGCCATCAACCAACCTCGTGTACAGAGACCTGGAATCTGTCCAGCTCTAAAGCCCGCCCGAAATGGAGTTGTACTCCCAGCGAGCTGTACTCAGGGTCCATCCCGATTTGGTGACGTTTGCCATCTTCAGTGCAATGCTGGCTTCGTGCCCACCGGATCCTTGTTGACCGCCTGCATGGTGTTGCAGGGCTGGTCGTTCGGTACAGATCTCAACTGTCAGCCATTCGGCAGCGGTTTGCTTGGAAATCAATTATCCTCGAAGTGGAATTCTCCGGAAACAGTGACTTCTCATCAAATCCAGAATGTTCAACAGATTAGGCCCTATATCAAGTGTCCGGAAAATGTTGTAATCTTGCTGCATGCCGGTGAGCAGAAGGCTCATGTGACTCTTCAAAGACCCCAAACCAATCTTAAGAATGGCCAATTGGTCGCCCATCCCGCTTGGGCTGGTCAACTTCAGGGTCATCTGCCAGCTGGAGTCCATAAGGTCGACTTTAGAGTTAACGATCCGGAGACCAAGCTCACAATTGGATGCCACACAATAATTACTGTTAAGGCTGCGACACCTAGAGAATCAAATCCTTTCACCTTTTCGGGAATATCTGATTATTCGAGATCATCACTTCCCAGACCGGCTCCATTTGCGACCTTGTCCACTAGTAGTTCATACTCATTTCCTGCATTCAAAGCCCTGGATGCAACTCCAAAACCAGTTTCCTTTACCAATTTCCACGTTTCCACAGATTCTGAGTCATTACCCTACTCGAAACTAGAGTCTCTTTCTCGGGAATCATCTCCCAAGCCATCGAGCTTCGGTTCATTTTCCACACACAGTTCACTTCGCCAGTCGGAATTTCCTAGCTTTAGTTCGCCAGATATTGGGTCATCTTCCTACTCCAGGCTGGAGCCCTTTTCCCCCAAGTCAGCCAAGCTTATAAGTGCTGCTCCTGCTTCTAGTGAAAGCACACGGGTGGATTTGGGTTCAGATACCACCAACTATTGTCCTCCATCCATTGAAGTATACCTGAAGGAGCATCAGAATCTGCGTTCAGTGGTGTGGGATGAGCCACGATTCGAGGGAAAACTGCTTAAGATCTATAAGTCACATGTAAGAAAAACAAATGGCTTTTAGAATATCATTACTTAAACTATACTTTTGCAGTTTCCGGGTTCTTTGTTTAAAGTCGGCGATCACGCAATCAAATACGAAGCCACCACCACCGATGGAAAAACTTTACGCTGCACATTTTTCATTTACGTCAGGTGTAAGTATAAAAAACCCATAAATTTTATGTCTTTAAATTTATTGAAAATTTAAAGGATATTAATTAATTTTTTAATTTTTTTTTGTATTTAAATAGCTGCCAAGCCCACTCCTGCACCCATCGAACCCAAGATCAGTTTTGATTCCGAGCCCGAGACTCTCTCCGATGTTTCCCAAACCTATGTGGTCTGTCCGGATAAGGAGCCCGTCCGGGTGACCGCTGAATCCGTAAGTCTGGCTTACCATTAATCTCAATGTTTTTATTTATACTTTATTTTAAAATTTAAATTTTTAGGTAAGTCTGCCCGTTGGTTGCACTCTGAAGAATATACGTCCACAATCGAGATCCCCGAAACAACTGAAACGCGGCAAGCTCACTTCTCTTTGGCATCAGTATACAAATTTCTGATACCCGAAACTATTATGTAATATTATGTAATGCTTGATGCGCAGTTTATATAAATATTTTTGTACGACTTTTGTATGCCTAATGAAAATAATTATATTTAAAATACCCTGACATTTTTCTTAAGAAGATAATAATATATATACTTTGACTGGACAACCTGTTTCTCATTGTAGTGAATGAAAATAGTTTACATCGAAATTAAACCATTTTTTAGTGGGGGCGTTACTTACAAGGGGTATGCGATCTTCGAACCACACTACCAGCTTTCATATTCCCAATATTGTGAGGTGTTCACTTTCGATTCAGGCAAGAATAATGGCAATTGCGAGACAGGTAAACACCGAAGTGGCTGTCAGAGGGTCGGCTCGTTAGACGGCTTCCCTGGCAATTTGTATGCCCCTTTGTCTTTGGCGACAGCTTCCTCAAACATGCTTTTGAACTTGGCAAGCTGGCGGAGATTGGTGCTGGGATTGGACTGGGATTGAGATGGAGCTGGCGGCTCGGGGAGGAGTTGAACGCTTTGGGGTCTATTGCACAAGACGGGACTTGGCCGGGTGCTCTTGGGGGGACCACCTTGGGCATAAATTGTAATTATGCCTGCCACCGCGGCAGACAATAAATCTCAAAGTATTTATCGTACAACATGACAGAAGTGGGTCGGTCGGACCTGAGCAGCGAACCCAAGCCGAAAAATTTGAGATTTTCCCAGTTTTTTTTTCTATGCTACCACCTCTTTTTTGCATACGAACAGCGAAAACATTTACAATACTTAACCGCAACAATAACATTTTTAATGCAGTTATGACTAAATGCAAAAGTTATTTTGATGTTGAATGCCTTTGTGGGGGCTGTCGCTTAAAATTGTGCGCATAACTTGGAACATGAAAAGTTACTTAGAGTCGGAGTTTGCGGGGCCTTTAATTAAAAGCGACAGGTTTCGAGACATTTTACTTTGAGATCGAGTCGTGTAGTGTTGTGTATAGTGCTGTGTTGTTTGCTTTGATGCCGCTGCATCGCCGTTGTTGCATTGGAAGTTGCAGTTATTGTAATTACATATGGCGATGTCCAGAGCCAAGGAGCCGCACCCAAGTCGAAGACCGCTGACCCACATTTCCAGGTTCCACTTGGACTTTGAAGATGCAAATGGAACCGAACCGCATGGCATCGCATCACATCGCCTTGCATCGCATCGCATCGCGATCGCAGACGGCGCCAAATTTATGTAATCAAAGCCAACCCAAATGGATGCCATCGAAATGAAATTGCCAGCTTGGACTTGGATTCGAATTTGATGATGTCAGCGGCGGCAGAAGGAGCAGCAAAGCCAAGTCGGAGGCGGCAGCAATCCAAAACCTAGGCAAAAAGGTTATCAATATCCCAAGATCTTTTGTAAAAGTTGGCAAATTTCACTCGTAATGCAATCGCACGCAATGTGTCCACCTCTCGAATCCACAAATACCAAACAAAAATGTGGTGTTGGCCAAAGGGAAAGCCACAACAAGCTGAGATGATTTCGAATCTTTAATTATAGCAACGAGTATGTGCGGAGCATAAATCATATTGACACTTGGTCTTAATTAAAGACAACCTACAAAAGCCCAGTTCTAGTTTGGGCATTTTTTTTTGTATTTATGTATAGATTTCTTTTGGTAGAAAAATCATAAATCAATGCGGGCGCAAGCAAACTAATAAAATTCAATTTGTAATCAGAAACCTCTGCAACGCCCTGCGAAACTGGCCGCCAGACGGGTCTTCACTTCAATCAGCAACAGTTAGAAGCCATAGCCACACACAACCATAGAACGTCTCGCTTTTGACTTCCAAGAATGCAGCTGTTCTACGGCCAATGCTCCATACCCATCCCCATCCACATCCCCATCTTCCCGAAAAATCCATAAAAATGAAAATACATGCCAGGCAGTACGAGCTGTCAGATGGAGCCAATGCCGCTGCTCCTCAGACGCTGCTACTCAACAAATCCGAATCCGAATCGGAAAACAACTATAAACACGATGAGAAGAACGCGAACCGAGCTGAGTGTTGGCTCTTTGGAGTGACGTTTTGGGCCTGGCTTTGGCAGCCAGAAGAACAAAGTCGGCGCCGAAGTGCCCATGGGCCTAGAGACGGTCGAAATCGGAGCGTGAGAGTTATGGCACTCGTCTCGTGATTTTCCCGGCCGGCAGTTGGGATAACCAAAAGCACTTGTGGCTGCCAGAAGTGATCAGTGATTCTGGGTCAGTCGAAGGGAGCAAAAAGTAGGTGAATGCCAAACTGAAATTGATATATTTAGACAATTAAATTTAGCACTGGTTTGAAGGGTTCTTGAAGAAACAAGGAAAGGGTAACAAAAAATAAGAAGTAAAATACCATTCTTAGAGCTTTTTGAAAGCAAAATATCAATAAAATACTTGAGTTTATAAGATAGAATTTTAGAATGTACCGAACATCAGCTAAGACTAGATAGTTAAATGATTTAGGTTTTGTTCTTGTATGACAAGATGGTTTAGCATAGATTTACTGCACAAAAGATCCATATTGGCATTGAAAAGGATTAAAGGATACATTTTATCCTTTTATATTTTATTAACATTATTTAAGACCTTATAGTGTTCCTCCTAGTTATATTTTTGACTATTTCCAAACTGACCGATATTTGATCTCCATAAACCCGGTTCCGCTCCCACATTTCGGATTGATTCCCATCCAAATCGGAGCGCTTGTCAGTTGGCCATCTCTAGCCGCTGGCTTTGGGGTCCATGACGAGCTTCATTCCATTTCATTTTGGCCGGTTCCATTTGGCTGTTTGGCCCGCTTTGTTTGCGCCGTTAACCTTGGGGGCACAGCAGCCAACCGCGACCGTCAAGAAGTGCAAAAAGTGTTAAAAAAAAATAAAATAAAGGCGAAGACAAAAAATTGGCAAAGAAGTGAAATACCTGGGGTAAAGCAGAAGATTTGCATGCCACCTGAGTGGGTGGCTGGGGGGCGATGAAGTGCCACAGTGATTGACATGCCTCTAGTTGAGTTTTCTTTTTCAATTTGCCAAAGCGAACCGCCGAGCTTTTTGTGGGTCAGGGTCAGGATAGCAAATGTCACAGCGACCACAGATGCACACATGGTCGAAGCCGCTTGTCCAACTCTTGGAGTCACCATATGACCATTAATTGCTTACGCACGCGACCAACGAATGTGTGTCCACAACCATATCCATATCCATATCCATAGCCACATCTACTTTCTTTACAATTTATTTTGGTTTATGTGTTTATCGCTTCTCGCTAATCTTGCAATGCGGCAGCCACCGGCAATCAGCAACGGTGACAGTTGGGGCAACTCCCACAAAAAGCCAAGCCCAGGGAGCCGCAAAGCGAAAAATCAGAAAGAAAAAAACCTCCCAGCTTTATGGCCACAAAAGTCGCCTTGCGTTCCGTCGCATGATTTATGGCGCGTAATTTGCGTGCGCATGCGCAAATTGCGCCATAACCTTTTGCTTTTGCTTTTGCTGCAAAAGCGGCATTGGCAGTGGCTTTCCTCGATTCCAGCAGCTTCCTGCTGACAAATGACCCACCTCCCCATCGGCTTAACCCACTGGTGTTTGCTTCTTGCTGTGGCCAAGGAAAGTTCTGTTCGAGTACCTTAAGGTATTTGAGTTTTTAAGAATTTGCTGGCAATGTGTCTTGCATGTTAATATTCTGACCTAGTAAAGGCAAACCCACTAAATGTTAGCAATTTAAAATTGGTTAGAAAAAGTTGGTTGTCCGTTACAAATATCTTGTTCAAACGAGAAAAACTCTTTGCAGACAAGTTGAAGTGCATAACTTCATCTGTTTAATTGCAGAAAATTCCATTGAATAAATATTGATGTGTAAACCTTTAAATCGAATTTAGCTAAAAATATACATAAATAGACAATTAGGTATATAGGTTGATGAGTTTCTTGATAAACCCCTCTTAATACCCCTCAGTTTTACGCCCATTTATTTGCCACCCTCAATGGGTTAATGGTGCCGCAGTGAAAGAGATCAAAAGTGTGTCACTTGCATTCTTTCGAGTTTGTCTTGAATTACTCGATATGCAACTGGCTTGCGATAACTGAAAACCGAGGGAATGGGAATGAGGATGAGGATGTGGATGGGGATGGTGATGGGGGATTCCGGAATCGGGTGGACGGGAATTGGCCGACTGATTTATAATTTCATTGAACTATTACCAGAGCGACAGTGTTCGGGGGACAGCGCTCGCCAAATTGATTAACAATCAAAATAAATCAATACACAGCCTCGGAGCGAGAAACGTCAAAAATCGCAACGAGCAAATTGCAATTGCAACACTTTCGCTGCAGATTTTGTTTTTCACACTTGATTTACATTTTAAATTGAAAAGGCTAACCAAAACCAAAACCGAAACCCAAAACCGAACCGAAAAACGATCGCTGAAAACTGAAACCCAGCTCGTCGATGGAGGAAAAAACCGAGAAAAGATATATGTATAAGAAATACGAAATTTCCAGCCGGCGGGCATGAAAAGTGCAAGACGAATTGGGCGACATTGTCAGGCGGGCAGAGTTGAGATTGTTGCCGGGATTTGGGGCATGTGCAGCACTAACGCCCGTCCAAAATCCCAGACGACGAAGTCCCCAAGCCTCCCTCCTCACCCGTTCACCATTCTCCGATCCGGAACCCCAGGGTCTAGACACTGAAGACCCGAACCACCTGATAAAGAGATCAATGGCAGGAAGGCAGGCTGAACTGAGCCGAGCTGAGCTGCAGAGAGACGACCACGACCACTTCGCACAGGTGAAATGTCAATTTGCCGCACCGCACCACGTAACTCAAGTCTTAATCGTCCACGCCATAATGCTGTTAAGCCGTCTAATTGAAGTTTCACTTTTTTTCCCTGACTGTCTGACCTCTGTGCAGATACATTAATTATCTGTAATGAACGTTTACACGTATTTATTGGCATTAAATCATCGTTTAACGCGCTTTAAGCATGCACTCCTCCGTCGCCGGTCTAGCGGTCCGTTTTTCCTCGAACGGCCTTCGGATGCGTCTGCCATGTTCAGATTCAGATACATTTATATATATATATATTTGGATATATATCTCCGACTGGAAGTGCATGCTTAGTGGCCGCAAATTATAAGCGCCGAGGACGCTTCCGTTTTCTTTGTGCTCATTGTGTTTCTAAGCGGAATGGGAACCGTTGATAAAACCCATGCACGGAGTTCATTGGCATTTTGTGCCACATAACAAAAGCCTGCCACTTAGTAATGAGTTATGAGCCACCAGACAGCCAGTGAGGCAGTCATCCAGTCGGGCAGGCAGGCAGTCAACTAGTGAACACTGGATCAACGCCGATTGAGTGGTCATTAACCTGGTTGAGAATGGATGGGTTGGTCTAAGTTCTGTTATTGGAAGTTTCTCCGGAATTCGATTGCACATTCTTAGCTAAAAAAGGAGCAGATAATTGCACTTTGGTTTGGGTAATTTTTGTTGGTTTTTAGGAACTCAAGTTTAAAGTAGTTCATGTAGCGGCGGAAATGAGGTTCTATACAAAAATGCAAAATATATATACCTCAAGGAAACCAAAAATCAGGAAAGCTTTATTCCTTTCTAATATATTATATTTAACAACTTTAGGCATACGTATGTATATAGTTTGTAAGCGAATGACTTGATTGTTTAATACTATTAAATGGGGCCACTTCTTGTTCATGTCCTGAGTTGCAATAAGGAAGCAATGCGATGTCCGTTTTCCGCATACAACCCACTGAAACCACTGTGCAGAGTTTTGGAGTGCCTATCTGGCCAAAATTGCGATGGCATCATGATCGCGCCTTCCACTGAAGTTAGCCATGTTTTATGTATGTGCCTAGTGCAAATCAAACATTTAATGCTTAATTAATTGTAGATTGTAGAGGGGAGTCAGGTGCTAAATGGCAGATTCTATTATGATGTTGATCGAAGATTTTGGTGGGAGTTGGGGCCATGGCCGTGTCAAATGGCCAAATGAAATGCAATTTCCGAGCACACAACTTTTGCGACGATTTGTTTTTCTTGGCATAAGCCACGTTACTTGGCACCGGCTAATTGCAGGCTCTCTGGCATCCCATAAAAGCCTAACGCTGCGATGCATAAATATGTTTATGCGGCAGTCGAGGAAAAACAGTGGTAAAAAGTCAAATGGTGCATGTTGAACACCCACAAAGCATAAATAAAAACAGCAATGGCCCGAACTGTGAAAAAACCAAGCCAAAACCAAGCGAAAAAATAAAATCAGACCCTCTCACCTCCCTCGTGAAAAGTAAAAAAATAAAATTGGGAAAAGACTTGACTTCGTGGCGAAGGTGAAAGTGTTTTTGTTGGCCCGTTGCAATTATATTGTAAATGATTTTATTATTTATTTGCTGAATTAATTTTGGTTAGGCTGCGGCAAGTGTGCGAGCCATGTGAAATATTCCATATAAATATTTATGTTTTAATTAAAAAGGCCACAAGGAAATTGAAATTGCATAAATTTCGCATTTAATTTGTAACGCGACTGGAGGAAACACTTGGTTTTCATTTGATTTTTATAGGGTGCAATTTATGAATGCCATTAAGGCAAATTAAGTTGTATGTAGTTACTTTACTTTTTATGGCAAATTACTCAACCGAAATTGGTGGACTTAATTTGCAAATTTTCCTCCTGATGAGGCCACTTATGCCAATGCGGTATATTTTATTTGATTTAAATTTATATGGCTTATACGGTTGGTTTATTGTACAATTCTATAGGGTGACTGTCTTATATCACCTAACACTAAGCCAATCCAGTACTGATTGTAATGGCCAACAAATAAAGTGTACTTCTTGCATCTGGAGTACCTTTTAGTGGCTATAAATTAATGGCACTCCTTTATCATTACTTAGTAGCGCTCGGCAGGTCATTTCTCACAGTCAACTTCATATTTCAGGCCATATTTATGACTGAGCACACATTCTGTGACATTGGCGACCTTCAGCCTGTCAGCTGGCAGGAGACATCCTCATCCACATGGAGCATCTGCCTTCGATTTGCAATGATTTTTGGTGAAGCAACTGGTTTTGCTGTGCTCTTGTGCTTTTGCGCACAGTTTTCGAACATTTTCCCCCCAATTTTACGTGTTCATTATCATACGGCTGCTGGGAGCAGATGCCATGTAAGACGTAGTTTTTGGACACAAACGAAAGTGAACTTTTTAAAGCCTGGCCAAAAGTATTTTTCGTATATTTTTTGGCCTTTTTCACTGGATGCTGCGAAACGTGTTGGACTTGGTCATGTTGGTCCCGGCGTTTTGTTGGTTATTTATCGTCGCTTTTTTTGTGATTTAACATATGTACGTGCTGCTGTCGCGCAAAAACAAAGCGCATACGCACCCAAAACATGATTATATATTAATTTCATTAATAATAAATAATTTCACTTTTCATTTCACTCAAAGGCAAGAATGCGAAACTTTCGTTGCGGGTGAAGCTCTTTCTTGTTGGCCATCTTCGCCCAGCTGCCACTGGATGTCAGGGAGGCCAAACGTGGCTTTCATGACGGCTCCAAGCTCACAGCTCACAAACCCACAGAGTGCCGACCAAAATCGATGGCCAAATTAATTGCCGCGACTCGGCCGCGCATGCGTATACGTAATTTTTGATTATTAACTGTTAATTACATGCAATTTTTCTTCGTCTGCGCGAATTATTCAAGTTTGCCGCCCCAAAGGAGTGTGTGGGCCTATCTGCGATCGCGGCACCATGTTAATTGCTCCAGAAAATTGAGTTATTTTCAGTTATTTTGATTGCTGCCTGTTGACCTTTTTTTGTATTTCATTTGGTCCCCAATCTGGCTTTGTTTGGCGGCCCACACCCACGAAAATGTCAGCTAGTTCTGGGCCCGGGGAATCGAATCTGGCCAAGATCTGCCACTGGCAGCGGGTATGAGTCGTGCCCGTCGATGTTTATCGACCATTGCATTCATATATTGCTGCGAGTTCTTGCCAAATAAAATTAAAATTGTAGATTTATATCGATTGAAGTCGCGCTTGGCAAAATACTTGGAAAAATACGATACTCTCTGTGGATAACGAAAACTATGCTCTTTTCGTAAACTTTGGTGATTTCATATCATTTATTTTAATTGTTTTGTTTGCAATTTAATTGCCACTTATCAGAAAAGTTACTTATATATCACACAACTTGATTTAGTAATACACACCTTAAGCATAAATTATTTATGTTCTTGTTGCTTTCCAGAATCTGACTATTTAAGGAGGTTAGCTAAGGAAGGGCATTTAAATATCGTTTAGCTCCCTTTTTAGCCAGCTTCTGTTGTTAACAATTTGAACGTTATTGTCAATGGGTTTTTCATTTATTTGGAGCCTGAGAAAATTAATCATTAAAATTGCCATCGGGGGCGGTGAACTATGTAAATTTTCGATTTTTGTTTACGCCGGAAACGAGCCTTAATTTTCATGGGAGTTTTCCATTTGGCACTTTGGCTGCCTGCCTGCGATGAAATAACACAAAATGCAGCACCTGCATTGCGGAGGCTTCAATAAAAATGTAATTACGCCCTCCAATGCGGCAGTGCGAAGCCACATCAGCCCGTTGTTCGGTGTCTATCAAATGGGCAACTTACACATGGGCAACATGCCCCATCTGCAACCTGCAACCTGCAAGTTGCAACCAATGCCCCTGACACTGTGTGGCAGCCATTAGCGATAGCTGGCCAAGATCTGTGAGAAGGGGAACCACTCCTGTGTTGGCCTCCGCGATGGCCAGTTGATTGATTACACATTCGCCGCGTGGGCCGCGTTAATGCTGATGTTGCCACGTCGCCAAGCGAGGGAATCGCCACGGCGATTATAATGATCGAAGATATATTATATATATATACAAACGTGCAACTCCAACTCTTGACTCCAGGTGATGTCATCGGAAAAACAAGCGCATTAAACGATTATAAAACAAATTGTCTTGCCCATTTGGACCTTGAGAGGGTGCCCAAGATCGATTGACAATTTTTCTGTGGCTGCCACAAACGAGTTCAACCGAAAGTTGGGGCGCACAAATACTTTCCTTTTCGGTTGCCACATTCTCGTAATTCTCGTCATCAGTAGCCTGGATTACCTCAGTCGCGCAAAATTTCGCTTTCTACGCCAAAACTTTGACAGCGTGCGGCTGAAATGTTGCACGTTTGACCAAATTTGGTCGCAGCGTTTTGTGGCTAAGGCTTTTTTTTCTTTCTGCTATGTTTTTTTGTTTTTGTTTACTTAGCCTGGTCCACCGCTGTGGCCGTGACGCTGACGATGGGCGATGGAGCGACCTCCTCCTGGCCAAAAGGCGCTGAATGGAGCACGCTCTGGTAGCTTCTTGTCGCCGTATGTCATGCGCCTTATCTTGATGACGCTGGGAGTCATGAGCCCCAACCTGGTCTTGAGTCTTCAGGCCTCAGTCTTCAGGCTTCAGTCTTCAGTCTTTAGTCTTGGCCCGAGCCTGATTTCGCTGTTTAACATAGTTAGCTGGGCCGTGGGCCACCTCTGTCACTTGAAGAAATGAAATATCAAACCGAAATAGATCAAAGACCCAAATTGTCATATGTGGATTAAGAAAACTATATTCTGAAGTTCGTTAAATACTCCTAATTCCTAAATTTTAAATTCAGAGCAATCCATTTTGATCGGACTTAAGTAATTAGCGTTGGACTATAATATTTCTTGCAGTGCCCTGCTAATCCAACTGCAACTGCGAGGGATTTTCACCGCAATTCGGTAGCCGGCAAGTAGCTAAAGCCGAAGTACGTAGGTTGCGGCAGGTCAGTGCACCCTGGGCATGTGATTAAAACGCTAAAACGCAGACAATCATAAATATCAAATGCGCCATATTTTAGGGTCTCCGTGGTCGCTGGTCTCTGGTCCCAGGTCCCAAGTCCCACGTCCCTGAGTCCCCCCAACCGATAAAGTGGGGGACCCACCGACCAGAATGGTTTCACTTTTGTTTGAG
The DNA here is from genome assembly GCF_016746395.2 of Drosophila simulans. Lineage (NCBI taxonomy): Eukaryota > Metazoa > Arthropoda > Insecta > Diptera > Drosophilidae > Drosophila > Drosophila simulans. Next base: position 7,454,064 of record NC_052522.2, read on the forward strand.
CGACACCTGGCTGCGAGCGGAGCGGCCCATGCCCATGACTCACGGAGTTATCCAGCGACCAAGTGGAGACGGAAGGAATGAAGGGAGCTGGAAGACGGAGGCCCCAGTCTCAAAAAGTGCATCATAAATTATTTTGCCTTTGCGGCTGCGATCAGCGCAACTTTTATTTTTCTTCTAAGCATTTTCATTTGCCAAAGTAGTCACACGGTCAGCTTGGCGGATGGAGTCGCAGGAATCGCTGGAGGGGATTGGCGGATCTGGGGGATCTGGTGATCTGGTGATTTGGGGAGCGGACCACATTTGTCGCTAGCCCAAGCGAAATCGAAATTGAAATTGAAATCCTGGTTCAGCCCCAGCCAAGCTGGGGATCCAAACGGATCGGCAGCCGCACTTTGGTCACGAATGTCGGTCAAACGTGTTTGGTTTGCTATTTTACAACTTTAAATATGCCAACAATGGCCGAAAGCCACTAAGGCACACTAGCCACAGCCCCTCCACCCAAACCATGGTACATACCACATCCTACCTGGGCCACATGCATGCCTAATTTGTGTGCATATTTCTCGGGGGATTATCACTGTCACTCCCGCCACCAAGTCTCGAATCAGCCACGATCTCTGCCACTTTCGGGGCTCCAATTACAATCCGATGTGGATGGAGCTTTGGCATATGGATGTGAATCCTAATTTTACAGCTGGCAGTGAAAAGACCAGAACTAACAAGAACAATAAACTCTTTACAAACCAATCCTATAATATTAGGATTGGGGTATCATAAGAATCTATTAGTTCTTTTCTTGTTTAGCCATTCTTTTAAAGATTTTAGAACGATTAAGTGTCTTGCAATATCTTTTTAAGTTAATGTATATTCATGAGTCTTTTCAGTAAAGTCAACTAACTTATTACTGTTTTTTGTTTTGGCTTCCTCATATTAAGTTACAAGAGGGACTGCCAAAACGTCGTTTGCCGGCAATTTCCCTTTCACCAATTTCAGCGCTTCCTCTCATTAATATTTTGCAATGTTTCGTTGGCAGTTGCTTATTAAAATCAAGTTATATTTTCACAGTTCGTTGCTTGTTATACTTGTAAGCCATTAGCCAATTTTTTCATGGGAAAAGAGAAAATGTAGCGAGTTTTTGGCAGGAAAATTGATAAGCGAATGCAATTAGTGGTGCATTGAGAACTTTGTGAAATTTTCTCATATTCCAGACAATCTGTAGTCACTCCTTTAAGGGAAGCCTTGCGGCGAACTCATTTTTTTACGGTTTCCCTATCTTGATTTCATCTCTGGCACTTCCTTCTCGTCCCATTACCCATACGCCGTGTTGCGCCATCATGAATGTGGGTGATCCGCGGGCGGCGACTGCGGCAAATCATGAAAACTATTTAGCCCACAAACAAATTTCTCACATAATTCACAAAACGCCGTAATACGGAAGCCGTTTCTAGTTGCAAATTTCACTCGGCTGATAAGTCGGCAGGCAAATTTGCAGCACTCAAATTTGAATTTCATGTCCCTTTTATCGGTGCGACTATCTAACGCTTAGCGGTTCAGTTCAGTTCAGTTGAGCATGGGTTGGTTTTCGTTTGGTTTCTATTTAGTTTTGTTTTCTGCTTTTTTCGGGTATTTTTTTGGCTTTGCTTGGCCCGGCTAGAAGTAGCCATTGTTGGTGTCGCTTGAGGTTTTTTTGGCAAATTTGCCTGGCCATAATAGCGTTTCGTGCTGGGGGGTTTTCGCCTTATTGGGCGGTCGCGGTTCAACGGATTGATGTGCCTCTGTGTGAACAGCCGAGTTTTCCCACCTCCCCCTGGTATTTTCATTTTGGCTACCGCAATGTTATAAAATATAGAAAATTATGCGCATCGGCTACTGTGGCCGCCATCAAAAGCGGCGCCGAAAGTCGGCTCGAGTCGAGTCGAATCGAATCGGTTTGGGCTGTTGCCTGGCACTTAACACCTTTTTGACACACAGCCAGCGACGTCAAATGCAAATGAAGATAAATCGCTGCCTCTGATCTTTTTAGCACCTTTTTGCATACATTCCCCCAGTCCAGGCAAAAGCCAAATCCCGAAGCCACCAAGAGCTCTAAGCCCCGGTGACAGCGCCACGAACATGCAACATTTTGTCGCCGGTTGTACAACTCCTGAATGCAGCCGAATGCCGACTGCCAAATGTTGCCGGTGTTGCACGGAGTTGGCCACAGCCTACGACTTTTCGCGATTATGATGGCAATGGCAACCCCAGCCCAGGACCAGGCGATACCCTCTAAGGGGATTATGGGATTTTAGCACCTACCTCTGGGCAATCAATCATCAAAGATGCAACCTGGTGTCGTGTAAAAGTGTTGCGTGGCGTGTTGGGAAATTATGGGGATTCAGGGGATTCAGATTATTAATTGATTTCATGTTGTTCGTTTAGAAATGGATACAGGTTATTTACTTAGCAAAACAATAAGGTATTTAACTCATGATTTAATTCATTAAATTTTCTGTACATTAATTATTTATGTTTTGTAATGCTTATATACAGCGTATCTTATCTTCCATTTCCCAGCACAACCTTATGATTTTGGGGTTGCCAATAAGGTCAAGGGGGGATCTGTAGGTGGGAGAGGTGTTGGTTGGAAAAAAAACTTCAACTTTTCGCTGCAACACAAATGCACACATGTGCAAAAGTGGCAATCAGAAAATTATCAGCCTGCCCCAATGTTGTTTTGTATTTTTGTGGTTTTTCAGTTGCTAGAGTGGACTATTGTCATTGTTTTTCCTTTTTTGTTTTTTTTTTTTTTTTTGTGGTGCTGCATTGCAGACTGGAGACGGATGAGGAAGTTTTTTGGACTGTGCTGCATTTGTGGCATGCTACCAACTATCGGCAGCTTGTCGCTGTTTTTTCTCTTATTTAAATTACGAAATGTTTTGTCAACAATTTGTCCACTGATTTATTGGCTTTTGTGGCGTTGGTTGCAAGCTACTTGCCACTGCAACAGTGCAACACTGGGCACAATAGCCGCGGCTAATCGGAGTTGCCAGTTATCAGCTGGCTGAGTGACAGGTGCATAAATTGCATTTAAAATCGAAAGTTGGGCAGACGCCCAGAATGAAAGTGAACGACGTGCATCCATTAAATGTGTGCCACTCATGTGGCACCACCACCATCACCAACATCGCGCTGGTGCATTGACTCGGTGCACTCTGCACCACGGCAGTCGCATTCGCAGCTGTCCATCAGAGAACTTTCGATTTCGATTGCGTAGTGCGTCAACTCGAAGACTTTCCATTGTGGCGTTTGTTGAACCGATCTCGGCTACATTGAGAAAAAGATATGAAAAATTGGTCCCTGTAAGGAGTGTTAACCAAAACACTAACTCAACAATAAAACCAACTTTAAATATAAAAATTGTGGTTTCTTTTTAATGTTTTATCAATTCTTTAAAAGCCTCTTAGCTCCGTTTTCCGCACTCATTCCTATGATTTTTAATTGGTCTATTTGGTTTAGAAGCTGAAAAAGTAAGAAAAGAATATAGTCTTAATATACAGACTGTATTTTTTTCTCACTGTGCTAGCAAAGATCGCAGACGTGAGGAGGGTCAGGAACTGGGACTGGGACTGGGACTGGACCTGGCACTGGGACTCGGACAACAACTGCCACAGATCGCACAAGAAACACATATTTCGTAGCTTTTTCGTTCGGGTTTGAAGTCTCTGTGAGTGACACACAATTGTGTTTTTTGCGCATAGTTCCGTATTTGGTCAAAGATAATGATGTGAAATGCAGCAACAACAGCGTATCCCCCAAAAACAACAACGGCGACAAAGGCGAAACGACAGCGACAACAAGGCAATCACCCACTCAAAAATCGTTGAGGAAAAATTGCCAGGCCGACGCGAATCGTCCATGTAAATGAGTGAAAATGTTTTAACTTAATTCTGTTTATGTGCGTTCACGTTGGGGCCAAGAGAAACTCCATTCAGCTCCTAACAAAAAAAAAAAAATGTTTACGGAAAAATGAAACTTTTATTTTGAAAAATAAGGCAATAAAATGATTTAGTTGTGCCCTTGAATGTGTAAAATCTTAATAATATTGCATCTCATTCCTGCGCATGCTCCCGGATTGCCATGACAGAATCGTAGTTTTCCGGTTGTCAGTAGGAATAAAACATATAAACAAACTAATCGGACGACACTTTATCAAAAGGTATAGAGAGGCTCACTCACTAACCATGTCGACCACGGATATCGAGGTCACGGGGAAATCCGAAGTAGATGGTGACTTAGAAGGTTTGCCGATCGATTCGGAGGTTACCGATGCTGCGGCACCTTTATCATCCAGGCGAAGCAAGCCCTACTTCAAAAAGTTCAAAGAGCCGGACTCCGACGAGGATATCGCTGATCCGCGACAGCTGTTCAATGTCCAGGAGTCGTGGCGAACCCTCATGTCCCTCCCCAGCTGCCAAAAGGTCATGGTCTCGTAAGTTATGTAGGGAATTTGTAAAGCCTTCAATACCCAGCTCTATTTCGGTTTTTATGCAGTGAGAAAGCTCAAAAGGCCCTGAAGATTGAGGTGGGCATCAATGTGACGCAGGAGTTCCCATGGAAACAGGTGCAGTTCAAGGACCTTAGAGATGTGCTCTTCGACGAACTGGAGAATTCAGCTGAGCTGATGAAGAAGTTCAAGAACTTCAATCCGGAGCACTTTATCCTCATTGGTTTCTGTCCACTGTTGACCGAACAGGAAGATGATCCGCCGGAGGGCGAACCCTTCATCTTCTACTCGAGCATCAAGGAGTCCAAAATGGCCATGAGTATCATCCAGAATATGGAGCACTTCGAACGTTGGCGGATGCAGCGACGTCTGAGAAAAAAGCCCCGTCGATGGGTGAGCCATGGCACCGATGAGGAGATGACCATCATGGTGGAGCGATTCAAGGACGAACCCATCGATGTGGAGATCCAGAGTGTATATCCCATTCAGATGCCGCGGCATGTGGCCTTCGATTACCGGATGACACGCGATGTCCGGGATGGAGTGCTCGAGCTTTTGCCCAACGAAAACATTAAATGGGAAAACGTGACCAAAAAGCGGGTTAATGTGTCGGTGCAGTCTGCTCCTCCAAAAATCGAAAGAGAGCAGCAAACTAACCCGACTTTTCCGTCGAATGCCTGGTCGCAGTATCTGTATGAGATTGATGATGAAGGTAGGTTTCGTTTGTTTTAATAGTATAACATGATATTAAATACATCCAAAGACCTTGAGCTGGATGAAACGGATGTGGACGAGGAGGAGGAGAAGAAGAAGGCCCAAGCTAAGCCGGGTACCTATGTAGAACCCGAAAAGAAACCCCCGGAAATGTCAGCCCAGATTGAAATGCTGCTCAATACCCTGGAATTTAATCAGATCGACAGCTATCGGTGGGTATAGTATAGATTTTGTTTGATTTAAATTTACCTAAAGGGAATTCTCGCCAGCGATGACTATTCCTTGATATCCTCCCGGCAAGTGGTGCAGTACACCAATCCCTATCTGCAGGAGTTCCTCTGTTTTGCCAACATCTCGAAGAGCAACAAGCGCTTTGTGGCTGGCTACGATTGGTATCCCAAACTATCCGGACTCATAGCGGTTTCATATGCATTCAGTACTCCAGCTACCGTAAACGAGGCTACTAACCGGGTGGACTATGTGCAGCGTGCAGTTCTTGAGCCCAATCCCGTGCTCTTGTGGAGCTTTTCGGATAACCTAAACTATAAGTTGGAATTTGAGGCCCCAATCGAGAACACCGCCTTGACATTTTGCCCTTTTAATGGGGATATCTTGCTGGGAGGCAGTAAGAATGGTCAGGTGGTGTTGTGGGATCTTCAAGGTCGCTGTGAGAAGCTGGATGAGGAGGAGTACTTGACGGCGGCCCAGGCCAAATACCGAGTTATGATTGGGGAGTTCCTCAATTGGACTATTGACATCGAGGACAATGTCATTGTGCCGGCAACTATTTCCTTGTTGGATTGCTCACCGAAAGGAGCCATCACAGCATTTTATTGGCTGGGTCGTTCCATATATTTAAGTCAATTTGGAAAGGTTTACAATGACCCCGATATTCGAAACCATCACAAGTTCTTTATAACGTGTGCTTTCGATGGCACTATCAGCTTCTGGGACTTGGATGCCAAAGGAGGGAAGAGTGCAAAGGATAAGATGCGCAACCGGATGCTGCCCAAGGAGTTGACCCAGAGTGAATCCGCCTTTAAATCCATGGTCATTAAGCCCACCTACAACCTTTACTTCCCGGAACCGATAACTGGTATCATAGCGGACACCTCGTGTTTCTCGTGCTTGACTCCCGTTGCCAAGTTGATACAAGCCAATCCCTCGAATTATCCTATCAAGACGATAGCCAAGGATCCACCCACTATGCGCCAGAGTATGATAGTATCCACATTTTATGGCCATGTCAGCCGGATTGATTGGCAGGGCACATATACGGAGGGAGAGGCCACTGAGCTTATTAACAGTTCGACTCCCTTTGCCATGGTCCATGATGGACCTGTGGTCATGGTGAAGAAGAACCCCTTCTATCCGGAGTTGTTCGCCTCCATTGGACGGACCATCCTGGCCATTTGGAAGGAGGACTATAATTATTCACCCATCTTTTGGCGAAAAAGAGCCTGTGACCTTACCGCCGTCGCCTGGAGTGAAACGCGTCCGGCTGTTTTGTACATAACTAGAATCGATGGAATCCTCGAGGCGTGGGATATACTGGGTATATATATACTTGTACATTAACTTGTGAACCAAAGGTATTTACAATATCTCCGAACAGCCCGCGACGATGATGCTTGCCTCACCGAGATCCTTGGCGGTGGTATCATTACAGCGATAACGGAGCATCGACCCTCTCTTCCCCACAAGATCTTGGGCATTGGTGATTATAACAGTAGTATAAGAATGGTGAAGCTGCCCCATTCCTTCGATGTGCCCCTACCCAATGAGCTCGATCAGCTGATAAAGTACGTGCTGAAGGAGGAGCGCCGCAAGATGGGCATTCAGTCGTGGGAACAGAAGTACTATGAACTCAACAAGGACATCATAGAGGCAAAGCGGGAGGCTGAAGCGGAAATCCGCAAGGAAATGGAAAAAAAGGAAAAGGAGGAGCAGCTTGCCAGCAGGAAAAAGGGCCAAAAGTCCGGAGAAGATGGCGGAGAAGGCGGCGAAGAGACCAAGTAGGTATTAATATTATCGCCAGCTAATATTCAATCTATTATTGTACTACCCAGAGGTAAGAAGAACTACAGCGGCTTGAACTACAACGAAAAAATGGCTGTCAAGTGGGACGAACTTAATCTTAACCGGATGATGACCATTCTGATGTCCCGCAAGCAAATGGATCCCGAGAAATTGGCCAGGGAGACGGCACTGGAGAAGGAGCGTCATGCCTACGAGGCTGCCAAGAAAAAGTCCCATTTGGATATCTTGGCCACAGTGGAAAACGATATCGCTAACATAAGGGCTAGAATCCTGCCATTAGAGCTTCAGGACATGCAGCGCAGTGAGATGATCGCGGAAAGGGTAAAACGCGAGGTTGAGAACGCGGACTCCTATGAAAAGGTGTGCGAAGATGCCTTCGAGATCCTGAACCACTTCAAAGAGTTCGAGCCAATCGATTATATCGAGTTTCTGGAACGTGGTCGCAAGAGGCGTCAACTTTTGGATCAATCCTTGGGTGGAAATACGGATCGACTGCGGTGGTATGAGGAACGGGTCAAATTGGGCGAACTGGGCGAGTGCCAGTTCATCTACGAACCCATTAGTGGATCTCAGGGTGAGGAGTCCAGCCATCCCGAATTTGCGGCTCCGCAGAAAATGATGTCCAAATCGAACAGCGATATTATTGTGGACGATTTAGACGGTTAAAAGTTTTGATGCGTCCTTATAGTTAGTAAATGTCATTAAATGCTCTATTATTTAAATTTCAATTTATTTCGTTATGGAATTGTACGAGGTGTGATATGGAAAATAATAGGTTAGCATATATTCAAAAACTTTTCTTTTAAATTGCAAACAACCGTCTAATTTACAAGTAGAAAGTTGAATTTCATCAACGGAAACTTAATCACACCATGAAGACAAAATCGAATTTTATGTATTGACTTTCAACGCCATTTTAATGTTCTTTTTTATGCTTCGTTTTTAGATAAGCCATTGCACATTTCAGATGGTGTTTTCCCCCTATTTTTAACTACTCTGTTGGCCATTCAAAGTGACCCACCCATCGTGCTAAACGGTTGACTGCCTCTGGCCGTTTGCCAAATAAAATTCGGCTCTCAATTAGGGGCCCATTGAACCTTGAAGAGCCGCTTCCGCTCGACGGCCAGCTGGCGGGTTCAAGTTTATGACATTTCTAGGCATTATGTTTGGTTTGTGTGCACAAATGAAGTCATCCCGTGGACGAGGCGTGCCCCGAGTTTAATGAACCTGCCCCCATAACGGCGAAAGAAAACGCCGTGGTCCGTCTCCAAGCGGAGCTGGGGGAATTCCCACGGCCATGCAACCTCTGGTCAATCCGCTCCAAAGTACTCCAGGTAAACGGCATTGAGGCAGGGGTAAATTTGAATGCAAACCGACAGCGGCAGTCCATCATTTTCGCAAGCAGATAATGATATACATTTCGGAAGCAATGCATCTGAACTTAACCATAATTTCGAGTGCATTATTATTGGCCCGCTCTGGGCAGTTGAATGCAAAGTTGCAGATACATTTTGCGTTGCATCATCATCATCGACGTCGACCACCTGTTGTCCTTAAAGCGATAAGTATTAAGTGATTTCTGGACAGCCGCTCGCGAGTTTTCCTTTTTTCCCCCATTTATTTATTAATACAATTTTCGTGCGCTTGCGTGCGTCTGCAACTGAGGCAAGTGCATTTACATAACAATTGGCCTTTGAATTCAAATTGGCAGCGGGCTTTGGCCCCTCCATCGAATCGGGCTATCCGCAGACGGAGGCTGAGGCTGCGGGACTGCATTAAAATCTCTTTACCGCCATTTAAAATAATTTACGATCTTATGCAAATCGCCGCTTTCGTTGCACTAGCCCCCAAACTTGCCACCGTGACTCGACATAATGCTCGTTGGCCAGAAATTAAACGCACACATCGATTATTCACGCCCATTGTGCGCCACTTAACAATAACTCAAAAGTGGAAGACCGCCACAGGTGTCATACCCATAAGACAAGCTCACACTTGTGGGTAATGGATTGATAGCTTTTTGAATCTCAAAGGATTAATGAAGTAAATGAAAGAGTTAATTTCATTTTGCAAGAGCGCTCTTATAATATAGTTAAGTAAACACAGGACTAAATGTTCCATGGGTCTATGAATTAAGGTTTAATGGGCATGAAGAGTAAAGAACACGGGTGATTTGGCGAAGCTGTTGGACACGTTTTCAAGCCCTTGACTAAATAGTGCAAGCTTGATCCTTATCCGAATCGGAGAACTCGATGAACTCCCCAAGTCGTTTGAGCAATCGTTTACAGGAGTCCCGCTCCGCACAGTCTTTCGTCTTAGCCAACTGGCTAACCAACTCCAAAATGCTGGCCAAAAAGCTTTTAAATTCCTCTTCGTACTCGATCACTTCCTGCTCGAGATCTTTGGTACTTTTCTCTCCTATCGAGGACTCCACAAAGTCACTAAAGTTGAGACACACATGACCGAGTGTGTATAGAGATTTTACAAAGGTGGTGGCAGTGGGTAGTAAGCCAAGCCGTAGGCATTCTTCTACGGTACTCTCCAACTTGTTCAGTACCTCGTCGATACATTTGGCCTTGTCCACCGTTAAGGTCAACGATTGCCATCGGGGTTCGGTGATGTCCTGCATGATGTGGTTTTCCAGACTTACCATACACATTAGCATACGGTGGCGGAGTTTTCCAGATCGATTGGTGAGCTGGAGACCCGTACCCTCAGAAGGACTTTGCCAAAGGACTGTCAAATGGTGTTTCACATAGTGCAGAAAAAACAGGACACGTTGCAACATCTGCAATTGCTCGAGGAGCTCCGGGTAGATAATATAGCTTAGTGGCCATTTAGTTTCATAGCCAAGAGCTAATGCCTCGTAGCCGTAGAGATTCAGGGCCTCCGGAGGATCCTGCTCGCTGCAGCTCTCCTTTTCCTCTTCTTCTTCATTTTCTTCAGCTCTCTTGGCTTTATGTTGCCTACCCAATTGTGTGGCTACATCGCAATTCTTAAGCTGACAGCGAACATTATCCTTGATGTAGTCATTGGACTTTTGCAGGGTCTCTGCTAGAAGGGTCTGGAGCTTCTCGGGAATCAACCTGTCCACATTGTACTTCAGGTACTCCTGGCATTTGTGCAGAAAAGTCTCGGAGAAGCCTTCCTCCTGCAGCAGGAAATATGACTTCAAATTGCGAATGTGGAAAGGCAAATTGTGCTCCTCCACCAAAACCTTGAGAAACTTCTGTGCTGGCAACTCATAGCTCGTTTTAATGATCTCCTCATGCCCCAAATCGTCTTGATTATAAGATAGTGGCCGCTGTAGCAGCATCAATGAAACATTGCACTGTCTCAAAATGTTTAGATACTTCCCGGCCAGAAAAATTTCATCCGCCTGGGAAAGCAAGAAGCCGGGCAAACGGTCTGGCAAAAGGCGGTATCGTTCCGCCCAGTAGGCGTGGCAACATTTCTCCGGCGCCAATAGTGTACTGCTCATTGTACTCGAGGGCTCTGTGTCCTCCACAAAAAACTCATGCTGCGTATCGAATAGAACGCCCTTTTGCATCCACAGCTGAGCGATTTTCATGTAAACGCGACTAGTCAAAGTCAAAATTTTGTTCACTCGCTCCTTTAGATCCACATCAGTGTCCTTCAGATCCCGGTAGAACTGGTCCAGCAATGTTAGTACCTGGGCGCTGGTCAGATTGCCACGGGCACTGCTGGTTATGTTGGAAAAAGTCTTCAAAATAGGCAACCAAGGACGCACCTGTCGCACCAGTTCCTTAAGGTCCAACTTATTGTCCTGCAAATCCGTTTCCAACTTGGCCTGTAGATCATAATAGTCCTCCAGTTGATCACTTAAGGCAGTGGCTAAGGTCAGTCGTGTCCTTCCGCAGTTAGGCGACATATTGGTCTCCTCTATATAGCTTTGTACACTAATATAGTAACCTATCAGGGGCAATATTTCATGGGCCAAAGCCCTAAAAGGCCCGGTGAAGGTCTTTTTCAATCGGAATCGAACCTTGGATATATCCACTGAAGACATTTCGGAAATCTGATCGATCTGAATATCAGGCCTTACATATGCAGAGGGAACACCCGAGAAGGCATAGATTAGATCCCTCATCAGCAACTGTTCCTGGCGAGGCAAACTCATCTTGGCCAAATTTTCGTTGGCGAGATAGTAACCCCCAACGCTCTCGAAGATCCACGACTCCAGCCGAGGCAGACTTGTGGACGAGCTCGCGTTGCAATTATGACCACTGCTTTCGCTTCCTGATGGACGCATTTTTCCGTCTTGCGATTCATCACGGTCGTGAATTTTCCTCATTTGCCGCTCCAACTCGTCCTTGCTGAGGTGAAAGCGCACCTTGCTCGCAAAGTCACTCTCCGATTGATCGGAGTTCATGGTGAATTAGAAAATATATGAAGAACAGAGCTCAATTTCGAAGCTTAAAATTATTTAGGTGTTATCTCTAAAGGACAATAATTACTAAGGCATGTTGGATAGTTTGAAATAAAATAATTAAATAAATTTTAATTCAAATCTTATATATGAAAAGTTAGTAGAGTTTCGGTTGGAGTACTTAACTTCTGCTAGTTCTGATTTCCATTTCTGCTTATTATCAAACTTTATTCCAGCCACTTGTGAAAGGTGGTTACTTTCGGTGATATCCGCTGAATCGGTAAATCAACTTGGTCTTAAATCTGAATCCCCATCGACCATCGTGCCCAGCGGCGACATCTTCGCCTCTGGTTTCGTCGAAGTTTGGAGCCACAGGTGCATTTCAAGCCCATACTTCCAACGATTCAAGTCGAGCTGGGCGATCCGACGCCCAGTTGTCAATCAAGCGGAGCAGGAGAACCAACTGACGAACGTGCTGAGAATTTTCCATCAATTTCTACGCGATGGGAACTTCGAACTTTCTACGTGCTTGTATCCAAAATATACGCACACAGTAAGAAAATATTTTGGTACATTATTAGGTAATAAAATAAATTTGTGAAATCTTTAAACTATGAATTAGTTTGCTTTGTATTTAAGGCAAATTATGTACAGTGAAATATGTGAATATGTGTATTGTTTATTATATTGATAAAAATCAATTTTTCCTCTGCATGTGAAACACTTGAAAGTATCGCACAGGCAACGAGATAACCATGAGAACACTTTATATATGGGCTTTTGTCGCGTGAGTGCCACTTGTCGTGTTTTTGTTGCTACCGCTGTAGTTGCAGTTGCTGTTGCACATGTTGTTGTTATAGTTGTTATTGTCTGTGCCCCCTTTTTGTTGCTGCGCTCGTTTTCTCGCTGTTCTCATTCTAAACAATGCAAATGCAGCTTCAGCGGCTCTGCCAGCAACATTAGCATAAATAAATAAATAACCGTACTAGCAACGAGCGGCGGGTAAATAACAAAATAGCAACACGGCCAGCCGACCGACCGCCAGTAACATTAATCTACGCTCCAAAAGCTTTCCGATGGACGCTCCATGGGCTTTTGTTGTCCTCCTCGCATTTTACGACCATAGCAGACACCCAAAACACTTGTTTGCCTTCGTCGCCTAGCGGCGCTTGCACATCGAAGACTGGGCGCGGTACAAGGGATCGCCTAGAAACGCCCACACACGAACTAGTGCAAGTACAGTGGTAAGAGGATATGGAGAAATGTCCGATTAAAATTAAATAAAATATTTGAAAAATTTTAAAACAAATTTTGAACTACCCTTTAACATTAACTGAGTATCTCTTCGTTTTAATATTGTGTTGCGCTCAGTTTCATTAGCTTGTCATAGTTTCATCCTAAACGTTTCAAGCTAAATCTACTTTCTAAAATGAAATGAGAAATGTCAAGTGCAGTGAGTGATTCTATTCGTTCACCTACTAAATACTGCTGGTATCAGAAAACTTTTTTTTACTATGTAAAGTTCATACTATATAATAAACTATATAAATTCATATATATATAAAGTCATAAATATTTTGCTACTTCACAAGGAAGATAATTCGAAAAATATCGTTTGATTACTACAAATTTTTCGTTCATCCATTTAATAAAGTATTTAGTATATATTTTGTTATACCAAATTTGACCACCCATTTTAATAGTTTTGCAACCACTGTGCCTAGGCCGCGGATTACAAAAGCAACACCTTCGCCTTCACCGTAAAATGGGCCTCCCCTGCGTGTTTCACATGTGACTACCGTGGATTTTGCAGCCGCTTCTGCCGGCAATCAAATTGAGTGCAAAGCTCGGTTAAAAGCCGAGTATATTCAAGTATTCGGACAGCAGAAGAAGAGGTGTGATGTTTGATGGGTGCGTGTGTGTGTGTGTGCAGCGAATGCAAAAACAGTTTCGATTTTTTTTCAATTTTTCCGCCTTCTGTTTTTGTTTCGATTCGGTGGGGCCCCAACTTATTGCATTATTTATGTACGGGTAGTACGATTTTTCTGGGTTCCCCAGTAAGCCACACGCACCAGAAAATTGTATAAACAAAACGCGGAAAGCAACAACAAAAAACGTTAAAATGAAAAAAACAGTATAAGTATCAGCAGCGGTGACAAGTGCAGGGCTCTCTCTCTGTCTCAAGTCTTGAGTCTCAAGTCGAGTCTACTGCTCACACTCACTCAAAGTTTGCCGAGGTGGAGAAACGAACTCGGCGGCATTCTCAGTCAAACAACAAACGCAACTGAAGTAACAACGGTTCCGTACCGCGTACCGCCCCCAAAACAAAAGTGAAATTCTATTAGCTAGCCGCGTCTTGGCCAAAACGCCCAGGAATATCGCAGTGCGAAAGTTATGGTATTTGATTCCGTTGAAAATCGGACTGAGTGCTGTGCTTAATGTTCCAGCTGCGCCGGGAAGTGTGGAGCGAGCGGTTGGGAGTCTGGGTGCAGCGCCTCCTCGTCATCGTCCTGCATCTGTGGCACCGCTCCAGCATGTCCTTCGTTCGGCGTCGCCAGGAGGCGTTCAAGTGGATTAGGCGCCGACTGGCCAGGAGGCAGTGTCACGTGAGTACACCGAAAGAAATGGTTTAGTAGCAACATGACCCCATCATATGGCCACTTCTATAGCCATATTAAACTGACATTTTAGTCTCTACTTAATTTCAGTTGCTAAACAATTTAATGGGCTTTGAAATGAGATCATTGGTAAACAAATAAATAGTCCAGACTTGACTAGATAGAGGGTATTCGGGTTTTAGGGTATTCTGTCGATGCAGTTCCTCAATTTATCAATTTATAAAGCCACTGAACGAGTGCTAATCAAATTTAATTATTTCAAGTCTGCTCTAGGCATTACTAAACAGCTGTTAACTACTTTTTTAATAGCCAGCTTCAACTGAATACTACATTAATAACAAATAATGTTAGTATGCATTAAGTTGGGTAAATTGGCACGGATCACAGGAGTACCATTAATCTACAAAAAATAACTTAATAAATAGAAGCATCTGTGTAGTCATTAATATTAATCGCAAAAAGTGACTTTACTTTTTTCATTACCTTAGTACTTAGCACTTTCTAGAGTCAATAAAGTCAGTGCTCTATTATACAGGCATGCAAAATAAGTTTTGCATTTTACCAAGCTATGCCTAATTACTAACTCTGAAAATGTTTTTGTCCCTTTGCTGGCTAACCAATTAGGGTTATGTATTTATTACCCTGCTTAGATCATCCTGCACTAGATCCCAAGTGGGTCATCACTCCAGCTCACAACCCTTAGATTTTTAGCTGGAATTCAATTAAAAGTTATTCAGCCAGGCTGCAAATTCAATTAACTACAATCATTTCGGGCATTCGGTGCAATTTTTAGCTAATTTTGGTTTTCCTGCGAATCGCGGGGCACAGCCTGTTTTCTGAAGAAGGGTTAGAAAAGTTTAGCACTCGCGTGACTCGCTATAATTTCTCCATCGGAGTTGCCGGTTTGGAGTGGTCTGAGCCCAAGTTGGCCACTGTCTGAGGCTTTGTTCCCTTTCCGCTCTGCCTGGGTGGGTGTGTCCATCGACCTGGCGGAGACATAGGCTTGGTTCTATATCGTTCCATCCCCTGGCAGTCGGGAAAACTCCGCAACAAACCCCCAAACTATTTCAGCCCGCCAAACAGTTGGCGTTGAGCGATTATGGCTGTCAGCTTGAAAGGCACTTTCAGCCTGTTATCAATTCAAACAAACGCCAAAATGCCACAAATGTGAAAACCGACCGACAGTCGGAGGAGCCGCTAAGAGGCCCCCAAATTGTGCAAATCAAATTGAATGCCGTTTTATGAAAGTTGAGTTGACTTTGCCGGTGATTTTTGGCAATTATTTGTTGCTGGCATTTGTGCGATTTCGAAATTTTTGTGTTTGTAACAATGCGGATCTCAAACAGAGCACGTAGGGGTTAAGTTGAACGCCCATGGAATATTAAAAAGTTTTCTAATATTTAGGCTGCAAACTGATATAAACCAAAAGACTGCAAAATGGGTGATTTGTTTTTATGACACTCGTCTGAAGGGAAACTGAATTTTCAAATAGTTGCAAAGCGGTAATTGCATGCATAAAGTTAATAGTAAAATTCTGAAATATTATAGTACATATGATTAACGTAAATTAGAGAACCGTTTGTAAAGGGCATATGATATGATATACGTAGTCATTAAGCCCGGAATCAAATCACGAACTAGTGAATCACAAAAAGCTTAGCAATTAATTGGTTTTAATTGACTGCGGAAATATTGATACTCTTACTCACAACCCAATTTGCAGTGAAACTTTATTCTAATGCCCGTTCGCATTCGCAAGTGGAATATATGGCAGACCCACCGGGAAGAACACTTAATACTTATATTTATGGGCCATCGGTGGAGCCCATATATTGTTTATCCCGCTGGCAAATGTTTATTCGCACCACTCGAAGTTTCAGCGACTGCTCAGATATTTTTTGTGTGAAACCAGAGCGAAGTAAACACTCATCGCGTGTTCCGGATAACGCAATCGCATGGGGATCTCGAAGCCAGGAACCAAAGGAATCGCGAGCTCGTTAGCGTTCCAGGGTAAGCCTGCGTCTGGCATCGTAAACAAATGCCCGTCAAAAGGCATTCAGCTAAACACCGACAAAGTAGCAAACAAAATATATGTGGACAGCCAGCCCTCCATTTTGTATATGTGTATAATATGGGAACTTGCCAAGTTCAAGGCAGGAGTTGAAGATGTCTATATATGATGCATTGTATCCACAATTATGGCAGAGGGATGGGCATGAAACAAGGGCGGCGGCGGCTATTCAGCGGGGCAAACAATAACATTGTGCATAAAACAGAACTCAGTCCCCAGTCTGAAATACTGACTAAATGAAAGTAAAAGATACTGCAGGCCGAACTATGAGATACTCTATCTATCATTAAGATTCAAAATTCACTTAAGATAAAGACGTAGCAGTAATGCCGGTAATTTTACTACATAAAATAAAACATAATGCAGTTCTTGTTTAATTTTAATCACTTTGCTTGCCTAACCAAGCAATCTTGCAACGAAAAATAATTGGGCATTGATCTGCATAATAACTTGCTTATTTATATGTATATTTTCTGAGTTGCCGAAAACCCCAAACAATTAAACTGAAAAACAACGTTCTCGGGAATGTATGTAAATGTATTCCTTCGCTGATTGTATTCTAATGCAATCGGTGACCAAGCGCCCGTCAAAGTGGAGATATCCCTATCCCCACATCCACTATAAATCACCGATAATTGTGGGTGTGCTGTGTTTATTGTTGTTGCTGCCATTGATGTTCCGCGAGCGTTTTTCTGCCGGCCATTCAAATGGGCGGTTGAGTCAGCTGAGCTGAAGTAAGCTGAACTGGGCTCGAATTGAGCAGAAAAAAAAAGCTGTAATGAAGCGAAAAAGCCCAGGCGAAATGCAAACAACAAACGTTCCGTCGCACGCATGGAAAATCATTGAAGCCTGCAGTGGAAAATGGGTTTGGGTGAGTACGAGTATCTGTGAGTTACACCCTCGATGCCGACTGGGCTTTTCCATTTCGCGCTCCGCTCATTTCAATTTAGTTGGCGCAAAGCGGCCGCCGCAAACGCTTTGAACTCGTTTCCCGGACAGACGGACTTCATGGCTCTTGACGGTTTTTTCCTATATTGATCTTTTCGACCGATTCAGCAGTACAACAAAAACGGGAAAAAAGGAAAACGTACGCCCAGTGAAGCAAAATTTGTGCGCGTTTTGATTTTTTGGCGCGTTTTTCATTTGTTTTGATTTCGCGTCTGCGAACCTTTCTGCCCATTTTTTTTTGAGTTTTTCCGCGGCTCTAACTCTGGCTTTTTCCTTTAGGCCACACAACTATGTATTGATAAATTGCCAGCCGACGATTTCCGTCGTGACCCGCGCGTTATGCAAAATGCTCAAAATGTAAATAAATATTAAAATAATACACAAGATCACGAGAAGGGGGAGCCAAAAGTATCTGCCACACTGCCTTCCTTTTGTATGCGCCCAGCCTTTTGCCTTTTGCCTTTGTTGGTTTAAGCCATTCGGTTCGGTTCGGATCGGTTTTTTTGTGCGATTGTGCTGTGAAAAATGAAGTGAATCTGTCTGGCCAAGTGAATATCGCCATTGCAACAATAATAATAAGCAATAATAATAATAATAATAATGCGAGCCGACAAATTTCGGTGTGCCTGCGCTTTATTTATGAAAACAATAAACGCAATCCAACAAACTACGCATCAAGTCCGTACCCGAATCTGGATTGGAGGTGGATGTGGACGTGGATGTGCCGGCAGTTTCCTGGCACGCATATAATTTGCATGTGGATATCGATCTTTATGACCGGAGACGCTTCGACGATGGCTTATGTAATCTGGAAAATATTCATGAAGCAATATGCCCGCCTGCACTACGATCCTCGGCCCCTCAGTCCCAAGCTGATCTGGCACTCGTATGCAGCCATTCAGACGGTGGGTCACCCTCTATCCCTTTATCCACGAATGCCTTAGTCTCCACAGCATTCGGGGTCACCACGTACCTTTGCGAAAGAGCCTGCCCTTTATTGATTTAAATTGAGTCATTTTTCTCGGCTCTGGCCATTGGCCATACAAAGTAATTGTAGATTAATGTGGCTAGCTTTAAGTGAGCGCTTAAAACGAGAGTTCATATTTTTCAAGTGTGTTGGGGTTTTTTTGGGGGGCGTGAAAGTTGATTTGTGATTAAACGGTCGGTCAGTTCGTTAAGGGAAGTTGGCGAAAGTTTTTAGCATTTCAAGGAGTTTTTGTGAGCAACAGGTTTCTCCCGCGGGCATCTGTGGAATTTTGCAGCTGGTGCGCTTAATTTAGTTATTATACTTTTTGGTTCTAAGATATTTAAAGTCTCAGTTCATAAAACACACTCTTTAGCACCGAATTAACTGCATTTCTCGAGCAGCTTGAGGAAAAACTTTACGACTACATTTGCTACGCTTTAGGATTGGCAATTTCCGACACCGAACTAGTTCGATCACACCTCGATTGGCGTTATTCAATCAGCAGCCAGGGCAAACTCTACTTATGTACGCCGGTGTTTTCCTTGACATTCGATTGCGGCGACAGTTGCATTTCCCGCCCATTAACGAAATACGATAGCGGGGGTATAGGAAAAGTCAACGCGAAAATGCAAAGGAAATAGCCGCGATTTGGCGGCTTGGAAAAGCAGGAGCCAAAATAAGAGTAGACAAGGCAAAAAGCTGTTTGCGCAGAATCAGGGACCACCAAACTAGATAAACGGACTGCGACTGTCTGCCCCCATTGATAATAACAATCGGGAAAAGTAAGAGATGCAATATTTCAACGTATAGTGTTAAAATGTCGATATTAATTGCAGAGTGGCAGCACTTGTGGTAGGACTACAATTCAAGTGGTAGCCAATAGTACCATCACCCGCAGTCCCCGGATCGCATTTAAATAAATTGCGATTATGCCGCAAATGTGGCAGCCGGTGCACCGAACTATGCACTGCAAAAAAATATCTAAAATAAATGTTAAATATTGAATATTATTAAAAATTTAAGGAGAACTAGAAGAATGAGGCTAATGAATGGACTTTAAGAACAATATAGGTCTTACAAATGGGCTGTAAGTTTTTTTGAACTTGAGCAGAGTTTGTTTTCAGTGTACTCTGGGTGCAGGACCTGGTCTTGCACTTGGTTTTCGGTGGTTTCGGTGGTGCGACTGCCACTGCGACTGGCCGTGCGCTAATAATATTTATCAGTGGCTCATTTGTTGGCCGGACAGATGGACGGACTTACGGACGGTCGGACAGGTGGATGCGGAGCGGTGCATTCAATGGCCAATAAAGCAAGAGAGCAAATAAAAATTGCAACTAGCAGCAGGCAGCGGTGGCTAATTGCGCCGCCTGTTTGGTGATTTTGCCGCTGTTAACTTGGTTGGCTGGCTGACTGGCCAATTCCAAATAGGTGGATGGCATGGGAATGGGGATGGGTTGGTATGGGATAGATGGGGGCTGTGCATCCGCTGCTCGTCAGTTTCGATTCAAAGTGCAGTTTAAGTTTTCGGTTGCCGTTTTCCACATTGTTCGCTGCATCCGAGGCATGAATATTTATTTATCGCAGCCAGAGTTTTGCATTTTAGCTAGAAATCATGCAAAAACGCCGCGACATGCGATTGCCAACAAAAAAACCAAAAAAAAAAAATCGCCGACGACGAACGCCTTTCAAATCGAATCTCCGAAGCTGTTAACTGCAGTTGAGAGCGATTTTTCGTATGCTTTTCCGCCGACATGAAAATCTGTTTAATATTTTCCCGCGCACTCACGCACGACGTGGGAATTTTTGCCACTCGCGACTTTGAGTTCGTCTTCGTCGGCGACAGCGAAATGCAACTCAAAACTGAAAACTGAAAACTCAAAACCAAAATCTGCAACGCATTTGCAATCTCAGCGCGGAAAAGGCCGAAACATTGAACCTTTCATAAACCTCCGACAATTGGCATGCAGCTGTTATTCAACGCACGAGATGCAAATTTGATATAGGAAATGGGTTTTTTTTGTAATCGAATAAGCCGATCTGACCTATAAGTGGAAGGAAGTGCAATGGTCATGGTTCGCCTTTAAATGCGGAATTGTTTAATAACAATATATTTATTATTTTAAAGTTATGGAAGTCGAGTTAGCTGAGTCACAGGTTATCATTTTATAAAACCATAGAAGGGTTTTATGATTAATTCAAAACATATGTTAGCTTTCTGATTGCCACATTATTCACTTAATAGTGACTCATCATTAAACATGATGTTTCGTAAAATAACATTTAATAATTAGGAATCATTAAAAGCACTGCCCATCATATAAGATTATTATTTTTATTTTGGCCTTTTTTCCAGACAACCTCCCATGCAAATGCATTTTCTTATTGGCCACCCCCGCCGTTTGCCTGTTTACCTGTTTTCCTGTCCAGTTTTCAGTTTCTCTTTCGTTAACCTTAGTCTGGGGTTAGGACAGCCTATTAACGACACGCATTCACAGTCATTTTCAATTTCTTGGAGCTGTCACTTTAATTTGGAAGCAGTGGCAGTTTTGGCCCACGCATTTTCACACAGATACACACGCACACACACTCAGTCTTTCTCTTAAAAAATGCAATTTGCACAACCTACACTATCTTTACATATTCCCACATAAACATATTTTATTTTACATGTTTATATGCTGCTAAAACAAGGCTTCTTTTTTATTACTTTTTAAAGATATACGACTTTAAATCTTCAGCCTTTAATTCCACTTATATGCGAATGTTATTAAACTAAGTTATTTTGAAGGTGAATAAACAAATCGAGATGAAAATATAATTCGCTTTATGGAGATTTATAATTCTTGTTATTATATTAGTCAAAGTTTTTCGACCCGTTGCAATCTTCGACGAGCAACAACGATCGTCTAACAAATTAGTTACTGACGCAATATTTCTGTATATCTCTGCGCTATCAAAATCACACGCAATAAATTAAATTTGCTTTGTGGGCAGAGGCAGTGCGTCCAAATGGCAATGACATTTCCAGCTTTTTTTGCTTTTAGGCTCCATTCAGCTCCAGCTCCTTCGCCAGGTGTTTAGATTGCCGGAGTAGGTTGTCCAATTAATAAACGAAAACGCAGTCATAATGTTTTGATTAACACAAATGTGACAAGAGATGCATAAAAATTAATTTCCAATCTTGTCCGAGTCCACTAAATCAAAGGGGAGTGTATCTTGGCTGGTGGTTGGTAGATGTTCGATTCCGATTTGGGTCACGACGGCGTTAGGTGAAACCGTAGATGCGTGAGAGAGTGCTGAATCGGATTGGATGGGAGTTGGGAGATGGAAGATCGGCATATATTTTAGATACATGGCATAGCCCCAAGGTTGTGATGTCGGTGTGCAGTGAGGCGACCTTCCTTTAATGGCTTGTCCAGCCAACTAGTGCAACATTTTCGATTTCCTTTTGACGCGCGGCCATAATTTGAACAGCGGGCTAGCAGCACAGCTCCAACCACCGACCGACCCACTGCCCAAGACTCACGCACCACCGCCGCCGCCGATAAAACCCACCGAAACCCACCGACAAAACGCCCCCGGGCGGGCCGAACCCATTCCAAGTCGAAACCAAAAGCACAGCCAAAAGCCAACCAAACCAGACCAGTCGGGGCAATTAATTGATGAGCAGTGGTCGGCACTTGGTCAAGAGTTGGCATGACAGCAAATTGCATTTGCCTCTGATTCTGCCTCTTTTTTTTTCCAGATCGTGCGTGCCACTGCCATGGCCACTGGGCACTGATCTTCAAGCGGTGGCCAATCGACGGAATGCAGGCCCAGAATCAGGCACTGCAAGAAAATGGGATGCTTTCTAAAGATTGCGACTTAGTTTCAAAAGGATTATCTATTAGATTAGCATTGTGACTAACTTAAAGTCTAAAATGAAGAATTAGAAGTATCATAAATCTTTTTTTTTTAACATTTTTTTATGGACGAGCTAGGATTTTCGCTCAGTGCCTGGCCCAAAAAGAAAATATTGATGATATATTTATTGGTATTTATTGGCGTCGCTTTGGCCGCACTTCAAAAAGCCCGGCCTGAACAAATTGTGGAAATTTATAAGCTTCGACAACAGAAATCTTTGTCTCTGCGGGCTCGTACTGCCAATAAATGAGTGCAGTGAAGGGGGTTCAAGGGGTTCAAGTTCGAGTTTGGGCTTGGGCATGGGCATGGGTATGGGTATGGGTATGCGGCCCACTCATTGAGCATGCGCAGGCGCCGAGGGCGACATCTGGCGGCCATCGCTGGCGCTTGAGTGGCCGGCACGAAGGACCAAAAGCTGCTAGCGGCAGGACTTGCAGAGCTAGCCGCATTCCTTGGCCAAGTTAGTAGCTAAATTCGTTTGGGCGTGGAAAGGCGAGTGAGTGGATAATGGGAAAATAAATGAAAAAGCGCCGGCACCGCACAATGTCACATTGTTGGCCGAGACCAAAAGTATTTCGGTTCGCCAACCGAAAAGTTTAACATGCCAGGTTTTGGTTATGTGTGTTATGGTCAAAGTTTGGCTATTTGCTAGGCCGCATACCCACACTATCCTCCCCTCGAAATCCTCGAACCGAAAACCACATCCACTTTCACTGCAAATTTGTGTGTGCTCGTATCTGAAAGAAAGTGAATTCTACTGTGCTACACTTGACCTATGACAACGACAACTGAGGCAGCGGCAAAAACAACAACCTCCCAACTAACAACCAACTGGAAACGAACGTTTGACGTTTCATTTGATTGTCATGCAATGCGGCCCCTCGCACTCCCTTTTCCTAGTCTTGTCTCTTGGATCAATGCTGTCCCCAATTGATTTCTGTTTAACTTTTAACATGCAACAAGGCAACCCGAGCCTCTCCACACTCCCCCCTCTAAACACTGTTTGCTGTGGGAAAGTGGATCGAATCTTGGAGTCTTCAGTTGCATTTCTATAACTTAGGTTGTCCTGTTTTCTATATTTAGTCACTTAAAGGATGTCCTGCGTATTAAATCAATAACTCTTCGCTTTAGCAGCTTTAATGTAAACCATTCTTAAGAATAATGAAATTACGTTTTTAGCTTGAGATACTTAAATAATAAGTTACAATTATTAAAATATTTATATTTGTTCTAAATTAATGAATATTTTTGCTCGGTATAGTAGATGGGTAGGTTTGCCCCACTGTATGCCCCCTGTTGCCAGTGGTAACCGAAGCAATTGTGTTTAATGCGGCTCTTTGCATTGGCCCATTGCCTGTGCATGTGCCGCGAGCCAAAGAACTTTGGCCCATTTGAAATGCGGCAATTGTGTATCTGGCGGATACACAAGCGCACTCTGAACTCCACACGTGTCTGAGGTCTTTTTCTTAGCTTTTTTCCTCTGCATTTTCAGGCTGACACGAACATCGAGACAGGGCGAGCAGAAGCAGCTGTTACTGGTTCAGGAGCAGGAGCGGAATTAGCCGAGATCTTGGTGCCGAGTGACACGCAAATCGATGTTCCCGGTGGGGAAATCCCAGGAGGGCAGATTCCGAGCCTAGAGTCCACTGACAGGGACATGAAAGAGGCCAGAGCAGCGCCCATAGCTCGCGATGATGAGGATCAGGAGGAGGCGGAGGATCCAGAGGAGCATGGGCAGGAGGAGGAGGAACCTCCAGAGGTGGAGCAACTGTCCGCGAATGCTAATTATGTGTGCTGTCGATATCCGGGAACAACCTCTTCCTCCACCTCCGGCGCAGCAGACACATTGAACCGCAGCAAGTCGCGGGTTCAAAAGTACCTCAAGAAGTGCAAACAGCGGCTAACGGGTCAGGCCAAGATGCCAACGAGCAGTTCCACCACCACGACCACCATCACACTGATCAGGAATGAGCCAGCACCCACGACAATCGAGCAGGCACTGGCGGAGCAGGAGGAGGAAGACCTGGCGGAGGGCAGTAACGGGTCCTACACGGACGCCCTGCCCATCGAATGCAGCTTGAGTGCCAGCATTGCCGAGGAGCAGCAGCAGGCGGTCGACCAGCTGGAGCCGCCAAAGGAGGAGGAAGTCCCACTGGAGACATTAGTACGTAATTACACTGAGAGAAAACTCAATGTTGCATGTCGATTATATAATTTAAAAATTGGAAAAAATTGGTATAAGGCAGTAGTATTACTAATTGTAAGATTTTCTTTCTTTGCTTGTTTGTTATCCATATTATCATGAAATTTCGGAATCCACTACATTTTTTCTCTCTTGTCTCCAGCTGACGGAACCTTCCTCAACTCCTCCGCCGCAGAGCAACCTCGAAGGAATCCCTGCACCAGAGCGACTTCGACTACCCGCCGACGTGGACGCCACGCTGGCCCGGCTGATTGACAGCCATCTGTCGCACATTTATCCCGTCTACTGGGCACGCACGCGTGCGATTTTAATCCAGCAGGCACGTGAGCGACTCGTGTGCGGATTCGACGGCAGTTTGGTCCGCTTCGAGCAGCGATTCCTATGCAAATTTGCGCAAATTGCCGCGACTCTGCGCACGGCCCATCAAATTGGCGAGGTAAGAGTCCTATAAAGAACACAGAAATCCGGGCAAAAGATATATCATTTACAAGGCAGTTACTCGCAGCAGGCGAAATTAGCCGCAATTTGTTTGGCTCTCCCCGAATGAAGTTCTTTAATCACAGCTAAATAGTTTGCTTTGGTTTTATCCGCCAAAAAGAAAAATGGTTGAGTAACAATTGAGTTGAGAAATCGTTGTGGAAATTGGGGAATCACCGGGAGATTGGTCGATCATCAGGCGATAAGTGTTCTCCGTAGCAAATAGTTGCGAAAATTACAAGGGCGCAGTTGTTGGTGGGTTAGAATTTCGCTCAAGGGTATTGCTAATCTAGCTTCTCTAAAGTAAATCGTATTCATTTTTTTAGTCAAAAAACGTATTCACCAAATACCATCTTTATATATTGTTAATGTAGATACGAATACTTGCAGCTTTTCACTTGTAATTAATAACAATGATAATCAAATCCAACAACATATTATTGAACTTCATGCAGCTCACATTCTTCGTCAGCGCAATTAATCTTTCAAGATTATATCACCTACACTGACCAGAGGTTTGCCCTTATCAACAAAAGTCAACTGTGGTTTCCACTTCGCAATGGAATGTTTTGTGTCCTCTTGTTGAACGAGGAGTATCTTGCAGTTTGCAAATAAAGTATTTACTGATAAATACTAAAACCAAGCATAAAGACTATTTGGAGTCATACTTAATAGCATTTGTAAATTTAAGCTCTAGCCAAAGTCATACCACTTATTTGAACGTTTCCAAACTATATTTTTGTCCATACTGGAATATATACTTAATTAAGTAAATCGCACTCTACTAGCTTATACATTTTAATCACAAATTTACGTGATATTGCAATTTCCCTAAACACTAATCTAATTCCATACTTCATGGATGTTCAAATTTCGTCACCGGTTGTAACATTAC
Organism: Drosophila simulans; assembly: GCF_016746395.2. Taxonomy (NCBI): domain Eukaryota; kingdom Metazoa; phylum Arthropoda; class Insecta; order Diptera; family Drosophilidae; genus Drosophila; species Drosophila simulans. The sequence goes on from NC_052522.2 coordinate 7,479,773, forward strand.
AGCTGCTGCTTGTGCAGCCCTGGCTACCTAACATTCGCTGTTAAAAATGGTCAAAACTAACAGCGCGCCAACAGCGGCTGGTGGCACGCCGAAGCACTGTTAACGGGTCTGTGCTTCGGATTTTCTGAAGTCAGTTGAACATTTGAACTCGCGACGCGCAGTCTTGTGAGCGGCAAAAAGCGACTGACAAGCCCAGAAAAAGAAAAGCGACTCGAAGACGAATGTATATGGAGTAGTAAACAGAAGTGACCAAGTGCAACGTGCCACTGCCAACTAAATACGTAAATTCGTAGTTTCAGAGTCTCGCATTTTTTCGCCATTGGGAGCTAACAGAGTGCGCCGAAAGAAATGTGCAAAGTATCGTTGAATTAACATGCAAATAAATTGAAATCGCGACAGAGTGATGCCCGAATAGTGCCTGCAAATACGTTATAAAAGTGCCTTAATGTGTGATCTTTTTACAATCTGCAAGAAATAATCGTAAAAGTGCGAATCAGCTTCGTATAGTATAAATATATACTCCTATCCCAAGTGCCACATATATCTGCTATCAGCCTAGAAGTTAACGCTTTAAAGCCGTCACATCAGCGTAAATCAGAGGATTTCCTCGCCAAATAGTTTTGAGGTAATTTCTGGTTTCACATTTTATTAGCTAAGCGGCCCGAAGTCTGAAGTTCATTATCATTTATAGCCAATAATTGTCGAGTGTTTCTTCGTTGTTCAGTTGTACGGTGTAGTGTAGTGTAGTGTTTGAATCCGACCCTGACCTCAGTATTCATTAAAAATCAATTGTTTTCCACTCGCATTCGCATTCGCATTGGCAATTTGCATACTTATTACACATGGCCAGAGACAAAAGTCATGAAAAGTACAAGACAAACCACGGAAGCGTCCTTCGGGTCAGCCTACGCTTTTTGGACTTGTTAGAATCGCAGAGAGAGGTCTTTGTATTTTTTTTTTTAGCCATTTCAATGACAAAGTGGTGGCAAGTGTGGGTTGTGCACTACGTGCTATGTATGCCCCTTCTAAATCGAATTGTCAGAGGTTCTGGGTCCACTAATCAGTTCCCCAGCTCCGTTTGCAATGTAATTTATAATCATTTTCGTAACGCATACGCACTGTGGAGCATGTGGTGCTCGGTCCGTGGGAGGCAGCTAAAAAATACTACTATAAGTAAGCTGCTGTAAAGTGCTCGGCGTGACCCACTTAGGTCCAACCACATAAACTTATTTGAATCAATCAGCCACAGCGCACATTTGCCGCTGATTTGGAGTCGTAAACTGGCGGGCATCTGGTTGACCTGTGGCAACTCGATTCGCAGTTGCAACTGCTAACTTGCAGCTGCCTCTGCATGTTAATTGCTATTTAATTTGTGTGCTGCGTTCTGTGTGCCGCCTCAGAACTCAATGGAAGTTGCGTCGAGTTGGCATTTTTTGTATTTTTTTTTTTATTTTTTTATATACCCTCTGCAGCCGGGCACGTTCTGTAATTTAAATCGCCTTTGTGCGCAGACGCAGCAGCGTTCTCATCTAAAGAGTGGCCCAGCCGAAGAGCAAGTACTTTATAGGGTTTTTTTTTTTGTTTGGATTGCTTTGGCTTGGCTTGGTTTTATTTTGATTTTCCCCCTTTACCGATCCGAAAGCGGAAATTGTGTATTAAGTGTTCTCGAGCAAAGGGAGCGATGGGGTAAAGCCGTACAGTCTGCTAAACAGATTCCAGCGTAAACTCGAAATCTGCAGAGAACAAAAACATATTAGGGGTCTCATTTGGATACTTTTTTACACCAACAGTTAAGATATTAGGTGTTTAAAAGCAGAAGACCAGCAGGTTCCCTACTATTTTGAAATTTATAATAGTTTAATATACGGAGTTCATATTAAAAATAAGTCATATGATAGTGCTTTGGTTTATTGATAACTATGCAGCTTCCTGATTTTCAATCAGAACATTTCTTGCCGTGTAATTGAGAATCTCTGAACACGGCATATCACTTAGCCAAACAGCAATTACGATTAGGAGCGCAGCGCCAAGAGTGAAAAGTCTGGGGAAAACGAGCAAAAAAGTGACTACGAGTATGAAGTGAGTGTCTGTGCTTCCGAGTTGCATTTGAAACGGTCCATCAATCCAGCGGCCAGATCTGTGCAATAATTTGCAGAAAAGTGCTTTGAACTGTGTTGAACACAACATGATCGGCATTTGTTAGCGATAATGAATTGAACATTTCTGAAAACATGTTTGTACATAATTTGTATGCAGGCTCTGGGGGCCGCCACTCATGGACCCAACTGTGGAGTCCACTACTCCGTAGTCGATGGTCCGTTGTCCGTGGTCCGAGTACCATGGCGTCTGCCATGTGTCTGGTTGTCTAAGTGTCTGAATGCCATGGATATATCTAGTATTTGTGTTGGTCTAACTAAGAGCATCTGACCAAGGCATATGTATGCGGTTTGTTTTTGCCCGCCCAGGGAAAGACAAACGCTGAGTTAGACGGGGGGAAAATGTGCAAAGTGTAAAGTGCATATTTATGGCTTGCATAAAATAACTTGTAAAATTCACTCGCTCCGTCTGTTTGTCTCTGTGCATTTTGCTGTGTGTTCATGTGAGTGCAATCGCCATTCGAACACGTGTTGTTTGAACCAACTGTCTATATATACATATATATATATATATATATATAGGCATATAGGCACACGATCGCCGAGGAAGTCGCTGTTCAGGATATGGATGATATGTGACTGGACTCGCCAATGAGCAAACATTCGAAATAAAATACCCGCTTTGGGAATATTGTGCAGCTAAATGTGCACATTATTTTGACAGAAATATGTGGCATGAAGTTAAGATAGCATTTGACGGGTCAATGAGCTCAGTTCCCTGGGACTTGAAGAACCGATTCTCGGGGAAAACACATTACATGGATAAGTTTATTGCGGGTATCCTGAAAGTCTTATAAAATTAGCCAGAACAAATGAACAATCAACATTAAATGAGCACTCCCTTGCCATTTTAACAAATAAATAATAATTACTTCTAGTATCTTATGCCGCTTTTAAATACCCAAACCTCTGGGTGGCGTTAAAAGAAATATGTTTTTACAACAGATACCATTGTTTTTATATAAATTCCTCGGTATGCCTGTACATGTAGTACACCCTGCAAAAAAATGCAAGCAATCTGCAGTGTAATGTTAACAATTATTTAGCCGGACAACTCCGCAGCTACACATTTGCCACTTCATTATAAAATACTTAGTCATAAATGCTGTCGCCCCGAACAATACAAGCCCAGATGCCTCGTCCCTCTGAATTCCACCTTTGGCAATTCAGCAGATTGAGTTACAAGACGCGTGTGCACTATGCGATTCACGGATCTTCAGAGATGAAGCTCAAAGCATCAGCTTCATTTAGCGAAAATAAATATTATTAAACCTTTTAAAAGTCAGAAATTAATTAAGTAAATAGTTTTCAAAACTTATAATAAAACTATTTTATATATATTTTATAACGTTTAAAAAATCATGCTACCCGGCTTTACAAAAGTATCGCATAGATAAGCATATTCTGCACATCTCCAGGCTTTTGTATCTGAGCGCAGCTGGCAATAGATACGAATGCATCCAGAAGATAGCCTTGAATAATTCAAGCGCGTGTGACTCGCTTAGTAATTAACCCAGCACAAAAGCCGCAGGCCAGCGATGAGTCGCGGTTTGGCTTGGCTTGGGTTTGGGATAGGGATTGGGATGGTAGCCATATATAGGGGTGGGGGAATGGAGGTGGAGTAGTATGGGGCAGGCACGTCAAGTGGCAGACACCGAATCCGAATCCGCGGCGCTCACAGAAACACTCATGCATATATGGATACTTTTGTTCCTTTATGTTTTTTTGTGTATCGCTGTCTTCTGTCTGCCGTTTGCTTATTTGTTTGCCTTTAGCTTTAGCTTTGTCTTTGTGTCATCATCGCCATCGTGATTATCCTCATTATGAGCATGTCTCTATTGCTCGGTGTGTGCGTGGAGGTGAACGCTTCCTGCAATGCCAACAGGTAGACCAAGACAAAGGCGTCCCAACCATCCATCCATCCATCCAACCAGTGCCCGATCCCCATTTCAGACCCATTCCCACCCCGATTCCCACTCCCATTCCCAATCCTCTGGCCAGACGTGAACGTAGTCGGTGGGAATCGGCTGCTTCAAATGCCAGAAACGCTCCGGGCAAAGCAAATAGTTACCTATAAATTGTTCAGCGAACAAACGAAGCCGTCAAATCATCCCATGAATGACTGACAAGCCCTAGCGACAATTGTGCCCAGTTGGCCACAAAGTGCTCCAACTGCAACGGCCAAAGAGCCAAAGAGCCACGACCACGACAACGACACGCTCTAATAAATGGTTCAATAATAAATTACCTCCCGGTTCAGGTTCACCTCCAGGATTTGTTTCGGCGTCACGTTATTTGGGCATTTGTCAAGTTCAAGCGTAACTCTATGTCTACACTAGTCAACTGGGGTCTAAACAGTAACCAATCCTTAGGATCAAACATTATCTAACATAAGCTGTAGATAAATTTTACATTTTAAATTTAATTAGAAAGTCTGCTTAGATTCTTAAGTGCAGTTCATTAATGGGTTTCCTTTTTACCAGTTAATAGGGCTATTAAAGCTAGCTGACCGAACCTAAAAAGCTGCAAAATTCCGTGCGCTTCTTTGCCGATATATTCCGCATATGGATGTACATAGATATCGCTGCGGAAATAGTCAAAGTTTATGGCCACTTTTTTATAGCTCCCTTGTTCCGTGCAGGAGCTATGATAATCCCCTCGCTGGTTACATAGTGTTAGCGACACCTTGCCCGAGGGCCTTCGTTGTGAGTAGGATGTCAGATCGCGCCACCTTCGTGATTTGTGGCTTTAGGGCACATGTGCAACAACGGCAACAACAGCGGCAGTGGCAACTGCAGCAAGCAAGCAGCAACTGGCAGCAGCGACTACATCAACTCGGTGGTCCGCCAAACTCCTGGTCAAATGTCCGTTGTGTGTCCATTTGTCCATCGTCTGGCTTTTGGCTTTTGGCCGCCGGATTAGCATTGAAATTGACTTCGTGCTGTGCTCATTAAAATTTTACGTGCATAAAGTTTATTTCGATTTGTTTCGCCGTGTTGCTTTGTCGCTGCACAGTTGTCCTTAGTTCGCTGAGTTTTTCAACTGCTTCCAAGGAATTACATTTCGTGGTCGCAACTTAGAATATTTCCCAGAATTTTCCACCAAAAAACAATCAGAGAAACAAATATTTGTGCTACCCGTTTTGTACTTCCTTATTGGCCAATACGATTTCCAATCCAGAGCAGAATATCGAGACCCTTTGAATTGGGCAATGATGGTTGAGATTCTATCGGGCACAACGCTTATTGGTGTTTTAATGCGTTTTCTGCCCGTCTGGGTTGCATTAACAAGTTTACGGCCGTTTTGGAATTGATGTGGCTAACAACTTTTTCAATTACCCAGTCCAAGTCGCAGTCGCAGTCCAAGTCGAAGTCCAAGTCCAACTACCCAGCCAAGCTGGAAAAGCGAAGCAGTTGAGCAAACACAGACAACAGAGCTTCGCTCAGATCAGATCGTCATCATTGTTGTGTGGAGCCTTAACTTCTTTCCCGGTCGTTTTGGTTATTATGCCATAAAAACTCGTTTTCAGCTGATTTAGCCGAAGTTCATGATCAGCTGTGAACTGAAAGTGGTTGATTGGAGCACTGAGCAGCCTGCACGGTCCAGAAGAACCTCTGTGCTGATACCGGTTTTTGCTGTTACTTGCTACTCGTGCCCCCTCTCTCAGCCAATTGGACTCGTAATTGAGAGAGTCTTGTGCTGATGTAACAGCAACTTGCAACGGCCAACCACCAGCAACTTGCAACAGTACTGACTGTGCCTGCCCCAGCATCTGGCCTTTGAAGTTGCCACGAAATCGAAACGGTCTTTGTTATCTCAAGCCCTCCAAGCCGTAACCCATAACTGTGACAGCAGATCCAATCCGATCCGATCGAATTCAATCCCATTCCCATACTGATTCCCATTTCAACACCCCATCGAGGGCCAATGTAAGCAGCAACTTCCTGCATCCACAGACGAAATAAATTCGCTGCACCGATCGTTGCACCGAAATGCAAACAAATACAACAAATTTGCAGTGGGGCAGTGTGGGGCTTCCAAGAACACTGCTGCCGTGGCATTCCGACCGTGCAGCTACCATGACAGCCTAGACCTGATCTATTTTCGTCTCACTCCCGGTGCCATCTTCCATCTGCATTGCGAAAAATGTGCCCCACACAAGCGGTGCACATATGAAGCACTTGAAGAAATAAAGAAAATTAGCAAGCATTTCTATAAAATCTAAAGACAATAGACATTTTTAGTTAGCAATTTGTCGCTTTCCTATCATATGCTAGCTATGATTTAATAGTTTTCAACTGAATCTATATTGGTTTATAAAGTTTATACATTTTTTTTTTCCGTGCATATTTATATTATATATTTACAAGTATATAGCGGTTCTGCTCCGCCCCCGCCGCGCATAAACACACACTATGGGGGAGCAGAAACAATTTGTAGGTGTGGCCGGAGTGATCCGAATCAAATGTGGCATCTACAGGGACGTGGTCATGGATGTGTTCATGGATGTGTGGTGCATTGTGGATACAACTGCATATGTTGGTGGTGCCAATGACGTTCCGTTGATGGCCATTCCGCGCCAGATCAAGCGGAAATGTGACGTTGACGGCAATAAATATAAAGTGAATCGCTCTGTTGCTGCAAGAGTTCAAAGCTTGCTGAAAAATTTCAAAAAAATCGAGTGGGGGGGAGTGCAAAATAACACGCCTATTAATAGACAATCGAGAATATTGGGCATGGAAATTGATACACAGGAAACATGTGGAGTAGGAAATCAATTGGAGCAGCCAAATAGGAAATGGCGAAAATAGCCAGCTATTCTATTCAAAAAAAAGATCAATGAATTTAATGGCTTCGTTTTTGGAGCAGAGAATCTATTAACTGTAATCGTAAACAAACATTGCATTTCACATTTTTCCTCTGTCTTTTTTATAGCCCCCTTCCCAAAACCTATCCCTAATTTATTAAATTATCCAAATAATAAGCGCACATTTCTAAACTTTAAATATATAACAAGTTTATTGCTTTATTTATAGCTCCATTTATTTCCAATTTTTCACAGCCATCGTATAAGTAATTCGAAAAAGCAATTGCTAATAAGCACTCAAATTACTTTTTTAACTACTTCGGCAGGTGATTTATGGCACATTTCTTTTCTCCTTGTATGTTTATTTATTAACACAAGTGCCGACGAAGAAAGTTAATTTTTTGCCATTAATATCACAAATTTCTCGTGTTGGCTTATATAATTTTTTGCAATGTTCCTCCCGACAAAGAAGTATGTTATTTAATTTTCAAGCCATTTTTTGCTGCCTGTTGAATTTCCGCCTCGTTGGTCAACCCACCAGCGGCAATTTAAAACTTAAATAACAAATAGCCAAATATCGATTGTAAGCCATCAAACATCATTTGGCCAAAAGTAACGGAATCGCCGGCCAAAATCAAACATTGGACATTCCACCCAAAATAAAAATGCCGAGGCCGCCGCTTACACATCATAATTATCAATTGCTGGCGGCGCTTTTGACCAGGTGTGGCCCTTCTTTCCCAACAAATTAATTACGGCTCGAGCTGAGAAATTAAAAAAAAAAAAACTTTATATATCCATATATATGTGATGCCAAAAATTGGCAATAAACGAAATTTAAGCCCCAGCAGCGCACATTTTTTGCCTACAATTTGTTAAGAAAACAAGCCAAGTGCATGTGAATGTGTCGATTTATTTCATTTCGTTTTATTTCTGTGTGCAACGCGCCCTGTGCTCCTTCGCATGCGTAATGTTGTCGGCACCGATGGTGGTCCCCATGATTCTTTCAATATCCAAAAGCGAAGTCCAAAATCCAAATCCGTGTGTACGACTGCACCCGCATTGAATAATTGCCATAGGCTGGGCGCCACACGCCGGGACATGGCCATTCATACTCGGTTTCCTCGGCCACACACCACTCACATATATGTATATATTCAGATACAGATATGTTTATATCTGCATATATGCTAATGCCGGGCCATGTCGGCTTGATTACTCATATATAAACGGACCGTCGATCCGCTGACTTCGCCGCCTGTTGATGGGTTTTTGTTTCATTCCGTTTCGTTTTTGCGGCTGCCGGTCGGTAATTTAGTTTTTAACATCAAAGGCGTGGGAATGTGCAAAAAAATACAACAAAGTATATACAAAAAATTGAACAACAAACCATGATGGAATGATATATGCTCTGATCCGGGCAAGGATTCAGACAAATCCTCGACAAAATCTGCCCGCAGATTTATGGCATTCAGGCACTCGAAAGCCAAAAGCCGCCAATGGAACGGAAATTTGTCGCCCCTCAGCAAATTGAAAACGACCCAAGCTGAAGAACAAAAAAGATACTTTTGTATCTTTGTGGTGAAATACCCTTCGCTTCCTTTTTTTTGTGTCTACAATTCTTAGAAGAGACACGAAACCACTAAATTTATGGAATATTTTTAGGGGAAGTAGTTTTGTTCTAGCTCAGATATGGTCCATTAACCATTTGCTGACCTTCAAGAAGTTTAGAATTCTTTAAGAAGTTGTGAAACTAGCAAAACATAGTATGGATTTTAAAGTACTTATACTGCTTTTTTCAGTAAGCCCACCTTTGAGGCTTATTTATGGCATTTAAGTATATTGAGTTACAACGAACTCACCTAACTTGACCACTTGCTGTCCTTCAAAGTAATTCTTATGGTAACCATTTCCAGTGACTTGTCTTTGGACATTAAATCGAATATTGTTCGATGGAGGGTTGGTATAACGTTCAGTGTAGGCGACACCATCGAAAACAAACGACAACTAAAACTAACAACATCGACGACAATGACAAGCGGCGTCCGAGCGACGCGCGCATTTGGGTCAATGACGACGAAACTGAAACGCTTCCAATGATTTAGAACCCCCTCAGATTGGATTGGATCCGATCGGAACAGATCGGATCTGAGATGGAGATGGGGAAGGCACCGGCATCGTCACCGTCACCGCCAATGGAACATGGTACTTGGCATGGAGCTGGGTCTGGGAGCGATCATGCAGAAAATGTTACGAAAATCATTATTTTAGCATGTGGCGACAGGGGCTTATACAACGATACCTCCCTGAAACGCACTGAAAGAAAAGAGGATGATTTTCCTTATTTACAAGCTAAAAAAATGTTCTAAAACATCTTATGAATTTTACTTTAACTAAGGCTTTAAAAATTAAATGCTAAAAAATAACTTGTATGTATGAACCAGTACCAGAAATCTTTACAATGAATTGGTTGGTACATTTTTTTCAGTGCAGGTCCGAAATATCAGACAGAGGGGGACAGCAAGTGGTGTGAGGGAGATGGCTTTCGAGCGGAGGAAGTGGTTGCGATGTTGTCGTTGTGTGGTTCGGTTGATCGGCGATGATCATTTTGTTCAATCGATTGTAAACGATGCGTTGCGATCGTTGCTGCGGCTTTGATCAAATGACAAAATTGATCATTTTCTGTTTGAATGGATTTCGATCGGGCAACCTCTTCAGGCCCCTGGAACCCCTAAAAAAATACCCAGCCCCCCATACAATACCTCCTCTCGAGCGACAACAATTGATTTATGTACGCGTCTCTCTCTCTTTTTGCCCCGCTATGTCTTTCTCTTTCGCTCCTAACTGGGTGGCATGTGCAATAACAAAAAAAAAAAACACAACAACCATCGCTTTGTTACCAATAAAATATCCAAGTTTTTGTGTTGAGTCAAAAGGCGCTATAAATCAAGGCAGTGCGCACCTTTTTTCCCCCCATCTGATTTTCCAAAAAAGCGAAACGAAAACAAGACAAAAATCAAATGTTGAAAAAAATCACAGAGCAACTGGCAAATTAGCAACAATGTGAAGAAACATTTTCGCATTGTAACAATTAATAGCTGACCAAAAGGATCGGGCTTTTACTCGGGTCTCTAGGAGCTCTCTCTCTCTTTGGTTTTTGGTTTTTTGATTTTTTGGTTTTTAGTTTTTCTAGCTTTTTGCAGTCGCGGGTCTCAAATTCGATTTCACATTCCCGTAGGGGTGAAATCTGCGTTGGGCTTTCTGCCATTCAGTCTTTTTCAGTTTGGCACAAACGCTGAGGGTAATAACCAAAAATTAGCAAAAATTGCCAAAAGTTTGACTTGCATGATTTATCTATAATTTTCCATCGCCATCGCCAGGCGGTGCCTGTTTTCCGTTGTTTTTTTTTTTTCGTGGGCTTTTCGGGAATACACACAAAAAAAAGTTATTATTGTTAAGAAGTATAACAGGAACTACATTCTTGCGTTGAATTGTTTTTAATTTTTGTATTATTTTGTTACCCTTAAAATTTAAATATGCGTAACTTATATATCTTAAGCTAGTCAATAGTTGATTGGAAACTTCTTTTCCGTTTTACAAGCGAACTAATCATATCTCCTTAGTCTGTGGTTAACAAATAGTTATAGATATCGGTTTTTCCTGTGCACTTTTGGTACTGGGGCGGCCAAAAGTTGCCACACTCGCCATCTCCGATATGGCCAACTGGCGGACAAACATGGGGGAGACCTCGAATATTCAGGCCTCCAAATATCCAAATATCCCAGCTCTGATGTCTGAAAGTCGGACAGTCTGGGCCATTTTTAATGCGCTTTCCAGGCGGTGAGGCTCGGCATTTGGTTTTTGGTCTTTTTCGCTTAGTTTTGGCCAGCTATGGCTTTGGTTTCTTTATCGTTTTCGGTTTCCTTTCCGCAGCTTAACACTTGCGGGTGTTGTGGCCTGCACAATTTCTGGCCGAACATGTAATCGTAGTAATAATAAAAATTTGCAAATGATTTCGTTACTCAATCTGCAATCAGGCACTTATACCGCTTATCGTCTCTTGCAGTCCTGGTTATGGCATCCCGGCTGGCCTTTGGCAACATCCAATGGAGCACTGGTCTTGCAGCTGAGCGACGCTGAGATCGCGCACGCACTTCGTCCGGCGGAGCTGTATCTCTGCATCAAATTGGGTAAGTGGGTCGACCGGGATCGGGATCGGAGTGCTCTGGCCCTTCTTATAACTATGATTATGGCAGGCACACGAGTCCGCAACCAACAATCAATATAATCGATCACTTACGACCGTCTAGGGCTCGCTTGTGCAATTTAAATGCTCTAGAATGGAAGCAAGAGCAGGAGAGCAGTAAAGCAAGCAGGTTTCTAGGTATCTATTTAGATACAGATTATAAAGTCTTCCAACTTTTAATCATTGGTGCAACTGATGATTAACAAAATGAAGTAGCAAATGCTTAGCTGTCTTGATTAGATACAAATGAACATTAAGCTTTGATGATATTTTGCCGAAACTTCAGGGAATGGGTTTTTTTTGTAAAGTGATAATTTTTTTAGTGCCCGAGTCTAAAAACTAACGCGTAAAAATATTTTATTGCCATATTTTTGTATGCTTGCAATCGGAAACCACATATGTTTATGACTAATAACTTATTTACGACTTGGCCCGTACAATAATACGTAAGAGCAAGACAATTCACGGATTTAATTAAATGATTAGCATTATATATCTTTAAATAATTATATAATTTTAATTTATTTGAAAGGATACAGCCTTTAGCTAGTACTTAGGTAATAAATTAAGAAATCAGATAAATTAAATGTACATATCTGTAGTTCCGTCAATAACTGCTCTCCCATCATCTTCCCCTTGCAGAATCTTCAGCAGAAGGCGACGCGGATTGCACACCGCGGCTCTATGCTGTTTGGCGCTCGTCCCGCAAGGAGGAGAGCGTCCAGAGCCACTGCATCGACCACGAGAATCCCGGCGAGTTGCCCCTGAGCGTGCTCCAGCTGGAAATGTCCACGGCAGCGGCGGCACTGATGGCATCCGATTGCGGTGAACTGCCGCAACTGCTGCAGAATCTGCTGGTGAGCGTGGAGCGCAGCATCGAGCGCGTTTCGCTAAACGAGCTGCAGATGCCGATGCATCATGACCGCGGGGAGGACTCTCTGGATGAGGCCAACAATAATGGATGCAACAATAACCTGTTGGGATCACCAAAGTGCGCGTTGCGACGCAGCGATTTGATTACCAAAAACAAGCTGTTCAACAGCCGTTACATGCTTAGGCGTTTGACCAATCGCCAGGACAGCATGAACTCCACCTCGTCGGGTAACAGTAATGTGAGCGACAGGAGCAGCAGCTCCAGCTCCAGCTCAAGTTCCAGTGCCGGCGAGGAGCTCCTGACCAGCCACTCGGAGGCCAAAATGAGGAGCAACAGCGGTGGTAATGAGGCAAGTGGTGCCTCCACCTCGCCGGCATTGCCACTCTATTGTCTGGGCAACTCGTTTCCGCACATCGACAGCGATGAGGAGGCCAGCGATAGCAATGGACCGGGGAAACACCACAGTCTAGGTAAGCACCGGCACAACGCAGCGTATACGTAATATCGCATTACGCATGCGCACCGATAGCCGCAGGATACTTAAATTACTCTGATATCGGTCGGCATTTCGTTTCGCTATTAATACACTGCAAAAATTGCAGTAAACGTTTACAACTAACTCAGGGTTTTTTTAAGTTGAAAAAAGTAATAGGAAGATATCTACTAGAAAAGAAAACTCTGGAGATAGCTTCGATATTTGCTAATAATATCTTCGTTGCTAGTTCTCTTTTTAATTAGTTGCTATGCCATTATTTTTTTGAGTGTACCTGCAACAGTTGCAACAGAGCGACCAGTTCGTGGCTCGCTTATCGCAAATGCTGGGCGTGATTTGTCTTATTTGTTTTAGCTCCGTGGCCTGCATCGTATGCAAATCTGTGAGCCCGGACTATTCAATTAAACGCCCCGCAGCCAAAAGTCGGTTAAACCCAAACTGGAGTCAAATTTGCGTTCATTTCGAACGGCGCTTTGAAGTCGATTTGTATTTATTTTTCCTTTTTCGGGGGTGGGGTTTTAATGGAGCGCTTTGATAGCGTTTAGTTTTGGCGCTAATTTGATATATTTGCTGTTCATAAATGTTGCCCGATATTTAAATCAATTAATGGCCAAAGATTGCTCAGAGATAATGGAAGTTTGTTGCCCTGAATTCTAGCGAAAGTAGCAGAGAGTGAAATTGTAGATACAATTTTTTTGAAATTTTGTTTGCTATCTGGATGATGTTTGGCTTGGATCTCAAACATCGCATCCGGCTTTTGTTTTTATGGAATGCCACATCGTTATCGCTTATGCCACTTGATTAATTAACAGCTTACCGAAAACTTGAATACCATGGACAACACAATCCATTAAATGCCAAATCCATTCTCAATTAAGTTGGCAATGTTGGAAAATTGCCACTTCTATATGTACCCATTTATTTTTTGAAAAAAATCTTAAAAGCCGTTCTTTATTGGCGGCAAAAAAAATGCCCCTTCAAAATGCTCAATTGAGAGGGAAGAGGAAGGAGGAGGAGGTGGTCCGCCGGCAGCAGTGGTTTTAGCCATTAGCCATTAACATCGACAACCCACGGCATCCGGCGAGACGTGGTTAGCCGCAAAATATCGTTGTCTCTGTGGCAGCCACAACGGTGCAAATGCCTTTTAATTTGTCAAAGCCTAAAATATGAAAATTAAATGAGAAACCAAAGCAATGCCAGTGTGCAGACACAGTGGTTCAAAGTAGCCAAAATAAGTGGAGTAAGAGACATAATACTTTACCACAATATTAACAAATTTAGAAAATGTTTTATTTTATATTTTTGGCATTTGCACATTCGAGTAAAGAACCCTATTCTGTGAGCACCTTGCCACCAAATCCTACCACTGTTCCCTGGAATGCGTTCAACTGGAGATCTGGGCTGGGTGTGGGTGCAATTTGCAAGCGGACATAAATCAGTTGGCAAGTGCGGGGGCTATTGTGGTGGGGCTATTGAATTACAATGCAGCGGGTCGCGTTCGTTTTTGGCTCTCTGCCATTTGGAAAAGCGGCAACAGGTGGCCGGAGTTCACAGCGACGAGTGCAGAATTTCCCGAGACGCTGAAATGTGTCGCATTTATCATTGAGAAATATTTGTCGCATGCGAAAGTCCCCGGGGCAGAGCTGAACACAATTTATGACGAACTAGTTTTTGGGGCAACGAGCCACGGAGGCGGCGGCGACTCCGACCACGCCCCCCTTCCTAGAGATTGAGAGCTGGTGTGGGCCGTTCGGCAGCTGGAAATTAATCAAATGACATTATTATGCAAACCGCGCAGATCCTGGACTAGTTTTCAAGGTTCCGTCGAACGTTTAAAATACAATTAACCCATATTTTTAGGCACTTTACTTTCGTGTGAGTTTTCGCAGTCTTTTCTGATAACTAATTTAACACGGAGAAAAATGTCTAACAAGTTTTTACTCAAACTTAAAAAGAAGTTAGTGTTTTATGGGCTGTATAAATGTTATTAAATATGTAGCGGATTTAGGGAGTGACTAAGAAGTAGGTCTAAAAGTTTCCTTTTTAAGTGTATTTTTTTGAATTTATTGTTATATTATAGTGAATTGATATGTTAATGTATTTTTTCTCTCTGCAGAGACCTGCGAGACAGAGCTACTGCCGCCAAGCTCGATTGGCGAGCTGCCTGAGAAACTGCTGACCAGCGGCGTCTATTTACCAGGTGAGCATCCATCCGCATGCGGTGCACATAGGTGACAAACTTTCCATTTTCGCCGCTCCTCCAGTCCGATCCTCAAACTAATTCTAGACTTTCACTGGGCCAAAATCAACGGCAAATTTGCTTATAAATTGGAATCGCTTTTGTAACGCCCCGCCAGGCAATTTGCCGCTGGCGATTTTCCTGGTGTTTGGCCAAAAGCGGTTGGTGGAAGTGCATAAAGTTGGCGCTTTTCAATTAATGTGCTCACGCTTTTTCGCACATTATCGATGGCGATGTGGCCACCCAGGGTGCACCAATTGAGACCGCGTCCCAGTGCGATTTCCCACATCTGGAGATCTTTTATGGCCCATCTCTTAACTACGCTCGTACTATATATATCTGATTTTCTTTGCAGGCACACGCACCCTCCAAGGCGACCCACTTGTGACTGTGGACGCGGCCTGTGTGGCGTCCGCCGGCCTCAATTGCTACGAGCTGGCCACGCTGCTCCTCTACTACAGCACAATTCCAGAGCGCAGGTGAGTGGGGGTTCCTACGATCTACACTGGGAACAAATTTCATAAATATACCTACGAGCTCTTGAACGTTTGCATGCCAATGAAGCTAATAAGTACTATATCAACTTGGCATTTCAACTAAGACTAAGACTATTATACCATATGATATCATCGCACTTTTTTCCCCGTGTGCATATCTCAATTTCCATATCTGATTCCGAATTAGAATCAGCCTCATCGGTTTAGTGTCAAAGTAACGCATGGGAATGGGCTCAACGAGCAGCTGTAGGCAATCGCCGAGAACCAGTACGAGTACTCCATGCTACCCCCGTCTAGAATCCCCCGGCCAGAATCAGCATCTGCAGCCGAATCAGGCATTTCAATTTGTCTGGCAATAAGTTCATAGACTCGCAGACCCGGCAGACCCGTCGGCCCATCCATATTTACGAGCCGATATGCAAATGCGCCAGCCAGTCAGCCAAATGGCGCTGGGAATGAAGCGGAGCTGCATTTAAGCCTTTAAGTCGGTGGTTTTCTGTTCTGTTCCCACTCTTCGACTCTTGCTCCACCTGCACTCCCCTTTCCCATTTCTGCACTCCCGCAAGAGTTTCGTTTCGGCCCGAATGCATGTCAGTCAATTTGCCACTTTGGCTAAAAGGAAACATGCAGCAGCAGCAGAAAAAACAACGGCAACATCGAACAGCACTCGCATTGTGAGCCAAGAACGCTGCCTTAGAAAATAGAACAAAAGTCTGGGCTAAAAGTCGATAAACACTGTCCAGCAGGGTTGGCTATCTGCCCCAGATCTTTGAGTGAACGGGGGGGAATTTTTATGGAGTAAACAAATAAGGCGGGGAAAATCGGTACTCTCAACTGGTGCTCAAACAATAGGGTCAAGAGCGATTGAGGATTTTAAAGGATATGAGATAAGGCTGATCGAAAGATAATGGCGTGGTAACAGAGAAACAATTAAACGAATTTAATAAGTTATATTAATTAGCCATTTATAAAAGATCAAATATATATAACTTTTTAAAAGAAAACAAGATTCTGATGAGATCTTTTAACTCTTCTTAAGAAATAGCCTCTTCACACCGCGCGTTAAAAGTGTATTAACGACATTCCGTTAACAAGTTCATCTCAAAGGTCATGGGAATATGTCTGTGAAAACCCAATGAACTCCTAGTACCAGAGCTTTTCGCCTGCTGCTCAGTGTAAATTAGAATTCCACTCAGGCTGGCTGCCAATGTTTGTGGGGCTGCTTCTAGCGGGCACGTCTTTCGAGGGACTGTGTGCGGCTTCCCTTTGAGGAGAGAGTGAGAGGGTGGGAGTGGGGGTGGAAGGAGAGGGAACGATAACTGCAGGCATATGAATGATTTTTTTTTTTTTTTTTTCCATTTTCCTCCCAGACAGATTCGTGACACTTTAAAATTTATGATGTGAACTTTTAGTTTTGCGCAGTGGTTGTTGCTGTTGCCTCGCAAAAAAAGGTTCCAACTGCCACACGATTCCTGGAAATATCAGAAATCTGTGAAATCTAAATCGACAGCGGAGAACACACTCGTATCTATCTGGCGGCCACTTAGAGTTGTTGAGTGCGATTCCCGTTCTAGTTTAAGCCAGCGAGACTCAGTTGGAAAATCCAGCTGCATGCTGATGTTAATTGCTTCAATGCCAATTGGTAAAAACGCGGCCAAATCGTGTAGAAAAGTCTTTGACAAACATTGGCAGTGGCAGCAAAAAGCTGCAGCAGCTGAAAACTGGCACATCTGCTGTAGCCTCATCGCCTCATCATCATCATCATTATCAGCATCTAAATTACACTTATCCCATGCCATCCAGTTTTTTTTTTTTTTGACCTGACTCATGACGACTTGGATCTGCCAGACCATTGACATTATTTGCGTTTTGTTTGCCGACATGTGTAAGGTATTCATTAGCTGCCTGTCCAATTCCGAATGTCAGCCAGATGGACGGCAAATATTAGATGTTGGCTGACTTGGCTTCGCTCGCCTCATGGCTCTTGGCTCTTTGGTCTGCGTTCAGTTTTCACCAGTGCGTCAGTGTCAACATGGCCACTTGGCTTATCCATAGCTTACATCATTTGTCTGGGCCAGAGGTCTGACCTCTACTCCATCTCCAGCTTCAGCTCCAGCTCCCTGACTCCCTGGCTATCTGACTCCAAAAAATAAAAAATATCAAGAAAAAAAGGCAGACCGCGATGCCAATCCACAACTCCCTCCATCGTGTGTGTGTGACAGCTTGCAATTAAATTTGTTTTTATGGACACCGTTTGGCGGGCTGCACTTCTCGGAATCTTCGCCTGCGAAAGGTACCCAGAGTTCGCCAGAGTTTTAGTATAAATATGCATGCCCGCGCATAATACGGGTATAAAACAAAAAAAGAAAAGCTCGGGTTACACACGCTCGACCTAGGATTGTGCTCATATTTTAATGCGTCTTGCCCTACAAAATCGACGGAGAGAGCAAAACCCAAATGCATTTCGATTTAGCCCAGCCGAGGTTCACAATTATAAATGCCCATGACAAAGATTGAACGGGGTTACAGCTTTTGGGTTGATCCACAAAATGGGTTCACCGAAGATGAGTTGAAAGGCATATGGTGGTTTAAGCGAAAAGTACAAGGAAGTACTAAGTGTCCCTTATGATTTAAATAACAAATTTTATGGACGAAAGTACGTACAGTATTAGAAACCATAATAGTTGGAAATATAGAAGCATTGCCAGTATCACACCATAAAAGATGAAACTAGATAATTATCGCATTAAAAGAGTGATAGGTGTCAAATACAATTATGATTTCGAATTCATGTTTTGATTCATCTATTAGCAGAATTATGCCCGACTATAAAGGTTTTCCCGACCCAAGATAATGATAAGGTTAGGGTATTTTCTTCCGCGACCTGGAAATACTAAAAAAAAATCGCTGTCGGCTCATTTGAGCGTGAGTATGGGCTGCTATGGAATTGAAATGCCAGGCGATCTTTATAGCCTGTGCGCACTGTGCGGCATCATTAAGCCGCGGACTGAGACCCAAAGACTCCGCTGAAGCACGCCACCATCAGCGGATCTTGGCCCGTGAGCATTGCGTGCAATTTGCAACTGCAGCGGCGAGAGCAACTGCATCTGGAAGACAACCTGGGGGTGGACTTGTGCCTGCGACTGCACTGCCAATTGAGAGCCATTGAGAACCATGTGAGAAACGAGATTCTGGCCTGGCCTGGCATGCGTTTACAGTTAGCTTATCTTGGCCGGCAAAGAATTTCTTCAAGCGGCTGTGCAAACTTTGGCTAAAGTGTTAGGACACGGCTCTTGGCTTCTGTTAATGCAATGCCCACCAGCCGCCATTAGCAGCAATTTCAATTTTTATTTACGCTGATTAAAAGTGGCTACCAACTTGTCATAGTTACGTGACTTCTCCCCGCTGAGCTACTGAAAGGTAAAGTGCTTCATCTGGCCGAGTCCAAGTGCAGAGGCCGCTTATTGCCAATTAAAGTGAACTTGTTTTGGGCGTAGCCAAGTCGGTGTGTTCTGCTCCCCAAACGGACACCACCACCCAATCCGCCCAAGCCGTATGCGCTTTTTATTCCCTCACTCTTGGATCTGTGCGGCCCACATGCGAACCAGTTCACATGGTAGCCTGGGAATCAGCGGGAAACAGAGCGATTAATTCGCAGGCGGAATCAGGCGGGCAATGCACCATGAGATTATAATGATTTATTGAAAAATTACACCCTGCGGCCGCATTAAATTTAACAATTCTAATAAGGTGCCCTGGCGCAGTGAGATGCTTTTACTCATCTTGAAGGAGGAGATTACAAATACACCTTGTGAAGTATAAGAAAATTTCCGTTTTAATATCATGTCTGGAAGAAGTTTGCAATACGGGCTGAATAGAGTTCTTAAATGTAATTGAAACTCCCACGAAAACAGTTTTAATAGCTCTTGAAAATGTTATGCTTTCAACAACTCTTTGCATAAAAAGTTGAATTTAATGGAAGCTTAGTAGTTTTGCTGTAAGCCACCTTAATATACTATATATTGCAGCTTTGAAATTACGAACAAAAAAAAGGTAGATTTTGTATCTAAGAATCTGTAGAACTAGTTCCCCCGATCATTGATATCTGCCCACCTCTGATCGACAGCAGGCGAACACTTTGATGTTATTTATGCGACTTGACCGTGCACCTTCTCGGCCGGTTTGAACCACAATTCATGGCTCGTTTTCCACTGATCTTACCATTGCAGCTCCTGCCCCTTCACCGCCCCGGCAACACCCGGAACGACAGCTACAATCAATGGCCATAAAAGCACTGAGCAGCAGCAGCAGCAGCAACAGCAGAAACAACAACCCGCCCAACAGACATTTACCATTTTAATTGCCATCGAGAAGTCTCAACATTTATGCGTAATCGACTTAATTTGCCAAAGTCTCAGACTCTTGGCCAAGCAAATTGGCAATTGTGAAATTTTGGCCGTTTGTCCCGATTCGAGTCTGCTGCAATTGTGCAATGGGCAGCAGCAACAGAAGCTGCAACAGCAGCAGCAGCAGCAGAACAATAACAGTGATCACCCGGTGAGTTTAAAGTTTATACCGCCTGACCTTTCAGATTGCACAAAAGGATCACAGAGAAAAATGATATAAGTACCTTTAACAGCATACAAAATAAAAATGTAGCCCACAACTGTTCAATAACTTTGTGAAACAATGAACTTTGTCTTTAAAGTCATTGTTCAAAGTGGTTCTACGCCTAATGTATCTTAATATAATAGATTTTTCTCTGTGCTTTTGTCGAGGGGTGAGATCGAAAGGCCAGGCAACGGGCTAACGCCCCAGCCCGTGCTCTTTTGAGACTCTGATCCCCAGCCAATTAACCCGCCCCGACATGACCGACTGGTTAAAAACAGAACTTGTCCACTAATGACAACGAATCCGCTGTTTTTCTCTGCTCTGACTCTGACCCCAAAACAAACAAACAAACAGGAGCCTTCGTCGCCGTCGCCAGTGGATTTGGTTAAATTCATTAGCGTGGACCAAGTCACGACAAGTGTTGCGCCATCGCAGCTGCCCGCTGGATTGCTGCCCTCCGTGCCCGCGCTGTCCACGCTGGCCGGGATTGGCCAGCGTCATCACGATGCCACCAAGTGGCGGGAGTTTTTCGCCCAACTGGAGGCCTTCCAGCGCCAATGCTCGTCGGCCGGCGGTCGTTTGGTGAGCGCCCTCAGCGAAATACGCGCCGCCGATCTTCAGGGTTTGCCCACGCGCCGCCAACTTTATGGCCAGCATCGCGCCCTCAGTCGTGCGCTGATGGATTCGCAGCTCCACAGTCTGCGCAAGATGGGTGCTGGCCAGTTGGCCAGGCTGCAGGATTTGGCCAGGGCCATCACCTCTGCTCCCGGCTCGCCGCGCATGACGTCACAGCCGCAATCACCCTCATCTTCCTCTTCGGGGGCATTCCTGAACGTAGATGCCGCATGCAAGCTGCGCAAGGTGACGCTCCTCTTCAACGAGGTGGATCGGGCGGCCCAGCGCCTGGAACAGCTGACTGAGCAGCGCAGGGAGCGACTGAGGCAACTGACCCGCCAACGGGCCCTCGAGGATGAGATCAGTGAGGTAAGTCCACTAATGAATGAACATAAAAGTGGGTAAATGGGACTGTTAGCTGTTACGTGCTGCATGGTAAATATGGGATATACTCATAATATCTTAACATAATAGTAAATCAACTATTAGAATCGTATTCAAAATCCTAAACCAACAGCAAATATCGCTGATAGTTGTCCAGCTAAAAATGTTCTGGGCTAATGGCTGTATTTCTGTTGGTAGCTTCAAAACCCTAGGTTCGCCGAACGATTTACAATATCCATAAAATGGGTTTCTCCCGGCAACTTTGTAGCGCGAAGCTTTAATGAGCTATGGCCTGGGATTTGCCATTTGCTGACAGGAAATGCGGCAGGCGCAGCCAAATGCGGCGAATGTGACTGCAATCGCCGAATGGCAAATGCCGAATGTATCTGCAAGATACACTGGCGGCGCACTGACATTGTTAATTGAATATGCATTGCGTTTAATGCAGGCTTTATTAATTTATTACGCACATCCGCTTAGTGTCCACTGCTCCAGTCGCTTTCGCATTAGTTTCAGGATCGCTCGGCAGATTGGGATTGAGAGATGATGCTGCCAGTCAGCGGCCAAATGGAGTCGTTAGATAAGCGGAGGCATCCAGGCGGCTGGATAGCAGACAGAAGACGCCACACGGTGCATCTGCCACTTCCTGGCCTTTTAATTGACTGGCTAATGAGTTTTTGGCCAATTGGGGGAAAGGGATCTGCTGCACACAGTGCACATCGCATGCCCTCGGCTACCGTGCGCGCCATGCGCATAATTGCAGTCGCACGCACCCACAAAACTCGTCGCAGTATCTTATGCTGCGAATCTCGCTTAATCAGCAACTGTGACAGTTCGAGCTACGCCCGTTTTCGGACGAGTCCTTTTGGCCCGGCTAATGCAATTCCGTTGATTTATCGCATTCATTTGTTGCGGGATTAGCTGCAGTTTACATATTCGTCATACTTTCGCGCCACTATTAAGTTTTGCCATTATTACTATGATTGTTGATGCTGCCCCAAGATGCTGCTTTTGCCTTTGCCACTGCTGCAGTTGCAGTTGCAGTTGCTGGTTAACAAAAGTATGTCAAATTGCAAAAACACGCAGCTAATGCACAGTGAAAAATATATAACTTTATAATATATTGATCGTACTTTTTGAAATAATAGTTATCATCAAAGAAAGTACAAAATGTTGTTCTACTAAAAGAAAAGATTTGCAATCCCAATTAAACCCTAAAATATCTTTCCATTTCTTATATTTTAAATCCCCTTTTTTTATAATCTTATTAAAAGTCCATAGATAATCTTCCAATAATTTATTTTTGCTCTGCACCACACACCGTATATGGCACCACAGCCGATTGAATTCCCCACAACCAAAGATGTATAGATAGCTGTGCGGAATCCTCAATTTCATTTAATAATTTGCGGAAATTGGCATTTAAAAATTTACCGAGCCTTGTTAACGTACACACTCGTATGTGGCGTCTTGCCTGGTTTTCTTGGCCTTTTTCACACGCTCCCGCGCACTCCGCTTCGTTTTGAGAAATGTGCGGCCATTTATCTGAGTTGATTTTTGAGCAAAAATTGAATTTTAATTGCCAACGAAAAGTTAATGAGAAAAGTGAAAGCAAGGTTAAAGAAATTAAGCGCAATCTTTGTTTTGCACTCCCAGTCTTTTACTAGCTGTTTGTTTTTTGTGTGCGATTTTTCAATCGATTTGTCGGCAGTTCGGGGCGCCCATTGATTCGCACTCGCATTCGATTCGATTCGTTGACTTCGCTCATTTCATTTCATTTCATTCGATTTGAATTCATTCATTTTCATTCCAAAAGTAGTTCACCGATAAGCAGCAACCACGTCCATTCAGCTGTCTGTATGTCCGCTCAAGAGTCAGTCTGTCCGTCCGCATGTCCGTTCACCAGAGGCTTGTCCCGCTTGTCATATCGCGATCGGCGCAAAAATCATACTAAGAGATACTTACGAGTATTTAACACCAACACGCTTTCAATTAAAAAGGCGTTGACAGCTACCAATTTTGAGCAGATCGTTGTTAGCTTTTGTTTTGCCTCTTGTAGTTTTTAAATACTCTAACTTTAGATTGTTAATGGATGCCAAAAAAGTGTATTAAAGTGCGTAGAACTAGCGTTAATTGGAATTATATTGCTTTGGTTTAGGTCTTTTTAATGTTTTTCCAATCTTAATTAGATTGGTTTAAAGCAACTTTCATGCGTGGGAAACTTGAGATATCAACACTCCCAGCCCTTTGCAAATATTTGCATACTTCTAGTTAGATTCACTCTATCAGTAGAAAATATCTCGGAGATCTATGTATAGTGTATTTACCGCTGGCCGTGTCACTTGATCTCGCATTCATCTTGTTTCTTTTTTTTAATTAAATATATATAATCTGAGATGCCAAAACAAGGCGATCGAACACACAAAACTGGACCACAAAAAGCGTCTCCAGCCGGCCGGCAAACTAATGTTGCTGTCGTCCATTAGGCGCGAGCATTCAAACAAGGTGCGAAAAAAGATGCCGCCGTGCTTGATGTGTCTGCTGCTGCTGCTGCAGTTGCAACAGTTGCTGTTGCTGCAGTTGCAACAGTTGCTGCTGCTGCGGTGTCTCCATTTTGCTGGCCAAGAGGATGACGACGACGACATTATGATGCGATATGCGATATTGTATCTAAATTGTTGATCGGCTGCATTAGCTGCGAGCTGGAAGCTGGGAGCTTAGAGCTCGGGGTCCCCTCCGTAGATGAAGGTGGATTGCTCCACAAATATGGCCGTGTTGGGTGTTTGCTTCGCTGGCCGGAGAAAGGGGTAAATGCAGCTGTGGCGACAGATAAATAAACATTGCTGACGGTGAAATTGGATTTGCTTAGCGCGCTTTCTTTGAGACGATTGCTCTTTTTCTTTATTTGATTTCGTGTTTTATTTTTTGCACAAATTAATTTGCGCAATGTCGGCCTCTTTGTGCAATGAAAACTATGTTTAATTGTTTCGCGCCTTGAATTGCGATGGCCATAAGAAGCAATTTGGATTCGGATTTGGCTGTAGCTTCTGCGGAGGCACACAAGATCCGAAGATCCGAACATTTGTGTCACGGAAGCCGGCTTATTTATGGCCCCTGACACTTGACCGGCTGTCTTTTGGGCCAGGAATGCGGTGGGTAGTAGACCGCCAGCTCCTTTCTCCCGGTTTTTTGCGCTGTTCCTTCCAGCTTGCATAACCGCACTGCCAGCTGCTTTCGGCCAAGAACTGGCTGCATAGAATTCGGTCAGGCGAGAGCCATGAAAAATGAAGGCTTATTTACTGTCGACATGCCGAGGCGAACCCCTCTTGATAGCCAAGCAACCTCGAACCACGGGACCCCATCCACAGTGGCATTAATAATAACCGCATGTATTAGCCCTCGCGGGCATAATAAGTTTTTCCACCCAATAGAGATGGAACATAGTTCTTTTCATAATTAACCCAAGTTATACCGAATGTCTCCACATTTCCACATAAATATCCGTATGTAGTCTATTGCTTTCAAGACCCCATTACATAAATATATCATTAATTTTCCCCGACGTGTGTGGAAAACTAGTTGGCATACAGGAAAATGAGATTACCCTTAATTGCAATTAGTCGGCGGAAAATTAGTTTTTGATTTCGGGTTTTATACATTTTCCACTCGACGCACTTATCTGTCGTTCAATTGCTTAGCCAACTGTCGATTAGCCGTTGACATTTGGATAAATGCTAACCAGAAACCGAGAATTGAAAAATAAGCTTATAGGCACTTTGCCAGATTGACAAATCTTAAGTGGACCAAAGGCAAAAAAAAATTAAAAAAAAAAACTAGACAAACAAGAAGCTTAAAAGGATTTAAAGTTGAGATCAAACAGTCATTAGAATTAAGGCTTGCCGAGACAACTTTATATACGATACATTAAAGCTAAGCATTAGAATTTTAAATGTAGATATATTTAATAAGAATTATGCCAATGCTTATATCCCAGTTGCATCCGTTCCACTTAATGGTTATATCTTTGATGTTGCAACCTCCTCGTGCGTGATGTTGTGTTGCACCCGTGTCCGCTGTCATCTCTACCTCGAAAGCTACTAAGATACGAGTGGCTCGTACGAAATGAACACATGCTTGCCGCAAGTGCCGCCAATTCCAACCGGTTGAGATTGTTGCATGCAAATGTTCCACGCAAACAAACAATGCAGATGAGATCCTCCTGCTCCTGCACATATATGTATGTATATAGCTGTACCTCCTTCTTGGCTGCATGATTCCATGTTGGCTGTGTCGTCAAAACGGACGTTAATCATACGCTTAGCAAGCCAGCCATCGCCGATGGCCATCGTCGCTTTGGCCAGAATGTCCAGGTTATTGAATTAACACGGGTTCGGGGTCCTGCTCTTGGACTCTGGGTCTCAAAACCTGCCAGACATAAGTATATGTATGCATATACTGCTCTTGGCGGGCAGACAAAGTGTAATTGTTGTCATGTCAAAACGTAACTGTCACATTGGGTTTGACATGTTTTTTAACACTAATTTTACACGCATTTTTAGAAATCGTCAACTTCATCAGCAGCTGTCATCATTTTTTGAGCGTCGTCACGTCCGCTCCCCAATGCAATTGAAATGGAGTTGGGAGTTGGACTTGAAGTTGAACAGTGTCGCCGTCGCCTGATCGCCGATAAGCTGCCACGCCCCTAGCCCCAGACCCGCCCCTCATTTTCCAAGATATGAACATACACACGTACACATGTACGACGCACTGCACTTGCTGTGCCAAAGCAGGCGGCAAAGCTGCTTTTCCAGCAGCAGCAACACCAAGGTGCACCATTCGGTTGCATGCAATATTGTCACCACATTAACGTCTTGGCCTTTTGTGGCCAGTATTTATGACTTTGTGCGTGTCGCACTATCTGGAGACCTGGGCCATGGGATTTCGACGTCAGATTGCCGCTGGGTTGGCTAAGTTGGCCGAGTTGGCTGGTTTGGAAAGTGAAAAATAAGTAAAATTGTAATCGCCTTTTGCCGTAAAAATAGCCAAACGAAATTGCTTTATTACTTTCGGGAATGTATGCAGCCAAGCGTGCCAAGAGTTTACCATACTTTACGACCATAAACCCCTTACTGGCCCAGTGGGATGCCGAATGTGGGTATGTGGACCCGAAGGGATTACCAACCTGGTTAGCAGGGCAATAAGAAACCGAATAAATAACATTTGACAGTTGGTAAATGATGCACAGAAAGAAGCTAAGACCAAATGAAGTCGAACCTTTGACTTGTGATAGCTGAATATTCTAAAGCAGCAGCTTCCTTATGGAAGCTATCTTTCAAAATATAAATCTACTTAGGAGTTTTCAATCTAAAGTATCTATAAGTTCGATTCAATATTTCTCTCGGTGCACAGCTAGGTGCCAAGAAAAGTTGAAGTTCCAATTGGTTTTTCCCTCTCCATTAACGGCCGGCTTTCATGTTTAATGTCTCACTTGGCGCACTCGCATTCCGATTGCCATTCCTCTGATCTCCTAGCCAGTTATCGGTGCTATAATTTCTAGCATGCTGCCATAAATTCAAATGCGAAACAGCCCGACAAGAGCAGAAATACTTAAAGGCCTGAGATAAGCCGGCTGCGATATGCTTGAGAAACCCAGGCGACACATCACTAACATCACCATCAACAACCGGCGAACATAGAGAACAAATTAGCCAACAAGAAATGAGACAGCCAAATGGCAAAAGCATATCATTTAAGAGGTACTTTAAATAAATTACCCAATACCAGAAATAGAAGCAGAATCCGCTGAATCCCAGTCGAAAAAATCCCACTCCACAGGAATACTTGTAATTCAAATCAAACCGAATCCCAAATGTTCTTTAAAATACAAACAATAGCCACTGTTAGTGTTAAATAAGCATTAAATGTTTATATGATTCTGTTTGTATATATCAAATCTTCAGACCTTACAAAAATAAGTTTTATGATGAGTCAGAGTCACTTTGGTAATCATTCCACTTACAAAACAAAACTGTAACTAATGTGTTAGCAGCCAAACAGAATACTGGAATTATCTGTATAGAAACTTTTAGATACAGGAAACCATAAGTTCCGAATATAAACTTCAAACTAAATTGACCACATGTGTTGGCTACGATAGAAGCTTATGATCCATGAAGTACCCCAAATCACCAGACAAAATCGATTTACTCTTTCGAAGGGTAAGCCAATTGCCAATAGTTGTTGCTGTTTTTTTTTCGGTTGTCTATGATAGGCTGCCACAACAACAACAACAAGAACAACTGCTGCATTGGCGACAACTTTGTTAAGTGTCAAAATAAATTCGATATTGTGGCTTAAAAAATGTTTATGGCCACGAGATAAGTGCGCGACATTTGTGTAAATTACACGACAGCAGCGGCAGCAAGGAGCAGGAATCATGGTTGCAGGAGGTGGGAGGAGGCAGTGGCCACCACTGGGAGCCACGCATGCTCACAACTAGACGCCGTTGTTGTTGTTGTTGTTGTTGTAGGTGTTGCATGTGTTTTATGGCGCATGCGATCGACTTGTTGAACTGTCACGTTAAATTTGCGTTTTATGTGTGGCGGCAGCGGGAACAGCTCCTAAGATCATCCCGTCCAGAACAGAGTGCAGTCAACTCGCATGCAGCAGTGGCTTATCACCAAAGAGCTCCACATCCGCCATAGATGGACGCGCTCTTATCGCCGCAGAAGCAACTTCAGCCACCGAAGACAAAGTCGCTGGCGGACGGGTGACATTTGCCTATTTACTTAGGTGCACTCCAAGAAAAACTTCTTAAAGTCTTTATACTTAAATGAGGCACTCGAAATTGTTGAGTTATGAGATGGAAGTATCTTGAAATTGAACAGATCATATTGCTGTATATCCATAATATGGATCAGGATGTGTGCATAGATATTCAATTATGAAGTATTGTATCTTGAAAACCTTAAAAGTAAAATTGGCTTAGAATAGAAGTAAAAGATCCACAAATTCATTTCAGAACACTCTGATCCTTATTCTTTCAGTGTAGGCGAATGCAAGACTCCACTCCGCCATTGCTGGCGACATCGTCATCCGTTTGTCGTGGGTGCCGGGTGCCGGAGCTCCCAGTCTAACCCATTTTGCCATTTTTTTGTATTATTTTGTTCTTTGGCTCTTTTCTGTTTACGTTTGCTAATTGTTTTGATTTTATTGAATTTCATTGAGTGCCGCCTGCCAGCGAAGAGGACGGAAAACCGAAATGAAATTGAAAATGCCTCATTATGTGCTGAGTACTTGTGTACACATATACGTATATGTACGTAGAAGATCGTGGGCACGGATGACGCGGAGCAACTGCCTCGGCTTTTCCACATCCAGTCGCGATTCTGAGCTGCCTGTGGCATGTTGCTGCTGTTTTTGACGCGTTTGGCGAACTTCGTTACCATTACAACTGCTGCTAAACTAAAAGCGATCGCGTCATGACACCCGGGCCAAAAACAGAAGAGCCAGTTGCCGGTAAATTGGCAGCCGAAATAGCCAACTATGTGAGTCAGCTGAGCAACTGACTTCGATCGGGCACAGTAATATAGCAATCGTATCGGCGCTATTAATAGTTCACAGTTCAGTTGATCAGCCCACATGTCCTCTTATCGGCATCGGTTTTAGCAGTGAAAATCAACTTGGGGCCGAGTTTTACTAAATCAATTAATTAATTTATGGCCAGCCTGTGCGGCGGGGCAATCGTTGAGAAACAATCTGCCGATCGGCTTTATGGAGCCAAAAAGGCCAAACTGCCTTCCCCGCTGTCTATCGATCGGTTTCAATGTAAACAATTTTCAGCAAGCCGGCTCTCCATCTTCGAAAAACAGGGTGTCTGCAGTTCTTCACACTAAGTGTGATCCATTACACAGATAAAGTGCACTCATAAAACCATTCAAAGTTTTTGTGACCCAATCCAGTTGTTTTGACATACTTGTACTTAATGACATCATCGATTTGTGTGCTCTGTTCTATTTGATTGGAAATAGTTGAGCCACCAAATGGAATAATTCAAGGTTCGATTTCAATGTCCGGCTTAATTATTTTTCGTCTCTGAGTTCACTAGTAATAAACACACTAGTGTGGCAATTAAATATTTTAATGGGGCATTTTTCTAAATCTTTTGTTTCCTTGCTCAAGCTTAAAAAAATTTAAATCTGTGATTCGGTCCAAATGTGAGTCAATATTTAATTTCTTCAGCAAGAGCATTTGAATTATGTGAATGTATAACTTTAAATACTTTTCTCCGTAAGTGTCTGGTATTTTCAGTCAATTCTTCTAAGCACCTCTTGAGAAACTTGAAAAACTCATGAGTGCAATTATCAATCTGCCATGCTCAATCGAATGGCCAAAAGCACTCAGTTCCGAAATTAGATTAATTAAAGAACGAAGTCAATTAAGAAATCAACCCGATTGCCTCACCCTGTACAAGGCTTAGATCTATATATATACGTATATATATGTATGTATATATACGTTAAAAGCCGTGCCTGCCATATCTGATGAGCATGAAGAGTCAGCGTCTCTGACAGCCGATTGTGCTGCGACTGTGAAACTGGAGCAGCTGTTTCGAGCCCCTGCTCCAGATCCCCCCAATAAGTCCGACTCCCACTCCACAGCCCCTTGGGACTTTATTTTCATTCATTGGGTGGGTTGCAGACGTGGACATGGCCCAAAAGAGGCTAGAGATAGTGGAGAGTGGATAGAGAGATGATACTTGGAAAAAAACAGGCGATCATATTGCACTTTGTGTAAACAAATCGATTCTGAAAATGAGATAAAATTAAGTTACTACTCTTCTACATCTATCTTCTCAAGTTTAACCATTTCCCAAGTATAATATTCAATATATTTAGAAGTAGTTGCGTTGTCAAGATTATGAAGATGAAGATGTTTTTCTCAGTGCAGAACTAGAGTTTGGGCAGAACCCAAAAACGGAAAGAGAATGCGCCGGTGCACGCGTCGCGACCTGGGATTTGGTATTTTGGAATCGAAGTCGGACGTCGTCGGATGGGCGCTTTCTGGGATGGGATGGAATGGGATGGGTATGGAAGCTGGTTAGCTACATCATCATCATCATCAAGCGGCGGCGTCGTCGATTGTATCAATTCAATTGGACGCAGCAGGTGATTAAAAATTGGTTAGAGCCACAAAATTATCAATGTGAGATCGTTGATTGCCCGTGGCTGTTGTTTTTGTTTGGACGGCATGTCTACCTGTGTGGTTGGTTGGTTGGCTTATATATTGTGGTTGGCAATGCCTTTGGGAGGCTTAGCTACCTCCAAAATACCCATAGTTGAGTCTTTTTATTTGATTTGTGTTCGATTGGATTTTAATTTGTAAAGTGGAGGCTAATTAGAGCGACGATCATTTCTATGAGTTTCACTTTTCAGCGCTGTGAATGGGGAATTGGAAATTGGGGTGGAGACGCTGATGACGATCATGATTGTGATTATGATGAAGTGGAACATGGCAATGGGGAACCTTGGCCTGGCGCGTGGGCTTGTTTACAGCGAGTTGAAGGTTTCCCACTCATTTTCTTGCTTTGATGTCCTATTTTTTAAGGTCACCTCATGGCTGGGCAGCGATGGAGCGGAGAATTTGCAAAAGTTTTCGCAGCTGCAATGGGACAACGAGTCGCAGTTGAGGACTCAGGAACAGGAGTTTGAAAAGTACTACTTCATAGCCATGGTAAGTGCATGAATAGAAATCTAAGACTCTTCTTTAATCTTTGTTTCCATTTTCAATCCCATAGAAACACTTGGCCAAAGGACGCGACTTGCATGCTGCTGCCCTCAAAGTTTCTGTCCTAAGTGAAAGCGCCAATAACCTGAAGTCCGCCCTGGATCAGTTCGCCCAGAAACTGGAGCTGGCCCACGAACGTTATGAGGCTGCCGGGCGTCTGTTGCACTTGCTCACCCAACATCAGCGGGAAACCGCTGCCAGGGAGGAACTTCAGCGTTTGGCGGAGCAATTGGGCGCCACCTCGCTGCTGGAGAAGCACTGGCCGGTAATGCGGAAGAGCCATACGTTGCCGGTGGCTAGTAGCACACCGGCTCCAGCATCTGGAAAACGGGTTAGCTATCGGTGCAGCTCGGCCAGTGGAAGTTCCTTTGAGGGAGGTCCATCGAGCAGCAATTGCAGTTGCTGGCGGGAAAGTCGCAACCTGGAGGACATGGATCAAATGGAAGAGGAGGAAGAGGAGCAGGACTGCGACGGTGGTGATGGAGAGGAACAACAGTCCAAGATCGCCGATTCTGGTGTGGGCGTTTGCGACAATTGCGAACGTAATCCCAAGCTGGCCAGGATCTGCTCCTGCCAAAGCCTTAACGAAAAGAGGTGAGTACTTGGGAAATAGTAGAATACTTTGTGGAATTTCACCTAATGCCAATTCCTTCCAGTCACGATGAGCTGCTCGAGGACGAGTGCTTCGATCGACCCTCTAAGAGATACATGGACATCATGCACTCGCCCATGGAGGCGAATGCCCATCTGCAGTGCCATGGCTCCAGTCTAGAGCTGCCCAAGCTGGAGGAGCTCAGCTGCCTGGATCCCAAGATACAAAAGTGAGTTCAATCAGCCACAATTATTCAATAATAGTATTAATATTAAACCCACTTAGAACGCTTCTATTGATCATGCGTGAGATGATTGGTACCGAACGCGACTATGTCCGCTCCCTGTACTACGTGATCGAGAACTATATAGATGAACTGCTTCGCGAGGACATCCCTCAGCCACTGAGGGGCCAGAGAAATGTGATTTTCGGTAATATCGAGAAGATCTTCGAGTTCCACAACTCGCACTTCCTGGGCGAACTGGAACGCTACGAGAGGAATCCCTTAAAAGTGGGAGCTGCCTTTCTGGAGATGGAGTCCAAATTCTACCTATATGCGCTTTACAACAAGAATAAGCCCAAAAGCGATACTTTGCTAAGTGAATATGGTAGCTCTTTCTTCAAGCCCAAGCAAATGCAGCTTCAGGATAAGCTAGATCTAGCCTCTTACCTCCTGAAACCCGTGCAGAGAATGGGAAAATATGCATTGCTTCTGCAGCAGTTGGTCAAAGCCTGTAAAGGAGTCGAAGGAGCAGCTCTACAGGAAATCGCAGCGGATGTAGAAGAGCTGCAGCGAGCAGAAGAAATGGTCAAGTTTCAGCTGCGCCATGGTAATGATCTGCTCGCCATGGACTCCTTGCGCGATTGCGATGTAAATGTCAAGGAGCAGGGACGACTACTGCGCCAAAATGAGTTCCTCGTTTGGCAAGGACGCGGTGGCAAGAAAACTCTGCGACAGGTGTTTCTCTTCGAAGAACTGGTGCTCTTCAGCAAAGCTCGCCGCTTTCCCGATCATAAGGTAAGCATTTAAAAAAATATATACCAAAACTTGATTCTGGTTTGAAGCAATAAGTAGTCTTAGTAAGTTAGCAAACAGACAACAAATAAAAACACCTTTTATGTTTAACTCTCACGCATTAAAAGGCAACATATGAAAGGCTTAAGGTACCTTATAAAATATTTTTTTAAATATTAGAAGTGCTTAAAAATTTTTTTATATTTCCTTAACAGAATCTGGATATCTACATCTACAAGAACAGCATTAAAACTTCAGATATCGGCCTCACAGCGCACACAGGTGATTCGGCCACCAAGTTCGAGATTTGGTTCCGGAAACGAAAGCCCGATGATACGTGGATGCTGCAGTGCATGTCGGAGGACATAAAGAACGCCTGGACCGAGGAGATCTCCAAACTGCTCTGGAAGCAGGCGAAACGAAACCGAGGTACGTGTGACTTACAATATCTTTCACATATCTGATTAGTCTACTTCCAACTAATACCTATCACTTTGCAGAAGTTCGCCTGGCGGAGATGTCCTCGATGGGCATTGGCAGCAAGCCCTGTCTAGATATTCGACCCAGCAACAACCAGATCAGCGATCGCTCGATTCCCTTGGCACAGCTAAATAAGAGTAAGTCCCTCTTAGGTTAAACCATAACCATAGTCACAATTTCATTAAAATCTCTTCCTCGATGAACTTTGCATAGCTCCCAAACTGCGACACTCTGAGCCTGGAAAGGGCAGCATGCGGCGTCCCAATTCACTGATATCGGAGAGCTCCTTGTCCAGCGGCACCAGCACCACCAGTGGCTCCTCGATCAGCGGTGGCTCCTCTTCGGGTCACAATGATGGCGGTGGCAGGCACAGCCTGCACTTTGGCAAGCTACCTGGAGCACACAGCGCTAGTTCCACAAACTGCAGTGCCACTTTGGAGCTGATCAACGAAACTCAGGCCCTGAAGTTGGCCAAATCCCCGAGTGGAGGTGGAATCAAGGGGGCGGATACGGCCGCCGACGGAGGCAACACTTCCGGAAACGGAAATGGAAACGGAAACGCACTCAGGAGCAGCAAACGAAACCACAAACGATCGACGACCATTGTCAGCCAACTGTCCATGGGTATAGAGCTTGAACTGTGCTACTTCTTCTAGGCCCCCAGATGCATCCCGTAGCTAGTAGTTGATCCCTGTACATAATCTCGAAGAACACCCCAGTATTACTGTATATAATCCCCCACCAACACCAACACCAAAACCTAACCCGTAATCCGTGCCTGTTCGTGTGCTGCATGTTTATTGATCCATGTTATATGTTGTTGGCGCTTTGGCGCCACCTGTTCGTATCCGAAATATAATATCCAATATGTGTAAATATCCCCCCATTCAGAAAGCGGCATTGTCTCGGACATGTGCGTTACCCCGGATCAGGAACAATCGGCGGCGGAGAGCAGCCGAAGCAGTTGGTCCACATCAACGACTGGAGCATCCGGAGCTTCAACGACGAGTGCATCCACGGTGATCCTGCGGCGATATCGATCTTACGCCCATGCAGCGGAGTCCGCAAGTCCGGAAAGCGGCAAATAGAGGAGCTCCTGGAGCATCGCATCTAGATATAGGATAAATCCCCCATTAATAGCTTTAGCAGAACGGTTTCATCGGATCCCATGTAGTATCATCATATTACGTTCGATCGCTAATTTTATTTCATTATTTTTGTTATTTATTATTTATTACATTTTTAGTTTTCGTTAATTTGTCATAGTCGCTGCTTTTCGTTTGGCCTTGTTTTTCGGAAAAATCAGTCGAAATTATTGAATTCAGCGTGTCAATGTCGAAGCAAGTTTCATACATAAATATCTAGTTCTTAGTCCACACAATCGAAAGATCCGCACCACACAGAAATCGATGGGAGCCATGAGCAGCAC
Organism: Drosophila simulans; assembly: GCF_016746395.2. NCBI lineage: Eukaryota > Metazoa > Arthropoda > Insecta > Diptera > Drosophilidae > Drosophila > Drosophila simulans. Next base: position 7,513,997 of record NC_052522.2, read on the forward strand.
CCGAAAAAGGGGCGTGGCCGATGCCCAACATATCTGAATCGAACTTCATTACGTACAGTTAGTTGATATGTAACCTAAGTGCCTATAGTTAAAATAATCGTAAACGAACATAAAAAAATATATCTATACTTCATAATAACTCGATAAATAATTTTAAGCGAAAATTTAAATTCAATAAATGTTGCTTCAATGTAAAAATAACGTGTTGTCTTCACTTTTTTTCGAATTACCCGCTAAACCACAGCTGAGTTTTTATTTTTTATTTTTAGCTACCTTACAATTCCCAAGTGCTTTTTCAGCGCAGTGCTTTTATAAATAGCGAAAACCTGCTAGCTTACAATCTCTAGATGATATGATGAAAACTTTACTACCCGAACCATCGTGTGGGCCTTTGCCTCTGGTAAAGGGACGTAATTCTGATTCAGTCAAATACTGTTTTTGTTTGTTTTTTGTTTTCAATTTAATGGGTTGCTGTATAAAAATAAACTTTGCTCTTATAATTTAGATTCCAGAACGTTTTTTAACCGCCGTGTAATGTTGATATAAACAACACATTGTCGTTGGGCTGCAGCTCGTAGTCCAGTTCACCCTAGAAAATGAGTTATTTATAGTTTATAGAATTCCATATTCTGTACCTTAACTTACCAGTAATTCCCAGTCTGTATCATTTATGAGAACCAAAATTCCAGGTCGCCTGAAAACACAAATTAGATAGTATAAACTATGATATGCATCCCTTATAGTTTAAGCCAAACTTACACAGTATCTTCTTGAAGAAAGAGTTCCGGACGCTCCGTTAAAATATTCGCATGCATCCACTTAAGCAGATTAGAAATAGTCCCTTTAAAATATATATAATTCACAACCGATTCCACTGAATTTTAAGAACACTTTTAGAACATACATTTTTGATTACCGTCCAAGGTCAATTCACGGCGTTTTATGTTACCAAATAGTAACTCTGCCCCGGCACTACCAAATTAAATTACAAATGGTCTCATTAATTGGAAATAACAATTCGAACAAGGCTTTATTTACCTAAATTCCAATATGATTTTTAATTCCGGCGTGCCCATCATATGTTCGATGTAAATAAATGTGTGACCGCGTCTTAGCTTTTCAAAAAAACTCAACCGCCCAAAAATAGTACCAAATATAGAATCTTAATTTCTAAACAGTCTGGCAACCACATGCTCTTAACTTCCAAATATTATTGCATTTTTAAAGAAATTATATTTTATATTTAGAATCTTAGAATTATTCCCATTAAACCTATCCTATCCTAAAAAAAAACATGTTATCATAAAGATCGTTTTTATTCTTTTATTGCAGCTCCTCGCTCTTTTTCGACTTTTCAGGATTCGGAGTTAAATCCAGTTTGAAATCGATCGGCTTGTCGTAACCCATTATCTTAACATAGTGCTCGGGATCGTCGAAAAGCGCTGGGTCAACAAACAGAGGTCGTTTGTTGACCAGAAAAGAGGTGAACATGCCGGGAACCTCCGGAACGACCACATCATTTGGTCGGAAAGTAGTCTAGAAGGTAAATACTATGTACATTGAAGAGAAACGCCTTTAAATTTGCTCTACCCACCTTGATCTTTTGCAGAAGCAGGGATATTGTGGTGGCCGTGTACTCCTCCGTTCGTGGATTATAGTGCAGCTCCGTCACGTATTTCTTGGTGATGAAGTGCAGCAGGAGAGGGGTCACAAAGGTGAAGAATCCACCAACGGTGCATAGGAATACGGCCATTCCAGTTCCTCCGATTTTCATTCCTTGCTCGAGAAGAATGGGCTGGGCGGCCAAGCCGGCTAAGCTGGTGCTCAACGAAAAGAACTTGACCATTTTCATGCGTGGCGCCAGAGTTCCATAGTAGATCCGCTGCAGTGCATCCTCGGATTCAGTTTTCGTCGACTTCACCGAAAGCCACCTGTTTTGCTGGAAGTTCTGTGGTTGTGTCTGCTGTGGTTTTGTCCATGAGGCACTAGTTATGCATCTGCAATTGTGCGGTAAAGAAATCTGACGACTGGCATTTCCCAGGACAACAGCAAACTGTTTCCCTCTTGGCAGCACCGCTCGTAGGCCTAACATGGTGTAATTCACTTATTTTAATAGAAATAAACAGCTGTTTTTGCCGAACGTTGAATAACACGAGTTGCAGTGTGACCCACACTTGGGCGCTAAAAAAATCCCGAGACAATTCGCCTATGCAAAACATACCAACTCACCTTTTAAATACCGAAACAGGAAACGGCAACATTGCACTGATAACGGAAATTTAAATCGGAAATAAATATTTTAACTTATTGCTAAATTCTAAGCTATAATTAAATGTATGATCTTATGATCTTAAAACAATAAACACCAATCTCCTTATAACTAAATATAACTATATAAATTTATACATACCAATTAAGAACTGATGAATTATAGAACACTTATTTTTCTTTTTAAAATGTATATACCGATTAAAAATGCACTCAAACTGACGGATATAACACTTAAAACTGTAGATAAAGCGTTTGCAAATATTATTCAAAGTGTTGACCCACTGTAGGATTTTTCTGCCAAAAAATTCGTTTGTATTTCCCAATGATTTTCCAACCAATTCGAACAATAGAGCCAATAATTCGGCAAATATTGAGTACGTACTGCAGTTTGTAATTGATTAACAAGAAAAGTGAGTGGGGGAGCTTCCCGTTTGCGGTAATATGCCAAAACCAAAAACACACAAGGAAGAGTGGCATGTGGATACGAATTAATATGCTCGAATTAATGGCAGTGATGTGTGGGCGTGGCAGATGTGGCTCTAGTTACCACTAGTACATGCAATTTGTCGCTGTTGCCGGTGACCACATTTTTAATTTATGTTGCTTTAATTGTTTAAATGGAATTGCCCACACACAGCCGTGCGCACCGAGGTTATGGTTACGCAGAGGTCTCTGCCATTTTTGTGTTTTATTTTTTTACCCCATCAATTGTTGGGACTAGTGTGCCAAGTGCACGCCCGGCTGAGTTGCACTTTCAGTGCCATGTCCAGTTGACCAGCTCATCCCAACCCATCCCAATCCATGCCATTCCAGCCCCACCTCTAACCCATCTCCCAGGATAGTACCCCTTTGGATTCCGGCAGTTGAGTGACAGGCGGGCGGAGATCTTGAAATTGCTTTAATGCAGCGGCCTCCGGTTTCATTGGGCTGCATTCAGGCGTCACTAATCAACAATTTTCAAAGTGACCAAAAATCACATTTGATTTTGAATTGCCCCAGTCATGTGGCTCCATATCTGCCTCTCTATCCATCATCCGTGCGTCTGTCTCTTTCTCGCTGGCAATCCTTTTGTTATCCGTGCCTTTTGTTGTCATTTCATTATTGTTATTTCATGCATCATATTCATTCCACGACTATGATTACACAGATAAAAATCTTTAAGCAAAATGTATATTATCATCCTACAGGATGTTAAATGGTTTTTAGTATGAAGGTGTTTAAAGTTTTACAGAGATAAGGAATTCATTGCAATCTCCATATATTGCAGCATATTTTTTAGAGATCTTATCATTTCCTGTAACCCAAACTTCTTGAAGTGTATCTGCTGCTTTGCAATTGTTTGGTCAAAATTTCACATGCAGCGGGCAAAATAATTCATGGCAAAAAAAGAAGCGCTGATATATGAACGAAGTAGTGGCAGGGCAGGAAAAATAGCAGGAACACCATATTGCTCATTCAAATTCGCTGTGATATCAATTTATTTTTATGCTTTGGTGGCGACCTTTTTATGCCACTAGCCCCCGGGAGGCCCACCCACTCCATCCAGCTATCTGGTCCATAAATATGCCACCATACCATTGAGAACCAGCTGCCTGATTGATGTGATTTTCAATTGCAGTTGGCAATTTGTTTAATTTGCTCATTTACCTTTTTGGTCTCTGCGCGTGCTTTAATGGCCTTAGTAATTTATGAAATTAAATAACATTATTAATAATTATCGTGAATCGCCCGCAATTCACTCGACAATCCACTCAAACACCTTCGCTTTTTGATTTTTTATTTGAGTCTCACTCGTTTCTGCAAAGTTTGAAGCTCGCATCCGCAAAGTTCGAAACTCTTTTTGGGGTAGTGTATGACCCGAACCCGGACTTGTTTGAATAGATCCTGTCTCAAGTTTGAGTTGCGAGTTGGAGGGGCCTTAGAAAGGACATCAAACAAGGTTTGGTTGCGGATCCCATTTGAGTTTGATGCAACTTTGCATTCGCATTGAGTTCCACTGCGTCCTTTTAGTCGAAAGCGAACCGAGTGATTTGTAAGCTACCCCTTCATAAGTTGGAAATAGTCTTATACTTGTTTGAGTGCATTTTCTTAACCCAATATAAGTTTCAAATATTAGATGTTCATGGCTAAATGTGTGTACCATATAATTAAGAATTAAAAAGTTGTTGGCTAGTTTAATAAACCTCTTACAAATATACAATAGGTATCTCATAATTAGAGTAAATATATAAACTTTTGTTTTATGTGTCATATAGATGTCTTGCCCCAGAAGTACTCCCAATATACTAGCATCAATCTGTTTTAAGTAACTCTATATAGGTGTAATGTGTCTGAAAAACAAGGCTTAAAGCTCACAGCGTGATACAAAAAGGTGGACTCACTTTTGCAGGTAAAATGCAATTAGGACACGCTTTACAATTAACATGCTAACGAGCCAAGGAGAAAAAGCCGGAAAAACACTGGGAAAAAAGCCAGGAGATGTAGGGTCACAGAAATGAGGTGTTCGGGTGGGTGGATGCGAGGGTGTGAGAATCTGAGGGTGTGTGCCCTGTAATTGTAGAATTTGTAGTATCAGTGGTTTTGCTAGATGTGCAATAAATCATTTCAAATTCACTTTAACACGCGCATGCAGCGAACTCGAGTTTTTCCAGGGCGGGGGTTTCTAAAGGGAAATGCACACCGTTTCCATGGCGAAATGGGCGGTCAGGGGCCACGTGGGCGTGGCTAAATGTTAAACTAAATGTTGGAATAATTACAAGCTTAAACTATGCGCATATTCAGAGCGAAAAGTTGGGGGAATTCATACATTTCAGCGCACAAAGGAGTGTGAAAAATACTATGGCTCGCACAGGTGTTCCCCTGCGTGAAACCGGAAAACTGGGAAACTGGGAAACCCTCCGAATTTTCCAAGCCACCTAATGTCAAGTACTAACCACCCATCCATTCCATTGGTACCCGTAATTCATGTTCACGCTCACCCGGAGCCATTATTATGTTTCGTTCCGTTGTTCTCCACAAATTGGTAGTTCATTTTGAGCACATTTTGTGCCTGGCTGGTTATTAAATTGGTTTATAATTTATACGCTCGTGAACTCGTAATTTTTCGCATTTAATAAAGACAAATGTGAGGCAAGTGGGTCACTTTAACAAGTTGCCCCTCCGGCACAAGCTGCGATCTCAGCTGCGAGTTATGAGTGGTGCTGCAGCACAACTAGCAGCTCGAGTGCATTTGATCAAGAGTATGCCCATCCCAAGGACCTTCCTATTCTTCATCCTTGCTTCTCTCCCTGGCAACGACAAGGGAAAAGTTGCGCCAGCTGCGATGAAATAATTACTGACAAAGCCTTAAATATTAAATTACACACTTATTTATTTTGGCCAGCTCGAATCGGTTCAGTTCGGTTGAGCTGCGTCGAAGGACATCGACGCATCCACATCGCCGTGTCCTGTTCGCACGTACAATGTCCTTGTCCGTGTCCGTGGCACTGCAACTGTGTGCGAGAGCACGCAATGTCTTCGCCGGCTATTCAAATAGACGTACCCCTCTTGCGCCGCCACCAAAACAGCCACTCAGCAACTCCGGACGGAGGATGAAGGACGAAGGATGAAGGACTACCGACCACCGACCACGGACAACCGACTCCTGACTGCGCCACTCTGGTGTTTACTTTGTGGTTATTTTGAGGCTACAAGTTGCAACTTTTACATTTACGAGAACGAGAGCAAACAGCAATAGCAACAGCAGCCATTGCCAGACGGCAGCCGTCTGGATAGTCCCTATTCCTTTCTATCTGTTTCAGGACACTCGCAGAAAAAGCATTCAAACTGCTAATTATATTACAAGTCGGTATATCAATGTAGCTTCCATTTAGAGCTTAGAGCATTATAAAAAATGGAAAAACTGATCAAATCCCGCATTCATCCACTAAGATTAACTTAATCCTGTTGTTACTTTGCATTATTTTTTCCACTGTCCTTCGTAGTCCTTCGATCTTTGAGAGCCTGCCCACTCAAATGCTTCTCTTAATCTAATGAAAATTAAATGGCCGACAAGCAGCATCGATTGGTTAGCGAAGCATTCGCCTTAAAGTGTCCTTTAATTAGCCCAGTTCCGCCTGGCGAACCGAAAAACCACCCACTGGCAGTTCAAACAGAAAGTGCAACTTAAATTTCAATAAAGCCCAGTTGTGAAAGGAGCTAACTTGATGCAGAGTCGAACCGAAAGCTGAAAACTGCCATGTCCGAGTGAACGGGCATGTCTGTGCTTCCGGTTCAGCACGCAGCGGGCTTCAAGCTGTCTGCCAGCGTTTAAATCAAAATTAAACCCCGAAAATAAGCTGCTGTGCGAAGTGAAGTGAAGTGGAGTGGAGTGAGGTGAGGTGATGTGGGGTGGAGTGGGTGGATGGCAAGCAGCTGGCCAGTGGCACTGCAGTGCAGCAATCAAGGCTCTAAAGTCATTCGACCTCCCCAGTTGCCAACGCCACACTATATATATGGGTATTTTCAAGGATCATGCCATATTCGCTCAAGTAGTTCTTAAAGAAATTACCTCAAATGCTGTTTCATACGCTTATCATCGAGAGGCTCTTCCACCTGTACTTGCAACAGTTTCCATTTTATTCACTTGACTTGTATCGCAGGCAGGTACATTTTGATTGTTTTGTAGTTACAAGTTGGAGAAATCGGAGCGATATATAAGTTCTTAATAACCACTTTTTGTTGAGCTTGCAACATGCTTTCATGATATGTTGTACGTTCAAATTATCTGAGTAATGAATTGGTTGCCCCTTCGGTAAAACTAGAAATATGTTCATATAGCACTCTACAACGTAAAATTTAATTAAAAATGGATCGAAAAATACGTTAAAGAATTCATTCAAATAGAGGAGCAAACTAACTTCGTAGATTGTAAAGAAATTTTCGGCTTGCCGATAAATAATATTTTTGATGATGCCTTATGACCCCCGTGGCTACTACTCCATTGTGCTGGCCCACATAGCGTATACGTAACGTTTTTCGGGCGATGCAACAAAAGGGGCACGAAAGTGTGTGTGTGTGCATCCGAGGCGATTTAATAAAAATAGATGAGTAAACTGGCATTAGACGGCACCTTCGTCCTGCGTCCTTCGTCCTTCGCCCCGCTGCGTTTGTCCCTTTCACACACACACCCCATTTGGCTTTGACTTTGGTCGCCGCCTCACTTCGAGCGTTACAAATTCAACTTTAAGCGTTTTGACGCTAAGTAGTTGATGGCAGCACCACTATTACACATGCTAACCCCTTTCGCCCATCGAAAAATGGCAGCAGAGCTCGTCGTCTGCTGATGGCGATGCCAGGGTTGCCAACCACGATTGAGTGCACTCCCACAATATTTCGCCAGCATATATCAAAAGTTATGGTTAAAGAGTTGCCCCCATATCGCATCGTGTGGCTCCCAGCCTCCAGTAGGAGCGCACTTCCTTCCGGCACTTTGATGGGCTGGCTGCCCGGGGGGACTGTTGGATCGACTGCGTCTGAGGATCCCGGCGGCTGGGTGCTGCTGCACACTGGATCCTGGCCAAACACACGCATCCTTGAAGCCAAAAATTGAAGTGTTTGTGCGGAGCACAAGTGCCCAAAATGTGCATGAAAACAGCTTACAGCAGCATGAAAATTTTCTGACAAGATGTCAGCATGGCGAAGGAAGATGGAGTCGGTTCGGTATGGTTTTTGGTCGCCAAAAACTGGCAAGGACCAAAAGGACGATGAGGCTGCAGTTACGCACATCGTTTGGCTTTAATAAAACATCATATTGTTGCGCATAACTTGCCTTGCATATTGCAAATACTGCGGCGAGCAAAAGTGCAACATCGGAAAGAGCAGATGTAACCACATAAGACTGCAGTTTATAATATAATAAATGAGGAAATTTCAAAAGCGAAACAAACTTTCAAATATTATAGTCCGAACTATTAAAGCCTATTTATGTAGCAATTAAAAACGGCAATCAAGTGGTTCACCACCAAATAGCGATGCATAAATTGCAAATGCATAGTGCAATTTTCCAATCTTAATAAAACCGTAAATTTATAGAATGAGATTAGGCCCCAATGCGCTTTGGATAACACAAATTAAAGCATGTTTTAGTTAAATTTGATATTTAGATGCAATTGAAAAATATGCTCTTAGAATTACTGAGCATTAAACATATTTATAAATAATCATTGATTTGTGTGACTAGATTAGATTGCCTTAAAATATTATTTATTTATGACTAAAACGTTTCCACTTAAGTAAATAGCTATTAAAGTTAAAACTACTATTTGCGATTAGGAAATGCAACATGAACTTAAGTTCCAAACCCAAAATGATTGTGTTCTACCGACTGTCTCTATTTGTACAACATATTTAGCTTAATGTTTAAATTTCAATCATTGTTTAAGCGAAAGTTCAAAGAAACTTTAAGGTTAAGGTCCTGAATTCAGGATGTGCATATTCATAGCCGGGAACTTTATTCATTAGCGAATAAGACGGCAGCGCCTGCGAAAATATCCAGGACACAAGTTGCGCGACTCGTAAACGAAATAAGTTTTCGTTTTCTGCTCGAGTTCTTGTTATGGAATTTAAGCAAGTTGTCATAAAAATGTCGCCTCCTAGTCCCCAAACTGGCACGCCCCCCAATTTCGAAATTCGAAAGGGGGCGGTGTGCGGGGAGCGGGGGGCGGAAGGCAGAAGGAGGTGTCAATCCGCAGTGCAAAGTTACTCGAAATCCAAATCCGCACTGTGGTTGCAGTTGCAGGCAACTTTTGCTCTTTCCTGTTTCGTGGAAAAGCCTTTGGGGTGCGGGCGGTCGATTGGGGGAAATGGGGGGGAGGGGGGCGTGGCAGGCAGCAGATGTTGCAGAATTGCGTGCAAATTGTTGCTGTTGTTAGCCACAACTTTCCGGGCTTGCACGATTGACACCTTTTGGGAATTTGCGACAGCTTTAACGGAGCCTGCAGTTTAATTTGTTTGCTGTCCAGAAATGGAAGGCCTACTCTTCATCTTGCAACATCATAATCACCAACACCATCACCAACGTCAACATCATGGGTTCTCCAAGTTTGCCCTGCAATTTAATAGATGGCTTCGTGTGCCAACGGCAGTGGGTAAAATGGAAAATGGAAAAGGAAAATGCAAAAGGCGGGAAAGCGCAGGAAAACTAAACGTGCCCAATGCGCGATTCCAGTGAATTCGCATAAAAACTTTCGCCCTAAACTTGTGCAAGTTCTTTTAATTTTAATTAAACGGATGAGCAGCAATTAGCGAAATAAATCTGACAATTTTGCAAAGGAGCCAACTTGGCGCCCCAAAAAATTGCATCCAAATGCGGGGACAGATTAAATTGAGTCTCAATTGGAAGCGGCGAAAAAATATGTTTTTCTCTGCAGGACATTGGAAAACTGCTTCGAAATAAAAAACAATTCGAATAACCAAACAACTCGGATTTTTGGAGGGAGACTATTTTCGAGGGGGTGCTCTGCACTCAGAACTCACTTAAATTCAAGTTAACGGCGAGTTTTTCCCGCCACCAGCTGGTTTTTCCAGCCGCGCATAGTTTTGGCTTCGGTTTTTGGTTTTAGCCCGGCTTTTTCGGGTTTTCTGGATGTTGCGGCTTAGCTCGACCTCCCCCCTCCCCCGCCCCATTCAACTCACTACCCTTTGCCATCGCATTTTATATTCATTTTGGCTTTTAATTGAGGGCGCTTACTTGCATTTTCGTTGTCACTTTGCGACTTCACTTCCTCATCACGCCCTTTTTGGGGGCTTAATGGCCTGCACTCCGCTTTGTTTTTTGCAGTTTTTGCATTTAATTGCAAAAGTTTTTTAATTAAATCACTGCCTAGAACATCTGTGTCAAGTTGAGGTTTCTGTGGGCTCGTATTAACTGGCATAAAATAGGGATAAATCGAGGGGCCTCAATACATTTAAGGGAAATATCCGCAGAAAGTACCGTTAGATAGATGTTCAGATTGTAATTGCAATTTAAAATTGTATAATTCATGTATATTCATATGTTCATATGTATGTACGTACTTCCCAAATTATGCGTACATTTGTTTTCAAGCCAGTTATTTGTATTAGGTAAAAATTAAGAATTTACTTACCTTACCTTTTGTGTATGTACATATCTACATACATATATAATCATATTTATCTTCCAAGAATACAGGCTTCAAGTAATGCATTTCACTATTGTATGCACATGTATTTATACATACATACATTTGTATCAAACACACACACAACACATAAAGAAAAAACAAAAAAATAACGGAAACCATAGCTTTGCTTTATTCATTCATTCGCTACTACGTAGTATTTCACAATTGTTTTAAGCTGACCGAATTATGTAAAACATAATTTCTACTTTGGCGTTGTGTAGAATCTAACAATTAAGATAACTGATTACAGTTAGTTTAATAAGTAAAGGTGGTAATAGTATACAAACAAAACGTACTTCCACGCACGCTAAACAAACGGAACTGGTGCAAAAGAAGAGACCGAAATATATTCGATTAAGGAAAGCAATCCGAAAATAACGGCACTTGCGCGAAAGCACGCTCTTTCTTTGGTTTTGGCACACAATTCGGCGAGTAATTCGATCGCATCAAACACTTACGTTTGTTTACGGAGAGGCAAGTGATTACAGTTATTTCTTGTTCGAAAGCAGGCTTACAAGCTAGAAATACGGTACTTGCGCGAATGCTTACTCTTTTGGCTTCTTTTCTATTGTCGATATTACAAGCAATTCGACGCGTAATTCGATCGCATCAAATTAATTCGGTTATTGAAACGCGTAAAAGTAGTGCGGTTAAATTATAGTTTGTGTCGGATTGGGATTATAACTAATTAAATATGAGTGTTCCGTTAAAATATTCAAAGATATTACATTCCGCCAATGAAAAACATCAAAGTAAAATGAACGTGTTGTAAAAATGCTACATTTTCGCGAGTGTTAGTGTAAAATAAGTAAGAACCATGAAATAAACCAAAGCAGCAAGTTTTTATTCAGTAATTCACAAAGAACATGGTAAGTGATTTAAGTTCTATGTACATTTTACACTTTTTATAACAAATAATTCATAAAAATCCCCCCTTATTCGGGGAATTTGCTAGGCAATTCTACCCATATAGAAAATTTCTGAAAGAATGATATATTGCTATGTTAGTTATTCTCATAATGGTTACCCTCTGTCAATTATCTATCACTGGCAAGAAAAATCCCCCTCATATATGTATGCTACATACAAATATGGGGTCGGATGACTATCTCCTTGGGGGCACTCCCCTTATCAGCGGCAATAGGTGTCGCAGCCCATAAGATTCCAGCCCAGTCAGTTGACAGACACGCAAGTGGAATGACTTGGATCGGTTTGCTCATCGTTGGCCTCACAGCAGTCGCTGTCCAGGGGGAAGTACCGATCGTGACGAGGGCCGAGTGGAATGCCAAACCGCCGAACGGAACCATAGACAGCATGGAAACTCCCTTGCCTCGGGCTGTGATCGCCCATACAGCTGGAGGAGCTTGTGCGGATGATGTCACATGCTCCCAGCACATGCGAAATCTGCAGAACTTCCAGATGTCCAAGCAAAAGTTCTCGGACATAGGCTACCACTATCTGATCGGCGGTAATGGCAAGGTATACGAAGGCAGAAGTCCCAGCCAGAGAGGAGCCTTTGCCGGTCCCAATAACGATGGTTCCCTGGGCATCGCGTTTATTGGTAACTTTGAGAAACGGGCGCCCAACAAAGAGGCCTTGGATGCCGCCAGGGAGCTGCTGGAGCAGGCTGTCAAACAGGCTCAGCTGGTGGAGGGCTATAAGCTACTGGGCCATCGCCAAGTCAGTGCTACCATGAGTCCTGGAGAAGCACTCTACGCTCTGATACAGCAGTGGCCCAACTGGTCCGAAGAAATGTGAACTAGAGAGTGCATTGCATAAGGTTTCGACACGTAAAGACCACTCCTTACACATTTATTTGTAAATATAATTATGTATAATTTGTTTTTTTGCTTAAATACGAATACTAAAATTTTAATTTTGTTGATCTGTTTCCGATGTACTTCTTCGACTTCGCACATTTTTGTCAGCTGCCGCTTTTTTCTTTTTTTTTGTTTGTTGCCAGACCCGTTTAATAAGCAGGCCGCTCCCCAGGAGCAGTGCACTGGGCCACAATAGAGATTTGAGACATCACATAGCATCATTCACCGAACCGGAACTTCCGCAAGAAACTAAGCTAACTATACAGAACCCTAGATGAAGCACGGAACGCAGATGGAACGAACGTGAACGTAGTCGTAGTCGCAATGGTATGCAGTAGATAATGCGCCAAACGAGAGAGGTAAACAAAAGTCGGCAACGTGGCAACAGATGCTGTTACAGATTACAGATTTAGAAAATATAAAACAAGGAACTATACAAAATTCGTAAAGTACTTAGGTAAATTGCACTAATATAAACTCCCATTTGAGCTGCCGCTCGCACTGTCTGTACTGCCGCTCATGCCGCCGTTTCCGCTCATACTACCATTGCCAATTCCTATGCCCATGCCGCTTCCGTTGCCGCTCTGTTGGCCAAAGTCCAGCTGGAGCAGCCAGTCCCTCTTAGCCAGACCTTCGGGCGTCTCGCCACGCTGCGTACACAGCGGCTGGAAGCAGGTGGTCAGTCCAACGCTGGGCGTGAACTCCGCCCGTTCGCGTAACTCCTCCTCGGTGGCGAGCATGATGCAATCGTCGTCAATTTCGTCGCTATCGACACTGTAGGCCAGCTGCTGCTGCTCTGCCCTTTGCTGCACGATGCTGTCGCTGGTGCGCCGAAATGAGTCGTCCGTCTTGCGCAGGAAATTGTACAGCGCCACACAGCCGAGCACCACTTCGCGGATGTGCTTGTCACTGATGCGCAGCGGCTGCGCCAGAATGGGGAACATGTTGCACAGTATCCGCATCGTTTGATCCGCATGGGCATTGACCTGCTCCAGGGCCTCCAGCACGGCCCGATCCTTGGGCAGGTTGCGTGTGGTCACCAGATACGAGGTGGCTGGCAGTACCGAATCGCCAGCGAAGTAATAGCCCTGTCGGTCCATCTCCGCCGACTGTTGTTCCTCCAGAGCGTGCATCTTGTGCCTAATCAGCTCGACGGCAGTGGTCTGGTTATAGATGTCATTGGGTCGGCTGCTCGCCGCCCTTTCCACCTTTGCGTACTGGAAATTGTTGTCGGCATCTACGATGCCCGTGAAGATGACGGTCGCGCGCTTGCGATCGTCGCCAACGGCGGATGCGCTGCTCGCCGCCCCGGAACTCGAACCGGTCCCAGAGCCTTGGAGTTGGATGCTGCGCATGAACAGATTGCCCACACAGTGGGGCAGGTTGTGCTTACGCTCCATCTCCTCGGCGGCGCTGCGCCACTGATCGTCAGTCTTTGGTAGTGTCACGTATTGGTCCTTGAGGTGCTCGTAGAAGCCCAGACAGATATTGGCAATCATTTCGTTTATCACAAATTTCGAGGCACGGAAGCAGTAGTTTCGACAAGAATGTACTTCACCTGTGCAGGGGCAGAAATGAATATATTAGTAGCACGTGATGGTACGTCCATATACTTACCCGTTGCCAAATACTTGAGCGTTATGGCCAGTCGCTCCTCGGCGCTGAAGGACTTCTTCTTGCGTTGCGGAGCATACTGGCTAATGATGGGCTCCAGCTTTTGCACTAGATACCGAAACTGGCTCTCTGTTATGGCTAGGAAGTAATTCAAGTGATAGCACTCATCCTTGCGCGACTGCAGTTCACTTAGTAAATTCTCCTTGCTGAGAAACTCGGTCTGGTTCTTGCGCAGCCACTCCTTGGTCCACTCGAGTCTTCTCCGCGTGTTGAGTATGCCGGCCAGGTCTAGAGCGCTAATCTTGGAGGTCTGCGGCCTGGATAGCACCGATGTTCTAGCGGCGCCACCAACTCCACCAGATGGTCCGGCTCCTCCCGTTGCCTGGGGTTCGATTATTGCTCCTCCACCTGCCGGGGCGTTGCCTTCGTTGTTATTATCCTGTGTGACCCCAATCGAGGGCTGCGCCACGCCCGCTCCTCCTGCGGAGGCCAACTGATGACCTGCGGTTGCCGAAGCTCCGCCAGATCCAGCTCCTGCTCCAGCAGTTGCACCCAAACCTCCAGAACCACTACGATTTCCACCATCGCGTTCGCGCAGCACGCCAATAACCTTTAACTTGATTTTGTCCATGGGGCAGCCTGCAAGAAAAAAGATGGCCAGATATTGTACTATAATCCCAGGTCGACCTAGAATCTATAGCTATGCCAGCTATATAGCCGCACCCCACTTTTCGGCCCCCGATTTTCGCCCACTCGTCGTGTGTTTTGTGCAACAAATCGATTTTTACTCACCCTCCCAACCTCCCGTGTTCCTTGCGATGTGTGTATAACCAGTTTCGGATCTTCGGGTGAAAATACGTTTTTGCTACGGGCTGCGTTGTATAATTAGAAATATCCGACGGATTGCTGTATCTACTGCGTTTCTTTCATCAGCCTCTCATCAGCAATCGGTTCTGGATTTTCACCCACGGATTATATGTACGTCGAATGGTACCCAAGAAAAATCCGATGCCAATACGAAAATGCAGCCATCAGCAAGCAGTAGCAGCAGCAGCAGCAACAACAACAAAAACAGCCGAACGTCGACAAGTTTTTGGGGCCAGGAATTGCATAGGGCTCAGCCAAGGAGTTTTCCGGCCAGTTGACGATTTTCACGGTTCGGTTATCGGGTTTTCCTCGGCCCAGCTCATCTGCGTTGCGGCTATCACTTGACCGAAAACCACATTTTCCCCAATTCTTTCCTTTTTTCACCGTGATGTTGCCCGATTCAGTGTGACCGCGTCGACGACGATAAAAAATGACATACGAACAGGCCGTTAATTGAATACCGTAATATACCACCAATGTCGTTTCCAAAAAATACCACTTTTATACCACTTTATTACAAAAACAATTTTTTTTAATTATATATTTAAATACTTAGGGCAGTATTTAAATTTAAAAATTTAACCTGATACCTTTTAAACTAAAGATGTAACGCAGTAACCTAATTCCGTGGCCAATAATTTAGTTAAAAAAAGGCAAAATACGGTGTGCCCATATTAAATACTTCATTTCTATCTATCTATATATTTTATTTGAAATATATTTCTGTTAAGTTGTTTAATTTTTTTTTTTTAATTTTTTTAAAACTGGGGTTTTATATCAAATTTTTACCTAAGTAACCCCAAGTAAGCCAAATAGTACCGGAAAAGTAAAGATAAAAAATAGATACAAAAAGTATCTTAGCAAAGCTGTATTTCCGGTATACTTACAGTTACACCCTTCAAAATTCTCCCATATCTGTTTTACGGATATAAATTCCCCATACCCATAAATTTGAAATCCAATCAAAAATTGTATTAAGCATTTTATTTGGTTATTCATACGCGTGTGGGTTTACAATACAATAATGTTTTTTTGTTTTTTAATATTTCTTGTATGTTTTTAACACAAATATTAGTTTTATTCATATTCCATTACAGTGGTGATGCTAAAACGTTTAAATCCTTTCAATAAGTAGGTTCTTTGACGAATACTCGTACACGCAAGATGTGCATTACGAAAATTAGCGATACACTTTATGGCTGTTTTTGTTGTATTTCTATGCGAATTAATTTCATATCTTGTCTGTATATGCTTTAAATTTGATCTATGCACTGGTTTTCAGATTGTATATTTATGTATATTTCACTGTTAAAATATGCAAGCGAAAAAATTTGCTTGGTTCTTGTAAAAAAATGAGACTTTAAAAGCATTTCACTTGCCACGCTTCAACTATTTCATTGCGTCCCCTTTTTCACATGCGTTTGTATAATTGCTTAAATTAAACTACAATAATAAGCGATTCATTTAATAATAAGTATCCTTCGTACATGTACATATATAATAACTACATCAAATTAAAAGCAAAGGTGTATTCCATTACAACGCCTAGCACAAAGATTTTCTGTTTTTGCCGTAACTTTTATTAATTTTCAAACATTAAAGCCAATAAGAAAATGCGTTGAATGGCTAATGCTTGCCATATATTCATATTCGTATTCATGTTTGCGATTTTATAGTTTTTATAAATATATAAAATATATATATTTGCCTTTAAAAACTCGTGTATGCACTTCAATATCATTAAAAATGTGTGTGTGTGTGTGTCTGTGTGTAGATGGAAAATGTCAAATTTGCTAATTAATAAATCCCTCTCGCTGTTCGATTTGAAATCGGTGATGTTTTCAGAGCCGGTAAAGATGCGTTCCTCGTCCAGAGATTCCTGCATTTGGTGCTGCGTCTAGAAGAGCGCCTTGTCTGCAAAAATATAACGAAAATAAATTGTTTAATAACCATTTGGTTTAAGTGGAGCGGCGAGTATTACTTTTCTCTGTCAAAGTTGAGCTCTGCTTCTAAATCGAAGACCAAGTAAAGACACAAATCAAAAGTAAAACGAAAAGCCGCGCAGCCTTGCCGTGTGATGCTTACCTAGCCAAATATTCTAAGTCACCGCTCAAGCCCCATTTTCATATGGGATTACGTGTGACATCTCATATATATCTCATTTCTTCTCCCTCTCGTTTTCTCTTTCTCTCTCTCTCCTAATCCCGTCCAGCGTTTAGTGGCCCTGTTGTGGCTTCTGGGCGAGATCGCGTCCTTCGTCCTCGACCACCGTGGATTCATCGTGAGACCAAAAACTGGCCGACATTTGCGACGACGACATGCCACCCACACCAGGGAACGAATCCTCCATGAGAGTGCTGGACGCACAGCTGGTTACGCTCCCGGACATCTGGGAGTTACCAGCGCTGGTTTGGTAGGTGGCCGTTGTGCCAGCCGAACTGGTTGTTTGCTCCACGCACATGTTTAGGGAATCCACCGACACGTCCTTCGACATGCCGGACTCATCCATTGGAAGTTCTTGAATGCCACCGCCCACATTTGTTGTTGTGGTTATCACCCTGGTCACCGTGTGTTCGTGTCCATCGGCATCCGTGCTGGTGGTAGTCGTGGTCGTGGTGGTGGTCAGTCCATCACCCAGTGTCACTCCTCCGCCGCTAACGAACTTGGTCATGAGATCCAACTGCTCATCGCCGAAAGATTCTATGCTCTCTTGCCGCGAGTGTCGCTTGTCGATCTCCAGGGAATCAATGTCCGATCTCGTGGTTGCGTCCTTGGAGATGTCGAAGCTCTCGATGCTGCTGGTCATCATGTCATGACTCTTGCTGATCTCCATGCTATCGATGCTATCCTTTTCGGAATCCTGGCTGTCGATCTTTGACTTGGTATCCAACTCAGTGGTGCCCATGTCGGTGACTCTTCCTTGAACAGATCCTTCCTCCCGCTCCAGCTTCTGCTTCAGCAGGGCTTCGATGCTTTCTACTTGACTTGAGGGCACCACTTCGGTGCGGGTTACTGTGCGGGTTACCTTGGTCACCACAACATTACCCGTGGCTCCTTTATCGCTGCCATTGGATTTATTAGACTCATCAGAGCGCGAAAGTAGAGCAGCTTCCTCCCTGGCCTTGATCTCTATCAGGTGGGCTTCGATGCAGGCATTCTCGAGTCCTTCAAAGTCCTTGAGACTTGAGACCGATACATCGTCACCGGGTGCAGTTCCACTGCCACTGTGACGAACCACATATCGGCGGGTGAAGCTTCCATTGCTCGAATCAGTGGAACCTTGGTGGGTGCGATTCCGGTTCTCCAGGGAAATGGCTTGCTCCAAAGACTCAAACTCCTGCAGACTGCTCATTGAGACATCGTCGTGCTCGCCACGTGAATGATATCGCCGTGCGGCCACATCGTACTCGGGCGTGCTTGAAAAGGAATCCTTGAAGCTGCTGATACGGCTGCTGCCCACCTCGAACTCTCCGTCTTCCTCTTTAATGTCCTCCAACACGGCTCCGGCTAAATCATACGGATATCGCAGCTGGTTGTCGGTCAACTGCATCTCAACCCAGCGCTTGTTGGCAGCTGCCGTTTCACTGGAATCGCTCTCCTCCTGCTGCTCGCTACTACTGCTGGCTCCAGTGGGAGGGCTTTCCTCGAACTCAAAGTTCAGGTCGTCCTTGTAGAGCTGTGATCCGAGCTTGGGATCCGCAGGTGCTGACTTGATGATGATCTTCTCAACATCCTCGTCGTGCTTTTGCTCGTACTTAATTTGCTTAATCTTAATGCTCTGACCGCCCAGATCTACTTCGTTGGCCTCCTTGGCGACCTCCTCGATAATAACGAATTCATCCGAGATATCGGGTTGTTCGACCATTTCAAAGGAGTCTGGTGAATCGGGAGCCTTGCGATCATCGTATTCGGCTCCAACTTCGGCACGCTTCAGTTCCTCGAGCTTCTGGCGGTATTGTTCCTGCACTCGTCGCTGAAAGTCCTGCTCCTTCTCCTCGGCCTTTGCCTTCTGATATACCGAGGTGTCGCTTGCCTTGTGCAATTCTTCCTCGGTGCGCACTTTGTAGAGCATCTTTTCTGGAAACTCGTCGGTCTCTTCCTCCAGAATGGGCGATTTAATGTCCTCAGTGACCATTATGTCGGGAATGTTTGAATAGTCCTGCATATTTTGGGAAGGGCGGCGCTCCTCGATCATCGCTGCCTCTGCCTCCAATTCCTCTGTGATACTGTCCTCCACGATAACCTCGGCTACCAACTGGGATGGTGTAAATGGACGCTTTTCCAGTTCGCCACTATGATCCATTTCGGCTGCCGCCTGCTTCTTTTTTTTGCTCTTGCGTTCTTTGGGGGAACGGAACTGGCGGGCATATTCCGATTCGTAGGGATCCGTGTCAGATTCGCTTTCCGACTCCTTGCCTTCGCCCAGTAATGCAACTTCCTTGTCCAAGTTCTTTAAGGCATCTCCCGAAATGCTCTCATTTCGCTTGTGACCCCGGCGTTTTGATTCCCCTCCCGGAGGAGTACTGGCATTAGAATCCTGCGGTGAATGTTCCTTGCTCTCCATTTCCAGCATAAATGTGGCATCTTCCGGCACTGAGGCAGATGGAATAGACTCGTCATGGCCGTACTGGAAACCCTCGATACCGGTCAATGAAGAGGATCCAGCGGATCCAATAATATCATCAAAGTTCTCTACAACGGTATCAATGTTGGATGTGCTTGACATGCTCACGGAAAGAATACTGCCTTCGTCTAGGCTAGAGGCCAACTTAGACTCGTCAATGGACCGACGTGGATCTCCGTGATACAACAGGATGTCTTCGCCTTTTTCACTCTCCCGCGGACTATCCACCTTGCTGTCCTCCAAAGGATAGGCCAGGCCCCATGTGCGCTCTGCCTCCTTTGGCTTGGGATATTCCTCGATTTGCGCAACCTCAACAGGCAAGGGCTCCTCGTCCAGACTTTTTGGCTTGAAAATCATTTCCTGGGAGCGCTTCATCAGACTTTGCTGTTCGCTAGTTGGATAGGCAGTTCCCGGAAGTTCTACACTCTCATCACTGTCCTCGTCATCGGCTCGAAGATCGCGCAGACGCGACATCTCTTCGGCTTCAAAAGCATCAACTTCGGCAGAGGAGGCCACCAACGTCTCCGACAGCTCGGACACATCAATGCTGGCCAAATTGGCCGAAGTCTCCGACTGTGAGTCTAAGCTACTGCTTCCGAGGGTGCTGACTGCACTAATATATTCGGTTCCCTCCGTGCGGCCAGTGGTGGTGAATTCCCTTGCGGTTTGGTAATCACTTGAGGTACCAGTACCTGTGGTGGTCACAAGGTTATCCAAGTCTGAAGACAAGGGTCGACTTTGAGTCTTGTCGAAGCTTCTGTGGAAGCTCTCGCTTGAGCTGGAGGTGTCTACATCGGGAATAGACCAACGGTTAATGGAATCCGGCGATGTCTCGGTTTTAAGTCGATGAACCACAACATCAATTGGTTTCATGGATTGATCAGACGAAAGCTCTTCAAAAGTGCTTGTTGTCAATGATTTTTCGGTTGCAGCCTCATCAGCAACCACACTTGCGACGGCCAATTTCTCGGAATAATAATCTTCCATGGAGCTGAAATCCTCGGCGGTTTCAGTGGAAATGAAGCCCAATGAGGCTTGTTCCTCCTTTGCCACGTGCTCTTCCATGGAACTCAACTCTTCGGCTGTGCCGGTGGAAATGAAACCTAGTGAGCCGTGGTCATCGCGTCTTTCCCCTCTGCCAAAGACATCTTGGGCATAATGGGCCATGGCAGCTTGTTTATTGAGGGTCTCCTTGATTGTGGTGTCGAACAGACCCTCTGGAGGCTGTGTACTATCCAAAGTGGAGGTATGCATGCTTGCTTCTGGTATGCCTATGAATGATGAGATGTCCTCGCTCTCAACAGCAAAAGTGTATTCCTGAGGCACGGTACTCGATCGAAGTTCTGAAGGGATTAAGTCTTTCTCCTCCTTAAACGACTTGTGATCACTACTGGAGTGATCCTCTGATACCTGTTCTTCGGCAAGAATTTCATCTACGTGAAACTTATCCAGCGTACTCTTCATGCTGGCTTCTTGGGGTTGTTGAGGCGAGTGAACTACTTTCGGTTTGCCCTCAGTTGGGATTTCTTTTTCTGATGTTTCCCACTCACTTTTTTCTAAGGGCAACTCAAACTTATCAGTTGAGGCTGCCTTCTCTGAGATTGTATTTACAATTTCCGGAATTTCCTTACTGGACTCATCAGGATCTTCGCTGCTCGAAGGAGCTATTTCAATGATGGCTCGACCGCTGGATCCGGTGGATGTGGTCAAGCTCTCCTCGGTCGTTACCTTGGATAACTTCTGCTCTGCAGTCTTGTCCTTATCAGCATTTTCAAATTCAAGTATGTCATTCCGAGTTTCCGAGCCTTGTCTGGTTATCTTGTTGTCCATTGCAGTAGGATCTTCTGGCTTCATCGTGACAAACTCTTTGAAAACATCGTTGGCTTCGTCAGAGTCAACAGATACCTCCTTCATTAGGGAAATATCCTTAGCATCAATTCCAATTTCGCCCTGAGCTTCCTCCTCTTGCGGTGTAACACTTGCAGATCTCGTCGAGGTCTTGATGATAACATTACGGCTTGATTCCCCAATATAAAAGCTAGTGGTCTTTTCGGCACCCTCAGACTTTTCAGTGTCGGCATCATCGACAGAAATCTCACTCGTTGGCTCGAAGCTTTCGGTGTGGTCCTCCGAAACAGTGGTGGTGGTGACTATGTCCCGAAGCTGGGATCGAATAGAGAGCTCTGTGGAGGGCTCGTCCGTCTTGGAAATGTCCTCTGTGAGCTCAAAACTCCTCAGACTAATGCTATCGGACTGTTCGGCTAGGGCAGCCAGGTTTTCAAAAGGTTCCGTGTGCTTGATAGGGGCACGCGGCTTTGGAACCGGTGCGGTGGCATCAAAACTAATATCAATCGGTATTTCGGGCTTGGGCACTGGGCCAGGAATGGTAGTGCTATCAGTGCCTTCGGAGACGGGGGAGCTTGCTTTGAGTACTCTTGGTTTTGGTGTGGGTGTATCGTGGCTGGTGGTAGTGAATGCATTGGTTACTACCGTCGGCTCAGTTTCGGTTTTGCTTTCCGATTCTTTCGACGGTGGTACGGGAGTGGTATCGGTTTCACTTGAGTTTGGTAAATCGCCGCCTGTTTCTACAAAACAATAGGTGTGAAAACGAAAGCAATTTTAAAAGTGTTGTGAAAGTCGAGAACAAAAGATGAGGAAGAGTAAATACGATTACGGGATAGAAACAGGAAATAGAGTAGGTGAGTTAAGGGCATATGCATTCAAGTATATGTATGGTTAGCATAGGAAACACAAGTTCATAGAGATAGATTGGTAGTATAGGTTAGTATAGGAGAGCATGCACATTTCATATGATATGAGTACAAAATGAATTAAAAAATTTAAATGCAATTAGAGCTCAACTTGAACAATCAAAAAGTAATCATTGGCCGCGATTTTGGATCTGCCATTTCGCTAGGACAACATAAATCAAAAGGAATACAGCACATACAACTAGAGTGAGTCTTTTGGCTCTGTCAACGGCATTAAAATAGGCAAAGGAAAAGGAAAATCATAGCTTATTACTAGGCGCTTCGCTTTTGCTTGGGGTACCTGCGATGAGATCTTGTATATCGTTATCGGGAGTTATTTGGTTTTGTGCCATATCGGCCATGGTGTTGGTCGTGGGCGAAACGCTTTCGTCCCAGCTAAGTTTGGAAAAGTCGCCCTGCAGGGCGCTGATCTCGTCCTCGGGCACCGACATCTCAAACGCCTCATCGAACCTGGCGCTTACATCGTCCATGTCCGTGGATAGTTTCTCGATCTTACGATCAATGCGCCTGGCTCGCGTTTCACTCTCGTCTTCAGCCTGATTTCGACTACTCGCTACTGGAAATGATACGGGTACGGATTCGAGAACTGCAACCGGATCTATATGGTACATGTCACATGGGAGGCGGAATGGGAGCAAAAAGCAAACAATTCAGGAGATCGGTTATAGCCAACGGACTAATCAACACTATGCGTTCTAATTCGCCTCAAGCTACTATCCTAAGTTCTAGGCTAGCGTTGTGACTACCTCATATCTATATGGTATGTTACCTTTTGCCGCCGATGTACTTGGTACAGCAGACTGGGACTGCTGCTGTTGGAACTGAGTGGTAATTGTCGTTGTCATGGTGGTGGTCGTGTTCTGGGCATGCAAGGGTAAATGTATATGCTCGTCGGTGAAGCTCATGTTGTCGTCAAACGACTTGCCCGACATGGACTCAATGGTGGGCGATTTGATAACATCGACGCCGCCGATATCGTCGCATGTGATGGCATAATTCTCACTTTCTGAGTTGTAGTCCAGCTTAGCGATCTCGTGGCCATTGGCCTGATGGCCTTGACTCTCAATGATCTCGACACTTTCTTCAAGTACGCGATCCACCAGAATATTGGCTTCCTCGCGAATGCGTGCCACAAGATCTCCACCATCGCCATCACTATCATCATCACCACCACCAACTTTAACATCACCTGGAAGACAATTGCACAGTTCAATGGTAGGTAGAAATTGGACAGATTGAAATAGAAAGTGAGAGCGCGTTAGAAAGTAAGTTCAAGCTTTTGGAAATCATGTAGAGCATGAGAAGCGAGCAGAATGTGCAGGATTATGTGTGATAGCTGATGGCGGTGGGGTTGATTGGTGATGTGAGCGAGATCTGAGCCACTGAGTCATAAGTTTATATCAAACATAATTCCGTTGTCAATGAGCTTTAATTGCATTTAGGAAACAAATACGAACAACTGATCAATTTGGAATACTAATGAAGCACTATGTATTACAATAATTATGACAAGCAAAAGTTAAGTATCGTGAACTGAAACTTACCAATTTCATGTGAGATCTTTGCGGTATCCAGACTGGATAGGTCTACTTTTCTTTCCTGAAGGGTTTCTGCAATAAATAAATCCAATGTTAGACGAGCTCCAGTTATGCGAGGAACAAACACAAAAGTGACCTAGAACTACGTTATATTAATCTACAAACGAAATGATAATGAATGATTTACAGACAATCGAAACAAGAACAAACGAAACGAATTTGAAATATCACTTTAGTTAGCATCAAGTACGATTGGGGAATTACAATAGATAGTGAGTGTTAGTACAACGACGCATAGGTGATGCTAGAAATTTGTTAGTATGGCACGGGTACAGAGATTAGTCGTATGGGAGCGATGCGAGTAGATTTAAGGCTTTTTGCTGCTTTTATTGTGGTAAGAACGTTAACGAAAATGTTTGGTAATTGTTGGCTTTACTTACAAAATGCTTGAGAGTGTGTGTGTTGGGTTTTTCGTATCTATGAACACTTATTAACTATTGTTGAGATATATTTTGGCAACAGCTTGGGACTGACTCGAGTCGGATTGGCTGAGGACACGGGCAGCACGCTAGTTGCCTCCCCTGGCGGCTGACTCGTCAGACTCAACATACTCGACGTCGGTATGGGCATCTCGGATGACGCCTTTAGCATGTAGCTTCTCGGCCTCGCTGTTGAAACTGCGACCACTCTTCTCGTGCACCACCGTATAGCTCTCGTTCAACATATCATTCAGCTCCTTACTGTTGCTGTTGGCCACTGGAACGGCCGGTGGTTCCAGAGCATCCTCCGCATCCGAGGGCAATTGAACGTCCTCAACATCGGTATGTTCCTGATTTATCATATCATCCTTAAGCAGACGGAAGTGATGCGGTTGTGGCTTTGTCTTGCCGCTAGTTCTATCACCTGGCGATAGCGGTGGTACGTCGGAGACATCTGAGATGTCGGAGACATCATCGGTGGATACATCCTCTGATTCTGAGGATTTGTCCGCATTTGATCCCTTCGCCTGTTGTTTCAGCTGCTCCACGCGCTTCACGCCCAAAGGTAAACCGCATTCACTTAGGTCCATATCCTCAACATCTGTGACTCCATCCTCTTTGCCCTTCACGGCGTCCAGTAGTTTATTCTTGCCCTTGCTTAGAGTCCGGGTCTTCAACTTCTTGCGGCGATTTATTCCGGCCACGAAGATTTCCTCAACATCTGTTACGGACTCGGCATTGGTCTGTACCTCCAGGCGCTTGTTTTGCTGCTGTTTCAATAGTTCATTGGATACAATTACTTCGTTTTCAATTAGGCTCGGTCCTCCCATTGCAGCATCCTCAGCAACTGAATGTTGAAGGCTCCACTCATCGGCACACGAATAGTCCTCGGAATCGGTGTGAATCATATCCTTCAGGTGGTTGTAAATGCCAAACTCGTAGTTGGTGTCCATGGGCATAACATTGGTTATTGTGTCCCCGTACTTGTCCTCCTTCAGTTCTACTACTTCGCGATGGGGCAGTGGTAAGACCTCGTGGCAGATTGAACGAATTTCCGGTTCAGCACTGGTGGATATCGAACTATCTTCACAGAACATGTCCTCGACATCAGTAAGGCAGGTCCCATCATCGCCAGACGCAAGGATTATGGCACGTGGTATGGGTTGTTCGTCTTCCTCCTCGTTGTCAAAGCTATCTTCGGCGGCAGAGTCGTCAATACCCTCAACGTCAGTTAAAACCTCTTCGTTTTTTGAAGCCAGCTGAAGGAAATTTTTCTGTCCAGGCGTCTGTATACTGCACTTCGAGTTTCGACGTGGCTGTCCGCTGGCACTAACGAAGGCCACATCAATAGGTGGAAAACTAGTCTCACTTGCACTCTGGCTCAAAGCAGCTGCGCCCTCAGACTCAGACTCGGATTCGGAACAGGCAATGTTGCAAACCTCTTCGTGACCACTATCGGATACCTCCAAAACTTCATCCTCGGACATGCCACGCACCGCAATACCTGTGCAATCGGACATGGCTGAGGCCAAATCGCTTATATCACTAATCACAGAAACATCTTCATATTGATCGGAGTCGTCTTGGTTCTTTTCGCCATCTGCTATGTTTACGCGCCCCTGATCTCCCACAGCTTGATCCAGGTCAACGCATACTGATTTCTCGCAACCAAATCCAACTTCGGAATCGGTGTCGTAGTCTTCGCAATCAGTCAGATAGTCTGCCAGACCATTCAGGTTTTGTGCTTGCACGAAATCTCCGGCTTTTATCTCACAGCTCTCCTTGGCATCATTATCGACGGCTTCTTGGTTCTGGAGTCCCTGTTGGAGAAACTCCCTTAGCGACAGCTTTAGTTCTGGGTATGCTGTGCTCTTCTCATCATCTTCCGATTCTGTATCGTAGTCCTCCACATCAGTCACATCGTTGTCTCCCGTATTTGCTTTGGGATGAGCTTTGGGCTTGAGGGAGGAGTTACAAGAATTGCGGCGGGAGCTTGGTTTTAGTACCTCCACCTGACTGTCGAAATCTTCGACATCGGTTACGCCCCCGCCGCCATTGCGCCCATAGTCCATGTCATTGCTATCTGTGTCGTGGGATGACGATGAGGAGGATAAGTCGGAATGGGTGGATCGCTTGTCGGCTGTTACGGATATAGTTGGGAGTTTCTTGGACATTATGTTAGGCTTTAGTTGGTGGGTCTTTGCTATTGTGTATTATGGCTTGAGTTTGACGGCTTTAATTTTTTATGTTTGCTATTTGTGGAGAATAAGTTAAAAATGGGTTAAGTGAAAGCATTTCATACATAGGCATATCAATAAGAAAAGTTGCATTTGATAACTAAGCCCTAGATATGATGGGTATCGTAGCTAAGCTTATCTTAAGTATCATTGTGATCTCGACCTAACAAGTATCTTGAATATAAGTACCATAGTTACCTTTGGAAATGCTGCCCTTCTCCACCTCTACCTCCGCCGTCAGGTGACTCTCTCCAAAAGCCACTGGCATCGACAGAGAAGGATCAAGGGCAGCAGCAATAGCACCGCTACTGTGGTGGTAGTGTTGCTGATGATGGTGATGCTGTTGCTGGCGACGGAGGGTCTCCTCAATAAGGGCCAGGGGACTGCGGGTGGGCTTGGGCGAGCCGGGACTGGCGGCCAGCAGACGATCAGGATCACCGGAGCCTAACATGGGTAAGGCAACGGAGTCCGAGAGACTGGAGTCGGTGGTGTCGATGAAACTGACATCGAACTCGTTAATGCACCTCTGCTGATCGCTGCTTGTCGCGGAGGGTGGACGCACAGACATGATCGTGTGGTGTTCTACATCAAACTCTGGCTGTCGGTAGACCACCTCGAGCGGCTTGTCGGGGCCGAAGGTTTTAGTGAACACCTCGCTGGTTAGCACCTTGCGACTGTTGCTGCCGCTACCGGAGGATGATGAGGTAGAACTTTTTGTACTATCGCTTGATTTAATGGAACGTATGGTTATCACCTCACAGTCGTCATCAACGAGCACGGTGCTAACAGCGCTGGTGGTTGCTGTTGGTTCCCGGTGCACCCGTACGGTCGATGTCGAAACAACCGCTCCACTTGCTCGCCGGATGTTGGTCAAGTCCTTGTCCGTTTTGCGGCTAACCGTGCTAACGGATCGCACACTTCGCCGCGTACTATTTGAAGAACCGCTGGCACTGGTGGTGCCGCTTCCCGAGTTCGAACTCGACTCGTTCATCGTGTCCTTCATCTTCTTTTGCAGCTTTGGCTCCATGGAGCTCGCCACGATTCTGGTCGATGTCGCTGTGGTGGTCATGGTGCCACTGGATTCACTTACTTTGCTTACCGTTCGCTTTACTGGTTTCTTATTGTCTACCTGAGGTCTCTTGACGGTGTCATCACTCTTGCTTAGCTTTGCTGCAGTCCTTGCACTGGAAGACACGCTAATCGGAACTTTAGTGCGCTGTATAGTGGCTGTGGTCTTCTTCAGAAGCTTGTTGTCGGTTTCTATGGAAGTTTTGGAGACAAGTTTCTTGGCTGAATTAGCTGATTGTGTCTTCATGCTTTTGGTTTCTTGGCTCTTGGAGCCTATCACGTTTGCTAGCTTATTTTCCTTGGATGTTTGTCGTTTGTATAGGCGATCGGTGCTTTTCATTAGGGATTCCTTGCTATCGCTCTGTGAGCCTCTCTTAATCTGGGAACGGGGCTGTGCTGGTTTCTTTTCAGCAATCGAGTTTTTTTGTTTCGGTATTTGGGTTGTGGACTTTGTCAAGGCACTTGTTACAGTTTGTGTTCTTCGAGTACTTTTAGTTAGGGCCGGAGTTGGCGATTTGGGTGGTGCCGGCGACTTTGGAGATGCCAAGCTGACATTCTGGCCAATGTCGCCATCGCCACTCAAACCGTACCTCATGCTGTGGGCCAGGGTGGGTTGCATGTATCTGTGGGTGGCAGACGGTGTCGGAGTTTTCCGCTTCTCAACGTGCTCTTGGCTGGCAATTCGCTCAGTCTTTTTGAAACTCTTTTCTGTAAGCTCTTTGGTAGAACGAGTGGCAGTTGTTTTACTTTTGTTTACGCTTTTCTTATCTGTCTTTGTGGGCTTTGACTGTGGACTAAACGATCGAGGTGAGGTATTGTAGGGTATTCGTGTCACATCAGTTTTAACCCTAGGTCTTGGGGTGGTAGAACGACTGCCTTCACCTTGCGGTTGGCTTTCGTAGAAAATGGAACTCGAAGCAGGACTTGATGATCTCTCGAAGTGTATTTCACTTATCACACGACTAGTAGCGGAAGCTGAACTGGTAGTTGTTGAAGTAGAGCTTGTGACTGAACGTCGTGACTCGGTCTTATTGGATAGTTTTGCTTTGTCAGTGGTTATTGTTTTTCTAATCGGAGTTTGTTTGACAGTGGTCGTCTTTGCTGGAGAAACTGGCTTGGGCTTAGGCTTTTCCCTAACCGTGATTGTTCTTTTGCTAATGGTTGACTTATTCATTGGTTTTGCAGAGGCCTCCTCTAATATTTTCCCCGTCTCTGACTTAATTATTTTTTTCGGTTGTGATCTAACTGGTACCTTTTTAACTGGGTCTATTGATTTTTGTTCATCGTCTAAATTTACAAAGTAAGCAACGGGACGAACTTCTTGTGCATCACTTTCTTTAACCTGGGCGCAATAGAGTTTATCTTCCATGGAAATATTTGGAATGAACTTTGCATTCTTAAGTGTATCTTCAACTATTTCTTCAACGGAACGACCTTCATCTACAACCTGTTCCCTAATATTTCTAGTTTTCTGAACACTCTTGAGTGTTTCGTCAACAATTTTTTGTACTTCAGCATCACCAGCCCTGATAGTATCCTCCACAATCTGTTGAACAGACCGATTTTCTTCGATATCAGAAACCAAATCAACGTCTAATTGATGATCTAGATAGCTTAGCTGAGTCTCACATTTCTGTGAAATGGGGCTGATTGTTTTTGACTTGTCTCCAGAATGCTGAGAAATACCCTGATCGTCTATAAAAGGAGTTACCAATAAAGTCTTCTGAACTGGATCGGATATTGGATTAGATATCTGTGTATCGAGCGTTGCTCTAATAGAGCTTTCTGATTTAAAGTTGCTTTGAGTTGAGGCTGAAATTTCCTCTGTCATAAAAGGTGTAATATTCTTGGGACATATGCCAGACAAACCGGTTCCCTTCCGTGCATCGTCCGAATATTCTTTATGACTGGGCTTATCAGTCTCAATGGCTGACTTGGAACTATCGTCTGGTTTAGCTAGGACCTTTTCGTCTTTCTTCTCAGGCGACTTTGGTTTTTCTTCAGGATGGAGAGGAGATTTAACCCCACCACCTTTAACACCAGTTACCAAAGAAGTTGGGTGGCTAATAGGCTTGTCTTGTGGCTTGGGAATATCTATTTCGTTATCGGTTTCATCGTCCGAATACTCTTTTAACATAGGCTTTACTGACTCATTTGGTGCCTTGTCTCCTACTGAGGTTGGGATCTTATCGTCTTTCAATTGTGAAAGCGAATCAATCGGTTTAACTATCTTGGTATCCTCTGTTGTTATACTAGTGCTTGCTAACTTAATAGTTGTTTGAACTGTTGTTGAACTTTCTTCTGCCTTGAAGGAAATAACATCTCCGGCCTTTACGTCAGGGATAGTAGTGAAGGGTGTCACTGATGGAGTTGCTTCCCTAAAAATCTTGTCTTGTGGCTTGGGAATATCTATTTCGTCATCGGTTTCTTCGTCCGAATATTCTTTAGGACTGGGCTTATCAGTCTCAACGACCGACTTGGAACTGTCGTCTGGTTTAGCTAGGACCTTTTCGTCTTTCTTCTCAGGCGACTTTGGTTTTTCCTCAGGATGAAGAGGAGATTTAACCCCACCACCTGTAACACCAGTCACCAAAGAAGTTGGATGGCTAATAGGCTTGTCTTGTGGCTTGGGAATATCTCTTTCGTCATCGGTTTCATCGTCCGAATATTCTTTAGGACTGGGCTTATCAGTCTCAACGACCGACTTGGAACTGTCGTCTGGTTTAGCTAGGACCTTTTCGTCTTTCTTCTCACGCGACTTTGGTTTTTCCTCAGGATGGAGAGGAGATGTAACTCCACCACCTGTAACACGAGTTACCAAAGAAGTTGGGTGGCTAATAGGCTTGTCTTGTGGCTTGGGAATATCTATTTCGTCATCAGTTTCATCGTCCGAATACTCTTTTAACATAGGCTTTACTGACTCATTTGGTGCCTTGTCTCCTACTGAGGTTGGGATCTTATCGTCTTTCAATTGTGAAAGCGAATCAATCGGTTTAACTATCTTGGTATCCTCTGTTGTTATACTAGTGCTTGCTAACTTAATAGTTGTTTGAACTGTTGTTGAACTTTCTTCTGCCTTGAAGGAAATAACATCTCCGGCCTTTACGTCAGGGATAGTAGTGAAGGGTGTCACTGATGGAGTTGCTTCCCTAAAAATCTTGTCTTGTGGCTTGGGAATATCTATTTCGTCATCGGTTTCATCGTCCGAATATTCTTTAGGACTGGGCTTATCAGTCTCAACGACCGACTTGGAACTGTCGTCTGGTTTAGCTAGGACCTTTTCGTCTTTCTTCTCAGGCGACTTTGGTTTTTCTTCAGGATGGAGACGAGATTTAACCCCACCACCTGTAACACCAGTTACCAAAGAAGTTGGGTGGCTAATAGGCTTGTCTTGTGGCTTGGGAATATCTATTTCGTCATCAGTTTCATCGTCCGAATATTCTTTAGGACTGGGCTTATCAGTCTCAACGACCGACTTGGAACTGTCGTCTGGTTTATCTAGGACCTTTTCGTCTTTCTTCTCACGCGACTTTGGTTTTTCCTCAGGATGGAGAGGAGATGTAACTCCACCACCTGTAACACGAGTTACCAAAGAAGTTGGGTGGCTAATAGGCTTGTCTTGTGGCTTGGGAATATCTATTTCGTCATCAGTTTCATCGTCCGAATACTCTTTTAACATAGGCTTTACTGACTCATTTGGTGCCTTGTCTCCTACTGAGGTTGGGATCTTATCGTCTTTCAATTGTGAAAGCGAATCAATCGGTTTAACTATCTTGGTATCCTCTGTTGTTATACTAGTGCTTGCTAACTTAATAGTTGTTTGAACTGTTGTTGAACTTTCTTCTGCCTTGAAGGAAATAACATCTCCGGCCTTTACGTCAGGGATAGTAGTGAAGGGTGTCACTGATGGAGTTGCTTCCCTAAAAATCTTGTCTTGTGGCTTGGGAATATCTATTTCGTCATCGGTTTCATCGTCCGAATATTCTTTAGGACTGGGCTTATCAGTCTCAACGACCGACTTGGAACTGTCGTCTGGTTTAGCTAGGACCTTTTCGTCTTTCTTCTCAGGCGACTTTGGTTTTTCTTCAGGATGGAGACGAGATTTAACCCCACCACCTGTAACACCAGTTACCAAAGAAGTTGGGTGGCTAATAGGCTTGTCTTGTGGCTTGGGAATATCTATTTCGTCATCAGTTTCATCGTCCGAATATTCTTTAGGACTGGGCTTATCAGTCTCAACGACCGACTTGGAACTGTCGTCTGGTTTATCTAGGACCTTTTCGTCCTTCTTCTCAGGCGACTTTGGTTTTTCCTCAGGATGAAGAGGAGATTTAACCCCACCACCTGTAACACCAGTTACCAAAGAAGTTGGGTGGCTAATAGGCTTGTCTTGTGGCTTGGGAATATCTATTTCGTCATCAGTTTCATCGTCCGAATATTCTTTAGGACTGGGCTTATCAGTCTCAACGACCGACTTGGAACTGTCGTCTGGTTTAGCTAGGACCTTTTCGTCTTTCTTCTCAGGCGACTTTGGTTTTTCCTCAGAATGGAGAGGAGACATAACCCCACCACCTGTAACACCAGTTACCAAAGAAGTTGGATGGCTAATAGGCTTGTCTTGTGGCTTGGGAATATCTATTTCGTCATCAGTTTCATCGTCCGAATATTCTTTAGGACTTGGCTTATCAGTCTCAACGACCGACTTGGAACTGTCGTCTGGTTTAGCTAGGACCTTTTCGTCTTTCTTCTCAGGCGACTTTGGTTTTTCTTCAGGATGGAGAGGAGATTTAACACCACCACCAGTAACACCAGTTACCAAAGAAGTTGGGTGGCTAATAGGCTTGTCTTGTGGCTTGGGAATATCTATTTCGTCATCGGTTTCATCGTCCGAATATTCTTTAGGACTGGTCTTATCAGTCTTAACGACCGACTTGGAACTGTCGTCTGGTTTAGCTAGGACCTTTTCGTCCTTCTTCTCAGGCGACTTTGGTTTTTCCTCAGAATGGAGAGGAGACATAACCCCACCACCTGTAACACCAGTTACCAAAGAAGTTGGGTGGCTAATAGGCTTGTCTTGTGGCTTGGGAATATCTATTTCGTCATCAGTTTCATCGTCCGAATATTCTTTAGGACTTGGCTTATCAGTCTCAACGACCGACTTGGAACTGTCGTCTGGTTTAGCTAGGACCTTTTCGTCTTTCTTCTCAGGCGACTTTGGTTTTTCTTCAGGATGGAGAGGAGATTTAACACCACCACCAGTAACACCAGTTACCAAAGAAGTTGGGTGGCTAATAGGCTTGTCTTGTGGCTTGGGAATATCTATTTCGTCATCGGTTTCATCGTCCGAATATTCTTTAGGACTGGTCTTATCAGTCTTAACGACCGACTTGGAACTGTCGTCTGGTTTAGCTAGGACCTTTTCGTCCTTCTTCTCAGGCGACTTTGGTTTTTCCTCAGAATGGAGAGGAGACATAACCCCACCACCTGTAACACCAGTTACCAAAGAAGTTGGGTGGCTAATAGGCTTGTCTTGTGGCTTGGGAATATCTTTTTCGTCATCAGTTTCATCGTCCGAATATTCTTTAGGACTGGGCTTATCAGTCTCAACGACCGACTTGGAACAGTTGTCTGGTTTAGCTAGGACCTTTTCGTCTTTCTTCTCAGGCGACTTTGGTTTTTCCTCAGAATGGAGAGGAGACATAACCCCACCACCTGTAACACCAGTTACCAAAGAAGTTGGATGGCTAATAGGCTTGTCTTGTGGCTTGGGAATATCTATTTCGTCATCAGTTTCATCGTCCGAATATTCTTTAGGACTTGGCTTATCAGTCTCAACGACCGACTTGGAACTGTCGTCTGGTTTAGCTAGGACCTTTTCGTCTTTCTTCTCAGGCGACTTTGGTTTTTCCTCAGGATGAAGAGGAGATTTAACCCCACCACCTGTAACACCAGTTACCAAAGAAGTTGGATGGCTAATAGGCTTGTCTTGTGGCTTGGGAATATCTATTTCGTCATCAGTTTCATCGTCCGAATATTCTTTAGGACTTGGCTTATCAGTCTCAACGACCGACTTGGAACTGTCGTCTGGTTTAGCTAGGACCTTTTCGTCTTTCTTCTCAGGCGACTTTGGTTTTTCCTCAGGATGAAGAGGAGATTTAACCCCACCACCTGTAACACCAGTTACCAAAGAAGTTGGATGGCTAATAGGCTTGTCTTGTGGCTTGGGAATATCTATTTCGTCATCAGTTTCATCGTCCGAATATTCTTTAAGACTGGGCTTATCAGTCTCAACGACCGACTTGGAACTGTCGTCTGGTTTAGCTAGGACCTTTTCGTCCTTCTTCTCAGGCGACTTTGGTTTTTCCTCAGGATGAAGAGGAGATTTAACCCCACCACCTGTAACACCAGTTACCAAAGAAGTTGGATGGCTAATAGGCTTGTCTTGTGGGTTGGGAATATCTTTTTTGTCATCAGTTTCATCGTCCGAATATTCTTTAAGACTGGGCTTATCAGTCTCAACGACCGACTTGGAACTGTCGTCTGGTTTAGCTAGGACCTTTTCGTCTTTCTTCTCAGGCGACTTTGGTTTTTCCTCAGAATGGAGAGGAGACATAACCCCACCACCTGTAACACCAGTTACCAAAGAAGTTGGATGGCTAATAGGCTTGTCTTGTGGCTTGGGAATATCTATTTCGTCATCAGTTTCATCGTCCGAATATTCTTTAGGACTTGGCTTATCAGTCTCAACGACCGACTTGGAACTGTCGTCTGGTTTAGCTAGGACCTTTTCGTCTTTCTTCTCAGGCGACTTTGGTTTTTCTTCAGGATGGAGAGGAGATTTAACACCACCACCAGTAACACCAGTTACCAAAGAAGTTGGGTGGCTAATAGGCTTGTCTTGTGGCTTGGGAATATCTATTTCGTCATCGGTTTCATCGTCCGAATATTCTTTAGGACTGGTCTTATCAGTCTTAACGACCGACTTGGAACTGTCGTCTGGTTTAGCTAGGACCTTTTCGTCCTTCTTCTCAGGCGACTTTGGTTTTTCCTCAGAATGGAGAGGAGACATAACCCCACCACCTGTAACACCAGTTACCAAAGAAGTTGGGTGGCTAATAGGCTTGTCTTGTGGCTTGGGAATATCTTTTTCGTCATCAGTTTCATCGTCCGAATATTCTTTAGGACTGGGCTTATCAGTCTCAACGACCGACTTGGAACTGTCGTCTGGTTTAGCTAGGACCTTTTCGTCTTTCTTCTCAGGCGACTTTGGTTTTTCTTCAGGATGGAGAGGAGATTTAACCCCACCACCTGTAACACCAGTTACCAAAGAAGTTGGGTGGCTAATAGGCTTGTCTTGTGGGTTGGGAATATCTTTTTCGTCATCAGTTTCATCGTCCGAATATTCTTTAAGACTGGGCTTATCAGTCTCAACGACCGACTTGGAACTGTCGTCTGGTTTAGCTAGGACCTTTTCGTCTTTCTTCTCAGGCGACTTTGGTTTTTCTTCAGGATGGAGAGGAGATTTAACACCACCACCAGTAACACCAGTTACCAAAGAAGTTGGGTGGCTAATAGGCTTGTCTTGTGGCTTGGGAATATCTATTTCGTCATCGGTTTCATCGTCCGAATATTCTTTAGGACTGGTCTTATCAGTCTTAACGACCGACTTGGAACTGTCGTCTGGTTTAGCTAGGACCTTTTCGTCCTTCTTCTCAGGCGACTTTGGTTTTTCCTCAGAATGGAGAGGAGACATAACCCCACCACCTGTAACACCAGTTACCAAAGAAGTTGGGTGGCTAATAGGCTTGTCTTGTGGCTTGGGAATATCTATTTCGTCATCGGTTTCATCGTCCGAATATTCTTTAGGACTGGGCTTATCAGTCTCAACGACCGACTTGGAACTGTCGTCTGGTTTAGCTAGGACCTTTTCGTCTTTCTTCTCAGGCGACTTTGGTTTTTCTTCAGGATGGAGAGGAGATTTAACCCCACCACCTGTAACACCAGTTACCAAAGAAGTTGGGTGGCTAATAGGCTTGTCTTGTGGCTTGGGAATATCTATTTCGTCATCGGTTTCATCGTCCGAATATTCTTTAGGACTGGGCTTATCAGTCTTAACGACCGACTTGGAACTGTCGTCTGGTTTAGCTAGGACCTTTTCGTCCTTCTTCTCAGGCGACTTTGGTTTTTCCTCAGGATGAAGAGGAGATTTAACCCCACCACCTGTAACACCAGTTACCAAAGAAGTTGGATGGCTAATAGGCTTGTCTTGTGGGTTGGGAATATCTTTTTCGTCATCAGTTTCATCGTCCGAATATTCTTTAGAACTGGGCTTATCAGTCTCAACGACCGACTTGGAACTGTCGTCTGGTTTAGCTAGGACCTTTTCGTCTTTCTTCTCAGGCGACTTTGGTTTTTCTTCAGGATGGAGAGGAGATTTAACCCCACCACCTGTAACACCAGTTACCAAAGAAGTTGGGTGGCTAATAGGCTTGTCTTGTGGGTTGGGAATATCTTTTTCGTCATCAGTTTCATCGTCCGAATATTCTTTAAGACTGGGCTTATCAGTCTCAACGACCGACTTGGAACTGTCGTCTGGTTTAGCTAGGACCTTTTCGTCTTTCTTCTCAGGCGACTTTGGTTTTTCTTCAGGATGGAGAGGAGATTTAACACCACCACCAGTAACACCAGTTACCAAAGAAGTTGGGTGGCTAATAGGCTTGTCTTGTGGCTTGGGAATATCTATTTCGTCATCGGTTTCATCGTCCGAATATTCTTTAGGACTGGTCTTATCAGTCTTAACGACCGACTTGGAACTGTCGTCTGGTTTAGCTAGGACCTTTTCGTCCTTCTTCTCAGGCGACTTTGGTTTTTCCTCAGAATGGAGAGGAGACATAACCCCACCACCTGTAACACCAGTTACCAAAGAAGTTGGGTGGCTAATAGGCTTGTCTTGTGGCTTGGGAATATCTATTTCGTCATCGGTTTCATCGTCCGAATATTCTTTAGGACTGGGCTTTTCAGTCTCAACGACCGACTTGGAACTGTCGTCTGGTTTAGCTAGGACCTTTTCGTCTTTCTTCTCAGGCGACTTTGGTTTTTCTTCAGGATGGAGAGGAGATTTAACCCCACCACCTGTAACACCAGTTACCAAAGAAGTTGGGTGGCTAATAGGCTTGTCTTGTGGCTTGGGAATATCTATTTCGTCATCGGTTTCATCGTCCGAATATTCTTTAGGACTGGGCTTATCAGTCTTAACGACCGACTTGGAACTGTCGTCTGGTTTAGCTAGGACCTTTTCGTCCTTCTTCTCAGGCGACTTTGGTTTTTCCTCAGGATGAAGAGGAGATTTAACCCCACCACCTGTAACACCAGTTACCAAAGAAGTTGGATGGCTAATAGGCTTGTCTTGTGGCTTGGGAATATCTTTTTCGTCATCAGTTTCATCGTCCGAATATTCTTTAGAACTGGGCTTATCAGTCTCAACGACCGACTTGGAACTGTCGTCTGGTTTAGCTAGGACCTTTTCGTCTTTCTTCTCAGGCGACTTTGGTTTTTCCTCAGAATGGAGAGGAGACATAACCCCACCACCTGTAACACCAGTTACCAAAGAAGTTGGATGGCTAATAGGCTTGTCTTGTGGCTTGGGAATATCTAATTCGTCATCAGTTTCACCGTCCGAATATTCTTTAGGACTGGGCTTATCAGTCTCAACGACCGACTTGGAACTGTCGTCTGGTTTAGCTAGGACCTTTTCGTCCTTCTTCTCAGGCGACTTTGGTTTTTCCTCAGAATGGAGAGGAGACATAACCCCACCACCTGTAACACCAGTTACCAAAGAAGTTGGGTGGCTAATAGGCTTGTCTTGTGGCTTGGGAATATCTTTTTCGTCATCAGTTTCATCGTCCGAATATTCTTTAGGACTGGGCTTATCTGTCTCAACGACCGACTTGGAACTGTCGTCTGGTTTAGCTAGGACCTTTTCGTCTTTCTTCTCAGGCGACTTTGGTTTTTTTTCAGGATGGAGAGGAGATTTAACCCCACCACCTGTAACACCAGTTACCAAAGAAGTTGGGTGGCTAATAGGCTTGTCTTGTGGCTTGGGAATATCTTTTTCGTCATCAGTTTCATCGTCCGAATATTCTTTAGGACTGGGCTTATCAGTCTCAACGACCGACTTGGAACTGTCGTCTGGTTTAGCTAGGACCTTTTCGTCTTTCTTCTCAGGCGACTTTGGTTTTTTTTCAGGATGGAGAGGAGATTTAACCCCACCACCTGTAACACCAGTTACCAAAGAAGTTGGGTGGCTAATAGGCTTGTCTTGTGGCTTGGGAATATCTATTTCGTCATCAGTTTCATCGTCCGAATATTCTTTAGGACTGGGCTTATCAGTCTCAACGACCGACTTGGAACTGTCGTCTGGTTTAGCTAGGACCTTTTCGTCTTTCTTCTCAGGCGACTTTGGTTTTTCTTCAGGATGGAGAGGAGATTTAACCCCACCACCTGTAACACCAGTTACCAAAGAAGTTGGATGGCTAATAGGCTTGTCTTGTGGCTTGGGAATATCTAATTCGTCATCAGTTTCATCGTCCGAATATTCTTTAGGACTGGGCTTATCAGTCTTAACGACCGACTTGGAACTGTCGTCTGGTTTAGCTAGGACCTTTTCGTCCTTCTTCTCAGGCGACTTTGGTTTTTCCTCAGGATGAAGAGGAGATTTAACCCCACCACCTGTAACACCAGTTACCAAAGAAGTTGGATGGCTAATAGGCTTGTCTTGTGGCTTGGGAATATCTATTTCGTCATCAGTTTCATCGCCCGAATATTCTTTAGGACTGGGCTTATCAGTCTCAACGACCGACTTGGAACTGTCGTCTGGTTTAGCTAGGACCTTTTCGTCTTTCTTCTCAGGCGACTTTGGTTTTTCTTCAGGATGGAGAGGAGATTTAACCCCACCACCTGTAACACCAGTTACCAAAGAAGTTGGATGGCTAATAGGCTTGTCTTGTGGCTTGGGAATATCTATTTCGTCATCAGTTTCATCGTCCGAATATTCTTTAGAACTGGGCTTATCAGTCTCAACGACCGACTTGGAACTGTCGTCTGGTTTAGCTAGGACCTTTTCGTCTTTCTTCTCAGGCGACTTTGGTTTTTCCTCAGAATGGAAAGGAGACATAACCCCACCACCTGTAACACCAGTTACCAAAGAAGTTGGATGGCTAATAGGCTTGTCTTGTGGCTTGGGAATATCTAATTCGTCATCAGTTTCACCGTCCGAATATTCTTTAGGACTGGGCTTATCAGTCTCAACGACCGACTTGGAACTGTCGTCTGGTTTAGCTAGGACCTTTTCGTCCTTCTTCTCAGGCGACTTTGGTTTTTCCTCAGGATGAAGAGGAGATTTAACCCCACCACCTGTAACACCAGTTACCAAAGAAGTTGGATGGCTAATAGGCTTGTCTTGTGGCTTGGGAATATCTTTTTCGTCATCAGTTTCATCGTCCGAATATTCTTTAGGACTGGGCTTATCAGTCTCAACGACCGACTTGGAACGGTCGTCTGGTTTAGCTAGGACCTTTTCGTCTTTCTTCTCAGGCGACTTTGGTTTTTCTTCAGGATGGAGAGGAGATTTAACCCCACCACCTGTAACACCAGTTACCAAAGAAGTTGGGTGGCTAATAGGCTTGTCTTGTGGCTTGGGAATATCTAATTCGTCATCAGTTTCATCGTCCGAATATTCTTTAGGACTGGGCTTATCAGTCTCAACGACCGACTTGGAACTGTCGTCTGGTTTAGCTAGGACCTTTTCGTCCTTCTTCTCAGGCGACTTTGGTTTTTCCTCAGGATGAAGAGGAGATTTAACCCCACCACCTGTAACACCAGTTACCAAAGAAGTTGGATGGCTAATAGGCTTGTCTTGTGGCTTGGGAATATCTATTTCGTCATCAGTTTCATCGTCCGAATACTCCTTTAACATAGGCTTTACTGACTCTTTTGGTGCCTTGTCTCCTACTGAGGTTGGGATCTTATCGTCTTTCAATTGTGAAAGCGAATTAATCGGTTTAACTATCTTGGTATCCTCTGTTGTTATACTAGTGCTTGCTAACTTAATTGTTGTTTGAACTGTTGTTGAACTTTCTTCTGCCTTGAAGGAAATAACATCTCTGGCCTTTACGTCAGGGATAGTAGTGAAGGGTGTCACTGATGGAGTTGCTTCCCTAAAAATCTTGTCTTGCGGCTTGGATAAATCTATTTCGTCATCAGTTTCATCGTCCGAATATTCTTTAGGACTGGGCTTATCAGTCTCAACGACCGACTTGGAACTGTCGTCTGGTTTAGCTAGGACCTTTTCGTCTTTCTTCTCAGGCGACTTTGGTTTTTCTTCAGGATGGAGAGGAGATTTAACCCCACCACCTGTAACACCAGTTACCAAAGAAGTTGGGTGGCTAATAGGCTTGTCTTGTGGCTTGGGAATATCTATTTCGTCATCGGTTTCATCGTCCGAATATTCTTTAGGACTGGGCTTATCAGTCTTAACGACCGACTTCGAACTGTCGTCTGGTTTAGCTAGGACCTTTTCGTCCTTCTTCTCAGGCGACTTTGGTTTTTCCTCAGGATGAAGAGGAGATTTAACCCCACCACCTGTAACACCAGTTACCAAAGAAGTTGGATGGCTAATAGGCTTGTCTTGTGGCTTGGGAATATCTATTTCGTCATCAGTTTCATCGTCCGAATACTCCTTTAACATAGGCTTTACTGACTCTTTTGGTGCCTTGTCTCCTACTGAGGTTGGAATCTTATCGTCTTTCAATTGTGAAAGCGAATCAATCGGTTTAACTATCTTGGTATCCTCTGTTGTTATACTAGTGCTTGCTAACTTAATTGTTGTTTGAACTGTTGTTGAACTTTCTTCTGCCTT
Organism: Drosophila simulans; assembly: GCF_016746395.2. NCBI lineage: Eukaryota > Metazoa > Arthropoda > Insecta > Diptera > Drosophilidae > Drosophila > Drosophila simulans. The sequence goes on from NC_052522.2 coordinate 7,554,385, forward strand.
GAAGGAAATAACATCTCTGGCCTTTACGTCAGGGATAGTAGTGAAGGGTGTCACTGATGGAGTTGCTTCCCTAAAAATCTTGTCTTGCGGCTTGGATAACTCTATTTCGTCATCAGTTTCATCGTCCGAATATTCTTTAGGACTGGGCTTATCAGTCTCAACGACCGACTTGGAACTGTCGTCTGGTTTAGCTAGGACCTTTTCATCTTTCTTCTCAGGCGACTTTGGTTTTTCTTCAGGATGGAGAGGAGATTTAACCCCACCACCTGTAACACCAGTTACCAAAGAAGTTGGGTGGCTAATAGGCTTGTCTTGTGGCTTGGGAATATCTATTTCGTCATCGGTTTCATCGTCCGAATATTCTTTAGGACTGGGCTTATCAGTCTTAACGACCGACTTCGAACTGTCGTCTGGTTTAGCTAGGACCTTTTCGTCCTTCTTCTCAGGCGACTTTGGTTTTTCCTCAGGATGAAGAGGAGATTTAACCCCACCACCTGTAACACCAGTTACCAAAGAAGTTGGATGGCTAATAGGCTTGTCTTGTGGCTTGGGAATATCTATTTCGTCATCAGTTTCATCGTCCGAATACTCCTTTAACATAGGCTTTACTGACTCTTTTGGTGCCTTGTCTCCTACTGAGGTTGGAATCTTATCGTCTTTCAATTGTGAAAGCGAATCAATCGGTTTAACTATCTTGGTATCCTCTGTTGTTATACTAGTGCTTGCTAACTTAATTGTTGTTTGAACTGTTGTTGAACTTTCTTCTGCCTTGAAGGAAATAACATCTCTGGCCTTTACGTCAGGGATAGTAGTGAAGGGTGTCACTGATGGAGTTGCTTCCCTAAAAATCTTGTCTTGCGGCTTGGATAACTCTATTTCGTCATCAGTTTCATCGTCCGAATATTCTTTAGGACTGGGCTTATCAGTCTCAACGACCGACTTGGAACTGTCGTCTGGTTTAGCTAGGACCTTTTCGTCTTTCTTCTCAGGCGACTTTGGTTTTTCTTCAGGATGGAGAGGAGATTTAACCCCACCACCTGTAACACAAGTTACCAAAGAAGTTGGGTGGCTAATAGGCTTGTCTTGTGGCTTGGGAATATCTATTTCGTCATCGGTTTCATCGTCCGAATATTCTTTAGGACTGAGCTTATCAGTCTTAACGACCGACTTCGAACTGTCGTCTGGTTTAGCTAGGACCTTTTCGTCCTTCTTCTCAGGCGACTTTGGTTTTTCCTCAGGATGAAGAGGAGATTTAACCCCACCACCTGTAACACCAGTTACCAAAGAAGTTGGATGGCTAATAGGCTTGTCTTGTGGCTTGGGAATATTTATTTCGTCATCAGTTTCATCGTCCGAATACTCCTTTAACATAGGCTTTACTGACTCTTTTGGTGCCTTGTCTCCTACTGAGGTTGGAATCTTATCGTCTTTCAATTGTGAAAGCGAATCAATCGGTTTAACTATCTTGGTATCCTCTGTTGTTATACTAGTGCTTGCTAACTTAATTGTTGTTTGAACTGTTGTTGAACTTTCTTCTGCCTTGAAGGAAATAACATCTCTGGCCTTTACGTCAGGGATAGTAGTGAAGGGTGTCACTGATGGAGTTGCTTCCGTAAAAATCTTGTCTTGCGGCTTGGATAAATCTATTTCGTCATCAGTTTCATCGTCCGAATATTCTTTAGGACTGGGCTTATCAGTCTCAACGACCGACTTGGAACTGTCGTCTGGTTTAGCTAGGACCTTTTCGTCTTTCTTCTCAGGCGACTTTGGTTTTTCTTCAGGATGGAGAGGAGATTTAACCCCACCACCTGTAACACAAGTTACCAAAGAAGTTGGGTGGCTAATAGGCTTGTCTTGTGGCTTGGGAATATCTATTTCGTCATCGGTTTCATCGTCCGAATATTCTTTAGGACTGGGCTTATCAGTCTTAACGACCGACTTCGAACTGTCGTCTGGTTTAGCTAGGACCTTTTCGTCCTTCTTCTCAGGCGACTTTGGTTTTTCCTCAGGATGAAGAGGAGATTTAACCCCACCACCTGTAACACCAGTTACCAAAGAAGTTGGATGGCTAATAGGCTTGTCTTGTGGCTTGGGAATATCTTTTTCGTCATCAGTTTCATCGTCCGAATACTCCTTTAACATAGGCTTTACTGACTCATTTGGTGCCTTGTCTCCTACTGAGGTTGGGATCTTATCGTCTTTCAATTGTGAAAGCGAATCAATCGGTTTAACTATCTTGGTATCCTCTGTTGTTATACTAGTGCTTGCTAACTTAATTGTTGTTTGAACTGTTGTTGAACTTTCTTCTGCCTTGAAGGAAATAACATCTCTGGCCTTTACGTCAGGGATAGTAGTGAAGGGTGTCACTGATGGAGTTGCTTCCCTAAAAATCTTGTCTTGCGGCTTGGATAAATCTATTTCGTCATCGGTTTCATCGTCCGAATATTCTTTAGGACTGGTCTTATCAGTCTTAACGACCGACTTGGAACTGTCGTCTGGTTTAGCTAGGACCTTTTCGTCCTTCTTCTCAGGCGACTTTGGTTTTTCCTCAGGATGAAGAGGAGATTTAACCCCACCACCTGTAACACCAGTTACCAAAGAAGTTGGATGGCTAATAGGCTTGTCTTGTGGCTTGGGAATATCTATTTCGTCATCAGTTTCATCGTCCGAATATTCTTTAGGACTGGGCTTATCAGTCTCAACGACCGACTTGGAACTGTCGTCTGGTTTAGCTAGGACCTTTTCGTCTTTCTTCTCAGGCGACTTCGGTTTTTTCTCAGAATGGAGAGGAGACATAACCCCACCACCTGTAACACCAGTTACCAAAGAAGTTGGATGGCTAATAGGCTTGTCTTGTGGCTTGGGAATATCTAATTCGTCATCAGTTTCATCGTCCGAATATTCTTTAGGACTGGGCTTATCAGTCTCAACGACCGACTTGGAACTGTCGTCTGGTTTAGCTAGGACCTTTTCGTCTTTCTTCTCAGGCGACTTTGGTTTTTCTTCAGGATGGAGAGGAGATTTAACCCCACCACCTGTTACACCAGTTACCAAAGAAGTTGGGTGGCTAATAGGCTTGTCTTGTGGCTTGGGAATATCTATTTCGTCATCAGTTTCATCGTCCGAATATTCTTTAGGACTGGGCTTATCAGTCTCAACGACCGACTTGGAACTGTCGTCTGGTTTAGCTAGGACCTTTTCGTCTTTCTTCTCAGGCGACTTTGGTTTTACCTCAGAATGGAGAGGAGACATAACCCCACCACCTGTAACACCAGTTACCAAAGAAGTTGGATGGCTAATAGGCTTGTCTTGTGGCTTGGGAATATCTATTTCGTCATCAGTTTCATCGTCCGAATATTCTTTAGGACTGGGCTTATCAGTCTCAACGACCGACTTCGAACTGTCGTCTGGTTTAGCTAGGACCTTTTCGTCTTTTTTCTCAGGCGACTTTGGTTTTTCCTCAGAATGGAGAGGAGACATAACCCCACCACCTGCAACACCAGTTACCAAAGAAGTTGGATGGCTAATAGGCTTGTCCTGTGGCTTGGGAATATCTATTTCGTCATCAGTTTCATCGTCCGAATATTCTTTAGGACTGGGCTTATCAGTCTCAACGACCGACTTCGAACTGTCGTCTGGTTTAGCTAGGACCTTTTCGTCTTTCTTCTCAGGCGACTTTGGTTTTTCCTCAGAATGGAGAGGAGACATAACCCCACCACCTGCAACACCAGTTACCAAAGAAGTTGGGTGGCTAATAGGCTTGTCTTGTGGCTTGGGAATATCTATTTCGTCATCAGTTTCATCGTCCGAATATTCTTTAGGACTGGGCTTATCAGTCTCAACGACCGACTTCGAACTGTCGTCTGGTTTAGCTAGGACTTTTTCGTCTTTTTTCTCAGGCGACTTTGGTTTTTCCTCAGAATGGAGAGGAGACATAACCCCACCACCTGCAACACCAGTTACCAAAGAAGTTGGATGGCTAATAGGCTTGTCCTGTGGCTTGGGAATATCTATTTCGTCATCAGTTTCATCGTCCGAATATTCTTTAGGACTGGGCTTATCAGTCTCAACGACCGACTTGGAACTGTCGTCTGGTTTAGCTAGGACCTTTTCATCTTTCTTCTCAGGCGACTTCGGTTTTTTCTCAGAATGGAGAGGAGACATAACCCCACCACCTGTAACACAAGTTACCAAAGAAGTTGGGTGGCTAATAGGCTTGTCTTGTGGCTTGGGAATATCTATTTCGTCATCAGTTTCATCGTCCGAATATTCTTTAGGACTGGGCTTATCAGTCTCAACGACCGACTTGGAACTGTCGTCTGGTTTAGCTAGGACCTTTTCGTCTTTCTTCTCAGGCGACTTCGGTTTTTTCTCAGAATGGAGAGGAGACATAACCCCACCACCTGTAACACCAGTTACCAAAGAAGTTGGATGGCTAATAGGCTTGTCTTGTGGCTTGGGAATATCTATTTCGTCATCGGTTTCATCGTCCGAATATTCATTAGGACTGGTCTTATCAGTCTTAACGACCGACTTGGAACTGTCGTCTGGTTTAGCTAGGACCTTTTCGTCTTTCTTCTCAGGCGACTTTGGTTTTTCCTCAGAATGGAGAGGAGACATAACCCCACCACCTGTAACACCAGTTACCAAAGAAGTTGGATGGCTAATAGGCTTGTCTTGTGGCTTGGGAATATCTATTTCGTCATCAGTTTCATCGTCCGAATACTCCTTTAACATAGGCTTCACTGACTCTTTTGGTGCCTTGTCTCCTACTGAGGTTGGAATCTTATCGACTTTCAATTGTGAAAGCGAATCAATCGGTTTAACTATCTTGGTATCCTCTGTTGTTATACTAGTGCTTGCTAACTTAATAGTTGTTTGAACTGTTGTTGAACTTTCTTCTGCCTTGAAGGAAATAACATCTCTGGCCTTTACGTCAGGGATAGTAGTGAAGGGTGTCACTGATGGAGTTGCTTCCCTAAAAATCTTGTCTTGCGGCTTGGATAACTCTATTTCGTCATCAGTTTCATCGTCCGAATATTCTTTAGGACTGGGCTTATCAGTCTCAACGACCGACTTGGAACTGTCGTCTGGTTTAGCTAGGACCTTTTCGTCCTTCTTCTCAGGCGACTTTGGTTTTTCCTCAGGATGAAGAGGAGATTTAACCCCACCATCTGTAACACCAGTTACCAAAGAAGTTGGATGGCTAATAGGCTTGTCTTGTGGCTTGGGAATATCTATTTCGTCATCAGTTTCATCGTCCGAATACTCCTTTAACATAGGCTTTACTGACTCTTTTGGTGCCTTGTCTCCTACTGAGGTTGGAATCTTATCGTCTTTCAATTGTGAAAGCGAATCAATCGGTTTAACTATCTTGGTATCCTCTGTTGTTATACTAGTGCTTGCTAACTTAATTGTTGTTTGAACTGTTGTTGAACTTTCTTCTGCCTTGAAGGAAATAACATCTCTGGCCTTTACGTCAGGGATAGTAGTGAAGGGTGTCACTGATGGAGTTGCTTCCCTAAAAATCTTGTCTTGCGGCTTGGATAACTCTATTTCGTCATCAGTTTCATCGTCCGAATATTCTTTAGGACTGGGCTTATCAGTCTCAACGACCGACTTGGAACTGTCGTCTGGTTTAGCTAGGACCTTTTCGTCCTTCTTCTCAGGCGACTTTGGTTTTTCCTCAGGATGAAGAGGAGATTTAACCCCACCATCTGTAACACCAGTTACCAAAGAAGTTGGATGGCTAATAGGCTTGTCTTGTGGCTTGGGAATATCTATTTCGTCATCAGTTTCATCGTCCGAATACTCCTTTAACATAGGCTTTACTGACTCTTTTGGTGCCTTGTCTCCTACTGAGGTTGGAATCTTATCGTCTTTCAATTGTGAAAGCGAATCAATCGGTTTAACTATCTTGGTATCCTCTGTTGTTATACTAGTGCTTGCTAACTTAATTGTTGTTTGAACTGTTGTTGAACTTTCTTCTGCCTTGAAGGAAATAACATCTCTGGCCTTTACGTCAGGGATAGTAGTGAAGGGTGTCACTGATGGAGTTGCTTCCCTAAAAATCTTGTCTTGCGGCTTGGATAACTCTATTTCGTCATCAGTTTCATCGTCCGAATATTCTTTAGGACTGGGCTTATCAGTCTCAACGACCGACTTGGAACTGTCGTCTGGTTTAGCTAGGACCTTTTCGTCCTTCTTCTCAGGCGACTTTGGTTTTTCCTCAGGATGAAGAGGAGATTTAACCCCACCATCTGTAACACCAGTTACCAAAGAAGTTGGATGGCTAATAGGCTTGTCTTGTGGCTTGGGAATATCTATTTCGTCATCAGTTTCATCGTCCGAATACTCCTTTAACATAGGCTTTACTGACTCTTTTGGTGCCTTGTCTCCTACTGAGGTTGGAATCTTATCGTCTTTCAATTGTGAAAGCGAATCAATCGGTTTAACTATCTTGGTATCCTCTGTTGTTATACTAGTGCTTGCTAACTTAATTGTTGTTTGAACTGTTGTTGAACTTTCTTCTGCCTTGAAGGAAATAACATCTCTGGCCTTTACGTCAGGGATAGTAGTGAAGGGTGTCACTGATGGAGTTGCTTCCCTAAAAATCTTGTCTTGCGGCTTGGATAACTCTATTTCGTCATCAGTTTCATCGTCCGAATATTCTTTAGGACTGGGCTTATCAGTCTCAACGACCGACTTGGAACTGTCGTCTGGTTTAGCTAGGACCTTTTCGTCCTTCTTCTCAGGCGACTTTGGTTTTTCCTCAGGATGAAGAGGAGATTTAACCCCACCATCTGTAACACCAGTTACCAAAGAAGTTGGATGGCTAATAGGCTTGTCTTGTGGCTTGGGAATATCTATTTCGTCATCAGTTTCATCGTCCGAATACTCCTTTAACATAGGCTTTACTGACTCTTTTGGTGCCTTGTCTCCTACTGAGGTTGGAATCTTATCGTCTTTCAATTGTGAAAGCGAATCAATCGGTTTAACTATCTTGGTATCCTCTGTTGTTATACTAGTGCTTGCTAACTTAATTGTTGTTTGAACTGTTGTTGAACTTTCTTCTGCCTTGAAGGAAATAACATCTCTGGCCTTTTCGTCAGGGATAGTAGTGAAGGGTGTCACTGATGGAGTTGCTTCCCTAAAAATCTTGTCTTGTGGCTTGGATAAATCTATTTCGTCATCAGTTTCATGGTCCGAATATTCTTTAAGACTGGGCTTATCAGTCTCAACGACCGACTTGGAACTGTCGTCTGGTTTAGCTAGGACCTTTTCGTCTTTCTTCTCAGGCGACTTTGGTTTTTCCTCAGAATGGAGAGGAGACATAACCCCACCACCTGTAACACCAGTTACCAAAGAAGTTGGATGGCTAATAGGCTTGTCTTGTGGCTTGGGAATATCTATTTCGTCATCAGTTTCATCGTCCGAATACTCCTTTAACATAGGCTTTACTGACTCTTTTGGTGCCTTGTCTCCTACTGAGGTTGGAATCTTATCGTCTTTCAATTGTGAAAGCGAATCAATCGGTTTAACTATCTTGGTATCCTCTGTTGTTATACTAGTGCTTGCTAACTTAATTGTTGTTTGAACTGTTGTTGAACTTTCTTCTGCCTTGAAGGAAATAACATCTCTGGCCTTTTCGTCAGGGATAGTAGTGAAGGGTGTCACTGATGGAGTTGCTTCCCTAAAAATCTTGTCTTGCGGCTTGGATAAATCTATTTCGTCATCAGTTTCATGGTCCGAATATTCTTTAAGACTGGGCTTATCAGTCTCAACGACCGACTTGGAACTGTCGTCTGGTTTAGCTAGGACCTTTTCGTCTTTCTTCTCAGGCGACTTTGGTTTTTCCTCAGAATGGAGAGGAGACATAACCCCACCACCTGTAACACCAGTTACCAAAGAAGTTGGATGGCTAATAGGCTTGTCCTGTGGCTTGGGAATATCTATTTCGTCATCAGTTTCATCGTCCGAATATTCTTTAGGACTGGGCTTATCAGTCTCAACGACCGACTTGGAACTGTCGTCTGGTTTAGCTAGGACCTTTTCGTCTTTCTTCTCAGGCGACTTTGGTTTTTCTTCAGGATGGAGAGGAGATTTAACCCCACCACCTGTAACACCAGTTACCAAAGAAGTTGGGTGGCTAATAGGCTTGTCTTGTGGCTTGGGAATATCTATTTCGTCATCAGTTTCATCGTCCGAATACTCCTTTAACATAGGCTTTTCTGACTCTTTTGGTGCCTTGTCTCCTACTGAGGTTGGAATCTTATCGTCTTTCAATTGTGAAAGCGAATCAATCGGTTTAACTATCTTGGTATCCTCTGTTGTTATACTAGTGCTTGCTAACTTAATTGTTGTTTGAACTGTTGTTGAACTTTCTTCTGCCTTGAAGGAAATAACATCTCTGGCCTTTTCGTCAGGGATAGTAGTGAAGGGTGTCACTGATGGAGTTGCTTCCCTAAAAATCTTGTCTTGCGGCTTGGATAAATCTATTTCGTCATCAGTTTCATGGTCCGAATATTCTTTAAGACTGGGCTTATCAGTCTCAACGACCGACTTGGAACTGTCGTCTGGTTTAGCTAGGACCTTTTCGTCTTTCTTCTCAGGCGACTTTGGTTTTTCCTCAGAATGGAGAGGAGACATAACCCCACCACCTGTAACACCAGTTACCAAAGAAGTTGGATGGCTAATAGGCTTGTCCTGTGGCTTGGGAATATCTATTTCGTCATCAGTTTCATCGTCCGAATATTCTTTAGGACTGAGCTTATCAGTCTTAACGACCGACTTGGAACTGTCGTCTGGTTTAGCTAGGACCTTTTCGTCCTTCTTCTCAGGCGACTTTGGTTTTTCCTCAGGATGAAGAGGAGATTTAACCCCACCACCTGTAACACCAGTTACCAAAGAAGTTGGATGGCTAATAGGCTTGTCTTGTGGCTTGGGAATATCTATTTCGTCATCAGTTTCATCGTCCGAATACTCCTTTAACATAGGCTTTACTGACTCTTTTGGTGCCTTGTCTCCTACTGAGGTTGGAATCTTATCGTCTTTCAATTGTGAAAGCGAATCAATCGGTTTAACTATCTTGGTATCCTCTGTTGTTATACTAGTGCTTGCTAACTTAATAGTTGTTTGAACTGTTGTTGAACTTTCTTCGGCCTTGAAGGAAATAACATCTCTGGCCTTTACGTCAGGGATAGTAGTGAAGGGTGTCACTGATGGAGTTGCTTCCCTAAAAATCTTGTCTTGCGGCTTGGATAAATCTATTTCGTCATCGGTTTCATCGTCCGAATATTCTTTAGGACTGGTCTTATCAGTCTTAACGACCGACTTGGAACTGTCGTCTGGTTTAGCTAGGACCTTTTCGTCCTTCTTCTCAGGCGACTTTGGTTTTTCCTCAGGATGAAGAGGAGATTTAACCCCACCACCTGTAACACCAGTTACCAAAGAAGTTGGATGGCTAATAGGCTTGTCTTGTGGCTTGGGAATATTTATTTCGTCATCAGTTTCATCGTCCGAATACTCCTTTAACATAGGCTTTACTGACTCTTTTGGTGCCTTGTCTCCTACTGAGGTTGGAATCTTATCGTCTTTCAATTGTGAAAGCGAATCAATCGGTTTAACTATCTTGGTATCCTCTGTTGTTATACTAGTGCTTGCTAACTTAATTGTTGTTTGAACTGTTGTTGAACTTTCTTCTGCCTTGAAGGAAATAACATCTCTGGCCTTTACGTCAGGGATAGTAGTGAAGGGTGTCACTGATGGAGTTGCTTCCCTAAAAATCTTGTCTTGTGGCTTGGGAATATCTATTTCGTCATCAGTTTCATCGTCCGAATATTCTTTAGGACTGGGCTTATCAGTCTCAACGACCGACTTGGAACTGTCGTCTGGTTTAGCTAGGACCTTTTCGTCTTTCTTCTCAGGCGACTTTGGTTTTTCCTCAGAATGGAGAGGAGACATAACCGCACCACCTGTAACACCAGTTACCAAAGAAGTTGGGTGGCTAATAGGCTTGTCTTGTGGCTTGGGAATATCTAATTCGTCATCAGTTTCATCGTCCGAATATTCTTTAGGACTGGGCTTATCAGTCTCAACGACCGACTTGGAACTGTCGTCTGGTTTAGCTAGGACCTTTTCGTCTTTCTTCTCAGGCGACTTTGGTTTTTCTTCAGGATGGAGAGGAGATTTAACCCCACCACCTGTAACACCAGTTACCAAAGAAGTTGGATGGCTAATAGGCTTGTCTTGTGGCTTGGGAATATCTATTTCGTCATCAGTTTCATCGTCCGAATACTCCTTTAACATAGGCTTCACTGACTCTTTTGGTGCCTTGTCTCCTACTGAGGTTGGAATCTTATCGACTTTCAATTGTGAAAGCGAATCAATCGGTTTAACTATCTTGGTATCCTCTGTTGTTATACTAGTGCTTGCTAACTTAATAGTTGTTTGAACTGTTGTTGAACTTTCTTCTGCCTTGAAGGAAATAACATCTCTGGCCTTTACGTCAGGGATAGTAGTGAAGGGTGTCACTGATGGAGTTGCTTCCCTAAAAATCTTGTCTTGCGGCTTGGATAAATCTATTTCGTCATCGGTTTCATCGTCCGAATATTCTTTAGGACTGGTCTTATCAGTCTTAACGACCGACTTGGAACTGTCGTCTGGTTTAGCTAGGACCTTTTCGTCCTTCTTCTCAGGCGACTTTGGTTTTTCCTCAGGATGAAGAGGAGATTTAACCCCACCACCTGTAACACCAGTTACCAAAGAAGTTGGATGGCTAATAGGCTTGTCTTGTGGCTTGGGAATATCTATTTCGTCATCAGTTTCATCGTCCGAATATTCTTTAGGACTGGTCTTATCAGTCTTAACGACCGACTTGGAACTGTCGTCTGGTTTAGCTAGGACCTTTTCGTCCTTCTTCTCAGGCGACTTTGGTTTTTCCTCTGAATGGAGAGGAGACATAACCCCACCACCTGTAACACCAGTTACCAAAGAAGTTGGATGGCTAATAGGCTTGTCTTGTGGCTTGGGAATATCTATTTCGTCATCAGTTTCATCGTCCGAATATTCTTTAGGACTGGGCTTATCAGTCTCAACGACCGACTTGGAACTGTCGTCTGGTTTAGCTAGGACATTTTCGTCTTTCTTCTCAGGCGACTTTGGTTTTTCCTCAGAATGGAGAGGAGATTTAACCCCACCACCTGTAACACCAGTTACCAAAGAAGTTGGATGGCTAATAGGCTTGTCTTGTGGCTTGGGAATATCTATTTCGTCATCAGTTTCATCGTCCGAATATTCTTTAGGACTGGGCTTATCAGTCTCAACGACCGACTTGGAACTGTCGTCTGGTTTAGCTAGGACCTTTTCGTCTTTCTTCTCAGGCGACTTTGGTTTTTCTTCAGGATGGAGAGGAGATTTAACCCCACCACCTGTAACACCAGTTACCAAAGATGTTGGATGGCTAATAATAGGCTTGTCTTGTGGCTTGGGAAAATCTATTTCGTCATCGGTTTCATCGTCCGAATATTCTTTAGTACTGGGCTTATCAGTCTCAAAGACCGACTTGGAACTGTCGTCTGGTTTAGCTAGGACCTTTTCGTCTTTCCTCTCAGGCGACTTTGTTTTTTCTTCTAGATGGAGTGGAGACTTATCTCCACTAGCTGTTACAGAAGATATTGTTTCAGTGGAGTGAATGCAGTCTGTTTTTCCCCCGGATTGTTTTTTAAGAGTGGCTCCTGATTTGCTAAACATCTCACCTTGACTATCGTTTGCCGTTGGAAATTTGGTTATATCTCTTTTTTCAGTACTCTTGGTGATCTTGGTTGTATCAATAAAAGATGACTGTTCAATTTTTGATAAGAGCTGAAGCTTGCATTTTTTGTTTAAAGTGTCCAGTTCCTCGTCGCTTTCACTTTCAATTGGTTCCTTACCTAAATAAGATTTCCCTTCAGGTGGAAATTTATATGTCATTGTAACAAGTTCAGAGGTCAAGCTTATTTGTGTTTGAAGCTCATCTAAATTATCCTGAGTGGGAAACTTAATTTTGTCAGGATTTTGGTTATCTGCTTGTGCTGTCTTGTGCACGAGTTTATCTAATTTTGATTTAAATTCACTAGATTCGTGGACGATTTTCTTTGTATCAGCAATGTCAGTCTTCGAAATGGAATGTAATCGTTCGAGGGTGTGTGAAATTTTTGGAAATTCTACGAATTTTGTATCCAAATTCGTTTCTATTGGAAATTCTTGTGTATCACAATCTTTTAAAAATCTAATTTGACCTTTTTCAATCGCAGCTACTTCTTCATTTAAACTACCCTTGGCAGTAAAATCCTGAATACTTTCTGTAATAGCGAACTTCCCTGACTCGCACTCTAGGAACTTGGCAGTTGTCGACTTTACATTTTTAATAGATGGCATAGTTGTTGGGTCTTCTTGCCTTTCAAAGACCTTTGCCATATCTGAGATTGTGCGCTTTGAGCATTTCTTTTCGCATACATCTTCTAGGTTTTCAGTACTACTGCTTGCCTTGTTCAATGCAAAAATGGGCGACTGTACCTTTTGTTCTGGTACGCACTTAGAGCCTAAACCATCTAAAATCAGATCGGCGTCGGTTAAAATCTGCTGCTCTAAGGACGAAACATCAACCTTACGGTCTGGGGTTGTGCGCTTGCGTGGACTGAAAGGTTTGGCCTCTAAGTTAGCCGCAGGATATTTACGTTCAATGTCCTGCACAACTTCCTTAACCTTTGGTAACGCCTCAATGACATCCCTATCTCCTAAGTCTAAATGCCTTTCAATTGTCTCAGTAAAAACCCTTTCAGGTACCTGGTCTACTTGCCTATTTAAATCTATTACCTGTTCAGTTAAAGTCTTTTCCGTTTCACATAAGTCTTCAGCTACCACAAAGGACTTGCGCTTCTCACAAACTTTTTCACAAACCTCTTCATCAATCTCTTTAAGGCCAAGAGACATGGCCTCGATGGGTGAAATTCTTACAACCTCAGAGGGTGGTTCACATTTTAATATCTTTTCCAGGGCCAAATCTGCTGGCGTTAGTATTTGTTTTTCTAGTTCTACTACATTGGGTTCCTTGTCATCTTCATGGGGCTTGCGTTTTTGCACGGTAAACGGAATGGCCGACACCACTGTGCTGCAGATCTTATCCTCCATACTCTGCACCACCTCTCGCACCACTGGCACATTGTCGCCTATATATTTGGGTGTCACAGCGGATGACTTGCCCACTGACTCCAATGATTCTGTGCTGCAACTGCTCTCCAAACGCATGATCTTGCGTCTGACATCGCCACAGCCCATAATTTGTTCTAAATACTCCCTATCACTGGCGGTCTTCTCTGCCTCTGTTTTTGCATCTACAACTACTGCGGACTGCTCCTTCAGATCCTTGTGTTTTTGCTGATCTTGCCCAGGAATAGTCAAATCTACTTTGGTGCGATCTATTTGTGCTGTCATGGTCGTCGTTGTTGTCATCTTCGGTGTTTGACTACTTGTACTCATTTCTGTAAATGAGGTAGTGTCTTGTGAGTACAATTTCTGAATATCGGGGGGAGCTACCACACTATGGAGCAGCTTATCAGGTTCATCTGTTCTTGTAAAGGTTTCGGATTTTACATTATGAACACTGAAGTGCTCTGTTTGAGGCATTCCGGGGATGGCGAATTGGGGTTTGGTTGGGAGAGTAAAGTAGAGTAAAAACAAGCAATATAAACACAATTAACACCAATTTCGATTAAACCATATTTTCATTTTTATGGTGGATTAGTCTATGTACAGAGTGCAATCAAGTTGCCGACATATATACACACCTTCATAGAGGCTGGTATACATGGGTATATTCTTGCTACAAGCTTTACGCCAAAAACCCAGCAGCAGGCACAAACATGCACTTAATGCTTATGCTTTAGTACTTTGTTGAGAAGCGCAATTAAAATTTCTGTATCGCAATTAACAGATGCCAAATTCCAGATGGAGCTTAGCTGAACCGACCCAACATGAACTGGGATTGAGATAAGCTTAGCTTCATTCAGGCACATACGTTTAGATGCTGCATATGAGGTCGTGGATAATTGGGTCCATTTCTGCTTGTTTGGATGCTGCACAAGATTCAAGGCTTCGAGTAAAATTCAAGAGCTGATCTTAGCGAATTACGTTTGCATGTTTTTGATTTGCAAATATTTAAGCAATGTTTATGTTGATTATGAAATCAAAAAGCAAAATTATCTAGTATTGCAAGATTTGGATCAAGCCACGACATCATATGTCACATACTCGTATATTTAATGAGCTCTATAAACAATCAATTACATTTAAAAAGCGCGCTGGGTTGGTGGGTCTGGGTGCAAATAAATCAAATGTTGATTATACAGTGAGGCTATTACAATTGTGGCTGTTATAAAATTCGCAAATAATGACAAAAGAGTACGAATACGAGTTGTTTATGCTGCATAGGAGTACTACAGTGAGATCTGGTTATGACTCGACTTAACATTCAGGTACAGTACACTATTATCGATATATATTTATGGTAAGTATATGCTTTTTCGTTAAGGTTTGATAAAGTTACGAAAAGCAACAGAACACATAATTATTTGCGAAAAACAAATCAAACATAAACATTGCAAACTGAAGGCCATGGTGGTTCACTGGAGTGTTCTTCGATAAATCCTCATATGGAGATCAATAGCCGGGTGGAGGACGTCCAGCTCCTTGCTGATCCCAATATGGGTGAGGTTTCAATTTGGGTTTTATTTTTACAATTTCGGAAATCCAAAAGTATGCCAAAAGTGTTTATCTTAATGAAAAAAATCTTAGTAATTGCTAAACGAATGTTAATATATGTAGTATTGCATATTTGGCTTAGCTATAGATATATTCTATAGGCCGATTGAGTACGAGTATAGTAAACAAGGTTATTACATAGGTTAAACACAAATCGAATTATTTAAATTGTAGCTTGCAGTAGTTCATTGAAAAACATAAACTCAATTGCTTAAATATTTGTAATTGCAAACGTAATTATTATACCATGATAGTTGAGAGGACAACAATGAGACAGACCTATCAGAAAACGATACCCATCATAGATGTATAGACATAGGACCTGAAGCTGTGGCAACTTTTCAAATTGATTGTAATTATACATGAGAACTTACCATTAAAATACAATAGACTTAATGTTACTTTAGAGTATTGTTAAGTTTATGAGAATAGTTTATTCCGTTTCGCATTGAATGAATCACAATCACAAATCAGCACAATTTTTCTTTTTAATATTTTTCAAATAACTCCAATCCAATTCAATATGTTACTCTGTTTAAATTCTGAATCGCGCGTACTTGGGAAATTCAAATTCGTGACTAAATCTGCCCGAAATGCGCGGCTATCGCTGTACTGCAAGAATGCCAGAGGCAAATTAAATTAAGTATACGCCACCGTGCGGGTTTTGCCAGCTTTTTGCCCCCGCGCCCTATGACATAAGGGCGCTAGTCTCAGTTTTTCACCACCCTGCGGTGGATTGGATAGGCTATACTTATATAAGGAACCACACGGAAAATACTATTAACTGTGGATGCCTTTCGAGGGCTAATGGACTAATAGGCTTTCTTCGGTCAACAGGAAAATATCCGCGATTGGAGAGCGTTTGGGGAAAAAGTTAAAGTTGCTAACGAATATCGATCCGTGATTCGATCTATCTATTGAATGCCCCACTGGCAATGACACCACCGAATGTTATGCATTCACTGCGCAGAACGGCGCCAGACAAACAATTAGCCATGTTTCTGCGACCTTTCGTCAGTGTTAACGTAATTGGATTATCGGGAAACTTAGCTACATTTGCTTTGGTACAAGTATCTGCGTGATTTCGTGGCCATATTCATTCATTGCGCTTCAGTTTGTTGTTTGTTATCTTAGGATTGGGATATCCCTTTTAATTTTCGATTTATGGCACTCTTACTGCCGCACTTATAGACTTTTTTAATTAAGATACACACAGTAGCAGTTTGCCAGTCGTTTTTTTTTTACAAATACAATTAACTAACTAACGGTTTTTAGATCGCAATCGTTTAATGGTTGAATGGTACTTTGCATACAAAAAGCCTTTTGACTTAAATCAAGATGGAATGTAGAGGAACAGAGAAGAGTAGTACCGAAATGGGATAAAACAGAAAAATATTTCAAGGAACACTACGGAATGTGGCAAAACTGTAAATGAAAAGATTCAAATGAAAAGAAGGGGTGTATAAAAATTATGGTAACAGACTTATATTCTTTTACCGAAAAAGGCAAAAATAAAAAATATATAAAGTAAGTTTACATAACAATTACAAATTGCATAGAAATTGAGCATAGAGGCAGCCACCCATTTCAGGACTTGCACTTACCAATTTTGGTAATGGCAGAAACGCGTTCGAGGGTCGACTCTGTAGTTGTGTGCAGGGTGGTCACAGTGTCGGCCAGGTAATCTATTTTCAAATTGTTGTATATATCGAAGCATTAGTGTTACCAACACACCAACTTACCACGCTCCAAGCTGATCAGTTCTGGCTCTTCGTTCTGCTTGTCGGTTTTGTTGTCACTCGGTGTTGGTGGAGGAGTCTGGGAATGTGGGATTTCGCTCTCTGCATCGAAAAAATAGGTAAGACAAGATATTAACTTAAAGAAAACTCTGGGCAACGTACCAATTTTCTTGAGCTCATCACTTATTTCAATCACTCCCACACTCATCTTCTTGGTGATTGTTTCGCCCACCGATTTGCAGAACTCGGCATCGGTCAGTGACTTTCGTGGCTCCATGGATACTGGTGCAGTGAGTCCCTGGTCCATCTTTGAGTCTCCTAACGGCATGGTGGCCTGTTTGCCGAAGGTGTCACTGTCATATTCGCTCGCCAGTTGCTGTGGCTCCTGTGTCACCACGCTGGTGGTTAGCTTGGGCGTATGGAACGGTGATGCTTCATCTCCAACCGGCGCTGCAGACTCAATACCATCGATCAGCTTATCCGTTGGCTTAACAATGTCTGAAGGCAGTTGTGTCTGCTGTTCCATAAGCAGGAAGTCCTCTGTAAGTTGTCGCTCATTCAGGGGCTTTTGCTGTTTTGGTAGCTCCACCATTTGCTCGGCGGACTTCATCACCTCTTCCACCAACGATTTGGCAGGCTCCGAGACCAGCTGGGTTTGTTGCTCCATGCTCAAGAAATCAGCGGTTAGTTGTCGCTCATTAAGAGGCTTCTTTTCAGCGGTCTTCACTGGCTCTGGTTCGATCAGAGGCTTTGTAGATTCGTCGAAAACGATTTTCCTGGGTTCCACTACAGGTATCTTACTCGCTGGGGGTGCTGGCTTCACTGTGACTATTGATTCTGGTTCCGAAGCACTTGTGGATGTCAAACTAGATTCAAGGGGCTTCTCAGCAGATTGTGGCATTCTCGGCAATTGGTTTTGTTGCTCCATGCTCAGGAAATCACGAGTGAGCTGGCGGGCATCGGCACTGGTGATCTGCTCCTCGATTTTGTGGAATGTTTCGATAACTTCAGCAACCTTTTGCGCCACCTTGTCCTCCTTGGGTTGAACTTGTGAGAGAGGTTTGTCCTCGATTTTAACTAGTTCCTCCACTTTGCTCGATATTTCCGAGGTCTTTTCAGATTTGGTGACCTTCTCCTCGATCTTGTGGAATGTGTCAAGCAGTTCGGTTACCTTTTCGGCGACTGTTTCGGACTTGGCGATAATTTCAGAGTGATCGACGAGTTGATCTTTGAGCTGCTCACCTCCCAGACCGGCGGTCATAATGGTGGCCGTAGAGGCCACAACATCATCCAATACTTTTGATTCCCGATCGACCTGCTTATCCACAGATTTCCTCGGCTCCACCTTGGGTATCTTGCTGGCTGCTGGCGATGGCTTGGGTTCGGCCGCCAGTTTCTCACCCTGGAGGAAGTCTTGAGTAATCTTACGTGCATCTACTTCGCTAACCTTCTGAGCTTCGGTTGGTATTGTCTTGACTGGTATCTTTGAGATTGGTTTTTCAACCTTAGTCTCAATGACCGATTCAGTTTCGGATTCAACTGTAGCACGTGGAGCTGCGGTAGGCTTCATCGAGTCATCGCTAGGCTTCCGCGTGAACTTTGGGATCTGTGTTTTGGGCTCACCGCCATGGAAGTCATATTTGACCTTCTTGGCTTCAAATTCAGCAATTGTCTCCTCAATACTTGAGCTCTCAATAATCTGGACAGTCTTCACTTGCTCCGCAGGCACGGCCTTTGAATCCTCTAGGTTTTTAATGGTCTCGCTAACCTTCGATGATTCGACAGACGGCTGTGTGGGCAGAAGGGGAGTAGCATCCACAGACTTGCTACTCTCAAAGGAGCTAATAATGTTTTCAACCTTTCTGCTGGCTATTTCGGTCACCTCGCTGATGACTTGTTGCACCTCCTTGAATGTTTCTTGTGGCACTGAAGCCAGAGGGCTGGTCTTCTCTTTGATCTCCTCAACGAACTTCTCATGAACTGTTGCGGTTGTGGAAGTTGCCGGGAGCTGGCTTCGCTTCTCAATCTCTAAGAAGTCTTCGGTAATGTCGCGGGCCTCTTGGCGGGTTATTGTCGTCACTCGGCTGAAGGTCACGCCATCCTTCTCCTTCTTTTCGGCAGCACTAATGTCCTGGACAATCTTGTCAGTCTGATCTGGTGACGATGGCTGGTCTTC
This sequence comes from Drosophila simulans, assembly GCF_016746395.2. Lineage (NCBI taxonomy): Eukaryota > Metazoa > Arthropoda > Insecta > Diptera > Drosophilidae > Drosophila > Drosophila simulans. The sequence goes on from NC_052522.2 coordinate 7,573,099, forward strand.
CTCCTCTGAGCTACGTCCGGATGTCTTGAACTTGTGCGTAAGTTCCTTGTCGAACTCGCTCTTGCTTACCTCGGTTGAGTCCATCTTGCCCATCTTCATCTTAATGACTTGGTCGGGAACAGTTGTTGTCTTGATAATCACGTTATCGGCAGGCAGTTGCATCAGAATTTCGGATTCATGATGAGCCTTCTTGTCCTCGATTAGACTCTTACGCTTGATTTCGGTTATTTCGCGGGTGATCTCTTTTTTCTGAGTGGAGGCAGGAATTGATCGTTCGATGGACAGACGCTTAACAATCTTTTCCCGCCGTTCGGCAACTGTTCGCTTGGCAGCTTCTTCATCAGACTCCGATTCCTCGACCTCCTTCTCCTCGGCAGAGTATTTGACTTCTTCGCGTTCGTTAATTTGCTGGATTCGCTTGCCTGAGGGGAGAACTTAAAGGGTTATTCCAAACACGTTTGACACTATGGGTTAAAAGCATGCAAAGCAAGCGATCAACATGCACATTTTTAACACATTTCAATTCATACTTACTTTCCCGGCGAACCAGTTCCTCCACGGACTCCGAGTTCTTCATAAGGTCCGCCTCGTCGAATTCACGCGAATGCGATAGTCGTCCACTCTTGCACTTTTTCATGATGTCGTCTCGTCCAATGTTTTTGAGAGCCGTTTCCAGCGAAAGAATATCGTAGTTAGGTTTGTCCTTATACAGGCGAATCATGCTCTGCGCCTGCCTGGCAATGCTATCTGTGTTTTGGTTGATGATCTCATCGATCTCCTCCCCATTGATGCCAATCTCTGGGGCCAGCTGAATCCAATCCTTACCCAACAGGTTGGATAGATCGACGATGCGGATGTCGCCAATGTAATGGTCATTTTGATGCTTGCTCAAGCTAAACATTGAGGTCCTGTAGGCGGAGGTGACGCGGTCCGAAAAGGCGGTCGTGGAATCGGGAATTACAGCCTCCGGAAGAACGATGTTCAGGATGCAGATGGGCTGTTGCGGTGGCTCGCCCTTGGCCACCTTCGGTTCCTTCATGAACAAAGTGCGTCCAACAATGTCGGCATGTTGATCCTTGACTCGTACTGTGAACGGTAGGCGGTTCTCTCGGAAGGCCTTGAATTGCACCTGGAGCTGGTCGCCAGATTTGGTCACTGGAACCAGATTGCCAGCCATCTCGATGTACTGCGGCTTGCCCTCGAGGACCTCGACATCACGGCTCTTGGCCACTTCCGTGTAGAGCTCATGCTTCTCCAGAGTTTTGTCCTCACGATCGTCGGTCATGCAAAAGACCCGGAGTCTAGCTTCGAATGGTTCAACCTTCTTGGCGAATACCACAAACTTGGCAATAAACGGCACATGGATGACTTCCCTGTGTTTAAAGATTCAGAAATTTAGCAAGGAACTACTTAAGGTCCAGAGCAGCAAACACTAACTTGTACAGTTCAGTGGCCATTTTGGTGGCATCCGAAATGTTGCGGCAATCCATCAGCCAGAAACGAGCTGATACTGTGGTCGTAAAGGAGACGCAGTCATTGACAAATGTCAAGGGCGTGGAACCGGTGACATCTTCCCATTGAGCACGAGATGGTCCGCCTGGCGATGGATTAGTTAGATGGAATACGGAAACGTTCAATTGCAGGTCTCACGCCTTGGAAAATGGGGTTTACGCATAGACTACATATATGTATGTAAAAACTCTTGAAAATCTCTACTGTTGTCTCATTAGCAGATAAATATTGAATTAATTCCAAAATTGTTGAACTAATTTCTCAAACGAAACCATAAACTCAACACAAAAACGTTTTCAGAGAGAATTACGATTGTGTGTTAATTACAAAGCAATTAGATGGAATAGGAGTAGTATTGAAAAGTATTATTGTATATAGTTTATGGTATAGTATTAAAATCGTATTTAGCGATAAGTATTAGATATAGTATTTAGTATTTTGTGGTTATCTATGGCATGGCATGAGTGTAATGATATAGGTAGAGTCTGTTGAATGTCAAAAGAAGAGTGTAGTGTGTGTGGGGTGTGTGAGTTTATGAGGCACTTTGATTTCAAGCATATATTTGGTTAATTTGTTAGGGCTGTAGCATTTACAGAGGTACGAGTACTAGGGTACTTGTTGCGCTTACGTTGAAGCCGTTTCGAAACAACATGCTTAATACTTTGGAAAAAACTAATTTTTGGCTTCCTTTGAATGGAAAATAAGTGAGCGTGTCACGTGTTACTTGTTGTAAATGTGTTCAAATCAACAAAAGATCCAACGAAATGGAATCAAATCATTATACAAATTATAGTAACCGAAACGTAATTGAATAGGAATGTATAAAAGAATCGTCAACTTATTGATATTTATTTTATATGTTTATATTTGTATGGTACATTAACAAAACACCGTTTGTTATATGATATTATTGAGCTTGCCACAGCGATCGCTTGACTTTAGTTTCTTTCTCAATAGTTGACACTTATTCGGTTTCAGAAAAGTTCTCTTTGGTGCCACAAACAGTAGAAATTCGAAATTGATCATTCTTAATTATTTGATTTTTCATCTTAAAACAAGAAACAATGTACATAATAGTTCTGCTTTCTTTGAAACGAAATAATATCAACCAACACAAACTGTTAACGTTCAATAAACAACGGATAAACAATCTACAATCAGGTGCACGGCATTCCAACCGAAAATATTAACCAAAATTTAAACGTAAAGCTTGAGAACCTTAACAAGTATGATATGTTAGAATGGAATAAGGATAAGAATCGAATCGGTAACTGAATAACTGAATAAATCAAATTAATCTGGCACGATCTGGTGGCCTTGCTTTAAGTACGGTTTCAATGGCCCAAAGAGCAACTTTAGTTGGCGTTTAGTTTAGCTTACAAAACCTACAAACTCTTTAATGAAATTGTGCAGTTTAGTTATATATTTGGCAACAAACCGCGTGCAGTCAGAAAATCGCTTGGGTAATTCATATTATTGTATGTTAGAGGGAGAGAGGTTAGACAGAGAGAAAGAGAAGGCGGCAAAGACGTTTGCATGACAAGCTTAAGGTTCGAAAAAGTAAATTGGAAAGTTTGCTTACTTCAAAAACTAAGCCGCTTTGAGCTGAAAGCGTTTTCTTGGCTGAGAGAACATTGCCGATCGAGTGGGGCCTTGAAAAGACCCCACCAAACAGAAAGTTAACCCTGAGCATCTGGTATAGTAAACCCAAAGACGCAGCGCAACCCGAATTTAAGCGAATAACTCAAGGAAACTCAAGGAAATCAATGGGGGCAACTTAAAACAAAGAACTCAAGGGAACGGAGTAAGAACTTAAGGACTTAAGGCATAGAAGTTGAAAAATAAATTGTTTGAAATATTTGCAATAGTTTCTTAACAAGAGAATTTATCATAAATAAAATATGCAGAATTTTCAAATTTTCTTTTGTCAAATTTGCTTCTTGGATTTGGTTGTATGCCTTATTTTGCAACACAATAATATTGCTATTCTTAAAATTTTATTTGGTTTTGTTTGGCATAGAACGAAACAACTAAATATGAACAAATAACGATTTTATTTTGTAAACAGTTTCAATTTGAAACTTCATACATGTTTGTGAATTTCTGAATTTTTGTATTATTTATTTTAGTATTTGTGACGTTTGAGTCAGTTTTAGTTACCTTTTAGAGACCTTTTCCGAAACACACCTTCAATGGATTGAGAAAACAGAACGGAATGCGTGCACACGTATGCAATGACGCATTAGTACGAAATTATAGAACAATTAAATAGGTTTTCAATCAAGAATTGAATCGAAGTTTGTTTTGTTTGGGTTTGTTTTTGCTCAACACGAAATCGAAATTGAAATACGAATCGAAATCATCGAAAATCATCAGAACGAACTAAAGCGATACAAAAAACGCAAATCGAACAAAGGGTAACGGAACGAACACCGTTTGGCACAATGAGAGGACACACTGAACATGACACTGATCTGGGTTGGGATCGAGCTGAAGTACGAGATATATGTTGTTGGTGTGGAGTATCTGTATCTGTTTCTGTAGCTGTATCTTTTTCTGTTTCTGTATGCATCTGTGTGGGTGTGTCGTTGATGTATGAGCGTATGGTGGCGAATGCTCTACAACTGACTAGGTTTCAAAGGAGTTACGATTACGATACGATACGATACGATGCGGGCTACTGCCGGAACAACCCGTTCGAACAACTTATGTTTACGCATCTACAACACAGACACAAGCACAATGTTTGAGTTTGAATCGGATGGGACCTACGAACGAATGTTTCTCAATTCAATGCTTCAATTCAATCTCATTCTCATAATGGTTATCATAATAAATTTAATTCGGGAGAGTTCCCAGAGTCGTTTTTCTTTGGATTTAGATGGCAATTTCCACTGTACAGGTGTTGGATATAGTATATATGGCATGTATGGTATATATAAAGTACTACGGCTTAGCACATGAGATACTTGTATTCTAAATGTTATAGACAACCAAAACGAATAACGGAAGCACGTACTAAACTCAACTCAACGAAAGCATAAGATATAGTTACACTCAAGAAATCATAAACAGGAATGAAGTAAATGAAGGCCTGAGACAGAGTTATATATAGAGATAGATAGAGAGAGAGAGAGAGATAGGATGTGGAAGATATCGGGGGCTTCAAGGAGGATCATTAATACTCAAAAAACATCAACTAACGTAATGGAAATGTAAGTGGATATACTTCGTAATAGTCGTAATGGTAATTGGTAATTGGTAATTGGTAATCGGTAATGGGTAATAATAACTGCTTGGATCACATCGTACAAACAACACAAAAGACCGGCACATAGCTGGCGGATCGGTAATGGATCGGCTTCAACTTACCTGTGATGGAGCATAGCAGACGCAGGGTGGGCGTATTGCCCGAATACTGGTTGATCATACCCTGGCTGTGAGCCTTGGGTGCGGGCATGCTGAGTGTGATGGCCTTGTGGAATTTACGGCGACGCGGCTCGACCGTAACAATTGGGGATACGGCCACGCCGCGACCCAAAAGCTTCGCCGTGAGATCGGGATCGACCGGTTGGGCCTAGAACGAGTGTAACGGATTCGATTGGCACTATAGACAAAAATCGATTTCGATCGGCCACGCTTATACACACAATACACACTGGCATGAGATGAACGGAAAAGTAGTAAACTTAATGAAAATTGACAAACGAAAATATTGTATACGAAATATGCGCTTCTTGTTTGTCGTAAGGCAACGAATAATAAAATAATATGAAATGAGTCTTTTGGGCTAAATGGTGAACATTATCAATTCGATTCGACACATTGGGTTTTAGGTTTTTTGGTTTTTGTACAATGCTTTTAAGATGTTTATGCATATTGTTTTCATGGTTGTTGTTGTATTGAGCAATTGCATGTTTTAGTTAAATTACAGCATAAGTTAACTACAAACGATAACAATGTTCGAGCCCATTTATGTCCCAATAAATTTAGTTATCAAAAAAACTCTGTCTACAACTGAAGGGGCTAGAAAGTAAACTAAGAACTTTATACAATGTACAGAACGAAAAGAAATAATACTATTGAAAATGTTGAAAATTTACAGATATCAGTTAAATGCAAATAAAACGTGCGAAAATTTAAACTCATGAGTGGGGCCATTATAAAATCGTTTTTTGCTTACGGCATGGCTAAAATGTTACAACTTCGTTAGGCACTTCAAACCGGACCCAATTGTAACTCTCTAAGTATTTTCACCTCTTATCTTTTCTTTTTTTTTGAAAAAGCAATTGAATGAAAAGTAATCAAATGAAACGTAATTAAAACATTTTCATTGGCATAAAGTTTTTGTCGAACTAAATTTATTGGGTAGTACTGCATTTCAGAGAACTTGTAAGTATAATCTTATGCATAAGTAGATAATAATCATAAATAATGTATGAGTAGCTAAGAGTAGTTAGCATATAAGTAAATGTATCATAATATTCGATATATGTTTTTCATATGTCTTATCAAGTTGGACAATTTTTTGTTGCTCTTGCTGTTAATAAGCTAGCCGAAAATCTGCGATTTGACAGACTTGGCTTGATCCATGATCAAATTCAATCGCTTCATTTATAATTGTATTATTGTATGTCACTGTTTTGCAAAGCATTCGTGATTAGGATAGCATGAGGATACCGATTCCACAATGGCTCCATTAGCTTAGTGCAGTTAAGTTATTAAAGTGTGTCTCAATATAATCAAACAAAGTGCACATATTTCATACGAGTAATAACATTTGGAAACGTTACCCCCAAAGATCGGTTACAGTGGTTTTAGTTTGGGAAATTGCTACCAATACTACCACTATAATCGAACTTTGGTCAGTTAGATCTACCATAATTCACTACACAGGATTTCGGGCGGGTTAACATAGATGGTTACAGTAACTGGATATAGGAGTACTGGTTATAAATGCTCATTTTCATTTTGGAAAACCTTCTTTGCATTATGTTTTGATATTTTTTCTTTTTGGGAAGTTGAAGATTAAATGCTCGAGTATATATGCTGACCGATAACGTAATTGGTTTGGACTTTTACTATTTTTCCGTTTAAGCGTAGAATATGAATGCCCTGGCTGATTTACCAGATGAGCGAGAAGCGCTTCTTCTTGGGCACATGATTGACGCTTATTTTACGCAATTTCTCAGGCGCGACGCCCTTGCGCGGTTTAAAGAGGTTTACCTGTAAGCCAACTTTGATCTTCTTGGTGAGGGCTCCCTGTGGGAAGACGGCCTGCACCTGTGGCACCACGGTGCTGGACACCATGCCGCCCTCCGGTCCAATGGCATGGACCTCCTGGCGTATGCGCGATACGACGGCGAAGTACTGGGGGAAGTCGTAGGTGACAAAGCGGCAGACATGGTTGCCAGCCTGCTCCTCCAGTTGGGCAATCTCTGTGGCGAACAGTTTGGGTTATAGACCAGGTGGGACTCCAACAAACCCCATTCTCACTCACCCTCTGGTTCAAAGCACTGCTGCAGGACATCGTGTATGATCTCCTCGGAGTTATCGATGGTGTGCTCCCGCCAGGTTTCTCCATTGTCCGATCGCAGTATGATGATCTCGCGCTCCTTGCCACGCAGCGATGCAAAGTGCGGCACCTCCATGACCACTGGCCCAATAAACTTGGTGGAGCAAGGACCCAGTTCCAGGACACGACTGGCCAAAGCCTCGCCCTCCATCAACTGGGGCGGATGCATGGTACGCTGCGGCTTCACATAACGACAGGTTACCCTGGTTGGCTGGCAAGTTGACCTCGAAGGGATGATCATGCGAACGCCACTGTGCCGACAGCCACGCATTGCTCCTCCACGGGCATCCACCAGAAAGGACACCAAGAAGCTCTTCCAGCTTAACTTGCGACTGCAAAGTAATACGAAATTAGTAAGAGCATAATAGCATATCTTAAAAATGAAGAACTTTGAAACTTACCCCACATGCGGTGGCTCATCGTGACCATTGGCAATGTAAACTCCATCAACGGTGGCCTTGGGTGAACTGCCATAGACCTGGGTCTTGTGGGGACTGATAACCTCCTCTCCAATGGTGGGCGGAACTCCAGAGGCATACTCGGCGCTCTGGGTCATCCGGTTGGAGTCCATGCGCTCATCACGGGTCACATCGATGGGCAGCGAGTCGTCGCCTAGGGATTTCATTTCATCAACGGTCAAATAGCGGTATGGTTGATCTGATAGCATATTGTCTTCGCCTAGAGTTTTGATTCGATTTCGATGCGTTTCGAGGGCATTCCGCAGCATTTGCATTTTGTTTAAGCACAAGACAGTCCAATTGGCCATATAGCGTTGTAGTTGTTGTTGATATTATTATTTGTTGTTTTGGTGTCATTGGTTGTTGTTGTTGTTTAAGTGTTGGAATTGTTGGTTATTGGTTGGTATTTGTTGAATTGCAGATGAGAGCGCAGTGCATTGAAAATAGAAGAATGCAAATGAGTTTGATTTTAGTTACAAAATTTCGTTAGTTTTACATGCTTTACTTGGTAATCGGTAGAATAAATATAATATAATATAAGGGTGATATAAAGCTAGCATGACCATTATATAGGAGCATTATACATGGATACGATAATAGTGATGGTATAGATACGACACAGTGGAATACATTTCTCATGCCGCGATTAAAAGCAAATTATATATATTTTGTTCTTTTTACCCCACAGTCTGACATCCAACCGAAAAGTTACTGCGATTCACGGAAAGTATATATATGTTTTCAGTAAATTTTACTTTTGAAAAGTTATATGCTTTGTACTAGGATCTTTTTTAAATAGATTAAAAATCCATTTCCGACAAAAATATAAATCTATTGCCAATCAAAAAAAGGGACATTATAAGGGGTCTGTACTCCTTTTGCCCAATTACAACGTCAAGAAATAGTGTACATTTATACATTTCAGCTCCATATAAAGTGCCATGGGTATGCCAAAGTTTTATAGACAATTTATCAAGCCAATCACGATCCATCCAATTGCAGCCAATTAGTGCACTTGATAACGGCCAGCACTTAAGATATGAATACGAATACGAGTATACAAGTATACGGATACTGATACGGGATTTCCAAGTGGCCCTGGGCACTTACTGGAGACATAGTGCTTGTCGCCCTGGTAGTACGGCAGATAGATTGGCCCGAAGCCGTACTCGTAGCCAGCGTCCAGTTGCCAGTTAGTGTCACCTGACACACACACATGAAAGAGCGGGGATTCACTTAGGACTATCGTAAACTATGTAACTAATGGGTAGTGCTCAGTGTCTGGTGTGCTGGCTGACTAGCTGGGCAGTGATCTTGTGACCTTGTGGCTTATGGTTTACGGGTTAAGTGGATGCTAATGAGTATACGTACCGCCCTCTTCCTCGGAGTCGGACATGAAGGACTCGTGCATGGCCTCGGGAGCCACGACGCGATACTTCTCCTCGGCTTGGGCCGGAGCAGCAGCTGCTTCGTCCTCCTTGGTGATGGTTTTCAACGAGTCCAGGACACTTATGTAGCCCAGTTTGCGGGCAATGTGCAAAGGCGTCTGTCCATTGACCGTCTGGGCATTGGCATTGGCCTTGTGCTCCAGCAGGAGATTCACAATATGACAATGACCCTGCTGGGCGGTCTGATGGAGCGGAGTATAGCCAATCGAGGTGGCCGCATCCACATTGGCTCCATTCTGCAGCAAGAAACGCACCATGTTGGCCTGGCCGAAATGAGAGGCCACATGCAAAGGAGTGTAGCCTGCCTTGGTGGCCATGTCGATATTGGCGCCGTTTTTCTCCAGAATCTCGGCCACATTCACATTATCCTCCTGGGCACACAGATGCATGGGAGTTAGACCATTCTTGGCCGGATGATTGACGGCGGCCTTGTGCTCGATCAGCAGATTGGAGATCTCGGCATGACCCTCCTGGCTGCTCAAATGGAGTGGCGTAAATCCGGCCTTGCTCTCGGCATTGGCCAAAGCGCCATATTCCAATAGAGTAGTAGCTATGTCCATCTGGTTCTTCCTTGCGGCAATATGGAGCGGGGTATGTCCATTCTTGGCCGTGGCATGTGGACTTGCTCCCTTCTCCAGAAGCAACAAGGCAACCTGCTGGTTATTGTAGTGGCAAGCCACATGCAATGGGGTGACACCGTTCTTGCCCTGCGCATCCACATCCGCCTCCTTTTGGAGCAGCAACTGGGCAACCTTAATGTGTCCATATTTGGCCGTCAAGTGAAGTGGAGTGAATCCCTTCTTGGTGGCGGCATCCAAGGCGGCGCCGTTATCAATTAGTACAGCGGCCACCTAATGGAAAGTTACAAAAATTCACATAAATATTTCTCCCTCAGGACTAAATGTTAAAAATCAGATTTCCAAAATTGTTCTCAAAAAATCATAATACCAAAATACATAAAAAAAGAGTTGCAACATTTATTCGAAAACAAAACGGCAAAAAGAAACAACAACACAAGAGTTATAAAACAACTCATAATACCGATTCAAGTACAAAACTCAAAAAGCCATGAGGAAAACTTAAAATCAAATGAAAAACTCCTGATGGCGTATCCAAAACAGTTGCATCAGATAAACGGTGTCGATGTGGTCGGTGATCTTTTTCGCAATCAGATCTTTTACCTCATCCTGGCCCTCCTTGGCTGCGATGTGAAGTGCCGTGTACATGTCCTTGGTGGTTGCGTCCACTTGGGCGCCATGTTGCAGCAGGAGCATCACGATGTCCACATTACCCAGTCGCGAAGCGATGTGCAGCGGTGTCTGTTGCTCGCGGGCACGAGCGTCCACCTGGGCGCCATTGCGCAGCAGGATGCGAATGATGTCGGTCTGGAATTGAATAGGTTGAACCACAAGGAAAGTTATATAACTTCCTAAACAATACATAAAGCTGTATTTAAACACTACATTTCCGAAGGAGTATATTTTAGACCTTTTGCCGGCATGAACTCGTCGTGGGTTGTGTTCTTGGTGAATCGGATTCTCCCCCATTATTCACTCATGACTCACCTGGTTGGCTCTGGCGGCCAGATGGAGTGGCGTTTCACCGCGCACAGTGGGCACATCGGGACTGGCATCATGCTGCAGCAGATAGATGACAATGTTCATGCAGCCCATGAAGGCGGCTACATGTAGCGGAGTAAGTCCACTCTCTGTGGTGGCACTGATGCTGGCACCATGTCGCAAGAGCAACTCCACCACCTTCAAGCGGTTCTTCTTGCAAGCAATGTGCAGTGGAGTGAATCCATTCAAAGCCCTTGCATTGGCATCAGCATTTCGATCCAGTAGAAGCTTAGCCACCCTAACATGACCACAGTGAGCAGCCACATGCAGGGCAGTGAGATAGTCCACTGTCACCTCGTCGACGGGAGCACGATGGTACAAGAGGATGCGGGCGGCATCCACATGCTCACCCTGGGCGGCCATATGGAGGGGTGCCAAACCATTTTTGGTCTTGGCAGAGATTGGAGCTCCTCGTTCGAGTAGCATGTCCACTACTTGCTCATGACCAGAGCGTGCGGCGCAATGGAGCGGAGTAAGTCCGTCCCGGGTCTTTGCCTCGATGTTACCACCTTTCTCCAGAAGCAGGGAAACCATGTTGGTCTTGCCCCACTTTGCAGCCACATGCAGCGGACTAATGTTGTGCTTGGCCGAGTAGTTGACATCGGCGCCCTTCTGGATGAGTAGGTTGGCGATGTTTTGGTTACCATAATGGGAAGCAATGTGCAGCGGGGTGAAGCCCGACTTGGAAGTCACGTCCGGATTATGGTCATTCTGAAGAGCAGGAAGAGAATTAAAGTTAGATACAGTTTGTTGAAATTGAAAAACTCAGTTATTACATCGAGAAGCAGAGTCGCTGCCTTGACGTCGTCCTTTTTGGCGGCAATGTGCAGCGCAGGAAGCCTGACCTTTCCACGAGTATCACTCTCGAGGAGGACAGCAACGACTTTGTCATGACCCTGCTGCATGGCCACCGCCAGTGGGGTGAAGCCATCCTCGGTGGCCAGACTTTGGTTGGCTCCGTTGGACAAAAGGAGACGCACCACCGCATCGTGGTTCTCCTGGGCGGCCATGTAGAGTGGAGTGAATCCATTCTGGGATTGCACATTCACAGAGGCATTGTGCTCCAGCAGTAGCTTCACCACCTCCTCCTGTCCAGCCAATGAGGCGATGTGGAGGGCGGTGTTTCCCTTTTTGGTGGCACTATCCACAATCGCGCCCCTACGAAGGAGTTCCGAGACGACGTGGATGTGGCCATCCTTGGAGGCCAGGTGCAGGGCATTCAAGCCATTCTAAAGAAGAAATCATGGTACTATTAAGAAATTAATCTTTAAATAATATTTCTGTACTGCTTACCGCATTGCTGGTGTTAATGTCAATGTTGTTCTTCAAATGCTCGAGCACGCGCTCCAGATTTCCGGCGCGAGCGGCACGCAGGAAGGAAGTGTTTCCATCGCCCTAGAACATAAAGTTTCATAAGTTCAAATATTTATAGTTTATTGCATAGGTTTCTCAGATCGCTCAAGTAAACTTCCTCTATTAGATTAAGTAATATACCCTATGCAAATGGGTAAATTCAAGGCAGTAAAATATTTCGCTTATTTCGCACAGTTTTTAAATGAGGCAAAGGTCAACCATAAGTAATGACCTGACAGCTTATCAACCGCAATGCAATATATCTTCGCCAAGTTTCCATTGCTCCGGAAAACTTAACATGTACTTTTCGGTTAGTTGCGTGCTAGTTGCGTATTCATCACCTGCTGTGTGGGTGGTTACCAAGAAAAAAGAGGGGGGTTCGAGTTTTTTTCGAACGTTGCTAGGTTGCGCAACTCCAAGTTTGGTGTCCGTTTAGGAGTAGAATAGTTACAAATTGCTATTATAATGCACCTGCTCGCTGCAAGTTCAATTTACAGGGGTCAAGGCGAGGGGTCACCATTTCCAGCTTTTCCGGCATTTGGTGCAGGTGTTCGTGTAATTCGCTCTAATGGCCAACGCCCACCCAACTGAAATGAAAAAACCACCCACCCACTCGCCGGAGCTCAGCTGTCGATGGTGGTTTTTGTTTATGTTTTTCTCTCACCATTCCCTTCACGATTTTCGATATCGAAAATGACGTCATGTCGCGTTTTCAAACTGCAACTGGAAGTCGGCAAATCGGACGAATTTTCGCACTGGAAGTGAGCGAAAAATCGCTGGAGAGTGACCGCAGCTCAGACACCCGGTAGACCCGCTTCCTGAGCATTAACTCCCCTCCACATTCACCCAATCCAATGCACCACCCACCCGCAAAAACCATTCAGCCATCCATCCACCCAACGCCTCATGGCAAACAAGGAAGTGTGTGAAGGATATACACAAGCGGCCGAAAAAGGAAAACTCATTTCACATGCCCTGGGCATACATACGAATTCAAAAGGAACTTGTTTGCCCCGTCTACTTCCTGAAGTCTGTTTGCTCGGCTGCACAGGCAAATATTATCATAAAAATGGTAGATATTTTGCATTTTGTTAGTCATTAAAAGCTATAGTAATTACAGGACATTTATGTGATATACCAATTCTATTATTAGAGAATTACTGGGATTTTGTATTAACAATAGTTTATGTTCACATTACGACCAAATAGGTACTTTTTATAATATTTTTGAGATTATTTTAAGTTTAATAATAGTAAACAAAGAAACATTTATAATATTATTTCTAAATAGTTACTTTTTACGTTTTTTGGTTTCCTCTTTATGAAATGAGGTCATATTGATAAGCAAGGGAGACTTTTTTCTGCCTGTAGGGCGAGGTGATTCCCAGACATGTTCCGAAAGTTCAAAGGTTCTTGGGCTCGGCCTCGCTCCTCCCCGCTGTCGTCATTGTATAACGAGGGGCAAATTGAGTGCTCGACCAAAGGAGTTTCGCCTTGAAGTGCGTTTGCTTTGAACTTGTGTGGCCAAGTTGGTACTTGGCAACAAGCATCAGGCCTAATCGAAGACCAAGTGCCTGTGCTTAGCAGGAGCAACAAACAATCTCTTAATGCAGCCAGATGAAAAAGTGAGTCATGTATTATGGATTTTTCCCCCATCTTGGCCCGAGTGTCGCATGTCATCATTAGGTTTAACCTAAATCTCGATTACCTTACTCTGTTGCCAGCAATACACGCACGCACCACACCCAGTTACGAATAAAAAAGGACAGTGGTGGTGCCACTCACTGAGAGCACCACCATCTGGCTCAAATTGCGATTGGTTAGTACAGTAGTTATTTATGGATCATTAAGGCTAAAATCAGAATTGCCTGCAACGCCCTTTAATTAAATGGGCTATTTTGATGCAGTGAAAAATCAATAAACTTGATTGCCAGCTACGAAAAAGGGTTACTACCCTTAAGTTTCGCACAAAAAGCGGAGTTTTTCCCTTGCAACACCGATAGATAGTGCTTTTTATGGCACTTTTCCCCCAAATCACTGCACTTTTTCAGCCAGACAACGAAAAATCGATAATCCGCAAAATGGACGCCAACATGGCTGCTCCCCAGAATCTCCACAGTGGCCCCGAAAAGTACACCACACGATGTGAAAAACCATGATGAAAATTTCATTTTACCTGTGCTCCTCCATTTTCGGTGACCATTTTTTCACAATTGCCAATGGGAAAATGCCCGTCTTGAATGGATTTCAGCGATTAATTGGTGTAGAGAAATTGTGTAAGCGGCGCGTATGTCGTCACTGCAGATTAGTCATATTTTTTTTTCACGAGGCCTGGAACTTTTCTTCACCGTTAGCAGAGGCGGAAAACTCGCACTACTTGAAGATATTTGCTCGAGACCTTTTCCTCTTCGTTTTCGCTGAATTATTAATGCACTCCTATCGATTTTTCCTTAGACTTTATGTAAGCAATATGTACACGAGTGCATGAGTGTGCGAGAGGGTGTGTTCGTACAGGCGACCGATTCGGTTGTGTGCGTGTCAGTGTCAGTGTATGGGTGTAAATGTCTTTGTGTGTGTATTTGTGTCTGATTGGACTCCTGGCTGCTCTCACACAGTCCCTTCTAGAGTTCACGGTTCTCGAGGAGCAGTTTTCGGTTTTGCTGCCGTTTTCTTCGATGTTCAACTCCAGACTGGATGCGACAAGTCCTGCCCGAGTGGTTGAAACTTCAACTGGCAGGACTTCGAAGGACCTGCGCACTCGGCCGTTCCAATTGGAAGGTCCACCCTTCGAATTCCAAGGGTAGTTTGCCCTCTGGAACCGGGACTTCGAATGGAACTCTCACCGGAAGCAACGAAAAGGGGCAGGACCCACAACCGAACGGTCTTCCCTCCGTGCGACACGTGCCCTTTGTTATTGTTGACGTTTTCATAGACGCTAGCACGTGTTTTAAAGGAAATCGAGACATTTAGGGGTTCATTGTCAGAAAAATTAAAGGTTTTAAATTAATTCATAAACTAAATCTCCTTATACTAGGGTTCATTTTTTGCTTATCCGTGTATTTAGATCTAAATGCAATGTTTTCAGGATATGTAAAGAAGAATTACAAAGACTTCACCATCCCCATTACATTTAAATGTGCTCGAGTTTCTTATAAGAAAACTCTCATATTTCACAACTTCCTTCTTCATACACCCTTACCCCATACTCAAGTCCACTCCAATAAGAATCCCACCCAGCACATACCCACTAGCATTACAAATATTTACGAACATCCTACGCAGGGTGTAACTATAACTATCTTAACCAAACCCACATTAATCTCCCCGTCATTGCGCAATAAAATCCGAGGCATTTAATTTCACCGACTGTTTCAGTTAGCACATTAGACTAATTACCTAAGTACACACAAAAAATGGTCATGGAACAAGTTGGTCCTACCCCTAGATTATCATCTCCCGACTCGGAACTATGTTGACCGAGAGCAAAGAAAGGCTCGGCCGAGTGCACACAATCCACAGTTGGTTGACGGCTGATGGATGATGACTGGATGTTCGGAATGGATGGGTGGGTTTACTTCCAGCTGGGGATTAACTTTTGCGCAGACGCACCTCGCGACTGGATGTTGTTTACTTCCCGTTTCGAAATTCTTCTAATTCGAAAATCACACCCCAAAACCCACCCTCTTTTGTCACCACATTCAAAGGTCGAAAATGCCGATCGAAATGGGTATGCATTCCCGGTCACGTTGTGCCAAGTAAGGCAATGGCAGCAGTGTCATTAATTCGGGTTCTTAGATGGGAAACCCACCCCTTCCGAGGAGGAAGAAACTCCTGCTGCCATACAAATCCACCCCTACGAGCGGTTGCATAAAATTGCATTTCGAATTGCATCGTGACCGGGACAAATTGTGCAGTAAATAAAGGAATGAGTGTGCGTGAATCACGTTGCAGGTAATTAAATGGGCTAAAAGGGTGGCTAACCACCGGCAAGGTGCCAGTCACATTTTGAATTTAATTAAAGAGCTTCCCTCCATCGCTTGGATAAACAATGGCCTCTGTTTGTTTTGCTTTTGACCAGCCGAAGGGGCTTTTCCGTTCGCACTTTAAAAGCCCAAAATCCTTTCGAGTTGTTCCGAGTTGGCTCAAAGCAAATGGCCTTTTCGCATGCTAAATGAACCTTTGGAAATGTTTATACTCTTGCTAAGTCTGCGCCCAGTGTCATTTGTGTATGACTTAATTATTAATTCAATGGGGTCTTCTGCTAGCATGCAATTGATAGGTTTTTAATTACATTTTCTTTTCTGAGTCTATTTTCGATTGCGATATGCCCAAGGGAACAAGTTTCTTGTTTAGATTGAATTTATTGTTAATTTCAAAGAAATTGGGTTATCTTTCAATTGAAATAGACTTCTAACAAGCCAAGTACATTACATATTCATATTTTGGACCAAAAGTCGTATTGTAAACACTACTATTTATAAACATCCGAGATAAAATTGATTTTCACCTTCCAGCCAAAGACTTTAATAATGGTCATTCATCAAATGTTTATGGTATAATTTTAGTAAACACTCTGTACTCTGTAAACATGCAAATTTTAAACAGAACAAGGTTTCTAACTTGAAATTTATATCATCAAATTTGATCTACATAGTATCCATCAGTCGATTCTGTTGCAAAGTGTCTTCAACCTCCCTGTATTTAAGTTAATATTTGTGTTAGCATCGATGTCGCTAGCAATATGATATTTTACTGACCCTCCCCCCGAAGCACCCTAAAAATAAAAAAGGAGCAGGAATGTTTTGGGGCAATGCCTTAAGTAAATTACCACCTAGATGAGCTGATTGCCCATAATTCTGACGACCCAAAAAAACGCAACGCAAATTGAGCACGCCAAAGTCGTCAACATATTGCGGGAAATATTTTGGGGGAATGGGAGCAGAAAATGGTAACATTTCCACCGTGTTCGGTTCACTGCACCCGAGGGACGAAATACGGCGAAAATATTTAAACGGCACACGCACAGAATTATAAAAAAAAAAGATATTTCCCGCACGATTCGCTGGCCAATTTAGCTGTATTTATAGGGCAACCCAAACACAGATGTTTTGTGGGCTTTGTTTTTCTCTCCGTTTTATTTTTCTTTTTTTGGGGAGCTTGTGTCCCCCCTGCATTACATAAATTTAAATTAAAGGTTCCGCCGAAACTTACGCCCAAACTCTGCAGCGATGGGAAGCGTTTCTTCAGCGTCTCCATTTGCCCAGATTACCCCCAGGTATTCAACCTTGTCGGTGGCCAATAGATTGAAATATATACGCGTATATATCTAAATATTGTCTAGAGGGCCTCACGCGGCAGCCGCACCGAGCGATTTGAGTCGTTTTCTGAATTATTTTCGAATGCGCCTCGTCGAACCAGTAGAGAACCAGAGACCCCAGTACAGATAGGAATATAATAGAACCACGAGAACAGAGACCACACATCGCATCGCCCTCTGTGCCAAAGTAAAGAGTGGCGTAAAGAGAACGTTTAGCTAAAACATTTTGGCCAGTTTGGCTATTTATAAAGGTCAAACAAACCGAGAAGATTGTGAGCAAGAGCTTTCTGGCTGATTGGCTGACGTCCTCAGGATGGCCAGCGTCAGAGGAGCCCCAAAGATTTGATGGCCCGGAGACGCGCCAGGCGCCAGCAGGAGTTGTTAATGCCCCCGCAAGGACAACGGAAGCGCACTGCCGATGACTCACTTGGCATTGGACACAGTCGGTCCAAGGATTACTATTGCGTCACTGCTGGGATGGCATGGGATGTGTTACACTTTTGCTCCAAGATTATGGTTGCGATTATGGCCCGAAAAGTTGTGATTCATTGTCACTTGCAAGGATGATTCATATGGGTAAAGCTTAAAGATCTTATCATGGCCAAATTGACCGAGAGTTGACAAGAGGGATACCGTGATTATATGGTAGTTAAGTAACTGGAGAAAGGATGATACATCCCATAGAAAAACTAGAAGTCCTTTGATATCAAATTGAATTGCAAACTTTAGTTACTTTAACCAGTTGATACGTGACCTTAAAATGTACTTCAGCATGTACTTCCTAGAAGATGAAAAAAAGGATATGCCAGGCCTAATTATAACATAACAGATACATGCCCAACATTGGCTGACTTACAGCTTTAATCCTTAATCGTAGGAATATGAAAACTTATTAAAGTCATTTAAACTTTATGGACTGCAACCCACTGCTTAGTCAATTGGGTGTGACCTCTAACTTTGTCCCCTGGAGTTCTGATCACGTGACCATCTGTATTAAAAGGGGACCAACCCATTCCCCAGATCCCAATCCAATGATGTAACCCTAGGAAGGACAACTCACCGCACTCTGGTGTCCTGTGGGGCAGTGCTCGTGCTTGTTGGGATGATGGTGGGTCTGTTGTTTGTGGCTGACGCCACCGTTTGCTCCTTCATGGTGGAAGATCTGCTCGTGCTGATGCTGGAAGTACTCGTAGTGACCAATATGATCCGGATGGTGTTCCGTCGGCGGTGAATGGATCCTCGAGGGCGGGCTGTGGTGCTGTCCCTTGGAGGCGTGGCCGGAGGTGGTGCTATGATGTGCTGACTGCTTCTGCGAATGGCCACCTGCTCCTCCATGATGACCACCGCTGCTGGTATGATGACCATGTCCGTGGGCATGATGGTGATTGTGGGTGGGCGGCGAGGGCATGTTGTGGCCGCTGTGGGGCAGATGCGACGAGTGCTGCACACCCACCTGATGTCCGTGGTGGTGGGGCACATGACCTTGGGACGCCTCCATCAGCGTGGGCTGGATGTGGGTCACAAACTGGGCCATTTTGCCGCAACCTTCAACTAATGCTCCCTTTTTGTTGTGGTTTCTTTGCGGCTTGGGCTTAGGTAACACTTGTTTAAAATTTCACTCCTCTATGAGGCGTTTTTTTTTTTGGTGATGGCGGGGTGGCACTTTTATATGTATCCCAAGAGTGGGAGTGGGTAGCACAAGAAAAACACACACTACGGCTGGTTTGCGGACGAGTTGTGGGCGACGGAGGATTTGGGCTCGGACCGTGGACAACCTTCTCGCAGGAGCAATGTCAAATGACTGACTAGGAGCAGCTATCCCAGTTGGGCCTTAGACGCCACAGGACTCGCCACCCGCCATCGCACCACCCGAACCACTTCGGCTCCAGCTCGGCTGTGCGTTCGTCCTCGTCCTGGCGGAAGAGCTTTAACCGGACCCAGTTTTATGCGCCTGGCCTGGCTGATAAGAGATACCACTCGCTCCAACGGCTGATTACGACTTTGGATGGCTGCGGATGCTGATTTAATGATGTCTTCGTGCCGCGCCACGTAGTGCTCTGTTTTTTATATCTGCCTGTCATCTGTGTCACGGACTTCCAATTCGTTGCGCTGGAGATTTTTGGTCGCTGGGAGGCAGGGCTGCAATCTGTTATTTTTAAAGCAGCCAGAGGAACATGTTCCGTCTATTTGTGTCAAGCGGAAAAGTATGCTCCGATTTTTAAGCACCTACAGGTGTCAGGGAAGTCTAAAGACTAGGGACTATCCTGTTGGTTTTCATATTATTATGTAACATTTTAAATCATGTTCTACGTGATTTGAATATGGACAAGTGGAATAAAAAAGTTAAAGCCAATAAAACCTATAATTGTCTACCATAAGAATTATTTATTGATTGATATTTAAAGACAGTATATTACAAATAAAATTACATTTTATTTTAAACTAACCAAAATTTAGTATTTTACTTTTTAATATGAATTATCCCTGAATGACCTCTGCCAACGAACATTTACAAGCCTAATATACCCGATTGTATTATTTTATACCTATTACCCAGAAGCAATGCGTTACGTTGTGAACTGAAAGCTTTTACCTTACGTAGTTTGCTGAGCACTACGTTGAATCTATGTTTTATTAAGCTTATTTCGTAGGGTATTTCGTGTGGTACATTGATTTCTTAAAAAAGGGGGTGTGTCTCTTCATACACATATGCCTATATACTTGGGAAAACATCAATGAAATAGACAGTTGGTATTTTAAAAATATTTTACAATACAATTTATTTAAGTTTTATACCTCTATATTGAAATAACCATTTTAGGTAATTTTAAATATATTGACAATTCAATAGAAAAAAACATTACATGTGTCGTGTTGAAATATATATATATTAAAAATCTATTTAAGTACGTACACACATTACTTTAATATTAAACCGAGGTAAAAACAACTTCGTGAACTCTTCGAGAAGCTCTGGAAAAGTTCCATCAACAGCGCATACAAATGTCTGCGAAATCTTCCCTTATCTCAACCTCCTGCATATAGCTACATATGCTTCTAGTTCGTTCGTCACCACGATTCTGTAGCTTTTGCGACTGCCAGCGCAACAAAGTCCAATGTCCAAGCGTCGCTGCTATATCGCGATGAACAGATGTACATATGTATGTACATATATAACATCGCTATACCGGCGCATCGGCAACTCGTTTGGATCATTTCGCTGGCAGCCACCGACGAGTTAGCAAGGCGACCTAGTTAAAACTCAGGAAAATACGAAAATAAACCCACATTCAAATGGCGTTCCTCAACAAGGTGAGCATATCAGTTAGTTTACAAAGCAGAGAAAGTGAAAAACACATAGCTGGCAGATATCATATCCAAAGATCCAAAGTTCTATCGCACTAGTGACGACAGCAACTGTTGATCGTACGCGATTTGGGATCGTACATATATATGTACCTACCTACAAACATATATTCAAGTGGGTTCCGTTTCGAAAACAATTTGTTGCTGCGTATCTGTTAGCAATCATCTGTACTTTGCCCCCCCTGTGAAAGTATTATTAGCGGCGTCTAATGGCGGCTTATTGTGCACTCTATTTAAATCGGAATGCGAACTTTATTGGCAGGCATATTCGTTATCTGTTTTATGAAAAAATAGAATGTGATGGTGGGTTATGAACCTCAAACATCCAAAGTCCCTTGTAAATTTAAAAAAAAAAAAACCTATTTCTATGATCATGATGTTGTTGTATTAATTAAATACATACGCAGTTGACCCATTTTATTTGTTGCTTGTCGTTGAGATTACTTCACGGTCAACTTTGTTGTTGATCTGACTATTTGTACATGTTCATTATGTATTCCGATAAACACTTGTTTACCAGTTGACTTTAAATATAAGCAGCAAATCTGTATGAAAATATTGCTAAATATCAGTCCAATATCCGAAAATCCAGCTTGCTGCGCCTGCCCTGCGCCAGTTGGTGTCCCAAAGTCGCGCCTACGCCGCCGTGTCACACGTCTCGCCCAATGGCACCTCCTTCGCACTCACCGAGGATCAGCTGCAGCTGCAGGAACTGGCCCGTAAGTTCACCCGCGAGGAGATCATCCCGGTGGCCGCACAGTACGACAAGAGCGGCGAGTACCCGTGGCCCATCATCAAGAAGGCCTGGGAACTGGGCCTGATGAACAACCACATTCCCGCTGACATTGGTGGCCTGGATCTCGATGTGTTCACCACCTGCTTGTCGGCTGAAGAGCTGGCCTATGGTTGCACTGGCATCATGACCGCCTTGGAGGCTAGTGGTCTGGGCGTAAGTTAAAAGTCATGTCCATTCACGGCAAGATGATCCAAGCAACACGTTCTTTCACAGCAAACTCCTGTGATCCTGTCCGGTAACAAGGAACAGAAGAAAAAGTACCTAGGCCGCCTGCTGGAGGAGCCACTGGTCGCCGCCTATTGTGTTACGGAGCCCGGAGCAGGATCCGATGTGTCCGGCATCAAGACACGCGCCGAGAAGAAGGGCGATGAGTACGTAATCAACGGCCAGAAGATGTGGATCACCAACGGTGGTGTGGCCAACTGGTACTTTGTGCTGGCCCGCACCAATCCGGATCCCAAGTGCCCGCCCAGCAAGGCCTTCACCGGGTTCATTGTGGAGCGCGACAGTCCCGGACTGACGCCCGGCCGCAAGGAGTTGAACATGGGACAGCGCGCCTCCGACACGCGTGGCATCACCTTCGAGGATGTGCGCGTGCCCAAGGAAAATGTGCTGATTGGCGAGGGAGCCGGTTTCAAAATTGCCATGGGCACCTTTGATAAGACGCGTCCACCAGTGGCCGCCGGAGCTGTGGGTTTGGCCCAGCGTTGCTTGGATGAGGCTCTTAAATACGCGCTGGAACGCAAGACCTTTGGCGTGCCCATCGCCTACCACCAGGCTGTGCAGTTCATGCTGGCTGATATGGCCATCGGTGTGGAGACATCCCGTCTGGCGTGGCGTCTCTCCGCCTGGGAAATCGACCAGGGACGTCGCAACAGCTACTATGCCTCCATTGCCAAGTGCCACGCGGCCGATATGGCCAACAAGATTGCCTCCGATGCCGTCCAGATCTTTGGAGGCAACGGCTTCAACAGCGAGTATCCCGTGGAGAAGCTGATGCGTGATGCCAAGATCTACCAGATCTACGAGGGTACTTCTCAGATCCAGCGCCTCATCATTTCCCGAAACATGTACGAGGCTGCCAAGGGTCAAGCCTAAGTCAGTTTTAACTAGGATTCCTCATCTCCATTCACCTCATCAGTCGCCATGTTCATTGTAGACACATTCACAAATCCGATTAATAAAGTACAATAAGTAAATAATTACAAGAAAATTTAGATCATTGAGTGCAATTTATCTGTTGAGGGAAAGGTTGTATTAATGGCACTTGGTAATTTCTAAGGAATTACTTATTTCTCAAGTTTATAAAAGGAATGAAGAAATAAGCAAACAGTCAGTATGTTAGTACGTTTACTAGTTCTTAATATTTCAAGTTTCTCTAATCTTGCCCTCACTTACCCCCAAAAGTATAGAGTCTAGACCATCGCAAATTATTTCGCCAGCTATCATCCATTGATAAGATAAGCCCTGTGGGGGCTGAGTGTTTGTCCTACTTAGGTTCAACGAATCGCTGGTCTGCTATCAACTAAACGATAAGAGGTGTACTTAGATTTGCTATATAATTGTCAAACAATAAAAAATGCTCTGGGACATACAACACAATGAAATGGTTTACACATGATGAGACTACACTATTCCGCATCGCTTCCATCGGCAAGTAGCTTAAGTTGACCTTTGTACCGCCCTCCAATTTTCCGGCTATTCGATGTGGTCAGCATTTTGGCCTTGTCTCCAAACTGCAGCTGCCAAATGGACTGAAGTGTTTCCAAGGCTCCTGGCATGGAGAACACCTGCTCATCAACTGTTAATTCTAAGCGCATGGGCAGCTGCTTTAGTTGTTCGAGTTTTTGCAGACGACTGTCATCCAGAAGATTTGTACAATTAACGGCCAAAAGGCCGCGTAGTTGAGGTAGTTCATCTAATATGTATCCAAGAGTAGTTCCACTTAAATTGCTATTATCACTGATATCCAGCCACTGTAGTTGCTTGGCTTTGGCCAAATGCTGGCTGATATTGTACATATGCGCATCGCACAAGCCGCAGCCAGCGAGCTCCACTCGGACAAATCGTTCGCAGGTACCACCTTCGAAAAGCGTAACCAGGCGCTCACTCAAAGCAAATCCACTGGCATCGTCGAGGGGCCAGCGCATATAACTGAGATTTAATTGCTCCAGCCGGCAACTATTGAGCTGATCCGTCAGCCGACGCACACTCTGCTGGCTAAGTTGATTAAAGCTGATATCAAATCGCGTCAACTTATTGAATCCCAGGTCAAAATCCTGCAGTTCCGTCAGTTCACACTGAGCAATTTGAAGGCATGTCAGAGCTTGACCAGCGGGACTGGTACAATATCTGCTAAGAATCCTTACGCTCGCATTTTCCAATGGATTCTGATTTAAATTTAGCTCCTCCAAGAGCTCAAGTTTGTCCATGCCTTGACCGCATAGCAAAGCTTCCAATCCATGGGATCCAATCGCATTGCATTGCAATCGCAGTGCCTTGAGCTGAAGCAGTGTGGGCAGTGATTTAGCTAGCTGCTGACATCCCTCGTTGCCAATAAAGTTGCATGATAGATCCAAAACGGTGAGACGAGCTTGATGGAGAAGTGCCTTAAATATGGGTTCGGTCTTTTCAGCGCGCATCCACAAGCCTGAGAGCTCCAGCATATTATTGGTTTGCGAACGCTCCAATAGAAGCTTCACCTTGTTATCCACGGCTAAAATGAAATATACATTAGTACTCTAGGAATCAAAGGAAATTACTCTAAAAATAATGTATTCTTACTCTTCTGCATTTGCAGACACATCTCTTCATATCGCTGTGAAAGCGGTGATATTTTCCAATCCAGAATAGTTGCCATTAGCATGTTTTGCTCAAGGGCTACACTAACTGGGTCGTTTTCCTCATAGGCAAAGCCATCGGCTGTCTTGAGTCGCAGGAGAGGTGTTAAACCAGTTAGCCTGCAAAATATCATTGAAATAAACTTGAATAAGACTAACTAACAAACTACAAACTTGTTATAACGCCTTCCGGCTTCCTCAGCAAGCCAACGAATGTTAATATCTTGCAGTTTCTTCCGTTCGATAGGTACTAGTAACAGCTCGTCCTGGATTTTCACTTTAAATGACACAGTTGTGGCTAGAACAGGAGTAGTTTGCACCTTAATGGGTGATGATTTTGCCGGAGAGATGAGCACTTGAATGGTGCTCGTAGTGGAATCAGGTTCAATTGTGCGCACGCTAAACAACGAGGTGGTGCCATCCTGCGAGGATTCACTGCCCAAAGGACTTTCGCTCCGGAACCGACTGAACCCGCTGTCCAATAGAGTGGCTTGATGTTTTTTTCTACTAGAAGTTGCAGAACTGCTATGGTTGCTACTTATGCTGGAGGAGCGAGAGAGGGTTAGTTTACGCATTTGTTTCTGACGCTGCGAGTATTCGTTTTCCGGAGTGGCCTGCAGCAGATCATCTTCCCAGTTTGTCGGCAAGGATAAGGCGGAGTCTTGAAAATTCTCTTTAGAGGTTCGCCTACTTAAATCTCCAGAGTTAATGCGCTTGCGTTTGCGTTCCGGTCCAACATCATCAATTAGCCAGTTATCCGCATCCACCTCATCTTCGCTTAGAAAAGCATTCCGTTTATTCTTGTTCAAAGTGCTGGTGCCTGGAGGATCATCGTTAAGACGGTTGGGTCTTTTTAGCTGGGCCATAACACTTCGGTATTCCTTGCTGGCACTTGGTTGGGTTGAGCTTTTGGGGTTCTTAGCTCCATATTCACTTCCTGAACGGTTGTGACTTAAAGACCTTCTATTGCTCTCGTGAAGAGCCTCTTCTTCGTCCTCTTCCTCTGACAGGCTGCCACGCTCTTCCCTGCTAATTCTTTTTGCATTGGCGTTTGTTAAAGGACGGGCATTCTTATCACTACATATGCCAACCTTGGAAAGCGTTCGTAGTAATCGCTCTCGTAGTTGGGCATATTGTGCTTGTTCGCCATCCACCAGCTGCGCTCCCTGGCGCCACTTGTCTAGTCCAGCAATGCAGGTCTCATTGTAGTCTGTTCGTACAGTGGCATCTGCTCCACGGTCCAGCAGGAGTTCAGCCACATCCAAAAATCCATTGGAGCAAGCGTCGAAAAGTGGAGTAATCCCGTCGCAACTGGTTCCGCCCTTGTCGTTAATGGCAGACGCGGCTCCCTTGTCCAATAGCAACTCCACAATCTCGCGGTAACCATGGTTACATGCCTCGTGCAATGGAAGCCATCCAGCGTGATCTCGCACATTGACCGTGTGTCCCTGGTCGATTAGACGTCTCACCAGTTCCAGATTACCCGATATACACGCCTGATGCAGCTGTGTCTCGCCCTTGTTGTTCTTCTTAATGACAAGGGTTCTGTTACCGCGTGTGGTTCTCTGTGGGCGTGGTTTCTCTGTTTCATCCAGATCACTGGCATCCGAGTCCGTGAGGGTGGCCAGATCGAAATCGTCGTCCCAGTCGGGAGTATTTTGCTGCACGGCAGTCCCTCCGCCGTCCGTATCTTCTTCATCGTCGCCCACGCTATCTTCCTGATCCAAATCAATGCCCTTGGCTGTTGCATCCGCCTCCAGATTTTCAACAAGAACTTGCATGTTATGCTTCAGCATTAGCCGCCTCAGTCTGACCATAGCAATCTTTACCAGCTTGTCAGAGGAGCTCCCAGCCTTATCGGCTTGCCGCAGAGCCTTTTGGTAAACATCGTGAACAGTCCAAAAAGGATGTGACTGCTGCTCGCATATCTCGGCAATTGTGCAGAGCGTGGTGAACGCCTCTGAAGGAGAATCCTGGTTTATTTCAAACTCTTTCCACAGGTACTCCAAGGCCTTGTCAAACTGTCCATTGTCTCGGTATGTCTGATAGAGACTCACATAGATGGGCACCAGGCTTTTGCCACTTTCCTGATTGAGCTCAGCGTTTTCCAACATTTTTTGGTAGTAAGTCAGAGCTTTCTCATAGTTCATCAGATGACAGCAACCGTCGCCGAGTTTCTCGTACAGGCTCTTCAATTTGGCATAGTCTACGGAACTGGTAAGTACCAGTTCATCTAGCGTCTGGCAGACTTTGACTACGATTCTTAGCTGCTTCTCAATATTCACACGATCATTCTCATCCGGCGTGTTTTTCTTGTAAGCCTTGGTGAGTATTTGCTTGGCGCTGGCAAAGTCTCCCGCCTTGACAAGAATCTCTGCCTTCGTGATCAGTGTCTCGCAGATCTTCTTAACCTTGTTTGGCAACCGCTTTGCCACCTCCAAAGCCATATTGCAAAATCGAAGCGCCGCCGTTGCATCGTTCTTTTTGCAAGTGTAGAGCAAGCTCATCGAAATATAGCACAAATGGGTCAGGTCCCACAACTCATGCGTTTTGCTGATCTTAATTGCTTTGTCGATGTACTCAATGGACTCTTGGAAAGCTTCCATGTGCTCCTTAACCACGCCGATGTTTAGGTAGCAGCGAGCTTGCATATCCAACTGCTCCAGCTTCGAAATCTGACCTGAAAGTCTGTCAAATTGTGTTATGCAAGCCTATGTATTCGTCATAATGATGACAACCTACTCTTTGATCAGCAGCAGGCTGCGAAGGAAGTTCTTCTCGGCCAGCTTCAGTTGCTCCATTGATCCGGAAGCGGAACTGTCCGCCAGGCTCTGGCCATGCAGAAGATGTACACGTCCCAAAGTGGCATAGGCTCTCTGCTCCTCCACCTGGTTCTTCAATCGTTTGGCAATCTCTGAAAATGCAGATTTCGAGGATTTACAAGGGTATCCTTTTTTTCAGATACCACCAACTCACTTAGATAATCGTTGATATGATCCTTTGCTGCATCGTAGTCGCACAGCAGCGTGTACATCTCGCCCACCATCCTCTTGGCCTTGGCCGTCTCCAGTTCCTTGCCCATGGAGGCGTATATCTGGGCCTCCTGGACATATTCCCTGACCGCATCGGTGTACTTGCCCTGCTGGTTGTAGAAGTCGCCCAGCTGGTTGCAACTGACTGCCACCTGATCTCGATTGCCATCGCTGCGCGCCTTTTCCTTGCGCTTAAGGTAGCGCTTCTCTTCCATTAAATAGCACCAACAAAAAGGGACAAGGAGAAGAAAAAACAATACAATAAATTTCACAACATTCCAAACATTTTATTTTGCGATCGGCGGGAACTAGCGATGAGCAATCACAATTCGATACTATCGATGCTCGTAGAGATCGATACAGCCATCGATTATTCCTTCGATTCGATGCCCTGAAAACTGAATATGGTCACATTGTCATTTTTGATCAATTTTAATAAATTTAAATGTTTAACCGTTATATGAAGTGCAAATGAATTATATGCTTAATAATTAATAATTTTAAATATAATACTTTTTCAAAAAATTATATATTATCCATTTACTAGCCATCATTAATTAGTAAAACCAAATTAAAAGTAAAAGTCGATTTTACGAAAGCTTTCTACTGCAAATAGGGATATGTACGTATCTTGGAAATGTTGGCGCGAAAGCTTTTTAAAGCGAGAGGTTAAGCGGGCAATTAAAAAACCTATATACACAGAAACGCTGGAACAAACACGAAATGTGCTTATGGTGCTATTATTGTTACCCCAACTGTACATATATACACAGATGATCGACTTCGGTATACATAGGCTTCGGGTCGTTTGTTTTGTCTTCAGCTCAGTTTTTTGGGACAGAACTTAAGAACCAGAAAACTCGATCGCAAATTGGGGCATTCTAGGTATATACACTTATGTGTGTGCCGATCCCTGCTTTTTTTTTATGTTGGACAATAAACACATTTGCGAGCAGTATTCATCGAGCTTTTTGTTTGTGAGGTCCACATTGAGAACGGTCAACTTTTTTAAAATAATAGTGAAAAAATAAGTGAAATCCTTTTACAGCTAAATTAAAAAAAAATTGATATGCTGAAAAATTGCTTCTAATTACTTCGCGCCAAAATAGTCGCCACAAAAATAAGTATCCCAGCACCAAAAAAAGGTAGAACAAAATTCAACATCTGAATATTTAAAGCTCCGGGGTAAAACTTTTCCTGATATTTTTAAAGATCTCATATTAAAACATACGGAATTGTTGATCCTTTAACAATTTCGGATAAGGAAAAATTTTTTTTTGCGTACACTCGAGCTATAATTTCTCTATTCAAAGTCAAGTTCATTGAGAAAAAAATGTTTTATGAAATTACGCACAGAATATTCATAGCTAAACTTTCATCATTACTCCTATTAAGATTTTTATATTATGTTATATAGCGGAAAAACCCTGATAGGCAAAAAACCACTCGTAAAGTTTGGTGATTGGCATATAAATTCTTTAGTTTTACATATTTCCGTGCAAAAATATTTCTTATTTCCAGCTCGTGACTCAAAATGTTAAGTTTCACCACGGTTATCCAACTCTACCAACGAAATTTATAATTAATGCAAACAATTTATTACTTCCATATACTCATAGATGCAATTGACATTAATTTGAAACCATATAAATATAATTGAATGATTCACCGAGTTGGGATTTGATTGGTAGATAAGAAAAGTTAAAGGTTTGTGCGCTTGTAATTAACGCTGTGAATGCTTAAGAATACAAAATGCGAATACTTTTAGGCGTTTTCAAAACGACTCGTTAAAAAAAGTCGACTAATTTAAAATATATATAACCAGACCTTTATGCTTAAAAGGTAATATGCAAGTTGCTGAAGTGAAGGAACATTTTTGGGGAAAATTCAAAACACGTATTCTTTGGCTTCGTTGATGTGCTAACTCGGTTTTTGTGCTAACAAGATTCGGCCAAAACCGGGTTGTCGAAAATTAATCAATGCTGTTTAATACCACGATTCAATCGCACTTGGCGACATTCGGCACGTTGTCAGCTTTGCCCGCCAACCAGTCTCTGAAATTGAATTAATTTTCGTAAATTTCGCATTCGCATGGTTTTTATTTTTATTTTATTATCTAAATCCTATTTATAAGGCTTATGGATTAATTATGCATGAGTATTCTGCCATTAAGTTTAGCATATCTGTAGTTACATCGATCAATAACGTATATTTACAAGTCTCGAAAGTGTCACACTAATGGATATCCCATTAGTTCTTGTTCCAATTCAGGTATACATCAAAGGCACTTTTTGGCCTACTTGTAGTGTTTCTATTTTGACCAAAGTCGTAAGAAAGTACGGTTTTTGCTCCCGTTTTTACCTTGTTTTCCTGATATTTTGCATAATATGGACTAATGGTAGTTTGATTTTGATTTACAACTAATGTGGAAGCTTTTTGATTTTGTGTTGTTGTGGTTTTCTCGAACTTAGCCTTGAATTTCTGGAAAAACGGATGATCGAAGGGATCCTTAGTGGTGACACTCTTCTTCGTCGTTGAGGTAAATAAGTATGGCCTTGGTGTGGTGCTTGTTTGACCAGTGGAAAATGCAGTTATCGCTGAATAACGAGTGGTGGATCTTGTCGTGGGCGGTTGCCGAGTTGTTGGCCAGTAACGAATCGTTGTGCTTTGGCGAGTGCTTGTAGTTGAGCGTGTGGTGGGTTTATTTATAGATACATAATGATATGGAGACTTGGTTGTTGAGCGAGTTGTCGAAATTGTATGATTTCTTGGTAAATATATTGCCGAGTTTCGATTTGTAGTCTGTGTTATTACAGATTGGTGGGTTGTTGGAATATATCGAGTGGTTGTAGTTGGTCGAGTTGTTGTGGAAGGCCGAGTTATGGATTTGCTTACTGTCGAATAAGGTGTTGTGGGTCTTCTTGTAGTTGTATTTTGTTTTTGAGTTGAAGAAATTGGACGTCTGGTGGTTGAAGATGGTTTTCGAGTGCTTAAGCGTGTAGGTTTGTAAGTAGTCAAACCTATTGTTGGACGAGTAGTTGGGGGAGCAGTTGCACCAGTAGTTGTACGAGTAGTTAAACGAGTAGTTGGATGGGTAGTTGGATGGGTAGTTGGCCGAGTGGTTGTACGAGTAGTTGGATGGGTAGTTGGACGAGTGGTTGTACGAGCGGTTGGGCGAGTAGTTGGATAAGTAGTGGGGTGAGTCGTATATATTGGGCGAGCTGTTGCACGAGTCGTAAATACAGGGAAAGTACTGGAACGGATTGTAGATGATCGAATGGGCGAACGAGTTGTCGGTGGAGTGTTAAGGTAGGTCCCTGGTTGAGATGTTGTGCGAATCGGCCCATTAGTTGCGCGAGTAGTTGGACGTGAAGCTGCCGAAATGGTTGGTCGAGTATTAGGTTTATTGGTTATGACCAATCGAGTGGTTGAGGTTGTATAGCGATTACCACTTTCTGATATTGTGGGCTTAGCGGTCGTGGAAGTTTGCCATGACCATAACGGCAAGCTAGTTGTTTTGGCCGTAGTTGAGACAGGTTTTGTTGTGGACGCTGTCAGAGGTTTCCGTGTGGTTGTTGTTACAGATTGCTTTGTAAAGCTTGATGTTGTTGCTACTGCTGCAGAGGTGGCCGTAAATTTAATCACCTCATTGCGGAAGCTGTCGCTGCTGACATAGGGTCTGCTGACCAGCTGAGTGGACTTAGATGGGCTCGAGGGCTTGGGCTGGGGCTTGATGGGTGCTTGAGCAGGTACAATTGGTTTGCCAAGTAAACTGAGGAATGGGTTTTGCGCATAGGATGTATTGTCATGGGGTTTGACTTCTTGTGAAGCATGTGAAGGTTTAACAGATGGCGTTACTGAACCAGGGGCTTTCAGGAAGGGATTGTGATCATAGTTGGGTTTTTCGGTAGAATAAACAGGAGCTCCTTGTGTGGGAGAAGGTTTGCTCTGAACTTGACCATTGAAAAATGGATTGGTGGCATAGAGTTTATTTGTTTTTTGCTCCTTGGGAGCTGATACATTATTCGTAAGTTTATTGGTATTTAAGGTGGGCTGAGGTGTCTTGGCTGCTTGTAGGTTATGCAAAAAGGGATTACCAGCATATTCCTGACTAGTTGCTGTCTTGTGTTGTGGTTTCTGTGGCACTGACTGATGAGGCTTAACCTGGGGCCTCTCACCATAATGACTGGTCTTATCCACCTCTGAAATCTCATTTCCATCGAAGCAGTCACTCAGTTGGGCCAAGTTTTGATTCCTGCAATGTCCATTGTAGACAGTCCAGGCATTGAATCCATCTCCCGAGAGTCGTGTGTGTTCTTCGTGAATAGTGCGTATGCACTGTACATCATCGGATATATCCGAGTCCAGCAAACGATCGCACTCAATGTGACAGGCCTTGCCACTTGTCTGGTCATGGGTACACCAGTATATATCGCTGATTTGAAACAGGCCGTGATCCTCGCTACCATCTGCATTCAGTTTGCCTACAGCTGCTGTATTAAAAGAGGATTCATGTTCGGCTATGCACACCCATGTGGGAATCTCCCTCATGGGAAACTTGTGTCTATGGTAAAGTTCCTTGGCCAGCTCACAGCGATTATAGATTTTTGCCTTAGGAGTTGGAGATGTCTTCTTAACCAGCTCGTTACCCTTCGATGGTTTCGCGACTTCCGCAGGCAGATCTTTACCATCAAAACAGCTGGCAATATCGGCCCTAGTTTTCTGCCTGCAGTGCCCATTGTAGACAGTCCAGGCGGTGAACCCATCGCCTGAGATTCTGGTGTGCTCCTCGTGAATGGTCCTCACGCACTTGACATCATCCGAGATGTCCGAGTCCAGCAGGCGGTTGCAGTCGATGTGACATCCCTTGCCGCCACCATCATTGTGTGTGCACCAAAAGAGATCGCTGATCTGGAAGAGCCCGTGATCCGCACTGCCGTCCGCATTCAGACGACCCACAGCAGCCGTATTGAATGAGGATTCATGCTCGGCGATGCACACCCAGGTGGCCAAATCCTGCATGGGAAACTTGTGTGAGAAATACAACTCTTGGGCTAACTCGCAGCGATTGTAAACTTTACCCGTGCGTTGATAGTGTGTTTGAAAGTGTGTCTGATATTGTGGTTGATACTGTGTTTGCTGTTTGTGAATATAGAATGGGTTGGCAGGGGTTTGGTTTTTAAGGGGAACTCCAATGGCATTGGGATGTTGTCTGGGAGGACTAACTGGGCGTGGTCGCAGGAAGGGATTGCCCGAATAGGCAGCCACATTGGTTTGGTAACTCAAAACGGGCGACGGCTGCGGCGGGCGATAGTATTGATTCACGACAGGAGCAACTGGCGTCTGATGCACTTGAACCTGGCCATATTGATAGGCATAGCTGACCTTGGATTTCACAGGACCTCCTGCAATGGCATTCGGATGATGCTGCGGCTGATGAGCTGGTGGCTTGGCAAAACAGGCTGCAACCTGTTCGTAGTGCTGGTTCAGGCAGTTCCGTTTGTACACAGTCCAGGCATTGAAGCCATCTCCCGAGATCTGAGTATGCTCCTGGTGTATCCGCCTAATGCACTGCACATCATCGGATATGCTGGAGTCCAGGAACTGATTGCAGGTGGCATGACATCCTTTTCCAGCCCTCTGGTCATGGGTGCACCAGAAAAGATCGCTGATCTGGAACAGACCATGGTCCGCACTGCCATCCGCATTCAGTCGACCCACGGCAGCTGTGTTGAAGGAGGATTCATGCTGGGCTATGCACACCCAGGTGGGAATCTGCGGCATGGGTAGCTTGTGTTGGTAATACAGTTCCTGGGCCAATTCGCAGCGACTGTAGATTTTTCCCTGTGGCTGGATTTGAGCCACCTGATGGTACTGTTGCACTGGATAGCTATGAACCTGAACCTGTTGCGGTTTATGGTAGGACGCAGCTACTGAAAGAGCGCTGTTGCCAGGACCTCCACATCCTGCCACATACGAATTTGCATCCTGCCGACAGTAAGCATCATAAGCCTGCCAAGCGGTGAATCCATCGCCGCTGATCCTCTGATGCTCCGCATAGATTTTCCTCACACACAGGACATCGTCGGCGATGTCATCGTCCCGCAATCTTGAACAACTTAGACCACAACCCTTTCCTTGGCCCGGTGGCGAGCACCAGTAGACATCGCTGATCTGGAAGAGACCATGGGAACCACCGCCCAATCCAACACCACCGCCAAAGGCAGCCGTATTGAAATCACTCGAATGCTGGGCAATGCACACCAAGGTGGCCACTTGGGCGGCAGGCAGCCCAAAACGGTGCTGCAGCAAATTGGCCAACTCACAGCGATCGAAGATCTTGGCCGTGGCCAAAAGCGGGAGCAGCAGGCAAACCACTGGCCACCTCAACATCTTGATCTGTTCTGACACGCGAGCCCGCGGCTATCACTCTTATATAGAACACACAAAGCACACACAAAAAAGTGGAGCAAGATCCTTAGGTCATTTGAAATTCAAATTCTTACAGCGATTTTTGACGCGTGTATATGGCTTTTTGTTTTTCGCGATTTAAATTCGATTTTTTAATTTTTTTTTTCGATTTCCAGCTGGCTGTGTGCGTTTGCGCGTTTCGTTGACGACTGAAATCTCCGGCGGTCGCATCTTCAGCCCAAAGTCAATTTGAATATGACGACGACGTCGACTGCCGAGCGAGACAAACTGGTTGTGGCTATTGCATAATTACTGCGGCGGTCACAGCAAAAAATTAAGGTTCTCGGCCACTCAAGAACCAAAAAGATTGGAAGCGCGAAAAGACTACAGAATTATCGAATCAACCATAAAAATTGGTTAGAAAGTTCTGCAGTCGCCCGGGCCATTAGCTCCTCATTAATGCGAAATACCCGTATTTATGGGACGGCCGAGTGGCGAGTCGCGAGCGATTTTCACGCGTTTATAAACGCGTCGTAAGTCTCTATCATGAGATCGACAGGCGCTCTTTGCGGCTGTCAATCAATTCCCGAGATGGGGACCCCACCCCATAGATAGTGTCTCAATCGCATTGTAATGCAAACACCTTGGATCGTCTTCGTTTATCCGCCGAGTGAAATATATTTGTTTGCATCTCTCGATTGACCAAGTCGCTTTTTCGTAGTTCGTTTTTGGTTTTGGCTCTGTTGCCTAAGTTTTTGCTGTTTCTATGATAGCCAATTTGATGCAATATAAACTGTGTTTTAATTGCCGCTTTTTTTTGTGCAAATTGGTGGGCCCAAAAACAGTTGGCTGATTGATTAATACCCGGGTTCCCTCATTAACTGGTCTTGAACTTGAGTCATGGCCAGGGAGAAGGGAGGCTGTTTGATCAAGGCTTTGGCTATGCAAAGTGAATCTTGTGGTTAGCATTGATTTAGAAGTCCGAAAAAATTAAATGGAATGTTTAAACATTTTGTTGAAATTAATTTTCTTCGAAAACCAGACATTCAGATATTCATGAGGAGTCCCTAATTAAAGCCACAAGTCATGCCACATATTCTCCTTCTAAGAAAAATAAATCATGTTAAACAAATACCAAATAATGCTAGAGTGTAAATCGATTTCTAGGAATCAAGTGTATTTAAGAAATGCAGATCCATAGCACGACTTAAATCGTAATATTCCAAATTTCAAATAAAACAAAATTCTCATTCATTCGTAGTAGTTTTTCTTGTTTTTTTTTTTTAGTAAACGCTAAATCACAATACAATAGAATCACATTTAAAAAATAAATTATATACAAATTCGTAGACAAAAACTTCTTGTGTTACATCCACACACATAATAGTAGTATAACAAATACATTTTTACATTACTCTCAATAACAAATACCGATTTATGATTAATATCTTACTTCACGGGCGGCTCCACGACACGCCCCCTTTGATAGATATAGTATATCAGGCACGCAACCGCCACCCCAATGCCCCCACACAAGGTCGCCCAGTGGACGATGTTGAGGGTTTTCAGTGTGTTGATCAGTTTCTTTTTGAAAAAGGCCACCATTTCACCATTGAGTTGAATGCCCTGCGAATAAATCATATTTACCATATTATGAATTATAATTGGAAATATATTTGGTAATAACTAACCTCTTCCACCCAAATGGCGGGCATCAAAACTGTTGGCAAATTTTCCGTGATGCCGATGCGATTTATGCTCTTGAGGAACATATTGAACTGAACCCTTTTGCCGCCTTGCAAAGGCGTGCCCGTCAGCTAATGGAATAATTATAGCTGTACGATTTTTCTAGATCGACTATATATGTATATATACTACTTACCGACTGCACATCCACAAAAGTCTGATGCTTTTTGGCATCTGGTTTTAAGCCTCTTATCATTTTGCGGTACTCATTCGAGGCGCCCAGCATGTGCGGCAATGTCAAAATCACAGGGGCATCTATATGCAGATGGAACAATGGAAAATATATTACTTTAAGTAAACATTATAAAAACAGACTCCTTGATTTGCATAACCAGCTCCTTGAAGCATCTGTCTGCATTCCAATTTAATTATTCTGTTTACATTGTTGAAATAATTCCGAAAGAAACTGGATAATGTGACCTTAATAAGACGCAGCTACTTATTTTAAATTTAATTAAATTAATTGGAAGATACGTTTTCATAAGTCGCGGAAGCTTCTTAGCCTCTCATCACGTTTTCGCAGAACAACATTTATTTATTTACTTAACTACTTGTGATGTCTGTCTGAACCAATTTGTAAGAATTTCCTCATCCGACAGAATATTTCAAATGCTCATTACCGAAACTGTTAACTCACGTTTGAACAATTAAACAAAAAAGAAATACGACGAAAGGAAGGCATTGCCATAAGAATCTCAAGCATGAAACGTGTGCGATCAGCAAACACCCAAACAAATAAATATAATAAAAAATCAAAGTTAATGCTTCAATTTGTAGAGCGTTCACATCACTTGAGAACATCATAATGAAGAGCGGCTCATTATATCGCCTAGTTGAATGAAAGGCAACACTTTTGATTTCAAATGCGCAATGCCTGCGGCGATTTTAAGATCAGAATGCGAAGCAAAACGTTTTTGCTTCACGAATCTCGAGTGTTAATTAAGAAATTAAACAATCGAAGAAGATCAAAGCCAGCCCACACAGGTTCGAGATCATCGAAATCGGTATGTGAATCTATGCTTAAATCAAAGTCGCAACGAAAAGCGTTTGCAATTTGTCGGCTAGGAGATGATGGCGCGTGTTTATTGAGAAATCTGGAGATTTTTTATATCTTTTAAGCCATGAATTTTAAGTTTATTACCTGTGTTTCTTGATGCCTTCAATTTGCACTTATCAAGCTGCTGATTTGCATATAAAACGCATTAAAATTCAAACTAGATCTCGCACCAACTCGGATGCCACGATGATTTATAATTACTCAGCTAATCGACCGCAAAACTTGGTGACAGAGGCGAGTGTTTTAAAAGGTGTCTTCTGGGGTAGTTCTACTCGACAATTAAACGCCATAAGAGAAACAAAATGACGACATAAAGAGGCTCATTTGCATAACAAAATACGAAGAGCAGAAATTGTCAAAAATTTATTTCAAATATTTCCGGTTTCCCTGGGTATTTTGTCGCACAACAAAGCGGAAAGTTCATTGCTTGAGTCTTTCGTTTATTTTTAGTGGTGATCAGTTGGTTGGCCGTCTAGCAATGCTCCAGTTAATTATAAAGTTTATATAGAAGTGATCAAACAATCATAACAATCTGAGTTAAGTATCCACAAAATATAGGATAACAAACAAACTATCAGATACCTCAACTAAAAACATAAATAAAATGCTAATTAAATTAAATCAGTATTATTTCAGCCGAAACAAAGTGATGATGAAACTGGACTTTGCTTGAAATCAAACTATTAATACTCTAACCAATTTTGGTTAGCAAAAGTAAAGGGGAATTTATTTGTAAGAACTGGTAGTAGGGTTTTCTGATTCTTGGGTCTTCTTCATTCATGCCAAGGGAATCCCCTACTTTGATGACTTTAAGTATCTTGCTTTCATTGCTTGAATAAAATATAAGATTATTACTTTGTCGAAAAAAAGGAGGCATTAAGTTTGGCAAATTTATAATACTCTCTATCGTATTTAAAAGTAGATCGGCAACACAGAAGTCTGTTGATCTTCAAAATTTATGGAAATATTTTGATATGCAAATTTGGCATTTATCGTGAAATAACATGAGGAACTGCAGATAAGCGGAAGATAACATAACTGAATTCTAAACATAAATATTTGTGCCAACGCGACATATTTAAGCGTTGATATATAACATATTAAACTTTATGACGGCGCTTTATCCATTTGAAATTATTAGTAAAACAAACACGGAAATGATATTTGGTATCAAGCTGAAAATATTTGTTTAACATTTCGTTTTCATATGCTTTCCTGATTTGCTACATTGTTCTCATATAGTTGTGAATGAAACTAAAATGAATCTGTTGAATGTATTATAATAACTCACCCAAACAGGTGGTCAAATCCAAGGCCCCTGCATACAGGCAACCGTTTTTCCTCTTGATCACATTCGCCAATTTGTCAACACAGAAGCACTCGTTATCATGTTCCGGACCAATATCGTTGATAAAGTTCTCGCCGATAGAGTACCTATATCCGGGAATACCCTGGTACTGTATATCGGTTTGGTAGAACAACTGCACTGATCTGCAAATATCCGCGCTGAAGATGTACATGGAATCCCCTCGTTGGCGAAATGGCGGATAGGCGGAGGCATCAGTTCCATTGATTTGATTACAGACCGAAGTTTCGCCCTCTGAACTGGCATTCAGCCACACCTGCAGGTTGTGCGAATCATCCAGTTTTTGTATCTCCAATACCCTCATAGGATCACCTTTTCCAGTATGCACCTCGTAGACTTCGTGTCCGGAACCATTTTTCTACGGGAAAATATATAATATATCGGGGTTAATAGATTATTCCAATAGTTTTTATTGTAATACTTACATGACCGAAGAATGAGAATGCCAAGCTGCCATCGCTCTTCTCCCTGATAGTTTTCGATCCACTTTCCTTGATCTGGTTACAAATTGCCTTGGCGATTCCTTGCGGATTAATGCAGAATCGTACTCCATCGAAAAGATATTCCCTTACAGAAGTGCTCACAAACATCGATCTTGGATCGTTGAAGACCGCCTTCAGATTGGCATTCAGGTGGACCAGCAGTAAAGCCAGGCCAGGATCGTTCTCAGAGATTTGCAGCACAGACTGAAATAATCATGTATAGATATAGATAAAACACATATTTTTAATTGCGTATCTTGGATGCGGTAATCACCAAAGCTAAAGGGCAAGGCAGAATAAGTTTAGTATTTAAAATTTATTTGAAAAGCATTAGCAGCAGGCGGAGCGGTTAGCTATAAATTAGTAGCAAGCACAAGCTCAAATTGTTATTATTAATTATGTTTTTGAGTTGAATATGTGTGAATATTGACGTTTCCAATCATTCGGTTTTCAGCTGCCGTTTCCATTGGCTTCTCCTCGCCAGCCGCCAAATCGACTCGACAATTTATCAAAATATTTACATAGACGAGAGAGACCCAAGGTGAGTGCCAATCAAAATTTTGCTATTCTACATCTGATGTGTATGATCTTGACTTTGGCATTTTGAAGTTTCAATATTGAGTAGGAGATGCGCCGAATTGCAATTAATGTAATTAAATAGTTGCGAAGCTGTCAGCAATACTGAGTAGCTGGTCAACTTACTTTGACACCATCGAAAATGCTGATCATGATGCCATGTACCCAGCTAAAGGGCGCTATAAGTTCAAAGGTCATTAGATTCGAAATATTGGTGTCCATATCACAGCTTTTTTAATCAGAATCTCAAGTGCAAAACACAACTAACTGTGTATTTCATAGGATAAATTATTATAGTTTAACCGTCGAAGTTTCTAGATTTTTAAGATTCGGCAAATTATGTTATCTGTTAATAAATAACATTTAGTCCATCATTAAAGTTCTAAATTTGGAAACCCTTTTTAATACAGATTCCGATTAAGATCCCGACCTTGCTTAACCGAAAAGTTAAGTTGGCATAATTGGTGCAATAAAAAAATCATTAGCTTAATAGCTCATAAGCCCACGATACCCAATGACGCACGTCTGGGGTAGACCATTATTAATAAACAATAAACTGAAAACGGTAAATGAAAGGAATAATAAATCGGTTGGATTGCCCGGTCCCAAAGCAGAACAAAGACAAATAGCCAGCCGATGGTGTTGGTATCGTCCATCGGAGAACCGTGAAAAGCCATTACCAGGTCAAGTTAAAAGTACCCACCCAGGCATGCTACTGAGTAAATCTTTGCATATAGTATCTACGTATGTGGACAAAGCCGAATTCGTTTGGGCTCTATTGAAAAGCAGACCATCACCAGCTGGGAGGGTATCAGACTCGATTAAAAAATTAAAAAAAAAATAAAAATAAAAAATTAAAAAAAAAATTAGTGGATAAAATTACTTTACGTTTCCCTCGAATACGTTCCATCAATCGTTTCAGGACTCGTACGCCTGGCGTTTGATTCAATCGAGAGTTAAGCCTATTGGCAAATCCCTGAAAGATATCTGTGATTTCCCTTTCGAATACTTGTAAAAATGCCTGCAAATTCATTATTAAGATTTTAATTTCTCAAACGGTATTTCGATTCAAAAATTTGCTTTTTCTATGCCGGTTTCTATACCTACATTCATGTGCATATTGAGTGCCACAATTCGATCATCTTGGGTATATGGGGCCGAGGCAACAGCATCGAAATCGAAGTGCACATTTTGCACATAGGAAATTTTCGAGCCATCTCTCGAAAAGTGCTTCACTTTCTTCTGGCGGAATTGTCTATGAAGTTCATAAAACTTTATTAAATGGACTTTATTTATGCTTTCTGAACTCACTTGTATACATAGGGTCCTATTTCCTCGACTATTGGTATGGCACCTTGTTGAATCCTATCCGAATTGGTCACATTGAATATGTAGACTTTGAAGTTCAATGGCTGAGGTAGGTTAACAAAACGTTTGAATTGTTCCGAGCCATCTTGTATAACAACGCTCTGAAAAGATGGTAAATTACAAATTATATTACTAAAAAGGCTGTAAGCTAACCATTAATACCACCTAATGTTCTTAATCCTACAATATGTATAATTAATATCAGATTTTTAATATGCTTGCATATTAATATTAATATTTATCAGACCATACTTTAATACTGCTCATCACGCGACTTAGTTGATTATTTATGACATTATATGGCGCCGAGGGGGCCATAAAAATCATATCAAAATTGTTGGCATCGATATCAAACTGAAGTCGAGCTAAGTTCAAAACCTGTTTTCGATTGAAGAAAATATTTTTCTCGAAAATGAAATTTCTATTGTTATTTTGTTGTTTTGATAATCTGTTATAATTATCAACGAAACGAAGGGGATCATTGACCAAGGGAATATTTGCATCGATTTCGCATTTTATCAAAACAATACAATTAATTAGGCGGCGCTTCTGTGTTTTGTCCGAAAAAAACATTTCCCATGCTGGAAAAAACCTTTGATGTTAACCTTCCATTTTAATTTTTTACAATCCAGTAGCCAGAAAAGTATTTACAGTTCACAGAAAAAACAAAAATTGGCAAAACATAAAGATGCCGACCGAGAAACATAAATAAAAGTGGAAAACAAGCTCGAAGCATGACCAGCAATATAATTTTATGGTCTGCCCCTTTGCACTTGATACAATTGAAGAATTGTCAAAAAAGGCTGAACAAAAACGGGGCTATATATTTATATGGCTAAGGCAGATCTCAAGGTCAATGCACACGCAAGTCGGTTCAGCTCAGCATATCGAAGAGCATACAAAACGTTTGATTAACCTCAAGAGCCAAAGAGAGGCTCAGCCGACGGCTGACAATGGCCCAAAAGTCATTCAGAAAAAAAATACAAATAATTGTTGCGAAATAGAGCGGATTTGGCAAAGAGACAGGCCGAAGCGAAACGTGTTTCAAATTCGAAATTCGCTTTAGATTGGATTTGGGACAAGAATGTGCTGGGTCAAAGGGGCGTATGCGTAACTTCTGTCAAATTGGCCAAGGGTTTGGCTGAAAAGTTAAGGTTCCCTTAATTTTTTTTTTTTTATTAATAAAACAAAAATTTTGAAATTGTTTATTATTTGGCCCAAAATGTGGGTCAGAATGATGGAAAGAAATGGTAAACAGCGGGCATAAAGGCCCAAAGAGTGTGATTGTTTGGCATTGCTGGCGGTCCAAATTGCACAACAACATTTTTCTGTTGACCATCGAACCGACTTCAATTGCTTTGAATTTCAATTTCAATTCATGACTCGTTTGTTTATGGCCAGTTGCTTTTTTTTGTGTCTTTGGCGCCTGCATTTGAATTTTTAAATATAAATGCTTAATGTGCAAGGGACGGACCACCACCTTCAAGTTGAAGGCCCTACGATTTTCGAGGGTATTTTGGCCATTCTAGATCGGATCTTAAACGCGTGCACACGGAAGTTCATTGCTAACGATGGCTCGTAAAAAGAGTTTTGCGGCCCAACAGCGTTATGGGTGGCAAACAAAAGTTCCAGGGGCAGAGCCATATAAAAAAAAGGGCAATTAACTTGGCTTCGCTACAACAATTAAAGCAAAGCCAACACAACAACACTGCGCACAAAAAGATAAAACTCTGTGTTTGCATTCTAATTACAATAAAAAACAAAAAACCCAGCTCAAAGTCAACCCAAGTACTTCTAGTTGCCTTGGCAATGAGCGCCGAAGATGTCACGCCTGATTCAACGAGCGTGTGCCTAGCGATGGGTAAATAACCTAGTACTTTATATAGTATAACTTAGTAACACTTTTAATATTCTTTAAATTTGTAACCCTATTGTTGAGTAAATACAATGCAAAGCTAATTGTTATGAAACGTCACTTAGCATTATGAGAAATCTTGTGGAAGTTCTTTATGGGTTCTCACACTTTTTGTACAACATATAAAATATTTTTGTGGGTACTAAGCAATAGTAATAATATGGTCGTTCAACTAACCCAATGCCAGCAATTAAAACTTGGTCATAAATAAAATGCGTCGAAGGACAAGAACCTGCATCGTAA
This sequence comes from Drosophila simulans, assembly GCF_016746395.2. NCBI lineage: Eukaryota > Metazoa > Arthropoda > Insecta > Diptera > Drosophilidae > Drosophila > Drosophila simulans. The sequence continues at coordinate 7,615,579 of NC_052522.2, forward strand.
TTGAGATGTTTGTTTTTGGCGCTAATGGGTTGAAAACCCCAATAATAATCAAATGCATTTGACTAGCAAATTAATTCGCTTTGCTCGTGGCATTTCAATTGCATTTGGCATTCGGTTGGAGCGTGACCCAAGGGATCTGTTCTGTAATACCATTGCAACATCTATGTAATTATTTCGTTTGATATTCGGATATATTTGAGGGAAATGAGATTGCACTTGTTGGCCCAGCAATTAGACTTGTTACCGAGCGTGGAAAGCGTTGGTTTGAGCCATGTACAGCGATGTCATTACGGATAAGCTGAATTACAGTGGATTGGGTCATTTGCTATGTTCTAACCTTATGGATCGGACACCCTTTAATAATGAAAATCCACAGTTAATCGGATGAATGAAAAAATGTCATATAACCACGAAATTACGAATAAATTCTAGTTGTTATTAAAGCTTTCAGTGCTATAATCTTGAGAATTAAGAAAACCTGTTCTTACCACATATTATATAATTAAATCAATATAGTCCTCTAATTGAATCTTATTCATCACTTAGAACTTTGAACTTTCCCTGACTCATCGATAGCCAAACCCACTGCAATTCTATGGAACTTATTCAATAAACGCTGTATAGCTTTCATTTGCCACTTGCCGGTCAGCGAAAATCAACAATAGAATCATTTTTTCGCCTTTGTTTGGTCAGTGAGAGAAAATGTCTGTGTGAACTTTGAAAACTAAATATTTGACATAGAAACTTTGTGAGGTTTTTTGATGAAAGGCTAGGCTTGTTAGCTCGAAGTGAGTAGAGAATTTATTTAAAATATTATTATATTCTTTGATTTGTCATTAGATACTTTTTAGCTACATTCAAATATGCCATTACTAACTGAGATGCCAACATTTGCTTATGCAATGAAACCGAATACTTAAAAACTTGTTCTTGTAGGCATATATTTTTTTGGAAGTATCATGGTAGAGCCCATCAATCCACAAGCCACATAAACGCAAGGCCGGCTTTCGTGTTTATCCATTAAAATTCTTCAAGTTTTGTGTAATTCTTCAACACCTTTTTTGGGGGACTCACCTGCTCGACCTTTTTGTGTACCATGTTGGGGAAGAGAATCCAGCCGCAGTAGCCGCCCAAGACGGCCACGCAGACGCCCAGGGCACTGACAATCAGAGACCAGTGGATCATTTTCACAGATACGATCGGATGGATTGGGGTCTACGACGATGATGGGGCGAGACCCATTTATCGGGTTCCCCTCTCTGAGCCTTCGATCGAAACGCCGGCAACAGGTATGGAATCTTTTTCGGGTTTCGGCTTTTTTGTTTTTGGTTTGTAGTTTTTGGTTTTTTTTCTGATCCAGCGGAGCTTTGGCCTGACCTACGTCAAGTGAGAGCCGGAGTTGTTGGGGTGTCGATCTGGTGTTGTTGTGGTGCCGAAACAAAGCGCACTATTTATAAGATACCCGTTTTGGGGCTTTTTTTTTTTGGTGTTTGTTATATATAATTTTGAAATAAACAAGTTGCCGAATGCGATGCGACGCGGCTGCTTTACTATATCGTATTATGTCCCTTATAGTGAGGGAAACAACTATAAGCGTATGCGTATATGTGCGGGTTTTTAAGTACGAAAACGGGTTTGGCTGCTGTGTTGCAGTGAAAGCTTTTTTCCGCCATCAGCTGGTATAATTAAAATATTTTTGTTAATTATTATTTGCGCTTGTTTTTTGCCTAATTGGGTCGAGTCACAACTTCACACGCGCCAAAGGAATCGTCTTTTTTCTCGTCTTCCCCATCGAAGAATCGCCGGCCAAATGACAATCGCGGTTAATGGTGGCACATATTTATTTGATTCTTGGTTAACGTAACGTAAGCGAACTTGGCCGGAAAATGGTGGGCGGCTTTTGGTTGCGATTAAAATCAGCCGCGCATTCAAATTAATGGCCGCACGCGAACGGTGAAAAATGGGGGGAAAACTTCCGCCACAAAGCGAAATGAATCAGCGGAATAGCACAACAATTTCCACCGCACTTTTGTTATGGAGTGTTGGTACTGAGGTGCGATTTTATTGATATTTTCGTGGCAGTCCACTGTAGTAGCGCTCTTACGATGTTTTTCAAACCGGAGATCCAACCGCTCGAGACAACCGCTGACGACTGGCAGAGTTCAGGCCAAGCTGCGATGACAACGCTGTGACTTATGGCTTTCGGCTTGTAGTTTTTTGGCCAAAAAGCCCTAGGCCAACCTCAACCGATCGCAGAGAGTTCAAAATGAAAGAGCGCATGCGCAACGCTCCTCGAAACTTTTGTCGAGGGCTTTTCATTAAGTTTTTGGGATCGCCGACTAGCAACTGGTCTGCAGTTAGTTGCTCGAGTTATTTTTTCAGCTTTTGTAATATTTTTGAACATTTTTATTTCGTTAAATTATGGATGAGCCGCTCATTAGCGAATTAGTGCGACTTTTTCGCTTGGCACTTTTTCGCTATGTTTGTTTTGGCCAAATTGAAATTTGGTTTTTCTTAGGGGGTGGCTTGAATTTGACCCCAAAATTACTATAATTTATTGCTCCGTTTTATCCGCCATCAAGAAGCTTTAATGATGCACTCTGTTTAATTGAACCGAATCGCTTATGGATTTAGATTAAGGTTATCAATCAGTTCCTCTGGAATAACTGTGCATATGACAAATTGTAGTAAAATCCTTTTTGATATATTGAGAAGATATGATGGCATTAATAGTAATAAATGTTCTAGCCAAGTGCAGAGTTAGTAAGCTGATTTCATTACGATGGTTGAATTAGTTTAATAGTAATATTTAATATTATAGTTTAGCCCTTATTTACATCTCTTTCAAGTTAGTTCAACTCTTTTCTTTGGCTCTTTAGGTTTGCAGTCTCTTTTTCTCGACTCTTCCGAAGTTGGCGTGGGTGCAAGACCCCTCCCTCTGGCATCCAATATTTTTTTGGACAAACGCATTAACTGGTTTTCGCTGTTGTTGTGCGTGCCGTGAAATTTATGTGTAAAAACTTGTAAGACTACAACAAAGTTAAAACCAAAGCGATTGGATTCGACTGCGGGTGAAGCTTTTGTTGAACTTGACACGATTGTTGCCCATTCAGTTTTTGGTGTGGTTTTTGTTGTTGCTGTTGTTCTTCGCATAAATTATTCGAATGTTGTGCAAAAATGTAAAGCTTTGAATATAAAATAAATGCCAAAATATAAACAATATTAGAGGGAATGTAGAGTGTTAGTAAATATATATTGCTGCTTAAAAAGTGTGTCAAAAGTCCTTAAGGAGTTATATAATATTTATTAATATTTTTTGTTATTACTTTTTCTAATATTATCATAAATCCCCAACAAGACTCAGTTAAAATAAAACGAAGCCCTTGCCAATTCCTTAACATTTAATGCGACTCTCACACTCTCGACACTCATTTCAATTCCCGTGCCACATTTCTTTTAATTATTTTGTAGTGCGATCCACATTTAGCCTACTTTTTCGAGAAGCCTCCGCATTTCCCATCCCCCGTGGAAAACCCCTATGTGAATTTGCTCTCCATTTGCGTGCAGCATGTGGATATAGTAATTTAAATATTTATTGCATTTTTTTATGCAGGCAACACTTGAGGCACACAAACAACCTCTCCGGCCCAAAACTCTTTGCCTTTGTCTGACCTCAAAATTAAATTCAAATCTCGGGCAAATGGCAAGACTTGGCAGAAGGCAGTTTTACGTCCTTTTTCCTCCTTTTTTTTAAAAGTATTTTGCTTGTTTATTTTCTCATTGGCAAATTGATTGCACTGGTGTTTGAGAAAATGTTGTGTGTGCAGTGATGGGAAATTAACCATTTATTTATTCCATAAAATATTGACTATACAAATAGTTTACGAAATAGTACTTATAGTATTAATCACACAATGTTCCAACTATAAATTAATATGGGAAAAATAAGGTACGATATTTGGCTAGCAATAAAAATGATATTTTCGAACTTTCCTTTCCAATATATTATTATGTATTTGTGAACAATTTATACTTTTGCCATCACTAGCTATCCGTGCATACATATGTTCAATGGAGTGATATGAAAAACTTCACACGACAATGTAAGGCAAAAAGGAACAATCAGCAAACACGAACTGGATGTAAACACTCCCATCTCCTCCTCCATTTCCGGCCGTTGGATTTTCCTTCGTATTGATGGCGTGCCTAGGCAATCGCAATTTATAGATAATTTGATACGAAACGTCAGACAGTCGCTCAGTCGGAAGAGTTGGATTGAAAGTGGCACAAGGACAAGTCGGGTTGGCGGGGTGTTTGACTACATGGCTATTGGGTGGCTTTCGAAATGCATTTCTAACGAATTTTCATTAGCCACCGAATTGCAAATGAATATTTGAATGCACCCGATGGGTGGTTGGGTTACTGGGGCGTATGCGTACTTCGTTCTCACGTTCCACATACGCCCCGTGCACACCGGAATGCACAAGAACAAAGGGGGCAGCTTAACTGCTGCAGCAGAATGTACGAAAAAATGCAATTAAATGGATTAAGCGAGGAAAAAGGCTAGAGTCAAAAGAGGCCAACATGAAGAAGGTTCTGCCGGTTATCTAGGCCCTTTCCCCTGCGTTCTCCTCGCTTTTCTCTCGTCAGTGTTTGTTTGGCCAACAACAAACCAAAGCCAGTCACAACATTCGAGGCACCCAACAAAAGAGAAAAACGGGCTGCGGAGCACACAAGGATTCAGCCACTCGACCGCTTATCGTCAACTGTCATCGTCTGCCAGTCTCTGAACCCCTGTGCACTGAGCGAAAAAGGTTTTAAAATAATTCAGTGCAACTGTCCTCAGCTAACAGGATTAGATATTAAGGACACCAAGTGGTATGACTGCATTTAAAAAAATTCAAGAGGCAAAAAAATAAAAGAGGCATTTCTCAAATAACAGTTATGCTTAAGCTTTAATCACATATTTTGTTCAGTGTACTACCTCTCTAAGGTACATGGACATCACTCTGTATTGCTGCAAATGTGAGCGACCGATTGATGAGCATGTGACGTTCCGTTCTGGCCCTTGGGCTGTCTGTCTATCTGTCTCTCCGGCCACATGTCCGTCCGACAATCCGTCCGCTTTCCGGCCTGAAAGTGTGTCAAATAAAGTGGTAAAAGATTTATGCCCTGCACCTCCTTTTCCAGCTGGGTCTCTCGTTCATTCTCTCGCTGTCTATTGCTCTCAATAAGTGGCACAAAGGACGAACGACAGGCGCTCACCGCAGGCTTAAGTGTCTCTAACTGCCAGACAGGACACTCAACTGGATATCTGCCCATATATGCATACCCTTTGTGTGTGTGTGTGTGCCTTGCTGCACTTTTTCACTTTTTCACTGGCTTTTCCCCGCTGCAGGGCTGCTGTTCATGTCCTTTTGGCCCAGGCCAATTTAGAGCTCGAATTTCCTGTTTTCCATTTAATCTCTCGATTTCTTTCGGTTGACTGTGCTCATAAATAAAGCAGGAGTTTGTATGAACTCATGATAATTCAGATCTCTGCTCTACTGAGGGTAAAAAAGTTAATTGAGTTAGTAGCTCGTTGCCCAACAGCACTATGTTGCACATAGTTGTCTTTAGCGGACCTTTATTAGCTAAGATCCAGTTTTTTCGGAAAACCGTTTAATTCAACACGTTATCCTCATCCTTAAGTGAGGATTTAACGAGCAAAAATTGAATTGATTTAACGGCAATTTCCAAACACGCAGCCTTCACAGCTCACAGTTGTGCCAACAAATGAATTATTGCGCACTAAGATTTCGCCACCCACAGATACAGATACACACACACAGCCAAATGGGGCTGCAGGGCCGCAGGACATCCCCACCCACTTCTCGATGTCCTTCGCTCGGCAATCCAGGGACGCGCTTGAAAAGGCATGAAAAACGTGAAACCCGAAAAGCGGCAGAGACGTTGGAGGCCAAAATGAAATCATGCAGTTGGCGATGCCCAGAACCACCAACTAATGACAATAAGGCGCGAACTGGGAAAAACCCTCGAGCCGCCCAACCAACCACCCACCGAATATCACGCATACACCGTGCCTCGGGTCGCTAACAAAAATATCACGCATACGCCGCGTTGCAACAGCGAAATCAAAACATAAACCCAAATCCAGTGACTGCATCGGGTTTTCCTCAGCGCGTGACCAAAACAGAGAGAGAGAGAGAGTGAGAGTGTGAGTGTGAGAGAGTGTTCGCGAGAGAGAGCGTTGTGAGAAAGGCTTTCTCTCACTCACGAAGGAGTTTCCCCATCATCATCATCATCATCATGACGATGAACATAAATGCGACGTCGTGTGCCAGTTGAAAATTGCATTTTCCTTCAGTTCTGTTTCAGTTTCGAGTCCGTGCAGTCGTGTTGACCGGAGTGAAAAACGACGTGGAAAATTTGCAAAAAATAAAAAGTTACAAATAACACAAAACAGAGCGAATAGAAATAGAGAAAAGTAAATATAAGCAAACAAGTGCAGTTTTGTTGGGAGAGAAGTGTGTACGGAAAGGGGAGATTAATCCCTCGGACCTAGCATAGATACCTACATTTTTGGGGGCCCCAAAAACACGGTGTGCTGAAAACGCAGAGAAATCCCGAAGTATCAACAACCATGTCGACGTTACCCTTTTTGCTGAGCGTCGCCGACGAGCTGGACAACATACACTCGCAGTCCTACATGGATGACTTTGGCCTGGGCTTCCATCCGCACCGCCAGTACTATCGCACACCCACCATCCAGTTGTCCCTGCCCGCCAGCACCGACTGGACGGGATCGGGTCGGGACTGGTCCCAGACGGCGGGCAACAGGCATACTCGCTACCGCAGCTATAAGTTCTATGATGACTCACAGAACAATCTGGAGGAGGAGGAGCCGCCCGTGGAGGATCCTCAACCCATTGAGCAGATGAAGTTGCCACAGCAGTTGGTCCAGCAGACCACCCAGACGATATCGGATCCCCAGCAGCCAACGAGTGCAACTGCCCCTGCCGCCACAGCTCGCAAGGGACTGGGCATGGTCAACTCCCACTCGCATGATGTGGGTGTTGGTGGACTGGGCCTGAATCTCAAAGCTGGCGAGGATGAGGACGATGAGAACATCGATCGCACGGTCCGCATGTATAATTTGTCCAAGAAGTGCTGCAAGAACTACTATCGGCACGCCTTGGAGACCGGACCCGGCGCCAGTGGCAAGGTCAAGTGCAGCAATGCGCGCTCCGAGAGCCACAAGTCCAGCTCCAGTTCGGAGGAGAGCCTCCAGAAGATACCCTCGCCCATTGAGTTCCTCACCTGCTTTCTGGTGAAGAAGTCACGCACTCCCAAGGCCAATGTGCCAGTGGGTCAGCCGCTGAAGAAGACATAGAACACGGCCCGGCTGCTGCCAGCAGCGATGTCCACCAGGACCTCCACCATCAGCTCCACGGCCACCAGTGGAGCCGTGACCAATGCAACCACGGACACGGATACGACCACGTCGAAGCGCCGGAGCAACTGCTTCTGAATGTTGGCCGGAGTCGGTGTCGTTTGTGGCCAGGCCTGGAGTTGGCTCCAGCGGTGCGGGGAGCTTCCCAATTCGGAGCCCGCCTCGCTGCCCTCCACGCGTCTGGGCAGGATCGCCTACTAGGCTCATTCGACCGACTCCGACTCGCAGTCAGGGGTATATATATATTTGGCATATGATTTATCACTGATATAACTTTTGGCTTGATTGAAATTATGGGAATTTATCGAAAAGGAACTTGGAGGGCTAGCGATTTGCACTGAAAATCAACTTTTGTAAAAAACAGGGCACTTTTAAAACACCATTCGTATAGTAAAATTCTCATTAACTCTTTAAACTTATTGTTTGAAATGGCTTTTTTGAAATGCTTTGTTATAAACATTGTACTAAAAATTTTAAAACCCTGTTCATCAGTGATTTTCAGTCCAAAAAATCCCGTAGCCACAATTTGCAAGAAATTACAGGCCAAAATCAATTCGAAGCTTAAGGCGAACATAATATTACCAATAGAATATAAATAAAGATAAACTATTAAACCAACACCGAAACATTCTTGCAAACCAAACACACACAATTTTTAAGAGCCAGATTTATACCAAAATAAGAAGATTCCAGGAATTTGTTAAGCAAACATTTTTTATACAATTTTTTGATACCAAGCAAACGATATAACTTATATATGGATATTATATTAATACTGGGAATGTTTGATTAAATCAAGAAAAGGAAATTCTAGCTCAGCTGAAACCTATAAGCACTATCTATTTCATTTTAACGAGAGTAATAATACTTTCAGGGAGAATTTTATAAACCTATTGCCAGTTTACTAATTAATTTAACAAGGAACATTTTGTTTTACATTTTGACTGACTTAAAGGTATTGGTTGAGCTCGAAACTCCTAGCAATTTTATAAATGCTGTTAGCTGTTTTAAGCCAAATAAATTGCGGGCTAATTTAATGGGTCTTCTGAAACACACACACACAAAAACAAGGATACACCAATAGCAATGTTTCATTTTCACGCAGACACAGTAAAGTTTAGTTTTCTCCCATTTTTCCCAGCTAACTGAAAACTGTTGGCAAAAAAAAGGCGAAAATTTTTGAAAAGCTGGGGTAACTTTTGCACAATGTCGGCAAGTGTTTGGGCTAAAAGGGTGGAATGGGGGCGGCAGTGGGCCCCATAAAGAGTGAAACATGTTTTCAATTTCCTTTTTTCGGGGGACTGTAAACAAGTCAATAGCAAACTACGGCTAAGGACAAACACACAGAAGACCTTGGTCCCAATTTCAAATTAGTAAAAAAAAAAGCAAAACAGGAAAAAATGAAACGCAAACAAGATTTTGTAGCAGAATTGTAAACGAAATAAAAACACGTTGGCCGGGCTTGCGTCTAGTTGAAAGCTGGAGTACAGATATAGCAGAATAAATATATATTTATAGTTTTGTAGTCAGATATTCTCTTGCGTGTTCTAAATATATTCTAAATGTTGGAAAATAAAATATTTCAAATGTATTTACAACTAATCAAGAAGATCATTTTATATATATATCTATACTATATGTGTAGTCACACTGTTTGCACTTTTCAGAGTTTAGAAACGAAAAAAATATAATACAAGTACGAAAAATATATCTATGTATGTCTCAAAACTCATAGCTTTATCGCAACACAAAATTTGAAGTCGAAACTCAGCATCATATTTCTCAGATAATTGTAATACCTAAGAGCTCCAAGTCGAAACCACATAAAAGCCACAAACAAAAAATGTTAATGAAAATTACCTAGCTGTAGTTTGGAATAACGATTTTTGCCAGTAGCTCTTGCAGAACTTTTATCTAGATGGAAAAACATTTTAACATTGGCCAACTCGGCCACCACTCATCTAACCAATGTAACCGAAGTAATTTAGACGTTCCTCAGAACACGATCATTTGCATGGCAATGGAAAACCTCTCGTAACTACATACTTTATCAACAAAGAAAACACTCAACGCATATCATTCCAATACAATAGATTTCAGCTAAATCATATTCAACTTGAGATTCAATAAATAAATATGCGAAAAAATAAAGTGAAGGCATAGTTTCATTATATAGACATAAAAAACTTTTATATAAGAGGTTTGAGGTATTTATTATTAGTAAGGTTCTACTAAAACCACTTCTTTTAATTGCGCAGTGAATTTTATATTATGGGCTTTCTTCGCCAAATTTCACAGAAAAATTAAATACAGTTTTCATTGCCAACAAAGCTTTGCTTTCATTTTGGCCCTGACAGGCGGACATGCAAGGTCATAATGCGTCCTTCACACAACACTTGTCACTTGCATTAATTTTACTGTCTTGCCGCCTTTTTTATTTTGGCCAACTGACACTCAAAACTGTCCGAAGGCATTTACAAATTTTCAAGTGCAAGTAGGCGAGTTTTTGTATTGTAAACGCTGACCTTTGGTGACTCATAAGGTTGGCATAAAGTGTCCTTAGGCCGTGTGTGCATCTCGCCCAAGGATGTGTCGTCATGAAATTCGTCGTGGAATTTGAAATTAACTGCAGTGAGCGCGGTGGGATGAGTCGTGTATACCCTGTAAAAGTTAAATTGTGTGTATATGCCAATCCAGCACTTTCCATTTCGGTGTTTGGCGTTGTTTGGCCAGCACGTCCATTGGGTTCAATAGCACAAAACAAAAATAGAATAATAGACCGGGCCAAGCGTTATTTGTACGCCTTCTGGCTTCTACGTCCGCCTCCTTCGTTCACAGTGCAATCCTTTAGAGTCCTGCCTGCACCGCTATAAATAAGTTCCTCATTCGTATGCAAACAAGTGCAGCGCGACAGGACGAAAGGGCGAGCCTTCGCCTTCGACAGGCGTGACTTGCGGCATAATGGGCGAGTTTCGAAATGCAGTTGCAGTTCTGGATTTTGTTGAAGGTTGCCTCTGGGTATGATAACTATCTCAAAGAATGTGGGTATATTCTCTGCAGCTTTATAATATATTTTACAGTCATTTAATGCCTATAGTTTCAGTGCATTCTCATTGCAAATCCTGTGGGCCTACATTTTATTCAATTTAACGTATTATTTTCAGGTAATATTTATTGATTTCCACTTCGTTACTTAAATGAAAAGCGATATATATATATATTTATCTCGTTTAAATATTAAAATGCATTTTCTATCTGACTGAACTTAATTGAATATTCAGTTGATTTCATTTGTTATCTATAAATACTTTCAGTTGTAATTAAAGGAGTTATTTTTAGGCTACCATTTTCAAAATATATACATTTCGCTTTAGGGTATATGAGGATCGGCTTTTTTGTCCCATTCCTTAGACTTTCTCAGGGATAACTTTTGCCAGTTTTCTGGCTCTGTTGTGGCAACTTTTGTTGTGGCTGCTTTTTGGGGACTTATTCTTCGGGCCTGGAACTTGCGACCTACAACCTACGACCTGCAGTGTTCACTTCGCTTGGCCAATTACGGTTTTAAGTCCTGCTGGCTCCTCGCCGTCGTCCTGTCTTTTTCTCCGACTTGAACTTTTGCTTTCGTTTTGCCCATGCTTTTGTGTTTCCCCCTTGCCACAGATTGCCCCGTCTTCCCCTTGGCAGGCGTCGCATTGCAGTGGCCTCTTGGCCAGGTCGAATGCACCTGCTCCTGCACCTGTTTGTTGCCCTTTTGCGGCTGAATGTTTAGTGTCTCGGGGGCCATTTATAGTTACGCTCGACTTCACCGCGTGGCTACTTCATTTACCACGTGAGCGATGTACCTTATTGATTTCCGAGACTTAATTTGCTTGCCATTTTGCCGACCGTTTTTAACCACAGCTATTACTCATACGCCACGTTCGCCATGACCGTCTTAAGCTTTTGTAGCATACTTGTAGGCTGAATAAGTAATAGGTAATCTTTAAAATATTTAAAAATTCATCTTTCTTCTGGGTGTATATGCAGTCATCTGTTTCCTATCGAAGTCAATGCCTGGCCCATTGCCAATATGTGAATTGACGTGATCTTGCTGAAAACGATTTTAACATTTGTATCAATAATCAGGGAAATCGGGGGAATGACCTCCCTGTGGGAATTAAAAAATGGTGAAGGTCGCGGTGGGTGTGCTATGCTAATGATGTTTACGATTATAGAAAGTCATCTCTTAGATAATGCCCCACACACAATCGATGCCAAAGAAAGTTGTGCACAACCCACACCCTTAGGAATTTGATTCTGATTTTCATTCGATTTTGCCATAAAGTCAAGCAAATTAGTAAATTGCTTTGTTTTGGTCTAATGTATTGTTGTTCAGCCAGCTGCGGCACTTCAATTGGTTTTCAATCGGGAAATTTTCTCTAGACTTACACTGATAATACAAAAAATAGAGTAAGCTCCTTTTTAAAAAATATATCCTCCGATTTGGTTCGTTCGTATTTTAAAGATGTTAAATACTTGTTTAGCATATTTGACCATATTTAAAACTAACAGGAAATGGGGGAAAATAATTTATAAGAAAAACTATGATAAATACTTATTACCTATGTCTGTGTTAAGAGAATTTATGCATATAATATTAGAATATGTTTCGAACTAGACCAAAAGTATCTATTTGTGTGCGCTCGACTGTCTTGCGATGTGCTGCATTACAAACCTATTGAACTAGTCCGATGGCAAATGACTTAATGTACAAATACATGCTTAAATGCCATCTAAATTGCGAAACTGCGAAGCTTGTTATAATTATTATAAAACACACACAAAATCTATTGCCAGAACAGCAATAACAACACCGACGGCTGGAACAACAAATTACAGCGACATATGGGGTGGGCCAATCCCAATCCGATGATTGTGTTGCGTTACGGGCACGGGTTTTATAAAGAGGGGCGGGCAGGTCAGGCCCATAAATGTTCCGTAGATGTCGCATCCATCGACTAATCTGCTCGGCAAAAATCGTCAAAAATTTTCACAAATTGCCCTTTTGTCATGACAAACTCAATCCCCCTTTTATGTTGCTGTATCTATAGATTGTGTATCTGTAATCCGCGTATCTCTGTTCATTTGTATCTTGTACAAAATTTAAAGCCGTATTTGGTCAAAAAGTGAAAAGAATCACTTCCGTCAAAGAAATGTGTTGGTTTTTATTTGGGCTTGCTTTGATTTTGTTTTTTAATTTGCAACCGGAAGCGGAGAGTAATTAATTTCAAAATACGAATGCTGCGAAAATTTGTTGGCATGCTTCCACCGTTTTTAAGGCGTTGCCGATATGGGAGAATGATTTGTTAAATGAAAGAGAAAAACATAAACAAATAAGGAAGGACTCTTGCAAACATCTGCGTCAAGAGAAAGTAAAATATGTATTTGTGGGTTGGATAAAAAACGAAAGATTTTCAAATATATTAAATAATTAAATGCAGGTAGTGAGATGTTTCAAGGTGGTTAGCAGTACCTTTGGATAACCGCTGAAAATACATCCCCTCTACGGAAACAAGTCTGCAAATCAACCCACCCAGCATAAGATCTCGAAGCGCCTCAAGGAAATAACATGCAAAGACATTTTTCGACCCACAGCCCCATTTCCTTATATACAAGCGTCAATGCAAAGATAAACAATCGAAAACATCGCCCAGTTTTAACGCCACTGTAACTGCAATTGGTACACTGCGAAAAAAAACTTTGAATTATGCTTAGAGCATTTATTAAAAATTGTATAAGTTAAATTTCATAATCACGAAACGTTTCAGATGTAATAACTATATTTTAGATGCAGTAGTTTGCCGTATTTTTAGAATTCCTAACAGGGAAGCCGCTTTTTTTGAACAGTGTGCCTACTACGTCACAACTGTCATTGGCTATTGACTAGAATCTGTGTTGAGCCGAGCTGATCCCACGGGGCGAAGCTTATGGCTATATAAGCGTCGACTACTATCGTTTCCAAGTTTAATTTGCTCAGAGCAGAAAACGCGAGTGGACGTCTATCAGAAAACGCGATAAGTGGAAAGTAAATACGAACTAGCGTTGCTGTTGGTCCTGTCCTAAGGAATAAACTACCACAAAATGGCTCTGGTGCCGGCTACAAATAATACGGATTGGGATTACTGGGATTACCGTCGTCGTCTGTGGCGCGATTGGGATTTGAACGACTGGGACTTGCCGTACTGGAAGCGATCACTATCTCGCGTTGGATCCGCACCCGATCTAAGTCGGGTGATTGTCGGAAAGGATGGTTTCGAAGCCAATGTGGATGTGCACCTGTTCAAGCCCTACGAGATTAGCGTGAAGACCTCTGGAGACACTGTGGTCGTGGAGGCCAAGCACGAGAAGCGACGGGATGGTGACACCTTCGTGGGTCGCCACATCGTCAAGCGGTTCGTCCTGCCGCGAGGATACTATCCCAACGATGTGCGATCGGAACTGTCGTCTGATGGCATACTCACCGTCAAGTGTCCGCCGTATTTGACCAACGAGCGGAGTGTGTACGTCCGCCAAGTGGGTCCATCGTATCTAAGCATCAAGAACTAATCCCAGTCTATAGCATCGCAACCCCGTGTTTTGTTCTTAGTTACTTTCTGTTGGAGCTAAAATTAAGACAAAAGTAATGCACATATTTCTAAGACTAGAATTGGACTCTTTTTGTAATTAACAAAGCAACGTTTGTTTAGTTAAATAAAATAAAAGTTTAATTTATTAATAATGAATTCAGACGACCTTATTTGGCAGTGGTTTCATTCCTTTTCCCAACCGCCAGCGGATGTGTTCAACTCGACTCGAAGCTTTAAAACAATGGCCAAGAAAATGTCAACCTTAATTGCTTCATGTCGTACAAAAGAGAAAAAGTCATCGTCTGACCAAACAAAAGTATCCGCTCGAATATAGTCTGTATCTTCCGAGTATTTTTACCCAGACTATCTTTCATATGGGTAAACACTACGCCCTCGAGCGATTTCCGTAATTTGCCAACTAAGGTTAACTTCAAATGTACATGGGCCAATAAACGACAACAGCTTTGAGCCAAAACCTACACGGAAAAGTTACACGCGTGCACCACATGGAAGTAGCCAGAAAATAGAGCTGGAAAAATTAATCTAGTTTAAATTGACCATACAAAGTAACGAGAGTCACACGCCCACAATATTTGTAAAAAAAAGAGTGGGCGATCGTCACACTTGTATTCTGGAGGACAGAGCGTTAAAGAAGTGTATTTTTCGAAAAATTATCTTCTAAATATAGATGTTGTTGAGCAAGGAGAAATTCGAAAGTAAATATATTGAGATATATTGAGGCATTAAATCAACTTGAATAGCAGCAGGTGCCGGAAAAATTTGTTTAAAAAGAGAAGAGAAGGCATCGTTTTTTGGCAAGGGTGATCTTTATACAACAAATAATTCTTTGGCCACAAAAAACTTTTCTCTGATCTTTTTCTTTTCCTTGTCATAAAGTAACTTATGCCACATAGCCACGTAGCACATAAGAATTCTTTTTCATATGTATGCACATAAGCATAGGCAAGAAGCGCTCTCGCGCAGATCAAGTAAACAACCTACTAACCCAGTACATCTAAGATTTTTTCACACCAACTGTTTCAGTCTTAAGATGATATTCAATCAATAAAAACCCAAAGCGGATTCATTCTGAGTTTTTATTTATTTCGGCGTTGATCTTAGTTCAAATACGGATCGTTTATTCGACTCAAAACAAAAACTATTTTACTATATGAACATTCGGTCTATTAAGAAAATCAAAAAAAAAAAGAAATTTTGGGAACGACATGAAATTTTTACCTACATTTAATGCATTTTTTTGGGTCTTTATCTAAAAAACCGTCAAAACAAAAGATAGTGTTATCAACGCTCTGAGTAACCGTTTATTAGCAGAAATATTAGTAAAACACTAAGACTTGCAAAAAGCATTTACTCATTTATTTAATTTCTAAATAAACACCAACACGAGAACACAAAGTCACGTCAATCTGCGACCCAATAAAGTGGCCAATTATGTGCAACCTCTAAATGTTTTCAGTTCTTTCAGCGAAATCGATTTGTCACTCAAAATGCAATTCATCAATGAAAAATTCGGACAAAGGGTATTGGGTTTCCTATCCGAGTAGTGGGGATCGGGCGGCATAAACGTAGATAGTTACTTATATATATAATATATATATATATACGTATATGTATAGAATAACATGTTTGCTCGGCTAACCAAATAAGTCGAAGAGTAACACACCTACGCTGGATTTCTATTGTATTTAATTTCGTTTAATTAAAATCCATTTACAATATGGCGAGCAGTTGCAGCGGCGCATTTGATTTCGATTGCGAGTTTAATTGATGTAATGTCAGCTTGTATAGTTGAATAACATAATTTAACTCTTAAGTTTAATTATCATTAGAAAATGCTGTATACCCTACTGATAATGGGTACCGAACGAGTATACTTGGCTTGGCTCGGCTATCGCTCTATGAAAACACCTGATAAATGCTCAGTTGTCGGTTTTGCCTGTGACCGAAACGTTGTTCGCCGTTGTTAATATTAAAAATTTTACGGTATTCAAAAAATAATTATCTTAACAGTGTTTACATCAAACATACATTAAAAGTGTTGAACATGGTAACTGCACAGTTAATTGACTTTAAAAAAAGTAAAAATAGGTGTTCATAGGTAGGCAACTAAAATTAGATACAATTATTAACATCTGTTACTCATAATAATTCCGAGTATGATTGCGATTATTTTTTCATTAATTAAGCGTGTACTTTTAGGCAGACACTTAAATGCAAGTTGGTGACAAGCCCCCAATGGAGACACTTGATTAAACAAAACGTTTACGTTCGGCTTATGTTTTTTAGGTGATCTAATAATTTACATGTTTATATAACGATTGTAAATGGGCCAAGACAGAATGGCATCGTCAGTGATTGTTTTATACGCACTTATGTGTATCGGATTCTCCACAGGTAAGTTGTGAATCTATTATAACATAAATTTATTTGTTTAAATTGATTGAAAAAGCATTAATGGTGTGAAAAACTATTTAGGCTAAATGGTCAGTTTATTATATACTCAATTTTAATTTCATTGATTTTTAATGAATTGATTTTACAGCTTCGTTAAATGATAATCCCGAAATCACCCCCGCAATAGATAACAATTTACCTTTTCAATATGACAATACCTGCTCGAGTCCTCCGCGGATTAAAAATGGTAAGGCGTCCGTCGAACATCGCCGAAGTGGCGAACATATTTTTCTTGTGACCTATTATTCCTGCAAGAAAAACTACAAACTAAAACGTGCCGAAGAAAATGCACTCTATTGCTCAAATGGGATCTGGCTTGGCTTGAAACCCAATTGCACAAAGATTCGTAAAGGAAAAACGCGTCCGAAGAAGCAAAAGAAAGTAATGACTTTTTGGAAAATGATCTGTTGATCATAAGATACATTTATAAAGCTTTCTTTTTTTTTTAGAGATGTGGGATTAATAATGGCGGTTGTGCTCATCTATGCAACAGATCGACTCATAAATGCGAATGCTATGAGGGTTATACCCTGAATACCACCGATCTCACAAGCTGTAATGGTAGGTACATACACGTTTTTAATAAATGTATCTTAAAGATAGACTGACACACTCTGTATCTTCTGTTTCAGATATCGACGAGTGTAAGGAATCGAATGGCGGCTGCTCTCAAGTTTGCTACAACTTTCCTGGTGATTTCATATGCACCTGTAATAGTGGTTTTATAATAGACGAGATTGATGAAAAAACTTGCTTGGGTAAGTTCTAAAAACTTTACATTGAAATTTATGAACAAAATATTAATAAGCTCTAAAGTAAATTTACTTATCACCTTCTAGACATTGATGAGTGCGCCGATCCCAAACTTTCTTGGGACTGTACGGCTGGCTGCGAGAACCTAAATGGAACATACAAATGCCTTCCGTCACTGGTGGGCAGAGTTGAACCCACCGACGGCGAAGGTTTCTCCCCGGGTGAAATAGTGTGCAGGTCCGGATTTAAGCTGTCCGCCGATGGCAGTGAGTGTCAGGATATTAACGAATGCGATTTGGAGGATATAGATTCAGTTTCTGGGCGAGTGACTTACCCTTACTGTGAGCACAAGTGTGAGAATACAATAGGTTCATATATTTGCCATTGCCCCGAAGGATATCATCTACTCGAGGATCGTCATAGTTGTATTTTGGATGGCTCCGAATTACCGCCAGTCAGAGAGGAAACACCAAGGACAACCAAAGCACCCAATATACCTTCAAACGATATATGCCCTCTGTTTAAGAGTCCAGCCAACGGAAAGGCTTCTTGCAATAAGTATCTCCAAAATGGCTTCAACTACACTGGTTGCAATATTACCTGCAACGCGGGTTATATCCTGCAGGGTTCACAATTCGCGAGTTGTGGACACACCGGTCTTTGGTCCAGTCCAGAAGCCAAGTGCGTGGGTAAGTACAAATCAATGAATACAATCGAAGTTAAAGCTATAGGATTTTGAAAGACTCATTATGTATTTGGTATTGCATCCTATTTCTAGAATCCCTCGCATGGAGCTGTCCAGCTTTGACACCTCCACGCAATGGACGTTTCTATCCTGCCAGCTGCAATAATGCCCCATCCAAATCACACGCGATTTGCGAGCTGTTATGTGATCGTGGCTATTTGCCCGCCTCGGACTTACAGCTCGTTTGTACGACACCATGGGGCTGGATCCAAAGAAGATGGCAGGCCGATGGGCCACAATATGAGTTTCAGCAATCAGTAAGTCTGAATAACCTAACTATAACACATACTCGTATGTTACCTATACGCATTTGATTTTTTAGGTGAAACAGGACGAGGGCTGCGTGAAGATCATCCACCCTTAACCGGATTAATCCACTAAGCTCTTCATTAATTTTAACTTATAAAACGCCACTCTCTTAAATCATAAAAATAAATTTAACCTATACTGCACTGATGCATGCATTTATTTTATACTGACTATCAGTCTTATCTATCTATCAGATGTATCTTGACCAACCAAATCCTAACCGACCTGCAATATTACTTTTTACTCCTGCCGATCAATATGTGTTTATTAGTTTCTTTACATTGGTGTGTAAAAATCAATGAATATGTAAAATTTTTCACATGTAGAACAGATGAATGATTTTATCCGCTGTCGACAAAAGTTGTACAGAAAAATTTAAGCTTTCAGCTTACAAAAAAATTTAAATTATGGTGCTTGCTTGTTATTCGGATGTTTTAGCATCGTCAATCTAGATCAGTCTCATTTCGTTTTTCTAATGCAGTGGATTTCTACATAACAGTGGATCTACATACCCACGTTACCCACGTTGTCTTAAAAAATTACCTTATTATTTTGCCTACTTTTGGGACGTCTTTTTATGATTGAGAAAAAACACATCTAAAAATAGAAATAAGTATATTGGAACATTTTATGTCGGAAGTGAAGACATGGTATAAATATGGTTAATTGCTTTAGCTTTTGTAAGCTCTTGTAATATTACATCAGCTTAAATTTCGGGGTTATCTGTTGACGTGCTCAGACCGAGTGAACTCTGAACTTGAAACAGTAATAAACCTACTCATAGATAAACCATTATAAGTGGGTTCCACAATGTAAGTCACCTATATTTCAGGAAAACGTATTACCATTTAAAAGGCAAAATCCGACAAAAAATTCAGGTGAGTGTAACGATTGGACTAATTGATTCCAGTCAATCTGATGTGGACCGCAAGTATGAAAAAACAAGAGTAGCGCGTGCCAGGCCCACTTGGAGCTATTCACTACTGAAATAATTGCCCTGAAATGCCGTTGAACTCGTTTGGTTAGAACCTGTCATTAGAAAAACACAGCCCAGATTATTCAGTATGATTTTTTGCAAAACAAAGCGAATCTAAAACTAGCTGAAATAATGTTTTGTTAATTTGGACCCCAGCAGAGGGGCGAGTCTTAGCTGATAATATTTCCAAAATACAGTGGAACATGCGAAAAGGAAGTGCGTTGGGTTCTTCAAAAGTATGAAAACATTGTTTACAATATTAAATTGTATCTATAGAAAACTATGCCTAAGTTTCGGTTGCCAGGAACACAGCTCTATAACATTCAGAACTGGTTTTTCGAATAAGGCGTTCCTTTTTTTCGTATTTTGAATTATGGATGCTCGACTGTATTGAAGACTCAATATTTAGATTTGATCGGCTAGACGACGGCTTCTGTAATGAAGCTGAATACTGAAATGGGATTTTAGGCCCATCGAGACTGGGCACTGATAACCCCGCAGCCGCAGAGCCATAGCCGCGATTGGACCGCATGTGGATCCCGTTCCAAGATCATTCACTCGCCCGATTGCCCGCGATATTATTTGTATTATTTACTGGTTTCAGTTCGGATTGATTTTCGTTTTGGCTCAGCTATGGGGCCTATCGAAAAGTCTATTTAAGCGCGCGATTCACAGAGAAATTAAATCAGTTTTAATTCGTGTGCTGAGCGGATCGTTCGCCATCGGTCTTGTTGTATTATCAGTGGAGAAACCCGAGAATCTTGTGAAAATGTACCAGCGGCAGGTCTCCTTTGATAAGGTTTGTTGCTTCGGCGAGAGTCCTCTGTGCACCCGGTATAGAAAGTGATCCGTAAAATAGCTAATAAATTAAAAACAATAACAAGTTTATTATTCTGCGTTCTCAGCATGAACATGTCCAACCTTTGAGGAAAAAAATGCAAATAAATATCATTTTATTATTTTGATTGAAATGAGAAAGCGGATCTATAATCTATAAAACCTGTCATGGAATTGGGTTAGTTCGCAATAGTTCTAGACAAAGAAATACAGAGTGCTTTCTGGGAAACAAGTAGTTTATTAATGTGTTTGTTAGAGTAAAACCTGAATTCAGACGTCAGCCGCACATATTGGAAGTAGAAACAGGACAGTTTTATAAGATATATAAATACATATATGTACTTTAAGAATAAATAATTCAGCCCTGATAGAAGACCTTGTTATGGCACAAGATCTTGCAAAGCATACTGCTTGGTAGACCTTCCCACAGATACAGCACACCAAGTTCTAGGCCGAGTCCTTGGCAATATGCGCTGATTGCCATTGCGGTCGGACCTAAACCTTCAACATGGGGGTTCAAGCCAAAACACAAACAACCTCAATGATGCAGATCTGAGGCAAGTACTACAATTACAGTTCGTTGGCTCATATAAGGCTTCGGTTAAATGATTATACGATTTGGGCCCTGGTAGCCTCTGTAATAGGAGATTTGCTGATAGGCTTTGCCTAGTCATAAGAGCAGGGTGTTAATGGCGAGAAATATTTTCAGTATTAATTGGTTTTGCATGACTGCTCGTTAAGCCCAGGTCACTCGGAGTCAATCTGTCAAATTACCAATGATGCAATGGCTGTTTTCCCAAACAGCAAAAATATAAACAGTAAATATTTTTCAAAATTGAATATATTACAGCCAACGCGCGTAGAGGATTCGGCTTACATAGTCGAGGGTGTAGATATTAAGGAGGCCAGGAACACCTGTCTTCTGTTTTCGCCCAAGGATTCCTCGTTGTCCAGCGGAGCTTTGGCCAACATTTTGGCAATCTTCAAGAAGCATGATATAAACCTGGTGCATATTGAGTCGCGATCCTCGCTGCGTGTTCCCGGTTACGAGTTTTTCGTGGAGGCCGATGGAAAATCTGGAGCCTTGGGAAAAGCCATCGAGGATGTGAAGGAGCAGTGTAGCTACTTTAACATCATTTCGCGTGACTACAAGGATAATGCCACGGCTGTGCCCTGGTTCCCGCGGCGTATACGCGATTTGGATCGTTTCGCCAATCAGATTCTGAGCTACGGATCTGAGCTGGATGCCGATCATCCTGGTTTTACCGATCCGGAATACCGCAAGCGTCGCAAGTACTTCGCCGACATTGCCTACAACTACAAGCATGGCGAGCCCTTGCCCCATGTGGACTACACCAAGGAGGAGATCGAGACCTGGGGTATTATCTTCAGGAATCTAACGAAGCTCTATAAGACCCACGCCTGTCGTGAGTACAACCACGTATTCCCCTTGCTGGTGGACAACTGTGGATTCCGAGAGGACAACATTCCCCAACTGGAGGATGTATCCAACTTCTTGAGGGGTTAGTTCGACTACTGCCTATTAGATAAAATTCGTAATATTGAGAATTGTTGGACTTTAGATTGCACAGGCTTTACTCTGCGTCCAGTGGCTGGACTACTCAGCTCTCGGGATTTCCTGGCTGGCCTGGCCTTCCGCGTCTTCCACTCCACTCAGTATATCCGTCATCCCAGCAAGCCCATGTACACCCCCGAACCAGATGTCTGCCACGAGCTGATGGGCCACGTGCCGCTTTTTGCAGATCCAGCTTTTGCCCAATTTAGTCAGGAGATCGGTTTAGCTTCCCTGGGAGCACCCGATGATTACATTGAGAAACTGTCCACCGTAAATGGCTCTTTGCTCTAAACTAATAGGACAACTTTGTGATGCGTGAATTCTTTCCAGATCTTCTGGTTCACTGTTGAGTACGGCTTGTGCCGCCAGGAGGGTGAGTTGAAGGCGTACGGAGCTGGTCTGCTCTCCTCCTACGGAGAACTGGAGTATTGCCTCACGGACAAGCCGCAGCTGAAGGACTTTGAGCCGGAGGTCACTGGCGTCACCAAGTATCCCATTACTCAGTTCCAGCCTCTGTACTATGTGGCCGATAGTTTTGAAACCGCCAAGGAGAAGACCATGTAAGTTATTAGGCCTAAACATATCTAAAGAAAGTGTTTAATAATTTTAATTACTTTTAGTAAATTTGCGAACTCGATTCCCCGACCCTTTGGTGTTCGCTACAATGCCTATACTCAGAGTGTTGAGGTTCTCGACTCGAAGCCCCAGATTTCGAATCTGATGGACAACATTAACTCCGAGTTCCAGATTCTCCAGAATGCCGTTGCCAAGCTGCGCGTCTGAGTAGAATTTTTTTTACTTTTTTTCTCTTTACTTACTATTAAGATTGAATCAAATAATAAATACCATGCAATTAAGTTTTTGTAACTGTTTTTTGTTTTGCTTTATTACAACTCAGTATCGATAATGTTCTGGTTTTTCTTGTTTGGTTAGCATGTTCAATTACATTTTGTTGTTAAGCTCTTTTGAAAAACATATAAACAGTTATGTACAAAATGGGTCTACATTATCCTCATCGTACGCGTATTTACAGACTTAAGCAAGTGCTAACGACTCGTCCTATAGGTATGTACAAATCTTAAACATTGAGTTAACTAAAATTATTAAGGTAGTTGTAGTTGAGTTTAAGATAGTTTGTTTCCATTTACAAGTCCTAAGTTTAAAGCATTTGGCTCTTTATCAGCTGCAGATCGAAGCATATTCGAACGAACTTTTCCAACAGTAAAATGGTAATGCAGGGGAAATTGGAATAACGATTGAACTAATGGCATTTCAGCTGTCAGAAAAGATCGGGGCTAAAGAAAACTTATGGGAATATCTTCACAGCAAAATAAATGTCAGTTGCAATCTCAACCTGAGTTTTGAGTTATACATACAGAATAACACTAAATCGTACGATAAATATCATTTTTGACCTCAATGACGAAGCCCAGTCTTGAAAATAATATGGAATTGAATTAGCTTTGCTCAACTCGTTCGCTTGTTAGTCGCTTCTCAGTATATTAGAATACAAATAACTTAGGATTAGGCTTTAAGGTTCGATTTCGTATCAGAGATCCCTGTTTGCGCCTCGATGGCACTTACTGGATAAGGCTAACCTATGGAAACGATGGGTTCTTGCTACAAACTACAACAATTTAAAACCTACTTACAATGAATTTTTTTGAGAACTTTTCTATAGTACACCTATGTTATATACAACGCATGAAGGGAGCGGGGTGGGACAATACTCAGTCTGTTGAGATCTACAACTAGCTCTGGGCTTCCGATAGAGGAGGTTCGATAAAGAGAGCCAGAGGCCAAACTTGATAATACACGGATATGTTGGTATATGGGTTGCCTGGAGCTCTACAATTCTATCTTTTCCTATCGCTACAGAGAGTTATATACAGTGGGTATGCGCTATTGACTACTGCCTGGGGCTGTGTGAGGCGAGTTGAATAGATTCTGTGATTGCTCTTGGGACATTTGGTATGGCAATATTTCCAGATCGTTTGGCAACTGGTTTTGGTTCTGATTCTGACTGTTGAGAAAGGGATTCGAACTGAAGAAGCTGTTTGACTGCTGCTGATGCTGCTGCAGGATTTGTTGTTGTTGCTGCTGCTGTTGCTGCTGCACCAGATTGCTGCCGGAAGTGTGCATCATCTTGTTGTCCTCGCTCTGCGTTTCGGAGCCATCATCGCTGATGCCCATGTGAAAGTTGATCGAAGGACTCGATTCGGTGGCCATCTGCATGTAGGACAACAGCGAGTCCTCGTTGTTATTTTGCGGGGGATTCGAACTGCGATTGTTGTTGTTCTGGTTGCCATTATTCAGATTACTGCCCCCATTGTAGCTTTGATTGTTGTTATTGCTGCTGGAGTTGAAGGGATTAATGGTGGATTGCGAGCCCAGTGAGTGCAGGGGGGACAGATTGAGGAAGGCGTCTATATCATCGATATCCTCACGCAGTAAAATATCATTTTGTTGCTGCAGCTGCAACTGTTGCTGCTGCTGTTGCTGCTGTTGTTGCTGCTGTTGCTGCTGCTGTTGCTGCTGCTGTTGTTGCTGCTGCTGCTGATGTTGCTGCTGGTTATGTTGCTGCAACTGTGAGTGGCTCTGATGTTGCTGCTGCAGATTGTGCTGGTGCTGCGTGTGCAGATTCTGCTGCTGCTGCATCATCATCTGCTGATCCTGCTGGTTAAGCATCTGCTCCGAGTTCAGGGCAAATCCATACTGATTGAATTGTGGCTGCACGGCATTGCTGCCGGTGAAATTCAGTCCCCGTTGGCCACCTGCTCCCAAATTACCCACCGCTGCTGCTGTCATGTTGCCAGGTGCGAATCCCATCGACATCATGGGCTGCAGATATGTGTAGCGGGATAGGAGGAGCTGCTCTGAGACGATCCTCAGCTCATTCTGTTGCTGGAGGATCAGTTTTTGCAGTTCGTCGTGCTTCCGCTGCAATTGATCCTGCAACTGACTCTGTGTTGGCGTCATAACCACCGTATCGGGCAGCATATCCGTTTGTGACTGCACCGGAAGTGGGGAAAGCACTGGCGCCACCGGAAACGGAGCGATCACTGGCTGCATGGGAATGGCGGTGAGATATTGCGGCGGCTCCAGAAATGTGGGTGCCACCAGTTGAGGACTAGCAAGCGGATAGGCGGGTTGGGGAAACTGACACGCATTTCCAGCCATTATTTGTGTGGGCGCAATCGGCAGGAGAGGCACCATTTTCGGAGTACCCACTGTATGTTGCAGCTGCTGTTGCAGTTGCTGGTGCTGCTGATGTTGCTGCTGCTGGTTCTGATGCTGCTGCTGTTGCTGCATGTGATGATGTGACTGACTGTGATGATTTTCTCGGTGATGCGATCGCTGCCGTTGGCTTTGCTAGGAAATTATAAGGACCAAATTCAAACAATTTCGCTAATGATCAATAATCTATATGGATACTCACCGAACTGACGTGCGTCATCATAGACTGCCGGCTGGTGACTGAATCCGTCGACATGGACGTTGAATCCGAGTCATTGCCCCGGTTGTTGTAGAAGTAGCACTTTCGCTTGGCCTTCGGCGATATTCCTGTGGAGCTGATATTTCCATAACTCGAGGCGGGACGCGATGTCTTCAGGGGATTTATTTGGCATGATCCAGACGGTTGGACAGCCGACGCTGACCACATGGGCGATGAGTCCACGGCGGGAGAAGTGGCTGCTGTTTCATTGCCCAAACTGGCCAGACTATTTCCGAGCAATGTGCTATCCAGATTTTGGCTGCTCAGCTCGAAATCCCTCAGTGTTGTGGTGGCAGATGCGGATTTGCTGCTAGTTCCCGTGGAGGCTATTACCTTACTGCTCCCATTGTTGGTGGTGCTGTTGCTATTTACGGATTTTTGGCACTCCTTTCGACTATCCTTCAGAACCTCGGCATAGCTGACAACCTTATGGGTGCAGACCACGTAGTCCGGTTTGGAATTGAACTGGTGGTAGCTCACATAGTAGTCCGTTTGCAACCATATCCACTGTTGGCCCTTCGTGAGGAATCGGTAGTAGCAAGACTTGCCCTCACCCGTTTGCCTTACTGGAATAATTAATGGTTTTATATATACGCATAGCTTATGTTTGCTTTACGAAACTTACGCTCTTCATGGCACGCCACAATACTGTCCAGATCATCAAAGTGGTAATAATCATAGCCGGATGTCCCCAGAACCTCGAAGGGCATATAGCCAATGATCGGCGGAGCCCG
Source organism: Drosophila simulans (assembly GCF_016746395.2). Taxonomy (NCBI): domain Eukaryota; kingdom Metazoa; phylum Arthropoda; class Insecta; order Diptera; family Drosophilidae; genus Drosophila; species Drosophila simulans. The sequence continues at coordinate 7,641,538 of NC_052522.2, forward strand.
GTGATCCAGAAACAAAAACTTCCACTCCATGCTGTGTTTCGAGGTGAACTCATTACTTGTGGGATCAATAATGCTCATTTCCCTGATCAGTTGGGGATTCTGTACGCGTCCGGTGCCCACGAAAACCAGCTTTTTGTCCACCTCTGCATTGGGATTCTGCTGGAAGATGCGCGGCAGCACCGCAGGCTGTCCATTTGAGCCATTCGAAACCTCTGAACTGGAACCCGTCGAAGTATTGGTATCGTTACCTAAGGGATAAGCATCAGTGGAGGTGACCGAAACTCACTGCACGGCTACCTACGAAAGTAGCCCACGAATTTGACCAACTCGTAGGCATTGGCATCCACTTTCTCCATCCCGCCGCGTCTCAAATGGGTGTAGAATGTGATCTGGTTACTGGAACTTATATCCGTCTGTCTGGGCTCGATTACCGGTGTGGGATTCATAAAGATGTTCAGCAGCGCCTCATGGTCCATCTCGTAGGCCAGGTCATATATGGTCATGTTGTACAAATCTTGCTGAAAAGCGAAATAGGTGTGTAAGAACTGAGTTTCAAATAAATCAAATATTTACTTTTGTCCTTTACTTTGGATACCTCAAAAATATAATATTAAATCCCACTACTTTAATTTTGTATATTATATATACTTCACAGTTGCATAAGATTCACTCCCAAAAATGCATAATAGATTAGAAAAAACTTCGTATTAACAATTTATTGACAGATTAACTTTTAATTTTTAAACTATCCACATTGCTTGGAATTTTGCTTCTTAGCTGATTTGAGTTTAGTTTATTTAGTGCTTGCATTTATCCGCTGTAAATAATATTAGTAATCTTCTCTGATATTTTCCTAACTTGGCCACTATTGTATTTCTGGCAAATATGATCAATTGCTCTGAGTTTCGATAAGTAAAAGTCCCTCTCCTCCGTCATCATCGAAATATATTCACAGTAATTCCGCAACTCCTCAATAGAACCTTCATTTACCGGCTCTGTTGTTGCCTTATCTGTTTGAGCAGGAGCTTCTTCGGGGGCTTTAATTTGGGAATTTGACTCATGCACTTGATTTTCCGGATCTGTTCTCGCCTTATCTGTTTGAGCAGAGGATTCTTCGGTGGGTTTAGTCTGGGGTTTTGACTTATTCACTGTCTTGCGTTTCTTGGCTTCAATGGGAGGCGAGCCAAGTCCCATCATTGCTCCATTCCGAGCGATCAGAGGATCATATTCTCGACTCTCATAGTTGGCATCGAAGAACTTGCGAAACCACTGGAGAAACTCGAAGTTATCCTGGAATCGACCCTTGATCAGCCGGTCGATGGGTATGATCTTATCCACATCAACTTTGTTGAAACATCCCTGTAAAAGCTTGAAATTTTGGATGTACTCATACTCGACGTTTGTGCGAAACTTGACTCGCTGCATCGGGATCGACTGGGCAAAGAGTATGTCCATTAACTGGCAGTATGCCGCTCCGGTGCACAACTCCTCGACCTTGAAAAACTGCGATTTCAGCGTATTGTTCACCCAGGATAGCATTTCCCCCCGCGAAGGATTGCTCGACGAATTGTTAGTGTAGAGAACATTCACGACTGTTGTTTTTGATTTCTTAGACATTTTGTACGAAAAATTTAATGTTATCTGTTGAATAATGTTTCGGACTACTGACGATTATTCTGATTTGCCGAACCGGTATAAGTTTCTCTAAGCATACTATAAATGATTTTTTTCTTACTATGTTCTCAGATTTAAAACCTACTGATTTGAAAGTTTTCATTGTGTTTTGTTTTGTCTTGTATTTTTTCTAACTTACCGGCAGATAGCCCAGCTGGGAGGTAATACTTTCCGAGGCGTAGAAGATGGAGCCCATGCTGCTGAAGACCATCATGAAACCATCGAGAGACTCCAGCATGAGGTGAGTGTATTCGTCGTTGCTGAGGAACGCTGGCTTCCAGTCCTGTTGTATTTCGAAAACCTTGGAGCGGTCGGTGGCCTCTGATATCAAACATTTGAGAGTTGAAAGAGATAGCAGTGGTAATGCAGTAAGCCTACCATTATGATTCTTCAGGAAGGCTATCGTGGACTTCAGGACCGTGGACTTATCCATCTTTCTGCTGGAGGTGGATATCAAGGCGCTCAGATCGTTGACCAGCGAGTTAAACTGATCCCGTCGCTTCTTCTCGCTGAGATTACGCGATTTCCTGCAAAGGAAGCTACGAGTTAAAAATAATCAATAGGATGCATTTACGGTTAACAACGTCACACTTTCAATGCTCGTAAGGATATCACAATGAAGAGGGTTTGCCACCCCCCAGGTGAGTGCGTTCGTGACCCACGTGTGCCGAGTCCATTGAGGCATTGTCTGGCGTTGATTAGCCACATATGCCCATATGCTATCGCCATCCCGGATTTTTCTAAGGATACGGAGCACAAGGGTTGTGAGCCCTTTGTCGCTTTCAATTTACTGCGCTACAGTTAACTTTTCCATCCTGCCATTGACATTTGCATGTCACTAACTGTTTGATGAGCTGAGTTTCGGGATTATTGCTATTGTCAGTTTTTGAGTATGGCAGGGTCATGGTAGTTTATGAAAAGTTGGGTTGGTCTTTTCAAAATAATTTTTAATTTAATTGAACGTAAAATTTAAACAATACGAAAATGTAACAGCTAAGTAAAATGGTATAGCATTGTATATCATGTTTAAGTTTATCCAAAAGAAACCAAAGATTTATTTTTTAAATGCACGTGAAGTTACTCTGGCCCCCTTATCCAAACAATGTTTGAAGGAGTAATATAAAGCAAATGCATTGCTCAATTCTATCCGTTGGATTGCCGCATAGGGCGTTCTCTAACTATTATTCTCTGCGTCATAAAAAAAATATGAACTACGTTGTTAGGAAAGAATTATTGTTATTTTTCAAGGTGTTATACACCAGGCTGAATAAAGACGGCAATAAGTTTGCAATTATAACTAACACTCTCTTATTATGAACCATAATTTTTTGCCACCCTGGATATTCGATAACTAATTTCTTTCATTAACTGTTATGCGATAAGTTCCCAGAATTTTCCAGATACTTTCTACTATTGAGCAACGTCATCAGGTGAAATTAATTATTGCACGAGCTAATCGAATTCACACTCAGATTACAATTCATTGAGGTTGGCCGCAGGAAAAACGGATCAAGGAATTGAGTTACCACAAGTTGGCTTCCATTGATGGAATCCGAGGGTGTGAGCCATCAAAATTTGCAGGTGGGGAGGCAGGGATTTTTTTTGACGACAGCAGTGGAATCTTAATACAGTTATTCATCGGATGAAATAATAAATAAGGGGGGGACATTTCACTTTCACCTAGTGGAAAATTTGCCAGCACGCCATATACACGTCTATTCTTTTACTTCTTGTCAACTGTCACCTGCAGATGGCCCACGGATTTGTGCTATCATCTAACGAATGCATGAGTGTGGGTACTAAATGTCTAGTGAATTTACCTTTTCGTATCATCCTTGTCGTCGCTCTCGTCGTCCATTTTCGGGTCTGTTGGATAGTCCACTTCAAGGCGCACAATTTTTAAACAAGTGCCGGAAAAAATGGGAAAGGGGGCAAACGAGAAGAACCGAAGAAAGTTCGAAACTTCCACTTCTTTTGAAGATTTGCTCACAAATGCCACAAATTAGTTACACGCTCACATAATTTTGTTCATATGTGCTCTTGTCTTTGGTCTAAAGTTCAGGTAATGTTCACGCAACAATTGATTTCCATATGCTCAATATGCCACATTTTGAATAACTGCAAAGGGTTGGGTTGTTAGCGTAATTGATTATTTTCCGTGATTTTTTTTAAAGTTTTTCTTCTTTATTTTTTCCGACGCGTTTTTTATTCCGAAAGCTATCGCCAAACGCCGCGCTGTGCCAGCAACAAGTGCAGTTGTGGTTCTGTTTCGGTTTCGGTTTCGCCAAGTGCCAGCATCCTTTTCCGAATCGGGTATCGCCAGGTTATGTAATTGAATAAGCTGCGCCTGCGCAGGCTCCCCAATTGGAGGCCCCGTGGCCAATTTGCCAGTTGGCCGTGCCAATCAATGTTGCACATTTGCAACCCCTGAAATGTATGCTACGCTATTTTGTCATGTTACAAAATGCGTTCACCGAATGCCATAACAACCACTGCTCGGTGGTTGGAGGAAGGTGGTTGCACGGAATGGGTGGGTTTGCTTAACCGAGGAGTGTGAGTGGGGCAGCTGCCAGCCAATTGCCTGGCTGCAGCGGGAATTTGAGTGCGGATGCTGGGTCTGTTTTCCAGCTAAAAATAAGCTGACATACACGCTTGCGATTGCATAAGGCCCCGTATTCGCCTGACTGTCTATTGATTTCCTTTTTAATTCCACGCTTTTCAATCATTTCCTGCACCTTAAGCCATCCTCCTTAACACACGCAAAATTATTCAATGTTAATTGACGGTCCAGCATTTAAGGGGCTTCGGCGAAAAGCAATTTCTTGCCAAACAACAACTTGAAAAGTTTTCAGCAAATGTCAAAGGTTCTGCAAGCCTGTTAAATGCATTCGACCAGTTGGAAGGGGTTAAGACTGGATTCCCTGAAAGCCGGTGACGTTCTAGCTGGAACTCATTTAAAGCTGGCGCATTGACGAAAAATCTGTGTTTAATTAAAATGTGCAAAGCAGCTTAAAATTACCCAGCTTTACATCTGCCGTGCCCGTTGTAATTAATCCGTTTACCTCCGTTTGACCAAGGGACCCAAAGTGCAGCTCATAATTTCCCACAAGTATACATGTGGGCTGGCGAGCATTTTAAATACACATCAAAGGCCGAAAAGCGTCCCGTTCCTTTTGGCCAAGTGTTGCTGGTTAACCGTAAGTAGCTGTTGGCCCAGACCCAGACTTCAAATGCTGCCAGATAATTGCCAATGACTCGCTTAATGGTTCGTGTTGCAATTAGTGCGGTCGGTTTGGTTTGTCGCAAAGTGCAAAAAAGCAGCCGAGAAAAGGTTTAAGATGGAGACATATAGAGAGGGTGTCAGGTATTATTATTCAGTAAGCTAGCTTTGGACCGAGGAATGTGGTCCAATTACAACTCAATTATAAACTCTGGAATTATTGGGTCAAAGAAAAGAGATACGTTGCCTCAATAAAGCTTAAATAATAATGAAATGTTTATAAACCTCAAGTCGAAAGACAATCAATCACTTTCTAAAATAAAGACTCCATTAATCTCAATCCAATATGATTGAATAGAAGATCTAAAATTGCTGAGTAAGTAACTCTTCTGAAAAACATTAGTGACTTCTAAACAGATCTGAAGTATGTTACTTATGAAAATGTAAGTACAATGCCTTTCGACTGATTCTACTATCGTTCACCTCAGCTTTTCCAATCTCTTTTGGCCTTCACCCCAGAGAATTGAACTGCACTAAGCAACTTTAAAACCAACATCAAATTCTACACAGTATGTGATATAGAGTAGAAGCATCATATATTGCAAATAGAAGCTGATGTATGATGTATCAAACATTTGGCATTGACCACATTGTTGTGGAAGTGTGTTCTATTGAATATCTAAATGCACATTTGCAATGCGGAAGCCAGTTGGTCGGAGTGGAGGAAAAAGCACAGAAAGCCGGTTGGAGTGTCAGGTTTACTCAACCCAGGCGAAGATCGTTGACTGACCTACTCACGACGTCGAGAGATATAGTGGCCATATCTCTGCCCCTCTCTCTAATCGGCAGTCGCCCCGTCTCGCTCACTTGCACTCTCTAGCCATTGCTGTCTCGCTTTGGCGCAGTGGAAACGGGGAACTAACGTCATTTGATTGCATTTGTAAAGCTTCGCTCAGTTACAGAAATTATCGCATACTACCGATGTGTGGGTTACCTATATATGTGCACCTCATATCCCTCTTTCTCACTCTCACTCTCTCTCTCTCTCTCTGTCTCTGGATTTCTTTGTCAGTGAACTTGAGCTTTTGCTTGGCATTGCTAATTGCATTGCGATTACAACATAGTGCCCGTGTGTGAGTGATAATACCCAATACTCATACGACATGTTGTACAGCTTTGCTTCCTCGCCTTCTATTTCTCTTCCCGCAAAACTTGTAATACTTTTCGTTGCGCTCTAGCGTTTGTTGTCTTAAACTTGACTTAATTAAATTGTTCACTATTATTTTATTTTTACCTCTAGTCATTCATTGATTTATTTCGACGGCGTTCGTTCCCCCTTATTTTACCGAGACGGGGCTTAATTACAATCTACCAATTCCGAGTTCATCGTTAATAATGCTCAAGGGGTATACTTCTATGTGGTTTTCCAGCATGGAGTCGTTGTTCTATAAACAGAACCCTAGACGGATCTTGGATTTTCCTTTCCCCAAACGGTTAACAATCTAATAATAAATTGACGTATCTTAATCATTTGCAGTCTGCTTAATATGATCAGTTCATCACATAATTCGATCTTTATAATGATTGAAATTGAATAATATTTTCACATTTTAAGGGAATCGCCAAGGGAAAATTTTTAATGAATTCTATTTAGTATCGATTAAATTCAGAGTAATTAACTAGTTCGAAACTAGTTCGATTTCACTTAAGTGGACCAAAACTCACTACACCAATACAAAATTCAATAAAATCATTAGTTTAAACGTATTCAGTCCAAAGTTTTCCTTTCTTAAGGTGATTCCTTTTGCTATAAATGGGGGGTCTCTAGCTTTTAGTCATTAAAAATTTAAGTTTATTTTTAATTAAAAAACTACCCGAGGCTTTTCTTAAGTTTTCGTTCTTTGTTTCCAACTACCTAAATTTTGTTTAAAAAAAAAATAGACCTGGAGTAGTTGTCAATCAGTTGCTTATCTCACCGTATCAACAACTAGGCATATTTGCTCTAAGTGAATATGAAGTATACGCTCTGGAAGCCCAAGCAAAAATGTCCAGAAATTGCAGCTGACTGCAGATTTAATTAAGTAGCGTTTCGTAATTGTGACCCATTTATTCGACTAAATGCAAAAACAAGAATCGAAGTTGTATCACTTGTTATGTTTAAAACCTTTTTGCATGTGCCTATAGTTTTTTAGTTGTCAATTGAAATAACTTTTACTGAGAGCGTGTGCGACTACCGCATGATCGCACACCGCTGCACAAATGCACACGCGCACTCACACCATCGCAGCAGCACACACGCACACAGACACACTGGCGCACACAGATACTCGGGGCAGTCAAACGCTGACGATGACGTTTCAAAAACTCAAAAAGACGCCACATCCGAGACCTGAGACTTGTCAGCCAACAATAAAAAGTGCAACAAAAATTAAAATAAAACAAATGGAAACAGTTGGGTTGCAAAGCGACTAGCAAATTACCTAGCTAGTTTCAGCCACTGGAAATTCTTGTAATTAAGCAAATCTAACAAACAATATTATTTATCTTGAATTCAACGGAATGAAAAAAGTGCACTGTGTAAAATATCCAATCAATCTGATAATAGCTAACACAACAATATAGAAACAATTTATTGGATATGAAATCCAACTTTCAGAGTAAACAAACGGAACAACTCCATTCAAAATTCTAATAAAATACCTTTCCAAAATATTAAGACATTTTATAAAAATTTAAATTTTTATTATATGTATTTGTAAGTAATCCCTCTCACAGGTAGTTTGTTTTCAAATTTTTTGGTTGAATGCACTTTTGTTTTAGGCGAGAAGTATCTCCACTCGTTTCACTCGTATCTCATCCTTGGGTTTCCCTTATCTTTTTGGCGCGGCATTTTTCTTCTGGTATTTTTGTCACTGCGGATGTTCTACCTAATGCACTTTTGTTTTTCTTTTTTTTTTTTGCTTCACTTTTGCTTTGCACACTTCACAATTTTGCCGCAGCTGATTTGTAATTTAAGCTTTTGAATCTGGCGCAAAACTTTGGTAATTAGCAGTTAAAGTAGTTAATATACTTCGAAATTAAATATTAGCTACATTAGTTTGGATGCACTTGTTCAATTAAAAAAAACTTTATCACTTTAATATTTAACTAAGATCATTTTTTAACTTGTAAAAACTTATATTTGTATTGTACTGCAACATTGCTGACATTTATTTATAACTACACTTTTTTATTTGACTTTTTAAAAACGCCCATTATTATTTCAACTATTTATTTTTATCCATATATTCCCTTTGGCGTCTTATCCACTTTTGTTTTTCCTCTGCTTTTCACTTTGTTTCTTCAAGAATTATTCCACATTTGTTCCTGTTTTTATGGCCCGAGTGTTTTAAAAGTTACATAATAACTTTTCCACTTTCTGCTTTGCGCTTTTTTTTATACTTCTCACCGGCTTGCACTTGGTGACATATATACGCCAATATATAGAAAACAATATCCAATAACAAAAACACTGCAATTTCTTTTATTGTAAAGGTATGGTAAAAACAATCATTTTTTTGGCAATATCAGCAGAAACAAGGGAGAAAGCTGCAATTTTATGAAGCGCAAAGACGGAGACAAACAAAAATATTAATCCAAAACCGAAACAGAACCGAAAAGGCGAAAAGTGTGTAATTTGCGATCGAGTTACAGGCAGAGACAATATCGACGGCAGACGGCTTGACTTTGCTTCGGATCGGCCAAATACTTGCGATATAAAACAATAACTGCGCGCTCAAAAAAAACCCGGGAGAAAATGCGAATAAACCGAAAACCCGAATCGGAAAATTGAAGAGAGAGATACGCTCGTTGACGCTGCGCTTGCTGGACTCAAACTGAACAAATGCACGAGAACTGCAAGTTCTAAGCTGGCGAAAATAAAAACTACAAACGCAAAAAGCCCGTGGATAAACGAAAAACCGCGAAATGCATCGAAATGTGAGCGGCGAGTCCCCCCAGAAGCGTTCTCACCGATACAAAGATACAAAGAGAGGAGTCGGTCTACAAGTCTGTTGTAATGCCTTTTGCCGGCCGGGGCGTATACGCGATATGTGCCAGCATTCCGAGCTCTACCTGACTGACTGACTGATTGAGCCCCGCCACTCGGCTATTATTTAATATGCTCTCCCCACTCAGAACCCGCCATATCACTCAATTGCACCGATCGTGAACCTGAGTCGAGTCTTTATCTATCGCTCTATCAAACTATCAGCACACTCAGGGCCACTCTGCTTAGAGGGTCTCTCTCGGATCGGATAGTATAGCTTTTCTATATAGTTTTTTTCTATAGTTTTCTTTCAACCTTTCTGTTTGTTGTCCGATATTCCGCGTGTTTCTGGCATTCCGTCTGGAGATTACAGATATAAGGGTCTCTCGGGGGTCTCGCAGGGGTGATTCAACGGGTTTTGTTTGTCCGCGACTTAAGTTCAAGGTCTGTGGCAGGGGTGAGTTTTTGACTATAGGTCGGCATAGACTGAAACTAGGTAGCTGGTGCAACATACCCTAACTATCTCATGAACCTATACAACAAATGAGAAGAGTAATCTATGAAGCTTCATGTCAATAAATTTACATTAACAGATCATATGTGCAACGACCTGAAAAAGGGTGGGCAAAAAAATATAATTTGAAATAATAAGAGAAATTAAACATAATTTAAAGTTAATACTAAACCAACTGTTATACTCTTTTATAGATATATTCTTTTACTAATTAAATTGTCTTCAAATATGGAAATATGATATAAGAACTTTCAACTGTCATTTCAGCTTTTGTTAATCCACACTAATTATTCTCAAAGCAAACTCAAACTCTATTTTCTATAAATATTTCATGTAAAAAGTAGGTTTAGTATAAATTCTGTAGTGAATCACGATCATTACCTTTGGTTCCCTTGTCGTTTTATATCTTCAAAATCCATACAATTGGAATTCAGCTCCGAATCTAGCACTACGACCTCACTTTCTGCAAAGGTAGCACAGAAAACTAATAATTCTGATTCTTATTCTATGGTTGCCTAATCGCGAACCGCTTGCACCAGAAATTCGATATTTATTAGATGCTTACGTAACATTTCAGCACTCGATTTGCAATTTACAAGATTTTCTCGATTTGATTTGAAAGTTTTATAGGTTTATGCAACGCACAGGATGTATATATGTAGCTATTCAGCAATGCAGAGGTGTAGTCAGAACTACTTTGTTGTCAAACTGAAACTCAATAGCTTTTTTAGCAACCACTTTTATAAGTTTAAAGAAAACACGTAGTTATGTTTCACATTTATTTTATATTTTAATTGTTTTCCTCTTTATTTTACATCATTATTAAATTAAGAAGTACCAGTAAAAAAAATTTTAGCACAAAAAACACAGAGAAAATATGTTGTTGATTTGATCTTAAGAATTTTAGAAATATTATAATTATTTTTTTCATATAGAATTATATAATAATTTCTCCATATAAAGTAGACACAAAAATGATGTCAAATTTTGGGATTGGGTTGTATTTAGTGTCTAAACTTAAATACACGATGATTTAATTTAGACGTACGTGTATATTTTGTATAAAATTACATAAATATTTAGTTGACAAAAAATGTTGATTTATTTCTTTTGTGTTGAGCTGAAAATTAAATTCGTGTTCTATAGCTAGCGTAGAAAATGTACATATAATTTATGAATTATCCGTTAAAAGATATTTACAAAGACAAAGATGTGCCGACTGATAAAGCAAATTTTTGTTTTTAAAATTGATTTGCTTTATAGGGAGAGTTTGAACGATTAAAAAGAATAAACAAAATGAGTATGCGGCTTAGAAGTAGAAGAAATCAAAGACAAAGATGTTTTAGCTAATGTTTCAAAGATATATCAAAGCTATCTCTTCAATAGGAATGCGGGCTGAAGATACAGATACGAATACAGAAATAAGCATTTAGCGTATAGCACTTTATATATAGGTTCATATAGGTGAGCATATCATTTAGTTAGCCTAAGCATAATCAAGAGAGAGTAGGGGTGTTATAGAGAGGGACATAGTTCAGAGTGTGTTTGTAGTGAAAGGGTATTAGTCAACAGAAAGGTAATTTCAAATTCTTAACACATTAGTTCTCCTATTCACGTTCTTCATAACTAGTTACTAGTTCAGTTTTCGTCTAATTACTCTTGTATATATAGTTTTTAGTTTCGTTTAGGTATATCAAAAAAATATTGCAGATTGTCTTAGAGTTCCAGCCGCTTTATACAAAGTAAATGAAGAGAAGTTTGACTTTTTGTAAGAGTTTGTTTTCTTGGCTCTTTCCTATCCGATTTTCTTTGTTTTTATATTCATTCTAGGTGTACGTTTATTGGCCTTTGACTTGGTATTTTATAAGTAATTTTAAAATTGTTTAATGGTCAAAAATTTGTGTATGTTGTTTGTAGAAACCATGAGTTTTGCTTGTTAGAGATTTTACATTTCATTTCTTGTTTATTTCCTTTCCTTTGCTACTTTTGCTATGGCAAACGTATTTTCAAGATTTGTATTTGTGGAATGTGGTTGTAGTCGATCTAGGGATATTAAGTTAGCATTTATGGGTATTTGGGCAAGGGCTTGAGCCAAAAGCATGTTTTGATTGTTTCACTGGTGTTTTGGGGTTTCTTTTCTCTTCGTTTTGGATTTAAACAAATATCTCTGGTTTGCTCTCTAGTTGTTTACACACATTTACAATACACATTACACAGACAAAGTTATGGTTAGAGCTAAGGATTATGTTGCTGGTCTAGTGATAATTTTGGTTCTGCTAAGGTTGCTTCGCTTTCGGTTTTGGCCCCTAGGATTAACATGTAACGTTCGATTACAAACGAAATGGCTTAGACACAGAATTTACAAAAGAGTGTTTTCCTCGCAGATATCTGACTTTTAATTTCTCTCTATTTTCATGTATTTTATAATTTTACGATGATCATCTAGGCGGTTTACAGGAGCAATTCCTCGTCCGTGTGCGGCTCGTTTCCGGTTTCCGCAAAGAGGCAACACTCATCGGAACCGGAAGAAGCGGCCTCCTGCTCCTCGCAGTCGAGATCGAGATGATGTGCCTGCTGAGGCGACTGTGGCGCCTGCTGGTGGTGGTTCATTGGGTGGTGCGCCGGCTGTTGTGGGTGGCTCAGGTCGTGCAGCCAGTCCAGTGTCTTGTCGATGGCACGCAACCGCTTCTCCAGCGAAGTAGTGGCCAATATGTCCACCTAATGGGGTTGATATCTTTGTTAGAAGAGTCGCAAAGAATATAGAAATTGTTTAACCCACCTTTAGTTGCTGGGAGAGAGGCAGCAGGGCTATGATCCACCACGCCCACGCCGGTCCATCGCTGATCAGCTCCCAATTTGGCTCCAGCGGCGGCATCTTGCCAAAGCTCTGCAGAATCTCGTGCTTCTGCTCTGTGCTCAGACTTTCGAACCATCCACTGGCCTTGGCCAGGACGACGCCCTGCATTCCAGCCAGGATCTTCACCTGCTCATCGGCAATGGGTTCGTCGCATATGTACTCCACCTTGGCCGTTTCATAGCCATCCTTTTCGTTGCGCGCCAGGATCTTAAAACGCTTGCAACCGATGGTACTCAAAATGGAACAGCCATCGCCCAGCTGAACGCAGTCCCGGATGTCCAGGATGGTGCCCACATCGTAGTAGCGTGACTTCCCGCCATTCGGCTGCACAATGCCGAATGTTTTGTCGCCGGACTCGACGGCTCTCCGAACCATCAGGCGGTATCTGGGTTCGCACACGAACAGGGGACACGGAACTGCCGGAAAGGCTGCCGTGCAGATGAACACTGGCACCGAGGGCTCCTGGTCGATCTCCTGACGGAATCGCGCCTCGTAGTGGTCTGGAATGAATCGTTTCATTGCGGCTTCTAGGAACTTTGTCACTGGCCGCTTGGCCAGCGCAAATGGAACTGGCGAGGATGAGCCCGGATGCAGGTGGATCTGATTCTGATTCGGATTCGGATTCGGATGCTGACTGGCACTGGTACTGGCACTGGCATTGACATTGAACTCCACAAGTGGTGACATGCACAATGGACACGGGGAGTTGTAATCCATGCAACGATCCAAGCATACCAGGCAGTACGTGTGTCCGCACGGGGTCACCACCGGCTTCCAAAGAGTCCGGCTGCACACCACGCAGTCAAAGTCGCTGGCATCGATCAGCTGCCCGGCCACCGAGCTCACTGCCAGCGATGGCGCCGATTTGTCCAGCTCTGCAAGGGAAATAAGTCATTAGATATAGGGAAACATTTACGAAATTTGAAAAATAATTAACATATTAACCATAAGAACATGTTAACCATTATATCTCGATTAACTCACTTTTCAGTCGCTGCAGTTCCTGCTGCGTGCGATCCAATACTCCAGCGAATAGTCGACTGCACCGCTGACTCTCGCCAGCCGCATGCGCCCGATCCACATCCTCCTCCTCAAGGTCCTTGCCACCCATCGATTCCATGGCCACCGACCATTTCCGCTTGCAGTGCTTCCGGTTGGCATGGCGGCGGGGCTGCAGATCGAACTGCTTCTGCTCGAAGACGTGCCGCTGATGGCGATGGTGATCCATAAAGTCCAGGGCACTGGGGAACAGGAAGTCTCCATCCAAATGCAGGGATCCCGGCTCCCCGCCATCCACTTCCACTTCCACCTCCTCCTCCATGTCATCGCCAGCCATTATGTAGTTGTTGTAGTGGCCGAACTCATCCTCCACATCGTCCAAGTGGACATGGTGATGGTGGTGATGATGCTGGTGGTGCTGCTGTTTCCTGCGCCTCCTCACCTGCTCCCAAAGTAGAGGATATGGTGCACGGGAGGTGGCAAAGTTGCGGTGCTGCTGCTGGAAAACTGGTGGCGTTGCGCTACTCATCGAGGTTCGATTCTTCGGCAATTGAGCCAGGAGACGTTGGAGAATCTGTGTATGAAGAATTGCGATAGGTCGGTTTAATCTTCAATATTTAAATTTATACATAAGAATTCTACTTTTGTGTTCTGCGGTAACCTAATTAATTTAAATATAGCTAATGTCTATAGCTTTAACTATGCTTATTAATTTTCTGATTTTTCAAAGCAATTTAATTTTTAATTGTGTCTAGACTTTTATAAAAATAGTGCAGACTGAGGATCTTACTAATAAATTTTTTATTAAATTAGAACATAAAATTGTTATTACAATCATATGTATACATTATTTTCCATTAATGTCATAGAAGCATTACATCTGCGATTTTACCTTGGCGAGATCATGTTGAAATATTTCCGAGTTGCTGAGATTGGTTTTCTTGTCAAGGCAAATGGCCAAAAAGCCGTTGTACAAAGCCTCCTCCAGTCGGCCAAGACCGCTCAGAGCCAAAGCCCTTAGGTAGTGGGCCTAAAAAATACAATATAATTAATAAGTAATTCATTCTGAAAATGTAATTTCAAACTCACCTTGGGTGAAGTGCATCGAGTTCTCAGTGCATTCTCGATGTCCGCTAGAGAACTTTGATAATGGCTCAGTTTTAGAAGAACTTCGGCACGCAGGCAGAGACTCTTGAAATTTGCTGGCGCTGAAAAATATCAAAAGAAATGTAAACATATTAACTAATTTTTACTGCGACAAATAGGTGTTGTAAATCATGTAGATCCCCCAATGAATGTCGCTTTCGAACTCAAATGAAATGTCAAAACTTGGCAACATGAAACATTTCGGCGTGCAGCCAAGGCAATTACGTCTGCCGATATCTAATATATATAGAGAAATGTAATGATATGGACGTGTAAACAGAATCTATATGGTGTGGGATTGGGCAAATGTTCAACACGCGCGAATATTCGTCAATTATATTTTCCCCCCTCTGCGATTTGTATTTCGAAATGCTTGTCCGTTTCATTTGGACATTAATTTTGACAGCTGCTAACAGAGGCGCCACTTAACATTTAACCTTATTCTGTTAATATGAACCAAACAATAAACACATTTTTGAAAGTTTTTTTGTAACAGCAAGATGTATGATGAAAGATGAAGAAGGGCGGATATGCTTGACTTATTTCTTTGCAGTTTGACGTAATTACATTCTTATAAAAATCCTTATTATTTATTTTTAACAAAATCCGGCCCAAAAACGCGAACTTCGACCATCGGCAAATGCAATGTGAAAGTGAAATCAAGGTAAGCAGCAACAGCAGAGCGCGAAGCACCTAGAATAGAAAGTCATTGCTGTGCCTAGGTCATGCATTTCCCACCCCACCCCTCGCGACCCACAACACCCTCTCAGCAACACAATTTTATCACCCTCACTACGTCACGTAGGCCACTTGTAGACAATGTTGCCAAGGCGCCAGCAACATTGCAGCGCGATAAGAGAACCGAAGAGAATTTCTCTTTCTCTTCTTCTGTTAAGTTTTTCTCTTGCAAGTGTACTCTTGCACTGTTAAATCCGAAGAGTTTTTAATATTTATGTTAAAAAGACGCGCGCAGCTGCTGTTAAGCAGAAAACGCGATTATGTAGCCTAACATTACGCAACATAAAAAGGCGCAACATCAAAACGACAGTAGCTGCAACAACAACGATGCCTATATAATATCCACGAGGCCCTATAAGCGATTTTGTTGTAATTCCAATTGTTACACGAAATGCTTAAAAAATGATTACATGCCCTGTGCGATGTGCGAAAAGCGTGGTCCCTTCACTCCGCCAATTTTCCAACCAAGATATTAATGTACATTTTGCCATATTTGTCGCAACATACGATTGCCTTTAATTCGTGTAATTTTGTTATGTAAAACACTATTTTTTGATAGATAAAATTTTGGATAATATGAAACGATGCGATGAATCAAGGCACTGGGCTTCTATTTATTTATATGTTAAGAATTTTAACATAAATTAAATAATACTTCCGATTACCACTAAACCTTGTTGATTATGTAAATGGCTTGTCAATATTATTGTTTACTTCGTTGTTCACATTTTTATGTTGTTTTTCGTTGGGTGTCGAATGAATTCCAAAAATAAACGCCCGTGATATGGTGTTTGCTTGCCAGATAACGCGTATGGGATTGGATTTGCGGTTAACTGTTATGTGAATGAAGGTGGCAAAACATAACGGCACTTCACCGGGCCCCTGTCAGATAACGGTAGAATGTAATTTAGCTGATTATTCCTTAAACGTTTTCTGAGCCTTCTTTCTACGTGAGATAAGACAGCTTTTGGTGTTTAGTATTTTATCAGCGGTTTTTGTAATTAATTTATGGGTTTCAGCAACTAAAAGAGTTGACTGTTACAATAAATTTATTAATTACTGCAGCAGAGTATTATGTAGAGATTTATTTATTTATGGCTTTAATCTCTAATATTCTGTTAATTGAGCTAAAAAACAGCTGTCCCCTCCTATGGCCACTTTTCCGATAATTCCCATCTGTTTCCCATATGTTTTTCCCACTTTGAAAGTGGTTCCCCTGTTTATTATGCAATAATATCATTCGATCTCCAGGGCCATCTGCCCCACCTCGCCCCCTTTGGCCGACGAGTCCAGAGCCATAACTATATGTATTATGCATACTAATTATATTCATTTCTACATTATATCACACTGAAGGCGGCCACGTTCTCGGTGACCGGCTACTTCCCGTTCGATCTGCGACTATGTGTGTGCGTATCCATCAGATACTTCTACTTACAACCGCAGCGAGTGGGCAAAAAAAAAAAAATGTATAGAAAATACTGAAATTCAATTAAAATGCAAAGCCAAACGCTGACGGGTGGTTGACGTTGTTGTGTCGGCAGTTCGTCGTTGTTGTTGTAGTTATTGTTGTTGTTGCCACCGCTACCAATTTGCACTTATTAGAGAATTTTACGCTCTACGAACGCCACCGCCCTGCTACCCCCCTTCAGTGCCCACCCTTCCGAAGATAGAGCAACATCTTCCACGCGGGGCCAAGTTTCCGTTACGCTGCAGACAATTTAAGCCCAACTGTTGATAAATTGCATTTGGCTTCAGATATGACAATGCTCATATGTGTGCAATTTATATATTTTTTTGCCTACACTGCGAAGAAGTAGAGCTAAGTTGGAAGCATAAAAAACACATAGTTAAAGACGTTCCATCATATGTATTTTTACCTATGCCTTAGAATGCATTTATCTCTTTATACTGATGATATGCTCCTACAAGGAGCACATATTATAACCATCCCACATTTTTCTCTCAGCGTATATATTTCTTATTATACTTTTTCGTGCCAGCGTGTGTCGTTTTGGCGTTTGTATGCACTCAAAATCAGATTTCGTCACGTACATTAAAAATCGTTTGCAAAATTCCCACCACATCAGAAAAAAAAACAGAGCAATGAATATTGAGGAGAGAAGCGAATTTTCATTGGCGGTTGACAGACGGCATTGCCATGGATTGCATAATGCGATCAAAAATCTAAGAATTTTGATTTCCGCAAAAAGACAACGTGAGAGATCTGACAACCTGATATAAAGACAAAGGCATTTCAGACCGCCGATCATTTGATTTATCTATTTTTAAATGCCAAAGCAACAAAGTAGCGACAAAGAATGCATGTCCCCGCTAATTTTTCAATTCAGATGTGCTTAAAGGCAGTTAAACAATTTGCTAAAAATAAACACATTGCGTATACGCCGCATGGTCCGAGCTCTGATTGCCAAACACAAGCACCACAGATAGACACACACTCTCGGGATTATTATGTAAAACGAAACTGGAGAAATGGAGAGGGGGGCAAATAGACTGAAGGGGTGGCGAAAAACTGACCTAAATACTAAATGAATGCCCATAAAACTGCGCCAAGCGAGACGGGAAACGAGCGGCCATAAACGAGCGGCGAAAAGATGGCAAACTTTATGCGACACCCCCCAGTTCCAAGCTCCAAGTTCCCATCCAGTTCTCATCCAAACGAATCCAAACCGAAACCCGTAGGGAAATTGACCGTTTTTTGATGTCTATGATGGGGGATAACTGGAGCGCAGCAGGGCAGGCCAAACCAAAAAAAAAAAAAGAAAAAGAAAACCCCCCATTGCTAACACTCTATTCGCGCGCATAAAATATGACCATTATGCAGATGAAGCTAATTGTGCGGAGTTAAGTTTATGACCATCGTAAAGTTCCTGCGCTCGATGTAAAGGCGAAATAAATATGCGAATTTAGGCAAATGTCAGCAGTTAAATGGGGAAAAGAGCTGAGTAAACTTCAAGCCCAAATGAAAGGAAATAGCCATAGTTAGGAGCAAATATTTCCTTCCTACAGACATTTCCTTTAACAATCCGTCTTATTTCACATCATTGAAATCTTTGTTAGTTTGCGTTGAAATCGAATTTTATTTAGCTTGTAAAAATTATTGCTTTTAATACTCTTTAGAAAATTCAAGTTATTCAACACCTAGCCCAATTTCCTTCAGATTGCCCAGACCAATTAATTTCTATAGAAAATCGCCTTGTGATTTCCTTGTTAAACTCAAATTTGTCGAGAATTGTGCATTTCTAGGCAGATTTATTGCAACTAGAATCGTCTACCATTTCCCTGCTTAATTTGCCTTTATAATTGTCTTCATGAATGAACGCTCACTTGGCCACTTTTGATGCTGTTGACGGAAATGTGAAATGCTCGAAAAGAATATGTGGCAAAATAATAATTATTCACTTTCAGGAAGTGCAGTCAGTCGCATTGTTTTCACTATTTGCATTTGCATTCGCCTTCGGCTATTCGGCGTTAAATCTGCGTCTGAAATGCTCTCTAAAGAATTCTATAAAATTTCATTTTTATTTTTATGATAAATTTTTACGAGGCCATATGACAGACAATTGTTGTGTAAATTATTCGAATGTGCACATGTATACGCCTCCATTTGCGTTATTTAACTGAAAAACATAAGTTTTTCACTCCATTTTCGAGTTCGCTGAGATGAGATACACATGGCGTATGCGTTATTTTAAATTAAATTCAACAAGAGGAAATGGAATAAAATTCAGCTTAACATTGACTACAGTTCGTTCTTTAATTTTATACTTTCATGTGATGTTTTTAAATGAAGTGTTTATTACTTAACGTGGGTGTTGTCAACTCAGTCTGTTAAATGTCAAATCCCCGGAAATACTACAAAAACTGCTGGAATTCTGTTTGCAGTTTGTTTTCTGTTCTTGTTTATTTTTCGGTGAAACTCAACCGACTGTGAAGATTTTTGTGGCTGCTGTTACGCGGGTTACATCTGGGAAATATCGCAATGCGTTGTCGCATAAATTTTCGGCACTGGAAAACAAGAGACGCAAAAAAAATCCAAAGCACGAAAAAAAGATGAGTACGCAAAGATAAAATGTCAAAGTTCAGTCTTCGCCAAGGCCAAAATTCCCCAGTGATGATGATGAAGCTGACAATTTTATGGTGAGCTAAAAATTGGAAATTATAAGACATGTTTCTTGGCCAAGCAGGAGCTTTCCATTTAATGCTTTATGTTTGCCACTAAAACCCACCTATACAACACGTTAAAAATAATTCAAGGTAAAACACCGGTAGATGTTCAGCGAAGTGAACTTCATTTTCAAGCCTTATATAACTACTCCGTCGTATACTTTTTTGATCAACCAAGCGCAACCTTCAGGCAAATTGGAGCAAAACAACAAAAAAAAACAACAAGGCTGTACACCCAAAAAATGTCGAACAAATCGCAAGCACGCAAATTAAATCAAACATAAATTTCATTCGAGCAAGACAAAACAAAAAACACATTCCTTCGATATTGTGTGAAGCGCAGAAATGTATACGAGTATATTGTTGTTTTGCAGCTCGCTCTTGTAATGCCAAGGCATTCATGAGTTTTATGAAGCGCACAAATAATATTTGAAAATGCTTAACCGAAACGACAACAACGATTTGAAAACGCTTCACTGAGCAGCAACTCGTTGAGTGGGCTGAAGGTCAACTGGTAACCAAGATGTGCTCGTTATGGGCCAAAAACAAGTGCGGAAGTCGCACATTATGAGCGGCGTAAGATATAGAAGTTGTCCCATATACAAAAGTATTTTATTATTTATTTTATTACGGTCTTTTTGTTATTGTGTTGGTTGGTTGTTTTCTAAGTCAGCCAGCTTAGGCGTTGAGGCTTGGAGATAAATATAAATAAGATACAAAACGGCAGGCCGACAACTTCAAAGCCATAATTATAGATTCTTCGGCAGATAAGTTTGAGTAATTGTTAATTCCACTTTGCCCTAATTGATAAGGATGTTCCCAAAGAGGGAAATTATTTAAGCTGTATTTATTTGAGTGTTTAAAAAGTGTAAAGATGAAAAGAATACATGATATACCTATTTATAAAATGGTTAAATAGGTCGGAGACACAATTAGTGGAGCTTTGAAAGCTAGTGCTTATCAAGTATTATAACTTTGCTCCCAGTCTGCTAATCACATCACCCTTTTTCCCACCACCTGCCACCCACTTACAAGGTCCAACTCCCAGCATTTTTCTGCCATATGCTGGCTCGAAAAGTGTCTGCTCTGTTGGGCCATATGTCGCCCCTCCACCAGATGTCATTTGATAAATGTTCGGACACGTCCACGTCCATGTCCCCACATCCACATCCACATCCACATCCCCATCCACTTCCACATCCACACCCACATCCGTTGCCACACGCGCTTCTGACGCGCAGTTAATTGATTTCCCAGACAGAAGGGCAGGTCGTAATAGGGAAAAACTGAACTCAACTCTCGGCTGACCTGGCCACCTGACGCCAAAGCAAAGCAAAACTACGGCTAAACCCAAAACAGAGAGGCTGAAACCGAAAACCAAAAACCATCAAAATGCATTACATTTTGAGGTGGCTGAGTGCGCGGGGATGGCGACAACGTATGGCAATAATCCACTTAAAAGTCATTTAGGGTGGCTCATTAGACTGAGCAAAATTGGGTACATACTTGTCATATATAGTTAATATAACTAAATAAAATATATTCATTTATATATATTATATATATCCATTCAAAATTAAACTATTATTCAATTTAATTTAAGTGTTAATTTCTTGAGTAATATTCTTTTTGGCCCAATCAGTATTTCAAAATGATTTTTCTTAGTCAATTGTTAAAATCTTTTTTTATTCTCCAGATCTATTTTAGTTCATTCTCCCCAATCGCATGTCTATTTTGGTCTGGTTTTCACTTATGTAATCGCCAGAGACGCCAATCAGCCTCTAAACGCAGTTCGATAAGCGAACGAAGCTGCAAAAAAAATTATGGCCAACGTAACCGGCTTTTTATGCAAAGCTGCCAAAAATATGAGTAAACTCATGTAAGTTTAGTGTGCCGGGGCGGGACGGGGTATTGGCCATGGCTAAAACATTGCGTGAGCCGAAACTTGTGCAATCGGCGGCAAAGTAAGAGAAAGATGTGCGGCCCAAAAGAGTCGAAAAGCCAACAAGCAACAGTTTTTTCGCCTTGGCCAAAAGAGGTCACCAAAGAGAAAGTAAAAGAGTGAGTGCAAAGCTTGGCTTTGACAACTGCTCTTTTCGTTTTCCGGGACATTTGCTTTTGGCCAGCTCTCCGGCGCTCTTTTGGCCACATTGGTTACCATCTGCAAAGTCGAAAAAGTATGTCAAAGTCAAATGCGCGACGCCGACGTCGACGTCACTTTTATTATGTTTGTTTGGTAAGTGGAGCTCTTTTTTTTGGTATTTCTGTATTTTTTTCTTTTTTTTTTGCGTTATGTAAGGCCCAGCGGCCAACTGTTGTTGGTTACGTTGAGCTGCAGGCCCAAGATTTGCCTCGGCTTCCCCCGTTTTCTTATGTTTGTCGTGGTCGCATTGGTCTTTTGTCTTTTTCACGCTTAGCCTGCTGCCCCGCTGCCCCGCCCCCACTAACCATGCCGCCCCCACTAACCATGCCGCCCCCAACTGCCACAAACCCATTGTTGCTCATTTGTTTCTTGCCAATTTCAACGGTTTTCGGCTTGTTGTTGCCGTGTGGAAATTAAATCGTGATTTGTAAATGCTCTCAAATTTTCGTCTCGCTTTTAATGTTTTTTTTTTCGTCTGATGGTTTTTTTTTTTGGTTTTGCTTACCACAACTGAGGATTTCGCAAGTTTGTAATAACTTTTTTTTCTTCTCTCCTATCGGCGATTAAATAATCAACGCTGTGTGGCAACTGTTACAATAGGAGGTTTTTGAAAGTTGTTTGTGGTGAACTGGGCGATTCTGGCCAATCAGTAACTAATAGTATATTAAGGAAATATATTTAGGTTCTACTAGATTTTAAGACAAAAGTATTTCAATTTCTATGTGTATGTGTTTAAACAAGCTAATAATCTTATGATTTTCTTTTCTTTTACCCATACCATTTACTAGAAATAGAAATTTACTGCGCACTATATTTAACAAAAAATACAAATTCCACAGAAAATTATCTGTGACTTGGTAGACAAACGTAATTAACTCTTACCTAAGAGTTTTGTTAAAATTAGTAAATTTCTGCGATAAATTAAATTAAAGGCAAGCGCAACCAATTAAGTTTACATAATAACTGTTGCATCACAGCACTTTATTTGATCATTTATTTTTTAGTTGCCACTAGCACCTGGCTAGAATGAATTTTTAACACAAAGAATGCGATAAAGCAAAAAGTTTCGTTGGCTTTTTTCATCGCTTTTTTGGGGCAAAAACTTTTATTCACCAAGAGCGAAGAAAAAACAGGAGGGTGCAAAAACATTTTAGTTTCCGTCGGGGTTGTTAATAAAAAAAGTTCCAAGTGCTCCTGACAGTCTGACCCAAATAACCAAATTGAATGTTATCCGTGTTGCCAAAGTAGAAAAGTTTGCGATTTATCATTTAGTGTTAATAGCGTTCGCTGCTTAAAGGCTAATTGAAATCCCCTTTTGCGGGCTAATCAAATCCAAAACAATTATGTCATCGCAGTGAACTTTGCTTTTATAATTCCATTCTGTCTTCGTTCCATCAATTAGGCAACACTCCCCTTAACTCGACGGCAATGTTGGCCAGTAATTGTTGCATAATGGCACTGCGAGAAAATCTGTTTAACTTGTTTTTTTATTTATCTGGAAGGGACTATAAAAACCAAACCATAAAAATAACAATCAAACTGGATTTTAAAACGTTTTATCATATAGGAAATTACGTGATATCTTAGAAACAAAGGTATAATTTGTTGTCTCTCATTTGTTTGTTGTATCTATCATTTAAAATTTAAAAGGCATTGTTTAACTATTTAACAAAATATAAAAATAATGGTGTCATTTAATTTTTCTGTTAACACCTACCTAATTTCAATACTATTACCTCCCAATTCTATATTTAATACAAATAATATATTGTTATTGTATTTTAAATATAGGTAATAATTGGTATTTGTTATTGATATTTCTCATAAACTAATTTCATCTTTTAGTGTTTAATATTTTAAGAAATCCTCTGTGTACTTTGAGTTGCCTCTTGTCGCAGTCACGCCCCGTGGAAATTGTTTTGTGGATTTTATTCGCTGTGCGGAAAATGTCAGGCTGATGTAATTTTCAATAGATTGATTAGGATAAAAAGGTTAAGGGTGTGAGGGCCGGTGTGGTTGTTGTGATTGTTGTGTTGTTGTTGCTTGGGGGCAACAATTTACCTGTGGAACGAAATGAAGTGGAATGATGTCGATCTCTGGGCGCCCGTGTCTATTACTCAATAGTCTAACAAATTATTGCTAGCAGTTTTGCAGTTTGCTGATTGCTGATTGTGGGCAGCTATTGTTGTTGCTGCAATTGTTGCTATTGCTGCTGTTGTTGTTGTTGTTGGGCAATGCGATAAAGTGCAACACGAGCGACAACAGCAGCAACAACTTTGCCTACGTTCTATGACATAACTGTAATTCAAACGAGTCAGAGAGCAGCCACCACGGCTGGCGAAAGAGACGGCAATGGGGCATTAGAAAGAGAGGGGCCGATAGACAGCTTGTATAAGTGAGCGGGCGACTTACTTTTGATTTTGCTATGGCTATATAGCGATAGCTATAGCTTTTGCAACTGCAGCCAGTAGTCAATTGAGTAATCTGCCAGTTGATTTGTTGCTGCTGCCCGCTCGCAAATGTTGAAAGTGAATTTTGCGAATCGTATAATTCACAGTTTACAATAGAATATTACTTAATAGACAATCTGGCCGAAGCGTTTCGCTTTGCTTTTTATGACTCACGCTTGCACTTTTTGTCGCAATTGCAGTTGGCCTCATTATGCAATTACGGCAGCAAGAAACAAACGAACGACAGGAGCAACACATTTTTTTGTATATTTTTCTGTTACCATTTTTTTTTTTTTTTTTTGCATAATATTTGTTTTTGGTTTTATCTTGCTAGCGGAGTGAGAGGGCGCATATCTCAATTAGGAAAATGTCTCAATGCTATTTTTTTCTTGCTGGCCGAGCTTGTGAGCTGATTATTACATCATTCAGCTTGTTTTGACAGAATTTGTGGGTGCAACACTGGGAAAATGCGAGAAGGGGAAAAGCCTGCGCTTGCACTTAAGTTTTCCTTACATTGTTGCGCCTTTTATGGTGTGGGATTATTATGAAACAGTGAATAATTGATAAAGTTATTCAATGCAGCAAGTGACATGCGGTTATACAAGAGAATACACATTTTTCGTATTTCCAAACAGAACGCTGACCAAGTGTCAAATGTCATTGGAATGGATGTGCATGTCAGCATTTCGCAATAAACTAAATAGTTGGAAATATGTTCACGTTATTAGCATTGTGTCATTCACTCATCGTAAGTCGTGATATTAAAATAATTTGCTGTCGAAATTAAGTGAACTTTTACTATATGGGACATGGGGCTAATACATTTTAAGCTGCTTTTTAAATTAATATATATATATTTTAAGTTAACTGACATACTTTATTAAAGATTTTCCCGAGATTGTTAACCACAGAATCACCCATACACATAGTTCACTGGGTTAACCTCGCCTACACCTACAAACTGGTTCTGACTTCAAAAAGAACCCACGTAGAACCCACAAGGCAAACAGCAAACACCACCCACTCCGCCCCCATGGGTGAACTGAATTCCAGAAGTAAATACCGAAAACTTAACTTGAAATGGGAAAAGTTTGCATTTACTCGACCCGAACATTTTCAGGCCCAAAGCAAATGAATATTTGAGGCGAAGGCACAAACAATTCCTTTCGGGTTAGAATTCTCATTTGAAAGTCTTGTAAATTCTTTTTTTTTATTCTTTTGTCTAGATTCTAGTTTTTTTTACCCAGTGCTGGCTAGTGAAATGTGCGATGGCATTTAAGAAATGTGCGCCAGACTTGTCGAAGGGTTGAGGGTAGGGGGTATATGAAGCAATGGGCATGCCAAAAAGTATCTATCAGATACGTGAACACGGGGAATGCCGGCTATGCAACGCATGGCGTCTGCGAAAACGAAATATATGGGGGCGGGGTAGGAGAAAGCACACGGTAGAATGAAATAAATCAAATCGCACATACTCAATGATATCGCAAAAGGAAAGCACAAATCTGCGATAGAAATTAACACAATCTTTGTGCACGACTACATTCTAAGGCAAATCTGTATCTGTATATGTGACGGCCATTGGCAACTGGCTTTCTCAAGGCCAGTTGAATTTTGTGGTCGTTAAACTCTCCCCCACTTCCATGCCCACCCTCCGCCCCACAATGCCCAGCATTTTGGCTCTTTGTTCACTTTCACGGAAAGAACTCAACGACCTCAAAATGCGCAATAAATTTTTGGCTGCCTGCACTTTTGAATACACAAAAAGAAATATGGCTAAGTGAAAGTCAATAAATAAATCTGAAAAAAAGTTTGTATTATAATACATATTTTAAAGTTTCAGCCGGATGATGTGTGTAAAAGTAATAAATTAAGTGGCATGACCTTGGCAGAACTAAGTGGTTCTTATACTATGTTCTGATTTCTTTTCGTGCACACAAAAAATCATAAGCACTGTTTCCAGCTCTTGTTTGGCTAATTAAAAAATGTTAGCTACCACGGGCAAAAAGGCAGAAATCAAAAGCACAGTCAAAAATGAAATGGCTAGAAACGAATGTTAATGAGTGCAGTCACTCTGAATAATTGCAAAACGCGAGGGGAGGACTGCAGAGACTTTGGATTTTTATTTTAAAAATAGGAGAATGACGACAATGAAGACGGGCAAATGTTTCTATGGCACGAGTACTCAACCTCAGGGAAAACAAAGCTAACAAGATCAAGGTGCTGTTCAAACAATAACCACAAATCGAGTGTATATAAATACCTGCATATAGTATTAATGGGCTGGCTTTATCAGGTGTATTCGGTGAGCTGGCACCGTGGTGCGATAAGCGTCACGTCTTAATCACATGAATGGATATATTATTCACACAATTTCATTTTGGTTCTAGTCTGAATGTCTCGCGAGCGCACAAAGGCAGAGTGTTTTGGAGTTCAGGGTCACGCCCTTGATGGAAATTGAAAATAGCGTTCTATGTAGCATGAGAAAGTGCAATTCTTATCAACAAAATAGCAATGATATTTCTATCTTGCTGATAGCTAGCTCATACGAACTGAGCTGTCAAATCATTGTTGTTGTAAGAAACCACACAGATAAAAAGGCCTTTACTTTTTGTAGTGTATTAATGGGTCTGATTTTAATTAGTACACGTTTATACTCAACATAGTCATGTTCGGCACGTTTTACATATAATTATCAGTTTATTCCAGCAATCACAAATGTGACACACAAACTGAGCTCCCAGATTAGATCGCATTCCAAAGAATTTCTGGGCAAAGAACTTCTTTGGAAGGCAATGCCTTTAGTGAACTCTTGGTGCTAATTAGCAAGAAATTAAGTCTTAATAAAGCGCATAAATTGAAATAATTTCGCCCAGGAATCGTTGGTCCAAATTCGAGTTCTACGAACCAATAAAGAAATGATTTGAGGCCAAAAGGAAATCCAGCGGGCCATAAAAGTTAATGGAAATCGGTGGCAACAAGGCTGGAAATGCCACGTGTCGGAGAAAAATAACGAAATTAATTGCATGCTTCGTGCTAAAATTCTTTTATTCCAACAACGAACTCCGACTCAAAAAAGGGAACATTAAATGCAGTCAAGTGGTCAGTACGAAAACACGCTATATAATTATACGAACCGGCATATAATGTAAGCCATATACATTTAATGCACAAACATATACGTGTATTAATGTACTAAATTAGGACCAGTCAGAGGAATGAAGCCTTGCATGACTTAAAGGCATTTTCAATGCAATAATTCTAATGGAACCCCAACCATTTTCCTGTTTTTCCCCGCTAACCAAATATGTATTCAGGCCAAGTCCTTGCGGCTCATTTAACAACTCTTTCCACTCAGAGCCAGCTGCTCCGTAATACTTTTTTGTTAATTATTTTCTGTGTACTCCGCAAAAAAACGAAATATCCTGGCGCGGTGAACGACTACATTACCAGCCTCGGGTCGTAAAAAGCCATACGTATACGTAAATTAAATTGTGCATGTCTGCCGCAGGACTCAAGCTCATTTCACCAGGACATTAAATTCCTGCAAGAGGATGGGTGTGTCTCTGTGTGCTTGCTACTAGAGTGCTGACAGTGTGCCCCGACATCTTCATTGTCAAGTGGGGCACTTGGCTTTGTCCCACACGGCGTATGTGCGATGTGTTGTCGCCTTTTGAGCATGGATTCGACTTCAACTAATCCCTGCTAAAACGTTTTATTTGCCAACCTAATTGGTATCGATTTGCATTTTCGCTCGAAATTCCCCTTTATAGCCGTGACTTGGCAGTTAGCTTATCAAAACAGTTTACTTAAAGAATTTTTTTACCCGTCTAACGCTGCCATTGCCCCAAAAAAATAATGTCCGATTTTTTCCCCCACTTTAATCAGCAAGAGTCAATAACTGATTACGGCGTCCGAAAGAGAAGCACCAACGAAAAAGACACAACATCTAAAGAAATAGAACAAATACATTGGTTTCTTATAAATAGACCGAATATTGTTCGTTGTTTACGTGTCAGCTGGAACGTTGCTGCTATTTCAATCCGACACATAGAGCCCCCATAAGGCCCTCTCCCGATTATAATACCTCGGGTAAACAGAGTCGTACGATGGATGCGTCAGCACACAATTTGGCTAATCACACAAGCACGCTGACAAAGTACCAACACCCTGATAATGACAATTATGAAAGTAACACCGCGCTTCAGGTGACCCGCCCACCTTGTGTCCAACGCCGCCCACGTGCCCAGAAAAAGCCAAGTTAATACCCGTAGAAATGATGCATTATTTTGGATCCCAGTGAAAGCGAATGGGGAGTGAAAGCACCCGAGAGAGAATTTCTCGATGGGCAGAGATGGAAAACAGAATAAACTCGAGTCCCCGTCTAATTTTGTTTTCCAGGGGTAAACAGAGAAATATATAAAAGTGGAAAATCACCGAGCGAAACACAAACATTGATTGGTAAACACCAAATAGGTGCAATTATGGTGACCAAGTTGAATAAATTGAAGCTTTGATAAAACAAATATAATGATCACGAATCGATTATTTCTCTATTTTTGTGGCAGAGGGGCAGATACGGCACAAATACCCATTCAATTCAAATATACATAGTTCGTAAATCCTCTAAGTCATTCAAAGAATTGTCGAAAATAATTAATTGCCAGCCAACAAAAATATCGACCTCAGATCTGGTTAATTTTAGTTATTTTTTCAATTTTTTCTCCCCACTTCCACCTAATTCTGTCCATCATTGCCATTGTTTTGCGCCCAAGAAAAACTCTTGACGAGTCAAGTGTTTCTCGTCTGCTGCCTTCTGCCTTTTGTTCATTTTGGTTCAACTTTAAGCATTTTGTTTGATGGATTTCTAAGTGCGTAAATCGTTTTGATTTTTTTTTCGCTTTTAAAAAATAGAAAAACTATTTTCGTTAAGCAGACAGCGGAGAGCAACAACAAAATTGTCGCTGGGAAAATTGAGGTGATTAATTAGCTGTTCTTAGTTTCAAAATTTCTCTTGTGCGTTCCCTCCAAGTGAAGGGGAAAATCCTCTTGAGCTCAAGTGACTGACTCAGCGTCTTAATAATTCATTAAAAAAGCGCCGTGATTTCTCTGAATATCATTGCGAGTGCGGAAAGAGTTGAGCTGGCAGCGCGTGCCACAATTCGCGTATCCATCAGATACCGTTTGTGTTGCAAGGTTTATTTACTTTGAATTTGCTCAATAAATATTTGATAATTGGGTCCTTGGCCTGACTTATTCCAGTGCCATTTGTCGCGCTGAGCACACACAATTAGAGTAACAAGTTGACATTTGCCGGAGCAAAGTTTCTCGGAAGTAATGGTTGAAAATACGCATACGCCGCATGGGCCCGCTGGATTAAGTGTGGGCGGTTCTCCTGTGCGATACTTGTTGCGCCACCAATGGGTTCATTCCATTCGCCTGACGTCAGCACATGAAGTCTATTGAGCCTTGCCATTTTCGGCCCTGCCCCTTATTGATTTTTCAATTCCCCCTCAATGCAGTCGAAACGAAAAGGATTGCTGCTCCACAGAGAGAAATTTGAAGGTAATAAGGTGAATTCGAGTAAAAAAATAATAGCCATAATATGTTTTTTGATTCCCCAATATATGTTTTATAACGTAACTCACCTTTTTCCAAGCTGGCATTGCAAAACTTGAGGGCATCGTCGAGCAGATTGAGGTGCATGCAGCTGCTGGCCTTCTCGCTGATCTTCTTGGCCTGCAGATCGGGACCCCACCACTTCTCGACCAGTCTGCGCACCAGAACATCCGGCATGAACTTCATGGCAGTGGAGCCACTGCCCCCTCCGTGCGCCGAGGGATACGCACTCAAGCCCAGGGCAGCTGCTGCCGAGGTGGACGCCATGGTGGTGGTGGCCGTGGCCGTTGTGGAAGCCACTGTGGTGGTGGTCACTGTCATGGGTGGTGCGGCCAATCGCTGGACGCTGGACGACAGCTGGACGCCATAGCCCACGGGGAAGCTGATCAGGCTGAGGTTCGCATTGTGGTTGGAGGGCGCTGTGATGAGGCTTGAACCCGCACCACTTGCAGTGGTTGTGGTTAGAGCGCAGACTGGCGGTCCTGGCGAGGATGCCTGGATGCGAGGGAATCGCACCTGGCAGATGTTGCACTGCGTGATCGTCTCACAGCATTGCCGGCAAAAGGTGTGACCACAATTGGTGGTCACCGGACAGCGCAGGATATCGCCGCAAAGCGGACACATCAGCGGATCGAAATCCTCCAAGTCTTGCAGCGGACTCGGTACTCGTAGTTCTCGCGTGGGTGAGTGCATGTCCAGGGGACTGTCACCGGCTTCATCCATAGATTCACCCACTCCTCGCAGGAATTCCCCTTGCTCGGTCTGGTTTTGTTTGCCCTGATGGTGGTATCTTGACCAGGGCATCATGTCCAGTCTCTCCGATATTCTGGGGCTCTTCACATGCACTGCGGACATTGGAGTGGGCGTTGGCGTGGGTGTGGGCGTGGCAATGCCGCCCATTTGCCGGATGTGCGTGGTCAGTGCACTGGCCAGTGTATTGAGTTTATCGAGCGGAACATGGCCATCAAACTGCCTGCTGGCTATCAATTCGTAGACATCGAAGGCTTCTGGTAGACTGCCCACCTTGGCAAAGGATTCGGCGAGCAGATAGTGCAGCGAGTTCTGGCTGTCGTTGTGGGGCAGGTAACACTGTAGCGGACTGCTGGGTGGCATGTGGCGACCCTGATCCTGCTGCTCCTGCTGGCGGAGCACCTTCATCGCCCGCAGCGAGGGCTTCAGGCAATAGCCCTGCGACAGAGGCATCACTATATAGATGGCTATATCCGATCGTATTCACCGCGATTTGTTGTTTATTATTTATTTATTTTCGTAGCTGCCTGCAGTCACGTATGCAACAGTTGGGTTAATCTATCTTGCAGATACAATATCTATTTTCCGCATCACGGCACTACACTTCACCTTCGTTCACTTCTTGATTTATTGAATTTATTGAATTTATTTTATATATTTCACCACTTCATTTGCCATCAATTAATCTTTTGCGTGCTCTGCTTTTGGCTGTTTTAGTTGAACTGAAGAAGAAGTTTTGACAACAGCAGCAGCAGCAAGGCATCTGAAAAACACACAGAGAACAAAGAGAATATGAGTTGGATTTTGATTTCGATTCCGGGAGAAATATATGTGCAAATGTATGTGAGAGAGATAAAGAGAGAATGTGAAGTAAGCGGAACAAGAAGAAGATAGGGGTTTTACGTAACGCTCGAAAAAAAAAGAATAAATAGCAGCCAAAGAAATGAAATGACTGATTCTCAGAGGCAGCTTTTGATTCTGTTTTATAATTCCCAGCCCACACACACACAATCAATTCAAAGAGAGAGAACCCTCTCTCTCGCTCTCTTTGATTACTGGGTGGCCCAGGAAGAAGAGGAAGAAGAACTACTGTATCTATTACTTAACCACTGGAGAACGCCACAGATATCACGCACTCGAAATGCATTTCCCACATCGCCAGGCCCAAAAAGCGATGACGTGACGTTCGGCACCTTAGCACAGAGCTAATTATTAAGGCACAGTTCTTATATAAAGTGTCGAGTTCAATGAACTTTCGCAAAGTGCCCCCTGGAAGCCGTAGAAAGCCAAACTAAATCCATTAAATCGCTGCAAGTAAATTACTATATAATTGCCGTTAAGGTAGGGCAAAGAATAGAATCGCAACCAGGCGGCGGCACATGCTATTACATAATATTATGAAAATTAACACTGAATCACATAGAGCGAACTGACGCGGACGCTGGCTAAAGTAACGAAATCAAAATCATCGGCACACAGATACTTTTTATACCAATACTTGCGCACGTGTACCTGCTCTTAGGCGTTCTCTCTTACGTTCTCTTTTCGAGAACCATTTCGATACGAATACGAAATTCCCGAGAGAGTAGCTCATTAAAGAGAATCTGTTTTTGTTTTTGTCTGGTTTTTGGCTTGTTTCGGTTTTATTTTATTTTTGATTGTGCGCACGTTTTGCTTTTGACGTCGTTCGTATTGTATCTTTAAGATAAACAATGCCGGCATAACACACGGATACAGATACAGCGCACTCTCACACACCTGCAAAGTTCGGTTTGCCTTCGCATTCTGGTTTTGTTATGTAAACAATTTTTTGGTTTGTCGTCCGCCCGGCATCAAGATCGCCATTCCTTCTCTTGCTATTTTTTTTGCTTTTTTTTGGCTTATAATTTGTTTACATTTGCAAAGGCAATCAAAAGTGTGCCAAAATAAAATGAAACTACAAAGCTGCGTGCAAATGAAATTTTTAGTTTTTCTTCATTGGCAGCGATATAAAAACGGACACAGAAACACGCGCAAAATCATTTTTATATCAGGCGATTTCTGCTTTTGCATAAATCTCGTTGTTAAGTAATGCTGAAATATCTTATAAGTTGGTAGTTAGCCAAGAAAATGAATTTATCAAGGGTGTGTTTATATGCCTGCAGATATACGATCTACATGAGACTTTCTGATCGAGTCGGCGACCCAAAAAATATAATGAAAATGAAACACGCATGTTATATTCGGAATAGAATTTCGGCTGCAGGTTACATAAGATCTGGGTATGTTTTTTTTTTGTTTGGTTAGATTAGGCAGATAATACATTTTTAAACGAACGAGTTACAGGTAATAGAAGATAAGGGATACAAAATTTGAAATAAAGTGGGATTATGAGGTAAAAGAAAACGTCAGCATGAAACCCAGTAATATAGAAATTAATTGGATAATATGTACTTAATGTTTCAGTCAGTGACCTTAAGTCCTAAGTTCCCTGTATATTGTACTTGAAATTCACGAATAAACTCTCCAGAAATTTCCCTTTCGAAAGCAATTTGCTGATATCGATATTGTGGCACTCGAGGGAACCCACTTTCAGATCATTTTTAACAGAACAGCGCAATCTCCGCCTCGGAAACGAAACCATATAAGCGGTATATATAAATAGAGAGGTAACGAACGGGATTGAGATAGGGAGCTCCAGCTTTTATATCAGCTGGCATTGTGAAACATTGTAAACGTATTGGACAAGGGAAAAGTTGGTAAACAAGCCATCAGGCACTCGATTCTAATTGTTCCTGTTGCCGCTCGGCTTTGCGTAAGTAAAAATTATGTATACGCCTCATATAACTGCACGTGCATCCCGCTGCAATCGTGGCTGCAGTTCCGTGTACGTAAAGTCCTATTGCATAATCCGTATCCGATAAATGTTCCTAAGTGAATAACAAATGTGTGGAGCCCGGCTACCTGAACACGCCCTCAGGGCAATAGCTCGTAGATTGCTTTATTTCTCACAATATTATGCAATGTCAATCGTAGATACAAACAACCGTTGTGCGTCGTCACTCAGACAAAATGGCAGCGTTGACATGTAATATGTGTATATAGCTACATTTACAACGGCCTTTGTCAGTATTCTAAGTCAACTGAATTCAGACATTGTTTGCCTTAAGTCCGATAAGTGATTGTAGGCGCACACTGATTGAAGTCGATAAAGGAACTTACAGCACCAAATGTGATAAACTCATTGAGCGATTGTTGAAATAATTGCTATTTGCTTTTGCTTGTAAAGAACTGATTGAAAACGACAGTTGTTTGGTATCAACTACGAAATTGCTATCTTATGAAAATGAGTCAACAAATGATTCATCTTACCTAAATACGATATAAGCAAAAGCTCAGGTGTGGAAATGCCTACAAAGTTCTTCAAGTCTTTCACCAATATTTCCTAAAATCCCAACAACTTCTGATAGAGTTCTTTAATCGCCAAGCAATCACATAAGCCAATAAATTGCATAACCAAGTGCGCTATAAATTGATTATGCTCCGATGGTAATTTTCGTCGTAATTATGAAATCATGCTCGCAGTTATGAAATCGCATACATTTTCATTGCCTTAATGTTGGCGTTTATTTGGTTTTGTACATTTTGATTTCTTCTTTGATATTTGTTTTATTGGTTTCTCATTTGTCTTGCCGTTTTTTGCTTGGCTCACACGCTTTATGACATTGTATTTGGATGGACGACAATGACGACGGCGATAAACGCTCATATAAATAGCTCAAAATAACTACAAAAGAAACTGGGCTGAAGAATTTATTGAGGCAAGCCAATTAGCAACCAAAATTTCTACATAGTTTGTGATTTTTCAGTTTTCGGTTTTGATTTCACACCGATTACACAAGAACCCCCTCCCTCATTCGCCGAGGCTAATTGGCCCGGTCCCTTTGGGCCTTACATAAGTTCGGCGTGGTGTTTGACTTGGTTTATATAACAACGATCCAGCTGTTTGAAGTCTGGCTTCCTCGATACTCGACTCTGAGTCATGACGAACCTTTTCGCCCGATGACGTATGCAAATAGGTTTTTCCTCTTTTCGAGCTAACCATATTTTTTCAGCATTTCCCCAGCCCCTTTGGCGTTTTTCGTTTTGGGCCAAGTGGGCGAACTGTGTTGTTGCGGCTTGTTCATTGGCAGCAAACGTCGCATAATACTCGTAGTACGTTGCGTGTCGTAACGCTAAACGTCAACCGAGTGAGAGGGGCATATACGGTCGAGAGGGAGAGGGAAGGAGCCCAGTTTCTCGCTTTGGAAGCTGACGAATATTGGGTGCTGACCCCGACAAATTGGCGAATCTTTAGTAGATTATCGGGAATTGGAACTGTTAACCAGAGAATTACGAAAGCGATGACAAGGCCACAGAATCAAGGAAAATTAACTGAAGTTTTTTTTTAACAGTTATGTTAAAAAAAAATATATAATTTAATGAGGTTCAATTATTTATTTTCTGCATTTCACTTCTTTAAAATGTTCCAAATCGGTCTTTCCACCATTTGTTTTCTGCTTATCTGAGCTAATTTATCGCGAAATCGTTAAGATATATTTTTCCGCGGAAGTTTTATCACACATTAAATATAAATGATTATCAAGTGCAGGGCGAATTCAATTGGCCACAGAACGTCAACAAAACAGCGCGGAAAAAACGCTTAGTAATGCCTTTAAAAATATGGCAACACGTAAGAGCCGCCCCCTCAGTTTTCCCTCCGCTAGCCTCATGTAGTGCACTTTTTGTTTTCACAATCGTTGCAGATAGCAAATGAAAAACTGTTTTTCCACGACAAAGAGCGAAAAACTAAGAGAGAGACTTGAATGTGCCAATCTTTGAAAACGCAACTTTGTCGAGCGTTCATTCACATTGAACACACACACACACATAGAGGCATAGCATGTGGTTTGATGTCGTAACACACACAAAGAGAACCCCAAAGAGAGCCAAAGAGAGCGCAGAAATGGAATTACCTGTCGCTGTTGAACCGCGCCTCCTTGTTTTTCCCCAAAAAAGGGTAGGTTTTTCGCGGGGGGTGCGGCGTGTACTGTTGCTCAAGAATCACACACACACACACACACTAACACACGAAATTCTCCCTCTTCTTCTTGCAATTTATTTAAAATTTTGTTGTTGTATTTAGTTGTATATATTTTTGTTTGCCAAAAATTTATAGCCACACGCGTGCGAAAAAATCGAATTGGGGAATCTATTCACTCGTGTTATGTGTTGTTTGATATTTATTTTTTGTTTTGTAAGAACTTGGAACGGCGCTTGTCCGTCGGCTTTACGTAACCCCGCCGCACACACGGGTTAACTTTTTTTTTCTTTCTCGGAAAGGGTGTGCGGCAATTTGGGGGGGGCTGCACTTGGACCCCTTTTTATATTTTGTGACTAATTTATTTATTTCATTTATTCACACCGAGAAACACGCGAGCGAGCGCCTTTATTTTATTTTATTTATTTCTTTGATTACGTTGGCGTTTGTTTTGTAATACGCTTACGTTACGCGACGAGACAGAAAGAGAGAGAGCGAACGCACTGGGCGAAAGAGATAGCGACAACGGCGGCAACGTGTTCGAGTGGCTCGGCGATGATTTGCTTATGGGGTGCGCTCCACTTTGTTGCTTTTTATTTGCCTTTTTTATTATTCATACTTTTTTTGTATAATTTTTATTATTTTGCTTTTTGTATTTGTATCACGGCCTGGTTTTTTTAAACGCTCCCTGCTGTCTGAACTTGCCACGGCCGCTGTTCAACAGCGAATGACTGCTGTGAACAGCCAGTCGTTTGCTTGGAGCGAAAAATTGGCGCTCTCTTTGGGGCCGACTCTCTTACGCCTCTGTGGATGTCTGTTGCGTCACCGATGTCTGTGCCTTGAGCTCTCTTTGTTTAGCACTTCTCTCTGGCATTTTATTATTATTTTTTTTTTTTTTGAATTTTTGCCGGCAAACCGTCAACTGTCACAACAGGCGACGCCAAGAAAAATGATGGGGCAGCGGGGGCTGCGGTGGGTGGTTTGGAAAACTATATGGTGGGGGGATAGTGGGTGGTGTTGGGGGTGCTAGTTTGCCAGTGGGCGTCATTTATCGTATGATGCGCATTTCCGGCGCCACTCAACAGACTACAGCCATATAAACACCAAGAAAACATCAATAATCTCAACAGATACGATCTTCTGTTACTTAAACTAAACTACATATATAAAATGTTTTAAAATTACGCAAATGTTGTTTATAACACAAGCACGGTTTTTAGATTATTTAAAATACAAAAATAATGTTTATAAAACCTTACTTAAATAACTTAAAAATTAATAACAAAATTTCCATAAGAAAATATACAATATATTAAACTATATATAAAACTATTAAAATATAATTTGATTTATTCTCAGACATATCATTACAAGATGTATATGTTTTATAATCATTAAACAGGTTTTGAAGCTATAGATTTCCTATCCCGATAGAGCTCAGAGTTGCTAAAGTTCGACTGTAATCGAATATCTGCGTTTCATAAGTGTTGTGTGGCTATTACATATCGTTTTGTCATTTAACGCAAATTACGTATACGACGCGTTGACCTCATTTGGGTTGATCAACAAATGCAGTTGTCGACAAACTTGGCTTATACCAACCGCGTCTCTCTTTCCCTCCCCCTCCACTTCCCGTCTTTCTCTTTTGGCTCCGCTTGGCTTGTATTTCAAGCTCAAGTTCAACGTTGTCTGTTAGCGGTTGCCTGCATACTACCAGTTTTCATGCTGCTGCTGCTGCTGCGTTTCCATTAACATTTTGAGTGGCCGTTGTTGTTAACTCATTTTTCGCTTTCGTAAGTCTTGGCCAGTATAAAAATATGCGGGGCGGGCGAGTGGAGTCCGCTTGTGTTTGAGCATTGCTCGCATTTATTGCAACATTTCCCCATAGGGAAGTAATCGAATTGCTTCGCCGCAGGTCTGGGTCTGGTTTAAACCTGCATTCAAAAAAAATTAAGCTTGAAAGTTTACAGATTAAAACATATTAAAATTAACAAAATGTATATATATTCAATTTCTGAATTGAGTTTCTAAATGATCTTTCATTTTTTAGCAAATAACGTTATCTTAGTATTACCATTTAGTTTAATACCATGTACAATTATATAATTAAATTTCGACTGTGTACCGGTTATACAGCTCCCATTTCTCAAATAGTTGGCGTTGCTTTTGTTGTTCATCAACGGAAATTAGCTGCGAGTTTCATGTTTGAAATGTTTATTTTGTAAGCAATATATGAGGAAATTAGTTTCAGTTTTTTTTTTGGTTTATTATGTTTTTTGCATAATAGTGTATATCACCGATTTGGGCTTTGGTTCAGCTGAGTTTGAAATAGGTGTGTGAAGCTGACAAACAAACCATTTCTTTTTTTCGTTGTTTTAGTAAATGTTAATTGAAGTCGGGCGAGTTTCGTTTGTTGTCAAGTGGAGGTGAGAATTGGTCTTATGATTGGAATCCATGGAAGTTTTTCGACAGACAAAATGTTGAATGGTATATATTGTTTAACGGTAGAATGCGCATTTTATCCAAACTTGAAGTTTGTCATTTTTATTGGTTCTTCTGTTTCCGGCAGCTTTATTCAGCGACATGTCAACTGCACCCAACAGCTTATCTCATATCCAGTTACCATTTTCAGATCCTCTGTCCACTCACCAATTATGCAATCAACTTGACCTCCAGTTCCTCAAAACTGTGTATTCCAGCTGCTTTGAAGGCCAACCACTCTGTTTTGGCATTGCTGCCCCAAAGTTGGCTATTCGTTGAGAGGAAAAATCTCGCCTAATGGTATACCATAAAATCCACAGAAAAATGAAACAGTTTTTATGATTTTTTTTTTGCATTTATCGTTTCAAAATTTGTATCTAAACCTTTATTGTTTGTTCTTTCTTGCAGTTTTCGTAAAACATAATTTTTCGCCTTGCCTTAATCTCACTTCTTATTTCTTGAAGTTCCTACTAATTAAATTCAGTTTCTATTACGAAATCAAAGACCATAACAGAAACGTAACTTTTCTCATTCGGTTAACAAAATCTACAAAAACTTATACAGAATGTTGTGGAACTTAATATGAATTAAGTTGAGTGTAAAATAATTAACAAATGACTTGACTTTAGGTAGTAAATTATAGCTAATATCTGCAGCATTTCGAGCACTTCTGTTGGAGTTTCTTTAGGTTTTCTCTTTTGTTTTTTTTTTTTTTAGATTTATTTTGGTTTTGTATATATATCTAGGTACATGTTAGTGTCCTTGCTTAGGCTTTCATCTTTACGTTTTAGCTTA
Organism: Drosophila simulans; assembly: GCF_016746395.2. Lineage (NCBI taxonomy): Eukaryota > Metazoa > Arthropoda > Insecta > Diptera > Drosophilidae > Drosophila > Drosophila simulans. The sequence goes on from NC_052522.2 coordinate 7,680,198, forward strand.
AATTTGGTTTTCATTCGTATTCATTTTGTGTTTTGCATGCTGCCAACAACAATTAGGCTGAGTTTCTTGTGGATTTCTTTTAGCATTGCTCTAATGCCTTAAGCTGATCTTTTACTAAGTGTTTTGAGTACCAAATGAAGTTTTCTTGCCCTTTCTTAGGCTTTAAGTTATGCTTTGATCTAGCTTTCGTTTTCGTCCTCAACTTAAGCTATGGTAGCCTTGTGTTATTTATGAATTTACCTTCAGCTTTTTACGCTTTTCACATATAAAATTATTTGCATTTCGTTTCATTTTGCAAAATTCTCAAAATATAAGTAAAGGCTCTAAAACGCTTTAAGGTCTTTTTTAGTTTTTGGTTTTATTTAATTAATTTAGCTTGATTTTTTGCAACAACTAACAATTTTTGTTTTTTTTGTTTCATCTTTTTTTTATCTTACTACATTTAAATATTTTTATTTGTGGATTTTTTCGGGGGCTTTTTATTGATTTTAAAATTCAACAACATTTTCGTCTTTAATAATATGTAAGAATATATTTTTATGTATATATATGTATATAAGTTATGTATATGTGTATAATATTATGTATATATTAGCATTTAATATGTTTCGCATTGCCATTCGATTCGCGCCGCCACTTCCGTTTCCGCTACGCTCCCATTTTTTTAAACTCTTACTCACTAAAAACACTCAGCTCTTGCCCGTTACTTACTTACTTAAGTTATCGCTTTGCTAATTTCTCGTTTTTGTTTGTTTTCTGCTTTGCACTGCAACAATTTGTGTCTTTAGTTACTATTTTTAACCCTGCCTAACGATCGCCTTCCCTTGCCCGTTTGCTATGTAGTTGAGTGTACTATATGCATACAACTAATATCTGTATAAGATAGATATAAAAATCATCAACTACGAATTTATCTACAAAAGTTATTCGCTTGTTTGTTTGTTTTTCCTTGCAGCATGCGTAATTCATTTAACTAATTCTTGTTGTATATAATAAATATATATTAATGCTTATTGTATATTTAACATAATTTCGTTAGTTTTTCAATTTTTATAATTAAACGTTTCATACTTTTCAGTTTTATCGTCTTTTGTTGTTGCTACAAAGTCTACATTTTGTTACGGAACATTCTTATTCGAAAATCTGGGTTTTCTTTTTACTCAAACTCAAGAGAAAATATTTAAACGTCTACACAAACCTGTTGCCTAAACTTTCAACAAATACTATTTGCCCTTGAAAAGTTTGCTTTCTTTTGGCCTGGCTAAATCCGCGCCCGAAAGTAGACTATAGAATTCGCATCCTCCCCTTTTTGGATGCGTGAGTGTGTGTGGGGTGTGTATGTTTGTGTGTCAGCCAAACTAATTTTCAAATATCTTAGTTCAGTTAAGAGTTTTTATTCTGTTTGGTTTTTTATTCAACAATTCTCTACATAAACCAAAAAATTGTCTACAAAAATTCATCTACAAACTACGGAAAACAATAGTTGTTAAAAATATACAAAACTACGCTTAACCAAAGTTGTGTGAGGGGAGGTCTACTGCTCGTTCAATTGATGGCCTGGCAAATGAAATAAGCAAAATATCGCCTTAATATGTTTTCACCTCTACGCGCAATTTATATTACTTAGGTATAAATATTTTTATATAAATATAACATGATTTTTGCTTTACTTCTGGTTTGTTGTACAAATATGTAGCAATTGCTTGAATCTGCTTAGTCGTATAGTCCGCTATTTGAGTTATCCATAAGTGTTAAGTTTATCGTATATACTTGTGTGAATTCATTCAACAACCGAAGCTCAAAAAATTTCATTTTGCAAAATGACACCCAACTTTTTTCATATGTTTTTTTTTTTCCATTAGGTTAATTGTGGGATTCTTTATTCAATTTTAAAGTTATTTTGTGGTTGTTTTCTCTAGGTGGTCTCATAGCAGTGCAAAAGGCTTCAGGGTTAGATTTTAGATTTTTTGGGATTCGTTTTAATAAACATAAAAAAACAGGGATTGGCTAAATATCTATATTGCTATATTACTGATTACTATATAATCTTTGTAGTTATTGCGTCTATCGTTAGGGTTAGTTTCGATTTCGGTTACGGCTTTAGGTTTATTTCTTTAACTCTGTCTTGAGATCCATGTATGGTTTTCATTATATATTTACTACGATGAGCTATGTGGCGAGGGGATGGGCATCTGTGGGGGGTGTTGTGGGTGGATAGATAGAAAATAAACGAGTTTTCAATAGTTAAAAGCAACGCTTAGACTTTTATTATTACACACAAATCGTTTTTTGCTTTCTCACTTTTTCGTTACGCTCATTCTCCTTTTTCGATCTTTACTTTTGTGGTTCTTCTTTCAGTTTTTTGTTGGTTTTGCACATTTTTCCATAGAATAAATAAAACTTATTGAAATTTGTTTAGAAGGAGTGCTTAATGGACTTATTTATCTCTCTACGCTTTTGTTTATAGCTTCCATATTGTTTGCTGAATATAAAATATAAATTTTGCTCTCGGTCGGTAAGTTTTTTTCCGGTTTCATATATTTTCTTAAATTTCTATATAATTGTATGCAGGTAAATGTAACTCAAATGTATAACAAATAATAATAATTAATAAACTTAACTAACGAAAATAGTTGTTGTTTAAAGTAACATAATTGTATGGTATTATGTAAAAATGTTTTGTTTTTAAATTGTTTGTTTAAGATCTTGCAAATCACACCAAAAGAAATAGTTTTTCTTGTAATAAAAGTTAAACGAATAAAATGTTTACAACTAAAAGGAAAAATGTGAAAATTTGTAGAGTGATAGCATGGTATGAAGGGTTTTTCGTGGATGGTCTGTGTGTATGTAGTTCTTAGTAGGAAGTAAGAAAACTAGTTCTCTCGCTTTAACCAGCTGACTATGTCTGGGTTAGTTTTGGGTTGGTTATTTTAGTATCAAGAAATCAACAACGAAAACTATTTCACTTCTAGTTTTTCATTTCTGTCTGTCCACCGTCTGTCTCTGTCCGTATGTTTTTAATTTTTTTTTGGGGTTTTCTGATATTTTTTCATTAGGTTTTTATAAAAATCATAGCTCACTTAAACTAAACAGCTGCCAAGTGCCCGGCAACTGAGGAGGGAAGTTCTTTGCTCATCTCTAAATGGTTTTCTCTTAGCGTTCCTTTAATTTTCTCTTTTTTTTTTGGGTTTTCATTTTGCAATTTTTTATACATGTTTTCTTTTGCATTTTATGGTAATTCCTCTCTCGAGTTAATTTGAAAAAAGGCAACGAAATTATTTACAATATGATTTGTTGTGTGCTTGTGGATTTCCGTTCACTATTAGCTTAAGAAAAACTTAATCGAACAACTAATTACAAAGAATAATAAAAACTAAAGTAAAAGGGGGAAAACAATAGCAAAAGAAGTCGAAGAAGAGAAGTTTTTTTGCGTAAAACTAGGCTAGACAACTATTAAACAATTTAAAAGATAACAATTCTACGTCTGTGTTTTTTAGGATTCCCATTGCGCTCGGAAGTATGCTACTTTAAAGGCAAAAAGCTTCGGCTGCAGAGCTTTTCAACGCTCTGCTCTCGTGAGACTTTCTTTTTTGGCTACTCTAAAAAATGTTTTTAGTTTCCATTCGGTCGGTTTCTCCTCCTCGGTGTTTAGTTAATTTGCTTTTAGTTTTTAGCATAAAATAAATATTAAAGCGGAGCACGACGCCGTGAGGGGTTCTTGTGTATGTGTGGGTGTGTGTTTGCTTACTAATTATATTTTTGCATATACATATTTAGATACAATATGTACTTTATAGTGTAGGTTTCATGTCTGCTGTACTAAACATTATTAGTAGTTTTATCATAGTTATGATTATTGTTATTTTATCAATAGTTATTATTATTTAATTGTTGTGGTGTCCTCAGGCCAAGTCACAAAATTGTATTTATCATTACACATCTTGGAATTTCGATAGACGTGCACGCAAGTCCATGTTCTCCTGTTTCAACTGCTCCACCTCCTGATGTAATGTTGCATTCTGCGCGAAATAAATTTGGATTAGTTTGATATAGGGATTAATTTGGGGGGCTTTGGGCGGAGGACTCACTTCCTTCTCCAAGTAGCGTGCCCGCATCGCAATCTGGTTCTCCTTCTGGCGCCGGGCATCGCGGGAGCGCTTGGCGGCAATGTTGTTCTTCCGGCGACGTGCCCAGTACTTGTCGTCCTTGAGCTCATCTGGAACGAATTGCTTGCGTGACTTTTTGATCATCGGCTGCGGCTTGAGCTCCTCGTCGGAGAAGGCTCTGGTTCGCGGATCAAAGTCACGGCCCGAGGAGGCGAACGAAAATGCTGGAATATCAAATACTAAATGTTAACAATGGCTCACAGACTGTTTCGTGCTAAATTGACATCGTAAAATCAAGAACCGCTATACGAAAATCCAACAAATTGATGGTAACTCATTGAGAATTGAATGAAATTCGAATTGAATTGAAATTTAAGGATTTGCACAAATTGGAATGGGAATCATTGAGTGAAAGCCTTGCGGGCCTTCGGTTGGTGTCTCTTTAACATTTAGCATTTGATAAGACATTTGTGGGTAACTTAAATTAATTTATATAATTCAGTTATAATTTAAGTTAGAAGCAATGTCCATTCCATTTGTGTTGAAATAATTTAATTTACAAAAGTCAATAAAGTTTAGATCGTATACTTGTGTTCATAAAAACTGCATTATTGATTTGATAAAGCACCTGATAGTGATTTGATAACGTAATGTTATCATCTACTTCGATACTTTAAAATGATTGTGATTAAAGTAGCTTTAAGTTGTATCAATATATTACAAACGTATATTTGTATTTATAATTACAAGTACTTCAGCTTTACAAAAGTAACATATTAAATTTACCGATTATTTCGATCTCGATTTCGGAAATCGATTGTTCTCGACAGCTCGAAACTGTGACTGACGATCTCAATAGACATTACATGTGATAATGGTTTGTTTTACGATCTCAATTGACTTTTTATCGATGTATCTATAGCGCGATAGCTAGCTATACTCACTTGACTCGGCCGGCGATGGCGGATTTAGCGTGTCCGGACTGATGCAGTCGGATGGCGAGGGCGACCGCTCTCGCTTTGTGGTTATGTGGCCAAGACCAAGAGACAGACCCGCTGCGTGGCCCAGGGAATCGGACCGGTGGCCCAGACCACTGGAGTGGCCCAGATGCGTGCCGGGCAGGCCATCAGGTATGTTGTTCTCCGACAGGAACTCGTCTAGGTCGGCATACTAAAAGGTTGAATGCGAAATAGGCAATGAGCAACTGGACACCAATGTGAGGAGCAGATATTTCCTTGAGGTTAGTCACACGATCTGAGCTCTGATGATGAGAATACAATTCTCGCACTAAGTAAGCAATCGATAACATTCAAGTTAACTGTTTCACCGTGTGTTTTGTCATGACTGTACTTGTGGTTTGTGTGTTTTTTAGGCTGTTTCCACTAAGTGCATTAGTTTTTGACTCAAAAAGTGAATTCAATAGTATAATTCACATAACTATTAAAATACTTTCTAATGCGCTAGTGAAATCAGCCTTGTCGTGTAAAATTTTGAGCTTTGTGTGTAATTTTGACCTTTGGAACATTGTATAAAAAGACGCAGCCACTACGCAGCGATGATAGATATGATACTAACTTGTGTTACCTTGAGGTCGGCATCATAGGGCAGGGTCTTGTCCCACAGATTTGGGCCGAGAAACGCTGTTTGCGCCTCAACATTCCAGATGTCGCCCTCCTCCTTGTATTTGTCATCTGGGCAGATGATTTCTTTGCTATTCGATGTGGATTTGCCTGCAACAGAATGGTGGACAATTAGTCAGGGCCATAGCTGATTAGATAGTGTGTTATAAATATGGCAAGTTAAGGGCTTGATATCTTATCCCAATACTTGGAAGTGGGTCAAGTACTCTATATTTCTATATTATATAAACCATTCGAATTCTTTGGGAATAGCATGGGAACCACACGTATAGCTGAAACAATTTCCGCGAATTTCCGCATGCAGCTTTTGGCCATAAAAACGGGTTACAGCCAAACAAAACGAAGCAAAGACACAAAACCAACAAACAAACAAATCACACACACACACAGACAGACACAAAGCAAACAACGGCAAGAGGAAGCAGCGGACAGACAGCATACGAAAAGCGAAAGTGAAATTTTTACTACACAGCTTTCAAACTGATTTTTATCGCTTCCAGCTGAGAGAAAAAAAATGTTAAATAAACTTAAAACACTCAGAGATGGTTAAAAGCTCTTAGCCCTATTGTAGCGAAGTTGAGTGAGTGATTTTTTTCGAAGCTGCGCATGCGCAGCTGAGCATGATCTTTCTCCGCTCCGCGCTTCTTTGCTGTGATTTCTTTCACGAAACCCGTTTGCTGGCCACAGACAGTAAAAGAAACCAGTTGCCGTCTTTGGTTTCTTCGGCTCGCAATAGTTTCCGCTTTCTTATTCACTCTCACTTTCATTTGCCAATGCTTTTTTCTTGATTTTTTTTCCTTATTTTTTCTGGATTTTACAGTTGTTGCTACTGCCGCTTTTTGCATTACGGACTATTGCGAAATTTTATGCCATTTTGCGGCTTGGCTTGCCTCTTTCTTTCCTCGACTTCTTCGGCGCCAAACACACACATTTCTGGTCTGTGCCATGAAGTAATATCTTTTCTTTTTCGATGTGCTCACCAAAGCGTAAGTGAAATGCTCAAGTGTCTGTGAAGTAATATCGGCTGCTTTGGTGAAAATGGGGACTTGCAAATCAAGCCAAATGCATTGGCCCACGGGGCGTATGGGTAACGTATTTATGAGCATCTTTTCCTCTTTAATTGGATACTGTTGTTTTGTGCTATCCAATTTTTCGGAAAAGATTTATGCACGAAACCAATGATTTGTAAATGCATTTTAGATAATTTAATTATGTCTTACAATAGTTTTTTACAAATCGAAAACAATTAAAATAATGTAAAGCGGTAATTGATGAACACAAAACGCGTTGGGTAAATGCGAAATTGTTAACATAAGGTAAAAACCAATCATTAAAGTAAATATAATTGGTGAAATAAATTATTTATGAGCTATGTTTATAGAGCTTTAAAAACTAACATTCCATCTACGAATTTTTGTAGGAAGCTAAAAAAAATATATATTTATCAGTAAAGCTTAATGATTTGATATTAACATAATGTAAATTTCACCAGCTTTCTTAAGCAATTAAGACTTTACAATATATGTGAAATATTATTTTATATTTTAATTTTGCGCAACGTAGGCAAAATTTTTTACTTTTAAATTAAAACACAAAAGAAAAACAGATCAATCATCGTGCCCCGAGAAACAATAAAAATTCTCAATCAAATATTATACACAATAAGCGCACAAAACTCATTCAAAAAACAGTAGGAACAAACTTTCGCATGGCAATTAAACAAACAAAAACAAAAGATACAAAAAGTTTGTATCCAAGACACAAAAGTATTATAAAGATTAAACAAACTATAAACAACAAAAGACAAAAACCAAATTACCGTTTGATTTGCAAATGAAACCCAAAAATGGAGATTTCCTGCCTGTAAAACAGAAGAAACGGAAAAGAAAGATAGTAGAAAAGAAATACAATATTGATTCTTTCACAAAAGAAAAAACAATTAAATGCAGCTAAAACAAATACATGAAAGACACAAAACTAATGGCACAACAAATAACAAAAAAGCGCGTGCAAATGTGATGTAGCATATTTCGTTATAATTTTAATTTGCGACGAACAACAAGAAGGATGTAAATTCGATTCCTTGCAAAAGGTACTTTTACTTTTATTTCATTGTCTTCGAACCGAATTTATATCTTTTTTCGGTTCACTTTCACTGTCATCAACATTGTTGATTTGTGTGCTGAACAGCAGGAATCTTGTCTTTCGGTTTATTTTTAGAAGCGAACCCAAAAACAGGAATTCAACTTAATCTTCTCTTGTTTCTGTTTCAGTTTCGGTTTCGGTTTCAGTTTCTCTTGCCATTTTTTAAGTGGGTCAGCGATTTTTTTTCTGTGTCATCTCTCTGGGAGCCCTCGCACCTTTTATTTTATTTCATTTTACCATTTTCGGTTGGCTCGACCAAAGAAATTTCTCATTTTTGGTAATTAAAATAATTTGCATAATTTTCGTGCCATTTTAGTGTGTATTTCACTTTCATTAGAAAGGGAGAGAGATGAAGAGAGAGAGTTCTCCGTTTTTGGGCCTACGACAACAAATTTATTGTTTCTCTGGTGAAACGCGATCACACACTTCCAGTTCTCTTTTTTGGTCAAAGTTTTTTATGGACCTAATAACAATATTATGCTTATTACTGGGCATATTATTTTTCTGTAAATTGTTGCCTCTGTGGTCTTTGTTGTGTTAATGGTTGGCCACAATTTTTAGTGGACCATGGTCGGTCGGTTGGTGGGTTTTTCAGATATGTATAAATTTTTGTTTCTTTTTTCGGGAACTAAACTTTCACTTTTTGTTTCGTTTTTTTCGGGCTTTAGTATGAAACAGCGCTAATTTCGGTTGCTCGGCGGTTTTAGTGACTGTGATTTTGATCAAGTGCAAGTCGACAAGGAAGTGGTGATCAAGTGGAAGGAAGTATGCAGCTTGATGACACTTAACAGCATTAATTTAATGAATAAGATTTGGTGGCATTAAGTGATTATAAAATACTGGGCTTATAGTTTCAACAAGAAAGTGGAAATGATTTTTATAGTTTATTTCTTAAGTTACACTGGCATTTGATTTTATAGTATATATAATTCATCCTTTAACGGTTTGTTTTATAGTGAACATTTCCAACTTTTTTAGGCTTATCAAAGTATCCATTAATCCAATTAAAATTTCGATTCCCAGACACATCCGTCTCAACTGCCCGAAAACTCAATTTCCCCCTCGCCGCCCCTCGACAAGCGAAATGAAAGTGAGAGTGCTGGAAAAACGAGTCTCGAGCTCCCAATAAACTATCCCCAAAAAAAAGCAGGCAAAGAAACCAGTTTAAAATACGCAAAAGCAAATCGATTCAACTTCTGGGGGAAGAATTAAATCGGAGACGCTGCTGTGACGATATTGCGGAATATTTATGAAAATTAATTAATTCCACGCGAAAGTTTTAGATCGCCTGCATTACCATAAAAATAACAATAAAATCGATGCCATTTGCAAATTATTAAGTGTTATAAATATGCGTTGCCAAATTATGCAACTTTGTGCATTTTTCTTCTTTTTGAGCCGCCGACTGACACGTACATGCAACAACAACAACAACTGTCCGCCCCTTTCACCTGTCTTTCGCCATCTCTCTCTCACTCTCTAGCCATCTCTCTTCCGCTCTCTGTACTTTTAGTCATACGCTGCGCATGCGCAACGATGGCGCAACTGTGACGGCTTTTTTGTTGGTGTTTTTCATGGTGTTGTTATTACTGTTGTTGTTGTTGTTGCTGTTCGAGTTGTTGCTTTTGTTGCTGTTGCGCCTGAGTGCCTCGTCGTATTACATCGATTTATAAACTATATGTACATCGCACTCTTCTTTTATGGTTTGTTGCCATTGTTGTTGGGGAAGTTTCGCTGTTGTTGTTGTTGTTGTTGGTGAAGTGCAGAAAGTGTAACACTTTCGATTGTTGCGCTGTCTCTGTGTGTTTGCTCTGCTGCTTTTTAGTTGCTTTTGCTGCCTTTTTGTTGCTTTTGCTGCTGCGGCTTTGTATGCATTGCATTCATTCCGTATTTGCGCTCATTTGCATTGCTTTTTTTATTCCCTTTTTTAATGCCTTTTTACAGCTTTCTGTGTATTTGTTTTATACTGCTCTACCGCTCTTTTTTGTGTGAAATTAATTATTTGTGGGAAAATGTGATAGGCTTTGGATTTCCGGGTTGCTAGCACGAACCATTTGTTGCTAAGCGAATTGGACATAAACTATGCTCTGCTTACTCTTATATAATAGCATTAATTAATATGTTGTATCTCTAAATCGAAATGAATATCTCCAAAAACTTATCTAGGGTCTGTTTGTTCTTTGTTCTCTTACAAAATCAATTTAACATATTTGAGCTACAGTTTTATCTTCGAAATATTATTTATTTGTTAGCGTTACTTGTAAATATCAAATAAATTCTACAAAATCGTACTATGCTTCTTTAACAGTTGTAAGAGAACGGCGAAAGGCTTTCCACTTTTTGAATATCTTTCCAATTGTGCAAATTAATTTTCCCATATTTTTCAACGAAACAGTTTAAAAGCGATTTCCCTAACGGCAGGCCGCTTTCTTTGCGATTACGAAATGTAAAGAAAATTATGAAAGACAAACGAGTGGCGGAATATTTTGCAATAGTTTAATTGCCCGAGACTCGGGCGGCGAAAGTGAAAATCCGCAGACAGCGACACAATTTGCCACATACACAGTTTTTCCACTCAACCCATTAGCCCAATTTCAGTTCGAAAGAAAGCCGTGGCAGCAGCAGCCGAAGCAGTTAATTAGCAGAAATAAGGAAGCGAAACCGATAATCATACGTATCGTGTTGGCTCTATCAAATTATAGACTCATGCCATAAAGCGGCTGAAACACGAACGACCACAGACATCGAAACCCAAATAAAATTGCCTCAAATATGCAGAGCACGCTGCCTGGAAAAAAATACAACAAAAACGTAAGCAAAGGAGGCGTGGCTGGGCTGAAACGTAATCAAAACACAGTAAATTCAATCAAAGTGCTTCTGGTCTTTGTGCATTTTTCGTATTATTCGTGCTTTTTGCCTAACACGACGACGTGTGAACAGATTGCTCATACGCCGCATGGTACACGAGGCAAAAGCCACCGTTAAAGCCTCTCTTTCGGCCACTTTCACTGATTCAAGTTTCTCACCTGGCAGCGTCGCAGTAATTCGCACGTTTTACCGTTACCGCTTCGCGATTGCGCAACACCCAACACACACACACACGCGCACTGCTGCTGTGCGAGTGTCGGCCAAACACAAACACAGCCATAGCCACAATAAATTGGCAACAATCTTGCGTTTGGCCAAGACGAGTAGCCCGAGTGCTTTGATTGAAATAACTGTAATACGTTGCATTTTGGCAGGCCGCCTATCTGGGTGAGTGTGTGACGACGCCTCGTCGCTTGGCTTGGGGTTTCTAGGCCCCCTCCATTAGCCATTAGCCCCCCGCTCCGATTTTCGCCTTTTGGCATGTTTCAGGGGCGCAGTGAAGCCACGACGCTTCCCGCGCAGATAAACCAAACGAAAGGAAGTCATGAATGGCCAGATTGGAGGCGCCCCGAACGGGGCAAGTCAATTGAAATTGGAGGTGTTCGTGGTGGCTATGCTCGTGGCTTTGATAGAACCGTAGAAACTCGAGCAGGTAGAAAGATATTATTAAGGTGACAGAAAATTAAGTATTAAAGAATACCATGTTTCATGTACACCAAACTGTTTTGCAAGAAAAAACTTCCAATTAAATAGATTATTATTATAAAATGGTTGTATAAAACAGTTAATATTTAGATTCGATTTTTTATTTTATTATTTAGTAGATTTTTTTCTTTTGCCAATTTAGTTTGGTATACTATTTTCCCACGCCTAAATCGCCCTCCCAACCATTTGAATAACTTTTGCATATTAACACAAAAAAACCCCCGCCATTTATCTACACATTGTTTTTTGGCAACTTTCGAAATTGTATATTTTGATTAAGATAAAATTATATCCCACTCTGCAGAGCTGAACTGGAACCCTTCAACATATTTCTTCTCGTTTTTTGATTTTTTCTTTTGGCTTTCAGCTTGTCTGTCTCTCTGTTTTATTTCAAGAAGAGCCAAGCAGAGGCCACGAAAAAAAAAATTATCAAAAAACTACCAAAAGGCAAAGAAAGAAATGAATTTTAAAACTGCCGAAAAAGTGAAAGTTAATTTTTGGTGATGTTGCTAAGCCGGCAGAGCAGCTGGCTTGTAGTTGTTGCTCTTGCTAGTGGCGTCGGCGTTGTTGCTTCAATGTAAAATTTAAAAACGCATTTTTTTCGGCAGCCGCTAAAGAGCCGCGTATGAATTTGATATTGTTTGGCCACCCTGGACACCTATAAATTATGCGGCGCAATGTCAAACAGCAAGAGAAACAGTAAAAGTAAAATTACCCTTTTGTTGCCGCTTTATTTTTTGGCAGATCAACTTTGGGTGATAACAACAAAAGGCCAGCGACGAGACGAGAGTCAAGAAAAAGAGCCAAAAAGGCCGCGACAGTCGGCTTTTAAATACATCATAATAAAAACAAAAAAGTAGCGCCTGGAATATACAATATACACAAATATATATATATACATATATATGGAAAGCACCCAAAAGTCAGAAACGAAAGTTGTCTGGAAATGTCGCGTTCAACAAGTTGTTGCCGTATTTTGGCCCTTGCCGAGAGCATGGCCTAAAGTCGAAAGCAAAAGTGATTGTGAAATGCCAGCGACTCGGACTCGAAGAGCCCCAACCGAAAGGTTTGAAAGTTGAGCTACTACACTCGAGCCAACCTACCCCACGCGGAAATGTCAGCTGAACCCATACAGCAGCCCCCAAAAAATAAAACTAGAGAAAAAAAAAAAGGAGAAGAAAACACCGCCTGTCAGTCGTCATAAGCCATAGGCTCCCCAATTGGACGTACAGCCCCCAATCCCCCAGTTCCCATCCCCCTCCGCCGATCGATTTAAGCTGACTTTCACACTAAATCAGGGTCGTTTTCTGGGGGGGATGGGGGTGGCTGCCGTTGGGGTGCGAAAACTAGCCAGGCATACAATCAATTTGGCGAAATGCAACGGCAGAAACCGGGAAATAAACTTAACCCACGAAGGTCAAGAGCAATCAGCATTTCGAAGGGTATTAGTTATTCCATCAAGAGAACATGTTGTGGCAAAAGAAACATTTCAAATCCATTTCAAATTGATCAAATCTAATCAATCGTATTTAGTATTATATGTGCAGCTCTATAATATTAATCATCAAGAAAATTATATATTATATCATTTCTGGTTTTAAAGGAAACCACTTTTCCAACCCAAATAATAGTTATTTTATTAATATATTATTTTTATATATAAATATAATAGCTATCTGTTAAATATGTATGCATTTGCTAAACCGTTATTTCCCATAACATCGTTGTATTTGTTGTTTCTAGTTAATAAATGCTGATCCATACCGTTCAAGTAGTTGGCGTGTTGCTTCCACAATTGTTGCACCTGGAATTGTGTCCATCGATTGTTGTCATCGCCACCAACTGCATTGTTATTATTATTGTTGCTATTGCTGTTTGTATTATTATTGTTGTTGTTGTTTGTGTTGTTGTTGTTGCTGTTGTTGATTACACCCACCAGGCTGTTGACCAAACTATTCTCGTGCGCCTGCTGTTGTTGCGCCACCGCAGAGGCGGTGTTTACTGTGGGCGTGGCATTGTTGCTGGCCGCCAGATTGGCATTTGGTGTGGCTGGATTGTTGTTGTTATTATTATTATTATTGCTGTTGTTGTTGTTGTTGAGGGAGGCATGGTTATTGATAATTATATTGAGATTGTTGTGATTGAGTATGTTATTGTTATTATTATTGCTGTTGCTGCCGGGACTGCCGCCCGTGACGTTGTTGCTGCTGGCATGTTGCTGCTGTTGCTGTTGCTGTTGCAGGTTGTTGGCAGCCACAGCGACCACAGCAGCTGCTGCATTCACATTCACATGCGCCAGATGTTGCAGATGATGTTGCAGCAGTTGCGTGGGCGGCGGCAGCGTTCCACTTGCCACATTGTTTCCATTGCTCAGATTGTTGAGAAGCTGTTGTTGCTGTTGCTGCTGCTGGTGTTGCATGTTGCCGCGCAGCAGATTGTTGTTGCAGGCCACATTGAGATTCGAGTTGCTGGTGTTGCTGTTGTTGGCATTGTTGCCGCCACTGTTGCCGGCCAACAAGTGCGGCAGATTGTGCACCACTTGCAGTGGCAAGCTGCTCAGCGGTGGCAAGGCCGCCGTCTGCGACATGTTGCCGAGCAACTGTTGCTGCTGGTGTTGCTGCTGCTGCTGTTGCTGCTGCTGCTGTTGCACATTCTGCAGCAGTTGCAGCTGCTGTTGCTGATGCTGCATGCCATGTTGCTGCTGCTGCTGCTGTAGCGCCAGTGCTGGCGGTGGCATTTGATAGTCCATTCTCATTGCTGAGATCACAATTGGTTTCACTCCCGGCTCAATTCAATGTTATTTACTGCATGTATCACTTAGCTGGCCATGTGTGGCACAAACATGTTGCTGCTGCTGCTGCACTGGCGGTTGGCTTAATTAACAACAAATTGGAATTTAGAACCGAATAAAAGCTTTTATCGCACGTTGCTGCTGCTGTTGCGATCAGCGCAGCAACAACATCAAAAACAGAGAGCGAGCTTCACTTTGCTACTCAGAATTTGAGGCGAGTGCTTTGGCTCTGTTTTTGTTGCCTTTTTTTGCACTCGCAATTTTGCTATTGTTTGTTTTGTTTGCCTTTTTCTATTATTATTCGTTGTCAACTATTCCGTGTACTGAGTGTTGTTTTATTTAATTTTTTTCTTTTTTTTTTTGTATTTTTTTATCGCTGTGTGGGGCTGGGCCCGTTTGTTAAGGGGTTCAGTTCTCGCTGCCCACCGCTTTTGAATGAGAAAAGTTTGACCTTGAAGCGGCAGTAGAAAAAAGCAAAATAAACACCCAGCTAAATGTTTTCGCTATGCGTTTTTGCTATTTTTCAGACTGATCGTCGATCTTTTTTTCTGTGAGTCGACGCGAATTTTTATTGCAGAATTAATTTTTGTTTGTTCAGCGAATGTTTGGGTTGTTCCTCAGCAATTCGTATTGCTATTTGATGTTGGTTATTGACAGTTCTAGTAATTATATTAAATTTATTTTGTAAATTCTATGATCTTAAAATATGAGCATAGTAATTATTAGGGATTTGTTTAATTAGATTTCGTAAATTTTGAATTTTTTTCTGAGATAAATAAATATTAAGCAAGATATAATATTTTAAGCAAGCTTCATACTTTTAAATTAAACTTCAAGCAAGATCATAATAATTTACAAAATATAATACTGACTGTCAGTTTTTATTTTACTAATTTATTGCTTGCAAACTTATAAGCACCTTTGGTTTATTCCAAATATTAAATTTTATATATTCGATATATCTATGTGTTATACATAAACTTGTATATTCCTTTCAGGAATTTCACTTTACGATCTTTTGATCACAAATTTCTTATATTCGGGAGATCAACAAATTTCGAGCACTGCACAATACATTTTAATCCAAGATGGGGGGGGCTGCTCCTAGAGGATCGATCCTCGCCAAACGAAAAGCTTGGGTGGTTGGAATTCGGAATTGGATGAAGGAAACGAAAGTTCACAAGTTCGCACGAATTCGAAAGCGCCGTGCTAAAGACGAAGACACGCGTCGTATACGTATTATTTTATGGCTTTTTCTTCTTTTTTCGCTTTTCGGCGGCTTTTCGTATTGTTGGTGAGTGGGGATTTCTGAGTTTTCGGAATTGGATGGTTGGCTATATATTTATGTGATTTGGTTTTTATGTTGTTTTAGGTTTTTGGTAAAGAGCCGTCAACCGAACCGGTGCCGCCGGACTGCGAACGTCGAGTGAACGCGCGCGTCGCCAGCGCGATGAAACGCAGCTTCGCAGCTGAGCAGAGAAGCAGAGGAGCACAGCAGCAGAGAAATGCAGAGAAGCGGAGAAGTGGGATAAAAGCCAGAGCAACCGAGTGAAAAGCTGGGGAAGCAGCAGCGAAGTACAAAAAAAGAAAGAACAAAATAAAAGCCAAACTTGAAACCGAAAGCCTGAAAGCCCACTCGTCCCGTCTTGCTCTTCCCCACTCTCTCTCACTCTCTTTCTCCGCATTCGCTTGATTTTTTTTGCGCATTCCGCCTGTTTACTTTCTTTCGCGCCGCCTGGCAAAGTTCGCCGACGTCGACGTCGCTGCCGCCACGCTTGGCGGGAGCTGCGCTGCCGACGCCGACGTCATGCGGAAGCAGATTTTCCGCTGCCCACGAAAGCAGCAGCTTTGTTTTGAGTCAATCGCAAAAAAGCTTTTCGCTCTTCTAATTGAGTGATATTTTCTAAGCTCGAGTTGGATATTTTTGAAAAGAATTTCAAAAAAGGGTTTTTTCTTTTTATCTTCATTCTAATATTCCCTTTAGATAATGATTGTTAGTAAATGAAACAAGACAAAAGCTTACCATTAACAGTTTTAGCAAATCACAAAATTACTTGTACTCACAAAAATATCAATAACAGTCGAAAATATTGAGTTTCGATGCTTACCTGTAAATAAAAGAGAGTGAAAATTTAATTAGAACAATGTTTTTTCAACAATAAGGCAAAATTGCTTTAGTAGATAGTAGATATTTGGTATTGTCAAGGGTGACGGAAATTTCTCATGCATGGGGTAAGGGGTGACCACCCACAGTGCCAACTGACATTTATCCATTCTAGCTTTCCCCACTCTTCCCACACATTAAAACGAAATTCATACAAATTATTATACATGCCGCCTTAAAAGGTCATTTCCAGTATATTCAATAGCGAAAATTTTCACCAACCCCCAGCAAAATACAACAAACAATCGAGAGGGAGAGATGATAGAGCACCCACACATCTCATTTGCCATATGCATTTCCATATCGTCAGTCATAAAAATCTCATCAGCCTAATTCCGAAATCTAATCAAACCAAATGTATTTCCTCAACGTTGACCAACTGAGGTCAGTTTAAAAAAAAAAAGGGAAACGGAAAAACCCATGAAAATTGGTGGCAGCTAAGCCGCGATTTTTGAAAGGATTTGTGCCAAATGCATTGACAAAGTAGATCAAAAAAGGTGAAAGGATGTGCCAAAAAAACACATAAAACTGGTTGAATTGAAACCCTTTTAGGCCAGCCAACTAAATGCCAGGCATGTGGATCGGTTTCATGATTATTAAATGGAAAATTTAACGGCATATAAAGTAATTTTCCAGTTCTAATTGCCATGCATAATGAGAATTCCTATGGGCCAGCTACTAAGAGGTTCATCAACTGATAAGATATAGGTGTTTTTGTAAACAGCCACTTAACAATACTGCGCTATATACCAACTAAATTTAGTTAATTCACTGGCAACGCAATTTGGCGTAGGTCGAAAAATAAATAAAATAAATTGTTATCTGTAACACGAAGGAAATTGGTGAAAATAATGAAGTAGCCCTTGTGGTAGGCAGCAAGCCAATTTACTTGGAGATTCCTCGATGCAAAGATACATTGGCAAATGTATCTACATTTCGAATTCCATTTCCTATTCAATTCGAACCGTCGGCGACGTCAGCGAGTATAGTATATACGGGCTATATTACTATATGTATATAAACTATACTATATAGTCCAGCTGAGCTCACGTGTGCGCGGCAAGCTTTCTTGACTTTTGCGCTTTACAAGCTCGCAATGCGCAAAGTTCTCGGCCGCTGACGTCGGATGATATCAGTCCCAGTGGCCGGGATGCAGATAGACGTTCTACAGACATATCGCACTGGGTTACTAGACATACATATGTATGAGTATATATCTAATGCAGCCTGGTCGAATAGGGAATGGAAATCCTCCGAACTAGTCATACACTTTATCAGTTGTTTTCGGTTTCTCCCCCCTTAAGTGTACTTTTTGTGTTCTCAAAACCAATTAGTTATTCAGACAACTATTTACAACTAATGTTTAAGACAACCAAGAAAAGTCGAAGTATCTAAGCGGTAGAGAGATATATATTTGTTCATATATATACGAATGCAAAGTACGTCTGTTAAGTAGTACTTTTCTATTTTTCTATAGTTAACAAACCATTTAAGGTCATTACTATATTTCCAATATATATTTTCCAACCATTTCCCCCCCGTTTTTCCTCAACTTTTTCACCTCACCTGAGCTGGATGGCTGAAATCGCGCTTTCAAGCTGTTCAAATGGTTGTGATGCTCGTTGGCGATCACAGCCGCTGCGACGGCATTTGCCACATGTTGCACGGAGGACACATTGTTGTTGCTGTTATTGTTGCTATTGCCACTGTTGTTGCCGTTATTGTTGTTGCTATTCTGGCCGGGATTTCCACCGTTTCCATTACCAGTTGGCGCCACAACAGCATTACCATTGCCACTGGCATTCCCATTCGATCCCTGGTTGCCACTTGCAACTGCAGCGGCTGCCGCAACAGCGGCAGCATTGCAACTGGCAGCAGCAGCTGCTGCAGCTGCCGCGGCATTGCTCTGCGGATCCATGAAGGAGTTGCGCTGGTAGTGGGGATTCTCCTGGTAAATCCTCTGGTACGTCAGCGTGGGCAGCGTCCACGAGTTGTTCGTCTTGTAGTGGAAGTTGCCGGTGCCGAAAATGGAGTGGGGGTTGGTGTTGCCACCGGTATTCCCGGCTGCAGCAGCAACGGCGGCCGAGGAGAGTGTATGGGCCAGCTGGGCGGCATGATGCTGCTGCTGCTGCTGTGCGTGCTGCTGTTGCTGCTGCTGGTGGTGTTGCGGCGGCTGCTGCTGTTGTTGCTGCTGCTGGTGTGTATGATGCGGATGCAGTGGGTGGCCGTGATGTTGCTGCTGATGCTGATGCTGGGAGTGCTGCTGTTGCTGCTGCTGTTGCTGCTGCAGGACATGCTGATGGTGCGCTTGATGGTGTTGCTGTAGGTGCTGTTGGTGTTGCTGCTGTTGATGCTGCTGCTGCTGCTGCTGTTGCTGGTGGTGCAGGGCGGCGGTTTGTTGCTGCTGCTGCAAGGCCCAGGCATTCACGCCATTGTTGCTGGTGGCTCCTGCCCCTCCTGCCCCACCGCCTCCTGTGGCGCTACTCTTGCCCGAATCATTGCTGCTAACACTGCTGCGATGGTTGTCCATGGTTCCCGAGGATCCTGTCATGCTGCCATCATTGCCGCTGTCGCTGTTGCCGCTGCTGCTGTTGTTGCCGCTGCTGTTGTTGTTGTTGTTGTTGCTGCTGCTGTTGCCACCGCTATTGCCCGCCGCTGCAGCAGCAACTTGCGAGTTGAGCTGCTGGAAATACTGCGACAGTGTGGCATTTGCGTGCTCCTGGGCAAAGAAACTAGTACACGAGTTCGTATCCGACGACATGATCGATCACTGGTTCAACAACTGGGTTCGGTATTCACTGGGTTAATCCCTCACTGGTTACGACTAATCACTGTTTTCTGATGATCTTAGGTGATCCTAGGTGATCACCTCCTTGTGCTGAACGTGGTTGAATTTGCTGGTCAGCAGTATAAACTTTGGGCCACGGCCGAAAGTTGTGCGCATTGTCTTTACACTTGGGTTCACTTTAGTTTTTTTGTTTTTAGCATAAACGCTTGTCTGTGTTATCTGAAAATAATGTGCTTTTGTTTTTGAAAAACCCAGATTAGTGTTGAGCACTTTGGTATGTTGCTGCTTTTTATTTGCCAGTCAATTGATAGCCAATTCGTTGTTGCTAATGAACAGGTGATAGTGGGTTAAAAATGTTGTGAGTGATTCAGTTTTTCAGTTTTAATAGTGAGTATTGAGTATGGGGAAGCGATTTGATAGCAACTGATAATGAATGCGCTTGTTTTCGTGTGGTCAGGGAATGCACTTTGTTTTCGTCTATTTTTGTATGATTTTTATTTAGTTTTCCATTAGTTTTTATTGATGATCATGATGATAAGGAATAAGAAAAGGCATTGTATAGTTGTATAGTTTGCGCTTTCTTTTAGTTCAATCAATTTTGTATAATAAGATTTTTGTGACGCTATAGAAATCTTAAAGTGGAATCAATAGGTACAAAGGCTTTCCGTGTTCTTTATGGAATTTTTGCAATCAAAACATTCACGGTCATTTATTTTAAAACGAGACAAACTAATAATTACTTGCCAATTAAACTGTATATCAAATCAACCGAGTCAAAGGCTTCAAATGTTATTTAAAACATTATTTCAACGTAAATTTGGAATATTTTCTATATATAAATCAAAACAAATAAATTATTATTTGCCAAATCAATTGAATTATCCTTTTCTTTGATGAATAACTCTTATTCCTCTCAGCCTTTTGGTGAATACCTTTTCTTATTCTCAGAATTTGTTGCTGCTTGGATATGAGATCGTTTTTTGCTTTGAGTTTAGCTGGTTCGTATTTTTCTTTCTGGAGTTTGTTGTTTTGTAGAAAAATTAAAAATAAATTAAACTGTTTGAAATTAGATCCGTAACTTTAGCGCTGTTGTTTAAAGATTCTCGAGAGATCTCCGGATCTCTCGCTATTTGTTTCTCTCTCTTTCACTCTGCCTCGTTCGATCTCTCTCTCTTTCTGCGTATTTATTTCCTTTTTAATAATAGTAATTATTCGAAAGACACACACACACACACTTTAGATTGATTTCACAATGGATTGCACTTGAAATTTGATAAAACAAAAATTGACTTCCTCGATTTATAGTTCTTCTAGAACTATTTCCGTTGCTTGAAAAATCAATTTCAATTAATTTATTTTGTTGAGCGTGGAAATATTTTTGATTTTCCCGCTCGAGTGGCGAAAACACGGAACGAGCTGCGACGATTTTCACATGAGAACGCGATGCGACAGAATGCCGGCCGAGTAATTTTCTCGGTCTCAATGTCCGTCTCTGGTTTTCCTCTGCCGCCGCCGCTGCAGTCGCCGCTGCAGTCGACGTCGCAGTCGCCGCTACCGCTCTCTCAGCCAGCTAAAAATTGCAATTTTCTGCAAGTAAGTCGGCTTACGTAAAGGGCGGAGGTCCGAAAACAGTTCCCCCGCTCCTACTTTGATAATTGTTTTACTGGCTTTTTTTTATCAAATGTTGGTAGCGCAAAATATTTGTATATGTACAACAAATATTTTTACATACAGCATGGGGAAAATTATTAGTATTACTACTATATTAATCGATTCAAATGCCACAGGTTTTTTTTAGTACAGTTCTTAGTAGTAGATGCAGTATCATATCTAATATAAATTATAATTCTTTAAGGACTTAACTTATGTTGTTTTCTTAAATCAATAATTTTATTTTAAGCAACTTAGTTATATGTTAGTTACTTTAACATTACTCATAATATTCTAGTTACAAAATTTATATTTTTAAAACCTTTTTTTTTTTTTGCCCTTAAATGATTGCTATTAACTTGGACATAGCTATATTTATTTGTATATACTTGGGGGACTGCGACAGCGACGCCCGCTGAGGCAGCGCTGCTGCGGCCAAGTCACGCGGATTTCAATATGACCCAAAGCCCACTGTCTAGCACAGTTCTAAGCACGTGTTGCGGACACACCGGGCACACACACATCCGCAAATCAATTGAGAGAGAGCGAAAGAGAGAAAGAGAGTGCACGTTGAACGACAAGCGCACTCAAAGATACAAATGGGCAGACACAGATACACGTACCGCTAGGGTGACAAATAGAGATACGAATGCAACTCAAAAGTTTCCAGTCGATTCGCAATAGAGCGCTATGTCTGTCCCCCGTGTAACGGGTGTACCTATGGCCACTAGACTATACACATCAGCTGGAGTGCGTGGCCGATTGGCCAATTGGCGTGCCAATATTCGGTTAATTCGGCACTGGTGCGTCTGCAACACGTGACGTATGCGTAATGTGCTCCAAGGGATTGCCTCTGTGCCACCAACTACTAATTACCGCTGCGTCATTCCCAGTAAGTAGATCTTGTGGGGGCAGAGTGGTGCGGGTCTGGAGCTGGGTGCTTCACACTCTGGGCGAAAACCCAATGAAACGACGTAGTAGCTGCAACGGAGCGTATACTTAATCTGCATTCTATCGAAGGCGCTAAACTATTGGCGTAGGTCGCCGTTTTTCTTGGAAATTTCAAAAAGTATTCAAACTATTCGAGGGCTTAATCAAGTTTAAATAATTATAATAATTGTTCTTGTTGGCATAGGTCTGGCAAATTTTCTTAGAAGTTTTGTATAATACCTTCTACTACCCCAGTGATCATCGAAGAATTTATAACTATGAATCAGAGTTAATTTGGATTAAAATATAAAATCACATTTCTGATACAATTACAAAGATATTGAATCGCAATTACTTTATTTATTTAATTATTTAATAAATTTTTAAAATTTAAATATTAAATTTAGGACGGCAGTTATTAAGAAGCCCACACTCATATAAAGACTTATTAAATTTGTAAGGTTCCATCTTTTGTAAAACCAATTCAAAAGAATTCCACGAATATCCTGTCAATTTTTCCACCCCCCTTTTTTAGCCTTGTGCTATTCTTCGGTTAAACAAAACTCTTTTTTTTTGCATTTCTGAAACCCAGTCAACCCTGAAAACCCATCAATTGGCATAACCATGTGGACCATGTGCTGGAGCGAACTTCAGTCACCTGTTTTACCCAGGCGGGTCAATTCAGGGAATATCGAGTATACGCCCCGTGTAGCCAGTGACTATTTTTGGAACCGCGAAAGCAACAAGTCATCTGAAGCTTCGGGAAATGGAAAAAAACGAAGTTGGCCTCGGGATCCAATAACAGAAGGATGTGCGGCAGAGCTTCGCTATTGGCCAGGCTTATATGCCAGTGAAGCCGAGAATAGGGAACCAATCCGGGAAAATCTGCCAACGTCGACATGGGCAGAGAACGACGTCGACCGCGACGACAGCAGAGGCAGCGACAGCGGCGTTGTCAGGTTTTCTGTTTGTTTTGTTGTCAGTTGTTGTATTTCGTATTATCACGTTTCGCTACCACGTGCACCGGCGGTCTCCCCTTGCCAGTGTGTGTATCTGTGTGATTGGGCTACCGCCTCACTCACACTCACACACAATCAAAAACACCCTCACACACACACACACACCAGTGCAGCGCACTCACATAGATACGCCGTGGCGCTACGACGGATGAATGAGCCCTCAGAGAGCGCCAGAAATTGCTAAGCAAAACCCAACTGAGTCGAAGACGCAGCTCTTGCTGGTTTATAAATAGCAATTTAAAGCATCGCACACACACACACACATACACACATCGAATCAATGAGTCACACACACTAGCACGGCATTATTTTGCATCCGAAGAACAAATAATACAAGTAGAGAGGCAAAAAACAGACTGCAAATAAAGCAAATTGTGCAGAATAAATATCGGAAGCGGAGCAGCAATCAGAAAGTAAACAAAATAATTTTTGCTTTTTTTCAGAATAAAATTTAAAAAAAAATATTTTTTTTTATTGATATATATAACTTAAGAAACCCTCAAGTTTTTATGCATTATTTTGAACAAATGTCGCCGCAAATTGAGCCACTAACACACAAAGCAGGCAGCAAATCAAACCTTCATTAAACACACTGCGATTTGGCGTGTTTGCATGGAAACCGTCTGGGTTCTGGTTCCATATAGAGGTATTATAATGGATCCGCTGGCGAGCGGGGTTTACGAGTCTGGCATGGCGACGTTGGAGTCATTATACACGTGTTTGCTGCAGCAGGTCGTAAATTAACATTTTGCTAAATAATTATTTAGAAATGCTGAAATGTGTAAACGTTTTTACGATAGCACGACTGGGTTATTAAGAGCCTGCAACCAATTGACCCAGATTGTGCAGCTACATTTAATATATATATATATATTGTTAGTTAGACGAACTAACTTAGACATAAATCAATATTAATCAGCGACTGAAATTCCCTAAAATATAATATACACGGTGTCGTGAACTTTGGCTCAGCAACAATTAAAAACAAACAGTACTTCATATGTATAATTAAAAACTATGTGAGTAATTAAAAGGCCAATTAAAATTAATTAAAAAGAAACAATGCCCTTAAGTATAGATGAATCTGTTAAATAAAAAATTTGATTGTTTTATCATTTTTTATGTATATATTTTGTGACTCCCGAGAGATATGAACTCATTCAAGGCCTCAAACACGCCATACTCGATAATCCAATCTTCGTAGTTTTTTCTAAACTTTCATTCATTGGCCAAAAATGTTAATACCAAACATGCGCGCCATATCTACGAAAGTTTTATAGAACAAGTTAACGGGAAATAAAAATTATATTGCGGGCGGCTTATCAGTGAGAAACTTGGCCAACAGGTTGGTTTGCCTGGCCGCTGACCAGACAATAAACATAAATTTCATATCAACAAGCAGACACTTTTCAGCAACGGAATCAGGTGCGAAGTTAAAGTTCAGCAGTCGGAAATTAATTTAATCGGCAAGTGTGGGGATTGCCCCTCCCCCCCTTTTTTGGCCTTATCACCCAGCACTTTGGACTGGAAATTCGAGTAGCCCAAGAAGTGAAGTGAAGAAATAGCACACGCAGCTGACGTCGTCGCCTGGCGAAACATGTGACCTCGCTGGCGAAAAGGGGGCGGTTAAGGCAGCAAAACAACAAGCAATGAGGACGTCAGCAAACACGGAAATTTGATTTCGATTTCGATTGTTGTCGTAGGCTAAGGTGGTAAAAATTCTAATTAATCGTATGCGCGATATCCAAAGGAATCTTAGCAGGAAGACTGTGCGCACGTGTTTCAGCCAACGGTCTTTTGCCCGTTGATGAGTTCCAATGTTTGAGCAGTCCGCTGAGGGGGCGGATGGGTGGATGGGCGGAAACGGTTAGGCGGTGGGTGGTGGGCGGCAGGGGAAGCTGCCAGACAAACTGCCTTCAGCAAAACACAAAAACACGAACGGTATGCGCTCTCTCTGGCGCAACGAAGAGAGCGAAAGCTTCGGTCAGCTTTCCGTTTCAGTTGCACCAAAGCAGCCGCCAGGCGGCGCTTAAGCTTTTACTTTACAATGGGACAGATAGGTACAATTATGATTTAAAAATAATGTCGCTGAAAGCTCTTTTATAGCGTTAGATCTATAAAAATTGAACTAATATTTCTTTAATTTATATATTTATAATACGATCTGTATAAAGTAATAAAAGTAAAGAATATTTTAGTTGGTCAAGGAACAAAAACATCTCCCAAATCGTATATAACCTTATTTGCATAAATAACCGAAATTACAGTACTTTTAATACATTCCTCAAAAGCAATTAATAATTTATTGTCTGATGAATTCGTTAATAAGACCAATTAGTATAAA
The DNA here is from genome assembly GCF_016746395.2 of Drosophila simulans. Taxonomy (NCBI): domain Eukaryota; kingdom Metazoa; phylum Arthropoda; class Insecta; order Diptera; family Drosophilidae; genus Drosophila; species Drosophila simulans. The sequence continues at coordinate 7,705,348 of NC_052522.2, forward strand.
AACTAACAGAATAGTTGGCATTAAGAACATCCACCCCAAAAAAAGTCACCACAAAGCTAAAAGAATTGGAGTGAAAACATTTTTTCGGTAGCGTGAATTCAAATTGCTTTTTTGTGCCCAAAAAATGTTGCGCTCGCCTTCATTTATTTATAGTTTTTTTTTTTCATTCAGAAAATGTCAATGGTTGACAATTGTTCGTTGTCGGCGATAGATGGCGCTGTATGACCAAAACATGAAATTGAATTTGGAACAATATTTGGAATTGTGGCCTGTGGAAAAAATTAAAGCAGCTGCTTCAATTCTCAAAATGTAATAATTTTACTAAAAACAAGACTTTTGCTACATATACACCCACCCGTTTATATTTATTCACGTATTTAGTTTCCATTTCATTTAGTTTTTGTGCTGACAAGAATTTCTAGACACTTTGTCTTGTGACAGTTCTAAATGTGTAAAACATTGCTTAAACCCAAAATAAAATCAAAGGCATTCTCCACGTGCGTTTCCTAAACTCAACGTAGTCTGGCCAATACCTAAAAATACAATTTTCATATTTAAATATACATTTCAATACTTTGCCCAATGAATTTTCGTTTTTTGTGGAAAAACTCACTCCAATGACAGTTTCCTGCGTTTCGCTCTCAATAAGCTCGTAATGGAAATTAACCCTTTGTTGTCAGAAATGATGCAACCGGGTTTTCAAATTGTCGTTCACATGAAAACTACTTCGAACTAGTAAAAATGTTGTTTGCATGTACGTACCATTTGCCGCTTAACCCCTCTCTGCCCCACGATTTTAGCCCATGAGCGGCGTTAATTGAGCTCTTTATTGTTGTTCCTGTTTCAGCAATTTTTTTATTTTTTTTGTAATTGCCGACGAGTGTTAATTAACTAAGCTGTCGGTTTGCATATAAAGTTGAAAGTGGAAACGAAATGCTTCGGCTTTTATTGGAGCGGCATTGAAAAAGATGTTGATTAGGAAATTGTTTAAAGGTCCTTGTTTTTTTTAAAAACGATTAAGATTTTAAATCTTAATTGCATATAAGTGTACTCACAATCTTATTGCCAATAGAAAGGACTTAAGTAATTTAGAAAGCTCACTCACCTATAAAGAAAATAAAAATGGAAAACATTTTAGTTATAATTACAATTTTATAAAATATTATATTATTATTTAAAACAGTATAATTTTAAATTAAAAGCATTAAGCTTACAACCATATACTTATGTAGAAATGTGACTCGATTTAATTAAGGAAAACCATGTTCATTTCTATGTTGAAATGAAAACATGAAGAAAAGTGAGAAGAAAATGGGAGAATGTTTAAGGCAAACAGCAATCAATTGAAACATTAAATGCACTTGTCGCAGATGCCAAGACAATTTCTTCATATGCATTTGAAAATTAAACATTTCGAAACTGCTGCACTCATATCTTGCACTGCATTTTTGACACTTTTCCAAGTAATTAACAAAACCAGCCTACAAAACAGCGGCAATTGAGAAACCATTTAAAAGAAAAAGGAAAATATATGCGAATAACATTTTTTATTGATTTAGCTGCTGGGAAATTTAGTTGAGCACTTTTGTTGGCTCATTAAGTGGGCAAACATATTTTCGCATTTCGCATGCTAGCATTTTGTGGCCATTTGGCAGATGATTATACGAATGCACATACCTCATACGCCCTGTTCGCCATATGCAACATTTCACAGTAATAAATCTGCCCCACTTCCTCTGCCAGCCCGCGTTAAATGCAATTTCATCTTTGATCAAAGGCCAAATTGAATTTTCTATTCCATTTTCCCACAAGCCAAGGCAGGAATTTCAGAAAATTCTAAAACATATTCGTCCACATCCATCAGACAGTTTCGACGCCTTAAAGTTTTTATTTTTCAGTTTTGTTTTCGTTAACTTGGGGCAGGTGTATTGTATTTACTATGAGTGGGTGGCTTGCCATTTGGCCAGCGGCATCTTGTTGTTTTTCATGAAATACTTATATTTGCTTGCTGGGCCATAAATCCACGAGGAATCGTTTAATGAATTAGCTAACTAAAAATTAATTGGCCAGCAAATTAGTTTAAAGCGTCAATTTGGCTCAGTTCATTCGTAGCTTATGTGATTTACAGGTCACTGAGTAAAAATTCCTTATTGCTATTTTAGCATTTTCCCACCGCAATTTCCTACGCCAAGTGAGAATCGGCTGAACTTTTCGATTTCAACACTTTCCGCCAAACACTGGTATTTTTTTCCAATCTTTTTACTCGTAAAGCCAACAATTGCTTTGATTTTCCTCCCATTTTCCGGCCAACGAAACCGCAACTTAATTGAAATGAAAACCAAATTTTAATGAAGCAAACCATGAAGCGACAACGGGCAGACTGATGGAAATGTGGGAGGATGCCGAAGGACCCAACTTGAGGGTGGTATTTCCATTTCACAGTTTTCCTTTTGTTTTTTTTTTTATTATTATTCCGCAACCCCCTTTTATTCTGGGCCCTACATTGTCGCTGTTCTCGTTGCTACTTTAAGTGTTTTTTGTTTGCAGTTTTCCGTCTGTCAGTATTTCCTTTTTTTTTGTTTTTTTGGTTTTGTTTTTGTTTTTGTCTTTCAATGAATTGAGTGGGGCACACACTACTTACACACTGCAACACCCCGACCGCCCATTTCCGCCCCTTGTGGCCAGCCATGAATCGACTTTCATCAAATGCAAACCGTTTCACAGTCTCTTATGCAAATTTTCTTTCATTTTTTGCAGCTCTTTCAATTTGCGATTTAGTCTTCCCTTTTTTTTATGCAGTGGCCACTTGCCGAATGCGTTTGCATCTCACATTTTGATATACTTTAGCCGAGGGCAGCAGAACTTTGGCCAGAAGTCTGCCTCTTTCACAGAACTTGGCACTTAGTCGATGTCCGGGCATTTGTCAATCCGTCCGGATGTGTGCTCAAGGCATTAGATACATTTTCTGTAATTCAGTTTGTGTATCTCACAATTTTAGCCAGGATTCTTACCAAGTTTAGTATTTTTATTTAATTTAATTTTCTAATTTAAGTACAAATTCTAATTATTCCCATTTAGTGCTCGTACTTTTTCCTCTCCTCAAATGCCGAACATCAAGGTTTGGCAATTTACATTATTATATTGCTTGCCCAGAGGAAAAGTAAAAGTTTCTTCTTATTTGCACAGCTAATTAACGAAATATGTCGATTGCTATTTGATTTTAGCCCTCCCCAAAACCCCCATCCACTTAACCCCTTTGTGGCACCACCCCCCGCCCATCATGTTTTCATCCTCTCTTTGTTTGCTCAACAAATTAAGTCAATTTTTTTTGGCAGCTGCCTCAGCTCGTTTTGTTGCTGCTGTTGTTGGCTTAAATTAATGCATGTCTCTCAGTTCGCCTCTTCTCGGCGTGTTAATTGAATAAAAAGCATGTGCTCCAATGGCCAGGGGGGCGGGGCATTTGGCTTAGAGCTGCGGCATAGAGTACCAGGTACTACGCCCAAGAAAACAGCAGTGAAATAGTTGAGCACGCCCAGAAGCTCTCAAGTGAGCTGGTTCGCGTCTCCACATACACATGAGTCCGCCAGCTGTGACCCAAGTCTTCTACACCTGGCCAACACTGAGAAAAACACTCCACCTACAACTAAGTCCGAGCACAAGTAAATTGTGAAAATAAAGTTATGAATTAAAGCTACAGCGAGCAGTCTAGACATTACATTTAAAAACTTCCATCATATGTTTCATTTGTATTGTTCATTTTATAGTTTCCCATTTAATTCCCTGTGCATTTTGGTGCGGATAACCACCTGACCCACCAGGTATCCATAGCCCAAGCCCAGCTTTCTGCCGTGTGCATCTAATAAACGCAAATTGACAACGAGCACCGAGAGAGATGGGCGGCCAGAGCGGATGAAAGATGATAAACTGGGCATGGACGTCGTGGTGGGCAGGGCCAGAACGGAGCAGCGAACATAGTGGAACACTCGTGACACTTTAATCTGGCGGATAGGGTAAATAGACAAAGTAGTCATCAAGTCGGGCTAAAATACCCCAGCGCACAATGAGATAAGCAAACGGGCCTGACTGTTCAAATATTACATATATCGAGGTGTCAAAACCGACAGCTACTATTATAAGAACAATGTAAGTCAGGCTCGATGATGATGATGATGATGTAAAGTCAAATACTGGGTGTCATGCCGATGATCTAAAGCCCTGTTTCTTTAAGATATTAGCGATGCGTTATGGAAATGCATCATCAAGTTGGATTTATGACTGGCAAACTATATACGGAATGTTTATATATGAAGGAAAGGCATTAAAAATGATGAATTCGATTCGTTGAATAATAAAATGAATGGCCGATGATGAACAACAATTTTCTTTCTCTGCTTAATCCAAGCGCACCATAAATTAATCCTCTGATTATGTCAAAATCCCTATCCATCACTTTAATTATATATGACCCACATAAAATATGCTTTATACGCCCGATCATAAATAGAACGACTAAACTTAAAAATCGAAAACTGATAGCTGATAAGCTGAAGCCCGCCGAGACGCCACAAGTATCGATGGGCACTCGAATCGGGTTTTATTTACGATCCCTACAACGCAGCCATATCCCATGGATAAGGTAGGTAGCTCGTGGTGGTAGTAATCCAATAAATTACCGAGAAACTTGGTTGTGCAAAGTGATTATCTTCTCCAAATTGATTGGCCATAATTTGTGTCGAGGTACGTACATATCGGTGGCCATGGAAAATGTTCTAATAATTTTCTTTGTCATTGCTGCCAGTTTCTGTATAGTGCAACACCTCGTTCGCAGATCAACCTTTATTGTTCATCTCATCTCCGGCCGTTTATTGTTCATTTTCATTTTGCCGGCCCAATTTATTGGCCCCATGCCAGGAGGCGGCATTCTCCTGGTATTGTATAATGTCCATATCGCTATATCTATATCCATACCCATAGTCACATGCACACACACATACACTCTGTGTTTATATATGCTGTAATCAGCTTGTGCCTGAATTCTGCTGATGAGTGTAATCAAGGCAATCAAACAACAAATTTTCACACTTTATTGCAGTTGGGAGAATTTTTTCTAAAAATTTATCTATCTTCATCTAGACAATATTTGTTATGGAATTTTTATTATTTTATTTTAAGTTATATATTTGTGGTGTTTTTTACTTGTATCACTTTTATGTATCTTGTGGAATTTATTTGGGCTTTGGTTGACATATATTTTTGATGGCGGATTAAGTTGGAATATACAAATTAGTCAGGGGCATTTTTTCTGACCGAACTGCGTCACTCTGTGATTTATGAAACGAGCTAGCAAAGTTCTAGTTCAATGATTTTTATAACATTAGAGAAGGTAAGTTCTTCAATTATTTAGATAATTTTTACTACTCACTCTGAAGCTCCCGAATAAGGAAATTATATTTTTTATGTAAAAACTGATTTATGCGGATCTTAAATTTCGCAAGAAATGTTACTTTGCGCCAGCTACCGCAAGCATTTATAATTTCCTTCCATAAACTTCTGTTTCTTTTTGGGCCAAAACACGATACAAATTGGGTTCATTTCTGGTAGCCAGCAAAATGTTTCAAACTTCCGCTGCTCATTCAATCTTATCAAACGTCCTTGGCTGGCGCAGTCAAAAAAAGTTTTATGACCAGCACCCCAAAAAACTTTGGGGGTTCGTCAGCAGGGCAAATACTTAAATGTGACGCTTACCACCAACAAAAATACAAACAATTCGCATTTAACTCGTTTAAATGAGGAATTCCTACATTTAACGGTGGAAAAATACCCATGTCTATAGAGAAAAGTTAAAATAGAAAAGTCGAAAGAAAAGCGCACGGAAAATTATGAGAAATGAATGACGTCTAAATGCTCGTGAAGGTTAAGACAAATGGCACATGTTGTCGCCCATTTTCAGGGGGGTTGACAAAAAGTCTTAAGAGTCATTCCCTCAGTCCACTTTTCGTGCCATGAAAAATTGCGCCAAGATAAATAATTCCAAAAAGGAAAACAAATCCGTTAACAAAGGCCAAGGAAAAGAAATCAAATAGAAATGGATATCAAAGCGAATGACTCATCTGCGTTTTGGCTTTTCTGTTTTTTTGTTTTTTTGGGAGTGTAGCAGATGTTTGGGAACAAATTCGTTGAAATTTTGATGGGCTAAAATTTCATTCTGATAATTGCGCTGAACATTTGACTCTTTGGGCATAACAAAACTTCCTCAAGGTGTTCCCCCACCCCCCCTACCCCATCGCCCTTATCCCTTGATTTCAGTCTTTTGGTCTAGGTAAAATGTAGCTTTAGTTTTGTGTGCACTTCTGGCCAAGAGCCAAGGCGTCTGCCATCTTGATAAAGTGTTGGCCAAAAAACGTACGCCACATTAGTGGCAGACTATGTGCGGCAAGGGTTGGCGGGGGTTGAAGGGGCAATCCCCCTGGCAACACACGTCTATATATGTAGGTATATACATACGTGTGTATGGCCATGTATGAGTTACTAGAAGAAATAGAAATGTCATTTGACAAAAGCGAATGCACGAGATATTGCAGAAAGCACAGATCGAAGGGGTATATACATACGTACATACATGCATAAAATGCAAAATGTCAAACGAATGCAAGCCAAACTAATTGCAGAGCGGGCCAACAACGATAGCCAATGCGATAGAACACTAATATAATGACCAGCATACCTTCCTTTTATTTTGGGGAAATGATTTTAAATAAAAGCATAATGAACAATAGGTAGATGTTTATAGAAACTATTCAAATTTAATTGCTTATATTCGAATTATTTAGCCAAAGGTGATCACAAATGTTTCAGAATTAAAATCAAAGCAATCAATCTAAACTTATAACCTATCAAAAATCACTTATTTATTATTCCTTGAATAGCTGAAAGACACAGGATATATGTAACTAGGTAAAGGGAAAACTTCCCTTCACTTTGTGCTAAATATGGACTGCGTTTTAAATATTTAATAGAAATACCTTCAACTAATGTCTCGACATGTACTCCCTGTGCAATCTTTACCCTAATGGCCAACAAATTGTTGCTTTGACCTGACTCAGCTTGACCATATTTACCACCCCCCTATCACACAACCCACATGATGACCTTATATACCATGTAATGTAAGCGCCGCCACAATCGCAACTTTAGTCACGCACATGAAGCTGTTTCACTCAGACCCACTCACAACAAATTAAAGCTCAATTTGCCTTCGTTATAAACTAATCAATTTTTTACTAGCCCCACGCTCCCGAGCAACAACAACAAATTTATTGAAAACTCGATGGAAGGATCAAAAGTAGAGCAATCCAGCAATCAATGAGATTGGATACACATTTTTAAGGAGCTTCGGCAAAGGATTCGTGTTTGCCTCTACAAACTGACTCGGGTTTTAAGACGCTTTAAGTGTGATGGTGTTTTGCCCATTATAAGCTGAAAAACGATAAATAATATCCATAAAAAAGTATGGATATTAGATATTTACCTAAATCCATTTGCTATTTTTCTGAACGATAGCAAATTCCGCATTTAGCTTGTTTAATTTCTAATTATCCCTACTTTTTTTGCTTTAAGGCCAATAATCTTTTGTTTATAAAAACGTACTCTACGCAAAAATGGCTAAATAAACTTCAAGCTAAAGTTCTTATTATTTATTATGGCTGTTCACCAGCCCACCGTTTATTAAGCAATATTTTCCCTCAAAGTCTGTGATTTTTGCTTGATATGGGTTTTTCGTGATAAAAATTGCAACTCCTGCGATTTGACTTATCGTAAACATTAATTGATAATGTACATATATCTACAGACTGTCAATATCCAAGGGACTATAAATTGTTTGTGCAACAAAAGCCGCTGACAAAAGAAGTCTCTATGACAAATGAGCCGAGAAAGCAAATAAAATTTCAATTCAAGCAAGTGAGATTATTAAGATCGATGTGTGTGCTTTTAGAAGGAAAGATAAGCGCGAAACACGAGCGAAATAATATCTCCCCTATAAATATCGAACAATTGAATCTATCATAATTTTCAGGAAGTTGCACTCATATCAAGTTATGGGTAATCTAAGAATGCTCAAGACCTGGCCATTTGCTATATCTATAAATATTTATACAAATATAAAAGAGTTCTTATGAAATTCCTAGAAGGCTCATAGCCGTATCAACACGCCCGGCCATAAAGAAACCAATAAAAATGCAATTCTTTGGCGAAAGTGATAAGAGTTATGGAATGCTAACCCCTTTGATCCGTGAGTTAGCACCCCGAATGAGCCAAAACGAAAGTGAATGAAAAAAATGCCCTGATATCGATCAATTTCCCGTATTAAAATTGTTTTGGTCGAATTAAGGCCAAAAGCTTATCACAGTTGCCAAGGACGGAATGGCTAAAAATATGTTAAGTAGCAAAATGGTTTAAAAAAAATTGAAAATGTAATTATAGTTATCTGAAAACAATTGATAATTGCGTCAGCAGCCGCCTCATAAATGAAAGGCTAATTGAAAGAACAAGCCAACCAGAAAACACACATTCTATGTAGCTAGGCGAATTTTCCAAAAATATGTTTGTGCAATTAAAAATAAAACGAACGAATGGCAAAAGATATGCCGAGAATGAAAACAATTTTAAAAGGTAAATTAAGCTAATGGATGTTTTTCGGTGCTGGGGAGGGGGGTGGGGCAATGAGGTTGTCTGCCAAGACGCTCCAAATTGCAATTACTTGTTGCAACAATTTTTATTTATTTCGTTAGCTAATTTTAGTTTCCCTGCCTTTCCTCTTGGATTTTCCCATTTTCAAAAGCAAATCATTTTAGGCACTGAGAAATATAGAAATGTTTACTATTTCCCTCAGTTCAAAATGTTTATTTGAATTCATTTTTCACGCTTTCTATCTTTTGCCCATTCTATCTTTCGCTATTTTCCTAGATTTTTTTTTCTGTTTTAGTGCTCATCGTTCGGCACATGATCAGCGGTCTAAACTACGTCAGCAAACGAACAGAAAAAAAACTGATTATGCTAAAGGAAAATCTGAGGTTTATGTGTGATTTTTGTTGACCCGCTAGAGATCTGATTAGGAAAATGTGAAAAGCGTCTTTGATAGTGTGTAAATATATATTTAAATAATCTCCGCGAGGGTAATTTGTCAAATGTCAAGATCTGGGTGACAACGGTGCGTATGATTAGGCTTAAATGGCAAACACCTATTTAACTAACCTTGAAACTATAGCTAAATTCTATTATTCTATTCTATTAAAATTCTTTTTCTATAAATATTGGTTTAATTAATCGCTTCATAGGACTTTAAATTACCACTATTACTTATTTTTCCTTGACTTCATATTACGAATTCGCCCCGTGTGTCCGTCATAAGTGCAATTTCATCACAGCTCTGAAATCTTTCCTCGTGTCGCACTTTATTAAACGCTAAATGGCCAACATTGTTTGCCTAATATTTCATTTTATTTTTGTTAGTTGTTAAACTGAAACTCGTGATTGAGTTTAACTAATCGAAGAGCCAGTCTTAACAATTCGAGCACGCTTTCGGCCAGGGGCAAGAAAAAACAAGGCAAAAGCCATCTTGTTTTCTTAGTGTTAGTTAAAACAGCAACGCGCTAACTCGGCATAAGATGCTTTAGTTTGGCTTACGATTTCTTGGATAATGAAAGGGGAGAGGGCTCAAAAGAAATGGGCGATAAAAGCAAGGAGAGAGTGGGAGAGCGAAAGCCTAGCATTACCGGCTCATAAAAGACAATAACAATTACAGGCCAAAATGAAAACAAAAACGTAACTGAATCTCGGAGAGTTATACTCAGCGATATAATGCGCATGTCTCTCCCCTTTTGGAGACTTATCCCAACCGTTAGCTCTCTCGCCCGCTCTCTCTGTGTGAGCAAGTCTCTCGCCACTTTCCACCCACTGAGTATGTGTGTGGGCGTCGTATTTCGAACATGTCCTTCGAATTTCCGGGTTTTGCTACTTTGACATTTGCAACATGCTACGCCTGGCTAACAGCAAGAAGCAGAACAAGCCAAGGAATATCGTAGGGGCTTAGAAAACGAGGGCCTAAAGGGGGGCTTAAACGGGGGATTTCGGGCATATATAGTGGTAAAACATTCTTCGTATACGAGTATTTTTTAGGACCCAGCTCCTTCGGCTTCTGCTGCTGCTTCCTGTTTACAACCAACACATGTTCAATTCATGGGTGGACTGCGGAGGGGTGGGTGGAAAACAGTACAGGACGAAAGGACAGCATTCCACAGTAGAAATCTGTGCAATGGTGGAGTATTTGGGGGGCATCAAAACGCTATATAGGTCTGTGTGTCTTTTGTGTGCCGCCAAGGAGGGTTATTTCCCCTTTGTATTTTGTCGATTTTTAGGCATTCCGCGAACTTTTATTTCTATTTCCCATTCCGTTTCTTCCATTCGCTCATTCTTCTATATGCTTGTATCCATTTTGACGTCATCGAGGCAAACAAATGAAGTCAACATTATTTCATTTATGGATTTTGTTATTAATGTTGCACGAACTGTGAATGTTTTAGTGCCTCTTGTCGATGTGTTGCTGTTGCTGTTGTTATTTTTAGTGCTCAATTTTGCTGCCTTTCGGCTTTCGTGACTGTTTTCCAACTTCCTGCCAGTTTGTTTTGTGTGCCACTCGGACTCTTGTTGTTGTTGTCCATCATTTTGCCAACAGAAATTCCGGCGGCAACGCCTACAAGCAGCTTTAAGAGCACATAAAAAAATGTTTACTCAAGGTTCGTCCTAATAAATACATTTTTTAGGTGTGATATTGTTTTTGTGAATTACAAATATCTCATAAAGGAGTTATACACAATAATGTATATATTGAAAGTAGCAAAAACCATAATTATTAGATTGCTTCAAAAATTGTTTCAATTGTTTTCTGTAGATCGAACCCTTTTTCTCAGTGCACCTGAACTCAACAAAACTGAAGCCGAAGTCGGCGGGCGGCAAATGCCAAAAAGTGTTGCCCGCTTTCAGGCGCCGCCAAGAGGATACGTATACGTCTAGTTATCCGTGTGTTAGTTTCGGATTTAAGTTACTGTACCACGAATTTGTGTGAGTGTGCGCTCGCTTTGTGGTATTTAACCTTAATTTGATTCCTTTTTTCTGCCATTTTCCTTCTCCTCAATGTTTTTTTTGTTTGAATTGCTGCTTTTGCCAGGTACAAAAAGTTGCCGACGTCCTTGCTGCGGATGATAGAGAAAGGTTGGCATGGCCAAATGCCAGCGAATAATTTCCTACTTTACTCTTTTTAAATGGCAAGTCAGCGAAAATTGATTAAACATTTCCACTCACACTTTAAACTCAAGATATGAATAGTGCTGCAGATATGCGATTTTGATATGCATCGCGATCTTTTAAAATAGACATGGCAAACATATTGTTTGACCGCAATTCTGTGGGAACAACGAAAAAATTACCACCAGCTGCTTGGCATGACAAATTCGCACGCCAGCATTTTGCCCTGCTCAGTTTAGTTTTGGCTCAACTGCATTTCTTGCCAGTGTGCACATACATATATATATTTATGAAAATATTTTTCACACTTTGTAGCCACTTTTGTTTGATAATTCTAGCATGAGCTTTTCACACATCTCACTTAATTAAAATTGCAAAAATGCATAGATGTTTTTTGTTACCTTAAGATTTGCAACCATTCAGTGCGGCATTTTCCATTAAAAGTTTTAATTGCATCAAGCCCAGTCAATGAATCAATGGGTTAGTGAAACTTTTGCTACCGGGCAAAGATGGGCTTATATGCAAAAGTCTATTCATTGTTCCATGCATTTTAATCTTCATCTTCACTGGTGGTGAACGGCATGCAAAATGCATCCAAAATGCACGTCTAATCAATCTGATTACGTAAACATTGATTCACATTAGCGATCAATTGACGACACACCATATGCCTTATGTCATTGAAAAAAAAATGCCAGATTAATGATTAGCTGCTAATTTGCAATCAATAATGATAGGGGGGCACAAGGAGATAGTCAATCCCTGCCACTTGTTTATTCGGTCAAACAACAATTCGAGCTGTCATTTATTTATGCCAATTGCCGGCGCTTCGTTTTATGCAACACTGACATGCAAATCGAATAAAATATAATTGCCCATCAGCTCGAAAAAGACAGCGTGGTTATAGAACGAACAGCAACGAGACGAGTGGCACATGGCTCTGGTGGATATACCATTTTAAATTCCACTTGAAATAATGCATTCATTTGCTTTCATAATTCAATTCGACGGCACTAAAGGTGATGACGAGCTATTATGTTGCACTTTATAGTTTATTTAACCGGATGAAGTGAATACGAAATGGGTGGTTAAATGTTTATCCAGCTAAGTGATTTTGCTTTGCAATTTTTGTTGATATGGAGAAGAATCAAAATGAGTTAGAAAGCATATCTAATAACTTTAAATCTTAAGAGTAGACCATCCTTTGGAAATTCACACAAATCTCTTAAAATCTCTAGAGACCATCCATTATTTAATTAACTAGACAATGCCATCTGTCTGATTAGGAAACAAGCTTCATAAGTTTTCCTAAGTATATGACTTGGATACAACTGGAATCGGGCGAACAAATCCCCTTGAAACCGACAACTCATCCAACTTTGAATTGGATCCACCAGCTCCATCAGCTAGATACAAATCAAATGCCTTTGCTTATCAGAGGAACTAAACCAACTTTTGAGCTTTGTACTTGACGGCGGCACACGCAGCTATTTGCTTTTATTGTCATACACTCGAAGAATTTATGTGAGCCCGCGGAGTGATTTGTGCCAGACGAAAGACTCCATTTCTTTGCAACTAAGTCCAGCAATCTTATCTCCTTCCCTTGGGCAGTGTGTTCATGTAAGATTTTGTAGTTTAGTGCAGCTTATCGCTCACTTGATTTTACCCTGCGACCCTCTCAATTGGACTTGTTACACTGTTCAAAATGCTTACATCGTTTAGATACATTCATTCCAGTTAGCAGAGCATGATGTCGAAGATAGGATTTCGTAAAGGAATTTCTAACTTTGAAATACTATTCAAATGCTATGCAAAATCCTCTTTTAATGTGAAATTTGATTTTTAAAATCGATTAAAAATTATTTCTGTGCAGCCAACGCTCTTCACACTTGCCCCTGGCTATCTGCAGCTTATCAGCCCGCTTCTCCCTCTTTTCCGATGTTTATTTTGCCGTATTTAACTAGTGTGTTTTATAAAGTGTATTTTTCCTTTTTTTTAATGCGGTAATCAAATGCTTGTGAACACACGACATCGCTTCGATGATAAGAGCTAAGGAAAAATGTAAAAAAGAAGCTTAACTAAAAAAAGAAAAATATAGAGCACCACCTTAAAATGTGTGGAACAATAAATTCAGAAAAAGTTTCATACAAAACTTTTGGCCAGACTGAAAAGGTTTTCACACAAGTGAGTGCTCGGGTTTCCGCTTATTGATTTATGGAAACAACTTGAGTGCCATATGAAAGGGGATACTTGGGCCTGCTTTTCATTATGCTGACCGATTATGACACTTTTTAATGGAATTTTCTCGTTCTGCTTTTATGCTATTGATTTCTGGTTACGTTGCCGCCGGCCAAGTGGGCGTTTCTCTGTGGGCGGGGCTGATGTAGAACCAGCAAAAAAAAAATGCAACAGCACACAAAAATGGCAAAAATAAGCGAATTAAAATGCTTTCTGAATCGAATTCTTTCCCCACAGATGGGTTTTTCATTCCATTTTTTTTTTTCGAAGCCATATGCTGGTCAAGACCAATTCCTTTCTTATGCAAATGTCTTCGAACAGATTTAAAAGGGTTAAAATGTGGGTGAGGAAATCGCAGACAGCAACGCTGAGTCTATGCTGCTGCAAAATTGCTGTGTAATTGTTTGGAAAAAGAAATTGCAATCGAAATGCAATGTAAAGTGGATAACAATTGCACTAAAGTGAGATAAACGACGGCCTTGAGATGGTAAATAAATGGCAACCGCAGGATGGAAAGGATTATTGTGGGTTTCATTTAAAATAAATTTATAAAAAAGTATAATTTTTTAAAATACTAAAGTACTAGATATTGAACAAATCAAAATAAATCAATAATTTGAATAAATGCTATTTTCAAGATATTTAAAGTATTTATAATACCTATTCTATATACTACTATAAAATATCGCGTTAAATAAACCCCTGATTAAATGACTTACACGTGATTGCCCAAATAATTATATCAGTAATCTATAATCTTGTAAATATTCCATTAGAAGACTAAAATGTCATAAACTTAACCCGAAAAAATTCCTACAGACACTGAAAACTAATTATGCTCGACACTTCGATTGCTGGCCCAGATTGCCCAATGGGTTAAGGTTTTGATAACACTGTCTCGGTGTCCGGCAGTTGTGGCGTGGGTTAATCGAGGCGGATCGGGGCGGGGTCGGGCCACGTTCAATGTACTTCAATGACCCGACAACCACGAGTGCTACATGCGACACTCGGTTGACCATTTTCTGTACCCTGTACACTTTAACCTTGCGACAACCCTCAGCTAGATTTCTGACCCAATCACAGAATAATTCGTATTTTATGACTTGGCTTTTTTTAGGCATTCATGTGAGTTTTTTTCTTTTTTTGGGAGTTTTCAAGTGGTAACAGATTGCCAGCACTTGCGGGTAATGTTTTTCGATTTTAGTACACAATATTTTGGAAAATTTTCAAGTATTTTCTGCGCTTAATTGTACTCTCTACTTACCATTAATGCCGCTGATCAGTGGGTAGTTACCATCACGGCCGCCAATTAAGTTTTTTAAACCAGTTTCGATCAGTGTTGGGGACGATCGCTCCCTGTCGCTCATTTTTTCATAAAAATTTCCGAAATTTTGTGATTATACACGAACAAAAAATGTCTCGTTGCGGGTTTTTTGCTGGCCTGCAGATTGCTGTTGCTTTTTCTATGTGTTTTTCCTTTCTTTTTTTGTTGTTTTATATTCTTGCAACAATAATAGTTATAATGATGTTTATCTCACAACAATAACAATTAATCAATTATTTAATTTATAACGAACGAAATTTGTATCTCACTTTGATGGTTATTTTTGATTTGGTTGCTTAGTTTAGTTAGTTATGTTGTTTTGTTTTTTTTTTTTTGGATCACAATCGAAATTAATTTAATTAAACCTTTGAAAATATTGCACGTTTTCCGTTACGATTTATTGCTTTGTCTATGTATATATACGATCTTTCTCTATAGACTTTTACATAGATATTTTGTATACGTATAGAGATGTATATAGATATATTTGTATATTATTACTTTTCTGTTGGATTTTTGTTATGCTGGCTATAAATAAAGGCACCGCGAATTCATTCAACAAGATTTTTATGTTTTAACAACAACTTTTGCGAGTACAACAAGAAATGTTGGGGGTGTTTATTCGTTAAAAACTAATTCATGTGGCTGTTTTTAAATGTACGTTTCGCTGACTTTGCGGTTACTTTTTTTGTTAGGTTTTATTTTCGTGTAATTGAATTTGTTGTTTCATTGGCTAATTATGCTATTTTTATAGCGCTTTTCCTGCTGCAAATGCCGAATGCGTTTGGTTTTCTCTGTAGTTGCTGTATTTTATTTTGCTGTGGCTTTTCTATTTTGTTTTTCCTCTGTTTTTTTTTTTTCGTTTTTTTGTTGACAGTTTTCAGTTTCAAAAACGTTTAACGCTGAAATTTGTTGTTAGGCTTTTTCGTCTTTTTTTATTTTTATTTTTGTGGCGGCACTAAAAATAAAATCAATTGCTTTTTGGTTAGAGTTCTGCTTGGCGTTCTATATATATTCTGTATTACATATATATATTGTAGGTATGTGATATCTTATTGTACAGTTATAAAGCACTAATATGGCATTTGCAATAGTTGGTCGCCCGGCGTGCGACAGAGATGGCAGATTTGGTAAAGAAGAAGACGCTGCAGCAGCTTTAATTTTTTTTAGTGAGTGTTTTTCCTTTTTGGAGAATTTTAGGTATAGTTATGGGTGAGTGGGTGGCGGCGAGAGAGAGACGGCGAAATAGTAGGCGAAAAACGACGAGCGCCCGACAGGGAAAATCGATGAAAAATGTTGACAACAGAAACGCGAACAACAACACCAAAACACACACAAACGCACCGAATTTTAACAATTTTTATTACAATTTATAAATTGATTTTTTATATGGCTGAATTATATTTATTTGATTTTTAAGGGCGTGTAGTATCCTTGTTTTTTTGATAAGAGGATTGAATTTTCTTTTAGTTGTACCGTTTATGCGGTGCGTTCTTCTGGTATCCGCGTATCCGTGCGTTTGTATCTCAACGAACGACGCTCGACGTGTGAGTGTTTTAACGTGTGCTGCTGTTTTACTGTAAAAATACGATTCGGCTGCGCTCGGCTCACTTCGTGTCGTATTGTGGGTGTAGTTGTGGCCGCTCTGCCGGCGTCGCTGTCGACGCAGAGCGCATGTGACAAGCGCCTACGAAAAACCGAATTTCGAAGTTCGAAAGGTCGCCGAAAAAAGTGAAATAGAAAGAGGCGCAAGAGGATGCGGAAGTGGGGCCAACTCTACACAAAGCGGAGATGCATTTCCCGTATAAGAGAGAGCGGGATGGCGAGCGAGTGGAGAAAGAGAGAGCGGCGTGAGAGAGTGCGCGCAAGTCAGCTGATTGTTGTTTCTGTTTGTTTTACAATGCTTTTTGCACTATGAACATTACACTCACATTTCCCACAAAATATATATGTACGTACTTTTGCATATATATTGAAATCCAAGCAGACAAACTTACAAACACGCGCTAATTTTCAGGTTTTAAAATACACATTCGGATTTTTTAACTGTACACTTTATTCCAACTGCTTGGCACTGACACGTGCTTTCTGCTTAATGTCTTAAGGTTTTTAACTAATTTTAAAGCTTTCATTATAGTTTTTCTGTAGTTTTGGTTAATAATTGTTGGCCAATTTTTGTTTGTTAAAAATTTAGATTTAATGTGATTTTTTTTATTATGTTCTGTTATGTTTTTAGTGTGGCTTTTGTGGCGCTGAATGTTCAACTAACTTCTGACTGGCACACGCGCTCGTTTCATTGCAAAGTGTAGAAACACGCCGAGAGAGCGGCTAAGGGCGAACTCACAGATACAGATACGAAATATGCTCAAATCACAGACACAGATACACTCGGGCGATTTCTCTTTCTTTCCTACCCGCGTGTTTTGGGTTTTCTTATTTTTGCCAAACATTTTCGTTCAGCGCGCGCAACTTAAAAAATAAAACCCATATATACTTATGATAAATTATAACTAAAATTAATAGAGAACAAGCTTAAGCATAAGCTCAATCCTCGCAGTTCTCTTTCTTAGCGAGCCACCTAAAGCTTGGCCTTTACACTGGCAAAAAAAGTCATTCAAATTAAAATTTAAAAAAGGTTAACTCAAACTTGTCTTTAAAAATTTTCAATTTAATTAATTATGTTCATCTTTTTTGTAAAAAAAACATAGACATAGAAAACTGGAATGTTTAATATTATTTATAATTATATTGATTAATTAGTTTAATTCAATTCAATTAAACATGGTATAGCTTGTCATAAAAAAAATTTGAATCGACATTCACACGAATATAAAAATATAAGAATATTTTTTTCAGTGCTCCTTCCTTCTAATTGCCTTCTAATCATTCGGCCGCTCACTTATACGCGCGCAAAACTTTTGGCATTTTCCACTGTGTCTCAAAGTTCACTTTTTTTGATATTGCGACTCTCTTGTGCGGCTCTCTCAAAAAGTATCTCGCGGATGGCCGGAGTATCTGAGAGATCGCTGGCGAGCCGGGTGAATTTTTATTTATTTTGTTTCATTTTAATTTACTCATGCAAAAGTGTTGATTTTCTGTTCAGCTCTGCCTGGCTATTACGTCAATGGAACAAAAACGCTGACGTTTGTAGTTGTACGAATACGAGTATCTCTATCTGTATCTGTATCTTCGGCCGCGGCTGTAGATGTATCTGTATCTTTGGCACTGCGGCAACTACAGTGTTCATTTCAATGTTTTTAGGTTCTGTTCTTCTCTTTCTCTCCCTCTCTGATTTATCTGCCATTCGCGAGTGTATTTTTCACTATTTCGGTTGTATTTTTTTTTTACGTTTTATTTGTGTTTTTTTTTTTTTTTGCTTTTTCTGTTAATATTTCTAACATGTATTTTGCGGCGACGTCGACGGCGGCAGCGCTCACGTGAGTTGATTTCATAGCTATGAAAACCTTTTTAATGTGTGGAAATTTTTGTTTGTTTGTTGTAGTTGTTATTTTTCCCCCTATTTCTTCGCTGTAATTTGTATAAATAAACACAAAATCGTAGAAATGTGAATGGCGAACAGAGAGTCCCGCGAAAATCAAGAACATTTTCGCATTTAACGATTTATGGTGGAGCGGGGGCAATTAGAACACCTTGAAATTGGTCTTCAAAATAGGGAGGGCATGACGGTCAGCATTCCCCCAGGTGGCAAATTGTTCCATAAAGAGCTCTATGCTCTTCGATTAAAACGGAGCAAAAATATTCTGCGCTGATAAGAGCTCACACTCAATTACTTGACGTAAACAAAATAATTAAAATACGAAAAGTGCTCATCGATCCCATTTAAATAGTTTTTATTGGAATACTTGGGAATTAATTGAGCTGTGCGTTCCTTTGAGTAATCCTTTAATCAATATTTAATAAGGAGTATTATTTATTAAAAGGTGGAAAATACGAAAAAGAAATTGATGCATGAAACTTCAATATGACATCCCTTTAACCTAATTGTGTAATTGTTAATATGCGAACGAGGTACTTCCAAATACTTGAATGGCTTTTATTTTCGTTTTAACGAGTTTATTCAGATTGAACATGGTTTACCAATTATTCGCAGAAACTTGATATTACTTACATACTCAAATAATTTTTTTCCTTAAATTTATATCAAATATATTTCAAAATCAATAAAACCATAAATTTAACCTGTGGGATATTTATTTGACGAAAAATAAACTATATAGAAATGACTTCTTGTTTGACCCTGATCACGACATTGTCTGACCTTTGCTCTGCCCCATCAGGCAGTGACCTTTCTGGGTGCTCATGAACCAAGTTAGTCCCGCTGGCAACCTTCAAGCAGATCAAGAACTTATCATCTGCAAAGCCCCATCGAATCAGAATAGTCTAACCAAATTTGAAGGCATCCTAAGCCAAGGGGATTCGTACTATTTTGGCCATTTTGGCGGTGATTCAGGGCCCAGAAATGCCACAGACCAGAACAGAGGGATATATACTGCGAGTACGAGTGGAGGAAGCCAGAAACTGAATTTCTTCGAACGATAGAACGAAAACAGCGAAACTGTCGCCTGTCATCATGTGACATGAAGAAGAACTAGGAAGCGGTGGGCAGGAGAAAATCCGAAAGCTATAGAGAAATAACTCAGCACACATCGGTATATAAATGGATGGTTGGATAGATAGATAGATTCGTAGGCGGAAACGTCATTCCCATTCAGAGTCGTCCCAGAAACGTGTTCTGGCCTCATAAATTATACCGAGGCTGAGTTGACCCCCTCTTAGCCACGCGGTCCATCCACCCCCTTTTTCATACCAAGTGCAACAAAAGAAAGGCTAGGCGAAATTGTATCCCAAAGTGTGGGTGAACGCATTTTGGGATCGAAAAATATAAATGACTCTCTCCTTGGCTCGAATAGTTCCAACAATGTTGCCCATCACGAGATGTCAGCCTGTCAAGGAACCAACGACGGACACCTCTATATATATCGCTGCATATATAGGTACACCCTAGCACATACCTATCTATATCCATGTATGTGGGAAAACTTATTTGCTTTGGCATTTTCTGAAATGTCGCAGGCAGCGAAAAATGGATTTCGGATTTCGGGGTTTCGAGTGGCACACCATACCTTATCGGTACACACTGCACATATCAACGTGCAAATACGGCAACCAAAGAATTTCTTATACCAAACACACACATGCTTTCCTTATCAAACTAACCATCGCTGATCGGCCTTGGACAGGCACGACAAGAAGTCAAAGAGGTAATGCCCTCTAAAATGCACCGAAGGCGAGCATAATCAAATTCGAGATTCTTCTAATTGTGAACATTAGCATGGACCTGTGAGAGATCACTGCGGAAGATCGTCTTCTGAATCTGACGGGAGAGCATTCTAAAAGATCTATTTGCTTCGCCAACACTCGGATGGAGATTACCCATTATCAGCTAGCTGCATATAAGTAGGTATATCTGTTTGTACATATATACCCAGAGATCTGAACTACATTTTGCTCTATTTGAAATCTCGCACATTTATACGAAATGAAAACGAACGAAACGAAAAACGGACGACGACGCAAACGACGACAAGTTGTACAAATTAACGTACAAATGAATGACGGAATTAGTACGTGTGCTCTTTGTTGATCTAGCGAGAAGATTAGGGGAAGCTATAGGGGATATATGGATCGAGGTTCCTCCTCGGGTTGCCGGGGGACTTTCTTCTACTTGGGAGCTCGAACATTTCTCTAGTCAAACGAAAATGTCTCCTAAGCAGAGCAGATTCCAAAGATGATTTGAAGATAGCACATGGCACACGGATTCTGGATTCACTCCGCGGCTGTGTGGCAATTCATTAGCATCACGCAAATGAATTAATAACACCAAACTACGAGAATGTTTTTCAAGTTGTTCCTTTGTTAGCACTTTTTCAATAGCACTGGATTCGGATTGGTATGTATGTGCATTGGCTGTCGATCTGTTTGCACACTTTGATCTATCTGCTTGAATGGATAGCTAGATGCATGGATACACAGTCTGATGAATAGAATTAATTATGATGGAATGGGGTTTAGCCCGCCAATTGTTATCCGCGGGTTAAGGGGAAGTCAAGAACAGCAGGTGGCGTACAAGTTTGTATCGAGTAAATTGTATTACTATTTGATAAAGAGATATTTCCATGTATAGAATAAAAGATTAAATGAAGATGACATATTTATGACTTATAATCTCTTAAAGTCTCAATTTATCTTTGATATCTATCTATCTTTAACAATTTACTCTTATCTGTACAAGAAGTCCACTAAAATGGCACGAGACTTCAAATTTCTTTGTTCACCCATTTCCTCATATCCTAGCCCAATTTTCTCGCCCTTTTGAAGCACTTTACGAACGACAAACGAGCAGCCGAATGGGAAAAAAGGAAAATTGTATTTTCCTGAAGACAAGTCAAACATTTTTCCAACTAACTCCGGGGGCAAACAACTAGGGCAACAACAATATTGATAATTTCAACTGCAGTGGAATAACGTGAAATGCAAACAAAACGCTAGAAAAAAATCAACAAACTCACACAAAAGCTTCAATGCCAAAAAAGAGGGGAACCAGAAGAAGAAGAAGAAGAAGATACCACGTGACGGCAGCAACAAAAGCAAAGCAAACGAAGCATGCACGACTTGGGCGCACCACCCCCTTGAACCACCACCCACTCAGCCACCCACCGCCGCCCGCCACCCAGCGAGTCACTGTTAAACACTCACCCACGCATGATCATTTATAAGCTGTCAGTCCTGTGCGTGTGTGTGTATGTGTTATGAGTGTGCGTTTGTGTGTGTGGGAGTGTATCTATGTGTGTTTGGGGTGGCGTTGAAGTGGGCCTGGGGTAAAATGGGGCAGGAAATGCCCTAAGTGGCAGCTCACGCACTTGGACGCCATGGAAAAATCTGCAAGCTAAGGAGGCTGAAATCCATATTTTGACTATCAGATACCCGTTTATAAGATTTGTATTTTTAGTCAATATAATAAATTCAAAGGTATCTACAAACTCAATATTTAGCTCAAACTCAAAATGGAAGAACATAAGCATTTCAGTTTGAATTAAATATAACAATAATGGCTGAAATATATCTTTAAGAAACAAATACTTTATAAACAAATTGTTTGTATTTTCTACCGACCTAATTACACTTTTTCAATTTTATTTATGTTTAAACTAGAAACAAAATGCCACAACATAAATAAATCTAAAGGGTACTCCAATTCCGCTAAAGGAAGAAAAGGCATTTGCCCATGCCGTCTGCAAAATAAAAAGACGAATATAATGCTACCGGAGAAACCATTTTGATTGAGCAATACTTTTTTATTGAACACTATTTCATTTCACCGCCCTCCCGCCCCTCGCCGTCCCTTGACCACTTAAATGGGCAATCGTTTTCCGTTTTTATTGGCCAACTGTTAATTGAATTAGTTTTTTTCCTGCCCCTCCAATTTGTTATCAACTAACGAACAGATAGGAATATAGGAATATTTCTCTATTTTCGTTTATATTTCTGCTTCTTTCGGTGTCGATGGGAATGTAAATTCAATTAAAATTTTGCGTGTGACGTTGGCAGACAAAAGACGCGTGAGGGGGCGGGGCTGAGAAACTACGGCCACATAAATTATTTATACACTCATATAGGCTCACCTTGAACCGAACATTTTTCGTAAAAGTTTAATTTATTTTTGCCAGAGCCAAAGAACAAATAAATACGAAATCAGAAAGAGATGGGAAATTAGAAAGCAAGCTAGATGAGTACACAGAAATTAATTAGGAGTGGCTTTAAGATTTGTAGATGATTCAAAGGAATTATTGATTATTGTACTTGCTTTTATTGCTTTAAAGTTGCTTTTCAGCTTTTTCAGTTGTTCTCAACAAAAGATTTTTTTAATTGATAAATTATTTTAGTTAATTTTTTTCACTGTACCTATGCTTTCTTGATTGTTTTCGGTTCTTTGTAATTTCAAAGATATTTTACATTTGCGTTATTTCGAGAAATCTCAACAATTTTTCAATTTACTGTCAGGCAACGATGACGTCGACGTCAGCAGAAACAGCGGCAGAGGCAGTGTCAACTGTCA
Source organism: Drosophila simulans (assembly GCF_016746395.2). NCBI lineage: Eukaryota > Metazoa > Arthropoda > Insecta > Diptera > Drosophilidae > Drosophila > Drosophila simulans. The sequence goes on from NC_052522.2 coordinate 7,728,348, forward strand.
ATTAACGGAGCATTAGAGGGGGTGGATTTTGTAGGGGGTGATGCCCGCTCAGGGGTTGGAGGTGAGTGGGGTAAGACATGGGCTTAGGTCTTTTGATTGATCTGTGCGGCAAATTCTTGGTTGGGGGGCGTAAATGAGCAGCCGAAAATGTCTGCACCACCACACTCTTCACTCCCCCGACAAGTGTCACTTACAATGAGTTTTACTCGGAAAAAACACGAAATTAGAGGAGAAAGTATCCAATCCTTGGAACTGTCAACGCCACAACTTCACACGCTGTTCACCTTTTTCAACACACACAACAAATACCCACTCTTCTGCAGGGACTACCAATCTCTCTTGCCCTTTCACTGTCACTGCTCCTGCCAATACATCAAACCGAATATCGTCGGGGAACAGTACAAAAAATGGGTGCACTAAAAGAAATCTCTCTATATTTTTTAAAATCAATTCAATCAAATATTTGCATCAAAAAAATAATGCATCAAAACAAAATATTTTAGATATAAGTAATCAATTCCTCAAAAAAAATAAATAAAATTATTTTGTAAAAATAAAATAAATATAAATTTTTACATTGTATCCATGAATTTATTTTAGTTCACCACTCGATTTGATTTAGTAAATAAATACTTATACATTTTTACCGTTCTTCTTTATTTTTTTTTTTTTTTTTTTTTTTTGGTTTAACCGAATCGAAGTGGCTGAATTTCGGTTTCATCGGCTTCGTCCTCAAGTGGCGCATTTTTCATCATCTGTTGACACTTTTGCTGCTCCAACGGTAGGCGACCGCAAAAACAAACACAAACAGAAAAGAAAAGAAAAACAAAACCGAGCTCACACAGTGCGATAAGTGTGGGAGCGAGACGGAGGCGGAGAGCGAAAGAGAAGACACTTAAGCTGCAATTTAATACAAACTCGCTCAAAAATCCGCTGAGTACTCCACAAATCAAGAAGGAACAACAATGCATTCTGCGCCACCACGTGGTTACTTAAGTCGGCTTTTCAATTAAACTTTTTGCCGGTCGCTATATTTCCTTCTCACTCTGTATTTATTGAATACCCAGCCCATTCACTTGACACAGTGGGCCGAAATGCAGCAAATATGGGGGTACCGCAATTGATTGTTGTGGCTGCTAATTAAGCCTGCGTGTGCCATTCTTTAACAATCCAAATGAATATATTCTGTTTTGATAAACATATTTCAATTAATATATGTGCATGTATTCAGCGTAAAAGAATATTCTGGGTGTCAATCAATTACACCCGCATACAAATTTTTTTATGGTAGATGAATTTGTTTAATAAACAAAGATGAATTATTGTTCTCATTACGATAGCCGGGTTATACACACACACATTTAGTTGGTGACTAAACTTCCGTATATTAAATATTTTTCTGATGATCTTTAAACATTAACTCACTCCCAATTTTCGTAATTATTGCCTACCTTATGGCGTTTAATTATGATATTTTTCGAGTCTTTTGGATTGGATTGATACACCTTGTTTCACTTTATATTATTGATTTTACATTACACTTAACCCAATGTATTTTGTTTTACAACTTGTTACTAGGCCAAACCAGTTATTTGAGTAGCTTTTTCAAACGCTTGAGCTTGGCCTTGCGAATATTTTGTCCCAAAAATCGAATTAAATTATCTCTCAGTCGTTCCAATTTTCTCTGCCTGCCACAATTGTTATAAAGTTTTTGTTGAGCCAATTTTTGTGCAATTTTATATTTAGTATGAAATTTTATGGCCAATATAATTTCAGCTGTGTTCTGTTTATTTTGTTGCACTCACACACACACACGCACATCGCAACCGACTGACATGAACACACGCACAGTTGTCATAAATAAAAAGCTCTCTGGCTTATTGGACATTTTCATTAAATGCTGCTCTTTAGCTGCTGTTGCTGCTTCTTCTTCATTTTAGTTTTGCGGTGTCTGCGGTGGTTTTTATTGTTGTTATTGCTTTTATTGCTTTTATTGTCGTTGTTGCAAATTGATTGCCTGCAATTTGTATGCGAAAGAGCGCAAAATGTACCGTTGCTGTAGGTCTTTATGGCGCCTTTTAATTGAGCCACACACACAGGAGGCAGGTCTGTGTGTTAGTGTGTGCGTAAGCCCAGCTCTCTCTTTCCGACTCTCACGTTCTCTTTATCTTTCGCAAAATACTCTATGTAAATTGGCGCTTTTATTGGCGTGGCAATGAACGATCGTGATTTCTTTTTGTTGTTGGCGTCTTTCAACACGTGTAGATTGATATCGTTCTCTCTACAATGTAATTTACACAGTGACAAAATGGTATCTAATCTAGCATAGTAATACAAAATACAAAATATTTTTTCGCTTTTAAAAAATATTATTTTCAATAGTGCACCTAATTAAGCAACTACTTTACTAAAATACATTCTGGTCTAAAATGTTTATTAGATTTAAAATTGTTAGTTTTAGTTATTTATCTTGGCGACTAGAATTAAAAAAGCTATTAAAGTAAATCTAAATGGAAATAACAGTTATAATTTCTTCCAGTGCATTACTAATTACACACCCATACACGCATGCTGACACACCAGACTGACACACACGCATACTGTGGCAGATTACACCGCAAACCGCAGTACATGTGTATGACATAATATTAATTTTTGCAGTCGCCGTCGACGCGGCGACTCCCCCATTTCAGTTCCAGTCTCCGTCCACAGAGCCACCCATCCAATGCCCAACCGCCCACCTCCCTCCCCCTCATACAGTTCGCATTCGCAATTTGAATGGGCTCCAGCGAGTGCAAGCGAGATGGCCTGCTTATTACCGCACTTGATGGCGCTGCAGTTTTGTTTAGATTTCGCCGGTTTTCGTTATTGCAAATTGACGTAATGGGCAGTGGAAACGAGCTAGCAGAAGAATAAGGAGAAGCCAGGAAGCCGAGTTGGAATAACCAGGAGAATAATGGGGGGAACAACGAGAAGGCCACAACTTTTTGCTGACTTTTCGAATATTTAATATGCACTTTTGAGCTTAAAGATAAATAATGTACAGAAATCAGCGGTAGCTAAGGATTATTACCAAATGAAACCGGTCAGCAAGGAGCTGACCAGTTAAAATTGACGTTTTACTAAAATATTTGTTGTAGGATTTTAAAATCTCTAATCTTCAGTAAAAGTTAAGAAAATTCAGCAAAAGCCCCCTTTGCGAGATTAACTTTAAGAATATTTTGTTTGGATTTTTTGTTAGATATTCCATTTCTAAAAAAATGTATAAACATGTTTGGGTGGTTCCCCATATCTCATCTCCCCGGGGGTTGTAAATATTTCGAGTTGAGTTCTTAACTTATTTACCTGTCATAAAATACCCCTATAAATAGCAGGTGACCATATAGAATATCGAGAACTGACTCGATAAGCCCCATTTGACGAATAAATGTCTGGTGAATTTAATCTTGGGGCGATTCCCATGAATGGGGACTGTACCGCACCACCGCTTCCCGATCGATTCAAAACAAACGCCTTGGCATCGCTTTATGCTCCATGCGTATGGTACATGTATACTATGTGTTTTTATCATCACGCCACCGAATGTCCAAGTCCACTCTCGATTCCACTTGCAAGACTGACTGACCGACCCCAAATCAAAAAACCAAAAACAAAATAACGCCTGACTCAGATTGCTCAGAAATTTTCCAAAACTGCCCAGACGCGTTGTATTTTTTTCGTTTCTTTTCGTATAGAGGGGCGCGTGCCAAGGCTTCCATTCAGGTTAGTCGCGTGTTTGGTGACCCGATTTTTAAGAACAGATTATTGAGTATTTTAAACCAGATAATGCCTGCTGGATCAGCCGCCCAAGCTGCGACATATGGCGATTGTTTTGGTTTTTTGGGTGGCATTTTTCGAATGGCTTTTTGCATCAGTAAAATTTCCACGCCCAGAAGCGTGCGTTGCGATCTTATCAGCCGGAGCAGAGTGAATGGAACTTGGGAGCTTCTAAGACAGCCACTAAATCCCCGACCTGACCATGTGATCCGATCGCTGGAAAAAACAACAACAACCGAACCGCAGATCGTGAGAGTTGTTTCTCTCTTTCGATCGTGGGTCTCGCACTCTCGCGAGCTTTTAATGAGAGCTTTGTCGATCGGATCGAGAAGTTGCTAGAAAATAATGAATATCAGGCTACAACAGGTGCACTGAAAAAAGGGCGTGCAACGAGAGGCTTATTAGAAGCTGTGCGGATTAATAATACTATCAAATTTGACGTTGCATATCAGAACTATAAACTTTAATCCCTTTCTTTAATATTATATTTCAATTCCCTAATTTTTTTAGCTTATGAACCCAAATGTAAGATTTATTAAAAAATCAAATTCAATCTATTATTGACAAATTGCACTCAGTAACTATAGAAATTTTAAATCTAATATTTCTCACAACTAAAAGATTCGAGAACAAATGGAATCTTTATTACACAAATGGTCGTCTTTTCGAGCCCTCTTCTCTAAACGTGAGCAATGGATGGCAACTGTGTGACTTTGTCGTAAATGTTTATAATTAAAACTAGCCCCTGCCTACATCCACACCATAATCATCGTAATCACCATCCGCACAGCCACAACTCACTTTTTATGCGGCCCAACTATATCATGAGGGTAAATATTTATAGTCGCCTGGTAACCTCGTCTTTCCTTTCCTCCTGATAACGAAGCCGGCGACAACGATGACAGTGCAATTGATTGTGATTGTGGAATGGCGACAACTGTCGACGACGACGTCGTCGTTTCTATTTCACCAAGTCTGGACAGCAGTCCATCATGGCAACACAAAACTGGGTACTGCTTAGGGGGAAATGAGCTCAATCCAAGAATCCACGCTATTTTATCGAGCACCCCAACATTTGATTAGTCTGATATCAAAGGCCTCAAGTGCCGACGCAAGATCCAAAGGGGTCAATTTTTGGGGCCTATCGGAGTGCTATGCATATCGATCGCAGGTGATCGGGTGGGTAAATACGGGTTTATCTCGGGGAAGTCGTTCGGTGGAGTGGCTAAGTGGTCGGGAGGGGTGGGAACGTGAATGGGTTTGGGGGTTTCCTGGGCGGGGTCCACAATATATCAATTAGGCGGCATCTGGATTGTACTAATTAATGACGGCATGCTGTGTAAATTCCAAATTATTGATTGCTATTGAGTACAGCAACACCAGGTATTCAAGCTTAAGTATTTTAAGACTATTTACAAAAATTGAAGTTTATACAAAATATTGTTTAAGCTTCTCTATCTTCAGATCCCTTAATTAAGTGTTGGAAAGTATGCTACAAAAATCCTTCGAAACCCTTTAGCCACACCACTCCTGATTTAGATCCCTCTTAGTCTCGATCCACTGTACCTCGTGACGTTTCTATTGAAGGCCGAACACAATATACAAGCACTCTAATTTTGCGTGTGCGTACATAAGCTACTATTTGCTTAAGGCTCCGCCGCCAGGTAAATAAAAAATCACCATAGAAATGGAAATAGCAAAAAAATAGAAAATCAAAGAAACCAATTTGTAGCAATCAGAAGACAAAATCAAATAATTTGTCACATGGCGGGCTTAACCACGGCAAAACAGAAAAAAAAAAACAAATAAAACCGTGCAAAAGCTCACTATCACACGCCCCCACTTTGCTCTCTTGAGCTCTTTCTCTTTTTCGCGCACAAAGTGTGAGTGAGAGGCAGAGCAAACAAAACCGATTCGCACTCTCACCATTGCACGTGTTACCTTTGTTGGTATTTTCGATGAGTCGGTGAGAGGGGCAAGGGGGCAATGCACAGGTGCCTACGCTACCACTTACCTCGCAGGGATAAGTCCATGATATTCTCCTTGGGCTCGCTCATTGCACTTTTTGTGTCCTCCTATCGATTGCAATTGATTGAAAACCGATTACCGATACACACGGTCGCAGCAGCAACGCGTAACTGAAACTATTTTCCAAAAGATTAAATCATTTCGAAGGCGGCGCGGGGGAGGCGTTGGGACATAAATTGGAAATCAAAATAAGAGCAACTTTAAGTACTCACTCTCACTCTGCTCTCTCGCTCTCTCTTTTTGGTGCAGCCGGCGGAGTGGAATCACGTGGTCTTTATCTTCACTGGAGCCATTTAGTGGGCCAGAGCGGGAGGGGGCTAGCTGCGGAGAAGCAGCGAGAGAGCCAACCGGCATACGTCCATCTCGCTCGCTCGCATGGTCCCCTTATATAAGCCTTATGTAACGGAGAGTCGCAGGGGCATGCGCACATGGCAACAGTGGATCGTGGGGCCATAAAAATAGAAATCTATACTAAGTACCCAGTACGAACGACTCTGACTAATCACAGTATTTCTATTTTAGTGGCTAGGGGTCAGGTTGCAGAAGGATTCCATCAACGCGCATTGGGCACTAGATTGCAGTAACTTTAATGATAAATTTAAATATTATATATCTAAATAAATAAATATTATAAATCATTTAAAATTTAAAAATAATTAAATATTAAATTGATACTAGTAAATTGATATGAACTTAAGTTATGGGTCATGCTTTTCGAAATCAGTAACTTCTAGAGTTCTTTGTCAGAGGGTGTTATGTACCAATGTTCATCAAAGGGAATTTAAGCACTTCTGTTATGATAAAAGCTTGAAAATCCTTCCCCTAAGCTAGATAAACAGGGGCAAACATCAGCGCAGCGCAATCAAATTGATTGGCAACCTGTCTCCCCAATTTAGATACCACATAAGGTATGGGAATTAGGCCGGGGATTACTCAGTGGAGGAACGAATGCTAATGCCTCCTTAGAAGGGGGAATCGTAAAAAAATTTCCATTTCTCAAGCGATATTATTAGTTTCATTGAACAAAATTTGCACTGTAAAAAAAAAACCTATGCTTATTCTTGATAAAATATTATAACTACTCAATTTTAAGAAATTTGGAATAATATTTATAATGAATACTGCGAATCAAACTATTTAACTAAATTTAAAACAGAAAACTTTGCTATATTTTTTAAATACTTTTTTATATTTTCTTGTAAGATGCGATCTACATATTTGAAATTTTTTGGCGCGCCAAATCATTAACATTTCTTTATCTACATTTTGGAAACGTGTTAACGAATTTAAGGTACTTGTAGATAGTTAGACTCTTCTGCAGTTAACTTATCTATTGACTAAATGCTATAAATTAGAAAAACGTTTTGATAAAATCACTTAAATGTATATTATCAAGACGTTTCCTTAATTTAATTACAAAAATTTTGGTTTCATGATCTGATCTTTTGACATAAAAACGTTTGTTTTACGTTTGAAATGTGTAGCATACTTTGAAGCATATTTTTTACTGTTGTAGCACTGTTATTAACAGAATAAGACATTCTTAGCAGACTCTGTTTTATTTGGTTGGCTTGGTAACTCTTCATTCATTTATTTCAGAGAGCGAGCTTACTGTTAATAACATTAACATTAACATTGGAGATCGAAATAATAACCCAAGCAGGGTGACCCAAGCACATACTGTCTGCGAATTTGGCGGTAACATACAGTTTGGTCTTCCAGTTAGGTTTCCACCTCGGCCGGGAAAAGTCGCGCGAATTACAAGAAGCAGCAAACTGTTGAATAGTTGAAAAACAAGCTATTTATTAGCAGAACAATATTTCTGAATATACAATAACAACAGTACGCAGTAGAAAATCAAACAACAATTCAACGAATTAATATTGCCCAATTTTTCTGGATTTTAGTACAGTAAAGCTCAACAAATCGGACAGCAAAAGAAATCTAGCTGCGGCTTTATGAATTTTATTTTGTGTTATGCGCGCGCGAATAAATCGCAGAAATTGAATTCCATTGAATTTCTATTAAATTGAATTGGAAAAAATCGTTCGAGTGTCAAAAACTAATTGATTTGTGTGTGAGTGTGTGAAAGTGAACTTATGGGTGCGTGAAAAAATGCAATAATCCAAAGGGAAATACCGCTAAAGAGGAAAACATCAACAATGCCAATTTAAAAGAGACCAACGAAAAAAAAAAAAATAGCAGAGAAAGAGGCAGCATAAGGGAAAATTCAAATATATAAATAAAGAAATCCCGTTTTAGCCAATAGAAATGCACAAAACCACAACAAACATGCAGCAGACAACGGATCTTGACTTTGATTTCCAGATGCCGTGTCGCTATTTCAAAAGTTCTTTTGCGCGTTCGCTTTCGCTCAACAACAACAACAACAACAATGCATTGACATTGCCCAAGAAGCCGCCAACAAACGAGGCCAAACTACAACTACAACAACAACAACAACAACAACAGCAGCAGCCACTGGAGAATCAGGAATCGCTAGAGAGAGACAGCGAACAGGATTCCCCCTGCGCCACCCCGCCCCCCGCTCTGCCAGCACGACGTCACACCGCCAACATGATACACTTTGGCGCCGCTAATCAGCTGCTCACCGCCCAGCCGCCGCCCCATCCCCCTCAGCATCCACAACCACCGGCACAATCCGCCAGGAATCTCAATCTCGTCTGGCCAATGCAACCGACACATCAGCCAGCACAGCAGCAGGTTAGTACAGTAATCTCTGTGCCATGGAGAATTCTCGGAATTTTAATTCTCTAGTAATGCAAAATATTTAAAGTTATGAGGAAATGCAGTTAATACTGTGTAATTTAATTAACAATTCTTTCTGAATTCAAGTTCACTTTTCTATGACTTGGAATTCCCTGAAGTTCTGTTACGCGAGTGCCCACTGTATCACTTTATGCTTTCTTTGCTTGGAACGCGTCTCCGCCTCCCCTCTCACTCTGCCCCACATCCCCCGGCTCCCTTGCACCTTGCTATGTTGCCTTGGCATTAAAGAAAAAAGTTTAGTTTCCTTTTTGGAGCAACTGGATATTTATGTCACCTTGTTGTTTGTCACGTAGCCTTGACAGCCTCCCCTTAACAACCCCACTGCCCCCTCTTCAGCCCACAAAAATCGTCGCCTCCTTTGGCGTCTTGCAGTTGTTGTTGTTGTTATTATTGTTGTTGCTGGCCATGGTATGTCAAAGTTTTTGTTTCGCTGATTTTTTTAAGGTCAACTTGATTTATGTGCGAAAAGTGTCGTGTGTGGGTCGAAATTGGAGAGTAAACTTCACTTGGCATTGATAAGGGTGATAAGGGGGGATAGTTGGGGGGCTGAAGTGTAACATTTATTAAGTGTCTCAATGAATTCAGCAGCGAACATCAAGTGGAATTGAAAGTTGCATCAGGGTAACTTAGCTAAAAGAAATTGCTAGGTAATATTTCTAGGTAATATTACTATTTCATTTTTGTGCATTATTACATTAGGAATACAGGGTAATAACTTTTCTAATAACTTTCTTTTCCTCACTTCTCCTTCTTTCCTTTAACAGCTTAAAACATTTCCCAAGTTATTGCAACGAATTCTTTATATTTCCTCTGCCATAAAATCAGATGTTTCCACCTCCAATTTTCACTTCCTTTGATTTGAAGGCCTCTGCCGTCATCATACACCCCACCCCCCACACCCTTTGACCTTATCGAACAATCACAATATTTCCTCAATTCGTTCTCTAGCAAATATGCCATAATCACCCACCGATTCCGCTGAAAACTCAAGCGTAAACATCGAAAGCAAAACTTTTGTTTAAAGAAAATGCTAGCAAGGTCTTGGCCTAAACAGTAATTAGCCAAAGAATTACCGTGTGTTGTTTCAGCCCCCTCTATATTTTGTGTTATTTCGGGCCTAAAGCGTTCGAAAAAGCGACTGACTGCGTGCAAAGGTCAAGCTACAATTTAATGTTCGGATTTTGGCTTGGCGATTTCCCAGGCCAAAACGGGTGGACTTATATATCCGATTTTCGGTTTGAAATCGGCAGTCATAGCAACAGACTTTCAACAAGTTGATGGCCTTTTGTCTTGGGCATGCAAAACTACTGGCAATCGGATATGGCCAAAGCCCCCCTCCCCCAATCCCCCTCCCATCACAAGCCTCATTACGAAATGTCGCCAAGATTTTGCGGCTTTAATAGCTGCCGATAAAGCGTAATGAGAAAAAGTGGCAACAAAAGCTTGTTATTTTTATTTTATATATATATTTTCCTTTTTCTTTATGATTGTCACTTGATATTGTTGCCGGTTTCGTTTGTTTGCTGCTGCGGCCTCTTGGCCACACTTGAATGGCTCCGTTGTCGCATTATTTGAATTTTTCTAACGCAGCTGCTGCTGTTGCTGCTTTCCCTACTTGCAACTTGCAACTTGTGGTGTAGGAGTTGCATGCTCCACAGTTTCATCCTCCCGCGGAGTAGAGTTCATTGCATCGGGTTTTCACTTTCGATTGCCTGGCGGTGAAATAAAAAAAAAATAAAAACACTCAAGTATCAACAACAAACCGCATTCGTTGACAGCTGACTTACCAACTACAATGGCCATCGCTGGCAGGCGTGAATAGAAGTCAAATTACGTTGACCTTACGGGGTATATTACCCAATCCATCTGGCATTAACCCATCGAAGTCGAGCTAAGTTACGGTAACTAACCATCTTTTTTTTAGTCATTAACTATCCTTGTACTTGGCAAATAATTGTTAATGACACTTTTGAACTACAGTGGCATATTCGAATATTATTTTCAATTATGAGCACAAAACTTGAAAGAAAATGTTTGGGTTACATTTTAGTTGATAACTCTTACGTAATTGTATGTGGATTTTTGCGCTTGACTAATTATAATTTGCATGACAACTGCTTTAATTGTTATTCCTAATTACACTAAGTATGGCATTACCTAACCTTGATTTTGGGCTACTCCCTCACTATTCATACATCATCATCTCTTGTCATTCGGTGCGTTTAGCTCAAAGATTGTCATATCGCTGAAATGTCTTTATTATTTAAGTTATAAGACCATGACCAGCGTAGTAGTATTACATGGTAGCGTTTATATTTTTGCCTTTTCTAATTGTCGTTTAGGGTAATTGAAGGTAATTTCAGAGCATAATAAGGGATCGCATATCAAGCTACTGAATAAAGATTGAGACGAAGCGTAAAAAGTGCCTATGCATAAGTGCTCAATGTGACAAAAGTATTCGATAAGGTAAAAACTTAAAAAGCTGATCTTGCTGGATGAATTTTAATAGGGTCATAAATACGCAAGCTCAGCAGACTTCATTTTATCGAACCAGTAGTAATATTGTTTTCCCTAGCTCATCGAATACCAAAAATCTCTGCAAAATTAATATAAGGTTTAGTAACCCAAGTTATGTTGTTTCTCTAAGAATTCCCTTTTTTAAAATCCACAACCGAGTCACATTTGTTATAGAGTTCATTGGCTTACCATAAACTCCATAAACTAATGCAAATTTCTTCTCACATGTTCCCATTTGAAACGATGTCCATATAAATCTGCAGCTTTATTTATTTTCCCTGGGTAAAAGCCAAAGAAGAAACACCAAATTTCTTATAGCACTTCGTTGGAAATCCCAGGCCTCATCACCGCATCATCGCCTGTAGCCCCTTCTTCACATGGGATATGTACAATATGTGGGGGATATGGAAAGAGTGCTCCCGGCCATTCGGCCACAATTTCATTCCATCTGCTCGTCAATCGTCAACGCCACTGAGGTGGTGCCACAAAAGGGGGTGGTGGGTGTGTGGTGGTGTTGCAAGTGCCGAGGGGGCGTTGCAGAAGTGCAGACGCCACTTTGCCCCAGGTTGCATTACGCAAAGAGTGAAAAAAAGTAGATATATTGAAGCATGACGAAAAAGTTAATTGGATTATGAAGGCTTTTTTGGTACCCTCCAACAAAAATGTAAAAAAAAATAATAAATTATATAAACAAAAATTTGAAACATTTAGTTCCAAATAAAGCCAAGAATCTTGAACGGGATAAATTAAGTGCACTTAACTCAGCACCGATGGCTTAAAAAACTTCTAGCAGGTAACTTTTGGGCCAAGACTGATGGGCCGCCATTAAAAAAAAAGCTGTATGTCCGGGCCAAGGAATAAAATGAATGTGTCTGTTGATCTGGTGCATTTGGCGCTGGCCACAGAACGCATCGGGGAGTTGATTGCCCCGCCAGTCCACATAGCCCCCGATTTTCCCGGGATAGCTCCCACATAAATCGTCAGCGAAGGAAGGCAGAGAGAGAATTTCCTCGACAAGTGTGATATTTATTTATAGCCTGGCCAACGCGTGCGAATATTGCATGGACTAAAAAAGACCGAAAAAGCAAAAACACCGAGAGGAGAAGATGAATGCAGAAATGGGTTAACTTGACTTGAATGTTTTATTCATTTATAGCCGGCTAAGTGCAATGAATGAAATGCATAGAGGCGAAGAAGAAGCTGAAGATGCTGAAGAAATCATAACAATTTCTTTTCTTTTGATGTTTTTTTTTCCTTTTTTTTTTAAGATTGAATAACCGTAACAATCGCAACTGTCAAGACAATTTGGGAAATATTTTAAAAGGAGCTTCGTGTCTGCATTGGCATTCCAATTTGGCCGCTACTCCATGGCTCTATGGCTAAAATCTCAACTTGGCCAAGTATTTCCATTTGGCAAGTCTCTTGATTGACGGACTGGATGGCTGAATGGCTGAATGGCCGACTGACTGATTGACTGACTGACAAAGTGAGCTAGCTGGCTGGCTGGTCCAAGTCATTTTGCATTTTGGCCTGATCGTGAAATCGTCTTTCATCGCCGCAGTCTCATTAGGCATTTTCCCAAGCCGGAAACTATTTGGCCATAATATTTGGTCATCTCACCAACTTTTCCCCCACTCTTTTCAGCGCTTTTGGATTGACACATTGAAATAGTTTGCGTTTACCTAGGACTGGTTTAACTAAAGTTTGCTTTTCCATTTCATTTTTTATATTTTTTTTGGTCAACTTTTATTTGCGTTTGGGCAATCACTTAAACGCCTCGAAAGTGCAAAAGAAAAAGAGTAAAGTAGAGTACAATTAGGTTTGGTAATAGAAAAATTGCTTCACATAAGGGGAAACAGATTCAAGTGCTTCCACTAAGTAATTGCTGAAAAATCAGGAAACATCGAAGAGGAGGGAATGCTATATATATAAAGCACTTCAAACAAATGGAAATTTCAGCAGCAACATCTCTGTTGCACGAAATTTAATTCGTTCTTTATTAACTCAATTAATCAAATGCGAACATAAATTTTGCAGATATAAATTTCAGATTTATTTGGCATAAATAGCTTAATTTTTTTCCTGATTTTTCCACCACTCAAAGTAAACAAAGTAATTAAATAAACTTGTTTAATTATTTTTTGGAATAATAATACATTGAATGTTTATCTTTCAACGAAAGTAAATGATGGAAAAACCGAAAGTTATGAGTACACTAGATATTTTTACTAGTGGTTTTTGGTTCAAAGTTAAAATGAGTACATTTTATGATTCATTACTAATTTTTGGTACAAAAATCATAGATTTTCATTTAACCTGCAAGCAATACAAGAAAACTAGCTGGTTAATAAACAAAGTTTACTAGCGTGAAGCCGCCAGACCATGACCATCTATATCATATAATAAAAGTCTGAGAGACAAGTTCTCTTTGCTTTTTCGCAGTTTTAGTTTGGTGGCTCGTAGTGAGTTCATCAAGTGTAAAACAATAACAACGAAAAAGGCCGCAAAAAAAAAATAACGAAAATACAACAAAAAAAATGAAGAAAAAACCGCTCAGCAGAGCAGCAAATTTCAAAAGGCGGAATTGCGCCGATAACAAAACTACAACAACAATAGGAGCAACAAGGTAAACCGAAATTAAAGTAAAACATCCACGAAAAAAAAGTTGGACCCGCAGTGAACGCGTTTCGCTGCGTTTGTCCGCGTTCCCCTTCAGCAACCACCCTCGGCGATCGCCGAAAACTACAGTGAAACTTCAGTAACTGAGAATTCTCGAAAACAAAATATGTTGTACTTAGTTTGTTTAGAACTTTTGAAAGTAGAATTCGTTGGGATATCAACTGGGAGACTTTTCATTCTCTAAAATTTCATAATATTCTAGTTTGATTATTTAGTAACTAATAATAATACTTTCATACCAAACAACCTCTTATGTAATGCATACTTGAAGTAAATCAATACGAATCATTTTGACTTTTGTTAACTACTATTTAAGTTTAATAATGTTATTATCAGCTTCTTTAACAAATTTATAGGCAATTTACTTCAGTAAAAATATATTTTTCAACCAGCTTGTTTTTTTATGTAAGACACTCTGACTTCCGTGGAAGCTTCACTGTTGCTCATGACGTACTGCGTTGCGCATGCGTACCTGTTGAGTGCTGTCCCCCCTTTTACCCCTTTTTACTCAACTTTTCGAAGAGAAAAACAGGGGAGTTTTAAAGCTGGCGGAAATAATAAATTCTAGCCTCGACAACAGCAACAATTGCTGCTTCTTCTGGTTGCCTTGGTCTTTGTCTTCATTCGCTGAATTCTCCCATTACATGTAGACATGTAGCGTACACATGTCAAGTTGGAGACGCAATCAAAGCAGGAACTGCCCACATTTTCCCCCAGTGCATTTTCCATTTCTGTTTCGGAGAAACTCTTTTCCTTTTTGCGCATATAACTTTTCGTTATAAAAACGATTGTTTTATCTAGATTTGGATTTTTTGTTTGGATGCGTCTGAAGCGTAACAACTAAATTAACAACGTTTAGATTAAAACGTATTTTAAACAAGCTGAGAGAGAGAAAGAGAGAGGGAGAGATGAAAAGGGGTCAACAAAGAAAGATGTTGTGGGAAAATGTGAAATTTCATTGATAAGGGTTCTGGGAGGTTTTAAACCTAAGACAGCGTGTGAAATGTAAGCTTTTGAAGGAAAGGCGAAAATTCAGTGAAGCAAAAATATTTAAATTACTCATAGGACTTTCTTGCTGTGTGCTTAAATTAATTAATATTTACGCTACAGAAAGCCTTTTGTTTGCCCGATGCTCATAACTAATTTCCGAGCTTAAGTTGCTTAGTTTCAACTTCACTTAAAGCCAGGGCCCCAAAAAAAAAAGGATAGCTACAACAAATAAGGTCAACAGCGCAGCTTATAAAGGTCATGGGGCAATAATAGGGGTGGTTCTCGGTTGGGTGGGCGGTGGTCCATGGAAATGATGCCCCAAGTGACAGAGGAAAAAGATCTCGGCTCGAGGTTGCGAATTCTTTGGCTGCATTACAACAACAGAATGCTGAATGCAGAATGCAACAGAGGGAGAAAGAATGGCGCAAATGCAGAAAGAGAACGAGCAATGAACATTGAAATAATGATAGCCCCGGGGTGTCGAGAAGGGGAAAAGCGGTGGAAAAGCGGAGGAAAAGCGAAGGCATATCTGTGGATGCTGTGGCTCAAATCAAAATGCAGCCAAAACAATGCAGCCAGCAAGACAATGGAATGGGGATAGGGGATCAACCACAGAGGGTGGGGCAGAAAGAGGGGGGAGGGCAAAAGGGGAGGCAACTGCACCCCACAATGCAGCCAGACCATTAATGAAAATGGCCAACAGAGCTGCCACCAAAATGCATGGAAAACTGGCAAGAGCGGCGCACAAATGCTAGAAATGGAGATGGAAACTTAGTGCACTTGAAAAAAATCGTTGTGCTTGATAATGAATTTTTAAAATAAATTTTAATCAATTCGAAATTAATAATAGAGTGTGCTGGAAAAACTATAAAACCATTTATAAATAAAAATTTTATATTTCTTGAAAAAAATAATTCGTTAAAGCTTGCAAATCGTTAAAGTAGCAATAAACATTTTTTTTTCAGTGTGGAGTGGTTTTGTGGGGTCTGCCCGCATTGTTTTCATTTGCTACGTTTTCGCATGCTTAATTATGGCCATTGACATGCAACGTGTTGCACTAGTCCGAGCAGTGGCAGCAACAGCAACAGCATCAGCAACAACAACACCATTAACAAAAAGTATCTACGAGATACACAAACTAATAAGCAAAACAGAGCTCGACGGGATGCTGGCTTTTTTGCTCGGCTCTAGGCCCTATCAAATTAATCATTCCGTATCACATTTCGCCAGCTATGTGCATTTATAGCTCTATTTCCCCACTTTGGTTCGGAATTTATCTTTTTTGTCTGCGACATAAATTACACGCATTCGCTGCTGGCGGAAGGGAAAAGTGCTCTTTAAATTTAGTTTATTTTGCACGCCCCTTTTTTTTGCTGTCTTTTTGCCTTTTTGGCGGCTCATAAATCTCTTGGTTTACAGTTTGCCATGCACAATATTTTAATTGCCGCCACTGTTACAGTTTCTGTATCTGTATCTCTCCGACTGAAAAGTATCTCACGAATTGAGTTGCAAGCGCGCCAAGTATCTCGCAGATAGTGTTTATGGCCAGACTTTCTCTATGGCCATTTAAAGTTCTAGTTCAGGTTGAATGGAATTCGAGTGGAATTTATGGCACTTGTGGCGTTTAAACAAGCGACAAGTAAACAAATAAAGGAACTATTAGACTGCAGCTCTTTTATATGCTTTTAATATTTTTATTGGCAATTAAAAGATGTTTATGTTTCTTGCTATTATTATTTTAAGCATAAACTACAAATATAATATGCATACTAATTCTTCCACCTCAAAAGAACATCCCACACTAGTTTTTCCCAATGGTTCTGCATCTCACTTCCTGTCTACCCGTTTAGATTTAAATTTTCATAAGTGTTCTTTCCCACTCGCGTGTCATTTTTGCTGGCCAAAATTAAAACGCTAATGAGCCGCCTCACTCTGGACGCGCACATTAACATAAATTGAAAAATATTATAATTAACAAACGTATTCCCGGCTCCCAGCTGAATATATGTTGAGTGGTAATTAAACGCAATTAGCCAATTAGCATGGGTCATCAGCGGCGCCCAAGTCTAGAAAAATGGTCAAAAAGTACCACCAACAAAAATGCCAACAACACACGACTTCCGTTAGAATTTAAAAAACATATTCGAAATGCCTTTTTGTTGTTGCCGTCGAGAGCGTGCAAATTGCTGTCCCAATTTTTCAAGCATAAAAACAGCCGAGCGAGAGAGACAGACACACAGTGTTAGAGCGAGACAGCGCGGTGAAGTTGCTTAAATAGAAAAACACAAAAAAAAAACAATTTAAAAATATATTTTGCAAGTCGGCTAAGGCAAACGAATGGACAGACACATAAAAAAGAATTATTATGTAATTTTCGCATTACTCTTTTCTTGCCGGCTCTTTTGTGCATATTACTTGGATTTCCTCAGCTATTTTGTTTATATCTTTTTTTTTATTATTTTTTTTTGGTTGGACAATCAGCGTTTGGATGTGGATTAGGGAGTGCTGGGCATTTATGTGACTAAGGTGTGTTTGCAGTGGCAAGGCATTTGATCTATAATTGCGCAGATATCCCATGAGCATTAGATCTTAAGGTGATCTTGGGTTGATTGGATTTTTCAGTGAGTTTTAATTACATTTACGTAGATATGATCTTGTTTTCCTCGTTGGAGAGAGTTTTTATTAAATTACACATATATGCAAATTCTCTTTAAAAGTTGAAGACATAAAATGTATAAAATGTATTTCAAACATGCTTGATTTTAAAACAATGAGATAATAGAATCCACATGCCACATATAGTTTCGAATGGCTTTTCTCACCTCATGTTGAACTTTGCTATACTTTCGTATTCAGTTCGTTGAACCTTTTACCAAAAAAGCCGCACACCAGAAAAGTGAATTCTGCCAAAAAAAAACACTGAAAACCAAAAAGAGTTTGCCGAAAGACATAAAAAATAAATATATATACGTAATGAATTGGCTGAGATGCTCACATGGAATAGCGTGCCTGATAAATAATGTAAAAATGCTGAAGTTAGCTGCGGTCGTCCGACGACGTGAACTGAAACTTTAAGCGCAAGTCGAAAATTATGCAAAAAAAAAAAAGAAAAGACACAAAAAAGGAAAATAACAACAACAAAATAAAAGGCAGTAAGAAATATCGTAAAACCAAATCGCAGACACTTGAAGCGTGTTGGGGCTCTAAAGTGTCTCACCTGCCGGTCCACAACCAAACGCCTTGCCCGAAACACCCAACCACCCACCACCCACAAATCCGAGTGGCCTTGAAGAGAGAAATCCTTGACATTAGCTCGGCAAACGTTGGAAAAGAGAATGAATGAGTGGGGCTTGTGCCTGGGCCATAGAGTTTGCCCACCGAAGTGCTCCCAATTAAATTGCATTTGCAAGGAGCTCGAGATGCGGAGGATCCGAACAATTGATGTAACCCGCCACTAACACAAACACACTGAATTATGAGGCAGCCACAAGAGGCGCATAAATAAAACCAGGAAAAAAAATGAATCGAAGACAAGAACGAAAAAACAAAAAATCGTGCTGAAACCTCTGTTCAGCTCATCATTTATGCACAGGGTGTTCAGACCTTAGTCCCCTTTATTCCTCCAGGCCCCACTGCTCCCCCCAAAAAAAACCTCTTGATACCAAAGCAGCGGTAAAATTTGCTGCACGAGTGTCGAACCTATTTGTAGTTATCAGAAAATTAAAAAGAACGTGCCAGCCGAAGTGGCTAATAAATGGGGCTCCATTGCAGGGGGGTGCGGGGTTTGGGGTGTGGGGCTGGGGGTTTGAGCCTATGTTACATGAGGAGCGGTCGTGCGAATGCGTTTAACTGTTAATTCTGGGCGCTGAGTGAATTCAATTGATGCGAGCACAAAGCTCCACAAAATGTAGCTAAATGACAGCCCATAAAAATAACAGTTAATGGAGCAAGAAAATGTGATGCTAAAAGGTGCCAAAAATAACATTAAGTACCTAAATCAAATCAAAATAATACTTTCATTAAAGTTACGCACAGTTTTTAGACCTAAAAACAGGGAATTCCGCTTAAATCAGATTGAATATTTAAAAATGATTAAAAAAGTAAAGAAAACGTAATGTTCTATAATTTTTACAATTATAATATGGTAGTTACTCATAGTTTCCATATAATTATAAAAGTTAATTGTACTCTATAGTTTAGAGTATAAAAAGTGAAATTATTTAACTTCAAGTTCTTTAAAGTTTTTCTATAGCCTTGTCCGTGGCTAATTTTAATAACTCCTCAGCAAAGGGCAAACTTAAATGAGGAAGAGAATGCAATTACCTATCCCACTCCTACCAACTGATAGAAACAGGTAGAGATGATGGTCAGAAGCGTTCTGTTCGGTTCGGGCCTGGCCCAAACCATCCGTCAATAGCCAAGCACAATTTTCCAGTTCCGCTCTTTGCGCACTTTGCCTGTCGCTTTGCATTTCCGTTCTGCCCCTCCACCTTTACCCTCCTCCCGGTCGGCGCCCCTCCTTTTGCCTGGTCACCGAAGGCCAATGGCTTTATGGAATAATGTTTAAAAACTATACGTTTGTGTATATGTATGTATATGCATGTACCGTGAAAAACAAGTCTTCGGCCCACACAGCAAACTCCCTGTGAAAAAGAGTCGCAACGAAGTCCGACTGGAAAAACGTTCTCGCACTCAATCAACTTGGAAAATTTAATTTCGTGTACCCAATTCGAATGGCGGAGAGCCATCAACATCAAACGTCAGAAAGCAGTTCGAATCTGGCCAAATCTCAGGCGTGAAGAAAAGGCTTCTCGGGGCCACGACGACGGAATCGAGAATCGGGAATTCTCTATTAATTCAATTGAGTTCTCTGGGGCTATTTTTTTTTCTTTTTTTTTTGGCTTCATTAGAACGGAAAGTTGCTCACGGACAGCGAGTTTAATCGAATTGCGAAGGGGCGTAATCAATCCATTTGCGTGATTTGCAAGAAACATTCTCCAAGCTGGCAAAAATAAGAAAGAAACTCTCGAAAAACATTTCTCAAGTGTTTGGCCCAAGAGAGCGAATCGAATATGCTAACAAAAAAATATGCCCCAACCTCTTGAATTCTGTAAAAAGTGGCTGCAACTATCAGCCGCCGGCCAATTGAACCCATTTTTGAATGATAGAAAGAAACCTCAAAAATTACAAAAAAATATATATCTGCCAAAAATTGAATTGAAAATTGATTGACAATGAGAAATATGAAGACTGTAGGTATTAAATAGGCAAAATAAACACAAACATTTGTAAAGTAGACAGCAAATATTAGATAACTGACAAAAATATACATATGATATACAATAAAATATTAAACGGATAAATAGCTCGTCGTGTGCCAATTAAACCTGATTATCTCTGCTCAACTTAAAGTTTGTTCATTTAATATTTACACGACCAGGTGGAAAGACAAACAGCCAGCGGTTGTATTACACAACCGGGTAAATATAGACAGATTGCCGGAAAAGTTACGGGCCAAGCTTACGGAGTTTAACGAAAAAGGTCGGCGGACAAACTTGCGGATTCGGATTGACAGACGGCAGAAACAAGAATTGTACATTGACAGATTGACAGGGGAAAAACTTATATATATATATAACTTATATTTCTTTGTCTGTCAGTTGGGAAAACTTTTGGTGTCTCATTTAATGCTTAATATCAATCAAATTTATTTCACTTCAGTATTTTATTAATTAAGTTCTGTTACTCGTGTGCGCAAATTTCATAACCTTGTTATATGAGCATTTTTAATAAAGTTTTTCATTAAATAATTATTTCATTAAATTTATTTAGTATTTTCGCACATCAATTGCACATCTATCAAATAGTTAACAACAAAAATTAAGATAAAATCATTTAATTTGTATATCAAATTGTAAAGCACTTAATTCTCCACTTCTCCTCCTTCGTGTAACCTTTTTTAATTTTTGCAACTCCTCCATCAATTTATCATTATTTTTCCACAATAAATCTTGTTAAATAGATCAATTTAACATCGCCAATAATGCAAAATATATCATCAAATTAATTAAATTGGTTTTTGCTCATTTTCATTTTGTATTGACTATGGAAATCGACATTGACTGGCCCGAAAGAAAACCCAACACTGGGAGGTCAGACAATTGAAATAGATTATGCGTAAAAGGGCGGCCGACAAAGGGGGCGTGTCGGCCAACGCCCACAAACAAAAGAAAGGCAGGAAGGTGAATAATTGAAAAAGGTGGGGATTCTGTGCCCAGTTAAAGAGACAATGAGGAAACAACAAAGGGCTGCGTTTGAGCCCCATTAGAGGGCCATTTAAAACACATTTAACCAACCCGTTCAAGCCAAATCAGCTTACACAACAAGTAAACAAAAGCCAAGTCCGTCCATCCGCCGACTGTCGCTGATTGTTGGCTTTGGTTTTGGTTTTGGTTCACTGTCAATGCAATTGGCGGGGAATAGTTGGAATACTTTTACACATTTGAAAACGGGAAGAGACTATCCAGCAGCGCACTGGAAAAAAATACATAGTTAGTAATAGCTCTCTGTAGAATTTTAGCAATTAATTTCTAATTGTACCATTCTTTCTTAAGTTTCTACAATTTTATAGATGAGTAAGTAAAAGTAAGGCAATTTTTTTCACTGTACAGATAGGCTGCGATAGACACTGACACATTGCAGGTAATCAGCCAAGCTTGGGCCTAATGAAGGTCAAACCCGTTGACAGATAGATATCCACGTCTCCATCTCCATCTTCAATCATTGGCAACAATCGGAGCCACTTTTTTTGATCGAAAATAGTTCCAGCTGAGGGCACACGTCACGCAACATTCAAATATTCAGATGCAAGTGCGAGTGCGAGGAAGTTGCTGTTTTGAAATTAACCCAATTTCCGTGCAAATGACAAAATGAAAATGAAAACGGAAAACAAACTAAAAAGAAAATATAATGACTGCGACAAAAAATGAGCAGAAATTCCTTGGCAAAAGCCATCGTAATAATAAACGGCAATCAGCGAATCTTTAAGATTGCCGACGTAAAAAGATTAAAAAAAATTAAAAAAACAATTGAAGTTAGTCATTGTTTTGTGTGTTTTTGGTTTTGTCATGTGAGAAAGTCGTGCCAAATGCAGATCTTAAACCATAACCATAATGACAATTATCCATATAGCCGCCTGATGGAGCGAAATTCAAAGTTGAATTCCATTCGGCGGAGCAGCTGCCTACAAATCGCTGAGCAAATCCAGGCAATTACCACCCACTCATTACGGCTTCATCTCATTGTAATGGCATAATATTTTTAAGCTCATTTTTCTATGCATTTTCATTTTCCTAGTTTTTCTTTGCACTTTCTGTATGTCTGTCTGTTTGCCTTGAAAATGATACAAAGGGGAAGTTGAATTTAAAGCGGAAAGTGTGCCAGGCATGGCTAAAATGGAAATAATGCAAAATCTCAAGCCCTTAATCGAGTTAGTCAGAGTTTTGGTATTGGAGATGAATACCATTATTTGAAGTTTTTGCAATTTTTGCATATATTTGTCTAAAAAAAAGAAATTGCATAACTGGAAACAGGCTTTATACTTAATAGTTGAATTTTGTACATTAAAGTGAAAAATTATATTTTCCAATACTAGTATTTCAAAAGCACTTTGTTCTACCCATCTTCCTGTTTGCCTTCCTGCCTCTTGATACAAAAAAAAAAAAGAACCCCATCATTTTCCACTTCCTGTTGCAACACTTTAATTAGTTGCAGCTTCATTGTGAGCAAATGGGTTTAGTTATTTAGTCAGAAATGTTTTTGTGATCGCATTGCAGACTAAATAAAGCGAGTCGGATCTGTTGGAGATTGTGGGGATCTCGTCAGCGAAGCGTGAACTGCTATTTGACCCTTTTTCCCCATCGGCCACACCCACACACACATGCATTCCGCCCCCTTTAACATGCTGGTACATCGGTTCGGTTCTAGCGCAAAACAATTTAAATAACAACGACAACGGAGTTGGTAATGGAGACGAGCCAAGTTTCATGGCATATGTATGGCCTGGGAATTGGCCATCATCAACGCTCCGTCTCTTTCGGGCCAACAATCGCCGTCTCTTTCGTGCGTGGCAACCCTTTTTAGCACACTTGTTGCCATGGCCCCCGCTCGCCCCCCAAAATCTCCTTCAATTGCAGATTACTGGAGCATGCAATTGTTGGCTGCTTTTGCTGTTGCTGCCTATTTGAAATGCAGATTTCTTCTGCTTGTTGCGGCGCTTTTATTTCATTACATATAAATAGCACATTGACGAGCTTGGATGTGGGAGGATGGGAAGATCTACTTCTATGAAACGCACTGTCATATTAGCCAGCTCTACATCCTTTGCATTCACGTGTAAATATGTAGGTATATGTAGATGGGAATGTGCAAGATTCTTTAACTGAAGAACGGCAATTGCATTTGCAATTGACATTTTGTTGCCAACGAAGAAAACAGGAAAGTTCTAGATGCCAAGAAGACTTGGCTTTGGAATGGGGTTACACAACCCAGACTCACCCGCACTGTAAACTTATTTACCCCTCTGCAGAGATAATACATATAATTTCTACCTGCTTGTTTTCCTGTGAATTGTAACGCATTTTAATTAGTTTGTTTGGGTTCTGAACTCCACCTCATGCAAATTAGTTCGAGGCGAGAATGTGGGAGTTCAGTTCACAAGAATCCAATTATGCTTGCAAAAGTCTGGAGCCCAAGTTGAAAACTGATTACTTGAGAAGTGGATTTTTATATGCAATATACCCTTACGTAATTGCTTTTCCGTTCAGATTGCCAAGGAAATGGGCATGTTTCGCCTGCCCAAAGATATTCTTAATTAAAACCAAATGAAAATTCATTAAAAATAATTGATAAGTGATTCCGGAATTGGAATGCAGGAAGAAACCTGGGAATATTCTCATATGCATATTAGATAGAAATCCAAGAATGATACATTAATGGGAATATAAGAACATCATTCTTTCACATGGGAAAAGTATCTTAGGTTAGTCGGTTAAATTTGGCTTTAGGAAATAGTTGTTTCTTTAACATTTAAATTCCGGAAAAGTGTTAGTTGATTCATTGGGTGAAAAATAAATAGTATACAAATTATATGGTCGAGCAGCTATAATTACATATACAATATTTTAAGCAAATAGCACGAATATTGCCAATGCACACGCTTTAAGCTGTTCATTAACAATTATTTATTTCCTATTTTGGCCTTTGGGGCAACAAAACCATTTCATCTCCCCGCAAAATCTTGTTTTTGGCCGTTATGCCTATAATCAATAAATCAAAACCAAAAACGAAACAGCAAGAAAAAAAAGCGGCAAATGCATTCATTAACAAGCGTAAAATTGCACCAAATTGAGTTTTGAGCTGACCACATTTTTGGTTTTTCCCTGCAGCCATGGAAAGGGGGGCGGTTGCGGCCTGGGTGTGGGCGTGGCAGTCTGGAAAACCGCAAATGATAATTTGCATTGTGCCAATAACAACAAAGCAAACATTTGCAATCAAATTTGATGAAAACTCTATTTTTTTTGTCTATGTCTTTTCGGTAATTTGTCTTTTGGGCAGTGGGCGTGAGCGTGGGCGTGAAAAGTGGGCTAAAAGAGATTACATCATTAGTTGGTCCAAATACTGGAGGTCAGACTTCAAATGATTTATGTAGCAACATGAAGAGTAATTGTCTTTTTCGCGTTTTCTTTATTTCTATCATTTATTAATGGACTACCTGTGAAAACGAAATTTTGAAAAATTTTGTAATGTCATTTCAATGGTATTTAGTTTGAAATTTTCTTTGCTTAAATTAATAAATATGTAAAAAAAATTTAAATGTCTGATCTAGACAGTTTTGTAATTTAACTACATTTCATGGTCTAATGTTCTCATGCTTTTTAAATTTGTTTCTTCATTTTGTATATTAACTTCTATAAGTTTCCCCATTTATAATTTCGAGTTGTGGGTCAAAGTCTTTGAAAAAATGATGTTATAAAAGAAAAAGTAAACCGTGAACATAAAAAATGGGCAAAATAAAAGCAAAGTTATATGAAAACATGGTTGGCCAGAGTCAAACGGGTTATGCGCTTGACCAGCTAACTCGCTATATCCACAGCCTTAATAAATGTGGAAAATGTTAAGTATACCAGAAATTTAAAGCCATGCAGTGTGTGGAGTAATGTACAAAATAAATACAAAGGAGGCGAGTGCGAGTATTGTGTAAATAATTTTCTCTAATTAATTGTACAACTTTGGATGGTCTGGCTGGTGTTAAAGCTGCTCACCTGAGCCTTTCCGCTTTTGGTGGTTTTTATATGCGCGGGATTTCGCATTAAAAGCGAACCAGCCTGCCAGCCACTGGGTGGTTGTCCAACACTTTGACAACATTTTTCAAATTGCAATTTTCGTTTTTGCCCGGCTAATTTAACGCGCATTTTTCTGGCATTTTTCTTTAACTTATCCATATATGTATTTATTTGTGACAACATTTGCAGGATGCCAACATCTTGGCCGCACCCAGCCACCACATCCAGAGCCACATTTATGACTTGCCACAGCAAATGCAGCCACATCAGCACCACCATCACCACCACCAGCAGCAACAACAACCACAACAACAACAGCAGCAGCAGCAGCAACAACATCAACTAAATGTCGAGGCTGTCATATTGCAGAATCAGGTGGATACATTGCATTGGCAATTGAAACAGGTGAGTGAATGAGCCGGCGAAAGGCACAGCAAGAAATCCGCAACGAAACAAAAGACTCAAGACACAAACGTGACTTGTGATTTCTGTTCTCGACTGGAGGAAACTGTGTTAAGTGCCAAGTCAACCCAACAACCCCACAACAAACCCCATCTCGATCTCGATCTGCTTTGGCTGAAAACTTCTGTTGCCCTCCTTGGATCAACCTGTTTTCCTGTCTCTGGCATTTTTTATTCAAATAGTTCTCACGCTTAATTTACTCAAATCGGAATGGAAATGGAAATGTGCGAGATGTGGGGAACGATTCAGTCATCAGACATACTCGCTTGTTAGGTTTGGTTCTTTTACACTGTTATTTTTGTTAACAATTCTTTAATTCGGCATATTTAGATTCTATTGAGTCCATTTATTGCAAGAAATTGGGAATTTCTTAAAAGAATATTTTTTTTAATACCTGATACTCCAATTATATAACTTTTTATAACAACAGTTTGTATATATATTCTTGATATTTGTGTGATGTTTTACACGTGTAGCAATCGAGGCATTTCCTTTCTTCATAGTTCCTCCCCGGTGAGGGCCAAATGCCTGCCCCATCGCAATTAGGCGGCAGAATTCTTCTTGGACGCTTAATTATAGACTCCACACTGCGAGTCGGACGGACTTTTCTATACATTGCTTTGTTCTGGTCTTTGGTCAACGTGGGTCTTTCATTGTCTTTCGACCATTTCCTTTGGCCAACAGCTGCATTAATTTAATACTTCCTCACAAAAGGTTGCTAATGGAGCTGACGGGTTTCTGCCTTCTGAAAACCTCTTACTGTTAAAGTGAGAAGCGCCAGATTGAGTCTAACAATTCTGATTGGTATCTATATGGTGTGTAATAATATGTTGGCCATCAATGAAGTGACTTGGGCATTCTGAAAATTCTCAAACAGGAATCCTAGAGGTGCTCACACACAATTAATTGATTAAATCAGCTGTAAAGAATTTACAAATTATAGGCATGTTATTAAGCTTGGCGAACAAGAAGTGCAAAAAGGTAGAAGAATTCGTGGGAATCTCACAGTGAATTTTACTAAAATCTTTCTATCTCTCTTACTTATGCCAGAATATAAAACATAAATAAATCTAACATTTGAAATACATCTGAGATACATTTGTATCTGTACAGTACCATGACTAGTTTTTCCCAACTATCAGAGATTTTTCCCAATCGAAAACTAGACCAGTGCACTAAGCCGGCTTTGCTCCCAATTGACCGTAACAAACTTTGAACTCGAAAACGACGAAATGACCTTCAACGTTCACATTGGATACGCTGAGATCTGGAGTCCAACCTGGTCAGTTTCTCCCCTCCGAACACTTTCAATTCGAGGCTATTCTATGCAACGCATAATCACCCAACGGATGCCGCTGAAAGAGCGAAAATATTTACGCTTTCATTTCGATTTAATGCGCTTTTAAATGAGCCCCAATGAAGTTGACTTGGAAAGCCGGCGGTCTGCGCCTTGGAAAATTGCAAAAAGAAAACAATGCAGTGACCAGAAAAAAAAAATGAAAATAATAAGAAAAGATAAATATTTTCTGTAGCTTAGTTCGTTTCTTGTTTGGCGAACGGAAAACTGGGTTAGAAGGCAGGAAAACCGCGATGGAAAAACTTTTTGGCCATTTTAAATGAAAAGAAAAACCAAGCAGGCGTGGGTGGAACCCTGGCGAGATTGATTGATTGATTGATTGAGTAGACGATGCAGTCGATGGGAGGGAACCGCATTTAATTTATGCACCGGTGAGATCCCAGACCAAACCGACCGGTGTAGCCAGGAAATGCGTTGAATGGGAAGCTGCTGGCAGGCCAAGCGAGTCCGAATCGGAATCAAAATTCGTAGCCGAATCCTCTCAGCTCCAATTGCTCGACGACGGCTAAAACACTTTGGGCATTAATGAAATTAAACAAAGCATAACAAAATCGAAATCAAATACAGCAGCAGCAGCAGCAGTGCGCGCCGGCAACAATTTCCACATCATTTTCAAATAAATCTCAGACACACGAAAACAATTCGTAATTCGAATGAAAACCTCTGGCGAACACGCAGTAGGAAAACCTCCGAAAACGGAAAAACGT
This sequence comes from Drosophila simulans, assembly GCF_016746395.2. Taxonomy (NCBI): domain Eukaryota; kingdom Metazoa; phylum Arthropoda; class Insecta; order Diptera; family Drosophilidae; genus Drosophila; species Drosophila simulans. The sequence continues at coordinate 7,756,037 of NC_052522.2, forward strand.
CCAATGAAAAATTAGCAACAATTTCCAAGCGTTGCAATAGCAATAGCAACGACTGCATCGCCAACTTACATAATCAGCCAGACACCAACTATTTTGGCATCGTGTGAAGCCCCCCAAAAACCAGCAGATATACACATATATACATATAAACTGCATGCCCACCCGTTTTGGCCAAATTTCAAATGGCCTGGGAGGTGGGCGTGTGCCTGCCAGGTGATGGCAATCAGCAATCTTAACGCCTTTTTGAGGTCTCTGCCAATTTGGCAAGCGCCATAGACTCGAATGGCATTTGATAATTAGACAATTTGGCCCACAGAAGTTAACCAAAAGCGACATTCCCCCCAATCAAGTTGGCCAATGATGCTGATATGGCCCAAAGACCCACAGCACAATGAAGTAGAGAAATGCGCGCAGAGGAGAAGGGGCGCGATAACAAATCAAGTGAAAGTTTTTATAGGCTGATGATGATGCTGATGCTGCTGCTGCTGCTCCACAAATGTTTGCTGCCAAGAAAAAATCATTTACAATTAACATAAATAATAAATTAAAGTCATCGGTTCAAATGCATTATCAATGTGTCAAAGCAATGACCTGGCACATTGGAGCCAAGCTGTAAGACTTGGAGGGGAAATACAGACTGAGTTGGCCGGAGAAAGGTCGATTGAATGAGATTTACATGAAGATTTATGCACAACCGAGCTGAAAGCTCACTTAAAATATGGGCCATAAGTTTCTGAGGTTACATTTCAAAAAAAAAGATGCAATATCTATCTAATCTATCTTCATTATGCGTACTAAAGCTACTAGCTACTATATTACACTTTCAACCAACACCACTTTTCACCCTAAGTACTCTAAATCACCTTATAATCCTAAATTCCAGACCGAAACCAATTGCGAGATGTACCGGGCGGTTATGGAGGAGGTGGCTCGCTTCTTTGAGCGATACCAGTTGCAGCAACAGCTCCAGCAGACCCAACGCAATGGAGAGCAGATTGCCCGCTCCAAGAGTCTGCATCATGTCCATGGAGTGGGCAACAGCTCCCTGCAGAGCGATGCCCGGGATGATGACGCCTCCAGTGGCGGATCCGCTTCATATCTACGCGCCCGGAGCAGCACCAATTTGATGTTGAATAAATCAATGCATGCCATGGATGAGGAGCACAATTACGAGACGATTGCACCAGCTGGAAGCTATAATGCCTTCAAGGACTTCACATGGTAAGGGGAGATCAATAGCAGTGCTAATAATTTTCAAACAATTAATAACGAAATGTTTTTTCTCCGCCAAAGGCGTCGATCCCCGAAGAAGTCTGGAGGCAGTGGCGGTTGCAAGTCGCGTCTATCGGCTCCGGAGGCAGCCGAGGAAAAGCTAAATCAGGAGGCCTTTCGTTTGGCCAGAACCATAAGGAACCTTTTGCACACCTCGGAACAGCAACCAGATCTCACGCAGCCGCGCCACTCGCTCGCTTCCATTTCATCGCTGCCCTCGGGAAATCACCGTCTATGCAAGGGAAAAACCAGTTCGGTGATGACACTACTGACGCCACCATTGCACAATTCCACCAGTATCATGAGTGCCACACTGGAGACTCCGTCACCGGGCGGGAAATCAAATGCGGAACTCATCTTTCTGCGGGCCAACAACATGCGCGACTCGAGGCTATCGTTGCGCAGCTCCACCGACAGTTCGGTGCATTCCACCATCTCCTCGACGGCATCCTCCTCCTCGAAAGTGGAAACGGATGAGGAGACGCAGACACAGACCACCGCCAGCAACACAGCCATCAGCAATAACAATAACAAACCCACCAGCAATAAACAGAGCGGTTCCAGTACCGAGGATGAGAGTGGCTTCAGTTCGATTAGCTCCTTTCACGATGTCGGCTTGCCCCTGAGTTCCACCTTGATGAATGGAAACCAGCGACGCCTGTCCATGTCCTCGGACAGCAGGAACTCCACACTAAAGTCGGGAATAAATATGTTGGGGCTGCCCATGCAAAACCAGACTCAAGTTCAAGTACAGGTTCAAGCTCAGATATCCACCGCTCCATCGCCCTCGAAAACCTACCGCAATGCGAATCGCTACCAGCGCTTCTCCACTTTGTCCAACGAGGATGCAGCCGCTGTTTTATGGGTCTAGACGGGGGCATGAATCACTTTCAAAAGCAGCCTTGATTTAATTTATTAACGTATTTCTAAAAAATTTGAGAATCTTTTCAAATATGGTTACGAAAACCGTGCTTTTTTTATTTTTTGTACGCCCCGTAGCTGTTTCGATTTGTTTTCTCTAGTGCCTCCGCTTAGTGTTTAATTGACCATTGGAATAGAGTGCATACATTTTCATTTTGTATGTTATTATTTTTTTTAAGTACCAAGCGCGCATTTCTATGTTAACAATATGTAAATTGATTTGTCTTAAGTTTTGCAGTATTTATAAATGAATAAAAATAATTTATATTAAAAAAAACACCAGCATAGTATACACACTTCCAGGTGTCATTGTCATTTCATTTCCTTCTTTTCTACAGGTTTTGTTTAGGTCTAAAAAAATGTGCTAAAGTATTTTTGGTTAATAGTAAGCAATTCCCACTCGAATCGCGACAAAATTTGTGGAGAACACAGCCGTCAGCATTAAATTAAGGTTACCTCTTCGTATCGAGAAAAAAAACAAACCAACCAACAACATGGCCAGTGCACAAGTGCAAAGTCTTGATATAATTAAGCAGCAGGATCAGCAACATCAGCTGGACAATATCAATAAGCATCATCATCATCACCACGAAGGTGTTCCACTGGAGTGCAACAGCCCAAAACCTATCGATGAAGAGATATACCAAGTCGAGTACAAGCATCCTTTGGAGCATGTGTGGACCCTGTGGTATTTGGAATACAATCGCTCCAAGCACTGGAAGGACATGCTGAACGAGATTACCGAGATTGATAGTGTGGAGACCTTCTGGAGCTTGTACCATACCATCAAGAGCCCAGCCGAGCTGAAGAGTGGATGCGATTACGCCGTGTTCAAGAAGGGCATAAAGTACGAATAAATCATTGTTCGTTGTGAGATGCTAACTTAAATCCTCTACTCCCAAAGACCCATGTGGGAGGATGAAGCCAACATCAAGGGTGGTCGCTGGCTGGTCACCGTGAATAAGAGTGCCAAGGCGGAATTGGATAAAATTTGGCTGGACATTCTTCTGCTTATGGTAGGCCAAAATTTTGAATACTCCGACGAGATCTGCGGAGCTGTCGTCAATATACGTAGCATGAGCAACAAAATCTGTAAGTTTATCAAAAGATCTCCACATTGATAAAAGATGTATCTATTACAGCGGTTTGGACTGCCAACGGGAGTAACGAAATGGCCATTCTGGAGATCGGACAGAAGCTGAAGACACTCCTTCATATGCAATCGCGTAATTTGCAGTACCAACTTCATTCGGATGCAATGTGCCAATTCAATTCGGGCGTCAAATCGGTTTATACACTCTGAAGGTGATTGTTTAGGTCCTCTACGTTAGTATATTTTTATTTTTGTACACCAGATTCGTAAGTGTGGAAGATAAGATTGGCTTAGTGTATATGAATATTTACTTGGAATTGCCCCTACAAAATTGTTCTGGAGACTAAATTAAAAATCTAATTTTCTATCCGCAACAATGGCATCTTTTGGGGTGAGGTTGAGGTATCTGTGAAAGTTTGTGCAATTCGTTGCCTACTTTGCAGCTTCAAAGCTAAGAATTAAAAATGCTTTGATTTAAAAATGTTTTCCTTTAATCATGGTTCATATATTAACTTAAACATCTTCATGCTTTGAATGCCTTACGACTTAGGGTCGTAATTGCCTACTCAAGCAAAATCGTTGAGTTATAATCAATATGGTAAGGTAGGGTTTTTAAAAAATTTACTCAGTAAACATTCACAGCTTGTTGCGGTGTGGCGATCATCCGACCGAAACCCATTCGAATCGATCGTTCGGTGCGTGCGTGAATTCGATCCCTAGTCACTGCAATGAGTAGTTGGTTACATTTAGCGACGCGACACAATTATTCGGGCACGGGTACACATAAGGAGAACTATTTACAAGTTAATCATGATCAATCGACAGCTCCGGCAAACGCTTCAACATTTCCGAGCCTTCCTATCGACATGTGCAACTTAACAATACATTTTAAAATCTAAACAATATTGGACGCTTGATAATTTGTTTCTGGTTGTGTTGTGAGATTTCGAATTCGAAGCTTGTTTATGCACTCGGACATGGGCGACCAATGCCCAGGGAATAGCACTGCAAGCGAGTCTCTCTCCAAAGAGACTTCCAAAATGGAATACACAAATTGACTGTGGAATCATCATCATCAGCTCTAAATGCGGCCAACAACGGCCTTGTTTTTCCGCGTGGGTTGCACCGAAAGTGGCGGCACCACTAGCATCTCGGATTGTGTTGACGGGGAACTGCTTCGCATGCTTGCACAGTCCTCATCATCAACCTCCTACAAAAATATAATTATACATCAGTTTTTGTTCACTTCGATGCTGTAGTTGTACACACATTTATATTCGTGCAGCTGGCCAAACGCATCTGGGCCAATTGAGAGGCAGGTGTTAGAGAGTTGGTGCTGCCAAACGGCGAAGTCATCATCGTGGATACGGCCCGTTTCAGTTTGTTGGGCGTCTTGTTGAAGGAGAAAGCACGACCCACCTAAAAGAACGAAAATTAGTATAAGAAAAGTTTTATGGTAAAAACATTTTAAGGACCCACCTTGAGTCGCGTTTTGGCTGCCAGTTTAAAGGCTTTGCTGAGCGTGCTGACATTCACATCGCTTATGTCCACCTCCAGTTCCTGGGAGGTACGACAAATCAAAAGTTTGTCCTGCACAACAATAATAAAAACATAAATTCCAGAATATTAAACTGTGTATGCAAACACTTACCGCATCAGTACGGCAGGTGTGGGCTGCAATCTGGTTGCACAATTTCTTTACATAGACCGACTTATCCGTCTCCTCATCACTGATCGTAAACGTATAGAGCTTCTCCTTATCGCCCCGCAAGAGCAAACCAAAAGCTCTTGGACTATCCGAGATGTCAATCACTAGCCGGATCGTATTCAGGGATATCAGTTTGAGATGCTTATGCGTCTTGGCCGTGCTTGGCGACTTTGCAGTGTTGAATCCTTTAGAACGCCGCTTGCACAGCTCAATGGAATCGGAGAACAGGTACAGGACCAGGCTATCACCACGACCGCTCAGCGAGTCGGAGAGCTCGTTCACCTCACACTTTAGGATAAAGCTGCGGTTGGAACTCACTAAATGCGCCGGACACCCTTCGATATCGTTGAATATATCGAAGATGGCCATGCGCGATTCTGTCCTCCTTTTGTCCTCGTTGATATGCAGTGTCACCTGCTTGATGGCTTTCAGAGCCTCCTCCAAACGTCCGTGATCTGCATTGCCACTAGTCGTATGTTTTAGGATATCATTTAGCAACAGACTGATACTGGGCAATCGCTGAACCGGACGGATCATCAGATCCTGTAGACCTTGGCGTCCGCACTCCGGTTTCGTTTGATTAATCTTCAGAAAGGCGTGGAAACGCGGATATTCCCGATCGCAGTACTGCAGTTGCTCCTTCATCTGCTCGAAGAAGTTGACGTATGGTGGATACGCCTTTATCAGCTCGTCGCGATGTTGAATGATTATGTCTCCAATAAGACAATCCTCCCGCCAGTTAGCATGCAACTTCCGCAGATGCTCCAGCATGCTTTGGTGTACCTCGTGGATAGGCAGGAAGTTGCCAAAGATCGTCTTGATCTCCGACTTATTGAGCAGCGGATCATTGGTTTCGGCCAACTCTTCCAACTTGTTTTTAAAAAGCTGAAAACGAGTAGAACAAATAAATAAAACTGATATAGGTAGCAAGTTACAAGTTACTCAACCTACATTCAGTATGGTGTCCAATATGCCCACGTAGTTGGACTCTGTGGTATAAAAGTCCATAAAGTGATTAAAGCGCATCGATTTCTTGGCTGGAGTGGCATCACTCGCCTCCGGCTCGGCATGCAGCAGCTTATCCGACTCCAGTTTATCCGGACTGGTGGTGCAGTCGAACAAACTATTTGATACGGACAGTAGACCGGCATCCGAAACGGAGGAGCGTCGTTTTCCGGAACCCAACGGAGTACCCTCCAGCTGGATGCGTTGCGAAAAACGCTTGCGTTTCCTCTTGTTAAAGCTAATGGGTAAGGAATCCCGACGATCTGTGTTCGGTGTATTCGTGATGCTATCCAAATACTAAAGTAAGATCAAAAATAATTCAATGTTAGTGTCAGCTGGTAAACAATTTAATAGTGATCTACTTACGTCGCCAAACAGATAGTCCATCTCATTGGCATAGCCATTCTGTATGGTATACCAGAACCAGTCTGATTTCAGGATATGCGTGTGATTATTCTTCGGCTCCGGCTTTGTCAAAGTCGTGTGCTCGTCAACCACCTGAACGGAAGAGAACATGGCAAATTAATATCCGTGATCCATCGTTTAGTGTGTGTAAAAGAGATGCGGAATGTGCTAGATCGCAAAAAATGTTTTGTTTGCTGGCTAATTTAGATTATACGAAACGGAGTCAATCAAGCGTCTATATAGATGGTATATAGATAGATATAGCTCGGCACAGCAGCAGCAAGCACAATAAATTTTGAACACATTCATCAAATGCAAAAAGGCCAAACAAAACATTTTTATTTAGTGCACATTTTTGGCAGCACTTTGAAACGGCAAAGATCTTGGCGAACGAGACGAGGCAAAAGTGTGAAGCTACGGAACATTAATGCAAATTGCTCTGCCCCGAGAACGAGTAACATTTGTGTAAATATTTGTTAGTCCATCAAGAAAATAATAATAATTCACCCAAATGCGAAGGAATCGCTCGTGCTAGACGGTTAAAGGTTTGCTCGATTTTATTCTCCTCTCCATTTATTGTTTCAATTTGTTTATCTACGCTGTTTTCTAGTTGGCATTTTTAACATTTATTCAAGCTGAACGAAAGTCTATAACCAGTGTGTGTGGGGTGTGTGTTTTGTGTGTGGCAAATAAATGCTATTCAAATACTTATTGTGCTGCTTTGTTTGGTTGTGTTTCTACTTCTTTGTATTTTGTGCGCTGGCCAGAAAAAAAAAAAATTGAGTAGACCATAGGAAACCAAAGTTATTTACAGAAGAAATTCCAGACACCGCACCAAATTAGATGTTATATGAGTTGTGACTTAAGCTACGGCATAACCATTAAATAACAATTAACAAAACATTTGGGATGGAAGGAGGCTGGATAATGGATGGCGGGAGGTTTGAGGGAAATCGCTTCGCACAGCAACTGAAAAAATGTTAAAAATGCTCGAACATATTTAATTCAACACAATAGAAACATGGAAGAGAGTGGATCAGATGATTAAAATACATCACAAAATCATATGAAATGATGAAAATCACAACACAAAAGCTAAAAAAATGTGTATAAAATGTTTGTTTATAAATGTTTAATGTTTGATTGTTTAAGGATGCCTCCCGCTTTTTAAATTTTCTCCCACTTTAAATATTTTGCCGTTCCAAAGCGTGTCCTTTAATTTGAAAAGATTATTCGAAGAAAACACTTGAGAATTTGAAAAGTACCATTGCCATGGGTTCTTCTATGGGCGCGGGGCTGTGACGCCTCGTTGTCGACTCTTCGGGAGACTTAATTACTTGCACCGAGCTATGTACAGCGATCGAAGTCGATAGTATGGGAGATGACGATGATGATGATGATTGCATTGCAGGCGTGACGGCAGCAGCACAGAAAGCGAATGTGTGGGTGGAGGCATCGTTGACATCCAAAGTGGCGGTGCAATTCGTATTCGGATTAGGATTCGGGGTGGGTGTGGATGGGTTAGTAAGGGTCAATGCGGAAACAACACCGGAGACGGGGCCGAAGAGTCGCTTGGCTGTTTTGGGCGTGGCCGTAGATCTGAGCTTGGGTGCTTTTGGCGTCTTGAAGCCACTGTCCAATAGGGTGGTACATTCCGGAGTGCCCTCGACACCTCTGTCATGCCTACGACTGCTGCTTCTTGTGATCCTGCCGCAAAAGCTGCGCAGCTTCTCCTTGACTGGCTTTCTGATGGAGTCATTTAGGGTTAAATTTATTGAGGAGGCTAGTGAGCAAATTGAATTATCGGCTGCCTCGCTTCCAATGAAACTGGATGCGTCCGCCACTGAACTCCTGCGCGGCCGTAAAGTTTTCATCAATGGTTCGGCAACAAAGCTAACAGATCGCCGAAGAGTCCTCGAAATTGATCCTGTGCGTATGAGTTTGGGTTTTTTCGTGCTCGCCGGCAGGGCAAAGGAATCCACTGACATCAGGGACACATTGTCGAAGCTTTCCCTCTTGCGCTTTAGATCATTCTCCGAAGGCGGCAGATCATCTGTCTCTAAGTCACACTCGTCAATAGCTTTTAAAATGGGTGAAATGTTCTGGGTGGTGCCCTCGAAGTCCAAAGCAATGCCATCCATTTCGGGTGAGCTAAGAGGCGTGGCAGCCTTTAAGCTAGTTCTTATTTTACTAGTCTTTGGCGTGCTGGCTTGCACATCCTCCTCAACTTCCTGTTCTTTTAGAACCTCCTCGACCTTGGGTTTCTGCTCCTCCTCCTGGTCTTCTTCATCTGATTCAGGCAATTGGTCCTCTCCGTGGTTTATAATATCGGCCGCCTCCACAAACAGGCGTTCGTCAAAGTGAATGTCGTCTTCGTCTTCAATGCCTTGATTCTCTTTTTGCTCCTGGTCAATGTCCAATCTCATTCCATTGTCCGTTTCGGCGTGTGAGTAATCCATCTTTTTGATTTCCGCCTGCTCAGCCTTTCGCTGCTCTTCTTCCCCCGCCTGCGATGCACTACTACTGCCTGGGATTTGGGATTCGGGTGGGTTAATTAGGGTGCTTGGGTTAGTATCTGTGCTAGTGCTAGTGCTTGTAAATACTGCGCCCGTATTGGGCATCACCTGGAAGACACACGGATTAGGATTTTGTGGGTGAGAAAATTAGCTGTTCGAAACAGCAAAAAAGCATGTACAATAAATAAATCCAGCATGCAAATTACAAATTCCAAACTACCCAAAAAGCTTGCATTTAGGCATTAAGTATTGAAAGGGCAGACTCACGACATGCGAGCACTCCGGATCATCGAGCTCGGCACAAACGCCTCCGTTTTCTAAAAGTACATCCACCATATGCTGATGCTCCTCCACAGGGAATCCAAAGAAGCAAATCTTTTGACCCTCGAATGCCTTCAGGCGATGCGTCTTGGTGAAGTTCTCTTGCGTGGCATCGAACTCCAGCGAATTACGATCCGCCCAAGCGGCAAACACCCAAGCAGGACGAACCACGGTCAACCGAAAGGTTTTGGCGTACCTAAAAAAGAAAAGGACGCCAAGTTTTAAAACCTTTTGCCTATGGTTTCATTGAATTAAGAACTCACTGGTACTTTTCGCCGCCACTGTGGTTGCAAATCAAATGCGTGGTCTTCGTGTTCAGATCCTTTTTAATGCAGCCACCCATCGAGTGAATGAGATTAACCAGCTTCGTCTGCAAAAAAAAAAATAATAATAATTCCAATATAAGTTACGAAAGAACACTCCCAAATGGAGGCAGCCACCACTCACCAGCTCATCCTTCTTGCGTATGCCCGTAAAACAAGTGACCACGCCGCGCATCGCGTAATTGTAAATGGGCCGCGAGTTCTGGCCCAGTGTCTGTTTCATCTCGGCCGCGTACTTCAAAGCCGGCGGTCCCAGAATGCTGCAAGTGATATAAAGGGAGAGGCAATTAAATATTTATGTGGCACACTTTTGAGTTATGCAAGGCAATCTGGTTTTTATGCCCCAATTGACCTTGGTAGTTGCACTTGCAGTTGCATTGGCAGTTGCCATAATTCAATTCGAATCGGTTGCGCATCGGTATCTTCCTTGCCCGATTGCATTCCGGACACAAAAATGTAAAAGAATGTGATTGTTCGGCGCTTTTCGCCTTACTGAACTTTGACTGAAGAGCCATCCGATCATACTAAGGGCTCTTTTGTTTACCAAACCGGACATCGGCAGCTGTTGTACAGTCAGCAAGTCAGTCTGCCCGCCCATCCTCAACCCATTCCGCATCCCAACTGGCACAAAGCCGGAAGTTCTTATAAACAAATCAATCGAGCGGAAGCTGACATGTCGAGCATTGTTTAAATGCACCAAGTGGGCGTAGGGGGATGTATTTATGATACATTAAATGTGTGTACACTTATTCATTTATGTGGCTCATGAAGGCGTAATTATAATTATGACTGGGGGAAGAATCGAAACAAATTTGCGGTTCGTGCATTGAGTAATGCTTTTGATTTTGGGTAGAATTTATGAATGATTCTTCGAATTTGCATCTCTGGGGAGAGATATGCTTGGATAATACTCAAACCCGCTAAAGATTTAAACATTTAAAACATTTGAATGGGGCATTCTATTATTAGCAACAAATTAATTTTATGTCGATTTCAGTATTTTTCGTTTTTTTTTGCAAATTCCAAAGATTTATTTATTTATTTATAGGTATTATCCTTTATTTTGTTTTAATTTGTACACTTGATTTGTCATAGTTCTTTAGAAATGTAGCATTAACTTTGATATCATGATGTTATCACAATAAGTTTCACACTTACAGTTTCCATCTTCCTTTTGCAGTTTTCTCCCCTGACTCCATTTTCACTTGATCTTTCACTTTCTTAGACTTTTCTCAGGTTAACTTCCTGTTTTTAGATCCACTTTCACTTCGTCTATTTTATCGAGCCTGCTATCATATCAGTTTTCACTTGCATTTACACATTTCACCCACATTTCTGGCTGTTAGGTTCAGTTAACCTTACCAACAAAGGCAGATTTTCATTTCCATATGCTCAAATATTTGTCGCGGGCAAACGGAACGATTTTGCCTGATTCAGAGCACCAGAACGAGAGTATGAATAGGTTGAGACATCTAGCCGGAGGAGCCGCGAGCGACAAGAGTTTATGATTCTATCCGGGCAACTAAACAAACACAACTGCCAGCCTCGTTGCTTGGGAAAATTATTGAATAAACGATGGGACCGCGGCGAGCGAATGGAGAATGGAAATAGAAAATGCCTGACATGCCAGGCGGTCCACCCTCTTGGCTCCTGTTCCGCTTTTCCCCAGGTTTTCCCCCACTTTGCAGCTTGTTCTCTCCTCATCACTTAATGTGGCACATAAGTGGCAAATGCTATACAGGCGTGATATTTTCCTATATTTCTTCTATAAGAACTGCAAACATCACTCTCAATGCGAGAATGTGCGATCTACACAGAAAGATATTTTAATCGATACTATAATAAGCCTCTTTTAATGTCAGAATATAAAACGAGAATTTATAATTATCTCTAACAACATCTTTAGCGCATTTTAGCCACTATTTTATTTCATATCCATATTCTTATTATCTACAAAATTTACCTTATTTTTCTGTGTGTAGTAAGGAAAATAGAGGCGACAGTAAACAAAGAAATCAAGCGAGACAGGTGAAATGCAAAGAGAGTTGAGTCAAGCAAATATTTAAGCAGCAGGCATCAAAGAAATGAAATTCCAAAGAACAATTCAATTTTTCGCATTGGGATCCAACAAGGAAAACCCAGGAAAATTCAGATGCTTAGTCAAAGCATAAAAATGCGCCGCGCGTGCTCGACACAACAATATTCATATGAGATGAATGCGATGGATGATCGGATTGAAGTGAATCGGGGGATCTGGGGGATCTGGGGGTTTTGGCCTCGGCAATGGATGACCTGCCATCTCCGGGTAGTGGCGATTCTTTTGTAAAGTGCGCCGATCTTTGACTGAACACGGGGCACTCGAACTTTGCGAGGGTCAAAACTATAGAACAGTCAATGACATGTCGTTCGCGAGCTCTTTTTCTCGTGCTGTCTCAATTAAATTGCCATATCAAAACTTATAAATTATATACTCGCTCGCAGATATACAATAAATATTTAAATATATGTAAACACTCCAGAGCGCAGAGTACATAAATGCCTCAATAAAAGCCATCAATTTGGATCTTTTTTCGCGATTTGTTATATTTTTTTATGGCAGAGAATTTCCGTTTTTTCCCAAACGCTGCTTTCAACACTTTCGACTTGATTTGACATCGCTCGATCTGAAAATACACGAATTCCTATAGATTCTTGGCGCCAAGAGATTGTCGCAATGCCTCCACCTCCTCAAAATTTATTCAGATGAAACTTGGCCAATGGCACCAGAGATTTTGCTTCCCAAGAGAAGTCAAAGAAAAAAAAAAATATTAAAACGATTCATTTTCAATTTCTTTAGAAGAAATACTATTTGAAATTGTCATGCCAGCGTTTTATTTGTTTTCATTTTTGAAATTAATTTCATTCGCAGTTCGCTGCGTCCCCAAAATAGGCAATGAATTGCTCCGAGACTTCCCCCATTATGCGAATGTATCGTTCCTATGATTCAGAATATATATACCCACTCATATTGGCCATGCTGTGGGAACACCGATTAACAAGATCTTTGTGGCATCATTTTGGGCGAGGTTAAGTGGCCGTTAAAGTGCCCTGGTCATTCATTTCACTTATCTGCGATTCCCGAGAAATGCTCATTAATATTCCTCTGTTTCCCTATGAATTTTGTGCATTTTTAATCAGAACTACATTAGTGCAACGAAAGTAGAGCTAATTACAATTTAATTGTAACTCGAAAAAATAAAATATATATTTGATGATCCATGACCGTAAACAGGATAATCCTATATTCATTTTAATAAATATTTTAGGCTAAACTAAGATAACAACTTTGTCAAAACAATCCAAAGCCTTTGATGGATTATATAAACTTTAATGATCAACTTAAATACAGGTGCATTTAATAGTCACGATTTATTCATATCAGTTGACAAAAACAAACTGACAAAGTGCATATTTATTTAAAAAATAAACAACCAGCGCTGCAAATAAACTTTCTACGTAGTTTTCCGGATGATAAACAAATTCCATATTTAATACCAGTTTATGTTTTTCTATAGGCTAAGACCAATTAAATTTATAGATGGAATACTACAATAAAAAAATGTGAAACATGAAATATAATTAGCCCAGAGGAAAAACAACTTATGCGCACCTTAGCTTTGTTTTATTTTCCGCTCATTTGGCGAGCAGAAAAAAAAAAGTGATGAAAACCAAATACAAATTGCAATAACAAAAAGAACCGAAACATGAATGAAAATCTATGAGATAAATAATAATAATTCTTAATGGGAGGAATACAAAGCCACTTTTTGGCTCTTTTTTCCCCGTTTCGCATTTTCTTTGCCGTTTCCTTACAAGCAGAGCGTGTGTTGGGAAAACATGAAACGGAAAACAGACGCCCACCGACCCCTCGAATTCATAACAACGTTAACGCACTAGGTGACCTCCAAAAAAGAGCTCGTAAATAAACGCTAACCAAAGTATGGCAAACTTATGGTTAATCACTCACTTAATGAGACAGGGCAAAGGTGGGTCCCCAAAAATAAAAATATTAAATCAATGGGTATGATTTTGAATCAAAAAGCGTGTATGTTATTCGAGGCTATTACTACGCAGCAGGCAAATTAATCAAGCGTGCAAAAAATCAAGAAACCAACCAAACCAAACCGGACCAAATAAAATACATATATCTATATGGAGCAAAAGAACAAACATTTGCGCAAGTTTCAAATTTGACAACAATTTGTAGAAAGCGAAAAGTGATTGCAAGCTGACGCCGGCAAGTCGAATAAATATATACCCTTTCTGGTCATAATATCTATATTATATATTGAAGGGGAATTCCCTAAAACTCTTTAGAAAATCCCAAAGGGACTCCAACTAATTTTTGGTTTACAATCAGTTGATCAACTAATAAACATAATTTTATATTATACAAACAAAATAGCGCAGGTGTGCACATTTGCAATTGAAAATGCATTAAAGGCCATTGCTGAAAGATACTATTTCAAATGAGTTTATGGGCAATCGTAACTTTCTTTCCATGAAATCCATACGAAAGTGTAAACAAATCGAAATGTTTTATGGCGAACTACACTGTTTACGCAATTTAAATACCCCGAGGAAGGGTATGGAATCGGAAGGAAGCGGGCAGAGGAGCCGTATGGTATATCTGGCGCATGGCTGACGCTGTCAATCTTGGAACTGGTGGCCAACGAGTGGATCCACATTGGGGCTCGTGGAGCGGAGGTAGGCAGTATACCCATGCGTGTGTCTCGATTTCAAACTCAATTTGCTGCGGCTCAGCATGGCGATGTGATAATGGCTCTCGACAGGGCAGGCATCCTCTTCATAGCCAGAAAGAAAAGTGGCAAGGAGAAGGATGTGGGGGCGGACAGCTGGACACATGTGACAGATTTGGTCTAAATTAAGCAGCCTTATTGTTCCTCAGCTTCTGGCCGAGTTATTATTAGTCCCAGTGACTAGTTGTAGTCGTACTCACCATTCCTTTTGCTTGTGTATCGCCTCGAAGCTGGCACCCTCGAAGTCGTCCAGCACGTAGAACGTTCGCCAGTCCGACGACTCGCCGAGGATGTCCAGACCCGTGTCCGACGTAACGATGGGCAGGCCAAAGGATTCGGCTGCCTGCAGCGTGTCCGCGTCCTGGCCAACGCCTCCCACCAGGCAGATGCGCGTGGGCAGCGTTGTTATGGACATCTCTGGATGGTGCGAAATGAATGGGGATAAGTCATTAGAAAATCAGAAACATGCATTCTTTGCCCACTGAAAAATCAGAAATGGCCAATGGCATGGGGTTAAGTGCATGTCAGACGTAAATCAAGTCAATAAATGCCGCTCAAATAGTGATTTTTCCATTAAATCTTATATTATATATTTAAATTTAAATACTCTAGACTAACACACAATAAAAACCATTGCGAAAATTTAACATACATTTTTCTTTGGCCAAAATACAGTATTTTTCCGTCTGCAATTTAATTACTTAAAATATTTGTGATTTATGAATGTTTCCCAACAAAATCAATTTTAACAAACTGTTAACAAAATAAATATAATTAATTACAGTTCGATATCCGTGTGACCCTTCAACAACCCATACACTACTTTCAACTCGCTTCTGTTTACAGGCGACTGGAGAAAAGATTTTGTTTGATTAATGGCTATTTTGTGGATTTGTTTGTTTATGCAATTGAGTGTGCTGTGAAAGGGGGGGAGGGGGTTATAAGATCGAGGGAAAACTGTGCAAAATAAAACAAAGAAATGCGAGGAAACAGAGCAGAGCGACTAACCAAAATAGAACCCCTTGAGGATGTATAGTACACAGTGTACAGATCGAAGATGAAGAATGGAGGATGGCGGATGGCGGATGGCGGATGGGGGCCTGGTCAGCAGAAGCCGCAGCATTAAGCTGCCAAATTGCGAGCTGTTGACAACAATTTTAATTGTGCCGATTTCTTAGCCGCCGAAATGAAGCGACCTTCGTTATTGCCATAGTTTTTGACAGGCAGCGAAAGTAGAGTATGCGAAATGAGTGGGAATGGACTAGGGAATGGGGAATGTTTTCAAGTGCAAATCATTTACCCCCAATCGACATGGACACAACACATGGAGCAAGTGGAGACCACTGACGGCGGTCGGCTTTGTTGCATTAATTTTATCCAGAATTGTGCAGCTGTAACCGATGCCAATTGCATCTATATACATTTGTATCTGTATCTGGCGAGACATTCGCCACTTGTGCAATTGAACAAAGTCCAGGAAAATGCTGAGGAAGAACTACAGTTCGTGTCGTATTCTCATCTCTGACGTCTCGGAATTTTCAAATAGATATTCCAGATATGCATTCCCAAAAACAAGCGATAAACAATGCAATTTACCTAATGGAAATCGTGGGGATTTATGGACTAACAAAATGTTTATAAGGTAGGAATATCACTGGAATGTGGAATCCAATAAAACCATGGATACGGAATGTGCTCCATGGGAATGCAGAATTTGTAGAAGATTGATATGGTTATTAAAACGCATGAATGTCCACATTATTAAATGTTGAAAATTTTTTGATTTATTCACTTTGAGAGTCTATTAGCGATAAAAAGTCATATATGCTTATTCTGCGAATAATTTTTATGTGATTTTTATTAATGATGCATTCTAAGCTATTAAACGAAACATTTTGTAATGTTTAATGCGCCTTATTATTTCCACGAATTGCTTGACTGGCATTTAAATCAATATCACCCTAACACGACATCAAATGCTTTCCTCGGAAAGTGATATATTTATTTATGAAATACATAGTTATTTTTACTGTTCCTGCACCTTTCCCAGGTGTTTTTCGATGTCTGGCTGGATGGATGGATGATTCACGAAAGACTTTACCCTACTTAAGTTTCCCTCTGGCGAATATGTTGCTCTGGCTTTTGCGCATATTCAACCCTTGGAAACGAGTACCTGAAGGGGTTTAACTGGGAATCTTGAAATACCTGTGAAATCCTCGTACACCTGACACAAGGCGGCCTGTCGGAGCTTCGCCTGCTTGAGCTCCTCGTCGGCGGCATATGTGAAATAGGAGGCGGATTGTCGCTGAACCGTGACCACTTTGTTGCTCTTTTTGCCCAAATGGCTGCCAAAGTTGAACTGCACCAGCGGTAAATGTAACATTTTGCTCGAGGATCCTCGAGGATCGGGCTCTAAAACATAACTAAATGCAAGACGAGCTCAGGCTGAGGGAAACCCTGAAATCCCATTTTGCATGACCACAGGTGGTAGCTTCTTCGGCTCAAAGAAGAAGAAGAAGAAGGTATGTAAGTGAGGTCAGGAGAAAAAGGTAAACGCAAAATGGTAAGCAAAATTTCCGACTGTGAGAAAGTGCTGGTGGTCACAGGTGGCGGCCACCATTTTTCGCCATTCGGGAATTTCCTTCCTTTTTGCCCGTACAAAATCCGCTGTTGTTATTTATTTTCTGCTTTTCCTCGCTGGCTGCCTGCCAGGGAAACGATGAAAAACTAATTGAGTGGCATCTGAGAAATGAAAAGCCATCGGAAGAAGAGGGCTGTGTGTGTGGGTTTTTGGGCATTTAGCCACGCAGCGAAAAATGTCCTATGCGAAATCATGGTTAACTCAAAATGACAATAGACGATTTTTATTGAATTTTTAGTTTCTATTGCTTTTGACCTAGACCTAAAAGCATTTTTAAGTGACAATAAAATCGAATAAAAAATATTTTATGCAAAAAATCGTGTTTTAAACCAAAGACGTTTGGTAATTTTGCAATAATACTTGGAAATTACTTTGAATATCTAATAACATCATTTTTGCAAATTGATAATATGCAAGTTTAAATTATGCAAAAAATCAACTAATTTCTCGCTGTGTAGCGGATTTTGTCAAACAGCAGAGCAGAGTCATCAAAGAAAAATCTTGTAATAAAATTACGTATGTATCCCGCGGAAGCCTTGACGTAGGCGAAGAGCAGATTCCGAAGGTCTGCGTGCCATGTAAAATGCCATTAGCATTGAGGGACGGAAAACACGGACTACAGGCTATATAGTCATAGTTGTATGGGCATGTGCGGCCTGTCAACATGTGTAAATGGAATACGAGGTAAGCGGCCAGCGGGGTAGGCAAATCACCCGGAAAGCAAGGATCAAGGATCCTGTGCAACAAGAGCAGGAAGAAGAAGGAGCGAAGAAGAGCTTGTCGAGCAGGATAAGATCTTCTCCTTACCTGGCGGCAAGTATTAGAGCAGAGCAGACAGAATAAGTACACAAAGATATCATGTGGAGTTGATTCCAAAAGTATCTATGTACATCTAAAGGCTAAATAACATCAAAGGCGAATTGATTTTATAACCTAACCAAATTATAAACTTTTAATTGATATATGCTTTATTTGCGCCTCAAATTCGGACACAATATACATTAAATGATAATTTTATTTGTTTATGCCGCGCGCTGGAAAAATTCCTGCCGTACAACATATTTACACGTATTTTTTAAGGCAATAACCTTTGAAATTGTGTGGTATTTGCAGTTACACGTTCTCGTTGCGGAAATCGTAGGCTTATGGAAAGTACACCAATATTAAAGGCCTAAAAACAAATTTGTTTTTAGTTAAATATTAATGTTTAAAATGTAATGAGAACTTCATAGCAGAGATTTCTCTATGCCACCAATACCTTAATATATATTTTTTTAATTGTTTACTTTCTTTTAAGATTGCATAATTTCTTGACTACTTTTATAGCTACAACTTCTTGGCTAAAAAAAAGGTTGAATTCGCATCACTGATAACAGGAACTGATCGCTTAAATTGTTGTTGCTTGTCCTTTCTTTTTACTCTCACAACAGTTAGGGCGCCTCTGTTGTTGTTCTTGCTGTTGGTACAATGTCGCCGAAGAGAGGGAGAGTGAGGGGAAACGATGATGAAGAGAGGGAGGCATTTCGCATTTATGCGATAAATATTTTCTACATCGAAATAAATTCAGAAAATAAGATTAAAATATCTGCGACACGATGCCGTTGCTTTTTTAGTCACACAAATACACACAAAGATGTACTTATAGTCGTTTTTATTTTATTTTTTGCATTTGCTGGCAGCGACATTTTTTATGAGGATCTTTTGGCCCCGAATGTGGTTTTACCCCGCCCCGCCCCCTTTGGACCGATACTTCTGTGTTTGTATTTTTTTTCTTCTTGGGCGACATTGAAAAATGAAAAATTCCCTGGCCATTTGGAGCTGCCACGCCCCGCGGCAGCCTCCGCCGCCCTCTTTCGGTACTCACCGCACTTCGATTGCTCTTCAATGGTCTCCATTTCCATGGATCTTCTGCAGTTACTTTTTTAAGGCGAACAACTCGTGGAACATACACAAAAACACACACCAACAGAACTCGAAACACAATAAAACGAACGCACAAGGAGACAAATAATTCGTTTGTACTCGATTCGTTTACTTTCATTAACTGGACGCTGTTTTCATGCATTTAGCGCGCATCATTTCCATGTTTGTTTGTTTTTCTACTTTTTGTTACAATTTATTTGTGATTTAATTAAAAAGCGGCGGCTCACGCACACACACAAACACACAAGCACAGACGCGCATAGGCAGCGTCGCCCGGTTCTTCGTCCTTTTGTTAGCGATACCGCGTACCTGCTTAAGCAATTTAACCAACAAAATGATCAACAATGTAAGCGAATTGCGCTCAACGGCTGCGCGTCGGAATCACAAATCAAAACTCAACGGACAAACGCGTCTGTTTCGAATTTTTTTTCGCTGTAGTGTGCCGCGTAGTGTTACCGTCGGCGGGGCGCCAAGAAATACGCGCAAATGTGGTGAACGAAATACCAGAATCAATCGGCGCGAACTTATGGTCACACTTGCAAGGGGTTTTAAAAAGATATTCAAGGTATTCCCTGTTATGCTAAAAAACTAAATTACGCTACTATAGCTATAAAATAGTTGTAAACTGCAATATATAAACCCCCCACGGGGGGATGTTTTTGGCGTGTCGATAAATTAAATTTGGTAATAACCTACAATTTGTACAAGCTGCAGTGTAGCCTTACATTGTATATTTAATGCAAGCTATGTTAGCTAGTCACTTGCGCATATATTTTATAAATGCCTGCCTAAAACTACTTGCTTTTTTCAGACATGTAAAACCACAGTCTTGTGCTACTTCGTTTAAATATACGCGCTTGATTACAGCAAGTTGATCGATAAATACTGCTGGCCCAGTATCGATACCAGCGGCCAGCGTTGCCACTACGTCCGCACTTGTTGCTGTATCTTTACGCTCACGCACACTCGCACACAGCCATTACGTCAATATGGCAAACAATCTGTCAAACGCGCAATTACAACAAACACAGCTCGCTCGCATTGACAGTTGGTCAATAGGCCCATCAAGGATTCGCTGAAGTGGTGAAGATAGCGCAGGACTGCAGCTGGCGAGGATTGGCAAAGGGTTATCCAGAGATCCGCACAAAATGCTGCCACAAACGCCGCCGCACGGATTGAAGGTGATGTCGGGAGCGGAGGAGAACCGACACTATCTGCGCGCCTTCATCCAGACGTACAGGGATCTGCCCGTGCTGTGGGACACATCGCTGCGGGACTACACCAATCGGGAGAAGCGGGCGGAGGCCTATCTGCGCCTGGTGCCCATATACCATTATCTCAAGCGGGACGCCACCGTGGAGGATGTGAAAAAGAAGATCAACACACTGCGCACGAATTACCGCAAGGAGCTGAAGGTGGTGGAGAGTGCCCTGCGATCGGGCAGCCTCCACAGTCCCCGCTGCTGGACCTTTCAGGAGCTGGACTTTCTGCGCAACTCGGAGAAGTTTCTAGCCGTCAATCCCGCCTTCAAGAACGAGCCCAACTTCGCCTTCGGCGAGAGCAGCAATTGTCCGAGTGCGTTTCTGGAGAGCCAGGGAGCAGGCCTCCATTATCCAGCACCACGCGCTGGTGGTCAGACGCCCAACATTTCCGAGATGTTTCACAAATCATTTGGACCTCCGCCACCGCCACCGCCAGCAACCAACCATGTGGATTATGGGAGCAGCAAGCGAGCCAGGCAAACGCCGCCATGTACGGGGGCAGGAGCGGGATCTAGTGGCGGTCCTGGGGCAACAGGCACCACACACAACACTGATGAGCTACTCAACATAGCCTGCGAGTATTTGGCGGGCACATATCCGGAGGAGGAGTCCATCGCCCGCACCTGGACGCACAAACTGAAGCGACTGCCGCGCGAGCAGCGTCTTCTGGCCGAGCGCTTCATCAACGAGATTCTCTTCGAGGCCGAGTCCAACAATCTGCATCGCGGATCTGTGCAAATCAACAACAGCTTCGAGCCCTATGTTCGCTACGAAGAAACGCCAAATGGTCACGAGGAGCAGGACAAATCGCAGAGCCCCAGCGTGCACACCTCCAGCGAATCCAAGCCCAATGTGTCGGGGGCGAGCGGAAGCGGGGGAGGAGGTGGACCACCTGGCAGCACCACCACCAGTGCGGGCATCAGGGAGTTCTAAGTTTAGTTTAGTTACTAAGTGTTAAGTTTTTATTGGCCGAGGGGTAAATGACAAATGCGATTAGTTTGGCTCAACAAGAAAATCAACAATAAATAAACCTGTAAATAATATTGAGATGACTCTGAAATGGATCAGTCCAGGCGATGGTAGTCGACCAGATTGCGGGTGAACCAGACGTAAGGCGATGCGCCAGCCAGGAAGAGACAGGCGCCGATCACAGGACGATGCAGGATCCAGGCCACTGCCGCAATGGTCAGGGCCAGCGAAAATGCGATGAGCAGGTTGCCCGTAACCGGGAACTGAGGATCGGGTGCCAAGGCCATCAATAGCGGCACACGTACAACTGGGGAAATATTACCATTTAGTACAGGAAATATACCGTTTAGCAAATAGAGGACTCACACAGAAGACGAAGGATTTTGGTGTTGCAGGTGACGCCGAAGAAGATCAGCAGCCAGCCGACGAAGCGCCACCACCAGGTGTGCAAGACCTGGGCACGAGCCTCCAACCGGAACACTTCCTGGACACTGAGCCCGCCGGGATAGACGAGCAGCACTGGAACGCCACGCGAGGTTATGTATGGCACCAGTTTGTTGCCCGATAGTTTGCCCACCACGCTGAACATCTCGCCCTCCATTCCCGCGAAGCTGAAGAGCAGGCGCAGGTCACCCACCTCTGGATTAAAAACATCATTGGTGTGATAATATATGCCCAGATGCAGCTTGACGCCACTATCCTCTGGGCGAATGTCCGAAGTGAGCTCCTGGTAGTTGTTAAACTTCTCCTTCACCTCCGCACCCAGCTCATAGCGTCCAATGTAGACGGCATCCGCCACCTGAACGTGGCTTTCGATGGGAAAGTGACTGGGATTCGTGTGCCCGTGGCGGTTGTAGAAGTTTCGCGAGTCCACAATCTTATCCCGCCATTCCCGCGTGTAATAGTAGGTGCGGGAGTCCGACTGCGTCGTTCCCACGCTGTCGCCATAGTTGTGCTCGCTGCGGAGGTTTTGAAATTAGAGCTAGTTGGAACGTTGGAAACCAAAACCACTTACACCGTCTCCTCGACCCACTGGTACATTTGGACGCGCCGGCGGAGCTTCACCGCCAGCAGCTGAATGTTGTAGTCGGGTTCGGTGAGCGGTTCGCCCACGAGAATGGGTCCGGATAGGTGAACGATTCGGCCCTCGAGGCCCACCTCCTGCTCCTCCTCCGTGAAGCGCACCGAGTAGATGTCGGCGTGTGCCTCGTCCAGCGCCATCATGTTGTGCACGGCGCGTCCCTCGTTCCAGTAGAGCACTGTGCTCCCGGCCACGAAGAGGATCACACCGAACAGAGCGATGGGCCAGTGGCTACGAAGTGTTTCGTTCAGGGATGCCATCGATTCGGGCGATCCTGGATGGATTTACCATCTGTGGAACGCTGGCTATAAATAATTTCCGACAACAGCTGATTAGACGCAGTGTGACCGGTTGGTGGCAGTCGTGAAAAGTTTCATTTAATTTCAGAATCATGTCTTGGATTTTCAGATTTATTAAGCTCTCTGGTATATTTACCATTTTCCACTTCGTATGTGTCATTTATTTTCGACTTCAGCGATTTTTAGTATGTGAGTAAATACCAGAAATTTTGTTGTATTTGGGGGAATCCCCGTACTTTAGAACGGCCATGCTTAAAAAATAATTTAATTCGTTGTGCGATCGCAGTGGCAGTCATTCAGTCAATACACATCGTGCAAAGACAACTTCATATTAAACGTGCATACAAAAATGGAGGGTGTAATTGCAATGAATCATGTGGTGGAATCCGACAAGGAGAAGAGGCATTTTAAACTGAAAATTATGGAGCTCGAGCACGAAATGAGGATGGAAAAGGATCCAGCTCGCGCCAAGATGATCGAGGAGCACATTGGGCAATTGAAAAAACTGGATGAGGAGAACCAAAAGCGGAACTTGGAAATTGCCAAGGCCAACGCGATGCTAATGACATCAAATATGAAGTTTAGATTGTGTTATAATATTATTAACAACTTTTAAATCAAAATTGCTTCCAATAGTGGATCCTGGCCAGGCAAACCTGCTTGTAATAAAATGCCTTATTTGTTAATTAATAAATTGTATGAATACAACAAATTGCTGTACACATTACTTGGTTAAATATGTTAAAATGTGTAGACATTAGCATGGGATATAGTCGATTTCCTCGACTATGGTATAGCGAAAGTGGGCGTGGAAATTCGTGGCGCCTATCTATAGAAATTGGCAAGCGAACAAATGGAAAAACATCAAGACCTGATCAAGAATTATGTACATACTTTATAAAGTCCATCTACCTGTTACATGCATAATTAAAAACAACGAAACTGGTATATCCTTTAAGTCTGTGATGTAAAGAGCGTTATAACATGAATATATTTTTTATGCAAGCTTTGAGGTTTTCCAAATGCGCACTTTGTCATTGCATTTATTACCTTCTTTGTCAATTTTAAGAACAGACAAATTGGAAATCAAGTTCTCAGTACATTCAAGTAATCAGTGCAATAAACGGGATGAATCATTTTAGGAATCCGCACTTTAACAAGATAAGATGTATGTATGTATGTAAGCTTTTTTATGGGGCTCCCCTATTTTGAAGTCCAGTGTGCCCAACTAGTGAAAATACTTTTAAATTAATAGTTTGAAAAACAAAATACCAAATTATTTTAAAGTGCTTTGGTTTTTAAATTAAAATTTTTTTCATAAATCGTTTTTTAAAAAAACCGAGTTAAGTATTTAATAACACTTACCAAAATAACGCTGTAATATTTGTTCTTCCCTAGATTCATATAATAACTTGAATACATTTGCTATTTTGTGAGTCTTTATTTACAGTAAATAATTTTCGACATTTTTTTGAATTTATTTTTTGTTATTATGATTTGCTTTTACAAGTCAAGCCAAAGCTAATACGTATGAATAATATATTAACTTTCGTTTTTCATGTCACGCCATTGCTAAACAGAAAATATCACTGAATATGAGCCATAAGAATTTTCTTTTAAAATAGCGATGTAATTTTGTATGTGATGGAAAAGCATGAATTTTGGTCAGATTTGTTTTATTTCTAAACATAGGCTTACGAAACAAATGAATAACAATGAAAGTAAAGGGGGTAAAATTTTTAGCTAACGTTTAAAATTATTTAACAAAATAACTAAATATAAATTGCTCATCATGATCGCACTTTACAGTTAAATAAAAATAAAAATATAGATACATGAAATTAAGATTCTACTACATATTTGGACAAAGAATCACGCTGAAATTCCCTTGACAAGGCGCACTTTCTTATATCTGATTTAGATATATCTATATTTAAAAGTAAATGTGGTGTTGTCGTGTCTATGCAAAATACATAACTTGCTGCCAGGAGAGCGCATAAAATTTACAAATTTCAATCTTATTACACTCTATTTTAAATATATATAGTAGTATATGTATATGTATATTTGTATATACTTTGAAATATTTAGCTGGCTATCACTGACAAATAAATTTGCAGGTTTTCCTTTTTGGTTTAACTGAAGCAATAAGAATCAATTGGAGCAGCCTCACGGCTCAAATTTAAAAATTGTTTAACTAAATTATTTTATAGAACCCATTTTGTCATCGTGGTAGTTTTTAAGGTAGGTTAGTTAGATAAATACTAAAGTTTAAGGTAATCTTTTCGCTAGCCTGCAGTTGTGTAGTTGCACATCGAATTATAAGATAATACACGTATGCATTCATATAACTGCTATTAATATTCATTTGCACTTAGACCAAAGCATCGGTTTTAACGCTGACTAACGTGCCACACGATCAAGTAACTCTTATCGCCTCGATTCTCGATCGTTTGGTTTGGTTCCAGTTGAATACTGTTTTCCATGTCGTTATCATCTGTAAAGAGTCCATTCATTTGCATTAGTTATTAAAGTTTCAGCTGCTGTGCACAAAAATATCCTATGTGAAAGATGAATTAGTGCTGCAATGCCAGAGTAAAGGCTATATTACTAGACTTCGATCATTTACAAAGTTTATACAGGCCACACTACAGTTGGCAAAGTCTTTAGTTTCAAGTTTTAGTAAGCGTTTTGGTGAACTTTGCACAAGTTGTTTATAGTTTGTACACAAGTCTTTTGGAAATAAGAGTACATTTCAATAATAATATAAATAAAATAAATTAAATTATATTGTTAAGAAAATATAAAATACTTTAAAATGATTCATATACCCGATTTAAGAGTATTTTATAGGATTTCTACAAGTATACAACCCTGAACACAAAAATATGGTGACTTTAGTTAATGTTTTGGACAAGGGACACGGTACACCAATAGATTAATTCTGGTGCATGGTTTTTGTGCGAAAAAATAGTTTCACGTGCTTAGACCATAGATATATGTATAATGCTTCAGAACCGAAAGACCATTTAAAAATCAGTCTTTTAGCCTTGAAACGCACTGCGTGAGCAGTAAAACTGGTGCCGATTGGAACAGTAAGGAAAAACATAAATTAAATTAAAATGGGGACTTGCGTAAACCTGCTTAGTGGGCTAGTTCAGTTCAGGTCACGGCTGAGAGAAATGCTGCAATCCACTTGTTGGACCCACCATCCTGCTACAGATTGAACGTTCTAGGTGTGGGGCAGAAATCGCACAATTAAATCGCATTGAAGGCAAAACAAATCAAAAGAAAACAAATTAGGTAAGGACAAAAACAATTAAATAATCAAAAACTAAGCATTTAACAAAATAAAGAAAACTAAAAGAAGCAATGCAATCAAAATCAAAAAGAAATCAAAGCTTACGTATCGACTTTCCAAACTATCAAGTGCGCTGCATTATCACTAGCATCAAACTTATCATGTCCTGCAGATGGGATGGAATATGGAATGGTTATACACGGCTCAGAGCTTCGCTGCCCAATCCGTTTCATCCGGCGGACTCGGTGGTGGCCACTTACTTATGCGAAAATCGATGTAGCCCTCGCCGCCGCACATGACCAGCATATCGGGTCGCTTGTTGGTGAAGGTCAGTCCACCATTGAGATTGGGCTGCTGCAGCATGGGCACCGATACGAAGAATTTGACCGCATCCCGGTGGCCGTGGAAGGAAAGTTGAGCGTTGGCCATGCAACAGAGCGGCATCTGACCATGGGGATCGGCTGTCAAAGGGAAAAATATACAAGTAATTAGCTCCGTAGCTCTAAGACAAAGCGTTTTACATGACTTACATGATGACTTGGGCTGAACTTCGGCCAGCGGCACTGAGATGATCACGCCGTTACTGGTGCCGATCCACAGCCGGTTGCAGGACACCATTAGGGCGGTGATGCGGACGAAGCTAAAGCCCAGCTTGCCGGTGCCGAGCATCTTGGACACGTACGGCTCAATGTCCACGTCCTGCTTGTGCTCGAACGTGTGCGTGTTGTACAGCCGCAGCGTGGAGTCGAGTCTTAAATGAAGTGAAAGCCATTTAGTTAGAAGCACTCAAACATGAAAGGTGAAGTTACACACCTGATCGATACCCAGACACCAGCTCCCGTGGCCGCCATCTGTCGCACCTGGCTCTCCTTTCGCGGATGCGCGTCCAGCGAATGCACAATGTTGAGCGATACGGGGTCCACGATGAAGATCTTGTTGCGGTGAGCGGCCCAAATGCGCTCGCCAGCCACACAGAGGCAACGTATCGAATGGTTGCGATCACCGAGCGTCACCAGGTGATAGCTATTCAGATCCCATTGGCCGTCTGTCTGGCGGCGGAACACAGCCAGTTGGGCATTGGCCAGCGCCACAACGACCCTCGCCTCTACGTGTACAATCGCTAGCACAGCATCCGGGAGGAGAACTCGGTGCAGGCACTCGTGCCACCTTCCCACGCTGCTGTGCACGTACAGCCAGCCATCCTGGGCGCCCAGCCACATTGTGGGACCTACAGAGCTCATTGCCGGTTCATCACGATCCTTGGTCTCCAGTATGGGGTTAAGCGATTTGGTGGCAAACAATACATTGCTGCTGCTGTTATTGTTGTTGTTAGTCTGGTTGCCATCTGTGGACAATCGCTGGGGAGCTCCTGGCAGTGGCTGGCGTATTTTAATGGCCTCCACATTGCCAAGTGGCTCTTCGGCACTCACAGCCGGCAGCTGCTCGTTGGATTTCTCTGTGGCTTCCTTCGCCTCCTCCTCCTCCTGCTGTTGCTTCGCATTGCTGTTCTGCTCATCGTCCGACTTTGGTTTCACTCGCACAAACTCCACTTTGCCCAATAGCTCAGCACCCTCGCCCGGTCGCTGCAGCATCTCGCCCGCCTTGACCACTTCCGATTGCTCCAGCAAGGCGTAGTCGCTCTCCATCGCTCCTTGCACGGAGGCAATGCAAAGCAAATGCGACGCGCAGATGGGAAAGGCATCGAGCACAGTGGCCGATTGATTGGCATCTACCACACTGACTGTGCTGGCAGCATGTGTGCTTGTGCATATCCAAACGAACGAACTGAGTTGCGTCTCGGGCTCCAGCGTCTCCAGGCTGACCCTCGCCATCTGCCTGTCCAAAGCCTCCATGCTCTGATCCGCCGTGGGACTGGTTATCTCAGCTATCTTGAGCGTAGATTTTGGAGCATATGGTGAGTTGGCAGGTATCAGTGATTGCCCATTCTTTGTGAAGCCGCCGTGTAGGTTAACGCCTGCCGCACAAAACACCTTCATGTGGGGCGATGCCTCCGCCAGGGGATTACAATACACGGGTACCGGTACACCTCCTGAATGCCGGTTGGGATTCGCCTCCTGGCTGGCCTTGTTAATCGGCAGACTCCAACCGTAGGCATGCAGCCGCCCATCCTCCTTTTGGACATGGGCTCGTAGTTGGCGGTACTGTTCCCGCCTCCTTGCACTTATCCTCTCGGAACTGCCTTCCTCGGCATAGTCTTTCGGCATAATGAGTGCGTTGGCAAGACCAGCGCTGGCCGGATGCACGGGCGGCTGGCCGCTGGTTAGGGCCAGGCGATTGTCGCCACCTCCACTTCCTCGGCTAGGGGATCCATGGCTGTGGGCAGGGCTTCCTCCGCCGGTGTGACGAAACATCGGCCCCCCTCCGAGACCGTCCGCAACGCGTTCCGTTGGGCGGTTGGAGGGGCTGTCAGGGGGTGAAAGGTTAACAAGTTAATATACGGCATTCTGGGAGTTTTGCTAATACACTTACGTAAAAAGATTACTAAAGTACTTCCAAATGCTCTGCTTGGACTTTCTGTCTAAACTATCTACGGTACGCGAGGCGCGGAGTATTTCTGTAAGACGCACTGCCTCCTGCAGCTCCATTAAACGCTCCTTGTACTGATTGCGCTCCATTAGCACCATGGCCATTTCCACACGGGTGAATCTCTTGCGCTGTGCCAGCGGCACATCATTCTCCTCTTGCTCAGTGTCTAAAATGAGACATAAATGACGTGGTTATTACACGGAAACATTCCCTACATTTGGTAGAACATACTTTGCTGCTTGACCTGCTCCTTGGCCTTCTTCAGCTCATCCTCCAGCTCACTGATGCGCTGCCTCAACTTGGTCCTCGATTGCTGCATGGCATTGAGCTCCTCGCGCACGATTTCGACCTCCCCAGTGAGCTCATCCACTTTGACAATTAAATCATCCTTGACAATATTGAGCGCATTTCTGTAGGATGTGGAAAATGGTTATAATTGGTTTCTAGGAAATTGATTCCCTATTGGGGACATCATTAGTGACACTTACTTGGTGGCCAGCAGCTCATTGTTTTCCATGATAAGATTTTCAACCTCCTTGCCCATGCCTGAAAAATGTTTGAGAGCTTAATCAATAATTGGTAATTTGTATAGGTTTTTATTGACAAAACAAGTGTAAAAGCGTTTGGGAAGTTCAAGTGAAACTCAAGTGTAAGTAATGAAATTACAAATATATGTTACAAGTGAAATAAATGAGAATCAATGGTAATGGCAACCTCCACATATTGCATTCCTTAAAATAGAATAAATCCAGAACCATATCAAGAAATAAACTAAAAACTACCAAACTAATGGAGAAGCTAAAACCAAATGATATGGCAAAATCCAAACGAAGGAGGATGTTTCAAGTCCATCCAAGCACCCAAAATAAAGTAAAGATACATTTTTTCAAATGTTCAGCGATTTCGGGGAATATCTACTTACGAGAGTAAGAGAGGGTAATGAATTAATTCTACTGGGAGCTACATTATGGATAGATATGTGGATGTTTGCAGCGCACTTTGAACTTACCAAAATAGTTGTCGTTAGCTTCAAAGGATCAATACAATGCAAATATAGTTGTTTTGTGGAGTGTGTTTAGTAATTGCGAGAGGAATTTGATATTTGTGTTGTGGGAGGAAACGAAATGGTTTGGATTTGGGCAAGTAGAATTCGGCATAAAAGAAAGAGAAATTTAATTAGAGTTGATGTTATAAAATTTTATTTGCTTTTTCTAAATTTGAATAAATGTTTCTAGTTTGCTAATGCTCTTTAGCAGGCTGACACACTTTCGAGCTCATAATTTCCAACAGATATCACAAGGGAATACACACACAATACGCAGCTAGTGAAGATCCTAAAATCTTTTGTCTTTTCTTTTTTTTTAACAGATTTTTCAGTCGAATCTCGCATGATATTTGATGTATTTACAGGTTATATAGATGAATCCATATATGTACGAATTATATGGCGCTTGTGGCTGAGTTTCTTGTACTTGTCTTTGCTCTTGCTGCTGTGGTTGATGGTCTTGAGTGCTTGTGTGGTACCTACCTGAGGACGCATACTCTCCAGGATGGACCCAGCTGCCTAAAGTGTTCGGTCACAAGGAGTATAGTTCCACGAACGTATAGCAATGTCGTGTTGGGCGGTGTTTATTGCACGGGCAGGCAAATCAAAAAGGAAGAAACGGGATATTGGCAATTAGTACAGCTTGATTAACTTGGGTTGGAGTTGAAAACTTCACGCTTTGAGTATCCTCATACCCATCCCAGTTTGATTAACAACATTTATGGTGCAATAGAGTAGTCCCAATAACATTTGCCTAACATCTCACCTGTGACAATCTCATTCTCTTCACTCTCCTCGTTGTCCTGGAAGGACAGCTCTTGGTAGAGATTGTTATCCGAGCGCTGCTCCTTTTTGGTAGTCGAGCGACCAACTGGGGTATGGGAGTTTGGATTGGGTTGTTCGGAGTTTCGGTGTTTTGTATTTAGTTGAGTTAACACAAAAATCAAAAGAAGAGAGGAAAAATTAGTACGGTCAGCGGATGAGTAGTAAGCAGACGGTAGTTATTCTTAAAACACCAACTACACCTACCATTTGTGGGCACATTTGGCACAACGGGACTGCTGTCGGGACTCTGAGGCGAGGTGGCCTGGTGCTGCTGCTGCAATGCATCGGTGACAGCTCCACGCTCCACCGTCCCACTGAGATTGTCCAGCTCGTTCTGCAGCGAGGGCGGACCAGAGTCATCCGACTGGCTGCCCACACTGCAAATGGTCTCCGTGTCCAGCATCACCGAATTCTCCAGCGAGGCGAAGCCATAGGAAACGGGTCCTGAGCTGCGAGCGACGGGATTCAGTCTCGCTCGGCTCACATCCATGCGTTCGGAGGCGGTGCTCATTTGGGAGTGCGTTGAGCCCATCAGCATCTTGGTGCGCTCCATGTAGTCCACATGGTTCTTGAACAGCTCTGTGTACCGCTCGTGCAGTTTGTTATATTCCTAAATTGGTTAGATAGACAAGCAAAACATTTACTGTCTGTCCTTTGGTTTTAAATTATTGGGGTTCACCTTCTTGAGATCCGCCTCCCGCTCTTCCAAACGACTGGCGTGCTCCAGACTGTTCTTGTGCTTCAGTTCCAGCATTCGCACAATGCTCTCCACCGATTCCAGGCGCGTGGCTAGCTCCTTGTTCTCCTGCTCGGCCAGATCCTCGGCTTCCAATAGCTGGTGGCATATAATTTTATTGAATGTAAGCCAGTGACTTGATTAGACTACAACCAATTCGCTCACCTTCTGTTC
The DNA here is from genome assembly GCF_016746395.2 of Drosophila simulans. NCBI lineage: Eukaryota > Metazoa > Arthropoda > Insecta > Diptera > Drosophilidae > Drosophila > Drosophila simulans. The sequence continues at coordinate 7,787,203 of NC_052522.2, forward strand.
GGACTGCTTGCGGGCGCTCTTTTCCCGCTCATATTGTGTCACCAGCTGCTCGTTGTCCTCACGCAGCAGCTCCACCTCCACGTCCTGCTCCTGATTGATGCGATAGGAGGCATCCAGGCACTCCAGCACGTTCACGAGCAGCGGCATCAGGTTCTTCACCACATCCTCGTCATAGCGATTGATCATCCGCTCGAATTCCTGATAAATACTGCCCGCCAGTTGTTGGACCTGGAAGAGTAATTGCATCATTTGATTTGTGCTTCGTTTTTGGCGCATCAAGGGGACAACAAAGTGCAATTGATTAGTAGAGGTGGGACAAAAACCGTACAAACCTTTATATAAATATAGGTTTAATTTTTCTAGGCTATTTCACTTTCATAGAGGGTTTTATTTACTGAAGAAACAACATAATCACACAGAGTATCAAGTAGAGATAGTAAGAAACATCCAATTAATGACTTCATTAAATCGTTTAACATAATTGCGGTTTGTGGCCGCAGTTTATGTGAATGAAAAACGCATGCATTTGGGTATAAAACAAAGTAAAGAAACTCGATTATTTCCGGAAAATTATAGAACCGAGAAAGGTTAAGGGGACACCTTCTCAGCTTTTAATTGTTAGTTAAAAACAAATGCAAAGCGTGCAAAATGGTACTCAACTAAATGGTTTAAACAATTATGTATATATCGTGAATTTACGTATCGAGATGTGTGTAACAAATAAAAAGATTATAGGAGAGAAAATAAATAGACCACAAACGAAAAATTTTGATAACTCACGATGCTGACAACCTGTTCATTCTGAAAGAGAAAGAAAAGAACAAAAACATGGTGTAAAGGACACATAAAAAACAAAATTTTCAACAAATTGATTAAATGAAAAATGTGCAAATAAAACCCGTCTTATGAATAAGTGCATGATGAATGAGTGAGTTTGGTGCAAAATTATTTACGATAAATGTGTTAAATAAGATAATAAAATAAAAAAATACCAGAAAAAATAACCATGCGATTGGACGATAAAAATGATTTTAATTGGAGTTAAATTTAGTTTTTAAGTTTTACACGGCATTTCTTGGCATTTACATTGAAAGAGACGGTAATTCTCTAATAAAAACACGTCAAACGCCCAAGGTTGGGCATACCGAAAAGGCCAACTAGCTTAAGTATTCAAACATTTTTGGTCAGACTTGTTTCACAAATGGTTTCTGCGCTCGTTGGGCTAAAAAACAAGTTTTTATCGGCGTGTCAGCAATGCTTCCCGCTTGAAAGTGACTGTTTGAACTCATTACTCAATTAACAGGTAGCTTATCAGCCGACCATGTGCGCCAAGAACCATGAATTGGGGAACCTGATGAGCTCATTTCGGGGTGAGGATAGCGAAATAACACTTATATGAGTGCGAAATTGCGAGGGAGGCCCCCCTGATTTGATTTGCATAGACCGATTAAAGCTAGCGAAGCTGATAAAGTGCAAAATCAATCGGGGAATTGGGGTGAAAATTAAAAATAAACAAGACTGCAGATGGGGCAGTTGGGGAATACAATATACTATATATATATGGAGTTTAGGGCTATAAAAATCGATAAGCATTTATGGTGTCATACCATTTTATTAAACTGATTTTGAAAAAATAAATATACTTTATGGTTAAATGCAGTTAATTAAAAACACCAAAACTACAATTATTGTTTTATGTTCTAGAATTTCTTATCAGATAAGAGATGTTTAACAAAATTTATAACATGGCATTTATTTCTCTGCAGAATATTGCGTGAGGCGGTCATAAAATTTGAGGGCCAACTGACTGACTTTATTGATTTCTGGTCCCCGGCTTCTTACCCTTCTTTTGCTCTCTAACTCTCTTTTTCTACCCATTTTTGGCTGCTATTTTTCGCCAGCTTTAATGTCAATGACCACAGACGTCAGCTGATGCATAATAAACAATTGTTGGCTGCGTTTTTACATAATTAAGGGTATATAAACGAGAATGAAATACGAAGAGAGCAAGAATGATGTGCAGAGAAGGCATATTCCTGCGATTGTATTTCCGCTTGGAACACTTTTATAGCCTCATTATCTCGTGTTTGTGTTACTTGTACGATACGAGTGGGTCTGAATGTGGATGGTAAGGAGCAGAGACCCAGAACAGATTAAACCTACTCATTGTGCGTTATCAAATTTAAGGGAGAATCAGAAACGCCCGTATGATTCGGTGAATAGTATAAATTAGTCAATGGTATCACAGTGAATTTTCCTGGCTGTAAACTATCAATGGACTGCTATTGAAACTTTTTCAAGAAAAAAAAAACCTCAAGTTTACAAATGGCCTTAAACGGTGAGCTTATACTATTCCCACACCGAGTGATCTGGTTACTTATCAGTAGAACAAGATGAAAGAGGCTTTTGTGTACCTTCTCCGACATGACCATGTTGTTGTCCTCGGTGCCGTAGACGGTTTCAGCTCCGGACTGTGGTCCTCCATTGTTGAGCAGTGAATCATCGTTGTCCATCATGATGAATGGTGTTTGGGTGGATCGGAGGATCCCTCTCTTTATAAAGGAGATGTGCTCTCTTCTCTTTAGGTGGGGGAGGGGCGGTAGGGTGCTGCACTTGACTGCTGTTGATGGGTCGTACGTCACGCGTTAACCGTTATGCAGGCAATGGCTTTTCAACCCCACCAGAACAACAACAAGGTAGATGGGGGAGAAAAGAGGGAGAGAGAAAGAGAAAGACTCCCACACTCACGCACACACCACACACAGACACTTTCTATGATGATTTGTGAGAATATATTTATATTTTGAACAAATATCTATTATATTTGAATAAACTGCACTTTAGCTGGCTTCTGCGTGTCACTTTTTATTTGCGTTTTCGTTTTGCGCCCCTCTTTCTTCTCTTTCCCATCCATTCACAATATTTGATTGACTAGATTTCATCGTTTTTCGCGTTTGCTTTTCGTTGTATTTTCAGCAATGTTACTCGCGAATTTCACTGCCCACGCCTTCGCGGCCATCCGTTGCTTACGATTGAGCACTAAATTTAAGCGAATCAGTGGTCTTTCACACCATTTTTGCAATAAATATTGGAACACTTTGCAGCGCAGCTACAATGTGTGGGTGTGGGTGTGACTGTGTTACCCGGAAAATACCAATCACCTAGCGGAATGGCGAAGTGGTATTTTTAACTTTGTGTTTTACGGTCGCACTTAAGTAATGTTTGTCAAATTATTACATCGTATCTTACTAAAATGAATCATATTTATTTCTAAAATTTTACGAATTTGCAAAGATTAAATATAGCAAGGTTTTAAGGCACTTGATTGAAAAACCGTCAACATATATTTGAAAAAATACTAAGCCATTCACAATGGGGCTTCCAGCTGTTGAGCTTATCGTTATCGATAAGTTTGGTTTGGTATTTTTTCGATAGCTTCAACGTCACGCCGTCCAGTTGCTGTTGTTGTTTTTAATAATTTCGCCTGGATTTCCATTTGTATAAATAAAAAATGGTTTTTGTTAAGAACTGGGATGATTTCGAGATTGCCGTCGAGAACATGTACTTGGCCAATCCACAGAACTGTCGACTTACCATGAAATACGCGCACTCCAAGGGTCACATTCTGCTAAAAATGACGGACAACGTTAAGGTTTGCACCCAATTCCATTATCAGTGCAAAACAAATTTTTAAATTTGTACTTTATTAAACCACAGTGTGTGCAGTACAAAGCGGAGAACATGCCGGATCTGAGGAAAATCGAGAAGATCACCAGCAACTTGGTGGGACACATGGCGTCCAAGGAATAGAACGCAGAAAAACAGAAACTTTTTGGCCACGGCGACACTTCTGCCCAGGAACAACAACAAAGATCATAGCACATGCATGAGCATGTGAATCGGCCCCAAGTGTTGTTGTTGCTTCGCGCGGAGCAGGTGTGTGCGCGTGTGTGTGCCATCAACACCCGCATTGAATTTAGTTTTTAAGCGCCAAAGAAGCCGCCGAGTTTTTGACATTCGAATGTGGCGATCAGAGTAGCTGCTGCATTTAGCCTGCTTTTAAACGACATTTCATAAATGTCTGCTCTGTACACGTTGCGAATGAACTGCGGATGGAATCATCATCATCATTATACTCTACTGGTGGTCCAAATCCCCATCTGCAGTTAGCGGCGGCGGTGCAAAATGTTTTTCTTAAAGTTAACCATACGGTTTTGTATTTATTGTAAGAGTCAATCGATCGTTCAACACATTTCCATGAAACGATCAGCATGAAATAAATCAAGGGAGAACTGAAATATGCAACGAGACTAAGCAATCTTTTAATGTTTTTATCATTAATTTGGTTATTTGGTTTATAAAACCCATTTTATATACATTTAGAAGGTAATAGGTCATCATAGGTAATGCAAACAAACCATTCATATTTTTTACATAAAATAATGTTTATAGTATTACTCACGTTACCTGAAATGGATGTAATTTCTTTCGGAGCATATCAAAAGAATTTATTAATATTTCCAGCACAAGAAGAGGGAGTAGTTGGCATTTGGGGACGTTTTCCGAAGAACTCTTAATTGCCTAACCATTAAAGCGATTAAACATCCCGAGCAAACAGTTAACAAGCCACCTGAAAGCAGGAGGAGGAACCACCGATGGGAACTGGAAATGCACAGCGGAATGGGATGCTGGCTCACTTAATAATCCGAGAGCAAATATTGGTTATTTGCCTGCGAGAGGCACTCGAGTTTATTTGCCGCAGGAGATTGACAGCAGCCCGCCGCAAAAGATTGATGGAACGACTGGAACCGCTGGCCACTGGATTGGACAATTGGACACTGGGACATTGGGACACTGGACGATCGGTAGCCCACAAGTGTTTGCTGAGAATGCAGAATGCACTCCGTTTGAGGTGGGATCTATCTACATACCTGTCGAACGGGAGGCAACTCAGTAGCCACTTTGGATTAAGTCGAAGCGTTTGCTTGACCCACAGAGATCCGCTCGAGCGGACCTTTTGATCAGCCCTCCACCAACCCTACAGTTGCAGCTCAAGCGGACTCCATCTCACTTGGCCATTCTGGCCATTCGATTGAAGAAACCGTCAGTTTCCGGCAGCACTATGCATAGCTCCACGACAAGCTCATTTGGCTTCTGTTTGAAGGAGACGCAGATGATGACGTTGGCTGGCGGAGATCGCTGGCGATCCTCTGCCCAACCCATCGGATGTTTGTGTTTGCCCCGCTTTGGGCTTTACTCGATTTTTTGTTTGCCCAGCGCATTGCATTGCAATCACAATGCGTTTTAAAAAGCTGGAGAAAGGAAAGGGTATAAATTTGAGTTGGTTTTATCATAATATATGATTTAAAAATATGAATATAATTTTTTAAAATTAATAATAGAATTGTTTTAACGGTGTGCTTATAGTGCCTATATATAGATCTCCATTTCCAATCCTTCCAAGGGGCTTGCGAGTGCAATAAAATTCCCATAAATTTTATAGGCAGCCCCACAAGTTGCAGTTATCAAAATCAACAAATCAAAAGACAGAAACCACAACGAGCAATCTGTAACGCTTTCATATATACCCAGTACATACATATATGTGCATTGGAAAAACATATTTTTTATATAGATGGGCGATTGTTGGGGGGCCTGCTACTGGTGTTGGAAAATGGGGGTCGTAAACTGGAAGCATAGCATAACATAGCAGCGGGAACGGTGGCAATAATTTCGATCTTTACAAGACGATAAAGCCCATGGTTTAATTAGGCCCCAGCGATTCTTGGCCGCCCGCCCTTCTCCAACTGTTGCGATAAACTTGACAAATAACATAAATACCTTTTTATTGCGGGTGGTTGGGATGTGGGGTCCACTCGGCGGGGGTTGCGGGTCTGATTGGGGGTGTCGGTGTCTCCGGGCGGTAAGGCCTTCTCAAATAGACCTACTAGTATTACGCGGACCATGGCGGTACGTGCTTTTTACGACACCCACTGTGGCGTCAATTATAAAGATATTTAAGTACAGTTAGCATGCAATTAGACGGCCCACAGTTGACTCTATCGCCATGGTCAGACCGCCATGGCAATCCCTCTGATTTAATATATAATATATATATGGTTTTATATGGTATCGGAACGGCACGGCCATATAACTAAGTCCGCTTGATTGCCATAACTAGTTGGTCATATGACAATTAGTTGTAAATTAAGACCACCGATTTGTTGCACAATCTAAAACCAGCGCATGTTGAGGATTTTCTCTAAGACTAGAAGTAAAGCTATACAGATATGGATGCTTCTTCGATGTGAGGAGTTTGATCTAAAGTTATATATCATAATAATAACTACTTCTACCAAAAGTGGTTTGAGTTTTTTAAACATTAGGAAAGTTTGCATAGCCTGCTTTTTGGAACCAAAACATTTATTAAAACTATTTATTTGTATAAATGTTCTTTTGGTTATTAAAAATAATATCTATATCTATCTTTATCTTTATCTATAGTATATCTATATTATTATTGTTTTCCCATTTGAATCGATTAAATGGATTTAGCCCGCGAATTCCCTTTGATATTAGTCACACATTTCAGCCGCTTCGTCTTATAACTCGGTCAATAGCTTGGGTCAATAAAAAACTCATTAAAGGCAGGTATCATTGTCTCACAGCCCCCATGCCCCACCATCTCCCCCCTTTACCCCTTCCCCAAGGGAGGTGGGGGGGCGGAGTTTGTTCACAACAAAGCGAAATTGAAACGCAAACCGACTAAAAGCTACTTGCCACCCCTTTTCCGCCCCCTTGGGCCGCTCTATTGACTCAAAACGGTAGCCGCTCAACAGTGGCTAATGGTCATAATTAAACGTGGCTTATTTGCATAAATCAAGTGGTGAGTTATGTTCACCTGGCCAGCGCGCTGAGGTGAGTGGCTATGGAGGCTTTGAAGGTGTTGCAGGTGAAGGGAAATCACTTTGAACGACTCCAAAAGAAGCCGCTTCGACTCCATTTTGTTTGGCATACCCTTTCCAAAAGGTATGTTAGCTTTGATAAAAAATAAACACAAAAAACTAAATGCAAAAAATACAATCCACTTTCTACTCTATCAATAATTGAATCACTTTTCTTGCTCATTAAGGAAGTTGGGCCATAAATTGCAAGTAATTTTTCAGTTTAGCTTGACACACTCATAGAACTTTTGATTCATAATTATTACACGCAAACAATTCATAATTACACCCATGATTTCATTATCAATAAAAAGTTTTCCTGTTAAATTTATCTGTAGGTGGCATAAAAGTATGCGTTGTCCGAACCGGAAGAACTGAACCTACGTCAATTCGGAATATATCATAATCATCAAAAGGCCACAAAGAAATTGAAGAGGTGACAGCATGTCTATAAGAAACGAGGTGCTCAAGTTATATCACTTTCATTATAATTGAATCACAAGGAGTTAGCCAGAAATTTCGCATTGCCCCGGAATCGATGACAAAATATGAGTTTCGTTCAGATACGGAAGCAATTGGCCTCTCAAGTTTTCGGGACCCGGAGATTTGTCATGGGCCTCTCCTTAACAACCACATACTAACAATATCACCACACGATTCCAACTTATCGGGGTGCACAAATCAAACATATAGCAAAGGTGCGAGAGGGCGATTTCAAAACAGTTGATAAATGGCAATTGTTATTACTAATATACGATGGGCTTGGTAATGGCTTATTTATAGGGTTGGGTGCGCGAACTGGGTCTGCCTTTGGCCTGGTAAATCAACGTCTATGATTAGAGCTTAATACATCTTGATAAGGTCGCCATAAATGGAGGCAGCTCGGTTTGAACTCAAATTATTGATAAATCAAAAGTACCACTGCCTCGTCTTCGGGCCCATTCGCACTTGGCAACTCTCGATTAAGCCACCAATTTGGTTGATTACACCAGCTAATCGAGAGATTTGCCCGGTTCAAGTGGCTATTTCCGTGACTCCAGGCGGGTCAGGTTATCCGCGCTAACCCACGTTTAAATGTTTCCTCCCTAAATCAATTAAATTGATTAGCTTGCTGATCGAAAGATAATGGGTATTGCAAATTATGACCACTTTAAGTTAATCTTGACTTTCGAATTCCAGTAACCTTAACAAAAAGTTTGCGAGAGCAGTAACCTTAACTTACTTTAACTGTCAGTTACAGTTACCGGAAACCTAAATTCAATTTAACCGTTAGTTAGTTACCGGAAATGATAATTTTCATACCCGTTTCTGAAGGATTTTCGCGCTTTAAATCGCGTTTTCAAGACTCCTCCGCAAAGTTCAAGACTCCGGCGTCTCTTTAACCGCATCTGTGTTTACCCATTAGCGTTTTTCGGGCTGGCAGCTTAAAATGTTTACTCGGCTCGCCGACGAAGACGCTGATGGTTTTCGGGGAGGAGGGAATCTGAGGGAGGGGCATACCAAGGTATACAATCGTCTGCTTTTTTTTTGGCATATTTGTTTACTTTCGAATTATTTCGTTTTTGGCAAAATGTTAAATACGCAATGCGTAAGTAAGGTAGTCGATGCGTTGAGAGGGGGGTGTGGCACAGACATCTTGAAAGCTAGGTGGCGCCATCATAAATTCACAGAAATTCCCTTTTAATGGAGATTAATACGTTGGTCGTTTGTCCCGAGGCGCCTCTTATTCATTTAAGTCCGGATCTCCGGCGATTTATTGACTTTGCTAAATGTTTTTCAAAAACTTTTCATATTTGCCCAGCTTGCATTGCATTGTTTTTGGCCATTTGTCTATGGCTAAGCGGCTAATTAGGAACGTGGGAATGTCTAAGGGCAATCGCATATTTTCGACGACTACGTGACATTTTGGGATGAGTGGAGTGATTGGGGATTGATGGGGAAGCTTTACAACGAATGAGAAAAAAAAGTGCCATATTTTTTTATTCTTAACTTTTTGGTCTAAGAAAAATTCACAAGTAATTGCCATTCTTCAGTACGTAATATTTACAACAGCTTTCCTTCTCAAGAGCTTCGAAATTTTCGCCCCAGACGGTCTCAAGTTTGGCAATCTATTGCTCCAATCACACCTCTCCAGATTAATTGAACCCTTCTGACGCATTTGAATAAAATTCACAATTGGCAGGCGGATTCGGTTTAAGTGATTTACAACACCCCTGCTGGAAGCCTTTGGCCCATTGAGCTGGCATCTGGGCAGGAATGGCCTGTTTTTTATTACCACAAATCAACCAAACCGAATAAAACGATTAGGAAAGGGTGAAGAAGTGAGTGGGTTTCAGTGTGAAAGAAAGAAACTTTGATATTTTGTCAAACGTTTATGGGCAAATCAATCAATTTCAATGCAATTTCAATTAGGCCAAGATAAGCGCTAAGGAGGCAGAGGCACCCAATCCAATCAAATGGGCATATGGTCGCTATCAGTTCAATTGTGTGTGTGTTCAATAAACAATTTTAATATTTTTAATTATGAAAACAAGTTGATTATATAAATTAAATCGCTGCGCCGTCAGCGATTAGATTACGACACTTCTTCCAAACTTCAAATTCTTAACTTTTCGAGTGATGTGACGACCATTTAAGCGGCTTTAAACAAATTTTTATAATTTTTCCATCTTCATAAATATCGGGGGTAGCAAAAGTGAGGAGGGCGCGACGTCTGATAAGGGATTTTGAATTAATTGAAAATTGATTATTAGCGATATATGAGCAGCGGCCAGATAAGAAAGTCCGAAATTGAAGGCAGCTAAGATAAGCGATTCGAAACGATTCGATTCCTTTCATTTTGAACACTCTTTCATAATTGAAAATTAATCCATCATAATAGACGTCAGCGCAGAAATTAAAACTGAAGTACGGAGAAGGGTCTTTCGAACCCTCAAGAAAATCACCGGAGAAAGAGAACAAATAAAATATGAATTGATAAGCGGAGATAGTAAATTATGTGGCCGCAAACAAGACCAAAAAAAGGTAAGGCAAATAGGCCGAAAAAAAAAAATATATATATATATCCGTATATTTTATAAATACAAATGAATTGATATTGTATGCAGGATGGCAGAGGAGCCATCATTATCTGGCAATTGAATGCACTTATGCAAACAATTACAAACTGGCAGGCAAACAGCAGTGCCGTGTATCTGTATCTCAGCCCGAGTATCTGATCAAATAAGGAGCACAAATCAAAATGCGATTTTCGTGCGTCCTTCTTATCGGAAAGTGCACGTTTACCTTTCGCTTCCAATCGTCTGGCGCTTCATCGCACTCACTATATGGTCCCATATTTATATATGTACATATATACATATCAGGAAGTTCTCCCTGCAGAGGTTAAAAAACTGCGATGTCGCAACGGCAGCTAAATGTATCTCAACTGTGTGCAAACAGAAGCACCCATTCCACTCCAATCCACTCCACTCCAAACACCTCGACTTGGTTGGGTTTTGGTTTCGGTTTTGGCTCTGGTTTTCGGTCTGCAACGGCTTGGAAATTTGTTTGCGCTGTGGCTAATGAGGCAGTCCAATGCAGATACAGAAGCTATAAACATATACACAAGATACAGCTACAGATAAAGATATCGCGTTCATGTTGCTTTAAGATTGCGTGATTACTGAGATAAACTTAAACTGCAATCGTTTAGCAAGAGTTGTTGCACATGTATAGGAACTTATTATTTTCTAAATAGAAATAGGTTTTCAGAAGTATATCTTAAGAATTTCTAAATAATTAACAAAACAACATACTTAGAAACCGGAAAGTAAGTTCATTCAAAAATAACTCCCTAACTTCTGTACCTCTTTAAATCTTATTTTCATCAGCACTATCAGCAAGATTTATGATGACCAAAAATCATTGATTGTTATCAAACGGCCCTAAAACCTTAAAGCGCTAATCTTTGCCGAGCGGAAACTAAATGGTATTCTAACGTGGTCTAATGAAAATAATAATTTGCAATCGTTCAGTAAACAATTTCCTTTCTAAACCCCACACCAAGGATTATCAGGTGGTGGCATTATCTCATTAATGATTCCCATAATTCTGACGGTTTATATATACCAATTAAAAATAATAATGAAATACGAGGAAGGGAAAAACTGAAATGAGTTTATCAGTTTTTAATAAGTTTGCTTCGTTGGCGAGCCAATAACAAAAGCAAATCAATTCGCGCACTTAATGAAAAAACACAACTCAATTATAAACTTTATCAGTGGTATTTGGGGCGGAGTTTTTGGGGTGGGCTCCTTCCTGGACTCGCAGTCATTTAAAAGTCATTTTCTCAATGCGAAAATGCCATTAAAAATTGTGTGTAAATAAATGAAATTTACTTTTTACATCGCCATATTATAAAATATTTATTTCACTTGATAAAACGAATGAAATTATAGAAAAATCAGCAGTTGAGTTCTACGAGTCTGTAAATTAGTTGGGAAACATTCAATTTGCAATCGAAAAGTAAACATTTTAATTGACCTCCTTAGAAAATGTGGCAATCATTTAGTAATCATTGGGGTCAGGCAACGATGACCCGTCTGGGTTTGTTTAAAACATTGCACGAAAAGAAGAAAATCCAGACGAAACCAAGAGCTCTGGGTGGGTGGAAAATAAAATGCAAATAATAAATATCAAAGTGCAGTAATAATTTGCATTCACACATTTACATTTGTATAGTGAACTCGCTGTGCCCACAACTCTGTCAACATAATGAGCCAGCCAATTGGAATGGCAGCCACTTTGTAGATACAACTGGACGAAGTATCCGTATCTGTGTATCTTTGTAGCTGCTGAAATGTAAAAATTATTTATTGATAACGCAATTTAATGCCAATTATTTGCACATCAATATTTGCTCAATTATCAACTGCAATTCACTTGGGTGCGGTTGTGATGTTGTGATTAATGAGTGGATCTGATGATGATGATAATGAAGGGTGCCTTGGTTTGTTTTTCACTTTTTTGCGGTTATTGTTTAAAAAATGTTTTGAAAAGTCTTTGCCCTTTTTGATGTATCTATATAGGGGGATAGAAAACAAGTGCCAAAGTCAACTCAATCAACCCTCCGCCTTCATCCCCTTTTGCCAACCTTGCAACTTCTGTTTACTTAGCTAACTAAGGCGCTGGAAATCTGTTGAAATTTTCTGGCATTATTGTTCACTTATCGGCTGAATTAACACGACGTAAAGGGAGAAATGGCAGGTTCAGGATATGTGCTACCCATCTCTTTCATACTCGGTTCATCCCTCTCTTTCAGTTCTATATGCTGACCGCATCAGCTAAATTGCAGCAGCATATGTGACGATTTATTTTTATTGGTGATTTCTATTAGTGATATTTGCTGGCAAATTTAACGCCTGATTAGTCTAATATGTCAGAAAATTTATCATTGATCCAAAACAGAATTTATGGGGTTGCTACTGCAAATTTATGGCAGTATTTTTTGATCTAAGAAAGGGTTTATCAACTTGATTTTCCATTGAAAAAAATATTTATTTTGATTGGCTATTCCCCTTATTTTGTGTTTCGTGATTAAAAAAATTGATTTCAATATTTATTTGGCTTACAAAAATAGTAATGTGCATATTAATGTAGATAACACTATTAAATTTGATATCTTATGATTAGTGGCCTTGTCTTCTGCGTCTATAAACCATTTTCCGCAGGGACATGTCTTATTTTCCATCAACGATGACCAAATCGCCCGACTGCACATATGACAACGTACATTACTCTCAATATCTGCACCTTTTCTTTTGAGCTTTTGGCATCCCATTTCCGGTGACCAGAAACAGCAATACCCGAGTATTGGCCCTTTAAATTGGCCACTTTTAAGTAATATGAAACTATTATGGCTAAGCTACTCACTTTCTTTTACAAAACCCATTCCGGCTGGCAGGCAAGTCTGTAGAAATGGCGGCAATTTGGACGAATTTACATGGGGATCCAACTTCCGGGCATCAACTTCGAATTCACAACTCCATCCGGTTGTCGTAACGTCGCAATCCCGGTTTATTTTCGAACAATTTGCACATAGCATTTTTTCATAGAAACTGTGGACAGTGGTAGTATAAGCGGCTATAATCCAAAAAAGTTTTCCAAACATATCGGATACCAAATGTGTGTGTTTCCTCAAGGACTGCTGGGATCGTAAAAATTTGATAATATATACAATTAAAATGTGAAAATTTGAAAAATTATATTTTTGGAATCAAACGACTATTATAAATATTTCCAATTAGCACTTAAGCTTACTTAAATCAAGTTTACCCATAATGCTCTCCTTTACAACATTTTAGCTCTAATTGCATATTTACGCAACCATTTCCCCTAAAATCAAAATGAAATCAGATAAACAAAATGCGAACTAAAAACCGAAAACCAATCCAAAACCCCGCACTTTCAACTTTCGAACCAACCAAAGCCCCCAATCCCATCTCTTTACCCTTCGACCCGCTCTTTGTTTGTGTTGTTATATAAAATAAACTATTCCGGAATAACACAAATCATACTTGGGGGCCAGAACAAACGAGGCTGGACCATTGCCAGGTCATGTTCCAGGTTTCCTCCCTCTCGGCCACCACCCATAAATGTTAGTTAACTGCACGTGGATGAGTAGATAAATATGGTATAATGAAAATAAAATAAGAACCAGATAGATAGAAACTTGGAGGAGGGTACGCGGGGCGATTGAAACAACAGCAATCAGTCGTCATTGCAGACATCGCACTAATTTTGAGTTAGTTGTTGGGAAAACATTTTCGGCTTGAGTTAGGGTTTTCCGGAAAATTGGGAGTGAGTCCGGGCTTCATTTTTGTACGTGGGTAAGGAAAATACACTTTGGCACGTTTCTTGTTAGCGAACAGTTTGCCCCATTCCCTGGACTCACTTAACTCTTTTCCTGTCTGGACATTGCATTATATATGTATGTACCACATATTATGGGTTCTATTTATTTGGGTTCTAAGGTCTGCGCCTTTTCAACTTCTTTGTGTTTCTGCCAGAAAAGTGGTAGTTTTAATTGGAAATTAGAAAAATATGTTTATATTTAATATTAGATTAAATTAAACCAGAAATGTAAAGTAATCATCCATAGTGAAGAGAAATCCGCCTTTTTAATCTGCCCAATATCAAGTTATCAAGGTAAAAATGGATTGTATCTCAAATCGTAAGATAGCCTATGTTAATGTATTCCATAGACTTCCATTCAATTTGATGTCCTTTGCTGCCGCATTCAATCCATTTATAGCCACACGCCATCTTCTTAACTCTGAGCCACTTGGCCGCCATTCATGTCCACTTAGTAATCCATCAAGGGAACATTAAAATCGTCTCATCTGGCTGAGCGTGGGTCGTAAAGAAAATGCATTATAGGGGCATTACGGCAGTAGCGCCAAACTGCCAACCGAGTTATAAAAGCGCCATGAAACGAGACGTTTATTGTTATCGAGATTATTGATTTCTGGCCGGGCTTAAAGCTGCCTTTTGGCCGTTTTGAAGTGTGTGTGTGGATCGCTGCTCGTCGAGTGCCTTAATTGCTGGCCTAATCATCTGCCAGACTTCCTATAACCTATTGCCCCTCCTCCACACCCCCACTCCCTTTGGCAGCCATTAAGGACCTTTTGAGCCTCCGAGCACTCCCACCTTCCACTCTCCACTCCCCACTAAAGTTGATTATGAAGATTCTTTCGTCTTTTGCCTGCTGAACTTGCTAGTTGCTCAACACTCCATAATGATGGCAATTATAGCCTCGTTTTTCCAACAATTTATATGAAATTTGCTGCTCCCAAGCTCACCCCCCTCTGTCCCTAGCCTCTCTTTCTCAACAAAGCCACGCCCCTTCGATGGACATTTTCAGCCACTTAGCCACGCCCCATGCCATCAGGCTGTCTCTGTCGCGCTTCCGTGTTTACTGCCAGATACTCCATCTTGAAAGCGGGTTTCCAGAGAGCGAGAGAGAGGAGCAGAGCGGTACTGATTGCACCACCGTTGCTGCTTCACACTGGCATTCCGTATCGCGTATATGATACCACGTTTGGCTACCAGCAGCGCACAGTCGTTAATGAGCGCTCGTCGAGTTCGCTTCGCAGGAAATCACAGCTCGCGTTCGCACGCGTGTTCGTAAAATCGTCGATTTCGAAACGTGTTGGAAAGTGTTTGGAAATTCTGAGAATATACATATTCGATAGAGTATAGAAACTGAACTTTAGTGAACCGAGTGAAGCATGTCCAGTGCCCAAGTGTCACAACAACCGCCTCCACCGCCGCTGACCGCCAGCAGTAGCACCTCAATGCCGTCGCAATTGCTACTTAGCCACATTCAGCACCACAGCAGCAGTCTGCATCATCAGCGCAGTCATCAGCGATCTTCGCCACCTGCCCAGGACTACGATCAGGGCAGCAATCAATCCACACTCTCGCCCAGATCCCAGATAACACCCAGTCCGCCGGCAGCCAGTCCCACGCATTCGGCGGCCACCACAGGATCACCAGTTAGCACCTATACGCCGGCCTTGAGTCCCGGTGGTGCACAGGATAGCAGCCAAACGGAGAGTGGTCAGAGTTCACAGATGCCTCTGCTAGTGGCTCCCATGCCCGTGGGCACTGGTCCGCCACATTCACATCCACCGCCGCCCCATCCTCGTCTCTATGTGGAGGGTTTCCCGCCACCGCATCACGTGCCGCATCCACATCCCGTCCTTAGCGCCTATCCCCTGCCACGACTGCCTCTAATGCTACCGGCAAATCCACCAGGTGTGCCATCTGGAGCAGCTGCACCACCGCCCGTCTCACCGCAGCCCGCTGCCAATCACCTGAGCCACAGTGGAGCCACCATGGCCACAACCACACTCCTGCCACCCGCCCAAAGTCAGCCCAAGAAATCCTTCTGCATCGATGCCCTGCTGGCCAAGAGCCAACACCAGTCTGGTGAGCCACAGCCCATCATTGTGGATGATCGTCTGGCCGCCCTGCACTATGCCCGGGATCAGGCGGAACTCAATCATGCCTTCGTGACCGCCTCCAATGCGGCGGCAGCTGCTCAGGCGGCTGCTTCGGCCGCCGGCGGCATCAGCGAGCAGGAGGCACTGCAGCGCATACGGGACTCCAGGGAGTACGACTCACCAAGTCCCGACGGCATGTCAAGGTGAGTAAAGAAATTTTGGATGGGTATAACTATTAGGAACATCTTAAAGGTGTTTTGAAGAGAAAATCATATTAATAAGGCCTGAAAAACTTATTTTGAGTGATTAAAAAAAAAACTAAACTAAAAACTTTATACTATAACATGTTTTTACAAATTTGTGAGGAAAGGTATCACTATCATTTAATTTCTTTTAATAATTAATTAACACTCTTAGTAAATTTCAATTGAATGAATGAATGATTCAAAACTATTCATTTGATAGTCTATACTATCTGTGCTGATAATTTAATTAGTCACTTGTTACAAAGTAATACCAATAGCTTTGGGTTAAATTATAAAATTTTTTCCCTCATATTATTACTCATTTGCATTACTTAGCTTGCTAATACCCAGAATTTAAAAACGATTCGTATAAAAATGCAGCTCTTACCAAAAATCCCTAAACTTCTTGTGCAAATCCCTTGGCTAGCTACCAAACAAAACCGTGGCACTTGGTAAAAACCATACTGAAAGCCAAAGCGAAGCCCCAGCGAAGCTCCAAAGCAGCTTTGCTGGCACTCGAAAACATGGCAAGGAAAAAAGTCTTCAATTGGTCAATTTCAATTTGGTCATCAGCCGCAGAGATTACGTATACGCCATGTGTCTGCCGTCACAAGTGTGTGAGTGGCTAATTTGAAGTGCGAATTGTGTACAACGAAGCAAACAAATTAGAGGGAGGGCGGCGGTAATTTTTAATTGTTTTCAAAATGTGTCGCGTAATTTCGATTGTCATCGATTGGTTAGATAATTCGCAATAAAGGGTGCCCCATTAAGTTTTTTCCCACAATTTTTTATTTGCAGATCGGAGTCGCCCACTTCGTCGCACCGCTCCAGTCCGCCCATCAGTCCCGGTTGTGAGGATCAGCAGCAGCCCCACGGTGCACTGCATCCCCAGCATCTGTCCATGCGCATGTCCGACTTCCACGACGAGTTCAAGAAGCCAATTCCACCACACAGTCCCATCAGACCACAGGATTTCCCGCTCTACGCGGGCGGACATCCCTACCAGCTGCTGGCCCAGGGTGGATCCGCCTTCCACAGACCACTGGATCCCTCAGGGAAACCCATTCCGGTAAGATAAAATTAAATTAATTTCAATATTACAAGTAGATATTTGATTTAATAATAAATATATCAATATATACTATCATATATATCATTTGAATCTGAAAATAACTCAATTTAAACAGCTTTCTCATAGATTAATAATCTTATTTTCCTTATTTATCATTGCAGATACCCATGGGTCATAATTTCATGCCGTCGCAGCTGCAATTTGAGTTCCTGGCCCGCGCCGGAATGTTGCACCATCGAATTCCCGAACTGGCCGCCTATCCGCATCATGCGATTCTGGGCAAGACCAGGAGACCACGAACCGCCTTTACATCGCAGCAGCTCCTCGAACTGGAGAAGCAATTCAAGCAGAACAAGTATCTGAGTCGGCCCAAGCGATTCGAGGTGGCCAGCGGTCTGATGCTGTCCGAGACGCAGGTGAAGATCTGGTTCCAGAATCGTCGGATGAAGTGGAAGCGCTCCAAGAAGGCGCAGCAGGAGGCCAAGGAGCGGGCAAAGGCCAACCAGCAGCAGCAGCAGCAGCAGACGCCCAGTGCCGCCAGTTAGGAGGAGTAGCAGTAAGGAGGAGCAGCCGGAGGAACTGTTGGATCTGAAGGAGTGGTCTCCAATCTAGTCATGCCGCGATCAAACCGCCGTCCCACCATCCAAACGAGACACCCTGTATTCTTGCCCCCAGTTTCATTCGCGCAATCGGTCGAAATCTTTTTTGGGTTTTTTGCACTTTGATTTCGCATTATTTTTTTTATTTTGTGCCACAACAACTGGTCACTGTGTGATATATGTGTGTATATGTAAACAAGAAATATAAATTAAATTCATTACCCCCCTCTCTTTAGCCCCTTTATGTACATAAACATAAATCTAAATAGGAACACGAACATAAATAACAAAGTAAACATAAATCTAAACTAAATGAGTAATGCTTAAGTAAATAAATTACATTAAATGCGATTAGTTTAGTTGGTAATTTGCAATTCGCTTGTGTAATTTGTGTAAATAATTGTAATTATGTAATTGTAGTATTTAATATTAACGGAAACAACAAGAGCCATTGAGAAAAATAACAAATATAAAATGTATAACAACGCATTGCGATTGAATTAGTTAATTTTCTGGATTTTATTTTCGAAATCAAAATTGGAAAAAATAAATCACTAAAAATATGAGCTTACATATTTTAATAATTGGGATAAATGGAGGAACACAAGGTAAGATATGACTACACTTATAACAACTAATTAAAAAAAAGTTTAAATTAAATGGAAATCTACACTATTGACTTGTAGACTATTCCACTTAATTCAAAAGAATTCTAAGAATTTCTGATAATATAACAAAAACCATAAACTAATTTATGCCATAAAAAGCAAAGCAATGATTACGATTGCCAGAAAAATGTATTGAAACACTGGAAAATATCCCAAAGTAAAAATTATAAATAAATATAATTTATATATATTCTAGCAAATATCTAATCTGGCTGGCTTTGAGAGCTGTCTGTGGCTCGAATTTATAAATACACGACGACCATAAAGAAAGAGCTATTAGCCACATATTCGTATACTACCAATCAAAATTCTACTCAATTTCTCGCCCTTGCTATTGATAATTCCTATCGCAGCAAATAAATCAAAATGTGCGCAGATAATCAAGTTAATTGCTGAGACAATAATTATGACTAAATTTATAGTATCACTTCAAAATTATTTCGCTAATTAAAATGTAGCCAACTTCAGGCGAACAACGAAAGCACTTCTTAGTTTCTCGGCTTGTTGATATCGATTTGGTTTATTTATTTATTTTTTTGGCATGCGAGTGTGGCAAATTGAAAAAATCATGGTGAGCTTCGATTTCCGGCAGAATAAGAGTCATATAAAGTGTTATTATCAGGGAATACCATACAATAGGTAGGAATACAATACAATACAAGTTTTTGATAACCGCTTGAAGTCGGTTTAACGTTCATCAGCTACTGAAGTGATTGATAAGTATTTACATAAAATATAAATTATTATATTTATATATATGTAGATTATATCAAGGAAATTGTTAATGTAAACTTCTTTAGAATCTTTTTATCAAAAAATCAAATATTATATGATTTAGTTCCTTAATTACTATACATACCATTATTAGGATCCTGCTCATTGAAGATGACATAAAGTGTGGACTCACTTGGTATTGTTCTAGCCACTTTCGATTGCATTTCCCATTTCCCATACCCAGTACCATTTCCCATTTCCACTTCCATTCTGATGAAGAGAACTCGTCCGTCCACTTTATCACGTAATTCTCAAGTATTTCATAGACTCGCACACGACGGACTTTACGGGTTTTATCGACGCTGTTGGTTTGCCTTGAAGTATGCTTTATATTGTTATTATTGGTTGTTTGATCTGTTGCTGTTGTTGCCGTTATTGTTGTTATTATGCAGCAGTTTCTTGTTTTCTGATGGGCTAATAAAAATTCATTTCGTTCCTCAGCTTGCCCCTAAACACGTAGCGCATTCTTGTCTGAGTAAATGAGTGGAGCACAAATTTCTATAGAAGGGTACATACATATGTGTGGTACAGTGGGTTAATCGTATAAATATTAAAATTTATCTAATATATACTTATCTAACTCGCTCAGCAGCTCTTCAACAGCTAAACAACTTAACTGCAAATATTTAAAGATAATATTTTTAAGCTATTTATTTATTATTTTGTAAATATAACAAACATGCAAAAAAATGCATTTCAAAAACTTTTTAATATTGAGATTCTGAACCTCTATTGAGATTCCTTAATTACTGATCCCTTGGAACCTTTCTGCCCCGAACTTGACCCACTGTGCACCCTGGGCTGCGGTTGCTGATGCTGCGCTTTATTTTGATTTGCCTTGAAGTGGCCAAATGTGTTGAACCAGAACACAATACAAATGAAAAGGGGAAAGGGGTCGACGATTTTCCCCTAATTTCAATTCATTGAGCTATTAGCGGGTAATTTGCAGCAGGAGGAGTTTCAATGGAAACCCGGCGAGACCATAAAAGGGTGACAAAGATCAAACCGTAGAACTGGAATTGTATTCGGGATGGATGGTTCTGGATGCTGTTTGGTCCTTTAGTCCTTCGGGATGCCTGCTGCTGATTGTCGCATCTGTTGCAAATTAAATTTGCGTTATAATTTCTATAAACACACAAGCGTTGAGTTGAGGAAGGCACACACCCAGAAAATCGCCGATTGAATTGAGGGTTCACTTCCCGCTCCGCTGTCAAATGTTTCCCTCCTCTCATGACTTTGTTGCCATTGTTGCTGGTGTTACAATTTGGTTATCCCCTGTTGGGCAACGTCATCAGCGGCACTGAAAAAAATTAATAGCTTTTGTAGCTGAAACGGCTAAACTCCGCAAAAGTACTTAGTTTGTATTTAATACTATCTAACTATAATTAATACTTGTATTAATCAATATAAATATCACAAAAGTTGTCTTACACTTATGTTGTATATGCATTATACTACAGTTGTATATTTTTCATATTTTTTTTTTCTCAGTGCATGACAACCCTCTTGGGTTGACTGGTATTTATCGTTCTAGTCCCGGGTTCCAATTTGATCTTCATGTCAACACAGATGATCACATTTTATGCTTAATTTTGTTATATGCGATGTTTGCTTAACTGATTTAGCGTCCATCCACTGCCCAGCCAACCCCTCTAATTTCTATAAATTGGCATTGGGTGTGCATTTTTACGCTAATATTCAATCGAATTTCCCTCGATTTTCGATTTTATTGTCAAATATGTGCGATTATTGTCATATGTTGGATTTTATTATTGTCAAATTTGCATTTGTCTGGGGATCGCGGCGCATTGGGGTTGGGGCTGCATAAGCGGTTATTGCTCGTTAGCCATCTAGCTAATGGCTGTTTACTCAGCCAACTGAGCGGGTGAACTGGAGCCGAAAGGATGGGCAGGATGCGAGGGTCAGGATGCTGTGGTGTCCTATTGATTGGCTTCGATTGCTATCACAATTGATGGGTGGCATTTTGTTTTTAATTGCTGCCGCGTTGGGCAAATCCCTTCTTATTGATGGGCAAAATGCATATGCGCACATTGAGCGACTTTAACTGATGGTTTTTTAGAACAAACATGGTAATTTTGGAGCAGTTTTTATATTGGTAAGAACTTGGCCACAAAGTAGTTCATTCTTTCCAGTTAAACAGACAAGACACTTGAAAATCACTTGAAATATTTAAAGCTTTTTTAGTTTGTACCCGAAATAAAGTAGATACACCCAAAGAATCTTATCCCGAGATCCTCTTAAAATAAGTAAAGCACCCAAATCCCCATCCTGTCAACCTGCTAAGCACTTTCTCCCCTCATTGCTCTGTTAAATTTGCTAATTAGCCCAACATAAGGTTTTCTAATTTCCTTTAACGCGGAGCAATATCAGCAACAGGGGGATGTACAGACATACATACATACATATAGACGTGGTGCATCTACGAGGAAACGGAACCCGCAGTTGGTCCAAAAAGCAGATGAGCGAGCAACCCTCTCTTGGCCACCCCTTAACCCATGGCAGCCCAACAGCCGCCCCACTTGGAAGTTGAGTTTGGCTTCAGTCGTTTGGTATCATTAGCCTCTGGGGATGATTTGTTGTTGTTTGGCAGCACTTGATCAACGCAGCAATGAATTCAATTAGCACCAAAACACCAAAAGAGCGTTGCAGGAGCCAGCAAGGGGAGGTGGTGGTGGAGGGGGTAGGGGGAGGGGGTGTGTGGCACTTGCTGCGGGCTGAGGAAAATCCGGAGGCAGAGGCGCAGGAAAAAGGACACACCCTCGCCATTAGAGATTTGGCGCGGGGGGTGGAAATGTGACGGAGTCTGGTCAATTGTTTGGATTTTTTTTCTGGTGAATTATTGCGTGTTGACGCATATGGTGACAATTTCCCTTTACAAATCGTTCCGTCTCGTTCTCGATTTTCCTTTGCCCCTCTCATTTCCACCCATTCGTCCTAATGCCCCGAGCAATTAGCTTTGATAGACGAATTGTTCGGGCTGTCGCAGAAATTTCCCAACGATTAAATCGGAATCATTTTGGCAATGCCAGGGCATTGACTTTATGGCAGGACCTTTCCGCCACTAAATTTCGCCAGAAATTCTCGAGAAATCAGATTAATTCGTTATATAAAATGCAGCTAAAATTAAGTTAGTATGTGGTGAAAATAATTAATAGTTTAACTGTTTTTGCGCTAGTAGTCAATTACTTTTTTATTTAGATCTAAAAAGCTTTCTGTAATAAATGTATATTTTGTATTTAATCCAAATTAATATTAATTCTATAAACTTTAATTTTTTAGAAAAATTGATTTTCAGAACCAAAAAGTGTATTTTCTTTCTACCATTTTCCGCTTTTCAAATGCCTCCTTTTCGCTATCCTTTTTCACTGTTTATTCAGTGGACGCACGCACGGATTTTCTTTGCTTCGTTTATGGATTGATGGCAGCCAAGTTGGAAATTCCTGATTGCTCTTGGACAGTTTTGTGTTTGCCCCGCGACCGTCTCCCGCTCCGGATTTTCCTCAATTTTCCCTAGCCACCAGCACAACCCCTCCCCACGGACGTCTCTCTATCTGTTTGGTTTGCTGGAATATAGCCAGATGGATTGTGTAAACATGCTGGAAATTATGGTATTAGTCGCGTATCACGAGTTCGGCATTCCATTCTCAATTGGGTTATGAATTGATTAATGAATTGATAAATTTGTCGCCAGAGGTTGTGGGTTTTTTTGTGGATGGAGAAGATTATCATATGGTTAATAAAGGGGAGGAATGTGGATTTACGAAAATGAAGGGAAAGGTTTTTCATTAAAATATGTTTTCATACTACAAATATTTATAATGCCGTATAAAAAGTAAAGGTTTAGTTCGTTTTTTCAACAATAAAATTAATTTCCTAAAATGTTCTTTAAAATTATCCAAACAAAACCCTTGCCTTTAGATTCAGTTTCTTAAATTCGCAATTTCCTTTATTTTCAACATCCCTTACACCTTTTGCTCAAGGAACTTCCCATCCATCAACATTTGTAACAAATTGTTGTTAATTTGTAGAACTTCTTCCTGTAGCATTTCTCCTTGTCTCAACTCCTTTTTGCGTGTGCCACATTAATTGCTACAATTAAAATGTACAAAAAGAGACATCAACTTTGCTGATGTTGTTGTTGCCGCTGTTGCCGGCGCTAATTAACCCATGTGTGCCCGCGTCCGAGGCAATCCTCTCACCTATCGGCACGAATATTCCTACCCCTGTCACAAAACTGGCAAACAAACAAATGTAGATAAACAATGTGAGAAATATTAAATTGTAATCCGCTTAAATGTGTTAAAAGGTATTAAATCTAATTTGCATAATTGCCCAGCCGACGGAACCGGCGAGAAATCAAGCGAACCCCAGGGATTTGTAACGAAAGTCAGGGGCGCGAAAGTTTCGTCCTTAAACAAAACTCGATCCAATCAAAACTGACTCACGCGGGGCGAAATGCAGGGAATACACCAAGAGATATTTATAAATTAAATTGAAGCTACAAAATTAAACTACCAAATGTTAAAATTTAAAAATAAAATATATCTTTACAAACTCATTTTAAAGATTTAAAAGTATTTGAACATATTTTAAAATATACTTTTAGTACGGAATGCAATTTTTCTCACAATGTACAAAGCCTCAAGTGCCGCATCTTTTGCGCCGAGTTTTGTTGGAATGCACGTGAGGACAATATTTAAAAATGTTTAGCATAATTAATGCGTATTCCAGTCCCAGTCCCAAATCCAGATCCGTTCGTATCCCTAACCCCATAAACCATTTCCCTATCCACACACTTTTGTTATCCCGACAAGTGCAGCCGAAAGTTAACGAACATTTGCCTAATCAACCCTCGAAAACATTCGCGCTAATTTGAGGCCTCCGATGGGCCAGGATGTGGGGATTATCCGGGGTCACTGGGGTATATATACCATAGGTACATCCGGGATACGAGGAACGGCCTCTGGGCCACATTATTCACACATACGCTCAACTGAGTCTCGGAACTCCCGCGGCTATGTGCATCAAATTGAATTTATTTTATATGCCACTAATTGGCTGAAATACCTGAGGGCGTTTGGGCCAAATTTCGGTCGAGAAACCCACAACAATTGGAAGTGTGAATGGTGATTTGTATTTACTTAGGATGTTCGGAATATCAAGTAATTGGTACTCTTGTTTAGACCAAGAAAGTTTACTAAACTAAACTATCTAAGGCTCTATAAAATTCTTGTTTATAAACCTTCGAACATATTGAAAGCAACTCCCTTGATATCATTCCCTTGGTATAACACCAGATTACAACGCCTGCCTTATTTTTTAGATCCCACCCAAGGCCATAAATTTAAAACATAAAATTTCAAACCAAATCCAACTAGCGAAAATCTCAAGAACTTACTACACACATTACATAAGAAGGACCCGGAATAAAATCCTTGGCGGCGAAAGATGAGACAGAATCCCCACAGATGATATGATAATGGCAATAAAAGATGATAATGTGCAAAATCCTTTTGCCCAGATTCGCAAAAAACAAGACACCAGTCTCAGTCCTCAGTCAGAAGTCGAGAATCATTAAAATGGCAGAAGTATTTAAAGAAACGAATGATAAATACCCTTGAAATAATTTCGTGTTAACAAACAAACAAAATTTCAATATATATTAGATCATAATCAACAAAATGCATACAAGCTAAGTAATTCATTTTTCAAGCAGTATGTTATGTTTATTAACTATATGATATACCCTTATAATACAGGGTATTTCTAGCGACAGATGAAGAAGGATAGCAACAAACGACGACAACAAAAGCTCGAAAAGCAGTAAATGCTATTAACATATTAAAGCAATAAAAGAAATGGCATATAAAATGCTGTGCAGACCAACCGAAAAAAAGGAAATCCACCCAGTGAAAAACCCCCTCGTCCGCCGCCAGGAAAATTTGAGGGGAAAAACGACGACTCACACACCCAACTGTTTAGCGGCCAAGTGGCATTTACCCTTCGAGATCGAGATGGAAATGGGAACTGCCAGGAGTGTGGAAACTCCAGGGGCTCCGGGGTATATTGCTCCGATTCTGTTCGGTACTCCAGTCACCACCACCCACATCACCACCCTCGCCAGCCCACTTTGCAGATAATCATACTAAATGCTGCCATTTGCCATTTGTGAGGTTTTGCCACTTGCCCTTTATGGCTCGAATGTGTTGTCTGTGTGCCATCTCTTTCGCTCGCTGACACGCCGTCCCTTTCGCACGCAGTGTGTGGGCGTGTGCTGAAGCTTGGACCCCTCTTGGTTTTTGGCAAGCAAATTGTGAAAAGTTCGCTCCGGCAAGTACTTCTAAAGCTCTGTGTAAACACCCACTAAAATCAATTTGCTGGATTTTCTACCACCAGAAAATGTGTATTTTACGGGTTCAAATGGTATGGCTTGGCAGGAAAAGAAAGGCGAAGGGGTGTGTGGATTCATCGAGATGGTTAAGATTCTGTGATGGGGGGGATATGGCAAAATGGGTGGATTGATTGTGCTTTTTTCGATTTGCTAGCTGAAGGAATTGGATGGGTCTATTGTAAGAGCTGTAAATGGAGTATTATGTGGGAATGCGCTATTCAGGATAATCGTTTATCCTGTTCATACTGATTTTAGTAGTATCTATAGTTAAAGAATAATTAAGCGAAAACCTAATCAACCAAAATCTTCAATTAGGATTAACTAAACCATAGATTAGATAGATAGATAGATCTAAAAATATAGCTTGGAATAATGTCTTCTTAAATTGACCTTACAATTTGAAAGTCTAATTTACTAATTAAGAAGAACTTTTCGTGTTCTGATAGTAAAATAAAGTTTGGCTTGATCGAAAAAGCAAATGTAAATCGAACTTAAACTGATATAATCTGCTGCCATAATAATAAAAGTTTCTACCAACTTTTATTCAATTTGAAGCCCTGTCATCTCAATCCCCGCAAACACCCCGCACTATGACTACATAATCTGCCATAATGTAGCTGAAATTCCTATTGAGCGCAGAGGAAAAATGTTGAAAGAGAAACTTTTAGCCATTTGGAAACTTTTCCGCAGGCAAAAAGAGCTTAGAAAGTGGTTGGGATTTTCCAGCGGAATGCTGCTAGTCGTTCAATGGCCTTTGCTCCCTTTACTTAATCTCATCTAATAAATGGCTTCGCCTCCTGTCTCGTAAATCACTTAACAATTTGCGAACAAAAAACGTAAGTGATATTCGTGCCAAGGTTTTTCCGATTTTCCAGCTTTTTTACATGGCCCTGCATAAGTGGCCCAAAATCGCATTCATATGAGGCAACCCCTCACAGATTTCAACATTTCCTTCGAGCAGAGGGGCAACTTTTTTGTTTGACCTGCCATTTGATTTATTTATTGTTGGTTTATGCGTGATCTTGCCTCAAATTAGCATTTATCATTTCGATTGGCTCCACCCAGGCAGTCAGGAAAAGCCATTTTTCCACCAAGTACTTAGGGAAAACAGCCATTGAAGTAAAAAACCCACGAAAAGCGCCAGCTTTTCGCAAAATTGGTTAAACAAGTGTAGCTTGATTTTTCAAATTGTATCTAGTTTCCCTCAATACCCAAGTGATTGATTGCGAAATGCTTTAAAAGGAGTAATTTCGGCAATGAAGGACATCAAAGGGTGCAGTCCGCCATTTGTTTTATGGCCATTATCACACAATAAATTTGAAATGAGCTTGGAAAGCTCAGCCGACCTACCTAAATTCTCGGCTATCCAGGCTTATCGGCAGATAATCCCCATACAGGAAACAGTAGCCAGATAGAAGTGCTCCCCTTACACCCCCTGCTAATCACCTCCTGCTTCAATTGGATCCAATCAATACTCATTCCACGATGGCGGCAATTTGGGGGTCCAATGTCACTAATTGTGTGCAAATGGCGTTTGTGCCTTGCATTTTGGACCCTCCTGCATATAAATGGCCTAATCCGAGGTGCTGCACAGAGGCGCAGCAAAAAGGGGGCTTAAATTGGCTCTGCGGATGGAGACTACTGCGATTCGAAATTATAAAGTGATTTAAAGGTATTTTACAATAATTCAAACAATCCCAAATGCGATGATGATAATGCCAATAATGATTATATTTCTTGGAATTTATACCCTTTCCAATAGCCATACTCACATGAACTTAGCCGTCAGGCAATAATGACCCCCCAATAAATGATAATATCCAATAATACAATCGACACAAACAATTCCCATAGCACACAGAGGTCATAAAATAAAAACGTGGCGACTTCCGTGGCGATTGGTCGCGCAGTTAATAATATTAATAATATTTTTAGTACAATTATTTTATTTAATTTGTTTATTTATCTAGGCTAAGCGTATTCGCTGTTTTTTATGACACATTCCGGCCAATAAACACATTTGTTTGGTTAATGAAGACGATAAGACTACCGTGCCCATAAAGATACAGATACGGTAGCCCATAAATCCATAATACCCGCGAAAAGGTGGGGAGAGTGAATCGCCCAAGATTTACGATCATCGTCCATATCGACGACAGCTTTAATTGAAAGCAAAGCGAATAATTTTCAATCAGCCAAATCAGGAAAACCCTAAATAAAAAAAGTGGAAAATAAATACCAGCTAGCGAGCGGGCGAGATAAGGTCCACCTCCGATGATGATGATGATGATGAGTGCTGGGGGAGATTGGGGGAATCAGACCTGGACCAGGCACGGATATATTTGTATTGATTTTACAATTATGCACACAAACAAGCCAAGAGGAAGCAACAGCCATGGGGCACGTTCGTCATTTGACTTTCCGTCATGTTGACTCTCTGTTTAGATTTTCAATTAAATTTGTTGACTCGGAGTTCGGGTGCCCAGAGCCCGGGTCGTATACGTAATATAAATTGATTATTTCAATTTATTTAAGGCGCAAACCGATAGCATTTAATTAAAAACCCATCTGAGCAAACAGCGCCGAGGAAACTAAGGCGAGACAACGACACGACTCATTACAGGCTCAAGTACCAGGGCGCGGGAATCGAGCAATGCTCACTCGCTGCAATGCCGATAAGATGATATGTGGCTATGGCCACATTCATACGGAGTATATATCTATCTACCAACCGGCTGAGGCTCAGGCTCAGGCTCCCAGTGTCTCTATCTATGCCCATGCAGCTCTATCAGGCCTTTACATCTGTTTATAATTGAAAATGCAGCTACTGTGTCGCCGGTTGGCACCGGGAAAATGTGACACGAAAATTGACGCCAATAGTCTGTCATTAGTGTCAACAGACTCGGAACCACGGTGAAACCCAAGCGACTATCTGCTTAACCCATGTGGGTAACACAACCATCTTATCAAAGTGCAAACTAGAAAGTTGAATCTTGGCTTCTCTCAGATACTTTTAAGTGTAAATATTATTTTTTAAAATACTTCAATGGTAAAAATATGGTGGAAGATATTTTTGATGAACCGAACTACTGCTTAAATATAATAATTTTAATAAATTAAATTTTACTATAAAATATTTTAGAAACCACTAATATGGTGTCTGCAAATATGAAATAGAAAAGTACAAACTCAAACTATAGTTCTTGAAAAAAATGTATATATATGTTTTAATTATTTAAGTAGCAATTAAATTTAATTTCCCGCACCAATGGGTTAATTCTAGCTTCAGGCTAGTCCAGTTTAAAGGTAAATACGAGCTCTCAGCTCCGATAAAAGCAGGGAAATGATTTGGAAAGCCCCCTCCCACACAAGCCACATGTCTCCATCGAGTTTAAATAGTCAATAGCAAAACAATAAATTCTTCAACTGCAGTTCAGATCGGTTATAGATGGATAGTTCAGAGCGTGGGCAGGTATATGGGAGATGGGGCTGGGCGGGGGAGGAAGAGGAAGGTGGCGGGCCTCTGTTGACTTTTTCATATTTCTTAATGATGACATTTTAATTATTAGTAAAGTGCTTTCAGCAGCTGATAAGATATCGGGCACTGGATATTTATGATTGACTCGGTATGACTTTGAGCCACCTCCTCTGACGTTCCAGCAGAGAACGAAGTTCAAGTTGATTGGGATTGAGAAGAATTCGGGGAGCTGGCAGCAAGGTGATAAAGGAGCACCAAAGTGGAAGCACACAACAGTAGCAGTAGCAGCTGTGTGGGCATTGATTGATAATCGAGTGCAAGAAGCCAACTGAAGTCAGTAGTTTCCTATAGAGCTATATAAACAAGGCAACTCAAAGGTGGGAAAAATGAGTAATGGGAAGATATAGAAAGGATATGTTTCGGCAAAAACTGATAATGATATTTAGTAGCTTAATAAGTATAACCCAACGAATCAAAATCCATTAAGGCCTAAAAGAGATAGTCATAATCACTAACCTTCGAGCCAATTAAACCCACCAATCAAATCGTAATCGAAGAACTCCCAGGCAGATTAACCCTTTATTCATCCGACTTATCAACTATGAAGTCCAATTCTTGTGATAAGAAAAACAGCCGAAAGTGTCAGTCACACCCGTAGAGGTGATTTCCCAATCCAACGCATTCCGATCAATCAAGCAATTCCCAGCGATTTCATAACTCACACTTGGCCAACTACAGGCAAATATTTGGACATCATTAGCTTATCTAGTCGGGGTCCAACACTTTCAGTTGAGATTAGCCCACCTCCGATGTGGCCCCTCAATCAATTTAATGCCTCTCAACAGGTCACTTATCGTTGGACTCCAGGCCCTCAGCAAACATGCCTGCAGTTGCAATTTATTGTTTGCCCATCGGAGAACATCAAATAGTCGATATTCCAAGACCAAGTCACGTACTTACCCATTTTCCTCCGCCGGGCGAAAGGCGGTGAGAGTTGACCGCCCGGATCAGAGACACAATTAGAATTATGAAGTCAACTCCTAGTTAGCTGGTGATTAAAAGACAACAAATGCAACGACGCCAATTGCCTCACAAGTCGACCGCAAAACTCTGGGAGTCCAAACATTGCTGCGAAGTCCTTACACTGAGAGAAATTAACTTCAATTAGCTAACAATTTGGGATAAAATTGGTTAAGGGTTAATGTAAATTGAACATTAAGTAAGGTATCTTAATATGCTGTTTTAAACTTACTATTTGATGAAAACACAACTTTACAGCACCCCCAAATGTTAAGATACCTTGTAACTTTCAGATGTTTTGCGTTTCTTATATATGAAGGCATGATTAAAATTTTTTTTGAGTGTACCTCCCTCACTCCACTGTTTCATATTCAACCTCAGGGTGGATTGCAATTTATCCGCACGCAAATTTGGCCAGCAATTCGAAGGACTGAGAGTGCGAAGAGGCAAGTTGGTCTGTTGCTGTTTGGCTGGGCAAACAGTTTGGTGTCATGGCTCCCATGATCTTGGCATTTTCGGGGGCTCTCGATTGGAGCTGGAAACTCTGATTCGGATTCAGAAACTGATTTTCGTCCCCAGCTTTGTTAGCTTAGACATGTGTGGGATGAGGGAAATGGAAAATGGAAAATGGAAAATGCTATCAACTCGTGCATGAAGTTTTCGGCATGGCTTTGGTTATGAAATTTCACATTTTCTTGACATTTACTGGCTACAATTTGCGTATGTGTTTAACGAAGCATACATTTCTCGGAGAAAATCCGGTGGAGTCGAAGAATTTTCCACCGCAAATTTGTGTATGATTTTTGCTAGCCACAACAATTCGGAAAATTGTACCAATTGCAGTCGAAAAGTGTTGCCTGCTTTTAGGGGCTGCGAGTGTCCTGCAAATATTTATACAAATAAAGGACACGAAAGCAATTTCAACATGGAAATCCAGCAAATAAATACAAATTGCCACTGGGGGCTGGCCACGCCCCCTCTCCGGGACTGACTTATGGAACTTTTATAAATGGCCAAATGGCCACAAAGCCACTGAACTGGAAATTTGTTCAATTTTTGTTTACACAGCCCAAGGAGCAGGCCTGAAAAGCCACAAAAAATAAAAACAAAAACAATAAACATGGATATATACAAGAGCCAGCATATAGATATAGAAATTTGTATGTAGATACGATTTCTAGACGACTGTCCATTGTTTCATTTAATTTTTGGTTATTTGTCAATTTTTCACTTCATTAAACTTCTGGCTCCTACGGATTTGTCCTATCAATTTACTCAGTCATAAGAAAAAAAGGGGTTAGGCAAAGAAAGTTTTTGTTACATCTTTCAGAGGGTTGATTGAGGCAAAAGGATTAAAGATACACTGGAAAAAACGGCACTTAATAACTATCAAATAAGATGAATGTTTCTTTAGTAGCTAATAGCTATAGACATACTTATCTTTCCAACACTTTAATATAACTTTTCCTTAAAAACCTATTATTTGTATATCCCATTTTGAATCTTTATTTTTTCTTTGTGCAATCAAAGGGCAAAAAACAAACAGATTTATAATGCTTTGGCTTCAGGATTCTGTGTTCAGCGTTCAGGGTTCATGTCAAATCAATGTCAGAGCCTCCTTACGCAATTTGCTTACATGATGTCAGCAATTTCTTGGCGCTCCCCAGTAAACATCTTAAGATACATATATTTTGAGTGCAAATGTTTATTTGCATACATATACGCACCCGCACTTGACAAATTCTAACAAATCTGTAAAAATTTGTCTGCTGTCAAGTGGAAATTACCCAAAAGTGGGGGCAAGGACATGCTTAGCATACTTACAGGACGAGATATGTGTTATATCATGGGCTCGTTAAGCGTCAAGCAAAACAAATCATAATCTGCGAGTCCTTCAAAGTGCCTTCTTTGCCACTGGTTCTTGAAATATGACAACGCGTGCCATTTTACTGTTTACACACATCCCGAATTGCCTCCTTGCGGTCGTAAGGATA
Organism: Drosophila simulans; assembly: GCF_016746395.2. Taxonomy (NCBI): domain Eukaryota; kingdom Metazoa; phylum Arthropoda; class Insecta; order Diptera; family Drosophilidae; genus Drosophila; species Drosophila simulans. The sequence continues at coordinate 7,819,396 of NC_052522.2, forward strand.
CTTTTCTTTATAGCCCCCCCCATAACCAGCTCCAGAAACACACCCCCATTTCTCATCGTCTTATGTGAAGAAGATGCTCCCTGGAGCATATGAAGGAAGAAAATCCTTACGCATGTGTGGGGCTGCGATTTGCTTGTTTGAACAACTTCTTGGCACTTGACAGATCTACAATAATATTTTCACATTATCTAACAAATTCTAGAGTTCTTAATTCCGCACAATATTATAAACAATCTTAAAATGTTCAATATCTTTCAATATCTAAACTACTATTGCTGCTGCCTAGATCTTCAAATATATTGTCCATTCTAAGCATATCCCCAATCATCCATAATTTGATCACGTTTGTGGCTGACATGGATATTTATACATATTCCATGTAAATCAATTCATCCGCCATTCTTTCCATATCGTCCGAAACACGCACCGCAAATTTTTGCTTTGCTGGTCGTTGGGGCTTATTGATGTGTAATAAACCCAATTGCATTTGTTTTGAATATATAAATAAATCATAAAAAAGAACAAAGAACAAAGGTTACGCCATTTTTTTTAGATGATTGTTTTGTTGGACTCGCTCTTCCGTTTCCGCTTTGTTGCTGCCTTTATTTTGTTTCCGCTCGTGGTCCTTTTTTTTTGTTGCCCTACAGAACGTGCGTGGCATACTAATATGGACTAAATGTCAGCGGTTTGGGTAGAAAATGGGCCGAGGAAAAATAGATACTAGGTCTAGGACTCTCAGACAGCCCCTAGGCATCGCATACATTTGATTAATCAAACAAAAAGTGTTGAAAATGTTATTTTGCCAGCCTTGCGAATGGCGCATTTGGATTTTTATGTGCCACACTGATTTTTACGATATGCACACAGGCCCATCACAAAAAGCCACAAATTGGTGCCATTTTTGGCTGTGCCAGCCCAAATGTAGCCATAAACTTGTCGAGACTAACATTTACAAATCATAAAATCCCCTTCGAGACCAAATTTTCTATTTGTTCGATCAACCATAAAATTTGCAACGATTTCTACGCCCATTTTGATCCTTGAAAACAAGTCAAAGTGGACGAAAAGTGTCGAGGCAATTGCTCATTAGGCATGCCAAGTGCACAGTGCGCGTCATAAATCTATGGACCAGTCCGAGCAATTAGTCAAAGTATGGTGTGGTGTGGGGCACAAATTACAGAAGCGGCAAAAGAAAATGGCTCCGTGCTTGCTGGGAAATTATAAAAAAGGAACGAGGAAAAACTGAAGGGAAATGCTTGCAAAACCGCTTTCCTAGCAGCTTCATTAACGCACATGTGTGTGGGTAAGCGGGATTACACAGAAAAAAAGCAATTTTAAAGATAATTATTCAGACATTTATAAATATTTATTATAGAATAACGAACTAAAGTAAATTGTGCAAAAATTGGCATATCCTTTTACTTTTATTTATTTATTGATAATCCCTTTATATAAACCCTTTGTTTTCAGTGTAGTTGAGAGTGAGTAGATCGGTAGCTGGGGCCATAACGTCGACTCGACTGGCAGTTTGTCGTTTAACATTTGGCAAACGTATTAAAACACCCCATCATTGCCTTAATTAAGAGCCATAAAAGCACATTTACTTATTGTTCGACTCTGTCTCGCATCGCCATCTACCCGTCTCTTTTCCGCTCTACAGCTTTTTTCACGTCTCGTGGCACGTCTTTTTGATTATTTATCCCTGGGATCCCTTCGGTATAATGCCCCCAATGCCACCCACTCTGCCATCCTCTTAGCGTCCATTTGTCGTGCTTAATTCATGGCTAAAGTTGGAATTAAGTGAATTTTACGTTCATTAACGTGCGAGGGTTGTGCTCTACGTGTGTGCGTGAGCGGGTGGTTATGGGTGGGTAAGTGGGTGGTTTTGGGAGCCATGTTTTATGGCCCGTGGGTGGAGTGGTGCGGCGTAGCGAGATGGTGCACAAATGGGCGCCATTCCAATGCTAAAATGGTGGTGGACTGTTGCTGATGGCGGACTACAGAATAGGCGGATAGGTGGAGGTTAAGCGGGCTTTTTGCGCCTCAGACAGTGTTGATAATTAGCCGAGCGTCTAATGCTGCACTAATAACGTAAATTTGTGGCACAGTCAACGGTGGGGATCGCCGGGGTTACGACCAAGGTAAAACCATGCGATCCAAAGGTGGCAAATCAATGTCTAGTTTAGCTCGCCACAAATTTGGCGGACAGTCGACTAACGAAGCTTTGATTTATTACTGTCGCAGAAAAAATGGAAAATATATAACTATGAATTAGTATCTGACTGAATATCTGACTAGTATTTAATAAGCTGTAGTACATAATTATATATATATGATTAAATACTAATAAATAAGCATATTTAAAAGGAATAAAATCCTAATTAAGTTATAAATTGCCTTTAAACGACATGAAATCTGAAAAATAGTCCGTCTTTGCCCCACTTATAACTGCAACTAATTGGACTCACACAACTTTTGACTGCCTAGTCGACACATGTGAAAAGTTTGCGAGTGTCCTCGAAAACTTTCAAGTCCAGAGCTATCACAACCGACTAACTAGCCCCAAAAATGTTGACCACTCTCCAACACACACAGCAAGTGGAAATCTTTTGCCGGAAAAGAGTAAAATGTGCCGCAATGCTGCGAATTGCCTGTTAATTAGTCGCACTTAGAAAATAAACTGCAGTAATTAAGAGCAGAGGCAGACAAATAAAAAAAAAAACGACAGTGGAAAATTCAGCCAGGCAGCCAACGCCCCGAAAAACTAGTTGAAGTTTTTCCTTTTGCACCAAGCCATTTTCCTACCCCCACTGGAGTGAGCATTTTAATTTCAACGCTAGAATTCTAATTAACAAACAAATCCGGTAGAATACACAGCAGTCGAGTGTAAAAAGTCCCCCAAGGATATGGGGGCGAGGACTAGGAAAAGCGGCAGCGGAGATGACAGCAAAAAAGTATGCTACATAAAAAAGGGAAAGAAAGGGATGGGGAGAGCTGAGAAACCGGGGAAAATGGGAAGGAAAACCCTGTGAGCCATGATCTCCCAATTTAATATTATAATTGCTACAATTATCATTCTCATGCCATTTACACAGCAATTGCACAAAAACAACGAGCGAAGAAAGTCGGAAAAAGAGCAGTGAAAAGCGCCGAGGGAGGGTGGAAAGCGGATCCGGATATGTACGCCAAATTGAAGCAATTACCGGGAGTCCCCAGCCGGAAAACTCTATATAAAGCCGAGCCTAGACTCCTCCCACAAAAGTGAAGCTCTCTTTCTCGCTTGCGCAGGCGCCAAACGAATGGAGAAAGCGCAAGGGAGAAAGTAGAAAGGGAGAGAGAAAAAGAGAGATGGCTTCTTTCAAAAAAAAAATAAATGTCTTAAGGGGAATTCCCCCAATGGTGATGATGATGATGATGGCGTTGATTATAAAGAATAAAAAATCTACAAAAAAACGAAGAAGTAGTGAGAAGGGTTTTTCAAATTTATTGCCCAACCAAAGGAAAGTTATTCCGAATGAAAGGGAAAACCATTTTCCGAGGTACGCATCTCATTAAACCCATGGTCGCTATCTAAAAACCAACAACAACATTAATTGATTGTACATCGAGGATAATTGTTAAGTTTTTGTGGGGCCCGTAGCCATTGATTACAAAATGTTTCTGCAGCTGTTATTATTAAATTAATTTGTCATCAAACAAAAGTCCCCACACACAGAAATCTGCATAAAAGCTCGCCATCCAACGTCGGGCTTACAAAAACATGACACGAAAATAATCACAAATGTTGTTGATAAATCCCCCCAGACATGAGCGGGAATTTGTTTGAATACGCTCCACGAAAATCGATGGCATGGGGTCATAGATTAGAAGTTCGTTCGTCATGTAAATGAGTCTTATCGCTTGGAATCGAACTAATTGAATTTAATAAATAGATAAAATATGGGCCATGATGATCGCACTTTTGGGAGGCAATGAACTGAAAGTCTACCCTGTAAAAATAGTAATCGATATTAATGTAAGAAATATTAACTTTTTGTACTTGGTTGGTATAGTAAAGTTGATGGGCTTACACCTTTTGTAGATTAGATTCCCTTTATTCTCTTTAAATTGAAACTTAGAGCAATTGTAGTAAAAATCAGTAGTTAATGCGGTGTTTTTTGTAAGTACTCACTTACCTTTTTTTAATGCAATAAAAGAAACTTACGAACTTTTCCAAGATAGCTTATACCTTAGTTACTCCTTTAATATCCCTTACAATTATGGGGCATTAAGTGTGACAGTTTTACCCCACTTGTCCGGAATTCCGACAGCTGGCCACTCAACCACCCACCATGTCGTATGTTCCAACAAGCACTCCCCAAATTGGAGCCATACAAAAAATAAAATGTGGGATCATCAAAAGTACAAAGTACAGTTAAGCAATAATCAATTGCTAAGCAATTGCTGCCATCGTTTTGTTGTTGCTCAGCGATTCGGAGTTGTTACTTGATTTGTTGCTGCCGCTGTTGTAGCTCTAGTCATTGGGTTTTCAACAGAAGTCAACACCAGAAAAGATAAAAGACAACAGCAGCATTGCAATGTGTAATTATCGTTGTCACTAATTAAAGTGGGATGACTAAAAAGGAAAACAGAGGCGAACCACACAATTTCGAGTCTTATCATCATCTTTGGCCAGGGGATTTTCAAGACACCGACTCGACGGAAAGCCAGAGCAGACAACCTGGCGAAGTGTTTAATAAATCCTAATCAGATGAAATAATTGCTTAATTTTCTTAGTGAGATAAGTTATTAACCAGTTTGGGTGTTGATAAATGGAAAAGTTATTAAGTGTCTAAAGCAAATAGGTTTTTTGATATAGCAACAGAAAAGAATTTGTTTGTCTGTATAGTATATATATTTAAATATATCAATTAACTAATTCAATTAGTTTGCAGATATTTCAAATATTCAAATATTTTAAGTTTAGGTGCCAAAGTTACATAAATCGAATATAAAATCGATTAAAAATACCAAACAGCACAGTCGATTCATCGAAACATTAACATACAAGAACTCGATATATCGATACCACCTACGGTTTTTGCATCGCAGTTATTATTATTATTATTTTACAACAAAATGCGGAGCCAGCGGTTTCTATTCGTGGCCATTTTGGCCTGTTTTCTGGTGACTATCAAATCCACGCCCCTCAGGTGAGTGCAAACAGTGCAAACTAAAATTCTATTGGAATCATTTCTGGATTTTTGCCAACCAACAAACTTTATATTTCGGTAATCCGGGATATATATTCAAGTTCAAGGTTGACCCAGTAATCCACTTTTTGCCTAACAATAAACAAAGGCAGCGTCCAAATGAACCGAATTACTCATGGTTTCATATTACCCATTGCAGCGACATATCGGATTCGGATGAATCGACTTCGGTGGATGAGAAGACACAGAAACGTCCAGACGATGACAGTGAATTCGAGGGTTACCCCTTTCGGGAAGATGAAGATTCCCTGCAGGACTCGTCGAGGGAGATGTCTGTGCAGGATCACAACTGGGATGTGCTGATTTTCACGCAACAATGGCCGGTGACCACTTGCTATCATTGGCGCGAGGAGAATCCCGACCAGGAGTGCAGTCTGCCCCAGAAAAAGGAGTTCTGGACTATTCACGGCATCTGGCCAACGAAACTGCACCAAATGGGACCCAATTTCTGCAATAACTCGGCAAACTTTGATCCAGACAAACTAAATCCCATTGAGGATCGACTGGAGACCTTTTGGCCGGATCTCAAGGGCATGGACTCCACGGAGTGGCTTTGGAAGCACGAATGGCAGAAGCACGGAACATGCGCTATGCTGGTGGAGGAACTGGACAACGAACTCAAGTACTTCGAGCAGGGACTCACTTGGCGTGAGGAGTACATCATGTCGCGCATCCTAGACGCCTCTGACATTCATCCCGATTCCAACAACACGGTGGCGGCCATCAATAATGCGATAGTCAAGGCACTGGGCAAGAATCCGTCCATTCACTGCCTGTACGATGGCAAACACGGCATCAGCTATCTATCGGAGATTCGCATTTGCTTCAGCAAATCCCTGGAGCTCATCGACTGCGATGGTATCAAGCAGGGCGATGCCGTGCCCGTTGGTGTTCCTGGTGGCACTATCATTACCAACTGCCACATCGGTAGCCTCGTGCACTATCCCAGCCTGGTGCCACCGCTACAAAGGAAAAGCCATTGGAAGTTACCGCTCGTGAACGTCTACAAGTTGCTTCAATTCCTCATGTGGTTCACCTTGTAAACAAGTCGTTGTGCAATCCAAGCTGGGAAGTATTTTGAGGCGCGCCTTAGGAGGACTCATCGTTAACTCCAATATTATTTGATACTTCCACTGATGGTGTGCTGGAGACTCGGAGCTTAACAATCGTAAACGAACTAAGACACTCGTTTTTAAATAGCTGCAAAACTAGTAAATTATAAAAAAAAGATGTCATATTTTATATTATATACTTAAAAGGATCTACCAATTTATACATTTATTGTTTGGTTATCCATCCACAATTCGATAGGATTATTTATATTGTACAAAATTCTAAACATCGTACGATGTTAATCAATCTGTATTTGATTTCACACTTATTAGTTTGTAGGCTCTCCTTTGTTGACATAAACTTTGTTTTGTTTCTATTTAAAGCTTATAATCATGTACTCCCCTTAAAAGACACTCATTGTGAATATATTTGTATTCCAAACTCATAGATACTATTTCTGTGACTATTAACTCATGTAAACTTCGTTTTTAACGATTGCCTAATTGTTCTATTGAATTTGAGTTTGATACGCTGCATAAAACTGACCAAGCTGTCCAATCATACTGTATCTCTTACTAGTTACTAAGATCACATTTGTTTGATTAAAACACATCGAATTGATATTTTGGAATATTGCATCGATATAATTAAATTTAGCATAACAGGTTATTGCATAGTTTGATAGCTAAAGACTGTCGTCAAACAGATTACTGTCAAGGAATTGTGTTATTCTATTGCTGCTGCGTGGAGTTCCCATTATAAGTTGCCTTGTCCTTATCGTTGTCATCCTTCTTCGTATCCTGCAGTCTTCGAATGTTCGAGTCCCCATATTTTGGTGGCTGATAGCCACCGGGTCGCTGTTGGAATTGCTGGGACTGCGAGGCGGAAGCTTGGCTGGTGTTATGAGCCGGCGGAGTATTTCCCGGTCCCGGTTGATTTTGTGGGGTGGGCCGCTCAGCTGACCCGCCTGTCTGTTCTGTTGAAGCGCCATCGTATTCGTAGCCCGGAGCTGGTGTCGGTCGCAGGAACATATCCATGTTGCGACGGGCAGCACTAAACCATCAAGAGATTGGTATCATATAAAAAATAAGTGAAGAGGCAGTACTCACGCATCGCCCCGGTGAACTTCCAGGCCGGCCTGTTGCCCTGGCCACCGGAAGCTGGCCATGAACACGCTCAGCCTCTGGGTGAGCGGTCGGAGGCCCATCTTGTTTATGTAGTCGAAGGCCTTGGCCGCCGGTGTGAGCAAAGCCCAAATTACGGTGCCCAGCATGGTCATCAGGGAGCCACCGCTTCGAACCACACGATTCACTTGCTCCTTGGTCAGCACCAGAACCACCGCATTGGGCACTAGATTTAGCTCGCTCAGGGTCTTGACCTCGTCCTCCGTTTGAAACTCCCTTCGTGGGTAACCGGCAGCCAGGGTAAAGTCACGCACATCGCTCGCCGCCAGCATCTCGTTTCGCACGTAGACACGTACGGTGGCCAGCACCTCGCCGACTGGAAAGGATTTGGTGCGCTGAATGCCACCGGGTAGTCTGATCTGCAGCCTCGTCTCGTCCACCGAACTCACCGAGGCGTCTGTTGTGATCACGTTGGAGGCAGCGGTGGCCGCCACCGAATTATTCGTGCTGCTAATGTCCGGCGTATTAAAACGTTGTGCCTGCTCTGCCCGATCGGCGGCAATCTGGGCACGAATGCGCTCCCTGGCCGCCAGCTCCTCCTGACGCTCACGTTTGATCTGTTCCTAAAGGATTGATACAAACTTGTAGAACCACTAATTTCTTCTATATATATATACTTTAAGTTCTCTACCTGCATGTTCTTGAGCTCCTGCTCCTTGGTTCTTGCCTGATGGCTCTGTGCCTCCCTTCCGTCCCTGCGTCGTCTCAGCTCGTTCTCCTTCTCCCTACGTTTCTCCTCCTCCACACGCTCCTTTCGCTTCTGCTCCAGAATGTTCCTGACTTCGGCCAACTTTTCCTCAGATTCGGTGTTGCCCTGGGCTTCGAGCGGTCGTTGTGTTGAAACTGGGACAGCAGGTGTCATTAGCGGCACAGCCGGTATAAGATTATTGGTGGCAAAGTTCCGAGCAGCTGCCCCGGATGTGGAAGCTGAACCCTCCACTTTGCTGGCTGCTGCTCTCTTTTCGGCCGCCAAGGCGGTGGGAGAAGCAGCCTCTGCCTCTGATCCTGATTTTCCTTCCAAACTGGAGGTTGATACAGCAGCGGGTATAGATGCCAAGCTGGCTGCTACAGGAGAATTTGGCGGATTCGTCTTGGCCTCCTCCGCCCCTCCAGTTGGCGAGTTTGAAACTGAGGTGGTTTCAGGATCTCTAAAGTTTTCTGATGCTGAAAAATGTAGAATTTCATTGTAAATACCTTGTTCAATCAGAGGTTATTCCCAACCGATATGGAATCTACTGCGAGTTAGAAATCACATCGATTTTTAAAATGGACCTTAGAGTACCTGTTTGAACTACTTGGGATTCAGCAGTGCTGCTTGAGTCATCTGCTCCGGCGAAGCTCCTGACTGCATCGGGGTCAAGTGTCTTCGCACATGAAGAGTTGCTGTCGGCTGCCACCGGCTCGGTTCGTTTTCCCGCCAGGATCAGAACCTTATCGATCTTTTCCGTCAGTTCATCTACGCTGGCCGTAACCCCAGTGGCTATCCCCAGAGGTGTACCCGTTTTGCCAATAAAGAAGAGCGAAGGAATTGGCACGACTTTGTCTGGAAATCAAAAGAAAAAAACATCAGAAACTTTGAATCTGGATTGCTAGCCAGAATGGTACCCACACAACGACATGAACTGTCCGTAGGCGGAGCTATTTCCCTGGACTTTGATGGCGACAAAATCGGAGGTTTCCAGGCGGGAACGCACCTGACTGTCATCCACGAAGCGCTCCAGTTTTCGGGTCATTTCGTCCTGGCCTGAAAATCAGGTGAAATTTTACAAGAATGACGTGGTGAAATTGACAGTTTACTAATTACCCTCGATGAAGACGACGAAGACGGCGCCCTTGACCTTTGATTCCGCCACGGCCTCCGCAATGTTGCCCTTGTGCCAGTTCATGTTTGGTGTTGGAATAACGACTCGATTCGAATACGGGTAATTTTGTCTGTTTTTGTTATTCCAGAAATATTTTTCTGCTGACAGCTGACTCCCAGGTATCGATATATATATTTGTCGATAAGTGGTCTAAAGATATTTATTATTAAATAAAACGAGTTATTTTAAAATATTTTATTTTCTTTTATTCCCGTTATTGAAGAGTGAAATGTTGTATATTTATTTTACCAACGTTTTAAATGAAAAGCTGATTAGATATGGTCGATAACACAAGCCGATAAAATCTTAATGCCGCCATGGTTTAAATTCATATTTTGAACTTTTATTGTGAATTTTCTAGAAATTCCAAACTATCGAAACGGAAAGGTATAGAAATACAGCAATTCATTACAAATTTAATGAAACATTTGCTGTTGTAAAGAATCGCAAGCACATACAAATATGCCGATGAAGTGGTCCATATAATCAATCCTATCTGGTATGTAAAATAAAGTGGATTCAAGTTTGCTAGATAACTAATAGCTAAATCTGTAAAACAAGAGAAATTTGATTTTAGGCGCACAAGTTTGTATTAAGAAATCGAGCTTGATTTGCATAAAGTCTTATATGAGGATCTTATACATATATATTCAGGAAAAGAATAGCCCCGCACATCTATTTGGAGTATCTTGGACTTGGTACTCTGTGACTGCCAGTGCGATTAGAAGTTTGTCAGCTGGATGCGTTGAATGCTCTTTGATTATGAGACGACTAGATGGTCAGATTGGACTCCTGTTCGCTGGCACTACCTGCAAGGATAACATGGGTTAGAAGAATGAATGGTTAGAATGCTTCAAAGTAGTCTGTGAAGACGAGAAGACCTGGCACCTACTACTCTCGTCAATGTCGGAATTCATGATGGAACTGGCCGGTGTCACGGAAATCTCGCTGCGCTCTACGTCCGGCAGTCGGGCCACACGTACAATGCATCTCTTGGGCTTCGGTTTCAACGGGAATGGACGGGAACTCGGAGATGTCGACGACTTGATGCGCTCCAGATTCACGCGACACTTTCGGACCTGGTACTCCACCTCGCGCTCCACGCTCCGATCGCCCTGCACATTGAAGTAGGGATGTCGCGGGATCTTGACGATCATTTTTTTAGTCTTCGGCGACATGGTTTTAATTATAAAATTGCTGAAAATTCTCTTTCAAAGTCGAAAAACGAAAGCACCTATCTCCGTAGACGCTAAATTGACAGTGTTGGTAAACGTCGCAGGCAACATCGAACTATCGATGGTGGTGGTGGCACTACACTACTCGAAAATGATGCGTAGATTGTAGCTATATGATATGCTTATTTAAAAGAATGTGTAATTTATAAAAATAAAAGATTATGGAATATATTTGGTTGTCCGCTCTCTAATTTATTTACTATATATTGAAAATTTCTTTCTTATCACTTTTGTTTTCTTACTATAGCTGCAACTATTGCATTCCACCGATATATACCACGGGTCGAACTATCGATAGTTCGCTATCTCGCCTAGCTTTGTTTTTGTGTGTCATTGTTAATTTTTCGTTTTCATAAATATACGAAAGCTAAGCTATTAATTTTTAGAACGCAATCAGCCAACGACATGAGTGAAGTGCAGACATTGATGGATATGGGATTCCCGCGGGAACGTGTGTAAGTATCGAATACCACGGCCAACTTGTCACCGGCAAAATAAGTTACACTGCAACTATCGAATTTATTTAATCCTGAAATAAATTTCACAGGGAATATGCACTGGAGGTGACCAGTAACAAGGGCGTAGAACCGGCAATGGAGTGGCTGCTGGCCCACGTGGATGATCCAATACCATCCCGTCAAGGCGCCGGCGAATCCCCTGGTTCCGCAGCTCAACCAGCTGCTGCTGTGGATTCCTCGGCCGCAGCTGCTTCCAGTAGCACCAGTGGCGCAGGTGAAACCTCTGCTCCGGTAGCCAAGTCCCTGAAGTGCGACGAATGCGGCAAAGTTCTTAGAGATCACACCGAAGTGGAGTACCATGCCGCCAAAACCGGTCACACCAAGTTCTCCGAATCGGAGGAGGAAAAGAAGGCGCTCACCGAGGAGGAGAAGAAGGCGCAGCTGGCCCTCATCGAGGAGAAGCTTAAGCAGAAGCGCATCGAACGCGAGGAGCGCGAGAAAACCGAAGCCCTGCAGCGCGAGAAGAATCGCATCAAGTCCGGCAAGGACATGACCGAGGCCAAGCGGCGCATGGAGGAGCTGGAGATGAAGAAAATCGTTGAGCAGCGCAAGCGCGAAAAGGACGAGGAGAAGGCGGCCCGCGATCGGGTGAAGGCTCAAATTGAGGCTGACAAGGCAGCACGCAAGGCTAGGTGAGGATTAGCCCTATCCTTCCATTTCATAATTAATTATAATTCATGCTATGCAGAGAACAAAAGGAATTGGGCAGCACAGAGCCAGCTCCATCCGTGAGCTCCACCACAGTCTCGTCGCCACCGGCTGGTGTGAAATCTCCGCCGCGAGACTACACCGAAACCCGCATCCAGGTGCGCCTGCAGGACGGCTCAACCCTGCAGGAAACCTTCAACGTCAAGGAGCAGCTGTCCGCCGTACGTGTGTTCATCCAGATGAAGACCGGCATCGAGTCGCCCTTCTCCCTGATGACCACCTTTCCGCGCAAACTGTTCGCCGAGGACGACTACGAGAAGCCGCTGGAAGTTCTTGGCTTGGTTCCATCCGCTGTCATCACCATGACTAAGACGCCCGCATAAATCTTTCCTACAAACGGGAAATTTAAAATCTCTCCCATAAACTAAACATAATGTCTAGAACTTAAATACGAAAAAACGCGGCGCGAAATTAACCCTCCCCAAAAAAAACAAAAACAAAAAACAATTAATGTACGGTTTTATATATATATATTAAACACAACAATCTAAAAAAATAAATGTTTTAGAGGATCTTTGAGGGCTATTTCTTAGATTTCTATTTAAAAACGATGGTAGAGCTTCCCAATAAATTTATTTCTTATATTACAATAGGATACAATTTCTATATCTAATGATTGGTCCTGTAGTTCCTACATGAAGGGCTTCACAAAGCTCTTGATCTTCTTAACGCTCCGCTCGGCGGGTCGAATGTTGAGGTGCTGTCCGAATATGGTGAACTCCATGTTGCCTACTTTAAGACCAAAGACGCACTCGCTCTTGGGTATGGTGCGCACCCGATGGTCCTTGCCGAGCAGTTTCAGCACGTTCTTGGTGTCCATGACACAAATGCCAGCCAAACTTTCCAGAGTGGAGCACTTGGACTGCAACACCTTCAGCTTGGCACCGTGCAAATCCAGTTTTACCAGCTTGCGGCTGAACTCGTCGTAGCGACCATCGTGCACCTGGGGCACCTCGTCACCTTCCCTCAGCTGCAGATGCTCGCGCACATAGCCCTTCCACAGGTGGTGCAGTGGCAGCGCCTCCTCGTACTTCATCTGCTTGGTGGGAAGAGTGTTCAAGCCAAGTGCCGCATATTTCCGGCGACTCAGCGTACTGGATTTGTGGGCGCGACGTTTTCGGGAGTGCTGCTTCTTGATCTTGGTGCCCTCCAGCATGGTGATGTGATCCGGATTGATGTTAACATTGCAACGCTGGTGTGGAATCACCAGATCTGAGATAAATTCCCTCAACTCACTCGTCGCGTGTTCCATTGCTTTGTTATTTAGTTTTATTTATTTGGTGATCAACGATGTATCGATAGACGCGGGACTCTATCGATGGGAGAACAGGCGATATATTCAAATTATTATTTTAGATGCGTAGCTGTAATGTGCAATAATAATACAAACTAAATAATTTTTATTGGTATTATCAGAAACTATATGTGCCTGCAATTTTTCATATTCAACGCGGCAATTCAAAAATAACGTACTTTCGCGGCAATCTGGCGTTGCCATCCTGCTTTCTAATCGAAATAACATAAAATACAAAAAATACCAACGGAATAGAGATGGATATAGATATAGTGCGGGCACTCTAAAAACATCGATAGCCAAGCTCTGAATCGATGTACGTGTAGAAAACATCGGACCTATCGATGGCCGACCAGCACTAGCAGCGCCGAACATATGTTTCAAGTCTCTCTCAACTTTCGAACGGAGCGGAACGTCGAGCGCACGAAATCGGAATTATCTCGTTGGAACAAACGTCGCCGCGTGTGATCGAAAATCCAAGTTAAGCACATTCGTAGGGAAGCTGCGAGGCAATCAAACGCCAACCGACGACCAATATCCGCCCGCCACCCTCTTAGCCACGCCCCGCGGCCCGTGTGATAACAAAGATAATGCAATAAAGGGCAACCGTTGGAAAAATCTGTGAGAGAGCCAAGAAACGTGACCCAGGCAAAATTTTGTTTGTTTGTCTGGCTCTGCATATACATATACATAGTTTAAACGTGCGTGAGATTGTGTATGCGCGTGTGTGTGAGCAGCCGTCGCGTTAGTAGTAGTAACACGCTAAACAACAAAAAATTCATCTCGCGTTATTTACAATTATAATTAAACAAAATTACAAAATTGTTTCCATCTCCCTCGCTAGTTCACTCTCTCTCACACACACACGCACGAATATTACCCCCGGCGCGTTTTTCTTCCATCTCGCTCCCACAAAGGCGGAAGAAAAGAAATTATAAACGAAAAACTGCCACCGCCGCTGCTCAATAATTTGTGCATTTTTAAGGTAATTTAAAGTGAAATGGAATGCCTTGTTTGCATAGGTTAGGTTTAATTAGTCCGGAAAAGCTAAGCGAAACCCTGGGAAATATTACATATCCCCGGGCGAATTTCTTTTGTCCCGTTACTTTTCGATTTTCATGCGAGCGTTTTTTGATTGCGTTCGTTTGCTGCTTGCTGTCGACTTGGGGGTGCTCGCCATTGTTTGGTTTTCAACATTTGTAAATTTGCATGAAAAGTCGGATTTTAAGTGATTTTTGTGTCTTTTGAGCGGCTTTTTGCGCAGGCAGCGCAGTCCGAAAATCACTCAAAATCGCACTCACATGCGCACACACTTACAACTGTAATACACGGACGCGCCCCGGTCGCGACAGCTAACGGCACTTTTCATGTCCTCTCGCGCGCTCTCTCTCACTTTCCTCCTCTCTTCTTTCTTTTTGATTCCTGTGCAGCATCATTTGCCACCAAAAATTCGAAAAGCAAACAAAAGTAATGACAATTAAAGTACAGTGAACAATACCAAAAGCGGATTTAATTAAATCTTGCTTTTACAGAATTTAAAAAAGTGTTTTTACTCAGATATTGAGCCTTTGAAATAGTTATCAAATAATTTATCAGATCTTTGAAATTTCGAAAAAAGGGTGATATCTTAAAATCATCATCTTAGCCAGTGACTAGTGGTCGAATAGGAAAACAATCCTCCATAGATTGCTGCGCACTGTGAGAGTAAATCCAGATTGTAAATTCACTTAGCAACGCCTAAATTATTTACAATTCAACTGTCTACAAATGATTTTTTCTCCTCTCCACTCCGCAGTTTCATTACAATGTCCTCAAATCTAATTTAAATAAGTAAGAAGTGCAATAAGCGACACGCAGCGAAACAAATAGCGCTGAACAGAGAAGCACGCCAGGCCAAACAGCAACAAATGGCCAACAATTGAATGGCGGCCATCAGTTGGCCCCAGCGGCATCCATTGAGCAATCAACACCATTTCTCCCACATCAAATCAAGCACCACTTCCAGCAGCACCATCACCACCGCCACCTCAGCCACCTCAGTCACCACCGCCGTCACAGCTTTGGGAACCAGAACCACAGTCCAAGACCCAGTCGAAACCACCACCACCACCAGTAAAAGCCACAGCCTAGCAGAACCACAACCACTGAGCTCCATCGGCAACAAATACCAGAACCGGGTGCAGCTGCTCGAATTATTTGGAAAACTTGCCGCGTAGTCCATCAATGAGCGTTTCGATGTCACTGGTACAGGGTGGTGCTGCCGGTGGTGCGCCACAGGGCGCCAGCGCAATCTTGGCCGCAGCGGCTCCCTACTATCAACCGCCGGCTGTTCCCCAGGATGTCCAGCCGGATCGTCCCATCGGCTATGGAGCATTCGGAGTTGTCTGGTAAGTGGAATGAATCTATATCTCAGTGCAATAATCCAGATTATGTGCGGAGGGTGTTGCCATAGTATTGGCACAATCAAATTTTTGTTTTTCGTTTGACAAGCATGGTTATTTTTGGGTTGTTTTGCTGGTTGTCCGAAGACATACCGCCGAAATGGGCAAATATATTTGGGAATTATAAGATAATAGGTGGTCATATCCTTTTATATCCTTTTTGCCCTTACAGAATTCATGTAATGGTAATTGATAAATGATTTCTTTATAAACACAAGTGGTTTTAAAGTTGTAAAACGGAATGTTAAAACCCTATTTTGAAAAACAACCTGTATCTAATATATTTCAATGTACTTCTATAATTCAAATATCGAAAGATCAAACAGTTGTTCTTTGTCTTTGTTCTATTCGAAGAAAGGGTATCTGCAGCGTCGTTACTTTGCTATGTACTTTTATGTCACGGTCTCGCCGTGGGTTCAGCAACCTTCTGCTTAGGCCTTTGATTCTGTAACCCTTTTGATTGTGTTGCTGCCGTTGATGTTGATGTTTTGTGCAGCAGGCAACGTCAACATCCTCGTACTCATTTCGATTCAGAACCTCAGTCCCGGGTCTCAGCTAGCTGTCCTTCATGGTTTTGTGCCTTTGTGCACTTTTCAACGTTGCTGCGGCCCCCCGAGGGTGGATTTTTCCTATAATATATTTCTTACCCTAAGCGCGTTGACTGGCTGGCTCTCCGTGTTTTGGCCTCCCCCCCTCAATTTGGCCTTTTCTATTTGCCCATCTCCTCGTTTATCGGCCTCTCTCTGCCTTTTTTTCTATCCCCTCTACTCTTTTGATTTACATTTGTGTGCAAAATTTTACATTAATGGTTGCTTAAATGGGGTGAGCATTGAATATTTGTTTGTTTACTGGGGAAAGTAAAATATCTAATATGGATTAGCAACGTTTTGTTATCAATGTAACCAAAAAGCTGCAACATAGTACAGAAAAAGCAATATATGCTAGAAATCCCATCTATTTATTATTTAACTCGACTTCCTATCAATTTATTCGTAGTGTAGCCAGAAGTTTGGCAACGCTGCATTTACAAATTTCATTCACGTGTAAAACGGCATTTCCGGCTATAATCAAAACGCAAAGTGAGCCCAGTTTATCGGGCGGGTCTTTTGAGGAGTGCTGCCGGTGGGGGAGTGGTCGTCGTTGGTCGTCCGCAGGGAAGCCAGTTAAAAACTGGCACACAAGGGGGCCCCAATGGTTTAGGCACAAGGAAGTGGAAGTCCGAAGAGGCAGCCACAAGTGGAGGAGCCCAGGGAAACACACAAAGCGTGGAGGGTCTAGTGGAAACTATGGGAGGCTAGAAGAGGCCCAAGAAGAGGCTCAAGTATATCCCTCGTTGCACCACCTTCCCTTTGAAGCAGCACCCGATCCATGATTCCCTTTGGCCAACTGAAAGTGGAGCCCGCGAAATGAAGTCGTTGACGTTTGGATTGGCTTCACACAGCGATCTTTAGTGGCGGCGGGTCTACCAGTTGCTAACTTGCAATAATATTCATTTACTTACAAAGTTACACCACTGTAAGCCATTGCCACAATGGAACAATGCATTACTTCCATATTATACTGATATTAATGCCTTATTTTTTGTTGATATATACAAAAGTTTCCCAAATCAGGATATATAGGTCATATAGCTTTGGTATACCCAAAAGTCCATGATTTACTTTTGCAACGTTTCACTCAACTAGAGTAAATTGTATAAGTTGCCGAAGTTATGAACATATTTTTTTTTGCTGTTCTAAAACATCGAAGTTATGGAAATTGGACTGCATACATCTGCAGATCCTGTCCAGCGGCAAAGTAGGGGAAGTGCATGGAGTGCGACTAGAACTTGGGCTGGAATGCAATCAAGCGTTAAATTCAAGTGCCAAATGTCGAACTTGTTAGATGCAGCCGGTCAGCCTAGGCTAGGAAATGTGTTTTTCGTATTTTTTTGTTTACGGCTTCTTAGTTAAAGGTGGTGCGCCTGTTTTCAGAGAGGCGGTGCGGAAAGGCCAAAAGCAGGTGAAGCGTGGATTTTCAGGTGCGGAAGGAAGTGGCCCGCAAATGGAGTGTGGGGTCCAAGTCGTAAAGTAGTTCTCGTTTTAAGTGAACTTCGGCAACGTGGCCAAGTTAGAATAGATACTTTAACAAAATCCGCTTATAAAAGTTTTGGGCAACATTAGTTGTTGTCAAGTCTCATGAAGAACTTTTCGAATAGTCAAGGTGATTTTGCAAGGAAGTTAAATCGATTTATTTGTAGGTTTTTAAACATTTGATAGAAAGTAAGTTATTAATTTGCATAAAATTCCGTCTAAATATCTTGGCCCAGAATTAAAACCCTTTCATTTAACTGCCTCACCCTCTGGTCGATAAACACAAATGGCTAAAATAAAAACCGAATTCGATGCTTAGTGCTAGATTACTCAATTTATAATTTGTTTCCCAGAAGTGACACCGTAGAAACGAAAGAAATCCGAGGTAAACGTAACAAGAACAACAAACATTTAACCAATTAATCCTAGGCATAGTTCTACGAAATTTTCCCCAATGCAACCGACTCGAAAGAGTCAAGAAACGGCTGAGAATTATATATAAATATATAGGTGTGTATATGTATATAGTTATATATTTGTATCCGAAACGTCGGTATGTATGCACGGATGGACGGGACAGACGGCGGGCGACTCAGGTTGCGCAGCAGAGTCGCATAAGAAATATGCTATAAGGTATCCCAAAAGACGAGCGAATGAGCGAAGATCTTTGGGCTTTACTTTAAACTACCTGCAACTGGTTTTGGGAGGTGAGCAGGCAGACGACGAACCATTGGACGGCGGGACAATTGGACAGTCGGACGGATGGTAGGAAAAAGACAGTGTAAACCTTTTGCCTGCATCGACGAAACCCGCTTCCTGCACGAATTGTGGCCGGTGGACTTCTCGACTCGATGCGATTCAACTCGAGCCGACGACTCCAGTCGACTCCATTCGGACCTGGACCTGGACGTCAGCCTGGCATCCCGGTGTCTTGGCCCGGTCAGCCAGCCCAGCCTCTTGGCAAGGTGTCTTTGGTCTAGGCTCACTCAGTCACTAACTCACCAGCAACTGATTCGGCTTAGCCAGTTGTTCAGTTCCTGTTATTTTTAGGCTCTGAACCAGCCCGGCCTTTGCCTTTGTTTTGGCCAGTTACCCGAGTTCCCTTGTTCCCTGGTAACAGGCTCATTTGGCTAAGAACAATTTAGAGCCTTTTAATGGCCTTTATGTTTTATTGGTACACACATAATGTGTACATTGTGGTTACTTTGGAACGCAATGTTGAAATGGGACAAACGAACTGTAGTAAAATGTTAATTAAATGTCTTGCAACATATAAATGATATCTGTGAAGGGATATAACCAATATAACAAGATATTTCTTATGATAAATATTCTAACCATCACTAAAAATAGTAATAAACAGTGAGGCAAACCTTTTTTGTAATTACCTTTGTCCTACGTCAAATGCCTAATGAATATTCAAGGGTATGTTAGGCCTCGACCTTTCGTAAAGTCTGAACTTTCCGCCTGCAGAGAGTCCCCCATCCGATTTCTATCGGGTCGCAAATCCTGTGCTAATCTCAGTCGGGGAGTTCAGTTCCCGCATGGAATGGCAATGGTACCTTTTGCTTTTGGGCCGCGTCCAACCACCGAAAAAGATGTGCGTGTGTGTGCTCGAAGGGCCAAAAAGGAAAGCAGTGCACATGCATAGTTTTATTTACGATACCACTCATTCCAAACTCACACAATTCCGGACTCCGTACGGTGGCTATATGCCATCCACTTTTTGGAACAGCTGCTGTCGGCTGATTTTGATGCTTCGATGTGTTGCTCCTGATGCTGAATCCCCCCCATCCGAATTCCCTATCCTGTTTATGGTCTTTTGCTGCGGTGGTTGCTTGCTTTGCTGGCTTGCTTGTTTGGTTGAACAACCTTCGCCCGTTTTTCAGTTATTTTGTCTGGCAAACTCACACATGTGCACACCAGCCAGACGTTTACAGGATATGGTTGTGTCGTGAGGTCCCGCATATGTTTTTTCCACTCTCGTTTCGATTCGCTTCCCTGCGAGTGCAACATCCCGAATAGCACCGAATTTCAACCATCATCACGATGAACCACCATCCCTGCATACGTACATATATATTTTTCCGTCTGTTGCAACGACAAAGTTTTTCCAAAAACATTTTCAATTCCACGTCCTTCGTTAGGGGAACACTTTTCACGTCTGCCCTCGTGTGTGTGTGTGTATGATTGACTTTGAAAGTGTTTGAATAATTATCCTGTTTTTCCTAGCTATCCCTGGGTTTTCTCCCTTGATGCGATTTCTTTGAATTTCCCCTCTCTTGATTGCTTTTTGCAGTTTCGCCCAAAAAGGGCGCTCAATTGGTTTATGAGTTTTTCATCAAGTTTTTCCCGAGCTTCACACATTAATTGGGTTCGTTTTTGTTTTAGCTATGGCAGGAGCATATTGATTTTGTTTTCAGGGTTTAGCGAACTAGTTTTAGCTGATTAAATTTGTAAAGGGTTGGCCCAATTATAATTTATTCTTCAATTTGCCATGGCTCTTGGGGTTTGGCTGGCCCAAGTTGATTGATATGTATGACTTACTAATGAAGAAGGGCAAACATACTTCTTAATTTGTTATGGAATCTCATTAATGAGTTAAAAACTAAACTGAGAAATGCGAAACACAACTGCTTTAAGGATTTTTTTTTAACCTAATTCCTTCATGGAATCTCGATCTATTGTCCTTTATCTATCAGCATCAGTTGAAGTTTGGCAACATGGCCTAAGGAAACGAACAGGTCCTGAATTTCAGGTAGTGTACAGTGAATTCCTCTACTCATTTTTCCACTTTTCGGTTGAAACATTTGTACTACGAATAGAGAGAATAGGGAGTTGGAGTAGGAGACAAAAGGGATTTACGCACGCAATTTTGTCCACAGCTTCATTTTAGTCCTCGCAAAGATACGGATACTACTCGGATACAGATACGCAGATACAGATACATGTACACATGTGTGTGTGTTTGCAGCTCACTTGCTGTGGCCAGCTTAGTTCACTCGAGCGGCGTTCTACGGTTCAAGTGAAGCGCAAATGTATCTTTGAAGTTTATTTTGTACTATATACCCGGCCCTATTTGCTTCCTCTTGGCACCTACCTCTTCGGATCCCCGGGTTTTAGGTATCGTGTAACAAAGTGTGGCAAAAGGGAGCGCAAGAAATAATGTTGCAGCACATGTGCGTGTGTCTGTGGCTGTATCGGTATCTCTATCTGTATCTGTGTATGCCGTATTTTGTATCTGTATCTCTATGCGTGTGCCTTTGCGTTTTACCAGTATCTTGAAATAATTTTCACTTGGACCGCCTGCGAGCTGCGAGCGCCCCAAATGAAAAATAATAGTCAACCAAGTGCCACCAAAACGAAAAAAAGCTTCCATGGGTTCTATGTTGGGATTGGTGGACTGAGAAAAAAAGGTTTTCTTCATCTTGGGAGTGCCTTAAAGTTACTTTTATATTGATTGAATATAGCTAACTTATTTCCATCATAAATAAGACCTGAGAAATGAAGGATATTTTTATAAATTTTAATAAATCGACAATTTTAACCATATTGAGTCATGAGTTTCTACACAAATTTGAGCAATTTCCAAATTGAAGTTTAGATCTTGTATGTAGCTAAGCCAGCATTAAATGCGATTCTTAGTTCAGTCCAACAAATTTCTCTCTGTGTAGATACCACCTCAAGCAGGTAGCGCCCCGCTAACTAACCCTCTCTTGCTGCGTGTGTGCCAAATAAATCATCGTGTGTTGGACAACAGAACGAACGTTGAACGCCGCTCCGCCTGCCCCTTCAATGCCCCCTAGCCCCCTTTCTCCCATTTCCCCAGTTTGCCCAGTTTTCCCCCCCGTCCATTGAGTGGAGTTCAACTGTTCTGGTGAGCTGCTCCTACCTTAGAGCTGCTCGTAAAGTGCATTGGAAAACTGAAATAGACAAGTCGAGACAGTTGGACACACCGAACAGTGAAATGGATGTGGGGATTTTGGGGGCAGTCGGTGTGAGGGGTCCCAGCCCGGGGCGGTCAACTCTACTTGAACCCGAACCTAATGAAGCCACTCCGGGTGAAGAGATACTGCAAGGTTGGGGGGCAGCAAATAAAGTAAAACCCATCGGGCTGGAAGAGCAGCTCCTAGAAGAGGGGGAAACTAATTAAGTTTTGCGTCAAACTATTCGCCTCCAGGGGCCAAATGGAAAAACTATTCGAGAAGCGTTGGAAAATTTATGCATTTATGTAATTTAGCTTTGGCGGGGGTCAAAATAAGTTTCTGAACGTAAATAGTAGTTGAAGTAGCAAAGTGTGCAAAACAATGGTGTAGATTTGGAAATATATAGCAAATACTTTCGGTCTTATTTATTAAAGCAAGAAATTAAAAGTTATATTCTCGATTCATGCTAATTACTTGATGCGCGACACCATATTCTCGATTGACAGGATCAGTTGGAGGGCTCCACTCCCGCCCCACATCCATTTCCCACCTTCGGTCCATTGTTGTGGTGTGGCGACTCTTTGGAAAATCTCGCATATTTAGCACAATGGAAAACTCTTTTTGCCGCTGGCACGACGGCACAAGTCACTCAGCCGCAACGAGAAAATCGTGCGAGCGTTTAATGTGGCTGGCAAGCTTACTAGCAATGCTCGTCGCAGCTGCAACTGCAACAGAAATTGCAACTGCAGCAGCAACTTTTGCAACTGCAACTCCGCAGCAACGGCAGTAAACTTACTGCCATTGTCTGGATTCCCTCGGCTGCATCCTCCACAGCGTTTGCCGCTGTTTATGCTAAATGAGGGTTAACGCAAAACTTAAAGAGCAGAGGCGAAAAAAGATATTTACGAAATGAGCTTCATCTTTGGCACTTGAAAACATTTCTTTTAACGATTTTATTAACGCTACTCACATTTAAAACTCGAATATTTAAGCATAAGTGCTATAATTTATAACAGAAAAACTAGCAGATGATTTAAAATTGACATTTATTATTGCCATATATCACTATAATTGTTTTCTGTGCATTTGAAGCGGCAACTGTAAAATGCTTTAAAAAATATTGAATGGTTGAACGGGGATGCAAAACTTGCCTATCTGCAATCTTTGGTTGCAAAGCTTTGACAACACTTTTTCCACCCTTCTTTTTTTTTATTATTTAAAACCACCCGACTTTGTTTTCCTTTGTGCTGCAGATTTTCTCGTTTTCCCCCTTCTCCATTTCCATTTTGAGTTGGCAAATTTGTAGACACATTTCGCCAATGTTTACAACATTTTCGTAGGTGTTAATTAGCAACAATTGTTCGGCGCTTGAATTACTTGCTTTAAAGCTCCGCACGATTTACACTTGAATTGATTTTTGTGGGTTTTACCACAGTAGCTATAATTGCAGAACTGATAATGAAATTCCTAATAAATAAGTAACTATATTATTAATCTCGTAGTGAGTATTTGAATAGTTTCTATACTGAATTTTGGCAGCCATACGAATTTTGAACAACACGCTGCCTGCGATAAGCGAATCAACAAAGCCGCACAATCGTACACATTTTCCTCTTTCCGGCCTCTTAACTAGCAGCTTAACATACATATTTTCGTAACCCCAATAATGCCACACAATCAGGGACGGGATTTTGCCGCAATGCCGGTCCGAACCAACGAATCTGAGGATACTCGACTCTAGACTCTTGAATGGTGCACCGCTTTTTGGCTGCATCACCACCATCATCATCATGATCTCCACAGCCATCGCGATGATTATTATTATCGCCATGGTCGAAACGCTGTGTGTGCTTGCCACTAAACGCTTTTGACATTTCAATTAAAATTCTAGAAAAAGTCTATGGCGGTAATTGCTGGAGATGCCTTTGCTGCGCCACTGCAGCGTCATTGTTAAATATTTACCAGCAAGAGTAGAGTATTTGAAAATGGTTCGCCGCCTGGCGCCAAAAGCCGGAGACCCTCTCTCTTTTTTCATTCCCCATTTACTGTCAGCTAGATAATTAGATAGATGCGTTAATTGTGGCAGGGAAATATTTTCCTATTCTTTATTGCACTTGCTGCAGCATTCAGGCTGCTGTGCCCGTCTCTTTCATTTCACTTGCTACTCGTCTCTTTCTCAGCTCCAATGACAAATAAGCCGCCGTTGTTGGCTTGGAAAGCTGTTGCCATGCAATTACCCATATACGAGTGTATGTAATTCCGTGTAAGGTGGCTGTAACTTGATTTATTCTTCTGCTACCGCCCACAGCGAATTTAAAAAGAAATGAATTTGCGATTTATTTTTGTATGCATATTTCTTCTGCGAGACGGCTTTGTTGTCAGCTGTCATTCATTGATGTACGATCTTGATATCTGCTCGCAAAACACATGAACAACAACAAAAGGTTGTTACTCTTTGCCATCTGCTCATTTTGACTTTTTTTTTATCCAGATACAAATGCAACAAAAGCTTTGTGTCGTTTCCTTGGCGCCACTCGATGCGTCACACTGAAAGATCATGAAGATAATGCCATATCTTGGCGCTTCATTCCTATAATATAATCAAACAAAAATTTTTTTAAAACCTCATTTGTATGCGGCTAATTCCAGGTTTTTTCATATATTTTATTTTTCCTTAAATATGCTTTTAAACAGCAAATAATCAAATGAGCAGCAAAAGAAGCTGAATTCATTAAATCCATATATGTACATACACATATGTATGTACAAATATCTTAATTGCATTTTTCCTGCAATAGATGTACCCTTAAAATGCAATATGATAAAAGACATTCATTTAAAGTACCCGATTATCTGTTATTGTTATTTTTACACAATATACGCCCTATATGATGCATCATTGCTACTTGGCAACCCTGTCGAATCTTTGAACATTTTCGAGCGGATTTCTCCTCCATTTTAGGCAGGTGCACCCCGCATTTTGTATTTTCCTGTTATTTTGGGATATATTCATGTCACAGGTCCTTGCAAGCAGCCGAGATCCTGCATGTTTTTTTCTCTTCTTTGGACCGCAGCATTTTCGAGGATAAAACCAATGAGCTCGAATTACGGCAGCAGAATATAAGGATAACAAAGCGGGCAATCTTCGGGCGCATATCGTTTGAGGATCCTTCGAGGATCGTTGAGGTTCGGTGTCATAATGGCAGGATACCAGCAGGTCTGGCCAAGTACCTGACCCTATTCGCTCCTATGTCCTGTGCAGCTGTCTGGCTTCGCTTTGTGTTGTGCAGTCCTTAGTCTGCGCCACCATTTCATATTGATTTCCCCTCGTATGTGTCAAAAACCTTGGAGCCTCGACTATTGGGATCCCCGGTTCTGTCATTAACAAAAAGGAGAAATACAAAATACGAACTGAACGAGTACGACGACAAGGCAGGCGACTGCAACAAAAACGGCAGATGGTCGCATATAATAGCATTGGAGCAAGGGGAGTGGGCCGTTGACCCTGCCCGGGGGTTAGGAGGAGGGGGTCCCAAATAGCCGGGGGAGCCACCTAAAAGGATGAGCATGAATGTTAATATTGACGCAAGGTGGAGTTTGCAGTTTCATTGGGGCCTCCGCGACGAAGCTGCAACATTGGTTAGCCAATTTATTAACGAAGTTTGTCGGCCTTTATTTCCAGTGGGGGAGGGGGGTACGAGGAAAGTGAGGGGAAAATAACTGTTACTGGCCGTGATCGTGACAGAGTGATTTATACTGCTACTTTGATTTTTATGACGGTCATTCATATTTATAGAGTATCAAAAATTACTTACAAAGTATGCTAAATTGCTGGCTATCGAACGTTGTTATTGAATTGCATTTGGGCCACCAGGAAATGATTGAAACTTTTCGAATTTTAAATAAAAAAATAAAATTACTATGCTCACTGGAGTTCTTTCTTCATTATTTCATATACCAGAGAGTTCTTTCATTATGATCCTTTGCTTTCTAACGCTTACTCCATAATTACTTTCATTCGTATTCCATCACGTTCTCAACATCTAATTTTCATGCAACTGTGACAGAATTTCAAAACACTTGGAAATGTTTGCCCATCTCTGAAAGGCAACAATGTTGTTATTTTTGTGGCTCTTATTGCTCGGATCTTCTTCTTTTCCTGCTGGCACGCATGCGCTTAAAAAAGCAGCAACGCAACGTTCATTGCACCCTAAAAAAAAAGAAAAAAAAATAAAAAACAACCAGCTACAACAACGGCAAGTTAAGTAAAGAAGAATGAAATTTTCGTTTGGGGATTTTTACGATGACTGAGCGAGCGAGAGGGCGCGACCGAGCGACAGAGATGGGGCTCTGCAGAACCGGATGGTCTGCGTCTATACGGCGAGCCAAGCTGACCGACCCAGACCCCAAAGACCCCTTCAAAAAGCCCCTCGGAAAACCCCTCCCTTCGACCTTATAATGTACACAGAAATTAAATGGTATTCATTTTAGTAAGAGAATTAAATAGCTAAAGAAATACTGGAGCAATAAGCAATTGTTTCTAAATATGCTTCAAAAATCGAATATCTTTTTTATAATACAGCTAGAAACCACTTAAATAGATATAATTGTTAAAACTTATTGAAAATACCATTTCATATCATCTTAATTATAATAAATACACAAATGTTGCCCTGTGTAGCAAGCCAAAAGTCCAAGACCGCGTTCATTGC
Source organism: Drosophila simulans (assembly GCF_016746395.2). Taxonomy (NCBI): domain Eukaryota; kingdom Metazoa; phylum Arthropoda; class Insecta; order Diptera; family Drosophilidae; genus Drosophila; species Drosophila simulans. Next base: position 7,845,653 of record NC_052522.2, read on the forward strand.
CTTTGCCTGCATTATTGTATGTGCAGTATGTTGCAATATGCCTTTGGGGCACTGTTCTCCAACCTATCCCAAGTTTTCTCTTGTATTTTATTTTTTATTTTGACACGCATTTGTGTGTGTGTATGTGTGTGTTTGCATAAAAAAAAGCGAAGATGAAGAGAAGTTTAAATATTTTTAATTGAACTTTTGCCTCCAGTCGTGAAAACACTACAACAAAGGGGGGTAATTGGGTATTATTTTTGCGGTTATTGATCAGTTAGATATAAAAAAAAAAACATGCGGTGGTATCGCCGGCCTCAATCATGATAAAAAGTTATAACTATATAATTTACGTAGACCACCAATTGGCGACCGAGTAGAGGGTCAAATTTATTAGTTTCCTATTGATTATAGGGGTTCCTATTAATGTTATTGCTCATGTTACGGCTAGATATTGATACGGATTGAATAAATGTTTAATGAGCTATGGGTCTAATTGTTTATTATGTTCAAGTATCGAAGAAAGTCATTTTCTATTTATCAAACAAAGTTATTAAGTGAAAACAAGCCTTATCTTGAAAATAGTTTCATTATGAGCGCAAAAATAAAAAAAATATAACTAATGAATTTTATTTTCTCTCTTTTTAGGTAAGTTCAATTTCAACTTCTAAAAACACATTGGCAACTATAATCAGCCACGTAAGTTAATAAATACCCAGTTAACACGAGTGAATCATGTTGCATTCACCATAAACACAAGTTTATTATATTGTTAAAAATAATTAACTGATATGTGGGTGTGTCAACCGCGGATAGAAGTTCAAAGTTCAAAGGTGGGATTCTTGATTTTAGAATCGCTTAATGAGCTGGCCAGCGAATGGACAAAAGTTAGGGGAAAATGGGAAAAAATGCCATAAAACTCACTCGACAACAGAACGCATTAAATTTTTTTCTTACCAATCATAAAAATGCGTCATAAAATTGAAGCTGGCAGTGAAAATCAAGATGCCAAAGTGTAGGGAAAATACTTGTAGTTTGTAGATAGATATGTATGTATATATACTCATGCGGGGGCGGAGATGCATCATTTTATAGAGAATTCTATGGGGTGGATGGAAGTGTCGACAAAGTGTTTGCTCCTCTAACATTCTCTGTATATCTCACGGTTTGAGGGTCAAAGAGCGCGGCATCAAATTTCACGCACACACATAAGCGGGGGATGGGAAAATCGAGTGGGGAAAAGTCTAATAAATGCTTGTGATACTGCTGCATCTACGAGTTGAAAAACATTGGAATGCATGTAGAGCACTAAAACTATCGGACACAATACCGAAGTCATCGCAAGGAATCAATAAAGAAAGTAATTTGAAACGTGGACAGGCGAGAAGAGTCGAGTACACACATTTCCATCCCGTTGGCCAACCGAAGGCAATTTATCTAATGGTAATATTGTATGGCTATAAAACAATATTGGCAAAAGGCGAGTCAGCTGCGGAAAACGCCGGACAATGCCAAGTATCCAGACAACTATTTCCACGCCAACGTTTTCAAGGCGAGCCGCGGAATTCTAGTCGCCATAATGCAATTCCTTGTTGCCTCCTTATGATGAATCCTGTCAGTTGGGGGTCAGTGTCATTGTTTTAATTAAGTGGTTTTATGAAAGATATGAAAAGGCATTGCTAACAGTCTAATATGAATATCAGTTCATTTTGCAAATTAATAGAATAGTGCTTAAAACTAAATAGTTACAGCTCTCATCTTAATTAGACTACTTTTTTACCAATATTATTATTAGTTAGCTCACATCATGAATGACTATAGTTTCGCCCATCTATTGTACCTTTTTTGAATATCAGCCATATCAGATGACAATTCCTGGCAGCACATTTCCCTTTCATCAAATGCAGCGATAGGGAGGGAATTGTGGAAATTTTTAATTAAAAGAAAACCCGCTGTTTTTCTACCCCACCAAGTTTTTGTTTACACACTTGCCTCATTTGATATTGGCTAAATTTAAATTGTGACCCCAACCACATTGATTTGTCAGCGCCTCGCGGCTTGAGTCACAAAAAACTGAATGAGACAACTTTTGCTCCCTATATACGCCTATATATATATACCCTATATCCCCCGATATTCACCACCACCGATCTTTCCGTTCTGTCTGCTATTTATCCAGCTGTTAATTGTGTGTGATCTTGAGCAACAAGAGCCAAACATGTTGAACAATTTCACTTAACTATTTTTATATCTTTTGCTGCGTTGGGGTCCCCAGCATATGTTTGATTTTCTTGGGACATTAAGAAGCCCCCGCACCCTTTTCCCTCGTTTGCGGTACCATTTGCCCCTCAACAAAGTTTGATGACCTTCACGAGTGGAAAACTATACATTTTCTTTGCGCTCTTTTGCTGTCCCCTCATATATTTGTTTGCTTTTGATTTCGATTTGTGTAAACAAATTGAGTTTCGGGGTTTAAGCATTTGAGATATATCTAACTCGCTTTTGAATTTTCCAAGCGAGAGATATATCTATATCGCTTATGAATTTTCCAAGCAAATTCTATATCAGCCTTGAATTTCATATTCGATTTCACACAAAAAAGAAGATAGAGATTTTTAACTTCTTTTGCTACCTACACTTTTATAGAAATCCTATTGAAATCCCTTATCACCAGGACAACCCGCTGGGAGCATAAGAATTTTCACAAAGTCTGCGCTGGAATTATGCTCATGTTTTTTACCTCTTGGCAGTTTCCCTGATTTTAATTCCTTTTCCTGGAAGGCAATTCGGCATGGTCTAGTTTGGTCTTTGTCTAGCTAAATTTGATGGGAAAACAGGTTATTTTTGGCTAAGAATATTAACTGGATTCAAAACAGCCTTTTGTATTCAAGACTCAACAAAAAGGATTAGCATTACGTACTAAAGAAAATCATATTTTTTAACATTTAGTACAAAGTTTTAAGTTTTTACATTACATTTAGTTGGTTGGTGAGAGGTTTTCTCATCCATTTAAATTAAAATTCGCGTCTTTATTTGTTCTTGCAAAATATTTTATTAAATTGTTGATTAAAATAAATATTTAATATTTGCCTTGCTAACTGCTTGTACCTCCAACGCCTTTTATCTGGAGGCGTGGCATTGGCTTTGTTTTGACTGCTGGGAAAGGCAGCAGAAAGGGGGGAGGAGGGAACTCTCATCAGGGGAAAACTCATTAAACAAAGTACACTTGAACACCTCATGAACCAACTACATTGGTACTATATATACAAACGTATATATATGTTGGTGTATATATATTCAGGTAGCTCAGCTACTACTATTATTCCATCTTTGCACACTTTTCCGCACTTTTCCAGAGCTAAACTTTTCTCTCCTTAACCCTTTACTGCTGCTTTTCATACATATTAGTTCCTGCTTTTGCCTTTGTAGTATAGCCACTAATTTTTTTCAGTTTTTTGCAAAATGATGAAGCTTTAGAGTTTGTTACTTATTTTTTTGCTTCTACTGTTTGCTGTTTGACTCTTCTTGCACACCTCGTTTTTCGCTGTTTATATTCAACCTTTTTCGCTTTACGTGCTATAAACATTTCAGAATGAAATTTTACAAACTGTTGTGAAAGTGCTTAACAAACACAAACATGTTTGCCGCACACAAACACAGGTGCACTTTTTTGTTGGCTTTAATTGTGCGGCCAGTGAGAAAATCGAGCGGGAAACTATAGCACAGTTTTAAGCGTTTCAATGGAGTGGAAAAAAATGCCAAAAAATGAACAATGCGATCATCAAGCGTTGCTTCAATGTTCTTCAATATTATTACGTTTTTTATGCATTTTTTGCCAGGCATAAAATATTTCACCAATGAAAAATATTATTATTCTTGCCATATTCTTGTTGCGTAAACATACCATGCTGTACATTGTTTCCTCAATTTAATTTTCATATTTTAAATGCAATTTTAAAGAAGTTGCTTTTAATATTCCAGTTATTGCTAACTAGCATGCAATTTCGTTGATGTCGCTTGTTCTTTGTTCTCTGAATTTCTTAGCCACGTTTATTGCCGCTCATAAGTCGGCTTGGAGTTTCCTTGATGTTGCATCGTACTGTAAAATTGCAGTACCTAAAATTGCTGCCGCGAAGATTGCTTTTAATGCATTGATAGCAGCTGTAAAAGTGGCTAATACGTGGGTTTGGCTACTATTTTTATGATTCTAGAGGTTGCTTTCAATTTTATAGAGGATCCAGCTGCTGTTGCATGTAACTACTACTTTTTTTTACTACTATATAATTGTACTTTTTCCGCTATTCCCAATTGGCAGTACTTTAATACATCTAACTTCTTTTAATTGCACATCTTTGCCGCCGATTAAGATTACTTAATGGCTTACAAGTTCAACGTTCAATTTTATGTAGCATACATCTAGGCGCGCTGACCAAATTAATAATATTTATTAATAATATATATTTTATTATTAGTTTGTTCCTCTTGCGCTATGAAAACTACTGAAACTATTTCCTTGTGAATCAATAAAATCTATTTAACTTAGTTTGAAGTTCATTTCCCTAACACTGCATCAATAAAGAAAGTTAATTCATTAAAGTTATCACTGTTTAGACTCCTTGAATTCCTAGAAATGTTGCAGATTAAAAGTTTAAATGTTTTATCCATTCTAGCTTATTTTTCGATTGCCTCTGCCCTTCGCTTTGCTGCCTTTTATTGTTTTGCATAAATTTTCGCCACGCCCCCCATTTGTGGGCGTTGTCTGGCAAGCGAAATAAAAAATTATGCACATAAATTCAGGCGCTTCGCAGTCGTAAACATTGGACCATGTAGTTCTTCTTTTTCGGCGCCATTTTTTTGTTGCCAAAAAAAAGGAGGATCCTTAGAATTTTCCTCTGGCAGTTTTCCTTGCAATTTTGTTTTTCTGTTTTCAGCTTTTGTTGGATTTCCAAACGGTCGACTCATGTTTTTATTATACTTCTCGTTTCTGCGGGCTTTGCCATTTCTAACTTTTTTTGTTTAGCATTTTGAGCAAACACAAATTGCTTCAACTTTGTCTTTTGTACGACTAAAATTTAAACTTTCTGCTGTTTTGGCAGTGGGCGTGTCACGGATTTCCACAGGCGTTTTCCAAATTCCGTGAGCATTTTCTTGTTTGTTTTATTCTTATTCGGTTGATCTTTGGTTATTGTAAAGTTTTGACAACATGTGCGTTTAATTTATTTAAAGAAATTTACCGAATTAAATATTTAAGAAAGCCCCGGTTTTATTAGTTTGAAAATCATTTGGTTTTATTTTCATTATAATTTGATGAGTTTCTGTCTAGCCACAAACTTGGTTTATGTGGTTTGTAATAAAAACGAGAAACCACAAGTTTTTGCCTAAGTTCATGATGCCCTGCAAACAACAATAACATCAAGTTTTACATAACACCTTCTACTTCCTCGCCATTGCAAAATCTGCAAACATATTTCACCGAAATAAACATTTTGCCACTTTTAACCAGCATATCCATTCTACCTCAAATTTCAACGCACCACCATGCCACTCCACAATTTAGCTGAGGTGCGTTTTATCTGGTTGCCACACAATTTTGCACCAAATGCGAAATACGAAAAATAATCCACGAGCGCTGGGGATGCTGGAGATTGAATGTGGCAGAAAGTTGTGCCTTTGCTGAGCAGCCGAAAAGCGTCGCTTAAAATTAAACAAAACAAAGTTTTCGATGGTAGAATTTTCCAACACAAAAATGCCAGACGAACGACATTTTCCCTGGCCCAAAATATCCTGTGAGAGCAGAAGCGAGAAGGAGAACGTAGCAATCTCGGTGGAAGTCAAGACGGAAATACCGCCCCCGTAGAGAGTTGGAACACTACAACTTCTCCTCGAACGGTGGAAATTTCTGCCCGTAGTGAAAAGAGCATGGCCATATAGAAGGCAACTTGTGCAACATCGTAAAAGTTACATCACTGCGATGGTGAGGGAAAACTCGGACCAGCCATCGATGGGAAAATCGGGGAGTGGGGATGTGGTGTGGTGTTGGCCAAAATGGGGTAGCGGGTGGTGCTGGAGCGACTTTGGCATAAATTATTTTGTTCATGCCAGTGAACTTGTGTCGTCGCTGTTGCCTGCATAAGTAATAAAAATAAAATAAAAATACTCAAGCAAAAAAAAAAAAAAAGATATAGTAATTTGCTCGTAAAATAGTTGTGCTCAAGTAATTTTAACGATTACGATCTTAATCAAGTTACCAAAACTTTGGGTTAGCAAACTTGGAAAATGTCTCATGGTTCTTTCGACGGATTTAGCTTCCAGTCATATTTTTGTCGCACTGATACTGATTTTATTAAAACAACAAGAGTTTGCAATCTATAAGAAAATCTAGGATGCTCTTAAAAATGGAAGAGTGTTTAACTACTCAGGGAACTTTTAATTATTATGGTATAAATAGTTGAATAGTTTATTATTTTTGCTGTCGTTCACTTTCCAGCTCCTTTTCCATAAAACCAATTTCCATTTAGCTTTTTGGCTTCCAATTTTCCAGCTTAGAGCCGAAAATGGAAGCGAAACTTTTATCATCTGACCAATTTATACGCTTAATGGTAATCTCTCCCGCTAACTACTCTTGCTAAAAAAAAAAACTCTACCATATATTCCACTATATTCTCAACTTCCCACTTCTACAAACTCCCCTCTGGGCATCCTGATTTTCCATTTAGAGCCTCAATCCCCCATACCAAAAAGCCATTCTAAAACGCTTAAGAGTAGGCAACATAGTTTTCCACGAGGAGTGAAAAAACGAGCGAATAGCACAAAACAGAAACATCACACGCGGCGTATGCGTAACATAAAATTAGCCACAGGATTTTGCAGGGCATCCATGTCCTGCCCCCTCGCCGTTTTAACCATTTTCCTAGCAAAATGTGCCCCAGCTATTTTCCTCTGCTGCTGGAAAAACTGCGCGTCATCCACACACGAAAATGGTTGCCAAACAGTTGCCAAAAATGGGCAGGGGGCGTGGCTGGTAGGCGGAGGCTGGACCTGGGGGTCGCACAAAGGACAAACGAATGGTGGTTAAAAGGGGGGAGGTGGAGAGGGATGGAAATTGGTGGGGGCAACGGGAAGGACGAAGGCGAGAAGAGGATGACGCTGCCAGAGGCATCCACGTGTACGCGGACGTGGAAAGGTGGAACATCCAATGGGGTCGGGAGTAGTAGCGTGCTCAAATTTAACCGCTTATAACACCACGGCGTCCTTCGACCCACATCCACCCACTCGAACTCCCATTGCTGAGTAGATTTTCATGTCTGTGGAAAAGTTTTAGCGTGTGTGTGTGTGTTTGTACTTGCCCGCGCGGTGAAAATTCCCGGGCAACAAAACAAAAAGAAGAATCAGAAAGAAGCCAAAAGTCTGGGCAGCGAATTTTCTTCTTCCTTTGCCATTTTTCTTCGAGTTCCATGGTCCATGATTTTTCCACCCATTGTTACGTGTCTCGCCATGGTGTTTTTGCTTTAAATGCCTTCAGCTTGGCAAAAGAAAAGCGATTTTTATTGCTCGAAATGTGGCAGAAGATATGGCAAAAGGAACTACAACATTTATTCAATTATTATTTCACTTCGTTTATTTATCTTAAATAGCAACATTTCCTTCGGAACGATTTCATTTGGAAATTATTTCTAAACCATAAATTTATTGTATTGTATTATACTATTATTAAAATAGTAGTGTTTAAACTACTAAACATTTATTGCTTAGGTCTCAATTTAACTTATTCGAGACATTCACTCATTAAACATTCCTTTCGTGTCTCGTTGCCAACAACTTTAGTTTGATTAACCGCAAACCGAGTTAAATTAAATTATTTTCCTTTGGGGAAAAGTCAGCAACTTAATAGTCCCCACCCAAACTCCCACTTTTCTTTAAACCCCTTATCAGCCTGCTTGCAGCCCTATTGAAAATTGTTTACATAAGGCTCACCTATATCCTGCACAGCCCCACATTTCCACTTCACCCCAGAGAAAACGCAAATTTGCATCAATTCAAAAAACAAACACGAACTAGTAAAAACAAAAAAAATATAATACACAAAACTATGTTACGAAAACCCGAGAAAACCAAATATAAAACTAAAATGTAAATTTAAAAATGCAATATTTAAATAAGTAAACTTAAGAATGGTTTCAATATGGAAATATTGCTGTTTTTACTTTCTGTGTACTGAGTCTCATAAAGTTTAGTTCAAATCAAAATCAACAAAGCGTCAGGGGGGCGGCTTATAGGGCGTGGCCGCAAGTCAGTCACTAGCTCATTCATTCAAACAGCAGCAGCAGCACTGCCATCAGTCATTCAGTCAGTCAGTTAGTCATTCAGTCATTCAGTCAGTTGGTCCAATGTCCTTCAGCGTTTGCCAACGTGCCCATGCATATTTACAAAAACTAAAAATGATAGATATAGAGAGAGAAAAAAAAACAGCATACGAATACGTCGACGTATTTGAGGCAGCGAGTAGTGCCACGCCCACCGAGGCGACGATGGGCGGCTTGCCCCTGCAGGGATTTGCTCTTGCTCTTGTCGTTTTCCTCCGGCGGGAGCTGCATAAATTTTCAGCGCATTTTCCCAACCCCTTTTATTTGCTTGACAAATTCTGTTGCTGACTTTTCTGCAGCTTTGGGGACCACGAAAAACTTTGCTGGTTTCTGTCGCGCATTTTCCCCCAACTACCCCCCCACCCCCCTGCAATAATCCCGCTTCTTTGTTGTATTTATTTGATTGAATTGAGTTTTGTTTCGACCATGGCTTTTTGTTTTTCTCGCCGTCGTCGTCTACTCACTTGAGACCATTTTAAGTGTTTGCCGCATTTGCTTTTGACAATTTCTTGTATGCATTTCGATTTTTATTTTTTTTATTTCGTGGTTTTGATAATTCAGTATGCCGCAGTCACTTGAAGTTTATGTTTTCAGATCGTTTGATACAAGCCAGATGTTAAACAAAGAGTAGATAAGTGCTGCAGAAATAGGGGAACAAGTCTTTAGAGTCTTTGATTTAGTTTTGTGCACGACGAATAAATAAAGCTAGGGTTAAAATAATATATAGTTGTGAAAAATATTGCATTTTGATCAGCAGGGTATTATATATTTTATTTTATGGTATTTTGTGAATAATATGGGAGAGTTAAAATCACACAGAACCCAAAGAAAGCTTAATAATTATTCAACATCTCGATATTACACAACTGTTCTAACAATCTCCCATTATTGTTCTCATTCGCGGTAAGTTTTTTGCAAAACTACAAAATTGCGGGCCTCACATTACGTGGAGCCCGCACTTAACCCCAAACAATTGAAACCGAGTTGAGTCATGGAACAGTGCCCAGTTATTTAGCTGTACCAAAAAGATCGTAAGTTAAAGTTGAATATACTCCGCAGATGCGTGTGTGTCTCATTAAAATTATATAGTCAGCTTGGCGGGAAGAGTGGTGGGGTAGCTTTGGTATGGAATACTGGGCGATGGGGTATAACCACAATAAAAGTTGGAAATTAATTTCGAGCGCCACATTTAGCTGTCGTTGACTTTTACGCGCTGTTGAGCCACCAACAAACCCAAGCCAGCAGCAGCTCAACCATCAAAGCAGAAACAACAACGTGGCTTTACATTTTTGTATCTTTTATCTATGCAAAAATAGGAAATTACAAAAAAGTGGAAAAAAGTGAACTTTTCTCTTTTAAGTTGGCTTTAAAAGTGTACATTTTAATGGCAAATGCAAAAATGTTTCTCCCACAAATGCTTCTTAATGCTTGGGTGCGTTTTTCTAGCTGCGAATAAACGCATGCAAAATGCAGGAAAAAGCGTGAGTTCGTCTTTGCTTTTATAATTTGAAAATGTTGCTTATTTTTTCTTTATAGTGGGGTCAATCCAGTTTGTAAAGAGTTAGGATCGAGGGGTTATGTATGTGTGTATGTATGTATGTACAGGCATGCTACACTAGTTTAATTGCCTTGACAACAGACCCCGCGCGCCCTGCCGCTTTTGGCCAACTTTTAGTGCCATTTTGGTATCAGCAACAAAAAGAGAGTCAACATAAATTATATTTTTAATTAGATGAAGGTGTCCGTCTCTGTCTAGGCTATCTCCGACTCTCTCTGCCCCTATGTGTGTGTTTATTAAACATATTTTATGACAATGTCGTATGGCAGTAACCTCTACCCCTTTCTCTCCCCTGGGTGTTGGTTTCAGCTATTGTAAATTTAATTAGCAACTGGTCAAGTTAATTGGCTAAAAATGGAAATGAATTAAACGGCAAATGGCAGAGGTTCGTTGAACTAAACAGACTAATTAATGCCTGATTATATTGATCACGTCGTATCATATCAAATCGTTGTGTGAATCCTTATCAGAAAAAGATAAATAAAAATTAATTGGAAAAAAAATATTTATCTTATTTAAAATAGCAAACGAAGTCATAAGCACACGGGATTTGGCAACTATGTGGCTCAGAACCATATCTTCAAAGTACTCCCATAGAAACCTTTTTGCAAACTGAACTTGCCAGCTGAAAACCATTTAGATCTTGATTAACTTTTGAAGGAGTGCAACAAAAGGCGGAAAATTTCCTAACTGCGGTCCAGTGCAGCTGTGCAACACAATAGACAAATAGGCAAGCGAGCAATGTAAAAAATAATAATAAACGAGAATTATGTTTATTATAGCCAGCAGCAGCTGATGATGTTGATGAATCATAGAGTCGAGACCCCGGCAACAATGCCCACATAATTGCCACTGAGAGCTTTGATAATGCCCCGAATGGATAGACACATAATGGTTTGATATCCGTGAGTGGTTTCTTTTTGGGGCTTGTGGCTTAGGTCCGCACACGTCTGTCTCGTGTCACTGAGTCGCATTGACAGCCTGATAATTTTTATGGGTCAGCGAACAAAACCAGAAAACTGTCTACATCTGTCTCCAGCCTATCCCTTTGCCTTATGCACATACTACTCGTATCTGTCACTTGGCCCATAAATAAGTTTTTGAAATATTTCAATTGAGCTGTTCTCGGCTTTCAGTTGCGACAGCTGCTGACCATTGACCAAATCACTTAGCCGTGGACACATGTTCCGAGATTAAAAACCTTCGGCACTCACCTTTTCCATCAATCGCACCTTTTCTTGGGCCTTACTGAAGCCTTTTTCAAATCAATCAACGCCTTTTTGGCTTTCAAGCTGCCTAATTTGTTGGAGCTGGAGGGAAAAGTTCAAGACTCGGTCGAAGGAACTTGATGTGGGTGGGTGGAATAAAGTGTGAAACGACTGCACATAGAAGGTGGGTCACCCTATAGGCATTTTAGTAAGAATTTAAATGTTTAGATTATAGGGCAATTTAATTGCCTTTTTTGACTTGCATTCTTGTGGCATGGTTACACCTTCGCTCGTTAGCATGGTCACACTGCACATTGCAGTTATATTAATTTGTTTGATTTAATAAGTATACAGGAAAGTACACTTGAGCATAGATTTTATAATAGTTTCAGATTTTTTTTCAATTTTGTCAACGCTTCAGATTGCATGGACAAAGTGAGGCACAGCAGTAGAAAGAGAGGCACATACATGGCGCGAAAGAGACGGCGAGCTGCTGGCTTGTTGAGCTTGTGAGTCGGTTCAGTTGTCGGTTGTCTTGAAGTAGGTTAGTGGCACAAATCGCGCTGTCTGTTGACTGCTGCCGCAACGTGACTTTGCAGCGCTGCCTCTGCCGACGAGGAAAATTTATTTACATTTTGTGCAGTTAACATTTTCTGCATCTGCAGCTGACAAAAGTACTGCGGCCACACAAAAAAGTTTAACAATTTTAACAGCAAATATTTCTGCTTTGACATTTTGTAGTATTTTTTTTTTAGTTTTTTGGTTTTGTTTACTTACTGTTGGTCTTGAAGGCTGTTTACTTTTTTATACATAATTAGCCAATATTTATGACTGGAAGTTTGTCTTGTTTTTGTTTTTTGCTCAGGTTCATTTGTTATTCTTTTAGATTGCCAAATCAGATTTCCGTTTTACTCACAGAGTAGGTGTCGCATATATATCTGCAAATAGTATATATACGATTTTTGTTCTCTGATTCGAAGGTGCGGCTCGAACATTTTGGTTAATTAAACTACAAACAATGCAATTAGCTTTTTGTCTACGATTGATAGCCATCGCTGCCTCAACGAACTTAGCTCAAACGAATTTTGTTTTGTTTGCAACTAATTTGCATAAAATTGCAGTTAACACCTCTTTTGAGGTGTGTGTTTAAGTGGGCGGAGTGGGCGTGGATATTGGGCCTTGGAAGTTTGTGGGCACTTAGACAAGCGGATGTTGGTCGAAAAGCAATTGAATTTTGTATTTAATTTGATTATAAATGGTTGTAATTGGAAGAATACTAGCCACTAATTGGGAAATAAAATATTAGTATGCTTTGCTAAATTCTTGCTGAAGTTCCAAATGATTAATGATAGCTATTAATGTTAGGTTGCTAACAAATCTGTCTGCATTAATCATAACATATTTTATTTATCAGTATTTCAAAAAATCACTAATAGGCACAGATACTTTAATGCAAATTTAAGTGTTTTTAAAGAGATACAATGTTTTGTTTAGAACTTTTTGTTTCTGGCCAGCATCTTTGAAATGCCTTCAAGTGTGAAGAGTATGTCATATCTACCTGCTCCCCTTTGTTTTTTACGATCTTTTGGCCATTTTAATTTCCTGAAATATCTCCAGAGACTTCTTTATTTCGATTTCTTGTTGGCTGCAATAAAGTCGAAAAACAAACAAATAGCAAAGGAGCAGTAATAAACAAAAATGCAGGCTGTGAGATAAAGCGAGTGCATGTGTATGTGTGCATAAACATTCGCGTTAGTGAACCACCTACCCCCTTCCCCACTCCTTTCACCACTTTCCCCCCTTTTCCCAGTGCTTTCAGCTTTTCCTCTTCCATTTCTTTGAACTGAACTTTTGCTACGCTTTTCTTTCTTTGCTTTACTTTATAATTTTTCCAACTTTTGACCCAGTTTTTTCCTCTTCATGCGCCAGACAGTCGGGAATGCCCCCAACTCCCCAAAAAGCCCACAGAGCACCACCCACCACCCACCGCCCACCTGCGTACCCCTCTGCACACCCCTCGGTTCACCACGCCCCTGGAGAACGTTCTTTAAGAACTTTACACAACTTTAATTCAAATTGGAGCGGAATGGAATTGCTTTAAAAAGCGGGCACAATTTATTTCAATAAATTCTAGCAAGGCGCAAAAGAAACCAAATAAAATACAGCAAATTTGTGCATATAAATAATGGCAACAACAAGCGGCTCACGTTTTTGTGTCATGTGCATAAATATTATAAAAAAAGAGCTAGAAACTTTGAGAGGTTGGGGCACAGACAAAACTGCGTCAGCTGTGACGTTCAAATGTATTTTTATACATTGCAAAAAAAAAAGAAAAGAAAAAATGGAATTGAATGTCGTATAATTTTGTTGCCACTAATGTTTCGTATTGCATTTATCTACGGACAACCTTTGGCACTTTGTGCTTTCCTGGTTATCAAATTTGATTTATGCTTTTAAATGGATAATAAATAATTGATTTCAACAAATATTAAGATTTATTTCTCCGTAGAGAAGTGTGATTGGGCCTGAGAACAAGAAAACAAGTTGGTAGCCAATGATGAAGATGGTGAATAAGAGGGAAATGCAGGGGGAGAATATGGTAAAGTGCATTAAATGTGGATTACTTGGGAAAGCTAGAGATTTTCCTCAAGTAATTCTTTTTGCTATTCCAGCAGCCATTAATGTTTATTAAAGAGTTATGCCATAATGGAATATAAGACCGAGAACATGATAACTAATAATGCAGGCACTTAAGTGCAGTTTACAGCAAAACTAATAACTTCTTGATCTAGTTATGGTAATTTAGGAATATATAAAAAAGAATTAACTTTAATTGGATACCAGTTTTGCAATTAGTCGTGCAGGAAGTCACCAGAAGAAAGTAGGAGGAAAAGCTCATTAAATCAAGTGTAATGGAAATGAAAAGTAAAGGAAATAATTTAACACATTAATCTAAGGAATCTTTCTATTTGCTCTAAGATAAATCACAAATGGTAAACGATTTTTTTTATAATTATTTCCTGATAAAATCTCTGACCAAAAAGCAGAAGATTGTTCTCAATTCCCTAGAAGCCAGCATAAAGTGGCTGTAAAAAAAAAAGCAAAACCCCAAGCAAACTGAAAGGTCAACGCGAATTAAACTTTGAGAACTCTTCAAGCTTCTCAAGCATTTCCATCGCTAATTATGATTGCCCTTCAGAGAACGAGAATAAGCCAGAGCTGTAGAAAAACCAGCAGAATTAACCTTTAAGGGCCTGAGAAGAGAATCAACTACCCGCTGATCTTTGCCGCCAGACCAAAAAAGTCATTTCAAAGGCTGCTACTAACCTTTTTTGATAAATTATACACAAAGCTATAATGGAAATCAATTAACTATTAATAATATTATGACGGGCTTTGTCATTAAGACACGATTTCACTGCGGGCGTCTTGAAATGTATATATAAATATTCCTACAATGTTTACATTTCCAGTTGGCACCAGGAACCAAAATCCAAAGTATTAAAGTTCAATCAAACTTTCAATTAGCAGTTAAAGTTAATGGTGATGGGGAAAAGATGCTCCTGCTGCTTCCTTCTGCCCCTGGGAAAATGCAAATGCGAGTTGTCAACGCTTTATTCTCACCAATCTTCCACAGTATCGGAGTTTCCATGTGGGCTCATAAACGATTGTGTGTGGAGGCGTCTATTTGACATAAAGTGAAGTGATGTGAAGGAAATGACAGTCAGATGTGAACAATCATTGAGGTGAACATTTTAATGTATGCGGGTTCATGGAAAAGTGACTGGTTTAAATGAAATAATAAAATAAATCGTACATTTTACAAATATTCTGATTGGGAAAGTAACATAACAGATGTGCCCATCAAAGTGATTTCTAACTAAAAGTATAAAACCAATTAAACTGGTTCAAGCAACATATTTAAATACTAGCTTGCTTTAATTTAGTCATTAAAGTGATTGACGACAGATCGATTGATTAAACTGGAAGACTTAAGCATTCTTCAAAGACTTTTAGCATCTGTGAGACAGTTTTCCCTCCAACTTATTTGCGTGGCAGCCTCGTATTTCCATGTTCATTCGAAACTTTGGCACGCAATGCATCCTGACTAAGTTAACTACACCAAGGCAATATCGATAGATAAAAAGCAACAGCAGTAGTTACATACACCTAATCAATTGCAGTCTATACTATAGTCTGCAATAAAATCAATTTCTAAGTTTTACAATCTTCACCAAGAATAATCTGCATACTGCGCATAGATTAACACGAACAACTTCGCCAGCATAGTTGAAATTGGGAGTGATGCAACGACAAGTGTCATTATATCAAGTGACTTCCTCATTGTCCGAACACTTGGCAACTACCACAGCTGCAGTCCCGCCATCGCACAGGACTCTTGGCTAAGCCATGGCCTAAACCCCAACCCCTTCCACAGCCCCATTTCCATTCCCATTCCCATTCCCCTCTTCATCCCAATGTGTCAGCTTGGCTTTTGTGTGAAAGCGCGGGCCATGCCAACATTTTGAGTGGCTTATGCGACTAGCATCAGCTCAACTTCAGACTGTGTCGCCATCTCGTGCGTTTCCCCCGGTTGCAAGTTGTATGCCACACAACCCTATGGGTATATTTACATATATCCTGCTGCTGCTGCTGCTGCTGTGTCTGCTGCTTGTGAAGTGTTATGCGATTTTACATTATTGGCTCTGCCGCTGACTTAACTGGGGAATAGTTTTTGACGCAGCTTCGCAGTTATGCATTCTGGTTAGATGTGGCAAAGCGTTTCTTTCTTGACGTTCTTCTGGGTTATAAATAGAGGCGGATTTGCTTACGGCTTAGCAGGCTGACAACAGAAACTGAAGGCAGAAGAAAGCCTGAAGATGCCAGCACTTGGATAAATGTTCGCCAAACTTTTTGTGTGAGTGCAAATCCTTTGAGGTCCCATACACATACATATGTGTGTTTTGCGTCAGTGGGATATATAACACATGTGTAAAAACATAGTTGATGTGTTTAAAAGGCTTACAGGAATGACCTCCCCCCCACCATTGTGGGCTAGAAACAAGGTTATTCAACATGTTCTCATGGTGCTTTGTAGTTTACATGTAATGGAAATCGTGCGTCATCTACCTGTATTCTTTCACTTTTCCAACGATTTGAACACCCTCCAGTAGTGTTCCATTTCCACACTTTGTGCACTTCGATGACGTTAACCCTACAATTGCCCCCAGGCCAATCCATTTCGCACACTTAACCCCCCAGTGCATGGCAGCAACCCATTTTCAGTCTAACGAGCAGGGAGACCCTTTCATTTCGTTTTAACACATTTATCAGTAATCAGAGCAAAAGCTTGGCCACAAACAGATAGCATTAACCCCCGAAGGTAACTATATTTTCCCATTTTTTCATTTTTTTTCTCTCTCATATTGTTTTTGCAACAGAAGCAATAAGTGAGGCATTCAGCTTTGCCGCTTGGCTGCTCCACTGGCCACATTTTTATTTGTGACGAGTGCAGCCAGACGGACGCGATTCTCGGTCTTCGGGCCCAGTCTTCTGAGTTTCTTAGTCGGCCCGCCGTTTGTCAATTACCCTACAAACCTCCAAGCAGCAATACCCATAACTACAATAGCAACTGCAGCAGCAGCAGATAAAAAAAAAAGAAAAAAAAATACTCCAACGATAGCAGCAACAACTCGGCTAACTCAGCTGATTGTCTTTCATAATCGTCGTTATGCGCTTGGTGGCTTGAATGCCAGTTGACCGAGATGCGAATTTTTGTTACTCCTGTTTCGAGTCAAATTATGCAAAAATCGGCCAGATTGGCCTATAAAAATTTACTAGATTATATAATTACAGCTTTGTTAGGATAGTAAAAACGTGGCATAGTGGTTTAATCGGTGGGATCTGCCACAAAAGATAATTCTGAAGTAGGGATCTTGGTTTCTGATTCCTGGTTCTGGTTTTTTCTGGTTTTGTCCAAATTAATATGTAGCTCGAAACATTATAAAAGCTAATGAACAAATATGATAATCACATAATAAAGATTAAAGATAATAATGGAAACTTTATCTATATTATTTATAAATGTATGTGAAAGGGTGTTGTCGCCTTCGATCCACAAAAAATATATGTTTTTATGGAAGTGTGGTTGCTACTTGGAGGTGTGGCCGTTGAATTTGTTGGCTTTTGCTGACTCAACGCCCCCAGCCTCCTTTCTTCCCTTGTGCAGATCCTCTTCCATCGGGTTTTTTGCTGCAGCTGCTCCAAAGTTCAAGTGTTGCACTTTTTTCTCTGGCTCCAACTCGACACTGCTGTTGGTGTGCTAAGATTTGTTGTGCGTTTTTTTTCGCACCTCCCTTTTTTTTCAGCGGTGTGAGTATTTGTATATTTTTTTTTTTTACCTTAGCTGCTTCCGTTCAGCATTTTTTTTAAAGCATCCCGCTCGCTCTTCCACGCTTGCCTGGCTGTCATAATTATTTGCACTTCACATCATCAGCATGCGAATAGGGAAGATAACGTGAAGGCACTAATTCAAGAAAAATAAAGGGATTACATTCTAAAATATTTTCTTCATTTTTCACTTTACAAAATATCCTTACAGATAATTACATTTTTCTTCCACTGCACCACGAAGCTCTTCAATTTTTTACGCTGTTTTTTTCCCATCTGTTGTCATAATCAGACAAAAACTTTTGTTGTGGTCAATTATTGTTGCCGTCTTTGTTGTTTTTTCAGCTCTTACTCCTTCTTCTTCTTCTTTGTGGTCAGCTCCTGTAAATTGCCACTAAAAGTGTTGAAGTGCAGCACTCGGGGTTGTCATTAAGAGCCAAGGAGCAAGGGGGAATCCCCTGTCTCCCTTTTTAGATCATAATATTCATTCTGCGGCTTTCACGACTCTCAAATTACATCAGAAGGGAGGAGAGAACTTGAAAACAAAGAAGGAAACTGGGACGACACAGGAAGAGATTTGTTGGAAAGGGTATTGGGAAACCAAGAGGAAGACATTGTCAGATAAACTAGTCTTTAATAATTTTTTCAAATTATTAATTATTGCCCACTTGAGCAATACATTCTAGCATTTGCATGGTCACACTGCAAACTTCAAATGAAGGTTTGTCACACTGACCGTTTTCTATCTATATTCTCTTTGTGATACCCACGAAAGTAGAGCTGCTGGCCCTTAAACGCTATTTTTTATTTTTTAATTTGATTAACACCCCAAGCCTCAATCTGGCTTCAGTTTCAATTACCTTCAGTCGACTTGGCCTCGGAATAAGCCCTATGATTGACTAATTGCATTCCGCCTACCAACTTCGCCATGCATGTATCTTCTTCTCTTCATCCTGCTGCTTCTATATAATTTTCTCTTTGCTCAGCCAATCGCAATCAATAATTCTCCTTCTCTGCGGACTCCCTGAAGCATTTCTCAACTGCACGTAGTCTTCTGCAATTGACAAATCGCTTAATTAAAATGCACAAACGCCCCAATAAATATGCAAGTAAGGCAAAAGAAAATGTAAACATGCAACAAGAAATAAGGTAAAGGGAGAAAAGGAGAAAGAAAAAGGCCAAACTCAGAGAGCGATCATCGCTCAAGTTATACGCTTGATCAATGCTTAATAATTGTCTGTAATTTTAGTTAATTTATTGCAAATGCTTTCAGCAACATGCTGTGCGTGTTGCGGCAACATGTTGCAAATAGCTATCATATGCACGAGTGTGTGTGGGGCCGGCATGTGTGTGTGTGTGTGTGTGTAATCGAAACCGAAGCGAATCATTGATTTCCTGTGCATTTCATGAGCTTCGACTAAAAGCGAAGACAGACCATGGAAAAAACGAAGACTTCGACGACGCATCGATTTCACACACCTCCCTATCTCGCTCCTACGTTCTCTGCTTTGCTGTCCCCCTCTAGCATTCTCACTTGCCTTATCCTGCGTGCAGTTCTAATACCCTGTAATCATAGAAATGTTAGGAATATCTGACATTTTTTTTATAAAGGAAGCTGTTTTAAAGCCTAACATAAAGCAGCAAGGTCACACTGTCCGCAGGATAATAAGGCCACGATCACACTAATAATTCCTTCACCATGCTGTTAATTACTTTTTGCAGTCTTTTTTCCCTTGAGTAAAATAATATTTACTGATCATTTCTACAAATACTAGGTATCATTAAGTCAACTTTTCACAGAGCGTCGATCTTTGTTGTTTTTAGTCCGTTTGCTGAACTGGTTCTCAGCTTCTGCCTTGCCTCTCTTTCCGGCCCCGTTTCGTGCTGCATCATTCGACAATGTTTAGTCTGGTTTTTGTTTCACTTTTCCCCCGGCAAGACGCTTTTGTTGGCTACTTCTTGGAGTCACATGTGAGTTTCGCCCCCTCCCTGTCGCTCCCTCTGCATGGAAGTAGAAACTAAAAATTCATTGAACTTTCGCATGAAAATGCTCTCAAGGTTATCAACTTTAGGCCTGTCCAGTCCAACTGTTGCCAGTCCGATTCCGATCCGTTTACGACACAAAAAAAAAAAAACTAAAAAGAGAAGAAAATATATACAATAAAAAAAGACAACTCCAACAAGTTCTCTATGGTTAGCTGTTGACTTTAGTCGGGGTTTATTCAACTCGCATCGGAGTCGCGATTCTGTGGCTTTGCCCCTGTGCCACCTGTGGCCTCTACCCACCGCCCCCTGGCCTTGACTGGCCCGCGGACACGCCTCCTTTCGGGCATGTGGTCATGCGTTTTTATTGTTCCTTAATTTGTTGGGTATATGTATTTTTAATGGCTCTGACTTGGCTGCGTCGTGGGTTAGGGTGTGATAATATTTGCAGAGGTTGGTCAGTTGTTAGGTGTTTATTTAGTTGCCATAAAAATTAAAGACATTTCAAGTTATTATTTCACCTTATTAAATTGGTTAATAAAATATCTATTTGTTTGGCACTCAGCTAGTTAAATTAAATGCTTAAAGTTCGTTGAGCATTTATTACTATTATATTATTATTAAATACAGATTCTACGATGTGATTCAGTTGTTCTATGATAATCGATATTAGTACACATGTTTGTTTTCTTCTGATTGTTTTTATATGGACTTAATCATAAATTTCTTCATTTGATTCATATTTAATTCGTTTTATTTATATGCAGCTTTTCGAGTGCGAACACTTTTTATGCTTGTACAAATTTAAATTACATTACGCATACGCCCTGTTGCGTCGGCCCCCAAAGGCAACTTATTGATATCTCTGCGCGTTACACATTCTCCCCTCATTTCTCTCTTATCTGGGGCCACATGTGTTTTATTTGCTGTGGCTGAGGCAATTTATGTTTTATTCTCTTCGCTCGCTGGTTCTTTTTAACATTCGGACGAATTTTCATTTGATTTAAGGCCGCCCATTAAATTGTATGGTTTTTTTTATTACTAGAATTTATCAAAATTTTCGCCACATTTATAACTCGGCGGTTTAGATACGAATGGTGGAGAAATGGAAATTTATTCAATTGCAAACAGAAAATGAGCTGGGTTAGACAACAAAATGGAGTAGTTAAAATTACACAATTATTGTTCAGCATGTGAATAGCCAAAAAAAAAAACAAAAAGAAAAACCGCCTGTTCAACAACCTAATTACATGGCTAGCAATAACAACCGAAGGAATCAGACACAACTTCTCAGTTGGCTGCTCGTCTCAGTGTGCCCCCTGCATTTCCCTATTTTCCGGCCACTTTCCACCATCCCTGCACCACCTTTGCACATCCATCTCCAGTGTAACCATTGCGTGTCAGTTGTGTTGACTGACGACTGCTCAACTCTTTTCTGCATTTACTCCTCTTTACCCCGGAGTTTTCCCCGCACATTTTCCCGCACCTCCGCCCTTTTGCGGGTGCATTTTCTTGCATCGATTTTAAATGCCAAACACGTTTGCGGTTTGGCCACGAAAATGTAGAAAAAAAAAAAAAACAGAAACGAATGGGAAAAACTGACAAGTTGAAATAAAGAAAAACCTTAAGCAGGTGATTTCCTGTCCTATGTAAATGCAAAGCGAAAACTTTGAGATGGGAATAAAGTTGTTGGAGAACATAGTTTTTGTTCTTCCAAGCACGTTTGGACACAATTTTCTTGGAAAAACAAATTGGAAAACTAGTGGAAACTTGTCTCTTTTTGAGGCCACAAAAAGGACATAATTTCGCATTGTTAAATATCTATATTTTTATATAGTGTAGAGCTTTAAATATTGTTTTCATTTATCCCATTCATTAGGCCACATTTCAATTAGTATATTACTTGCTGCAACTATCTTATATCCTTTGGAGATTTCCCATTTTATTTACTTCTTGTGCACATTGCTTTTAATGAAATCCTTCATTTCCTTTTCATCTACTAAGCTTTCTCATTGCCTTTGCAACTATCTTGAGGAAGTTTCCCAAGCCCCTGGCTACAATTATGTTTCCTTATCGTCTAATTGTTGTTTGTAATCCACCAACCCTTTGGCATACATCCGTTTCCTTTAATTTCCCTTTTTCAAGTGACTCGAAGTTTGTCAAGAGCGTGTTTTTTGTGTCATTTGCGTTTGAAATAGTTGGAGCAGGAAACGTAATAAACATTTTTATCATGAGTTGAGGGGGACGTGGGGGAAGTTGGAGGTGGTAAGCAGCAGGTGTGTGCTGTGTAGAATACCTGTTTTCCAGCTTTTCCAACTTCTCAACGGCTAACACATTTATTTTTGATATGCCCCGCCCAGGGCATGCAACATTTTCTACCAATTTAAATGTGAATAACATACTTCCGTTTTTTGTTTAGCTTACTTTACTTCACTCAATTCGAATTAAGTTTATTAATTAAGTCAGCAGTTATAATGCGAAACAGATTTATTAAAGTGAAACCGCATTAAATAGTGCATGTTGAAAATAAGCTATGAATGGAGTTATTGCCTTGGATCTGGGAAATTTTCACACAGCCTAATCAAAACTAATCAACAGTCAACAACAGCAATAAATTTGATTGCGGCCTGTTGATGTTTGTTCGGGGTCAATCCACCTTTCCATTTGGTTTGTTGTTTTCGCCACCGATGAAATCCAATCAAATTGAGTAAAATTGAAGCTTAATTAGTTGGACTATTCGGCATGCAAATTGCAATCAGCTTGATGATGATTGTCCATTGATCTCAAAATATCTAATTTGCAATTAATCAACGTAATTCCGAGGGATATCTGCTTTGCACTACTATCACACGAAGAACGAAAATGAAGGCATATTTTTTTTTATCGATTTCTTAATTCACTTCATTCATTTTTATTGTCATCGCCGCTGCTGCTGTAGCTGCAAAGTTGATTTGGTAAATGCATTTTATTTGTTAGCTGTCACTTGACTGCTCTTCGCGACTTAATTGATGAGTTTTGCCATACGAGTTACATGTTGCGTGGGAGTGGATAACTTAATTTTACACTCTACTGAGCTGGGAAATAATGTCATTCGATTTCACATGTAGTATATAGGAAATAATAATAGATTTTTCAATTGAAATCAGGCATTGTTTTTCAATTAAAATCTAAGAGCACCATTTACCTTTAAGCATTATCTTTTTAAACTTCCTATAAGTCAGGTTCGAACTCAACGAAGTTTTCACATAATATGCAACATTTAATGGACTTCTTTTTGAAGAACTGGTTTCCCTTGCTTCAAAAAATCATAATATAGTTGCATAAATTATGAACCAACCTGCACTTGTCTGTCTCAGTCTTTAAGATAGTCTTAAAACTCGGTTCGAATCGAGTACTCGTATGTGGATTATTTATGACACTTGCAAAATGATTTGTTGCCAAATAAAATGCTGAAAATGTTGTCGGCTTTACTTAACTCTACTTTTAGTAATAAACGTCCATGAAAGATATATATTTATTGATTAATTTCTCCCCCTCTTTCAATTTCGTTGCAGGTAAGCAAAAATACGTGTTATCTGTCGCTCTTTTTTCCCTCCTTCGTCTGCAACGAAGTGGGTAAGTTTATTTTTGGGCTCAGCGGGAAAATTTCAATTGGAAAATTTGGTTGGAACGAGTTTTCATGTAGGAGGATTTCATTGAAATCAATTTGTATGAGAATGGAAACAGCTGCACGTAACTTTTGATTACCAGTGGCAAGTATTCAAGCCCTTCCAGGCAACCAAATATGCCGTCTTTGTTTAATTGCCTTTGATAATTTGACGGCAATAATTATTCGTAGAAACCATGGGCATTATTGTTTTAGATTTTATAATATATAGGACTTTCCGTAATGTTTTAGGGAAGAAAAAAGTTAGATAAATACAAGGATAAAAGAAAGTGGAGTTACGTTCTGGAAAAATACAAGCATTAAGGTAGATTTTCCGTCATTTTGGGAAAATGGGATTATGATGTGCAGATGACGATGGTAAAGTATAAAGAATCTGGAAAATCTCGAAAAAAGTAATAAGTGACAAAAGCCGCCCTGGGAAATGTAGAAGGCAAAAAAAGAAAAAGAGAAATAAAGAAAGATTTCATTTCTCATTCTTCTGCAGATTCCTTTGACGATTTAGGTCTCACATTTTGCGTTTTCTTACCAATTTACAACTGCCGCTTTATTCTTTTTAAACTTTTAGTTTAAATTAGTGTAGTAGTGTTAAAAGCCTGTGTTGTTACCACATAACCATTTAATGAAAAAAAAATCCCACATGCCACTTTTCGACCCCCGAAAGTCTCGTTTCTAATTTTTGGAATCTTTGATGGATGTTTCATTCTATTGATTTTCCGCTGATTTATGACTCTGCGTGGGTTCTTCAAGCTGAAAATCAAACTATCGTGTGTATTTAACCAAATCCCGTAATGATGGAAAAATTGACACTGCGCCTCCCCACGAAAAACCATTAGCAGCACTTTTCTAGCATTTCCACGCTGGTTTTTCTCCCCCATTTTTCGAGATAAAACCAAATGATAGATAATAAAAACAAAGTTCATTGCTCTGCAAGTTCTTCCATCCACACTTGAAACAAAATAATCAAAATGAAATTAGTCACTCCGACATTCGTTGGACAAATAAACGTAATGCTGCCTGTCAGTCAATTGTTTGTTTGCCCTAGATTCTCACTGGAAAGGGAATAAAGTAAACGTTACTTCATGGCGGCGATAAGATAGAAACATTAAATAGGAAATAAAACAATAAAAAAAAAATGGAAACAAAAGCTTGATATTTTAAATGCTGATCACGTTGATCACTGAAGATTATAAGGATGATAAGATGGAATGGCTGCTGTAATTGCCACTGGAATTGGCACTGATTAACTTCGCTTCGAATTCACGGAATTGCTTGAGAGTCTAAAAGGTTTTTGATTTGATAACATCGTTTAAATGGGCAAGAAATGAAATAAAAAACTTGCGAGGGAATCACAGATAAGAACTCGCTGGCCTAAAAGCCATTGAACTTGAAAGGTTTCTTATCAATTAGCGCCGCATTTCGATGTCATAAAATCAGTTGCGTTCCAAATTTTAAAATTAGTTCAAAATGATTTGGTTATTAGAAACAATCTACATACATATGTTTGAATTTTGCATAAGTAATTCGTTTAGATTTTCACATGTTGAGGCTTTAAGTCTACACACACAAATAGCTTTTAATCTCTTTTCCTTACATCATAATTAGTGAAGACCTTGCTATCGCCAAGTTTCCCCTTCAAATTTCTGTTGCCAGGTTGCGACATAATGAATCCACTTTCAGCGTCACATTTTCCATTCATTTTTGCTAGTGCCATTTCATTTCCTTTCATTTAAGTCGTTTCCCACACCAAAAGATATAATACCTGCCACCCCCTCATATGTCATTGACTTTCTTAGGATTGTGTGTATATGTGTTTTTTTAGGGTCATAAATTAGCAATAATGTCTAGAAAACATATACATATATTTCGCAAGTCTAGTCACCCTGTTTTAACGATTTTTATATTCGCTTTTTTATGGTATCGATTTGATACGATTTTGATGCTTTTCTATCAACGAAAGCCAAATAAAAATGTGACGCCTACATGCGATTTTGCTTTTTTTTCTCAGTTTCTTGTTTAATTTTATCATATCTTTAAATAAAAGAGGCGACCGACAATGTATTCAATTTACACTTGACACAATTCTCTTGCCGATACGGTTTTTAATAGTTTAAAAATAAAATTCGCTGCGTTCGGCCAATAAAAAGAGCGAGGGAGAGGGCTATAATAAGGGGGAAATGAGAAGGGGAGTGTGAGGCGTGCGAAGTGTGCATAAAATTAAAATTAGGCACGAACGCTGTCTCATTCCCGCGCGTGCACCCCTCTCCCTCGCGCATTAGCGACCACATGGCGTCAGCTTGGCAGGGGAGCAAATACCAATGGCCCCCATCCCCCTGTTGTCCCCCCACCAACGGGTGCGAGCGAGAGGCGCGCAACTTGGGCAAGGTCATTAAACCACACAAAAGCAGCGATGCCTTTTGAATCGTCACCATCAGCTGTTTGAGGTTTTGTTTCTTATTCTCTTGCGTTTTTTTTTTTCTGTGTTGCTTTGCTGATTTTTTTCTGCATTTACATTTCCGCTTGCCAATGCATTTCCAAATTCGCACACACACTCACACACATCAGTAATAACGCACCTGGTTTTTAACTTTAGAGCAGAAAATGCCGTAAACTGGGTCTAAAAGAAAATACAATACAGATTCTACGGGTTTGCCAATTTGCGCTATTTTTTTATGCTAATGCACAGTGGGTTTTGATTTTTTTTTATTATTTTTCTTTTTATTATTAAAAATAATGTGTTCTTATTATGCTGTTTACTTTAAAAATTGATTAACAATGTAAAAAACATATGTTACATATTTGTTTCATTTTTAAAATTAAATTTTCAGTGAGAACTTTTTCCTGTCGGAAAACTTCTTGCAGGCACTGTGTCCCGGTGTGTGTAATTAACACGCCCACCAGCTCCCATGGCTGCCCTCCTTTTTTCGCTTTGGCCTCAATGCTGATTTGCATTTGGCTTTGCTGCCGCTTTTTCATTGTTTTTTTGTTCCTTTTTTGTTTTTACTGCCCGCCCTCCTTAATTTATGCATTTTTAAACATGTTTTGTGTCTGCCGCGTGGTGCTTCCTCTTTTTTAGTTGATTTTGTTGTGACATTTTTTTCAGTTTCTAGTTTTTTCTTATTTTGGTGTGGGAAAATGGTCAACTGTCCCTACGATGGTCATTTTTTAAACACACACACTGAGGTTAAAGCAACAATAATATTTGGCCAAAACTGATGGCACCTAAATGGTTAGAGATAGCAAACAAGCTTATTTTGCATTCTTCATTATGGATTTACGGATAAATTATTGAGGTATCGATGAACTCACGGATGGAACTGAATTTCTGATACGACAGTCGTATTTAATTGCAATTTATGTGAGAAACTAAAATGGGGAACTGAAAAATCGCTGTGTATTTCAAAGTTTCCCTTATCTGGTTTCAATATCAGTTTGATCTGAAAGTGCCAAGTTCAAAAGGCCAAGAGGAATGCGCTATAATTGCGTCACCTGCAACCTGAGCTGACTCACATTCATAACACGCCCAAAACGGGTGATTAATCAAGACAATTTTTTTTTTTTTTTTTCTGAATAGAGATAGGAAACATTTGTTCGACAAATGTTTGTTCAAAACATATGCTAAACCAAAAAGCCCACACAAACTTAAAGATGTTTTAGTGTGGCATTTGAATGGCTTCGAAATGCAGTTGCCAAATTGCTTTCAGCCTAAACCGATTACCAAATTTTGTTGTGTGTTGCCAAACAACAACCACAAAAGGCAACATTTTGGTTGTTAAATGCCGAAAACTTAAAAAGAAAACCCCGAAAGAAAAGTTACACAAAAATTGCCACACAAATGTCCAAGCAAAGTGCAGCACTGCAGTTTTAAGCTGCAAGACAGAATTAATTTGCTTAAAAGTGTATAAATTTAAAATAAACCATATAGATTATCATTAAATTTTCATTGAGATTGTGTGTGTCAAATAAAGGGAAATGCCAAAGAGAAAATTAAATAAATAAAACACGTTAAGCCAGGCGAAGGCATCCGAAGTAATTAACGTCAGCGATGAATGTCAAAAGGGTTAATTCCCCCAAATGGAGTTTTATTTAAAGAGGCAAACAAACAGTTAACGTCAATTCTGCCAAAGGAAACACTTTTTATAGCTAATAAATTAAAAATCGAAAAGCTGTTGTGTACAATCAAAAGCTAATAAAATACGTGTGTAGTTCTTGTTCTAAATTCCAAACAACTAAAACCATTTAAATACCATATTTTTTTATGGACTGCATGTTCATTATACTGCCTATGCAAATACAAAAATGCCTCACGGTTAAATGCTGACTAAAACAATGAAATTCACCCAGAGCATATAAAAATCGAAATAGATTTCTGTGAAAAAAATTACTTCAAAACAATGCCAACGGCATGGACCAAAATAAAAAATAACAAATAACTTTAAAAAATGCAAGGGTATAAACATGATTTCGTGGCTTGTTGCACCTCAAGGTTTTTGCAATATGATAATTTTTTTCCAGATAAATGTTAAATAAGAACAAGATTATTATTTGTATTGCTCTATTGTTTAACTATAAAAATAGTGCTTATTTTGTAAAAACTTTTAAACTAAAAGTTTTGAAACATCTTTCATTGTGATCGGCATTAAAAGTGCATAAAGTTTTAATGAATATGTGTTTAATTCTTAATTGAGCCGACCTAATTTAATTATTTCCCACTTCTGTTCACAAAAGTTGTAGTTCTGTGAGTCATGTGGTCAAAAAAAAAAGAAAGAAGTTTTTTAAGCATGACTCAACCTTGATTAAAGTTTGATAACTTGCGCGTAATGAGCTTAAAGCGTATTTCAAGAGGTTTTACAACAATTTGAAGTTGGCTTCCTCGTTGCCGTTCGCTCAATCATTAAGCAGCTGTTGCTCATCAGATGTTGTAGCTGCTGCTGTTGCATTCAATCATCAATCAAAATTTTGTGCCTGTGCGTGCCAGGAAAAAGGAGACAAAAAGGAGCAGGAGAAAAATGCGGTAACTGAAGGCTTTAATGATGCCAAAATGAGCAGCAAAAATGTGGCCGAGCTCCTTGCCCGTTGCCGTGGCCAAAATGCACTGCAGGAGCCGCAAAACTGCAGCAGTAAAATTGCATTGCCACAGGCAAATGAGGAAATGCTCCTGCTGTTCTGCCTGCCCTTCTTCCTTCTCCACCTTCCATCCACTCCCCACCCCCCACATTTCCCCTGTGGCTGCTCTTTGACTAATCCATCAACAAATGAGGCTGCCGGCCATACAGCACGCATATAGCCGCTGAACAGGCCGGCCTGCCAGCCAGTCAGCCATCCAACCAGCCAGCCAGAAATTGCAATAAAAACGTTCTCTCCTCGGCCTGACCCAAACCATTTTGGTCAGTTACCCTTCAGAATGGATCCGAGCCCACTTCACTTCACTTCACCCCCTCGCGTTTTGCTCACTTTTTGCTGGATTTTCAAGTGCCTGCGCTCGCATCTTGGTCCAAACAGCAGGAGCGAATTCTTTTTTATTTATATAACACACTTATACAGTTGAGGTCGTAATTATAGGTTTGCAAAATTGCGCTTTAAAGTCAGGTTTTTATATTGTTCTGCAAAGCAATATATAAATATATATACAGAAAGTTTTCTTAATCAGTTGAAAAATATACATATTTTAAATAATTTGCCTTCTCTTTTTTTTTAAATGATGAAATCGTGAAGGCGTATTTCGCTATTTATTATTTAAATGCTATTTATTTTACCATCACTGTTGGTAATCGCGTATTTTTTCGCCCAGGACTTTGTTGGCTAGATGCTTGGCTCAAAAGTGGCTGCTGATGGCCCCCATCCGCTATCTATGCGCCTGCCACGCCCCCCGTCGCCGCCACCGCCCTTTTCCGCGCTGCGCATTGATGTGCAAAGTTTTTATGACGCATTCGTGATTTCTCTTTTTCCGTTGCTTTTTCCACTGCTCTTTTTATCTCAACAGTTTTTTTCTCCGTTCAATTTTATTTTATTCTTTTTATTTTTCTTATTTTTAATGCTGCAGTGCGTCCATTTTAAGGCCTTTTGTCCTTGACTCAAGTGCTGGGAATACTGAGAACTCTTCAATGAAATGCGGTTTTCTTGAATTTCACGGAACATCACTGAAAATGACTTTAAAATATTGCAACAGGCAATATAGTTCATTCAAATTAAATGCAGTTAATTAAGCAATTTAAAACTAACACATTTTTCGTTCATTAATTCTATTAAAATCAAATAAAAGAAATTAGAAAAAAAAGTTATCAACTGGAGATGCGGGGCATCGATCCCCGTACCTCTCACATGCTAAGCGAGCGCTCTACCATCTGAGCTACATCCCCACATAACGGCACACGTGCTTAGCCAACTCAAAAGCGAACGAAAACTATAGCGTGTGCTGAAGCTATATAAGAAATCGTTGTTGTGGCAATCGGGCAGTTGAATTTGATTTCATTTCCATAGTTTGGTTTTGCTTTACTTTGCGGGCTTATCTATAAATAAGCAAGAAAATGCTCAGTCAGCTGATTAAGCAGTGGACAAAAGCTTTCTGAACTTGACACTTTTGAGCACTTTTTCACTCCAGCAACTCGTTAGCACTGATTTTGGGCCCTAATTGCATCATTTTTGTAAATCGTCAGTTTCCCTTGGCGTATAACTATTTAATCTCGCTCTACTTACATGAATTGATTGGTTAGGCGCAAGTCTTGCCTTACATTTATGATTAGCTAATTAATTGCTCGAAGAGAAAAGCAAATTTATTGCGTCATTTGGAAAGTGCTCTATTACAGGCTAATTAGCTAAGGAAGCATGGGCCGGAAAATAATATGAGACGGAAAAGAGATAGCGAAATGGATCTGAAGATGAGTGAGGAGGGCCTATTATAATATTTGTGGAGCGAATTTGGGTCACAACTTGTTTAGTTTCAGTTTCGCTGAACGTGTCGAACGTGTTTTTGTTGCTGCTGTCTCTTTTTCTCCTTACATTGCCATCTCTTTCTTTGCATACCTCGCTCCCCCTCTCCACTTTCCCACTGTCTGCCAGCTGTTGTGTGCTATAGTTAACTATGTGCAGCAGCTGTTGGACATTTACTTTCAATATTGGAATGAAACTTTTTAGTCTCTGCGCTCTATATGGGTCACTTTGACGTCATTATCGATGGCTAATCAAGATGGTAGTGGAGGAATAAACCATGAAAACAACAGGAGGCGACTAGTTACAGTGCACCCTCAACTTAATGAAATTTATAATAAATTCGAAGTTATTTTGGTGTTCTGTTTCCCAGTTTTGAATCCAAGTCGATTGCAAATATATATATTTTGTTTAAAAAGTTGACAGTCTGTTCCTAAAACCA
Organism: Drosophila simulans; assembly: GCF_016746395.2. Taxonomy (NCBI): domain Eukaryota; kingdom Metazoa; phylum Arthropoda; class Insecta; order Diptera; family Drosophilidae; genus Drosophila; species Drosophila simulans. The sequence goes on from NC_052522.2 coordinate 7,876,167, forward strand.
ATTTCCACTCTTTAGAATGTATACTGTAGTTGAATATCCCGAAGGCAAATTGGCTTTATGCGGTTTTTGATGAAAACATTTGCTTGATTAAGGCAACAACAGATGTGACCAAATTAAAGGAATTTCAGGTGATCGAATGGTGGGGAGATTTATCTTGTGTAACATTATTTTTGTTACTCCGCTGCATATGCCACATGCTACACACCCAGCACACAACACCGCATACACACATAAGTCATGATTAATCGCATTTACTAATCAATACAAATGTCACTCAAGCCATTTGACATTTAAGATTTGTGGTCTATCGCTCCTGTGTTCCCATTTTCCTGTGTGTCCCCTTTGCGGCTCATATTACACATACGCACAGTAGTCCCAGATGGCGCCCGAAACAACCAAGTCTCGCCATTTGCAAAACCCACAAGCCTTTGTCAATTACCGGGCGCGTAAATTTTCCGACTTTTCGGACATGTCATGCAGGTGGTGGTGCAAGACTGGAAAATGCAAAGGTAACGGGGAAATATTTCTCACATGTTTCACAGAATTCCTACTCTATGAGTTCACACGACTCCGCGGTTTATCAACCGTCATTTTTCCAACTTTGTTTTCCGACTATCAGGCATATTTCAACTGGGAATGCTAATTGACATCGCGTGCCCGAATTAATGTCATCAGCAACAATGAGAAATGGGAGAATTTATGTATATATTTTTAGACCTACAAATAAGTGTAATAAGGTCAGCTAGGGGATAAAAGGTTGAGTGAAATGGTCAACAAAAAAGGTCAGTTTACAGGAAACGCGTTTCAGTGGAAAAAGAGGAAAAAGAGGTGGACAAAAAAACTGAGAAATTTTTCCAAAAATAAATCAAATACCTAGAGTTTGGTAACTTAAGCCAGTTATTTACTTTCCTTTCATTCATATATAGTTTGACTTTAAATGAGCAACCAACAGCTGTCATTTTTTTAAAGAGCGACATTATTATAACTGGCAATTACCATTGTTCACACATGAACACGAATATATTTAAAGACTTACAATTTTGGGCTCCGTTCATATCTTATGTAAATGAATCGAGAGCGATAAATTATATTTAGGATTTTGTTATCTAAGGCGACATGGGTGCATTGCTCAAAAACATGTGCACACTACATGAGTCAGTCACTTGAGATCGTTCCCCGCCTCCTAAAATAGTCCCTTAGTGGGAGACCACAGATAAGGTCCTCGCCGCTCAAGATAGGCAGATGTGCCCGAGCGTGGGACCTCGATAAGGCGGGGACTATTTACTTAGGCCTCTGCGTAGGCCATTTACTTTAAGATGCGATTCTCATGTCACCTAGTTAAACCGAAGATATTTCCAAATAAAATCAGTTTCTTACAAAAACTCAACGAGTAAAGTCTTCTTATTTGGGATTTTACATTTGGTCAATCGAGCCTTTAATCGACTCTGCAGTTTCCCCCTACCAAAGGTAAGGAACTCAGAGAAAGGCCAGCTCCTTTAAGCATCTTACAGCTAAAGGTAGCAAAAATAAGTGACTCTTGTTTCCCCCTACCAAAGGTAAGGAACAGAGTATAAATATAAAAAGCAAAAAGATACAAAAGAATCTTTTATGTTTTAAAACAAGCACCTTATAGTCTATAGCTAAAGGTTGCTTTGTGTACCATTATAAATTGTGGTAAGGCGTGCTTGAGGCCATACATCAGCAATTGTGAAATTAAAAAGTGCCTGAAAACAGTGCCTTATAAATGCTCTAATAGCATTAAATCAGCTCATAAATAGAGTGCAGTGTATATGCCAAAAGAGCATAAATGCCGAAATAAATGGCTAAAAAACAAAAAATCTGACTGGACTACAAAAATAATAAAACGTGCCAAAAAAAAAAAAAAAAAAAAAAAAAAAAAAAAAAAAAAAAAAATCATCTTTAAACATCAAAGGAGCCTCTACCAGCAGCAGAAGCAGCAACAACAGCAGCAGCAGAAGCAGCAACAGCAGTAGCAACAGCAGCAACAACAGCAGCAACAGCAGCAGCAACAACAACGACATCAGCTAAGTCAAAACAAGAATTTTCTGTTTATCCAAACACACATATATATATAAATACATATAAAATACATATACACGTACTATATATATTAAGAAATTACAAAAAATTTTCAAAATGATGTCAGAAAAGACTATTCAATTCCTTAAGAAGCAGTCCGAAATTATTTTGGAAATTAGAAAGTTGGAAGTAAAACCAACATTAACAGATGTAGAAATTCTAAAATTAAATGAGCTTCAAAAATGTTTCATTGCTAATCATAGCAATTTGTTAAAGATCGGCGTTGTCGATCATGAATATTTTAACGCGAAGCAGTATGATTTAATAATGATGGTGTTAGAAAAAATTAAAAATAAAAATGAAAAAATTAAGGGCGAGTCGGTAGAAAACACTTTCCCTAAATCAAACACTGTCCCTAAATCAAACCCTCCCCCTACATTAAACCTTGAAATGTGTGGTCACCCTGAAAAAGAGGGTATAGCACAAAACAACGCTCTAAAAGTAGAGCAGGCATTTCGAAATAATGTTGGCCAATTTCGAGTATATCTAGAAGATACGTCTAAACTAATAGACAGTAGTCCAGATTTCCTTAAAATAAGGAAAAATAAAATTGAATTTTTATGGCATAAAATAGATAACCTGATTGAACAGGTGAATAGTCATTTTGAGAGCTCGCTATTCGAAGAAGAAATTAGCGAACTTGAATTTGACAAACAAAATATTCTTACAGCCATTAATAGTCGACTCAGTGGCACAATAAATAAAGCTGAAATGTCGACGGTTGTTAAGGCGGAGGAGTTACCAACCCTGCCTAAAATACAGATTCCCACTTTCTTTGGTGATTCCAAAGAATGGGATCTTTTTAATGAACTCTTTACAGAGCTCATACATGTGAGAGAGGATCTCAGTCCTTCTCTCAAATTTAATTATCTAAAGTCAGCATTAAAAGGAGAAGCCAGAAATGTGGTTACTCATTTACTGCTCGGCTCTGGAGAAAATTATGAAGCCACTTGGGAGTTTTTGACCAAGCGATATGAGAATAAAAGAAACATATTCTCAGATCATATGAATAGGCTTATGGATATGCCAAATTTAAATTTAGAATCCAATAAGCAAATAAAGACATTTATTGACACGATTAACGAGTCAATTTATATTATAAAATTAAAGGCACAATTACCAGAAGATGTGGATGCAATTTTCGCTCACATAATTCTTCGGAAATTCAATAAAGAATCACTCAATTTATATGAAAGCCATGTTAAAAAGACAAAAGAAATACAGGCACTTTCTGATGTCATGGACTTTTTAGAGCAAAGGCTCAATTCTATATCATCATTCTCACAGGAAGTAAAACCTGTAAAGAAAATGATTAATAATAACAAGAATAAAAATTATAGTGACAATTGTGCATATTGCAAACTACCAGGGCATTATTTAATTCAATGCCATAAATTTAAAATAATGAATCCAGCAGAACGGTCTGACTGGGTAAGAAAAAATGGGATTTGCCTAAGATGTCTGAGGCATCCGTTTGGTAAAAAATGTATAAGCGAGCAGCTTTGTTCGACTTGTCGTAAACCTCACCACACGTTACTTCACTTTGCAGGTCATAATCCAGAAAAAGTGAATACGTGTAGAACAACAGGTCAAGCCTTGTTGGCCACGGCCTTGATTCAAGTAAAGTCGAGGTATGGAGGCTTTGAACAATTAAGAGCATTGATTGATAGTGGCTCTCAAAGCACAATTATTTCAGAAGAGTCTGCACAGATTCTAAAATTGAAAAAATTTCGGTCTCATACTGAAATAAGTGGAGTATCTTCCACAGGAACGTGCATCTCCAAGCACAAAGCGGTTATTTCGATAAGAAATTCTCCGAAAAATTTAGAAATTGAAGCAATTATTCTCCCAAAACTTATGAAGGCACTTCCAGTCAACACGATTAATGTTGATCAGAAAAAATGGAAGAACTTTAAATTAGCCGACCCCGATTTTAATAAACCGGGTCGCATTGATCTAATCATTGGAGCAGACGTATATACTCACATTCTGCAAAATGGAGTTATAAAAATAGACGGTCTCCTTGGGCAAAAAACTGATTTCGGGTGGATAGTTTCTGGATGTAAAAAATCCAAAGGAAAAGAAACCATTGTAGCCACAACAATAGAAATAAAAGAGTTAGATCGCTACTGGGAAGTGGAAGAAGAAGAAAAAGATGATATCGAGTCTGAAATCTGTGAAAATAAATTTATCAAAACGACAAAAAAAGATTCAGATGGGCGATACATTGTGTCAATTCCATTCAAGGAGGATGTCACCTTAGGAGATTCAAAGAAACAAGCGATAGCTCGTTACATGAATCTGGAGAAAAAACTAAAAAGAAATGAAAAACTTAAGGTTGACTACACTAAATTCATGAATGAATACATGGATTTAGGACACATGATTGAAGTGAGTGATGAAGGCAAATATTTTTTACCGCACCAGGCAGTGATTAGAGATTCAAGCCTTACGACCAAATTGAGAGTAGTTTTTGATGCTTCAGCAAAAACTACGAATAACAAAAGTTTGAACGACATAATGTGGGTTGGGCCACGAGTTCAAAAAGATATTTTTGACATTATTATTAAATGGAGAAAATGGGAATTTGTTGTTTCGGCAGACATTGAAAAGATGTACCGACAAATTAAAATAGATAATAATGATCAAAAATATCAATATATTTTATGGAGAAATTCTCCAAAAGAAAAAATTAAAACATATAAATTAACCACAGTCACTTACGGAACTGCATCTGCACCATATTTGGCTACCAGGGTTCTGGTAGATATTGCAGATAAATGTAAAAACCAAGTTATTAGTGCAATAATTAGGAATGATTTCTATATGGATGACCTAATGACTGGAGCTGATTCGGTAGAAGAAGCTAATAAATTAATAACATTAATTCTCCATGAATTGCAGAAAGTTGGATTCAACTTAAGGAAATGGATTTCCAACAATTCCAAAATATTAACCACTGTGGAGGACACAGGGGACAATAAGGTTCTCAATATTATCGAAAATGAATGTGTTAAAACTTTAGGACTAAAATGGGAACCTCAAAATGATTTATTTAAGTTCAGCGTAAATTGTAATGATGAATCAAAAAATATAAATAAGCGCGTTGTGTTATCAACGCTAGCAAAAATATTTGATCCGTTAGGATGGTTGGCACCAGTCACGGTTTCAGGAAAACTTTTTATTCAAAAACTTTGGATAAATAAAAGTGAATGGGATCAGGAATTATCCATAGAAGATAAAAATTATTGGGAAAAATATAAAGAAAATTTATTATTGTTAGAGAATATTCGAATCCCAAGGTGGATTAATTCAAACAGTTCTTCAGTCATTCAGATTCACGGATTTGCGGACGCCTCCGAAAAAGCATATGCTGCAGTAGTCTATGCTAAAGTAGGACCTCATGTTAATATAATAGCTAGCAAAAGTAGAGTCAACCCTATAAAAAATAGGAAGACAATTCCCAAACTCGAGCTGTGTGCAGCTCACCTGCTTAGTGAATTAATCCAAAGACTAAAAGGATCAATTGACAATATAATGGAGATCTATGCTTGGAGTGATTCCACGATTACCTTAGCATGGATTAACAGTGGTCAAAGTAAGATCAAATTTATAAAAAAAAGAACGGATGACATTCGGAAATTAAAAAATACTGAATGGAATCATGTTAAGTCAGAGGATAATCCAGCAGATTTAGCATCCAGGGGAGTGGATTCTAACCAGTTGATCAACTGTGATTTTTGGTGGAAAGGTCCGAAATGGCTAGCAGACCCAAAAGAACTTTGGCCTCGGCAGCAGTCTGTAGAAGAACCTGTCTTAATAAATACGGTATTAAATGACAAAATAGATGATCCTATTTACGAATTAATAGAAAGGTATTCCAGTATAGAAAAACTTATACGTATAATAGCATACATAAATAGATTCGTGCAGATGAAAACAAGAAATAAAGCCTATTCATCAATTATTTCAGTAAAGGAGATAAGAATAGCGGAAACAGTTGTTATTAAGAAACAACAAGAATACCAGTTTAGGCAAGAGATAAAGTGCCTTAAAATCAAAAAGGAAATCAAGACAAATAATAAAATATTGTCATTGAATCCATTTTTGGACAAGGATGGGGTTCTAAGAGTTGGAGGAAGATTGCAAAATTCCAATGCAGAATTTAATGTTAAACATCCAATCATTTTAGAAAAATGCCACCTAACAAGCTTATTAATAAAAAATGCTCATAAGGAAACATTGCATGGAGGGATAAACCTAATGCGAAACTATATCCAAAGAAAGTATTGGATTTTCGGGTTGAAAAATTCGTTGAAAAAGTATTTAAGAGAATGTGTAACGTGTGCAAGGTATAAACAAAATACAGCTCAGCAAATAATGGGTAACTTGCCAAAATATAGAGTGACGATGACATTCCCGTTTCTTAATACTGGAATAGATTACGCAGGTCCTTATTATGTTAAATGTTCAAAAAATCGTGGCCAAAAAACATTTAAAGGATACGTTGCTGTATTCGTTTGCATGGCCACCAAAGCCATACACTTAGAAATGGTAAGCGATCTAACTTCAGACGCATTTTTAGCAGCACTCAGAAGATTTATTGCTAGACGGGGAAAATGTTCCAATATCTATTCAGACAACGGAACAAATTTTGTAGGAGCTGCAAGAAAATTAGATCAAGAGTTATTTAATGCAATACAAGAAAATATAACGATTGCAGCGCAGCTTGAAAAGGACAGGATTGATTGGCATTTTATTCCCCCGGCAGGACCTCACTTCGGAGGTATTTGGGAAGCTGGAGTTAAGTCAATGAAATACCATTTAAAGCGTATAATCGGCGACACTATTTTGACTTACGAAGAAATGTCAACTCTTTTATGTCAAATAGAAGCATGCTTAAATTCAAGGCCATTATACACTATAGTTAGTGAGAAGGACCAACAAGAAGTTTTAACACCAGGTCATTTTTTAATTGGAAGACCACCTTTAGAAATAGTCGAACCAATGGAAGATGAAAAAATCGGAAATTTGGATAGGTGGAGACTTATCCAAAAAATGAAGAAAGATTTCTGGGTTAAGTGGAAAAGTGAATATTTGCATACGCTCCAGCAAAGGAATAAATGGAAAAAGGAAATTCCTAATATAGAAGAAGGGCAAATAGTTTTATTAAAGGATGAGAATTGTCATCCTGCAAGATGGCCTTTAGGAAAGGTGGAAAAGGTGCATACAACGTCCGAATATTTAATTTATAATTTTGAGATAGATTCCTATCACATAATGACGGAAGCCACATTAAATCAATGTCAGAAATGGCAATTAAATAAGAGAATATGCAAAGGAAGTTGGCCCTGGAATTCAGCGAATGATAATGCATGTGAGATTCAGCCTCTAAAGCCAGATAAAGCGGCGAACTGCATCTATAAAACAGTAGTCGACTCTAAAAGTTACTGGGTAGAGTTAGAAAAGAAAAGTAGTTGGTTGTTTAAGGTTCCTGCGAATTCAAAAGTCCGTCTGCAATGTACTGGCTCTCAAATTGAATTGTTTGATTTGCCTCAGCAAGGAGTTTTAAGCATTGCGCTATATTGTACGGCAAGAACCGACGATAAAATTCTAGTTGCCCACCATAACATTCAGTCCGAAAGTGAAGAATTATTATCAACACCTTATATAGGAGAAGTTAGTGAAGTGCCGAAGATTATTTGGGATCCGCTGAAACTATCAATATTAAATCATACTGAGGAATTTGAACGATTGAATAATGAAATTAAATTTATGAAAGAGAACCATCAAAAATTGAAAGATTTACATTTCCATCATATTTCCGGACATGCTGGATTAATTATTGCTTTAATACTAATGATAGTATTAATAATATATTTCATACGGAAATGTGCTGTGCAACAAAGAATGCAAGCAATAACCTTTGCAGGTCCGTTGCCAGTACTATAAATATCAATAGTAAATAAACAATAAAATAATATAACAAATAAAAATATACAGTCCACTATATCGTTGTTTAATAGAAAATGTACTTCTACATAGAAAAAGCAAAATGTTTAAAATAAGTTAATTGAGTACAAATTGTTGAATTAAAAATAATATAAACCATAATTGTAATCCAATAAAATTAAAAGCCAGAAAAACTAGGCCCATTGAAATCTTAGTTGCAAAATAAATGAACATATATCAAATAAATACAGTCCACTGCTGTTATAAATGCAACTAATATACTAATGTACATCTCAGCTTTGCTGGCCCTTTGGCAGAATGTTCACACATGAACACGAATATATTTAAAGACTTACAATTTTGGGCTCCGTTCATATCTTATGTAAATGAATCGAGAGCGATAAATTATATTTAGGATTTTGTTATCTAAGGCGACATGGGTGCATTGCTCAAAAACATGTGCACACTACATGAGTCAGTCACTTGAGATCGTTCCCCGCCTCCTAAAATAGTCCCTTAGTGGGAGACCACAGATAAGGTCCTCGCCGCTCAAGATAGGCAGATGTGCCCGAGCGTGGGACCTCGATAAGGCGGGGACTATTTACTTAGGCCTCTGCGTAGGCCATTTACTTTAAGATGCGATTCTCATGTCACCTAGTTAAACCGAAGATATTTCCAAATAAAATCAGTTTCTTACAAAAACTCAACGAGTAAAGTCTTCTTATTTGGGATTTTACAACCATTAAATGGCCATCATTTGTCTATTAAAACAGCGCAAATAGCGTGCTAAATTCCAAATAAAATCCAAGCGTGTCCTTGCGTCTAATGCATTAAAGCGGGACTTTGATAAATGACTGAATTAATTCTAAGCAAAGCGAAAAGCAGAAGGGTTAAGTAGATTAAAGTCGGGCACGTTGAACATCCTTTTTCGTTATAAATATTCACATTTGCACGCGTGTCTGTCATAAATATGAAAAGCGTTTCATAAATTATTGATAGAAGATACAAAAGCGAGAGGAATAGCGAAGCGTGCCACATACTGTAACGAGTTACGTAAGACCTACCTCAAGTCGAAAAAGATAAAGGATAAATCGTAACGTGGCTTATCAACGGCGAACGGCCTTTCAGCCCGAAGGTCCTTGTGGTCTGGCTGTTAGGATAATGCCTATGCAATGGCTATATAATATATATACACACTTCTATGTGTGCGCCTTGCGATAAAGTGGCAACTTCATTCAAATCGTTCGTTTGGCATTGTTTGTCCGTCGAGCATTGAAATTTATTAGAGCGTCGCCCATCAATGATAGGGTTGGATTACGGCAAAGGATGCTAAAGAAGAGCGCCCAAACAAAGGAACTCGAGACCTTGAGCTGTCGGTTGCGCTGGCTTTGGAAAATCTTTAGATTACAACCAGCCTTCTTGGCCTCGATTTTCCACCCACCATCTCCTGCTTCCATCACTTGCCATGATTTCAGCAATTTCATGCCATATATTTTGTTCCACACTTGAACCGGCCCCATTGTTATAACTTTCTCCGACACGTACAAAATCCTATTTTATTTCGGGGCTTTCTACCAATTTGTCAAGAGTGGAGAAAGTGAAGGAAGGAGCGAAAGAAACGCGCAAGAGGAGCTATTAACTTATTAGTACAACGTGGCGTATGAGCAACTTGTTGAGAGAAATAAAGTCGTGAGAGAAGGGATCAAAAAAAAATATGAGAAGTGGGTGGTGCAGGGGCAAGGGGAGTCTGAAAACAAGGACGTGGCACAAAAAACAATGACAGCTTGTCATGCTTATGGCACACGCTCCACCTGAAACGCACACACACACACACACAGTCGCACACACTCACGCATGCACCCACACAAGCTTAAACAACGTGACGCGAAAAAGTGGGCTACATATTTTTCTTTTACTTTTATGATATGAAAGAAAAATGGTTAAGGGAATATTGAATTTGTGCCCTGTTTTGATAGCACATGAAATGTTTGTTTTAATGGGTATATGCGGTATATAAATGGAAATTTATATGTCTTCGTGTTTTTGTACATAAATCATTGTCAAGTTTACTTTGCAAGTAAATTATACAAACAAATTGAAAGTGTTCTGTGCAATATATTTGTTATGATGCTTAATTTTAATTCATCAAATATATTTTTTGATTTTACAAAATATTAAACTTCCTTTAATTACTGCTTCTATGCTGTGCACACTCAAGTAGGTAATCCGTTTGGACCCGTTTTGCATAATCCAAGTGCTCCCGCACTTGCAATTCCCTTTGCCGCGACGACGCTTTGTCTGCCAGCCTTGGAGTAACTACATCGCACACGTTTCCAACTCCCCCAACCTGGCCAAGAGTCCTTTGTTTTCCTTCGCTCACATGAGAAATGTGCCCGACAACGGAGACGACGACGTTCGCCATTTACATTTATAATATTTTTATGTCACCCGCGGCAGGGCTCACCCCCCCCCCCCCCCCTTTCCCTTCCCCCCACCAAAAGTCACCCACTGTTGCAACGGTATATATCATTAGAGAGTGTTCGCCACGCCCTTGGGCTGGGCTTAATTTTAACAAATTATTCACAGACGCCACAAGAATTTTTTTCTACTATTCTTGCAAATTTCTCTTTTTGTTTGCTTCTTCATCTTTTATTACATTTTCCACCCTTTTTAATGAGCGGGCGGCGGTGGAAATTTATACATTTTCCTGCCAAGCATAAAAAGAATAAGCGGCATCGCCTTGAACTTTTGTTTGAAAAATCTTTTGCCTCAACTTTCATGCGTGCCGCCGCTGAGAGCCAAAATAGAATAATAAAAGGTGAAATGGAGAAAGAGGTTTTCACTGGTGGAAAGGCCAAATGAATTGGCTTAAAAGCTTAGCCAGGTGTTAAGTATAAATAGCCTAGAATTACAAAATAAACAAAAAGTCTTGTTTTATTCAATTAAATGGGATAAAGTCAAGGGGGGCTAGTAGTTGTTTCATAAATCAAATATTTTAAGGAGTAGGTGTTATTACAATCTAATGAGATTGAGATGATGATTTTAGCTGCATAGAATATTATTTACTTTAATATAATTGTAAAATCAGGGTTAATCTCATTTAGCTTACACGTTATTTTCCCGGAAAAGCCAAAAGTTCTTCTTTTGTCGGCCCAAAAATGAACAGCACGAATTGCCGAAGCAAACTATCTGACCTTTTTTTGTTGGTTGCTGTGCAATAATTAGACAATTAAGCGCATAATTAATTTAAAAGTAACCCGAAGAGCGCCACGGGCGTTCGGAGCCCCTGTTTCTGCTCCAGAATCCTCAACTCAGTTGTCCGGACGACAGACCTTTTTCGTCCTTGGCCCCACGGGCAGGATCAACAAACATGCTAGTGTGTTTGAAGAGCCAGGAAGCTGTGGGTTCTGCTCCAAAATGAGAGAAATGGAGAATTGAGTGAGAAGAGAAAGAGGAGCCGCCTAAATTAAACATGCGAAGCACAACAAGAAATCGCTCGGCCATGCAAAATTGCTGGGCAGCAGGGGGGGTCGGGGAGGTGCTCGGTTGGAGTGGAAAATCCATGAGAAATGCTGATGACGGTCTTAAGTATGAAGCGACAACAAAGGAAAAAGGGAATGTCATTAGGAATGAATGTTTTGTGCGCACTTTGAATTACCCTGTAAACTGTTCAGTTGGCAAATCAAAACATAAACATAAAATTGAAACAAGTTAAGTAACTAAATAAGTCTGTAAAAATATTTATGTGTAAAATCAATGTTTTATGTTGTATCATGCCAAGTAGAATCATATCCACCCATTGTTGCCCATTAGCAGTCCAATCAGCCCAAATATGCTGAAGTTGTGGGCGTGGCATTATGGCGGCTACTGTTTTGCCTTTGGGGTCCTTTGGCTATTTTTGGGCATTTCAGTAGCAGGACCACATTGCTCCATTGTTTGCGGACAAATCCGCACAAAAACGTAACGAAATGAAATGAAATGAAATGAAACGATTTTGCTTGGGCGCCCACACATTTCGGCTGCTGTGATGATTCAAGGCCACATCATCATCAGCTTCATCATCATCAGCATCATCATTATGATTATTATTTTTGTAACCACCCACCCGAGGGTGGCTATGAAAGTTTTTCTTCCCCCGCTCGCCCCATCCATTGGCATGTGTCAAGTGCATGTGCCGCAAACTTGTTTCTTCTATCTGGCGCCGATTTGGTTCGCTTTTTTGTTTGTCTCTCTGGCACTTTGGTAATTTTCCATTACATAAAACACTCGTTGCATATGTTGAGGCGCATTTGCGTCAGAAGCTGGAAAACGTGGCAGGAGGAAAATGTCATAATCAATCTGGGAAGGATGGCAGCGCGGAAAAGCCAAACATTGAATTTAAATTTTCAACAGATTTTTACATAATTGGTTACGACAAGTTTGAGTTGGCTGTTTGGCATTTAGCTACATTGATCACTGAATAAATTCAGGAAAATTTTAGAAAGCTCTTAAACAAAATAAAGTGTGTCCAGCTTTAATATAGAACAACTAAATGAAAAGCAATACTAATTTTTTTTATTTGTTCTTCTCTTTACAGGTAAGCCATTAGAAAGAACATGAAGTATAAATAAATTTAACGCACAAAACGGGATAAGTAATAATTAAATGCTAAGAGTTTTTATATGTCTCATCAATTAGGTCATGCCAAACATTTTCACTTCGCCCCAAAACAATTACACAGAAAATTATAAAATTATGACGGTGGCTGTGGCCAAAGCCTGCGCCCAACTTTCATATATATATATATATATATATATATATATGTACGTAAATATTTCATTAAATGTCTTTGGCAATTTGGCGCTCTGTTGTTGTAGACTGTTGTCGTTTTTCATACCAACCCCCACCACCCCCAAAAAAAAGTCTGTGCCAAGCAGCAGTTTCTGGGGCATTAAAGTGAAATATGGCCAAGAACTCAAAGGCAACAAAGAAGGAAAGCGGCAATCGAGCTAACGACATTGACAATGACTCTATTGTTTTGCTTTTGCCTTGAGAACATTTTTAATGTGTTCACATTTTTCGTAGTATACTTAAGTGGGGGAATACACTCGCAGGGGAATTATGTTGGCAGGAAGGATTTCGAGTAAAGTATGCAATCAAAATGGATTTTAATTGATTTTAGCTTCGTTCGGCTGTGAAAGTCATTGACTGCACATACTAGCACTAGACTTGCCCAACCCTTGGAAAATTCTAAATTGCATAAATTTATTTTTCTCTCTCTATCTCCGTCTCTCTCTCTTGCTCGCTCGCTCTCCGGATGGGAAATGCCACGCCTACCACCTGCCTTTGCCTGCAGGCCATTTGTAAAATTGATTACGCGCATAAATTGAAGCAGACGACGACGATGAAATGGGCGGGAAATTGGGAGAAAGGGTGTGGGAGCAAGGTAGGCAGGAAGTGGGTGGAGAGCGAGAGGGAGAGAGAGAGCGAGAGAGAGACGGGAGATGATGGAGCGGAAGAGCGGAGATTGGGTTTTACTAGCTTTTCCACAGATATTTTCACACACAGACGCACACAGCTAGCTAAGCTAGTTTCAAATTGAATGTTTAAAGCCATTCTTGACAGCTTGTGTCTATTCGTTATTTTATTTATATAATCAAATTCAATTAAGCCTAATTGTATTCGCCTGCATGACTGTGCATTTATCCCCAATTCTCTTCCTGTTCGTGGCCCATTTTTCTCCTACACCCCCAGGGGGGCATAAACCCCAAAGTTATTAGTCAATTAACAAAAGCGAATATGTTGCAATTTATGTTGCGTAGTCACAGAGAAACTAAGCGGAAAAGAGACAGCTAGAGGGCGAAGTGAAAGAGAGAGCCGAATAGTGTTGGGGTTTGGGCGTTAGAATTCCCAGCTGGTATTGGCATACATCGCTATAATTATAACAGTGTGAAATGGTTGAAACATGCGAATTAGTTGCCGTCGGGGGAAAACCTGGTCTAAACATGACGCATATGCAATGCATGTGTGCTACGGGCAAAATAACGATAAACAATTCTGCAATTCCTGGCCCAAAACTTAAAGCAAAACTGAATTCAATTGTACCAAATTATGCTGTACAGTATTTATTTTGGCAAATGATAAAGCTTATGATGTGAATAAGTTAACATTTATAATGTGGCTTTATATTATATACAAGAGTTTACACACTGTACACCCACATGAGTTTTCACTGTATCCAACGTATTCTCTGCCGGTGGTTGACCAAAATAATGGACACTGCGAAATGCTTACATCAGCACAGGAGCACAACAATTGGATGGATCAGCACATCACAGGGCAAACAAAGAGCAGGGCGACAGGGACGGGCCGTTGGAGGTGCCGGGGGAGTGACAGAGATAATCAAAGCGACGTCAGGACAACAGGACAAATTAGTAATTTACACGCAGACCGAAATGCGAAATGCCACCCCGTCGACTGCCACATGTGGCATATATAATGGGCCTATAATTATAGCAAAACTGCAATTAGTAATTGAGGACTTCGAACAGCAATATGCAAGCGGGACTTTTATGCACTTTAAAAGCGGTTTCATGGCGATTTTTTATTTAAATATGACTAGGTTTTATTAAATATTTTAATAGTTAACGGTTACAAATTAATGAAATGCAGAGCTATATGTGATATATTGCTTGTGTAAATGTGGCACTTTTGCCTGCCTTTTTAAACCAAAATGCTTTTAAAAGTGTTTGAATCGAGTATAAATATTCGAGAGGATCCAGAATGCTGTGGGTTCAATGAACGGGTGGATCTGGTAGATGGGGAAAAGGGGCAGAGTCAGACGACGACGACGACGACTGCGGCAGCAGGAAGTTAAAGGCCCAAAGGCAACAAATGCTCACTTGGATGGATCAGCTTTTAAGGAGCTGGGTTCCTAAAGAGGGGGAGGGGGGAGGAGCCTCAAAGGGGGTGTGGCTGAGCCAAGAATGTTTGATGATGAGTGCACAAGGTGATGAGTTATTCAAAAAGCATGTGCAAAGTGTCAGAAGAAATCAAAAATGAAATTATGCAAGCGGATGAGGGCGACGGCTGCTGATGCTGCTGGCCTCTCAAACGAACAAAAAAAAAAGGAAGGGTCCAAAACATCATTTTGTGTAATACAAAAAGTATGTATGGAATACAGGGAATGCAAAAAATGGTAGAGGAATGAAATAATAATGTAAAGTTGAGGCAGATGTGACCCGCAGGCGAGGTCCGAACCCAAAAAGTCATTGAAAAGTTATTTTTCGGCTTAAGCTGCTCAAAGCATTCGAGGGGAATGTGCACTGTTGGGAATGATCGAAGGGGAAAATACCCTGCAACTAATATTTATAGGAAATATAAATACCTTAATAATTTTCAAACGTTGTAAACAATATACCCCGTAGAAAATTGGAATTTTCCAACTGGTCCGAAGTCAATAGAAAGGTTATTTGAATTCGTTTGCGGCCTGGAATAAAAACAGAAAAGAAAAGATGGCAAAAATAAAATAAGAATGTGACACAACTTTCGTAGCATCGAAATGGCAATTTGAAGTTTTCCACCCTTTGGGGCCACCGACTACTCCCCAACTTTTTTCTCCAGTGCTTAACCCCCATTGTCCACAATCCCATAAACCCTTTTTTGATTCGATTCCGAGCACTTGAACACGAAACGCACACACACACACACCTGAAAATGAAGCAAGAAGAAAATTGAGGATGGGTTCTATTCTCTCTAGTTCGCTGGTTCCGATCAATCGGATGGGGGAAACTATAACAAATTTTCAAGTTGAGTGGAGACACGGAGACCAGCACAAATTGAAGGACAGACCACGGGGTCAGAGATGATAAATTATTGATCTCTTTGTTGTCTCGGGTAATTATCATTTAGTTCTGGCACTTTTTGTTTCGCTTCGAGTATATATTGTGTATTGCCATTGCCCCTGCTTTAAGACTCATTTTCTTCAACTGGTTCTCCCTTTTTCTCTTCTTTTCTTTATTTTCTTAGAGGGACACGCACATGATAAATGATTTCCCATTAACTGACATTGAAAGAAGGGAAAAAGAAATGAAACAACATCAGAAATTGCAGCAATGAAAAAGGAAAAGCATGGGGGGGAAAATGTTGTGGGAGGGGCCAATCAAATGCGAAGGTCAGAGGGGGATGGACAGACCTAGCGCGCTTCCTCACACTAAAGAAGTGCCTGCATTTTGTCATCCATCATCATCATTATCGTGCGCTCTCTTTCTGCCCAGCTCTTGCCGTCTCTGTCTGGCCTCTTTTATCATTCCGCATCATTCGGCTCATTTGTCCAATGTATGTGGTCTTATCGGTTCGCTTTCCGTGGTTTCACTGTGGTGGATGTAAACAATTTTTGATTTTAACCCAATTCATCGCAAACAAAGTGAATTCTTGATTTTGAGATTCCTTCGCGCCGGCGACTTTGATAGATGACCATACAATTTTAATGGGTGCGACTCTTTCCCACTGGGATGCGATATTTCTTGGGGCCAGATAGTTTTTGGATGGGAGATAAAGATTAAAGATTTTCAAGAAAATATAGTTTAATAGGGGTATGTTCATGCTTTCTTTAAGCAGTAGTAGGAGTGGTTTTTCATGAACTTATTTCTGAAATTTATATTCATACAAGCAAAACAATTTAATCTCATTTCATTTGTCTGTCTTTTTTCCGTTTGTTGTTTTGTATTTTAGCATAATCGTTTCGTTGCTCATTATCATTAACACTTCTGACATTTTGCCTAGACGATTTTATTCGTTTTCGCAACTCAGACATGCAAATCGCTTTTCTGCCTGCAAGAAAAGCGCCCTAATGTATGCTACATCCAAAATTGGATGCTGACTCATCCAGCAAGAAACAAAAACACAGACATACACACACACACACAGGCGCATATAGAAAGGCACACAAACCAATTCAATCTGCAGCAATTTGCCATAATTTTGAACGCTTAAATGTCGTCGGCCGAACGAACTAACAGGGCCAAAAGATTTACGGCCTCAACTTATCACGCAGCACAACCAGAATCTCGAAAACAGAGGAAAAAAGTACTTTCGGTAACCGGAGAAGTGAAAGATGCTGCGCAGTTTTCCTTTTCGGCTATTGAAGGCAAAACCATAACAAAAATATTTTTCACCATGTGAAAGATGGGGAAAAAGTAGATAACTTGGGAAAATATTGGGACACAGGAAAAATATATTTTCAAACTATAGAACACACACATGGAAGTAGTTATATTATGGTAAAAAGACTTAAAAAAACATGAAACAAAACCTTACTTTGCTAAGTTTTCTGGCTGTGTATAATGCTCCAAAAGGAGTCGGGCAGACAGAGGACAAGGACTTGGCCCCAGACAGAACAGGACGCGCTGACTAACATCGAACAGCCAACAGCCATGGCCAATGGCATCATAAAAGTTGTCCAAAAGCCGACACGACGCCTCTGTGTCGTCGGTGTTCGAAGAAACAGCAAACACCACCCCCAAACTTAATTCATTCTCCTTAATTTCTGCACCAGACCAAGCGAAACCCAACCCACATGTCTGCTGTTTGACCTTTTTTCGCAAATTTTCGTATTGCTAATTTTGTGGCCATGACTGTATGTGTGTGTGTGTGCGCCTATCAATTGCGAGACAATACACATTTGCCTACTTCTAGGCGCCATTTCGTAGGCTCGAATAGAGAAAAGCTATTTTCCGTGGGAGGGGAAGGGTGGTACTAAACTGGGAAAACAAAAGAAGAAAAATAACTCTGGCATTGTCAAGGCGAAAAGTTGAACGAACCTTTTTAAACTCCATCGAATGTTTGTTTGCTTTTTCCCCGGGTCTGTCTGATTCTCACTGTGCTTTGTCTGGCCGACAGGATAAAATGACATTTATGCCAGGGCTGGGGGTGGTGAAGAATTCTCCATTGAGGTCTGTTTATAATGCGACACTTGAGCGGCGAACAAGAAGTTGAAGATTAACTTTAGCTGCAATGAAAAGAAGTATTTTCACAACAGCTAGCTGTGAAATGTAGTAAAGGAGAAAGAAGGCAGACTCTTCTTAGACTTTATACCATTTTATTGCATAAAATATTATAATATATAATCGATATTTTTCATATTTTCCAGGGCTGTCACAGATCCTCGCGATGGACGACGAGTGGCCTTGAAGAAGCTGCCAAATGTGTTCCAATCGTTGGTCTCATCGAAGCGCGTTTTCCGCGAGCTGAAAATGCTGTGCTTCTTCAAGCATGAAAATGTAAGTGAATGCGAATGCTTTTCTTTTATCATTATCGAAAACTTATATTCCTTCGCTGATGACATACAAATTAATTAAAATATTTACATAGTTTATTGTAGTGGCTCTTTAACTGCGCAGGATATTTATCCTTTAAATCTTTGTGCGTGCCAGTTTGGCTGCCTTTGGCTTGTTTTGCCCTTTTTGGCGCCGTAAATTTATTAACAATTATATTTTCCACTTTAGTGCTGGGCTCTTTTTCATGTTTATATATGTACATACAGCAGACAGAGGAGGAATTCTCTTTTTTTTTTGATTGTAAGCCAGTGAAAAATATATATCCCTTTTGCGGAAACTTTTTCACATTTCCATTTATACGCCCTCCATTTAATGTCCGTTGTTCTCTGCTCAAGTGGAATTATTGTTCGCTGAAATTATTGTCATTAATTAAATGTTTGATGCGGGCATGTAAATTCATTGAATTCAAACAGTTCACTTCTTAAAGGGTTAAGCTGCGTTTCGGTTTCGATTGGTAGTGATTTTGCAACTACAATAAATCACAGGGCTGCAAAAAAAATGGGAATTATGTATTAAAACAATGCAGAAAAGCGTTGGCAACTTAATATGGGATCAAATAAAGTGGAACTGTTTTAAGAAAACAGCTTGTTCTGCATAAAATGGTTTAAAATGCATTACTCTCCATTTATGATCGATTTTGGCCCACGCTCTGTCAGCATTAAATAAATGCAGCAAATTTATGGCAAACAAATTCGTTCGCAGACCGAAAAAAAATCTGTGAATTGTACAACATTTTGTGGCAGTTTGAAACAGCCAGCGGCGATGGCAATAAATGCATAAATGCATGTTGCAATTTGGGCTGAAATATATTAGCATATACATATACATACATAAAAATTGGGGGGAAAATATATATGTACATATATATGGACAACTGTTGAGGGTCAAATGTTTTATGCGATTTTATGGCACATTTTCTATAAATATATTCTCTCTGGATTGTCAGCGCTTATAATTTATTTACATATTCATTGCAATGCGCTGCACGTGCCGCTTTTGATTTTTTTTATTTTTTATTTTATCAAGAACCTTTTGTTGTGGTCCATATTTGGTATATTTGGCATTTGCATTCAAAGTTAAAAGTCAGCGACTTGCACGTTGCTATTACATATATCGATAAATTGTCGCATACGATTCGCTCTTAAATGTCACGGACTCTCCCCTCTAATAGTTTATATTTGCTAAATCATTTCCAGATTGGTTCAACTTCATTAGACATCAAATAGGCCGTGGGCTGTCTGCGCTGGGAAAATCTAATGCCGAAAGAGATGAACAGCATATATTATATAGCTGCTGTCTCTGTTTATCCCTCATCATCATTTCCATCAGCCTACATGATTTTCTTCTCTTTTTTTTATATTTTACTCGCGCTTCGCTGCGTGTGAATTTCGTAATGCAATAATGAAGAGGTATAGGAAAAGTGGGCGTTGTGGAGCAGACAGCTACATAGATTTCCACCCAATCTCGATTCCATATGTCGGCAACAGCAACAAAAACAACAACAACAGCATTTGCTGTAACACCTTGCCCAATATGCAAATTTTCTATTAATATGCATAAATGGCTATAGGTGGGTGTATGAATCGCGGTTGGGGAAAATAAAAGAAGCACAGTGAAGGCGCGACTTTGTTGTCAACGCTCGAGGTGTATTGTATTGTTGCACTGAGAAAAATAATATATTTTAGCTTAATTAATAAAAAGAACTCCAATGTCAAAAGAAAAGAATGTAGCAATCATCAGAATTATTCATATTTTTATAAATTCTTTATCTTGTTATCAAATATACAGTGATGTATATTTATAACTCATATTCACACCATAAACCCAGTGAATTTCTAAAGAGAAATATTTCTTATTTCTATATTCTTTAAAAAAAAAATACATTTTTCATATTTTTTTTTTTGAATGTTTTTACATCTGCCTGTGTTTCCTGTTTCATTTCCTACATGACAGACATCATTCAGGGAATGGCAAACAAGTGCAATCAACTCCAAACGTTTGGCCAGAAAGAGAGGGATCGAGCAACTAGACAGAGTCAGAGCGATTGGAGCCACAGACAAGTTGTTGACAACGTCGAGGGGGTGAGGGGATCGGAAAAACACTGGGCTTGGCACGTGGCTACCTTGCATTTTATTGCAAATTGGGCGCTCCATACAGTTTTCATATGGGCTGAGCGGCTCAACTA
The DNA here is from genome assembly GCF_016746395.2 of Drosophila simulans. Classification (NCBI taxonomy): domain Eukaryota; kingdom Metazoa; phylum Arthropoda; class Insecta; order Diptera; family Drosophilidae; genus Drosophila; species Drosophila simulans. Next base: position 7,896,720 of record NC_052522.2, read on the forward strand.
TTTATAACTCAATCAATGAAAGACCTCCATTCGAATGTTGTGAGTTCGATGAGGGGAGAATGGCGAGGTATTCATTTCCAAATTGATTTTTCGGCATATTATTTGAGGTCAGCATTGCTTGAATGATTGGGAAGGTGCTACAATTGTACGCACAATTTAAATGGAAAAATTGATTGGGAATTTAAATCGAGAATATTGTAACACAATGTAAAGCATTACTTATTCAATCAAGAAATAACATTAATCGTTTGCATACCTCTCCTTCTATTAAGTAAAATATTTTCTTTAGCTGATACCAACTTCTTGACCCTTTCAATCAATCAAAATCTTGAATGTTATCCCGATTTTCAATTGCTTTTCACATCCACAAATGACTGCACTCATGCTTTATGCATTGCAGTTTTGTAAATCGCTGCAAAATGTTTTCGCCCCATTATCGGTTGCCCATTTCAATTGAAAACCCAAAAAAAAAAAAAAGAAAAAAAATTACAATAAAACGATTTGCTGTTGGCTGAATTCATTTTGTTGTATTTTATTTCTTATTGCAACGTACGTGGCGCACATTTCAAAAGCATTTCTCACTTGCAACTCGGGTGAGGCAGGAGTTTTTTCCTATTTTTTTCCTCGATTTTTTTTTTTTGCATTTCTACGCAGCCTCGAAGCTGACTGTCAACTTCCTTCTGGCTCCCCATTCCCCAAAATCCAATTCTCTATGCGGGAATCTCACTCCCTTTTTCCGGCCAAAATGATTGATTTTGACGCGCTGGCAGCATCAATTGCATGCAAATTTTGTTATTATTCGCATTGCTTTTGCTCTTTGCAATTGAAATGCCACTTTCGGTTGACTTTTCGCTGGAGGCAAATAAATATGTTGATATTATAAGAAGCTAAATCCGCATCGATTGTACGAAAATGTACCATATTTCCAGCTAATTCCTAATTATAAAGATACATATCTGGCAGGAAATGAACCAACAAAACAGCGAGTTTCTTAAAAAGTTGCTTGTAAACTTGAACTAGCAATGAAAATGTATGTTGTTGCTTCTCAAGGTTTTTCTTCTTTTTTATACATATATATTTGTAGCCCTTCGAGTTGTAGTAGTCAATTTCGGCGGAGTTTTGTCCCCCTCCCATTTAATTAGCTCACAAATATGTGTGTTGACAGCTGCTGCCTGACAATCTTTTAGCTAGAAATTTGTCCCTCAGCTTGGAATGAAAATACTTGTGAAGTCGAAGCGGTGACACTTTTGCTTTTGTTTTCCCAGCCACATGGGGCTAAGGGGAAAATTCGCTGGAAGCTGAAAGCTTCAACTTGTGCAGCCCAAGAGGAAGTTGTTTCCAAGAGCTGGCGCTCAGTGGGTTAAAGGGGTGAGGTAATGTTGGTGTGTTATGTTGGTGTTGTGTTGGTGTGGTGTTGTGTGGGTTTTGAGGTGGGTTGCCACAGCTGCTGGTTGCAAGTAGAACACAAGTTTCACTTGTATCTCTCTAGCTTTACCTAACTAGAATTTTGTAGATATACACGGCAATAAATATTGAGTTTAGTCTGTAATTGTAAACATCACAAATATTTAAACTAAATTTTAATGAAAATATGTAAATATTCAATTAATAAAAAATAATATTTTAAGCTATATTCCTGCATTTTTACATCAAATATTTCTCTCTGTGCAACATTGTTTAACTCAACCCAGTTAGCTGTTGTTGTTTTTGTTTTTTACTGCTAAGTTGGTTAGCTTGCTAATTTCCCCCTTCTGGTTTTCCACCAAACCACCCCCCTCCCCTCGCATTTTCCTACACCACTTCAAGGACACTTGAAGCTGCCTTCGGCGGCGCACAATGCATAAATTTGGTTTCTGATTGCAAGCCCAAGCCAAAATGTTAATTAGCTGCAAGCCGCGCGCTGCACGTGAGACCCAAAATAAAAAAGGAAAAAATGCAGCTCGAGTCGAGTAATAACAATAACAATCCAAATTACGCGCCTGCGCTCTAAAGTTCAGTGAAGTGCAGCAAATGAAGTTGACCGAAAAAGAAACTACAAAAACCATTCAGAAACACTTGAAATTCGACAAGTTTTTTACTTATTGCTTACCCTAACCAAGATCCAACAGATATTGATGGAATGCAGAAGAGATTTTGGTCACGATGAGGCGGACATATCTATAAGTCGTTTTAAAGCAATGATTGCAAGCGAGCAGCTAATCATTTGTGCAATTTAAGTATTTATAATGCTAAGATTGCACTAAAAAACTATATAAAAGTGCAGACATGTTGGGAAAGACAAAATTTTAAAATATATGATATGATACTATATGTGATTCCAACTAGGTTTATGCTCAGAAGTGGTTCAAGCAAGTTTAAACCGCTTTAAAGCCAGATGATCCTAACTTTGTATTTAAAATATCTTATAATGTGCAATAGTTAGTGTTAGGACTAGGATTTTTTCATATCTAATCTATAATAATCCTTTAAGAACTGGTAGTGTATCCCCCCAGTCGATTACCTTCACCTGCTCGCATTTAATGTTGCAAACCGCAACAAATGCAGTTGCTGATTTACAGAAATATTACAGAATTTGCAGGCAGTCCGAGTGGTTAAGGAAATACATATAAGACAAAGGCTGCCAAAAGGAGCAGAATCGAAATGAAACGAGGGGGAATTTCGCGTTGCTCCTGTGGAGTAAAAAACTTTGCCACTTAAGACGGCGATGGCGGTTCAGAGCTCAAGACGGCAGCGCTAAGCTGGTTAACAAAAAAAAAATACACATATATATATAAAAAATACAACAAAATAAAAACCAGTAAGCAAAGTTGTCGGCACTTTTTGTTGTTGCGTTCGCAATGCCCCGCGAAAAGTGCTCGAAATTGTTGAACTGCTTTTGGCTTTGCCAACTGCCGACAAAAAAAAAAAAATGTTAGTGGAAAGCAGGGGGGTTAAATGTGCAACATTGTGGCAGGCAGCATTTTGTCTGCTGTTGTTTTGTGCACTATACGCATTTTGCGGCCCAACTGGAGTTGTATAAATATTGTAAATTGATTTTAAATGGGCGGCGGAGTGAGTTTCGCCTCCTGTTAGATTTTTTGATGTGATTGCCCTGCAAGTTCCTTCATCATCTCCTCACCGCAAGCGAAAATAAATCAGCGCTTGTCTGCGGTTTTTTTACCCTGGATTTTTGCACATAGATATATATATATACATATATATATATTTTTTTATTTTCCTGTCCATCAGTCGACCGTCGACTTGGCCTCCTCCCCCATGTGCAAAAAAAAAGACCCTCAGACAAACTGTGGCGTGTTTTCGGTATCTCCTTCGTCGGCGGTAGTTGTGTATAAAATCATCAAGGGTTCAACAATTTCCTTGGCGATTTTTTAGCTTGGTGGCTTTTTTACTTGCGGCATTTAATGCCCCGGCAGCCGGGACACTTAACATGCAACTTGATTTTTATTGCATCCCCATAATTTATGACCAACCCCACGTAATCCCCCTGAAATGAGGTGTAAATTGTTAACTGGATTGTCTAGGGATTTTAATTTTGAACGCCAGTTCAATGACTTTGTAATATTTTCAGATATATTTATTTATTGAATGCGATTGTTTACTTAATGTGGGTTTTTGTTTTATTTTTTGCAGGTTCTTTCAGCTCTGGACATTCTACAGCCACCGCATTTGGATTTCTTTCAAGAAATGTATCCTTTTTACAATATGAAAACAAGAAAAACTCAAAGAAAAGTTGAACTTTTCAGCGCTGAAGAGTGAAAATTGGGCTAATGTGATGTGGTTTTCAAGAAACCATAATTTCTTTATTTAATTCTTGTGGTTTTACGTCTTTCCCAGCTTATCACTTTTTTAATAATATAAATCGTCAATTAATAACTTAACGGTAATACTTTTCATTAGGCAAACAAAAATTTTTATTTTTAATTTTGATGTTTAAAGTAACCGACGCCTTGTAATTTAACCAATAAGTTTTCTACCCTTTGATGAACTCGGAACTTTTGGACAATGAATGAACTTTCGAAAATATTCAAACCATAACAACAACAGCAAATATTTTATTAATCTTTCACCCATAGAAACTATAAAAATTCGATTTTGCAAAGTGAGTGGCTGCTTTTCGGGCGTCGCAGCCGAAACTTTTGGGCTAAAAGCAAATGTAACTAATTGAAAAAGTTTTAAGCACAAACAAACAAGGCAAAAAAGATGTGTTGAAAGGGAGTTTCAAACTTTTGTTTGCTCCTTTCGCTCGTGTCGCTATAAAATTGGTTTCCACCTTAACTCATCTCTTCGAATCGATCAATAGCTATGTGATAACGGAGCTGCTGCAATCGGATCTGCACAAGATAATCGTGTCGCCGCAGCACCTGTCCGCCGACCACATCAAGGTGTTCCTGTACCAGATCCTGCGCGGCCTCAAGTATCTGCACTCGGCCCGCATCCTGCATCGCGACATCAAGCCTGGCAATCTGCTGGTCAACTCGAATTGCGTGCTCAAGATCTGTGACTTTGGATTGGCCCGCGTCGAGGAGCCCGATCAGGCCAAGCACATGACCCAGGAGGTGGTCACCCAGTACTATCGCGCACCGGAAATTCTGATGGGCGCTCGCCACTACTCGTCGGCGGTGGATGTGTGGTCGGTGGGCTGCATTTTTGGCGAGCTGCTGGGCCGTCGCATCCTCTTCCAGGCACAGAATCCTGTGCAGCAGCTGGAGCTGATTACCGAGCTGCTGGGCACGCCCACCATGGAGGATATGCGTCACGCCTGCGAAGGCGCCCGCACCCACATGTTGCGCCGGGCGCCCAAGCCGCCATCCTTCTCGGTGCTCTACACACTCAGCTCGCATGCCACGCACGAGGCGGTGCACCTGCTCTGCCAGATGCTCGTCTTCGATCCGGTACCATATATATTATCAATAGTGGAACACTTTGGCTAATTCCCTCACTCCCTTGCAGGACAAGCGTATCTCCGTGACAGATGCCCTGGCGCATCCGTATCTGGATGAGGGGCGTCTGCGCTACCACTCGTGCATGTGCAAATGCTGCTTCACTACCTCAGCCGGAATGCGTCAGTATACGGCTGATTTTGAGCCCTCCGCCGGCCAGCCCTTCGATGATCTGTGGGAACGCAAGCTGACATCCGTGCAGCAGGTCAAAGGTGAGTGCAAATCATATTTATATCGCAGAGGCATAAATAATCTGTATTACAACTTGCAGAGGAGATGCACAAGTTCATTGCCGAGCAGCTGCAAACGGGTCGTGTGCCGCTGTGCATCAATCCACAGAGTGCAGCCTTCAAGAGTTTCGCCAGGTGAGTGAGGAGTGCCCGGCCAATGTCACCAAATGAGTTTCCCTTCCACCACCGAAAAAAAAACCCTTTAACTTTTCCCACCTGCACGCAGTCCTGTCTTTACCCTCCCAAAAAAAAAAAACATTTTACAAATTTAACACCTTTAGTCAAAATTGTAAACCTTTTTAATTGATACACTCTTTTGTTTACTCTTATGATTTTGAACTTTATTTATTGTTTTACTTAATTGACCATGGCTTCCGTGTAATGCTCTCTATCTCTGAACCTATTCCGCTAATTGTCGTACCTGTCCCATCCAACCCGAAACTATCTCTATCTAACTCTCTACCAACCAACTACCGAACTACGATTATTATTTGTAACCTTATTTTTAAATGATCTTTTTCGTTTGTTCTTTTATTTTTGTTGTTCAACATGGATATTAATCTTGAAATTTCTATTAAATCGAATCGTTATATTTGCGTTGTTAAGCCAATGAGAATGAGAAAATCTACTACTACTACCACTACCACTACTACCACTACAACTTGCACTGCTGCTCCTGCCGCTGCTCCAATCCGCCGCCGCCTACTGCTGCGCTGTCCTCGAGAACCGATCCAGGTCCAGATCGAGATACTAGGCGCGCGATCTCCTCTCACTAGAACGACTCGATATAGACACGCAGAAGTCGCCAGATACTAAACGCAATCTGCCGATTGATTGATGAATGAAAATGATAATGAAAACGAAAGCGAAATCGAAATCGAAAACGAAAGCACAGCCAAGATAAAGATACAATAATACAGATACAGAAAATGAGGCCTCGGGGCGGCAACTGTCTCTCTACTCCTTCTTAGGTCTGTTGATAAAGCGAAAAACTTACTAAATATTTATTTATTTAGTTTATCACCTTTTTTGTTCATACTTCTTTTTATCTATTTTCCTACCCTTTGCAAATGTGTATAGAACCAAATGAAAAAAAAAGGAAACAAAAAAAGAACAACTTATTTAGTTTTAACCATTTCCTTATAATTAACTTTTAATTTTTAGTTATAACTCTACGTTCATTTCTTTTAAATGGGTATTCTTGCGTAACATTTTTGTGTACATACATGTTTTAAAAATCCAACAAAAATACGGCAGTCTAACCAAGAACATTATAAAATTGTTTACAAATGTCGCAAATAAAATTGAGTACAAAATTGGCAAGGCAATTACAATTAAGAATGGAAACTGAAAAATATGCAGAGACATTTTCAACTATTTTATAAAGCTATTAAGCCGATTTAAATCGCATAAAAATGAACATAATGCATATAACCAGCTCCATAATCAATTTTGTGTTTATGTTTTGTGTTCGCATTCAACTCATATATCTATATACTATATATATCCGTAATCGTGTACAGCAGATTTCATCCAGTAAACAAAAGCCCATACGCACCCACAGACCATAATTCCCTCCATGTTTCAACTAAGCAATCATTCCCATATCAAATGTTATGCACACCTATCATTAAACGTTACAAAGGACCTATTGAAAATGCTTTGAATATATCCGTGCCAAAGATATTATCTTTTGAGAAAAGCTGTTTATCTATTTTATATCAAATTCAAGTGTAATAAAATTAAGCAAAATTTATTTTCAACTTGTAAATAGCTCACGCACCAGTCAGCCCATCATTTAGCTCAGTCATTGTCCTGCCTGATCCTTAAACATATCGTTATCCATGAAGGTTTAGAATGTAAGCCTGAAAAAATACCATCCATATGCTTGGATAAGTTAACATAAATTCGAAAACTGCACAGGAAATCATGCAAAAAATATATTTGTACAATTTGCAGTGCAGCTGAGCAGCAGTGACAAAGAAAGAACTGAAGTAGATTTGAACGCTTGAACAACTTGACTTGAAATTATTATGATTAACAAACCAAACCAAACGGAAACTTTAACTTTGTACTTTAAATCCCCCTCCAACCCGAAACTCTTTTTGTAGTTCTACTTTGTACATTTTCATTTCACGTTTTAAGTTTTAAGTTCGTTTTCAATGGGAGCTATTTCTGTATTTAGTTAGTATTTTGTCTTAAATTAAAGCTTTAAATGTTTTCTGTAAACTTTTCGTTGTACATGGCATGAGCAAACTAATCTAGATGTTTAACTAAAAACCACCCATTAAATGCAATATTAATTAATATTCCTTTATTTTATCATTTTTCCCCACCTGGAATTTAGTTCGACTGTGGCACATCCTTCGGAGCTGCCGCCCTCGCCTCACCAATGGGAATGACGGCAAAATGAGGCGATTGCTGCCTAAAATCGAAACAAAAGCAACACAGCCAAACGATAGACACTTGCCGCCGAGAACAAGGAGGAGAGGAGTCGATTCGCAGTCCAAAAATCCCTAGAAAACCATCCCCATCCAACCAAACCCAGAGATGATAACTCAGCCAGGAACAACTATTGAATAATTTTTAAGCGCCAAACGGCTTTTAAGTGGGCGTTTGTCTGTTTGAAAGTCAAAGCATTCCACCACCGAAATTAACTAAAACAAAACAAACAAATATGTAACGTAACTCAACGGAAACTAGTCTAAACAACAAAACTGTAGTTAAAGCAGCAACGGTATCGACGCAAACCAGCAAGTTTAAAGAAAACGAAAATATTAAAAAAAAAGAAATTAACGAGAGAGAGGGGGAGCAGCAGCAGAAAAACCTACGCACTAAACACAAAGCGTATTTAACAAATAACTATAATTTTTTGGCAACAAAGCAGACATTTTGTTGTGCTTGACATGAATTGGAAACGAAAATTCAATTAAAATAAACAACAACCGAAAATCGTTTTATGTTAAGCTCCTATTAAAACTATGTATATGTAAATTAATTAGCAACACACACAGACATCGTATTCATTATATACAAGTATGCTTAAATCTTAAATATATCGATATATATATTTAAAGTAAAATAGTAACAAAATGCACACAAATCCAAAATTTGTTTGCCAAAATTTACCTCAAGCGTTAGTCCTTTTCGTCCGCAAAAAGGATCAATTCACTTTCTGTTAGCTTACGACAAAAACATTTAATAATGCAATGTGTAGCTACAGTTAAATGTGTACTAAACGCTAAAAGAAAAACAAATTCTTTTGAAATTATGCAACTATTTTTATTTACACAAACGTTTGAAGCTTCAATTTTGAAACTGGTTTCTAGAAATATACTCTAAATGTAGCTGGCCACAAAAAAATGGTCAGCCCTAACTCATTAGGAAAAAGGAAAAATATTCGATGAAATAAGTTCAAAGTTTCAACTGTCGACTGAACAAAAATACAATATAAATTAATATATAAATATAAATTAAACAATTTCAACATAATTTAGTTACGACAATTTTCGCTTTGATAATAGTTTGTTAGGCTTTTTAATCATTAGTTTTATAAATGTAAACTATACAATAAACAAACCAACAAATGAAAAACCAACAAGTGGACGACGCACTGCCCCCAGTGAATGATTCGAGCGGATCGATGGATGGAAAGGAGGGAGTGATCCCATTTCTCCTTGGAGTCTCAAGGCGCCGCCCGAATCAATTCGATTTTAGTTATGTTTAATTTGCTCTTAGTTGATTACCATGTAATATAGTTTAATTTTCGACTAACTACACCTCTGTCTCTCTCAATGCTCATCGCTATAGACTATAGCTAAGGTGCAGGACAGGATCGGTTATAGAGGATCAATTGCTAAGGCCTCGGCTGCCCAGAACATTAAATATGTTTAAGACTGAGTTTTCTCATTTGACGATGACGATTGATTGATTAAGGATATGCAATATATAATTCGCACTTCATTTATTTGAAACGACAAAATTTTGATGTAGACTAAGCACTTAAACGAAATTAAAAAAAAAAACGTATACCGTGTATGTGTATTTGAATGTCTTTTGTCTTCAATGTTTAGAGCAAAACAAATGCATGAATATTTAATCGAAAAACGATGATGGAGTAGAAGAAACTCTTGAAGAAATTTAAACTGAAGCTAAACTTAAACTTTTCTCTTCTTCGATTCTCTTAACTGTGCTGCTTTCTTATGTATGTAGTTATTAATTATAGCATTATATATATTGTCCAATATATATAGATGGATGGATTAGCGTAAAAACAAACAAACAAAAACAAAACAAAAACCAATATGAATTCAAAACTTTCACGGAGATCTCATAGCAAAAACAAAACGAAATGAAAGAAAAGAAAAGCATAAAGGCACCGAAATGCCAAGGCATTGTGCAGCAGAGTAGAGTTTCTTTTCAACTTTTGTTTATAACTAAAGTTTTTCTTAACCGTAAACATATAGAGTACAGATTGTTTTCCCCTCATTTGACCAGAGACAAACGCTCGAATTAAATTGACATCAGCATCGACATCAAAATCATTTACATCTCTAAGCACATACTCCCCGTAGTGGTACATATACAATACGACTACGCATACGGATAGTTAGTTTTCGTTCGGTTTAGACACCGTGTACATAGCATTATCTCCACACCCCCACCAATAATTAGCCCACATCTCTCTCCTTAGCTCAGTAAGACGGTTAGCTATTATGAGGTAATACGAGTACGATAAGTAATGGACATGTACATTATACTACACGAATAGCACAACCCCGATTGGAGCAGGTCTGAACTAAAACATAATGTAATTCACACAAGATATCGGCCCATATGGGCTGTATGATTTGAGGGCGACTGTGTAGCGCCTGTTTGAAATGAGTTCATAAGTTAAGATCAACTGTAATTGTAAACTGCATTAGTATTTGACTTGTAAACCGATTTTAAGGATCATTCTTAATTATATATACTAGATACGAATTACGCATTAATTTACGTTAAATGAGGATAATACGAAAAATTGTGTAAACTGTTTGTATAAAAAATAAGAACAAAACAAAAAAAGAAGAAAACGAATCCATTTTGTTTTATTTTTCGCATTACCTAAAGTGGATCCAACCCAACCCAATGCATTTGCTAATTAGAATTTATAGCCATGTAACACTGCAAGCCAGACAACTAGCACCCACTATATACGATATGTGTATGTATATTTATGGACAATATTTGAGATTAAAACACACACCACACCAACAATTCTTCAAGTTTGTATTAGAATACAGGTACAAAGACAGCATTCCATTGAAAGCGGATACCTAAGGAAGCCACGTATATTATAAACTTTGAATATGAACCAAATATGATGATGATGAGACTCTCGGAGGAGAGAAGTCTTTTGAAACCAGAATTGGTCAAGATTGGTAGAATAAAACATAAAAATGATTGCGCTCAGGTTATTAAATGTAAAAATTACAAAATACTCCTATATACATATATGAAATAATCCCAAATTCGCATAGCATATAAATAACCACATATATGTACGTTTAACATGTTTAACAAAAGGCTGTTTGTAGAAATTGTGACACAGTTTTTTTAACCCGAACCCACATCTAACCGACGATTAACCAACTCGATGTGTAAATGCAAAAAGGATAATTGAGCATCTTCGACTCCACAGTGAATGTAGTTCTAGTTGCTTACACTAACCAGACAGAAGCTGGCTGCTTTGTGCACTCCGAGATATTATGTAAATACTAAAGAAAATGATAAATATAGTAATCGTCGTACATAAATTTAGAGAAAACTTTGTGATTGCTTCTCATTGATGATGATGACATAACTGTTTCGTAGGACAACCTTAAGGCAGATATTTTTTCTTATAAGCAGCATGTAAAAACACTCGATACGCTAACCGACAAAAAGGCAAACGCTAAAATGTAGGACACTCCAAAATGTAGTTAACAAACACGATTTAAAACCATATAAAACACATCCTATAACCTCTAAAAATCGATGGCAAATGCTTAACCAAAAATATAATATACGAGTTATTGTATGTGTACGGGAAATTTGCTAAATGTTGTAAAAAGTATATTACTCGATTATAATGTAGCACTCGAAATGGAGTCTCTCCAATCATGTAGAAATCCTCATCCAGTAAAAGCACGCAACAAAGTTCCCTAATACTTTACACATAATTTGGTTTCCTTGACCCGCAAGCTAAATTAAACATGAAGTGTTTAACTGTATATATGTAATGTATTAACCACATTAACCGGATATACTAACTTAAAACGAAACTAAGACCCAAAACATACCTGTGTAGTGGTAAACGGGTCGGTGAGAATTGTAAATTACCAAATGCAATCCTTTCCCCAGGACGAAGTGAAGCTGCATAATTTACACGAAAATCGTAAAGACACACTAACCATTGTATTAACTAAACTAAACCACACTAAATAAAACCGCATTAGACTTACTAAACATTATTATAACGTAACTAAAAAAAAAAGAAAGAAATATGGAAGAAGAAAAACCGTAAACAAATGCTTTCAAACTAAATAAAGTTCTTTGGAATTACAATGCAAAAAAAAAAACCAAAAAGATAAGAAAAAAACGCAAGTGTTATTTATTATGGGTGGTGGTGATATTCCCTAGTTATATACCTTCTTATCCCAAAAACAAGACTCTTGGACGGTTTTTGTATCTGGCTTAAATCAAGCTTTCATATATTCAATATAGAAAGAAATTCAATCTTAATTCGTTTTTATGGCTCAACTTTTACAAAATCTACCCATCTCCAGGTGGGTAATATCAAATTTCAGATAAGCTTACATGTCTAAATGGGGAGCTGCTCCAGCTCTTACAATTGGCTTAGAAATTAAATTGGTTCTGCTTCAGTCTTAGACAAAGTTATGAAATGCCTTTGATGTAAATGTATGTACGAAAATAAAGGGAACTGCTTCACGTGAAATGGAAAATAAAGGGTGTGCCCAAATACTGATAACTAATCCTTGTTGCCGTAAATACTGTAGCTCTTCTCCACGAAGATCTGGATGGAACGCTTCACGTTCTGCTTGTGCGGCTCGGGCAGCTGTTCCAACTTGGGTAGGATTTTCATTAGGAAGCGGAAGTCGGGCGATAGATTTATGTTCGTCTCGATCTCCTCCGAATTCATTGTCAGCTCCGAATTCTCGGACTTTAGGATCTTGGTATTCTGAATTGGCAGTGGCATCTGGATGGATGAAGGCACTGAGCTTGGCGTGGACGTGATCTTTGCAAAGTTAGTTGGATTCTTTTTGGGCGGCAATGTTATATGTGGTCTGGGATTGTTAACTACCGGCTTGGCTTTAGCCACCACTGGAGCTGGTTTGATCTGCTTCTGTTCTTTGTCCTGTATGCGATTCAATAGCTCGGGCAGTAGTTTCTCCAAATGCTGGGTAAGATTGGCCTGCGGCTTGTCGGCCATAATCATTAGTTTCTTGCCCGCCACATCCTTATCCTGCTCCACAACCACGAACATCTTACGCTTCTTAGGCTGACCATTTGTCTCCAGACTCTGACCCTTCGTCTCATCCGATTTTTCGGTGATCACGTACAGTTTCCTCTTCTTGGCTTGACCGTTCTCCAAGCGGTTCAGTCCATTCTGGGAATCCTCTAAGGCTGATAGTGGTAACGAGGCTTCGTAGTCGGAGTTTATGGACAGCACATCGCTGGAGGCCGAGGAGCTAATGGAGTGGGAACGCTGTGGCATGGGCATAATGCCGGTGCTGGTCTTCTTGGCCTGATGTCTATTGGGGCTCTGCAAGAAAAGGTGGTTCAATAAAATACATTTATATATGTACATACAGTTTTAACCATATCTTTAGAATATTAAATTTAAAGAACGTCGAATGGTACTCGGAATTTTTAAAAGTTCTGGATCTGTCGCTATCCATTATAAAAAATTAAATTTTTACCGAAAAATAGCTTTGTAAGTATTTTTTAAGTCATGCTTGTATTTAATGTTGTTTAGAGTACCATTTAATGCGCAAATGATTTATTTCAATTGGTTAATAAATAACGAAAATTTCGTTATAAAGTCTAAAACATAATTTCTGTCTGAACTGAAGTTTAGCTTGGGTCAATTACCAACCCCTATGAAAGCTGAACTTTTGTTTTCTTTTGTGCTGCCACTCACCTCAACAAGTTCAATGGTGGTGCTGCTGGCCACCGCCGACTTGACAGCACCGCTCCCAGTTCCTGCACCTCCTCCTCCTGCTCCGGCTCCTGCAATGACGGAACCTCCAGCGCCATTAATGGGCAGCACAATGCCCTTGGAGGACGAGGACTTGCGCAGCGGCGTCATCTTGATGCGGGTTTTGGCCATCTCCTGGCGTTGGCTAAAGTGTCTGGAGCAGATGCGCAGCTTTTGGAGGCCGCCGAGTTGATCCACCAGTTTAGCGCTGACTCCAAAGTGACGCAGCCAATGATTGCAGCTGCACGTAAATAAGAAAAATAAGAAATAACGACTACTATTACTAACCACCGAAAGCTTAGTTCAGTACGCTTCTTTTGGAGGGAGAAAAAGCTTTTCACACATTTTCCCAGTTGTCGCAAAATGGAAAACATACCAATTATTGGGAGAAAAAGAGTCCACGAGCTTGTTGCGATCGGTTGTGCGGTTCTTTGTTTAATGATTAAACTGACAAAATGAAACTGCATTGGAGTTTCGTTCTGGTTCTTGCGACGCTTTCAAATTAGATCCGACTTTCGCTCTCCGCTCTCTTTATCGCTCTCTCTTGGAAAAGTTCTTGAAAAAGTTTTCGCTGCAATTAAGCTCTTTTTATGCTTCTTTTGCGAGTGCGAACGAGAAGCAGCGCTTTCGTACGCTCCTTCTCGCTCAGCGGAAGTTTCGCGGGGAATTGTTATTGTTTGTTGTTGCTGTTGCTTTTGCTGCAGCTTCTGCTCAACTTCCCCCTATTTTTGTTGTTGCTGCCGATGTGTGGAAGATGGGGGAATGCAGCTTATTTTCTTTTTGCCTTATGCTTATGGCTAGGCGAAACAACAACAACAATTAAGGCCTTTAGGGTGGACCGAATGCGAAATTATTGTGCAGGTCAGGGACAGCAAAATCACTTGCCTACCCATACCTTATTTAATCTAACTTGTTAGCTTAATTTACAAAACATACGTACAGCTGTTAGAAACTAACATTATTGTCATAATTAACTTTAAAATTTCATATCGTAATCTTGCAACTTTTTAAACGGAACTCAATGACTACAGTTAATTAAACTTAGTGAACTTCCAGTACATTCTTTAAATTGTCATTCTTATAAAAAAAAAAAACAAAGCTTTATTTTGATTTTGCTTATGAAAGTGACTTTGACTTTTTTGGTCTCAAAGTACATTTGGAGATAATACCGCCAAAAGGTAAAAGATTAGCTTTCCTTGATAATAAATAAAGCGTAACATTCTGGGGTTTCCTAAGAAAGAGAAAGAAAATGCCTAACAGTGGTTCACTCTAAACTCCATGGCCAATGCCAAGTAACTTTGGCAGACGGAACACTATTTTTTTTTGCGCACCAACTGCAGAAACTGGAGATGAAGAAGCGGCAAAGAAAAACACAAAATAACTTCACTTCACGGCCAGCAGAGCAGAGACCCACGCGCATTTGTTGCATTTACAGGAGTGCGTGAGAGCTATAAATAAATGGGAGTCGGAATCTGGGACCTATCCCCCGCCCACCCACTGCCCCGCCCACATCGGCATTATTGCATTTCTGATTGCTGCACTGCACACGTTCTTAGCCGCCATGGCATTGAGATATTCCTATGAAAATGATGCACTTCTATGCGAATCGAGAAAAAACAGAGAGAGAGACAGTGAAAGAGAGGGAGGGCGAGAGTTCAATGACCTTTGACTGCGAGTATCGGTATCGGTATCAGACGAAGAAGCGGAGCACCGAGCGGGGACCAAAGCTTTGGATTGTTATGGCTTTAATGGTATGGGATGTGGTGTTTAAAATAAAGAATGAGCACTTGTGATTCGCAACAAAAACAAGCTTCAGTGATCGAATCGATCGGAAAGCTCTCCGTAGGCTCTAAAAACAGGTTTAATGTGGTTCTTGGCAGGAACCTACATATGTATGTATGTATGTACATATATAATACTCACCGATCGGTATCGTGGACTGGAAAACGACGCAGCTCATTGGGCTTCACATCCTGGCAACCCATCAGGCAAATCCTGGAGGTAGATGGCAATACTGGTTCCGGCCCATTAGCGCTAGGATTTAGCGACACAGCCTGGCAAATCCGAAGAGTGGTTATCATATTGGTCATCTATTAAAGATTGTTTTAAAATTAGATAAAGTCACTCATTTAAATGTAAGCTTATTGATCATTATTATTTTATACCAAGAATTCGTATCGTTACATTTTAGATCTAGTTTAAGAAACAAAGAAAATAAGTACATACATATGTCTTATTTATTTTCATACACGCCATACTTAAGAATAAAAGAAAACCTAGAATGACCCCAAGAACTTTCGCTCTTGCAAATAAAAGCTTGCCTTGCTGCACGTTGAAAAGCACCAATAAGATGCACATCCACGGAAAAGCTTTTTTGGATAACTGGTGCTTGCTTTTCAAAGCCGCGTGGTCTTTTACAAAATACTATGAAATTAAATATAAACATATGTACTCCACATAGTCATTATTTACGTATGCTTATCTTAGGCAAACAGATACTTATGTACATAATAAACTTACCTGTCACACAAAGTCTCCTTTTCTCTGACCGGCAGTTCTGAGTTTAATAACCCCACTATAAGAACACTAGGTGAAAGCTTTCGGTTACGGAACTTTGAATGAAATTAGCGCCGGTTTAAGCGATCGCAGGTAGATACGATTAAATGAAAAGGGCTTCTATCTTCTAATTAGCGGTATGCTATGCGGCTCCGATTACGATTCTGTTACGTTCTGCATTCTATACTGCGCTACGTCACTCGTGGGCGCAGACTGTCGAAAGCTCCGCCTGCGTCACCCGAAGGCACCGCGCGAAGCTCGGTTTGGAGAGCGTCTCTCCAGCTTTGTCGAGCTTTGTGCCCATGCGTGCGAGATCTTCGCCGGAAAGCTCTGACCAATTCGAAATCAGGCTGAGATTTCAATCGCGCACAGTAAAAACTACCATTGAGGGACATTACAAAATAGGTATTTCTTTTATGATTTATTTTAATGAATCATATTTAAGATATTAAAGTATTTTAAGAAGAAAGTACTAAGCAATGAATCTGTATTACATCGACGAGAATACTTCAACTTCTATTTAATAATATGATGTCTGCGCACCTTTCAATTACGCAGCTTGTAATTGATTATATATAATGTATTTATTTATAATGCAATACTTAAATGCCAATTAACTCTAGTTTTATATGTTTTTCTAGAAATTAGCATTTAGATAGCATTTGCGCTTATCAATTTGTAGTGCCATAAATTTGCGACATAGCTAAGCCGCCAACTTTTCCATCCCATAATTAATTAAAAGTGTTAAAAGCTTTCCATAAATAAAGATACCAACAGCTGCAGGTGTTGCTTTGGGGCGTGCGTTCAAACGATTTTTGTACATTAATTACGGCCGCACAATTCGCGATTGGCAGCCTTCATTTGGATATTTAAAAGCCAATCAATTGGCGGTTCGACGAAGTCATAAATTTCAATGGGCGCTCATCAGCCGAAGGAGGCAAGCCCCTCGAAAAAAACAGAGGCGTCGAGCCGCAGATAAGCATCCACTTGTCACATCACTCATATTTCCAAGACGTCAATTTGCATTGTCTGTGGAAATTGCAGCCTGCAGCTTGCAGCTTCTTGCTGTCACATGCCAATTGACCCATTCGCCTGTTATGGCCAGGCCAGCCTCAATTTCTCAAGTGCTAAAGCAAATAAAACTTTAATGGCTAGTTTTACACTAGCCAAATTGTCAATTGTCGTGGCCAGTTGATTGCGTTTTACGACCGACAAACAGCAGCATAATTACGGATGGATGGACCTGCACTGTTTTTCCCAAGAACAAATGTGAAAACACAAACCACTGAGTGGGCCGCATTCGAAAACGCGCTCAGTCAGCATTTTAATTTCTGTCTGATTGAGCCGAATGACTCGAGCTGGCGATGAATGTAGAAGTAGAAGTGTTTGCCGGCGATGCCAGACGGCGATAATTCCCAAGGGGCCAGGCTTCATCATCGCTTGTGTGTGGTCTCGCTGTATCCGTCGGTCTGCCCGACAGCCGGGGGCAATCGTTAACTGGCAGCCGATTATGTGATTGGAATATTGACAATTAGACGGTTACAAATTGATTTACTTGTAATTTTTCTGGCGCCCCTGGGAGGGAAGCTGGCTCGTTAAAGCAATCTAATGAATGCTCCAAACAAATGGTGATCATTGTGAGGGGCTGAAAAAGTTTAAGTTGGAAAAAATTAATCGTTTTGCTGTATGAAATTGAGAAAAAAATCTTTGTCAGAAGTGGGATTCGAACCCACGCCTACAGAGTAGACTGCGACCTGAACGCAGCGCCTTAGACCACTCGGCCATCCTGACTCTTAAGAATTACAAGGCCAAATTTTGTTTTGGTTGGGGACCACATACTGAAACGGTTCATTCTCGAAACGGGAAAAAAGTATGTTTAGCACAAGTAAAAATAGCGTAATTGGTATTAAAAAAAATATGTATCTTTGATTTTGTTTAAAATTCAATAAAAAAGTATTGTCAGAAGTGGGATTCGAACCCACGCCTACAGAGTAGACTGCGACCTGAACGCAGCGCCTTAGACCACTCGGCCATCCTGACTGTTAAACTAACGAGTGCCAATTTCCAGTTTGATCATGGGAGAGTGTTTTCTTTATTTAATAACTGTAAAATAATTTAGATTTTAGAAATTTATATTTTTGTAGTCTAAAAAAATAAAATGAAAAAGTGGAAAAAAGTTCTTGTCAGAAGTGGGATTCGAACCCACGCCTACAGAGTAGACTGCGACCTGAACGCAGCGCCTTAGACCACTCGGCCATCCTGACAGTTATTGTTTGGATGCCAGAAGGCCAATCCGATTCGCTGGCATTGTACTGTGGCAACATTAAGTATACGCCGTGTATTACGAATGTTTGAAAATCACACTTAACACTTTGAACTTGCTGCCCACACTCGAATGCACTCCCGATGAATTATTATAATCGGCACCCCTGAGGCAAAGACAAATTGCCGCTCGTCGCGGCATGGAAAGGTGTGTACGGACAGACAAGACACGAAATCAACATGCAGGCGATGGAAATGATAATAAAAAGCAGGCGAAATCGGGTCAACGTCATACATCACACTGTGCAGATTGGCAAGTGTCACTTTTTTTATATATTTCGATTTGTTGCCCAACAAATGACAGGCAACAAAATGGCGATATTCATCGCAAAGGTTGCTGAGGGGGAGCTGACGATCGAAACGGGAGTAATTAAGTTGTAGTTTTTCGGTTAGCCAAACTGGCAAAATGTCAACTAGCCCAAAGTGCGGACCGCTTGACATTTCACACGCAGCTGCAGTTGCTGCCACTGTTTTCGTTGTTGCTATTTGTTTGTTTATTTTTTTATATGCAGCATTTACTGGTCGCACGCACTTTCAATGCATTTCAATTAGTTGGAGCCGCAGCACAGCCGCTCCACTTTGACTTTGAGTGGCCGTACTGGACTGGATATTTTCCATTTTTACAGACTGATGGCAGACACTTGATAGGCCCGAGCGTATGTTAATCGGCCAACTCGACCTGACAGCCCAAGTTAATTAAAGTTTTCGCTCCCAACAGCCACCCAGCGTACATAATTCCCATTAATTTGCTAGTTAGCAACGCAGCCACTGCAAAGACCACCTCAATTGCACTCGACTCATTATGATTAATGATCGGCGCGTACAAGAATTGTTTGAGGACCGCGGTGACCCACAAAAGGCGACACATTTTCCTGTGGCCAACTAGAAATAGAATTAGCAAATTGCCCGAATGTCAATCAAGCGTCATCAATCAAAATTTGTGCTACTGTCAACTCGATCACAATACAAATATAAATAAGCGCAGCCCAGCGGGCTGCAACAGTTGGGTGCAGCTGAAATATTTAACTGGAGGTTGTAAATTACCATAACAATTCTGAATTCGGTATTCTGGGGAGCGATGTAAGTGGGTCAACAGTGGAAAATCCCCTCCCGGCCAAAACCCCATGATATGTCAGCAGAGTTGTTAGCACAGCCGCACAAAGGTTAAACTGAGGCATTGAATGCTTTTCCAGCTTCGAGCTGATGCAAATGGAGTTTGGATTAAGTTAACACCCGATTACCTTGGGCCGTCTTTTCATAAGTTCTTTAGAGCAAATCATTTAATGAAGATATTGTCTAGTTTCCGAAGATTTAATCTGCTTTAGCACCAGGCATCTGTGGGCGGGGAAAAGTGTTTAATTCACGCTGATACCAAGTGACAAATGGCTATTCCACAACACTGGACAGCCAAACGACACGCGTTTATGGCCGCTTTGATTTATTGGGTTCTTTAATATAATTGCATTCATATTTAAATGGGGCTTTGAGCTGAACAGTTCAGTTTTATGGAAAGAAATCTTTAAGGTTGTCGCTTTCAAAAACTAAATGATTTATAAATCAATTATTATGAAGAACAAAACTAAAATGATGTATAAATTATAGAATTTGCCCATCCCACTTTTTATCGACTAATCTCTGTACAGTATGTTTCAATTAATATCCGAAGCCATATGAAAATCTCCCCATAATATTTTAATTAGAGTTCCATTGATACAACTCCGTCGAGACAAAGTCAATGCTCCTTTTCAAGTTCAAAGTCAAAAACACCAAAAAATAAATAAATACGTATATAAATTGAAGGAGGGGTCTAAACAAACTGAAGACTCTGTGGAGCATTAATCAATTGTGGCTCACTCTTCTTTTTGCCCTGGCTATTTTGTCGCGATACTTTTCTGCCAAATTTGAGCAAAGTTAATTAACAGGTTTCATTGTCTCGACTTTGGCGGCTCAGGCGAATACCATATTTTTGTATTTTTCCCATTCTGTTGCTCAGTTTTTTTACGATCGCAATAAAACAAATTATTGTGGGGGCGTGTTTGTTGTGGGAGGGGAAAAAAATACGAATTTGCATATATGTGTGTAGAATGGGCTGGGGAGTTGCAGGGGGTGAAGTCCAAAGAAAGCACCTGCAAACAAGTTGTAGAAAAAAGCCGGTTCCAACTGCTTGTCTTAAACACACTTAATTAAAGATGCAACTTGTGGTTCTTAAACATTTAAGTTCCAACAATAACCCACGCAGCCATGGCGGTACTCATTAAATGGGAATTCGCATTCACTTAAGGGCACTATTAAAATCTTAAAGTACTGTCGATTTATTTATTAGTTAATTTCTTACGAATGTATTAAAGTTCTCATTAATGAACGCATTACAAAATCAAGAAAATTAAGAATTTTTTCATTTATCTCTTTCCAAAAAATTTTTAAATACTAATGCGCTTATCCTTATCATTTTTAAGTTTTCTTATTAATTGTGGTCGTTTTGCATTGCACGTGCAGCGGTTTGAAATTAGAGAAAAAGAGACGGCGAACAGATAGAACTCTCCCACGCATAAAAAATTAAGAAATTCAAGCAAACAACAAACACGAACAAATTATTTCTCTCTCTCTTTGTTTCTCTGAGAGCGTTTCTGCGATCAGTGCTGCCAATTTTGTCGTAAATAATATCTGTCCTTATGTTAAGCTAATTTTGTGGTTATTATGTATTTTTACTTTATGTTTTGTTTATGAGCTTGCATTTAGCTTATTGATCTTCGGGTGTCACCAATATCCTTGTACTGAATACATGTAGCTACCGGACGTTGTTTCATTAGATCTAATTGATCTGCGAAAGAAGCCAATTGTGACGGGAAAAAAGCCAGGTTGGCAGCACTGCCCACGTTCACGATCTTCGTCTTCGCTCGCCGCTTTAAGCTCATTTCTGCTTCATTCCGCCTGCATTCGGCTGGCGGCAGCGTCGCAGTAAACATCGCGCGTGTAGAAGAGCGGCAAAAGCGGAGGTCGCGGTGTGTGTCTTTGTGTTTTCCATACTTTCCACTGCGGATTATAATAATAAACCGAAATGCGGGCTATAAAATGTGTTTAGTTATGTAGAAAGATTTTTAATTCCGAAGGAAACATCCAAGCAACCGGCAACGTGCAATTACGAAATTCTGTCTGTGACATGTGTGTTTGTGTGTGTGTGTGTTTGGTGCGTGCGCTTTTATTTTGGCTGCGCTTGCATGTGTGCGTCTATAAATAACAGAAATAACAAAAATAACAGCAACAACAGCAGCGGCAACAAAAGGCAAAAAACCAAAGAAGCGAAAAAGCTAAAAATGAAATATCAACAGCATAAAATGACGGGTTGATTGACTTGCAGGAATTTTGAAAACAAAAAAAAGCACGAAAATCCCACACTTTCGGGTAAACGCAGTTCTCAGCCTGCGATTATCGCAAATCCAGAAGCTACAGCTTCCGTTGTTTATCAAGAAACGCCAACGAATCGCCGTAGAAACGCACTCGAATCGCCCCAAAGTTGCACTCTCTGTAAGTTGAACATCCGAATTTAAAAGTAATTCAAAGCGGTATATTTGTAGATTCTTTCTATAAATCGAAGTTTTTCTTACTTTTAGTTTATTTTGATTACTAATTTCAAAGTACGCCCTCGCGATTTTGTATACATTTCCGTAGGCCGACCAATTTTTTCCTAAAATGGAATTTTCTATGACCGCAAACAAAAAAACAAAGAAGTTAGTCATTTACTGATTGTAAAACTAAAACTTTACATAATTACATAAGGAATGATCTCCAAACGTATTTCTTTATTTTGAAAAGTTATATTTAAAGCTCAATTTTATTTAATGTCAAAAATAATACATTTACCCTTAAACACACAACTTGAGGGATCTTAATTTTTTTCAATATAAACTAATGAGACGATTCCCAACAAAACAAAATTGTTTCTGTGCACTTAAGATTCTGTGTTTGTGTGTAACTGAGTGAACATAAAGGCGTTTTTCTGCAGAGTCATAAACTCCGAAATTGTATACATTTTGGGGATTTTTTGGCTTTTCTGCTCATACACACGTCAGTGCAACGCCTATAAAAACTCACATAAAAGTCAAGTCAATCAATGAAAGGGCAGCCAAATAAATTACCCACAAAAGAGTAAAACAACAAGTAATTTAAGCGTTAAACACAGACAGCGAAGGCGCCATGAATTATCGCCCTCCATTTTGGAGAAAAGTCTGCAATTAATTCGAGCAAAAAGTTTATTAAAATCGAATTAGTTTTCCACCAAAACTAAACAGATGACACCCACATAGTCTGAAAACAACGAGCCCCAATGGAGCCGCAAGTGCGGAATTTTGGCAATTCCGGGAAGCATACATATGGTCTATCCGCCTGATCCGCCGCCTGCGATCTTTCTCTCTTGGCCAAACAAATTGATTTGCGTATTCCCACATGTTTTTCCGTTATACATTTTCAATTTCCATTTCACTTGATTGAAGTTTTGGCCTTTTGCACATGTTTTTGTTTACGCCTTAGCCAGTACACCAACACACGCGCACATTTATTTAGATTCATACAATCGAATTGTTATTCTTGGCTGGGGCAACTAAAAACTGACCAAAATAACTTGAATAAATAAGCTATTTGATTAGATAGATAAATATAAAAAGGATAAAAAAAGTCTTGTCAGAAGTGGGATTCGAACCCACGCCTACAGAGTAGACTGCGACCTGAACGCAGCGCCTTAGACCACTCGGCCATCCTGACTATGAAAGTAACGAGAACCCGAAAACGCCGTGTAAAAATTCTAGTTATTTCCAGCGTATTCCTTTAATTATATAAATTAAGAGCATGTCTTTTTAGGTGTAAATATATTTAAGAAAGAATAAAAAAGAACAATTTTACAACTGCATTGTTCAACCTGCATAGTTTTTGAATTCAATATAGGAATAGGAAATGTCAATTAATTAATTGTTAATTAAATATAATTAACATTCTTGAACAACAAAAAAATCTTTGTCAGAAGTGGGATTCGAACCCACGCCTACAGAGTAGACTGCGACCTGAACGCAGCGCCTTAGACCACTCGGCCATCCTGACACATGGGATGAGCATACCAAATGCGCGTTTTCCATGGCGCTCGCTAATTCGTTCGCCCTTCATATGGTTCTGCTATAAAAAGTGGTTTACAAAAAACTGCCATAACTCTCGGCCTGATTTAACTGTGCGAGTTTTTATGCAAATTAACCAACTTTCTCACGAGAAATAAAACCGAGGAACATGCTTGTATTCGCTTATAATTGTGGACGTTAATTTGTTGGCATTACACAACCAATCGAGAGTTAAATAACAAGAACTGTGCAATTTTATGACGGAGTAATTGCGAATTAAATCGATTCGATCAGCTGCTTTGCGGTTGCACTTTGTACAAACGCCGACAACTGTTTACAAAGTCGCTTGCGTACAGATATATCTTATCTCTGGGTTTCGGGGTTGGGCTGGCGTACAAATCGCAGACAATCGCCGCCAACGAACAAAAGACAACGAGGCCTTTCAGAATACCTATATCTCTGCGGATTTCCCAAAAAGCGTAACTGGAAAAGAGGTCAAGACCCGTAGCATTCCTCGATTCGAGCCAAAAGCGAACTGGCTAATAATAATCCGGTTCAAGGGGGCGTGGCGCATCTTGGGAACGGAACTGGGGTACAAAAAACCGAACCCTTCTCATTAAGCGGCGTTCGTCTTTTGTTGTCTTTTAATATTTTGTATTATTTATTACTACTGCTCAAAGCTGCGCGCCGCGTAGTTCGCTTTTTCGTTGGGGAAATGGATATTTTAATGAGTTTGGCCAGCACTCGACGACAGTTTTTCCGCCGCTCACTGCTCATAGTGGGAAAAATTCCAATTAGATTTTGACACTGCCTCGAAAAGATACATTCGCTGGCGAAGAATAGACGGGCATTGTTTATGGCTTTCCTTTGACTCGATGCCGACATCTTCATACGCATATAGTACAGATAGATATGGCCATAGACAGATGTCTGAGTTTGCGAATGGACGTAATTTGCATTTGCGCATTTTTCCGCTAATTATTTGTTTATCGCAGGAAAATAACCAAATCGAAACGAAAAATGTAAAATCAAATCGAAAAATGTTTTGACAAGCGTCGAGAAATGATTTCTGCCATTGAACTTGTTGCCTTTCCCTTGCTGATATAGTTAAAATAAACAAATTACAGTGCACTCGAAGTGCCAGTGCGGAAAAAAGAAGCATACAAACAGACAGACAGCTAAAACTCAGTTTAGTTCCAAGGCAAGTCTCGCTTGATAAGTTATACTCATTTATAATCATCGAAATGGGTCAGCAGCACTGCTCAAGTCGAGCAACAATTGCGCACGCAATTTTTATTAATTTAGAATGCATCAAAAAACCATTAAACTGCGGAAAAATATACCCACAGACATGACAGCATTTTAGTAAGGTAGGTGGGGCATGCGAATTGGCTGAGGGCAATATAAGACTGACACAATTTAGTCAGCAAAGTGTTGGTTATGTTTGCATTTCTCTTCTTTGCCTTATTTGTTTGTAAACAAAGCAAGTCGCAGCTGACACAGTTGGATTGGATTCTGATTTCGATTCCAATTCTGATTTCCAGGGCAGGAGCTCAATGCCATTTGGCTGGGTCAGTTACTATATGCAAGAGAATATCGCCAAATCCACTGCGTCGACAAATTCGGAACGGGAATCAGCAGCATTTGTCGTACAAGGTCTGGACGGGTTGCCTTTCATCGCAGTTTTGACTGGTTATCTGAACTGGGAGGGTATTCGTGTGGTCATAAACCTGAATCTGGCTCTCTTTCAATAATAGCACACAAACCATTTGCTCACGGTCAAACGTTTGATGAATGACTTTGCATCGCAGTCATGTTCAGGCCGTGATAAGCTGGTTTGCGGCACGCCTAATGCACTTTAATGCCCCCATTGATTACCCAATATCATCCGAATGGAGGGAGCACCATCATACAACAACAAGATAGTGGACCAATTGTCAGCAGGGCGAGAGAAATTACTTGTGTAGGATTTAAGGGGCTTTTACCCCAACCAGCTTTACTATAACGATTTAAAATATGTGGTTTATGTGGTTTAAACAAAGAAATAAATTCTTAATTAACAAAGTTTTTTTAGATTCCAAAAAGGATTGTCAGAAGTGGGATTCGAACCCACGCCTACAGAGTAGACTGCGACCTGAACGCAGCGCCTTAGACCACTCGGCCATCCTGACCTGCAAGAATCGGTTGTCAAAATATCTTTCGCCGAAAAGAAAATCTTTTACCACAAAAAAATAAATAAAAAATAAATTTGTATTGCCATGCCTATAAAATAAATTTAATTTTTAGTTCAATGCCCTGCCTGCATCAGCGTCCATAGATAATGATCAATGCCCTCAAAAGTTCAAAGATCAGCTTTCGAGTTATGTGCTCCTTTAAGGCCTCCATGTGACTGCGAATTATAATTTCAAAATTATCCACACATTCCAAGGTGCAAAGGTGCAATGTTATGGACATATTGTCGGTCAATAGTACTCGGGAAAGCCTATAGAAGTCCATTAGAAACTGTTCCAGGTATTGAATGTTCTTTGTGCCAGCGATCTTTCTATATTTGTCGAATATTTCTTCTATATTTTCTGCGGTAATGGAAGTGTTTAATATTTCAAAAGAAGTATTTTGAGCATAGGGGTTATGCATATTTGAATATCTCCAATATCCCGGATCAGCTATGAATAAAAACTTACTGCAGATGCTGGACTCCATTTCTGAAAGAATCTTGACCACATTTTTATTAATCAAGTTATTGTGCAGTAGAACAAATTTCATGGTGAAATTTTTCAAATTGGGCAAATCCTTTTTTATTAAGTTGATCAAAATATCACAGATAAATACCTCCTTTTTTTGAACTTTTTCGTCCTCAAAGACTCCGAAGTAAATGATTAAATGGAAGCTTTCGAAAATGCCACAAAGACTAAATATTAGAGCACTGTACTTGTCGTGCAAAGATATTGTCTGAAATGTCAAGAAATACGGCTTCTTCTGACTTTCATCTGGAAACTTCTGGAGAATTTCCTGTGTAAACTTCATGTATTTATATTTTTTTATTTTGTGGTGGAGAGGTCTTTCGAACAGATCCTGGCACTTTTTCTGATCATCTTTTGTCAACTCGTTGAAGGATTTTAGGGTATTAATGAATAGCTTATCTTTCATTATAATAGTAATTTTAACACTCGGTATTTGGTATTTATTGAAAAGACAAAGCCAACTTCATTTATTTTTAAATTTGAAAGAAAAATTTCCTTTATATTTAATTTTTGAGATATTTTAATTAAATCTTTTCATTTTAGCTTTAAGTAAAAATTTCCTTTCCTTTTGTCAATTTATTTGCGACGCCGACGTATTACTGAAATTGACTTTGATGGCCTAGAATTGTTTATCATGGGCAGATGTCCGGCTCTTAGCTTCATGATCATGGGTGTGAATGTCAGGATGGGTTTCATCGGGAAGTGGGCTTGATAGTACATGAAGCCACGAGGCGTTGTGGCCAGGAAGATGGTGGTCCAGTTTGGGTACTTTAGAAGGTGCAGGGAGTGCGGGATGAACTTATGCAGTTGATCGGAGAAGAACGATAGGTTGACGAAGTACCTCCTCTTTTTTCGGGGGATGTTGTTTTCCACGTTGATCATATACCAATCCAATCCATAACTGTTTGACATACTGAGGGCAACTGGTTTTAATAAGGGCGCGATTTCTAAGAACTTGCGTTTTTTATCAGGGGAATCAGATGAATCCTTCGAAGGTGACTTCATAGTTTTCTGCTGGATGTCCATGCTTGCAGTTATTATTAGGTAAAATTTTCCTTTTCTTTTGTCAATTTATATGCAAGGCCTACTTAGTACTGAACTTGACCGCACGATTAATGGAAAAGAATTTAATCGAAAGCAAGTACGATAACTTTTTCCAGGGTGATGTATGCAGTATGTAGTTACAAAAATTTGAAAACCATTTATCATTGCCCAGATATTGACACGCCCCGTCAATATAAATAATTGCTAATTGCTAGCCATGATTAATGTCTGGCATCTTTTGGAGTTCGTTTGAAGAGCTACGGCTCCGAAAACATTCGACTCGCTCAATTTGCATAATTGCACTTTATTGTAAATCCGTGTGCAAATATGCAAGAAATTTGCAGCAGCTCTTTATGGCAAACCAGAGGCCAACGGCTTTTCACAATTTGAATTTTGGATTTGTTCAATCCGACTGTCTGTTGGTTTTTCAGTCATATGCAAATCGCTCTGCGACTCTGACTTTGGGTTTTAAATCCCACTAATTGTTGGCAACCCCTGGGACCGATAACCCAACGAAACTCTATATTATTTCGTGCCAATCGTTTGCCAATCAATCAGTGTGTGCACTCCATCGGACATTGTTGCTAATTAGTTGTCAAATGGGCTTAGCACTGCAATTGTACATGTGGTTAACGATTTAGTAATTGATAAACTGCCAATAAATTTCAGGGATAAAAGTGTTCCATAGATTCCTATTGGTAGCTCTTAATATGTAAGTATTATGTTATAAGTTGGGATGGAGTAGTATTGTAATTAACGTATACTCTCCATTTCTTGGTTTAAAATACTTTTATAGACTTCAAAATCTGATATGTGGTTATAATAGCAGTGTAACTATTACCTAATCATCAACATCATATTCGACTATGTTCTCATGTTCTCTTTAGCGAGTTCAAGGGCACTCTTAATTCAGGCGATCTTTCAACCCACAATCTTCTAGACAAATAAAGTCTAGAATTCATTCACGTTTCCAAGTAATTTAACTAAAACGAATTTCGCTATGTCTATATACTGATGACCATATGTGTGTATATATTTATTACAGATTAACCCGAGAATTAAATGGCGTGTGGCTTTTATGGTCGCCGGTCCCACGCAAAGTCACGAAAATTGGACGGAGATTTCTCATTGTCGGAGATTTCACATTTGCCCGACCACCACGTAGCAATTCTCAAGTTCAGCTGTAGAAAATTAAAATGCTTTGTTAAAGCGCAGTGAAAAAGTGTGTGACACAACTGAAAACTTGGCAGATAACAATTTCCGCGTAAAACAATCCTGCGGACTTTTATCATCTCGAAGAAATAATTCTACGGTATTGAATGCAAGTGGGTCAAATGAAAATGAATATAAATTAAACCAACATTGGCACGTTCCAAGAAATTGCAATATCAACAACTACGACCATTGTAACTTATTTATAGTACTGCTTAGCCATTTTACTTTATTTGATTAGGCTTGTGCATATATAATTATGCAATCACTGCAGTTCCCGTGAACGCGCCAAGCAATATCAGCGTGCAATTCATTGATAAAAAACGTTGACAGCAAGGGCTATAAATTAACAAGTGCCTAAAGAGGAGTAACAATGAAAAAACGTTTAAACAGACCGAAGTTCAACAACAAATAAACTATAATAAATTGTTACGGATGTCGTAACAAACTGTAGAAACAATCGTGTACAAATTATAAACTAAACAAAAAACACTACTTTGTATCATTTATATTCATACAATTTAATTTTATGAAATCTAAATCTCAGCAATAATTTAAACCACAAAACCAAGAAAACATTTTACAGCGAAATATTTAAAAGCTATAAACAATAACAAGTGCCTCAAAAAGTATCTATAGAAAGAAAAGCAGCGACAAAAACAAACCGAAAATCAAATAATGAACTCACCACAGCTGGCGCCCACCACTGCGCAATCTCACCACGCTGAGAGCGCTGACCAAACAGCGCCGCCTGGAAATAAATATGCGCCTGGAAGAAGGCTAGCTGCGCGGCAAACTCTTCGATTGGCGATACCGAAGGCGCAACCCGGTGACCCACTGAACCACCCAACGAGTGTAGGTGGCCTCTTCCGGCCCTCCCCCTCACAACTGCCACCGGCACCGATTTTGAAGCGCGTTCCAACGGTCAGCGGTGGCTGCAGTGGAATACCGAAGTCCGCCTCGCCACTGGAGTCGCACCACCTGCCCAATGTCACGCCCACCACGGCCCACACCCGTTTGGGCTATGGCATGCAGGGCGCGGGGGGAGGCAGCGGTTGTTCCAGTGCCTCATCAGCATCCAATTTTCTGGGCGTGCGCAAGCCCAGCCTGACCTTGAACTCATCGGATATCCGGAATAACAACGATCTGTTCGCCTTCCCCAAGGACATGTCGCCTGTGATGAGTGGTAAGCGATGGGTATTTCTAAGATATTTTTTCGAATTTAGTTTGAAATACCTATTTTTCCAATAGAACACTGCCACTCGCCTATGTTCACCGACCTATCATCAGCTAACAGCAATGGTTCACCAACACATCACCAGCAGCTGGGCAGGCTATTTAGTCTCAGTCCTTCCAGCATCAGAAGTTACGGAAATGTAAGTGGATTTTAAGTTATCTAGATGTATATAATAGTATATTATAGGGTAACCAAAGTTCCTGATTGCCGACACTTGTGTCGGCCCTTTGACTTTACAAACTCCCACTCGTAATAATTGCCGATGGCTATTTATAAACATTCTGAGGGAGCAAAGGTCATGACTCACTTGGAGTCTCTCTGGTTTTATGGTGTCCATAAACTCTCACTCAAGCTTTTGTTATCCCTCATTCGTTACCTTTAACAACCCCTGAGCCAGTTTTTAGGCTCATTTTGATTATAGTTTTGCATACACTTAGAAAAAAAAGTGGTGTTCTGCACTTGGGAAATATAGTACTGAAAGGTAATTAGAAATGATTAGTAGGCATTTCGACGTAAATAGAACTAGTTGGGAATTATTGGCACTCTTTCAAGAATTTCTCGCTTTTAAATATAAATCGAGAATATTATTATTCTTTCCCTATCGATTCATAATTTAATTAAATTAATTTTCTGAGTGCACTCCTCGAACTAAAAGTAAACCACGATGAGCTTTGCAGTGCCATATTTAAGCAAATACATAACTCACACCTCACACGCGACTCCGTCTGGATTGGGGAACTCTTGGGGATTGGGGTCTGAACCACTCCCTGAGTTGGCGACTTTCCTAAAACCGGCTTTGAGCAGAAATAACTCTCTCCCGCTCAGCGTTGCTTTACGTAAATGGTTAGAAAATAGCGTCAACTTAATTAATAAATAACATTTAGCACGTTTTCAAAACAGAACTAGAAAGAGAGCTGCATGGCAAAAGGGGAAAGAATCGTGGCAAACGAGCCCACTATACACATAGTATATAGCGGCTATAACCACAATATTGGATGGCTATACCGGGTATGAATAATCGGCATTTGGCGTTGATTTTTAGCATGGCTCGTGCGTCGTTAAGCAAATTTCTCGTTTGTGAATGCCCTTCCAAGGGTATATTGATTTACTTGATCGTTTGGTCGCTTGATAACTTTATGGTACTATCACCCTTTAAGGTGAGCAACTGATTAGCTCCAGTAATCGTAGTTGTAATCAATGGGGAACAAAGAACTATTCGTGTTCCCTGATCGTGCGATTAGATGGGCCGACAACCTTTTAATTAAGAACAGATCAGATGACCCATATAGTGGAGGGCATTACACCTTAGCTGATAAGATGACCAGCTGGCCTTAATGTTTTGATAGTAACTCACATGTGGTCTTAACTTAAATCGAAGGTATATTATAAATAAAAAGGTATGTTGACAATACAAATATTTTCATAATTTCTATATCATACATACTTTCTGTTGATTAGATACCTTCGACAAACTGTTAGGGTATTCCCATCGCCATTTCCCAACTGCAGATCAATTAATTTCGTTCTCCCCATCGTTCTTAACTATTTGACAAGCTCTTCAGCGCAAACACACTGGGAACGTGAGTCGCAGAAGATTGTTGTTAATATTATATGAAGTTGGGTGTATGACAGCGCCCGAGCATATTAATTAGTTGGCAAGTTGGGGTTTGTCGGGGAATCTTCTTCGCGAGGAGAGAGCCCCAGTGAGTGTGGTGTTGTCGAGAGAAAAAATCGATTAGTACCGGCAGGCCCGATGTTTTTGGGGACCGAGGAGGGGCACATATAGTGCCAGTCGAAATACAAACAAAGTCAACTCGCGTTCTGTTCGCATTATAAAGCTCCCCAAAAAGCGGCAAACACTGGCGGGAAAAAAAAGGCAAAGAGAGGGGCACAAAAGCTACTTATAAACGGACGGACAACTGTGTTTTGGGTCTGGCATTTTGTGGTTTTCGTCAAGAATTCCATTTTCAGTATTTGTCGAATTGAGATGCGCACCGGTTCGTCTCCGATTCCTATTCCGTTCGTATCCAAGTATCCGAGTATCCGACTTCTTCCCGAGAATCTTTTTGTAAATACGCGAGATTAATTGCTCGAACGTTAGATCGTGCTGAACACCCGCGGAAAGTTGATGTGAAAACCGTATAGCATGGGCAATCGTTTGAGCGGCTTGTGGTGCAAGAAAACAACATTGAGTATAACCCACCAGGAAGAGCAGCAGTATAGCCGGGAAACTCGGAACGATAAGAGCCCTCCGCGTAGTGGTCGTAAATCAAATCGAATTCGAACCAAGTCGAGTGGTTCCGGTGATGGTAGAGGCACTTTTCGTCTTGCCAGCGTACGCCGTTTATCACTGAGAGATAACCCCAAGAAGGCGATTAAAACCCCTTTGGATAACCCCAGCATTGCAACCGTAGAGCAAACCTTTCGGGAGCTAACCAAGCGAGCTGATCTCGATTCCAGCATGAAAGTTAATGCACAACTAATGCCCACTGTCAAGGTTAGTTCGCATACTCAAATGCCTCAATTATGTCATGTGTTTTTGTTTGTATCTCTCGGATTTGAATAGCAATGGAAATAGATATGGATGCCAGAGTAAAAACAAAAGACAAACTTGAATTATTCCGATATGCTACTCAGTTCACGGCCAAAATCAAAACAAATTGTCGAAGTGGTTTCGGTTTTGGTTTCGGCTTTGGCTTTAGATGGTGTGTCATTAGCATTTCAGGTGTGTGAAAATGCGGATGCTTGTAAGGTGTCGCGATCGGGATTAGCCGCCATAATTTATGACCAACATCTAATTGAAATTGTAAACAATAATGGCAGTCTATCTGTGGGTCTGATGAGGCCATTAGGGAAGGCAACTGGGCAAGGGTCTTTAGAGCTTGTTTGATAACAAGTGGATAATGTAAATGACGCAAGCCCATCGGCAAATAGATACTGTTTATTGACTCTTGTCAGTATTCAAGCAAATAATATTCAATAATACCCCTAAATAGCTTATTACCGCAGAGTTTGCAATAACAAATGTTTGAAAAGTCGCACAATATTTCCAAATATGTGGATGAAATTTTACGTACTAAGTGATTTTATTTAAGGTAGTTGCACCATGTGCTTCATATCGAGGTAGTGAAAAAGGCAAATCGTCTTATTACAATCTTCAATCAATATTTTCAAGAGTTTTTGGGCAACTATTAAGAACGCATTTAAGTAAAGTACTTAACATAAATTTAATCTGTTGCAAAGGCATCCTTTTAATGAGTGAAAAACCCAGTCTGACGCATAAATTACCTCCGTCCAAAAGGCAAAAACCCATTATTGCTGACGTTCGATTCAGTGTGTTATTCCAGGGAATTATTGCCCCCTTCCGACTTCCAAGTGACCCAATTTCAATCTCAAATAAATCACAAAAGTCGAGTGCAGCCAAGGGTAAGGAGAAAAACGTGTTAAGCACGCTTTGCATATAAATAAATAAACAATCTCTCGGATGCCGAAAGGGAAATGCATAAAAATCAATTACGCATGAAAATTCCAATTGAGAAAAATTCAACGATAAGCCATGGCGCATGCGTGGCCTGAAGCTGAAGTCGGAAAAAATTGGGCGTGGTCTGCGTCTTGGTAAAAGTTATAGCCCTAGGCTTAAAAGTTACGTCTTCGGTGCGGATGCAGCAAAAGATACAAAGCTCCCACGGTGATGACTCACAGCTAAAAAACTTCTTCATCGCAACTCGATCGGCACAAGTTGCTATTGGAGACTCAATCACGGCTTTCGGATGACTCAGAGATGTTTTAGGCGAAAGCCAATTCATTCATACGTAGATACACGAGTAGATACAAATAAGTACGTGGCGAAGAAAATAAGAGTACAGTAGAGGTTCCTTAAAGTAAACACAAAAATTGCGTAATGAACTTTGGAACATTTTTTTTTTCTCATCTAGTTTTTTTTAAAGAATTATTTATTTACCCAAAGAAATCTCTGTTGATCTCGAAAATATATGTCGAGTAATGGTAACTGCTATATTGTTGCTGTTCCTTCAATATTATTCGCATTCATTTCCATCGCTTCTCGCTTTTCAATTTATTTATTCTTCAACAAATATTATTCTATAGCTGCGGAATCAACAAAAATATTTTTGTCCTTCTGTTCATATTAACATGTTTACATTAATAAGGTGTCCATTACCTCGAGCGCTCACTGTAGTTGTGAAAGAATGAAAAGCTCACATGCTCATGTTTTGGTTTTGCTGAATGGACATGACTCACTTGAAGGACATGACACCTGACAAAGTTGTGATTAACTTAAACATTTCTTTCAATACGATCAAAAGAAACTGGCACACTTTAGTGAGTAATTTTGTGACCTGAATAGCGAAAGTAGCCGAAGGATGCGACAGATTAATGTGAATGGAAAGATGATGAATTAGCTGAGACAAATTGCATAAGCAGTTAAGTAATAAACGACCTTCTTCTGGCCAACTTGCTCAGGGTATCTGATAAATACACATACAAGTACACTATGTAGGTGGGGCGAACTTTTTACATCAGTTCAAGGCATATGTATAGCAAAATGTACTGAAGATTTTTGCTTATTTTCGCTCCACTTTGGCATTTCCTGCAAATGCGAAAGCGTACCAAAAACCATCTGATAAACAAATACGCAAATCAATTAGATTGAAAGAAAGAAAAAAATATAAAAAAAAAACAACGCGGCAAAAACATGTTAAAAGATTTTTCCCATTTAAACGCACGTGTCGATTTCGAATCGATTTGAGATGATTTCTGTTTGCTCAGATATCGAGTAAATAAAACAAAATCAACGCACAAATAAATAGCTGGTAAATATAAACAATAAGGAGGGGAAAATCTAACTGAGATTTCCTAGAAAAATTCATCGCAAATCATTTGCCGAAATGCGAAAATAAAAAGATGTAAAGCTAGTATAAATAACATGAAACCAAATCAGACTATAATTCGCATCCAAAAGCCGAGTAAAAACAACTTGTTGTACGATCACCCACTCTTAGCTCTTATTCTTTCTGACCGAACCACTCCGTCTCTTTCGTTTGAATTTTTCTCTTTTCGAGGCAGCCAGTCACAAAATAAAATTTCAGGCCTCAGTCTTGTGTCGAACACTCGAACGTCGAGTTCGTGGAGCGGAATCGAAGACAACGACAAATACAGAAGAGATCCAATAATAAAGCTACTTAAAAATAATACAAACGATTTATTGTTCAAACGCATTGTTGTGAAATAGCGAAAATGCCTAAGGATCGCTATAAATCGTAGTGAAAAGTGCGTAAAGCGTGAAGGAAAAATATTTCCATCGATCTGTGACCATAAATTAAAATGAAAGCTAAAAATAAAAATCACAAATGTGATTAAAAATAAAACAATCACACATGTGACGTTCGACGCACTGAAAAACATGTGCAAAAAGTCTGGATAATATTGTATATATATCGTATATACTTGAAACTGCAAACACTTTGTGTGCACTTACTGCGGAAAAATATTGTTCATTTGTGACACATTTCAAGAAATCCGAGAAAAATATACACAAATTAGCAGCAAATGAAATAAATATCTTAAATACTGTAAATACAAGTTCGTGGAATAGCAATGCCGAAAATTAAATTTCAAACAAAAAACAAAAATAAATGGAACACGATATAATATACATAAAATTGCAATATATATTAAATAGAATCTACATTTGTAAATGAGTGCACGGCTCATACAAAATTCAAGAATAATTTTACATAGATTGTTGAAACAAAAATTAAGTGGGCTAATAAAACGAGTTAACAGCAGAAAACCGGTCCCAAAGCAAATGTGCTTGGAAAAACTCAAAAAGCAAAAAACTCAAATTGTTGCGTAGGCTTTTCGTCGCTTTGGCAGACTTAAAATCAATCAGACGAACGCCCACAGTAAATAAAAAAGAAAAAAATACTCAGCAAGCCAAAAGTGCAACAGGAAAAAGCGGTTAACGCCTTATGTCGCCTGTTGGCATTAGCTGTATTATCCAAGCGGAAACTCATTAGTCAGTTACATGAAGACACAGCGAAAAAAAACACTGGCAAACGGAAGTGGGGAAAACCCAAGCACGTGGGCTTTTCAAATGCTTCACTCGAGTTTCTAGGTGGGCTTTGAACTTGTTCCACGCCCAAAGGTGTGAAAAACCAGACCAAAGTCGAATCGAGTCAAGGTCTGATCCGAAAGAAGCTGTAAATGTCAAACGTATCTTATTTGCATCTCTTGCATGTAATGCTCAAGCCAATGGAAAGATTTGGAATTTATGGGTTAGGGATTTTCCAGAAAAGGTTTACTTTTATGGAGCATTAAAAAGATCGTAAAGCAAAGGGTTAAGTTCTCTGTAATATAATGCTCGAAATTGATGCGCATTCTTTAGCTTGGAAAGATACTTTTATTTTTGTTAAATTTTTGTTTTTTTAAGAGTATTTTTCAAGCCTATTTGCTCTTCAGATGTTTGCTTACTTCTCAATTAGCAGCTTCAAACGATCGGTTGCCCATTTCCAAATAAGATACAACTCAGTCGGGGGAAGCACAGAAAAACTTGCTAAGTGCAACTCCACCATTGGGCATTGTATCTGGAGAATACGCAGAAAACTATCCATAGAAGGAATCCATAATCAGTTACGCTTATTGTGTATCTTGCAGATACATTTGTCACAGGCACGGCCAGGCACGAAAACCAGTTCTGTGGCATTTCTTGTGTAAGCCTTTCTGAGCGCGATCTTTTGTGGCTCTTTCGCGTATCTTTCGGTTAACGGTTGCCAAAAGCAGACAAAACACAAAATTCGAAATAAAAACAAAAATAAATACACAGATAATCACAATAAAGCACGAGCACAAAAACCAGATGCTTGATAATTGTTTATGCGCAACAATACTGAAACGGTAAAATACTTTTAGCCAAAAACACTTTCTGAATGCGATTATGCGGATAAATTACTCGGTCGGTCTTCTTCTGCTGTTAACCCCACGGAATGCTAATCGTCTGGCTTGTTAATAATTATATAAATGAAAAATGTTTTTGTTTTGGTTCTTTTGTGTCTGTTGCAAAGAATTCCTAGGAAAAATGCCAACGAACCCATCATAAATAAAGGGTAAACAAACAGCGAGTGCACGAGGGAAAACCCCAAAAATAAAACAGATTGAATTTGAATAAAATCGAGAATCAAAGTGCGGTGAATCCAAGTGAACGATTAATCATAAACAATGGTTGTCACATCGACAAGAAGTCCGCTGCTGGCGCAAACCCAACCGGCAAATGCCTCAACCAGTGGCACTCACACCTCGGCCGCCCTGCGATCGCGTCTCATATTTCCCCGGCAGCATTATCAGGTAATTGTCAATCAATTCCGTCCAAAAACTGCCTCAATGAAGGCCCAATTGTGCCGCAGAGTCAAGGGTTTTGTGTTAAGTGTTTGGGTCACAGGGTACATTAACCCCGAGGCGCCGTCGCCGGTAGAAAATGAGCAACCAGACGACGGCGAGCGATCTCCTCCTAATGGGTCAGTGAAAGGCGGCCCGAAAGACCAAGAATGCTCATTTCAATGGCCACCTTTACTACCTATATAAAAACATGATTTTATGATTGCTTCTCTGACGCAATGGCATTGGGACCTGGGTTTCTTCTTTTGTTTGAAAGAAAAAGAACGCAAACAAGACGTCTAAATTTGTTAATGACTTCGAATGCACTATGTGTAGGATTCCTAGAAACTGCAGTGGTATATTATGTGTCTAAAAATTTACAATGTTATAACAAAACAACCGGATGCAAAATCTGGAAGTATTATTTCTAAAACGTCGCTTTGATAAAAAATTGCGAGTGAAAACAGGAAGTGCCAATTTATTTCATATTTGTCGTTACTTGATTTTTACAGTATATTATAAAATTAGGTTTGTTTAAAAAAGATATGTTCTCAGCTTTCACAAAATCCAAATGCATTTATAACCATTTTTAAAGGCCAGCGCAGGTTGTAAATGTCATTTCAAACTTTAAATATGCGGTCATAAAACGAACTGAAGCTGAAAATTAAAACGCAGTTTGGTGCGTAGTGCCACACTTTAAATAGTTCCAATCTATTAAAAATAAACATTAATTTTCCACTTTTCAAACACGTTTTCTGCTCATTTTCGTTGGCAAATTCAGAGAACCAAACAACACAAACCATTAAAATTGCCGGCACATAGATCGAACGATAGCAAGCTATTTGTTTATAATAAATTTCATGCGGCTTTTGTTTATTAAGACACAAATGCGTCGACTGGAAATGCGTCAACTGCAGTTGGCCCGGGGATTTCCAGTTGCCCATTTAAAGTGGTTAGCCCAGATATATCTATTGATATTGAACGATTCCAGACGCAACGAAACATCTGCCAATTCGCACTCTCGACCTGGGCCAAGAAAGTATCTGAGTAAAATTCTCTTAAATTGATAAAAGATTTCTTGTATCTCCTCTAAAAATATAATTGTATTCGCTTATATAGCCAATATCTGGATCTTTGTTGGATTTTGTGCGTTGCTCTTCGTCTCGTTCTAAAGTGGAACCGAATGTTTTATTTCTGTACCCTGCTTTCCATTGCCGACGTCGCCTTTGTCTATATAATGTAGAAACTACATCATTTGATTTCCAGTACGTGCCTCTTACGGCCTGCCTCACTGACTTTAGTCGGCGCCGTTGACGTCAATTGGGGGAACGGACTGTCCGACGAACGGACAGATGAGCGGACAAACGGACGGACTGCGGTGTAGCAGGCGATCATGCCGTGGTTTGGGGGATTTACTCTTGCGCCGACTATTCCTCATCTTGGGGCAATGTTAAGATATCTTTCGGCGCCCCTTCGGTCTGTTTATAGGATCAGTGCTGTGGTGGGATTGCAGTTACTAAATTTTAGTTCTTTCACTTGATTTAAGATTTCCATTATTGAGAAATTTGTTATTACAGTTGGAAAAATATGGGAAATATGGCATTTCAATTAGCAAAGATATTAGAAGGGAAAAGGAGTAAACAAAGGTTATAATACATTCTATGGATTTCATTTCAATAACTCTCTACAATAAATAAATCTTATATTAATCCATTTAAAATTAATTCCTCAGTGATTACATTTTTATCACAACTGAATGACATCAATAAAACCATTTTCCAAACAGCCTTTCATTTAATTT
The DNA here is from genome assembly GCF_016746395.2 of Drosophila simulans. Classification (NCBI taxonomy): domain Eukaryota; kingdom Metazoa; phylum Arthropoda; class Insecta; order Diptera; family Drosophilidae; genus Drosophila; species Drosophila simulans. Next base: position 7,935,539 of record NC_052522.2, read on the forward strand.
TGCTAAATTATGGACCACTCTCGTAGATGTTTACCAGATAGAGACTTGTTGGTCCAGTTCAAAGCTGCAATTTATGAATGAATTCAATTAAGATGATTTTCTTTCCCGAAGCGGGGAAAACCCCAGAGCTCGTAGATCTCACACGGTCCACTTGAATTGCAGCTCAGCTCAATTAAAAGATAAAAAGCAACAGGGTGAACCATTAATTCAAATTTGCAGCGGTTTTGGTGTGCGAGAAAGAGAGGGGCATTAAGAAGAGAAAGAGAGGGGTAAATCGAAAACTGTAAGGGATATACTCTAATCTGTATAAAATATACGAATACTACGAGTTCGAACAATTTAAGACTCCAATTATTTTCGATATTCGTTAATATATCTTTAAAGTGTCGGTTTCTTATATTTTTGGGAAAGAGAAAAACAAAAGAGACAAGAGCAACAAGTTTTGAAAGCTTTTTTACCAGATGGTAATGCCTCGTTCTCACTGCCAGTGTTGTTAAGTCAAAATGCTAAAAAGCGCCAATATTGATGTTTCTCTCTCTCTTCATATTGCTCGCTCTTTCCCTGCCTTTGTTGGGGGTGGGCAGGCGGCAAACAAGTTTACTTTGCTCTGCTTTGTGCTTTTCATTCAGTTTTCATAACTCAGTTGTGTTCGTCGCCGTCGCGCGTTCAAAAGCTGAAATCAAAATACCAGTGCTGAAATATATAAAATCGAAGCGCAATTATAAATTACAAAAATAACGTGATTATTACCCTGTTAATACTATCACAAATAATGATATAAAATGTATGTTAATTAAGGTTAAGTGTTAACAAATAGAACGGAAACCGAATAATATTCTATATTTTAAGATCGAAGAAGCATTAAATATTAAAATCAGTTTTACCAGTGTTTATAGTGATTAAAAAATGCAGTAAATATATTGAGTGCATCTTTCCTTACCTTTCTTTGATGAAAATACAACTTTAACCATAAGGTAATAATTATGGAAAATGTTTTAAAAAATTGTGTGATATTAAAATTTTAAATATATATCTACCTTTGAAATCCAACCAATATTTGCCAATATTCGAATTCAATGTTGAAAACGTTCCGTTGTAAATTTTAGCAACAGGAAGTTCTGTATAAACTTTTCCCCTGAAAAGACATAAAAAACTTGTTATTGTTTATAGTAGGGGTATAATAAGGCACCTCACCCCTTCCTGGCCACAATTGGCTGTGCGATGGGAAATGTATCTTATAGATAGTTTGCGTAGTTGTTGCTCAGTTTCATGGTCGATTGCCTCGATTATGCTTTCTGATTGCACTACACACAGTCTCGGCCTCACATAGAGAACCCATTAAAACGATATACATTTTGGCACTTTTACCTCGTCTCCCAGATTGGCAGTTCGCCCAGGTGAAAAGAATCTGCGAACCGGTTTTTCGATGTACAGGTAAACCACATAGATATGAATACCATTTTTTTTTGTTTTTTGTTTCTGTGAAATGTTTTCTTTCCCTCCGTTTATTTATGGCTTATCTCCGCCAGTACAACTGATATCGAATCGCGGTCGCGACAAACATGTCCAAAAGACATTGGCCCGGCCCACGCAATCGGGCAATCAAAGGGGTAGCCGAAAGTAAACACACCCTTGTTCAAATTGCAGGGATTGCAATCTGACTCGGCCTCTGAAAATATGGGTGCCCAATCCCCATAAGGGATAACGTGGAAATCGTTTCCTTAATGCGACATATTGTCTGAAAAAAAGTGAAAATAAAAGCAAAGTTTGTAAAATTGTTGATTTTATAGAAAGCTAAAGGTTTTACTATCTTAAATTCTTTATTTAAAATTTTATATTAAATTTTTTAACATTTACGCATATACAAATGGAATTTCTAAATGAATTCTTTTCATTTCCTGATGAAATTATAGTTTAAGTCGTATGATTAAGAGCTATCTTGACTCATTTTGAGGGGGCTTTAAAACGGGCTGTGATTTCCTAAACATCATGGAAATGTAATTTCACATTTAAAAACAATAAGATAAAAAGCCACAGCCTAATATATACATATATATTAAACCGTATCCGTAGATCCACAATTTACTAGGAATACAAAATTCAAGATAATAATGTGGATCACTTCGCATTCTAAGGCATTTCTTCGCGATAATTCTGAAACAATTGATTCGCAGAATCTTTGGTTTTTAAAACCCCCTTACCCCTTTGCTTTTCATCGTTCCTATGGTTAACTTTTGGCAAGATTCTCAGGTGAGCCAACCGCCTACGCAGTGGGCTAAATGTAACGTCAAATTCGAATGCATTAGATTAATCTCTGGCTAATGAGACAAATTTCAGACAGATCTAATTGGCAATGGCAGTCGCAATCGCAGCTGTTTCAGCTGCAGTCGTTGCCATACAAAACATGCAGATACAAAACGTAGATGCAGATACAAATATAATCACAGAGCACGACAATGCCACTGACATAGACCTTGAACTTGTGCGATTTTTCCCGTTTGCCTTGCCTTTTTTTTTGCCTTTTGCCGATTTTCCTTCGCTCAGCGGCTTGCATTATCTATCGCAGCGGGGCAATTTGAATAGAAAATTGAGTTTGGAGGTGCAGGTGGAGCTGAGCGGAAATACCTCTGCCTGCCATGTCATCGTAAATATTTTCCCGCTTTATTTTTCATTCAATTTGCTACCTTTGAGTGCTCAAATTGCAAAGCGCGTCATTCGCTTGGCAGGTGGAATGGCAGGTGCATCAGGTACAAAATATATGTCTCCGGGGGCAGAGAGCTCGAGAAGTGGGCAACTAAAAGCCGAGTCGGAGACGAAAGTGCTAAAATTGAATCATTGAAAGTTGGCTTAAATAAGTGCACTTGAAGGTGCCAGTTGCCAAGAAGACAGTGAGTGGAAATAGCCATATTTTTGTAGGCCTTTTTGATGCTGACTTATTAAAGTTATCAATTATAATAAGGTCGCATTTGTATGTCAAAAGCTAAAGACCTCAAGACGTTCAAAGCTATTTTTAAGAGGTATCTAATAGGCAGGAAAATCATAAATTAAAATGAATACTAATATATTTGAAAGGACAACCAATAGTGTTGTGAGCGAGTGTTTGTTAAAGCGATCAATAAGAATCACTTTTTACGACCCTATTATCTCTTGAAGTTAAAATGGTGGATTTTTAACAAACCTTTAAATATTTCTGTATTTGTTTTTTCCTTAGCTCACACTCGGGTTAGACTATTCATCAACTTTTCGCAGTCGGTGTTTGCACTTCCAGTTTGTTTATCGCCCTCGCCCACACGACAACCTCAACCTACGACCCATTGGAAACAGTCTCAGTTTTTGTTTTCTTTTTTCCCCTGAAATGTCACTCTGCCCACATTGTGGAGCTCTCTTCGCATTTTCTTCTTTTCGCAATATCCCCCTACGTTTGCATTTGAAATTTGCCGCCCTAGAACAATAAACTGGCTTTATGATAGAAATTCTCTCTGTTTGTGGGGTGTGTGGGGGGATTGGGTTGAAAAAAAGCGGGAAGGGGGTTGCTACAAAATGGGTTGGGGGCTGGAGGATGCTACTGTTCAAAGCAAACAAACAAAGTTTGGCATTCATAGTTGAATGCCAGGGACTAATTAAACAATAATAAAACGCAAATAAAACGACAGTATAATACGTTTTATGGTGCTTCTGGCACCCCTTTACCAGCCACCCACCCACCAACTCATTCAGCCAAAAAAAAAAAAAAGACCCCAAACCCCTTCCCCAAACCACCAAACGTATACCCCATATCAGCAGCGCCCAAAAATTATTGTCACGAATACATTAAAAATCACTCAAGCGTTGTCTCGTGTGCCAATTTTTTTTGTTGGTATATATGTATATATTTGCTAAAATTCCGACCCCCATCCCACTGCCCAATTTCAATGTGGTGTTCATTTAAATCACATAAAAATCAAACAAAAAACCCACATAAAAGCCAGTTTTATTATTCCATGTTCTATTACGGGTTCTGTTTTTTGTCTCACCCCTTTTTTTATGTATGTTAATTGATGAAGTTTTATAACTTTTTAATGAAACAACCAAACGAAACTGAACCAAAGTGAACCGCAAATTATATGCAAATCCACAGTGATGATAAAATCCCTACCTTGAAACGGTTTTAGATTCGGAATTTGTGACAAGTCTTCAAAACTAATACTTTGATAAATCAATAAAACTTTGCTAATCATCAAGTTTAAATTTGAAGATAATTTGCTTTGTGTCTTGGGGCATTAAGGTGACTAACGAATACCCTTCAGCAAAAACTGATATTTTTTTCATAAGCAATAAAACTGAATTAAATATCTGACCTTATTTTGTTAATCGAATATCAAAATTCGAAAAACTCAGTTGGTGCGCGAGGATCATTTTAAATGAAATTTTAAATTGACATTTTAAACCATTTAAAACAAATTTGGAGTTAAGCAGTGCCTGGACCGTTGCTGAATAATTTAGATAGCAACTTAATTATTTAATTGCGAATTCATCTCAAGTCTAAATCGTTATTTATCTCCCTTTGTTCCACATAAATCATCCACTGTCAAAAATCCATTATGAAATACTGTCTGATTTGAGTGTGAACATTTTTTCTTCGTTTTATAATTTTTAAAACAAAATAAAGCCCTCGCTTAATTTATGCAAAATGGTCATAACTCAAAGCGACAGAGGAATTCACCTTTAAAACAAAACAAACAGCTAAAAAAAAATATGGTTTTTTTCTTTCTCTTTTGCTTTGGCTGATTTGACAAATGACAATAATAATGATAATACCAGTAGCCACCTGCTGCAGGGATTCGGTGAATAATACTATAGACGTTATTATTATTGCCCAGTCCCACAATGTGAACAACTCCGACAGCTGTAAGCTGTCGACGGCATCAGCGCTATCTGAGATCGCAGATCATGCAAATTAGTTTGCCATCACATATTAAGAAATTAAGAATTCATAATTTCGGAGAAGTTCGTGGAAAAGAATTCAGAGGCATTCTTCGAAGACGAGTGGCGTTTAATTGAGACTTATGAGGGGAAAACAAACATATAAGCGAGCTTTAAATACCGAGGAAATCGCAGTGGGTGGGTGGGGTTGGTGGTGAAGAGTTCAAAAACCTTACCTTCAGTCAGGACATGCAAAAAGAGGCGAAGGTCGATTTGGCTTCGGCTGAGCCCTGGGCTAATTAGAGTCAAAGGACTTGGCACAATGGTCATGACATGTGGCAGTCGACAGGCGACGGGCGCCACATGGATATGGGTGAATCGCGTGTTTTTGGCCGCTCCCAGCTGTGAAAAATGGGTCGCGCGTGACAGGCAGCAAAGTGTGGGTGTCGCACGGTGGAGACGGGGATCAGGTCCACGCGGAGCCGGCCAAATCCGGCTAAAATCAATAATAAACACGCAAATACTTAAGCTCCTGCTCGGACTGAATCAGCGAATCTTTAAGTTATTTCGCCAAAAATCGTAACAGACAGCCACACTTAAAAGAATTACCAGTGTGCACAAAGTATTAAAAAATTGAATGATAGCCGTGACAGTTTTTGTCTCGCAAAATGATTTTTTAAACTCATCAACAAAATATTTAAAACATATCTATCATATCAATCTGTAAATACCATTTGAACCCATTAAAACCGATAAGATTGTAAAATCCCAAATAAGAAGACTTTACTCGTTGAGTTTTTGTAAGAAACTGGTTTTATTTGGAAATATCTTCGGTTTAAATAGGTGACATGAGAATCGCATCTTAAAGTAAATGGCCTACGCAGAGGCCTAAGTAAATAGTCCCCGCCTTATCGAGGTCCCACGCTCGGGCACATCTGCCTATCTTGAGCGGCGAGGACCTTATCTGTGGTCTCCCGCTAAGGGACTATTTTAGGAGGCGGGGAACGATCTCAAGTGACTGACTCATGTAGTGTGCACATGTTTTTGAGCAATGCACCCATGTCGCCTTAGATAACAAAATCCTAAATATAATTTATCGCTCTCGATTCATTTACATAAGATATGAACGGAGCCCAAAATTGTAAGTCTTTAAATATATTCGTGTTCATGTGTGAACATTCTGCCAAAGGGCCAGCAAAGCTGAGATGTACATTAGTATATTAGTTGCATTTATAACAGCAGTGGACTGTATTTATTTGATATATGTTCATTTATTTTGCAACTAAGATTTCAATGGGCCTAGTTTTTCTGGCTTTTAATTTTATTGGATTACAATTATGGTTTATATTATTTTTAATTCAACAATTTGTACTCAATTAACTTATTTTAAACATTTTGCTTTTTCTATGTAGAAGTACATTTTCTATTAAACAACGATATAGTGGACTGTATATTTTTATTTGTTATATTATTTTATTGTTTATTTACTATTGATATTTATAGTACTGGCAACGGACCTGCAAAGGTTATTGCTTGCATTCTTTGTTGCACAGCACATTTCCGTATGAAATATATTATTAATACTATCATTAGTATTAAAGCAATAATTAATCCAGCATGTCCGGAAATATGATGGAAATGTAAATCTTTCAATTTTTGATGGTTCTCTTTCATAAATTTAATTTCATTATTCAATCGTTCAAATTCCTCAGTATGATTTAATATTGATAGTTTCAGCGGATCCCAAATAATCTTCGGCACTTCACTAACTTCTCCTATATAAGGTGTTGATAATAATTCTTCACTTTCGGACTGAATGTTATGGTGGGCAACTAGAATTTTATCGTCGGTTCTTGCCGTGCAATATGGCGCAATGCTTAAAACTCCTTGCTGAGGCAAATCAAACAATTCAATTTGAGAGCCAGTACATTGCAGACGGACTTTTGAATTCTCAGGAACCTTAAACAACCAACTACTTTTCTTTTCTAACTCTACCCAGTAACTTTTAGAGTCGACTACTGTTTTATAGATGCAGTTCGCCGCTTTATCTGGCTTTAGAGGCTGAATCTCACATGCATTATCATTCGCTGAATTCCAGGGCCAACTTCCTTTGCATATTCTCTTATTTAATTGCCATTTCTGACATTGATTTAATGTGGCTTCCGTCATTATGTGATAGGAATCTATCTCAAAATTATAAATTAAATATTCGGACGTTGTATGCACCATTATTATCCGATCTTGGACATTCCCGATGTCGCTCTAGTTCGTCTTTTTGGCTCTTGGTCAGCCTCATTTTTGTCAACAGACTTTATTCCTTCCAAGGGACAAATTTTAGTAATGGGTCTAGTGATATATCCTTCCTGCATCCTTACTTTAGCCACTCGGACCTTATCATCATTCCCCTTATGCACCTTTTCCACCTTTCCTAAAGGCCATCTTGCAGGATGACAATTCTCATCCTTTAATAAAACTATTTGCCCTTCTTCTATATTAGGAATTTCCTTTTTCCATTTATTCCTTTGCTGGAGCGTATGCAAATATTCACTTTTCCACTTAACCCAGAAATCTTTCTTCATTTTTTGGATAAGTCTCCACCTATCCAAATTTCCGATTTTTTCATCTTCCATTGGTTCGACTATTTCTAAAGGTGGTCTTCCAATTAAAAAATGACCTGGTGTTAAAACTTCTTGTTGGTCCTTCTCACTAACTATAGTGTATAATGGCCTTGAATTTAAGCATGCTTCTATTTGACATAAAAGAGTTGACATTTCTTCGTAAGTCAAAATAGTGTCGCCGATTATACGCTTTAAATGGTATTTCATTGACTTAACTCCAGCTTCCCAAATACCTCCGAAGTGAGGTCCTGCCGGGGGAATAAAATGCCAATCAATCCTGTCCTTTTCAAGCTGCGCTGCAATCGTTATATTTTCTTGTATTGCATTAAATAACTCTTGATCTAATTTTCTTGCAGCTCCTACAAAATTTGTTCCGTTGTCTGAATAGATATTGGAACATTTTCCCCGTCTAGCAATAAATCTTCTGAGTGCTGCTAAAAATGCGTCTGAAGTTAGATCGCTTACCATTTCTAAGTGTATGGCTTTGGTGGCCATGCAAACGAATACAGCAACGTATCCTTTAAATGTTTTTTGGCCACGATTTCTTGAACATTTAACATAATAAGGACCTGCGTAATCTATTCCAGTATTAAGAAACGGGAATGTCATCGTCACTCTATATTTTGGCAAGTTACCCATTATTTGCTGAGCTGTATTTTGTTTATACCTTGCACACGTTACACATTCTCTTAAATACTTTTTCAACGAATTTTTCAACCCGAAAATCCAATACTTTCTTTGGATATAGTTTCGCATTAGGTTTATCCCTCCATGCAATGTTTCCTTATGAGCATTTTTTATTAATAAGCTTGTTAGGTGGCATTTTTCTAAAATGATTGGATGTTTAACATTAAATTCTGCATTGGAATTTTGCAATCTTCCTCCAACTCTTAGAACCCCATCCTTGTCCAAAAATGGATTCAATGACAATATTTTATTATTTGTCTTGATTTCCTTTTTGATTTTAAGGCACTTTATCTCTTGCCTAAACTGGTATTCTTGTTGTTTCTTAATAACAACTGTTTCCGCTATTCTTATCTCCTTTACTGAAATAATTGATGAATAGGCTTTATTTCTTGTTTTCATCTGCACGAATCTATTTATGTATGCTATTATACGTATAAGTTTTTCTATACTGGAATACCTTTCTATTAATTCGTAAATAGGATCATCTATTTTGTCATTTAATACCGTATTTATTAAGACAGGTTCTTCTACAGACTGCTGCCGAGGCCAAAGTTCTTTTGGGTCTGCTAGCCATTTCGGACCTTTCCACCAAAAATCACAGTTGATCAACTGGTTAGAATCCACTCCCCTGGATGCTAAATCTGCTGGATTATCCTCTGACTTAACATGATTCCATTCAGTATTTTTTAATTTCCGAATGTCATCCGTTCTTCTTTTTATAAATTTGATCTTACTTTGACCACTGTTAATCCATGCTAAGGTAATCGTGGAATCACTCCAAGCATAGATCTCCATTATATTGTCAATTGATCCTTTTAGTCTTTGGATTAATTCACTAAGCAGGTGAGCTGCACACAGCTCGAGTTTGGGAATTGTCTTCCTATTTTTTATAGGGTTGACTCTACTTTTGCTAGCTATTATATTAACATGAGGTCCTACTTTAGCATAGACTACTGCAGCATATGCTTTTTCGGAGGCGTCCGCAAATCCGTGAATCTGAATGACTGAAGAACTGTTTGAATTAATCCATCTTGGGATTCGAATATTCTCTAACAATAATAAATTTTCTTTATATTTTTCCCAATAATTTTTATCTTCTATGGATAATTCCTGATCCCATTCACTTTTATTTATCCAAAGTTTTTGAATAAAAAGTTTTCCTGAAACCGTGACTGGTGCCAACCATCCTAACGGATCAAATATTTTTGCTAGCGTTGATAACACCACGCGCTTATTTATATTTTTTGATTCATCATTACAATTTACGCTGAACTTAAATAAATCATTTTGAGGTTCCCATTTTAGTCCTAAAGTTTTAACACATTCATTTTCGATAATATTGAGAACCTTATTGTCCCCTGTGTCCTCCACAGTGGTTAATATTTTGGAATTGTTGGAAATCCATTTCCTTAAGTTGAATCCAACTTTCTGCAATTCATGGAGAATTAATGTTATTAATTTATTAGCTTCTTCTACCGAATCAGCTCCAGTCATTAGGTCATCCATATAGAAATCATTCCTAATTATTGCACTAATAACTTGGTTTTTACATTTATCTGCAATATCTACCAGAACCCTGGTAGCCAAATATGGTGCAGATGCAGTTCCGTAAGTGACTGTGGTTAATTTATATGTTTTAATTTTTTCTTTTGGAGAATTTCTCCATAAAATATATTGATATTTTTGATCATTATTATCTATTTTAATTTGTCGGTACATCTTTTCAATGTCTGCCGAAACAACAAATTCCCATTTTCTCCATTTAATAATAATGTCAAAAATATCTTTTTGAACTCGTGGCCCAACCCACATTATGTCGTTCAAACTTTTGTTATTCGTAGTTTTTGCTGAAGCATCAAAAACTACTCTCAATTTGGTCGTAAGGCTTGAATCTCTAATCACTGCCTGGTGCGGTAAAAAATATTTGCCTTCATCACTCACTTCAATCATGTGTCCTAAATCCATGTATTCATTCATGAATTTAGTGTAGTCAACCTTAAGTTTTTCATTTCTTTTTAGTTTTTTCTCCAGATTCATGTAACGAGCTATCGCTTGTTTCTTTGAATCTCCTAAGGTGACATCCTCCTTGAATGGAATTGACACAATGTATCGCCCATCTGAATCTTTTTTTGTCGTTTTGATAAATTTATTTTCACAGATTTCAGACTCGATATCATCTTTTTCTTCTTCTTCCACTTCCCAGTAGCGATCTAACTCTTTTATTTCTATTGTTGTGGCTACAATGGTTTCTTTTCCTTTGGATTTTTTACATCCAGAAACTATCCACCCGAAATCAGTTTTTTGCCCAAGGAGACCGTCTATTTTTATAACTCCATTTTGCAGAATGTGAGTATATACGTCTGCTCCAATGATTAGATCAATGCGACCCGGTTTATTAAAATCGGGGTCGGCTAATTTAAAGTTCTTCCATTTTTTCTGATCAACATTAATCGTGTTGACTGGAAGTGCCTTCATAAGTTTTGGGAGAATAATTGCTTCAATTTCTAAATTTTTCGGAGAATTTCTTATCGAAATAACCGCTTTGTGCTTGGAGATGCACGTTCCTGTGGAAGATACTCCACTTATTTCAGTATGAGACCGAAATTTTTTCAATTTTAGAATCTGTGCAGACTCTTCTGAAATAATTGTGCTTTGAGAGCCACTATCAATCAATGCTCTTAATTGTTCAAAGCCTCCATACCTCGACTTTACTTGAATCAAGGCCGTGGCCAACAAGGCTTGACCTGTTGTTCTACACGTATTCACTTTTTCTGGATTATGACCTGCAAAGTGAAGTAACGTGTGGTGAGGTTTACGACAAGTCGAACAAAGCTGCTCGCTTATACATTTTTTACCAAACGGATGCCTCAGACATCTTAGGCAAATCCCATTTTTTCTTACCCAGTCAGACCGTTCTGCTGGATTCATTATTTTAAATTTATGGCATTGAATTAAATAATGCCCTGGTAGTTTGCAATATGCACAATTGTCACTATAATTTTTATTCTTGTTATTATTAATCATTTTCTTTACAGGTTTTACTTCCTGTGAGAATGATGATATAGAATTGAGCCTTTGCTCTAAAAAGTCCATGACATCAGAAAGTGCCTGTATTTCTTTTGTCTTTTTAACATGGCTTTCATATAAATTGAGTGATTCTTTATTGAATTTCCGAAGAATTATGTGAGCGAAAATTGCATCCACATCTTCTGGTAATTGTGCCTTTAATTTTATAATATAAATTGACTCGTTAATCGTGTCAATAAATGTCTTTATTTGCTTATTGGATTCTAAATTTAAATTTGGCATATCCATAAGCCTATTCATATGATCTGAGAATATGTTTCTTTTATTCTCATATCGCTTGGTCAAAAACTCCCAAGTGGCTTCATAATTTTCTCCAGAGCCGAGCAGTAAATGAGTAACCACATTTCTGGCTTCTCCTTTTAATGCTGACTTTAGATAATTAAATTTGAGAGAAGGACTGAGATCCTCTCTCAAATGTATGAGCTCTGTAAAGAGTTCATTAAAAAGATCCCATTCTTTGGAATCACCAAAGAAAGTGGGAATCTGTATTTTAGGCAGGGTTGGTAACTCCTCCGCCTTAACAACCGTCGACATTTCAGCTTTATTTATTGTGCCACTGAGTCGACTATTAATGGCTGTAAGAATATTTTGTTTGTCAAATTCAAGTTCGCTAATTTCTTCTTCGAATAGCGAGCTCTCAAAATGACTATTCACCTGTTCAATCAGGTTATCTATTTTATGCCATAAAAATTCAATTTTATTTTTCCTTATTTTAAGGAAATCTGGACTACTGTCTATTAGTTTAGACGTATCTTCTAGATATACTCGAAATTGGCCAACATTATTTCGAAATGCCTGCTCTACTTTTAAAGCGTTGTTTTGTGCTATACCCTCTTTTTCAGGGTGACCACACATTTCAAGGTTTAATGTAGGGGGAGGGTTTGATTTAGGGACAGTGTTTGATTTAGGGAAAGTGTTTTCTACCGACTCGCCCTTAATTTTTTCATTTTTATTTTTAATTTTTTCTAACACCATCATTATTAAATCATACTGCTTCGCGTTAAAATATTCATGATCGACAACGCCGATCTTTAACAAATTGCTATGATTAGCAATGAAACATTTTTGAAGCTCATTTAATTTTAGAATTTCTACATCTGTTAATGTTGGTTTTACTTCCAACTTTCTAATTTCCAAAATAATTTCGGACTGCTTCTTAAGGAATTGAATAGTCTTTTCTGACATCATTTTGAAAATTTTTTGTAATTTCTTAATATATATAGTACGTGTATATGTATTTTATATGTATTTATATATATATGTGTGTTTGGATAAACAGAAAATTCTTGTTTTGACTTAGCTGATGTCGTTGTTGTTGCTGCTGCTGTTGCTGCTGTTGTTGCTGCTGTTGCTACTGCTGTTGCTGCTTCTGCTGCTGCTGTTGTTGCTGCTTCTGCTGCTGGTAGAGGCTCCTTTGAATTTGACTTCCTTCTCTTCTTTAAGGCTCCGTCGATGTTTAAAGATGATTTTTTTTTTTTTATTTGGCACGTTTTATTATTTTTGTAGTCCAGTCAGATTTTTTGTTTTTTAGCCATTTATTTCGGCATTTATGCTCTTTTGGCATATACACTGCACTCTATTTATGAGCTGATTTAATGCTATTAGAGCATTTATAAGGCACTGTTTTCAGGCACTTTTTATTTAATTTATGCTCTTATGGCATATACACTGCACTCTATTTATGAGCTGATTTAATGCTATTAGAGCATTTATAAGGCACTGTTTTCAGGCACTTTTTAATTTCACAATTGCTGATGTATGGCCTCAAGCACGCCTTACCACAATTTATAATGGTACACAAAGCAACCTTTAGCTATAGACTATAAGGTGCTTGTTTTAAAACATAAAAGATTCTTTTGTATCTTTTTGCTTTTTATATTTATACTCTGTTCCTTACCTTTGGTAGGGGGAAACAAGAGTCACTTATTTTTGCTACCTTTAGCTGTAAGATGCTTAAAGGAGCTGGCCTTTCTCTGAGTTCCTTACCTTTGGTAGGGGGAAACTGCAGAGTCGATTAAAGGCTCGATTGACCAAATGTAAAATCCCAAATAAGAAGACTTTACTCGTTGAGTTTTTGTAAGAAACTGGTTTTATTTGGAAATATCTTCGGTTTAAATAGGTGACATGAGAATCGCATCTTAAAGTAAATGGCCTACGCAGAGGCCTAAGTAAATAGTCCCCGCCTTATCGAGGTCCCACGCTCGGGCACATCTGCCTATCTTGAGCGGCGAGGACCTTATCTGTGGTCTCCCGCTAAGGGACTATTTTAGGAGGCGGGGAACGATCTCAAGTGACTGACTCATGTAGTGTGCACATGTTTTTGAGCAATGCACCCATGTCGCCTTAGATAACAAAATCCTAAATATAATTTATCGCTCTCGATTCATTTACATAAGATATGAACGGAGCCCAAAATTGTAAGTCTTTAAATATATTCGTGTTCATGTGTGAACAAAGATAGAAAATTAAACTTTTGGTAACGAATTATTTGCTGTGTAAAAATTGGCAAAAAATCCGCATTGGAGCCTAGTTTGGTGTTGTCTTTTTGTGTGTGGGCTGGAAATGCGTCAATGTTTGAATTAAAATCTGATCAAAGTAAAGAAGCTGCCAGAAAAACAGCAGTGATAAGTCAACAAGTCGTGTAAATATCAACAACCCAGCTGAAGCCGCCAAAGAGAAATGTTTTTGAATGCATACAGCATTCGATTTGCTGATATGTCCTCTGCATACAAATTATCCAAACGCTGTGCCAAATGTGATTAATGATTGATCAAATGAATTGAATGACATTTGCCTTGATTAAGCGCTCGTAAATTAAGCCAACGACATTGGATTTCCCCGTCGGCTACAAAGAAATGCACATTTCATCTATTAGTTTCGTTTAATGTGGGTAATAATGCACTTTTAAGCAGTTACATGTCGTTTGTTACATTGATTCATTGATTGTGAACAGCTATGTCTATATACACACATAAAAAGTATCGCAGTAGAAATAAACATTAAAAATAATATTTGTTGCACAGCAGCAGCTTAAAATAATATAAACAATGGCTCTTAAATTAAAATAATTGCACGTAAAGGAACTTATAGACAACTTGACTTCAGACGAGTTTTGCGGAAAGTACAAAAGATCCGAGTTCATTATAGAAATACAAATAGATATCACACACACGGTATAGTAGATCGACTAACACACACATATTTGATCTCCTTATCCTGATGCATATACTTTTATGCCTTGATCTTGCGGCCCAGCTTTTGTGTTCCGTATTTATGACCATCCCGGCCGGAAGATCCGCTGCCTCCACTACTTCCATGTCCATGACTGTGAGAATTGTGCGACTTGTGCTTGCCCAGACCATTGGACTTGGTGCGGGTCTCAAAGAGGACATCGGAATCCGTCTCCGATTCCGTCAGCGATGTGTTTCGAGAATCTGCAGTTGAAAATATAGATAAATAACTCTTTCGCTACGAGAAGATGAAATTGGTACTTACAATTGGCTGCTTCTTCATCCTTATTACCAATCAATGAATACTTTTGTACTTTCTGGCGAAGACGGGGCTTTTTCGATTGCCTGCAGGCACAGGCTATGCCCCAAAATACTCCAGATAGCAAGAGGCAGCCCACAATCACACCAACAAACACATATAATATGGACCAGTCTGAAAAATGGACAACGAAATTAGCGACCTAATGCTGTGAATAACATTATTAAACTTACCGCAGTTGGCCTCCTGGCTATTAAAGAAGAAGCCAGCCGACGGCATCCAGAACGCCTCGCATATGCAAGCTCTTGTAATGGGATTACACGAGCCATGACCGGAGCAATCATTCTGGCAAACGGAGGTGCGAATATCCACGGCAAATGCGCCCAGTATAGAAGCATCCTTCTGCAGTTGGGCTCTCAACTGCCGCTCCACTTGCAAACCATCCAATACCTTACCCTGTCCATCGTTCACATAGAAGACCAGGACAGTAGCGTCCGTATGCAAGTCATATTTTAGTTCCCTGACCTGGATCTTATTCTCATCTCCCAGCAGCAACTGCAGTTTTTGCACCACCGAATCCAGTTCGGATTGTACGAGCACAGAGATGCCCATAGGCAGGGTCATTTGAACCAAGTTCAACAGCTTGGGATCGCTGCGGACATTCACGCTGACAGTATCTGAACTGGTCAAACCCTGATCGTCGCTCACAGTCAGTGTGAATACATAGCGGCCTTGTACTAAATTGGTCAACTGGAAAATTGTATAAATAATATAAGTCGCAGTGGGATTAGAGTTAAATCTTTACTCACAATCATTACGGGCTCCTTGTCGGTATCTGCCACAATGACGCCCGCTGCCAGACTGTGCTCGTCGCGTGTCCACAGATACTTGACCACTGCCAGATCATCCCAGGATTTAGAGCCATTGAAATAGATGGCGGTGGCCGGCAGGGTGACGGTGTGATCTCCACCGGCGTTGGCTATTGGAGCTGCGTTGCGTTCTAGTGACGGTGTGTAATCTAATTAGCACCTATGAACTACCGAAGATGATGGATATGATTACCTTGAACAATCTTCACCCACGTGGTGTCCGTAGCGGTGTTATTATTTTCATCAGATACGGTTAACTCGAACTCATAGAGTCCCAGAGTCAGGAAAGTGGCATTGGCAATCTGTAGGGTTAAATGGGATTGCATGAGGTCCAACATAACGATATATATATGTACTTACTGATGAGTTGGACTTCAAAATGACTGCATTATTGGGCCCGCTCAGCTGCTTCCATAAATAACTTTTGATGCCAATATCGTCCTTGGAATCCGAGCCATTCAGAACCACCCAATTAATGGGCAAGCTAGTAGTCTGTAAAATCGATGATATTAAAACGAATGAAAGATAATCTTTAAACTAAAACCTACCGTATTGGTTCCTGCCTCAGCAACTGGTGGAGAATTTGTGGGAGGCTTCACAAACACATGGACCTTAGCTGTACTCGATTGCCCACTGCCATCGGTTACTTTTAGAACAAAAGTGTACATGCCCTCTTCCAAATTGGACAGCTGAACATAGGGTGTTCTTGTTCTCTGCATATCCACAGCCTTGGCCTCGTCGCTAGCATCCTTGGTCCACTCCCAGGCAACGATCTCGTGATCATCCGAACTTGCTGTGCCATTCAGAGTGACATTATTGTTGGGCAAATACAAAATGACGGCATCGCCGGCATTTGCCACCGGAGCATAATCCGTCTCCTTAAGAACTGCTATCGTGGCAGTGGTTGAATTGGTCACGTTATTTGAATCGGTTACGGTTAGCTTGAAGGTGTAGTTTCCCGGCGAAGTCAGATCCAACTGGAGTGTGTTAACCTCTGGCAAAACTGGTTGGTAACCAATCGGTCCCGAGATCACCTCCCAGTGCCAATTGGTGATCTTATCATCATCCGTGCTGGTGCTGCCATCGAGTATGGCATTGGTGGTGGGCTGACGGATGATCTGCTCCCTCGGCGAAATGATGACTTGTGGTGGCTGATTGATTCGATTCTCGGGAAGCACTGTAACATTGGCAGTTGCCTCGCCAAAGGTTCCATTGTCTCCAGTTACAGTGACTTTAAAAGTATACAGTCCCTCCGA
Source organism: Drosophila simulans (assembly GCF_016746395.2). NCBI lineage: Eukaryota > Metazoa > Arthropoda > Insecta > Diptera > Drosophilidae > Drosophila > Drosophila simulans. Next base: position 7,952,447 of record NC_052522.2, read on the forward strand.
AAGATTCGATAGCTTAACCTTCGATTTGCTCTGATCCGAAATAGTGCCATTCATCGGACCCTTGGGTTGTGAAATAAGTGTCCAAAGATATTTGTACTTGGTATCGCTGGTTTGCTCATCGGGAACCGTAAACGCAGCTAGGGTCACCTCCTGCTCCGGCAGACGAACTTCCTTGGACATTACAGAGACTACGATATCCTTGTTCTGCTCAGCCTTCAAAGGCGGCGCTGATACCTCCGGTGAGTTCTCACTAGCAGCCGCTTCTTGCTGTCCCGCCTCATTGCTGGTGAGATATGAGCTATATGGAACCGCTGCCATTACGCACTTCCTCTGTTTATTCCACACAAAGCCTTCTGGACAAGTGCACACTCCTCGCACGGCATTTGGCTGTAGTGGTACACATTGTTGCGGTGGTGGACAAGGTGTCTCCATGTCGCAGGTGGTAAACTTGGCATTCGAATCGTAGTAGCCGAGCTCTTCGTTGGCCAGAACATCGTTTTCGTCGGGTTGGAAGATCATTTGATTCATTCGCTTGTCGGCCAATGGGAAATCTTCGTCCTCATAAACGGGGGTTTCCTACACGGAAATGTTATAAGATCTGTTATAAAAATCTGGAATATAGAGAGAAACCAATATCCCATTACCTGATTGCGAGCCAGGTAGCTCAACCTTCTGGGCTGCTTCCAGAAATTAAGTGCCGCTTCATCGTATGGTAGGATCTCAGCATTCTGTTTGGCTGCCTCCGCCTTGAGGAGCTGTGGCCAGGTGGCGTCGCCCAGTGGATTGACCAGTACCATCTGAACCTTTTCGTTGGGCATCCGAACCCTGAGCTTGGGCAAGCAGGCCTCGTTGCTCTTGCATCGGATATGGTAGCATTTGGCCTTAAAGACGAGGACCACATTGCAGGCACTGCTGCCATTCCGGGGCTTTTCGCAGCAAGCCTGTAGGCAGTTCCAAAGATAGGCCTCCTCCTCCAGGGGCTCCACCGCATCCGGCGGTGGCTTGTACTCCTCGAACAAACCCGCTTGCTGCTCATCCCGCGGCGTGGCGTTTTCGAACACGTGCCTCAGCATCTTGTGGCACACCAAATTGGGCGATATAGCAGCGCCAACTGAGTTATCGGGGCTGGTCTCCTTGTGTTTCTTACTTCCACCCAATAGAGCGTTTTGCGTTGTGACGTCGGCATATGCTGACGCCATCGCAGTGGCCAGCAAAAGCAGGTTGCAAATCCGTTTGCCCACTTGAACCATCGTTACCGTGGGTTCCGCCGCAAGTAGCCGACTATTTGCTGGTGTTTCCGAGTTTAAATCGCCAGCAAAACACTGGCTCTGCGATTTTTTCTTTCAGCCAGCGCACAACAAAAAAAATAACCAATTACTCCAGCTGATAGCTGATTTATTATGCCAGCCCTGCGCAGTAAGCAGTGTTGTAAGTGGCACGGCATATCGAGTTCCAAAGAGAGTGGAATGAGTGTTGGGAGGTTTCTAGCGGAATAGAGCGTTAGATACGCCAGTTACCGCTGAGCAGCAAACAACGAAAAAGCTTGGAGGTAAGCTTTCTCTCTGGATTGCTTGGTAACGGTTTACGCGTTTGAAAGAATTGCGCAATTATTGATTGAAATTATAATTTATGCAAATATAGTAGCTGTTTAATTTATAATAAATTTCATAAAGCATATCAAATAAAACGATATGAATCATTCAATATGCCCATTATTGCTTTCGGATGATATTATAATAACCGCTGCTGTATTTACTAAAAATGGTCTCGTGCTTCCCACACGCAAAATACACTACAAAACACACCCGTCGTATGATTTAAATGGTAATAAACACAACCCACGCGCCAATCGAATTTCACAAATCGCATTGCAGAAAAATTAATTACGTTTCAAGCAAACGCAGATAAATCATCGTATTGTATTTATGCAAATTTGTAATTGCAAAACACGCAAATGCAAACCAGGGAATATAAATCAACCTGAATCCACCGAAACAACCAGAACTCATGCTGCGCCTTGTCGGTTTGTCCCGTTTGTTGTTGGTCCCCTGGAAATCCGTTTAAAGTCCATTTATCTAGCCGCTTAAACTCACGGCCTTGTTCAGTTTTTTCATGGTCAGTCCTAGTTTTATCTAAAGCTGCAGCATTAGGTAACCAAAAAATATTGATTGTAGGCACACCTGGTTGTGAAGATCTGAGAATTTGTAATTCTTAGTGTATTTATGGTAATCTACTTAACTGAAAAAAGAAATTCTTCCAAGTAAATACTTAATTAAAAGTCATGGATGCATGCAATTTGAAGAATTCCCATTTAAACAGCCAATCAATAAATACAACACATAAATCTCATTGAATGGAACGTGTTAACCATATAAAGTGTTTTAATGGCACATAAATTGTATGAATATTTTATTACTTCATGGGGAATCCACAATTTCTGTATGCTGGCTGCTTATCAGCAAGACGTTTGACTTGAAGCTGTGCGATTTGTCGGCAATGCAGTTGTATTATACCTTTTATCATACAAGAAACATGTTTTTAATTTAATTTATTTTTTTTTTGTTAACTCCACAGATGACAGACTTCTCGGATAGCTCGCCAAGTGGGGTGCTGAGTCCACCCACCTCGCTGATCGAGAATTTCCACAAGAAGAACAGCTCACCGCAGCCACTTGGCAGTAGCAGCACCATAAGCACCCTAACTCCAACGACCTTGAATGGATCTGTGGTGGGCGGTGGAGTGGGTGGTGCTGGACACCACAGCATCGCGAATGGCAGGCAAATCAACACCAGCTCTAGTTCATGCAGTAGTCTTAAGGAAACCTCACACCAGTCCACATCCACATCACAACAGGTAGGTTTCGATAATATATCAATAATTGTTCAACGAGAAATGCGAGGATCACATTTGCAGTAATATATTTAAGAGATAAGCCACTTATTTCCTAGTTTTTACCTTCTGATAGTATTATTTAGGCATACCTTTACCAAGAACACCGATTAGACAAAATAGAATCTGACGCAGCCGTGGTCATCAGCTCAGATATCTGAAGTGAACCGTTTGGAATCTAGTAGAGCTCGCATAATGCCGCTATTTTTAACGCATTACTTAAGGAACCCCCTAATCTCCAGTACCTTTCGGTGGTGCGGCTCCATCGATAAGTCTAGAGGTTAACACTTGATAACCGATCCTCAGTTCTATGATGAACTCAACGCCCTTCCATTGGAAACCATTGGGCATGATAAGATTACCCTTTCGTATTTCATAGCCCCGCTGGCGACGTTCTGGCTGCTGGGCAAACAAAATCGGTTTTATTAATCACGTATTTATTATTTGCCCGGCTTGATTGAGTTGTAGCTACATAAATAAGCATTCAAGCAATTATTGAACAATTTAGTTGAGGGGGGAGTTGAGGCAAAAGGCATGGCGAAACGTGCCGCAAATATTTTTTAAACGTTTTAATGACCTGTTAACAAGTTGTTTATGCTTCGGTTTTACGATTCGAATAGATTAGATACGAGAATTGGGTTTTCACTAGAATTTGCATAGCCAGCACACGTTTTTATCTTTGCATTTTTCCCGCTTTCATTTCGATAAGAATGCTGGCAATCTAATAGTCGTCAGTTTTTATCCGCTAAAAATAGATACTGACCCATGTGCAATTTGTCATTTGGACTGTCCATCAACATTTTACATTTTTGATATCACGCACTATCTGATCTGTTTGTTATCACACTAGACATAAAAATAGTTTTGACCTGATGAAAATCGATTTTGGTAGAAAAGTTTCTATGCTCCTGACCATTCATACCCCTAAAAATAGCCCCTGACCTGGCCGAGCTTTATTCCCGCTTTATTTAATTTACTAAATTAGAACTTGACAGTTTATAAATGAGGTAGACAGAGAAATAATTCGCTTTTGTAATAATTTTATGACACATTTTGCGCGCTAGTTAAGCGCAGCAATGACTGTCGCAAATGTTTGAACATCCCTTACACAAGCAAATGAGATAGATTGCTACTGTCGTGGTTTTTGGAATTCCACATACTCTTAATGTATCTTTTGTTGTTTGAAATTATTAGTAATAAATATTTAAAATGGATATAACTTGTAACAGAAGGAAGAATATGAAATGCAACTTGCATACTATATTTCCTTTTAAATAAATTATCCACATAAGGCTAGCCTGTCTTTAATGAGCTGCAAATATACTATTTCTATTAAATTTTTGCAATTATTAATTTTGAAATTAAAACAAAATCCCAAAATGAGCGTACCCCACTCAGTCTAGGGTATCCACACAAAAACAAATTCTCCGCAGTCTTCTTCTTGGGGTCTCTTATTGACTCGCTTTAAATGGAGGCTGAGTCACTTGCCGGCAGCCGGCACACTTCGTCGCCATTGAATTCTACGTCAGCAGAGCAGAGTGCTTCCAATTCCGGCTGGTTCCATTGGTCACCCGTATTGCCCCGTTCCCCGGATCTCTATTTGTTATTCGTGAATCGTGCTGAATTCGCCGGCTCACTTGCTTATCTGTGCACATCCTGGTTGTGACTGAGATTGTGTGTTTGTGGTCCAAGTTCAACAAGCATCTTCATTGCGATGTGATTACTGTTAGTTTGCTGTGATCATATAATAATAATAATATAATCGCCAAATTCATTCATTCAATAGAAAAAAACACAAATTCACACTGCTTCGGCGAATTGGTTCTCTTTGAGTAGCATGACAATTTAAGTTTTCCCAGGAAATAAGCTTTATTTTAGATGGTTAGCAAGCCAATTTTGCGATATGATTTGACTTTCGAAGAAATGGTTGAGGTAAACCAAATGAATAAACTGCCATGACGCGGGATATGATTTGATAATACTTTGTCTAAGATCTTTACCTAAGCATTGGGTTGCGAAAAACAAATACCTGAAATGTGGGATCGAATCTTCTTAAAACCAAAATAAATAAATAAAAATAACAAACACACCATAAAACCAGTGCCATAATATTGTTTAAATACATTTAAAGCCCATTTATTTCTATTAGACAAGCCCAACGGTCTCAATAATAATTAGAATATTATAAAGGCTAAGCAAATTTGCTGAATAATTATGCATATATTAGCACTCAATTATTCAGATACTAAATAAAAGCAAAACAAAGCTCTTTAGCTCGCTCTCCCAATAAAACGTCGCGTGGTAATCAGAAAAGTAAACATCGCAAATTGAAATGAGCGGAAAGAGATACAATCACAAAGTATCTCGAGTCAGAAAATCCGAAAGAACGAACTACAAATCGACCGCAAGCCGAGAACTCGTTAATTAGAGAAGCTCAAGCTTGAAAAGCTTAGACATCCGTACACAAACGCGGATCGAACCCGACTTGGCAGCCTGAATTATGGAAATGCAAATTATTCACGGCATAAATTAAAGATTAAGCGAAGGGAAACACGGCGAAAATAAACACACACGAACACAACAACAAAAAAAAAAAGCTGGGGGAGAGCCGCCCAGACTTGTATTTACACTTTGATTTCCTAGAATTCCTCTGCCGCAAAAACTCATACGCTAAAAAGCTAAACCATGTGTTGCCATTTAGCTGCTCAGTTGTCTCTGTTCCTCACTCACTGTCTCTCTTCTTACACGGAACGCAAATTTGAGCAACTTTGTTTGTAGTATTTCCAAAATTTGTTTTCAAATTTGCATAGCATGAGACTTGTATAGTAAATAGTCACTGAATCAGCGTTTTCTTAGCATATTACTTTATAATATATTTTTTATAATTTTCCATTTGTGTCTATTTTATGGCTTATTATTTAAGAGCTTTCATTTTTCCATAAGTCATATGATAAGGACCTCTATTTTATATCTAAGTATTTCCGATTACAAACTTGACTTTTTCGCTCAGTGCATTTCGTCGATCGCACTTTAAAACGACGCCGGCAGCGACGCGACCGCGCTGAAAAAGCTCTCGAGCTGCCAAGCTCCCACGCTGCCCGTGCCTGTGGAGCTCGAAATTTCGTGCTCGGCGCTCATTTTTATTTTAGTTAACGAAACGAACGAACCAGCACCGCGCTAAGAAATCCAAGAAATACCTATAGCAAAAACACTCAGCCGAGGCGGAAATAATTTTGCTGTAGTTCTTTTTTGCTAGCGTGTGTGCCGTCGAAAAAAAAAAGAAGAAATAATACAAATCAACTTTATAATAATTTTCTCCTAAGCGAGTACCGAAACGAAATCAATGAGCAAAGAATCGTGGGTTTTTTGGCCATTAACGAACAATTAAACGAACTCTCTTTGTTATCAGTATTGCACAAATAAATAAAACCCCATCACACCACGAACAACGAAAGTAGTAAAGAGAATACCAACGAAAAGTGAAAAAGTCAGTGAGTGAAAAAAGTAAAAGTCCTGCAAGTTGAAAATTGTGGAGCGCAGAAAGTAAAGTTCTATATGAAAATATACTTGTACATATTTTCTACAGCCGTGTGTGTCTGTGTCTGATAAGCCCCTCATCCCAACCTGATTATTCAGTCATATAAACGCTCGCATACGTTTATATGTATATGTCCGAGTTAAGTGCTTTATCAAAACGGAGGCGTATACGTAATATGAAATTCAATTGAAATCGACGGAGTTTTCAAAGAAGTTGCCAACTCTGATCTAAAACCAGCGATCTACGAAGGTTAGTCCGACCGATTCTCGAACAAAACATCATTGTGATAATTTAGTAAATGACGCAGAAATCGGCGGAAAAAAGAAACACAAGTGATATCTAATCTTTTGATTTCGTGTCCAAGCAAAACTCCATCACCCTGCGCACTTGTAAGGGAAAAATATTTATTGATCAGGGGCACTTGAATGTGTTACCTTACCGATAAGTTTATGTCAGCCGGAAAGTAGTGAGCGACTGGGGTGCGAAATGTTTGCTGTTCGCTTTGGCCAACATGTCGTATGCGTAACGCCAATTCAAATCGCTCTCGATTTATGTGTGTGCACATGTTTTATTGCCCAACCAGAAGAACGCCTTATAAAACCGATCGCAGCCCACACACTTGTATATATCAACGTTCAAATGTTCAACTTGTTTGACTCTTGGGGCTTCTTCTTCGCTCGATTCTTGATGGCAGACGCCAGAAACCTGGCCAAAATTAGATTTGATTCATAATACGCGAACATTTGTCAAAACGTTTCGAGCTGCGGCTTTTCAGCAAACAAAACCATAAATAGAAAATCGCCTTCCTTGGGTTTTTCCTAGAAAGTTATGAGTGTCAAAGCTGAGAATAAAATCAATATATATTAAAAACTAATAATACATTATATTAAGAAGTGATGTCTAACTAATTAAGTCTTGATGAGAGCATCGCCAGGTTTACTGACCTAGGGTCAATGGCTTTTCATAACCAATCTAAGAACTGATCAATGAAGTAACGCTTGCCGAACCTTTTTCAAGGCAAATCCCTATTCAAATAGATATCTTTTCATGTGCCATAAAGCATTTGGTTAGTTATCACAATTGAGGAATTTAGATAGTGAGGCCCATCCATCTATTTTTTAGGGGTAAGCTCCATGCACATATTGTACGTCGATCCCAAAACAAATGGCTCATTTGATTTATAAAGACCAAGTTAAGCACCCGGGCCCATAAAATGCGAGTGCAGATAGCGCCAGACGTTAAAGCATATTCACAAAAATACATACATATACGAATATCTATATAATATTTGCACAGAGCTAAGGGGAAAATATGTCTCTGTACGCCACAAATTCCTCGCATTTTTCCGCCTGTGAGTCTCAGCCAGAAAATAACTCAACTTTCTATAATTGTATTCGTCTGTTGTTTGCACTGCAGGTTGTCAACAGCAGCAGCAGCACAACGACGCGGGTGGAGAAGAAGTCTCAGCGCCTGCACCACCACATAACCTCCTCATCCTCCAGCTCTTCAACCACCCAGGCTCTGTCCACCTCATCAGAGATGAAGGCGGCGGAAATCAAGCGCGATCTCACAAACATCCAGAAGTCCATGTCGGAAATCAACGATCTGGCCAAGGAGCGGATCACCGGCGGACCTGGATCCATTAGCACCACCTCAGCCTCGGCGATCACAGCCCCCAGCACGATGTCCCAGACGACGACGACGAGCCGGCTGGCACCCAAACTCACATCCGCCCATCCGTCAATCGACGATCTCAGGGGTCTCAGTAGCCAGGACAAAATCACCCAGCTGCAAAAAAAGTAAGTGATCATTATGTGGGCCTAGGGGGAAGTCGGAATGACTAGTCGCAAACTTCAGTTCTGCCTATCTATTTAGATAGTCAATCATTAGTGATAGTGACACATGCTGTGAAAATTCTTATGACGTTGTCAGTTGGTAACTGGAACTTATTTCATATGCTAACCAAGTGTATCTTATAAATTAAAAACTGGTTCTGAACTTGAGAATTACACCGAAAATGAATAGTTATGAATTTACTCGATCGCCGCATAGTATTCTTCGTAATACCTTAGATATTCTAATATCATATGACATTAAGACGTTAATTGGACATTCCCTGACCTCAGAAGCGTCTGTGTATTTGAGCTTCAGCTTGTTAACCCATTTCTCAAATATTTTCTCTCGACAGACTTCGCGCCTCGTTCGAGAACCTGGTGGACGACGATGACAGCAATGTGATCGTGACCCTGCCGGATGACGACGACTGCCCGCATAACCACTTTGGCAGCGGCCTCAACCTCACCCATCCCACCGCCGCCCAGCTGAGTGCCAGTGGGCTGAGCGGGTCGAGTAAGACAATCGACACGATCAAGTTCCAGGAGAAGAGCATGAAGACCGAGTCCAAGACCAAGGTGGTCACCGATGGCTTCAGTTCCGAGCAGGCCACCAGCAATTCGGCGGAGATGAAACGTTTGCAGGCCGGAGATATAGACTATCAAGAAAGCAAGGGTGCGTCGGCGATGAGAAATCGATTGGAGGTGGATGGTGTCAAAACGGAGGAGAATGCAGCCGTCATTAAGGTGAGATTTTCTAAAATATGTTCTAGACACTGGGGAAATCAGAGCTAATAACCTTTAGCATAACCAGGCATTGAACGCGCCGCCTAAAATGGTACCCAAGAACAAAAGCTTTCGTTAGGAGCTTTTTGGCACACCAAAACGGGGGAGTTATTCCCACCGAAGGGTGGTCAGCCCCTTTAAAAAGCTTTCGCTAACTGTTAGACCGTGACACTCCTTTCAGTTGGGAGTTCATCGCGTGCATGTTAAGGTCGCATAAGGGACACCAGCGCCCAGGCGTTAATATCCCAGTTCTGGGTGAAAACTGTCTCAAAGTGAAAGTCGTCAAGTCGAAAACCACTGCCGCTTACTCTACTCGCATAGCGAAGAAAATCGATTGTCTGGCGCCGAAAAGCGGGCAACATTCGACGCGAAAGTAATGTGAAATGCTCCTTAACAAGTGTCTGCTCCTCGGGAGCCCGAAATTGATCCGGAACTATTGCACATCCAAACAGGACAAGCCCACCGGAATGTTCCGAAGAGTTCAGGTACAATAGGACCCAGAATGATATAATTGTGTTTGTAGTTTTTCGCCATTACACCTGTTACCCAGGGTTACCTGGAATCGTCAGAGTTTGGGGAAAAACACAGTTCCAACAGTAGATTTTATCTAATCAGTATTTGGAGCGGCTGCATTACATCATTGTTGATTTGCATACGTATATTAGACTTAATTATTTTATGATTGGATAATGAAATTCCTATTGTAAATGTCAAGGATGGTCGATTGTTTTTGTGGATCAGGGAAAAAGTACATTCATTCGGGGAAAATTGCGCACTTGTATACTTATAGGCTAAAAATGAGATGCAAATGCAAATAATTCATATTTATAACACTGGAGAAACTCCTTAATACTAGTCCAATACTAGTCCATTGAAAAAATCCACTTATGAAATTCATCACAAAACCCTCCATCAACACGTCGTCCATTGAAGACAGATACCCCTTATTGGATATATACCATCTCAATCCATAGAAAGATATATAAAATCTCACACGAGGGCATCAATTAGATGGGCTGCGTTTGCTTGGCCCTCCGCCAAAAAATAAGGCACGCTCCATGTGCCGCCAACAAGTGCCTGGGTTTAAACATTCATAAAAAATCCAATGAAAATACTTTGATACTGCTTTTATGGATTGGCGAATAATCCAAATAGTCTTTGGACATTTGCGTCAATTGCAAGAATCGCATGGAACGGCACGCACAAAATGATTTCCGAGTAGTAAATGGAGAATGGGAGAAGAATCGTATAGAAGTCGTACTACATACACCCCCATCCTCAATCTTCTCCCTTATTTTTGATTTATTTCCCACAAGTTAACGCTCCGAATTTTCGTATGTTCTATGGCAAAAACAACACCGATGTGCTCTCTTTATTTTATTTTCGAAATTATTTTGAATAAAACGCCTCAGAGCTATTGGCGGACCTCAGTAGCAGACAGACGAGCGTCGTGAGCGTTTCAGCAAATCGAAATATATGTAGTTGAATTATACAATAGAACGGAACCGTATAATCATTTGCATATATAAGAAACTGATGTGTGACTGTGGCTAGATCGTACTAAATACAAATAGAGCGCAAGTGACAAAGACTTCCTAATTAAAGCACGAAATAAGCATACAGCGATTTTGTTTACCAATGGGCATATTGTCGCAGGTGGAACGCTCTACGAAAAATATAGAAACCGACCTTCGAATATTGAAATTGTTACAAACTGAATAGACTCAGTGGTGAAATTCAATTTAAAAAAAAACAAGTGGTTGTACAAAAAAGTGTATTGAAATAAACTCATCTTAGGAAAACGGCACTTAAAGGTCACAAAGGATGTGTTAAAACCGAACGAATGAAAATTTAACGAAATCAGTTTGAAAAGTGAAAGAAGTATCGAAAACCTAGAGACAGATGGCCTACCGCTTTCGACGCTATGTGAGCTTTTACCAATGCCTTCGTTAAGTTTCCCCAATTCCATATGCAAAATTGGCTCAACAAGTGTGCGATTCGGTCATTTCATGCCCTGCAATGTGAATAGAATCATCGTTTTGTACAGTGAAGCTTTGTCAAGTGCCTTGTTAATTACCATCAAGCTGTAGAATTATTACAAGTTCCATTTGTCGGTCAGTGTCACACACAGATACAAATAAAAAACACAACAACACCCGAATACACTGAAACAAATAGAGAAACAACACCACACACAGAGAAAGTGACGGCGACGTCGACGTAGCCAATTTGTGCGCTATTTTTATGTGAATGAAAATAAATAAAATACCAAGTATATAGCAAGCAAAAAATACGCGGACGAAACAGCAGCATTCACATATATAAGTACACATACACAAGTTATATACGGAACGAAATAATCAGCAACTACCGAGCCGACTTTGGCATTGAAATACCTGCCACCTCTTTGCGAGAGAAACAATGTCCAATCAGGCACCCTGGCCCGTTCGCAAGGGCATCTTCCGCTCGAGCGGTCAGTCGGATTTCACGCCCACCCGATCGCCCAGTCCCATTGTGGAGATGCCATTATCCCCGCCGCCGGTTGCCACGCCCTCGAATAGATTTGGAATCAATTCACCGCTCTCCCCACCGCCGCAGCCCATTCAGGTGGTGGCGGGTTCAACGACAGCCACTACCATGTCCACTGCGTCCGCTGCCAGAGTGTCTGGCGCAGCTGCCTCCACTTCATCCTCGTCCTCCTCTTCTTCGTCGTCGCAGTGCTCGTCGCAATCCTCGTCGAGTTCTAGTTCGCACACCAGAGTACGTAAAAGTTCTAACCCGCCCCCACAGCCAATTACCAGTTGTCCACTGTCGCCACCACCACCACCACAGCAACAACAACAACTACCACCACAACAACTGCCACCTCCAACGCCCATCAACAACACCAACCACTCAGCAATTACAACACCCAATCACAACAATAACCACAACTGCAATCAAATGAGAAATGTACGCGAAATTCCCATTGAGGTGGAGCAGAGCAAGGTATAACAGAGATGGGGGCGCGTTTGTTAAGCTTTAGTTTAGATTTAGGGACATAGTGAGGCTATACGATGATTAGATTGAGTTTCTAGCGAGGTATAACTTGTGTATGACAGTTTGAAAACTGTTATACCGGCAGTTTTTAATGTCCCAATTCAATTGATTGTTTCCCCCAGACCCCTGATGAGTGTACATATCTGTTGTTATTGCATTATAAAATCGAATGATTTATACTTTATGCATCCTTACTAATTGCTTCATCCTTTTCCCACTCAACGCCTCACCACAATATCCAGGAAGCCCTCTCACTCCGCACCGGCGACATCACACAGCAGGCGAGCAACAATGTGGCGGCCTCCAGTATTACGGTGCAAAGTGAGAATTTCTCCGCGGACAAGAAGGCGATATCCCAGTCGCAGCAATCGCAGACGATGACCTCCAACGGGATCATCAGTCAGGAGAAACATGTATCCTCCGCCTCGCAGGCCAACTACTCGATGTCGCACAAGGGCGTTTCCAGCACCGGCAGTAGCATGATCACCAGCTCCTCGCAAATGTCCGCGATGAATGGCCAGATGCTGAAGCTCGCCGATCTCAAGTTGGATGACCTCAAGTCGCTGACAGCAGGCAGTGGGCAGCAAGAGATCGAGCAGACCATCAACAAGTATTCCAACATGCTGACCTCAATAGTGAGCTCCCTGCAAGAAGATGAGCGAGGTGGTAGTGCCATAACAGTCCACGATGTTGGTGGCAAGAAGTCCCAGTACCTGGAGAAGATCAACGAAGTCATTCGACGAGCTTGGGCAGTGCCCACACATGGCCACGAGCTGGGCTACTCATTGTGCAATTCCCTGCGCCAAAGTGGCGGCCTCGATCTTCTCATGAAGAACTGCGTTAAGCCCGATCTCCAGTTTTCCTCCGCACAGCTTCTTGAGCAGTGCCTAACCACCGAGAACCGCAAACATGTGGTGGATAATGGCCTCGATAAGGTGGTCAATGTGGCCTGTGTCTGTACAAAGAATTCCAATATGGAGCACTCCCGCGTGGGAACTGGCATCCTGGAGCATCTGTTCAAACACTCCGAGGGCACCTGTTCGGATGTGATACGGCTGGGAGGTCTGGATGCCGTGCTCTTCGAGTGCCGCACCAGTGATTTGGAAACTCTGCGACACTGCGCTAGTGCACTGGCGAATTTATCTCTGTATGGTGGAGCCGAGAACCAGGAGGAGATGATCCTGCGCAAGGTGCCCATGTGGTTGTTCCCATTGGCCTTCCACAACGACGATAACATCAAGTACTATGCCTGCCTGGCCATTGCAGTGCTGGTAGCCAACAAGGAGATTGAAGCCGAGGTGCTGAAGTCTGGATGCTTGGATTTGGTGGAACCCTTTGTCACCTCCCACGACCCCTCGGCCTTTGCGAGATCCAATCTGGCACATGCCCACGGGCAAAGCAAACATTGGCTTAAGAGATTGGTTCCGGTTTTGAGTTCCAATCGCGAAGAAGCCCGCAATCTGGCTGCCTTCCATTTTTGCATGGAGGCGGGCATCAAGAGGGAGCAGGGTAACACCGACATCTTCCGGGAGATCAACGCTATTGAAGCTTTGAAAAATGTGGCCAGCTGTCCAAATGCCATTGCATCCAAGTTCGCCGCTCAGGCTCTGAGATTGATTGGAGAGACAGTGCCGCACAAGCTGTCCCAACAGGTTCCCTTGTGGTCCGTGGAGGATGTGCAGGAGTGGGTGAAGCAAATCGGTTTCAATGACTACATCGACAAGTTCAACGAGTCCCAGGTGGACGGTGATCTTCTATTGAAGCTCAATCAGGATAACCTTCGCGCTGATATTGGAATCGGTAATGGAATACTGCTAAAGCGTTTTGAACGCGAGCTGCAAAATCTCAAGCGGATGGCTGACTACTCGTCCAAGGACACGGCCAAGATGCACCAATTTCTGTCGGAGATCGGTACTGATTACTGCACCTACACGTATGCCATGCTAAATGCTGGAATCGACAAGTGTGCACTGCCGCATGTCAATGAGGATATGCTGATGACGGAGTGTGGCATCCACAACTCGATCCATCGTCTGAGAATTCTCAATGCGGTCAAAAACTTGGAGAATTCGCTGCCCAGCTCGTCGGAAGAAAACATGGCCAAGACGTTAGATGTTTTCGTTAGCTATAGGCGATCAAACGGCTCCCAACTAGCCAGTCTTCTCAAGGTGCGTATACTTAATGTGCTTGAGAAGAGAATTTCCACTTACCACATCCCATTCGTTACAGGTGCACCTGCAGCTGCGTGGTTTCTCCGTTTTCATCGACGTGGAGCGCCTGGAGGCGGGCAAATTTGACAACGGCCTATTGAACAGTATTCGACAGGCAAAGAACTTTGTCTTAGTATTAACGCCCGATGCCCTGCACCGCTGCATTAACGACGAGGACTGCAAGGACTGGGTGCATCGCGTGAGTACCGCATTCGCGGATCGACCTTTAACCAATAGGTACTCATAAGGGAATACTCGTTTCGCAGGAAATCGTGGCTGCCCTGAACTCGAACTGCAACATTATACCCATCATAGACCAGCAATTCGATTGGCCCGAAGTGGAGCGACTTCCCGAGGACATGCGCAGTGTGGCCCATTTTAACGGTGTTAATTGGATCCACGACTACCAGGACGCATGCATCGATAAGCTCGAAAGGTATATTAAGCGACGCATTTAGATCTGGATTAGCCTGGGACTAGGACGATGGATAACTCCATTACCGATTACCTTAAGCCTGAATAACCCAGAATACTTCACAACTAAACACTTAAACGATTCCCATTCTTCTGATGCGGCAGATTTTTGCGCGGCGAAAAGAATATCGATCGCATTGCGGCGATGGTGCCCGGCACCCCCGGTTCGGTCTCATACCAAAGAATGCACAGCAACGACTCCGACTACCAGAGCGGAGGAGCAGGCGCCGGATCAGGAGCAGGAACTGGAGGAGGAGGTGGTGGCGGCGTTACGGGCAGTGTGGTGGATGGCCTGATGGTGGCGGCCAATGGCAGCGGACAAGGTGGGCCAACGAGTACTACATCTACTACTTCTTCTACTCCCAACTCAAATTCAAGCTCAAGCTCTAACCAGAGTCCCCCAGCGGCTCCAGCGTAGAGTGAGCCAAGTTATGCTAACGATTTACAGAGCTAGCCAACTCGAATATGTTCTAGGCTTAAGCAGAGAACCTCAAGTCACACTCTCTAGTACAACTCTCTCTCACTTTCTACCCCCACCCATACACCCACTACTTTCTCACTCAACTCAAGCAACCCATTACAACTACACTACCCATTACTCTTTACTCTTACCAATTAATAATTGATTTAATTCTGATTGCCACACACTCGAAATCGCTTGAAACGCCGTCTCATGCGCAGCTAATCACCAGGCAAATAGGTACCGCCAATCTCCCTCACCGGCCCGCCAAAGGGGCAGCACCTCGCAGTTGAGTGGTTATTCTCGGGCGCCCTCGAAACGCTCCCAGATCCTCACCCCGTATCGCACCCAACAGGCAGCCCTGCTCCACAAAACCGGAGCGGGTTCCGCGTCCATGCAGAATATGATGCCGTTGGCGTATCTGCCTCCGCGGAGAAGTTCCGCCGCGGGATTAGGTCATGGATCTGGTTCCGGCATGGGCAGTGGCTATCGATCGCACAGTGTGGATGGGCTTCTAGATCAGGCGGGCTCAACTCCAGAGCAAAGAATAGCAGCAGCTGCGGCCAAGGTGACAGCGGGGAGTACAGCTCTAACGAACGCCAGTTCCACAAGCACTCTGCAGCCCGAAGAAGAGGTGACGGATGCCGCCCTCAATGACTCGGTGACCCGGCGTGATAAGCATACTTTATCTCCACCGGGAAATGTGCAGCAGCACAGAAAGTCCCGAAGTCTAGACCATATTCTCAGCAAACAGACTTTAGCAGAGCTGCTTCCACCGAGTAGCGAACTCGCAGATGGAACGCAGAGTATGCAAAACCTGGCCATTCCAATGACCCCGCAGCCCCAACGAAGGGACACCAGCTCCTCCTCGAAATCCCCCACACCCGAAAGACCTCCACAACCAGCGATGGAAAGGGTAAGGGAACGCCAGAGTCCCGAGGGTGTGAGTGCGACGGAAAGCGAGCGGGAGGATCAGCCAGAAGAATGTCTGCGACATGGCAACCAACAGAGGGCATCTGCCTCGGTTCATCGGGGAGCCAGTTTGACCAGCAACAAGACCTCCAACTCCTCACTGGGCTCCAACTTTAGTGCCGGAGGAAACAACAAAACGATATTTAATCGAACGATGAAGAAGGTCCGCTCGCTGATAAAAAAGTAAGCCATAACGAGAAGGCGGAGAGACGAGATGGACCGGGACTCGATGTCCCCACTCGTCGCTCGTCACTCTCTATCTGCTCCATATTACTATTATCCATCATTTCACGATCTGATTTCACCAATAAGTTGCGTCATCTAAATTTAACTGGTTTCGCTTTGGATAAAAGTATTCAGTTGTTTACTTCGAAAGAAATCATATTGTGAAAAGGTGCTTCTAGTTACTCGCCACTCGCCCACTAAGTGCCTGTTAACCCGTTTCTCGCCACTCGCTGCATTTGTGCCATCTAAAAAGAATCTCATCCAATCACGCATTCATCCACCCCCTGGGGCCCTTACAACCTTTCTACCTCCACTCGTTGACTCTACTTCTCTTTCTCTGGTGTTGGTACTCGTTCGCTATTTTTACTCGCCACTCGTTGACTCGTTTCGCTAAGCATCCACTAAAACTCGCCTGCGTTGCCCAAAAAACAAAATATACGAACGCCCCTCCCCCGCCAATTTCTATATCTTCAAACTCTATTTGCCTTGTGATTAGTTGTTGATTTTGATAATTATTTTTTTATTGAAAAATAAGTAAGCGAATTTAAATTGCGAAAACTAATTTATAAAAAGAAAAATACAATTAACGACTGCATAAATACGAAACCTAATTTATAGAACACAAAACAGAAACCAACTAATTCTAAACACTACAAGAAACAAAAATACATTGGAAAACGAAAACACTCTATATTTAAAATGCTATTTATAAATAATATGTTTAAAAATTTGTACATTTCTCGCGAATGCAACATGTTCTTGTAACCGTCCGCAAAACGTAAACTAAAAATTGCAAAATTTGAAATTAACCCGTGTGGCTTAAAACGAAAATATTTACATAAGTGATATTTAAACTACGTATAATCGAAATTTACTTAATGCAAAATTTTTACAACAAAACATGCTGTACAAACCTAATTTTTAGCGCAGGAGTTTTTAAGGCATATTTTTATTGATTTTTGCAATATATATTTAATATTTAAATAGTGCCTAAAGTTAAATACGAAAGCCGAAAAAATCGAAATACATACATACAAAAAACGGAAATAAAATGTGACTTAATTCAAACGAAATGTGTATTATTGGCCCTATTTAGCCCTGTTCCCCTGCTTAATCAGTCCATACTATATCATCAATCGCATGTACCGATATTATACGTTTTGTTCAATGTTTGTATTGCGTTCTGCATTTGGATTTTGTGTTTGTACCTCTAATGGAATTCGAAATGTTTTATTTGTATATATCTTATCACTTTTATTTCTTCCCTCTTTCTTTCTCTATATCCGGACTTTTTTGTAGACCATAAAAGCGAAATTGGCTACCGCAATCCGTTGTAACTGTTGTTATCGTTGTGCCTGTTGTACTGCACCCGCCCACAAAAGCACCCACCCACCAATCGAATCGATTTCGATTTCGAAAAACCCATCATCGCACCCGTGAGATCAATATAGATGCCCACACTCAACATCCGCCGTCTCGACAACCAACATTCATTGTTATTTATTACCAAGCAAGCAACTAAAAAAAAAAGAAAGCTATCAAAGCAAATAGCGATACCAATAAACGTGTATATATAATTGCATAAATCGAAAGAGTCCTGTCAAACATTTTTTAATTTGTATCTTACCCATACCTCCTCCCACTCGAAACAGCAACGAAATGGAGGACGAGGAACTTTCGGGCATCATTCTGTCCAAGGCCACCTCCCCCAATGCCGGGCGCATGATATTTTGGTAAATGATGGACCACCCCCCACCTGACACACACTCAGCCACAAAAAACGTATCGAATTTTTGTAAATATTTAATAAAAAAAACAAATAAAACGAACGAACTGAAACTCAAAATCATGTTGTTATCTAAACATCTTGAACTAACAAATACACAGAAGTACAATTTGCAAAAAGTTCTAAAAAGTTTTTGAACAATATTTAAAGACAGGTTTGTAAATAATTTATGGAATTAACCTAAAATATAGCTTTTAAGACATTTCTTTAAGCAATATAAGCTAAAAGCTGCAATCTACAATAGTGGGACTGCTCATATGACTTTCAAAACCGACCAGTGTGTCCACACCAAAAAAGTTAAATTTATGAGAAATCAAGAAATATGTGAACTAAATTCAGCCATGAAATGGAAAGTCCAGTTCGCATTTCTTTTTCTGTCACTTTCACTGCGGCATTGTCAAGGAACGTGTTCATTTGGTACCATATTTTTCAAATATTGGTCATAATCGGTTCCAGTTCGTATCGCTTCCGATTTTTCGAGAAATAAAAGAATAAAAAAAAAATAAAATAAAAAATAAACATATTCCAATATGTCCGACAATACCGAGAGCAAACTTGCGCTAGACCCGAGCGAAGTGCTCGTCTTTGAGGGACCATTCAACCGCTCGGTGAGCAGGAAGCTGGTCATCAGGAACACCAGTCAGACCCAGCGAATGGCCTTCAAGATGAAGACCACCACTCCGAAACTTTTTTACGTGCGCCCCAACATCGGAGTCCTGGCGCCCGAGCAGAAGGTCAGCGTGGACATCTATATGCAGCCAATTCTGCAGGAGCAGATACAGAAGCGTCATAAGTTCCTTCTCATGGCCGCCGAGGTGACTGGTGACATAACCGATATGCAGGAGTTCTGGAAGATGCAGAACCCGAATGAAACTTGGGACACGAAGATCAAATGTGAGCTGGTCCCTTCGAAGCAGGACGATTTCCGTCAGGCGGGAGGTTCAGCTGCATTGTCCACGGACAACAAGGACGGGGAGGTCCATTTTGATGCCCAGGAAGTCAGTGAGCCAATGGCCAAGTTGCTCAAGCAAGTCAGCATGCTGGAGGACGAGCATGTGGTCCTCACAGACCAGATCGAAAGCTTGCGTGACCAGGCGGTTGGACGCACTTTCTTCTACCTGGCCACCATAATAGTCATTATACTGGCCGCTGTCGCAGGCGCCTATTATGGCAAGACTCATTTGTAAATTCCTTATCATGGCAGCTTTAAGAACAGAAGGCAGTAAATTGCACCGAAATTGTACGAAAATTGTTTGTCAATAAAGGACTTTTTGGTTGTCAATTCTATACTCCTCGAAAATTTGTTTATGCTCGGATACGAATAAATCATGTAATATATACGTATTCTAGAAGTAAATGTTTAATATAGGAAAAGTCCAATAAAAATTAATTATTTCAAGACATTTTCAAATGCAACCGGAAATATTTCCAATTTCGTTTCATTAAGAGACAAAAAACTGTACTTATTTAAATTTCTGTGAATAACACGTCAAGTTTGATCCAACTTCTACTGTCAAGGCGTTGAAGCTAGTGTAAGTTGAAAATCGTGTAAAGCACTTGCTAAAATTTAGAATTGCTTTTTCAATTCCCGCCAAGTTGGGACCACCTGTCCAGGCCAGTGCTGTGAAGCGCGCGTGGCCACAGAGCTCGGCAACCCTGCAGCCGTGCGAAAGCGAATGTGGTGAAGAAAAAAAAAACAGCGAAATACACACGTATTTTGCGACGAAATTAAATAGAATTCCGGCTAAGGGGTATAAGGACAATTGAAGGATGTCTGCGCGTATGCTGAAGAAGCTGCAGGGCGACGCTGACAAGCTGGCGCCACCGCCTGATGACGAGGACTGCGAGGAGCTGAGCGACAATGATGAACTGGAGGACAGCGATATGCAACGCGACCGAAAATCGCACCTTAATCCATTCGATTTGGTAGGCCGCTTTTAATAAAATAGCCAGCTCATCACCAAATGAACTACGTAATCCTCCGTTCCCACAAATTTTCCAGCTCAATCAAGCCGGTTTGAGTCTCTCGGAGAGTGAGTTCAAAGAAGATGACAATGAAACGGAGCATCCGTCTGCTGCCCTGCCCAATGCAACTGCCAGTGCGGCTAAAAAGAAGAAAAAGAAGCGCAAGAAGAAGGCCAAGTCCAGTGGGAATCACATCAGCAGCGAGGATAACGAGCGTCAGGACAAGTACTTTGAGAAGGTGGATCCGCTCCTTGGCAAGGTCTACGATGCGGTGCCTAGACAGTCGGCGAAACAGTTGGTATCGGCTGCCACCGGGACTACTGCCACCAAGAAACTGCTGGCCGTAGAGCTGCGCCACCTAAATCCACAGAACGAGATGCGTCGCACCTTTGGCAAGCGGGTGGTAAAAGTGGAGTAAGTTTGGAGTCCCTGGGCTAAGAACTTCCATTCAATCAAACTTTCTTTCAGAACCAAGCGTGGCAGGCAGAAGCCCACACTGAAGTCCACCTATATGGTGACCGCCAAGGATTCGTGGCCGCCACTGACCAAAAACACCATCACGATGAAGCTGCTGCCCGCCCCAGACTCTCCATCGGTGTCCTCCAAGTCTATCACAGATAATGGAGCGGACGTTCAATGGTTTGCCTTCGAGCATAGCCAATACTACCAGGGCGTGCAGCAAATGTTCCTTTCTGCACTTGAGCGCATTGACTCCGAATTTCTGATCACACTTATCAAACGCTGCCCCTATCATGTCGACTCCTTGGTTCAACTCAGCGAAGTATGCAAGATGACCGAAGACTTTTCCTTGGCGTCCGAACTGCTTGAGCGCGCCCTTCTCCTTCTGGAATCGTCGCTGCACATCAACTTCAGTTTGACGTCGGGCAACTGCCGACTGGACTACCGGAGACAGGAAAACCGATCCTTCTACATCGTGCTGTTTAAGCACGCGCAGTACCTGGAGGAACGAGCTTGCAGCCGCACCGCCTTCGAGATTTCCAAACTGCTGCTCAGTCTTCAGCCAGACACAGATCCCCTTGCCATGATTCTAGTCATTGACTACTATGCCTTGCGCAGCAAGCAGTTTGAATGGTTGGTGGAGTTCTATGAAAAGTATAACGCCGCGAGGAACCTCAATCAGCTGCCCAATATGGCCTACTCATATGCTTTGGCTCTACACACGCTCTATGGCGCTTGTGAACGCTCTAACCAGGCACTGCAATACGCCCTGCTAATGTTCCCGGGTGTTCTGCGTCCTCTTTTGGACGAGATGTCGGTGCAAACGGACAAGAGGGTGCTGGCCTCGTCGTACTTCTTTGCGGATGTGTCGGGCAAGTAAGTGGAGTCTTATCTCCTTGAATGATTAGTGGAATGGAATTTAATGCCTTATCTTGTTCACCAGTCAATCGCCAGCCCTGCACCAGCTGGTGTGCCTGTATGTGTGCCGTGCAAGAGTCGTTTGGCGTCAGAACGAGGTGCTACCCTGGTTGGAATCCAACGTGAACATAGTGTTAGATCGCATTGATAGTAAGGATCCCCTGGTCAACGAGTACAAGGAGAAGCGATCACTGCGATATAGTGGAACACCACCAAGGCCCATTCTTCGACATGTCATACTCTCCGATTACAAGGAGAAAGTTCCACTGGCGGTCTTCGTGTCCAAGGAGAAGCAAGCCATTATGACCTATGATCCACTGCCACCACCGAACAGCGTCAACTGCTATCAGCGGTAGGTCGTTCGAATCCCAAAGTTAGTAAATTCTTAAACCCAGTACTTGCAGAAAATCCTCGTCAAGCAGCAGCCCCACAACGAACACGAACAATTCTGTGTCTATGTTCTTTCAATCGCTCTTGCCTTCTTTTAACATCAACAACCTGGCAGCAAATGCTCAGCTCCAAGAAGGAGGAGCAGCACCAGCAGCAGCTGCGGGAGCAGCTGCAGGCGATGCTAACATAGAAGCGGGCATTGAACAAGGAGCTGCCGGCGTAGCTGGCGAAGGAGAAGGTTCGTATGAGCATTTAATCATTAAAAATATCTAGGGATAAAACCTAATATAATTTTGTCGCCCCGTTTCGTCACAGAGCATGAATCATAGAATATTTTTCGCTGGTTGTATTTGGGCTTTGCTTAATTTCGTTTATATCCCGAAATTGTATTAAAGCTGTAGCTTTCGTTTAATAACTTGGCTAAAAGCGATATTTTGTTTCCCATTCTTAAAATCGTCAAAAATCTAAACTAAAATTTTGCCGAAATTCCAAAAGAATCGCTATGGGATATTGTAGTTACACTTCTCCTCCAACAATATTGCAGAAGCTGGTTTGCAGCAGTCATTAACGCTAATGATGGACGCGATGCGAGACTTCCTGCAAAACTTCCGGATTGCAGAGCACTTGCGTTCGCCGGAAACGGCGGCGGCACAATCCACGAGCAGCAACGACGAGGAGGAGGGCTCCAGTGACTACATTGACTAGTCAGTTTGTCAATTACGTGAGGCATAACGAAGTTTTTTCGGACTTGTAGCTCGGAACATGTTTTTGGAAACCACCTTTTGCTATTTCCTCAGCTAAGCGACACCGTCACAAAATTAAAATATACAATACATAGAGCAATTTGAACACATAAAACAAATAAATGTATATGTAACTTATGCATTGAATAAAATTTTCCAGTAAAAGCTTTAGATCAAAAGCGACGAAAGTGTTTGAGCTTAAAGAATGTTTTATTGATTTATTTAATGCCTTTTTAATTACGCTTATCAATATAACAAACAGATTTCTCATCAATATTTCTTTTCGTTTTTCCTTTTTTGTTCATTCAGGGTTTGAATTGGTTGCAGTTATTGCAATTATAAATATTTCTATGACAAGTAGAGCGTTTTCGTATTTAAATGTGTATAGAGCCGGGATTTCTCCAAGAGCTTAGATCGGTGTGACTGTGTGTGATCGTGTTTGAGTATGGTATAAAAGTCGACTTCTAGAAATAATGCACCTTAGATAGGGGTTGAACTGGCAGACATCGGAGTTGTTGCTTTATAGTTAGCCTAACAAAATCACACGAAATTAAACAGAACGAAACTGATTTACACAAAGTTAAGGTAAGTTAATAGCTAAACACATATAGAAAAGAATAATTACTAATACTTTAGCGTGGAATACCGAATCGCAATGTATATATATATATAGTTGGAGAATAAATCAAATTTTAAATGGAAAAATAAATCAAAAATAACTGCTGCAAGCCGATTGGATCGGATCAATTATGTCATGGTGCCAAAGACGGGATTGTGACGGCAAATGCTTGGGCCATACTCCTCGTAGGCAGCCTTCGTGTGACACACCTGATAGAACTCGGGCTAGAAATGGGAAGAATATTGAGATAGAGATAAAGATAGGAATTTTACAGATCCTAAGGCACTACAACTCACCGTTGAAGCCAACATGCTGCCTCCAAACCACACGGCGTACCTCTGCATGTGGTGCGTAATCACCTGAACATCAATGGGTTTTGGCTGTAACGAAAATAATCAATGTTAGAAGTATGACTCATTAGCAGCTGTGATATCACCCACCTTAATGCGTCCCTCGGACAAATTCTCGCTGATCCGGAGACGTGTGTCCACCGATCGCTTGATATCTCGCTGCAACCTCCTGCCGAAGTCCTTGAACATCGTGGATCCACCGCTCAGAACAATGTTATTGTATAGAGGACGCCGCACATCGATTGGGCAGTTTTGGATGACATTATCCACTATTTCCGACAGTGGAATGGTAAAGTCGGGGTTTGAGAACTCGGGATGGAAGAAGATCTCGGGTCCCAGGAATCGCTCGTAGCCCACGTCCACATTGAACGGCGCCTTGGTTACCGTGTTCACGCCGCTAAAGTTGCGTATCCACTTGCCCGGCTCCGTGTCGTACTTGGCAAATTCTTTGGCGATATCGGGACAGATGTAGCAGTGCTTCTCCTTGATCGCTTTGGCAGTCTCGAGGCTCTGTTCGGGCGGAATGCCCACCTCCCGTTCGCGCAGCAGGCTCTGGATGAACGAGGTGATGTTGCGGCCAGCGATGGGAATGTGCTTGATGCAGGAGCCGATTACGTAGCCCTCGGCCTAGAAATGAAAAACAGCTTAATATATTAATATGTTTATAACTAATACGCTATTTTATCTTAGCCTCAGAATGTGGAATTTATTAATTTAATAAATCCGACTACTGTTTCGGTTTTGTGTTCTCTTTCCAAACAGTTTTTTACCGAATCCAGTGCAAACCCAACTCTGCTGATAAGATAAGATCTGTGCTACTTACCACGGGTATGACGTGCGTCACTCCATCGCCGCTGTCCACCACGATGCCTGTGAGGGTACGCTCCTCAGCCGACCGGGAGGCCCAACTGGCGGCTAGGGCAAGCACCGCCTGGACGGCGATGTACAGACCAGGAACGTTGAACGTCTCAAACATTATCTCCGCGGTGTACTCCCGATTTTCGGGCGTATTTAGCGGCGGCTCAGTCAGCAGGAAGTAGTGATCCTCAGGCTCGGCTCGCAGATACTTGAAGACGCACTGCTCTAGAAAGCGCTCCATCAAGTCCCAGTCCTCCACCAGACCATGACGCACCGGATACTATTGGAATACCATAATAAATGTGATCGATTGCTTAATGGGCCTAGATACAAGAGCATACCTTGATGGAGTAGCCGGTGGCATCGAAGGCCTCATCGCCGATGAAGAAGTCCAGGTCCTCGATGCCCTTTGTGATGCGACGTGTGTTGGTGTCTCCCACTCGGGCCGACTCCTTGATAGCAATCGCCGAGGGAATAATGAACTGCGGCTCCTTATTCCCGGCAAAGCCCAGTTTGGAGTAGCTGGTGGATGTGCAGGCAAGCAG
Organism: Drosophila simulans; assembly: GCF_016746395.2. Classification (NCBI taxonomy): domain Eukaryota; kingdom Metazoa; phylum Arthropoda; class Insecta; order Diptera; family Drosophilidae; genus Drosophila; species Drosophila simulans. The sequence continues at coordinate 7,977,505 of NC_052522.2, forward strand.
AGTGTTAGTCAGTCGACCTCCTTTTCGTCCAATTGGAGACCCCCACGGGCAATCGAAACCAAAAACTCACCCGGTGCCCACATCGATTACGCATGCCGGTAGCCTGCCTGCCATGGTCGCTGCTCGTCCTTTTGCCTTGCTGCTAGTTAAAGCTCTTCAGTTGCGATCCTCGCTCGCCTTTGACACAAATTTCCGTTCCTTTCAGTTGCAGATAAGCCCAGATTTCTATATATTTTCAACCACACCTCCAACTATGTGTCACTTTGCTCTTCGTCACACACACATTCGCGTGTTCACGTACGAGCAGCTGCCAGGGCTGCAACAATCGATTGGCCATGCAACTTGAATGGCAATTTATCGGGAATTGTGAGAAGTCGGTGTTTTTTAAGCCTTTAAATATAGTTGCACGTTTACCTTATAAAGGAAGTGGTCTATCTTGAAATATCGCCTAGATTTTCCGAGACAAAATCTTTGCTCGAATTTTTCGCTAAACTGTTACCGGCGAAAATACGTAGCCCTGTAGGGCCCCATATACTGCGGCGTTAGTCAACACATGCAGGCGCGGTTTCTTCTTCTTCTACGCTTCGTTCGTCTCGCGAATTTCGGCGGTGTGTGTGTGCGTGTGTGGAGCCTTTTCCACGTTTTTTCCTCCGGAAAAGAGATTTGCAATTTGGCCCCCACATTGGAGCCACTCGTGCGGCTAGCATAAACCAAGGACTTTATAAAGGCAAGAACAGCGGGTGCACAGTGGGCACAAGGTGACCGCCAAACGACGAGGTGCAGCAGAAAGACCGGCGAAACGTGGAATCAGGCAAAAGTAGCAAAAATGGAGGCACAAAAACTCACGGAACTGTTGCGCGCAACTATTGATCCGAATCCGGAGCAGCGCAAGGCGGCCGAGGATCAACTGGCCCAGGTGAGTTTGTCCCCAAAAATAAACGCCTGCACTTGAATTCGAAAGGTCTTGGAGGTGGCGCCATCGCCTGAAAACCATGTGCTTTTTTAATTGTTCGCTTTTAACCTCCCTCGCTCCCTCACTCCATCACTCTTGTCGTTGTACAAGTGTGTGGGTGTGGATAGTGTAAGCCGATATCGGTCAAAAAGTTTGCCCTTTATGTGTTTACCATTATCCCGACTTCTATGTTGTTGCCCCAGAGGCAACAAGTCGATATCTTTGGGGCACCTACATGTGTATGCTATATATATTTGTATATATGTACATATTTACTGCGGGTTTCGCTTGATTCTCCGGAAATCCACTGAATTGTTAATAAATATTTAATTGAGACTTTCGAAATATTGTCGGAATGCCCTTTGATTGAAGCTTACGCAATTCCCTTGGAATTAAATGTGGGCAATCAGAGCGGCCAGTCTAATTAGACCCCACCCCACTAACCAATTGCTTTGGCCCCACTGTAGAGGCATGCTCATTACGACTGAGTCAGCATCTAACGATTTGCATGCCCCTCCCAATCGCCACCCACCAACCCCCCTGTTGTCAATTAACTTTATCAGCGCTTATGGCCAGCAGTTGTTCTTGGCTCCCTCCTCCATATTAATTGAGCTCTGTGAACGGAATTTAAAGTGCTTCTGCCATTGATTCTTTGACCAATTCAAATTTAACCCCACCCCAAACAGCTGTGTAAACATATCCATTCTATTTCATTTCTATACATTAAAACCCCTACAGATACACAAAATCATCGGATTTGTGCCCACCATACTGCAGATCGTTATGCAAACGACGGTGGAACAGCCGGTGCGACAGGCCGGTGCTGTCTACCTCAAGAATCTGATCAACAGCAGCTGGTCGGACCACGAGGCCAAGCCTGGAGAGCCAATACCCTTCTCTATACACGAACAGGATCGGGCTATGATCCGTGGCGCTATTGTAGATGCTATTGTGCACGCCCCCGAGCTGATTAGGTGGGTAAATTCATTGAAAATCCTATCCAGGGAGCTAATTTCGTTTTGTACACAGGGTACAGTTGTCCGTCTGCGTCAATCACATCATTAAAAGCGATTTCCCCGGACGCTGGCCACAGGTGGTGGACAGCATCAGCATCTATCTGCAAAACCAGGATGTCAACGGCTGGAACGGAGCTTTGGTGACCATGTACCAACTGGTCAAGACCTACGAGTACAAGCGGCATGAGGAGAGGACGCCGCTAAACGAGGCAATGAACCTACTGCTGCCCATGATCTACCAGCTGATGGTTCGACTGCTGGCAGAGCAGTCCGAGCAATCTGTGCTGCTACAAAAGCAGGTTCTCAAGATCTACTATGCTCTCACGCAATACACCCTTCCACTGGACCTCATTACCAAGGAGATCTTCTCGCAGTGGATGGAGATCTGTCGTCAGGTGGCTGATCGCGCAGTGCCCGATAGTTCGCACCTGGACGATGACGAGCGAACGGAGTTCCCCTACTGGAAGACGAAGAAGTGGGCCCTGCACATTATGGTTCGCATGTTTGAGCGGTACGTTGATGGCATTTTCTATATTCATAGTCTAGATAACTAATATTGTATGTATAAATTTAGTTATGGCAGTCCCAGCAATGTGGTTAGTGAAAAATACCAAAAATTCGCAGAGTGGTATCTGCCCACGTTTAGCCAGGGCGTGCTGGAGGTGCTCCTCAAGATCCTCGACCAGTACCGAAACAGAGTCTACGTCTCACCACGCGTTCTCACGGATGTGCTCAACTATCTGAAGAATGCGTAAGTACTTTAGTATTAAATAAATTCTCCTGTGACATTCAAAAAATCACTTTCCAAAAGTCCTCCCGGTCTGAAAAGTTTTCAAGCTGATAAGGTGTAGTTTTTATAATTGCAATTAAGAAAGTCGATTTAAATCAGTTATGACCCGTTTTTTTTAATGTAACTTATTCCGTTTGCAGGGTAAGCCACGCCTACACCTGGAAGCTGATTAAGCCTCACATGGTGGCTGTCATCCAGGACGTGATCTTTCCCATCATGTCGTTTACTGACTCCGATCAGGAGCTATGGGAAAGCGATCCCTACGAGTACATTCGCCTTAAGTTCGGTAAGAGAACTTTTTAAATTACTTGAACTTCATTACTAACCGTTTCCAAATAGATATCTTCGAGGATTATGCCACACCTGTACCGGCAGCTCAATCTCTGCTGCATTCTATGTGCAAAAAGCGCAAGGGCATTTTGCCCAAGGCCATGGCTACAATTATGCAGATAATTACATCGCCGAATGCGGACAACAAACAGAAAGATGGTGCATTGCACATGATTGGAACGCTGGCGGACGTGCTGCTGAAGAAGGCTTCGTACCGCGACCAAGTGGAGTCCATGCTGACCACCTACGTCTTCCCAGAATTCCAAAATCCCGCGGGCCACATGAGGGCGCGCGCGTGCTGGGTGCTGCACTATTTCTGTGACGTCCAAATCAAGAATCCCCAAGTGCTAGCCGAGATAATGCGTCTGACCACAAACGCCTTGCTTACCGACAAGGAGCTGCCCGTCAAAGTGGAGGCAGCTATCGGTCTGCAGATGTTCCTATCGTCCCAGGACGAGGCGCCGCAATACGTGGAGGCACAGATCAAGGAGATCACGAAGGAGCTACTTACCATCATTCGGGAGACGGAGAACGAAGATCTAACAAACGTTATGCAAAAGATCGTGTGCACCTTTACCGAGCAATTGCTGCCCGTGGCCACCGAGATCTGCCAGCACCTGGCCACCACTTTCAGCAAGGTCCTAGAATCTGAGGAGGGATCCGACGAGAAGGCCATCACGGCCATGAGCCTGCTTAACACCATCGAAACTCTGCTCAGTGTGATGGAAGAGCATCCCGATGTCCTGCTCAACTTGCACCCGATCGTCATTAATGTTGTCGGACACATTTTCCAGCACAACATCACTGGTGAGTTGGGTGTGCCCTCAATCGTTGATATCGTTTTAAAAATATCTGGTCATTTCTTCAGACTTCTATGAGGAAACCTTCTCCCTGGTCTACGACCTGACAGCCAAGGCCATTTCCCCCGAAATGTGGCAGATGCTGGAGCTCATCTACCAGGTGTTCAAGAAGGACGGTATTGACTACTTCATCGACATTATGCCTGCTCTGCATAACTATGTGACAGTCGACACACCCGCTTTCCTCTCCAATCCCAACAGGCTGTTGGCCATTCTCGACATGTGCAAAACGGTAAGCTTCTATTTTTAATTATTAAATATGTCTGAACCTCGAATAACAAAATAAACCTATTTCATTTAGATGCTTACTGGCAGTCCTGGCGAGGATCCCGAGTGCCATGCCGCCAAACTGATGGAAGTGATTATCTTGCAGTGCAAGGGTCAAATCGACTCAGTGATACACATGTTCGTGGAGCTGGCTCTGTCCCGGTTAACTCGTGAGGTTCAATCCTCAGAGCTGCGCACTATGTGTCTGCAAGTGGTAATCGCGGCACTCTACTATAATCCTCAGTTGTTGCTGTCCATTCTGGACAAAATGTCCCAGCAAAACAACGACTCTATCAGCGCGCACTTTATCAAGCAGTGGCTTCACGACACGGACTGTTTCCTAGGGTAAGAATGGATATGCTTGTTGATGAGGTAGATAGTTTATTGTTACGTTTTCCAGCATCCACGATCGCAAACTTTGCGTCCTGGGTCTGTGCACCCTCATCTCGCTGGGCGAAGCCAAGCCCCAGGTTCTGAGCGAAGTGGCTGGAAAGATTGTGCCCGCACTTATTTTGCTTTTCGATGGACTAAAACGCGCCTACGAGTCTCGTGCTCAGGAGGAAGAGGAAGAAGAGGAGGAGGAGGACGGTGACGACTGTGAGGAGGCTCTGTCCAGTGACGAGGATGACATGGACGAAATGGCACCGGACTATCTGGATAAATTGGCCGAATTTGCCAAAACCAAGGGCAATGAGTCGGGCTTCGAAGTGAAAGCCGAAATCAAGGACGACGATGCTGACTCGGACGGTGATGCCGAAGAGTCTGTGGGTGATCTGAACGAGACTGGACTGGAGTCGTTTACAACGCCCATTGACGATGAGGAGAACGAAAGCGCCATCGATGAGTACTGGACGTTTAAGGAAGTTATTACTGGTAAGTTGTGCTGAATTTTGTACACCATTGATAAACTAATTAATAACCTATCTTCGCCATCAGCACTTTCTGCACAAGACCAAGCCTGGTATGCGCTGTTGACCTCCAACCTCACACCTGAGCAAGCCAAGGCGCTGCAAGAGGTGGTGGTGACGGCCGACCAACGCAAAGCCGCCAAGGAATCGAAGCTGATCGAGAAGCAAGGTGGCTTCGCCTTTCCGCAGACTGCCGTGCCCACGTCGTTTAAGTTCGGCTCTTAAGAAACTGAATTGACCAGATCACCAGACACTTGGTTCGATTTCTGACTTGATTGTTTCTCATATTCTTTCCAAAAATAACAAAAACATCAAACAAAATACATCTGGCATGCTGATGATGGCTTTAAAGGCATTCTCTTGGTTTTCGTACACTCCGTGTACCCATGTATGCTGCGACAATCGATCGATTAATAAGATTAAAAAATCGATCGGTCGAGCGGCGACGAGACCGCACTATATTTATTGTAGATTTATATTTTATTTCCTATTTTGTGGCCAGCGCGGCCAACTAAATTATGATAACTTAAGTCCATTGTAAATCTATGTATGTAAATGAAACGAAACGAAAAACAAACACGTCAGGACGAGAAGGTCTCATTAAATGAGATTGTGCCCACCAGCACGCCCCCGTAGAACTCCAAAAAAAGTTGGCATCTAGGTCAGAAAATGAGAATTCAACGCAGAGCATTTCACATACATTTTCTTTATACACACATACACGTATATTCTGTACTAAATGAAGCGATATTTTTGAAAAATAAAAAAAAAAAACATTTTTAACGTTTGAACTGGAGAAATCTTTTTCTTATTTGGGTACTTTTTTGTAAGGTATTTGAAGCGTTCAGAGAACGAATTTGATAAGTTTATCTAATATATATATTTATATTTAATAACGCTGTAAGATTTAGTTTCCGGAAGATTTGAGCATTTTAAATGTTGGCGGTAATGAAGTAGAGTTATCGATAAGAGCGTCCATCCTTTCGTTTCCCGAAGACGTTTTCTCACACTTAATTGCCGATCGATTAGCGATATCAGAACGCATTTTTTGTTTGGACAACAGGCCGCATTTGTTTACAACTGAATTTTATTTATAAAGTAGCAACTTACCTTACCATGAAAGTAGCTGTAGAAGGATGCGCACATGGCGAACTGGAACGAATATACGACACCATACAGGGCATCGAAAAGGATGGCGGCACCAAGATCGACTTGTTATTGTGCTGTGGCGATTTTCAGTCCACCCGGAATCTGGAGGATTTGCAGACGATGGCTGTACCAAAGAAGTACCTGGATATGTGCTCCTTTTACAAGTGAGTAGAGTGTCGGCAGCTTGTAGATCAGGAGGTAATCCATTTCTCTTTAAAGATACTACAGTGGCGAGCTGGTAGCACCAGTGCTGACCATATTTATTGGCGGCAACCACGAGGCCTCTAATTACCTGCAGGAGCTCCCATACGGTGGATGGGTGGCTCCAAATATCTACTACCTTGGTTATGCCGGCGTCGTCAATGTAAACGGAGTTCGGATAGCTGGAATAAGCGGAATCTTTAAGGGTCACGACTTTTTGCGCGGCCATCATGAATTTCCTCCATATACCGAGTCCACGTGTCGCAGTGTCTACCATGTGCGGCAGCTAGAAGTCTTCAGGCTGAAACAAATTTCCGGTCGAGTTGATATTTTCCTGTCCCACGACTGGCCCACCGGCATCTATGAATATGGAAACAAGGCGCAACTGCTCCGCAAGAAACCCTTTTTTGCGGCAGACATGGAGAGCGGGAAGCTAGGTAGCCAGCCACTGGAGGAGTTACTGAAAGCGGTCCAACCGGCCTACTGGTTTGCTGCCCATTTGCATTGCAAGTTTGCCGCTTTGGTGCCCCACAATCACAGCCAGAAGCTAGGAGATGCTGAATCTTCCTCTTCCAGCAGCAGTGAAGATGAAGACGAGGAGAAGGAAAAGAAAGCTGCTTCTGTACCTCCACCATCCAAATCTGTTCCCGTGACCAAGTTCCTGGCTCTCGACAAATGCCTGCCGCGTCGTGCATTCCTGCAAGTGGTAGAGGTACCCAGTGACCCTATCGAAGGCACTCCCCGCCTGGAATACGACGCAGAGTGGCTAGCCATCTTGCACAGTACAAATCACTTGATTTCTGTGAAGGAGAATTATTATTACCTGCCCGGCAAAAAGGCGGGAGAGATTACAGAGCGATCAAACTTTACGCCCACTGAAGAAGAACTAGAAGCAGTGACCGCAAAGTTTCAGAAACTTCAAGTCCCCGAGAACTTTGAGCGCACAGTGCCAGCTTTCGATCCCGCCGAGCAGTCTAATTATAAGCACATGTTTGTGGACCAACCCAAGGTTCAACTAAACCCCCAGAGCAATACGTTCTGTGCCACTCTGGGTATAGACGATCCGCTATGCTTAGTTTTGTTGGCGAATGGCCAAGATCTGCCTTCGGTGGGAGCTACCGAATGCAAGGATAGGGAAACAGAAAATTCTAAGCAGCAGGCGGTGGAAGAAGACGTTTCTGAACCGTTGGTTACACCAACTAAAAGGAAACTTAACTTATCCCTGCCAGCACCTACAACTGCAGCAGCTGATACCACCGATAAAAACGTGATAGACCTGCCCGAGGAGGAACCTGAAGAACCAATTAAAGCGACGGAAGCCCCTCATGTAGAGGAACCTGCATCAGTGCCCGCGAGTCCCAATGTGAAAAAACTGAAGCGACGCAATCAGAACATTTACCAAGCGCAAGAAGATTAAACCCTAACAAATTCCGTGAAAGCGGACCGATTTATACAAAAAAAAGGAGGCAATTTTATTTAAATAACACAGAAGATACTTGGCTGATACGAGCAGCCAACGGGTAATGATGGGCAAATAAATAGGAGGGTGTTAGCTGTTGGAAAGCGAGATAACGACTCACTGTGTCCCGCTGGCATTATCGGCATATACCTCGTCGGCGCACTGAAAAGCGGCCTGCATTACCGATTCGGGCGTGTCCACAACATCGCAATAGTATGTATCCGGTGATGGGATGCAGTGCAGCTGCACCTGGCTGCCATCTGCCTTGGCGCGATAGAAGCGGCACTGTCGCGGTCCATATGTTGGCATATCCGCATCATATGGCGGACTAAGAATGTCGAAGAAAGCGGCGACGCCGCTACCAATTTGGGCAATCTGATGGTAATTTCTCTTTCTAGGAGTCAATGTGGCACACGGACTAGCCGGCGTGACCAATATGGGTTCCTCGACATGCACCTTCACCACTGTTTGATGAAGGTCATAGGTGAGCGGCTCATCCGGGCCCAACTGGTGCGAAAAGCTGTCCACCATTAGCTGACCCCAGATGCAGCGTAGCAGACCGAACATCATGGGGTGATCGTGCAAGGGAATAGTGCTCGCACCGCGCACTATAAACAGGCTCATGGAGAAGCGATCATCCTCGAAGATATGCATGTAGCTGCACGGTGCCCGATGGCTTCCCCCGTTGCGAAAGAGCTCCTCGCGGAGGTGCAGATCCCGGTAGGTCAGCTCGTCCGTCAATTGACGCAGGTGCTGCAAATTCGCATTGAAGCTGGCGTGATTTGCCCGGTCGAACGTTTTGAATGCCTGTCGCAGTACATTGCTGAAGTGCGTCGTCATCTTTTTCGGCCAGGTGTACTGAACTCCGGTCTGATACAGTAAGAAACGAAACAGGCAAGAAACGACTGCGAGATAAACAAACAATCAGCTGATCCAGTGTTAGGAAACGTATAACGGACTACTTTGATTTTTTTTCTTTTATTTATTTATGAACATATTTAAAGAAATGCTTTTATTAATGCCTAATTAGGTCTAGTAGCCGCGCTCCTTGGACTGGGTGGCGTGCGTCAGAATCCACGACTTGTAGTCGCGCTTCTTCATCGACATCTGCTTGTGGCGTGGATGCGTGGGGCAGATGACATAACCGCGCTCCTGGCGCACCACGATGTAGCAGTCCTTGCAGCGTCGCTTCAGGCGGCCCTTGACCTTGAATCCCGCCACCTGCTGGACCAAAGTGGAGCCAGGTGTCAGCAGACCCGACGTCTGACAGATTCCAGTTGTGGCGGCCACAAGTTGCGAGCTTTGCATTGATACACTTGCAGGAGCAGCCCGCCGGGTGAGAAGGTGGAAACCACGCGCGGCACTGAGACCATTCCACAAGCGGGAGCCTTGTTGCAGTATTCTACTAGCCAGGGACATCTGAAATTGGCATTTTCATTGAGATTTACAATGAAAACTTGTAGAACAGCTCACCTCTTTCTGTTTTGGATTGAACTGGTCAGAAGCCGATTACAGGCACAATGACTTCCAGTGCTTCGCAACACTGGTTGGCGCTAAAAATGTATCGAATTAAAAATTTGACTAATTTAAATTGTTATTTTATATTTCTTTTACTTAATAAAATTACATTTTTCACACTTGATTTCTTAAAGACGTAAAAAAATATTTATTTTAACGAGTAAAACAAAACAAAATTTGAAAATTTTATGATCCACAAAAATGTGTTTTTATTTTAAATCAGAATGCAATGAGAGGAATCAAGAGCATATTTTAGTGCGCAGTTGAGAACTTATTCGAATAAAAACTTTTTTTTTTTGATTAATCGATACTGATGACTGCCACGGGGTTGGATGATGGGTCGTCCAGGCGGGAACGTTTGCACTTGGTTGGTCCCGCGGGTTCGTCGTCAGACGACTCCAAAATCTCGGTGATATCCTCATCCTCGATTACTTCACTTGGCTTGCGCTTGGATCCCGATTTTGGCGGACTCTGCACAGAGAGCTTGTCTGTGGCCACGACAACAACGTCTGCTTGGTCTTCGTCTTCCTCGATTACCAGACAGTCATCGTCATCTTCCTCAACCACTTCGGTGGGCCGGCTGCGCTTCGAAGTGGAAGGTCCATCGTCCTTTGAGTCTCCTTCCCCGTTGGCAGAACGCTTCTTAGCCGATTTCGGTTCATCCTCCTTGTCTTTCACGACCTCCGGCTGCTCATCCTTTGGCTTCAGCTGCGAGGCATCTGCTACGACTTCGAACAAGTTTTCATCGCGCTCCGCATCGAAGTGGGAAATAATAATACTCAACTCGTAGTTCTGGAAGAAGTCGTCGCACTTGAGAATCACACCATCCACAATGTTTAATTCGCTCAAGAGCTTGCCCTCGTTGGATTCGGTCTCGCCCTCCTCTGAGGAGATTAGAATGGAGCCATTGCTCTGCACAGTCACATCCGGATTCAACATGTTGAGCGTCTTAACCAGGACCTCGTCACGCAGCTCCTTTATACGCATGCGCTTCGTATCGATCTTGAGAGTAATGGCCGGATCGCTGGCGCATACATGGCAATTGGGATTGGGGCCTGGAAGAGAAGCGTCCGGCACAAGGAAGTAATTTCGCGCATTTGGTCTAAGTCGGGCATAGACGGCCTTGCACTGCTCCCACTTGGCCTCCAGGACTTTGAAAGCCCGCATCACGGAAATGCCAGCAGTAATCGCATTTGTGGTGGCAATAGCAGGAATAATGTTTCCCGCCATCGACTTAATCTCAAACCTTGACTTCCGCTCAATATCGAAAATGTGGGATCGCACGTTGGCGCAAGCCGCCACGAAATCCATGGCTGGCTGGTCGTCCTTGTCCCAAGCCAGAGTATCGTCGCCTTCGAGTTTCAGGAAGGCAGCGCTCAACTCTTTCAATGAATTGGCAAAGACCTGAGCGCACTCCTCGATGGACCACACCTTGTGGTGCTGCTTGGCCACATCCTTCTGATCGCCGGAGGATCCTTCGGGCAGCAGGGTATCCCACTGCACGGGCACGGGGGCCTTGCGGGTCTTCCACAAATTCGACATGCGCAACAAATAGGTAATGTCCTCGTTAAAGAACTTGTTGAACAGCTTGCCTGCATCGTAGTTGCAGTCCTTAGCCCATTGGCGAGTATTGATGCGCAGTATGTTCCCGTTGGCAGTATCCTCCTTGGCCTCCTTTTCCTCTTTTGACTCTTCGCCTTTTTCCTTCCCATCGTCTTTGGGCTCGCCATTTCCATCGGCGCCGTCCTTTTCTTTTGCATCGGGATCAGCAGCATCGGGAGAAATATCCTCATCTTCCAAGGACTCCCCAAATAGTTGACTGCCAATAAATCAATAGATACGATGCAATTTAGAGTAAATATTAGATATACTCACTTAAAGAGATGCTTGGCCCAGACAATGCAGTGAATCGGCTCGGAGGGCGTATTGCGTATGGTGCAGCCCGGGAAGCTTCGCTGTTTGTCTTTTGGAGTGCACTCGTAGCACTGGGTGAGTCCACGCTTGATCAGTTCCACCTGGCCATTGTAGCCGGCGGTGCCGCTCTCGATCAGCGGGACATCCGCATTGAGACACATGCGATTTACATGATTTCTGGCGGCCCTGTTGTCCAAGGCGCTGAGCACCAAGTCAAACTTCTTAAAGAAGTTGACACCATAATCAGTACTAAAAGGTATGTGTTGTTAGCAAGATGTAAAGGCAAAGCTAGCAAAACTTACGATGTTACACTGTCGTGGTAAGCGGTTATCTTAGCGTCCGGATTGAAGCTCAGTGCGCTTTCCTTGGCCACCCGTGCCTTAGATTTTCCAACGTGCTCGCGATGGAATAGGAACTGTCGGTTCAAGTTGCTCAGATCAATTGTGTCCAGATCGATCTGGGTAATGTTTATATATTAATAATATGAAATACTTTTTTCGAAATAACTTACAATTTCGATGTCTGTAAAGCCGCTAAGCACAAGGTTTTTGAGCACCTCGCAGCCGATTCCGCCGGCGCCCACGACCAGCACCTTGGACTTCTTTACCAGCTCCTGCAATGTGGCTGGGAAAACACCATTGATAGCTGCTGCCATTTTCTGAATGTACGTTTTCCTTTTTCTTATTTTTGGCAAGAAAATTGCAAAATTGCGATACGGAAAAGCCGAAAAAAGTGACGCCGCCGGTGCAGGTGTTGGAAAACATATAAAGGTACGGACAATCTCTACCAGGGATGGCGAATATGGGTGACTGTTACTTATCACTTAAATGAACTTTTCTAGTATTTATATATTTCTAATAATTTCTAGTATTATTAATATATTTTATTTTACATATTAAAATCGCCATGAACTGCGCAGAAAAAAGGAAAGTTTTTTTAAAAGACATCAAACTTTTTCTGTCCGAAAAGTCAACTTGTAAAACTCAACTCACAGCAAGTGAGCATACTTGCCAACACTTATGCTCCACCAGCCCACTTAGCGCAAGCTGGGCACACTACATGCTGGGCTAATCAGAAATAGAGAAAAGCATTTTAATTCGGACGAAGTGGACATACGGATCACGGAGCACGGATCACGGCAAACGCGGAGAGCGGAACACGGACGAGAACTGCTCAAGCGGAATCAATAGGAATCAATACATTGTGAACAGATCTGGAGAACATCGAATAATGGCCGAAGTGCGTCGCAGGAAGGGCGAGGATGAGCCACTGGAGGACACGGCCATCTCCGGATCCGACGCAGCCAATAAGCGCAACTCCGCCGCCGACTCCTCGGACCATGTAAGTAGCAATGACTTGTATGTGGAGCAGCCGAGCGGCAGCTGTTCCGTATACCAATTTGCATAATTCTTGGAGCATAGAAAAGCCAATGTGTGTATACCAACAAATGTGTGTGGCTATGTGTTTTTGTTATTCTCTGACGCACAAGCAGGTGGGAGAAAGAAGAGAGAGCTCTCTCCTGGAGAAAATCCAATAACAAACACAAAACACACCACCAGCCAGCCAGCCTGCCTGCCACCCAACCACCCACCTGCTGTGTTGCAATATAGCGCCATTACGACCAGCAAATCCAATTAGATGGACGACGCCAATTAGGGAAGCACTGGGCCAAGAACCCAGAGCCGGAACCATTACCATGACCAGACTTCCTCCTCCCTTTCTGGCGTGGGCTTTTTTTTTGTTTTTGCTGGGTGATAATGCCTCCTTATCAACCGAGCGATTTGGCAACAAACAAAACACGCCACCAAAAAAGCCCGCAATTTGTCTCCCCACTTGGTCCCCCTCTCTATTGTATGTGCCTGTGTATTGGATAAACGAGTGATTCTGATTATAGGTATATAGGCACATACATACACGTATCATGGACTTTGCTCGGCGTCGTCCAATAGAAAGTGTTTAAACCCTGCACTCCGGTCGTATCGAATCTGATAGGAAACCTATTTTGCAGTCCCAGCCAATGCAATCAATTATTGAATTTCCCCTTTCCCTTGCTCCTTCTCCTGCCAGGTGGACTCAGAGGAAGAGAAGATTCCCGAGGAGAAGTTTGTCGACGAACTGGCCAAGAATCTGCCGCAGGGAACCGATAAAACGCCCGAGATTTTGGACTCGGCCCTCAAGGATCTGCCGGATAGGTATGTGAACCGAATCCATATGCGTAGTTGGGAACTTTAAAGATCATGATGAATAGCTAAAGCTCGATATGGAAGTGATGATTCAAAAATATTTTATTGAAGTGCGAATTTTATAAATCCGACAGTATGAGTATGAGTGCGTTCCAAAAATAATCCATATCCACAGCTGTCTACAGTTGGCGAACAAATATTCAAAGTAAATATGTACAATTACAAACAATTATTTTTTGTGCATTCCACAGATGGAAGAATTGGGTGATTCGCGGAATCTTCACATGGATTATGATCTGCGGCTTCGCATTGATCATCTATGGTGGACCGCTGGCCTTGATGATCACGGTAGGTTTCATGGAATTCGCTTAAACGAGTCTTCAAATAATCATTGTCCTACTTTCTCTTTGCAGACGTTGTTGGTGCAGGTGAAGTGCTTCCAGGAGATCATCTCGATCGGCTACCAGGTTTACCGAATTCATGGCTTGCCCTGGTTCCGAAGCCTTTCCTGGTATTTCCTGCTCACTTCAAATTATTTCTTTTACGGAGAGAATCTGGTAGACTACTTTGGCGTTGTAATTAATCGGGTGGTCAGTAAATAATACAATAACCTGATTATATCTCCTAGTAAACATGCAATATCATTTACAGGAATATCTGAAGTTCCTGGTGACCTATCACCGGTTCCTTTCCTTCGCCCTGTACATCATCGGCTTCGTTTGGTTCGTGCTCTCACTGGTGAAGAAGTATTACATCAAACAATTTAGTCTGTTTGCCTGGACCCATGTATCCCTGCTGATTGTCGTCACCCAGAGTTACCTCATCATACAGAATATATTTGAGGGGCTCATTTGGTTCATCGTACCTGTTTCGATGATTGTGTGCAATGATGTCATGGCGTACGTGTTCGGTTTCTTCTTTGGGCGCACTCCCCTCATCAAGCTCAGCCCCAAGAAGACCTGGGAAGGCTTCATCGGGGGTGGCTTCGCCACCGTCCTCTTTGGCATTCTGTTCTCCTACGTGCTGTGCAACTACCAGTACTTTATCTGTCCCATACAGTACTCGGAGGAACTGGGACGCATGACAATGTCCTGTGTGCCAAGCTATTTGTTCACGCCCCAGGAATACAGTCTTAAATTGGTAAGTGATGATGCATTTCTATCTTGCGAAAATGTTATCGGTTGCCGATTTTTTGTGCTTTAAGCTACAGTGATAATTTTATTCATTTCCAGTTTGGCATTGGCAAGACTCTTAATCTTTACCCCTTTATCTGGCACTCGATCTCCCTGAGCCTGTTTAGTTCCATTATTGGACCATTTGGTGGCTTCTTTGCCTCTGGATTTAAGAGAGCTTTCAAAATTAAGGTAAGTACTCTTTTTGGAACACAGGTCTTTTCAATTTAACGCAACACGCCATCTCGTTTGCAGGACTTTGGTGACATGATACCCGGACATGGCGGCATTATGGATCGTTTCGATTGTCAGTTTCTTATGGCGACCTTCGTTAACGTTTATATATCCAGCTTTATCAGAACTCCATCGCCGGCTAAGCTGCTGACACAGATTTACAACCTTAAGCCAGATCAACAATACCAAATTTATCAGTCGCTTAAGGACAACTTGGGCGACATGTTAACCTAAACTTAATCGGTTACCAGTAAGATTCGGACAAGACGTTTGCTGAGTCGTACGTTCTATATGTAATGCAGAAATTTCTATATATATACATTGATATATATATGTAAGCAAACGGGCCTGCACTTTGAGCAGCCACATAAATTAAGTTAATTACGGGCATAATTTTTGTTATGTTTTTAGTCCTTAGTTAGATTTTGTTGCTACATTTTAGTTAAATTCCTAAGTTAGTTTTCATTTTCTTGCATTAAGTTATTGCGATTGTTTTATTTGGCAGAACTCTACACCGTGCAATCGTATTGTTAAGCGATTCCATTAATTTTAATGACCTCGTGACAAGGCGTCAAGGCAAGGTAATCAGAATAACTATGAATTTAATATCGACTATGTGTGTGTGCGTGTTGTTAGTGAATTTAATTACGATAACTATAGCTTAGAGATGAACAGGCAGGCAACGCCAGAATCTGGAGATTAGCATAATTAAAGCGCATTTTAGTTAAATACCTGAGGGACGAAATTATGAGATCAAGATACCAGGAAAACTCCTGTAATGCTGTAATTCTATATATTATAGTGCAATATGCAGACGTTAAACTATTGATTTTAACCATTTCAATATTTATTTCTTTACATTTATTCGGTCATACACTACGTCATGCATAGTGCATAATCCTCAACCCCTGAATCTTTCTCAAAAAGTACATAGATGATATATAATCGGTTACTTAGAAATCCTGTTATACTGTACGGCATTTAAGAACGAAAATGCAATTCGTCGGCGTTTTAAAGAACTAAATGTACAAAGATTTCCATATTAAATCTTACAGTCTCTATGTTAAATATATATAAAAATAACAAAGTCATTTGTTAAACAATATGGGAAGCTCTTCCCTTCCATGGCACTTGGGATATCTTAGCATCTACAAAGCAGTTTTAATCTCATTAACTGATTGGGGAGCGTGGTGTTCCTAAATCAAGTTGATAGAATTCACCATCATCTTTTTGATTAAGGAACGCTCTAGGTCGTTCACATTATCGCGGTCCAAATTGAAGTAAACTTTCCTCTTGCGAGCATCATCGAGAAGGTTACGCCACATTTCCACAGACTACAAAATTAAGAAGAGTTAATTAAAAACATGTTTGAAATCAATTAAATCTGGATACTGACTTTTAGATCTTCAAAATTGCCACATATGACTAGACAACGACGCGGTCTGGTCAGCGCCACATTGAGTCTCTGATAGTTCGTTAGAAAGCCACAGCCGCGTGTCCTGGCATTTGAAATTATGATCACATCCTTTTCCAATCCTTGATACGAGTCCACAGTCTGAGGAGTGATATTCATGTGACTTGGAATCACCTGGCTTAGCGCGTAACACTGGTTTTGGTATGGCGAAATTATGCCATAGCTAAATCGCTTGCTAGGCATATGTTTGTCCATTTCTGTCAGAAGTTTGGCCACAAAAGCAGCCTCCTCGTTATTGCTGATACTCTTGTTTTGGGCGCCATTGCTGTCTCGAGTGTACTTTAAATTAATAACGCAGTATGGAATGAACGGTGAGGCGAAACGAGCAGTAGACTCGGCGTTTATCAACTGATCCTCGTAGAAATACTTGTTGGGCCATCGACAGATCTCTGGATGCATGCGATACTGCATGCTCAGCTTAAATAGTTTCGTATGCGTTAACTGATAACTTCCCGGCTTATCAAGCTGTGTCTGCAGGCTTCGCTGAATCCGATCAAACATCGAATTAGAAAGGCCAAAGTCTATGGCCTTCTTCGACAGCACCACAGCTGGAAGTTGCTGCATGTCGCCAACCAAGACCATATGCGTCAATCCAAATCGCATTGGCAGTAGAGTCCAGGGCTCTGTGCACTGTGTGGCCTCGTCGACGATGCATATGTCAAAGAAATCTACATAGTTTGCCAGTTTCACACAGGAGGAAAGCGTTGTGCAGATGATGTTCGCCCTGGTCACACACATCTGCGAGATTTCAAACTCCTCGCGCTGCGTCAGCGGCGGACTCAGTTGGTTACTTATCAGCTGCAATTTTTTTTCTTTTTGGTGCAACTGTTGCAAGAGATACGTGGACGTGAGATTCGTTTTCTCCTTCAGTTGCTGAATCTCACCCTTAAGATCAATATGCTGCTTTTTTAGAATTTCCGCATTCTCTTTGCTGACGCGCTTCAACTTCTGCTCTTTGGCCCTGCTGAAATGCGCCTCCAACGAAAAAGGACGAGAGTATGGACTCATCTTCTCGTGCATTCCAAAACGCAGTAGGTGGAATTGGTCGTGGTTCATCACACGCAAAACTGAACCTAGCAGCCCAACAATATGATCTACTGCTGTATTCGAGTGTGCGCAAATCAATATTTTGCGGTCCAGCGTTTTGGCAGCATTGCCGTACATAGTCTGCAGACATAGCTCCGAAATAACCTTCGACTTTCCGGTCCCGGGGGGACCCTGGATCAGAGTGAGACTCGGCTGAATGTCGTCAATAATTCGTTGATATGTCTGCAGGACAATGCTCTCCTGGTGTTCGTTTAACTTGTGGCAGCCCTTGAACGTAAACGGCTGCTTAGGCAGTGAAACCTCATTGACTGCTTGCGTAGGCTTCAAGATGCGGCGGCAGAGCGGGGAGCTACGGAGCTGGTGGACGGCACTCAAAGCCCCAAGCTCAACCCTTAAGCTGTCCACTACTGGCCGTGCAGTCAACTGCCTAATGTTTTTGAGCTTCTCCTCGGATATATCTTCTTTCAGGATCTCAAATGTTAAGTCGAATACGTTGCCTAAAGGAAAGGTCAGCAAAGCATTTAATTTGATGGATGTCTACAATTATCTAAACATATGCTGATGACTTACCTGAGACACACTTAAGCTCCACCAGATTGGCAAAGGTCTCGTTTAGCATGCCACAACAGTAAAGGGTATAAAGGACGAATTTTCCGAATGGTTTGCTATTGACTGAAAAAAAGTCCGAAAATTAGCAAGTGTAGTAAAAAGTATTGAATATGCTTACCTCTGGTAACCAAACGGTAGCAACCATCCTGCATATCAACGTTTATTAAGCCGACCGAAAAAGTGTTCTTATTGTTAATTTTATAGTCTCTTTCGATGGTGGAAAGCAGCTCCAGCTTCATTAAGGGCACAAATATCCTGCGAAAATGTATTTAGGGTTAAATAGTGTAGAGACTAGAAGACTATCAACAACAAAAACTCACTCTCTATAGTTTTTAAAGCTATCGAATTCTTGTGGAATGGGCACTAGGACATCTTGTTCAGAAGCCGCATTTACGCTGCCATGCTTTAGCCATTGGTTAGCCCACTTTAGGATACTCCGAGAGTGCTGGCGTATGTCGTTCACTGGTTTATTTTCCCTTCGAATCCATTCGCGGCGTTCGCGGTAGGAGCTGAGGCGGAGCTTTATGCACTCCTTGCGTCCCTGAACCTTAGAACTAGCTCCCTTGACCCTTTCGATGCAGTGTACCTTCACATCATCGTTGAAATGGACCTTACGGAGTTTCTTTTGTAGCTTCTTTGATTCTTCGGCTTTTTGATGGTAAAGCTCCATTTCGGCAAAGGTAACTTTGTTGCAAGTGCGCTGATTCCTCGCCAGCTCTGCTTCTTTCCGCTCCACTGGACGAGAGCACTGTGGCTGCGGATGAAGAATAGCTTCATCAGCTGCTTGGAGCTGCTGTGAGAATGTTTTGATAGTGGGTGGTTGTTTGGGATCTGGTTTCTTTGCCGGTGGCTTAGCGTTATCCGTCTTTGCCAGTTTTGGGGCTGGGCCATCCACTCCTTTTGTTAAAAATGCGCCACGGTTGGAGTTTTGAACGGTGGGAACATTTGTAGGTTTCTTTCTCTTAATGGTTGTTGAGCTATGAGTATTTTCCTTTGGTTTTTCAGACAGCTTCTTGAGGGCTTCGCGGCGGCACTCTTTTAGCTTTTCGTCTTCTTTTTTCTTATCTTTGGGTTTCTGCTTCCATTTAGCGTTCATTTCGGCTTGATAGTCAATGAAACGCTGGCGATCCAGCACCCTATCTTTAACTTTCACCTCCGCCGAGACCCCTCGTAGCTTACCGCGATTTTTTGGTAAGGATGGAGCCTCAATCACAGCGGGGCCGCGTGTCTGTCTCACATCAACAAAGTTTAGAACGTTGTCGGTAGTGTCGCCCTTGATCACCTTTTTGGCAGGATCTGCGGCTTCCGAGATCACCGGTCGATCCATATAACACGATTTGGATCGGTTGAGCAGTCGCGCACTCCTTTTAAGAGGACTTTTAGTTGGAATATTGATTTCTTCGTTGGTCTGTCCTGCTGGTGAAATCTTTTTATTTTCTTCAGCCTCAGCTGTTAAGGATCTTATTTCATCCCGGCTGTGTATTGTCTTTCGTCTGCCGCGAGTCTGCTTTGCTTTTTTTCCAGCATCTTTGGTTTTAGATGTAGTAGGTGTCTTTAACATTGCCGGAGCCTCCAGGGTTACTATCAGTTCTTCGAGACTATTATCAACGCTTTCATATTTCTCCTTAAGAGGCACTTTATTTTTGGTTTTGGGTTCATCCAATTCCACAGGCCTATCCACATAACAGGATTTTGAACGGTTTCGCAGCTTTTTTTTAGGAGGTTCCATTTTAGTTTTAGGAGCATCTTTGATTTCTTTTGAAGTGGTAGCTAACTCATCCCGAGAAGTGGCCGAGTGGACGTTTCGCTTGCGGGATTTGTTAGTCTCAATTTTTTGCGGGCAGACATTAGCTATTTCATTTCGGATTGCAACTGTTTGCTGGCACTGACGGACTGAGCAACTTTTTGTATCTGCAATATTTTTCATGTCATCTACTGATGTCGGGCTCTTTAAGCAGGACTTAAGCTTAGCTCTTTCTCTCTTTTCGACATCAGCAGTGGAACTGACTTTGCCTGCAGCATTGTCTTTTTTGGATGGGACGGATAATTTACGAACAGCTGGAGGATCCGGAGTCGTGCTGTCGGCTGTTTCAAAGATAAAACAATGCAAATATTGTTACTAGTCATATTAATAATGGCTAATTTATTTGTATACTTACCCTGCCGCACAACATGGTCGTGTAGAGATTTCGATTTGGAACGGCATCCCTTTTGTTTTGTTTGATCTTCGTCTGCAGAGTCGTCGTCACTGGAGGATAAGATGCGCAGCGTCCTTTTTGTTTTTTTCGCTCCATTGTCTAGGTCTGAGTCTGAATCTTCCTGTTCATTCTCTACCGGATAGGTCTGCGACATTTCCATGACGTCTGGTACCACCTTTTGGCTCAGCAGCTTTGACCAATCCGCCACCTTATCGTACAGCTCCTCGTCATCGGAATCGCTGATGTAGACGATGTCGTCGTAAGCTTGGTTCGATGGAGAACCTTCAGCCAAATTCCCCATGCCATTGGTCAGCAAGAAGTCTTCTTCGCCATCACTTACGTGCATTTCGGCTTTCATTTCCCTGATCACTGCCTGAGACATGGCGAAACTCTCGTCGTATTCTTCCTCGTCGTCTATTTCCTGCTCTGCCAAAGGCTCTTCGTTTTCCTGCGCCTCCGAAATGCTCCTCTTATCCGGATCCGTGTCTAGTTCTATACAGTCGCCGTCGTGTATTTTTTTGCGGGCTATTTCATTGCTCGCGGTCTTGTTGGTTAACTTGTTGTACAGATATGGATTTAGTTCCAATACAGAATTCAGAATAGCGTCACTTGGTTCACCAAATATGTTTTGTATCTCTTCTGAGGTATGCTTTACAATCTCCTGCTTAACTTCAGTTAGTTTTGGTAGATGCAAATTAGAACTCGAAGGTAGTACCTCCTTCTCCTGGCCGGGATCCTGTTTGCCGCCAAAGTTTGGTATTTGCTGCTTAAGGTTGAACTCGGTGGGCTGATTGACAGTGGGGGATCGCACGGCGGGCAGTGGTGTTGTATCGTCTTCGTCCGACGAGAGAACGATTTC
Organism: Drosophila simulans; assembly: GCF_016746395.2. Lineage (NCBI taxonomy): Eukaryota > Metazoa > Arthropoda > Insecta > Diptera > Drosophilidae > Drosophila > Drosophila simulans. The sequence goes on from NC_052522.2 coordinate 7,998,645, forward strand.
CTCGACTGCCGGCTCCTTCTTCTTTAGGATGAATACAGCATGTATGCCAGTAATTTCATTTAGGTTGACTCCCGTGACTCCTAGGCTGATTGTGGAGCCCTCAGCTACTGCCAGACGGTTGATCTTGTCGCCCAACTTGCCTCCATTGATGAAGAGCCCATTCAGGGGGTTCTGTGGTAAAAGCATAAAGGATTACAGGCATCTACTTATTAGGTGAGCTGTGATAACCTACCAGAGACTGGACCTCTACGCCCTTTTCGCTTACGATGATATTGGCGTGCTCCCGGGACACAAATTGGTACTGTCCACCCAAGATTATCCTGCAACGCGAGTGGCGACCAACCGAATTAGTGCCGTTGTGCAGGATGAGGCGTGCGCCAGTGGTCACATGTTCTAGATACCACACGCCGCTCATCCTGAACAACCGTTCCGTTACACTCCGTACTCAACTAAAGGAAATTGTGAAAACTGCTGACTTTGAGTGAAAAAGAACATTGAATGTGCGCGAACGCTCATACACTTACAATAACAACAATAATCTAGGAAGTGGTTGTGAAATACTGCATTGATTGTTGCATTTCCCACAGAGCGAAATTTCCGTAATAAGACATTAACACTTTAAAAACGTAAGTATTTCATTTTAGTTTTTAAACAGCAAAGGTGTTTTGGTATTCAAAAAACGTATTAATTACTCGCAACAAGACGCACTTCTTTGGTCAGCGGTAAACAAGAAATGGCAGTGCTGTAAAGCGAATTAGGGGAGTGCAACGGTAAAGACCATTTAAGCCGGTCGTATTTATTTTGTTAGCGTAGCTCGTAAACTTTTGCTAGGCTTGCATATATAATTGGGAACACGAAAACAATAAATTTGTAAACCGAGAATGTTATATTTATAAATAAAACAAACGATCGTTGGGGGATACGACTTTAACAACACTTAAGTTGAGACACGACCCCGGTTGTAGACTTGGCTTAGCCCTGGCCTGAGTTTTATTTCATTTTCACGCGACGTTCACACTATTTCGCGCCAAATGGCAAATAAGTATAATTTGTGTAAAAAAAGAAATTTGGATTTAAGCGAGGAATCAACAAGCGGAAGCCATGCGAAGCGTCAGTGCACCGAAAACCTCTTTTGGCCGGAGGGCGAAGACGACGACAGCTTCTTTTCCAATGCGCATCTGGAGGATTTGTTGGACGGAGGAGGAAAGGACGAGCTCTTTGGCACGCAAGCAAACACAAGTACCAAAAAGATGACGCAAAGTGGGTCGGATGATGAACTGGGTCTCTTTGCGGACACATCCTTTCAAAGTGCACAGACTGTTCTACCCAACAGTGCCTCTAAACCGGATGAAACCAGTGCACCAACTGATAACCACCAAATCGACCTGGCGGACGAGGAAAACGCCAACGAGCTGTTTAAGAAAATCAACCTGTACGATCTGAGTATTGCCGAAATGGAGGATATATTCCATGGCGCCGATGATTTTAGTGAGCCCATGGTTCAAAACACACAACTCTTCTTGGACGCAATGACCTTTAAGAAGCCCAAGACACCAGAGAAGCTACTGGCTGACCCTAAAGACGACTCCATGTCTTTCATTTCAAAGTCTGTGATAGAGGGCCTAGTGCAGGGCACGCAGTATGTGACCTGCGAGGAGCTGAAGAACCAATCCCTCCTAGATCCAGTCAATTGGGAGACGCAGGCTTTTGCGGACTTCGAGAAGAATAACCAAGTTATAGACAAGTTTCCCAGCAAGGGTGAATTCTATGGCCTGCCGGATAAGGTCAAAAAGATGATTCTGGAACACAAAGGCATCAAAAGTCTTTATGGTATGTCTGCCAATTGAAAACCAATATAAGTTTACTTTACGATCCCTTTAATTCCGCAGAATGGCAGAACGAGTGCCTGAATCTACCTGCAATCAGGCAGCGCAAAAATCTGATCTACGCTCTGCCCACAAGCGGTGGAAAAACCCTAGTGGCCGAAATACTTATGCTGCGTGAATTACTTTGCTGCGAACGCAATGTGCTGTTCATCCTGCCATATGTGTCGATTGTCCAGGAGAAGGTGAGCGCCATGTCTCCATTTGCAATCGACCTGGACTTCATTGTGGAGGAGTACACGGCAGGCAAGGGCAAGTGTCCGCCTCAACCGCGTCGCAAAAGACGTAGTCTCTTCATTGCCTCCATCGAAAAGGGAGCTGTTCTAATGGACAGCCTGATAGACGTACAGCGTCCTCATGAGATAGGTCTGGTGGTGGTGGATGAACTGCATTTAATAGGCGAAAAGGGGAGAGGGGCCACCTTGGAAGCTTTCCTTACCAAAGTGATGTTTCTAAATGGTAAGTAGATATTTAGTGGTACTTTTTGTACAGATTAATGGAATTTTTGCTTTCTAGCCAATATTCAAATTGTTGGCATGAGTGCCACAATAGGAAACCTCAGCGAAATATCCTCTTTTTTGAATGCTGATGTATACACAAGGGGCTTTCGCCCTGTTGAGCTAAAGGAGTACATTAAATGTGGCCCCGATTTGTTGGAAATTAATTCGGCTGGTCAAACGCTGGAGGAGATATTCGTCCCCAGTCGCAGTGTTGAGTACAATGTAAGGAATACTCGAATTAGACGTTTGGAAAATGTTGCCGAAAGTATTCGATTTTGATCTAATTTCTATTTGCAGTACAGTGAAGCCGTCAAACGCGCCGATCCCGACCATCTGGCTGGTTTGATAAGCGAATGTGCTCCGGAACACTGCTGCCTGGTTTTCTGTCCTAGTCGCAAGAACTGTGAGAACGTGGCGCTACTTCTTAGTCGCATTGTGCCAAAGCATAAATTTTTCGAGCATCGCCGTAGCGAGAAGCTGGATCTAATGGATGCTCTGGACAAGATGTGCGGCATTCTCAGCCCGGTGTTGGCGAAAACCCTACCCTACGGGATAGCCTATCATCATTCGGGCTTGACAACCGATGAGAGGAAGTACATTGAGACTGCCTATAGATTTGGAGTCGTCACAGTCATTTGCTGCACCTCCACTTTGGCTGCAGGGGTCAACCTACCAGCCAAGCGGGTAATCATACGTGCTCCTTATGTGGGCCAGGAATTTCTGACTTTGTGCAAGTATAAGCAAATGGTGGGACGAGCAGGTCGCGCCGGATTGGGTGAAGCTGGCGAGAGTATCCTGATAGCGCAGAGCAAAGACAATCTGCTGGTCGGACAAATGCTATTCTCGCCCATGGATAAGGCTTTAAGTTCCTTGGATCAAAATGAGGCAGTTGGACTGCAAGTAAGTTTTTAACAAGCGAAATTAAGGTGAAAAGCATGATTAGGCATTTTTTGACGCGACCTTGATGAAAAAGAAAATATTAATTTTGTTAAAACACAGTTTTTTCATTTTATCGTCCGTTTAAACGTATAAATTTCGCGATATTCTCTTGTTTTATTTACTATTCTTTTTTACTTACTTATATCGATGGATCTTTTCTTGAATTTCAATTATTTTTTGAAAATCGCTGATTTTTAGTTTCCTTGCTGTCACTTGTTTTCTAGGCGAAATCTGTTTGAAGACTGAATAAGGGAAATGAAAAGTGTTACCTTTACATTTTCCGACCAAAGTGACCGCTCCCTAACTACCAAATTATGCCACATCCTACATTATTGCAAAATGTGCTTTTAATTGAGATGATCCCTTTTATATATGTAGATTTGAAATTTTTCTTCAAGTTGGCACTAATGGGACAAACGGTAGTTCTATCTTTTAAGCTTAATTTTCTATTCTATTTTAATATGCTTTTATTGGAATAATCATAATTACGATATGCTTAAAAGCAATTTAAATTGTTTTTCCTAGTCGCTAATTCTAAGCGTGGTTGGCTTGAATTTAGCAGAATGTCGTCGAGACTTGAATCGGCTGGTTAACAGCACGCTGTTGTCTGTGCAGGCCAAATCCCTGGAGGTGGCCGTGGACGAGATCGTCCTTCGTATTCTCCGAGAGATGTTCAAAAATAAAGTGCTGCAGCTTGCCGAACCGCAAGCCAAATCTAAGATTAATTCCTCGGATATTATAACATCGCAGGATGTTAGTCAGGCCAATAGGCCCGCTGGCGATCGACGTTTGCTCATTGGACAGTCGACGACATTTAAGCTGACCAATATTGGAAGAGCTGCCTTCAAGGCGGGCATTGACTACAAGCGTGCAAATGCCATTCACAAGGAGCTAAAGCAGGCCCAGCAGCAGCTCATTCTGACCAACTACTTGCACCTACTGTACCTTGTCGTGTGCTTTAACACGAACGAAAGAGGAGACGAGTTGTTTCCGGCAGATGCCAGCATTTTGTTTGGAGTTTACACCTCGCTGCCACTGGACTCGCAGGCAATGTTCAAACAACTTGGATTTACAGAGGCACATGCAGCTAGGCTTTTTAAGACGCAGTCGGTTCAGGGTCCATTGTCCCTGCAGCTGAATCGAATGTACAAGGTGCTTATTCTGGCGGATATACTGAATCTCCTGCCGATTCCCTCTGTGGCCAGCAAGTACAACGTGGAGCGGGGAACTCTGCAGCATCTGATCAGCCAATCCACAGCAGCCGCGAGTGCCATTGTTCGCCTGTGCGAGGAACTGGAGGAGTTCTGGTGCTATAAACCATTGTTTGAGCGGATCCTGCACAAAATGGATCGATGCGGCACATTCGAGCTGGAGCCGCTAATGGAACTGCCAGCGGTTAAGATTGTGAGTGCCAAAATAATCTGGTCCCTAACAGAAAACTAGATATGACTATTCCAAATTGCTTTACTCTTCCAGAATCGCGCCAGGCAGCTGTACGCTGCAGGTTTTCAAACCATTGGGGATATAGCCAGAGTGCGGCCGTCGCAGTTAGTCCAATGCCTAGAGCACATGCCTCTTAGAGTGGCCACGGAAATCGTCTCGGCAGCAAAGGTATACGTTGTTTTTTTGATTCTGTGAACCATTTGATAAGCTAATACGGAATTCTTTCTAGATCATTTTAATGAAAAAGCTCGACCATTTGGAAGAGGAAACGGAGAACCTGAAGGACTGTTTAAAAACGTCTGATAAAAATTAGCAGGACAACACAAGTAAAAAGAGCAGCTTAAGTGGGTTTTTAATTTATTTCAGTTTTTGTTTTGATTGTTATGCACTCCGACTTAAGTCTTGCATCTGGGTTCTCTACAACGAACACGATCTCCGACGAAGCTTAAATATTATACACAATTTGTATGCAAATTGCAGTTTTAAATTAAAACATTAGGTATTTTTCATTCTATATGTAAATAAGGGACATCAATGCATATTTTCCTTATTGTTCTGTACTGCTGGATATTTTATCAAGTAGGAGGGAGTTATTTTTATAAACTACTAGATACGAGCTAGCAGACAAATTCGCAAGCTGCTACTATCACGACATTTGAGTATTATACAACGTATATATAAGTAGGGGGGGTTCCGGACATATATAGCTCATACAGCAAAAATAGCATAATCGATCGAAGGTGAATTTGGAAAAAGCTTTCTGCAGAATGTACCCAAAAAATTCTCTGATAAATGATTGCTGTAGGTTGTCATCGGTTATGTTGTTTTTCGGCGGCTATTGCTTCATATGTCCCGAACCATTTCGAATTACGAGTACGTTTTGTGCGGCTAAACGACTAAGGTAGAGACAGATTTGTTTAAGAAGTTGGAGCCGTGCACCAAATGGGAACTCTCCTTGTGTTGGGGAAACTTATTTACAGCTGAAGAAACTGAAATCGAAAGATATGACACAATTTTACTACATATGCTATGCTATGTCATCAAACTAAAAACGCACCTTATTACAAGCGAACTTTTCAGTAGGCAAAGTCGTCGTAGAAATGCTGGGCAATCCGTCCGCCCAGCGGCTGGTGGCTCCGGCTCACTCCCGACCCGGAGACGGCTCCTCCGCTGGAAGGTCCGCCGGCTGCTCCTCCGGCAGCAGCGTATTCGAGTCGATGTGGACGCGCGGTTTGCGCCGGGACAATAGCCCGCCTGCGTATATCTGTCGACGAGAAATAGGAATCACTATGATAGCTCGCTGCTTGCGATGCGGATGCAGGTGCGGATGCTGAAGCGGATGTTGGTGATTGATACGCTGGCTGATAGGCAAATGGATTATAGGCGGTAGCATATTGCCGCTGCGATTGCTGCTGCTGCTGCTGGTATGGAAGCTGATGCGAATGAGGATGCGGATGCTGGGGCGAGAGCGGTTTCAGCGTGGGATCAAGCGCATCGTTCAATGTCACATCGTAGTCGTTCTCGTAGAGCTCGTCGAGATTCAGTTTTGGTCGCTGCGGTTCCACACGCTTAGGCGTGGCGGGCAGAGCACTGCGAGGCGGGAGAGTCGTTCTGGGTGGACTGGGCGATGGAGGAGCGTCCTCCCCGTCATCTTCACCGCTATCAGGATTACCCCTCAACAGAGGAGCCCCATGCTCGAGCAGACGCACTCCCGAAATGGTGGAACCCATGTCGATGGGCGTGCTATCGGTGGTTGGTAGTGGTTTTAAGGCCACACCCACCGGCTGAAGGCCACGGGGCAGATATGGACTGCCGCCCCTGGAGGGCAGGAAAGGTCTCTTGACCACACGTACCGATGAAGGGCGCTGGGAAAAACCAGCGCCACCGTTTCGCCCGCTCAATGAATTTGCTCGCGATCTGGGTGCAGGTGCTTCCTCCTCGACGGCTTCCACTGGATGCTCCAGCTCCTCTTCCTCCTCTACGATTGGTTTGCGTGGACGTGGTGGCGCTGTGGGCTTCCGGGTAGTTGTCTTGGCTCTCAGTCTCTGGTTTCTCAAGGGAGCTGCTGTGGAAACGGGCGCTGGGCTCTCCTCGTACTCCTCATCCTCGAAGTCCACATCTGCTGCTGGGACACGGGACCTGGGAGCCAAGGGACGCTTGCGCTTCCGCAGAGGTTCTGGCTCCGCCGGCTCATCATACTCCTCATCGACGGGCTTTTTGTCTGTTACTGGTTTTCGCAAAGTGGTTCTGGTGGGCTTTTGCTCAGCTCGAGATGCTGGCGTACGTCTGCGGGGAGTGCTTCTAACTGGAGGCTGTTCGTAGTCCTCCTCCACCTGCTCTTCAGGATAGTCCTCCTCCTCTTGGGCACTATTGGATGGTGCCTGTGTGGTGGCCGTGATCTTTTGCACTGGATAGGAGAACTTCTTCTTCTCATTTATGGGAACAGGTCGCGCAATCCTTGGTGGAGCTCGTGGACGAGCATAAACGGAAGCGGCTGCCGCCTTCGGAGTAATAAATTCTGTCAATGGCTTCGGAGTAGTCTTCACCTTTTGGGGCGTTTGCTCCTCAGCGGCCTCCACCTGATCTGCACCGTTATAGGGTTTTTCATATTCATCCAGGTCGTCCAGAGCAGATGATGGAGTTGTCCTATCCTTTTCACTACGTCTCCTTCCCAACGGACGATCTTCGTTGAAGCTGCGCCGTTCCTCCACTCGACCTGGTTTCCTGGGAGATATCTTTCGACCCGCCGTTCCTGCAGTGGGTTTTCCTCTTGGTCTTTTACTTGGCCGCTCGTCATAGTCCTCCTCCAGTGCCTCCTCCTCATCGCGGTAACGATTCCTATTGCGCCTGATGGGTTTCTTTGCCTCCGCCCGCTTGTCATCGTACTCATCATCGTACTCCGGCTCCACTTGGGGCTTCCTTTGACGTGGTCTTGGCTTGGGCCGTCGCACGGGACGCTCCTCGTAGTAATCATCCTCGTACTGATCCTGATCCTCGTAGTAGTAGTCATCGATGGGTCTGCGATTGTAGGGTCGTCTCAGCGGACGCTGTGGTCTCTGAGGGCGACGACGAGGTGCAGGAGGCTGAGTGGGTGGCGCTGGCGTAGTTGTGGTACTTGTCGACGTGGTAGTGGTGGCCATATAGAGTTCATCGTTTCTGCAGAAAGATGGAAATGGTTAGCATTGAATATAACTATTACTATTCAAATTATTCATATAAGCTTGAAAGAGATTCCCATTTCAGATTACTTGAAATTAATTTAGTCATTATTTACAATAATCTAACACTATATTTGTTTATATTCATTTATTTTTATTATGAACAATGTGTCTTCACTCCAAATTGAGATAATTAAGATATTATCGTATTCAGATGTTCAAAGCAGCAAAAGTGTTTATAGTTTTGACTGGTTAAGGGGTATTCCCCTGCGGAGGTCTCACCTGTTCCAGTACTTCTGGGATCCCTCGCAGTCCACATCGGATGCAAAGTGGCAGATGAAGGTGCGCTGGTCGAAGGCCGTGAAGTTGGCGCACAGAAAGTCGTGTCTTATGCCATAGACGCAGTGGTGATAGATCTGCAACGAGTCCAACTCTGGTTAATCACATTTGGCCATAACTAATTCGCTCTGTTAGCCATCGTTTAGCGCTTCTTCTTGCCCGCTTTTGAGGTCAAGATCGAGGCGCAAACAAGTTTTAGTTTTTGGCGTCACGTCGCCAGTTGAAAAAGAGAAATTGCTGGCCAGGCACAGAGGGATTGGGTTGGGTTGGGTTGCGCTTGGCTTGTGCTCGGTTTGTCTAGGCATGATGACCAATTATGTTACGTCGTTGTTGCCCAGACAAGGTCATGCCGGCAAGCTCACCTGACACTTGTACTCGATGGAGGCATAGAAGCCGTCGTGCAGCCCCTCGCACTTGAAGTGAATCTCGTCCATGGGCGGCACAGTGGACAGAAAGGGATAAGTCGACAGGTTGTAGCTGTGCAGAAAGATAGAAAGGATACTCTAAGTACGTTGATGGTTGATTTGTATCTACAAAATACCTAAGCTAAGACAATCTCATAGTAATAAAAGGTTTAAATACAGCAGATTTTCCCTTTCTAAATATTTTTTAATAATTATTTGACTGAAAGAGGCTCTTAAACAACCATCATTAACTTGTATTATAGTAAAAGTTGTAGATATTTGCCTGATCAACCTCAGTATTTACAAAATATGCATATGCTCAAATATCATACCCTCTCAGTTCCCTGGGCAAATTGGGATCCCAGATGTAGTCGATCTGCGGGATGCCAGTCAGCTTGGAGTTCTTCGACAGAGTGCCATTGTCCGACTGAAAAATATCAGGTTAAAAGTCAGTGGCTGAGGCAATTCCTTTCCAGAAACCAAGCTTGTCACCTTGCTATTATCGCCACCATCAGCGGTGGGCACTGGCTGCTCCTCCTCCACTTCCTCCTCCTCGACGGCCGGCGCTTCCGTCGTGGTGCTGGTGGTGCTGGTGGTGCTGCTCGTTGAGGCGGGTGTCTTGGCAATGGACACCTTCTTGAAGGGCAGGGCGGCATCTGTGGAGGCCAACAGGCTCAGCAGCAGCAGCACTGCATCGAAAGGGAAACGAAATTGAAATTAATTAATACTTCACAGTTGGCCCAAATTGCATAACACATCAAGGATTGGTATTATGTCATGGTCCGGTTCGAACCACAAGATTAAGTGGTTTTTTGCGTTGAGTCGAGTGTCCTTCGATCCGATCCGATCGAAATCGATTTAACTCACCTGTTGCTGTCATTAACAGCCAGCCTTTGGCTTTTTCCATCTTGAAGACTTCAGTTCTCTGCTTGTTTGGTAACTGAAATGAAAAATGTACATAATATTATGTATATTTCTGAGTTTCGGACACACCCACACAACTCGGCGTAAGATTTATGTTCTCTCGAAGTCGTTGAACGCTTCTAAAGCTAACAGAAAATAAAAGAAATCACGACATTCTTCTACTTGTATGGTTTCAAATTGAGTTGTAAGCTCGAGAGTTCTGGATTTAATATAATCTTGACATTCAAATCACGTCCCATGATTAACGCTACTTTCAAAACTTTGTCATTCAAGTCGGGAAGAGTCGATTCTATATTGAGAAGGGAACCACCTCATGCAGAAATGCATTCCATCCCGAATTGGTTGTAGAAAGTGTTCTTGGCTGAACTTTTGTATTTGGTTAGCTTTTCGATTTTGTTTTCCAACAGTTTTGGTTCGAGAAAAGTAGTGAAATTTCACGAGAGAGTGGCAAGAATTTTAAAATCTTTTGAAGAAAAATTTAGATACAATTGAAAATATAAGTTTTAGCCGAGGCATATGTGCATTTGAGGTATCTAAAGCTTTTACTAATATTATTTGATGCTAGTTAAGCAATGGATAGAATTTAATGTATGCCAAATATCTCCTTGTTTTATCTATATTTATTTATTGGTATTTCATGAATAATAGTTTATAATGAAATGGTATTGCAAAACTCATGATTCACCGTCTAAGTGCGGCTCCTTTTCTCCACAAAACGACCAATTAAATAATGCCTCAACTGCAAATTTTGCGCACACACTTATTGTGCGCACTGTGATCAGCTTCACTTTCCGATTTCCGACTCGGGTGTCGAATAATTGCATAATTAGGTTTGGTCGCCTTCAATGTCACTTCGTTGGGTTTTGGCTTACGTAAGGAGAGCGATTGGCTGACTGGGCGAAATTGAAAGGGTGGTGGTCAGCGCAATGGCAAGTAAATAAATAAATACCCCGACCACATAATAAACAAGGCATAACTATAACAAATTGAAAAGCGAGCGAGGGGAATTGATACTTTCATTTCCAATGCGTTTTTTCTCCGAGTAACTAAATGCAAAGCGTTGGCTTTTGGAAAAGATCATTGGAGCATTGTAATTTGGCAGTTGAATGCAATTTGTATCTTCCAAAAAAAGCGTTTTTATTGTGCATTGTTCGAGCGAAGTTTCCTTGGACTCGCACGCGGGGCGTATACTTGATGGGCATTATGAGGCTCCTACTCCTCCTTCTCCACCCTTCTGCATGGCACAATTTTTCTACTAAATTTTAGTGGCCATAAGCTAAAAGATTTTGCCGATCACACCCTGTTTTGGTGCTGTTGTTTAACCAAAAAGTGTGTCGTGCATTTTAAGTGGAGATTTGATTGGATTTGATGTCTTTCGGCCTGGCTTTCGGCTTATTGACTGTTTGCCAGTCTGTTTGTGTCTCTCAGCTGGTTTGCACTTTTTGACATTTTGCCCGACTGTGTGGGCCGAGTGCGGAGATAAATATCTGACTAAATATGATAATGGTTTTGCTTTTGACAGAGATAACAACTTCGATGGAAACGAATGAGTCAATAAATGCCCCAATCGAAATGTCAAAGGGTTCTTGAGCAGTGCACAAATGATGTGGATTGTACTTTCAGATTTTTCTGTGGGCGTTATGTGCTTTGTTTAATTGTTTAATCTGGCCTTGTGGTTTTAGTAGCAGACTAAATATTAAATGGTAAACAATCTGTTGTTTTTGGCATAGAATCTTTGCCTGTTTCAAATCTCTGCTTGTTTCTAAATCTGACCAAAGTAGGCAAACATAGTGCCAGGTTCACCATCAGGCCTACACATCCATCAACTTCTGTTCACCTTTTCCCATTTTTTTTCATTTATTGACCAAAATATCAGTGAACAGGTGTCTTTGGGCATCGGTGATAAATTGCCCTGTGATAAACTAAATGAATTTATGGCTCTGTTTCTTTGTAGACACATAATTTCGCATTTAGTGCAGCACATTGTTCGTTAATGAAATATTAACTTATTAATTTCAGTCGTCTAATCTTTTACAGCCCACGGAGAAATCGGAGGGGCGAGACAATAAATGATGTCTCGAAGAGTCGATGCCTAGCAGCTGGTCTGATTGTCTTGGCCAAGTTCAAATTCAAGGCTAAGCACGATGACAAATACCGGTGAGTTGTTATTATTTTTGTAGCTGCCTTTGTTTCGGAACTAATTGATGAATCTTTTGACTGCAGAGAAATAACAAGCTTAAACGGAAACAATAAAAAAAAATCCAGATCTGGTTTAGGAAATTTGTATTTAATTTGCCTGTGTTGGGCTTTTTTCATAAAATGTATTCGATTTTTAATAGAACATTTGCATGAAATGCCCATCATAATGGCAAAAACCGACGTCGACATTTTCCTTGAAACTTTGCAAATTTTTCCATCTGTTCGGAGATTCTACGACTTTAAATGGTTTTTTTGGTTTTTTTCGTGTTCGAAAACAATAAAAGGCGCCTAGAATCAAAAACCTCGAATGTTTCCCTCCACGCAGACACAATGAGCAATTAAATTTAAGTTTTATAATTTAATTTGATTGCCTTGTTGTTAGATGCATCATGGCCGTAAGCAAAAGCGTCTGGAGGCAAACTCTCGTTTTCGTTTACAACTTAATGCGTGCATATTTTGCTAATAAATTTCTTCGACGTCAACAACGAGTTTTGTGGATCGAAATTTATAACCCGAATGATCGCAATCCGGTTGCACGATAGAAACAGAAGTCGGTGACAAGTTTTTTGCTTTTTTTTTCTCAGCCTCAGTCTGCCATCAGCTCTCTTAGCCAGTTGCCAGCTGGCCAATACAAGTTGCGGGTTGTCATAAGAAATTAGCATCTTTATAGGATGTTATGAGAGCTCGGCTCTTGGGCACTTTCAAGGTCGCCTTTTTTCGATGGCTTTTTGGTGCAGTGCAGACTTCAAAAATTTATCGGTTTTTTTTTTTTAGATGGCACTGAATGGCACCGAAAGGTTTTTGAAAAATTTCGAATATGTGTGAATCGTTTTACGGCTCACTTGGCTTTAACGATTGCAATGTCTTTAATTGCCGTTTAGTTTTATGAATTATTAATGCTTTGGTCTGGGTTACTAGTTCACAGGAAGGGGAAGCTCATTCTTAAAGAGTTAATTAGAAGCAACGGAGCATAAATTGTGTTAATTATAATTTGCTTCGACTATGACTAACGGAAGCATTCAATATTTTTATTGTATTCCTAAGAAGGTTTTTGAAATACTTTATATTCATGGCATTCAACTGACTTAAATTGATTGAAACAATATGAATGGCATAAAAACAATTCTGAGAAGCGTTGTGTTTTGTTGAGAAATATCTGAATTGTTTAAAGTTTAAGCAGTTCCTAGAACTGAATCACTAAAAAAATCTAAGAGAGTCTTGATTTTACTTGTATTTGTTGATCATTTGTGGATTAACGCTCATTAAATGCATTTGTTTGTTTTGTATATTACTTGCCGCTTTGACAATTTGTTAGTTACCTTTTCGAGTAAATTTCCTGCTGCAGCTAATTACTTTTTATTATTATTACTTTTATCTATAACCCAAATCTGTGATCAACATGGGCCCCATTAGGAGCTTTTCTCGGCTTTTCCTCGCCTTTTTGCACAGCATCTTCATGCAGCAAGTGAAAACAGATTTTCCATTTTTTTTTCTCTGCCCCACACAAATCAAAATCAATTTGTGTTTGTTTTTATTTTTTAGTTGCGTTTGGTTTTTTATGCATTTACTAAAGCTCTGCGTCAAATAGGTTTAATCGCTCATTCCGGTTGGCCAACTTTTCACTCTGACCCTAACATGGCCAAGAGTTCAGTTCCCAAAGTATTATTTAACTTCTACAAATAGGCAATGCTAATTGCCGAGTTTCTTAATTGTGGAAAACTGTGAGCGGTAGAAGACTGCAAAGGCGAAGAAATGGAGAGTGAAAAGCGCCAAATAACTGGATGAAAGTAAAATTTCAAAATTTCATTCGCTGCTTGTGGCTGCTGTGTGTTATTTGTAGTTTTTGTTGCTGCTGCTGCTGATGATGAAAGTAAAATCTTGGCTCAGTTATGTTGGCCATGTTCGATGTGATTGTTGTGGTTGTTGTTGCTCCGCGAAGATGCGCAAACCATTCGAGCACCTCCTCACACAAACACCAATATAAATGGTAACTGCAAATTTCAGGCGGCTTATACGTGTATCTTTTGTGGCCAAAAGAGTTCGGTGGGGGTGGGGGGAGGGTCTGAAAGAGGGGGGAGCATCTAACAATGTACAAGGCGCAGAGAAATAATTAGCAACGCCTGAGATCATTTTTGTACTTTTGTGTTGGCAAAACGCCTTTTTGGCCATGAGAGTTGGTAAATTTTGCAGCACAGAAAGAAATAAGATTGTTGTAAGCTAAATAAATAATCTTAAATATATAAACAAGTATTTGTTCCATTAGCTTATCTGATTCTACAAACTCAATTATCCTAATCTGCAGCAAGCGAAATCCTAACAATTGAAGCCACTTGTTCGCATAAAACATCTAATTTGTTGAATACCTACATATAAAAAAATTCAGGAAATATCGGAATTTTTCTTTCAGTGCAGCAGGAAGGGTGTTCAAATGGGTGTTTTGGGGCCCTCGAGGTGTTTGACTTGCGGATAAGCTCTGCAGAGCCCTCTAGCAAGCGAATGCAAATTTTCAAACTCACCTCTTTTCAGTCGATCCAAAATTTGTTGAGTGTAATCCACAAAAAGGGTGTAATGTTATTGCATTGGTTTTCAATGCTCGTGCTGACTGTTTTCCAAATGTTTCCAGCTGATTTGTTTGAGTTTAACGCGTTTCTTAAATGAACAATAAAAATTGTAGCCCCATAAAAGTTGGCACTCACACAGACGCAAACGCACGCAAAATCACACAAAGGCAAAAGGCATTTATGTTTTTTTTTCTATGCTGCACTTGTGTTAGTGTTGCAGTTTTCCTTGTGTGTGTGATTGAGCCTGGGCTTGTGTTAGTGCACTTGTGGAAATTTTTATTGTTTTTTGACTGATTTTGTAACTGCCTTTGCGGTTATCTCTGTTCGAATCGAACCATAAGCGATTAAGTTTCAGCGATTTTATGCACTATATTTGATTTGAAACACTATAGGTGATTTGTAACATTTTATATGGGCATTTTGCATAGGATTCGTTCACTTGATTTTATATAATTTTCCCAACTCTCTCACGCACAACGACACCCGTGTGTATATAGTGTGTTTATATGGATATACGATTGGTCACGCCCACTTACTTAGAGACCAGGCTGTGCTGGCTGCCGTTCACCTGGCTGACCGCTTGCAGACTGAAATTGCAGATCGTATTGGCCAACTTGGAGTTGGCATAAAAATGGGAATTCGGCTGGCTTTGCGTTTGCCTTTGCTTTTCCGTCGAAAGCTCATCGCTCGCTAATTTTGGTCCGTCTGCGCCGCTGAAAACGGGTTTATTGCCGCTTCGATGCCGACTTTGCGCATGCGCAGCACGTTGTCACCGAATGTTGGAGAGTCGAGAGCCGAGATCCAAGAGCCAAGAGCCCAAAGGCACCACAAGAAATCCGGAGCGGAGTGGAGCTAGTTGGAGAGCCGTACAGCTGGCTCTCTAAGCCGAGCTTTGATCGCCGCCGTCTCTGACTTTGTTCATTTTCCTCTGCCAACATTCTGCAATCGGATTGTCTTTGCATTTGTGTTTACCCTTAACACTTTGCCTTTGCCTGTGTCTTTGCTTTTGGCTTTACTGTCTTTGCTGACTTTGCTCTGCTTTTGGAGCGTGCTGCTCACTTGGCGGCTGCCCGATAATCGGGCTCAACAGGTTTATTGATTAAGATTTGTCAGACCTTTTTCTCCATGTGATTTCTTGCAAAATATTGAACAAATGTAACAGAAATTAAAATGGGTTTATGGGAGCAGTTGGTGGAGAATTTAATTCAAAAGTTATAAGACCAACAGGAATGACATGTATACAAAAAATAAGAAAGTATTCTATAGAGTATATTTATAGTAATGATATTGGATTTGCATAATAAGAGAAATGAGAAATTTGAAGTTTATTAATAAAAAATACATACAATATATTACAACTTATAATATAAAGCAAAAATAGTTCAATGCTTAAAAAAATTACTTTTTTATGAGATATATGCCAAAACAAAATTACACTTTCATTATTTAAGTCGCACTTCCGAATGCAAGCTGTTATTTTTGATTTACTTTTACACCGCTTGAGATTACTTAATAAATTGATCGTAATCCATTATCGATTTGCCAACTAATATGCCAGTGTGCATTGTTTATTTTTAGTGCCCTAAATGCTTTTCCTTCGTTCATTTCCTCAACTACCGTGGTGACCGCAATGACATAATGGTAACAATAACACGGCCAAATTACGGTTACGGTTCAATTAATGAACCGCGTTGGCCCAAACGAGCTGAAAACCATCTGCCAACGCATTAGTCACAAATACAGGCCCTCAGACTCGCCATAGTAAATAAACAGAAATTGTTTAAGCGCCTCATGAATTATTGCGCATACGCCGCGTGGTCCGCTCGTTCGAGTGCCTCGCTTCGTTTGGCAATTAAATGCTGGCCGCGGTAGTTGGTCAAGACTGCACTTCGAGCGGGATTTCGATTTTCATTGACCGAAAACCACAGATCAAAATTCATTATTCGCTGCGAATGCAAAATAATGCAAAACACTTCGCGGCTATACTCATAATGGAATCAATCAAGCTCCGTTCACCGCGACGTATGGTATGTGTATCTCTATCCCGTTCTGTTACGTCACTAAGTACTGCAGCTTTGGCTTAGAGTACACTGGGAAAAATTAGGAGTAGTGGGTATATTTAAAATGTTCATAGCAAGTTAAAGGGCTCACATTTGCTTGGTGCATATATCTTACATATCGTACATATAAGTTATTGTTCCATAGGCTTAAAATATTTATTAAATTTAAAAATAAAGATCATTGTTCTCAGTGCAGCGGCAGTAGCAGCAGCATTAATAGCAATAATGCTGCACTGCATCTGCGCCCGTTCCGCATGTGAAAGTTGAATTCGAGCACTGAGCCCGGCTCAAGCGAACTGAACTCCACTTGGCCCGCCTGGCTATTCAAATTGGAATAGAGCCAGGCTCAGCTCAGCTCGGCTCGGCTTGCAGTAAGTATCTGTATCTCAAAATGTATCTGTAGCGGTAAGTGTATCTGTAGCACGCGGAATTGTCGAGTGCTTTATCGCCAGCGGCGTGTGCCTTGTGGCTCACATCTCACAGCTAGTTACGTTCAAAGTATCTGTATCTGTGTCCGTGTCCCTACATCTGTGTGAGAATGGGAGCACCGTGTCGCCCGGCAGTTTATATGTGTTGAGTTGTGTGGGTCGAACGGTTTGTTGAACCGGTATTCCACATTTGTTGCAGGTAGCACTCACTAGCGTGTTGTAACTACTACTTAACTGGTCGGCAAGCCACCAACAACAAGCCATCGATCAATAGATCCATAGCCCACAATTGCCAGGTATTTTAGATGTATCTGATAACATTTCCATTTCGTGAAAATTACACTTGTTCGGAAGGGGTGGTCCGTGATAACCATAAACTATTAACTAACAAATTCGTAGATCGAAAACATTTCCTTTATTTTGCTAAGTTTTAAATATTATTGAAATTCCCGGAGCTTTTTTACGATTAAAACATAGCAATATGTTATTGAACTTTGGTTAACTTTGTTGCTTAAGAGTTCTGTATTATAATCCATTACCAGAAATGGTGCTTAACACGTCTGAAAATTTGCAATGATAATTCAGAGAGCAATAAAAATCCAGCAGTGAATATAAACAGGCAATTAAAATAAATAAACAGACATTAAGGAAAAAGTCTTACATTAAGACTTCTTAACTTCAACGCGCCTGCTTTGTTTTTTAGTTTCAAGGAGCAACTCCTCAATTATGAATCTTTCACATATATAAGCACTCTGAAGAATTCTTTAAAAGGGCCATTAAGACTTCAGTTTTTATGGCACTTCCTTAAGTGCCACTTCTGCAATGGCAATGTATTGTGGCAATTTCTTGCGGCGGTTCTGTTTGTAATTAGCCCAAATTCATGAAAACCCAACCCCAAAAGCGAGTTTGAGTCATTCTCAACAGAATCGAATGTAATGAACGAATTTGATACCTTATTGTGCATGACTTGGTTAAAAAAAAAGCAGTTCAACTTGTTTTTTTACAGCTCCTTACTGTTATTGTTTATTACATATAAAGATTGTGTTTACTCTGCAGCTGTTTTTTTTGCTTTTATTTTTGTTTTTATTTTTGTTTTGTATTTTCTGTTGTTAAATGCAACTGGTTCGATTTTACATTCTCTTGACGGGAGCCTTGAGTTGTGGCTGCCTGAATTGAATTGCAATTCCGCGAAAAAGCAACCGATTCCGCTGCTGTCAGCTCCGCGATTGACCTTGACAAGTGGCTCCAATCCAGTCGCTTAGAGGATGAAAAAGTTCACCACGAAGCGAAACACCTTGCTCAGCGTGCTATTCGATTCGGGTCGCTCGGGAGATTCCTCCCTCAGTTCGGCACCTTCCACCAGATGGGCGTCCAGTTCGGCCTCCAATTCTGCTCCATATCGCAGTATGTACCACTCGGCCAGGAAGTAGATGACCAGCGTGATCAGTGCAAACTTGACGTAGATCTTAAAAATGTCGAGTATGTGGAGGAACAGCTGATGCAGCAGCTCCATTAGATCCATGATTGCGGCCCACGTTGCGTATACGTCATGCAAAACTTTGGGTCTATCTTCTTCGTGTTTCGGCGTTTGCGATTTCCGAAATGAGGTCGTTTGTGGTTTGATGTTAGCTCTATTATGCAATCGCTAGTCCAAACTTATCGAGCTGATGATGCTGATGCACATTTCGCTTTCGGCCGCTTGACTGATGTCGCCTCATTTGCATTTGATCGCGTTAATGATCGCGGCACAAAAGTGCGTGTTTTTCTCGTCAGATCTCCCAATGTATCTCTCAGTGGTCAGCCATTGGGCAGGCGCCTTGATTATGCTAATTTGTTTTGGGGCATCGGGTATATCGCAGCGGTCGGCCTTTCTTTCTCCTTTCTTCGCCGTTGTCTCGGACCCTCTAAAATCGCTTTCTGTAAATACAAATTTCGTTTTAATTTGATTGGAAATTAATTTGATACACACACAAAGCTGAACGAAAGGTAAACAAATTGGATTGCGAAAAAGTGGTCCGAAAATGGGAGCACTAGGTGTGATCGGCATGGGATCTTATGGAGATTTCATGCTTGGGGCAGGTCGGATTACTTAATTAGCATGGAAAATGATTTTTTGGCTAGATTGAATATTTAGATGGCGGTAGATAAATGTGTTGGCTGGGAAACCAGATCGAATTTGTCAGGCTAAACCTTGGGCTTTTGGTGCAGAGATGTTGTAATAAACAATAAATTATAATGGAGAGACAGAATAAAAGCAAAGGTAGTCGAGTTCATAAAAAAAGACTACAACATCAAGGTATGAAAATTATTATAGTAAATAAAAATGTTTATTTTTCTGAGAAAAAACTATTACCAATATTATCATTAAAAAATCAATTCGATGTGTCCGTCCTAAAATAAGCATATTAAATATGTTTGCTAAAGCGTTGGCCTCATAAAAAGAAATCAATCAAATTTTGGAAATAATCAAGTTCAATTCACTTCACCTGCTTTTTGGCCCTGGTAATGAACGAATTATCGTACTTTATATCATTGAGAGATTAATTTTAGACAGTTCAAAGATCGCTCAAAAATGGCAGCCACTTAAACCCTAATTGACCATGTTTTGAAACTTATAAACCCAAATGCTATAAATGGCCACCACTTCATCTGTCAATTGGCAATCAAATGATCATTAGTATAGTAAAGTGACCCCTTTTTTGGGGGAACTACGCCCCTGCCAGCTGCCATTCGTCAGCGGGCAGATCGACAATTTCGAGACAGAGCCAAGTCAAAACTGGCCGGAGATTGCATCTTTTGGATTTGAATACACTTGACAATCGCTTAACGCAAACCGACTTAACCTTAGCCAAGACGAGATGTTCAAAAACCCAGTGGCGGCGAGGGAATCGGAGGAGGCGGCGAAGCCGGAGGAGCAGTCGGAGTCTCCTCTTCGGCAACTCGATAATCGCAGCAATTATACTAAGCACACAAATCAACTTCAACTTGGAGACCCGTTCCAAAGATGTCTCGCAGCTGGAGCACTGGGAAAACGAGCCGCCACGAAATGTTTTGCATTAATTTCAAAACGCATGCGAAAAAGACGCAACATATTTATAAGACAGGAAAAAAACGCAAACTGCATTGGGCAAAAAATGAAAACCAGTTGCAAATATGGCATACAGAGTGGATAGCCTTCGTTTCTGGGAAGGATTTCGATCTGCCCAGCCGATTGGCACATGCCCAAGTTGAGCTGTCGCATCAGCATAAGCGGAGTCTCGAGAAGATTCGTCTCCAAAATGGGCAAGAAGATTTCGCAGAAGCCTCACACATCTCCACGCATCCGACGCAGACGATGAGTTGGATCTGAGGCGGTGGATCTACCGGTTTTTCGAGATCAGACCCAGACACCTTGAAAGACCTTCTGACATTTGCGAATTGTGTACGCAGCCTTTTTTCGGACACTGGTCACTCGAGAATGCCCTTTAAAAGTAACATACATAAATCAGTGCATCGTTAATTTTTTTAATTTTTAACAGTGCCTCATTTCATTTACCAATAAAGTGTGGTACTATCTATGAATAATGTACGTTTTTAAAATCTTTACAGCTGCAATCTAATTAAAAAAACATTTTTTGTATATGCCACTTTAATGATTTTCCGTGTTTTAATATAATCGAATTTTTTAAAGAGCATTAAACTTTACTGACTTAAATACAGCATTGCCTCTGGTAAATGAATTTAATTTGCGCAATTTATTGAAGACAATTTCAACACCGTGAAGTCGAGTTAATTAAATAATTTCTTGTTTTGCTCCGCCTTCGTATATTTTGCATGAAATTCGCGTCACATTGTAAATTATTTAGTTGCATATTAATTAGTGGACACTTCCAGCAAACCGTAACAAAGAAACAACAAGAAAAGCCAAATATTGTTTAAGCCACTTGCATAATGCAAATGGTGTTAACTTGACTCCAGTTACCAGTTCATCGTTGCCTTCTTTTTTTTTAGTTTATTTTTTTTTTTTGGCTAGCCCATTAAAAAACGTGAACCGAAATGTTGGGAAAAACAAATGTGGGTGAATGGTCAAGAAAAGTAACATTTTGTGATTTATAATTCCCAGCAAAGCGAGGGGCGCACGAAAATTGGTGTCACACTTTGTCCCTCTTTCGGTTAATGACTGAAATTGAAATAGACTTTTAATTTGGCTTTTCAGTTTCGTTTCGTCTTGGATTGGGTTTTGATTTGGATTTGGGCTTTTTAAATTGGTTTTCATTTGCCTGCAGACGCCTTATTTCCGCATCAGTTGGAAGCGGCCTATTTCTTATGCACGAACAACTGGCATTGCGTAGGTGTACTATGTGTACATATGTTTATACATATATAGACCATATATAATTACCGCGATATTATTTCGCCTCTCTGTACGCGGAAATGAAGTCTCAATACCCCGTTGTGGCACACAAACTCGAAAACTTGAACTACTTCTTCAATTCCAACTCGCTTTTTACACTTATTTAAATTCGGTAGGGGGTGTTACAAAACGCTAGCCATTACTCAAGTCTTCAACACCTTTGGATTTTAAAAAATTTTTACATTATTCGAGCAGAAAAAATTATATTAGCAAGCATAGTATTAGTTCTTATCAGAATAAACTCATATAAATGGAATTAATAATTATTATTACCATTTATGGATATACAAACACTCAAAAACCCATTTCGAATATGAAATGTTAACTGTTATATATAACTTCTTACCCTATAAAGCCTACTCACTAATCTTAGATGATCTATTATGATCCCAACACCCACATTTCCTATAAAACCCTTGATGGGAATGCTAATCCGGTGAAGGGCGATTAGCTAACTAGTTATGTCGACTAACTATTGTCTGCTTCCTTTTCCCATTTGAACGACACAGTGAACATTCACTAGTCGTTTAGGCCGCGTTGTGTACATTTCCCCAATTTGCTGCTGTTTGTACTCCCATTGTGGTTGGATGGCCTTTATCAAAAGATCATTTGTGGCGACTCCAAACTCACCACATTATTCATCCATTGCGGCGTATTATCGTCTTATCAGGTCAGTAAACAATATAAAACACAAACGGACGTAGCACATAGAAATATATTTTTACAATTTTCAAGCTTCTTCTTTTTAGTCGGATCGAAAGCTATATACCATATGTTCTCCAGCTGATTGCTGTCAAGATGAGCTTTAAGAAGATTTCGTGTGCGAGTGAGACAACTATGAATTCACAAGCGAGATCGCAGAAAGCTTTCATTTGAAGCTTGAATGCTACATTTGAATAAATATATTTAAACATAACATGTACAAGTTGCCATTTGTAAAGGTTTTTCAATACGTTTTAAAATATTTTTAAGTTTCTTGATTGACCGCTAGTTTTTTTACTTTAACGAACTAAATTAAAGCAGTTAAAAGCTCCATGGAACAAATGTTGTAGCGAACAGCTCGTTTGTGTCTTAAAGCTCTTTAATGCAGTATTTTTTGCTTCTCATAGCATTTCCTCTTGATCTTAGTCAGCAGTTTTTAGTGCTGTTTATTTGTGTTTTACGTTTTTTACTCTGAACAAATTTTCCCAATGATAAACTTGTTGTGTAACAATTATCTCTAATATCTTCTTTATTAAGTAGTATATCAGTTTTATTTTAAATTTAGTTCATAAATAACATTAGCGTTATTCCGAGTTCAATTTCGCTTCCTCTTGGTCAATCCATTCCTTCAAGTACGGATATATAAACCACTTGGCTACGGCATTTAACAAAACCACCGCAATCCTCTCCAGCGGTCGATTGATAAGCACCAACTTAAAAAGCAAGAAAGTCCATAGAGGAAAATCGGACAAGAGCGTTAAATATAGAATCATATCTATAGCCAGCATATAAGATATCATGTTGATATGTCCTATACTATGCAGTCCTCTGAAAATAAGGAAACATAAATTTTAAATTAAATATAGCCCTGGGTGTGTTTAAAATATGTACATACCGCAGAAAGTAAACAAACAACCGATGCCGATCAGAACTATGAGGTTACTTTGAAAATTGCCTTTGTAATCGGGATCGAAAGCTTTAAAATCTGAACCCAGATGACCAAAAGCTTAGTGCAAGTGTCCGAAAAAGTGGTTATGCAGATCAGCCTATGAATGAAGCATGAAGATGAAGATACGCGTTGGAATTAAATTCGAAAATATTTAAATATACCCTACAATGCTGTAACAAAATAAATTTAAATTGTATAATTCATTTATTTCTATGTAAATAATTTTTTAAATTTTAATGTATTTCACTTCTTAACCGAACTGCATCCAGAAGCGGACTTAAAATGTTTTAGTTTTTAAGAGAACTGCTTATTCTCGGAAGAAAGTGAAAATAATTGGTACAATACCTTTGTACTGTTTTATGGTTGGTTTTATTGAAGTAATAACTGTATTTGTTTTCAACGATTTTTTTCAAATTCAAAATCTTGAACGCTCGCTTTCAAAAGCTAACCGCTTTTTACTTCTTCTGAACTGCTTTACATAAAGTCTTCAAACTCTATCCAGACCCAGTGAACAAAAAATCCGTTACTTTTTAAGATTTATTTTTGCTTTTGTGCACATCACAAGCAATACTTTTCTTTACAATTTTAAATGGAAGGGGGTATGTGTATATTTAACAATGAAGGGAATGTGTTCATACTTTAACATATTTACAACGGGTACATTTTGGGTAACATTCAAAACTTTTGGGTGGTAGGGCGCCAATTTGGGGTCGCATTTTTGTGACAACAACATCAAGAACAACGAGAATAAAGCTATTTTCACTCATTCGATGGCCTCGATTATTTCATATTCTTCATCCAAAGAATGATCATAATCGATATTGTATTTGTTCTTGATCTTGCTCTTGTAATCCTTGAGCTCCGCATCGTTTTCGAATTTATTCGTATTATATCGCTGTTTGCCTCGCGAGCTGTTGCTGTTGCTGTTGTTCTTCTTGCCGGATTGAGGGGTATTGTGAGTGCGGTTCCTAGATCTAGTTTGGTTGCTATCCCTATCTCTATGGTTAACGCTACTAGGCTTTGATTTTCTTTCGCTATTTCTACTAGAATTATGTTGCTTCTGATGTTGCTTCTGTTGTTGTTGTTGCTGCTGCTGCTGTGATGATGAGTATGACGATTGGGGATTGGTACTTGGTGTGGTAAATCTCATGCTACCTCTAAAGCTATTTTTGGTCATTTTACTGTAGTTGCTGCTATCTACGATTCTATTGCTGCTGTTTATTCCGCCGATTGCCGTGTTGCTGTTGAGTGCTTGATGTTGCTGCTGTTGCTGCTGCTGCTGTTGCTGTTGCTTTTGAAATTGCCGCTGTCTTCCGCCGCGCTGTCTGGTTCCGTTTGCTGTCCCAATCTTATACTCATCATCGGCCTCATATCATACATCATTCAGCTGCTGCTGGCGCTCTGGGATGCGATACAGTTCGTCGTTGTTCTGGTAGAGTTGCTCCGATCCCTCGCAGTTCACATTCGACCACCAGTCGCAGACCCTGACGGCCTGGTTGAATACGGTTCCATTTGGGCAGAGGAAGGAGTACTGATGGCCCGAGTGGAGGCACCAGTGCCAGACCTATGATGAATTCCATATGGCTTATAAATAATTTCACCAGTTTTCATAGTCTTATTCGAACTCACCTGACAACGCGTCTCTGTGTCCGCATAGTAGCCCGGCTGGCGACCCTGGCAATTGAAGGCCAGACCCTTTGGCACGGCGTCATAGGCGGGGTAATCCTCACCAGCTGTGTAGCCATCGATTTGCTAACAAAAGTGAAAATGAGAAAATAAATATTTACATCGTAATTAGGTTACGAGTGGGACTCTTCCCACCTTTAGCCGCATTTCGAAACACTTAAAATGCAGTAAATTGAATTAGATAATAATGCTGTTAAAAGTAATTCCCTCGCACACCAGATATCGTATTAAATTATGACTTTGTAGATCGCCCGTGTGAATTATCTCAGCGCAGGCAGCGCAGCGACCTTCAATTGTGGGTGGCAGCATGGGTGGGTGGTGGTGGCACATGTGGCTGGCGAACATTGCCCAAGCGCAGCAACAAAATGAACTCTAAACAATAACAAATTACAATTTGAAACAATTGCCACACAAACAGAAATTTAAAATGCAAATGCAATAGCCGAAAAAAAAGGCTGTCGAAAAAACCAACAAAAGAACCAGCGAGTGTTGAAAATTGTGCACTTGCAACAGTTGCAAGTAATTGGGGGCGCAAACAGAGGGGGGCCACCATGTGACAACCGACTGTCAATCTCATGCGTACGAAACCATGAAATGCCGAAAAGAGCAAAATAAAACAATAAAACTCCGGCGGCTCCAACACGGATCACAACACACACCGCGTATCGAAGCTGGAAGAGATGTGGATGTGATTCTTTTGTGTCGATCTCACTGGGGAACCATCCATCTGGGCCAAGCATCCATTGGTTCCAGCCTCATTTGAGCGACAGTGTGTTGCATCTCCGCTGGCTGTCTATCTTGATCTTGCCTCGATTTCTTATCCCATTGTTGCCGCTGTTACGCTCGAATAAATCTCTCTCCCTTTTCAGGGGGTTAAAGTTGCCGCCGTTGGCGCTTGTCTATTTGGGTTAATGCTGAGTTTATGCTAATTGAATACGTTGGGACAGGGCAAAGTGATTGGCAATGTGCAGCACATTGATGGGGTGGGAAAATGGCCGAGCAGCAGGGGGTTTCTTCATGGGAAAAGATTGGGACTTTATGGCCAATTCGCAAACATCTTAATCAAGGATCTAATGGGGTTTTAAGGCGAAAAAGTTATTGCTTTATGTGCATAGTTTTCAACTTAAAAGTAATTGATTTTATATTTGCAGTCAGCTGGTTACAAAATAACAAATAAAGTCGTTACCATTTTTGCTATCTTCTTTAGAAATGTTTACATCAACACAAACATTATTGAACAAGCAAACACTTATTTTCCAGAGTGCAATTGCAACCAGGATGCACCTTCCACTCCAGTCCCATTTCGATTGCATTGCAAATTCGAGCTGCCTCGTTTTTCCTCTTAACTTTTCTCAATCACTTGCAATTTTCACGCTAATAACTTTCCAGGGGCTTTTAGCATTTCCAGCGGCAACAAAAGACTTAAACAACAAACTATATGGACCGCCCATTGCCTTACTAACCCAAAAAGCGGACAAGATGCCACTCTCGACCAGAGCCCCGCACACCATCAATTATTTCCCTCCACTCTCAACCTTTGGCCAGAGACCAGACCATTTTCCTTTAAATACCAACCCGCTAAGCCAGCCGAGATGGGCCACGGCAGTTACAGCCGGAAAATGGTTAATTTTCCCTGCATTTTCCTTTTATTTCTGCTTGACGAGCGCGCGGCTGAGGGGCCACCAAGGCTAATTGATAATGTAACACAGCGGAGAATGCCTCAAATGGTGGAAAGCGAATGTTGTTTCCCCTTTTTACTCGTATAGCTTCCTAACTATGATGCACTTCAAAATTTGCTATTTCAACTATTTAAAGGAATAAATAATTATAGGTGCTAAAAACTATTTAAATTGGTTAATAGTAGATCTAACAGAAGATAAGCTGCAGGTATTAATTACTTAAGCTTAGTTCCTCAGTTCCTCCTTAGTCTCATAGTTAGTGTATTTAAATTAGGGAAGCAAAAACTCATGACGACACCTTTTTAGAAAGAGGCGTCCCCTGTTTTCAGGCAGCTTTGGGTTCACTTTTCTCTGTGTGTTTCTGGCTAAGACGTGAGAAGTTGTCTAACACTTTGGCAGACAGGTTGTCTGCATCGTGTGTTAGCCACCCTTCCCCCTTGGCCGCCCCGAATCTTCTGCAGCTTCTTCTGGCTCTTTTTGGCCTCTTCTTGCAAAATGGCATGCTGCATGAAAAGAAGATGGCCAGAAGGGTGAAAGGGGACCGCAAGCGCTTTTTTGGGCTGTTTTTTTTAAGAGGCAACAATTGTAATTGTTGCTGGCGTTGCCGTGGCTGCAACTTTGCGTGGGAGTTTGTTGTTGCTGGCGTGCCGTTGTTGTTGCTGGTTAAGATCCCTATCAAACAAGAGACAAATGGTGTGCGCAATCTTTTTACTCGGAATGAATGTAGGAAATTATCTCAGATGACACTTTTTTGTGTGCTGCAGTTGCTCATGTTGATACAGCAACGATGCGGACAAATGGGAACAGACGCGGCCAATGAAGTTGTCAATTCAATGTTGGCCAAATTATTCAATAAGCCATTTCCCAAGCTCATAAAAGGCCCATGGAAAAATAGCTATTTTCCATGATTGCGGACCATAAAAACGATTCAAAAGGCAAAAGGGGCTTAGTGGCGTTTCGCTCTTTCGGATTGCGGATTTCAGATTTCGGGATCGGGAAGAAGACGACTCCACTTACCCCATTGACACAGTTCCCGGCCAGCATCGAAAACAGTCCGAACACGACTATCATAATGCAGGCGCTCCACTGAAGATGCTGCTGCCGTCTGTGTTGCTGATGCTGCGGTGATTTGTTCGCTGCTGTTGTTGTGGCTGCCATGATGTCTGTTGCCTTTTGTGTGTTGTTTTAATGTTTATTTTTGGTTATCCGTAATCCGTAATTTAAATGTGATTTTTTTCCTATCTAAAAGATACAAAACGAAAATCGAAAGAAAACGAGTCGAGTGGGTTGTTGATATTAATTTTCTGCGCGCAGCATAATTTTTAACGGAATTTTAGAAAGGAAACATCTTCTCCTTCTTGGTTTGTGCGGCATATAATTAGATTTTATATCTAAATGTTTACTATAGTCAGCCGAGAGGAGGCAACCGCAATGGCTAATGGACAATCGAGTATTGCTGACGGCGATGTTGCAGCTGCTGCCGGTTGCATTCACTTTTTGTGCCCGCGGATTGTGTGCTTCTAATGGATCTTAATTGATAATAACTCGAGTCATTTAAGTCGGGGCTAACGATATTGCGTTAGATTCTTGTTTAACACATTGTTCGTCGTAATTTGGTTATTTCAGTACACGTTTTATATAGAATAACACAGAGTGGCTGTCTTTTCAATCTCTTCACCTTTTGGCATTGTTAAAAATGTAATAAAACTTAAGGTTTTGTATTTTTTTATGTTAAATTATAATTAACAAGTATCTAACATTTACGCAACATTTTAGTCTTCAACATAGATCTTTCGTTAAAAGAGTACTAAGTCCGTAATCCACTAGATGTGATATTCAAAGTGCAATCGTTATATAAACTTCCTATGAAGGTTTCTAGTTCTATGAACACTTTATTTGAATGCCATTGCTTGAATAGACTTTTTTATGCTTAAGTATGTTATGTTTAGCAGCACTTCCTTTTCAATTAAAGTTCCTTATCCTTTCAACTACAAAAGCTGATAGAGCTTATCCGTTCTTAAGGATGTATTCTCGTTTGCTTAATGTTCACTGCGCCGTTGGGAACTAATTTGCGTAATTGATTGCTCAACTCTCAGCACCATTTGAATGCCACGCACTTTGCCGCGCTAATAAAACACACGCCGCAATTTATTACAGATCCGATGGAGCCGTATCGTATCGGATGGTATCTTATAGAATCGGGGACTCACTTCGTTTCGAACGGAGGAGCAAGCGCTGGGGCTCTGCACGTGTTGCCGCGTTTGAAGTTGATGCAAAAGTTGTAAAAAAATTCGCATCAATTTTAGTTTTATACTCAAGAGCAGAGCGCTGGCTCGTTGGGCTCTCTGCAGAGGAGCGAGGCTGCCAGCGGCTAAATCCACCTCGTCATCGGTGGAGTTACCAAAGAGCAACATCATCGCCACAGAGACGAGGCTGGAAAAACTAAATCATCGTGTCTATTGATGCCTCGCTCGGCTGGTCGGCTCTTCAAATCGCAGTTATTCTCTCATTCATGAGTGCGGGGGATTTTTTTATTGGACACCATACACAAAAAAGCGCGGTCGGCTTTTGTTTTGCTTTCGCGGTTTGTTGATGTTTGCTTGGCTCTGTCGCAAAGCTGCGAAAAATTAGTGCAAATTTCGGCTTATTTGTGATGCCACTTGGCCAACTCCACAGCGACTCTATTTAATTGTCGCGCTTAGTGCGATGTTCGTTCATTAGCGCCCGATAAACGAAAGACTTAGGCAACGAACTCGATTGGCATTGATGGGTAAAATTAATAACATGCATAATTTTGACCGATGGAAATAGGAAATAAGTCAAAAGTTTTTACCGAAATATGCAACAATAAACTGTGTTTATATGGAATTAAAGATCAAAATTTTAATTTTTATATTTATTTTGCAACTATATAAAACTCATCTTCGTTAACGTTTTTTAATTATACAGTTTTAGAAATAAAATTGTATTATTATAACTGATATTGAGTTCGTTTGAAAAGATAAATGCTTTATGCAATAGTTTTTATCAAAGGACTAGAAACCTCTCGCTTTTTGTTAATGGACCATTTATAAATTAAACATTGTCTAGAACTTTTAATCTTGCGCGGATGTTGCCCAAGAGATTCAGGCCTATTTTGCCGTCAACTCACAGCAGTTAATTTCGATTTGCGAAAAATTATCATAAATTAGACTAATTAAAATAAAATGCTGCAATAAATTTCCATCGCTGCCGTTAGCAAGACACATTCATTTGCTCTAGAATTGATGCCGTCCCAGCCGCTGAGCCGAGCCGCTCACTTTCAAAAGATGTGCACGGTGGCAATCCGGTTCATTGAGTGCGCTTCAATTGCTGAGACATCGACGGAGTCTCAAGACCTGGGACCCCGAGATGTGGCTGCTGCATTCTGGTTCACCTTCGAGAAAAGCAAGGCATTTGCAGTCGTCAGGCATTGCCAAACGTCTTTCGTGGCTTAGTTTTTGGTTTTGTGAGCGAGTTTCGGCGCTTGGATTGTGTGAGAAATTCCCTTAATCAGCGCCAGTTGCACTGCACCAGACCACTAAAAATGGGCAAGAGTTGTCCAATGGATTTCTTGAAAATATCTTATTATCATTAGGCGTTGGTAGTCGTATCTCTCCATCTCGTGCTGAAAAGCAGGTTTCGTTTCCCAATTGAATTTCGTGTGATGGGGGTGAGTTGATCGATCGTGGTAGAAGTGTTTTCCTAGCACCCACAATTAATTTCCAATGATTTCACACGCCGCGCTGGCGACCTTGACTTTTACCCATTCGAAGGTCTATTGTAGTCATCATCATCAGCGGCGGCGGTAACGCTTCTTCATCTGAAAATTGTTTAATACATGACGAAAACAATGATCGAGTAATTATGTGCCTTATAAATGTCGGCTTCCCGTCTCCGTGAATGTTGTGATATGACAGTAAACGCATTTTTCTCGTAGCTTTTCCGTTTCCATTCTTTTGTCAGCCTTAATGGGCCTAATGCGGTAATTTATTAAATTAGTTTAGAAATGTTTTTTAATGCGCCTGCGAAGAGTCATCTTTTGTGCGGAGAATTGGATTACCTTTTTGATGGCATTACATCAGGGTCAGCGGGGGCTGACCTCTAACTGATCGGGTTTTAACCACAAGTGGTTTATTGCTTGTGGCTCAAATCAATGGAACATTAAACGTGTACTCTCAATTTTTGAATTTTGGGGGGCAATCATTAATGCCTAGTGAACAGTGATTGAAAATTAATATGCCTTCCATGTACTGCTTAGTTCTGTGCAGTTTTAAAGTCATTCAAGGGTTTTGACTTATGGGATTACATTCTAAAGGCCCAAAAAGGGTATACACAGCTATTAGGAAATAATTCCCATTTAAAGGGGGCACATCTATCAACCAACTTCATCCGAGTTAGCCAACTAGTTCAAGGCTGTGCAAGACTGCATCCTCCCGGCCAGTTCATTCATCACCTCGTTCCTCCCCAGCATCATTTGTCAATTGCAATTCTTTGCCGGTAACGAAACATCCCCCACCTTCCAACAGCCCATGTAAAAATACTGGCAAACAGACCGCAAACATTTGGATAAACGCATTAAGTTCTCATTGTTCTGGTTTGGAGTTCGCTGCTCCCCGCCAAAAAAACAAAAAAAGAATAACTGAATTCTCTGCCATTGCACAAAAACAATACAGTTCGGTTTCGGGTTGTTCTCCTTTTTTATGACTTTGGACCGACTTGATTATTGTGCAAATAAAAATTCTAATGACGATTTCGGCAACAACAATGCAATTATGCAGAGCCAGAAGAGGAAGGTAATTAAAGGCAGAACAGCCGCCGAAGCGGCAGAAGTCGGAGGAATGATAATTATCGCGGCGCTGCAATCAACAATGAATATGCTAAACAGTCCAAGTTTCAAGTCGAACGGAGGAGAACATCCTATGGAGCCATTCCACATCCCACATGGCACATGCCACATCCGCCAGAAGCCGAAATACACAGAAAAATTACAACAAAAAAAAGAGAAAAAATTAAAAGAAGAGCTCCGCCATGATCTATCATCATCACCAGGCCAGTCTTTGTCTCGGATTTGCGCAACTCCACCCCTTCCTTCCTTGGCGGCACTCTCCAAATACCCAAATACCATACATCATCTAAGCCGAAAGCTAAAAGCTAAAAGCTAAAAGGTTTCACTCCACCACAAATTGTGGCAAATTGTCGATGGGTTTTGTAATCAAACCATTGAATTGTTTTGCTTAACAGAGTGCAGAATCTGCCGCATATGGGTCAAAAGCGAATTTGACTTTGTTTTGCGAAATTGTTTTGTCACTTTGATTGAGTTGGGTGCATTGGACCGCAGTTAAGTTACCCAATGTTGATTGATATTTTTCCCAGTTATTTGCCAGTCATTCGACCAAGTGACTTGATTTTAATAAATTTGCTTCTCTTTATTTGCAGATATTTGCCCAAGTGACAAATTCGCAAATTGCGATATAGGTAAATAGGTAAATTGAAACCAGGTCACAAAGAGGTTCCAATAAAAACTAATGAAAAATTAGTTAGTAATTCGTTTATAAATCACTTAGTAGCTCTTTTCGTAGTTAAGAAATTGTTAAACATAAATGAGATTTCCAAAATGAGATATAGCATAACTTAGTCATCGTCGAGAATTAAAAAAGAAGGGACAAGAAAATTGAGTTGAATAAACGTTTGATGAGTGACTGCAGTCATAAATTAAAAAAAAAAAACCATTTGCACTTTATGATTTTTAGGAATCCCAGACATTTCTGTCGGTTCCTTCAGTTGGCCCATCAGTTTCAGCGCTTTTCAGTTCTATTATAATTTACAACTACCATTAGTCAATCCAAAAAAAAAAAAATTAGCTAGGAGAATGCCAAGAAATAGTGATTGAATTGCCATTTGATGTTGATCAAAATTATTCACCAGCAAAGTGACAAGAAATACTCAAAATTCAGCTCGCAACGAAGCGAAAAGAAGCTGAAATAGGAAAACCAATTACCACAACGTTGGCAAATGCTGTTGGAGATGATTGAAACCCATGGAAGATCCATTCAAAAACGTAAAAGA
The DNA here is from genome assembly GCF_016746395.2 of Drosophila simulans. NCBI lineage: Eukaryota > Metazoa > Arthropoda > Insecta > Diptera > Drosophilidae > Drosophila > Drosophila simulans. The sequence continues at coordinate 8,030,979 of NC_052522.2, forward strand.
AACTGTCTAGAAGGCCAAAAGCATCTGAACCCAGCCTGATCGGATTGCAAAGTTCACAGTGGATGATGATGATGATGCCGATAGACAGCGCTTTGGGGGAAATTTCATGCAGAAAATGGCATGAGTAAAACGAGAGGAGATCACATTGCCCAGATACTAGAGTACTTATGAAGGAGCACGGCCAAATGCCAGTGGATGCATAACGAGGTGCGAACAGGGTCAGCTCTGGTAGCCTTTAGCCATAGCCGTAGCTGAACTCAATCGAACGGTTGGCCGGTTGGCCAACAGAATGTGGCCTAAAGCAGGTACGTAAATTGTCAGCAAAGTGCTAAAAAGTTGGCTGGTGAGCGAGGGGAAATAATGTTTCGATGTAAAGATCTTCTATGCTTTCAACATAAACCGTTGTCGTTCTCAACATTTTATAATCATTATACAAAGTGCATAAAGCTAGCCCATCTCAAGTTATTTTCTTTGGAATGCCAGCAATTGTTTAATATTCAGCATACGTCATGTTGTCCGTTGCATCAGCTGGCCAGTCAAGTTGCTCGATGCTTTTAGTTTTTCCTTTATTTTGTATTATTTCCTATCTCGTTGGTTGCTTTGTGGTATTTGCCTGCTACCATTTCAATTGATTTTCGCTTTTATGCCTCGAAATTGGAGTAAAATTGGAGGCAAGGTCAGCTAGCTGCTCGATGGCATCGCTGGCCATCTGCACAATATGGATGATCATGGAGCGAGGATGATGACGTTGAGGTCTCACTCTCAGAACAAACAAGTTGTAATTGGGTCGACTTTTGTGTACTCGAGTCTCGTTTATGATTATAAACAACATCGGCACGAGAAGCCAAAGGCCTTACAAAATGGCCAAGTCATAAAAAACCTTTATCAAACGCTTCGCTGATCCGACAACTTCAATGATGTTTCTCTGTTTCCAGTTGTCTGTGCCCTGGGTTGTTGTTGGATCCCCCATTTGTTGGGTTGTTCGCTTCGCGTTCGTGTGAACTGAGGAAGGACGACCTTTGGCTAGACTCCGATTTGAAGATGACACCTTCGACCGGAGTTATCCATTTCGTGATGTTATTGGGAATGACTCAGCCGGATGTTTGTTTCTTTACGGGCCCGATCGAATTGATTTCAGCTGTTTCATTTGAAGCCGTAGCTGCAATTTGCCTCTAAACGAGCTTGGCATTTGTTTACTTTATTTTAGTGCTCTGTTGTTTTCGGCAATGAAATGATCATAAATTGTTATTGTTCCATTGGCGAGGGATTGTATGGTGCAAATATATTAGCTAATGACACACATAGATTTGGAGAGTTTAAAAACCAAACTAAAAAATTTAAATTGCCCGTACAAATTCCTCTCTCCACTCATAAGTACAAAAACTGTTTATATAGATATTTTAATTTATGTTTGTATTATCAGACTTATACGAATTATTGAATGGCATCACATATATTTAAATTCATGGAGCTATTAATTAGTTAACCCTGGCATCGTATAAATAAAGAATCCTGGTGGCGTTTCATCCGAATATCACGGTCACGTACGCCTCTTTATAATAGCCATGTTGGCCAATTGCAGGATGCGATTGAAATCCACTTTGACGTGGGCACGCCAGAACTTACAGCGTCCCCAGATGACAGCTGGATAGTTCGGGCTCATGATGCCGTGAAAGATGCGCGCAATATTTCGTCCGCTAAATGTATTGTCCGGGTACATGTTTATTAGGGCATGAACGTCGTCTATGATGTTCTCATCCGGCACGTTACTTGGCTAATGGACAGAGAGGAAAGCAATGAAAGTAAGAAATTGAATTGTGTTGCCAAGCAATTACCTCTATTTCCAGCTCCAGATCCTGTGGGTAGTCATTGGCAAAGTAGTTGCGCACGATAGCCTTTAGCTGCTCGCCCCGATCCTGCGGAAAATCCGCATTGCAGCACTGGCCGCAAGAGCTGTAGGCCACAGCAGCCAATCCATGGGCCACATATTGCAGCTGGATGAGCTGCGTACGCTCCTGTTTCACGGATCGGGTATAGAGAGTGTCCAGAGCGTTGTCGATCTCTGGTTCGGTAAAGTCGCCCGGCACCTTGATGCGGAATCCCAAATCATAGAAGCTCACCGTGATGGGCGATCGCTTGGGATACCCATTTACTATCAAAAGATTAATTTATAATTAAACGGATCCTTTTTTGAACGGATTACCATCTCACCTTTTACCCACTCCAGATCCTTCAGTTGGTACTTGACCACACCACTGTTCCAGCCAATTCCTGCCGCGATATCTGTGACAGAAAATTCTATGATGTTAGAGTCCTCCTTGAAAGTCTTATCCCTAATCTGCAAAGCAATAGCCATGGCCAATGGTGGACATTCCTTTGCAGCATGCCTGTGTAAGGGAAAACCAATAGCATTAAACACATACACGATACACATGTCTACAGGACTTACTTCAAGTACTTGGGCCCACCATACGAGATTACCTTAGCCATCACATATGCTGAGCTGAGCACACTGATGCACCACCGGGGATCAAGCTCCATGTAGCAGAGCAACGTGGATATGTTCTCCGCCGGGATGTCCAGCATCTCAACGGTTTTCTCCACGGAGAAGCCAATCTCGTGACCCGGACACATATGCACTCTGGGACCATCACCTTCAAGAGGAACCGGGAGGGCTGTCCTCTTGGAAGCCTCCTTGTCACAGCTACATGGCACGAAGATCTTTTGCAGCAGCTTACGGATGACATGCCGATCAATTGAGTTAGAATACACATGCCGACGCAGTTCACTCTGGTCGCCACCCTTTGCATCCAAGAAGAGGTGACAGTGGGAAGGCAGCCCGTCGCGTCCTGCTCGACCAATTTCCTGCACATAGCTCTCAAAGTTTCTTGGCATATTATAGTGGATTACCGCGCGTATGTCCGGCTTATTGATGCCCATACCAAAGGCGATGGTGGCCACCACAATGCGTAGCTCATTGCTCATGAAGGCCTTCTGAACGGTTCGTCGCCTGGAAGCGGGCATTCCAGCGTGATAGGGCTCCGCCTGCCAATTCACACGTTTGCGTTTCTTCGTCTGATCCTGAGTTGGTTCCCTGCGGTCCTGCACACACGTTCTAATAAACCCAGCGATTCGCTCACACTCATCACGACGCGTACAATAGATAATGATGGACTGGCAGGGCTCGAAGCTAGAATGATCAAAATGTATTTAAGTCTTCTTCAAGTTTTAAAGTTGGTGGTTCAAGTCTTACCGTTCGCTATTGAGCAGTTGGAGCAGCGCTGCATCTCGGTTCTCATCCTTGGAGACGGACAGCACTAGATTGTCAGGCAGTGGGATGTCACTAATAACACCACGTTCTCCATCCGCTATGCCAAGGTGATTTATGATGCTAACTCGTGTTGGCAAAGTTGCCGTGGCTGTTAGCCCGAGCACTGTGCGCACACCGAGATTCTTTCTCAACACCTTGCAAATCATTAGGTAGCTGGGTCGAAAGTTGTGACTCCACTGAGACACGCAATGCGCCTCATCAATACAAGCGAATGCAATGGGCGGCAGCTGGCGAAGAATAGCACCAAATCCTGTGGCTCGTTCCCCGGCGACAACCGCCTCCGGAGAGACAAGAAGAATGTCAATCTCCCCATTGGCAATCATCTGCTGAATTTTCATACGCTGCGGCGCGGTCTGATTGGTGTGCAGGCAGTGAGCTCGCAGAAAGTGCGGCACGCCGGTCACCTGATCCTCCATAAGCGACACCAATGGCGAGATGACTAGCGTAATAGCTCCCACTTTACGGCTATACAAATAGGCGGGCAATTGGTAGCACAAAGACTTGCCGCTGCCCGTGCTAAGTGTAACTAGCGATGATAGTCCGGAAAGAGTGCGCATGATGGCGCGATCTTGACCTTTCCTGAAGTTGGTGTGTCCGAACATATGGAGTGCCTCCAGGACCTCTGGTGTCGTGTCTTGGACACTGCCATCCGGAAGGAGATCGTATAGGGGCTTCACACCACCGTGCTGGCTGCGATTCGAACTAGAGGCGGTGGTGTCCAGTCCAGCCTGCTTGAGGAACTCCTCCGGAATCTTGTGTCCGACGTATGTCTTAATAGGTGAAGCTGCTTTCTCTTGCGAGACCGGCTGGCTTAGAGAAGCTTCGACGGCCGCATCCAGGGCCTCGAAATCGACGTCCATTTCATCGCTAGACCAATTCGGGTCTGGATGCTGCTGTCCCTCCTCATCTCCGCTGCTTTCTTGGTCATCTTCCTCTGACTCATTCAACTCATCGCCTTGCAGGATGGCTGCATTGGCCGCCTGGGGCAGCCGTGAGATGTTGCGACTGTGTGCCACCACAGCTCCCTGACTGGCCATTTCCTGAGCCTCGGCAAGCGTGGGAAACGGCGAGGGATCCTCTTCCAGCTGTGCCGAAAGTGGCAACAAGTTGTCTCCCTTCACCTTGCACTGCTGAGCGAAATGTCCGACTCCGCCGCACTGGAAGCACGTGAGCACTCCGCCATCACAGCCTCCCATATCCATGTCCGGCCCACTCAAGGCAGCCACTCGTTTCTTATGCCGCCACTGTTGCTTCTTGTACTTGCTGAAGTTCACGGACTTTTTGCCCCGCACGAATTTTTTCTTTTGAATGTTTATGGTCACAAAGTTCTCGTTTAATTTACCAGCTGCTATGCGTTCCTCCAGCTTCTTTCGTGCTGCGGCTCTCTTTTCATCCACTCGAATGTTGGATCCTTCCGACGATCCTGGGTTAGGTCCAGTGGCGAAGGTTCTAATATAGCGCTGGGCGGTAGCATCAGCTTCTTCTAGATCCTGGACATTAATGCGGGGAACAGAGGTAATATCTCCCGCCTCCAAGGCCAACACGTATTTCAGATCTTCTGGATTCAATGGCTGGTGCTCATTCTCTTCTGGATCAGGAGCCGGCTCGACAGCAATGGCTTTTTTAGAGTTCCTGGGCTTTTTCTCCGCCTTGGGTTTCTTTTCGGCCTTGACTCTGACTTTCTTTTCAGCTTTCGGTTTTGGTTCCGCTTTAGGCTTAGCGGTCTTTTGTTTTCCGGCGGCTTGCTTACGCTTTGCCTTATTATTCTTTTTAATTTCTGGTACATATGTAGCGTCCTGGTCTTCATCGGCAGAGAAATCTGGGTTCTCTCGCTCAAATGTTTCTGTCTCTGGTTCGACTTTGTTGGGAATTTCAACTGGGGCGGCTACTTCCACTGCTCCTGATGCTGTCGAAACAATTTTGCGACGTTTTGATAGTTGGCGATACTCCTGTGGTTCCTGCTCTTCTTCACTCTCAGCCACAACAGAGTCGGAATCCGAATCGGTTTCCTGCTCGAAAGGTCGAGGTTTATTTTTAGGAACGGCGGATTCTTGGCTGGTTGCAGAAGGTGTGTGATTAAGATGAGATGGTTTTTGGTTCATGTTAGAATTCATATCTGTTTGCAGCTCCTGTGTGATTGCCATTTGTTCGGGCTTTGCCTGCAACACTTGTTCCTCCTTAAGAGTGGGTTTTAGTTTACTTAAATCAAGATTGGCCAGGCCAAAGTTTGTTTTCTTGGACGGACCACTGTTATTATTTGCTTCCGCAAAGGGCACTTCTTCCTCAAGAGTGTTTTCCTTTGTATTCCGTTGGAGCCAGCCGTCGTCCACCACTGTTTTGATACTTTCCTTGCTGTGCTCATTGGCCAGCATTGGATTGTTAGCTATGGCTTGCTGCTTCTCCTTGTACTCCTGGGCTTTGCGTATGAGTATGGTCTCAAAGTCGACCAGTTCCACGTGATGATCAGTAGGAACTGAACTAAGTGATGTGGTGGAACTAGAGGTGCTGACAGAACGGGAAAGCGGCTTTCGGGGGTTCCGTTTAGCAAATCCGCGAGAAGATTGGAATAACTTGGCACTCAAGCTGGGCTTAAGGCTAGCGCCCGCTTTAGGTTGCTTTCCGAGTACCGGAGTGGATTTGGAGGCCTCTACTGGCTGTGGTGGAGCTGGTGGCTTCTTACTCACATTCATGCCCCAGGCATTTTGGTTGATTGGGAGCTCCTCCACCGCCTCGAACTTGCGAATGACATGGTTTTCATCGCGATTGACCAGATTGGTGAGTACTTGACGATTGGGCAGGTCGTTGAGATTTGAGAACGAGCCCTCCGCCGATTGTGGAATTTCCTCCAGGTTACCAGAGCTCTGTGGCCCCACCAGCGCAGATATATCCAGCGGTAGCTGGGGACCTTCATTAAGGCTGACGTCCTGGTCCAGCATGCTGACACCCAAATCACTGGCCTGCGACATCTCCAGAATATCGTATCCATCTTCGCTGAGAACATCGTTCAGCGTCTCTTCCAGAAAGGATGTCTTCAGCTTGTAGTACATTTTGTATGAGTCGCGAATCTCCTGACTGGCATCCCTTATATCATACTGCAACAGATCAACCAGTTAGCATACTTGTCATATCCGCATCCCAATCTCACCTTCGATGGAACACGGCCATTCTTCTTCTTGAAGTCCCTCTCCCACACCTTGACGCGCAACTTGTACTTTTGGTATTTCAGCTTGAACACCGAATCGTCCATGTCGGCGGCTGTCTTTAATTGTTAATATTATGAGGAAACAAACATTTGAACCAGATTTCGCCAACCAATAAACCAACACAAGTGCAGCTGTTTTCGCTTAGCGCGCGCTTTTTCACCGACCTTGCCAGACCAATGGCCATGTGGCAGAGTGGCCAGACTATCACACGCTGGGACAGTGGGCAAAAATACAATAATCTTCTTAAAAAAAATTAAGAATATTGGGAAATAATAAAATCTTCCCATCTTCATAAGAGCAGCAAAATAAGTTATTGTCAATTATAGGCAATAAAGGTCCAAGTAAACGTTACATTTTTATTGATATTGCTGCGCATTTTATACAATTTGTGTTCATTCTTGTAGTAAAAAATATCGAAGCTTGGCCGTTGCAAAATGCAATTTTCACAATGATGCTATTTAGGTGTATGCTCGCAAAGGGCTTTCCTCGCTGGAATAACTGAAGATTACAGGTAATAGCTACGTAAATAGGAGCCAAGCAAAGCAGCCGCACGGCACTTCCAGCAGGGTGAAGAAAGCGGAGAAGGGGAGCTGTGAAAGGCAGGGCGAGAATGTGAGCTTAGGTGACGAGGTGACTACATGAGTATCAGGGCAATATCCTCAGGCTGCATCGATGGACAGCGCCAATTGTAGAGGTAGTACTGCAGGTTTCCATCCCCGGCGCCGAACTTTAGCGGCGCAAAGTACTTCTTGTTCTCCATAAGGTCGAGGGCATTGTACACGTCCATCTGGACATTCCGGGCCGAGATCAGTGCATCGTTCATCAGGTCCAGCCAAGGGGTCTTTGTAGACACATTATAGAACGAATATGCGGCACGAACGGTCTTATGCACCGGATGGTGCATCACGGACGATGGCAGGCAGTAGTAGCTAGTCAGATCAGTGATGTTGCCCTTTTCGTCGGCAACCACGAAGCAATCGATAATACCTTCTTTGGGCGTAAACCAATGACGAAACTCTTCCTTGCTGAACACCGGGCTCAGCTGAAAGCGCTTTAGGTAGTCCTCCAAAAGCTTGTGGGCCTTGTCCATGTCCTTCGCCGTGATCCGGCGGTAGCCCTTTGTCTTGGGCTGATCGGGCAGCTTGTACAGCTTCATTGTCCGCTGCATGGTCATGTTGCGTGCGAGATGCGAGAAACGCACGTCTACCAGCTTCTTGGGATTGAGCGATCGATGCCAATAGCGACAGGTGGCCACCGGCGTGGGCAACACAACTCCAGCTGTATATGCCGCCTGGAATATCCCTGTCAGATTGACGCGACGCGTTATCTCCCGAATCAGGACTGGAGCCACTCGTTTGCTGCGCAACTTCTTGTGGACGCATAGGAAGTTGATGTCCACAACCTTTAGCACCTTGTCGTACGACTTCAGCTTGCTGGGAATGGCTGAGATGAAGCCAACCAGTTTGCCGGACTTCTCCACACGAACGCCAACATGCCAATCGCGTTTCCAGCCAGGTGGCTGCAGCGACCACTTGAGAAACTCGGGCTGGTAATCGAAACGGAACATGGCATCATCGTCCTCCACATAGTTCTCGTTGAGCAGCGTGTACAGCTCCTTGAGATCATTGGCGTCGTTCAGGTCTAGTGTTACCCATTTGAAGCCGCCTGGCAGAGTGTATGGCAATGCTCTAATCTCACTAATTTCCTTGTTCGGTTCAATGCATTCGTTGGTGGTCACCTGCTCGTCCAGCTTGGTGACTGGTTGTGTGGACCAAAATGCAAACTTCTTGGCCATCTGACGGGTGCTGGCCATAGCATCGGAAACGGCTTGTAGCAAGGCTTGTTTGCCTGAAAGAAACGACGATGCATTGGATAGTAGTATAATATTTTTCGATTAGTTTAAACTGGAATGACTAATCTGCCCCAAAAAAGGCTTAAGGCAACACGACAGTGGGCTAGTTTCCCATGACAGCAAATGTTCTCAATTTTGGGTTTTCAATCAAGCATCGATCAATGGAATCAACAAGGTTGATACTATACGTTACATATAGTTTATTCATAATAAAAAACTACTATTATCTATGTATTTTATCAAAATCAAATATGTATTTGATTCATGAGTTGTTTATTTTTCTGTTAGGACTAATCCTTGGAGTCATTGCACAGAAAATGAAAATTGAAAGAATGCCATTTAGGTACATTCCTACAATATCACAGCAAGTTGAAGTTAGAGAGGTTGGACTGTAGTTCCCGACAAAACCTAACCTCATTTTTTCAGCCGAAGGAGGAGCCTCTAAATGACTTTTCACTGGCGTATGGAAAACTTACTTGCATTCGCAGACACTGAAGCCTCATTCTTGGCACCATCAGGCTGCTCCGCATCCTCGTTTCCTGCTGAATTCGTCGATGCCGTGTCCTGGATATTTAAGCCGGCAACAACCTTCTCGAGCATTGCCTCCGATGCGTCGGCCACCTCCTTCGCCTTCTGCTTTAGCTCTTGACCCGAAAGGTCCTCTGCGTTCTCGTTCGGCATGTTTTGCACTTTATTTCTTTTTGAACAGTAAAGCAAATTAAAATTGCAATGAAATCGCAAAACTACAAGCAGAGCAGCTGATTTTTTTTTTCGCGATACCTATCGATGTTTTTCAACAAATCGATAGTGGCTGGAGAATTTGTGTTACCAGAGGCTGGCGAGTTGAAAAGCTTGCGGCGGGGACCGCTTTCAGTTTAAAGTACGTTGTTTTCTAAAACTATATTTAGTTCAATAAAATAAGGATATTAATAAAATGAGGGGCTTTTATTGTTTAAACTTTTTAGTCCAAAAGGACCTGTATCTATTCTGTTAATGAGAAGCATTCCATTTTATTTGAACAACTTTTACTTGTTCTGTAAGAAGTTCTATCCTATTTACAAGCACTAATTTATTCTTCTCCCTAGGAAAAAATGCAAGTCAATTATTCGAATTATATAAAACACGGTCCAGTAGAAACAAGCCTAAGAATCCATCAGTAGAGTCCATGTGCTGCGCTTCAGGACGAGCAGAACGAAAATGACAATTCCAAACGCGCTGTGAAAATACTCGGATATTATCCCGACCCATTCCCAGAAGATGTGGAGTCGTGCAGAAGCCGGAATGACATTAAATATCCAAGTAAGGCCCATCACGATGGAGAGGCGCAGGAACTGTAGGTAACTGTGTGGATAAGGGGGCAAGGATAGCTAGTTTACAAAGGACCAAGGTCTTATCATGACTCACGTCTGGCTGTCGAAGTTGATGCAACCAATCCTTCCCTCCTCCTCATTTGTGAACTTCTTTACTTCCCCCTTCACTTTCCAAATGTAAATGGTTGTCAGGGTGAACATGGTGACATTGAAAGTACTCAGGACCAGCGACGGTCCACTTATATAGATCCAGATGGATGGGTGCCAATCTGATATGGAAGAGCAGTACGTTACCTTGGTAACGATTTGAAAGCTGTCGCTTTGAAAGTTTACCTTTGACCGAGCATCGAATAAAACCGACCAGAGGCAACCAGTTCCATTGACTGGGATCGTTTTCCCAAATATGATTAACCAGATAAATACTTCCCGTCATGATAGCGGCTGTGCTCCAGACGAAGGCGTTGTACCGCAGGAACCGATAGGAATTTTCAGCTCTATTGAGTGACGTCAAGACTTTCCACATATGGTAGCTGATGACAGAGAGCCAGAGATTGGCAGCCATCCGGAAAAAGTACGAGCTGTAACCTGCAAGAAGTCAACGATAGAACATTAAAAACTTTCAGATATATCTCCAATTCGAACTAACCAGCTGGAGAGCAGATGGCATTCAATAGTTTAAAATGATCTAGTACCATGATCAAGCACTGGATAAACCTCGAAAATATACAGCATATAATGCACTTGCCAGTCACATTTCGCAGCTTCTTAGTGTACAGATATACGGCGATTGTTAGAACAAAGCATATTAATGTAACAATTAGAACTGCAACAGAAAATATAAGAAATATAAAACCTGTTTATTATATTGATGCCTCTTGTTATAAATAATAATTTCATTACTCTCCAAGGATCCTGGTGATACGTAGGTTGTGCAGCGGTGTCGTATTATCCACATGGACTTTGGAAAATCCGAATCAAAGTTGTGCCGGTACAAACAGTAGTCCTGTTTTTCCATGAAACGGTCAACGGTAACCCAAAATGTTCCATCCTGAAACCAAACTATAAGTCCAAATTTATTGAAGTTTTGAATGCTAACCTGTTCTAAGAAATAGTTGAAGTCGCTGATGAAAATCATTTCATCACAATCCCAGAACTCATCTCTGATAATAGCCATATCGGTGAGTGGTACTCGTTTCTGTCCGTCCATGGATGTGAGGTATATATAGGGTTCGAACCGGGCGAGCTCCTCTTTGAGACCATCCTCGCATTTTCCGTTGGGCAAAAAATTCTTGGCTGGGCAGCAGATTCGTATACAGGGCCGCACGCTGCAAACACAGGCCCTTAAATGCCTTTTAATCGGCCTAATCGATCCGTCCCCAAAGTCCCTGAATTCGTAGTATCCAGTTAAGCTGGCAGGAATTAGGATATCATCATATAAATACGAATCGTTTTGTCTTTCAATGTTTGAGATATCGACCGTGTCGAAGTAGTTGCAGCCGGGAATATCTGCCTTTGAATTGTCCGCAAAAATTAAAAGCAGAATTGTACAGAAAATCTCCGAAGGAAGCTTCATGCTGAGCACTACAACACTTGGCACTAAGAACTTTGCTCGACTGGCGATCGATGCTCATCGTTGGCAGTTTAAATAGCCGCTTGGCAAACACTTTCTTAGGAAAGTAGTCCCTGATGACCAGCTTAAAAAAGCCCTTAAACACATTTTGTTTTGAAACAAATTTTTCGGCAATTACCGACCCTTTATCGTTAAAAAGAAAAATATATTCGTCTCGGGGGAAAATCGCCAACAAAAGTTTGTAATGCATTATTAAAATAGGATAGAAAGAAATTCAATTATTTTGTAATCCAAAATCAAAATGTTCGCCTGTTAATGCCATTGATGTAGATTTTAAAATTAGGCGGCAGCTTTTCCCTTGCGTTAGACTATTATTCCATTTAGAGATTCCGTTTGAGCCACCTGGCCACTCTGACACCTCCTGATAACGCAATTGTATTGTTTATATAGTTTCCAAAGCCGAACGAGAATGCAATGTGGCGATATCAGTTGCTGATAAGCACTGGAACCCCGCAGCACACAACCCACAAACGACGATGACTGCCACCAAGAAGCGCCTGAAGATCGTAGCAGCCATCTCGCTGCTCCTCCTGCTCCTGGTCTACCTTTACCGAATGGCCAGCTTCTGCCCAAGCGGAAAGGCCGTCCTTTCCGTTCCCGGCGGCGAGGAGGTTCAGGCCAAATGGCCGCCCACGGAGAGTCCGCTACAAAGGAGCCTTCAGATGGCGTACGAGGAGCAGAGCTCTCTTATTCGAGAACAAAAGGCCGAACTCCAGCGCACAAGGGAGCATTTGGCCAGATTGGAGGAACAAGTTCGTAGCCTCCAGACCAGCACACCGCGCAAGTATCCGAAGGTTAAATACCTGAACTATAAGAATCGCAAACGCATACTAATTACCGGAGGAGCTGGCTTCGTGGGCTCCCACTTGGTCGACGATCTGATGGTCCAGGGGCACGAGGTCATCGTGGTGGACAATTTCTTTACGGGACGCAAGCGAAATGTCGAGCACTGGCTGGGGCACGAGAACTTCGAGCTCATCCACCACGACATAGTGAATCCGCTTTTCATCGAGATCGATGAGATCTACCACTTGGCATCGCCAGCCTCGCCACCGCACTACATGTACAATCCGGTGAAGACCATCAAGACCAACACCATGGGCACCATTAATGTACTGGGTAAGTATTTATAATCTCATTCAAAGAATATAAGGAACGAATAACGAATATATCTTTTTTGAAAGGTCTGGCCAAGCGCGTTATGGCCAAGGTTTTGATAGCCAGCACTTCCGAAGTGTACGGCGATCCCACGGTGCATCCTCAGCCGGAAACTTACTGGGGCCATGTAAACCCTATTGGACCGAGGGCCTGTTATGACGAGGGAAAGCGTGTCTCCGAGACGCTGAGCTATGCGTATGCCAAGCAGGTAATACCTTTAACAATATATAAACATTTTTGGAGAGCTACATTCCTAAGCCAGATCGAAAAAAAAAACATTAAACTAGCTGAGATCCAGAAATGTGGCAGATTTTTCCTGTTTCGATAGCTAGTTGAGCATTAAATGTTCTCAATTGGAATGCCATTAATTGATGTTCCGCTCGGTTGGCTGACGCGAGATAAGATTTCCAAGCACGAGCACTGACCACCACATTTTTTGATCTTGGCCAGCTATCAGGCAGTCAAATTAATTGCTCTCTAAATGTATCTATATCAACAGGAGAAGGTGCAAGTGCGAGTGGCGCGCATCTTTAACACTTATGGACCCAGGATGCATATGAACGATGGACGAGTAGTGTCGAACTTTATACTTCAGGCGCTGAGGAATGAAACCATTACGGTGTATGGAAATGGTAAACAAACTCGCTCCTTTCAGTATGTTTCGGATCTGGTGGACGGAATGATAGCCCTAATGGCATCAAACTACACACAACCGGTGAATTTAGGCAATCCCGTGGAGCAGACAATCGGCGAATTTGCGGAGATCATCAAGCAACTGGTCGGCGGGCCCAGTGTGATAAAGCAATCGAAGGCGATGGAAGATGATCCGCAGCGCAGAAAACCGGACATAACTCGAGCCCGCCAGTTGCTCCACTGGGAGCCAAAGGTTCCCCTAGAGACTGGACTCCAGCGAACAATCTCCTACTTCCGCAACGAATTGGCGCGTAGCGATCGCTTTCAGGAAAGCTCCAACAAGTACTTTGATACACATACACCGTAACATTAATTGGGTCTAGCTCTAATTGGTGATGATGGAACGTCTCTAGTCTGCAAATGTAAATATGACCATCGTTAGCACTAATTGTAAGCCCTTAGGACCGCAGAATACCTTTGTCATGGTTCATTTTTTGCGATATATCAGCCTATGCACGGATTAGGGAATAGTGATGTATAAATGCGATCAAATGCAGTGAAACCTAGAAAACTAATTTGAATTTGAAAGAATACAGAAGTTAGGGAGTATGGAAACATCAGATACAAAATGTTTATTTGATGTTTCTCATTTTTGACCGCATGTGTACCACATAGACACAGAATCATTGGGTTACATGCCATTTAGAAACAGTATAATCCATTGTATTATAACTTCAATCGTATTTCAAAAGAACCCACAAATTCCCATTAGAATCATTAGAAGTTTGGGGCATATACATATATCACAACCAGTGAGAATTGAACAAATTAATGAAGATCTGTGACTCACAAATTTAGACACATAACACCTATCTGCGCCTTTAACCAGTGTAAGCACACCCCGATTCTAGAAGATAAGTAGGATTTTCCAGTTGCTGTAGTTGGTAGACCATTAAAAAAGAGATTTTTTTCTGCGAACTAATCTTACCCGACAAGTATTTTACTATTTATATACATGGCTTATCCTACGCTTAATCTACTCTAGTATACATCCATATATACCTAAGACTATATTTGCACCTTTGCTTATCAGCTAGATCAACTAGATTGGGCGCCCGAATAATCCTTTTCACCTGGCCAGCGGCTCGAGCATCTCGAGGAACAGTTTCTTCATGGTAATGACTTCATCGCGTGCGATTCCACGCCAAAATCTTCGCAGGATATCATCCGCCTGCCGCAGCGAAGGCAGCAGGAGCAGCAATTGTTGCTGATGCGACACGGCCGACGAATGACGGAGCAAGTAGACCACATCGTTTAGAGAATTGAGAATCGTATCACGAAATGCGCGCAGGGAACTCTGATCATCCAGCAGAATGTCGCAGTTGGCCAGCAGGAGCGCCTTTAGCAAGTAGTACTCCTCCCTCCGGGGCGATATTCTTTCCATGCGCTGTGCAATCTGGACACAGTGGTAGTAGAACTCCGTGTAACCGCACTCCTTGGCCAAATGCTCATCCATCCAGACATCCGTGGCGAAGCAGAGCTTGCCATTGAACGGCAGAGACCGGAAGGTCAGCTGGAGCGTCAGGATCTCTGCCCAAGACACCTGGAGCAGCTTCATCTGGTCGTTAAGTGGCAGATCTATAAAGCCAGGTATCTGCTTGGCCCAGCCAATGACGCTGACCAGTTCCTTGTCGTAAATATCACTAAGGACGCTTAGTATCTCATTGGGATCATTGTTATTGTTGTTTTGGAAAATGCAAGTCCCATTGGGCGTAACTCCAACGCTGGACTCCAGTTTTATGCTGCCCGAGGAGGATGAGGCCTCATCATTAGTTATGCTAGTCGTGTGCACTTGCGGTGGCGGCGTTTGGACGCTCAAGGCATCCGGCTCATAGGAATTAAGCACCTCAAGAATCTTGACATCGCACAGCGAGGTGGTGTTGGATTGGTAGAGCAGCTGCATAGTCTGGTAAGAGTTTGATACAGGATTCCTTCGGTACTTTTGCCGTCCTCCACGAACTCGATCCAAACGCACACCCTCCTGAAAAGTCAAAGCAATTAGAGTTTAGGAACTTCAACTCTGGACTATGAAATTACCTTGAGCATGCCCATTAGTAGACATTTCTGGAAGCGACACGCTTGGCAGGCCTTCCGTCTCCGCTTGTTAATCTCACACTCGTTGTTTGCCGGACACGTGTACTCGATGTTGCCTTGGATGGTGCGTTTAAAGAACGCTTTGCAAGCCTCACAGCTCGCCACACCATAGTGGAATCCACTGGCCACATCGCCACAAACCAAACACAATCGACGAAGCTCGTCCCTGACGGATCCCGATCCAGTTCCGGCACTCGCATTGTTCGCATTTCCACCACTCGTACCACCACCTCCGCCATTGCCGCCACTTGTACCACTTCCCTTCAAACTATCGCCATCATTGCTTAAGGATACATTGTGCAAATCGCAGGAAAGTGAGGTCGTCGAGCTGCAGAGCTGCCTTTCCGGCGAAACCGAGGGCGAGGATTTCAGGCCGTTTGTGCCACTCTGCGTGGCCGTTGACTTGGAGCTGGGACTGAAGCAGGAGGCCGATGGAGTGTCCACCTCCTGTTTGATGTGCAAGATGCTGACGCCGTCGGACATGTTCGTGCCTTGGCTGGGCGAGAAAAAAAAGAGTTGCGGATAAGATAAGCAATATGTTTCAACAAGTTAAAGCCTTTGATTTGAACTTCAAGAAGAGATTAGATAGAGGATTCGAGATACAAGGCTAAGGATAAACGATATTGTACCATATGAGGATAAACCCAAAATGCGGCGAGGAATGAACAAGTAAAGAGTTGAAATGTGGGAAAAACGTTCAATTTCGCCAAATCACCGCGATAAAGATCGCTTTACTTTAATGTCAAATAGAACGCGATGCACAGTGGTAAACATTGAACCTAAAATCGGGTACTTCACAATGCCAACGCTGTTATCTGTACTTATGAATGAGTAGTCCCAGTGGAGCCCACAGTGCTGGGCCAGTCGCATGAAACCTGGTCACGGAATTCTTAATGAATGCAAAATGTAATTGTAATTAAGCCGCGCAAAAACCAAAACAAACGGCGGTCCGCCCAGTGCAATTCGAATGCGATCCCCGATCCACAAGTGAACGTATGCAAGCTCGATAGCTTACCCTTCTCCCGCGTAGAACTTCATCGGTGGTCGTGGAAAAGTACGGGACAGAAATGAACTAAAAACCGAACCGCGCGCCGTGAGTGCGATAACAGCACTGTGCGTGGAGTACCTTCCAGCTGAAGGTACTACAAATCACGACGCACAGTGCTGACATTGATTAGGCAAAAGCGAAGTAAATTAAAATCGGAAATGGACAGTGGTGGAAGCGAAGCTTAAATACCCTACCAATAGGCAACCAATTGGAATGCCAGCACTCTGACCTCATTATCAGCTAGGCACTGAACACGAGTCTATATTTAGACTAGTCATATACAATATACATAATCTGTCTGTCTGGAAATGGTCAAATATCCTTACTATCGTATAGTTCCTACAACTCGTGGGTTGCTGCACCCAGACAACTCGGTGGCAGGGTATAAAACGCGCGCTGGCAAAGACAATGGGGGGCAGTAGTGGTGTAGTAAGTAGACGGCGGACGACATCGGCCAGGTTGCAGATGAAAGATAAGCAGCACTAAGCACTCTGCTCTTATCAGCCCGAGGGAAGCCAAAGCCAGGAGATTGTGATTGCGGCCCAAGGTGGGCCTGTCCGCCTCTGTTTACATACTTACATAAAATCGTTCTGAGGATCTTTTGTGTAATCAGCTCCACTGTAACAACGTCAATACATATCGGCCTCCTCGACCGTTTGCATGTAGTACTTGTTTTGGTCCGAGTTGAGCACCTTCTTGTTATTGCTTCTGTATTCGTTTCTCTGCATTTTTTGATGCTCGAGTCTTTATTGTTTATTCACTGGTCATTTTTGCTGGGCATCGTGGCTTTTGGCGACCATGGGGGATTCAGTTGCACTTTCTATGAGAATGCAGACAGCATCTGCATCGATTTTGTGCGTCTGGATTGGGATTTGGATTTGGCACTCGGGCAAGGCACGAAACGTCACTGTGCGCGGATACGAGTCACATTGTTTGGGGGCTCTTTAGTGTGAGCATGCTGTTCTCGCTGGTTTTCGCGCAGATATTTGCATATTGGAAAGATTGAAATGTAATTTTATTTTCTTTTTTGGTGAACAAGACCTGACCAGGGCTGGCAAACACTGAACACCTTCGGGGAGCCAGGGATGCTGCTGGCTCGTGCTCACGACTTGGTGGTTCGCTTTTCGGAACTATAACACTGCCAAAATTAATTTACAGACTTATTTATTTTTTCAAATAAAAATTACAATAATTTATATACTCATTTACATAATGTTGTACTCTAAAATAACTAACAATGTCATTTAGTTTTATTAGTTTAATGGTAGCTGCTTATCCTTAATGCAAGTGAATGATTTCTAAAGTTAGGCAACTTCGGAGCAGTCGCTGCCTTTTCCAGCACTGGCGCGTGCAACTCTGTCCTCGATTCGCACTCCCTGGTTCGCTCAGCTCTGTTGCTGTTCCACTTGCCTTTGTGTGGGTGCTGGTGTGTGTGCAAAACAGAGCAAAAACAATTGCGCGACAAGAAATCCAAATATCATTAAACATTACGTGGATTCAGTTAAATAAACGCCTTGCAGCCAACCACTAGTCAACAGCGGTGTCCTGCGTATATTGATAGGGCCGAGGCAGAGGTGTTAGCGATACAAATAGGTACAAATAAACGATTCCCAGTCACGTATGTACATTTCGCAAGCGTCTGGGTGTGTGTGTGTTTTGTTTGTTGTTGTTGCTTTTATCAGCAGCCCCAAAAAGTGTACACACACTAGTGCAAAGTTTGTTATTGTATTTATTAACATATATTTACTGCTTTGGCCCACGCTTTGTTTGCGCCATTCGCCATTCCGTAATGCGCCATCGGTAAATCGCGAGATCAACACATTTCCCTGGCCGATCAGACCGATATAGCTAACGATTTACGTCCAATCTGTTGCAGGACCCCAGCCCCTCCCACAAAGAAACCATGATGAGCCTGCTCGGGCGGACCGATGTGGATGCGGGCGAAGTGTTCGTCAACTTCAACCAGAATATAACGTAAGTTACAGTGCACACTGGCTAAGGGAACGATGATAAAGTTGTGCCAGTAATATTTGTTCTACTTATGCTTATGTTTGTATATAATTGCTATAAATTGCTATTAATTTAGTTTACAAACTATATGAGTCATAGTTTCTGCGAAGCGAATTAAAATTCTTAACACCACCTACTACTTGCTAACCCACTCACACTTTCCACCCTTTCAGTTCCCTGGCCGTGGCCACCAGTGGAGGCTACAGCCTGTACAGCCTGGGCTCCGTGGACTCGACCCTGGACAAGATCTACCACACGAAAAGCGATGAACTGTTCCTCATCGAGCGTCTGTTCGAGAGCTCCCTGGTGGCCATAGTTTCCCAGCGAGCACCACGCAAGCTCAAGGTGTGCCACTTTAAGAAGCAGAGCGAGATCTGCAACTACTCGTATGCAAACACAATACTGGCCGTAAAGCTCAATCGCGAGCGATTGATTGTGTGCCTGGAGGAGTCATTGTATATCCACAATATCCAGGACATGAAGGTGGTGCACACCATACGCGACACACCGTGCAATCCGCAGGGTCTTTGCGCCCTCTCCTCGTCCTCGGAGCACTGCTATTTGGCCTATCCGGGCAGCGTGACTGCTGGCGAGGTACAGATCTTTGATGCCATCAACTTGCACGCCAAGACCATGATTCCCGCCCACGACACACCACTGGCGGCATTGGCCTTTAGTCCCTCGGGCACGGAAATAGCTACGGCCAGTGAGCGTGGCACGGTGATCCGAGTCTTCAGCTCCCAGGATGGCAGTCGACTCTTTGAACTGCGACGGGGACTAAAGCGCTGTGTGTCCATCGTTTCGCTGTCGTTTAGCACGTGCGCCGAGTATCTGGTGTCCAGCTCCAACACCGAGACGGTTCACATCTTCCGGCTGGATCGCAGTGCCACGGAAACGGCCGAAGGCCATGGCAGCAAGCAGTCGAGCGATGACTGGATGGGGTAAGCGGTGTTGGATTCGGATAAATCAACTTATCTTTTGTAGCTTTTGTAGATTGTTGTACTTTCTGCTCGATGCAGTTATGGCTTATGGTCAACTATTAAGGTGTGGGTGTTCTGTACATAATCGCTATTACCTCCCGACTCCTATGTTTAAAACCAAACCCATATGTTATCATCCACGGCTTTCGTCGAATTATTAATATTAAATGTCACATCTGTTCAGTTCCAAGAACCTTTTCCCATCTGGTTTAGTAAGATAGAAATCGTTCTGGATCCATTTCAACTATTATTTTCATTGACCACACTGATCCATTCATATGTACACATGTAGTCCTCTCATTTTTAACGTATTTAAAAGAATTGGGTTTTATACTAAAGCCTTGTGTCTAAAATGAAATCATTCAAGGGTTTCTCAACTAAATATTATTTGTAAATTAAAGTCAAGCAAGAGAGAACCAAAATGCCAATACAGAACTGCCGACATCATTTTGAACAGCGATTTTGATGAAAACCAGCCCAGATCAAAGTATCTTTTTTTGTACAGGACTTAGGAATTTTTGATTTTTTTTCTATTTCTCGTGTGGCACTTGACATTTATATATTTTTCTTTTCTTTCATTTTGCGAATCCACCAAACACGTACCAACCAACCACCTCAACAACAACAACCACAACTACTCAACCACTCACCATATCTACTCTCTCATGCAAGTTACTCGTTTTTTAGATTCTTGAGCAAAACGGTCACCAGCTACCTGCCCACGCAGGTGACCGACGTGTTTAGCCAAGGCCGTGCCTTCGCCTCGGTCACTCTGCCGGAGGCGGGAGTGCGCAGGATGTGCGCCATTACCACGATACAAAAGCAGCTAAGGTGAGTCTAGCTCGGATCGCAGTTTTGTTTTCAGTTCAATTTGCAACGAAGAACTCACGGGAAAAACGAAAAAGCCATAAAATTCTACCTAGTTATAAAGGATTTCGAAAAACTACAATTTTATGCGAGCTTAATACCTTAGGTAGGGATTTTGAGTTCTAGAAACCAATGCCCTTGTTCCGCGTAAATCATTTACACTACCTACTTTATCTGGCTTTATATGGGTTAAAAATTTTTGAATTTCCCTGTACTCTGTTGAAATGTACTTAATATGCTCTTTGCAAGAGCAACCTATTTTTGATATGGATTTATAAAACAATAATTGAGTCACGTGCAAATTGAACTATAAACTGATTATCCTCGCCTCTATTTCAAGTTCTAATTAACGGTCCATTCTATTGCATTTGTAGACTGCTGATTGCCTCGCAGGATGGGTACTTGTACGTGTATTCCATTCCCACCGTCGAGGGCGCAGAGTGTCAGCTAATAAAGAGGCACGACCTGCGGCTGGAGGACCACTATGCTATGGATATCAAAGGTGCTTAACTGTTCGCTTCTCGCACACACTTCACACTTACACACATCCCAACCAAACCCACAATCGAAACAAATTCTCTAGTTGATTCACCTCAAACTCTAGGCCTGAACAGTGGCGTGAGCATTGGCGGAGCAGCTGGAGTTCCGCCGAGCAGTGCAGGTGCGGCCGGAGCAGGCACTGGTGGAAGTGGCGGTGATGGCAAGTCGGCTGTTTCTGTTACCGGTGGTGTCGACAAACCAAGTAGCTCCTATGCGTCGGCCGTGAAGGGTGACGATCCCTTGGGACCCTCATCCGATTAGACAAGGGCAATGATCAAAAATGAGAGATGCAGCGATGGTAAACGAAACTCACTCCTCAAAGTAATAAGGACGATGATGCTAAAGTGATTGCAATGATGCTTGGCGACTGGCGGCTGGCGACGGCGGCGGCGATAATGATGATGATTTAACGACGGTGGCTCTGTGGCGTCAAGCGTATTTAAGTAAATAAATAGGTCATAGACTTAATTTAGCTCTTAACGTTGTCAGCGATGATTCTTCCTCGTTTTGTACCAGCCAATATTCCTTTGTGCGGCCTCTCCCTACCCAAAACATTTTTTTAGTTCTAAGCCCCCGTTCCTGGCGCTGCCATTGGAATGTGAAATGCTTTTGTCATACACTCCTAAGTTAGTTGTTAATTAATAATTTAGACGGATTTACAGATTCGCTTTGATATTTGAGTTGCCAGCTTTTTATACAAAATAAACGGCCTTTGCAAATTAGTTCTTAATTTTTTTATTTTACCAGTCCTCGCGCCCTCATCCCTTGACAATCCACCGAACTCGATTTGTATGTAAAGTTCTCGCCTAGCTATGGTTTAATCATATCGAAATATCTTGGATTAAGCACGTACACCACACCTATATATATATATATTAAATCTTCAATTTAAAATTAAACATTCAGCTAGCGACACGATGAGTGAAATGAAATTCGAAAAATCGGAGAGTGCAATGGAGGAACAATTTTCGGCATATATAAATAGAATATATTTTGTACAAAGTCAAATATTTTAGAACATAATGTTTAAAATGAAAAAAACAGTTTACAAACGAAACTCATACGCTACTTTATTGTATTCAATAAATTATTTGAATTAAACATTTTTTTGCCTTTTCGATATCTAAAAATATATTATAATATTATTTTCTTTATTTGGCTAAATTCCTCGTGGCAAAAACAAAATTTTCGAAATATTTACAATTGGCGAACAATTTTTAAATTGTGTGTTTTTCAACACTGTGGGATGGGAAAATGATGGTACACTTTTGGTATAATTTATGAAAGTTTCAGCGGTCACACTGAGCGGTGCTAAAAAATATATTAGGATTAAATTAAATAAATTGCGTGAAATACGAGAAAAGTAAAAGTTATATTACTTCCACGGAAGCGCGAGATGAAGGAGAACAACAAGATCCTCCAGCTCATCTATGTGGCGTGGCGCGAGCGCTGGACGGACTCCCAGTGGGGCATCAACATAAAAAAGGCAAGGCAACCCAAGCAAATTAACACACCGAACAATCAATATTCGTGTTTACCAATATATTGTAAATGCAATGAGGCCTGTACATTGAGAATTTTAGGGGTTCAAGTTGCCCGTCTCCGTGCTTTTGGTCTTGGGCTCGAAAACCGGATCCTCTGCCTGGGACAGGGCCAAAACCAGTTGGCGCTGCTTTACGGAGAGATTCCGGGGTATACGCACCTTCAGCGTGACGATGTGGTTGCCCACGGCCTCCTTGGAGCGCACCCCCTTGCCATTGAGCACCACCTGGGTGTGTGATTGGGTGCCCGGCTCCACACGCAGCTCCACGGTTTCGTACAGACCCCGTATGTGAAAGGATCCGCCCAGGATGGCCTCCGAGATGTTTAGGTGCTTGTCGCTTAGAATGTCATTGCCAACGCGACGGAAATAGTCGCTAGACGGCACCGACAAGCGGTAGGTGACCTGCTGCTTGGTTTCCGGATTAATAAGGTTCACCACATCTCCGTCCCGCGATCCTGAAGGCACCGAGACCATTACGTCCACGCTGGACACTACAAATCCCCGATTCGAACAGGTTTCGCAGTCGTTGCGATTTGTAAATCGCTTGCCCTTGCACTGCGTGCATGTGTTCACCGATGAGAAGGTTGGCGTTTTGGTCATGACCTTTCCAGTTCCATTGCATCGCCGACAGGGTTCCTTGCCCACATCCCGATGCGCCATCAATTGCGACTTGCCCTTGCAGGTCTCGCACTTCCGCAGGTAGCGCAGCTCTATCCGCTTCTTGCATCCCACTGTCGCCTCAAGGAAGTCAAGTGGCAGATCGAACTCGTTACTCTTCAGTTTGTTGATCTCTAGATGGCGATTCAAGTATCGTGTTCATATCGTGATATAGTGATATAGTGAAAAGTGAAATGGTGTGTGATGAATCTGAAATCCGTCTGCTTACCATCATTTGTCGTCTTATCCGAATCGAACTTCTTGGCCTCCTCGAGGCCCACATTCAAGGGATTGCCCGCCTGTTCCAGAAAAGCGCGCTCATCCTTAATCCCGCCCAGCTGATCGTACTCCAAGCGCTTCGTCTCATCGGTTAGAATGTTATAGGCGTTGGACAGCTCCTGGAAGTGCTTCAACTTTTGTTCCGAGTGCGTGGAGTCGGGATGATAGCGCTTGGCCAGCGCATAGAAAGCCGATCTGATTTGCTGGATGGTGGCGTGCCTGTTGACGCCCAACACTTTATAGTAGTAGTCCTTGGGCATGCCACGGCTTTGCGGGTACTTAACAGCCGGAGATGACACCTGTTGAGGCGTGGCTCCCGGTGACGTTCGCTTCGCTTCCCGCTGGCGATCTGGATAGTAGGCCGGTTTCGTGGTCCTGAACTGATATTGACTGATAAATCGCATACAGATCCAGCAGGCTGCGACAGCGGGAGCGCGGTCCAACTCCAGGAAATGTGCCGTCCTCCTGCAGCCATCCGTTGCAGCTCCGCTGAATAAAGTGCCTAATACGTCTCCACGACTGCGAAATAATTTTAAACGAAACATTTCTTATCGCGTAACGAAATATGCAACTATGTATAAGTGGAAATCCTAACTAGATTTTTATGTTGTTCTGTTTCTGTTTATTTTATGGGGTTGTGACCCAGATATTGTGTTAAAGTTTGACAGGAAAAGAAAATGTTTCATTATTGTCCCTCCCGTGATTACTATTTCAGGTGCTCCCGAGAGGAGTCAGTGGAGATGTATACAATCTGGCGGACTGTCTGATGCAGCAGGCACTCATTGGTTCCACGGCAAATCCGGTGCGTAGTTGATTTGATTATTTAGATTGTTTTCTAAATTGTAATTTATGCCTTTCAGTTGGTTCTTAACTACCTGAAGCACTCACTGTGCGCCCATCTCGTTTCTCACGCTGCTGTCCTTCGGTGCATTGCTAAATATGACAAATTGGAGCGCGTATATTGCATTACAGCGCTACTTGAATTCCTGGCCAGCATCGTGGATGGCGTTACCTGCCGGTAAGTCCTTTTAGTTTTATAAGTCTTTAAAAAGCAGGAGTAAACATAATTGCTCATTCCTATTTCCAGAATAAAATCTGAGGAAGCGGTTTTACCGAGTTCCGTCGTCCACTTGGTGTACTGGCTGCTCCAAATCTTCGCCAGAACTGTGCAGCACTATGAACTGTATGGCGAGATTAGCGCTGAGCAATCATACATGCTGGACCAGACCTGCGTGGTGATAGATCGGCTTAGCCAGCAGCAGTTTCTGCTGTCTATGCTGTACGTGGGCTGTCACGAAGAGCTCGAAATATGTGGACGGATTCGGGATAAGTACGCTACCATCAAGGGATCGTTGACGAACTCAAACTTTACGCTAAACGCACCACAAGTGGAGCAGCAATTGCAGCAGTTGGCCTTTATAGAAGCGAAGCATCTTGAAATGCAGACACTTAATCCGCCGCCAACACTCGAGAAGATCTCGTGCTGCGTGCAACCCTTACTGGCGGTGGAAGTGCTGCTCAATCCGTGCAAGGACACCAGCTACTACGTGGCTGAGTTGCAGATGCTGCAACGATTAAAGAAATACTCCAATACACGCCTCTTCTACGAAATCATCCGTGCTGGATTCCTCACGCTGAGCAATGTTGCGGATACAAGTCCTGACACAATGTGGGGTGCCTTTATGTTCTTTAAAATGCCGCACATCATTAAGCAATTGCACGCCCTGCAACGGATTCCCGGGGAGCAACCACCACCGGCCGATTACATACCCGAGTTGGTGGAGGCTTTGGAACTGCTCATCGAGGACAATCTGCTGCTGGACTTCATGGATACCAAGTGCTCGTGCAATATGATCGAGTTCCTTTTGAATGACTGGACCAAGCAACAACTAGTCAATGATGTCCACGTGAAGAAGTTTGCCAGTCAAAGGTTAGTCGAGAGATCATGCATTTTGTACACCCATCTTAATTATGTGATTTAAAACGAACTCTTCTTCCAGGGAAGCCGCCTCTCAATTACTCAAAAAATGCGACAATGGCCAACAGACACCCTCCAATATAAACTTCATCAAGCGCGCAGAGGTTCCGCTTTCCGGAGTACTAAAGACGCTGTGCACCAACAAGGTGCAGGACATGGTGAATGTCCTTTGCCAGGTGCCGGTGGGCAACAGTTTCGAGTTGATTCTTTCAGTGGCTACCGTCGAGGGACGCCTCAAGACATTCGTATCGCGTCTGATCCAGTGCAATGAGAACTCCAAGCCGGTGCCGGGCGAGCTGGGCAAGCTGTGCGTCATCCGGTCCACGCTGTTTGATGTTTCCTTCCTAATGCTGACTAGCATTGTGCAGACCTATGGATCCGATGTACGTAAAACCCCCTAATAACTTTATTATTACGCTGCAATTTTAATGAATTCTTGTTTATTTCAGGTGGTCTTATCTGAGCGTGGTGACTCATTTTTTGAGAAATGGGTGCGTGAGTGCATGGTGGAAAGAAATAAGCTTAAGAATCCGCGTCAAATTCTCGCCCTCTGTGATGACAGTATTGTCGACGAGCTATTGCTTAGCTTCAGTAAACCAGAGGCAGCACAACTGAAGGCAAACAACTTAAGTTGGCAGGAGACTTGCCTTAATCTGCCCGGAGTGCTTCATCATGTGCTAATAGCTTGGGAGCAGGAAACGCTATCCTCGGCGGACGTTAAAAGTATTCTGGACAATATTAAGAGAAGACTTTTCAGCTTTTCCGTTTGCGCCACTAGTTTTCTGTGCGCCTACATGTATTCGGTGAAAGAAACGGAACTTCTGAAACCACTAAACATGATTCAGCAGTTTCTGGCTCCGTTGACCAGCGAAGAGCTTTCCAGCCAGGAAAACGCCAAGGAGCGACTAGCTCTGTCCTATCAGATTATCAGAAAAATGCAACACGATGTGCATCCTGCTCCAAGTACCAAATCCCGCCTCATTTCACATTCCCCGCTGGTCGAGCAGTTTCGGGAGGTGTGGCGAACAGTAGTCGATGCTGGTCACCTGCCCGTTCGCGCCGCTCAGTCATTGGAGTCGCTTCTGCTAGCCGGCGGCGCGGCGTGGCTGTCCACGCAGTTGGTGGAGCAACTGCTGGCCTGCAAGTACACAAGGGATATGTCGCGAACCATGGACGTTGTGTTTGCTGTGATGCACCTCGACATTGAGAAGACCACTGAGGCGTTGCTGCAGTACGTGGTGGCTCCACTTATACTGCGACGACAAGGGTAAATACCAATATTTTCTTCTGTATATTATTTCATTTATTTATTATCTACAAATCGAATCGATTTAGCAAGAAAGGATGTAAAAATTTAAACTTCTATGATTGAACTCGTACTCACAATTTGGCAATCTTTTTTTCTAGTGAGGACATTAATGAGCCCCAATCCCTGGTACTGGCCCGCCTCTGTGTTTATTGTATTATTTCCTGCCTGGAGAGCCGCAAAGGAAATGGAACTTCGGCTTTGACGGCCATGAAGAAGCGGTCGAGATCTCACGATGAGGAGGAACTGGCGGCCAATGCAGCCAAAGTGCGCAAGGTGATTGGCGATGGCAGCGACAACTCCAGCGACTTTACGGACACTACAACCGGAGCTGGCCTCGCAGCTTTATTGGGCTCCACTTCCACATCTGAACTGCGGACTACGCCGCTTACTCTAAGAGAACCACTACAGACAAGCGTGCAGCACATTTTCGCAGTGTTCCTGCAGTTTGTCAGTGGAGATGAACTGTCGCCAAAGGCCGTTTTTGTTTATCAGTTCATCTCGCTGCTGGTGGAATGCGGTGGGGAGAGGGTCGCTCCCGTCCTGCGCTTGCTGCCCAACGGCCTGGTGCAACAGCTCCTGAAAGTTTTGGTCACCGACGACATAAAAGTGGGTCTCATCAGCAGACTATACGATCTGCGAATCCAGGCAGGAAGACTATCCGCTGTGTCTGATCTTTGCCTGTGGCGAAATATGCAGATGGCCAGGCACAGCATTCATCTGTGAGGGATTTGGAGGATTGCCACATTGGGTATGCCGATTATGATTAAGAGACGGGTGGGCGAAATTGCTAAATGAATTGTATTAAAAACTAGAAATTGGTGACTTGACTCGGCTTCTTCTTTGCACGCAGTGGATTTTGCTTTCGTTTATTACAATAATTTGTTGTCGCCGATGTTCGTCTGTGTTTTGCTTCATCTTCTTCAGTTAGCGGGTGTAGGGAGAGGTGTATGGACAGGCTTAAAGTAAGAGACCTTGCGATTCCCTATATCACTTGAGCAGACAGCACTCGAAGTAGGTCTCGCCCACACAACCTCCGCGCATCGCCTTCTTTACATTGTTCTCGAACTGACGGCGGTTGGTCTGCAGGACGTCGGCCGCCTCCTTGTTGAGCGGATCCTCGGGATTGGGTTCCTGGAAGCAGTTGATTTGGATTAGTAATACTGTGTAATAACAAAAACATAAATAATGATCGTTAAGTGGTTTAAATAACTATATCATGATTTTTTGTTTGTTTTCGTTAATAATCTAAACATTTATACTGTAATTATTTCAGTGGGCATTCAATTAAGCAGAATTAGAAATCAATTGTTCACATAACAAGACATACAAACTCAATTGTAACTTGAAAACTGTGGCTGTTGATCAAGACTTATGGAACAAAGCGTATAGCCTCTAAAAGAACACAAATCTCGAAATACAAACCAGGAATAGAAACTGCAAGCCATAGACGATGGAGTTGATGTTCAGCACTGGGTTCCAGTCCTCGCGCAGAATGTTGAGGCAGACGTTGCCATCCAGGTCAATATTGGGATGGTACACCTGGGTGGCGCACTTCACCTTGGGCGGCTCGTGCGGATAGTTGGATCCGACGCGGAAATTGAACACGAAGCGCCCGTCTCTGTAGAAGCCCTCGTCGGGCGAGATGATAAGCTTGAAGTTGAGCAAGTCATTGGGATCGGGAAAGTCTGTGGCGCAAGTGTTTGGCAGGTTCAGTTCGTTAATATCTGGGGGGGATGAAAGCAGCCCAAGATGCATAAGTAATAAGCGCGAGTTGGTCGTACCAGGTGCTGGATTGGAGACTACCTTTCTGTATGCGCAGCTGGGCGGCAGAAGCTTTCTTCTGCTGACTGCCCTTTTGCTCGCCGTCTTTCTTCTGCTGCTTAAGCGTGAATAGTTTAATCATCTTGGCGTCCTCGTCTCGCTGGCGTTTCGTTTTCTGCGTTTGACTGTGCTCGAAAGTTTCTGGCTCTCTGGGGGCTGTTGCTGCTTATGGGGCAGGTTGCATTGTTGGGAATGTCAATGGTTTACGGGCAATTGTTTCACTGAATGTTTGGCCTACCGTTAACAATAGATCTGATGTAAAAAATCACTTCGAGTGCTTTCTATCCTTTCCTTGTTTCTGCCCAGCGATATGTGTAAGTAATCGATGGTTGCAACCGATAACAGTCTGATCGATAGTTGTTGCGTAGTGCTGGTAAGCGGACTTCGGATTCAGCGGGATTCAAGCCAAGTTTGGATACTTCCAATGCTTACAAAATTATTACCATTGCTCAAGAAAATTTCAAAATCTAAATTTTCGACACACAACCGGTGTAGTAATAAATTAAAAAATTATCGTTAATAGTAATTTTTTTGAAATATATATATTAAAGATATTTAAATTAAACGCGGAGGTCTTTAATGGCTGTTTTTTCTATCTTCGTTCCATAACTGCGTTGAACTTTGAACATAAATTTATAAAAATATTTTTTAGCTAGTTAGCTACGTCGCAAACCACATCTCTATCGAAAACCAGGGCTGCCTTAACCAGCACATGTTGATTAATGCAGTACGATTGGGCTCCCCTTGAGCTGTTTATTTTGAATTATTTTGAATTTTTCTGACCATGTCGACGGAGCCAGCGGTGGCTAAGGATGCTGTGCTGAAGCGCAGCGAGGCTCTGGCGGAGAACACGCCCCAAGTTAGTGGCTACGATTTCAACGAAGGCTTAGACTACAGTAAGCTCTTCGAGTCCTATGTGACCACCGGGTTTCAGGCCACGAATCTTGGGCTGGCCATTCGTGAAATCAACAGAATGGTAAGTTAGTAACTTTAATACGAAACTCCGATATGTTACAAACCCCTAACACTGGCAGCTGGATTGCAGGGACCAGCCTTTGGAAGCGGACCAAATAGACAGTCATGAAACAGACGACTTCATCCGTCGAAGGAGCAAGTGCACCGTATTTCTGGGCTACACATCCAACTTGGTTTCGTCCGGACTGCGAGAGACCATACGCTTTCTGGCCGAGCACCGTATGATAGACTGCATTGTGACCACAGCCGGCGGCGTCGAGGAGGACTTCATCAAGTGCTTGGCTCCCACTTTCATGGGTTCATTTGAGCTGAGCGGTAGGGATCTCCGCGAGCGTGGAATCAACAGAATTGGCAACCTTCTGGTGCCAAACGATAATTACTGTAAGTTCGAGGACTGGGTGATGCCGCTGCTGGACGAGATGCTGGAGGAGCAGAAATCCCAGGGAACTATCTGGTCGCCTTCGAAGATTATTCATCGGCTGGGCGAACGAATTGGAGATCCCAGTTCCATCTACTATTGGGCTGCCAAGAATCAAATACCAGTCTTTTGTCCCGCCTTGACAGATGGCAGTCTGGGCGACATGATGTACTTTCACTCCTTTCGACAACCTGGACTCGTGGTGGACATTCTATCCGATCTGCGGAGGCTCAACACAATGGCTGTCAAGGCGGTCAATAGCGGGATGATCATCGTGGGCGGCGGCGTCATCAAGCATCACATTTGTAATGCCAATCTGATGCGGAATGGAGCGGACTACTCAGTGTTCATCAATACCGCCTCGGAGTTTGACGGCAGCGATAGCGGCGCTCGGCCGGACGAGGCTATATCCTGGGGCAAGATCAGGAAGGATGCCACCCCTGTTAAGGTGTATGCCGAGGCTAGCTTGGTCTTTCCATTGCTTGTGGGTGAAACGTTCGCCAAGCGGCATCACTGCGCCGGTAAAGAGCTGCCCCGAGAGACTAACCAAGTGTAAATATATACGAGAAAATAAGGACAACGCAATCAACGCAAATGTACAGATGTAACTTATTAAGGAATGGTTGGGCCGCAGATGGGTCGTATTGCGAGTCCGGAATGGAAGTCCCCGAAGTGTTATGCCCCGCCCAGATGCAAACTGTCCGGGCAGGAAGCCATTAAGCGTCGTCGGAGTTGTTGGCTGCAAGTGATAAACACCACCGGCAACAGCATTGCACTCCGGCACCTCCAGTGGGCCATTCACATTCCGCCGTAATGGTGGTTCTGCTGCTGGAATCGCTTTAGTGCTGCAAAAATGCAGCTTTTACCGGCGGTCACAGATGCTATATTCCCTCACTTCTGGCCATAATTGTTTGCGAAGTTCGCTCTCGCTGGCAGGAAATCGTCCGCCACGGAACAGTGCATCCGCATAAGCCCACAAAATTTGTCATTAATTTTATGCCACTAATGTAAGCGCTCGGCTTCCGTCACTTCCTCAAAAAATTTTCTCAATTTTCTCCCTTTTGGCCAACCAAACTTTGGCTTGTCTGCACGCATCATTAAAGCCATGCGGAAACTTTTTCGCACACTTACATTTTGTCCCCTCCGTTCCGGCTGCTTCGACAGTTGGAGCTACATATTTTGAGCTATTGTCAGGATGCAGTTGCGAAAAATGGACTGGCTGAAAGTTTTGGGGATTGCAGAGGCACTGCATTTTCTTTGACAACTTTTTCCCGACTGCTAACAACTTTTTCTGCGACTTTTGCCTGGCTTTCTTGGAAAATGAATGGTTTTTTGGGACTGCGGCGAGGAAAAACTATTATGTATGTGCTTTGGCGTACGCATGGCAAGAAATGCTGGCTTAATCAAATTTTCGAAATTTATACGCTATTTTAAGACGGCGTGAGATGTTTCGCTTTTAAAAGTTTTCCTTTGCGTATTATGAAAATTAAAAATCCAATTAATACTGGATAATAATGTGGCATAAAAATTAATTTATTTCTCTTAAACTTATGTATGTTCGCTGCCAAGAAAATCAATTGCACTTACTTAGCAAAAGGCCATTATCGGCAGTCAGCCGTCGTTAAGAAGTGCTTAACTGCATGTTGTCATAACCATGGCCACAACACACCCACGCACACACACACACTCTATTTGGGCCCACTTAGGATATATATATCCGCCACCACATACTCTTTCGAAGCGCTTAAAAACTAATTACGAACAAAGCTGTTGCTGTGCTTCCTACTTTGTTGTTTCTGGCTGCGTTTTCTTTTCCCATCCTGGCAGGATGAAGAAATGGTCACTACACTGAGGAAAATTAAACATATTATATATGTTCTATTATTTTTATAAAATTGTAATCTAAACAGTTTATATAACCTGTGGAAATTAAAAATCTTAATTATAGGCTTAAAACCAAACATTTCTCGCGGTGGAAGTGCGTAGATGATTGCCGACTTTCCAGGACTACAGCCAACTTCTCTTCGTGATTACGAGAAAATTAAAACTACATTAAAAGTTTTGCCGTTGACAGGGGCGCAGGCGGTGAAAAGTGAGAGGGGCGTAAGTTTTAAAAGCAACTCAACGATTTATTGATGCCAACAAGAAAATAAAAAAATATATATATATATAAATGTGCTGCCTGCGGTTGTCGCTAGAGGATTACCATTTGTCTATGGACAAATCGCTCAGTGCGTCTGATAACTTTTCTAGATCCACGACATCACCTTTGCTGCTCCTGCCTATGGGATCCATATGTCCTTTCCTAATGGACATTTCTTTAAGACATGACTCACACTTTAAGTTAGTGGAACTGGGACTGCGTTGGTCATTGGAGGAAAGTCCTGCAATTGCCAGTGTGGCGACGGCCTGGTGCCTCCAAATGAAATTCTCTCGCCGCTTCAAGTCCTCGGCTAGAGCTCGCAATCTTTGGCGCTCCAGCCTCGTGGATTCCTGTAATCGTCGCACCTTGTCCTCCTTCTCCTTCAGGTCGTTCTTTTCCTGGCACAAAATATGGTCATATAGCATGCGCACATTTTCGTCCCTTCGCGAGCAGGCCCGTTTCACCATGGCATTCAGAGTATTCTCCAAACTGAGATCCAACTCGGAGACCTGCAAACTGGTGATCATATCGTTCTGCAGAAAGGGCTCCAGGCAGGTGGCCAGAAAATTGAGTCGCACTGACTCGCCTGGCCAATTTTTCAGAAGCTGGCAGGCCGCACGGCAGGATTGATAGATACCCTCCTGAGGAAGTTTCGTTTTGGCCACCGCCGACTTCTCGGCAATCTGCTTCTCCAGAATTTGGCTCTTGCTAAGGTACAGCTTTTCCGTTTCCACCGTGCGAGAGTGCAGCGAGTCGATTTCCTTAAGCAGATCCTGGTTAGACCGCTTAATGCTCTCGAACTCGTTCGTGGAAATGGGATAGGGCGTCCCAGGGGAGAAACCACTACTGCCACTGCCATAGTTGGAGACATTGGTGTCCGAGTCCTGGATATCTTCAACCGGCGACAGCTGCCCCTCCTCCATAGTGGTCGTCCCATGGTACTCGTTCAGCAAAT
This sequence comes from Drosophila simulans, assembly GCF_016746395.2. Classification (NCBI taxonomy): domain Eukaryota; kingdom Metazoa; phylum Arthropoda; class Insecta; order Diptera; family Drosophilidae; genus Drosophila; species Drosophila simulans. The sequence goes on from NC_052522.2 coordinate 8,063,773, forward strand.
CGTCCATGGGGCGAATCAAGTTCTTAAGATCGGTGAAGGGTTTGCTCAAGTGGCCAAGATCTCGCAACTGATCGAACATCATCAGCAGCATGCAGTTGCGGGCGAATTTGTCCAAACCCTTGGCGTTTTGGAAGTGCTGCATCCAACGCTGGCTAATGTCGTGGTCATCTTGGCTGACAGGGTGCTCCTTGGAATACGACTGCAGGCTGCGCAGCTGGGAGGCAAAGTGGCTGTCCAGGGCGATCTCGCTTAACTGAGTCATTTTTGAATGCTTTCTTGTAGGTTTTTAAAATTTAAATTTTAATTTCTTTTATATTTTTGTGGCTTAGAATTTTGTGATAGGCGGAAAACGAACAGTTGATCGAAAATGTTACAAATTTATAGAAAACATGCTGCTATGTCAAAATTTACGGGTTCTACATTTTTGGATACCAAATGATAGTAATTTGATAATTAACTTAGTTTTTGTGTCGATTTTCTGTTTTAAGCTGCACTAATTATGAAGCATGCTGCAAGAATTCTGATTTTAATTGAGTAGAGTAACTGAAACCGATTTCGCTGAAGGTCGTTCGGGTCTAGGAAACCCGGCAATGCCCTTTACGAATTTGGCCCGCACGTGACAAGTGTGCGTGTGGAGCAACAACGTCTTCAACTGGCCAGTAAGTTGGATCGGAGTCAAAGACGTTGTGCTGCCATGTCGGCGACGACAGCTGCATGTGTAAGCGCGGCCTTCGCCGGATGACCAAGTGGTTTGTATATAAGCTGGCCAGCTGGGTTAACTCGACATCAAACCAAGCTTACAGCTCCAAGTAGTCACTACAACCAAACACAAAAACCAATCAACAATCAACATGAAATTCGTAAGTTCATTGATTATCTTAAGGATTTAAAGGACTTACCCATTAAGGATTACTTCCGTCTATAGCTCGCCGTCTGCTTCTTCGCTGTTGTGGCCGTGGCTGCTGCCAAGCCCGGACTTGTGGCTCCTCTGGCCGCCGCTCCTCTGGCCTACACCGCTCCGGCTGTGGTGGGCAGTGCCGCCTACGTGGCTCCCTACGCCTCCAGCTACACCGCCCACTCGGTGGCCCACAGCGCCGCCTTCCCAGCTGCCTACACCGCCGCCTACACCGCTCCCGTTGCCGCCGCTTATACCGCTCCAGTGGCCGCTGCCTATGCCGCTCCCATCGCTGCTCCCTACACCCGACTTGCCACGCCCTACGCCGCCGCCTACACCTCGCCCCTGGCCTACAGCTCTCCCTATGTGGCCACCGCTGCCGCTCCTCTGCTGCTGAAGAAGTAATTCCATGGACTGTGAATCCTACGCCTCAATGACAAATTTTTAAATACATGATTTTAGAATCCACTCGCTATGGTTTCACTCCACCTTTTAACCCCTTAATAATCGCGGGGTCTGAGCTTCCGTGCATTTTTGTCACCTTTCGCTGCCTTTCGTTTGCCTTAATGGCACAAATACCGGAAATACCTGCGAGGAGCCAACTGCCATCGCTTCCAACTTCCTTATTAATTTCTCGAATGCTGCTTTGGTATTTCTTCAGCCCGCCTGCCTCTCATAAATTGCGCAAATTCCTCTTGCGAGCGTCAAAGAAAAATGTCATCAGGACGATGGAGGTGGGTGAAAGTGGAGTGGAGGCGCCTCCTGTGGCCACATCTAATTTCTCTGCATGTCCCGAGCACGCTTATTAAAGTATAAATCATTTGATGACTGCCTCTGCAAAGTGACCAACAAATACGTCACAAAGAAGAAGCCGGCAAACGACAATCAGCTCAAAAAGGAAAGAAGAAGTATATGGGCGAGGTCCTGGGACCCGAAAGGACTGCACTGCCCGGATGGTTAGCCAAAGTACATTATAGTCCTTGGTCGGCTGCAGGCGGCAACAAATGTAGCACAAAACCGCAGCCGAGAGTAGTGCAATTAAATACAGGAAATAATGGCCACCGCAGCACTGGCAGAGGCAAGCGCAGGAGCAGCTGGATGCTGGGGTTTCGGGGGTGGATCGCTGGTCTGGCGGGGCACAGGAAACGACAGGATGCAGGAAACGCTCGCACAGCATCTTGGCCAGGCCCAGACCAAATTTAGAGGCGGAAAGAAAGAATCCAGCAACATGCAGCCAGATGGAAGCCGGTGAACGCTATTATGTAGACACATTAAACAAAGATGGCCCAGGGGAATGGAATCTCAGAAGCGACTGGGTCGTACTTGCGGATATATATCTCTTAAGTATTTTCTGGATGGATGACTGCGGTGCAATTAAACCGGTTAGGTACAATGCAGTGGGCAAATAATGTCACAAGGATATCTAATAACGAGTAAATCTATTTATTTAGGTGTCAAATAATTTAATATCGAAGATAAGTGAAAGATAATTATAACTTTATGCTGTGATAATTTAAACTGTGGAAGAGATATGGCTGTACAATATATATTTCCAAGAGCTCTTCAAGAAGAAGCTCCTTTCCAGGTACACGAACTTGAGACGTACAAGGTGCCCTGAGCACGGATACCGAATTCCCAGCAGGAATAGCTCTATTTGCACACGGAAGGATTGACTTCTTAATGTAGCGCATTCCAATCCGAATCGCACACACTCTCACAGAGCCAACAACTGACTGCGGTTTTCTGTGTCCTGTTCCTGAGAAGGACACGTAACCGGACATGTTTGCGGAGTGCGAGTGTGTGTGCGAAATATTTTTTAATTCAATTTTCAATTGGCAGGTTTGAATCCTTAGATATGCCCGCACATCCACAAACTACCCGGATTCTGCGAGAGCTTGTACGTAGAATTGCATGGGTTGTCGGGCTCTAATTGAATTCAATGTGCACTTAAGCGACATCCGTTCATAATGAAATTTCGCAACAAAATTGTGGCAAGGACAAAAGAGTCGGTAAATATTGTTGCTATGCTAATGCAAAGTTGCTGCCTCTCCTGGTTGTAGTATATACGTGTACATATATATTTTTTTTTTATTGCACCATAAATAATCGGAAATCGGAGATGGAGAAAGTCACAGTGAGTGCAGCCTGGCAACGGAGAAATTGAAATTAAATTGCCGTTCGACCGAAGGAATCCGATGCCAGGAGCCAGTGCCAAAGCATAGCCATCCATATCGTACATACCGCCATGGGTATATGGCAAATACATTTCTATATATTTTTCGTGCATTTCAGCCCGTCCTGTTTTATTTCATTTGACGTTTTATTTCGCACTCTGCAAATAATCGATTGTCCGTCCGTCAGTTGGTCCGATTGACTCTCCATCGGAATGGAATGTTAGCTAAAGTATGAGCAGCTGCTTCAATATTGCGCATAGAATTTCACAATTTCGCACACTGCAGGAAAATCGAGCTGGGCAATTTCAAATAGGGTCAATTAGCAGTTTTAAATTGGCGCCCACTTGCCACTTATTTAATTGGATCACATTAAATGTCCAAGGAATTCAATTATAACTACAACTGAAATAATTCATGTGATACACAGTCGATTACTTTGGCAACACACTTATAAAAGGGTAGTTTAATTATTAAAACTATTTATTTTAAATAACCTAACACTTCACCAGTTGAGTTATTTTTTCATAATTCAGTTAGCTAGCCAACCAACTTGGGTTTAAACTCTTTGCACAGTGTGTTGAAAGCAATATGCGTTTGATTGTGTGTTGCGTAAAATTCCTTACGATTGACTTGCCCTGGCGTTTTATTGATTGATTTACAATGCCACGAGCGGCTGACAATCAGCTACCAGCTACCAGCTACCATTGGGCTTCCGATGGAGCAACAGCCTTAGTTCAGCTCGGCTCACGTTGCGTATGCGTAATATTGTTATGCCACATCCTTGCACGCTCCTCCAAGGAAAGTTTGCACAAGAAATTCAAGCAATGATCAAGTGTACATTTTAATGAAGCCGCCTTCGTACAAACGCAGACATACTCGTTCTCGTATATATTTATGTATGTATGTAAATTTGTATGTAAATACAATAAATTGCGCACCGAAATCAACTCTATTGCATGCCAATTTCCGGACCAAAAATATGAACGATTTTCATATGCTTGGCAGTGGGCAAAAGTTTTTTCATTAAAACTCTCGAATGGTGGCAAGTGGCAAGTTTGGCCAGAGAAGTGGGTAAAAGCCCAGCTGGGCTAAGTGAGTGCAAAATGTTATTTTATTGTCAACAAGCAAAGTTGCCACAACCACTCCGAAGACGAAAACCAGAGCCGCAGGACTTGCCGTGGCGGATGTCAAATTTATTTAATATGCAGCATAAACAAAGCAGCCAGGACACGACGACACGCTCGTAAACTCATTTGCCAGCGGAAACAACGGTTCCCACCGGCTGCTGTTGGCAATTTTTTAATACGACCTCAAGGACCTCCTGCTCCAAGTCCTGTCTTCATTCGCCTTATGAAAAGTAAATATTTTTGCGTTATATATATGTGTGTATATTCTATTCGGACAGGCTAACGCCCACAAGTTTTTTCATTAATTTGTATAATCCAGAGTGCCAGTCCCAAACCAAAAAAAAAAAAAAAGGAAAGAGAAAACCCTAAGGAAGGCATTACGTAAAAGTCAATAAAAGTGTTGTTTTAACTTCTGACACTTTTGGCCTTCCTCGGCACTCATTGTCAACTTCTGCTTTCAACGCAGCATCTGGGGGAATTTTCATAATTTTTGGCGACAAAGTTGAATTGATTAATAAAATATGAGCTGCTGGGTAAGGGAAAAGTTCGTCAAAGAATATTACAAAAAATGTAATTCTTTAGTGCTTCTACTGAATTGTTGATAAGTGCTCTTAAAATCAGAAGGATGGTTATTAAAAATGTTAAAGCAAATTCGAAATTAAAACGTGTTTTAGAGTATTCAAGTCTTTCTAAAACTTAAATATATTTTATTTAAATTACACTTATATTAGCAAACATTTTTAGCATTTGGTTTTACTCTATTGCAGGGCATTGACTAATGGAACTTTAAACATCCAGTTTGCTTGTTTTAAATGATTGTTAGCTTGTAATTGTAAGTTAATGGACTTGCGTTTACTTTTCATTTAACACAAAAACAATTGTTTTGATAAAATATTTTAAATTTGCTGGCAACGAAAGTTAATCAGGGTTTTTATGCTCGCAGCTGCCGCTCTTCATCATCATTTATGAAAACATTTCAGCGTTTCAGGTCTGGTTAACATGCAAATTTCAGCGGCAAACTAGTTGCTAACTTTTTAAAGACGCTCTAAAAGCTCATATTGAATTCTTGCCATCCGGCAATCATGCTTCGTACTCCATCTGGCTAAACCAAAGCCATCGGAGAATGGAAATGGTGATGGGGCCCAGAAAAAACAAGCACAATCATCCATATGCATGATGCATGTCGGTAATGGCATTTCCAAGCCAACGACAAGTTGCTTAAAAAATCATCCAAAAATTCGCGTTAAGTGCTAGAGGTTTGGCGGCTCCTCCCCTCATCCACATCCACATCCACATCCACAACCTCACCACATCCGCGTCCGTATCCAGTGCCACATCCCCCTCCTACGTTCGCCTCCGCCACATCGCTATATCATGCACATCTGTCATGCTCTTTGCTGCAGATGCGGTTAGAGAAATGCACGAAAATGGAAAAGGGCCAGGAACGGAACTGAAACCGCACTCAAAAAGCTGAAAGCGGCAAGAAATTGGGTACTGGCACATTCCCCTTAAAGCTTGAACTCAATATGTGCATAACTTTCGCTTTCCGGCGACAGAACCCTCCCCCCATCCCATTCCTTTGCCTCCTTTGTCCCAGGCAATCTGTGACCCAAATCCAAGGACCGACCGCCTTAAAGCCTAAACAAACTGTGTCAGTTGGCAGGCACTCCCACCGGGTCCTACTCCCCCACTTGACTTTTGGGCCCAATCCCGCTCCTTCGACAACACTATACACCCCCCTTATATTCTTTGCCACTCGCATCAAAAGGCAAATATTGGCACTTGCCGCAATAACCAGGTAAGCTCCGGCTGAGTTGCCCTCCATCGCAGACTTGAAAATGGGTCACACCACAGTGGTGACCAGGAAAGCAGGGGCACTACCTTAAGACTATCATGTAATATATTTTATATCTCTGTTTTTCAAGCATGTGAAGTACAATTATTACAGTTACCAAGATCTTCACTTTTCAGATAAAATAAAACGTATGTTAACTTAAGTTTGTTTTTTCTTTGGTTTCGCATATTTTTAAGGCTATAAAAAGTAAAGGAAATGTGTATTTAAGACTCCTTATTTAGGGAAACTATTGTTTGGCTCCCATCTGTAAGTTGAAAAACGGATGACTGCATGATGGCAAGTGGAGCAAAATTAGAAGCAAACTTCGAGCCTTTGTAATTGCGTCACAGATGCGGCTTCATGACTTTAACCCATCGACGGCGAGCGGAGGAGTGCTTTGCGCCGGGGATTGCCAATGGGTTAAGACTCGCACAATCCCTCGCATGGCTTTGAAATTTTAATGGGCTTTAAGTGAGTGAACAGGGGCGTGGCTGTCGCGCTTGAATTAACAAATTAATGCAAATGATTTTGGAAAACATTCAGCTCGGCTTGTTTTTCCCTGAATGCCTCGAGAGGATGTCTCGACTTAAGCTTAATTCAATGAATATTTATGAGGCTTCCAGAATATGCCAGTCGCTTCTTATTTTTGCATCATCGTGTTACGGCTGCATTTCGATTTGAGGCTCTAATTTAATTGCAACCGTGCAGGGCTGAGCAGGACAACAACATCCGTTTCCGCCTGCCACGACATCCCGTCAAGTGCGGCAATCGCATTAGAATGCGCAGCGGACCTGTCCCTCGCACCTCGCGTCCTGTGCATCCTTTGCATACTTCGCCTGACGGATGAGTTGCGCTCCCTCCTCTCCTGTCCGTCGATCATTGCACTTTGGAGACCCGTAATCTGGAGTCAGACCCAGTACCCAGACACCGTGTCCAACACAATGCCAGCCGGAGGCTAGCGTCGACTCCTGCTCGCTGCACTCATTTAATTGCATTATGCCGCAGGTTGTCGCATTGCCCTGAAAGTCCTGGCTGCCACTCCGCCACTCCAAAGACACTGCATTAATTTGCATGTGAAAAACTGCAGCTTCGCTGCGCTGTCGTTGTTGTTTTTTTCATATTTTTATGGCTGCTCGCTGTTTTTGCCCAGAGTTAATGAAGTCAACAAGCTGCGGCTGCATTTCGTCAAACTGAGGAGCTGCGGGCCAAAAGGATTTGCCAGGAACAATGCTGTGCTGTATAATTTCACTCTGTCCTAACAACTGGTGAAAGTTCATGTTTCATTCGCATGGGCAGCAACATAATTTACTGCCCAGAGAGTCACCGGAATCTCAATCCGGTGGGTTAGTTTCCAAAGCAAGTTTATCGTCTTTCAGGTATAGTATCAAATTTCATTAAGAAATCAAAGATCTACTTCGCAAAACGCTTATATTCTTGTTGTCAAATTCCACATATTACAAAAACTTGCACACCTCAATCGATAAACATCTGCATTCACATATAAATGGTTGACTTATTTAAGAGTACTCTTATTTTACTTAAAAACTTATTTAACAATAGAAAAAATATAATCAAAAGTATTTTATGCATTTTCGTCTTACTTACACGTAGTACAAGCAGAAAACTTAGAGCCTTATAGATTTGGTTGAATCAACCAATAAAGTGACATACTTGATAATTCTACCACTTCCGTTCAAAACTTGAAACAGCCCCTTTGTCTGGGAGGAACGCGTCGAGTAAGATTTTGGCTTAGTTCCTGTTGGAAACATGAGCTATCGCTGCCTTTCTTCAAGAGGCTCTCCGCAGTCAACCAGGAGATGTACGCATGCGCGCCGAACTTTTTGATCACATTCCTTACTCTCTGATGGGCACTTGCGGCCGAGTCGTTGTTGCGGTACCCAAATATATAGAAGAACTTGCCAAATTGATACTCGTAGACTCGAAGGATGGTGAAGGGATGTATCTTCAACATCTCCTGGTACACCTGCCATGGTCTAAGCGACGATTCCACATTTTTGAGCACCAGCTCGCGGTTGTTGGTCGATGGCTTCACCTTTAAGGGCAGCCAAAGCTGTCGGAATCGCATTGGCAGACTGGGATTATTAGGGTTAGTGCTATTTTATGTGTATATCATAACCAAGTACGTACTATTCCATTGCCGATTCCTTGAGGTCCACATTGATATATTGCAAGTAGGCGTAGCCGCGAGAATTTCCCGAAAAATCGATCTTATAGCGCAGAATGTAAACTTCACCCAGTTCGCTGGCCACTTCCACAATCCATTCCGGAGAACACCTTTTATCCCTTGGTATGCACGTGAGGAACATCTAAAAGCATAAACGTATCAGTGTCTCCCGAATCTTTTGAGACTAGATGCTTCACTAGACACTCACCTCACCCTCTCCCTCATCCAATAAGGATTTCAGATTTTCATCAATGACTTTGCGCGTAACTATGGAAATAGTGCCATTTACTTGACTCTTGAAGTATTTGCTGTCAAAATCCATTTTAAAATAGCAAAAAAAAAAATAAACAGCAAAACCACGCGTGCAAAAAAAAAAAAAAAAGAACAAAGCCAAAGACTTAGTGTGACCAAAACAAACAACACTCGCGATGTTGCCAGATAGTCAATGAAGTTGGTAACAATTCGAAATACTTAACACTTACCATTAATAGTCTTAGGTAAAGCAACGGAGGAGCAAAAACTTATTATTGTTTATGAGCTAGTTTGTATAAAATAAAGAATATTTTCATATGATATTTTTGCGTACGAAGTCTTTTTTTTATCGCTGCTGCAAACTAAACTCTATACTAAGGTATTCTATTTTTGCGATGTACTTTATGCATTTACTTTACTCTTTTACCAAACCGCTTTTTCCATGTCAGGCCATTTCTTTGCTCTTGTTTTATGCTTTCTTTTGACAGGCTGCGCGTGCTTTTTTCTAGCTCATGTTTAACAATATAAATTTATGCAGGCAGTTGGTCGTTTGCAACTTTTGCTCACAGTTCGCCACAAGCCGCACCACCTATGTATGTATGTATGTTCGTATTGCATTCGCTGTTGTTGTTGCTGCGGTTAAGCCGCCCATCAGCCACCCACTCCACCACCCACTCACCCCACCAGGGGGCATCTTGATGGAGGTTGCGGTGCACTCAAGTGCCTGCTGCCGCTGCTGCTGCTTCATTTTCCTAATTTATACGCGCTCTGCGCTAATGAAAATTTACGTGGCAACCGCATACTGTTTTGTTGCTACTGCTGTTACACTAATAATTCATTGTTTCGAAATGGCCATAAGCACATTACTGACATTAAACTATTTGTGGGAGGTAACATGTTGTTAGATTAATACAAAATAGTTTTCTTAAATGAAGTGTTAAATGTAACAGCTATCACTGTGGAGCCCAGTTCAGTCCACGTAGTGACGAGACGCACCAGGTAAGAGTGTTTCGACAAGAAAATCCATTAAGTTGTTTAAAAAGTAAGCTCTGATCTCCTTTGTTTTCAGTGTAGTGTCGCTGCTCCTTGTGCTTGTTGCCAGACTTGGGCCCACCACTTGAAGCTTCTCTGAGAAACCCTGAGCTCCACTTTTGGCCCCCCTCCGCCTTCTGCGGTTAAGAGACGTTTGGTGACAGTCGCCGAGTAAAGCCACTAATCCCACTTATATTTCCGCATTTCCTTGCCCGATTTAAGTCAGCGGTTTCATTTTATTCAAATCATTCCAGTTACAAATATTTATTGGGAATAAAAGCAGTTGATTCCAGTTAATATGTGCATGTGGCCATGAAGGATCTAAGCGAGGAGTTACTGGATCGCCATTTCAAGCAGCAGCTGGCCAGTTACAAGGATGCCGATCAGGCAAGGGCTAAGCAGTCGGATCGCCTCATCATGGCCAGCTGGATAAAGGTGTTCGAGAAGGCTCCGCTCAGCGAGAAGTTGGCCCGAAACAGCCTGATGCTGCTCATGCATGGCCACCTGAAGGACTTTGGAGTGCTCAAGGAACCGTTCACGGATGTGCGTAACTGCAGTAGGAATCTGAATGCAATTTTGGATGAGTACAGGGGCCAGCCATGTAGGAAGTTGGCTACTGGCAGATCACCTACTCACCTGCTCAAGAAGTGCTCCACTCAAATTTTACGACCCAGGAAACTGGAACCCATCAAGGAGGTTTCCGAACACTCGGAAAAGGAGCCTAGGACCAGTAGTTTTGCCAGCATTGTGACGATAATTCGAAAAACGAATACGCGATCCTCTGACTCGAAGGACAGCCTAGTTTCTGCAAAGACTGGCTTCGAGTCCCCAAATGGGGCTGATAGTAACAATGTGAAGGAAAGAGTCGAACTATTAGAGTATGAGCTCTCGAGGAATAAGCAGCATCCATCGAGCTCCACATTCAATCGGGATCAACCTGACAGCGGAAGAACCCGTTCCTCCACTTCCTTATCCCAAGAGATCATAGATCAGGTCAACCGCCGATCAAGTGCTGTGAAAAATCTAAGGGATTGCTTTGAGGAAATGACCGAACGTTTGAAAAACGCAATCGATCCGAAATATGCCGTACCCACGAAATATAACCCGAAGATTCCGCCGCCAAAGCCACCAAAGAAGATTCACCAGGATGTGCCTGCCCAGCGAGTCCGGCAACCAATAGGCCAATGCCATTCTCCCCCCATTGGTTGCAGGGACACAACTGTTCAGGGATTGCTGATACGAAGAGAACAGCTGCGTGTCCAATGCTTGGCGTACTACAACTCGGATGGCACGATGAAGGATGTGATGGACATGCCTGATCCCTCAATGGATACTAGAAAAGATGAACAGAGAGTCAGAGGCTTCATAATTGGTGCCTACCGAGCCTTGGAACGTCTGAAACGCTGGCGCGGAAAATCCAAACGTTTAAGATTTTTCCAAACCTGCTTCCAGAAATTTGGGCTTCGTAATTTGTGGGAACTACAGGCTTTGGATCGAAGATTCGAGAGGGTGGCGCTCAAGTGGTATCGCCACAAGGTGATGGCTTGTCAACAGAACACCTGGCTTATGTATCGCAGGAGCATCTTGGCCCAGAAGCCATCGTACGACAAGGATGATCTACAGCAGATGCGCCACCAGATTGAGCTGCAGGAGCAGTTGCAGCGGGAGCGAATGGTGCACCTGGCCAAGATCAGGGAACTGTGCAGGATCAACTGTCACGGGATCATCACCCAGGAAGTTCTTGGCAAGATGCTCGAACGCCTGGACGATGAACAAGCCCAGCTGGACGAGGATCTCAAGTCACTGCTGCGCCAGAAGGCCCAACTGTTCCAGTGAAGCATCCTGCGAATCCGCAACTCTTCTCCCACCTGTTTTTGTACTCATTTTGCACTTGTGTGTAAGCCTGCTTACACCGCGAGCTACGCTGCTCGTTAATTAATTTAAATACTACGCTTTATTAAATTAAGAACTGCTGACAGGGATACAAAGTAAACGCGTGGGTTGGGGGAAGGGACCAAAGCTGGAGATGACTACACAATAAACAAACAATCTACTCGTAAACAGCAGCTATTTTTTAATTATGCAATGTTTCCGTTGCAGCTTTGCCAAAACCAGAAACGGAAGCTGCGTTACAGGGTTAGAATAGACCTCTCTAATACCCTTTAATTGATGGAATAAATAATAATTTTCTAAGATTTAGCATTTTAATTGTTTATATTCATAATATGATGTGGTCTATTTAAAAGTTTACTCCAAAACTTGTTTACCAATGAGATACTTATATATCTCATAAACTCCAATTGTCCAGGGTATGAGAAAAATGGCTGCCAGCTGCGACTATTTGCCATTTTGTAAGCAAGCAGGGAATTAGCAGCAAAGCCAGTCGGTAAAGAATACAAAAAGCAAAAAAACAAAAAAAAAAAGAAATGCAGAAAAAGCCGGGAAAAAGGCAAGCGAAAACTGTCGCTAAAAGCAGTTTTCCAAAGTACTTTCCATCGAGTTGGCTGGGCGTGGTCGCCATTGAAGTCCATCGGTGGTCAGTGAACTTGCCGCAACTTAATATCCGCAAAGTATCCGATATATATACATATATATAATTATGACAGCATAAGCGTCCAGTATATATAGGGTACAATGTACACTGAGCGCATTTATAGGTAGGGCATAAGTGATGGCTTCATCGGGCTTCGTTTGGCTTGTGAATTTATGGTCTATATTCGGAAATTTGCATAGAACGCTCTGTCGTCTCACAAACACCACCCCATTTCCCTTTCCCCACCCATTAAACTCGTCTACGTCTGAATTAATTAATTATTTATAGCTTGCGAAACACGATGCTACCCTTCGCTACCCTGCCCATCGTTGGCCGTGTGTTTGCCCGGTTGCAAATTCAGCTGACAGTTATGGCTTAAAGTGCCAGTGGTGTCCTAGACCGGAGGCTTTAAGCAAGACGTCACCCTTGGCAATTGGCAATTGGGAACTGGGAATGGGTCTTATCTAAGCGAAGTGATCGCAAAATATGGTTGCGTTTCAATCCCCGATTTCAAGTGCTCATGTGCATGTCAGGCACGCACACATAATTATAATTTTTACAACGTCTAAGTAAACGCAAATATTTTATGCAAAGTGCCAGCTTTTGAGGGGGCGGGGGTGGGGGGGATTTGGTGACTCAGGTAGGGCGGTTCTACCTGTAGTAATGAATGGCAGTCCAAAGAAGGCGGCGCGACATTCGCTGCTAGCCATCAATTGTGGAACAAAGGGTATCAAATGCGGCTGCGGAATCGTTCGGTGTTTGGCAAACTTTGTGACGCAGCCGGAAGTGGAGCTAAATATGGAGAAAGTTAAAGCTGAGAAAGCGAAAGGGAAAATATCGGAAGATTTGGTATCCATTGCTTTCTTATCTTAGCTTTAATATATTTATATCGAACCCTTTTAATAAATAATTATGTTAACCTTTGTTATGTTTGGACATTCTAATTGCAAATTACTCGTTTTCATCTAAGTCTTCTACTATTGCTTTTTATGTTTTGAAATCAAGGATTTACAGATTACTTTCCAAATTAATTCTTCACTTTTTTATCATATATTTAAGTATTTTGCAATTTTATGACGAATCTTTGCATTTTCTTCGTGATTATCAAAGTTTCAAAATAATTTTTTTTCAATCACTTCTTAATAACCATTTTATGACCCACAGAGTACACGGAATTTCATCAATTTGAGCCGCTTATTGGTCGTTGTCTTATATTTATTCTTTCTCGGCAATTTCAAATAGCATTAAGAATATAATTTATGCCACTCAGCGCACTCCGGTCTAGCAATATTAATGATGGCCCAACTGCTCCGGCTCTCTGCCCGGTTCTCAGCGATTCTCTGGGCCGATCCGATGTGATCCGATGCCCTGCCCTCCAGCCAAAGGCTATAAATATGATTGACTAGCCCGGCCAATCGAGCAGTGAAATTTTGAGTTTCGTTTCGCAAAGCCAGCCAGCCAGTCCGCAGGAGCAGTAGTCGAATGGGAGGCATGTTGGTCAAGGTCTTGATGGTGAGTGCGCCGAACTGTGGATATGCGGATTTGCGGATATATTTCAAACCTATCAATAATCCTGCCAGTTCGCATTGTGGCTCGTGGCCCTTAGTCAGGCGAAGCCCCAGCTGTTGGTCACGACGCCAGTGAGTTATGCCACCGGAGCGGGTGCCTCTTGGCTGGCTCCCTCCTCCGCCGCCTACTATCCGGCGTATGCCAGCTATCCGGCCTACGCGGCGTATGCGTATGCACCGGTTTATGGCGCATACGCCACGTATCCCTACTACTCGTATCTAGGGCGGTGAATCCTGCTGCTGCGGGCCAACTGGAATACTAGGTGAATTTGTAGGTATTCCGGGCTTGTGTACAGTGGCAGCAATGTTCCATTTACTAGGAGCAGTGTGATTGGATTTACAAACGTAAGCTGCGTGTAAGAAATTAAAATCTATAGCTTTCTTTTAAAATTGAAGATTGGCCCACCTTTATATATTTTTTTAAGATTATTAATAAACAAGCCTTGTATAAATATAACAAATATAACAAAATCTAATACAATAAATATCTGTCAACTCGAAAAGTGCTTATCTAAATACAAAACTCAAAGACCTCGCTGTGAATATTTTCATGTCCTGTTTGTGTGTGTGCTCGGAATAATCCAGTTGGCAATGTTTTATTTTCCCTCGCGCTTGATTCGATTTGGCGCCTGAAATCAAAGCGGCATAAATACATAAAATGATAAACAAATCAATAAATGGCAAGAGGCATCATCTACCTTTAGCCAGGTTCTGTGGGATTTTCCGTTTGGGTTTTCCTCTTTTCCAGCACATCTTGCCCTCCGTCGTTCCTCAAATTTGCTTACATCTGCGCATATTTTCACTTGCACGTCTTCTGTTGGGAATAGGGAGTTGTTGTGGATGGGGAAAACTGGGGAGGAGTACTAAGGAGGAGTCCTATGGTGGAGTGCGAAGGAGCACGGGAAATCCGGGCAGAGCAGCATGTCGGTTAGTATCTTGGTAACCCGCTACTGATTTACCTTACGTGTATAAATCTTTTATTCATGTAATCCATTTGAAAAACACGTTTGCACATGATTGTGTTCGTTTCGAAAAAAGGGAATCTTTCTAACATATGTATGCACATACGTATATGTCTGGCACATTCGACTTTTATATGTGCGGTTCGTGAGTGTGTGTGTGTGTGCGTCTGTATTTGATTTGAAAAATCGTCAAAATTATATAAAGTGAATACAAATTTCATTTGCTCGGTTTTATTGCTTCGCCAGTTGCCATACAAACATCGGTTGCCAATTGCCATTGCCACAGTGAAGGCAATCAAAATAGTTACATTTCTATTTGGACAGCCAATTAACGAGGTGTAAAACTCTTTCAATTCGCAATTTATTTGGTTTTAGATATAGATACGTTAAGATACGAGTATGGGTAAATTGTACAAAGTGAGTCAAAGTCAAAGGGGTAGTTTAATGAGTATAAAAACTACATATATTTTCAAAATAAATATCAGTTTGGAAATAACACTAATGCTATTAAATTGCAGCAGAAAATACAATTTAATTTCATATTTTGTGACCTGGATTTTTATTAAAAACCCCGAAAAGTTATGCTCATTAAGCGAGGAAAATCCTTTTCCCAAAACTTGTGCCTCCTGCTTATCATATTTTCGCCTACCTTTGACAACTTTCTGGCCAACAAAAAATGGTGGGCGAAAAATAAAAAGTGGATGACAAACACGATAGGGCGACAACAAGTAATATTTAACGTGGAAAAGGCAAAAAGTTGCCGGGGTTGCGCTCAACGCAGTTTTATTGAATAAAAGGTCATTAAATTTGGACGCTATCTGTTGCGAGAACTTGCGAAAATGGAGCGGCCATTTTCCCCTGTGCGGATTTTACTAGCCTTTTCCGCTTAGGTAGCAAACTTTACAACTACTTGGCATTTACCACCTGAGCGGGCGAGGGGCGATGCCAGAGTTATGATAAGGAGCAGCAGGATACCGCCGAGGGGCAGAAGGCTCCACTCGGCCCTTTCAACGCGCAGGACAAAGTCAAGCAGAAAACTTAACTGGAGCCGCTGGCTGCGGGAATAAAAATAAAAAAAAAATAAAAGTGGGAAGGGAAAAAGGAAAGGGAAGAGGATGAGGAGGGAACGCGCAGGAAACGCTGAAAGGAAGCATATTTCATATAGAAAAGAAATCCTTTTAAATGGAAAGTTTAATCCTGGCCAAGGCAAAGCGCAGACTTGCCGCCTAGGTGCAGATGGAGGGGAAAATCGCGGAAAAGCGGAGAAAGCGGGAAAAGGGGACGCCAGATGCCTGGCTTTCGATAAGAACTTAGCTGAACCGAGCGGAGTGGAAAAAGCGGAGTACAAATTGCTCCCCATCACTGCTCAAAGCCAAAGGAGTTCATTTCGCCTCGGGAAAATCGCACAACGGAAGGGGCAAGTGGTACACTAAAAAATAAGATTAACTATGCATATTGCTAAAACTTAATAAACAAAGTTATTACTGTTTTGATCGAGATCATTAATTCACTTAACTATTGAAAATCTGTTTAATGTCCTTTTCTTCTCTTATAGAAGGTGTTAAATGTTGCAGTTGTGATGTTCCTTCAAATTAAGAATATGTTTTTGTAAGAAAACTTTTATTATAAATTATAGTACATACCTTTTATTATTTTAAGAGCATTTTTCAAGTATTATTTGGTGTGGTTAACTATTTTTAATGTTTTATTGGAGCTTTTCCACATTAATAAAATTTTCTAGTGTGTATACTTCATAAAGAAAACACGCTTGACTTGTCGTTGGTATGTACAATTCTTTATTTACACAAATTGGTCAAGATGGGATTCACAATCGCACTTCTTACTTCTTTAGCAGAACTGGTGCAGCGGCGGCAATGGGGGCGGTGTAGGCGGCAGCCACGGGGGCGGCAATGGGCGCTGCGAAGGGGGTGGCGGCATAACGGGCAATGGGGGCGGTGTAGGCAGCGGTATAGGCGGCAGGAGCGGCGTACGCAGCGGCAACTGGAGCGGTATAGGCGGCAGCAACGGGAGCGGTGTAGGCGGCGGTGTAGGCAGCTGGGAAGGCGGCGCTGTGGGCCACCGAGTGGGCGGTGTAGCTGGAGGCGTAGGGAGCCACGTAGGCGGCACTGCCCACCACAGCCGGAGCGGTGTAGGCCAGAGGAGCGGCGGCCAGAGGAGCCACAATTCCGGGCTTGGCAGCAGCCACGGCCACAACAGCGAAGAAGCAGACGGCGAACTATAGACGGAAGTAATCCTTAATGGGCAAGTCCTTTAAATCCTTAAGGTAATCAATGAACTTACGAATTTCATGTTGATTGTTGATTGGTTTTTTTGTTTGGTTGTAGTGACTACAGAAAGCTGTGAGCTTGATTTGATGTTGAATTCGCCCGGCTGTCCAGCTTATATAGTGGCCAAAGCCACTTGGAAACGAAGGCCGCGTTTTGCCATGCAACTGGCATCGCTGACATCGCAGCTCAAAGTCTTTGACTCCGTTCCAGTTTAGTGGGCCATGCCAATCCAAGCCAATCCGATCCGATCGGATCCCATCCTATCCATCCGCTGGTGGTGCACACGCACACTCGGCACGTGCCGGGCCTAATTCGATTTGACTTTGTAACCGGTGGCTGAGTAATTGAAATGCGTCAGTCCACGAGGCGGAACAAAGGCCGTAAACCAATTATGATCGCAGACTCCCACTTTAGGGCGTGGCCATTCAAGTGGCAAAGGATTTCGATGGATACTTCTATTATGCAGCAACTACAGCGTACAGAAGACCAATATTGAATAAGTTAGAAGCTTTCAAAAAGAATATGTTTTCAGTATATTAAATCTTAAAATATATATCCTTATCCAATGATATAATATATTAATGATATAAAATCATATATTCAATCTAAAGTTAAATTGCTAGCGATTAAATAAATCGTTTTAACCCAAAACAAAAAATTCCACAGAACTTACATATTTTAATTTCAATCAAGAAAGCACTCAAGTGATTTTTTAAAATTTTTAAAACTTTATGCCACCCCTGACAACTTCTTTCGTATGATTTCCACATCATTTCCCCTTTCACCCAACTGCTGTGTTCTCATGAATAATTTGTGGCAACCACTTAAAGGCGGCTGCCCCCTCCTCGTGCTGCTTTCAAATGTCGCTGGAATTTCTAGACGAATTCAAACCAGTAATTTTTAATAGACTTCATCTTGATGAGGGCTCCTGGATACGGATACGGCTTAGGACTGTTGTGATGAGGTGGGTGGTTGGCAAGTGGGTGGCATGTGGGTGTCATGTGTGCCATTCGCTTTTTACGGCACTTAAACGACGCATTAACGCGCACGCACAGCTGCTGCTGCCACGCCCCCTGCCATGCGGCAGCACCAACGCCCCCGATCCCGATCCAGATGCAGACATAACCCCGGCCAAGTCAGAGGCAGTTGCGCCTTTATTACGGCAATAAACCCAACTTGAAGCGAAAGGGACTGGGCCAAAAAGGGAAAAGTGCCGCGCATATTTCACGCAACTTGTTCAAAGTCCCTTCGAGCTGCCCATCACAAAATTAGTTTTCTGGGTAGCTAGGAAATTACAAAGGACACATATAAATGTATTTTTTAATATTTTAAATTTATAAAACTTATGAGTAATTATTAAAGATTTTTAGACTGTCTATTAAAGTTGGTATAGATGAGTAATGTATTAATTTTAAAATTCCGTATACCAAAATTTGTTGAAACTTTCAGGTAAGACAAAGATTAAATACTTAGTTAAAAAATACATATGTTTTTAGCCAATTTAATTAATAAGTTATGGATATCCTTGAAGTCGAGCTTGATGCGATGCTCACTTCTTTTGGCTCCGAAGTCCTTGTCCCAAGCTTTGTCCCCGTCAAACGGAGCGATTTTTGTGCGCGACTTTTTGTGGAAATTTCTTGCTTTTTAATTACTTGCCGGCACTCGTGGATACATATACATTATCCCCAGCTCCGACTCCGGGTGCTCTTGCCTTCTCCCAGAGGACTGCTCTTTGATATGGTCCCCGTTCGGGCCACTCGAAAGTTGTGGGCACTCGAGATGGCTGCCATTGGGGGGGTGGAGGTGCCATCAAAGCTTTTAGGCGGATTAACCAATATAATAATTTCAGTAGCAAGTCCTCGCCGCAAACTTGACAATGAAAGCAGCCTGGTGGCCAGGAGGGAAGTCAAGTGTCAAAACAAATATGTTTGCCGCCTGCGGTTGCCGTTTGCAGTTCTCAATACGTGCCCCGCTCCCAGCTGCATGATTGTGCATTTAGTAGACACCACATCCACATCCCCTTACTGCTCCACATCCACGAAGCAGCCCATCCAATGGCAATAGGCTGGCTCGTATGCACAGGCACATGGCAAACACTTGAGCTGCACAAAAGGAGCGAAGGAAGCGGCAGGATGCGCGCCAAATCCTTCGCGTGCAACATCATCATCGACAGCGGCTGAAAAGCAAAGCAGAAGGAGAACGGCAACAATTTGCTGTATGTAGTCGCCTAAAAGAACAACCAATTTTTACAGCAAAATATATTTATTTATTTATTAAATTTTGTTAAATTTAAAAAATGTATAGGAAAGTGCCCTCAAATGTGCTCAATTCAAACTATAATAAAGGTATTATATATTAGAATATATAGAATTTTTTCTGTGTGTATATTGCCACACCCCCTGAAACTCACCGCCCACTTTGAGCAGAGCTTTATCGCCACCATCCACCAATCCATTGCGCTGCTGAAATCGCGTAATTGGCATTTTTAAGCAAAATTCACGCTTCAACACTTTTTCAAGTGTGAGCCTGGCGCAGCAGGAGCATCAGGATATGTGTTCCCTGCAAGGAGTGGGTGGAGTTGGGTGAAGTTGGGTGGCCTTTGTGGTGGTGCATCCTTCTGATGTACGCTTTACCACACACGGCGGCGGCCTGCACTCGATATTTCTAATTAGTGAGTTCTAAGCTCTTTGCCCGCAATTTGCGACATTTATTAATTAATTTCGGTTCTGCCAGCGGTGAGAGCGGATAATTAGACAGTGATTAGCCGGATTTATTGTGGTCTATTAAAATAGGCAAACAGGCGAATGGTAATGGAGCGGAATGACTTGATAATTTCCTGATATTGCGCCGGCATAACACTCATAAATCACTCCAACTACCTCCAGCTACCTTTTCGCTGCTGGTTAAACCCGTAAGACCCATTAAATTGTAAGCCCATTGCAGTCGTCAAGGTCAGGGACACATCGCCGAGTAACGGACGTTCAGGCACGCACCAAAAATAAGACATGGTCAGGTCTAGACCACGAAAACTAAAACAAAAAAATTTAAAAAAAAATTCAAAAACAGTAGCCAAGAATTGCGCATGCGCAACGTCAATCGAAAGTCGTTGACTTGGCAACCATCGATGGCTGATCTAAAATCGTGATCTGCATGGGTAAATAGTTCGAAAAGTGTAAGTGGCTATAAAAGAGCCGTGCAGCTGGCTGTTGGACATCACAAACCAATTGGCCATCCACCAAGTGACAATCCAAAAACAAAAGCAATCCATCAAAATGTTCAAATTCGTAAGTACAAGAAAACTATTCAAAACGAGGGTTTGAAGGAGAAGAAATTCTTATTCTACTAAGCAATACAAAAATTATAACTGAAATTCAAACAAAATATTGCAAGATAGCAAGATAGTAGATCTGATAAAAAACGAATAAAACCATTTTGAGTAACCTTATAAGAATGAGTTCTATTTGCAGAACCTAAATCATTTTAAATTCTTTTAATATTCCTTTACTTAACACTCACATTGAATCTTCCTCCTTATAGGCTGCTATCTTCTTCGCTGTTGTGGCCGTGGCTGCTGCCAAGCCCGGAATTTTGGCTCCTCTGGCCGCCGCTCCTCTGGCCTACACCGCTCCGGCTGTGGTGGGCAGTGCCGCCTACGTGGCTCCCTATGCCTCCAGCTACACCGCCCACTCGGTGGCCCACAGCGCCGCCTTCCCAGCTGCCTATGCCGCTCCAGTTGCCGCCGCCTATACCGCTCCCATCGCTGCTCCTCTGGCCGCCGCCTACACCGCTCCCTACACCCGATTTGCCACGCCCTACGCCGCCGCCTACACCTCGCCCCTGGCCTACAGCTCGCCCTATGTGGCCCGTCCCTATGTCGCCGCTGCTGCCGCTCCTCTGCTGCTGAAGAAGTGAATCCACGGATTGTGAAACCTGCGGAAGATATTGCCCCGTGAGCTCGGCTCATGGACTGGCTTCTATTTTCTATGCAACCCCAACTTGTGATGCAATAAACCTCTTAGAATCTACAACTGATTTTCACTTATGGGTATATAACTTTAATAGCAATCTAAAGGGTATGTCACTTATCAATCAATCCATCAATCATGAGTGTTAGTTACTACTTGCAAGTACATATTTTAGCTGACTTCCATTTTTTTTGGATTAGCATGCCAAGCACTGGCATTCGCATATTTAAATGCTCCATTAGCGAGCGGTTTTTTGCGGCCATTCGAGCTAAGCGTTCAATTATTGCTATATGTCGAGGCTGCGGATTGGACCTGCATATAAATGAGCATGGAAGCCTCTTTCATCTGCGATGAAATTGTCGGGCTCCAGCCGCAGGCTTCAATGAGTTTGGATATGTACTCGTACGTACATCCTGAAGCCTGCGAAAACCGAAATTGCCGCAGCAACCGCAAGCCACCAAAATATGGGTTAGCATCCTTCATCCTCCTCCACCTCCAGCCACCATCCTCCGTCCCCAATCCTGCAATTCCTCCGGCTCAAAGCCGAAAACACCCCCACCACCTCAAGGCAAACAGACATCAGAGATGACAAGCCGGCTCGGAGCAGTAAATTAAAATTGACACCTGATGCTGACACAATTTGAGAGGTCTTGGTATCGAAGGCCGACTTGGGTTTACTTCACTCCCGGCGCTAATGAGGCCTGAAACCAAAATGCGTCAACAGTTCAGTTCGGTTCGGTTCAGTTGGGTTGGATTCCGGGGGCTGGGCTTCCTCCTTATGGTGATGATGATTTTGATGACATTCGAATAAGGCGCTCCATTTATCCGCACTCATTTGCCACCCCTCGAATCCAAGTACTTAATCATTATTAAATGGCATATGAAGTGCTCGGCTGAACACTTTAGTGAGCAGATTTCTCAAGAACATTTTGTTAATGAATTCGGGTCGAGGGTGTGGTGTATCTTGGCTCGGATTTCTGGCCTTGATGTGAAAGCTGACTATTGAATTGTGTTGTCAAGTAAATATAATTCCAAAAGTAATTGAATTTGCGATAATTATCCTTTTCATTTAATGGAAAAATATCCAATATGTAAAATAACAAATACTAGGAATTTAAATTGAACGAATACAGTCAATTTGCCAAGTTTATTACAAAGTTAGGGTTCTAGCGAATTTGGTATCATATAGGCCGTGACCAATGTTTGCATTAAAAAGTTCTTCAGTTATTGGTTTTCGGGATGGTTCCCTTGGCCAAATAAAAGCGAAAAAGGGGCAGATGTTTGACTTCATTGTTGACTTGGTTAAATGGCCGTAAATGACCAGCAACAATGGTACTACTCTACCATTTTGGGCAGCAACAGGCTTCCCATCCCCAACTCCTTCGCCAGGATGTAGGATGTTTTGTGTGTGTGTTTTTGGGCAAACAAGAGCAAACATAGAAGGGTTAAAAGTTTAAGCAATGCGTGATTCCTGGCTTCCAGGACTCCAGTTGCTCACCGGTTCCTCTGTGCGAAAAGTTTCTGCATATGCTGCAAGCTGTCCGCCGGCAGATTACCGCAAATTTTGCGCTTGAATAATCGCTGGGAAAAGGGTTGCTCCTGGAGGAGCGGATGGGCTGCGGATCCGGATGAGGCGGGTGCAGCCAGCATCCACTTTCATTACAAAATCTGACAGCCCGTAAGAAACTTCTTGCGGTTGCTTTTGTACGGCAAGCGCAACGAAATGTAAGCAGGTGCACTGAAAAAAATGCAATGCTCGTAAGTAGAACATAGTTTAGATTACTATTTTTTGTATCTTAATAATAAATCTGTGTGATCTATTATAATATATTGTTTTAGTACCTTATTTTATATTATGTATAACAATTTATTAACGTAATAAAATGAACCAGAGCTGTTTTGAGTGCTGATACCACAAACAAACTTTCCGCACACATGTACCACTTCAAAATTGAGCTTAAACAAGTCAAACTATGGGTTCACAGGACTAGAAATTTGGTTACTATATCCCGAAACGTACCTTTAAAAAATGACCATTAAACTTTCTGATTAAAATCGAATTCGCCTGTAAAGAACACGAAAAATCCATCAAATGTATCGGGGAATTATTTCCAGTTTGAGCCAAAATGTAAGGGGCATAAAGCGAAGATGAGCAGTAACAACAAAGCGGAAATACCTCATTACAACAAAAAGTCGTTGGGATCTTATGCCGGTGCCTTTCCGTCGTCCTTTCGCTTCCTTTCGCCTCCATTGCGTTGGAATTATGCGGCATTGTCTAAAAATGAGTTTTCGTTGCTTGTTGCTATTTTTACGTTTCATCGAACAAAAGCAAAGTACCTTGCTGAATGCGGAGTAATAACAAAAACAGGACGAGGAGCAGTAAGGACACGAACGCGAACAAAGAGCTGAAAGCTGGCAAACATAAAGCATTAAGCAAGCTTCGGCAGCAAAGGATCTCGTTGAGCAGCGGGGAAGACAGGCCACAAAACACTCAGCGAAGGTAGCAGCCCAACGAACCATCACTGCGTCACTGCGGCATCCTGGGACACTCTACACCCCAACCTCTGCCTTCCAGGACATCAGGGCATCAGGACATCCCCATCCCCATTCCTAACTTCATCCTGGAATCCCCTCCGCATCGCATAGCAGTACGTAGTTGCAGGAGCACACAATACGCACGCATTCGTGACGTGTTGTGCACAGCAGCTGGCAGGCGACAAAAGTTGTGTAAGGATATCAATTTAAGGATACTTATAAGGATAAGAATAAGGATACGTATCACCTCAGAGAAAATCCTAGAAACAACAATTTGTAGTTTAATGGAAAGAAAATGACCATTTTCAGTTGTTTTAATTTTACTAATAGTACTATATAATTTTAAAATACGTGATACGTTCTTAAACTATCTAACAAAATAGTACTATTATATATCTTTAAATTATTTAATTCTTTCTTTTGTGTCGCCTGTTGAAAGTTTTTGCTTCCTGCAAAGAAATGCAGCCGCCTTTGTAGTTATGTGCATGATGAAGAAGCAGCTTTTTGCACCCCAACCACAAGCTATCCCCTCCACCCGGTTGGCATTCCAACCCCCATCCACCCCAAACTCCCTCTGAAATGCGGGCTTACTGGCAGTCGTCGCATTAAGTGAAGCACGCGGCATGTTGGATCAAAATGAAGTGCTGACAACGCAATGCTGGCAATGTCCTGGAGGACAGGAGGTCGGGTGCGGAGTTCTGGACAGGATGGGGCTGCGGCGGGGAAGCGCCAGGTAAGCGTCTTAGCGCAGACCGCAGCCCTAAACAAAGGGATGCGATGAGGTGGGATGCGAGGAGGTGGCCATGGCTGCCACTTCAATGGGTCCGCGTCTCCGCATCGCCATGTCCCTGCATCCTTTTTCCATTGCCCTTTCAAAATCCCCCATCTGGCACCTACGCTTCGGCTCCAACGGGCTGTTTAATTTACGCGCTGCTATTATTTTAATCTTTTGCGCTACACACAGCGTGAAATGACTTTCACCTGGCCTCGAGCAGCGGCTTCAAAGATATAGAAGCTATAGCTTCGGCTCCAAGTCGGGGTGGTCAGCGCCCGGAGGCATCGTCTTGGTCCAAAGTATTTAGCACTGCAAACAGGCACAAAAACAGACACCCATAGGCAAAATAATAGCAGAGGCTCAGCTGGATAATTTTGATAAGTTCTTGACACAATATATTGTAAAGATAAAATATGATATTTTACAGGTAAAATATTTATTACATCCTTAATAACATTTACATCCATACATACATTATCAAATTTTAAAAATAATAAGTTTATGATTTAAATAAAATTCATTCAAATGTTAAGAAATTATCCTTTAAAGTTGCTAAAAGAACATAAAAAGTTATTTGACATAAAAGAAACTCAATAACCATTTTCTAGAGCCACTAAAATTCTCACTTCTTGTGTGGCGATACTTTAGCCTCGTACACCTGTATCTTTTTGTCCAGGTGAGAGGGCCAAACGACAACTGGGGGCGTGGCAGCTGGAGCAAATGGGGAGATGGGCCAGATGGAGCAGACGGACTGGGGGCTGCCGGAAGCTGCTGTCAGTTGGCTTGGCCTCAAGGTGCTGGCTGTGCAGGATGTGTTGTCGCTACCCATCCCCGACACTTACCACTGCTTTTTATTGTTTTATGTGGCTGTCTTTTCCCGCAGTGGCGGGGTGGAGGAGGGTATCTCCTCCGCTTGCCACTTCAAGGTGCAAAATGTACGACGTGCGTCGTTCCGTACATCATCGCATGCTTTGTGCTCTCAGCACTGAAATCTTTTACAATCAACATGAAGCAGCAGCAAAGCAATTTTGTAGCCAAAAAAAAATAAAATAAAATAAAAAGAGAAGAAAAGACAGCCGAACGGAAGCGAAACGAGAAATGGCGGGCTGAATGGCGGGGTAAAACCGGAGCGAACATAATGCCTCAAATCATTTTCATTTCTTGCATGCGCTTGTCTGCACAGAACTGCCTCAAGATGAGGTCCTAGCACTTGGATCCTTGAGTCCTTGGATCCTTGGCTTCTCCTTGTAGTTTGCCCCATTTACGCGCTTTTCCCCTTCGTTTTCCTCGGCAGTTTGTGGGCGTTTTTACTGCTCCGGCACTCAAATCGCTTAAGCTGGTGCGGAGCCATCCCCCCTCAACATTACAATATTTTAAAAGATTTACTGACCATGTATTTTCAGCTCAGCCAGCAAAGTGCAAAAAGCTGTAAAATATTGCGTATACGCCAAAGTGCCACCTGAGAAGCGCAGAGCACAAAGTCAAATCTAACAAAGCATAGCTAAGCGTTTGCCGGCAACTTAACTCGAATGGGGGAGAAGCCCCAAAAAAGAGTTGGAACTAAAGTTTTCCCTCTCGGGAATTTATGGGCTACCAACTCCATGCGGAGCAGGTAATTTTTAGTTATGGTATTCAAGGAATAAACAGGCATGTCAAAAAATATAAATAGTAAAACCAGCAGTAGCTGAAAAAGTTTTATTTGTTGTTTAAGTGAAGGGAGGAAGGAAACAACGCGCGATATAAGCCTATAAAATGTACTATAAGTTACGCTAGCATAGATATTAATACACTTTCTAAAATTGTACAATTCCTAAAACTTTCCTTGTTCTAACTTATTCTCCCAATTAACGAAACAAATTTGGAGCAGTTTTTCCCTGCAAAATCCCAGAAATACGAGTTGGAGCAGTCGCCAAAGCTGCTTAAGAGCAAAAATAAATAGAATTTTTAAGTAAATTGGGGCTGGCAACTTATTTGGCTGCGAGAACCAAGAACAAGGAGCAGTGCCAACACTTTTGTTCCAAACTTGGCCGACATAACTCACCCGTGCATCCAGCAGATGGAGATGGAAGCGGAGATGGAGCTGGTGAGGAGCATCTTGGTTGGAGTGCAAGTTGGTGCCACCGCACCACCAGCCGCGCAACAAATGGTGCACATTACAAGGGCCCAAAGCTACTTTGCCAACGCCAAAGGAGCTGCCACGTAGCGACTCACATATTTTATTATCTGCACCGCCGCCAGGGGCGTGGTGATGGGGGCGGGGAGGGTGAGGTGTGGGGAGTCCTTGCCAAAGGACTCTGGCACGGAGGGACCCAGGACCTTGTGTGTGCAACAAGGCGCACAACTTAAGCGGCGAAGACAAATTTTTATTGCCACAAGCCCAAGTCGATTTCGATTATTGACTGCAGGCCAAACTGTTGCACAAGGAGCAGCCACAGCAGACAAGAAAGGGGGATTCCTCTGCTCGCTCCAGTTCCATTCCCAATCGGATCCTTCTTTCCGGCTGCCAACTTTGTGTGTCTGCGGTTGCCGTCGTCGTCGCTCATTTGAGTCACATTTTATTATTTTCGTGCATCTATCGTATGCTCGGTGGCATTTTATTTTATTAGCGTGACATTTCAATTGATAGACCCTCGGGCTCGTACTTAACCGACTCAATTTGATTTTGCAACCAAAATGTGCGAATGGGAGCTGCAATATCGGAGTGTTTGAATGGGGTGCTTAACACTGGGATACAAGATTTATTGGTGGAAATCTGGCAGGATGTACCATAAAATATTTTAAATGATAAAGGCGATAAAGGGCACAGTATTTTGAATATAAGCACATTTCGCAACAAGATGGTCACACGAATTTTCCAATACTTTTTTATAACCAAGGTGGCAACGCTTTAGCTGTCATATCTTGATTTGTCAAAGCGTGCACTTACGTTCGTCCATTTTCATTAACGCTTATACTTTGCACGAGACATATACCATTTCAAGGAGTTTTTTAGTAAAATAAAACGATAAAACTAACATAAAAAAGGTTCGCTTATCGAGTTGATTCAGTAAAAAACAATGGTGTACACCGGTTACTTAAGCAACGGATTGCAGAATGCTGAGGACACTGGTAAGCTGACAGCGCATTTTTTTTTACGATTAATCATTTGCCCATGTATATGCGATATGCGAATCGAATATATTTAGAATGGTTGCCGTATGGAGATCCCAATGACTGGGCACATGGTCTAGCGGCTTATGATGGTTTGGAGCTGATGGGCGGCAATGAGCAGGAGGTGCAGCCCTCTTTGAACCGGGTGATGAAAAACATCGACTACGACCTGGCCTTGAAGCATCCATTGGAGCATACCTGGACTTTGTGGCACTTGGAGAACGATCGTACCAAGCGCTGGGCCGAAATGCTCGTCGATGTGACCAGCTTCAACACCGTTGAGGACTTTTTCAGGTCAGATACAGAATTATATATATAAATATGTATATATTTATTGCATATTCTTTTCCACAGTGTGTACTACTTTGTGAAGCCGCCATCGGATCTGAAGATATTCAATGACTACATGGTGTTCAAGAAAAATATTCGGTGAGTTCTGCAAGTCTCCTTTTTGAACCATCGTCTTATATGTATATATTTAGTCCCATGTGGGAGGATGACACCAACAAGAACGGTGGTCGTTGGATATTGCTCCTGGACAAGGCCTCCAGGACCTATATAGATAAGATGTGGCACGATTTGGTAAGCCACTTGATAGTACCATAATTATAAGCTCAATGCACTATATCGCATAATCCCCTTTAGCTTTTGTGCATGATTGGCGAGTGCTTCGAGCACTCGGACGAGATATGTGGAGTGGTCATCAATGTGCGCAACAAGGCTAATAAGCTATGTGGGTATAAGACAGCATTTCCCATTGGGGTATCTCTAAGGTCAACTTTCTTTACAGCCCTTTGGACAAAGGACTCGCGCAATGTGGAGGCCATCCTGTCCATCGGCAGGCAGATAAAGGACCTGCTGCATCTGGGCGTTATGGAAATCCAGTACCAGGTGCACAACGATGCCATGTTGAACCATGGACCCAATGTCAATGCCATCTACAAATTGTAGGCGCCAAATGGAGGCCAATTCCCAAGAGCGCCATCGTAAATGCCCAGTTCATGGTCAGAAATGTGCATCTACGATAGTACATATGCCTAATACATTTGTCAAACTCACATTTTATCCCACGCGCACCAATGCTTTTCGGTTGTACCATGAATAAAGTATTGCGTAGAGCAGTAGAAACAGTAACTACTTTCTGGCCACGATTCGTGTCCCGGTATCCCGAGGCTACCACAGTCGCCTCACGTATTCCCCGGCGGAGTGGGAAACGCACACTCCCTTCACTACGATTATCCTTGGCGTCATAATTTTGGGTGACTCTACCCATCCTTTAACGGCTGCCATCGCGCGCCAAGTGCTTATTCCATCCTATGTGTGTGTGCGTCGTCCTTTCAGGGCTTTTGTCTTCCCTGCTGCTGCGCATAGCAAATTGTGACCAATTTATGGAAATATGCTCGGCAAGCGCAATATCATCCATTTCCAGGGAAGTGCTGCTAGTGCTCCTAGCTGGTTTTTCATTCTATATAGCTTTTGTCCTCACAAAAGATAAAATATGTTGGCTAAACTATTCTAAAAACCAATAATTCAGAAATCACACCACCTATACAATATATTTGCACAAATATTAAGTAATATTTGAAAGTACAAAATATTCGGACCCTGGAATGTCATCACTGATGGCCATATGAGTCGTATGATTTGATTGCTGTAATTTGTAAGGATTTTGCTTTTATTGTTTTATTGAATTATGAAGTGGCAGCCACCAAATGACTGGAACGTGATACACTGCACATGGGGTTATGACAGTGCCAATGGCAGCGTATCCCCGACATCCTGTCCAACCTCCCGGCGATGTCACCCTCCACCCTACCCGCGCCGCCGGACGAATCCCGCTTGATATGAACGGGATTCCTTGGCGCAGATGAATGCATGCAGTTATTCGGACCGTAATGTGAATTGATATGCCAACACGTACGCGGATTTGGAGGAGCAACTGATGCGGAGGACAGCTCACAGGTAATAACCTGGGATGGGGCAAATAGTTTAACCCGTGCCAAGCACTTAAAGAGCAATTTAATAACCGCTATAAAAGGTTTTCTCTTCTTACCGGAGAAACAAAAGCCAGCCAGAGGGGATTCCCCTTCCTTTGGCAGCGGGCAAAAGCAAATAGAGGATAACTGGACAAACACAAACAGAGAATATCCGGCAAAGGGCAGCACTAATGTTGCAGACTTCTCTCCTATATTAAATGAAATGCAAGCTTAATTGAAAAACGCTGACTTGGCTGCACTGTAAAAAATATAATAGTGGATAGAGCAGAATCAACTTGATATGTACATTTTTCATGAAAGAACTTAATGACATCGACCAACAATTAATATTTAAAATATAAATAAAAATCTTGGAAAATTAATAAACACTGCGATGAGTTTCAGTTCCAAATAACTATGTATTTGAATGTTTTTCAGTGTTTTTATTTTCGGATTTTCTTTGCCATCCTCCTGTTGCTGCAATGAGAACTACGTAGCCTGTTGCAATTTTAATTAAACAAAAAGCGTAAAATGTTTGACCATTTACACCGTGCCGTGCTGTTGGACCGGATTCGACTTCTTTGGAACAGAGCTGGGTTCTCCCTATCGTCTTTGGCACGTAAATTTCCTTTGCCAACGAGCACGAAATTGTTTGGCCCTCCACTGGTGTCCTGTGTCCTCGACGCCCGAGTCCTGTTGTCCTGGTGTCCCTTTTGCTCTGCAAAACAAATTAATTGTCTGTTTTTCACATAAACTTTTGTCGGTCTCCAGTTGCCGCTTAGCTCACAGCTCCCGGAGCTCCTTATTCTCCAGTTGGAGGTCCTGCGGTTGTCCTGCCCGTCGCGTCTTTCCAATTTTCAGTTCGCTGTTTGTTGCGTAAATTGCGGCCGTTCTGTTTGTAATGGTCAAACGCCCCCAATTTCGCCCAACTTGCCACTCGAATTTCACTTGGCCATCGCTTAGCTCATTTGCTGCACATCACTTTTGGCGCTGGGCGTTCCGTTTTCGTTCTTGTCATAATTCAAATGTAATTTACCAGATAAAACACCCAGCCACCCACACACAGACACGCCGGACGACTTCCCTGTCGCTTATAATTAGTTTTTGATTAAAGTTGCCACCTCAGCCCCCGAAAAAGACATCGCCAACTTGAAGCTCGGCGCTTTTCTTTTGTGCACTACTTTGTGGGAGAAAATTATGACGCCCGACGAAGGGGAAAAAAGCTCTTGTAGTTAAATTTCAATTTAATTTAGGTTTAAAAAATATTTTTCTAACAAAACGCAGTGATTGATGCTGGGGGAGCTTCCACTTTCCATATATTTCTACGACATTCTTTTCCTTTTCCATTTTCTTTAGCAAATAATTTTCCCATCCAGCTGCAAGCTTCATTTTCACTTTATTTATTGGAATTTCATACAGCAGAACTTCGAGTGCAAAAACAAGGGAGTGGGAGATCTGGGAATGCAATTAAAATAACGAAAAGTGGAAAATGCAATAAACACTTTTCACTTGCCAATGGCAGTGAAGCACAGGCGGCAAGTTAACTAGATTAACTCATCGATGGATGCGGCAAATCTGTTGGCCACTTTGTATTGACCATACGAAGCATTCGCAACTTGGCAAATAAAATTAAAGGCATTTGATTTTGGGAGGCAGATTAAATTGAAACAATTCAGTGTGTATTTTGCTGGCAGTTGTTGGCGATTTGCATTTTAAAATAATGACTACATAAAAAACTAGTTAAAAGTTGACAACAATGAAATGTCAAAAGCGCTGGAAAACTTTATGCTCCATCCCCGAGAAGTGAGTCGGGTAAACTTTTTTGTGTCTTTCTGTTTAGTGCGACTCCAGCCCGTGTAGACCCACCTATTTTCCGAACCCATCCTCTCTGCGCACAGCTCGGCGAAATCCTTTTACCCCTTTTGTTTTGCCCGAACAATAACAGCAAATTTTTCTAAAATTTCATGTCGCCCACCAGCCCCCGCCCGACTGCCACGCCCCCCGGGCTAAGCCCAGCCCAAGCTATTTGCAATTTAACTTTTTCCCCCTCATAAACAAGGGGGGGGCATTTTGGGGGGTTTCTGGGGCCAAGTCAAAACAGGGACACGTAGCCCAACTCGGCTTTAGTTTTTAGTTGGCTTTTATTAACTTTTGTCTCTGTCTGTGTGCGGTGCTTTGTGTCTGTGTGTGCGGTGCTTTGTGTCTGTGTGAGCACTGCTCTGGCATTTCCACTTATTTTTTGTGGCATTAAAGTTGTACAATTACCGAGATTTGACACTAAGACGATGGCTGTGCTCTGGGGGATTGGGTGGATTTCCCACAAACTGCTCGACCAATTTACAGTAGTGCTCAAATTTCAAAAAATCAACAAGGGAAGCCACTCCTCGGTGTTGTTATCCCCCACCCATTTGAAAGCACTGTATGCAGTAAAACCACCCATCGTTCTGGTCAATTTAACTTTGCAGGCTTAAGAACTTTACCTCTTCCTCTTCAATTTGGTATCGGTGTTCCGGACTTCGACCAGGGACTGATAGAAGCATTCCGGCGGCGGTGGGATGTCGACGTAGTAGAAGTAGGCGTTCACAAAATTCCTGGAGATCGAATTCCGCAGCACTGCATCCGCCAACATGGCGTAGATGCCGCGGGCGCGCAGCAACTGCTTCCGGATGGCCATCAAGCGTCTGCTCTTGATGGTCTTGTCGCCGATGGTGTTCCCGGCCACCGCCTTGTACAGGTTGCCAAACACCTGGTGGAACATGGTCTAAGTGGGGGGGAAGGAATAAGTTAGGGCTATCTCTCTATCATATATATACAAAGTTCCCAAACTCTAAATATACATATAACCAATTTAGCTAATACCTAGAACATACTCACTGTAATGGTCAAATCTGCGATGCTAATCTGTTGGAAGTCCAGGCCGCGCTCCTCGGTGGCCATGACGAAGGCTAACTTGATGGAGCCGGGCAGGGTGAAGAGGTAGCACTGCTGGGCGCTCATCAGGCGGTACAGCATGACCATGCAGGAGAGGGAAATGAGGGCGGCACCGGGCGAGGCGTCCTGCCACTTGGGCACTAGCACAGCCCACTCCGCCGGATTGGGATCTTCGTCAACGGTCATCCTACCGTAGGCAATCCAGCGTTTACTGAGCGGCGCTTTAAAGTAAGGTGGCAGTACCAAATCCGCGCCATTGAACTCCACGGCCAGAATGAAGTCGAAGCGGATGAAACGCTTCCCGTTGCTGTCGCGGTCCAGAGCAACCACTTGGTGAACGAAGGGCACGTCGTTCAGGCTCAGCACCGAATACTTGATGTCGTACGTCCGACCCGTTCTCGAGGGTGTTACTGTCTTGAGTTTGGAAATGGCTCGCTGCAGTTCGCTTTGCAGCAGCAGGTTCAAGCACTTGAAATTTACCGCATTCCCGAAGAAGAATGGGTGCTGGTAGTTGGCTCTGGTGAACTGCACAGTGCGTTTCTTCTCATCATAGGTGGGAACCACTGGCTTCGGCAGTCGGATGGGCAGGAAGATCTCAAAGTTCAGCGGCATGTCCAGGTAGATTTTGTCCACAAAGGAGGCTGATCATTGCGGGGCGCTTGTGAGTGCTGTGCTAGAGGAGATCACTTTACTCACCTGTCTTGTGGAGCTCTGCCAGTTGGTCGTTGAACACTGCACCATCCAGGACCAATTGCCGCTGAATGGTCAGGGATATCATGCGTGACTCGTAAACGAAGAGCTGATGTTCCTTCTTGTTCACCGTAAACTGCACGGCCATCTCCTCCATGAGTTCCATAAAGTTGCACTCCTCCATGTCTGAAGAGGATTCACTTCGTCTAGTGCTTGTACTTTAAAAAGAAGTTGCAAATATTCTTCCAACAAATTAATGCTGAGTAATAAATTTGCTTTTTTTGTAACTCTAATTTCTGAATGACAGGACATGTCAACTAGAAAGACTTAGATGAGTAGGAAACTCTGTTTTTCGATAGTCCTGGATATATTTTAGTGTCGGTAATCGATACTCGTAAAAAACGAATAAATTTGAATATTATTATAAATATTATTTCAGTTTGATAAAATTGCTACAAGTAATTCTGGTCATCTGTATATTTAGTTTATAATAAAATAGCATTTTGGCATTAAACGTTTTTAATCCTTAAAAATAATTCATAAAACTTAAACAATAATTATCTCGGTGATCAGAACATTGGCAAGAGAATCTCTGTGAATGAAACCCGAATGCGATCCAATTTACTACGCGTTTACTACGCTCCTGTTGATGCCGCTTCGGATGCGGATTCTGCGCACTTGCGCACAGCATCCACAGCCAGGTGGAGGAGGGGGCTAGTGGGGTGGTGGATGGAATGGAGCTGGTGGTGCACATGGCGATGTGGCCACTATGGCAACCTGCATCTGCACAAAAATCCTGCGGGACAGCGCAATCAGGACTCAGTTGCTGTTCGACGTTGCTCGCGTGCGGTTGTTGTCTGCTCCTTTCGGCTTCTGGCAAATCGAGTAAGTGCTGGAGCAAGCGAGATGGGGCACTGTGCGAGGGAGACGCCCTAATGCCTGCTGTTATCAGAGAAAATTAAAAAGAAAAAAACAAAAAAAAAAAGAAAGAAAGTAGAAGGAAACTCTACCGAAGAGCGCGCCGTCGCAGTTGTGTTGTCGTCAGTTGTCAGTGTCGCAAGTGCAACTCGCAGTTTGCGTTGCAACAGCAACAAGAGAAGCGGCAAACGTGCGTGCCACATATACTAGTACATGCCTCCCATATACATATTCAAGTACCTCTATCCAAAAACATATATATATTTATATATATATATATAGTGCCGGGCAAATGTGTATTGGTGCCTGTGAGTGCAACGTGAGCCGGCCGTTGAGACAACGAAAAAATCCGCCAAATCGCGCTTGATTATGTTGTGTGTCTAATCGAAAAAGGTGTTAAAGGTGCTTAGCCCACCTACCACCGACTTTTCGCCTTGCATGCGCGCAAATTGAAAATAAATTGAATTGCAACAACGTGCTAAAACCCGATGAGAAACAGCAAATGCAACTGCAACAACCGTGCTTCCATCTTTTTATTTTCGAGTTTTCCCCGAGTCTGCCCCACACGTATCAAGTGGAAAAGCGCTGCCTCCCCCTCGTGAGGGAAAATTGCATGCAAATTTGCTTAGCTGCTGATGGCTTGACGGGCAGATAAGTGTGTTTTATCAACAAATTGAATGGGTTTATTTGGGAGACTTTAGAGCAGCCGCCATCTGTGCAGCGGGAGTGATTGCGATTATGTTGCGATAAAACGTGTGATTAAAATGACATTTTAAGGTGTAGTTGAGTTATTTTATGCCAAATAAATATTGCGAGTTTCAAATATATTTATTTGAATATTTTTATTTTAATTAATATTAATTTTAAAATTGATTAGAGGTTTATAGGTCTCTTAGAAGTAAGCTTTTAGAAAAAGTTTCCTACTTGATACTTCTTTTAATAAATATGTGTTTTTTTAACAAGTGGATGAAGATCATGATACAACTGATGATTGTATTTTCCAGTTTAAAGTTTAAAGATTAAAATAATTTTGCTAATATTTAAATATTATTAGGCTTCCTTTAACTAAGGAAACTTTTGAAAGTGAAAGATTTGTTTAAGTACTGTCCTTGTAAGAATTTCCCAAGTACTGTTCCATATGGCCTTAGTTCGTTTTTCAGGTTGCCTACTCCTCCACCTGGGGGCTCATCAATAAGGCATAATGCAATCCCGCTGCCTGACTGCCTCGACTGCCTTGAGTGCCAAGCTTCCTCTGCTCCTGGCTCCTTGCTGCCTGCCGCTTGGTCGTTGGTCCTTTCCCCTCATCCCTTTCCATTCAACCCCCTTTTCGACGAGCCGAAGACACGTTTAGCAACGCTTTCACGTAGCAGTCGTCCCCTTTTCCGGTCCTCTGGTCGTTCGGTCCTCTGGTCTTCTGGTTGGCTGCTGCTGGCACTCTCGAGCTTTCTGCTAATTGCCGCTTAATTGTTTGACATTTTCCCCGTATTGTGTTGAGGGCAAATGGCATTTATTTATATTTCTTTTGTGCCAGGGCATCTGGAAGCTGGCTCCTTGCTCTCATTTCGTTACGTTACGTTACGTTTCGCATGCAAGCAATTAGCAGCGCTGCGTGCACTCCATGTACTCCACATATACATACACGTAGGTATTACCTATATACGAGGCAAGACCGGCCGGCTAATGCAGTGAGAGAAAATGGGGTGGAGGTATGGGGACGGCCTATTGATTTTATGAACGAAAAGCGCTGGATGCCTCGTGAGCGGGAGAGAAGCTGCAACTATTTTGGACGCTGCCGCCATGACAAACTATAAATCTGTCTGTGCCGGCATATACTCATGCGGATACTCACACGCTGTGTATGTTGTATATGTGTGTGCACATACCTATGTATGTGTGCAGTATACATATACCCTCGTATCTGGCATATCTGGCTTATAGTGCAGTGGCTGTGCTTTTGTTGTTGTTCTTCCTGCGCTGCACACACAAAATTTATCGATTGCCGCATACACACATGTCGCATGTTGCAGCCTCTGTGATGTGTAGTAGTAAAAATGGCTCGTATTTCATGCGTTTCACAGCGGAAGTGACCACAATGCACTCACACACACACACACACACACACGTGCGTAGTAGTTGTAGTAATAGTAGTAGCCGGCATCGAGTTTTGGTTTATTTAAATTTTCGGTCATCGTGGCCAGCTCTCTCTCTTTCTCTCTCTTCCTCATTCTCATTCTCTTGCCCTCTCTCTCGCTTGGGCATTATGTATTTTCGGGTGGCCAGCGAACTGCAACAGCTGCCCGCAGTGCGTATACGCAATTTTTGAATCGACACCACGCAGCGTATGCGCAATCTTCCGGCTAAAGCACCGAAATATGAACCCATGGGGCAAATAACTTCCGGCCACCGCTATTGACATTAATTAGAAGGCGGCGCAAGTTTCACTTTTACACCCACCCACTCACTGATCCATCATTTTCCACAAAAGTCACGTACGATTTTTTTCCGAGGACCCAACTCAGGGAAACTTTTCTTCCTGCTTTCAACTTTAACCCAGAGAAATGTGGGGTTAGTCTTGAGTGAAAGGGGTTTTTCTTTCCATGTGCCAGGCGCGGAGGTTAAAGTTTTTCTGTAACAAATTAAGAAATCACTTTCCCCCGCATTTTCCCGCACATATGCAATAGAAATTGAGACGAGATTGTCGAGGGAAAAGCAGAAGACGAACGAATGCCAAAGTTGCCAAAAGTTGAGAAATGATATTTTGTTTGGGCCCCGTATATATATATATAATTCATACTTAAGCGAACCTCGCTGGATGTTTATTTATGCAGGCAAACATGCTTTTGATTGGCGTGTGACATTTTAAGCGGCGGGGAACTGGCATTTCAAAATTATTACTGCTGCGGGTCGACTGACTGCTCATGATTGATGTGCAGTTCTTCGGGGTGAATAGGTTCCATCCAAAGTTCCGCCGAGACACGCAAACCCGAAGAGGTCGAAGTTGATTTGATTGGCAGCCCGAAGGGGAAGTCCTTTGCAGCCACAGCCAAGATAAAAATAATTAAAAACGTCTAAAGTCGCACACTTCTGCTATTTCTGGCTCACCAAAAAAAAAATAATGGAGAGTAATGAAAATATCTGCATAGCTTGATAAATTTACATTTCCCTGGCCACATCATTATTTCGGTTTGCTCAAAAATATTTTCCACTCAGGTACTCGAGCCGAGTTTTTCCTTGTTTCCCATTCGGTACATATTTTACTTAACCCAATATTCGGCTCGTTAGCCAGCAGGGAACAAAAGACCATAGTAACGGGCCCAGGAAAAATCACTGAGCAACTATGGCGCAAAAACAAAAAGCCCACAGTTGCCTGTAACCGAAACGTGTTGGCATCAGCTGCTATGTGGAAAAAGTTTATGACTTTAGACCCATTTTGTGTACATCCCCGCCCCCTTGGCTGAACTCAATTTTTCTGCCCCTCGAATCACGACTTACCTTGGGCCCAGCTGGAAAAGCCTGGGAAATGCCAGGGAAATCTGGCGGGGGAAAGCCTGGGAAAGAGCCTTTTTCTTTCCTCCGTCTGCTTGGCTGCTGTTTTTAAATGATTTTTATGTGCACTTCAGTGCAAGAGGCCCCCCTTTTGCGCCTCCTCTGCTTTCTATGCATATATATATAAATATGTATATGCATATAATTTCTTGCACAATTTTGTTGCTGGCTTTTCATTTCACAGTTTGTTATGCATTTCAGGCACTCTTTCTCTTCGTTTCGCTGGTTTTTCGCTGGTCTTGTTTGTTTGTTTGTTTGTTGCTTCATGCTTTTGCTTTATTGATTTTCCTACTATTTTTTTAGTTTCATTTCGTTTCTATTTCCACGTCTCTGTTGTTTTTTTTTCTTGCTGAGTCTCTACTTGTTTGTTTGCTTGTTCGCGGCCAGCCGGTCGGCCAGTGTTACAATTACAATGCAACAGACGACAGCCGGCTGGCCATTACAATTCCAGCTAGATGTCCAGTGTCCCCGAGCCTCTACATTTTCAATCCCATTGCCCATAGCCCATAGCCTCTATCCACAATCCTCTAGCCTGTGAACCTTTGTTTCGCCAGCCGAGATTCCCATGCAGAGGCCCTTTGCATTCTATTGATTTTTTGTGCCTTCGCCGGCAGCAGCAGCAGCCGCCAGAGACGCCGTAAAAAGTCATTAGCGAAGGGGTCCAAAGGGGATCCGAGGGGGGCGTGTGCTAAGGGGGAAGGATGGAACTCGAGTGCATAATGGCACAATTTAAATACGGCTCAGGAGAGGGCAAAGCGGATCTGGCATGTGAATGAACCGTGAACTATGACCGGCTGTGGCAGCTTCAGCGCTTAAAGTGTTGGGTTTTCAGGTGCCGAATGCAGAAAGGGGTTAAAGTAATTGCTGGTTTAGAAAAAATAATGCTAACAGGGGACTAAACGGAGATAAGAGATATTCTTTTAAGAATTATGCCAGGAGTATGTAATGCAAATTCAATATCAAAAGAATAGAAAGACTCTATTTTAAGAAATAAATAACTAAGTGGTGTTTGCAATATTTTTTTGCCACTTACAAATAACGAACAACTTTTTTGGGTAACCTACTTGCAACCCACTTAAAGGTAAAATCCCCTTGCGTCATTCCCTTCGCTGGTTCCACGTGGCTTCAGCAGGTCGCACATGTTTTCTATTTACCCACGCAAAACAATAAGCTGAAAGCCATTTGATTTTGATTTATTGACGCACGTAGCATGCGAGGGAATAGAAATAAAGGGGCGAATGGGGGCATGCAACAAGCGAAACAGACTCCAGACACGAAAGAAATCGATGGCATAATGATTATCTATTAAAATAAATCACGTATTTGGCAGACGATGGCTGCCATACGGCACCAGACCAGACGAGAAAACTTCGTAGCCGGCCAAGCGTTGAAGTCTATAAATTGCACTTGTCTTGACCTCCCCATCCCCATCCACATCCTCATCCTTCCTGATTCCCACCCAATCACACGAGGAGCTAGATGGGATGCATGGATGGATGGATGGGCAGCCTTCAATGCATTTACCCGGCACAAATTGTCACAGACAGAGGGCCCAAGATCGAGGAGACAACGTTAAGTGTAATATAAATAAATCGAAGCTGACTTCGAGTGTTTAAGCCGTTGGCAAAGACGGCCAGGAAACAGTAGATCAAAGGGATGGCGTTGAAATTGGAGAAGAAGCCGCTTACAAAGGCGGCTCACAAGAGTATTCCCACTTTGATGCAATCGTGCCCCTTTTGTGATTGGGTGGCAGACAAAGTTTGCTCACCCATCGAAGTCCATTTAAATGTTTGATTAAATGTCTAGTCCTTTAGCGAATTCTTTAGAGGCAATTTGGTTTGATCTCAGCGCAGGGAACTAACAATGTAACGCCTTAAACGGGTTTGCTTGCTCGTCAACGTGGCGTATACGTGATATTGCCGGCGGTAGATTTATAGTATGAGTTTCTTCGTGATTGGATTATATTGATAATAATATGCCACTTAATGGATTTCTTTTATTAAATATTTATTTATTATTTTTTGTGTTTATTATATAGGTGCATCTATTTAACCATAAACGATACTTCAAATTTTCTTCACATTTTCTTGATTAATTTTTATTCTCCTACCTTTTAAATGAGATTTCCACTGGATTTAGCTTTGTGGAACACGGCCATGCAGTGCATTGCTTACCGTCGAAAGCTGCTTAGGCCAGCAATTTTGATTTTTTGCTGTCGCACTTTAAACTAATTGCCAGCAATTTAGCAAACGTTGGCAGTGCAATGCGGCGTATGCGTAATATTTATGTCTGTTCGCTTGCCGTGTGTGCGAAGAGAGTCTGTTTGGTTTGCCCGTGCCGGCAGTTGGATAGCCCAGTGCGCACATTTGCCGCATAATTGCCAAGTCATGATTTTTTACACACCAAGAAGGACGAGAGAAGAAAAATACAACAAGTAACGAAGGAAATAAACGAAGCATTTTCAGCAGCAGCACTTTCCCCCCGTGACTTTCCCATTCATTTCCCGCCCATTTGCTGGCTGTCCAACAGCCATTGTCTGTTGTTCCAGCAGTTTGCTGATGATATTCGCACTGGGCATAATTTCCATGTTGCTTAAGCGGCATTTTGTTGTTACTGCTCGTATACCCATCCATATACATCCATGTAGTCCCAGTCCAGCACCCTCTGCACCCGGACAAACCCCCCTCCCTGTACGCCACTGTGCTTTATCGTTATTGACAGTTTTATACGTTTCTTTTTTTTTATCTCCATCGTATCAAGTTGTCCTGTTCCTGTCCCTTTTGCATAGTTTCAAGTTTCGGCAAATATCGTTCGCTTCCTGGCGCATTTTTTGCTGCCCTCTTTTTTCGATTTTTTTTTCTTCCCTACAATGTCCAGAAGCTTACCTTGGGGAGTCGTCTGGCTTTTGGGAAAGATCCTGTCATGGCTGGCCACAGGCAAAGTTAATGTAATGGCAGCCTGGCAATACAATGTGAGGGGATTCGGTCGGATGGGGTGGTGATGTCCTGAAAGGACTGCCACACACACGCGTGTTTTAGCATATT
Source organism: Drosophila simulans (assembly GCF_016746395.2). Lineage (NCBI taxonomy): Eukaryota > Metazoa > Arthropoda > Insecta > Diptera > Drosophilidae > Drosophila > Drosophila simulans. Next base: position 8,104,153 of record NC_052522.2, read on the forward strand.
TTTGTCATATTTTGCATTCACGAGATACTCGTCGTCGCATCCGCACACGCAGATACTCGGCTGCAGCCTCAACTTCAGATGAGGATGTCAGCACTTCAGTGGCAACTTATGGCGCTCCAATTTCGCGCTGATGCATAATTTTTTCGCCTTCATCTTGTCGCATAAAAATGCGCTCAAAGGGGCGCAAAAGCCGAAACCCGGAAAAGGGGGAAAACTATAGGGAGTCACAGCAACACCATTCATTTTCCGGGTGCCCAGATTCTGGGAGCATAACATTTTAAACAAAAATCCTAAAAATCTCAGGAAAAATTCGAACAAATATTTAAAATACATACTTATAATTTATTTCATGTTATAAAATATTTAAGTTAATAGAATTTATTTATTTAAAAGTCGGCCTTTAGAATAGAGTTATCTTAATTAAGACTGTTTATTTAATTTATCAATTATTTTTCTGCGTGTTTCCAACTCTGTTGTTCCGTTTTATGGAGCTCGTGGATCCCCCCAGTGGTTCAGCTGGGCGGGATGGGTTGGATGGGTGCTTTGTGAAGCTGACTTGACATGATTAATATCCCCGCTGACATGGGAATCGCAGTTGACTGACTGTCGTCAAGTGAAATCAAAAGCAAAGGCAGCAGCATTCCATAGTAACCACTTCAAGGCAGCTTAAAGCCATTTGCATGAAATGTAGAATGCTATCGAATGCTATACATCTATAAATTACCTTCGAAAAATAAAGAATGGGAAAACTCCAAACCTATGTTGTTTTCAGTCCTTAAATTTAGATATACCAATCGTTTTATTTTTGTCTTTTAGGCGATGGATGCATGAGCATTAAAATCACTGGTAGCATAAATCTCTGGCAATGCATACGAAACTCTAATTTCCGTGGCGCGTAATTCGAAAAACAAATAAACAACAAGAACAACAATAACAAAAGCATCAGCATCAGCAGCAACAAAGTTGTGCCAGAAAACCATTAACATTTTCAGTCAGCTTCAATCAGAGCAACGCATTTGTGGATGTGAGAAAGAAATTAAATAACCGAAACAAACAGAGCGAACGCGAACCGAAACGACAGCAATAACAAACAAATCAAGCGAAATTCGGCATTTAAAATCCAAACATAAAAAATGTAATGGAAAGCATTAGTGCTCATAAAAAATGGATTTACACAGCCTTTTTAAGGCCATCCTGATCCTATATGTCATAAGAGGTGAGTATTTCCCGTTTTTCGTTTCCATAAAACACAGAAACCTAATCGATGGACCAAGAAGGGTTTTGGTATCATATAAGATATGGCCTAGTGTAACCCAATACAAAAAACAGAAACGAAATATCTCTCTCCGTTTTGATGTTATAGATTTTGACCACAAAAAGGTACCATTCCGCATATATATTTATATTTCCTTGCCCGCAAAAGTATGCAATTAAATTTGCCACATAAGCGCAAGGAACAAGGATTCTCGAAAGGGGTTGTGTGGTTGGTTGGTGCTGTGGAATTGAAAAGCGAAAAGCATTTCAATTAACGCAACGCCATATAGGTGCATATACATATGCACATATTTCGCCGTTAATGAGCGACTGCCTCCTCAACTTTCGCGGGTAGACAAAAGGCTGGTTGCGAAGTTGCGGAGTTTGTGCCATAAAACTGAATTATTGAAAGGCACACGTTTCACTTTTGTTTTTGTTTGTGTTGCGTTTGCGGGGCGCTCAAAGAAACGGAGTCAACAGCGAAACTTTGCAGGCCAGGACATCGGAGGACAAGCAACAGCAGGAGTCACAGGCGCAGCCACAGAAGCAGTAGCAGGAGCGCCATTTATGAAACTTTCTGCCGTTGGCGTGGCTCGACACTTCAAGCCATACACACACGCACACAAAAGAAGGAGCCCCCAAACCCCCACGGAACCCACTCACCCATACACTCGTGGCAGCCATACGAAACAGGCTGGATCAAATGTTAATTGCAGTTTTCGAGCCATAATTAGAGATCCTCATTGTCTAATGTGTCACGGCATTTAGCAACCGAATCCGTCTGCAGGGGAAAAGCAAAAAGCTGCGGACAGGAGCAACTAACCCGGGACTCAACAATACACAACTCTCGAGGAGCGCAATAAGTTTCCCAGCAGCTGAGCACTCAGGGAAAAAGTTTGAGAAAGAAAAACCATGTCATAGAAAATACTGTTTTAAAGTCTATAATTTTTCATTATTATTTTCGAATTTTTAAAACCAGTTTCGTGAGCTTAATTTGTTTTAATTATCTAAAGCATTTTTTATAGCTTAAAGTTTGTCGTGACATTTTACATGGGGGTATGTAAAATTTCTATAAATTTTATTCATATAACTGAGTCTTGAATATGCATAAGCCTTGAATAAATACTCAGGTGCGGAGTAGCACCCGGCATGTGGGCAAAGCTCAACGTGGCACAGCCAGAAAGCCAGCCAAGAATCCCCTGGCTTTTTGGCTAAGATAGCCCTTTCCAAGAGATTGCTTACTTCCCGCAAAGTCCGCCCCTGGGAGCTGCTGCCTCTGTTTATGGCTCCTGCTGCAGTCCACCCGCTCCTCCTCCCACCAAGTTCAACAACACGCCCTCGAAATGTGAATGACCTCGAATGTCACGTTTGCTAAGCGCATGAAAGCAGTGGGTTGGTTTATGGTGGGTGGTGCTGGTGCTCCTTCTCCTCCTCCTCCTGCTCCTTTTGGCAGTTCGTCACATCGCAGCACAGTACAGCACAGCACAGCAGGAGGGCCAAGATTATGCAGCTTCTGGCTCCTGACTGCTGACTGCTATTTTATGAAACAAAAACAAGCCCCAAAGAACCAAAGAACCAAAGCCAAAGGCAGGCGGGTGGCTTTTGTGTGGACCTGGCAACATTGTCCAAGGAGCAGACCGGGCTTAAGTCCAAAGCATGCAGAGCATAATCAGCTTCATCGTCAGTAGGAGCGGCAGAAAAAGCAAAAGCAGCAACAGCAGCAGCAGCAACAAGCAGCAACAACACGCAGCAAGCGAAGAAAGGCCTTTACTGTCACAGTCAGCAGCAACATCATCGGATTCAACCAGCAGCAGCAGCAGCAACATCAGCCCGCAGCTTAGCTATGGATGGAATACAAAGCGGCGGGAAAAGGTCGACAAGGATGACGAGAACATGGTCGTAGATACGGACTGGCTGGGAGGGTGGTCACAGAGTCGTTGATCTTTTGCTGATAACTTTGGCTTCTCGAGGAAAAACACTCGTCTAGGAAGTGTTGCGGGCACAAAAGGCCGGCATAAAACATGCCCAAACCCACCACCACTCACAGCCAGGCAACGCAGCTTAATTATTTTCGCACAAAAATGCAGCTGCAAAATGCTGGGTAAATGCAGGATTGAATAATGAGATTGCCTCGGCCAGATACAATTCGGGTTTAAAACATTCAAGCTTTCAATTTGAGCAATTTTCCTGTTTTTCAGCTTGTTTAGTCAAAGCAAGTCAAGTCGGAGCTGAAAGCCCCGGCTGGTGTGCGCCCTACGTGCCCTGACCTAAGCAAATACACTTTACACTCAGCCCGGATCCGGGTGCACACACATCCACAGCCACATCCATATCCTCATCCGTGGAGTATTCCGCTTTGTTGCGCACCCAGACAGATGAAGATTTCGCTTCGACATCGCATTAGTCGGGGCTTTTAAGCAGAAAAATGCGTGCACTTGAGGGCCACCTCCTGAAAGCAGGGAACACTCGGAGCAGCCGGAATACCAAGGAATAGCGGAATACACTGAGTCCCCAAAAGCAAACGCCCTCCATCGCTCATCCGCCCTGTTTCCCTGATCCGTGTGCTACTTTAAATATTAAACGCTGCCTACTTTTTCTAAACCATAAGGCAATTTTCAACATTTGAAACCATTCGTGTAGTTTTATAACTTTAGATATTATAAACATTTAAAAAACATTTAATTTATGTAAAACGTAGTCTTTTCTCTATATTCTGTCACTTTACAGACGCATTTTCTGTGGGAAATCTTAAAAATATTTCCGAAAAATCTCGTGAAAGTGTAAATAAGAGCACGACGTTATATATTGTTACATTTGTATTTTCCTGCCATTTTCCCCGCCCCCAAAACAAACAGCACTCCCGCCCTATCACAAGATATATATATATACTATGTATATAGATTTAGGGGCAGCGAAGACAAGTTTCCTACGCTCACGGCATATGCAAATCAGCTTTAATGTTACTGCTCTTGTTGCTCGGCGATTTTCTTCTTTGCTGTCGCGAAATTGCGTTTTCATTTAAATGGCGTGCGGGAAAAGTTTTTCTGATTTAGTGAGCGCTTTGAAGCGAGCGGCAACTGGAAACTGGCAACTTCATTATTATTTGCAGACACTTTTCGAAAAGATTTTTCCGCTCGCTTTGTTCCGGCGAAGAAAACGTAATGTGAATTTAAATCTCCATTCCATGGTTTTGCTTTTTTGTTTTCCAAATCCCCTGGATATTCTTCGTAATTAAGCACGGCTACACTGTCATACCAAAAGTCTACCAAATTAAAAAAATTAATCCAAAATAATTATGATAATTACTCATAAAAGCTGTAAAGGAGAAACTTGCAGATTGAATATATAAATTTATAAATTTTGAAACACGATTTTATAAAATTTCCTTTTCCTTCGTTGCACATTTTTTTCTCAGTGCATCTTTTCGTTGAGTTGTCGCCGTCGAGTGTGAGCTGAATCTTTTCCTCCCGCTGCTCATTTGCATTTTGTCAGCTCGGCTGTCAGTGGTCCTCCACTCCTGCTTTCCGCTCCTCTGTTTGCCAGCTTTTCTTTTACCATTTTCCATCTCCTTCGCAGCGGACCCATTCATTTCCTTTTACCAGCTCAGCTTCACGGCAATTTTTAATGATCCGTGATAATGATGCAGGCTGCCGCTGGCAGTGCTAGTTTCATTTAGTTTTCCATTCTCCAGCTTCTACGGCTTCTCCAGCGCGCTTCTTTGGCCCGTAATTGATTTTAGCCCGGGAAATGTGCTCGGCACTTACATTAATAAGCCCCGCTTCCACAGAAGCTTCCTTGATTGACGCGGCTGACAAATCGAATCGAGTGCTCACGACTTCCGAGGCCATCGCAAATGGACGCCATGGACGCCGGCCATTGTCCAGCAGGAACGCTCGCATTGAAATGTGGGACACTTTGATGACAGTTTTGCGAGTGGCGAAGTGATCTAATTAGCTTCAACTTGTCCCGGGCCTAAGACAAAGTTTTAATTGAAATCCTACCTGCAAATCTCCCACATCCACAAGCGCACACGCTTCACAATTACAACGGATAGAAGAATGCTCGAAAAAAGCACCACTCTTCGGATGGATAATTAAATTTTCATTAGACCGTGTCTGGCGGAGCAAAGTTTGGTGGGGGTTGGGTGGTTGGGGGGCGAAACTTTATCTTAAGTGACTTAAAAACTAAAACTGCAAATTTAATGTGCTCCCCCGTCGTCGTCATGTGGCAACCGCTGCAACTTGCGGCAAACACTTTTTACTTTCCGCAAACATTTTGCTTTTCTTTTTCCAGTCAGCTTTTCTATTTTTTCCCCCATTTCTCCTGCATCCTTTTGCGGCGCATTTCCTTTGGGCATTGCAGTTGACAGCGTGTTGCCAGGCGAAGGAAAACCAGGACGACTGGGACACCAGGGGGAGGATCCTGCAAAGGCAGGGGCAGGGTCGGTGGGTAGCGGTGGGCTACCGCAACGAAAGTGGCACAAACTTTGCAACACTTTGGGGCATGCAACCGGGCCCAAGGAGCTCGGCCGTCGTTATCTGCCGCCTAATGCCTTTTTGACAAAACAATTTTTCATATTATTGCTCTAGTGCGGCGTTGCTGGGGCTGAAAATTGCTTACAAATTTAGTGTTGCATACTTTGCGGCTGCTGCTGTTGAAAGTGCCACAAGGAGGAGCAGTGCTCGTTGCCAAGTCCTGTGGCCTGGCCAGGCGACTGGGACTCCACTCGGGGCCAACTGCCAAAAAGGGATTCTTGAAGTGACAGAATGTGATAGAAAGATCTCCGGGAAAGCCAGCATTTGCAACAATACCACTGCACTCGTGGAAAAGTGGCCAAGCATTATCATTGTAAAATTGTTGAATTAGATAATGTTCTATGTTTCAGAATGTTAAAATTATTAAATTTTAGTTAGTTAATCCTGAAATATATTAATAATGAAAAAGGTAGTAATGTTTGATAATAGCACAAGAGTAAAGCGTGTGATTTCTGCTTTTAGAAACTTTATTCCCCTGAGATTCCAGCATTAACTTTCCCTCATGAAGAACGAAACGATTACACTTTAGAGAAATATTTACAGTAAAAGTAATTTGAACTGAAGAATTTTCCACACCACATTCCGCACTCCCAAGACGATGTCCGAGTGTACAGGACACGGAGAAGGTCCTTCTTCCCTAAATTATTCATGTGTCATAGCCAGCTCAGTCGGTGCACATGAATTTCTGGTTATTTTCTGGACAGGAGACAACGCCTTAACGTGTCCGGCCGCACAGCTCCTGTCCCGCAGACCCCGAATGAATAATGAATAATAAATAAGACATAAAAGCCGCATCACAGCCACATTTTAAAGCACGGCCGAAAATTATGCAATGCTCAGCGCCGCCTGGTGAAGCAATTAGAGCCCGGCTTTTGTGGCCGCCGACCGCAACAATGGCCGGCAGGTAAAAAGCAATTGTCTCCGCAGCATCCTTTGTTGTGGGCCAACGGCACTCACGACGCCTCATTAAAATTTAGGCCAAGTCATCCAGTCCACTCAGGCGGAATTGTCCGGGAAAAAGCCAAAGCCAAAGCCGAAAGCCACTGGCATGCTTGCTACTTAATTTTTTGGGAGTTGGGCGTAGCAAAGTTGGCTGGTCTAACAAAAATTGAAATTAACTTTGGGCCGAACACACAGAATGCCACCATTTAATTAAAATTTTAAATTTCACCGAATTTCCTTACTTTCTTCTCTTGCAGCCGAGACCAGCCAGTTTGTAAATGGACTGGATCTACAGGGACCGATTTTTCTCCACGAGCCACCGCATCGCGTCGAGTTCTCCAACAATTCGGGCGGACTCATAGAATGCTCCGGGCATGGAAGTCCCCCGCCGGAGGTGAGAACTCCTCCTTCCACCGTCTCCTCTTCCTTGTCCTTTTCCGTTTCCAACTTGGCTCCATTCCTTCTTATTTCATTCCTCGCCGCCATTTAATATTGCTGTTTAATTATGCATGGCTGTGCGGCATTTGGCGCTGCCTCTGCTCATTTCCAAGTTAATTGACTGGCCAACAAACAAATGCTAAACGCTGCCGAAAGAACACTGAGCGAAATTATACATACATTATATACAATTATATACACACACATATATTTTTTGTCCTTTACCTGCATATTAGTTATGATCATATCCTCCTGCTTAAAATTTTCCGAATTAAATTTATGGTGTGTTTTCTTTGTCCAGGTGGAGTGGACCCCCATTCCGCCGCAGCAGGACATGGTGTTCCAACTCTCCAACGGCAGCATGATGTTCTATCCCTTTACGGCCGAGAAGTACCGCCACGAGGTGCATGCCACCGTCTACAGGTGAGATAGCTGGGATCGAGTCGGATCGGATCCAACTCCGCCCATCCCGGATTGATTGTTAATCCTTTGTCCTTTAAACCGGCAGATGCAAACTGCGCAATTTGGTGGGCACCGTGCTCAGCCGAGAGGTTCACGTGCGCGGCGGTAAGTTGAAATAAATTTTAATTAATTTACGTAAAACACGACCGGCGGGCGAGTGAGAGGCGCAAAAAAAGAGAAAACAGAAAAAAACACTGGGAATTTATAGCTACCGAGTTGATTTGTGCTGACGAAGTGAGTTTGGCTTTCGGCGCTGTCGTTGTTGTTGTGGTTGTCGAAAACTTTGGCCTAATTGGAAAGTTTTTCGCGCTGCCCATGGACGCCCAACTTCGCCGCCCCTCGGATTCCCAATCCCAATCCCGATTCAGGCTCACATCCCCCCATCGCATTTCATCCAGCAAAAGCCTAAAAGCAGGCAACGCAAGTTTTAATTACTATTGCTGCCGGCAAATGCTGTCGGCCAGGCGCCATCCCTATGCCCTTCCTCCGCGTCCTCATCCGGATCCCCATCCATTATCCCCTCGAAGCCACCAGTTCCTACCAAATGCCATCCAAGCCAAGCGGAAAAAATGGTATGCTCCGCGCTAATTTGGCGCCTCAGTGTGTGAGAATTGACTGCGGCGAAAAATACCCTAATGGCTGCAGGATACTTGGGGTTGTTCATGAAGTTGAAAAAAAGATGATTCAAAACTAAAGTTAATAACATTCCAAGAAATGATAAACTAAGCATCCAAACACTAACTTCCTTTTAAAACTTTAAAGAGTACATAAACTATTTAAAATTAAGCCACTAAGCTTATGTACCGTCATCTTAAAGAGTATTGGCTAGTCGCCCAAAGCAGTCGTACCATCAATCTAGCAACCGCTTGGACAGAATATTCAATATTCATTTTATACCCAGACCAAAAAAGGCGCCTAACTGCTCCGGAAAACTTTCTCATTCTTTCGCTAAACTGCATTAATGAACTGAAACTTGGACATCGCCGTCTTGCGAGGCAATCATTTTGATTGCCATCACATGTCGCATAGATTTTGCGGCTCATTGGGTACAACCACTTGGCCCAAAAGGACGGATGAAGAACGGCACGGGGGCTGGGCAACAACAATTAGCAATGACCATAAAAGATATGCCATATAAATGGGTTTCGGGACTTGCCCGCAGAGCAAAGGCTAATCCGCAAAGGGTCCACTTGAGTTTTGGGCTGGCGTTTAATTAACGGCAGGGGAAAAAATGGAGAAGACCACGGGAAGTCAGTTCAAAGCGAAACAAATGGCACAAAGTCGCAACCGCAAGGATCTCAGATGGAGTCGGAATGCCCACGCATAGGTACATATATATGTACCTTATATATATGCACCAGATACTAGACCATGCGTAGCCTTTTGTCCATGCAAAGTTCCAACGTCCGGTGGCCATTATTCAACAGCTAACTCAACGTTACGTATACGCCATGTCCTCCGGCTTATTTTATTTGCGGTCTCCCTGGGCATTTTTTGGCCAGGCTCCTGTGCCTGGGGCCCTTCTCCTCTGTACTTTCTCGTCTCTTTGTTTCCGTTTGGTTTTTATGTGCGCCAGAAATTGTTTCCCCCCCCTCCGGAGCAGAAATTCGTGGCGAGAGCTTTCCGCTTGAACAATTTGACAGCGCGTAGATTTGGCGCAAAACGTTTTGCCTAATTTGCAAAACTTCTCGCAGAAATCTGCGATCTCTGCTGGCCAGTAATTCAGTTGCTAATGTGAGCATTTTGGCCTGAAGTCGTCGTCGTCGTCGTCGTCTTTAATTGGCAGCGCTTAGTTTGATGCGGGGTCTTTGGAGCTCGGAGCTGGAGGAACTCGAAGAATAACTTGGGGAAGCCAGAAACCAGAACTTGGAGGGACTTTGCTAAGTGCGCGTAATTAGCGCAACTTTGCAGCGGCGAAAAAACCCTTGACAAATTCCCTCCATATATATTCAAGTCAAGCTTAAACGCAATTGCTGGCATTTGGTTTTGTCAGGCCGCAGGACATCCACAACCCACAACATCCCACATCCCATCCAAAGCAGGGCACAACTTCTGCTGACAGTGATGAATGATGCTGGGAGCCACAAAGTTGCCGCAGCCACGACTTTTCAGCGCTGACTTTTCCTGCACTTTTGCATTTCATCAAACAAAGCACACGGTTGGCGGGGGCGGGTTGAGGTTGGATCTGCCCTTTAGATAGACGACCATGCATAGGTATACTAGGTACTAGGTGCCCACACCAGCCATACAAAGTGCATATAGAAAAGTCCTTGGCACATCCTTGCAAGATTCTGAGCAAAGTTTGTGATTGAGCTAGGAAAGTTTGCCAGTCGACTGCCGCTGGCTGCTTGTGTATGAAACCTGCGTAATTTGTTTCTAATTAGTTGAATGCACATTGTTGAGGATGCTCCTCCACCTAAGTTCTCCGCCAATTCCCCCCACGAACGGCAACAGGATACGTAGCTTACAGAGTTTTGCATGTGGAAACTTTTCATTTTCGAATGGGAAAAAAGGAACTGATTATTCAAGTTTTTCCCTTTGCTTTTCCTGTCACATACATATATTAACATTGCATTTCTATTTCGGGAAATTCATGTTGAAGTGCTGTCGAAGCTCATCATCTAATTGGCAGTGATATGTAAAATTATTATTTTACATCATAAACGTGTGCTAATGATTTGAAAATTGAGAGAATGCGCAAAAAGTTATTTTTTTTACTAGCGTATCAAATTTAAACGTGAAATCGTTTCAAATGATTTTTGGAATTCCATAGCTTTCATATTAATTAGTTGGTTGTTATGCTCTTGAAATGTGTATATGTATAAACTATTTATTATTATGTTTTTCCCTGCCACATGGATAAAGCGATTGGAATCAAATCAAAATTGAATAGTTAGATGGGAGAAATGCGGACAATAACTGCAAATCAGCGAAGACTGGCATACCAAAAGCATCTTTCCGGCACGCACATCATAAACATAAATTTCCCACCCACCCAAAACTGCAGGGGGTTTCCCCTCCCCCCTCGGCAGAAAAACTTTGCCACACACAAAACAAAGCGGAAATGAATTTCCGCACCAAATCCGAGTGCAGCGAATGTCGCCCGCTCTCTCTCTCTCTTTTTGTGCACTTTGTGCGGCGACTATAAACTTAGCTTTCATATTTACTTTCCTGCCCAGCTGTCCTGTTCCTGTCCTGGTCCTGTCTGCTCCCCTTTTTTTTGGATACCCCCACTAAAACGCCCCTCCGACAACATTGTTGTGCGCCCCTGTCCTTCAGTTGCGCCATTTCCATGCAAAATGCAACATGAAAGTTGGAAAAACTTCTGCCTTGCTGAAAATAGAAAGCTATACACCCACCAAAAAAATAAAAAAGAAAAAAGAAAAGAAAATACAACAAAAATGGAAGGAAGTGCACAAAAAATTGGTCGCTTGTTCGGGAGTCTGGCAATGCAAATAATGAAGATACAAAAACAAAATTGTACTAAACTACACAGAGCGGCCAGAGGAATTATAATAAAATGTTGTCACAAAGTTTTTTCAGTCACTCCTAGAGCACCAACAACAACAACAGCAGCAGGGCAGAAAGCAAACAATAACAACAACTTTTCAAATTAAACTTTTATCCAATTTTAGCATATTAAAGTTGGCAAACAAACGGCGAACCAGAAAAACTCGAGCGTGATCAACATTTGCGAGCGGTTTCAGTGGGCCAAGTTTTCGGCCCTGTTTTTGGTAAATGCCGCTGGCGAGCGGACCTAATCTATTTACGATTAGCCCTCGAAGGGGATTCCCCGATGCGGGCCAACACTGGAACACACTTTACGCACGCCAGCTGGCAATTGCCTTTGTCCGTCTTAATTAATTTGCCAACTGCCAGTGGCAACTAGACTAAGGGCTAAGCTTTTAGCCAAAAAGTGCAAGGCGTTTGGTCACTGGCACAGTGGTCGAAGGTTAGAGAAAGTCCGCAGGTATTTTCTAATTTTATTCTCAGTCTTTAAATAGCGGAAATGGGAATGGTAAATGTCGTCATTTGTAAAACAGCTATATTTTTTGTACTTAAATATTTTTTGTGAGATATGTAAAGATGTTAAGACTGAAATAATTTCGTAAAAGAACCTTAAATTTAAAATTTAAAAATGTTTTAATTTGTTAAATAATCTTTATATCTGTGGTAAATTGCTTTTATTATTTTTAATCCTATATTTATACCTTCATCATATTTTGATTGCCATTTCTTTCAACCCTTTAACCACTGTGCACTTCTGTCATTGCCAGGATCCTTGTCATTCTTAATTTAGCGCGCAGCTCGCACAGCGAAAAAATCTTTAACTCAAATTGCCAAATCCAATTTTTTAACGGCCTTGTCATACGCCCACCTTCCCCCACCAACGTGCCACCCCCTTCGGCGCCCACCGAACCGAACCACCTTCGTCTGGCTGACAAACGGCAACACTTTTGCAAAGTGTCACAATGTGTTGGACATGTTAGGGCAGACGGGCTTTGTTTTTCCGCTTTTCCGTTTTTCCGTTTTCATTCTGTGACGGCGAACTGGGGGAATGACTGAACTTAATGTGGCACATATTTCGGCTGTCGCAGCCAAGCGGATCCCTTTTTTTTATGCGGTCCTGCCGCATTAAAAATTAAAACTCGCACAATACAGGAGCCAAAATGCAAGGTCCTTTGGCTAATAAAAACAAAATGCCAACGTCGGCGAGTGGGGGAGGTAAACATAATTGTTTCGGTTTGTTCCTTGAACTCAACGTGCCGCAGTATGCCGCGCCACGTACCACGTCGCGTATACGTAATATTTCAGTCACTCGGCAGCATTACCCTAAAAAGCCAAAGCCATTTGCATAAAATATGCTTTTTAATTCGTTACAGTCGTCAACCAGAAGTACGCGGTCCAGGTGCACGATGAATACGTGATGACGGGCAACACGGCGGTGCTGAAATGCCAGGTAAGTGCATCCACATCCATCATCCGTTGTCACCACGAGGAACTCAAGCCATCTCCCCGTGGGCCACTTTCGCTTGGCCAAAAAAAAATTCACTTAACCCACAAATCTCGTTATGCGAACCAAAAACATGGCTTGCTCATCAAATTTGCTTATCTCACACCCGCAATCCGAATGTGTGTGTTTATTATCACAGGTGCCCAGCTACATGTCGGAATTCGTATTGGTCACCGCCTGGGTGCAGGACACCGGCATGCATCTGTATCCGAACACGGACATCGGTGGCAAGTACACGGTGCTATCGAACGGCGAATTGTACATAAATAATGCGGGACCCAATGATGCGTACAAAAGCTACACATGCCGCACTGTAAATAGACTGACAGGTACGTGATAATCGCATTTCCAGCTTAATCGTCCATCTGGGCGATGCATGAGTTGCTCCCGAATCCGGGGACTTTGGACACTGGACTCCGTGCGCCGGGACTCCGGATCCGTGCCGGATTCGTCCGGATTGTTGGCTCAGTTGGCGGGGCAGCTATAATTAAGTTGTATAAATAACCAATGAGGGACATTTTGAAGGGCGATGTGTGTGTGTGTGTGTGCCACGACAATTAAGCAGCTTTTTTCTTGGGAAATTTCAGAATTTTTCATTCCTGAAACCAAAGCCTCTTACGGTCGTGGGTTGTTTAAACTTACCGAGCTTACTGACCAACATAAACATTCAATTTTTTATTTTGTTGCTGAGTTTACAAGCACCTTATGAGTGCTTTCATTTTTGTTGCAGCATATGGGTCATGTTAAATTGAAAAGATCTAAGGAAAGGCTTATTTAAAAAAAAAGAAAGAAACTCCATATTTTTGCTTTGATATGTCAGATCGTTTGATAGAAAGTGTAGTTTTGGAATCAACTGAAGGTAAAAAGTGTTAACCCACATTTCCTTTCGGCTCCTTTAGAAGGCAAACTCTTTATTGTTGGGAAAATATGCTCACAAAATGTAATTCAGAATGTAAATACGGGTCTGTCTTTTCATCTTAAATCTCTAGCAAACAAGGAGTAGTTTGTCCTTCTTGGCCAAAGTCAATTTGTCGTTTTGTGCATAATTTATGATGCGTGACATTCAATCGCCAGGCAAAGGGCATTGAGCTCCTGGGAGTTTTGCTCCGAAATGGAATCTCCAGGATGCGTATATATCCACACACACACAAATACATACATATATGGTATACATATGTGGTACATCTGATTCTGGTTGTGTGCCGACAGTCCGACAGTCAATACGTGAGATCCTGGCGAGATAAATTCTCTCCCTTATTTGAAGTTTATTGTGTGTGAAAATGCGCTTAAGCTGAATTTCTATTAGCCTTTGTGCGCATATTTCACATCATCAATCAATACGATAAAAGTTCACTCCTTTCAGCCGCTTTTTCACCCCTTTATTCTTTACGATTCGAAATCCTTTTCCTTTTATGCGAGTGTGTGAGTGATTGTACGACTGTGTGTTTTGTTTGCCAGGTTTATTTACAGTTCACTCGATGTTTGCATCTTGAAAACTGAATTTATATGTTTTATTACTCTTACATTTTATGGGATTTTGCAAACGCAAAGCAATTTGTGGTTGCCGGTATGCCAGCCATTTGCTTAATTAATCAAATTGAATTGAGCCGCAAAAACCGCAAGTTGCGCTCCAGTTTTGGCCAAAAGCGAAAATTATGAGCTGCATATTAGTTGGCTCCGGGAATGCGTAAGTGTGTGTGTGTGTCTGAAACAATGGCAATTTGGGGGATTCCCCCGCCCTTATTTACTCCGCCCTAGTGGTACTCATTAAAATGGTAACACGAGGATGGAGGTTGTGTAGCGGTCATGAGTAATTCATTTATCAAGCGCCCATCGCACACGCTGCATTAGATCCTTGTATCCACCTGGTCCACAAAAGTAGGCAACGGGTTTCGGGACCGACTCACGTAATTACAATTTAAGCCAAAAATCCATTTATTTAGCACAATAACTCGACGGGCGAACAATGGAGCTGTACACCGGTGCCGTATCCAAACAATGGCCACCATAATGAAGATGCAGAATTGAGTTAGGCCAGGCTGCATAATACACAAGCGCACAACAGACCGATATCTCTAAAGTTCGTTATAGATTCCCATGTATTTTGCCCTGATTTGAGCTGCAGCCTTGATTTAGGACCTGTGCGTGTCCTGTAATAAAGGTTTTTTCAGCCATAAAAAACACAGAACAGAACAGAAATAACATAAAAAAAAGAGTGGGGAAGAAAAAAAGAGGAAAAGGGCAGCCAGGTGGCCCCAGCAATCAAGTTGATTGCTTTCATTTACTTTCAATTAATTAAAATATATATATAGATATACGTATGCAGTACAGCGCGAACCGCAGGACATACCATAAATTCGGGGCGCTTTAAATCTAAGTAAATGCCATGGGGGTCACTGTCAGCTGCCATCACTTGAGCCATTTTTTTCGCATATTTTTCAGAATATTTCTCCACCCATTTTTCTTCTCTCGTCCCCAGGTGAAGTACAAATTTCCACATATCCCGGCCGCATTATTGTAACAGAGCCCAAGGGCATGGTACAGCCGCGCATCAACGTGGAGAAGCATTCGATGCGGCATGTTGTCCTTAATGGCCAAACAACGTTGCCGTGCATAGCTCAAGGACATCCGGTGCCAACATATCGGTGAGTAAAACACAACAACCACATTGCGAAAAACGCGCGCAAAAAATCAACAAGAACGGCAGGAGCTCTTGGAACACGTGGCCGTGTCACAGGACACGGGACATCGGGACATTGGGACACCAGGACATCGCGACACACAGCTGCGACTCTCAGTGGGTTTTTAGCGGTAACCAAAACCGCTGCCGCAGTTGGCGCGCACTTTATAGCAATGTGAAATATTTAACGCTCTTGGCAAATACCAAACAAAGCAAAAAAAACGCGGCGAAACGAACCGAAAAGCGAAAAAACTGTGAGGCTCACGATGTCAGGAAAAATCATAATAAAAATGTCAGCCAAATTGTCAAAAAGTGGGACGCACGGCGGCTGGGGAGGGTTGGCCCTCAGGGACGCCCTCTGTGGGTGGAATTCGGGGCTAGGCCGATTCCGGCAGAGCCTCTCTATGCGATTCTCATGGAAACCAACGACTTATCGGTCGTATTGGAGGATAATAGGGGATAAGCCTATGATTAAGAACATTAGAAGTTAATCAATGGGTTTTAATGGTACTCACAATGAACGCATAAATACGTATAAATATTAATTTCAGAAGTCCAAAGGTCGAGGAACCTTGAGGGCTTGGTCAAATTTATCGCATGCTGCCAACTTCTTGGCAATTTTTTCTTGTGTGTCCGGGAATTTATGCTCACGGCCGTTTTGGAGTACGGTTAACAGCTGCCAGCTTTGGAACGCGCCTACGTACATCAAAGTTGTTTATTGGGCCACTCGCGGAGGCGTTTGTCTTGACAGGAGCCGGGGGATTGCCTGTTCCGAGGACACAAATCAATCAAAAGTCGAGCAGCGTTTATGGCCGAAAATGGCAAATTGCTTTCTGAAATGTCGTTCAAGTTTTTAGCACTTTCCAGATGCGGATGAAGAGATGGTATCTGCCATCGATCCGTATACAGGCCGGCCACTTTGGCACTTGGCTCATCATGGCGATTTTCGGGCACTAAAACATGCATGGCGGGAGCTGAGATCCAGAACGGAGCATCCTTGTCCGAGCAGGATGCCATGTAATATGCCATTGTAGCTGGCAGCACTCGGTTCATGGCTACAGCCCGCTCAAGTCCTCCTTCGCCCCTTCGTCCTTCGAGCTGCATGCATAAAAAATGCGCCCCGGATGTGGCACATCGCGAGTGCCTCCTTTCATTTGATGTCTCCCGCCGTGCCGAAAGAGGAAAAACCCAAAAGGCGGGCAAGGATCGGCAAAGAATCGCGGGCGGGTGGGGTGTTTGTTACGGATGAGTTTTGTTTGCCGTCGCTGCATTGTTTTGCCGAGGCGACCTGGAGGTCCTGGCTCATAAATGTGAAAATAGTTGGCCATGCTGCTGCTGCTCAGTGCCTGGGAGTTCTGTGTGTGCGGTCTTTTTCGGTGTTTTTGTCTCGCTGCTCTCACTCCTATTTGGAAAATCCTTTTTCATTGCATAGTTTCGGGCGAGTGACGCTTTTGTTTCGCTGGCAATTCCTTTGTGCTGTTGTGTGCACACCCACCCATACATACATCCATACTGATACTCCTCCTGCCTTCGATGGCATTCAGTTCAGTACAGTTCAGTTCGGCTCCCGGTGCCATATTGATGCAGTTGTTGATAATCACTGACCATATTTCCAATTTAACAGCATTGCATATGGAAATAGCTCAGAGTGAAAATCGTTCGCATTGCATGCTCGGCATTTTCCATGATTTTAATTAAGGAATGCCATGCCAGGGGCAAATGGGCATGCCTTTGCAAAATGCTCGTCGTAAGACGAGAAATGCACTCAAGTGCAATTAAAACCAAATTAAAATCAATAACTTTTATGGGGAAAAAATGCGATTGCATATGTCTGCGTGCGCCTTGGAAAATTCGCACGAGTATGCGAGGGTGGCGGGCAGCCATCAAACAGATTATGACACGCGCACCAGATAAAAGTGAAAAAAATCTGTTGATTTACGCAATTCAGATATTTTCAACCTTCAACTACCACCAGCAGCATTCGATCTCGTTCTTCTGGCTGCAAATTGCATGCAAATCACAATCAGAGATACTGAAAATACTCTTCATGAAATTAATAGCAACCAGATATATTAACTAAAGGATGTAAATATGAGATAAAATATCGTAGATATTTATTACAAATAAATAAATATTGTACTCATGTGATATTAAGATTAAATATTAAGATACTTCCATGTTTTCCACACATCATTGTGGCAAAGCACATAAGGAACTCGATATGCCCGACTCGTAGGCCATTCGAACATAAATACCCGTTAAATAAGGCAATGCATATTCATATGTATGAATAAAAGCCCACGCCACCCACTTCCTCTCGTTATGCCCACTTAAGTGCAATCATTTTTACGAACTATTGAAATACATTTCATCTGGCATGTGGACCTCGACCTGCACAACAAGCCAACAATCAAAGGCTACGTGCAACGCGAAAAAAAATGAATGAAAAAACGTGGGCGAATCGAAATTATTGATAATTCAATCGTCATTTCGATTTGTTTAAAGCCCGCGAATGCGTCCACGCCACTCGCATTCAACTGTCAAAATCTTGGGCAAATAAAGCGGAAATGAATTTCCCGATTCCCCGATTTCCGCCATGTTTGCCTTTGTTCTTGGTCCTTTGTTTGGTCGGCATTTCATCTCGCTGTCATCTTTTTTCTCCGCTTTTTTTCCAGGTGGTTCAAGGAGGAAAACGAGCAACTGCTGCCGCTGCAACTCAGCGAACGCATCACCATCGTATCCGCAGGGCTCCTCAAAATCACCAAGGTGCGTACGTTACACTGGGAGAAATACCAGTTTAATTAAAAGGATTTCTATACTTTAAGATGTTATTTTGGTTCATAGCTCCTAAATATGTGATAATATTTTTACAAGCAGAGGACTCTATTATTATTTAACCTATTATTTATGAAAATATAACACTATCCCGTTTTTCATTTTCATACCAATATAAAAACCAAATCTTAACCACCAATTCCATTGAGATAGAAGGCTGCAATCTTTTCTTTATACCCATTATGGGCGTAGCCAGACTGGCTGAAGGGTGGGCCAGAAGTGATGGAAAACCCTGCTGATTGCCAATTGATTTCGTCCATTGCAGGCACGTCTCGAGGATAGTGGAAAATATTTGTGCTGGGTGAACAATACGGCTGGCGAGGAGACCATCCAAGTGTCGCTAACGGTGACAGGTGAGTGCATCTGCTTCTGGGCTCCACTGTATGTGTGTCTGCCGTGATGATGGCAGCTACAAAAAAAAACAAAAAAAAAAAACCAAGAGTAGATGGGCACTCAAATCGCTGGCAACCCTTTCGCAAACACAGCTCCTTTGACGGCGCACCTGCAGCCACAGGTGCAGACGGTGGATGTCGATAAGGATGCGCAATTCCAATGCATTGTCTCTGGCCATCCGGTCCACGATGTCAACTGGCTGCACGACGGCAAACCCATACTCAGGGACAATCGGGTTGAGGTGAGCAGACAACCCCATATCATTCATAATTTAATCGGCTTTTAAAATCTCAAATTTTTATGATTTTATGGTTTAAAATCTTAATTTTATTCCTACAACGTTGCCAGTGAATTAAGATATTATTTTTAATGATGGCCAACCTGTATTATCACCAATTATAAATACGTTTTAATCGTAATGTTAATAAATATTTATTGCTTATCCTTTAATTAGATACTCACCGATCCACCGCGACTGATAATTAAAAAAGTGCAAAAGGAAGATCCTGGCATGTACCAGTGCTTCGTCTCCAACGAATGGGAGCAGATCCAATCCACCGCTGAACTGCAGTTGGGCGGTAAGTTATGATATGGCCCGCCCAATGGGGCTAATAAATTGGCCATCCATCGTTATGGCCATTAATAACCACTTATGACCGCCCACGCACGCACACACACACACACACCCAAACATTCCATCTCAATCAAAAGTGTAATTTCCTTCTCGAAGCCGGCGAATGATGACCGCAGACCACACAAATAATTGTTTGCCATAATTGCATTTCATTATTTTCTAATTTAGCAAATTGCTAACATTTTTCACCAACAACACGAGCAACAACAAACACGTCGACAAATCACAGTGGAGCAACAACAACAACGACGAAGAGCTGCCCATAAAACGCAGCGACGACGACTTAATTTTATTACGAGCACTAAAAATCTAGCCGCAGCCACTAAACAGAGGGGCATTGTTTTTTGGGCGGGGCAGGAAATTACACATGAATGGGGGAGCACATTGTACCGCTTAGCTGCCTTGGGGCCTCGTACACACACACACACTCAGCGAAACAGGAGCATAATGAATACGGCCGCTTTGAGGGGTTTATGCGTAGCTTCAATATGATTAAAACTAATCTGGGATCATCAGCATTGCGATGGGAAAAGGCAGTTAAGCAGTTAAGTGGGCTTAGGACATCAAGTAGCATTTAAAAGGATTATCTACAGTTCTGAATATGACAAAAATAATATTATTAAATTAGATTCTATAAATACGTTCTTTCTCAATCAAGAAATTAACGTATTTCCTGGTTACAAGCCACACAATAACCCAGATATTTCACTTCCTATTCGAGGGATAATCTTTTTTATTGCCCTTCCATCTGTGTTATCTCGTTATCCGATGCCGCATAAACATCAAAGCAGACACATTCGCGCTTTGTCGCTTTGGCAACATTTTGGGATTTGCTTTTAGGCGCAAGCGGAAATTGATTTCGATATATTATTGGCATGCTTGGCACAATAGAGGCGAAAAGGGGGCGAAAAGCGGGACAGGAAGTGGAATTCCCACCGCTTTCTTTTTTCCTTTGGGGTGTTGAAAGCCTCGCACCCCCCAAAACCACCCGCAACCACCGAGAAAAGCGCCATTAAGCGGCCGGATATGGCAGCAATTGTGTCAACGCTGCAATCGTATTCGTATGTCACTGTGCTCTGCAAGTGTGTGAGTGAGTGTGAGTGCCGCATGTGTGTGTGAGGGAGCAAATAAATATGGCAGCTTATAACTGGGGGAATGCCAGAGCCAAAAAATCCAGCCACTGCGCCAGAGGAAATTAATACAATTTCCATCAGCTGGATAGCATTTGCTCGCTTGTCAAATGCATTTTCCGTTTGCCTTGGCTCAACATAAGCAATACGCAATGAAGGCTGAGCAAATGCTTCGAAAACGAAAAGTGCAAATCTGGCAATGGTTGCTGAAATCCTTCGAAGGATGCTGAATGTCCTCAGCGGAACACCATTAAAGGAATTGTAACATAGATCTAAATGATGGTACAGTCACTTGATAAAGGCCAACATATGGAAAATAAAACGAAAAAACTAATATATTTAGCAAATTCCTGTCGCATTCCTTTCGCATTTTTTTTGTGATTTCCTTTGAATGCCGTTTTAATGAAGATTTCCACACCCGTTCGCACGTAACTCAGTCATGTGCATAATTAAGAAGCAAGCCATCGATGCAATCATCTTTCTGCAATCGAAAAAGTTGAAGGAGGAGAAAAGACACAAGCTCAAACAGTGAAACACACACACACACAGACATGTGCAGCACAGCCATTTGAACAGGCACTAATGAAAGTCCCACAGACAGGCACACATCCTTCCAACCGACCATCCTTCCATCCTTGCCACAGAGGCAGGCTCCTCATTTGAGCAAAGTTTTCAACTAACCCCCCCATCCCCTCGCATTTTCCGTTTAATGTTCATTTCAGATGCCTCGCCGGAACTGCTTTATTGGTTCTCGGAGCAAACGCTGCAGCCAGGACCCACGGTATCATTGAAGTGCGTAGCCACCGGAAATCCACTGCCTCAATTTACATGGTCCCTGGACGGATTTCCGGTGAGTTCAACCGCCAAACGGGCAAACTCTGCTTGAGCTTAAGACGGAAATGCAGGCAGTCTTCCGTTTCCGCCAAGCAGTTGCCGATAGTTAAGCTGCCATTTTACGCTGGGATATTTGTCACTGATTCTGTTATCAGACCAATATTTTGAGTACATGCATATGCTTTAAGCCCCGAATTTTCCTTTGCTCAGGTGCCTTTACGAAAAATAACCCATCCACTTGCTACCCTTGTAAGTTAAGTGCCCATCTTTTGCTTTTCCTTCCTCAGCTCCACTTGAATTTTTTCGTTTCAAGAATTTGAGTTCCGTTGCCTTTTTTGCTCTGGCTATATTTTCAGGGATTTGTTTCGTTTATTTGCATAAATTTTCATTTTCCCTTGAGAGCGAGTGGGAGACCCACTCCGACTTTCCACTTTGCAAGTCTTGTGCAATTTCAATCAATTCGATTTACATGCATTTTTCACTCCACCTCGACACCACCCTGATTTCCCCTTTGAGCCTCTCGAAAAGGAACCGGCTAATTGGCCCACTCTGATAACGAACTTCCACTTCCCCCACTTCAGATACCAGACAGCTCGCGCTTTTTAGTGGGTCAATATGTTACCATCCACGACGATGTCATCAGCCACGTGAATATATCAAATGTCAAGGAGGAGGACGGCGGGGAGTACACCTGCACGGCCCAGAATGCAATTGGCAAGTGAGTAGCCGCAGTTCCATAAATAAAAACCCATGCTCGGCGAGCACTTTCCTATATGCAGGACTGGATCAGCCGAATGGGATGGGAATGGGAATGGGCGTGGGCATGGACCTGTTATGCCATGTATGTTGCATAGGCTCGATAGGGGCATAAAAAGCATTTCCATGCTAAATCATAAATTTAGTCGTAGCATAGAAAAAAAGCATTCAAGGCTTGGGGGGAAAAAAGAAATCCGACACAATGGCCGAGCATTGTTTGCAGGCAGGGGAGCGGCATAAAATCCAAACAATTTGCTGAGGCAGCCAAGGCAACACCAGCCTAGAGATGGAAAACTGTTCAGAATCAAGCACGAAAATCATAAGTATATGTGTGGAATAGCAATATCTAAAACCTAATACAAAAACTAAGGGATTTTTATCCCTTATGTAGTATATTTATTAAATTCTAAAAGAAAGATATCAAGCCTGAGCTAAAGCTATAGATATATTTTCGAGTAGCGAGATATGCAACAAATCCCGAATAAATTATGGAAATCTATCGGGAGTGAAACGGCCCCATCTCGAGGACCCAAACTAAAGGTCCTTCCATTATTTTATTTCCAGAGTCTCGCACAGCGCCAAAGTGAACATCTATGGATTGCCTTACATACGCGAAATGCCAAAAATAACAGGCATTTCTGGCTCTGATTTGATTGTTAAATGTCCCGTGGCTGGTTACCCCATCGATAAAATTCACTGGGAGCGAGGTGAGCTATACATATGTACATATAAACGAAAATATATAAAAATAAAAATCCATATATGTATATGTATCTTTGTACCCATTCGGATATGCGATGCGATGTGTGGCATATATATGGTTGCATATGTGATATCTTTTTTGGTCATGATGTTTCGCTTTATGCTTATTTGCCTTTTGGCCAGTTGTTTGTTATTAAAAATGGTATGTTTGTTATTGCGCATATCAGTGAAAATTATTAAAACTGCAAAACAAACGTTATTCTTTCGAAGCGCAGTTTCTTTCGGTTTCAAGCGAAATAAATTTAAATTCGAATAGCCGCGTTTTTTATTATTATTAATTATTATCTTTGCACGCTCGCATGCGAGTGTGTTAACATATATTCTTGTTTATGGCGTATACTATACATGTCCAAAAAATGAACAATAGTCATTTGAGTTTGAGGTGAATAAATATTGAAACACGAAGTGAATTAAATATGAAGTTTACACTTCAAGGCTGTCAATGCATTTTCTTAAATGTTTGAATATTCAAAAATATTAAAATACCTGCAGGTATTTCATTTCAAAGCAGATGGCATTCAGATAAACATTGAAACATTGAAGTATTTCCCCAAGCTGAATCAATAAATCCGCTTTCATTTTGCACATTTCTTGAACAAGTTCTCCTTTTTCACTAGTATACGCAAATAAATAAGCTGTGCCAAAAAAAAAAATAGAGACACCGAATGCTATATGGCCAGTCATAAATCGCATAACTTTGTTTTATGTGAGCAGCCAAATTAATTGCCAACCTCTTTCCGCTTTCTCCCATTTCTCACGCTTTTTTCTTGCTTCAAAATGGCGAAAAAAAATGAATCAAATAAAAGATGGCCAAACGCTGCCCATAAATCGCAGGCAGCGTGCCTACAACAATGGCACCTTAATTATCGAGCAACTGCAGCGCCTCGAGGATGCGGGCACCTACACGTGCATGGCGCAGAACAAACAGAAGCAAACATCCCGCCGGAATGTGGAGATCCAAGTGCTGGGTAAGTTCCTCTTTTCCGATATTTAAAATTTGAAAGCTCCAACTGGAGGTGGAGATGGAGTTGCAAGCTGGATGCTGGAAAAAGCCGCTGCAGCTGCTACAATGAAACTATTCCAATTAGAGTGGCGAGCGAAACTATGCAGCCGCAACAGCAAAAGCAACAGCAACTATTTTCCCAGTTAATGCACATGCAGGCTGTGGGTGGTGGATGGTGGGTGGTTTGGGTGGTTTGCGGGCGGTTGTGGGCGGTTGTGGGCGGCTAGTAGACCCACAATGGAGTCATTGACTTTTGTGTTCTGTCTGCGGCAACTCCGCCACCACCACCTCCTCCTCCTCCGCCTGCTGCTGCTGCTGCTGCCTTACTCTTTATAATAATTCACTCGGCAGCTGTTGCCAAGCCGCAGTTGCATTGATGCGAGTGCCACGCCCACAATTGCCACCAGCACAGCGAACGCCTCGTATTGCCATCAGCAAAACATCCTTGATTATCGGGCTCACTGGGTTTTGTGCTCAAGCCAACTGCCATGGCAATTGTTAGCCGATTTTCGCGACACCACCACCGTTTTTTGCCCCCCCATGGAAAACGGTTTTTTGGTTTACGGCTGGTGTTTCATGTTTTATGGCTTCCTTCCGATTGCAGTGCCGCCGAAAATTATGCCCATCCAGGCCATGACGAACATGCTCCGAGAGGGAATGCGCGCCGCCATATCCTGCCAAATCCTCGAGGGCGACCTGCCCGTCAGTTTTCGATGGGAGCGCAACGGAAAGCCACTGATCGGAACGGGGTGAGTTCTTAAATATATTAACTTTAATCTTAAATAATGTAAGGAACCATTATAAATATTATACTTACTGAACTATAAACACAATCCTATTCCTCGACAGCAATGAGGTTTTCCGCCGCCTGGATGAGTATTCCGCCAGTTTGGTCATCGAGCACATATCCTCCGACCATTCCGGAAACTACACCTGCATCGCGAGCAATGTGGCAGGTACGGAAAGGTTCACCGTACCCCTGACCGTGAATGTACCGCCCAAGTGGATCCTGGAGCCAAAGGACTCGAGTGCCCAGGCGGGTGCAGATGTCCTTCTGCACTGCCAATCCTCAGGATACCCCACACCGACAATCACGTGGAAAAAGGCGATTGGACCAACGCCAGGGGAGTACAAGGACTTCCTTTACGAGCCCACAGTGCAGCTATTTCCCAACGGCACCATTTTCTTCAAGAAGATCAGCAAGGAGTCGCAAGGACACTTCCTGTGCGAGGCCAAAAATAACATTGGTTCCGGTGTCAGCAAGGTCATCTTTCTCAAAGTGAATGGTGAGTAGTTTCCTAAGTAGTTGTGACAAATTAATAGTTTTATGAAATGCTTAAGGAACTGCCAAACTAAGGCTTTGAAGCTTGCAATCCTTATGTAAATCAATTTGTTTTCAATTTTCCTTCTACAAATAACTTAACATTTGTATTAGATAATATTAAGGTTCTGCACTACTTAAAATGGAATTAAGTTCAGACTGCAGATTGTGTAACTTACCTAATGCCACGCCCCTTTTCTTGCAGTGCCCGCCCACTTTCAGACGAAGACCAAACAGATTTCGGTGGCCAAAGGAAAGCAGGTCCATGTGCAGTGCAACGTGCAGGGCGACAATCCCATTGACTTTAAATGGAAAATCCAGGCAACGCAACAGTATCTCGACGAGTCGCTGGATTCCCGGTAAGAGTGAATCCAATCCTGCCCACTTTTAGGGATTTTCCCATTCCTAAGTGTCTGCGTGTCTGGCGAAATCAATTCCAAGTCGATTGCAAACAACAAATTGCTTTTAATTAAAGGAGTTCTGTGGGGGCTTGGATTTCGTTTCGAGCTCTGGTGTTCTCAAGCTGGGCGGGGATACCAGCACTTGGCCAAGACCTAACTCAATTTTCACCAGGCAATGAGTTTTCAGTCCTCCTGTGTCTGCCTCATATTTTCGCAATGAGAATTCTCATATGCCAGACTCTAATCAAGGGCTTTCAATTCCCCATCGTATTTGCTGAGCACTTTGAAAAATTACTATTCGATATTGAGAATGCATTCTCCAGCGAGAATTTCATTGAATTTAAGTTTCTAAAACTAATTAATATGAAATAAAATAATTCTAAACAACATTTGCCAATTATGAGCGCAACTTAAAGAGAAAAAAATAGGTCAGATCAGAGTTTAAAGTACTTCTGTTAGAATCCAATCCAAGTCCTGAGTTGATAACTATTTTTTTGCAAGTATCCTCGCTCGAAGAACTTCACAAAGACCATCCCATGCAAAAGAAAACTTGTGCCTGCATTTGCCATTTAGAAATGCCATTTCCATGGCCTTATAGCTGCAGATTCAGTTCCATTTTAGTGCCCACTTGTGTCCTTGTGTATTTGTGTATCGTAAGTGTTTTAATGTATATGTATTTCCGGCTTTCTCTTTTCTTCCGGCCCACCCCACACACTCCCACACACACACACACACACTGCCACCTGCCTTTGGCTTCGCAAACAACTGAATATGCACATGCGTTTTATTTATTTATGCCATTTGCACACGCACACGAATGCCACGTGTGTGTGCCGTGCGCCTGTGTGCGTGCATGTGCGTATCTGTGTGCGCATTTCGGACTCGTACGTCTTCGTCTTTGTCAACAAAACTACAACTGGCGCACCAACAACGTGGAAAACATTGTTATAAAATTGCATTGCATCGCTCACGTTGCGCAAACACGTATCCACATTCACATTCACATTCACATCCACATCCACGTATCCGTATCTGCATCTCCATCTGCATCTGTGTATCTGCATCTGTATCTGCACCTGGCGTGCCTCTGTATTTGTATCCTTGCGTCCGTGTCTCTTGAATGCATTTACTTGCATATAAATCACACGACACACACACACACACACAGCTACACAATAAGAGATCAAGTGCTCGACGACGGCATGGTCTCCGAATTGGGCATTTCGCACACATATCGCCAGGATACGGGCATTTATATCTGTCAGGCGAGCAATGCATTCGGACAGGTAAGTTGCAAGGCTGACACTTTTGTGTGGCACACGACACCGAGCCCCTGATATTATTATGTATCGAGTTGACTTAAATCAAACTGTCGGTGGACTAATGGAATTGGGCCGAGCTCTAGTTCATTTCGATCTCTATTCGCAACGTTGCCAGCTCTGTGAGAGCGATAAATCACCGGGATATACACAGAAAGATACATTTAAAATGTGTCAAGATATGGTCTAGATATATATGAAGAACACATTAGACCCAGGCATCAAAATCACAAAAATATCTAAATATGCCTAAAAGTCTATTAGCCTCATTAAATTATTTACGTATAGTAAATGAAGGAACAACTTTGTTGGTTTAAAAAAAAAAACCCAATATATAAAATTTTGCTATTCAATTTTAAAACTATATTTAAATTATTTTACACGTTGTCCATCTTTGTAAGTCATATAATAATATTAATATTGCTTTTGCAAAGTCAATACTTGCGAATTAAAGAAGCACTTCAACTAATTTGCGGTGTACAAAATCCACAAGTTTGTCTGCCAGCCTGCAGCACGCACAACTCACACACTGTCAAAAAAGTTTCGCCCCAGCATCGTCTGTCTGCAAGTTGGTCTGGAGACCCCCTTTCCATCCACCACTGCTGTTAACCTTAATTTATGGCAATTTGAATGAGACTCGAACGGCAGCTGCAACTGGCTGCCTGTCATGACTTTCACTGGGCGCAAATGAACTCTTAATGTGCCAACTCGGCCCAAGTCCATACCCATTACCACTATAATCTTCATCATCATCATCGTCATTATTGTCGTCAACCGAATTGCTAGTCGAAATTGATACAAACCCATTCGATTTTCGATTTTGGCAGGACGAGATGTCCATCCAGCTAATCGTGCAGGAAGTGCCCGAGCAGCCGAAGAACCTCCGCATCAACTCGCAACAGTCGCGCAGCCTTCAGCTCACCTGGAGCCAACCCTTTGCCGGAAATAGTCCCATCGAGGAGTACCACATCTACTACAAGCAGATATCAGGTATGAACAACAAGATTAAATCTGTTAGCAAATTATTATAAATCTGAACTGGTTTAAATGCAAAATATGTAATCTACACTCCACATATAAATATCACGTATCCGCCTAGTAATTTCCAGAGAAAAACATTGCGTATACGCCTCGTTTAACGGATTCTCAAATTAACAATTTTATAAATAACAAAATATCAATAATAAACAAAAAAGAACTAAAATCAAAAATATGTTAAAAATATGTTGATGAAAAATCAAATCAGCTTATTTGATTATTGACTCAATTAATATAAATTATTCTCTGCCGACATCTGACTATTAAAATACACACATAATTAGATTTCTTTTCACCCTCAGACATTTGGCAGAATGCGGAGCACCTCACCATCGCCGGAGCCCAGACCGTGATCAACATCCAGCAACTGCGACCGGCGAAGGCCTATCACATCCGCATGTCGGCGGAGAACAAACTGGGCGCCTCCGAGTTCTCGGAGGTGGTGCAGGTGACCACGCTGGAGGAGGTGCCCTCGGGTCCACCACTTGCCGTGCGGGCTGAGCCCAAGAGCTCCACGGAGATCTTCGTAACCTGGGATGCACCGGAGCGGGATCACTGGAACGGCATACTGCTCGGCTACTACGTGGGCTACCAGATGTCGCTGACGCCCGAGGACAAGGAGGTGAATCCCACGCAGGGATTCAGCTTCAAAACCGTCGAGGTGCGCTCCCATTTCGGTGGCGAGACGGTGCTGGCCAATCTCAACAAGTTCACCCAATACCACGTGATTGTGCAGGCCTACACGAGCCAGGGCAGCGGACCACCGAGCAAGGAGATTGCCGTGCAAACAATGGAGGACGGTGAGTGTTGGAGGTGGGATGGGGCAGTGGGGTTACGTTGGGCTCACATTGATTGCTTTTGTTAATTGGCCGTACACGAATTCTGACCTGGTCCACGGCTGGGCGCCCTGTAGTCAGACTTCGAGAGGCAATCGGGACCCAGCATGCACTCAGAAAAATCAAGAAAAAAAACATGTGCTTGAACTTCAAAACTCGTTATTATTTAAAGAAGACTAACTGATAGAATTTAGGGTTTAATTTAATGACTCAGCACAACTCAATCAACATACAAATTTCTGTTAGTGTAAGAAAATCGTTTAACAAACATTTTTCCCTCTTACACAGTTCCCTCATCGCCGCCTGAATCGCCGCAGTGCGATGTCCTGGGCTCCACTTCGATCTATATCACCTGGTCACCGCCGGACATTGATGGCCAAAATGGAAAAATCAAGGGCTATAAGGTGTTTTACATATCGGTGGACGAGCTGTACGGTAAGTTCGCCTCGAAATTACCCCAGATACAGTACCTTATTACTTTTTGCATTTGAAAGGCCATTGTGGAATGGAATGAGCTAATATTTGTGTAATTTTCACAAAAATTATGATTTTGATGAAATTCGTTGTTTTCTTACCATTATGCATAATTTGCAATTAAACATCTCATCAGCAATAAACTGCGGCAGTTTCATTTGGATTCCACTGCATTTATGCCACGATGGCAGCGATGGTCAATTACCACGCTGGAATGTGACCAGAATGCTATCGACCAAAACGACCGCCCCTTGGCCAACTTATTTTTGAAATTTATGGCACTCGGCAATTAATTAGCCCACTTCATGGTCCTCATATTTCCAATCAGCGCTAATTGTTCTCGTCTCTCCTGCTCCTTCTCTTACCGCCTGCTGCTGCTTCATCTGTTCCTGTTCCTGCTTCTGCTCCTGCTGCACTGCCTCGGATACACGTGCTCAGAAACCGATCCGGAGGTTGTCAAGTCAACAAATCAATACGTCACCATCGAGAATCTGCGCAAATACACCAACTACACGGTCTGGGTTTTGGCTTACACCAAAGTAGGCGATGGCATGAAAACCAAACCGTTTTATTGCCGCACCCACGAGGATGGTAAGTGGCGTTCGGTTCAATGAACGCAAACGAGGTGCGGCACACCCCCCATTCCCATCCAGCCATCGTACCCATCGCGCCATCCTGCCCAGCCCTGCCCTGCTCTGCCCATTCCCCAATCCTTGCCAGCCACCTCGATTCGTTGTCGTTGCCGCGCCGGCAATTTCCATGCAACACCATGCACACTCCCATCTGCTGACATATACATTTATTCATATACCATATATACGTTCATTTATTTGTGCAATCGCAATCGTGGAATGCAGTGCCCTCGGCCCCGCAGGCCATCAAGGCGATACCCGCGTCGAGCTCAAAAATCATAATATCCTGGCTGCCGCCCGACCTGCCAAATGGTGACATTGTGAGTATATTTTTGGGATACACCCCAGTATATGGGGGGAGTATATGGGGGGACATTATCATTGGATTATTGGTGAGGGCAGTCTGGACAAGGTCAGCCCTGTCAGGATCTATGCAAGCATTTGCAAAGTAATCTAAGTTATATTATTATTTGGCAAGGTCAGGATCCTCTGAAACTGCATTAAACTTATTCCTTAATTTATGAATTTTATCCCTCGACCCGTGATTTTTCAGACCGGCTACACCTTCTACATGTCCATGCTGGAGGGTGGACGCGAGGAGGGCACCCACAAGCGCCTCCTAGGTCCCTTCGTGGAGATGCACGAAACGGTGCGCACCCAGGAGTCGGCCACGTACCAATTCTGGCTGACTGCCTCCACCAAGATGGGTGAGGGCGAGAAGACGCAGGTCGTAACTGTGCCGCCGAACAACAAGGTGCCCGCCCGCATTGTGTCCTTCAGCCAGCGGATAGTCACGCCCTGGAAGGAGCATCTGGAGCTGCCGTGCCGGAAGGTGGGAGCACCTGCTCCGGTTACCATTTGGCGGCAGGATGGTCACAATATGGAGACGAGTGCCCGCAAGACGATAGCCAAGAATGGCACGCTCTACATGAAGGAATGCCAGGCGAGTGATGCGGGCAACTACACCTGCAGTGTGGAGAACACCTGGGGCAAGGACGAGATCGTGTACAACATAGTGGTAAAGGTGCCACCAGAGGCGCCCAATCTCACGGTGATAAACGCCTACACGGACAGTCTGCTCCTCGAATGGATGGACAATAGTCACGGTGGTAGTCCCATCCTGGGTTATGTGATCAATTACAAGCGCGACAACGGGGACTGGGAGGAGCTGCAGGTGGACTCGAAGACCACGTCGCACCTGCTGACCAACCTGTGGTGTGGCACTCGCTACCAGTTGTACATAACCGCTTACAATAAGATTGGAACGGGCTTACCCTGCGACATAGTCAACTCCTACACGAAGGGAAATCCGCCCGTGCAACCAAAGCACTCCCAGATGATCACCAACAACTCAACGAGCGTCACCTGCTGGCTGGATTCCTGGGGAGATGGTGGCTGCGGCATCCTGTACTTCATGATCGAGTCCAGGGTTTATGGCCGATCCTCGTGGGCAGTGGTGTCCAATCACATTCCGCCCACTGAGAGGATATACACGGTGAGCGATCTCGTGCCCGGCACAAAGTATCAACTGAAAGTCACGGCACACAATAATGCCGGCTCCACCACTGCCATCTACAACTTTACCACACTGTCTACACAAGGAGGTAGGTTCTAGAATCGTGCTCTTCTCAGGGAAAACATTCTATTAACCTGTATACATTTTAGTGATTTATAACAACGACCACTCCACACCTGTATCCCACCTGAGCGACCTGCCCTTTTATGCCAACTTCAAGCTACTGCTGCCCATATGCTTTTCCCTTTTAATGTTGCTGGCTTTGATTGGTGCCGCTCTATTCCTCAGAAAGCGAAGTAAGTGACCATTAAATGGAAATAAAAAATGTAATTAAAGGTCCTTAATTAAACCCAAAATCCAGAGCTAGCCAGCCAGGCCCGTCTGGCCAGTTCCTCGATGTCGGAGTCGCCGTCGCTGGCCAATCTGCAGAACAAACAGAATCGGGACCAGCAGTACCTAGCCGTGCGATGCAATCCGGGCACCTCTGCTCCGCGGGGATCCAACTCCAATGATTCCGGCAGCTTTGGCAAGGCGGAGGGAAACGAGTACATCGAGGACATCTGCCCGTATGCAACCTTTCAACTGAACAAACAGACTTATAGCGAGAGCTCCTACAGCGGCAATGTCTACAGTGGGCCCTACCACTCGGTGCGCGGATCCTTTGTCTACCACGATGTCAAGCCGGAAAGCTACCACGTAAGTACAATAAAAATCTGAAGGAGATCTATCATACCAGAAATATTTTTGTTAATAAATATCATTTATTTAGTCCAAGGAACCGGAGTACACCAAGGTGCGGCGAAAAGTGGGTCGTCTCAGGGATCCTCATTCAGAGAGCCAAGGTAGCTATAACGTTCACCCCTCCTGTCATTCGTACAAGACCCAGTCCTACCGCCAATCCACTCATTCCATCTAGCTGTAAGCCAAATTGAATCATTGCTTGTCACAATTGCACCCCATACCATCCAATCCCATCCAGATGCCAATCCAAACGATCCCCGTGCCCTTGGTTTAACCCATATTTTTCTCATTGCTCTCAACGTTTTTCTCCACCCACATTCGTACATCATCTCGATAAAAACCAACAAACAACGTACAAATCCATCGAATCCGTACTAAACTTTTTAGAATCGGACAATCCAGGTTCAACAGATTCCGAAGTTAGGAAAATCCTAACGCTTCACATCCCAATTACAGAATATGACACACTCGGCTCCGAGTCCGACAATGATGTGTCTGCGCGCGCTCTAAACTCGGCCAAGTATCGAGCACAACGTGGTAAGTCTCCAGAGGAATACCTTGGATACCATTCTCTAGAATCCTTACTAGTTAGAATTATAATGGAAATGTAGTTTACTGCTAGTAATGGGGTACTTTGCACTTACAGATACTCAGGACGAGACTTCGTCCTCCTCGGAAACCACGCCCACTAGCATGACCCGGAAGTCGAAGCCGCCCTTCGCCGCCCGGAAGGGCGGAAAGCCCGGAACGAGCGGAAAGCGACACGTGCGAAGTTCCAGTGGCTATTCGAGCCACAACGAAGAAACTACTTTTAGGTAAGTGATCTCGTGAAAATGCCATGTGTCGATTGCCGCTACTTACGTAATCAGAACCCTGTACGTTTAGCATATCCAACTATCCACCAAACTATCAGGACCACATAAATCCACCAGCTCGTTTTTCGGATGCCAACGACAAGACGAAGACCCAGACGTCGCCACGGATGCGTGCCAATCAGAAACTACACCGGGAGGCTTTCCAGATAAATGTCTAGGCCACCAGGACTAAGGAAGTTAATTTTTAAACGTAATCTTAAACTGCAAGAATGTATAAACGGAAATCGCGCGTAACGAAACTGTACAATTTGTTTGTAAATCCACCCAAAAACAAGGAGACAATTTCGAAATTGTATTGAAATTTCGACAGACTTGAACGAAATCCACTTCCAGCTAAAAGAAAATGAATTGAAATCCATACCTAAAGTCAGTAAATGAAATGCATTTCAACTATTTACAAAAGAGCGAAAAGGAAACGATAGTGAGGCAGTTGGAGATAAGTGAATGAATCGAATATTAAACAGATTTAGAGGCAAATTTGATTTTCAACGAACATCGGTTTTTGCGATCGAACGGATACAGCGCGAGAAATAAACCATAAGACTTATTTACACACTGATTATGCTTAGTTAAACTTGAAAAGCTGCGTAAGTGTAATGGAGATAAACTTTAAGAAGTTGAGGCGAGTGCAGACATGGAGGAATATAAATAAATTAATGTTATAGATCCTAACTTAAGCATTTAATGTATGATAAACTGAACTGCGGCAGGCCGCAGATGTGAAATGTCGGGCAAAAGCAGATAACATATAGTACTATAAACACATAATAATACTATAAACGAAGGGCCTTCGTGCCAGGCGATTATTGAAGAGAATGCCGAAAATCTTAGCATTTGTAGTGAATTATGGACATTTCGTTGAACTGCATTGTTTGTTTCCAGTTTTCAAGTTTTGCATCAGTTTGTAAGTGTTTGCGACCAGAATACTTGACAACTGTTAGCTAGTTATTTAAATAAATAAAAATGAAAGTAAATTAATTTACGGGGATACAATAACACGAATGCATTCGGATAGTTTATGAAACTGTTGTACATAGCTAAGCGTCATACAATTACTTCTAAAATCGTATTATACAACAAACAAAACCGAGCATATGAACGTATTAAATGTTAGAGGATGATATTACCGAAAGCCAAACCAGCATGCATTTCCACAAGCCGAAACTAAGCGACCGCTCAAAACTAGACCCGATACCAACAATACCCACAGATATAGCCGAATATTTGCCAAATAGCATACACATCCGATACACAGACACTGCTCCTGTACCATATAGACACGCGATATACATATACATCCATATATATCAACTCTATTTTCCAATAGCTACTACAACGACAAACAACAACCAAGCAACCAATTACATGACAATATGACACAACAAGTACACACATATGAAATGCATTAACGCGAAAAACCAAAGATTGTAAACGTAATTCCAGTCGTGGATGATAAACTTATAAAGTTGAAGTTGAACGAATTAATTAGAATCGAGAACACATTTGGCAAGGCAACTTTTCAGACTGCACAGAAAAAAAACAAAAAAAAAAAAGAAAGCAAATTGTAAGCATTTAATACACTTCAACTGCAGTACTCGGTTGTACATTTGAAAAAAGGTGTTTTGGCACATTGCGATTAAGAAAAAGAAAAAGAAACACAAGCAAGTTGTAAAATTACACACGAAAATTCTTCTAAAACAGCACAATTTATGTACATTGAAAATAGTTCGCGGAATCTATGGAAAACTTCAAATACATGACATGACATATGATAAAAAACTAAGTAAAGTTCGATCTTTTATTCGGAGATAACAGTAAGTCGCATTTATTTACACTTGACAGTTGAGTAAAACCGATGTTTCTGGGCGGGAATATGGGAATATATATATACTCGTCTCGTACGTATGCGGATATACAATATAGATTCACACCAAAAGAAAAGCTTTCGTATATGTAGCTATGCATCCCTCTCATCATTCTTGCAATTGTTGCATTTAAAGCATTTCCATAAAGATATACACTACAGATAGAAAGTTTTGGAACTAAGATCTATACAATGATTGTGTTTCACTTACACATAACTTACGGCTAAATAGGTTACACTATATCTTGGTTGCCTTAGCGCAGATACAAAAGGGGATTCTAACATTTCGCTTGGAGAACACTCTTGTACAGAAGAACCAAAGTCGTGTAACTCAACGAATTGGTAATAAAATTGTAGTAAGGAGTAGCAAAACAGTTTTCAAAATATAGTTGAGGCCACAAACTGGAGGCTTATTAAGGATAAAGTTCGAGCCAAATACGTGAGACGATTCAGCTTTGATTGGTTTTGATTGCTTTCTTGCTTATGGCAAATATCAGAACATGATCGGCTTGTCCTTGCACTGATCTATTACGTATCCCGTAAAGCGCTTCAGAAACTTGGGATACTCGCGCTTGTACACGGCTCTCAGAGCACTCGCTGGCGCCCAGCCTCCAGGATTAACTGAATATGGAAAACCACACCAATTAAATGGGTTCATTTAACTCAAGAGCGAGGGTACTCACCAACAGAGCAGTAGGTTATTTTGCAGGTTAGATCGTTGCGATTTAGGGGCTGTCCCTTCACATAACCCTCGGGCAAATGGGTTTGGCAGGCCAGGATGACGGTCAGGAAGATCCGTACGCACTTTCCATTCTTTGACTCCTGCTTGGCGTACTCCGTCGAGTTGTTGCACACCACCCACATGTCCCGTGCGCCCGGCTCCAGATTGTCTGTGATCTTGCGCATGTGCGACCAAAATTGCGCATCCCGCTGGCTCGCCGGCCATATCCGCTTATGGGTTTGCAAGAAAAGCAGGGTGTCCGCCGAGATTTTTTCCAGGATTGTGCAGTCCTCCAAGGTGGCTATAGAAAAAAAGTTTAAGCAACAAGTTAGATAGCAGCAACAGGTGAGTTGTTTGTTGAAAATTATGTTATGAATATCTATGCGCATGCCACTGTTTCTTTTGAGCGTGCTTTAAACCAAACAAATAAAGGGAAAACCCACTTTAATGCAATTACTTACTCTCCCAGTCATTTCGGAACTCGGGCATGAAGAAGTAATGGCACATTTCCCTCGCCGTCACGCCCTGCACCGTGTGATAGGCCTTCAGGGGATCCATGACCAGCCCGTTGACCTCCTCCTCGCGTTTGTACATTTTGATCTCCCCCTCGTCGGCAAAGATTTGCCAGCCATTGCCGTCCTGGCCAACGCCCTCGCGTGCGTAGTGCAGTTGCTCCTTGCACACGCGATCGATCTGCGGGATAAATCCAATTATTGGCTGGTCGTTAGGGGGCCAGATTGGCAATTTCCGGTCTTACCTCCGGCCACAGGGCATGGCTGGTGGCCTCCGCACCCGTGCCGAACTCCTCGCGCGCCTCCTCGCCCTCGGCCACCGCCTCGTGTGGAACGTTGACCAGTGTCTGGGAGATCTGGGACTGCAGCTTCAGCTTGAAGCGCAGCTGCATGTCCTCCTCGATTTTGTCCAGGCCCGTTTCGACCGCATCGAAGAACTCATCCTCGGGCAATGTGGAATGTGGACCCTCCTGCAAAATTGAAAGGGAAATGTCATATTATACATATATCTCCATTA
Source organism: Drosophila simulans (assembly GCF_016746395.2). Lineage (NCBI taxonomy): Eukaryota > Metazoa > Arthropoda > Insecta > Diptera > Drosophilidae > Drosophila > Drosophila simulans. Next base: position 8,140,592 of record NC_052522.2, read on the forward strand.
GCATCGAGCAAACTAAGTCAAGTTTAGCCCAAAAGCATCTTTGAAGGTTCGGCCTAATTAATTTTAATGACGAAACCGCATTCAATCCAATTGGAAAGAAATGGAACGTGCTTTGTATAAATTAATCGCCGACACTTGTGCGGCCAAATGGCCCAAGAAAATCAAATTTATGCTGTTGTTTTTTCGCCCATTCCATACCCTGACTAGTCGGCAGGCGGAGATTCTCGTAGTCGGCTGGCATGCGTAATTGGGCGAGCATAATGGACACAAAGGCGCATCATTGTGCCATGAATACGAAAGCAGAAGACCGCCAGACGGGGCTTGGTACTTGGTACTGAATCCCATTAAAGCAGTGGCATCTCTTGGGGAAAAACCACAAATAAGCTACACAATAATACTGCCGAAATTTAATTAAGTTGATCAATTTGCAAACGATATTATTTCTTTTCCTCTTAACAATCTGTTTCGAATTTCGAAATTGCTACTTTAACTTACACACAAAATCAATATATTCTGAGATTTTTTTTTGAAAATATTTAGAATATTATACTTGAGAGCCTTGCTTGGCTGCTCAAAGTTCGAGACCCTGCAAGCTATAAGTCTGCTCCATTCTGTGCTAGCCAGTGTTCACTGTACACATTCTGACGTCTGCGACTGGCGCGTGTATCCCCAGAACGGCAACCGGCGGAAAATAAATGCCTCGAATGGAATTTGTGCGGAATTGAATTGATATTTATTAATTAAAGCAGACATGTGCGCAGCCAAAAGCGGTGAAATAAATACACCCTGCGGCGTGAAGTCGAGTGCATCATCATCTTGGCCAAGTGGCACTCGCAACTGACCAGCGATGAAGTCATGGGCTATATGCGTACTTATTCCTGTGGCGTCGTTATGTCTCCTCTTACCAGGCTCCTCCACAAATAGTTGCAGTTGAACCCAATAAAAGCAAAGAGGTTTTCGGGCGGCAAAAATTAAGCTCCTTTTCAGCAGGAAAAAATCAGGAATCCCACCACAAGAGAGCCAAAGAGAGAGAGAGAGAGGTTTGCGTGGCTGGCGAAAGCAGGAAAAGCGAGCGAACTTGTGTCCTGGCGAATCCTTCCGTCGAGCACAAGGACACAAAACAAACTGTTGCTGGTGGCCCAAACGCACTGGCCAACTTGGCCAGGATGAGCGGAGCAGAGAGAAGGCCAAAAGAGAGAGCAGGAGAAAGCGGGCGACTGAGAGTAAAAAGCGAAAAGCGCGCAGAGCAAAAAGCTCCAATGGAAAGGATTTCTAGCATTTAATAATAATAAATCAATTCGTGGGGTTCTTTGGCCACCGCACTTCAAAAGTTACAAACATTCAACAGCGAGTGGGTGGCCCACAAATGAGGCCAATTTGGTTAGAAAAACCAACATCAACATTTTATGAAACTTATTTTAGGCAACATTACCTACACTAAGAAAAAATATCATTATTATCATAGCAATAATTCAAAATTACTAAATGTGTCAACAAATTTTATTTGGAAGATATAATGAAGCGTTTATGGTTTATACGCCTTAAAATATTTCCATACGAAACACATATTATAAAAATATATTCCCCCACTCCTTTATGTAAATTATTTATGATTTTTATTCAGTGTACCTTTATTTTTTTAACGTTGCCCTTCTGAAATCCGCCGGAGCGCCAAAGAAATCGCGCCGAGGGCATCGCGTTGACGTTGTTTATAATTTTATAAATTTGTATATTTGTACAGCGATGCGTGCGGCGCTTTTATATTTGCAACATGAACTAGCATTTGCTACAATTGTGTACACTTGCTTATTTATAATAGCTCTTTGAATGCAACGCAAGAAATTTCACAATCTGCACACTCAATTAAATGCCACGACCAATATGAAAAAGAAACAGTTTCGTTTTGAGTTGTTTGCCTAGCAAATTTGTTTATGATTGCTACGTGTTGGCCACTCGATCGCTAACCGCCGACTGACCAGCCTAGCTCATAAGCCATAAACCTGACAGCCGTAAGCCAGGCTAAAAGCCACAGCTCAAAAAGTGAGCCGGATATTGAATGCTCTAAGCTGGAACGTATGGTGAAAAATCATGTAAATGTATAACAAATTACGCCATTGTTTACTAATATTGTATATGTTTTAAGAATGTTATACCAATACTAATCAATTGTTCAATTAACTCGTGCTTTTCTAACTAGACTTCATATGAAGATCACTGAAGACGTAATAGTTAATATACCCGTTGCACAAAGTGCATTCTAGCCAACTGTTGGATCGTTATTCAACCTTAATGTCTGCAATATTGGCTCGAAGTAGATCTTAAGCTACGCCCATCTGTCAAGCCGGCCTAAAGAAACCGTCTAGACGCCCAGTCTTTCAGCCTGAGTAGTCGCCAAGTAAGCGAGCCAAGAAGAACAAACAAGGTGAGCACTTACAATTCGTAGGAGTGCATCATTTTTCTAATGATATTGGGGACATATGCCATTAAAATGGAATTGAATGGGCAAACAAATGTAAGCGGAAAAACGATATTGCATGACCAATTCCAGATTAACAACGAACACGGGAACTTCGTGTCAGCCAAAATTCGGAACCAAATACTGGCATTCCATAGTCGAATTGAAAATGCTTAAATAATAGTCCAGCGTGTTCTACTTTCCTTGCATATGATGAAATATCTGACACAACGTCGAATCAGGCGGTTTATTTTAAGACGCCGACAAATCGCACGCAAATCGTTTATACGAATTTCGCGCCACTCGTTCGGCGATTGTTTGCATTTTCAGTGGGAACGTGTTTGGCCCCGATTTGAGCAGCAATGACCGTGAATGCGATTACGCTTTTGCTTTTACGAGAGCTGTAAACTTGGACTCACCTCGAAATCTGGGCCAGGATACGATAAACGCTTCATTTTCTCAACTTCGTCCTTGAGCTTTCTGCAAAGAAGAAACAACGGATTTTAACTTAGCTTTAAAATCATTTAAATGAATCAGCTTCAGAAATGAATGTACAAATTAAATTTAAATACATTATTAATCCTTTTATAAATAAATGAAACCATGAAATATCATGATACTTTTGATGAAACGTATGCGAATTCGGAAAACTTGGTTTTCAAGCAAATACAAAAAAGGCAATTGAAATTGCTTCTTCTTGTAGGAATCTATTCCGACTAGGTCAACCTACTTGCTCTGGTCCTCAGAACGTCGACGCTTATCTATTTCACGCTCCAGTTTCCGTTTCCATGACTCATCGCTCTCGGCGATGATTTCTAGGCAATGCTGCAGGGTGGTTAGCACGCCGGACGTTGTGGCCCGAAACGTGATGGATTCCCCCTGAGAAAATCGAGTGTTGTACTTAGTACATTGTGCATATACCAATGGCCCGATAAGTGCACTACTTTACCTTGAAATCGATGGACTTCAGACCGTCGCCCAGGTCCAATGGTTGGGCATTGTTTTTGTTCACCTCCGAGCAGGCGTCAAAGTATCGCTGCAGGGTCTCGATCTGTCCAAATAGTATATCCTTAAAGGTCTCCAGCTCGCCGACTTTTTCACGCAGGTTGCGCTGCGTCTTCTTCAGGCTTCCTCCGCTGGTCAGCGAGATGGTGTTCGATTGCAGGCTCATGGTGCTGCCATGACGGCGCAAGGAAGTCGTGTCCGTGCTGCCGGAGTCCGCCTTGTACAGCTGCAGCACATCCACCCAGTGCATGCGGTCCTCGCTGGTCTCAGCTCGCAGGCACCAATTATTTAGGTTGTTCACTACAACATCGAAGCGCAGCTCGTCGGACTCATGGGCCTACAAGTGAAAATTAAACTTGAACTTAGTAAAAGGCACAAAATAGGTACAAATAAACGGGTTATCATACTTATATTTGATACTACATTAATTGCTATTTTTATGGGAAAACTATGCAATGTATGTACTGAACCAAGGTTAAATTAGAATTTCATGCCGGTAATAGAAGCCAGTTATTAAAACGAAATACAATAAGTTCGACGAAAAAAAATCTAATTAACTTTGAATGGTTGATTATAGCGGAACGCAAATCAGTGGTAAACATGAAATCAACAAGGAAAACACCCGAATACAAGATTATTGTTGGCAAATGGAAATTACAGTGGAACCTGATTGAGTCAAAACACTATCGCCCAATAAGAAAAATGTGTGAAAATGAATTCGAATTTAAATGAATCACTTGCAAATAAATCCAATTATGAGTAATTTAAACTTCAAGTGAGCTGGTTTCACTGTAAAGTAATCCAATGAATGCAAAATTTCATGATCGATTAAATCGGTGATAATTATTATTTGGATTGTTGTGAAAAATTCTATGAACTAAATAAAGGCTTCAATATCTTTGAATAAGATCAGTGTTTGCAAACTCAAGGCGAATTGATGGAAGGGCCGCTTCTGGTGAGTCAGCATTGTGTATATGCTTTTGGCAGCTCCTACAGTATAAATAGATAAGTACATACTCATGGCGAAACACCCTCCTAGCACAACACGCCCTCCTGTCAACAGAAGGCCTTCTAGCAGCGCCTAGGTCTGAGGGGCACCCCACTTACATTGATGACTTCAATTTTGGTCTATTTTGGTCGCCCAACGTTAATTGATTGCGCTGCATTGATTGCGTCGCTCGGAATTGGATTGGGAATGGGTGTATTGGCTTGGGAATGGAAACGGAGACCTCAGGTCGTGGTCATCGTTGGTTAATGTGTCGCAAACACATGCGCACACACTCACGCCCATTACTTTTTTATTAGTCCAATTGAAAGCACTTGGTGGAGGAGCTCCCAGCTCCCAGCTCCCACCTCCCAGCCCCACCCTCTCTCTTTTCGGGCGTCCTACCTTAATGGTGGCCTTGGTCAGGCTGATGGCTCCGCGGCACCCGAAATCCGACTCCGATTCGGATTTATAGTATGAGAGTGTACCATCCTTCAGGACTATGTAGCGCGGCTGCCATCCATAGATGTAGTTCGTCCACTTGCTGAGATAGCCCCTCAGTTCGATACTGTTGTCCAGATACTCCTCCTCCTCGGAGACATCGCTCTGGGACTGGGATCCCGCCGCTGCCTCATTGCTCGACGGCGGCGATGCTCCCTGCGACTCCCCAGCGATCGTGTCCATCCTCTTCCAGCTCCGGAGCTCAACTGCCAAGTTATCTGTACAATGGAACGGTTCGGGGGTATCTTAATCAGCAGGTTGCCGCAGAAGATTAAAAGTATATTGCGCCACGTCCGCGCAATGTAAACAACTACAATGCCGGCTGGCACTTCGATGGGAGCTCCTATCGTGATAATCCAATTCAATCAGCGATCACATCGCCTGACTCACAGCACCGCCTTTTCGCGGTTCTGGAGCGGCAGCTGGCCCCCACCCAGGAGCACTCACCTTTCGCTTATTGATTTCCTCGACGATCCGCAAACATCTGTGCAACACGTAATGCGCTGGTTTGTTTGTGCGAGGCTTGGTAAATAAACGAAGAGAACTCACGACGCTGCTGTTTTTTTCGCTGCAAAACCAAAACAAAGCTGTCCTAGTGATGGCCTGGCGACCGACGGTTCCTTCGATAAGTCGTTAAGTTATCGATGTCTTACTTTCGATAGTTGGCGATAGTGTCTTTTTGCTAGTTTTTGTTTCTCCATCTTATAAATACATGTTTTGAATTTAAATCTACCCTCAAAAATGTTAGGAAATTTGTTAAGTAATTACATAACTACAAGCCCAGCGCTAATAACCGTAATTAAGTATATTACTTTCACAAAAAACATGGTATTGAATAAAAACGTTTTTTCCAACTCTAGATGCCAGTGCAACCAGTTTAATTTGGTTTTAAACTTTGATTTGTAACTGCTGATAGTGTTGTGCAATGCAAGCAATTGTCTTTCATGGCGCCAGTTTAAATCTAAAAACGCAATGTTGTACATATGTTGGCCATTATTGCCGTAAGGTGTTAATTTAATGAAAACAATTATAAAGCACCTTTAAAGGGAAATTTATTTTCTATTCATTTGACACGGTTTCATTTGTTGTAAGGAAGGGATTATGCCACAATTTCAATTATTTACAGACCACTACGCAAACATGGATACAAATCTAAGCAATTAACAACGCCTACGACTAACAATAAATACAATTCGTAAATAAAATAAATAATTATAAATTAATTAGTACACGTTAATTACAAGCAAGTGACTTCGAGGACGCGCTCAACTCAATCGTAATCCTAACATCTAGACGAGGTCAACAGTGGGGATTCGCATGGGAGTTGGTAATTGTTCTACATATACACATTGTTGTCCTGATCACGACTGGTGGGCAGCTGGATTACCTTCTCCTCATGATATTCGCCCACCGGTCTGTCTGTGGGTTTTGTCTTTTTCGTCTTGCTCGCAGGAGCTGGTTTGCTATACTTGCTGGACAAGGCTTTAAATATACTCTTCGGACAGTCCTTGAAGTAGGGAAAACATTCTCCTGGTGCCTGCTTTCCCTCGCCCACCTCCTGGGCTTGTACATAGTCGGGTACCAGGTCGGAAAACGGAGATTTGGTTACCCTATAAGAGAGATTTGTGTAATAAAGAATCACGGTTGAAAGGAGCAAACTACTCACGTTAAAAATAGCTTGGTCATTTCTCCAAAGACACCGAACTTCTCCAAGCTTCGTGAGTGCATCTCACAAATGGTTCTCAGCAAACAGGCCTTGCCATCCATACCAAAGGTGGATAGGAAGTCCTCCACTACGCCATAGAGCAGAACCCGCTCTCCGCCATGGAAAATATGCTGCAGTCCGGCTGGCAGCTCCGGATACTTTGGACCCTCTTCGTGTACCCTAAAGGGATGATCCTCGTTGCTTCTACTCCGCTGCTCGCTGAGATCCCTCTTCCTGCGCTGGACATGCAGATACCTCGCCACATATTCACCAACCATGTGGCCTGCCTCGTGACCAAAGGAGCGGGCGAACAGCGGCGGCAGATCCCCCAGAGGATTTTGGTTGTCTGTCAGACCCAGCTTGTCGAAATCAACTGTGGATTGAGGCAACAAAAATCCAAGTTAATTGATTAATCATTGGCATTGAGAGCTGTCTACGCACTGGTGACGGGAAAACTGATGGTCAGGTTGGAGAAGAATCCCTCGGGCGGATGACGAACCAAGGGCATTGCAATGGTTGGCACGAATGTCAGCGAAGTGCCCGGCGGCAGGGCCAATCTGCCATCATCCGTAATCCAGATGAGTCTCTTCTTGCGTATGTGCGGCGTATCCGGAGAATCGGCATCGTAATCCGGCCTAGCCTCGGCCTCCACATCCGTCAGCTGCGCTGCCATATCCAAATCTTGGCCAGCATCCGCCTGTCGATTGAGTGCCAATGCATTTGGACATAAGCTGACAAGTGGCAGAAGCAGTAGGAGGAGCAGGTGACTGCGACTCGTTAACACCTTCTCCATGGTCATGTTGAGCGATGAGTGCTGAGATGGCAATAAAAAATGTTTATTGCAAAAGTCGAGAAACAACTAATAAGTTAGAGGCTTTTAAACAGAAGATCAACATAACCCATACATAACACTTTAGTTTTCTAGATATTCTCGTGTTGAACAGTTTTTCCAAGCTCGTTACTGAACATCCATTGAATGCTGTCATAATAATGATTAGATGCTGATAATAGTGATTAGAGTGCAAACGATTGATTGATCATTATTATAATGGAGATCCTCGATTGCTTTATTTTCACTGGGAGTAGGCAGCATGGCTAACTAATTTGATTGCTCCTGCAGAGGTGAAAACTCAAACAAAAGACTTAGGCAACGAACTCGACTAGACACGAAGTCCCATTCCAATTTCGACCGCCTAGCAATTGAGTTGGCAAAAGACTGGCCTAATGGCCATCATTATACAACAGTTGTATAACAGCAATTGTGGCGCACACATGGACTCACCTACTGGATCGCTCACCCCATTCTGCATTCTCAACTAGATTTCCCCTCGAAGCAGCCCCCTCGATTTTCATATTTTCAACTGGTTTCGTTGCTTGGAGCTCTATGTTTTAGCTCATGTCGATTTTTTGGGAAAGCTCTTCCATACTTCTTTGCCTTCTTGGCATTGTTCCAGGTGCACTGACTCGAACCGTTAGTCTTGGCAGCTTGAATTTCGATTACGACTTGCAGCTATGGCTACACATATTGACATCAATGGCAGTTGCAAGAAGAATTGGCAATACGCGTGTGTATTCAGTGAAAGCATGTTAACAAATTGATTTATAAGTCTAAACGAAACCTGTTGACTCCAGAAGTCGATTTCACCCCGAATAGAATCTAAATGGAGCAAGACGCACTTTTACCGCACCACCAATGATGCAACTAAGCGAAGAACTTGCCACAGCCGGTTCGGTTTGGTTCGCTTTGAGGTATCCATAGATAGATGGAGTGTTTGCTATCCGTTAGCGATCCGGGCAATCATTAGAGCTCCAGCCAGATGCGCCGGCACTTTCCCAAAGGCTGCAATTTGATGGCCAACTGGGAGGTGCAGGTTCCAACAGCTATCTAGACCAAGGCATTCCAGCCTACTCCACACACTCCTTCAAACTCATGGACTTAATTTTCCAAAAGGTTTGACAGAGTTTCTCCCAATTTGACAACGTTACAACTGTTGTAAACAAGATATCAAGCAGGACGGTGGGCGTTTCTATTGGTGAAAAATCTTTGATACATGTGTGGTGTCAGGGGAGATTCTGGTATTTCAAACTATGTCTTAGTGGGTGCAAGGAAACTTAAGAAATGGAATGAAACAAGAAGGTGATAAGTAGTATAACCTTTACGTTTTCCACTATTTAATTACATAAACCTTGTAACACCTAAATCAATTGCTTTAATCTCTAAGGTTTGAAAGCTATAAACCACTTTAAAGTTAGAAGTTGTTCCTAATGCCAATTTGAGAAGCACAAATGGGATTTAAAAAAGTAATTACTATTATTTATCCCAGAGAACCGCTGACGTTTCCCTAATTAACATTTTGTTAAAAACACTGTTTAGCTTACCAAGCAAATAACTTGTCCCATCAAGTAAATCAATTAGCAAAACGCTGGGCAGAGTTTCTCTGCAATGGTAGCGCTACAAGGAAATTAGGTCTAAACAAATTCGGTGTCAAGTTGTCACTTTGGGCAGACAGGCGAACAGCCGGTGGGCGTGGCCAGTGCATAAGGCCGAAATGCAGATGAGATTAATTGCTGTGGAGTGATAGAAGTGAAATCGAAATGAGGCCACCATCTAGGCTGGACAGGGAGGAGGACGAGGCGGAGCAAGTGCCTCCGACTGGGCAAGTGCGTTGAGGAAGCGACACAACTGGCCCGGCCAGTATCCCCCCGTCCACTCTGCTCCACTCGTGGCTAAACCAAAGCAATCCACAGCAGTTGGCATCGACGCCTTGTCGGCGACTCTCGCTTATGGCCATGAATGGTGGCCAAACACATGTTGGCCAGGGATCACTTTGATGTCCATTCAGCAAAACTGCCTTTCAGATGAATACAAAAATTACTAGTCGTCCAAATTTTGGTGAAAATTTTAGTGCTCATGTATAATTGTGTATTTCTCACTGTGTGACACAAAAAGGAATAACCATTGATATAGATTATATTGGAATGCAATGCCTATTTGTAAATTAGGCATTATTTTAAAACGGTTGAATATTCGTTATGTTTAATGGCATCGCGACCTACATTTACCATCAGTTTTAAAAAGTGTTCACTGGGTTCACCCAAAAGTCGAGTGCTGTAACCTAAAATGTCAGTACATTAAAAGCTAAATATATGTTTACATATATTTAGCATTCGTTGTACAGCTTTCGGTAGCCAGTTTCATGTGCCAGGGGGGTTACCCTTTGGTAAAAAAAAAAAAAACACAACCAGGCAGACACTAACAAACACGCAACAAATGTCAGGTGGGAATGCCAGAGAAGTGATTTGAGACAGAAAATGGAGTGGAGAAGGCGACAGAGCAATAGAAAGAGACAGTGTCCGAGACAGAGAAAAGCCTTGGCAACTTATGGCGAATTAGTGCAGCTGAGCTTTAATTGGCGCCTGCTAAGTATGGACGTATCCACGTCCGTCTGTCAGAATCCAGAGAGTTTGGCTTTAACGACAACGGCGACATAAAGAAATTTACTTAATTTTTGCTGTGAAACCGAAAACTGGGTCAGCAGGTGAGCGCTGGCACTTCGGATCGAATAATAATTTTGATTATTTCATACCCGATCGCAGTCAAAGTGACACTCGCCGAAAAGTTCGTTGCTTAAGTCTTTCGTTTTAACGGGCACGTTGCACCCGCACTGCGAGAAATGGTGCTGAATAATTAATCAGAAATGCGGCAAGCAAAACAAAAACAATTGTTGCGAAAGGCAATTCCGGCGGAGGAAAGTGCAAGTGTCCACCGGATTTCGATTCGAATTTGATTTGAATGTGGATGTTCGTGCCTCGCATAAGTGAAGAAATCAATCAAAATAAGCGGGGGTAGAAAGTTGACAAGCGATAACGCCGGATGCATGGCAATTAGGTAATTGGGTTTTTGTTTTCCTTTCCCTATTTTTTTCTTCAGTCACATTTCGCTGCAGGAATCTGAAGCTTACATAATCTTTAGTTGTTTGGAAAAATCTACCAAACTGGTTAGGCTGCCCGTGTCCTAATTTCTGCTGGAAAATCCTCCTTCCTCTTTCCACAAAGTTCAATGCTAGAGATCAAGCGTATGTTATTCTACTAGGCAGCGATCTCAGCACGTTTTTCACTTTTCAAACGACGCTTGGCAATCCTTGTGGTCGAAGGTAAATTCTCAAACCCTCAATGGATTTTACGACTTTGGTTTTCGATTTTTTTTTTTGGGGACACGATCCGACGACCGCGCGCGCAAACGTTTGAAATTCAACTAAAGCGGCCAGCGGTCGAGGCGAGCGATAAAAAGCAACGACGAACGGGCCAAACTTCAATGCAAAAGTGAGGCCGAGAATTCCGAGGCCTTTCAGGTGGCATCCAGGGGGAAGTAGTCGGGCAGAAGCTACCCGCCAGCCAAAACGGCAAACCAGTCAGCCAGGCCAGCAAAAAAATTTCGTTTGATCTGGTCTTCGTGTTTCTGAGGAGCTGCTCTGTGTGAAGTTGCCAATTCGCTGTTTGATTTCCTTTTGCCTGCGACGAAGATCTCAACATGCGGGGAAATGAATCTCTTTACTGGGAGATGGGAGTAGGTCTAGCCGCGAGCATTTTCCAGCATTCCTGTGACTCATCGCCATCGTGAGGGCTATCCTGACTCGGAACTAGGTTGCGGTTGCAGCTCCAGGGAGCAGTCAATTAATTTCTTTTCAAAGTGTAACAAGAAAAAGTGTGGAAGATACATATGTAAGTACACAAAAATACAAATATTGTAACTTTGTTCTACAGGATATAACCATTATAAGTATAAACTTACCTACTAACCCTTTTGGATTTCTTAATTTCTTCAAATATAAAGATTAAACCACAAGAACACAATTGGTATAATGCTAATTTCTGTTTTGGATATATTCTCCATGCTTTCCGACACTTAAGAATGAATGTAACCATTAGAAATGCGACTGATGATAGCCAGAGTTAAAGACCCTGTTTTCTGCCTGTATGGACGATGTTCATCAGCATGGGGCTAATCGGGGGACAAGTTCTCGGGCAGACTTTGGCCCCCAGATCGGCAGTTAAACTTTCCACGCGAAATGGATGCGACAGTGCGTGTGCGCAGGCGCATCTGGCATGCGGTTTCCAATTCGTTTGGCAATCGAAGCAGTTGGTCAGCTTATTTGCATTCGGTGAGATACATAGAACATGTTTCCCGGCCGCTTCCGCTGCGGTTTGAAAGTGAGTCTCGTTTCGCTGCCTAGAGATAGAAGTTGATATGTGGGTCAAGGTCTGCATTTTGCGTATATTTCCATGGGGAAAACCCGAGGAATTTCTTCGAAACACATCGTAAATATTTACAGACCCATAAAGCCAGCTCTTTAGCGTCAAATGGCGCCATCATCAATGTACGTGGTGAAAATTTATTGGAGTCCCATGCGTTATCAGAAAGCCTGACCTACGTGATCGCCGCTTTAATCGGGGCAAGTACCTCGATTCACATGGGTTTACACGCAAGAGGGCTTTCCATTTGTGAGTCAATTAAATAAATTGTCAACATATTTAGTGCTTTATTGCGTAATGATAAAATCAGCCCAATAGATATCCATTACTAAGCCATCAGTGAGAGTTGAAATTTGCGATTTGGAAAATCGTGTAAATTCGTTTTGACCAAATTTGAAAAGAGAAAATCCAATATAATTGAATAAAATTGTTTATTAACATTCTTTGGGCACTATTTCATTGTAAGAAAGTAAATATTAAATTCGTTTTTTGAGCGAAATGCAATACATGTAGTCATCTAAATAAAGTGCAAATAAATAAATATTACTATTTTAAAAAAGTAAAAAATTTGAAAATAAGTTTTCGATTTTATTTTGTTAAGAGAAAACCTAACGGCCGATATCACATCTAAAATTTAAAATCGATATATGAGCTTTGCATTGTATAAGAAAATGAAGCAGAAAACCCATAATATTCACTAAAATTAGTACAAATAAATTAGTCAAATAACAATTTGTAAGTAGTAGTATATTATTATTTGACCCTCCTATCGATAGGTCAACAATCGATTGCCAACAGCTGATATTGCGTATCAATAAAATTAGTTTTGCTGCACTTTGTTGTCATTAGAAAAGCAGGGCCGCAGGCAAAGGAGACCTGTTAACGGCCAGAACAGCGGCCAAAATATGACCGCCCGCAATCCTCAGACACTGATGGCACTGCCAAACGAGGAGCACTTTGACTTCCTGTTCAAAATCGTTCTCATTGGTGACTGCGGAACGGGGAAGACGTGCATAGTGGACAGATTTAAGACAGGGAACTACATAGAGCGACATGGGAACACCATCGGAGTTGACTTTTCGATGAAGACCATCGCCGTGGAGGGCAAACAAATCAAGGTGCATAATGGATTTGCACTGATTCCGCCACCAATATGACGCATATCCTGTCCCTCTTTTCCAGCTACAAATCTGGGACACTGCTGGTCAGGAGAGGTTTCGCACCATTACGCAGAGCTATTATCGCTCGGCCAACGGTGTCTTAATTGGTGAGTCCCAGTATCGGTATCTTTTGTTTCGGGGGCATAGGCATACGCCCATCCATTTGTCATGCCAAATAGGTACTACTGATAACCAGAGAACGCTTTAAAGTGATTGCCTGGCACTGATTTAAATAGCGAAGCGCCTTATCAGCGGGGTGTTTGTTTACCCTGCTTGAATACCATGTGTTTCCTCCTGACAGTTTACGACATCACCAAGCGGTCTTCCTTTTCCAACCTGCAAAAATGGATCGAAGAAGTGCGCAGGTACACCGCTTCCAATGTTTTGATAATCCTGGTGGGCAACAAGTGCGATTTGGAGGAGCAGCGCGAGGTGGACTTCGAAGAGGCGCGCCAGATGTGTCAATATATACCTGAGATTCTGTTCGTGATGGAGACCTCCGCCAAGGAGAACATGAACGTGGAGGACGCCTTCCGCTGCCTGGCCAACGAACTTAAAGTACGAGTCGGGCTATTAATGATACCTGAGCTAATGATGTTCCAATTACAGCGCCAACACGATGCCAACAATGTGGAGGAGGTGCCAGAAAACACCATCACCTTGGGCCAGGGAAAGCCTTTAAAGAGTTGCAGCAGCTCCTGCAATCTCACCTAGACCTAACATCCACTAAACCCGCTCTTTAGTTTGCTTTTACTTTTGTGATCAAATTGTTCTTGTGGCTATATTTTAGTATGCTAATGCTTTAACCTAATCCTAGACACTAACTTTTACACAACCATGTATTTATTTTTGACGATAGAGTACAAACAATCTCACACATCAGCGAATCGAGCCAACAATGTCAATTACAAGGCAATGCTCAGAGAGGCAAATACGTCCACTTCTCTATTTGTAATTTGTATTCAATTTGATACGCGACAGTGTCGAAATAAACTCGTTTATTTTGTAATTTTATTGGAAGTATCATAGTTAATTGGCTTAGCTCCTAGACATTATCCATATACACGTAGATTTAAATCATCGAGGGACGTTCGGACGTATTTTACACTAAATAAAATTGGCTTGGCAACAACTTTTCAAACAATTTGGAAACGCTTAAAAATTGTTTATATCAAAATTGGTTTACTTTCTCTAGACAGCTAGTCGTTAATGATTAATTAGCTAATATGTAGCATGTGTGGCGGGTCATTTGTTCTTGATGCGCTGCACGATCCACTCTAATCCTTGATAGAGTCCTTCGCCGGTGAGCGCACAGCAGGCCTGGATGTGCCACTGGTGCTTCTTGATGGAGGTGAGGTCCAGTTGTCGTGAGATTTCCGCCGCCGACATGGAGCCCTTGAGATCCTGCTTATTGGCATAGACCAGCAAACTGGCCTTGCTCAGATCCTCATGCTGCAGCATCCGGTAGAGCTCTTCCCGCGTAACAGCTAACCGTTCCCGGTCCGTGGAGTCGATGACCATGATCACCAGCTCTGTGTTCGTGTAGTAGGTGCTCCAAGCGGCGCGCAGACTCTGCTGACCACCAAGATCCCAGACAAGGAAGTGTATATTCCGCCAGACGACCTCTTCCACGTTGGAACCGATCGTGGGACTTGTGTGGACCACTTCGTTCATCAGGAACTGGTACAGGATGGTGGTTTTGCCCGCGTTGTCCAGACCCACCATCACCAGCTTGTGCTCCTCGTTGCCAAACATCCGCCAGAGCCGCGATAATAACAGTCCCATATTTGAACCTTATTTTTAGCTATATACGTATCAACTCAATTGTTGATTATGCTGCACCTGCTGTTATTGTTGTTTCTGCACCGATTAGAGATTTGATTTCGAACGATGACGGCGATTGCCTCACACACAGGTTATCGGCTGGCCTGCGTGTGTATGCGTGGTAGACCCGTGTGTGTGTGGGTGTATGTGAACGCTGGGCTTTGTTGTTGTTTCCGCAGGGGAAGGCGAAGGCCGTACGGTAAATTATTCACTGATTTAACTATTCAGCTATTCACTCCACACTCTCACACCCTAATTACTGTTGTTGTTTTCGCCAAATGGGAATTTTTTTGGGGGGATTGGTGAGCGATTTTCAGGTGGTTTGCCTTTGGGTGGTTTCCTTTCGTTTCGTTGCAGCGTGAAACGCGACTTCGTTTACGCGTCGCAGTGGGTTTGGAACAGCCGTTGTTGATAATTTAATTAACAGTTTTAATTAAGAAAGTAAACAGCAGAAGTGATTAATTAATATCACTTGGAATCGATAGTGCTGCTATCGATAACTGCGGGCAGTGTGGTAAAGAAAGTAAGGCTTAATGAGACCGTATGTCATTTAGTGCTTAACAACGTTCCTTTTGCATTTTCAAAACAAGTTATTTTTTAATATTAAATTAAACTTATTTAAGGAATTATTTTCAAATTTAAAATTTAGAAGTCAAATTTAGTTTAGTCACTATAAACTAATCATCTTATTACCAACACTAACGACGTTACCAGTGTGGCCATCCTCGCGGCAATCATCTGTTCATGGCGGTTGTTGTTGTGTTGTTTTTGACATCTAATTAGCTTCCCACCGGTTGCAATGAAAATAATTTTGAACCTGCTGCTCTTGGCTCTCCCTATCGCCCAGTTGGATGCCTCAAGGTCAGCCACATCCGACCAGGCTCCCATTGTCGAGTGTCCCGGACGCAGTGTTCCCCAGCTCCGTGCGGAAGCGTCAGAGTCCGAGATCTCGCTGCTATTTTACTACGTGTCCTGGGCCAGCGAAGCACGGCAGGCACGACTGGTCTACAATGGACTGGCCCACTATTACCAGGAGTATGGCTTCTTTGGTGCCATTGATTGCTGGCACTTGCAGTGCAATTGCAGCCGTACTTTGATGCCGGCACCCGGAGTCGCCGGCGCAGGAGGTTATCCTGACAAATGGCCCACACTGGTCGTGCGCTACGGCCAAAAGCAGTTGCTCCAGTACCAGGGCTCATGGAGCTTTGAGGATCTTGCCCGGTTCATGAATAACCTGCTTCAGCCATTGGACCGGGCGCACAGTAGTCAGGATCTTGCCGCCATTCGGAAGCACTCGGATGCGGTGGTTTTGGGCCTGCTCGACTCGCCAGACGACAAGGCCTACAATCTGTACTTGGCTGCCGGTCTGCGCTGGCTGGAACTGGATCCGGAGAGAAATATCCGCTTCACCGTGAACTTTGGCAACAGTGCCAGGAAGATGTGGAAGTCCTCGGAGGCCAAGCTGCCCCAGTTTGTAGTTATCGACAGCCGAAATGTAGTTCATACATTTAATGGTACATCTGGAGTATGGAAGACCATCGACATTCTGCGCTGGGTACGAAGCACCCTCAAAAATATGTCGCTGTTCTCCAATGGCTATGGCACTCCTATGACTATTGCCATGAAGGCGCGACATGTCCCCGTGCTGGCTATGGGAGTTCGAATGAACCAATATCACCATGCTAGTGTCATGGGCGAGGAGATGGCTTACGCTCAAAAAAAACAGTCGGAGGGATGCGAAGATTACTGGAAAAAATTCGATGAGCAATCTGAGGGCATACCCTCCTCCCTAAATCAACTTCCCAAGGAGCTGTTTGGGGATTGTGAACAAACCCGGACCTGTTACCCGGCCTGGAATAAAGACAAGACCACACTTAAGAACTATTATCGGATTAATAGGTACCTAAACCACCTATGGAAGCAATACTCGCACCAGAATCATCCGAGTTATCGAAACGTCCCCCACTTGCTGCGGCTTCACTCCAGAAACCTTTGCCTGGCACACTCACAGCATGGAACGCCGGCCATAAAAATCGGCATTGCTAAAATGGTAACCAAATATGGCCAGCTCATTTGGCAGCACTCGACTGAGCACGCAGCCCACAATCGGTCACTGGGCGTGGTGATCTTCGATTCTGTGAAATATAGAGACTATCTACACCAGCTTGGCATTCAGCAAACCCATCAGCAGGTGCAGGTTTTCATCTTGGATGCGGCTGAAGAGTCACTGTATGTTATGCCACAACAACACACATTCTCCTACGTAGCTCTTAAGGATTTTATACGGCAGTTTTACGCCAGAACATTGCCAAGGACTCACAAGAATGCTCCTGCCATGATGGAATCTGGGTTCAGTAGAAAATATAACAGGCAAATGCTGTTGCAGGCGGTCCAGCGACCAAATGCCACCAATGTGGTATTTATGCACCGTCCTGACTGCGCTCTGTCCGCCGTTCTATCCCAAGCATTTCTGCAGGTTTCGGCGCTACTCGGCAGCCCCGAGGTGCACTTCGTACGTTTCGATAGCCAGGCTAATGATCTGCCCTGGGAGCTGGCTATGCCAATCACGCCGTCTCTAATTGTCTTCCCCCAGGCAAAGAGCTCCGAATCCGTGGTGTTCCCGACCGATGTGCGGATTGATGTGCAAAACGTTTTTGCCTTTGTGATCGCCCAATTGGAGCCGGAGCAGCAGGTGCGTTCGGTCTTGACCAGCTGCAGGCGGCGGAGGCGAAACGTTAGGAGCTGTCTTGACTTTGCCCGCAACCTGGTACTCCAGCACGTTAGCCAATATCTCAAATTCTGGGATATCTATGAACGGGAGCGGGACGACATCCTTTCGCACCTAAGGGAGTTCAACAACTTGCATATGTCCATCGAAAGCAGCATTCGATTATAGCGAAATCCCTGAATTATAACTTTAGTTAAAAGTTACCGTTGATATTTCCTGTAGCTCGTAAGTCTAAAGTTGTCTCTTCATAAGATATTTAT
This sequence comes from Drosophila simulans, assembly GCF_016746395.2. NCBI lineage: Eukaryota > Metazoa > Arthropoda > Insecta > Diptera > Drosophilidae > Drosophila > Drosophila simulans. The sequence continues at coordinate 8,158,468 of NC_052522.2, forward strand.
CACTCATAGTTGTATTAATATAAATACATTCATATAAACAAAGGGTAAATCAGTTATTTTCATAGCTTTATTTTTAAACAAAGTTCAGGGACAATATAAACAATGAAATGTGCGCGCGAAATGAATTTTGATTGAACTTCTTTCTTACACAAAAGTTCTGCTATTCAGCAAGATATTTCCTTATTCAGCCCCGGATATAATCGATTATTTGTTCTGCGCCCTTGTGAATGAGCCAAATGTAAGCATGTACGCTTTTTCTTATCTGCAAATGGCATGAAGAAGGCTCGGTATTGTTCTGAAATTAAATTTATTTGGAATTAAAATTATATATATAATTAAATTTATTAATTTGGAATATTGAATAGTTTGGCCACATGATGGTAACTGCTGCCGCATGTCTGAGCAAAACGAAGTTCTTTAAGCAGAGTGTTTGCGTTTTCTAAACATTTCCTGATTTCATGTGGACTCATACGATTGAATATATTATGATCTTTATCCAAAAAGAACTCCAGGCGACGTGCGCGCAGATGATTCACCAAATGACTCCACATCTCAACCAAAAGGGTGCCCAAGTCTCTTTCCCAGTCAGCACTTTCGAGGCGATGAAGCAAAACTGTTTTCAACATATAACTGGACAAGTGAGGCAAGTTCCTGGCGTGGGCGTCCCGCAATCCTTTCATCAGCCGAAGAACGTTCTTCAAATTATCCTTGCCCTTCATAATTTCGCGCTCCCAATGTGGTGCACAAACCATAAATGTGGTTCTCAACCTCTTCTTCTTTTGAGGAATGGCGAACCAAGGCCAATTATTTCTAACTTCAGCAGGAACCGGACAAATATCAAACGGCCATTGGCTTCCAGAGAATTCGAATGCTGGTACCAAATCAAAAGATATCGAGCGGCTACCACAGACGGCTGAAATGGTATGTGCACAACCATACCCCTCAAGAGTATAGCTTAATATGTAGACTCGTTTAGTGGTAGTGGCAACTGTCTGATTAGACTCGAATACCTTGCGGAATGCATTGCGTAGCCAGTCTTGAAGTACAAAACGATTGATGCGTTGAGGATTGATTACGGTGAAATCACCCTCTAAATAGACAAACCCACTGTTCATCCGATTCGGTCGGATATCAAATGGAAACTTTAGTTTCATGTGCAGGTCAAATTCATCGGGCACATTTAGCTTGACGCGATCCAAGTAACTTCCTAAAAGATAAGGGTACATTTATTTTTAGGTACATAATGTACATACATAACGATAAATTTGCAAAAATGACTGACTGCATAGCGTTGGATTATCTCGACTTACATTTTTATGACTTCCGTCAGATAATATTGAATTCATTTTATTTTGTTTTTTTATAGACATACAGAGGTGGTCAAAAGTATTTACGCAACGTGCATTTTTTTCAATTAGTTGACATGTAGTATGTGCATATATCGAGGGTACACTGTACCTATAAGTACACAGCAACACTTAGTTGCATTGCATAAATAAATGTCTCAAGTGAGCGTGATATAAGATCACCCATTTATGCTTTAAGCTAAGTCAGCATCCCCACGCTGGCCGCTGGCCATATATGCGCATAAGCTCTCTCTCTCTCTCTCTTATACATATATATATATACGCTGCTCTTCTGCCGCTGTCGACGGCGGCGCAGTCGCAGTATTTAGGTAAGATTAGACACTCTGTAGAGGTTAAGCGGGCAGAACCGTTTCTGCTACTCGAAGAGATAAGAAGAAATAAAAAGGTGGCCTGACGGCTGCACTCTACTGCAAGGAAAACACGTGTTCTCAATTGGTGGCAATTATTGGTTTATTACAGACAATTGAAAAAAAATCACGTTGCGTAAATACTTTTGACCACCTCTGTATATGTAGATATTTACAATTAAATTACTTACCGCCAAGACTGAATCCGTCGAATACCTGGCGAAAGGTTTTGTCTACCCGTTTAAGTTCGTCAACTACATAGTTTTGAATTTCCTCGGCTTCTTTGGTATATACGGGCCTTTCATTGTCAGAGATTGTCAATTCCTCAAGAATTCTTTGAAAATGCTTAGCGGTACTCATTTTTTCGAAAAAGCCTAACGTTGAAATTCTAAAACGAAGCTTTTGGGAATGAATGATGCTGCATTTTCTCGGGTTCCACCTTTTATAAATTACCTACAGTTGTTGTACAGCACTGATTCTTCTCTTTCAGGTGTGGTGAAAAAGCGATTTCACCATTTACCGCGACGACCAACACTATTTCAGAGACGCACTAAGAATCCACAAGAAATGTCGGAAAAAACAAGAATTCTACATTATAACACGGACAGGAGGAGCAGGAACCAGGATGTCCAGGATACAGCGATCAAGATTACTCCGCGAAGCTCCAAGTATAAAAACCAGCACAGGAAACGGGAGCAGCAAACCTCTCTCCTGGACTTTGTCATCAAGCCGAGACCAAAAACACAAAGGCAAACTAAGGCACATAAACTTGAAAAGACGCGTTTAACCATAACAAGGGCTAGCTACATAGTTTACAAACCCAAGGGCAAAACCCGCCTTGATCCCAAGAAGAAGATCACCAGGTTGAAGAGGTCCGTACGGGTATATCGCACTTCGAAGAAGGCGGAAAGAGAAGTCGCGGAGAATGATCTTGAAGGAGTCCCAGTAGTTGGTCTAGATATCAATCCGACTGCTATTCCGCTGGAGCAACAAGTTCAAAACCTATCACTTAGTAAAACCCCTGCACTTAACGACCTTTCACAAGCAAAAACAGTTCATGCCATTCACTCACGGCGATTTAGAAGGTTTGTTTACATTGATTGTACCTTCTTTAAACGTTAAAACATCATATTTGATCTCATCCAGCTATTGTGACAACTGCACCCGCCCTCGTCTCAAGGAGTTGACCTCTCAGCTGCTAAGGGACCTGCATCGCTTTCAGAAGCGCGCCTTTGCCAAAAACGAGATTAAAGCGCGGGCACATCCCCGCCTGGTTTTGGGTGTTCGGGAGGCTCTGGCTAGGCTAAGGATAAACAAGGTAAAACTGTTGCTCCTGGCCACTGACTGCGAGATCTGCCCCGGTGAAAGTGAGTAGTCAAATTGTCCGGAAAGCAGGCATTAACAATATCCGTTTTAAAAGGTGGTCTAGATGCGACTATAGAAGGCTTAAAATTCCAATGCCAGCAGCAAAAAGTGCCCTATTGCTTTCCTCTGCTGAGAAGGGAACTTTCTTACGCCCTCCAAAAGCGAGCGCAGATTTCTTGCGTTGCTATCCTTGACTTTGACGGAGCGAATGCAACTTACGCTGATCTTCTTAACGAAATAGAGGATGCACGTGCGGAGTACAAACGCAGAACTGCTTCGTGAGGGTTTATTTGGTGACAAAGAAATATAAATAAAAGTGCCAGGAGGACGTGCTTGAAACATCGAAAAAAACATTAAAGAAAAGAAAGCTTTAGCCCGCCGGTGTCATGGTGGTGGTGACGAAATCATGCAGCGTGGAGCTAATGTTATCCATATCGGTGGCGGCACCAACCAAGCCGGCGGTGTCATTAAGCGAGTTGAACGTCTGGATGGCCTCTTTGGCCTGCTGGGCGGCCAAATTGAACTGAATCAGGATGATCAGGTAGCTGGTGATCCCGCCACTCACGCCATACAATGTTTCCATGTCCAGGGTAAAGAAGCCGCAAGCTGAAAAGTCCACCGAGTGGTTGAGCAATTTTAGCGATAAGTGGTTAACAATTTCGTAGAGCAGATTATCATCGGCCACTACGCCACATTTGTGCAGACTGATTCCTGTGCGCTTGGAGGCCTGCGACGTTTTCCAACTCAGGTAGATGAGGTACACACATTTCCCAGACGTATAACTTAGAGCTATAACCGTGATGAAGGGATTCTTGGCGGAACGGAAAAGCGATGGTATCGATTGGTACTGTGTAGCGCAGTAGAGGAAATAAAGTTGAGCAGTGAAAATCAGGAACCCATAGGCCATTAGGGATAGAATGGGATAGCTCCACAGCTCGTTCAAAGCCTTTCCGATCTCACAGATCTCGTCGTGCACCTGGCATAGGTTGTTTAGTTTCTCCTCTACCTTAGCGGCATTTCCCAGCTCGCTTTCATGAACCATGTTAGTGGCCAGGGGAGGCGGTGGAGGCTTCCTGCTGGCCGCATCAATTGCTTCACCAAAGGAGTTCATGGAGTGGGCCACAGGTGCTACTTTGTTTTTCCCCGAACCAGACACTGAACTCTTGCCAATGAAACCTATGTCCATACCTCCTAGTTCCTTGTACAGATACTCCAAGTTGCTGTCATACTGAGGCGGCTGGGAGCTGTCCAGCGGAGGCGGAACCTCTTGATTGCCTTGCAGCCACAGCTTATGTTTCTCGTGCGTGTCCACCAGCTCCTCTAGGGTGGCGTTTATGGCCTCGAAGCGTTCCTTCAACGCATATAACGAAACAGCGAACCAGATCTTGTCTAGCGTGTTGATGAACGTGGGAATGGCGGACACTATCCATAACAAGGACATCCATTGACTATAGTCCACCAGCTTGACGTAGGTGCTCAACAAAATGGACAACTCAAAGATGACTGTCATGATCAGCATAATCCGTATGCGCCGTCCAATCGTACTGTTGTCCATAACACACCCCTCTTTGTAAAGGCGCTCATCCACCAGACGGATGCGCTCGTAAAGCTCTCCTATTCTACCTTGGTTTCGTAAAGCGGTCAACTGGTCTGAGGCCATCATAATCAGACCGATATAGGTCAGGAACAAGCCAATCACGAAAGTCAAGGTGCCTGAGAAGAATGAAAAACAGGGTTATGAGTTTGCACCATTCAAGGCTGATGGTTCACTGACTCTGCGAGGCCTTTAGGGTACGGTCCTCCTCCCCAAAGGAATATATCAAAATATTATAGAGCACAACGTAGAGTATTAGAGTACACAGCATGTAAATCATGCCATTACGGGATTTCTCCAGCAGATTCCTAGAGCGAAACTTCTCGAGATCCTGCGGCAGAATTCCAGCTATCTTGGATATGAAGAACAGTTGATGGAACTGCCGCAATAGTGGTTGAACTGCGTCCTCTGCCTGCGCCATGTTGTCCATTGAACACTACAGCTTTGAATGACCGATTCCGGCTAACATGAAGCTATTACCTGCAGCGTGCACTTAGCCTAATTAATTGACCCCACCGCCTCCAATCGATACTATCAAAATGGTCAATCTACTGCGCCATGTTTGGGACAAGAAACGCGGATGAGCCGACTTCTTGTGGTGTTTATTAAAAGGGAAAATTTCATGGGTTTTATATTGGATATATATGTCTGTAAATTTAAAGCCAAATGTACACGGCATTATTTGTATTCAATGCGAATAATTTTCTAGAATGAGAAATCTACCAGCCTCCAAAGACCGTGTCAGATGTTTTACTTGTGTTGGCTGTTACACGTACACATTTATTTAATTTTTTTTCTGGCGGCGTTCATTCTGTTTTCGCTCCTCCTGCAAATAATTAAGAGCATTACTTTATTGCCTTTAAACGGTGTGAAAGCAAAGGACATAAATATAGTTTCACAAACAGCTAGAAAACTTTGCAAAAAGTGTCATTGGCAGTTTTTGGAAATAAATATACTTCCTACAAGTGGTTTATATAGACCTAAGGATCCTAGCCTGACTGTGAAAGTATACTTATTGCCTTGGCTGCAAGAAATACCGTCTAAAATGGTTTTTCACAGCGAATTTTATACTGGAAGCTTTTGCAAAGTGATCAGCATGTTTTCGAGGATAATCTGATTGAGCTATTTCGGGTGACTGGCTCCGGCTTGAGCTGCCTTAAACCATGAAGGTCTTGAGCTGGGTAAGGGGGCTATATAACAACTGATCGTTGGGCAAAACCCATGTCGCGGGAACATACCTTTTGCGTCAGTATAATCAGCAAACGGCGGAACATGCTGAGTACATCGAAGAACAAATCTAAAGCGTGCTGAACCACATCTCGGTTTCCGTTTCGGCACTTCTCCACAATGTTCTGTGTGTCGTAGACGATGAAGGCAGCCATTACGAAAACGCCGACGTAAAGTTGAGTCTACAAGGAAAAAAAATGAAATTGTTCAGTATTATAATTATCAGTTTTCAATGTAATTCGATTTTGAGGATACAAATTAATACGCATCCACATAAAACTATTTATAAATAAGCTACCAGCTGTGGCCCACTTTTAAGATTAAAAAGCTTGGGGAAAGGTTGATCGTTGGGCACTCACCATTTGCACGAAGTAGGATTTGAAGACCATGTTAAAGAGACTCAACAGCGCCATGGTGTTGATGACGCTAACCAGCATCCCACCCAGATAGAGGTACTTGCCCTGCTCGGCCAGAAGGGCCGCCAAGGAGAGCGAGATGAAGGTGACGAAGGTGCCCGTAAGGGCGGACAGGATTATTGCCGGATTTATGCTGCATATATAGCCGAGGAGCGGTCCGAGCGTCTGGCCGGAGCAGAATCCGAAGGCGTAGAGCATGCTCAAACGTGTGTAATAGTTCTTGCCGTCATCCTTGTAGAAGTGCAGACCCAAGACCAGGACTAGAGTGGCCACCGCCGCCAGGACTCCAAGATCGAGAAAGTCACGCATCTGAAGCAAGGCTCCCATGGTCGTAGCAGCGGCAGTGCTGCCCAGGACCATGTAAACCTTATACAGGTGCTCGCGCACATAGGGCTCACTGAAGGAAATAGAAGGAGGAGGACCATTAGTTTCAAGGTCCATCGATCCGATGGCCAACTGTTGATGTGGTTGGATACCAAAACAACACGTCAGTGCAACGCACTTGGACCCCAACCTCTTAGGGGGTGACCCATCGGCAAGCAATACTTACTAACGGTCGCCGAGGCCTTTCATGAACGTCTGGAAACGGTCGTTGATGTAATTCGCAGTATCTGCCATTGTGGTCTTTTTCGCACTTGCTCTTCCTAGTTTCCAGTAATATTACATATAAGTTTGTCAAACGGAGGAGTGAATTCGAACTGTTTGCACTGATGTTTTAAAATTGACTGTTTACTTTGTAAGGCCTACTCGGCTCTATTTTCTTGCCTTTTCTTTATGTATTTCACGAAATCTGTTTTATCAGCTTTTAGTGTTGGGTAAGTGGCTGTAGGCTAGTGCTGACGACATTGTCTTTTTAACGCTATTTTTAGGTTTGAACTTTATGCTCGTATTCATTATTTAACTCACCATAACAACATACCATAAATTACGTTTGACAAATAATATTGTTAATTTAATAAATAATAAATATTCCAGTTCAATTTTTGTACTTATCTTTTTGATGTTATACCAGCCCTTTTTTTTAAAGCTAGAACATCGTCAGCACTGTTGATAAGGCGGTGTTTTGGACATTTGCCCACTTGAGTCAGTGTTGGGTAACGGACACTTTCCGAACTTCCAGATGATTCTATGACGTGTTTTCGGTGCGCGCGATACCTACTTTCCATTTGAAAAGCAACGATGTTCGAATCGACTAGTAAATGCGTTTTTATTTCGCGCCAGATCCAAAAACAAGGTATTTTGTATTTTCTAAAAACATTGTACATGGTAAATAATAAACTATGGCAAATTGGGCGACTAGGTGCTGTTGCTTGTCCATAAAACAAGGAATCTCTAAAAATTCTATAATGTATATATAGGGTCCCAGAAGAATGGGACAACATTACCTGCATTGGCATGACTTAACAGACAGTAATGGTTTGTATAAATTCATATGTAGTTTGTTTCATCAAAATCACAATCACAGTATAAATTGTACAAGACATCGTTAAGCTCATAATACTCATAACACCTCTAGGCTCTCGCTCTGCGGAGAGTTACAGGTACTTTTCAAATCGTAGACTTGCTTTAACAAGGTGTAATTGCAATTAGGGATTAGTGGGACATGATCTTAGTCGAGTATCGTTTACAAAATGTATGTACAAATTAAAAGTAAAGCTAGAATTTAAGAAAGTAAAAAGTAGATGATACAATTGGAGGCCTAAGTTGTGTAAAATGAGCCGCGAGTAGTACAGTATCTCGGGAGGAACTGGATGACTTTGTTCTTTTCTTGGAACCTATGTTAGGAACTACATCAGCTTGTAACGTTAGTATAGTTAACTACGATAAATGCGATTGGGACGTTTCTCTTTTAGAGTAATTTAGTCTAAAAATCATGGTATTTGGGCTAAAAGCACACACTCGACTTATTCTATACAATCATATGGTTTTCTCCATCCGTTTATGCGGATGGAATCAGTCGGCTTTTGAATGCTACAAAAATTCACTCACACTCAGTCTCAAGCACACACAATTATGATCGACTTAAGTTTATATGTTAAATAAAAACAAGATTAAACAAATGCGTGGAGAATGTTTACAACAAAAGATCGCGAAATATTTGAAAATACATTAGGGATAACGATTTTCGGCCTCAGTCGGCAAAATGATTTTGTTAATATAACAATTTCAATATTAATTGCACGCACAAGTGCAATAATTTTGTAATTTTTACATACAATTTTGTTGTACAATTATAAATTCATTAACTAATAAGATTTTTTTATAATAAGAGTACAAGAAGACACACAATGTAAGACAGTTTTGGTAGAGGTTTTTTCTGGAACAATTCTTTTTTCATACGTTTATGTTTTATTAAATAAACCGAAATTTTAGAGTACAATAATATTGAAATTCTGCTGCGATGACGGCGGTGCAGGAATGCTAGTTGTTTGTTGTTTGATGATCCAGTGCGCATCAGTGTCTATAATGTCCCACGCTGACTGTCCCCTTGGCTTCTGCATCGATCCTCCTGCCTCTGCTGACTTCGGTCTGACGGTCTTGCTGTTGGCAGGATTCTGTGATGTGTAGTTGGATGGATCCAGAGACAGTCCCCGTCCGTCGTTGATAAAATCTTGTCAGCATTTCGGCTTATTATAGTATGTCTAGAAGAACTATGCTGTTTGCCATATTCATATCCTACGTATTGGTAATGTTAGATACAAATCGAAAATCTGTTAATTGTGGCTAGCTTGTCATCCCATCAAGCTGCGGCTTATTGTTTGTTAATAGAGTGTGTTTAGTATATCTGTGTTACATCTTTACACTTGATTACGGGTCCACTGGCGCTGGCTCCAACTTCCACTTACGGCAGTCAATGCCGGGAACGGTGCTCCTCACGCCTGTCGCGATCACGCTCCCGCTCGCGGTCGCGGTCCCGATCGCGGTCGCGCCGCTCACGGTCCGAGGAGCGGTACCTTTCCCGATCCTCGTAGTAGCGCTTCGATGATGGCGCCTCCGCTGCTTCGGCGACTACGGGTTCCGGCGACTTTCGTGGACGCACCGATCGGCTGTTGTCGGAATATGGGATTGAAATTAACGCAAGGTTTTCATTTCGAGCTTAAAAATAATTCGCTTAATTGTCACCATGTATTCTTGCACAAAAGAACGGAAATATTTTGATAAGCCTAAACAGTTGAAATTCAAGCTAACATCTTTACAGAAAGTTTTCAATGAAAATGAAATTTTTGAAGGCCTATACCTTAAAATTACTACTTTTTAATATATTATACAATTTCTCACATATTTTAAAATAAACTCTGACTTTACAAATCTAGACTTGTTTTTACTGCAAAAGTTAAAATTTTTAGTTGAAAATCTGTTTTCGAGTAAATAAATTATGAGTTCGATGCTATTAAATGAAGAACAATGATTAATTTATCAGCAACTTTTAAATGAGACAGTGAAGCGAATTTTTAGCAGTAGAAGATCTTTACCTGTCATCCCTGTAGTGATCTGGAGCCTGGCGTTCACGTTCTCTACTGCGGGATCTCTCCCTGTAGCTTCTAAAAAATGAATACAGAATTATATGTGAGTCTTACACATGGTAGAACCAAAACATACCCGCCATCCCGTTCACGCTCACGATCCCGATCGCGTTCCCGCTCCCGAGATCGCTCGCGGTACCTGGACGTGGAACGCTCACGTCGCTGCCGGCTGCGATGAGATCGCTCCCTCGACCGCGACCTTTCGCGCCTATTGTAACTCTTGGCCTCGATGCCATGCAATGTGTCCTGCAGCGAGCTGATCAGGATTTTGCAGCGCTCATCGTGCGCTACCTTGGACTGTTTGATCAGTGAAATGGCTGTGACCAGTGTCTCGATGGCGCTCGAGTATTCACCAGCGGCCGCATCAGAAACAGCTCTGAAAATAAATTTGAATAAAAAAGGAAATTGATATTTGAACAACAAAGTAAAATGTTACATATTACATTTATTTAGACCGGATCTGGGAAATAGTTTTAATCTTTATAAATTCGACTTAAGAATGGGTTAGTTTTTAAACAAAAACTAAAAGTTTTGACCTCGTTAAAAAAAAAAATTTTAAAAACCATTGCACTCACCTGGCGATCGCCGAACTGCTGACTGTGCGATTTCTGCTCATCACCTCCTCGAACTCCACCTCCGTCAGTTGCGGACCCATCTGCTGCGGATCGGGGAAGGGACCCGGTGGCTTACCCTGCGGTGGCGGCCACGGACCACGTGGTCCATGCTGGGCAAACTGGGGTGGCGGTCCATGCTGTGGAGTCATGTTCATGCCCTGTTGCGGTGGCATATTCATGCCTGGCTGTGGACCTGGTGCTCCGTGGGGCGGGCCACCCATGCCCGGATGCTGGGCAGGACCACCAGGCTGGTTAAAGAATGCTGGATTCACGTGGGGTGCGGGTGCGCCGTGTGGTCCGCCCGGACCTGGTGCTGGGGGAAGGCCACGTGGCGGACCTTGCGGCGGGAAACCACCGTGCATGGGTGGACGACGCCAGTCGGGACCTGGCGGACCCCTGACGGGCATGCCCATTGGGCCTCCTTGGAACTGCAAGGCAGAAGAGACAGGATTAGTTACTGTTCCCAATGATCGGATCGAATCGGTTTCTAGGCTATGGTATGAGTTGGTGTTGCATGGGTTGATCTGTGGAATTACTGAAAATGTTCTGAATACATCGCTTAAGACTAAGTTAACTAAGGTTAACTTAAGTTGGGTTAGTCTTCCTTTATCTCGCCTTCTCTTCTTCTCTCTGGCTTCGTTAGAATTATATTATGGCATAGATACAAAGAGGACTCAGTGCTTTGGGGATTGTTACCATTGGTCGCTGCGGCGGTCCGTTCGGTGGACCTGGTCGTGGTCCGCCTGGCCGCTGACCTGGCCATTGGCCCTGCGCTGACGGATACCGGGGTGGCGGCTGTTGGTTCCCCATGAGCCCGCCTTGCGGATGCATCGGCGGCTATATTAATACGAATTACGTTTTATATTGAAGTAGTAGTTGTTGTTGTGGGGTAGAAGTGTGCGTAAGCGTTGTCAAAGACATGGAATAGAACATAAATCGTAATACATAAACATTTTGTATAACAATAGCGGGCCATTACACAATTACAAATACTCGGGGGGAAATACATTAACGCAATTAAATCAAAAGTATATATAATTTGAGTGGAGCCAGAAAGGCACTGCGTACCTTTCTGGCTCTTGATTTTAATTTATTACATGTGATTTTTTGTTGAAGGTCTATGACTAGAGTACAGAAAATAAAAAGAATACAAACTGCCTTAGGCCGAGGAGTGCTACAAAAATTGCTCTGAAATTACTTGTGAGTTAACAGAAGTAAAGAATAAGAATAGTACTTAAAGACATAAATAAAAATTCTAAGAAACTTAGTTTGTACGACAGCTTTAGTTTAGTTTATAAATTCTCAAATGAAATACTAACAAGAGATCGGATATTTCATATTGTTTATCTCTCACATCTAAAAACTAGGTTTGTACGTTTAATTTAAAAAAGAACATCGATCAACTGAAGTAGAGCATATTCGTTTATAAACTATACAGGAAAAGTCGTATATTTAGGGTTTCTAATTTTACCTAAGTAAGCAAATTTTGCATTCAGAACAATTTTGATGGAAATAGGAAATAATGTAGGAATGTAGAAACAAAACAAAATAGAACCGAGCGATATTTCTACTAACGATGAGACCTCTTGAGGCCATGCGGGGCTAGAACAATGGTTGTGTACCTGCATTCGTGGAGGTCCTGAGTTGGGTCCGCCCACCTGGGGCACCTGCGACATGTGCTGCGGTCGGTACTGGCCCGGCTGCATGATGGAGTTCATCCCGCGCGGTGGATGTCCTGGGGGTCCACCTCCTTGCGGGCCTCCTGGATGTCCGGTGGGCATTGGGCCGCCACCCATGCTGGGTGGTGCCGGACCCCTGGGCGGTCCATTCTGCTGCGGCGGCGGCACTGGACGCGTCTTTTGCAGGCTCTCGAATTGGGTGAGTGCCTGCTTGCTGGGGTACGTGACCACCGGCGCTTGGCCGTGCATCTCCTTCTTGGGCAGCTGGTCGAGCACGGCGCGCAGGCTAGATTCCGAGCCGAGGGAGATTACACTGAAGCCCTTCGACTGACCGTTGGCCCTGTTCTCGAAAAACTTTACTTCCTGTAGATCACTCACGCCAATGTCTCGCAGCGAATTGGCGATATCCTGGTCAGTGGTCCACCAGGTAAGATTGCCCACATACAGCTGGTAGCGGCGATTCATGGTCGGAGTGAGGCTACCACTGCTCTGATGGTACACCCCATTGGGACCTCCGGAATTCCGTTCCCCGGGTTCCCCGGAGCCTGGCCCTGCGGCTCCATCTGCGGAAGGCGTTCCACCGCCCCCGCCGCCTGAGGCGGCCGATTCGGTGGGACCGCCTATGTCATCGTATAGGTCTACTCCATCGCCTCCAAATTCGTCCTGTGCGAATAAAGCAAAGTAATTAACAAGTGGGTCAAACTGTTGTGTGAATGCCGTACAATTCGTTTTTACAATCGTCGCAAGTAAACGTATATTTTTTTAAATTCGTATAAGTCTTGTTTTTAAAAAAATTTCGATATTACTCCATTTTTACTTTAGAATTTTTAAAAAGTATTATTGGGATGCGTACAATTCTCTACATTTCCATGGCTAGAAGAATTTAAAAAAATTACGTTGCTATTTTTTTATGAACAAAATAAAGATGATCTTCAGGTTTGGTTATTAATTCGTTTCATGTTTATATTAATATATATCCCTGCACTCAGTTTCTAGAACCCTACTTTACAGGGTACCGAGTGGTCGAGCTCGCCCAAGACGCCGTTCTACCCCCTAACGCAATTCTTTCGGACATCGATCCACCCTACTGTATACATACACACGCGGCTTGCAGAGCGACTGCCTTTTTCCCATGGCTTACCTGAGCCTGCCCGGCAAAGTCCTTGTCGAGGTCCTCTGCGTACAGATCCAAGACCACGTCGGCCATGTTGAGCCGGCAAAGTTGCTCTTCCTAGGCGTAATTACTGATTTTTCGCCGCTTTTCCCAATTTTCGCATGCACACCAAGACACTCGCCAATCGTTCCGTCACTTTCCCACTTGCACTCGCGCCTCGTACAGTTTCTTTTTTTTGTGGGGGAGGGGGAAGCCGGAGCAGAAACCGGCGTGCTGCTGCGCGATTTAGCCGGGTAATCGCGCCCGCTGTACAATTAATTGATTAATTGCTTTGGCGCGTTGTAGTCCGTGGGGTGAATTCTGAAATTATTTACATTCTACTCGTGCACGAACTAGTTTATTCAATCTTGCGAAAAAATTGTCAGCGTAAAATGGCGGAGCGGTGCAGTGTGACTGTAGAGCTGAAATGTGAAATCACTATGCGGTATCTTTGTGCTCTCTTGCTCGCATACTAGAAAATACCACATCCTGTCTGGGGTATTCAGCAATTTGACAGTAAATGGGAATTGAACATTAAATCTATTCGATGAATGGAATTCAATTAGATGTGTTTGATACTTAATTCGCTTTAGAAAATATTCACTTAATATACATAATTTTATTATGCGAAATACTCGAACCCAAGAACCATTTGCAATTCGACTGTAGTCGTAGCGTGGACACAAACCATTGCAAATATATCGAATTCTATCGAATTTTGAAATGGACCGTTAGAACTTTCTTAAAATGTGTAATATGCTTATTAAATGCTTTACTTTGTAATTAAAAATTGACATACGAAAATACTTAACATTCATTACAACACCCATAATAGGTATACTTCAAATTAATTATCCTGGTCCCCTAGACCACCATCACACACACATTAATTTGCATAAATTGTTAATGCTGCCCAAAAACTATAGCCATGCATAGCTTAGATTTGCAGGTCCAAATGGACACTGACCGTGTCACTTGCACAACTAGACAGCGCACTTGGCCAGAGCTCCAAATTTAGAATTTAAATATAGCAATTAAGCTGATTTATGCGGCCCGTCTACAGGTTACAATAATTGCCGCTAACAACTCGGCTCTCCGAAATCTTCGAACTTGCTGGTGGCTGGGAACCGAGGAGATTGTGGCGCCGTCGACTTGGCCACTCGTATGCAAATGCGCGGCAAAAAATTGGGGGAAAAACCGAGGCAGCATTTTTGAGTCGGGCCTGTGAAAAAAAGGCACATATCCCGAAATCTAGTGCATGATTAGCCATGTTATTCGTGTATCTGATGTTTTTCCATTTTTCTTCTCGTATTTGGGCAGTAGTCCACCTGCTGGTATTTAGTTTTTAACTTTGGCTCTTTGACTCCCATGTGTTAGTTGCGTTAATGAATTGCCTTAAATGTCAATTACCACTGGCTTTTATCGTCCAATCTGAACGGACGGCAATTATATTTGCTGCTCTCGCCCCATGCGATTGTGTGTTTAATTAACAAGAGTATGGTTTTAACTGCTGGGTAATTACGATCTTTACAGCAATCAATCGATTTTTAAATGCTTCAGCGAATAAAGCCATTGCAGATTGGATTTTCGCGATTTGCATATGTGGAAATGTGTTTCCAATTCAAGGTGGGCGGTTCTTCAAGAGCAATCACGCAGATGGAAATCGACGGATGTTGGTGGCGAGGGTGCAGTCAATTGAAATTCTCGGCTAATCGCTGACATTTTTGGGGCAGTGCTGCGGCTCAAAGGTGCAACATCGAAGGGGAGGAGACTTACGCACGTAGTATTTATCATAAATTGAAAGAACTCGAATTATAAATATGTATTCGAACTTAATTTTTTAGTGGAGGGGTAGGTTTATACTTCACTCTTTTAAAATAACCATAAAAAATCAATTGCTATCGAAATATTGCTTATACGCCGTGTGGCCTTTGGCTGGCTCTCATAAAAGTGCTATAAGTGTTATTGAATGTTTCCGATCACTTAGATCTACATAATGGCCACCACTCATATCAATTGCCCCCCCATCGACCATTTCGGACGTGCGTAAGTCATGTCAAAAATTTATTGCGTGACCATTGGCTGGGATACTTTATCAAAAAGCGGCGCCGCAGCTAACAAAGTGCCAACTTGCAACTTCCAAGCTTCCAACTGCCCAGTAGCCAGTAGTCGTGCCGCACCACCGCCACCAGTTGGGCAATGGATACGCAAAGAGAACATGCATAAATCTCTCACACCACAGCCGGCCGTCAAGTGCACCTACACAGCAGCAGCCATTCGATGCGATGCGATTCGGTTCGGTCCTGGCCAAGTGTCGAGGTGCCAATTAAGGCTACACACTGCTGGGTATTTTGACCATATCATACTGCAAACTGCGAACTGTAAGCTGCAAACTGAACTGCATGGATAATTTTTTGGCTCCGTGGAGCGACCGAAATGGACCAGGCCGAGTGTCATTTGATTCTTGTGGCAGGCTGGCGCGTTTCATGCGCCTTTGACATGCAACCAGGGTCCAAATCCAAAGCTCCATGCCGAGTCGGCACAGTTTACACGAATCACCAGCGAACAAAAAAAAAAAAAGAAAAACCACCAGAAACCGACAAAAAGCGAACAAAAAGAAAAAAAAAAAAAAAATTACGAAATTTGTCGTCTGACAAAAAGCTTAGAAAACGATATAAATTAAATTTACGTTTTTGGTGCTCATTAAATGTTCACAACTTTGGGCCCAGCGAGGCATTTTCGGTTGCAAAATTAGAACATCGCTTTGGGAAATCGCCGCCAAAATGCAGTTAATTGTTTTTCGCTCTTGTTAAAGTTTCCTACTCGGTTTTCTCGCGATTGTCACAAATTGAATAATGTCTCAATTGCGCGGTGCCACAGTTTGGAGAACATTCAAACATTGTTTGCCAACTGTTTGCAATTGTTTGCCGCCAAACGAGGCGACTAATTACGTGGCCATATTGTATAATCGTGCCGTTTGATATATGTATGTATATCCTGGCACAGCAGCTGGCCGATCCAGCTCCAGATCCAGATTCAGCTCCAGAAAAAAAGTGAAAGGCAAACATGCAACGCCCACTTCTCGCCAAGTGGCCAAGTATAACTTGACCATTATATAATTGTTACCATTTGACTAATTTGCCTTTTGGCCAGATAAATGGCGAGCGAATAGCGAGGAAAGCGGCTCTAGAGAGGCGCAAAAAAGGGGCTCAAAAATCTGGCCAACTGCTGGCCATTTGGCATGTCACGGTGCTCCAGCCAGTGGCAATCGCACCACTGACCAACTTATCCAAAACCGGCTTCCAGCCGAGGCAGAGCCACTACGAATATGGGTCAGATACGTGAGTTAGTCCAGACACCCAACGCAATCTTAATTGCCAATCAATGGATTGGATGGAAGCGCATGTGATGGAAATTAAGAGGAAAATCGAATTTAAGTTCCGCAATGGGATTATACATATGTACCTGCATAATTAGGAACCCATTAAGAAAAAGCAGATCCAAATTCAAGTGAGGAACAACCGAGGTGAGATCCTGGTTTTTAATTCGTTTCTACAGCCTGGGATGCATTCTGCCCGAAAAATGGCGAGTTTTGTGGCAGCGGCTCAGCTTGTTGAACCACTTGATGTACCCCCTTTTTGTGTGGATCTGCAATGGTCTCTGAAAATCCCTGGGCGCAGCTGGCTTTACAGAATCTGAGAGGATATGTTTAGTACGAATTGTTGATGATATTCCCATCATACCTTTGCTATCCTTTTCCTCCGAGTCTTTGGATCTCTTGGATGACCAGACACTGGGCAAATTGATGATGACCAGTCGCGATACGCAAATCATTGCAAAAGGCTACGACAAAATGCAAAGCGTACTATTAAAATTTGATCAAGATTCTATGTTTCAGTCTGCCTGTGAGCGTGTATGGTAGACTGGTGTGAATGAAAATGCTACAGCCAACTGATTTAGCCAAGTTTTTCCGCTTCGCTTTCGTTGAACGCGTGTGAGTTTTGCAATCGCCAGTGGCAAGAAGCTGACCAGATCGAGATCTCGGTCCACCGTCTCCAGCTGCTCCTCCATTTGGAGTCGGTGCAAATGAAATGGAAAACGAAGCCAAAGCGGGTTTTCCAGCTTGAAATGGGGCAGAAGCCGGCACAGTGGTTGCCTTACATAAGCGACCATAGAAAAGCACACATGTGCACTGGGCGAAATTGTAGATCAACATTAGTTGGGATATACATTTAAAGATATACAATTTATCTTAAAGTCCCTCGAAAACATTTTTAGGAAATCAGCATTGCACAGATTCCAATACCTTTAGGTTTATGCATCTTACTGAACATTTTTTCCGCGTGTAACAGCACAGTGGCATGTGCAACTTATCTGGCCGCAGAAATCTTTCCTGGCTGAGTGGGCTAGGATACCCCAGCAGTATTGGCTGCCGCAGGTAAGAAAAAAGCGAGAAAAATAGAAAAGCGTTGGCAACATGACTCCCTGGCATGTGGCTTAGTTTCGCTTTAATTGCCGCCAGATTTCACGGCATTTGCATTGCGCCATTCGGCGGGCGTCATAATGCAGTGACACATTTGTTGCGTGCCACCGCTAAAAGCCACTAAAGGGCAAACGAGCTGCGTCTTAATTACGTTAATGGCAGCCAAAAAAGAGCTATACTATATACACACTCGTATATGCCATGTGCGATTCTCGTTGCCTCAGCATTTGTGTAATGTGGGTAATTAAGCGACGCTTTCTGCGCAAACACACAAACACAGGTGCACCCAACTAGTTTTCCCACGATGGCCAGTTAGGTCCCAGTCTCAGTCCCAATCCCCCCAAGAAACCAGCGACTGACTACTGTGCGCAAGTACCAAAGGCCAATGATATATGCATTTTTCAAGCATCGCATCGCATCGCCAACAAAGGCTGCCTCTTGCTTATAAATTAGAAGCAACCGAAATAATAGCCATATTTTGGTTGCTTTTCGCCAGTTTTGGTTTTTGCTTTTCCAACATATATTTCTTTTTTTTTGGCCAGACCCTCAGAAAAAGGTCAAAGCTCCAACGATCGCAGCTGCGCCTGTCGGTGGCCCGTGGAGGTGGTTTATCTTGGCCATCGGCGGCAGTTCCATGTTCGACTTTTTTGGGCACTTGCACAGGGGGAAATATGTAATCAGTTAGTATATACAGATTTTTAATAACTCATAAAATAATATGGAATTCAATGAACGAAAATATTGCCTTTAATGATGGCAATATTTGTAATAATGAAGTGTAAGATTATGCAGTTCTTAATGTATTTATAAATCCTATATTATATGGCAGAGATTTCAAAAATTGTATTTACCTAATAGCCCCCTATTTCTCGCAGTGGCGAACTGAACGCACTTAAAGTGATTTTCAGCCAAACAAATTGCGCCGCGATATGCGATGGTCAATCATGGATCGTGGCATTTAAGAGACTATATATATGTTTTTATTTTTAATGTCTTTCAACTTGGACCCCTTCTTCGCAAGCCCCTGCGAATCGATGACGTCAGGCGTCGGGAAGGTAGCATTGTGTAAACCCTGCGGAGTGGTGCAATTTGTGGGCACGCGCAACGTCATCGGTTGACCACATCCCTGCCAGAGTTGAAGTTCCACTCGGCCGCTTTCCACTGAAGCGCATAATCTCGCGGAAATCAATTTCCCCCCGAAAAAATCAAAATCGATGGCTATATAAATAGACGGTAAGTGCGACATTTCACGCTTAGTATGCGAGAATCGGGCGATCGAAGGGTTTCAATCATAAGTTATAGATAAGTCGCCGGCGGTTGATAAAAAGAGAGATATGAAGAAGCGACGCATAACCAGCACAGCTGGAGATGCCAACGGATTTGGCGTTGGACCAAAAGCACGGACTTCAACTCGCTGGCGCTTCCGCATTGCGTTGCGAAGAGAGGCACGCGTCGGCCAGGCGGTGCGGCAACTCAAAGATTTGTTGCCACTGGTGGCGCTAATTGCTGGATGCGGAATGATCGGGGCATGCGCAGCGGTTGGCTACTCATATGCGCGATTCGAGGGTCCGGTGGTGGGGCCGGAGCATCTGGTCACCGTCCACGACGGACGCACCGTGGACTATGTGGCCCGTCCCGAGTACAGCTTCGCCTATGGAGTCGAGGATGGCAAGACGCGCGTGCTGCAGAATCGCAAGGAGACGCGCAACGGGGACGAGGTGAGAGGAGTGTACAGGTGAGTTTTGATGGGGCGTTGGGGATGGAGATGGGGACAACTTGTCAGCGAATTCATTAGCGTCACACTGAGCGGGCTGAAATGGATATGGCATCGTGGACACTCTGAAACCACTTAATATCAGAAGCAGCAGGCGCTGAAAAGTAAACACAGTTGCTTGGCATTGCATTTGAACAAGTTGATTTCAAAGATTACTGCACATTTGTATACACTGTATATTTGATAAGATTTTTGAAAAACGAGTTGTATATAATCAATCATGAAATCATGTGCTCAAACAAATGCCAGAAGGCTCTTAACATAAATAGTATCTTATTTGCATCTAAAATTCACAAGATAATTTTACAAATTGTTGCACAGTTCAAAACATTTTCAAGTTAATAAAAAGATTTGCAAACATATTGCGTATCTGTTTAATATGAATTTAAAACATTTTTCATTAATATTAATACGTACAACATTTAACTCATTAAACACCAATTATACACTGAATTCATTTTAATTTATTAATTATTATAAGTAATCTTAATTTTACTTCTCTTTCGACGACCTCCACGCAGCGTAGTCGATCCGGATGGCACCTTGCGTGTGGTTAAATACACGGCTGACGATGCCAACGGCTTCCAAGCCGAGGTCATTACCAACGGTGTGAAGACTCTGCACGGCCACGGATCGGACGGGGATGCGGGTGGCGGGTCCGTGGACAGCCAGGTGAGGCACCACAGCGCCGAGGATGATGAGGAGGAGGATGAGCGGGAGCGGGAGCGGGCACCGCACCAGGGAAATGGCCAGTACCAAGTGCACGAGGATTACGATGAGGGAAAGGACGAGCAGGCGGAGGAGGACGAGGAGGGTGGGGGTCACCAGGAGTACGAGGGCAGCAGCGAGGAAGGATATGACGAGGCAGATGCTCACAGTCAGCAGGAGGAGTCCAGTGGCGAGGACTACTAGACTCGAAGAAAAACCTATTAATTATATTTCATTTATTGTGATAAATTACAAATAAAATATATAATCATATAAGCAGTTTTCACTGCTCAAACTAAATTTCTTTAAGCATTGTTTTATCTGTGATCCTTCAAGGATTTAATACTGTTGTGCTGCTAGGAACACTTACTGATGCTAATATGTATATTCCCGGTACTCGTGTTGTTGAAAGAGTAAAAAATCCAAAAAAAATCTCTAATTGAAATATCTGGCGAGCTTTTGTAATCGGTTCAACGGGGTTAAGGGGGGCAAAGAGGCGATCTTTATGCAACCACAACATCAACGTCGAGTTGGGACATGTACCCATATGTATATCGGCCAGGTTGGTGAAGCGTGTGCGTTCGACTTAGACGCACTCCATTGGAGCCCGGACTGCGGTTTTGATTCAATTTCGAGCTCGTTTTCTTTTTGATTTTCATTTTCATTTTCGCATGGACTCAATCAAGCGGACCGATGGACAGTCAAGTTTTGTTGCAAGCTCGGAAAATCTATTTTCCTCCAGTATGCGTGATCCACTTTGGTCTCTGCCTGATGCTGATGCCGATGGCTGTTGGCTGGTGGTTCCATTTCGTCACTCTCTTAATTTCAAACGCGCAAATGCGCAAAATCGCATTAAATGTGCGAAATGCAGAGAGCAGACTGGAAAAAGTGGATCAAGCGACGTCTGGATGGTTGGCTGGTTGGCTGGTTGTGCCAGCAGCCATAGCCATGCGATGCGGTAATAATGCTGAAATGCCAGGCAGCCTGACCAACTTGGCGTCGGTAATCTCACAATTGAGCCGGCGACAAAATTGGGCTGACGGCTTTAACCGGACCAAGCTAATTGACAGCCAACTTTTGGTCCACTAATAACCCCCCGTTTTAACTGCTCCTGCTCCTGCTCCCCCTGCGGCATAGAATGAAAGAGCGAAAACCTGTAGACATGGTTAGCATGCGTCGGCCTCAGACGTGCAAGAATCCTTCCATTTGGAAATGTTTTAATTAGCCACGGAGTCATACGGTGCTAGTGGTGTCATTGGATATCAACCGAAGGGGTATCGGAAGTGCTGGGTTTGCGTAATATCCACCGGATGTAATCTTTGTGGAAGTGTCCACCGGATATGGCGCGTTACGCATACGCAGCGTTGTGCAACGTTCACATTCACTGCACTCACTTTCTAAACGCAACAACCCCGAGAGCTATTGTCCAGTTTAAAGTAATGCATAGACGAAAGACCTTCAAGACTCAATCACGAAAGAAACGAAATATCGCTTTGCCTACTGCATAAATCAAGCCACAAATCTATAACTGTCAAGTCATTTAAAGGGTACAATTTAGAAAAAAAGGTGCATACAACAAGTGGGTCGACTTGGCGATGATTAGTATAGGATTATTTCAAATTGTTATTATAGAAGAGAAATAAAAAGGTGAAGTAAAAATACATTGCTTCCAAGCAGTAAACTTAAACTTAATTTTCCAGCCGATTTTTATGAGATTTTTCTGTTAACTTTAAATACCTCACAAAGCCGAAAATAGCCACTTTAGATTTCGAAATCCGATGCAAAGTGCGTTTAAATGTTCAATGGATCCATTAGCCTCCACGGCCACGCCCTAACTGCTAGCCGCCCACGTCAAAGCATTGTCCAAACATAGGCAAACAAACGGCGAACATAAATCAAGATTAAATGTTTGTTTTACTTAATGACACATGGAGCCACAAGTGTAATAAATCTCGAGTTCGGCTTGCGCAGATATTCAATGCGATGGAAGCAGGGGGAATTAGACTGAGGTAAGCAAGGGGGTGGATATGCGTGGACAAGTGCAATTAACGCATGCAAAACAATTCGATCGATCGATCAAGAAATGTTGTCTCTTGGCGGTACCATTGCGCAACTAACTATATCTATCGATCCAGACAAAGACAAAGCATGTCGTAGTCATTGCGATTTTCCAACTGTCTTGTCCAGTGACCAACTAACCAAGTAACCAAGTAACCATCTAACATCCAACCGAACCCCTGCGACTCCTTGGGTCTGTCAAAGTGCGATCGTGACGTGGCCAACTTGTTTGGCCCGAACTCTTTTTTTTTTTGTTTGTGGTCCACCGGTTGGCAATTGTTTCGAGCGATTTTCGGCCAGCCGTGTAAATGTGTCGCCTTTAAAGCCGTTTTATGTAAGTCGATTCTGTGTCTTTGTCCCATGGCTTGCCATGCTAATGGCCAGGCCCATTCCAAAGTGATCTCTTATAGTGCGATCTGAGTATCTGTTGGTTTGTCTCCACACGTTTGTGTCTTTTTTCTTTCTGGCAAACTCTTTTTGCACCCAGCAAACGAACATCGGGCCTTTTTTCCCATCGTTTGCTCAGACTTTAGGCGGTCTCCGCTTGGCCCTCTCCCCCCACAATCCATCGGCTGTTTGTCTCTATTTAATGGCCACTTGTGTGTGTTTTATAAGATACAATCATAATTTTCTGATATGTCATGCCAGAGCGGTTGCCTGTTTGTTGTGGGTGTTGCCTAAAAAAGTGTCAAAAAAAGTGTTGTTTGGGAGTTTAGCAAGCGTTGAATGAGGAGTTGGAGTTGAAGCTATAATATTTAGTTGGTTTAGTGTTAAATATTATGTTAATGGCCAAGATTGGCGAAGGATCCCTTTAAATAAGAAAATGCATTATATTAGCCACTGCTAACCATCATCATATTTACTTAATTATCTTTTCTGGTATCTGGGTCACAAATTCCACTTAAAAAAAAGACAACTTAGATCATAAATAAATTGTATCCAAGCCCATTTTAATATAATGCTTATATACATTCCCCTACAGTCTCTAAGCTAAAACTGCCACATAAAACTTATCATTTCTCGCAATCTTGGCGACAAACATTTGTCTCATGCCTCCGAAAATTATTGATTGAGCCGCGTTTGATTTGCTTAGCCATGTCAAACTATTTGCCAACACCGAAATTCCGCGCACAGTTCTCCAGATCGTGAAAATAACAAACTGAAATCGGTCGCAAAAATGTCAGGCAACAAATTGCGTGGCCCGAAAACTACGCAAGTTGGCTTGCTATAGGTTTTGGTCTTGTTGGTGTTGGTGTTGTCGTGGTAATTATAACGACGCCCCGTTTGATTGCCACAGATATGGTAATAATATTTTTCGGCCAAGTTGTGCGGACCCGAAACGATCGTAATTATGTCGGCAAATCAATAAATAAAAAGCTTAGATCATTAGAGCCAATGCAAAAGTGTCGCTTTCAATTGCAGCGCCGTCATCAGCGAGAGGCAGACAAACAGTCAGCGAAACTAAGAAACTAAGTCACCGAACGCCTTCTCAGGCCGAAAAACAAATGCCGCACCTAGCTACAGATTTTTGAAGGGGGGAACTCGGGGATCATTGTTGTGGCACATGCGTGGTATGGTACTGCAGCACTGCTCCGCTGCCAACTGGCATCCAGCTCCCCCGGCACCACCAGCACCACTAGCACCACCAATACCACCAACACCACCCACCGGTGGCACAGCTGCAACGCCATCGTTCGTTCGTTCCAGTCGTCGTCGATCGGGCTGCAGTCGTCGGCGAGCGACGCGTATATAAATACTTTTGGTCATCGTTGCAGACATCAGTTCAGCTAACGATTTCGTGCTCTTAACGGTCCTCACTCACTCGAGCTCACTCCTTACAGCCTCCTCTGCAGGATTCAGCGTCCAGTCGTCCTTCGTCCTTGTTTTTAGCTACGTGTTCGCGCCGTGTGTCCGTTTGCCGTTCGTGCTCGATAATTAAAATGAAGGTGTGTGCTCCAACCCCCTGCCCCCCAATCAACTAAAAACCCCCACCCCAGTGATTCCACCGATCCTGATGCTCACTTCTCCATACCCTCTAGTACTTCGTTGCCATCGCTCTGCTGTTCGCCGCCGCTCAGGCCGTTCCCATCGAGCTGGGTCACTACGCCCCTGCGCTGGTGCATCATGCGCCAGTCCTGTCGCACGCCGTCCATGCCGTCCACGCCGAGCCGGTGGCCTATCCCAAGTACTCCTTCAACTACGGCATTAAGGATCCCCACACCGGCGACATCAAGTCGCAGGCCGAGGAGCGCGACGGTGATGTGGTGAAGGGTGAGTTTTCAATGGGCTAATAACCACAAATGATAGGTATAATCTATCCTGAAAGTCTAAATATCCTGAACTTCTCTATAAATCGAAAGACTTAGGCAACGAACTGAAATATATTGACATTGGCACTCAGCGGATTTGCAGAAGGGAACTTTAAACATTATTTTTCTGCTAACAAACGAAAGACTTAGGCAACGAACTTAAATTAAAACCCCCATATGAAGAGAACGTAATCTTTAACATTTAAGGTCAAAATTCTATAAAAAAATAAGAAGTTGAAGAGACTTGACATGCTCAGTTGAAACATAATTAAGACATTTAAATGCGAAAACAAATAATGTTTTATTGAGATAGCTCACCAGTTGTAGCTATGACCTAGACTTTACTGTGCTGACCCATTTCACTTCATCCATTTTCAGGCCAGTACTCCCTGGTTGAGCCCGATGGTTCGGTGCGCACCGTTGACTACACCGCCGACGACCACAATGGCTTCAATGCCGTCGTCCACAAGACCGCCCCCACCAAGATCATCGCCCATGCACCCGTGCTGCATGCCGCCCCCGTGCTGGCCCACGCCCCCCTCCTGCATCACTACTAAGTAGCGGGAGCCTGACTTAGTCACCAAGGTGCTCTCCCTCTCGCTCTCATCCATTCACACCAGAATCTTCATAGGAACAACAACAAACAGAAAAACAAACAAAAAACCACAAAAAAAAAAAACAAACAAACAAACAACGAAAATGAAAATCTTTTGTAAGTAAGCGTAGCGTAGAGTTTAGTAGACACGGACCGCCTTAGGGGGCGTGTCCCGGCACCCGGCTGATCCTGGCATGGCACAAGGACGAAGGATATAAACCGAACCGAAAACAAACAGAAATTCATAACGACTTGGCATTCGGAATGACTTGAACGCGGATGATGAACGCGCTAAGGATAACAACCGGTATTGGAGTGACAAGTTTTTCACACGATATATGTTATTTGTTTGTATTTGTACGTACGTACGATTAACCAGAACCGATTTCGCTGGAAATCTTTTGCACACAATGCCCCAAGAAAATTGTACTCCAAGGATATGGCAAAGGCTTCTCTTAGGACTTCTCCTCACTCTGTACATAGAACTTTATTTATACGCTTAGTTCTTTCAGTTTCCCAAGCTAAACTTTTGTAATATATTTATGACTATCTCTCTTCTGTGCTATGCATTTTCCTATTCTACAACATCTTCTTTAGAAGCCTTTGCGATGACTGTCAAACTGTGGCCAGCTTCCTTAAACTGCCACGCCCCATTGAGAGCCACGGTGGGCGTGCTAAATTGTGTGCCATTGCGGGATTGCTGACAATTTGACAGGATCTCTTGCAGAACAGGTCCTTGGAGAGCAAAAGATTGCCGGTAATGGGCCGGTCATTGTGCATTAGTAGCTAGTACTCTAGAAATCCCCGCTGTTATCCTTGTGACCTCATTCCGCCTCTTTCTTCCACTCTCACCCGTCTCACTCACTCAACGACTCACTATCTCTTTCTCTCTCTCTTTATATCTCTCACTCACTCACTCTCAGTCTGACTCCTTTGTATCTAGTTTCATTTTTGCATTTAGTATTTTTCACATTTATTGTGTATTTATAAAGAATTATGCAGCTTAATTATAAACAAACAAAGAAAAACATACGAAAAAAGCAACAAAAAAACAAACATTGTACTCAATTAGGAGGATAAACAAAAGAAGAAAAACAAACTCTCACATGTCTCTCACGTCTCAAAAGTTCATTTGAGTCTTACAATTATGTACTATATATTCCCCATAAACATTTGTATGCAAAAACAGCAACAACAACAGCAGCAAACAGCAAACGAAATGCGAAAACGTTATTATGGAAATAGAAAGAAAAAAACTACAAAAAAAATAAATAAAAAATCATATTTAAAAAATAATGATTATCTCGTTCTTTTTGGTTGGTTTTTGAAGCCACAGCGAAGGTCGTGAGGATTAGCATGCTGGAAAAATAATAATTATAATAATTAGCAGAGCAAAAATAGGAAAATAACTTAGCATTCCGGTGAAGTATTCCAAATGGGGATTCGCACCCACTCTATGTGGGCCTCTCCATTTCGCTTTGGGTTCTCGGTTCTTCAGTCTGTCTTCGCCATCGAAAGTACACGCAACTCGCCGGTCAAAAATAATAAATTAATAATAATAGCACCGAAATAAATGTGATAGATCGATCTAGAGGCGAACAGCATTAAAATTCAGCATGGGACATTCGTCAAATTTGTTTTGGTTCTTTGTAAGTGATTTGAAATTGTTACTTCAGTGCTCAGGAATTTTGAGTGGTGTATAAAATAGCTATACTCAAATTGTTAAAGGTTCTGGAAGTGAAAGTCAATAAAAATGTGATTTTTCAGATTCCTCCAAAATGTGTACCTCAAAGTTCTTAGAAATTTTAAAGCTTACTTGGAATTAAAATAAAAAGAATTTTTATGCATTATTTCGTAAAATCAAAATGTATTTCTTATATAAAAGGGTAGAACAGTTTTTAATCTTCGGATGGCAATAAATACCGATACATTTAAAATCAAAGTGCAAAAATTAAAAGCGACAAAGAAACAAAATCAAATTTATTAATGATTTTCGTTTTGCAAACAAGATTTACGCCTTAATATATGCTGAGCATTTTATTGCATTTGTAGGT
The DNA here is from genome assembly GCF_016746395.2 of Drosophila simulans. Classification (NCBI taxonomy): domain Eukaryota; kingdom Metazoa; phylum Arthropoda; class Insecta; order Diptera; family Drosophilidae; genus Drosophila; species Drosophila simulans. Next base: position 8,185,735 of record NC_052522.2, read on the forward strand.
TTTCGTGTTAATCACAAAAGTATACGCCGCGTTGTCCAATCCATTGCCATCGAAAGTCGAAGTATACAATCAGCCTGAAGATACACCTGGAAAAGAAAGAGCCAAAGTGAGGAACTATTTCGTCCGCGAGCCCTACGGTAGGCAACATTATACTTATTTATTATTAATTATACATTATTTCTTATACTACATTTTATTTATAGGGCCCAACACATATTCCTTTGATCCGCAGACGCAGAACTCTCAGTTCCGAGAAGAAAAACGATTTGTGAATGGCAGCATTCAAGGTAGCTACGGGTATGCAAGGCCAGATGGACGCATTGAAGTCACCAAATATATGGCGGATGAGGATGGAGGTTACTCGGCCCAGATTCAGATTTTTAAGGCAGGCGATGAGAAAGTCAAATCAGTTTGGCCCACCGAAAGACCTGATATACTGGTGGAGAGAAGCAAATCGGATGCGCCTACAAATGTCACCTGGGATCCAAAGAGCCATCTCAACGTGACCGTCTCCCACGTGGCGGATCATGTTGCCCAGCAGCTGAAGGAGCAACATGGAATCGACCTAAACCACATCGATGTGAGCAAGGATGTGCTTAAGCCAGCGGTGCTCGATGTCATCCAGGGCAAGGACCCAACTAAGGGTCGCCCTGTTCAGAATCTAATTCCCCAGCAGTTTCCCATAGTTCCCTTCCAACTGCCGGCGGCTCAAGAAACCACCAAGGCCACCACAGCGGAGCCCGAGAAAACTGAAAGTTCAAAATACCACAGGGCCCAAACCAACAATGCCGAAAAGGCTCCACAAGTCGAGGAGCCGGAGGCCAGATTACCGCCGCCCGGGCCACTGGTCAATAGCAGTCCAAGCGATGCAGATTGGCAACGGCGAACCATTGAGGCAAATCGCCGTGAATTCCTGGCCAATTTACCAAACCTAAGTGAGGCCAGGCCAGAGTAAATGTTTGAAAATGTTTCACCAGGCCAAACTAAATGCTTAATAGTTTTTTTTACAAGAAATGCTAAAGAGGGGTTGGTAACCAAAGTACACAGAAAAATATAAGTTAAATATATAACTTAAAAAAAAAGAAGAAATATATATATATATAAAGTTCTATCGAATATTATTATGATTAGTTTATAGTACATGATTAATGGTACGTATAATATTTATACGTTTCAATTAACTTATATTTTGTGCTATAAAATCACTAAGCTATTTTTTCTCCGTGCACATGAGCAATATTAGTTAAGACAAGAGCATTTCCTGAGCTAGTTATTAGGTAAGCTTCTTTCACTTTTCATTCACCGCCTCTTTTGCCGATACCTTGGCCATAAAAAAGTGATCACAATTTGGCCATAATGGCAAAATGGGAGCCACAAAAGAATTCCATACACTGAACAGCATAATTGTGGCGGCTACAAGAGGTGCCGAGTGGTGCCAATGTATGTGGCAAAGTTTTTTGGAAAATATTTTCCGGGTGCCAAAGTAGAGCAGCCAGATTGGCGGCGTCTTGATCCCAATCGAAAGCGCTTGCCGCCTTTGAAGTTTCATTTTTATTGCCTCTGTGGGTTAATTTGTGTCGCCCACAACGGGTCGGATTGGGTTTGGTCCGCTCGCCAGGTGGATGGGTATTCCAGCCATTCAGGAAGACATCGGTTCGGATCACGTTGCAGTCAAGTGTAAATGTTTTGCCATTTAATTGCTCCAAATTTCCAAATGCGTTTCCATGCGCGCAAATGCCGAGCGGAGCTCGAAACTCGAAAAAAACGGAAGGAAATGCGAATTGCATTTTGATTTCTGTTATCGTTTTCGCTTTCCACGTCACTTCGCTATCTCTTCCATCCAATGCATATTTATGCTGATTTATTATTCCATTATTGCGGCAGCTTTAATTTGTGGCACGCACACTCTTCGCCGATTGCGAAATTTCGTTGCCAAAAGCACTCAAAAGCACTTTACACGGTATTTGTTAGTTTTAAGCAATTTACATTTGCACAGTCTGGATTTTTATTCACTGTGTGCATTTATTGCCCACGAATTTGTATCTGGCACATTCACTTTTATGCTTGACTGAAATGGCTAAGAAATAAAATCACATTCGAATGGGGAAAGGCCACAGATAGTTTGAAATGTGTATGGAAATTGTGTTCTTAGAAATTATACAAATTACTATACCACAAGTCATTGCTCGGTATTTTCATATTAATTAATTATACCAACTGAGGAAACTTTTCTGCTAATTAAATGGCCGCCACTTTCAGCCCATTCCATTCCAATGCATTGGGTTCGGTTTCTTTCTTTTCGGCATACATATTCGGTCATTAACTAATTGCTGAGGCAATCGACTTGCACCACCATCGCTGCCACCCCATTGAGTGGCTCTGTGAAAGTGTTTATGATTTTCTCCCTCAATTTTTTTGGCTAGGGCGTGACGTATACGTAATGCAATGCGCTGGCATTACGTAGCCGCACAGTGGGCCCCGCGCACAAGTGGCACTTCGGCTGCGCACTTCAACTTAACATTGAGATCGCGGGCGTTGTCCCTGCAGCGGCCAGCTCATAAATAAACTAATAAAACGCAATATATTTGAGCGCGGAATGGAAATATGTATGTGCGGGCTGACAACTTGATTAGGGGATCTGAAGCCGGTTTCTTTGGTCCTGCCGTTTGGCCGTTCGAGCCCGAGGCGGTTGCATAAATTTAGCCATTTTATAATCTCGATATGGCACTCGAAACTGGAAAATTTCATAATATCCGGTTCGGGCGAGCTTGAAAAGTTGTTAATTTGTTGCATCTCCGCGCCGCTCGGCAGCAGGAAAAACAAAGCAGCGCCAAAAATGACAGCAATTAGCCGGCTACGGAATAAGGTAAAAGTATTTAACCTACTTTGCCGTTGCACTGCCCCCCACTTTTCCCTGGGAAATTCAGCGCTTTTCGCTGTAGGAAGTGGAGTGAGAGAAAGAGAGAGAGGGAGGGAGGGAGTGAGGGAGAAGGAGACACATTCAATTGGCGCCTAATTAATGAGACGCTCTTGCCAGTGACAGAAACCGAAAGTCCAAGGAAGTCTTCATGGGAAAACCACGCCACCAGATTTCCTCAACACACTCGATGTGTGAAAATGGCAGCGGCACTTGGCGGCGAATTTAAAATATTTAACAATTAAAGCGGTCTTGTGAATGCAAAGCGTAAATATTTTGATTAGTCAATGATACAATTAGAGCTGCAAGAAAATCAATTGGAAAATTGCTCGGCCGAGCTCGCCGACTTTTCCGCGTCTTGCTCCACACACGAGAGCTATCTGCGGTGGAAAAGTCTTGAAAAATGAAAATGAAAATGCAAACGAAAATGAGTGTCGCTCGACTGTCCCAGCTGCCATGTGATATGATTATGTGATTTGGCAATTTGCATTTAATTAATTTCTTCAGCTATTTATTATGTCAACGGCAGCAGCCGAGGCTTAATACCAAGCGCCAGAAGTCGAGGAGCTCGGAGCAGCCGAGCAGCAGATGGGGCGGGTGCAATTGCTGTTACCGCACCGAATTCAAGTGAATATTATTTGTTACCGTTGAAAGGCTTTTCAGATTATGCCTCCACTCGCCAGTTATATCACGGAATGCATAATCGAAGCTGACGGCGACGTCGACTGGATGCGATTGAATAATGAAGAATGCCAAATCGAAGCTGATATGGATTAAGTTAGGGATTCTAGGGGATAAAAAGGCATACTAACGACTAATATTTACAATATTATACTTTATTTCTTTTAATTATTAACAAAATCATTTATTACCTAATAAAATCTAGACATGATGTCAACGGAACAGGTGTAGATGGCTTCACTGCTTCCACTTTACGTTTATTACTCATACGCACCGTGTGCTGGCTGAAAACTAACGAACAGTGAAAAGCAGCGACGACTTGCTTTTCCATTTGCTTTTGCACTTTAAAGTTCAATGTGCGCTGGCAATTAGCCATATATTTCTCTGCCATTTTCCTTTTGACCACGCACATTTCTCCGCGAGATCGAGCCAACTAGTTGCCCAGTAAATTCGTGTTTCATGCGCATTGCCTGCGAGCAAACGAATATAAATTGCTGGTAATTGAATGCGTTGGGCTGCCACTGGGCTCCACTGGGCTCCTCGAATGTGATTTTCAATTACAGCAGCTGCCGTTGCTGGTTGCGTAAGCACGGGCCGCATAAAAGGATAACCATTAAAAGCCAAAATCCGATTCCAAAGCCAATTCCCACAGCAATTTTGGAAAGATGCACGCGTCGCTGGCTTGTTGAGTTGCAAGGCTTTAAGCCGGGACTCTAATAAATATGAAACAATGAGACAAAAGTCAAAGTTGGCTGCTGATTGCCAGCCATTGTTGTTGTTATATGTTTGCAAGCGATCGCTTAAGGTACGCTGAGCAAAACTAGTAATATCGATATCATTTGACTTAGGAAAGGAAAAATAAAGAGCATAATAATTAAATAAAATTTAATAAATACCTAATATAACATAAATAAACCTTATAACTGTGGATCCAAACCAACTAAAGCACTAGTATGCACTTCTATTCATTAAGATTAAGTTAATTAATACATTAATAAACAGAGCAATGTTGCTTGGTATTTTTTGCAGTGTGACAAACTTTTTGTCCGATTGCTTTGTTTTATTTTGTTTGGCCGATGTCGCAAATGTACACCAGAAATAGCTAGAGCTGCCGCTTTTGCTGTGGCGGCAGGAGCACTTCAACTGCTTTTGGCCAAGTTAATGCATGTACTAAATGTCTAACGGTAAATATGAGTTACTAGGTAATTGCTTGGCCTGCTTACCTGCAGCTGTTACATGCGCGCATGCGCATAACCAACAAAAGCAGCAACAACGCGTCTTGACTTTTCACTTTTGTGAGTGGGAATTGATTGAGTGGCCAAGTGCTCTGGGTAAAAGTAAGCCATTCCAGGCCAAAAAGAAAAATTACACAGCAAAGTGAATCTAAACTATAGCTAACCAAAAAATTAACACCTGCTGGTCAACAAAATGAAAATTTCGTGTGCAATTACAACGACAGCGAGGAAAAATAACAAATTTTGAGCCGATAAGTGGCAGCGAAATCAGGCGAAAAATGTTGCATATCACAAGACACAAATGGGTGAAATGGTCAACAAATTTGAAACCCATATCGTATACCCTTCAACTTATTATAAGCTTTAAATTATGCAAAATAAAGATTAATAGTCTCCTGTGAGATGTTTTGAATGTTTAGAAATTTAGATAATCTAATATTTCTATTGGCTTAAATGTACCATCTTTTCGCCATATTCGATATACTCTCTTTGGAAAGTTCACCAAATTGTAGCTCCAAATTGTATCAGCAATGCGTTCAATTTGCGACGCTTCGTCGAATTGCCAAATGCTGCGGCAGATACAGTGCGGTACGTGACTGTATGTGCATGGGGAATGCCGCAAAGGCGACTGCAGTCGTTTTGTCGAGTGTGGCATGTTGACTTGCGTTATTTTTTCCACCTGCCGCAACGCCAACGCTCTCCAGCTAAACATATAAACATATAGCAGCAGACGTAGACCCCAAATCGTGGCCATAATTAAGCATTTATTTTATTTGCCATATTTCTTGCGCTGCATCGGGATTTACTGCGGATTGGATTGGTAATCATCATGGAAAAAATGTTTGTTTTTATCCCCCGAGCTTTTCGGTTTGTCATGTCTCGCAATGTTGTCAAACGTTGTCGACCATAATATAGCAATTAAAATTGTGCTCGTACTTAAGAGTACATCAACCCGATGTCACTCGTTTCGTTTTGACCAGATTGAATCCATGGATCCATGGATCCATGGCTGATCTGCCAAAAAAGAGCTTGTGAATCGGGGCTATGCAAAGTGGTTGGCTGAAAAACTGCACGAAATTCACATACAAATCCAAGTAATTTCTTGAGTTATTGGCAAACAACTTGCCGATGAACTAGATTACACAGATGGATGAAATGAGTTGAACGAGTGCATGATGGGCAGGAATTTGAGGGTATGGAGTTAAATAGGAGAAAACCTGTTGAGTATTTTCCTTAAAGTTGTGGGAAAATAATGGAGATTTTATTGACACAAATTAATGGTTTTTATAACGAAAAGTGGGCATGAATTTTTCGTTTTGTTACTGAATATATTTAAGTGCATTGCAGTGCAGCTGAGAAACAAAACACCTGAATGCATTTGACAAAACGATTGTCTCAACCTTCGAGGTGAGAACCTTAGAGTCACTAAATTCCTCGCTTCGCTGCCTAATTAGCGCCAACCAATTGCAAATTGACGAAAGACCCAAAAAATAGCTAGCATGGGTTAATTTTCCTTTAACGCAATTGTGGCACTTTACTTTGAATTGAAGTACGTGGCAGACAAAGTATGTGGGCACCACACACACACACAAAAGAGCTGTAAACAAAACTTCTGTTTTATGTGAAACAATTAAATATTACAAAATTGGCTTTTATTGGTACAGCCTGCGGACCCAATTCAAATCTAAAGCTATTTACCAGTTACGAATTTACGAAAATCAGCGCATTAAAAGTGAACGATTAACCGGAGGCTAGCCGCAATAGAAGGTTGCCCCAAAAATGTTGCCCAGCAGCAGCCACGAAAATCATCAAGCCGAAATTTGGGTCAAACTGCGTTTAATGAGCCCACTTGCACGGCAACAATGCAGACCTGCAATGCAAATAGGCTGCCAAGCCGAGTTGGCCAAATCGAAAATACCAAAATATTAACAAACTTGGGCTCGGTGGGCTGGAGGGGGGTTTTGTTGCAATGTTGCAACTGCCGATCAGCCACATCGATGACGACTTATCAACGCCATCGCATGCGTCACTAATGGCACACAAAGAGTCCTGGACGACAAGCACTCATCGAAAATGTTGCATGTGTTAGCTAGAAATATAATAAACTATAAGTATATTTGAGTATATAAGTATATATTTATATAAATATATGAAAATGTAATATATGTCATAATGTTGTCTTTCATTTGAACCACTTTCTCTTGTTTCTATTCTCATGGTATCATTGTTGATTATCGATATTTTTCCCGAGTTGAGTCGACTTTTTATTCTAAGTGCATTGGGGCTGCAAACATCAAACCCCAAACAATGGCAAACAACAACCACAAGTGAACTGTTTTACATTCGGTTCAAGAGACGCTCCGCTCACCGAAGACTGCGAAGTCGCTGCTCCAACCACCGCTGCTTGAACCACCGATCCACGATCCACGAATCCCATCCAGCAATCCACCGAGCCACCGAACCACCGCTGCCAGCCGATTCACTTTCTTCCTAACCATATAAAAGCGGCGCATTTTGGTTGCAACCACATTATTCAGTGGTGAAAAGTCGTTGCGTGCAGTCAACCAGTGATCTCCAAACAAATCGCGAGCTAAAACTCAAACTAAAATGGCATTCAAGGTGAGCAGCAGCAGCCAAGGATAAAGGATAACGATTGTGAACAACAAACTATACAGCAAACATATCCTAAAGGATACAACAAAACGATCTGAGGATCGAGTGATATTTAAAAACACAAGTGATTTGGTGGTGAATCAAGTGGAAAATGTGTTCCAAATGGCCAGCAGTCGTTAAAAGGATACTCATATTAAAAATGTGATATTGATTTCAATTTGCAATGATTTTTAATGGCAACAAATTTTATTAAACATCGGAAATAGGAAATACGTACTATTTACTATCCTGAAGAAAAAATATAAATGTAGAGAATGACAGGCTAGGAGCTTAAAAAAAGACGCTTTCAGTAAAAATATTCGTCAGGACCACGAAATTTCAGTTTAAAAATCATCCCAGCAAAATTTCACTAAATCAATTTAGCTATTTTGTGCAAATTTAAAAACAAATTTAAAGCCAACCTCAAGAAAACCACAGTTCAAACAAAAGCACCTATTAAAGTTAATCGTTTTAGGATTCAGGAAAAAACTCACACTTTTGCTTTAGTTAAATAAAACTCCCGCTCAGTTAACCAACATATTTGCAGTCAGCCAGTAAACCACAAAGTAACCACTAAAAGTATATCCAAACAAAAGCGTCAGTCGACCACAGCAAACACTTGATTATGAATTCATTAAGACCAGCAAGAGGAAAAAGTCCGAAATTTGCTTGCAATGCAGCCATAACATGGATAGCAACTGTCTGTGGCCAGCAAGTCCTCCTAACTCACCCACCCACTCCGTGTGGCCACCGCTAATTGCAGCACTTGCAACTGCACACACTCCGCCAACGGAAACAATTAGTTGCTAATTATGCACCCACCTATCTGATCTTGCAGTATCTGATCTTCGCCTCGGCTCTATGCCTGAGCCTCGCCTATCCGCTGGAGCACCAGTACTACGAGGAGAGCTATGGGTATGAGCACCTGGCCCATCACGAACCGGAGCCTATCCACGAGTATGGCCACCATCAGATCGAACGCATCTCACTGGGCGAGGAGCACGGTCACCTCGAACACGCTGAGCCCCACTACGAGACCCACGAGTCCCACGGACATGATGAACATGTGGACTACTATGTGAGTATTGTCTTTGAATTCCAAATTATATTATAAACTATAATCAAAGAGATGATGATGATGAACTGTTGTTTCCTAACAGGCTCCTCCCAAATACGCCTTCAAGTACGGCGTGAATGACTTCCACACCGGAGACGTGAAGTCGCAGCACGAGACCCGCGATGGTGACACCGTCAAGGGACAGTACTCCCTGGTGGAGCCCGATGGTTCCATCCGCACCGTGGACTACACCGCCGACAAGCACAATGGATTCAACGCCGTGGTCCACAAGACCGCTCCAGTTCATCACCATGAGGAGCTGCACGAGCACCACTACTAAGATAGGACACACTGCGCACTAGAGTTAGCCAAATTGCTCATCAGCCGGAAGTGGGAGGAGGATTATGAGGACTAGGAGGAGGGACAAGCATATCCACATCGCTCGACCATGGAATCAGCTTCATATCTCGTAATTAGGACATCAGCACACACCCAGGCCAAGGATTACATCCTGTCCATGGCCATTTCATTAACATTTTGTATATTGTATTTTATTCTGTGATAGCGAATAACTTCTATGTGTATCTTCCGCTTTCAACTGATCCTTAGTCACTACCTGCTCAGACGAATTTACCGATCACTACTCGACTGTTTGCCTTAATCTTTAATCTGTAATCTATAACCTATAATCTGTAAACTGTAATGTATACTTATGTCTTCTCGTAAAACAGAGATCGAACGAACGAATTGTAAATTGTGTAATAAAGTGTGAATTATGTACTTTTTATAAAATCAAAACTCACCCGACCACTGGCCATAATTTTTTTCAGCCGGGGCCAATCATTGAACTTGCACTCCTCAAACAAATGGCCAAATGTCTCAACTGACCAACTGGTTTATGCGTTTCCAGACGTAAACGGCAATGGGCAAGATTTCCACAAATTACCAGACATCGTTAGACACATTTTCCGGCTCCCAAACGAGTTCTTCTGTTCATTGTGGTTTTTTGGGTTTGTTTTCATTGAAATTGCATAAGCTTTATTTGAAATGTTGACGGAAAATACTTCCTAAATGGTTAAAAGACCAGGAGTTTCTTAGAAAGTCGTAGTAATTGATATATAATTAAACAAAATTGCTAATATGGCTAGTTTAAATTTGGCGGGCCTTGTCGATACAGTTTACCAGCACTGTTTAAAATTATCGATAATAACTAGTAAACTTTCTTTACAATTGCCATCCCTAATTGATAAGAAAGGGCAGAGTACATGTAAATAAGAAATATATCAATGGTCAGCTAGCCAAAGGCAAGAATATAAACAAAATAATGGAGAAAAACAAATATGTACCACGTGTAAATCAGGTGAGCTAATAATGGTGAGCTATTTATGAATTAAAAGCATGAAAATGATACATGCCTACCTTTTAGATAGATGCCATCTATTTAAACAAGGACATTGCCCGCCTGATACGCGATAATCTGCTGGAGAACTTGCAAGCCATCTCAGTGAGTTTCCGAACACCACCAATATAATTGGCCAATATATAGTGTATATCTCTCACAGCCCGTTTTGTTCATCAAAATCCAACCGGAGCTCGACTTGCTTATTCAATCCGCCATTTGGTTTGGTTCCGTCGGCAAGCGGTGTTCCACTTTTGGCCAACAACTACTGGTTCTGGCTTACGATGCCGAAAAGCTGACCGTTTCCAGGCTGGTGCTCCATTTCATCCTGACCGTCTTGCCGGGCTACGTGAAGAGCTGGGAGGAGCGACGTTTAACAAGGCGCGTAGAATGGTTTAGCGAGGCGATTACGTGGGTGGAGAACAGTGCCCTGATACTGAACATCCTCAATTACTTTCGGTTCCTGAAGACAGGGCGAAAACCCACTTTGGTGGACTACCTATTGGGATTGGACTACATTAGTCTGCGGAACAATCAAAGGAGAGACATTGGCTACAAGTACCTAACGAGGGAGCTGCTTTGGGGAGGATTTATGGTACGTGTTCGTTAGTTCGTTTTATATTCATATATATTACAGTTTATATTATAGGAAATCCTTGGACTGGTGTTGCCCATCATCAATTTCCGTAAGCTACAAAGATTGCTAAAATCATGGACATTTGGTGGGGCGATTTCCGGACGACGGTTAGAGGATAGAGATGGTCCGGCTTTCCTGGCCCCGCAGATGACACTAAGCACCACCTGCACCTTCTGTGGGGAGCGACCCACATTGCCCCACCACATGGGCTGTGGTCATATCTATTGCTATTATTGCCTCAATGCAAATGTTTTAACGGATGCCAGTTTCTGCTGCCCCAAATGCGGTTCTGCGTGCCCTGAGTCGGGAATCCAAAGTGTCTGATAAATAGGAATATAGTGCATGTGATGGTTTTATACGTCTTTTATTAGTTTTAAGCGAAGAGTGGGCTGTAAGTAATAAATAAATCATTTTCATATTCCGCCAAATGTATATACTTTTAGTGTTGGCAAGCAGAGTAGTGTTGGTAGTCGTGCAAAAACAGCTATTATTTACTGGCACAGTACCAGGAGTCGTGCGATAAAAACTACATAAAACCTGTATAATTAAACGAAATAAAAAGCTAAAACTTGTTTGTGCGAAGTATTCAACCTTGCGGATCCAAAGTAAAGTGCGGATTTTCCAAGAACATAACAGTTAAGATCAAAAAGTAAGTTATAAATCCCTGTCTTTGGTACACAAAAAGCGCGCGAAAATATGAGAACAGCTGTTGCATTCTCAACCAGCGTTGCCAAATGTGGCAAATAAATAAAGCAATTATATGAAATCAATTGTTAAGTAGCCCTAACTGTATTTAAGTCACTAGATTAGATAGCTTAACTAGGAACTTCATTAATATTCATATTATTTGGGTGGCAAAGCCACACCCAATTTGTTTTGCAATTTCGCGAATCAGCTGCCCACTGCGATCTGGCAACGCCATTACTTTGTTATTATCTCATTTTTCTGCTGCGCATTTCGTCTTTGTCCGAGTTTTTTGAAGAAAACAATACAATTAATCGCTTCGCCAAGAACACGACAAGTAGTTGAAAACCCACGAATTAAACAATTTTATTGGAGTTGCGTAATTGCATAAAAATAAACAAAGGCATAACCAGCGAAAAGAAGAAAACGAGCGCAAACAATTGAAAACAGAAAGTGCTGAAATAATAACACCAAATACACTTGGCCATCAATTGCGTATATATATAATTGTTTAAATATATTCGCAACGCGAGCTGATTTCACATATCAAGGTCAGTAAGTTGACGACTCGCAGCAACAACAATAACAAACCAAGATCCCTTAAAAACCCCCAGGTGAAAATGCTAGATCTGGAGATCGTGCCGGAGATTTCCCTGGGCTGCGATGCCTGGGAATTTGTGCTGGGCATGCACTTCTCGCAGGCCATCTCCATCATCCAGTCGCAGGTGGGCATCATCAAGGGAGTTCAGGTGCTGTACTCGGATACCAATCCCCTGGGCGTGGACATCATTATCAACCTGCCACAGGATGGCGTTCGTTTGATCTTTGATCCCGTCAATCAGCGTTTGAAGACCATCGAGGTATTCAACATGAAACTGGTGAAGCTGCGGTATTTCGGCGTCTACTTCAATTCCCCGGAGGTGCTGCCGAGTATCGAGCAAATCGAGCACTCCTTTGGAGCCACACATCCTGGGGTTTACGATGCAGCCAAACAGTTATTTGCTCTACACTTTCGCGGGCTGAGCTTCTACTTTCCGGTGGACAGCAAGCTGCACTCGGGCTACGCCCATGGGCTAAGTTCTCTGGTTTTCCTGAATGGCGCCTCACCCGTAGTGTCCAAGATGTCTCTCTACGCAGGCAGCAATGTGTTGGAGAACAGGGCACCATCCCTTCCCTTGTCCTGCTATCACCGCCAGATGTATTTGGAATCGGCCACTGTTCTCCGAACCGCCTTTGGACACACGAAGGGTCTCAAGCTGAAGCTCTTTACTGAGGGTTCGGGAAGGGCTTTGGAGCCACGCCGTCAGTGCTTCACGCGGGAGCTGCTCTTCGGCGATAGCTGCGAGGATGTGGCCACCAGTCTGGGAGCACCCAATCGTATATTTTTCAAGAGCGAGGACAAAATGAAGATACACAGTTCGAGTGTCAATCGACAAGCGCAGAGCAAACGAAGCGATATTTTCTTCAACTACTTCACGCTTGGCATCGATGTGCTCTTTGATGCACGGACGCAGACCTGCAAGAAGTTCATTCTGCACACCAACTATCCCGGTCACTTCAACTTTAATATGTACCATCGCTGCGAGTTTCAGTTCCTGCTGCAGGCGGATCACCCTTCGATGAGCGATAGTGGTCACGATCTGGTGACGCCGACTAAGCAGGAACATGTGAACATAACCGCCTACACCAAATGGGACGCGATCAGCAGCGCATTGGCTACCTCAGAGCGGCCAGTAGTGCTGCATCGCGCTAGCTCGACGAACACAGCGAATCCGTTCGGCTCCACCTTCTGCTATGGCTACCAAGACCTGATTTTCGAGGTGATGCCCAATAGCCACATCGCCTCGGTAACGCTCTACAATACTGCGCCTCCCAGGCAGCCAGCGCATTCCTGGCAGCCAGCGCATTCCTGGCAGCAGCACAAAATGCAAGACATTCGCCTCACAGTGACCTAGAGTTGTGGAATTTACTGGGCTCCTTTCGCTGCTCCATGATGCTGAACAAGGGAAAGCTCGCCGGTCGTGCTCTATTCTTTAAGCTACAACAATGATCTAACCTAGCCGTAAAATAGACACATACATTATATAGTAATATATATATATACATGGTAGACGTAGATTTCCAATGTAAGCTAAGCCAATCATCGGACGAACTCTCTGACCAGGTTCTTTCTGCGGTATTCCATTGCGATAGCTCGATTCGATTTGTTTCGACCCATAACTGACAATTAATAAGCCTCTTACGTTTAAAAAATGCATGTCGTTAATATATTTCAGTACTTTAAGCTCCAATCGTGTATCTCTCTTTAAAAAAGAAAAAATCAGCAAAAAAATATATAAATATAAGGTTTCGACAAAATGCTTAATGGTTTTGATTTCTTTACGGTCCTAAATATTCTGTTCTTTTTCTTGATTTAATCTTAAGATATGTGGTTTATTTTCAGTTTCTTAAAATGCCCGAACAAGTCGCAGATCAGGAGAACCAGGCTCCACAGCAGCAGACGACTGCTGTGCATGCCTACAATCCCGAAGTCCTGCAGGATATGTTGCCCGTGTACTACAGGCGCCTCTTTCCCCATCTGCCCTTCTACCGCTGGCTATCGTATGGATCATGTAAGTACATCTAACTTCAATCCTTCCAAATAGCCTTTGAACATTATACTTTTCAGCTGAGGATGCTATCTTTTCCAATCGCGAGATTTCCTTTACACTGCAGGACGATATATATATACGTTACCTGTGCTTTGATACCCAGGCTGAATTGGAAAAGGAGATCTGCTCGAGGAATCCTATTAAGATTGACATTGGACCAGTAATGCATTCCAAACCCAAAAACCATCGATCAATTCCTGGCGGCTTAACGCCCGTGCAACGTGAACTCGTTTTTGATATAGATATGACGGATTACGACGAGGTGCGTACCTGTTGCTCTGGAGCAGGGGTATGCCTGAAATGCTGGAAGTTTATGGTGCTGGCTGCCAGGGTTTTGGATGTCGCTTTGCGGGAGGATTTCGGTTTCGAGCACATAATCTGGATTTTCTCCGGAAGACGAGGTATCCATTGCTGGGTGTGCGACCACCAAGCCCGTCACTTGGACGGACGTGGTCGGTATGCTGTGGCGGAATACCTTAACATTATTACCTATGCCAGTTTCGCGGGCGGCAATTCACCCAGATGTTCAATGGGAGACCGACCGCATCATAGCGTAAAGAGGGCCTCAAAGATAGTGGAGCCCATGTTCGAGGAGATTGTACTAGAGGATCAGAATCTTTTTGGGACTCCCAAGGGAGTTACCAAACTTCTTAACATGGTCCACGATGACGCTGCACGTGGCGAACTAGAATCTTATCTGCAAAAGAATTTGGAGGATGGCGCACACTCGCGACTCGTCTGGGAGAGCTTTATTAAGTACGCCAACTCTATGAGGACATCCACGACAAGTGCCTGGAGTCGCAAGCTAAAGAACATTGTAGCCGAAATCCAGCTCGGACTGCTCTATCCTCGTTTGGACATCAACGTCACTAGGGGATTTAATCATTTGCTAAAGGCACCGTTTTGCATTCATCCAGCCACTGGAAAAGTGTGCGTTCCGTTTAGTGTGAGTGCTGTGGCCAAGTTTGATCCCACCACAGTGCCGACGATCACCCAGTTGCTTCACGAGATCAACGCTTTCGATGATAAGAGCAAGAGCTACATGGAGGCGCCGGAGGATAAGAGTCGCATCAAGGACCACAAGAAGACTAGCATGTTCAAGGGTGTCGTGGTTTTCGAGGAGTTCCTGCGAAAACTGGAGCGCAGCCAGAAATCTGCCAGCTTGCAGTTTTGATTCTAATTTTACAAACTAAGATAAGAAAATAAAAGGTTAATGAATATTTCAGTATGCACACACTTTCTCGTTTGCCGCTGCGTATTTATCTTTATTGGGTTTTTGTATTGTAATCATTAGGCTAGCAACAATAAATAGTCTAGGCGACATCGCACCGATTTCGGTTCACAATCCGGCTCTCACATGCAGCGCAGTCGCACCAGCGGCACCACGTTGCCGTCCTTATCGTCCACATCTACCTCAACCTCTAGCTGGTAAAGCCCATCTTCCGGTATCGTGCTGTCGGGCAGACGGGCCAGGATCTCGCTCTCTCCGGTGCGCAACTTAAACGAAGCAGCTCCATTGCTTACGTCATCGCCTTTTCCCTGCTCTGATTGGGGCAGTGATAACCGTATTTTGGCAGGCAGAACGCTTCCCCTGCCCAGAACCAATTTGGCATTGGATTCGTCATTGCCGTGCCAAATATAAAGGTCATCCTCAGCCACCACGCAATCCTCCTCCTTGTGAAGCTGCTGTTCAAGGGGGTCAATCAGGCACACAGCTTGGCGCGCACAGCCGATGGCCACAACCTCGTCCGCCGAATGGCTGTTGTGGAGCTTGGCGTCCGGGAAACGGGCTCCCACTGCCGCCTGAAGCTTCGGGATTTGCATTGTGGCGCCTAGTAGAACGATATCATCTATTTTACTCAAACCAGGATGCTCCTTTTGCGCCTGCTCCACACACTCGCCCAGCTGTTGGATGAGGTTATTGATCACTGGCTGTATGAGGCTCTCGAAGCGAGCACGCGACATCTGGGCATTGTAATCAACGCCGTCCATCAGGGAGTCGATATAAAGCTGCGTGGAAGGCATCGTGGTCAGGATGTGTTTGCAATTGGCAGCGGCAGTGCGGATTTTGGCCACTGAGCGGCGAGACTCATGCGGATCTAGCTTGTACTTGCGACGGAACTCCTCGCAAATAAACTGCACCAAGACCTCGGTGAATTGCCGGCCACCGATGGGGAAGGGTCCGAAAGTAGCCAGCTGAACGAACAGGCCATTTTGGACGGCGTAAAAGGCGATGTCGCTGTATAAGCCACCGCATTTGATTGTCAGCACATGGCGGCGCTGTTCCGTCTGCTCCTCGCCGATGCTGTAGCCTAGAACGGCGGCCGTGGGTTCGGTTATAATCTGGGCCACGTGGAAGCCAGCGGTTTGAGCGGCATCTGCTAGCAGTTTGTAGGCCGAGGCGGGATAGTAGCTGGGTATGGAGAGCACGGCAATGGGCGCCTGTTTCCCGTCTGTGTGATATTGATGGGCCAGCTCCAGCTCAGCGCGCAGCAGCTCCACCGTCACCTGATAGGCGCTGAGGTCCTTGGTCACTACTTTATCGTCTTGGTCTTCCCTGTCGGAGGGTATAGTGTGCTCCATCCGGAACACCAGCTCCTCCTTGTCAAAGTCGCAGGGTATTTCCCGCAGCGCACTGGACAGTTTCTCCTCCGTGAGCTGTTCCTTGGGCTGAAGCAACTGAAAGCTGTGTGCCACCGCCTGGCGCGGACGGTTGGCCATCTTTTGCTTGGCCGTGAGGCCACATTCGATCTCCGAGGTTCCGTCCCAAAGAAGGCACGCTTGGGACACACGGTCGCCCTGTTTGTTGGCGATCACCTCCGCCTTGCCATCCGCGCGCACGTGTGCGATGCAGAGCGTGCTGTTGCCAATCTTAATGCCAAATCGAGGCCACATCTTTGGGGAGTCGGAATCGGAGGCAGAAGTACCCGGACTTAAGGAATTATCTTAACAAAATGCAACGAATAAACGCGCACGTTTTTTTGCAGCACGCGCGGTAGTGTTGTGTGGCAGAGTATTTGGCAACACTGGCGGGGTATTATGTCACGGCGATGACACTTTTTCGATATGTACTTATGTTTTATGTGTTCTCAATATTTTCATACATCACATACCACGCTAAATTTGAAGATTTGGTTCTTTGAACTACGATAAAAAATATATTTATATTTATTTAATTTTTTTCAAGATAAGTCATTTATGGATTTTCAAAGAAAAATGTTTAATTATATTGGATCATTTACCTATCGATTAAGTCGATAGGTACACTTATTAACACTTTCAAAAGAAGTATTGAATAACGTAAGCAGCTGTTTCCTTTCGATAGGAATCGACCTACTGCAGACCATCACTAGCTGAAAAATATGTAAACAAAACAGACGGAAAATCGCAAGAAAATTGCTTAAAACCCGATTAAAAACACAACAATACAGGGCCAAAACAATGTAATACAATTCTGCAAAGTGTAGGCCATAATAAATAAACCAAAGTATAAGCAGAAAGCAGATGCACGCGCTAAAGTAACAAAAAATCCATAGGAATCCAAGCGCAGAGGCTATAGAAGCAAACTGTTGACCCCGCCGACCCCACCGTCCACCACCCCCTTAAAGGCCCAACCCCTCCAATTCCCCTGCTAAGTGGGCACTGTGTGACATACATGCGCGTGTGTGTACGCCCCCAAAACCCTAAGCAAACCGTACCGATTCGTCATCGATTTACGGCGGAACCAAGCCAAACAATGCGACTCCGCTGAAAATTGGACAAATTGAAAACGAAATCTATTAAAAGCGAGTGCGAGTGCGTGGCCTTGGAACAGAAATTGATTTGTTTACCTGCCCTGAAAATGCGCAATTCTTAGGGCTTAAGAATAAAGAAAGTCGGAATATATCACACACACAACAAAGAGTAACCCATTTGGGAGTGCCTGGAACTGAGGCAACCTTGAGTGTTCGGAATGGATGATAATCTGAGCACCAAGTCCTCGGAATCCTCGATAACAACCAGCGGGGAGTACGAAATAGTTACCGACAGCAATGTGGCCAGTCCCATGGAGCAGGTGAAGCAGGTTGTCAACCAGGAGGGGACTCAACCTGAAGTGGGAGGCAAACCGCCCACTTCGCTGAGTGCTCTGGCTCTGTCCTCACCCGAGGCTGGAGGAGATCGTTCGCCCACACTGGACATGGCGCACAATCGCAACCTAAGTGACATGCAGCACGAGATGACGGACGCCCTCAAAGATCTGGAGTTGGAACGCGGCGTAGGTGAGTGAAGAAACACAACTGAGAGGGTGGAATGGGTTGCCCTGGGTAGCCTGAAGTAAACTCAGTCGTTGCCCAACGCCAGCTGTGCACACAACGTCGCGGTCGCTCCACTATTGGAAACATCAAACGATTGCTAAGCCTAACCAGCTGCAATCTTATCGGCGCAGAGCCGTAGTGCTACGCTGTCATGGAAACAACGACAAACAAACCGAATAATAATACTTTCCTTAAACAAAATTCCGCATAATTCGACATTTCTTATTGCTCGTCGCGTAATTGACAATTAACATATTTGCAGCTGCCAGTGGGGAGAAGTCAGCGCAACGTGCTCCGAGTCATCAGCAAAAGTCTCTGACCCTACCGCTCACGGGCTCCGGCGGGAGATCTGCCGATCCTGAGATGCGTTTCCCCTGCACCTTGTTCACGCCCAAAAGCGAGGAGACCCTCGACGATGCATCCAGCTCAAACAGAGTGGGTCATTCAGTGTTCTATGACTGCATAGACGCTAGCCCCGCCTGCGTAGAGGAAAAACAGGATGCCATGAAGCCGGATAAGGGCGACACCACCGACGAGGAGGGTGAGTAGATCTCTTAAATTGGTTAAAATCCCAAAAATCAAATCCTATACATTTTGTTCTATATTGTATTCCTAGACTCCTTAGACTGAAATATATGTTTAGTGTAATTAGTGAAATTTAATTGACCATGTGTTTTTCATTTTTAGTTTCTGAAATCGATCAGGGCTGCACCATATTTTCCGGAGTCACCTACCTGGGAGCAGCCAACATTAATGCTCCAAAATCCGAGACGGAGGTTTACCGCATCATGGGCGAGCTAAATAGTGGCTCAAAGTCGGTGGGCCTGAAGATCACTGTGAGCATACCCAATTGCTCAGAAGGCCTGGTTGTGTGAGTAAAGTTTTTACTGCCCCTTGAATGACTCACTGAGCGTCATAATGCTCCTATTACAGCCTCCACGATGCAGAGAGCAATACTATTATTGCCACCTATGAGATATCCAGCATTATCTTGTACTATCGAGGACCAGTGGATACGGTGGAAAACGGATGCTTTGCATTCACTTGGCTCCACGGCGATGCATTGTTTCAGTGCCATGTGTTTCGGTGCCATATTCCCGAAGCGGTTAATCAAGTCAGCGGTGAGTCAGATCATACAGTGATTTCATCCCCCCGATTTATTCAAAATCTTCGCCCGCAGCCTGCTTCCAGAAGGCATTCCAGACTTATCCGCCCAGCATGAGTTGCAGCCTTAATTCGGCCGTTGACATGGCCAACTCTGTAACCTCCGATGTAAGCGGGAATCCTTTAAACACGGCTGGGTATGAGTTCATAGTCTCCTTAGAGATCCGTGAGCGAGTGGCAAAGAACTCCTATGCCGCAGTGCCTCGCGATAGGGGATGCTTCAAGCTAAGAGCGAACACAGATAAGGAAGTGTGCATCACAGTCAAACAGACTCCGTCAAATGTTCTTCAACCATTGCATATCGAACGGTGTTTCGGTGTTCTAGTGGCACCCGGAAAACTAGTAGTCCAAAAGGATATGCATTTGATCGACATGCACAGCATGGGTTACATCCAGCCAGGCGGAACAGGAGTAGCAACCGAATCGGACAGCAATGCCCAGCAGAGCTCCACCTGGCCGTATACAATTCGAGCTGAGTGGAAAGCCCAGGAGAAGGCCTTTGAACAGTTAAATCTTGAGTCGTCCAAGACCAATCTCACTGTGGCCGTAGACATTGTGATGCGACGTATACAGGAACCGGTTAGGTTCGTCATTGAGACCCCAGTGACCATTCAGTCGGCCAGCGAAATGCGTATTATGGACCATTTTATGTCAAAGCGACCCATGACACTAAGATTCTATTTGCATCTAAAGCGGACCGACGAGTCCAACTGGAAAGTAAATAGCATTGATCCCTCTGAGGAAATTACGGAGCAGCCGGGCCACCAGCAAAGCTCTTCCCTGCTCAAGATGGGTATGAATAATCTATCGCGCATTGTGCGCAGTTCGTCCATTGCCTCGATTGAGGATGATTGTCCCTCGGACTACAGCAGCGATGGCGATGAGCCGCTGCTGAGTGGCACTGGTGAGGTATCTAAGGATTGCTCGCAGGACACGCTCGACGAATGGGATCCCATTCTGCGCGAGTGGGATTCCGAGAAGAGACCGAAAAATCTGGCACCTTTAGTACGCCTCGGCGTTCCAGAAGCACTGCGTGAAAAGATCTGGCAGAAGCTAGCCAACGTCGAGGGCAGAATGGAGATGAACGACAAATACAAGATCTTAATCACCAAAGTGAGTATTGATGCTATTCATCTGAAAAGTAATTAATTGAAAATGTACTTGTAGGAAACCAAATGTGAGACCGTTATCCAGCGGGACATCCATCGCACTTTCCCGGCGCACAAATGTTTCAAGGAAATTGGCGGTTCTGGCCAAGACGCTCTTTTTAAGGTGTCCAAAGCGTATGCCGTTCATGACAGCGAGGTTGGATATTGTCAGGGTCTAAGTTTCATAGCAGCTAGTCTGCTCCTTCATGTAAGTAATTAATAATGACACTACCAAGAATGAATGCTTACGCACTTTAATTTTCAGATGCCTGAGGAGGATGCGTTCTGTGTTCTGGTAGCGCTTATGTACGATTATGGGCTCCGTGATCTCTACAAAGCTGGATTCGAGGTCCTTTACCTTCGTCTCTACCAACTGGAGCGACTGATCAAGGATCAGCTGCCTAAGCTGCACGAACACTTCACAGCCTGCGGCATTGAGACGCACATGTACGCCTCCCAATGGTTCCTAACCCTATATACAGCGCGATTCCCATTGTGTTTTGTGTTCCACGTGCTGGATGTCTTTCTACTGGATGGACTACCTGTGCTCTTCCAGGTGGCAGTTACTCTCTTATCAATCTGTGAATCAGATTTGCGACAGCTTGATTTTGAGGGCATTTTAAAGTATTTCCGTGTAACGTTGCCGAAGAAGTGCCGGAGCTCCAGTCAAGCACGCAAGGTGATGAAGCAAGCCTGCGAACGTAAGATAAAAAAACTAAAGCAGTACGAGGAGGAGTTCCTGCTGAAGAAGCAGCACAAGGAGCGCCTGGAGAAGGAGGCACAGATTTACGAGAATCGTTTCGGTGAGGAGAGGCGCAAAATGCAGGCGGAAATCGACGCATTGAACAAACAACTGACTTCCGCCAAAGAGCGAGCTGTGGAAAAGGAGAAGAAGCACACAGGCATTATACAGGAATACAAGCAGATCATCCAGCGTCAAGAGCAGGACATGAACACACTAAGCGAGACTCTAGGAAAAGTGATGGTGAGTTGCATTGTAACATAAATCGGACGGGGTATTCATTTCTCTCCCTTTCAGCACATGGTTTCCAATTGCCAGGATTGTCAGCAGCAGATCGACGCCGGCAATGACAACGCTAAGTCAGATGACGGCAAGACCAGGCGGCAAACCGATGCCATGCGGAATGCCAATGAGCATCCACTGGGTCCACTTGATCCGCTAAACGCTGCCTCGCAACGCATCCGCGAACTAGAGCTGGAGCTGGCCCAGGCCAAGCTAGCTCAAGTGGAAGCCGAGTGCAAGAACCAGGACCTGAACCATCAGCTCAGCAATACGCTCAGTGAGCTGCAAACCAACCGCAACAGCTGGCAGCCCTGGCTATCGAAGACCTTCAATTCGCTGCAGGAGAAGGTGACCACGCGAGGCGGCCATCGGGATAATGGCAGTGGCGGACCGATGCCGTCATTCCAATCCTACATGGGTCAGGCGCCAACTACCCTGAGCGAGGCCAGCTCCCCCAGCGGCAATCAGGTAACCTAGAGTACAGTGATCCGGCCAATCTGTTATGACTGAAATTTCTTCAGTTTATTATTTTTAAGTTTTTTATGTATTATTTCTATAAATAAGAGGTGGGTTATCAGCCCACGAGCTGAGCTCCAGGAATGTTTTCGAAATACTTTAAGCTAACTGGGAACACCCAGCCATTACTTATCATTGATTAATTTAATTGCGCGCTTTCCCTCACACCATGACACACATTGAGAATCTTTATTTAGTCGACTCTATGCAGGCATTGAACCCTTCTGCTTCTGTTAGTACCCCGAACCCGGTTTGCTTATGATTTTATTGATATTTTGCGTTGCAAATAAAACCACGTGTATATAACATACTGAATTTGAATATTTTGGTCCATCGTATGGCTGCCCAGGAGTACAAGACCTTTGCATTTGCGTCGGTGGGAGGGTCACCGAAGTTGCCCAGCAAATTCCAGGCCACCAAGCTGCGCAACAGCATCGACAGTCTGCGCAATATAGTGGTGCCCCTGGACACCGGCAAATCGCTAGCCGAGAATCTCAAGCAACAGCTGCAGCAGTAGGAAAAGATACAGATACAACGTAGGAGGATCTGGATAGCAGGCAGACCTACGGCAGTGACTACGTCTGGTATTATTTATCATATTCGTCTATATATACATATAAAAACGTGTATTTTGATTTCCATATATATGCGAGTAATAGATTTTTATTATTTTGCACTTTGAGGCACCCGAAAGTCAGTGCTGGTCAGGATGTGCCCCGGATCAATTAGTGGGTTGAAGTGAATCTTGGGCGATGGATGTTCGTTGTTGTTTTTTGTGATCTGATCTGGGGCACATGACTGACTTGCTCTTTGGCAAATGCTACACGTATAACGGCTATAAATAAATAAAGTAACACAAAATGCTAATTCATAATGTAATTATTTATTTCTTTTTGCGGTATGGTACATATTATAAAGAATACAAACGTTGAGACCTTGTGGATAAGGCTCGATGATGTTGGAATTAATTATTATTTAATAATTTCAATAAGCTAATAACATTCGAGTAAGGAACAGGCTTATTTATATGTGACCAGATACCGACCAGAATCACACCAGGCTTTAATACTATCGTTCCACTTGTCTACTCCACCTTGAATCTCCCGCTCAGATGAAGAACAATCGCTGCATTCCCTCGCTCCTTTTTTGTGGCGTAGATACCGCCATTGTCGCATAGTTCATCAAAAGATCGGCCGACGAGCTGCGCTGCATGAGACGCCTCCTACCGGCACTGCCACCTCTGGCATTGCTAAAGGATCGGCTTCGCACGTGACCCCGATGACGCCTCTTGGGTCGTTGGGCTACGGCTCCAAAGCAGGACACCTGCTGCTCCGCTTCGCTCTCACTTTCGCTGTGACTCGGGTGACTTTCCACTATCACATGGGACTGGAGTGTCTGGTTGGATTGCTCCATCTCCTGGGTAATGGTCTCCGATTCACTTGTGTCCTCGGGGGTCAAGCGGGCTCGCTTGCCCACACTATAACTCGATGGATCCCTCGATAGCTCGGATCCGAAATTACTGCTGCTCCGTTCATGTGGAAGATTAGTGCCGTAGCTAAGGAAATCCGGGTACGGCAGATGCAGCTCATCGCTTGTGAATGCTTCGGGAGAGGAGAAGGTATGTCGCAGCCTCCGGACTCGGTAACCCCTGCCAGGTGGAACCTGCTGCACCACCAACCACGATCTCTTCAGGAACGTGTGCTCCGTGCAATTGCTGATTGTCTGCTCCGGACTCTGTTTCTGGATCTGGTTCTGGTCGGTTGTCACAGGACTCTCTGCCGTCGTGGAGGGCAGGCCTAGAGTGAGTGAAATGCTAAGTGAGTCGCCTCCCTGGGTGCACTCATCTGCCGTGCTGCCGGGCGTTGTGGCTGACCCACCTGCTGTGGGTAGTTCACCCCCAGCGGATAACGATGACGGGCTCGTTGAAATCCCCACGGATTGGACCCGCTGCTGCCCTGACTCCTTTGCTGCCGGGAGAGACGTGCCTGCAGTGCCTGCAAGTGGGACTCTGTGGGTAAGTTAGCGACTGCAGGGCGGGATTGGGGGAACTCTCGACCTACCACAAATAGCCGTGGCGAGGAGCATTCGCTGGGCCATCGTCTGTACGTGTTCCGCATCCTCCGTTGTATCCGTGGCCGCCACTGCATGGGTCATTGCCGCCGCCGAGGTACTGGGCTGTTCCTGATCTCTTTCCAGGCTGCAGCTGCGATGCAGTGGGAGTACAGATTGCATGGTGCAATTGCTTGCGGCGCGACTGCAGCTCCGATCTCGAGGAGGGGCTCGACGGGCTCGTCTCTGACGACGTGGCTCCCGTAGCTCCTGTTGCATCCCCACCTTGATGACCTCCTCGTAATCGGGTGGTGCCTCGTAGCTGGGCGGTTCGTCGGGCGTGCGATCCTCGTCCTGGCGATCCAGCAACTCACTGATCGTCTGCAGGTGGCTTTGAAGCTCCCGCTGGTGTCGTGCTCTAACCCCCATCCTGTACAGGATCACCATCCAGCCGGACAGCACACCGAATATGCCAAGTGTGCTGATGATAAAGATTCCCGTGGCTGTCTTGAGATCTGGATACTGGTCTATCTTGGGGAAATAATAGTTGGGCTTGTGGGAGTACCAGCGCCGATCGTGATGCAGGTGCGCCCAGTCCTCCTCGCAGGAATCCGGCTCATCGCTGCCATCCCCACAATGGTCGAAGCCATCGCAGTGGAGGCGAATGGATATGCAGTGGTTGTTCCCGCACAGAAACTCCGAGCCAATGTAGCAATCTATGCAAATTGAATTGGTTAATTAAACATATTTAAATTTTCCAAATTTTCAATCGAACTCACTCAAATAGTTGAATACGCTGTAAACGATGGCCAGCTTGGACGACATTCCGAATACCCCACGCAATCGAATGTAGTAGCCATTGAGGATGGGGGCCACATGGCTCTCCTTGCTCAGCCCATTGTTCGGCCACATCACATTCTCGATCTCCACGGCATCCGAGGTGGTGCCCTGCCGAATTGTGAGCTCCGATCTGGCGGCCATGCCGTAAAAGTCATCCACTCTCAACGAGATGTGGGTTTTCATCATCATGTAGTTGTTGCCGGGCTTTATAATCCAAATGCAGTCAAACAGCCGCACGTCCGTGGCATTTTCGATCATGTTCATCATGGTGATGGCGCCACCAGGTCCGGTAACCATTCCCCCGCAATCTAGAGGTGGAATACAGATATGTACATAAGCATTTTTGTGCTGTTGCATCATGCATTGTGATCCAACCTGCCGCAATAGTGCATAACCAACCCCATTCCGGATTATACACAAGTATTTGCCCAACCACCACCCTACGGGCAATGATCCAAGAAATCGATTGTCTTACCAAACCGAACCCAACCAGAGTCACCCAGTTTCCACTTCAACGCCTTGCATTGACATTGATATTCGCCAAGTGGCCACCCACCCACTTCCTCTGCCAAAATCAATATGACAATTGCCTGCAGACTTTCAAGTGCCCGACTAATCCGAAAATTATTCAAATGTCCCTATTCCTACAGAGAAAATAAATGCCAACCCCTTTTAAAAGTTAATTAATTTGCGAGTTCTAAAATGAAGATCTATAAACATATTGTTCTATACTTCTAATCCTGTTGCATATTCGTCTATTAACCTTAGATATTAGTAACTTGATAGTCTTAGTTTTTGTTCAGTGTACTGCAACCCACGCACTCACCTGTGTAGGCCACCAGTCGCTCGTCCTTGAGCTGCTTGGAGGATACGAAGCTAACCTCGGCGCGAAAGCCCACTCCGGTGGCGGAATTTCCCCGGAACTGCAGGAGCAGAGACTTGCCGCTGCTCACCGTGATCGGCGGACGGAAGTGCTCGCCCGTATAGGAGTCTAGCATCTGGCCATTGGAGTCGAAGATCTCCAGGGTGGAGGTGAGGCCCAGTTGGAAGTCGGTAAAATCCAAACGCACCTGGCAGTTGTCCGCCTCGCAGGTGAGGATGTGTTCGATACCATAGTCGCGTGGATATGCCATCGGGAAATACGGCGTGGAGATCACTTGCGGCTGGGACTTTGTACTCCCATTGCCCACAATAGACTGCTTGGGGGAACCACTGACTATCCGCACGTTGCCTATTCCGAGGGAAATCCGGATAGAACTTTCTTAAAAACCTACCAACTGATTCTAAATCTTACGTTCCGAGAAGTATTGAAGGGAGAACACGTGCGCATTGCTGGCTCTGTAGAAGAACTTCAACTGCAGGGTCCTGGTTTTGCTCCGGAACACCTTGCCATCTCCGCAGAACTCCTGGCCGGAAATGGTTGAATCGTAGGGCGGCTCCGAGAACTGGATATGCTCGCAGGGACACATGCTGGACTTGCCACCCGTATTGCCACAACTTTTGGAGAAGTTGGCATAGGTGAAGGCCACTCGGATGACGCACTCGGCACAGGTGACCAGCTCCAGGCTGCACTGGTACCACACATCGCCGGCCACTGCATCGTTCTTAAAGACCAGCGGCGAGCTCTGTTTTTAAGTTCATAATTGCTGACCAAATCCCGTCCAGAGAAGCTGGTAAATACACTTACTCTATAGGCAGTAGTAGTCACATTCCGAGCGTGCAGCTCTCCGGCCGGACTTCCCAGCTCCAGGAAGTGACGTCTTCCGTCCCAATGATTGCATATATCCAGATCCCGGTAGCTACTGGTGGCGGGATACGCCTCTCCTGGCCAGCAAAGCAAGCAGATCACGTAGGCCAGCAAGTAGCCATAGCCCAATGCTTCGGCTAGCATCGATAGTTTCGTCCTTCTAATAGGATCCTGATCCCCTTCCGCTTGAACCGTCTCGGTGTGGTGCCGCCAAGTGTTAGAACACAACTGTGGCCGTTTCGCTGGCAAATCCAATAAACCCAGAGCCATCAGAAGCCGCACAAGTTGACCGGGCCTCGTAACGAGCCCACCCTCGACTGGGTTAAAGACCTCTCGAGTCCGGTATAAAAATACATTTATTTGAAATTTCTTTTCCGTTAGACGTTAAAGGGAAATCAGGGTTTTTTTGCGTCTCGCAGAGACAATGAAACAGTGTGAAACATGCATCGAGGACATGGATTTTTAGCCTAGGACATGCACATCTACAAAAACGAATGGAAATATTGTGAATATGGTGACGAGGACGAGGCATCGCTGAGTGGTTCTCTAGAGATGCGAGGCCTGCTGCTCGGACTGAGTGCCGGATAGTCACTTGGCGGAAA
Source organism: Drosophila simulans (assembly GCF_016746395.2). NCBI lineage: Eukaryota > Metazoa > Arthropoda > Insecta > Diptera > Drosophilidae > Drosophila > Drosophila simulans. The sequence goes on from NC_052522.2 coordinate 8,213,033, forward strand.
CGGCATTCTTGGTCAGGGCGGTCTCCAGGTTCTTGGCCAGCGTGTTAATGAACTCAAAAGTCTCCTGGTAGTCCTTGCGAGACACGGCGTTAATGCTGCCCTTGATGCAGATGGCCAGATCCTTGGTCATGGCGCCGCTCTCAATTGTGTCGATGCACACCTGCTCCAGAGTCTCGGCAAACTGCTTCAGTGGCTCGTTGTTGTCCAGCTTGGCACGGTGCAACAGGCCACGGGTCCAGGCGAATATCGAGGCAATGGGGTTGGTGGAGGTCTCCTTGCCCTGCTGGTAGAAGCGGAAGTGACGCGTGACCGTTCCGTGAGCGGCTTCAGCCTCCACGGTCTTGCCATCGGGGCAAAGCAACACGGAGGTCATCAGACCCAGAGATCCGTAGCCCTGGGCAACGGAGTCCGACTGCACATCACCGTCGTAGTTCTTGCAGGCCCACACGAAGCCACCCTCCGACTTCATGGCATAAGCAACCATGTCGTCGATGAGGCGGTGCTCATACCAGATGCCCGCCGCCTCATACTCCTTCTTGTACTGCTTGTTGTACAGGTCCTCGAAGATGTCCTTGAAGCGACCATCGTACTTCTTCAGAATGGTGTTCTTGGTGCTCATGTACAGCGGCAGCTTGCGGTCCAGAGCAAATTTGAAAGAGGCGTGGGCAAAGTCCACAATGGAATCGTCCGTGTTGAACATACCCAGGGCAATACCAGGGCCCTTGAAGTCATTGATCACCTCATCGATGACCTGACCGTCGGCACCCTTCCAGGTGAGGGTCAGCTTTCCGGGTCCGGGAACCACGTAGTCGACAGCCTTGTACTGATCGGCGTGGGCATGGCGACCGATCACGATGGGCTTCTGCCAGCCAGTCACCAGACGGGGCACGTTCTTGCAAATGATTGCCTCACGGAAGACGGTGCCTCCCAGGATGTTACGGATGGTGCCGTTGGGCGACTTCCACATCTTCTTCAGGTTGAACTCCTCCACGCGCTTCTCGTCGGGAGTGATAGTGGCGCACTTGATGCCCACGTTGTACTTCTTGATGGCCTCAGCACAGTCAATGGTGACCTGGTCCTCGGTCTGATCACGGTGCTCAATACCCAGATCGTAGGTATGAAGCTCAATGTCCAAGAAGGGCAGAATCAGTTTGTCCTTAATGGAGTCCCAGATGATGCGGGTCATCTCGTCACCGAGGACATCCACAACGGGTCCGGCTTTGATCTTTTGTGCCATCTGTTCGGAAGAGCATACCACACTTGAGTGCTTGAAGGGCAGGATGGGAATCTTATTAGCTATATGAAAAATGGATTTGTGTCTGAAAGCTTCGGTGTTGGGGTATTCACCTCGCTCACGGCGGACATCCTTTCATTATCCATGGATATCTTGTGGGTTTTGGGGTCCTAAACACAGGCGATACAGGCGAAACTTATATGTATGACGATAATAAACTGACAGCTGGTCAAAGCAAAGTGAACTTTGATCCGCCTGGGATAGGGTGGGTCGATATTGATGGATGGAAATTAAAACACACCGTGTTTCAAAAGTAATCCCTTATCTTTACTTTGTAATATTTAATATTTCGTTATGCTTCTATGATTATTAAGGTACTTGCTCAATATCTTAAAAATTAAGATCTCTACTTGACAATCATAGCTAATTAACTTAAGGAAAAATTGTTTCATATTTTTTGTATACACAAAAAAAAAAAAACAGTCAATATAGTAATCGTATCTTTTCGATACTAACAAAAGAACAGGCTTGCTTAAGGTGACTACTTGATTGTTTTTTATTTCAATATTAATACCGACTACAAAAAATTCAAAATATCTTTTGCACTGAACTTTTATCCTGATCATCGACACACCCTATTCCGAAATTTAGCAAGCAAAGAGATATTAGAGCGACAGAGGACGTGGATACAAGGAGGACCTACCGCGGCGCTGATGGCGAAATTGGCCCGGAAAACGGCCTGGCTGAGATGCGGCTGCCGGTGGACCGACGTCATCATTGCGGCTGTGCGGCGCAGGGCGAACATTTTACAACCGGATGGATGTGGATGCGGGTAATATTAATATGAATGAACCGACCGACGACTGGAAACGAGAGACGAAAGTGTTTGTCACCAATGTGGAACAATACGACACAATATGACACTGGAGTCCCGGGAAAGCGACAAATCTCCGGACAAAGCAAAATGAAATGCTGTGGGCGTCAGACGCGCTCTAACCGTAACTGATAACTGTAAAGTGCCGTTAAGCGCTACAGTTTCCCACTCTCTTGGGTGGCGTACAATCGTCAAATTGTTGCGCAATCGGCGTAATCACAACGTTCTAAATGCCCAGTCAGATAAGATTTAGAACCTCGGACTTTGATAAGCTGCTCTCACAAGCACTCGCCGCACTTCAAAGACAGCGTTTTAATTAATAATGTAACAAGAGTATAAAAACAATAAGCACTCGGCGAACGCGTAAACATGTAATCGTTATCGCCGGCTGACTTGTCAATCGTTTTCGCATTGCGGGTGGCATTGTCCACCACTTCCAATTGACAACTGTTGCGTTTATTAGCTGGCGAAAAACTTTTCCACTATTGCGGGCTAGCCACTTTTATTCTAAGTTCACGGCCGACTTGTTTTGATAAGGAATAAAAATTAGAAAGGCGCGTGGCGTTTAGCTAATATATTCAACTTTATTCGAATTCTATATCAGCTGGTACGTGCGGTACTATCGATAACGATAGTCGAAGTGACATGTCAAAGCTTAGATAATATTTGAACTTGGGCGCCAATGCGTTTTTTTTTTTGTTGCAAGGGAGGCTCGCTCTGATTATCTCGAAACGTCTACCATTCTTATCTTCTCAGTCAATGCCATTCACTTCTATAATATACTAGCCATTGCGTGATGTTTTTTTTTGATTTTTCTTTTCATCTTTAATAGACCCATCGTCTGGCTTTAATATAAATATCTTTAAATCTTCAGAGGTACATATGTACCTAATTAACATATCGAGGTGGCGCGATCGCCGAACACGCCATAAGCTTAGGCCACGCCCACAATTGGCTGGGAAAAAATGAGGAAGTCGGTCGAAAAATAAAAATATTTATGCTTTCACCAAACGAATTTCACAAGCGTTTTTTTCCTAGTCCAACTGGGAGACCTCGAGCATGGTACCATATTGATAAGACTTGCGATTGGTAAATAAGCTTGTAATGACGGGACGAATAATTCTCTAGATCTAATCAATCTGATATTTTCTCATCTTCTTTTTTGTCTATTACCAGAAATATATATTGTTGAAATTAAAAGACAGTAAGATGACTTTTGACCCTTGAACTTTATAAAACTGTTAATGCAAAATACACTGCCCATCTGTCCTTATCAAATTTAAGTTTACGATAACCTAATAATAGTAATTACATGTATACAGGTCTGTTTTCTGGTTTGATAAATGAGAAAAGTAAACGTTGACTGTTGAAGCTAAGGTTTGCTTTGCTAAACAGTACCCAATTTTTAAAGAATATTTTATATTTAAGCACTCAAATTGAGCATGCAAAAGTCCCAATGAGATACGAGCTATCTTCTCGAAGCATCTATTTGTAGATATGCATAGTAATTGTATAGGTTTAATTAAAACTGTCGACACGAATTCAAGATTAAACTTTGGACAGCACCTGGAGAATCAGGTGGAAAAGGCCTGTCGAATGGGCTACGTGTCTCTCTCTCTCCACATATACCCCTCTCTTTCTCCCTGCCGCCTGTTCACTCTTTTTTTTTATCTGTATCTCTCTTTTTCGAGAAGGCAAAGCGGTGCAAAGAAAAAACAAAAACAGCGGCAGACAAATAAAATGCATATGAAAACAGACCGGTGGGGAAAGTTCGGGCCCAAATAGGTTGGGCCAGAGGTTATGCATAATGTTAAACAGCGCAAATTATTTGCATTAAGGAGGCTTGATTGTGGCAAATTTACGTATCGCAACCGATTTGGAAATCCACCATTTTTTATTTGCTCAGATAAATTGCAAGTCAGCCGTTGAGTGCAGTAAATAGCTGGGCGGAATGCGATCAGAAGTGTGGGTGTTTGGCGTGGAGTTTGAACCGGCTTATATAACGCTAAACGAATGCTCCACTTACCTTTCAGAATATTTAAAATGCCGGATTTAGAATGTTAGAAACACAGACTAATTGAATTGCAGACCGAAAGATGGCGAACCACTCCCAATCAGACGCAGCGAATAACTGAAACTGATTTGGCGACGACAACAATACAGAGCAAGAAGTGGCGCGTGTGAAAGATAATTCCGTAGATAAAAACATGTTATTAATCAGCTGCTTGCGAAGAGCTTTCCCTCGAACTTTTGAGCTTTACTCTCGAGTTTTGCAGCACTCAGCTTTAGTTCGTCTTGCTAAACCGCCAAACATAAAATTTGAATTCTCAATTGTGAGAGCAGCGTGCGTTCGTTTGCTTTAATGGCGCTAAAAGAAAATCCATAAAATGTGCTCCAAAAGTGAAATGTTAGCCGGCGCCGTTTAACTGGCCTTAAGTATGCAAAAAAAAAAAAATAAAATTGCCATCTTTTGTTGTGACCGCCTTTAATGTGCGAAAGTGTGCTGCCATTAAGACGCGAATGCTACGTTCTTTCGCATAGTTTGGATAGTTGAAATGAATGTGAGATATTCAGTAATGATAATGAAATCATTGAATTAGTTATTGAATGAAGAAACAAGAAAATGCTCTTTTACATGCTCCGTTGTTATTCTTATCGCACAAAATTACATATTTTATTTTTCCCGCCTAGATAAATAGTTACCCATCTCATTAGGGACCGCACCCGATGGGCATTTTCAAACAACGCGGCTGGAAAACATCAAATGCGGCGACAGCCAACCGAACACGCATGAAAATCACTCGATCTTGGGCCTATTATTTGACAAAAACTGGCTAGAAAACTCGTCTAATTGCGACGCTTTCTTTGCTTTTGCCGTATGGCATTAGATAAGCGCCGTTTATGCGCGCTTATATAACCCCCAATTATAACGAGTCTTAATTTGTGCATGCCAATGCATTAAATAACATATTCGGTTTTGGCCCATCCTCTCAGGTAAAATAAACGCGTGCCGGCGAAACCTCAATGTAAACGTGCTTTGGTTTTCTGCCCTGCACCACTTCACTTCAGCTCGCTGGATGGAGTCTAAGCCACCAGTACCCGCCATTAGCCATGTCAATGAACGTGAAATGGCCACTGGTTGCCACTTGGCCACTTGCTCTTGCCCAGGCACATCATTCACACATCGGATGGCAGATAGTTTCGTGGAGTGCGTGCCCGCACTGCCTTATTTGTTAGTTGGCATTGTTAAACTATTACTTTTTTTTTGTGGTTCCTCGTTATGTAAACAGATGGCAAAAAAAACAAAATTAAACCTAAGACAGAAGCGTCTGGTAAACTACTTTTAGTTTCAGCCAGCGGAATGCTAAGGAGAAAAGTAAAAGCAGCAGAAGAAGCCATCCTAAATATTAGCTAAATATGCTTTCTGTCTGTCGTTTTGAAAGTGAGCAGTAGCCAGCGCCCTCGAATGAAGACAATTTGCATAAATAACAATATGTGGCAGATCTTTAAATACGTATAGAAAAATGCTCGTAAATACCGGCGCACATCACTCATCCGCCCGGGTGAACGGCTAGCATTCCACACTTTTCACTTGTTACCCATACGCCCCGTGGTGCGGTGCGAATTCCTTTTGGCCCCCACGAGGAATTCACCCACTGAGATGCCGTGCACGTGCAGCGGATCTCGCTGTGATGTTATGGATTTTTGAACGCCTTTCGATCTCTAATGCACGCCTGCAATAACAAATTACTTCCTGTCCACATTCCAAGCGGCCGGGTGTCTTTGGCTGTTACCATTCTGAAGACGTGTGTGTAGCCAAGGCATCGGAATATTACTATTAATTATATTGAATGGAGAAAGTCAATTTCGTCAAACAGAAGAAGAAAACAAAAACAACATACGCAACAAAAAAACAAAAAAAAAACAGACCAAAACGAACCAACTCCTATGCTGAACAGCAGCAGCAGCTTGTCTTTTGTGCGCCATTTCTAAAGACGATGTGTGGCTGTCAGTCAGTCAGTCAGTTGGTCAGTTAGCCAGTTAGCTAGTGAGCTAGTAAGCCTGGCCAGTTTCCATTTCAATGGAGCTAGCGATGGGAGCGTGCTGAACGGCAGACCAACATATCAAGTCTTCTAAGCTGTATGACTGAGTTCAAAGAAATCGCCATAAGTATATCATAAAGATTTCTATATATTTTATATAAATATGACTATAATGATACTTTTGCACAGGAGTAGCAGTATCAGAATGGCCCGAGCTGGGACCAGGTGTCATCCCACTTTGAAGTTTCGTCTCAATTTCTCCAGGTCTCATCACTCAGCACTCCAAATATTTAAAGCGCTTTCAACTCATCTCCAATCTTTGTGGAGCTGATTTTTTTTTGGTAGGTGAGGGGAGACTCATACCAAAGTTGATATCTTAATCGCATTGCCGATCTGGTATGGCACATATTTCATTTCTCGCCCAGCCCAGATGCAAATGTCTTTTACGAGTAGAATGCATGGAAAGGAAATCTTGGACTGCTCCATCTGCTCCATATCACTTTCTTGGCGTGGTCGCTTCTTCGATCTTCTAGAAGGCTTTTTCATGTTATTTATCAAGCGCTCGTTTCATTGTGTTTACAGTTATGTATCGGACTTTACTGCTTATGCAAATTTATGCTAAGCCGCTACAAAAATAGCCAGATCTTAGCCCACCATTGACGATGTGGGCTACTGAGGCACTGGACTTGGGTTCGTCTTCGTCTTATGCGGCATCATTTACTTCCCATCGATTTGATTGGTTTTTAATTTGACTGCCCGTCTGATTCAGACGGCGAAGCATTGTTCATCAGTCCATCAGGTGAAAGGCGTTGACGTTGTCAACTAGGAAACCTTGCCAATAACTTGCAGATATTGTGAATGGCTGTTGAAAATGAATGCAGCACGTGAATATGAGTGCAAGTTAATTGGTTAACGTCGAATATGTTCATACCCTGCAATGCAGTCATAAAATGCAGGAAATAAATATTAACCTACAAAATTCCCAATGCATTTTCAAAAAACACAAATAAGACATATTTTTAGAGATATTTAACTACTAATTTATTTAGTGAGTGTACTTTCTGCAATCGTGTGCGAAATCATTCAAAATCGAAAGCAATGCCAGGGCATTTGTTTTTCCCATTTCGCCACTGAGCTTGCCAACGTAGTGCAGCCGCATTGCATACCAATTGTCCACTGGGTCAATGTATCGACCAGGCCCAGAGACATCCACATGCGTTCAGGAGTCCAAGGGCCAAGATCACAGCTACGCAACTTGGAATTCGCTACTTCGGTTTCGGTTTTGCATCCAGCTCCATGTGAGAAATCATTAATGCGCTCTCGAACCGGCGATCTTGGCTGACTGGCTGGCTGGTTGGCTTTCGGCTTTCACATGGTTAATGCCAGACATGGACTGCTTCTATTGTTGTGTCAGCTAAATATGGCCAATAGCCAAATATTAATTCATGTGTTCCATCTGGTTGTATGCAAATTTTCCACCGGCTCGAAAGTAATTGAAGCTGCAGCGGAAATGTTGAAAGCGCTTGGGGTTCTAGGATGGGGAATGGCATTGGGATTTGGTTTGGGATTGGGATCGGAGAGTGGCCCGAAGGCAGGACAATGAAGAGGAGACAGGCAACGTGGGGCAGGAAGTGACTTTTGGCAAACATTAAGAATATATATTTATATTAACATATTTCAGTGACTGTTCCTTAAACAACTTGGCTTTACTTTTACAAACTTTAATTTTTAATGAAATTATTGATCACTGCTTAGTTTCCTACCTATCAATCTTATTGATTTCTGCGAAGATTTAACCCTTGATTACAGGAAGAGATTTTTGGCTTGGAATTATAAAGTTTATTTTTAGCTCATCGGTTGTATAATTATTTTCTCATTTCTTTGGCCAATGAAAGAAGCCCTCTTTTCGTGGAATATTATAAAAATACATTTGTGGCAGTTCGTTTCTGGTTTTTGGCATCACAGCCAAATGCCAAATTCATTGCGGCCATGACAGGCCTGAAGTTTTGCTTAAACCCTTCACGGCATTGGGATCTCTGTCTTTCGAATGACTTGTACTTTGGAGGGTGAAAATCAAACTGAAAAGAAATTTAATTATACAGCATAGGACAGCGCAAATAGTTCCACATTGTCTATCTCATTTTTGTTTTTTTTTTTTGGGATAGAGCCTCATCTTCCGCCTCCATTCGAGATCTGTCTTTTTGTCGTCGAAAGTAAAATTTCCAATTGATTTTTGTGCGGTGTTTTACATGCTTTTCGTTTCCATCATTATTCAGCCCGGCAATAGTTGAGCATCATGGCAAGGAGAAATGCCACCAAGAAGCATTTAAATAAGCACTGAAAAAAATAAGTTTAATAATATTAATGAAGAAGAATAAAAGTGAATTTTCAACTACTTATGTTCTCTTTCGAAAAAGTGTGATCTTGCATCCGAAGAAGTGGTCTATTTTAGGATATTTTCAAGATGAATAATTAATGTACTCATTTAAATATTTGTTTATTGATTAAGTTCCTTTCTAGGCACTATTCTATTGAAAATAGTAAGCAAATAAGTAGTGGTATAAATCACAATATTTCTTTAAGTGCTTTCCGACAGGCAGCACTTTCATCGTTTTACGCTAAAACGCTTACGCAGCATGAGACCTTCCTCGGATTTTATTTTTTGGTAAGAGATATTGCCCACGAGTGCTGGAGGGCAGGCCTTCTATTGCGGATCCGTGCAGTTTTGAAAGCATCATGGTTTGTTTGGCGAGGAAGGAACCGTGTAGCGCATGGAACCGTGGAACCGGGCAACCTTCGCTTTCGAAGCACTTTTCTCGCCGCAAAAAGCCGCCAGACTTCCCATTCAAATGTCCAAAGTAATCATTACGATTTTCAGCTGGGGGACAGTAATGATGTGCTAATGATGCCTCCTCAACGTGGCCGGCAATTAATCTTTTCCAGTAGAGCAGAGCACAGCATTCGCATTCGCATTCGCTCATTCATGCACGTTGCGGGTTTTATTAATTGATAGCGAAATTATTCGAAATTGAATGTGTCTTTGGGCACTTTCACTTGCTTCCAGCATTTTTTAAATTTGCCCAGAGAAGAGAAGGAATTTTCAGAGATGCCGGTCAATCGGATTTCGATGGGAAATGTTGGCTTAAATTAATCAAATGGACAACTATATAGAATTCTAAGATACATTCTATTCTATTTGCTTTCACTTTCAAGATCCCCATAAAATTAATGTAAATAAAGAATTCTTGTCACCACATTCGTTGCTTCATTAATGATTATATTTGCATACGAAAGTTGCTCTGGTGATCCACAGACGACGATTAGGTAATGTGTCATACCATATTGCCAACTTTTACTCATCCATCCGTCAATGGTGTTCATTAATCCTTCTAAATGCGCAACAAAATTAGCATAATACCGGGAAAGAGTCGAAAAGCGTTGCTTACATAAAGCGGGCAACAAGAAACAGAAACTAAATCGCTTAAATGATCAATTAAAATTACGTATACGCAATTTGTATGCCAATTTGGCTATGCTGTCCCTTGCCAAGGGAATGAAATCAAATGCGTTGAGCAGAGCGGCTACATGTTTTCACTTTTAATATACTCATACTCATGCTCGTCGAGGAGAAATGAGAAACGATAACGAAACGAAGCATTCGAAACATTAAAGTTTTAGCTTTGCTTTTGCTATAATTTGACTCTGGTCACTATGGGCATTTCATTCGCTGCATTCATTCGGCGGTCATTTTTTGGCATTTAATGATCATCATCATCTTCAGCGTCCACACTCCCCACCCCCCTCCCCCGATCCCCACCCTTTTTGGACGCGTTAAAAGCCTTTCATGGCCCAAACGCTGTTCTGCTTCATTTTGTTTAATGACATTGCTGACCATACGCGCTACAAACAAAATGTTTAGCTTACGTTTTGCTTTCGTTTATGAACTTTCACGTGTGCCCCAAGTCCGAAGAAGATTTGAGCGTTTAAATGTTTTCCTCGCTGCTTCTTCGCTCTTTCGAATTACCTAATTTCGGTTACGAAACAAATCAATTAATGTATGCTTCGATCAAAAAGAAGAGCCTCTTACTACCACGCGGCCCTAATGAATCCACAGCATTATTCAATCGTAGAAAGCGTCAGATGGAACAGTTCTGTACAGTATGTATATATGGTATATATGCCATGGTATGGTGTCTGTTAAACCGCAAGAGCCACAAGATGAGATTTCACCTGCGTTTTCAACTGTGCATTTTAATGATCAGTTTTCGTTTCGCTGCAACGGAAGCCCCGAACCCGCCCCTTTTGCGCCCCATGGCCGCAGTTTTCCTCCAGCTGAACCGCATACTCGCCCAATTGCAGTTTTCCCATTTTCCAATTGCGCCAAATCAAGTCGTAAAAATATTCATCTGGGCAAATCGTTTTCTAATGGTCTGTCATTTTAATTAAAGTCGACTTAGTATGCCATCCCCCCTCGCGCTTCCTTTTCGCACTAGAAATTGCTCATACGCCCCATTTGCCTTGGTATGTGCGTGTGTGGCAGAGAAATTGTGCTGCAATTGATTGACGCTTCCTAATGGCGCAGCGGTGCACTTTCTAAGGATAATGCTATTGATTGGTCGTAAGAGGAGATTTAACTACAGAAATAAAACCGAGAGAAGATCATCATCTAATGGACACTAAAAGATCAGCGCAAACTTGGCACACTGCGATATTCCTGGAATTTGGAACAGAGTTTTAATCATTGTTGTTGTCCTTTCAGTTTGGTAATTTGCTTTTATGAATGCAATAATTGTCTTGTTAAGTTAATTTGATGGAATAAATTCAATTAATAGCTGAGTAGCGGTTCTATTAGTTGATGTTTGCTTTTTATTCTTTATAATATATTTGCTCCAGTTTTTGTGACTGCAGCACATACGTTTTAAATTGCTGTGTGCAACCAGTTCAACCTCGTAAACTAGACTTAAAATTTAGGTTCATGGCATTTCCTAAGGAGGCGTCAGTTGAATTTCGGCTTGGTTTTTGGCTACCCCGTACTCCGTGTTTTTTTTTTCTGGGCACCCAACTGAGACATCGACTGCAGCTGCCAGACCTCCCGAAAACATTGCCCTAATGAATTTACGATCTGTCGTGGCCAGTTCTCAGCCAATTGCTTTCCACCCGTTCGCCATTCTCCATTGGCCATTTGAGGTCTTCATCGCCGGCCAGCGATTGTGTGCTCCAGGTTGCCCACTTGCCCAGTTGCACCGTGCATGTCAGTGGGTTCGGTTTGAGGCCAACTGCTACTTACTGCAAGACTGGCCATAATATGTAATTTCAATGATTTGCATACAAAACACTTTTCACCAAACCCAAATGAAAGAGCCAGCAAGCAATCCACTGCTCCCGAGCATCGCAGCTCCATTTCCATAGCCTCCATGGCAGCTCCAACTCCAGTCCAGAATTCGAGGCTGGAGCTGAAAATGCGGCAGAAGCCATGGAATTGGCATGGACAAACAAACACGTTAAATACTTCCGCGTTCGCGGTGCTCCGATGTGGATTGGTACTTGGCATCGGGATGAGGCTGTGCAGTTCGAGTTGGGAATGGGCATGGAAATGGGGATGTGGATGTGGATGTGGTTGCCCGTGACTGGACCCCTTCCCTCCTGCGCAATCCACTTCATGCTCTCAAAAAATATTCATATTTGTCACGAAGCCAAATACCCGAAGAAGTTACACCTGAAGACAATACAGGTTACTATACTGAACTATAATGAATTAAGTGATGAATAAGATGTCAAAAGAGATAATAAAGATTTTAAGGATTTAAGTTTTAGTAGGTAAGTTAATGCAACTTATGCAGTTTGAAAAGAGTGGGAAATTCATTTGTTGCTTAATGGAAAGGATACCTACAAATGGTCAATGCTTCATCACTGATTGGCGACTAGAAGGAGTTTTCTGTCAGTGTATAGCCTATTCGGGGTTGGGACGGGGGGCTGTCATGTGGCCAAGCCCAGTTCCTGGACCCATCGGCCCGGGAATGGGGCCAACCTAATGGGGGACGCTGTCCGGGCAGCTGCGTGCGATTCTGCGAAAGCCGAAAAATTATAATAACCAGTTTGGGCTGCTATTTCTTTATTTTTTACTTTGAGTGTGTTTTTTTTTGGTTGGCCAAAACCTTCGTTCAATGACCCTGGGCAGGAATAGGGTCCCAAGATGGGCAGAGAACCATGAAAGGGCAACAACTCTCCGTTTTTTTTTTTTTGTTTTTTGCAAATTCTGCGGCGAAAGTTGATCGGGCAAAAAGAGATGGAGAGCGATTCCCGTGCAGAAATCCCGAAAAAAGGCAGAAATGAAAAGCACATTTAGATTATACGAGATATTGGCCAGAAGTGGATACGAAAGGTACGCATACCTTTCCTTTGGCACATGGCCGCAAAACTGCAATAAACTAGTGGCCCAAAACGAACAAACACAGCAGCAGAATGATGCTTTATTCCCCCTCTCTCTTTAATTTTTTAAATTTTTTTTTATTTTTGGTTGTGTGTATGCCTTCTGTTGGACAAAAATTCCGAAAAGCAAATCCATTTTGTTCCGACTTTCATTTTGGAGCAGCGGCAAGCGCTGCACAGTTTGAAGACAATTGTATAAATGAAAGTTTAAGATCTCCGGCGGCAACTGTTAACTGTTATTTGCGGGCATTTTGGGCACCTGTGTGCATGTGTGTTTATAGGGCAGTGTACATGCGATGGGCCGGGGGGCGGTAGGCGTGGCGGCAGCGACAGGTACACCGGCACTCAAGATCGATAGCAGTCCACAAAAAAAAAAGAAGTATAAAAAAAAATAAAAATCCAAAAAGACCCGGCACGTGTTCCCCCAAGAGCAAAGCAAAAGCACTTTTCAATTGTTCACCACTTGTCGATGATCGTGGCCATGATAATGATGCCACCACCGATATTGCTGCAGTTGCTGTTGCTGCTGCGGATGCTGTTGCTGCTGCTGCTACCTCCACTGATGATGATGAACATTTCTCCAGTGCAGTGTCTTCAACTTTGCTACGATTTCGATTTACTTTTGCTTTTCATTGTTCCTAATGCGATGATGATGGCCACTGGCTGCCGGCTGTTTGTCGAGACATTAATAACAATTTCATGGTTTTCAACACAAAATGCACACCCATCGGAAACTTTTCCGATTTTCAATAGTTTCTATTGAATTTACACAACATTTTTGCAGGGTTTTTTGGGTTTGCTAAGAGGATTACCAAATGGTATCAGTTAAAAGCGTTACGGTTTCTTCTTGGCAAGAAGAGGTATCATTGATACTTTTAATTTGAATGGTTTTAAATAAAAGCTTCGGATTTTTGAAAGATAAAATACATTCCTACTTAATGATTGCTAATAATATTATATGATTTTTTAAGATGTATGCATATGTTGTATTAACTAACCTATATAAATCTAATGAACTATTAATTTAGATTTTTCATCTCTACATCTAAGTTATGCCTAAATCTTAAGAACTTTCTTTAGTTCAGCCCAGTTCTTTTTATAAGTTTTTATGAGTACATTTTAAGGGTTCAATCCTCCCGCATTTCCTCGATCTTGATCGATTGATTCCACTGATTTCGATTCCAATGCCCCCGCCCGAAAGTGAGAAATCAGAATTAAGCAAGTAACCGTGGACAATCAGCGTCAATTATGGCTATGTTCCTAACCATATACATATATGTACCTATATGACCATTATATGCGATTTCGATTCGGGACAATCAACTCTTTTTTCGCGGAGGAGGGTGCTCCGCTTCCGGTGCTTGAAATAAATCTTCAAATTAAGATGCTGTCTTCCAGAAAATGCTCGAAAATCGAAGCAATTTTTTGTAGTTTTCGCCGAGAATGAGCGAAACAAAGCGGGCAGATATAAAATTGAATGTGAAATCAAAAACGATCAAAAGCGCTTTGAAGTGACCACTTGGCACAATATGCGATGTCTACACCCGACTTGAGTTCAGTCGGTTCTTGGAGAGTGCGTGGGTGGGTTAAAAAGTTCTATATAATCAGTATTTTATCAGTTTGAAAGAGTCTTTTATCATTAACTTTATTATTTATGGGACAGAACTCATTTTTGCAACAAAATTTGAATTAAGTCCGAACAAATCGAACAGAAACTTTGAGTGCCACCCTCTTGATAATCTGAAAATCTGACAGCGAAAAACAGTTTGTTTAAAATGAACTCAAATGCGAAAATTACACCCCAAGCGACCAATTTAAAACCATTAAATTATAATTTTAAATTTTAAAGAGCTCGAACGACTTGAAGGGAGGGCAGCCGTGGCATTATTCAATTAGGGAAGACGCATTTGTATAGTTTTTGGACTCCCAGCCAAATGGAGTGCGTTGGATCCGACCACGATCATCCCCATCCCCATTCCCCACCTCCACTTTTCACTCGGCAGATTATTCTTAACGTTTCGCAAGTCGATTTCAGTTGCTTCACTTGCCTCATTGCGATTGCAACACGGGTTCAACTTCAAGTGACGGAAGTGGGAAAACGAAAATCAACTACAGTTGAGCCTCTCTAGCGTGTACTTTCCTCAAGCGTAATATTCAATCATATCGAACATTTTAAAACTTTTACAATCTTGAAGATTTATTATACTAACTTTATTGATTAAATCAGTTAAAAATCAGTTTAAATATAACTATAATAACTATTACGCTGCAACATGTTTATATACTGATAATTTGGTATAATTATTTGCTATTAAAAGGTATATCCATACATAAATCTTATAAGGGCTATTATGCCCATTTGATCTATAGATGTGGCACTGTAAGATAAAGCGGTTAATTTCGAACTGAATGCAGTTGCCGGGCAGCAACAAGTGGCGATTTCGGCGTGTAGGTGTACAAACGCTTCGCCGTTTATCTCTCTTAATCTGTGCGTTCGCACTCGCTCGCACCTGACACTCATAATTAAAGAAACAAATAAAGCAGCGCACTGGCTGCTGCTGCGCCTGCGCAGCGGTCACATTTGCATAGCAGCAGCAGCAACATCACTCGCAACAGCGGCAACACAGCAGCAGCAGCAGCAACACAGCAGCAGCAGCAACAGCAACCATGTGAATCCAAGAGCTCGGCACTTGTCGTGTCTTCAAAAGCTTCGCTGCCTTGACTTTGACTTTGGCCAAAAGCTCGCTTTTCAGCCAAGAGTTCGCCGCGTGTTGCTGTTGTTGTTGCTGCTGATGTTGCTGCTGCTGTTGCTGCTGCTGCGGATGTTGCTGCTGCGGCGCGACTGCGAGCGCGCGGCTGCTTGTCTTGGTTCTTTAAGTCCGTGGCTGGCTGGCTCCTCTTCAGTTCGTTGCTGACCATCGTTACGTGCGGACGTGCCCAGCTCAGCTCATCTTCGTGTGATGTGGCTGCACTTTGCACACTAAACTCAAGACCTGAGCCCAAAACGTTTTCCAAACTGCAAATATATAGCAAAAGTGCCGCGTCGCGTGTGACAAACGATAATCCAGTAAAACGGTAGCTAAAACAATGGTTCTATGAATATGAAACAAGCGAGCGCACAAAAATATTGAAGGAAATAATAATACTGATAATAATAATAATAATGATCGAGGGATATTTTTTGGAATTGGACTAAGGCGCGGCCATCGGGCCAACTGAGTGTAATTTCAGTCAGTTTCTTGCGCACAGACACACTCGCCAGAAAAACAAACAAACAAACCAACTAAGCAACCAACCAACCAACCAAACAACGAACCAACCAACAAACAAACAAACAGCGAGCGTCCAGATAGACAAACATACATGGGAAGGCAGTCAAGTGAAGACAGTGCAGCGTTCTCCTGTCCAGTTTGCTGCAGATGCGGTTGGAGATGCAGTGGCAGTGGCACCAGCACCAGAACACACAGCGCACAGAACCCAGCCGAACCAAAACCAAACCGAACCGAACAGATGCAGATGCACCCAAAGCGAGTCCAGCATCAGCTCGGATCTGGCTTTAACTTTGGCTTCAGCTCCAACTTCAGCTCCAGCTCCAGCTCCACTGGCACATGTGCTGGCGGTGGAGTCGCCATATTGGGTGCATAACGGTGCTAGAATCGCGCTGCTTTTTGCTTTTGCTGCCTTGTGTCTGAGTGTCTGAGTGTCTCTCGGCCAGCTTCTTAGCCAGGCTGTTGCATTTGGCTCTCGGTGCACCGCATCCCAACCCATCTTATGCCATCGCATCGCCTCGCATCGCATTGATGACGACCCAGCGACCGATAGACCAAGCGCAAAAACCGCAAACTAAAAATGCTGATCCCCTTTGCCAGCGACCCGCTCTTTTGCGGTCGCCAGCCCAACACTTTGCACATGCTGATCGATTGCGGAAGATCTCCGCCATCTCCAGTTCCATTTGCATCGTCCATCTGCATCTGCATCTGTATCAGCATCTCCATGGCTGACTGGGTCACCAAACTGAGTCGGCCAGTTGTCCAGACACACCCACCACCAACTGGCCTCTTGACCAAATGAAAAATATTACTATTAATATTTTCGCTTGGTTAAAAAATTATTCTTTATCCAGAAGTAGAAAAGTATATGGTCATAACTATTGGTTAAATATGTTGAACTTCCCTTTTTTCAAAAAACAATGCCTACAAACTTTGATATTAGGATTCTTCCATAAAGTTTCAAAAGACTAAACGTGGCCTAATGGCTCAAGTTATCCTTATCCATGCATTTAAACTTAAATAAAGGGAACCCCATTTTCTTTCTTCTAGATTAATTTCAATTATATATTCAGCTTCTAAAGATAGCACATACGTTTTTCTCTGTGCAGCGACTAGTTCTCAGGCCATCTCACCTTAGACCAATTTAAATCGAACTCTTAGGCACTGCCTCATTGTCAGCTCCGTTTTCCCTTCCTTTTTTCACATTTTTTTATTAAGTTATAAAACTGCTGGAGTTAGTAGATGTTTTATATCGGCACAGAGCTCAGTTTTTTTTTTTTTTTTTGTGATGTTCTTCTCAGCCGCCTAACGGTAATGCCCTAGAGCGCCACATTCTCAGACCCAGTCTTCTAGTCTCGAACTCTTCGGCCCAGACTCATGCATTGCAATAAAATGAAATTTTATAACAGCGGCAGCAGCAGCGAACAGATACAACGACGGCAACAAAAACGTTACCCAAATTCCAAAAAAAAATATATAAAAAACTGAACGAGAGAGAGGGAGACAGGCAAAGGTCGTCACAGCAAGTGAAAATAGCAAAGCCAAGAAAAAAAACGAAAAAAAAACCAAAAGACGGCGGTCGAGATAAATAAACGAAATAAGTTTTAGGGCCTAGTGGCCCAAACAAGAGCTAGGTGGTGGTTCAGGTGTTAATTTCCCATTTTCGGGTTTTCTTCGGCTGCCGCGCAAGTTCGCTGCCTAAGTCTTTCGTTTTAAAGTGGAGCGACAGCGCGCACCGCTCGAATGCCCATTGAATGCGAATGAGGGGCGTGTGAGCCGCAAGCCGGCCGGTTCAACTGCAAAATAATAAAACAGAAATTATTATTATTATTATTTCCCTCATTTTTGTGTGTTGCTTGTTAGTGGGGCGCATTTCCTTTACCCAAAAAGAAAGAAAAAAAATTAAAGAAATGAAATGAAGGAGAAGAAACCTTTTCGTTCCGTTTTTGACCCTCAAAGTTCAGAGTTTAAGTCAAGCCTCCCCTCACCACCACCACACTGACTCCTTTCCACAGCGAAAAACATATATTTACGACTGCAACGAGAGGAATACCAGCTACAGGAAAATAACCCAAGAAAAGCGGCTGAAAAATCGAAAAAACAAAAAGAAAACACACAAAAGGAGGGAAAAGCGAGAAAAGCCTTCCCAGGGAGATCCAAAGCAGCTTCTTTGGAGATTCAGAAGCGGCAATGACGGCGACTGCGAGGCAGTCGGCAACATCGAGAAAGCAACCTGCGATCGCAATGCTCAATGGAAACGCTTTTACGGTTAAGCGGCTCTTAGCGGTAAGTCAACTCATCTAAGGCCAAAAAAGGCAAAAAAAAAAAGAAGAACTACCGACAAAAAATCAAATTGCACTCTCCCACACAAAAATCATCATTTGGGGCGTTGCCAATTCAAATTGCTCCACAAAGAGCAGCCAAAGCAAATGTTTGTCACCCGGTCAGTTCCGAGCTCCATTGTTAGGCACTTTTTCGCTTTCTTAAACAAAAGATTAATTTTTGAGATTTTTTGGCACAATTTTCGACTCTTTCATCGCGTGGGCTCACTTCAATCGTGGGCCGCTGCTCCCCAAGATAGTTGTTCTCCTCCTCGTGTGTAAAGAGCTGTGAAGTCGGCCATTGGGTCAAATTGTTGCTGATAGATGATGGCTGGGCAGGCGTCGAAGATCATGATGATGTCGGTTCTGTTCGGTTGGGGGTCGCCACTTCACCGACTGAGTAATGTGGGCAAATTAATCTAATAAAAGGTGGGAGTCTTCGTTGCCTCTGCTCCACTGGACCGAACTTCATCCCAAGAGAAAACAAAAAAAAGCTCGAGAGTGGGCATTAAGTTTAGTGAATTATTTGCTTCATAAAATTTCATTGCCCGCCACTTAATCATTATTACTGCGGGAAGAGTCATTATGGGTGTACTATGGGAACTAGTTTGTCTATTAATAAACGATTCTATTGAATTTTCTGGCTATTTTGGGATTCCAGGAAAAGTGCAGACTTAATGCAAAGGAAGTGTGCTGAGATTGAGCGATTATATTCTAGATCTGGTTAGTTTATTAAACCCAAGAAATATGAATTAAAGTAATATAAATGGTATTATCTGTTAACTAACTTTCTGATTTAAATGTTCTTCTAAATATCATAGAATTTTTCTACTTTTCTTTGTGCTAATTTATTTAGCAAAGCTGGCATTTGCATATAAAAAATGTAAATTCAATTTGCAATCTATTTTTTTGTAATTGAATAAGAGTTTCCCATGCGATGCACAATCTATTCATGGTGCTAAATCAATGGAATATGTTTGGTAGAAAGCAATCGGCCAAGGGCTCCTCAACTCCAGTACTTGAGAGAAAATTTCCTTCCAGCAGTTTTTTTTTTTTCACTCCAGCCAAGACTAACAAACAATTTATCCGTTTCGATGTTGTTTGTTATTATGGTCCGCTGCTGCCCTCGGCCGGCCCATTCAACCCATTTCGAGCCAAGTGCATTAAGTCTTGGCCAGAAGAGCCAGAGAAGCCAGTAGATGGCCAGAAGGCCCAGTAGTTGGCCAGCAAGGCAGCAAGAGCCGCTGCATCTGGGCGCTCCACCTGCATTCGGACCGGCCAAAGGTCACCAGACGGTCTGGCGCCCGACGATCATTAAAAGAGTACGAAAGTAATTTGTAAAACACGAAAACTTATCTACTCCTTTTTTTTCGCTGCTGCTGAGCCGAGCTTTTCTTGCTGTTCTTTTACGATTCTAAATTACAATGACTGCAGAAACCAAAAAAAAAAAAAAAGAAAATATGCCACTGCAACGGGTCTTCATTAGCACAGGCTGGTCGTAAACCCAAAAAAACAGTATCCACAAAAAAATAGGCAGCAAAATAAATAAGCCAAGTCAGTTCGCCGCAGGTGATGAATGGGGTTTTGGCAGCTTGGGCCTTAAAGACCGGACCTTTTGGCCAGGAAGACGAATGGCCCGGCGGAGGATTACAAATGGTGAGGTGGACATGGGCTGACGGTTATTAGCAATCCGCCTGCAGATCTTTGTTTACGCGCTGTTCGTTTTGGATGACAATGCGGTGGCCAATAACGAAAGTAACCCCGGAGTTATTGGGTCAAAACGAAACAACAAACTCGGACACAATGGCCAACACATTCTCTTTATTCTATTTAGTGCCTGTGCCAGTGCCTCGTGCTCGAAAGCCTCTCGAAAGCGTAATTAAACAATTTCTTCTCTGTTTATTGACATTTTATTGATGCCGCCGAGCTTGAGCGGTTTCATTTCTTGTTCTGCGGTTGTGTGCGATACCAATTCCAATTCCAATTCCAATTCCTATTCGGATACAGATACTTTTCCCCCATTCGAGGTCTTGTTTGTATTGCTGCTCCCATTGAGCGATACTCCTCGGATTTTCAATGGGTCTTGTGGAGTGCCTGCGAGTGTTGTTTTGAATAGAGGAGCACCGAATGAGTGGCGAAATGATCTCGAGACTCGAGGAAAACACCTCTCAATGGGGATTATGTGGTGTAGTTTATTTATTTATTGTTATTGAACACGAAGCTAAGGAGTAGTGCTAATGGTTTAGTATTCAATAAACCCAATTTGATGATCATAACAGTGAAATAAATGTGTTTGGGGAAAGCTATTGAAAGGAGTGATCAAATCAATCATGTAGAAAATAAAAAAAATACTTTGAATTTAAACAACAAACGGAAGGATTTCAACAATTAACTAACATCAGTACTATAAAATCAACATATCTTTGTAGACAGAACCAGAAACATCTGAGGATCACTTTCAGATGGTATCCATTTGTGCATTTCCAAGTTTTCTTAGCAACAATTTCACATAACCATTTATCACAATTAGGAATAGCTAACAAAGTTGCATTTCGCCAAACGATCCTAACTGTGATTTTAATGTCTCAACTTGTACGAAATGCTCAGGAGTTGCGTGTCTGTGGCATTGGAATCCAAAACGAAGAGTTCCTACCAATTAAACGAAACCGGGGAATTTCCACCTAACTTTATGTAATCATTGGATTTAATGTGTTAACAAATTTAAACAGAATTTCAGAAAATGGTAACCAAAGGTGGGGGAGTTCGTGGTACCGTTTTGGCAGTATGCAAAAACCAAAAACCCAGAACGAGAACGCCTTTAGAAGATGCCCAGTTACCAAACTCGTATCCGTATCTGTTTTGGTTTTGGTTTCGGTTAGGTAATGGTAGTCCCAAAGGCCGGGCTTGTAATTAATGGTGTGTGGCGCTCATTCGCGATGAGCAGAAAGTACATTGCACCCAGCGATGGCCACAAAATTCAGCTTATTTATTAGCCAGTTCTAACTGCAAAGCAAAAACAAAAACCAAAAACAGACTAGCAACAAAAGAGCCCAAAAACACACATGAGGTGTGGTAGTTGGCAGTGGGTACCCTTGTTTGTTTCTTTCTTGTTTTTTTTTATTTTTTTTAATTATAGATCTTGGGCCATACGAGTATACCACCCCACCTTCGCGTGGATGGGCGTGTGCTCGGTGCTCAGGCAACTGTTAATTCTGTTTTACAACTCCGGCTGGAGTATCTTTGTAGCATCTGATATAACGTTAACTGTGTGTCTGCGTCACAACAAAAGCACAGCTCGCAGATGCCGTAGATACCAGAAGATACTTTTACACACATCGCACTTCATTCATAAAGCAAAAAAAAAAGAATGGTAGAAAAATTGTAAGAAGAAACCGCAGCTTGTATGATCTGCTACGATTAACTACGGATTTTACGGCTCTTTCGTCGGACATTTGGCCCACAGGTACATAATTCCGTGTACTCGGGCAATTTGTTCGCCGCTCCAAGCAGACTTGGTCAAGACTTGGTCGGTCATGCCGGCCAATTTGTTGGCTCATTTCGGTTTCGGATGGTTCTCCATGCCCGACTTAATCACGGTCTATGCAAAGCTGGGCACCTAATTGAAAGAATTAAGTGATGTAATAAATAACTGATCACAGATCCCAGGCGATTGCATAAAGTTCAGGTCGTTAAGTCATTTCTGGCTGCTCTGATTGCAGCTTCCTATAAGAAGGTAATCATATGGATGGGTTCGACATTCCTGGGAAATATGTGTTATGTGAGCTAAATGTGCAATTTCCAAATTACAGATATTCGCAATCTTAAGTTAATAAACTTAATATAAGAGCATTTATGGAAATCGGGCTTACTTAAGTGCCGGATATAACTTTAGTAAAGATTTACATTCCAATTACATTCCAATCCCCACTGCATAGTTTTGTATATTGTTGGAGTATTTCTAATTTGATCACATATCTTTTTTGGTTGAGTTAATATCATGATCATCCCATTTTCATCACACTTTTACTTGATCATTCATACGAACTAGTCTAATTTCCACATTCTGCATTCCTTTCAGCTGCTGATCATCTTCACAGTGGTGGACGCGAGTCGATCCCTGGAGCTGGGCGACAAGTGCCAGCATGACATGGACTGCACGGATTTCATCAAGGGCAGCAGCTGCTCCGCCCTCGGATATTGCGAGTGCGCCCCCTACTTCGTCCAGTTGGATTCCAAGCGCTGTTTGTCATGTAAGTAGGCAAAGTCAATCTTTGGCTAACCCCAAAGTGGGAGTACAGAATGTTTGTCGGGCAAACAATGGGGCGGAGATGGAGATGTATCTGTGTGTGTTTGTCCACAGAGGAACCGTTAGATGCACTCACTGCGACTTTCTTTACACAGAGAAAACAATTCTAACGATTTCCTGACTCGAAATTAGTAATGCAAATCGTGAGCGATGTCTGGAATTTATGATGATCAAGTTGTATTCTAAATAATACGTACTTCCCAGCTTAAAATCAAGCGTTGTTCGTATTTAGATTGGTTTTAGTAGCTCACTAAAATAAATCCATAGAAATTTTGAATTTTCTGCCTAATGAGGCGTTTAAACATAATTTGAAGCTATCATGTCTTCTGCGGAATCATTATGTATTACCAAGAAACGTTTCCATCGAATTGGGGGGATATTAAAACAAGACTTTAGTGGATTTTTAATGGTATTTCTTATTTCTCTTTGATTTGCAGCCCAGCTCCTTGGCGGCGACTGCCAGCTGAGCGAGCAGTGCTCCATGAAGGTGGCCAATAGCAGTTGTCTGGAGGGGGCATGCCGCTGCGTCGAGGGATTCCTGCAGTTCCGCAAGCACACCTGTCTGGGACGTAAGTATCAGCCGACCGCCGGCCAGCTATTGTGGCCCTAATCCTCACCAGATTGCCCGGGACTACTTACTCATATACTACACGTAGATAATACAATTAACTGTTTGGCATGCGGTCTTTTGGTGTATTGCAATAAACGGACAGCCGGGCAGCCGACTAATAATCCCCATCTCTGATTGCTTATCATTTCTCGTATTACCCTGGAATGTCACGCAATGCCCAGCATATAGTCCTTGCATACATATATATATACGTATATATAGCATGGGGTATACACTCCCATTTCCTATTTCTCGGCACTTGACACTGGCAATTAACACGGGCATAACACTGAAAATGGCTGTGTAACAATAACAATAACGATGAAAATACACCGACCAAACGAGACAATCGTGTCACTAATTATACGCATAATTGGTTAATCTTCCGAGAACTGGCCAACAGCCTGGTGGAAACTTCAGACACCACCAACTGCAGATCGTTGAACGTGAAAAGGCTTAAACGTTGAACGTTAAACGTTAAATGTAAAATGTAAATGTAAATGTTTGACTTCGATCTCTCTTAGCCAAGTGTTTGTGTTTCTGTTTGCGCACTGCGATGTGTGAAAGATACATTTTCAGATTCTTGGCTCCAGTCCAAGATGCAACTGAAATCGCCTAGGGCTTTGGGCCACGAATATAGGCAAGTGACTCATTTGGCTCACTTGGAAATAAATCATTGGCATGTGACTCATCTAGTGACTACACACTAAGAAGGACAGAAAGTCAGGTTCTTATGGCTCAAATTTATGGGTAAAGATAAAAGAAATTATTCTGGAATAATTTAGAGAAATGCTATTTTCTTTAAGAGTTTAGTTTTAGAGTCTAGTGACTGCATTTTCTGAAAACAGTGACTGAGAATAAGAGGCTCTTCAGGTTCAATAAAATGTTAATCTTAGGGACTTCGGGCTGCTGCCATCCCTGCGCTGATTGCAATCTAGTTTGAATTCGGTTCACTTCCTTTTGGCACATTGGCGCCAAGTGGCGTTAATCTGATTAGAATGTTGACTAGAATCGAGAGGCCATACGATGGGGTTATCCCCTCTACCCCTTTCCTCTTCCTCTTCCTCCTCCCCTACCACTACTCCACACCATGCATCGACTTCTTGAAGTTTAAACACGCCAAAAGCAGAGCAATGAGGCACGATCGTGGACATGGAGGCACTGCATCTGGCGCAGTTCGTGTCATTGCCATTCACCTGATGTTGCACAGTAGTAATCCCCTCACTCCGGTATCCCCCCTCACTAGCTGCTGACTTAATTATATAGCATAAGAGCTCAATATAAATACTTTTAAGTGTGCAGAAGGAGGCGTGGCAGGCAGGACAGCAGGTAGAGAGTGGGCTAGGTATTTAATTAAGCGTAATTTTAATGACAAAGAATGCAGTTGGTCAGCAGTGTGTGGAATGAGGTAAAGGTACACGGAAATAAATGTGGAGGATATCTATCATAAGTTTGTTCTTAGTGACTTTGATGATATAACCAATTACTAAGTTAGGCAGCAATTCAAACCAGAACTTATTCAGATCTGCATAAACTGGCGATAAAGACTAATGGGATATTCGCCTCTCTCAATTGTTTCGTGTGTAGAGGTGAATTTGTGGCAAGTGCAAGAAGTGGCAAGCCAGTCATTTATGAGATACTTTCACCAAAAACACAATAAAAGAAAGAGGAGGCCAGAGAATTGTAAAGAGAGATAGAGAGGAGTGAACCTTTCACCAGAGACATCCTGCCAGGGCAGCCTTTTCCTGCCCCTCAAAAGCCAAGAGCTCCCCATTTTGATTTGTATCTTTGGCTACTTTACATGGCTAATTGCCTCGACTCGTAATTAAATTGCACTGATTAGCGACCAATGCAAAAAAGAAAAGAAAGTCCAGGCAAGTCCAATTAGTTCTTAGCTGGAATGAGATGGAGAAAAAATCTCTGTATATATATGTACATATATCTGAAGAGTAGGATAACTGATCGGTGGAATTCCCGGAGAAAGAGAAGCCAAAAACTTTTGTATGCAGTTGACAAAAATGCTGCCACATTTGGGATTGGCCATTCACTTCATCCCATCGCCATTCTGCTCAGCCGTCGGGTCAAGTGAAGCAAGTGGTGTGCCAGATTTTGTTGGCTTGTCAGGCTTTCCATTTAGCCACTTGTTCCAGTTTCCCATGCACCTTAACCCATCCAATGGGCCCAAGCCCATTCCGGGATTGGCTCATTCGGTTACCCGTTTTTGTGTTTGGTAGCCAGCCGCTCTTAACGAGCCAACATCCACCATCCACCAACCAGCACCACCAACAATGAGCCACTTCCTCCATCTGCATCTCCTCCGATCTTTATGAGTTATATATGCACATATGACAACTCCCCCTTCGCATCCCCGGTTGGCTCTTTAGTCTACTCTACTCTCCCCGTTTCTCGGGCAGCGGGAAAAAGTATGCCAAATATATATATATATATATATAGAATGGTATGGTATAGTATGGCATAAGTAGCATATGCAGTGTGCGGCAAACAGATAATGAACAGATAGTCCAGACACACGGCCAAACAACGGAGGCTGCGACTGTCAGCCAGATCGAGATCTTCTGCATACAAAGTTGCAGGAAAAGTGAACCACTCTGACGTCGTCGATCAGCCAGGTGCATTGTGGAAAAAAAACGCGTAAGATGAGATGGAAACTCAGTTCTAGCAGTTCAGCAATCATTTCTTCCACCACAAGTCAGTTCTCATACAAATATCCTATAAACGTAGCTATTAATTTGATTTAATGTAAAAGCCTTATAAACGTGGTAAAAACCATATAGGCTACATATTTGGTTACGGGTTCTTGAACACCTTTTAGAGAAGTGATGGGAACTGGTTTCTTGCTAAGATCTGTTTTCGGATCCAAAGGTATTCAACATGCTTTTGTGCCAACATTTATGGCATTCCCGACACTCATTATATAAGGCATAGGAAATCTCCTAGTCACTCTCCCCAGCCACTCGGCTCACTTTCTTCCTGCCTCAACAACACCTTCGCAACACCGAAACAGGGAAAATACTTTCCATTGCGACACCTTGCAACCAAAAAAAAAAAAAGAAATAGTTAAAATAGAAAGAAAGGAAAGACCAAAAGCAAAAGCCACCGAAAAATTCCATTTCATTTCGCATGACCCACAAAAGCAGCCAGTCAAACTGTGTTAATTTGCGGCTAGAAACAAAAAGAGAGAAAAACGAAACAATCTTTCTTGAATGGCCATTTCAAACTAAATTGCGCCAAATGCCAAATTGCATGCAAATTATGTGGAACACTCGACTTCCGTAAGAAGACAATAATAATAGCCAAAAAAACTTCATATTTACCAGTACCATTCATTTCCACCCAAATGCAAATCGCTGCTATTAATTAAAACCTCTTCTTTTTTATTTGAACTCAAAAAGTTGGGTCTTATGGTTTTATTTGAAGTTTTTTGCCTGGCAATTGCATTTGGCTTTTGCGCCTAATGAAAGCCGACAGCATAAATAGACTTATTATAGCCGCAGGAATGCCGGTTCAGATTGAGATACATTTGTATCTCAGTATCTGTGCGTGCCAGGCGGTTGACACAGTTTTTTCAATTCCGGCCACCGGCGGCGACTCAAACCAAACACAATAACGCCGAGGAAGCAGCGATTTAATGTATGCTGATTTCGATGGAAATTATTGTTTATGATGCCTACCTTCCCGCCCGTCGTGCCAAACCGCTCTTGATCATCTCGAAGATCCCAGATCCATTGGCCCATTTTCACACGCGTCGTGGAGATCTCGCAGAGCGGCTTTAGCCGTAATCGAAGTGGGTTAGGTTAGCAGTGGCAGTCGTGCAGCGATTCGCATGCATGCAACCTGTCACACCAGCTGCCCCAAAAAGGGGCGGGGCCAGCGCTAAGTGGCCGTGGCCGTGGCATTGGCCCCCAGCCTATCGATCATCGTTTTTGGTGGCCAGATCAGAGGCGTCGACTCATGCCCAAGATGGAACAATACGGCTACACATGGAGAAAATCTGCACAGCATTGCTGCACTTTGGAAATTTATAAAGATCCTAACCAAATTTAATGGCTATACCATTGCATACTACTATAATAAATTTTTTCCCGTGTGTAACCGCTTCTAATGCTGTTATATAAAAGTGAAAGATGGGGCCAACAGTTTGGGGTCTGCAGAAAACCCCCTTTGGATTCTTCCTGCTCCACGTTTGATTCCATATTGGTGTCAAACTGCGGCAAGACACGTTTGAGCTACTCGCATTTGGAATGGCAATGGCAATGGCAGTGGAAATGGCAGAGCGCAGATCTCAGAGCACAGTGTCAGTGTCAGGCGGTGCATTCGTTAAGTATACGCCACGCTGGCCGTATGCCTTTTATGCGCCTTGGAGTCACCGCTCGCAACCGGTTCCCCAATGGCCAATGCCAATGCCAGAGCCTTTTGTGAGTTTGCCGACAAATGTCGGTTTTGTGTGGCCGAAATTCCCGCGAGAAATCCAAAAGGGTATAGCGATTTATGATCTCGCTCGGATTCCAATCGAATTGAATGGCCAGCTGGGGGATATTGTGGAAATGAAAATGGAAATGGATCTCCATGGCCAGACACTGCCCAAAGGGCAACTGCAGGTGGCTGCATTGGCCAGTGAAATGGTAAATGGCATGTCGCCAGTTGCCAGTTGCTAGTTGCAAGCTGCTTGCTGCAAGTTGCTAGCTGCAAGTTGCTAGCTGGCAAGCCAAAAACGAAACAAGTGAAAACAAGTTGGAGCGGCAGGCCGGAAAGTGGGTCAGAGCTGAGATTCCAGCGGAGGACAGTGGCAGACACGCAGGTGGCTCAGTCTTCGCAGTCATCGGTGCAACCAAGAGTCGCCGTCTCTTTTTAGCCAGTTATCGGCGAGTGGAATGCTGATGAGCAACGGTAATGGGAATGGGCGACGTCACCGACGTTTCAGCGTCATCTTCTGGTTCCCATCTGATCCCCTTCTTAGTCAGTGATGCAGAGAAAGAAAATATACTTAGTATTCCAAAACAATTGGGTTTTAGTGCTTGAAAAAGTGTGTCAATCTTATTATATTAATATGCATTAATTAAGTGTGGCAACGTGTGCTCTGATTCAAGAAAAACAAAACAGTGTGACCTTGCAACTTAAAATAAGGGGAAATGTAAGTCCTTACTTAAATACATTATTTGACAGTAAAGCAGCTATTAAGAAATTTCATTTCTTTTTTTTTTTTAAATTATCTTTTGTTTGGGTTTTGTAATAGTTTTTTGCCTCTGTACCAATCTCGGCTACTCTTTGCACTTCTCTTTCGGCCATGCGTTGCGTCTGATGCAGTTGCAGTTGACTTTATTGACGGTTATTAGGCTTGTCGAAGGCGGGCTAATGTTTTGATGTTGTTCTTGTTCTTGTGACGGCTTCAGCTCCTCCTTGTTCTGGTGTGGCTGTTCATGATGATGATGATGAGATTTTAATATGCATTTGGTGCTTGGAGTTCGGTTTACGGTTAGCTTAATAACATATCCCATCCATTCATCCTCCTTTAACAAAAACCACACACACACAACACTTAGATCAGAGCAGGAAAATATACAAGAATCTCATGAGAACTTTTCGCGACCGATCTTTATCCCCCATCCGCAGCTGCCCATCCTGGTGCCGTTTGCTACAGCCACGCCCACTGTCAAATGTTCGACACCCGCACCCACTGTGACTTCCTCATCCCGAATCTCTTCGGACGCTGCCAGTGCACAAGTCCAGCCAAAATGGTGGGTGGTCTCTGTGTGGCCCCGGCGGCGGATCAGGAGGATCAGAAGCAGGAACAGGCCGTCGAGAAGGTAGAGCAGCCAGCTAGCAGTACCACTACCACGACGACAACAACAACCACTCCTAGGCCCACAACTAGAACCACGAGAAGAACAACGACGACAACGACTACCACCACTCCAGCCCCAACAACAACCACCAGAAGAACAACAACGACCACAACGACGACAACTCCCGCGCCCATTCTCCTAGAAGATGAGCTGCCCGCCAGCGTGGAGGAGCAATCGCTGGAGGAAGACGATGGTGAGACCACCAAGCTGAGACCCGAGGTCGTTGAGGTTGATAATGGTGAAAAATTGGAGGCTGTGGACCTGGCTCATGAGGAAACCGAACTGACACAGCAGCAAAATCAATTAGATGAGCAGCAACATCAGGAGGAGGAACAGAAACATCAAGAGGAGGAACAACATAGGATTGAGCAGCAGCAGAACCAAGAGGAGGAGCAGCAGCAGCAGCATCAGCAGGTCATAGCCCAGGCCAGCGACGCAGAGCTTCCTCAATCCTCACAAGATGCCACCACTGGAGTCCAACAGCTGCTCACACCCGCAGATGTACCAACCGAGGATGCCATTAATGCGGAGCAGGAAACTGAGGCTGGACCCACCGAAGATTACCCATACAAGATCGATGAGGAGTATACGGAGGAGCACAATGACAAGCCAGAAGCTCCAGAACTGACAGTGGATCAACCTGAGCACGAAGAATCCCCTGTAGCACCTGAAATCGTGCCCATCGAAGCGGATGAGGAGGCTGCTGAGGCCTCGGGTGGTCAAGAGATTGCCTCATCGCCCATCGACGATACCATGAAATTCGATTATGAAACCTCAGTGGATGAAGTTGAGCCAGCCAAGCCAGAAGATGAGAGGGAGACGGAGGCAGTACACCAGGCGACTAATGAGGGGGTGGTGCCCATCGATACCGAGAGCGAGACTGATGCAGAGTCTAGCACCGAGCCCCAGATCCAGACGCAGCTGCTGCAGGAGGATGGAGAGCCAGAGACATCGCAGACTGTGGCCGATGAAGAACTGATCCCGGTTAATGAAGCTGAAATCGAAAGTGTGACGAAGGCAGCCGACGAGGCCGAGGAGATACCGGAGGAGGAAACACCTGAGGATCTGGCCTCTGGAGATCATGAGCTGGATGTTGCTGTAGCCAGCCACGACGATGAGGTGGAGCCGCCCAAGCAGGAGGAGCCAACAGAAGCGTTGAAGATCGAACAGCCAGCCCAGGTGGAGAGTGAAAGCCAAAACGTCGACGAGGTGGGAAAACCAGAGGAGCCACAGACCGAAATGGAAATAGAAAAAGAAAAAGAAGAAACGCCAGCGACCGAAGCCGCAGAAGTGGAGCTGCCGGCCACAGAAGCCAAACCAGATATGGAATCCGAGATCGATCAGGTGGAACAAAGCGCCGACATCAAGCCGACAAGTGGCGAAGATGATTTAAATGAAGCCAATCAATTAAATCAAGACCAAGTCACCGAGCAAGCCGCTCTCGAGCAGGAGGAGATCGAAGAAAAAGAGCCCGAGCAGGTGGTGGATATGCATCAAGATGCAGATGAAGCCACAACGGAGAAACCAGTCCAAGATCACGACCAGGAGGAGGTGGAGGCAATCACCGAAGCGGAGCACGGACAATTGACATACCCAACAAATGATGATGAATTGGCGCCAGTGGAAATAGAACCAGAGCTGACCACAGAGGAACCAGAAATCGCTGAGAATACCACCGAGCTTACCGAGCAACAGCAGCAGCAGCAGCAGGATGAGGAGGAGATTGCAGAGGCGGCACTCGCACATGAGGAGCAGTTGCAGCAGGTGGAGCCCGAGGAAAATGCAAATGCAATTAAGACGCCCGAAGTGTCGGAAGCAATTGCAGAGCCCCAGGCGGATCTGGAAACCCCGTCAGCCACCGAGAAGGAGATCGAACCACAGACAGCGGACCATGTCGAGGAGGAGCCAGTGGCGATAACCGAGCGCATTCAAGAGGCAGAGCCAGAGCCAGAAATTGAGCCCACTAATGACGAGGTGTCGCAGGTGGATGCGGACCAGGCCAAGCTAGAGCTGCCAATTAAGAGCGATGCCGAAATCTCGGAGGAAGCCACCGAGGAACCTGCTCAGACGGAGGTTGCTCCCGAAGTGGAAACGGAAACCGAGGCCAGTGAAAGTGCTCAGACATCTCCAGAGATTAGCGTAGAGCAAGACGAAGTTGCGATCGATAAAAACGAGAATGACAACATTATCCAGGGGGCCGAACCCAATGAAGAGAAGGAACTAATCCCGGAACCACAACCTATGCCTGAAGAGGAGGACTTGCCAGTTCAAGAGGAAGCTGTTCCGGAGGAACAGGAGTTGGCCAAGCCAGAAATGGACTATACCAGCGTGGAGCATCTACAGGAACTTTCCCAGCCAGAAGAAACGACTGCTGCTATTGAAGCGGAAGAATCTGACTCTCGCGAGTCCACTTTGGCTCCAGAGGCTCCAGATGCACATATTGCCATTGTGAGCGAGGAACGCGATCCCGAACATGATCCTCAGAACTTCCATGAGAGCGAGAGCATTGCTGATATCCTCAGCGACTTGATGTTGGAGGGTGACAGCACTGTGCCCCCTGTTCCATTTGGCCAGCAGCCCGCCCAAACGGTTCCCATGGTGGAGGCCAACTCGGAGAACGAGGAGGAACAAGCACATGAAGCCATTTCGGATCTCCAGGCTGAAGCCGATGAGACCCAGGATCATGCCGAGCAAGTGGAACCGGTTAACGAGCAAGGAACTGCTATTCCCGAACTGTTTGCAGAGGCAGCTAAGGATGAAGAAGATGTCCCAGCTCTCCCAGAATCTGAAGAAGCGAAAACCGAACCACCAAGCGCTCTAGAGGAGGAGCAGCCCATCCCCAGTGAAGGGGAGCAAACGCCCGTGGAAGAGGAGCACCAGGATGATGAAGAGGAGCACCAGCAGGATCAAGAGGAACATCAGCAGGATGAGGAGGAGCCCCTTAAGGAAGTAGAAACGGAATCCCTGCCAGAAGAAGCCACCACAGAAAAGTTCCAAGAGCCCGAGCCCGAAGAATATAACACTCCGTTGCCCGAGGAACTGCCCTTCGATCTTACAGATCACTCCGATGTGCACCGCTTCAATGAGCTGCAATCCGAAAGTCTAGTTCTGGAATCCACCACCAACATCGATGGTCTGCAGGAACTGGACAACAACCATATTGAGGAAGAGGAGCCAGCAGCTCATGCCATTCCACATGAGGAGGCCACACCCAATCCCGCTGACATTGTGGAGATCACCACCCAGACCATGTTGGGCCTGGCCAGTCGTGTGACCCTTATGGAGCCCGCTGCTCCTGTCGTGACCACGCTAATGCCCCTGATGACCGCCGATGAACCCACGCCGGAACCCGTTTCTCCAGCAGCCATTCCTTCCGCCTCTCTGGCTGCCATCAAGCCTGGTTCAGAATTGCGCAAGCGCGTGGATTTGGGCCTCGAAGCAGTTTCCCTGGGATTAGCCTGCAGCAGCGATCGTCAGTGCCAGTTGGCTGATCCCCACACCGTGTGCAATAGACGAGGAGTCTGCGATTGCGCTGTCGGAGAAGAGGGATCGCAGTGCAGCGCCGAGAGAACCGGATGCAGTCCGGGAACCTTCCAGGTAAGTCACCGCAAAGATTATAAAAATCATTATAAAATATATATATGCATTTTACTTCCATTCCAGTGCCGCTCGAGTGGCGTGTGCATCTCATGGTTCTTTGTGTGCGACGGCCGCGCCGACTGCAATGACGCCTCCGACGAGGAGTGCACCCACAACGCCCGCCTCAACCAGACCTGCCCCACGGAATCCTTCCGCTGCCAGCGAAGCGGTCGCTGCATCTCGCGCGCTGCGCTGTGCGACGGACGACGGCAGTGTCCACATGGCGAGGACGAGC
Source organism: Drosophila simulans (assembly GCF_016746395.2). Taxonomy (NCBI): domain Eukaryota; kingdom Metazoa; phylum Arthropoda; class Insecta; order Diptera; family Drosophilidae; genus Drosophila; species Drosophila simulans. The sequence goes on from NC_052522.2 coordinate 8,245,857, forward strand.
TGGGCTGCGATGGCAGCGTGAAGGGCGGCAACGCCTGTCCGGAGCACACCTTCCGCTGCGGCAGCGGCGAGTGCCTGCCGGAGTACGAGTACTGCAACGCGATCGTGTCCTGCAAGGACGGCAGCGATGAGCCGCCGCATCTGTGCGGATCCCGCGCCCTCCCCAACCTCTTCATGCGCCTCATCGAGGCGGGCGGCCTGCTCGGCGGTGGTCGGCGGGAGGCGGACGCCTACTGCCCGCACCGCTGCAGCAACGGACTGTGCCGCTCCACGGCCATCGTCTGCTCCGGACGGGATGGCTGCGGCGATGGCACCGACGAACAAACCTGCGCCGTGTGCCGTAAGTAGCCCAAGGCAGCTTTGGAACCTGCACAAATTATTATTTTATCTATAATTAATTTATTTTTATTTTTTATCATATTTTAGGCTGTCCCGCCCCGACTGCTGCCAGCCTGCCCGCATTCTTGGCCCGGCAACGCCCCATGCCGCTGTGGTAGGCGACTGCGCCACCTGCACCACCCACAACATATGCACTCCAACCACTTGCGGTCATCAATTGATTGACCCGCTTCTGTCTTCCGAAACTTTCAACTCTATCGCTTTACCCAACCCAACATTCGAAAAGATTTTTGCCTAGCATTTAAGTGGATATTTAAAAATTATTTATTTATTTATTATGACCTTAGCTGCGCCCTTGCCACGCCCAATTGCCACCTTGCTATCAAAGGGGGTTTCCCAGATCCCCTTTGAGCCAGTGATGTTTGTCAATTGAGCCACTGGGCACAACCCCAATCCACATATGACACCACACGCCACAAAGGACACACCACCACCACCACCACCCCGCCCACACTTCGCCCCCATTTCGACTATTTATTCTACTCATCTAAACCATCAAAACTATTTATTTATACCCCCCCAAAAAAACACACACCACAAACAGACACTGAAAAACACTCCGAAATGGATTCTTCATTTAGCTTAGTTTTATGCAATTTTCTAATTTATTTAAATTATTGGCCAGGCAAACCAGTAACCGAAAAAAAAACGAAACAAAAACGAAAACCATGAAATGATGCATTTTTATCGATTAATATTTTGTAAATAAGAGTAAACGTGTTCGATGTACATGATAAACGACAATGCCTATAAAGAAATGAAACATCGGGTATCCAACATAAACAATCCGATCATATCCCCTATATAGTTTATTATATGTACGTGCGTGTGAGAGAACACTCACACACTTTTCTCACAGTCAAGACGCATCACAGTAAAACTAAAAAAAAATTAAACAATAATAAAAAAATATATTTTTAGAAAACTATTGAAAAATAAACCAACTTGTTTTCATTTGGAGGTTATTTTTGGTATGATCGATTTGTTAAAATGGCAACGAAATCAAATTAATTTGTTTTCGCATTAAAAGTTTATAACTTTAAGTAACTCTTAAACATACAAATGCTAAAATAACCCATTTAAAACTAAATAAGCCTATTTCTAGGCTACACTTCTAATGATTATTCCCTAATCAATTGTCATATAGTTATGACGATGACTTCAGTAAATCCAAATGTCGATCACAAGTACTTGGCAAACAGGAACCGCGATAATTAAGCATTGATTTAGGACAGCTCTCAGTTAGAAATATTATCAGTTGCAAATTTTCGCGATGGCTGCAGCTATAAAAGCCGCGTCGAAACTCCAGTCGACCAAGTTGTTTCTGCAACATGAAGGTGTTCCTAACTATTCTGGCTTTGGCCGTGGCCTCCGCCTCGGCGTACGAGAGCGTCGTGCACCCCAAGGATCTGCCCAAGGTGGGCAAGATCGAGGGTCGCATTACCAACGGCTACCCGGCGGAGGAGGGCAAGGCTCCCTACACCGTCGGTCTGGGTTTCAGCGGCGGCTGGTGGTGCGGTGGCTCCATCATCTCCAACGAGTGGGTCCTTACCGCCGAGCACTGCATCGGAGGTGATGCCGTGACTGTCTACTTCGGAGCCACCTGGCGCACCAACGCCCAGTTCACCCACTGGGTTGGAAGCGGCAACTTCATCACCCACGGATCCGCTGACATCGCCCTCATCCGCATCCCTCACGTGGACTTCTGGCACATGGTGAACAAGGTGGAGCTGCCCAGCTACAACGATCGCTACAACGACTACAACGAATGGTGGGCTGTTGCCTGCGGCTGGGGTGGCACCTACGACGGCAGCCCCCTGCCCGATTGGATGCAGTGCGCCGATCTCCAGATCATCCACAACTCCGAGTGCGCCAGCTACTACGGAACCGGCACCGTCGGCGACAACATCATCTGCGTGCGCGTGGTCGATGGCAAGGGCACCTGCGGAGGCGACTCCGGCGGTCCTCTGGTCACCCATGACGGCGGCAAGCTTGTGGGAGTCACCAACTGGGTGTCGGGAGCCGGTTGCCAGGCTGGCCACCCCGCTGGCTTCCAGCGTGTGACCTACCACTTGGACTGGATCCGTGACCACACCGGCATTGCTTACTACTAAGCAACGATTTTCGATTGAATAAAAATATTTGAAGTGCAAATTTGAATTGTTTTATAACTATGGGTTGAATTTGGTCATTAATATCAATATCTTATAATTGAAATAATCTTAAGTATTTCAGCAAGTTTTAAGGATCTCTAGCAGTTTAAAGGGTCATCAATACACATCCTGTTGAACAAAAAACCGCAACTAAGATTTCAGATCAATTATATATAATTTAGAATTGATATAAGTTCTTTCTCTTCCTACAAAAAAATACATCTATTTAATTTAAATGACACAACCGTAAGGATACATATAATATGTTTAAAAACTATATAGAATCACTTTATAGTCCATGATGAAATATAAATTGATCTATAAATAGGTTTTAAATGAAAGTCTATAATCCTTAAATATTATTCTTAAATTTAATAAAGAATATTGACTAAATATAAAAGCCGTTATGTTAATAGTAATACCCCGAGTGAAGTACAAAAATTTAAATTTACGCTTCAAGAAGTTTTTTTTTAATCAGATACAGTCGTTCAGTAGTAAGCAATGCCGGTATGGTCGCGAATCCAGTCCAGGTGGTAAGTGACCCGCTGGAAGCCAGCGGGAGCACCCGACTGGCAGCCGGCGACGGAACCAAAGTTGGTGACTCCCACAAGCTTGGTACCGTCATGGGTGACCAGGGGGCCGCCGGAGTCACCACCGCAGGTGGACTTGCCGTCGGGAGTCCTGACGCAGAGGATGTTGTCTCCCACGCTTCCATAGTATCCAGAGCACTCGGAGTTGTGGATGATCTGGAGATCGACGCACTGCATGTAGTCGGGCAGGGGACTGCCGTCGTAGGTGCCACCCCAGCCGCAGGCAACAGCCCACCACTCGTTGTAGTCGTTGTAGCGATCGTTGTAGCTGGGCAGCTCCACCTTGTTCACCATGTGCCAGAAGTCCACGTGAGGGATGCGGATGAGGGCAATGTCGGCGGATGTGTGCTTGATGAAGTTGCCGTTGCCAACCCAGTGGGTGAACTGGGCGTTGGTGCGCCAGGTGGCTCCGAAGTAGACAGTCACGGAGTCAGCATCTCCGATGCAGTGCTCGGCGGTGAGCACCCAATCGTGGGCGATGATCGAACCACCGCACCACCAGCCGCCGCTGAAGCCTAGACCCACGGTGTAGGGAGCCTTGCCCTCCTCCGCCGGGTAGCCGTTGGTGATGCGACCCTGCATGTCCTTGGTGTGGACTGGGGTCAGTTTCTCGGTGGCCGAACGGGGCATGGTGGCGCCTGAGGCCGAGGCCACAGCCAAAGCCAGGATAGATATGAATGCTTTCATGTTGCTGGAAAAGCTTGGAAACTTGCGAATGGCCACGGAGTATTTATACCTGAATCGTATCTGGCTAGGTGGTGGTGGGTCATATAAAATGCCCGTTCCGACAATCAGCCGATAAAGTATAATGGTAATATATTATTAAAAGTCCAACTTGGCTAAAAGTGCTCATGAATGGAGCCGTGTGGGGTTTTAATGAGATAACAAATCCGTTAGGCTGAAATTCATATTAAACTTTAATTACAGCAAAACGATGGTTAATATAGAATCGTTATCTATAACTTTCAAGATGCGATGACTCAATTATGAGTTACGGTTGTTATCATTAGACGATTTATTTACTTAACAATAAATGGCTTGAAAAGTGGTATGATAGGTACAAACTGCTGTTCCCAGAATTCACTTTATTCATAATAGTTTTTATAGAAAAACCAAGTACAGAGTGGCACAAATAATTACTTTTCTTAATCATTTTTAATATCAATTTAATGTACCAAAACTGATTTGTTTTAATTTACGATTCCCTGGCCATCTTATCTAAACATTCAAAAACAGGCAACATTTGATTAGATTTAAATATTTACAATGTCTTTCGGATGTGAATATAGTATCAAAACAAGTTCAAAGTGTTTTTCCCATTCAGAAGTTCATAGATTATTCATTAGCTATATATGACAATTGTAAATATTCGCGACACTTTCAGTAGCTTAAGTGATTGCAATTAGAAAAGATTAGATATTGGTATTTGTATTTTGTTTTATTTATATAGATTATAGGAGTCGTACGGATTCAAGTTTAAGTGCTTTAAATATAGCATTAGGAAACGGAATTAGTTAATTTGTAGTGCTGTGCACCGCGATTATTCTTTTCATATATTTTATATTATATTAAATTTATATTTATATTTTATTTATCATTTTATTGTATTTATTAAATAAATTAAAGTGTAAGTATGGCCTATAACGCACTTACTATTTCATTTCCCGACATCTTATTATTAGGCATAAACATTTTGGCAAGTTGAATTGGCGTTGGTGTATTGATATGCATTGTTTTTCGAACCATTATCGATACACCATCGATATCGATATCAATATCGGAAAATACCCGCGAAGAAGTAGTAAACAAACGTTCGATTTTGTTTTTGTCGTGTGTGATTTAGATTTATTGTTATTATTATTGTTTTAATTGTTCAATAAACTTATTCGGCAACTCGTTTGATGGATCTGCTGGAATGCCCAAGTGGAATCTGTATAAATTTAAATGTAAGTGTAAATGGAAAGTTTGCTGGGATAATTAGCCTTACTATCAAGCCGCAATTCCTGCACTGACGTCTGCTCCTCCCAAACATATTATGGTTGTTCTCAGATATAACGGTTGCACCGTTCTCATCGTGGGTCCGGAGTCCAAATCCGATGAGTCCTTGCTCGTCGTTGTCCGGTGGCGGGGGTACGGTCTGGCGGGGACTGGCGGTACGCAACAAAATGTTGGACGTCACCAGTGCATGAGGACCAGGGTACGGCGGCGGAGGCGGAAGTGGAGCTCCAATTAGCGACGGGTTGGTGTATGTGGCGCTGTTGATCGGAGTCGTCGGTGTCGGTGTTGTGGCCACGGATTTCAAAACGCAGTCCGCCAAATCTTTGATCATCAGACCAATATATTTGCGCGACTTACGGTCTGACTCGTCAAATTGGCCGGCCTCTATAAACTTGGTCAAGAGGTGTAATTTATTTACAATTGAAATTGAATTATCCATTGAACTAATGGTTTTAAAATCCACGTGTTTGAAAGAGCAACAAAAAGTGCTCCGTTTTATTCTCCTTTTCGTGAAATAAGTAATAAGGGGAAAAAAAGAGCTTTTCCCTTTTTCTGCTTTGTTTCGTGGAATACGAAGCATGTACAACTCTCCACGAAGCAAAAAGCTCACAAATTTCGAATTCGCATTCCGCTCGTCAGCGGCTTTCAAACTGCGCAAACTCAGTTTGTGTCAAACTGTGCGGCAGGCATTTCGCCAATAAACAGTGCATACTTTCAGGCAGCACTCGCGAATGTGCAACGCATGCCGTTTAACATTTGCACATGCACTTGAAAAAACAAAATAAATCGAAAATTCGTATCTCCTAGCTCTTCTAACTCTACGAGTAACGGGTATAATTAAATGTTTTAATTTTAAGTGTGTAGTTCGTACAGGAAGGTTTTGTTTTTGCTTAACGAAATTAATTTATTTAATGGACTAGCGTACTATTATCCTTCTTGGACAACCTAATCTAATCGGTATAATTTTAACTATTCTTATTATCTAAGTTGTTATTTACAAAGATCACATGATTAAGAGTATTAAAGAAATGGAATGTTTAGAATTCGTATCTCCTAGCTCTTCCAACTCTACGAGTAACGGGTATAATTAAATGTTTTAATTTTAAAGGTGCTCGATAAAGGCGTCCAATAGCAAACATTGAAACAGCATTATCTACCTATCAATGTTTGATTCCATTTCTGAAGAATTCAACGATTCGTAGAACAAAGGAGAACTAATTCTACAGATTAAAACTCTTATCTTAAAAGGCGCGTTTTCAAACATTGCTCCCCTGCGAAGAAAGCCACTTGTCACCAGAGAAATTAAATAAATGTGGTAAAAAGTTTGCTAAATTCGGTAAAAAACTATGCATGCCAAAAAATGTTGAAGTTTCTTCCACATTAGCTCAATACTGGGTATCTGATAGTTGAGTAATTGGACTTCTGCTATTATTTAAAGACGACAAGTTCCTTTCATTACTCTGCTCTATTTTCGAAAGGCATACGATTATATTTATGCTCATTAAACCAGCCTATTGATTTTGTTCAGTGTATGGCCTGCTGGTGCTGCTGTTGCGCGTTGTTGTAGTTGCCAGTGGCGGCTGCCTCATGTTGTTCTTGCTGCTGCCACCCAGGGAGGGTGTAAAAAATCTCACGTCGGCAACGGTTCGTCATTCGTCGTGGGTCTCCGCTCGCTGGCAGTCGCACATCCGCTCAGTTGTATCGCGTTATCCGTTCCGCCAGCAAGGACCTCAGTCGCAATCGCGCACAGTGCCGAGTTCGTTCGTTTGCAATCAGACTGCAAATATTTGTACATTTGCTGCAATCAATGGGGATGTACATATGGCGGCGACTGATAAATGTGAGTGTGTGAACATGAGAGTGGCCCAAATCTGGGATGAATCCTTGCCCAGGCTGTTCGGAAAAGTTCGCCATTTGCGCGCGAGTGTGTGTATCCGTGTGCGTCCCTGTTTTGTATCTGTGTATCTGTAAGCTTTGTATCCGTATCTGTAGGCAGTGTGCTCGACGAAAAACGATTGCAATTTTACGCTGACGCTGCAGCAGAAGCAGTTCGCTTCAATGGAACTTGACATAGTATGCCACCCAGTCCACGCCCACTTCCATACCCCTTTTTGAGTTGTATATACATGTGCGTTGTATTGCATTGCATGTGTTATTTTTACCACCGCAAAGTGTCCTCGACACACTCACACATTCGCCGCGTGTCCTGCAGCGTATCCGGATCCCACAGCACGCCGTTCGCCCTTCACCCCGTTCGCCCATGCAGCCATAGCTTCATTATTATTATTTCTATATAGTATTGCCCCTTTGAATGGCTGCCCCAAGTGCATTTGCCATTAAAATGCAATGCATTATCTAGATGCATGGCAACTCGTGAAAAGCCACGCCAAACTAATGTCGTTTTTAAATGTCAGACTTGTCGCTGCTTCGCTAATTTTTAAAAATGATTGTTCAAGCCGAACTTTCGATTCAATTAGATGAAATCCGCTAAATACAGCAAACGCCCCAGTCGAAGAAGTTGTAAAATGGGGCATAATCGACATTTGATAGCTGGCAAAATACAAACAAAATGCAGTCCAAATCTAATAATATGAATAGTTTTTGAAACGACTTGTTATCGCCCTTCCTGTCATTCAAGAAAATTCCCTAAGCACTTATCATGGTTTGAAATAGGGGCAAAACTGGCTTTATTTAACACAGAACCCATATCTGCAAACCCACACTATTTGGAACTTGCTACATATGAGTGCCCTTATCTCAGAACTCGGAATTCTAACATTCAAAAATTATATTAATTTTATACTGATGGCTTGAAAAGTATGTAGCAGGAAGGATAAAGTATATTTATTCTTGATTGGGACCCATCTGTTAAGTTATTAAATCTAAAATCAAGAGTTTTCAAGTTAAAAAAAAGAGAGAAAAATTATAAGAAATAACATTGTAAAATTAAAAATAATTCCTTAGCTGCAATCATTTGCCTAGTGCCGAACTACACCTGGTCTTCCAGTGCTGGGCATGAATATCGCATAATTATATTTAGACAGCTATGAAAACGTGTCATGGATTAACACAACAAAATATCTGATCAATGTGTTTGCCACATGAGAAAATGCAAAAAAGTGAAAACTAATGATCGTAGTCGTTCCGAGTCGTGATCGATGAAATAATCGCGGCACTGGCGAAGGCGAATCACAGATCCATCATGTGGCATCATCAGCTCTATTTCCCCATTTCGGGCTCCCAGACCCCGCAAAGATCCCCCGAGACCACCCCCAACCAGATACCCATTAACCCACCACCATACCCAAACCTATTTCTGTGCTTGGGCAACAGTCGCATTCGCGATTCCGTCGTCATAGTGCTCGGACCGCTGGCGAAAGATTAGCAGATTGGCAGAACGATGTACTTGGCGCTTAGCAGACGTTGCATTTCCATTAATTGAATTCGCAGGCCGCCACCCCTTTTCGCACCCCCCAAAATGCGCCCATCCAAGGTTGGCAAACAACATGTTATTTATATGCTTGTTGGCTGGCAAAAAAACAAAACAAAACAAACATTTAAGAAGGACAGAGTGGTTTAAAAGTTTTGAATGTTTTGAATAGGAAAGTGTATTTAAGTGCGATACTCGTATTTAAACGTTTATTGAACCGGAAATCTGCACGTGTATTATAAACAATAAACAAAAATGTAAACTAGTGCAAATCGTTGAAAAACAAACAATGTGTGAATATACATCTATAATCCCTTAATACACAAACAAGTACCTAATATCTATAAATAAATGCAACTAAATCCCTAATGAACTCAAACTATATATATATTATACAACTGAAAGCTATTGAAAACGAAAAATCAAAAGATTATTTACTCTGGAGAGTAACTACAAAAAAAATAAATTTATAAATCAGCTTTGAAATGCAAAGTTCCGGAATTCGCCAATTATAAACTCATCAGCAGTATCATATTCTTTTTTTTTTGCAAGCTTTGCAAAAAGAAATATACACATAATTTATTCATTGTTTACAGGGAAAATGTATGCGACACTGAAAACTGACCTTTGTAATAAGTGGAAAATGAGTTTTCCAGCTAACGAAAAAATTTGCATCCGTCAGCTACTTACATATGCATTGTACTTCAATTTCAGTTGCGAAAACGACAATAATACGCCAATGAATCTAAAATCACTGCAATAATCATAAAAAAGGTATGTGTCAATCAAAAGTTTTTAATTAGTTGTCGCGAATTCTTAACTTATGTAAATACATAAGTCTTTCTTACTTAGCTTACAAAATACAAGTTCATTTGTTGTTTTACTAGTAGAGTAAAGGGTATGCTAGACTTGTTGAACAGAATGTAACAGGAAACGCAACTGTTACTCACACACATTTGAATATTGTTTTGATTTTGTATACTCGCTTTTCTACTTGCATTTGTATGTAACTAATCTCTCTATCGCTTCACCATCTGCGTAATGGGTATCTTATAGCCGCAACACTCGACTTTAGCGTTATCTATTGCTCACTTTGCTTTCAACATGTGTATTTTTAATTATAATTAGCGTGACTTTCTGCAAATGCAGCGAAAGTTTTTACGATCAGCTGTTTTCTTTAACGATTTTAAACCCAAATAATAACATTTCTTTAGAATAAAAATGTGCATAAAATAAATTTGAGCAGCAGTCTTTTGAACAAAAGTAATTTAGGTAATTTACGTTCACTTAAATGTAGCTCGAGTTAAATTTTAAGTTTGCCAATAAAGTCAGTCGGTTTGATTTAAACTAAGTGATTTGATTTATGATTATGCATAGACGAGAGCCTAAATGACATGGCAGAGAAACGCCTATTGCTGGATCCATCCAACTCAGAGTCGGAGGAGCCGGAAGTACACATGACCCGACGGGCAGGAGGAGTGCTCCATGCCATCCAGCACCGACCACTTCCGGTGAGCAGGAAATCGGTGCTCGGACTGCTGGTCTCCTTCACGTTCTGCTACTTTCTGATCGGCAGGACCGGTTGGGTGAATGTCCTCGATCTGGATGTCCTGCGCTCGGATAACTACGTCACGGTGCAGCATCAATCGACGGTGATGGATGGTGAGTTCACCGATGGAATGAGCACATAGTTATTTTATTCTTTTTGCATTGGTTTCTATATTTTGCATGCCAGTAATTATGATTTGGGTATTCCCTTTTTGTTTTTCCCACCTTATGTTTGTGCTTGCACCCGTCCAGTTGAACGTGAGCCCATTACTGAGACCATTCCATCTGTTCCGAAAGGCTTCCTTGTGTACAGCAACTCCTGCCGCATCATGGAGGTGGATCCCTACAAGAACGAGGTGATGCGGCACTTCAAGCGCATCAAATACAAGTCCTGCCAGAAGTTGCCGCCCCTGACGCAGGTGAAATTCGAGGCGAAGTCCCAAAAGTACCTGCTCAGCATCGATGGAGCTGCCTTCGGTCGCTACGCGGTGGGCAAGCAGCTCCACTGCTGCTACATGGCGGTGCAGCGGGTGGACGAGATGAAGGTCAAGTACACCAAGTGTCAAACCTTCAAGGGGAGCATGCTGCTGCCCGATTCCGCCGAGAGCATCATCGTTAAGTGCGATTCAGGTGGCCGTCAGATCTATATCAATGGCCATGCGATGGTTCCCGTCAAGGAGGTAGTGCAGCAACGATTACGAATGGCGTCCGAGGCCGACGCCAAGGGCTATCAGAGACCGCCGAGCGTCTTGATGCTCGGCATCGATAGCATCTCCCGTGTTAATCTTATCAGAGCCATGCCCAAAACGGCTCAGTATCTCTACGACAATGGATGGTTCGAACTGGCGGGCTATAATAAGGTGAGACTGGTACATGATATGGAAAGACTTGTGATTTCTTATCCACATCCTGTCCCCAGGTGGACGACAATACATTTCCAAATATCATGGCTGTGGTCACCGGCTACAATCTGCCCAATGCCATGCACGCGTGCTCGCCATTCGTGGTTGGTGGCCTGGACAAGTGCGACTACATCTGGAAGCAGTACCAGCAGAGGGGCTACGTGACCGCCTACGCGGAGGATGCCGTCAAGATCAATACTTTCAATTACCTGAAGAAGGGCTTCAAGAATCCGCCGGCGGACTACTACTTGAGGCCATATCTCTCCGCCGCCGAATCGCAGCTGGATCACACGACGGTCAATGGTCTGGTGCACTGCCTCGGCTATCTGACGGCGGCGGAGCATGTGTACGACTATGGGCTGGAGTTCACCAGGAGGTTCCTTAACGAGACGTACTTTGGGTTTTTCTGGACCAACACGCACAGCCACAGTGACATTTCGCAGACCAGCAGCATGGACAGCTATATGGAGGAGTATCTGCGGAAGCTGGTGCGCCAGGGCACCATGGAGAACACGGTGGTGGTGTTCTTCAGCGATCATGGCATGCGGTTCGGACCGACGAGGGCCACCTGGTCGGGTCACTTGGAGGAACGCCTGCCGGCCATCTTTATTTGGTTACCCCAACACCTGCGTCGCTCACATCCAGAATTTGTGCGTAGCCTCCAGCTGAACAGGAATCGCCTGACCACGCCCTACGACCTCCACCTGACCATGAAGCACATACTGGCCATGTCTGGGCGCGCCGAAATGGAGTCGTTGGGTCCGGCACCCGATTGCCCGCAATGCCAGAGTTTACTGACCCCCGTTTCGCCGCTAAGGAGTTGCTCCGACGTGGGCATCGCGGATCACTGGTGCACCTGCTGGGAATACGACACCATCTCGAGCACCTCGAAGGAGTCGCGGATGCTCGGCAAGCGTGTGGTCAGCTATCTCAACAACTATGTGGCCGAGTTCCGAAACGGCACCTTCGCCAAGCTTTGTGCCCCTCTCTCCCTGCACAGCATCAAATCCGCGTTCCGGGCGCATCACAACGCCCTCGATCCGGACGAGGTGCACACCTATCGACTGATCTTCGTCACGTCGCCCAATAAGGGCCAGTATGAAGCCACGGTGCGACACAATCACACGGATGACTCCGTAAAGGTGACCGGATCGGTGAGCCGATTGAATGTCTATAGCGGAGAGGCGGATTGCATGAATGATTTCGCTGCCAAAAAATATTGTTATTGCCGAAAGAAGAAGGGATAGATATATCAGGATTATAACTAAGGCTAGTGCCCAAGTGCCGTTACTCAGATTACGATCTAAAAGTACAATTAACTTAATACTATACAATAGAAATTCTTCCTCTCTCTATGCCCAAAAGTATCTGGATTAGCCCAGTAAAAAGTATACTCAAAATTTAGCTCCCTACGCTTCAAAGACTTTTGTGAATACTTTACACAATTATAACTTCTTTAATATTCTTCGGGACTTTCAGACACCCTTGTAAATGATTTAAATATACTTTGTTTGTTGCCCTTGTAAATAATTTCTCCCTGCTCCAAGAGACTTTTGCCAAGAAATAGTTTAGTCAACTTTACATATGATTAGTCGTTACACTTATAATTTAAGGTATTAGTTTAGTCTATAGTGATATTGTAAATTCAAATAAATTTATGTATGTAAAGTGTAAGTCATTAAGGTGTGTTTTCAATTTGGCATTGAATTCGAAAAGTATGTAAATAAACCATATTAGACATGGTTATATTGTCAGATTTGGTCGGACGTGGCGCAAAACTTCCAGGTGCTGGCCTTCTCTTTGAAACTATAGTTGCCCAAGAGATTCTTAAACGCTTTAAAAAGCCTTGTCAGCGGACTATTGCGCTGCAGTCCGAGATCATCTCCTTGAAGAGGCTGCACATCCAGGCGCAACTCCTTGTAATCCTCGCTGGCCTGCAGCGAGAAATAGCCGCGCAAATTGACTGCGTACTGCGGATTTCCCATTCTCGTCTTCGTAAACTCAATCGTCTGCTGCAACTGGTGGGCGAAGAAAGATTGACCGGCGCCACGCTGGAAAGTGCGTCCTGTCCAAGTGTCGTAAGAAATGCTGATTAGCCACTTGTAGTGTTTCGGCTCCTCCGATTCCTTAAGTTCAACTTTCAAAGCATACAGTTGGGTTAGCACATCCTTAATGGTGTCCACATAGCAGACCAACCAGTAGTAGTATATGCCCTGACCATTCTCTGTTTTGTTGGCCAGCACAACGGAGCGCAGACATTTGAGATCGTTTGTGGTGGGCGTGATGACGTGGGATCGCTCTAAGAGCGGTGCTCTATACACTCCGACTTCGCCGACTTTTGTTTCTTGTGTTTTTTCGACGACTGGCGGTTGCCCATCGACGTTTTCCATTTTTTGTTGCTTTCGCGGAATAGCCTTCTCTGATCTTTTGTCTGCCACTATTTTGTCGGCTACTAACTTATCCGCCAGGCCAAATAATAGGTAGTCGTATAGCTTCTCTGGTTGCGAAGTTAGTTCCTGATCGCTGCATGCTTGAGCAGCCAGGACAAGGCATTGTCTGAAGTAAAATAAATTTGAAATGGACACTGATTTGGCCACGTTGCGGTTCAGCTCGAAGGGATCCTGCACGCACATGGCTCTATCCAGCTGGAAAGCGTCTGGCGGCGCACCTGTTGCATCATGCACGAGCTTCTGTTGCTCATCGTACTCGGGAAATCCTCCCGGTATGCCCAGTGTTGTCTCCTTGTCCACACAGCCGCCCAGAAACGGACTCAATAAACTTTTGTCAAAGTTGACAGTGCTGTAGTATATGAAGAAGTTTTTAAGTAAATCCAGCGTGGTGAGCCGTTCTGTAATCGGCGGCGTTAGGTCCAGGCTGTAGGCAAAGTTAACGCCCGACAAAATAACCGGTTGACAGAGTGACTGGAGCTGTTTGATGGATGGAACTATTCGATTCACTTGCAAGTTTACGATGATCAAGGATATTAAGCAATAGCTTGTCATGCCGCCATGGCTAATCAATTTTAGCTTCTTGGCCCAGATTTTCAAAAACATGCTGAGCTCGCGTATCCGCTCATTGCGAAGCATCAGTTCGCCCACAAATCGGGAGTTATATGTGCCATTCGGCTTTGACATATTGATGTCTATGTTGAGTCCTGTGAGCTGATGCTTACATCTAATGATGGGCACGCTGGCATGACGAATGGTGAAGACATCCGCAAAGCATTTGGATCTGCGTAAAAAGTGTGTGGTCTTGTTGTATAGCTGCTTATGGAACAATGGTGGCTGGTTGCCGTTGGGCTCCAGAAACAAATCGATGTCGCTCTCTGAGGAAAAGGATTCGGATTATGTGCTTTTCTTGTACTGATGATCACTTACCCTTCAATGCTAAACCAGTAACCAGTGAACCAAAGGGGAACACCCTAACCTTGCCCTTCATCTCCTTCTCTATGCAGTTGCGGACGTGCCCGAAGCAGGTTTTCATCTTTTCGAGATCAATAGCAAAGAAATTCAATACGGTGTGCAAGTGCCCGCCGGGCTTGGACTTTTCGAGAGCCTCCTGCAGCTCATGGCGTTCGGATTGGCTTTGTGCGCTGTTAAATATCTTGGTTATGGCGTTCAATCGCTGTCGCAGTTGCTTCTGGGGCTTGCTGGCATGCTTGAGCAGCTCGTGGGCAAGGCAATCCTGCATACTCTGGAAGGGGGCAGCGCATACCATGCAAAGCACAAGATTACCGTCACCATCCCCAGGCGGAGAAGTTGATTCCGAGGCAGAGGCCGGCATTTCTGCAAAAATCCGTCTTAATTACTGCTTACGACTAGGTTTATTCTATTCAATAACAATGTTCAATATGTAAGGGTTGCCCCGTTTTCCTGTCCACTACACGCTGGAAGTAGGAAGTATGTATGAAGCCTTCGATTCCCGGACAGAGCAGTACATTATTGCTGGATCGATAGATGGGTATGCCGTCCGCCAGCACCTTTTCCACGTTTAGATATATCAAAATCTGGCAATCGCTGCGGAATCCACTCAGAGTGGAATTGCTCTCATCGCTGCATGCAAAGTGCACATGGTTGCGGTTCATCCTACTTAGGCCTTGGCTCCTAATTGCCTCCCAATGTCTGTAATAGGTGCCATGAACTGCCAGAGGTACCTGGCTGACATGGGTAATACTTTCGAGACCGCCAGCTTCTCCTTCCACCACCGCCAATGAGTGTCCCTGATTGGCGCGAATCTCGTGGACTCCGAGTTCTGGATTCCAGCGAAGAGTATATCGTTGCTTGGCATCCGTGGCGGCAATCTCCTTCAGTTTGTCCAAGGTAAAACACATGTAGCGCGGGTGCTTCTGCAAATCGGGGACGCTAACGAATCCATCCGCACGGATGGTGATTCCCTCCGTTTTCGCACCGTGCCGCAACAGCCAGGATAACTTTTTGCTCAGCTGTGAATTGATTTGCTGCTTCGAGGCCATTGCATGCGAAACTTACTTTTATTTACGCAAAACAATGCAATATGTTTAATAGCGTTTCTATTAGAGGTGGCGATACATCCACATTTAAGACTATCGATGTTTTTAGGCTCATCACTATTCGAATAACAAGAAGAAGAGCTACAACAACGTTAATAGAATTTGTTCAATTTCAATTATTTCGGTATTTTGGCACCCGTAATTTCTATTACATTACACAAGTGCGACATCTGGCGGCAAAGCTTGGTAGGGCTAACAGCGTGCTGTTAAGTTTAAGCACCAGGCTGTTATGCGCAAATTGTAACATATGATAGATCATAAATACGGTAATCAGTAAATTTTATTCAAAAATTCTAAATTGTAGAAAATGCGGCTGCTAGTGCTCTACGGGAGTCAAACCGGCACCGCCCAGGATGTGGCGGAACAGATCTGGCGGGAGTCGCATCAGCTGGGCTTCCAAGGACCCGTGCTGCCTTTCGACGAGTACGATATGACCAAACTTATTGAGGAGCGCCTCGTGGTCTTTGTGGTGGCCACTACGGGTGACGGAGTGGAGCCGGACAACATGAAGCTGGCCTGGCGATTTCTTCTGAAGCGCAGCTTACCCGCCCAATCCTTGCAAGGCATGCAGTTCGCGTGCCTTGGACTCGGGGACTCAAGCTATCCGAAGTTTAACTATGCCGCCAAGAAACTGAGCAAGAGACTACAGAATCTGGGAGCCAGTTCCGTGTGTCCAGTGGGTCTGTGTGATGATCAGCATGACTACGGGCATTTGGGTGTATCCCTTAGCTGGACAAAGGATTTGTGGACAGCTCTGAAGGGCATCTCCGGTCTTGACGAAAGTAAACTTAGCAACAGCCACCAAACTATTATAAAGTGGTCAGTAAAGGAGCTGCCTACGGATTCCCAAATTGCTCCGATGGACAATCTGCTCTGGAGCCAAAAACAAACTGCCCACTCTTTCAAAATTCTTGATAACCAAAGAACAACGGCGGTGGATCACTTTCAGGATGTACGCTTCCTAAGGCTGCAATGTCAGGCAGAAGATCTTGACTGGGAACCCGGCGATGTTCTCGATGTTCAGCCGCAAAACAGCGATGATGCTGTCCAAACATTCTTCGACCTTGTCCGCGAACACAACCTGAACTTCGATGAGAGCACTGTAGTGGAGGTATCCAGCGCCCATCGGGATATGCCCCTTCCCATAGCCTATTCCAATCCCTTAAGTCTCCTCCAGGCCGCCAAATTCGTTTGGGACTTGAGTGCTAAGCCACGGCAACGTTTCCTCGAGGTACTAGCACAGAATTGCGGCGATGAAATGGAAAAGGAAAAGCTGCTCGAATTCTCCTCCGCGGAGGGAATCGATGACTTAGTGGCTTATGTGAACAGGCCGCGTCGTAATCTTTTGGAGGTTCTGGAGGATTTCCGGCACGCCACCTCTAGCTTAACTCTGCAACAGCTCTTTGAGATGATGCCACTGATCCAGCCACGCAGTTTTTCCATTGCCTCTGATGTTTCCGCCTTAAGTTTGGACTTGCTGGTGGCCGTTGTGGAGTATAAAACCATAATGCATACTTTACGTCTAGGTTTATGCTCCAACTGGCTGAAGACTTTGAAATCGGGCACGGAGTTGAGGGGAGTTGTCAAGAGAGGAACCATGGTGTGGCCGAAGGACTTAAGTACACCACTTATAATGGTAGGACCTGGAACAGGCATCGCTCCATTCCGTAGCATTATCCAAAACCGATTATATGCTCAATCAAAAGGTGCCACCATTGGTCCCTTGGTTGTTTTCTTTGGCTGTCGGAACAAGGCTGCCGACTTCCACTTTGGAAATGACTTCTCCACCTGGACCGATGCGAAACAGGTAGAGGCCCATACTGCCTTCTCGAGGGATCAGGATCAGAAGGTCTATGTCCAGAATTTAATCGCCAAGAATGCTGCCCATCTGGCGAGGCTTATAAAAGACCTGAATGCCTATATCTACGTGGCTGGCAACTCCAATAATATGCCAAAGTCTGTCAAAGAGGCCTTTATCGAGATACTAAATGGCGATGCCGATTACGTGGAACTAATGATAAAGCAGCGACGATATCAAGAGGAAACCTGGGCGTAACACCGTATTTATTTGCGTTTAGTTCCTATTTGTACAGTTTTGGACGGAAATTATATATTTTCACACACTTCTTATATCAATTTCAAAAGTCTTCCATCAGCTTTTCGGAGGATGTGTGACAAAAGGGGCAGTGGCCTTTTTGCAGCACTTGCAGCTCAAAGTCCTCCGCATAGAACAGCTAAAAAGGGTTACTAATTATACGAAATGGAATGATGGGTTTTGGTTAACCTTACCAGCAGACATTGAGGACAATAGGTAACCTGAAGATCGGGTAATATATTACGATAATACACATTCCGCACATTCTTTCCCCTCCGTTTAAGAATCAGCACATGATTGGGATCTATGGCACGCAGGCCATTGCGATCCAAGCTCAACGGCAATGCACTGGCCACATCCTCGTTGAATGGATCCGAATCCTCGGCGTGCTTAGCAGGAGCCAGCAGCAAGCGCTCCGCCTCGGCATCAGATATGTCCACTTCTGGATAAAATTGTACTAGGGGTAGAATTTCTAAAAAGAGACATCATATTAGCAGATATCAAAGCTAATAGATAAAATTCCATACCGAAGGAAACGAAAGAGAAAATATAATCCTGCCGGCAAGTGGGACAGCAATTGCTATTCAAATGTTGACTGTAGTTGGAGCACTTGTAACAAAGTGGCAAAAGCTCCTCCGGATCGTTGAAGCCACTTTTGCAAGCCTTGCTATTTAGGAAATTTAGCTGAAAAGACACTTTATAAGCATATCACTTGGATGGTTATTAATGTTTTGACTGCTCACATCAATCTGCTCTTGGACTCCAGCTGGTGGCTTTAAAGACTGCAGTCTCTTGTTAATAAGAAGGCACAACTTGTTGGCCTGCAAATACTTAGCTTGCTTGGCCAGCGTGAAGAGAACCGAACTGGAAGATAGGATCTCATTCATCCACATTCTACTTTTGCGATTTAAGCTGTTAACTTACAACATGCTGACACCTTTGGGGACACCTTTGTGCTCCACTTCGTTTAGTATAAAGCGGCTTACGTTAAATAGGCTAACTGGGGAATGCGTGGTGAAGGGTTCTTTCATATAAGAGTATATGACACTGTAGGCATAATACACCTTGGCAACACGTAAATGATTTTTGTACTCCGTAAGGTGGTGATCAACAGGATTTTGTTCTCTATAAAGTACAAGTTTTATAAATTAAACAAATTTGCTGAACGAAATATTTTACGTACTCCTTGGCGTGATATACATCTAAATGTTGCTTAGCCAGCAGCCAATAAAAGTAGCTCGCATCCAGGTAGCGCTCCTCGCCGATGGCCGTATTGCTTAGTTGCTTGAGCAAACGATTGGCTTCCTTGGTGCGTCCTGCCTTTATGTAGGCTGAAAAATACAACTTTTATATTAAATAAACCAAACAAAAGTGAAGAACTCACCCTGATGCGCCTCTATAAACTGATCCGTTTCGGCCAGCCATTGCCCATGCTGGTAGTGCACTGTGGGCAGGAGTTCCGGCAGCGATTCCGCCAAACGGAAAGCCTCCGGCCAGTCGCGTACCTCGATGTGCAGTTGCACCACTTGGGCTTCATCGCCCAGCTTCTTGAAAATCTCAGCAGCCAGGGGAAGAGCTCTGAGGGTCTTTAGATTCTGGGCCACCGATTCCAGGGCATCGCGCTCCGTAAGACTCAGTCGTCGTCCGATATCGTAAAGCCTAAAAGAAGTTACGTTTATAAAAAACGATATGTGTACATTTTCTTGATTTACTTACACATCGGCCCATCCTTGCTCTGCAACAATATCAATTGCCTTCTGATTCTCGCCAGCTGAGAGCAATAGTTCCGCAGCAGCTCGTGGCTCCTTCACCGAATAGGCCCATTCCGCTCGCTTTCGTACCAGTTCCTTCTTCTCCTGTTCAGTACCGTCCTTGATATACTCCTGGGCCAAATCGAACATGCGTAGATCTGTGTACATTTCAAGTGCTCTTGACGACTGGCCGCATTTGAGAAATAGACGAGCTGCCTCCTTGAACTTGCCGGCAAAGGCGCAGTTCTCTGCGAGAAGCACCTCCTTAGGAACCGCCGATCGCTGTTGCTGATCTCGTAGCTCGCCGATGAGCTTGAGCCACGGAAGGTTCCTCACTTTGACGTAGGCATCGCGAGCGATATTGATGTGCAGTGCCTCCAAAGCGGATTGAGCTAATCCCTCCCAGTCGCTGGTGGTCACGCCCAGGCATGCGACCTGGTAGGCTTCGCTGAAATAAAATATAACATCTTTTATTAGGAGATCCCAAGCAGAATTGGAATAGGTCTTACTCAAACAATCCAGCTTCGATGAACTGCCACATGGTGGAACCAAGAGCCAAAGGCGTATTGTGCATAATATTTCCGCGCAGGCAGAAGGCAGTGGCTCCGCAAAGGCCCACCACCACGCCATGCATGTTCTGTGGTGCCCTCGGCGGCAGATTCCCCACCCGAACGCTCAATCCGCCTGTTGTGTGGGTATAGCAGAGCATCGAATCCAGGTGCGTGTTCCAAGTGACGCTGTTTACACCCGTATCCTGGTACAGAATTGTATCGTTGATTATGTCCCGCACAACCAGGCGACCCACATCGTCCACAACTGCGATCTTGCTTCGTTTCGAATTGATATCCAGGCAGCGAACCGCAGACACAGCAGTGGTGATGAGCAGCGGTAGTGAGTTGTTGAGAAAGATTCGGAACACTTGGCCGTTTTTCAAGCCCACCATTAGCCCTTCTCTTCCCACAGGGCCACCGGTAACTTTGATGTATCGTATGAACGAGTCCATAATCCATTCTCGCTGCAGGACACCCATGAAATCCAGACATTGGAGACGCTTCTCCTGGCACAGGACAATGTGACGGCCGCAAACCACTAGCAAGCTGCAGTCGAACTTCTGCTGGATCTTCTCGCGCACTTTATAGTGCATGGGTTGATCCTCTCCAGAGCTCAGCTCATAGAGAACCACACGTTCCGGCAACTGAACCGCCAGTCGATTCCGATAGATGGCTATTTTCTGAACCAAATCTCGACACTTGATGCGCACCTTTTGGCCAGAGATCAGGTGTTGAATGATCACGTCGCACATGTTTTCCCGGAAGGCATAGCGCTCGCGGTATAGGGCGTGCACGGTACTAGACGCAATGTTGAAGCAGGCCAGGGTTCCATCTTGACAGCCAATGGTGTACGATTGGCCATTTGGATGTAGGGCGACTGTCCAGATCCAGGTGTCAAAGGTATCGCCCAGCGTACCCAGCCGAATGCCTTCCCTGGTGAAGAAGTGCAGACCTCCGGTGCAGCCGCCCACCAGGCAGAACTCCCCATTGGGAAAGTACTGCAGGCACAAGGGATCAAAGCCCAGGGTTCGCTCCTTGCCTATCATCTGGCCGCTCAGAGTGTGAAAGGATAGCGTTTGGCTCCAGTCCACCACACCAATGGTGTCCACACTGCCAGGGCCGCTGGCCGGACAACATTGGACACTGAAGACGTTGCTGTTGGGCCCACCAGGCCGATCGATTCTTCCCTTCTCCTCGCCCAACTTGTTCCTAATGGATATGGTGCCATTGGCCAGGCCCAGGATGAGGTACTGTCCATCATTGGTCCACGAGCAGCCATTGACACGCGCGGATATCTTGTACTTCTGCACCGCCTTCTGATCGGCCGACCAAAAGGCAAAATCCGACAAGGAGCACGAAGCCAGGTGGTGCGAAACAGGATTGAAGCTCATGCACTGTATGGAGTCACCGTGCCTATGAATGAAATTATATTTAATCACTACGATAAACTGGAATTTATTGCAAGTATGCTGGCGACTCACGAATACTTGAGCAGTCCCTCTAGCTGCGGTGACCACACGATGACCATTTTGTCGGAGGCTCCGCTGGCGAATCGTTTGCCATCCCGCGAGTAGGCCACACAATTGACCGTGTCCTTGTGCGCCTTTAAGGTGTTCAGCAAGGAGCCATCGTTTGGATCGTAGATGAGCAACCGATCCCCCGCAGCCACCACCAATTGGCTGCCATCGGGTGCGTAGCACACATTGTGGACACTGGAAAATTGGGTTTTCCGATTACCGTTATGGCGTTATAGCGAGCAACAGGTTGCTGTTTTCCACGAATGAGAAAGTTTTACCTGATCTCGTTGTCTTTGCTATTGGGGAACTCAATGCGTTCCAGCCACTTGAGAACGCCCCTCATTGTTGCAGAAGTCGAATTGGCTAATCCTGCATAGTTGGTAGAAATTCCTAAATGCAGGTGCGTTGTTTACACACGGATTCCATGGCAACCAACCACAACAAAAGTTGGCGTCTTGGCTGGAGATGGCAGTTTGGCGGGTTTTTCCGTTAGTTTTGGCTTTTAAAGCTAGGACTTGATTAGTAAACTAGTAGTAAAATAAATTGATTAAAACAGCCTCATTATCATTTAACTAATTGTCTAAGTGTAAAATATTTTATAAAATGTATCTATTACTTTCTGAAATAACCGTTAAAATTGTATTTCGTACGAAGTAGTTGGCAACGCGGTTATTGGCAGTATGACCAAAGCCAGTGTGTATAAATGCCTAGTTTCGTCCAACCAAAATAATAAAGAATTGTTTTTATATCAGAACTATTGTTTGTTTTTAAAGGATTTTAGCTATATATACGCTCGAAAATGAACAATTTGGACAGTTCATTGCAGGCGCACAATAAATTGGAGAAGGTACGTCTAGTTGTCATGCTCAAAACCTCCCTACTTACCCGTTTCCTCATAGGAAGCCACCAATTTAGCTCTGCTAAAAGATCGAGTGGATAAATATCATGATCTGTCCACGCAAATGTCCAGTATTCTAACAATCTTCGAGAAGCGCCTGGGAAACCTGGAGCAGACCATATTGCCGGTGTACCAGGAGACGGAGCAGCTCCAGAAACGGCAGCAAAGTAGGAAAATAAACTCCATGGGACTTCGGAAAAAAAACAAATGTGTCACCGCCTCTTTTTTCTAGATCTGGAAGCTACTCTCAATTGCCTGGAAAGTGTCCTGTCCCACTACGATGTCTCCCAAGAGGTCTGCCAGTTGATTCACCAGGGCCCGGTGGAGGGAAACATCTCCGTGTTCCTGGACGCACTAGCCAAACTGCGCGATGCCAACGATTACTTCCGACACAACAATTCCCAGAGCGTGGAGCTGGAGAATGTCACCAGTTTGTTCAACACCGGCTGCGAAGGTCTGAGTCAGCACTACAGCATGCTCCTCAAGAAGCACAGTGCTCCGCTGAAACCGGTGGAGCTGCTGGATCTTATCTACATAGAGGACGATTCCAGCGATGAGTACACCTCATTCCGGCAGCTCTCGCAAACGACGCGCGAGGAGCTGTACACCATCTCGCACTGGCTGGAGCAAAATTTAAGGGAATATACCAATATCTACGCGACGGAACGAGGCGAAGTGGTCCTCCGATCGCTGCAGCTGCTCAAGGACCACCAGAAGAGCAACAGTTGGGGTCACGAGGCTCTGGTGAGTACACAGTTCTTCCATATTCTAACTAGTATTAAAATATATATTAAGCGAAAAAAATAGTATGAAGTAGAATATGAATAGCGATATGTACGATGATGATCATATGTATGCTTTTCCCATCTCTGTTTCGGTTAACGGTGTCTATTCGAAAAAGCTCGTGCATGTAGGCATTACATGTCTCTATTCGATGTCCGCCATTTGCCAGCTTGAATTCGCAAAGAACGCATCATTTTCTGTGTCACAGTATCTAAAAAAAAATGGAGAATTGTCGCACGCCCACGAACAAGACCAAAATTACGTTTAATCGCACGCCAACGTTAAAGGAGCGCAGATGGAACACCCTGAAGGTGAACACCTCCAACGTGCGATGCTCTACTCCGATCTTCGGCAACTTCCGTTCGCCCAATCTCTCGCCCATCGAGAATATGGGCACGAAGAAGAGTCCAGTGTCGCCCATGCGGTTCGCCACCTTCAAGAAAGTGCCAACGAAGGTGCAGCCCAAGCAGAACCATCAGCATCAGCACTGCCATCGCACTCAGCTTAAGCCCCCGCCATTTGTGCTGCCCAAGCCGCAGGAGGAGATCATCGAGCCGGAGCGAGAAATAAAGAACTGCAGCAGCCCGGACACCTGTTCGGATGACTCGAATATGGAGACCTCACTGGCCTTGGAGTCGCGTCGTCGTTCCATCAAAGCATCGAACCACTCGTACGTGGTGAACCATGCCGCCAATGTGGAACAGATTCTCATGCACATGGGCCTGGAGAACTATGTGACCAATTTCGAAGAGGCTCACATCGATCTGGTGGAACTGGCATCCTTGGAGCGTGCTGATCTTGTCAAAATCGGCCTAAATACCGATGAGGATTGCAACCGCATCATGGATGTGCTCCACACTCTTTAAGTGGATCACTGGCATGTCCATTTTTTATCGTACATTAAGATTTTAACATGTTTTATGTGAAGAGAAACTTTGTGATTTTAATATATGTGGATAACTAAGTAGGTATTCTAAAATTATTGTAAAAGACCTGGCGTCTTAAAGTTTGTCGTTTTTAGTTAAATAGTATAGTATAGTTTAAAACTCTATGTAACTCATAAAATGTTGCTCCAAAGCTCATTTACAAATTTAAATTTATTTCGTAAGCTAGCAAACTGCATAATACTTTTTGTCAAAAAAATTGGGGTATAAACGCTTTTGTAAAACACACATTTGTAAAATTAATAAACACATAAGAATCAAATGCATATTAAAAGGTTAAAAAATAAGAGTTTTTAATTTGATACCATTTTAGTACCTTAACCGAAGAAACATTAAAATAATGGCAATGAACAATACAAATTAATGTTCTTAAAATGTTTTCTTGCAGAGACCTCGACACAGTGGACGCCAAACGGAGCCAAAAAAGACAACCTCCGCTCGTCTTCAGCAAATGTAAGAAATATTACTTAATTTCATAATTTTCTTATAAGATATATTTAATTTATTTTGCAAAGATTCGAAAAGAAGGCGAATAAGTTATATTTACGGGCGACGCAGACGATTGAGCAGTCCACAGGGTTCTCCATTAAGAAGGCATCCTCGCACAGCGATCACCTGACCTCCGAGGATTTGATGGATGGCGATCAGGAACTGGACAAGTATCTGGTCATGCTGCTGGGACTCCAGCGGCTACTTAACTGGGAGCGAGCCATCATGATCGACATTATTCCCCAGTCGAAACACAACGAGGTATTCGCCACCTTGGCCTATAATGCCATCGATCTGGTGGTCAAGGACGCTGAGGCCATAACCCAACGCATCCTGCGCTGCATCTCCCGCAAGGAGTGGACCTCGGCGTTGGGAATATTCTCCGCCCTGAAGCGGGTTATACTGCTGCAGCCGGATATTGACCGCACATACGATCCTGCGCAAAGGGAACAGCTGAAAAAAGTCCTGAAAAAGTTGCAGCATACCGGTGCCAAGGCATTGGAGCATTTCCTGGACGTAGTCAAGGGCGAATCAAGCACCAACATTGTGGGCCAAAGCAATGTTCCAAAGGATGCCACCGTGCACGAGCTGACCTCCAATACGATCTGGTTTATTGAGCACTTGTACGATCATTTCGATGTGATTGGTTCCATTTTGGCACAGGATGTCCTGTACTCCACCCAATTGGACACCATTTTGATGAAGAAGGCGCTGCCGGTTGAGGAACGCAATAAGGCGCTCTTGGCAATATACATAAGTGAGTGGCAACTAAATCAATTGTGCGAACATTTTTAAACCACTATCTATAATTCACAGAGAAAGCTTTGGCCGAACTGAATCTTTCCATCATGAACAAGTGCGAGCAGTACAATGACCAGGCCACCAAGCACCTCTTCCGCCTAAATAACATTCACTATATCCTCAAATCGCTGCAACGCTCCAATCTTATTGATTTGGTCACCCTGGCTGAGCCTGAGTGCGAGCATAGCTACATGGAGATGATACGTGAACTGAAGGCCAGCTATCAAAAGACCTGGTCCAAGATGCTGGTGGGCATCTATTCCTTGGATGAACTGCCCAAACCAGTGGCCGGCAAGGTCAAGGATAAGGATCGCAGTGTGCTCAAGGAGAGATTTTCTGTAGGTTTTTATTTTTAAAATAAGCTAAACTTTCTTGATTTAAAAAAACATCCTCTATAATTTTCAGAACTTCAATAAGGACTTTGAGGAGGCATGCAAAATCCAGCGGGGCATCTCCATACCCGATGTGATCCTGCGCGAAGGCATCAAACGTGATAATGTGGAGCACATACTGCCCATCTACAATAGATTCTACGAAATGTAAGCATATATGGGGCTTGTCAGCTTATGCCTAACCATCTTGTATTATTTTTAGTTACTCTGGAGTGCATTTTAGTAAGAATCCCGACAAATACGTCAAGTACAGACAGCACGAGATCAACGCTATGCTGAGCAAGCTCTTTGATGATTCGGCTTAGATGTAAAATGCAGGCCAGGCCTTAAGTGCATTCCTTGTAAGTTCGTTGGGGGCTTTAATTCAAACTCAATAAATATCGTTTTAAAAAAGTACAATACAAGACTATAGCCTACAAATATTAAATGCCAAGTGAAATGAAGGCGCCACGCATACATACGTCCTAGTAAAGGAAGTTAGTGGATGGTGCTTCGGGGCGGCCACAGGCGCCGTAGTAGTTGACGTTCACCGTCTGGTTCGCCCTGCAGTTTTCGATCTCCAGGAAGCAGTCGTTCAGATACGTTTTATTGTCGCTGCCGCAAACAGGCTCGAATTCCCTCGGACAGATGCGGGCACATCCTTTAAGCTGGAAGGCGGCAAGGCAGCGTTTCAGTGGCACCACAAACACGTGCTTGCCACAGTTCTCCTTGCGCATGTGGCACTCGGACTTGTACAGATTGTTATCCGATCCGCAGACGAAACTTGGCGGCTGGGCATCACAATCCGATTCGCAGTCGGCGGTTAAAGCGCAATTCTTTAGCGAAACGGGCACCACACGCAGATCGCAAGTGCGCCGCTTGAACTCGCACATGGAGGCGAAGGTGTTGCCATCCGAGCCGCACACTGGCTGCTGTTCCAGATCCGCCCGGGTGCAGGCATCACCGCAATCCTTGGTGGGCGAATTGAGATCCGTGCAGGGACCAATGTGGGCCAGATTCACGCCGCGTCTAAACAGAAGAAGGTGAAAAACTAGATCCATGTCTTATCAATGATCCTATCAAGGATACTTACAGGCAGGTGGCGTGGGCCAGTTCGCACTCATTGTTATAAGTCTTGGCGTCCGTGCCGCAGAGCTTGTCATTTCGCTTCGAGCTGAAGATGGAGCCGAACAAGCTGTTGAAGTCCTTGCAAGGAGGCAGCTGTTTGCAGCGGGTCAATCGATTCTTGCACTTGTCCATGCTCACTTTTTGAATGGACTTGCGCTGTGGACTGAAAGATCAAATTTTAACATCATTACTCCATTTTTAGCTCATAAAACTCACCCGCAATTGAGCATTTTCAGTTCACAAAGCGAAGAGTAAATGTTTCCATCACTGCCGCACACGTACTGCGACGAGGAATCCGTATCCGATTTGGGACACTCCGTGGGACAGGCATCGGAGGCTCCGTGCCTCTCCTGCGACATGCAGTAGGACAAGGGAACCTCAAAGACGTGCTTGCCACAATTGGAAGAGCGCATTTTGCACGGACTGGCATACAGTCTGCCATCTGATCCGCAAGTGGGCCTCGCCACACGCCAGCAGGATTCCCGGCACATTCGCGTGGACTGACAGTGCTTCCGGCTGGTTTTCACCACACCCTGTCCACACGTTTTCAGCTTCATCTCGCACGTGGAGTTGTATACATTGCCATCCGAGGAGCAAACTGGTCCATCCTTCGGAGCACTGTTGCAGTCCACCGGACAGGATTCACGCACGGCACTCGTGTTGCTGCAAGGACCCACATGCGATAGCTTCACGGCAGCCAAGCCCACGCGACACGATTGCACCCTCAGCATGCAGCGATTCAGATAGGTCCTTCCGTCTGTACCGCACACCGGATCCTTCTCCGTGCTGCAGCGGTGCTTGCAGTCCGAACCCTTCGACCTCTCGCAGCCATCCCGCACGTCCTTGATCAGCGACACGCCACTGCGGGAGCAAGTCTTCTTGCGCAGCTCGCAGATATTCGCGTAGATCAGACCATCGCTGCCGCACACGGGCTCAGCTCCCACGGTGATGCTCGGCGGACAGGATCGGGGACAGTTGCCGGTGCCGGTGGTACTAGCCCTATTCCGTCTGCCCATCTGTGCCAGCTGCTGTTGCTCCGTCTCCTCGCGCAGCAGCGACTCCAAGGCAGCTGCCGCTGCGCCGGGTGCCTGCATCAATGTGGACGACAGCTCCGGCTGCGCATCCTGGCGATAGTTGATCAGCAATGAGTCCGGCGCCGCATCAGCACTGCGATAGCGGATAACTGGCGCCTGCGCCGGCAGCCGGATAATCTTGATGGGTGAGTCTGTCACAGCGCCTGTAGATGGAAATGATTTTGGGATTTAATTGGGTTCTATCTAGAAACTTAAAGCAAGACAGTAGATCCTCCTCTGTTATATGAACTTCTTAAACAAATCTTAGTAATAATTACTACTTATCCGCACGTAATGAGCGGTTGTCCAACGAATTTTCCCAGGGTAACTATGTTTCGAGCCCGCCCGAAATGAAACTTTCCCTTTGCATTTTCCACAGCTCTTTAGCGGTGGCATGCGGAAGAGTCAACCGTGGGCATACAAATGTCAGATTAGCCGCACGATCATAGGGCATTTTGCGCAGTTGTGACCCACTGTGTCCATGCCGCCACCCGACCCTCCTCCCCCGCATCCGAGACCAGTCGCTGATTCTGGAGTGATCGCATGACCGACTCAAGTAACCAGCCATTAACTTGAATAATTCTTTCCCTTTTACTAACGGCAACGGCAAATGTTACCCGTCTTCAAATCTCGATTCCAAGTAAAACGACACAATGGCATTTATGTTTTGGCTGTGGTTTGGGCACAACTAATACACTCGCTTCGTTCATACGGACTATCAACGACCTCCATCTATAATTGTTCATGCTAATCCCCTCCAGAAATCGTAAGCTTAATCTGTGCTAAAAACTGCAAGTGAAATTTCCACACTAATTGCCTCCGGCGCCGAACATTTCTGTTGTCTTTGGTCGGATGTGGAACTGCTGGTTTAGTTTGGGTTGGTTTGCCCATTTTTCTTCTATTTTTTTTTTGTTTGCAAAGAAAGCTGTGAGAGCCGCCTCCGGAGGAAGCACTCAACTTAGTTAAAGATATACACACGTAAATACACATAACCAACAGCAGTAGAAAATCTATTAGCGCTCTTTGAGACTGCCACACGATGGTTTGGCTGCGATAATTGAACCCACGTTCATTATTCCAATTTGCTGCTGCCGGCCATAAAGATGGAAATTTCAACATCCAGTCAGTGAGTCGAGCAGACGCATTCTCAGCTTAATGGACTCGGATGCTTCTCTGGCTGGATGCGAATACGAATCGGAATCGGAGGCATCGGCATCCAGAGGAGCCATTAAGCGCGGAGAAAATTAAGCGGCGTTAGGAATTAATGCACATGTAAACGATCCGCTGGAATGGTCAGAGGCAAAAGCCGAGACCACAGCCAATCTCATCCAGCATTGCAGCAATGCGACCTCAACCGCCCCACCCACTCTCACCAATCCTGCACTGGCAGAAAAGTGTGGTACAAGTCCTGGGATAAAATCTGAATCTTTTTGAAGAGGAAGTGTGATTTGTGATTTGTACCACTCATGCAAACTATACTATTTTGCTCTTTAAAAAGTCCTCTGATTTGCTTAACTTTTGTTCATATGTTCCGCTGATTTCTCCCAGTGTAGGTGCATTTTCCTGGCCTCCAGCGAATTGCTGGCAGGCTCCTGCCTATCGGATGCCATCAATTGCAAAAAAAAGGCGAGAGAAATAATAAAAGCAGCCACCGTATAATTTTCAAAAGTGGAAAAATCCAGCAACCAATGCACTGCACTGCTGGGCAGGGACTTTTGCATGATATATGCTGGGTATATATGTACATACATACATATCTACTATATATGCACATGGAGCACACCATGTGCACTCGGTTTGCTCCGGTTTGGTGTGGCACAGTGGCGAGCAGCGACATGACCAAGCCCATAGATGAATGAATCACGGCGCCACTGATTGGGGCCATTAAAACATATATGTATGTACATATATATATGTATGTATGCATGCGAGCATATATCACAGCATCCAAAACTAATTGATCTTTCACCCATCAATCTCCGATGAAGTGCGGTTATCAATTAGCCAAATGATCGCGCTTACAAGTCAAACAAATCATTTCGCTCCGGGTCAACTTTAAACGATGTAACCCCCCAATTGACCCCCGCCCCCTTTCCAGCACGCTGCCACTGTGCGGTCAGCTTGATTTTCCCCCCATGAGCCAGCGATTCCACCTCATCCCCCCTACGTTTTCAGGGTCCCCAGCTTCTGTATGGCCCCTTCGTGCTTTTAATGAATTTATACGAATGTTGGACAAATTGTGCACGAAAATATTTACGAGCATGTTGTGCGTCGAGGAGTGAGTGCCTCAAACTGGGGAGTTCGTGGTCTAGGGGGCCGGGGGAGAGGGGCAGAGGGGTTGGGGCATTGGAGGCTCTACTCTCGCGTGTGTGTGTGCCAGTTTACATTCACTTTGTGCGGAGTAGTACCTTAGAAATGGATAGTTGAGTAGCTGCTGCGACGGCCTTTCTACCACCGCACAGCTGTAGGTCTTAGATCCGGACCCCGATTCACCTTCTCCGTTTCAACACCCGGAGAAATTAGGCGGTAATTGAGACGGCACTCACTGCGACTTGTCCCGTCTGTCTGCAACTTTCATTTAGCTCAAGATCAGTTGCCGTTTTCCGCTCAGGAACTCGGGTTTCCCTAGAACTCTGTCCACAGTTTTTAACTGCAACCCAATAATGTTGTGATAGGAGAAAGTACATTTAGCAAGAGGAAAACTAATACCCTTTGAAACTTTTTAAAATATGAGCTAATCTGGATTTAAAAAGAGCATTCTTTACTTTAACAATGCTTTAAAAGTTGCATAGTCAGTTTTCTCTTTTATGCTCTGTTTTAACTATCTTTAACTACATTAGATACTAAGGAACCCAGTTTCAGCTTAATCTGATTTTAATTTTATTAGATGGAATCTTGCTGAATCTGAATTAACGCATACTTCTTTAGCTGATTCATTTCTTGACGGGAATAAACAATTTGAATAGTGAGAATCTGAGACAAGAGATTCGAATGATCTAAGAGAACTTCCAGTGACTTTCTACTCAACTTGTAGCACTCATTCTGGGATTTCTCGCAGTGTACGACTTACCACTGGTGGTTGACGCAAATGCCGCCAACGTGAACATGGCCAAGAGTGCGCCAAACAGCTGTCGCTGGCTCTTGGTGCCGCCAAAGCTGAGGCCCAGACTGGGGCTGTGGTTATGGCTGCATCTGGCGATCTGGCTTGGAGTCTGGCCAAGTCCGTGGGCCTGTGTTTGGGTGGCTTTTGAAGCGCGGGGCTGCTGATGCAGATGCAGATGCTGTTTGTGGTGCATTTTCGCTGCCCGTCTGCTGCACTTTTCCTATTAGACGCTTGATGATTTGTTGTTGCCGCTCGGATCGGATGCGTGCGTGATGTGAGACTGAGGCGTGCGGCGCTTTCGCTCGTTAACAATTGAAATTGAAATAGTAGCAAACTTTTATGCGGCTGCGGCTCACGGTGGAGGAAAGTTTTTTTTTCTCTTCCTCGGTCGGTCTTCCAGGTGCTATATAGTATATGGACTATATAACTTGCTCGTAATGGC
The DNA here is from genome assembly GCF_016746395.2 of Drosophila simulans. NCBI lineage: Eukaryota > Metazoa > Arthropoda > Insecta > Diptera > Drosophilidae > Drosophila > Drosophila simulans. Next base: position 8,277,350 of record NC_052522.2, read on the forward strand.
GCTTAAGCTGTTCGAATTAACGGTAATCTTGCGGTCATTTGGGCCTGGCCTGCTCTTCTTCTTCTTCCTGCTCTTCTTGTTAACCGATGTCGTTGTGTTGCCCTCTCTCTCTCTAGCGCCCTTTTACGAGTTCATTCGTTTGCCAATCAACATTAAGCTCCCGTGTCTTGCGCTGTCTTCTGTCTCTTTCGCTTTTCCCTTTGCCTGCCGGGCACTTGACCTTTTCACACAATCGCACAATGGAGCATAATTTCTTTTTTATCGCCTTGGCTTTATGGCTTTTTCTTGATGTTTTGTGGATTTTTGCACGGCCCGCCTTTAATTTGATTTCAATTACTGGTTCTGGTAAGGCTTTATATTCCTTTTATTTGCTTTTTATTATGTTTTTCTTTCTTTTTTTTCGTTTCTATTATGCGCACAAAACAATTCGCTTTTGTCCGTTACTCTTTCGTCGTTTGAATTTGACTTTGATGCGCGCTCTTCGAGTTTCGATTCGCATATGAAAAATGATCTGTCTTTCGGATTTCGATGCTGCTGCTACTGTTCTGCCTCGGCCGCTGCCTCCGCTGACGCCTACTGCGACGCCGACTGCGACTGCAACTGCGGCGATTGCATTTCGTATTTCATTTCTTCTTTTTTATTGTTCTCGAATGAATGAATGAATGAATGGGCACTAACACACTCGCGCTCGCATCCGATTTGTACAATTCGTATTGTCGTCTTCGCCTCTGTTTCTTTTTTCGCCTTTTTAACTTTTTTTTCTTAGGCCTTTGTTTAGTGCGCTCTAGAGTCGCTCTGAAATCTCGGAAAGCTTGGGCTCCAAATGCGACTGGAAGGTTTGACAATGCGCCGACGAATGGCAAAAAATTTGCAATGAAAAGAAATTTATATGGGTGAAAGGCAGCGCTGTCGGCGCCGGCAGAGCAAAGCATTCAGCGCTGTTGTTGTTGCAGCTACACTCGAAACAATTCACTCATCTTTTGAATACTAAATCAAGAGTACTTTAAGTTTGGACAAGAAGCATCGCTTTAAAAGTTTTTAAAGTTGAAAAATAATGAAAAAATAAATAAAAAAAAAGGTAAAATGTACAATAACAGCAATGGTGTATTGTAATAGAATACAACTAATATATGTATATTGAGTGCAGCAAGTGAATATTAAAAAGTCATCTAGTCTTGATCTTTTTGAATGTTTTTAGTAACCTCAATCTATCCTTTTAAAGTTTATGGTTTTTCTTTAGTAAATGAAAGTACACATAAAGTTTACGATAATTTCCTATAGTGCCAGACAAAAAAGAATTATTTATAAATTAAAGCTTGATAGAAAAACCTATACGTTTTTTTTATTAGTTTTTCATTAACTTAAACCACTGGTTTTCCGAGTGCATTGCTGGGTGCCGGAGCATATTGATTAAATGGAGTTGTCGGTATTTAAAATAACAACTTGGTCATGTCTGCCTGGCCTAATCGGTTTTGCGTACAAATTTAATTTGCCAAAAGTGGCAGCAAAATGCAGCCAAAAAGGCGCGCCGCATTTGAAATTATAACGCACACACTCGATTCGATTCGATACGATACGATTCGATCGGATCAGATGCATCCACATCCACGTCCGTGCTCCCCCAACATCTCCGATGCCCAAACCCAAGCCATCCCATCCCACATCCAATATACAATATTCACGATCCGAGTCCACGATTCAGTTGCAGTGGCATTGGCATTGGCAGTTGCAGTTGCAGTAGAAAGTGCAGCCTGGAAGCTGTGTTTATAGACTTGTAGACTTTAAAGCCATAAATTTTACGCCTCAGCGGCTGTTGCGAATAAGGGTCACACACACATAGCCTACTATCACCTTGCACAGTGTCCTGATGCCAATTTAAGGTGTGCCTACTTATGCATTCACTTAAAAATATTTTAAGATTTTATTGTGACTTTTTGGCATAGTTTCGCTATTAGAGCTTAGACCTTATCACCTTGTCTTAGGTATTATATGTATGTTTTATATAACAATATTTTAGTTAAGTAATTCTAGCTTATGTTAATAGGAAAACAAAGTAAAGTTACCTAAATCAAGAACTTGCTAGTAACTAAAAAGGGAATTAATAATTATTACTAAATTAATTTTGAAGTGTGTGTTACAACAATTTTTACAACTTTTAAGTTTTCATGTATGTTCTTAAGCAAAACATAATATTAAATGTGGTTATTGAATTGTATTGGTACGGGCCACAGTTCATAAACAACTTATTATTTAACAAATTAATGTTTTTTTTTTTTTCAATATCAATGCTCCTTTTTCTTCTGAGTATTTCTTTCACGACTTTGTGCAACAAATCATAATTTTTAGGAAATGCCTTGTGGGTGCTTACTACCACATGTTTTGGAACCACTGTGCGCTGGCGGCGGGTGGAGGAAGGTGAAGAAGCAGATCATTGGCGGCGGAGTCGCGTGCATTAAAGAAAATTGAGTGGAGGTGGAGGTGGAAGTGGCCGCCGCATGGGAAAAGAGGTCAGTAAGTGAATGTTTACAGTTAGCTTTTTGGGCAGATCACAGAGAGAGCCAGGTCCAAAACAAAATAAAAAAACAAAACAAAACGCCGAGCCGATCTCAGCTCGACGGAAAAAGCCAAACTGCATATGACAGGCGTGACTCGGCTTTAAGCGCCAGTGCCCAGAACTAATACCCCAAACACGACGAGCTGCAGATCCCAAAAAAAAGATGGGGGGTAAACCATAGGAAAAGACCGCCAAAAAATAAAAAATAAGAAACTGAAAACAGAAGAGCAAAATTTAATTAAAAGAAAGCCAGGCTGGCGCGGAGACGTAAAAACCTTTTGGCAGCCGTGCAGTTTCTTTTTTGGCCAAATATTTGACGGCACTCGCCTGCGGTTGCCAATAAAAATGGAAAGTGAAAATTGCGGCTGCAGTGGCAGTGCATATTAAAAAATAGAAAGATAGAAACAGCCGTTTGTGTGCGAAAAGATGGCCATAATAAACGATAGAAGGCCAAAGCCACGCACCTGTTCTGCGGGTTTTCTTTCCATCTAATCACTGCTTTTTTTTACCCGCTCGCCAACCAAAACCAGTGCGAGTATTATATAAATAATGCCCGGCATGCTGGATCGGCCGATAAACGGCGGAAATTATATGGCAAGGGGAGAGTTCGCGCCTCTGCAGGAAAAATACGTACATACAGAGTACTTCCCTGAAAGGAAAGAAATACTTTGTATGGCGCATCAATTTGCAACACAAGTCGCATTTAAGGCGATAGTCGATCATCTAAGACTTTAAATTAAATTGATGTATAAGATACGAAAAATATTGCCTTCCTTTGCATTGTACTATTTTTCATTTATAAAATGTGAGAATCTGCATATTTTCATGACAGGTTTCATGCTTATTTCGTCTTATTTTCTACTCAATTATCCCCGATGCTTAGTTTTAAATATTAAACAAGATGTAGGAAAACTGTGAAAACAATAAAAATACTGTTACCATGCAGACTGAAACTATAAAACAAAATCATTACCAGTAGATTATTTTGTCTAATTCTATTATTCTTAAACCTTTTTCCAAAATGATTATTCAAATTATTTTAAAATTTTCATTATTTAAATTAATAAATTTGTAACGCTTTTTTTTCAAAAGCTCGCCATTTTGTAATGACATTTTACATCGGTCAACGGTGACGTCACTGCGAAATGCAACCCTTCGATCAGTGTGCCCAGACGTGCGAGCTCGGTTGGTATTTACTGGCGTTGCGGCCGCGGTCATACCGAGATTTCATTGAAAAAGTCGAAAATATTGTGTGGGTTTAAAAAACGCAAACGTCGCCGAAACGCGTAGCCCCAAATGCACACGCCAGGTGCAAGGATAAAGCCGTGAGGATCGGGCACCCAATCGGGTAGATCGCGTTTGGTTAGCTTGTGGGGGAAAATCGTACTAAAGTCACCACTACTACTACACACGGGCACCACCAGCAACACCAACAACAACAACGAGAACAGCAGCAGCAACAACAACAACAGCAAGAAGGAGAAGAGCTGAGAAGAGGAAGCAGAGGCAGCGCAGTCAGCAGCGCAGCGGCAGAGAGAAAAGATGGCGACGAGAGGCAGTGGAACCCGTGTGCAATCGCAGCCAAAGATTTTCCCATCGCTGCTTTCCAAGCTGCACGGCGCCATCTCGGAAGCCTGCGTCTCGCAGCGTCTGTCCACCGACAAGAAGACGCTGGAGAAGACCTGGAAGCTGATGGACAAGGTGGTCAAACTGTGCCAGCAGCCGAAGATGAATCTTAAGAATAGTCCACCGTTTATTTTGGACATCCTGCCGGATACGTACCAGCGCCTGAGATTGATCTACTCGAAGAACGAGGACCAGATGCACCTGCTCCATGCCAACGAGCACTTCAACGTGTTCATCAACAACCTGATGCGAAAGTGCAAGCAGGCCATCAAGCTGTTCAAGGAGGGCAAGGAGAAGATGTTCGACGAGAACTCCCACTACCGCCGCAATCTCACCAAGCTCAGCCTGGTCTTCTCCCACATGCTCAGCGAACTGAAGGCCATATTTCCCAACGGTGTCTTTGCCGGGGATCAATTTCGGATCACCAAGGCGGATGCGGCTGACTTTTGGAAGAGCAATTTCGGTAACAGGTGAGTGTCGCCTATTGGACAGTGAAACATCATGACCATAACAATGCCAAGTCTAATTGGTATTATTGGTAACTAAATGAATTAGTTGTTTAAAGTGCGGTTTCAAAACCAAGTGTTATATTTCAACTTAAAAGCAGTTCATTCATTGCGATTTGATATGGATAATATTACTAGAATTGGGACTGTGAATATCCAATTCCGTGTCTGAATCAAACCAGTTTCAACCGGTTCGGTCTTAGCGCAGCTACGAAGGGTACAAATGTTTATGCGCATATTTTGAATTTAAAAGGATAATACTACGTAATGGATATCAAATATATTATAAGCAAAAACCGCACATTATATATTTGGAGTTTTCTCCTCAGCTTTTCAAGCTGTTTAAACATATATGATTGTGAACTCCCTTCCCAAACTTTTTATCAGAATTGTCTTTTTGTGTTACATATGAATTCTCCTAGATAATCTTTAGAACTCCGATTCAAACAAAGAATTTATTTGTACCAAATAGCACATACTGACTTTTTGGCCTTTCCCTTTGCAGCACATTGGTTCCCTGGAAGATCTTCCGGCAGGAGCTGAACAAAGTACACCCCATAATCTCCGGCCTGGAGGCCATGGCCCTAAAGACCACTATCGATCTTACCTGCAACGACTTCATTTCCAACTTCGAGTTCGACGTCTTCACACGCCTCTTTCAGCCTTGGGTGACCCTGCTACGCAACTGGCAGATTCTGGCCGTCACACATCCGGGCTACGTGGCGTTTCTCACATACGACGAGGTGAAGGCTCGCCTACAGCGCTACATCCTCAAGGCGGGCAGCTACGTTTTCCGGCTCTCCTGCACACGATTGGGCCAATGGGCCATCGGCTACGTAACTGCCGAGGGAGAGATTCTGCAGACAATCCCTCAGAACAAGTCGCTGTGCCAGGCGCTGCTCGATGGCCATCGGTGAGGGATAGTAGTAGTACTAGAGCATAAAGTTCTTAAGTGTATTATAAGAGCGTATTCGTTACTGATCATTTTGTTTGACTTTCAGAGAGGGCTTCTACTTGTACCCAGATGGCCAAGCGTACAATCCGGATCTGTCGTCTGCCGTTCAAAGTCCCACCGAGGACCACATAACCGTCACCCAAGAGCAATACGAACTTTACTGTGAAATGGGTATGTTATTGTCGTATGACAACAAATTTTTTTTTGTTTATTAACCAGTATTTATTTGGCATTATAGGCAGCACCTTTCAGCTGTGCAAAATCTGTGCGGAGAACGACAAAGATATCCGCATCGAGCCATGTGGCCACTTGTTGTGCACTCCCTGCCTCACCTCCTGGCAAGTGGATTCTGAGGGACAGGTGAGCGGAGTTAATTCCGTATTGAAACAACATCCACTTAACTATTGATTTCTTGCAGGGCTGCCCCTTCTGTCGGGCCGAAATCAAGGGCACCGAACAGATCGTTGTGGACGCTTTCGATCCGCGCAAGCAACACAACCGGAACGTCACCAATGGGCGACAGCAGCAGCAGGAAGAAGACGACACTGAGGTATAGTTTTGTTCACAGCCTGATCAGCCTGATCCGCCTGCTCCGCTGCCGCCTGTGCTGCTATTTATATACATATTACTCTTATGATTACCTTTGGTTCGTTTATACAGTTATATATGCCTATATATACATTATATATTTTAGATTTTACAACTGCTATTGTTTATATAAGTTTAATGTTTAGCCTGCAGTTCGCAGTGGCAGTTTCGAGTTTAATTTTGTTTGTTTAGCTGTAACATATTTAAATTATTAGCCAAACTCATGCAACTAACATCCACAGACCCACGCACACACGCCCAATCACAAGCACAAGTACAACCACAACCATTGTCCATCGAGCACATGCATAACGTAGTTAAAGTTCTTTGACCGGAAGTCGCTCATCAACCATCGTTTGCTATCGCTTCCTCTGTTTTCTCTCCGCCGGTTTGGTTTGGCTTGTGTGCGTTCGTTTAGTTGTTCGTTCTTCCACTCTCACGCTCTCTCTATCTATTGATCACGTTCGCCTCTGTTTATGAATCATATTTTAATCGATTCGATTCGCCCTCGATTGCACTTTTGTACATAGGCACTATGGAATTTATAATTGTAACCTGTTCTCTGTATTATTCTTTGAATTTTCTCTTCCACATCGAGCTTGATTATCCCCTGTATGCCGCAGTATTTTTGTATCTATCCCTACTCTAGATTCATTCTCTTGTTCATTGTACTCCGTTATGTGTTTATTTCATTTTAGTTTATTGTTTAATACTTCCAAAGATACATTTAGTTTGTAGTAGCGTGCGTTTACTTCCCCCCCATCAATTCAATTTTATTTGTAAGCAGCCAACGCGCTGCCCTAAGACTGTAATTTATTATTAACAAAAAGAAAATCGAAAAAGTTTAAGAAATCAGGCTAAACATAGGAGGCCTCGAATCGATCGATAATTTAGTTAGATTGTATGTAAATTAATTATTGATTTCCTGTGTCACAAGGCCAGAATTCATAGCGCTCGTTGCTATCAAAAATACGAACGAAAAGTATTAGCTTACAAATTTTAGATCGAACCCATCTTTCGGCTCACTTCGTTAATTTAATATAACAATGAATCAGATCGCATTAATGTACACAATAACGATAACGATTATTTATATAATACATCTAATGCAATTTTTATACATTTAGCGATTAGTTTTTGATTTCCTTAATAAGTTTACGGCTAAAAACAAAACAACCACACAACAACAAAACAAAACAAAAACAACTGAATCAAAACAAAATATATGCATAATATGAATATTTAAATATTGGTTTGAATTGATTTATATGTTCTCTTATTTATTTAGCTCTGTTTTTACTAGTGACTCTTGTTTTCCTCAGATTTTCTGTTTGATGTGCATGCCAATTTCCTCCAGCCAGCGGCATGCTCTATGATCAGCGAACTATTTGCTTAAGTGGTCCACATTGTTCAGTTGGAAGTTTTCACATGGAATAATAGAAAAACGAAATCGGAATTACACTTCTTATAGAAAGAAAAATACTTTTCAAGACCGTTGTCCATCAGACTTAAACGAAAACATTTCAAGTTTCATTATTCCATGCCCGGTGTGTTCACTGAACTGCAAGTAGACCTTTAATCTGTTTCTGTTCTGTTCTGGATATGTTTAGGACATTGGCGACTTCAACATAGCCACGTCATCGCTGCACGCACTCAGCACCTCGTCCACGGTGGCGGCTGAGAAGCACAGTCCACACACGTCGCCACGCTTGGGACGCCGGAGCACTACGCCCAGCTTGATGGCCGTGCAGAACGATCTCTATGCCGGCGGCACGCCCACCCTCAGCCTGCCTAGCAGCTCGTGCTCCTCGATCGCCGCCGCCTCCACATCCTCCTCCTCCTCTTTAGCATCGGTGGCAACTGTGGCAGCCTCAGCATCCTCCTCCCAGCACCAGCAACCGCAGCCCTCGGCTCCTCCTGCTTCGGCGGTGCTCAGCAATGGAGGTGGTGGTGGTGGTGGCGTTGGTGGGGCCAGTTCCAGTCAGAAGAACACTAACCGGATGAGTGCACCGCTTATTGGCTCCTGTGTTGCCAACTCCACGTATGGCCAGAAATTGCCGCAGAACTGCAGCCACAGCAGCACCAGCAGCAGCAGCGACAATGCCTCCAGCTCGAGTTCTTATGCCATCTTGCAGAATCTCCATGATACGGGTACACCAGCAACGGCGGCAGCTGTGGTGGCTCCTCCCCTGCCACCCCGAAAGTCCTCACCTGGCGTGGAGACACCGAGCAAGGCCACGGCACCACCACCACCCAGCAGCAGCAAGAGTATCGACAACATTCAGTGCAGCTTGGACAATGTGCCGCCGCAGACGACAGCTCCACCAATTCCACCACATGTCTCGCCGAGCGTGGACACCTTGGCCGAAGATTTGATGCGACAGCAGCTCATAGCAACAAGTACCACATCGCCGGTGCTCTCTCTCTTGGATGAGGACATCGTTGAGGTGGGTCCGGCGGAAACTATAAGTGGGGTGATCGATACACGCCCGATGGAGGCGCGCGGCGTGACCTTGAGCCGGCAGGACTCGGCATCCTCCCACTACACGCAACTGTGCACCACCAGCAGTGGTGGCTCCGCTGCAGCACTGGTCAACGGAAAGAAGGCCAACTCGGCCAAGCAGAGCCAAGCGACAACGACGACATCGGCGGCGGCGGCGGGCAATGGGTCCAATCCTGGCCAGCAATCGCAGCCGCTGCTCTATGCGAACGTGACGATCAATCAAAAAGACTGCGGCACCGTGCCCTACGAAAACATTAACCTGGAGTACATTGCCCGGCTGATGAACGCGGGCTACTCCAAGGAGAACGCGATCACCGCCCTAGGGATTTCGCGCAACAACATCGAGATGGCCGGCGACATCCTGCGCGAGTTTGTCTCCAAGAACAGCGCCTGAAGTGCCCAGCCGTCGGATTGTTAAATCGGATGATAGTCCTTAACCGAAAAAACAAAACAAAATGAAAACAATCACCAGTCGAACTTCTCTAGCTCAAACATTTGAATATTGTTATGATAATTAGGTTGTTTAACTTGCGAAATTCATAAAATTAGAATTTTATAATCGGTGAAATTGTTTTCTATTAATGTAGTAAGTTTCTTTTATTCGTGTTAATCTAAAATTACTTTTTAATTTATATGTAGGCCAACATTAAGAAACTATGCATATGCTTTGTGTTTGTAGCAAACCCAATTAGTTTTAATGATTTGAATTATGATAAAAGTGAACAAGAAATTTGTATTATTAATTCCCAGATTGTAGCGAACCCATCGTTAAACGCTAGTGTTACTAAATTAAAAACACAAAACCAAGTTGGAGAAGTTCGACCGTAAGGAAAATACAAAAAATTCGCATTAGAATCTAAAAGCATGGTAAATATTTTCGATTTAGGAGCACCAAACTCACACCTGTCCCACAATTAGGCCAAGGACATTCGAATTATTCTAGTGTCTTTGATTAGGCTGGGCTATGCGATCCCAGGAGATTGAGTCCTTGGAATTCCCCACTTGGCGTAGCCAGCACAAGCAATTCACGTTTCCCCGTTCGAAAATTTAATAACAAAAAAAGAGATTAAAATATTGCCAGTAAGGCGGAGATGAAATTTAAGCACAACCCTTGGATATCAAATATAGCTATGTACACTTAAATTAAGACTATCTAACTTCTTCCTATTAAGAGCAAACAAATATATAAGAAATTATAACTCGTATCTACGCAGTTCTGGAAGAAACACTTGCCCACCCCAAACAAACGAAGAATATAAATATATTCAAATTTTCTTGCTCTCACAACAAAAAAAAAAAAACAAAGTTAAGGAAAAAGACAAAGATCTGGCATCTTAGGATATTGTATCTCAACTAGATCAATGCTTCTTTCACGTGTCATGCTCATGAGCCCATCTATAAGTAGTCCATCGTTTCATCCAAAGCCAATCCAACCGAATATTGAAGAATCGGAATAAGAATCAGAATCGAACGCAGCGCAGCCATTATTGAAATGCCTTCGGTGGCGAATGCCTCCAAAAAAAAAAAATAAATACTTAAAAAACAAAAATACAAATGAACACAGATTTCTGAGTTTCCCATGAACACCAATTGCAAGCAAGGATTCACACACGTTGAGGACACAACACCCCAAACAGATCCGATGCACTATCAAGTTTACCTCGATTTTTTATACAAAGCTTGAACGTTTTTGTAATAGTACTTTGTAAGTTCGAAACGAATCAATTAATCTCCCAAAAAAGTTGAACGAGAAAATATGCATAATTCAATTTGTATTACGAATCCCTTTTTACTGGCTTTATACATAACATATACGATAATCGAGATCGATCGGTTTTTAAATTCGTCAGCAAAATGTTCTAGTCCCTCACACACGAAAAACACAATTTTTGCCATACTCGTATATCTACTACACCTAAGGCGATATATATATATATATATTTATAAATAGGCGATATATTTAATGTGCGACAACCGAAACGAAAAAAAACGAATCTAAATCAATGCAATATATTCACCAAAACGAGAAATCAATGCAAGCGCGTTAAATCGCAAGATTATTCGACATAACCTAAAAAGGCATACAAAGTTTACAAGTATTTAAGCGCAAGGATCGTGAGTTTTAAGCTCAAAACCGAAATTCCCAGCATATAGAGAGCCCAACAACCGAAAAGCAAGTCAATGAATGGAACCGAGAAGTTTGTCCAAATGGGGCAGCAGTTGAGTAACGATGATACCATACCATAGTCACGTCATGTAACCGAACAAATCTAAGCAGATATAAATTATTCTTATAAATAAAAGCGAAAAATAAAACCAAAACCGAATGTTTCATTGGGAATATATATCCCCTGCATAAGGATGCTTTGAAACTCCAACTCAAAAGCATAGTTTTCAAATAGTATATATTATTATTACGTTTCACTCTCAGACTCCAGCAGTAGTTGATAACATAAATACGCAGAGGGGGGCTTTTAGTTTATTGAAATATGTATTTATTATTTATTATGTTGTTGTTCTTGTTGTTGTATTATTTGACTTATATAGTTTGCGATTTTTTTTTCGTATTCAAGCACATATGTATGTATGTATTTTTCTTGTATATTTTTTGTATCATTTTTTTTTTGATGTTTTTGTTACATTTTTGCAGTTTTTACGATTTTTTTGTTGTGTGTTTTTACTTGAAATGTCTTCATGTTGGTTTTGTCGCTTTTCACGCAATAAGGATCCTTGTTACTGTGCTGTTCATTTCTTGCGTTGCATGAATGACTCTAAACGCTCAGCTGCCGGCCACTCGGAAAATCTTTTCGGGGCTTCGATGGCGAAGGCGATGGCGTTTGGCATGTCTGTCGATTATCCCATTATCATCCCATCAACCTCGATTTGCCCACCCGCCCTGCAGGATATTTGTGTCCCGCATATATCGTTATATGTACGACGATGTATAATCCTTATACAATATTAAAGTTACTATGTTTTCATGCTCTTTGTTCTGGTTTTTCTGGTTGTTTGTTTGTCTGTGAGTGTCAGTGTTGCTGCTTAGTGTAAGTTCTGTTTTTTTTTGTGTTTGCTCTGTTGTAGTTGTATATAACATGGCTATAATAGGACGTACTGATCCCAAATTTGTTGTTAGCTTGTTAAGTGTTTTTTTTTTCATCTTTTTGTTACATTTAGTTTTTGTTTCTTTAGTAATTGAAATTCATAATTTTCACAATATTTGCTCTTTGTTACCGACACACGACACGCTCATAAAGTTTGTTTGCTTGTTTTTTTGTTTTGTTTTATTTTTTTGTAGCTTTTTTTTTCTTCGTATATGTAGATTTTTTAAAAATTATTTTTATAATCTTCATTAAATGGTTTCAACAGATTTGGCGCAGCAAATTAAATTTGCTCTTCATCGTTACACAAAACTTTTCGTAATTTCCATCTCTCCTGGATTATTTTTTGTGAGTTTTCGTAATGCGATTTGTTGTTGCTTTAAATAAATATTTGCGATGTAGCATGCTATGTTTTTTTTGTATAATATGTTTGCTATGTAATAAGTTAATGCAACTGTCTGAATGCAACTAAAGAATTGGCAAAACCACTTGACGTGTTTATACAAGCGAAGATCAAATCATGGGAAATAATAACATTAATATTAGGTATGTTTACGTTAATGAATATGTAAAATATATATGTACTTGTAGATATAAATACTTTCTCCATGCTTCACTCCATTGATTGATTTCTTTGTTTGCCGTCGCTGCTGCGACCGTTGTCCTACATAACTTGCAGTCGTAGTACAACAATTGTTCAATAAATATAAATCGTTAACAGTAAGATTGAAAGCGGTGAAAGAACATTTTTCGAGAAGTACCAAAGAATACGAGTAGATCAAGATACAGTAGAAGCAGGAACTATGCCAGCCATAGATAAATGTTAATAGAGTGTTGCATTTATACGATTTCTAACGCAATTATGCAAGGAGTTCGTTGCCAGAAGAATTCTAGAATAAATACTTCATAGATTATAATGTTCCTTGTTTTCTCTCTCTCTCTCGCTCATCACTTATCCCATTGGTTTTTTAATTAGTTTAAATTGAAGCAAACTAGTAGAAAATAGTATACGTATACACACGTTTTGGTTTCATCTCTCAGACACTTGGATTTCAATTTCGTTTTGCTTCAACCTGGCCACAACTCGGATCACCGTTGCGCCGAGTTGAAAACAAAGCGTTACAATGGTGGAGGGGTTAGTTGGTAATATTACAAATAAGTTTCGATTTCAGACACGAAGAGCTCTCTTGTTTGAGTTGCCGTTAAGTATTGTAGTTTCGTAAATATTAAATGTATGCCATTGCTATCCATTATTATGAATTACAATCGTTTCCAATAGTGTTTGCTTGGTTCTAGGGATTATATTCGTTATAAATGTTGCTGTATGTATGGTAGGGGCGACCAGTTCACGTTGCTGTTAGTTTGTTGATTGGTGGTAGCCTGCTCGGTTATGGCTTGCGTACAAGAATATATGTAGCTGTAGGTAGTTGTCTTTGATGTGCATCTAATATCCTGGCTTGCTTATACAACTTCTTCAGCAATCTACTCCACCAAGTTGCCTGCAACGTTCAATTTCGTTTCGTTAAAATAATCTATTATACAATGTACTATGCGCCGTCTTACCTGGAATGCGTGGATGACGCGCTAGAACGGAAAAGCCCTTGCCCTGCGGTCCCTTGGGTGCGCGAATGAGGATCAGGCGCGGCACAGTGTCATCGCCGTTGAGCTTAAGGCGCGAGATCAGACGATCCGGACGATCGTTTATTTTCAGAACATTGCATGCCGACGACTTTCCATTGCGCTGATGAATTTAATAAATAACACTGATCAATATGTATTCAATGCAAGTAGTAGCAGTCAACTCACCTGATTGGTGACCACGGAGAACTCCACAGTATCGCCTGGATGTAAAGCGACAGTATTGCCCTGCACCTCAGACATGTGGAAGAACAGTTTTTTGCCGTCCTCCACCTCAAAGTTGAGAAAACCAAACTGACCCTTGATGGAGTCCACAGTGGCACGCTTCTTCTGCCTTACGGCATTCACGCATGCTGCTCGACCACTCTCATCGATGCGGAAGCTAACGAGATCGCCCTTTTGGAGCAGATCCCTCTTGTTCACCAGACTAGTGATCCCGAATTCGTGTTGCGAAATGACAGTGGTACGTAGCTCATCGAGGATTTCAATGAGACCGGCATATTCCTGCTGGTCGGGATTGATGCAACGCAGTGGACGTGCTACCACGCCATTGTGTGTGGTTTCCAGCACAGCCGGCTGGGGAATAGAGTTCTTTGGCAGCATGCGGACATTTTCCGCCGGCAGGCAGTTTCCAGAAACGGATGTATTCCCATTTCGAGCGAGAGTGTACTCCACCTCCTGACCCAGCTCCAACCAATTGGGATTGCCCATATAGTTGCTAAAGTGAAAGAAGACCTCCTCGTCGTGGGACAAAGTCTCAATGAATCCAAAGTTCTCCTTCATAACGGCTATGAAGCCACGGTACACCTGACCGGCATCGGATCCGGCATGGTTGTTGTTCTCCATCTTGAACTCATCCAGATGACCCGGATTGTTGCTGCCCACGCTGCTGGTGCTGCCGCCAGGGCTGCCGTGCATGACATAGCCATTCTGTAGCGAAGCATTCGAGCTGCTGCTACTGATTCCATTCGACAATCCTCCCAGCTGGTCATTTTGGTTGATATTTGCCCCAGCACTCGACTGATTAAGATGCAACTGCTGTTGCTGCTGTTGTTGCTGCTGATGCAGCGATACTTGCTGTACGTTGACGGCTATACACTCCTTGTTACGTTTGACCTGTTGGTTTAAACCACATTAGACTATGATTCTCGAATATGTTTTATTTATAAACTTACCATGTAAATATCGAAGCGCACGCGCTCCCCAATCCTTGGTGGTTTTTCGCAGTCTTTAAGAAAATACATTATAGTCTTTTTAACATCGGCATGTTCATAGGTAATCACACCGCCCTCGACGCGATCTTGAGATTTAATTGGGCTCTTGGGCGCCTCGCGAGTTACACATCCTGTTCAAACATTTCACGAATTAGTAGGGCTACAATTTGGAATAGTACTAGAGAAACCTACCTTCTATGTTGCTGGCCACTAGAGTTTCAAATTGCACTGAGTTGGGCGGCAAGTGTTTAATGCGTATGGCCTGCAAACGCGAGTTATTATAGGCCAATCCAGGCTCCTGAATGACAGTGAATTCTACCTCATCGTTGATATCGATTTCGCGGCTCTATATAAAAAAAAATTAATTGATAAATGATACTGGCTCCCATGAAACCATAAATAATTATCTTACCGTATCTAAAACTTCAGTAAAGTGGAAAAATAAACGAGCCTGACGCTCTACGCAGCGCAGGAATCCGAAGCCCTCCTTGAGAGAGGCGATGGTGCCCTGCTCCCGCTTCTCGCCGGAAACCTTGAATGTCTCGTCCAACAGGGCAATCGATGTGGCCCGCTGCAATTGATCACGCCGATCCGTGGCAAGGAGGAACTGCACCCAATCGCCGTGGCGCAGGGTGAAGTCACCCTTTTGATCCTTGTCCCCGAATGGAACCTCCACCTCGGAGTAATCCAAGGCCCTATAACGAATACGGCCCGGCAAGGGATCATTGTTCTGGCGCACCGGGTTGTTGCGATCAAGCGACTTAAGCACCTGGCCCTTATACACCGTGCTGTCCACGTCTTCAAAGATCACTGATCCCGGAGCTAGGCGCGTGATGTTGCACGCAAATTCACGGCCCTGCGGAGGCACAGATGCAGACTGCATTTTTGATTGAAGCATATTGGGATTGGTCGGATCGCCACTGCCACTTACGCTCCGCGTCTGAATGGTGAACTCAACATCGTCACCGGGACGCAGCTCAACATTGCCCTCAGCCTCTGAGAAGTGGAAGAAAATCTCCTTGACCACATCGGCACGTTCGATAAAGCCAAACGATTCCTTCATCGAGCAGACAACCCCACGATACTTAACCGGCTGAGCCGGATTTTCCAGGCGAATATGGCAGGCGCCTAGATTACCTCTGCAATGGAAAAGGTTCGTTAGTTAACCAGTTTAAAATGGTTCAAAATCAATGCTTACCTTTGGTTCGTTGCGATTTGAAAGCTGACCTTGTCGCCAGCGCGCAAGTTGACATTACCTTCCACATCGTCTTTGGTATAGGGTAAAAAGAAGCATTCGCCTCGGTTCTCATAGCTTATGCGACCTGTGGTCTCGCTGGAGTTGAGCACATTGTTGGCGCTATCTGTGCGCAGCTCGGTGGTCACCGTGCCGGTGACCCGCTCCTCGGAGAGAACAACCTCTGGGGCTATTTTTGATACTTGACTAGCTATCGGCTTGCCGGTGCGGCGATCATAGGTCATCTCAAACTCCACGGGATCTCCGATTTTCAAATGATCAATATTACCGCTGAATTGCGAGAAGTGAAAGAAAAGACGCGCCTGCCGCTCACAGCACTGAATGAATCCATACGAATGCTATAATTAAGATGAAAACAAATAAAGTAAAATTAGATATTGTGGTCACGCGAAAGTTTCACTTTTCTACTCACCAACAACTTTTCAATGATGCCAGTTTCCCGGGTGGTCTGGCTGGGATCTGCAGCTGCCGCCGATGAATTGCTCGACTGGGAGCCAAAGATCGAGGAGCCACTGCCGGCTCCGTTGGTCAGAACGCTGTTAGACTGGAATACTCCGATTTGAGGAGGATTCTGGATGACATCGTTAACCTCGTTGGCATCGAACATTCCAATGGTTGGATGCTGTTGTTGTTGCTGCTGCTGTTGGTGTTGCTGCTGCTGATGTTGTTGTTGTTGCTGCTGCTGCTGCTGATGTTGTTGTTGTTGCTGCTGCTGCTGCATGTGTTGCTGCTGATGTTGATGGTGATGCATATTCTGCTGATGTTGTTGCTGCTGCTGCTGCTGCTGCTGCTGTTGTTGTTGATGCTGCTGCTGCTGCTGCTGCTGGGGCGACGGGCCCTGACCCTGCGGCTGCAGTCCCAACGTAATAGAGTCAAGTGTAAATGTTCCAATGGTCGGAAACGTTGTTGGGATTCCCAGGTTGCGAACGGCATTCATGTTGAAATAACTATCGCATGGCAAGTTGTCATAGATTTCTGCAGCATTGCAGGGGAAATAAAATCAAACATTATAAGGACTGAAATAACAACGTGCCAAATAGTTTAACCCCTTTAAATGTTTTAAGCAAGGCAAGGACTTATATATATAAACTAGATTAATAAGAGACCCAATTTCGGACTTACCTTCGCCGATACGGTACACCTTCGATTGGGTATTCATGTTTGATTGATTGGATATTAACAAACAAAGAAAATGCTGATAAGGACTAGCAAATTGGAGACTGGTTCTTGGCGATGGTGATTGCGATGTAAGAGGTGTTATCGGATGGTCAGTGGTTTAATCCGATTTACCAATAATGGATGCGAATGACGAGAATTATTGGAACGAGAGTTAAAGTTGAAGAAAGCGCGAAAAATGACCGAAAACAGATTTCGTGATATCACTTCTGTTAAATTTTGTTTTTATGTTTTTTGTTCTTTTTTTTATATTTTTCGTGTAGTTTTATATCAAAGAGAAAAAACTAAGCAATAAATACGTATTTGTTTTTTATTTGTTGTTTGTTTTGTTTTTTGTGTATATATATTTTGGCTAAACACTGGCACAAGAGGCACTGAAATTCCTTGTCTTCGAAGTTAATAAAAATTTTTGTCTTTTCTTGAGGGCATGCCCCGCAAAAAATGTGGTTGTTTTACTTAGCTTTCCTTTGCTGTTGTTGGTTTGTTTGTTTGTTGGTTTTTTGTGTTCCTTGTTGTTTTGTGTTTTTATATTTCTTGTAAAAAATGCCGACAAATATTGTAACGTTGTTGGTTTGTTTTGGTAGTTTGAAGTTCCTTCCTGGGTCTGTTGTAGGTTGTTTTTCTTTCTAAAGTTGTTGTTCTTGAAATATTTGTTTTGCTTGTTTTGTGTATTCAAAATATTGTGGTTTTACGATGAAAATGCACACCAGCTGCTGCCGTTGGTGTTTTTTGTTTTTGTTCGAGTTTTGAATTATTATTGAATTATTGCATTTTGTTTGAAATGAATTTGGTTGATTTTTTTTTATATTTTTACTTTAGTTTTACTAGAAAAATACACTGGGAATACTTTTTACTTTTGGGTTAGATTAGCTTTGTTTGATATTTGAATATTTTGTGTGTTTTGCTTGATTATATTGTTTTCTATTTAGTATACATATATATAATATATATTTTGTAGGCAATCGTTGTGGTTTATAGGAAGTAGTAGTGATTTTTTATTTACTTTCGAATACCTTTAGTACAACGATGATTTTTTGGGAACGAGGTTTAAATCTCCTTCTTCCTCTTCTCGGGACTTCCGTTTCCGGTTCCTCGCTCTCTCTCTCTCTCTCTCTTTCTTTCTGTGTCGATTTCCTATTTTGTTTCGCTGTACGTTGCTATTACTTTTCGGTTGCACAATTTGTATAATTTGTTTTTCTTTTTTTGTTGTTTTTGTTGCTGTTTTATTGCTGTTTCATTTACTATTCACTAAGCAAAAATTATGAGTTTTAATGTTTTTTTGTTTTTATATATGTATATAATAGATATAGGACACCCGTTATGTAAAGTTATCCTCGCTCATTTACTATGTTGAACTTTAAGTCTACGATTTATTTTGTTTTGTTTAAATATATATATTTTTTGAATGCGTTTTGAAGTCTTTTCATAACCTAGGGTTTTTATTTTTTGCTTTGTGTTGGTTGGTTTTGTTGTTTATTCACTTATTCCATTGTTTTGTTTTTGCTTTCTCGGTTGACGCTCACTAGATTTAAGCTTAGTTTAATAGTTTATATAATATAATATATAATATACTATAGTATATATGTATCGAAGTCCTTTAAGATATCACGAATTTGTTTCAATGTTTTTTATCTTTTCATTTGCATTTGCTCTTAAGTGTAAAGTTGTTGTTGGTTTAAGATGTTTTTCTGCATTCTGCTTCCTCTTTCGCTCCTTCTTCTTCTTCGCCTACTGTTAAAAATTACGGGGTTTTCCTTTCATTTAATTAGAGATTTTTTTGTGGTTTTTCTTTGCGTTTTTTCCGTTTTTGTTTTTTTAAATTTATAAATTTACAGTAATTATCACAGAGTTGTTAAATCTTTCTTTGAATTTGTTTTGTTTTTCTTTTCTCCGTTTTACTTCCGTTTGTTGCAGTTGCTTTTGCTGTTTTAGACTTTTAACATTTCTCACTAGGTACACTTATAAAAAAATCTGAATTGAAAACTAGTAAAAAACAATGCTTTATTGGAAAAAATAAAAACTGTTTTTTTGGCACAAGGCCGCAGTTTTGAATTTGTTATGAGTTCGCTATATATATTTGCTTAATCCGTTTATTTTTATTTTCACTAATTTATTGTTTTAATTAAATTTATTGGCTAAGTTCAATTGCTGGTGTTGTTGTTGTAGGTCTGTGTAAAACGTGACTTAAAATTTATAGAATTCTTGTAGATTTTTGGTTTTAAATGTTTTCTTTATTGTTACCGTTATTTTTTTTAGTATATATTTTTTATTCACACTTTTTTTTGCGGCACAATTGTTGCTTGATCGGTTTTATTCAGCTCTCCTTGCTTCTTCCTACGTTTATCGCTCTGTCTCTCACTTCCCTTTCGCCCTTGTGGGCGTTTATCAGTTGCCTTTGGACTTAAATTCTAGCAGTGTTTGTTTTTATGTTTAGTTAAATAATTTAGATTGATGTTGCGTTTTAAATTAAATCGTTTTTAATATGTTTAAATTATTTGTTGTTGATTTACTCCCGGTTATTTTGTACTTTAAAACATTAATTCAGTTGTTTGTTGGTTGTTGTTTGTTGTTGTTTGTTGTTGTTGCTGCTTTTGTAGCTCGGTTGTTGATGTCTTAATTTAAATTAATTAGCAAATTGAATTCACTCTGACTTAACAACAAAAAATTCGTAATTAAATTAAAGCTTTTCAGGAAAAATAATGAGGAATTTGGGATTTATTTAGCGTTTTTCCAAGTGTGGTTTTTGCAGTTTAGCTTGAATTGTTTTTGTTTTATTCGAGAGTCCGAACGCCGCAGCGCCGTTTCTTTGACTTCACGTTAGTTTCGTTTCCCGTTGCTTTTTTGTTTTCAGTGCTTTTGCCGTTTTCTTGTTAAACTCCGCTTTACTTGCTCCTTAGTGGTTTGCCTTTTATTTTGTTTTAGCTTTTCTTTTTGTTTATTTATTTGTTGGTGCTTTTGAGTATTGACGAGTTAATTTCACAGCGTTTCAATTTGTTTGGTTTGTTGTTGGTTTTGTTGTTGTTTTATTTGAAAGTCTTCGTTTCAAGCTTGGCTTGTTTTTTTTATGTTGTTTGTTGTTTTGTTTTCTTTTTTATTTGCGCAGTCGCTTTATCTCCCTCTCTCTCTGTCTGTCTCGCTCACACCGACGGGCGGCGTAAAAATTCTCGTTTTTTCTGTTTTGTGTGGTTTTCTTTGCAAAGCAAACGAAACAAAAACAAAGAGTCCAAAAAACGTAAAAAGTTTTTGCTTTGACTTTTTCCTTTTGAGCTATGTTGTTGTTTTTTATTTCTGCTGTAACTTTCAATTATTTGCGTTTTATATTTGTATGTATTATTTTTTGATTCGTTTTCGATGGTGATTTTTTTTTATATTTTTTTCATATTTGTTGTTGTTTTTTTTATATATTATTATTATTTTTTTCAGATTATGATGAAAGTGATGTCAAAACGGAGTTTTAGTTACAAAAGCTGTTGGATGAGAAAAAGAGAAAGGTGGAAACGATTAAGAAACATTTTTACTTGTTTTATTATTTTTTTTATTTTTGGCTAGTGAAATCTACACCGAAAAAGTCTTGCTGCAGTTTTATCGATTTTTCAGTGTTGCAAATGGAGAGATTTTTGCCTGCCGGAAAAAATTGCACACACACTGGCACAACCTACTACGCACACACACATGCACGCCCATACACACGCAATTGCAATCGTAAACTATTTTTACACATTATTGTTGTGGTTTTTTGCGTAAATTTAGCAACCCCGCAGACACAGACACACACACGCACAGTCACCAAAGTGCCAAGTTGGTAGAAAAAAACCAATTTTCTTCCTCAACTTTTTTTTTCGGGCTGCAAATTTGGTACCCTCAAACGCACACACACACACACAGAAGCGTAGAAAATCTGGCTGGGCACCGAGAAAAACGTAAATTCGCCATTAAAAAACTAATTTCCCTAGCACTTTTCATATTTTTCCATCACAGCATTGTTCGCGGCACACTTTCTGCATATTTTCGTTCCGAATTTGAGTTAAATAATAGTCCTATTCAAAGCGAAAGAGAATTTTCTGGACCAGCCACACGTACCACACGACAGCACAACAACTGCTAGCGGGCGCCATATTTGCCGACAGTACAATAGCAGTGCTGGAAGGTGCGCGAAGTGAGGAGCAATTATGACGTCAGTGGTCATGGAAGTAGGAGCAGGGATCTCTTAGCTTCTCTATTTCTCTATTTAAATAATCAAAGCTTATCTTAGATGACCATTTAACGGTTATTCAGTTAAAGGGACTATCTTTAATAAAATGTCTAACAGTAGCAGAAGTGTAGAATTATACAAAATTGTTGTATTCTATGCTATCTCTGCAGATAAGAAAATATGAATTGTATGTATTTCACGTATTATTTTTAGATTTAATAATAAACAAAACCTATTTATGTAATTAAATGCATTATTACTACGGAAATGAGATCTAAATATTGAATCTTAAACTGTACGTATCCGAGACAAGAACCATCGCTAGCTATCTCAAACTGTAACAAACCCAAAAAACTTTTCGACTTTTAAGTAAGTGTTTACTTTTTGTGGATAAATTTTATTTAAAAAATGAAATTCTTAAAAAATTGGTTCCTCTGAAAATTAAATATAGTTTCTCAATATGGAAGATATGTTATAATTTTGTCAAATTAGAATTCCCCCAAGAATGCAGAATTGTATTCACTTAGTTAAATTTCTAATTTTCGAAAGTTCTGTCACCTTTTTTTTGATTCCTTTTAGTAGCCCACAAAAAATCACATTAGTTTTACGTCTTCCTGGGTCTTTTAACGAATTTTATTTCAGCAGCTCCTTAGTTGCTTAATCCATAATTAACTTAAATGGTATTTTGCATGATAATGGTATCCAATACATATGCTGATTAATTGGTTATCCTTGAACAGATTTTTAAAGATTACAATTTACAAAATCTAGTTAATTGGTTACGGTGCCTTTTATACATTCGACAGTGCAAAATGTTATCAACATGAATAGATTATCAAAACGCCCTCGCTAAATATAAATCTGGGCTAATTGTAGTCGAAAATATTTAATATCAGGCTGCGTTAAAGTTTATAATTTTTACGTTACGAGCACTTCGATTTGGTCACACATTAAATTGCATCTGGTTTTGCATATTTTTGGGTTAGTTAGTTAATTGCCTGGATTGCGTTACATTTCTATACACATTTGCAAAAGGTCCAAAGTTTGGTCTCTGTGGATATATTTGAAACAGATATTTTTGTGACAATATTTTTTGTGTATGGTGCAGTTTATATGGAATATAAATAAATACGTCTTTATGTATGTACAGCGAAATTTTAAATTTTAAAAACCCCTTTAGCTGGATATTAAGACTGTCCATTGCTAAAAAGGGCATGCAATTTTCTCAGCTTCGATTGCTTTAATACATTTCAAAATCCATTTGAAGGCAAACTGTTTAACATTTTAAACTTACTGGCGAAATCAAGAATTTGGGACATAACACGGTCTTGAATATCAACAAAAATGTCAAGTACATTTGGCAGTTCGCCCACTCACGTGCAACACAAACGGACACGGTTATTTTACAAATGTTAAGTACACGAAACAAAACTGAAACCGAAATCTAAAGGTAAATGCTCAATGAATTTACGTACACGATAACTTGTAGGTAATAACTAATGTTACATATTATTCTCTTCTCTTTCACTTAAGAACTATGCAAGTATTTGCAATTAACTAAGAAAACAAGTTGCGGCAAGGCGAGAATTGGGATGCCATCTTAGGGCTTGCTGTCGAAGCCAGCGAAATCCGAGGCCTCCGACTCATCGTCATCCCTCTCGACGCCGATGCAATGGATGCCAGTCCGCAGCATAGGAGTTCCCTTGCCCTTGCCCAACACCCGTGCGGCGATGACCAGCTGCAGCAGCTCCTTGGCGTTCGATGAGCTGACGATGTGCAGGACCTCGCGCAGCAGCTTCTCCTTGTAGGCAAAGAACTCGATTTTCATCTCGAAAAAGTCGTGTTCGTCATGCTTGGTGCCCTCGAACTCCGTGATCCTGCAGTGCAAGCTCGGGGTGGCGCTGATCACCGGCTCAAACTTGCTGGCCAGCGTCTTGGCATCGCCGAATAGCGACGTCGGCAGCTTCAGTTCGATCAGATAGCGATGTCTGATCTGCAGAAAGCCCAGGCTCACCACAATCGTGTCGCCTGACCTTTGGTATGTCACACAGCTGTCCGATTCGAAGTCATCCTTCACCGTGTTCGTGTCGAAGTGCACATGGTGGTCTTGAAAAAAGAAGGTGGATGTTAGATTTTGTTCGAAAAAGAAGTATAAATCTATAGGTATAAATCTATGTATAAATCCTGGAACTATTGGTTCTATAGTTTCAAAGTAAGGCTCTAGCTATGTATAAATTAATTATATAAATCTTGACTTCATGTTTTTCAGTCGTATCTGGAATTTCACAAGCCATCTTTAAACCTGACCTTTTACACGTTACGCAGTTTCCCTGATTCCACAAGCTGTTTGCATGTTTGCAAATTGTAAATTTGCACAGAATTTAATTGAGAATCTTATTTGTTAAATAATGATAAATTGTGCGTCCGCGGAGCCTAAGGTCAGCCAGGTAGACAGGTAAAATCGAGTGAAATTACCCTAGTAAGTAAAATATTCCGAGATAAACAAACAAGCGAGCAAACAGAAGTCTCGGGCTCGCCTCAAGTAAATTCCCTCCAGCGGCATTTGCAGCGGAAATTGCGTGTAAGCGTGTAATTAAACGCCCCTACCACTTCCCCTCTTCCTTACACTGAGAGAAAACTAGCAGTCATTTAATGAAGTCAGTCATCTGGGAAATTAGGAACATAACTACTATATCATTGCTGAATGATTTGTCATACAATATTGACATGAAACCATTTCAGAAATGTTCACTGTGTAAGAACAGATGGATGAATGGTGAGTCAAGGAACTGGACTCTCCGAGGGCTTAAATCACATTAAAATTGGGTCAATTGGAATGATGTTTAGAGATTTAAAGCGTCGAATTTCACGCTTGGATGGAATTTATAAATAAAGTATCTGCTGGCAGCATTTAATTGTTGCTAACACATGGCAATTGTGAGGTAACAATGATGAATAAGCGAAGCATTGCCAAAAAAATGTGGACAAGGTGTTGAAAAATAGATATATGCACAATACAAATAAATAAACGCGGAATTTTTCACACATAAATCACAAGTTTTATGAATTTACAAATAAGCTAAGCAAATAACTTTAGTTTAAATATATATAGCAGTAGATTTTTTAACTGATTAGTGATTTGTTCAGCTAGTTTTGCGTATTTTGAGTTGAATTATTATACTTTCTGTATAAATCACAATTATATTTAGCGCTAGAAACTAACTAAAGCGCGTCTTGCTAATGACTGACATGAGGTATTGCATATTAAAACTAAGTAAATTGCTTTCAATAGACCGCCTGCTTTACTTTGCAATTAACAAATCGCTGACAAATGTTTCTATAGCTCTTAAAATTTAACAGCTTGTTTGCTTCTAATCACATTTTCAATCTCAACCGAGCAATGCCCTAAGATATCTACAAAGTCACCTAGTTAATCATAGGCGATTGCCTCAGATATTGTTCGCCATATCTTCTGGCCACAAAAAAGTCGAGACTATGCTAAAAATAAAACCCTTGACTAGTTGGTCATGGCACTGGCATCGGAAATTGCGGCTAAAGTTTGTTCTTTTCGGCCAAAGATTTCTACAAAAATTTGGAAATTCATACAGTGCGTTTCATAAACGTATCTGATCTTTCTGATACAAATATTTACCTAATTGCGAGTGGCATTCGTCTTTATTAGCTTGCTTTAAGTTGCATTTGGTTGCATTTCTACATTTGTTTATTCATTTTTGAACTAACTTATCGATTTGAAACGTGTTGTACGTTTGTTTTGCGATTTCAAATGGATATTTCATTTTGTTCTGGTGTCGCAACGATTGGAATGTCTGCGCAAATGGTTGATATTATATTTTCATTTTCTTCTCGACCGTATTCTTTTGTTTATTTGGCCGATCGCCCGCTCAGCAGAACGTAATAATTCAATTTTGCACTTTAATGTGCAGGAAATGGACATGATTTTTATGTGTAATTTATTTATTTCATTTTTGTCGTAAACGCAGACGAATGCGAAATTGAAGCAATTTTCCGGCTGCTCCTTGTAAGCAATTTATTGTAATCCAGCTTAATCTGCTTAAAGCCGCCACAACAATGGAGGCAGCATTTTCACAATGCCAATGTCATCCGGTCTTTCTATAAATTTCACTTGCCAGTCATGCGGCTCACTTAAAAATCTCACGTGCCCTCCAATCACCATTGATTAACCATTAATGGAAATTCACAATCAACTGCCATTGCTCGATATTCAAATTCAAATTCAAATTTGAGCAGTGGCACGGTTTTTTTCGGGATTTCATTGCGGCACACAGCGTTTTTGTATAGAGATAAATTATCTGATGCATATCTGACAGATTGTCCACCAATTGAATTCTCGTTGGCTTTCTCTATGTAGCTCAATTGGTTCGTTTGCTCGAAATTAAAGCATGGAAAATGGGTCTAGACAAGCCAAGAAACCAACTCTTCATACACCACAAACCCATAAACATGTTTCTATGTTCTCAGCAAGAACTGAATATATCAATCTACAAAGAGATGTTATTTAAAAATTCCTTTGAATTTAAGAAGGTTTTATAAAGTTCTGCTGCTAATTATATGTTTATATGTTTTTCCTATCTATAAGCCGCTTTATTCAACATCTATTCAGCAATTTTAGAAACAGGAAGCCATAAAACTTCCATATTAAATGTGTTTTTAGTCATGTTCGTCCAATTTGTCCAGCTTTCAACACCCTCACACAATGAATTATATAATTTCGAGCCGCCAAATTCAAATGTTCATATACTTTTATTGCTGGGCGGTGTGCTTGTGGGTGTCTGCCCCCCCCTAACTAATGCAGGTGCTTCCCAGTTGGGGAGGATGCCATAAAAAGGCCACCCAATCGCCGTACGTGCCAAATCGACTATAGAATATAGAAAATGCCATATGCCTTATGCAAAATGCAAAAACGAGAACGAACTGCAAACATGCATAACAATATTGTAAGTTGTGTTTTTCAGATTCCCTCTCGAATCGAAACAATTGAAGAAAAGGTGTCCGTGCCCCACCAACGAGACAAATATCAATCACGAACGCCTTGTGGGCGTTGGGTGCGGGGGCGTGGCACAGCCCCCACGGTGCTCCCTCATGCAACAAAAACAACGTGCCCGCAGGTATCTGTACGATTCTATAAATAGCCCGCCACATGAGGATTGCACAATTGCATATCACTTTGTAGAATACATAATAACAACAATAAACAAAATAGTGACTACGACAATGGAAACCTCAGCTTATATGCAATTTAATCAGCCCCATTCGTTGTTGTTTTTATTTATTTTTTATCTCTGGGGTGTTGGAAATCTAATTCTTTTGGGCGGTCGCCAAATAAACTTACAATTAGCATTGCCCATGAAACGCTGTTCAAACAATAAAAAGCTCTAACTTACAATTTGCATTTCTGGGCGATAAGCGTAAGGAGAAACAAATTATTTAAGCACTAAACAAACAAGCACATTAGGTAAGCAAATAGTAATTAAAAAAAACAACTGTTAAGCAGTAGATCGCTATTCTATCGCGTTAAATCATTTCGTGTTTGCTTTCGCAATATATTATTCACCAAAATGGATCGAATATAACTGCCACTTGAAACTGCCCCTCAAAAATAAAAAAAAAAAATTCTGATAGCCGCTAATTGATGAAGAAAGTGTGTGAAGCGCGAAGTGAACACTATTTTCTTTTTCCATGTGCTGCTTGCTGGCCACAATTCATTAACTTCTGTCAGGAGATCATAAATTAAAATTAATCTAAGACAATTTAAGCAGGCTGCAACAGGCTGATAAAAACTCGGGTCGAGCGCCGTTTGAAGAGCGATAAGGAAACCCATTTAAGTCACGCGAATGGCGACAAAGTCGGCGAAATGGTAATGAAAATGGAAAATCATCGATTGCGGTGGCCAACAAAAGTGGGTGGGTGGTCAAAATTGGCTTAGCTGTGGCCATGAACAAATATTATTTTTAATATTGCGACAGAAAAGCAGGAAGAAGAGGTCAAAGAACAACAATGGGCGGAAATCGAATGTGTGAAGTGAAGGGGAAATAAATGGCCAAAACACTCGTGCACACATACACTGAGCGAATAAAGTTAGTCTTAAAAAACTTTAAAGTTATAGCTTATATTTGTATGGAAGCAATGCTTGATAATTATCAAAAAAAGGCATGTTATTATTTATTTTACTTATCACAAAAGGGCATGTTACTCATTTTGGTTGACTCATTCAAAGTTACACTTACTACTTAGTCACCCCACTTTCTTTCAGTGCATTCCCAGCTGCATTTCGGTTTCTGAGCTAAGAAGTGCAGCTGTCCTGAATCGCAGAAAAGGTCAGCAAACAAGCGATTCCCTCGAGTGGCCTGACTTGCCTAAATTTAGCTCACTCTTTTCATTCTTTCTGTTCCAATTAAACCGAATTAATCGCCAAAATCCACGCGCAATTACCCCCACTTACCCTTTTTCCCTGCTACCAAAGAATCTACAGCCACAACCGCCGCCTTTTCCTAATGATATTTTAACGCACTTGAGCTGGTTTCTATGCAAATATGGGGCGCCACTTAATGGCCAAACAAATGAGTTGGGCAAATAACACCGGGAATTGGAGTTACTAATTTTTACCTTGATGCTCCACATTTTCAATGGACTCGTCGCACATTTTGAGGATCCGTAGATTTGCAGCTCTTGATTTGATTGGGATTTTTGGTGCGAGTGTTAAATGCCAGCGATTTTGCGAAACCTCAGAATTTAAACAGACGACGCGCTTCTTTAAAATTTCCCGATTTTCGCAGCGAGGTGATTT
The DNA here is from genome assembly GCF_016746395.2 of Drosophila simulans. NCBI lineage: Eukaryota > Metazoa > Arthropoda > Insecta > Diptera > Drosophilidae > Drosophila > Drosophila simulans. Next base: position 8,305,481 of record NC_052522.2, read on the forward strand.
AAATCAGAATCCAAAAACGACGAAAAACAAAATAAACAATAGTGGTGGTGCGTCGGTAGATTTCTTGTGGCTATCGATGTTAGAGTCGATAGTCAGTTTTTGGCTTCCCGCTTCTGCCGCAATGGCGCTTTTGTTCAGTGTTCTAACAGAAATGTTAATTTACAATAGGGATATTTTACAGTCAGTTGAATTTTTAAAAATTCAATATAAGTTTGTGTAATCGAATTTAAGAACAATAAACGAAAATAAAGCAATTTGCTGTTAAGCAATTTAATGCGACGAACTGTTAAAATATATCGGCTATTAACTAATTAAACTCCAACTTTCTCCGTATAAAATTTTCATAGAAAATCTGAAACACAGCTATTTACCAGATATAAATATTTTAATATATTTTATTTATATTGTTAACATCCACTTTGAAAGTATTTAAGTCGTGTCAAAACAAATAAATAACCATTTTAAAAGAAAAACATACGAGTGCTCACTAACTTAAGCTGTTGGCTACACAACAACTGCTGGCTTATTTAGCACTTGACCAGCAGCAATGCTGCCACTCTGCCACCGCGAGCCTTGCCAGACCCCGCAAAGTATATATTTTTACAAAATGGTGGCTTCTTCGCGGAGAAATTCGTAGTGGCGATTTTTAACAAAAAGCACGCATCTTGGCCAGCCAATTATTGCAATTTGCTGGCGAAAACATTCGCAACGACGCTGGCTGCGGCGTGTGGCTGGAAAATCCGCGAAAAAGCAACCGAAAATCGTGCAAGAACCCAGTGAAAATAACTGAAAGCGAAGGCAGGCAATAAAAAAACGCAAGCAAGCAACCAAAGTGCGTGCCTGTGTGTGTGTGTGTTCGTGTGTACGTCTGTGTGCGCTGCTCTCTGTCTGTGCCTGTGTGTCGAGTGTGCCTCTCTGTCAGTGTGTGTGTGCGCAAAGTGTATGCAAAAAAAGAAGAAGAGAAACGGAGAAGAGCATTAAAAAAAAAGCGTACGACGAGTTTCACGCGCGCCCAACAACAAAAACACCAGAAAGCAGCACCAGCAACAACAACAAAATCCAACAACACTTGGCAGCAGCGGCAGCAATAAAAAAAAGCAACACAGCAACAACAAGCAGGCAGCGAAACGTAAGGAAAAATCTACAACAAGTGTGCGAAAATTAATTATTACTAAGTGTGTCACTAATTTAATTTGGAATCGCAGTTGCGCAGCGTGCAAATCATTCAGATTTATGTGAAGTCTCTCGGGCAGCAAAAAACAAAAAACCAAAAAAAAAAATAACGAAAAACTGTAAAACAGAGAAAACAGTGGCGTACCCCCCCGAAGTTTTTGAAAGGGGGCCCGACGGGTGGGTGGGTGTTTGAATCCAGTCTATTATGAACTTTTTGGGGTAGAACAATGCAAACACGAACGAAGGCTCAACAAATTTGCTGAAAAGGAATCGCAAGCGCAGCAGCAGCAGCAACAACAAAGCAAAAATCCAAGCGTCAGCAGCACGGGCAGCAACTAAAACAACAAAAACAGGCCAAGCAACAACAGCAGCAACCCACCACCGTTGTTGCCCCTTTGTTATTGTTGTTGTTATCGTCGGCGTCACCACCGACGCGACGCAACGCGACGCTCTTGCGGCCAGCGCACCCACCACCCCCCAAGGATGCTCCTGCCTCGGACTAACCCCACTCCTGTAAAACCCCCACCACACCGCCCGCCCCTGTTCCCGTGACCGCTCCTGCTGGCCGTGCTTCTTCTTCTTCTTCCACTCAGTCAACTGCTGCTGCTGACGTTGTCGGAAAAATGTGTCTTGTTGCCTTTTTGCTGGCTGATAAATAAGCTAAAATATGTACTTACCCACTATTAATGCTAGAGAAGTGTTTGGAATTGTATTTATTGGCAATAGATTATAAAACATATCGCTTTAACTGGGGTTATTCCCTGTACTAATAGTACTATTGATATGGAAACTACGACTAACTACAGATTTTCAGATAGGTATTGTTATTCAATATTATACAGACAAAATAGATTATCTATCTATAATTGGGTATTATTATTACAGATATTTTGAACATAGATATGCCTGGTTTACCTTGTTTATAAAAATTAAAAAGGAAAGTGTCTAAAAATATGGGTCACATTATTATGTATTTAAAAGTTTTCAACTCAAAACCAGGTACATAGGATTTAAACTATGCTCGCAAATAGCCAACGTAAAAAATTGCCAAGTTCTATGGCCTCATTTTGCGACTGCTTTTGGTAGTAGTATCGCTAGTGGGGCATTGTTTTTTTTTTTTGCAGGGGGCTCCTTGCGCCCCAGCTGCTCAATTCTTCTGTTTGGTTCTTTCATTTTCTTTTCTTTGCTTAATCATCTCCCTCGTCTCGGCTCTCACCTACGTCATCTCTTCGCCTTCCAGCTGTGTTTGTGCAAATTAACCAAAATATACATTTCCGGCTACTCGCTGCCCCCTCGCTGAGCAACAACTACAACAACAACACCAATAACAACAGCAGGAACAACAATATCAAGAACAACAGGAGCAGAGCAACAAGAAGCACCAAGACCGCCGCCCACCCCCTTTGAAAATCCATCGACACAGCACCACATCAGCATCGTCGTCATCATCATCATCATCCTCAGCAACTTGGAGTCTGGAATCTGGAGACGGAGACCGTAGACCGGAGTTACTTTGCCGCCTGCTGCTGGAGAGAGGAGCATCTTCGTGCGGAACGCCTCGACGATACACAACCCCGACTACGGATTCATGGTGAGCCAAGACATCTGTTCGAGCCCGGCGCACACATTTAATTATAATTATTTGTTTGCTTAATTCGATACTTCACGCTGGCCCCCGTCTCATGTGTCACATCCCCTCGATGGGGTTGCTTGTTCATTGCGCCGAAGGGTTTCCACTCGGCTAATGGAGGAAACTATTTTTCAATGGTATCCCAAAGTAATTAGAAAACCGGGGGGCGTGTGCCCCTAATCCGTTGATTTGCTATTGTCGCTCATATTCGGATTTCTGGTGTTCATTTTGTGGCCTGGTATTTAGGGGGAATTGCGATTAGATCGGTGATAAGGCTTACACATACCCAAAACCCGCTGAAACAGATCTTTATCGCCGCACTTGTATACTGCTAATGAGTTGCCTTGTAGGCCAATTAGTACACCCTTGTTCGGAATGAAAAAAAAGGGTTGTCCGGGATCAGACAGTTTAGAAACTCTATTAGCGCATTGTGGGGGCTTGTTGGAAAATATTCCACGTGTTAATAACTATAGGAATTAGCTAAACGTTGAAAAATCACAGCAAAACTTGTTTTGATGCTCACCTATATGTTTATCAATTTAATAATACAGATAATATTGACTAGCTGCCATATTTGCATTTATAGTCCAATTGTTTTATGGCCACATCTAGTTAAATAGATTAATTTGTATTTGTAGCTATTGTAGGTCACTTGTTATTCAAGCCACATTGTGCAGGCTTAAATCAGAGCTAATGAGGGATTACCAGGTCATATGATACGCGCTTTTACGCATTGTTCATGGCGGATTTACGGATCTCTTTATCTCTTCCAATGAAGTGCCATGGTTTAACTTGCTTTTAGCCAAGTGAAATTCGAGGCGGTTAGTTCTTGGAAAATGGAGATTGATTTCGAGGAAATTCCCAGACAATTTGCACCGCTTGCCGCCGTGCTTATCTTCGAAACCCACACCCTGCCCATTTCCACATTTCCATTTGCTCGGCACGCCCGCTTATCTGCACCGACCAAACCAAAATCCACGAAGAGTGCGGCGGCGAGGCCATCTGATTAGGGACGCATTAAAAGGCTGGAGTGTTTAATTAATAAATAACGTGCTAATAATGCATTTAATAAAAAGGCAAGACGAGTGCCGCCAACGGAAACTTAAGGCGCACAAATAACACGAATATTTCAGAAACACAAATACCAAAAAAGAAAAAAATAACATAAAGTGCTGTTGGGAAATGGATGAGTTCCCTCGCGGTTTTCCGGCTCCTCTGGTTTTGGTACGGTTTTGTATTTTGGTTTTTATTTCTTTTTTTTTTGGTATCTCTGGTATGTTACACAGTTGCTGGTCGCCTTTGATGTCGGTGTTTTGTGCGCGCTTTCATATTTTATTATTAGTCATTTGGCTTATTTATAAGGTGCCGTTAAAGTTTAACTTTTATTAATCTGTTTTGTTGCGCTTTTAATTTATAAGTGCTGCTTATCTGATTGAAAAGTCCGTCCATCTATCCGCGCACACTTGACTCGAGTGTGTCGATTTATTGATGTCGATTAGAAATAAACGGAAGGTTTCCCCCATTCAGCCTCGGAGTTCTCGCCCCTCTTCGATCTGCTCTGTGTTCCGTCCATTACATAACCGATTTAATTAGCATTGCTGACTGGGCAACCAAGCGGCTTGATCTGAGCCATCCCCACGAACAAAGCTAAACCTTGGACCTAGTGGTGTGTACGTGAGATAAGCTCGTGCGGTGGTAATTGGTCAATGGAAGTGTCAACAGCAGACAAATTGTTTAACCTTTTGATAGCTTCGAATGTATTTTGCGATTTTAGGTGTCGTTTCTAGCATATGTTACGTTCTTTTTAAGCGCGAATCCGGCTCAAAGGACCAAAATGAATATATGACTGGTTGCTTCAGTAAGATCTAATTCATAAGAAATCTAAGTAAAGGAGGGGTAATTAATTACAACACCAAAAGCCCCAGCATCGGTTGCTTTCTCAACAAAATATTAAAAAAAAACACTTTTCCCTCACGATGACATCGTTAGTCAAACACTCGCGGTGCTAAATCAATCCCAGTTACTGTTTCTGTTACGTGTTAACTCCATTTAGCGATAAGATAATTAGCACACACAGACTGCTTATTAAAATATACAATTCTGGGAGTGATGTATTTGTGGCTTGGCTGCATGTCAGCGTATTATAATTATTATTTATGCGTTATTTATAAAGCGAGAACAAAAAACAAAATATGAATAATTAAGCTCGTGTTAATCAGTGTAAAATCAATGAACAAGGCCCAAATGGGTGAGAATATAATGCATAAGCGTGTTAAATGGGCCCATAAATCTTTGGCGTTGTGTGTAATTCTATTAGCCAAGCGGAATAATACGCGACCCAGGAGCGGGAGGAGGAGGCACATCATGCAAAGAGCTCATTTACAAACATACAGCCACTCGTGCAATGCCAGGCAAACAAATAACGACAGTTCCATAAACACTAGGAAAAAAGGGACACCAATCGAGGTGTACACAGTGTAGAAAGGAAGAAAATGCGAAAAGAGAAAGGAAAATGGATAGGGGGAAAGGAAAAAGGAAAAGGGACCAGACAGACACAGACAGCCGCACATCCTGCCGCCTGCGGACGAGACACATCCCGACATAAGCAACACGAGACAATTTCCAAATTAAGCGCGGATAAGTCGCAAAATCCCTAAAATACTCGATAATAATTAATATTACTGAATTCCTTCTTAAGGAATTTCTAGGGAATTATTAGGGAATTTCTAGGGCATTTAAATGTTACTTTAATTAGCTAAAATTTCCCACCGAATTATATATTATTATATTACCCACAGAATAGCAGACAGAATTCAATCAGATTGACTTTTGTGTTCGAAAATTTGTTTTTGTTTTTTCGAAAACTCGCGAGGAAAATTCCTGGCGAGGAGTTTTGGTACTAAAGGGACTAATCGCACACATACACTCACACACAGAGAGAGAAAAAGCCGCAGACTACAGAATTGGCTGGATACTTATGGTGCAAAAAGGGGGGGCGGTGGTATGGAGGTTGTGAGCAAGAGGATGTGGATGTGGATGATGAAGAGGCGGACGGGGGACGGCGTGCAAAATGATGAAGGTATCTACACCGACAATCTGTTTAACAACTTCATGAGCAAATCCAACAAATCGTATGAAACGAAGCCGACAGCAGGCCAACAGCACAGACACGAGCGGACGTCGTTGTATTACGATTTGGATTCGGATTCAGATTCAGATTCGGGTTCGGTTTCGGATGCAGCCGAGCGACCTCAGTTCGGATCGGATCGGTTAAGTTCGCATCGGATCGGGCCAATGGATATTTGCACCTGGGGTGGACCTTGGTCTCGTGGTTTATGGGTGTCATTAAACGCGAAATAACTAGAATAAGGGTTTATTAAATTTATGCTAAATGGTTTCCCTTGGGTTGTTAACAAGTTTTTATAACTAGCATTTTATAGCAATTGTATAGAAGTCTATATAAAATAATTATTTGTGGGTATATTTAGCTTTTATACATTAACAGATTTCAATTTGTCCTTCTATATGTAAAGTATAAAAGTAGTGTATAATAGCGTTATATTCGGATTAGAACCAATAGAAGGTCCACCCTAGAGAGCACAGGTTAGTCGGAGGAGGCGAGTACAGTGGCAGCGTTGTGGGTCGTTTATTTGGCTTTTGGAGCGTTGACTCGTCGTTGTCGGCTGTGCATGATGATGATGATGATGCAAAAGAGAATGATGATGATGACGACGATGGAGGAGACGAGGCTGCTTGAATAGATGCTCAATCGTTTGGGTTGAATGAAGAAAAGCATGTGGAGTGGCGAGTGGAATGAAGTGAAGTGCCCATGGAGTCCGTGTCCATGTCCGTATCCGTGTGTGTGGCAGAGATTGGAGCATGAATAGGAATGCCAAGAAGGAGACGATGGAGATGGAGGAGGAGGAGGAGGAGGAGCAGTAGCACCAGCGTGAGTGCCACTGCGGTGGCATAATGTTCTTGTTGATGTTGAGTAATGGGCATAACAACTGTAAGCTGCCTGTCCAGACAAAAACGAGAAGCAGAGTGAACCTGCAACCTGAAACAAGCTCGTAGCCGAGGCGAGTCGAAAAATGTCCAACAGAAGCAAACAATTCCATTACCCGGGCGAAGAAAAGAGAAATTTGTTTTATGGGTTTTTTGGCTAAACGCTGCGTCTCTCTCTCTCTCTCTCTCTCTCTCTGTCTGTCCTGCTTCCTCGCCACTTTGCCAGCAGCCTTTGTTTGTTTCTATCTGACTTCTGCAACGTCTGTTTTGACTTGTTGTGAAAATTTGGCTTTCACAACACGAAATACTGAGACTACCCATATTTGTGTGTGTGTGTGTGTATACAGACACAATCACACGTTGTCTCTGCAAAGTGCCTACGAACATTTAATGGGATTTCCGTACTTGACACGAACCCTTCAAATGGACAGATGCACAGGCATACACCGCTATTCACTCAAATGGGCGCTATTTGCTAGATATATATATATATATATATGGATATATATGCATGCCTACCTTATGCCCCATGGTCAAAATGCCTATGACGAACTCAATTGGCCATGCTGCATGGTTAAATATGTGTGTGCGGCCCTCGGTCTTGGTAATTAAATGGACTCCTCTCGAACGCCTTAATAGAGTGGCTTTTGTTATGCCCTCGGGAATGCGGCGGAGCTGGGTAATTTCAGTTGAGTTATTTAGGTGAGGTCTTAAGGGGTTCTCAAACGGCTAAATTAGTGGAATTTCTCGTTCTTTACAAAGCGAATTCAAATGGAAGTGGCAATTCAAATGATTGCTTTTCAAATATATATGCTGCTTTCGGCACAAAAATGCTGATGTCAAGTAATATATTAGCAGTGAAATATGGAAAAGCTAACTGCTAGTTTATTGTATAATAAAATGGCAATTTATATGCATTTTTCTTTCTTACTAAATAAACAGCTAGATTAATTCACTGTGAAAATATAATTTTACAGCTAAGGTAATAATTCATTATACGTTTACCTAAGCAATTCAAACAAAGAAGCTTATAACGAAATTCTAGGGCGCACTTGAGTGCGTTAATTTAAAGATCTCAGCCAAATGAATCATTAAATACACAAATGGGGCTATAAATAAAATAAACAAAATAGCTATGCACAGAAAACAGAAAACAGGAATCCAACTGGGATCAAAGGTTCGCTTGAGTGGTTCAATTGAAAGTTCCGGTCGATTGGACAAGTTCAGAGCGATTGAACCCCACTCGAGTTGTGGCGAGTCAATTGAAAACCGAAGGATGCCATTCCACCCCTTTTTTCCAATGGACTCCAATCACAGCCGGGGGTCTAATTCATTTACAGGCCATATCACTTAAACTTCGCCATCGCCTAGCCCCGGCTACTAACCTAATAATCTCGCGCTGAGAGCGTCGTGTAGATAAGGATAAAGTCTCGGCTTTTATGGCCCACGGCCGGGTCCACCCTTAATGTACAGTTGTCGATGGCGGCATAAGGGGCATTTTCCAGTTGTCTATCTATCTGTCTGTCTATCTGTCTGTCTGGCGCTCTTATTAACGCCATCGTCGACGACTTGTTGTTGCAGTTGTGTTGCTGGCGTAGCTTGATGCCTATTTGTCAGTCAATTAGTCAGCTTATTGGCAAGCGATGATTACAAAGAGAAAAAACAAGCTAAGAGCTAAAGCTAAGCGGGAGAGCACCAAACACCCAAGCAGCCAAATAGCAAAACAGCCGACAAGCCAGACGACGACGACGACAGTCGACAGCTTTTCCATTTCAAAAATTATACTCGACAAGGCTGAAGGAGTAAGCGGAGCGGAGATAGCCAAATGGAGAGAGAGACAGCTTACCGAGCGAACGAGTGGCCCCGCGTCGGATTTTCCCCACTTTCCCATCTATCCCCACATGAAAACACCGCACCACCCCCCGCCCCCCTTTGGGGAGCAGAGCCACTCGCGTCCGTTTAGCCGCGTGCGTACACACAATTTTCCGCTACTCATGCTACAAATTGTTTATTGAATTTCCTCTTTCTGCGGCCGTTGTCGACGCTGTTGGTCTTTACACTGTGGAAAAAGATGCGTTCTTATAGATTATTCAACATGAAAAATAACACATTTAAATGAAAAATTAATCTTCTTGAATTGAATCAATTATTCAATTGAACCTATCAATATAAACAGTATGCGTTAATAAGCCAAATTTGATTTCATATAAACATTGAATTTTGATCAGTGTAGTTTGTTCGTTGCTGCTGCTGGCATTCCAAGTTTTTATTTTCATTTACATTTCTCGCTTTGTTTTCGTTTATGTTTATGGGCTGTTTAGAAAACAATTTCCAGGCACAGATACTGGCTCCAGTTGAAGTTGTTAATCCAGTGTAACTTTATAATATGCGATGACATTAATTGAGCGAAGACGGACGCGCCAGTTGAGCCTGACAGCATTATTGGCCTTAAATTTACACGCAGGTCACCACGGATGGAGCAAAGGGGGGGAAGGTGGATATCCAGGGAGTGGAGTCCATGGAAAAAGCCAAGCCAAAAGCTCCATCCAAAGCGACATTGCTGACTCACAGAGTAAAGTGAGTAAGTGAGTGAGTGAGTGAGTGAGCCAAGTGCTCGAGAACGTCACGTAGTCAATGTACAGACTCTACCTCTACTCCTAGCTACTTCCGTCTCTGTTTGACTGCATATACCCCTCTCTTTCGCCGGGCTTGTGCCATAATTTGTGGTCTTTTACGGATGAAAAAGGGACGAGGAAAGCAGGGGAGTGGCAATAACACACACACACACTGAGGGCACTTTTCGGTGGTGGCAAATGTGTGCGAGCCTTTCGTTTTGTCTTTTCAGATTTTATGGCTTTGTGCGTTTACAACGTCGCTTTTTGTAGTACATTTGTTTTATAACAGCCGCTCGACACCGCCACAGAATAGAGCCAGAGCAGGAGCAGGAGCATGAGGCCAAAGAAGCCCGCAGGCGGCGGGAGGAACAGCTTAGCACATTGCCAGCAGTTATTACACAATTTTTCCCCAAGCGCCAGCCAACCAGCAGCCCAAATGGCATTGCACGCAGCGGAAAATGCAGTAATAAATCAGGGGAAAATTGTAGGTACATAACTTTTTGGGCAAAGATTAATTTGATCATGTTCCGGGGTGACTGAATTACAACCCTTGTTCCTAATAAACCCGAACTATTCAATGGGTGGTTTATGAATCGATTCGATAGGGAAATCTACTTGGAAACCTTTCGAATATTATATAGTTTTTGAAACACTATACACGATGTAAAGGAAACTTCAGGCATGAATAACTGTGCTGTTGAAATTGGGTGTTCTATGACATGATTATAGATAAGATTTACGTTAATAATTTCTTACTGTGCAGCTGCCCGGGGCCAAACGGCAGCAACCCAACGACAATGCTCGGCATGTGGGGATCGGGATTCAGTCGGTCGCGTGCCCTGCGCCCTGGTGGCCACCGCCACCTTGTGTGTGTTTATATGAAATTTTTCCACTCACGACTCCCCCATAAAAAAGTTTGCTGCCAGTTAAACCAACCAAGCAGCCAAGCAGTCAAAACCCAACCGGGCCAACAGGGCCAGGCCAAAGCCAAAGCAAGTAACCTGGCCTGATGTGGTGTGGTTTGGTATGGCTGTTGGAATGGAGCGGTGTGGTGTGGTATGGTATGGCATGGTATAGTATGGTGTTGCTGCTGATGTCGTTGATAAGTGTTGGCCCCAAACGCAGACCGTTCGCTGCACAGTGGAGCAGGGTACTATGGTGTGCTGAGGGAAACAAAAAGTTGGAGCTTCAAACCTTTCTGCAGGTTAGCAGAGTCTAAGTTGTTATTCAGATAGGCATCTGTAAAAAAAATCACAAAAAATATTGATAGCGTAAGAACTAACTATATTAACCAAAAATGCACCTATAGATAGATAGCAAATACTGTCTCATTATAAACCTAAAAGTGCTTTATGCAGGTTTATAAGACTTGACGGGTGATGAGGAAATAAGTAGAACACTACTGATACGGGAAAAGCAATCCATTGATATCTCCGGCTTTTACGCTGGGTAAACAATTATTCATAGGTAAACATTCATTGGCATATTTCGCTGGCAGTCAAACAAAAGACGGCACAAATACTCGCATTTATTTCTCCCTTTCGACTCTGATGGTCATGAATATTTCATTTGTGTGTGCCTGTGCCGCCGAGGGGATTACCGAATCGAATCGAATCGAATGCGACCACGGTGCAACCCTCGGGTCCAGGTCCTCCACTCCCAGGCGTTTGGTGCCCCTCCTTCGGGTCCACCTCCTCGGGGATCGTGGTGTGGTGGCCTCCTCATCCCGCTCGCCGTTGTCATCAGTCATTTACGCGGCGTGTCGTGCCTTATTGAGTGTAAATCTGTCGACAATGCGCACATACACCTCTATATATAGGTGTGCATATATCTGTTTTATTTTTTTGCCTGCCTCTGCAGATCCGATGTGAGTCGGGCAACCGGGCAGCCGTAGTCGTTGCTCCCGTAGCTGTCGCTGCATTTAATTAATTGATTTTAATTGCCATAATTTGTGTGCCGCTGCCACACAACCGCAACACCGCCGGCATTCCTGATGTGAGTCGGCAAAGGCAACATCAACGGCAGGCAACGCACTGCGTCCGTCTGTCCGTCCTTCCGTCCATCCGTCCGTCCGTTTGCCTGTCATTGTGCATTGCCAATGATATTGATTCATAAGCAAATTTAATGATAATTCCTCTTGGTGGGGCTGACATGGCTATGGGTTATGGGAGTTGGGGTATGTGGTATGCAGAGCTGGATGGGATGGTTTGGAACTGGAGAAGGCTTACTTAACCGCCTCGTTACAGTTATTCGCGGACTTACTTGAGCGGAAAATCTGTTTACAGCTGCACGCACACTCGAGAGACAGGCCCAGACAAGGCGAAGAAAAAAAATAAAATGAAAAAACACCAGTGCCAGTGATGGGCGGAAAAAATGAGTAAAACCGGGAAAGAAGAGCTCTGTGGGGAGTCGAAGCTGGTAGTACCCTTGTGATGGCTACATCAACTATAGGATATGATTATATAATGCTAGGTATTTTAGCTACAAAATCATATTATCAGTTCTAAACAGATGGAATTGGGCACAAAGCAAAGCGATAAAATCGTTGTCAGGCATAACAAGAAGATTATAAAACCAACAATTGATCCCAGCTATAAAATCCATTAGTTTATAGGGTAGAATGCAAAACCATTCGTCTGTCAGTGCCGCCAGGCCAATCCTCCGATCCTTCTCCGAATCCCTCGGGCTGTGTACGTGGCGGGCACATTAACATATGCAGGCGATTAAGTGGCAGAGAGCTCAATCGTCCGACAGCGTAAACCCCTAATTTCCCGGCCCCGTCAGCCGTGTCCCCCGGCCATGCCATCCACTCCATGCACTCACCACTCATCGCCACTCCATCGTTCGCACATTACACGGCATTATTTTTATGGATTATTTATTTATGCATGTTGATATGAACTTCATCGCTTTATTGAAAATGCTTTTTACAACACACCGCCCATTCGGCGTTGTCTCTCTATATGTTTGAATCACTTTTTTTTTAACGAATTTTCTCTGTGTGCTTGGATTTATTTGCAGTTGAATTTTCATATCGTAGAGGGCATAAAAAGGCTTAGCACTGGACCGGAAGCGTGTTTTTAAAGGGTGATGGCGGCCTCCACTCAAGGAGAAATTCGAGTGGGTCCCGGCCACCAGGTAAACGATGTCTATGTACGTACATAACTCTCACAAATCAGAAATTCAGCTCACGGTAACAAAAATGAAATCAAAGAACTACAAAATTTAACAATTATGCAAAACGAAAATGTAGCCCCTATATTTCTTTTGTTTATTGCAAAAGTTGTAATTTATATTCCTTTGTTCTTCCTCTTGGATGTCTTCAACAAAAAGTTCGTTTACCAACTGTTTTTAAGCGTGTAGCCTTTGAAGGAACAGAAAATAAGTAATAACGAAAATAATGGTCCTGTTTCCGTTTCTAATTTCAGTCAAGAGAATCTGTAAAAAATGACTTTTGTGCCATATTTCGCAAACTTTAAACAATTCCCTTAGTAAACAAGATAAACTTCTATAAGTTCATTTAATAGCTATGTTCTTTACTTCCTTATACAAATCTTTGCAACCTGAACTGATTAATATTCCATGTCATAAGATTCTATCGTTCCTTCTGATAAGGCTACAGCGAAATGCATTTCTTTAAACATATACATATATCGGTTACACTTAGCATAACCTTGTATATAACGCCTAATTCCTGTAAATAATTTGTAGTTCTAGCGTTTATGCAATTGGCTATTAATAGTTCGAATCCTCGATGAGTAGAAGTTGACCCAGTTCCAGATCCCAACCTTCTTCCCTGCTTCCCTACCGAAATCCGTTCGAGGAAATTCGTAGCACACATTATACATTATTCATCCATAATCATGCATTAGACTTAAGTTTGTGTATCATCTCGTGGGTGCTGGTAATCCCCCCGGATTGCCGGCACTAGCTGTCTTGCCTGTGGTGTGTAGTGTGCGTGGTGTGGTTGTGTGACTAACCCATCAATCGTTCTCCTGGAGTTTTTGAACTAATCCCAAAACTTTTCGTTTGTCTCCTGTGACGACTGAAGGCAAAACTGCCCGATTATAATCCAATCTCAAGCTTCCCCATCGACAAGGAAACCGATGAACGTGAACTAGAGGAATCAAGATGGAGTCCAGGCGTTGTGGCCGATGGCGACTTGTTAATGTTCTTGCGTGCGGCTCGCTCCATGGCTGCATTTCAAGGAATGTGTGATGGTGGTTTAGAAGACGGTTGTTTGGCTGCTAGTCGCGACGACACTACAATAAACGCACTCGACGTGGTGAGTTGCCCGAGATGATATATGCATATTGCAGTACTCTTTAATCCGTAATTCCCTTTTCAGCTCCACGATTCTGGCTACGATCCAGGCAAAGCTCTACAAGCGCTCGTAAAGTGCCCCGTTTCGAAGGGCATCGACAAGAAGTGGACCGAGGACGAAACAAAGAAATTCATCAAGGGTCTGCGTCAGTTTGGGAAGAACTTCTTCCGCATCCATAAGGACCTGCTGCCGCACAAGGACACGCCGGAGCTGGTCGAGTTCTACTATCTGTGGAAGAAGACGCCCGGCGCGAACAATAATCGGCCACACAGGCGACGCCGCCAAAGCGCCCTGCGACGCAACCGTGTCACGCGGGCCAACAACAGCAACAGCAACACTCCTCCGAAGAAGGAGGACACTCCAGAACCACAAACTGCGACGACGGCGACGGCGGCGGCAACCGCGGCGTCCGAGACGGCGAGTCGCTCATCGCCCGCTGTCTCCAAGGAGGAGAACAGCTCGCTCACCGAGGACGACGCCAGCGAGTGCGACAGTGATTCGAGTCTGACCCACAAAAGGGATGAATCACCCTCAAGGATGAGGACGCGTAACAAGCAACAGAACAACAACAGCAGCACCAGCAGCGGTAACAACACGGCCGGAAACGGTGGCGGTAACGCCACATCCATAAGCAGCGGATCAACCGGCGGCGGTGCCGCTGGCGGCAATAGTTCGTCTAAGGATCAATCAGCCAACGCCGTGGCTAATGGCAAGCGACCCAAGAGGGGCTCCGAAACACCGGACGTTTCCGGCGGAGCCTCGGTCGATAGTCCCAAGACACCGACGAAGGCTGTGGCCGAGAGTTCGGCCAACAAGCGCAAGGGTGGCAAGCAGGATACGCCCAACAAGAAGAAGCGAACGGAGCAAGAGTCCAACGAGCCAAGCGCCCATGAGGAGAATGTCATCAAGGAGAAGCGCAAGAGACCGGACAGCCCGGTTGAGAGTATGAACTCGGATAGCAGACCGGATTCAGTGCTCGACGATGGGGAATCGAATACCACGGACACCACCACCGCCGAGCAGCAGTCCACAAAGGACAGCAAGGAGACGGTCAGCTGCAAGGAGGAGCGCGAAATGGTCACCAACGATCTGGAGGCCAAGGCCGAGGAAAAGGCCATCAAGGCAGAGGCTTTGGCGGAAGACAGCAAGGATAGCGCCATCAAGAACATGGACGAGGAGACTAACATCCAGGCGCCTACCAGTGCAGAGACAAGTTTGGTGGATGGTCCCAATCCTAATGCCTTGCCCAGTCCGGTGGCCGCACCGATCACTATGAAGGTGCCGACAATTGCCACCGTTGAGGCGCTGAACGCGTCCGTCGACCGCAAGGAGGCCATCGAGAAGATGGAGTCGTGCGACAGCGATCCGGAGATGCTTAAAAAACTGGCAACCATTAAGCAGGAAGTATCTCCGCAGCAGCAACAGCACATGCAACAGCAATCACAGCAGCAGATGCAGCAGCAACTCGCGCCTGTTGGCATACCGCAACCTCCGTCTTGCCC
Source organism: Drosophila simulans (assembly GCF_016746395.2). NCBI lineage: Eukaryota > Metazoa > Arthropoda > Insecta > Diptera > Drosophilidae > Drosophila > Drosophila simulans. Next base: position 8,320,730 of record NC_052522.2, read on the forward strand.
GCCTTCGGAATCAGTCTATATCAAAAAGGAGCCCATGGAGGACTCGATGGACGCCACCTGTAATCAGAACAGCAACGAACCGCAGGACTTAAAGGTGAAGATCGAGATTAAAAACGAGGATGCATTGAAGCACAGTGCTGGAAGTCTGCCGCCTTCAGGCCCGTGTGCACCGCCTTCAGCTCTACATCCGCTCTCCGGAGCTCCGGTAGAGAGCGGCCAGGAGCCACTGCACCTGCAACACATGCCTCATGGACAAGTAACAACGCAACCGCCCCCTGGCTACCTAATTGATGGCCAGCTAAAGTATGGACCATCGGGACAAGGCGTGCCTCCACAGCCACCACAACTGCACAGCGATGCGGCTGGAGGAGTCAGCGGAGCACCACCTGGAGCGCCGACCACGCCCCAGAAGTATCCGCCCGAGATGGAGATGAAGTTTGCTCCCCAGGATCTCAAGTATCCCCCACCGCCGCCTCTAGACGCACTCAAGTACAGCCAAGAGATGCAAGCTGCGGCGGCGGCAGCGGCTGCTGCTGGCAAATACGATATGAAGTACATGATGGAGCAGCAGGGCAAGTACAACGTGGAGTTGTCAGCTGCACATCAGCCGCCAAGCAAGCCGGGCTACCAGGACTCGCTTAAGATACCCGATATTAAGCCCGGTTTCGGCCACCTGCCGCACAACGTTGGCTCTCCGCTTGACGCCGCCCATAAATACGGACCGCCGCCGACGTCGCAAGAGTCCCAGCAACAGCAGCCCCAGCCGCCGGCACATCAGGTACCGCCGGGAGCAACTCCACCACCTGGTATCGCCATGCCCAAGCCGCACTACCAACACGATGTGCAAACGCCACCGTTGGGACGACCCTTTGAGCCTACCGGACTAATGCTCAAGTATGGCGATCCACTGGCAGCCAAATACGGCCCGCCACAGGATCTCAAGTACCCGATGCCTCCGGTTTCTCAGGCGGGACCAGCGGACGTAAAGCCTTATGGCGGCGAGAATTTGATCAAGTCCTCACCGTACGGACCGCCGCCGGAGAGTCCTATCGATGCCTCTGCGCGCTCTACACCTGGTCAGGACAGCCAGGGCAGCAATAGCAATTCACAGCCGCCCTCAATGCCTCCGCAACCGCAGCAGTTCCAGTCGCCGCATCCCTCGCCGCATATGCCTTCGCCAGCAGGAGGTGGGCTACCACCGGGAATGCATCCGCAAAATCTCATCCACGGCCCGCCACCAGGTGCAGCGGGTGGCAGTGGCCCCCAGCCGCCTCCACCGCCCACATCGCTGCACCAGCCCACGCCCACGTCTGCAGGTCCACCCAGTCTGCAACATGGACTACATCCTGGCCACCAGCACTCACAACTGTCTGCGGCATCATCGATGCCGCCGAGCTCGATTGGAATTCCTCCCACGCTCTCGACTATGGCGCCCTCGCACATGCACCCGCACCTTCATCCACATGCGCATTTGCAGGGTCTCCATCGGCCGCACGATCTGCCGCCCAGTATGCATCCGCATGCTCCCATGCCGCTGTCGTTGCAGGGGCATCCGCAGCACGGACATGGATTGCCGCCCTCGCACACTTCTCAGCAACAGCAGCAGCAACAACAACAACAGCCCGGCGGACCAGCTGGCACGGTGCGAACTCCGTCACCAGCCCAGCAGCCGCCGAGATCCATGCACGATCCGCAATCGTCTCGAGAGCCGCCCACATCGCAGCCCTCGACCACTATGGCAGGATCGAGTGGTCCGGGTGGACCACCGCCGCAACAGTCGCCGCATGCGCATCGCACATCACCGTTGCCAGGGCTCGCGGGTAGTGGTCCTCCACCTCCGGGACTCATCGGTCATCCGATGGCCATACACCCGCACCTGGCCCACTTGCCGCCCGGACATCCGGCTCACGCAGCGCTGGCCCATCCTGGACACCATCTGCTGTCGCACTCGATAGCGGGCTTGGGTCCTGGCGGTGGACCCATCGCGTTGCTGGCCGGACCCGGTGGGCTTGGAGGTATTCCAGAGTCCGCTCTAAGTCGCCGCACCCCGCCCTCACACCTGCCGCACTCGCATGCCTCTTCGGCCCCACTGACGGCGCACTCGGTGGCCAGTATGACGTCCACCAGTATGTCGCTGACCACCAGCACGGTGCCATCGTCCGCCTTTAGCCGCGCCAGTCCCAGCGTACAGATCTCGAGCAGTGGAGGAGGACCTTCAGGCCCCGGAAGCGTTGGACCTGGAGGATTGCCAAACTCATCGGCAGCGGCGGCGGCTGCGGCAGCTGCTCATCGGGCAGCCTCGCCGGCATCCAGCGTAAGCAGCCTAAGTCGGCAGAGTCCGCTGCATCCGGTGCCGCAGTCGCCGCTCAGCCATCATCCCTCGTCTTCTGCGTTATCCGCCGCAGCAGCTGCTGTGGCGGAGCGGGATCGACATGCGCTGATGCGACAGCAATCGCCACACATGACTCCACCTCCGGTGTCCAACGCCTCTTTAATGGCGAGTCCTCTGAGCAAGATGTACGCTCCACAGCCGGGTCAGAGGGGCTTGGGTACATCACCGCCACCACATTTGCGGCCAGGAGCATCACCACCGGTCATTCGCCACCCGCAGATGCCTCTACCGTTGCCACTGATTGCGCCCGGCGGAGGAATCCCGCAGATTGGAGTGCATCCGGGTCAGTCACCGTATCCGCACCCGCTACTGCATCCCTCGGTATTCTATTCGCCGCATCACCATCCATTTAATTCGCCATACGGCTATGCGCCTTATGGTCCTGGATTCCCGGCATACATGAAGCCGCCACCACAGCCAGGACAGCTCGATCCGGCAGCCGTGATGGCGGCCCACCATGCTGGATTGCAAGGGCCACCACCCCAGCAAATGCGCCAGGACGAGCAGAATGCAGCGGCCGCCGCTGCACAAGCAGCTGCTGAGAAACAACACCAAGCGGCTGCAGCAGCGGCAGCCCAGCAGCACAAGGCGCCGCAACAACAACCGCCTGGCGGAATGCCACCCAACAAACCGCCAACGCCAAAGACGCCGCAGGGTCCGGGCGGTGGAATGCCCCCAGGAATGGGTGGACCGGGAACACCGACGGGACTGCCGCCAGGTGCCTATCCTGGCAGCCATATGCCGGGATATCCACAAGGGCCGCCTCATGGGTCACCCTTTGCGCCACAAGATGGTCAGCCTCACGGCCTGAAGCCCACATCGCACATGGACGCCCTACGAGCCCACGCACACTCAGCCAACTCGGCGGGAATGGGCGGTGGACACCATCCTACGGAGCCATGTAAGATAGGCACTCAAGAAATGAGAATTAGCGTGTATCTAATAATATGTCTTATTTCAGTGCCCATTGATATTGAACCGGATCCAGAGCCAGAGATTCCCAGTCCAACGCACAACATACCACGTGGTCCCAGTCCCGAAGCAAAACCGGACGACACCGAATGCCATCGCTCTCAGTCTGCCATGTAAGTGATATGCCAAGCCGTCTTGTATTTCTGCGCTCAAAGTGTTATATAAATAATAATATAATTTAATAATTTTATAGATTTGTGCGCCACATCGATCGTGGGGATTACAATTCGTGCACGAGAACAGATTTGATCTTCAAGCCGGTGGCCGACTCGAAGTTGGCCCGCAAGCGTGAAGAACGCGACCGCAAGCTGGCCGAAAAGGAGCGTGAGCGGCGACAGGTTAGTGATGATGTTATTTACAAGTTTACCAAAGCTAATCTCATTTGTAATCCTACACAGCAGCAGCAGCAACAACAACAGCAGCAGCAACAACAGCAAGCAGCAGCCGCGCAACAGGCGGCACAGCAAGCTAAGATGAAGGCGGAGCTGAAGCCACCGTATGCGGATACGCCGGCACTGCGTCAACTGTCCGAGTACGCTCGTCCCCACGTCGCCTTCAGGTGAGTTTCAGGAGATGGAGGAACCACTTTTCGCCGAGTTTTACGTCTGGTGCTAGGATTTTGTTCAGTTCTCTTCTGCCGTTTGCCTTCTCTTAACTCCATTTGGGAGTCCACCAAGTCGCGTTCGATGATTGTAATTATTTCCATTCGATTCAATTTCAGTCCTGTTGAGCAGATGGTGCCATATCATCATCCAATGGGCCCCATGTACAGAGAGAGGTACAGTACCAAAGCCTGACAAGCCCTGTCTTCAATGCGAAAGCCATCTCACATATCCCAACACACAACCATTAACCCTCTCACGCCTCATCAATTCCAACCACAACTCAATATTCATCACTCCCCCATTTCTCCCTTACATAAACAATACCATTGGGGATCTCTGGACTAACCTCTAATCTTTTACAAAAACCTAATGTTTATATTGAATATATTGAGATGTAACAAAAATTAATCAATGATTAGCGGTGTTATGTCAAAGGGATTCTAAAGAGCATCTTCATTTTCCTGCTTTAATACCCCCCAGCTTTTAACGAATTCGGTATCTTGTGCGCACGTCCAAAATTATGCTTCAGCTCTTTATAATTTGCAATTTCGTTTACTCCACGCTTTGAATAACCCTTACCAAAACACAAATATCCCAATATAACCAGCATTCGATCCAGATTCCAGGTTCATATTAACATTTTATTACTTGCAGGGAACTGGAGGAGATCAAAAACGCACAAGCTGCTGCGGCGAGTCAATCCCGACTAGATCCGCACTGGATGGAATACTATCGACGGTTTGTTAAGGCTTGTTGATTAATTGAAGATGATTTTAACTGTACAGATTACTTTTTTCCTGTTCCAATAGCGGCATCCACCCCTCACAGTTCCCGCTGTATGCGAATCCGGCGATATCGCAGATGGAGAGGGAGCGTCTGGGAATTCCACCTCCGCACCATGTGGGGTTGGACCCGGGCGAGCACATGGTGCGTATGGTAGGCTACACTTCTTTATTATTCCACTCGACTCATATTCACAAAATCAATCGTATTTGGAACGTCAAGCGATCGAACCGCAAAACCGAACCAATCACTATGTCCACTTGTTGTCAGCTCACCTGTTAACCAGTCCAGTACCCGCATAAAACCCAAGCACGTGCCCCGTCATGCCGTTCATGTTCTGTGCTAACCATTATTTGCCATGCCATGCTTTTTGCCCATCTCGATGGGGCACCTAACCAAAAACCAAACCAAAATCGAATCGAAAACGACATTTGTCGCCATCTAACCCGCATTACGCATAGTTACATACAACTTTCTATATCTTCTATTGGCGCCAACGCCCACGCAGCACTGGCTCTTTTGAAACTTTCTACGATATTCGATAATTTTCAGATACGATTGACGAGAGAATATCATGCACACTCTCATACTCATTTACATTTGCCTTTGCATCCACAGCCGCAACCACCGGAGGCCGGTTTCCAACTGCCACGTGAGTTTGTATAGCCCTTGAGGTTTTCGCCATATTTTATTGACCACAGAGGCCACATTAATAACTAATTCATCTCTTCTCTTCACATCACATTTCAGCGAATGTTGGCCAGTATCCGCGGCCAAATATGCTTATACCTAGGGAGCCGCACTCGGATGTCCTGCTGCGCATGTCCTATGCCGACCAACTACAGGTTTCCCAATTCCCTTATCCACATCCTAACTCATTAATTACATATATACAGTATTTACAGGCCGCCGAGTTCCAGCGACAGTCCCTGCATGATCAGTACTTTAGGTGAGTGTTCTCTTAGCCAAACAAATAGAGGGTCTACAATTCGACGGTGGCTGATCTGCAAAATCTTTTGTATTTTACTGAAAGAAAAATAAATACGAATCTGACAAGGGTATCAAAATTCGAGATAGGCTCATCCACCCCATTATAATATAGTTTATCCATCGTTTTCTTGTTGCTTATGTTGCCATTATGTTTCTGTTTCCGTTTCCGTTTGATCATCGCCCGCTCTTCTCATCCCCACAGACAACGGCCCAGATAAGTGGACAGACAGCAATTGTAGAGAGCAAGCAACTGAACAAAGACAATACTCGGGCCGCGGCCGTGAGGAACTGCTTTGTGTGATTTTTGTGTTCAAGCGTTTACATTTTGTTTTCCACACGCACAACCCCACATACTCACCACAAAACAAACATCAACATCATCTGCAGAGACGACGTCAGCGTATATGGCTCAAGAATCCAGAAACCAGAAAACCAAGCGACTCAAAGTTGCGCAACGCCTTGTCACGTTTTTATGTAAAAAGTTAGTAAGCCTTTTTTGATTTAACTCATCCGTAGGCCTGATATCATCTTGTTTAACATTTAATCTCAAAATTGTATCGTACTTAATCTAATATTGTATTTTGGTAAACAGGAATCAGCTGCGTTAATCGGGAGTGGTTCGTCGATTGTTCCGGCTGCACACAGCACACTTCACACCAGACACTCACTGACCAAGGCATCCAGAATCAAAAAGCAGAAACCAACTACAAAACTAAACTAAACAAAACAGGACACGATGGTCGCAATATCTTAAGTATCCTCTTCATAGTGTATAGTGTTAAATTCTTAAACGTAAGCGAGATATGGAGCATGTTAAATACGGTCTAGACTTATTAAGGCAATGGAACAAAATCGAACTTGGCACACAAATTTTTATGGAGGTTTTCAAACAGCTTATATATATATGTATATGAATGTGCTACACTTCGACAAAAACTATGTAGTAAGCTCCACAAATCAATTGATTTAGACACGATGATAACTAAGCAAAACCAAAACACAAACTCACCAGCACTTGCTGCAGGAGGCAAGGTACATAAATTAGTATAGACAAAGGATTAAGGATAGACGAATCGTGCGTTCATATATATTCGAGAGTACTGTACAAATGGATTCAGAGATAGTTTTCTTTTTACGACACAGTTTGGCACTCTACGCATTAGAGATACGCCTAATATTATTTAAATGTATTTACTTCCAGCCACAATTGAACTATGTACGGTTTATATATGCTTGCTGCTTTCGACTTTTTAGCTAAAATAAAATGGAAAACGAATCACGCCAATGCCTAGATTTCGCTTTTTATATGTAGTCCCTGTTTGTGTTAGCCTAGCCAGCAGCTTTGCCTACCAACTAACTGCTACTCATTATTTATTATTTTGCTATGACTAGAGTATTATAGGGGTTGGGAGATGAAAGTTTTGTAAAAAGTGCATAAAAAATAACGAAATAATTATATGGGTATTATGTGAATGATTTGATGCTGCTCTCAAGCCCAAAAGCACAGCACGGCGTTCGATGTTTGTGACGTGCCAGCATTTGAAGCAGCTGCAATTTTGAGTGCTTAATTTATATTAGTAATTTATACAATTATTATACGCTAAATCATGCATTGAATACACACAATATTTAAAATGATAGTATGTAAGGCCAACAAACCGCTAAGGTTGATGGATTCAATGGCAAACAAAAGTGTGAATTATACTAAACAAAAAGAGGAACACAAAGTAAAAATATTTTTAAATACAGTTTTTTATTTCACATTTTGAATATACACATTGATATAAATATATTGTAGCTATATACTAATTATGGAAGTTTATCGTAGGAGTCCTGCAAGCATATTCAATGGCACACAAACGACAAAAAACAAAAAAAATAATACAAGATTTGGCGTAGTTAACATTTAAGAATTGTAAAGTAAAGATCCATACATATTTATATATATATACAAAAAAAAAAAACAAACAAATGCAGCTATATTATTGCAGCTATATTACTAAATAAATTATAAAACAGAAAATCACACTGAAAAGATAAATTATTAAAACCTGTAAAAACTAAGTAAAACAAAATAAAATTAGTTACATTAGTTACCAAATCCCAGAAAACATTCTATGCTTTCACACGCATCGGTAAATTCTTTTTTCGTTTAATAAATTTAATGGAAAAGGTTACTAAGTGGGATATCGACAAGAGATTCGAGCGGAATTCTTTTCAGGAATATGAATAATATTAAATAAAACAACATTTTCATTTGCAGATATTCAGTATAACAGTTTATTTTTGCTAAGTCATATTCTAAAAATCCTATTAACTTAGGGGGATCTTATTGTAGACCTTACATAGTTGAATAAATTTTAATCAGTGGCTTGGTTATGAATATAAGTTATGCCTAAAATCAGTTTATTGAAGACTATCAAGGATATAAATATATTTAGTAATTGAATACAACGAGGAATCGAATAGGTCTAGACAAGGCGAGCAGAGGAGCACGTTGCCCCCGAGGAAGCACTCTGCGCTTCCGCTTCGCTTCCTTTTCCAATCCCCGCCAAGCTAAGGGCTCCTCCGGATGCACTGGCCAGCACTCGTTTGTAGTTGCTGCTGCATTGAGAATCGGCTACCGATCGCCCATCGCCTTCATCACGTCTAGAAAGATCCACGGAGTATGGAGCTGCTGAGCGGAGCTCGGAACTCGTGGCCGTGTGAATCTCTAGACGGCGCTCCAATATATCGGCTGTGGTCAGTTCGCTGGCCTGCACCAAACTGCTATCCGGCACATTGCTTAGCCAGGGCTTAAGGATGCTCTTCTTCTGAATGGTGACCGCCTTGCAGCGGCAGATGACGTCGGCGGGCTCACCACAAATGGGACACGTGGCTTCTGCGGACGTACCCGAAGTGCCCTCCACTTCATTGGTTCCTCCACCCACCACCGTGGGCATAGTGGCTCCGGATGAGCTGCCACTCAGCTCCAACTCGCTGACAGCGTCCACCAGAGTCTTGAGATTAGCACCCGACTGTGGACAGGCCTCGGTTATGGACACTACCTCCTGTTCCTCATAGTTGGGACTCAACAAAAGCTTGGACAGAGGTGGAGCCAATCCTAAGCCCACATTTCGGTCGTGATACATTTCCGAAATGCTTGGAGTCAGTTCGCGATTCATGTGGCGCATCATGCTGTCTTGCAGGCTCTTGGTACTCGACTTGGAAGGCGGAGGAGTCTCCTCCTGCTTGGGTTCGTTAAGCAGATCAGAGTCCGTCTGCGAAAAGTACAAGCTGGATGGATTGAAGACAACATTGGAAACATCCTCCTCCTCGGGCAGAGCAAGGGGCTTTCTTGCAGCAGTTCCACTAGTCATGGCATTTCCACTACCAGGTGCACTTAACTCCGTCCTCACACTCAGCCGGTCCATGAAGAGAGCATGCTCTTTGTTAACCCGCGCAGCAAGAGAGCTCTGAGCACTACCCAATTTGATCTTGGGTTTGCTGCGTCCACCTGCACCCACGCTCAAATTGTGGAACGTTGGTGGGCGTGGTGGTGGTAATGGTGGCTGCTGTTGGGGTATTGCTGCACTAACTCCACGTCTCAGTACCGTAGCATGCCCAGATCCCTCCCAATCGGTGGTACTGCTGGCCGAGCTAGAACTATCCGGTCTTCTATTTAGGTTCGTGGCTGCCGGTGGAACTATTGCCGCTGAACTGGTCTGGGAGTAGAGACTTCTAATGCGCGTCTGATGAGCCAGTGCCAGTGATAAGCTCGGATCGGTCACTGGTGGACTGGGAGTAAAGGCTGCATCGCTCTCGCCACCTCCACCAGGTCGGGAAACGCGAACGGGAGCACGCATGCTGGCATAACCAAGCCGAGGATTGGTTAAACCAAAGCCAGGTTGAGTGACATAGCCATCCGACAGGGAATGCTCACTGTCGGTGGTGTTGGCAAGACTGGAGTCCAGTGCGCCACTTCCTGCACCGCCAATGGCATCAGTTCGTCCACCATCAGGTTCTCCACGACGTCGTACATATGAGATGAAGGCACTGCGTGGATGCAAGGGCAATGGTGCCTTGTTACCTCCATTTACGGAGGGAGTGCTGCTGGACGCAGGCGGAATTGTCGCCACGTCCATTTCCGGTTCTGCCAGAGACTCACAGCTACTACTGTGATCAGAGTCTCTATCCAATCCCAAGTTCTTGGGAGCCTCACGGGTGTCTAAGGTGAGGAAATTATTATTATCACCATTCTAGCCATAGGTAATGCTGCATTACTTACCAAACAAGGCTAGAAGTGCTTGCAACACAAACTGGCACTGCCGGCGATTTGCCTGTTTTCCGGTGCGCAGGATCACTTGGTCCGCACCCACCTCCGTAAGATCAAAGCCGACGGAGGCGAGCAGTTCATGGCACCCGGCTACTCTCCAGAGTCTTACACTCAGCGGCATCTCAATAAAGCAAGTCTCGGCGATGGCATCCGATTTGGTGGAACTTGAACCGGTGGCGGGATTGGAGCCCGGAAACTGGGCTAGGATATTGCGCACCACTGCTATGATGTCGCCCGCATATTCGGCACTATTCACATGGACCAGTTTGCCTAGAGCTTGGAGCGTAGCTGGAGTCAGGGCAAGAAGAGCCTGGAGACTGGCTGAGCACTGGGCCAGTCGTTCCTCGGGATCCGCTTGGGGGAAGAAAACGCTGGCCGGAATACCATTGGCGGCCGGCTCGACGCGGAAGCCCACTGCCATCAGCAGATCCTTCCAGCCGGCAACCGGTCCAGCTTTATTCTCTATGCTCTGCTGAGTGGTGTACATGGCATTCTTCTGGCCGCGGTGAATCCGCTGCAAACTCTTCTCCACCAGGTGCAGGCAGACGCGCAGTGCATCTCGACAACGTTCAGGAGTTCGGAGTAGTTCGCAAAGGGCATGGCCCATGGCCACCTTGTTCGATAGCCGGATATTGCTGCCCACCAGTAGGAAACCGGCCCAGTTGGCCGGATGAGCAAAGTGCTTGGTGTGCTGGACTGTTTGCATGGCTTCCGCCAGGGCGCTGCAACAAATAAAAATCATTAGTATTGCGATTCTAATTGAGAATACAATGATTACTTACCGGGCTGCTCGGGCACCCTGCAACAAGGCAGAGTAGAATGCGCGCAGTAGAATCTTGGCCGCTGTTTCCGGAACTGGCCAGAGCGATATAAGCACGACTCCGGCTCCGGCTAAAAGCCAACCGCCTGCCAGTTGTGCCACTCCGTCTCCGGTGATGGGTTCCACGGAGTGATATGAACTCAGGACCACTAGGCGAGCACTCAGACGCAGCTGTCGCAATTCTCCAGCTGCCAAGGTGAAATCAGTCATCTGGGGTTCGTGCGGCTCCTTTTGCTCCTGCTGTTCAGCCGTAACCACATCGCCGGGACTCAGGACCACTGCTCCCAACTGCCAGCTTATATTCGCCGCAAAGTGAACGCACTCGGCGGAGGGAAGCTCCGCCAGCACTGACTCCTTGGTGGCATTGGACCCGGCCAGTGCGGTGGCCTGAAGCATATCAGCCACCATGGCGGCCTCCTGCAAGGCTGCTGGCGATTCAGCTCCTGCCCAACCCCAGAGTTCGGCGAGATTGGATGGGATACGGGGACCTCCAACCACAAGAGCCTTGGGTGGGCGAGCTCGATCCCTTCTGATCCTCGGACGACTGCGCATAGATTGCAGTGAGGGAGCTGTAAGAATCGCACACCTCTCACACAAGTATTCTCCATCCTCTTGAGCTGCTCTTAGAATGGCAAATGGTACCAGATATAGCGAACTATCTAATACCAGGACCAACTCCCTTCTGCCCTGTCGGTTGGTATCTGCTTCTCCAGCGGGCAAGAGATCATCAAATGGCGCTAAGAGAAGATTGTACAGGATGTGCAGGCAGGATGGTCCCCGCCAAACCGGCAACCCAGGAGCTCTCCGCGAACTTCGACTGCCAACGGATCGCGTAGAGCCTTGCAGGCTGGCCACTGAGCCACCGACCGATCCCACCGAGAAAAGCGAACTCAACGAGTAGTTCGAGGAGTTGAGTAGTTGATTGCGGCTAACCATGCGAAGGAAGCCTCCTCCGCCAGAACCTCCAGCACCGGGCAGATCCTCCAGCAGTTGTTCCGTGCTGGCACGCCATCCACTACCATCACCTTCGTGAAGGAGACTCTGGGAGTTCACACCCAGATTATCTCTTACCAAGCTCATATAACGTTCCAGTAATCGATTTGCCTTATTGGATGTTCCCTGGTCTTCAGCCTGCTCCTGATTCTGATCCCTGTTTAACTTAAGTTCCCTCTCCATCTCCAAATCCTCCTCCTCCTCCTCTTCTTCGCTGAGGGACAACGGAAGCTGCAGACTGTGGGCATCGATCTTGGCAGCATGGAAACGTACAATGCCAACATGTGGTTCCAGCAGCCAGGAGAAGAGTTGATCACCAGCCAAGCTGTAGTAAAGTACGGTCGTGCGACCACGGTCTACTGTCTCCTGAATGGACTCGCTGTCGGCCAACGGAACCTTGGAGCCCTCTCCACTCACGGCTTCCGCTCCGCCGCGTGCCTTGCATCGCTCGGCGGCCACCAGGGCATCCTCATTGCGATTCAGTGCCACGAGGAGAACTTGAAGCAGTTGATAGCAAGTGGTCTGCAGATCGTAGAGGGCCTGGCGCGTCTCCGGACTTCGCTGTTCATGGCGCACGGACTCCAGCAGTTGGGCGGCAGTCTCTAGTTGAATGTGGGCTCCTTCGGCATCGCCAGAGGATCGAAGGGCAAGACCTACGGGGGAGATCCAGAGAAAGTTTAAAAATGGTCATAAATCTCTTCTACTTCCCACTTACCTAATTGATGTCTTATCTTCGCTTCCTCCTCTGACTTCCCCGTGGTCTGAGCACTTGCTAATCCTTGCCGCAGATAGTCCACCGCTTGATTGTGCTGTTCCAGCTGGTGGTGAACCCTTCCCAATGCCAGGCATGCCATCGCCTTTGCCAGGCGATCCGTACTCAACTCCAATTGCCGTTCGTAGCACTTGAGGGCTTCTGCCTGCTGGCCCAGGGATTCGTGGACGGATCCAAGATTACTCAAAGCTCTGGCTTGCAAGGCGGGAGCAGAGAGTTCTGTGCAAATCTCCAGATCCTGCCGGTGCAGCTCCAATGCTTGCGCATGCTGCCCCATTCGCTGTTGCACCTGCCCGAGGGCACACATGGCATCCGATTCCAGAGCTCGATCCTGCAGACCCTGTGCCAACTCACGCTGATGCTCCAAGCAGTTCAAAGCCTGGGCATGATTCCCGAGGGCGGCATGAACGTGACCCAAGTCACCATAGGCTAATGCTTTGATCTCTGGGCTATGCAGTTCGTGGGCGACCACCAGACGTTTTTCAAGGCAAACCAGAGCGGCGGGCAATTGACCCAGTGCTCTTCTGGCTTGACCCAATCCTCGATAGGCGCGCTCCTGATCCCGATGGCTGGTCAAACCCAAGGCTAGCTGAAGCTGACGGTCGTGACACTTTAGAGCCTCCTCATAATCTCCTAGAGCGGCATAGCAATCACCCAAATGACCCAACGCTCGCGCACGATCCGCTTGAGTGGAGGGCAGGGATACGCGTTCCAGGGTTCCCAATTGCGCCTCCAGGCAGCCAATGGCCGCCTCATAGTGGGCCATGTTCAGTCGAGCAATGCCCAGATTGCCATGCGCTTGGGCCTCCACTGCAGCATCCCTTTGCTCCTGAGCCCGTTCCAATTGCTCCTGATAGCACTTCACCGCATTCGTCCAACTGCACAGGGCCATGTGCACGGCTCCCAAGTGTCCATGGGCACGACATTCGCCGGACAAGTCACCCAGCTCCTGGCGCAGCGTCAACTCCTGGGTGTGATGACCCAATGCTTTGTCCCAACGTCGCATCAGTCGGTGGGCCAATCCCAGAGCTCCACAAGCAGCTGCCTCCATGGAACGATCTCCAGCAGCTCTGGCTAAAGCCAACTGGCGTTGATATAACTTAATGGCCTCCTAGAAAGAACGAGAAAAGGATTTAAGAATGATTCTCTAAGGGAATAGGGGGAATCTCTTATTTACCTCATGTGATCCCGTTCGTATCAAGATATCACCAATATTGCCCAATGCTCTAAACTTGGCTGGCAGTTGATTGGTGGCATGGGCCACTGCTAGAAACAGCTGCTGACATTCCAACGCCGCAGCAGTGTGTCCCAGGGCCAGATGAGCCAGTCCCAGATTGCAGTACGCCCTGCCCATGTTCGGTCGATGTTGGGCATCCTTGGCCAGGGCCAGATCCTGGTCGTAGTACCTCACAGCCGCCCGATAATTGCCCAGCGAGAAGTGGGCGTAGCCGAGTAGATGACACGCCTTACCCTCGGCAGCAACGTCACCCAGTTCCTGGGCGAGCATCAGGTAACTCTCGTAATGAGGCACCGCCTCCTCATACTCCTGTCTTCCACTCAGGCAGTTGCCCAGGTTAAGCAGGGCACACGCCTCTCCAGCCGTATCCTTCAAGGATCTTGCGGTGGCAAGATGCGCTCGATAGTGGGTCAAGGCTGCATCATGGGCACCAAGTGCCTGATAGGCTACGGCCAGATTGCCATGAGTGGCCGCCTCAGCACTGCGATCGTTCATCGCCTGATTGATGGCCAGTTCCTGCTTGTGGTACTTCACCGCCGCCTCGTAGGATCCAGCCATGTGGGCCATCCTGGCCATGTTCCCGTAGGCTTTGCCCATGCCCGTTCGATCGCCCAGGGAGCGGGCAATCCCGAGATGAGCCTGATGCAGTTTCAAAGCAGCATCGTGGGATCCAAGCATCTGGTAGACAATACCGAGATTGGAGCATGCTCTGCCCTCGCCCAGTTTATCTCTCGCTGCCAATGCCATTGCCAACTGGCGTTCGTGGAATCTTTTGGAGGCACTGGCATCACCGGCACAACGCGCCGCATGGCCCAAGCCCGCGTAGGCAGCCGCCTCCATGGATCGATCTCCCAGAGCTTGGGCAATCCGGAGCACCTGCTCGTGACAGGCAGCCGCCTGGGTGAACTGACGCCGCTGGTGATGAGCAGATCCCAGATTGGAGTACGCCCTGGCCTCTTCCACCTGGTCGTGCAACTTGCGTGCTAGTCTTAAGTGCTGCGAATGGCAGTCCAAGGCGGCTTCACATTCTCCGAGAGCCAAGTAAACCGCTCCCACGTTGCCAATCTCCCGAGCCTCCTGCAATCGATCTCCCAGTTGCTTGAAGAGCTGCACACACTGTTTGTGGGAGGCCAGGGCATTGGGGTAATCCCCGCTAGCCGTGTACACGTGTCCCAGTGAGGTCAAGGCTGCGGCTGCCGCCTGAGTATCCTTGCACTTCATCGCCAGGACGAGTTGATAGCGATGCGCTGTGAGTGCCTCCTTGTGGGCTCCTTGACTGAAGTAGGCCGAACCAAGATTGCCATGTGCCCGACACTCGCCTGCGGTATCTCCCAAGGATTTTGCCACCGCCAGATCCTGCTGCATATAGCCAATAGCCTGATCCAACTGATTCAGAGCCCAGTGCGCGGAACTCAAGGCGCTGAAGACAGAACCCCTCAGTTTCAGGGAGCAACTGCCGATGCGAAGAGCAGCCTCCAGAACAGTCACCGCCGCCGGATACTGTGTCGCCTGTAGGAGCTCCTGACCCACCACAGAACTGACCACAAATGGCGACTCCTGCAACTGCATGGTGCGCAATTGCTGCAACGTGGGCTCCAGTGCCGCACGCAAAGGACTCTTCAATGACGCTTCGACCAGGCCACCCATCAGCTGCTTGTTGCTCGGTTCCTGGGCCAATCCGGAGGCGAAAGCAGCCAGAGCCTCACCATAACGACCGAGGCACTGCAATGCCACGCCCTGACGGAAGTACGCTTTTGGCCATTGCGGACACAAATCTCTCGCCTGCGTCGCATCCTGCAAAGCGGCTGTGAATTGACCCTGTTTCAGCAACGCAGCCGATCGATTGCTGTACAGGATGTGGTTGCCCGGATCCAGCTGCAGTGCATCCGTGTAGAGCAGCACGGCTGTAGCGAAGTCACCGCTCTGGCAGGCGGCATTCGATTGACGCACCTTCTCCAGGAAGAGGGCACGGTTTGCAGCGGGCAACTCCGGCGTGCATTCCGGCTCATTCTGCGAATGAAAAAGATTTCAAGCAAGTAAGCATGTGTGTTTTAATTATATATATTATAATTATTCAGGTTTCTTAGGAGGAGATGATATGATTTTTTCTCTGCGTGTAACCGATTAGAGTTAGCATTGATTATGGCCAAATTACTGGGATGAGGAGCATTCCTCAATGCGATGGCCTAAGTAGAGCAATAAACACAACTGTACAAAAGTGGAGGAGCAGGCGGTGCCAGGAGTGCCAGGTGGGGATTTACAGAATTGAGGGAAGAGTCTGTATGATTGCACATCTGCCGCTGTTATTGGGAAGTACAGTGGGCTTGAGTGGCATTTTTCAGAGGAGAAAACTAAAGATACTTGATCAAATGGAATGAAAACATATACATATGCATATGGCAGCTGAAAAGGAAGTTTAATGATTTTTAAATTACCCTGCCTCTATTTTGTTCCTAATCTTCAACGTATCCCGTAGGACCTTTATTTCCAGGTAAACCACGCCGACTGGCTGACTCACAGTGCGGTCCGTCGGTGGGTTGTAATTATGTTAAATGCCGACGCACCAGCTTGGCGGCCAAGTCAAGTCGCCTGCCCTCGGAACACAGGTATGCGGCCACCGAGTCACGTTTCCCGGCCAACTGCTGTTCACAGCTCCCACTGCTCACAGCTCCAAGCTCCCAGCTCGCAGCTCCCGATCCTGTTCGCTGGCCAGGCCATCAAATGCGGAAGCAATTCCACGAATTCGTGGCCCAAGAACTGAACTGAACAGACGACCACGACTATGCTGCTGGTGAATCAGTAGCTTACTAGCTGAGTAGCTGTGGATCTGTGGCCTTTTTTGGCATAGGCCACCGATGGCCATGGTCACGGCCACATCCACATTGCCGGGACGTTGAGAGACGAGACCGTGACAACGACGTGGAAATTTTTACATATTTTTTGAAGCAATTAAATGCAATGAGTATGCAAATGCATTAGGCCAGCACTGAGACGGCGACCGAGTGCCCAGTTGGCCAGTCCTTGATAGGAAACGTGGCCAGCTGGCGAGGCGTGAGTCTCGGTGGATACCTTGGCTAGATTGGCCTTCTGGCCGAGACCTCTTCGAGCTCCGAATAAATCAGCCTGCAACAAAGTATCTGACAGATGCAGAACGCAATTTTCGTTTTATGCTGCCTATAAAAGCCGGCCAAAACGGACTTGGCCCCAGCGATAAGGCTCAAATGAAGAGGGCGTTGCCAAAAAAATAAAAAAGAAAACAAAACTAAAATAAGGGAAGCACCGAAAAAAGGAGAGCGCATGGAAACCGAATCGCTAAATACACTAGAATATTAGATATTGTTATTGAAAATGAAAAATAAATACATATGATACCAAGTTACTAAGTCCAACTTCTGACTTAGTGAATAGACCCTTTCCAAACCGAACGTGGACTCTTCATCTTCGGAGCGTTGGCGGTGCTAGCCGAGTAGATCTCGCAGACATGATATGGCGGTTCTGTTGCCAATGGTCAAAGTCAAATAACACGCACAGAGTGCAGGAACATGCCCTCCAAATGGCCAACGAAGAAGATCTCCGGCGGCAGGGAGCGCCGCTCTGGGAATTCAGACGGAATGGCATTAGCAGATGTTATCACTTTGACTAAAATAATAATAATAATAGCAGTCAGTCCGAACTTCAGCCGGAATGTCGATGGCTTAGGATAGGGATAAGCTCGGACTGTGGGAATGCTGCAGAGGTATGAGTATTCCGTGATCCAGCGATGACAGATGGTGGACATTACTTTCAAGTAAGTATACCTTTAGGGGAAGTGCTTACTATGTTTTATTATTTATTTTACGGTTTAAGCCCACTTTTTGGTGAGCTGAAAACTCGTGAAAGCATCCTTAAAAATCATATAAAAACGGTTTCTCTAATGAATTAAGTATCTTTTAAGTAACTGGCTACCGCTTTTATTGACCACGAGGCATTTCTTGCTGTTGCTGGATGAACTCCGGATCAGTTACAAGATCACTGGAGGCACTTTTCTGTATTTGTATCTCCTAATTAACTACCTTTCTTTCCTTACCGCAGCGCACAAAATCTCAGTGGATCTTTTTCTGGATTTTCTGCCCTTTCGCTCCGTTTTTTGTTGCACACCGTGCTGTGTATGTCAATTTAGGAATTGGCGCCCAAATGGCACATAGAGAAGTCATGTAAAGTGATAGTCTGGCTATCTCGCTTCGCCAATTCCAGCTAAATTGGCAGCAGCAGCAACAGTTGCAGCAGTTGCAGTTGCTGTTGCTGTTGCCGCACCAACATGGCCAACAGCAACTGCAGCAGCCAACTTGGGCCAACCGTGCAATAGCAGCATTTTAGAAAATAGTCAAAGACGGACAAGAATTTTATGCAATGAGAAAGGGAGAAAAGCGGGTAGAGAAAGGAAGTTGCAAGTCGGCGGTTGGAATTCAGGAATGCAAGAGAAAAACCTGCGATTCGAGAACTGGTCGCCGTTTTCCTGGCTGTCCGCCCAGCAGCCAAAGCAAAAAAAAAAAAAAAAAAGCGCAGAGAAAAATAAAGTGAGCGCTCAGTAAGACAAAAAGTGGCACCCATAGATGCACTCGGGCTGCCGCCTGGAACCAAACGGGCTAGTATGTGTGTTGGCCAAGTTGGCTTTTTGTCCACACATATGTACGAGTATATGTGTGTTAGCCCCAGAGGCTGGAGCATCGATAAAGTCAGCCGCATTGGAATGCAAACAATTTCACGATTGCTCGTGGCGCACATTGGCATGTTTTGCGCTCAGCTCGAGAATTTTGTTGCAATTTAACGCGTAATAAAATAATTAGCTGCGGGCTGAGCTCCTCCGAATCTCTGCCACTTTGGAAAACCGCGCCTAATCTCCGATTATCCCATTGCAGCGTAGGCAGGAAGTTGGGCCTCTTAGAAATTTAATCCAGGCATTAAACTTTTCATTTTATTAGACACCGCTTTTTGTGTTTAATATATGGTCTTAATTTAGATTGTATTCCACTTAGTGAGCTCAAAAGATGCATATACATTAATATACTAACTGCATATAAACATAATTATAAAACAAATATAAAAGCTTATTAAGAACAGGCTTGAGTTGCAAACATAACATTATTATGGAGTAGTCCTGTATCTTCGCAGTAAAAGCGAACTTAAACTCAAGATTTTATTTTATATGACCATCAGCGGGTAACCTTTAAATATTTGTCTGTTTAGACTTAATCGAAATCGACATTAGTCTGGAATTTATGCACTCATTTAGCTGCCGATTCCCCCACTTCGCTGACCACCAACCCGAAATTCCTGGCCACGCTTCTCTGATTGCAGAAACTGTGGGGAACGGGATTGGGATCTGGGAATGGGCAGGGGATTGGTCACTTCCTATCGTCTGTCTAGCTGGCAAAAAGGGACACTCGAATGCCAGTCAGTCGGCGAGACAGGCCGCAGGGGTCTGAATCTGGATGCTGGACGCTGGACTCCCTGATCTTCTGGATTCCGAATTCTGGACTGGTCCGTCGCAGAGACAGAGCCTGAAACTTATCCAACATCGTTGACGTTGTCGTCTGTTCCTCAAGTTGTTGGATCTTTTTTTGTTCTTGCCCATGACATGACAGCGCGGAATATGATGAAAGGGCCCAGGGAAAAGGAGTCAGGGTCAGAGGAGGAGTCGGAGTTTGGAGTCAGTGTCAGACCCATTCCCATTCCCATTCCCGTTCCCATTCGCAATCGCTTGAGGTTTTGCGTTTTGGCATTTTTATCTCCCCGCTCGGCTGGGCTTTTGTTTAATTTGGCCCTTGTAGCTAAGCCCTTTTGTAGTCTTGCCGCTGAGTTAATCAACATTGAAATCATTTTGCCATCATTTTGATTATTGCCCCTGATTGTTTTTTTTTTTTTTGTTCCCCAGTACAAAAAGCGCACAGACTCTCTTTTTTCTTATTGACTTATTTCCACTGCCTCATCTCATCGCTTTGTTGAAATTTTTTTCGGCGAGCGTAATGCCTGATTAAGTTTTATACATTTGAAGGCCATAAATAATTGTCATGGTGTTTGAACTGCAAACTGGAAATACACGGGCTGGCAAACATGTTTTTCGATAGTTCGTTGGGACGAGGGGCGGTGGCTGAGGTGGGGTTGTACGGCCACAGTGCAAAAGCATAATTAAACAATAATACGATTTCCTTTCGCCTTTCGACTTACCTCGGAGAAATCCCGCTGCGACATCTTATTCAGCAGCTGCTCGCCAACGATGGCAATTTTGGCATTGTTCTCATTATTACCAGCGGCGTGATTATTTGCATTAAAGTTTAATGGCAAATTTATAATGTTCTCATAATTCGTCATTTGTGTGCCAGCGAGGAAACATTAGGATCTTCGTATCTCTGCAAAGAAAAGCGAAGTAGTTGGTGTTTTGTTTATAGAGCAGCTATATATATTCAGAAAATAAAAGAATAAACCCTGACAATGAGACTTTCAAATGCCAGGGAGAATTCTAGGGAATCAAGGGACCCCTCTTATGCAAATATTGGCCGATCCTCAGCCGCAGTCACATAAACTTGACAATTGAATGTGGCCATAAATTTGTGCGATCCCCAGGCCCCCAACCCCCTATTTCCCCCCAAATTCCCCGCCCAGTAAGCAGACAAGCCATGGCGCACAGTGGCCTCAACTTCGGTGAGAATTCTGTTTTGCCACTTGGGGTTTTTCGTTTGGGTGTCGGCTTTGGGTTGCGAGATTCTGATTGCGCCATTCACTTGCCAGCGGCGCCTGCCTATCAACAGCATCGGAATTGAAAAACCGCCTCTTCCCTTCGAATTTGTTATCATTTAATTGGCTCGCCTTCTAGAGAGAAAGTTGCGAAAAGCAAACAAGCGGCTGTAATTAAAAAGCCACCGAAATCAATTAATGCCTTCATCATAGGCGGAAGCTACCAGAACGCGAAGAGATGCGATTCGATCCATTGAGCGTCGCGTCTCTTAATGGGCTTCCATTGGCGGTGGCCAGAAGCCATAGATACATAGATACATAGATACTCAGATACACAGATGCACGGCCCTAATTGAAATGTTAGGCCTTGTAACAAGAGTGCGTTGAGTGACAGGCCGAGGAAAACCGCAGTCACCATGGATGCGTGAATCCCTGGAAAGGTGCGTTCCGCCAGCTGAATTGATTATTCAGCGCAACTCGCATGGAATTCTAATGAGTGAGTCGCGGGTTTGGAATTTCTACAATCAAATTTTATTGAGTGCACAATGCATTGACCACCGGCCATTATTGTGCGCTCTTCCATATTTTTATGACCATTGCTGTGCTCTCAATTCGCTGCTATCGTCGTCAAAACTGCCCACAAATAGGCATAAAAATCGTGGCATAAACCGTAATGCATTCAGGTGGTTGTCATAAAGCGCTTATCAATTGGTCAGCGTCTGTGTGGCGGCACTTTTAACAGTTCGCTTTTATTACTTGCATTTGTTGTAGTTGTTGTTCGCCATTTCTTTAGTTTGTTCCTCTTTTTTTTTTTGTTTTTGGCACAATTATCATTCGTTTCTGCGATTGCGAGTTTTTTTTTCAGCTTTTTAACGATTATGATGACCGGTCTCATAGCAAATGAGATAATTTAGATGCCTTAATGGTTTTATAATTGTACTTGGTGGCAGCTTTTTATGTGCCAGTGTCTCGGTTTTTCTGTACAAGTTGGATTATGATACCTAGGGTTCCGGATGGGCGAATTTTTCGCTTTCGATTATGTTTGCTGTTACTTTTTGCTGGCAAACCGGACAAGTTTGTGCCCTAAGTCTTTCGTACATTCATTGAGTTGTGTGGAAATAAAGTTATAGAAAGTTGTTGTTTGCTTAACTAGTAAAAAAGGAGCCTTGAATGGCTTCTTTTCAGTTAATATTTTGCCTTCTTTAATATAGCAACATCATAGATATTTATTTTTTATATGGTATCCTACTTTTGCTTTATGTAACTTATTGTTATCCCTATTACCATGCCAGAGCACACATTTTGTAAAGCTGCAAACAAGGAGTAATGCGTACTATTTAATCTCTTTTTGTAGCTAATGAACTCTTACACTTTATTTGCGCCAAAAGTCAACAAATGCTACACCACAACGGCACCACCAACAAGAATCGCTTTGAATTGCTTTTGTCAGGTCATTAGCGTTGACTAAATTCTCCTTAACTTAGTCCCCTTTGGAGGGTCCAGCGTCAACTCCACCTTCACCAGCACCACCTCCACCTCCATCTCCATCTCCATCTCCATCTCCACCATCACCAACACCCCTCTTCCTGGCCAAGCCACTGTCACAGTAACAAAGTGTTGCAACAGTCTTGCATTTGGCTACGTTGGCGGTCGTTTAACGAGCACAAAACTCAGCCCTGGGCATCATGGCAACAGCAAGGAGGACTCGTCGGCATGAACCGAAAAAAATAACATGACCACCAATGGTTCAGATAGTTTAGAGGAGACAGCGGGTATGCTGCGACTTTATTACAACTTCTATAAATGATTTCCGCTATTAAAGTGAAACATTTTTGCATAATTTTTCACTTAGAAAGGACAACAAGGAACAGCACCAACGAAATCGATCAGGAACTGGAACGGAACGAGGGGTAGGCGCAGGAGGAGCAGGAGATGGGCATCGGAGAAATTCCTCACGCTTCATGAGACCCGCCAGGTATGCCTCAAAATATTCCACACCACAACGCCTACCCAGACCCATATACCATGCCCCCGTACCCATACCCAAACTCCTGATCCGCGTTAAGGGTCTCCTGCCAGACCGCGTTCATCGTCATCGTCAACGTCTTCTTCGTTCGGTTTTTGATGATAATGCCCCTGCTCCGGCTCCAACTGCATCCCAATGCCCCTCCTCCGATTCAGCCATCTCGTAACCTGTTGAAATGTATGACAAATTGGGCGTAAAGAGGCCTCAGTCCTGTCCCTTCCCAAGATTCTGTCCCATTAAACCACCGAGCATGAAACGTGGGCGTGACAGCACCGATTTTGGTTAAGATTTTTTTTTTTTTCGATGCCTTTCCTTTGCCCGAAAAGGCCGAAAAATATATTTGGAGCGTTCTCAGTGCAGAAATTGAGTCATAAATTATTATGTTTATTACATTTTGCGATTAAGTGCACTTGGTGGGTTGCCTTCGCGCGTAAATACATATATATAAAATATACTTATCATAAGTATAGGGAATCAACATAAATTTAATGAATTCAATAAATCAGAAATGTACTGATACAAGTCATTTGTCTATGTAAACCATAATAAAATATTAATAACTAAGTGTACATTTTTGTTTGACTTATTGCACTTTTTCTGGAAACCAAAAGTTTCCCAGGGTTTTGCTCGTTGTCACTTTCCCCCCTAAATGGCCGCGTCTTTTTCCACACATTGGACACTTGTTAGCGGACAAATCGGCAACAAAATTAATCACACAACATGAGATGTGTTGCGGCTAAAAGGTGTTTATGTTTTTTGTTTCGTAGGCCTAGCGTTTTCGCAGCCGTAACTGGCATGTTGTACAATTTCTGGAAAACTCATTAAAATTGCTGACTGGCTATGAAACACAGGAGTGCAGATACATATTTTCCAGTTGCCGCTACATGAAAACAGCATTGAATAGAAAGAGGAAACAAGGCGGACGAAAGAAGAAAGATGCAGGCAGGCCAAACGAAATGCAATTTTAATGAAGCCAAAGTCGCAGCCACTTGTTGCAGTTGCAGTTGTTTCTGTGGCAAGCCGCATTGTTGCCGCCTTATAAGCACGCCATGCATTTGTTGCCCGCAATGCGAGTGGCACGATGTAATTGACATCATTAGACTAAAGCGCACCGAGTTCGACTAGAAAGTGGCCGGCTCTTCCTCTTCCTTCCCGGCATTGTGGCACCGTTAGCCCCATTGCCATTCTACGGGCGACATAGCCCACCCAGCGCAAGTTCGTGTCCTAAGTCTTTTGTTTTTCCTTGGAATTTCATTTCATTGAAATTCTTTGTTTCATTGTTCTGTGCTGTAAGATGTAAGATATTTAAAATTGCCTTGACCTTAATTTTAAATTAGAATTTCAGAGCAAATATCTAAGCTGTACTAAAACCACTGAAACAACTGGTTTACATATGAGTGTATATTATGCATACTACAATTTTGTTAAAAATTAATTAAAATGTCATATTCAAGCTTATTCACATTATGTTATTATCCTTTTAGGTTTAAATACATTTACAGCTTTCACTTTAAATGTTTGACGACAAATGAATTACGTTCGTGTCCTAAGACTTTTAAATTTTCGACGAATTATATTGCGTAATTTTTTGGTTATATTTAAGTTGATACTTAAAGTCTTTAGAGACTATATAAACTAAGTTTACACTGAAATGCCAATTACGTTAAAATATGTAGCCCCAAAAGTAAAAACGCCAGCATCATTATTATTTTAATGGTATCGTGATACGATGCATGTTAAAAGTCATTGTAGTAAATTCCGACCAAAAAGTAACCCCTACACGGCTACTAGGCACCGTTAGTCCGACTGCACGACCCACCGCGATGAGAAAGATGCCAAGGTACCCCACAGCGTTCCAAACGAGGCCCCAATTATGCAAATTATTAAATGAAAATAAAGTCTAATATAATTATTTCGTGCTGGAGATTCGAATTCCTAATGCCATTGTCACATAAATTTCAAGTTTAAGCATTTTCGGTTAAGACTTTCGTTGGGAATTTATGGGGATTCATGCTCACCATGGAATGTGGCTGGAGACTGGAAATCTCTGCTTTGTTCTCCACTCTCTTTTCCCCTTTTTTATTGTTTCTCGCTTTGTTTTATCACAGGCTGCCGCAGAATTATTTTGAATTAATGTAATGGGTGAAAATGTGGCTCATAAAATAGTAATTATACGAAAGTAGAGCAAACTTGATGGCGATTTTCCTACGATTACTCTGGTAATAGGTCAATATTAATGAGTAACGAACGGTATTGAAAAATTTTTGCACTCAAAATGATTAATAGCAAATATATGCAACCGTTATTTGCTTATTTATCGCAACTTTTGGCTGCACATTATATAATTTTACAGATTTATGCAGCTTAGCGGAGGTTGCATAAATTATTAATACATTTGTATGGCTCTTTGGTGTCATTTTGGTCAGTAATTTATGTAGAATACGGCTGGGCCAACAACAAGAATCCGAAGAAGAGGAAAAAGCAGAAGGAGAAGTCGCACTCGCTCGCACACACACAACACAGCCACACACACACACTGGAACACAAACGCGGGTCAAACAAGTCAAGCAACTTTTTTCACCTCTTTGGCCAATCTTCGGATTGCCTTCCTTTTTTCTCTTTTTTCTCCTCTTGTTATTAGTAGCATTTACTTAGGAATGCACCAAAGCGAGAACGTATCGGAAAAAATGTACCAACAGCCACAAGTGCACAATTGAAAAAAATTCGTTTGGAAAATGGTTTTGGCCTGGTTTTCTGCACCCAGAAGAAGCGAATGAGAGACGGTGTGTGAAAGAGAGTTTCGAAAATTCCCGATCGCGAACAGATGTCAAAGCCAGTGGACGAGTTCAAAGGCCATTTGCCGCAAATCTTCCATGCTTTTGGTCCGCATTTTATTTTTGGTAACTTCACTGCCTTTTCGCTTTTCTTTTTGGCCTGGTGAGCAATAAATTTGCAACAGCCACCGCTACACACGCACGAGCACTAACACACACTCACTGTTTTTGTTGTTGCTCGAAACGGAATCCGCGTTTGTTGTTCAGGTGTTGTACGAGCCGCATGCAAAATTCAACTGTGGCGAGAAAATCGAGACTCGAATCGAGAGAGCGGCTTGAAAACAGGTACACAACTATGTGGCGCCACAAAATCCAACAACAATAGGTGCCACCTGGTCACACTGCACGATCGGCATGTTGCCAGATGGTTGTATACACCGCGAAAAAACTGTGATGTATTCTGGTAATAATCTTTAACTTAATCTAATGCAAATTTTTACCTTTTTTCTCGAGCGTTACAAATATTTACCGAACCCATAAAGTTTACGCAAATAAATTTGTCTTTTTGAATATTTTATTAAAAATTGAAACTAAGCTACTAAAGTTAAATCTTAGACTAAACGTTAAAATCAATACTTAGCCGAATTAATTTGTACCTGAAACGTTGGGTCCATAGCATTCGCATAGCTTTACAACTCTTCTTCGCCACCTAAGGGAATGAAAGAGGGTAGAGTTCCCAGTTGAGGACGTCGTCGAGGGCAAGGGGCACCCGCTTCCGTCTGATCCTCATCCTCCGCTTCAGGTTTCTTCTCTTCCACCTCATCTGTAGTCAATATTGCTTCCGCTGGTTCCTTGTGGGACCCAAAGTACCGTGAACTGGTGGGCAACTCCTCCGCCATAGACGGTTCTTTCGCGGTATCCGCGACGGCGACAGGTTTACTGCCCAGTTTGGGACGCGACTTGACCTTGGCCAACCGCATTGATGGCAACTTCTTGCAGAACACGCACCTGGGCAACTCGCACTTGCCCTTGCGCTCCAACTCGGGACAGGCAAACTCATGACGTTTGTTGCACTTAAAATGTATTGGAGTTAATAGGTTATCAATGGAAATAAGTGGCAGACCATATACCTCGGCAGCCAGCGGACAGTAGCCGCGCACAAAGTCAATGCAAATCTCGGTCTTGCTGCTCAGCTTCTTGTGTAGGTACGGGCAATCCTCGCGAACGCAAACACCGCGCAAATAGTACCGACAGACGGGCATCTTCTCCAGCGTGACATTATGGGACAGCAGGCATTCGGGTTTGGTGCACTCGCCGCGCAGAAAGCTGCAAGTAAATGATTTCAAAAAGATAACCGCATTGGGAATTTCGAACCTTGGACGCCATCGAAGGTTTAGAACTCTTCACTTGGCCTAGGACAAACCTGACACAGATGGCAACCTGTCGCTTGTCGTGCAGCTTGCGGCACTTGCCACGACTGTAGGCAACGCACTTGCCCAGCTTCTGGAAGATGGCACAAGGCACATTAGTCTTCACCAACGATTTGTTGAGCAACGTCAGGCTTCTCTGTTTGGCGGTGATTAAATGAGCTCGCGACACGTGATTGCTGGTGCGTACGAAGACATTCAGTGCCTTTGGCGAAGCCACGTAGGTAAGGCCGCCGATATCGATGCGCCGCAGGATGCTACGATTTACGCTACTCTGTGCACCACCAGTTGATGAGGTTGGAACTCTGGTCAGGCGGCAGCCGGAAGGATCTAGAATGAACTTATTGCCGCTGACGAAGAGCGTTCTGCCGGACAAGGTCCGCTGCAAGGTCCTGGCACTCTCCGATTTGGCTACCCTAACGGAGGAACTGGCATCCAGCTTGGTTATCTTGTTCTTCGATATCTTCTTGTACATCACACCGTGTATGCTGACCATGCTCAGGGATTTGTTAACGCCCAGCTTCAAAACCTGGGGCTTGGAGCTGTAACAAAAGTTAAGTTAGTTGATGTACGTTTCCTAGTCTAACAGAGTCGCCTGTTGCTTGACTATTTCCATTACCTCAGTTTTCTGTTGGGCTGCGCTTCATTGGTACGTCTCAGTGCGTACTGGCCCACAAACTCGCGAAGAGGACGACGCTTCTTGACCAGCGGTGTGCAGGTAAGTGATAAGGAACGCACTAATTTGTACCTAGTGCGCTTGGCAGGTGGAGGAGGATGGGGGGCAGCAGCCGCTGGCGCTGCTTTCAATGCCCCTTGCCGCACAATCTTCCGCTTGGAAATGCTTACCAATGGAGGCTGCACCACGTTGGAAACAGTGGGCACAGGTACTGAAGCAGCGAGCTTCACCGCCGGACCAATCGCCTTCACTAATGGCTTGCGTACGAGACACGTGCTCACTTTGCTGATGATCTTGGCGGGCGGAGGAGGTGGAGTGGCCAGTAGGGGTATCGTTGGATCCAGTCGATAGTGCGAGGCGGAAACGTGTTGCATCATAAGCAGCTCCTGCTGCTCCCGCTGGTATTGGTCGTACATAGCCCGCTGGCGATGCAGAAAATGCGGATTGATATGGATCGCGGGCTGAGGCTGCAGTGGCGCCTGGAACGCCTGGAAGGGCACTTGGAACGGCAGCTGATGCGCCGTTTGACCTTGCAAGTGAAAATTGGGATTGATGTACACCTTTCGCGACATAGACGGCTGTGCCTCGTCGGCGCTTATATGCGGTAACATTTCGTTGCTTCCTTGGCTGGACCTAATAAATTAATCCTTTCGTATTTTTGGTTATTTCTAAATTTTGACACTTATTCCCAATGCTTCTTTGTATTGCACATTTTTTTATTACGTTACGTACGCAGTGTGAACTTCATCTGGCATCAGATAAATACCAAGAAATACTGGAGTGTAAATGATGAAAATATACTAACAAAAGTTTTATTTTATATATATTAAATATGTTCTTAAAATTATATTTATTATACAATAAATAAAAAAAGTTGTATATTTGCGGATGATCTTATGC
Organism: Drosophila simulans; assembly: GCF_016746395.2. NCBI lineage: Eukaryota > Metazoa > Arthropoda > Insecta > Diptera > Drosophilidae > Drosophila > Drosophila simulans. The sequence goes on from NC_052522.2 coordinate 8,349,126, forward strand.
TAACAACCATTTAAGAAATCTATATCACAAATAAATAGCACATGCGGTCACCCTAAAAAACGTTTCAGTTTATTGTGAATGGGCACATCATATGTTCTGCAAAACGTGGATTTCATTTGCCGACAACTTTTCAAACGTGCATTTTGAATCAAGATGGGCAAGGATCGGGGCAGAGGACGCAGGAATCACCATTCCGGACCATACAACAAGAGCAACTGGCGTGGCCAGAAGAAGGATCGCCCCCAAAACAATGCTGGCGGTCAGCGCAACAGGTACAATTTAAATCCCATAAATAATATCGTTGTTAACCGGCGTTTTTCGTTGGGCAAAAGTGCTCCACAACAGAAATCCACGCTGCTGGAGACCGAAGTGGGCATTACGGAGTTCACTAACCCGGAGGCCCCTGGCTTCACGGGAATACTTAAGTCTCGCTTTTCTGATTTTCACGTGAACGAGATTGATAGCAATGGAAAAGTTCTGGAGCTGAACGATCTCAGTGTGCCTAAAGTGGCTATTGTGGGTCTGTATTCGCCAATTATCCTGCATACTTAAAATGCTCATGCATCTAATACAATAACAGCTGTGACCGAAAACGAACTGGACAACTGGCGGAAAGAACTGGAGGCAGTAATCGGCCCGGAAGTTTGGCAGGATATAGCCAATCTTGCTATGGCCAAAAACGATCCCGCGATCGAGCAAAAGCTGGAGATTGATGTGACTACCCTGGACAAGGAGCAGCGAACACAAGTCCACCAGATGATAAAGCAGCTTTACAAGGGCAAGCTACTGTCCACCACCATTGGACAGCAACAGGCTAAGCCGAAGGTCCAGGAGGCATCTTTGGAAAATAAGGATGCGGCTGAAGGTGAAACCTCAACCCAGGAAGACTCACAGGTGCCGGCCGAGGAGAAGAAGACTATAAAAGTATTTAAACCAAAGCCAGGACGCGGTTAGTAGAAATGATTACCCAGGGAGTTCCCTTTTATCGAATTCCTTTGTATCGAATTCCATAGGTGACAAACGCTGGAGCTTTCCGGCGGATTACGTGACCTTCCTGGTGCACAAAACCAATTTGGTTACCAGCGATGTAGCCTCTACTTTAGCAGCACGACTGAAGTAAGTTTAATCTAATTTTAAATGCAGTACATTAAATACTAACAAAACATTATTTTTCGACAGCTTGCGACCATCGCAGGTGAACTACAGCGGCATCAAGGACAAGCGGGCCAAGACCACCCAGAAGTTCTCCGTCAAGCGTCGTACACCAGAGAGCATTTTGGTTGCAGCTCGCTCTCAACGGAATGTTAATATCGGCAACTTTGGATTCGAATCCAATACACTGAAGCTGGGCGACTTGCAGGGCAATCGTTTTCGTATTGCCTTGCGACACATTGCCAAGGAGAAGCGAGAAGAAATCGAGCGGGCACTGCAATCATTGAAGGAACGCGGCTTCATCAACTACTATGGCTTGCAGCGGTTCGGCAATAGCGCCAGTGTGCCCACCTATGAGGTGGGTGTTGCTCTGCTCAAGAACGATTACAAACTGGCCTGCGAACTGATCCTGAAACCCCGGGACTCGGATGTGGAGTTTTTGCGTCCCATACGCGAGGAGTGGTGGAAAAATCGAGACTCCGCGGCGGCAGCTGCACAGATCTACGGTGAAAAGTTTATCGAAAAGAAGCTGCTGGACGGCTTGGCCAGATTTGGTGAATCAGATTACTCATCAGCTCTGCGGCAGATACCACGCAACATGCTCATGCTATATCCACATGCTTACCAAAGCCTGATCTTCAACAGGATAGCGTCTAGAAGGATTAAGGAGTTCGGCTTGAAATTGATACCCGGTGATTTGGTTTATGTGGAGCAGGAACAGCCGGAAGCCGTGGAAGAGCAGGCACAGCAGTGTGAGGCCTTGGAAGAGCAAAAAGAAGACGAGCCTAACGATGAACCTCTAGAAGTCCCCGAAGGCGATGAAGCCATCGAAGAGGAGTCGGTATTCAAGCGAAAGGTTCGCCCGCTCACAGCAGAAGACATCGCTAGCGGCAAGTACAAACTCTCCGATGTGGTCCTTCCCCTGCCTGGACACGACATCACCTATCCCAGCAACGAATGCGGTGCCTGGTACGAGGAAATGCTCGCCGAAGTGGGTCTCTCCTCGGATCAACTGAAGCACAAGGAGAAGACATACGCGTTGGCTGGCGCCTATCGCAAGATGATCATATCGTCCAGTGATCTCAAGTGGAGCTTTAGAATGTACAATTCGCCGGAGGATACACTTATCGCCTCCGACTGGGAGCTATTGAAGAACATTCCGGTTGCACCAGAACCAGCTGAAGCTGAGGCCAATTACATGGCACTGCTGCTGGAGTTCTCGCTGCCCACGGCTGCCTATGCCACCATGTTTTTGCGGGAACTCCTAAAGCAGGACACATCGTCAGCGTCGCAAACGCAGTTGGAGAAGCTGGCAATGGCTAAGGAGGACAACGAAAAGAAGGCGGTATCCCAGGAGGAACAAATGGAGGTGGTAAAGGAGGCGGCCGACGAGGAAGGGCAGGAAACTGAGCAGGCGGAAACTCAGGGGGCCGAGGAGGCGGTGTAGGCCAAGTGAGATACCAAAAATCAATATGCTCGGGAAATCAATTTTACGCGCGCTTCGTATTCAACTTCGAACCAACCACAACAATAACAATGCGCACGTGAGGACGAGGGCTGCTCTCGTAGCTCGCACCCCGTCAATCTCAATCGCTCGCTCTCTCTCTCTCTCCTGGGAGAGTCCTTTTGGTCCTGTTTCTTGGACTGCGATTTCATTCGTTCGGTGGCCACCAACGCGAAAGCTCAAGCGACGCGCTGCGCAGTTTCCCCAGCTCAAAAGTCCAAGTCGCACGGTTTTCCCCAGCGTTCTCAATGAAGAGCAATAACAAATTATTAATTGACAACAAATAACGAATAAGCACGGTCCCCCAAAAATCCACGGACTCCATCCAATTCATCCAGTGATTCAAAGAGATTTAAAACCAAATAAAAATCCAAGTGGCGAGACAAGGTGAATTTCCAGTTAAATGTAGCATTTAAACGTTTTGGGCGCGTACTTTGAAAATCCATTTATTAAGGCGTAAGTATACATTACAGTCTACAAATTGTTTATAACTTTTACGACAACACTGAACCAAACAATCACAGAACTGTACAATATTTGATTTTGGCTCTGGCAGCTTATTGATTTTTGTTGTGTGCTTGTGCTGGAAATCAATCGATAATACGGTGTTAATACCAAGAGCTGAGTCCGGGGATTGGGAATGGGAATGGGCGCCAGTGGGTAGGTGGCTGGCCGTAGGAGTAGTTAGTTCATATAGTGGCTTAGTGCGTCGGAGGGTTCACCATGTACGTGGGGAGTACGGGAGGACTCAGTCGGCTCGAGGGGGTAGTGGTAGTGTGGCATCAGTCGTTAAGGGTGCACGACGCTCCTCGCTCGTTATGTTTTTGTTTCGGCACACCGCGCCCCCTGCGGCAGTCGTCAAATTAATAAACTAAATGCTTGTTTTGGCGTCGTCGTCGCCCTGTCCCCGTGCTGGGGGCCTTCCCCCGATCCGATCCAGACATGAATATTGGACATGTTATTGCTTGCGCGCGCACTCTTTGACTCTTTGACCAGTTCCCAGCAGCAGCTGCGTCATAGTAGGAGTTTTTTGGCGTGGCTCAATTCGATTTTCCCTCGCCTGCTCCACCTGCTCCCCGCCCGCCCGTCCAAAGTTGGCTTGGGCCACACAGATAGCTTCCTACTGCATTACTATACTATCCCCCGAGTCTCTGGGTCTATAAATGACCTCTGGCGACAATTGATGCGGACACGATGCTTTGTTTGGGTGGTTTTCCAGTTGTTTTGAATCTTAAATTGATAATCTTAAGCCTCAATTAAAAACATTTGTTTAGTTGAAAACTAAAATGCAATAATTAGTTTCTATAGTAGAATAATTCATTAGATGCAATTATTATTTTCAGACGATGCGTCAATTATAAGTTTAGTTAAATTAATGGATTAACAATATTTTTTAGGGAAGCATACATTTGAAAATGAAGTTATTTAGCATACGCTTAAGATAATTGTCCAGAGATATAAACTATAACAAAAATGACTTAATATTAAACAATTATTTGATCAGTGACTTATCATCATGGCAATCTTCCTCTATAACTATATCATCTTGGCAATCTTCCTAAATAACTATATCATCGATTTGCTCGTCGTTGAGGGCGCGCAGATTGCATTTGCATAGATAGGCCAGGATGCGTTTCTCCGCCTTAATTCGGTTTGCTTCGCCCAGTCCTTCGAGCAGGGCTTCTATCCTCTTTTTTGCTTGGACGGGAGCCACTGCCGTTGCCTGGGCAGGATTTGTGGGTGGTGGTGGTGCAGCTCCCGCCACAGCCAGCTGCTCATCCATGGCCTCCTGGAGCGGATCCTCCTCATCGTTGACCTCGTCGCTGGATTTAAGTGTGCTTCTACTCAGGTCACCCGAATTTCGGTGATTTATCGGATAGTGGTGATGGTGCAGGAATTTCAAATGCGGAAGAAGACTCCAATCGGAGCCAGTGCCTCCGGCCTTTTCTTTGGCCAGCTCCCGACGCTGTTTGGCCACCAGATGGTTCCAACGACTGACACAGGCACTAGCTAAGTTAAAATATAATCAGGAATTAAGGGATATTTATACAATTTACCAGTTTCTTACCATCTGAATTTAATGAAGTTGCGATGCTGCTCCAGATTTCCGGATGGCGCTTCTTATGCGCTTCGTAGGGTGCGTTTCTAAGTTCGCGCTCATAAAGCTTGGGATTAGCCCTAACCAGCTCAATAAGTCGCGTGTCGAACTGCGACATTTTGTTATTTTCAAAATAAACACAAATTAAAATATGTAAACAAATGGAAGCTAGCGAATGAGTATGACCGTTGCTCCGTGTGAGAAATATACTGGCACAAGAGCATGCTGGCTAAGCCCTCTATTCACCACACCTTGGGTGGTGTGGTGGGATCGGGGTATTCAAAATAAACACCCCACCGACTGGCGGCATTTATTGATTTATTTATTGATTTTATCGTTGTACAGGAGCTGCCGGCCGCAGAGATGGCCGCCGAAAACTATCACCTCAAGTGGGACTCACACCTCACCTATCTGAACTCTTCCATAGCCACACTTTATAAGTAAGTACCACTGTACCATAGTTCGTACATATTTTAAGTTTGTGTTTTTTTGTAATTCTGAGCTAGCAGCTTTTAAAGTAAAAAAACATAAAATGTATAAGAGTCTGAAGATCAAACACTCATTTCCTAAGAACCCTTCTTTAATATTCTCCAAGATTCCTACAAAATACGTAAATATGCTAAATTAACGCTTCATATTTCTCCTTTAGGAACGAAAAGTTCGCCGATGTGGTTCTGTACAGCTCCTACAACAGCAGCGGAATCCCCTCGGATATACCCACAGTGGGCATCTCGGCCCACAAATTCATCCTGAGTGCTTCGTCCCAGTTCTTCGCCACCATGTTCGAAACGGCACCGATCACAAATCCCAATGGAGTGCTCTATGTGGTCCTGCCGCCGGAACTTAGCCATCGTGCCATCCAGATCCTGGTTCAGTACATGTACAGCGGCGAGGCCACCGTTTCCAACGACATACTCAACGAGGTCCTGCGCGGCGGTGAGATCCTCAAGATCCGTGGCCTGTGCCGCACCAGCTCTTCCAATGGCGGTGGCTCTGGCTCAGTGGTCACGACCACACACCATCCCCACTCACTGGCCGGGCATCTGCATCCGCGAGAGGCCAGCAACATGTACATGTCGAATGGCTCTCGAACCGCTTTGCCGCCTCCTCCGCCGCCGCCACAATCAACCATGTCGGCGCAACTTCAGGGAGATCTCTATTCCAGCAAGCCGGGTGGATCGACACGTTTCGCTTTGGATCACCACCACCTGTCGTCACACCACAGCCACCTGAATCACCATAATCCTCAGCAGCAGTTTCGTGGACTTGGTGCCTCCGTGATGCCCAAGGACTCGCCCGTGATCATTAAGTCACCCAAAATGGCTGCCCACACAGGACTTCTAACCGTCGCGAGCAGCAGCAAGTTGGGCATTTCCGTCAACAAGGAGGTGGCCATCGATCCAGAGGACAAATGCTGTTTCGCGGCACCCGGTCAGTTGGAGTCGCAGTCTCACCCACCACCACCAACCTCCACAACGACAACAGTAGGAGGAGGAGGATCAGTTGGAGGTTCAGGTGCCCCGCCATCGCAGCCCATTTCCATTTGCACGGAGGTGGGCTGCAGCAGTTGTCCCCTGGCCGCCGGACCAGGTGCTGACCAAGCGGAGACCACGCTGCGGCGGACAGAGTACGAGGAGCAGGCACTCCGTGAGCGGAACGAGGTGGGCCTGGTCTTCGAGCGACGCCTGAGGAGGGAGAGCGCATGCGAAAGACGTGAGTAAGAATACTCAGCCTAGCAGATGATGACTAATTCCTTGTTTTATTCCCCTCAGCTCGGGACTACTATGAAGCACCACACTTTGAGCACGTGGTGCCCTCCCGCCTGGCAGCCACGCCTCCGCCACCACAGCAGGCACCACCATCACATCCGCCGAACCTTCGACATCCGCACAACTTCCTCACCATCAAACAGGAGCCGACCGACTGGAGCAACAACCCACCAAACGCCTCCAGTGCGTCGAACAACAACAATCTGGAGGAGTTGCCATTGGCTTCGCCCAAGCAGCCACTCGACTTCAAGATGTCCGCCGTGAAGCTGGAGGTGAATAGGGATCGCGGAACACCCTCCGAGGAGAGCGAGGAGCACACGCTGCGCGACTATAACAACTTCAAGCAGCTGCTGGTCTGCGAGATCTGTCAGAAGTCCTTCGAGGACACCAAAATGCTGGTCCGTCACCTGGGCACACATGCCGGCGATCCCACGGGCGGCACAGAGAGGAACCTCCTGCCATCCAGTGCCAGCGGGAGCACCACATCCGCCTCCAGCAATCTTGCCCTGCGATCTGTTAAAACCTATGTGCCAAAGAAACGACGCCGCGTTTCGGTGAGTACTTGGACATCAACTCGTCCATTCAATGAATTAATCTGAAGCACTTAATCAATACCTATCAATACCTATTTGGAGTATTAAGACCAGATTATATATTTCGTTTTTCAGCAACAGGAGAACAATATGGATCACGATCACGTAACTCTGCTCTGCGATTTGTGTTCCACGTAAGTGTTTGGAGTTACAAATCCATTATAGAACCAGAATGTATAATAACATCCTTTCCCATGTGCAGATCCTTCGATACGCCGGCGGAGTGGGTGCGCCACATGAACAGCCAGCACACGGAGATCGAGTTGGCCATGTTCAACAGCAAGAAGGATGGCGAGCAGAAGGGGTGTGTGTCCTAAGGGCCAGCAAAAGCACACTGATGAACTCTGTTCACTTGCAGCCAGCAGCCACCGCCGCCGCCGGCGACCAGCAGCTCTTCCACAGTGTCCAACAGCCAAATGCAGCCAAAGTATCCCAGCTCCACCGCCACCAGATCGACGCACTCCCTCATGCTGCACAAGATGAGCAACAGTGATGCAGTGGCCACAACCACATCTCCTGGAGCATCCACCTCACCGAATGGCTAAGGCCAGCCATAGGGATCAACTTCAGAGCACCCTTGGACCAGTGGCGAATGAAACTGAAGGATTCGAAACCGGATGCCCATGGATAAATTTGAAAGCAGCCATAAAACTTTTCTTTTTCAAAAATCTCAAGTCGTTCCAATAATCAAAAGTGAGATGGATGTTTATATGCAACAGCAAGAACCGTGATCAAAATGCAACCAGTTTGCATATTTTATAGAGCAACAAACAAAATACAAATTGCGAACAAAAAAAATAATTAACGAAAATTATAAACGAAACTTAGAATGGGAATCGTCAGGCAACGATGCAAAACAAGACAAAGCAAGAAATTCAGAAACGAAAGCAAAGCAACATTTAACTCCAGTGTGTAGAATTTTTTTAAGTGTACGTATTTACTTAGTTTTAGCTACTTATCCCATGTAATTACTGTAACAACAACGCGCAATTGATTCGGGAAAAAAACGATACAGTTTAATCATTAAATTTTAATGTTTTCCATTTGCGGACATTTTTAAAATGAATTAAAAACAAAAATTAATCATGCATCAAAAGAAATCCCATTTGTAGGACCAAAAGCAGCGAAAGGATCTTTTTACATTTTGATAAACAATTAATTGTAGCAGCAAATGTAGTAATCATTGTTTATTACTTTTCGATTTTGTTTTTCGAATGCAATTACTGATAACAACTATTTATCGCGACTCAATGATGTCAGCAACTCTGTTGTATATGTACTAATACTTTTTTGTATTTTTTGTAAGGCATGAACGGAAATTTCGAGAACTTTTTTGTACATAGATTAGGTTTGATTTCGAAAGTCCGCCGATCGAAACTTTTTGCGAAAAGTTCATAAACTTAAAACTCTAAATGTACGTAGCAGTTCCGAGGTTCAATTAAACGAATAAAACTCCCCCCAAACCATGTAAAAACATAATATATCTATATATACAAGCAGGCGTGATTATTAACTAACTAAGTAGATGTACTATGTATAAAGCGGAGGAAATGATTGTCTCTTCCCACAAAACAAATCGCAAATGTAGCAAAGCGTTTTAAATCGAAATAAACGTCTGCGATGAGAATTCGTTTTTAAAAGCGATATCAAGAGCCGACAAAACTAAGAGTCACGTCGCAAAAAGCTCGATTATTCCTATTCGCGTTAAAAAAAACAAACTTTATATAAACAGAGCGCCGTCGAAGAGAAAACTCAGTTCGCAATTCACCGTCGACATTTCAACAGTTAAGCGAATTTGTTCAGTTCTGCAATTAACCAAAATGAGTGCTGGTAAACATTTGGCCAAAGGTAAGAGAAAACCAAAACCAGTTGTCGCCGCCGCCAAGAGAAACGCCCAAGTCATTAGAGTGTTTATAGTATTATTTATAAAACAAGTTCTCCAACATTCTAATGATCGAATAACGATTTTTATATTTCATAATGTTACACAAAATTATTGGCATGAATTATTGTGATTTTTGGCCAAAAGAGTTAGAAAGGTATAATATTTTAAACTTCATCACGATTTTGTATTTAGTTAATAATTTTATTTGTAAAATTTACTTACATTTTGAGCTGTAGCTTTCACTCCGATATCAGATGAACCATAATATTTATATTTTTAAAGATAACGTAGCGATAAAATTTGAGCTTTATCACGATTTGGCCCTATCAACATTAACTTTAGTGCAATGACTTGCTAAACAAATAATAACCCAGGTGCGGATTTTAGGGCTCCACAAGTGACTCATGACGTAATTGATTTATTTGTTTAACCCACCGTGAAACATTATAAAAATAACTAAATATAATTAAGTTTAAATATAACAGAAAGTAAATAAATTCCATCTTTAGGTTCCCCCAAGCCTGTCCTCCCTGACGATGGAGTCCTCCGCCTGTACTCCATGAGGTTCTGCCCCTACGCTCAGCGAGCCCATCTCGTCCTGAACGCCAAGAATGTGCCCTATCACAGCGTCTACATCAATCTCACCGAGAAACCAGAGTGGCTGGTGGAAGTGAGTCCGTTGCTTAAGGTGCCTGCCCTGCAGCTGGTGGCGGAGAAGGGTGAGCCCTCGCTCATCGAGTCGCTGATTATTGCCGAGTATCTGGACGATAAGTATCCGGAGAATCCGCTGCTGCCCAAGGACCCATTAAGGCGGGCCCAGGACAAGATCCTGCTGGAGCGCTTCAGCGGCATCACCAATGCTTTCATGAAGATCCTCTTGCAGAGCACCGGGCTAGATGATTTCTGGGCGGCACTGGTAATCTTTGAGGAGGAGTTGACCAAGCGGGGCACCCCATACTTTGGCGGCAACAAGCCCGGCTTCGTGGACTACATGATCTGGCCCTGGTTCGAACGCCTCTCTGTAATCGAGTTGAAGTTGCAGAAGGAGTACAGCTTCAACGAGAGTCGCTTCCCCAAGATCAGCAAGTGGATTCCACTCCTGAAGGCGGACTCGGTGGTCCAGTCCTTCTATGTCACTCCCGAGCAGCACAACGAGTTCTGGCGCACCCGCGCGGCCGGCAAGGCAAACTACGATCTGCTGGCTTAGATCGGTACTGAAAATGAAACTATAACAAGGAGATTTATTAATGCTCTTAAAAACAATAAAAACTAAAATATTTTATTTGACAACGAAATTAATTAAGGCTAGAAAGGCGAAGAAATCAGTTCTTAAATAGTTTTTGTTAAAAAATAAATATTTAGAAGCAGTGTGCAGGTTCCAAGGGGTCTTCACTGTATCCACATGGCTTGGTATGTGTGTCAGCCGCAAGCCACCAAGTTCAGCCGCGTAAGCGAAGCCATCCGGCGAAGGGCAGTGAGCCGCACTTTATAAATCACTCGCATGGCAATCGCTATCACCACTTGCATCTCTGGACCCGAGCACGCACATCATGAGTAACGGCAGGCATTTGGCTAAAGGTGGGTAGATCCAGGAAACCAGGATAATTGTTATTATTAATAAATGCGCCCGCTAGGCTCACCCATGCCGGATGTTCCCGAGGATGGTATCCTCCGCCTGTACTCGATGCGCTTCTGCCCATTTGCCCAAAGGGTGCATCTGGTCCTGGACGCCAAGCAGATCCCGTATCACAGCATCTACATTAATCTCACAGACAAGCCGGAGTGGCTGCTGGACAAGAATCCACAGGGCAAGGTGCCGGCTCTAGAAATCGTGCGAGAACCTGGACCACCTGTGCTCACAGAGTCGCTACTGATTTGCGAATATCTGGACGAGCAGTATCCACTGCGACCACTCTATCCACGTGATCCGCTGAAGAAAGTGCAGGATAAGCTACTAATCGAGCGATTTGGAGCGGTGCTAGGTGCCTTTTTCAAGGCATCCGATGGCGGTGATCTGGAGCCCTTCTGGAGCGGCCTGGACATCTACGAAAAGGAGCTGGCTCGCCGTGGTACGGAATTCTTCGGTGGCGAACAGACGGGCATTCTGGACTACATGATTTGGCCCTGGTGTGAGCGCCTCGAGCTCCTTAAGTTGCAGCGTGGAGAGGATTATAACTACGATGAGAGCCGCTTCCCCCAGCTGGTGAGCACGTCCGTGTATTCCAGGAGTGATGAAGTACATTAGTATGCCATTTTTCAGACCCTTTGGCTGGAACGCATGAAACGGGATCCGGCTGTGATGGCCTTTTACATGGAGGCCGAGGTTCAGGCGGAGTTCCTGCGCACACGGAGCCTGGGTCGACCCAACTACAATCTGCTGGTCAAGGATGCCTGATGCACTTGGTTTATTTGAATTGTTCGCATGGAATGAATAAAACATAAATGCAGTCCATAACCGGTTCCAAAGATTTGATCTAGGCTAAACCAGTTGTCGTTCTATGGTGTGCCCTTGAAGGCAATGTCGTACTGGGGATTTCCAAGGGTCTTCGATTTCTGGAACTCGGCATGCAGCTGGACATCCAAAGCTGTCTTCTGCACAACCTCATCCTGGGTCATCAAATCGCGCCACTTAAGCTGTAATAGAACGATTTTGGATGAGATACATGCATCGTATGTTGGCTTACTTAAACATACCAGCTTCTCAAATCGTTTTGCATCCAGCTCATACTTTTGCTCAGTATTGATTTTCATGCTGGGAAAACGTTCGAACCAAGGCCAAATCATGTAGTCCACGATTCCAATGTGCTGGCCAGCAAAGTAGGGGGTTCCTCTTTTGCCCAACTCCACTTCAAAAACATCCAAGGCATTCTCGAAGTTCTGTATGGCATCTTTCGGAGCGTTGGGATTACAAGTCAGCACAGGATAAATGGCACTGACCACTGGAGCAAAACGTTCGATTAGAATCTTGTCCAGCGCCTTCTGAAGCGGATCCGTGGGAAAGAGTCGTGTCTGGGGGTATTGCTGGTCCAAGTACTCTGCTATGATGAGCGACTCCACGAGGGTCGGTTGATCCTTCACCCCAGTAAGCTGCAGGGCGGGCACTTTGCCCAGGGGACTGAAATCATTGTACCATTCTGGCTTCTCAATCAAATCGACGTAGATCTTATGATGTTCAATCTGTTTGGCGGTCAGCATGAGACAAACTCGGTGGCTGAATGGGCAGAATGCCATGGAAAAGAAACGAGGAACTCCATCTTCTGGCAGCTCGGGCTTGGTGGAACCTGTAAGATCATAGTAAACTTGATTAATAATAGGCAGGCACTGACCCAAATCCCAGTTGAAGAGGCAGAAATAACATTTGATGGTCTACTTTATATATGGGTTTAATATTTTCTTAATAGGCGGTTTCACAATTTTAGTTTAAGTATTTTGCATCCTGTCATCCAATAATGTATCCTTTACAAGGGCTGGAAGGCGACATCGTAGTCGGGTTTGTTCTCATGGCGGGTCTTCATGAACTTGGCATGAATTCGGGCATCCAAGGCGGTGGCCTTGACAGCCTCATCCTGGGCCACCAGATCCCTCCACTTCAACAGATTCTGATAGCGTGTCTTGTCCAGTTCGTAGGGTTCATCCAGAGTGTACTTGAGGGCCGGGAATCGCTCGAACCAGGGCCAAATCATGTAGTCCGCAATGCCGATTTTGTTGCCTCCAAAGTATGGAGTTCCTCGCTTGGTGATCTCCTGTTCGAAGACATCCAGAGCGGTCTCAAAATTCTTGATGGCATCAGGGGGTGGATTCTTGGTGAAGAGCACGGGGTAAATGGCGCTGACAGCGGGCGACAGGCGTTCGATGAGGATCCTGTCTAGCGCCTTTTGCAATGGATCCTTAGGGAAAAGGGAGCCCTCGCCCGGATACTGCTCATCCAAGTACTCGGCAATGACCAGGGACTCCACCAAAGCCGGTTGGCCAGGCAGATGTGGCAACTGGATAGCCGGCACCTTGCCCAATGGACTGTAGTCGATGTACCACTCTGGTTTCTCGCTCAGATCGATGTAAACCGTGTGATGTGGAATCTTTTTGGCGGCCAAAACCAAACCGGCACGCTGCGAGTACGGGCAGAATCTCATCGAGTAGTAACGCAGGACTCCATCCTCGGGAATCTCCGGTTTGGGCGAACCTGTTGAAGGGTGATTTGTGACGTCAGCGGAAAGTTTTCCATTATGCTTGGGCTAAAATTAAATCTCTATCTCTGCGTAATTTACGCCTCTCGAAGTGGGGTCTAGATAAAACTATGAAATCAATTGCAAACTTTTGCAACGTCACTATCCCGATGACCTTGAAATGCCCCCACTCACCCCTCTTGAAATGCTTTTGCGGCAGGGCCATTTTGTTAACAATTTTAAGATAATTGCCAAGACGTGAAATGTTGGTGGCAAAGTAGTTCCGATCGACTGACAACAAATAGAGGGATTCCGCTACCTTATAAAGTGGTCGCAGTCGCCGGACGAGTGAATTATCGAATATATTTCGATTGTCGAGCGGGTGAATTTAAAATTCGAAAGCTCACATTAAGAAAAAATTTTTGACCACATATTAAAGACTAAAAACAAGATAGGTATTTTCATATCAATTTATCAAGCATACCTTCAATAACCTAATTCTAAAAAAAATTTCTTATAATCCGTATAAACAATACCTATTAAAAAGAGTGAAAATGCAAAGATTTATTTTTTAATCACAATAATGCTGCCGTAGTATGTACATGTGTTATTCTAAATGCAAAAGGTACAATGCTGAAGTGCAAGCGCCATCATACCGTAGACTACCCCAATTTGACACGTTTGGCCTCATTGCTAAAAACGAGAAATGGATCAGTCACATATTATATGTATAATCTTCAAATCTTACTATAGCATATTATAATCGGCCTGGCCCGATCGCCGAGAGTTGATGTATTTGGCATGGCTCTGTCCATCCAGATAGAAACACATCACAGCACGATCCTGGATCATAAAGTCGCGCCACTTAATCTGTAAGAGAATAATCTTGGTAATTTAAGACATAATTAGAAAGCCAGTAAAACCCACCAAAGTGGGAAAACGTTTCGGACTCAATTCGAATTTTTGTTCAAAAGTGTATTTCAGAGAGTCAAAGCGCTCGCACCAGGGCCACATCATGTAGTCAAGCATGCCTGGGCTGTCGCCACCAAAGAACTTGGTACCGCGTCGCTTCAGTTCCTCTTCGTAAACGACCAATCCGTCATAGTGATCGGTGTCAACCAACTGCTCGGGATTGTCGTGCAGCACCAGGTAGTAGAAGGCATTGATGAACTGTCCGAAACGTTCGATTAAAATCTTCTCCTGAGCTTTCTTAAGCAGATCCTTGGGATACAATGGGAACTCCGAATATTTTTCGTCCAGGTAGTCACAAATTATAAGCGACTCGATCAGCACAGGATTTCCCGGTTCGTTGACCAGCTCCAGTGCCGGCACCTTTGTGGAGCTGCTCACCAGGGAGAACCACTCGGGTTTGTCGCTAAGATTGATGTAGATAGCGTGGTAGGGAATCTTTTTGGCATCCAGGACCAGGTGCACACGGTGTGCATAGGGGCAAAAGCGCATCGAATACAGCTTTAAGATCCCATCATCCGGAAAAATGGGCTTTGCCGAACCTGCAATATATATGCGCTTTTTAAATGTGGATTTGGGACTTAGTAACTCAAGCTAACCAGTAGTTAAGTGCTGAGTATTGCTCATATTGGCAATAAAATTTTTTTGGAAAGAAACACAACCTGTTTTGCGCGTTCTGGCAATTATCGATATTTGACAGTAAAAGTTAAGGTGGCTCGATAACGTATTGACTTTTTATAGAAATGATGTATTTTTAATCAATTATTATTAAAGCTTTGGTAAACGTCAAAATTCGATTTATCTTTAACTGAAATATTAATTTTTTAAGGCTGTAATTTTTTAAAATTTAATTAAAGTTATCAAAGTCGTATGCTTTTAGCAGCATCTAATATATTGGACTTTAATTTAAATTAAAAACAAAAATGCGAGAACACTACGACTTAATTTGGTATAATATGGTAATAGATTCATGATACTTCTAAATCGATTATAAACTATTGCCTTACTGATGCAAATTTAATTTAATATATTTATCATTTTTAATACATGCTGCAAGAGATTACATTGATGTGCTTCGATGTATATCGATGTATAGCATTGATAGCAAAGGAACCGATACCTATCGCCGATGATTCGGTGTTTTTCAACATCCCTACCGCCTATCGATAATTGTTATAACAAAATTGTTTTAGTTGCGGATTTCTTGTGTTTGGCGGTGTGAGCGAAAGAGAGATGGCTGCTGCGGCATATGTTTAGCGTGTCCGGAAAATGTTTACAGTTAGCCCACCCTTGCATAACTGAGCCCGTGTTGGTGTTGGTGGCCGCATCCCGTATTCCGTATCCCGTGCAAATCTCGCCGCTCCATGCGGATTCGCTTCGATTCGATTTCCCGTGCCAAACCGAGATTATTACAACGGAATTGACACTCGGCGTAATCTCAACGGCCTCTTTCATTCACGCCCACCGCATCGGCAAAATATATAGCTCCCAGAATCGTCCAGCATTATCTTCGATCCCGCAATAACTCTAGTTGGAATTGTGTGAGTGTGTGTTACAGTGTTTCAGTGTGCGATGTGCTAAACAGTCCGGCAAATTTACGGGTGAGTTAGTAGTGGGCTTGCATTAATTACCCGCCTTTTATTAATCTTGGCATACGTTCGTTCAGCATGGAAAGTGCATGCGACGCGCCCCTATTCCACCGCCCACAATCCACCCACCACCACCAACTAGTATTTATTTATAGCGGGACATTTCCATGTGCGTGTGATTTTGACACCCGCTCACTTACATGCATATGTATTTGTTGTACACACACACATAAACAGATGCACACGTAACTACACTGATATTCAGCACGTTTTTATGCTATTTTCGATCGAAATACTTATAAGTCATCAGTGTGTTCTATACATAATTCAGCGCAATTCCGAATACCATTTCCATTCGCGCTATCTTCAGAGCCTAATTACGCAAAATCAGTGGAATTAGTAGCAAACGGGCCAGAATGCTTATCACCCACTGGCGGGGCTAGATAAGATTTCAAGGGGGATGACAACGTGGATGAGGTCTTCACTTCGCGTATGCTTTATCTCTAGAATTCTCCCTATTTAAATCAATAGACTGATCCAAACGATCATAGTATCTAGAAATGAAGGCTGAGTTATACTAGGTGTATTTCTACTATTCTGTTCAATGTTTACTGATTACATTTTGCGTAAATAAATACTTTTCTTATAAACTCTTATCACCTACGTAAACCGTCATTTGATTTTATATTTTTATTGCACTGATAGCAAATATTTAAGTTGTATTCCGGATGCGTAACCCCCTTTGGAAGCCGCCACTGCTATCGCCACTGACCCATATATCAACATGTGCTCCTTTCGCACTTTTGGCTGCCTTCCACATAGTTCTGTTGCTTTTGTTCTTTTTTTTTTTAGAAGTGTAGGCGGTGCATGAATCATAGATAGTAATGCCGGTGGTGGCCAAAGGGAAGCATCCTTATCGGCCGCGAACTTTTCCATTTCTCCGCCCAACGCCCGCCGCCAATCAATTATTCATGAGCCAGCGTAATTTGCACAAACTGATATGTATTTGCAAATAAAAAAAATGCAATATCAGCTATGAATGCCTTGCAACCAGGCGCCAACAACTGAGGCAGCCAACCATTAAAGCAACCAACAACTCAATACGGAAAACAAACAATTCTCAGCGATCCACGATCATTTCGATGCCCCCAGATGAATTATTTATCGCATATGGCCAGCCCTTCAACATCAGTTATGTGTCAGTTGGTGGTCGTACTAGCTGAATACTAAACCGGCCACTCAGCCAGCGTACATAGTATGTAATTCAGCAGACGGCGAGCATGGCAAGGTCAGAGCCTCGTTCCGTACGGATTTGATCCAATCGGATTGGATCCGTAGCTGTCCATTCGGATTCCGAGACCGAGTCCGAATCTGAATCCGACGTGATTGACCTCAGCTTAGTCTAATTGTGTGTACTTGGCTTCTATCCATCCAGAACTTCAGTTCCATGTGGCCATCACATGACGCGAGGTTTTTCATATCTTCCCAAACAGACATGCTGAAATTTCACATCAAGCTTTGGCTTATGAAAAGGTAGAAACCAAAGGAAAAAAAAAAACGAAAAAGATAATGCCCGAATTTGTGTGTGTGTTTGGATTCTTGGGTACACCTTTTCGCAGGTTATTTCGCTGAAGTTTCAGGTATGAATTTCGTGTTTGTGTTGCGGCCAAGATAAAAGATAAATTGCTCAGCAGGTAGAGAGACGATCTGGAGATGTAGTTGCACGGTGGAAATTTCAGGCTAAACAAACTGTAGATTGTGCTTAGCACTTGGTAATAAATCGTGTGAGGAGAACTACGAGTACGTTCCTAGATTTAATTTCGCAGTTTTAGGTTGTTACATGTATAAAACGAGATATTATGCAGCGTCAGGGGCCTAAAAACGTGGAGATACTATGTACATATGTACATATCATGTGAAATTTATTTTAATCTGGTGACTCATCAATGTACTTTGAGCGATCGCGTGTTCAACTTTGGGCTTTTTGTGCAGATGTCATGCGAAATTTGATTGTGCGATTGAAGCATAAAAAGTGGAATGGGTTCCAGGAATTATGAGTTTATGAAATGGAGATTGCATGTGAAATTTCATAAAGTTTGACTCATCGAAAAGGTACCAGAACGTTTTGGAATTTCACAATTTGCGAAATGAGACCCACCCTTCTCCTGAAATTTCAGCATGGAGATCTTTTGCGATGCCAAGCGAATTTATGTGGCGGTTCGGTTCTATGTACATATATGAAATTCGTTTATGCTGGCTCAGCTGCATAAGCATTCCGCATCTAAAAGGGTTACTCTGCGGAAATTTAAGCCGTCTGGGACAGCACAATTCGTTGGAGATATCATGCGAAATTCAGGCAGCAGCGAGTTCAGTGACTTGCCGACTATACAATTACCACGGGAATTCGGAAAAAACCAGACGCGTACGATTTGCGATATGGAGATGTTATGCGAACTAAAGTTGATTCAGCAAATCGAATCGTACGTTTTTGGTACAGTGGCCGCTTGATATGTACGATTTTTAATTGAAATTTTAAACAATAAAAACAAAGCAATTTTTCCTAAAGTTTATTTATGTATTTAAAGTTCTTGGAAAAAAAGTGAGTAAATTGCTGATTAAATTTTTTTTTTAATTCTCAGACCACCAGATTGGAATGGCAAAATAATTAAATTATTGAAGGCTGGCCAAAAAATTAATTCTTTTTTTTAATTTATTGGTTTTAATGAGATAATAATAATCCGCTGAACTAGTAAAATATTGACGTTTTAATTAGATCTTAGTTCGAACCGCATTAAAATTAAGATGGAATCATTGAGTTCTGATTTTCGTTCTCGTCGACATTGGACATGGTACAGAATCATCCACGCCCCGCCAAGTTAGCACGCCTTCGATGTGGGTATGCTTTAATGTGGTCCCCAGTCATATGCACATCGATATACCATAGACAAATATACATATATACACACTCACTCAATTAGCCAGCAATGAAACTGGCTTATAAATCGAACCGCAAGCGACGCGCGCCGCTCAGTTGCAAAGCGTTTGCAAAGCTCACTGGTGGTGAGGATCGCAGATCGGTTTGGTTTAGTGTTTCTTTCCCTGCAATCTTCTTTCTGCGCGGTACGAAAAGCATTCAAGATATTTTAAAAATATTTCAATAAACATATGAGCCGTGTGGTGTGGAAGAAAGTGAAATGAATTGATGGCCCCGAATAAAAAAGCCCTATAGCATTGACGCCATCATAAAAACGAGATCGTTAAACATTTTCTCGCAGTGATTCCATTCAAATCACGCGAACAGAATTTAAATGAGGCTTGATAAAAAAAAAAAAAACTAAAATAAAAATAACACAGCACTAAATACAAACGAAACAGTCGGTCAATGGCGGCAGCACTTGACCAATTGACTGAGTTTGCTGGATTGATTGCCGAAATATTGCCGATGAATTGTGTCTGATCTGATTTGGGGAATTTGTATGCAAATCGGAGCTTCGTTGATTGATTTTTATTGCCCTGAAATTAAGTTTTTCGCAAATTTCCTTTGCCAGTTTGGCAGTTAATTTCCTCAACAAGTGCCAGAGCTTCAGCTGCAGCAGCAGCCTCAACCTTTAACACTTAACCCCTTGTCAAGGCGACGTGTGTCCTTGTCAATGCCGCGGGTGCCGCCCGCCCACTTCCTGTGACCTTGACGCCACCATAACTTAATGCAACAACAATGGCGCTTCTATTATTACCTATAGTGGTTTTGGCTTTCGCTTTTATTAAGTCGATAACCAGCGAGCCACCCAATCCACCCACATGTATCTGTATCTGTATCTGTGCCTGTGTCGTAAATTTTCGCCAAAGTTTTATCAATAAATTGGATTTCAATGCAGGACCGTTGAACTAACTGCCATTAATGCGCAATTGCAAAATTGTCCGAGTCCCAACAAGTTGTTGTTGCAATCCCACTACAATAACAAACTAATTTTCGGTTAGTTAGATGGGTGAAGGGGGGTGGGCTTAGGTTTAGGAAAAATTCCAGTACCGCATGGCGAATTTCCTTTTAGCCGCGTGCCACTCGCATTTTGCTCATCGAAGAAGCCGCATGGCATCCAACAATTTGGCTCCCGACTAGGAGCTGAAAACTAGTTGGCCGATTAGCCGCAGTTAGTAAATATCAATGTGCTATCGTTATGTAACTTCTCAGCTGATTTTCGTGTAGTGTAGTGTCGAAAATCTTAACAAAATTAGTGCTATAGAATCGAACATTTTGATTCTGGCATTTAAAAGTCCATTGAAGAAGCCAGTGAAATGTGAGATTGTGATTTGAAAAGCAAATGCTCTGATAAGAAGTAGGAATGTTAACGCAATGTGCATTAAATGGGGTTTCAAAGTGATAAAAAACCGAAGACTTCGAAATGGATTCTATTAAAAAAAATTCATATCTAAGTAAAGTGATCTATTACCGAAAGATCGAATGCAGCGAAACCGCCCATTTATGGCGATCTTGAAGCACCTAAAACCAGTTGTTTGTTGTCCCATATTTGGAGGTGTCGATCCATCAACGAACGATCTTGAACTTCCGCTTTGGTTCGCTGGCTATTTTGGTTATGCAATGGGCAAATGGCCTTTGTAAATCGGTTCTGGCTTATTGAGTGTGGGATGGTAATAAGGGGCTGACAGTGGAGCGGCAACCCATAAATGATTCTTAATCAAATAGAATTGTGTGTGTTGGCTTGATGTACTTGTTTTCGTTTTTTTCGCTAATCTCTTGCTGACATTCCCATTCAATTCCAGATCGAACGCAATAAGCGAGTGAATTGACGACTGACTGATCTCGGCGGATATATAATGATTGTAGCCAACCGTGCTGGGCAGTAAACCGAAACGAGAGTCCGAGTCAGTAGCATTAGTCCTAGGAGTGGAAGAGAGGAAGGAGAGCAAGTCGGGCCAGAAAAATGGCGCGTCACATAATGGCCGTTTGCGTGGTGTGCCTACTCTGTGCACACCGCCTGCACTGTCAGGATCACATCGAGAGTCTGCTGGGCCCGGCGCTGGTCACGACCCACAACAGCCAGGAGCAGCTGAATGCCCGCGTCTACACGAACCTGAGTCCCTCCAGTGAAACCACCGAACGGCGACAGCAGCGATCCGCTTCTGGCGACGACGACACCATCAACTACAGCATCAGCCCTCCATCGAGAAGAGAAAAGCGCCATGCTGGCCATGAGCATGGCTCCACATCCGAATCCCGCGTCCCGCAGATCACCCAGTACTATCTCGAGAAGCTAATGGCCCAGGATGAGCTGATGAACAGCAGCGGATTCGATGGCCTACTCCAGCAGCTCAGCCTCCACTCGTTGGCCAGTGGGGCAAGTGAGGGAACTGTGAGTATAGTGCTGACTATTGCATATTTATTGCTGATTAACTCCGATTTCTTATTTACTTTAAAGTGCGTTCCTGCTAGTCGCCTTGTGCATCATGTCCAGCCCCACGATCATCACCATGCTCATCATGACGAAGATGAGGATCACAGTCTGCAGCTGAACAACTGCACGCTTATCCAGAATGGCACCACCTCCAACGTCATATGCCCATCCCTGCCCAACAACAACACACATCAACTCGGCAAAGAGGCCAAGAACTTTACGCTGAGCGATAAGGACTTGCTACATCTGTGTCCGATTCTCCTATATGAGCTGAAAGCCCAGAGCGGCGGCTGCATAGAACCTGCTGTCTTGTCGGACATTGATACCACTGAAGAGCTGCTGGAAGCAGAGAAGGACAAGGATATATTCTATGGTGCGTTTTCAGACACAGTTTTGATGGCCATTTGTGTTCCTAACTAATCTGTTTCTCATTTTTTGCAGTATGGATCTATGCTTTTATTTCTGTGTTTGCCTGCGGCATCCTCGGCTTGGTAGGCGTGGCCATCATACCGTTTATGGGTTCCAGGTATTACAAGTACATCATTCAATATCTGGTAGCGCTAGCCGTGGGTACGATGACCGGCGATGCCCTGCTGCACTTGCTGCCTCATGTGAGTAAAGCTGATAATTCTGATGGGTTCGTCCGAAGCCATGACTAACGTTAAACTTATAGTCTCTTGCAGGCCAGGATGAGCGGGGGATGATCATGAAAGGACTGGGGTGCCTGGGTGGCATAATCTTCTTTTACGTGATGGAGCATGCGCTGACCATGATCTCCGAGTGGCGCAAGAGCGTGGAGAAGAAGGAGACAAAGAAACCATCGCGGGCAAAGGTGATGCGGGATCCCGACTCGTCGGTAAACAATTCCGTGGCCGGCGACAAGATCTGCAAGCAAAAGTATAGCTCCTATCCATATTGCTACGACGAGATCACCATGAACAACAAGCAGAGCGAGTGGATGCACTTGCCCGGCGATGCAGCGGCGGGCGCTGGCGGAGATGCTCCTTCAGTAGCGGAGCTACGTAACGGTGTGGGCGATCATGATGGATCCAATGACATGGCCGCCGCTGCAGAATCCCTATTATCAACGCTGCACACGAACTGCGTGGAAATGAATCACCATAATCACAACCACAAGCACAATAGCCACCAGCAGAATCATGAGGGCCAGGATAGCAACACAATTGTCACGGATCTGGACGGAAACGCCGTGTACGCAGCAAACAATGCAAAGGATAAGGACGGCCGGAACGATCATGTAACTGTGATCCTGCGGGAGCACGAGTCCTCGCATCACGGTCACAGTCATCGCCATGGACACGTCCATTCGCCGCCGGAAACGCTGAGCGCCGTGGCCTGGATGATTATCATGGGTGACGGTCTGCACAATTTTACGGATGGCATGGCCATTGGTGCAGCCTTTGCGGAAAACATTGCCGGCGGCTTTTCCACGTCGCTGGCTGTCTTCTGCCACGAGTTGCCACACGAGCTGGGTGACTTTGCCATCCTAATAAAAGCAGGCATGTCGGTGAAGTCGGCCGTCTACTACAACCTGTTGACGGGTGTCCTGAGTTTCATCGGCATGATCTTTGGCATTGCCTTTGGTCAATCGCAGGATGTGGCCCAGTGGATGTTTGCCGTGGCTGCGGGTCTGTTCATCTACATTGCCCTAGTCGATATGGTGAGTAGTCAACACAAGGTGTACCTCAATAAAATTATTTATGTATGATTTTCTTCTATTTGCCAGATGCCAGAGATCTCGGCCTCGCACAAATCACTGGGCCAGTTCCTGTTGCAGATTCTCGGCATGCTCAGCGGAGTGGGGATAATGCTATTGATTGCCCTTTACGAGGGCGATCTGATGAGCGCGTTCGGCACAACGGGAGCCGCATCACACCAGCACGCGCACTAATAACATAAGTGAAATTGTAACCAACCGCAGCGAATCTTGTAGCGTATTATGTGAATTGCAGCGAATCTTGTGTATTAACTGCATTTTTTCCGCCAAGCCTATAGGACCTCTTGAATTATTATTTTTTATATAATTTCATTACATTGTTGTTTATATTATTAGTCCACAAAGTTAGACAAAACAGAACCACAGACACAGCCGGTTGGCGCTTATCAAACGCATTTGTTACCCAGTTTATGAAACACACAACCTCACACCCACACACAAGCGACGCGATTCAGCAAACTCGTTTTATTTTCGTTCCTAATTTTGCTATTGAACTGCGTTCGAATCCATTTCACACCCAATTTAATGTAAGATGTCTTGAAATTGGCTAGGTTATAAAGTGATCTTGAATTTAGATGAAACCATTTGAAGAGCATGCCGAGAAAGATGCTGTCAAATGAGAAAAGGAAGTAACAGAAAATGGATTGGATCTGGATCCCACAATCCTCTAATTACTGATCTTATACGCGAAGAAAGAACCTAAAAATTACGATACATAATATATATATATATATATTGTAGGATATGTATACATACATATACTTTTTGTATTTTGTAGTCTAGAGTGCGCACGTTTACTTTACGCGAGTTTAACATTCTAAACCCAAAATCAAGGGATGTCCACCGCTGTTATGATTTCTACAGTACTTAACGACTTGAACGCATATAATTTCCACTTTCGGGAAATGTACACAAAACCCATTTAAGCTTAATTTATTATCGTATTTGTAATAAATTGAAAAGATTATTATATTGCACCATCATGCATAATTTAGATTTTCGCTACCCTGTAGCGTCTTCGTTTAATTATGATTTTGTAATAAACCAAGCTAAAACAAAGACTTTGATTTTGTATTTACGGATTTGAGTTGTTTTCCTTTTGATTGCGCACACAACTAACACGAAAGTGATTGTGATTCAAAATGAGTAACTAACATTTGTAAAATGGCGCAACTTGCGGCACGATCGCCCCTAATGACTATCCCCCACACACCGATCTGCACACAAAGCTATCACTTGTGTAAACTGAGCAACTAACAATATTTTATGAAGCCCACACTATGTGCTACCGAGGCATTAAAACCTATATTAATTCTAGCTGTAAGCTCTACGAAAACTACAAACGGTAGGAAACCAGAAACAAAGAATAAAGATGTAAACATATATACACACACTGTGCTAACTGTGCTAAAGGAATTTTGGAGAAAGGATGTAATTCTACTTTGGTGATATCACGCAAAAGGCAATTGAAACAACTAACGAAATAATTTTACAATAACGTATTGATAAACATGTATGTATGTAAGTGTGCACCAGCACATGCGAATGGCGCGTATTTTGCTATATTTATGTTTATTTTATAACGGGACGTAAACACTTTTTAAATTTTCAAAATAAATGTTTTTCCACCTCAACATCATAAAGTGATAACAAGATCTCTTGAATTTGGCGGGTATTTGCGATATCGATACAAAATCTACCGACATCGATAGCGATTGTATTGTCGCTACTTAAATATTTTTTAGGTCACTTGGTACTTGCTTCTAAAAATTTATGGAAAAACTTTGATCTTATAGAATTTTAAATTGTGATCTAAGCTGAAGTTAATTTCTACAGAAATGTTCTAATGAATTTATTTTATATTTACCCTAATTGTTAACTAAATGTTAGATAAAAAAATTGATTTTAAATTATACAATGCTTTTAGTACATCCAGTGCGATACCACCGCTTATCGATGCCGGCTGGTTATCGATATAATCAGTTTGCACCATCGTCGCCCACCCACCACTAGTTGTCAACATATAATTGCAAAGATGCGGCCCACATTCCTGGCCATTTTGTGCTTCCTGGCGTGGAATCCCAGCTCCGAGGCGACCGGCAATCTGAGTCCTGGAGCCGTGGGCGTGCACCGTCGCTTCGAGTACAAGTACTCGTTCAAGCCGCCGTATTTGGCACAGAAAGACGGCACCGTGCCGTTTTGGGAGTACGGGGGAAGTGAGTACGAGTGGAAGACGCAGCTCCACGTCAGTTGTTTTGGCCCACTCGCTGCTGCTCTGCGGCCGTGGGTGCGAGCGAGATGGCGCGAGGCGGCCAAGTGTACACGCAGGCACTTTGTTTGGATGTCGTTTTGACCACGATTCCGGGTGTTTCTATAGCCACAACTTGTTGCTCCTCATTTCAGATGCCATCGCCAGTTCGGAAAGTGTGCGCGTGGCGCCATCGCTGCGCTCACAGAAGGGTGCCATCTGGACAAAGTCGCAGACGAACTTCGACTGGTGGGACGTGGAGATCGTGTTCCGGGTGACGGGACGTGGCAGGATCGGAGCCGATGGATTGGCCTTCTGGTACACCACGGAAAAGGGTGACTACAATGGTCCTGTGTTCGGATCCTCCGACCGCTGGAATGGTCTGGCCATCATGTTCGATTCCTTCGACAATGACAACAAGCACAACAATCCCTACATCAGTGCCGTGCTCAATGATGGCACCAAGCTGTATGACCATGCCAATGATGGAACCACTCAGCTTCTGAGCGGTTGTCTCAGGGATTTCCGTAACAAGCCCTTCCCTACCCGGGCGCGAATCGAGTACTACAACAACGTGCTTACCGTCATGATCCACAACGGAATGTCCAACAACAACGATGACTACGAGCTGTGTCTGAGAGCGGATGGTGTTAATCTGCCCAAGAACGGCTACTTTGGAATTTCCGCCGCCACGGGCGGTCTGGCCGATGACCACGATGTATTCCATTTCCTGACCACGTCGTTGCATGCCGCTGGACAAGTTCAGGAGCAGCCCAAGGTGGACAACCAGGAGAAGCTTACGCAAGAGTACAAGGAATACCAGGATAAACTGGAGAAACAGAAGCAGGAGTACAAGAAGGACCATCCCGACGAGGTAATTGCCACGCAGCCAGCTGATAAACATGGCTTATCGCTAGTTCTGATAATCAACTTTCGTATAATCCCATAGCACAAAGACGAGGAGGACTGGGAGGAGTTCTACGAGTCGGAGAACCAGCGTGAGCTGCGTCAGATCTGGCAGGGTCAGAGCCAAATTGCCGATCACCTACGCGAGCTTTCCCGCAAAGTGGATGAGATTATTGGCCGCCAGGAGACCACGCTGTCGCTAGTCTCACGTAATGCTGGACAGGCTCTGCCTCCGCCCGCCGCCGGCGGAGTGCCACAGCAACAGCTGCCCGTTGGCGCTGTCAGCAGGAGCGATGTCGATCTTCTGCTCACTAATCAGAACATGCTGCTCAGCTCCATCCGCGAGATTCGTCAACTGGTTGGCGATATCAATGTGCGCACTGATAACATTCAAACGAATCAGAAGCATGCGCCCACAGCACAAATCCAATCCACCGGCTATGATGTACAAACGCTCATCGCCGAGATGCGCGATGGCATGAATCAGGTCAAGCAGGGCATCACCCACGTGGGCCAAAGGTGAGAAATACGCTCAAAGCTTATTTTTAGTTTCCCAAACCTAAGTCAATCAGATCTCGAATGAATTTTAACCTTATCAGCAATATTTTGAATTCTTAATTATGAAATTAGAGTGTTAACAAATTTGATTCAGAGGAAGACGTTTATGTGTTCCTCCACTCAGAATTTATCTGAGTTTTAGACTATTTTTGATACTTGCGTACCATCTTGATACTTAATATGCGTGTCCTTACCTTACAGATTGGGAGCGCCACAGGGAGCAGCTCAAGTGGCCAATTGTCCCACGGGCAATTGCGTTGGAGTCACATTGTTCCTAAGCGTAACTGTTGTGCAACTGCTGCTAGTCTTCATCTACAACGTATTCAAGTGAGTTCATGGAATCTTTACGTTTGGATTCGAAACTAAACAATCTAACCAATTATTCCTTGCAGAAACCGCAGCGAAGCACAGGCGAAAAAGTTCTATTAGGCGAATTCGCGACTCATTGGGATCGTAACGAATAACAAACACACAAGCATACACCCACAGAAATCACGAGGAAACAGATTCGCACACCTGACTAGGTGGCAACTAAATTTAGTTAAAATGAAAGATTTAAGACTTCAGCGTAGCATGCTCTACCATTATGTGTAACTGTTTGTTTTTAAATAGAAGTCTGTTAAAGAAGTCAGGTTCCGAATACAAACTCAAGTCGTTACTTAATCAAAGAAAGAACAAGAAAATTGATCAATGATGTATGCCTCATGACAATGCCACGCAATACAAAACGAAGAAACCGTCGAAGAAGCCACAAGACAAACTTCCCTTAGTAATAGCCAACAGAAGATGTTTCTTATTTGTTTTAGCAAGTCAAGTCGAAAGTTTCACTCCATTCTCAACTCTGCATATCATGTGTGCAGGCATTTATAAGAAGCACAAGAAAACCTATCTGAAAAAAAAAACAAATAAAAATCGCAAAATCTATATATGTACGAAAATTCCGTAAACGTAGCCAATTTTTGTAATATCTTGTATACTTTAGAGTTGAGATGAGTCTTTCAGGCTCGGCTCTTAAAACTGAATTGGCAACATAAATCTTTTTTCCATTTTCATGCGCCAAATGGTCAACAAAGCTAGTTAGCCAGCTTTTTTGTTATTACGCCAGAAAGTGAATTAATTTAATAATTATGATGAACTGTCTCACTAAGTTTTTGTTTGGTTCGCATCATCACTGGTGCGATGTAAGGAAGTTTTCTACTGAATAATCTTAATATATATACTGATAAATTATAAAACAATTGAAGTGAAGTGTGTTTTTATATATGTTGTCCATTCCAGTCTCGATAGAAATGTTTAAAAAATGAAAATAAAAATCAATTTATAGAAAAGTCTATCTCCAACTGTTCAACTTGATAGTTTTACTCTGCGCCTCATTTTATTTTTATACTCTTCCGTAAGCGATATTATTTTCGCTGATGTCGACGGAGGAAAAAGTTTATTTCTTGAAAAGTCCTCGTAAGCATAAACTAGAATCCCTGTCAGCTGCCCCCATCCCCATCCTCATCCTCCCATCGATGACAATGCGGCAAAAATGGCGCCACTTGGTCGCCAAAGTGCGTGGAGCTGGGGAACGAGTTGGGCTCTGGTGAACTTTGGCCATAAAATGTAACTGCCATTGGTGGCATTGTGGGCAGGTCCTCTGTGGTCTGAGTACCCATCCCATCGCATTGGGGAAAATCCCAGGAAAAGCACAGCCAAAGATAAATGGACAGAAGCCAACGGCAGTCGCGGCCCATGCTATAAATTCTCTACGGGATCGGGGAATGGGTTGCACAGTCCTGGTGTGCGGTTGGATGGTAGCTTCGCCTATGTGCTCCGAGTCCTATGTACTTTCACTGCGCAGGAGCAGGACCAGTTTCCAAGTGGCTGGGAAGGGGGCCTTCAACGGCTATTAACTTTTTATAACAGCCAATCGGCATGAGGCTCGCAAACAGAGAAAATGGTTTCCCAGCAGGGATGGGATGTGTGCACTGCAACAAAACTTACTTCATAGTATACGATTTACACACGGCCGACTAAACTAAATCATGATTTAGTACATCCTTGTTATGTTCGTAAGTATAAATCTTAGCTAGCTCTAAAAAGTTGCACATATGAAGTTTACTAAGTGTTGTCGTAACAAATAATATTAAGGTAAATTATTTGCTATGATGTTGCTTAATAAGGTACAAATGTACTACTCGAAAAATACATTACTGTGCAAATTAAAATTTAAAATAAAAAAATCTTAAGAAAGTAAGAAAAATCGAATATGAAAAGTATTTACCACCAGTTTGATCGAACCAAAGTGTCCAAATTAATTCTTTTAAAATGTTTTAAAATAATATGAACTAGTATTACTTTGCAAAATACACAAACTTTTAAAATAAAATTGACAACTAATTTTATTATATTTAACAATAACTAGTATCCGTACACAGATGTACATTTCTGGTTTTGATAACTAATGAAGTTTTTATGATTAAGAAATGAATTTAAGATATCTCAGCTATCATCATGTAACCTTGTAGAATTACCATTATAGAATTTCTGGCAAAGAATATATTTGAGCTATACTAAACAATTTTAAGACCCTTACATTTACTTAATCGTTTCCAATCCATTTAACCAACCAGATCAGTTTGATTTCCCGAATCAGATGAGATAAGTGTAGCTGTGAAAGGATGTCAAAACTTTAATAATCCATATTGCATATTTACACATCTGTGGAATTTCAGAGCTCACCACAATCCATTAGTAAATGAAATTCATAAATCCCCGCCCGAATGTCCTTATTGCCTCCCTCCTCAGCAATCGGCAAGCCGACAAACGAGGACGACAGTTTGCAACATTTGCCAAACATTTGCGAAAAAAGGGGACACATAAAATCAAAGTCAAAGTAGTTGCGATGTAACGGGGTGGATCTGTCTGGCTATATCGGTGCGATATAAGTAAGTATCCTTCGCTGTTGACAAATCCCCAGACCATGTCCTGCATATCCAGCCAAAGGAGGAGCAGCGGCAGCAGCGTGACAAATGTTGCGCAAACAAATGGATTACATTGCTACCACAGCCAGTCAGCTACCCAAATGCCTCGCAATGAATCATAAATTTCCATAACTGTCATCCGATCTGGGCAGATTTCTTTTCCTCATCGGTCGTCGGTCGGCGAAGAAAGCAAATTGGCCGTCACCGGATTACGAACTTTGTAGCTAATCCGTAAAATGAAATTCGCTCCGTAATTTGCTAATGACACGAACGAGGATTAAACGACCAAGTCGAAATTGATACAGACTGATCAAATCGTTATAGAAAATTTTAGAAGGAACTTCTTTTTTAATGTTCAAATCAAATAGTTATTCGTGATGGGCAGACAATCTAAGCTACCGACTTCCACTAAGCTCCTTATCTACAAAGCGATCATAAGGCCAATCTGGACGTATGGCATTCAACTGTGGGGCACTGCATCGAAAAGTAACATCAACATAATCCAGACATTCGAAAACAAAACGCTCCGCACAGTCACAAACGCTCACCCTTTCCACGATAATGCCACTATACACGAGGTCCTCAGCTTCCCCTGGGTGAAGGATGAGATTAAGAAAAGCAGCAGGCAGTACATGCAGAGGCTTCAAGACCACCCAAACAACCTGGCACAAGACCTGCTGGACACCAGTCAACGCACCAGGAGGCTGCACCGATCACACCCTTTGGACCTCTCTGGGATTAGACACGCAAATTAAATTAAATTATATACATACATTATTATATACATCATACATA
This sequence comes from Drosophila simulans, assembly GCF_016746395.2. Taxonomy (NCBI): domain Eukaryota; kingdom Metazoa; phylum Arthropoda; class Insecta; order Diptera; family Drosophilidae; genus Drosophila; species Drosophila simulans. Next base: position 8,379,470 of record NC_052522.2, read on the forward strand.
CAATATCGACAGTTATTGTATAGTTTCGCAACAATTTATGTAATCAATTAATTCTCTACCGTTAAGTTTAGTCATCAAATTTAATGATTGTCCGCGAAGGACAGTTTTAAATTAATATATCCAAAAAAAAAAAAAAATAGTTATTCGTGTTTCTTTAAATGTCACTTTAATCTGAATGCTTAAGTTTTTTAGCACTTATTTCCGGTATTTCCGGTATTTTGAAATTCATACGGACTGGGAATTTTACTGGAATTTCTTTTATTGGCGATCCAATACATAACATAACCGTACTTTGTACATTTTGTTGTATGAAGTTATCATAAAGTTAAAATTTGTGAATTATTTTGTTATAGCTTTATTCTATATATATAATGTATTTTCCACTTTTTATAAAAGTAAATTGGTATAACTGCTCTTTCCCAAGCTATAAATAGTGTTCCATCTATTTCAATCGAATTTAAAGATTTATGAGTTGAAAGAATTGTATTTTTCGTTTCGCTTGATTTCCTTATCAATGATTCCTGCACCGATTTAAAATCATTCCATCTGCATTCGAACGAATTTAGAGCAGGGACACTCCCATCCAAAGTGCAAGGACAATGGGAGAACTGCTCCTCGGCTGCTGGATGTTTGTGCAACTGCTTTAGTTTCCCGTGGCCATTAAGTCGCGGGTCGGCGGATGACAAAGGATAGTCCATTAGACACAAGTCACAATTCCATTGAGGCGAACTGGCAAATGGGTGTCCCCATTGAAACCCTCATCCTTCTGGGCTGCATCCTGCACTTTGAGTCCTGCGCCCTTTGTGATTCATTTTTGCAAGCGAAACCAGAACAAAAGTCGGGCCTGGATAATATTTTGCGCTTTTTGGTATGACGAATCCACATGTCGCACACGAATCGAATGGGCAAACTCGCCTCCTGGTCGAGGGGAAAATCCCGGAAAAATCCGGAAAAACCCCCCGCCCCTCGTCATCCGTTTAGCGGGCAATCAAGCGTGTAGGGCAATTCAATAAGCCAGCAGTGGTTGGGGTGCCACAAGTTTGGAGAACTTTATCAACACCCATGTCGGCATTAGTTTTGTTTACAAACTTTCCGTTGCCTTTTTGACAGTTTGCCCGGGGTGGACGCCATACCATTTGTGCACCCCCACCCACTCCGAACATTTTCCCAGTCCACGCTTTTCCGGGGTGGATTTTCGCTTGGATTTTTATTTATGAGCACTTAAATCGAAGCGCAAGCTGAAATTGCACAGTGCACATCTACATAAATATGCAATTGCGGGATTGTGAGAAAGTTGTATCGCTGATAAATGATGAAAAAATTATAAGTAAATACGGAATGCAACGCGGCCCTCCTCCTTGTTGTTATATGTTTTTTTTCCCCTTTGCGATTCATCGCATCCCTCATGTAGATGTCACCCCAACCAGTTCCTTAGATGACAGCTCCCGATAATGGTGACATCAATTTGAAACTCAATTGAGCCTGTTCCGAGCTCCTTGATAAATGCTCGGCTATCAGCGCCGTTTATCGTCCTCCGCTTTTTGACTGGGTGCGACAAGTCAGCGAATTGGAAACGGAATTGGACAGCCAACCCCCACAAGGTGAGGGGTTCCATCGCCCCGGTATCCTCTGGCTCATCCATGCTCATCCTTGCCCAATCCTTGATCTCTGGGGCGTTGCGAGCAGTTTACATGTTTAATGCCTGCTTAATTGCTGCCTCAGTCTCAGCGGGGCAGATCCTTCAGCCAGGATAAGCGGTCGTCCTGTGAATAGTGACATGTCAGCGGTCCCAGAAACTAAAATAAAATGCTCATTTCGGGAAAATTAAGTGAAGGCTATAAAGATAAAATGCAGTTGGAAATGGATGCTATGCGTTAGTGTTTTGGTAAGGAAATGCACGATTTTATAGAGCGAATAAATTTGTTTTGAATATAAATATAGAAAAAATTTAATAAAAAATTTAGTGCTTAGGAGGCATTAATCATAGAATTGATCCAAGTTATTGAAAAATTTAATACAACTTTCAATTACGCACTGCAAATAAACATTTTAATGCCTCAAACGAATGGAACTTTTAACAAGCTCACTGCACCACCTCCTCCTCTTGACACCCCTGACTCCCAGCCGAATTCCAAATCCTCGGATACGAACTCAACCTCAACATGGCCATTAGGCCATGTCGGTGCATGGCCGCGCCAGGATAAATAGACTGTTGAGTCATTAAACAATTTACGCAGCCATAAATTTACGCAATTTACTTAGTGCGCAAACACACACACATCTCGCAGGATGCCGAATGTCCTGGACAGGGCAATAAAAAATACCCCTCCAGCCTGGGCTGGAATCGAGAAACATTAACACATCTGGCCAGATACAAAGTGCTTGGGATTGGGCTTGTGTCGTCCGCCTGAGCGATTAACTTTTTGCATCCTTCACACTTGGCTGGGCGAGTTAACCCAGCGTCATCATCTTCATCATCTCCTATCCTGGAGCAAGGATATCGCCCACGCGCCGCTTGTTTGCATTTTTATTGCCCCACGCCACGGGGTTGCAGGATGCCGATTTTCAGCACGGCCGCCACGAAATTTTAATGAAATCGTCATCAATTAAAATTCGCTCTCTTCCATGTCCATGCCTCCAGACTCCAGACTCCAGTGACAATGGCAATGGCAATGACAATGACACGGCACAACACTCCAGTTCCACTTTTGACTGCACTCAGAGAAAAGAATTCTCTAAAGAATTCTATAATGGATTGAAAAGGTCTTCCAAAGTCTTAAAGTATGTATCTAAGATTCATGGGAAACTTCATTGAAATATTCAATATCTTTCTCTTTCGGGATGCTTGCAAAAGTTTAAACATAATAACCAACTAGTTCTTATACTAAATTCTATCCGAAGTCTTAATGATTTCTTCCTGTGCACTCCTTTGGGCTTGTTCCATCTTTTTACGACCGAGACGTCCATCCGGGCACTTCCACGGGCTTAGTCCCGGATTGCTTATGGGATTCTCCGGCGCATAACTCGCCGTACTCGTGCCTGGGATCGTTCTCAGCTATAAAAATAATTTGTGGCCAAAAACTCCCCTTCCATCCAGCTTCAATCCCGATCTCGAGTTCATCCAAAAGGGGTTTGGGTCGAACGGCTGCCGGCAATTTGTAGTCGTTTGCTTGTTTTTCCAGCCTCGCCCTAATGGCTTTTCATAAATTTTTATTGTTCTCAATATAAGTTTTTCATAGCTGCCCGCATGCAAATGTCGTTCGAGTGCTTCGAATTTGTGGGGAATTTGTTGGGCAATATCAAAACGAGTTTACGCCTTTCCAGAATGCTAAGCAAATTGGAGAGAAAGGATGGCTCACTTTATAATTGGGAAGCAAATCGAATTTGAAGGTTTTGAAACGAATTTCTCAAAAATTTTAAGTGGGATCTAAACAAAATAATACATTTAGCCATATTTTCTTAACATTTTGTGTTTGGTTCTAGTTTCTAAAAACGGAGAAGCGGTTAAAAATTGCTTGATATTTTTCATGCAATAAGTTCATTTGAAAACACTCAAACTTCTTGCCATCATAAATTTACACGTTTTTCCAGTTTTTCTAGCTTTTGTAGCACTTAAAATATGAAAAATACTTATTATATTTCAAGCAATTTATTGGACCCCAAAGAGCTCAGATTCATCCGCAACTAGAAACCAGAAATGCATTCAGAAAACTACAAACTCAATTAGATGGTCATAAATCTCCGGCAGAGCCAAGAACCCTCTAAATTTTGGTTGATAAAATGCCGAAATTATCACGGCCCAAGCACATGATATATGGGCACTCGGCTTGGCCGGTTTAACCCATTAGCCAGCCGGAAGATCGCTCAATTAGCGTTGCTCCTCGCTGCTGGTCAGTCCCAAGTCCCAAATCCCAAGTGGGTCACTCGAGGAAAGGATTTGCGAATCGGGTTTTTATTTGCCATTACCGAAAACCAAACTCCCTGGCCCCTTTGTTGGGCCAACAAAGTGACATAAATCTTGGCGAGCGCTGGCACAAACTCAACCGGAACTAAAGCAATGACGCAGCAGGAGCACCAGGACACATGTCGATGCGTTCGGCTCATCCATTTCGCTTGCTCCTCCTTGGCCAGCAGTCATAACGGGCGTGTGTGTGAAGCGAGTGTGCCAGTTCCGAGATTTATCGGCCCAAGGGGTGAGTCCATATCTGCACATCCTGCATCTTCTATCTGCGTATCGGTTTGGCAGGCCTCAAATCGCGGGACATCAATGCTCAATGCCCAATGCCGGATGCCCAGAACGACAGGCGTTCGATTGAAATTAATTGAATTTGCGCCCAAGCCCCGAACTTGACTTCATTTCAAGAAATTTCCCAAGCGCGCAGAGGGCGGGCATTGTGCACAGAGCGAAATTTTTAGATTAAGCTATAACATGATTAATGTTTAATGTTTCTCTTAAAATTTCCAATAATTAAAGTCAAGTTTGATAGTAGCAAAAGGAATGTTTATCATCCCCTTTGATAAGTTTGCAAATTGTCTTTAATTACATTTAATTTTTTAAGAGTGTAGCGAAAGAAGGACCGTGGACGCTTGTTTCCTGTTTGTGCTCGAGATGTTTTGCAGCATAAATTACACGTACACATATACCCATGCATATGATATCCTTGACAAGTCGAGAAAGGAGAAGGGAAAAAAACAGGAACATTAAATTTATTTTTATTTCGCTGGCTTATGAGGAAAGCAACCCCAGTGAAAGGGCCCAAAGTCGCGCGCTATGTGCGGTCCGTCGACTTTGGCAAAGTCATGAATTCGCTTGCTTATTTTTAGGATTTTAGCTAGTTTTTGTTTTTCGGCCCTTAGATTGCTCGTCTATTTTCTGAGGGTTGTAAGTTGCACACTTGGCTGCCCTCCAATCGCCGAAATCAAAACGGAAACGATGATCGTCTCGGAGAAAATTCAGGAAAGCCAGACAAATATATCAAGTTCGTGCGGGGGTGCGCTTTGGTGGGGCTTGTAACCTTCATTAATCATGTGGAGATGTTGTTTTTTATAGGATTCGACTACAAATCGCTTAATCTTTAAGCCTTGTTTTAGTTGGTCTGCATTAGTTGGGGTTTTGGTTTTAAATTTGGCGCCCATGCCTTTACATTTGGGGTGACCCTGCACTTAACAGTCTGCAATTGGCATAACAGCTCTGTGTGCAGACTACTTTTTGCTTGCCGTAGTAATTTCAAATATGATAGAAGTATGACAAACTATGATTAGAATATATAAAATCATTTGTTTTGTATTTATTTTGTAATTAAATAACCAAAACGCTAATTGGTTCCGATAGCCGCAGCAACTTATCGATAGCTGCTCGGCGCACGGTCACACTGTCTTAACTACGGAATTTTTTGTAAAGTGTTAGTTTTATTTACTCGATTTTAGCTCTCTTTAAGCCCTTTTCGCCGTGTGTTTCTGTAAGTTAACCAATGTTTAAAGCCTCAAGTGCACAAATCAGTTGAAAGTCCCTTTCCCGCGGCATAAAAACGCGGCAAACAAAGCCAGTGGAGACTCAGCTGCGGCCTGGCCAACAAGAACTCACTTCGATTCGTTCGCACATTTTGTTGTTGCCGCCTAGTGGGTGCTCCTCCGGGGTGGAGTCATCGTCGTCATCCCTACCCCCAGTTGGTGGCGCCGACTGTCCGGATTTTGGTCTCTCCCACATGTGTCCCGCACATTTGTTTTTGTCGGTCACGCGAATTCCGCCCTTTTAGCCAAGTTTCCAGTGTAACAACAAAAGAGGGCAACAAGGGAACGCCCGCATTTGTATGTTTGATTGTTTGTAAGCATCGCCAACGTTTTATGCTAATTAAAGTGCAACTTTTTTTTAGCCAAAGCTGCGAATATAATTCAATTAACGAGAGTCCAACTGCGACTGCCTCGCATTATCAGCACAGCAGTTGGTTTGGTTTGACGGCTTTATCTGAGCAGCTGGAAGAGCGTGCAGAATAGCATGGTGTATATGTGTATGGGGTACATTCCATACGCGATAAGATAACCCCCGGTTGCTAAAGAAGAAGCGCCGGATTCGCGGTCCTTAGCAATTCTCAAGTTAATTGTGGAGTTAGCTGTGCAACTGCAACCCCCGAAGAACCGAGACAAGGAACCACAAGACTCGTGCCGACGTCCCGCTGTCAGTGGCATAGAGATTCACTCTTCCCGGGATCAGACCCTCAATTGCGTCAATAATTGGACCTAATTGAAGTCAACAGGCTATTATTTTGCCTCCTTTGTTTATGCACTTTTTTTTGGGAACTGTTGTTATTCAATTATTTCAACTTTCCCAATCAAAAATCTGAAAGCTGAGCGACAGAGATTAAAATTACTCATGTAATCTGTTTGTTCTAAGCGCTGTTACTTTCTTTATAAGTATATGAATTGTTGGAGTATTATCTATAGACATTTGATTACATTAATATTGTTTAGAGGCATTCCTTTTGTGGAATCATCTAGTCCGTAAAAGAGTCATGATATTAAATGTTTGTGTCACTACCAAAACATTTTAAAATACTAATACTTACAACGCTCCAATCGCTTGACTAGCTCAGCCCTTGAAAAGCAGGAGTAATGCCTATTTCTCAGAAAACCCCATGTGACTAAGCGCACTTCCTCTTCCAATTTGTCGCTTCCTCTCAGCTCACTCTTGAGAAGAAAGAAAGAGCCATAAGTTGGGCACCGAAAGATTAGTCACCACTGGCACGGGTCCATCACCTTGTGGCCACTACCTCCTCCTCCGCTGCCCCTTCATTTCACCGCCCTCCCTCTGGCGGGCACCTTTTGTTTTGTTTACATTTGCAGACGGCGATCAGGAGAATCGGAAGAATCAGAGAGAAGAGAAGCCTAGCAGGTGGCTCTCTTCGCGGCTCTCCCATCTGTTGCTCATGCTGCTCACACTGCCCATGGAACCGAGCGAACCACTCGCTTCTACGGCCCGCTCATTCGAGTTTCGTCCGTCGTCGGTGCCAATTCGTTCGATTGTGCCGCGCCCGATATCGCTATTGAAATATATATATATATATATACCTATATATATGTATAGCCGATTCGTACATATATGAATATCGCATATCGTGCATATCGTTCAAGTTCAAATATCAAAAGAGTTTCCAGCCCAATTGTGGGAATTAAAGAAGGTATATACATACGAGAGTGCGCGGTCATAAGTGTGTGACATATGGTGTTATTTTTACCCATTCCGAGTGGAATATGTGCCACAAAAAGGCAGTTCCATTGTGTAACTCAGTTCAAACGCCAAATGCACGTTGCGCCTGCGCGATGCGCGCCAAAAACCCATCGGAAAACCCTTTTCCCCATTTCGGATGTCCAACGTTTTAGAAAACAAGCTGAAAATTACCTCATCGCGCTGCCGGCGCCAGCGTCGACGTCTGCCGTTTGATGTCTGCCCCTGACTACGCTGGTCCACAGAGAAAAAATTGGGATTATAATAGATCACTATGCTATACATTATATATGTCATGTTGGCAAAATCTTAGTACTCGTCAGATTAGTATGATTCGCTTTTCATGATGATGCTTTTTTTGTTTTTGGATATAAACCTAAGCAAAGGGTTCCATACTCCAAAAATGCATATCATTTGATTATGTAATCAATACTTTACTGCATTATTTATATTACTGTTTATCAAAAAATACTATGTTATTTTCTGTGTAGCCAAACATATAGATATTTCATTCTATATTTCTTGCTTGCCTAGCAGCTGGCGGCTGGCCTCCCACTCCCCTCCTCCACAAATGCGATTTATCTTTAAGATACACGTACGCTAAGATTTGTTTTGTATCTGTACGTAGATTTATTGTTTTTAGTTCGCTCTTTCCTCGCTCTTCTCTACACCGATTTAAATATCTCGCGTCTTTCGGTGTTTTGTCATAATTTCTCTGGCTTTTGTGCCGTTTTCCACACATTTTTTGTCCGATTGTTTGGCAAATTTCGCCGTCGCTCCATTTTGTGGGCGTATTTTGTATATTATTTATCCATTATCTCGAAATGTCAATGCGCTCGTTTAAAGCTGTTGTTATTTTCAGTCTCTCTCACTTTTTCGAGCGTTTCGACCTTATTAGCAGTGGGCTTCGGTTTTGGAATGCCGGCCACATAAACACGCTTCGGTAACATAAAGAAATCGAGATCGGAGCTCATTTTCACTCCATGCTCCACTGTGTGGGCAGTGCATTGGCTCCACATCCACCAAATATTTCGGACGTAGACGTGGGGAAGCTCAGCATCCGCCAAGATATTAGTACACTTCACAAATATTAAGGCCCAAACATCCAAATATCATTATCAAAACCTTCAAATATGAGTTTGTTTTTATTAGGAGTATGCATGTTACTTCGTTCTTCTGGAATTCTGTTTTCTACTGACCCATTGTCTTTCATAATAAATATTTCAACACTTTCCTTTTCTCCTGATAAGATCTTTACTACATGTTAGAACACTCGAACCAAAATAAGTATGAGAGTGTTCCACTTTCACCATCTTATCTGCAATTCGATTTCCTCCTCAAACTCAACTCATGTTATACCTTTTTCTAGGCAAGCTGATAGCAGTAATGTGTTTATACTTCTTTGTTAGTATATTTGGATAAGTACAATCCAATGATAATAATCCACATGTTTGGAATGTTGCTAAGCATTCGATTTACTATATATTTATAAGCTATTTATAGCAATTATCCAAAAAGTATTACCCGGAATTTGTTAAGTGATCCGCGTGCACATTCGGCTCGGCTGGAGCGGCAATTCATTGAGCAAACTGATTTGTAACTCGGTCACTGGTGGAAACACTGGTGGGCAGCAGCTTGTGTTGCCCATTTTGGGGCACGTTTCGATTGCCAGACAAGTGACTGCATTTTGCACTTGTATCTGTTGGATATTTTTTTTCATGGTTTTGCATACTTTTCGTTCGCCGTTTTATTAATTGAGCTGTATTCATTAATTCGCTTTGCTCTGCTGGGAGACGAGTGCAAAGGTCTTCCACTGATCGCTGGCCATACAACTTTCGGATACGAGATTGATGTCCCGGGGATGTTTTCGCAGCGAGGATTACTTCATAATTTCGGGACTAATTGAATTGGTTTTTTGTGGCAAGCGTGAAATGGGAACTTTTTGATTGCTTTGTAATGTGAAATTACACAAAAATGGGCTGTGAAAGTAGAAATTAAACTTCTACAGAAAGTTAAAAGTGCACAAATCGCTAATGCAGAACCATTCAATATTTATTCACCCATGTTACCTATGATATATTTCGATTTTCCGCCCATTTGTTCGATTTACTTTTCAAGCTCAATTAAAGTAAATTAAGCCACCCACCCGTTCAACTCGTTACAATATCGAAAAAAAAAAAAAACTACTGGCGGCAACCAGAAGAACAAAAGCAAAACGACCAGCGTAATAACAATTAAAAAATAAAAATAACAACTGGTGTGTGTGCTCTATTTTCTTAACGCCTCAGCATTTTCAATGGTTTTGTATTGCACTTGAGATACATGAATGCATACATGCTGAATATACATAGGCTATATATAGCTACACTGGGCAAACAAACCATCTATTATTGATCTTGTGTAGAAGTCTTAAGATAACACTCAGATATGTTGTAACTTAAGTTCAAAAACAAAATCGTCCTACCAGATAGCATAAAAGTATCTATTAAGATATGAAGAACATACTTTTCTGCTTAGCGGTCATGTTTTTTCTACAGAAACAAGCGGCTAACTTGATAAACGTTTTGAAAAGATCTTAAATATTGTTCTCTCTGTACAACAGATACAGCTACTTGGGGCTGATGTGAGTTTATGTGGGTTTAATGCTGCCGCACACATGTTTCGCTTTTTCACCGGACCTGAATCAAACAGCCGAAATGCTAAATAAACAAAATGGGCCGCAGAACTCAGAACTCGTAGATGATTCCATATTGAGTTCGATTGGCCGTAGCGTATTGTGGAATAGTTTATTGTTTTGGAATGTTTCTTAATAACGCGGAACTCGAGCGGAGGAGGTGGAAGCACCGACCAGAGACGACCATCTGAATCGGAATCTCGAACATTTCCATCTCGACTCAACTCGATTCCACTCGATTCGCATTCCCTTTTCGCACGCATACTCATCGTTGAGTCATTAAGAATCGCTGGCAGGAAGGAGCAGAGATGGAGCCCCTTGTTTACTATTAATGCTGATAAAGAATATGCATTCGCTGCTAAAAATAAACGGCAAGTATTCATTCGCATTTGTTGTCTGCCCATCGGCGGCACAACGTTTATTGTCACCATTTTTGTATGCAAACAAACGCATGCGAAGATTTATGCAAAAATTTCATTTTTCCCCCATCGACCACGGGACTACCGAACTTGGCGAGAGATGTGTACGTATCATTTTATTTGTTTCGTTTATCGCCGATGGCAGTGGGGATTGGATTGGGTTGGGCTCCAACGATCGGGTTGCCGCCTCCTATATCTCGCCGTGGGTGTCGTAAATCCCTGCCCGATTACGTCAGTAATTCATTGGCGCTTTTTTGCCAGAGAGCCTGAGAGTGAACACGCATTTGGGCACTTCATCAATCTGTCAGTCCATCAGCGAAACGATTCGATGTGGTCAGCCGATAAGTCCGCCTTGGCATTCCCATTGCAATGGGTTGCGGTTTGTCACACCCCCTGGATTCCCGCCGTGTGGAATTGTAATGAAAAATTGATGGAAATCTTGAGGATTCCGATTTTATAGCCCCATAGCGCCCAGTGAAATTTCTCTAACCGAAACCATTAGACGAACAAATTAGCATACATATATTGATTGATTGGTTTTTAATTAGTGACAAAAAAGGTTCTATGGTTCACATGATGAGTGTGGATTTTCTTTTAAATTTTACAAACCCATTTTAACATTTAAATTTGAAGAACACATAAAAAACAATATTTTACATCGATATAGACTCTTAAAGAGAAATTTATGATCTGTGACTCAGTTGCGTTGAGTCTAGAAAACTTTCTTGTGAACCTTGGCCCGTCATTAAGGAAGTTAGTGTGTAGTTAACCCCACATTTTATGCATTCCTTTCCCGATTTGATTATCTCTCCTCTGGATGGCTCCCCTTTTCCGGCGATTGTCATGTCCATCGGCAGTTATCGCTAGGCTTGGCCTTGCCTCGCAATTTATTTCCATCTGGCTGAGGGGATTGGGTGGCTCTTTTAATCAATGGAACTGCTTTGTGTGTCGCCAGTGGCAGTGAGTGAGTGTGAAAATAAAAATTCATTTCTTATTCGGCTTATTCGAATGCATTGGCATTCGAGTATTTGAGTGCTGCCCCTCAAAGTCAACTCAGCTGCAGCTCCTCGCCCTCTCGCAGGGATGCCCCTGACTATTTGTTATATCGCTATATATAGAAATACGCACATATAACTTTGTGTATATGTTGTGTGGCACTGTCGCTTTTGGCACTCACTTGTGCGAAAATCCATTGGAGCCCGACTGGCGGGAGCCTAATTTTTTGCCGTCTCCGATTGACGATGTCGGCCGCAAACGGGGGGAATGGGAGAAGTAGGTGGCCACCGGAGAGGGTGACTCAAAGAAGGGGGGGCTCCTTCTTAAGTGGGTAGGCAGTGGCATGGGAATGGAACTTGGCATCCAATCATAAAATTGCTTGGCAATGTCTTTCGTATGTAGATGGTGTATGAGGCACGTTGAGAAAAGGAAGGAAGGAAGCTAAGGCAATCCATGTTGGCAGGAAATGTGAAATTCGTTGGGGGGAATATACACTGAAGTCGGTAAAAGTGCTGACTGAATATATTCACAAGCTGTATCTAAAGTTAAAATCAGTTTGTATCAAATTATGGAAAGTCATATAAGAACTTTTGTATAAAATCGCAACAGATATATTTGCATTTTCTTTATCCCAACAAGAGAGTACATATATGTCTAATCCCTTTATTCTTCTATGAGTTTGGGTATCATAAGCTGAGCTAATTACACGCACGCTCCTTTCCAAAGGATTTATAATTAGAGCATTGATCCTTATCACTTGGTTGACATAATTTGGCCACATTATGGTGTGCCACCACCTTGATGATAAATGAAAATTACAGGGCCATCGAGACCTTTCAGTCAACCCGATCCCATCCAGCAACCACCCACTTGCAACCGACTCCCCCTTTTGACGTCACTTCTGTCGTCGCCGTCGTCGATTCATTCGATTTGATTTGTTTGTTTGCCTTACCCACCCACCCAGCCTGCCCATCCATCCATCTAGGGATCTCCATCCATCCTTTGGCCGTTTGTTCGTTTGTTTATTTGTGTATTTTGTTACTTTTAATGCATCTTTTATCTGGATTTTGCCATCATCATTGGCCGCCCATTGTTGTTGTGCTGGCGATGCTGATAGCGATACACAAATTTGAGCCCCATTGTTGGCCACATTGCTCATTGCCCATTTCCCATTGCCCCAGCGACGATGTCTTGTTTACTCAAATTACAGCCGCAGTCAGGGGTTATCCAAGGTGCACATATAGTCCCTGTATGTCAAATCTGCCAAGTTGACCCCCGTTGTGAGTTTGTGAGTAACTGAACTGTGCGAACAGTGCTTTTTTATCGGGCCACTCAACTTGGATAGTTTTCCATGGAGAAAAGTATTCGTTGAAAGTGCAAGCTCAAGGAGAATATTATTTCAAGTAAAAAGTGTTTATTGGCGATCATTTAAGTTGAGTTGAATGAACCAATCCGGGAAATGGAAACGTAGGAACGTGACTGTTGTTTATAAGTCGTTTAAATCTGAACGAATTCGAGTTGAATGTGCAAATTGTCCAAATAAACATTGTGGGCAATACCTTTGTGGGCATTACAGTAAACAAACGGGCATTTCATTGAATTCTTTAAGCAAATATGAGTTAATTTGCTCTTTTGTACTTCTCATTGCACTTTAAATCGTTTTAAATACTTCAAGAACCAATTTTTTAATCTGGCTTCTGACTGATTCAGTGCTTTAATGAATGGACACTCAGTTGACCCCTAGCTTACATAATTCCACAGAATAAACTATATTGTTTGTTTTTTTTTTGGGAATCCGTCTAGCTTTTGACTGCCATAATTGCGCTCATTAGGCCATTTTCAGTACCTTGTCACTGGATCGTGACACATTTGTTTAACGACCAGTTTTTTTCGCTGACCACCTCGTCAATTTCCGCTGACATGAAAAGTGAAATAAAAGTTTTTACACGAGTCGTTTGATGATGCGATGAGTTACATTACTCAAGCGCAACCAAAAATCAAGCGAGTCGCCGGTGGGCATCACTCTGCGGCCATCTGTTGGACCTCCAAACTAGCCCGTTGTAGTACACATAAATTGAAAATTTCTATAAATTCATCTATGACTCAGGGATCGAGCAAAAAATAAGCAAACGAATGAGCCAAGAGCAGCAGCATCATCATCAGCATCATCGTCGCTACAAGCAAAGTACAGTGAAAGCTCCACAGAGAGACCCTTTCGATGGATCAAAGATCTGTGTGATAGGTGAGATTCGGCTAGCAAAGAATTGACTGTGTGTTAAGATTCGGTGGCCGGCTTCTTGAGATGCTCAGCTTATCCGCTTAGGTGGCTGCGTTCTATTTCCAGTGTTGCATGAACATCGTGCCACAGTTTTTGCTCGGGGGGCAAGTGTGATCCGTGGGGATTGCCTTTTCTCACACTTTTAGTTTCGACACTGTTCATTGATTTGATATTTGGGGGCGCATCGAATGGAAAATCCAAGAGATTTGTCTGCTCTCCAAATAATATTTGTTTACCTTGAAAGTTCTCGTTTGGACACGGTATTTATAGCGCTCCATTTATACATACATATATATATAGAATGGATTTGGGTTTGGGCACATATAGTATGGCTGTTGTTATGGTTTAATTAAAATCTGTTTTGCTTTTATAGTAGAGAGAACTTTTTCCTCGGGCCTGTTTTTCAACGCAATTTACGTTGGATTTTCTTTGGCAGTTTATTTAAATTCTCCTTTCTCTCGTTTTATTTTTATTGTGAGTTGTGATGTGATTTATAGCATTGGAAACTGATTTAAGCACTTGCACATGTAGTCATCACCGCTCGCATGTATGATGTATTATTTTATTTGTCATTATGTGTGTAGATAATTAGTGATTTTTGGCATGTGGTGAAACTCACCCGAAAGACTAATTCAATACAAAAAAAAATAGCATTTATGAAAGACAATTACTGCGGTTAATTCTGAGTATCATGCGAGTATTATGAATATCTGCCCGTTTCTATCTCGGATCTGCACATGTGTATCTGCTACTGTTCGGGTCAATATCCTCTTAATCTGGCGTGTCCACGTTGTCTGGCTCGGTCGTAAAGCACTCGGAACCCTTTTCAGCAGCTCGGAGGTTCGGCACTGTAGAACGTGCCTGAGCACCTAGACCGACATCTGGCTGCATGGCAGAATCGTGCCAAGGTCTCAGATTGTGTTCGCCATAACTACGTGAAGCTATCGTTTTGTAATTTTGATTGCTCCGCGAAGACTGATACACATGCGAACCGATGTAGTCTGTATGAACGCAATCAGCCGTCGACCTACTAAATGGAAACTATACAAGCTACAAAAACTTGTCCAACGCCCACAATCGCAGTTTCGCTTTCATTGAGCGGCCGTGTTGGGGACCAGATGGGGGCCAGGAGATCAGTAGGAGGCACCCACGCCCCATGCTATTCCATTGTCTTGCCAACAAGTCGAGGGCTGAACTGCACCTGTAATAAGTCGATCTGGGGGATTTGGGGCGGTTATTCTCAAGGCATATCATAAAGTTTGTAAAAGTGGTCACAAAATGTATCATTATTAATAATATATATAAATATATATATATATATGCCAGTTATGTAACTCGACATATTTGTTGTAAGTAATTTTGCTCACAATACTTTCAACTTTCAACTTTAAAATGATTCTTAAGAAATGAACCTTAGAGACTTGTATTTTTCATGATTATTGTTGGATTCTTGAATCATCAATTTAAATATCATTTCTTTTGTGACTAACAACGCCTGGAGCTTTCAAAATTGTCTGATATCTAAAAGTGAAATGTTTAATTATAATTTCAAGCTAAAGTCAGTCATCTGTTTACTCACTGATTGGAATGTGGAATTAAACACATTTATCAGTAGGCATGAGTTAATGTTTTGAATACTATATTTAAAATATATTTTTACCGAATCATAAAAGTCCAACACGAAATTTTGAAATGCAATAAAAACAAAATTATTTTTGTTCTTCATATGATTTTTAATATTAAGAGTACTTTAAAAACTTGATTATTTTGTAATCCTATGTTTATAAACATACATAAGAATTGTATGAATAATTATTAGAGGATTGTTGGTCAGAAATGGGGATCATAGCAGCCGCATTCTTGAGCAGCTTAAGCTGACAACCAATCTCCACCGGATCCTCCGACTTCTCCAGCCGATCCCGATCAGCCACATTGATGCACTCTTTTGGGCATTTGGGTGTTGATTGATATTTTTTGTTGCTATAAACAAAAGTCGCGCTGGCGATGTGCAAACGCCGCTAATGGAAAAGTCTGGTGCAGCATTCTTGGAATGGTATTCTATGTGCGCACATATCGATGGCTGTGCTCTTGCTCCGGCTGCCTTGGTGGCATTAACCGCAATGCCGACATCTAGCCATATATGTGCTGCTATATCGGCTTCTTCTCCGCCAGCTTGCCCCACCTAACAGACTCGTCCACATCCACATCCACATCCTCATCCAAGTCCACCCATCGGCGCCGAGGTCGAGCTGCGCTAATATGGAAAATGAAAACAGGAAAAATGCTTTGTGCGTTTGCAGTTGTCTTGGAGTGGATTGCTTTGGGCTCTATTGAAGTTGCCACAGTGGCAACTGGAGAGTTGGATAGAGATTTTCCTATAACTGCCCGCACTTTTAACCGTTTGCTCTGTGTTTCCCTCTCTTTGCAGATCTTCTAAACAAATAAAACAAACGACAACCGCAACGAGCAACGAAGAAACAAACAACGCAACAACAACGACCACACTTAATACTGCCATAACACCTACACACACACACACACACACACGGGCGCACACACAGCAAACAACTTTCGTTAAACACATTTCTCCACTATCTACGGAACAACTGAAACTAAATCGAACCCAACCCATTAGCCGAAGATAAGCGGCTGACTACGAACTGAGGTAAGTGAAGGTGTGAATACAGATTTGCATAATCAAATAATTAGTTTTTAGGTTAGTATTGTTGAAAAAGTGATTTCTATTTGGATATCTCAGCTATATTTACTTTGAGGAACTCTGACAAACAAAGTTATTGGGGAGCTTCTATTAAAGTTATGAACAGCTTTCTTCTATTTTATCGAGTGTAAAAAGTTAAATTGCTGTTTTTGTTTATCCCCACAAAACACAATTAATCAAGGCGATCTGAAGACCAATATCCTACCTATAAAAGAGAAGAATGCCTTCTCGTATTTTATTACTTTAGTTTATGCCTCAGACGAGTCCTTTGTATCTGCTCGAATTCTATTTTTCCACTTAACAAACAGAAATAAAAACTGTGCAAATTACATAAAACGGCTCCACATTGGCGCAGCTCGATGGCATTTTGTTATCCGTTCCTCGAAAGGACGAGGAGGTGGGGAAAACATGGCTGCGAAGGAGTAAACGTGTCCCAAGACAAGTGAATAGTGTGCAGATTCCTTGGTGGCCACCACAGGACTCCTACGCACGGCCACACGCGTTCCAGGACGAGGCAGGACACACTCACTCGGATCCCCATGTACTCGGTTATATGGCCAGACAAAATGGTGGCTTTGGCGCCAGGATGTCGCGCCAGTTGAGCTTATTTTTTTTTTGTTCTCCGCTTGCTTTTATGTCGACAGCGATTGCACAGATAAGTGGGGGTGGGTGAAGATTACTATCCGAGCGCCTTCCCATTTGTATCTTAAGGATTGTTGCTTGCTTACTGTCCTGAGCCACAATTTTCTTAACTCATTCGGTAATAATTAATCAAAGTAAATCAGATTAATTAACGAATGTAACGCAGAAAACGGCGATCTCCCGCTGTTCGATTTCCCGGTATTCTTTAACCATTATTCATTTTGCATGCCCCGATGAGATTGTGAGTTTCTCAGATAAAAAAAAAATTACAAAAAACACTCAGCCACGTTTAATTTATACAATTTTAGCCATGTAAATGGCGCTGGCAACAAACAATTCTCGTTGTACATAAGGCGAAAGCGAAGTTCAGCCATTGGTGGTCCATGCCACCCATCGGGTGCTCCCAGTTGGTGGTGGATTTCCCGCACAGACACACACACACATAGCATCAAGAAAACCCAAGTGAAAAAGCCAAAATGTTACCATGCTTCAACCCAAACCCTCCCTTCAGTGTGTGTGGATAGGCAATTTTTACGATCTCGCATAGCAGCCACCTACTCACATCCTTTTCGCGCAGCCGGGCAAGAAGGATGCCCGGGCACATGCCATCTCATACCGGCATCCCAGCAGCCGAACAGCCCAGCATCCTGGCAAGCTGGCATCCTGTCCGCGGAGCATGCGCGGATCGGCCGCCAGGACGACGCCGTCGAGTCGCGGATTCACACAACGGTTACGACTAGTGGAATGAATGATGCTGACATCAGAAGCTCACGATGTGTCGCCGGCATAGCACATCATTCTAGGCCTAGCCGCTGATCGGGCAGGACTTGCCAGTTCAGAAACCATCCAGAAAGTTGGTCCAGTCAGTCAGTGAGACAGAAAGTCTTAAGTCGCGTTCTGAAACCGTTTTGTGCCTGAGTTCTTGTTGAGTTTTTGCAACTGCAAAACAAATTCGTTAAGTTTGGCGGTCAAGTGCCTTTTGTACCGTTTCGGTTCCTGTTTTCTCGTCATAGTTCGTGCCTTATACCTAAGAAATATTATTATCTTTTTAAAAAAAAACACACACACACACACTGAAAACATAGCCACACACACTGCGTTGTTGTCGTCGAGTGCCTTGGACAGATACTTTACTTTTAATAGACCTTAAGTCGATGCGATCCAATCGCCGCTCAAAACTCTGCCACTAATTTGCCTTAGAAAAAACATAAAAAACCAACAAAAATACTATAAAAACTTTGTTACCAAGCTTTACACGTTTTTAACAATATATATACAAAAGTCACACGTTTATATATACTTTACAAGATTTATACAAAAACCAAGCTTTTATACTAGAGAAGAAGGAACTCGAGAACATTTGAAACGTTATTTGTTATAAAATTCGAGAACATTGAGAATTCCCACGTTATTATGATGTATACGCGTTTTAAAGATTTTCCAAATTGTTAGCGGTTTTTGCCATCGTTTTGTGTTGAGTAATTTGTAAATTCAGTTTCGGTTCCGTACAATTTGTTGTACAAAAACGGTACGCTCCGTTGCCAACACCACAAACGTGCCTCAGCTCGTCGAGCAGTTGCCGCAGCAGGATCCGCAGGACTCGCAGGAGTCGCAGGACTCGTCTGAACCAGCGCTGCCGTCGCAGTCAACGATTTTTAAAATCCCCTTTCAACAACACCCTGTAATGCCTTTCGATGACAACGTCTAGTAAACGATCGCAAAGATCCTGTTAAAACACCAAAAAAACACTCTAAACACAACAACACACACAAAGATACACACACTACGCCCGAGCGTGCCTTTATAAGCATTAAGCCTTAAAAAGTAACCACAAGCTTTGTGCCTTAACGTTTTTCGATCGCCATTCACGAAAAAGTATTAACATCTTCACAAAAGAACATCATTGTTGATAAGATACCACGATGAAAGTAACAAAGTGTTCGAAAAGTAAGTAAAATGTAAAAGATTGATCTTGAAGGGTTTTATAAAAATATCATATATCTTAAAATACAATAGGTTGAAATGTTTAAGATGGATATTTTATCCGTTGTACAACAATTTTATAAATTGGTAATATAGTTTGGCTTATATTCACCAACTATGGATGAAATATCGCAACTAAGGATGGCTAATCTATGAAGACCCAAAAGTTTCCTTGTTCAACTCATCTGAATCTCGAACTTTTCTTTAAGCTAAACTCTTCGTCTGGCTGTTTTCCCTGCATATTGAACTCCACAAGTTTCCTGGCTGTCCACATCCACACTCAATTAATTAGATGTGCTCGTAGAAAAACGTTGCCGGCAGTAAATTACATCCATTAGCAGCTCAGTGTGACTTCTGGATGGAAAGTGGTTGCCAATTAGTGAGAGGCTTCGACTCCACCACCGACTCCTTGCATGGGTTCCATTTGCATTCGGATGGTATCGCTTGGTGGCCAGCTGTAGAGGAGGAACCACAAAAGTGGGTGTGGATGCAGGCGGAGTTGGGGGAATCAGAAAATTCGTGGCAACCGCAGGCAAAATTCGCCGCTTAGTTTGTACTAAAATTAACGAATATTTCCATGATTATTATGTTTTATTACTTCTCTGTAAATTGCAACTGCTGAGTGCCATAGGGAAATGTTTTCGGGAAGCATTAAGTTGCTGGGAAACTTGAAACCGTTTAAATAAGGGGTCCATTGATGTACTACATCATCATTCCCTGTATTTTATTGTTTGCTCTTTTGACGAGAGAAATCCATCTTAACGTGACTATGACAGCTTTTCTTTTCTTACTCGAAAAACCTATGTCCTTTCTTTGGCTGTTTTCTCTTGTTTGACACATACGAGCACATAAAGTTAATTGAATTAATGGGCCGTATCGTATTACAATATTCACTAGGGTTGAAAGATGGTATGCAGTGTTTAACAAAAACCCAAATGGGCTTTAAAAAACTACAACTGAATGGTACCACTATAATATTTAACGCAGCAGAAACATAAACCACCTTAAACTACTTCTCCACAAAAAGTTAATTTAGCAATATTAAATTACGCAAAAATACTGTTTCTGATACATCAATTACCTCAAACAAGTTTTTGTCTCACTAAGCAAAAGCTAACCCCACACTACCCACCGCTCTGAACTTTCAACCTGTTTTCCTGTCGCGCAGTGTACTTTCATATCGGATTACGCAGTGATTGCTGGCCGTGCTCAGCCACCGCCAACACCATCTCCTTCCGGCTGATGCTGCGCAGGATTCAGATACTTTTTGACCGGCTGGCGCCACTCAGGCGCCCTAAAAAGTCTACCATTTCTCCAAGAGAAAGGGGCACCATGTGAGAGAACTCTCCGGTGGCAAAATGAGGGTGAAATTGCGGTGACTGCACCCTTTGACCGAAGGTTTCTCTCCACAAAAAGCACTGCGCAAGCGCTGCTCTCTCCGACGCTCTTTCGGACTTTCTCTTCCGAGTCCTGCCGGTGGTGGTGGGTGCCACCACCAGACAACGATTATGTCCTAGACACCGAAGGGATGCTGATGCTGACGTCGGCGGAGCAGCATCCAACCCTCTGCCGCTGGCTCAGCCGCAACGTTGAGTCAGCCTTTTCATCACTTTCGTGCCAGATTCCGTGCAGAGCAGACGTGTTACTCCAGCCGGACGCAGGATGCCGACAATCGGTGCCATCCACAGCCGCCATATGGAACCAACATCCTTGTTTCGTTGTCGTTGCCCCCCTACAAAAAGTAATTGTGAAAGTTTGTGCGTGATATTGTGTGTGTCGTCTGCCGGAAATTTCAAGTGCTTCCTCTTGCTCTCTCTGTGTGTTGTATGTGTGTGTGTCTCATCACACACACACAGTTACGAGAAAAAGAAAATAACAAAACATTTGTGTAAATTATTGATTTTCACATGCTAGAGCAAACAATAATGGTAGCGTTTTTTCCACCCGAACTCTGACACACTTAGGCAGCTTTTGTCTCTTTACGTGGGCAGGATCAAAAAGCGGGCGACAGAAAATCAATTACTCCTGCCTTTCGGGGATGGAGAATGTGGCATTATGAGGGAACTTGGCTTAAAATCCAAAGCCTAATCATCAAGAGAACGGAGCATGCAGAGAGAGTTGGAGAAGTCACCAAAGTGGGCTTACTTTGCTACCCCATAAGGATACATTACAATGGGCCTGGGTTTTCAGGCTTTGATTTGGCCTGAACTCAAGTGTCCTGCGTTGCCCTCTCCCCTGCCTATTTGTGTTTGTGTGTGTGAACATCTAATGCCCTTGTGTGTGTGCGCGAGTGCTTCTGGAGAAGATTTTCATCAGCAATTTTATCGGCCGTCTGCGATTTGGGTGGTGGCTGCCACCGCCATCGCCCCTGCTCGCTTTGCCGGAAGATATCCTTGCGCTTTGGGGGTGGTTTCGGTTTGGTTTCGGTCTCGACCGATGGTTCCGGGTTTCGGCTTTTCTGGTGTCTGTTTTCCACTTTTAGTTTGTCCTCTTAAGTGTAATTCATTAGGAAATAAGTATATTCTAATTTGGACTAACAGCTCCCAATAATATTTCAGTCAAAGTGAACTTAATCAATGTCATAAACTGCACTTTCTGCCAGCTAATTTGACTCCCTTTAATTGAAAATCATAGGCTCGAAAATGTATAAAATGGGGAAATTTGTTACCCATATCGTTGACATTGTGGGACATAGAAGCACCAAATTTTTTTTTGAACGAAAAAGAAAAATCTTTCCTCTAAAACCACTTATTGCTGTATCATAACTCATTGTTTGCTAATAATCAACCTGATGTTTTATTAAACTTAAATATTCCCTCTTATTTTTGCAGTGCCCATTGCATTTTTCACTTCCTTGGAAGTTTACCCAAGGAAACGACGACGAAGCGGAGGAGAGAGAAGTAAAAGAAAAGGAGCAGCGAAAGTCGAAGTGAAGCAGCGAAGACGACGCCAGGATGTCCACACTATCGCTGCGCATTCAACTGGAGGGTGGTCGGGTGACCAAGACCATACAGTTCCAGCCCAACACCACAGTCTTCGATGCCTGCAAGGTCATTCGCGATAAGTTCGCCGAGGCAGTGCAAGGACAACGTATGTGAAGACTAATTTCTCAAGCAATCTCATTTTTAAATCAATGATTTTTCGTTTTTTTTTTTATAGCCAGCGAATATGGACTGTTTATCTCTGACGAGCAGAACCAGCAGGGGGTTTGGTTGGAACCGGGACGCACCCTGGGCTACTACATACTGCACAACCAGGATACGCTGGAGTATCGCCGCAAGACGCGAACCCTACGTGTTCGCATGTTGGATGGCGCTGTAAAGACCATTCTGGTGGATGACTCCCAGCCGGTGTCGCAGCTTATGGTGGTCATCTGCACAAAGATCGGCATCACCAATCATGAGGAATATGGATTGGTGCGCGAGGACAACGAGGCGCAGAATGAGAATCTGCCGGACAACAAGTTTGGAACGCTCACCCTTAAGCGAAAGATTATGGAGAAAGATCGCGATGCCAAAATGGAGAGTTTGCGCAAGAAACTAAAGACGGACGACGAAAGTAAGTTACTAGTTTAAGTCTGCAAAAAGTAAAACATTAAAATGGGGTTTTATTTCCAGTGAACTGGGTGGATGTGAGTCGCACCTTGCGGGAGCAGGGAATAGATGAGGCAGAAACTGTTTTGCTCCGTCGGCGCTTTTTCTTCTCGGATCAGAATATCGATTCTCGGGACCCCGTGCAATTGAACTTGCTGTATGTCCAAGCCAGGGATGCCATTCTGGATGGAACGCATCCTGTCACTCAAGACAAAGGTGAGTCCCGTGTTTTATGCTGCCAGGAATATTGTATTAATAATTATCAATTCCTTAGCTTGCGAGTTTGCTGGCATCCAAGTGCACATTCAATTTGGACCGCATAATGAGGCCAAGCACAAGACCGGATTTCTAGAGTGAGTTAAAGATTTATCCAATGTCCATTACTTCATCTAATCAAAATTTGTATGTGTAGTTTGAAGGACTTCCTGCCTCAGTCTTATGTTCGCACCAAGGGAATCGAGAAGAAAATCTTTTCGGAGCACCGAAAGCATGTGGATCTATCCGAAATCGACGCCAAAGTCCTGTACACTAAGACCGCCCGGGAGTTGCCCACCTACGGCGTTACCTTCTTTCTGGTCAAGGAGAAGATGAATGGCAAAAACAAGCTTGTTCCCCGTCTACTCGGAGTGACCAAGGATTCGGTGCTGCGCCTAGACGAGCACACCAAAGAGATCTTGATCTCGTGGCCCTTGACAACAGTACGACGTTGGGGCGCCTCGCCAAACACCTTCACCCTGGACTTTGGCGACTACGCCAATCAATACTACTCGGTGCAGACGACGGAGGCCGAGCAGATTGTCCAGCTTATTGCTGGCTACATCGATATTATTCTTAAGAAGAAGCAAACCAAGGATCATTTCGGCATCGAAGGCGATGAGGGATCCACAATGGTGGAAGAGTCAGTGGCACCATCCAAGTAAGTAAAGCTGCTTAGTGTGAGTAATATAGATTTGTAATCTATTTATATTATAGAGCCACATTCTTGCAACACGAAACGAATCGCATGGAGCAACTAAATGTGGAGAGCTTGGCTCATCCAGGCATTATGCGTCCATATGACGGTAAGTTTTAATTACCTTGTAACAATATAAAGCACTTTAGCTTGAGCTGATTATTATTCGTTTAAATGTCAATGCTTTTACTCAATTTGTACGTTGGATGAATGAAGTACATTTTGAAGATGGTTTCTAAAAAGTGTTTCATTTAAAGTAAAAGCTTAGTAGTTAAAGTTTAAATATCTTTGATTATCATCAAAAGGATAAAAACACAAAAATATCTTTGGAGACTAAACCTATAAAATTGTACTTAAGGTTTCTTAGATGCAATGTATTAGCTTTCTACTTATTTATTTTTGCTATTGCTTATCTTGTAAATGCTAATTTATATTTTTATTTCTTTTACCAATCCCCTCTGAATTCCGCTCAACGAATCGAAACACAGGCGAGCGCTCTTATATGGAGAATGAAGTGCAGACCGTGCAGTACGGTGCCTTCGTCGGCCAGGTGAACCATGCCCACCAGCCGCCCACGGTGAGTAGACCACACCTCCATGCTCAGCCCAAAGCCACCAAGCATTCTTCATTAACTCCACTTATTTACACTCAGCCATTTATTTATTTCACACGCATTTTGCTTAAGTTGCCACTGCACATACTTGTAACACTAGCCTAACAACTAAATCTGATCCACAAAACCATAATCCCATCCATCTAAATCGAACTAACATGAATCATTTCTCTAATTCCTTTCTCCTGACATGCTGCAATCTCAAAATAAAGCCAGTGGTCATCCAATGTTTTACAAAGTATGCATTTTGCTGGAGAGACTTTCTTCAAACGCAAATACTAATTTTTCATTTAAAATATGTTACTTTAGACTAAGGAAGTTCGCATTAGTTCTGTAAATCTGACGGAGCCACAGCGAGCTCTGCTGGGTTACATATCCGCTGGCCAGGATGTCTTGATTCGCGCTGACGAAGAGCTGCGCACCAAGGTGAGATAATTGACTTTTCTAAAGTATAAGTTATCTAATACGCAGTTTCGTTTCTCTGCAGGCACCCATCCAAGAGCTTGGCAGCGATTTGCGCTCTATTGAATGGCGTGAGAACACCTTGGACACTTCCAAGCAGGCGGTTAGCAGTCATGTGGCCACCATGAGCGCTGCCACTGCCCAAATTATAACCGCCTCTCATCCGGATGAAGTGGATACGGAGGCCATTTCGGCCTCGGTCTCCCAGATCGCCCAAACAATTCCGGAGGTAACCAAGGAAGTGCGTCTTATTGCCGCCTTAATGGAGAACGACACGAATGGTGACCAACTGCTGGAGGCCGCCCGCAACTTGTGCAACGCCTTCAGTGATCTCCTCAAGGCAGCCGAACCAGAGAGCAAGGAACCGCCACAGCATCTGATCAACGCAGCCAGTCGAGTGGGTGAAGCTACAACTCATGTACTCAGCACTATTGCCGAAGAAGAGGTACCCGAGAACCGTGACCTCCACGACATGCTCCTAGCCTTGGCCAAGGCGGTGGCCAACACCACTGCTGCCCTTGTGTTGCGTGCTAAGAACATTGCCGCGAGCTGTGAGGATGAACAGGCCAGAAACCGTGTTATTGGAGCTGCCAGTCAGTGTGCCCTGGCTACGAGTCAATTGGTGGCTTGTGCCAAGGTGGTGGCACCAACGCTTCACAATGCTGCCTGTCGTGAGCAACTTGAAGCGGCTGCCAAAAATGTGGCCAGAGCCGTCAATTCTTTGTGCGAGGTCTGCAATGAAGCCAGCAATGACCCTAAGCTGAAGGCCGATCTCCTGGCAGCGGCTCGTGATGTGTCCAAGAGCCTCACTGATATGTTGGAGCACGTAAAGCTGAGCTCCAGGGAGCATGCCAATCGCACCAGCACCGAATTGAGCCCCGTGGAGAACGTGATAATCGGCACTGATATTCTGGTATCTACTCACGATCCCCAGGAGATGGTGCGCCATGCACGTACCCTTGGACAAACAACTGCTCAGCTTATCCAGAGCATCAAGGGGGAGGCGGATCAGCAACAGGATGCAGACATGAAGCGTCATCTGTTATCCGCTGCCAAGCAGCTGGCGGATGCCACTGCTAAGTTGGTAGAGGCCGCTCGTCTCTGCTCATCCAACCCTCATGATTCGGATAACCAAAACGCTTTGCGTAAGGCAGCGGAGGAACTTCGGGAGATCACCACTACTGCGGCTAACACGCCTGCGATGAAACGTGGACTTATCCAGCGATTGGAATTCTGTTCGAAACAAGCAGCCTCAGCAGCTACCCAGTGCATCTCGGCGGCACAGAACGCAGTCCAGCACAGCCAAGACCATCAGACTAAGGAAACCCTTCTGCAGGATTGCAAGCGAGTGGCGGACACTATCCCACGCCTAGTCACCTCGTTGAAAACAACCCGTGCGCAACCCGATGACCCTAATGCCCAGCTAAATCTCATCGAGGCTGCTGAACAGTTCATTGAACCTGCTCTGCAGGTGTCAAAATCGTCGCGGGCTCTACAGCCCACTGTCACTGATATTCCATCCGCTACCCAACTGTCCAAGGGTGCCTTGCACTTGGGACAATGTGTCTCAGAGCTACATTCGGTAGCACAGCGTGCTCGTGATGCCTGTGGTGGTCAGGAACTGGAGTCAGCCTTAGAGGAGGTGCGCAAACTGCATGACGTGTTGGATGATACACGACAGGCTGCCATCGCCGGGCAGTTGCGTCCATTGCCGGGACAAACCGTGGAGAATACAGCCGATGAGCTAAGGAAATCGGCAAAGAACGTGGGAATCGCCTTGAGCCAACTGCTCTCCTCTGTGCTGCACAACCAGCGTAGCTACGCTGGAGCTGCTGGACGGGACACTGCCCTGGCATTGGGCGATTTCACCAGGAGCGTACACGGAGTGGCGGCCACAACACAGAATCCAGCAATCATCGACTGTGCTGATGATGTGGTTACCAGCTCGGCGCGACTCATTGAGCAGGCTCAACGCACGTTGCAGGGAGCAACTAACCCGGAAGCTTTGACTCAAGCTGGACGAGAGGTCACCGGAGCCCTTTCCGCCACCGTTGACTGCATTCCCGGACAGCGAGAAGTGGATGTGGCTTTGAGGAATGTCAGCGAATTGAGTGAAATCCTATCAATGAGTGAATTCCCACCTTCAAGCCGTCCATATGCCACTCTGCAGTCGGAACTTAAACAAGTGGCAGAGCAGTTGAGCAGCGCCGGTGGTGAGATTGTGGTGTCGTATTCTTCGCCAGCTTTGCTAGCCGAGAGTAGCCAAAACTTTGCTGCCAACTATCGGGATCTATTGTCCGTCAGCATGGAAATGGCCGGCCAAACGCAGGAAGAGGAGGTGCGCTCGCACATGATCGAGTCCCTCCGTCATGTCTCCACTCAATCATGCTCTCTCCTCTCAACGGCCAAGTCGATTGCCGCCGATCCCGGTCAGCCTAATGCTAAGAACCTGCTGCATGCCGCTGCCCGAGGAGTGACCGAGAGTATCAATCAGTTGGTTGATGCCAGCATCCAATCCGCTCCCGGGCAAAAGGAGTGCGACAACGCTATGCGCAACATTGAGGCCTTGCGCCTCATGTTGGACTATCCCCATGAACCTATCAACGAGTTGGGATACTTCGATTGCGTGGAACAGGCCACTGGAAAGTCAAGAAACCTTGGCTATGCTATCTCCGAGATGATCAATAATGCCAAGCAGTCGCAGCATGTGGAATTTAGTCAATCGGTGAATAACGTTAACGACTCCATTCAGGGACTGATCGAGAGCTCATCGCAGGCCGCCTATTTGATTGGAGTTTCGCATCCTTCAAGTGTCGCAGGAAGACCAGGAATCATCGACCAAGCCCAGCTTACTTGGGCCTACCAGGGAATCCGTCAGCACTGCGACATTGTGAGCAGCCAGCAGTCTACTAAGCCGCAAATGATTTCTGCCCTCACGGTGATTGCAAAGCACACCAGTTATCTGTGCTCCATTTGCCGTCAGGCCTCGATGAACACATCGAACCCGGTGGCCAAGAACGAGTTTATTGTGCTTGCTAAGCAAGTGGCCACGGCTACTTCAGACTTGGTGCAGGCCATTAAGGCTATTGAGGAGCAGCCGGCTGGCGGAAGTCGAGAGCGTCTAGTGGATCCTTTATTGGAAGCTGTCAAGGCTGTGCGTCAGTATGCTTCGAGCTCAGAGTTCAGTTCAGTGCCAGCGAAGATATCTGCGGAGGGCAGGAAAGCCCAGGAGCCAGTCATCCAAGCGGGTCGCGGTGTAATCGATGGTGTTGTGGAGATGGTCAAGGCAGCCAAGTCATTGGCCCTAACCCCCGATAATCCGCCAGTGTGGCAACAGCTCTCCATGCACTCCACCCCGGTTTCGGAGTCGGTAAAGCGATTGGTGGACAACATTCGCGACAAGGCGCCTGGACAGGCACAGTGCGAACAGGTGCTCCACACCCTGGGCACATGCACGCGAGAATTGGACAGTTGTGCCCTTGCCGTTAATGCACAGGGTCTCAGTCAGCGACGGGATAACAACTTGCACGGATTCAGTGGCCAGACGATGAACTCTGCTTCCGAGCTAATTGACAAGCTGGAACCTATTCGTGTGGCTGGCAAGAATAATGCCGAACAACTTGGTCATGCTGTGGGCGAAATCTCGCGTTATGTGGTGCCCATGGTTAATGGAGCAATTGGAGCTTGCACCCACATTGTTCACAGTCAACAGCAAATGTCGCTAATTCAGCAGACCCGTTCGGTGGTGGAAAGTGCCATTACCCTGGTCCAATCGGCCAAGGATTCGGCTGGCAATCCTCGTGCCACTCATGCCCATCCCCGACTAGATGATGCAATCGATGGCACAAGGGAGGCCATTCAGGAGCTGCAGCAAACCGTGGAGAAGATCAATGCAGAAACGGGCATCGTGACCGGATTGATGGAGCAGGTGAACCGTTCCATCACCCGATTAACCGATAAGCGGCAGTCCCTGCTGAACGCCTCGTACTCGGACACCTTTGTTGATTACCAGACGCGAATGGTGGCGCGAGCAAAGGAAATCGCCAGTCTGGCCAATGAGATGAACGCCAAGAGCAGCGTTGAACCATCGGCTCTACCTCAACTCGCCGTTGACATGACACAAAACTATCAACAGTTGACTCAGGACTCCGTTGGCGCAAGTACAACCACTTCCTCGCCGGATGTGGCAATGCGTATTCGCACCACGGTTATTGATTTGGGCCGATCGGTAAGCTCTATGATTCAGTCGTCGGCCGGCGGAGCACGACCCAACGATGTGGGCGCCCAAAAAGAAATTGCACGAAGCGCTCGGGAGGTGTCCGAAAAGGTGGCCCAGGTGCTGGCGGCTTTGCAGGCGGGATCGCGTGGAACTCAGGCGTGCATTAATGCAGCCCACACGGTATCCGGCATCATTGGAGACTTGGATACAACCATTATGTTCGCTACCGCCGGAACTTTGCATTCGGATGGAGATGGAAGCTTTGCCGACCACCGCGAGCACATACTTCAAACGGCAAAGGCTTTGGTGGAGGACACCAAGGTTCTGGTGACTGGAGCGGCTGGAACTCAGGATCAGCTAGCCAACGCCGCTCAGAATGCTGTCTCAACCATAAGTGAGTGCCATTTAAAGAAAATATTACAATACTAGCTTACTAATACACTAAATGTTCCTAATTTAGCTCAACTGGCTGAGGCAGTGAAGCGAGGAGCCTGCTCGCTAGGCTCTACCCAACCCGATTCCCAGGTCATGGTCATCAATGCCGTCAAGGATGTAGCCTCTGCACTTGGCGATTTGATTAACTGCACTAAGTTGGCCTCCGGCAAGTCCATCAACGATCCCTCCATGCAGGATCTTAAGGAGAGTGCCAGGGTAAGCTGCACCTGTCCCATTCTATACCCCCTGTCTTTCTCTATTACTCTCTCTCTCTCTTTCTTGATCTTACGTAGTTTTTTAAACTCTTGCTAATAAGCTTTCGTTGTTGTGGCTTTTAGTATATGCAGGGTGATTCCCTTAACTGATTTCAAACTATCTGAAACGTGTAGCTTTCAATAATGCAGTTAAGGGAATTATACTGCTTTAGTTTCTTATCCTTACTCACAAAATTGTAACTGACTTCAAGTGGTTATGGTTTGTGCTCCTAAATTATGCCAATTGGTTTATCATAAAGTTACAAAAGGGACCAAAGACAATAAGTAAAATAGGACTGCATTTTTGGAATACGGACGGATTTTTAAGGATTCATCTTTATTTTTATAATCATTTTTTCTTTTCCACGCAAAATATGTACCGCGCATACATAAATGTTGTTTGTGGCATATTGAAAATTCAATAAACATCAAATGGCTTTGGCACTCATCTACTCATACACTCAATAAAACGATGAATCCCAACACCCGCTAAAAAAATCAACCTCATAAATGTATCTGTGTATATTTGGACCCACTGCTGCTGTCTGAATTTTTGAATGCAAAAGATTTAAAAAGGCGTCTCCCATGCATCCTGCATCCTGCTCCCTTTAAAGCTTCAGCTCTGTGTTGTCGTTTCTTTAATGTTATTAATGTTATCAATGTTTAACCGAACGCACCCATGAAAAGCCCACTACTTGCATTAATTCTCTGGCGGCATCGGCAGCGAACAACAGATTTCTCGCCCGGCTACTCAACCACCCTTCTTGTCCAGCTCTCTAACACCGTGGTCATGCCAGTACCATCCCTTTCGGCTCTGCTGCTGCTGCTTACTGCGCTCTCCCAACCACCGAGGCACCCCAACCACCCACCTATCCAAACACCCACCCTTCCGAAACAATCGTCCACCCACCCCACCTACCACCCACCACTTCCAACGTTTGTAAAAAGAAAACCGAATGGGAAAATCCATAAATTGATGTATTTTTTCGTTTTGCTAATTCGTTGTGCCTTCGACGTATCTGCTCTTCTTTTTTTCCCACAACACACAAACCGAACAAAAAAATAAAAAATACTCTCATGAACTGTACAAAAATGCAAATCGAATTCAAACCGCTCCACGCTCCTCCTTCTCTTCATGCGCTGCGCTCTCTGTGGAAAACAATCTGCTATCAAATCGATATCAAACCAAAATCTCCATTCATCCGCATATACATATGTATGTACAAATCGAACAAAACCAAAAAAAAAATCGAATCGAAAAATTACGCCGAGCAGACGCTTCAAGATGTTTGCCAAACAGCTGCCCACAATGGCCATTCAAAAACTAACCCACAGTCCGAAATGCGAAGTGGCAGCCACATCCTCCTCGGCAGCAGCAGCATCGACATCATGGCCATCTGAAATTCTGGGACGAAATTCTACTTGCATTACTCCATTGCACAATGAAACATAATTTTCGCCACTCGAGAAATTGAATTCAATCTGATTGTAAGAGAACTTTTAAGTGCTGGGAAGAGCAACGAGAATTGAAGTCCTCTTGAAATGCAGACTTTTAAAACAGCAAACTTTTAATTTTTAATTTGAAAACGCTTACCTGGCGCCTAGAAGTTCCCATTTATCTCTTTTCAATGTTACCAAGTCATTTTTAAAACTAATTCTTATTACTTATGCGTATAATAAAAAATCAATGGAATATTATTTTTGCTATATTGTAGTTTTATATTGATTTGTAAGAGTGCCAAAGCCAATTAGAACGTAGTAGTAGTAGTAGTAGAATATTATATGTAGTGGTAGAGTAGCTTGTAATCGTAGTCATTCTCCTATCTGTAAGCAACTCTCTTCAAATCACTTCTTTACTGACCAAAAACATTAACCACAAACATCTCTGCTCTGCTCCCAAAAAAACTTCTTTACATTCGCAAACGAATAGGTTATGGTGCTGAATGTGTCCTCCCTACTAAAGACTGTGAAGGCTGTCGAGGATGAGCACACTCGCGGAACTCGTGCAATGGAGGCCACCGTAGAAGCCATCTCGCAGGAGATTCGGGTAAGTTTATAGAAGAATTTGTATGGAATTTATTGTAACACCTAAATATTTATTCCGCCAGGCCATGCACTCTCCCCCACCAGTTGGCAACACCCAGGTGGGACCCGAGGATCTGATCCGAGTGACTATGAATGTGACGGCCGCCACGGCCAAGGCTGTTGCTGCCGGAACCTCCAATCTGCAAGCTGATATTGTATCTGCAGCCAATCTGGGACGTCGTGCCATCTCTGAAATGCTTATTGTCTGCCGCTCCGTGGCCTGGAACTGTGCCGAAACGGAGGAGCTGAGATCACGCACTCTGGAGGCAGGAACTGCTGTCGGGGAGTCGTACCGCGATCTGCTCAGTGGAATCCTTCACAACTGCAGTGCCGACGATCGCATGCATTTGTCGCGTCGCGTGGCCAAGTGCGTCACCGATCTGGTGGCCATGGCCAGGCTGCTCAAGGGCTCCGATTGGATCGATCCCGAGGATCCCACAGTCATTGCTGAGAACGAGCTGCTGGGCGCTGCCGCCTCCATTGATGCCGCCGCCAAGAAATTGGCTTCACTGCGTCCTCGCCGTCAGGCCGATGTCAAGGTGGGTCTTAGTTTGCTATTCTTTACATACTCAAACCTAGTTTAAATGGTGAATGATAACTAACTATAGTGATATAACTGAAAACTCATCCTAATATATAAGCGGTGCTTGATTTATCCTTAACTTGCCCTTCAAAACGAACTAATTGATGGTTCCAGTGAGATATGTTTGATATTCTTGGTTGTATCATTCAAAAGTTCACCCAGGAATCAAACATATTATTACTGTGACCCTCGCCAATCTACTAAAACACTCAGCTCAAGAACTTAACTAAATTCCATTGGTGATTGTTTCATTCTTTTTCGCCTCAAGTCAGCATGTAATAATATTTCACCTTTGATTTCTCTACCACATAGATTGAACTCGACGAAAACATGAAGTTTGACGAAATGATCTTGGAGGCTGCCAAGGGGATAATGGGAGCATCTGCTGCCTTGGTGCGTGCTGCAAACGCTGCTCAGCGTGAGCTCATCGATACGGGCAAGGTGGCCCGTCGTCCGCTAACAAGCTCCGACGATGGTCAATGGTCGGAGGGTCTCATTTCGGCCGCTCGTCTTGTGGCCGCTGCCACTCACAGCCTGGTGGAGGCAGCCCAAAACCTGGTGCGCGGAGTGGGCACCGAGGAGATGCTTATTTCCACAGCCAAGCAGGTGGCCGCTTCCACGGCTCAGCTACTGATTGCCTGCAAGGTGAAGTCCAATCCAAACTCTGAGGCCGGTCGTCGTCTTCAGGCCGCTGGCAATGCAGTGATCAAGTCCACAGACAACCTGGTGCACTCTGCCCAACAGGGCCTGGATGAAATGGTGGAAGATTCGATTAAGATCAACACATCGATGGTCGATGGTATGGCGCAGGAGATCAACGCTCGATCCGCCGTGCTACGCAAGGAAAAGGAACTGGAGGAGGCGCGACAGCTTCTGAAGAATGTACGCCATGCGCAGCGCTACGCGAAGAACGCTCAGGGATTCACCACAGACGAAAGTGACACCGAGTACGCCTATAGAAGCCAGAACAATGTATGAAACACGTTTATTACTTTTCCACATTGTTATATTTTGTATTAGTCTTTGAAAGCACCAGCAAATGAAATTGGCATTGAGATGAATGGCAAAATTGAAGCACCAATTTGTTTCAAGTAGTCTAGCTATAATATCTGGTCTGGGTAGCAAATCTAACACGTAACCGATCTAACCGGCAGTATTTCTTTTCTCTCTTCTAACCTCTAACCATAACAGACTTTGGGTCGCAGCGGTTACTACGGTTCCAGCGAAATGCGCAGTTCGCCAAGCTACTTGTCCGGTGGGCAGCAGCAGAAGCATCACTATCATGCCAGTCCGCAGCCGCAGCACTTCCATCACCCAGGAGCGGTGTCTCCACCACCGTCAAACTATCCACCGATGGATGATCCCAATGGTGACTTCCCACCACCACCGCCACCACTGTCTACAACCATTTCTAATATGCAAACCGCCACATCGGGTCACAGTTTCCGCCCTAATCCCAAGCTAACAGCCAATGCCGTGCCCAGGCCCTATCCAGGTAGTCCTGGCGGCAGCAATGGCCTAATCCCTGCACCCACCACATCAGGCACACCCACTAACACAAACTACCAGCAAAGTTATGAGTCGTCCAGCATTAAAACGCTAAACTCATCCCCACCGGCGGTGCCAAAGAAGCCCGCTGTAAACCGAAATCTGGCGGCGTGTGTGCAGGATCTCCATGACAAGACGTTCGGTCAGGGCGGAGTAGTACAACTTACGGGCGGAAATGGCTATCCAGGTCAAAACTACGAGGGATACACGTCTAGGTGCGCTTGAACCCATTCCCTATTGAGCACTTTTGCTAATCCTCTTGATAAATTGCAGATATGAGACGCGTAACTTCGACAAGTCAGCCAATAATACCACCAGCAGCAGCAGTGAACTTGGAGCGGTCAAGCCATTGGAGTCAAGTTTCTCGCAGATGACCCTTAACACCGATGGCGGTAAGATCAGCATTGTTGACCAAGGCTCGGAGCGACTCACCTCGATGACCCAGCGTGTGATGGAGCGCAAGTCCTTCACCACAACAACGGAATCCCGGTCGGAGACGAAGACGGAAAAGCACAGTTTTCGATTGGACTGAGCGTTCCAATTGAAGCAATTCTATTTGCTTAAGTAAATGTTGTATGATTGCCAAAAGTGCTTTTAACATTTACACACCCATAAACATACTAATAGAAATAATTTAATATTAATTGTAATTAGCCACTAGCGAAACTACATCTATATGCCTCTACCCATACCATATAATCAGCCTAATATTAACAACCTAATCTTGCTAATCGAGTTTCAATGTTTTCGTATATCTGTGTTCTACGTGTTTATTTGCCATTAAATTGCCCATATATATATTTATACGAGATGTGCGAACTTATTGAGGCAAGTTTTTGTTTAAACTCAACGAAATTACAATTAATCTCTAATAAGCGTAACACAAACAAATTTGGTTCTTCACTTTGTTGTTATTTTCGATGCAATTTATTACTGTGCACTAAACATGAAATATTATTTTCTAACGTAAGAAAACTCTTGTTTTTCACCAAAACGTAGAGCAGTCAGTCTATGTTCTATAGTTGTGAATTTTATTCGATGTAATCAATACCTTTTATTTCTCTTTGTATATACGTACGTGTGCGAGTCGTGTATGCAGTTGCATATTTAAATTGTGTATTTTTTGTAAATTAATAAAAAAAACAATATTTTAACATATAAAGTTTTACTTCTTTTATTAAGGCACATATACATATAGAAATTGATAAAACATACAGATTTTATAAATCTTAAGAAAAATAAATGCAACATTTAGTCTGTCAGGTAGTAGAGTTGGTCCACGTCATTGCCACAGTTGTCATAACATAAATGCGATTCTGGATTACATTGAAAAAAGGGATGGCGCTCTCTCTTTACTTGTACTCCTGGTTGAGCTGGCGACCAATCAGCCAGCGCCTAATCTCCGAGGTTCCCGCGCCAATCTCGTATAGTTTAGCATCTCGCAGGATGCGTCCAGTGGGATTCTCGTTAATGTAGCCATTACCACCGAGGATCTGAATGGCATCGAGAGCCACCTTGGTGGCTTTCTCGGCTGTGTAGAGAATAACGCCAGCGCAATCTTTGGGACTGCGATTGCCGGCGTCACAGGATCTGGCCACGGTGTACAAATAGCTTCTGCACGCACTCAGGTTGGTGTACATATCGGCCATCTTTCCTTGCAGCAACTGAAATTCTCCAATTAACTTGTTCATCTGCTTGCGCTGGTGAGCATAGTCGAAAGCCACATCGCAAGCGGCCTGCATTAGACCCACGGGTCCGGCGGCCAGCACTAGTCGTTCAAAGTCCAATCCCGACATGAGCACGTATACGCCCCTGTTCTCCTGGCCCAAAATGTTCTTGGCCGGCACCTTCAGATCCTGGAAGACCAGCTCACAGGTACTGCTTCCTCGCATACCCATCTTGTCCAGCTTTTGGGCCACACTGAAGCCTTCCCAGGCGGTCTCGACTATGAAAGCCGTAATGCCATGCTTGTCCGGAACACCGCTGCCTCCTGTCTTGGCATAGACTATCAAAGTGTCCGCATCAGATCCATTTGTGATCCAGAACTTTGATCCATTCAGGACATAGTAGTCTCCTTTGCGTTCCGCACGCAGCTTCATGGATACGACATCGGATCCAGCGCCCGGTTCGGACATGGCCAGACCTCCAACATGCTCACCACTGCATAGCTTGGGAAGGTACTTCTCCTTCTGCTCGGGGGTGCCGTTCTTGGTCAGCTGATTGATGCACAGATTGGAGTGTGCTCCGTAGGACAAGGCCACGCCACCAGCAGCACTGGAAAATAGGGTTTATAAGGATCATCGTAATATATGTAATATATGTATATGCTTACCGGGAGAATTCCTCCATGATGATGCAGTGGTCCAAATAGCTGCCCCCAGTGCCACCAAAATCTGGCTCCGCAGTGATGCCCAGAAAGCCAAGATCACCCAGTTTCTTCCAGAAGGGGCGCATGTCCCTAAAAGATAATATTTAATTAAAGGTAATTGTGATATTAATCCTGCATTATCGTACTTGAAATTATCCAATTTGTCGATTTCCTTGGCCAGAGGCGCCAATTCCTTCTGGAAGAAATTAAAGGCGACTTCCCGCAACTTTTGGCGATCTTCATCCAGCCCGAACATCGCATCGTTGACGGGATAGTGTGCGAGGGTACGGGTCCAGGACAAAGGACGATCGCCACGTTGCAGCAGGGATCTGCATGACTGGGCCACAAATCTCAGAGCCATGTTAATTTTGGGGAACACTATTCTATACTATTATCTAACGCGATCAGCTGTTGCCACTCGCTACTGCGAAATCAACTAGTAGCACAACAAGTGGGAGGGCATGTGGCCAAACGAGCGAGTTGGCATCAGAAAATAATCAGTAAGATAAAAAATATTGATAAAATACAATAAAATATTAAAAAAAAAACAAATATTTTATAAATATAAGCATTCAATTAGAGCTTTTGTTTTATTTTTAGTTGTGTATTAAGTAATATCTAAATATAAACATATACTGAAAACCATTATGTTAGGATAACCATCTAAAAAACGTCAAATAATGTGTAAGCTATCTAAATAGATCGAATCTTTTTAACTTAGGTAAGATAAAACAACTTTTAGTGTTCTACACACTAACCAACACTGTTTGGCGCGATATTTAAATAGGCAATTCAAAAGTGCCCGCCATTTCACTAAACCCTTAGAATTCATTAATTCAAAATTAATTCTTGAAAAATCTCATTTCGAAATGTATAATATATTCAAAGAAATTAAAAATAATAAAAGACCGAAAATTTGATTTTAAAATCGTATTGAACGCCACTCTATAGTTAGCCCCGTCTATTTGCGCATGATTCACCAATGACCCTTAGAAGGCCCCAACAGTGACTACCAAAAGTGCGCTTCTCTCCAGAAGCAGGTCATCAAAATAGCTGGCCAGACCTGCACATCTAAAGGACATTCCAAATGGGAGCGTTAGGAAGACTTGGCCACCAGTGCGCATGACTCACCAACAGCGGATGGACGGGTTACCGCTGCCGATGCCGGCAACAATAGCAACTACCACAACAAGGGCAGTGCAGGCGCAGGGATAAACATAAACAGAGCCACCAGTCTGCCAGGAGCTTCGGTCTAAATGGAATTAGAGAGGCGGCGGCGACCGAGCCCAAAGTCCTCAGTGCCGCAGTCGGTGTCCATTGCCGGACCTATCGGATTCCGAGCCGGATGCGGAAGTGTGTTGCCCAACGCAAGGCTAAAAAGATAATTAATTGATGGGACCCAGAAGCAAAGGGGAGCAACAAAAAACAATACAGTGGCAAATGTGCAGTGCTATTTCGGCTCTCGATGGCCAGGTGTAACCGAAATAATTGAACAATTCGGGAGGCAAATCGATAAATGTCCTCATAAATAAGTCGCTCCGGGCAGGTGGAGAGGCTCACGTGTGTGCGTTTGATTAATGGCATGTTGCCCGGTTGAATGTTGTCAAGGATTCCAGCCAGCTAGCTATCTAGCTCCTCCCCCAGTAGTCGTCGTCCACATCCTGTCAATCAACTGCGACCCACTGAGGACACAGCTGGTATTGTAGGTTTCCATGGATCTGCTTCTGGATCCGGACCCGGATCCATTATTGCTGTTGTTGTGTCCTGCACGTGTTTTCATGCTTAGCTTTAATTAGAGACCATAGAAATCCACATCCACTCATTGCACCTGCACTTGGCTTAAAGGTCAAGGATGTAGTAGATGTCCTGGTTGTGGCTAATGCCACTTTAATCACATGCTTTTTGCCTGATTAATCCGGGCAATGGATTGGACTCTGGCAAATATTACTATGTGGTGTTTATGTAACCAACTGAAACCCCTGCTGCAATCTACACTTTGCCTTTCCCAGCAATTAAATGCCGACCGGGTCTATAAACAGATCTCACTGTCAGTGTCTGTTGCAGCATTCTTGGGATGTTTGTTTGGGCGCACTTAATGCCAAGTGGAATGAACTTGATGAGCAGCACTAGCAGTTGCCACTTTTAGTGGCCCACAAAGGCGTCTCCATCTCCGATGGCTTGTAGTGCGGCAATTGAACCCGACGGCTGGGTTGTTGGGCCCTTTTGAGGGGGGCTTGCATCCTCATAAACATGGCTGAAACACAAAACATGCAATCTGCCGACTCAACAGCTTGAACTTGTCGCGTCCACTGCACAAAACTTTTGATGAACTTGCCGTTTTGCAATCGTAATAACAGTCTAATGCACAGCCGAACAATAGATGACATCAGTTTTAGGCTTTATTAGTTTAATTGTTTATAAACTTTATCAGTACCTGATATGTGAATTTCAAAAATACTCCCATTCACTTTTTTGACAGTATACATGATCTGGAAAACGAAGAATTTTCAATTACAGCATGAACATCTTTAGTCACATTCCATGAATTTGATTTTGATACGCTGTTAGCAGTTTTTCCTCCCAAGCGAAATGATGATATTAAAAACTCCCTTGACGAAATGATTTTCAAGTAAATAGCAAACCCCATCCATTTTCCATTACCAATCTGGCTGGCAATCAACCAACTCGATATGGCCGAGGCTATATCTCTAAAAATATCTCGCTTAAGCGAAATAGTGTGTGATAAGCAAGTGCATTTCGATTGATGAATTCCGGAAAAGCTGAGCGGATCGCCGGAGAGCGGCTCCGTGAATAGATGTATATTTTCCGCCAGAGAACGCGGAACAAACGCGCGCGGCGTGTGACCACTACCAGTGACAAAAAATAAAAAAAAACAACAACAACGGTCCAAAAGTGAAACCAACTGAAAAGCTTTCGGATCTCGAAGTCGCCGCAGGTTTAGTCGGCATTAGTCGCGCGCGGTACGGCACGGCAAACGATCCACGATCCACGATCGACGACAGATCATCGACAAAAAACCACAAAAACGACGACGCATGGACGGACCAGCGGACTCCGTGCGCGATTTTCATTCACTTTTCACCCAACACCCAACTTCTCGGTTCTCAGTTCGCGGTTGTATATATATACATATATAGATAATACCAAACCGACCAGTAGTTAACGAGGCAACCGGCCAGCGGTTCACTTGTCCAGCAGTTCATCAGTTTAACGGCGGCAGTTGGGAGGAAAACTTATCATTATCCGTAATAATCGTTAAAGTTAGAGCTTTTACCCCAACCCCCTCCATGAGCCACGAATCCAAACTTCGCGTTGTCACGTAATGCCCATACAATTTAATTTCATAATTAAATTTTTTTGGAATATATCGTACTGAGGGGTGAAAAGCAAGTGCTGTCGCCATTTCTCGTGATTTTTTGGCAAGTAAGGAATATGAAAAGTGGCCGAGTGTGTGTTAAATTAAATCACCGCATTATAAATAACTTGGGAAATTTTTAAATCTAAAATATATATTCAAGCCAAAAAGATATATATACACATATATACGCGTTTCGCTGCGGACGCGCCAAGTAATCGAAGCGACAAAAAATACGCAAAGTTCGAAAAAACGCGACAGAGTGCGGGATTTTGTGTGTGTTTGCCAAATGTCACTTGTGTGTGCGTCACTGAATAAGATAAACCACGAGCACATAAAAAACGCACACACAGCCCGATATACGGCATAAAAATATATAATATTCTATTTACGCGCGTGTCTTGTAGCCAAAAAGTAAATCTTAGCCAGCAGCCGCAGCCGCAAAAATGGAGTCGAAACGCTCGAAAAAAGGACGCAAATCTCGGCCAGCTGAGTCCGAGCTGCCATCTAACCAACAGCAGGAGCAGCAGCCACACCAGCATCATCCCTGGGACGAAGGTAGGGCCAGCCAAGAAGGTACATCTGGGGTCAACTTGCAACCCACATTCGCATCTGCCCCACAAATTAGCCGCGCATTACGCATACGCCGCGTGGGCGCTGTGTCGCATCGCCTGTAATGAGTCGTTGACGAATATAGAACAAGTTGAATGCTGTGGGGCTCCGAGAACTACATGGTACACATGTACACATGTGCTGGGTAGCAAGAACATTACTTATGATTGCCTGCCAAGTTGAACGGCGGCCAAAAACTATGACAAGTTCTCTGTTTTGGCGCCGCAGCGGAGAGGCGGTTCCACAATTATGCCCTCGTATGCACGGGCCGACTCCGAAAGTTCCCACACCCAGACCCCAGACCCATTCCAACGGAAATCGGCAATCAAATGCAATGGCCACTAATATCACACAATTGTCTGGCCATTGGGGTAGTACTAAAGCACTAGAGCTGGATCAACTTGACATGCAGAACGTTGGGTTCACCACTTAGATGGTCTATGATCTATTTTTTCTAGCAATCTAAAACACTAGACAAAAAAACAAAAAAAAACATATAAAACACAATATTTTGAAACGTTTTAATAATAATATTTTGTTGTAGCTAAGATTTATTTCCATTAACTAAAATTGGGCTTGTAAATCCTTGAAAAGAATTTTCTATTTCAATAGCCACCACATTGTTTTCATTAGTCAGAAATCTAGACCTTCGCAAGAGCATATAAAGTTCTGCATTGGAAAAATCTAGGTTTTCCCACAAGTTTGCTTATGGATTTCGGCATCTTGTGAACTGCCTGGCATTCAGTTAGCAGATAGACAGACTAGACAAACTGAAAACCGAGTTCCATCAAGTGGGTCCGTGTTAGCGGCATCTTCTGTCTGGCTGAGCACAATGGGCGTGGATCTGGCCATGTGAATGAAAAAACCGGTTTTTTACGCCACCCCAACCACCTCATCTCCGGGTTTTTTTTGTAGAATACCGCTAGCCGTTGCATCGATCATGATTGAATTTAGCCAGAGAATGAACGTGATCTATGGGCAGTTTTCCGCTATTCTGGCTGACGAAAGTGAAAAAAGGCGCAATAAATTTTAAGCTTATTGCCAAACAATAAAAGCGAACAGTACCCGTTTGACTTTCCGTTTCCAGACGGCCTAACAAAAGAGTTCTTATCTCTGGAGAATGCAGTCTGCGCTGCTCTGATTGCCACTTGACGGGCATATTTAGTTTGATGGCTATTAAAGCAACAAATAGGCCAAGTTCAAGATCCCTGCACA
Source organism: Drosophila simulans (assembly GCF_016746395.2). Classification (NCBI taxonomy): domain Eukaryota; kingdom Metazoa; phylum Arthropoda; class Insecta; order Diptera; family Drosophilidae; genus Drosophila; species Drosophila simulans. Next base: position 8,420,718 of record NC_052522.2, read on the forward strand.
CTGGGACCAGAGCACGTAGACCGTTCCCAGAGCGTCACATTGGTCATATGATGATGGGGCTCTAAACATATGGCTACGCTATCTTATCGAGGGTTTGACAAAAGAAAATAAAAACTGCTGTGCCGCCTTTATCTATTTAACAACCTTGTTGATAACTAAAGCATTTGTTACGTAAGCTGGTGTTTTATTTATGACGCCATGATCTTTGCACTTTAAGTGTCTTGGGAAACTACCCCTTATTTAGATATATTGTAATATATAGTAAATTATTGGATATTAAATTAAATTTTCTCTGAATTGAAGTACCAAGTTTTCATGTTAAGCTCCATAAGTTTTCGTGCATTAATATTTCATTATGGCTCTAGACATCAGTCAACTATGAAGTCAACTGCTATTCTTAGCAGGCAGCGTATGATTATTGTATTGAAATCATAAATCAATAAGCTCCTACCCTTCAATTTGATATTGCAGCTACTTTGGTATAATTTATTGATAAATCATGCAACAGAGAAACGAGTAGTGAAATGCTATTAAGTCAAATGTGCTAAAATGTTCAACTCAAAATGGCCGTAAAAAAATCTCATAACCATAAGCCACAGAACATTTCGCCCATTGATTAGCATGGCGAATGGAACCGATGACTCAGAATAGGTGAAAATTGCCGGTAATTGGCAGAGAAACTGATCTTTGATCGTTTGGAGGAGTTTGCGGAAAACGAAGTGGCCGCCTAATGGTGGTTTGATTGATTTCCAATTAGCAACAAGACCACATACCATCACATGACCAACGGAAGACTAATAACCAGTATTAAAACCAACTTTAACCTAATTGCAGACCCTTCGGCCAAAAGTCCCCAAGCAAATAGGGCAATTCCCAGCACGGGCACAGCACTGACCCGCTTCCTGACCTGCATGGCACCAGTGATTGGTAAAAGATTTTCCACCCTTTCCCATAAGATATATATATATGTATATATATATATCCTCGTCTTGTGCTGTCCCAACCATTTTCATTCACAAAATAAAGAGTTCAAGAGATTTTCTCTGGCAACATGTTGCCCGGATTGTGTGTACCACCATTGTTTACATTGTCTCGGGATAGTCTGCATCTCATTTTCATCGGTTGTGCGAGGCTCATCGGAATTGTACTCACTCTTTTTTGTGGCCACCACTCATTCTTGTCCGTACTTTCATTATTTATGAGTGGTGCTCGTGTTTGTGTTGTGGCATAAGTTCCTTAACTTTTGCCACTAAGTTAAGTGCTCGGTTTGTGCCGTGATTTCCTCAAACCATTCGAACTGTCTCTCTGTCTCATGTGGGCCACCTATACGTATACGTTATATTCTGTGCCTGTTTGATTTCTTGATTGGATTTCTGCTCCGTCGCTTTCGTTGACGTCGTCGTCTTCGTTTTTTGTTGTCGCTCGCCGTCGGTTTATTTTTATTTCAGTTTGGAACTAATCGACAATATGAAGGAAAGCCAAAATGTATGTACATATATACTTAATGCCAGTGTTCTCCCTGAACTATATTTATGTGTACATAAATAATTCAATATCTGACCAGTCAAGGTCAGAAGCCGAAAGCATCTGCGTGGGCCGTTGGCCCGGCCATTAAAGTGCAATGAAATTATGGAAAATGGGATTTGCTGGGGGCCAACTGGAAGTGGAAATCAATTAGTTACGTCGATTTGCGTTCGCTTGGAATAATTAGGCCGTCCAATGAACTCGCAATTTGCAATTGTGTCACCAGAATTTCTGAATTTATTTTCACAACAAGCAGAAATTGGCCGGGCAAAAACAAAAAAAAAAACCAAAAAACACAAAATATTTAGCCGGGACGGCGACCTGAATCCGCATAACGCATACGCACCGTGTGCCAGTTTCTCAACATTTTCGCTCATTCATTAGCATTCACTCAGCGCTGGCAACAAAATATTGCTTTCAACCGAACAACATGAGCGGATACATCATTTGATTGGAATTATCTAATATTTAGTAAAAATAAAATACTATCTTTTGATATTTTTAAAATTTTTAATTGTATAACAAAGAATGCACAAGAAATTAAGAGTAGGAAAACTTTTCTAAGTTTTTTAATAGAAAGATCCTAGTTATTCCTTTTCGTTTGAACGGTCCAAGCTTAGGAATTGATTGGCTAAGTGCTCTGGCTGATACCACTAAGAAACCACTCATTAATAACTTGGCTCGTTGGCCCTTGAGTGCGTTACGCTTAAATGATTCTAAATATAGTGGAGAGCGCCCGGTTGCGAAGGCGACCTTGGGCGTTTGACGTCGCCACACTCGCATGCAACCAGTGGCGAAAGTGCAACACGCTGGTGGATCCCTTCGAGGTGGAGGAGGAGTAGGAGAAGGGGGAGGACCAGTCGGCGGCAGAGGAGGCGGTGTACCCCGGCCTCTTCTCGCGCATTTCAATCAGCATTTCACGTTTTGCGATTCGAGAGCAACGTCAAAGCTTCAACGTCAGCGACAAGTTCGCTGCCGGCGGCGCTGCCACAACTTTTAGCTAGTTTTGTTGTCAGCTTCGCTTTTTTTACTTGCTAGTATTCAAAACGCGATTAGACGTCGAACATGTGAGACTCAGGCGGCGTACACGAATAATACTCATTTCTTTTCGGTTTTTTTCCAAATTATTATTTTTTGTTTCTTACTTAATTTAATACAATTTGTAATATGAGCAACCAACGTTAATAACTGAAAGTTCCTACGACTATGGTTTATGTTTTCCTCAGTGTCGCTGGCAATTATGGTGAGTGAGTCCGCCCAGCCGGCGAGCACTTAATTGATTTGCATGTTACGCAATTCGACGGTACTGAAGGTTCAGGGTTCGGCCATAAATTGACAATAGTGTAATGGTTCCTAGGTTCGACTATTTTTAGAGTTCGTGTATATTACGTATACGCCGCATAAGCACAGCGGGTTCTACTCCGACTCACACCGCTTCGAATTTCCCAGCTCTCTTTATCTGTCTGTTCACGAATTCATGTGTAAAGTTCAGCGGCGACAGTGTTCATGAACTTGTCCGTGATTCGGATTCGGATACAGATTGACTCCCCCAGTGGAATGGCAGTGGGGGAGCAGCAGAAGGCGAATGCTCCCGGAGGCAGTTGTCCATGTTCATTTGTGTATGAAAAGTTGATTTTGAGGAAAACCAACGCATCGAACTCACTCAACTGCGAACAGGGGATCTCCATGTAAAGCAAGACGAGCCAAGGCAGTTACGCTCGAATTGTTATGGTAAATCCATCCACACGTGGTTGTTTACAGAAACAGATGAACAAATATGCAATGGGCTCCAGGGTGAATGAGTACAGATGATTGAATACGTAAAGATCAAACGGAATAGTAGGGCATTGTTATTCAAGAAGTTGTTTCGGGTTGGGAAACTTCGAAGTGAGATATCACTTCTGATTTTAATAGGCAAACACTTTGGTAACAGCGAGCACAAACATCATCAATTTTATTTTATAATAAAGGTATATTTCCCTTAAAGTTAATAGTTTTCATCGTGTAATAAACATATATATATCTATTTGATCTTAAATCCTATAGCTTAGTATGCAAAGGGCATCACTTTCCTATAATTACCCACTTAAACATTTGCCAGATTGGCATTATTTTTGACATGATGTCACACACGAAAGGAAAACAACTTTGTGAGCCAAGATTCTTAGCTCACTTACCGCATATGGGAAATGATTAAAGCGATTTGTCATGATATGGCAAATTGCATTATAATGAATGAAATTTTCTTGTATAACCCCACCATATCGATAAAGTTCCCCAATCATCCAAAAGCCAAACGGAAGGCGAATTTCAGTTTTGTACAAACAATTAAGTTTCGTGGGCTTGTAATTTTTGATGTGATTACGTTAGACCCCATCGCATATTTACCAATATGAAACACATATAGATACATGTGTGTCTATATAGCAACTAAAAGCAAACAATAATTGTTGTTGAATGTAAAAACACATCGAGTATTACTGGGCGCATGAATGTAAAACGAAATTTACTTTTGGTTTTTGCGGGTCTAGTTTTTGGTTTTGGTTTCTCTAGGTGCTCTTGTTTATCCGCGGTGTGCTAAATTAACGATAATATGTGTGTAAAAACTGCAAATTGTTTACGACTGGTTGTGTGTGCGCAACTATTTTTCTCGTACCAAGCCAAACCAAACAAAAACTAAAGGAAAAGCCAGAAAAATCGCGAGAGAAGGCGAGCGAGGAATAGTGAAAAAAAAAAACAGATTTGCTAAACATAAGTATAAGTATTTTGAAAGCAAAACAATTGAGCGTAACGCCGAGGAAAATTGGACTCTCGACAATTTTCCTTGTATTTTTCTCGTTGGGCTTTGCTGTGCGAAAAATCAGTTTGCCCCGGACAATTTGAATGCACGGCTCGTGTGCCCGCGAATTGCGCTGATATCCGAGATATTTGTAAAGAAAACCCAACCATTCGATTGATTTTAATTTTCGAAAATCAAAAGGCAACCGAAAACGAATAATTCAACGAAAAACGAAAGGAAATCCGCCTGGAATCGAACTCAAATTAGTTGATCAATTGTGGTAAAGGATGCATCTATATTATATTCGTATTTCGTAATTGCAGCTTTCGAAATCGAAATAGAGCGTATTCATGAGAATGTTTATATGTCCACCACATCGCGATGTTGTGTGTTGTCTGCCACATTTCTCGATTTGCGACTTATGTAATTGTGTCTTGTCTAGTGTCCGCCGATTGCGCTTATTTTTAGCACCTGTTGCTGGCAAAGTGTAAACACCTCATATACTCACCTTTCCACCTGTTACCTCCACCCATATTTTTTATGTAGTGTCGCTACCTGGCGCTGGAACTGGCCCCACTGAGCAGCCGACCATACTACTGATCAACGGCATCGCCAGCGATTCGCAGCTAGAGGATAAGCAGTCCAAAGCAGCCGCCTTAAAGTTAGCCCTCGATAACAACAACAGCGAGGCATCAGCACCAGCACAGCCACACCAAGTGCCCACCACTCCGGGTGGCTCCCATCTCCTAGACTTCGAGTCTCATCTCATCGAGAGCATTGCCGACGAGGCCAGTGGCGTTGGGATCAGGGAACTAACTCCGATCGAGCAAGAACTGCAGCAGGGTTCATCCAAGGCGGGCACCAATGACACGGACCCAGTCATCGAGGTAGAACCAGCTGGTGTCAGGACCAAACAGCCTGTGGAAATCTCACCGCCGGCTCATCAAATCGCCGAGGTTGACGAGACGGCCACTCCGTCGGAGGAAGTACGTCGCACTGCCGAGCAGCTGGTGGATGAGATCGAAGAGGAGCTGATCCAGGCACTCAGCCGGGATGTAGACGAGGCGCAGCGCGTGCACGAGGATCAGGTCCAGCGAGATCGCGACGAGATCACCGCACTCACCCAACAGGTTGAAGTTCAGTTGAATGAGCTGACCGGCATCCTAAAGAACAAGCCCCAGGCGGAGATTGTCTTGGAACTGCCGGCGGAAGAGGAGGAGAAGAAGCCCAAGCCATTTGTCGCTGCTCCCAGTGAACTGAAGCTCGTGGAGGTACCCACTCCAAAAACTGAGGCTGAGGAGCAGGAACGTAAGGAGTTCATCGACTCATTGCCCCAGATCGAGCAGAATCGCCTGCAGGCAGGCAGTGGATCCGAGGAGACGGATGCTCAAAAACTATCGGCGGACTGCAAAAGGGAGTACTACCAATCGCTGAAGAAGTACCTCCTGCACAGCAGCCAGGAGAAGCCACCAGTGCCACTGCAAACATATCGCTGGGAGGACCTCAAAAGAGCCAAGGAACGGGTGAGTCAAATTATTGATTAATTTTTTTTTTTTTAATGAAAGAATAAGTTATCCAATGCGGTTCGTGATGCGAAAACGATCCACTTGTAAATTCAAGACCCCGAAGAACAATTTATGATTTCCTGAATACAATTTTTGTGTTCTTTTCTACGTTTCATAAAAGAGCATTACTCATGCAAAATAATTTTAGAAATATGGTACAAGTAAATTTATTTTTGAGGTTTCGAAACTTTTGGCGCTTTTCATTTTTGAACAGAAAAATCCCCTACGAAGCTATACAATATTTGAATTTATGAAAGTGGCAATAAATGATTTCGTTTAATTGAAATAGACAAATGCTAAGATTTCATGGTCCCAGTTATAACTAATTTTTGCTTCTCCACAGGGCGGCTATCCCTGGACACATTTGTACAAACGCCCACTGGGACCCGACGAGCAGCCGGAAATTGTGCTGCTCCTGCGAAAGTCCCAGGAACTGCGCTTCAAGTCCGAGTCTCCCAAATCCCTGAAAAAGGTACGCTACGACGAGCAGGTGTTGGTGAAGGAGACCGAACGCTACATTCAGGACCTTTCCGAGGACGAGGCGGTAGCCACCACCACCGACGACAGCAGCGAAGAATCATCCGATTCAGAGACCGAGTCGGAACGTGATCAGCACAACGAAGACGCTCTGAGTGAGTGCATCTCCTGCGTTTCCGACTCCGTGCTAGCGGTTGGAGGTCACGCCCGACCACGTAAGACGAATCGCCTGGCCCACATTCGTGACCTTATCCGGCACAGGCGCAGCGGACGCACTCACGAGGACGCCCAGTCACTGCCCGGTAACTCCGCTAATCCCAGTCGACAGAGCAGCGTTCACGAACTAGCCCCGCCGCCGGGATCCCTGATTCCCAACGCCGATAAGCCTCCGAAGTCCAGCAAACCCAAGCAGGGATTCGACATCATGAAGAAACTGAAGAGCCTGGCCGAACGCCAGAAAAAGCGGCTGAACATCAAGAGGATCACTTTGAAGAAGGACGACAAAATCGTTCTCGGCGAGCAGCAGAAGATCATGAAGCTAAAAGCCTCACCGAAGTCGGATCGCGGTGAGATCCCTCATTTCATCGAGAAGCAGGACTCCGACGAAATCCTGGAACTGGTGGAGTACGATGAATCGCCATGCCGCAAGCGGACCAAAGAGGAGCTACTGGAAGATCAGCCCAGTGGCAGTGGAAGAGTGCCTGAACCCGATGAGATCATCGAGCTGCCTGTGGTCAAGACTGAGATAGAGGCTCCCACAGTGGAAGTAACCGAGCCTGCAGAGGAAAAGCTGGATAATAAGGACGAAAAGGAATCGGAAGCAGAGGAGGACCCGCCCAAGAAAACACCTCGCATTCGGCGAGAACATGTATACGAAGAGATTGGCCAGGCTGGATCACAAGAGCTTGTAAATCAGCCAATCCTGGAGCTAGAATCTCTTAAGAAATCTCTGACGCGTCAGGACAATCTCGCCATCGATGAGATCGAGGCGGCCAAGGCTGTGCCTCTGGATCGCATGGGCAGCAGCGAGGAGGAGCAGGTGACCGCCGGCAAGCCCGGTGCGCTATTTGCCCCCATCTCGTCCATAGACTCTACCTCCTCGGATGAGGATCGCGCCCGCCTGGCGCAACTTTCGCCCGTTACCGAGGAGAGTGATGAACCCATGGACATCAGTCCAGATCTGCGTCCATCCCTCAAGAAGGAAGCCTCCCCAGCGCCCTCGGACAAGAAGGTGACCTTTTCTCACGTCGAAGACGAAGCGGAACCGCATCGTGAGGATGTCGAGCTGCCTGAGGATGTCCTGGAGGCGGCCACAAATGCCGCCAAATGGAAAAACGAGAGGTAAGTGTGAGGAGGACTCCAATAAAGTACCACCCAAAGAAAAAACACCACTTCCCGGCTTGACACTAACACTCAGCACAAACCCAAACCGGCTGCTGTTGCTCTAACAATCTTGCAGAGGCTCTAACCTATTTGACTTGCTCATGAAATTGTTACTAACCCTGTTGCCGGGAGCTGGAGGTGGAGCGGCGGGCGGAGGCAGAAGGCGCCGCCGGCTCACCAAGCACCACCGTGCCCGTGCACCGCGATACCAAGACTACCACTACACTACCGACACAGACACCCCCGGTGCACCCACCAACACCATCCAACACAATCCCAGCACGTGGCGCATCCGGGTGAAGCGATCCGCATCCTGGACGCTCTGCTGCTGCTGCAGCGCCGGCGCCACCAATAAGTTTTGGTAGCGGGCTCAAGCCAAAGGTGGCCTGAAATGATTTAGACCTAAGGTAAGACTTGGGCAGGGTGTTACAGTGACTATCGGTTAAGAAGGCAGTTGGGAAAGGATTTCTTTTAAATATAGTATCTCTAGTGCACTTTGACATGGTCAAAGCACTCACACTAGAAAATATTTACGAAGCATACTTAATTTGCCTTCTTCAGCTTAAAAGAAGAAGGTTTAAATAATCTTTTGAACATACCAGAATAACTGAGTAGGAAATTTAGAGGAAATAGCTTTCAAATAGCTTTCCTATCTTTCCTTATCTTTTGATTTCCTTATAATCGGTAATTACTGTACTTACCCTACTGCACTTTCCTTACTACAATGTGTGCGTCCCTTTCACGTTTCCATCGGTGTTGGTTAAATAAATGTGAAAAACATGCATATACATACATACGTATTAATAATACTGAAGTGTTTGGATGGACTCAAGCGGATTTGAGGTGGTAAAGGAACAGGGTGGATTCATTCATTGACTCCTTGATCATTAAAAAATTACTCCCAAAAATCTCGTCACGTCCGCTCCTCGAGGTCGAAATTCAACATATAATTACATGGATAGGCCAGGAACTAACGACGCGTGACTGGCGAAGATTAAACGGCAAATTGTAGACTATATATTTAGCGCGCTAAAGGTCGACGAATGACAAGAAGATTTCCGGCAGGCAGACCAAAAGGCCCCCAAAAATAGAACGATAAAGTGCAGGCCGAGCGACTAATTGTTACTTCTCCTTATTTATCTTCCGATTATCCTCTGCCCCACCACGTCCCAACCCACCACACTCTGTGCAAAGCTCACCACGATCGCAATTATGATCAGTCAAGTTGCTTTGTGACCACACTCACACAATGACGCGCCTAATCCGTGTCGCGACTATGTGTGTTTTTGCTAATTTTAAAGAACAACATTTTCATCTTTCGAACAAGAAATTCGGTTGAAAAATTTGTGTCGCGCAAATGGCGAAAAGCTCTCCCATTCCTCAGTCCTGGCCGAAAATCGCAACGATGTAGACGCGCTCGCGCACGCATAAACAATCACGCATACATAACGGGACCCAAACCAACATCTTAAATGCGAGCGACAGGGACAGCAATTGAGTGATTCCAAAGCCCGGTATCGATAAACGATTATTAACCCCTTGTAGTTGAATAACTAATTCAAACGATTGCAATTTGCAACACCACAGAGCAAAAATTCTTGAGACCCCGCAAGAATTTCGAATTCGGGGCAGAAAATAAATTCAATGTCTGCTCTGGTGGTGCTTAAAAATAGCCACCGACTACGACGACCACACAACGAAAACGAACAAAAGCACTGAAATTGGCAAAGAAACGAAGGAGGTGGAGGCGAAGCAGTGGAGGAATTACGTCCGGGGACAGTGAGCAAGTAATAGTTGGTGACCATGTTGAACTCCCGACGATCCGCCTCCGTGGGCGCCCTGCCCGCCGAGAAGCGTCACTTTGTGTCGCGCCAGGAGAGCGCCAGTGGTGCCTCCTTGGACGTCCGCTGCGCCTGCCAGTACTTCATGTGCGATTCACTGCTACCAGAGCGTGTAAATCCAGTTGATTCGCGTCCTGGCTCCCGTCTAAGTGGACATGCCGAGGAGCAGTTCCCACCGGGCCACCTCAATATAATGCGCGATGATCTGTCCACTCACAGTTTCGAAGTGGTGAGTCATGCGGATGTGGCACCCTCGGTGGACCTTAGCTTCATGGAACGCTATCCGGAGCTGGAGCAGACTGCGCGCTCGCGAGGTTTGGTAGTGCGCAGCATCTCGGATGCCACGGAACCGGATCAGTTTTCTGCTCCCCATCAGGGAGTAGGTGGAGCCTTTGTGGCTGGAAGAAGGCGACAACTGTCCATGGGTGGCTTGTCCTCGGGCAGCGTAGGCCGATTTCCCGATACCCTCTCTATGCGGAGTGGTCCATCTCTACGCCGCATTTCAGCCGGGAACTCAAAGACGGATCTTTACTGTGCGGACATAAACATACCCAGTAGTCAACCTCTTGGAGGTCGTCGCTCGGCCAGCACTAGTCGTCGAGCATCCAATGCCGACCTCTTCCAGGCGAGCATAGTACCGGGATCACTGCACCCACCGCAGCTAAATCTTATACCAGCCACAGCTACTCCTGGGTTGATGGACCAACCACCACTATTCCCATCACACCAAGCTTCGCCAGCTCCGTCGCAGCAGGATTTCCGGATTGCCAAGCCGCCACTTTCAACGGATTATATGCGTCCAAGTGAGGTGAACAAGGAGAACCAGTTACCTGGCAATACGCTTCCCCAGAATCGACCCATCGATGTTTCCCGCTTTGGTGGCGATGCTGTGCGTCCTTCTTTCCTTGTGGAATCCGATTTCCAGCAGTTGCAATCTCCCTATCAGCCCACAGTCACTCCCATTGATCCTTTGGCCAAAACAGTGGCGGAGCTGGAACAAGTTGCCCAGGAGCACAGTATTGTGCAAATCAGAGACAACATCCAAGCAGAGACCAGACGACCACCATCCATTGGTGGAGACTTAAGCGCTACCCCCCTAAAAGTGGGGGAGCAGACGAAAATCGAGATAATCCACGACATACCAGTGGTGGATATTGATCAGCTGGTACGGGATGAGGAGGAGAAGGCAGCGGAGCACCGCAGCCGAAGTCCCCGACCTTCGCCAAGGAGGCCAAAGTCACCGCCCGTAATGGCCACTCTTCAGTTGCCCTCCAGTCGGACAACCAGTCCCACTCCAGCGGAACCACCGGTGGCATCAGCTGGCCTCCAAAATCTGAAGCGTCAGCATACGCCGGAGAGGCAACTCTCGCCGGAAAGGCCAACCCAATGGCTGCCCCAACAAGAAAGGGCAGTGAGCCCCACTCCAGCTCCCACTGCCATCAATCTACAGGATGCCTCATCAGAAGTTAAGAGTTCCTATACCTCGCGTTTTAAATCGATGTTTGGCGCCAAGGAGCCGCGCCAGAAGTCACCATCTCCGGCTCCACAGCGTTCCCGGACGCCTAGTCCCAGCATGCAGAGGCACGAGAAGTCGCCATCACCCGTTAAACTGCTATCCGTGTTTTCACGCAGTAAGCCACAGGCCATGTCCGTGGTGACCACTTCCTCGGCGGCAGTAAAGGGAAAAGAAGCAGAACCACTGGCAGTGCGAGTCACTGAGACGTTTTCCCTCAAAGTGGACGACATGGATCAGTACTGTGCCCGGCCAACAAAACCACTGGCTCCTCCACCGAGTGCTCAAACCATGTACAGCAGTCGCGAAGATTTCGCCGCTTCGGAAAGGGCATCGGTGGACATTAGTGAGGCCTTTGCACCGGTGGTGGTGTCTGCTGTGCCGCGAGGTGGAAGTGTCAGTGCGAGCATGAGCATAAGCGGTGAAAGCTTTATGGCTGGAAACAGGAACCTCTACTCCAGCGAGATCGAGATGCCGGATCCGGGCTACGGACACAGGGACTCGGCCAGCAGGGAGATTTCGTTGGGAGGCAGTCGGCCACTCATCTCGGTGCCCATTCAGATATCCGGAAGTGGCAGTCACGTCTACCGACCCCTCCAACATCGTGCTCCCTCCGAGCAGCGCGGCTTTGGGGTTCAGAGGAAGACGTCGTTCCGGGAACCGCGCACCCAGTCGCACGACCGCAACTCCCATTTGGGCCGATCCCAGGAGCAGCTCTATGGGGTGGGCCGCATGACAAAGACGGTTAGTTTCCATTTTGACGAACGCAAATCGCGCCTCGCGGAATTCGAGTCCAACTCGCCCCTGAACCAAAAGCAATTAGAACACAGAGACTTTCTCGAACGGACCTATTTCACTCGGTAAGCCATCGACACCTATTCGGACCCCAATCCTGAGCCACCGACCACGACACTCAAGCAGCAGGCCTTCTCTAACCAACCAACCTACCAACCGCTTTTACACCACACGTTCAATGTGCAAAATATCACTTCCCCTTTTAGAAACGCAAAACAAAGCAATTAGGATTTTCGAAATTGACTAAATTAAAATCGTATATACTAAGTCAGAGGTAATAGAATTATGATCCTGGTTAACAAATTTGAAAACTATATTTTTGGAATGGGGAACGAAAAGGGTTGAAAATAATGAAGATAAGTTATTAAAGAGGTAAATATTGTAAATAATATTGTCAAATTCGATCCCACAGAGCTACGCATTCCTCACACACGAAAGTAATCCACTTGTAAATCCCATGAACTTATCTTAAATTCCGCTTCTATTTTCCAGTGATCATGAATACGAGCCCGTGGGCGTGACGCCGGCGCACGAATCCTCGCCAGCACCTAGCCCCCAAAGCGAACTGCAGCTGCCCATGGACATCGACTTACCGCTCAGTTCCGCCGGCACCACGCCACGCACTGAATCCCGGACTGACTACGAAATCCACACCAGCCAAGTGGACTCGAGCGCCTTGGAGGAGTTGCCGTTGCAGCCGGAGAATCGTCGCAAGGGTTTCATGGCTTCGGCCCAAGATCGCACCAAGAAGATGCAGGATGGCATACGTCTGCAAGCTGGAAAATTACGCACACGACTCCAAACCAAGCCGAAACCAAAACCCGTTTCGGGAAGTCCCAAAGGTAAGGCCAAGGATCGACGACGCTTCAAGGCTCCCGAGTTCTCGAAGATCAAGATGCCTGAGATTAGGCGACCGGATATGTCCAAACTTAAAGAGCTAAAGCGGCCCGAGTTCACCAAGTTTAACAAGCCGGACATGTCCAAGTTCAAGTTGCCAGAGAAGTTCTCCACTCTGAAGCTGCGTCGTAGCAAGAGTTTCAAGGAAAACGAGGGTGAGGTGGTTTCGGATGAGACCCCGGAAGGCACTGGAGGCACAGCATCCCCCACGCAGCCGGCGCCCAAGAAGAAGTTCGAGTTCAACTTTGGCACCTATCCACGTGCTTTCCGTAAGAAGAAGCCGGCAGAGGAACCAGTCGCGGTGGCCACTGAGTCATCATTGGGAACAGAAGGCCTTAGTGTGATTCCCAGCACGGAGACGCAACCGTCGCAGACCTCTACCAGCTCTCCGCAAGGTGATCGTGGACCCGGACCCGTTCGTTCCCGCTGGGCGGATAAGTTCTCCGATGTGAGCTACAACGATAGCGAAGGATCACGTTACCGGCGCTATGGCAGCGAACTGGAGAGCTTCGACAGGGAATCCTCACTGGAGCGACGCATGAAGGAGGATCTGGAAGGCACCGAAGATACGGCCAGTGAGGCACAACCCCAACAGGAGATGGGCATCTTGGGCGTGGTGGCCGATAGCAAACAGTTTGCCGAATTCGACGAGGAAAACCGAGCCATTCACGAGATATCAAGTAAGAGATCCCGTGAGTTCAAGCGCCGCCCTATGGTTCATCAAGATTCGGATCTGCGCTCGGAGGATAGCAGAGACGCCGAAGGCTGGACGGAGAAGGATATACAGAAGAACAAGCTACTGAGAAAGGCGGAATTGGAGGCGGAGGCTGGCTTTTACAAGTTCCACGACCTACAGGATGCCCAATCCACAGCCAGTTCTGGCAAGAAAGTGGTCATGGAGACAATCGATGATGATGAGTTCTTCCTTCGCAAGCGCGGTATTTCCGAGGATAACATACAGTTGCGACAGTACATCAGTGAAGCTATTCGCGAGGGTTACGACATGCCCAATGCCCTAAAGCATGTGGGTTACTCAGCCGAGCAGGTTCCGGCGGAATATGGTGACTACGATGTGCCTCCGGCCAAGCCACGTCGCCTGCATCGAAACTACCAGCCCGATTTCGACTCCCAGGAGTTCCAGCGCAGTGATTATGGCGACGATCTATCCATGTCACAAAATGGCAGTGAGTTCACTCCAAAACGACCACTTCGCAAGGCTCGCAGTCGCAGCAAATACTCGATTGAGGGTAGCCAGGACATCCCCCAGGATGGTGGTAGCAGTATCCAGTACTTCGAAGACGACGAGGAGTACCTACGGCCGCCGGCCAGGGATCAACCGATTACGGATTCCGAGCAGGCACTCAATAACCTCGATCTTGGCGGCAAGGCAGCGGCGATGATTCAGGAGGAGATGGAGCAGGAGCTACATAATAAGCCCCGTCCGCAGGCACCGAGGCGCCAGAAGAAACGCACAAGGGACGACGCATCCGTGGACAAGGATGCGGACTCCTTCATTAACGGCTTTGGTGGTAGATCAGTATCGAACACCTTTTTGCAGCCACACGAAGATGTGAGTAGAATTTGAATTCAGGGAGTCATTTTCCAGTGCATAATCAATATATGAAACTATTCAAAACTAATGACTGGATCTAATTAATAAGCCACAATATTTTCCGTTTAGGTAATTGTTTATCGCACTGAACACGAATATCGTCACATACCGCTAGCCACGCCGGACAGATTTACGGATGCCACCTCTGCGCGCACACAGCGTTCCGAGGACGACCGCACTTCCCGTGGTGCCGACTCCCTGATTCTGGACGGGCACATAAAGTCCCGCGCCGAGCTGGAGGACAACGAGGATGTGGGACCACGGACAAGGAGCGATGAGAAGTTCGTCATCGATATGCTGGAGAGTGATGGGTAAGTACAAGCCCCCTTATACGCCAAGAAAAGAATGCCAGGAGTTGCTTTCTTGCCCGCTTTCAGCTATGCGGTGGTCCGCAAGGAGCCGCTTCCGAAGCCCACGCCACCTGCCCGCCGAAAGAAGTTTACGCGATCGCCGGGTGAGCGGTTCGCCACGTTGCCCAGCATCCGAGGCTCTCGGGGATCACCGCCACCCGCACGACCACCGCCACCACAGCAGTATGTGCCCACTGAGGACTCTCCGGTGGTGCCACGCCGCAGATCCGCGGCCAGCCTGGATGAGATTCCGCTGATGATCAAGTCGAAGTAAGAGTATAGCCTCTTGAGCTTTGACCAATTGAGTTGTTACATTTTTTTTGGTTGCCGTTAACTTGTTTCGAATGCATTTTTGTTAAGTTTCTATTTAATATTCCTTTGTTGTTAAGTTTTAGACTAGGCTAGGCTATAAGCAACTAATCCGATCCTCCCGAGACACGCACTCCACACACACAATAAAGCCGATCACCACACAACAGACACAGCTCTTTTTGCCTTTTGCCTTTGGCTTTTGCTCAGTTGCGAACCCCAACCCTAACCCAAGATTCTGTCTAATGATCCTCAAACCCTTTTCCCTAGCTACGAGTCACAGAAGGAGAAGCCGAAGCAGCCGGAAGAGGAGGATGACTACGAGGAGCCGGGTGCTTTGGATCGCTCCAATTTGCAGTCGGGCGCAGTCATCAACAAGATGAAGTTCCGACCACTGCCGCCGCCACCGCGTCCTCCGCGCGAGAAGCGATCCACGAGAGCCGGAAGCCAGACTCACGAGAGTTACGAGGACAGTGAACAGGTGGCCAGTTCCAGCCAGGCGGATAGCTATGATCAGGGTGAGTTCGAGGTGGAGGTTTCCACCCAGACGGATCCTCTGCCCGATGATTTTGTGTGCGAAGAGTTCGAGATCACTGAGGACATGAAGATCATCGAACCACGACGCTCCAATGGATCGGGCAACAAAACCCTAGAGGATCTGTTGCGCAGCGTAGAGGCAGCTCAGGAGCAGGATGAGGTAGACGGAGCTCGTGTTCTTTCCGAGGACGAGCAGTTGGCTAAAGGTCTGCAGAGATTCCGGGACGCCAATCAGCGCAGCATGTCGGAGCGATCACGGGCTTCATCACAAGCAGATCGTTCCAAGTCGCTGAGCCGGCCGCAGACGCCTTCATCGGCGGTGATCATCGAACGCCGTGTGCCCACTCCCAGCCTAACTGCTGGTGAGGATGATGCCACGGTGCAGGCCTCACTAATCGTTAGACCCATTAGTGCTGCCGATTTGATTGACGATGATCTGCGACGTGAGGAGGAGGAACTGCGTCGTGAGGGCTTGCTCTCTGACAGCTCGGTGCAAAGTAAATCCGACGTGGAGGATGAGCACGGTGAGGTGGCATTGAGTGACTACGCCGCCAGCACGGCCGACTTGGACGCAGCGGTAGAGCAACTGCAGCAGGCTCAGCTGGAGAGCGACTACGAAAGTAGACTGGAGGATGATGAAGTTGAACGAACTCTCAGGGACAGCGAGTATGAGGAGGAAAAGTTTTCCGAACAGGAGGAAGAGCAGGAAAAAACAAAACTGGAAAAGGAACTAACTGAGCAGGAACTGGAGGAGGCTCTGGAGAAGGAGCTACAGGAAGCAATGGAGAAGGAGCTATCTGACTACCGCCAAAAGGAGAAGGAGCAAGAATCAGAGCAAGAGCAGACCTTCTCCGAGGAGGAATTGGCCGCTTCCGAGATCGATTACCACCAATCTGAAGAGGAGCAAGCCACCTCCGAGGTCGATTATCACCCATCTGAGGATGAGCATCCCTTGTCCGATGGTGAACAGCCTCTCTCCGAGGAGGAGCACACTTTATCTGACACGGAACACATCCCGACTGAGCCCGAAACACAGAAAGTTGAGGAAACCATTCACAAATCTACAGCTAGCGAACCCACCGAGGCCGAAGTTGAGCTAAAATTCGTTGCCACTTTGCCCACCGAACCCGCTTTTGGAGACAAAGAGGAGGAACCAGAGGAGCCGCCTCTTCCACCACCACGTCGCAAGTCCACCACCGCCCTGGAGCCTATTGCCACCACAGCCCTGACCATCGCCGAACAGTCCAGCCGCGAACTAACGCCCATCCAGACGGTGCAATCTGCGCCAGAACCGCAATTCCCCAGTCACCTGGCTGAATTGGAGGTGGAACGTCTGCGCGTCCATGCCCTGCAGGCTGGTCAGATTCAAGTATCGCAACTGCATGGCAATCAAGTCAAAGCAGACGATCTGCAGTGCAAGTCCGGACAACTGGTGGTGCAGAATATCGAACTCCCGCCTGGTTTTATCGACGACATTGTGGAGCGGGTGCAGCGAGAGCAGCGTCCTTCTTTGCTTACCACTGAAACCCAGACTAGTCGGCAGGCAAGCAGCGAACCCGCCACCTCCGAGAAGGAGCTGCCCGTTAAGCCACCTCGTCACAGCAAGACCACCGAGCAAGTGCCACCCGCATCCAATCTGGACGAGCAGACCCAGACGGATGCCGGCTTGTTGCCACTACCTCCACCGCCGGCAGCCTATCCCAGTGTTGAGTACCTCCAGTCCTTGGCCCCACTAGCGTTCTTCAATCTGCAGCGAAGCGCAGAGGCGGAGCAAGCGGAGGGCTTGAAATCAATCGAGCGAAAGGCACCGCACAAATGTCGCCGTCGTCATGTTCAGGAGCCCATCGAATCGGAAACAGGCTCCGAACCAGAGGAACAGCTGGTGGAGCGACCACGCTCGCGATCTCGTCGCTCTCGCACCCGCAGTGCTACCCAGCCATTGGATGAAGACTACGACGAGGATCAGCCCAAGACGGTTGCTCAGGCAGGACGAAATTTTGCCTCCGCCTGCAGTCTGGAACTGGTTAACATTATCAACCAGCTGACGCACTATGTTCGAGGTGACGCAATGGAGCCTCAACAGGCGACCCGTAATATGTCCGCTCTGGTGATCTTCTTCATCGTGATGACGCTCGCAGTTTTGGTATTCCTGTTAACGGGGCGGCAGGTACACACCCATCATTGGGACTACTTTAATCCGCCCGGGAACGATCATGGAAGGCAGACGTGAGGGACTGTGGGCAGTCTCATCCTGGTTTTGCTATCCTTTGGAGCGGTATTGCATTTTGGAGCATCGAATCTGGCCAAGAATCTTGGCGGGATGAAGAAACGAATTTAAACGCGGCCAGGTGTCCACTCGAAACTTGAAGGCCTTAATGATACTAACAAGAAATTACTTTAGGAAAGAGGTGCGCCAATGGGGGCGGCGTTGGGCGGGGGCGTGCCCGTTCTACTAGTCACACAAAACAATCGAAACCAGAATCCCAGTTCAATGACCCATCATCACACACATACCGACATCTAACTTGTACTAACCAGAAATATAGAGGGAACATTTTTCAACATTGTCTACCAACGATATAGAAATCTATATGGCAGAGCATAGCAACAGAAGCAACGACCATGTATTAACTATTTACTTAACTCATGCTATGTACATACATATGTAGGCGTTCTCTGTTTCTTGCGAGGAGGGGGCGAGACCACTAATTTTGTTTGCTCATCTTTTTTACCAAGTAAGGCAAAGCGAGAGATTCAATTGTTGAACAAATTGTTGTTTAATTTAGATCAAAAAGTAGGAATTAATATACAAAACATACACTCTTTTTCATTGAATTCATTTGAACGTTATAACTTGAAATGCGAGTACTTAGCCAGAAAGTGAACATATATACATAAATATATAGAAGCGTATTTTCAATAAAGCAAAATGATTTAAAATAAACTAAAATGTGTTCTGTTACTAAGTGATAAAGGAAGTAAGTAGAAAGCTAAACGTAGAAACTAAGTATTGGCGCTCTAGAGCAAGAAGTCTTCATCGTATTGAACCATCTCGCGGTGGTCCTTGTGGCTACCCTTTTGTGATTTGCTGGCGGCTATTTGGAGAGTACATAAGGTTTGATTTCGTTTTTAAGTTATAGAGAAACCCAGAGCACTTACCAATAGATGACCAAACTGCCGACGAGGAGGCATCGTTAATGGGCTCAATCTGGGGCTGGCGTCTAGCCAGCTGCACCTGCAAGTTGATGCCATTCACATTCTTGCCATGGATCTCCGCAATGGCGCGATCTGCCGACTCGGGTTTGGCGAAGGACACAAAGCCGCGACTGCAAGGCAATATAAGATAAATGTCAAATATTACATATGTAAGCTACAACATGGGCTCTCCATGCTCACATACCTCTTTTCGATCTCCATGGAGACATTGACAATGGTGCCGTAGTCGTTGAATGTCTTCTTCAAGAAATCCTCGGTGACCTTGTTGCCGGACACGAAGATGGTATTGCCGGCACGTGGCTTCTCTGGCTGCGCTGTGTCCATGGGCACCTTCTCGGGCATGCCGCGCTCCTCACGATCCCGCTCGGTGGCAAAGTGTTGGTATAGATTCTGACGGCGCGGTTCCTCCTTAATGATCTCGCTAATGATAGTCTCCTGGGCCACATCGTTCTGCGTGGACGAAAAGGGCTGGTAGGAGGCGACACTGGTCTCCGAGGTGGAGCGCTTGGCTCTTTCCTGCCCCTTGGGTCGCTTGAAGGAGGTCTGATCTTGCTTGGTCTGCTTCTGGATGGCGGGAATGGCGCCGCTTTTGATCAGTTTTCTGGCCACTTCGCGGGCATCTCGGGCATCCGTGGGTCGCTTCAAGGTCAAGGAGCTCTCCGGCTCCGGCTTAGGCGCCTTGTGCGCCTGCAGTGCCTTTTTCTGCGGGTTAAAAACTTTTTAATATGATTATCACATTTGTGGTATGAGTTTTCAAACCTTTTTCTTGAGTTTCTGATACTTGGCCTGCAGCATCTGCTCCTCTTCGGTTAAATTATTGGGGAAGTGTATGTAAACCATGTTGGGGAAATGTAACTTTCTGCTTGAAATTAACCCCGTAAAAAGTAATTTTTACGAAAGTAATTATGTTATTCCAAAATGTTTATTTTTACTATCGAAATCTATCGAATTGGCTTAGTGTGACTGTAACAGTTGATAGCGAGAAATACCACAAAAGATGTGTTGCTGAACAACACTAGCCCACATGCAACTCTGCGTTTAGCAGCACTAACGCCATGCTACCACCGAGCTGTCAAAAAAGTTCTTTCCTTCTCTTTCTTTCCGGTTAGCGTCATGGTAAGAATCGACGAACGTTTCTGCGGATCGGTTGAAAAATGTGAAAATTCAGCGGTCTAAATGGCCCGAGATGAATTAAATTTGGTGGCCAAGCAAACGGGTCAGTGCGTTGAACGTGTGAAAAGCGAAAGTAGCGTAAAAACGTTGGAAAACCATGGAATATCCAACTTTCAAATATTTCACGTGGTGGACACCAACACAAGCAACGCGCTGGCCATGCAACAACCGAAATCCAACATTTTCAGCCATTTATAATGGACTTCTCTCTGCTTGCAGCCTTTCGAGAGATTCGTACAAACTGGTCGCATTGCCAAGGCCTCCGCCGGTCCCCTGAAGGGGCGCCTGGTGGCCATTGTCGACGTGATTGACCAAAACAGAGTAAGTGCATCATTCCATCGTGGAGTAGCAGCAACAAATTGCCAAGTGACGCGCTCTTGCACATGATGATAATTTGTCTTCTTGATAGGAAGTGCCAACTGACACATAAATGAAGCTAGTTTAACCCTCTGAAAGCAAGCAAGCAAAAACCGCATTTGTTGCTGTACAGCTCCCTTAATGGCCATAAATGTGTATAGAGACCCAAACTAATTAATGGCTTTTCACTCTTCAGGTTCTGGTAGATGGTCCTCTGACTGGCGTGCCCCGTCAGGAATACAGATTGAACAATCTGCATCTGACCAAGTACCGCATCAAGTTCCCCTACACCGCGCCCACGCGCATCGTGCGCAAGGCCTGGACGGAGAGCGACCTGAAGGCCCAGTGGAAGGTCAGCCCCTGGTCCGTCAAGGCACAGAACATCTGCAAGGTATGTACACTTAGCACGAGGAGGATTCATAGCTATAGGAAGGGTTACATAGGTAGAAAAGAAAATACTCAACGAAATGTTGTACCTCTTCTCTGCCTTGTTGTTTACCTCCTTGAACTGCACATGATGATAATTGAAAGTTCTTGATAGGAATTGCCGGCTGACACATATATGAAGCTAATTCTAGTTTATCTGATAACAATCCTAGCTAGGCGTCTTCATAAACATTCAGAATAAATCAAGTACTAATTGACAATTTGTCTACTTTGCAGCGCTCCTCGTTGAACGACTTTGACCGCTTCAAGCTGCGTTATGCCAAGCGCCAGCGCAACAAGCTGCTGACCATCGCCTTCAACACACTGAAGAAGCGCACCAAGGCTGACGGCACTCCCCGCGTCCTGAAGAAGGATCGTCGCGAGCGTCTGCGTGCCGAGAAGGCCAAGGGTGGCAAGAAGGCCGCGGCCAAGAAGTAAAAAATACTACCTTTAACGAAAGTAACTGCTTGATGAACATCCACCACCATGGAGAAAATAAAAGAAAGTGTTATTTTTAGGAAAAACACAAGCACACTGCCAGCTTTCTTTTGGTTTAACGGTTTTATTTGCTCTCAAGAAACAAAATGATCTTAACAGTCCAATCTTTAAAGCACAGTCTACCAAATAGCTAACGACCAGGACCCCGCTCAAGTGGGGCACTTGCCGTAGATGGTCTTCCAGTTGTTGGGATGGTTGTAGCCCAGCAGGATGGGCAGGTGCAGGAACAGCGTGATATGTTCGCCTTGTATCGACGTGGACACCTTGACCCACTTTCGCAGCCACTCGATCATGGCCTCGCTGCTCAGGCTGTCGGGATTCAATCCGCGCAGATAGCAGGAGTAGCGCAAAGCATCCGGTGTCAAGTTGTGCACGCCACCCTCGCGGGTTATGGCCTGGTCCATGTAGTGCACCAGGAAGGCGTGCTCGTGGAGGCGATGTCGCTTGAAGATGCTGCTGGGCAGTCCATGAAGATTGACTAGGTTTCTCTGGAATGAATGAATTAGTGATATGCTTTAGGCTGCATAAAATATGTCTGATTAAACGTACAACGTGCTTCCGCGACATTCCCAGCAGGGAGTAGGGTCCATCGGCGAATATGTCCTTGACATCGATAAGCATCTCAGGCGTGGGGTGTGTGCCGCTGCCCAGCTGGCCCAGGATCTCAGCAAAAGCCGAGTGCTTGGGATGAGATGCCGTCGCTTTGAGTTTGGCCTGCAGGCAGCGAAAGACATCCTTGTTATTGCATAATCGCCGCTTCATGTAGTAACTCTGGAACTCGGAGCGCTGCTGCGGAGTCCAGAAATGGGCAGTGAGAAAGGAGCGGGGGTAATAAAAGCTACGAATGAACAATTCAATGTATCAAACTTTGCAAGAGTTTTTAGTAAGGCAAATCTTACACGAGGGGAAAGAACGCATAGCCCACCATGGGAAGGGAGCAGCCGATTAGAGCCGGTGCCACCTTCATCATGTCCCTTGGCATCTGCATGTACAGCTCCAGCTCCTGGCGATTCAGGGCTCTAATGCCTTGAGGCGAATCATTGGCAATGCGGGCAATCTTGAGGAAGCGTTTCATGTCGCCAAAGAAGTCCTTGACGCCATCAAAGAACACCCTGTACAGCTGCATGGCCTTGGGAAAGTTCTTTTCGAGCACTTTGTCGTAGTTCTTCACATAGTTGAAGTACCGGGTGAATATGTAGTCCTGCATATTGTCTCGCATCTGATCCCGTTTCGATTTCAGAGTGTCCAGCTCCTTGCGCTTCTCGTCTTCGGGTTTCTTAGACGGCGCCGGCTGTGGGGACGACGAGCTGCTGGTCCGGACCTTTGGCTTTTCAATGGGCTTGTTGGCATCCCAGCCCGTTTCGTAGATGACCTTACCCACGCTGGTTATCTCGGCGGCCACATTTCGCTTGATTTGCGGTGGAGCCGCTGCCTCGGGCTTCGTTGCGTAGTTCCTGCTGCAGAAAGCTGTTGGCCTCTTATCGCTGGCGCTGGGTAATTGAATTTTAATGCTGATTGATAATTGGGGTCAACTACTCACCTGCTGCACAGGTGTAACAGTCGCCGGCGATCGCGGGGCCAACAGTTGGCCGGAATCGCGGCGCATCGGGCCACGCGCAGCGCCAACGCCATGGTGGAACTCCAAGTGGCAGCCAGAAACCAGGAAGAGGCGAGTTATTACGCAACCGCCGACTCCAATGCAGGAGTTGCCCACAAAAATAAAAAAATTCAAGGAGCAATTACGATTTACTCGATTTGAACAGCTGTTGAACTAGAGATGGAACATAAACAGAGCTGCTCACACGTTTAGCGAATGTTCGTACCACCGCTGAGCGAATGCACGAACCTATCAGTTTTAACGAAAGTTCCAGCCAAGCAAATAATTATATTTATATTTAAAGTGTGTTAAGTGTCTTTTTTTTGGAAATTGTTAGCTTTCTTATTTATTTAATAAAACTGTTATAGTTTAGAATAAATCCATTGAACTAGAACTCTTTTATTATAAAATTCAATAATAGCATGGTAAGTTTCCAAGGCCAAAAATTAAGGCTAAAAAATAGATTGTTTAAAAATAAAGTTAGAATACATTATTTATTATGTCAGTTTGAAACTAATTTCAATAATTGCTTCGTGTACTAAATCTGGAAACATAACCAGAAAAGAATTTCGAAACTTTGGCGCCCTCCGTGCAGCAAGCAGTGCGCACTGCTTCACGGCGAAAGGCTTTCTCTCGGCTGGCTGCAGAAATTGCGCTGCTGCTGCGGGAGAAGAGAAAGTGAATTTCAGTCCACCCGGAGTCGTCTGTTGCGTCGGTTGCTCGAGTCCCTTCCGTTGGCCAGAAAACTCGCGGCGGCCGTTCTGTTTGTTTTCGCCTCGTAGATGCTGTCTGCAATCGAGAAGCAAAAAAAAGGCATTGAAAGCAATAAAAACCAGAGCCAGCGCGGCAACAAGGAGAGAAATTAGCGTTAGAGCGGCAGGAAACAAACAGAAAAAAATCGTAACTAATCACCAGGCCACTTTTGGCCATTTTGTGGCATAAGCGGAAACGGAAATGTGCGTTAGTTGTTTGGCAGGTCGACAGGAGTGTTGAACGAGGGCGGGGGGCGTGGACGGGGCCGGAAAAGGGGGCGACAAGACCTTCAGCGGGAAATTGTAAAACTTAGCGCGTGTCCAACTTGCTTAACTTTCCACTTGTGTCAGCGCTGAGAAAAGCGGAAAAAGACGGACAAAGTTACCCGAAAGACACTCTGTAATGTCTCTCTTCCTTAGCACGTGTGTGCGTGCGTGTGTGTGTACATATGTGAGTGTGTGCGTATGTGTGCCCAACGGTGCGTGTGTGTACGCGTGTTTTTTCCGCTTAGCTTCAATGCGACTTATTTATCTGCCACAGGATATGGGATATATCGCATATATGCGCACATGTATATTTGTGCGTATATTTAGCCAGCTGGAAAAGCTACAGTTACACTATTGACACTGGTACCCATTTGTTTGTCCTCCCCCTCGTAAAAATAGAACTAACCGAGCGCCATAAATACCACCGACAAAGTGCCTGCTGGCCGGGTTTAATTGAAAAAACGTCAATATTCCTTCAGGCGACCACCCGTTGAGTCCTTCTCCGCGTCCGCGTCCGTCCGAAAAAGTCCTTGGCCAAACTCTGTCGAAGTTCAAGGTGCTGCCATGCTGCCCTGCTGGCCATGCTGGCCACATTAAGTCAATTCCCACGCCTTGTTCGCTGGGATTACATAAAGTGCCAATCTTTGCAACAGAATGCCTTATTTATGGAGATCTCCCAACGCTGGCAGTCAATTCAATATGTTTTCGGCTTTATTGAATTGACCGGCTTTGAGCTGCACTTTATGAATATTTAAGTTTAATACATTGCCACTATGTCGCACCGAAGGGAAAACAATTTTGTTGAATTGCCCTGCAGAATCCTTGGATTTGGCCAAACATTGAGGGAGCAGAGTGGACAGGACATTATTGTAGATGATATCACTCTGCAAACTTTAATTTCACAGAAGCACTTGCTTGGTGCCAGTTACCCATAACTATATGCACAACTGAAGTTGTGAGTTCCAAATATCAAGCTGGATTATTTAAATTGGTTCATTCTAAAACCAGATAGTCTAAGCCGAAATATTGCAATCTATTTGAATCTTAAATCCCCTCTTGAACTCAAAATCAAAAATCTCAGATCAAGGACTGCCGAAGAAACAATTACCCCTCAAAACGCATTCATTTTGTCTAAACGTGCAAACGTGATTCTATTTTCAATTACTGGGCCAGAACGGCATGTGGATGCAGCAAATTGCGGTCGGACATGTATAATTAAATTAGGTTTGGTCGCCAGCACGGAATGTTTGACACCATTAATTGCTAGAGACATCCAGCAAACCGGCAATCAATAGGGTCAGCACAAAGCGTGGTTTGTGCTGGATGTCTAATAAACACTGTCTAATAACTACTAGTTAAGGTCAACGTTGTAGTTCTGAAACTATGACAACAATTAGCATAAACGGCAAACAGGCAGCCGCGTAAGTGGTGTATCGTACAGCAGGGCAATTTGCTGCTCACTAAATGGAAGTTGTTTAGTCCTCCGCTTTGCTGCTGCCATAAAGTTAATCATACGCACCGTTGAACCGCAGCCAATTCCATTACATGGCTGCAGTTTTCAGTGCCAAGAGCACGAGAACACACACACACGTACACACACTAGATTGCAGGAAAACAAATACTTGCAGTGCAAAATATACGGTAGTTGAGCGCGGAAAATCGAGAATTGTCTTGGCTCGACCGGGAAAATGTGTTGTAATAGTTTTAGGTTTATATTTAATCTGTTTTGTTTCCCTCTAATGCAAAGCACATGTAAGTGCACGAAAAGAGGTGTGAAATTAGCTTTGAGCTGATTTTTCCAAGCTGAGTTTACTATACATAACTTTGCAGACTTAACTTTTGCCTTTTCACTTTTTGTTGATGTGCAAAATAAACTTGTCTTAAAGTTTGCAGACTTTGCTTATAAATACTTTCGTCAAACAAAAAACTTACTCTGCAAGATATTAAATTTATATAACTTTCGCTCATATTTTTAAAAACATGTTTAATGACCTGATTTTTTAATGTCTAAAATAGTTTTTTGTCCACCGTTTGCTGACAAATCCTTTCACTTGCCTTGCAAAGCTCTCCTGATTCGATTTGTCAAAATTATTGGCCGCAAACCCCGATTGGAATTGGCTTTTCTTGTTCAATTGTGGTGGAAAAGTGCATCGTTGCCATTCCTTAATGCCCACAAGAAGGTGGCGACAATGGCAAACGACGCTGGCGAAAAATGCAAAGCACGCGAAAATGCGTTTAAAAGTGGGCACAGCTTGGGGAAAAACTATTTGTTGCCAGAATGTGGGCGAAATCGGGTTTCGGTGCTCCTTGCCGCATATGCAAATTCACTCCTGAGCTTTGCCGCACACAAACACACTCTCACTCACACACTCTTGCTCTAAGATACTAAGAACACACAGGCCAGGAAAAACAACAAGCAACTGCAGTGAGTTGCGGTGAGTGTGAGTGACAGCCTGGCAGACACCTTGTCAATGTCTTGCGGCTACGAACGACCCCTGTCCGCCCGGATTCCCCACGCCGGCGACTCTGCCACGCGTTGCCAAGCTATGCTAAGTGCACTGAAAAAAAGTGGGGGTTACTAGGCCACCTCCTCGTTGTTGCACACGCAAATAAGGCTTTGAACTGCAATCCAAAAGATTGACTTTCCAGAGCTGATTGTCCTTACATAAAAAATGCTTGAATAGATGTATAGTTTGGTCATTTTTAATTTGATGAGATATTTTTCTCAGTGCATTGAGAGCTCAAAGTAACACAAACAACAGCAACAATGACAACGAACAGCGAGGGGCAAGCCAAGTGGCAACAGCACAGCTGACTGACTACACATTTGCATACACTGAGGTGTTATTCCCTTTCTTTCGCTTTGCAGGTGGCACGAGTTTAACACGGTTGCCGCCTTTGTTTTTCGGGCCTTGAATACGCCGCGGGTGTTGCCTTAATGAATGTGCAATGCTGATGCATTTCTTTTGCAAGAATGCGAAGCACAAAAAGCATTGCCTACTTTTGTGGGCCCCCAGGAGGATTGCAAGTTGCAACTTGCCAGCAAGTCCGTGCGAATGGGATTAGCTTGGCTTTGGTTTGTGTGTCCGACATCGGCAATTAGGGAAGAGGAAAGCGGAATGCACATTTTCCAAATTCTTCTGCTTCCAAAAATTTGCTAATTTCACACTTGATTGCAAAGCCGAAAAGTAATTACCCAAATGGCAATTACAATAGCGAAAAGCGCATAAATTGGGAGGACATCCTGGTAAATGGCAATGCCAATGCAATTAAGAAATCATTAGGGGAAAATTCTGAATTCAATTAAATGCCATTTTAATTTTATAGAACTAATGCCGAACTTTTCATAATTTGGTGGCAAATAGGGGCTTTGTTATGCCGTAAAAGTTATTTTTAAAACGCAGATAATAACACGCTTAGTAAAACTTATTGGCGGTAAAAAGTTCCGACAGCTGCCATGAACTTTATTTTCGAGTTAAATTATTAAGAAGCAGCACTGGTCAGAATAAAATCCAATTGAATGTCTTAATAGAAACGAACAGGCAAACTTTTTAATTGCGAAGTAGTAACATTAATTCCAAGTGAAGTTCATCCCGCCAGGAGTAAAGTTTTAAAAGCGTCTCCAGACTTCTAAATAATGGAAAATCACTTGAGCACGTTAAAGTTCCATAACTTTTTTTAGTGAATTTAAATGGGCTCTAAAGGGGTAAATTAAACATAAGCCATAAGTAAATCAATTGAAAATTAATATCTCTGCAATAATCCGCAAAAATGTACATTTTATTGAGTTGCACAACACAATAAAAAAAAACATTGCAACCGCAGCTAATCCTTCGGTAGTAAATTTTCCCCAGCTTCCCCATTGCAAGGTCCCCACCCCAAAAATCGATGCCCTGCGGTTTTCCACGTCCATAAACTATAGCCACTATATGTGCGGGCCCAGATTGACTCACTGCATCCTAGAGAACCAACCAAGTTGGCTTGTTAATTATACATGCAGGCTGAAAATGTTGCCCAAATAAGGATCTCTGAAGAGCCCAGAGTGTGTGTGGGGATATATTTGGATAGTCGAGGGTGCCCAAAGGAAGTGCTGTGCAAATGCAGTCGAGACCAAGGGGCACATAAAGGCTCAAGAAGTTAAACCAGGCAGCTCAAGTATGTGCCATATAAAACATTCCTCGGCAGACACTTAAAGTCAGCACCAGTGGCTTAAGCGGGATTTTGTTCAAGGGGGTGCCTCAGCCCCATCGAATCCTTAATATTTCAGTGGGTAAGCCCATTTGATTGCTTGACTTCTTCATAATTCGATTAGCCTTTTGATTTGCCACTTCAGACCGCCGCAAGTGGGTTAATTCATTAAGCTCATTTGAATTACTGATTATTTGTAATGGCTGTTTGAGTGGATTTAAGCCCCCCAGGACAGTTCCCATACCTACACCCCTGGCCAAGATAGCATAGCATATGGCTCTAGTCTCCGTTTCGCCAGCGATTTGCCGGCTCAATGCACACAGATTCCCACAAACGAGGCTTGAGATTGTTGCCATATCGAGGTGGTTTCACTCGAATTTGTTTAAAAAGCTGGTGGATGAGGGGTAAAATGTGGCTGCGGGGGGATGCTCTTTGCGTGCCGCTGAGCGCGGGAAATTGAATTAAGTTTTCATTTAGCAAATAACTTGCAGCTGCCACAGCACATACAAATTGCATTATTTATTGCACTTTGCAGAGGCGACCCCAATATAAACAATCATCACATAAATACGTAATCAACAAGCGGCCCCAAAAAAAGGCAGACAGCGACTCCTTGGCAGGCGGCCAACGCCACAGACCACCACTCACCAGCCACCACCACCCACCATCCACACCACCCAGCCACCTAACCACTGAGCCACCCACCACAGCATGTAAAGCCCTGTGGGCGGTGGGAGTGGCACACACAGACAGCACTTTGGAGGCGACTTTTGGCTAGGTGTGGATGAAGCGATGTGAAGGCACAACATTTTGCAATATTAAAGAACAGCAAAGGGAAGGAGGAGCCGGAGGAGCAGGAGGAGCAGGTGGGTCAGGTGGAGGAGGACCAGGACCTGTTGCAGACACGTCCACAAAGCGAGCGGATTGGGTGAAAGCCTGTCTGGCTGGGTGAAAGGTGAAAGCGCCGAGCGTCGCAACACAATGGCCGTAAATGTACTGGACTACGATCACTTCGCCATCAGCGCCATCGTGGTGGGCAGTCTGCAGTTGGTCTTCTTCCTGATCAACTCGGTGCTCCAAATGGACAAGCTGACGGACTTCGCCGGCGGCGTTAACTTCATCATCATCTCCCTGCTCACTTTCTTTCTCGGCCAAATCGATCGGCCATCGAAGGTAGGTCTAAAATTACTATCATATTGCAGTTTTATAAAAGAATTTAAGTATATTTATTACAACATTTGTTGGGCAGCAAAATCTGGTAGCTATATTTATTCTGATTTAATTTAATTTATTATGAATGCATTAATTTTCAAGTTCATTGAGTCTATATTTTAAATAAAACATTTCACTACTACACTATGTAAAGTAAAAAAGAAATAATATTATCTATCCTGCTGCAACTATTAATGCATTTTTGTGCCATAAATTATTTAACATCAAAAACACAATAAATTGTTCCGTAATTTAAATTTGTGCGAAAAATTGCGTTTTTTCGCAATGCCAATAATAAATCCCCAATGACTGAAAACCAATTTCGTTGAAAAAAATTGCTTTGAATTGCTTTCCAATTAAAAGCTCAATATATATTACATTTGATATGTGCATAATTTATTGATATAGTTCAATTTTGAACAATGCATAATTTATGTGCAATTTGCTTTATTTTGTTTAATAGCTCGTTGGTTTTCATTGTGCGTTACTTTTTGTGTTAGCAAAATTAAATTCTGTGAACTTGAAGCGTGTCCATAAACAAGTCACCCAACTGGGCGTAAAGTGGGTGGTGGTTTGGTTTTGGGCCCTGGTGGTTTCGGCTGCTGACATTGAAAACTGAGTTTTGCATACGCACGCAGCCACAGACACACATACAGACACAGATACAGACATCAACGCACACAGACGCAAACATCCATTGCCGACAAACAAAAGGTTACGCCCACACCGCCCATCGAGGCGCACATTTCAGCTGTTGTTCCTCGTTGTTCCGTTTGTTGTTTCTGTTTTATTTGTAGTTGCTGTAGCTGGTAGCTGGTAGCTGGTAGCTGGTAACTGGTGGTTGGATGCAGCTGGCACATGCATAGGTCTCCTTCTGGCTGGGCATGACCTTGGCATCGTGAGGGTCCTCAATCCGTCTGTCGACGTGTCCTTCCGCCGGGCTAACACGCTGCCTAAGCAGCTAACTAAGGCTATTTGCGGCCGAAAGCAGCTCGAATCCTCTCCGAAAGCGAAAGCCAGCCGATTGAACTCAGCCTACGCCAGTTGGTCCATTGATTAATCCAAATTGATGGCCAATTTCGCTGTTTTCCCGCTCATTAGCACGGCAGTAAAGAGGAAAATTATGTTCACCTTAATTAGTGTCTGCAGGCAATTACAAAGAGCTATATGTATGTGTCTTTAAAGTAACAATACTTTAAGCCACTGAAAATATAAGTTCTTATCTGCCATAGCCTTAAATAAAGTTAAATAATTTAACAAGGTTTTAATTAAGATTGCCCCAATTATCAAGTGAAATATGAGTTGTGAAATTATTTTGGTTTCAATTTTCAGTGTTCATTAAAGGCGGCTATCTGCTGCATTATCCTGTTTATCTAGATCGTTTTATTTTAATTAATATGAGGCCTACTTTGCGAGCATAATGGTCGCTCGAAACGAGCTCAGTAGAGATATATCTGTGATATTAATAAAATATGATACGCTTGAAGAGACCCCTTCAATAAACAAAGACCTTAAAAGCTTTTCGTCCGGTTTTCAGTTTAAAACGCCACCCAATGTATCGATTTGCTGGCCTGGCCCATGAAAGCTGGTTAAGGGCTTTAAGCAATTTGGCCATGACAACAACAGATACAAATTGAGAAATAAATTCATTCTTATCTGCTGTTGGTTTTTGTTGGCCAAACACACGCGTGTGCTGGTAAATCAACAGAATGCACTGTTCTTTCGACCGCAAACACATTTATGTGCATTTAATTTTTGCTCCCACTCGCAAAATAAACATAGGAGTAAATATTGAAGTATGAATTCTCGCTGGAGCACTTAAGCTGCAGTTCAATTAAATTTTGTTGCCACATTAATGTGGCGCACTAACGAATTGGCTATCGATCGTAAATTAAAATTAAATTGCCGCCCTCGGTTCGAATTAAGTTGGCAATGCAAAATTTATTTAAAGCCTTGCACTGCAAGCAGGGGGAGGGGGCTGAGGGGAAAAATGGCGGTCGCAGGACGTCGGGCGGAAACGGAAGTGCTGCCATTGCTTGTGGCCGTTGTTGCTTGTACTGCACTATGCAGCTGTGATGGCCATAAAAATGGTTTACTACCAGCTTATGCAGTCGCCTGTCGATGGTTTATCGCCGTTCAGAGTCGCTTAATAAATCGAGCGATAAAATAGCTTGAGCCCCCCTGGTTGAAAGCTGAAAGGCAGCTCAATCAATCGACAAAATGGGCAATCAAGTCCGCCCTGCGATACGACAAACTCATTAAACTATCAACTGTTTGAGGCACCACCATCATCCCCCCGCCGCCCTCCTTCAATAAGAATGCCCTTCCATAATGCCATACAACCCGGTGACCTCGTCCTCTGCCAGTGACTTTGGTTACGGTTACGGTCATGAACCAGGCCAAACGCCCATTCGCTGCCGCCATTGACAAAGCAATTTAACAATTTTTCCAGCATTTCTCATGGCGACGCTTGACGAACGGCTCCTCCATGAGAAATGCATTTCTGATTCGGTTCGGCCCGTCAATGCCGTTTATAAATATGCAAAGTGCAGTCGACTCATTCATTATTGAACCAGCCAACCAACGAATCCCGACCAGTTGCCCCGTGTCCATTTTTTGGCCAGGGCGGAGGAGCATAGAACGGCTGGCAGTCGTGCGTGCTGCGCTTTATTTATGCAAAATTTGCATGACCACCGAAAGTGGTTTTGTAAAATAAAATATCGCCAGCAAAAAATACAAGAAAATTCGACTTTGTGCGGCAAAAGAGAAAACTCGTGCAAATTGCTCGTTGGCCAATGAATTTTTCCACACTTTAGAGTTGTGGACACGAAGGGCGGGATACCCTAGGTGAGCCGAATGCCCCTTTGTTATTGTGGAGATACCGAAATAGTTACGAGTACGACTTCCTGGCCAAGGATAGCAGCTCAGCCTTGAACTCGAACTTTCCCAGAGCCTCCCGAATATTTCTCATTCGTCTAAATGGCAGATAGTAAATGTTTATTGCAAGCGGAGGTGATCCAACCAGCAGTTTATCGCCACTTTATTGCCCAGGAACACCTTTGCTATTTTAGCCTACTTCTTAAGGCTTTTCAAAGCTAGGATCTTAAAATGAAATGGGATTAAATTCATACCATTTCGTGCATTGCTAACAGCTTTTTTATTTCAATTTCATGTATTGCTAACAGCTTATTGGGATATTAACTTGATTATTTTCAGGCAGTTGGCACTTGTTTAAGATCTTAGTGGTTTAACTATAGTTATGAATTTCCGTTCCAGGCCTACGATAGTCGCCAGCTGATGGTCACGCTCTTCGTTTGCCTGTGGGGCGCTCGGCTGTCCGGATATTTACTATATCGGATCGTGAAGTTGGGCCGCGACAAGCAGTTCGAGGATACCCGTCGCAACATCATCCGCTATGCGGTCTTCTGGACCTTCCAGGTGAGCTCCGCTGGGACCAAAGTCGGTGGGTGTAGTTTTGGTGGTGGGGGTCAGGGAAAAATCGCTTGCGTCAGCCACTTTTCAATTCGACGCTCAATGACAGAACCTTCAACTTGGAAAATCAATCAAACTGTCACTAATTGACACGCGCCCAGAGGTTTTGAATATTTCATATTTCAGCACCTGTCGT
Organism: Drosophila simulans; assembly: GCF_016746395.2. Classification (NCBI taxonomy): domain Eukaryota; kingdom Metazoa; phylum Arthropoda; class Insecta; order Diptera; family Drosophilidae; genus Drosophila; species Drosophila simulans. Next base: position 8,453,614 of record NC_052522.2, read on the forward strand.
CCGTGCGAGCTCGACATGGCTGGTGGAAATGGTAATCTCAATGTGGCCCAGAACCAGAGGCTCAGACCCAGACCGACCAACAATTATAACGCCATTCTCTCTGGCAGAGTGACATGACACATGTGGGCGACACCAGCTAAACGTTAAGTGGATGGGTGGGTGGGTTGGTGGCTGATGTCTGGTGGCTAAGTGGGTGGTTGGCTGCCAAGTGGGCTGGCTGGCTGGTGGTTGCAGTCCGTTTATTGTCCGTGGTGCTGCCGGCATTGGCATTGCCACTGGCGTTGGCGTGCTGCATGTGGCATGTCCTGCCATCGTTTTGTCTTCATTTATTTTCCATTTCACCCGAATTCCAATCACTTGTTGCCAGTTGAAATACTGTCATTGCAATCTGAGCATAAATGCCGCAATGGAAATATGCCTGGGGTATTTGCATTTATTTATATATATATATATACACTTTGGCAATATAACTTTTGGATTCACTAGGACTGTGATATATGAAATAAGCACTTAAATTATTAAAAACTGCTACATATCAGCAATCATATTACTTTTTCAGGCTGTTTGGGTGTACATTGTGTCACTGCCTGTAATTATAATTAATTCACCGCGCCACTCGCAGCCACGTGCCCCAAAGACCATGACCACGCTGGACTCCACGGGCACGGGCATGTTCATCGTTGGACTGCTGGCGGAGACCTATGCGGATCTGCAGAAGTTCTCCTTCCGCCAGGATCCGGCCAATCAGGGCAAGTTCTGCAATGATGGTGAGCTAGAAATAATAAACTTAAATATATACAATACAATGTGTGCCAATTGAAAAGGACTGTGGAGCGTGTCGCGGCATCCGAACTACTTTGGCGAAGTGGTCATCTGGTGGGGCATCTTTGCCATATCCCTAAACGTGATCAGTGGTCACGAGTGGGTGGCGATTGCCTCGCCCATTTTCACCACGATGATCATCCTCTTTCTGTCGGGGATTCCCCTGCGCGAACGAAGTGCCGATGAGAAGTACAAAGAGTAAGTTGAAATATTTATTTAAAATAATCTAGTAAGCCCTTTTTTATCCACGTGGAAGGGGTATGAAAAGATAATTGGCTTAAAGTAGTTCATAAATAAATTATAGAGGTGTCTATTAGTTAAATGATTTATTATTCTATCCCTTCTTTTTTGCAGCCAACTGGAGTATCGGAAGTACAAAGCCTCCACCTCGCCGCTGATACCAGTGCCTCCTGCTGTCTACGTGGAGGTGCCCAGTGCTCTGAAGTTCATCCTGTGCTGCGAGTTCCCCATCTACGATTCGATGCGGATTCAAAAGGACCTCAGTCCGTACTCTCTGTCCATAGCGCGCTCCCACTCGCACATCTAGCAGTCAGTGGCCCACTCCAGCAGTGCGGCTGGGGTGGGTCAGATGAACGCCCATGGCCACTCGGTGGGTCACTCGCTACACCGGGGTCAGTGCTATGGAGCCAATGGCGGCGATGCCGAGAGCCACCAGAACTGCGGCGGTAGCTGCCGGAACGTGCACGTCAAGTCGAATCCGTACCAGTGCGAAGCGGGCTATGGCCACTATCCGGTTTGCCACACGGACGACGATACGGATGACGGGATCATCTACATGGACCGCACCCACTTCTATCACGACCAGGAGCAGCCGCACGTGGTGAAATCGGTGGCGGTGCCCAGTACAAAGTGCAGCTACCTGGCCGAGGAGGAGCTGGCCTCCGACTACGATGAGGATGTGCCGGCCATCGATCTCAGCAAGGCCACCAGTGTGGAGAGCTTCGGCACCCGGGTGCAGACGGAGCATGCCGTGAACGCCGATGGGTTGCCCGTGACAGTGACCACGATTTTGTGATTGCCACTCTAAGATTTGGTCGCGATCAGTGTCAGGTTGTTCGGATCGGGTTTTTATATCGGTTGTACAACGGGGTGGAACTCTTTTGCTCGAATTTTATACCTTTGAAATAATTATCTGCTTTTTGAGGAATATAAATGTTCAGCAAATTCATGCCGTGAAGTAATATTCTTCTTTACTATTGAGATTTATTTATTCGCAATTTGGTAAATAGATAAAGATATCTTTTTTTTTTGCAAAATAAGCTGGGCACAAATAAATCAAATTTAAAACTAATTTCGGTGTGTAAAGGACAAAGTTAAGAATTGTTAGGAGCTCGAAACCGAAACCTCGTAGTCCAAGATGAATGTTCTTGTAAATAGAATGTATAACCAAAAATGTTAAAGATACTAGACAAAAACTTCGTTCCACCCTCGTGTGCAGAATTGAAGCCAGGCCCAAAAGTGCTGGCCTGGAATGACATTTTTTTGATGACGAATGCCAAAGTACCGTGGAGTACCCAGCATCATGGATACTCACAGCTGTTTAACACTCTAGTCTCTATGCTACTGTTGCTCAAATAACTAATGTGCCTCTTATGTGCTCTGCGCACCCCTAGATTGTTGCACTCCTTCAAAGTTTACGCTAGTCTCTGTTGAATCCACTGTTGCCCCCCCTCTCAACGAACGAACTTCAACTATATAGACCTGTACCTATATCTAACATACATATATCTATTTCTCAACTGCATACTTTCGCATCGAACCGCGAACCGCGCGAACCACACACCCCACCAAACGAAAGGAATCGAATCTGAAGCCATTTAAACTGAAACATATCCCGAGGCAACGGCAACCCAACCAAAGGTCGATTTACACATACAATAAGTACAAGAATTGTCGCAGTGAAATACGATAGAGAACGTTCGATAGCCATTGTTATTTTATATACCGGAATATATGTATGTATATCTGCTCACTGTAGCTAAATCGAAATATACCCATGTATGGACGTTACCACAAATGTTGTCCCATTAGTGTACGTATACGTGACGTGTCTGTGTCTAGTTGGTGTCTCAAATGTTAAGCAGTATTATACCTAATGAACGAATTGTACCTAAATGATTATGCTGAGTATGGAAACTAATAAACGAAATCAAAGTAAATGGTCTATTTCTATATAGTAAATTGGATACAAATAATAAATCCGTGTAGGCCTTGGAAAAATGGTAGAGATGGCCCTGGAACATCTGTCATCCGACTTTCGGATACATTTGCTACCTAATCCCTAGGCAGCTCCACAGAATTCAGTATCCGTGATCGTTTCATAGAGTTAAGAACTCATAAAAAAAATTTAACGTAAAAAAATTGTCTATATTTACACAAGACCCCCTTTTCGACTATTTGTTATTTCCAATATATTGGAAACGAAATTTTACGAACGATAAATTCCTAGTTTTCTTTTTTCTCGATTTTGGAACAACATTTTTTTTTTGAGGGGTACTTTAAGTGTGCAGAAGTACTGGGACAATGTTCGGAAAAACTCGTCAGTTGCTGTTCAGCGCTTGCATTCGGTCGCCGGTGTGCCGCCGATATGTCCCGAAGCTCATCAAGCGGTCCTACGCCTCGCAGGCGATTAACCAGATGCTCCTGCTCCAGCAGATGGATATCTGTGCGGATCAGCCGTCGCGAGCCTTAGTCATAGGCGTCTATGCGGATGAGGAGGACAAGAACGATGCCGGCATTCTGACCCCCGCCGGCTGGCGTTATAATCTTCAAAAGACAAATGGTCGTCTGATAGAGGTGCTCCGGATGTCGGGGCCCATGCCCAAGAGAGGCGAGGCCCGTCTCCTGTTCGCCGTTGAGCCGGAGCGTATTCCCTATTATTCTGTGGTGGCGGTCGTTGGTCTGGGCAAGGAGTGCTTGGGCTATAATCCCTATGAGGTCCTGGACGAACAGAAGGAGGCCATCCGAAGGTCGGTGGCAGCCGCCTGCAGGATTCTCGCCGAGTTAGATACCGATCGTATTGAGGTAGAGAACTGCGGACACGCCGAATCGGCTGCCGAAGGTGCCGCCTTGGGTATCTGGTTGTACCAGGAGTTGCGCGATCCCAAGAGTCGAATCTTTGTTCCGGCCATCGATTTGTACGCCACCAAGGACGAGGTCTGCGACATAGAAGGATGGCGCATTGGGCTGCAAAAGGCTGCCGCGCAGAACCTGACCCGCCAATTGCAGGAGATGCCCTCCAACCTTTTGACCCCCACTGCCTTTGCCCAGAATGTCGTCGAAGTGCTCTGTAAGTCCGGTGTCAACGTAGAGGTCAAAGTCGAGGGTTGGGCTGAGAGCCAGTCGATGCACGCCTTCTTGGCGGTGGGAAAGGCCTCTTGCGAACCCCCAATCTTTTTGGAGCTGAGCTACTACGGCACCTGTGCCGAGGAGAGACCCATCGTCCTGGTTGGGCAGGGCATCACCTACGATGCCGGCGGTCTGTGCCTGAAGAAAAAGAAGGAGCTCTTCAACATGCGCGGCGACATGACTGGAGCGGCTGTGGTGGTGGCCACATGTCGGGCTGTTGCTGGACTTCGATTGCCTGTAAGACACTCGAGACGGGTCCAGGTAGTTCCTTTATTAATCAATCCCATTCCCATTCCAGGTCAATATCCGTGGCCTGATCCCTCTGTGCGAAAACGTCGTTGGCTGCAACTCCTTCCGACCTGGAGACATGGTGAAATCCATGAATGGCAAGACCATTGAGGTTCAGTGCACGGATCACGAAGATGTCTTGGTTCTGGCCGATGCCCTACTGTATGCCCAAAACTTCTGTCCCAAGTGCATCATTGACATCGGCACGTGTTCGGGGTACATGCGTCAGTCCCTCGACGAAGCTGCATGTGGTGTGTTCACCAACTCCGAGATCCTTTGGCAGCAGATCAAGCACGCCAGCATGCACACTGGAGATCGCGTGTGGCGCTTCCCCCTGTGGAACTTCTACAGCAAGGCGGTTCGTGCGGGAGGACGCAGTGATGTCCAGAACTACGGCAGCGGTCGTGGTGGACGTCCTTGCAAAGCTGCCGCCTTCCTTCGTGAATTTGTCCCTTGTGGCCAATGGATGCATATTGTAAGTTGCACCTTGTATAGTATATACTATATTCCGCTAATCCCTTTATTCATCTAGGATGCCACCAATGTGATGGTCACCAACGGTATTGACTTCGAGTACCTGCGCCGTGGAATGGCTGGCCGACCAACTCGTACTCTTATTGAATTCATTGCGCAGACGATCTGCAAGGACACTGCTCCCAAGATGGGCAAGTAGGACGAAGTGCACAGATCGGGCCATGAGCAGCTGACCGAAGATGCGAAATCCCAACGGCAGTGACAGCGCTATCACAATGTCCATATTTTGGTGAAATATTTTGAAGTCTGTGAAGGATGGATGTCTTTAGTCAGTTCGTCAGCGTCCCTTAAAAATTTCAAACGACATTGTTCCCAGGCAAAAAATGTTTGTTCGTTTTAAGCAACTTAATAAAAAAAAATTACTTAAGATGCACTTAAAGTTTTTTTTGTAAATGGTTCTTTGAGAAATATAATGGTTATTAGAAATGGCATTAGTACTTATTGGGATACAAGAGCTCTTGTAGGCCTATCCAATATAATTCGATATTTCCCGGATATCGTCTTTGGGAAATTTGTGTAGTTGAAGTAATAAAAATCAAATCTGCAGTATGCGGTTTTATGACTTTTATTAAGTGCATTGGACAGCTGCAAGAACATAAACCTTTGATTTTTCGAATATGATTGCTATTTTGTGGAACAGCATGTTGCAAATCGCAACACAGTTGACATTTGGAGCATTTCATCTTAAGAACATATTCTCTAAAAACCTCGCACTGAGCAGGCAGAGATTTTACATTAAAATCCTGATGATCTAGCAACCTTATCGAGACTTATGTCAGTGCTACGTCGGAACCGAAACATAAGACTAGCTCAGTCTTATTTTTATTCGTTTCGAGGTTGAACACGTACACACTTTTAGCTAGTCTGGGTGAAAAATTTCATGAATTATTTTGAAGCGGCACAGAAAATCGAAGAGAAAGTTTTCAATACTAGTAGTAATATTATTTAGCATTCCTCAAAGTTTTAAGTTAAACTTCAAGCAAAATGTTTCGGTTTTCTCGCAATGCCATAACACGGGCGTGTAGTCTCTCCATTCGTCGGCCGGAGGTGATCCGTCATCGTAGGTACGCCTCGCAGGCGATCAACCAGATGCTGCAGCTGCAGCAGATGGAAATCTGCGCGGATCCTCCGTCGCGTGGCTTGGTCGTTGGAGTCTACGCCGACGAGGAGGACAAGAACGACGCTGGCATCCTAACGCCAACCGGCTGGAGGTACAATGTGCAGAAGACGCACGGTCGTTTGCTGGAAGTGCTGCGAATGTCCGGACCTATGCCCAAAAGGGGAGAGACCCGCCTTCTGTTCGCTGTGGAGCCGGAACGGGTGCCCTACTATTCGGCGGTGGCGGTTATCGGTTTGGGCAAGGAATGCCTGGGCTATAACCCATACGAGGTGCTCGACGAGCAGAAGGAGGCCATCCGACGGTCGGTAGCGGATGCCTGCCGAATACTCGCTGAACTGGACACCGACCGCATCGAGGTGGAGAACTGTGGACACGCCGAATCTGCCGCGGAGGGAGCAGCTCTCGGGATCTGGATCTACCAGGAGCTTCGCGATCCCAAGCGGCGGATCTCAGTGCCTTCGATCGATCTGTATGCCACTAAGGATGAGATTTGTGACATAGAAGGATGGCGCATCGGCCTGCAAAAGGCTGCCGCACAGAACTTGACCCGCCAGCTGCAGGAAATGCCCTCCAACCTTTTGACCCCCACTGCCTTTGCCCAGAATGTCGTCGAGGTGCTCTGTAAATCCGGTGTCAACGTGGAGGTCAAAGTTGAGGGTTGGGCTGAGAGCCAGTCGATGCACGCCTTCCTGGCGGTGGGAAAGGCCTCTTGCGAACCACCAATCTTTTTGGAGCTGAGCTACTACGGCACCTGTGCCGAGGAGAGACCCATCGTCCTGGTTGGGCAGGGTGTGACTTACGATGCAGGTGGTTTGTGCTTAAAGGAGAAGCAGGAACTTTTCCACATGCGCGGAGATATGACTGGAGCGGCCGTAGTGGTGGCCACTTGTCGTGCTGTCGCTGGCCTGAGGTTACCGGTAAGTGACTGGATTCCTGCATTTTATTCCTTGGATAACCATATTGCTCTTAGGTCAATATCCGTGGACTAATCCCCCTGTGCGAGAACGTTATTGGGTGCAATTCCTTCCGTCCTGGAGACATGGTGAAATCCATGAATGGCAAGACCATTGAGGTGCAGTGCACCGACCACGAAGATGTTCTAGTGCTCGCGGATGCCCTTCTGTACGGGCAGAATTTCTGTCCGAAGTGCATCATTGACATTGGCACCTGCTCGGGATATATGCGCCAAGCGTTGGATGAGGCTGCCTGTGGGGTGTTTACCAACTCCGAGATCCTTTGGCAGCAGATCAAGCACGCCAGCATGCACACTGGAGACCGCGTGTGGCGCTTCCCCCTGTGGAACTACTACAGCAAGGCGGTGCGTGCCGGTGGACGCAGTGATGTCCAGAACTACGGCATCGGTCGTGGTGGTCGTCCTTGCAAAGCTGCCGCCTTCCTTCGTGAATTCGTGCCCTGTGGCCAATGGATGCATATCGTAAGTTTTGTTCTTATTAATAGTAGGACTTTGATTTGATTTGTTATTTAATCTAGGATGCCACCAACGTGATGATCACACGTGGTGATGAGTTCGAGTATCTGCGAGAGGGCATGGCTGGACGTCCGACAAGGACACTCATCGAGTTCATTGCACAGTCCATATGCAAGGACACAGCTCCAAAGCTTAACAAGTGATCCTTCGAACGGTGTTTTAGTTTTATCAGACGATGCCACACGTTCATCGGTATTCTTTTAACGACTGACCAACCTATGACTTCTTTAACGTTCTGACGTTTATCTAATTGGGACCACGAAATGTTAAAATTAATTCGTTTATTAATGACATACAAATTATAAGTCATGTAAAAAAGTGAAAATGCGTGTACTTATTGGATTTCCTGTAAGGGTGCGTTTCCAAGATTGGGGCTAACTAAAGTATAGTTGATTGCTTGGTTCTTTCAGTTGTTAAACTAGGGGGCTTTGCAAGCACTTCGGCACAAGGATATTTTCCTGGAGGAATGCTACGCCAATGATCCGGCATGAGCAATCACAACATTAATGTCAATTGGCGGATAGTTTTGCAAGAGTTTCACATTCGAGGCAAAGTCGTTTTCCAAAATTGCTTCCCTTTGGATTCTGCAAAATTCCAAATTAGTACTTGCTTTATACTAAAGCCAAATTTACTTACAATATCATTGAACAGCATATTTTTATCAGAAAATCAAATCGCTGTTCGTCCGCAAACACGGAATCCCAAATGCGGAGTACATCGGGCAGTGGAAACTCCTGCGAGAGGAGCAGTGTGAGCCACCTGAAGCTATAGTACTGCGGATGCAGCTCTTGGCTTCTGAGTAGCTCGTAAATGCTTAGGTCCTTTGATTTCAGCATATTCGATAGCCTGGCCATCATGAACTTAATGCCGCCTTCTGCGTCGTCTAGTGTTTTAATGAAGAAGTCTCTTATCTCGCTCATCAGGGCGGTAAAACAAAAGAAGCAATCAGCCTCAGCGTGGGCGCGATATGAGAGATCAGGATCGGAGGCCATAACATAGTAAATGGGTCCCACGATTTCGTTCATGCCCTGTACATATCCCTGGCCGGGATTCAGTTTAGCATAGATGAACAAAATGCGCTGTACAACTTCCCAGTGAGCCTCTTGGCCCTCCTCCATGGCGGCATAGTTCTCAACCGAGCGTTTAGTAATCAAATTGATCTATAAGGAGCACAAATATTCATTAGGTTTGGGGCAGCTCGTTGTGCGCTAACTTACTTGCTGCTAAAATCCACACGGTATGCATAAAACAACACATTCTGAGCTTATTGTCTAGCACAATTCCGATCTTGAACTCACCTTTGTCATGCCGAGGCCCTTGCGTTCCACATTCGCCGAACTTAGAACGGCGGGAACCACCCGTTCGTGGAGCCTTCGTCCATGCTCTCCTTTGCTGTGGACCACAATCTCGCAGGGATAATCGGTGGGCTGCTGGAAAAAGGATATGTCCGGGCACAAGCGTCGTACATCCTTGTCGATTTGCAGTAGGAACTCGTTATCATTGAAGAACGTATTCCACGCGCTTTCGGGTCCCTCGCTCAGCGGATGATCTTGCAGGCCAACGCCCCCCGAATCGACTTTGTCCCCATCTCCTCCGTCTACGCTAGCTCCATTGCTCGAGTGTCCGGGGGGCAGGACTAGCTCCTCGATGAACTGTTTGTACAGGGCTCGCTTTTGTGCCAAGGTCGTGGTCCAACTACTACGTCTGGGCCCCAAATAGCCAAGGAGTAGCTTCCAACTGAGTGCTCGAAAACTCTGCACATCGGGCACACCTGTGGATTGTTCAGACATCAAAATTTGAACATTTCAAATGCACTCATAGCTTTCTACCATTAAATGCCAGTTTCCTGAGTTGGTTTAGGTCAATTGAATCCTGTGGCCCCGCCAAAACATCCTCAAATTCCTTAACTCTGCAGTTTTGTTAGAGAAAGTCTTTGTTTACGGAGAAGTTTGAATTAGCTTAGAATGACAACATACCGCGCCTTGAAAATAGACATGCTGCCGCTTTATGTGGGCGGGGATATGCTGGGATCTTGCAGTACCCCTATATGTAATTAATTAAAGCTTTATCTCCGTTTTTTGCTGGGTGAAACCTGCAGATATAAAACACAACAAAACGATGGGCGTTGCCAGATGGTTCGAGCTCTAATCGATTGTTCGCTGCGACTATCGATTTTTGTGTGAATTGGGCGGCAAAATTCAAACTCTCAATATCGTAACGAATTTTGGCTAGGGAAATAAAAAACATTTTACCCATAAAAAAACTCCAAATCGAAACTCTAAATTGTTTACTTTCTTTGTAAAAATGTATGTAATTACATTCTGTATAAATTGAATTGTACTCCTTAATTATTTAATGGAAAAGCTGGTTGCCAGATTTTGTAAAGCTGAAGGCGCTATTGTTTGAATTATAAATGTAAATGATTAAATCATGATTATTAGATATTGTTTGTATGTAAGGTACTTTGTTAATTATTTCTTTTCAATCGAATTTACTGACTAAAACATCAATCAATGCACTCATAATTCTCCGCGTCTCACTCTAGCTTTTTTTTGAATGAATAATATTGTGTTTTCTCATTTTCTCGGATTTTTTCTCCGCTTTTATTTGATTTTTCAATTGCCTACTAGTGCACACACACACGCAGTCGCGAGCAGACGCGTTCGAATCGTAGAATTTATCGCATATTTCTGAATGTGCGGAGCATTTCTTTTGTTTACTCTAGTCGCTGGCCAGCAATGACGACCAGCAGATCATCGGCGTCCGCGTCATTCAGTCGACCGGCTTTCTGGAAGGTGCCCGGTTACGAATTGCCCACGTCCTACCGGCCGCAGGCGACCCGAAAACCGCCGCTCGTACCGCTGCCATCGCCCTGCAGGCGGCGCAGCAGCAGCGGACTGAAGAAGCGTGTCCATTTTGCCGATGAGCAAAACGTGGGGGTAAGTCCAAGTGGCCGAGAAAAGTGAAAACCCCCTTTCAAACCGCCCGGCTTGTCAATCATCGCGCGTGTGTTCTTTTCTTATTCGTATTCCAATGTATTTGTGGCCCCAATTCACAACAGGCCGACTCAGAAATCAGTTCAATAACATTTCGCCCCTGGCGGCTCGTAAATTTGTCAAGCCAAATCTAATTAATTGGCCACTGCTGCACTTTTCGGGCAAGTAAAATGGCCCAAAAAAGATGGATGGATCTATATTTCCATTGGCATGACTTTTATACCATTCGCAATACGTTGGGTGAAGAATTTCGAATGATTTACAATCCGCTCAAGGCTGATCTACAGCAAAAGTCACCCTAAGAACATTACACGAATTCCAATTGAAAATGAAATGAAAACAATTCAAGCCTCAAATAGTAAAAACATTTCAAGAGCCAGCCAAAAAGTGCCGAAAGCAGAATGTATAAAATGAAAAATGAAATGGTAAGCCATATATTGTGTGTATATATTCAGCGGAAAGCCGAAAGGCAGGAAAAGATCTTTCCGCTGTAAACAGTAAAATTGTTGCCAAAATCGAGAGGCAGACAGAATGTTTAATACAAAGCAACGTCCTTCAACCGTTGACCCGTTCACATTGCGTATACGTCACGTTGGCCGTAGACTTTTCCATTGACTAATGCATTAAAAATCTAATATGATTTGCTTATTTAAATTGGGCAAGAGTGTCGAATTGTTTGTTGCAGTTGTGCTAGCACCGCCTCAGTAAATAAATCTAATTACACTCTCTCTTGGTTGCCTCATCGTTCGGCAAAAAAGTCTGGTGGGAAAGAAACACTAATAAAATTGTCGAAACTGTCGAGGAAAAACAGATGCCTAGATACTTGATTTTTATGCTTTTTTGCATCAGGCGAGCTAGCTCGTCAAAGCATTCGCCTAGATGATGATATGTGGCATTCATCTCTTCAGGGTCAGCGTGCAACTGGATCAAGTGCTGCCCTAAAATGTGGTCAACGAAATGCAGAATGCCACAAATGCAGGGCACACGTCGAATTAAACAATGGGAACAATGGGCGAAAAGGTTTGAGTTTGTGATGGCTTGTGGATGCTCTTTGGGATTTGGGTATACATAATAATGAAAATATTATAGCTTGTAAAAACATAGCTTATATGCCATGCAATTATGCTAATTAACACTGCGTATGCGTAATTTGATATGCAGCCTCATATCAAGTATACGCCTAGTTATCTTGTGGTAATTATGAGCTCTGCTGAGGTAAGTGCGCCTGATGCTTCTTAAATCCACGACATCCTCTCTGAGAAATTCAGAGTGCTCTTAGCGGAAACCCCATTTAACGATTAGGATTCGCCAATCGAATTCATGTTTCTCAGCATGTAGTCGCCGTTGCCGGCGGATATAAGTACATCTACATGTATGTGTATGTAAGAAACAGATTTGTGGCGCAGTGTACTCTGCTGCCGCTGCTGTTGCTGCAAAAAGGAATACGAATTGTATTTTAAAATTAGTACTTGAGCAGCTTTGCGATCGAACAAAACGCTTAACGGATTGCAATTTCGCGCCGCCTGCGCCTCGCAGGCCAGAAAAATATAAACAATCAAAAATAAATATATATTTTCGGGATAAACCATCGCTGGATCGGATGAGCCTCTGATCTTCCAGTCTATCTTCAACATCAGGATGAGCCCCAAGCTGCACGAGTTCGCGGTGGTGCTACTGCGCGATGGTCAGGCCACGCCCTGGGGCATCCGTTTGGTGGGCGGCAACGATCTGGACACGCCGCTAATCATCACCAGGGTAAATGGGCGTTATATAACCAGAGAGACTGTCGCCTTGTGGTCGCTTGTGGTCCATTCATCAAAATTGAGCCAGAGAAGAAATCGCTGAGGAAAAGCGATTGGCCTTTGTGCCCCGCATGCCGCTTTGTTCTCAGCGCCCAAATAAACAACAACAAATCAAAATAGCGAAACGGGCACAGCAACAATAAACGCTGCAGCGTTGCCAAAATGCGACGCCAGTAAAACTAATTGAGGCGCAACCGAATAGTCGAAGAAAATTTCCACTTTTCCTACCCCCTTTTCACTAAACTACGATGTAAACACACACAATTTGGCGATCATAATTCTGTCTGCATCTATTTAGGCACCCATAAATCTGTGTCAAGGTTGCAACCAGCCCGTTGCACCCTATACTGTGTGTGTGTGTGTGTGTATAATGACCTTTATACCCCCTTTTCCAACCCCCCTCCGTTGCAGGTGCAAGTGGGCAGCCCAGCGCATGGCGAACTTCTAAGAGGCGATATCATCTCGAAGATCGGCGAGTACGACGCACGCGACCTGAGTCATGCGGATGCACAGCAGCTGTTCCGCGGCGCTGGCAACGAGATCCGCCTGGTGGTGCACAGGTGAGCCAGGAAATCCGCGCATCTGCATACAGATGAAGGGGATACCAAAGATACCAATAAGTTCCGTATGTTTTAGATCAGTTTTTTCTATTAATTGCTTTAAAATTAAAAGATTTAAAAATGCCTTTTGTCATCCAAAAAGATTATAGTCATAGTATATTGTTATAAAAAACTTAACTTATTAAGCTGTGGCAGCTAATGCTCCATTGCTAAAAAGAAACCTTCGTCTTGGAACAATTAGCATTAGGAAACATTAAGAACTGACTTTTATTTTGTATAGTTTGTTATATGATAAATATTAATAATTCTTAATTACAGGGATAACAAAATTGCCTACACGCAGGGTGCAACTCAGGAGGCAGGTCCTGGATCGCGAAGCAACTCCACTTTGCCGCCGGTCACTCCGGATCTGTTGCCCCACCGCGGTCCGTCGCCTTTTTTGCCCGGACCTAGCCACTTTGAGAGGGCCCTGCAGTTGCCGGTGGACACCTTGCCGCAGACCGTGTTTCCCCAACTGAACTCATCCGGTGGCTATGAGGTGCCATCGACTGTGTTCTCGCCCAAACCGACCAGGGACCATCAACAGGACGTCGATGAGGAGCAGGCCGCCATTGTGAATCAGGTAAGATAGATATCTAAATGTTTTCTAAGGAATACAGTTCTTAAAATCAGTTTATTAATTTTAACCCATTGTGTGTTGAAAAACATTTATCCCGAATGGTATGCTGCGAGTGCTGAGATTTTGATAAATCCTTTAGCAATTTTTAAAAAGTTTGGATGAAGATACTTAAAACTAATAATTGAATAGATTAATTTTACATTATTTTTCAATCTAATATCTAGGATTGCATCTCAAACAATTATTTTTATGTAAGTTGGTATCTTTTCGATCTATAAATATTACAACAAGGTATTAATATTATCCAATATTTTTCATATACATAATTCTGCAGTTGACCGTTGCATACTTTTCGGGAATCAATATGAAAAATGTGTGTAAAATTAATGTAGTAAAATATTTTCCGCGATGTCAATCGAAAATAGCTAAATGTTTAAGCCAACTGTGTTATGTTTTTCATTTCCATTGTCAGTGTATGTAGATTTTGAAAATGTTCATGTAAAACGCTTTCGAAAATGTAGAAAACAGTTCGTTTTTGTAATTTGAATACACTCAATCAAAACGATGACATCAGCACATAACAATGTTGTTGGTCAAGGTTCCATCGCTTACATCCGCTATATATAGACTTCGGATCGAGGATGCGGGGTGCTAAACAGGAAAAGGCTCGGTGACGCAGTGCGCAGGTGGAAATTGGCTGGGAATCAAAGAAAAACAAGTCAGAATCTCTTACAGAGAACTAGCCCGCCCCCAAAACTCGGCGGAAAATGCCAAGAGCCAAAAACGCAAATAAACAAGCGTCTATTTTCCGAACTATTTCTGTGGCAGGTGAGTGGGGTGCAGGGCGGGGATTTTGATCCACTGTCCGTCCAAAACCTGTGATGCTCCGTGGCAAGGCCACTCAGCACACCTCCCTCCTCACTCCATATGTCCCATTACCCTCGGATGGGATGACGCCGCTAATGAATCAAGACACTTGCCAAGGTCGCAATTTGATGTTTGGCAGTGCGGCACCGAAATAAAATCAAGGTGCCTACCTACATGATTTTAATGTTTGACGATTTGTCATACGAAGGTGTGAGAAAATTGTCTCGGGGAAAAGTTCCAGAACAGGTGACCTCCCCACGATGATGAGAGTTGGTCTATTCTCAGCATTATATTGCTAGGGGTTATTGTACTTTGCCTTAACTAATTTATGGTTAATATGTACCTTGAATGCGTTCTATTTGTGTTCTTAATTTCTCTTTGTTAGAGGCGTGGAACGCACAAAAAACCATCAGTCGGATTGTTTATTGACCGTTTTGTTTTAAACAAACGCGGGTACACCAAAAAAAATTGTGGTGCTGAAAAAATAGGTGATATGGTTTGGGAATTATTAATATTGCAAAAAGGTTGGAACTTAAAAAACTGAGAATTATAAGTATATATATTAAAAGGTTTATAATATATGTATATATAATAATCCTTTCTGTAAACCATAATTTTTCTTCAAGTGCATCACACATAGTCAAACGAATTGCAATCTTCGCAGTGGGGAACATATGTGTGTAGCACATGATTTCGTGTTATGCGTTCCTTGGATCCTCCATCGAACTTGAAACTTTTCCAACGCCTTTCAAGGCCAATTACACCTGCTCGTGTGTCTTTGGCTCCATACGCCCCGTCAAAATCCACATCAAATGATATGCCCAATGCCCTGTTTCAATGCCAATTGCTTATGACAGCCAAGAAAACTCAGCATGCCAATGCCAATATGGTTTTGAGATTTACGACCTGAGATCGGTATCTTTGGAACTGTCAGAATTATTTGACAAATTTGCAAATTGGAAATGCTTAGTGCCAGTGCAATTTTGCGAAAGCAAACTGAGCAAATCAATAATTTAGCTGCAGATTTGCGAAATATTTCTATATTCACATTTATGTTGCTGCAGTGGGGCGAAACAATAACCTCGAGTGCGATAAATATTTGTGCCTAATTTCGAAATGTGAAAAAGTGCTATGTGAAATTGCTCCACAAAAGCAGCAATTAAAACATATACGCGAGATATGTTATATGTGAATAATGTGAATAATTCTCGACTGAGGCGGCAGGACAAACAACAACATCCGTTGGGGGGAGGAAATGGGGGCGGTGTTTAAGGTGGCGCGTGGGCGGGAACCGAGAAAAAAAAAAAACAAAAATATAGATCACACCAAGTCCAAGTTTATACGACGACGGTGTATTGTTGTTGCCCGAGTTTACGCTCGGTGAACAGGCTATTTGCACAAAAACATATTTTGTATATTTAGGAAAATCTGCTCTCTCTCGAATATATAGGATTTTCTAGCGGATTGGTATGGGTGCGTGGGTCGAACGGCCTCTGACCGTCAGCACTCGGTTTTCTATATGGTGGCTCACACAGACAGACAGGCAGATAGACACTCTCCAACCAATACCGAGTTGGCTATATAGACAAATTGGAATTCCGCGCAGTCGGAATAGCAATAATTCGCCAGCATTTGAAAATTTTCGAATCAGTTGCGTTCGGAATATTGAAAAATAAACAACAATAAGACTCGAGCTCGAGCATCCTTTTTGTAGTGAATCCTAGTGAAAAGATCTCCGATCTCACCAGCTGCAGCGTTGATTTAAACGTGACGAAGAAGCAAGTTGCCAATAATATATTACAAAACTTAAAAAAAATATTACAAAAAAAAAAAAATTAAAAAACACTGCGTGATCTTCCATTACGTAATTGCACCTGGCTATAATATCTTTCGTTTCTATTTCGTTCGAATTGAAGGAGTTTAAATTCAAACCCAAAACACACACATTACAAAAATGGAGTACGTTCAGTTCAAAAACGGATCCCCAGTCTACTACAAGGAGCAGCCAGACCTCAATGAGTGCATTCAATACCAAGTAAGCGAGCCAGTGAACAATTAACACGAATTAAACCACATATAGAAAAATATTTAAAAATAAGCCTGAGGAACGCGAAAATTGTGTTTTGATATATGAACATAATCTCAAATGAAGATTTTACTATTGGTTTCATAAAAGATACTGGTTTAACCACATTAGAGAAAGCATATCATGTTGATATTTAATTAATTTTGAATTACTTTTAAATATTTCGAATTTCTAAGTACGTGCCACAATCCAGATGAAACATTTCACCTTTACCGTCAACCATTTGATCTTGGAATTCAAGTTCAAATGCAAACGCCAGCGCCAACAGACCTGTATGTTTTTCGAGGCTTTTCGCCTTACTGCTCCCTCAGAAATATATGTATTTGAGGAATAGGAATATAGAACGCCATATACCCACACCTATAGATACATTCATGCATATATCTGGCTGGCCTCTCTGCATATAGCTTATTATTCAAACATTTGTTCGCCTTTCGTCAATACGCGTCGAAAGGCAACCAGAGTTTTTGAAACATATTTTTCATTGCGCTCTGGTTGTGTCGGTGCTCAATGTAATTCATACCACTCAAATGGGGATATTTTTAGAGCAGAGAGCGCAGGAAGAACAACAATAAGCCAGCAAATAAATAAACAAAATGATTATAGAACAAATTAATTTCATGTCGAGATGGCCAACGAGCCCACACGAATTCAGAAGCACTGGTGTTAATTTGACTGGTACGTTCTGAAAACGCCTCAGAAAACAATGGCAGCAGACTTTCCCTATGATTTTCACAACTTTTGGCACGACCCAAGATTCAAACTTGTGGCGCAGCGAAAGTGGAAAACGTTTTCACTTTTGCGTTTTGTGTATTGCGGAACTATTTAGTTTATTCTTACTTGCTTAAGGCTAACAGGAAGGGGATTCTCTATAACTTATTGGTCAACGGATCGGATTAGAAATAGATTATGGGCGCAACATTTACTTAAATTTATGACACACACAAAGTCTCGAAGATTCGATTCAATTAATAGTCAGAAAATAGCAGAAAATGTCGAAAGTGACCGTCAAATGATATTTCAAAATATTTCAGTGCTTGCGCCAACCACGAATTTTAAAATTAGCGTCAAAAAGTATTCTTATACATATACGTTCGTCCCCAAGGTGAATGAAAATGAGAAAAATGCGCAATTAACCAGCAGTTTGTCGGGCACACTAATTTCCTAGAGGTAATCGTCCAGATCGTCACTTGCTCAGGCAGGCGGTATCGCTGAGGATCGAGGCGATCAGCTGCTTGTCGCTCAGCGCCGCATGCACCTCCTCCTCGTCCCACTGCAGCAGAACCTTGTGCAAGCGCGGCTCCTTCTTGCGCATGATCCGCAGAATGCCTCGGGTCTCGACCAGATGTACAGTACCTGTGAACTCCGCTTGGTCCAGGGCCAGGATGTTGCGTTTGGCGCACACTCTCCTGTAGACCTCGTGCAGGCGACCCATGCTGATGTCTTTGTTGCGCTCGTTGCGCAGCATCAGCACCAGGGTGCACAGCATCAGCTTCTGCTGCAGCGGAAAGGATCCCTCGATGTCCTCCTCCAGATTCTGTGAGGCACCGTAGACCTTGTTCAGCACTGCAGCCACTTGGGTGACCTGAACGGGCTTCAGAGTGTCTGAAATAGTCCAGATATGATTTCTTATAACACAGTCTATACATTCATCTTTATATACTAAAGAAACGAAGGTTTACCTTGCTTTTCCTTGGCCTCCACCGCATCCTTGCCCTCCAGTTGCAGGGCCTTCATATTGAACTCCTTTTCGCCATCGCGCTTCTGCTGTTCTGCTATCTCGACCACTCGTCGTCCAATGTCCAGCGCCCTTCGCACATCTCCACTGATCGCACTCACCTTGGCGGCCAGCAGCTGCAGGGTCACGGGTGGAAAGACGTCAAGCACCTCCGCCTCCGCCAGGCGAGATTTGAATATCTCCACGATCTGCTGCTTGGAGTAGGGCGGGAAGTGCATCAGTCTAGGCTTCAGCTCGCACCTTGCATTCAGTCGCATCAGCGCACGATCTGTGAGATCCAAACTATTTGCAATGCCCACAAGCAGTATCCTGGAGCCGGGAAGAGCTGGCCATTCGAAGATCGTGTATAGCACCTCCTGCCTGCTGGTGCAGAGCTGATCAATCTCGTCCAGCACCAGCAGAAGCATTCGCTTTGCAGTCTTCAGGTGACGCTGAATGGCCTCCAAGTGATCTCTCTCTGTGCGACCGCTGACTTTGAGCTGCAGTTCGGTGCATAGCTTCTTGTAAACTGCTCCTACACTTGCTATGCTGGTGCAGTTAATGTACACACGTTGCAGGCGCTTGGAGAAGTCGGGATCTCTGAGCAGTAGCGATAGGCAGGCGGTCTTGCCTGTTCCTGGCTGACCGGAGACATAGAGGCTGCCGGAAGTCTGGCTTTCCAGGTGACTGCTGAAGAATTCACGTAGCTCTTGGAGCTGGGACTCACGTCCTGGCAAGTTTTGTGTCTCGGCGCTGTTCAGCACTCGTCTGGCGTTTTGGTATTTGTTGCGTGAGGGAGAGGGCAGGTTATTCTGTTGGGTTTCCTCATTGGTTTGGGTTTTTTCTTTAGTTTGGATTTTATTCGGCTGCTTTGTTGGAGGTTTCTCCTGCTCCTTTTGCGCTAATGGATCCTCCTGCTGTTTTGGCCGTGCCTTTGCCTCATCCTTGGCTTGAAGTTTCGGTTGCGGCTCAGCCTTGTCAGTCTTGTGTGTGGTCGCCTCCACCTCTTCCTCCTGGCGCTCGTCGATGCTGAGCCTGTCCAGCAGCCGCGAAGGACTGATCAGGTGCTGTGGCAATGGCTGCAACTTTCTCTGCTTCGGCGGCGATCCATGAAGCGGGTCCACCTCCGGATCCTGTTCGCCCTCCAAGAATCTAGCGGTGGCCTCACGATTTTCCTGCTCACGTTTGGCCCGTGAACTGCCAGCTGATTGGGCTGTTTTCTTTGTGCTGCGTGGCGTCTTCGGCAGCTCCGATTGAGCCACCTGCACTTGCGATGTCCTGCGCCTGGAGATCTTGTCCATTTTGTTGAGCACGTTGCGGTTCTCGTTGTTCTCTGAAACGGGGCTGGTCAGGTCATAGATCGCCGTCACCGCCTCCTCCTCCTCGTCGCTATCGGCAAGCACTTTTTTCGGCTGCCTGCGTTTCCAAACTTCCGAGCGACGCGGCGTCTGCGTCGACGGCGGCAGCGGAGAGGCGGCGGCCGCCTTGCTGATGCTACTCAGGCGTGTGGAGCGGCGTACGGCAGCCATTATTTAGCTTAGTTTATTGATCAGCAGTTAGTTACTATTAAGTACGAGTTAATTGAGCAACAGCGTGCGTTAAAATTTTCAGCTGGCAGTCACAGTTAAAAAAGCGCGCAAATTGAGTTTGCCATTCGCCACGAACAACAGCTGATCAAGCCTGGTCTGACTATCTGGCAGCTCTGGCCCAGAGCTGCCTATCGTCGATCGCTTATCGATTAGCCGCGCTTAGTTACAACATTTCAAACAGCAGCCCGCCTATATTGAATTACTTACATACTCGCCCGTGGACGGCCTGGTAAAAATAAAATGGTCCGCGGCAGATAGAAAACACAAATCGCTGGACGTTGAACACGCTTACGTAAGCGCCTAAAAATATTGCCCCTGGCTATGGGATATTTTTAAAGTATATAAACGGGCGCACATAAAATGGAATTTAGATATAGCGAAAAAATTATGCACACACACGCTCGAAGGAGAAATACGTAGCACAGTGGGCAAAGATCTGGTGATTTCTAGAAACTCTTTTAATCTCTGTCTGATTTATTTATATTATAATTTGCCGCAACGGCTGGTCGGCCAAATGTGTGCCCCATTTCGGCGTAAACAAAGTCGTTAATCTTCACCGATCCGCTTTCCAGCCCTACCGTACAACTCCGCTGGTCCTGCCCGGCGCCAAAGTGAAGAAGGATGCGCCCACGACAGAGTCCTACTTGAGGCACTACCCCAACCCGGCTGTGCGCGCCCACCCAGGACACGACTACCATGACAGTATCATGAAGCAGCGCGTGGCCGACACCATGCTGCACAAGGTGGTCGGTTCGGAAGCCGACACTGGCCGCGTAAGTACAGGGGAAGTCCCCTTAATTACTTGAAGTCACACCTACGTAATGGAAAATTACAAAAACTAGAGTTTTCTACATTTAAAATTGACAAAGACCTGTGGTCTTTGTTGTAATCCGTTCACGAAATTTATTGTATTTAATTTAAGATTAAGTGGTTTTACTTATATTTATGTATATCCCCCGATTTCAGGTCTTCCACAAGCAATTCAACTCGCCTATCGGCCTGTACTCCAACAACAACATCGAGGACACCATCAGATCCACAGTTCCGTAAGTTGTCACCCAGAAATGTACCATCTGGAAACTCCTATGCTTAGCTCGATACAATGAAAAAAAGAACACTAATATATGAACTTTTGGAATTCGCTTGTCAAATTGAACGTATAAGCCTATGAATTACGCTACATATTCTTTGGATTTTGCAATTTACGAATAAACCTGCGTAGAACTCTTCGAAATTTTTGATGCAGCTTTTCTTTTTGCCAGAGAGACAGAGAGAGCCACTCGAAATGCGCCAAGTAGCTTGAAACTAATAAAACGAGTCACGAACACACGGTTACAAGTAGCCTAAGGTCCACATAACCCGAAAAATTGGTTCCTGGTTAAGCTGCGGCCATAATCCACTAACCCAAAAGCCACAAAATCAAAGTCGAAACGAAATTTACTAAACCGATGCACACACGAAATGAGAAACACACACAATTCAAACATACGATTAAACACGAAAACCAGTCCATAGATGTTGTACGTACTACTTACTACTGCCTACTGCCGGATCTCTGTTTTACATACATTTATATACATTTACATATATAAATATACCACTCTCTATATATCCTATATATATTCTATGTATATTGTTGTAGCTTCGCCACAAGCGAAAGCAATCGCTTGAAGGACAGTCCTTTGCATCGTCCTTTGCCAACAAAACTTAACGGGTAAAAGTAAATTCATATCTTGAGCACAGCCTGATTTCGTTCTTTGATTGAATCCTTTCACTTTCACTTTGATATGGAAAGCACAATGAGCAAGAACGTGGAATTGTACCTGAACTTGCCTTGAGACAAATTAAATTGAATATGAGGAATGTTTGCCAAGTTCCCCGTGTTTTTCCCTGCCTGTCTGTACAGATTAACCCTCGATTATTGTTGTCTCCCGCAACCTGAACAACTGAACTATATATGTAGTTTCTAAGAACCAGATACAATATCTATGTCAGAACAACAGAAACAACACGACACGAGTCCAAAACCCGAATGCATGTGCTATGCTGTCTACGAATATGTATTTTCCTTTATATCTCCCAAAAACTTCCTATTGCAAAGAAAAGCTCAAATGATCTGAGTCTGCGATTAGGAAATCCATGCTATGTAAATATGTGTATTTCTGGAAATTATCTTCATCGAAACCCCCAGCGAACGTTGTTTGTTTTGAGGCTTTTCAGTTTTGGTTTTTAGGACATATGTAAGTTTAAGGTATGGCAAAAGTGGCGTAGGTGCATCGGGAAGGGTTTTAAGTGGGTAGATCAGGTGCTGTTTCCATAGATTAACCAAGTTCAACAAATAAACGAACCCTAGACCAATCTACCAATCTAGCTCTTAGATTCTGATATGCTTAGAACTTAGCTGCACGATTAATGTTAGAATTTTCATCGATCTATCTTTCCTGGAACAAAAACGTGTTATTCTGGAGCAACAAAAGCAAAAAGAGCAACTGGCAGAGCAACAACGTCAACAACGCCAGCAACAACTGCAAATACTCTATCAACAAAACAAATGATCAATCAAATAGTAGCCCAAAAACTGAACCCACTTCTAATAGACTATGAGCCAAATACCCATTCCCAAGACCCCTGCTGAAAGTCCCCCGCCCCACTCCTTTTCGACCCACCACCCCACAAGACTAATCCGAAACTAAAAGACGTTTGCTGAATTATATTTACGAACTGTTTGAAAGACAGCACTGAAAGTTCCTATTCTTGATCCCCATCGCCATCGCAACCCATCCAGTATTAACCGAACGAGACTAACTAACCACCCTAATCCCGCCCGATCTCAAGGCTTCGACTCATCCGATGATATACATGATAATCTCGCACCTTGTTATGCAGTTCTGTTCGATTACTCTTTATAATAATAATATAATAACTAGATCGTAAGGAATTTGTTTATGAGTTTCCTATTAATCGCAATCCGTTTGAGGAGTGTGCAGTTCCAAGACAACGAAGCACACCTATTGCCCAACAACAACAGCAACAACCAACAACAACTACAACAAAAACAAAATAATTCTAACGTATTTTGTGCACATCCTGTTTTCTCTTTCTATTCTCTCACTACTCTGTCTCACGCTACTCAACCGATGTAAAAAAAAATCAAATACAAAAAAACCAACATATTTTTTATAAATCTCGATTAACCAACAACAATAAAACAAATTAAAAAAATAAATCTTTTGAAAACTTACGTAACACCAAACAAAAAATCCAACGAATTATTGACCAAAATAACGGCGCTTTCAACGATCTCAATGCAAACCCCCGAATTACTGAAACTTAATCTCAATCGGAACCCGAATCACTGACCACTGCCAACGAGCAGTTATAAGAAAACTGTCCAGTACGATCCCAGGAACAGCGAAACCTACAGAGCCATTCAAGAAGAGGGCGGCTACAGCAACTATGGCCAATCCTCGCCACAGGAAGTGACCATTCCTGTGCAGACTAAGGTCTATCAGCCCAATAGATTGGTTCCAGGAAAGGTAAGATCGTGCGCAACCGTTCGAAAATCAAGCAAATCTCTCAATCAACTCGAATCAGTCGAACTCAGTCAAAACTTTATGTGAAGGCATCCGAAAATATCGCTCGATTCTCAAGCTCATCCTGTACAAAGTCTATCTATTTCTCTCTGTTTCTATCTCGCTCGCTGTCTCTCTATTCGTGTCAATGTAACGTGTACAGTTGAACCAACCGAATGTTAGTCAACAGTGTCTGTGTGTCCTTGTCTGGCGGCATGTAAACGCGCTGTAACGACGACTAACGGGGCCGAAGTAGTGTTACTAACCTGATTTTTGGTCGATCGATCACCTGCTGGCATCGAACTACACTAATCACACCCATTAACTCCATCTCTGTGTATATTTTCCAAATCACAAGAAGCACACATCTTTTTGGCATTCTAACACGGAATAATAACATCTAACCAAAGCTCATAACAGTTGAATATTGCATTTGAAAAGTTCTTAACCGAAATTGCTGGACTTAGCCAGAGTTATTAAGCTATATCTTATCTGTTCACTCCATCCAAATGCTATTACAGAAACCAGTATCAGCGCCAGTATCCCGGCCGCCGTACAATGTGAGTAGTTCGGCTTCTCTGTTAACTGAATGTTATACTAATGATGTGTCTTATGGGTGTACAGGTGGTAAACACCCACGATGAGAACATACGCCAGAGCGGCTCCTTCAATCGTCTCATGTACAGCGTGATTGGTGCCACCGAGTACTAGAAAGTGCAGCTGCAACACCAGCGACAGCAGCAACAGCAACATCAACGCAACATCGGCAACATCTGCTGCAGTTGTTTTATCTCCTAACATATTTAGCGGATTTTTATGAAATTCTGTTTAACTTACTCAATAAATTATATGAAGAACGACAAGAAATTGTGAACCACTAACAAGCTTGATGATATAATGGATTGGTAATCAATTGGCATCGAAATAAATTTACGATATAAACACCACTTAACGCCGCCTCAACTTAATTACTGTCTGCATATGCAATAGAAAACGTATATAAATTAATTAAATAAAAAAGGAAAGTAAAATTTGATTTATAGTTATGTTTATGTTATGCTGATTCTAAGTTAACAGCCTTCGGGCGTGTTAATACCGAGTGATTCTAGTCATGGAATGTAATAGGTATTAAGAATGTTTTAATTAATAAAAGTGACTTTGATTGGATGAAAGAGATGTGTGTGCACTATGTGGTTTTAATATAAGCAAGCTAATTTACGTATGTCTGAATCTGATTTTTATAATTCAAGTGTGATGCAATTACTATATACCATGTGGGAACTATTAAGTAATTTACAAATGCCTGCACCTGAAATTTACGCTTAGAGTGCAATATATTTTGAATCGAACATTTCAACATGCCGACAACGTAATTGTATCACAATAATTTGAATATGACGAGCTCTTTTGTCTGTCAGCCTGCCTTCTTTTAAAACATTAAGTAGGGCCAAACCCAGTTGAGCCCATAGCAAACCGAAGCCAAAAAGAAGTAGCCAAAAATCTTTGCATAACATGACGCTGCAGATCTGCACTTATTCCATCAATCATTCCGGCAATTAAACGTATTTATATTGAAACTATATGCACACATGAGCCGAGAAATGAGCGTACCCATAAATTTGACTTTAATTTGAATGGAAATAAGTCACTCGAGTGTGTGTACGTGTGTAATGTGCATAACAATCGTCTGCAACACATAATGTACTTTCACTTCACGGCTAAGTAAGCCACAAATGTGGTTGGTTTTTCTTTCGATTGTGTACTGTTTTGCTTTATTTCAAAGCTGTTACAATGTCAGCGCGATCCCATTAAACGGTCAGCCGCCCATTTAACGCCCCGATTTCGACTCCCCCGAAACGACCTTGCCGATTGCGAATCGATGCAAATTCAGGGCGTATCTTATGAGCCATACGCAAAGAGTGCTCTGTGGCAATTGTAATCACGTATCAAATGTTGTAGGAGGACTTATGGGGCTTAATGCCACCATCACATGATCGCAAAGATCGTATATGCAAAGGGCTTGGAGTGCAGAAAAAAAAGAGAAGATTTGGCAATCGGCGACATCGAAGATCGCTTGAACCCATTCAACCGCAACGCGAACGCAACGTCTGATTCAGATACAGATAGGCAGATACATATATAGATAGCTATTCACAGATAGATGGATACATAGAAAAACGTTTAGTCGAATTTGGGTCAGCAACAATGCACTTGCTGGGTTCGATTTTTGACTCGGCGGGTGTGGCCCTCCTCCGATCGCATTGACCTCTTCTTCTCCGAAAGCCAAGCGATTAATTGGGCATGATTATCTAATGGAAATCCATCAAGAGAATTGCGTGGAATATAGATATAGATAAATTATATAGACTTGCATGTCGAAGGAGTCAACTGCAAATGCAATTTACATCTGATCGTGGGCACTGCATGCCTTCCAAAATGTGTGTGAGTTTGAGAAATGTGAGTGTGAGAAATGATAAATTCGGGAAAGTTTTCCAATGCTAGTCAGCTGCCTCTTTTTTTGGCCAAGTTAACAGCTGTTGGCCGAGATCACGTAGGGTTACAAAAAAAGTAGGAAAAAAACTTTAACAATGGCCCAGGTCGAGGGTAGAGGAACTGTGATTCGAACGGAAGTGACAACCGAGCTGGGGGCTTTTGGCCACCCAAAAAAACAGCTGTTGTAAATCAGCCAAGAGAGTCGCATTATGGCCAAAAAGAGCGTGAGAGAGCCGTCGTTTGGCTTACCGCTCGTCGTTTGTCGTTTGCCGATATAAAAGTGCAATTTGGATTCGCAGCCAGCGCAGATACAATTGTGGCTCCGTCGAGGTTTCAGTTAGAGTTTGAATTTGAATTTAAGTACCAGTGCCCGCGTTCCGTCGTTCAAGTGTGATCTAGTATCCAGTAACCCCGTAGCAACATGCAACTCCTTTTGGTGACGGCCACTTTGGCGATCTGTGGCGTGGTGGTCAGTGGACAACAGGGCGTGGATCCCGCCTACTTGAGGCAGTACTACCAGCAGCTGCAACACCAGCAGCAGCAGCAGCAGGCTCAGCCCCACGATGGCACGCCCATTTTCGAGCAGAACTCGGAGCAGACGCAGCAGTATGTGAACTCTGGACAGCAGATCAGGATCAAGGATACGGTGGCGGAGCAGATCCGGGCACAGCAGCAGCAGGGATACGTGGCTCCATCGGTCAGGGATTATCAGGTGGGTTTGCTTACTTACTATACATATAATCGAGATGTCTAGATTGTTGGATCTGCAACCTCTTCACAGCAATATCAGCCTCAGCAGGCCGCCTACCGTCCACCTGCCCAGGCTGCTCCTCAGCCACCACGCAGGATTCAGCAGTCCTCCTACCAGGCTCCTTCCACTTCGATCATCGGCAAAGGACAGCACAAGTTGTCGCTGCAGCAGCAAAACGAGGAGGAGGAATACGATGACGTAAGTTAACAGTACACGTAAAACAATATGACTATTTTTCAAACAAATAATGAGGTACGGATATGAACAAGTATTATTGCAAAAGATATGTGAAATGTGAATAGATCAACAGATATTTATGAAACCCAGTGATCAGCTGAAAGTAACCAGTTTAAATCAATTTGCAAAAAGAAACAAGCTCAATTAATTTAACACACAGTCGTTTTGATATTTTATATCAAATTGAAATCGATCCTCTTTTTGCGGTGCACCTAGCTGGAGTTCGAACTCCCATTCGAGTGGGACTTTCGCGCACTTTCCTTTTCGCTTCACTGCTGCAGCAGCAGCAACAACAGCAGCAGCAACTGCAACTGCAACAGCAACTGCAGAAACAACAACAACATAATTACAATTGAAGCATGCAATGGCATTGGGGGATGGATCGGGGGAGGGCAACTGTGACTTGGGGTTCATTAACCACGCTCAGTGTGGCAACAGTGTGGATTTGGCCATGGCCATATGTGTGTGCATCGCATTGTGCATGTTCATTGGCCCGGGTTCGCTCCTGGTCCGGTCCGTTTGGCCACTTAGCCACCGGCGATTGTTTATGGCCTTTGCATGCGGAAGCTGGCGAATATCCGTTACCAAAGTGACCATAATCCATCAGGCTTAATGCGGCGGCAAGCCCGATGGGGTTAAGGTGCTCAGTTGGCGTGTCATCCTATTAGCCACTTAAAATTGATGGCCCAAACAGGATTTGATGGGTTTTGTCAAGTAAAAAGTTACATGTTATTTAATTTGGTATTTCATCATCCTAAAACTAAGATGCAAAAGAGATTAGTAGACACTAGGGAAATGGAAATCATCACATGTATTGATTAAAACACAAAAAGAGCTGGTATATTAATCGTTACAAGTGATTGCAATTTACAGTTTACTGTCTCCGCCAGACAATCACTTTCAAATGCGACCCATTTACCCCAATCCCCACTCCGTGGCCGAAAGATCTGCAACTTCGAGCCCAATTCCCACAACAATGAGCTCCAATGGACATGGCACGCATTAGAACCGGCTTGCAAACTGGCTTTGCCTTTCCAATTTTTGGCCTGCAGTTCTGTGGGCATTTAAGTTCTTTGTTTTTCGGGCCACGTCAGGTCTTAAAGGCTACCTAAAGTAAAAGAACGAGGAATCGATTTGTGGCCACGCCCTAGAGCCACGATCTTCTTGTTACCTTAACCCAGTTGGCAACAATCTTAGATCCGATTGTCTTGGCCAACCGAAGGTCTTGCTGCCATTGGATCCTCACAAGAACTAGGGGGAAATCGCACCAACCTTGTGCATAAATTATCCAACGCCTCGAGGTTTTTATGTGCGGTGCTTCCATCGCCTGGTTGCATAAACATAATCCGCAGTCATTGGATCGATCGTGTGATCCGCAGCCGCTGCAACGGACCGGCACTTTGATTCCGTGCGATCGGACCATTAAAATATGCAGGCGGCTCCAAATTACTTTCACTTGTGCGTGATCTGGGATTGGGAGTTTGGAGTTGCACAGCCTACGCGCATGCGCCTTGGGGCGATGACGCAACACCAGCGTCTGGACACGTTTTTTGGGCCAGCCTCAAAAGTGGGTCAGCCACAGGTTGCAGTACGCAGTTGAAGTCCCCATCGAACGCCACCCCACCCACAAAGTGCCCAATCTGATTTAATTTCTTGCGAAAGTGAATTGGAATCGATACTGTTTTCATTGCACCATTTAATCAGTTTTCAATGGTCAATTACTTGGCAACCATATCTTTCAGTTAATATTTATGAGATCATAACTTTTTATTACATTTAATTTATAAATTAAAAAAAAAATTATAAGAGAGTAATATTATATTTGCAATTAGATTACTAATTACTCATAAATCATATTAAGTAATAGCTTTAGTTATAGCCTCATCTCCTAACTAATGTCTGACTAATAATGTTTTTTAGCAAAACTCCTCGTATCAGTTTGGCTTCGATGTGAAGGACGACGAGTTCACCAACTACCAGAACCGCAAGGAGATTCGCGACGGTTCGGTGATCAAGGGCAGCTACTCGGTGGTGGACTCCGATGGCTTCATCCGCACCGTAAAGTACACGGCTGATCCCAAGGAGGGATTCAAGGCCGAGGTCATCCGCGAGCCCACCGACATCGTGGTGAAGATCCCCACTCCCCCGCCGCCGACGCAGTTGCTCCGCGCTGGAGGCCACAAGGCCCAGCAGGAGTACAGCTCCGGGCCCAGCAAGCAGCAGTATCAGCACCAGCAGCAACAGCAGCAGCCACAGTACCACCAGTACCAGTAGGGGATTCGATTGGAGCATTATCCAAGATCGATGACTCTTGTCGAAACACTCTTGAAAGTTCCGCAAGTCCATGTAGTTTGTAAATATGCCGAGACTCGATTGGCACGAGATTATAACATTATTCTATTTTATGTCATTCATTTAGGTTCGACTTTCTTGTTTAGAATATTAAATTAAAAGTTTCAAAAAACTTTAAATGTGTTATGGAATAATTTTGTTTGAGGGCTAAGTGCAAAGTTACTTTTTTGGACAATACTCCATCAATGAATACAAATCTTCTTGCTTTCCAAACTTCATCCATTACTTCTTTCCGGTTTTTGTTAACCTAAATATCTTAAGACCATCCTGGACTCCCCAAATTAAGGTCACACCGATGTCTGCCAACTCGAAGGTAAACAAATTTTATTTGCGTATAAATCAATGTCCTAACCCCCGAGCAATTGGCAAAGTTCAGAAAGGACGCGGACCAAGAACCCAGTGACAACACCCAAAAGGCAGATCTAAAGACAACCCGTTCGGGCAGTTGCTGACAAAGGCCATCTAATGGAAGTTCTCACAGTGGATCGTGGTCACCGAAGACACGGCTACGGATTCGGACCCGGCTGGACCGGTCAGACCGGTTGTCCTTTGGGAACTCACGCCACAAAAGCAATAGGAATAGCAACAGCAATCGCAATCGCATCGCAGTCGCATCGCAGTGTCCTTCTGCAATGTCCTTGCATAAATTAGACGAGCGTGTGAGAACTTTGAGCAGTCGAATATCCCCGGCTTTGATGACCTTATCGCCTAAGAAGAAGAAGAAGAAGACGGCCGGCGATTACGAACCGGTTCTGGACAGTCTCCAGATGATGAGTTGAGGTGCGATGACTGACAGCCAGTCGGGATCGCTTCGCTAATGACCCGCATAGCGGGTCAAAGGGCCTGTAACCCATTTACATATGTAGGTTCGGAGAGGATATATTGATCTGATGCAAGGATCCCAAACATGTGCGTGGTCATTCACGCCGTGAATATTCCAACAAACAACTGGACATTAGTCCAGGCCGCCGGGCATTTGTGTCATTTGCTTGGCCGTCTTTGGATGGATATGCAAATGAGGCGAGTGCAACCCCCGAGGTTACAAGATAATACCCTCACACATCTTCAACCCCTTCGTCCTGCTCCTTGGCAGACGCATTTACATATCCTTAACGAGCGACCCGCTTGATGGACCGACCGAACGACCGACTGTCTTGTCCTGTAAGTGAAGTAACTGCAGGACATTCGGGTCACTTCGAGGAACCAGTTTCCGGCTAAAGGATGGCCCGTCGCCAGTTGACCTTTTTGGATGGCCCAGTGCCCGTTGAACTTGTGTAACCGGTTGGACAGTCCACTTTTCCGGAGCGGCGTGAGAAAATCTCACATCTCGAAGATGACCTAAGACAAGAAGCTGAGCAAGCTGCATTCGTATGCAAATCTTTTGCAGTGCTCATTCCAATTTCACGCCAAATCATTGCCCTTAAATAAATAATACGGCAAAATTATGAAAAGTCACGATTTATGCGAGTTCGCATGGGTATGTACAGAGAGTTTTTGGTTGGGAGGGAAAAATGGTATGGAGTATGCAAATCGAGGTCTGATCTCAGAGTTTTCCCTGCGCCATGTCCCAACGATGTTCGCCGTGGCCTCCTTGACGATCTGTCCAAATCACCTAAGTCGATCGAGTGGTTAAGAGGGAGAAAGTCTGGCGAATTATCTGAAAATTTATTGAGTTGGCTCTTAAGCTCGACTCACCTCGCCCTTGTAACGATTCGTGCCTCGCTGGGATTCAAAGCGCTTTTCCTGGGCCTTCGGATGCTTCAGGACGTGACCATGACTCCGCGAATTGGGAGGATCAAAGCGCATGAAAATGTCACTAAGTATAGAATTAAAAGAAAGAAAATAGTACTAATTAATTTTCTGATTCGGGAAGTAATTGGACTTGTCCAATTGTTAGTTTTTATTGTCTAAATAACAGCCACCATTTTGTCCAAAATATATTACTCACTTTTCACCCTTTTTTCTATAACAATTTTCCTACAAAAAACTCTTGGCACTACTTGTTAAGTTCAAAAGGGTTAACAACCACCATTTTTCACTAAGAAAATCTTGTTATTTAATAAATAACTGAACCACCACCGTTATTTCGTGATAATTTCACCCAGATTCAAGCTTAATTTTCTGACTGAATTGCATGAATATGTAAGTTAATAATTTTGTGTTATAAGTGGTTAATTGATTTTAGGCATGAAGTGCATGTTAAGAGCTATTCGAAAATAATGAGCAACCACCACTTTTCAATTATTTTTCAACCCAATCAACTTACTGAAAGTACTTGGTTTCCTTGGCACTTCGGTCAGCTGAACTTCTGGTTTCGGCCACATCCGTGTCCAGATCCTTGGCATAACGCCTGGGTCGTTCGGTCTGGACATTTTGTGAGGGTTGCTGCTGCTGCTCCTGCAACCTGGCAATGCGAGGTGGAATCACATGCAGCACATCGCTGGTAAAAAGAGCCGGTGGCACATTGTAAAGTTGCTGCGGCTGCTGCTGCTGCTGTAAGTGTTGCTGTTGCAAGTGCTGCTGCTGCTGCTGCAAGTGTTGTTGCTGCAATTGCTGTTGCTCCTCGGCGCGACGTTGAGGTTGCTGCAGCGAAACCCGCTGCACCGGCAGATAGTTCCCTTCATATCGATATTTGGCCAACTCGGCATGTGGAGCGATGGTCCGCTGCTGGTACTGGACACTCTGCTGCGGATACAGGGGCGGAAGGGGCGCGGCAGGAGCGGGCAGCTGCTGCTGCTGGTAATCCAAGCCCAAGGGCTGATAACTGGGCCGATAGTTGATCAGCTGAAAGTGCGGCGTCTGCTGCTGGAAGTGAATCGCCGGCGGAGGAGCCGGACTATATCCGCCCACAATGGGCGTGGCAGCGGCAGCATACTCAAAGCGACGAAGACGCGGTGAATCGTAGTACAATTGTCTGGGATGGTAGAAGACATGTGGTTGCTGCAACAATGCCGGCGAAACGAAAAGCAACAATTGCAGGAGCAACATTTGCATCTTTAGTACTCCGTTTAACTTCCCAATTGGCAGATCCATCGCGTTGCACTCTCGTCAAATTTGTGGCAGCATTTTGACAACAACATAGCCATTTATAGTTGGCCACTTTTCTGGGCTTGGCCAAAAGCCGGAAGTCACTTGCCCAGCAGTCAGCGGTGTGTGAAATCGATCGACGCTGCTGCCCCGGATTGTGCAATGCTCCAACGGTCAGCTGCAGGGCTTATATAAGATATGGCAAATAAAATGCGAGAAAATTGTAAAATAGAAAAAAAGAATAAAGAGGAAAATCAGCTAGACTGGCGGGGATGAGACCTAGAACCAAACAGCCGGCAGCTGGCGGCCTTAGCCATCATCAAGGTCAAAAGCTTGGGCTATTTAGCATACAAAAATTGTGTTTTGGCAAACTCATTGTCAACATCTGGAACTTGGAACTTCCGTTGACCGTTAGAGCCGGCCATATCCAGTTCTGGTTGATCCTGATTGGTGGAACACGAATCCTGGCAGCCTGTTGCTTCTTGCAAGGGGTTGAAAGCCTTCGATGTGACCTATAAGCATTGGGCTTTTCAACCCCCTGTCATCATGTTGAAAAATCACCCCTTAAATTCCTGCCAGATCCTTCGTCGTCGAGCTGCGCAGTTGTTTAGATCATTCGACTTCTGAAGTTGAAACCCACAGCACCGCCAAGAACAATCCACTACCAAAAACCGAATCCTTACCGAATCACTTTTGGATACTCCATCGCAAACGAAGAGAAAAGGTAAGTGCTTTTGATAGCCATAACACATTTATAATATAGCGACACGAGGTCTGTTCAACTCATCAACATGCATATGTACGGGTACAAACTCCAGATCCACCAAAGTTACATTATAGATACGATTATAATACAAAGATTGTGGCCTCCACGAGAGACTGCTGCAACAAATTTTCAGTGCTTTCGATTTAGTTCAATTCGGTTCACAACAGAGCTAGAAGATATTGAAGATCGGTGGCCTAGTCCGCCATGTTCACATTGTTCATGCGCATCTTGGCGAAGTCCTCGAAAACAATATTATCGTCATCGTCCTGGTAATAGCCCTTCACATTGCGGTGCTGCTCGATGGACTTCATTTTCTTCATGGCGTTCGAGCGCTTCTTCTCAATGGTTCCTATACCACATCAAAGGGATTATAAGCTAGAAGTTAAGGAAGTAATCTTCGCAAGCTTACCCGGTGCCGGTTGGAGCAGCTTGAAGGGCACATCCGTCTGCATTTCGCCTCCCAGAGTGCCGCAGTTCAGCTTGATGCGCACCGAGTACGAGATGACAATACCACAGGCATCTCCCGTGGACTTGCCCTCCTGCACCATGGTGGATGAAGCCAGGTTAACATCCTCGTCCTTCAAGTGACCATCCAGGGCGATACCTAAGTTCGCAATCAAATAATCCATTAGAAACTATCCAGGTTCACAGCTATCACATCCAAATCCTACCATGGCGATCCTTGTTGTTAGCCGCCAGCGGAATCAAGTAGAAGGTCT
Organism: Drosophila simulans; assembly: GCF_016746395.2. Classification (NCBI taxonomy): domain Eukaryota; kingdom Metazoa; phylum Arthropoda; class Insecta; order Diptera; family Drosophilidae; genus Drosophila; species Drosophila simulans. The sequence goes on from NC_052522.2 coordinate 8,487,389, forward strand.
TGGTGAGATTGGCGCCCGGAGTGATGGGGCAGCCCTCCTTGGTCTCCAGCTGGGCCACATGCTTGCTGAACTGGGCGTTCACCATGGTGATCTCGGTGTGCTGCACAATGAAGCACTTGATGCTCTTCACGGACTTCTTGGAGTTGTTCGACACCTGGACGGTGGCAGCCGTTTTCTCGCCATGGTAGTAGATCTCCCTGTCCAGCGTGACCTCCAGACTGATCTTGCCGTTCGAGAAGGTGAATCCCTTGCTGACCAGCGAGCTGGGCAGACGCTGGCCACGATTGAGGGGAGCGTATTGCAGCTTCTTGATCACCAGACTGACCATGCTCCGCTTGTGCTGGCGATCGTCCTCGGAGTCGCCCACAAATGCCCGGATGGTGTACTCTACGCCCAGGGGCTTGCCATTGTCGTCGCCCTCCTGCTGCAGAGTGACGGAGCTGGGCGAATTGGGCGGGAAGTGGAAGGTGAATGGATGGGCGTTGCTGCCCAGTTTGCGGACCAGCTTCTCCTGCATCGGTGTCATCTCCATGTTGGGATTGGTCATGGGCACAATTTGCTCCCGGCACAGGATTAGCTCCTTGGAGAACTTCACTCCCATGACCTCGTCCTCCTCGCGACCATAGCGATAGGTGGTGGCCAGTTGGCCAAAGACCTTCCTGTTCTTCAGGTAGTCCGGTTCCACCACAATCACTCCATCGACGGGATCACAGTAGTCGATGTGGTCGATGAAGTCGCGGCGACCCAGATAGAAGGTGACCTTGCCGTTGGGCGTGGCCTTCTTGAAGACCTTCACGGATACAACCATTGTGGATTACTGGATTTCTTTGATTCCTGGCAAATGCAACTGGATTCGAGGCTAAGTCGGGCGATGCGCGTTATAGAGTTTTCCGTTCGGCGGAGGAAAATGCGAAACCCAAGTGCCGTGCAACCTGCTTATATACCTTTGCCCTGGCCCTGTCCGTGGGTCTTCATTCTGGCCACTAACTGGATTTGCTCGTTATGCACTTGTTTGTTGGCTTGTCCAACACGACAATAAGATAGAACCATAGAAACTAAGGGAAAACTGCAAACAAGCTGCTTCCAGGGGTTGGTCTATTTTCTGCGCAGTTTGCCACTTGCCCGAGCAAATTGGCTAATGTCAAGTATCTTTTTCCGATTCCGACCTAGTGCGAGGTCATCTGGCCAACTGTTGAATAATTGGGCATGGCAGCTTGCAGCTGGATTAGCATCCGATTCGGTGTTACCGGGTTGTTATCAATTGGCCAGTCTTGTTCTCTCTTAGCCAAACATCAGTGGTCAGCAAGGGGAAACCTTAGATGTTTTTAATTTTGTTATGGATCAAATGTCGATATATTGATTTTAAAGTGAGAGGTATAATTGAAATTGGCATTTCTTGCAACTAGTTTACGAAAGGTCGCAATTCATTGTAGTCAATGTTAGATAATATTTAAGGTCCAGAGAAATTGGAATAATCTTAAATCTTCCTTTTCCCTTTTCATTACAGTTGAGATCTAGAACCAAGATGCAGACACAGACACACACCACCACAGACCGACATGGCTATAGCCTGCGCTTTTCGCCTTTCGAGGCTAACTACTTGCTGCTAGCTACAAGGTGAGATCAACCTTAAGCTCTAAAACCAACAATATACTAATATAAAAGCATTTTTCCTATACCCAGCCAACTGTACGGTCTTGCTGGAGGTGGTTCCCTCTTTCTGCTGGAACAGAACTCCAACACAAACTCCTCATCCACAGATGGCCAGAGTCTCGGAGAGCTGTGCCGCCTAGAGTGGTCCGATGGATTGTTCGACGTCGCCTGGTGTCCGTATGCCGCCGATATCGCCGCCACTGCCTCCGGAGATGGATCTCTTCAGATATGGTGCGGATTGGACGGCGAATCGGCGAGCAACCAGCAGACGCCGAAACAGCCGCTGATCTGCCTGCAGGAGCACAAGAATGAGGTGTACAGCCTGGACTGGGGCGAGAAGTGGAACTACCACACCCTGCTCTCGGCCAGCTGGGATTGTACTTTGAAATTGTGGGACTGCAACAGACAGAACTCCATCACCACCTTTGTTGGCCACAACGATCTGATCTACGGGGCTAAGTTCTCGCCCCTGATCGCCAATCTGTTTGCAAGCGTAAGTACCGATGGACACCTTAACTTATGGAATTCTCTTGACTTTGCAGGTAAACCCCTGATGAGCATCGAGGCACATGCGAGTGAGGCACTTTGCTGCGACTGGTCGCACTTCGATCGCAATGTCCTGGTCACTGGAGGATCGGATGGACTGATTCGGGGCTGGGATCTGCGCAAGATGAGGACGCACGTCTTTGAGCTGTACTCCGGAGAATTCGCTGTCCGGCGATTGGCCTGCTCACCGCACTCGGCAGCGGTCTTGGCATCGGCCAATTATGATTTTACCACGAGGTAAGTGGAAACAACAGGAAATTTGTATGGTTGATAACAACTGTCCACTTTTGTTACATTTTAGGATTTGGAATCTGGAACGTGGCGAGTCCGCCCAGGAGGTCAATGCCCGGCACACGGAGTTCGTATGCGGCTTGGACTGGAATCCACACAGGACCCACCAGTTGGCCGACTGTGGCTGGGACTCGTTGGCCAACGTTTATACCCCGCAGTGTCTGAGCGGTGATTTGGTCGTCTAGGTTGGTACAGGGCATGCCCACAACTGGAAACTGGAACTGGTACTCCCTAAATACCGAAAACACATGTGATAAGGCGCTAGTGGCGTCGAAATAGCCAGGCCTACAAGCGGTGCACCGTTAATACGATAGCTGAGCTATATGCAATGCCTATAAGGAACTGTAAGGACTCATCGGCGCAACGATGACGTGTAAATAGCTGTGTGATAAACGCTGAACGGGCTAAAACCTCAAGCAGGTGCTTCAAAATGTCAATAAAAGCTTACATATATCACGAGTATTATATGAATTATATGGGTTTTCTGCGCTGCTCTGTGTGTTATTATGGCCTTCGCAATAAGTTTCTTGGCCCTCGGCTATAATTTGCACACGGCCCTTGTCTTAACAAGAATTTAACGGATCTCGGAATTGGAGTTCGAATTGGTTAGGTGGCAAAGAGCCAAGGCAGACGCTGACGGAGATTGACTTGGCATCCTTATCCGGTTGGCTTAACTCTGACCAAACAAACACGCAATAAAGCGCTAATTTGCTGCAACGTTTTATTGCCCGAGTGGAGCCGAAATCCCTGTCATTCCCGGAATTGACACAGCCAACAAGGTGGATATGGCCCAAAGGTGTGCCAGCCATCGCACCTTTTCGGCTGACATGGTGTGAAAAGGCAGCAGTTGCTCAGTTGCTCCCTGCGAACCCAGATCCCTGATCCTGGCACCCCGATCCCGTCATTATCAACAGACTGCGCTTTAACTGCCACTCGGGGCAAATATTTGCTTTGAAGCCAATTGGCGCTGATTTCTTCTGACAATTGGGGGCAGATCTGGAGGACCTTACTCTCGATTCTCGACACCAGGGAACAGCAGCTGCTGACCCGCAATTATCTGCTCGCCAGTCAAGTGATGCCAAAATTGATATTAATGCCTTGTTTGTGTTAATAAAAATCGGTTTTTGGTGCCTGCCAAGCTGAGAGGTGCTGAATTTATCCTTAGGCGAAGACAGATCTTGATGGGAATTCGGCACCTCATTTTATTTTAAATAATTATTTAATGAAGGAGTGTTGCCAGTATGCATTATTTGTTTTAAGTTAGGTGCCAGAAAATTGTGCAGCTGAAGTTTTCTTTGGTAGAAAATGCTTTGCAAAAAACATGATAGTTGTGTAAATATTAATTAATTATAATATTATTGTTACACATTATATTAGTACACACATTATATTATTATAAATTTATGGTTACTACGGTTTGTGCTATAAATATGTGGCGCCGCCTATCGGTAGTTTACAGTACCAATCTATTTTACATCCACTCTACATGACTTCACTGCTTGCGATTCAAATCATAGTGTTATGCACTGCTTTATATCGTTAATTTGAATATTTCGACGCAAACTGAAACACACATTCATAAAATATCGTTAATTTGAATATTTCGACGCAAACTGAAACACACATTCATAAAATTTTGTAATATAACATATATTTTATGTATTTTAAATATAAGAAAACAACAATTTATATTCAGTTTAATATAAATTCATAACAAACAATGCATTACATTTTAAGCCATAATCTCCCCCATTTCGAGTCTTTGCCGTCCGTCATTAAAATGAAACTCAATTTTGAATGCAGCCAAAGTCCTTAAAATTACAGACAGTAATTTCGCGCAAAAGTCAAACAGTCGATGCCAACTATAAATTAGCGCCAAACAAAGTTGCAAGCCGAAGGCGGCTGGGGGCGAAAAAAAAAAATTGGTCACTTACCGAGTCCGCGTTGTCTAGCCCATAACCTTGAGTTGGCCCTGGCCCCACGGATCTCGTCAGTGTCAAGGTTGCGTTGTGCTTGGTCTGCAGCTTGTTATAAATAAACGGAGAGCAGAAGTGTATTTCAACACCCAGCACGCGAGGAGGCGATCGCTTCTGCTTCGGCAGCTCCAACGAAACGAGAGCCTCCCTTGGAGATCGGGATGAGATGGTATGGCATGGGATTGTACGGTAAGGTATGGGGGGATGGGACCCCTTATCGTCAGCAGGTTCTGAATCGTGTCTCTACCTGGGTCTCCAGAACTCCACACACACTCCACGCGCCTCGCTTTGCAGTTCAGCAATTTAAATTGCCTCCACGAGCATTTTGATGGCGATCACGCGCCCCCTTTGAAATCTCGCTGCCCAATCTGCGCCATAAAGGATCCGCAGACGACGACGACGACGACGATGATGTCGAGTCCGTTCTGTTTTTGTTCCCTGTGCTCCCTGGCATACTTCCACTGATACCGTCTTCTTTTTACGACTGCTGTCGCTGGTATTAATTTTGTTTCAGCGTTTTGTTACTGGGGCCTTAATCGTCACCGTTCCGTTTGGTTCTTTCGGCTCATTCGGTTCCTTTGGTCAGCTAACACGTGTAGTTGCCATCGAGACCTCCTTCGGTGCACAGTTGGTGCATCATCACAGAACATACCGCAAACTAGATGGTTTTTCTCTGCGTGTTCTTGGCGTTGCAGTTCCACTTCGGAGTGGGCGTAACACAAGGGCAATCTTGATAAGGAGATCGTTCGTTTGAGGAAAGACAAAAAAGAGTGCCGGAAATAATTGTCAGTGGAGTGATTAGGGCTGCTGTCCTAGCACAGCTACCTGTCTTCACCAGGCTAATGATGCAGGAATCACACACATCCTTGTTGGGTTAATTAAAAATTCAAAGAGCCAGCCAGGATGTGGCTACCGTTAGATTCGGTGTGAATTTATTCACCTGGGCAGTACTAGGCTTCATTTATTCATAAGATTTCGCTGCGCGACGACAGGAAACTCTTGACGAGGTGTTGAATGCCCAATTTCCGTGAGTCTCGGCCTGGAAATTACCTAACCTACGCACGCCGTGATCCTCTCGCCGATCCTCGCTGATCCTGGCACGCCATTGTTCTAGCTCGCTTATGACATAATGAGAGCAGCCAGGCAGGACTTGCGTAAATCCTGCCAGCGGCGAACGCAATGTTATGCAATACCAGCAGCAGCGAGGCTGGTGCCATAAAACCAAGGCTCTCAGGACCCTAAGACCTAGATGACCTACTATAGATGGTCCATAAAAACGGCCACTGAACTACATTCGCTGCCTGGCCAGCGTGTCCATTGGTGTGCGACCTGAAAAAATCTGCGCACATTTGTTTATGGCATGTTGTTAAAAAATTCAGGACATCGAGAGCGGGACCGAATTTGGGTCTCTTGGTTTTTGGGATGGCAATTTACGCAATTCCGAGCAAAAAACAAGGCCAAGGTGCCCGCTGTTAATTCCGCGAAGTATTTTTGCATTTTTTCCGGAATTCGTGTCGTCCTGCGAAGAGGATCAGGGAAAACAGGATCACATCATCTCTGCCCGGCTGCTCTAATTTTTTGTTACAATTGTTTTTTGTACCCTCCGCAGATTTGCATTCGCGTGGCAGCAGGTTTTTCTTTTACATTTTCTTTTTTTTTGTGCCACTTGAGGTTGACCCAGGCAAACAAAAAGTTGTCCTACATAAACAAAAAAATTGGCTCAGTCGGCAGCGGTTCGACTGTGCAGACGCGTGGCCAAAAAGGACCCTACTGCTGCAACTGCTGGCCAAATAAATAAAAAATGGGTCACATCAGCAGCAGCTACTGTATGAAGAAGCCACTTAATCTTAAGAGTTTCCTTTATTTACCCATAAATCATAACGCTGAATTCCTGGTAGCGCCAGCAAAGTCTATTTACAAAAACCGATTAAAATTTATAATCATAAACAAGATGAGCAATCGCAATTCTTTTTCTAAAAATATTAGTTCTAGTTTATTTCTGCGACGTGCTGAGTGATTTTTGTAACCTTCGCATTACTTCGAGTATTTTGTAATTCAGCTTATAAATTTGATGTCTAAATTAGGTTTCCATCGCTGCTGAGATTGATTTATTTCCCTCGTATTGTATTCCGTAGGAATTGAAATTGTTCTTGCTGGCATTTAATGACTGATGAGGGTGAAGGACGTTTTACGGCGTGCTCCAAAAGATCAAAAAATACAATTATATTGGCGAGACGAACGATTTTTGGGGAACAAGGTCGTCTCGCCGTCGGCTATAAATAAGATTTTCCATTCGGTGCGAAATATTTTGCGTATAAATAATTTGTTGGATAGATAAAACACTCCGACAATCCGTTGACCACGGTTGATTTGTTCGACTTGCTGCTTGTTTTTAAACTCATGACCAAAATACTTCAGCGGCCCGTCTCACCGTCTAAAAATAGTGCCGCCTCCCACACGGATCCAGACCCAGATCCCCCGGATTTCTGATTCCATATTCCGGCCGTAGTCGACTGACGTGCGCCGCGATGACGCGTTCTCGAGCGTCGTGGGACTGATTCTAAACAGAGGGCTCCAGATCCAGGTGATGACGATCTCCAATCGGCCATTGGTCAGTGGAACCAGCTAGGCAGCGATCGCTAAAATTGGCAAAAGCCAGATCGCATGCGGATCGCAATTGCTGGGCGAGTAATGTGTGTTTGGTGATCTTGATGATGATGATGGTGGTCCAAAGGCGTCAGCAGTCGGCCTAAAAATCCATTTCACTGAACGATAACAGCGGTTAGTATTTAGACACAATTTTATATTAAACGAATTAAAGATACCCTAGAGAATTCAATGTATTACGTACTTATTAAGATCCTTAAAAAAAAGTATGCCAATAATTATTGATTTAATAAAGTCGTGCTTTCTAATACATAACATATAACATAAAATTGTTTACATTAATAGCGTATTAAAGTCCTTCTTTCCAGATCCACTACCTAAGTAACCCTTTTGTATACCCTATCTTTGCATTACCCTCACGCTGAACACATTTCTAACAAAAACAAGCAAAAAGTGCAAAACGCGAAAATATTTTTCACGAAAAACAAATTCCTTTGCAGCACGTCAATGACGTCAATGCGAACGGAGGCTGTCAAAAATATGTAGCGATCGCAAGCGCGGGGAAAACTTTTCTCCGAAAATTAAATAAAATCTTCGAAAGGGAGAGGCGAAAAGGGGGCGGTTGCGTCTGTTAAGTCCAGACGTGGGCGTGTAAATCGAAGGAGGTGCTGTTTTTGCGGCTAAATCGAATTTTTAGCCTGCCGATGACGCGTGAACTTGCCTTTAATTTGTTATTTTTTTTCCCCTTCTCTCGACTTCAACCGATCGCGATCATCCCAAAAATAACAAGGTGGGCATTTGCATTTTGTTATTGTTGGTCAGGCGGTTCGCACACGCGCCCCAGTGGGTGGTTGAGATCTTCATAAACTGGCTATCTGATGGATTGGCAAATAAACCTGATTTATGCATTCTCGCCTTTTCCACTTCCGGCGAGGATCACAAGGTGTGATTACCAATTTGGGTCTGCTCATGCGTAGCCGCACGTGTCCTTCGGATGGAAGATGATAGGATTTGGATCCCTAACCAGCCACATGCTCATTGGGATCCCCAACATGGCAAACACCTCACTTAAGTGCCATTTCCGCTGGCACAGCGGACATTAAATTAGTAATCATTAGGCCAGCTCCAGCTCCAGCTCCAAATCCAAATCGCTGGCAATCAGCATCCAATTTGGCCAAGATGCCGCCAGCTTAAGCCTTTTATATCCCGCCGGGATTTAGTTATAAAAAGATTTGCCCCTGCTCCTTCCTTCCACCAGCTAAGTGAGCGTTGATTTCGGACTCAGTTTCGCATTGGGCCCACCTGTTGCCCCATTGTCCTCCAAAGTGCCAGCCGCACACAACTATATCCATATATACTTATATATTTTATTCGGCTGTTTTTTATGGGCTCGAACGGGGCCGTTTGCGAAATCGCATAAACATAAAGGTAATTGCACAGACATGCCAAAAATTATCCGATATTCGTCGTCGATGTAAGGCAGTGAGGATGTACTACCACTATATGTATATGTATAAAGCCTGGGCAGCGAAAAAAAAAACGAGAGAGAAACCCATCGATGATGCTTGGCATTTATTGTGATCGCCGCTTATTGCCCGCTTCACTGAGATATCCCAGAGTGCCAAGGTTTTTCATTTAGCTGCCAAAGGGTTCGGCACTAAAAACCTTTTTAATGAGCTACAGAAGAGCTAAATTGATGAAAGTTTGTTTTTGAAAAGCAATCATAAAATAACACTTCCTAATCCAATCAGTATAAAAAAAACCATAAAATAGGAAAGATGACTATGACTAGGCTAACAAATCTAGTTCATATCAGTACATTGTGAATTGAACACAATATTTTGAAGAGCCCATGGAATATATCTATATATCTATATCGTTACATGAACTAAATAGTCGCATTATTCCCCGTGCAGGGTGACAATCCCCAAATAAAAGTGATTGTTCCCTTTAGTCTCAAAACAAAAAATGGAAGAAAAGCACAAAAAACCCAAAATCGGCTAAAAGATTCGCATTGCCTTTCAGCTGCTGCAACTGCTCCACTGTTTACATGGGATGCTGTTGGCATCATCTTGCTGCTTTTTGTATTTCTTATTTTTTTGTTTTAACAAGGGAAAGGGGATGTGGACATGGTCGGAGGATCGCCTTGTGACATATGCGAAATTCATTGTCGCGTGTTGCGTTGTCCGTGGATGCCAACGACTTGGCAACCAACCTTGGCTGACGGGCAATCCGCTCAGATCCCCATCTACCGTCACCCATATCCCCCATCCCGCCACCCACCAGCACTCCTCCATCTCGGGGGCATTACAGGTGCTGCTGCCAGATATGCACTGCAAGAAAACATCCGAGGAACAGATAAGAGTTAATAATCAGAGAACCCTAAGCCATCAATCTACATTCTTATGCTGTTAAATATGCGGTAGTTATAAACCCCTTTTAAAGCAAATCAATGCAGTCCATCTTTATTTAAGCCTTCTTTAATACATATACCACATGAAATTACGTAATTTTTTCCAGTGCATTCAGAGGTAGTGCCATATCGCGACGGACATTATCGCGCTCGTCGTCGGTCGCTGGGCATTGAAAAATTGGCAATTGTTTTGGGACAGCGGCGAGAAACACAACCGGCCAACTGAAAACAGCAACAGAAACGGACAGACTTTAACTGGCCGCTTAAACGATCGCTTAACTACTGTTAATCTGCGGCGGATTGGGCTTTAAAACCGGACTGCGATAATATAATCCTGGTCCAAGGTTGAACGCCATTCGTGCGTAAGTGCAATTAGTGTAATGTAATAATGAGCGATGCCCCAGCAATTTGCCCATAAGCATTTTAATGTGTTGCGCCATGCGGGGGCAGCACATGTGGGGATCTGTGGGGACCGGATCAGGTGCGCTTCGTATCCATGATGCAGAGAGCTACGGATTTTGGCTCCACAGAGACAGGGCCACGCGTCTGCAGCAACTGACGCACGCGGCCTCATGTGACCGCAGATATAATGTGTGGATACGTTGGGTCTTACGTCTGCAGTTCGCGGTCCGTAGTCCGCTCCCCAACTTTAGACCTCCAACCGGCACCATTTGAGTACACATTCATTCAGCAGAATTTTCCCGCAAATGCCCCCATCCATGCCAACCCACCGAAAAAAAAAAACAACACACATCCGCACGCAGTTTTCTGCTTCTCAATGAGCCAAATTAGCAACCGCCTCTCTACGCAAATCTTTGACGTCAGCATCCGAACAGTGAGCACACACACTCTGGGTGGCGGGGCAGTGGGGGATTTGGGGGCTTTTTGGCAAGGTAAGCGTGACCAAATATGGGGAACCAGAAGTGGGTTATGGGAAACCTGTGCGCTCTGCAGAAATTTCAGGGAAATTAGCACTTAATGCTTTGCCTTTTACAAATTGTGCAGGGGAAATCTAGGTTGACTTTGAACAGGAAGTCTTCTTTGTGAAATATCAGGTGGGCACGACAAAGTGTTTCCACAAATGAATTATTCATGTTCCAAAATCTCACTTTCAGAATAGATTTCCAAACGAGACAATTTAAAGCAGACAACAGAGAATCATTCTACTTTTAACAGGAAACGTGTTTCATATGATAATCTACTTAAACTAATAACATAGTTTGTTGATCATTTCTTATACAAATTTATAGGGAATGTTTGAGGTTTTCGCATCATTAATATCTTAAACATTCCTTAAATATTAGCAACATTTATATGAATTAGAAAATACCACTCCAGAACGAAACAGGATGCAAAGCAGTTAGCGTGTTTAGCAGGTGCCCGAGGCATTCCTAATGACGCAGCACAGCCCCTTTTCTCTCCTGCGACCTGCTCCTCTTCCGACTCCACCGATTCTTCTGATTTCTCAGATTCAGTAAGCCCAAGGTCCCAGTGTTTGCACAACAACACGACGCCAAAGTGGTCGCCACTTGAGACGCTGATTTATGCACGAAATGCTAATGGAAATGCAACTTCAAATGCTAATTGCGGCGACGGTCAAAGACTCGTCTTCAGTCCTCAGACTTCGGTCCTCCTCCTCGTCTTCGGCATCCAAGAAGGCATCGAGAAGAACGGGGGCCTGCGAAGACAGAAGACAGTTCATCACAATTGCGTTTGCAAATCAACGAGGCGACAAGCGAAGGCGCGCATGCGCAGCACTGAAGATTCAGATTGGATCGGAGGAGGGCCTAACCCAACTGGTGGTGGTTGATGGCCGATGGCTCTGTCTCCGTGCCTCATTCATATGCAAATCCGTCCACGCTGGTGACCACAAATGAAATGCCAACACGCAGAAATGCAAAGAGAGCATCGAATTGCAAATTATGGGGATGCCAGCTCGTTGACAAAGTTGCGCCTGAATAATTCCACAGCCCTGTTAGAAGCGACGACAACTTAGCGACTCCGAGTGCGAATAGGAATACGAATGCGACCCAGACACATACGCAAGAACCAAGATACAAGATACCAGATCCACGATCCAAGACCCAAGCTCCAAGAGCGTAGTCCAAGTCCCCAAGCCCCAATAACCCAAGGTAAAAGAAGCAAAAGCGCGTGCCCGCGGTCTCAACTTCCGCTGCTGCCAAGTGTTCGCTTCCATGCGTGACTATATCCACGAGATCAGGAGCGGACCGAGGTCGCATCCAATGGATCGGCAAAGTCAGCAAAATATATGGGATAGCACACCAGCAAAGCAAAAAAATCAAAATAAACTCCAGAAATAAGAGTCCGCTGTTTGTGCAGTTGAACAGTGAAATTGAAGTACCAAATATGCAAAGTGTTTCAGGTCTCAATTCGGTTTAAAATACTCACATATGTGGTATGACAATGAAAAAAGTTGACAAAAGTACAACAATAATTGAACAACAAAACGTTTAGTAAGTGGTATATCATTTTACTTGCTGTACAATTGCGAACATAAAATCAAAGCTTGCATAATGTATTATTGGCATTACTAAAAGGTTTATTATATTTGATTGTTTGGATATTGTAGTTCAGTAGACATCCTAATCAGTTCATTTTGATTGATCCAGTTTGTTCATAAAATTAACCAGATTTCTATACTTAATCTTCTTCGCATGCCCTTCAAAATATAACAAATGTCGAATTTTTGATAATTTATATTTTTAAGTAAGCAATTAGGTGGTTTTAGTAACTCCGCTCCTGGTGGATGGTCAGTGAGTGTGAGATGACTCCCCCTAAAGCTTTACGAAACTAATGCCGAATGCAGGTCGGTTTCCGTGCCTCCACATTCCCAGTCGTTTTGTTGTCATTTTCTGCTGCCTGGTTTCCAGGAATCTGTGTGTTTGCTTGGTGACGAACTTGGTTGCTCCATTAGCATATAGCCGGTGGAGTTCTTCAATGGGGGCGGGGGATGAGCAGAGCGGATCGCAGTGGAACGGATGTGCGCTTGATTATGTTGTTTGCCAGCGAGGCTGGTCCTTCATCTGGCTGCTCGAGATGACGAAGATTCTATGAGTGCCCTGCCTTCGCCGGGCATTAATCATTCTTGTTTTTGAATTCTTCTCAAGCAAACAGCGCGCGACTGACGCCAGGCGGTCGGCTACCAGAAAATGGGAGAGACAACACCATGCTTCGAACAAAATACGGTGGCTATCAAAATAGCTACGTACACGTTTTAGCCCACCCAAATGGTCAAGGGTTTCCTCGGATCTTGATCTCTGTTTGTGCGATCACGATCACGCGTTGTCCGCCGCTTTGTCCTAATGCCTCGCCTTGTGCAAATGTTTATCCAAGACAATCCCAAGCCCCGGGCCCAATTTCCAGCCCGAAAGGATTTGTCTCGCCTCGTCATCATCGGCATGCCAGCATTCCAGCATCGCCGGAATCATCATCCGCATCGTCGTCTTCGTCGGCGGCGTTAATGTGAGGGCAAACAAGCGTGATGTGGCAATTGTCTGGGGAGCGATCTGTACTGCGTGTAAGTAGCAGACTTCTTGCTCTTTCCCTATTTGCTAAGTAGCCCCTGGGCAGGAGAGGCTGTGCCCGATCCCGAGGTGTAGATCCATTAGCTACCAGTCGAGCGGCCACACAGGAGTCGATGAAGTGAGCATACGGATTCCGGGATACGAAATGAGTAAGTGTAACCCGACTTTAAAGGTGCCCGTTTTTAGGGAGAAGTCGAGGAAATGCGAGAAGGATTGTGGTTTTCCGACGAGAGACTTCTCATGTACTTTCTAACGATTCAAAAGGATATTTCTAGAAGATCTGTAAACATACGTCCAAACTTAAGGCAGTATTAAGGTTATAGATTTTAGAATGTTAAAACTTAAGATAGCAGATGTGAATAATAAACCGCACTTACTTATGTAATTACCCATTAACTCATTTCCGAAATCAGCTAAAATAACACGGTTCGACGTTTTTAAACACGACCTAATTGCGATCAACTAGTCACCCTCTTTATTGACTCAAGCTTGTGAAACCTGATTGATTAATTGACTAATTGTGTGTTTTCAGTTCCCAGGCTCAATCGAAGTCCTGGAATGCGATTTAACCACTTTTGATGACCGGTCCGCAGTTCCAGAATATTAATACTTCCCCTCCAATTCAGTTAAATGAGCTTCATTAGCAGTACGCTTGCTTTTCACTTTGGCTTAATTATCACGGCTCTTCGGCAGTGGAGCAATCGGAGGGGTTAAAAGTGGAGCAGGAGTGACAGGAGTGCTGTGGACGGAGCACCTGCAACTCGAGGTGAACTTTCCTCGGTCGCAACCCGACAATTGTCGCCAATTAAACCAACAGAAATGGAGATATATGGGCAGAACCGAGAGAGCCCTTTGGTTTATGCACTGTGAAAAAATATAGGCTTAATTCTTAAATTCAAAAACCTTCAAAAAAACATATCCTACAAAACTTCAAGAAATCGCATCTGCATTTTATTATATATCTTATATGGTAAGGGAAAAATATACGTTTTTAATGAAACATAAACCTTTATGTTGCGCAAATGGAAACATAACTCCTGATTGATACCCCAATTTTGTCGCTGTTTATCGAGTTAAAGGAGCACATTAATCAAGGGCCGTTGCGCGAAACAAGTAGCTCATTGGGCATATGCAAATTATGCCCGATTACTCTTACTCTCCGCCCTGGGTTCACTTCTCCTTTATCAATTGAGTCAGCAATAATGACGATACACATATATACGATATAACCCACCGCAGCAGATACGATTTCAAGGTTTCCAATGAAAGTGCCGCTGCCCGCTGCCCGCGCCACGATCACGAATCATTTTTTATCACAAACATTCGCCATTCGACTGGCTAATGACAGGCGACAAGTCAGCAAGTCGACGGATTTCTGGCGACTGGTCATCGCTGACTGTGACACGCTTCTGGTCAATGTCAGTCGGGTGGATAATGGGCAATGGACACTGGGTAATGGGTAATGGGTAACCAGATATAGCGCTGATGCCCCTTTTGGAACAGAGTCTCCAATCCCCACGAATGCTTGCACTTTTATGCCCCACTTATTGCGCTTATCGCAGTCGTTTGGGTTTCTGGGAAATTGTTTACGCTTTCGGCACGAAACAAATGCCGGAATATTCACATAAAATAGAGCATTTCATGGTCTTGGAATCTGGAATCTGGAAACTGGAATCACACGGACATGGGTTGTGCGGCCAGTGTGGCCTTGAGCAAATCGGTGCACCCAAATTAGATATGCTTCCAGATCGGCGTTGAAGTTCAAAGGCAGTGTCCAGATTCCGATCCCGAGTGCTAAAAAGGGTTTCAGCCCAGCTGAAAAAGCGGCAGCAGCTGTTTGCAGGCCATAATTGAAGCATTTCGTAGGTAATTGGTGGCGATTTTTTTTATGGCCAACGCATAAATTAACACCACCGAGCAGAGAGTCTCTGAAATCCGACTTCGAATCCTCGGCAGATTTGTGTAATTGCGCTCCACTTGCAGCGGGTACAGCCCATCCTGGTCGGATTTAATGTGAGTCCATCACCAATGGCTGGTGGTTATAGGGCTCGAACTCAATCTGCCGGGTAGAAAACGTGCAATTTGGGTCAAGAGAGGTGTCTCTCCTCCTTTTTTCATCTGTTGTTTCCATCGTTATTTTATATGTTAATTTTGGCCCGGGCTCAAAACTCCACTTTTTATTTTGACCATCATCCTGTTTTCTCGCCGGCCAAACGTTTTGTACCTCATTAGAGCGGCGAAAGCGCGTTTACAAGTGCTAAATTGGCCAAATTACGGGTTGTTAACAGGATATAAAAGTAAAAGTGTCTGCCAGCCGAAATCTCCGCTTGCAGGCAGGTGCCATTAAAAGGGAAAAGGATGCCCATGCCCATCTCGCACTTCGGTTTCAATTTGGACACCAAGCACATACTTAAAGATTTCAAATTTATAGAGTGATGATTGAGAAATATCGATAACACTTTAGTTTTTTACCCCACGGGCAAGGCCACCTGTATGAATCCTCCTTTTATGGGTGGTTTGTAAACAATTACCCGACAAACATTTAATTGGAGTCTTTAGGGAAATGTTGAAAAGTTAAGGTGACTGTAAAAGACATTTCTCGGATGGCTTTTAGATGATATGATATGATAACTATAGTTTATTGACTATAATTTCTTTAAAGTTCAATTAAATGCTTAACATAATTAGTATATTTTCTTTATTATGATGATGATTCTTCCATAAAATATACATTTTAAGCGATATTAGCTTTCATTATGACATTATAAAATTATGTTAAATATAAATTTAATTAAGAACTCCCCTTTAAATTCCAATTTTGGGCTAAAATTTCAATCTCTTCCCTTCCTCCAAACATCTGCTGTCAATGATCATGCAGATACAAAGTCGCTCGGAGTTATCGTGGCCATTATCGTCTTTTGGCCCTATCTCGGCTCCATCAGCAGCTCCTGATCCGGCTGCTTGGCCAGCTCTGGCTCCAGCATCTTGTGCTGCTCCAGGCTCTGGATCTTGGTGACTCCCGTCGATGCGGCCAGATGCAAGCGAGGTGATTAATTGCCACCCGAATGTCCCGGCCAACTGGTCGGATCTTACCTTTTTACGTTTACCTGTCGCCGGTTAATGTTGCCAACTTAATCGCATTTTGCCAAGACTCTTGATAATGTTGTTTATGTGCAAAACGATTTGGCTGACCGGGCGATGGGCAATGGGCGACGCGGATCTGCGGATAATTAATGAGACGGACTTGTGTAATTAATAAAAAACTTTTAATTACTAAGGGGAAGGCCTGTCCTTGAGCTGATGCTGCTGCTGAAATCCTAATGAGTGGCGAAGGAAGAAAAAAAATGTTACATGTCCTGGATGATCCATAGATGGGCGGGAAAAAGTCCGATATGCGACGAGATTTTTGCGTAATTTCTCAAGGCCAGACAGGGACAACATAAAAAGGACGAATTTCTTACGTAAGTGACCGAAATATGTTTTTATGAGCGGATCATAAATTTTTTTCCCCTAAGAATGGGAACGCGTTCTCGTTCTCTGATCTCAATGTTCTGATCTCGTTCCATTTTTAGCGGAACTGTCCGCCAGTCCGAAGTCCTTTTTCGACCGCCTCACGGCATGACATAATTTCGCATAATTTGCAACAATCCTCGAAGGACCTTTCGCCCCGAACACCAGGACACCCACCAGCACGTGACAAAAAAGATGAACAAACAAAAAAAGAGAGCGACCTGCTCGCAGATTTTTAGTGCGAATTCCGCAGGTCATCGCCGAAATTTGGCCAACAACTTATGAATCTGCATATTTTGGCAATATGCGCACTCGTCCTGCTGCTCGACATGTTCCCATTTTTTGTTCTAATTATTTTTTATGAGTTCAGTACACGCGCAAAAATTGTCGCACTTCTTTGTGGCCAGCCGCAGACGTGTTTTTCTATGGATTTTCGCATTGTTTTGGGGTTTTTGTTTCTATTCATGATTTTTTTTTGCCCCGAGCCCTGCTGTTCGTTTTGGCCCTGTTTTCTTTTTTGTGGTTAGAAGTGGACCCAATTTTTAGCTAATAATTGTTGCAATTTTTGTGGTTTTGGGCAGAGACCTGTTCTGAATTTAGGGCCGAAGCCAATCTGTATAGGTAGCAGCTGGTAAAATTAGAAGTGATAATGAGGGCTACGCAAATCGAAAATCTGTTTTATTAAATCTTTTTTAAAGTCCATCAAGTTTAAAAGATTTTCAGCTGTTTTTAGTATTTTTCTTCCGAAAGAGTGTCACTCCTTCTACTTTAACTCTCGCTCTCAGTTTGCCTTTTACCTTTTCGACTAATGATCAACTTTAACCTTTGCTAATGACAACTGGCCAGAATCGGTCCACCTTTAACCTTGACAGATCGCCGTGGCTTGGTGACAGATGAGGAGTTTTCAACTCAGCTTGAAACCGAAACCTAAAAACCTAAAACTCACCATCATGTCAACACTTTCCCTGCCAACCATAAATACTCGAAAGACCCATAAAATCACTGAAATTCAGACGAGAGCAGGGCGAAACCCTTTGCCACAATTAAAATGTTAAACTGGAGTAAATATCATAAAAGCAATAAAAATCCCGTAGACGCTAAGGGAATTGCTCTACTTAAGCCGAAAAACGCGCTGCTCAAAACAAATTCCCAAAAAGTTGCCTCAAAGCAAAGCAAGACTAATTTTTAACAAAGCAGAAAAAACACAAAAACTCTAAGTCAGTTCTTCCGGGAACCACGGAACTATCCGCTCAAGGGTCACCAAAAGGGGTTTGCGAGGATCAGGAATGGACACCCGAACTAGGTCACTGGATCGTCGGACACAAAAAACGCACAATGCCGGCTAATAAAAAAGTAGAGCGCATCGCAGGACATCATTGTCCTGGCGGAAACCCTTTCTCGGGTTTTACGATACAGAGCGGCTTTTTGTGTCCTTTTTTTTGGAAACTTCTCCATAATTGTAGCAAAAAATTAGTGCACATCTTTAGAATTTACATAGAACTCGACCTTCGTTGACACTGCGTTTAACTTTTGATTTGGCATCTTGACTGAGTTCGACGGAGCAGGGGAAAAAATTGTATTGTAAAAATGGTGGCGGGAAAGGCTGGGTAATGGCTTTACAACTTGTTGTCTCTAATTATGGTCGAAATGGGCCGTAATCCTTTGCTAAACGCAGCAACACAGACCGCCCCGTTTCGCCACGAATTCCAGTTCTTCCGAGTGGCCGAATCCATTGAGTTCCCGCGAAATCCGCGTCATGGTTAAACGCGACTAATCCTTCCCGTAAGCCCTTCGCAGCGACCTGAACCCGGTTCAGTTCACGGCAGTTCAGTTCGGTGGGCGTTTTTGTTTAGTTTCGAAATCAAAATATTGGCAAACACGCTGAAGGAATACGCCTGAAAGGGAAAATGTGCAAGGATTAAGCCGAACACATCCTTTCGCAACCTTGGACCCTTCCACGTTCGCGCACACGCTCGCAATTTTACGACTTTTTCCTAACCCGAATGCGATTTCGATTTCGACTTTGGCGAAAACGCATGCCAAGCGCATGTCCTTGCCACGATCCTACGATCCTCAATTGTTTCGCCCTCCGAGTTGACTTTCGTTTTTTAACTCGTCCCGGCCGAAGGACAATCCTTTGCCGATTTGCCCATTGTTGCGGTTGTCTCGACTCCTTTTTTGCCAGAGGGTTACGGTCCATTGTGGTGGCGATTGTCGCGTCCTTTGTGGCGAATTTCGACCCGGGATCGCTGTTTTTTACGATCCTCAACGGGTTTTACGACCTCCGTCCGTTTTTTAAGCCTTTCTGCTCTGCCATCCTCTGACCCGTCCAGTTCTGATCAGTTCAGTTCGGTGTCAACTCTTTCGGGTCCTCTTCGCGGGTTGTAAAATCCGGCTGGAACAATAAAGTTTTTTACCAGATTCCGGGAAGTTTGTAGCGATTTTTTAAAATGTTTTTTTTTTTTTAGAAGTGCAATCTTTATTTTGGCAAATTGTAGGGGCTTAAGCGGAATTTATTAGGTTTCTCGGAATTTCCACATTTTTTGATTAGGCAAAAGGCTTAAAAAACAGCCCGCAACCTTGGTGTTAATTGAGTTGGATAGATAAAGAAGATGTCCTTAGGAAACTATGTTTTTAAGTCGAAAAGCCAAAAAGTCAAATGTGATTTTTTATGGGAACAAGACAAAAAAAGGGTTTTGCGGAGATATCACGTGGCGTGGTATCAGTTTTTTCCAGACATGTTGTGAATTTACAAAGACGATCGTAAGGTAGATCTTAACCCAAAGTTAATCTGCTTTCGGAGAAAAACGCTGCGGGCTTAAACGAAAGGAAATGAAATGTAAATAGCATAGCAAGTCCAACTTAAAATAAATGAAAACCAAGATAAAATTATAAATTTTGCAATTATTAAATTTGTTAATTCAGCTATACAAATCGTGTCCGACTTTGAATAGCAATTACTGGAACCTGATAGACAATTATAATTAATCCCTCAAAATTAATATTCAGTGCAGTTAGCTCAAAAATATACCAACTCATTGAAGCACAAAATTTCAAAGACTTAGCCGTTTTTTGATTGTACTTCCAAATTGAATCTGATTTCGGCATTTTCCATCTATGTAACCAACGAGGTTAATTATCGCCGCATTGCTCAATAAGAAAAATTAACATTTTCTCGGTGGTGCGACTTCCTTTTGGGGCCAGACAAAGAGAAGATCGGACCCTGGCAGAGATGCCCCTATCCTCCATTCAATTCGGTGCCCCCAGATCTGCACCTCCGCCACTCGCCGCCATATAGCTCATTACGCGGGTCGTGACTTGCCGAAATGAAAAACAAGTAAAATCGGGCAGGGGAGCAGAACACAAAAAGAGTTTATTGCAACGGATGCTTGTCGGAGATGCTGATATCTAAGAAGGGGAGCTTGGGAGGGGTCTTCGGAGGGGATTGGGTGGGGGGTTCGGGTGGCAGACGCAGCAATGTTAATCTCCATAAAATGAAAACAATGCGCCGGCGCGACGATCGCTCGCCAGCCTCAAATGTTTCAGCTCTGCAGCTCCCGAAAGGCACTGGGAAAAAACAAGTATCTATTTAAGAAAAATTATTATTATACTATTATTACAAGAGAATATTATTTATAAAGTATTATTATAACTTAAATGCATACATACTTTCATATAAAGATATCCAAACTCAGCAAAAATGTATAATAGTGTTCTTTAAATAAAAGAAACATCTGGAATCTCAGTTCATGAAGTGTTTATATTTTGTGGCACACACTTCAACTTTTCTCAGTGTATTTTTGGAACCCCAAGCGCTATGGCCATGCTTCGTGGAGCGCGCATTTTGCGCAATAAGTGTGCCAGACGATTCGGATTCAGATGCAGACGTTGGAACAGAAGGACGGACCTTTGGACCGGTTGGTCAGCATTCGCGATGCCCCACCTCCCCCCGCAATATAATTTATGCAGCAGCAGCAGCTCAAGGATTTGAAGCCCGGCTCCCTGGGTCTGTGTGTGCGTTTAGGTAATCGCTGGGCATGATCTTGGCGAACCTCCAACGCCACCGCCGTGACAAGCTGCCCGCTGAGTGGATGGGGTGTACCGTGGACCTGGATATGGATGTGGATGCTGCAGTTTCTCCACTCAATCCCCTTTTCCTGGTGCCCAACACCACCCCAGCGGCTCGGCTGGCTGAGTGTAAATTACAACTTGCCTCTTGGCTCAACGCCCCGACTTTTTGCGGATCGGCCGCTTTTGCTGCTTCTGCTGCCGCTTATTTTGCCGCAGCCTGTCGGTTTCATTCAGAAAGTTCAATAGTGCATGCAACGCCGGCCACGACTTGGTGGTACCGCCCTCCCCCAACTCCATCCCTCAGCTCCCTCAGCCCCCTTGACCCTTCAACTCCCCCCGCGCATTTATGATCGATACCAGAGCCGATTTCTTTGAGGCTGCCTTTTGTGATTGTCGTCGTTCGGTTTGGTTGGATCATCGGATGCTTGAGTTGCCGTTGCTGTGGAGCTCCCCAAGTATCTGCTCCTCCTGCACGCGATTACCTTGTAGGGGGCAGGATGTACCCTTCTATCAGCAGGGTCATTCAGTAGAAGGAATTGTTTTGAATGGTAGAAAAAAGGAAACAAACTCCCTTTTTGATTGCTTAAATACCAAGGTTATTAAGCATCTAAACTTACTAAGGATAGACCATGCGATCTTTAAGATACTTTCTATCCCAGGCAAGGGTATTTTTAGTTCGTCCATCTGTCATTTCTTGGGCCAGCACTGATAGAGCATCGACACCTTCAACTGGGGCTGCTGGTGGGAGAGCTTTTCGGGAAACCTGGGATATGGCATCTTGAGTCTGGGGCGGATGGTGTTGTATGCGGCCATGTCTGGGTCTGGTCACGATTTGTTGGGACTCGTAAAACATTTTTAGCACCTCAACGACGACCAAGACGACTGACGATCATCTATACACATCGATCCGCGTGCACTTCTGCAGTTCGGCACTCGATTGCCTTTGTTCTCGCTGAGTTCGCCAGCCCGTTTTAATGGCATTTTTGCATTTTTGTGTTTCTGTTCCAGCTACCAAGCAGAACGCCCACTCGGTGGGAACTCAATTTTTTGGATTTTTTTTTTGTATTTTAGCACTGCTGCCAAACACATCCTGTCATTAGGGAAATATTTATGTAGATATCGGCTGGGATCGAAGTGGTGGGGAGGAGCAGCTGCCTCCTAACGGTGCCCCCAATCACTGGCAGTCAAATTAGTCTCCACATAATTAACTCAACAAGTTTTTGGGACCAGACGATTTTATTTGGGCATTAGGCGGCTGCTTTGAGCTACCTTTTATAAGCTATCTTCGCTTTTATTTTTTCCTCGGCGGCGATTAGCCAAATTTATGCAGAGCGCCCTCTGGCGTTGGCGAAATGATATTCCCGGAAATTGGCAAGGATTCGTAATCGGCCGAAAGAGGAGAGGGAATGAGTTGCCTGGGTGCGTGGCGTGGTGGCATGGTGGCATGGCGTGTCGTAAAAACTCTTTGCGAATCAGGCAGCGGCAGCGGGTTCGCATCGGCGGTATTAGCCATCAAGGCCATGAAAGACATTAGCTTGGTGGATCGTAAAACCCCTGAACAACGGACACAGAGGGCTAATCCGTGGAAACTCTAAACTCTATCCCAGAGAGAACCTCTTTCGGCGCGAGACTACTCAGTTGGCTAGGTAAAAGCCGTAGAACTCTTTCCACTCTTTCCCGATTCCCCGATCGCCGAGCCCTACCTGTCCTGCGAGTTTGACGTTTGTCCGCCAATTGATTTGACATTGAAGGCTCTCTACCGTCAAATAACCCTAAATAAAACCATAAAATCCTTCTGCATGCTGCGAACCCATCCATCGAGAGATCCTCACCTTGAGCCACCCGCCATCTAAGGTTTGTTTTTTTCCTCACATTTTTGACGCGTTTTTTAGCCGAACTCGTAAATGTGAGGAAATCATTTTTTATGCAATTCGTTGTCAACGACTTTTGAGAATTCAGGGAACTGCGTTCGTTTTTTACGCAATGCCATGTAACGTCTGTTGGTTTGTTGTTTTTTCTTTATGGGAGGCGAGTTGACTTTTTTAGAGAAAATTATGAGGGAGGAGCGGGCATTAAAAAAGGGAGTCAAGGAAAAGGGAAAACTGCCAGTACCAGGAAACCCTAAACTAAAAAAACGTAGAAGTATTCGTATGTATTTGGCCAAAAGAGCCGTACGCATCGATCTCTCGCTGAAATCCTCTCCAGAACTCAAGTTTCAACGGGTTAACTTGGTCCAGCGGCGTGTGAGCTACGTCTAACCCTATGCATATAGATATAGATATAGATAGATAGACAGGGATAGAGGTATACCTGCACCCACCACGCCCATAATCCTTTTATGGCAAATAAACAAACAACGTCACGGCGACTCAGTCGCGAAGGATTGCCATGGCTAGGTAAAAAGTGCCAAAAGGGTGCAATAAACCGGGTTGAGATGACCAAAGGGTATGGCCACGGCATGGCATGGTTATAGATATGGAAGGATAGGGAAGAGTTGTTGCACACGCGCAGTGGCATTGTTGCACACTCGGTTTTATGGGTGTGTGGTTTTAGCCCTTTGATGGGCATGATCATCCTGTTAATAGAAAGCGTGGAAACCCGTTGCAACTTGTAACCCTACCTGCACGCCCAACCAATCTCTAATCCTTTCCGCGGCGATCCTGAACCCTTTTCGGTCCAGCTCGTTTGGAGGGGGCGAGCGTGTCTAAGGCGATTTAATTAACGCGGTCGCAACTAAGCCACCGAATACCAGGACATGGCTTAAATCGGAACCCTTTCCTCGGCCGGGAGGAGGTGGCCCTGCTAAAAGCCATCCGGCTACTGTTCCGAGGACGGGTTAAGGATGCATGGATGCAGTAGCAACGTGGGCGTCATCGGAAAAGTCAGACAGGGAGCGGGTGGGCGGATGGATTTGACTTCCAGCGAAAGGATTGCCGGACTTAACTTTCGGAAAAACTCCAATATTTACCAAATACCAAAGGGCCACCAAGTGCACTTTGTTCAGCACTTGGCCAGCAGTCGAAAAGTCAAGTCAGGTTTGGGATTTCAACAGCAAATTAACCGGCTGAGCCGGCAAAGCGAGGATCCACAAGGCATTGAAATATACCCATATCTGAGGGATTAGGAAACATTGTAGCTCCCTTTGTAGCCTCAAATTTGGGTCACTTTGAAAGATAACAAATGAGTTTTATGTTGATTTTAATTCTTTTAGATCTTTACAATACTTTTCTGAGAATAACAAGACATCATGCTATCATGTATAGCATTAATCAAATCTTTTCTTTTAACAGCTTCCGAATCTGTTAAAAAAGAGTTAAAGTATTAATATATCATATTATAACATATATCCTTCGTGCACGCCAGAAGATACTGTTAGATCGTACTAAAAAATAAACCCGTTTTGAGCTGCCCCCTTTTCCAGTTATCCGTTTTCCGCATCACGCGATCCCCAGA
This sequence comes from Drosophila simulans, assembly GCF_016746395.2. NCBI lineage: Eukaryota > Metazoa > Arthropoda > Insecta > Diptera > Drosophilidae > Drosophila > Drosophila simulans. The sequence goes on from NC_052522.2 coordinate 8,511,454, forward strand.
TCCCTTCCATTTTTTGCCCTTATAAAGTCGCTCGGCCGAGCAACCTAAAAAAATACGACATAAAAAACAAACGCAGAACGTAACGAAGACAACAGCCTCGAAAGGAAGGGGAAAATGTATTTTTGCATTGTTTTTTTACCTGTTGCTAAATTTAGAATGTCTGTCGTCGGGTATTTGCTGACGTTTGTGTCGAAAAATTAAGCCTTCTGCCGCAAATAAACCCCACCCACCGCCGACCGACCTCTCGCCACCCCCTTTCTCATTACCCTCCCTGGCCGAAAATAAAATTCTGGACAAAATGCGTCGTTACGCTTAATGAGTAATAAAATACTTTGCACAATGTGGGGAACAAATGCGATTGCTAACTCGCTCGCACGCAGGCCGTCTCGCTCCCACTCGCTCAGATCCTCCCACTCGGGCTTGCCAAAATTTACAGCGCCATTAGTTGCGAAAACAACAGCATCATACTCAGAGAAAATAAGATCATTTCAGGCCCAATTTTAATGTTTTATTTAAGGTCATTAGTATCGGAGATTTGTATATAGAATGATAATATAATTGTACTCATCATACTCATCGTTTTTGTATTCATCGAACAAATGTAAACTAGTCTTTAGAAAATTGTATAATAACAAATGGCTATAGATTGTAAAATAAAATATTTGTGATATTATCCCATCAGGTACATTTGATGTATGTAACATTTTCGGGCAGTGCATTCGCAACAGCGGATAGCGCAAATGTGGCGCGCGTTTTTAACAGCGTTGGCGATTTTTATGGCGTTTTAATCGCGAGAGTGGCGCGCGCGGCTAGAAATTTATTTTCGCCGCGGCCATGGAGCGTCCGCATGTTCTCTCTTTCTCTCTCTGTTTGCCCCACTCTCGGGCGTAACAGATGCTCCCCCAACCCCACCAAGTACTGTTATTTTAAGTTACATGCCGCTGTTGCCGACCTACCGACTTAAAAGAGGCGCGTGGGCGTTTCTGTCGCTGTTAAACTCGCGACGTCGCTGTTAACAGAGCCCTACGATCAACAGATAACAAAATAGTTTAATGGATACTTTATATAGATAATATCTAGATAGTTAGTAACTAGATAAGATCTTTATATTTTAAACTTAATAGTGACAGTTATATGGTATTTTGTGTCTAGTGAATAATAATTTTGAATGATAATGGCACAGAAATTGACTTCATTGATCTTATAAAATATAACCTAATAATAATAATTATGATATTAAACATTTGATATAATGTTATTAGCATTGCTGTTACGATTATTAAATAGTTAGTTACATGGTCCAAAATGATTCGAAATATCTTCGAGGGGTTCTTTAACGTACCACCAACGTTTTTGTTTTGCTTTCAGTGATCAGGGCTCCCGGGGCTTCTGGGGAATCTGGGGGATCTGGCGCTGTCTAATTTTAGACGCAATTAGCAATGCGCACATTTTTGTGTGCTTGCGCCTTTTCGACTATAAATTTTTGCCACAGTTTATTTTAGAAGCTGCATGTGATCGGGTCCGCCAGCAACAACAACAATGGGGCGTCAAATTGGGCGTTCAACGCACAAACAACTGCGAGTGTATCTGTATCTGTGACTGTATCTTTAGCGTTGTATCCGTGAGATACATCCACACCTTTGGCTGTTTTTGGCCCGCGAGCATGATGTAAAACGCCGCCAACGTTTTCCGACCTCTCGTTTTTTTTATTTTGTTTATTTTCTTGTTACTTTTTCCGTTGCAATTAAATTGGCATGCACAAGTGCCGCCTCTGCCGCCGACACCGCCTCTGCCGACGCTGACCGCGGGCGGGCCGCCTTTTGATCGGCTGCCAAATTGTAATTGGAACGCGAAGGTGTTGTCGACGTCCGCCACTACCGCCGATATATATATCCATATTGTTGGGGCATGTGTTCTCGGCATAACAACCTTCCCTGGCGACCACAAAACGCACAACACTCTAGACAACCCTCAAAAATGTCAGAAATTCCCCAAAATTGTTGTGTGTTTTCACGAATCGATAGACGTGATTGTTGATTAAGTTAAATGTAATTTAGTTATTTAACAAAAGTCCCTCTTGAAGTATTGTAAAAACATAACCTTTTAAACATTTTTTTACTCATCTTCATTAGAGTCAACTTTATTAGTTTCTGTATAAAAACTGCCAGGTGGTTTCGTTATAAAAAATATTGTAAGCACCCGTTTTTAGCCAACTTGAATGTTTTAAGCCTGACTGACTCATTCCAATGTAACTTTGTTGACGAGTCGTGGTTTTGTTATAACTTCACTAATCAGGCTTTAAAAATATTTCCCAAGAACAAACGTCAGCGATAACGTAATTTCCCTTTATATATCGTGTAACCCAAATATATGTCATCTACCCTTACTGATCTCAGTGTGGTTAAACTAATTACATGGTTATTTCCAGTTCTTAGAACTAAACCCATATTTTGCAGATAATAGAGGGCTTAAGCAGTTATTTAAAATATCACTTTCGGTTGACGCACTTTGGCTTTTTACTACCAAATAAACAATATAATTTAAGCTTCATTTTCATCTTAATATACCGAGTTTTCAGAGCAATACCCCCCTTGTCATTCTGCTAATGAATGGTTAGTTTTCTGATGCCCGACTATTCCGCGTGTCGCGTATTATAGTCAACCTTCGATAAATCATTACTCCAAACAAAACAACAAATAATATATGAAAAACGTGAAAATCCAACGCTGCACGTAGAAGCCATCAAGCTGAATCTAAGCGTCCGGCGGAGCACGTGTGATCCACGCAGCCTTGTCCACAACGATTTCCATTTCATTTAGCCCGTTGGCGGCTATCGATCAAAAGCCAAAAGGGCGACCTTCACTTAATTGAGGCACACGGCATGCTGAATGAGTCGGTTGTACAGACTGGTCTGGAAAATGCTAGGGGGATAACTATAGCCACCACCCAACCACCCACTTCCGCCTAGCGTGCGCACAACCTTGTGATCTTGTTTACTGTTTAGCGACCCCCGAGCGGCAGATACACAGTACACAGCACAAAAAACCGAACCTGTCGCACTGGGGTGGCGTCATATAGCCAGCTATTTTCACCTTCTATGGGACGTCGTCGCGTTGGCCGCATGAATCAGCAAACCACGAACGGCGAGCCACCAGAAACCACCGCAGAAGCAGCACCACCACCAACACCACCGCCAGAAACACAGCCTCTTGTGAATCCCTCAGTTAGCAGAGCCCAGCAGAGTCAAGCCAAACCGAACGCTGATCGAGCCGACCGACGATCACCAATGGGGGTTTCGCAGTGTGATTTCCAAAAAGGAAGAAATGCCCATTCCCGCGAGCCACGGGGGCGTATGAGTAACGCGGTGTGTACTTTAGGTACCGCTCACAAGCGCGAGCGCGCACACACACACACGCACACACTGAAGCGAGCAGGTAGCGCCTAAAGTATACCCCTAGGTAGCCGCAATGCCAGTGCAACTGTATTGGTGCGGTCGTGTGGCTCGCGCTCGCGTCTCGCAGCGGCGATTTAGCCTACGAACCTGTCGATCAATCGTCAGTCGTCCGCCGAGAGCTCAGCGATAAGGTAGTCCCGCTACGCTCCGCAACATCCAGACGCAGTAAAGCAAATACTTATATATATACATACATATATATAGCGCAACCATCCGAAAGCCGAACGATCGATCTTCTGCTTCGTGCCGAGTCGTTTCGGTCTTTTAATCGCACTGCAGCCAGAACCTGCTGCTCATTCGCCTGCCGTATTTCGTAGCGTGCGGTTCTATCGCTCCGCCTTGATAAACCGAACCGAAATCTAGAGAACCCCCAGACACAATACCATTTTACGTGCTTCTCTGCGACGCTGCGCGAAAGTGAAACCAAGTGAACTTGAATATAAAAACTGACAACTGAGTTATTCTACAAAAGCAAAACAGCAGTGAACTCATATATTGCCAAGAGCAGCAAATTCATATTTGCTGCCAAGTGAAACCCAAACTGTGCCTCAAACTCAACAAACAATATCTGACCGAAATGGTTACCGGCGTAACAGCAGCCAACATGACCAACGTTCTGGGCACAGCCGTTGTGCCGGCCCAGCTCAAGGAGACGCCGCTCAAAAGTGACCGTCGGGTAAGTGTCTTTCGAGAAAAATATGCCTCGAAAAAAAATCCGAAACCAAAACCAAAAACCCCCGTCAATGGATTAAATCAGAACCTCTAGTTCCCCGAAATCTGTGGATTAAATGAAGCGAACCAAACCGAGAATTTCCCTAATTGAGAGCCACCCACTTCGAGCTCGAGTTGATTTCCATTCGCGACTGTGGGCGACTGGCCCCATCAATCCCGCTGCCCAAATGCATTTCCTTTTTAGCCATCTCCCACATGGCTGGCTGGGAATAAAAATACGAAAAAAAAAACTCTGAGCCAGACCAAAAAAAGGCCGCAACCGCCGTCGGCGCGCCAACACAAAGCGAATTTATCTCGCGTCGCGTTGGTGGCATTTACTATATGGCATATGGCATACTACTCCGACTACACACGCTCCATCCATTCATGAGTGCCGCCCAAAATTGGCTGGCGTAGCTGCCCACCAGCTCCCCAGATTCGGACTCGGATTCGGATTCGGATTTGGCTGCCACTTGGCGCGTGCGTCGCGTGGTGGCTGCAATTGTCGGTCATCAGCCGCCGTTTTTGGCCATTCGAACGGCACCGGTTCATTGAGTTGGCCAGAAAAAAAGCTGACTTCATGCGAGTCCAAATTTGGCAACTTGTGCTCCCTAGATAATAATGTACCTAGTTTTGGCATCTTCGAATTTCCCGCTCTGACCTTGTCGCATTCTCATTATTTTTGCTCATACCTGGTTGGTTTATTTATAGCCACTGGCTGTAATTTATAACCGCCAAACTATTTTTAAATAAATGCCTCGGCCGAGTGGCGCTATAAATAGAGCACGCGCCGTGCGACTAAATTTGGCCGCCAGCCAGTCAATCCGCTCCCCAACCCACGCCCCCACCTCCTTGATCTCCTCCAATCCAATTGAAGACCCATGCAGCTTCCTCTATTTTTGGGTCGCTGCATGAGGTCAAATTAGCCGTGCAAAAGCCGTGACTAATCGATTTTTTTTCCATTTCTTGCCTCTTGCAGTCGAACAAGCCCATCATGGAGAAACGCCGACGTGCCCGTATTAACAACTGTCTCAATGAACTCAAGACTCTGATTCTGGATGCCACCAAAAAAGACGTAAGTATTTTAATAAAAATAAATAAAAACAACAATTAAAAGTTTCATTCAATAAAAATGAAAAAAATATTTCTGAAAAATATAAAAAATATTTTTTGAAATTTTACTAATTTCCAAATTATTTTCTTTCTACTTTTAGCCGGCTCGCCATTCCAAATTGGAAAAAGCCGACATTCTCGAGAAGACAGTGAAGCATCTGCAGGAGCTGCAGCGCCAACAGGCAGCTATGCAGCAGGCCGCCGATCCCAAGATTGTGAACAAATTCAAGGCCGGATTCGCCGACTGTGTGAACGAGGTTAGCCGCTTTCCCGGCATCGAGCCCGCCCAGCGTCGTCGCCTGCTGCAGCATCTGAGCAACTGCATCAATGGCGTTAAGACAGAGCTGCACCAGCAGCAGCGCCAGCAGCAACAGCAGTCTATCCACGCCCAGATGCTGCCATCGCCGCCCAGTTCCCCGGAGCAGGATAGCCAGCAGGGGGCAGCGGCGCCCTACCTCTTTGGTATCCAGCAGACGGCCAGCGGTTACTTTCTGCCCAATGGCATGCAGGTGATCCCCACCAAGCTGCCCAACGGCAGCATTGCCCTCGTGTTGCCCCAGAGCCTGCCCCAGCAGCAGCAGCAACAGCTGCTGCAGCACCAACAGCAGCAGCAGCAACTCGCCGCCGCAGCAGCAGCAGCGGCCGCAGCAGCAGCACAACAGCAACCCATGTTGGTTAGCATGCCCCAGCGTACAGCCAGCACCGGATCCGCCAGCTCGCACTCCTCCGCCGGATACGAGTCGGCGCCCGGCAGCAGCAGCAGCTGCAGCTACGCCCCGCCCAGTCCGGCCAACTCCAGCTACGAGCCCATGGACATCAAGCCATCGGTCATCCAGCGCGTGCCCATGGAGCAGCAGCCCCTGTCGCTGGTGATCAAGAAGCAGATCAAGGAGGAGGAGCAGCCCTGGCGGCCCTGGTAGAGGGTGTCTGCATATGCATATGCGCAGTTAGCATAGCATAGCCCCCCCTATCGAATCTCCCGCTTTTAAGACTGACCCCCCACACACAACTCATCCAACTCACACACATGCGCAGGCGTTGTGCGCATGCGCGTAGACATTTCACATCATTCGCCGGGATTGCGCAAATGTTGCTTTGAAGTGTTGCAAACATGCGAATCCTAAATCGGTTCACGGCTTCGTGGGCTTAGTTTCCTGGCTTATACCCTGGAAACACGCTGGCGAGGCTAAGAACCTTCATCAGACGCACTCACACACACACTCACGCACACACACACACACACACAAACGTTGTTATAATTTATTTATTATTATATTATGTAATCGATTTGAGAGAACGGTATTCTACCAGGACATCGCCAAACTACCTCAGTCCAAGTACTTGGTGTTGAATTGCCTCATGTATCATGTATTACTCTTTGAATAACAGCAAATCAGCGAAAGTCTTCCAAACACTCACAGAATATGAAAATGCGAAAAGAGCACTTGAAAAGCTGAAATACTTTTTATGAAAAAGATAAACGCAAAAGCATAACTCTTACACATAGTCGTACATCTCCATTTAAGTATAGGTTTTGTACCATAGCCAGCTAAGCCGCTTAGGGTTTCTCTCGCTCTTAAGTCTAATCAAAGAATAATTATATTTATAAAACACACAAATCTATTCGTAAGGCCACGTGATATAGTGAACATAATGAGCTTCTAAGAAAACAAAACAAGAATTTGATGCAAGCAAAAGCAAAAAAATCAACAAGAAAGAAAAAACAAACAAACAACACACTAAAAAGAAATAAATTTAAAAGATTCTACTAAAAAATCAAATACGCAAAACGGATTTGTTATTGTGGTTGGGGTATCTTTTCCTGGGTTTTTTTCAGCCGGGTGAAAGTCCCCCATTATGGTTCTTTTATTTTTTGTTTTAGAGGTCAAAACGCTCTGAGTGACAGGAAACTTATCGAGCCCCCCGACTTATCGTAGCAAATTTCGACGCTAATTATTATAATGCCCATGGTGAAATTCATTTCGCTGGAGAGGATCGGCGGGGATTTCGACGATAATACAACTACGTTTTAAGGGGCTCGATTATGGCCGTTTCTGCTAATGTAATCGGCACGACGGGTTGAAGGTTTCTCTGTGGCCAGACCGTAACGGATATAGATATATGTGTGCCATATATAATATATAGGAATGCCTTGATTTTCACACATCCGTTCGATAAGCCAGTAATTTGAAAAAGTTGTGACGAAAAAAATACTTATAACAATCCTTTGTTCGATAGTATTTCAAAATATTTTGCAATTTAACCATTGGCTATTCCAATCGAAGTGATCAGCAAAAGTTAAGGCGCACAAGAGTATATTTTGAAATTCAAGGCAGGTTAGCTCTGATTGCAATAAATCCAAAATTCCATTAGCTGGCGATTCAGCATAATACCGAATTACTTGAGGATATGGAATTTCAAGAAGTTGGCCACTATAGCCGCAGGAAAGTCGATCCGGTTCGCGTTAGTTGGAACTCCATCGGATATCGCCATGGATCATGAATGACCGATAGCGACTAATGCGCTTGGAAATTCCCTGGAACTATCCACTCAAATCCAGTGAGTTACAAGGTACACGATATATGCAAGTTTATCAGTCATTAGGGAAATCTGTTACCCAGTAGCAACCGAGTCACGCCCTTCAATTCTCATAGTGCCCCCACTCTAATCTAAGCAAATCCCTGGGCCATTAATCGTCATGCTCGTGACAAAAGTTTCCGCGAAGTCTGCGGAAAAAATACCGCATCATGCTGATAATATGAGTGCGATAAAGCGGATAAGTGAATAAAATTGTTTTCCATTTGCTGGTGAATCAAGTGCAGAGCGCCACCATTCAGTTGCTCATCACGGCGTGCCTGCCACTCCCTTGCTGCAGTGCGTCTGTATCTGGGCCTAGTCTCGTTCGCCGCATGACTGGATCAGTACTCACCCGCCAACTATTCACAAAACTACCTCGTGCAGCCTCAAAGTCCAGGGGAAAATTCTCGTAAAAACTAAGTAAAGATTGCACACAGCCGTTCAGATGTCGCATGTTCTGGAATCTAAGCAATACACTGGAAATACGCTTCGAGAAAAGTCCGATTGGGTGGTTTGGTGGTTGGGTGGTTGCATGACCAGGCTTTTGCCCCACTGAACCGAAAGTGCACTCGATTAGTCACTGTGGGAGACGACCGACTTTCGACCCATCGATGAGGATTACTCATCGCGGTTCGTCTAGCTCGAAATAGCCTTGAAAATTTTGCAAGCATGTCTGCTAATTTACAACGAATTCCCTGTTGACGGTATAAAAACCCGCCCATTGAGTCATCATCATCGTTTGCTTTAATTGGCGAAAATCTGGTTTCTTTGGAGGACCAATTTTTAAATTAATCGGCCCCTAATGAAAATAGTCCCATTTGCCTTTAACATTTGGGGTTTTCAAAGTAGTTATTTTTTTATATGACTAATGTGTATCAAAGAGCCTGAATCAGAATGGGATGAACATATGTAGGTAGATAGTGTTTGTGTTTATATAATGATAACACACAAGTAACTTGTGATCTTTTGGAATAAGTAAAGAAACTCTTCAGTAATATTTTTAAAAATGTTCAAGAAACGTTTTTTAAAAACCTTAAGTGCTCCCTATAATTCATGCACGCTACCTAATTTCCAAATCAGCCATCTGTGCAAATCGCGATTTGCATAGCTGCATTCCTTAGACGGCAGTCAGCATGTCGTCTGATTTTTGGTTCCGCTTGAAAGTCGGTGGTCCTTCAATTTGATCTGCTTGGCACCACCACCAGCCACAATACAAAACGCATTCGCCACAGTTGCGCACAAATGAAATCGAAATTAAAGAACTTCAGAGCACTGGGTACACTCAGTGCTGGGTTCTGAGTTCTTGTGGGTTTTTTCTTGGGTTGCGATATATGGGTGTAGGGAACTCAGGGCAGTCAGGGAACTCAGGGTCTGTTGCGACACTTGAGGCTATTCGCGACTGCGTGGAATGCCGCCAGTCGCCAGTTGTCACGTTTTGCTCTGGCAAATGACCCCAAAAATGAATGAAAAAACAAAGCTGTTTGTTTACGACGACTCGTGTAGCATTCCGTGGAATTGTGTGCGGCATGGAGCAGCTCACTTCGCATCGCATCATACCACACCACGCCACGCCACTCCACTCCACTTCATTCATGGTAATTGAAGATCGAGCCGTCGTCGACGTCGCAGATTTTTCGGCGAATTGCCGCCCTGATAATCCAGAGTTGGAATCGCCATTGGAATAGGAGGCTGCAGCTGGTGAATTCGGGGAGTACGCATAAACAAGTTGAATGACCCAAGAATTTCGCGACTCTAATGCCAATTCCGATTCCAAATCCACATACACTTCCACTACCTGCCAATTGGCAATGTCAAATGCGAGCCAAGTTTAATGACTCGCCGACTTCTCTTGACACCCGCACTGACTTTGTTTGGATTATTGGTGTATTTTCGGTGTTTCAAGCTTTGTTTACCATGGGCTTTTGAACCCGTTCTGCGAGTCTTGATTAGAGGCAGCGCATATGAAATGAGTGCGAGTCCCGCGAACGGGGATCTCGGAAATGTTAGGTGCTATTGAACCATGCGCGGCGGTTCAAGGAGATTGTCCGCGACGAGATTCTAGCTGCTAACTGGGCCTAAACACAGTTACACAGACGGCAAGGTCGTTTCGTCTGGTTTTGGCTGGTTTTTGTTTTTAGTTGTATTGCTTCTGGGCTAGCAGACGTGCTCAGCATAGACAAGCGGCGGAATCGAATTCGGTGGCTTTGACATTCAACTCGCTGTCCGGCGGTTCAAGTGGCACCACCATCCCCAGCCACTGAGCAAGGTCAGTTCTCTAACTAGCCCAAGCAAATGGGGTTCACCTACTTTACACTTTACACTGTGCCATTAAAATTCCGGTGAGGGTGTTTACACACTCTATCGCTGATAGGGAACCCAAACACCTGAGTCGAGCCACCGAAAGGAACCAACCACCTTATCACCTTGAGCGGCACGTGATCGCCCGATTCGATGGTTCTAGTGGTGCGAACCAATTCCCCCCGAGCAACCTGATCGTATGCCATTGGATCCTTGGGGTTGGGGGGAGCTGGCTTCGCTGGAATCTCCGCGGCACTTGATGTAAATATCAACGGTGCTTCGATATATGTGCATGTATCTTCAGAATTTGACTTACAGAGAGAGAAAACTGTAGCTTCAGTTCATATACATGAAAAATAATATAAGCAAACCATTTTAGCATCTATGCTATGTTACACTTTAGTGAATAATTTATTTTTTCAAGATAGATGTTTATTGTGTTTGAAAAAATGAGAAAATAGTTTAAATCAGTTTAAAAACCTTTACAGTGCACTCGTTTCCATTTCGATTGCATAAAGTTTCAGACCCCGTGCATAGCAAACTGCAGGCCACGCAAAATATTTCACATAAATAAATAAATATAGCCGCTTATTTTGGGAAATTGAAACAAGCAATGCGAAGTGGAAAAAGTAAATAAATATATACAAATAAATAAGGCAGCTAATGCAGCAACGGAACCCACTCGAATCACGTTTTCTGTCACGCAATTTGAGTTCTTTCATTGAAACTGATTTGAAACTGGAAATGGCGCAGTATGGTGGGCATATGGTCTTCGTGGCTCCACATCCCCAATTCCCCCACTTCCATTTCCTCCCCAAATGGTTATTGACGTATCAAGTAAAGTGGTGGAGCAAGAGCGAGCGATATGGGGGCTTCGCTCCAGGAGTGGGTTAAGTCCAAAATGGGCGATTGAATGGGCAGCTTCTGGTTGATAGTGGTCAGCGTTTGTTGCGGTCAATCGTCGCATAATCTGATAAAGTAGATTCAGCTATTTGCGATTGAGTGTTAGCCACAACTCTAGCCATGTTTGCAGACTATATAGTCTTAGTCTAGACTTTATCATCGGTAATTGGCCATATCTTTGGTAAAATACTTAATTGGATTGTAATGTTAAGTGAACGTTTACAGGTGTATAATACTAATACTAAACCTTCTCAACAAGCTTAAAATTGATAAATTACCTGGAAAACTGATTGTATTTAACGTTTTTGTATTATTTTTACGTTTCAAAAGAAAACGAAATAAATTGCCGGAGACATTACTCATCCGCCACTTTGGCAATCTTAAAGCTGCCTAAAATTACTAAGGCTCCTGCATTACTTGTCTAATCTCCGATATGTGTCACTTTAGAATATCGCAATACCTACCCGCTGGGAACTTCGAACAGGTGTCTAAGCTCCGCGGGTTTTGGTGTGGAGTGTCGTCATTCTTATCGGTGTCGCACTGTCGGCGATCTGAAAGCCTAAGTCGATGAATTAAAAAAAAGTTGGTGGTGCGCGTGCCAGAGGAAAATGCCATTGCTTTGGGATTGAGGCTGACTGGGAGGCTGGGGCCTGACCCAATGCACCGCAAGTGGAAAATTTTCATGGTTTACATCAACGATTCGAGACCCGCCAATGAGAAGTGTCAACATGTGCTCGTCTGATTAGCACCGCCAAAGTCATCGCGGTTTTGGGGACGTCAATCGTCGACCAGGTGCCAGTCGCGGTCGCCGTCGCCGTCGCCGTCGAATTGTGGAACCACTCGGAGGTTCGGCCCCGGGGAATTCACGCCCACTCCCACTCCCAGTTCCAGTTGCAGACCCACTCCCGAGACACCCGCTGCTCCGCCGGAAATTAGCACTCATCTCCGCCGGTCTGCTGATTCCACAGAGAACAATTTCGACTGTAATTGGGCGAACTTAGGATCCAATAAAAAGTAATGCTCATATTTTATCATATTTTATCATATAAACTGTAGATTAAGTATTTGAAGTCCCAAAGTATCTCAAAGAACTGAGGGGTGATATAGAGATCAAAGCATCTCTTAAGTTTGTACAATAAATATTTCAAAGCTAAAATTTATTTAATATATAGTTTAAATTAATGTCTAAGGATTAAATACACATTAATTATAATGATGTATTAATTTAACTACTGATAAATGTCCAGAAGTGTTATATATATATTTAAACAAATTTGAAAGTAAGTGGGATCATTGGCTTGTATTAAGTTTTATTAATTGTAGATTTCCAGTTTCGATATGAGGAAGAATCAAAGAGGAAACAAGATTTATCTGATATCCAATTACATTATATATTATTCTGAATTCCCCAGCGCTTACTAAACCTGATAATATTTTTTTCCGTGTTCCTTGTAGAGTGGGCCTTTGTTTTGGGTACCTGGAGGGGAATCATTTGCCATTCGGCGCGGCGGTTACCAGTTTTCTGCTTTCTGTTATTCTGATATCTGCTTTTGTTGTGTTGACTTGGCACATTTTTGTTGTGATTTATTTGCGCGGTGTTTTTTGATTGAAATCACCAAACAACGGAGCATTGACGTTGACGCAACTGTGGGAATATTCCACTGCAGCGTGCGCGGCTGTGTTTGCTTAACTGGCTGCTGTGGCTGCCACCCTTGGCACCTGCCCCTCCATCCCTCCAGGCTCCGCCGCCGCCCCCGAACCACCCAAATCCGCCGCCCGGCGGAGAGCACACGCCTCCTGCCTCAAAACGTGTTAATGGATCAACAGTTTTGTGTTAGTTTTTTAGGGGCGAAGTTGGGGAGGAGGTTCTAATATTTTTTCTCGTATTATTTTTCGAGAGCCCCACCCCCTTTTGGTTCGGGGCACATCAGCAGTCGATGAAAACTGATTGATTGCCCCGCTAATCAGCCGAACTAAGTGAGCTTTTGTCCCGTGCCCGTCGGTGTGCGGCTCCAAATTTGCAGTGTGATTCGTTTTTCGGCGAATCGTGTTTGTTGACACAGTCATTTGGAGCGTGCGAAAGCGGAGAGTGTTTGCTCGGATTACTGGACCACTCAGTCGTAGAACCCTGGACACCTCCTGGACATCTCCGACTCGTCCACTTTAAGAGCATTACGCCCATGTGACGATGATCGCGTTGCTCCAAACGTGACTTCCCTGGCGTTTCGCTTTCATGAACGACGGGTACTTGAACTTCGGAAAATGAGTTGACAATGACATTATCATTAGTTGTTTATTGGGTCGATATATGATATTACAACTGTGAGTCATCTAATGGACGGCATTCAAATACATATGGTGTCTATGGGCGGGAGTCGTATGTTCAGTCAGCTACGGTCAGAAAGTAAAGTTAGACATCTAAAGATAGAAAATATATAACATTTAATTAGCCGATCATAATTCAGTTTAAATTGCCTTTAGGGTATTTCCAAATCGACCTATATAAATACTCCCAAATGCTCCATATTTCAATATTTCTTTTTCGGCTATAAATTCAATACCGATTATCTTTCAAGTGGGTCCCGTTCCTCATTTTCCGAAGCGTGTGCCGTGATATGGTTTCAGTTCATCAATTATATCACACTAGGGCACGTGGCTTACATTTCAGCAATCAATAATATGTTTTGGGAAATGCCAGCCCAGACCGGGGAAATCCGGCAGTTATTTTGGTGGGAAACATCCGCTTTGAAGCGGGCCGCCCCAAAAAAAGGCGCACTTAAGATGGGTCTTAACTAACGGCTATGGGGAGCTCATATGTACTTATCCGCCAGCAGGTCACGCGGGCTGTTTGGGGCATTTAGGTGTTAACGATGGACAGTTCAAATGGGGTTCACCGCCACAAGCGCTCGACAAACTCAAGTGCATGTGTACTCGCTGGCGGATGAGTAATGGAATTCCCATCATGCAAAGTCCGGGCCTGATGGATCCTCTTGATAAGGTGACTTTGACAAATGAAATTATTTGGCGAATGGGGCAATATGGCAGCACCATAAATCAGTCCAGCCAAGAGCTACTGGCTTTGTTTTATTGGGCCTACATAAAAGAGCAGGGGTAGCTGAGTAAATTGGCTTTATGGATCAATTAATAGAACAAATATTTTTCGCCTTTTTTTTTAGAAAGATCTCTCTGCCATTATTACCCTTCCATTGATAAGATAAGAGCCTCTGCAGAAACATGAAATCATCTCATGCCAGATACCCTTCATTATAGCATCAATCTAGTCATGTTCAACGCACTAATGCTCAAATTCTCATAAAATGACTCATGGATTGGCCAAAAATGTGATGAAATTCCTACCATTGCCATTCAACTGTCTGCAGATAGGGAAAAAATTCCAGTGATAGCAATATATAGCAATATGACATTGTTATTGTTGAAATTCTTAGAGCACCCCATTGAAATTCTTCTAAGGGCGCTGAAAGTTCTCGCACAATTTGTATATTGAACCCGGTGACATTGCCAAAGTGCCGGAGCTGTTTTTCGTAGCAAAGATTAATTGGCAAGACCGAAGGCACTGTCGAATAATTGGGGAAATACCCGATATTAACCTGCGATGGCCCCTTGGGGAATATATAGTAAGTTTTAGGTGCATATCAAATGTGCGAATAACTTGTGACGCATCGCAGAGATAATAACCCGATGAGCCAGGCTGACCAGCCCAGTAATTTTTGGGGTAATCAATCAAAATAACATATTGATGTCTGGCCGGAAATGACCCACTCGCCGACTGCCACGTACTAACTAACGATGTCTCTAAATGCTTATTAGCACTCGAAATTAGCGACTCGCCAAATAAAGTGAATACAATTCGAATGCCCCAGTGTTTTGAGTGTTCGTGTGACTGTGACGTCGCCGACTTGTGACTGAAATCCGGAGTTTGGAATATACATATAGGTATACCTGGTAAATCGTAAGTTGCTCATGCAATCGCGCAGATACACTAGAGCAGCACGCGCCGAATGAAGCGAGCGTGTGGCCAATGGATAAGTATCTGTATCTGAATGTATATCTCCGGACGAAACGCCGGATCCCGTGCTTTTGCTGGCGGGTGGAAAGTTTCTGGCTGGATTATTTGGGCTGAAAATTGACATACACAATGATAATGAATGCAATACAAGTCGATTATCACATTTAAACGACGACGCGTCGCCGCCTAACACAATGCGTTTAGCGAATTCCTAATGATTCGCACACGGCGTGAAGGATTAGGCCATTCACGGGAACCAACAGCTCCAGATTCAGATGCGGATTTGGATATTAAGTCCCTGCCTGACAACAGCGGTGATCACGCGACACGCTCTTTGTGTCTGTCGATGATTATGCAAGGTTTCGCAATGCCAACAGCAAGATGCGTCAGTCCGACAATCCGCGATGTCTGATATATGATGTCTGCCGTTGGCTTAGGGGTAATTAGCACCGCCAAATCACCGACTACCGACCACTGACCACTGATCACCCTGTCCACTTGATCAGTTGATCACCTTCGCCGGCTCCTCGGTTTTAGCCAGTCCAGTCTAGTCTGGTCTAGGTGTTAAGTGCGCCGCAACAGAGCGGGATTATAATTGCAATCCCTCTTTGGGTCTTAAGCCTTTGGGCGCCTTATTTTTTTTTGGCCAGGATTAGGCAATGGTGGCCAGTAAGCCGCAGGTAGCATTGTGCATCTCATGCATTGTGGCCAAGAAGCAGGTTGCGTAAGTTAGCCCATCTCCAGGGACTGGCTGCACCGCACACAAAAGCTAATTACGATTGTCTTTCTGCTCGCGATAAGATGGGGTTCTCCTCTGAAGGCCACCGTTGTAACGGAACGGAAATGTAATAGGAGATTACTTTCCAGGAATGCGAAAGCAACGAGTTGAGGGCGATTTCTTGGAATTAAGGTTGCTTTTATCAGAAGTGAGTGTAAAATGTTTCCCATTTATAATATTACTAATTTAGTTACCATGCATATTACCAAGGATCCTTCAACGAGCGAATGCAATAGCATTAGTCATATTGAAAACGCACATGCAATCACATGGTCTTAATAGGCTTAATGTGTAACTATTATTATTTATATATATATCGTATTAATAGTTGCTGACAGTGTGGTTGACCATCAGTTGAGTAGCATGGCACACTTGTTATTACTGAATTGGAAACATATTGGTAGAATCCGTAAAGTATTCATGGAATTCTGGATCGAGAGACCCCTTATCATGCGAAATCTGTAGTAAAATTTTTCATAAACAACCCCATTGCCTTCGATTCGCTCGACAAACATCGAAAAGCACGCATATTCATAACACAAATCGCACCCTCCGCTTTCTGGGTGTATCGACATAATTTGGCCTTGAGCGGTTCAAGTTCGGCGGCGTCACTCGCACAGAAAAAAAAAAATATTATAAAGCGGCGAAATGGAAACAACAACAACACGACAGTCAAACAAAGCTGTTTCGCTTTTGAATTTCGAATGTTGAAGCTGCAATCTGGCCCCCGCCCACCAAACAGCACCCGCACAGCGGACGGGATGGGATGGAATGGGAATGGGATTGGGATCGGGATCGCATTGACTCCAGTCACAGTCGCAGTTTTTGGTTTCAATCGCGGTCACAGTCGCCTAAGTTCCGTTCCCAGATAGCGCAGCTTGAAACTGACATTACTTTGTTTTATTTATAAACACATTTTTGTTTTTACAGTCAAAGTTCCGGCTGAGCGCCAGACATCGAATCGAATCGCACATGCCGTAGCTTCAAGTAATGTTTTCACTGCATACGCTTATGTGTACAATGAACGCGCCTTGTGGGCTGGGTTGGGTTGGTTTTTTTAGCTTTTTGGGCGCATTTAGTGACTTAATTGCGCATACGCCGCGTGGGCCATTGATATTGCTATTTACTGTTGCGCCGTCGCTTTTTGCCTCGTTTTGATCTGGTGCACACCCCACAAAACCCGATCGACAATCGACGATCAAGTGGGTCATTGGACGAGCCAAAATATTGGGTTTGCACGATTATAACGACCTTGCGCGACCTTGAACACTGTTGGCTTATACAATTGCCAATAACAAAAGCAAGAATCGCGTCCATAAATGGCAAGCTATTACCACTTATTTGCGTCGCTGTGATTGGTTTTGCAGTTGGTGTAAAGAAATGATATATCTTTCTATATATCTTTCTTTCAAGAACATGCTACCAAGAAGCTCGATTCTTGGAATTAATAATATATTAATAACTATCATATTTTTTTGACCCATGCTAATTCAAATTCAATCTAATCATCATCAAATAATCACGCCACCATAATTTGACTACCGAATTATAAGCTCGATTCCATTTGGATATTTCCATACATAATAATAGTAATTAGTATGAAGCCAGTGTACGACCGCAGCCAATTATAAATCGGCAGTCTGTCTTTAGCTTTCCCCTTGTCTATCCATCGATATTGTCGCTTTTTGCCCCAATGTTGTTATTTGGTTCGGCCTTACTGTACGGTAGGGCTACTGTATAATTCCCGGCTGCGAAAAAAAAACAACGAATAACAGAGAATAAACAAAATATTCAAACAAATAAGCAAACAAACAAACAAGCTGCTGCTTCTAGTTATTTGCGACTGATTTATGGGGAATTCCAGGTGCGTCAGATCGAGTGGTTCTGTGGGTCGTAACTTTGCCACTGACACCGAATTGGGTGTCCAACTGTCAAAAAAAAAAACCATTTTATTAAATATATAAATAGCTGCTAAGTTGGCAGACAACGGAAGATAAAACCATCTTGCCAAAGAGGGGATTAGTATGATTTCGACTTGGCCTTTCCTATAAAGTTTAAAAATAATGTCATTGTTCTTTCTTCCTTTAAAATCTCTACAGTTATAGCCAAAAAACTTAGCTTTTTATAGATTTCTCAATGTTTTGTGACTTATGTTGCTAACTTTTTTCTTTAATTTTGAATATTTTTTGTTACTCTGACAAAATTCCTAGCAAGGTGACTTTTTCCGCCGTCTGCTTATTTCTGGGTGCGAATTTGAAATGCAAATTCTTCGCCATCGGACTTTAAGCCCCAATCATAATGATCACATATCTGCGCTTATAGACGGGTATGTGGATTTCTAGTGTTTTCTGTGCACATAAAAATAAAAGGTATTAATTAACAATAAAAATAACTTGACTGGAGTAACAAATGAGTAACAAAGTACGAAACAAAGCTGCCAAAAAAACACAAAACCTTAGAAAATCAATCCGTCGGATCCATCCGGAGCAGCAACAACAATGCCATCATCATCGATCTTCAGACTGAAACTCTTTTGTTATTTTGTGATATTTTTGGCACTGTTTATTTATTTATAAAGCAGTCACCAGTCGCAGTCACATTTGTTTTTCCTGTGGGCACAATCAATCTATGGCGCGAAAGCCAAAAATAAATCGATCACCGAGGCTTAACCGCAAACTTAGCGCCTTGGGCTCAGTCGGCGATATCGTGGACATATCGAACTTATGACGCAAGTATCACGTCTGGACATCCAGTATGCAGTAGTCAATACCCATTACCCAGCTGACGGTGGAATCAATCCGACCACTACAACAGTGCTAAAAAAAAAAAAAAATCGTGAGAAAGGCCACCGATGTTGACAATTCACACCCTGGATCGTCGAGAGCGGAAGATTTGTTGCTTTCCTACGCCATGGAAAACTACAGGGAGCTTCTTGGACCCAGACCCCAATTTGCTATCATTAGATAGACTCATTCCAGCATATATTTACAAGCTTTACGACTTTTAACACCTGATAAGATTTGATTTAAATGTCACAATTAGCGGATGACAAAAATTTCCATATCAGTGTGAATCTCTCTGTCTGGAGTGTCAGGAGGTATTTTTGAAGTTCGTTCCGCTTCGTCTTGCGGATTGCCCTATTTTTAGATAGGCCACGTGCAGTCTGATATCTCATAATGACATTCTAATCAGTCCGAATGAAAAGCTCACAATTAAGACGTCTTTCAGGAGTAACTAAGCACTGTATTTTTAGCACAAAGTCATGAAAAGGCCTACATTTTATCTACTCACCTGCCCCTGAGGCATTTCCTTTATTAGTTTTACAATTGCTCAGCAAACCATCAATTACACATTTCCCTTGATAAGCCCATTAAGTGTTTCCGCAAAACTAAAAATGCTCCTTATAAGGTCACACGAATGGGCATTAGCGATAGTTATTGATAGGGTAGTATCGTGGTAATATTTTAATTTTAGCACTCACATTCAACACACCTGGAATATGGTGCTATGGGGATATAGCAAGGTATCACCATCCGGAAATGAGTCGAGCCCCGAAAAGAGGAAATTCTTTATAGTTTAACGCGATTAGATTCGCGGCCGTTAGACTGTAAGGGATATCGGATGGGTGGGTGTACCATTCCCCAGACGAATCATGCTGATTGCATGCATCGTACGATCTCTGCCGGCTGATTCCAGCTCGAGTACCGGCAGCCAGCTGCTGACGTCAAAGTCTTTAATCGAAAGTCGAAGCGTTGTGACCCACATACAAACATTGAAAGCACAAGTGTTGGCCTAGCCCTTAGTTGCTGACTAAAGTCGGCCCGGGCACCCAGATAAGGCCAGACCATCCGACCGCGGATCCCATGCACCGCACCACGTACTCCTTGACGGGGTGTAAGAAATACACTGACGAAATTAAGAATGGGCTTTACACTTATGATTGTGATACATATATGATTGAGACAGGTCTTCTAATGAAGTTTTTCCAGCAATAGGTTATAAGAAACGTAAAGAAGGGAGTTCCCCCTTTTATATTGTGAGTTGGTTGTTTAGTTGTGTTTTATGGAAATACAGTTCTTGTGATAAATGCATTTTTTTTATCTTAAACAGGTTTTCAATATAATTGTTGTAGATTTAAAACGTAGAACCTATAAACTAGTTTATACCATGTACTTAGAATGGCCTTATTCATATGATATTTACCTATTTTCAATAAATGGTAAAATAGTATTCGAGAAAATCCATTTTCATACCTTATAGAAAGAGCACAACATTTTTTTCAGTGCACAGTTCGAAGGCGTCTACGTGCGCTGCAGTGCGAAGCACGAGCCCCGTCGTTAATTTCACCATTAGCCTCCTCGCACAGTGAGCACTCCGATAAGACGCCGGCATGCCGTGCCACACATACACACGCTTAAATATATAAAGTAATATATGACTGATTGTCTGCCGAGGCCCAAGACGTCGGTCGTCGTAAACAGCTTATCAGCCGGGCGATGTGGTTACCCGTCGAAAGCGCTGGAACGGCAACCAGATCGGGAACCTGTCACAGACAACGGCCGAGTCTCCGGCGGGCACATGCAATCACCCGGGAGAGCAAAGTGCGAGGACCGACGTCATCGTGGAACGCTGACGCAACGACCTTGTCGAGCGTCCCACCTCCCGACGCTCCCACCGGCCACCCACCTTAAAGTCCAACGGGCCGTGAGTCACCACCAGTCGCCAGTGACTCCCATTAGATTTCGATTCGATGACTGGCACTCATGCGGATCACAGATTACAGGATGTCGGACGACTTAGTTGGTTTTCTGGGAATCTCGAAATCCCACTGAGCAATGCTATGATATTGACTTCTATTGCATTGCGGAACTGACTGGGATTACGATTGGATTACAACACGGAACTAGGCTGGCTTTATGATGATATTTTCCAAAAACCTTTGATCCAGATTATTAATGAAATCATGTAACTAAATAATCATAGAATATTTCCCCTAGTAAGATGCTATATACTATACAGACTCTGTTATAATAATTATAAGTCCGACGACTTTTAATGATTTCTTTTTGATGGATTTGAAAGATACAAAATTAAAACATCGCTCAACTTGCGATACTAAGCCACACACACAAGCTGAGAGTCCACCGATCGATCATTAGTTCTTCTTAGCCATTAGAAAAACCCTTCTTTATATAACACGATCATCCGATGCTATCCGTTGGCTCTTTCATCAGCTTTTTGGCCAGACATGCCCTGGGGTCTCGAAACTACACAGACACCTCATACATTCAAAATCGATATTTTTTAGATGCTGCTCTTTCGTAGTCGAGCTTAGTTTTTTTTCTTAGGTTTTTGCTGGCTTTGTCTTTGGCGCCGTCTAGCTCAAAAATGTCTAAAACTGTCATTAATTAGAATTTGCAGCGTGTCGAGTCTGTGCCATCCGTCGTCGCTTGTCTGGCTGTTTGGCATTAAAATGTTAACCACCAAGAGGCCAAAAAGGGGGACCAGACCGCATCGCGAACGTTTCTGGAATTCCCCCGCCGCAAAAAAAGAAAGCAAGCCACAAGAAAAATTAGCCAACAAGCGTGTGTTTGCCAAAGCTAAAGCCAAGGCAAAAACAACAAAAAAATAAGAGTTAAAAATAATCATAAATAAAGGTAGGAAAATAAAGCAAATATCGCCTGAGACAAAAACCAGTCGGAGATGCCGTTGGAGACGCCAAGTTGGTGGCTCCAACGTTTGACAGGGGGGAGTGGGGCTAGGGGGCCTCAGACGGGCCCCACTCTAAGCCACTCTAAGCAACTGAGCAACTGAGCCACTGAGCCACTGAACCGCCGAGCAACAACTCTGAGCCACTTTGAGCCACACGCGCCGCGCTTTTGTCATAAGCCTGTCATAGACCACGCGACTGCAGCTGAATTCACACGCTTCATTGTGGTTTATTGTATTTTTTTCCATATATTTTATATTTCATTTGATTGTATTCCACTTCGTGGAATTCGCGGCGACATTCCCAGCACACTCCGTATATATAGTCTACTGACATGTAGATATATGGATAATGGGCCACAGTCTGGCTTCTATTCAGAACGATTGTTCGATTTGGGCCCAGTTTCTTAGGCCAGATTTGCATCGAAAATTAACCAATTCGATCAGATCTTATCTTTTATTGGTAAAGCTAAATCACAGATTTTGAAAGGTTCCAGTGGAATTTTTTGCTCTTGGCCTATTCATAGAATATCATTTTTCCACAATAACTGGTATAAAGTTTTGACCAATGCAAAAGCTGAAATATTTCATTGGTCTGCAGTGTATGACAAATATGTATATATTAATAACTATTTTTTAAGGAAGACTATCTACTGTAATTGCTATTTTCCGACACTTAATTTGCAGCTGACGTTATGTCAATTAGCCGCATGGAATGGCAAAGTGCCTGTGTGTGGGCGTTTGATTGATGTTAGAAATGCCGCCACCGTGCGATACTCGAATATGATAGTGCAGGTGAGCCTCCAACAGGTGTCACTGCCATTGGGGATTGGAATGGCGGTTGGAATGGGATCGGGAGTGGATATGGCCAACAGTTGGTGCTGGTTTTTCCCAACAGAATTAACTGAAAGAGCAGATAACATGCCCCATAAATCAAGAGCATGTAAATACTTTAACGCGTGTGTGTTCCACTTTATTAGCTCATTGAAGCTTATGAGCATTGCTTTTGTGCATATTGTAATATAATAATATATGTATAATATATTCATATCAATAATATCAATTTTATTAATGTTTTCTTCTCTTAAACCACTCTTGGTATTTATCATAAATTTACCTAATTGACCATCATCACTTGAGATACTTTGCTCTGTGCATTTATAGAGTGATGGATTGGGCCAACTAAAGTTCGATTAGCAGTGAACGAAACGAGCTTGGGTTCCAAACTGCCGAATTCTTGGAAGAAATCAGTTAGTAAGCAGCGAATCGTGGCACGTTTTGGTAATTATGGCTCAGTTTACGCTCACTGCCAAAAGTCCACAACTTCGAGCGTCTCTTTATTTACCCATTTTCAGAGTTTCGCAAACGCGTGCTGTGTATGATCTGCGTGTCGCCACAAATCTTCAGTATCAACAGTTTTTTTTTGTTGCTTGTATTTTTTTGTTTATTGTCAAATGGTCAGTGCAGAATGTTGCGTAAGAAGCCTCTCATTTTTCTTGGCTGTCGAATTCCTTCTGGCCCGTTTTTTTCGGCTTAAATGGGCGCGTGTAAACGTCACGCTTGTGTTTTCTTTTTTTTACCATGGTTTTACGTAAAGGTATTATTGAACCGAATTCGTTTAAAAGTTCGTGAAACCTGAAGAGGCGTTTTCAGTTGGGGATAACCGAATTATGACGAATTTCCAAGCACTTACCTGCGAATTTTATTAGTTGGCCCAGAATTTATTTAAGTTTATAATTATTTAGGTATACTTTTAATAGACGCGGTTTTAGAGATAGATTTTTTAAACATTACGTGCTTTAATTACTTGGTAATTAGCTGTGTTCAAGTCACGGATTATATTATAAATATAGTTATTGTATAGCAGCAATTAATTCGGAATAACCACTATGAGTGTTACGACAAGTCTAATTTCTATTACATCAGGTTATTCTGTAATGGAATATTAATGCAAAGTGACAGTGATACATAGTAATTTATTAAAATTTTAAATACTGTAATGATTTTTAAAATTTTGTCTGAGCAATGCGAAGATATCGATCTCTTTATGTTTTTGGTGCCGTTTAAGACCGGCGTAGGGTGACAGCTGTTTTTTTTCATTTCAAATCAATAAGTTCTCAAGTCACAACAAATAAAGGCATGAAAGAAAATCGAAAAATACACAATGTCAACTCAGTCGGAATTTCGATCCAAAGTCAATGCAATGCTTACATAACGTAATAGGGTCACTTAACTCGCGAATTACGCAAGCGAACCGAAAAGAAAGGGGAGCCAATAAAAAGAAAATACTTATGCTGGAAAAGGGAAATGTTTTTGGGGAAAAATTGCACAACACTGTGACCCAGTAAGGTGCGCCAAAATAAAGACTATCTCGCTAATCTCGACACGCGCCTGCTTCATGGAATCAGATTAGAGATGCCAAGTGATGCGATAGGTGGGTACTAGTGCTTTAATAATACTAACTAATAGTACTAATAATTGTTATAATAATATAATTATTTAATTTTGATCACATATTTAAAAATTTGTATCCAAAATTAAAATGGAAAAGAATTTTAAATATATGTACATATTACAAAATTTCTAATTAGCTTACATATGTACATAATGCTGTGAAAACCTCTAGTACGAGTATTTTAAAGTGATTTATGGATTTTTGAAATATAAAAAGCAAGCTAATATTTTTAAATGCTAAGCATTTCAAAAACCAATTTTTTAAGATAAGTCCAAGGGATGCCTCTCTCAGCGCTAATAATTTCGAAAGAGAGTTATCCAAAGCGGTCAGTGCCGGCTCCGAAAATAGAGATTGTGGCTGGAATCAGCTGAATGTATATATATATATCTTTATATATATATATGGGCCGGGAAGATCTGGCATGGCGACAAAGCGAGAGTCAACAGCGGTGGAAAAATAACAAAAGCTCATGAGCAAACAACAAACAACGCGGCGACGGAAACGGAGGCCGCTCCGCTGGCAAGGGGATGAGCCAACGGGGGCCGAGTGGCGAGCGGGAGCAATGGAACAGCGCCAAGATTGTGCGGCACGTGCCGCTGCCGGCGTCAGCGGCAAAAGGTAAATGGGGGCCAATCGAGTGCGAGCGAGCCGGCGATAGAGGGCCGAGCGTTTTTAAGCGAGCGACGTGCAATTGATCGCGAAAGCGCTTCGCACGCCAACCAACCGCCCAACGCCTCACCCCCTTCAAGTAGCCACAATCAATCAATCGCCCCCCTTCCCCTCTTTTTTTGGGGGGAGATGGGCACCTGGGGGTTAATGGAGCATGATGGCGTTTCCAATTTGAATCCGGAGCCACCGGGCGGTGCACAAATTATCACGAGTTGCCAGTGGCAAACGACGGCGATAGCTTCTGCAAACAGCGAACATTTCGCAAGTGTACTTAGGGATTTATTGAATTATTGCTAGCTAAAATTACTGCTTAAATGTACTTGACACATTTTCCTAATTTTACGCAATCGAAATCTTTTATTTCTAACTAAAGAAAGTACAATCCAATAGATACAATCTGTTACTCTTATCTGGTTTTAAATATGGCGCAAAAGCAGAATTATAAATTCAATTTCAGTGATGTACTTATCATTTTATATCACTTATAATGAATTAATAAATCATTGTATATTTTCTGTTGAACCATGATTATTTTTACAGCTGTTTTAAGGTATGTAAATGGTATTAATTAAATAAAATTCCCTTTCAATTAGAATAAATGACGCAGTTTAACTAAATAATCTTAATTAATAGGGTAAAAACAAAACATTTTTTTACATTATTCTTAACATTAACATTATTCAAACCGATCTTCCAACCACACTATCTCTAATTGTTCGTAGTTATTGTATCTCTCTGCTCCAGTTAATCTATGTGAGTGTAAGTGAGCATAAATATGAATGAGAACGTGAATTTGTTGCGGAATGTGAATTTTCAATTAATGAGGTGTTTAAGTATTTCCCGAAATTAATTTAAACCTCTTGCTGAATACATTAAAACTCGATGAATACCGCTGAATTAATTGGTCGAAGTTCGCTTATTCAAAAACAAGAAACAAAAAAGCGATCGGCCCACCCAAGGAAATGCGCGTACTGTGGTAATTAGAAAGTTCAAATCTATAAAAATGCCAGTGTTAATTTGCGGCTTAGTGAATGGTCAATAGGCCGACCGAATCGGATCGGATCGGTGGAGGATGGCGGTGGATGGGGGTCTGTGCCCCAACTTGGGAGCACGCCAAGCCAAGGCATCACACAGACATTTCATGGGCTCTGGCAGTACCGGCTCCAAGTCTAAAGTGCTCGGGCTTTGCTGACGCACGGGATGATTATCAGAGGGCGTTGTTTTTGGGGGCGGGGCGGCCGGACCAGGGGGGGTGGCGCAGGGGCGGTCAGCGGTCGGTGATCGGTCCGCCGGCAATCAGCAACACGAGCCACAGGCCCAATTGAGCGTGCTGCTCGTGCTGGCAGCTCGTGCCGTCGAAATATAACATCGCCGATCGATCAGAGTCAGTCGGTCATTCAGTCATTCAGTCACTTAGTCACTCAGTCATTTGATCAGTCGAGCTCTGAATTCGTTATGGTAATCATCATTAGCGCGAATCGTCGCACTCGTGCCAGACTTGTCTCTATTTTATTTAAGCCAAAGGTCGAGCGCTCGACTAGGGGAACCAAAAATTCAAAGCCCCTCGCTCCAGAAGGGGGGCATCGGGCGAAAACTAGGGGTAAAGCACTTCCGTTTAGCAGGAATCAATCAGCATTTCGCAGGAATCCACAAGTGCCGCCCGTTGATCTTTGGATCTTGATCTCAGAGACTCGATCTCACCGCCAGCCGGTAGGTTTCGCTAGTCAATTGACTAATCAGTGGGTTTGAGTTCTCGGAACCCGCTACTCGAGATTTGTCACCGTCTGGCGAACGACTTCCTGAAGACCAGATGCCAAGGGTTCCAACACCAATTCGAGGGGTTCTTACAGAAGGCGGAACTGCCTTGGCTGGCCGGCTTATCATCGATCGCCACCCGGGGGGAATTGACCACCCGAGGTCAACTGGCTCACTTGTCTTGATAAGCGAGTTGAGTGGTCGAGCTCTTGCAGCTGGAATCAAAGCTTTCGGCTTTTGGCTTTTGGAATGGGTATGAGTACGGGTATGGGTCTGGGGTCGAGCCACCCAGAAATGGACACATCATGAGCCCCTCGAGTCGGTGCCTCTTGGCTTTATGACATTCGACAGCCTAATTAGCGTCCGAATACTTCAGTTGTTTACTTAGACGCCACATTAGATGCGATTAGATTAAATCGCCCGCTGGTCGAATGCCCTCATGATTGATGGTTTATTTTTAGTAGCTCTCGGATTATTAATATTCATTTAGTGTGACTCCTGGACTCCTCGAGTGCCGTGTGTGTAATCAGCTTTCCGCAGAGTGGGCACTTTTTGTTTGTTCCATTCGAATTTATGGCAGACACTACTCTTCTGCGCCGGACTTTGGCACACTTGTGTTCTGGGGGCCTTTGGCTATCTGGGTCTTTGGGTCTACTCGGCTGCCGCAGTATTTCCGATATGGGGGAGTGGCGATACCTACCGACATATTCATCCATTTCGTACGGCGTACTAAAGTTGACGCAGTTTTTTGCTGGAAAACCATGTTAACCACCACGTGACTAGCGGCACACAAAGAAAGGTTTTTTGCTCAGTGCAGCGATCAATTGCAGAAGGTGGTATTGAGGTCGTTGGGGAAGGTTTAATCAGTTTGTTCAGGGTTCTAGCTGTTATCGTACAACAAGAATTGAGTTAGAATAGCCAGGGGGGGTCAAAGTAAAACAGCTTGGACTTGTATGGCGGAAATGCCTTTACTGCACTGCACCTAAAGCTATTTCAAATGAAGGTTGAATATATTTTAATCAATCTTATATATATATAGATCGATCTATAAATCATAGATGTTGTATAAATACGCATCCTTTACATATGTATGTCCCAAGATTTTAACATATCTAACATCTTTTGAAGCTTTGTTTAAAAGTAAGAAGAATACCCATTTCTCTATTTCTGGGCTGACGACAACGATACTTAGTTTCTAGATATTTCAAGGCTCTTATCACGGTCTTTCTTTATCGTTCCAGTCTATGACTTCTGCAGACCCCATTGGTCCCCTATTGACACTCCACCCCCGCCCAACGCGAATCGCCTGTTTATCTTTGGCAGTCGAGCCTACTTGAGTGCCGGGCCAATCCATGGCAGCGAGTCAATAACACTTGGGAAATTGACCAAGTCCCCCCCAAAGTTCTTATCACAAGGAGCGTGACTGTTCCGCCGCCGCAGGTTTTTGCCCCTTGCCGCCGTCTTATCATGAGATCCAAAACCCGTGCTCGCCACGGTTGTACACATATGGCATACATGTATATATCATATATTTCGAAATGTAGGGGGACGTCAGCCGCCCTTATCAGGCAAATATATATATATATATATATATATAAGTATGTATATGGGGAGATAGGTGGCGTACACGTAAATAGATTATATCTAGGTAGCTGGCAGGGGCATGACTTTTTGCGTGTGCCATGACGAATTCGCATCGTAGCGGACTCTACTCTCTCCGCTAAATAATGCTATTTTTACACTGACAGTATGCCGTATACCGTACACCCAACAGCCACCCAACACCACCCACCGCCCATCGGGGGGAAGCAATGAACTGCGAGTTGTTGAAAAATTTTCCATGAATCGTTGTAGTTTTTTGTTATTTTCTTATTTTCGCCCTGGGCAAACATACATACTCGTACAAATGTGCTGTTTGCCTGTGCAACATCTATGTACATACGTACGAACGTATGTGTGTACACATAGTCGTAGAGCCGCTTTTATCAATAATTATTTTGTTGTGCTCGCCGCGAGTTGTGTCAAGTGGATTTTCTTATCACCGCCTGACGCTCGTAGGGTGCCAGTTGGGTGGTGCTTTCGGTGGAGCGCTGTAACTGGGTGGGGATAGGGGGGTGGGGCTAGTGCTGGGGCTGGTGCTGGTGCTGGTCGTGTGACACAGACACACAATCACGTAGGCACAGTCGTCTGAGCCCGGGCTGGGGCGCTATAATTAGACGGCCGCAGTCAATATTAGCCGTGCAAGGCTGGCACGATCGCTCCGCCGATCGATCGATTGGAGTATCTACACTGGGGAAAATAATACTGCTCACTATTAATCATTTGAAAACTAGTATTTGCTAAGAGAAATTTACTTTGAAACAGGGCTTTATGGTCGTAGAACAAAGGTGTGGATAGTGAAGTAAAGTATCTTGTACTTAAAAACATACGTATCACATTGGAGCTCCCTGAAGTTCAATACCTACAAAATATCTATTTGTACTTCATTCTAAATTAAGATGGCTTAATTCTTCAATAAAACTTATACCATATGTCGCCCATTGTTGTTCCCGTGCACATAGACCAATCGAACTGGCGATCGATCGCCTGTTGCCATGTAAACCATACCCTTACCTAAGCCACTTAAACGATCGCCTCCGACGGGCATGGCTTTTACTATCTGTTAATTGATTGACGCAGTAACCATGGGGTAAAACTATATGGCCAACTGCGGCGTGTCTACTATCTACTACTGCTCGTAGTGTTTGTCAAGGGGTATTGCCAAGTCTTATCTTTGAGTGGTGGAAAATTTGAGCGCGCCTGGTGGCCATTTTCTTGATGCCGTTTGGCAGCAGGTTTTTCGCTGGGTCCGTGTAATCGATGGCCAATTTAATGCATTGCAGCGGCGGCCATTATTCAAAAATGACTCTATCCCGCTCGCTGGCCATCCCTTTCGCTCTCACTGGCTGCAAAACTAATTAAAGTTGCAGCAGCTGCTGCACTTGGGTGTTAACTTGCTTAACGTACATCAAGTCGCATGCAATTATGAGATGCAAAGGGTTCGCTCCATCCCATCCCATACCATCCCATTCCATCTTGTATCTCGACATCCCGGTGCTTCGATTCGCTGCAAATGCAAATCGCAGTCGTTGCCGGGCTGCGACTACCCAAGTAGCCCTTGTCTCGACATCCCGAGCCTCTGTGTAATTGAACAATTTTCTCCACCGGTCTGCGAGCCACACAAAGGACCAGGACCAGGCCCTCTGGACGGTGGCAATGGCGGTGGATGTCACAGTGGTCAAAACAAGTAATGCTAGCTGTTTGTGGTATGAAAAACATGGTCAAGATGGTTATGATAAATGATTTATTAAAATTATTTCTTAGGCATTTTAAATCCTCGTTCTTAAAGTGAAATCAGAAATAAGTCATAAGATTTCTCAAACTATAAAATTACAAGCTATATGTGCTCAACATATTTATTGCTCTACCATATCAGTCTTGTCAGAGTTCTAATAATAATGGCGGAAAATTTTTACTAAAAATTAATAATATAGATACACAGATTTTGTAATATTTTTTTAAAATAATTTTATTAATTATCTAATGCATAGGTATTATTATTATTATTATCATTAACTCGAAAGCATTGTAATATAACATACCAACTAAATGGTAATAACAATTTATGACTCAAAACACCACCATGCAGCCCAGGGTCGCCTTTGGAGTGGTGGAGTAAGTTGCCGGACTCGGTGTTTATTTGGGCCCAACCGGCTCTTTCTGGCCAAAAACAACAACAGGAGCCGCCGCACACGACGTCGACAACAACGAAAACAAGGGCCAAGATGGTGCAGGGCAAACAAAGGCGTTGGCCATAACAACTCAATACACAAGGCAGGGACAGAGGATCGGTTCGGTTCGGTTCGGTTGGGTTGGGAACGGATAGCAGGGCGGCACCCAGATGAGATGAGATCCCCAGACTTGAAAAGGCCAACTCATCCGCTGGCCAGACTCTGGGCAATGGCAATTTATGTAAATATCCGTACAGCCTTGATTTCCATGTAAATTCAAAGGTGCCCTGGGATATGTGGCAGGTGCGAACTACTTTCAAACTACCGATCGCGGCAATCAGTGGGCAAACAAATATAATACGAATACGGATCCATATTTGCTTGCCCTGCCCTACTGTTTGTGCAGTCGGATATGGCAGCTAATTAGCCGGTTGCAGGTTCTAATGCGTCCGTCCGTGGCAACGGTGCGTATGAGTAATGTCACACCCAGTGCCCGGAGTGCAAATATTGACAGCGTTTTGTTTTTCGCACCGAGTTCAGTCGAGTCGACGAGCGTCAACGACTCTTGAACAAGCCAGTGGATCTGTATCTGTATCTCCAGAAATATTTGTTTTAATGCACCTCTCTCTTTTTTTTTTTTTGCAAAACAAACAAGAAAGTGACTTGCAAATATTGACAGATCGACCGATATGAAGGGTGCAAACTGAAATTCAATGGAAGGCAAGCTAAGCGTCTAGGAAATTAAATATATAAGAACTGTGAATATACACTATATAGTATATATATATATATAGATATTTACCAAAGTAGACGACTCCACCTAAACCAGCCAGCCCATTTGCTGACGTAAATGCGGCGGGCAGAGAACAAAACTGTAGCGCCGGTTAATGATCACAAGGCATTTGATAATGACGCGTGCTGTACGCCGCCCCTTCCTCGCCGCCACGCCCCCTGCCCCATTCACCGTTTCTTTTTTCTGTGATAAAAGTGTTTAACATTCATTAAGATTATTAATAAAAGGCCGCGCCAGCCAAACGAGTTTCAAATAATTCTCCCCTTTTGTTGAGCTCAATGGATTTTTATTTTCGCAAATATTTCTTTACCCTGATTTTTTTGCATAAATGTATTTCTTTTCACGCGACGACATTCCCCATAAACCAAAACCTTTTCATGTCTAATTTTTCAACTGGTTCTCGCTGCCGCATTTTAATATGTGCCAGACATCATCGCATATATCCTCGATTTTATTTGAGAAACACTTTTGGGGCAGAGTTTTTGGCTTGCTTTTGGGTGGAGTTGATGAATTAAATTTATGAGTTTTGCACGAAGTTGTTAGGTTATCGAATATATGTGGCATTAAGTTCTTATATATGAGCACAAATATTTTGCGGTTTTTTATCCGCATAAAAATAACTTGTATTCTGCTGAAATGAATGAATATAGACGATAAAGGTTTGGGATTTCTGGCTTAGTAACGATGACTTGAAAAAATTCCTGTGGCGCTTTTAATGTCGCTGATATGTAGAAGTCCCCTTGTAATCAATGTATTTTTTTTAGTCATGTTTTTTCCGAAAGAAAACCAATTTCCGCCCAAGTTTTAGCCAAGCTTAACCACGAAATGTAGGCCAGTAATGTCTGAATCAACATCGCAAATACTGGGAATATTTCCAAGAAGGCTTTCAGATTTTTTTCGAAGCGCCACAGCAACGAGTATTTGACTCCTAATGAATATTTATAATGCCTGGCTAAGTTATGTAGTCTCAGGGAGGAAGCATATTCAGAATCTTCGCCTTATAAATATTGTATGGCCGATCGGGCGGGGAATTAGCATAGATCAGCCTAAGCCCGACTTGGTGGCAGATGTGGGGACAACGTCGCGAGACTTTTCTAATTCCATATTAATTGTGTTGATGGTCCATGCCGTTTGACGTCAATGGTATTATAGAAACAAATACAGATACCGAATACGGAATACTGAATACCGAATGGCAGCAACAACATCTGTGACCCAAAACTGGTTCGAACTTCACGATTTTTCAACGGTAGCTGCAGGAATGTCGGAGCTGTCGGTGGATCCATGAAAGCCGCCGTGACATCGTAACCACCTGGATAATGTATACATATACGTGTATCGTACTTTCCAGAATCTAAAATCTGAATAGTCGACAAGGCAACGCAACCCACCTATGCATCCGCATCTATGGAAATGGCAGCTGATTTCTGAGGCATCATCATCATCATCGAAAACATCTCTTGGGCGAAATTCTTTTGCTTTTGAGGAAATTTCCATGGCATTTCAAATTTTATTTGTTTGTTTGTTCCGTTGGATCGCTTGTTGCCTGTGTTCGTTTCGCACAACAAATAAACTGAATTTCGTTTGGTCTATTGATAACACGAAGCGAAAATACTCTTACCGCAAAACTTTCCTAGTTATAAAGAGACTCATGTCGAAAACAATAGCACCATTATCTAAAGCCATTCCGAGTTCTATAGCTCAATGCTGTATCTGCCATATAATCATAAACAGGAATTAAAAGCATAACGTAAGCTTTTATTGTTAATAATCTAACAAATTCGAATTCGGTTGTAAGATATATTAATATAGAGATTAAAGTGCCCAAAAGTACTACTCCTATACTGTGGACTGCAATGAAATATTATTACCTTTGCAATAAACTAACTTTATCGTATATATGTAAAATCTGCATTGACGTATTCTTCATCCTAGCATGCTGAGATTGTAGATTTTCGAAATCAAATTCCTAGATTACGTCCACATCGTGATGGGTTAAAAGTGCTCGGTGCTCGAGGCGATAAATCAGAGTGCTGCGATTTCCATCTGGGACTCTATCTGGCGGCCAGCTGAGAGTGGAGGACCCCTTCCAGGTCAGAGTATTCGCAGCACTTTCGATGGGCCCCCGTCTTCTTTTTTTGGGGTCTGAATTGTGGGCCTTATCGCCGCGCACGCCGCTCGCAACTTGGAGCCGCTGATTGGTGCCTATAAAAAGCCTCGCTGCTGTTGTGCCAGTTTGTTTTCGCCCGACGGCCTTATCGCCAGTCCGTCCGTCTATCATTATCACTATCATTATCAAACGATGACTGGCCGATGGTGAGTACGTACGCGTATACCCATACATAAATCACTTATATTATTTTGTTATTGTCACGCGACCTTCAGCGGTATCACGTGTTGCAGGCGATCGCGTCGTGATCGCGATGGCTGCCCAAGTCGGCCGACTTTCCCCCTTGGGCTGGGGTACAAAGGTGGGGCTGGGAATGGGGGATAGGGCGGCTAGAGTCGCCCGTTGTGGGTGCTGAATCTTTGATAAAGCCAATTTATGGCACCAAACGGAGCAGTGTGAGTGTGTTGATTGCTTAGCAACGCCCTGCTGATAATGATGACGTTCGGGGAGATGTGCGCTGAAAATCTTCCGTAGCTTTTTGTTCGAAAAACGTGACTGGCGCCGAATGAAAGAAGGAAAGATGGGGGGCACCTGGAAAGCTTCCAAGAGTGTGGAAAAATTTCGACACTCACAACGCCGCTGCGATGGGGGCACTTGTGAAAAGTCGACTCTATTAACACCCGTTTCCCAGTTTCCCGGCCCGCCATCCACGAATCAACCGGGCTGGCTGCTGACTGACTTCGTGCCATAAACTGTCCGCACAAATTCTAATTTGTGTCATCGTAAATAGCGTCAAGTTATCAATTAAGCTATTGATTTATGGTTGTCGTAAATCGAAAACAATAACACTCCTGTCCTGCTGTTCCAAGAGTCTGCTCATGATGGTTATGACAGCCCCCTTTAATAGCGTTTCCACTGCCAAATCGCTGGATAGCACGGCGATCGGGGATTGGGGATCGCGGATCGGGGGCACCTTCAATTAAGGCTGCCACACCAAATAACCGGGCGTTACGTGCTCTCACTGTCGGTTCGGTTATCCTTAAAGGGTTTTTAATTAAATTTTACAAGTCCCGTGGACGCAAAAGGCGGCGGCGCGGCCCTCTTTTTAATTGAAATGTGTTAAAATTACTTTGAAAGTGTGAAGTCGCTGCACGTTCGCCGGTCTTCAAGGGGATCTCTCCTCTTCCGCTCTGCGTTTTGTTTTTTTTCGCAATTTACGTTGTCAATTTTAACGCCCCGAAATATATAAGTTTGAACAACATCCCCAACCAACCAGCCAGCGAGCTCCCTTAGTTTCCATTAACCATTTTTCTGTTTTTCACTTTTCTGGGTATTTCATTTTGCTGGGTGTGAAGTGGTGGTGTTGATAACTCTGAGGTTCGCTTAACAGTAAGTGGCCTGCTTAATTGTTATTGCTTATGACGTCGGTAGATGGAAGAGGTCCCACATATCAGATACAAGGCCTCTGGAATGCTCCGTCCAAGGCTCCAGATACCGATTGATGTCACTGTGATCTCATGTCACCTGCAAGACCGATTGAATCTACCATAGGAAGTTCCACTTTGCAGACCTACTATCAACAGAAAAATAGTTGTTTGTTGACATTGAAATTTGAAATCAAGGTTGTTGTAGCTGATAAATAGAAATAATGTTAAATTTCCTGTGTACTTATTTGTATCTTTTATATACTACCTTATAATCATTGCCATAGTTTGATTCTCCTTAAGATCATAGCTAGTATGAGCTGCTAAGAATGTTGTGATAATAATATATCGTAATTTTTATTTTTAGGTGCAAGTGTATATATATTGTTCCGCATTTAAATAAGTTTATTTATTTTATTTTAATTGGTTTTCCTTATTCCCATTGTCCATTGTCCATTGCTCGAAAAAATTCCATTCGGGCAATAAACTCTCCCATTGACTTTGCTATTTTAGCAAAACGAAAAACACAAATTCGCCACAAATGCGTACGGAGGGCAAGACTCGACAATAGACTAACAATTTCATGCATAAATAAAATATATGCATAAAAGTAAAGCCGACAGAATAACCCAAATAAAAACCAGCCACAAACGAGAAAAATGATTACGAAAATTTCCCAGAGTAAAACGCGAAATGGAATATGGAATGCGCGACTCCGTCCAAATGGAGCAATTTACAAGCGGGGGAAATTCCGCAATTACTTCGATGCCACGCGCAGCCACAAGGCCGGAATTATCATAGGGAAATGCTGATAGATGATAAACACGGCCGTAAAATTGAGCTAACACTATTTGGTAATAGATAAATGCTCCTTCCACCTGGCACCCGATAAACTTGACCCACTTCTAAGTGTTCCAATCGCCGATAAGATCCAAAGACACTCGTGGCCATAAATAACGCTGCCTGATGGGTTTTTAAACTCCAAGTGGCTTGTGCAGATCCCAGATCGCGTGCAGCCAAGGGGACAGATACTGATTTCGATCCAGAGGTACATAGCTCCACCACGGTGGGCCATCACTTACGTGAGCTTTCGCTGTGAGCCGCAGCTCATTTCCATATTTTGACCAGCTGCATGGGTATCCTGCCTCCAATCCCCGGACTCCCGAGTCTGGACCTCGTGTGAGGCGACCGCCAACAGTCACGACCCCACAGGGTCTCAGAAAGTGCGGACCCAGGACTACACAGAGAGAAATCAATAAGCGTAGGTAAACTATAGAGAAATCTTAACAAAACGAAGGCAGCATAACTCTCAAGTAAACTTAAACAATCATAAATTGCAAATATCAAATAGTATTCAATTTATCAATAAAGTTATCTAAAGTTCTTGATCTAACCTTTCAATGGTAAACTATTCTGCCACCCCGCGACTAGACTTTCCCAGTGGCCCGATTTCTTTCAGTGCACTCCTGCACCCATTCATGTGCCGCATCGTGGCAGTTGCAGTCTGATGCCGCTCACTCAATTACTATAATTTGCCTGCATCAACGGCGAGTGGAGAGTAGAGAGTAGACGTCTCCTGGCTACTGATTGAATTTCAAATTGCTCAATTTTTGGGCGCAGATTTGCGGTTGGCCTGCCTTCCAGCCTTCCAGCCATCCGACCTCCCAACCATCCAGACCCCCTGAAACCTAAAAACAAAAAAAAAAACAGAGGCCCAGTTCCAGTTGCAGACTCATCGCCAGCGTCGCCGGCAAAAGCGAAATTATGTTATTCCAGCGATAAACTGTTTGTTCCTGCGGCATCCGCATCCGAATCTGTATCTGTATCTGAATGGAGGACCACCATGTGTGTGCCACCACTCGCCATCGAGATCGAGATTTTGGACGCTCTGCGCCGGGTAATTAAACAGGCCCCGAAAAACAAACATACTTATTTAGTTATCTTTGGGAAAAAAAGGGCTTACGTTTTTGAAAATGCTTTTGAAAATGCCCTACTGAGGAAAAGTATTATAACTAAGCCAGTTCCGAGTTATCCCTACTATGCTCTATATATGATTATTTTCTTTTAACTTTTTTTTTGATGTACTTAACTCACGCGCATTATAAAGTGCACAGAATTTGGAAATTGTTTTAGAGTCCACTTGAAGCCCAACCCTCTTTTTTCAGCATAATTTGTTTATGATGATTGAACGATATTTGCAAAATCTAATCTGAATCTGAGTGGAGTATCGTAAAGTTAACAGGGTAAATTTATACACCTAAGTTATGATGAAGCTCTTTGACGCATTTAAGCATTTGAAAAGTGTTTGTTTTTTTTTCGTTTAATGATAATAGCGGAACATTAAAGTGCTCACGTACTCCAGATTAACGGTGAGTAAATTACGAAATTTGTGAAATCTTTTGGAACAGCCTGGTAAACAAATAGTCAATGCATGATTATAGCTAATTTATTCCCCGTATATTGTTATAAATAGTCTTGATGCAATTTAATAAACAAAAATTGTTTTTGAGGGCATTCAGACTTCGGTGCTTCAAAGGTTGCCCTTAATCTCTGCCTGATTCGATTGCGGCGCCGGATGTTATTAATTAATGCCAAAAGGCAGGGTCTGCGATTGCGACTTCGTGGGGATATCTGACGGTCGGCGTTATGTGGAATGTATAGTAGTTGTTAGAGGCGGCGGCAGCCAAAACTAATCAGCTAACAAGCCGCTCACGCCGCATCCTCGCCAAAAAGCCGAAGGAAGATCCCGCCAGACTTTATAAAGTTGTTCGTTACGCATGCGCATCGCATTTCCTTTTTTTTTTGTTTGTTTTTGTTGTTACTGGCATTTTCTTACGTTTTTTTCGGTTATATGTTTGTATTTATTGTATTTATTATATTTTTTTTTACTTTTTGGCGACGGCGTCATCTCGTCATCCGCGCGGTTTGTCGGCGATTTTGCTTTGAGGCGGTTTTTCCATTCATTTGCATACATTTTGCATTTGCACATGGCAACCAGACGTGGTCATATCGCCTGGATCCCCGACAGAAATGTTGCGAAATATCTTTGGACACACGCTCGGGGATCCAGTGCAGGGGTTTCTGGTCGAAGAGGGCTGCTGGAATCCGGAATCTGGCCCTTTGAAGCCCAAGCCAAGCTCGTAAATGCCAAACCGCAAGTGCATTTGTAGCGATTTTCACAAGTCGTAGCTAATTTCTGTTGGTATCTCGCTTGGCTTCGCCCCATTCATTATCATCCGCCGCCGTTTCGGATTCTGCATTTTGGCTGTGGAATATTTCTGCTGTGTGGGAATGACCAACGTTGCAACGGCTGGGAATGCCGCAACATTGTTGGGGTTTCGGTCGAGTATCGTTGGTGGTAAGTAAGAACCCATTGGCAAGCGTAAAAATTCCAAAGTCTGAAGAGTTCAATAAAAATAGACTGATTTTTCACTGGAATCTGCATACCAATCTCAACTTTCTGACCTTAATACATAGTTGTATAGTAATATAGGGATCTAACCTTATAGAGGCAAATATCGATCTAACAAATCAATCAAATCAAAATCAAGAAACGCATCACACTTACCAGCTTAATAAAGTTAAATAGATACATATTAAATAACTAAGCCATTAAGATTTTGTCAGAGCATTAATATTCGACGATCATACTTTCCGTGAACTGAAGACCTTAGAGCCAAAATAGCCATTGACCACACGATCTAGACGCACAAGCTTACCATTTGTACCGATTTGGGCCATTTGCGGCTTTGGGCCACCAAATTTGTGGCGCGTACGTCCTTCACGCTTGGCTGCCATTTCGGCACTCGTACTCGCCGGCAGTCAAACGTGGCCAAAAGCAAAACAACTGCCCGGCACTCAGAGCTCGTGTTAAATGCGGTAAATAAACGAGGCTTACTTGGCTGAGGAATTTTGTTTTTTATTACGGTGTGACTATCATGAGCATAACGCCGAGATGCCATGGGATGGGGCTTAAAAACTAGCCACTGGCCAAGAAGCCAACGATCTCAGGTCTTCACACTTTTAAAATGCAATTAATAATAAAATTGGCACGCAAGAGCTGTTCGCAAGGAAATATCAATCTATATGGACTCAAGTATTTAAGTTGAATAGATAGAAATGTCAGGTATGGGGCAACATGTTAATGCATATTAAAAATTATAGCATACTTTTTGGGGGTCACTCAACAGAGAAAGGAAACGAATGCGATCGTTTGTAGGTCTAACTTAATAGTTCCCGATATTTCCAACCAATAATTTCATTTGAAGATGATTTTTAGGAACTTCGAAGTGAGCTAGCTCTATTTTAAAGTGGCTGCAACTTACAGTTTACAAATTGCATAAATTGCCTTGACTTCTCACCGAAAAGAAGCTTCCAAAGGTTGAATGATTGATGATAGAGTGCGCTCTCGTCGGAGGCTTCATGCTACTTAGGCGTGCCAAGTCAGTCAGATCGTGTAGCCGCCAAGATCCATATCATTAGGAACTCCAGCTCTAGGTACAACTCCATCTCCATCAGCATTTCCAGATCGCGGGGTCTTACGTAAGCCCTGGCCGGCGGTTGAGTTCGCTTTCAGTGCCGAAAGTACAAGTTAAGTACATACATCGTGCCACTATTAACGCTCCACTGACAGCGGCAAAACACGCATCAAACAACACACATACAAATCGGCAGAATGGAAAATCGACAGCATTGCAGTGAGTGTGAGTGAGTGAGTGTGCGAAATGCTGCACCGTGAAAAACCGGGGGTACACTTTGGAGGGGGGCCAATCGGAGTCAGAAGCGGAAAGGCAGCCAGCGTATAGAGGCTGCTAGCGAGGCAGCGATCCGATTTGATGGATATTAAAATGACCGTAAAAAGGAATTAAGGTCTGTCAGACTTGGCGTTCACAGCACCCAGTTGCAATCGGGTGAATATGCCGTGGCGGCAAATGGCAAACAAAGGCCCAAAAAAACTCGAAACAGATGCAAAGTCCGCAGATCGAGCAGATTTTTACATATTAACCGAACAAATATGCCACCAAAAAGGCAGCCGAAAACAAAAATGCATTCGCCGAGTCGGCAAACTTGCAAAAGCATCCCGGCGATGCGAAACAAACAAATCACGCGCATGCCACTCGAATTTTCGTATTCTTCGGAGTTCTCTCTCTGTTAAAGGAAAGGGCCTTGGATTGGATGATACTGGGGGATATGGACACAAACCGCAGAACTTAATTAGTGTCATGTTGCACTCAAGCCGAAACAAACGGAAATCGGCAGGACGCCAATTGCGGATGCCGGAATGCCGAATGCTAAATGCTGATGATGACTTCCACACAATTTGTTCAAGTGCCAGGGATGGCTTGTACTTCTTTTTAGTAACTCTATTAAAATATCTATCATTTAATCATTATTGATTTTAATTTACAAGCAATATACATTAAATGATCATGAACCACGTGTAGCATTAATGTTATTCACCATCCAAATATCTATCAAATGTTGGTTTAAATTCACACGCAAAACCAACTTAATTACTACAATCATACACATCATTAAAATTAAAATAAATTGCTTTACCATTAAATATTTCATTTCAAAATAATCATCGTATTTTATTATGGATACTGAGATTCCATTTCATTTAATTGCTTAACTGCTTGGTAAGCTTGGTAAACAAAGCTCTTTTAATAGCAGACTTGGTAGCAATGAAAGTAATTTTCTTTATGGTAATGAATTGTGCATACTATAATTCAATTCATTTCACAATAATATATTATTTATACAGATTTTTTTAAAATTTTTACCACCTTAAGCGAGTAATCTGGAGACGTAAAACCTTAAAGATTCTTATCTACAGTCCCTTAAACCAAATGACTCAATCGCTTGAATCTTGCCAGCCCTGATGGTAATTTAGATCTCTTGCACAACCTCGTGACGTTTGCTTCGTTATTTTGGACCTTTTTCAAAAGATCGTCGTGGACAATGTCTGGCCGGTGGTAATGGAATGGAATGGAATGGACAATTTGACTGATGAGCGACCCACACAGCGATGCGACGTCCGATGATAATGTGTGAGCCAAGATAGCCATCATCTCGCTCGCTCTTGACCAACGTGTGAAGTCCATCAATCGTGCGCGGTATCCGTATCTGTAAGAGCATCTGTATCTGTATCTGCGCTTGCGTAGCTGTATCTGGCGTGCGACCTGCTCCGTACTTCATTCCCCTAAGTTACGGCGACCACCTGGGTGGGCATGAGTTTCGCTTTCAGTTTTATGTTTGAAGTCGCGTATGCACTGCAAGAAAATATTTAGCAGTGTTCTATTACTATAAGTAATAGTAAATATAAGTAAAATATCTACATTTTATGAATTTAAAAGTTTTATTGTAATTAAAAATAGTACAAAAATTGTTTATATTCCTTTTGTTGGTTAATTGTTATCATATATTGCGCGTTAATGCGCGAAACTGCAAAAGTAAATTGTAATACCATTCAGACTGTCTACAAAATTACCAAAAAATGTGTTTAATTTAATCAGTACTTTTTTTCAGTGTATGGATGAGGAACTCACACGTCGTTGCGCTGGCATTAATCATGCGAATGGCCGAAGGACCTGGGCAACATAAAAGCGAACCACAGCCCCCAATTAGCCAGCTCCAGCAGGCGATTAGCCGGAGCCTAGAACTCTCTGCTTGTGTGTGGTCCTTTTTGGGGGTCAGCAGCTGAAATCGGGACTCTTGGGGCACGGACGCCAATGGACCTCTTTTTTTTTTGGCGGGCTTAGTCAATTTCGGCGAATGCCTGTCTATAATTACTGAGGCATTAAGCCCGTTTCCATGGCTTGGTTTTCGGTTGCGCCTCGCTAGCCGGCCTCCTTTATGCTGGGCTGGCTGCCTTGCCCACGCGTGCGCTACCGAATGGTGGATCACCAGCAACCCCCCTTCCTCCCACTCGACATCCCTGAAGCCAGCTACCCCTCATCCGCAACACCCCCTGGAACCACCCGGCACACACGACTAATTTTCCAATTGGAAAATCATGTGCTTTACATATGAAAAGGCCGCTGCGCGTGTCGCTCGGCCAACCATGTGAGTGAGTCGATGTGAATACACTCGAATGTGCGATACGAGTATTCCAGTGAATACACCACTGTATATGGTATACGCTGTATACATTCACGAAAAAACGCAATTATATCGGTCGGTTGCATTTCGATACATTTGGTTGCCTTACGCCGCACACGACTGACCGCGCATGTTTTTTTTTTTTATTTTTTTCGACTGGCGGAGCAGCCGAAAAGGGGCCGCAGGTAGGGCTTATAGATCGAGCGACCAAGCCTCGTTTCAAAACTCAAATTATAGAAAACCAAAAGTGTGACCGCTGCACAAACACAAGCGAAGAACTGGGCACAGAGGTGTGGAAAGATTGAACGGATTAATTGGGGGGTTCTAAGTGGGGCCTAAAACTAATATAGATATAAACACAAGTGATAGATTCAAAAATACCATTCAATAAACAAAAAGTTTATTTTCTTGATCATCAAAACTTAAGTTATCTTCTACACTTTATTTGGAATATTCATCAGTATACATACTTGTTCAATCATAGGTATGGAGTACTATAGTTCATAAATCAATTACAAAGGTGTCTATATTCTATGCAACATAGAATATTTTGCCTTGTAATTACTGTGACACTTTTGCTAATATCCTTGTAATTTAGATCCCTTGGCACCACCGCCTCTGGCCATCCATCTATTATGTATATTTTAGGCGGCGCTTCGGACAGCTGAACGTAACCTCGTCTTGGCCGCCCCCCTTTTGGCCCTGTTACAGTGATTAATTTGCCAAAGGCAAAATACTTACTTTGATGGCAGTGGCGTGCCGCAACGCTGAGTCCATGCCACAAACGCTGCTTTGATTCCCCACAATCACCCCACCACCTCCTTTCCGAGTCTGTCCTTCGCGTTTAAGTGAATTTGTTGCACATTTGCATTTAGATGACGGAGGCCGCACTTGTTTATGGCCAAAACTCGACTGGTAGAATGCTGTTGGCCACTTTCGATGATGTTGAGGCAAGAGTGTAAGTAAAATAGAACTATCATAAGCAATGGTATACTGGGCTTGCCTAAAATATGTTTATATAAATACGGTGGCCTTATTTATTCAATATTTATTTACCCAAGCAGGACTAACTTCCTTGATTAACAATTCAAATTTTAAGAAACCCCTTTATACATTGTTTGGTTATATAGAACCAAAAATCAATTACTCCACTGTGGCTTGGAACCCTCGAGGAATTCTTGTTCCCTG
This sequence comes from Drosophila simulans, assembly GCF_016746395.2. Taxonomy (NCBI): domain Eukaryota; kingdom Metazoa; phylum Arthropoda; class Insecta; order Diptera; family Drosophilidae; genus Drosophila; species Drosophila simulans. The sequence continues at coordinate 8,554,292 of NC_052522.2, forward strand.
CCAATGGGCCGTAATTATCCAGCTGCAGAGCCAACTTTCTTTTTCATGGCAGATAATACCAACCTTGAAATGTCTAAATTTACCACACCGGACAGTCCCCCATCGCGAATAAAGTATGGGGGGCAGTCCAGAAATTCCCTTAACCACATTCATTTTGGTAGCCCCTCAAACGCCGGCGCAACAAATTATTGCGTTTAAAAATAATTTCCTTTAAAAATAAACTTAATGAAACAGCGCGTGATGTGCAATTGACACGAAGAGCCCTGGAGTTGGATCCCAGGCTTATGGATCCAATGGATATGTACGGGTGCAATGCAAACAATTTGCCCCACAGATTCCAACGGCTACTGGCTGCACGCATGAATCCATACGAACATGAACCTGAACCTGAACCTGAAACCGAAACTGAATCTGGGATCTGGAGTTTGAAGCCCGGGGAATGGGCGAGTAAACCCATAATTATCCATGAGCCCAGGCGTCGTGACATGAGAAGAAGTAAAAACGTTTATGGCACGCCAAAAGCTCCAATTTGCCGGGCTGATTTCGCAGCTGCCGCTGGTGGGTCCCCCTTTTCAGATCGGTGGGCATTATAATTAATCAAGAGTTGTATGCACAGAAATCAAAAATAATCATCAATGCCTCTGTGGTGCGATGAGAAAGTGTTGCAGTTGTTGAAAGCGATTGCCCACAGCCAATTCCCCGTGATGATGGCCAACTCCGGGCGTCAAGTGTCCGTCATTATCACCATCATCATCATCATCATCATCATAATCGTCAGCAGCATCCGCAGCATTCGCAGCATCGTGATAGCCCAAACAACAAGGCGCAACAATTTGGCATTACATGGAAATTGCACTCAATATTAGCTGAAAGGGAACCCAAAGCAAACCCAACCCATCGCATCCCATCCCATTCCATCCGCACTGAGCCGGCAAACCGAACCCGAATCCGAAGATGGGCTGGTCCTCTTGTCTCGCACCATTTAATTAGATGCCGCGTCAACAAGGTGCTAAATGGGCTGCCATTATGCTGCTGCCAAGGCGTTGGGCCGCGTGGGCTGGGCGGATGCACCACACAGGGAGAAAATACGACATGAAACATTTTGGAGCAACAAGTACCCATACAAAATGAAGCCACCATAGACAAACCTAGCTTGGATAATGTATATAACATATCCGTAAGTCTCTTTGGATTCCGATCTTCCAGTTAGATTATTTGAAACAAAACATTATAATATTGTGCTTAATATTTGTTAATAATTATATTTAAGGAGTTGCAATTAGATATCTTTGCATGATCATGATAAGCCATATATGGATTGTGCCCAACTGGCATTATCTAACCAACTTTTCGTACATATTTTTTCTCAGTTTGAAGACGCCGCTCCTGTTACCGAAAAAATGAAAGCTTGCCGGGCTGTGCTGCAACCAGCTGTCGGAGGAGCTGCCCCACCCGGGGGCATGCGTTGCTCTCCTTGTTCGATGTGCTCACCTCGTTGACTCGGCCGCCTGTCCACTTGTCCACCTGTCCAGGTGTCCGCTGGTCCGGCAGTACTGATTATGCAGAGGTGATAATTGCAGTGTCCGGCGCGTCAAGATTTATTTTTTGAGCTTTAACGATGTGTTAAAACGCTCGGCAAGCGACCGCTTCGCACTCACTTTCCTCACTTTTCCATTCTGGCCGCCCGTGAAAACCCACAAAACGTCGCGCCTGTGTACATAAAAATTTAATGGGCGCCTGCTGCATCTGCCTGAGATACGTACGAGTGAGTATACCCATATCCATATAGGTGTGCCCTATGGACCCCGTCCACCCCACTTTATATTCGTAATTGCAAGCGGGCTTATTAAAACATCGGGGTGTGCCGGAAGGGGGAGGCGTGTGTCCGCCCATAAATCGCATAGGGACTTTCTAAAAATCGCAGATTTATTGCCCAGTCAAGTTCAACTTTATATATTTGGTTTTTTATCACTTATTTCTTGGTCAACTAACGGTTGGGGATGCGATCGTAATTCAATATATTCCCCCCCCGTCTAACCGCAAAAATGTCTGTCTGCCTTCCAGTGAATTCTGCTTCACCTCTGGCCCAAAAAAAAGAAAAAAATGAAAAGAGATTTCTGAATTTCTGGTAACTGGATCTGTTCGAGGATATCGTATGTATTTTTTCGACTTGCCTGTTGCGTTTTCCAGCCTAATCAGTCGTGAATAATTTGCAGCTACTGTGTACGCCCCGGCATTTGGATCGAGGATCCGGGGGGCACTCCTTCCGCTTGGCTAAAGCGTGTCTGCAACATATGGCTCCCTCCGCCTCCAACTTCCACTCCGACTCCCTGAAGCCCGTCTACAGCTGTAAAAAGTCTGGCTCTGGCTGCACTTTGCATTTCTCGTACGCTTTTTGCGCCTTCTGCCCTTTTTTTCGGGTGTAGCACGTGCTTCAATGCACATGACACCGAATCAGAGTCGGATTTTTGGGATCAAGGGGTCTGGACAGGAAGTAAAGGAGTCTGAAAGCAGTTCTTTAAATAGAAATATGAATATATCTTGTTAGATTTCTGGCTAAAAGAAGTATTTGATCATATCATATTACCATTAAACATATCTTATTTGGCCAAGACGAAAGTTAAGCAACATTTTATTTGCATTTGTAAATGCCTCGTCAATGATTTACATATCTCGCTTTGGTCATTCACAATAATTCTGTGAAGCCCGTACTATGTACGGGTTTGTACGCTCTTCACATCAAATAAAAATCCCCCGAGGAAGTAGGGAATATCCAGTGTTTCGCCAGAGAGCACAGTCACAATCTGCAGATTGGGCGAGCCCATTGAACACTCAGAATGCTCGAGCCCGCTTTTTGTTTTAATCGCACTTTTCTCCGAAATTCGCAGCTTTGTCCATCATCAATCCACTGCGAGTGGCCACCAACGAAGCTGGCCAGTTAACAACCACTTCCAGCGCCGATGTCAGCTGCCAGGCGAGGATCTGGGGATCAGGATGAGGATCGCGAGCAGGGACATCCGCTCAGCTCACTTCCCCAAGAAATTCGGCAAATCATAAAGGCATAAAGCTCCCGATTCTTAGAAATTAGCCAGCCTAGAAACTCTATCTAGTCAGAGGAGCCGAGGGCAGGCGAGCTCATTGATTTTCGAGGCGGCTTTTTGATCTTGGGCCGGTCGGTCAGTCGGTCGATCGATGGATGGATGGATTGATTTTGATGGACTCGTTGGGCTGGCCCGAGCCCGATCGACAGCTGTTTTAGCTGGTTCGCGAAAGGTCTCAAATCGCTAAAAAGGTTTGAAAGCTTGCGCATGCGCCAAACGTTTGCTCAGCGATCTAACAATAATCCTCGTTTCTGGGACAGTTGGTCAAAAATATGGCTTTGCCAACTGCTAGTTGAGATCCAAATAGCGGCACAAGCTCCACCAGCTGGCTAAGCTCCCTTTTCATGAATTTCGGTCTTGTGATAATCATATTAGATACAGCTGTTGAAATAAAAGGAAACAAATTGTTGCTGTAAATTTAAAAATCTAACTTTTTTCATAGAATCCCTACTCAAATAGAGAAATATTTATACTCTCTTTTTCCATTTTTGTTTATAACATGTAAGCTCTGATAAGTAGAAGCTAAGACTGATAAGCTTTGGCTGGCTCATATATATCAAAAGCAATTCATATAGAATTTTTTAAAATGTATTGTTTTTCTGAGTTTTTAATCATTTAAAGCTAGTTATGATAAGCTGTAAAATAATAAGAGGTTGTGATAATTCTACATGACCGCTACGTAAGATTTTACATGCTTAAACATAGGCGCCACCACAAAGTTGTGTTTGAAAATTGAACTAAAAAGGTAAACATACATATCTTTGCTATCGATAGTCAATAAACTAAACTCAGTTTTGGCGGTATTTCTTAAAAGTAAAGAAAACCATATACGACATAAATTTAAGGCCCAAGCAACCATGCTATTATTTGAAGCTTTTGCTGATTCTCAATTCAGTACATTCTGCGTTTTAAAACTCGTAAATCTTATTCGGCTTTCTTCTTTTTAAACGGTTTATAGATGACTTATCTACCGACAAATTAATGCTAAAAGTATAAAAATTTCCACAATAACCTAAAATTAAACGGGGAAATAGGTGGAAGGCAAAGGGCGGGAGAAGAGGATATTTAACAATGCGCGGATTTATACTCTAGCAGCGGTGTATATCGGTGTAGCATAATAAATACGACATTGAGAGCGCTAAACGTTAAAATAAATATCAATCTGTTGTTTTGTGTTCCGCATTCTTTCCTTCAGGACTCCAGTTTTTATCAGTCTGAGATCCTTGTGTGCCCAATTCACAGCAACCGAGCGAGCCAATCGGTGAGGGGGCTTAGTTCAGTGTCCTTGGCGGAGGCCTCCGCGAACTGGATATTCTGTGCGATGTGTGAGAATTCGAAGTCGCGTCCTGGCTTGCCCAGTGTGATGGTTTTGCTGCTATCCTCATCGCCCACGGATTGAAGTTTGCGACTTCTGGTGTCGCGCACTGTATGCAGTTCCGACTCCAATAGGCTTTTAATGACCTGGGCGCTCTTGGCGGTGGTTTGATCCTGCTTGTTGCAAAGGACTAGCACAGAGCAGGGTTGTGTGGCACTGTCTGATAGGATGGTGTACAGAAAGCTGGAAAACCAATGAGATTAGCACCGCATTTAGGTTGTACATTACTTGAAAACTCACTCTGCCACATCCCGGATATCCTTGTGGGCTGTAACCGAGTCCACCACAAAGACAATGCCCTTGGCACGGTGTTTATATAGCTCCAAGCACTTGTCGCGCACCCTATAATGTCCGGGTATATCGACTAACCTGGTAGACGCGCTGCCCGCCTGGTAATCTCCAACGTTCTCCTTGATGGAAGTAAAAGTGGCCGGGAATTTGCCGTGGATCAGCTGCATGAAGATGGCACTTTTGCCGGATTCACTGAGCCCAGTGAGGAGAAAGTCCTTGCGGCCAGACGAACGCTTTCGCAGGATCACAAATATGGCTAAAAGAGAAAACGTGTGAATGCGATTTCAGACATCAGGTGAGACTCCCGGGAACAAAAGGCGAACTCCACGTGGCGTACTCACCCACTGCAATGAAGCCCAGCAGGAGGGCCACTAAAATGGGGCCCGTGTCGATCTCGCCCAGCTTGATTTGCTTTCGCTCTCGAGCATTTTCATTTAGTTTGTCCATTTCGGCTAACAAAACACCAAACAAATTGGATGGGGAAAATGACACGCACTCATCTAGAGTGAACGCAGCGCAACACTATGTATACGAGCAGTGTAGGAAAACACCCTTAGACCAAGGCGCGTGATTCAAACTGAATCTTGTCTGAAAATACATTTATTTGATGTGGTGCTTACATAAAATTGGGCCTTTACATTCAAGAGTCAATGCGTGATGAAGCTTAGCAAACCATAACAAAGTACATAGTTTCGAGCGCCTTCTAAGTGCTAAATGAAATGGAGGGATTTCGCTCGGATGAAATCACGCCCCACGATTTTTCACAAAGCCGTAGATGAGTCGAAATGTCAGGTTGCAGGAGAATGCCCAGGCGGGCACAGAAATGGCATTGGCCACGCCAGTTGGAAAACTAAGAAGACCTGTGAACGGAGCCAGGCTGATCGCTTCATCGATGATCATGACGGGCGTTCCACGATTCCGGATGCTGATAAACACGGTTATTGCGGAGAGCAGCACCTTAGATCCGTAGAACATGGCCGTATCGATGCTCATCCGCATGAAGTTCTCCATTCCCCGGGCAGATTTCAGTTTCGCCTCCGCCTCTGATACTTTACGCTCGGCGCGCATAATTTTAATGGTCCTGGCGTACTCTCCGGAATGCTCCGCATTGCTGACCACCTCCACTTGCTCCCGGGCGTCGTTCAGTTCTGTCTGCAACTGCCGAATTTCCGCGGAGTTCCTTACGCCCCACAATCGCGATACTTTGAGCTGCAGGTCAGTATAAGGTTCTATACCGGGATTTTCTCTTGCGGATGGTACTCACGTAGTTCCTTATGAAATCTGGCAGGATTGTGTTCAGCAGACTGAGCAGGGCGATGAGGGCGAACAGTGTCATGCTTTTGTGTCAGATTTGTATCCAATTCGGGAAAATTTACGACAGTCTGTGATTAATCGTGTTACTGAATGGAAAACAAAATAATGTGCCAGTGTTGTATAACGAGCATCAGAGAGTCATCAGCTGAATTGGTCAGTGGCGTAGGAGAGGGGACGGTTTCCCACAAGTATTATATTTTCACATACTTTTTGATAAATTTTAAGCTAGCACTGAAACAAATTTCATTGTAAATGGAGCATTTGTTGAAAAAAGAATTTTTAAGTATTTTCGATTTTCTAAAGTGCAAAAGTGTATTAGAAATATTGAATAATTAAATATAAGGTTTATTGTACGTATATATATATTTAGTCTTATATATTTATATATATTGTACGTATATATGTATAAGTACGTACGTACGTATATATTGTACGTATATATATATTTAGTCTTTCAATTTAGTTCCAACCCCCTTGATTGTAAAAGTTTGAACTCTACCTAATCCCATGTAGCTGTGCTTGCACTAAGTTGGCAGCGCCGGCCCTCTGGTGTTGGAAAACTTCGGCAGCTCTCAGCTGAGCCGGCAAAACAAAAACACATCTGCTTGAAAGTTTCTTGAATATTCCACGGGATTGGATTTTCAGGGAGTTACCAATGAGCCAGCGCAATAATGGAAGATAGAAATGAAGAGGTAAAAATGAGCGCCATGAAGCTTAAATAAATAACACATGTTTTTCGATAGATTGAACCGTGCAGGAGTATTGGGCCACATGAGTTGGACGTCGTGAAAAGCCAGGCGGTGATTAAGTTGTCTCCCGTGCCAGTGCCCGCCCACTTCAAGCGGCTGGAGTGCAACACCAACTTGAATCTTCCGCCTCTCAACTGGCTGACAACGTCGCACAGCAGCCATGGATTACACCAGGCTCTCTACCAAAGTGCCGGCTTTGCCAGTTTTCGACTGGGCCAGATGTTTCCGGACTGCGTGGGAGAGGTGGATGTGGTCAGCGACGCGGAGAATATCAAGCAACTACTCAAGTTGCCTTACAGCGCGAAGAGCGCCATCAGCATGGTTGTGCACAAGGTGGGCAACACATTGCTCCTGGATGAGTTCGACATCCAGAAGTATCTGCTGCGAAAGGCGGATGACGACTGGAAGTGGCTAAGATCCTTTATTCTGGAGCACGTCCTGACCTATGGAGATACACAGCACAACTACTGCCTGAAGGAGCGGTCCCGGGAGGCGCTGCAAACGAAGAATTTGCTGTCCAAGTTCCTGTATCACAGCCTGAAGCAAACTGGTGATGAGCTGGACTACGATGTGGCCAATACACCCACACAGCTAACCAGCCGCAAACAGGGATTGCCCATCACGGGACCAGTTCTCCCAGAACCGAAAATAGAGGAGAACGTTCCAGACCCAAAGTCGAGCCATGCCTTTAATAGAAACGTGGTCTGGACATTTGAGGATATACGCATGCTTATCGGCACAGATATGCCCATATTTGGAGGACCCAACAGGCCGTGCATCAGCTTGCGTTTAAGGGATGCCGCTCAGCCTATAAATGTGTTAACCGGAATCGATTACTGGTTGGACAATCTTATGTGTAATGTGCCCGAGGTAGTGATGTGCTATCACCTGGATGGCATTGTCCAAAAGTACGAGATCATCAAGACCGAGGACCTGCCGTACCTCGAGAACTCGCAGTTTTCGCCGCAAGTGGTTCGCAACGTCGCACAGAACATTCTAGCCTTTCTTAAGGCCAATGCCACCAAGGCGGGTCACACCTATTGGCTCTTTAAGGGGCGCAACGATGACGTAGTCAAGTTGTACGATCTAACTACATTATGCCAAAATCAGGCATCTGAGAAGTCGGAGGAAGATCCACCCGAGCAACAGGTTAATCCCTTCACCGTTCCGGTGGGAATGCTGCTTTATTCAGTGGCTCGAAACATGAAGAACACACTGCCTCACATAAGTCCTAAGGCAGCGGGCAATATACGTGCACTACTGGATAACTGCATCAAGCTGCTGCCCAAGGAACAATACCCACAAATCGTGAGCTCTTCCCACTACATACTCTCGGATCTACATGTGCCGGCGGGCATCGATCCAAAGTCGCCCAAGTTTGAGGAAGTGGACTCAGATGATCAATCGTTGTATGACGACGATGAAGAGGAGGACGAGGAGGACTATGAAGATGATCTTCTAGACTACTCAAGTGAGAAGAGCTACCAAAGTAGCGAGCAGAGCGGTGGCAGAGCTAACGTGGCTGTGCGTCATATATGCGATGCCCTAAGAGACTTTAAATCTCATGCCAAGAAGTCCAAGCCGGCTCCTCTAATAGCTACAACTGCTGAGCGGTGTAGCTTTTCTTTGGAGCACATTAGTGCTGGACTATCCTGCCTGCAGTATTTCAATGGAAGTCAAGAGGAGAAACTAAAGGAATCGGAGACAAATGCCAAACAAGAGGAGAAGCGCCGAATTCTGCACGAGGAGCAAAATCCGAACATGGCGAAGCCTTGCAGCGCAATTCCTTTACCATACGAGCAGCTAAAAGTAAGCCAGCAGCCAGCACAAGTTGTGAAGAAACCAAACCCCAAAACGCAGGCCAAACGCAGCAAATCCAAGGAACTCACCACTACTACCAAGTCCAAATCCGCCAATGCCAGTAATCGGCAGATGAGTGCCAAGTTCAACACACAACACTTTGGCTCCTGGAACGTCCACTTAAAACTTCTGCTGTTAGAAAAGGCCTGCCTGACATTTGCCACCCTGGCCGAGCACTATTATGAATCTCGCCGGTACGGATCTACCTTGCGATCCATTGAGCTGGCCTGTCGTTGCCAACAAGTGCTCAACAAGTATATGGCCAATGTGGTTTCACAGTACAGTTGTTTGCTAGGCCGGGCGGGAGACTGCTTTTTCCAGATTTCGAAAAACTGGGAATCCGTTGAGGAGTACATCCAGCAGTTTGGGGAGCTGGATCCCTCGATGGACTTCATCGGCGACGAGTTGGCTCAGGAGCTGGAAGGCGAAGAAGAGGAGCTGCCCTCCTTGGCGCCTTCCGACAATGTGGAACAAGTGATGCTGCACAGCTGCAAGTGCTACGAACAAGCATTGGAGCATGCCCAGAAAGCGGAAAGCAATGAACTGCTTCGGCGACTAGGAAACGTGCGGAACGAGCTGGGTCTTAAGTACATGTACTGGGCTCAAGGTAGGTAGCGCAACCATTAAAATCATAAATATACTTATAGAAATTATAAATTGCAGAGGAATACAGTGAGTTAATGAAGAAGAAGGAGTCCACAAAAGACGCTGAAAGTGACCAAACGGAGGACAGACCAACGGCAGATCCTTCCGAGCCGTTGTATGTGAAACTAACAGTCAACTCTTATGATTGCCTACGTCGAGGAATAGAAGCCTTCACTGCCGTGAAAGATAATGTCAATTTGGCCTTTCTATATTGCAATATTGGTAGATTTATGCGCCTGCGCGCCCATCTTATCATGCCCAATGAGAGGTAAATAGTGTATTAATAATCATGATTCGTTTTAAATAATGCTGAATCATTTTCATTTAGTGCTATAACCTTAGAAAGCCAAAAAGCCTTCTACAACGAGGCATTCAGCTATTACGAGAAGGCCAAAGATTGTCTGGATACTCGTAAAGCAAATCCCGAACTATGGGACCTCGTCCATTGGGAATTATCCACTGCCACTTTTACGTTAGCTAAACAACTTCAGGACCACAGTGCAGCAGACAAATCCAGCCTAGTTGACGCCTCCAAAGAAGTGCTGGAATTGCTTCAGAAATCGTTGCGACTTTGTGATGTCGAACACCCTGGTGCACGCCAAGTGCTATACAGTTTTCGATCCGGTTTAATACACAAAAGGTAGGACGAGGACTATAAGCAATTAGAAAATGCAATAAACAATTATTGACTTTTCCAGGATTGCCTCCTTCCACTACTCGCAGCTGCGTTCTCATGGCTGTTGTGATTTCTCTCAGTTGCCCAAATCTACTCTACAGCTCTGTAAATATCACTACGAGAAGGCCACCCAAATTCTAGAGAGCCTTAAGGAGGTGGGAGACCTGTTGGTGGTGCAGCTTGAGCGGATTTCCCTACATGAATTTCTGGCCGAACGTGAGTTTACCATCTTTAAGGTCTTGTAGAGTTAGAAAATGAATTATTTCAATTTTCCGGCAGTTTCCACTCACACCGCACAGAAGATCAAGCAAATGCAAGCGGCTTTGGAAATTTGTTTACAGTGTCAGCTCATATTTGCCCACGTCATCGATACTAACAGTGGCCAAGTGGCCGATGACGAGTTTGCCGGCCATTTGACGCTCTTTGAGAGCCGCCTGCAGAATGCGCTGAAGACGCTTACGAAGCTCACGCTGGCCGGCAAGGATCCCAAGCAGTTGTCAAAGCTGTACAAGCGCATGTATATGGAAACCTTGACTGGGAAACATGGCCTAGGGGCCCAGCAATCGTCGACAGCTTGCTTAAAGCATTTGCACATGCTGCTCGCCCGGCTACGGGCCATGTGCGAAACACAGCTGGCCCCGCGACCAGCCGTACGTGTCTTCTGATAGGTTTTGCCCCAGAACCCACAACAGTTCGAATTGTATGCATTGCTCGTCGCTTGTTTATTGATGTATCATCTCAGCCCCGCCGCCCGCAGCCGCATTCATCGCTCTCCAAATGATCTGCTCCGATCTGCAAAGCAGCCAGCACAAGCAGCACAGCCAGCTGTAGGATCTGCAGATTGAAATTACCATTAATGTGTCCATCCCGATGAAACCATAATCATCTCATCTCACCTTGCAACGCAGACTACTCATTTTGTAAGCGTTTGGAGTCAGTTTTCTGATCTGGTCATCGGCAGCTCGGCTCTTATAAAGTCTGAGGGCCCTGGCCCAAACGTGTCGTTTATCTAGATTAGCCTCTGCTAAATATCTTGTTCAACAAGCTAGCTATATCGGACTTGTGATGGATGTTCAGATCCGTCAATCTTGGCTTGAGGTTTCAGCCGACTTACATTTGCATTGCATTGCGAATAATGTTACTATTTAATATTTATCGTGTCGTCGTTGGCTAGTTCCCGTTCCCAGTCTTATAATAATATTTTTACTTAATTCCTAAGAGCAAAGCAACTAGTTTAAATCCCAATAAAGCAATCTTGAAGAGAAAATGCATACGGAGAAAGATCGTTTTCACTTGTCTTCTGGCTACTGGCTGCTGGTACCCTGAGCCTGGCCAACATCTAAATAATTTATTATTCATTATTAAACGTTTGCGCCCGCCCATAAGCCATTCACAATTTGTGTAGCGCCAATTGAATATTATAAAAAGCTTAGTGCGGCAGTTTGGAAAGTGGAACGGTTAAGTGTTTATAATTTTATTGTAATTTTATCTCAATTTTTTTTGCTTTTGTATATAAATTCTACCAACGCAGCAGAATTTTCAGGCCACTGCCTTGACTTCAATGTGTCACTGAAAAATCGGTGTCAAGCTCTCGGCACCGTGGGGCAAAGCACCTGCAATACTGATCGAAACTATGTGGATCCGGAGCGCGGAGAGTCATGCGGTCGGAATCTTACGTAATGGGGTCTCGTCTCCGGTAGACGATGGCGTAAGCACAGACGCCTGCTATCTGGACCGGCCCGAATTGAGAGCCAGCATTTTGGCCAGTGCGGATTCGGCCTGGCTGCACGTCTCCGGCGGCGTCTCAAGATTGCTGGACAAAGAGGCGAGGCCTGGAACTGCGTCTCCGGGAACCCGGAGAGCCGAAACTTGCATCATATTCGTCACGTAAGAGTTGGGCCTCTGCCTGGATCTGGTATAAAAACAAAACATTGCGCCAGAATGAGACATTAGTTACCTTCGCATCGATCAACTAACCAACTCAGCCTCAGAATGATGAAGTTCATGGTAAGTCTTAAGTTCTAATATTGTTTCTATTGACACCTCAACTGAGTCCAGTATGATCCTTTCAATGAAATATATATCTACATATTATTATAATTGAATAATATGATTGGATCTTTCTTTTCTTGGTTCCTAATGCAGTTCAAGTTGTACCCAAATTAATTGAATTTTTCTTGAATCCCTTAGTGCATCTGCCTCTGCGCCATCTCTGCCGTTTCGGCCAACGCCTACGGACGTCCCCGTGGTGGATACGGTGGTGCCCCAGTCGGTGGCTATGCCTACCAGGTGCAGCCTGCCCTGACCGTTAAGGCCATCGTTCCCTCATACGGCGGTGGATACGGCGGAAACCATGGAGGATATGGCGGTGCCTACGAGTCGGTGCCTGTGCCCGTGTCGTCTGCCTACAGCGGTGCCAATGTGGGATCTCAGTACTCCGGTTCCGGCTACGGCGGTGCCCCACCAGTCGATGCCCAGGCCATTGCCCTCGCCAAGCTCGCCCTGGCCGCTCCCACCGCTGGAGCTCCTCTGGTCTGGAAGGAGGCTCCCCGCTACGCCCAGCCCGTCTATCCCCCCACCAGCTACGTGCCCCAGGAGTACGGATACAGCGAGAAGGTGAAGGGAGGCTCCGCAGCCGCTGCTGCCAGCTCCGTGGCCGCCGGAAAGAAGGGCTACAAGAGGCCCAGCTACTAAGTGGCAAAACGTTGAACAGTGAACCAAAAACTTACCTGCCAATAAGGAACTAGGTCATAATAATAAAAGCCAAAACATCAAGACTTAAATTTTGAGTATCTTATTCTTGCTGGGTTTTTAGTTTCGGGCCAAGAGTTGAGATCTGCCTAACTTCGCTGAATTGGCACAGACTTGCGGTTCATTGCAATGCCATGCGATACTTTGAGCCAGCAAAAATTTCTTGGTCTCGTAGTTAAATGAAAATGTTGGTTAAAGTGCTAAAGAAAAATTGTCATGTCGAATAAAGCTGAAAGGCTAAAATTCAAGTCATTTGTGGGGCCAAGTTAAAATTATACTTTGCCTAATAAGCCTTAACTTTTTTAACTAACCATAAGTAAAGAACCTATTACATAAAATGAGATTATATAGATTATAGTTTTGCTTAAAGTTATGATTTTGTACAATTTTAAAAATTATTAAAATACTTTCAAAAATGTTAGGTGTAATTTCTAAGTTTTCTATGTGACTAGTGGTCACTTTAATGTGATGACTAAATATTTTGCCAGGAAAACCGGCTGGAACCAGTTCTAGAAGAATCCTCCCTTAGGCCAGCCAAGTTCCGGGCACAACCGACCTGGAAACCATTACCCCCAAGAATGTGGATAAAATGAAGTTCAATTCAACAAATTTTGGAGTGTATTCGAAAATAAACGCGTTCGTGGGTCCCAATTGAGAGAGTCGCGTGTTCGTAGTGCTATCACTACCCAAAGCCCGGTAGAATAGCACATCGCGTAACCAAGCGATTTTATAATGGCCCGACAACAAGTAAATGACAGTACATAAATCAAATGTGAGTATATTCCAGCCGGGCAATTATGAAATGCCATTTCTGGGCTGAAACAGAACAATTAGTGTATATAGGTCACGTAAATGTCCAGGCTAAAATTTGCGTATAAAAGCGAGCGTTTCTGGTCGGTAAATCATAGTTTGATTGATTACCCCAAACCAACAAAACTAAGCACTCACCATGAAGTACCTGGTAAGTTGTGGTAGTCCCCTTGAAGGAGTGGCAGCCATCTGATCCTCCGTATTTCCCCTTTCCACCTTCAGATCGCCTGTGTTACCCTGGCCCTGTTCGCCTACATCAACGCCAGCCCAGCGTACGGCAACCGTGGAGGTTATGGTGGTGTCTATGGTGGTGGCTACGGTGGTGTTCAGCGCGTCGTCTACGAGGAGGTGCCCGCCTACGGACCCTCCCGTGGCTACAACAGCTATCCCCGCAGCCTGCGATCGGAGGGTAATGGAGGAAGTGCCGCTGCTTCTGCCGCCGCTTCCGCCGCTGCCGTGAATCCCGGAACCTACAAACAGTACGCCGTTCCCTCGTACGAGTTGGATGCCGCTCGCGGCTATGAGATCGGACATGGCTACGGTCACCGTGCCTACTAATTCCCGCTTCATCGGCAGTGAATTGAACTATCGACTCCTTGCTCAAATCCTCGAGTGGCTGTCATGGCGAAACTCTGAGAATCAGTGAATAAAAGCAGCTTGAACGCAATGGAAAATACCGAAAAGAAATCCGCATTGTGTGTTTTGCATTGTGACATACTTTTCAGCGCATTCGGGTAAAGATTTAGCGGTGGGTCATAATTATTATTCCAGAAAAAAGATGGGTTTCAAAGTAGGGCAGCTAGAATATTCACTGCAACAGATCTCACTATATAGAATAACTATGCACTTCAAGCCACAAAGTAGACAGGTTCAGTGACTCCAGAAATTAGTTACCTGTGGTTACAATTTAGCCATTTGCACAATTCTTTGAAACCATTAGTTTGTCTCAGATGAACATCTTAAGTTTTATAATCAAACAAAGGGATATACATATATTATTATAATTAAATCCATATCCAATAACCCTTGGCCAGTTGTTGGCTCGTTATCCCATTAACCCGGTTGCGTTCCCGCACGCACCCCATAAGCAAGCAATAAACCACCATTGATTTTGGGCCTCAGTTGGAGCATCTGCATCTGCCACCCCCAACGAAGGTCGACCGCCGAATGGAGGCGATACGATGCTGCGGTGAGCAACCTGCTCGAGCCGAAACGAGCTCAACGTGGAGCTCCGATATCTGGCTAGGAAAAGCTAGAAATCCACAGAAAGTTCCCCAACAAACTGGCCGAGAAGAGACGGCGAAGCCAGCTCTTGAGCCGTGATAAATTTCTGGGCGAGATCACGTTTCGAGTGCAACAATAATTTTGCTTATATAAAGAAGTGTGCTTGGCCATTTAATATGTTAATTCAGCCAACTGTGCCAAAACCCATACATCATAGCCATGAACAAGTTCGCTGTAAGTGTCCCTGAGAACCGCTTCCGTATTCCCTGCTGCTCTTCCATTTTCCGTACTTGTGCTAACTGGAAGTTTTCCTAATTTTCCAGACTCTGGCCGTCATCTTCTGCGCCTGCATCGTGGGCAGCTGTTACGCCAACTACGGTGGCCAGCAGAGCTACGGACAGCGATCCTATGGTCAGGATAGCTCCGCCGCCTCCGCCGCCAGCTCAGCAGCTGCTGCTGGATCCGAGGGTCAGCAGCGTTATGAGCGCCCCGTGGAGATCATCGCCGGTGGATACCGCGGCAGCTATGCCCCCGAGATCCTGCGTCCCATCCAGGTCAGCGGTGGATACGGTGGTGAGCGACGTGGCTACAACGGTGGCAACTACCGTCGTGCCGGCTACGGACCCCGTTGGACTGTCCAGCCCGCTGGAGCCACTCTCCTGTACCCCAGCCAGAACAACTACAAGGCGTACGTCTCGCCCCCGGAGTACAGCAAGGTGATCCTGCCCATCCGCCCCGCTGCTCCAGTGGCCAAGCTCTACGTCCCGGAGAACCAGTATGGCAACCAGTACGTTAGCCAGTACTCTGCACCCCGCAGCAGCGGCTACTAGGCGCATACTTGATTATCCCCAGCCAGTCTGCCGGATACTTGATCTCAGCCTGATCGTGTACATAATAAACCACAAGAAAAAATGATAATCATATTTGGAATATATATTTTTCGGGGCTTTTAGCTATACTTTATATCTATGAGAAAACAAATTTTCGGGGCTTTCGAGCTCAAATGCAGCTGCAGCAGCTGTTCAGAGCGGGTGGAGCATTGTTCATTTGATTGCAGTCGCCACCGGGAATGTCTTTGAGTGTCTCGGCGGAAACGTGCTCCGGATTTGCTTGCTCCGGTTTGCTCGCAAATCACTCACCGAAGTGGCAGAAACCATAAACATTCAATTATTTATTGTGTCAGTCAGTCAATAATCTTGTGGCCAGAAAGCGCCACAGTTCGCCGAGTTTGTCGATTGCCGCGCTCATTTTCATATTTTCATATTTTCTGGCTGGTAAGCAATCGCATCTGCTGACTTGTTTGGGGCCAAACTCTTGGCCAAGAGCTTCAATGCTGCTGGCCATCGCTTGACATTCGAGTCGAGCGGTGAATCACGGCAAGAATTCTGGCTTCGAGTGCGGCACAATTCTTGGGAGAACTTGTCGTTGAAATTAAAACCGTGTGTAGAGGTTTTGTATGTTTGAAGAAATCTAACTCTTATTAAAAGTAAATTAAGCCGAAATATAAATAAAGTTATATAATATTACTAACATTTTTCAGTAACACAGTTTAAAATTTGGTATTTAGCTACTTTGTAAAATTACTTTAAAATAAATATAAGAATGAAGTTCTAATCAAAAGAACTAACTTAAATGTCAATCTATTTGAAACATAACTTAGAATATCGACTTAATATAATAAATTGTTTAAGACAACAATATAAAATCCACTTTATTGTTGTGCACATTTTTGGCAATTTTTAAAGAATTTTGTATCATGCGGGATATAAATTCATAGAACTGAGTTTAAGATTCACAAACTTTTTAGAAACATAGTTCAGCTTTAAAACAAGGGTTTGCCCGACGTCCAAAGGCTTTCGTACGTCGCTGGTTCCGGTTAGTGTTCATTGATCGGTGGCTTAACCCCAGTTGGCCCGATTTCCGATGCGTGCATGGGCCGGATCGCCGTGGAGTACGGCCAAAGCCCCGATACCGCACACACCAGAAGCGAACAGAGCGTGCCGAGCAGGGGGAAGTCGCTATCAATGGAGCAGCTTCTCGGGGTTCCCGGGGTTGTGGCAGTGCCGCAATTTGGCGCGCAATTTCAATGAGCATAGAAATTGGAGACGATCCCGTGGCCTTATCGCCCTGGGCCAGAGGGAACGGAGGGGGCTGGAGATGCTGCCAGTGGCGGCCCCCCGACAGTGACTGGTCATCGAGGTGGTTTGGTCACGTCTGGTGAGCTCACAAATCGCGGAGCAGCTCAAATGGTGTTGCTATAAAAGCAATTTGGACACACGCTGCGGTTAATTAGTTTTCGAAACAGTCCGTTCCTCGCACCACCACCAAAAAAAATGTCCGCCACCCTACGCCTTCTCTGCCTGATGGCCTGCTGCGTCGCCCTGGCTGTGGCCAATCGCCCCAACTACGGCGGATCCGGATACGGAGCCAGCTACGGCGATGTGGTTAAGGCCGCTGAGACCGCCGAGGCTCAGGCTTCCGCCCTGACTAACGCCGCCGGAGCAGCTGCCTCCGCCGCCAAGCTGGACGGTGCTGACTGGTATGCCCTCAACCGTTACGGATGGGAGCAGGGTCGCCCACTTCTGGCCAAGCCCTACGGTCCTCTGGACCAGCTATACGCTGCTGCTCTGCCACCACGCTCCTTCGTGGCTGAGGTCGATCCAGGTGGGTTCCTAAACTAAGCTACAAGATGGATTTCATAGCTGGATTATATTGTTTATCCTATGACTATGGATTGACTCCATAGCACCGCTTTGCCACACATACTTACTTTGTTTGTATCTTCTCTACCTTTCAGTCTTCAAGAAGAGCCAATACGGCGGATCTTACGGCCAGTCGGCGTATCTGAACACCGGTTCCAAAGTGGCTGCTGCGGCCATCTAAGAGCTTGGATTGTATAGCTCCAAAAGTGTTAATAAATAGTGATAGCTTAAAGCAATATAAATCAATGGAAATTCATTTATTGGGCTGGGAAACCAAACTTGAGGGAATCTCTATTTGGTTGCGAATCGGAAACTGAGTTCATGTTAAGCGTTATAACAGAAAAGAATGTTTGTTTAGAAGAAAACTTCAAAAACTTTGAGTGTTGGCTAGACCAAACTTCAATAGATTAAGTCCACTAAGGTTCGCAGCTACACCATTTAGAAATCTTGAAGACCCCCCATTAGTAAAACCGAATTTCACTTACAATTTCTTATTGTTATTATTATGAATAGAATTTCGTTTTTATTGCAAGATACAAAGTAAAAAATGTGAAAATTGCTCAGTTTTGTTGATGCTGATTTAATGTAAAATTCAAATTCGTTACGAGCACACAGAAATTTACCTACTAAACATTAAGTGAACTAAAAACAAATAGTAGAAGCGGTTGTAACTCGGTTAACTCGATGCTGCGGTGGCGTGCTTAGTGGGATTTCGGTGACGATTATCATTTCCATTTCAAGTTATTAAGTTTTAGTGCTTTTCGTTCAAATGGGCTCCATTTCCATCAAACGTTATTGTTCAGCCAACTCGGTTGATCTCTCTCATCTCTCTACGTACAAGTATTATATATCGTATGTGGTATATATCATATCTCTAACGCTAGCAAAACTCTGCCAAGTTTTCGTTGGTTTGTTTTTATTTTGTTTTTAGGTTTTCAGGTTCATTATTTTAATTAAATTACATGAACTTCAAAATAGTATTATTATTATATAGATAGGATGTGTAGTGTTATGTATTTATAGTGTGTAGCCTATACGAGCCCCCGCCGAAGTCCACTGGGTTCTTGATCGCTGCCGCGGCGTTTGGGGGGTTGACAAAAAAATTTAAATTATAAAAACTTTCTCACGCAATTCTCGTTCTCGTCCTGCACTCTGAACTCTGCCCTCCGCCAGATGGTCTTCTTCATGGGTTCGGATTGGTTGTGTTCGGTTCTTCGGTTAGCGTTTGATAATGAAATGATCTCGGTGCGGAGCGCGGCGCTCTATTCGGTGATCGTCCTTGTGGTCTCCTGGATGTACACCTGGGATCCGGGCACCGTCGAGGTGGTGACGAATGTGCGGTGCTTGGCGCGGATGATGTTCAGGCTGGACTCGGCGGTGTCGGCACGATCCTCGGCAGCCTCCAGCTCGCGCTGGAAGCGGCGCACACGGGTGGTGGTCTGCTGGGAGACACCCTCCTGCTCGGACAGCTGGCGGCGGTAGATGTTGATCTTGGCAGTGGACTTGTCCAGCGCGTCCTGCAGCAGGATGAGGTTCTTCTGGTCCTCCTCGCACTGCACCAGCACCTCCTTGACGGTGCGCTCCTTCTTGCGCAGAATCTTGATGGTCTCGGCGTGGCGGCGCTTCTCCTCCTCCAACTCCAGCTCCAGATCGCGGATGCGGGCTTCCAGCTTGCTGATGATGCGCTTGCTGCCGGCGACGGCGTTCAGCTCGACCTCCTCCAAGCGGATGGACAAGTTCTGGGGGAGATAGCAAAGTTCGTGGACTCATATAGTACCAGATACGTAGTAAATTTTATCCCAAAACCCAAACACCCACCTTGACTTCGACTTCCAAGGACTTCTTGATGGTCTCCAGCTTAACGATGCGCTCCTGCTCCTCATGCACCTGCTCGACGACGTGCTTGAGCTCCACCTGGACCTTCTGGTAGCGCTCGTCGCTGATGCGCAGCTCCTTGGACACCTCCTCGTAGTCGGAGGCGACCACGGTGAGCTCCTGCTCCAGCTTGGACTTGATGGAGACGAGGCTGACATTGGCGGTGGTCAGTTCGTTGATGCGGGAGGCAGCCTCCTCGTACTGCAGCTCCACGGTGCGCTTGGCACGGTTGGCGCTGTCCAGGTGCGAGCGCACCTCCTCCAGCTCGCCATTCAGACCGGCCAGACGGCGCTGGGCAACGGCATACTGGTCCAAGGTGGCCTGCAACTGGCGCTGGACATCCTCGTAGTGGGCCTGCAGTTCGGTCAGCTGCAGCGACTGCTTCTTGATCACCTTCTGCAGATCGATGTTGGTCTTGTTGGCCACATCCAGCGACATCTCCAGCTCGGTGATCTGGATCTGCAGCTTCTTCTTGATGCGGGTCACCTCGGTCTTCAGCCGGGTCTCCGCCTCGATGACGCGGGCATTGAGCTGCTCGATCTCGATCGAGGTTTGCTTGCTACGGATCGAATGCATTCATTAGAACTTTGACACATTTTTCCACCATTTATCAATTGAATTGATTACCGAGAAGTAGCCCCAGTTTACCACACAATGACCCTCCGTCGATTCGCTTTGCTGGCTCTATTTTTGGCCCCAATGCCTGACCCACAATTTTACATTTTTCGCACCACTCAGCAGTTGGGCGCACTCAACCACCAAGCACTCAACCACTCAACTCAGGTGCTCTGGCATTGTCAGAAATGTTTCATTGTTTCGCTGGCTGCTGCATTCGCGAATTTCGGTGTATTTTTACGCATGATAAAGACATCGAACTTGTCACAAATAGTTGGGGCCTACATGCCAAACTATTTGCCGACTAGTTCCTTCTCCCCCTAAAATGCATTTGTTTTTTGTTTTTGGGGTAAGTGCATCATGCGTCTATTCTTGGGCGAAGGTGCAGCGATGCCAACTAAATTTGAGTAATGTTTGCGCTTCTGATACTCTACCTGATTCACTTTCTAATTTAATTCAAAGATGTGTACCTGTTGCAATTAGTGATAAGTGAACATGACTACTGAATTCTATTTTAGTGGCGATAGGTCATTTTACAATGTGGTAAAGTAGAAAGTATTGAAAACATAGCTAATGGATTTCCAGTATCTAACAATTTTTGAGTTTGGAGAAGTATCTTTATGATGCTTAATTTGCAGAATCATTTCCTCTTTCCTGGTTATATAACAATATTATTATCCCTCATCAGTCAGTATTTCCTAATTCCTATGATTATTCTTGTTTAGTCGAATACTATGCTTTCTTAGAAGAGCCCCTGTGTTGGTTACTTAATCTGAAAATCATGTGTGTGTGCCCATTGCTGTCGTTTTGCCAAGGTATTTCGCTTTCTAGTGTCTTAGGTAGAAAGCTTAAGCATTCCCATTTAGATTTTAATTTTTCCCCGCCATTGTTTTCAATGTTTACGCAAAAATATTTGCTGGGTCTAATGTTGTTCTGTTTTTTTTTTCTTGTGATTGTTTTTGCTGTCATGCGCATCAGTTTTCTTTTCAGTTGAAAATAAAATAAATCTCGATTTGAAGGACAAACCCAAAGAAATAGTTGGTCGGACCATCTACGCGCAAATCGGACTGACAGCCTCGAAATTTCTGAGGTGCGGGTGCGAAATATGATAGGACTGGGCTAAAAACTGGTTATTTCAGGGGAAAGTGATGAATAGATTTGCATTTGGATTAACTTGGCATTAAGGGACTATGGTAATTTGACATATTCTGCACATAAGAGTGTTGATTATATACTCAATTTAAACAAAGACTAGAAGGTTTGTTTAGATGCCCAACACATGAAGCATAAGAAACACCCACAAAGCTTCTAATTAATGACCAAATTGCTGGCGATTTTCTGCAATTAGCCGTGGTCAAATATGCTGCGCATAATTCTGTATAAATAATTTTCAGAAGACTGCACAACAGACACAATGCTAGAGGAACAAAACAAGAACGCGATTCGCAAAAACTCTTGAAACAAAAATACATTTTGTGCCAGACGAGGAACGACAAACAGACAAATAGAGATGCCAAATTGCCGGGTCGGGGGAGGAGGTTCTAGGATGCTCAGACAAAAAATTGAGCTGCAATTCAAAAATGTTCGCATTTATTCAAATTGCCCGGATGGGAAGTACACAGCGAAACGCAGTTCGATCCACTTGATTTTAACACATTTTTGTGGCTGTCTAAAGATGGATCTTTTAATATCTCGAGATAAATATATTGAACCACTCCATGTCTTTTAGTATTTGTAAAGAACTGTTTCGTATAGTGAAAAGTAAGCAAAATAGAGGCCTCTAAAAATCATATATTTGATTTTTAAAAGGTTTTCTCCCTTCTTCGATGTGTGCAGTAACACAAATATATCCTTTGGTATACATTTGAGATACATTTCGGATCGTCAAAAATGATTAAGTACCTTGTGCTTGAAATCTAAGATATCGAATGAAGCTATGAGCGAAAGGAGGGTCTGCGATTGGGCAGGGAAGTGGGATTAGGGACATCGACCTGGACCTAGTGCTTCCAATACACATAGCTATAGTCCTTAAGCTTGGGATGGGTGCGCAGGACCTTGCGACAGATCCAGCACTTATCCTCAATACCGCACCTGCTGTCCGCGTAGAACTCCACGGTGCGCTGATTCAGGGTCGACAGTTGGCGCTTCACATTGTGGAGCGACGAGGAGACGCGATGGTCCAGCTTGTCCACCAGCCGGTCGTCCATGAGCTCGATGTGGAGCGCATGGGCGCGATACTGGCCATCGAGGGGGGAGGAGGAACGCGAACGGGCACGCGAAACTGCCCGACTCGAGCGCACTAAAGTTTGGGCGATGTAGTCCTCCTCCTCCTTCTTGGCCGTCTTGATGTTCTTCTCCGATTCGGAGAGCAGCGCCTGGGCGATGGCACTGGCGGATTTGCCGCGAATCGAGCGCTTGAAATCGTCGGACATCTTGTCGAGTTCGTTATCCAATTCAATCTTACGGATGCGCTGCAATATCTTCAGAGTGTCGCGTTTGATCAGATCCTCGAGCTCCTCCTGACGGCGGCGGCGGCGCTGGCGCGATCTTTCGACAACTGTGTCCGGTTCAATGTGCTTGGTCACTCGCGATGCGTCGACCAACTTTTGTACACTGAACGGCGAGCGTTTCTGGGCCCGAAAGTTAAGCAATATCTCGTCGGCACGAGCGGCGCAGGTGCGCGACAATCGGACGATCTCGTCGGCGTTATATTGTCGCACCGCATTCGAGGGACGGTACTGCTTCAGGCCCCTTTCGCTAACCCACGGCAGGTGCGGCTTCTTGACCTCCAGACCTTTGGCCTTGGCGTCCAGATAGTCCAGCATGGGCTGGTAGAAGTTCATGGTGTACCCATAGTTATCCTCATACGTCGTCGTCGTCGGACGGAAGCGGGAAGGTCTTTGTTTAAAGGCTAGGGCCATGGTTTAGGAAGGGGATTTTTGGGGGGGTCGGACTTATGAAGGGGGTTGCGATGGTCTAATGGCCTAATGTGTTTTCTTAAGAGTACTCTAATTAAAGCTACAATTGTCGCCGCCTCTGTGTGTCGCCTTGTCGCCTCTGTAGCTTCGGGTCTCTTGGGTTCTCCTCGGTTGGCAGCAGTGGCAGTTGCTGCTGCTTTGCAAATAAATTTTCAAATTTGTCGAAATCTATAAAAAGATTGCATTTCGTTTCTTTCAGCTGTTGGCATCGGGCTAGGTATGAGCATAATGACGACAATAAAATCATCATCACCATCATCATTATCATCATCATTTGTTGGCAGTCAATGTGCGGCTATGATTGATTCATTTTGGCAAAGTGCTCATAGACAATGTCATAATAGCAAGGCATTTTATGCAATAGCCATGGAAGACTCTAAGGAATTAGGGAATGTGTCTAAAAGTGCATAGATTGTATCTTTCTTTGTAAAGTTATTTGAACATTCCAAATCAATAGTTTTCAATTTGTACAAGTTCAGATAGAACACTTCTACCGATTTCACAATATCATTTAATCACCGGAAACGTGTGTAAAAATTTAACAAAATCAAGGACATCTATTAAGATCAAGCATAATGCACACTTAACTTATCTGTTAAGATCACTTCAATCACAGACCAACACTGACCACCAACTCGATTGATGATTGATCCAAAAACCTACCACTTGCTGGAGAGCCACTCTTCAACTCGAAAGTTTTCTCAATGGGTTCTTTCGATTTTCAACTATGAACCCACTTCGATTGTGTAATCACAGCAACTGCGCAATTTTCTGCGGAAAATTAGATACGGATTTTTAGAAAATCGGTATGGTTTTGAAAACCAGATGGATATAACCCACTTCTTGAGCTGAGCCTGTGAACCTTCAGTGGGATCAGGATCTTTTGCCTGGCTTCCGAAATAGAAAACTAATGCCGTTGCTTTTTGTGCGACTAAAGAACTCGAACTGATTGCTAATTGCTAAATGGGTCAGTTCACTATCAATTGTGTTGGCAATTGCGAAAGCGATTGGAAATCAATCGAATAATTTCCCCCCTGGGGCCTTGAGGGGTGTTTACTTTTTTTGGGGCTTCCGCTTTGGCAGGGGAAGCGACAACCTTCGTCTGTTCTCGCTGTCACTCGTGGGGCAGTGGCGTGGGGCTACTTCAAAAAGAGGGGCTTACGCTAGTTCCCTATCCCTGGTCAGTAACTTACCGAATGGCCTCGATCTCCTCATCCTTCTCGGCCAGACGACGCTCGGCGTCGTGACGGTACTGGTTGAAGTCGGCGGCCAGGCGCTGTCCGCGCTGCTCCTCAGCCTTGCGGCCCTATAAAATAATATTACACAAATTATTACGATTATAACTAACTATGTGATATGTGTTTTTGATTACTTACAGCCTCGGCTTCCTTGTAGGCAGCGGTCAGCTCATCACGCTCGTTCTCTAGACGACGCAGCTCCAGTTCCAATTCGTGCAGACGACGGTTCAGTTCGTTGATGGCACCCTTGGCCTCATGAAGATCATCTGGTTAATAAAAGGTTGTTATTAATATATCATGATAACTACAATATACAATTATGGATTTTAGAATGGTAACGCACCTCCCAGTTTCTTGTTCTCGCGGGTCAGCTGGTTGTTGTTGTCCTTGACCTTGTCCAGTTCGTGGACAGTGCGGACGAGGTCGGCGTGCTTGTTCTTCAGGTCGCGCTGGCTGGTCTCGTACAGGATGATGGTCTCGTCCAGGCGGCTCTTCAGCTCAACGTTGTGCTTCTCGAGGGTGTTGACCGACTTGGTCAGCTCGCGGCAGCTGTTGTTGGACTTCTCCAGATCGATGATGAGCACCTCCACCTCGCTGGCCAGGCGTGTCTTCATCTTCTCCAGATTGTTGACCTTGACGATGAGGGACTCGATGTGTTCCTCCAGCTCGGTGATGCGGACCTGGTACTTGCGACGGATCTCCTCGACCTCCTCGGCGCGGGCAGCCACCTCGGAGTTCCACTTGTTCTGCCAGGAGGTGGCATCGGCATTGGCCTTGACCAACTGACGTTCCAAGTCGATGCGGGCCTCGGACTCCTCCTCGAGTTGATTACGAACCGAGTCCAATTCGATCTCAACCTGATGCAGAGAGGATTCGAGCAGCGAGCGACGACGGTCCTCGTCCTCCAAGCGACGGCGGGCGTCCTCCAGCTGGGAAATGACCTGGCTCTTGGAGAACGAGACCGTGTCCAGCTGGACCTTCAGATCTTGGACGTCCTTGGTCAGCTCAATGTTCTCCTGCGAGAGGCGGGATCGGTGGGAGCTAATGTCGATCACGGTGCGGTTGAGCTCCTCGATCTTCACGTTCAGCTCGGTGATCGAGACCTCCAGCTTGGAGATGTGCTTCTCCGACACGATCTTCTCCTTGTTGTAGGACTCGATCTGGGAGAGCAGCTCGTAGACTTCGGTCTGGAATTTGGCCTTGTCCTTCTCGGCTCTGCAAGCATTCGGTTAAAAATAGGGAGAAGAGGGTTCTCCACTTTAGTTTTGGGGGTCTAAGATCACAATCCCGATACTTAGTCATGGTTTGTGAGATCGGCCAGGCTGTGAGTCGCTAGCAAGCTTGAGTGGATCTGCGAGCCTTCGGCCACCGTTCGCAAGTTTACCGATGGATTATCGAACGGTGGTCGAAGGCTCAGCAGGCCAAGGGTTAAGATCATGTTGGGTCTGCCTGGAAGCAAGCTATGATAATTGATTGTAAAATAAATATGCATAAGCTGGGACGAATAGAAAGGATATGTAATATGAATTACTCCGACCAGGGTGATTCAATTCGATAATTTCGGTAGATTTGAGAATGTATCTTATACATATATGAATTAAATACCTAAGGCGCATCGTAATCTTTTATAATCATAGTGGTCCAGTCTGTTCTGGATCGATCACAGTAATCCCATTACATATCGCCTTGATTATCGATTGAATTTTCCGTGTGCAATCCGTGGCATTTGCCAGCTTTTCCACCTGTCAGGGGGCTAGAATCGGTGCAACCGACCTTTCCCACCCACAAGCTGAAAAGCCAGCCAAAAAACGTATCGGATTTCCATAATACGCGATGGGTCGGAGCGGGACAGCAACAAAAACAATAAACACATTTTCTATATGATTCAATCAAAGACATATTTGGGTTGGAGCGTTGGTGCGAGCGAGAGGGAGCGATGCAGGGAGGCGGTGGGAGCGGAATGGCAACAGCAACAAAGAGCCTCTCTGCTCAAGAATGTGGATGAAAATTTCAAAATTTCTATAAATAAATTTCCGCTCAGAAAGAAAATATGGTATGGGTGGTGGGCATAACAACATATGGAAGAAAGTTTCGCTGTGCGAAAGCTTTCCGAAGCTTTTTCGATAGAGTGGGACGGCTGCTTGATCTTCCGACCTTCCGTCCTTGTCTTCAAACGGAAGTGCGCAAACTCGGGCGCACCTATCTTAAAGGTGGAAATCTTAAAGAACGCAAGGGAACTCAACTTTGAACTTGATTTAAGGAAACTAAGACTTAGGATCTCAGTTGATTATGATTTATTCGAAAGCATATTGATCTACGTGACTAGTTATCTTTTGATAGCCTTGAATTGCTGCGATTTCAAAATTCCTGGGAATTTATTTTTGGAAATCGCTCGCATCGATTTGGAAATATGAGAGGCGGCCAGCAACCGAAAGTTTCTCGAATTTTTTCTCATACGTTTGGCCTTTCGGCCGCGATTTGTGCCAATAGAACTTGCAAGCCATGCAGGTTTATGTTTTCTGATTTTTTTCGCTTTGCATTTCGCATGTCATGGCATTTTGATGAATGGTTTATGATCTGCTTCGATTTTCTCTGTTTTTTTTTTTTTTTTGGGTCAGCGGGGCAACGCAAGGTTAGCCATTGTATTGTTTAGTTACTGCACGAGATCTCGAGACATTGAAATGTCCGCAAGAGCCAGCTGACGCCACTTGATCATCATCATTGGGGGCAAATAAATATGTTCTGCGGATGCCTGACAGCTCGGGATGGAGATGTTTATGTTTTGGATATGGTATGGTTTCTGGGTCAATGGAATGGAAATGGGGACGACAATGGCGATGGCCAGAGCCTGTTGGAATGCCTACCTGGCCTTGTTTTTCGTTAGGATTTCAACCTGTTCCTGGAAATCCGTGATAATTTCGTTGTGCTTTTTCTTCAAAAGCAAAGTGGTCTCCTCCGACTCAAGATGAACATCCTCAAGCAGCTTGCGCAGCTTCAGCAGCTCAGCGTCGCGCTTGCGGTTGGCTTCAAACTGGGATTGGAAGATACATCAGTTATGGTTGGACTGCAATATCGGTATACCACATGGTACTCACTTGATGTTCAGCACCACCCTCGGCCTCCTCGAGACGCTCGGACATCTGAATGACCTGAACGCTGAGATCGGCTTTCTCGCGCTCGATCTGAAATTTGAAGAATATAAGCAGAGATTAAGACGAGATTCCATTGGGGAGTTGGTATAATGTAAAGGATCTATAAATACCCTGCGCTAGCCATGCTCTGTGGCTACTCAAACAGCCCATAATAAAAATTATAAATCACATTAATCAGTCAAAAATAATTATGCACATGCAACACCTAAAATAACAATGGCATCTTGCCAAGAAATCTTCCACGCAGAGGTGTAGCCATAGTCCGATTGCATCCACGATATACGCGTCTATATATGCGTATATATCTTTTGTGGGCGGCCGCACACCGCTTTCCTAGATTGCATTTCCAAAAAGGCATTCGAACATTTTTCGCTTGAACAGAAACATTTTTTGTTGGCTCCCTCGGAATCTAAACATTTGCTTTTCGCCTTTGTCGACGACCTCGTTTGGTCAATTTTGCGAATTGCAATTAAATGCTATTTTATGAAAGCTATGTGCTAGATGCGGCCAGTGGGATTTCTGGTATTTGGAGCTGTCCGAAGCAATCATAAAAAATTCAGCTAACTAAAATGCCCCAAGCCTAAATAAAGAACGCATTGGTCTGATAAATCTCTTTTAAATCTCTCGCTGAATATGTTTCTACATTTATGTTTATGATAATACCTAGGCGAACATGTGTTTGTCCGTTCATTTGGCATAACAAAAAGTTGCCGATTGCCACAAAGGCCACGTAAGTACGGGCCGTAAATCCATTTGCGCCATATGTATCTTGTAGATACATGTTTTTGCCGCCTATATATGCATATGTGGATATGTAGAAAGAATGCCAGGCGGTGTGAAGACTTTTAATGTGCATGAAAATTATTTAATTTTCCCACAGACACACGCCCACAGACAAAAAGCGAAGATTTTCCCGCAGTGAGCGAGCGAATTTTCCTCTCTGCCGCCGCTGATCGTGAAGATGGTGATGATGATGGCTTTTCGGCTACTTTATTTTCTTTTCTTCTCTGCTCATATTTTGGTTGTTTTCAAGTTAATCATTCGCTTCTCTGTATTGAATGTCGTGCGCTAATTTTAGCCATTTTGTTCCATATATTGTGAGTGTGTGTTGGGGGGCGGTGTATCTATGTGCGAGTGCGTGCTAATCCATAAGGCACAAAGTAATTAAATTTGATTTTTTAACAAAATTTTCAGAACATTCCTGGCCAGCCCATTCCATTCCGGCAAGAGCTCTTCGCATTTTCTAAATTTGTAATGCCCAAGAGGATTGCGCTGAATGAAGTGCACTTTCGGCCTGCGAATTTTCCCACTTTTCTCTGGCTGTTCCTGACTTTGCTGTCTTTGCGGCGGCCGCTGTCTTTGCAAAGTCAGGGGAAAAATCATTTATCAATGCTCCGCAAGGAAGGAAAAGCCAGAAAGCGAAAGCGATTGAAGTTCAATGCACATCATTATCATTTACTTTCACACTTTCGAAACTCTACGAAGGGTAGTTTATTCTTAGATTTGCATTTGTTTGCTGACTTTTCTATCGGTTCTATCGCTACTGCTACTTTGGTCTATTTTGATTTTATTTTGGCTTTCCACATATTTTTGCTGTTTTTAGGGTGACATTTGCGAGGTGAAAAAAGTAAAAATGGTTTTCCCCGGCGCTTTGATTTCCATTGGGTCTCGGAGAATGCGAGCTGATCTTTTCTAACTTCCTCGGATATGTCATATCTCACACGCCGATTTCATCAGCAAATAATCTTATTGACTAAAAAAGCACCATGACGCTCTCAATAAATTTAGAATGTTAAAAAATATTCCAAAGAAACCTATATAATAATCTATTCAAAAAAAAAAAAAAACTTAAAAATATTTCAAATTATGAATATTTCCATAGTGGATGACTCACCCTTTGACGCAACTCACGTTCAACTTCAAGATCATCTTGGAGCAAACGGATCTTGTCCTGCAAGAAAATGGTGGATACATTTATTGAGTGTGATCTTTTATGGGCTCGTTATTTCATATCATTTGATTGCAAATTTCATTAAAAAGCACTTTACAGCACAGTATTGATTTCTTCACAAATTTTTCTTCGATGTTTTCTCTTGTATATGTATTGCCCAGAGGTGGCCATTACATAATTTTTAGCAATGCATATGTATATACAGACACGTTTAGATACATATAGACATCTAGAATTTTGCTTCACCGAATTTTCTATATTTCCACACACAAGAACGCGCCGAGAACTTAACACACGGATATATATCTACGGTATATATGTGCATTTGATATAGAGTGTAGATGAATTTTTCGGGTTTCTTAGTTTGTTTTTCGTATTTTTTCTTGATTATATTCCGATTCTTTTTCAGTCTCTACACAGACACCGAAACAAGAAAGAGAAATTCTCGTAGATTTTGAAGAAAATTTGGCGCACACGCATTTCGTATTCCTATTCCCTGGTCGGAATTCCAACGTCTTTGGGGATTTGGTGAAACGGGCTCCAAATGCGATGCCGATTTCTTAACCGATACCGGTCCGCTTCCAATTTCGAATTCGAATTCCGAGATGAGACGGAACGGGACGATCCTTACCTCCAAGCGGGAGAGCGAGCTCAGGTCCTGGATGTACTCGATGTTCACATCGGCGCCACCGGGTCCGGTGGACGTGGCCCGGTAGGAGTATTTCGAGGAGCGGACAGCCTGCGATGACGACATGTTTGCTAGGTCAGATTTTCGATTCTGGTTCTATAAATTAATGTGCGATCGGTTCGCGTATCTAGTATTATGATTTGTGTGTTCCTCTCAAGCGAAAATCTCTACAGCACCGCACGCAGTTTTGTAGTTGTCACCGAGTCACCGAGAAAATTCGTAATAAACGTCGGAGTAAGGCTGGTGATCTACTGAACAAGAGATCCCGTTGTCGTTCGAATAAAGAGTATTTCGTTGAATTGGTTTGGCCTGCCAGCTGAATTCGTCTATTTCAACGATTTGTTCGGTTCCCTTCGGGCGCCTTCGTGCGCCTTCGGGCGCCATCGGCTCTCCGCCGATCGGATCCGAGTGGGATATACCGTGAGATATATCTGTAAGCCCCCACACCTATGTGAATGTGAGTGGGACTTTCGAGTGACTTTTCACGCGGCCGTGTTGTTGTGTTAATTGCTCAGTTGTGTGGAAAATTCTTTGATTTTTCATTTCGCTTGGGCCGAAGCTTGTGTGAACGCATTTTCACGCTAGTTTGCCTGAGAGCTTGCCCCCTACGAAAATAAACTCAAAAACACGAAGTACGCCTGCTTTTCTTGTCTTTCCTTTTCTATTGCTTACCTGTAATTAGCCTGTGTCATTTGTGCGTTTCATTTTGTGTATCTAGCGTCTGGCCAGAATGTATCTACACATAAATTTTCCCAATTCTCGAACGTACATATAAGTCATGTTGAAATATTTGGCATCTTCTGAGCAGATCATAAAGTTCATAATTTATATTTATTGGCACATTTTCTTGGTTCAGGGGCCTCGGATATTATTTAGAAGGTAGTGCCAAACCAGTATTCCAGCACGTAGTCCCTAGACTATAAAGATTGAGATATAGTTCTGGGAGCAAACTTAAATAGAATGATTTGATTTTTGGAAACATTCTTATGCTATGGTTTCTAGAACATTAGAACATCTAGAATGTTGAATACATTTAAGCGTTAGAGACTATGTATGAAATATTTGAATCATTTGATTTCAAATTGATTTACCATATGTTATTATTAACAAGAAAAGAGGTTAGAGTATGAAACCCCCAGCCAAATATAGGGCCCAAATATATATGCTATGCAGATCTCAGGGGTGTTACAACATTTTTACACAAGCAGAAAAATCATAAAAGTGTCAAAATTTTCTATGATATGCCTTCTAAATTATTCGCTAACAGCCAATTAGGATTACAGCAATGTTTTCTAAAAATACTTGACTTTTGGCATCGAAACGTGTTATTCGCCAGCATAAATAAATAGACGTAGAGAGTGAAAAAAGCGTGCGAAATAAACAAAAATATACAATTTTGAGTGAATCCTTGGCCGTGCGGACAGAAGTCTGCTCAGCCTCAGACAATGCGATGTCATCTAACAATTGTTGTTCAATGGTCACGTAGATGACTGTCTCAGCATTATATCTTTTTGGCAACTGACGGGTCTCTCCATGTGCCCATAGTAAATACATATTGTGTAAATAATTTCTGTTACATTGCGAACACGCTTCGTGCGACGGTTTTTGGCTCACTTTTCCAAAGGAACCGAAGCTTTTCGAGTGAAAATTCTCGTTCGTATTCGAGCGATCTCCTCCACCTGTGCTCCACACACAAACACACATTTGCCTGACTATACTTAAAAATGAATTTTCGCTTATTTTTAGCAACCGAATTTCGTGTTATTTG
The DNA here is from genome assembly GCF_016746395.2 of Drosophila simulans. NCBI lineage: Eukaryota > Metazoa > Arthropoda > Insecta > Diptera > Drosophilidae > Drosophila > Drosophila simulans. The sequence goes on from NC_052522.2 coordinate 8,586,055, forward strand.
TGCCTTTTTTCTCGGCTTGCTCATAATCGTGTTCATTTTCCACACACATTTCACCTGAGGCCAACTGACACACACATCCAGAGGTCTAGATGGGCTAACCATCCTTATATATCAGAGCGGTTTCTTGCTCCGTTCGCTTTCGTATCTTGTAGATACTTGGCTCTTCGCTGGCCATAACTTTATTTATTTTATGCATGTATATATACAATGTTGCCGCTACCCATCTGTATATATAAGTGCGCGCCAGGCAGCCGTAGAATAATATTTAACATTTTGTGTGTTTGCCACATTTTGGAATGTGTAATAATTTAAAAATAACCTGGCGAATATGTAGCAAGCCGTTCGCCGATAAATAAGTCAGCCAAAAATATCACAAAGCCAGACAAGAACGACACCTTTAGTCAAAGAATCCCATTCTCATCAAGATTTGAGTTCTATGCGTAGATGATGCCCGCTTGCCAGGTGTCTGTGTGTCTGTTTTCCGGCCCATTGCCCATCATTTTACAGCTGCACTGAGGTCAGTGATGGGGACAGGATCTCCTGGTTCCCCAATCCCCAATCCACATACCCCAATCCCATCCCCATTCCCCACTTTCCTACCTCCACCTCAAGACAGAAATCACTCAGCGGCCGTTGGGTGTCTTCTAATTCTTTCATGTTTCGTGTGCCAGCTATACAAAATTAGGTCAAAATTGTTATGATCACAGATACTCACAGATGCACACACATCTCGGTGCCCGCTGCTATGCAGCTAAATATAGATCGACTTCAGCTTTATAGAGTGTGTGCCTACTTGACGCGCAGCCACTTTCTGCAAGATACTCCTCTTTTTGCCCAGGAGTGGAGCAGAGTGGAGTGGAGTGGCTGCCAGATAAGCTCAAGTGGGCGCCATCCGAGCTCCAACGAGGTGGGTGGCGCTGAAAACCCCAGCCATCGGGCGGTTTAAATATATAAATAGCTCCCTAATGCACTCAGAAACGAACAACAAAGGGGCTCTAATGCGTTGCAGTTCCCTGGAAAACCGACCACTTTGCTTCCCTGTTCTTGAGTTTTCGCGAATTTTCCGCATTCCGTTGACAAGTGGCAATCATCTGGCTGATGATTCACAAACGCCGCTCTCATAACGTCAATAGCCATTGTAGATGGCCGATGGATATGGGCCGTTGACAAATCTGGGATTTTGCATGTCCCGGTGGCACCCACTATCCGTTGGCCATTTAGCCACATAGCATCGACATCGGGCTGTGACGTGGCGCACAATCTGACTCATTCGTATGAAAAATACGGCAAAGATGTTGCGATATATGCTGTGCAAGATATATGGGCTGGTGGGTGCAAGAAAGCGTGAAATATTCTATAATATTCAGAGCCGATCTAGCTCAAGAGTTGTGCTCAAAAAATAATACCTGCGCTATAAGGTATTAGGATTCTATAATCAAACAGAAAACAGTTTTCTGCTTGAGTAATAAATAAGCATTTCAGGAAGCACGTAATCGGCTTAATAATAGACACAGCATTTAAAAATAGACGGCCAAAATAAACCTACTACTACCAATACTAAAGACTATATTTTTGTATCTACACATTTACTCTTTCCCTTGCATGTTGATCTTACCAATGAAATGGGCTGTTGACAGATTTATTCTATGCCAGAGTTTCATTAGCATTGTATGCACCATGTCTGCAATATAAAAAGGTAATTTTAAATACGATTTTATAAGTCAAATAAAAAAATTACAAATGTTCGATGTTAATTAAAAGCTTCAGAAAAATAAACATGTTTTTAGTGTTTAAGAGTATTTTATATTCGTCTATCCGATTCTTATGTTTTTGTCAAAGCGATTAATCATCAAAAATATTTGCATTTCGTGATGCTAAATGCAATCGAAATTTAATTATTGTAGCCGGTGAAAAAATTACATTTGACGTTTCTAATTAAATTTAAATGTTGGTGTGCGGTTTGCGCTAAATATTTGTTGTGTTTAATGTAAATATTCTTAGCAGCGGTGTCATCGGCAATTTTTGCTGTCGGTATTCATTATGATTTGATGCTCACACACATATATAAGTTTAAATATTCCCGTAATTTTGTATACGTGTAACAAGATTTAGTGTATGTCATGCTAATTATAGAAGTATTATTTAATTTGTTTTATTTAGTTTGTTTAATATTTTTCAGTTTCACATCAAATAGAAGCCATAGAAAAATAAAATAATAATTTTCTTAGCCAATACACAAACCTGGAACAAGCTTACACATAGGTGGCGCATTCTGTGCAACTGATCTAGTACTCAACATATAGAGGGCGTATGTGCTAGCTCTATGGTAAATGTAGAAATTTTGTATATACATTTATTTAAGACAATCAATTATTTATTAAGAAATAAGTAATATATTACAAAAATTAATTATTAATACAATAATTTTGTTAAAACATAACTTTAAAGGGGTGTCTATGTTGCGTAGGGAATTCGATTTGTGTTTAATCTCGTTTGCTCAAATTATTCTAAGTCATAAACGAAAGCATTAATTCAAGAAAAATTCGATAAGGTTGGTCAGCCGGCGCATGTTGACGTAGTTCACCAGCACGGCGTATGCATAACAGGTGTAGATGTAGGCCCACCACTGGAAGTGGTACGGCTCCTTGGATCCACCGCCACCACGAAGACGTCCGAAACCCATGTAACCATTGCCCTGCAGGATGTGGGCGTGGTGCCGTTCGGTGAGGAGGCGGCGGAATACCGCTCCGCTCAGGTAAACGACCGTCAGCAGTAAAATGAGGCGCCGCAGGTGCACCAGTAGCAGAACCATTATTCTATTTTTCGTCGAACTGCAGAAGTCAACTTAATTTTTCATCACTTATAAAACACTTATTAATGGCTTATACCTCAGTGAACTTTCCGTGATTTCCTGATTTTACAAAATAATATTTACCGCAGAGCGTTCGAGATATTTTCGCATTTACGGCCGTTCTTTGCATTCCACCTTGTCGTTTTGTTTTCGTCGCATTTTTCGCCTTCCTCTGTGGTGGATTTATATATAGAAATCGGATAATTATTTGTGCTGGCAACTCTTGCCAAAAGTTTTTAGAACCGCATAGTTTCGAAAAGGTATTTCAAAAAGCTTTTTGTCTTTGGCGGCAAATAATTTCAGTATGTTTCGATTAAACAGAATAGTTTATTTACTTATGTTTTGCAATGATTCCAAGCAAAATTGTCAGTGCTTGCCAAATCGAATCAAAATCCACTTCAAGTGGAGCGTGCCTCTTCAGATAACTATCAGCGCTTCCGAAATAAACTGCCTCTAAGTACTACCATAAAAAATATCCCAAAAATCAACAGGCTGCATCCGTTTAAGATCTATGCAGTCAGGGGCGGATCTTAAGAGGAGACCATCAAAGAAGAAGGGTAAGGGTAAAACCTCAACGGCATTTGTGTCCGCCCCTGCGTATACGCAATGCGTATACGTAATATTCCCGCGAACGAAACAAAAAGAAATACTTGAGACCCAGGTACACACTTCTAGCAACAGCTCCATGCAATGCAACCTTGAAACAGCGATCAAATCCGCAGAGCAGCCCAAACAACAACACATCGCCACATATTTGTCGGAAAAAAGCAAACAAATCCGCTTGAAGATTGCAACACGCAGTGAGGTTGGTTAAGAACAACAGCAAAAGGCGGCGGCAAAATACAATATTTAAATTAAATATTAGCACACCAAAACGGAGCAGCTCGCTGCCTGGAAAATGGGAAAAATGTGAGACGAATATGTGGCAATAGCCATCCATCTACAGCAGAGCGGAAAATGAGATGTAAATAAAAAAAAAAGATGAACAAAAACGTGAACCAAAAAACTATTAACTGCAAATTGGGGCTCATTGTATTTAGCTGTGACATGGCAACTAAAAATCCAGAAGCCAAAATATGTTTGATGTTCTGTACTTTGTTTATACAGAAACAAAAAGAAAATGTGTGTGAATATTTTTATGAACTTTCGGTGCAAGCAACCGCCTGTTAGGTCGAAATTCCAATAAGGCAATGTGTTTCAGAAAATAAGTTTTCAAAGTAGATTTAATTAAATGTAGGTTTCATTTATTACAATAAAAATAGAATAAATGCTTGGGAATTTGAAAAATAAAAACAGTTTTACGCTTGAAATAAGAAGTTAAAATCTTGATGTACAATACATGTAAGCCTTGCTCCATATTTGTCATCTTCAATTTAACAATGCATTTCTTCTACGCATTATAATTTTCTTCTGGAAAAATGATATTTCTTCCACAAAATGGTTTTTTATGAGCACGCAAACAAATCGTTTCTACTTGATTCCTGATCCTCGTTCCTGTTTCCCCAAATTGGGGCTCCTCCCCCTGGCAACATCGCACTCTATTCGTTTTATTAACTAGCGTGTGCATCGTTTTATTGCATAATATGTCGCTAAAGGCACGCCCCCAAACGGCCGCAGACACACTCGTAAATTACAAATTTGAAAATCGTACGAAATGATTGAAAGGCCCACAGATTGGCCACTGGGATGCGGATGAAGTTGGAGCAGCACTCGGCGAGGAGATCGCATCGCAAAGGAGCCCCGGGCAGGCACTGAGAAAAAAATCTTAAAATAAGTGAAATGAAAGATTGATAAACTTTGCAATCGATTATTCGATGGAAATCCTTTTGAAGGTAACTATACTGCTAGTATTATTTATTATTTCGATATATGGCACAATGGAATTGACCTTATTTACCCAAATAATTGTTGTTTTTTTCTCTCTCTGCAGATGAGCGACTGGGAAACGGGGTTGGCATGGGCCAGCATGATTGACCGACTGCGTGGTGCACCTCGCCGTTGCTCCCGGGGATTGCCGGGTCTGACTTTTATGGCTGTCGGTGTATTTCTTTTTATTGCCTGCCCAAAATCCGTTTCTAGTTTTCCACCGCCACCGTTCGTTCCTCTTGATTTGTTTGCATTCAGCTTTTCAGTTTTCGGATTTCGGTTTTCAGTTTTCAGTTTTTAGCGTTTGCAGCGTTTTTTTCTGGGTTGCGTTGGCGTCTCCGGCGGCAGCACGCACTGGGAAAATATTTGTGGAAAGCATGCGAAATGCACGCCTGTTGTGGATCTTTTATATTTTTTAATGCAGCGCTGAAAGCTATTTGTATCTGTCGGTCAGATTGGGTTAAGACTAAGACGCCGCCCCTGCGTGTCTTTCGTCAAAGTGTCGAGCCACTTTGCCAGGGGGCTATTAGCCCATTGATGCCGATGCTTTTGGCTTTGGCTTTTCCACTTCACGCCCTTTCTTCTCTATTAATTTAGCATCTTTGTCTGATTTATGGCGCAAGCATTCTATTTCACTCGGCTGCTATTTGGCATTTTGCGCATATTTAGTTTAAATGTCTTTAGTAAAGCCGAAACGAATGCCAGTTTTGTTTCGTATTTAGACGTCATCTTTTTAGCCGCACGTTTCCGGTGACTGCCGGCAGCAGTGGCAACTGCAAAAGTGGCACACAGATTTTTATTTTTAAAACCAGAACAAATATGCGATATGTGTCGTTGTCTTCTGCATGATATCTGTGATAGTTTACCCGGCCATTCTTTGATACACAAATTAACCGAATAATGAATGCAGAGGGTAAGTAAATAAGTAAGGGCGTTTCATGATTCAAGAAAAGTGGGGGAAATTAAAAGGCTCGATCGTAAAAGATCTTAAAAAACTCGGAGGAAATCTTATTTGTTAAGTTGAGAGTAATTTTCATTCTCGGTTTTCATTCTAAAGAGAATAATCCAAGGGAACACCTCTTCAGGTTGTAGACCCTCGAGATCTTTGGCCTGCCTTTCGCTGTCTTTCATTCATGAGAACATGACAGACCGCATCTGTATCTGTAGGTGACAATTATTGTTTGCATCATACATACTTTTTGTGTCACTTTCTGGATACCCCCCGTCCTCAATTATGATCCCACTCATCAATTAGTCACCGATGCCAAAAATATTTAAATAAAATTATTCTACTTATAATAGACCAAAATAGCTACGACAGAATGAAGCAGCCTAAATAGATGCAAAATATTTTAGAGTTGCATTTTGTTAGCATTACAAGAATTTTTACGCATTTCCTTACATTGCGATAGTTGAAATCGAGAAGCTGGCACATATAGCCGGTTGGCCGATTTCTGTCAGATATATATGGGGACCAGATACACACGGGAATAAGAAATAATGAATCAATGACGACACGAAGCCTTTAATGCTCTTTGTTATGACTATGGTTTTCTTTGTGGCCAAAAGTTGCACAATGTATTTCGAACTCTTATAAAACTCAATTTAAAATGCTCTGACTATTATTTAGGCAAGAAGTTAATTTTTTAAATGCATATTATTTCGTTAATTTTCGTTTAGTTCTATTGACATAATTAGGTTGTTTTGTTATATTTTAGTTATATTTACTTGTCCGCTTAGCACGAAGCAGAATGCTTGTCCGTTCAAGGATGGAAGGAAGGATATGTCGTTGGAACTAGGTTGTGGTTAGTCCCAATACCCTCTTTCAGGGTATGTTAAAAACTTTTATTTCTTTCTCGATTGCAATTTACAAATGCGATCGCCGACTGAGGAGAGCCGGCAGAATCTCCGAGAGCTTCATCTCCGATCGAATCTCTCGCTTGCCGAAAATACACGCATACTCAAAGCGAGAGCGCCGGAGATTTTCCTCCACTCAGCTTTTCACGCAATTCGGTGCGAGGGAAAATCTCGGCACAAAAATATTTTCACTGCGGCCAGACAGTTTTCCTTTGACAACGCGCCGAGTCGCACATGATTTTCCTCTCGGCCGGACTCGAAACGATTTCGCTGTGGGCCAACAAAAAATCGAGAACTGAAAACAAAAATCGCGTTTGCATGCGACACAATCTTTCAGCGAGTGTGTGAATGTTGCTAAATTTATAAATAACAGCTTAAGTTGTGCTGCTCCCAAAGTAAATTGAAATAAAAGCAAAAGTGATATGCGTTCCCGTCGTCGTGAAACGGAAAACGCAGGCGATGGAAAATGGGAAAATAGGAAAAAATAAGAAAAATATCAACGCATAAATAAAGCGCGAGCCTCGCGTCCGATTCTGTCGCATTCGCCGGCTGCATTCCCAAATAGATCGGGGTGCTATAGGCTATATCTGCGCGTATGCCCTATAGGCACCGCCAGTATATATCCCAAACCTGCCCGGTGCGTGCCGGTGGATTATGTAAAGTGGCACACGGCCGATCCCGATACCGATCACGGAGTGATCGCCGTGCGCGAATAAAAGCAAAGGAAATAATAGTTTAACAGGCAGAAAAGAAATAAATACAATAAAATAAAATGGTATAAAATAGGGGAATGCAGAGAGAGTGTCGTAGAAATTTGTCGCACGCGCGCGATTTCAGTAAGTGCATCTAATTTATTTTGCATCTATTGCAATTGAGAGGCGGCATCCGGCAGATACGTTTTCGTAATTGTCGTCAGCGGTTCGAGTTCCTCCGTTTCGATCTCGCGCGAGTGCTTGCCAGATTGGATTACCAAACCCAGGCCATACCAAAATAAATTATACACCAATTTTGAAAGGGTGATAAACATATTGTGACCGAATTTTGATCAGACCTGCGATCGAGGATCGCTTGCCAAGAGCAACGTAATGTCGTCCTACCGCAGTTATGTAAGTACTAGTTAATGCAGCGCCAACTATCCGTATCTGTATCTGCATAATACCTACTCGTACTATATAGTGTGTATCTCGATCTGTGTATCTTCGCTCTGTGCCTTTTTGCAATTCTTCGCATCCACGGATTTTGTTTATTTCTAATTTGTTGCCTTACCTTACACACGAGTATTTCGCAGATACATACGTGTACGTTTTATATGCCAGATAAAATGTATCTGAATGTTCGCTCTCGATGTGGTGGGCTCCAGATCCATTGATAAACAATTTAGATACAAATTTGCTCATTGTCTGGTTTTTGGTTGGGATTTGCGTCTAGTTGATTGTTCTAATTTCCTATCCACACAAATAGCACAAATTATGCCCGAGGTGTGGCTACTGAATGAACGAATTGTTTAGTGTTTGAATAGCAAACCAATGTATGAATAAATGCCTTTTACTTTGGTAAGCAGGTTAAGTGCCGAATTTTAAATCTATTTAACTTGATTTATGTTAGTGCTTGCGTATTTGCACACTTGTCAAAGGAATTAATTTTGAGTTATTTGACAGATTTTATGGCAGATTCATTATTGCTACTGACCAATGGCTGACAGTTCCCAAGTAAATATTTTGTGTTATTTATTGACTTAACCATCATATTTATTTATATTATTAACTAGTTCAACATTATGTGATACTCACAAATTTTGAATAAAATGTGCAATACAACCACTTAATTTCGTTTGTCATTCCCCAACTTTGATCGCTTTCTACTAATCCCCTTTATGTTCAACTCATTATATCCTTTTGTTCCCCGGCATCCAGTTTATGACTTTAGCCTGACTTTTGACTCATTGGGCATAAATCAATTAAATATTTTTCGGGTCTCAGAATCTAATAAACTGATCAATTTATGGGCGGCAAACAACAAGTTTCCACCCCATCCCACGCACTTCTACCACTTCATCTTCTCCCGAGTCATTTCTCCAATTATATTTAGAATGTTTCTAAAAATGTTGGGAGTAAAGCAAAATGATTTCTGTTTCGTTCACGTTGACGCAGTCTCTTTTTTCCCCATTGGAGTTGGTACTTTGTGTAGGATTTTTATGGCCAGGAGGAAGTTGTAAATATTTATGACAAGCATAAAGTTGAAAGTTCTCCGGTGAGAGCACGCACCACCTAATTAATTAACAAAGTGTGAATACTCATGCAATTTGTTTGTGAAGCGAGAAAGTAGGGGAACGGTAATGGAGAAACAAAAAAAGGGGCAAATATAACTAAAGTCTTTAACTTTATATTCAAAGAAATAAGTATGTTATCATATAACTACATTTATATTCATAATGTATTAGCGAAAGCGGTGATTATTAAACCTTATTTCAATTATTGATTTCATTTGGAATATCTCGTCGCACAATTCGATCACAATCAGTTTTCATTTGAATTATAAATCAAAACATATCAAAATTTGTTGTAGTGTAGCACAAAGGAAGGCGGTGATAGGCGCTTCTCAAATAGGCTTCGAGATAAGGATTTCTGAAACGAGCTATCTGAGTCCGAGATTATCCACGCACACTCACCCATCCAAATACCCCACAACACTCGCACACAAACACAAGACAAGGACATTTTTTGATAAAAAGATAAAAAATGCCACGGCGCCGACGTCCACGTTGCAAGGTGAATCCCTCGATAGCGATGAGAAAAAAGAACCAGGAGACTGCAGCCAGTGCAGAAAAGGTGGAGCCACAACGTCCACCGCCCTTGCCGGATCCGCCCAGCGAAGAGCCACCGGAAACCGTAAGCACTTCGAGCGTAGAATCTGAAATCGAATCGGATTACAAACTCTTCCCGGAACTCTACGATCGCCAGCCGTCGATGCCCACGTTTGCTGATATTTTTGGTCAGCCCTCTTATGAATCGGTGTTGGAGGAGCCCGAGGAGGCATCTACCTCCTCCACAACCAACACAAATGCCGCGGGAATACGTAGCACAGACGATGGGAAATTCACTAATATTCCGGCCACGATGCTGACCGATCAATTTGGGATGATCGGGCTGCTGGCCGCCATGAGGGCTACGCACACGAATCCGGGCGCCACGCAGCTGGTCTTTGGTGAGGATCTAACCACCTACGGACTAGATTTGGCTGCCCAGGGAGACATTTATGTGCATTTCAATGGGCCTTTTACCCGCGAACCACCGGACAGGAATTCCATGGACTGCGCCCTTGAGATGGGAATGCGTGCCATGCGGGATTCGATTATCAATGAACCACCGAAGGCTCCGTGTTGGGATCCATTTGAGCCAGAGACCCAAGATTTGGGACTTGTGGGCAGTCTTGATCCGGATCTGATTTCGAAATCCGATCCAGATACGGGAACGGATCCACCGCCAACTACTGATTTGACTGAAGATCCGGAAACGGATCGAGATGATGATCAGTATAGATAACACATTTGGAATCGGCGCCAAGGATAAAAAGAAAGACTAGCCCCAGATAGGATAGCGATTTGGCAGTTGGTTAGGTCTTGGTAAAATTGTTGATCTTCGTGAATTGGTAGTCCTTCTGTATAAGAACTTGTTTGGCTTTAAATATAGAATTGGTTTAGGAGTGAAAACGGTAATAATTATTTGTTACGAAAAAAAAGTTCTATTTAGTTGTTCAGAGTTATTTAAAATAGGGTTGGATTTATGTAATTATCGAAAAAGTTAATAAAAATTCGAAAAATATCGAAAATGAATAAGCTGTGTAGTGGTTATAGCAAATTGTTTAAACTTGCAATGCAGATAATCACAATGATTTTCATATGCAGATTAACTATTAGTTTTTTTATTTCCTTAAAATTTATTTCCTTATCCTTTTTAGCGCCGATCTCCACATATTTGAGTTTCCCGAAACGCATTTTCGACACTTCGACACAGAACAAGCTAGAAAACGCATTTAAAAATAAATCATTTGTCTGGCAAGCGAATATTCGCCACATCTGGGGTCACAGTCTAAATACTCTGTGAGTGGATGGCTTTCCTGGTCGTGCTTAATGGGCTGTGGCTACTGACAGACAGGCGCATTATAGCGCATCCTGCTCCTGATCTGCAGACTGCGAGATACTGCAATCTCCTAATTGAGACCGGCTAATAATGCTGTCAGAAGTGCAGCACTCTGCTGGAATCGGCGGTGAACAAAGTACACATGGCGAACTCATTCCAGAGAAGATCCATAGGCCCATCTACATCCACACCATCACGATCCTCCAGTCTTCTTTCTCCTCCGGCTGAGTGTCTCCGTTTGCTTGTTTTGCACATTGTTGGCTATTTGTGTGTTTGGCATTCCATTTCACTGAGCGAAAACAATTAGCCGAGACTGTCTGTCTTTCTTTCTTCCTCGCTCCCTCTCGCTCGCTCGCCAATTCTTCACATTGGGCGGGCGGCGCCTCGAAATGTAATAATATTATTTTTTATTCCCGGATAGGTGTCATTCGCCGGGATGGGCGCCACTTGGGAAGGGCCCTATTTTAAGTGATTTACATAGAGAAATTCCTGAAAAGTATTTTCATGGGCGAATTCCACTACAGTCATGGGAGTTCATATAGGGCTAAGATAATTTGGATGGGTTCTAAGTTTCTTCAATGAATGCACAATAATTTAGTATTTATTTAGTTTAGCACATTTACTATAAGTTTTGGGTTCAACAGCATTTTAACTCGTCATTAAAGATAATTTGCAATAATTAACCCAAACCGTTTGAGTTTGCCAAAAATCTGAAAACTGGCAACACGAATTTTGCAATTTTGCAATGTTAAATGGGTGCCTAATCCTCAAAGATGTAGTGCACAAAACACGCCAACCCACAGCCCCCCACTAACCAACCGGCCATCCTCAATTAGGAAAGGGCAAAGTGGTCGGGGCCCCCGCAATTTTCATTATATACGAGGAGAACTCAACGTGTCTCGATGGACGAGGGCAATCGTCTAATGCGCTGCGGCCGAGATTAGAAGGCAGATGTTGAAATAATCGAAATGAATCTGTTTACACGTCCAAATTAATTGAAAAGCGCGTGCAACAGCGCCATTTAATTGAAAATGAAATAGACTCGGCAGAAATCCCAAACCGAATCGGATGAAAAATGCAATGGGCGAGTTCAAAGAGGCACCACTCTCCCAACCACAAATAGTCCATTGGGGGAAACTGGGGGATATGGGCTGTATGGGCTATGGGATTCTTTGGCATTCAATGTTGGCGATGTGCTGAGGTTGCTGCTGATGTGCCTCTGTGGCTGACGATGATGAAATGCGTGCGAATAATTGTCGAGTGCACAGCTCATTGAGAAAAATTTCCCCAGGATATAGAGAGAAAAGCTGGGGCGGCAGTCAGAGGGGGTGGAATGTGGGGCACCACTCTGTTTTCGTCTTATTTTGCTGGAGTCAATTGCATTCGAACTCTTGAAGCGCCAATCAATCAAAGCCATGTGATTGACCATCAGTCTCAATTTCGTTTGAATGAATGAGTGCATGCACATCTTGCCAGATCACAATGAGCTATAAAGAAATCACTCACTGACTGTTTGTTAGATTCACCGAAAGATCGAGTTTTAGTCCCAGATAAAAATAGATATGCAAGATCATCCGCTTTATTTTGTTTTAAATAAATTTAGATTTGCATTATCATCCGCTTTATTTACTTTACCTATGTGTAAATAAATATATTCATTTAATTTTATTTTGTATTCATTTTCAGACACCCTGGAAAACGAGCTTGGGCAGTTCCTATAAGCCTGGCAGCTCAACGGTGCGTATTTTTTCAATAATCCTTCAAATTAATTGTCTAACACTATGCTTTCAACCACAGTATGGAACCTCAGGAGACTCCACTTCGCGCTACACTTCACTGGCCACCCCGAGCTCCTACAGACCATCGTTCTCTGGAGGAACGTACCGCCTCAAAAGGGATCCACCACCACCAGCCACCACAACTCCAGTCAGCAGCTATGTTAGTCGCTATGCAAAGGTAGAGCCCAAAGACGCCGCTCCTAGTGAGCGAAGTAGTCCAGTTAAGAGGTACACGGGTAATACTACCAGCTCCCTTGGAAAATATGGACGCTCTCGAGATCCCAGTCCAGTGGCCTTGGAGCACACTAATCGCAATAAGTCTCGGGATCCGAGTCCAGTCATTGACAGTGCCAGAAGTAAATTAGGAAGCACATATCGTGCAGGAAATACACCCACAACCTCCAGTTCATCATCCTCGGCGACCAGAAACGCCTACAGCAGTCGCTATGGAGCGGGTTCTCGGATCTCGGGAAATGGAAGTGCCTTATCTTACTTGACCACGAGTGATTTTCATGCCAGAACTGCCAGCAGGGCCAAGGCCAGCAGAGAAAGGGAGCGGGAAAAGGAGAAGGAAAAGGAGCACGAGATAGAGGACAAGCCCAGTGAGGCGTCTAATGGCATAGATAAGTCTCCTAAGAAGCAACAGGAAGAACAACCAGAGAACAATGAAGAACCAAATGAAACCTTCATCACCATATCCGTCGTGACTAGAGCCACTTCACCCACTCTACCGGGCAGCACAACCGTACAACGCACTCGTCGCATTGATCCAGCCAAAACAATAGAGAAGACCATCCAAAGATCCACCAAAAGGCGTGAGACAACAGATCAGGAGATCCAGTCGGACAGATTAGATGATTCTACCCGATATCTTCGATACAGTGCTGGCAGCAGTATAAGTTCTACTTATAGTCCACACAGAGATAGGATCAGCAGTCTGCGGTACAGTGCCAGCCCGTTGAATAGTTCAGGATCGGCGAAGTCCAGTTCCGTGGGTGAGGGAAAACAGATTCAGCCAATACCAGAGACTGTTTCGCCAGCTAGGACCAATGGCTCTGTGAGCTCAGCCAAGTCCTCAGAAGCGCTGTCCCCTCCAAGAACCAATGGAAATGTGAGTTCAGGGAAGTCATCTGAAGCCCTATCTCCACCCAGAAGTAATGGGTGCTCATCAAAGTCCACAGAAGCGGTGTCTCCACCCAGGACAAATGGCTCATTGAGCTCTTCGAAGTCCACAAAGTCCAAACTTTCACCACCGAAGGCAATACGCTTGAACTCCCGACAATCTTCAGTTGAAAACCTAGTAAACAAGCCACCTGCTCCTCCCAGCAAGGCGGATTCTCCCACCAAGACTTGCAGCTCCAGTTCAGGTAGCTCGGCAGTTAAATGGCCCAACAAGGACTTCCGCAAATCCTCCCTTAATGTGGGACCCACGGATCGTCCACGGAAGTCTCGAACTCCTAGTAGTGGTGGAGAGTCCGAGGATCTACCCAATGGCAGTAGCCTTGAAAGGTCACCCAGTGCCGGGTCAGATGGAAGTCTAGCCTCGGGTAGTTCCTCAAAGAAATCGAGCAAATTGAGCAATGGCAAGGTGCCAGGCAGTCTGAAGCCAAAGAGTCACAAATCCTGCAGCGAAACCACCACTGGCAACTCATCTTCGGCCACCGCCTCCGCATCGGACAGTGAGCAGCGGGTCAAGAGCGTGAAAAAGCAGGCTAAAAAGAAGACCACCACCAAAGAGGGCGGTGCTGGCAAGGTCGCCAACGCCAGCAAAGCAAATAGCACCACTGAATCACCGCCAGCCGTGGTTGATGTGGTGCCAGCAACGCAGACAAGACTGAAGAAGCTATCGGCGGTATCGAATTTTTTCGCTAGCCGTCAGCAAGACGCAAATAACGAACCGATCTTCCTCGAAAGCTCCGAGAGTTCGGGCGAACCGGAGGCTCATTCGTTGCCAGTGATCTCGGCAATATCGGGAACCTCAAAGATCTCGAAAATCTCTGGGATCAGTCTGACCACAGATTTGCGAACGAACGAACCGCGAACGACGCTGTCGAGCGAATCGAAACAATCACCCAAAACGAATTCCCCAAGTTCGAGCACACGTTGTCCGCGGGAAACCACGACGGAAACGGGTACAAGATTACCCAGCAGCACCACTAGCACCACCCACGAGACAAGTCTCACCACCACTGCCAGTTTGACCACCTCTGAGCAGGACGATCCCAGTTGGTGGCAGGATACCAGCTTACAGATAAACACGGCTTCTGCTTTGGATCAAAATAATAGAGGAGAGATGCCCTCTTACAGGCTGAGACACATTGACTCTGGGGAGGAGCAGGCCTGGTGGCTACGCCAGGATGAGAATGGCGATGATGATGACACACTGGCGGAGGAAACGCTCAATACTCTGGATGATGATCTCCAAGAACCGAGCAAAAGCACCTGGTGGAGTCAGGACGATCAGGACTCCAGCAGTCAGGTGAAACTAATGCCCAGGAGTAGGATAACGCCAGAAAAGGATGCCTGGTGGCTGCAGGACGAGGATGAGGCTGCGAAATCTCCCATAGAGAATGGTGATCTGAACAACAACAACAATAGCGAGCCTCATGTGGAGGTGACTCTAAGGTTACCATCGAATGGCAGCCAAAGGAGCTCCAAAAGTAGTGCTTCCAAGAATGGAAGTAATCCGAAGAGTGGTGGCGCCAATCCTTGGTGGCTATCCGGACCAGCCAGAAAGATGTTCAATGTCCAACGCGTTGAGTCGGGCGAAAGAGCGTGGTGGCAGGAGGAAGCCGAGGAGCCACCGCAAGAGGAGAAAGAGAGCGAACCACCACCGGTGAAGCCGCCCACGCCACCACCGCGCATCATCAAACACTGGGAGTCCGGAGAACGGGCCTGGTGGTTACAGGATGAGATGGAAGCCACCCAACTCCCTGCTCAGGCTAGCAGCGATGATGAGGAGCAACCAGTTTTGGTGGTGATTAATCAGCAGGAGTCTAGGGATGAAGTGGACCTGAGGCTGGCACCACCCACTTTGGAATCCCAGGAGCTGAGCAACTCCTTCAATTTTGACGCCCATTCCGAGCGACCACCTCCACTGGGCCAATGTGCCAGTCCCGTTCGCTGCCCCTCGCCCTACGACAACATTCCAAGATCGCAACTGCAGGAGCCACCACCACCACCCACTCCCACGCTGACATCCCTGCAGCCGCGCTTTTCACCCCAAACACGGCGAGCCGGCGAAAAGCTCTTTATTTCGCGGCACCAGAACATCGATGAGCTGCTGGGCGGAGCATGCCGACCCCTCAGCCCGCTCTTCTATGGGAACACCAATCCTGCTGAGGCCGAGCTGACTCCTCTAGCCGGCAAGAACATGTTCCTGCTCGAGGAGATAACACCTGATCAGGTGCGAATCCACGACAGCACCGCCCAGCTGCCGGTTATCCAGAGAATGCAGCGGTAAGTTCGTTTTTGTATTCCGTATTTAGTCGGGAAAACAATGCCGACGATTAAGCTTTCGGAGAGAGCTTTTCGTTTGTTGTGTGGTGAATTTGCTCAACATGTGGTTGCTAATCGCTCATTTTTGATCTTGCAGCGATGTCGAGTGGTTGGATAATGGCAGCAACTTTTATGAGCCACCCGAACAAAAACAACACCAGCCGCCGCGCAGGGTAAGTGTTTAAACACCCATCCACCGAACCACCACCCCCTCGTAGTCCCATATTTTCGAATCAGATTGCAAGCGTTTTGGCAGCCTGCCCGTCTTGTTGCGATACATCGACTGCCGCCCACACTTTTAGTTTATTTATACAGATACCCCTCAGTTGGAGGGGTATATACACGCTTTAATTGGCAACACATAATACCATAGCATTACAACATTTTGTAACATTTTCTTTGATCTGTTATAATTATTTGCAAGCCTTGATTATTATATTGATTGATTATTTAGTTGCCTATCAAACTTTCTCTGGAATCTAAACCTTTATTTCCTCTATATGCAGCAATTAAGCACCCATGAACCCCAGTTATCGGGAGATATATAGATAAGGCCCCTATGCCTTTCACTTATCGCAGAACTTTTGACACTCACCGCTCCGTATCGCTTACCCACAGTTGGGCGTTCGATTTTAATACCTGGAATGACAAAGGGCAAGGTAGGGCGGCTCGACTCGAGTTGCGCACCCACACCCAATTGAAGGCGGTGGAGCAGTGGTGCAGTTATCACCTCCGGCATCGCCGGCAAGATTCGGTCTTGAGTGACAGCCCTCAAGTGGCTGCGGCAGCCGAGCAGTCCGGGTTCTGTGACTCAGACGCGGATCGCGGACTCTGTGGTATTCTGAAAATAAGAAATATCACAAAACAATGAGAACCTTGCCCCTAAGTAGTGGACTTCTTGATACCCACTGTTAATAAAACACAATCTTTCTACAATTTGAAAGCTATTTAAAGATCATATGTCATCTAAATATAGACAATGTTTCTTACATATAATATCATTATATATGATTAAGTAGTCCATTTATCTATCTATCTTTTAGAGGTAAACGGATAGAAAATATATTCAAGTATTGAAACCCAGCTCAATTGGCATAACCGTTTAAATTAGAAGCGGTACCTTTCAAATACCCCTTAGTAACCAAAAAAAGCTGAGTGTAAATGCAAATTCAACAAAGCGCAGCGATGTCAGAACAAAATGCGGAACAGCAAAGGCAGTAAAAACATGAGCACACAAATTTTATCTTAATTACATTCAGTCGGCGGCTTGGGGGCTTCCTTCCCGGGATTTGAGTGTCGGATTCAGATGCACATCCAGAATCGCGCTCCAGTTTGATGGCCAACAAACAAGAACGCACATTAACACCAACAAGGGCCGGCCGGGAAACGAGAACAACTCTCGGCTAAATGGGTCATAATGCAATTAACATGAACATAAAGCCAAATCGAGAGGGGAAGGAAGACGTTGGCTGGGCTATAACTGTAAATATATACACACATATAATATAGTCAAGCGAGTGGCAAATTTCGATTGCAAATATTTATTTATTCATTTTGCCTCGTGTGTACAGAAAACCTGAAAGCAATTGTTGACTTTGTGCTGCCAAATGTGGCCATAAAAAACGTCGCCATGCATTAAAAATCGAAAGTCCATTCAACTCGCCATAAAAAATACTAACGGAGATTCCCTAGAAAAGATCTGTGTTCTCACCTTTTGAACCCCCAATGAGTCGCCCACCAAAAATAGCAAATGGCATTGATGCGTGAAAACGAAAACAAAAGCACACACAAAAATTAACCAAATTACATTATACGAGACATTTAGTTTCATTTATCGCAGCTGCGAAAAAAAAAACTAATGAACACATGAAAAACATTGCGACAATCTGCGGATGACTCAGGTTTACATACGTGGAGCTGCGCCCATCCCCAATCTCCGGATGCTGTCTTGGTTTTTTCTCAAGGCAATTGTTGTGCTTCTTTTCTTGGGCTGGGACAACTATACTATCAGTTCTTGTACTGTTTACATGGGGCTTACTCACTTTTAAGCTTGAATCGCTGTTTGATAATGGAAGCGTTTGTTTAACATTTTGGATTTTATTTGGGGAACACCTCAGTGTGAAAAATAAAAGGGGGTGTAGTTTTACTTTTGCGAAATGTGGGACTTCCCATAACCATTCTGGTTAAATAAAGCTATTTTAAACATAATAACACGTTTCAGGTAATCACTAGAGTACAGCAATTATCTCATATATAAAAAAAAGGGTAATTGGCATTAATGAGACCAAAACACTTCCATAAATAATTAGCTCAGCCATATACTCCTTTAATGGGCTGCCATAACCATTGGCATTCGGCACTATCGATTTGCAATTAAGTAGCGTATCGAATGTGCAGCCATTAGCCGGCCACCTCCCCCATTCTCATTTCCACCCAATGGCACTTGTAAATCTGCTGCCTGCACCCAAAATTCATTGCCCATAATCGCAACCTTGCTGCCACACACCCACCGCGAAAAGTCAGCGCCCATCGAGCAGCGGGTGAGCTGCATAAAGTCCGGCTAATGATAGCCTAACGCTCCATCAACGATAAGGCCAAATTGTGGCACACGCGCTGCCCGTCGAGCTATTTTTAGGCCCTCGCATGGGAGCACTTGCAACTTCCAATGTACACTGAGCAAAAAAAAATGATATCAAATTACTACAAATTTAGGAAATCAAATAACCTTTTTTCTGAGCGCTTTTTTTTATAAATTGTATTAGAAAATATCTATTTATAATATGAATCAAATACACACTTTTAAATCGAAATAATTTGTTGTAGTGCATGTTCAATTAGAGAGACAATCACCGAGCCCCAACAATGTTGCAGACACTTACCTGACCACACTCACACATGCCTCCAACTTACCAGCAGCATGAAAAACTCACCACGCTCACAACCTGCCCCAAGTATCTTACGTCGTAAGATCTTACGAATACGTAAGGAACTAACGATATATTGAAGACAAATCCACAGTGGGTTAAAACTTATCGATTTAGCGGCTGACATAAACAATATAAACTATTTTCTATCAGCACATATAGTTTAAAAGAATATACATAGTTATAAAAGTCAGCAACACTATTGCATTTTTTGTACTAAAATGGAAGCAAAACACGTAGCCATTATAAGTGAAAATAATATCACTAATCCGCCACGTTGGCCAAAGTATTAAGTGCAACTTAAATAGGCCTCCCCAATATTGGTGTTTAAATCATATGTATAAATTGGAACTATCCCACTGTGCGCCGGTGTTTTCGTACCTGACCATTTAGCCTTACGTAGTGCGGTGTCTCTCTCCCTCTCTCTCTCTGTCTTACGTGGTCTCCCACTCTCTTCTTCTTGCACTTTTGGCGCTGCCTTCTTCTTGCTACACTGTCTTATTCTTCTTCTTTCTCCTTCGCCGCTGTGGCGCTCGCGTTTTTTGTCAGGCTTTTCAGTTGCCTTGCGAACGCGCTCAAGTTCAGTCGCTTCGATTTTGTCGCGGGTGAAACAACCACCGTGGAATCAAAAACCAAACTTCGCTCAGCTGCGCGCGTCGCGTTGCCCTGTGTGTGTGCTTTTGTTGTTGTTGAGGGCAACGTTTAAAATATATTTAAACTGCCTTTAGTTGCTACAACAATTGGTAATTGGAAATGCTAAGCAAATCCCCAGTGATTAAGCCAACGAAAACGAAACTGGCGATAATTGTGCGAAACGAATTGTGGAAGAGGCGGAAACATCGTTAATAATAATAATGAATACCCAAAGCAGCCAACTAGCCCACATATGATTGCAATTTGCCTTAAAGACTATCAATTTTTGGCATGTCACTGTGTCAGTGTCAATGGACAGCATAATCCGAAAGATTCGTCTTAATTGAGGTCCCACTGTGGGCGCCACTTCACGTCGTCGGTTCAGTGTCAAAAGTTCTTCAGTTTGGGAAACAGCTGTCTCGTCTCTGTATAGTTTTGTTTCCATCTCGCTCTGTCTCGCACTCCTTTTCGCCTATTCGATAAGGACAACACCAACTCACACCTATTGAGGATCTGTCCTTGCGGACAAAAAGCAAAAGAAGAAGCAGAGGGAGCCCCATAGCAAATAGTGGTAGTAAAAATTGAAATATACAACAATAAAAGAGACAGAGAACGAGTGAAAGAGGGAGAGGGAAGCGCAAAGCCCAAAACCGGAATTGTGCAAATAAATCTCGATAAAAGTCGAGGCCCAGGCTTCTTTCTTCTGCTTTGGCTCGTTTTCCGCCAGGAAGCAAATCTTCGGTGAAGATTTTGCCAAATTACGAGCTGGGAAATATTGTTTATTTTCGACCATTACGGGGGAAATTGCCCCCAAAGGCGATAAATGATCGTGCTTTCTTCCTTTCTCTCTCTTCACAAGCACTAGGCATTAGTAAAATGCATTGCCATCTGTCACCTGGTAACCCACAAATTATTGACGGCAAATTAGCTTCATTGTGCTGCTCCAAATACCGAGGCCCTCGACTGGCGCTCAATTAGACTTGATTGCATTATATTACACCGTGTATATATGTATATTCCTCTGAACAATCAGGCACATGACCAACTCAACTAAATCTAACCCAGCCAGCTCTAAAGATACTCTAGTTCTGCTTCTTAGTCTGCTCTTCTGCTGCTTAGCATTTATTTACTTTTGAATATGCAAATAAAGAATGCTGTGGAATTTATTATGGCGAAACGGAATAAGTTAATTCAGTTAGTTCTATCTGCTGTGCAAAAAAGGCTAAAATAAAAGAGCAGCTGTGCAAGGGGCGGGGTAGCGGTGGGGGCGAGCAAACCCCATTTCAACGCGGTTAGTGCGCTAAGTACGAAGTACAACAGAAGAGCTTCTATTTAGTTATAGACACAAGCATGGCAAGTTACAGTCTCTTGTGAAATTCAGTGGACTGATTTGGCAAAGAGACGTGCGAAAATTCACAATGGGAATTTGAGAATTTAGAACGAACTTAATTTCGGATTAACTCAGCTATTGTGCTTATTTAAAGTAATAGTAGAGAGTAGATACTAACTGTTCTCTCATTAATAGTGCTAAAATTCGAATTCCGAAATACATTTAATTCAATTTGAACTGCACTGTTGTAAAAACCGAAATTTAAACCAATTTTCGCTTGTGCCAATTGTGTTGGCACACTTGACGCACCCACTGTGCCCGGTACGTCGTAAACGTAGTTACGATTTTAATTATCTGCCGGCGTAATCTGCCAGCGCCGACGTCGACCGCCTGTTGACGTGCCAAGCGCGAGACACTTCAGTTTTGGCCAGGGTTTTTCAGCTCCATCTTCGGCGACTTTTCACTCTTTGCTCCGCTGTGTTTTTTTTTTTTTTTGTTTCTTCGCGCTGCATTCGCTAATCCAATTTTTTTAATTGTGCTGCGGCAGCGAGAAGAGACCGAACACCATCCAGCACTTAGTCTTTCAAAAGCCAGAAAAAAAATGGAGTGAAAAACACCGTCTTAAGCAGGAGGAAAAGTCCGGCATCATTCCTATAGTATATCTCACTGTCTGCCGACTGCCTTCCTGCCATTTCTTGGGTTTATTTTTTCAACATTTTCGCTTAGTTTATGCGTTATCTTTTAGCGCTTATCTGGCTACCGAGTTGAAGTCGCTGGCTGACTATGCAAAGTCAAGGTGAGCTCAGGTGTGCTTTTCGCTATAGTTTTGGGTTGGGGGGGCATCTAATTCGCCTTAACCACTGACAGCTAATTATAATTCTCAACTTAATGCCAAATTAAGTCGAATGACCAACAGCGAATACTATATTATCTGTAATCGGCTTTGCCCGACATCCAGTGCTCAATTGCGTGGGAAATGCGTACTTTTTGGCTTATGTAAAATCTCCACAAAGTTCCATCTGTTATCTGTAATAGGGAAAAATATCTTTCGGTTCATTAACTAACAATCAAGTTTGCTGACAATGCGCATTAGTGAGTAATACCCTTTATTTTTTGCATTTTTGCCCACCATTGTACAAACGAATATCTTTGTGATGGATGTGTGTTGTTGTTTGGGCCGATAAAGCGTTAAAGCCAAACAACGAAAGTGTTGGCGCTGCAACCGCACCCCGAAAAATGGTTAAAAATGGTAAAAAGTGTTGGCTGGCTGTCGGTTTCTTTGGCTCTTGCTAAATGCTGAATGCTATTGAGGTCAGTTGCTTAGTACACGCCACCAAAAGCACTCGCTAAACACACAGGCCTCCGCAGTTACATGCACATCAGGCTGGAAAATAAATAACCCATTAGCACGAAGGTCCGAGGCACTAAACTTTATTGATTTATTTGCCACCCTGCCTCGGTTTTTCTTCTCACTTTCATTGACATAGATTTCGAAAATATAAGTTCTGAAGCTTCTGTTCTCTAACATTGACATATTGCACTACGAAATGTTTGCAGTCAAACTTGGCTGACAGTTTGTTTTTGGCTCAAGGGCTGCAGAATATTTATTGATTTTCTTTTGCCCAAGAACACAAATTGTTCTGTTGATAGGCAGTTACCAATAAAGCCTTAACAACATATGCGTTCATATACATAATTATATAGTAAATATTAAAGGCAAGCCATCTGATCTAACGCTTACCCTCTAAACCTTCCCGTTTCCATTAATTGAGCTGTCCATTTCTACTGCACTAAACAAACATTTCAGTATAAATCAAACACTCAGATCTTTCTTTTAATTTTAAGACCCAACTCAAATACTTTTCGCCCCCATACGAACTGCCTAGCTGTAATGAAGTGATAACTTGCCGTGGGCGCGCTTATCAGCGTAGCTCAACAAATTTTCAGTGATTTTTATCACAAGTTCAAACCTCTTCTCAATGACTTTGAATGGTCGCCATAAAATCCAATGGTTGGTCGCGGTTGGTGCACCCGTGTGGCACCAAAAGGGTACATAAAATGCAAAGTGGTTTGATTGTCCGTCATAAAAAAGTTTATGGCAAGAGAAATGTCTATGGCGGCAATTAAGTGAAACAAGCTGGGCTCATGTTAAATCGGATTTTCTGCCTCTGGATCAGAGATCTTTTGTAAAAGGGATCGTTTCGCCTTGAATTGATTTGCTTTGGCTTGAGGTTGGCGAAACAATTTGCGGTTTTGTGTCCCGCAGAATGCCTATAAATAAGAAACTTATTACAGCATCGCAATCGGGTTATTGAGAAATATAACGACCTTGATGGTGATTGTGTTGTAAGTTGAAGGAGGCGGATCTCGTGCTTTATACATTTCTACATTACACATTTCTGGGCATTTGAAATTGCATTTCGAATCAATCAACCTCAACTTGACCTTGCCCCGTCGCCACAAACCCCATAATTTAACACTCAAACTAAGTTTTGGGCACTCCCCCGAAACCGAAGATAGCCAAAAACCATCGTCAATTTATCAAGCGTGTGCAACATTTAAACGGGATGGTTGCATAAAATCTGCATAAAATTAATACGGGGTTTTGTTGATTTTTCACTCCTTCTTTCTCGATAAATTTATATATACATATGCTTGCGTCGTGAGTCGTCAATGTGATTTATGCTGGAAAATGCAAGGCTCTGCATCTTTAATTTTTTTTTTTTTTTGTATGCCTGTCTTGGCAGATGCAATCGGCAAATGAATAAAAAAAACCGAAAAGAGTATGTTCAAATACAAAAATTTGTGTGTAAGCAATTTATCATGGCTAAAGTGAAAACACGTCCGAAGACGAAGAAGAAGATGATGCGAAGATAAAGCGCATTGTTTATTAGACTATAAAATGATGAGATGGCTGAGACTCGGCTTGGCGTCGCTCATTAGGCCGAGAAATTATAAAAAATCAAATAAAAGACGAAGCTGTCGCTTTAATATTGTTATTCAAATGGGATGGGCTGTTGAGTGAAAAGTGCTCATAAAGAAAATTGGGCATAAGCCATGACTAAACACGTTGGGCACACAGCTTCAGCTTCAACTTCAGCTATTTACTTTCCATTCATCATCAGCTGAGCAGAACATCAGGGCAAACATCCGTCGCACGGGGCGTATGATTAACGTTTCAGTGGGGCTTTTGGTTTTGTCATAGCATAGATCTTTGCAAGTTCAAAGCTACGTGGTGCTTTAAATTCCACGAAATCTATCTGATAGGGATAAATTTATTAGACCGTCTTACGAAATCCAACCTAAATTCTTAATCGGAAATCCAATGCATCAGTTTTAGCTTGTATTAAATCAAATATAAATCGAAAAAAAACCGAAAATGCGCAACATAAAAATAACATATAAATATCGAAATGTTTTAAGTGTTTGACCTGAATTCAACCAGAAAATTGTCGCAGCTGGGAGCAGAAGTCTCGGAAACTGGGCCATTTACACTGCCTGTCTCTCTCTTCTTGGCATCTCTCCCTTTTGGCCAAAAAGTATTTTAACTTTATTGTTATTATGATTATTGTTGTTGCCATTTGTTGTCATTTGCATTGCATAAGCATCAAAATCGTGGCCAAGTTGTTTCGCTGCACTCAAAAAATTAGTCACGCACTCACACAGACCAGCAAATTAGTAGAGCAAATGAAAATCCACATAAAAGATATATATACGATCTATCTGTATAAATATATCTAAAGAGTATTGTGTGTATTTCGGTCTGCAGATATTTTGTAAGAATTCATGTCGCCTGCATTTCAAAAATAACCGCAAAATGGAATTGGACCTGTGAACCGGGCCACATCGTTATATGACACATCCGACTGTAAGGGGAGCCGATCTGGGGAAATGTGCCGGGTGATCTATCAAAATGACAAAATGTTCAACACGAAGATTCTGTCATTTCTTATGTCAGATTGCGGGGAAAACTCACGTGTGAGATGCATTCCTTTCAGGTAGATCGAAAGATGCCTTTGATAGCGCGTAATTTAGGGTAAGAGCGATTTCAAAGTGACTTTCCCACGTAACACATAACATTTATCTGACCAAATGAGGCACATAAATTATAAAACAACTCACATTACGTTCGTTGGAATGAGGCCTCTATCTTGTTCAGTTATCTGTAGTTTACCATTGTATTAGGCTCAATGCTAATTTCTATGATGCCACTAATCCGCCTTAAAGGTAAGGTCTAGTGTGAGAGTTACTATAACCTTTTCGAGATATATATCATGAAAAGTGTTAAATGCCTTGCTTTCATCACACGAAATGATTTACTTTGGTGCGAATAATCCGGTTAATTAGTTTGACTTTTTCCAGAGCGGTGAGAATGTTTTCCTAAATGATTCTGTAATTTC
Source organism: Drosophila simulans (assembly GCF_016746395.2). Lineage (NCBI taxonomy): Eukaryota > Metazoa > Arthropoda > Insecta > Diptera > Drosophilidae > Drosophila > Drosophila simulans. The sequence goes on from NC_052522.2 coordinate 8,611,331, forward strand.
CAGTCCTATAATTTTATGTGACCCCATTCGATATATCTTCTTCTGACACTTTCATCTTCTGCCTTTGTGGAATATACATGCATAATTTGAATTTCTTCTATTTATTTTCTTTAAAACACTTTCCTCTGCTCGAGTGGCTACCGTTTCGATGCATTTTCCATGCACACTCGAGCCGCGAGAGTAGACCACTTCTGACTTGACCCCAATCCGCAGATTCCCCCAGCTTTTTTCCACCTCTCTGCCGGTGGCAATTAACATATTGACACTTACGAATCGCACGGCTCCCCATATGGTAAGCTGGGAATTTTCCAGATGAACACGCCATCGGCGATTTCCTGGTCTTAGTAGTGTCGCCTCTCCATTTCCGTTCCGTTCTCCGTGGCTTATGACAATTACAAGCGGCCAAAGGCGATTTGCTGGCATTGTTATAATTAACTGTGAAGAAGAACCACCTTCCATAATGAGTTGGCATTCCTGGACTTTGGCTTCGGCCGGGCATCCGCTGCATACGAAATAAGCCAAGGTTCTGGCCAGTGTCCAATCCAAGAATTCAATAAATCAAGCGCACACGCACATTATGCCTAGGTATGCACGTGTGTCTTCCACCGATCCACAGAGTTGGGGATTGGGCTTTGGAGTGGGTATAACCCGATCTTGGGTTTCTTCTGCCCGTCGCTCTTTCTATTCGTCCCTCCTAATGTGCTCCAGTGTTTTCCTCAAACATTTAACCGTTTCAAACACAAACGTGACACAATTTTCTGTCTCTGTGCGGCTTAATCTTGTTTGGCGGCCTATTACACTCGTCTACAAAAAATTACAATATAAGTGACATAAAGGTTTAATTATTTTTCTGAATGAATGAAGAATATTTAAGTGTGATGGATAATACATTTTTTTTAATAGTAAACAAATAGATTGCGACTTCAAAGCAGCGTTTCTGGAGAAAACGTTTAATACACAATTTTCATTGTGCTGTGAGATCAGTGTTCAATCCACATACATTTTGCTTGCTGACTAGTGTTATGCTTGGCTCTTGAGTTCCACATTTAAGCCCAATCCCAGTTTCAGTCCCTGCAACCGGGCCAATCATCGTTGTTTGCCGTGTCTTTTTATTGGCAGCTGAAATTATTTTTAAATGCAGTCGCTTAACAATTTTATGTGTTGCAGTCTGTTAGCCGGTCCGCCTGTCAGTCAGTCATTCAGTCATTCAGTCAAGAGGTCAAACAACTTTTCTGATGATTGCCGTAGAGAACCCCCACCGATTCCCCCATCCCAGAAGCCACGCTCAAATTATTTGTTTACTCGTGTGTCTTGGAAAACGCATTCGGATTCGTTTTCTCCAGCACTCAGTTCCTAGCGTGACAAATCACCTTGGAATGTGGAACTGTTTCCACAAGCCCATGCTCGCATGATCGTACATATATATATATATATATATCTATATACTCCTGTATTTTCTTGAATTTGTATGGCCAAATATTTGCTGCTCAGCGAGGCATAGCCACAGCCAAAGTGGGAAGCTTTTTCAGCTGGTTTCCTCGTTTTTTGCGCATTCTGCGAACCCATTGAACCTATCTGGGTTTATGTCTTTATTAAGTAAGCGATAAGTATCGCAAATGCTTAACTGATACGTATGTACAGTGGTTTGGATTGTTCACTTCACCGTTCACTACTAGATAAGTTTGAACAACTAAAGTTACATGCTCACTAAATTAAATTGCTTGACTTCGAGTGAACTTGAAATCGATCAAGTGTCACGTGCAAAAGTATATTTTATAGATGGTAAAAGCTTAACTAAATAATTGCTAGAATATAAGTTGCCTTATTTAAGATAAGAAATAGGGCTATTGACTGTATAAAATTTTGAAATAACTCATGGATCTTCTTAGCAATCTTTCTTAAGAATATGTAAATGAAATTCTAAAATGTTCACTTCCTGCTGAGATCTTTGCGAATTAGATAGATACTTAACGACCAATTCAATGAACTTCCTATAAAACCTGAACCATATCAGTGTCAATGCTCCGATGGGATCATCGTGATCATCATCTGGCCATATTTAGTGGATCAGGAGGGGAACTGCCGTGGGTAAGACTACTGCACAGTAGCTGTCAATTAAGCGTCTTTGGGAAATTGTTAAGTTATTAGCCATCGTGGTAAGGAAAATTTGCATAATTGATGGCATAAAAACTGAAGAAGCGGCGGCTCCTCGAGCGATTGCAACATGGTGATTGCACATTGGGGGAGGCAAAACGAGGGGTGCAAAGGGGGTGCAGCGAGTAAAAGACCACAAGGCAGTAAAAAGTGAAAGTTCATTTAAGCAAGTCAAGGCGAGTTGAGCCAAGAAAATGGAAAAAAAAAACCCAAAAAGAGGAGACCAGCAGCGTCAGCTATAAAAAAAGAGTTTCCTTGAGCCAGCGGGCGGGTTTCATTACCTGCCAGTTGTTACTGTAGCTGACTTTTGTTGTTGGGGGTGCCGCTGCTGCCAAATTGCTCGACTGACTGCAGCATTTGCATAAATTATTTACACTTTAATGTGGCCAACATTGGCCTGGCCGTCCGGCGCCATTGTCGTAATTTGTAACTAAATATGCCGCTGCTTGCCAGCCAACAAGCCAGCATTTACAATGTCTTTTAGTTTTTCCATAATATTTATTTAATTTCGTTAAATTTCTGCACGTCGCCGACAATGAGGAAGCCATAGACAAGCAACATAAACGATTTACGCTGATGGTCACTTAACTTTCTGACTTGGCCGAAACCCTTTTTTGGCCGACAGGAGTACGTACGTTTCGTATGCGTGAAAGTAAATCTTTTCTTTTTGCGGCCCCAACTTGATTTTCATTTTCAGTTTCAGAAACCGAAACCGAAACCAAAGGCAGCCTGCCCACTTGACTTTCGCATGCTGAGAACAAGTTGTTGCCGGTTTGCCGATTGTTGGTAGTTTGGTAACTTCGTTTCTTCGCTTTTTTTTGTTGCCGGTTCTTTCCTGTATTTTGGCACACCTGCCTGCTGCGAAAAGGAAGCCTGGCAAGGTCCGTCTTTCATCCAGTCGCCGGTCTTTCAATTAAACCTTAACTCTTTGTTGTTAACTTCCTTTTTTGGACCCTTGGCCCGGCCCTAAAGCCCACCTGAAAACACCTCGGTTCAACGCTTAATGACTCGACTTATTTCATTTCACATTCCGTAGAATCGAGCACTCGAGCTGGGAGACTTTGGAACAGCTGTTTACGTTTGCACAATATTCTTGGCTTTTGTTTTCCCTTTGTTAACCGCTTTTATTAGCCTTTTTATGGCTTTATATTTTTGTTGTTCTTTTTTTCTCAATTCATTTCGTATTGCCATTCGCCGTTGCTTCGCAATGAATTATTGCAATTAAGCGCGCTTTTTGTGGCTTTTTAAAAGCCGCCACTCTTGGCATCTGTGAAAAATGTGTTGAGTTAGTTGCTAAAATACAAAATAATTACATGTTGTATAGTACAAATTGCTAAGCTAAGTTATTGCCAAATGGTAGCAACCGAGAATCTGTTAAGTGAAAAATGGTTGTAGTGGAATTTATTAATTGGCCAGCAGGCAAAAGAAAGCTAAAAGATGGAAATGGAATTGAGTAATGTCTTAGGGGGTCCAAGATTATGTGACTGTAGCTAAATAATAACTATGTTATTAACTAGAATGCTTTATCTAATAAGTTTGAAAAACTATGTAGTAAACTATGCAAACTGATTCGACTAATTGTTCGTTAATTGTTTTTCTCTTCCGCGCACTCATTAAAGTACTTTCTAAAGCGCTACCAACTCATCTTATTTCAACCCATTTCTCAACCGTCTTTGGACCTCCGGCGAGTTCAATGTCGGTGTGCGACAAGTGTTTGAGCCGAGTCTTCAAGTCCAAGCTTAAATCCAAGTCCAAGTCCGACTTCAAGAGCAGCACCGGCGGCCCGAACGGAGTACATTAGAGTCACGTTATGAGCACTTATGTTAGGGGGGAGAACTACTGACTTTGGCTACCGACCGACACTCAAGAACCTCGTTAACAAACCCTCCTCGGCCATAAACACAGACCACAAAAACGCCACTCTGCAGCTCCGACTCTCCTGCATATTTGCATAAACGTCTGACATTTAGCGGTACCTTTGGGAAAATAGACATAGCGGGCCAAAATGAAGTCGCCTTCTTGATATTTCAGGCCTGATTTGATTTCGATTTGAGGTAGTGCGCCCTGCATGCTGATGATGTTGGGCGTCGTTTTCTTACTTTACCGAACTGACATTGAATTGAAAGTTACACAACAGTTAAGCCAAACAGCCAGCCATCATCGTCATCATGACGTTATGAGCCAAGGCTTGTTTTCTGTCGTCCGACCAGAAAGCCAAAGACAAATATTTACACAAATGAAGAGAAAAGCGAGCGATCCGCTTCGGCATAGCAATTATGCTATATCTCGCTATAAGCTATCGCCATGGAAATGGGCAAGAGGAAGGAGGTGCGGAGTGGGCGTGGCGTGCCAACAATTTGCAATATTTAGCATAAAATTGCGCAACATGCGTGTGTACAATTATGCAACAATTTTTATTATTTTCGATTCGCATGCGCTTAGCGCAATGTGGGGCTTGGCATTTGCTTGGCCCAAAGAGCCATCAAAATCGAAATTAAGGCAAATTGCAAGCGGGCTTAAAGCAAACAAATCTCATGCCAAAAATCCATTTCAGTGTTCAAGTGTTCGAGTGAAAATGTAAATAAATCATAGAGCGCGAGTGAGAGAGAGAAAATCGCGAAAAGTAAATAGACCCCTGAATTAAGTAAGACAAATGTGCAAAAGTGATTGAAAGCCGCGTCGAAAATGATTGTGAAAATGGAGCCGGACGAACTGATCACATTTCGTGTCCAGTATCTGGTGGACAGCGATCCGCTCTCGGCCTGCACCGCCTTCCCGATCCCGGTGCGGGCGCCCACCTACGCCTTCGCCACCACCATGCCGCTGGCCAATCAGCTGGGTACCATCCTGCGGCTGCTCAATGCACCACAAAGCGTAAGATATTTCGTTTTTACACTGACAGAAATAAGGAGTATCTTCATTATCTTTATTATATCTCTTTATTTGACCAAGAGCTCAGTTCGACTTACTTCATATGTTTTATTATAAAATTTATTCATTTTAAGCACCAATGATTGCATTTAGTACTTGCTTTTTATTATTTGTTAATATTTGTTATGTGTCTTCATAAGAATATTTCCTACTTATAAACAATATATTTTTCACCACGTTTCTACTTAGTCTGGCCAAAACAGAACACAACAGTATTTGCCCTCTTTCTTTTTCGGTCTTAACTGGCTTGGCTTATCTCTTGCCAGCTTATCACTGGCTAAATCTTTCGGCCGAAAAAATCTTTTGTTGCGCAAAATTAGCCAAGCAACACGCATACAAATATGAAAAGGCATTAACTCTTTTACTGCGCATTTACGAGATACATTTATATACATTAATAGGTGGATAGCAGCATTATCGCGATCAAGATTCGGAATTAAGTATTCTTTTTATTCATTATAGTTTTTGAAGGTTTTGCTAAATTAAAATGTATTTTTGTGCCATGACGACAAGTTTTTTTTGCCAATCGCCAAACTAGTGATACAACTGCTGATTAGTTAAAACAGTTAGCCAGAAAAGTATATTCTACTTCGTATTTGATTAAAATGTTTAGTAAAATAATATGGTTTGAAATTTTGCGAAATAATATAACACTCCAAATCGATTGTAAATTTTATTTTAATATGAAATTAAACCACAAAATTTTTTTAACTTGCCTTGTTGATGCTTAAAATCGCTCTAAGCGTTTTTAATATCTATATTTTTTACTGGCAAGCCAAAAAGTTTAATTTTAATTTCGCATATTTTCGGGCGGTTTTTTGCGGCTAAACTTAAATATGTGCATAGCGTGTTTAGACGCCTTTATCGTTCTACATCGCTTCCACATTTTCTATAAAATAAACCAATGAAGGAATCATAACTCGTTCAACACGGCCCAGAATGAGCCATTATTGCCCTGGAGCTGAAAACACAGAAAAAGTAAACAGAATCCACAAATTGATTTATTTGAGAAAATTTCGCATGAAAGCTGAAAGATTAAACTTTGGCCACAATCCCACAAAAAACTGAACATTGGTCGAATGGGTTTGGTGAAGGGAAGGAAATAAGTCAATTGAAACGGAATAAGTTTTATTTGCGGCCAGCTGAGTGAGCGTTGAATTTGAAAAGCCACAACTAAAACATATAGACGTAAAGTTTTTCGAGAATCTGCAAAAGTGGTAATTGGTCAATAATGAAGGGAAAAGTTTCCAGGAAACTACAGCAAAGGGTTTAGCATGTTCTTTACCATGGCACCATTGCAATATTTTATTGTGTGGCAAGCGATTTGAACAAATGATGCATTGCATGGCAATGAACCCGCTCCTCCAGGAGATTCCACCCAAAAGACAATGGCAGATGCACCTCGCAACCGGAGGCTCTGGATCCGACGAGGGCTTGGCTTGGCTCGGCTTGGTTTGGTTTGGTTTGGATGTGGCTCCACACGATCCACTGGGGGAAGAGGAGTTGCCTCAAGGCTGGGCTAACTTATTGCTATCGCACAATCTGTGGCAACTAATAGGAAGTCGGAGCGAAGAACTGCAACTTCTTGGAGTGCATTGTGAAAGCCGGGCTAGTCAGCTAGCTAGCCAGCAATTATCTAAGCCTGCCATTGTTTGGGCCTGACTTTGACTAATTTGCAAAAAAGCCACTAAGGAGCTTCGAATAGCCCCATTCCCTGCCTGTCATCTGTCATCCAGTTGGAAGTTGGATGCTGAATGCTGCTGGATGTTGGGAGTCGGGTAGCTGGAAATCGGTGGAGCCGCAAGGATACGTAAATCTTGACAAGCGGCGGCAATAAATTCTAATGAGCAAATCGCAAAAGGAAGTTCTTCTAGCTGCTGCTCCCCATCCCAGGATGTTGTCGTCGGTACCAGATTTATGTGGCAGGCAGTTGCTGATCTGGAAAACCAGAGGAGGACCAGTGGCAGCTGTAAATGCCATTTGTCCAATTAGTCAGCGAACAGAACTTTGCTCGCTCGCTGCTCCCCTGCAAGTTGTTAAATTTAGCGCATTACAATAGATTCATAAATTTTCGCCGCACCGATCACTAATCTCCAGTGCCGTCGTCGCTGTTTTCGATGACATCAGACATCAGGCCAGCGAGCCAAACAGATTGAGAGCCAACAATATTAAAAATATAAATAATCATTGGATGGCCAATAAAAGCTATTGCTGGTCAGGGTATTTTAATTGTTAGGTCACCCAAAATAAATTTTAAACCTAACCCTGAATCTGATTACTAAATAAGGTGTTTAAAAATGTTAACTTTTCAACATTTTGATACAATATTTAATAACCAATTATTAGAAATTTATTACTAGAGCTTAGGGTATAAATCACTCGACCATCTTAATAAAAATAAGCTTATTTCACTTTGTTTTGATTTCAATTTGAATGTTATTCTTTTTGCCAATTATTTTTAAGCTTTACTTTTGCTTAGGTCACCTAAATACAAAAAGTACATATATTCTATTCTCGTAGAATTAGATAGGCATATCGGGAGTTCTACCAATCAAGTGAAGCCAAACAAAGGCCGATAAAAGTATTAAAAAGGCTGACTGAAGTGAAAAGCCACCGAGCAATCAATTTGAAATGTTTTTGCGGTTCAGCAAGTAATTGTTACAAAAAAAAGAAACTAATTTAATTAATTATATTAATTGTTGTATTGAAGGCATTGCGTCATTTACATGTGTCATTCACACGACCGGACAATATTCAAATTCAAATCAAATCAAATCAATCAAATTAGTTAGGTCAGCTTATCCGCTTGAATGAGCCAGGAAATTTTCCATTATCCATTGCATAGTTTACTCACGTCGGCCAAATATTTGAGCCACGTTGACACTTACGCATCTCTGGCTATTTGCAAAAATAATTCGCACAAGACGTCCACTTCTCTTTGAAGTTTTTAAGTTCAATTAGCAGAGCCGTCCATCAGATTTTGCGGTCAGATGAGGGTCAATCAACTTTGATTGATGTGAAAGCAAGAGTGTTAGTCACCTGAATCAGCACACAAAAACAAGGTCAGGCATTTATGGATCTTTGTGGTATTATTTTTAGATTGTTAGCGACCCCGGATAATAACATATTACTCGGCTATCGGATTTTAAATAGTTATTTTGATTACCTTTGGCAGACATAGATAATCAAAAATATATAATGCAGTCATTACTGATTATAAATTGCCATCATTATTATATATACGTTTCTCATCTGTATACCGCCAGTTCCAATTAAAATTCCGCTTTAATTCAACTCCCCTTATGGTTGTAGAAAATGTGATAAAATAATGAAAATTAATTTGGAATTTGTCATGTCCATCAATAACTTTTTTCAACAACATTTAACCGCGTGCCAATAGTTTCAAAATATTTATATCTTTGCCTAACCAAATGCGATATCTGCTGGATTTTGTTTAGCTCTTTTACATTTTCTCCTCGTCGAATTTTATGCTCGCCGCCTTAACTGTGTCAATAGCCACATTTATGTGTTTGCCAAAAATCCAAAAATCACTTTGATTAAAAAATCTTGTCATGCTTCAGTCAAAGAAACTAATCAAAAAAGCCACCGATAGAAAATTTGCATACAGTTGTGAATGAATGAATGAATGAATGTAAGGGTGTAAAAGACGAGGCGAAATATAAATAAATCATAAAAGCGAGCCGGAATGGATTTAGTTTTTGGACAATGTTTGCTTTGATTTTAATTGCCCGCTGGCTTATATAAAGTGGCGTTTATAAATACCGACTAAGCACGCATTTGACACATAATTTGAATGTGAATTTCCAGCTTGGGCAAACAATGACGGCCCAACTTGGTCTAGAAAGTTTTTCCCTGCCTAAATGCTGAATCAACATGCGGAAGTTTGACCGAAGGCAAAATTTGCTCGGGAAGTCGAGAGCTCTCTTTTTGATAAGAAATCGTGACTCGCTAGACAGCCTGGCACTTTAGGAAATATTTCGTATATTAAGTGGAGAGGCGGCGAGTCATTTACCTAAGAAATCTTGAATTGGGTTTGTCGTCATGGCTCGTGTTTACTCAATGAAATTCAATCATGAATTAATCACAAAACTGATGAAGTTGAAGTGTTTATAGAAAAGTTATTTAATAGTTCCAGGAAAAGTCAATGACCAATATGCGGTCAATACTTTAATTTAGCAAATGTTCTTTGTTCCAAGAAATCCCTCAGGACATGCGAAGCGTTTTCTGTTGGGGGGTGTGTCCTGACAAGAAGCCAAACAAAGGAAACTGACCAAACCCTAAACCAAACTAATCTTTTTTTTTGCTTAGACCAGGGCGTGTCCAAAGGGGCGTATGTGTAATCTTGCACCCGGATGACTGACAGTATTTGTCATCTTTATTTTCCCGTCGTTTTGTTTATTTTTTCACACATTAAGCAAGCGACGGCGACACAGATAATTCCATGTTGTCCGGTAATTGTTCTGTAAATGCAGAAATAATTACTTTCAATGCGCCAATAAAACATCTGCGACCGCCGTCAATCAGCGCATTTGTGCGCACGCAGCAGGAGCTTGATCAATCAGCGGCTGGAAAACGGAAAACTGAAATCCCAAGTCCGATGTCTGATGTCTGGAAACCGAAAGCAGAGAAAAGTAGGTGACCAGCCGGCGACGACGCGTCATCTTGGTCTTGGCCACCAATCAACTGGCGTCCTCAATGTGCGCCTAAACGAAATCGTCTGCGGACTTTCAATGTAGCGTCCGTCATTGTACACTGAGAGAAATAGACATACCTATCAAGGTTTTATACTTAAAACATTGAATGTGATTGCTAAGCTTAAAGTTTAGATATTACTTTCCGCTTTAATTCAAACTGTGTGTTCTGCTTATAACACAAAACTGTTGTTATATATTTATATAACAGCTTTAAGAAATATCAACTAATTGTTTTCAATAAAAATGAGATATGCACTATGATTTCTCTGAGTGTCTCAAAACGTTCTACGCTGCAGCAGCGCATCAACCTCCATCTCCAACCACAGCTCAGGCCCAAAGCCAAACTCAAACCACATCGCCATCTCCATCAGCTTCTTTCTCTTTGGCTTGAGCCGAGACCATAAACAACTTTTACTGCGTAGTGCGGTAGTGGCGAGATCGGAGTTGCCATTTACTTTTAGCCAGACTTTAATTATAATTGCCGGCGAAACTAAGCTTCTCCTTTTTGTCCCATTCCCCTTGCAGATCGACGATGCAGCCATTCAGGTGTACAAGGATGGCGACTACGGAGCCTACTTGGATCTGGAGTCATCGCTGGCCGAGCAGGCCGAGGAAATCGAGGGAGTCAACGTCAGGTGAGTGTGGTGCTATGCTAACGATATTGGGTGGAATGTACCATCCCCCTTCCCCCACACACCAACATTTGGCTCAAAGCGACGGCTAATGAGCTTGGACAGAAAAGAATTGTCAGCCCACATGAGGGGCACACCTGGTGCACTTCACCCACTCGCAAACATTTGTCAGGGGATTTCACTTTTGCAACTTTAGGTGGTGCAGTGCTGCTGAATTTTACCTTGAACTCATTTTTGCTATTTTTGGGAACAATGGGATGCTGCTAAAGATATTAAGCGAAGGCAAAAAGAATGTAATCTGATATATATTTAACATTAGAGAAAATCTAAATATTATTAAATGTAATCAAGTTGGATTTAGAGCTCCTTGTGATCTCTAGTGGCCGACTTAAATCGAACAACTCTGGGTAACTTCGATCCAGTCGAAGTCTGCCCCTCTGGGTTATTGGGGCAACGGATCGTGGGTGGCACTGTCAGCCTTTCACCGAAATGCAACATATTACACATACGCCATGTGGACCGCCTGGACCGCAATAGCGATCGGAATCGCCATCTCCGCTCTCGCTAATAAAGTTATTTGGCCGGGCCATAAAAAACTGTCGCTATCTGTGACACAGGAAACCGAGTTGGCTATCTGCCTACCTGGCTGGTTACCTGCTTAGTTGCCTGCCACTCTGCCACTCTGTCGCTCTGACCGGCACTCAGTGGATTGTTTGAAGACATTTGCATGCCACGACATTGCTACGTGCAACTTGTTGCCTTGCCGCACTCTGCAGTTAATTTGCATTTAATCCGCGCACAGCCGCAGAAAAAGAAGCCCAGAGACAAACAAAATGAATAAAAAATACAAAAGCGCTCGCCACGTCACTTTTGAGTTGTCGTTGTCGCAGTTCTGCAGTGGTTATATTTATTTTTGTGCTCTTTTCTCATAACTGGCATGCATGTTATTTATGCACAAGTACATCTAAATAGCCCTCAAACGAATGATGTTATTAGGATCTAAATGCAGTTTGGGTATATTATTTTGTAGATTATAGAAGCTTGGTAGGCAATGGGTAATTGTTATATTATTAATCTTTTTGAGGTATCTTTTAGTCGATTCTGAGTTTCCCTTATTCACTTCTTGGCTTTTCTTTATTTTTCGCGGCCACTCTGGGGATCGTGATGTCATGGCATAGGCAGGCGCTAGAGCAGCTCCACAAAACTCACAAAACTTGGGGCACAAAGAAAAATGATGTACGCGGCGGGGCACAAGTGTCAAAGCAAGAGCATTAGCCTTAAAAAAGATGTTGGCAACATAGATGGTCATATCCGTACCAGGTTCACAGTCAATGTTCTGGAGTTGCTTAACCCTCGACTGCGGCTCGGGAATGGATGGTTTTCTGGTCTATTTCTGACTTTCACTTCTGCACCGCATCCGCATCCATGATCATCATCAGTCATCAGTGGGGCGGAGTAGCCATCTAAGCCGTATCTGCAGTCTTTGAAATTATAACGTAAATGTCGCCGCGTCTGCGCAAATTGCCGCCACTTTGCGGCGCAAACTCGTCCCCACTCTATTTACGAGTGGTGTGGCGCCACAGGCAGTGGAGTGCTTTCCTTCTAGCCATGGCCAGAATGGCCAGAATGGGAACTTGGCTCAGTCCGATGGCCACTAATCATGCTTATCGCATTAGTCATGGCAGCGCGAGCTCGCATGCAAATCATGCGCTTCAATTCGCATCAAAATTCCGCGGAAGGTGCCCGTCAATCTGCAGAAAGGGAGAGACGCGTTACCAACAAACACACAGGTGTGTCTTGGACACTTGGACACCAGCGGCTCAGACACTCAGATACTCACCTTTGTCTATATGGCATTCTATATGAGAAGTACGAGTATATGAGCCCGGTGTCGGTCGGTCGGACTGCCGGCCTGCCTCCCCATAGTCCATTTTCAATTATCTGCGTCGTTTGTTATTACTTTTATTATGACCAGCTGGGACCGGGGTGAGACGTCGTGGGCACCAGCGGGTAATCAATGTTCTTAACTGGTCAATGAACCGGGTTTCGACTCCATGGGCAGGAGTCGGGGCTCGAGGTGCTAGCTCCCCATTGTGCGCCCTAATCTTTGTGTTTTGGCACTTCACATGGTGAAAAGTGGTTCATAACTTGCATTTTATTCTGTAACAATCAATTTTCTGGAATGGAGAGAAAAGATAGATGGTGTATCATAGATTATTAGATTCTTAAGACTTATTTATTAAAGTCGGAATTGAAACTAATATAATAAATCTATTTGCAATCCACAGCCGCAAGAATTCGCTGGTGGTGCGAACGCAGTTAAATGTGCGCGTGCATGCCATAATTGGTAAGTGAATCAATTGCTTATTGCCCATACGCCCCGTGTAACCAACTGGCTTTGATCTTTCAGAGAAACTGCTCTCCGCACAGGGCAGTGACCTGCGGCGTGCTCTCTTCTCGCTGAAGCAGGTGTTCCAGGAGGATAAGGATCTGGTGCACGCCTTCGTGGCCCTCGGCGGCCTCAATTGCTTGGTGCGCGTGGGCAATTGTGCGGATCAAAACTATCAGAATTACATTCTGCGGGCCCTCGGTCAGGTGAGTCTATCATACTTGGCAATCCACCGATGGGAACATTGGCTAATTATGTCATTGGACGCGGCGGCAGGTCATGCTCTATGTGGACGGAATGAACGGCGTGATGAAGCATGAGCCGACGATGCAGTGGCTCTACTCGCTGATTGCCTCCAATTACCGATCCGTGGTGAAGACCGCCCTCAAGTTGTTGCTGGTCTTCGTGGAGTACGCCGAGTCCAACTGCTATGTGCTGGTCAGTGCCATTCACGCAGTGGACGCTTCCCAGGGCACACTGCCGTGGTCAAATATAATGAGGTAAGTCAGTCAGAGCCTACTTTTTGGATGATTCACATATATACTCCGATTGGAGATGAGCAAAAGTTTAACATATATCTATCTCATTTTCAGACTGCTTAAGGACTATGACAATGCTGATGCCGAGCTGGTGATCTATGCCACTTCGCTGATTAACAAAACCCTGGCGGGTCTGAATGATCAGGACAGCTTCTACGACGAAAGCGATCTTCTAGAGCAGCAGGGCATGGAGACTGTGATCCAGCGTTATATGTCCAAGCCGGGCACTGATTTGGATCTGCTCGATCAGTTGCAACTGTATGAGGCGGTGCTCAAGTGAGTAAAAGACTTAATTCTATTAATATACAGTATGTAACAATTTTATTATTTAGATTTGAGGATGGTGAGTCGGATGGACAGCGTTTGCCGCAGAACTCAATGCGAAAAACGCAACGCTATCGTCCGGGAACCAATACGACTGAAAGACGCAAGTCGCGTCGCCATAGCACAGATAATAGTCCCGCATCACTTACAAAGGTCCTGCCCACCACTGTCCTCCGGATGACACCTACACAAGCTACGGTGGATGAGGATAGTTCTGGCTCCACCAACTCAACAGAATTTAGCGGCGGTCTCTTTAATGAGAAGAAACGTATGAGACTAAATGGCAGAATGGCTTTCCAGTGCTTAGCATAACTAACCACATTTAATCCCTTCCAGCTCGTGATGGTGCAGGCGTGACTCCAGGACTTCGAAGAAGACGAGAGCGGGCGGAGCGGCACAAGAGTTTTCTGAAAGAGCAACAGGAGGCGGCGGCCAATGGAATCTTCGCTGCTCTCGAGCAGCGGGAGGGACTGGGTAAGTTCTTGATCTAAGATCCTAATTTGTTTACACAAGCTGCTTTTGACTTGAGCGACTAACTAACTTGTGATTCTCTCTCCCACCGAAACGCTAATCACTGTGTGTATTATTGTCCCGCTGTTCACCCGCTGATCATGCTAACCACAACCAAACAAAAAACACCATACCATGCCAAAAACAGGCCAAATTGTAACCGCCATACCCGCCACCATTCAAACCGGCGACAGTCCGCCTCAGTCCTTGCAACATGAGGTGCCACCGTGCAACAACATCAGCGGCATCACCAACATTAGCAACAACAATATCAGCAACCTTAGCTGCAATGACACGCCGAACAACAGTCTCTTGGTGATGAGTCCTAGCAAGCAACTGCTCACGGGAAGCCACAGCATCTCCATTATTAACAACAGCTTCGACAAGGCGAGCAATAACAATCAGAGCGAGTTCCTGACCAAGAAGAACCTATTCCGGGAACGCAATTCAACTGTGATCAATGGTATTATGAAGAATATCCAGCAAACCGATAGTGCCTATAAGAAGTACGAGAACGAAGCGAACCGACTGAACAACTACTACAGTCAGTCGCCGAAACATCAGATCCATCAGCCCATTCAGTCAACGCCGGAGGTCCTTTTGAGTCCCAAGAAAACGCTAAATGCCTCTGGGTTTGATTTCACGCCCGCTCCCCTCAGTTCCACCCCGGTTAAGTGTGATGTCCTGCCGGAACCGGAGCCATTGAGTCCGGCCAAGAAACCCGCTGCGGCAGCACCACCGCCTCCTCCACCGCCACCGCCGCCACCACCGCCACCTGGTTGGTGGCACGCCCCCATCTACAACAGCCCGCCAGCTCGAACCCTAACCAGTACTAACCCAGAGCTGCTGCCGCATCCTGTGGATCCTTCAGGTGGGTCTCAACCTAAACCTTAACTCCATCCATTCACCTGTCCCTCACCTGTGTGTTGCATACTCGCGAGCGCCGCCAATACATCCACATTGCATTGCGCATCTGCCGCTGCATACTTTTGAGGGCTAAGATTTGATGAATGGGCTTAACCTTTCGATTGTTATGTATCACAGATATGGAAAGCGAGGACAAGCAGCTGCTCCTCCAGCTGAAGCGGGACCACACGGTCAAGGATCTCACCCAGAAGCTGAGCAACCTGCCAATGAGTCCCACTCAGGATTCCGCGAATCGCGCCCTCGTCGGCGATATGTCCGGTCTGATTTCGAAAGCCAAAGAGGGTCTGGCCAAGAGCAAGAGCAAGGGAGAGATATCCAGGTAAGAAAAATAAAAGTGTTATGAGAAAACCCACTAACGTTTAGAACTATACTTTCGAAGTTAGTGTTAGTCGTTTACCGTCTTTCTGGGAATCAAGCTATTAATTTAGTTTGGGAAACTTTTTTATAGCTCTTCCATATCAAAATCAATTGATTGCCACTAACTTTCAATAAATTTTCACTCTACTAACCCCTTTAGATTAGAGAAAATGATAGATGTTTTACAAGCTAAGATTTACGAGAATATATGGCGCCACCAGTTGAAGATAAGAAATCCGGCTAAGCCATTAAAGATAAGCGGTGTCGTGCTTTCCGGTTATCTGATATAAGGTGTTTTAGAACCTTGGGTTCATAATCTGTAAACCAATAAAACAGAATTGGTAGAAGCTCCCTCGAAATAGACAATCACTTAGTTCACAGATGGTCAAGATTTATTGGTTGGTATCAGAGTGGGCCATAAACTGTAGCTTATCCGTAGATGGGGTTGTATTTCTCGTACAGAGCGACGTAGGCGGCCTTGGCGTCATCGACGGACAGTCCCTTGCGGCTCAGCCAGGCATCGTACTTAGCAGCACCCTCGGCATCGGCGGGCTTCTCAATGTTGATGTCGCCCTCCTGGAACTGCTTGTACAGGCCGTAGAACTCCAAGTACACCTCCGTTGGGGGCTTCTTGCTGAAGGCCTTGGTCTTCTCGAGGATAGCGTTGAACTGTGAATGGCAAATGTGGTTAGAGAATTCTGTGTCCCGATCTTTACGATCCTCAACTTACATCGGCCATATTGCTTGAGTTATGCTTGACAAATGTGAGTTGTCCCACTCCGTGCACCGTCTTTATACCTCCCGAAAATCGGAGGTTCTAGTTAACAACGCTTATCTGTATATAGAAATCGATAACGGTTACCACTGCAAGCCGATAATGTGAGAGTCCATTGTGCAAATTTAATAGATTAGATTTATGTACCAGTTTCGTAAGAGTTCAGGTTTTTGCCCAGCCTGATCACACATCGTCATCGGCTTTCTCGAATCCCTAGAAAGTAGTTTGCCTCGCCCCCTCGTTGACTGATTTTCGATTACTTATCACATTTATGTACATACAAAGTCTGCTAGGCGTTAGTCTATCGAAGATAAGACTAATCAGACTAATCATTTATAGCCCTATTTACATGGTAAAAGCTATAATTATGGTGACATAAACTTTTTCCTTTACAGATCTTCCAGTGTCGATCAGGATGTAAAGAAGTCTGAGCCCAAGAAGTCGGAAAATGAACTTCACTGGGAGGAACTGGTTAGGAATATGACAAGGCCCCTAAATCTTTGCGATATGGACTTTACGGATCTGAGGGATGATGACGAGAAGGATGTGCTGGCCCCTCGAAGTTTGGGTGCAGGTATACCCCCGCCGCCTCCCCCGCTGGGTGGTGCCATTGCGCCACCGCCCATGATGCCTCCCAGCCTGGCACCTCCACCCATGTACGGATATGGCGGCAGTCTAACCAACAGTGTTAACTCGTTGAATGGTTCTATAAATGGGGAACTGGTCAATGGTAATAACACCATCAAAAAGAACAAGAAAACGGTGAGTTTCATCATTGTTTGATAGAAAAAATGGTAACTTACTTGTTGCCTTTGATAAACCCTAAGGTCAAGCTCTTCTGGAAGGAAGTGCGCGAGGACATGATACCGCAGGTGGTGGGCAAGACCATTTGGGATGAGCTGCCCGATGCCAACGTGGACACCCAGAAGCTCGAACATCTCTTTGAGTCCCGGGCCAAAGACTTGATGACCAAGGTTCGTATGCTCTAACCAATAACACCTCTCCTCGTATAACACCCAATTGGTCAAAGGTTCTCGAAATTCAATGGATCTACGATAATTGTGATTAAATTAGTCATAGGCTCTTCTTTAAGTGTGTGTTGCGTTAACAAAATGCGAATGATTTTTGTATTCTTCTTTCCCCTTCTATTTATGGATATATTGTATAATTCTTAATACCTAAATGTCGAACGGTCTGTTTGCGGATAAATCTACATAAATGTTGTGCTAAACTCAAACCAAAATGCAAATATTTCTCAAATATTCAAATGTTTTCCAATGTCTCTAGGAGGTGAGTGCCAATCAAAACGTTATTAAATTTGTTTGTCTTTTTGTCTCTCTATCTCTCTACAAACATATGTCGCACCATAACTCACGATCTATTGCCCATTATGTTTTGTGTTTTGGTGTTGGTTAATATTACTTTTCTTATACACTCTATCACACCCACGTACACTTAAAGAAACGATCTAGTTGCTAACAGTAAAGAACAGCACAGAAACTCCACTCCAATTCCGCACTTTGCACCCTACACTCTCGTTTTCTCTTTGCACCACTGTGTTCTTATCTCTGACCGATCGCAGCCTGATCGAAAGGTATTAACCATATCCCGCTGACCTTGCAGAAACAACAAGAGCTGAACAAGAGCAAAGAGATCATCGTGCTTGATCACAAGCGCTCCAATGCCATCAATATTGCGATCACCAAGCTGCCTCCTCCGAGGGCCATTAAGACGGCCATCCTCAAGATGGATGCCACTGTGGTCACTCGGGAGGGAATCGACAAGCTACTCAATATGCTGCCCACCGATGAGGAGCGTGGCAAGATCCAGGAGGCCCAATTATCCAACCCAGAGTTGCCCCTGGGCAGCGCCGAGCAGTTCCTGTTGACCCTGGCCTCCATTTCGGAGCTGGAAGCTCGCCTGAAATTGTGGGCTTTCCGTCTGGACTTTGACAACAGTGAGGTAAGTTTTAACGCTAAAGATTAGAAAACATTATAATGTCGATTCTAACATGGCCATTATCTTTTTAAACTACAGAAAGAGATTGCGGAACCGCTGATGGACCTCAAGCAAGGCATTGAGATCCTGCGTCAGAATCGCACCTTCCGCAGCATCCTATCTACTCTGCTGTCTGTGGGCATCTTTTTGAATGGAGCTCCCGTCAAGGGATTCCAGATCGAGTATCTGGCAAAGGTTCCGGAAGTGAAGGACACGGTGCACAAACACTCGCTGCTGCACCACCTCTGCCACATGGTCATGGAGTCGAGCAGTGATACCAGTGATCTGTACTCCGAGATCGGACCCATTACCCGAGCCTCCAAGGCGGATTTCACGGACTTGGCGCACAATCTCAATCAGTTGGAGGCGGAGTGCAAGGCATGCTGGGATCGTCTGAAACTAATTGCCAAACACGACTGCCCGCCACCTTTAAAGCAGAAGCTGGTGGATTTCCTGGCCGATTGTGCGGAGCGCATCATCATCCTGCAAATCGTCCATCGACGAGTGATGAATCGCTACCGGAAGTTCCTTTTGTGGCTGGGAATGCCGCAGCACAGTGTGGCGGAATCGCGTCCCAACGAATTCTGCCGGACACTCTCTGAGTTCGCCCTGGAATACCGCACCACCCGGGAGCGGGTGCAGCAGCAGCTGGAGAAGAAGGCCAACCACAGGGAGCGGAACAAGACCCGTGGCAAGCTGATCATCGATATGGCCAAGTTCAAGACCAAAGATGACGTGGCCGATGACGAGTTGAAGTGAGTTCATAAGTCTCAATTAATTAACCAATTCTTATCGGAAGACGTTTAATAATATTAACATGACATTTAGTATTTACTTTGTTGTTTCAAACATATTTGATATGATAAATCAAACCACGGGGAAATCTTATCTCTGCTAGTATGACCTGAATTTTCTGATGAACACTTGATTTACAGCTAGGAGATTGTAGTTTCCTTATCGCGTGAAAGGGGGTATAGTTCTTTAACCTGAATCGTAAACGTATTTCATTTCGAGTTTCTTTATATTCGTTACTTGCTGATTATAAATAAATGATACTAATTTATTGAATATTCCAGAAAACTTCTGGACACATCGAGTGCCGACCAGGCCGATGGCACACTCACCTGGCGGAGGCGACGAGCGGAACAACTCCGCTCACCAATTACCCGCCAAAGCGAGGAGCAGTTCACCGATGGCGACGATGAGATACTGGAATCTCTGGTCAAGACCGCCACCAAGGCTCCAGGAACACGGACAACGCCGAGGGAACGGAAACGGACGCGCCACGCGGATCGCAAATCATGTAAGTTGACCGCACAAGTAATACGATT
Organism: Drosophila simulans; assembly: GCF_016746395.2. Lineage (NCBI taxonomy): Eukaryota > Metazoa > Arthropoda > Insecta > Diptera > Drosophilidae > Drosophila > Drosophila simulans. The sequence goes on from NC_052522.2 coordinate 8,630,913, forward strand.
GAGATCCACGTCCAAAACTCCGATAGAGAGAATACGTTTTAATGAAAAGGTGTTGGTCTATATCTTTTCGAATCGCACACAGCGCGCTATGTCTATAACCTCTAGCTGGATACTTTCAACCAGAAACACAGTACACCATCAAGAATTCCACAGAGAAACTACTATATATAGTTATACAAATACTTATTTCCCACACAAAATTCCAAATTTACACAAGTACCTGCAGTTTGTCCCACTTATTTACAATATTTTCCCGATTACGCAGCTTTTGTCCCCCTAGTTTTGCCTAGCTTACGAATCTGTTGCCTATATTGGGTTTTAATTTATTTCCATTTCGTTCTTTTACCATTAACGCACCAATCCAACAAACCAATAAAAAATCAAATAAAATAAATCCAAACCCAACAACAAATCTGATATATTGACTATCGAAGTGAAGCGCAGCCGCACGCGCGAAGGATTCACAGTTGAAAGAGCACCATCGCCGTAGAAACCGTTACTGTTAACCGAATCCGTAACCGTTGCCAAAAGAACAGCCAACTGTTTTTTAGGTTTTACCTTTTTTGGTTAGTGAATTGAATTGTGTTTAGTTTTACACATTTTTCCTTATGATATGTTTGTTAAAAACCATTACCTTTGGCTTTATTTTGGAACCTTTGGCTTTTGTTAAAGATGCGGGTTTTATGCATGGAAAAACTTACTCTTAAAAGCCTTGAAAGTTTTATATATACATTCGATTTGCATGCAATTCAAAGGATATTCAAAAATTCAGGCAACTAACCTGCATGCCCTTTAGACCTAACATTGCATGACTGCCAATGCCTAACTAAATACATATATACTATACTTTTGAAGTCTCTGTTATAATATTTAATATATTTTGCAGTACGTCGCACGCTGAAAAACGGTCTTACCGAGGAGGAGAAACAGCACGTGGCTGCCTTGATACAAACCTATTAGGATTAGGACAGACATATGTATATCGTAGATACCCGCATCACATCCGAGATAATCCCATCCCCCAGTGACGTCACAAGTCGGGCACTACGCGCACAGACTGAAATTGGCGATCTCAGGCGAGCAAGCGAACCCAGAAATTACCCTTTTATACGACAACGTGCGCATAGTTAGTACTGGTTTTTATTATTTTCTATTTGCCACGGCAGCAATGAACACCAACAACAACAACGCTGCAACGAAAATGTCCTTAAACAAAAGCGTTTATCATCGTGTTTTTCTGTTATATAATTTTTGTTTTGCTTCTGCTAAGTATTATTAATTAAACGTAATTCAATAAACCTGTATTAGTAGTTGAAAACGATTTTAATGTTAGAATTTGGATCACATGAAATTTTGATATCCTCTACGACATCACTAAATTTGTACCAAAACACGACACGATTTGTGCTTTCTAAATTAACTTAAATTTTAATGTTACGTCTAACTTAATTACGAAAATCAATAAATAAAACATATTTATTACATACGAAATATGTGTGCGTTTTTCCTGCGACTTTTGCAGCGTCAAGCATAATTTCCCAGCGATTTTAGTCGCGTGGAATTTCGTGGATTTCGTGTTAAGAGTATTGCATACTTGTGGGCTGCTGTCTAGAAACCATTTGTGCATGGTTGCTGAACATAATCAAGGCAAAATCCTCGGTTGTCTATATCATTGGGCGCTTCTACTCCGTCCGTGTGGAAATAAAGCCGGAAAGGACGAACACTTGCTGTGGGGATACATTGAAAATATATATTATACAAAATCTATTAAAGATACGATTAGATTTGATGATCTAAGTCTGTACGTACATTGCACTGTTTTGGCCAGCATTCCGGCTTCCGCACTAAAAGTGCCTCCACAGACGCGATCCTCGCATCCCGGCAGAGGAGGAATCCTGTCCGCCGATCGAATGCAGCCAATCAGTAGCCAATCGCTTGTGCAGCCGTTTAGGTTGGGTGGCATGCCACCACCACCACCCACCATCGTGGGCACCGGATTGTTGGAGTTGCCAGTGAGTGTGAACGATCTGGATCTGTTGTTCTCCAGATCCGGACATGCGTTGTACTGAATGCCGCAAAAGTTCCGCTCGTTGCGGATGCAAATACTGTAGTCCTGATTGGACAGTTGTCTTCCACCCACCGTGTTGTAATTAAAGCTGCGCACACGCCCACTAATTGCCGTGTAGTACTGCAGACAGCCTTGGTCCGCTCGACTGATGCTTCCACAGTGGATTTGGGTGACGCGGATGCGCCATAGACGCGGAAAACTTCCGCTGGTGATCACCGACAAGACAATCGGGTTGCTCTGGCCAAGGCCCGCGTCAATGTACACTGCGAAAACAGAAGGTTGGCATTGAGAAGATGGTTTTGTTTACAGGGCTAATCTAAGTGTGTGCGCATTAGAATAAACACTCGTTTAGATGGTTTACCATCTAATTCAGCATATTTAAGCGGTAAATGATGAAAGTTTGCGGTGGTTAATCTCTGGGATTTATGTTGTTGTAAAAGCATGACAAACACTCACTGTGATCTCCCGTTGAACTGCCACAAATGGTGGGCGTGGGACTGCCGCCCGATATGAGCAACTGATCCTGGTTGCACAGATGATTGGCTGCCTCTGGCGGAGCTATCGAGAACATATCCAGATCCAAGCGCAGCTGACAGATGTCCGGATGCAGTTTTTGCACGGTTACCTGACAACTTCCGGTGCCGTCGTAGACATCCGGGTGATTGGGATTCACAAAGTAAGTGGAATTCTCGCGTATGACACCGCCGCACGTCTGAAGAACTGAACGAAGGGATTAGAATAGGCGATGGCTGGCACATGGGTGGGAAACTCACAGATGCAGCAGACGCCATAGCCGCCGCCACAAGGACCGGCCGGGATGCCGTTCCGCAGCACACAATCCTTGCTGGGAATGCAATTTCCCTGTTCGCCCGAGGGCGCTGAACAGCTGCCAGGACCGATGGGCACCAGGGCGAAAATGGGCAAAACTAGTGGATGTTACACAGAATTCAATTCAATTTTTCTCTTTTGTTAACACTAACTGCTAGGCTTAGCCAGCTTTAAGACCCACATTTGGATTCGCGCCAACGTGGTGCAGGAGTTAGCCACTTGCTGCCGAAAAGCATATCGCGCCAACCGTTTGTCGGAGTCTGTTTCTGGATTTTACAGTTGGCCAGGACCACGAGGCAGGAGAGCAGAGTCAGTTGCAGATGCAACATGGTGAATAATCCACTGGGAGATCGCTAGTTGTTGGGCAGATCCGCTCGCGTTGATTTGTGACTTTGTTATGAAAGGCAGCCACCGCGGGGGCGACAATTTATTTCACTCGGCGCGGCAAAAAGTTTAATGACCGCAATTTGTTCAACGCTTTTCGCTTTTTAGTTTTAGTAAGCCCAAACGCAGCTGAGTTTAGCTAAATATTAATTACAATAACAAAACGCAACCGTCACAACAATTAGATGCGCCACAATCAACGAAGTGCCGGGGGGCCTTTCGGATGTTTTGGCTGCTTTTGGATGGTTTGAATGGCTTCGATGGGAGGTGGTCCCATCTCTGTGCTCTCGCTTTTCACTGTTTGTTTCCTGTTGCGAATTTGTTTTCCACACCTTTGGGCGCCCATTAAATGTGGAGCAACACCACCCGTAGGCCAAATATCGGAGCATGAAAGTGCCGAACAATTTGTTTACGGCATCACAGTCATCAAAAAAAATGTTTTGGTACGTAACAGCTTAGCACCATTTTGACGTCATTGCTTCATATGTCTAATTTGATTACGCAGCACTCTGTCAATTGGGTCAATGTCAATTAAATTGCTTAATTTAATTAAAATATACTTAAAGTAAACAGAGATACCTCGAAATTTGTTTTCACTTTTTTATGGCGAAAGAACTGACCTTCGCAATAGAATTTGCGATGCTTTTGGCCCTGACAACATGAGATGACCAAAACAACGATAAGCTTTTAGCTTAACAGTGATAAAAAGTGTTTTATTGCTGGAATTCTGAAGAATTTCTTTTTCGGCTGCTGACTTGTCTACTAACAATAAATTTGGTTAGTTATATAACAAAAATGGCAGATAGAAAATTAATGGAAGAGCGCAATTAAAGGTAAAGCTTTGCGCATGATTCTAGTCGAACAAAAATAACAATAACAGATTCGTACAGATATACGTAGTTTTGTTACATATAAGACAATTTTACTATTTGTTAACACATTTACCAAATTTTGGAATTGTTAAACAATTATGCCCTAGGTTAGATTCAAATAAAATCCTAATGATCAATATAATCTACAAATTTAGTCTTTTATCATTGAAACAAACAAATTACTTAAGTTACAAAAATCGTGGTTTATTTAACAGTTTAGACATGAGGTAGTGAAGGCATTAAAAATTAATTCACAAGATCTATAGCGGACTCTCCCTGTCGCATTCGACGGAATCACCCACTTCGCAGAGGTCCACGCAGTATTTGCCCGATTTAATCGAGCAGATCTTGTTGTCCTTGCACTTGGTGACCTGGCCAGTTAGGTTGGTGCCATCGCACATCTGGAAGGTGGTGCGACTGGTGCAGACGAACATGCTGTTTCCATCGCAGGTGGGGCAGGATCCATCGGCATCGCCTGAGCATGAGCTATCCACTATACTGCTGTCCATGCAGATGATGGCCAGGTCGGTGCAGACCTTGTTATCTGGACACTGAAGGACCTGATTGGGCGCCACGTTATCGGAGCAGAAGCTATAGTGCGTTTCATTCAGGCATTTCACATTGTTGGCTTGGCAACTGTTGCACACTCCTTGGACCATAACTGCCATCGAGCTTACAACCACAATGAGGCACTGAAAATTATAAATTTGTTAAAACCTTTTCCCAAAATGAATTGCACATTCTCTTACTAGATTTCTTAGGATTTGGGATTGTTGCATTATGCTGACTTTGACTGTGACTAACGGACTAACTGTGATATCCGACAGCTATTGGGCTTTTATATGAACTGACTCAAGAAAACAGCAGATAGCTTCAGCGTTTTATGCCGTGGATTAGGTATGCTAAAGATCTTAGAATATATGATACTGTTTGCCCCGTAGCGCTCCCGTGCTACTCGAAGATTGCGCTACTGGGAAGAGCAGTTTTATGGCATTCCACGGCATTGAAAGATAAATGTTATGGCCCCGAGATCATCACAGAGATATGGCCCAGCCCGGGGTTTATAAAGCTAGCCAGTTGCTCCTTAGAGATTTAATCGTAATTTTGAAATGAAAGCGTTCATGTTGACCGTGCTACTGAGTGCTCTTGTGGCACCGACGATTGTCAGTGCCGCATGTGGCCAGTGTGTGGATGCGCACAGTTGCATCGGTGAATCGGAGTTCCAGTTGTGCTACGATGGTATGTTTTAAGAACTTTCACTGATCCTCCACCTCATAGATCCTACTTTTAGGTGTCCGGGACCAGACTATCAACTACACCTGCCCCGCATCGAAACCCATTTGCACAACCTACGGGATTATTTGTATGCCCAACGACACGAATATAGACCGCGGCTGTGGTGATGTCTCCAATTGCGGTGTTTGCTCAGAATCCACAACTTTTGCCTGTACTTCAAGGACCACATTTGCTGTTTGCAACGGTGATGTTGTTTCCGCCAATAGTTTTGACTGTGCAGAAGATTTTGTATGCAGTGTTAAAAATGCAGTCAGTGGAAGTCCTTGTGTTTCCCGGTGCGACTCTTCCGACTCAGATATTTGTGATCGAGTTTTGGAACCCGATGTGGAAACCACCACTACATCAGTGACTCCCACTGTCACAACCCCTGTCACACCCACTGAGACTACCACAGACCCATCCACAGTCACCACTGATTCATCGACAGGATCAACTGGGGATACCTCCACTGGATCTTCTTCCGTAACTTCGTCGGACATACCAACGGACAGCACCGTGACTGTTACTGATTCAGGAAGCACTACCCAAAGTACTGCAACAACTCCAGCCTTCAATGAAGACACCTATTGCCAAGAGATCAACTCAACGGGTCGCTATCCCATACCCAATGACACAGTGTGCACTAGGTAATTGCCACATCCTATTTTTATTTATTCTGAACTCAATATTAATTTTCCTGGATTTTTCTAGCTACATCTACTGTGTTCTCAGGAGTGAAAGCTGGACAGGATTGCTCTATAATTGCAAAGTGCAGAGACCCTATTTCGATGCTGATATCGTCAGCTGTGGTACTGTGAAACCATCTTATGCCGGATGCACTAATTTAGTCTAAATCGATATAATATGTTACCTTAATAAATAGTACGCCATTTTATTTAGTAAACGAAATTAAAAACGGAACTTTAATGAATAGAAATATTTCTTATCTGCAAATAGTTAATAGTTTCCTTCTGCATTTAGTATTTTGGTGATTTATATTTATACATCCAAGGGGGACTCTCTGTCGCACTCGAATCCACTTTCAGATTTAGTTATTTCACACCGATCCACACAAAATTTATTCGACTTAATGGAGCAGAAAGTGTTATCCTTGCACTTTGTTGGTTGGCCGATGAGCTTGCCTTCATCACACATTTGGAAGGTGGTGCGGCTGGTGCAAACGAATAGACCTGATCCACTGCAGGCAGGACAGGATATTTCGGCATCTGGGGTGCAGGAAGCTTCAGTCGATCCCTTGGGAAAGCAGATCTTCAGGAGGCTGGTGCAAACCTGGCCGTCGGGACACTGGATAACCTGATCCGACGGAACGGCGTCCGCGCAAAAACTAAAGTGGGTCTCGTTCAGGCACTTGACATTATTTGGCTGACACACATTGCATTTCGTGTCCCCGAGAACAAGGACAGCCATATAGGATATGATCACGATGGAGCACTATAGAAAGCATTTTAATTGAACATTATTTTTTAAGGATTTCTGTGCCAAGTTACCAAAACTCTCAGGAGTTGAGTGTACTGCATTTTACAGGCTTTGAATATTTTATAAAGACTAACTGCAATGGCTATCATGCGCTTTTTTAAATAAGCACAATGTGCAAACAATTGCATCTGTTTAGTGGGGTCTTACGTCCTAATATACGACCCTAATTATAAAGTACCAGGAAAATGCACTCAATGACATCATATATTAGCGAAACAAACAAATGTTGCAACAGTATACTAGAGTTCAGAAACCTTTCGTTCTTAATATTTAATTATCAATTAAATACTATGAGCAGTCATTAACCTGAGGATTGGCATCACTTACTAAAAACTTTCTTCGCGCAATCCGTTCCACCTATCTGATGTCTGGTAATTAAAGATGTTCTCGACTTATGCTCCATGTCCGCACCCACATATCAATCAGAATCTCTGGAAACATTCCCATCATAGGATGATACACCACGAAACAGCAATCATGTGGAAAGCCAAGTCAAATAAAACAATTAGCAGAGAAAAGTAAAGAGTAGATAAACATAGTAGACTAGACATGTAGCTATCATAAGCCAACTGTTAGTACCAACAGAACCTTGACAGTGAGCAGTAGCAGTTCGGAAGTCCAAAAATGTCCCAAAGGATGGAATATGTAGTAAAAGGACTAGTGATGGTAATAACGATTTTGTGGTATACCAAGAGGAAAAGTGAAGAGCAAAAATATTCCACAGGTGGTTCTGGCTTTTATGGTGGCACAAACGCTGTCCGATTGCAATGTCTGTCAATCAAATCAAGTGGCCTGCATAAACTCCACGTCCTTTTACTTGTGTTTTGGAGGTAATAAATTTCAGAAGACAATTTTAAAAGCTTTATTGACCTATCGTGATTTTTCAGATGGAACTCCACATCGGGATCAGCTATACCATTGCCTGGATGGATTCGACTGCACCAATCTCACAGCGATTTGTGTTCAAAAGAGCAGCCAGCGGCCTCCAAGTTGCGGGGATACCTCTCAATGTGGCCAATGCAATGCCAATCGGAATTATCTATTCGCCTGCCAGAGTCGTGGAATCTTTCAGATGTGCTATGGAGCCACTAGACCCACTGGAAAATTCGGTTACTGCCCCACGGGTACGGTTTGTGATGCCAGCAGCACTGCGATTTGTGTGCCTGAGGTCGAGGGTCAAACGCTGACCTGTGACATAAATGACGAACTGGTGGACACCACCACTGCAGCGCCCGTGACCACCGAAACTACTGGCGGTACCACTGAAAGTAGCACTGAGAGCTCCACTGAAAGCAGCACCGATTCGACTGTAACCACCGAGACGCCCACTACAGAAACGCCTCTAACTCCTGCCCAGATGTGCGCCCAAAAGAATGCCACTGGTCTTTTTACCGTCATCCCTGCGGATCCCTATTGCCAGCGGTGCGTACACAATTATGCGTAAAATTTTCCACATCACTCATTTTATTCAACCACTTATCTTTACAGCTACATTAGTTGCTACTTTCAAAAGAATGTTCTTATCAAATCTGCGGAATACAACTGTCCCACGGATTCCTGGTTTGTTGCTCAAACTCAGAGTTGCGTCTACGTAAATCCCGGCTACTGTCTTTAATGTTCCGCTCATTATAAATAAACCGTCAAATACTCTTTACATAGAGATTCCTCTTTTAATCTAAAACCACTCCATTGAGGGTCAAACTGGCCACTGTGGTGGAGCATGTAGACGGTAAGGTGGAGACACAGGTTCTGCTGGCACTGTTGTAGTAGAGGCTACCGGGACATGTATACATATTGCCACCCCAAGTGCCTCCGTTCAGAAAACAGTCGATGTACTGATGACACGTGGTGCTGGCATCCGTACCCACCGGGTAGTAGCCCGCCGACTGCATCGCCTGGCAATATGCCTCCGGATTACTGGTCGTGGGTGCCGCAGTCGTCGTGGAAGTCGTGGTTGCAGTGGTGGAACAGGTGGATGGCATGGTAGATACACACATCTTGGAGGCACTGTCGAAGTACATGGATCCCGGACAAGTGTAGGTCTGGCCAATCCAACTTCCGCCAACCAGAGTGCAGTAGATATACTGGCGACAGGTCGTATACGCGTTATATCCGACCGCGTATTTTCCCTGCGACTGAACCGCCGCACAGTAAGTGGATGCCGAGCTGGTGGACGGTGGTGCCGCTGTGGTGGAGCTAGTGGTGCTGCTCACCGTGGTTGTGGTTGAGTCATCGGTATACGAACAGGTCGGCATCACCTGCAGAGTTATGCAAATATATTATTTATTGTGGGACAGAAGAAAGGAATATATTCTGTCACGGAATCAATAGCGTTTTCCTTGACTGCACATTTTGATAAAGGTTTTTAAACGAGAGTCATTATAGGAAAGACACAAATGGTAAATTTTCTCAGAAATAAGTCTAGTTCGTTCCTCGAAACCGCTTGGTTTTCTCAAAATCAATTATAATAATTCAAGCTTTAACGAAACACTACAAATTGCATACAAAGAGCTTATTTTCTCCAGTCACTTGGTATCACATCCTAATGAATAGTGCTTCTTGAAAGTTTAATTTCCTTTCAGATTCAGCTCAGCATCCTGGAGGAGAACCTGTTCTTTGGCAATCATCCCATTTCCACCCAGAAGAAGAAAGACAAACTCACCCCACCCGCTGGCAGACCGCATATCTGGGTGTCGTTGATGTTGCACACATAACCGGAGGCACAGGTGCCCACCGAATCCTGGACGGTATCTGTGCCCAGGCAGAGGGCGAAGCTCTGGGTTCCGGTGCAGGCGAACGTCTGGGTCTCATCGCACCTGTTGCACTCCTGGCAGTCCGCCTGACTGTCGGATGCCGAGTCCTCCGGCTGGCAGAGCACACCGCTCGAGCCGCTGACGCAGACATAGCCGCTGGGGCAATCGGTGGGCGTGGCCGTGGACAGGACGTCCACCTGGCAGGGCTGCATCTGGGTCGAGGAGTAGCAGGTCAGATTGTTGACGGCGTTGCAGACGTTGCAGGTGCCACGAGTCGAGGACACAAGGCAACCGAGCAGGAAAAGCACGAGCGGCAGGCCAAGTGGCAAGCAAACACGGTTAGACGACATTTCGGGTTGCAATTGTTTTTTCCGACTGATGTCTGTGGCTGGCAGGCATATGGCTTAAATAGAGCGCTTTTTTGGCAGCTGTTTTGGAGCATGCAGATTGCTCTTAATCCACAAAGACCTCGGCAGGCGGGACCTTGGCTACTGCTCCAATTTAGATAAGCTCTGGCTGCTTTGACGGACTTAAAATGGTAGCATACTTTTCGGCGATGGCAAATTTTTATGGGGTTTTTTTTGTTGTATGTTTACATTGTAATTTGCGATTTATAAAACTGAAAATGTATGAAACCTGTTAGGCGACAAGGATAAATAGATATCACTAGCTTTTTTACTACTCAAATACTCTTATCTTAAATAGCTTTCTGGATAAGAAAGTTACCTATATAGTTTGTACAGTTTAGATATACATGCAGTTACTCTTGAAAATGCAACGGCAGCTGCTCTTTTTGGGATTTTTGTTGGCCAATCTAGTGACATTTAGCCAGGCCGAGTGCAATATCTGTTCCTCTGAGAGCAATGTAGCCTGCGTGTCCAAAAATCAGTACCAAAACTGCTCGGCAAACGCTATTCCTACAGGTACCGTGTATACATGTCCGAATAAAACATTTTGTACGGGATTGCCAGAGAAATGCACTTCCAACGAGGCTGTTGCATCCTGCAATGAGTGCAGAAAGTGTGACGGGATTATACCATTCGCCTGTACTAGTCCAACAACTTTTGCACTTTGCAATGCTGTGAATGAAATTGCAAGCACCGAATATCCCTGTTTGACTGGAGAGGTGTGTCTATCCCAAATTGGCAATCCTTGTGTGGCCTCACCAAACGGCACAAGTGCCTCGTGTTCCTACTATGCCTTAATAGATGATTTGTGTATCCAAAAGAGCTCCACGGGTCGCTTTCCTTATCCCAATGATTTAAGTTGCCTTAAGTGAGTTGCTTATAACCTATGTTAATATGAGTGCATTTTCATTTTTAATACATTTCGTTTTTAGATATGTGCACTGTTTCCGCAAGGGTTCCACCTGGTCCGGAAATTCCTGGCAGTGTCCTTCAAGTAAACCCTTCTTCAGTGCCAGCACTTCTACTTGTGTAGCAACTAAACCGGCAACATGTGCCTAGTTCATTGTTATAAAAGAAATCGTGTTTTAAATATATATTTGTAAACTGCTTTTTATCATTGGATAAATTGACTTTATTAATTCGTCAACAATCTGGCCATAATAACTCTTTGTTGGGAGTTCTAGTTTCTCCGAGTGATAAGATAACTGCAAGAGCATAAAGCCAACTGGTTGACACCAATATCGCTAGTTTCTTGTAAAGATGCTGCGCTGTTTGATCTTGCTGGCACTCGGAGTTTTCGTGGTGATCCGTATTCTCGGTATCCGTGGGGATTGCAATGTGTGTGCCTCCGTGAGCAATGTGGCCTGTATATCGAACACCTCGTATCAATTCTGCTCGGGCAGCGCATTACCTGCTGGTCCCGTTTACACGTGTCCCACGGGTTCTTATTGCACCGCAAATGACGTAACGTGCAATACAGACGTGGCCCAAAGATCCTGTATAGGTTGTGGCACCTGCGATAGTGGCAACACTTTTGCCTGCCTCACCGCAAGGACATTTGCCCTGTGCCTGGGAACATCGACTCCTTCCCAGATCGTCGGAAGTTGTGGCTCAAGTTATGTCTGTGATTTCAATAATCCGTATATTTGTGGTAGTCCAGCGGCAGGATCACAGGCCACTTGTCCAGGTGACGGTAGTGGTACTGGTCTGGATGTCTCGGCAACAACACCCACCACCTATTGTTCCGTCGTCCAGCAGCACGGAAGATTTCCCTATGGCATTGATCTCAACACAACCTGCAGACAGTAAGTATTAGGAGTTCGATTATCTCGTATATATAAAATTAAACCGCTTATTTCATAATAAGGTACATATATTGTTTTCTCAATGCAACTAACTGGGCAGGAGGCCTCTATTATTGTCCTGGACAAACGTACTTCAATAGCACATCGAGGTATTGTGGCACCGAAGTGCCAGCCAGGTGCACTAGTGGAATAACTAGCTTGACACTTACCAACTTATAAAAGTTCATAAAATACACAATCATAGTAACTATATAGTCTAAATAGTTTGGGGGAGTGTTGATAACAATTGCTTCTAATAATAAATAAATAATTTCTTATAGTCGCAACACCCAACTAAGGCGTGTTCTCTTATTTTGTTTACAAAACAAACATAAATATAGATACAGCCCTTAGACAAGATTAGATTGCAATTCAACAAGTTCGTTTGCTTAAACGCTGTTAACTCAGTGTCATTCAAAAATGCTGCGCTTACTGGTCTTTCTGGCCATAGGAGTCCTCGGCTGTCAGGTTCTCTGCAATTCGTCGTGTTCCACGAAGTCTAGAGTGTCCTGTCTCTCACAAACAGAGTTTCAGTTCTGCTCCTCTGCATCCATGCCCCGCGGAAAAGTGTACTCCTGCCCTAAAAATCACTACTGCACCGGCGAATCCATTGTCTGTAGCAAAAATGCATCTCTGGCTGCATGCAATGGTTGCAATGAATGCACTTCCGATAATCAATTAGCCACAAGGACAAGTATTACGGAATATTGTCGTACCTTAAGACGGTCTGGACGATTTCCCCATGTTCAGGATTCTTCTGTATCCATCAAGCAGTAAGTGGAACTAATATTAATACACCTTTTGCTTGATATTTTAGCTATTTCAGATACGTCTTCTGCTATTTTTCCGGTGTCAGTTTTTATGGAAATGTGTACTCCTGTCCAGGATCCACAATCTTTGACAGCACCACCGAAATGTGCACCATCCAAACGGATGTTCAGGCACGTTGAGGTAAATAAGTTTCAATGCAAAGGTTAGAGTTTTATTACAAAGATAATGAGCACCATTAATTAATAATCTAATCAAATAAACTAAGAAAAACGTGACCTTCTTTGAGAAATTGAAAACATAGCAAAATATATAAGAATATTTCTTGAAACATTTCGATATTGTTATATGTTAACTTGTATTTTCTTTATATAATTTGTTTTTAAGTCACGTGAATAAAATGCATGCATCACAATTAAAACAGATATATAAACGAAGATTAGCAAACTGCACTGGGATAAGATAAGTCCCACTAGATAAATTGGTTTGCAGGTCTTCCACTTCCTCAGTTTTATTCTAAGATGCTGCGACTACTGATCGTTCTGGGATTTTGTATCCTTGGCTGCCGAGCAGCCTGCAATACCTGCAACGCTAATGGCGTGTCCTGCATATCGGAAACTGAGTTCCAGTTCTGCTCATCCGCCAGCGAACCCATCGGTACCCTCTACACCTGCCCCACCGGATACTACTGCACGGAGAGCACGCCCATTTGCAGCTCCGTGGCATCTTCGGCAGGTTGTACAGGATGCAATAAGTGCAGCTCGGATAATCGTTTTGCTTGCACCAGTCGGAATACCTTTGCGCTGTGCCTAGGTACTTCTACACCCAGTTCATCGATTGGCGGAAGCTGTGGCACTAATAATGTATGCAACGTGGGCAACCCCAATATCTGTGGCAGTCCTGCCACATACGCAGTAACCTGTTCTAAATCGGGTACGCCAGACTGCGATACCACGGCCATCAAAAATGCCACCGAGTATTGTCAAACCATTCAAACAGCCGGAAAATATCCTTATGGCAGAATTACTTCAACCACCTGCAGGCAGTGAGTTTTAATGAATTTAATGAATGTGCAAATTGGCTAGTTTAATTTCCAATACTAATCGATTGCCATTCCTCCAGATATGTGAACTGTTACACCGCTGCTGGTATTTTCTATGGAAATGTGTACACCTGTCCAGGACTCACCTACTTCGACAGTACCTCCAAACTTTGCACCACCCAAACGCAGGCCAGATGCTCGGATACTGTGTCTTGTTTGACTCTCAACTCCCGATTATTGCCGTAGAGTTAAGATTCTAAGGGACTGTGGTATCTTTATTGTGGTAATTATCACAGGGTATCTTAATCAAATAAAGGTAGTGCATTTGAAAAGCAAATGTTGTGCTGCCAACAGACCTTAATTAATAAGCTTGTTGGGTTTAAACTTTAAAGGCACTTCCATGTGTGGTAAAAATGTATCTTATTGTCTTGTATGTATAAATGTATATATGCACTATGAGAGAGAAAGAGAAATAGTATTGTTCACCAAGCCAAAACTGGTGATTTAATGAAATCGAAATTCAGAAACGCCGACAAATTCCTCCCAAATTCCCATTACATTTGCAGTTCATCAACAGAACGTGGCTTAATGAACAAAGTGCAACTTAAATCGATTTTTCCTGCCATTCAATTTGCGCGAGTATTTCTCCCAACAGATGCTTCACATTCAATCCACTGCCACTGGCACATGCAGGCCAAATTGTGGTCTATGCCCTTTATGACGTATACGCCACGTTGGCACTTGCACCTTGGAACTTTTGCCGGCCTCGCAGGCAGAAGTTTGGAGAGAACTCGCATACAATTATGAAGTGTGCCCAGTAGCTTTAACGTTCACAAGTTTTCCGAGCTTTTCCCTTTTTTTTCCCGAGCACATGCCATAAAAAAATCTTTGCCAGACACTCGCAGATTTTTTCCATTCGGTTCTCTTTCCCCGACTCCTCCTATGAGTTGATGTGGGTCAGCTACATGGCCACAAGGGTCGCAAAAGTTTGTGGCCTGGTGGCATGCCACCGAAAATTCAATTCGATCCCAAGGCTGTGCCACAAAGTTTTCATTCAGTGTTTTCGGTTTCAATGGTTTCGATTTCACACGCCCCAAAGCCCCAGCTCCGACCTCGCCATTCCCCCCATGCCAAAAATTCAACCAAAACACACACATAGTTTCTCCTGCGGCTACGTGCACAATGTGCAATTGATTGAAGGGGGTTGGGATGCGCAGGAATTCCGGGTCCAAATGCGGAGGTGAGGTGACTTGCACACACTTTCATGGACACGGTGGCCGCAAATTTCTGCGGTCCACTAAGGTAATCCCCGAGTTCAATTAAATCGAAAAGCAAGCCGAATACTTGGTGAAATCTGTATATTTATAATCGGTATATCTCGTTTTAGGCCCAGTCGCATATCTATATTCCAACAAAGCTATATTTTTGGCCAGGGTGATAATCTAGCTGTAGGCGTTGGATTTTTCTTTGCTTCCTAAACGTTTTTATTTAGATTTATGACGCTGGGGGAAATATAGATACGTTAAGAAACCAGGAAAATTATAGAATCACTTAAGCAAAATCCGCGATGACTACAGATTATGAATAGCTTTGAGAAACCATATTTTTCTGTTGAATTTTTAGACCTGAAACGGGTGAGGTATTGTATCGTTCTATACAAAAGAAAATTTAAATTTGGTTTCTGAATATATACAATCCTATTTTGTACTAACATAACTATTAATTCAGTATGCTATGTTTGTTTTCTAAGAATCCATGTCAGTTTTCTACCAAAACGATATTACTTGCTTCAATTATTTTATGAATTTAACAATCCTTGCTGCATCCGCGAATTTTCTTAAAACTTTCCCTCTTTCAGCAGAGCAAATACAGAGTGCTGGGGGCTTTTAGTTCGCTCTCAACTTTTCTTTTCACGGAAAAGCAAAAACTTTTGTCCCAAAACCAGCAGATAATGCATATTTCATCAGCTATGTAATCATGGCACTCACGTTCAGTTGGCATATGTGCCACACCAACAAGCCCCCTAATTTTCAGCCGCGCGATAACTTTCTGTTGTTCTTGCGACTCATCAACGTCAAGAATCAACAGACCCGACAACGTCGTCATCATCCTCATCGCGTCATAGTTATCCACGATGTATATAAATATAAGTATAATGGCACTGCACTTAGGCCAGATGAATTCATTAATTATTTCCCCTAATAGAATGAGAAAACGAGGAAGTCTTACTAGACTAATTAAATTGTATGGGACAGAGGCCCTGAAACTACTGATGAATACCCGGGCCGAACTTTAAGGCCCTGCTTGTGCAAAAGTCTTGAATGGCAGCCACTCGAGGCGTCCTTTCACCTGTCGCCGGCTTTGTGTTTGTCAAGCAGCCCGTTTCAGAGCTCCTCGCGATTAGTTTTAACCATGTTGTGAAGCCGGCTTTAATGCAGACAAGTCGGCGAAGCGAGCCAGCTGCGAAAACAGGCCTCGTCGAACCGCCTTCGAGGCATCTGGAGCGTGCTTAGTCGCCGGCTGACATATCATCGCATCTGAATGCGGTTGCCCCGAACGCCTTCAAGCGCCAGATATGGCCTCTTTGGGCCCAGATCCCCACTGAAATAAGGCCAACTGCAAATGGGCTTTAAATAGCAGAGAGCACCCGCTGTTTACCCTGTTGGTGCATGTGTCTGCGAAGGCACTGCAAGAAATTGCTAGGAATGAAAGGAATATAAATGCATTTTTGAAGACCCTCTTTAAAGTTTTATGAGATAGTTGTTGCACCAGTTAGTAGGAAAGGTTTCATATGATTTTTAGTATTTTTATTTCTATTATTATGATTATATGTCCCACTATTTTCTCTCAGTATGCAGTTCATCTTGTTTGCGCCTGTGAGTGTGTGTGTGTGTGTGTGAGTAACTATTTTCCTTATTAGAATGTTGGCTTATTTTATATTCCCCTTGCAGCGCTATTTCTAGCTGGCTCTCGGCTTTTAATTAAAGTTCTATTTCCATCTGTTGTTTCGAATCGTCGGCCGAAATTGCGGCATGGCGCCTGTTGGGCCTACGCCCCAGCATCACTCCAACCACCGAACCACGGAACCACCAGGCCAGCACCACCCAAAGCACCACCGAAAGCACCACCCCATTGACAGATAGTACCGCCCACCTGCGGCGATGCCCCTGGCGACTGCAATTAATTTATTTCGTTTCTCGGTTTCAATGGGCAGGTTGCCCATTAGTTTGTTTATCCATTAATTTCGGGTTAATTGGCCATACTGCCAAATACATCGAACTATAGTTTTGTTTATTTTGCTTTTGATAGCGATGAATCTCTGGAAATGGAATTGGTTTTCGAAAAGCACACAGCAGCATTAGTTTTCGGTGGAGCTGTAATGCTGCTAAAAAAAGAATATTTAGTAATAACCTTGAACGATTATGGGTTTATACATAAATATATATTAGCTAAGCATTTGAACATCTAAACCATAGTAATGAAATCTTAAATATTTACTTTAAAATGTAAAACATTTTAAACATTCGTGGCATGTAGTTGATTGTATGATGAAAAGCACCAAAGTCTTAAAGTATTAAATACCTTTTACCATCTCACCTACGCAGTTAGGGACGCAAAGCATTTAAATTTCGTTTCAACTTCATAGAACCATTTAAACCGTAGCAAACTTGGACCCTAAACGTGACTCGCAATTATAAATATGCAAAAGTGCGCCAAACCGCTCGATAGTTAATCCTGTCCCGCCGAAAACAAGAGCAACAGAACACGTAAACACGAAAACAACAACATGTCGGGACCCCAAAGCCCGCCCACGCACACACACAAATAGGTTGACAGTTCAAGTACACGAGCTTGTCGAACAATTTTGACACAGCCATGCGATGAGGTCAACGAGGCCACGGCCCAAACGCCCATGCATTATTATATAATGCGGCAATGCAGCTGCCCCACCGCGTGTGTTGCCACCCACAACAATGTTGGGGGGATCTGGAGGAAAGGTCGCTGCCAGGTGGCAAGCAGAGGTGGCAAAGGTACCAAGCTTACTCGAAATACAGGGTAGCAGCACTGCACCCCTTCAGTTAATGGTAAATATGAAAATGGATTGAAATTATGATGAATTGGTAGTAAAATGTGAAATTTGAAAAATTATCATTTTATACCAACCTTTTCTAGTTGAGCTGGTAGTGCTGTGTAAAAATATTGATTATGTGTTTTGAATTCTTGTAGTATTTTTTTCGAATTTGTATGTTTTCCTTTTGAAAACTTTATAAACTGCAGTATATTAAGTGCAACTAACCAGATCTTGAGATATTTACCTTCGATATCCGCATGCTAGCTGCCCATCACTGGCTCCAAAGGACGACTGCCGGAATGGCAGGCATGTGGTGGCGTGCAGGAAGGAAGGATCTGATGCATATGTGTACGGCAAGCCAGGGATTCCGGGCTGGGAGGAGCAGGAAGACCTGCATAATGAAGCGCAGTGGCAAATGCGTCACATGCCGTGAGCTGTGAACTATGTGCTATGTGGCAAAGGGAACTGTCAGCAGCCAGGATGACAGACTGCCACAGAGTCGTATCTTTTGACCTGTCAGTGCTGCCACCATGTGGGCTGTCGACTATGAACTGGCAAACACATTCATAAATAGTTAATGCAAACTTAAGTAAATCCCTCGAAAAGTGCGCTTCATTGAAATGAGTTTAACAGATGGATTTTCATATTGGAAATTAAATGGAAATGCAGGCCATTTTAAATCCTGCAACCGCGCAGGATGTCAGGGAAAGGCTAATAATGCAGTTAAATATTATTCCGATTAAGGGGTTTTCCAACGCCATAATCTGCTTTAAAAGTGCGGTAAGTGATTGTCAGCGATTTAATTTAACTATTTGCACAATTTAAGCTATTGCTACTGGCTTAATTAAATAAAAGTAGCTTAAATTTGAAATGAATATCTAGAATATCTATCTGCAAGTGTGATAGCTTGCACTATCAAAGCTGCTGAGGCGTTTTGCAGAAAATAACTTAATTTGCAAACTCACTTGTATAATGTCATTAAAGTGCGTGTGCTAATGTGTTGCCATTAACTATATCGTTGTTTTTTTCAGCTGATTGTCAACAAATGACCAAATTAAGAGTGCTGTCCAACTATTCGACACACAGCCATATTCAACGGACTGTGATTAGCGGACAAATGCAGGTCAGCTCTTAATTATTCAAGTCCATTAGTTTTTTATGCCTTTAATGCGCTGTTTGATGTAAATTCATTTGGTGGCAATTTGTTTTGCTTTTTATGTACAGATTTGTTCGCTTTTTAAAGCTCGCCGTTACTTAGAACTACTTAAATTTATGGTGCATTGCAACTCGCAGTGGCAAATTGTTTTCACATTTTTTTCTGCGACAATTAATTAAGTTAGGATCAGATCGAATATGTTAATTTTAAATGAAACCGCAGGTGAGCAGCAGTTAATTAGAAAAACAGATTTTAAATAAATTAAGTGAATAGTTTAATTGTGATAATTTTAATATGTAATTGCATGCCCCTTTTTCCCCACAAAACATCAATTCCTATCGTCAATTAAAATAGATTGCAATGGCCCATGCAAATGACTGTAATTCACCCAGTGGATGGAGTTGGTTGCTCCATCTGGAAGATTCGCCTCCTTGGCGGCCTTCTAACCAGTCAAAGCTCACTGCCAGTTGGGCATTAATAACGCACGATAGCCCGTTTGAAGAATGCGGAACCCAGATGGCTGACCATCCATCTGACCATCCATAAATCAGCCGGGCGGTGTGGGAACAAAGTGGGTAAATGGATGGATGCTCAGCCATCGCTAATTGTCGCTGGCAAAACGACAATTGTCGCAGCCAATTGCCGATTGACATGTGCAAATTGTAAGTAAATTATTTTATAAAAGTCAAACATTGTGACGGCTGCTATCGAAACGGGCACTTATCCGATACACATATATGTGTCTTATCTATTGGATTTTTTCTCGACTGAGCCCACACAACGCCAAATCTGTGGCAGCAACGTGTGGGCACATTTATAACCATTTTTGTCACTTCTAAATCGCCGTGCAGAGAGAGAAAATATGTAGTTAGAATAACACATGCAGCAAAAGGCTACATTTGTAATATATTTACTTGAAAATATTTTATTAAAAATATATAGCAATAAATAGCCAGAAAAATAATAAGTCCTTAAGACTGTAAATCAAATATCATAAGCAAACACATTACTAATATCTAAGTATCAATTCAGAGGTTCCATTATATTTTGTATGGCTACATTTTAAGATTACCCACTTTTCAATTTCTGTATTTTATGTTCAAGATAAATATAATTTGAAATATATCTGTTTTTTATAACACTACCCTGTGTACTTTCAGCAGTATATATACATATAGGTTCTATTCGCGTGTGGAACTCAGTTGATAAATCATGTGGCAATAGTCGAGAGTGGGCAGCGCTCACTGGTGTCCACATTGCAATAACTTGCAGCATTGCAGTTGACCGCCGTCCCGCAACCGTCGACCCACAATCGCATTGCACAACCGCCCTGGGAGGAGGCTGCTGGCCAAGTGGGTGGTGGGCGGTGGCCGGAGTGAGTGGCGGTGGAGTGGGTCACTTGCCTCGGGAAAATGGAGCCATTAAGTGGCCTGAGAGAGTGGGCTACTTTCGCCGTTCACTGCGATACTTTCATTAGTCAAATAGCCGGACACTCAGACGCTCTCGAGGGCGGGCAATTGGCCTCCTCGGAGTTCCGCCCCAAACGCCAGTGGGTCAGTTAGCCAGTCAGTTACTCGGTCACCCAGTCGGTAACCTCTCCATCCGGCGGACTCCTATTTAATTTTATGCTGCGTGCGTAGGAAATGCGCTTAAATTGCCGCTAATTGCAATTTGCTGTGAAAATTGCAATGCAATGAGCGCGAATTGAATTAAAACGCCGCCGCACCGCAAATACATATAATTTGTTTCGCTTCCCACCAATTTTTGATCGGCAATTGTTTGCCGAGCTCTCAATCAGAAAACGGTCAAATACCTATTGGCCGGACAAAATATTTAATCAATGTAAATGGCATCTGCCATCGCCGCCCCCTTTTCCATGCAATCGACCGACCGACAGTCGCCTTTTCTGATGGCGGTGGCGCCTCGTTTAATGACTATTATTGCTATGGGGTGGCATACGTAATAAATATGCTGGTGCACGTTAATATTTGCACTGACCAGAGCGAGCAAACAGTTCTTGAACAGTAATTAATATAGTCGCTTTTTATGCAATCAAATTTGATTGAATCAATAGATTTTTGGAGCCATATTTTGTTAAGCTCTTTGTACATTAATTTAGTTCATTTGTTTATTTGGTTCTCTAAAAACTAATTGTATTTGTTGACACACCTCTGTGCAGTTTCTGTACTTCTATCAATATTTGTTAGTTGTACAATTTTGTAAAAGCTTCCTTATTTGGAAAAGTAAAAATCCAAGCTACGTTGCTAAACAATAGATGTATAGGCTTTATTAATTTGCAATAGAATATCTTCTGTCTGGCACTTCATTGTTGGTAGCCATGAATAACATTTGCTTTGCATATCGTGAGGTAATTAAATGCAATTTATATCGCGACTCATCTGCGATGTCATAAATTAAGTATCTAAGTATGTGCAATGTTTTCCACTCGGCCTCAATCATTTATAACTCGGATTGCTGCGTCTCCCATTGGGACTGTGGCAGTTGATTGTCGCCGTTGCTGACTCAATCCGGCAACTGACGTCATGTCCAGCATTTGGGATTCCTCTTTTACAATGACGCAGCTGCATTTGCAGTGCAATTGGCGCCAGAAAGAAGTCCCAAGGTTGTGTGCCAGCCATTTGGTCACCGATTTCGGGCTGCTGTGCCACCCCAAAATCTAGCGCCCGCTTAGACGACCTTGCCCCGCAGCGGCAGCAGCAGCAAAATGGGCGACAGTGCCAAATATCGATTGAAGCTGCGTAATGCATTTTCTACTAGGTACGTCGTTTGTTGTCCTGAAGCGAAAGCAGATCAAGGTCATCTATTTGGATGAAAGCATTAAATATTACACAGTATCATAGGGGGTAGTTCTTTAGTACGTTCAAGTTCCTTATAAGGTAAGATCTTAAAATATTATCCTCATATCGTTTCGTATGTGAAATTGAGTCTCCCACCAAATCTGATTCCTTCACTGATGATGAACAGGGTCATCCGCATCTGCATCTGCATCTGTAATTTCGTGGTCATTTAGTTGGTGTTCGATGGACCGCCAGAGGATTGCGGTTGCATCCCCCGCTTGGCATTTGCGTTCTGATTATGTTGTTGCCTTTGATGTAACAACACCGCCATTGTTTCGGTTAATTAAAATTTGTGGTTGCCGCATGCATGCCGTTGGCTGAGTGTGCGAATTTCACTAAATTAGTGCGGACTCTTCAGTTCAGCTCAGTTCGGTTTGGTTTGGTTTGGCCGGGTTCGCCTTTGGGTTTTGGTTCTGGTTTCTGGGCTCTGCCTGTTGCCGTTGCCTTAAATATTTAATATGCAGAGCTTCGATGCGGACGGGCATGAAATTGCCGCACTTGAAGCAGCCCGGGCTGTTCTGGTTGGAGTCTGGAGCTGGGCAAGAAGTTATCTGCATTCCAGCAGAACCAGTTTGCCAGCCTCATCCAACGATTCCTGCGATGCAGGCGCGGTGATTCATGCACCATCCACCAGACTCAGCAGCGTCCGATTTGGCCGTCTTTGTTTCGCCTCGCTTTATTTTACTTTGGCTTCTTGGTGTCGCGAATCTGTTGGATTCCCACGCCGCAGTATGAAAAGGCTAGAACAACGGGGCGTATACGTAATCAGGCTAGGGTCGTTAGCCAGTTGGCTGGCCCCGAAAACTTTTCGCATTTCGCAGCCACGCATGCCAATCTTTTCATGACAAACTTCAATAGCCATCTAGCCATCACAGCTCGAAATTCTTCCCCCAGCTGGAGCCTCAGTACGCAAAAATCTTGTTAAGCTCTAAGCCCCCCTTTTGCTGCCACCGATGGCAACTATTAAACTTGTTTCCTGCTTTTTCCAGACGGAGTTGGCTGTAAGGAAAAGGAATTTTATAGAATTTATGGCTGTCTCTTCGAAGGGATCGCAAACTTTTCACAGAAAAGTTACCGCTGAAAGTTATTCGTATCTTTTTTCGGCAGCTTCGACGGACTTACTGCAAATTCTCAAGGATTTTCGGTTTTTCTAAGCGAAAGTTAATCTGAAGTTATGCATAGTTTTCAGGGTAGTAGGACAATTACTTGCTTTCTTACTAAGGATATTAAAAACATTCAGCTTAAAAAAAATCTGTGAAAAATAATATGAATTATGTGATGATCTCTTTGTGCCAATAATTTATGACTAGCAATAAGTTTGGAAATATTTTAAACATTTCAATGCTTTTGTCAGGGGGTAAACAATGTGAGGCGCAGATTTATTTAATCTGATATAAGGCAATTTTAAAATTTGTATGACATTCCAGCCATTACCTTAAGCAGCAACACATTGGAGGGATAAGATTTCGATCGCGTATACAAATATTCCATCAACATAATGTGGTTCAACAAATTTTGAGCGGGCCAACCTCCTGCAAAGTCAAAGGCGATGGGATCCGCGATAAGATCCTTGCGACACACGACAATGGCAAAGACGATCCCGAATCGGCATAAATAAAAACCGCTGAAGATTTGTGTCTCATGGATAATGTTTGAGCTACTACACACACACTCGCTGAGTGGAAAGTGAGGACTTTTTGGCTGAAACCCTTTGGGGCCACATCAACTTTCACGCGTTCCGCCGAAGACAATGTTATCATAGGCCCATATTTGTGCAGGATGCGAAGGGAAGGGGAGGAGCTGAGGAAGCGCTGGTGCCGCATAAGAAGAACGCAAAACTCGTATTTAAAAAAGAACGGGGAAGAAAAAAATGTTTAGGTACCGAAATGAAAGAAAACGAGCCACAGAAATTCCAGGCCAAAGAGGCCGCCGCCCAGGCTCTCAGATACATGTACACAGATACATTTACAGATACAGATACAAATGCTCGCAGTACATTTGCCAGTGTGTTGGTTCGGGGGAGCTCTTCATGCGCAGACGCGCAGGCAGAAAAGTTGCACGAATTCGCGAAATTGGCCACCGCAGCAGCAGAAGTAGCATCCACGGGAGCCACGGATCTCGGGATACATATTGAATTTCATGGATTGCCATTGCCGGCTGACCTTTCCCCCGAAAAAGCCAAGCCCAGGATCTGCGCTTCCTTCCTTCGCCGAGTTATTAAACAAGTAAAGCGAATGCGAGCGCAGTCTGCTCAACTTAATTACGGCCGAACTGGGGAGCAATGTAAATTGCCCGGACGCCTGTCGTTTATTTATAGAAAATAATGAATTGAACAGGTGAGATCGAGCCGATGATAAGCATAGAAATTCCAGCATACCCGCACACACAGTCGGACCAACAAAAAGCCAGGAAAAAAAGTTAAAATGAAAAGAAAAACAAAACAAGCCCGACCAAAGGAAGCTCAACTGCAGTTGCGAGTTGGCATTGCGAAATCGGCGAATGGCGAACTGCAAACTGCGAGCCGAGCAAAAAGCAGAAAGCAATCCAATTTACTGATTTATTTCTTATTTTACTTTGACTATGCAGCAGCAGCAGCAACAGAAACCACAACGGAGGCAGTCACGGCAGTAGCTTCTGAGCCTCGAATTGAGCTCAGCATTCAGCAATACACCGAGAAAAACAATGTGAACTAGATGCCTAAAGCTAGTAATGTAATGTTAAGAAAATGAAGAAGAAACTATCTTTTTGATCTTAAAATTAACCTTAAATTCATGTCATAAGTCACTATCCCATAGTGCTATCTATAAGAAGTATCCCAGACTTTCTCTCTGTGCATTTCGAGCTTCAGTGTCAGCTCCACCGCTCAGTTGGCTCTCCTCGACCGATGGAGTTAGTGGGCCTGCTTGGCTTCGCTTTGATCTTGATGCTGGGCTGCGACGCCTGACAACGATGACGAGGCACAGCCCCCGATCCCCTTGCCACAGCCCCCTCCCCCAACATCATCGTCATCTACATCTGCCAGCCTCAGTCAATACAAAAAACACAGAAGTACAACGGGCCGGACAAAAAGAAGTCCAGGAGGGCAACGTAAAAAATGCAAAAAGGGGAATCCTTGCTGATTGCGAGAATTCAGAAATACCCTATCCATTTACTAAGCTCGACTAAGAAAATAAAAAAATAAATGAACAAGTAATTATTGAATAAAAAATATAATATAGTATTGAAACCAATATACAATAACTTTTCAATAAAGAATTTATATTTTTTATTGATAACTTTTCGCTTTTAAAAATATTTTCTCTCACTGCTCCAAAATTCCCGCACAGTTTAAGAAGCGGTGAAGAGAAGGGGGGACCCCAGTAGTATTGGGGCAAGGCAAGAACAATTTGAAGATTCTTGTAGGCAAAAGCTGCTGGCTGCTGGCTGCTGCCTGCAGTTGTTGCTGGCTGCACAAATGCAGATGCCACGACATTATTTTTGCCACTTGGCCGATGGGAGCCGCTCCACCATCCAATATCCACCATCAACCATCCACCGTGCCACATAATACAACAGGCACGGCCGCAAAGCGATGACTTGGTTCGCATCTTTGTCGCTCATGCTTTATTTAAGGTTTCATGTATAAATATTTTTATTTATTGTGCAACACATTCGCACACGTTGCGAGCCTCACTTCGGGATGCCTTACTGTAAGGCACGACTGCAACTGCAACAGCAGCAAGGCGACCCGATCTCAAAGGCAATGGCAACTATAATGATGATGATGTGTAAACTCGCGGTGGGACGCTTAATTTCTACCTTGGCCAAGGCCCAAGGATTGGAATGGGTATTGGGTTCGGCTTTGGCCAACCAGCCGATGCATCGACTGACTGAGTCGCCATGGGTAGGGCAAATATAAATACCACTGTGCCCGCATTTATATGTGCCGCATCTGTACATACTTGTATTTATTTATATGGCAGAGTTCTCCCTGTTGCACTGTTGCCAAGTGCAGTCCGTCCGCCAGTCATCGTCGTTCCGTCCATCCGATGCAATATCGGCCGCCCAGGGCTAGTTTATGGGCCCGGTCAGAAGGAGTCTGGGCCCGTTGAGTGCAGTGGGAACTGCACTCCACTCCACAGCCGCCGGTCGAGATGCGAAAGTGATAATACAAATATGATGGGGACCATAAAAAGTGAGTGGGCCAACGGTGGGAAAGTGTCTGAGGTTCTCGGCATGTTCTCCATTTCGTGACGCCAGTGGGTGTGGGTGCTTAAAATGTAAAGGCTGTAAATGTTCTATTTATAAGTCTGAGTGGGTGGAAATAATATGTTATAATTCGGATTTGTAATTAATTTTAATTGTGATTTGCGTAGCTTTATCACAATGTCATGGCAATTATACTACTATTTAATATGAAGCAACAAATATAAGGGATAAGCTTGTGGTGATTTGAAAGTTTCATAGTAGTTCAATTGCTCAACATTTAATATTAATTTTATAACAATGAAAAGTTATTTTCGTTAAAAACTCCACTTATTACCCCATGCTGACATCAACGACGAACTTATATTACTGACACCCGTGCTTTCATTCAAAGCCATTGCCATTACTATCATCACAACAATCATCATCATCATCCTCGTGGACTGGAGGTATCCGCAACCTAGACCCAATCATCAAGAGCAAGAACAAAGGCAACAAAAAAATCGATTTCATTCATACGCAATTGCGTTGAAATCTGTCAATGACACGTTCTCGATGCTCGCTGGCCACCCCCTGCACCTTCGCCTGCTTCATCCCCACCCCAAAAAGGGGGATCCACCGGTCCCCCCAAAGGCAGATCCACTGTGCCCGTTCCAGTTGCCCTGGAAATATCCCTGCCACTGACAGACTCTGGCCCAAAGTTGTTCCATCCGAGCTACTAGCACCTGCATAGAGGATTATGCACTGAGAAAAAATACTTCTAATTGGAACTGCCAATAAAATCTTTTTAACGTTCTGCATCTCTTAGTGGCGGTACACTATTACTCTATAATGCAGGATTAAATAAAGAAAATTTTATAAACATGTATACCTTATGTGATCTTAATGAGAAATATAAAAAGGTTACAACTTTCATTAAAAAGCATCTTTAACCATTAAGATCATGTTTCCCAGTGTACGCTTAAGGTTGCAGGTGGTGGGTTAAGGGGGGGTACAGTGGGTGGCGAGGGGGCACACACTCATCACGGCCATTGACAAGTAGCTGTCAGGCAGAAGGGTCAAGGGGGAAACACGAGCGAGCTGAACCGACGAACGAGCATCAGGAGAACTTTTTGACACAAGTAACTGGGCTGGCACCCTTGCCCAGGGTCAAGGGGATGGATGTGAGGGATGGTTGGTGGTGGGTGGCGGCAGGGGGTTGGCTCACACATCACAATGTGGCAAATCAGGCACAAAAATCCAATATCCTGCAATGAAATACAATTACACGGTGCACACAATTCGATTTGGCCCGACCAGAGTTACTTATAATTTTTGATTTCCCAAAATAATTGCCACAAATCGGAATGCGATTGAGGTTGACTGTGTCGAGGGTCATGCGTGGCTTTTCTCGCAGTGTAGTGCCCCTGCAATGATTGTTACATGATGAAGTGCTATCGATGTCTGTTTCGTTTGACTGATTCTCAGATTCGATGGAAAAACGAGCAGCCCTCGAGGGGCGGCAGGTGTGTGCGTGCGTATCTGTGTAAGTGAGAGTATCTGTGCGCGCAGCATGTGCGACTGTGTGCGGGGGCATGGAATTTTCAAGACCCTGTTACTGCAAGTGCCGCCCAGGTCTTTTAAAGTGTAAGAAGACGAGGCTGGCATTCAAATCTCTGCCCCCAGCTCGATGACTTCACACATTCCACAGCGAACGAGAGGGGTGTGGGATCGAAGAACTTCCTTGAAAACCCCCGTCTAAGCCAAGTGAAGAACTTAAACGTCGAACCAGTTTTTGGTGAATGAAAAGCCAGCGAGCCCAAAGTTGCACACAAACTCCAAACTCGAAGCAGAAGAAACCCGAAGCGAAGTACCAGAAAAGGGGGGCCCCCACTGAAAAGGGGCAGCCTGGCAGCTAAAATATAATAAAAAGAAATTAAAATAAAATTCAAAAATGTGCAAAACGAGACCGAGAACGAGAAATGCTGCATGCCAGTCTTCGGGCCAGAGGGAGCGGTACTGGAGAAGAATCTCCGTGGAACCTGTTGGACCAGTCACACACACAGGCACGCACACC
The DNA here is from genome assembly GCF_016746395.2 of Drosophila simulans. Taxonomy (NCBI): domain Eukaryota; kingdom Metazoa; phylum Arthropoda; class Insecta; order Diptera; family Drosophilidae; genus Drosophila; species Drosophila simulans. Next base: position 8,658,978 of record NC_052522.2, read on the forward strand.
AGCACCCGAATGCCACCAACGTGTTTGTGCCAGGATAAAAGGCAAGCCGGGTCGCTCCGTGGGTATATATCCATCTCTTTTCGCCCCGCTCCGGAGGATTTCAAGTGTAAAACGCTGTCGCTTGTGGAATGCGCGCACACACACACACAGGGAAGCGGATACAACTACATAGATAGCCCAACATTTGGCCATATTTTGCTGCACTAAATCAAGCGTTTAAACGAAATTCGAGTTGGGCCAACAAGCCAACGAGCCGAGCTCAAAGCGCTCATATTTTCCCGATCGCCAAAAAGAAGCACCATAATTTATAGATGCCGTTTGACTAAATTCGTTTAATTCCAGTCCTACCTTTACCCACACACCTATATAATATATATGCCTACGGTTTACCTGTGCGATACAAAAATAAGGAGGAAAAAACTGAAAATAAGGCGAGAGAGCGAGAAGTAAAAGGGTTTTGGTTTTGGTTTCGGTTTCGGTTTCTTTGGGACCTTCGCTCTCATCGATCGTTCCGTAGTGTACATTATAATTTATAACTTTATCTAAACGATGTGGTGGTGTTTAATTTTCGACCTCACCTTTTCCAGCTCGTTTTTGTTTTTTGTTGCCGTTTCGCCATCCCATCACCATCATCATCATCATCATCACGGTTATTTCTGGTGGGGATTCGTTTCATTGGAGAACTGTTTCCGCTTCGCATGACTCACTTTTCGCTGTTTGTCCCGGGGTCTTGAGTCTTCTCCTTTTTTTTCTTCTTATTTTTTGTGAGGTCTTTCTTTATCGCACACTAATTTGAATAGGATTCCATTTCGTGATGAACATATCACCGGGAACGGAAAACATCCATGGGGGGTGGGAGGGCGTTTGCGCCCAGCTGGACGCCCGCAACTGACCACCATGAAGTTCCCGCTGCCCCGGCTATATAGTATCTTGTTAATGAAGAAATAGATACACAGACGCCCCGAGACGCCTAGGTATTTAAGATCGAGGTCGGTGCCCGCGGGGTGACGAGTGAAAGTCCGGGGAGAAGAGGCTGGTGGGTTCGGGTCGTGCATTGTCTGCCACACCGCTGCAGCCTCAAGACAATCGCTTCGTTTTCGCAAATTGCAAAGGGAAAAAGTTAACAAAAGAAGAAATGGAGAGAAAAAACGATACAACCACACGTGCTGTGCGAGGTCATGACACGGCTATCCATTTGAACAGCAACATTTAGCCCTACGGAAATAGCTGCCGAACGTCTGAGACTCTTCAGAGGCGTGAAATCTGAGCCTGCTCCACGGGTTCATCAAGCCGATCGTAAAGCACAGCCTATGAAATAAAATTAGAACTCATTCAGACATCAATTAGAACCGAGCATGCAAATTTCAACCAGCGGCATCGATAAAAGCCCGGATTAAAAGCCATCGAGAACCCGAGAAGACCACTGTGAGATGGATTGATTTACGTTGAATATGCAAATTGCAGCGAGCCACCGTTGAAAGCTTTTAGGAGAGCATTTCGAGAATTTGAATAAATATTTAGGCCCACCGGACAGAGAAAAAAATAATCAGAATCAAGCCAGCTCATGGCAGATGACACGGCCAGGGAAGACTCGAAGTTGGTCCTGAAGAATGCCGGAACCCATAAATAAATGCGTATAACTATTGGAATATTTAAAACGAATACAGGATATGTGTCATTTTAAATTTTTGAAACTACGCACATTCATTGGCGATCGAAATCGTTTGGTATTTATTAATAAGAATAGACAGCTTACGAATGCTAAGCTTGCGTAATACTACATCCTGTTAATAAATACATTATTTTATAAATTGTAGTTGGGAATTCCCAAATTATAATATCTTATATGCATTACAAAGTTTGTGGTTTCTTTTTCCAAAACCCTAATGACTGAAATTAATTAATTTATTTCCAATTGAGCCTTTGTAACTCTACTCCACTATTTCCGCATATATTCTCGGCGTTAACCTGTGAATTAAATTGAGTTCGCATAAACACCTATTCATTGCACCACTGTGCCAACATCTGTGCTCGCCGTTCTCTTTTGTTCGAAAGAGAGCGTTCGGGTGGTTCTCTTAGCGCCGACTGTCGAGTGCCGAGTGTTCGTGCTCGCATCGTTAAAGTTGTAGCACTCAGGGCGGATGGTTGATTTCGACGGCAAAGTCAATCTGTTCGGGTTTCTCGTCGTGGAAGGTTCGTTGCGCGCGCGGAATAACTGAAAATATCGGTGCGAAATTCGAGCGGAATAACGCTAGAGAAGAAGGCGAGTGCATTTCCTCGACCTGAGAACGCCGGTGGCCAAGGAGCTTTGCAATTAAATCTATTTTCGCCGACTTAAGTACACAAAACGTAGGAGAAAATTAAGAAGAGAAAGAAAAAAAAACAAACCTAATCGCTGGCAAATCAATTGCTAAGGAATTGAGTACTATTCGTTGTTATGTCATGGAAAGTCTCTGAATAAGTTAAGAAAATACTTGTGTGAAATTTTGCGACCTTTCAAAACTAGAAAATAGAAAAGCAAAAAGTGCTAGACACGCGCTCTCTCTCCGACCACCACCCACCACCACCCACTATCGCCATCCCACGTTTACTACCACGTTTATTGCTCACGCGTGTTTTTGGGGCCTTTTGTTTTGTGCGCTCGTGTTTGTGGCCGTGTGTGCCAGTGTGTGTGTGCGTGTTAGCCGGCAAGTGCATTTGTGTGAGTGTGTGTGTTGCCGCGAACAGCTGTTCATCCAGACAGCATGCAGAAGTAAATACGAAGAAGTGCTGCCAAATAGAGTAAATAAAATAACCGGCTAAAATAAAAATAAGAGAAGCAATCAAAGGCAAATCAAATTTAGCCCCATCATCCACTGTGTCTGCACACAGAAATCACCCATCAAAAATGGCGGCCAGGAGCATGCGGCTAGCGCAGCTTTTGCTATTCACCCTGCTCTGCGGCTTCGTCGGCCTGTCAGCCGCCAAGCACCTGGACCTGGATGGGATCCACCACCACCAGCACCACCTGCACAGCGCCACCACGCACCACCGACGTCGCCTGCAGCGGGACTCGCGGGCGAAGGACGCCGTTGGGGGATCGACCCACCAGTGTGATGCCGTCAAGAGCTACTTCGAATCGATCGACATCAAGTCGAGTGGGACTTACAGCGAAAAAGGTAAAGTTCACGCCATCCGTAGGGTCATAATATCGAGTGTGCACTTGGACATGCGGGCTGGGGCAGAAGCTGGGGGAACGTTGAAGGAAGTTAAAGCTACCAATATGGTTTAGGCCCCTTAGGAGCAAGCCCACTAACTTTAAACTGTTCAGAGGAAAATGTATGTTATTTCCCCAGGTCACTAAAGTGGTTCGAATACTTAAAGCCTGAGTTATCTACTCCATCGAATAGGAACGAAGAAAATAAATTGGGATTATAGATAATGGTTTTTCAATTTAATTACTTTGCATCCTCTCCGTTTTAAAACATTTCTTTTGCGGGAAATTCATTGCCTCGATTTCGGAGTTTGCCTTAACCCTCGCCATCAGTCTTCCATACTTCAACCAAGTAAATCGCGCGTCAGCCAAAGTTTTTGCCATCCCGCAGCTGCAGTTTCTCTTATTTCTAGTCCGTTCTAGCCCCCATCCGCTCCTCAATCCCCGCCAGAAACTAGAAGCATATGCAAATTCATTGAACTGAGTGAAACCCTCGAGCGGGCAGCCACTCGAGGCGAACTATGACCACTCGAACAGCCGGGCGCCGTTTGCAATTAGAAGATTGCGCATTGAGCAACGCCTCGGAAAAGTTTTCGACGTGCCGTGGATAAAGTTTTTGGCCGCGCCAGGTTCACTACATATCGGATCTGGCACCTCGCAGATGCAGAGATACATAGATACACAGGCGGCGGCATCATTTGTTATTCTGATTTCTCGACACTGCCATATCAAGTGGCACGCATCTGAGGCCAAACTGTGTGAAGGCTATGGGAGGTATATTTATATTTACCACAGCCGATATCCACAAGATACTCGACATATTTTTGTTTATGCATATTTCACACCCGAAGTCAAAAATAAGACTGAATAACCAAAATAATGCGATACAATCCGATAAGATCGGAATATCAGGCGAAAACGAGCGAATGTACCAATATATATCTGTTTCGTGTAATTGAGTGAAAAATAATTATTATTGATTAACCGACCTTGACTTGGTATTTACGCGTTTACGCACAATTACATGATACACAGCCGCAAACTCGACTGGAATACAAATGTATCTGGCGATGATGTTGCAACTTTTCCCTCCAATGCTTACCTGTCTGCAGAGGTTCTCGGTTCTCTTGGCTCATTCTGTTCAGTCGTTCCCACACGCAGGTAGTTAACGCCAAGAAGAAGTATCTATGAGATACATTGCTGAGCAGCCCGCATTGCCATGGCATCAAAGTGTGAAGAACTGAATAGCCAACCGAGAGTTGGCGTTACAAGTGCATGTTTGTGTGTCCCAGAGACTTATCCACCTGAATGCCAGAATGCCCAATTGAGCTGGTAGCTGGAAGTTATTAGCGCTGGCTTTGAGGAATTTCAATTTGGCTAATGCCAGGCGGCGTATCTCCGATCAGCACCTATGTATCTCCGTATCTCTGGTCGTTGCTCCTGCTTAAGTATGCCGAACCTTGTTTTCGACATTTATTTACTGTTTACATAGTTCCACTTGCGCCTGCCTCCGCCTCCGTGGAATTTATGCCCCGCCAATGTATCTATGTATATCTGTAAATGTATCTGTATCCGTACAGTACGTATCCGTATCTCCATCTATATCTCTTTCTGTTTGCTCTGGAGTGTGTTACTTTTACGTTTATGTGCTGTTTGTGATGCTAATCTCACGACGGTGCCATGCATACGATATGTTTCTCCTTCGGTTCTGCCCGTTTTGCTTTTGCCGTGCAGTTCCAGGTAGAGGCGCTCGACATAAAACTAAATTTTAATTTAATTGCGCACACCACTCGACTGCTAATTGAGCTGCCTTTGCTTTTGGGCCAAAAAACAGTATTACTCCGTGCCTATTAATATGAACATTAACATTGGCGCGTTACAAAGACGCACAGGAAGTCTTAGCTGCAGTATCTAATCATATCGCACAGTATCTGTATCTGTTTACCTGCGAGTATCTGTAGTATCTGTATCTATGCCTAAGGCATAGCAGTTCCAATGCCCCCGACCGTGTTACTAAATATTTAAGCAACTCGCAACAGAAATTAGAGCAAACCATGAGATATGAGCCCATGTATCCGCGTATCTCCTCCGCCGGCAAGTGTTTGTGTGCCGCCTGGCTAGATAAGTGAAAAGTGCAAATAGAGAAGGCAAAGGCAAACGTGACTCGTTTGGAGCGGGGAAAAGTGCTTAGCGGACAACTTTTCAAACGGATTCCATTTCCCTGACATGTACGTAGGTATGCATGCCTGCAGTTTGGGTGCGTGGGCTTATGTGTTTGCCTTCAAAGGAGCTCATCCTCGAGTAAAAATTTTAATTAACTCGAGAGCTGCGCATATGCCCCAATCCCATACCCAAATCATTAGTGGTTAGAGGAAGAGCAGCGGATCGCTCGGCACTGCCAATTAAAAGTTTAAGTTCCATTCCAAGTGAGATGGCAAATGGCATAGAACTCCACTTATGGCTTAACTGCCAACATAAATGTGCCAAATTTCGACTAAGCGAAATTCGTCAAAAAGTAGCAAAACCCATCAAGCTGAACCAAAAACGATCCATAACACTTATGTCGCGACGATCGTAAAGATCGTCAGCCAAATTCCGATTGCCCGAAACTTGTTTTGTATTTTGTTTTATTCATGAGATACACGTTTTATCCGGAATATCTGGTGGATAATTAAATATTTATTTCTGTTCCAGTTGCAGTCTGAGCTACCCTTTTACTCGATGCCCACCTCCATTCAAGCTTAGAACACAACACTCTCATCCCAAACTTATCTCATCAATTAAGTTCTGAGTTCTTTTCAGTTGAGTTTAATTGCCGACTCTCTCTCCCAATCGATTAAACTCTAAGCCAGAAAAAATTCTTAATTGATTTGGTGCTGGACACAAAACTAATTACGACTGCGTTTTAAGTATTTTACGAAGGCTTCGTCCAGTTGCTTAATGGCTAGAAATGAGTTTTCCACTCCGCTTTCCACCGAATCAAGTGGAAATAGTCGATGGGTTCGGGCTTAAAAGTTGGCTTAATCGTCATTCAATGCGGCACGTCTTTGGTTAATGCCATGGAAAAGCTGAGACGTGGGAAAAGCACTTGGCAAAGTCTGTAAAATACGTCTGCTATCAATAAATCACGGCTAAGGATTTAATGAACCCTGCGTTTAGTTCCCTTAAAACTTAATTAAATTATTTTAAAAACAATAACAATATGAAATATCTAAGCACCTTAAACTTACATCTTCAACTTGTTACAATCTATTTTACAGTTTCTTTGTGGCTCATATTTAGTTTACTACCTTAGCCAATACAATCTTTATTAAGAACAACATCCAACATTTATAAGGCACCATAAAACTATTAAAAAATGGTATTAAGCTTCACTATAGATAAGATACAATAAGCCCGCTTCCTACACATTGATACTCAAAAGTTTATCATCAATCTTAGGAATGCCTTTTATGCTGAATGTTTTAAGAGCAAAGGTCTCTATCAGCGTTGAAACCCATTGGCAATATTACGAAATGCCCAAAACTATTTTAGATTTTTTTATATTTGCGCTAATTAGTTTCAATTAAAATTAACGACGCCTATGCCCATCGATTTCACACGCATATAAAAAAAAGACGAAAAAGCAAAAAACAGACAGCGAAACATAAAAATCTTGCCTTTGTATGTGGCCACTTTCTTAATGTTTGCTTTAAATTTGTGTTTTTTACACATCTGACCTCAATACAAAAAGCAATTCGAGAGTGGCTCGATTCGGTTTCCAGTGTTCAGTTCAGTGCTCAGTTCAGTGTTCGAGTTCTGTTTAATTTCAGATGGTTGCTTCGAAGGCGGAATGATGTCATTGATTGGCTTGCTGGGTTTGCGTGCGCAAAGTATCTTGTAGTTTTCAGAGATCCATGGATCCAGATGTTGTCGACTGCTCGAATTCGAATTGGTTAGGCACACATGTATCATCCGTCTAACTCTCATTCATTCTCAGGTGTGTCCATTGAGGGGAACAAAACAATTTCCAGGAACACACCGTTCTGCATAACAAAACATGAGCGGTAGTGACAATTTTGTCCGCGGGTCTGTAAATACATATCTCATTTTCATTCATGCCTCGAGATTCTGAACTTCAGACATGACGAGTTCAGTTTGGTTCAGTTCAGTTCAGTTCAGGTTGGCCGGACTTGACTTTCTGAACCTGTTTGGGTTGCGTCCAGCCATCAAGAGGTCGTCTTGCTGTCCGCACATTTTAATTAGAATCAAGCCAAATTGGAAGCAATTAAGTATGTACAAAGCTTGTCCAAAGGAAGTTGTCAACTTGTTGGACTCTTCCGCTCGGACTTGTCGTGATACCACCTCATTCCTGCTGTCCCCTTGCTGATATTGCTGGAATGCATTTCCCGATAAGACAACCTGTAGGTTGGCGGCGATAAGATAAACTTCGAATGGCAACCAATTAAACATTTAGCACTGGCCACTTTGTGTGTATCTGCTGGATGCGCCCCCTTAGGGCCATAAAATGTGTGAAATTCGTCTAGGCAGCGGCACGGACAGGTAGTAGATACATTTGTATCTCACGCTCTTCGGTACCTGCCAGCATCTATTTTTAAACATACACCAGTGAATTCGTCAAACAAACAAACAAACGCCAAGAGGTTGCAGACAGCAATTGTATGGGCAAATGTATCTGTATCTAGATATATCTGCATTTGTTTCTCTGCCGATACATCTATGGGCGATACAATTTTCCACTCCCTTTGACCGATTTGCTCTGGTCAAGATGGTCGGGGCAACTCGTTGCTTATGCAACGATGATGCAGCAGCAGCACGAGCAGTGAAGTCAAAGCCAAATTCGCCGACGACTTACTCTTACACACTGGGAACACTTAGCCCCGTCCCGAATATCCCAAATGCTCGGATGCGATACTATATGCCCTCGATACCTTATGCTGGATCTCCATCATCGTTTAGAGTTCTTGGCTCATTGTTTGTCCATGTCTTTTGTGCTGCGTAATCGTTGTTTCCAATGAACAGACACACACAAACACTGTGAGGTACAAACGTCGCCGGATTCTTTCCTTTTTGTGTTTTTTTGATTCATGGATGCCAGTGGCGCGTTGTTGTTTTTGATTCTTTACTTTTGGATTGTTATGTTCACGGAAAAGGTAAAGGTTAATGCCTAGTGAAGTGTGCACAGCATCGGCATAGAATGAGGGGAACTCGAGTCGAACTCGAACGCAGATACAGATACAGATACAGATACAAATGCAGATATCTGGATACATAACTAACTAGTTGGCATTTCCGCTCCGAGTGGCGTTACCCCGGGGTTTATAATGCGTGTAATCGGCTTCGGTTTGTCGGTGGAAAGCATCTCATTCGGTTGCTATAATTTGGTAAACACTTTTGGCACCATTCGGCTTTATTTATTTTTTTTTTTGTGATACTAACTCTTTTTGCACCTTTTTGGTTGGGAGATTTTAATACCTTGGATATTCTCAAATAATATGTATGTATCTCTAAGTCGCCTGCTAGTCCCTAAGTCGTATTTACATTGCGCCATGTCTGCGACCGCACATAAATCAATTATTTGCACCTAAAGCCCATAAATCATTTTATGACGAGCTACAGCAAAAGACAAACATTGGACTGGTCAAAAAGGCCAGACATACATACATATAGACAGATAGAGGGGGTGGAACACGAAAAGCCCTCCACTGAGCCAAAAAGGTTAGCAAATTGCCAGAGTCGATTTTGTTTTCGCAATCTTCTGTGTTTTTTTTTTTATTTTTTGTGTTTGGTCCTAAGTGCCCTGAAAGCCTGGCTAATATGGCGTTGGCGGTCTTGTCTTGTTATCGGGAATCAACAAAGGCCACAATAAAAATATGAAAACACACACATCGTATGTGTGAATGATTTCTCAAAATGACCTAAGGCACTTTGATTTTTTGGTAGAGCTTTTCGCTAAGCCGGGCTTGTTTTGTTGCTCTTGAGTATTTCGAATTCATTCAATCGCCATCCGACGCGCTCTCTTTATTTTGTTCCCCTATTTGCTCGGCCTTTTTGTCCTGCCTCTTTTTGTTATTGTACATTTATACGGTTTATTGACTTTGGCCGGCGGTTTTTCGTTCTTAGCCAGTTTTTTTTATGCACACTGAGCTGAAGGGTAAACAAGAATGGAAGTAAGTGCAAACAATAACAAAAGTGTTAAATATGTTTAGGGGGCGTCAGAGGAGGCGAGATTAAAACAAATCAATAGAATTATTTTAAAGTTTTGAGCACAGCATATTATGGTCTTATAAAAGCTGCTTAAACCAAAAAAAAGGTTTAAAATTTAGGATCAAAATATATTATTTTTTATGATATTTATCTCTTTTCTGCTTTATCTAAATATGTATATATATCCGCAATCTTTTTAAATACCCATATACTAAAGAAGATAAAGTTCTGCAGAAGAAATATTCCCTTCCCTGAATTCAGACATTTGGCATTTTAGCACGGGGCTCCAAAGTTTAGCACTCCAATTCACACACCCCGATGATTGACTAATTCGCAATATCTATTTGTTCTTCTCCATTTGCAGGTGCGTATGTCGAACTAAAAGTCAAAACAAACAGGGAAATGCTATCTGCACAAATGTTTGCCTTCGCCGGGCAAACACTCATGTAGCAGATACAGATACACAGATATAGATAGATATACTCGTAGGGTACCTGTGCGGTAAGTTGGTCATACCCAGATAAGGTGCCCGAATGCGCAGTCAACTAGACAGCTTGGCGATGCGACCCCATGGCGAATTAAAATACCGGAGGTGTTCGAGTGTGGATGAGTTAAATCCAGCCAGGGATCATCAATCATTTAATAATAAATGCGCGACTCAACGCCAACGCGCTGCAAACCCCAACCACTGACGAACTAAAAGCCAAAAATAATCATAAAAACAAAGGCGATCCAAAAGCGGTATGAAAAATCCCCCTACGCTTGAGCGGTACAGAAATCCACCAAATATGAATATAAATGCGAGCTTAGCTCTAACAGAACAGTAGGAAAATTTAATAATAAAAAAACCAACTTTGGAGAGGAAAGGGGGGCTGCTTTGTCTGCAACTCGATGCCACCATTCACTTTTCGTTATTAATATATACGTATTCTTTCGGTTAAAATTATGCTAATCCGTTGAAATATGATTATGCCGAATGACAACAGCGTGACGGGGGCGGAGGGCGTGGCTGGTCTGGCCTGGCCTGGCGGATCGGTCGCATATATGTGTGTCGGCAGGTGTGCCCATTAAAACGAGGGTTTTGTGCATAATTTGATTGCCTTTCGCAGCTAATTTCGTTTACTGGGAAACCCGAGTGCCGAGCACTCTCGTCTAATTAAATACATGGCGGAAATTTTCATATTAAATCATTTGCGAGTTCCCCTCGCCCAGCGTGGAAGTGAAACTTTTTCAATTAAAGGAAAGTCGACCTTCAAAGCAAACAAATTTCGAAAATGGAATTGCTAGCGAAAAAGTAATTTAATTAGCTTAGCCCAAATAGGAATAAACAAAACGAAACCGATTCACAGAAAAGTCCTTTTCGCCCCAGCGTCTCCAAGTGGAAAGCGAAAGGGTTGAGCGGACCAACACGTTCGTCGCGTGCTTTTTTGGCCAAGAAAGTTTCACTTCGGTTTTGACGGCAGTGCCAGTCGCCAAACTTGGAGGCGCCAAAAGCAAATGGCTGAGAAATAAAACACAAACCGGGGTCTAAAAGCTATGCAAATTGGAACTCGCGGCAATTCGGGCAAGTGTTGACTTCCTTCATCGGCAAATGAATTTCTAAAATTTCTAGGGACCATAGGGAAAATAAAGAAGGTTACAGGATCTCTTTCATAAAATTCAAAATTTGAAAATTACCTGTCCGGTTTCTAGGCTTTCACAATATATCCTAGTTCGAAACGTCACCCGACTACCAATTGATCGAATCTTCCTATCAACAACTCAACACTTCCGGACTGTAATTTTATCAAAATTTCAGTTGACCATGTCCGGCAATTGGTTCAAATGGACTGCTCTTCACGGGCGCCCAAGAACTGTCGGCATAAACACTAATGGAAGAATTCTACGGCTTTTCGACGATGCCATAGTTCGATTTCGGCAGCCGTTCTACGAATCTTGGCGGCGTCGTAGGCGCCCTGAAGACTATGAAAAGAGAGAAATCCCAGTGCGACAGCAAGTTCCAAGGATACGGCACAATCGTATTCCAGGGACGAAGGAAAATCCTTGTCGCAAAGTGCCCAGTCTTCTTCCTAGGAAGGGTGAAGTGCTTGTTCCCACTCGCATTCAGCCGCCACGGAATTCAATGGGTTTCTCAGCTATAAGATTCTTTGGAAGCTCCGCTAATGAAGGGGGTTCTGGTGAACCACCGGAAAATCGCGAGGGAAAGCTCATTAAGTTTACAGTGGGTTCTCGTGCAGCCAAACCGAAAACGGGCAAGATTGAAATATCAAAAAAGGGACCATTAGGTTTTGAGACAACTAAACTACCAGTTCAAGAATCATCACCGCAGTCAGATTACTTATCAGGACTTTCGAAAAACAGTCCGGACAAGGAAACAACTTCAGACACCAGCACCACACAATCTTCAGATCGATCGGGAAAAGAAGGGAATGAGGAACCAATTATAGATGATATACCCAGATCATTCTCAGAATACATCAACTCAACCGCACATTGGGATTCCGACTCAAAAAATCCTTCAGGAATTCAGTCCCAGCAACCCGAAAGAAGCCAAAGTGCTGGGAATCCCCCATCTGGAGGGAAACCACCCACCAAACCTCCTACAGGACCCAGTGGTCCGTCAGGACCCAACAATCCTTCAAGACCACCATCAAGAAAGGATAAAAATCCATTTAGCGGAATGGGAACCGAACCGCCTAAGAAGCCACCTTTGGGAAGTAAGCCTCCTAGTAAAGTACCACCAAGAAGTACATCTCCCAAAAAACCACCAACAGGCAGTACACCTCCCCCAAAACCAACAAAATCTAGTAAGCCCCCTAGTAAACCACCAGCAGGACCAGGGAAGAAGTCAGCCAGTAAACCACCCACAGCAAATAAGCCCCCTGTTAAATCTCCAGCAGGACCCTCAGCACCAAAAGGAGGAGCTGGAGGCAAGTCTGGGAAGGGTGCAGGTGAACCGAGGGTCATAACCCTAATGCCTGGCGATGGCATTGGGCCAGAGATATCGATGGCAGTCATAAAGATCCTTGAGGCCGCAAAAACTCCTTTAATCTTTGAGCCTGTTGACGTGACCCCAGTGTTGAATAGCCAGGGTATGACATCGGTGCCGGAGCAGGTGATCGAGAGTATGAACCGAACGAAAGTTGGTCTCAAAGGTCCACTGATGACACCCGTGGGCACTGGCTTCCGCTCCCTCAATCTAACCCTGCGCCAGCTATTCAACCTATACGCCAACATTCGACCGTGCAGATCCCTGCCAGGTGTGGAAACAGTTTACGGCGATGTGGACATAGTGACCATTCGCGAGAACACCGAGGGTGAGTACTCGGGCATTGAGCACACCCTGGTTAACGGTGTGGTGCAGAGCATCAAGCTGATCACTCGGAACGCCTCACTCCGGGTGGCCGAGTACACCTTCCAATACGCCTTGGCTATGAAGCGGAAAAAGGTGACGGCCGTGGCTGAATCTCAGGTTATGAGGATGTCGGACGGGCTATTTCTGCGGTGTGTCCGCGAAATGGCGGCGAAGTATAAGAGCAAAATGGACCAGGCGGGCATTAAATATGAGGAATCCACCATGACTACCGTTTGCCTGAATATCGTCCAGGATCCCAAGCGATATGATATGCTGGTGCTGCCCAATCTCTACGGGGATATCATTTCAGACACCTGCGCCGGATTGATTGGAGGATTGGGTCTGACGCCGTCGGGTAATGTGGGCACCAATGGCGCCATTTTCGAGTCGGTTCACGGAACTGCGCCGGATATTGCTGGCAAGGATTTGGCCAACCCGACCGCTTTGCTGCTCTCCTCTGTGATGATGCTGCACTACATCGGATTGCATGAACATGCGGAAAGGATTGAGAAGGCAGTGCTGAAGACCATTAGGGATGATAATATCCGCACCATGGATCTGGGCGGCAAGGCGAAATGCTCCGAGTACACCGATGCCCTGATCAAAAACCTCAAGTGATCCACTTCTAGAAACAGCAATGCTTTTTTATCTTCTAACTCAATGTAAAACTTCATTAAAGTTGAATAGGTCCTTGTATGATCTTTATGTTAGCTTCTATTGGACGCAGATTAAGCCGACCTCCGCTTTGGTTCGTTTAGCGTCTTATGATTTTTTGAAAATTCAATAAAAGAGACTCCCTTTCGTGCCCAAATGACTTTGTCAAAGCATCTCCACCCGGCATGAGTTATCTGATGGCTCTGATCACACTAATTTTGCAACAGGCTATGAAGTAACCAAACATCAGAGGAAACCGCCTGCTCTTGGACGAGGAGTCAAAAGCCAAAGCAGACTGAATCAGCAGAGACCACAATGCCATGCCACTCCACCACCGATCCCAGTCCCTCCGACTGTCCTGGAAACTGCTGAAACTCCCCCATCCCGACAAATTCCCAGCCAGCCAGTCTAACCAGTGCCAAAGTCAAAGTCGGACTGCCAGAAAGCCAGAGAGCCAGTCCCGCAGCCAGAGTCAGTCAGTCTCTGCGCCCGATGCAAGTCATCAACCGCAGCACATGGTCGGTAACTGGTAAGTGGGAGCGGGGAACTGGGAACTGGGAACTCTGGTTCCAGCCCACTCCACTGTCCCCTGGCCAAGTTACGTTGCATTTTTACATGCATGTTCTGTTCAGACCGGGTCCCAGCACAAACTAAAACTCAAACTCAAACTCCGACTGGGAGTCGACTCCTCGGTGTGCTGCGTTTAAAAGAACCGACCCTGCTCCTAAACAAACCGAAACTACTAGCCAACAGCAGCAGGCAAACAAGTAGGAAGTCTAGGCTGGAGGAAACGACTAGGACATACCCAGCTTTGTATGTATGTAGCATTTAATTTTGCGATTAAGATTTTCAAATGAGCAAAAGTTAAGTTCGTCTTAGAAGTAATATACCTTCTCTATAAGCCAAAACCACTGGGTAAAAACGGAAAGAACAACACGTAAGGGCACTCCTTGGTTCGAGGTTCAGTGGAGCGTGCAAGAAAAAAGAGCAGGAAGAAAATGCCACAGAATCAGCCAAAGAGCCATATAAAAATTAAAAAGAAACCAAAGGAAAAAATTTAATTTTGTGTGCAAGAGCGGGACAATGCGATGGTGTGTGTGGTTGTGAGTGTGTGTGTGTGTGTGAGTGCATTTCAAAGAATTTTGATAAACAACAAAGCCGTCGGAGGGAAAGAGACAGGGAGTTGGAGGACCCCAACAGAACCAAAAGATAAACTCCGTTTTGTGTATGTGAAACAAAAGTTGAGAATTTTTCAACGCACAGTAACCGGTTTTCGGTTTCATTTTCCCCCTGCGCTCCAACACCCCCTTCCCAACCAACAAAAAAAAAACCGAAAACTTCTGAAGCTGACACCATGAGCGTGGTCAGGAAGCGGAAAAGGGGGTGGCCCCCAACCAAAAGGAAACGGGGGCGAAAGCGCCTGCAACTGGATGCGGCCTAGTTGTCGCTGTCTTTCCATTCATAAGCGGCCCTCAACTGCAGCGTAGCCCAATTTCAATTGGCCAAAACACGCAAAGGCCAAGTTCTGCTGACTTCATTTTTTCCAACGAATTCTGGCCCACTTGCGAATGGACAAAGAGCAGCTGAATAGAAAAACACTGGGCGCCATAATTGCCATGCACCATGCCACTGCCACTCCGCTCATTAGAATGCTAATTTGTAAATGCAATCCGTCAGTTTTCCCTGGAGCTGTGAACATTTGTGCCCTCGTAATTGCCCCCGGTGATTTTGATTTCCCTGGAAATGCCGCAATACGAGTCCCACGAATGATGGCCAGCGAATTATCTACATATATGTTTAGTGCGCCGGCCCAAACAATGTAAACAGATTTAAATGAGGAGGCAGTGGAAATCCAAATGAGATCACTTCTCCCTACAAATAGAACACTAATAGCACGGGCATACCAAGTAGAAATTCTGGGAATAACTAAAGTACAGGCCATTTAATCGCAAAGATATGGCCAGTGTTTTATCTAAGAATATTTACTTTGCCATCTTGCCAGGTAATTAGCCAGTCCACAACGCTAGATAAGCAAAAGCATTCATATATTTAACATTTGGCATGCGCATATTGATTACGAAAATAATCAGCAAATTTGTTAGGTTACCAAGTCCAAGGCACTTGGCATTTTAAGCTATCTCGCTCCTTTCAATCTATCTATATATACATTTCTAACTGACTTTCTTTCTATTCGGGTTACTGTTCCATTAGCCGATAAATTCACTCAGCCATAACCCCGTTGGCTGCTTGAAAAGGGGTTTAGTTTGATGGTTTGCGGAGTTAACCCCAACTTGAAAACTGATTTCCCATGTTCGTACACACATTTTCACGCCCAACCCATCCCCAAGCACGACCCACCAGTGTTTTGCCCCCATGACATGGGTTCCGAGCACTTTTACAAAGATTTACGACCGCTGTCAATAGAGCTTTGCATAACACAAACTTCCACTCGGCAGCAGAAACAAAACAGCGCCGGCTACAAAAAAAAGAAAGTATTTTCGAATTTAAATCTATTTGTCACTTGCAAAACTTGTGCTACCTTTTTTGTACAAAGGTCGGACCATCGGACTCTGGGCACAAAAAAGGTAATGCAAAGTGGCAGTTACAAATTTGCTGAAATCAAATGCGGCATGAACAACAACAACAACAGCAAGGTGGTGCAAAATAGAGGACCGGATATATATGGGCCATGCACCAAAACGTTCCATTTAAATGAGTTGGATTGCCCACACTTAGGTGTTTGTCCCAAGTTCCCCAACTCCCAAGTCTGAATTGTCTTGGCCAAATCGCCACCCTTGTAACGTTTTTCCCAATGCCCTTTTCAATCGTGGCAGCCTCCCCAAAACCCAGAGAGGCTAAACACTCCATTGCAGAGACAAGTGGGGATGACTCTTGAAAGGGGTAGGCTTGTAAGTACTCTGGAATTTTATTTAATAGATCTTTAAATCAGTAAATATAGTTGTAAAATTGTAATATATTTACAAGCTCAGCAATATCTAATTTATTGTATAATCAATCTACTCCCACATTTGATAGAACCCAATACACCCCCAGAAGAACAATTACACTGGGTGCGCAATTCTCTTTCTAGATGGAACAATAAGAAACAGAGAAACAAAAATGATTTGCATTTATTTATCTTGGTAGCTCTTCATCGTCCTGCTTCTGTGTTTGAATTTGTTATTATTCTCGCACCCCGGAGGTCTCTGGTTTGGGTTTGGGTACTGCTCCGTATTGTTGTGTCCGCTCCTTCCACCTCATCAACCCGATTCCAACTCCATTTGGTTCCATTCTGCGCCCCGCTCGCTCCAGCAAACATTTCTATGCGGCGATGATAAAAATAATCCCATTTATTGTTTAATGCTTAATAAATAAAGCAATTTTTATTTATTTGCCAGCAGTTTGTTGCTGTTGTTTGCGTTTGCGTTTCAGTTGTTTCTTTTCCATCCCGTTGTATCATCGCCTTCGTGCAATTGCGTTCTGCGTTCTGAGTTCTGTGAGCTTTATTGATTTTTATGCCTCGAAGATGTGGTTGTTGTTAACGCCGGCAAAATACCATCAATTGTTTATTGTTTTGATAATGCGTTCGCTTGTACTTTATTGTTTGTACTTGTGTCGAGGGTTTTGCGTGCAATCGTGGGAGTCATCGATAAGGGTTTCGTGTCGACGTAACAATTGCGAACAAAGCGATAGTTAATTGGGATCAAATTGAATGTGGTTTGCTGTCTCTGCGTATGCAGGGTTCCCTGTTAATTGAAATATTTGGGGAGCAATAGAGTCCCATTAGGGGCCACTTTATGGAATTGGAAGAAATAAAAACAAAAATATCTTCAATCACAGACTTTTAAGTTTTTGCTTTGAATAAACTTGAATGCGCGTTATTGGTCTCATAAATATTAAAAATCTATGGCTATTCTTATGGCCGAAACTAGTTTTTCAATTTATTTATAACAAAGATTGATAGTAATCATTGGTTGGCGCCTCAACTTTGTCTTTCAAATATTCGTTTAATAACCGCATTGTCTGTTATTCAACCTTTATGTTACAAAACTTAAAGCTTTTGAGGTTGGTGTGATCACGTTAAAAGATATGTTTTTAAATGAAAACCAGCAATGAACGCTCTTAAATCCCAACGTGTATATACGTTTTATCCAATCCAACCTTAACCTTTTGCTTAGTTTACCTATACAAAACATTAATTTACCTTTATTGATTACCATGGTCACACTATTCGACCTCCGTTGCTTCTGGTAACCTTTTGATCCCACTTCCTTTTCCCCACCACATCCTTAACTCAATCAGTGATTAAGTTCGACTTGACTTAACTTTAATTTGCTGTAACTCAAGCCCACGATTAAGATAGTGGTCTGGATCCAATCCTCCCGGCAGCCAATTGGCCTGCTTCAGGATAATGGCGTTCAAAGCCCCACCAGGCTGGCATCCGTTCACTCCGGCTGTCTGCCCCTCCGCTCACGTGTTAAACAGGAAACCCGCTCGGGGTCTCCGTTGTTCCGCCGCCAACTATCGCGATTCACATCTACGAACATGTATGGCGATGGCTGCCGTGCATCCTGCCGTTCTGCCTGATTTGCCCAATTGTGCAGCTAAATATATATATAAACTCACATATATCTGAAACCGAGGAGAGCGCTGCAACCGGGAAGCATAATAAAATTGATTGCAATTTTCACGCTGGAAGCTTGGCTTTCCCGGAGCTCACGACCCAGTTATTCCACATGAGCCGCCGTCAAGAGCCGGAGCACCTTACATGACGGCCAAAAAAAAAAGGAAAAAAATGGGTAAAGCCATGAAAATAGCACGGAAAATGGAATATAATACAAGGGAACAACTTTTGCATAATGCGCTTGCACTTGCAAACAAAACCCCAAGCCCACTTGCCCGCTGCATAATAGATTTTCCGTCCAGCCAAACCTGGAGTGGAATGGAACTCTAGGTGCACGATGACCTTAGCCGGGGTTCATTGGCTTGCAGGTCAACCGGTGCTCGAGCATAATTTTGGGCCTGGCTTGTTTAAAATTGCATACTGTTTATTAATTTCCAACTGCTCCTGATTCTATATACTTTCCTCGGCCCTGTTTGCCCAACTTTTCCCACGGCCTCCACCGATGCGCTGGCGAGGCTGTCGCGTCATTTAAAATTTACAACTTTTAATTGAAAAAACACTAAGCAGGATCTCGTGATGAAATATTACTGCAGCAGTTCGGATACTTAATTACGTGCATATACACACGGGCGTATCTCAAGCTCAACAGGTGACTGTGCAGATACTCTGCGGTGCTCCTTCCTGTCCCGCTTTTCGTGTCACGTAGCTCCGGAGGTTGGCTAGTTGGTTTTGGTTTCGGTTTACGTTCTTAATCACCGGAACTGGCTGCACTGAGTCCAGGTAGCCGGGCGGCAATTAGTGTCTCGGCCACGCCCACAAAAGCCCCACCAAATCCAGTGGACCACCCCAAACGAACCACCCAACCACCCAACCACCCAGCAACCCACAAGGGCAACAACAATGGAGTTCAGAACGCGTAAGTTTTCTTTGGCAGGTTCGTGTTGCTGCTCTTGTTGCGGGCTGTTCTAGTTAGTTGAAGTGCTCTGACTTGCCGGCGTTTACAACTTTGCTTAAGCTTCTTTGGAATTTCGCAAAACATTCGAAATGGCCGGGGAAGAGCACTTAGGGAATTAGAAACTTCCTGAATGCAGTTGCGGAACTTATAACTGCAACGATTGGTAAATAAAATTTAATTTCTATTGAATGGGCAACCACAGAGGCTTAGTAAATCAAATCTGTCCCTTCTAGTGTGTGGTTTTATTTACTGACTTGAAAGCTTATTGCGAAAATTCAACACAAAATCAGAGCACAACTCAAATGGCATTTAACCTTGATTCAGTTATAGAATCGATCGAAATTCGAGTATAAACATGAAGTTATTTGTTTGTTTTTTTATGCTGATCCCCAATGTATTGTCAGCTGATCCAAGCAAACATCTCCATCGTTTATTTGTTGATATTTACTCGCTTTTTTGTATACATGGAGAAACATAAGTAAGCTCGAATATCCCCTGCGATGCGTAATTCTTTTATGGGATTCTCCTTCATCTTCTCGCGCAATTTCAATTATTCACACTCGACATTTAATTGTATTAATTAAAGCAGCACGAGAATGTTGAACATTTATTACATGTCTCTGCAGCATGCCACACTCTTTTCCTCCTGGGTGACCGTGTCCTTATCAGCGAAATTTCCCCCTTTTCCTTCTGAAGCGCGTTTCCGGCGTTAATTGAATGCAGATTCCACAGAGATGTTGGGGCTGTGGGTGGTGGGGCGATGGGGGTGGCTTGTGGGTTGCAGGGACACCCGCTTCGCACTGCCAATTAGCGCAGGGTGTGGGGAAAGTGAAGGGGTCAGGGGAGCGGAACAGAAACATTCTGACCTCTTGGCATTCATGGACTCTTTGCATTGCCAATTTATATTCTTTGATTGATTATGGCAAATACATTTTTTATTTTATCGACCGGTTGATTGATGTTCTGCAATTGCCGATGGATCCGAAAATCGACGGTAATTTATTTATGCATATTAATGAGCCATTTTTGATTGCCGGTGTGTCATTGAGTCAAGTGGAAAAGTGCAAAAATAGAGGACAACAATGATAATGCTTTTTTTCGCTTGGTAATGTTTCGGTTTTAAGTGTCCTTCTCCTGGTTATGCAAACTTCCTTGTTTTTTCTCCTTCTGGTCCATCAAAGGCCATTGCCACGTGTCGTCAGCTGAAGCGGAATACAACACCTGCCTCTCAGCCTGCCCCATAAATAATTTATTTAACAAAAAGCATGCCCAATGGCAGCACTGACACTTTAAGCAGCGCACTCGTAATCCCGAAATGTCAGCCAGCCCAACATTTCCATTCCACCCATTTTTTGCGCTCCGGGAGCCACTTCAATTTGCCAGACAGAAAATCATCTGAGCTCCTCCTCTTCCACGGATCATTGTTCAAATGGCATAAAAACAATGGCAACAATAATAATAAAGCACATAAATAAATGATAAGTTGGCCACATGCACAAAAGGACGCGACACGCGTCACGAAAGGAGATGGCAATGTCATCGGAATGGGGACAAAAAATATAGTACCACCTAAATTGTAATATTCAACACGGTGAAATATGGCTGAAGTTGCTCTGAAAGAGGTTTTTGCGACGCTAAGAGGATACATAAGAGGATATCAGAAAAATACATGAAGGTAGCAATACATTGGCTATTTGAAGAAGAACTTTAATGGAACCTTGACCAATAACTATTATTGATGTAACTTCTAAAATTACTTAAAATTTCTTCATATACATATATCACAGAGAGAGAAGTTACCATTCTCAATAGTTAGTTAATTAAACAACACATGGTGGCTTCAACTTAGTTCAACTAAAGCTTCCGAACCACACACATTGCCCCAGTTGAATCTTCCAGCTGATGATTACAATTAAATACACATAATTCCCGGCTAATGACTTGGCTAGAAGCAGCGGACAAAATCAAAGCGAGCCGCGCTTATCTCAGCCACGTTAAGCTGGCAACATAATTTAAGTCCCACAGACACGCAGACAGCCTCCCTCGAATAATCGCAGATGCACAAACACATGCGCATTGCGCACACACAAGCAAACTGACGCCGGCAAGTGTTGGCCACTTCCGTTTCCGGTTGGCGCTGATGATGCGACTGCTGCGACTAACTGTGCCGCTGATATCGGTTAAAGCTCTGCACTAAATAACTGCCATTTAGTCTGCGGTAGTCCCGTGACATCCCCTACGGTTCCAAACTTACGATTCCCAGTCAATTTTGCAACTGGCAAAACTTTGACAATTTCCAAGAAAAGATTCTCCCACTGAATTTAGGCAGAATATCAGCAAGTTGCCAAAGTTTTTGCATTTCGCCAGCTGTTTACTCTATAAGGAAAACAAGAGGCCAACATTACTTCCCCCAAGCCGCCCTCGAAGTGCTGGCCATAATTTACATAACTCTCTGCGCAATAAAAATTAATTTGCTGCCCATTTGGAAGTGCTTAATTTGTAAACGAGACCATTGGGGTCGTCATGGAATCGCTTCAAATTGCTGACTAAGGTTGGGGCTTGTATCCAGAAATACATATAAACACGTACATATATATATATAGCTCTCGTGTTGGTGGCTTTATCGGTGCTGCCTTTACATGTTTAACAAGCTGTGCTTGCCTTTTGTTGTGGGCGCAGGATAAATTAACTTCCAGATGGAACAGGGAGCAGGAAGGATCAAAGGGGAAGTGTTGACATGAAGTGGAACAGTGAAGTTACTTTGTGTGCAAAATAAAATCTAACAAACTACGCACTTTAATTATTAGCTATACAAAGTATAAACTAAAGTAAAAGAATAATATTATTTCGCAACAAAAAGCTAATTTATCAATAACAATGGTTCAGCAAATTTATTAAAAATTCTGTCTGTTTACATTTATATGAAAGATGTTAACATCGTTGATGTTCATAAAGCAATTTTGCAGTACAGCATTATTAAATTGTCTTGTTTACAAGCCATTTCAGTTGCATTGGGACCTTTTTGATATTTTCTATGACCTTCAAATAATCAAGATTTCGTGTATATAGGGTATTCAAGATTCCGCCTTAGCTGACCGTCATTCTTTGGCATTTATTTCAGAGATTTTATCGCTGCTCAACGGCAAAAGCAACATCAGCAATCCGCAAAACACGAGCAACTTTTATGGCAAAAACGCAAATGGCGATGAATGTTTGCAATAAAACAAAAGTCGAACAATGCCTGGTTGTTTCTGTTTCTGTTATTGTTGTTCCTGTTTTTGTTGACTTTTTGTTAATGTTTTTGTTGTTGTTAGTGGTGTAAGTGTTCCTGTTGTTCCCGTTGCCATTGCTGTTACTGCCGTTATTGTAGCATTTATTGTCTGACCCCCAATAGCCGGTTGATTTTAAAATGTCCCTACCGCCTTCGGGTGCTGTTAATTATGCAGTTGACTGGGCGAATTTATGTCTTTTTACTGGCTGTGGAGGAATGGGTTATGGAGATCGCACTCGACAATCACCGAATTCCCTGCACTTGACACCCATTCAGAGGAATCAAATCGGGGAAGTAGTCTCAAGTAGCAGCTTCCTCATTGCCACCAAATGGGTTACAAGAGCGCAATTGTTCATCGTTATTTATCGCCCAGTTGGTAGTTGATTAATAATTGTCATAGGCAAAATGCGAGACAGTAGAAAGATCTGAAAATAGAATCATCAACATTTGCGCTCTTGACTTTGACCTCTGTGGGTGTCCCTCGATTGGAGCTTCCGCTCGGTCTCGGATCCCAGTGGGCGGACACATATATGACATATCCAACCCCTTGTGGGCTCGACAAATGTCAAGTAAATCGCGTCAACTGTACAAGAGCTGCGACCTCGACAGTCCGGGGATGAGCAAAAACCCCAAGCTACGTACATCCATCCCATCCATCCATCCGCATGGAGAAGGCCAAGTGTGGGGCGCTAAGTGGGGACCTGGGGGCTGTCTGGATATTTGTCTGTAATTCCGTTCATGTGGGCGGGCGTTACGTAAATCCAGACGAGCAGCTAGCTAGCCTGGCTGCCTGTCGCCGTGCATTTAATGCATACAAATTGGTCTGATTTAAAAGAGCCTGAAAAATGCTGAAACAAATTTTTAACGGGGCTGGGCCGCAGATTAAACAGCAACTGGGTGCTGGCATTAAGGAACGACGACTGGTGCATCATCATCCATAAGTCTAATGCGCCACTCAATGAGGGTGAGCAGAGACGTGGATGTCTAGTAACATCTTGTGGGGCTTATACGAGTATGTATGTACTGCCTGGCTGTAAAATGTTGGGCATTCAGTAATGGCAATATACTCTGCATTACTAGGGCTTAGTCTAGTCTAGTACCTTTCCTCAACATTTTACACAGACATACATATGCACTTGGCATTTAGCCCCACAAAATGGGTGCATTCAATCGAGTGGCGGCCACTGAAAGTTTCCATCTGTCGAATGGAAAGCCAAAATAAAATGATTAATAACTTTTGGCCATGCACTCCACAACCACTGGGTTTTTTGGCTGTCAGAGACAGTTACCCCACCAAACTTTTCCAATAAGCCCCTCAGTAAATCCGGAATCTGTGCAGGGCATCTGGTAAGTGGCCATCAAGCTATCCCAATTCCAGTCCTTTCCGGATGCAGCCCCCCTCAACATTTTCAAAATTGTACATTGCTTTTTGTCAAGAACTTTTCACGCTTGCCACCCCATTTCTGGTTGCATGTCAACGCGCTGCCATCGAACGATGTCATTGTTTCCAACTCGGCTGATTTCAAGCTAAAAATTGGAGTTTATCAAATAGATATTTAAAAAAGTTAAGTACTTATAAAAAGGGGGTAGAATTCGGTGAACATATTAATCTAACAGTGCTGAGTTATCATCTTCAAAAACTACTTTATCAATACTACTAAATTCGGTCACAGATAAAGTGGTTCCCAACTTTTTAAATCTTCCTCAAGCAAAGTTATTTAGCTTTTTTGTATCTTGCGCCGTCAACTCTGCTGGAAAAATATTAGCAAACTGTGTCAGCTGTCATGTGGCACGACCCGTGGACTTGCCGCCCGACAAACTGCAGTGCGTGTGGTGGTGCAATGTGGTGCAGTGCGGCGGTGGTAGGGGTGGGTTGATGGTGGTGCCGTGGTAGAGCCAACCACTTGACGATGCGTTATTTGTCTTTCGACACGGCGCATCATCAACAGCGGGGTTGCTGTGGCTCCTCATATTTTATTCAAGGCAAGTGTCATGTGCACATGAACTCAGTCAGTCAGTCGGTGAGTGAATAGCAGCCACTTCCACTTGGCCAGGCATGAACTCTGACCCCCCACAGGAAAGCGCCTCCTTTGCTCCTCTTTTCCCCTCCTTCCACACTTTCCGCCCCCTTATTGGCCATGTCCAGCTGGTAAATGGCTTTTAATTGCCGCCATGCAGGCGAGACGATGAAGAGGTAAATGGAGGTGAAACAGTGCATTTTCCAAACATTTTCACTCAATAAACTGCACTAAAAATAGACGCCGCCGCATGTTGAACTTTGACACACAAGCAAACAAACAAATTACCTCTAGAGGTCGACGAGGGAAAATGGGGAAAATCTTCCTTCACGCACAAGTTGCAAGTTGTATAAACAAATCTGTTTCCATCAGATCGCCTTCCCCGTCACGATGTCAGTCAAATGCATCCACAATTTCAGCTGTGCCCCTGTTGTTTAGCCCGTTGTTGCCACATAATTAAATCTGAATTCAAACAAAATGCGCTAAACATTTCAAAGTATTTTATGGTTGTCGGATGGATATTAAAACGGGCGGTTAAATTGTAAATAGATAGGGGAAGTTGATGTGAAAATAGAAGTGATGATGATTTCAAATGCACTCGATTTGGGTAACTTCAAAATTTGATACATACGTATTCTTAGAAAATAATCAAAATAAAAATATGTCTTGTCAATATATCCTCTTTTACTTATGAACTGTTTTTAGAGTAGTTCTTATATGGAATCATATATAAATTTATTATACAAATATCCCTTTTAAATCCTTGACTAAATCTGTGCTTACTTTCTTTTCTTTCGTTACAGGTAAGGGGCACCGATTTCCTATGGCACCGCATTTGTAGTTTGTATCTGGTTGAGTACACATAAGTATAAGTATCTGCAAAGTTGGCACTCGCAGCTTGGCTTGCCAGACACGCAACAAATAAGTGCAAGTGGTGCGAGCTGTTTGTTGCCTGCTTGATGTCCTAATGCCCCAAACAACAACTTTCAGCGGCAACAGGCCAAGAAAAAAAGGAGTAGCGGCAGCGTTAACAAGGAGAACGAACAGGGAAATCACAACAATTGCCAGTAAAGTCTTTAAACAGCAAACGGGGACAGATACAGATACAGATACAGCTAGAAAGACAGGGCTACAGACAGCGGATTCTGCTGCTTGACAACAAATGATGGCAACAATTGTTGCAGACACATTGACGGCAGCAACTACGAGGAAGGAAACTCACTTGGCAGGGGTTCAAGTAGCAGTTTGGTGGAGCAGCAGGGGAGAAGCTGTAGGATTTTTGCGTTTAGTTTTCCAGCTTCTTCTTTATCGTTTGGCCTGCCGCTGACAGGCGAATGTTGCACGACCGACTGCTGAACGCACATTCCACTTGGCAATGCTGATGAAAATAGCTAGAATCAGCACAGAATTCAGTTTAAATACCATTTTATGGTATTTCAATTACATAACTCGGATAATGAACTAGTCAACTAAAATGTTTATATTAACTTAAAGCGTCATGGTTGGCAGTTAATCTTATACTCTCATTAACTAAATAGTTTATGCAACTTGTTATATTACAAAAGGGAAATGTACTTAGGCGATTCCAAAGAAATTTGACCTTACAAATGAACTGCGGTTTTGATGATGATTGTCAGCTAGATTCTAGCTAAATAAGCCGCACTTCTCGGAGTGCCTGCAGCATGGAAAATTGATAATGAGGCGCAGGCCAGACTTCACAGTCTGCCATATTTGGCAGCAAATGTCCGATACTCCCTGTGGACGGATGGAACTGAATGAATGGCCGGCTGGAGTTGCATGAATGACTGGTTGGCTGACCAACTGCAGATGCTATATACAGATATAGTAGCATGGAGTGATATGGCATGGTGCACAAACTCCCCGTCAGTTTGTCTGGGGGCCGTGGAAAGCAATCAAGCGTGCGATAAGATAAGCCTGAAGCCCGGAGCCCGAAGCCAGCTTACAGCTCACAGCTGAGCAGACTCAACCTGACTCCCTCCCGAGGGCCAAAGTTTTAATTATGATTGACATGCGGTCGGCGTCGACGTTTCGGTTTGGTTCGGTTCGGTTCAACCTCCCCTCGCAACGGCATCGATTTCGACACAACTTAATTTCTGAAGAGGGTTGTTGATTGCCCCGCTCGGTGTCCCCCAACTTCCATTTGTAAGTTCCCCCCCTGCCTTTGAAATGGCGGTGTTGAAACTCATCAGTCAAATGCGAGACAATTGCAACACAAGTTGCTGCCACGGACCACGGAACCATCCCTCAAAACCGACGAATCTGCCCTAGATGAGGGTTGATTGCGATCCACAACGGGCGCACAACTTGTTACAGAAGGGCGCAGAGACAGTCGAGGGTATTGTAACATTTTGCACACAGAAATATTAAATTATGGTCGCATTAACTGCAAACACGCAACACGAACAAGTCACTCCGATTGCGTGCTTGCATAAATCTGGCACGCAACAAAAAATATTTAACTGATGGGATTACCGGCGATAGGGTGGTCCGCTTTAAGAACCCAAAACGGAACAGTTGTCATATCGATTTATGAAAATTGCGGAAAGTCAACTATACCCTCGAGATGATATGGCAGATCAAAGGCATAATTTTTGACATTTCTTATTAGATTTACAGACTGAATAGGGATGTTTGGTAATTGCAGGATGTCTAATTATACATATACTTTATATACCTTCCACTTTATTTATATTTTAAGTAATATGTATATATTCTATATATTCAACATTCCATTACCTTGCTTTAAAAAGTAATATTGGTTAGTTTTAAACAGTGCGAAGCTTGGTTGATTTATCGTTAGTTTCGTTTTTATGAGCCTGTGCCAAATACTGCTGAAACTTTTGGCAAATTGTCCATTTAACAACAGATAAAACCGACTTTACCTTTCAAGTTAAACCTTTTGGTTTATTATCCTTCGTGACAGGCTGGCAAATGTCCGGGAAAATGCTTCCGCGGGAAGACTACACATTAAAGTGAAACATTTCCCTTTATAATCCTTCGTGACAAACATCACTTATCATTCACACTGTCGTCCCGACATTATGTCAGATTTCTTATTTATATAATGGTCGTAAAGCAGTATTTCCTCTCCGCCTCACTCAGCCCGCATTTGAATATTAAAGATTATGCAAACGGATGGGATGTTTTAGTTGGCCGCAGGGGGTCTGTCGCTTCCTTGAACTCTCCCAGTTTTTTTTTCCTTTTTCTTCTGCTTTTTTGTCATATGAGAATAGCCAACCCATTCAATAAATACACTGCAAGAAAAGCAAGTAGGGGAAGGAGGAGCAGTGAGGAAGCCCGAAGCAGACAGACAGACAGGCCTCCCACAGAGCCCAAAACTTCCGTTCCATTTAAGCCGTTAAACGCACAACGCATTCATCTTAATTAACAAACGCGGCGCGGGGGGAATCAGGTGTGCCCTGTCGCTCAGTGTACGAGGGTAAACAGCCAAAAAGTTTGCCGACGCCAGCTTTGACGTCGCATGCAAAAAACCCCTCACACACAAAAAGGATTTTGTCCGCAGAAGCAAACAGCCCCTAGATTTTGAGCCACCCAACGACCACCACCCAAAATTTCTGTCCACCCGGCAGACGCAACAACAATGCCGCCTAAATGCCACTATGAATGATTGCCGCGGCGCACTTTGTTCATGTTCGTTTCAAGTTTTCAAACTAATCACTGGACAAAAACAGCTGCCCAAATAAACAATTAAAAAAACATGGAGTACATTTTGAATACCCCAAGTTTTTCTTGCTTCTCCAATCAAGAATAATGCTCACTTTGCCATTAAAAATGTATCTGAATGTGTAGGGAAATACCTAGAATTTTCTCCGCGTGCATACAGGATAGACAGACGGGGCTTGGACTTTTTGTGCGGCGCAGCGGAAGTGAAGCAAAGCGGAAGCGCTCATACGCCATGTTGGCTGGCTGTGGGGCGATGTTTGAAAATTGAATAAGCGCAAGTTTCGCGTGCCAAAAATTGTGTTTCTTGTTGCCGTCCGTTTTCTTGGCGCTCCCCTTTTTCATTACCAGAAACTGGCACTAGGAAATTACTCGAGACCCGCCCGTCTTGCGACTTGCGAATTGCGACTTGCAGATACTTGGCCGGCGATAAAAAGGTCGCGACTCGGGCCGTACAACTCAATAAGCCAAGTTAACAGTCGACTCGACGGTATCGACTCTTTTGCTGCTTGCGTCTGTGTGGGTACCGCTACTACCCTTGTTGCTGGCGGAACTGACAGTTACCTAATGGCAAACATAGATAAACCATTAAGTTTTCGGGGGAGCCCCAGACCCAGTCAACAAAAAGGAAACCGAACGAAAAGCGGCAAAGTGTGCGCAGGGCACAAAAGTTAAATTTCCAGCGATGCCCCGGCCTGTCGCTCATATGAAATGCGATCGATAATTCGGGCTAAAAGATAAATTGCCGTTATGGCCAGGTCGGGGCAGCAGCCGTAGTTGGCTAATAGCGTCGCTGATTCCATTAATTTGCCCACTGACAGCATCGAAGGAAAAGCAGAAGCAGAAGCAGAAGTAGGAGCAGGAGCAGCAGGAGACTGACCTGCCCTCATCCGGAGATCCAAGCTCAGGTCCATTAGCTCCAGGAATACCCAAATCCGGCTACGGCTTGCGCCATTTTGACACTAATTAATTAAGTTTTATTCTCTGTTGTTTTTTTTCTCCTGATGCTGTGGTTCCCCCTCTTGCGAATTTATCTTGGCCAAATCAGGCAAATCAAGCTGACGTATTATGTGGCATTTATAACCAAATAGGAATGGAGCCCAAGCTTAGCATTATTTAATGGCTTTGAAACGGAAAGAATTGAATCTCTAAATAAGTGTACAATCATTTTCTTGTACGAACTAGCTTATCTCAGTTTCAAGACAAATATTGCGGAAAGAAATTGCAATGCCCTCAACTTTCAACGACAACCACATAAAATCAGAAATATTCAGTTTATTGCTCGTAAAATACATCAAGCAGCAGCATTCCAGAAATCCCCTTGGGGCTTCTCCATCAACAGCTCATTAAATAAAATGTGTGAACTCGACGTATCTGAAATAAATATCTATGCAAATGGATCGATTGCAAAGTGTCGCCACAGAGGGCTCTGTCTTTGGGCCTCATGTAAAGTCAACTATAAATAAATATTAATTAATTCTGGGGCACACATAAATCTCCAACTGAAATGCATTCCGCCTGCTCCCCTGCCCGAAATTTCTCATATTTTTTATTTATTGTGAACATCGTGTGTATATGTTTCTTCAAAAATTTCGAAATATTTCCCTTTGCTGATTTATTAAACAAATATTTGACCAATAAAATTGACGAAAAATACCGCGGTATGCCAGACAAAAAAAAAACAGGAAAATATGTTTGTAATAAATATACGCTATATATAAATATTGACCGAACTGTAGGTTATATGTATTGGATATATGTGTATATCGGCCAAATGCGTTGCCTATATCACGTTCAAAGCGACCAACCGAAATGTTGGCACCCAATCTTTACAGCATTAAAAAATATAAAGAGAGGAAATTTTGGTAAAATAGGCAATGTATGTTTGAAACGCTTGGGCCGTTGCCTTTTTTATGTTTTATTTTTTGGCGCGCTGCTAAATTTAGCTGGCAAATATTTGCGGCCCAAAGCAAAGAGAGCAGAGCCAAAGCCCACCGCTTATGCAATGCAATCCGGATAGTAGATGGTCGGACACTCGGATGGGGGATGTTCTGTGGGGCATGGGGATGGGGGTATTTTCGGGGTGCCCCAGCCGCTTAATTGCCCCAGCTCCCAAGTGTCAAAGACCCTGTGACCGAGTGGACCAGAGTGGGAAATCAAAAGAGAAATAAAATATCAAATGAAATGTTGACAACTTGGCAACTTTCATCGTGCAGCGCTTCATTGCGTTCAATTGGATGGCAGCAGGGCAATCTGGAATCAGATCGTTCAGTTTACTTATTTATTGGAGTGCAATGTCTGCTATTGAAATGCATATTAAAATTCAAGAGGAAAATCGAAAAATGCACAGAAATGTGCAAGTGATTAGGCAAGATGGGGGAAATTTTAAATTCGAAACGAAGTGCAAGGCAAGCAGAGTTAATAAACAAATAATTTTACTATATAATATATAAATATATAAGTATATAAGTAATTTCTCATATAGTATAAACATATAAACTATATATATAAATATATTTAAAAAAATCCATCTAAAAGAGCTGTTAAATAAAAAAGCTAGCAAATAAAGAAAACGATAATAAAAGAGAA
Organism: Drosophila simulans; assembly: GCF_016746395.2. Taxonomy (NCBI): domain Eukaryota; kingdom Metazoa; phylum Arthropoda; class Insecta; order Diptera; family Drosophilidae; genus Drosophila; species Drosophila simulans. Next base: position 8,689,546 of record NC_052522.2, read on the forward strand.
GATATAAAGTCTGAAGGTAAGATGCATATAAAAGTACTAGTACGTCATCGTAAACCATTTTTGTGTGAGGGGAACTTCTGGCATAAATTTAAGTTCCCACTGACAATGGCTAAGAAATAAATGGCGAAAAAACGAGGCAGCGGGTAGCACAGACACGTTTTTGCAGTTGCCAAATTAACGGGGCGCAGACTTTCAGCACAGACTGTCGCCGGTCGTCATTGTCGCTCGCTTGGCTGCCAACTGCAGCAACTGCAACAACTGCGGCAACTCGCTGCAACTGCTGCAATTTTAGTATTGCCGCGCTGCCGATGAGTCAGGCCGTATCTCTGTGCCGACGTCTCAGTCAGCAGTTTGCATTTTAATTTTCATTTGTGCATTTGGCTGTGAAAATCGCTTTTCTATATGCCACACCAATTGCAAAAAAGAAAATTGTTTAGAAAAAAGAGCCAAATGCAATTGTAGTCTCCCCATTTTTTTTTTTTTTTTTTTTTTGGCAATTTTCACACAAATGCGATTTTGAATATAGTCTGTTCCATGGCCTTTTGTCTCTAAATTGAATGCGTTTTAGTTTGCATTTACTTGGTTTTTCTGCTCCTGCTGCTCTGATGTTTTTTTGTTCAGTTTTATGTCTTTATTTTATATATATGGCATGCACGTGCTTTTTGATGATGCAATTGAAAATCGACACGCTGCCAGAATTCATTATACACAAACATATAACTGGGTACATATATGTATCTGAACGGCACACTGTTTGGCTGCTCAAATAGCAACCGGCCATTGGCGATAGGGTGCTGTGCTAATTGTTAGGCCAACACGACGCTACAAAAGCAAAGTTAAACTGTAGCGATAAAAGAATAAATATACATTTTAAAAAAACTTAAATAGTGGAAAAATCCGGCCATCTGGATTTGTACAAAAGCAGCTTTGAGTTGTCCAATCAAACGCGTGCAGAGTGTTGATAAACTACTATTTACACAATGTCTTTGCTTGAAAAACTCTCAATTACACAATCAAACAATATTCTTGAACGACCACTCCAAACTCGTTTTATTTTTCTTGGAAATGTTTGCTCTTTTGTTTAGTGGGAAGTCCCGAATTGGCACTTCATTCACGTACCTTGCAACTGTCAAGTTCAATGTCACTTTAATAAAAGCAGTGATAAGATTGTGGGCTGCAATAAAACGATATTATTTTGATAATAAACTTGATGTATATACATATGTTCTTGATAAGCACAAAAAAGACTACAAAAAATTGTATTTTGAAATAAATAAAATATTTTGTGTAAGCTTGTACTTTTATCTAGCTAATAATAGTTCTTGTGTGTTTTTTATAGACTAGAAATTGTTAGCAGCAGACACTGCGACAATAGCAATCAAAATATCAACATCAAAGTTGCAACATTGCAGCAGCAACATTACTGCAATCACAGCCAGTTATTACAATTGACCCGTTTCGCAGTTGGCCAAGTGACATCAGCCACCCAGCCCCGACCGAAAGGCAATTAAATATAATGCGTCTGCCGGATTTTGTGAAAATGAAATCCGAACATCGCATCTATTGCCAACTCATGGCTGGCTTTTAACCAACTTAATGACTAACCAACGAACGGCCAGCTAGCCACATGTCCCACGTGATTGATGCATTTTTATGACATTATTCGAGCGTGGGTGTGTTTGGCGGGCAGTGTGCTCGTAATTGCTTTCAAATAGCTTGTACTAAAAAAAAAAAAAAAATTCCACCCACCGTGTGACAAAAGTGCAGTAGAAAGTTGGTGCCATAAAGTCTCCAGTTGGCAGCTTCATTAGCTTATTTATTTATGTATTTATTGCCGCCGCTCAACTGCGCGGCAGCTGAAAAAACTTTCCCGGGTCGCGGCGTTTAACACTTAATTAATGCATATTTAACCGCCGGGCAATTTGAGGCGGGCCTAATTACAAGACTCTCCATCCAAACCGAAATTGGAAAAATGCGAGAGGGGTCTTCGTGGTGTTAATTTAAATAAACGGGGGATTTTTTTGTGTTTCAAGCCCGCAAAGTCAACTCATTTGCCTAACTGCCAAAAGGCTTCGGGGCATAGACAGCAGTCACAACATTCGATTTTTTTGTATTTTTGTCTTTTTCCGCTTTTTGACAGCCGTCGTCTGTCAGCTGCATTTAACTCGAGACGTTGTAAAATATATAACATTATCGCTTTATCGTAATTATTTACCCCTTACATAAATTATCTTCAAGTTTTCGCCTTATCAGCGGCTTTTGCGACTGGGTTTGCGTTACTTGTTTTTTTTTTTCGCAGACCTTGCTGAAATGCCATAAATTGGCTAATTTATTGTTCATGTTTTTAAAAGTTAAGTGCACAAGTTGGTAAAGCCCTTTTATTTTTTTAAAGCAAAAGTTATGTTGTAATCGAAAGAAAACTTATAGATGGATGAGTTCTTTCACCTAAAGGTACACGAAATCTTCTCTAATGAAGTTAGGCAAAGTTTGTAACACTAATTGATAAATCTCAAAATTGGCTAAACTTCGTATCTTGAATTCCCTTGGTTCAGAAACCGCAGTTCTTTCCTGCTCTTTTTATTTTTGGGCTTCTTCGTGCTCGTCCAAGATTTTAATTAACTTTAATTTAGTTAATTAAATGTAGTATTGCTTGCGGTGCCGCCGTTCGCCTTTGGCAGTTTATTAACAGCAATTAGTTAATTTTAGTTAATTCAGCCAGTGTACTGTGATCTCACGGCCACTCAGGCCGCCAGTCAAATAAATAAATAAAAATAATATATATACAATATATGCACCGATGTGGGCATACTCGTATATAAGGACACATATGACACATGGCAATGTCGGCGCCGATTTCGTGACAATTTATTGGACATATCAATGACAACAAAAAAGGAAAATGCAATTGCCCGAAATCCATTTGGCATAAAGTTTGCCAAACTACTTTCGGGTTTTTCTCTCGACACACTCGTATTTTTTGCACAAAGGCTGCTGAAAATCGCAATCGTAAATGTCAGTTTGCTGTGGTTTCTGTTTGTTTGCTTTTGTTGGCTAATTCTGAGATTGCAAAACTGAGAAATTGTCATCCAACTTTTTTTCTTCGAGTTTTTGGCTTTGCTGCCAGCCCAAAAATGGGCATGATGCAAAATGTCAAACGCAGTTCAAATTAGACAAACATCTATAAATTAACCCTGATTCGCGAAACTTGTTTAAGTAGCCGAACGTGTATTCAAACCAATGCCTAAGATAAATCGCAATCAGCTCTGAGTTCCTGGCCGTCTCATCTTTTCTCCCCGATTTATGGCCTGTGACCGACCAACGAACGAACGAACGGGCCAGGTTGTGTTGGCCAAGTTTACTTGCGGCTGTTTTGTGCCGCTGTCTGTGCCCTGTCATCGTCATCCTTTTAAAGCTGCTTAGGCGGCACGCCTCACTACCAACAACGGCATTAGCAGCTGAGCAGCAACAAAGGCCAAGGCATCCATCCACAGCAACAATAGCAATAACAGCCGGCACTCAACAACTTCATTTGCACCGCTCTTCTTGGCATGGCTCATATTACACGCACCGTCTGCTTGTCGCCATCGACATCGGCTACATCGCTATAAGGTGGATCCTTCCCTCTCCACCGCTCCCATGTCGAACTCATGCACAATTAGTCACTTGCAAGTCAATTAAGTTCCCAGCGCGCCAACCGCAACAGAACGCCGGCTTCCCTGCCACATGCCTCCAGATCCCCCGGCTCCCTCAATGCCACATCCCCTGACACCCTGCCACACATCCCCATTCGTTTGGTGGGCTGGGTGACGATGATGATGATGGGGGAGACACACTCACGGATACCTGTGGCACCGTCTGGGACAGGGACATCACGGAGTCCACGGCGAAAAAACCCGATTAGTATATTAGGTTTCGTTCCTAAAACACTTGACTTGTGCTAAAAGTTTGAAGGAACAAGGCATATGTGTTTGTATTTGATAAAGGACTATTCTCCTTGAACTTATGCTATATGAACACTTGACAAAAAATATTATTATAATTATATAAATCAAAAAATGTTATAAATGATCACATCACGTATGTCTTAACTGCAAAACACATCAACGTATATCAGAGCTCCTTTCCTTTGTTGCTCGTAGTTCTAGGCCCAACTCGATTGATTTTATAACTTCTAAATAGATCTTTCGCTCAGTGTATCGCTGGTAGTGCGAAGGAACTAACACGGACCGCGGCACTCATTTGCAGTAAAAAGCAATGACAATGTCGGCGACAACGACTGCGACAAGAAAATTAAAGACAGACCCCGTAGACATGGTCTGGAACACCATGGACACTGGGCCACAAGAGCTCATGGATGACGAGGAGGTGGAGGAGGGTGGAGCAGGAGCAGGGGGATTGCGGTGGGTGAGCCGGGCTAAAAGTAAAACAAAAACCATATTATTAACGCCTCATTAAATTTTTAACGATTTTAAATTACAGACTGCGGTGCGGGGCCAGCTAATGAATACAAATTGGCCGCATTGCATGTGTGTGTGTGTGTGTGAGCGTTCATTGAGCCTCAGATTAAGATACAATAATAATAATGCCTGTCTACAAGATTCACCTATGGCTTCAGTTAGGAATAAGACATCGGGCCATTTCTGGCCTAAATGCTTTTCAGTGTTTAACAATGCGTAATTGACATTAATTATTGAAGGGGCCACCACACCCAGACGACTTCAGACGCCTCTGACGTAGCCAAAAACGAATATTAATCAGCCTGCGCGCCGATAGTTGTTGTTATTCCTAACATTTTTTAATTGTATACACTTGTAACATGCAAATGAGTTTTGGACATAGACAGGGGACATGGGCACGACTATTCGACGTTAAAAAAAAAATTAAAATAAAAAAAACAGAGCAGCGGGACGGCGGAGAGGTCAGGGTGCTCTGATATATCACGACTTTGACTTTCCGAGGCAAACGATCCAAAATACCAATCCAATCCAAAACGATCCGATTGGAATGACCACCAACAGCAGGCCTATGAATATTCAAATGTAGTTTTTCCATTCTGTTTAGACCGAATCTCTGTGAACACTCAGCCTTTGTTCATGCTCGACTTTAATGATTTTTCCTATGTTCGCATGGCAAATTAAATGTATAATTAAGAAATAAATTGCTTCCGTTGACGTTTATTATGTGACAGCCTCTCCAAATTCTTGAGACAAACAACAAAGAATGAATTTGTATGGAACACTCTTTTGACAAAACTATTTATTTTGGGTATCTGTCCGTTTGACACGTTTTAAATATGTCTCAGTTATTAGCCAAAGTCCAAAACTTTTTTTGGGAGAATTTTAATTTATGGTTTTGCGACCGAAACAGTTTCCAAAGAATTATACAAAAACAGGTATTCATTCATCACTATTTTATTACTCATAAAAACTGTGGCATAAGCATCTCAAGCAATTACTTCTTTGCGAAATATAGCCAAAACTAAAGCAATCATTATAAAAAGAAAACGAAACTATAAATTATATAAGATTTGAGTGCCTTAAAGATAAAATACACTTTATGACAAATGTTCCGTCTGCAATGGGAATCTCTGCACAGCTAGAATTTAACTTAACTTATTACTTTCGATCCAATCAACTCGGGGGTTAAACATTTTCTACAATTTACTTCCGCATCCATTGGCAGCATTTTCGTCGATTTTGTTGGCATTTCATTTGGCAATTTCTGATGCCTTTTTTTTTTTTTGTTTGAATTTCTTTTATATTCTATAGCGAAAAAATTCGCCTTCCCCTGACATAATTTTCTCTAAAAGAAAATAAACGAGTGGCTCGCACGCTCGCCGGCTTTTTTGGCCATTCCTCATGCCGGGTACTGTGGTTGTTGTTGGACGGACGATTTAATATCAAAGCAAGCCGCCAGCAGACACAGGGCATTTATAAACATATAGTGTATAGTTATATACGACTGCTGCCACGCCCCCCGTGCCATGCGAATCATCCTACGCGTCTGTGGTTGTTTTTCCTCTGTTTTTGAGGGTTGCAAAACCGAAAACAAAACTTAAATGGTTCGAAACATGAACTTTTTGGCGAATTTGCCTAGTGTGCGCTTTCCTTTTCGATATTTATTTTGAGTTTTTGGTTTCACACAGACAGCAAGCAGTTGGCCAAACAAAGAATGGCTAAGAAAATACAACGTAGAAAGTGTCAAAATTCAAGAGATCGCAATTTATGCAAGCGTCACGCGATAAGCCATCTTAAATCGGTGTCTTTCGGCCCGATTGCGAATTAAGGTCTGAATCGAAGTTGGCTTTTTAATTTTTGGTGGCTGTGTGGGCGCGTGTTTGGGCCAACATTAAGTCGAGATGGTGAGACCATTCGTCGAGTTGCGGTCAATAACTGGTTTCTGCTTGGTTCGTTTCGTCGTTTTCGAAAATAGATTTCATTTTTATTGAAATTATGACATTCATCTTAATTTGCACCATCGCATAACTTACTAATTCTGTATTTGTCTCTCCTCCTTTGCAGGTGTGTATGTGACCGCAGGCCGAAAACTGGTTTCTATCCCGCCACCAGGTGAATCCAGATAAGCGTACAGGTGGGGCATCCATCCAGGCATCGTTAGGTGGATGTGCCAAGACAATTTGCTGACTTTCGCAACTCATTAGGAACTGCAAAACGTTGCACAAGAGAACTTGACAGCTAACAAAGGTCCTTAGCCAGTAGTCCTTTTCCTATTCCTTCTCTATTCTCCCTACTATTTGACTACAAGATACATTTTCTTTTGCTGGCGGAATGCAGGAAAAGCTGATGTGAAGAATCGAAAACGTTTTGCAGTCTATATCAGGTTGACTAGGTGAAAAGTGATTTTATAGCATGTATCTGGGGCATAGATAGGTATTTTTTAATGGGAAAGATATGACAGGAACAAGAAATACAATATTGCAACTGTAACAAATAAGCAAATGTATGTATATCAATAGATGTTCTTGAAGCCTTTAAGCCCTTTTTGAAAGTGTAAAAATGTAGCAACACAAAATTTGAAATTTTTAGAACCCTTAAGTTGCTAGCGCACATAGCACCACACGTCACCACATGACGTACCATTTCATGTTTTCCCTCTGAGTTCCTTTGACCTTCCGACCCTCAATCATCCTTGAACCCAGCGAAGTCACCCCTGGAGTGCAACTAGGACTCCCCGGCGAAGGCCACATGCAATTACTTCACTGGCGTTGTCGTCATGCCTCATTGCGGCTCAGAGCATAGCTGGCACATGATAAATTCCCGGGGACTCTCGGGATGGTAATCCGCTCGTTTGTAATTCAATTAAATGGAAACGAGAAAACAAAACTGCAAGTGTATCATTAATTTGAGCCTGTGCCAAGGCCTTGCACATAGGCATACACATTCGAGTATGCGCAGACTGGCGTAATAGTTATCCAAGTCTATCTCCATATCCATATCCATATAGCCACATAAATATCCATGTGCATGCCTGCTGTTTGGAGCTGTCATTAATCTTTTGACAGCCACAGCTCCCCCGCCCAAATGGCAAAAACTGTGAAAATCATTTTCAATGGCAAGGCTTTGTATGCTGTATACTGTATAATATGCTGGATGCCTTTGTCTAATGATCGCGTGCAGTTTTTCACATGTTCCCCATAATGGGGCCGAGTGCCCATACATCATATTTATGCCAAACTATTTCAATATCCACATGCACATTTGACAACGTACGTACATATGTATATCTATGGATATATCTAAGTAGGCCTGCTCCGACGGCCAGATGGAGAATTATGTCGGTTGATTAATGTTCGGCTTGCCATCCAGATGTCAGCTTTGTGTATGCGCACAGCGTTAATCACGGCAGCAGTTTCTGCTTTAATTACTGGACCTGGTTTCCATTCCAGTGAAATTAAATACTCACACTGCGGCGATTGATTGATCCTGTGACTTGACACAACAACAATTTATTCATTGTGAGCGGCTATTCACATTTATTTACATACCACCCACAAAGCTGTAAAGTGTGGCAATTGAATTTGAATACTGGCTTAGGCAAATCACCAGGCACGGAGCAGAAAAAAAACTGTAACAGAAGTGTTGAGATCGCACTAATTACATGTCAACAGACACACACGCCCAGCGGCAACTGCAACACCTATCCCCGCAGCAACTGCAGCAACAGCAACTGCAGCAACAGCAACTGCAGCAACAGCAACTGCAGCAACACCAATTCCGCAGCAACGCCAACACCTTGGCGCATAAATTTACAGCCAACGACGCATGTCACATGGCCCCTTCCTTCCTTCCATCCTATCCTTCAGTTATGGAAACATATATATATATATACTATATGAGTGCATGTTGCATGTGGAGCGGCGGCTGCCTCAATAGTGTCAAATGTGAAATTTATGTGGGCAAGTGAGCGACAGGCGGAGCATGCGCAGCCATCCAAGCTAAAAGATTATACAAATTCCAGATGAAAGTTCCTGCAAGCTGCTTAGCATTTTTTTTTAGTACCAGCAATTAGTGGGCATGCAAATTGCAGAGACATGATCGCCAAAACTAGGGCGTAGCTCATAACTTCATCGAAAGCGGGTCATTTAACTGAAATGCACTCAGTTCTTGGGTATGCTACTTTATTTAAAATCATCTGATGTCATATATACATTTTATTAAACAGATTGTGCACCTAGAATCTTCAAGATAAGTATCTGCATACATAGCACATGCACCCAATGGACAATTTGATAGATTGATTGGCAGTTGCATTTTGCAATGCAAATGCGGACAAGATTTATACAACAAATAATGCATGCGCATCACAAACTAAAAGTGTTCATTAAAGTGCGGTAAACAATAAATACAGGCATGTTTTAGAGATGTCTGTTATAAAATGCATTGATACGTTTGCAGTTCGATTTAATAATCTGTGTTATTATTAATTCAGTTCATTGATTTATGTTTTTGATATTTATTTATGTTAGCATACTAACTGTTTTTTAGCACTCATTAATTTAAGAGCATTTGCGATTCAGTGCAGACAGGCACGCATTTTTTGCTTACAAACATTTTTTTTATGCGTTTCTCTTTAAAAATGCAAATTTTTTCGCTCGCATATTGTTTGTCGGTCTGTTTTTATTATGCCTTGCGAGATATGTAGCACACGTCCATGTGGAACCGGCGTCTGTCCGTCTGTCTGTCCGTCCGTTTGCCAGTCAGTCATGCAGTCAGTCCGTCAATGCCTCAGTCATTCAGTCAGTTGGGCAGACAAGCGTGTCACTGCATTGCCATCGGCTATAGTTTTACAGAGGAAAAGCAATTCATTCAGTCACGCACACTCATAGATCCAGATACATTCATTCAGATTTTCAAGCGTTGTGCACTGCTGATTTTATGTTATGTTACTTAAATGCTGTCACACAAAGGCGCACAAATTGAGTCTTTACTGTGCCTGCATATGGTTGGACAGCGAGGAGGCAAATTCTTAACATTCAAATGAGCATGGAACACTGCACGCCCACACTGTCAATTGTGTTCGAAATAGTTTCGATTTTGCTGTTCTATATTTATCAAGTGACAAGGCCTGTTCGATTCAGAAAACTATAGTTTGGCTGTCATACGCGGTTCAAGGGTACTTTGATTAATGAGTTGGTTGTGCGAGTGACTCACTCGCTTAAATGGGAGAAATACTTTTGGGCACCAAGTTAATCAATTTCACTGTTTCGGGTGCGTGGGAAAGTCCCTTGTAATGCGCTTTTAATTGCAACGAACACAGAAATAATTGCACTCAACTCGGTGGTAACTGAGGCAACTTTCACTGGCTGTAATTCAAACTGACATCTCGTCCCCAGGGAGAACTCTTTGCCAGCAATTACAGACACAACAAAAACGCATAAATTACGGCCCAAAATTGGCATCGAACCGACCAAAAAAAAATGAAACAAAAACTTTATAAGGAAGTTGGGCCCCTACGTGTCGTATACGTAATTACAAATTTATGTGAATGCCGGTGGATGTGTATGAAAAACAATTACACGACCGCACACACCACACTCTCGAATGCATAATGCAGCAGTTGCAGTTGCACTTTCAGTCGCTCCGTCATTGAGGCAGTCAGTTTTTTATTTTTCTTAATTTATTTAGTTTTTAAGCCAGTTGCCTTTGGGCCACACTTGTCGGGAGTGTTGGCAATTGAAATCAATATGCTCGAGCACACTACAAATTTGTGCGGTTGCCAAACTGGATGATCGACCCACGCCCGAAAATCGGTTGAAATAAATGTAAGAAAAATTAAAAGCAGTCATTTTGCAATCGTATCTAATGAGGTGCGAAGAGAGGCGTTACAACGCCCCAAAGAAACAAAACCAATGCAACAGAATATTGTCAACAGCTTTGCTTACAACGATTTGCACTTTAGGCCTAATCCCCCGAGAAGCCTGTGTATCTATATATCTTTATGTACTCATATAGCGACAGCGAGTGGGCAGAAGTCGGGGAAAACTTGCTCCTTGGACGGCAAACCACTGATGATGAAGCCATTAAATGGAAAATTATATGCCGGCGCTCGGTAATTGGCCAAGTGCATTGAAATTAAACCTGGTTTAGTGTCTTGCAATTCGAGTCTGAGTGTTGCGATTACATGGAAATTTAGCATTCAATAAAACTCGACTTTAATGCAGGGGAATAAAGTTCGAATACTTAATTAAACTGAAAGGCTGGAAAATTAAAGATTGAAATGAAATCATTTACATTTTCATTTCTTTATTTAAATATAAAGTTTAATGCATTATATTACAAAGGCTGAACTGGCAAATGAAAGTATACATGAATGATTTTAATGCATAACTCGCAGTCCACTAAAATATGTATAAGAACACACTTAATTTATCTTTTATCTTCCAAGATTTTAGCTTGGCAAATTTCGACATATATTGAAAGCCAAGAACTTGTGGATTAGTATTTAAATTCTTTCAGTATTAGCTTTGCTGAAACATTCCGAGCTGCGGCTTAGATTGAACCAATTTCCCTTCTTCGCATGCATTATTCATTCCATTGTACGAGTACTTGGCCTATGCATATAAAGTACGCAAAAGTTCGTTGAATTTTAAGAGTTTTCGCGCACATTTAAAAATAAAAACCAACCCACGCCCAGAAAAAACCGCGAAAAATCAGGAAAAGCTGCAAAAGACAGCGAATTCGTTCCTCAGAATGAAGGCGTGCTATATACATAAGTACTTCTAATTGCTTCCGTGAAATGAAACAGACCAGGAACCACATAGACAAACATACACTTTTGTATAATTTAAACAATGCCAAGGAAAGACGAAAATATCTGAAGATGATTTTCCGCAGAAATACGTATGGTCCAGAGAATCGAAAGCAAACGATGACGTAGGTATTGCGTATTTTGTTTAGTTTTTTTTTTAATAATTTTTTTTTTTTAAGGAAACTGGTAAATAAACAGCACGTGAATTATAAAATGCAAAACGAAAGAAAACAAATCGCGCACAATCGACAAACAAAACGAGGCGAGAAAATACACATGTATGGGCGAAGTCATCTAGGAAAACTTTGCAAATTTCTTCGCCCCAAGCGACCTACGTGAGCAGCATGAAAAGGTTCCCTACGATCCCGAAGTGTTTGGCCGAGCAAATGAATGGGAAACCCAATGACTGGCTGTCTGTCTGAGTGACTGACTACTATGCTTGGTAAAACAATGGCCAAGAACGGGTGAGAAAAGTCGTTGGTGAAGTTGGGAAGTAAACCTGAAAAGAAAATCTCCGCCAATGTTTGCCCTCCGTAGCGGCGTCTTTTATTTGGCTTTCTGTTTGCTTGGCGGCCCTAACGCCGAAACTCAATATTTATTCTTTTCGATTTACCCCCTTGCTTTTCGGGATCTCCTTGGCTTGGCGTGTATCCGCATTAAGTTTTATTTTTATGGCGAAAGCGTAGAGCGCAGAAAACGCTCTTGGCTTTTGGCCGAATCTGGCTTGTTTGTGGGCGTAATTGAAAATCCCCGACGCTGAAATGGCCACAACTAAATTTGTAAGGCAACTATTTAGTGATGGTTTCACTGCTCCATCTACTACCTCGGCACCCCTCCAAAATTCCCCTCAATCTCAAGTCGTTCCGATAAATCGCTGGCCGGCCAATGCGGCGTATGCGCAATTTGTGCTGCACTTGTGAGGGCTTCCACCCCGAAATAAAACTGTCGAAAAGAAGACTTGCGGCCATTTGCCAAACGCTTGAGCTTAGCGCATACAAACTGGCCAAGGTTTCAATGGATTCCATTTTCTTTCCAACGATGGGAAAAACTGGGTGGGTGTCTCTGGCCACAGTTAGGCAAATATTGAAGCATTGAACACGTTTTCGAGTAAATTGCAATTTTATTGTCCCACCTTTTGGCTTTGGTCGGTTTTGGAAACCCGGTGCTTTGGCTTCGGACGATTTTATTACAGGCGTTAAGTCGGGATGACATTTGGCATATGGTTATAGGTGTTTGCAAATACCAATTTCCCTCTTCAAATTCATTTTATTACTTTCACCATTTTTCATTTACTCTATTTGACATAAAGTATGTTTAATAATCGAAAAATATATATTAAATTTAGTTTTGTATGCTATTTGATTGAACTAGAAATATTTATATTTTATTTTATTTTTAAGAAAAGTCTATTTAAACTCTTTGTTCTGCCATCGAATCGAATAATTAGCCATCTGTTTGTAAATAGCCTCTTGAAAGCTAACCATTCCGATCGTTGGCTTATCTCATCGCCTGGCACCTTTAGTTCCTCAATTTAATAAACATTTACGAGAGAGTTCAGGCCAAACGGAAAGAAAGCCATGGGCGTGGCAGGTGGGGGATATCGAGGGGAGCCCAAGCTTTCATTGTAGTCATGCAATGCGCAAACACAAAACTAATTGAATTTTTCGTAGCTCTTTTCCATCCTCGCCATTCTGCAAGTCAGCAGTGGCGTTGGCTGTCAGGGGGGTCGTTGGAAAATCGGTGGGAAAACGGGGCCTTTTGTCTATGCCGTACGTGCCACAATTCCTAGTTGACACGATGTTGTTGTTGTTGGTGTTGTGGGCCGCTTGTTTGCTGCTGATATTGCTTGGAAACATAATCAACATATAATTAAAAGCTACTAACATGCAACACATTACACGCAAAGTATATTGTCGTTACACAATGCAAAGTGGGTAGGGTTCTTCAGCATCTAACCCCCTAGAAATTCCATGCCACCCCTCGTTTTTTTTGTTCCTGTTGTTTATCTGCCGTCGTACTGACCCAAAAATCCACTTCACGCCCAAAGCAAAACATGCTGGGTTTTATTATATTTATTTTATTTTATTTTATTTTATTTTGGTCTTTATGCTGAGTCTGGGTCTTGGCTCCATTTTAATGGCCTGCATGGTGCGTTGCAATTATAATACACACAACACAACCGACAACAAGTGCTGCTTAAGTGATCCATGCAACAACAACAGCGAATTCTGATTGTCCAGAAATGAATGTGACCTAATTCAGTGTTTTTTGGGGGGTTTTCTGTTTCTGAAATAGTTGTCATAATTCAGTTGGTCTGCTCCACATTTTATGCAAGCTGTGCACTTATTTTGCTTGGCCTGTAACCTGAGTTTTCGTTCATGGGATTGGCATTACTAGAGTACGAAATACTTGAAACACGAGACAATCGCTGCGAGAGCGTAATTGTATACATATATATATATATATATGCATATATAGCCCCGATGTCAAACAATAATACTTAATAATGCCTCGCTGGGCATGGCCCATATTTAGTAAATTGGAATCGTGGCCGGTCGTTATCAGTTGCAGCAGCTAGAACACTAGAACATTGGAACGCCATTAGCAACAGAGACAGCAGCCTTAAATGAAATTAAATTTAGAACATGTGCTTGAAAAATCTGTTCTGTCGGCAATAAACTTAAATGGTTAATGATCCGTGGCGCAATTAAGATTTTACAGCATAAACATTGAATACAAAAAAGCGGGGCTAGCATCGTAGTACTTAATCTGGCAGTTAGTATACGATTTTAATGTTCAGTTCTTGCAGTTTCATCCAGGTAATCCACTTGATGGATTCATTTCCTGCACCTAGCCTCATCAATTGGCTGCAATAACGCCAGATGCTGTCAGCAACACTCAATAATTTAGCTATATTACGCAGGTTTTTGCTGATAACGAACTTAATGATCCTAAATTCTTAAGATATCCCATTCGGAAAAACCTTTCCCATACGCATCACTTATAGTTACGAGCAGCCAACGGCAATCAGTAGAAATTTGCGTACATTAAGACCATAGCTTTTTGCTCTGCAATTGCCGGCATGACATTTGCCGGCTGAAATGGCTGAATCGGCTGAAAAACAAGTTAATTACAATAGGATTACCCGGCAAACAAAGGGGCTGCCACTGGCACAGCGACTGCTGCGACCATTGCCCATTGGCCTTCCGTTCGTGCCGCATATTTTCCCATTGGCATAATCTCATAAAATGGCATTTATGCGGGGTCCCGTGCGGATTTTCATTCCCCACACGCCCCTTCAGCGACCAAACCCCAAGGGGGCTTGTTGATGCGTTAATTTGCATGCAACATGCACTATGATTACCCGCAATTTGCAGCAGCAGCAGAAAAGCAGCGGCAGCAGTGCCGGCAACTAGATCGCCATTAGCGGGTAGTACACTCTGAGAAAACAATAGCACTATTATATTATTTAAAGTTAATAGAGCAGGACCTACAGGATTATTCAAGAAACATACTTTTCTTAAATGCATTATTAGATGCATACATTCAGACCAATGTCCTTTTCAGTCATAGTTTTATAAACTTTTTAAATCCCAGATACAAATTTTCCAAGTGTAGCAGCTGGGAAAATCGTAATGGAATCAAAATCGGACAGCTGGCCACGACCATCGGCCAACTGGGCGAGCAGAATTGCTTGCTTGGATCGCGTTTATTTGTTTGTGTGTATTGTGCTTCTGTTTTTGTTTGACGCCGATGTTTGCACAACTGCAGTGCAAAAAATACGAAAAAAATTGCTGAAGAGCCATGGGGAATATGCCTCGATACAGCCGTTTTCGATGGCTTTCATTTGCTGGGCGCCCAGTTGTATAATTTGCAATTGTTTGTTGTTGCTGGCCCTGCGAATGTGTTGCTGCCCGGCAGCAACATGCCCAGCAGCAACTTGCCACAGCAACAGCAACAACAGCGGCAACTTGCAGCAGCTGAGCTGGTTTTAATTATAAAACTGCTGCTGCATCTGCGGCTCCTTTTTCGTGTTTGGTTATTGTCAGCGATTTCCTCAATTATTTGCCTTCGTTTGTTGTTCTCTTGTTTTCACAAAAAAAAAAAAAACCAAAAAGAAAAGGAAAAGGAAACAAATGAAAATAAGAAATGCACATAAGTTCAACAATTTTGTTGTTCGTTTATTTTCGATTTGTGTGTTTAACATTTGCTTGCGACCAGCTTGTTGTAATTTGATTTCTTTGTTTACACAAGTATATTTAATGCCCGGTTCCTTTGTGTTTTGGGTGCTGCACTTCATCATCATCATCATCGCCGAAGATGGGTGAATCACGATGATGAGGATGGGAGGATATGCATTCTGGGGTTTATTAATAGTCCGTTCTTTGGCATTTCTGATGGATGCCGTGCAGTGGCATTAAGTTCTTTGTTCGCTGCATTTGAAATCACCCTATAGATATATTTTTTTGCAATCTGTCTGCCGCGATAAAGTGCAGATCGAGATCCGAGAAATTAATGTTCAAAGATTCTCCGGGCCAAAAACTTTCCATCCAGTTCCATTAGTTCTGCACATATCGCTGAAATTTGCATATAGATTGACTCAACTCAACTAAACTCGACTCGCACAGACAACTCTCTTTCTGCTGGCTCATAAATCTAAATAATTAATAATTGTCACTGCCCCCCGAAGACGGCGACTGCAATTTGCGGCTAAAATGCTTTTCAATTAAATTTTTAATACATTTAGCGAGGCCGCTGGTGCAGACAACGGGAATTTCGCGTCTGCCTGGCGCCTGCCGAAATCGCAGACCAATCCAAATGAGCTGGCCAAATATGGGGGCATGCAACCAGTAACTAGCAGATTGCAACTACCACGCTGTGGCACGCATAATCTCAGCTGACAGTTTCATCGCTAGATTAGCACAAAGTGCAGTGCGTGCAGCAGGCTGAAGGAAGCTCCGCTACAGATACACATGCGAGATACAGATGCAGATACAGTTACGCCGAGATACATTTGTGTGCATTCAAATGCGAATGCAAATAAATGGCAAAGAGATTGTCGCTGCAGCCGACGCAATAAATTTTACATGCCACGCAGACGTGGCGCCAAAATCTGCCAGCTTCGATGTCAGCAGAGCAACAGCCACAGCAACGGCAACAACAGCAGCAACACAACGTGCAACTGCAACAGCAACACCAACGGCAATGTTGCAAGTTAGCATCCGTGCGGAATTTGCCACACAAATTGAAAACTTATGCGGCACATTAACAATTTACCAGCAGAATTGTTGGGATTTTCCCGCGTGGCAGCTGCAACGCCAAATAATCGCTGCCAAACATATGCAAAATAACAAATATTTGAAAATGCCACCACAGTGGCACAGTGACTACAAAAAATGTATATCGGCTAAAATAACACAAAACACATTATTTAGGAATTAAAAATGTGTAACATTATATTTGTAGGAGTGGCTGAAATTTAAATATTTTCCTTCTAACAAAACGTCAAATTTGTGTGTCAATTAATATTTAAAATACAATATTGAATCGAAACTTGAATCCTTTCCAGTGCCCTTCCAAATCTGGAAATTAACACGTGTAGCTCCCATAATTGATATCAGTTTCGTAGCAGGCAGGTTAGGATTTCCCGACATTGATTCGGCTCAATGTGAAGTATGTAGTTTCGATAAGATATGGAAATCGCAAACATACAATTGTGGCCAATAAACAATGTGGGCACTGGGCTAAAAATAGACGGGCATAGTTCAACGAACCAGAAGTTAAGGTAGTTTAATGGGTAAGAATGAAAATGGGGAAAAATGTGAAAACGCAATGGGGGAAATTCGAAAAAGAACTCGCCATCTGATGATGATCTATGTTTGGGACAAACGTGTCATAACAGCAAACAGAAAGCAACGAACCATGAAATGAACAAGAAAGCCAACAACACCTTGATATGGGGTGCCCTAACCCCTGAACCCCTGAACCCCTGAACCCCACAGCCCCCGCCCATTGCGCCATTTGTTGACTTAATTGTTATCACCCCTCAAACTGCCGCCGCCGCTGCTGCACAAATTGTTCGTGTTTGACAAGTAGTTGTCAACAATTTTTGATAAAATGCTGAAATAAAAATGAAATTATTGTGTGTGACATGCAGGCCCAAAACCCGTCGTCTCCCCCGCCCCCTTTTAACACCACCCCCCACCCCTCTTGCCGCTTTGATAGGAAGCCTCTGGCAGCCGCGACGGATGTTTTTATTTGGTTTGCATCGCAGTCGCTGCACGTTCGTAAATTTATTAGAGAATTTATGGTTTTGGGCAATCGCTTGGACTATTTGTTGCGACCTGAGGAGAAATTAAATTGATTTTCAATCAAGGCCGTAAATTATACTCAAAATATATCACACATTTTTTGGGGGGATTATATATATATATATTAGGTAAATATTTGGACTGATTTCAGTGGAATTTAAGTTTGTCCAACAACGAACAAATTTAAAGGGGTTCCAGCATTTTGTAATAAGTCAAAAAGTTGTTGCTATTGTTTGCTTAATCAATTTAAAATTTTAAAAAGCTGCATGCTGTGCACTTGGCAATACTTTACTTTGTAATTAAATTATTTTTTACACAATGCATGTCCAAATATTTCGGCTGACATGGCAGGGATCTGTTTTAATTACAGCATCCAGGGCCAACTTTCAGGCATTCGGACGGGTAGGAAATTCTCCTGGCTCTTGGCTTCATTATTATCAACACGTTTACAGTAAATTGTGCAAATTGAAAACGCATACAAGTTGCATATGCCACCGGGAAATGCCCCGGCGGGGAAGAGGGGCGCAAAATAGCAGTGGAGGGGAAGTGGGAAGGATGTGGTGGAGTAAGGACACTCGAAATATGTCAAGGTATGCAAAATCCACTCCCATACGCAAGTGTTTTGCGGGCTAAGCGCTTTCTTGGCTGCCAGCCAACTTGGCTAATGCCAAAAGACAAGTAACCACAGAGCCAGAGCCTATCTGAGTGGATATACATATATGGTTTGTGTGTGTGCGTATGGCGCTGTTCATGTGTTCATGTGTGCCATCCACCCGCAACGCCCCCATTTTACAGTGAAGACAATTACAGTAAACAAATTCGCACACGTCGTCAGTTGCATTTGCGGTGACAGGCTGGAAAACAAGGCCTGAAAATATAGAGAGACAGTAGTAGCACAGTGGCGGGGCTTTTGGAACGGGTGGGGAGGAGGTTCTGTTTCGGAGGCGTAATGGGGCCACTGCCTCTGCCCCTGCCCCTACCCCTCCTCCTTTGGCCCGATATAGCCCCCATTTTTGCGGTCAGGGCCGTTGCTTGGTATTTTTGGCAGAGCATTTTCTGGCCATGCATGAGATTTGCATTTTTTACACATCCTCCTACCAATTGCCTTTGAAGCACGGCGAGAATAACTAACAATAGTACATGGAACAATATATATCATCAAAATTGTAATGCCTTATTCTCAAAATAGTACTTCCATTACCTAACTTGAACAAGACTACTGATGTAATCTTCAGTTAGAAGTAATCCTCTCAAATAGTCCTACAACTTTCGTCCATTGTTATAACGCCAATAATATAATTCTTTTTCTGCCAGTGCAGTTGCATCTCTCTATTTTCGGAGCATCCCCAGCTCTCCACTTTAGCCGTCTCCGCTTTGGGTCTCCCTTCACGTTCCTTTTGCAATTTGGCAGTCCGTTGCCAGAAACAGTTTGCCATAGCATACTTTTCTGGGCCAGGGCATGATATATGTGTGTGTGTATGTATGCATGCAAGACCTCCCAATGCGCCTGTGTGTGTGCATGCACGTTGCAGCAATTGAATTGAATTTCTGCTGCTCGAGTTTTGAGCTCTTGAGCCACAGAAAAGAGTTGGAGGCGAAACGTTTGAAAGCGAAGAATTCCAGCAGCATTCCCATTGCAGGTTTAACTTGCACTGGCTTCCCTTTTTCACTTTTCCACTCCTTTTTGTCCCCCATTTGTGCCCTTTTTTGTTTTCCCCCCAGACAGACCGACTCGCTGACTGAGTGACGCCTGGGTTTCTGGCCAACTGCCATGCGGGAAGTGGTGCTCCCTCTTGGCCCACCGCTCTGGACCGATTTATGGCCGAGTGGCAGTGGCAAAAACGCATAAACACATCATAGCCAAAGGAGACTGGAGGACACGGGCCGTAATCGATAACTTATACAATGCAATCGCAAGGAATAGGGAAGCCAAATCTTTTTCTGCCCCTCGAGGAACACAAACAGCTCGCAAATCGATGGCACATAACTAAAATCTGTTTGGTTTTCGTCTCTGTCGAGCTTTGATTGACTGGCAGCAGGTCACTTCGAGGGGATATGGATATCATTTTGGGGTGATGGCTTTGCGCCAAGTCTGTTGTCATTTTCCATTTCATTTTCCAGGCGGGAAAAGCGTGTCATGGCCCCGGCAAATAACTGCAGCTATTGATGTTTGCCATTAGTTAACCCGAAATAGACGCTGACTGCATCTGCACTTTTAGCTTTTGTCGAATTCATTCATTTCGCTGGCTAATTTCACGACAGCCAACATATGGCCACCGAATCGGGGCACTCAGCAATATGCATATGAGAGATTGTAAGCGCTTCGAACATCGTGTAAAAGCCATTAATTTAAATTATATACAACAATGCCGAAAGGGGGGGGCAGATATCCATAAAAGTCGTATCTGTTGTTGTCATTGCAGTTGTCATAAAAAGTCTGTCACACGATTTGTTTCCATACTAATTTATGGCAGCAGCAACTGCGGGGGATTCCCCTCATTAACGCATATAAGTATCTGCAGAGGGGGGACTTTACAAGTGAAAAAGTATCTTAGAGATACCGAAAGGAAAACAATTTTCTTTCAATAAGCCCTGGCAATCAACGGTCTCTTGTCCACATATTTATTGTCCTAGCTTGTGCGGTTTTTTCGCTCTTTTTTTGCTGTTTCTTTCATTAGACAGCTTTTTCTGGGCCACAGCGATTAGTAAGTTGAAAATCGTTTTAGCCCACTTTTCCCCCTATCCATTGTCATTAGTGGAATGTGCTCGTATTTTAGAGGCAGCTGAAAACACAATCAATGCCTGCTGCGCGTTTTATGGGCCACAAAAGCCAAACTGCTGCGATTGGTGTCATTTAGCCAGAGAGACAAAAAAAAAACAATTGCAATTATGAGCAATTTAAAAGTTATTAACGCGACCGCCCGTAATGAAACAAGCCGGCCAACTTGGTTCCTACTTCTGGATTGTGCATTTGTACATTGTAAATTGCTGAGCCCACGCCGCCAATCGGAAACTATGGCCACTTTGCTGTTGCATTCGAGCTGGCCAACACGCCCACACGCCATTTTAAAGTCATAAACAATTTAGCGAGCCAACCCAAACGCCCACACACACAGTAAGCCGCAAAGTCATGAGTAAATATTTGATTTGTGCGATAATCTGAAAATGATACAGGCGCAGCAGGCGTTTCATTATGATGCAACTGAAGATGAGCTCTGAAGATCGATAAAATGGGTTTATTACCAGCCAGCAGTATCTATTAAAATCTATCTATACTTTTATAAACAACATGCAGATGCGGCTGTGTGGATTCAGCAAGCTTTTATTATGAAATGTATTTTATGAGTATAAATGTATACACAGATTGTTCAAATGTTAATTTTAAGATAATATTTGTATTTCTTGTAATATTTGTTGTATATTTGTATGGGATATACTATTGCAATTTAAGTATACCAAACTTTTGCCTAAAAATCCCTTTAAATCTCCTGTAAATTCTCCGATTTTATGACTGCCTAATAATAGACAGAATTCCAATTGCAATCCGTGCTCATCTCCTCTTTTCTTTCCCAATTTTCCAGGCGCCATTTGCGGCGGAAACTGCTGCAACAATGCCACGGAGCTGGAGCTGCGGGACAAAGCCGCCGGAATGTTCGAGCAACTGCTTCATCACCACACCAGCAGCCTGCGCGGAGTCCTCGAGACGAATGCCAAACAGTTCCAGAGTGAGTATCCATCTTTTTGGGGGACAGCGGAAAGGATTAGTGCTATGGTCGGGTGAAATCGAAAAGAGCCAGAATGCCTTTCTATGCAAATCACTGGGCAGAGAGTCTGAAAAGTTTGCTGGGCGTTAGACCAAAGTATATTTTCGTGGCAATAAATAATTTATCATATGCAAATTCATCTGGCTCAGCACAAAGTTATGAGGATAAAAAACAGCTTTTGCCTCGCAATCTGCGAAGTGAGCTAACCAAATTAAACTTGAAACGCGAAATTCGAAATTGATTTGTAATTTGAATTTGTATGCAGATCAAAGCGACTGTATAATCAACTGATATAAAAGTATATGTACCTTATGGTATATGTATAGGGATTCATAACCATAAACGAGCTGTTTTAAAATGCAGCGAACGCGGCTCGGACTGCATCTAATTAAAAAAGCATTAAATAATGTTGTACCCTGTTGTTGTGGACGCTGTCCCTTTTTTGTTTTTAGACAATTTCGCAAACTTTGTCTGGGTCACGTTTCGGCGCTGCCACGCCCCCTTCTGGGAGCTGCCCCTTTCACACAATGCCTGCAAATTGTTGTCGTACATGCTGTAAATCTCGCTTCACTTTAAGGCAGGTTTTTGGGGTGCTGCTGTTGCTGTTGCAGCTGCTGCTGCTGCTGTTGTTGCTGCTGCTGCTGTTGCTGCTGCTGCTGTTGCTGCCTCATTGTTGTTCTCGCCAGTCTGAGTCTGCAATTCTTGGAAATGGGCGCGCATTCGAAAAGACTTTAAACACGCCCCACTCGTTGTTCATACATATGTATATGCCCACACGAATATAGGGAATATATATACTATACTCGTACTGAATGCGGATTCACCATTTATATATATAAATACATTTGGCGAATTTGTTTGCATTTTGTGTGTTGTCATCAGCTTAATTTATGCAAGCCCATTGATTCATTCGGATGGGGGCTCATTAAGTTTGGAGGCTTCCTTTCGGCAATATGAGTGCTGAAAACGAAATGTTCATTAAATTCATTTGGGACTTAGGGCTGAACGCTACTTGGGTATTTAATTATTTAATTTCTTAATTGGTAATTGAGCAAATCACATGATTAAATCACCAATTAAATTGATCAATAAAATAAATGCTGCATATATCGTTATCGGCTATAAAATGACAAGAACACAATGAATTCTTTATTCGATTTCCAGCTAAATTCACTACCAATATATTCGAAATGCAGAGTGTTCCTCAAACAATTAGCATTCAATTTGCATTGGAGAATTCAACACACAATGATGTCACACAAGGCACACACCGCGGTGTGTGTCGGTGTGTGATGTCGGTGCACCGATGCGTCCCACGTTTTATTAGGTAAACAGAATTTGCAAAAAAAATTAAAATGCAATCGGCAAAGTCATTTAGCCTAACAATCGAGCAATAATGCAAATTACAATTATTTAAAACCAATAGCCAGTGCAATTTATTTGCCTTTATGAGCAAGGCTAAAAAATGAACCACATGGATGAATGGGGTGCAGCTAATGGTAGCAGAGATTTATGAAACAGTTGGTTAATTGATTAAAAGTAAACTATATTTAACTTGCAAATCAGTTCCTGTTACTGATATGGCCGTAACTGATAGTTAAAGGGTAACTTGTCTGTCGCTGATAACGCGTTTCTTGTTTGGCCCAAAAACTTCTGTCCCAAATGGTGTACTCTTGTGCTTATCGGCGCGACGTTGCGATGGCACGCGTTTCCTTTACTTGCACCAGAGAGTGGCCATAAAAATTGATTTACTTTCTTGGCAGCACACCCGGCGTATGCGTAATGTTCTGCCATTGGGAGTAAAGCAGCGCAGCCCCCGAAACCCCCGAAAAATGCGCAACTATAAAACTTTATGCATTTCTTGGCAATCGCTGGTGTTATTGCTCTTTCTCCTGGTCTGCTAACGCATAAAATATTATGGTATGCGAAATAAATGCATATTTCTATTTTGTACCATAAACTTGCCAACTACAACAGCTTGTGGCATATGCAATACAAGACCAGGCTTCCTTCCTGTTCGAAAAAGAACCCCAACTCCACCTCCTTCCGGTTGCAGCTCATCCGCCCTCGTGCCACGCCCCTTCCGTTTCCGCGTCCATTGTTGCAACCGCTCCTGCTCTCTCGCTGCTTACTGCTTTGTTCGGCGTATTATTTTTAAGCAAGTATTTGCGTGTTTAAACACGTTTCGCAGCTTACGAATTATACGGGGGGCTAGGCCCCCAAATAACCCCAATCCGTAGATCTGCCCGATCCCCAATCCCCCATTTCTGCCACCAACGCACTGCGTTCCCATTGCACTTACCACGTAGTCGCCGTCACCACCATCATAATCATCATCATCATCTTTGCAGCTACTTTCGTTGTCGCTGATTCACTGAAAAAAAAAAATTATTTCAAAAATTAAAGATTTATAGATGGATTGATGTTCAAGGAATAAATTGATATTCTTTTTAATTTTAAAGCATTTTTTATCATTTTTAAATACATTTTTATGGTTTTTTATTTTTAGTCTCTTTTTTTTGCACTGTTTAATGTCATTGCCGTATTGGTGTGTTGCTCACGCGCTTAATGCGTTTGGCTGCAAAACATCTCGACTCCCCTTCCTGTCACCTGGCCTCCGCCCCCGTAGGCCCCCCTGTTTGTCCCCCTCCCCCTACCCCTCTTGTGGGCTGGGGCGTGCGCCAGCATAAAAGTTCCAAATGCTGACTTACTGCTCTGCCTGCACAACTTTTGCCCCTTTAAAAACAAAACAAAAACAAACAGCAACGTGGAAAAAAGAAAACAAAATGGTAACTGCAAAAATTATTTCTTTATTTTTGTGGCAGCAGCGGCAGCTGCAGCAGCAATGCGTGCACTTTCATAAGTTGCAACTAGCAGCTAGCTGCTAGCAACTTGCAACTTTCCCCACCCCATCCCATCCCAGCCACCCAATTTCGCAACTTGGGCCGGGCTTAAGTCTTTTCGGCCATATCTCGTACTTTGCCTGGCTGGCTGGCTGCCTTCTTGTCTTTACGGCTAAAGTGGTTTTTTGGCCGCCATCGCTTGTTAGCCGGCTTTTGTTTGTCTTGTCACCGAGTGCAGGCTGTGCGAGCGAGCTTGTGTGGCACTGCAACAACTATGCCTCTGCCTCAAGTTGTTGCAGTGGCAGGTCCCCAAGTTTGCTGTTGTTGTCATTAGGTTTTAGTATGATTGAGGCGACACCGTATTTGGGTTGCGCATGGTGTGGCCAACACCCGCTAAGCTCTGCATTTTTCATCGCCTATTGGGAACTCTTTCGGATTTGGCCAAAGTATTGTTCTGCTATATAAAATATTTAAAAAGATATTTAGATATTTTTATTGCGTGTATAAAAACCTATTCTACCATTAAGCTGACTTATCAGGCACTTAACTAAAAGCCATTTAACTAAATTATCCCACCGCCAAAGTGTTATTTTTAGCCCAAACTCGTTCAGATCTTCGCCACTCTTTTTTTTGAATTTTTTGTTGATGTATCCAACTTTTTTTCGAGCTGCGACCTTCAGACTCCAGTTTCGATTCCTCAATGAAATCGACAGGGAACTGAAGTTCAGACCCAACGAACACCTGCAGATCGTGGAGCTGAGGTAAACGCCCACGATTAAAACCAGTTGTCATTCTTTTTGGCATCGAAGATCTTTAATTATTGCCGTGTTTGACAAAGCAAATGGCGAATTACTAATGGAGCTGTTTTAAGCAACTTTAATTTCCACTCGTTTCATTAATTAGCAGCCTCTCAAAAACAAACAACACCGATGCCATTTCGTCTGGCACTTGCGTTCCAATATCGCCATTTGTGTGTTTGTATATATAATTACCATAATTAGTTGCTTGGCAAATTAAACGCTAAAAGCTCGCGCTTGTAATTAACGCGCCACCAAAAACGGAAGGCAACTCGATGCCGCTCGGCAAAAATCAGCAGGGCTTCCACTTTTGGTGTGAGACTGCAACGCAAAGATCAAATAACTCCCATGCCCCATGCCCCTTTGGCCAATTGATGCATATGCTCTGAAGCATTTCAATATGTCAGAGCGGAGCTAAGCCGAAAAAGGGTCGACCTCCGCTCTGAAAACTCCAGTTTCCCATCTCCACAACTCGCCTCCAACAATGAAAAGTCATCCAATTACTTTGACATTGTGTAGGGGCTCCAGTCGACTAGGCCCCTCCGGTTGGGATCGGATGGTATACTCGTAGGATGGTATGGGGTTAGGCTAAGATGAGTCTGCCTGCCAAGAGCAGATTGCCGCAGGGCTCACAGCTGTTGGAGTGGCGAGTTGGATAGCTAGATGGTTGGATGCTTGGATACTTGGTTGCTTGGATAGCTAGATTGCTGGATGGTCGGGTACTCCGGCGAAGGGGCGTGCCAAGTTGGCACGCCTGCAGATAGCTAGTTACAATACATGCACTTAAGCCAACTGCCACGCACAATGGGCTGGATTGGGTTGGATTGGGTTGGGTCACCAGATGGTGCAGTGGAGCAAGCAGTGCTCAAGGAGCTGAGTGAATCTCGAAGGACAATTTGTACCACCTACCTAACTTAAAAGCAACAAATTTTGTAAGGAGTTTAAATACCAATTCATAAATCAGTGATAGCAATTAGTTACAAAGAGAGAAGGAGTCTATTGTATAATGAGCTGTGATTGGGATCAGCTTAATATTATAAAATTTAAAAAATAAATATGTTTGAATTTCAATTGAAGTGATACTCAAGCCACTGTGCCTATCTCGTGTTTCCATCCACTTCCTACCGATTGCCGGTTGCTGGTTGCTAGTTGCTGGTGGCCAGGCCCAGAGAACTGCTCCCGCCAGACGGACAGACGATCAAGGAGGCGACTTCAGGGCCGGGAAAAAAGTTGCCACAGTTCAAAAACGAAGCTAAACGCGGCTAAAAAGCTAAGCCCGCCGAACGGCAAGAGCTAAAAAAAATAAAGCATGAAGTGGGGAAGAAATGAAGAGCACTAACAAAGTTGCTGGGGCATTCATAAGGCGGCAACAGCAACGGCAACGGCAAACGGATACCGCAGTTGGGATAGTGGGCAAAATACATGCATATAAAATGCAAATAAAAATGCGGCAGATACTAAAATTGTAATATCCGCACAGGAACGCAGGCAACAAACAAAATACAAATAAACGAACCAGCAATGTTCCCAGTGCCCCGAGGAGCAAAAGAAGTCCGTCCAGAGAGCATAAAAAAGCAAAATAAAGGAATATATATGTATATATATTTATAAATACAAAGCGGCAGGGAAAAAGCGGGCAAAATAAAACTAAACCTGTGGGTTGTGCTCGTTTTCGTTGAGTGTGTGTGCTGCATATTTTTGCCAAGGCGTGGGAAACAGCAACACAGCTTGTGGACCGCGGTCGCATCTGCCACTGCCCCCGATCCTCCACCCCCGCCCTCGCCGCCTTTCGCACCATTTTGGGGCTTGCCCCGGGCCACGAATCCCCATTCGAAATGCCCATCCGCTCCCGAAAGCGAATCCCAAACCGGTCGCTGCCTGGAACTTGGCATGCTAATCTCGCTCCTGCCAACCAGCCGCCGCCGACTTCTAATGAAGCAATGAAGCCAAAGACGCCAAAGTCGCAGCCTTTTTCGATATTTGCACTATGCGAATAGCTAAGCAAAACACTGATACAAAAAACTTAAAAAATTCTATACAAAACATAACTCTTTATATTGATTTTAACTGGCTTAGGCCATGGAACTTAAAAATATCTAAAGGCTTTGCTTATCAGTAAATATTCATTCAAGAATTATATAAAGTACTGCTTACACAGTAGAAGTTGATTTTCTCTTTACCCAACTAACTTCTTTTGAAAATCTACATAACTCAATATTTAAGTAGCAAGTTCTTTTACTTTTGCCCTGTGTAAATCCCTGACTTCCCATTCATAAGAATGGATATTTAGTGCCTGGTCACGGGCTTGGTCTTTGTTTTGGCCTGAGAGCCGGAGGAGCTCCATTGGGCCCTTGCCTTTCAAACTCCCAACCTCCTCCAACCACCTGAACTATGCTGGCCGCACTTTGTTGTCTAATTCAATTTCATTGTCTGTTTGCCCATTAGTGCGATTTTCCATGTGTGACGAGCGTGAATCCCTTTGCCATTTTCCTCCCACCCGGAAGGTCTTTAAAAAGCACAAAACAAAAAAATAGAAGAGAGTGGCCGAGCTTAATGAAATTTTCATGTTTCATTGGGAAAGCCATTTGGGCTGCTTTATATTTGATTGCTGGCGAAGCATAGATACGGGTAAGCTCCTGGCAGCCACAATAAAAATTCCCTTGGTTAATTGTCAAAGGTGTGTAAGTGTAAGTGGGTGCGAGAGTGAGAGGGCACACGGACAGACAGAGATGGCGAGCTAGAGCTGGACAGAGATTGCAATTAGTTGCAAAACCCGGCAAGAGTCCAGCAAATTGCATATATGAAGTTTTGTGTGAGCCCGCAGGTGAAGTGCTGAGTTAACAATTTATGAGATACAAAGATACAAATGCATAGCACCTGAGGCGGCTCTGCGTTTCTGTGGGCCCCAAACCTAATTGAGCGTATTAAGCCAACAAAAGCAGCTGCAATAATACATATCAAGCATACGCAGCGTTGGCTGCTTTCAGCATTTACCCCCCTGACAATTGCTCGCAGTGAGTTGTTCATTAAAATTGCAATTAGACATTGAATAGTAGGAAATGCCACAGCAACCAGCAGCCAGCCATCCGAATATCCATCGAAAGGAGTCTGGGAATCCGGATGGGGGAAATTGCCCTGGCTGCTTTGGATAGATACATTTGCAATCAATAGAAGCTATTTTGGGCATGTCAATCATGTAATTGTTTTCTGCATCCGCACTTCCTCTGCAGCAACTCCAGCTCCCCATAATGCTTCACTTTGAGCCCCATCTCGCGACCCTTTTCGATTTAATGAGCCAATCGAGCTGGGATCCCGATGTCGCCAGCGTGTGAATATATAAATTATCATTTTAGTAAATTTTCCATATATTTATTAGCGTAAGTTTATTAATTACAATAGGGCTTGCGCGGTCTGCACTTAATGAGACGAATAGTAAGTACGTGGCGATGACCGACGCTTCTAATCTTCCAAAATCGACTAACTTAAGTATAGCAAGAGTTCTTATCTCTAAAGCTTAACAAGTTACAGTTTCTTATAGGTAAAGCTCGATCTATAGATGGGAAAAGCACTTGAGGCTTACGACTATATTTCGGGTGTTTTGTGATTGTGTTAACTTATATACTGGTACATATATCGCAGCGCATCAACACGTTCGACGCGGCGTGTTAATAATTAAATGTTTCCGCTAGTCGTCGCTCCATTTTAACTGTGCCACGTCAATGAGATTAGCGACAGGATGTGTGAGCTCCCCATTCCACTTTCCCCTCCTGGATCTCTATCCATCTATGTGGTATCTGACGTTATTATGGTTGTTGTGTATCGCAAACGCGTTAAATCAATTGGCTCGTATTGTTTATCGCATCCTGCGCAATTGTCGAGCGATTAGCAATCCCAGCAGATGGTCTCCTCTTTCGCACCTTTAAATAAATAGAAATAACACATAATTAACTATAAGTTGTTTATTAGTTCCTATAGCAATTATTTGAGAATATATTTAAAATAATTAAATAGAGACAAAAACGATAAGATTAATCAAGGAGCACACATCCGCGGAATAATTCGCATATCTATAAACAAGAAAAATCATTTAAAAACATGTTATAGGCAAGCTGGAAGTTGAAGGGTTTCATTGGAAAAACACATTGGAAAATCATTAATATTATAATTTGAAGATGGGTAAATATTTTTATGTGATCTCCCAGATCTACCCTTGATCTGTCGCACCAAAAACTATTTTGATGTGAGGCCCCAACAAATTGATGATCCTCTTCTGAACGATTAGGTTACCCAAAGTTCGGGGCCCAAAACTCGTAAGTTTTGCTAATTAAAAAGGGTAAACTCTGCTCGCCTCGGATGACGCATCAAAGGCCATTAGCCGATAAATGCAGACCCGAGACCCCAAGAAACTGACACATCGACGCGGCTCCAAGCCAAGCCCAAAAACCAGACCCCCAGACACACAAAGACTTATTCAAACGCTGAGAACGGAAATGCTCCAAACATCAAAATCAAAATGAGCCGCAGAACACACATAAAACCAAACGGAAAATAAAAGAACAAATCTGGAAACACTTTGGCCCTGTCGAAATGTGTGTATTCTGTTGTTCTGGTCTCTCCGTTCTTTTGTTGCCAATTAACAGAAAGATTGACACTTTCGTTTGAAAACGATATACAAGACAGCATATTGCAATTTAGAATTTGTCAGGGGCCAAAAGAAGGCGGGTCCGTATGTGTGTGTGTGTGTGTGAGAAATCACACGCCGATTTGACAGTTTCCCCCGATTGTATACAGATAACCCCCTCACTCGTCTATAGCATATAGAGGCCGATATCTGGCCTTGGCCATTTGTAATCTGCGCTAATGACAGGCTGCCAGGGGAGTGTATCTGTATCCGAGCTTGCCTTTGTATCTCTGAGTATCGATAGCCAATCTGTGTATCCAAATCAATTCGCACAACTGCTGCTGACACCTTGACAGATAACGTTGTGTCACATTTGGTTTTTCTTACGCTCAGCTCTGTGATTAGTGTCTGAATATAAAGAGAATTTAACAACCTGTACCGCCCGATTCGCCAGATGATTGACAGATTATAGATAGCAGTCGATAAATGGTAATTAAAAGGGGGCTCTAATAAAACACATCTGTTTGAAATACATCAAAAACTAGTATTCATTTATTGGTACAAAATATATTTATAGAACTTATTAAAGCCAGCAATAGTAAAAACTTGTAGTGGTATTTATTATACTTTTTTTTAGTAATAATAATAATGTACAAACCTTTTTTGGGTTTAATAATGCCAGTAATGGAATCCCTTTTTTAAGTAGATTTCAGCATGTATTTCAGCAACTTTATTCATATTTCACTTTACCTGGCAAGGATAACAGCCATATTAAATTGTATTTCATTAACTAAAAGCATACTCCTGCCCAGAAATAAAGAGCAATGGCAACAATTCTTTTTTCCAAGTGGGCGGAAGTGGAAGTCCCAGCCAGTCCATTAGGGCAAAAGTTCCCAGCAAATCCCAGCAGGGGAAACTTTGGCGGCAAAGTGATTAAATTTCACTAGGACTAACAATAACCATAACAATACTTTCATGGATGCTTTTCTCTCTGATTTCATTGCGGCAGGTCACGTCCTGGAATTGGCGCAGATTTCGGAGAACATGACCCACTCGCTCTTTTCGAAGGTTTATACCCGTATGGTGCCTTCATCGCGGATGATGATCCATCAACTGTACACCGAAATCATGAAGTAAGTGCTCGTATTTCCTCTAATAAAATAACAAACTAGCTGTATTTAATTAATTCGAGTATAGAAGTTGGATTCTAATTGAGTAACTTCCCCTTCAGCCATCTGATTTACACCTCCAACTACACGAACAGCAATGGCCAGCTGGGCAGGCGAGGAATTGGCAGTGTCCAGAGCAACTTGGAGGAGGCTGTGAGGCACTTCTTTGTTCAGCTGTTCCCAGTGGCCTACCACCAGATGGTTCATCTGTCCAAGAACAATTTGGGTGACTTGCACGAGGACTACGTCAACTGCCTGAAGCACAACTTCGACGAGATGCATCCATTCGGGGACATTCCCCAGCAAGTGCAGTCCAACCTGGGCAAGAGTGTCCACATGTCCAATGTCTTCATGAATGCCCTGCTCCAGGCCGCCGAGGTCCTCAGCGAAGCGGATGCCCTTTATGGCGAACAACTGACGGACACGTGCAAGCTGCATCTCCTCAAGATGCACTACTGCCCCAACTGCAATGGCCACCACTCGAGTTCCAGGAGCGAAACGAAATTGTGCTACGGCTACTGCAAGAACGTGATGCGGTAAGTTGATATGCCGAATTTCGATATATTAAGATTTCATAAGATTATATCAAGTTAAGCACATATATTTTCAAAACTATAAATTGTTATACCGACCATTTGTAATGCCTCTGTTTTATGATCTTCAGCGGCTGCTCGGCGGAATATGCCGGACTACTGGACAGTCCCTGGTCAGGTGTAGTGGACTCCCTGAACAACCTGGTCACCACCCATATTCTCTCGGACAGCGGCATCATCAACGTCATCAAACACCTGCAGACTTATTTCTCTGAGGCAATCATGGCTGCCATGCACAATGGGCCTGAACTGGAGAAAAAGGTGAGTAGATCCTTTCAGAAAATTAAGGGTAAACGAGCGAATAAGCGAAGCTTTAAATAACTTTCCCACATTAAGTATTCATTAAGTATCCTATTTATATTTAAATGCGCTCAATTTTAAATTGCATTATCCCTTATTGCATAAACTTATAAGATGTATGAGTGTAAGATATTTCAAGGACACAGCTCTGATTTTCAGACATCTGTCTGCAGATGCGATCGATTTCGTTAACTGGCGTTCCAAGGACACGATCGTTTAATGGTTTAATTGCCAGTTAATTTATGAACATTTTAAATGAATTTAATGGATCGGAATTCAGTTCCGGCCTTCAAACTTGTTCTGCTCGCTGCAGTGGCAGTAGCCTCTAAAAAATATCTTTGGCATTTCGAGATCTTGTTAAACATGCACATGACATCCAATTGATACAAGTTCGCACGATTGGCATGTTGCCGGGAATTTAAAATGCTAAATTCGAGTGGAGTCGGAGTTCAGTTCAGTTTAGTCCCGTCCCCACCAGAAAGTTGCAATTTACATGCAGGGCGATGAGCACCTGGTCAGCTTAATATAATGGGTCAGGTGGGAGGCGGGCAGACACGTGCGCCTTGCATGAGCGGCGGCGATTAGCAAGTGGAAGTGGAACCCCCCAAACCGGAGCTCTACATGGTTAACATTCCCCCTATTGTCTTGCAGGTAAAGAAGACGTGTGGCACGCCCAGCCTGACGCCCTATTCGTCCGGAGAGCCGGATGCGCGGCCTCCGCCCCACAAGAACAACGTAAAGTGGGCCACTGACCCGGATCCGGGCATGGTCCTCTTCCTGTCCACCATCGACAAGAGCAAGGAGTTCTACACGACCATCGTAGACAAGTGAGTATTTAGACGATGCCACAAACTGTATTGATTGGGTTGGGATTTGAACTAGCTACTACATTGACTGACCAAACTATGACTTAAAAAGGATAGTGTCCTGGCGAGGATTAACGCTTCTTGGGCTTGGTGATCATGGCGATCACATCCTTTAACAGGCAAAAGTACAGCGGCGTCACAATGGCCACAAAGAAAATCAAATTGGCGAAGAATCCATTCTTCACTGGCACACGACAGCCCTGAAAATTAGAATTAAATATTATTTTAACCCAATTCAAAGCTTAATTATATGATTTAATATTTAAAGCTTACATGTCGGGGTATCGGTGCCATTGGGCGAGCCAAGCAAAAGTCGTGGGCCAGATGATGCATCCACAATACTAGCTCCTTGAACATTTTGTATATTTTTAACTTATTGAACAATACAGAATAGTTGTTGTGAATTTCAAAACAACGAAATAGTGAATTGAAACAACAAGCTTACTAAGCTCATATAACTTTTTCATTCATCAGCTTCTGCGATGAGCAGCACTCTCGTGAGGATCACTCCTGCTGGACAGGCGATCGTTTCGGGGACTACACCCAGCTGCTGATTAATCCGGGCACTGATAGCCAGCGATATAATCCCGAGGTGCCCTTCAATGCGAAGGCTCAGACCGGCAAGCTGAACGAGCTGGTCGACAAGCTCTTCAAGATCCGCAAGAGCATTGGAGCTGCGGTAAGTTTGGTCTACCATTTGGGCACTTGGAACACTTTATCCATTTTCCTGTACACCTCCACAGGCACCTTCCAACAGCATACAGGCGACGCACGACATCCAGAATGATATGGGCGAGGGCTCCGGCGGCGGAGAGGGCCAGATCGGCGACGATGAGGAGGAGTATGGAGGCGCACATGGTTCCGGAGATGGTTCCGGCGATGGTAAGTTGTTACAAATCTTTAAAAGTCCCTACATGGTCGCTTCCTTCCGTAAAAGAAATTCTCCTTAACCCATATACTGTTTTTATTTTCAGGACCCCATACGCCCATCGAGGATTCCGAAGGCACCACCACCAACGAAGTGGAGCCGCGTGACAGCGGCAAGACCAGTGGGTCCAACCCACTGGCAGGCACCGCGACGTGGATGCTCCTCACTCTAGTCACAATGCTCTTTAGTAGTTGTAGTTAAGGATGCTACCCCAGCCGAGGGATTGAATACAAAAAACGCAATGCGCCCCACTGTGCGAGGGCAGTGAATGATGTAACCAGAAGAAGAGCAACAGCAGATGCACACGAATCGAGTTAAATCATGAATTAATAACTATTATCATTATTATTATTATTTGTGTAATTCTTAAGTTGTTACAAGTAATTTATAGGCCCTAAGCGCATTCATCTAGCAATCGACTAACAACTTACAAACCAGAAGCGAACCGTGAAACCCTTGAAGCGCACCTCTCCTTCTAGCTTTTCCAAATTTGAAGCTCATCGAACTTCCATGCCGAATCCAACTAGACTTGTGTGCCATATAAATGCGTTGGATATTTGCATACGAACCGAGCAATTGCTAAACACAACTAACTTTAAACGAAAATTAAACTAAATAGGCTCGCAATCAAGCAGAATCCCTTTCCATAGAGTGTGCAGTTTGTTCAGATACATGTTAATATATATAGCGTACAGTACACAAAGCTCAATGTTCAAAGCAAGTTGTTCCTTTTCGGTGTAATTACACAAGTAAATAGATCTGAAATCAGAGGCGTGGCACCACATTCAATTGCTAAGTTTTTGGGGGCGATCACAAAATATTATATACGTAAAGGATATAAATCTGTTAGCTGTAGCTCAGTGAATGTTAAACTAAAGCGAAATTATTGTTGTCTACACCTTTCGAACTGAACGAATGCGAACAATTTAGAAAATGATCAATTGGGTAATCGACGCGAAATGCATACGAATGGAATTTAGTTGAGTAAACGCACGGAAAAACTAGAAGACTTACAGCTTTATACGCAAACAAAAACGAAAAACGAAGTAAAATCGATGAAAATCTATTGATATATTAATACGTATATTATATGTAGCATTACTTAAATTATATGAACAAAGAGAGAAGACGACCTTGGGGGGACAACAAATGGAAAAATGTCATAAAATGCATTCAGCTAATTAGAGTTTACAGAGCACTTGGATTTCTTCTTGGGGAGAGAGTGCAGAAAATGCAGAGTTCAGCGCACAAATCACAGTTCGCAAATTTGCAATTTCAATCGAAACTAATGTTGCAATCTTACGGATACTTTACAGTGGGGCAGAGCGCTGCTGAATCAAATCCAGAGAGCAGCGCTGGCGGCACTCTAAAAAAACAAGTAAATATATATATATACAAATGAATATGAAATATGCATTAAAACGAGTATGGCGCCAGCGATAAGAATGAAGTCTATATATATATATACACATAAATGAATTAACTAATTAAATCGTAATTATATGCTAGTGCGTAAACGTAACGATTAGCGCGTAATGTGTAAAAAGCAAACAGTTGAACGAAAACAACAAATTTAGTTAGTAGCAAATTAACAAAGGAAGCGCCAACTGCCGCCGCACACAAATTGGCATATAGGCATATACATAAATATATCGCATATACACTTCGATCCGATCGAAATTAGATCGTAGTGTGCCGGCGCGCTGGTTGAACTATGTATAATTATTATTTGTATCATTATTATTTAACTATTGCATGTGATTAATAATATTTAAGTTAAACGTAAACGCAACATATTAAATTGTAACTTATGTATACCGCAAAAGCAGCCGCAATGTGCGCAAAAAATCATCGTTGTAAATCAATTCGGAGATAACCAATGCGAATCGAAAATTGCACTAAAAATAAATGTACTACTTTTAGATGCCTAAAAACCAATAAATAATTATGTAACAAGAAACGCAAGTCCAAGAAGTTTATTGAAAGCGATACGCAATAGTGCTATGAGTGTAACGGCAGACAAGCGAAAATGAGAACTTTTGTAAATTTCATTTAAAACCTGAATAAACGTCAATATTTGAAATTCGAATTTAGCGCCTCTTTATTATGCAAGCAGGTGGCAACACCAACGAACTCAGGATTCTTGACTAGAATCGCATACACATGTGTAGAATTGCGGGTGGCAACTCCCGGCATATGTTGATATCAGAACGGCAGCTCCGGACATGTATAAAATTACTCTACAAAATACCGTCGATTTCCCGACTTTAAAAGTAGGTGTAGAAAATATTTTAAAAAAATACTGAAATGGTAATAAGTATTTATACATATTTTTAAATTTATTAATATTGAAGATATCTTATATCTACAAAATAAATTTACTCGTGAGATAACAACGATTTTCATTCTACATTTGTAATTATGTAAAAATATAACGATAGTTTTATACTTTTAATTTATCTCACATCACAATCTATAGTACCATCTCTAATCAAACGCGTTTTTGGCGGGAAGCGTTTACGTTCTCATTGTTTTCCTCGCATTTCCCGGCAAACAGCGTCCGAAAAAACATCTTTGGCAAGCAGCTGTACTCAATTTTCTGTCTATTGTTGAAAGTACAAGAACAAAAAAAGAAACCAACCGCAAGATGGCTCGACGAGATTATGCCCAAGACCGAGGTAAGTGCAAGGAATTCTCAATCTTGAGGAGGCATCAAACATCCAATGTTTGTTGATTTACAGAATCTATCAAGACCTTCTTGTCGGAATTCTGCAAGTGCGACGATGATGGCAAAAAGGAGTTCGTCTACGGATCCCAGCTGGTGAAGCTGGCCCATCGGGAACAAGTTCTGATCACCATCGATCTGGATGATCTCGCGGAATTCAATGAAAGTCTCGCGGAGGCGGTGGTCGACAATTGCCGGCGATACACGTCCATATTCAGCGATGTGATTGCTGAACTCCTGCCCAGCTACAAACAGCAGGAGGTCCACGCCAAGGACGCTCTGGATGTGTACATCGAGCACCGCCTGATGATGGAGTCCCGCACCCGGAATCCCATGGAACAGCGTGATGAGCGGAACTCTTTCCCCTCGGAGCTGATGAAGCGATTGTAAGTATTTCAATTGATCATTTTCCTCCGAAACTAACTCTTAAAATCGAACTCCTTTTAGCGAGGTGGGCTTTAAACCAGTGTCCACGGAGAAGGCGCACTCTATTCGCGAGGTTAAGGCCCAGCACATTGGCAAACTGGTCACGGTTCGTGGCATTGTTACACGCTGCACGGAGGTCAAGCCCATGATGGTGGTGGCCACCTACACATGCGATCGCTGTGGCTCGGAGACGTATCAGCCAGTCAACTCGCTATCCTTCACGCCCGTGCACGATTGCCCGTCGGATGATTGCCGAGTGAACAAAGCAGGTGGTCGTCTGTATTTGCAGACCCGTGGCTCCAAGTTCGTCAAGTTCCAGGAGGTCAAGATGCAGGAGCACAGCGACCAGGTGCCCGTGGGCCACATACCGCGCAGCATGACCATCATGTGCAGGGGTGAGGTCACTCGAATGGCCCAGCCTGGAGATCACATTGTGGTCTCTGGAGTATTCTTGCCACTGATGCGCACAGGTTTCGCTCAGATGATTCAGGGTTTGCTATCAGAGACATTCCTCCAAGCTCACGTGAGTTACCCCGTTTAAATCAAACAAATTTATTTAAAATGTTTAATATATTGTTACCATCTTAATAGCGCATCATCTGTATCAACAAAAACGACGAGATTTCGGACAAGGACGCAGAGCTGACTCCAGAAGAGCTGGAGGAATTGGCCCAGGATGACTTCTACGAGCGCTTGGCCACCAGCTTGGCTCCCGAAATCTATGGCCATTTGGATGTAAAGAAAGCGCTGCTCCTGCTGTTGGTCGGAGGAGTTGACAAGCGGCCCGATGGCATGAAGATTCGTGGCAACATCAACATCTGCCTGATGGGAGATCCCGGTGTGGCCAAGTCGCAGCTGCTGGGCTACATTAGCAGATTGGCGGTGCGATCGCAGTACACCACAGGACGAGGTTCTTCGGGGGTGGGTCTCACCGCTGCGGTCATGAAGGATCCCCTCACAGGCGAGATGACATTGGAGGGAGGAGCTCTTGTGTTGGCTGATCAGGGAGTCTGCTGCATTGATGAGTTCGACAAGATGGCGGATCAGGATCGTACAGCCATTCACGAGGTGATGGAACAGCAGACAATTTCGATAGCCAAAGCAGGTATCATGACGACCCTAAACGCTCGTGTTTCCATCCTGGCCGCTGCTAATCCCGCTTTTGGACGCTACAATCCTCGTCGTACCGTGGAGCAGAACATTCAGCTCCCTGCGGCCCTGCTCTCACGTTTCGATCTGCTGTGGCTCATCCAGGATAAACCGGATCGGGATAATGATTTGCGCTTGGCCAAGCACATCACCTATGTGCATAGCCACAGCAAACAGCCACCCACTCGAGTCAAGGCTCTGGACATGAATCTTATGCGGCGCTACATCAACCTGTGCAAGCGCAAGAACCCAACTATTCCGGATGAGCTCACCGACTACATTGTGGGCGCTTATGTGGAGCTGCGTCGCGAGGCGCGCAACCAGAAGGACATGACCTTCACCTCGGCCCGTAACTTGTTGGGAATCCTGCGATTGTCCACCGCTTTGGCTAGGCTGCGTCTTTCCGATAGCGTGGAGAAAGATGATGTGGCTGAAGCACTGCGTTTGCTGGAGATGTCTAAGGACTCGCTCAACCAAATCCACGAGCACCAGAAGGGACAGTAAGTAGTTGCAAAGGTTGCAAGTAAATCCTTGTGCTTACAAGAATATTTCTCATTTTCAGTGTTCCCAACACCTCGGATCGAATCTTTGCCATCGTTCGTGAACTGGCTGGCTCTGGAAAGGCAGTCAAAATCGCCGACATCATGGACCGCTGCACAACCAAAGGATTCAAGCCCGACCAGGTGGACAAATGCATCGATGACTACGAGGAGCTCAATGTCTGGCAGGTCAACATGGGACGCACGAAGATCACATTCATGTAGATCGCCCGCTTCATCGCACATATTATATTTAGTAATTAAGTTTATGTCTCTTTATCGCCAATCGTTAATACTACTCTCATACATTGTCACTTTACCATTTATCATTGTCATAAATAAATAAGAATTTTGTATTTGACTTAAGGACTGTGTCTCCTTTGTTCCAAAATGTATGCTGTTTTTCTGGTTAATATGATTTTATTTTATATACTTTTTAAAAGACATCCAAATAACAGTACACACTTTTGCAAATTGCATTTAAAACTACAATAGATCTGTTGAATTCCACAGCTTAATCAAGTTACGAGAACAGCCCATGATCCTTGCCTATAAATTCGATGTATTATTCCTTTAAGGACCTCACACAATACGATCTTCACATACACACACGATCCACGTCACTGTGGGACAACGAATTACACACACATAGAGATATATTAAAAATGGTGAAATTTTTCTACTAAGGACGATACACAGATTTCGTTATAAAGCCAAGTCCATTCAAACGAAGGGATCTACATGCTCTTGTTGAAGCTCAACGCGGCTCGGAGCTTATTTCGGACTCGAGGCGAATTCCATCGATTTCCGCCTGCCGATCTCAGGCCCACCACGGATCGCAGCTCGTTTGGGGATATACCCTCGTCCACGTCATCCGCCTCCGTCTTGATCTCCATCTTTTGGACAATGAGCCGAACCAGCTGGTGCTGCTGCTCCAGCATGCGACTAATGTCGCGCAACTTTCGCCTCTGCCGTTCCAATTCCGCGTTGATGTAGTCATCGTTGTTGTCGAAGGAGATGACGTCCATGGAGGCTGCATAGAAGTTGGAAGTGTATTGGATGGACCTAGTACCAGATCTTTTTCCAGACAACTTACAATCCTCGGTGAATGGATTCGAGAACCACTTGCGCAGAATGAAATCGCAGAAGCCCAGCTTGCACTTGGTTTCATTGGGATACTCAATCAGCTCCATCTTGTCCACTCGCTGCAGCCAGACATGGGGCAACTTCCTCTCCAGCTCAGTGTGGAGCACCACTTGCATGGCCAGCCTCTTGAGCTGGGCATTGCGACGCACTGACTCAATATCGCCAACGGCCAAACCGATGAGCAAGTTCATCAGCAGAATGGGCATAAGGATCATAAAGACACCTGACATAATAAGTTTGATATTAATTAAAGGAAAAGTAATGCTATAACTGGTACTTACTCAAAATCAAGAAGGATGTCATGGG
The DNA here is from genome assembly GCF_016746395.2 of Drosophila simulans. Classification (NCBI taxonomy): domain Eukaryota; kingdom Metazoa; phylum Arthropoda; class Insecta; order Diptera; family Drosophilidae; genus Drosophila; species Drosophila simulans. Next base: position 8,729,297 of record NC_052522.2, read on the forward strand.
CACCTTCAACTGATCCCGATAGTAGGTGTTCACATAGGTACCCACAAAGTCCAGCTCGCCCAGCATCATTGAGAAAGTTCGCAGCAAGGACATGGGTATGTTGGAGAAGGACAAGTGGTTCGGTTGGGGGTCAATAATCTAAGGGAAAAGTAGGAAACTATCACTCGAAAAAACCAAATTAAAGCACCTACCTTTGAAAGTAGTATATAGAATGCCAGACCAAAGGCGATTATCAGTATGGAGAATACCATCAGCACTTTTATGAGCGTCTGCAGAATCTCCAAGAACATGACCACATAGATGCCGACCTGGTCGAATCTTTGCAGGAACAGCAGCAATCGGAACCAGGACAGAAACACTGCTATTGAAGCGGCTGAGTAATGAATGGTATTGATTCCTCCATCCGGCTGAAATGCCGGTGTCACCATCACCAAAGCCGAGATGTACAGCACCCAGGATATCAAATTAACTGTCTCCAGGATGTAGTGCAATTTCTGCTGGTATATCTGTATTAGTTCCCGCATCGAGTTGAGCAGTATATAGACCACGATGACCACCGCACAGAAAAGTATTGCAGTGGTTCTATTTATACGCTCCTCGCAGGAATCCAAACGAATCTGGGATGCCACCGACGGGTTCTGGGAGAGATTCATGGTCAGCTGCTCCCATCTGAAAAAGGGAGATGTTGCTATATGTTTTTATGTAACAATGATCTCAACTCACCCCATATTGCAGTATTGACTCATCGTCTTGTTGTCTCCAGCCTTCAATTCAATGTTGTTCATCATCAGCGAGGAGTAGATGGTTACAAAGACCAGGAATATCGAGTAGATCAGCAGGTTGGCCAGGTGAAAATACTTGCCGTACGAGTTCCACTTCATCTGCAGATACTTCTGGCTGAGCGGGTGGGCCAGCAGCTCCACCCTGCCATGGGTTACCATGGTCTGATCGATTGATTAAAAGGGAATGTATATATTAGTAATTTGAAAGATATATTTGAATAAACACGCACACGACATACAAGATACAAAAGCCGGAAAGTGAGTCGGTTAGTGGGTTAGTTTGGGGGACGATACACAATTGCAGAGCTCTGTGATCTTTAAGAGAGTTCGGGGACACTCACGTTCACCACGGCCAAAGGCGCGGGTCGCCACTTGGGGTCATTGAACTCTTTGCGCTTGGCCTCAATCTGTTCGGGTGTCTTTTGGTAGGGCCAAAACGAATATTTTATCTGGATGGTAACCAAGTAATGAGTATCGATGTATGGATCTTAGCCATTAATATGAATTATGAATCATGATGTGCCCGCTAAACCTCATTTTATATTCGATTGTGTGCTACATCCCAGCCCACAGTAACCCCAAGATCATGTATCAAGACCAGGAAGGAGGAGGAGCAACACTAAAAAAAACACGCATGCAACAGATCTGGGAAGGATTCCAGTTTCCGCTTACATTCAAAGCCGGCAACGGAATGGGACTGGCGGTCGTAATCGACTCTCCGGTTTTCTCATCAATCTTGGCAAACATAAAGGGGCATTGCAAGAATGCGAAAGAGTACTTGATCTGGTCACGGCGATGTCAATGGGGGCGAATAGAAATCAATTAGCTTCGATGGAATGAGATGATGATTGGGCTTCACCCTGGGAAAACGACAAACTTACGTAGAAACTCTTCGAGTCCTTCTTGCAGTTGGCCTTGGTAATGCACTTGTCCTGCACCGCCTCGAATACCTTGGGCATGGAGGCAATCAGGGCGAGGGTCACGCACGGATGCTTGTCGGAACGCAGAGCCATCACCTCGTTGGCCCGCTCCTCGTGGGTGACCATGGCCAGGGCAGCCTCCGGATACTTGTAGTAGATGGCATAGTCAATGGCACTCATGTCCAGAACGTTGTAGACCAGCTTGCAGCCCATAGACATCAGCACGGAGATCGCATGGGGCTTATTCTCCATGGTGGCCAGGTGGAGGGCGGTGTTCTGATGGAGATTACCCATTGTTAATGGTTATCTTGATTCACCAGTTGCCAAGTATTGTCACTCACCCCATCCTTGTCCACCTGATCGAGCAGATGCGAGTGCACCGAGTGCAGCAGCTCGATGGTCTCGGTGTATCCGGACATGGCGGCTAGCTGGAGTGGATTGCGTCCGGTGTGGTCCCGATGGAGCAGGGCTCCTCGATTGAGCAGCAGCTGCACCACTCGTGTGTGTCCTTGCTGCGAGGATATGTGCAGTGGTGTCATGCCTGCACCGTCACTTTCGTTGATAATGAAGGATCCCTTCTCGGAGTCCAAGAGCTGCCGCACCGTATTGTACCTTCCGTAGCGAGCGGCAAAGTGCAGCGGACTCTCGTTATTGTTGTTCTTCAGGTTGATGCAGGCTCCCAGTCGAATGAGGTTCTCCAGCGACCGGATGTGCCCATCCCGACTGGCGTAGTGCAGCGGCGAGCAGCCCATGCTGTCCTTCTCGTTGAGCAGCAGCTTCAGCTGCGCCTGCGTCTGGCAGTTGGCCACCTGCTCGGCGAAGTCCGTCAGCCGGCCGCCGTTCATGATGACGAAGTGCAGCACATTGCGGGCAGCGGCGTCCTTGACACTAATGCACGCCCCCAGGCGAATCAGGAGGTGAACTGGAATAATAGGAAGACAATTTTCCATAGTAAAGATAGCTTTGATAGGAAAACCATGGGTTAACTATGCTCACCTGTTTTCCAACCGCTACGCGATGCCGCCAGGAGCAACGGAGAGCGGTGCTCCTTGTCCAGGGCATTGATGTCCGCTCCCTCGGCCACCAGATAGGACACGATGTCCGGATGATCGAACATGGAGGCGCAGTGCAGCGGCGTCATCTTCTGCACATCCGTGCAACTCAGACATAGTCGCTTCTCCATTGGCTGCATCTCGAACATGAGCTTCACAATGTCGATGGCTCCCTAGACAAAAGAAAAAAAAAACAGAACAAGAAATGGAAATAGAAATGGAGAACCATGTCGGAATCATTCATCCGTAGTATGTATTTCCCCAACATGGAAAGTGCTTTGTTTTGTTAACGGCAAAGTCACGTTCTTCTTAGTGAATTTGCATAAGAATTTGTCAAATTAAAGTCAGCTAAGGACACCAAGACACGAGGCGAACCGAAGGAGACCGAAAGGAAACCACACAGCCACTTTTCACCGCCCATTGGATATGGTTTAATGCTGTTTTCCTTTCGCTTACTGGCCAAGAACGCTTTGTTTGCTCAACTCCACGTGGAAATATGAGAGTTTTCAATTGCTTGGCAGCCTGTCAGTTGGTCGCCGCTGAAGGATTTCCCAGTCAGCAGCACACCTGTGCATCCAGAGCATACACTCACCTGGGCACAAGCCAGGTGCACTGGCGTCGAGAGATCGTGTTGCTGCGTGGATATCTTGGCCCCGGACTTGAGGCACAGCTCCACAGCCTTGATGTCGCCACCATGGACAGCCGAATGGAGCGGCACATTGCCCTCCGAGTCGTAGAAGGATATCATCTCCTCGCGGGTGCAGCCGCGCTGCTCGCCCCACTGTAAAATGGATGAAAACATTAGATGAGCTCATTCCGGCCGAGATTTATTTGTGGAAAAAAAAAAAGAAATTAGTGGAGTTCTTTGCGTCACCGTTCTCGTATTAATCCTCAAAGGTCTTAAGCCAGCTTTTAAAAGCAGGTGTCAATATATTAATAACAATAGCTACACAAAAGATTAAATTACTGTTAAAAAACTTGAACAAGTGCAGTCTAAGCTAAAGAACATTACTTATATACGATTATATATCGATTATATATCGATTACGTATTTAAATAAATCAAATCAAGAAAAGCAATCAAAACAATCAAGGCGACCAGAAAACTGTTGACCAAAGTGAATGACCGACCCCGCCTGAGTTATCCAACATCTGATATTTTTCTGCAGCTTAAAATTTTGTGGAAAACATGTTATTCTCCATGCCATCCAACTCTCGACAGCGGCAGAGTGACCCATAACAAATTTGATACTTTTTAAAGAGGTCGCTGACAACGCGGCGTATACGCAACTTCAATCAGGGAGCAAAGCAAAATCAAAAACCAAATAAAAATAAACCCAAAACCGAAGAGAGTGCACGACAGGTCTGGATGGGATGGGGGGCTATGTAAGAGGGGTAGGAGTTGAAGGAATCAAGCAAATCGGGTCAGTGTCCAATGGGGATAGCTTCCACAATAGGATCAAAGCTGGATGAGATGACATACTCGTAGTTGTAGCATGCAGCTGGGACAAGTGCGAATCGGAAAACGGAAGGGATAACTTGCCTGGAAGAAGACCTCCATTGTCTTTGAGCTGGCATTCTTGGCCGCTTCGTGTATGGGATAATAACCATTGTTACAGGGCTTACGTGGGCATGCATCGAACTCAGTTATCTGGAAGATACGATGAGTTATTGTAAACAAATATAAATGCGTCTAATATAATATGCTAGCACTAGGAACACACACACACACTCTTTGATATTTGGGTCTAGTATAAAAGCAGGCAAAACAATTTCAATTTTCTTCTACTGCGTATACCAACCTTTATTTTTCATGTTCTCTATGATAAATTAAACTTTTGTACGGATGAGTGTGTTTTACAAGAGGGCGGTGTTGGGTGAATCAAGTTGATTAATGGCTTAATATAAATCAAACCAATGCAAATAAAATGCATGAGTAAATACAAAAGCAAGGCCGAACGTAAAAAATAATCAAATGAAGCGATTGGCCAAAACTCACACCACTTACCAGGATGCGAGCGCACTCCTCGTGATCGTAGATGGCCGCCAAGTGCAGAGCGGTGCGTCCATGCTCGCCGCCCTGCTGGATATCGATGACATTGCGGTACTGACCCATCACCCGAAGGGATTTCACTTTGTTCAGCTCGGTGGCCAGGTGCACTGGGGCCTGCTTCTTCTCGTTCAGCACTCCCGTATCCACTGGGCTGTAAGGATTGTCGGCAGGATATTTTAAAGTTCAATCTCGGGCTAAATCAACCATGGTTGAGCCACTTACATGGACAATAGATAGTCCAGAGCGTCGTAGGCATCGCTCTCCACGGCGATGTGGAGCGGGGTATTGCCGGCATTATCCTTCGCATTAAAGTCTGTAAATCACGCTTGATAAGGAGTCCTGCTTAATGGCTTTATCCGCACACTTACCGCCATTCTGGTCGCGAATGTACCGCAAAATGTTAACCCTATTACGGGCCGCCGCCTGATGGGCAGCCGTTCGTCCTTTCGCATCCTTTAAAGCTATGCGCGAGTTGTCCGCCATGAAGAGTCGCTTGAAGTCGTCAAGGTTTCCGGACTCAGCAGCCTGAAACAGGAAAAACAGGTGTCTCTCACTTTGCAGCAACATCAATTAAAACACTAAGCTCTGTTTGGTCTGCCAGCACTGGCAAAAATAATTAATTAGGAGAACATTTTAATTTTTAAAACTAAATTTTTAAGAACTGATTTTAAAATCTTGTTTGGAGCTAGAGGAACAGAGTATTCCGAGTCTTTAACTTCCTTCGGGTCAATAAATTAAAATTTCATAACAATACAAAATTCTTTTGCATGCAATTTATTTTTCCTTTTAATTTTTGTATATATAAAGGTGCTTTGCTAGTTCAAGGCGAAGTTCTTTTAGTTTCATTTACTTTCTCTAAGAACTTTCTGTTTGCCTTTCGTAGTGCAAAGCAAAGAAAGTGCAAAACATCGTCTTACAGCAAAATGTCAATAGATTTTAGGACATTAACGCCTTCCGGCGACTGAGTAATTTGATTGTCTTATTGCCTTTCCTGTTTTCTTCATAAAAATGAATTTGAAAACACTGTATTGAACAGCGTTTTTCTAGAAATGTCCAGGAGTAAAATTCTGTGAATCACTTAAAAGGAGGGGGTGAAATGAAACTTTTAGCCCCCCCAGAGAGGTCATTTTGTGATTCGCTCGTGGCTAATTGAATGAGTTCGCCGGCAGCAGTTTTACCTCCAGATAGTCCACGATTGGTATCTTTGGCGTCGAGGACATACGCAGGATGCGTGCCCACTTTTTGGGCAGGTTAAGCGGCGCCATTGCAGTCATTTCCGGTTCGCGGGCACAGCCGCCCATCAAGAATCGCAGCGCACTGGCGAAGTCTTCCCTTTTAGGAGTCTCCTTGTCGCCCGAAGTCATTGTCGACTTTAATTACATTTGTGTTTAGTTAGTGGATTAACTCTTATTGTCCTTACAGCTCAGCTGGCAACATCGGACGAAGTTTCGAGAGAGCCTTGACTTGTTATGGATTTATTCCAATATGATTTCCATATGCGTTCGCCTTGTGCCTTCTGAATTCAGTTTTGATTTCCTGCCTTTATGTGGGTGACTCAATGGCTCCTTAATGCCAGTGGACATTCAATTAGAATGCGTTTTGCATTCCAGAAATAGCGTTTCGTTACGACAGCTTGTAGCTTGGTTATGCCAACTTATGAACTGAGTCCTTTTGCTCTGCTTATGAATTCAGCTCTGTTTTGCAGTTCGTTTGGTGTTTTAATTCCGATCGAAACTCAATTAGATTGCGATAATCAGAAAACTTGCAGCTTTGATATGCGTACGTTTCTTAAATTGCAGTTTTGTTTATCCGATAAACATTTGTTGTATTTCTTTGTGTATATATTGTGAAAAACTTTCATAAATGTTTAAAAAAATCAAGTTCAGTTGTTATCACTATTTGAGCAATATTTTGTATATTTAATGTTATATTTGTACTGTGGAATGTATTAATCGCGTTCACTTGTCATACGAATTTTAAATGTGTAAAATATCCTTGATGTTGCACGGTTTTGTGTATAAACTTTCTTTCTGTTGCACAAGTCGTTATTGAGTTAGTTAACTGCCACAAATGTAATAAATGAAATTTCTGTGCCACTGATTTGCTGCCAAGTTAACTTGATTTTTGGTAAGCTCGACGGAGAGTAAATATCCAGAGGAAAAAAAAGGTTGAGTCCACGCGGGAAGAGTCGCTGAATGACTAAAATCTCGGACCAAACAGTCTTGCTTTTATAGCCAACTGGCGGCAACTTCGGGTGCGTGTGACACAGGTCCTTTGGCGAAGGATGTGCTTCGTGTTATTTTGTTGAACTCGCCGGTCAATTTTGGTTTCAATTTCAATCTTTCTTTCTCAGGCGCTGAATGTGAAAAAGACTTGTTGCGCTAATCACTTCTAGGTAAAAATATTCGCAATGGATATGTTAACTGCTTATTATAACTTATATTTGCTTAAATGTTATAGAAATGTCTGTTTTATTGACATTTTATTAAATAATCTCTTTTGAGCTTCCTTGGCCGCTTCTCGAACATTCAAAACACGAGGCTAGGAGCACATGGAGAAGCATTTATCATGACTCTCGCTGCGGGAATTGCCTCGGGTCTTCACTTTGGAGAATTGCCGGCCCGCACCTGCATGGAACCCATTCTGGATCTACTCACCCGCAATATCCTGAAGGGGCTGTCACGCAAGAGGCAGACCTCCGCCGGCGGTTCGGCTGGCAGGATGGCCTCCAGCGGCGTGTCCGCATCATCGCCATCGATTTCAATCCGCTTGGGACCCGCACTGCGCTCGATTATCATTGAAAATATCCAATACTGTAAAGAGATGTCAAAATGGTTAAGCCAGTTAAGTTATGTTAAGTCATAAATTATATATACGTGCTGGCTAATTATAAAATTGATTATTATCCAACGAGTTCGAACTGAAGTTCGAATAGGTCTAGTATATTTAATCCACTTCACTTCTTAATTTAGAATATAATTAAAATATTTTTATAAGTTCAAACTGCTTTATTACCAATATTAACATGAGCTGAGCAATAAAGACACCACCTCGAACTCATCAAATGGTGAATTCTCCCTCAAGAGAATGTCCCCCCCCCCCCAAAAAAACAAATGTATCCCTTAAGTTAACGTTCCCACACAACACTTAGTTATTGTTCAACTAGGTCAGATGTTAAATAAAAGTTATCTCTGTTATAAAAACAAAAAATACAAATTTTTAAGCCAAATACATACCTTGCTGTTCCGGCCGGTGCTGCCGCTGCTGCTGCTCCTTGGCTTGGGAAGTAGCTTCGGCTGGGCCTCCATGAGGTCAGGTGGCGATAGGGCGCCGCACTGGCCGCTGTAGACTCCGTTGTATAGCTTGGGCATCCCGGAGCTGGTGCTCTTGGAACTCTGGTTGCGATCCGTGGCCGTGGCCGGAGCTGTAATCGTAAAGGGCCGCTGGTCGCGACTGTACGCGCTGGTTAGTGGCTCGTTTGTATTTCGCAACTTATCACACATCATCGGGCTGGGCAGCAATCAGTGGACTAATTAGATATTGATTGGGTTAAACGGTTTGCAAACGCGTAAACCGACAGCAAACCAATTAAGATAAACCGTCTGTCACATGATATCGCCAGATATAGGAGATACGAGCGAGGACGATCCACTAGATACAACTGTGTCGCACTACAACTGAAGCGTAACTGCAACTAGGGCTAATTTAGCAGTAACCCTTGGCCAATTTACACGCACTGAGCCATCTATCTATGTATGTATACTATATATACCTTGGTTGGCTAGCAAGTCAATGGCCATTTGTCATTCTACACATTTATAGCCACTGCCCGAGGGAATCGAAGCCGGGACTCCCTTTCGCGGGCCCATTAACTGGAACTGTCTAATTAATGGTTTGTTTATTTTCGCCACTCGACTGGAGAAATTTGCATAATGCCTAGCCTGTGTAAATCCAGACTTACTTAACTTCCTCCAGCCCCATTTTCGAACTGCTTTCGACGAGCAAAGGATTCAAACTGCAAGGCTTCTCACAGTACGCAGATATTTCTAGGCGGCTATCGAACTTTTAATTACATTAAAGAGATACTTATCAGATGATATGAACGATTTCCGTCTAATGAAATTAGAGGCACTGAGCCTCAGGTGAGAGAAAGAGCTCTGATTATTTCTACACCCAGTTGGATGAGTTGACAACATTAGAGGCTTTCGATTAGTCTAAGTGGTGATGGTGGGCAAATATTGGAGCAAACATTGACCGGCCATCGGGTAAATAAATCCCTTAATTAAAGGGAAATTTAAGGGGTTACTTTGGGTCATAAGTCCATTATCTACATGGTCTTGCAAAAATGTTGGAAGTATTATTCAGATTACTGCTATGCTAAAAACAATATAAAAGACTTAATAAAATCCTTGTCTTACCTTTCCAACTATTCAATCCCTAGCTCGTTTTTCCACTCAGCGCGTTTGGTATTTTCTTGGGGAGCAGCGGACAGGATGCACTTACATTTTCAATCGACTTTGAATTTAAAGAACTTGAACTTGATTTTGATTTCGGCCAAGACTAGAACGGAGCACACGGAGCAGGCACAACTGCGACAGCAGCAGGAATTTTCCGAGTATTTTCGCACTGAGTTTAACCGCATTTAAGGCTGCTTGCCATATGTTTCACTCTCGATCCTTTCCTGCGACGTGGAGGAAGCACTACAAGAACGCGAACAAGGACTCTGGCCTCTGCCTGCAAAGGCAAAGGGATGGAGCTTGAGGATATAGCTAAATTGTGTTTAAACTTTCACAACTCTGATGGACTTCGGACACTTTAATTATGAAAATAAATTAGCACCTTTTGATGTACAATTTGTTCAAAGAGGTCGAATATTCCTGGGAGTTTCCTGCTGAGTGATTTGCGAACCGACAGCCTCGATAGCTGGACACCAACTGAACGTGGCAGCCTTTGGACCCTATAGGTTTCCCGGCCAGAACGGTTTAGACCAGTTCGGGGCGGTCCTGATAAGCAATGGCAGCCTTTCGTCACACTCGTCTCGTTTCGCCGCGACTGCCGCCATTAGCACATTAACGCTGCGGCACATTCAAACCGATATAGATACCATATGCACACATGAACATCCACAAACAAGCGAATCGCCACTTTTGTCACCCACATGGTGAAATACTAGAGAGCCCCTGGGATAGTTCTGGATGCTTTAAAGGCTTCTCGCTCAAGAAATAACTGGAGAAGTGATAGAGTACAAGATAGCATAGGGATATATAAAAGTATAGGCGAAAGAACATCTACTCTTTAACGATAAAATTAGCTATAGGTCCAATTAAACGCACTATTTTAACATCCTACTAAGAATATTATTTTAACAATAATACTATTATTGTTTCAGCAAAGCTAATTGCTTATCTACTTTAAACGACATTTTAAATATTGATTAGCCTTAAATGTTTATATATATGCAGTCCTTTGAACTCCTTATATAAGCCGACGTCATAACAATTCAGTGGGGTTGAGTCCCAGTCCCAGTCATTATCGCATTCTCACCACTTTGGCACTGGAGATGGCTATTAGCCAATGAAATTAATTACTTTTTAAGTGACGGAGTAGCAGGGCAAAGAAACAACAAGCTAATTTATTGAAAAACTTTCAAAACGCAAGGTAAAATTCAATTTAGCGAACAATATAAACAACAACAATAAAACAAACAAACAGGAAAGAAAGGAATAAAAAGTAGACCTCACTCCAATGGAATGGTCATGAGTTTGGCGGGCAGATTGGAAAAGAAGAGCACCAGTCCCAGGATAACGATCAATATGAACAAAGTCCACAGGACATACTTTCGAATGACTGGCCAGAGGATGTGCCGAAAGGATTTGCAAGGATGCGTTAGTGGATTGAACGAGCTGTCCGGTCTGCTGTAGGTTAATTTAAAGAAAACATTGTCAAGTTGGCCAGAATTAAAAACAAGTGGAAACTTACTAAGGCGGCTCCAAGGCCATCGGTGGGTCCTGTCCACGACCAGCCGGCCGGTTGACGGCCTCCACATCCGTGCAGACTTCGATGCTCAGCTGCATTTTGCCCTGGAATCACTCAAGAGGTCACGGATAACAAGCCAAGGATAATTCCACCAACACTCACATTTTGAACTGCGGCCTGGCTGCGTTGCGATGGATGTGCATTACTTTGCAGCGGAAACCAGCCGTTGATGACCTTGCGCTTGAAGAGATTGATGCGCTTCCTCTTCTTGGGATAGGGCTTACATAACTGGGCAGCTGGATACGGTGCGTACATGTTGGAGAGATTGAGCTCCAGGGCGGCCAGGTACTCATCCTTGGTTAGCACATCCTTATCCCACACCTGCAGATAGATAATAGGCGGCTTCTTGAACTCGATTTCCTCCAGCAGCCCCGCCTTTCGCCGGATTACCATCTATAAAATATATAAATTATAAAAAGAAACGGGAGCCCACGGAATAATTAATGGTGAAAAGGCGCCGCGGTATTGTTTACCCTGACCAATTAGGCAAGGTCACGGCTTACCAGGTCCTCGTTGGGGGAATACTTGAGGCCGAAGACCATGCGCCAATTAAATGCCGCATCTCCTGCAAATGAGCGGTAATGGATATCGGTCGATTGGCGCTTGTCCTCATCCTCGCACCATCTGCCAAGTACAGCGAAAAACGTCGGTAATTGCATATCGTTTACCTAGATCCGCTTGTAACCCATGGGTAATAAGCAGCCCCTCCGGTTCACCCCGCACACCCACACACTCACCCTATCACGTAAACGTCGCTCATTAGTTTGCCAAAAATGTTTTTGTCGCCCGCCTGAATCCCGACGAGATTCTTAACCACAACACGCACCTCGAAATCCGCGGGCGGCACAGGGGTTATATCGATGGGACTGGGCACATAGATGTTCGCCTCGAACAGCTCTATCCACAGTTGGAGTTTGCCCTGGACAATGGGTTGCATTAGTCGATTGGTTTATTATAAATATATCTAATGAAAATATTACTTTTTTATATCTAAAATAAAACGAAATATGTTTTATCAATGATTATTACTCATAATGCAATTTGTCACAGATTAGGTAAACAATATTGATAACGGCTCTCTACACTCTTTTTGGCCATAATTGGCAATGCTATTTGTAGATATTTTAACTAAAAGTGAGTCATTGCATTGGGATAGGTTTGCACCTACACTTTGTTGTTTTTATTACCTGTTCGACATTTGGAAAATCATCGCGGCAGAGGGAGCGGGTTTCCACATGTTCGGGAACCAATTTGTAACCGAAAGATGGCAACTTATCCATATTCTTAAGCACGGCTAAACTAAGCCTCTCCTGCAGCTCCTCATCTAAAAAGTTATATACAGATAAAAGAACCTTTGATTATAAAATGAACTAGTAGTAACCCACCTTTCGAGATCAAAGTTTCGTCCCCAAAAAGCATTCCGTCCACCTCAATTACATTACCATAATAGTAGGGGGCCTGAATGCCCCTTTTCTGGCACAGATCTATGAGAATTTCCGAGGGCAACTTAACGTCGTGCCAGTGGTTATAGCCACTCTTTGTGTACTCGTTGGCCAAACCCACTGTGGCACGATGCCTAGTTCGCCAGCGATCCTCCAGATCGATGTTTGTCTGACCGATCACCTCGTCCTTGATCTTGTCATGATCATATACCATGACTTGGAGCATGTGATCTCCTGGCAGCGTAGCCTCCATTTCAAATAGACGACCGAAAACTGGATTACTGTGGTTGGGTGAGAAATGGGCTCTATCGGAAAACGTCTTGCCGCCCAGGAACAGCTTCACATAGCAATCGGAGTCTCCTTTCACATCTCGAGGACGCATCTGAACGCCCTGGACTACATAGACACGTACCAAAAGTTTTACGGTCTCACCCAGTGACTGTAGTGTGGACTGATGTCGAGGATGTATGGGATTTGACATGTTGCGAACCATGTCGCCACCACCTCCGGGATCCTCAAGAACCGGACACTGGCATGGGGTCAACTTGAGTTGCAGCTTTAAGGTGGCATAGATATCTTCTTTGGGTGGACCATGCTTCTTAAACTTCACGCCATGAACCAACTGGACAGGAACCGCCCAATCCTGGAGGTATCCAAACTGGGCCTGCTTCTCCAGCTCTTCGTAGTAGATAACCAGGCGGTGCTTGTGTTCGTGGCACATTTCGGCCGCACTCCAATACATCGAGTTGTAGAACTTAGTCCACCAGGTGAATTCCCGCTCCTCGACCAATTCGAGGTCATCCAAATCATCATGGAACCTTAAAGCGTGACGATTGGCATAGGGAGCTGGACGCAAACCCAACGCGAAGAGGAGCCGCATCCACCAGCTGCTGATTCTGGAAGGTTTGGTCTCCTCCTCTTCCCATTCCAGTTCCTCTTCCTCATCCTCATCATCTTCATCTTCATCCACACTAACCGTGGTGGAAGCTTCTACAGCAGCCTGGTCTTTTTTTAACACACACTTGAGGGTCCTGTCGCGTTGCAGGAAATTTGATGAGTTGGGTATGAGAGCTGCTCCCAGAGTGGACTCGCTGCTGAATCCGGAGAGAAGGACATCGGTGGCTATAATCGCCGGCCAGTAATCCTGTTGATCTGGCAAACTCTGATCGGGGTACTATATATTCGGGACCTTACTTTTTTACGGTGTGAACTTACAACCACTCCAGATGCGTAGGCCACCAAAAAGTTTATGCTGTTCCGGATGCGTGCTGTGGAGGGTCCACTGGCCAGGACCAGATCACCCATCATCACATTGATTTTCCGCTTACCAGCTGAACTCATGTTGCTCTTGGAGTAATTGCGCAGACCCACAAAGAAAACTTCTAAGCTGTAATGGGCAATAGATTAAGAGAAGTGTCCCGAAATATTTACCAAGCTTACACAAAATTCTGCATATTTGGCCTGATGGCCATTGGAATGCCCGTTGCCAGTTGTGGTTCCTTTTTATCATCCTGACCAGGGGGTTCCATGGAGATTTGAATGATCTCGGCTGACATCAAAACCTCTGCTTGTAGAGTTCCTTTCCTAGCAATTGGCACCCATTTAAGAGGAGGTGGAGTCAAGTACTTCAATCTCTGTAGCTTTCGCAACGGATTCTTTGAGCAAGCGAATACTCCTGTATCCTCCCAATTGGAATCACTTGCCCGATCCTCGCTAATAACACTCATGGCCACGCTTCCCATGCCCACAAGGTCCTCTGGTAGACTGCGTTCGGAGTTGTAGAATTCCAAGGAAAGAAGAGGAGGGTTCCTTAGATAGAGACCAATACCTCCTGGTAGTGACACCCAGTTAAAGGTGATCACAGCATTCCAAATGGGCGATAGAGTTCCGGGAGACGTATACGTTTCACAGGCCTGGTCGGCAAACAGGACTCTCAGATGGGGGTCACAGATGTTCTTTTTTTCACCACCAGGACGTACTTTGGCTTGGTGTATGTAAACGTGACAGAGGAAGTGTGTCTGTTCAGGATTCAGCTGCCACAACATGGGCTCAATGTTGGCCCAATCTTTATTGACAACAGAAAGAAACTGTTTTCGCTCCCGTTCCACAACAATGGCTAAACATCCTGATACTATGGCCGTGGTGCAACCACAATTGGGGCAGGTGTGCGAACAGCCCGCGGACTTGAAGGAAAAGCTCTTTAGACGCCAACAAAGGGTCTCCTGATCCGCATCCTGATTTCGTAGATTCAAAAAGAGCTTGGCGTTCAATCGGCAAACACCCACATCCTTACCGCTTGCACTTAAGGTAAGCACCAACTCTGGCCACTCGTCCTGTGTGCGTGCCATACTGGAAAGGGATCCGATTTCGCCTACCAAACGCTGAAGCTCATTAACAACATCACCAATCGAGGTGTCCAGGTGTTCCAGAAAGCAGCTGCGTAGTTTATGCTTAAGATGTTGAAGTTCCAGTGGCAACTTGGCGAAATAGTCGAGGAGGTACAGCTGCCGGTTAATGTCCCAGGTGGTGCGCTTTGGTTGCACGTCGTGGTCGAACCGGTGGGCATCTAGACCCTCCTTGATTCTGGTCAAAATGCTGTTCACAATGACCTTCAGGCATTTGGCCTGCTCATCATCCTGGTGTGGATATTTTCGTTGAAATAGCTTGAAGGTGTCCAGCTCTGAACGCTGCCATTTATTTAAAATTATAGTGGAATAAAATAGAATGTGGAAAACCCCAATAGACGTACCATATAATTGACTATATCCAGCATGAAGAAATCACTCTCGTACTTGGCTCGATTGTCCGGCAATCGAACTCGAAACATGCAGGACTGGAAAGGTGCCTCCCGCCGGAAACTCTTTGAGTTCATTGCCGACCGGAATCGATCCAAAGGTGTCCTTAGCTGACCCTCCAGCACGTTCGAGCTGTGTTCGGCTAATCTCGCCGAGATCTTGTATGCCGTACCTGAGGTCAGGATGTGGTGACCCATTAGTGGAAGAAACTCAATCAGATAGACATCGTCATGCCAGAAACGGGTCTCATCCAAGCCTGGCACCGTCTTGGAGGACAGCGTGTGGGTGGGCTGGGATTCCGTTAGCATTTCAGACCGAAGTTCCATTAGAAGACGACCAACATAGATCATAGGATTGACAGGATCGTAGAGATGCAAGTAGGTGGGTCCCAGAGAAGGAGTTCCTATTCAGTTGTTACACAAGTCTGCCTTTCGTGCCACACATGACTCACCATTAAACGCGATCTCCTCAAGACACAATTCGAACTCAGCCACGCATTTCCATTGTAGATGCTCATGGGTAAAAATTAGGATGAGAAATCGCTGGGCCACCGACGGATACATCCAGGCAAAGTTGATCTCGTAGTTCCACACGGGCGTCGACGTGTTCTTGACCACCGGCGTTTTGCCCTTGAAAGGATGGAATCTGTACTTTAGAAACGGAAACATAAGTCAATGTCGAGAGCAAAGTACATTGAAGCCGGCAAACGATACTTGAATCATGTAGTTGCTCTGCCTGATGAAGTAACCCCGGTAAAAGGCGACGAAGTATCGAATATTACTTGGAGCGAAGGTGTTCACGTTGGTCAGGAGATTCCTAGGGGTATTCGGTTCGTGAGACAGATCTATGTTTAATATATACTCACTTCTCGATATCATCAAAATCATGATCTACCGTCCACTTGTTCAGACTTTGGGTGTCCTGCTCCTCAGATCCGAGGGCATAAGACACTGGACTATGCTGGGATACGATGGCCAGATCCAGTTGCAAATAGCCGTGAGGTGCAACGGCATTTTCTAGGGTCTGGTTTTCTCCAATAGGTGCTTCCAGACGACCCCACTTCTTAAAGTAACCATGATTGGTCTGGTTCCACACGCTGTGTAGATCCACCAGCAGCTCACCCACTACCACATTTTTCTTATAGGTCATGTGTTTCTTTAGCTCAAAAAGGATAGTTAGCCGCAGGAGTTCCGTTAGCGTACAATGGAACTCAAAAACGAAGTACTGAGGATGCGTAAATGGAATACCTTTAAAAAATGTATTTGTATACACAGAATTCCCATCAAAACACACCTCATTGAAGAAAGGATTTTCGGTATTCGGAAAGGACTTGGTGCTCTTCGTCATTTTGTCCAGGCTAATCCGCACGTACAGCTCGCCGGAGGTCACTCCCACTTGCGCTGCCTTGTGCACCGTGATGCAGATGAGAAACTCCTGCGGGGCACCTGCGAAACAGTCCTCCATGTAACTCATTATCTGACCAACTCGACTAGGAAACGGGTCACGGGAATAGACATTTTCAAAATCGCCCCGAAATTTGAATGGAAAGCAAGTGCAACGGCTTTTCAGTGCTTCGAATGAGCAAAGGCTCATGGCTTGGTTCGTTTAAGTCCGGATATATTATGCTTTAAAATAAAAATCCAACAAAAAATTGTATTCCCGTTACTCGTTGTAGTCTTGTAAATTTCTATCGATATGCAAAAAAAAAACTCTTTGATACGACCATTCTAACGCCCTAAAACCGCTTAAAACTTCCACGCCCACATTTTTGATAATTTTTTGGGATATTTTTTCATAATTTTGTTAGTCGTGTAAATTTCTTTATTCACCAACTATATTCACCTATCTGGCAGCGCTGAAAGCTCCCAGTTGGACTTTTGCTGTTGTAGGTTTGCTGGGGAGCCGAGCTTTCAGCTGGAGCAACCTGCTACCCGCGCATGTATTGGTGGTTGCTGTGGCAGCAACGAGCAGCTCAGAAGCAAAAAACGACTTCAGTTCGAAAGCACGCTTCCAAGCAGACGGTCGCACATTCCGATTGGCAGCCGAGTGAGTGACGAGTGAGATTTAAGCCACGATTCGAGTCGAGTTGAGTCGAGTGACGAGCGCAGCATTTAACGCAGTGCTTGGTGCCTGGGAGCAGCGGCATCCAAAACACACCCTACGCTCTCTTCGCGGGCCCCAGTTTCAAGCCATCGGTGCGTCTCTATCCGGATTTCGCTGTGTGCGTGATTTTGTGTATAATTTTTTGCGCGCGCTCAATCAAAACAGAGCTGCGTACTTACCAGCATCAACAATAACTCACCGCTAAAAAAAAAAGAATACAATAAATATAAATAAAAAGTGCTGTGCTCTTTTGTCCGCCCTACCAAAGTTCTCGAATAATCAAATATTCCGGAATCATTGCAGTTTGATACATCCAGTGGGTCGTAAATCTTCGACGAACCGTAAATTATTTAACAGCTCGCTACGCAGCGTGCTCATATTTTACAGGTAAGTTTTTGCCTTAGTTTCTGGGAGTGCGCATATTTCTGAAAACCCCACAAAAAAAAAACATGAGCATAGCGAGTGCCACTGTTTCCAGAGAAAAGCCACCAATCCACCCAAAAACCACCCAACATCCACGCCCCCGGGCATCACATCTTTATCCAGGCCCAGTCCTCGACCATCCGCTTTTGTTGATACGCACACACATTTTTTGCGTCGCTCCTGCTCGTGCTGCCACCTCCACTCAGTCGCCCCCTTTTTCATGATTGCTGATGCTGCCCCCACTCCGCTCCTGAATTCCCTTCGGCGCTCCTGCGCTACGGTACCGTTGCCTTTTGGGGCCGCTGCCCTGGCATCTGTGCCACTTTTCAATTGCGCGGCCTTTCTTTAAGTTTATCACTAATTCTACCTTGCCCGTCCAAACGGGACACGCAAAGAAATTGGTGTATATGGTACAATCAGTTCTATAAAGGATTGGTAGCACTATCCTGGTTTTGACATACATACTTATAAAACTAGAAACTATAGTACAGCATCTCTTAAAGTACATAGTTTCCTAATCCTCGAAAGTTGAGAGAGGAAAGTCGTGTGATAAAAAACTAGACAACATTTATAGTTTTTTTATTTGTACAGTATGCTTTGGAAACCATCATGTCGATTCTTATCAATGCGTAACATCATTCGAAAAATATTTTTAATGACTTCTTTCGCAGTAATCATGTCTCTTTTCTATATCTAAGTATTTTGCTAGGTGTGCATAACCTTACAATATGCGTAGCATTATAGAATTTTTTAAAGTGTACCTGCAGTGAAAGGTTCCCTTTTGCAGTTCCCTCTCTTTGTAGCTCAACCTCTCTCTCTCGTTTTGCTTTTGTTGTGGAGTGTGTAAATTTTTCTGCAATTTCTTCGGCTCCACCGCCATTCGCTTTTTGATCTTGAAAACATGCTGACTCCGAGTTCTCTCCCCTTTGGAGCAACCTGTCCGCTCCACGAGGGTTCCGAACAAGTTTGTCCGGAAAACCAATAAAGCAAGTAGAATTGCTTATTGGAAATGAGCAAGAAGCGAGACGGAGGCACTGCAAGAGAGGGACAGAGCTAGAGCGGTAGAACGAAATCCCACAAATCTCGTATTTGATATCGCACTAAATGGGGGAATGGGGCTACCAGGCTGATTATGATTACTTTGCAGAACTGCAGACTCACTTTTATTTCGTTAGTTTATTTACTCCCCAAATTACCAATTAAATTATTCGAAAAAGTTTATCTCCGCACGGAAATGTGGAAAATTATATAAACGTTACGTGACTATTAATTCAGGTTTGATATTTATCTTTTAATCTGTCTGACAACAGTCTGCATTAATAAAACTTAAGGGGGTAAAAATAGATCCCATTTATTTGAAAATACATTCAATTAAATCAAAACCTGGAATTGAGAGTGCAAAATTAATTGCTCTCATAGTTTATAAATTAAATCCCCATAAGAGCTACAAAACTGTATAAATTTAACAACATATGTATATTTCACAAAAACTGCAAAAGAAAAGCCCGTCAGCATTTTTGACATTTTTATTCAAATGTACGTAAAAATGACTTTAAAATGCAAGCAAATTAAACATTTACAGCTTGTTGAACTATGGAACGTCAGAGGGATTTACAAAAGTATGTAAAAAGAACAAAATACAAATTTTAATTTAAATTTGCAATGAGCTCTGAGACAACAAATAAAAATTTTACTCGTTTTACTATTGATGAAGTTTCCTATAAAATTTAAAAAAGTAAGAGAAAATATGCATTTTATTGTTTTAAAATATTTCACAAGGAAATACCCTTTCCACCCCATGGTTTCACTCTAATCTCTAAGGCTTGAGGGTTTGGTAAGGCACCTGTCAATAGGGATTGGCTAAAAATTGGCTTCCCTGGCTTTCTATCTACTGGATAAATGTAAATCCAAAAGTGTAACAAATCACTGAAACTAGCTTAAGCGGGTGATGAGGTACAAACTTATGTACGTACTTTGCAGCTGCAATCTGGACCTGCAACTGGGTGCCAGCAACTTGTATAAATATTTAAGTAGGGACTTTTTTTGCTTCTGGCCAGAATCGAAGGCGTGACAAAACGATTCACAGCACTCCGAAAACCGTTAACCGTGTTTGCCAAGCCAACCCGGTTTTTGGCCGATGTGCCAGCGCACACACACAGAACTTGGTCTAAAGAGTTGGCCAAACTTTCCATTGGGAAATCGCAGGTGAGCGCACGCTAATGCACAACCAGAAGGCAATAACTCAATTGGCAAATATCCGCAGCAGTCGGAGAACCATGAAGCTGACTTGCCGAAATGTGCAACATAACTCAATTAGTGGAACAAGAGCAGTGTACAAAACAGTAGGTTGTCGAAACGACGCCTCAGCGAGCATGAAATTGGCCAAAAGGCCAATGGATATAGACCAGGCCCTTTCATATGTGAGTTTTAGCCCTGGTCATATAGACCAGCAACTCTGGGACTTATTTAGCTACCAAAACTCGATGTTAAACGACTTTTTTAAGCGCCGTTCCAAGGTGAACGAGCCGCCACCCTGAACAGGGCCGAACTGGACAGTGTATCTGTATCTGAATCTGTATTTGTATCTGCAAGTTCACTAAAACGTATCTGCATCGGGTTACGTGTTGCGCATGCGTTGTCTCTGCATATTTTATGGTAATTCGAACTTGATCCACTCGCCGCCTTGGACTTTCACACACATCCACCACCCTCGCTGGTGGTGTTCTTCGCTGGTCCGCTGAATTGGAATTTCCCACAACCATCTTGTATTACAGGGGCTTTCTGTTTGTGGCTCGAATTACGTCCGCCTGGTGGCAAGTTCATTGCTTCTAGTCGGTGGTCAGTGGCAATTAAAATCAAGCCAGCCACTCTTCACCCGGCAACAATTCATTCCACCATTAGATCTCCGCCTCTTTGGCTTAAATTGCCTGCACTTTCAGCGGAAATACGGCAGGCGAACAGTACACATATTTCGAATGGCTGTCCCACTGTGATTTGCGGCAATTGTCCAGCTGTCCAACTGTCCAGCTGTCCATCTGGTTGACCGACCATCCGCCTTGGGCCTGGGATACTTAATCGCCCTGGCCATATCTGCGGCTTTCCACTCCGATCGATCGATTGGGGGCTAGTTACTTTGTCATTGTATCAATGCAACAATGGTCAATCCGAAACCAACTGAAGTCCCTAGCTGGCCATTTCGCAAACGTTTCTATTGGCAATGTAAACTGTCATTGCTTTAAGTTAATTAAAAACATTAAGCCAGCCAATTGGAGTTGAACAAAAAGGGGTAAAACTAATCAAGTTATACAGTTTAAATAGGCTTATGGGGGAAATTAACTATGAAGACACATTTTGTGTGCTTTTTAGGCAAAAATAAGGTTGCAACTGAAATGCAGCTTCATTAATGGAATCATCATGTAACATAGCTTACTTAAAAAAACCAAAGGGAAACCCCCTGATTGATTTTCAAGTCTTAGACGTGTGAAAGCAAATCTACTTCTAACTTGAGCAAACCACAAAGTTTAAGATTGTTATTCCATCAGATATAGACTAAATTTTCATAGGTAAACACAAAGAGAAAATCCCCTTATGTCACGATAAATTTGCCCTTTAATCATGTGGTTTATTCATAATCACCTCTCGGAGCCCTTGGCAATTTTCCCATCGGTATCTGTGTGTCCCATTTTCTCATTTCTTATGCCCAGCAGGTGCACATAAGTGTTTCCCCGACACATGATTAATGAACCAAAACTAGTAATAACTGCACGCATTGTTCGGGAAGCCAAAAATAAAAAATAAAGCGGATTGTAAAAATGTTTACTTTCGCAAGCCATGAAAATCTCCAGACAGGCAGCCAAATAAAAAAAGATTGTGACGATTGCGCAATTGGAAATGCGTAACTTTGATTTCTGGACTTAATTGCGGAGGCTAGGGAAAGTAAGGGGTATCAGCAATTAACGCAGTTACCCACTTTAATCGCTGCTCGCCCACCGAACTCGGAAGCACCCAATCAAAAGATACATTATGTTTTCATTTGTGTTAGCCATTTGTAATTGATTGATATGTCGACGTGGATCGAGTGTGCGTCTTAAGTTCATTTTGAAATCTTGTTTTGACTCTTTTTTTTTTTTTAGTTTTTGTAAAGAAAACAAAAGTGAAAGTCCAAATATGCAAGGCGACGTGCTGCTGCAACAATGCATATTAATTTTTGGGTTTTTGTTTTTAGTTTTGTGATGGCACGCCTCTGGCTGAATTTTGGAGTTTTCTTTGCTTCGCATATGCAAAGTGTTTTACGCCAAAGAGCGCGTTGGCAATTGTTTGACCAATTTTAGCCCACCCTCTTGGCCAAATGCGCATGCTTGGCTCAAAGCAGAAGTAGGCAAAGGTTTACTTTAGTTGCTTTGGGCTTACTTTTGGATTTTTCAAACACTGATGCAATTGGTCTATTACGCAGAAACGGACAAGTTTTGGGATATAAAAGCACAGCAGGTGGCTTGGGATTTTATTTTGGAGTCTAGAGCAGTGGTTCAGTTTGGCTATTTGGCTTAGTTTTATTTGCCATCAATTTGGTCTAGCCAAGCGATTGCATAAGTTTGTTTTAAGGCCTGAAAGTTGCACTATGTAGAATACGCTTTAGATGGTAAGTTGCTTTATATTATATGATGCTAAAGGTCTATCTATCAAACCGTATTTAAAGGTTCTATTCATGAAACTATGGTACTGTGCATCACATAAATAATAGATATTTTATCTTCTTGAATCAGCTTGTATCTGTTTAAATTTCGTGACGAAAGAACACTTTATAATCTCGTTGATTCTCAAACTTCTCTTGCTTAAATATGAGAAATTCCCTAACTTATTACCTTATCTCGCAGAAAATATGAAGAATATTCAATTCGAGGCATAAATCTTAAGTGCAGATTATATCAGCAGGCATAAATGCAACCCTTTCGCGCTGGTTCCCTGCGTTCTCACATTCCCGGCAGGCTTACAGGAAGTTGTAAGTCTGTCTCCGTTATTAGATAAGTTGCCTAGTCTGGGAAGGGGGGAGGGGGAGTTGTAGGGTCTGAAATTACGAACGTCATCAAAAACTTCCCACATAAATTTATTCCAGCTCTGGGTGGGATATATGCGCGTACTCTCGCCGAGCGATGCGATATTTCATAGTTGCATAGGCGGTGGCAAACACTTTTTTCCACATTTTTTTTTGTACTCCCATGCGTTGGGTGTAGCATGTGTATCTACACTTTTTCGCCAGTCTGAAATGAACCGAACCGAAGTGAAGCGAACAGAAATGAAATGAAAAACTTGCCCCACAGTCGAATGAGTGAGCTTGCTAAATATCGAATGAGAAGCATTGATTGCACTGCAGCCAGCATTATTGCCAAATGGCAAAATGTGAATCGGCTTGGCCAACACAAAGTTACGGGAAAATTATCTTTTGCATGCAGGCAGGAGGAGGAAGTGCCAAAGGTTGTGAATGTGAAAGTTGAGCTTGGCCGAAAGGAGAGGCGTATTAGCCGCAAGTTAAGCGCATTGAACTTGGCCTCTTGGGGGTCCAAAAGAAAGTTGAATATGTTAAGTAATCAGTGAAGATCCCAGTGCCAGCACACGATCCTCCGTTTTTCGCACTTGAGCTCGCGTGTGTGGATGCAACTGTCACTGCAAATATGTATCTGCCAGATACTTATTTCATTTAAACATATGAAAAGTAACGTGTGAGAGTCGAGCTGCTGCGACTGCAGCCGCCGCTCGTTTAAGCCCGCAATTTGCGCCCCGTGACTCGAAATGGTCATTATCTAAATCTGGGGGGGCACCTTCATACCTTAATGCCTCGCTGGGCCCCATGAATCTCTGCTTTATTTCCGAACTAAGCATCTGTTTAGCATGTCGTCCGCCCACACAGCACACTGAAAATGGGCGCCGAAAAGGGTAATGTGCGGAGACCCCACAAACTTTAATGGAAATTTATTTGCATCTGTTATGAATTGAAGTGACAGCGGGTGTTGGTTATGCTCCACTCCGTTATGTTTTGTCTCTCAAAGGCAGGAAATTGTCGCTACACACAGCACACATGGCGTATGTGTAATCTCGCTATAACAATGGCTAATGTACTCTCAATTGGAAACAAAAAAGTACAGATTAATAAAAATAAATAGGTACTGCCTCTTAAATGGCACAAATGAAGTGGGACTGTTTTATTTAAAGCTAGAATGGAATATTTGGGCATTACATCCTAGCAGCTTATATTATTTGTTTATCTGAAGTTAGAATATTATTTATTTAATTTAAATATACGCACAATTTCAGCAAAAAAAGAATTCAGAGGTCCTTGCTCAGCTCCTTGAAAAACTTGCATAGGAACCAACTGAAGTCGTCCGTTCTTGTCAACTTATTTATATGCATAGGTTATATAACTTGACTTTCATTATTATTCCAAACTTTTGTATTCTCCCTCAACTTTGATTTGACTTTGCAGCATCTTTCTTCTTTTGTTTATCTTTGCCGAAACGCCTCATTATGCTGAGCAAACAGAGGCTGTTTAAAGCATTTCATCAGTTTATTTTATTGATGAAAAGTGAAAAAACCAGTAACAATAAACCTGCGAGCAGCAGACATTCAGACAAAGGCAAATCATTTGCCAGCTCATTATGAGCTAAATAAATGTAAGTGTGTCAACCTCGTTCAAGCTCTGTAATTCAAACAGACAGCCACAGATATAGATACATCTACATCTACAGATACAGATACATTTACAGACATAGTACATTACCCGTCTTGCAGCTTAACTGGAGCAATAATAAACCAAAAAGCCAGAGACATTGAACAAATTCTGGTTCGGAGCATTTCACTTTTCACAGAAAGACGAGGCACAAACTGAATAATTAAAAAGAAAAAAAAATTAATAAAGAACTGGAGTGGGTTGACCGAGGGCGGGGGACCTACTCAATTAAGTAAAACTATATGTATGTATATGCAAAGTTTCTTTTCTCTGTCCACAACGATGGTAATTGGCCCCAAATAGTTTCATTTTTCTCCAGCCCCCACTTTGATATTTACCTTAAAGTAGGTCAGTGTCTGAAATGTTATTCGACTTCTCGCGTTCTTGACAAAAATTTTAATGCATAAGCAAAAATATTTGGGTGGGTCAAATAAATGATATAAAATTCACAAGTGCTTTTATAAAATATGAATGAAGAATTTCACGTTTGCATAGATATTGGCCACATCATTTCAATGGAATTTCACTTTCAAAGATTATTTAATCTAAAGAAACGTAAAAAATGCATTTTAGTGGAATTTGCGTTCTATCAACACTCGTTGCATAACTAAATTATGTGCTTGCAAAGTTCATCAAAATTTTGACAATCTCTGATTAAGATCTCTCAGCAAATTGAAGTTTTGACATTTTACCTATGTCACCAGAAAGTTTTCGAAGCCATTTGCATATCAACGCCACCCACAGCTCTTTCGTAATCAAATCTAGAGTTTAACTTTGGAAAATTTCCTCAACCAACTAGAAATATATTCGCAAAAATGTATCGCATAACTCTGCTAAATGGCCAGACGTGTCTGTGTCTCTCGTGGCCGGTTGGCTATAGTAGTTGACTTGTTTGCTGGTGACAACCCACCAGCCTGGCTACCAGATTGGGGTACTGCACTGTGAGAAAAATAAGGCAGGATATTCAAAAATTATTATTTAATACATATCATTATTTTATGGGTTTCTCATTTGATTGCAAAAGACTCTACTTGTACCGATAGTTCACATTTAGAATAACTTTATTTGTACCCGAATGTATCCAGGCCTATACCGCTTTTTGGTTTTAGTGCACAGTGGTATTGCTCTCGTAACACGAGCCTGTTGTGGGCGTGGTCGAGGGGAATTGGGACCGGGGCGTTGGCATCTGCGCTCGCTTATGGCACACGGCTTGGTCCAATGCACATGGCCCAAACGAAGCTGTCAGGTGTTAAATTGGCAAGCCATCAAATGGCAGCAAACATGGCAACAAACATCGCCGAAGCGAAGACCATTGACCTAAAAAATAGAAGAGCGGAGTCAGACAAAGGGGCTTACTCTTCAACTCGAAGACCTTTAGCTTGGGCCTGGGGTTTCGACTTCGTCTCGTGCCGGAGCCCACTAATTATGTCAAATTAACGCACTTCATGTGATTATATAAGCAAACTAACAAAAACTAACAGCCAGCGAGTTGAATGACTTCGCAAAGTGAAATAATGAAATTAACAAAACTGAATTTGAACGACACTCAGTTAGCCTTATGAATGTGAGGTGCTGTCGGCTTGTAAGATTCATTTAATTAGACCACTTTCAAGGTATAATTTTGGCAGCGTCCTGTTGTAAAATTCTGACGCTTTGCCTTTGTGTAGATTTTGAAATTTGCCGCTCCAAACGCTAACGAAGTTATTCGCCCGGCTTTTCTCGTTTCGCCTTATATTTGCATTAATTAAGCGAAATTTATAAATAAATTGATTGTGTGGCTCGTGCGGCAGCGAAAATAAATAAAAAAACATCTAAAGTAAAAACAAGAGCGTCAATATTGCGCTATATTTTGCTCGATTAATGGATTTTTATTCCAGTTGAATAAGTTCGGGTTTAAAGCCTTTTTTATAGGAGACACAAATTTAGCAACCAGGGGAGACAAATAAAAAACGCAAATTGTTGGGTAAACTTTTTCAAGGGACATCAGTTGGGTAAGGTTTAAATGAAATGTATTTTGTTTGATGGCAAAAATATGATATGCCACACAAAAATAATTAATACGGATTAATTAAAAAAAGGGTTTTAAATGGGCATATTAAAATAATTGTTAATTAAACTTAAACCCCCGTCTATGTTGGTAAAAAATAAGATTTATTTGCACGTTTTTTTAATATATGTGAGTACAAACATATATGTACTTAACAATCAAACTAATCCAGGAGTAAGCGTCAATAATCGGATTTTTAGAAACAATTTTAATTATTGGAATACAGATTTAGAAAATAAGCAAAGCCTTTATGGGGTTTGTGCTTTAATGTTTTTTACTGTGCTAACCAGCAGATTTAGCCATTAACATTCCATTTACTATAGCCGTTTAAAGCCGAGTAGTTCCCACACACATCCACTCTCATATGCATATTTAAGATCTCGAGCAAACGGGAGGCTGAGCCACCCACCTGCATTTAAGTACTGTTTGGAGAGTGCGGTGACCCAATTGAGGCTTATTACCCTATAATTTAATTACCCATCTTGGGAGTTTCGGTGCCGAGGAACCGCAACTAAAGAGCCAAAGAACGGAGTGCAGAGAATTTTCCCACGCTTTGACAGATGGAAAATGGAAAAGTGGCTATGTGGTTCTGCGGCGGCAGTTTTGGTTTGCAGCATGATGGGTTTTTCCTCGATTGCCATTTCCAATTTCCCAGCTCCAGAGAGTCTTGGCCACCACCCGGCCAATCAAATCAGAATCGAAGAGCCGAGAAAAATGTTTAACGGCCAGCGGAGCACGGAGCGAAACAGAAAGCATTGGCAATAAATAAAATTTCTAAATTCTTGGCAAGCCAACGAACGTGTCAAGTGTGAAACACACATCAATACGAATGAATGTGAGAGTGCAACTGGGAAATTGACTTGGCTTATATATAGCAACTCTCTGGCCGAGAAGTTATGGCCAAAGGTTGCGACTGGCCTTTCAGTTCGAGCGAGCGCAGCTTCCCTTTGACTTAAGTCTTTTTTTTTAATTAATACGAGTTACGACTTTCTTTAACCCATTTTGGCGTCGAAAAGAGCGGCTGGTAGTACAAGAAAATGACTTCCAGTCCCACAATTGAGACCCGCTCGAATTTCCTTTCTGCAATAGAAAATACTTTAATCACCGTCGCGATGCCAAAAAAAAAAAAATGTGCATTGTTTGCAGAGCTCTCAACTTCCACTTCCCCAGCAGCCGGTAAAACAAAACTTTCTACGGCTAAAAAATGCTGCACGAGCATGTGCAAGCATTTAATTACGCAAATAATAAACAAAGCCAGAGTTAAAATCCAAATGCAAGTCAGTGGCGAGAGCTATAAATTTGCAATTTATTTGCGGCTTTTGGTGTTTTTTATTATTAGCATTTGTTGATGCACATTAAGCTAAATGCATATAGATGAAAACGCGTTGAATGGGATGTAAATTGATATCGGCACACAACGAAAATATTTGTATTACCTGTATAACACACGTGTGGATTAGCTTTTGATTAGCTAGTTTATTATAATTACCATATAAAAACACAGAAATACAGGTCTCATTAAATTTTATATAAATTCATTGAAATTACCTATAGCTTCCCCTTTGAAAAATCCACAGTTAATTCATATTTGTTTTATGAAAATTTTATGTTTTTCAAACAGATATTTGAGTTTGCTGCGCACACATGTATCTTAAGTAGATATCCAGACTTAATATTTGAGTTAGATAAAAAGCTGATGCTGAGCTTGCTGAATTTTTGCCAATATTTTGCATGGACCACTTGAAAGTTAATTACAAGATACGCCCCCTTCATGTACCAGTGTGTGTGTGTTAGCCACTTTGCGTTGCAAGAATGTGTGTGATAGCTAATGGCAAGCTTTTGGATTTTGTGTGGGGCTCATATGGCATCGGAAGCCAGAAACGAGAAGCCAGCAGTGGCAACTTAGTGGGTGGCTGCTCGAAGCTTTTCCGATTTTCCACTCAGCCAAGGAATTAATTAAAGCTCAGAGTCAAACTGTAGCATTAATGAATAAATAAGGGCAAAGGTTGGAAACATTTCGAGATAGAATTGGAAGCAAAACTGCAGATATATAAATTTGGAGCTTTAAACTCAGAATTAGCAGCACAAATACTTCATATTTATAGCATCAACTTGCGTTGTTATCAAGTAAGCCGGTTTTATGCAAATACTAAAATCCCTCGGATAAAATTCAAATTAGAATGCAAATACAAATTCTTTTTGACTTAAAGCCTCCCGCAAACAAATGACTTAAGCGTCAATATTCGTAAACAATAGCTTGTTTTTGGCTAAGCCCATATTATAAATTCAATGTCACAACCATTAAGCGCTATATGCACATCCGTTAGGCAGTCATTTGCATGTCTTATCACAGGAAAATTTAAACTAATTTAAAGCCAGAACGTCGGATGTCTGAAACAATGGAAAAGCAATTAAAAATTCTGTGATAAACTTTTGTTGCGTTGAAGGGTTTTTGGGTGGGCTAAAAAACAGGGGGTGATATGCGGGCTAAAATGGGGAAACTCGGCTTATGTGAATATGTACATATGTAGGTCTGGAAAGCGTTTTGCACTCAAGTACTTTATGCACTCAGTGCCTCTCTGGGTTAAAAGCTAAAGTCATAATAATAGAATTTATATAAAAAAAATAAAAATTCAATGAAATCGAATTCATACCAAATAAATGCTTAAGATGTTGCTTTCCTTTTGCCACTTGGATTCGAAAATAAATTGACATTTAAAGTGCTATTTCTTTGACCGCAACTGTGTGGGTGTGCGAACACAATTACATTTCGGCCAAAACATCATTAGGACTGCAAGGGGGGCAGCGGGCTGTGGATCCCAGCTTTTACCGGGCTCAAAGGGACCCAGGCAAAAGAATGAAAACAAAAATGTTGGCAAGGAAAATGTTTTGCCCGTAGCCGCGACTTGGCAACAGTACAGTACAAAAAAGCAGTGAACAGAACGCCGAGCAGCATCGAAACTGAAAAAAAACCCAGACTCTGAGGGCTTAGCTCCGCTGCCGAGTGCTCTACTTTTCCAACTTCAATAGCTCGTGACATTGTTTGTGTATGTGTATGCATATATACGTACATATATATTTTTACCCAAATAACTAGGCACACATGTATAGCTACAGCTGAGAACTTGGCTCAAACCAGATGGCAACGGCAACAACAACAGCATCATCTGAAAAGAAAAGTGCTAAGCGCGGCGAGAAGAAAGGGGGGGGGGGGGGGGGGGGGGGGAGAAAGCGGGAAGTTGTTCTACTGCTAATAAGAAAGTTAACGTGGAACAAGATGCTGGAAATTGAGATTCCCGCCGACTCAATGAATTAATGAATGAACGAAAGCTTGTAATTTACTTGAACAATTTTTTAGCTGCTCGAGGAATTAAGGCAGCTCGTTATCTGATGACGACAGGCGGTGTGCTTAGTACACACTAAAACCGTTAATTAATTAATTAATTTTGAGTTAAATTGCATTTAGAAGTTGTTTAGGAACTTGTTTAATTTATCAAAAATACAAATTTATAGATATGTATATCTTTATTGTTTATTGTATGCTTAAAGTTAAAGTTTCTCCATAAATGTATCCAAGAAAAATCCATAATAATAAAGAAAAAACTGGTACTTTAATCTTTCTACAAGCATACACGTTTCATTACAATTCTACATATTTGAGGTATTCCAAATTGAACTTTCTTTCGTCTCGAAAATTTTCTGCTGAAGTCGTTCACTAATTTTTAAGGGCCAACTTTACATGTTAATTTGTTAGGCACGGGGCACGTACATTCAAACATGGCCGATAAGAAATGCAACCTGGCTAGAAACACTTTTCATGTTTATATACGCTTCTTGGTATTTACGTTATTATGTCGTTTGTTCGTTGTTTATTTCATTTGACACTTTCTTTTCTGTATGTTTTTTTTTTCGTGTGTTTGTGCTGTGCCCAACGGAGTGTGTGGCACTTAACATGAAATTAAGTAAATTAAGTAAAAATATTTTAATTCAATTAGAAACCTCGCAACACAGAGTGCTAAATGTGGAATTTCTCTTTGTCATTGCAGTTGAAGAGAGCTCCGTGGAGGAAAACAGCCCCAAGATTTCGAAAACAACGAAAATGGTCTTCGACTGCGGAGTCTGGTGTGCAAAGTATTTGCTTTGCATATTCAATTTTATATTTTTCGTAAGTACAGATGAAGTAAGGTGGGGGATTATTGTGCTATATGCACACCAGGTAATGCATATGGGTAACGCATAGAGGTTCATGTTCATGTCATCCGATGGTATCCCATGCCACATCGCCCATCCATCCAAATTCCATTGCAACTCAATCAAGCAAATCTCTGCGCATGCGCTGGTGCTTTTTGCATTTTCCCGCATTTTCAGCTTGGCGGCGGTTCATTGACTTTCAGCCAACATCGTCATCATCATCATCGTCATCATTACCATCATGTTGATTGCCAAACGTCATCATCGGCATTTTCGAATGCAATCAAGATGGGCAGGCAACGTCATAATAATAACAACAATCATCAAACTGCGTTTGCATGTCCAGCGGGCAGGGGAAATGTGTTGTGTTTTTGTGTTTAATGCTTTATGTTTCAGTGTAAACACATAAATGGCCACTACCTGAACACACACATATACATATACATTGTTTAATGTTTTTTTTTTTATATTTATATTGCAGGTGCTAGGCACAATTATATTCGGAGTCGGACTATGGCTGGCCGTGGACAAGCACTCGCTGATTGCTCTCCTCAAGTTGGTCGAGAGCGAGCGCATTGAGGTAAGACCAAGCGAAGACGGGGGTTTCCCGAATATCCCGCCCAACTCCGGGTGAAAGTGTTGCCGCTGAAACACCCCCTTTTTTTATGTCGAAAAGGCTCCAAGAAAGCACTGCATTCCACCCAGTTACAACGCAATTTATACGCAACCCATCGAAGTGTGTAATTCACATATCGAAATCGTAGTGAATCAACCCCGAAATATAGATCAACCTCACGTGCAGGTGCTTCAATAATAGCGGGCACTGGTACTATGATTATTAGGAAAATATAATTATATTGTAAACATGCGGTCCGGGTGGAAATGGTCAAAATGTGAGGCACGAAAACGCTAATCAAAGTGCACGATGCATTGTGCTGACACACTAACAAACAATGGGGGATGGCTATAAATGCCACTTTAATTGGGTTGAAATTGTATATAAGACAGCGGAAATACAATGGAACTGTAAGTAATGGAATCTAAAATTTAAATAGAGCAGCATTTATTTTATGGAACTAATATCAATCTATAATTAGCCAGATCAAGCAAATTCAAAGTACATTTTTCAATACTTAATTTATAATGTATAACAAAATTGATTTTATATAGGTTAAGTGCAGTTAGATACATTCTGTTGTTGTGTCTGCTACATATGTATAAACTACACAATATACGACTAAACTTTTAGAAATGTACAAATCGTTGTTTAAAGCCACCCTCTGGGGTCCTTTACCCAATTCACACAGATAAACTTTTTCAACTATGACAATTTCCATCAAAGTTTGCATGTTCAGCGTTAACTAAAGTTGGTAGTGAAAATTCCCTTTGCTATCTGACTGGGCGTAAAGGGTTTTTCGCTTTGGCAAAACAAATGAAAAGTGCATGTCCATACGGGTACTAATTGTGGGGTCACCTAAGATAAACATGCTAAGGCTAATTGAGAACCTTTACACGGAAATGTTCCACGGGTTGCGTTTGGTCAATGAACTTGCACTCTAGCTTCAGAAGACTTATCTGAGATCTGACAATTTGCCTACGACAATTGGGTAAAATGTGCGCATAATTCAATTATACGAATGAGGATGGAGACAATTTTTGGCCAGTTCAAAGTTTAATTACGTATACGCAGCGTGGACCCCATCTGAATTTACCCACACATTTCTGACTCTTGTTTCTGCTCTGCTCTTTTTCGTTTCCATTACAGCAATTTACACAGCCACAGGCCATAGAGCAGCTGGCCTATGTGCTGCTCGTCATCGGAGCCGTCATGTTCTTCATGAGCTTCTTGGGCTATCTGGGAGCCATGCGCGAGTCCCGCTGTCTGCTGTCGACGGTAAGTGATCGAATGGAATCTGGGTTGGAGGTGTGCACCCGGACACACAGACAGTCCGTTTCAAAACTGAAAGTCATTTGCAGGTCTTTAAGATTTTTATGGGAAAGTTGCATACTGTGCAATTTAAATTTATTGTTTTATACAATCTATCTTCTTTAAGTGTCACGTTTTTGTTTTATGGGTATCTTAACTTCAACACACAGATACTAAATAATGGAACTACATAAAAGTTCATTATTCAACTTTGAACTGAAAACCAAACAGCAAATTTAAATTGAACTAAGAATAAATATATTGAAAATAAAATAGATTTCTTCAAGAGGAAACTTATTTGCTTTCCATTAGCGAGTGACTACCATACAGTTCCGAAACGCATTGTCACACATTTACATATCCCCCGCCCAATCAATGAGTCCAATCAGAGTTGTACGAGCTTGCATCATCGGGCACATTGTAATGGATGACAGACAGCCACCGAAGATTCACGGCTCCGGGGAGCTGGGAGTGGAGCTGGTGGATTGCCCAGCGTTTGTTTGCATTTTCCACCGAATAACTTTGCCGTTGAAGAGGATTTCCATTTGACTTTGACTCTTGGCTGGAAAAACTATTGACGGCACTCGAGAGAAAGTTGTACATAGCGGGGTGTATCTATAGGTGAATTATCGTACATAGATACAAGCATATCGTGAGGCCAGGGCATGTTTGAACGATTGGTTAAGCGGCGACAAGCCCTTCACTTGGCCATGTCTCTGTGGTCTGCGCCTGTGAGTGGAATTGTAATTTCTTTGGTCTGGAAAATAATTTACATTTGCTCCACAAGTGGCCTGGAGGGACGGCCAGAGGGACTTTCTATGGTCGAGAGTGCTCACTCGGGGCGATTGTGGTAATTAATAAACCGTTTTATCACATTTACCTGCATTACTTACCCCGGACGCGCCCACATTTCTGGGCTTGGCCAGCTTAATTGCAGCGACAAAACAGGTGAATTTAATTTACCTTATCGAGAAGGGGGTAAATCAGTCGAGGGGAAGGGCTTTGCGCATGCGCAACGGTGCCGAACACGCGACCTGCATGCGACCCTCTTGGGTTTTGCACTTAAATTAGCCAAGGTCGTTTGGTTAACGCATCTGAAGGCCAGCTCAGCTCTTGGCATGGCTAACATGTCTTAGCATTGATTTTTTTTTAAGACGGCAATTTATTATTTAGCAAAAAAAAAACTGCAGCCACTCGCGTACCTAAACGGTTTCAAATCGCTACACTTGGCATGCAAACAAAGTGAAGCTGCTCTCCATAGGCCGCAGTTCGGTGAGCTTGCATGTGTATCTGACAGATACACTGGCAGCCAGGCGGCTACCAACGCCCACGATGGCTAAAATGAAATGCTGCCAGGCGTAACAGCCGCAACACAACCAGCTAAAACCGAGCATATCAGAGCAGCGTATCAGGGCAACAACCACAACGACAACCACGAGGGCGACAACATTACGGAGGCACTCAGAAAAAAGACTTCTTAATTGGTCTCAGATTATGAAAGATGCTCTGCAATAAGCTGAATTTTTTATAAAGTAGCTCTTTTGCAGTGAGGAAATATGCACAATGAAAATGTTCTTAGATATAGGATAATTAGAAATGTTGTTGCATATTTATTTTTTTATGTGCGCTTCCTAGTTAGAATAGAAGAATAAAAAGCCACAAGAGCTTTTCGAAACATGTAACAAAACATTAAGAAATGACCTTCAGCATTTGTGCTGCATGCTGCGCGCTCCCCCAATATCCGCCCAACCTCCCCTTCGGCCACTCACCCATTTGAACCGAATATGTATCTGTATCTGTATCTATACGTGGACTTTTGCGGCTAAATGTGTGCTTGGGCCTAACTCACCACCAGCGGCAGTCGACAAATGCTGCACATTTGGCTCAGGGTCAAACGGCTAGATTTTTCTGCACGGCTCACAAAGTGCCCATCAAATTGGGTCAACCGCGTGCGAGCGATAAATAAACCAGGCAACCATAACAAGAAATCATTGAATAAGTGTATTATGCAATAATGAACTCATTTATATTTAAACGTGAAGTTTTTATTAAATGTGGCTTAATAAATCAAGTTGCAATATTAGATTTGCTGTATTTAAGTAAAGATTTTTTTAAACCTGGGTGGGTACAATTTATAGATATATTCATTAAAAAAACGCTCTCTTTTCACAGTATGGAACCTTTTTGATCCTGCTGCTGATTGCCGAGATCGTTGCCGGAGGATTGGGCGCCTTCTTCAAGGACAAAGTGCGTGCCGAGAGCAAAAACTTCTTGCAGACGACCATTACCAGTTATTCGCTGGGCGAGAATGTGGATGCTACCTCGCTGATGTGGAACCAACTGATGGGCAACTTCGGGTGCTGTGGCATCAATGACTATCACGATTTCGATGACTCTCCAGCGTGGGTGAACGGCAAGGGTAACCGCACCATTCCCGATGCCTGCTGTATCCTTAAGGATGTGGCCAAGTTGGTGCCACGCGACGAGGACTGTACAACCAACCCCAGCGACAGTAACAGTTTCTACAAGAAGGTATGCTATAATGCAGCTAGATATATACGGATTCGTAATTAATGGTGTCTATCGTTTTAGGGCTGCTATGAGGTGTTTACCGAGTGGCTGATTCGGCAACGTGAACTGGTCATCGTGGCCATTGCGGTGGGCATTGTGCACCTGGTCCTCATTATCCTGGCCTTTGCCCTGTGCAAGGCCTTTGCCAAATACAACGATATGCGTCTGTAAATCGGAGATGACGAGGACAGCGGATGTTGTGACAGTTTTCAGAGTTAGCAAAGTAGACGTAGGAACGAGCCAAAACAGCAGGACAGTGAAGAGCGACGATCCCTCCTAGAACTCCCCCAAAAATACAACGCCCTACCGAACACCGCGACGTGCTCAATGGAAACATGAAATATATTCAAATGCATTTGCCGCATGGAACGGGACAGACACGAGAACACAGAACAGTTTAATACAGCTCTAATCTAACAATAAGCTAAGATCATAGCCAGCATAATCCATTTACCGATAATATTCAAGAATATCTTACAAGAAATGTTGCTCAATGTTTTGCCAGCAAACAAATGGGTCGGAAGGATCGCGAAGGTTTTTACGAATGAAACTCACACTTGGAATATTTATTTGTAAATCTGTTTTGATAGCAGTTTTTTAGTTGTTAAGTAGTAAACTACAATATGCGTAATATTGTAACTATTTTTTCTTAGTCTGTTACGATTTTGTTATGCAATCAGGCATTCGAAAACCACTCAAAAACATCACAGAAATCACATAAGTTAAGACGAAAGACAACACACATTTTTGAGATTGAGCGAAATCGTGAGATCAATTTTGAAAGATGACTTTTAAAGAAGCATAGAGCATAACGCTCATTTAATTACAAGCATGCATATATACAAATATCGATTGAAAATGATAAGAAATGAAATGGCATTGACATTGTACTAGTATGTGTATTAGTTAATAAGTCTCTAACCTTAAGTTGTAACTTTAGTTGTTTTTGCTATGGCTATCTTCGAGTTTTTAACTACATACGCCGGGGCTCGCAACTTCGTGTTCCCGGCTCTTTTGTTAAAAATGAATGTTGTACATTTTTGAATTCTATATATACATATATAACTATTATTAATGCATATTATATACACGTATGTCTGTAGTTTACTTAATGTACTTTTTGGAAACCGCGCAATGAAAAGCCGTAAATCGAAAGCATGAAACTAAAACACACACAAAAACGATAAAACCTCCCAAGAACGCGAGGAAAAATCCCCATTTAAAGATGTACATTTCTGAACGTGAACGAAAACGTAATTAAAATAAAGAAAAAGTAAATGAAATTTGAATGTCTTTTTTATATGGAAAATATGGTCATTTCCTGTTTTGGAAGTTTGCGCATCTGTTAATAACAGCGAAACACAAATGTTAACAGTATGTTAACAAGAGCTTAAAAGCTCCAATAAGAAAGGCGGCAGTTTTGAAGAAAGTAAAACTCTTTTTTGTGCTAGCACTTTGCTATCATTTATTTACGAAAAACTTTTAAATATATTTATATATACGTGGAGCTAAAATGATTTACTTAGTTGTGTAGCCTGGAAACAACCGTGTAAATGATATTTCGTAGTTATTGTATAAATTGGAACCCAAGAAAATAGTTTTGTTCTCATTTGGCAAAATATGCGGATCCATTTCCGCTCTTTCATAATTTAGTTGCGTTCTTTCTAATAGTACAAACGCTTAAGTACATACATTTAATGGTTGATCACCGATCAAATAACCACATACTGCAAATAAAATTAGATTTTCTTATTTAAAATTCACACGCATTCTAGGACTAATCTTCTTGGAATATATAAATATATATGTATAGGTGTGTATATTGTAGTTATTCGTTTAGAATAGTGGATAAGTTATAGAGCTGTAGATGCCTGCATTATCCTATTGGAATACTTGTCGTGATGACCTCACAGAGCGGCTGTTGCGGCATATTCAATATGCATGCTATATTCTTCTTATTAGACTTTCTTGATATATGTATGTGAAAATTATTGTAGCTAAGATTGGGATTGTTCTTGAGTTTCAACAGAATGTGATGAAAATAAGCGTTTCGTAACTTGTCATTTGGAATCGGTCGTCCCTTGTACTCATCACTTTATGCGATTAAGTATTCGAAACCGGAACTGGAGATCGAAGATCTATTCTAAGCTTGAAGTTTATATTAAAAATAAACAAGGTAAACATAAAAAATCTCGCTCACACTTTGTGTTAAATTCATCGAATATAAATTGTATCTCTTTTCTTATTCCCTGCCTTTTCCTCTATATTTTGGTATTTAGTTGGCTGCGTTCCCTTGCTCCTCATCATAGTTGGGGTTACTCAGGAATGGTATGGAGAAGTCTACCATATTTGGATAGACCAGAAACTTGTTTACAGCCTCGCACAGTTTGCTCTCAATGACATTGGTCACAATGGACCAATCGACGGATTTGTCGCCCACTTGGGGCTTGGTGGATATCCAAAGGCGAGGCGGTCCCCGGAAGCTAACCCACACTCGATCGGATGGTGGCGGTGGCACATTTAAAGTGCCGCGGGCCACCAAACCTTTGAGATCTACGCGCAGTGTGATATTCGCGTTCATGTTCTCCATGGCTCGTTGCACGTACGGCAGCTCGGTGGCGTATTGAAATAGATTAGAGGCGGCTATGCGGTCGACAATCTTAAAGATGCGACGCGCATTGCCGGGTGAGTTCTGAAAGAATCTGGAAAATAAGGTGAAAAGATATTAGAATTTTAATCACTAACGAAACCAGTAGTTGCAATATTTTCTATACTCACTCCGTTCCAGCCGCATTCTCTGGAGCATTTCCCGGCGGTGGGCTCTCGGATTCAGTGGATGAACCGCCCGAGCTCTCCGCATCACTGTCATAGATGACGTTTTCCGAATTTACCTCTGAAAGGCTGCGCGAATCCTGCGATTGCTCCGGCAGAATTGAGGTGGTGGGCACATTATCGGTGGCCATTGGTGACTTTGTCTTGCTGCGTATGCGCAGCAGATTAAGCTTTGTAGTAACTGTTATGTGTGCCAATCCCTCGTAGGTCACATCGGCATCAATCCACACGCCGCGTTCATCCAGCATCGGTTGGGAGACACGATGACATAGTAATGGGGACTCACCCAAGTATATGTTTGTGATGATAACCTCCTCCATGAAGCTGGGTAGCTTAATAGAGTTTAATTTCTTTTGCAAAACCTCCTTGAGCTTCTCGTGCAGCATGGCATCGTGTAGCCAGCTGTATAGGCATCGTCCCAGAAGCACATTAGCCCACACAATGCTGCCAGAAGGACCCAAGAACAACGACTGGTCAATGCCCTTCCACAGCTCATCTTCCTGACGTTTGGCACGACGAGACTGCAAATAGTTGATTGATTAGCTTTCTGCTTACTTAATTGACATCTTTTATATAATGAAAATTAAATAAAACCATAAAAACATACTTTTCTTGGCCGCCGATCAGTGGTACGCATTGTTCCAACGGAACTTCGGGTAACAGGAATAGTGCTCTGGTTACAAGCCTTCTACCAAAAGCCAATTAGAAATAACAAATAATAATACAAATAAATCAAAACTAAAAGACTAAAAAACAAAGGTAGCGAGCCAGTTACTTACCTGGTAAACGGCCATGAATCGAACGTAGTCTGGCGAATTCCTGGCCACATTGGCACTCATGATCATGCCATCGAAGGACTCATCCTTGGGTGTGTCGAGTAAGTCCTCTTCGGTGATATTCTCAAACTGCCCATCTGGAGTCTGCTGATCAGTTTCATCATTACCTTTCCCAGCCGAAATTTCATCTTCAGACTAAAACGGTATAGAATCAAACATAAGGAAAATATTCTTGAATTCCATTCGGGTTCGCTCACCTTGACGCCAGCCTTTCCCATTCCAGTGACCAGGAGCAAGGCCTGTCTAGCTGCCGCCGCCTGAAGATCAGAATCTTCCACGAAACGGGCCATTGGCACCTGGAGGTCCTGTTCGTGAACTAAGCCCTTGCTGGCGTTTGTGAAGCGTCGATACCAGTCTTCTTTTTCCCGATCACATCTCGAGAAGAGCAGTAAACGCACCTCATCGCCACAGGGCACGGTAATGTCGTTGAGCTCCTTGTCCGGATTAACCGTGTTCCGCAGTTGCTGTAACTGTGGACAATAATAAAATTTAACAAGCTGCGATTTAAATCAATCGTATAGGATAAACTCACATCTGCCTGCATAACCGTGCCCGCAAAATCCACTAGTTTCTCCTCCTCTCCTCCGGGTGGTGTAGTTCCCGATGAGGACGCAGCTTTAGCTTCTTTGGCATCCGTTTTAACCGTTGGCTCTGACTGGCTTTCCACGGAGCTCTGCTCATCGGGCATATCCCTGTTACTCTTGATGATCAGTTGTATAGGATACTTGCGATTAAAGAAACTGAAGGGAACAATAAATACTATGAGTAACGCAAACTATAAATTAGTGCCAAAGCACTTACCGCTTATTGGCGAGACCCAAAGGCAGCAATTCTATCCGGCAGTCTCGGAGATCATAAGAACGATGATCCGTGAACAGGATCTTGTGACGATCAATTGGCGGCTCATTCCACATGCGCCGCTTAGGGATCCGGGCGTTCGTGCCCGACATCTTTAGGATACTTCCATCCAATCGCACATAAACCGCTCTTGTGAGACTAAAGGAGAACGTGTTGGGGTCATAGCTGTTGATCTCATTCATCCAGCCCGCATATGTTTTGATCGTCTTGTGCTCCTCCACGGCAGGAATCTCGCAAATCGGCATGAATTTGTAATTGGGAATGGCAAAGGCCACTCGTTCCGGATGCGTGGTCAGCATAAAGTCCTCGAACAAAGCTCTCAGATGACCACCACAACAGTCCATTACCGTGAAGAACAAGAGGGTGGCGAAGACTCCTCGCAGAAAATCGGGTACTGGCAGAATCATCAGCAAGATCAGTAAGACGGAAAGAAGCACTGGCAGGGCAAATGCCGTGGCGCCCTGATGCTTCTCTCGCCACTGGGAAACACTGAGCATGCTTAGGTTGGAGAAGAAGCTGATCCTGCTCCGGGTGTCCCGAACAGCTGATTCTTTTCCCACATATGAGTCGGCAAAAGCCAGCGTACTAACGCCCGGCGCCACAGGAAGGGTTAGACTGGCTCGAGAATCGGCATCAGCTCCAGCGTCGGTCACCTCTTCCGCTCGCTTATTAGCGACATCCTTTGAGTGATCGATCTGCACTGCAGTTGAAGGAATCATATCCTCGAGCACCTCCACGCCAGACTCGATCTCCACGTCCTTGCGGGCCAGCAGGATGCCGCGTTTCTTCACCTTGCCACTCGCGATCGCAATCTCCGCCTGCTGGCTGGTGGAAGGCTCGCTGCCCGCCTCCACCACGTTGCGCCGCCGCAGAAAACCGGTGCGCACCGATGTTGCCGGCACTGTTGAACCACTGGGACTGACATCTTTTTTGTTCATGGCCGGTGCCGCTTGTTGTTTGGCCTTTACCTTGGATCGAATGTGGGCCAGGCCGCGTCGCAGACGAGATCGTTCCGAGTGGCCAGTGGCTGCCACTGCAGGCACGTCGCCACTGCCCAAGCTTATGCTATCGTGCTGCAGCAGCTCGGCCTCCACGTCCGAATCGGAGTTCTGTTTGTGCTCCAAGTCCAGGGGAAGCTCCTCACTAATGGATGTGTTCACGGTGAGGCACTCGGTGTCCGAGTCGGGATCGTTGCTCCAGCCTGTTGATGGTGGATCAGCCACTATAATAGGTATGGCTGCAGTTGGTGGCAGCTTCGAGGACTTGATCTCCTCGATGGTTTGTGTGACCTTGCCCTTGATTAGTCGCCAGGTGCCACCGCTAGAGCTGCTATCGCCAGCGGCGACAGCTCCGCCCACGGAGCTGCCTCCTCCACCTGCTGCACTGGCCGCCGACAATGTGGATATGATGCTTGGACCGCTGGACGTCGGTGATACACCTTCAATGCTGCCGGATCTGAAATTTTGAATTTGTTTTTGGTTATTTTATTGTAAGCTCTAGATAATTTCATTGTTTGCTTTGTCATTATTGACTAAATAAACGGAGACGTGCAAGTAAATGTTGCCCCAGAAAGTATGCTACGAATTTCAATCAATTTAAAAATAACACTTTCCTAAACTTCATCTTTCTTTTCCCAAATCTAAGCAGGATACAAAAAAACGGTGGCTTTGTATTATTCCAGAAAAAGTATTTTTATTTATTTGAATGAAGATATATGTTTTTTGTCATTTATGTTTTATTTACTTGTTTCATAACCTGCATTTTTGCCTCAGTGACTGAGAGTGTGTTTATGTGGGGTGTTTAGTGTTATTCCAATTTGGTTTTGTCGTATATAATCGCTTAAAAAACGACCTTGTTCTTGAATACATTTTGTTTATAATATAATCCTATATGTATACTTTCCTCTGTACGGAATTACATACTTGTATTAATTTATTTCATATTTGACTTGCTGGAATTATGTTTTGGTTTCTGTTTACTTCGTTATCCTTGTTCGTTTTCCTTTGAAATATTGCATTGCTGATATCTTGGTTTGCTATTACAGTTTTTTTGAGTTTATTATTATTTTGAAAAATCGCGAATGTCTCTAATATATGTTTTAGGCTTGGATTTCGTCATTGACTTCTATTCCTGTTTATTTTATTTTAGTACATACTTTTAATCTATGGTCTGTTTCGGTTTTTTTGTGTTTCGTAACATTTTTTAAAACATTTTTCCGGTAATTTAATTGAAAACGCTTCAATGTCTGGAGCAAAAACACGCAAGGAAATCGAAACTGTTTACAAATATTATGTTAAATCAGTTTTTTCCCTTCAGATTGATTTTTCGGGCTTTAGAAAACTACAAATATTTTTTATTGATTTTCCATTTTTTCAACTTTAATTTTGTAAAAATTAAAAAAATTACGTTTATTGAAAATTACTATAAAATATGGAATATTTCGCTAGTTTCTTGTTTTTATACGCTTCATAAAGATTACGTGTCATATATGTATATATATTTATTTGATTCACTATATAGTTTTCATATCTGCCAACTGGTTTTTGGTTTACTATTTATATGGTTTGTCTGTTATATTTCCACTTGTATAATGCTAAAAAATTATATGCCTTTGCTTGGTTTGTATTGGTTTTTTTTCTGAATATTTTGCTAAAAGGAATACATTAGTAAGGGCGCTCAATTTCAGTTTATTCGAAGTACTAAACATTATATATATGTACATATATATATAGACGTAAGTATATGTATAGGCGTATATGTCACTCTGTTTTCAGCGCACACGATCAAAGACAAATTAAAATGGAAGTGCTGGTGCCGTACACCAGCATTATAGGCTACAATTTTTCAGTATCAATTTGATGCTTTATAAAATTCATTAATTATGTTAAAAGGTACCGAATGTTGTTTTTAATATTCATTTATAACCTTGTTTTTTGCTGTTTTTAATCTATTTTTTACGGCGATCTAAGCTTTGATCCAATTAGCGTAAAATTGAAATTGTTTCCACATCGTTCTGGAGCTCAAGTGTTTGAGGCTAAAAAATTGTCTATTTAAAACGCGTTTGGTTTACTTTTTCGCTAGCTACAAAACCATATACTGTACAAAAATTGTGCTATGAAAATACTCAAAAAATAATCAAATTTCTCTCTCCACATTATCAGTTAAGTGCCGTCCAACCCGAAATGAAGAGTATTTTCGTCCTTAGTTGCCAATTTTATTTTAGAAGAGTTCTTTCTCACTAGCAAAATCAAAATGCGACTTAAATACGCATAATGCACTACGCACGGTTTGACTTAAGTGTATTTTTCTATATATTTTGTTTTATCTTTCGTTAGCAGTTACTTGAAGCATTTATTTGGGGTTCGTCAAAAATATTAACTTATGTTTTAAATTTATTGAATTGTACTACGTGTAAATTTCATATAATTATGCAATTCATTTCTTTTTTTGTTTGGTATAAAAAACACATATTGACCAATTTGCTGTTTAGATGTTCAGTTAACATATTTAAGTATGTATGTAATAAGTTCGAATTTCAATACTTTCCTTTTCAGAGTCTTTCTTATCGTTTAAGTATTTAATTGTATGTACTAACAGTTTTGTTTTTTTATTTATTTCTTGTTATATTTTTTTGTGGTTCAGCTAAGTTAAAAGTTTTATTTATTTACAATGTTATAAAAATTACATACAAGATATATATAAAAATAAATAAAACACAATTTACTTTATGTCCGTTTATTAATTTCAAAAACTTTTTTTCATTCATTTTCCATTTTTTTTGTATAAAGTGTATATATCAAATATTGTTTTTTGTCATATTTTTTTAAAAATATGTATACGTATAAAAAGAATAAACAAAGTATAAAAATGTCTCAACGGAGTTGGTTTTTTTTTTAAACTACCAGGAAACTACTAGCAACTACAAAAGATACAAAAATATATTTAAGAATTAGGCATACAAATTTTCATTGTCATTATCGGTATAACAACAGGATCCATATAAAAAAGTCAACATAAACATTTATCTATAACAAGATTCTCTATAAAACTAAAGCTGTCAATCCGACTTATATCCGTAATCCAAGCTCAGAAGTAGGATAACATAAATGTCTTTGCCTAATTTTTATGGAATACTCGGGGAACAAAATAAATTATGAAACAAAACAAAAGGATTAAGGATTGCTTATTGATATAAATATTTTTTAACACGCTACACAAGATTCCAGATTCCTACGTCGTTAGCAGGAAAAAACATTGAGCGGTTTTCCGTAAAGAATTCTCATCTCTATCAACTTTTTTGGTATAGTAAAATATTTGTTTGATAAGTTACTTCTTTATAGCACATTAAGTTCTTTTAACATTTTCATTGAGTTTTTGTTAAACAGGTAAAATATAAAGTATATGTTATATAAAAGTATAAAAATCTATAAAATATTAAATTTTACTACATTTAAAAAACACCATCATTACGCACAGTTATCGATAGCCATTGACCGATTGCCGTTTACCGCTAACCGATTTCCGTTTCCGTTCCGTGTTTGCTTTGTAACAGATTTTGCCTTTTTAAAGACTAGCATTTAATTACTTTGAAAGTTTTAGAACAACGCGTTTGCTTACATATTTGCACAAATTATTTAACACTACATAGAGCAGGCTGCTGTATTTGATATAATATTTAATTGGGCTTTTTGGTTTTCGTTTTGTGTAGAATCATTCGCTTTAAATACACGATATTTCGTTAAGTATTTAAAAGTAAAAAAT
Organism: Drosophila simulans; assembly: GCF_016746395.2. NCBI lineage: Eukaryota > Metazoa > Arthropoda > Insecta > Diptera > Drosophilidae > Drosophila > Drosophila simulans. The sequence continues at coordinate 8,773,646 of NC_052522.2, forward strand.
TATAACCAAATCAAACGAACGCCTCGAGTCCTCTAATTAATTGGTTTTGCGGTTTAAAAAATATATATGTAGTATATATATATGATACATATTCATTAGTTCATTGTAATATAAAAATTCTAGAAAAATTGCTATAAACTTGTTTTTCTTTGAAAGTGCCACGCAATCAACTTGAGTTACAACTTTGCATGACTTGAATTTCGTTTTTGCTTTTTTTGTTGTCTTGTAAAGAAAGCGCGAGCAAAAATTTGCTAATAGATTTGACTATCATTTATTAATATATCATAGAAGTCCAAAGCGACTTGGCCTCTCACGTTTTTGGTTTATCAATTCGAATTAGATCTTTAGTACTTTTGCTTTTAGAATAGAAAAAATATCGTATTGTTTGCATGCACCGTAGCAAATTTTGTCTCGTCCCTTAACTCGTATAATTTACAAAATAATTTTGCTCGTTTTACATTTTGATAATTTTCCGTAAGTATTGCCCTAGGTATAGATAGATATTCCATTTGATTTTTATAGTTAGGATTCACGGGGAAGTAACCAAACGCGAACTTCAAGCCCTGTTCGCATGTCAAAAAACGCATGCCAATTAGTTGAAAGTTTGGGAACCATTGGGTTTTGGTAATATTTGACTACTTTGGTTATACGATTGCAATTATCTTGTATACGTTATGTTTGTACAGATACATATATATTTGGTATTTAATAATACGCTTGATTCGTTCACGAAATAGTATTGCACATAAGTTGTATATTTAAATTTTCTTTAGATGTTTTAGCATGTCTATTTATCTTTTCGTTTTTGGTTTTATTTTTGTATTCAGTTGTTCGGACTAAACTAACTTCTGAATAATCATAAGAGTAATAAAAAAAAGTTTATACAAAAGTTTCTATATAAAAAGTTGTCTAATACAAGTATTCATAGTGTTAATAGATGTATGTCGTATATAAAAATTACTTTTTACAATACAGATATATTTATATATTTGCAATAATATATACGTTCTTCTATATCTTCGGGAGGTGAGCCCGCTGTCCCTTAGTTAGCAACACGCCGTAAATTAAATAACAAAAACAATTGGTTAATAAATAAACAAAATATGACATTTCAGTGGAAAATCATAAATAAATCATAATACTGAACACAAGCAATTTGACTGTTTTTCTACATTTTAGTTATAATTATATGTATATTTTTATTATTATTTTTTTTTTTCATTAAGCCAAATGGCAACAAATGCAAACAGACTTTCAGTGTAAATGTGTTGTTGTTGTCTGTGTACGTGTGAGTGTAGACTAGATTAAAATTAAAAATGAGCCAACGATATTAGGAAAGAAAATCCTTTCGCAGAGTGTGGGGCTTCAACTCATTAATTAGTGTGATTTCTATGTGCCAGCAAAACACAAAACAGAGTCGTGTGAAAATCGTAGTGAAAGCCAACTATTGGCAGGAGTGGTAACAAGTTAAGAATCGTTTAGTAAGTGTATAAGCTTTGTACGATTTTCACATACTCTAATTATATAAGTGTTATATAAGTTAAATAAGCAGGAATAAGTAGCATGTAACGGGGAAGCATTTGCCACATATTGGCGATGCTTGGTTTTGTGTGTTTTATAAGCTTTGTACGATTTTTACATACAATAATTATATAAGTGTTTGAAAAGCAAGAATTAGTAGCCTGTAATGTAATATGGAACAATCGCATATATTGCACAGATAATATATACGATTCTTCAGTGGGAATGCTAAAAGACCGTGTTATGTAAGGTTTAAACAAAAGTAAATAGGGATTATAACAATATTAGTTTTTTGATCCCCATTAACTGTATGCAGATATGATATGATTAAGCGATCTCTTACTCAGACACCAATTGTGTCGTAAGAAATAGCTAGCATACAAATGTCAGACATTTTGCATATTGTCTTTTCTAAAGTCTTTTGTAAGAATTTTATAAATTGATCTAATTTCGGAAAGGGCTAATACAAAAACCGATGTAGTTTTGATTTTGTCACAATTTAGGAACTTAAGGACAGCCCCTGCACACTCAAGCAAAAAGCCTTTCGAGAGAGGGTGAGCAGCTTCACTAATAATTTTAGGACTAGCCTCGATTGGCATACAAGATGGCTACTAAGTTATCTAGTTACAAAAAGATTATAATATATGTAAACGGCCTTTTGCGAGGAAATTGGCTGACTACGTGGGCTCCTTTTTTTGTTTTGTGAGATTAAATAACATATTAGCAATCATAAATGTTGCTAAAAATATAAAGTACACAAAAATACTGTGCAGGCATTAAACGCAAAATCAAAACTAAAATTTCGGTTACGCAAATGTAAAACTATCAAGCGCGAAACAAAAAAAAAAAACTGATTGCCGAATAAATAAGAACTAAAAACTATGTTGCTTTCTGTAGGCTTTCGTTTCTCGCCTCTAAAACTGTAGACTCTGGTGGCTATTCAAGGGACACCTTTGTCCAGCTCCCGTTGTATTGCACCTTGCCCTTCGGAATGGGTGATTCCTCCGGGCAGTTGTCTTTTGCATATGAGAGTAGTATCCGACTGTTGTGTGTGAGTGTGAGTGAGTGTAGGTGGTGCGTGTGTTGTCGCTAATGGTTATCTACTAGATTCTTCGCCTTCGATCTGCATCTCCGCCAGTGGCATCTACTGCTGCCACTCCCGCTCCTTCTGCACCTCCTCCCGATCCTGATGATTCTGTTATGATTCTGGGCACTGCCAGCGCTGCGTTCAACAACCGGTGTCGTTGCTCCCTCTGTTGGCGTCTCTCGTCGTGCAGCGCGGCCTACCAGCGCCGCCGTTAACACCAGCGAAAAGGGACCGCACGCGGCCGGTCGGCTCCCTCCTTGACCAGCGGCTTGTGGTATTCGCGTCCAGGTCGCGAATGGATGACGGCCCAGCAGTGTTCGCAATAGTACTGCAGACAGGTGACATTGGCGCAAAAGAAGGGCGCAAACTTGCCACCACAACGCTGACCTTCGCACTCGTCGCACATCTGATCGTCCAGAACATAGGGCTTGACCTCCACCCGCTTGTCTATATCGCCATGCTGCAGCTGCACAAATCTGGCCGAGATGGCCGCTATGTAGCTCTGCTGATTCGAAAAGGCCACACGTCCAGCGCCCTTTGGATACTTTAATTCCGGATCGGTGTCAATTCCAGCATAGCATACTCCACCGTACAATCTATCCATGATCATCGCCAGTTCGAAGGCCTTCAGAGGACGTGGCACGCCGCCCACGAACACCGTTTTGCGCGGGTCCAGTGACATGGTAGCATCAAGCACATAGTCCGCATCGGCCAGGCGCCAAGGACGAATCTGCACTGCCTTATCCTTGATCGTCGGCGAAGAAACGCATAGATACAGCTTGTCCTCATCCGTGATGCACGAGTCAATCAGCTGCTGCACACTGCTCTCGTCCTGGAACAGCAGGAAGGCATATCCCTTGGGCGGGAAATACGACTTGGATTCCGCCTTGTGTGGCCAATCGACGACCAATGGCCCAAAGCGCCGGAACGAAGTGGTAATCTCATCCTCATCGATGTCCGGTGGCAGACCGCCAACGAATACCTTCCGGGAGAAGCGAGCCGTGCCATCACCGACGTTTCCTCCATTTCCGCCCTGGATGGGTGAGTGCGGCGAGTGTGGAGAGAGCCTCGATGGCGAACCCATCTTGAGGGCATTCAGGTAGACGGATGGATCATTTCCACTGGCTGCTATGGCCATGGCATCGGCTTCGCTCAGATGCTTTGGACCGCCCATCACGCGCATCCTGTCCTGCATTAAAGACATGCTGTTGCTGCCATCGCCACCACCATTTCCACCCATCGACATGTTGCGCATATACTCGCACAGTGAGTTATCCATGCCGCCACCGTGGTGCATTTGTCCATTGGACGTCATCATGTTGCCATAGCTGTTGCCCAAATAGGGCGCATCTCCGCCACCAGTTGCTCCGGCTGAGACCATGCCACTAGATCCGCCACCACCACCGTTTCCAATCGAAAGTGTCGGTATATTCATGTGCCCGCTACCCATGCCGTCCATGTGCATATTGCCATAGATAGCTGTCGGCGAGTTTCCCTTGATGGGGAAGGATATGCTGCGACGGTACTTGGGCGACACGCCCATCTGGGGAGGAATGGGCGAGATGCCGCCGCTGCTGCAGCCCGCCTGAGAGCCATTGTACGGCGATCCTCCGCCTCCTCCGCCCGGCGACGAGGGGCTATGCGATCCTCCGCCCTCCCGCAGCTGCTGCTGCTGCTGGTGATGATGGTGCAGGGCACTCAGATTCGGCGACAGTTGCTGTTGGTGCTGCTGGAGCTGCTGCTGATGTTGATGTTGCTGGTGTTGCTGATGCTGTTGCTGTTGCTGTTGCTGGTGGAGCTGGGGCGGCTTGTTGAGATTGAGATTCGGCAGGCCACCGCAACTGCAGGAAGAAGGGACAACAAGATGAAGAGGCTTTTACAACATTGGCAATTTTAGTGGATGATTTTTGGATTTTGGACTGATATTGTGATTCTGATTGATTCAGGTCTGTATAGTTTTTGCATTATGAAAAAGGAGCAATTTGTTCAAGGATTTGCTTCGGATTCGGATTCGGATTTGGTTCGGTTCGGTTTAGTGTTTAGGTGTAGGCTTAACCCATTGCCGCCCGGCGTTCGAAAATTAAAAGTATTGTAAACGAAAACAGTGAAAAACTGAAAATATTACGGTATATGCGTAATCGACGCGGAACTTACATGAAATTAACAAATTTGTTATACATTTTTACGGACACTCACATTCACACACAAAATTTTGGGTATTGCTTTATCGAAACGTTAACTAGAAATGACTTATGTGGACATCAGACAAGCTACTATACTAGAATACATTATTCTCAAAGCCTACTGCTATGAAGCCTGCTTGACAAGAAATGCAATGATATATTGTAAAATATTTTATTTTCAAATGGAGAGCTAAATCTTTTATATTCAAAATTGAAAATTTTTCTGTTTAAATTCCTAAACCATCCGAACTATCCTATCCTATCTTCTCATATCATAAATTGCTCCTTTTTAATTCAACTTTATGCTCGACGTTGCATTGGTATTATTTGTTATATATATAATTTTCCCGATTTTTGTTGTTGTTGTTGGCGGTTGTGGTGTAGGATTACTGTTGCTGTGGTAAATGGTGTGGGTGGCATTTGGTGGTGGTGGTGGTGGTGGAACGAGTTTTGTCTTGGTGGTTTTCTTTTTTTTTTTCTTTTTGTGGTGGCTTGGTTCTTTGGCGACACATCCAATCAAAATGAAAATTTCATGTTACTCTGGCGCTTTGTGGTTTATTTTTGTTTGTTTTTGGCGAAGGTTTAGCATATTATCTTTTTGAAAGAGGCGCAGTTATATAGGCACAGCAGTTGAGTATATTTTTGGATTAGTTAGTTCGGTTTTAGCACTGTGCCCGCGAACGATCGATTGCTTTATATACATATGTATGTATTCTTTTTGATTTTGATGATTTTCAATACGAAAGGGAAAATATCCAACACTTAGCACAACAAACGTTTCGAGGCAGTCAACAATTTGCCCAGAGAAACAAACGAAAACCGAAAAAAGGACAATCATCGTCTAGAAAAAAGTAACAACAGAAAGCCAACCAAAAATAGTCGCGCGGCACAGTGGGCGGCAAGGGGTTAATACGAGGTAACGAGTACACATGTCCGCTAATAGAAAACTAAACTATGTGTATAGTTCAAATGTGTATCAATTCGTTACGTTTATGTTTGTTGTTGTTGCTGCTGCTGCTGCTGCTGGTGCCGTCGCATACTGTTGGCCAATACTTGTGTGTTAAAGTGTGTGAGTGTTGATGCTTTGACACGTTCATGCTAATTGATTGGGCCAAGTGCAGTGCTTGCCCAACTGTAAGGCCACCGAGACATGAAATTGCATGGAAATTTTTAATTTAAAACGTCGCCGACGAGACAACTTGCGTTGCTGGGGGCCTGCGGTGTCTCTGGTGGGTGGGGAGTTGGGTATGGGGAAAATGTGAGGGGCGGTGAAATGGGTGGCTTAAGGTGGCATCCCAAGCCCCATGTTGCTGCTGCTGTTGCAGTTGATGATGATGCTGCTGCTGCTGATGACGATGATGAAATGTGTGTATAACAAACATGTAGAAACGTGTACAAGTGTAAATAGATAAAAAAGCGGCAACAACATGGAAAGGCGGTGGGTGGTTGCGTGGGAGGCTAACTGGATAGATGGTGGTGGTGGTGGTGGTGTGAAGCTGAATGATAAGGGCACGCGTAACAAGAGCAATGGAAAGGCAAAAGCAACGACAACTAGTCAGCAGCGCCAACATCGAAACGAGAGGTTTGGGTACGATGATAACGGCACCAGGCAGTGCTGAAAAATGCAATTATAAAATGCAATTAGCCCCCGGAAACTTAATTAAAAAGGCAACGGAAATGAATGAATACAGTGTGCTGCGAAAGCGAGGCGACACAAAATAGTCAACTCTGATTGATGGCCAAATTGAAAATCGGACAGCCAAATGCTCTTCAAGACCGCCAATAGACGCTATAGACGTGTTTGCATACGATATCAGCTCACGGAAATCAATAAAGCGAATCAGGCAAGCGCAATGACGTCAAACGTTTGAAGGTGGCAATAGCTTCTTCTCAGGTAGCAAAATCCCAGCTAGACTTGCCTTTTTCAATATTTAAAAGCGAGCGAGCGAGGGAAATGGTGAAAAAGCAGCATGAAAAAGCAAATGGAAATGGAGAGCAGACAGAAACAGAGAACTTGAGCGGAACGTTGGTGACGTTGATGTCCCGTTGACGACAAACCCACCCGCCACAAACCACCGCCCACTGGGCCAGACGGGGCGGCACTTGAGCTGAAAGTTGCAGACGGGCAGAGGATACAAAAAAAAAAAAATAAGGAAAAAGGTACACACGTATATATGTTGCATGTTGCAAGGCAGCATAAACAAAGCGCACCCACCACCGCTGCTGATTCAGATCCTTTAGCTAGTGCACTCCACAGATGCTCCAAACAACAACAACAACAACAGCAGGAGCAGTAGGAACAACAAATGCAGTTGTGCAGTGACAAAAGCAACAAAAGCGTAGACCGACGGACGGGCAAGTTTACGGCCATTGGCACACGCCGGCTGCAGCCGAAGTGCATTAAAAATGCACGAATGGTGCAGGATATACATATGTATGTATATGTATATGTGTGTATACATATATATATATGCGCGCATAAACAAAATCAAAGTCACAAAACTGCAGCCAAGTAATTTGTTGTAGGGTCAACGGTCAACGAACTTGGGGCCAAAAAAAAAACTTTTTCAAGGAAAGTCGATTTCAGCAAAATAAAGTAATCCCAAGACCATTTTAAAATGTCGCAACTTAAAAGCGGGTTTCACATCTATTCCAGATAACAAAATCCCAGGAGATTTGTAGTTTACAAACCGGAAATTTTAGAAAATAAAACCATATCACAGGACAAAGATTGTTGTGCGCAAATTTAAAGTTTCCACACGAGCAAAGATTTCATTTCAAGGGGGTTTGAAATTAAAACATCCTTATAGATACAACTAACTCGTAGGATTGGCTATCGAATGCATGCATTTCCGGTGTTTTTTGTGGGTGAAACTATGGATATATATTGTGTGGGATATATGTATTAGCTCGCATGACGCATATGTAGCAACAACAACAACAACATTAGTGTTACGACGGTTCCTTGTTAACTACACACTTGGACACACATCATCCGCCCAGGAAAGTGTTATACAATTTCGGCACTCACCTTTTTCGATTGAAGAAACCACCGGCTTGCATGAAATTATTGCGCAGACTAACTTCGTCGTTCTATCGTTCAGATAATCATCCACATCGTCATCATTGCAGTTGGGGGGCATCGTCATTAGCAGAGATGAAACGAAAAGAACATTTTGCAATAGTGAGTAATAATGCCAAATGAATTTTGCAATCGCCAGCGGCACATCTGTTGCAAATTTTGGCAAGTGTTCTGCGCTTGCAGCAAAAGTCACATACTTATGCCGCCCCGAAACCACCGAAATAGCCACACGCGACGTTCGCGGCGAAGCCAACGCATCCGTACCCGTTGTATCTGAATCTGAATACGAATCCCAAATCGGACAGCCAAAAAGTGAAACTATTTGTGGCCGTACACAGAAATCAAAAGATAAGTGTTCCACTAATTTGGCCAGGCGAATGCTAATTGGCGACCGACGACGATCAGCGAACGAACGCGGCGCGTTCTGTACAATTTATGTTTAATTGCGACAAATGAATATGAATCATAGTTTGTGGCGGCCTGTTTCGATAAAAGATAAGGGGGTTCAGGGAGGGCGAACGGTGCGGAAAGTAAACAAAGTATCGGGTTCACTGCCAACAGCTCTAGATTAGACACTTTCCATGCATTCCCGTTGGATTTTATACAGCCACATAAAGAGGCTTTGAAGTATACAAAGAATACACCTAGAATTCTTTTCCTCATCAAATTTCTATAATACTGAAATCATTTTGTATTTAAGTACTTTATTTTTATGCTATTTAAGCTGGTTATTTTTAGTTGTGACTATACCAACACGTCTAACCTATTAAAGCTGACTCCCAACGAAACTAATAATAATTGCCGTGCTGCGTAAATTATAGATAATATCTATCGTATTTCTTGGATAGCATTTCACTATTGCTGCACTTTCTACTTACGCCGAAGAGGGACGCGGATCCGCCTTGCATCTGTGGCTGCGATGGACTGCTGGAGAGGGAGTCACAGTTGCCCACGACCAATCCCAGCCCGTTGTTCTTCATCCCGAGCAGATTCGATGTGGGCGAGGCATCTCCGCCGCCACTCGCTCCTCCACTGGGACTGTGCTTGCTCTGATGGAAGGACTGCAGGATGTCGTCTAGGGACTCCTCGTTGGCATTAAATCGCACCGAGATCGGGGTGCTGCTGCCCAGGCCAGGTGGCGATTTTGGGGCACCGGATAGAATGCCACCCACTGCAGTTCCCGACGATGTGGGCGATGTGGCTGCGGATGCGGACGCAGAAGTCGAGCCGGACAGGTTGCTGTTGCTGCCACTGGCACTGCTGGTGGCACTGTTGGCTGTTGAACAGAAAATACGGGTTAAGTTGTCAGCAATCGAATTTATAGGAAGGGGTCATCTTGGGAATGTTTAACTTGCTCATTTAAAATAATTTTGAGTGTCTAATCATTTGGATCCAAAAGCGAAATTGTTATCAATACAGACAATTAATTATATTATAATACAATATAATCAAACTTTATACAATTAGACAACAACTTGTAATCATTTGACATTTGGAAAAGATTAATTTGCAAACGTGAGAACTCAAAACGGGCATTGATTTATTTATCTTCACATTAAGTCAACTGTGTGACGCCAAGGGGTTTCCACTTGAGCAGGTTAAATTCCCCAGAGATCTCTGGGTGCGGACACTTACCCTTTGGTAACTTGAGCGAGTCCATGGTGCCCGCACCAACACTTTCTACAGCTGCACTTGGGCGGCTCCGCTGCGCCTCAGTTCCGCTGCTGCCCTAGATGCCCTTCATGGGAAATGGGAAAATGTGAAAATTGGAGCACGTGGAAATTGGAATCGTTGTGGAGCCGCGCAATAGGAATCCGAGTGTCCCAAACATCAATCAGCGGCACATGAAAAGATAGTGAAGTAGAAAGACGAAACGTTAGGCGGGTATATAGGTAGGTTGCTAGACAGGCGATATGTTGATCATATTTTGGCCTGAACACTTGCTGTTTTCGAAATGTCAACGTCATGCGTGTGTTGTTGGGGGGAAACGAGCCCCTCCACCTCCTCCACACGCCCACTTTTTGCCGCGCAACACCCCCTTTCTTATTTGCCATCGCAGCACTAGAGCCGCACGTAATTGCGTTTAAAAATAAATAAATCGTACGGGGAAAAGGCGAAAAAGCAGCAGTGGCAGCAACAACAAAGCGGCAGCAATAGCTATTTGACATTAATTTTTATTTTCCTATTTTTAAAACCCTTAATACATTTTCGCCAGTGACCGTTTGGCCGATCTTCGCCAGCTCATCAGAAAATCATTTCGAAGAAAATTTATTTTCGCAGAACATTCGACCATTCAACGATGAAAGGAAAATAAAGAAGAACATATCAGATAAGAAAAGTTAAGTTTCAGAGAGCTTGGTTACAAAGTGGGTGAATAAGTTTTACTTCATTATGCTAACATTATATTGTATATTAAAAGACTGTACTATATTTAACTAAATAAGCCTATATCCTATATCCGGACAATATACATATCCCATTGAACTTTAAAATCTAAATTGGCTTGATCTTTTAGAAACTGGCGGTTTGCACAGAGCACATTGGTAATTGCGTTTCGATGTGACTGAGCTATTTTTATGGCCAACAAAAAATTCACTATCTATTCACGTTCTTTAATCGGGCTAACAACGAAAAGCCAAAGATAAAATGGGTCACAAAATGTGCAATGCGTGTTGTGGGAAAAAGTGAAACAAAAAGAAACAATGGAACCGAACAGCAATCAATCATATTATTGATAAAAGCAAACTTGGCAAGCGACGGGCCAAAAATAACAAATAAACAAGTGCTATTCTAAACTTTTGCCTTTCGTATTTTGTGCATGAGTAATAAAAGTGTGTAGATATGGCCTGATAATGGGGTAGCGAGTTCTAAATTGGTAGCGCTAGTCAAGTGAAAACCCCCGCCTGGTGGGGGGATTACAATTGATCGCTTTTCCAATTACAAAAGCCACCCCCGGAGGCAAACGATTTTCAGAGCCCGCTGTTCCCGATGTCGGTCAAATATGCTACCCGTTTTGCATATAATACGCACAGCATATAGAAACACTGAAAGAAATGGGTGCAACTTTGCTATGTTTAGTTTCTCAAAATATGCCCTTAAAATCAAAATTAAACTATAAAAATGTGTCCAAATTATTTTATAAATAATTAAATAAAATATTTTAATAATAACTAAAAAAGAAATGTTCAAAAATACTTGAAAAAACTGTTTTTGAACAAAGTATTGCCTACTTAAAGGAGCATTTACATATGATATGTATTGGTTTCTTCTTAATCTTCTTACTTTTTAAGTCCGAAAACAAGATATGCAAAGTATCTGAAAATTTCGAAGAGTGCACTAAACTATCCAATTTCTAAAGCTTTTCGTCTGTCCCTGGACACGCACTTCATTTTGGGCTGAGCGACCGGAAAACGTCTATTGTTCTGAAAATGGGGGGAGATGGGCAGACAGAGGCTCTTAATTAGTTAAATGCAGAGAGACAGCGAAATCGCTGTGCCAATGAAATGGCTCAGTCGGGCATGAAAAACCGACCGCAGGTGCCCCACACTTTTCCAGTTTTTGAAACTGGGCTGGGGATGTAGCCAAAAGGGAAATAAAACTGGCATAATCAATACACAATTTTGCCCTACAAACGAGACGAGAGCGACCCCCAAAAAATAGCCGAAGATGGAACGACGACGACGAAGTACAGCAATAACAACAACAAAGACAGTAACGCCCCCATGGAGCACACACACCACGAAACACTCACTCACACACAGGCAAACACACGCACACTTCAAAAGTAAACAAGTGTAATGTGCCGCCAAAAGCACAGACTGCTTGGCTCAGTCTCAAAAAGAGCGGCGGCTTAGGATTGGGGCATTTTAGGGGTACTTTCTCAAGTTTCACAGCTTCTCCTACAAAAGATTCTTGGCAGTAGTTAAAGAGTTCCTTTGATCTAGATCAGATTTATGTTTTGTATCTTTGGAATTGTTTATAACTTTTAGTTAGTTTTGAATTTAATATTTCTGTAATGTATTGTTATTGCATCGCTTTCATAATATTTAGTTTTTCAATTCAATCTTTTCTAAAAATATTGCAATAATGCATTCTTAGTAGAAAAACCTACCCATACTTTTTAAAACCTTTTTCGGTGAAATGAAAATGTATCTGACTAGGGTGTGCAGCAGTGAATATAAAATCATAACTCGTATTTTGTGAAAATGCTTTAAAGTGATACGAAGAAACCCATTAAAAAACTACCCCTGAATGTGGCCAAGTGTTAATTTAAAAAACCAGTTATTCTACCTGCCACCCCCAAAAATTCGAGACTTTGTTTACCAACTCGAGAGCTCAGAAACCGAGAAACTTGAAAAAGTAGAAGAGCCGCTCATCTTCAACTGAAATGCAATTGTATCTTTGTATCTCTATCTGTATCTATGAGTGTGTGGGCAAACAAATTTGGTTGAAAGACTCTTGGCAAATGAAGTTTGTTTTTGTTTGTCATGCTGCTGCTGTTTTTTATTCTCCCCTTTTTGGTTTGGCCCACACCCACCCCCTGGAAATATTATGCTTTGTGTGCACTTATATTATCACGTCTGCAATTAGAGCCAAAGTAACTGGGCCAAGTTGCAGCTTTCAGCCAGCTTTTCTCGCGCTTGCTTCACGGGGTTGGAGATTTTTTAGGGGTTTATTGCGGCGTTTGCTTTGCTCCACCGATTCGTTGCCGTATTTGCCAGTTGCCCCAGTTCCAATTGGTTACGTACACACTCTCTCACACACACACACACTCGCACGCACACTCACTTAATATACACACGCGCTGACGGTAGATAATGTCAGCCCTGGATAAAAACTGGGGCAAATAAGTCCGAATTTTAAATAGGATTTTTGACAGGTGCACTGAATAGCGGATAACTAACCTTTTGCTGCGTTATTCAATTTTTTTTTTTTTTGTGTTATGTCGAATGCCGAGAGCGCACGAAGGTGGAAACACGACGAAAACTTTCAGGTGCAAGTTTTTCCTGCGCCAGTGTGCGTGTTACATTTCCGGGGGTGCACACTCACACAAACGCACAGCCTGTGACGTAGGAAAATTCCTTTGCACTCGATTCTCTCTTTCCGTACAACGGTAACTATTTTTAACACAGCACTAATAAGCGATACGCACTGGTAATTTTTGGTTATAAAACGATTTTAACTATTTACACTTTTGACTAATTTACGCTATTTAGTTGCATTTAATTTTCAAATTTGAGAAGAGCGCCCTCGCGTGTTGTTCTTTTACAGATTTTCCCGAGCTGCGGTCCCTTCCGCTCGTCAGCAACGACTGTGATACCAAAAGTTTTCACTGCTGCCCGCTTTTCCGCGAAGCTGCCACTCGCCCGAAGACGCACGACGAAAAATCAATCATTCTCGCTTGTTTTGCTTTCGTGCGGTGCACTGTAGGCTTAATGGTACCTTTTTGTGGCCAAAATTAATAACTTCAAAACGGAGAGATATTCGGTGACACCAGCCCATATCTTTTATAATACCAAAAATTCTGGGCGTGGCACCGCCCCTTATATTAAATTAACTAGTTTTTGTATAGGGATTTCTTTAATTTCGTATGCTTTTTCGCAGTTGTAGGTAAACTAGATGGAACTCAGTTTTTGTTTCAGCTAATACACCTAAAAGCGCTATTTATAACACTCAATTACAGAAAAATATCTTTTTGTTCACAAAAAGGTACGATTCAGCCTATAGTGCGGTGTTTCGAACCCCCTTCGCCATTACAACCCATTCAACGAGGCAATCGATATATCGATAACTTTACATGTCACTCGTAATTGGCTAGAAAAATAAATAATGCTCCCAATTGTTGTAACAATTAAGCTAAGCACTGCAATTATGCGTAATTCAGCCCGTTAGAAAATTACATAAAGCGCTATGTTATCTGGCAACGCCACAGCTGTTTTCTTAGCGAGAAAACAACAACAAAGACTGGCCAAAAAGAGCACACACACTAGCGAATTACATAAATCTGCATTACTTACAATAACAAAACAGCTCCAACGATCCAAATCCAAATTTGTTTATATCCGCGTTCTTTTGGCAGCAGCACACACGCACACAACCACCGACATTCAACGACACACGCGCTGCGAATTTGTTATTGTCTTATTGTATTTTCCGCTTTCCGTTGCGTTTCGCGTTTGGCCAAATCTTTCAAATAATTGCACAAAAACACCGACGAACAACATGCGAAACCACAAAATATACGTGTACGCTGTGTCTTGCTCGCGTATTAAATATTCTACAAAAATATGTTCATGTTTTTGTTTTTTCCCGTGTGTGATATTTTCTACAAATTTTTCTACCGAGAGAACGAAAGCTAATAAGACAAGCACACGGACGAGACTCAGAATTTGATCGAAATTCGTCGCCTGCTACACGGCGAAGCTTATTATTTCAGAATAGACGTATTGTTTAAATTTTTACTTAATGGAAATAATGGAAACTATTAACAAAATAGTTTAATCTTTCACTGATATGCCCTTATTACTACAGCGATATACCGCAAGCAAAATTATCGATAGACCACAAACAGCTGATACGTTAGTGTTGGGCAACTTCGCTGGTTATTAAGCGGGCTTTTTGAAATCTTTATGTATGTTCTACTTTATTCTTACTCATACTCCTAAAATTTCACACTCAAAGACTGTGATTGGGTAAATCCCAAATTCTTCTCATGGGAGTGTTGCCGCTCTTCTTTAAAGATTGGCAAAAAACTCAAATAAATATTTAAGTATTTAGAAAATACTACCATTAAAGATTTTTATATATAAGAACACCAAAATTATTTTAAATACAATAATGTACAAATTATAGTGTTGATTAAATAGGCGATTGTTATTTTTAGCTACAACGGCACATACTTGCTTCAACATAGGCTTTAGACTTTAGAATCTGCGATAACACTATACAGTGTATACTTTTTTGCAGTGCACCTTTAACAAACAAAGCCTCGACCGGTTCTTGATAAGCTTCTCAGACTTTTAAGCCCGACTTGTCTGACCGCTCATCGCAGTTTCAATTGGTATTCCCACAATGGCGGAGGCATCGCGCTTTGTGGCCTGGAGCTGCTGCCTCCAAGTGCTGTTCCTGCTCCTTGGCGTTCAGGGGTATGAAGTACCCAAGGCTAAGATCGAGATTTTCTATCCCAAGGGATTCGAGGTCTCAATTCCCGACGAGGAGGGCATCACCCTGTTCGCCTTCCATGGCAAACTAAATGAGGAGATGGAGGGCCTGGAAGCTGGCACCTGGGCACGGGACATTGTCAAAGCGAAAAACGGACGCTGGACCTTCCGGGACCGGACTACGGCTCTAAAGCCCGGCGACACCCTGTACTACTGGACATACGTTATCTACAACGGACTGGGTTATCGCGAAGACGACGGGTCGTTTGTGGTCAATGGGTACAGTGGTAATAATGCCTCACCACATCCACCTGTGGTTCCAGTCTCCACAACTCCCTGGACTCCACCTGCCGATCCGGATATCGACATAAGATTGGGTTGTACTACTCCCAAGACCGAGGTCAATGGAGCACCCACTCGCTGTGCCGGACAGCTGGTGTTCGTGGATGAGTTCAATGCTTCAAAGCTGGATCCCAATAAGTGGAAAGCAGAACGCAGGTTTTCCGGTCAACCCGATTACGAGTTTAATGTTTACGTGGATGACGCTCCGGAAACCTTGTGCTTGGCCAATGGTCATGTGGTGCTCTCGACGAACACAATGAAAAAACAATTCAAGAAGGGATCGGGAGAAAGTTTGGATCTGGGTGAAAAGTGCACGGGACAAGCGAATACCCACGACTGTGTAAGGAATGGCCGAACCATGAATGACGGACTTCCACCAATGGTCACCGCTCAGTTCTCCTCCAAGGATTTCTCCTTCAAATACGGTCGCGTGGAGGTGAGAGCCAAAATGCCGAGGGCACAGTGGGTGACTCCACAAATCTGGCTGCAGCCCAAGCGTCCGATCTACGGAGTGGATGACTATCGGTCAGGACAGCTGAGAATCGCTTATACCCGTCCGAATGGAGGTAATCTGGATTTGTATGGCGCCGCCGTGCTCTTCGCAGATGAGCCGCTGCGGTCGGTCAAGAATTGCCTGAAACCAGGTACTGGAAATAACTCCGAGGACTGGAGCGATAGTTTCCACAATTACACCCTCGAATGGACACCCAGGGAACTTCGCTGGCTGGTGGACGGCAAGGAGTGGTGTGTCCAGGGGAGTGCTAAAGGAGCTTTCAGCGAGACGACTGCCGGCGGAAAGAGTTTACCGCAGGCCCAAAAACTGGAGGAGGGCACTGGACTGGCGCCCTTCGATCAGGAGTTCTACTTGACCTTCGGACTCAGCGTGGGCGGTTTTAACGAGTACCAGCACGAGTTAAAACCCTGGAACGAGAAGGCGCCGCAGGCGCAGAAGGCCTTTTGGAAGGAAGTCAAGAAGATCAGGGACCACTGGCTGGACGAGGGCCACATGAAGATCGACTACGTGAAGGTGTTCTCTTTGTAAACTCTGTAATTGAATTACAAGCTTAGGAAATAAAACAAATGTAATTTACATTTATACAATACATTTTAAATATTTATATGATTATAGATGCAAGAAAATAGATGGGAGAACTTTCTAAAAGAAAAGCTAATTCAAAGTTTCTTACCTGTTTATTTTTTTGAATAAATTTCCATGTTAATTTACACATATATTTTTATAATAAGCAAAAGCGAGCAAAAAACAATTGTAAATTAAATGATTTATTTAGCGGTATTTTTACGTTACTTTTCTAACCATATGGTTTTATTTAAGCATGGCACTGCCGTTCAACCAAATTATGTTTGCAGCCCTGGTGCTGTTTATCGATAAACTGCTCACATAACCTGCTGCTGCGGCCCATAGAATTTATTTTGTCATCCGAAAAGCGCAAGTAAATGGATAATAAATGATAGTTGAACAATTTGCTAACTTAAGACTTGCAGATACCAATAAGATGCACATCACACGCCTCGCCCTGCGCCAGATTTCGCGCCAAGTGCAGCTACATCGCATGTACAGTGCAGCGGCTCCGGCCGCAGCAGTCTCGGGTGCGGAAAAACTGGTGCCTCCCGCGCCGGAAGGAGCCGCCAAGCCGCCCAATCCCAAACTGGACTCGATTGTCAACAACATCGCCGCCCTCAATCTCCTCGAGGTGGCCGAACTGAGCACCCTGCTCAAACAGAAACTGAACCTGCCCGAGACCGCATTTGCCCCACAATTCGCCGCTGGGCCGGCACGTGCTGCTCCCGCCGAGGATGAGGAGGAGGCAGCGCCCAAGAAGGTACAGACCTCCTTCAAGGTCAAGCTGGTCAAGTTCGACGAGAAGCAGAAGGTTGCGCTGATCAAGGAGGTGAAGAACCTACTCGAGGGCATGAACCTGGTGCAGGCCAAAAAGTTCGTCGAGAGCGCACCGACCATCGTCAAGGAGGACATCCCCAAGGAGGAGGCCGAGAAGCTCAAGGAGGCACTGTCCAAGGCGGGCGCCATCATCGAGATCGAGTAGGATCGGCCGTGGTGCCTTTGTTTACCCACTTTGCGTTTAGCTGCTAGTTACTGTTTTAATAAAAAGCCAGGCAACATTTGCTGTAAACTTTACGTTTTGTTTAACCCCATTTTTTCGTTTGTGCAAAATAGAAGGATACATTTTCAGCCTAAAGTAGTTAAAATACTTTTCGCGAAATATTTACATAATACTTTATGGTAGAGCTACAGTTAGTTTTCTTAGTATTTTGTATTGTTCACAAAATCATTTTTTTTTCCTTATTCCGAATTTTTGAATATTTCAATGTTCAATTGTTTATGTTCCTTTATTTAGTCATATTAAGTTTAATTTTGAACACGTTTATATAGAGATATATATGTATTATAGAAGAAAAAGCTGTTTTTGAAACTTTGAAACCATATTTCTGAAAATGTAGTTCACAAAGCCCCAATCGAACTCTAAGTAACTTATATGGATCGCTCGTAGTTGGCAACGCAGAAAATTACTTGCAACTTTCTAAGCTTCGGCCTGGAAAACAATCCAACCCAATCCACTTTTACCTTCCTTTTGGGATTAAACCTTAATTAGTGTCATAGTCGGCGATTAGTGGTGTCCTGCTAATTGGCGTCGTGCGTGTCGAGCTGCGTTCTAGTAAATGCACCAAAGCAGATCAGTAATCAGCTCTTGCTGACTCAAAAACACGCGCCAAATCCAGCTAGATGGTACCGTTACATCATCATGGTCTGTAAACGTACGGATCACAATGGAGCCGAGTTTTCGATTTTATTTATAGCCACTAAAACTGGCTCGAGCGGAAAGAAGATGCCAGTGTGGAGCTGCGTTTACATACCGCAGAGAAGAGCAAACAGACGGACACTTTCTTTTATCCCATCCGGGGGAATCATGCGGCGCTGCACGCGTGCGCAGCCCGGCAAATTGGGTATCAGTGCCAGTGCCAGGCATTTCTATCACTTTCCTCGCCCAGAAATCGGTTTGTTTTTGTCTAGAAGCGGTACGCGTAAATTCGAGTAACCACTAAAGCCAATACGAGTTAGAAGCCGAGCACTTCCCATGCGTGAGTGCTCCACATTCTCTCCCGGACCAGGTGAAATAGGCGCCACACGATCTCCGGACAGGAGCGGATTGGGGTGCGAATCATATGGTGAAATTCACTTAATGAGAATAGCAAATAATGGGTCGACTAGCATTAAAGATTTCTATGTCCTTAAGATTAACATGCTTAAGAGATATTTTTAAAATGCTTTTAATTATATTCCACATTTAAAACTTGGATTAGATTTCTTAAGAGTGTTCGAATTTATTCGAATTTTTAAGAGTATATGGTATTGTTTTACAAGACTATATTTAATAATGCGAGACCATGTTAGATCAGATAGGATTTAATATTATATTTTAATGTATTTTATTAAATCAAATTAGATTGCATTAGTTTTTATAGTATCAGATTATATGCAAATATATATACTGTTGTAGATTACATTTTATAAGATATAAAATAGTTATATCCTATAATTTTTATTTTCGTTATAGGATAAAATATTTTTTATTAGTAATTTATGATTTGTCAGATAAAATTTTTGAAATCGAAATACAATGAGAATCCCAATATGGAAATAATGCAGATAAGAAATGACTGTCCACGTTTCCTTTGAGCGATTTGGAGCCGTCCCTGGGCACGGTGCATAGGTTGTCGGGTTCTCTCAATTAGCACCTGAGCAGCCCACTGGGCTGGCCCATCCGACTGTGCCCCCAAAACTCGGGTCTCCAGCGGCTCAGTATCCATTGTGTCACACGCGCGAGTGAACGTCTCTCTCGATCGGTAGCCAATCCGTACCAGCTCCGTTGCAGCAGCTCTAGCTCTAGCTCCAGCTAACCCGAGTGAAAACCGAAAGTGATCCGTACGTCAATCGATCATCATGTCCGCCGGTGGCCGTTCCTCGCAGCTTCTGGCCCTCGTGGCCATCTTCTTCAGCAGCTACATAGTGGGCATATACAGTGCGGCACGTGCCAGCAGTTTGGCCTTAGCTCCACTGTCGAAGGCTAATGAATCCCTGATCCTGGCGAATGATACCCTTCTCGCGGAGGACGGAAACTCCAGCTTGGTCCACAGTGGATCGCGACATCCTCGCTGTAAGTTGAGCTCCTCCCCAGCAGGTTACTCTTGACGAGATCGGACCGGATGAATGCCGGCAGTTTGTTTTTCCGTCGTGGTGGAAGTATGTGGGTCAGGCCTCAATTATCACCCACTGTGCATGTACCGCAGGTGGATTCTTTAGTCTTAGCTGTCCCCATGCCCTACAATCATCATTGCTTCCGCGGAAAACGTTTCCATTTGCGCATTGCATTTCAGAAATATAAAGTGGAGCCTCGCTAAGACATATTTGCTGTGTGTTAAGGTTTGATTTCTAGTTGTTCAAGAATAGTAACTCTTCTATATTTATTCAATTATCTGTGATAAGAAATTTATTTGTTTTAAATTAATATTATTAATATTAAGTTCAAGCATAGTGCTTTTTCCAGTTATCTTTCTTAGTATCTTACTACTGTAAAGTTATTAGTTTGGGTTTTACAATCAGAGATAAAGGGCTGACAGCATTTTTATAGAATCATAAAGTTACTATCCCTTCTGTTTCCCAACCCTCCGGTCATAATTCCCTCGGATTATCCAGATAATTTTCAATGACATTTCAATGACCATTTCTTTCGTTTCCAGGGTTTCCATTCTATACAATCGGTCGCTTTTCCAACGACATCTGTGTGGGCAACAACCTGCTCCTGGGCACCTGCGTAATCAACGGAGAGTGCACCGACAACAGCGGCGTGGCGGCGGGCAGCTGCTCCTCCATCACAGCGCAGGCCATTTGCTGCATTTGTAAGTACTTTCGAAAACGTTCAATTTACTCCATCAAGTACTCAATAACAAACTATGATTGCAGATCAAAGGACATGTGGAGCAAGTACTTCCTACAACAATACGTACTTTTACAACAGCAATTATCCGGCTCCATATGGCGGCGGCGGACGGTGTTCCATTGTGGTCACGCCACCGGATTCGTCGATCTGCCAGCTGCGAGTGGACTTCCTTTCCCTGTCGCTGGCACCACCATCGGGCGATGGATTCTGCTCCACGGATGCCCTGACCATCACTGGCGGAGCCTCGCAAGTGCCCAGCATTTGTGGCGAGAACGCCGGTCAGCATGTGTATGTGGACTTTAATGGTGTCAGTCCGATCACCATCTCGGTGGCCACATCCGGAAGTTATACATTCAACCGCAACTGGCAGTTCCAGATAAGGATGCTGGGCTGCACGTCGGCCACTTTGGCGCCAGCCGGTTGCCTGCAATACTACATGCCCAGCAGCGGCACCCTGGCCAGTTTTAATTACAATTCGGCGGCGGCCTCCGCCCTCAATTCCATTGGAGTGCAAGGCACGCGGCAGTTGGCGAACACCAATTATGGTATTTGCATACGCAAGGCAGCGGGAATGTGTTCCATCACCTACAGCCAGGTTGGCTCCGATACGTACTCCTTTACGCTGACCAACGATGTGGGTGCAGTGGATCCCACTCTGCTGGCCACCTCATCTGTTCAGAGTCAGGAATGCACAACGGACTACATCATCATTCCCTCGCCAACGCAGGGCGGCGTTGCGATGCCCAGCGATCGCTTTTGTGGATTGGGTCTGGTATCCACGACCACATCGGCGAAGCCATTCGTTGTCTATACAGTCACCGATGGCAATGAGGATATGGACATATCGAATCGCGGCTTCTACTTGTCGTATTCGCAGAACGCATGTCCAATTCTGTAAATATGGTATAAAATAAAAGACTTGATAATCATAGCATAACAACAAACCGTGATACATATGTGGAGAAGAGAAATTGGGGATCCTTTCGAGGAATTTTGACGAAGCATCTGGTAAATTTAAACATTAATTAACATTCGAAAGTGTAAAAACAATAACCATTTCCGATTTAAACCAATATTCGTTTGATTTCGTGAACTTAGCAATTAGCAAAAATGATCTAATAGGAATTTAAAACAAATTCAAAAAAAATATCTGTAGTATTTTGCGGTTTTGGTGACAAAAGAGTTAGCGGTTTAAAACGGAAATGTCTAAATTTTCCAACAGAAATTGATATTTGAATTAGACCACTGACAAATAGATTAATATCTTTATGCTTAGTACCTTTATAAGGTACGTTGCGCATTTAATAAATATTGCAGTCTTTACTTCTAAACAAACAGATGACTTAGGCGGTTTTAAGACAATAACAAAGGAATTATCTAAGCTTATTTTTATGCAGTGCATTAGGACATCACTGCCAGCCGAGTGAGACTGTTGATTTCCGCCTCCAACTCTTTGACCTGCAATAAAAACCCAGTAAATATGTTGCATGGAAACAAAACTACGGCACATTACCTTGTTTTCGAAATGCGACTTAACTTTCTTGTCGGCCATCAGTTGGAAGGCTTCGTTATCCAGACGCATGCGATACCGCTGCAGTTCGGAGACCAACTTCTTCAGTTTTTTGGCATTGGCCTTCTCCATTTCTTCTTGTTTCTCCGGAGTCAGAGCCAATCCATCGCTCAATTTTAAGCCAAAGGAGCAGAGTGCTCCTGCCGACGAGAAGAAGCTGAGTTTCTTCGAAATCTTTGAGCTTTCATCAAACAATTCCAGTTCCACGTCATCGCAGCGTGATAGCACCTTGATCTGCGGCAAATGACGACGAAGCACCCCTTCCGAGTCCGTATTCTGTGCAAACAAACTGAGGTGCGGATGATGGCGCTTGCTGATCTTATTGCGACTCTTAACCTGTCGCACGTTATGGCAGATGTTCACAATTTCGTTGACCTCTTCCTCCAACTTCTCATCCTTGTAGTCGGACAGTTTAAGCTCTATATTAAGGGGCACATGCTGCAGCAATTCGGAAGCCACAAAGGGAGTATAAGGGGCCATGGCCTGTAGTCCCCAGCTAAGGCAAGCGGTCAGGGTGCCCACATGGATGTAGGCATCAGCACTGCCATTTCCTATCGCAATTTTGGTGGTTTCCTGTGGATTTCAGCAGCTTTTGTTGATGCACAATAACAATTGAATGACAACGAACTTACCAGGTAAGTATCACAGAGATTTTGATAGAAAAAGGTCTTTAGGGCTGCTGTGGCCAAGTGGAAATTGTAGTTGCTGTAGCTCTGCGAGCAGACAGACAAGGTCTCCGCGAGGCGTCCGATTATCCAGCGATCCCAAAGGCCCACATTGACACCTTCAAGTGTCTCAAACTGATGCAGCGAGATTCCCAGTCCCTTGGCAGAGCCGAGGGTAAATCGCATAGCTTGCCATATTTTGTTTAGGAACAGCTTATTGGTGTAGCAGGTGTTCACATCGAAGCTAATGAAGTGGCTCTTGATGTTGTGGCTCATCAGGGTGAAGCGTAGTGCATCGGTGCCGCACTCTTGGATGCCATTGGGGAACATATGCGTCATTCCAATCGTGGAGGCCTTTAACTCTGAAGGCTTAATGATGCCCGCCTCGCACGATTGCTCTAAGCCAGCCTTCAGGCTCTACAGATGTAATATATCGTTAAATATTATTCTTGGCAAGAATGACCCAACTTACCTCTAAGCTGGCGCCCTGAACCACCTGCTGTGGGGCCACGATGTTGCCGAGACTCTTGGACATCTTCCGGCCATGGGCATCGCACACAATGCCGTTCAGCAAAATTCTCTGAAAGGGTGCCTCGCCGGTCAGCTTCAGACCCAACATCATCATGCGCGCCACCCAAAAGAAGATAATATCATGGCCAGTCTGCATTATGTCCAAAGGATACCTTTCTTTGTAGCTCTCCTCCGGCCAACCGGCCGTGGAGAAGGGCAGCAGCGAAGATGAAAACCAAGTATCCAGTACATCCGGATCGCGTTTCAATGTAAATTCTTCGCTACCAATCAGTTTCATGGCTTTCTGCCTGGCTGCCTTCTCGTCAAGAGCAGCCACCCATTGACTGTTTCCCTGGGAGTCGATCACCTCGTACGCGGGCACCTGATGCCCCCACCACAACTGCCGGGAAATGCACCAGTCGCGGCTATCCTGCAGCCAGCGTTCCCAATCCGTTTCGAAGCTCGGAGGCAGGATTTGCAGACGTCCGCTATGCAGTTCAGATAAGGCATCCTTTGCCAAGTCCTTGCACTTAAGAAACCATTGCGGCAAGATCATGTACTCTATAACGTCCTTGGAGCGCGAGCAGATGGGCAACTGCATGGTATGAGAGCGCACCTGGCGCAGCAAATCCATCTCTTCCAGGCGATTGACGATGAGATCTCGCGCCTCGAAGCGCGGAATGCCCTTGAACTCAGAATAAGCATCCACCACAAGACCCGTTTCAGTGAATACCTGGCGAGGTTCAAGCTTATGGCGAGTGGCCAGCTCGAAATCAAATTTGTCATGGGCTGGTGTGATTTTCACTGCACCGGTGCCAAACTCTTGGTCCACGTTGATATCGAAAACGAGTGGAATGGTGTCGTCACGGAAAGGATGCTTGAGCTTAACCTGGTCAATGTTTCGGTACTTGGTGTAGCGCGGATCCAGCGGATGTACTGCGACAGCTACATCACCCAAAATTGTCTCTGGTCTAGTGGTAGACACCACAATCTCTTCAACCGAACCATCGGGCAGTGTTTCGCCATCCACTACATGATAGGCGAAATCGTACATTCTGCCAAAGAGTACTTTGCGGTCGTATCCGGGAACGGCTATTTCTACCGGCTCCTTGATCTCCACACTATCTACCTCGATATCAGATATGGCGGAACGTAGAGCGGTGCACCAGTTGACAACCGAGTTGCGCCGTTGAATTAGGCCTTCTTCAAAGAGTCGCTCGAAAGCTACGTTGACCGCATGCGCCTGCTGCTCATCCATTGTGAAGTATTCTCGTTGCCAATTCAGTTTGCAGCCGAGTTGGCGGAGATCCTGTACGATACCTGCACCCTTTTCCGCCTTCCAGCGCCACACTTCGTCCAGAAAAGCAGAGCGTCCCAATTCATGACGGGTTTTCGCCTGAGAAGCGGCAATCGTGCGTTCCACGACCACCTGGGTGGCGATTCCCGCGTGATCTGTGCCTGGTACCCAGTCCACCTGGTAGCCGAGCTGTTCGCGCTGGCGGGCAATCACATCCTGCACCGTGGCCATCAGTGCATGGCCCAAATGCAGATTCCCGGTTACATTTGGTGGCGGTAGAAGCATGCGATATGTTCCCCGTTTGCAACTGCTGGCTGAAGCCTTGGGCAGATTAGCCTGGCGATGCTCCCGCTCCCAGTAAGCATTTTCCACTGGTTTCGGCTGGTATCCTGCTGCCAAAGGAAGCTCCTTAGCCGCATCTAAAAGTGGAAAAAGGTGAGTTCTTTAGCCGGCACTGGGTTTTTGAATGAAACTGGAGGTAACGCACCTTTAAGGGTACTGTAGTATAGGGAGTAAACCCTTGGCTGATACAGGTGCTTGTGTCTAAGCAGTTTACTGGTGGAATTCCTAATTATTTGCATTTTTAATGTTGTGTTATGTTATGTCAAAAAAAATGTTTTTGTAATCTTTGTGGTGATGGTATAAAAACAGCTGATGGGATAATCGATATACGGATTTTGGGCGCCAATTTTAAACGAGAAACGGTAAAGCTTTTCTCCTCAATGTTTTTAAAACTTTTTCATTATTTATTTGTTTTGTCAAAAGAGAAAAAAAAAACAACTAAAGGGCTACGTATGTGAATATCAGGATCCAAGTTAGTTTTTTTTTTTAATATAAAAGAGAATCATTTATTAAGAAACCATGAATTTAAGAACCCAAAGTTACAGAAAAGTAC
Source organism: Drosophila simulans (assembly GCF_016746395.2). Lineage (NCBI taxonomy): Eukaryota > Metazoa > Arthropoda > Insecta > Diptera > Drosophilidae > Drosophila > Drosophila simulans. The sequence continues at coordinate 8,798,934 of NC_052522.2, forward strand.
TTAGCAAAAGAATACATTAGCAAAATATATAATTTTCAGGCACTGACACTGCATGAGGTGTAATGACCAATGAGCCGGTCTGCTTCCCGGTAACCCGCCTCCACAGCTCCGTGAACGGTGGAAAAGTAATTCCTGCTGGACGCTTCTCCGGCAAACAGGAGGCCTAAATGACCATCTTCGCCCAACACAGGAGACTCCAGATCCCAGGGGCCCGTATTCCTTTCATCGGCCATAACTCCACGATAACTCCAACTGCCACGGAAGTTCGGATTCGAAAACCACGAGCTGCGAACGAAACGCTTTGGCGGCGGAATTTCGAAAGTGAGGAACTTTCGGAAGAGCCAGTACAAGCCCTCGAGAACTTTCTCATCGGACAGGGTCTCCATGTGGCGTCCATGCGGACCATTCACCCAGGCCATCAACATTCGGGGCTGACAAGTGATCATGTGTACACCGGTTATACCCTCCACCCAGAAATATTCCGTCTTTCGCAGTTCTATCAGATCCTCTTCCAGCCAAAAGCAGAAGAAACCCACCCAGCCGTCAGGAAGAGGTTGCTTCTCATACTCCAAATACAGTTTGTTCACAGTGCCCAGGGTGAGGCTGCGAATGGCATTCACCTTGGCTGCTGGCAGCGGCGGGACAAATAGCTTCTCGTGCTGCTCCTGCAGAACTCCCAGGGAAACGGTGCAGATGACGTGATCCGCCTCAAAGTAATCGCCATCCTGGCAGCGCAGGATTACCTTACGGGGGCACGCCAACTCGATCTTGATGACCTTCTTATTAAGTTGAATGCGTCCTTCCAGTAGACCTAGCTCCTCTGGCGTATCCTCGCTGACCTTCATCAGCAGGCGCAGAAAGCGCCGGTAGCCCTTCGTTCCCCAGTGGAGCAGCTTGTCGCCATCACATTCGTGGTACTCGATGTGTTCCCTCACGGAGACCTCGAAAAGATTGTCCGCACCAATAATAGAGCTTTCATGCTTCGCAAAGGTATTCAAAGCCTCACTAGCCACATCCCTATTCACTTGAGGTAGCTCGGACTCGATCTTGCGCCAGAAGGTCTGCGTCAGGTGGGTGCCAAAGGATCCCACAACCGGATGAGGTCCACTCGGCATGCTCTTTACAGCAATGTCGTGAATGGCGCAGGCCAACTCATGTGGAACCACCTCCTTGTTGGATCTCACCCTCTTGATGGGACTGTAATAGTCGCCCGTCTCGTTCAGGATACCCATATCCTTGACCATGTCGTACACACAATTTTGCTGCTTTCCATGACACCACTGGGCTCCCAAATCGATGACGTTGTCACCAAAATACACGGTGTTGATCCGCCCGCCGATGCGATCCTCCGCCTCCAGGATCTGAACATTCTGGAAATTGTTCTGCAGGAGTCGAGTGGCGGCGGCTATGCCCGAAACTCCTGCTCCGATTATGAGTATCCTAGAGGAGGCACGGCATTTTTCCATCCTGAAACGTTGGTAGTTAAGTTCGACCGAAAGAGCAGACGATCAACGAGCTACTGATGAAGTTTTCAAGTTGTGGGCTAACTTGGCAAGTGATGGATGCTGCATTTCAATGGCTTCCACTGCGGTTTGAGCACAACTTTTTGCACACTTTTCAGGTTTTGAGCCTCAAAAATGTAACATTGAGAATCCGGGTCACAGAACATAAAAGTCGTGTTAGGTAATATTGTTTCGGCTTTTATTACTTAATATGCTGGGCCAAAATTACGTTTCATAAATAACTTAAAAGTGGCATTTATTCTTATTTGGCGCTGCTATTGCTAATGAAAGTTCCACACACAAAAAGAAAGGGAGCTTTATAAAAAATGTTTGCGAAGATTTCAAATACGATAGGTTTGGGCTCGATAACTTATGGTGCTGCCAACCCATCGAACTCGAAGAAGTTTTTCAGCCCTGCGAGCTATCGACTCAGTGCGATAACGATTAAAGGCTACGCAGGCAGAAACAACAACAACGTCCCAGGCGAAGAAAATGTATTAAAAACCTTAAAAAACCACGAAAATCCATGAAAATTGCACCCAACTAGGAATTAGACGTCACTCCCAACATCAGCATGGCATCTGCTACGGTAAGAAATGTATGTATGCCGCACTAACACCTAACAAGCTGCTTGATTGGGGTGCCATTCTGACAATACGATCCGAGGTTTTCCACGAAAACTCCTATTTTACAACGAGGCAAGCCAAACTAATCCCACATACGTGTTACACAGGTGCCGCTGCTCGACGATGACACGATACCCTTTGGCGAGGAGGACGAGATGCGGGATCCCAGTCGCGCGGGTCAGAAATACACGTATGCAGAACAATAATGTTTGTTGATCAATTCCATTAACCCCAACCCAACCCAACGCGTGTACTCCACAGGCACCCGTACGTCACCTTCTTCCACCTGTTCTTCAGGGGCGCCGCGATCCTGATCTATATGTTCTGCGGTTGGTTCAGCGACTCCTTCATCACCAGCTTCGTTTTCGTGGTGCTCTTCCTGTCCGCCGACTTCTGGACGGTAAAGAACATCTCGGGAAGATTGCTGGTCGGTCTCCGCTGGTGGAACTACGTCGACGACGATGGCGTATCGCACTGGGTGTTTGAGTCAAAGAACGTGAGTCACGAGCTTAGCTAACTAGATTGCCCTTGATAATGAAACGCAGTCTGAATCCTACCAGAGCCGGGTCAACAAGAACGAGCAGCGCATCTTCTGGCTGGGACTCATCCTCTGTCCCGTCTTCTGGGGCCTCTTCTTCCTGTTCGCCCTATTCGGCCTGAAGTTCAAATGGCTACTGCTGGTAATGATCGCCATTGCGCTGAATGCCGCCAATCTGTATGGCTACGTCAAGTGTAACTATGGCGCCAGTAAGGATCTTAATTCCGCCGCCACAGACTTTGTGAAAACGCAGCTGTTCAAGAATGCCGTGGACATTATGACAAGGCCCAGTGGCGCCCCACCGCCAACCAATGTGCGTCCAACGGGAGTCGTTTGAGCTGGCGGAGACTCCATCTACTAAGTCACCTTGCCACCGTCTGCTGCAGCGCATTCCAAAGAGTATTTGACGCTTCTTCTGGCGCGGACCACGACCTTCGATCGGCATCGCTGTCTGTGTACCATATGTAAAACTTAATTTAGCCATACTGCAATCTACCCTAATCGTTTCTTACTTTTACTCGGATTAAAGGACCGCATGTGCGTGTGACATGCAACCAGTATGCCACATAGTTTTATTTCGAATGGTTTAACTACAAATTTAGGAATAGATCTTAAAAGGGATTCAGATCTAGCGAAATGTGTAACATTTTTTTTCTCTGCATCTTAATCTGAATACGAAAGACGTGTGGCAAATTATTTTCCGTACTGTTAGATTATTATACATTTTTTAGTTAAGTTTCCTTTTTGTCATTTTTGTGTCATATATAAAACCATCGTATAAAAAAGAAGCGTAAATATAATCATTTCTGAATAAAATATATATTTACATATAAAAACAACTGATAAATTTGTAGTTTTTACGTTAGTGGCAATAACGGTTCATAGCCGAAACGCAGTGTGATAGTGCTCACCACAACTGAGCTTTCCGGCTCAGTGAGGGACGGGCACACTGTCGCAAAGCACAAAACAGAACAGTCGCACGGAAACGGAATCGAAAAGAAAGAAAGAAATGCAATCTGTGCCGTAAGCGGGGGCGTGGAACAAAAGTTTTTGCAGCCCGGAGCAAGTTTCATTGTTAGCTGCAGAGCAGCAGTGCCGTAAATCCGTCAAATCCCCGCCAGAACCGGTGACGTACGCACTGCTGTGGGTTCAAAAAAGGGGACTCGAAAGGCGGGATAACCGTGGCGAAGAAGGGCGGAGGTGGAAAGCGGCGTCGACAGAAGCAATCAAGTGGCAACAGGAGATAGCCGGGCAAAATGCAAAAAGTTAATTAGTGGGGGCCAAATCAAATCGGACACCCCGCCGAGGGCAACGCCATGGAATTCGCCGACCTGATAAAGACCCCCAAGCTGGACGGTGTCCTGCTGCACGACCCATCGAATGCGGGGGCGTCGGGTGCAACAGTTGGCACACTGTGCATCACCGGGCACCATTTGCTGCTCAGCGCTCGCCAGGAAACCAGCCAGGAGCTATGGGTAAGTGGGTTGAGGCCTGCCCACCTAATCCGATGTGCTTCGGCTTCAGTGGAGCGCTCATAATTGAATTGGAAATTCATCGTGCCCATCCCCCTCTTTTCAGTTGCTGCACAAGAACATCGACTGTGTGGAGAAGAAGCCTAGTTTGTCGCAGAACATCGTGGTCGGTGGGCTTATCACTCTGAAGTGCAAGGATCTGCGCATTATTTCGCTGGAGATCAAGTGCGGCAAGGAGTTCTTCAACGTGGCCGCATCGCTGGAGGCACTCAGTGCCATCCAGAACACCGAACTGCTCTATCCATTTTTCTACCGGCCCATGTACTCGATCCTGGAGGACGGCTACACGATGTTTAGGTGAGTACATCATGGCTTCACCATAACTAGCAAATTGGCTACAATTCATTTAACCTCCCCATCCAAACGACAGGCCCGAGCTGGAGTTCGCCAAACTCATAAGCGGGGTGGGCATGGGCGGTGCGTCCTCGCCGAATGTGGCCAACATAACAATTTGCATGCCATCAACTTCGACATCGACGTTGACTGTGGGCGCCGGCATACCCCATCCTCTGCAAAATGGCTTTGCGATAGACCCCCTTGCGGGTGGTGGTGGTGGTGTGGGAGTTGGTGCGCTTCAAAGTCCCCAGGCCTCCTGCGAGTGGCGCATCACCAACGTCAACAGAGACTTCAGCGTCTGTGCCACATATGGCGCCACGCTAATTGTACCTAAAGCAATTACGGACGAGCAGATAGTGCTCTCTGCTGCGTTCCGCGATGGCGGCCGCTTCCCCGTGCTCAGCTACAGGCATGAAAATGGCGTAAGTCATTGCATCTACACCAGCAAATTCTATTAAATTAATTCAATGATTCATATTTGCAGGCCACGCTGATGCGAAGCTCCCAGCCGCTGTCCATTCAGGGCATCAAGCGCTGTAGAGCTGACGAGGCTATCCTCAATCTGGTGCTGGGGCGCAGTCGAAAGGGGTTCATCGTGGACACCTGGGGTAAGGGCAAATCGAATACAGAAACTGACCTGCACTACTCGCAGTGGAAGAAAGTAAATCGTTCAATTGGAAACGTCAGTTCGCCCGCCTCTATCTTGGACAGCTTTGCTCGGCTGATCGAAGCTTGCAACGATTTGGGGTGCAGTACTGATAAATGGCTGTCGCGACTGGAGAGCAGCGGCTGGCTTAGTCTCGTGCTGAACTCACTGAACGCCTCTTGTGTGGTGGCCCAATGCCTGGACCAAGAGGGAAGTCCAGTGTTAGTGCACGGTGCTAAGGGGTTGGATTCCACGCTTATTGTCACCTCACTGGTGCAGATCATTCTTAATCCCGACTGCCGGACAGTAAGGGGGTAAGTTGACATTAACATTCTAATTTCCTTGAATAAGATATTTATGTCGTGTTTCCTTTGCAGCCTGCAGGCTTTGATAGAGCGCGAGTGGATCCAGGCGGGACATCCGTTTGCCTCACGTCATCGCTACTCATGCTACACACCAAATCAGACACGCAATAAGACATCCGGTGCCACCTTCGTACTTTTTCTGGATTGCATTTATCAGCTTTATACGCAGTTTCCCTGCAGCTTTGAATTTAGCACTCAATTGCTGATCCTTCTATTCGAGCACAGTCACTTTTCGCAGTATGGAACTTTCCTATGCGATTCAGAGCGGGAGAGAAACGAACTGAACGTGCACACCAGGACGACGAGCCTGTGGTCTTATTTGAACCGGCCTGATGTCCTTCAGACATTCTTGAATCCGCTATACGAGCCCAATGCCAATGTGATATGGCCATCGGTGGCGCCCATAAGCTTAGAGCTGTGGAGTGGTATGTTTAAGAACTTAATATATAAAAGATTACTAATTAAGTATGCATTTTAGATCTCTATTTGCGGTGGGTGATAGATCAACGTAGCTCAGTCACAGTCATGTCGCAAATTCAGGAACTGGTCACCCGTGAGAAGGAACTCCGGACTCAGGTAAGTCCAGTTTAGTATAGATAACGAAATGCCTACAGATGACATGTACTTTTTATTTTTAGGCCCTCAAACTGCGCAAACAAGCCATGGAGCTCGGCCAGGAAGTGTCAACCCTCATGAAAAGTGGAAACGATACATAGTCGGCTACCTCAGATGTTCTCTATCTTTTAATCTCCTGCATGATATACACTTATTTTTGATACGTTCTGTTGCAAGATTTCGACAATTATTTAAGCACATAGCAAAACTAATGTTAAGTCACTAAAAGTTCCATTTACAAGAAATTATGCTGAAGGAAAAAGAAAATAAACAAGGTAATTAAATTATTGGATAAACCATAGGATCTGCTTTTGGATCAACTCAAACACTCAATTTTAGACATACATGTGTCCATTTTTACTAACTATACTTCTATTGCATAAGTTCTGCAAAGTAGTAAGAAAAGAAAACTTAAAGAGGATCTACTGTAACTTGAAAACTTTCCTTGTAAAACGCTCTCTACTCTCAGACTCAGATTGGGATTCGAAACTGCACAATGCAACTATCAAATATTTGGGTCAATTTTTGACGCATTTACTTTTATGGAATTTTTAGCGTATAAGTCTCCAAAATTACCTATTTATAGTACTTACTTGTGTCAGTTATTTAGTGGTCAACAAGCCACAGATCAAATTAAGTATTGTAAACTCAAAAGATTTGCCTTTTTCGAAAAAAATTTGTATGTAAATTTGATTAAATCGCATAAATTTAAAGCTTCAAAAGCGTTTACATTAAAAATATGCTGTGCATGCGTTGGTATATCAAAAAACAAATATTGTAAATTATATACTTATAAATGTTTGTAGCTGTTATTCATTGTGCGTTTATTTCGAATTGTGATCAAATTTGAAATGACAGAAATTTGTATGTAATTTACATTCATATTTACATTTGTATTGTGCGTATTTTGAGTAATTATCGCTTAAGTGCAATAAATACGTGTTAATTTGCAGATGTCATCTCTTTTGCAATCACAGGATTCTATGAGCACCACTTGAGAAAAAAGGACTTTCAAATGCAGTTTTGTATAAAGAAAATTTGTTTATTTTTGCTAGACTCATTCAAAACAACATTCTGTTGTTTCGGTTCACTATTTATTTCGCTGTAAAAACGTATATAAAACTCACTTTAATCAAGTACAATTAATCCCCAATTTTCGATTGTACGCAATCCTCGACAACAATAACAAATTAATTTGAAAGCAAATGTGTTCTTCAACGAAAGAATGCAAAATGAACGAAGGAGAGCTGAGGAGAACATAGAGAAACGAGCTGTCCAACCCAAGTTGTCCGTGATCCTGTCTTAGTTGCAGGCTTCGTCCTCCAAGAAGAAGAACTGGCCGGAGCGTTTCTGTTCTGTGTCCTTGACTGAATTGTTCTTGTTGATGCGGGGCCTGAAGTTGTTGGGATCGCGACGGAACGTAATACCAAGCAGTTCGAGGAAGCGGTTCATGCCATTTAGCAGCGACTGCGGCGAAAAGGCTGTCGTCTTCACTGAAGGCTGACCCTCGATCACAATGACGCGGTCGGCGAGGTAGGTGGCCATGATGAAATCGTGCTCCACCACAAATCCAGTTTTCTTGGCGTGCAGAATGTAACTAAAGCGAGAAACCATCAGTATTTGTGTGCAGATTTAAAGTCTATGCAAAACATACCGTTTGATAACCTTGGCGGCCACCAGACGCTGCTCTGAATCCAAGTAGGCAGAGGGTTCGTCGATGAGGTAGACATCCGCTGGCTTGCCAAGACACAGGACCAAGGCGACTCGCTGCAACTCACCACCGGACAGGTTTTGCACCTCCTGGTCCATGATTTCCTCAATTTTCATGGGTTTCATAACATCGGCAATAAACTGAGGATGCACGTAGGCGTCACGAATCTTATCGTGCAATAAATGGCGCACATGATTCTGGAATTTCGGGGAAATCTTCTGCGGCTTGTAGGAAATATTCAACATGGGCAGTTCCACCTCGCCATCGGGTTGGAGGTTACCGGCCAGCATGCGAATGAAAGTCGTCTTGCCTGTACCGTTCTCGCCCAGGAGCACCAGGATCTCGGAGTCACTGAAGTGACCCTTTTCCACCGTCAACTCGAACTTGCCCAGGGTCTTGACCATGGCGGGATACACGTAGTGGTTCATGCGCTTGATCTCCTCCTCCGTAGCGGACTCTGATACTTTGAAAGTAAGTGACTCAGTGCGGAATCGCATGTTTTCGGTGGGCACAAAGCCATCGAGGAAAATGTTGATGCCTTCGCGCACAGAGAAAGGCATAGTAACCACACCGTAGCAACCGGGAACTCCGTAAAGGCAGCATATAAAGTCAGACAAGTAATCCAGCACAGACAAATCGTGCTCCACCACAATAATAAACCTGCATATTACAGAACCACGTCATTATTTAAAGCAATGCCACATTATTCATCAACTTACTTGGTGGGATGGAGGAGTGATCGAATGGTCAAGGCAGCGTTCAGACGCTGCTTAACATCCAAATACGAGGACGGCTCGTCGAACATGAAGATGTCTGCGTTCTGTATGCACACCATGGCGATGGCAAAGCGTTGCAGTTCTCCACCAGAAAGCTGAGCGATTTCACGATCACGGATGTGCGATAGATCCAGCATTTCACAAATCTTAGTCTGCAGCTCCCTCTCGTCCTTCTTATCCAGAAGATCGCCCACAGCGCCGCGCACCGCCTTGGGGATCTGATCCACATACTGCGGCTTGACCAGCGCCTTCAGATTGTCCTCCAAGATCTTGGTGAAGTAGTTCTGCAGCTCGGAGCCGCGGAAGTAGCTAAGGATCTCCGTCCAGTCGGGTGGATTAGCGTACTTCCCCAGGTTCGGCTTTTGCTTGCCCGCGAGGATCTTCAAAGCGGTCGACTTGCCAATACCGTTCTGTCCCACAAGACCGAGCACTTCGCCGGGACGCGGAATGGGCAGACGATGCAGCTTGAAGGAGTTCTTGCTATATCGATGCGTTGTGTGCTTCTCCAGATTGCTGGGCAAGTTGATGATTGTGATGGCCTCGAAGGGGCATTTCTGGGGAATTGAAAGCACAGGTTATTCCGGGGACTATAGCAGTTGTAGGTAAGTTGACCCACCTTGACGCAAATACCGCAACCGATGCACAGCTCCTCGGACAACGAGGCTATCTTGGACGTGGGCGTCACCTCGATGCAGAGCTTGCCCATGCGCACCACTGGGCAGGTCTTCTTGCACTCCTGCCGACACCGCTTGGGCTTGCACTTGTCATCGCTGACGATGGCAATACGGGTCTGCTTGTCCACCTCCTCGTTCTCCTTTCTGCGCGACATGCTGTTGATAGTTTTCAAATGAGAAAATTAATCAGAATTGGCTTCGCTCCACTAATCAGCTGCCTATATGGTAATCAGTCCATTGTCAACGTTGCAAATCACCATCCCCGACCGTCAAAACAAAACTGGTGCACCGATTCAAGGATGAAGAGCGGGGGTGAGGTGCCAGCGTTTGTCAGTGAGTGAAAGTATAACCTCAAAGCGTGGCCAAAACAAGGGGTTTCCACCAAAAATTTCTATCGTCCCTTATGCGTCAAGCATTGTTCTTCAATTTCACGTTTACAGAGTGCTGAAATATTTGAAATTTACCTGCGAACTTGGCCGAAATTGTTGTAAAACAGACAGAACGCACGCTCTTGCGTGTCAGCCAACAAGTTTCAAAAGGGGGGAGCTTTGATGAGTTTCTCAACACTACTACGAATAGGGATGGGCCGTTGAAACTATCGATACCAATAAGTGGGATTGAATTTCGGAATGCATGTTTATAATTATTTATTGTTTTGTGCAGTTATTATTCATATCTCCAGCATCTAAACACTAAAAAGAGATTATCGATTTCTGAATAATACGCTCTACCTTACGTGTGTTCATATATTTTTATTTCTCATAGGCGAACTTTAAACTTGATATTTTGAAAATTGGAGTGCAAAATTTATACAATTTTTAATGAATTTGTATGTGACATAAGTTTTATAATGTTTCAGGGATTTTATTTGGAGTATGTTTAGTGACAATCAAATTTGAATTCATATCATATATCATATCCCTCAATATAGGAACATGCAATTTCCAAACTGAAAATATATCCTAAAATGAATATAAATATATATCGCACGAGAGCCGCTCTTATTACTATCGATTATTTAGTGTTTTTAACAATCCCAATGGATTTGCAATCACTAATTTTTACACGTCGTTGATTTGTGTCGACTGCTAAGAAAATGGTCGTGCAAGAGGATAATCCAAATACTGGGGACGTTCAGGAGAAGACGGAGAGTGCTCCGGTGGCAGAGCCGTCGAAGATCTTCACGGTGGAGAGTAAGTGCGCCAATTGCCTCCAGCCAACTGCCAGGTGGCCCAGGCGTCCTCTCCATTTAACCTAAAAGTTAATGCTAATGCCCTGAACTTTCACTCCTGCTCCAGTTCTGCACATGATTAAGGATGCCCAGCAGCAACACGGCCTGCGCCACGGCGACTTCCAGAGGTACCGCGGATACTGCAGCCGCCGCATCCGTCGATTGAGGAAGGCCCTCAAGTACCCCCAGGGCGACAAGCGCCATTTCAAAAGACGCGACGTGACCATTGGCCAGTTGACCGGCAAGAAGGCGGACGAACGCTTCATCCACATCCCACTGATCTGCGCCGAGCGGGCCTGGGCGTATGCCATGCAACTCAAGCAGGAGTCAAATACGGAGCCGCGAAAGCGTTTCCATCTGGTCAACAAGCTGCGCAAGGCCTGCTTTTATGCCTTCCAGCTCCAGGAGTTGTGCAATGTAAGCTCTAACTCACTGTTATGATTAATATATTAATTTATGATTTTCTTGTAGACGGAGGCTTTCGATGCGCGCACTAAGCTAGAGTGTGAAGCCTATGTTGCCTGGATGCACGGAAGCCTGCACTTTGAGCTGCAGCTTTGGAAAACCGCTGGCGAGCATCTAAAGCGCGCCCAAGTGGTGTACGAAAACCTGGGCAAGGCTCTGCCCGATGATGAACAGGAGCTTTACCGCGCTAAAGTTAATGAATTTACGCCCAATCTGCGCTACTGCGCCTACAACATCAGCGGTGGCGCCAGTGGTGGAAAGATCGACGAGATCCTGGAGCTGCGCGCTCAGGGACTGCTTGAGAATCTTGACGTACTGGTCAGCCAGACAAAGACGGAGAGCAGCGAGGGCCTGCAGACGATCGACTGGCGCGGTCGCAAGGTCACCGTGCGTCCGGAGAAGGTGCGTTTGTTCCTGCTCAGTGCCCAGGAGTTGGACAAGTCGCTGGCCAAGACCACCAAGCAGGATGCTAAGATCGAATTGATTGAGCGTATTTTGATGGACTGCAAGGATGCCATCCAGGCCGTTCGCGACGAAATCAAACAGGATCCCAAGCTGCGTTCGTTGACCACCGGTCAGACCGTATCCGGCGTGCAATATCTACTGGCATATTTGAGTTATATTCGCCATAGCCGTACTCTGCAGCGTAATCTTTGCCTAGTGGAGCAGGTAGGCTCGTAAACATTATGTTACTTGGTTATCTTATATAAACATATTTCCTCCCCAGGCTAAGCTCAACTTTGACGATCCCAACCAGCAGTCTCAGCAAAATGTGGGTGACGGCAAACGCGTCCGACCCCAGGATTTGGCCCGTCTTTACGAGATCATCCTGCAGAACGTGACGGAAATGCAGCAGATAAACGGTTTGGAGGACGACGCCACCTACCAGAGCGAGGTGGAGAACCTGGCCATCACCTTCAAGGCCTTCCGCTGCTACTACATTGCGCTCACACTAATCGACATAAAGAAATGGAAAGAGGCCGTGGCGCTTTACGAACGCGCATCAAACTACGCCACCGAGGCGCTGAAAGGCAAGACCAGTCCGGAGTTCCAGCTGCAGGAGGAACTCAAAAAGGTCGTGGCCGCCATTGACGGATGCAAGTTCTCCGCCCATGCATACAGTGTGCTGGAGGATGACAACAGCGAGGAGTCCGGAACCACCACCAAGTCGCAGAAGACCACAAAACCGCTGTATGAGCGTTTGTCACTATACAAGGAGGATCAGTCCCTGCACACCAAGACGCCTAACGTATTCAAGCTCACCCCTGACATGGAGCCCATACCCTGCAAACCGATTTTCTTTGACCTGGCTATGACCTACGTGGAGTTTCCCTCGCTGGAGGACAAACTTGAATCGCCCGGCAAGAAAGGAGCCTCAATTACCGGCTTTGTCAAGGGATTCCTCGGATGGGGTGGCGGCGGAAACAAGTGAGGTTGATTCTAACCACTACAACGCACTCTTCTGGAATTCCACGCATCCATGTTACACTTATAAAGCCTTCAGATCCATGTCCACGCTGCGGTATGTCCGTTTTATAAGTTATTTGTTTTGGCTTTTACCCCCGCCAAATTTGTTTTTTCTACGAAACTCTTGTAAGTTACAAATTGAACAACTATTCGGTAATAAAGGAACCTTTTAGAGAGAACCTTTTTAGAGAGTTCCTCGAGGGCAAATCTAGCGTCTATTTCTTGCGAACATTAGAGTTAATAAGTTAAATCTATCACTACACTACTATGAATACTCTTACAATGTTTCCTTTTGCATCTGAAGATAGCCGAGCTCGTAGAATTCCATCACCAACTCCCGTATGCGCATATGGTACTCGGAAGTGAGCGTCTGGGTGCACTTGATCTCCTTGCCCGTGAGATTCTGCTCACTCATCACGTCCAGGTTGGGTAGGTTATTCGGATCGAAGGTAACAGCTGGAAGGATCCACATGCCGATGGCCAGCCCATAATGTACCTGTCGAACATAATCAGAACTGAGGCGCTGCAAGGAGAATGCTTCACATAGCTCTTCTAGCCTTTCGGCAGCGGTTGTATCCTCCAGCTGGTGCCTTAATTCCTCACTCAAAGCCTGCGAGTAGGCGGCCAGCAGGGTGTCCGTGTGCACATCCCTGAGTGGCCTCCTCGTGCTGGTGTAAATGAAGTGGAGAATGTCAAAAACAGGCGACGACTTGCGCATGGCCTGCAGGTCGAAAAAGATCACCTCCTCTGGCTCAGAGCGGAACATAATGTTGTTTACCCAAAGGTCACCATGGCAGATCACACTGTTTGGAGCCGCCGCAGTGGCATTAATCTCTTGCTTTAGATTTTCAAACAGATTGGTACGAAGTTCCTCGAGCAATCGAATGGGTGTGGTCAAGCAGTCGTCTGCATTGGCGTCGCCTAGACTTTCCAGAGCCTGCTGCACGGAGGTGTCTAGAATGGTGGCGTAAAAGTCCGTCGCCTCATCGCAGTAGACAATCTCTTGCAGATGATCAGCATGGAAGGCGAAGGAAGAGGATTCCAGCTCTTGAGCGGCCAGCGAGGCAGCATGGAGTTGTGCAAGTTTCTGCAAATAGATGACACTCAATAACTATGGCTCAATGACTACAAGTAAAATCTTGCACTCACTTACCTTCATCACTAGAAGGCATTCGCTCAGTTCCAAGCCCGCCAGACGATCCTTCATGCGAAAACCCATGGCTTTGAGGTCCTGAAGCACTATGATGGGTTCTCCACCTTCCGCATCCCGCCGATCCTGACTCTCCGCAATGTGGCATACCGGAAACAACTGGTGACGACTGTGGGCAGCTAATAGGGGCGCCAAGTGCCGGTAGGCGTTGATCTCGTTGCTAAAGGCCTCCTCGCATCGGTAGAGCTGCCGGCGCGAAAGGCTCGCAATTTGTCGCTTCACAATGACCGTGACTAAAAAGAAAAAAAGTTAAGTTATCACTTTAATATGATCTAAATATTGCATTCTCTATCGAAAGTCAGTGTTTATTAAACAATGATTCATATCAAATCATCAAAGAGATGTGTTATCTAGAAATGATTTGCGAAAGAGGGGATGGGGAAGGAAACGCCGAGCAAAACAAACCGTGAGAGCGGCTGGGGCAAACAGCTGACTTTTGTTTACGTCGCCAGCAAAAATTGTTATTTATGAATGAATTGCGATGGCCTTGCGTGCGTGAGAGCAAAGTGGCGACTCTTATTCGCCGCCTCTCTCTCTCTCTACCGCCCGTGTGTGAGTGTGCGTGCTGACCTTTAGCAAATCTATATTACGTATACGCCTAAGTGTATGGGTGCAATGCATTTAGAATGCGTGTAACAAGGTCAACCCACTCGACGCCGCCGCTCAGCGGGCAAACATTTAAGCTAATATCGTTGCAATTAAGGTTTGAACTGGATAATACTCTGTTCATGGTACAAAATAAATATTATTGGTACAAGTACACATAATATTTCGACAACTTGATTAAACGACAACTGAACGTTAGCTAAATATTGTACAACAAAATTAGCAAAACAATGCGAGCGTACAAAATGTACTACCTTTAAGGCAAACCACATTGCAGGGTATTAAAGAGAAAATCAATGCAATGGGCTTGCATGTTTTTGAACTACTTTACCGATTTCACTGCCATTTAGCTCAGGATCCTGATCCTTTCCTGCCTGCGAGATGGTTACACGCTTCACCACGGACATGTAGTTGTCGCCGCTGCTACTGCCCGCGGAGCACGCGATGTGGGCAATGCTAAAGGACACCAGTTTGCTCTGGCTGAACAGCTGACGCAAGTGCTCCGCGTTCTCCTCGTATTGATTGGTACCATCGTAGCCACCGGCCGAACTCACGGTCAATGCCAAGCCGCCATGCGAAGGTCCTGCTGTTGGGGCCGCTGCCAAAGCCATTCTATCCACTTCACTTGGCTGTCCGACGGGGAATGGTTCGTGTTGGAGGGCTGCTGCCAAATCGTTTGCTAGAACTTGGTTTCTGCCGCTGCAGCATTTTCTTTCTAGCACTGACACAAATCCAAATTGAGTCCAGGTCAGTTTTTTTCCGTAATTATTATACAATTTCCGCTGGCCAAAGAGTTGGTTATAGCACACCTATGCGAAACGTGTGCAAAATGGTGCAGCAAACCAACCGCCCGCCGAACTGCCAAACGTCGACTGCCAGTCCAAGTGCAATGGAAACTCACTAGAGAGCCCAAATAGCAGTGAGAATCGAAACGAGAACCCGCTGAGAAGGAGAATCAACAGTTCTCTCAATTCTCTCGCACGTTGCTCGGTTCTAAATTTGAAAATGCATTTTGAAAGCCGGTAGGAGGTGGCAGGCGTGACTCTCGTTCAGGGTCACCGCACTGCACTTTCACTCGACTCGGACTCGGACTCGGGTGCGTATACTTTATGCGCCGCCCCGCCAAAGCGGATGTTGCACATACGCCGCGTCGGCCGAGAGTCGTTTGCATTGGCCCACCAATTCGTGCACTTGAAATTGCATTGGCCGTCCTTGGCAGGCACTGCGTGTGGGTCGAGGCAATGCGCATAAACATGAAGCAGTATATGAAGTACATATGTAATAAAATGGGTTTATTATTTGGAATAATCTACAGTAGTGCCTGTGTAAGCAGAGATATATTTAGATTTTAGATTTTGAAAATAAGACCTTTTTGAAACCATGATTATAAGAGATTCAGCAGCAAAACCATAATAAATATGAATTCATAATTTCTACATGAATGATTCCATCCTACATATGTACAATCGCAGAGTTCCACCAAATTTTCGGTCACGTAGCTGCAGACAAAGCCTAATAAAGTTCAAAGACCAAGCTCATTAACTTTGGCCGCAGTCAACAATGCAGGGGCCAGGCAATTTGTTTATTTATTATATGCATCTACAAAGCCGCTAAATGGCCATTAATTAAATATCAAATCTGCCACGGCCAATAAACGAGAGACCACTCCCAGAGACGAGGCGAATTCGAAAACCAAAAATCCAAGCAGCCAAACAATGTAAATACCAATCGCAGGCCAAGTTGGATACACGCACCTGAGATCGGGAAAGTTCAAGGCTGCCATCCGGCAAGTGATTATGGCAATTTCAATCCAGTGCAGGCAACTCCGGGTAATGCTTCCGCCTATGGGCTGATCGGTTGAATAACCCCAGATTTATGTTCGCCCGACACCCGTGGCAAATTAGGGTCAAACATGTGCAGCCGCCACGGAGCTCGGCTCGAGTTTCAGACTCTACTGGCTCAGCATTAAATTCAGGGTCAATCGGCACTTTCAAAATCGCACAAAGCTCGGATTGAGTCGGACATGGATTCTGAGCAAACTTGTCAATCATTGTAATCGCACTACTACCTATACAGTGCACGAAATCGGGCATTAGTTGTAAAAATACATGCATTTATTATGTGATTTGAAAATATCTTAAATATTGTCCAAAAATTGTTACGTATCCAAGTTTAAATGGATTGATATTATATGAGAGTTGTTATTTTCAAGAGTTAAACCTATAAAATTTATTTCTGTGCTGTTATGAATAATCTCTGAATAATAATAAACCAATTGAGTTATCAATTGTTCGAGCTATTGTTTTTCCAAGTATTTCTATATGGTGCACGAAGATATATATCTGTGCGACTTTTGCCATGCGTAACGCTGCCGTCTGGCTGGCAGTCCGACCTTTTTTGGGGGGCACTTTTATGGAGCATGAGAAACGGAGACAGATATCATTGCTTTTAATTGCCCGAGAGCTGAGCGCCTAGGCCTAGGTCACTCTGTACCAGAATTGCACACCCCTCCGCTCCACTCCACTTCAATCCAATCCAATACACTCCACTGCTACCATAATTAATTTAATAAAATGTAAAGCAGCCTGGTCGGAAAAAACTTGACTCATTCTCGGCGCTCAGAAGCGACTTTGAGCGTTATTCGAAAATCGGTTGACTCACAGACTTGAGTTCAACTCGTTTTTGTGGCATTCAACGGCAAGCGAATAAAAGTTCGCCGTCTCGATATTCTATGATCAGTTTACGGTCTCAACTTCACCCAGGTGTTCCAGTTTCGTTTGAAGTGCTTCTCTCGAGGATTAGCCGCTGAAATAAGTCCAGATCAATGTGAGTGTCGTGTGTTTGTGCGAGTGGGTGCTTTTTGGAGAACCGAAATCCGATTCGGTTGTGTGGGATCGTAACCTTGACTTTGGCTGAATCAACGTATCAATTTGGACTTGGAATATGTAAATGCATTTAATGGCGCATAATAAAAATGCATGTACAGTGGCTGTGATCATTAAAGATTAGAAAGATTTAGAGAGTGTATAATAACGAATGTCACCTTTTCAAGGATTATTTCAGGGTTTTTAGTTCGAAGTGATGATCATGTTTTAAAACAATTTCATTTCTAACGTATTCTTAATTAGTAAATTTAAATATATCCTTGATATTATCATTGTAACCTAAAATAAAAAATAATAACTTTACAAATCCCTACCAAATGTTATTAAAATGCAAAAAGAGTCGTATAGAGACCACTGTACATATATCTCAAGCTACGATTGCTTTGTTGCGACCAAATTGGAGCACTCTACGCTTGACAAATAAAGCTCGCCATTTAGTTCGCGGCCAGTCCAATTCTTATCAATAAAAAAAGCCAGTTCCAGTTGCAAAAAAGTTCATGGATTAGCAACTGTAACAGTTTGAGCCAAGATCTCCGCGTTGCCCACTCCATTGGCCATATGCGATAATTGATTTTCCCGTACATAATTTATGACGCACGAAACTGACAGCCGACTTGTAGATTAAAAACTGCCACTGACCAGCGGCAATAAATCTGTCCGTATCGCTTTATTAGAACGTTGGACAATAATGCCAGCTCCTGCTCCTTTTCTCCCCTCCAGCAGCCAATCATGCCGACCGCCTGCCAAGTAACGCTGCTCGCTGGATGCCTGCTTCTGGCCATGAGTTCGGTTCGGGCCCAGTTCTTCTACCACCAGGCGCTGGGTCTGCCGGTTGCGCACGCTTACGAACCGGCCAATCCGTACCAGGGATATGCCACAGCCGATGCCCATCCCTCGGTGGTGCGAAATGCCCAGTGGGAGTCTGAGTTGCCGGCTGAGCTGTCGAAGAGTGCGCGGTTCTACAATGATCCCGTGATCGCCGCCAATCTGGCCAAGGAATCACTGCTCACGAAGAAGGAAATGGCAGTGGTACATCGCGAGGCTGAGAAAATACCGCGCGAACAGGTGTACAAGCTCTTCAAGAACGCCGGCTACCTGAGTAGCAGATAGAAGTCGCGAAGCCAGATGAGTTCCGTTCCCCACGTGCCTTGTTGTATTTTAGCTTGTAAATTGTTAATATATTGTACATAGTACTATACATATTAAATGTTTTTTCTATAAATGACCGTTGGATTATAGTGACTGATAGGGTGATTTTGGTATACAAGTTGGATTAAAATGCTACACAAGCGTTCACTGTATATACAACTCGGCTCCGTTTCCTGGGAGTGTGGCAAAGACCACCTCGCTAAAATTGTTGGGCTGATGGCGCTCCAGGAGATGGGTTGGCAATTGAGCATAGTAATCGCGCTTCAAAGCCTTTATGTACTCATCAGCTGCTTCTATGGAATCGCACATGGCCACTATACAACCGCCCCAACTGAAAAATTCAAATTGGATTAAATTCAAAGAACCACTAGGATATCGGCTTTCTTACCCAGCTCCAGTGACTCGGGCGCTGACGTTCTGCTGGTTCGATATGGCAATCAGGCGCTCCACATCAGGATGAGAGCATTCGTATAGCTCCCTCAAACTCTCGTGGGATTGCCGCATGAGCTCACCCAGCTGTTTTGCACCTTCCTTGTTGGCTCCGCCGGCGAGTTCCTCACAAATTTTCCGGAATTTGGCCACACGACCGGATTCTGTTAGGCGGAAACAATGTTATTAACTGATCTTGCAATTCAATATTATTTGCTAAGAACAACAAATGAATGTCAGCGTATTATTAATTGACTGTAATTATTCATTTGGTGATCAATAAATTTAATGTACACGTATGATTCAGATTTAATCTGAAATCCTGATTGTAAATGATTAACTTACCCTGAATAACATGCAGAGCACGTTGACGCAGCTTGAACTGCTCCATGTGCCGAGTGTTGGCGGATAGGAACTTGGTCTCCAGTTCCTGCTCGGTGACTCCCAGCTCCTTGCAGATATCCGCGCGCGTGTAGTTGCTCTTCGTTAAGTTGTCCTTAATCAACTTCTCGAAAGTCTCATTATCCATTTGGCACGCCTCCTCCAGATCGATGAAGCGCACAATGTCCTCCCAGTTGATCAAACCCTTGCGCTTGGCCAGCCATCTAGTGGCCAATCGGCATTCCACCACTCGTTCATTGTAGTCCGACGAAGCAGCCTTGTTCTTTTGAGCCAGACTGTTGGCCACAACGAAGCACTTGCCCGCTGGCAAGGTCACCGGAGTGCCCTTGAGCTTGGGATGGAACTCGATGTGGTGGGCGCACCCAACTCTGCCCAAATAGGCTATCGCCTGATCCATACCACCACTGTGCGTTCCAATGTACTGCTCACACATGGCCGAAATGGAAGCCAGCTCCCTGCGATCTAGTTTCTTGCCCTGGACGTGGGCGGTGGCCAAGACAGCGGAGCTGACCATGGCACTCGAACTGGAGAGTCCTGCCGCCAAGGGCACATTACCGTCCACAGCAATGCGCATTCCTATTGGCTTCCACTGGCTGCCCAGACTCTCCTGTATTCCTTTGATGCCGCACAAGAAGTAGTTATACCAAGCGGGTCCACCACTTTTTGGAAGCTCGATTCTAAAATAGCAAAAAGGGAAAGCTATTAAGATCCCAAAACAAGAATAACACTATTTGGACTTATCATTTCAAAATTCGTTCAGATAACGCCTTCAAGCTGGCATTGTTATTAGAACAAATTAAATGGAAAATTTTCTAGTGCTTAAGGTCGGTAATTATCATTTGGTGATTCACCTGAGCGTTTTGAGATCCGCATCGTAGCCCGTAAATTTGGCTTCCTCGAGATTTCTTAGCTGGAGTTGGCTATCACTCGGATTCTTGGCCACTGCAAGGAAAATGCTCTGGCTTACAGCCATGGGCAGTACCGAATAGCCGCAGTAGTCCACATGCTCGCCAATGATGTTGACCCTAGGAGAAGGAGGAGATATCATCGATAAGGGACTATAGATGTGCACCACCAGTGGAACTGCTCACCTTCCTGGCACTCGAACGATAAAGTCCGGATCCGCTCCGAATTGCTGTTTGAAAAAGGCGCTCAATTGCTGCACGCGCCCATAAATCTTGGATTCCGGCTGGAGCTTCTGCGGAGCCACGATTTCAATGCCGGCACCCAAAACCTGAGCAGTTCCGTTCCCGTTGGCAGTCATGTTCACCTGCAGGCGGGTGAAACTTTAGTAATGCCCATTATTTTCGCAGTCGACGAACCGTAAACGTGTCGCAACTGGTTAATCTAAATTTATGGGCAAAAACAAATTTACATACGTAAACAAATAGCCACGGCAAAGGGAAAAACAATTGCACCTGTGGTTGTGCAAAAATTAGCTTATCAACCCATCTCACCTTATCAATATGTCCAAATAGCTATTAGCACACAAAGTGATGTACTAACATTCCGCTTATCAGTTGGGGAAACGGCATCAAAGTCACTAAAACATTAGATTGACGCCAATTTGACCGCTTAATTGGGCAAAAAACAAGTACAAAAGTGCAATTTCTGCCGGCAAATGAAAAGGAAGGGTGTGTGCGGGAGCGAGAGGACCATAGTCAACAGCTGTTATTTTAGGAGTTGCCAGGCTTGCAGAAGCCTTAACCCTTGAAATGCGCAATGGATAAAGATTTTGTTTTAAATATTTATCCGCGAAATTTATGTTCATGTCTAATCCCCCAACAAATTGTAAATCATTTGGCAATAAAATTCTTAGCTGGTAATTGTTTTTAAATAGTACTACCGCTTAAACTTACTGCCGCACAATCTAAATAGACCATTATGACAAACATCACCTTTATCTTATCTTGAAACCATAAACTTAACCTGTATTGAGCTTACCTTTTGTTTACATACCAGAATAAACACAGATATAAAGAATTGTTTTAAGATTTTTACACTTTTGCCGATACATACCCAACAATGTCTTATCGTTCTCTGTTTGAGGTCAAAATAACTTGGTGCCGTCTTATCAGAGAGGAGTTCTAGTTTTCGGTGTGAGCACGTCGCATTCCATCAAGCAACTGAGCAATCCGGCCCGTACCGTTTCCGTTTTTGCTTAGTCCGGAATACTATGAACAATACAGTGATACTTCCTTATCAGAAAGCACATATGTAGGATTACTAAAACAAAGATGTTCAGTTTCCCAGCTAGCGATGTTGCACTGTGTGTATCAGTAGGAACTTGTTAAGAGCTTTGTTTGTTTATAAGTAGCTGTCTTTACCGTTAAATGGGTCAAACATCTTCATAACATATGAATTCATTCTTGTTAGCATTCTAAAAAACTGGTTTTCAAATTTCGTCTGCTTTAAAAAGTGGTTTTGGCATCCACTTCGCGAAAGGCCATTACCTTGCTTATTATTTTGCCATTAATGTGAAGTATTCATCAAGCTGATAAGGTACAAGTGTTTCGTGGAGCTCTTCACTTTTTTCCGTAGATAAACTTTTAAAATGCTTAACTGATTAAAATTTAACAGACATTACAACAGACATACAACTTTTGTTTTTTCAGTATGGTATGGATTTTTGTGCTTGATTGCAAACGATAAAAATATTCGTTTTGGAATTTGAAATTTTGACTGTTGAGTTTAGGCGTTGCCAGACAAAGGCATTGCCAAATAAAGCTCTTGAAACAGCGCTGCCAGCTGGCGTCAGTTACGGTTTTCTCGATCACGGTCACACTGCAATTTATCTTCGTTGAATTGGAACTATTTTTTGTTTTCGAAAACGGATAATTGCGAGCAACGACTGTGCGAATAACCACTAGCACCTGCACCGTAGGAGCACCACCTGTTGACCCCGCTGCGAAGACAATCGAATCAATGTCGAGTTTACAGCGCACAATGTTGAAGGGCAAGCTGCCACCCACAATTCCTGGCGGGCGCATTGGCAGAGCGTAAGTGCAGATGATTTTGCGACTGGAGTGGGGAGTACGCAATCTCTACCCGATTTGGCTAATTACAGGGACTCGTTCAAGAAGTCGCGCATCCGCGACTACAAGCCGGGCATGTGGAACGAATTCTTCGCGGAGAAGGAGGACGTCACGGTGGATGAGCATCGCACCTTTCGCATCTATCGCACCAAGCAGCCGGAGAAGCCGGGTCCAGTTCTCCTTCTGCTCCACGGCGGTGGCTATTCTGCCCTCACATGGGCCCACTTTTGTGTGAGTAACTCCCAAATATTAAATTGATTAGTCTTAACTTGTATATCCATTTAAGTCCGAGGTGACCAGCATGATCCACTGCCAGTGCCTGTGCATCGATATGCGAGGTCATGGGGACAGCAAGGTGGACGACGAGGACGATCTCTCCGCGGATACGCTGGCTAAGTGAGTTGAATCCACAAAACCATTAATGTCTTAAAAAATTGTTCGTAAAATATGTTTTAGAGATGGTCATGCGTATTTTCCTACTACTTACATATAAAAATCAATATTTTTAAGATTTTGTCGAGTAAAACTTCTCGCATTAACTATTAGCTGTATGAACGATCAGGCTAAACTTGCATAATCTCTTTAATTATAAAAATAGCGCACTGTGCTTAAATGAGGTCGATCTATTTGTTTTAAGAACGATTACTCATTTGGGATTTTAGTTTGGTTTTTATAGCATTTGAAAATATCTATAATTTTTAAAATATTCTAAACAGGGACATCGGTGACTTAATACTGAAGCTCTATCCTGAAGAAGTGCCGCAGCTTTTTGTGGTTGGCCACTCGATGGGCGGCGCCATCGCCGTCCACTTTGCCCACATGGCTCTGGTGCCCAACTTGATTGGAATTACCGTCATCGATGTTGTGGAGGGCACTGCCATGGAGGCACTGGCCAGCATGCAGAGCTTTCTGCGCTCCCGTCCAAAGTATTTCCAGAGTATTCCGAATGCTATCGAATGGTGCATTCGAAGCGGCCAAGTGCGCAATGTGGACAGCGCCAAAGTGTCCATGCCGGGACAGATAATCAAGTGAGTAGGACTGTCGTAATTGCCAAAAAAAGTAATAATAAATCAATCCCACGCAGCTGTACAACGAACAAACTGGCAACGAATGATCTGCCATTACCCGATGATGTATTGGAGGAGGCCCACCACAACAGTATGTTTCCCAATCCGTTTAGCATTTCGGAGGATGAAGAATCGTCACCGCCGGGCGATGACGCCGCCGATGGCTCCTCAGAAAGTGCCGCAGCTGGCGCGGATTTCAAGAAGCCCAACACGACCAAATCGACAACCGAAGCGGCCAAAAAGTACGTAGACTTATTTAGTTTATTTTAGGCAAAACACCAATTTTTCATTGATTTTTTCTCAGTTATACCTGGCGCATTGATCTGTCCAAGTCGGAGAAGTACTGGGTGGGCTGGTTTTCGGGGCTGAGCGATAAGTTCCTCAACTTGCGCCTGCCCAAGCAACTGCTACTCGCCAGCATCGACGGACTGGATCGCACTCTGACTGTTGGCCAGATGCAGGGTCGCTTCCAGATGCAGGTCCTGGCCCGCTGCGGTCACGCCGTGCACGAGGACCGTCCACACGAGGTGGCTGAGGTTATAAGCGGCTACTTGATCCGGAATCGGTTTGCAGAAGCAGCCAGCGAATTTCGTTGCCACATGCCGTCGTGCTAAACACAACCACCCCCTGAATCCGAGGTTGAGCACAAACTGAGGTCACAAAAGTCTATTTTTGAATGGAGGAGCATTACTCTTTGAACTTACAGATGCGTGCATATACATATATATATATATATACAAAATGTAGTGCGTAGGTCCAGATATATACAGCCGTATATTCTATATACACATAAACTAATAATCCAGTAATTTATTCGGTACTTTTAATTAAACCACTTGAATTTTCAACATTGTACTTTATACTCATTTTGCCAAAATCTAAGGTCTAAAGTGCTTGCGTTTGGGCTTCTTGCATTGTTATAATGAGTGTGTATTAAATATGTGCCAGATCAAACGAAAATTTAACGAAATCCAAATTATACGAAAGCGAATAAGTTGAATAAAGCTATTTATTAATCGAGTGTTACCATAAATTCCCATAAAATTCAAATGAATCTTGGAATTTATTTATTTGGTTTGCTCGTCGTGTCAAGGAAATCATGAAACTTTAAAAACAGGATAACACATTTAGTCCACGAAACGGAAGCCGCCATCGGACTTCATCTTCATCTTGGACTCCAGCGCCTGAATGCGACGCAGACGCTCGGCAATCTGGTCACGAATCTCCGGACGATACTTCTTACCCTGCCCCATGGACTCCATTTCCGTCAACCACTCGGCACGCTCGTTGATTTGGTCCAAAACTGCAGGAGCAAGCCACCTCAATGTATAATTATTCTTATACTTAAGAAATATTCCAACTTACGCTCGTTTATGATATCCTCCTCCGTCACCAGTTGCTCTTCACGCGGACGACGTCGCGGCTTGATCGCCGGATCCGGCAAATGAGTGCCGGCCATGGTGAACTGCAGCTGCGACTTGGCCTTCTCTCCATGCATCCGGTTGTCGGCGGGCGGGCGGTAGTAGCTCTGCTTGTAGGCTCCGCTCGCCTCGATCTGCCGTAGATTCTTACGCTTGGCATTGCGCGCCCGATCTAAAATGGCCAGTGTCTCCTTGTCAGGATCGTTGTTGGTATTGGGACGCGGCGGTTCGGGCAGGGGTAATGGCTCCCCATTGCGCAGGCTCTCATCGATCTGCTTGCGTACCAACATCGACATCTTGGACTCCTTGACAAGCACTAAGTGGGAGGTTATAACGAAGCGCAAAATTTACACGATTATCTTTATGGATGGTCCTCTTATCCTCATTCCTTAGCAGTTTGGCATGCCCAAAACCCACTTACATCGGATCAGATCGGCCGTCTCCTTGCTATATTGCACCTTGGCCGAGTGGAAGGCTCCAGCTCCGCCAGGCGGAATGCGTTCACTGGGCCACATGGGCAGCTTCTGCGAACCGGGCTGTCCGCCATCCGCATCCGGTTCGTGGTGGGGCATCAGACCACCGGGCAAAGCCTTGATCTGCACGTTGTTGAAGCGATGTCGGCTCATTCTGTAAAGCTAATAATTTTTGCTTCGGAAAAGTTAGGCTTGTATATACTATAGAAAATCGCTTCGATAATTTCGTGTGGCGTGTTTGAAGGCTAGCCTCGGTATGAAGTTGTTTTTCGCCGGACAACAAAAGTAGAGACGCTTGGCAACCTGGGTTGTTAGGTAAACAGCATGGGTGGGTATTTTTAAATCTCGAAATAATTTATTGAAAATAAATATATGTAGGTATTGTATGTGTGTATATGTGTGGGTAGGTACACGCTTGGTTTATGCTCGCATTATGATAAACTTGCGAACATTTAACTGACTTATGCACATTCGTCTACGAGTAGTTGCACTTTTACAATAAACCATTTAGTTTGTGGATCGTTTTGAACTCGCTAAAGTTTGACAATTAGGTTTCGATTATCTTGTGTATCCCAACTGGCCGTACAATAGGTTTTTATCATTAAATAAAAGCATCTGCGATTTACAGTGTTGCGGTTGTTGATAACAAACGAATCTTGGAAATATCGACGAAAAATTAGAAAACAAAAACATTTCCAACCAAGATTTTTACACATGCATTTGTTCGGTTTTATACATTTACAATTAGACTACACGTTTTTACGCTCTTAAGGTAAATATTTTTTGGCTGCCTTCTTTTTCCAGCTTGGCCCATCGTCGTTTTTTGTTTGAACCTAAGCTTAGCGACATACATTTGTATATATAAATATATATAATTTTTAAAAAACAACTAAAACATAACATATCGAGTGATTGGCTTGCCATTTACATTATAAACAATTGACTAAAGCAAACATAATAGTAATAGTAGAGATAATCTAATCAATGACAATGATGATCATGATCGGTATGCAATACATGGGTTTGGCTTACGCTTAAATATGCAAAATACAATATGTGGTTCCGATTCTCAAACACAAACAGTGAAACATTGAAACTCTTTTCTGTTAAAGTTTAGTCTAGTGGTAGTTTCCGCCGTTGCGATTTCCTCTGGTGCAGTTACGGTTCAGCAAATATGTTCCTTTTAATTTAAAATAAATTATGTGTACGTGTATATATAAACATATCCATTATGTGACTACTACTTCATTCAGCAAGCCTAGTTTTGATTCGCGCAAACAATTCTCAGCTCTCGTTTCTCAATTCTCACTTTTCAATTCCCTCTCCATCCAGCTTTCTTCCTTCTAGTTTTTATAGTTGCGAAAAGTAATCTTAGTCAGTCTCATGGTCACGATGCAGAGTTCATTTTATAATTTTTTACTAGATAAACTTTTTTCGTCGTCGTTCAAATCCGCGGTATTTCTTTCATTTGGCGACGTTGTTGATAGTGAGTGAAATAGTCGATGTTGTGATTGGGGTTTAGAATAGCGTAAAATGTTGATCAAATTTGGCCAAATTTTCCTAGGTAGAGAGAAGTTACTGTATTCTGTTGTTGCGATGTGTGTGTGTGTTTGTTTTTTGTTGTGGGGCTTGGCTTGTTAGTTTAACTACATAAATGGCGACAACATTTACGAAACCTATACATTAATAACATTGACAGTAAGATGCCACGACCCCGCTGACAGCCGACATGGGATTTCCGTCGGGGCTCCACAAGTCCACCGGCCAGCCGTTGGTCCTGCGGGCCCGAGTCAGTTGATCATATCTTTGGGGGCGCCTTGACATACAGTTAATAAACTTAACATTAAAACAAACTATCGTCTTACTAACTAAAAACGATTACAGAACGGGATGTGAAAGGAGACGCAGGGTGGACAACTTGACGCGACACAAACAGACACGAATCTTAAATATCTAAATATAAAAACATTTATGTTCGTTTATGAAATCAAACATCAAACACGGCTCAAAGCTAAGTGAACACAAAAACTGCTGGCAGCCTCAAATCTAACGCCATTACATGATGATTTCAAAACTCAGATAGCCCAGAATCTTGCTCAGTTCATTGCCTGTTCAGTCATTTGGCGACACAACGTCTCCAGCTGTTCTAGGCTTTTAAAGTCGTTCATCTTGTACTCGGTGACATGGGGCGACATGCCCAGGCTGCCCAACGGTGACTGGGACAGGCAATGGTCTACGCCATGGCTGTTGTTCTTGCTGCTTTGGTGACAGAGATTGTGGACACAGGCACCACCACCACCATTGGAGCACAGACAGCTGCCACTGCCCACGGCGGCGGCAGCTGCTGCCAACAGTTGCAACTGTTGCTGGTTAATCAAATTGTTGTTCAGCATGCTGTTGTTATTATTGTTGTTGATCAGGATCTGGGGCTGATCGTGCTGGTCCTGATTCTGGTTTGGATTACTAACCATCACAACAGCTGCCATGGTCTTCTTTGGTTGTTGCTCCGCACTGGACACTCCTCCGCTAAGTTTTCTCTGCTGCTGCTGCTGCGGCTGCTGATTGCGTTCCAATCCCAGGTTGTCGTTAGATCCGTTGTTGGTGAGCACTCCCTGACCGGGCTTGAATATCAATTGCTGCGGTTGCTGCGGACCTCCGGCCACCAGAATAAGATTATTCAGCGACCGGCGATGCGATTGTGGTGGCGTCTGCTGAGGCAGCGCTGGAAAGTGGTTGTGTTGCTGCAGCATCTGTTGCATCTGCTGGGGATGATGGTGTGACTTACTAGACGGCGGCGGTGGTGGCTGCTGCTGAGGATTACCCATGAAGCTTGGGTACGAGGAGCTCTTGTACTGCGGCTGATGGGATGGACCGCCGCCATAGCCGTTGTAGTCAAACTGCGGCAGAGGCGGCGGAGCCTGCTGCGAATGATGGGGCAGCGGGTGCGGCAAGCAATTTAGCGAAAAGTTTAGCATGTCGTTGGAGTTTTTGCGGTTGTTAATCCTATCGTTGCTGCCACTTTTAGTATCGCATTTGCGAGTCTTACCATTCCATCTAAAATAAAAGCACATTTTTAAAATGCATTACTTTTTTATCTTATTCAAAACCTTACCTTGGCTTGTTAATGTTCCCATTGTTTGGCCCGACGCCGGCTGGCTTAACGTGATGCATTTTGGGAACCATGGAGATCTTCATCTTGGACAACTTAAACTTCAGGTCCTTGAGTTGACTTGCATGATTCATAAATGCCTCGTTGTGGATAGAGCGGTCTAGAATCCACATAAGCACACCCAAAGTCTCGTCGTCTTGAACAGCATACGGATCCTGCTGCAACGTATTGGTCACAATGTCAATGACCTTAAGAAAACGCAAACCAATGTTTTCCTCCGGTGGCCCCGGAGACTCCAGTGGTTTCATTGGTGTCAGCACAATGTTTGTTAGCTCCTCGACCGCCGTGCTCAGCTCCATTTGACCCGTTAGCAGTTCTTGTTCTACCCGGTTAAGAATATTGGCCCGCTCCTTCAGCTTATCAATGCAAAGGGCAAGCTTGTGGGAAGCGCCCTTGGTGACGCCAACACTCTGCAGAAAGTCCTCGGTGATCAAGAGCATCTCCTCGTACGTCATGTTCTTGAACAGCTCGATGTACTTGTGCAGACGCAAGGATTTTAGCCAGAGTCCGATTCCCGACATGCCCACGTTGCGCGTGTGGAACTTAATATAATTGGGCTTGAATTCATCCAGTCGAGTATCGGAACCGCTGTTCATCAAGGCTCCGCGCTGATGCTCAATCGATAAGGAAAAACTACGGGGCTTGTTGGCGAACTGTGCCAGATTCTCCGTTGAATTGGAGCAGTTGTCATTGACCGTGATCACCGATGAGTTAGACGAGCTGGAACAGCTAGAGATCGTTTGCGTGGTGAGGCTGTTAGAGCGACGCGTCTTCAGGGCTGCAATCTTGCTGTCCAGGCTCCATCGGTTGATCTCTCCGAACTGATCGCCCACGTTTCCCATAAGGATCGAGGCGTAGGGCGGAGGCTGAAGCAACTGCTGCTGAAGATTCGGCGGAGGTTGCGATCGATCCTCAACAGTATTTCCACCGTTACGTCCACAAAGGCTACTGCTGGCCAGACTACAGGCCTCACCCATGTCCGCCGTCACCGGGTCAAAATCGAGAATCTCCGTGCCATTCTTGCTAAATGACGTGTCATGATCGTCGCCACCACCGATTCCCAGCATTGAGCCTGCGCCGGCGACCACACCGTTGACCAGGGAAGAGCTGCCCTCCAGCGACAGGCCGAGACTGTTCTGACTAGAAGCTAATTCGTTCAGGGTAATACCATTAAGATTATCACAGAGTGGATTGATCGACCCGCTGGAGCTGCCGCCTCCACTGCCACGCCAATCACCGGCCAATTTGTTTTGCAATTGCTTGCTGGGCGGGGCGATCGTTTGCCAGTCGTTGGTGCGTGAGGAACGGCTGCCGCTTGCCGGGCACAACGAGGATGAGGCCACCGACGAACAGGAGGCCGTCGAAGAACTGGTCGCCGAAGAGGAACAGCTACCACTGCCTGTTGAGCTGCCACCAGCGACCAGTTGCGGTGAGGGCTGCAGGAAGTAACTGCGATTTGTCAGGCCCGCCGCAGCCGCTTGGATATGATCCTCCAAGTGACGCAGCCAAATATTGAGCGAACGTCTGTCCTCGCTGGTGATAGCCGGATGGATGAGTAGGTACGAGAAGATCTGCTGCACCAACTCCGTGGGCACAATTTGCTGCATGGTGTCCTTGACGGCCACTGGGATGAGGGTCAGGTAGATAAGCTTGGCCTCCTCATTGCCCGGCTTCAGCAGTGGCAGCATGTTGAGTACTTCATGCAGAATGTCCTCTTTGCGGGCATACAGCTTCCGCTCGTCACACTGCGCCGACGTGGTGATCTGGAAATCACTGCCGTAGCACGGCATCGAGTCCTTGTCGGACGACGAGGAGGACATGGCGTCGAGCAGGTCACATGGCTGGAACGTCTTGTAGGCGTTGAGTAAATTCTGCAGGTACACCGGATTGTTGGCATTGATGTCAATGACCACGCTGCTCAGATTGGTCTGCGAGGTGCCCAGGTTCTGGGTCAGGTTGCTGTCGATGGAATACTGTAGAAACTTGAGGCTCGGATAGCGCAGCCGCTTGAGCAGCGCGTACATCACGACGGTTCGCTCGCAGTCGTTCCACTTCTCGAAGAGATTTGTCACTGTGGTCACCTGCTCGCAAAACAGCGCATTGGACGGCTGGCTCTGGCTGGGATTGGCGCTAGGATTGGGATTGCCATTGGCGTATGTCGCCGTCGTCGTGGCCGTGGATGTGGCCTCCTTGTGGACTGCAGTAGGCGTTGATGTGGTTGGCTGCATCTCGTTGGATGCACTGTTAGAGTTATTGGTTTGGCCGCTGATGCCGGAGGTCATCGCGTTGTCAGTTCCAGTTGCGTACTTCATCTCGTTGTTAGTTGCTTCTTGTTTTTTGGGGATAGTGCCTATTATAGTTTATGGTATTGTATTTGTTACGGCTTCTTTGTGGTTATTTGGTTGCGTTGCTGCAAGTAAAGATAACGGGATAGGATTAATAATTGAGCTATTATGTAAAGCTAAACTTTATGACTGTAATAATAAAATTGTTTATGCTTAATGAGTCGCATCATTCGGTTAAAGCCTTGTTTAGCCCAACTTAATCACTTCCATAGGAAAATATCACAATTTCGAACCACGTGATCCAATCAATAGCTTCTCCCTTATTCCATGGATTTGTCGCCATTGCTCCACTCGGGATTAGAGTGCCGTGCAGCGATAATAAAATAAACTTTAAGCCGCAAATAACGTTCGAATTTAATCAAATCAGTTTTCGCTAATTTGTTAAATTTACAAGCGCAATAGCAACAACAATTATCTGTAATTGACGAATGGAAATTAGCATTTGCTTGGTCGGCTGGCTTATCAGGAAAGCAAATAAACAAGCAACAAATATATAACACCTTCGATTCGCTTTGATGGCGCAAATGACGAGGGACGATAAATCAATAAAATAACAAACATTTCAAATACGAAATCGCTGATTTCGACTTGGCGGCGTTCGGATTTTGATTTCCGGGCGGGAAAGTAGAGCGGGGGCGAGAAGTTTGGTTAGGTTGTATTTTTTTGCAGTTTCGCACTTTTCATTTAGTTTCGTTTGTGCCCATTTTGAATCTTGTTTCTTCTGCCGCCGTTGCTGTTGTTGTTATTATTGCTTTTACTCTGGCGACTTTCTTCGATTTTTGTTGCTTCCACAGTAAGCACACAAAACATTGAACAAATCAACCATGGGAGTCAATGGAGAATTTGGAAAATAAAATTATATATTTTTTTAATGTAAAATATAGTGTTAGTTTCAAGAGCTAATCGCTGTATTTTAATTCTTTATCGAGGCTTACAACATCGAGTGTTGACTGTAATCTAAGCCGAAGGCAATGTCTGTGTATTGGTACCCCAACTTAGGTTAGTGTGTGTGAGCAAGCAGTAAAACATAACGGACGCCAATTACTGCATTTAAAGCAAAGCCACTGCTATGGAATTTACCGATGTTAACTTCTTTACTATATAACGTAACGTTTTATATGAAATTTCACATTTTCCTGCGAGACTGAGAGCGCAAGAGAGTCGTTTGGCGCGACTCGATCTAACGGTACTTGTGCATGCACGATCTTTGAGGTTATGCGTCACTGCAATTGCTGTTGTTTTCTAACCGGCTTGCACAAAAAAAAAATGACCGAAGTTCAACAAAAGTTCAAAGTTCAAAGATTGCAAACACGCACACACACGAAAACGTACAGGATACTACAAACTCACACGCTCTTATATGTTTTCGTATTTTGGCTGCCCTTTTAGCAGTCGCGATCACAGGCGCTTGGCATATTCCAAACGCATTTATTTACATATGTACGTTGCGAATAAATTTGATTATATCTGCAAAACTGCAGATCCAACCACAAAGAACAGAAGAATTGGTTTAGCACAGCGAAGCTCAGCTGAAGACGAGAAGCTGCAGTGGGGAGCACCGCGGAGGAGGAGCGGCTGATGGCGAATGATTTGGCGCTGGCGTCAGCGATTTAGAAAGAAAATGGTGGAGCTGCAGAAGCAGCGCAGCGGCAGGCAGAGCGAAACGGGCGAAAAGGAGCGCGCGCCTTTTTTTTTCTGACAGGAATGATGCTGATGCTGCTACTGCTGTCAAGAAAATGGGGAGAGCACTCACTTACACGCACACACAGACGGAGACCTTGCTGCGCTCGTCGGCACTGGTATGTGTGCGAGTGAGAGTGACACACTGAGCAATGCACGGGCAAAATTGCGGTAAATTACATGCATTACATGTGAGCGAGAGGGGTGGGGCTCCTGCGGGGGAAGCGGGTTTTGTTGTTTTCACCACACAGAGCAGCAGCGCACAGTACACAGAACACACAAGATTGGCCCCCAAAATCACGCCCCACCCACCCAGCCACGGTCGGCCAGACAACAAAAATATATAGCTACAGTGCGCTTGTGCCAAAATTCGTTCTATTTTTCAATTACCTTTTCGCCTTCTATTCGCCTGCTGCAAACCTTGAAATTATTTTCTGTTGCAATTCACAGTTTTGATTCGATCAGCACGAGAATCGAGCATATTTTGCTAATTTGATATGCTATCGGATCGCGTATTTATTAATTTATAATTTTCACCTTTGCTCGCGCGCGCGTGTGTGTGAGTGCGTATGTGTGTACTTTTTATTAGCACTTTTGGGCTTTAGCGTTGTTGTTTTTGCTAAACCATTACTTTTTTTTAGACACACATTTCATGGCGCTTCCGCTCACAAACGCCTGATTACTGAGTACTGCGCACGGCTGCTGTTGCACTTGGTCGGATGCATGTTTTCGCCAGCTAATCCATTTTTTCAGCAATTAATTAATTATTTATTCACGCGAACGCAGCGTTGCTAGTGCTGGAACAAAAATCGATGTGTACTCGATACAGTCGATGTTTCTTGCAAGCGGTTATCGATTACTTTCTCTTGGTGATGGACTATAAAACAAACAACAAAGCTACCCTGGGTTCTAGACCCTGCTAACGCAGCACGGACTCAACCCACTTTTTTAGCTAGAAAATTGTCAACAAAAATGATCTCCGCGCTTTGCACTATTTCTGTGGTTATTTGACAGGAAGCGGAGACGGTCACACTGTACCACCAATTGGAACAAAATAAGGTATTTTCTTTTTCAATTTGCTCGATTTACGATGCAGAAAAATCCAGCGATGCACTGAACCAAGGCTCTGGGATAGCGTTCAGCTCGAGGAAGTGATTGAAACGATAAATACATCCCGGAACGGCCACAATCCCAACGAAAACAAACGCCCTCGCCAACAACAATACATCATCAACAAAATACAATCAACCTGCTGCAGTGCAAAATGTTTGCCCAAAACCAAAAGACCAGCTTCCTGGAGCAGACGAAGGCGGCGCGGGAGGAGCGGGCGCTGGAAAAGCGACGCGAACAAGCGGCCATCCTGCTGCAGTCCACGCTCAAGGGCTATGCGGCGCGTAGGAAGTACCAGAAACGAATCATGTAAGTGCCCATCTACATATATGGGACAACCCAACTAGTAACCCATTTTGCAGACTCGATTTCGATGCCATGTTCACTGAGAATCAGGACGATAAGGAACTGGAACTCGTGGCCAGCACTGCCTATCCGGTGCTACGTCGCTACCTTAACCAGATCAAGCTGGACAAGGGCGATGTGCGTGCACGGGAGCGTCTGGAGTGCATTTGTCGTTACATCATCAAGGCAATGGAGTCGGAGAACACCAAGCTATCCTATGCCGGCCTCTGTCTTTTTAAGGAACGCAGCCTGCCCTGGATCGCGCACATCAAGATACTGCTCACGAACTGCCTGACATTGCTGCCGGAGCTGAAGCCGGAGAATCATGCCGACAGCTTGTCCCTTGCCCTCTTTCTGCACACTCTGGTGGTCTTCACGGCGCCCAAATCGTGGGCCATACTCAGGAATGCGCAGTTCGAGAAACTGCAGCCGGCCATGCAAAAAATCTGCTGTAATATTCAAGGTCATCTGGTGCAGCACGATTTTTACAAAATCATGCGGGTAAATGGGACTTTTAATTTTTTATTAAGCTTATTAATGTTATCCTCCATATTATCCTCCAGCTCGTTTTGTTACGCGGCACTGTTCGCGAGGAGTTGTCCGTAAAGCCCGTCACCCTGGTGGCCATCATTACGCTTTGCCTTCGTCCCCTGATCGATGGCAACTTCAGTCGAAATCTACTGGCCATGTTTCTGTCGGAGATTCTGTCTGTGCCCGCGTTAATCTACCATCTGCACCAGAGTGTACCGCAGTGCCTGGAACAGTTCTCCTCGTTGGGGCTGCTTAAAAAGGCGCTTAGCATTTCGGGGGACGTGCAGTGGTTCGAGGAGTTTGGCACTAGCATGCCGGGCACCAAGTCCCTGGCTTTTCTGGGAAACATAGTGAATTTGTTCAACATCGATGGCCAAGGCGAGTCCAAGGAGTTGGCCTATCCACTACTGACTGTGAGTTTTACATAAACGCTTCTTGATTGAGGAACTTAAAGCTAAATCCTTATAGGAAACCGCCACATCGCTGTTGGAACTAATACCCAACACGGTGACCACCAAGGGAGTATTCACTCAGTGGCACGAGCTCTTAGGATGGCATACTCCAGGTGCAGAGCCTGCACAGAATCAGAATGTAGCACTGGTTAAGAAGCAGTTCCACATGTTGTGGGATCATCGCTGCATAAAACTGTTGCTGGGAGATCTCTTGAAGCAAATCAATCTTAACTACGAGCGGATCGAGTTCCAATCTCCCCAACAACCATCCACATCGAATCTGCTGCGTCGGGCCTTGGAGCGCAGCTCCACGAGAGGTGTAAACCTAATGGGAGTGGCGAGCAGCAAGCAGTCCAAGCAAAAGTGGCGTAAGCTAGATAATGCTGAGGTGGTGCAGGTGTCCCGAATCTGCGGCATGTACTATGCCGCCCTCAACACGCTTTCCCAGATGAAACTGGACATTCTGACTGGCATTTGCTACAACGACAATGTGCTATATGATATTTGGTTGCTAATCACGTCCCTTGGCCCCAATTGCGGCATGAAGGAGTATCTGGAGCTGCTCAAGTCCGAATCAAACTTGCAGACGCCACAGACCGCCATGCTAATGCTCTTTTGCGACTGCATGACGCACTACGTAACGTATGTAGATTCATTTTAAAACTGAACTTAGTTTTAAAACATGTTAAACCATCTCTGCAGGATTCTGGATGAATACGAAATGTACACGGAGCAGAATCCTTTCAAACTCAACGACTACGTGATGCTGACCTACTTCCTAAATAATATTCTCTACAAACTTATTAACGATAATCTTTTGGGTAAGTCTGCTTTAATCAAATTTAATTAGTTTTCCCTAGTTAGTCTAAATGCATCGGCTATAAATAAGCAATTAATATTTAATAGAATCAGACTATAATTATATTTAATTGACTGAAAATGTTAAATGCACTTTGCAATCTCCAG
This sequence comes from Drosophila simulans, assembly GCF_016746395.2. Classification (NCBI taxonomy): domain Eukaryota; kingdom Metazoa; phylum Arthropoda; class Insecta; order Diptera; family Drosophilidae; genus Drosophila; species Drosophila simulans. The sequence continues at coordinate 8,834,693 of NC_052522.2, forward strand.
CAGGTGCCAAGAACATTGTCCAGAATCCGGTTTTCCTCTCGTTGCACACTCTGATGCTTTGCTTGTACCGCCGCGATTGCCGTCGCCTCTTCACGCCACCTAACCACTGGCTGATACCAGAGGTGAAACCCTCCGCGTTCATCAACGACCTGGAAAAGGCCAAGAGGAACGCGATGCTGCTGCTCGCCAAGATGCCGCACATTATACCGCACAAGGATCGGGTCAAGTTATTCCGCAAGTTCGTGCAGAATGAGAAGGCGGTGATGGGTCTGACGGAGAGTGCCTGCGCTTCGCCTCGCTCCGCACTGATTGTCATTCATCGCGATCGTATTGTGGAGGATGGCTACCGGCAACTGGCCGCCCAGCCCACGCAAGCCCTAAAAGGTGTTATCCGCGTGCGTTTCATCAATCAACAAGGACTTCACGAGGCAGGAATTGATCAGGATGGAGTGTTCAAGGAATTCCTTGAGGAGACCATCAAAAAGGTGTTCGATCCGTCGCTGAATCTCTTCAAAACCACCTCGGATCAGCGATTATATCCCTCGCCCATTTCCTACGTCCAGGACAATCATTTGCAGCTCTTCGAGTTCGTGGGCCGCATGCTGGGCAAGGCGGTGTACGAGGGCATTGTGGTGGACGTGCCGTTTGCCTCCTTCTTCCTGTCCCAGCTTCTCGGCCAGACGCAACAGGCTCTGTACTCCTGCATGGACGAGCTGCCGTCGCTGGACAACGAGTTGTATCGCAGTCTTACCTTTATAAAACACTATAAGCAAGATGTATCCGATCTGAACCTTACCTTTTCCGTTGACCAGGATGTAATGGGCAAAATTGTCACGCTCGCGTTGCATCCGGGTGGCAAGTCGCGTGTGGTTAATGACCACAACAAGCTGGTCTACATACACTACATGGCCTTTTTCCACATGAACACCCAGATACGCGAGCAGACAATAGCTTTCAATCGTGGCTTCCGCAGCATCATCAATCCAGAATGGTTGTCTCTTTTCTCGCCTCCCGAATTGCAGCGGCTTATTTCTGGGGACACTAGCCCTTTGGACTTGAAGGATCTCCAAAAGCATACTCATTATTACGGTGGCTTCCACGACTCCCATTGCGTGGTGGTCTGGCTCTGGGATATCCTGGCCAAGGATTTCACGGAGGAGGAGCGCAAGCTGTTCCTAAAGGTAAGTCGTTCATAGTTCATGTCAAATTGGTGCCACTAACCAACCGGGTTCAACTTTTCAGTTTGTCACCAGTTGCTCAAAGCCGCCGCTCTTGGGTTTCGCCCATCTGGAGCCACCCTTCTCGATTCGTTGCGTGGAGGTGGGTGATGATGAGGATACGGGCGACACAATCGGAAGCGTGATTCGCGGTTTCTTCGCCATACGTAAGAAGGATCCACTCAATCGCCTGCCCACCTCGTCGACCTGCTTCAACCTGCTGAAGCTGCCCAACTACCAAAAGAAGTCCACGCTGCGGGACAAACTTCGCTATGCTGTGAGCAGCAACACCGGATTCGAGTTGTCGTAAAACAGCTTGAAATATTCCCCTACTTCTTACCTAATTGAAATATGTTATTATTCCTTCTTAAGTATTCTTTCGTAGGCAATTTGGTGTAAATGTATTTCAAATATTTTTGTGGCCGCATCACAAACGGATTGAGAAACATATTTAATCAATATGAAACACAATTATTAACAAATAAACATAAACGTATAGCTGTGATAAAACTATAATAAACTAACGAAGAGTACACAAGAAATAGCAAGCTGAATTACGAATACTGGAACGAACACTCCAATGTGGTGGCTGATGATAAACGAGAAAAAGAGAAAATGTCTAGTAAATATTGTAAATTGTGGCATGGCACACAACAAATATCTAACCCACGTACGGTGTAAGCCAAAAGTTACATGTAAACCACGAAAGAAAAAAAAACCAGCAACAATAAATCTATGTGTCTGATTCATGTGCAAAATGTAAGCCTGTTTATCAGATTTATCTAGCGTAAGGTAGCCTAAGCGCGTTCCCAAAGATAACAAACTTGCAATTAGTGAGCGCTGCTCAGATTTCCACGGGTTTTTCCAGACCGAAAACTGAATGAAAATGGAAATGAAGCCGGACACGAGTGGCGAGCTGCGCGAGTGCGCTAATGACACAAATCCGTCTGCTGACCCGAACTCCTCGACTCACTTCCTCCGCTAATTGCCTGAGTCACACTCGTCGAGGGTCGTCGTCGTCGTTGTCAGGATCGCGATCGGGATCGGGTCAGGGGCACTTAGACCGTACCGTCCGCTGGTGAATAAGCGGAAATATGGCTGGGAGTTTATGCAAAGCTAGTCGAGTTACGAATTACCGGAAATTGCATATCTGCCTGCCGAATGACTAATGACCAGAGACGGGTAATGGAAATGCGAGCAGGGATTAGGGCAGGATCCTCAAATGTCCCCAGATGATCAAAGACACATATACGATGCAGGATCAATGATTATGTAGACGTTATTCAAAAGTCATTTTAGGTAATTTTATATGGAACTTAAAAATATATTAATAACTAAACATAAATACTTTAAACATTGTAAGCAAGATAAGATCCTTTTTCCGTGTTTTTATCCCCGCACTAAATCTGCATTCCCGGAGGTAATTTGAGATTTTTATCCTGGTCATCAATCGTTAGGGATCTTTATGGGTTGCGTACCGTTCCGGTTCCCATTTTAATACCCCCAAGCGATGTCCTTTTGCGGTTTTGTCGGCCCGCTTTGGTCTCCAACCTCCAGCAGACCAGACAATAGCAAACAAATTGTAGAGCAGACCCACAAACAGGCAATAATCATAACAATAATTTTGGAAACTGCCGAGAGACGCACAAACAGTCGGCGGTCGTCGCACAGCCAGGCCATAAAACTCAAACTGGCATCCTCGCATCATCGAGGCTCTCGCTTTTGTTCCACGGTTGTTCCCGTCGTTGAGGAGGCAGCAGCTCGGGGACAAAGTGTGATGATTTTTATGACTCGCCTGTGAGTTTGTGCCGCCATTGTCGCCCTGCCACCGGCACCGGCACCCGAAAAGCAGGACAAGTGGCAACAAGTGGCTGATCCGTTAGACGTATCCCTTTTCCATCCAAACCCATACCATACCATCCCATCCCACTACGATGTTCAAGTGGCTCGAAGGCGACAGTGTCTTGGCGCCAGTTTGATTTGATGGTCGCTCCCGGCTGCCGCAATTTGTTGTGGCCCAGCATCGTGTACAAGTACCATTTAAAGGTCTGATTAGCCGGACTTATCACGGGGCGGATCTCTTTCGAAGTTCTCCTCGGCAACGGTAGCGGCGATATTTCGCTGCATCTACAAGATGCACGGCAGATTGCAGATAAGTTAAATGCAACCGAACAGATGGGTTCCGATCATGACGGTGGGATAGATGTATGAACTGGTTATCAAAGGTTTGACACTCAAGTGCCGATGATCAAAATGTTAAATAATCTTGAAGACGCTTCAGAAGTCCTTCGATTTGAAGGATAAGCTGTGGGAAAATAATAATAATAATAATAGTACAGTTCCTAAATTCTAAATCTTTTTGTATTGTATATCTTAAAAGATTCTTGTCTAATAAATACTACTTTTAGTATTCTCAATATTTAACAAAGATGAAATTTAAATTACTAGATTTTTACATTCTTATTTTCTTTGCCAAGATTTCGCTTCATTATCACCTTAATGAATAGTAAAATGCAGACATCATATAAAAAAAGCTCGTATATTTTTTATAACGCAGTTGCTTTTTGTTATAATGATAAGATTGAATGCAATCTTATTAAAGTACTTTGTTTGTAAATACTTTTGTTTTTTACTTATTGAATGGTGGTAATTCAACTCAGACTGTAAACACTGATAGTAAATAACATTTATAACTAAGATTCTGTTTACTTTAACAATTTACAAATTTAAAAAGATCGTTCAATAAATTGATTTCTTAAAAAGTATTTTTGAAATTTATACACCTAATGTTTTTCTCGTGCCTCCGAAATTACAGCTTCCCATTTCTCGCCGAACATTATTGGTTGGCCCATATCCAAAACGTTTTCCAGTTCCATAAATATTACAAACGATTAGGCGACTTCAAAGAGCGCTCCCCCGATTCCACGAAGAAAAGCCCCATTCCCCATTGCCGTTCCCTTTCCACGTAACACTATCAGCAGCAAGATGGGTGCCGTGCCCCCCAGTTCCGTGGGAGGAGGTCACCAGAACCGCTCCACACGGCGTTACGAAAATGGCGTTCCATCTGGCGCAGCGAGTGCAAGCGGGACGGCGTAACGCTCGCTGATAAGCGACCAATGGCAGGGAGATACACATACACACATAACCCGACGCAGAGGAAGTGGAAGCGAGAGAGCGGGTGAGTGGCACGCCACTTGAGCATGAGAACAGGTCGCGCAACTACCTGAGGATCGGGATCGGATCGGATCGGAGCGGTAGAGTGAAGAGCGAAGAGTGAAGTGAGCGGGAGGAACCCAACCGACCGGATTCTGGCAGAACTGAAGTAGTGCCCGCTCTGAGATTCCGAGAGACAGTCTCAATCTGGACTGCAAAGCGATCAGTTCGTGTTCCAGTCGTCGATTGCCCACGGAATAATATCAACATATATCTGCGTATCGCAAAAAGAATAGATTAGGCGCATATCTCCACGAAGACCCCAAATATGTTGACCTTGCCCAACATCGCCGATCTGCGCCTGCAGCAGCAGATCGCCCAGGAGATATACCGCCAGCAGATTATGCAACGCTTACCCGGTAAGTGGAGCCTGTGCCCGTGATTTGCCGTCGGCTAACCCAAAGTGCCTACCACAGATCCCCTCTGCGGCCTGTTGCCCAACTTTGCCGGACACTTTGTGCCACCGCCGCCACCACCGCAACCCACTTTGCCCGGCGATGTGGAGGCCAAGCTGGAGAATAACGAACTGTGGCAGCAGTTCCACAGCATCGGCACCGAGATGATCATCACCAAGTGCGGCAGGTTGGTACCATTTTAAAGTCAACTATTTGCTCGCCCCCATCAGCTTATCTCCCATTGATAAGCCTTCTGCTTACTCTTAAATCTTACGGCGCAAACGTGTCACTAACATCCATTAACCAACGCCTCCATCCCTTTCAGACGCATGTTCCCTTCGATGCGAGTATCCCTCAGTGGACTGGAGGAGGAGGCCAGCTATTGCGTGCTCCTCGAGATGGTGCCCATTGGCGACTGTCGCTACAAGTTCTCCGGATCCCAATGGGTGCCGGCCGGAGGAGCGGAGCCCCAGAGCCCACAGCGCATGTATCTGCATCCGGAGAGTCCGGCCACGGGAAAACATTGGCAGTCCCAGGCTCTGCTCTTCAGCAAAGTGAAATTGACGAATAATACGCTGGATAACAATGGTCATGTAAGTAAACTTTATCAAGAATATTACATAAACAAATTTGATCTTTTGTTCTTGAGTAGAAATATATCTTTGTATATCATAAACTGACACTGTATTTTTCTGTCTTTCCAGATCGTCTTGGCCAGCATGCACAAGTATCAGCCGCGTCTGCATGTCATACGTACCTCTGATCTCGGCCAGATTCCCTGGGCCCCCCAACAGGCCTTTGTTTTTCCGGAGACGGAATTTATAGCCGTTACGGCTTATCAGGTGCGTGGTGCTATATAGCAGTCTAAATATGGCACGTGATAGCTAATCCTCTTGTTTCCATTGCAGAATGACCGCATAACCAAGCTGAAGATCGACAACAATCCCTTTGCCAAGGGATTCCGTGAGTCGGGTCAGTCGCGATGCAAACGGAAGATCAATGACTCGCCACCGCCAACGCAGCCCGAGGTAAACCAGGTGGATCGAAGCCCGGTGACATCGCCGTTAGCCAAACGGTTGCGACTCGTGGAGGAATTTCCCCAGCACCATCATCACCAGAGTCATCAGAGTGTTCCTATGCAGCGTCACTATCTGCTGGATGCTCTGGAGGCCAATTTCTATGTGCCAGCGCCACCGCCGCCGGCCATCGAGTATGCCAGGCACATCGGTGGTGCTTATCCAAGTTGGGCCTACACACCGCCATCGCCGGCCTCCTCCGTCTCATCCTCCTCGGCGGGCTCGACGAGCGGCGAGTCCGCTGCCGACCGAGAGGCAGATGCCGATGCCGACACCTTTGTAGATGTGGTTGGAACCGCACCGGTTGCTCCTCCGCCTCCATCTCCGCCTGTGCCGACCGCTGCTACTGCCCCTGCTCCGTCATCCAGCGATCCGACGATGGCCAAGCCGAAGCGCAGCAGCTTCAGCATCTCGGACATATTAGGAACCAGCTCGTCCATTTAAAACTATCAAGTGCAGACGGGTGCATGTGCTCCCGTTTGGCTTGGAATCGGTGCCTTGTACATTTAATTAGCGTTTAGTTGCCATCGTCTGCGTAGTGTCTAAGTTGAATTGTGATATTTTGCAGTTAATTAGGATTTCCAGGTATTTGCCATCAGTATTTATCGTATTTATTATGCAATTTTAATTGTTCACATGATTTCGTAATGGATTTATTGTCTTTGGCATTTTAATGCGGCATAAATAAAATTGTACGTACATACACGTACCCAATGAATTCGATGGAGCTTATTCTGGGATGAAACAATGCGGGGAATGTGGAGCAATTAGATGGGACAGATGCGAAGAGCTTCCAGTTCGAAGATCTGAATAAATTCCCCAATAACTTCCCATGACTGCGCTTCGAATCCTGTTCCTCCAGCAATTTGTGCATGCTGCATGCCTTCCATTTGCCTGTCCTCGCCGAATACATAATTCGGCGTGGTTCTGCCTTTGGTTTCGGTTTCATACAAATCTCCCGCATGCGAGGCATAAAAACCAGTTCCTCCAGACCCCACACCCGCCAGCCTCTCCTGCTCCACCTTCTTGTGAAAGCAAGAAGGTTTCTAAGAGCAGAACAACCCACCGACAAGCAGCAACAACATGGTTATGGGCTTATCAGCAGATCAGAGCGAGCCGCATCTTAAACGTTGGCGCCGGCGCCAAGTTAAATGCGCTGATTGAGCGCCACGATCACCGGCAATCCTGGCGAGCAGTCCAATTCAAATACCCAATCCACAATCTCCAATCCCCAGTACCCACTCCGAACTGCAGCGTGTAATTGATGTTTTCACATTGTAGTTGTTAGCGAAACTGTGGCCATTTACATACATACATGCAATTGTCCGGGTGTCCCATCACACATCTCCATGCTATCGAGCGGAAACGATGCGGCTCCTTTGATGGACCAGTCCGCCAGTCGCAAGTGTTGGCCCCAAAGAGAGCCGGCTAGATGATTGGCCAAACAGGCAATCTTCGACGGTGGCATTCGCTTCAATTCGCGTTAACAAACAATTGTTAAGAGCAAGGACCACAATGCCCATCGATACCCACACACGTAGCTGCAACCTGTTTTTTGGCCCATTCATGTTGCCGCTGGAAGTGTTTATGGGCTCCACATTAGCCACACTGCATATTCATGTTAAACGTCGCCAAAAGACTAACGACAACGTTTGGCCCATTGTGTTGTTGCTGTGTCTGATGCTGCGCTGCCGCTGTTGTTGTTATTGCCCTTACCTTTACCTGAAATTTATTGAATTCTCATTTGGGGGCATCCGCTGGCGCTGGAGCCCAGAAGAGAGAGTCCATGTTTGGGGCCGGAGCAAAGCAAACGTTCGCATGTCAGCGGCAAATGAGCTCCGACCCGGGCTCACTCGGCGATCTGCCAGCGCAGATAAGCCAAGCTATCCCCTTCAGCGGGCATGTGTAATTTCCTTGGAAATTAATGTTGCGGCGGCCAAAATCAAAGTCACGGGCAACATATTTCGCTGGCGACAATTTTATCGGCAGCACAATGAAATCATTTGGAGCCGGCGACGACGTTCCCATTCAACGCTGGCGATATTATGTCTTTGCCGCAGTTTGACAGTCGCATATGTTTGGCGCTCTAATTGCTTTGGTAGTTCGGAATCCTTTATTGCAAAAAGATATCAGTTAACAAAAAGGACGTCCAATCGGTCAGTTGAGTGTGGTGATTACGAAAACAACAATGTTGATCAAGATGTTGTGCTATTCAAGTTTATATGCTATCGCCAGTGCGCATGTGGGGACGACGGTGCCAGTGATTGGGATTATTGAACTCAACCAATCGGGTCAAATCAAAGCCAGCTGGCACTATAATGGGCGGCTTAACTCCACTCAACATAGGAGTTTCCTTTCGAGCTGGTGGTGGTATGGGAATGTTCGGAAAGGGAGACACATACACCTTCTCCGCGGATTTCTCACTTTTCGGAGGAGGCGTGATGGTCTGAAAGATAACGTTTAAAGGAAATAATTTAATTTCAATTTAATTTAAACATTATACATACTTTCGCTGGCTCCAGATCCTTCTTGTCCGAATCCTTGTCAAAATAGGCCTCCAGGGCCATTGAAAACTGCTGCAAGCGAGAAACCTTGGCCTGGCAACGTTTCTGCTGCGAATCGATCCAAATTTCGGTGAAGGCGTGCTTTTGTAGGGCCTCCGTTTCGGGATTGGAGATCAGGTGCTCTTTCAGGATTGTTACTGAGTGGTCCAGGTCGAAGTGTTCCATGCATGGTATCTGATTCGAGGAATGTTTCGGAACAGCTCTGGGGCAACAGGGCACTGGTCCCGGCTTCTGCTCACTGATAGGCGAAATCGTAAACTTTTTAGGAGACTTGAAGCGGCCCGCAGCCTGTGTGGCTTTGCCAGCGGAGACGCCATCGCAGGCAGATGAGTCGCTAGAATGGACCTCCATAACGGGCGACTTTGTTTTTACGAAGACGCCGGAACGCGTGGGCTTCGAAGTATTTCCTGCGCCCTGGGCCAGCTGGGCGGGTGCATCCATCTACTGGGGATTATCTTACACTAAGGGCTATATAAAAATCTATTCTACTTGCCATTTCTTCCACGAAAGTCTCATCCGCCGAGCCGGAATCCAAGTCCGCGGCGCTGTCGCAGTCCCTTTCCGAGAGCGAGAGACTAAGGTTGTCCATTATATCTTCGCTTTGGTCGAACGAGTGGAAGGAGTCATTGTCGTCGGTGTCCGAGTGACTGTTATCAAAAAGAGCGCTCATTTTTATGCTTATTATCGTTAAATGTTTTAGTCGCAAATCTGTTTTATCCGAATGGCGCAAAAGTCAAAATGACAACACTACCAGGGCTGCCGAGCTATTGCTACCTGTCACTCCTCAAAAGGCTTATATGCACGATATGAATTTAGCTTCGTTTCATAATAAAAAATAAATTAATTAAGTTTTATCTAGAAAAACAAGACATTTAATGTGAATTATAAAAAGGAAAATTATTTATATATTCGAGACTTATATTTACCACTCGCGTTGCATTCATTTTATTAAACAATTTAGAAAGCTCGCTGTTTTGACTGTAAAATGTACTAAGTTTATTATTAACAATTAGCATCTTCAAGATTTGTTACTATTTAACATATAATGACGCTATAACAAAAATGCAATGTATAGGCACCCTAATGGAAAAGCGGACATACTGCAGTACTTCGTTGAGCTTGGCAACTCCCTCATTAAATGGCGCGTAATTATTTGAGTTTGATTTTGTGGTTTGTCTTGGAAGACAAGACAAGTATGCAAATATCCAGCCGTTAACAATGCTGCTGCATTTTGCACTCAATAGAGTTGTAAACAAAGCCCGGACAATGTGAACGGGCCTTTATAAAGGATGTGCGTACTTGACGACGGCCATTGTGCTCCGGTTATGATTGTTCCCCTTCGTGTATTTTCGAACTGATCCACAGATTTGCCCATATGATCATATACATATGCACCAAACCCATCCGGTGAGCACTGTAGTGGACCTGCTTATGTGGGTGATTTTCATTATCCTCTAATTGTTTGTGCCATTGTTCACGCGATAGGTTTGAGAAATTACACGCTTTGTTAATTGTGCCAGCCCAAAAGGGTCGCCCTTCCTCATATGCAAAGTATGCATTTTCCAGCCCACATGTGAGCCCATTTGCATAAACTGCTTTCACGGCCTTTGTTGTCCGTTGGCCAATCTTCCAGCTATTGAGCCTCATCTTGGTGGTGGGTTTGTTCTGCTCTAGTTTAAAACCCCAGCTTAGTAGGGTTGGCTGGTGGACGGTACAGGTCGATTTCGGAACCCAGACGACCTGGGTCGGTGCCGGTGCATCCGTTTTATGGCTTGGCCCCGGCGACACGGCGACCTTTCTTTGCCACGCTTTGTTGCATTCTACTCGCGACCAATATATTTGCATTGGCCAACAATAAAATCTCAAGTACCAGCGCATTGTTGCCATCTTGTTTGCCTAACGCCGGGCGCAGACTAGACTGAAGTTCCAGAGATCGGCTCAGACGCTGGCTCTCCGGGATTTGGGATCTACTCTAGTTTCCTAAGTGCTTTAAATTAATCCCAATAGAGAAAATCTTGAGGGTTTCAGTTGGTTCTTATTATATCGCTATCAATATGTAGGCATTAAAAAAGAGTTTTAGGAAACAAGATTTGAAAGTTCTTTAGTTTAATTTGCTGTATATAATGGCATAAAGATGAAGAACTCTTCCTTAGAAAAAAAAAACTGTAATTTATTAATCAATATGTTTAGTTATTCAACTCCTTGTAGCCATTAGAATCCCTATTCTCTCTCGAATTGAGACTTGAATTTGAAGTGGCAGCCACGCGTGCTCCGTGTAAAATGCTTTTCCAACTCATTAGCACCGACAGTGCCAGTTCCCCCTAATAAGTAATTAACTTTCGTTTAGGAAACAATTTCCCCCTTTTCTTTTTCGAATTCCCCAAATTCGTGTTTACATAACAAAAATGCTGCTCGACAAAGTGTATCTAATTTCATAGGCCAACAAAAAGAGGCAACTTGCAGCGGCCGGGCAACAAATGTGGCAGCGTAAAAAGCAACAGCCATAGTGCATTAATTATCCGGGGAACCTGCGACATCTGCTGCAAGCCGTTGGCTGGGGGCTGGGGGAGGGGCACGTCCATTTAATGAGGCATTCATTGCACTCGCAACCTTGCGCCTGTCAACACACGCACTCGCACACACGGCCGACATCTGTCACCCGTTTCAGTCCGGGATCCCCTATAAAACCGCAGGCCAATAGATCCGAACTGATCCCCAGAGGCATTGAGCTACAAACTACTACAAACGGCAACAATTTCAAATCGATTTGGTGCACTGAAAGAAAATTATTGACATGGTATACCAATATGGTTTAGACTCAGATACTGAGGCAAGAGATACAACCTAAAACTTTTCTGCTGATTTGTACTATATCAGGATTTTAATATATAGAAGGCCAAAACATTTAAATTACAACAAATAAATATAATGTTAATGTAATCTGCACTTAAGTATCTCAAACCCATTTCTTCCAGTGTGCCAAATTGATTGAACCGTGTTTGTTTTTCCGATGGCTGGGCGGGCAGCGGTGTCTGCACCGCCCCTGTGTCCCTCGAATCCAGACGAGACGTGGGTGGTGACGCATGTCATCGTAAACTTCATCATTGGCTCCGTTCAGCCCTTCGGCAGTTGGGCTAGATCCTCCGGCTCTTTGGCTGTTTGACTCTGCAGATCTTCGGCAACTTACATAACGAATTGTGTATTTTCTTTGGCTTCGTCTCAGTCTCTGCCCATTTCATAAATATCATGGACCTCCGTCTCCGTCTCCGGCTACGGATCCAATTCTCTAGGGTAGCATCCGATCCGAGCAAGAGAGGGCTGCAACCGAATTTCATGCCTTGTCGAGCTATTTAATTGCAAACAAATTATGTTCTAGCCAGTCGCATCTCTGTGTGGCTAATGGATGTTGCGGCGGAGGATGCCCTGATGATGTTGTCGAAACCCGAACGTTTATCTTGTAATTTGGTTGGGATTAATGTCTGGCGGAAGTTGTGATTTCCAGCCCAAGATCGGCCAATGATAGAGGGCCAACTGCCGGTAGTATTTTTCCTATGTTCAGATATGTTCATTTACCTACAGCGATGGCTGGGCGTTCTGGCTTTGAGGGCTCAGCCCAGCAGGAGGATCTATATAATCCTAATTGAAATAAAACAAATTGATTCTCTTATATTTTAGGCTAACTTTAATGGCTTAACGTTAAGCGGAACTTAAGTACTAATCAGGCTAGAATCTGTATAATATCAAAATGAGTATATATAATGTTTTTGAGAACTTAATCTATAGGCAATTAAACTATATGTATTCCCCGTTTTAAAACTTTAATATCTCTAACTTCCTCCCCCCAAAATGGCCGATATGCTGAAGCCCTTGCTCCTTGTAGATGGTTGTTCCGGTGGCTGTTCCTGCGTAGACTGCTCCAATGTGCTCGTTTCACTGCCCACATCCAGTTCGAGTTCGTCGGCTCCCGACTCATCGGAAATGAGATCCGCACCGGAAACGCCTGGTGGAAGGTTCAGGCCAGGATGCGGGCCCAGACCCGCATGTAGCATGGCTGCTGGTGGATAGAGAGGTGAGGCCTGAATCGCTCCTCCATACTCATGGGGTCTCCCAAAGTAGGTACATGCCAAATCCACTAGCGATGGCCTCAGCAGGCTCTGCATATTCTGCTGAAAGTGCTGCATGAAAACGCTGGAGGCACTCCTCGCCTGGAGGGGATGCGGATGCGAATGGAGATGGGGCGGTGGGGAGCCCAGGGCCAGAGAACTGGCGCCAGGCACCGACTGATCGTCCAGCGATGATGATAAGGAGCAGGCGGAGCCATTTGATCTCAGGCGCTTGATTTGCGGACCATCCGAATCGCCGATCGACGATGTTCCTCCGGCTGTCTCACCGCCTCCTTTCGTTGGCGACATGTCAGACTCGGATTGGGACTGAGAATGGGATAGTGACGGCGACTGATCTTGATCCTCGCCCGTTGGCGATGAAGACATCTTGCGTTTGCAGCGCGATTGTCCCGTTTCGCGGAAGCCCTTGGCAAACGGATTGTTGTCGATCTTCAGCTTGGTGATGCGATCGTTCTGCGGAAGAAGGCAACAAGACGAGCGTGAAATATGACGATTGCCGCCAGCATAATCTTGGGCAACGGGGAGATCGAGAAGGAGAAGGAGACTCATCACATAAGTCACTGGCGTCCAGTAGCTGGCGTTAAGTAACATGGCCACTTGACACCAGACTGCGTTTCCAGTTCTCGGTGCTCAGTTCCACTCCAGATGACTTGACAACTTTGTGATCTTTCGGATCTTCCTCAAACCGAATCTCCGATCTCTCGGCGATCTTGCTAATTAGAGGCAGACTGGCGTCGGCTGTCAATGGGCCCAGACCTAGACAAAAACACAGCGAGGCGCTCAAATTTACAAGGATGTGGCTATCCAACTTCCTAAAACAACAATCCGACCCGCTGACTTTCTGCCTGCCCTGCCCACCAACTACAGGATCTACGATCCCGCATCTCGCATCCCGGAGGCGTTCCATGCTAATTCGAGACGTTGACCAAGCTACCCACGGCGTGAGCGATCGCCGCTCGTTTGCCCAAAATTAACCAATTAGTGTGATCGTTTCCAGTCTCTTTGCTCAATGAATTGGCAAAAAAAAAAAAATGCGCACACAAGTGGGAAGGCTAACTTCGAGGACACATGACTTGAATACTCTTGGCGAAACATTTTTGTTAAATACCCAATAGTGCGATTTTGGACAACCTTGGATAAGTCGCTTTCAAGCATATGAATTAATCAATGATAGGATATCATGAGGTGATCTTTAACTAGGAGGAATTCTCTTCGTGGGACAAAGATATCTTTAAAGCTTTGAGCTAGTCTCATTTCCAAAAGAAGATCACAAACGTGTTGCTCAAATAGTGGCGCCCATTGAGAGGGTAAACGGAGTAGGGATGGAGATGGCACCACTTACCTGGTAGGCTGTCACGGCCACAAACTCCGTCTCGGCGAACACAAAGGCCTGTTGGGGGGCCCAGGGAATCTGCGCCAGATCAGCGGTGCGTATGACGTGCAGACGCGGCTGATACTTGTGCATGCTGGCCAGGACAATCTGCGAATGGGGATGGCGAAAGGGGATTGGACTTGGATTAGTAACTGGAGACGACTTCAAAGCCCTGGCCGCACTTACATGGCCGCTGTTGTCCAGCGTGTTATTGGTCAACTTGACCTTGTTGAACAGTATGGGCTGCGCCTGCCAATGGGCACCGGTGGCCGGACTGTCCGGATGCAGGTACATCCGCTGGGGACTCTGCGGCTCGGCTCCTCCAGCTGGCACCCACTGGGAGCCGGAGAACTTGTAGCGGCAGTCGCCAATGGGCACCATTTCGAGGAGCACGCAGTAGTTGCTCTCGTCCTCCAAACCGGAAACACTCAGTCGCATCGAGGGGAACATGCGTCTGTTTGGGGGAAATAAAATATCAAGGACTCTTATTATAAAAGAAAAAATTCGTTTACATAAATTATTATTATATATACAGATATGACTATAATATCATAATTATATGGCTTAATAGTTACTTGTAAACTATTTGATAGAAGGAGATTTTCAAAGTAGTTATAAAACCTAGCATAACCTTTTGTATAAAACATATTAAACATGCGAGTTATCTCACAGATATTTCCCTTCTCAATATTACCAAATCGTTGGTATACTGTTTTCCTACAACATTTTCCTGTGTGCCCGATGAGCGGGGGAAGTCCAGGAAAACGCCTGGAAAATCTTAGAGCCTTTGTTTACCGAACAAACTCAAATATAGTCATGCTAGATCGACAAAAGGAGCCCATGCCCGTTCCAGCGTGGGCGTTACAAATATTTAATTGTGAGATTTCCCTTCCATGCGCCATGTAATTAGGCCTGGTCAAATAGAGATTGCCCGGAGGAGTAGGGGCCGTTTTCCCTGTGCTAACAAGGATGCGAGGCCCTGACCCTCGCCTCCAACTCCAAGTCGCTGCCGCAGGAACAGCAGGTGGTCACGGCACTTGGCGCCAGGCCGAAAAATGTTTGCCCTTCGTCCTCATCCTCAACTGCGTCCTCATCCTCGAGTGGTTTCTTGTTTTTGGCAATGATTTCGTGTTTCCCTCAACCGATGATTAATTAATTGAACTCCACATCGTCTTGGTTTGCTAACGTTTAATTTGATTCTGGCTTCGGGACTGCCTTTTCAGCTCCGTTGAATTCCATTAGAGCACAGCACCGAAATATTTCGACATTTGTGCGGTTTAGAATTTCATTTTCAATTTGCTTGCTCTCAGTTTTTGTTTATTGTTTTTTTTTTCTTTATTTTTTGGCAAGAGTCCGCTGTCTGGATTTGGACAAACGATTTGTTAAGATCGATATCTTTGGCGCGTCTGCGCATAATTACCAGTGGAATTTTCTACTGCGAGTGAGGAGCATGCTGACCACTTGACGGCATTTGACTTGGCGCTTGACGCTTGGCAGGTGCAGGGACACAGTCCAGGAATGCGACGAAAGATCGGATCCCGGACTCCCGAAGGTTACTCAGGAAATATTCACAACTCACTCCAATGTTTACCCTACAATTCCCCATAAATAGCTGTTTAAAATTCAAAGAATTAGCATATTTAGGAAATTAAGAGTGAGACTATTTATTAATTGACAGCTATAAAACTGGAAGCAAACGACATAAATTTTGAACTCTTCAGATCGTAAGCCAATTTTGAATGAGACTACTAGGAATAGTATTTCTTATTTAAAATTAGAGAAAGGGTAAAATATTTTCCTTCTTTTCTTTCTGCAACTAAAAGTTTGAATCCAAGTGAAAATTCTGCGTATCTTTGCGCTTCTCATCGAGGTTACCGTGTCGCTTCTGTTTGCCGCCTCTCTTGGCGCTTCTCATTTGGCCCAGTTGGTGATTGGAGGAGCCCACACAGTCTAAAAGCATCGTGACAAAGTCATTTCATTTGC
Organism: Drosophila simulans; assembly: GCF_016746395.2. Taxonomy (NCBI): domain Eukaryota; kingdom Metazoa; phylum Arthropoda; class Insecta; order Diptera; family Drosophilidae; genus Drosophila; species Drosophila simulans. The sequence continues at coordinate 8,850,637 of NC_052522.2, forward strand.
CGCCAGTATCAGGCATTAAGCGATACGGTTTGTTCTATCTAACTTTAATGGCCGTCTGCGCTTTTACCACCCAAAAAGATGGAACGGTTCAAGTGGCAAGCGGAGCCCAGACAAGCAACTAATTAGTTTTTATGAGCGCCACTTGGCATAGGCATAGGTTTTGGACTTGGGATCGCATCCGAATGGGAAATGAAACGGGGATTGGGATGCGATTGGACAGACGGTGGCACTCTGGCGCCTAATCATTAAAAATTCAAATCGATTGCATCGCGACCTCTCCACCGATGCCCATAAAACATTTTTGATGAGCATAAAAAGTATTTAATACGCAGACTTTATGAATAATTCATGGCATATATAAAACAAAAGGGTTGTTCGTGGCTCGAAGTGTATTCATTCAATGCATTTCGAGACCAAAAGTTTATGTTAATGCGTTTGGGAACCCTTTTCGATCGGCTCGAGCTGAGGGCAAGTGTGAAATTGCTCGTATCTGTCGACAAGCTGTGGTCACTGTCACTGCCAAAAGATACAGATATGTACGAGCATCTTATAGAATGCAGAACGCGAAGATATTTCGGGGCCGCAGGTTGTTCGCTGCGCAGACAGGCGCCACAATAAAAACGCTAAGAGCTACAAAGATGACGACAAAGTATCCTTGACGCGAAGATTTATGCCAGGCGAGGCATAAAGGAGCGCCGCCGAACCGACAGGACGTCCCACTGAGCTCGGCGCTCGCCCGATCGGTCCAGTTGGTCGGTCTACAATAAATTACGATGACGCCACTTTACGCACATTCGAACAAGTGCCGGACACTTTTAGGTAGTCGCCTTTGTGCAAGTAGTCGTGCATCTGAACTGATACTCGTAGATACACGATAAACTAGCCCCGGGCGATCGCGCTATGCCTTTGATTCGTACTATCTACAATCTGGGCACGCAAAGTGCCGGCGAACTTGTCCGCTTTACGCCTCGCGCGATAGCCGATGTCCAGTGCGCATCAACTTGGCTGTACCTGCAGCCGCTTTTCCATTTCCCGATTTTCAATTTTCGATTTTCACATCCTGCCGACGTAAATGCATCCTTCCGCCTTGTTTGCCTGTGAAAATCGTTGTCGCGACGCCGCTGTAAACAATTTGCAGGCGCCTGCGTCTAATGAGCGTTTAACAGCAGCACATCCTCGCTGGACTCTACTGGATCGGATCGGTTGGGATCGGAATCGGGATCGGGCCAGGGATCGGGCTAGGCATCGTTATAGGGTGCTTTAAGTGCCCGCGCCCGTTGGCTGGTTTATTATTCTTTGCCCTGCGTCTGGAGTATTGGTTTTCATGTTCGTGCTAATGCATCGCTCTAAAGTCTGTATCTCGAGATTCCCCCACTCTTGGCTTCTAATTTTCATCATCAAAGATCTTTTCTCTCTGTTCTAAACCTACCTGCCACTCTTGGTGATGATCATTTCCGTGCCAATTTGATGGAACTGCTTCCATAGATCGTCGTTCTGCAGGGTCATCTCCACGCCGAGCAAGGTGACTCGAGGTGGCATGATCACGTGCCGAGGCATCGGAATTGGCAGCATCGGCGGAAACGGATCTGAAAAGAACAGTAGTCAATAGGGGGGCTTAGAGGTAAACGAAAGCTCAAGCGATCTAACCACTTTATCATCAACGAAGGAAATTAGGAATTGTTAAAATTATATAAACTGTCTATTATATAGAAACATTTTAAGATGGTATTTTGCTAAAAAGAAAGCCATTTGAATAACTTAATAAGGAGTTAAGGAGCGTGGGTCGGAATTAAAGTGTGACATTTCTGACTTATCCAAAGAGATCTTACGACATAAAGCCATATTATGACTGACATATTTGTTATAAAAACAAACGTGAGGTAATATAAAAACGTTTATTTGGCGAACAAGGAAAATCGATTCTTTGCCGATTACCAAAGTTAATGCCCTCCATTAGGTATCCACAAAATAAGGAGCCATACTTTGGCAAACGTGATTACATACAACGATTTTGTTTTAGGAGTACGCTGATCCCGAAATTTAACGATCGTCGGCAACAAGAAAAATGCATTTGATATCAAGTTTCTCGATCGGCGATCACTTTCCCACATTACTCAGCTTTATGATCGTCGCGCCATAAACACTGCTATTCGTACACACCCCGCTGATCTTGGCCAGCTTTGGTGGGCTAAGACAGAAACAGAAACAAAAGCAGTTGGCCAAAAGTTACGGCCATTAATGCTAATGATGGCTAACAGCTTTGCCGCACGCTTAACGGGGCGGATGAGTGATATGTGGGGCAAGCAGCTTACCTGGTATGCGCTGCATGATCTGCTGGCGATAGATCTCGTGCGCTATGTGCTGCTGCATCCGCAGATCCACCAGCTCGTTCATGGTGATCATGATGTGTTGGGTCCAAAAATAGTACTAAATCTGTGCCCGAAACTTCTTTGTTTGGCGTTTGTCACTTGCACAATTGTTCCACCACACAAAAAGCACTGTCACAACATATGGCGGTGTCTATTTTTTTGGAGCCCGGGTTTACTTTTTAGCCGAGCACGAGACGCCGCCGATTAGCGTCAATTATGCAAATCACGGCACACAAAAGTCTCTCATGTGCGTGGGTGTTAATTTGATTAGGCCCGGTGTCGCGTACGTGGGTTATTATTTTACCACAATATATTGAGAGATTTTTTGTATCTTTGGGCGACGGTCGTGTCTTGAGCTCGCCAAGTTCGCATTTCAACTGAGCAAGTTCCGCTGGCAGAGCGATCTCTCGATCGAGCTGAATGGAACGAGCTTGACTCGTTTCCGTCTTGAGCCATTGATCGAGATTACCTGCTGCTCACCATCGATTGGCTGTGGCAGTTTACGGAGCGCGGGAGCTAGCCGTCCCGCTCTGGTTTGGCACCTCCATTTTGAAAAAATCCTCTCGATTTTCCAGCTGCCATGGCTCCGCCCACGAAGCGCTGGCGATCTCACTCTCTCTTCGCATTGTGCTAGCTCGCTCTAATTGCGTTTAATTCTGAAGTGCGAAGTTGCACAGTCAGCGGAGGAGCAGCAACATGTTGCTTCTGGGTCCATTCGCTCTGTGTGTGTGCTGGCTGGCTGGCTGCCTTTTAATTATGATCATGATGATTGAAATTGTTTTTTCTCCGTCTCCGCTTTTTGGCATCTTTTTGTGTATTTATGCTTTGCCCATTTGTAGCCGCTGCCATCACCATCACCATCATGGTGGTCCTCTTGTCTGGCCTCTCCAGGCCGTGTGTGTTTGTCGTTTTGCTGATCATTTATTACATTTTACCCGGCGCACTACAGAGAAAAGAATTTATTGATGCTGTTTGAACAGCAATTTGATGGTTTTTTATTGAAAAATATTGACTCTTGGTGTGTTTGGCAGCGTATTGTATAAGATATTGATCTAAGTATCAGTAAAAGTTCCAATCACTTACTTTAAAGTACCTTGTTTACCTGTTTGCGGATGGATGTTGGCTGAAATTGCTTGATCATTGTTGCAATAGTTTCTTTTTATACAAATTATGGAGTGTTTCAGTAGGGAAGACTTGGTGAATATTTACTTTGATTAATTAATTAATGTATTGAGGCCTAATATATAATAATCTTTACTTTTTAATTAAAGCAATCACCCTTTAATGCATTTTTCTCTGTGTAATTATATGTTATTTCGACTTTGACGCTGCGTCATTCAGGCATTGATATGGCGGCATCCAAAGGCCCGATATGGCGTCGCCACTTGCTGGTACACGAATATCTATGGGCTATAGTCTATAGTCTACAGATATTGCCGGCGATGCAGGTGATCACTGTTTGTCGATCTGACCTTTTAGAGAGCTTGGCAAAACATTTGTTTCAAACGACGGAAACGCGTGTCGGAGCTGCTTGCTAACAAATTCGAAACTAATTAAGGCCCAATGAGGTGGTCTGAACTTTGACTGAAGTTAAGCATACGCCATGTGGGCCGACGACGGCGAAACGTGCTCGGTTTTTAGTGCGTTGTTTTCTTTTTTTTTTGGCCAACGACTAGTCTCGTGTTTGCCTCCAGTGCCACTTCCTTTCGAGATTAAGACAATCGCCTGGCTTATCTGACCTGCATTACTGCGAAATTCTTGAGGCTCTCGATGGGTAAATATGTAGTTAGCCGAGCTAATTTACACAGCACTTTGCTGGCCTGACACATCCACGCATTATTTTCATATGGATATGGCCACAGCCCAGTTGGCGGCGATAAGCGGCTGAAATTAATTTACTATTAGCAGGCCAAAGCGACCATTTCGCCCAAATTGCGTTCTGGCCACGTATGAATGTATGCGCCGTCTGACCATAATTTATGCCTCGCGTTTTCACATTTGGTCGCGCTCATTTCCGGTTGCGTTTTCCGTTCCGTCGTCTTTCAGCTCGACTACGTTCGTCAAACCATTAGACATCGATCCTGTAGCGCCTCTGCAGGGTCTGCCCTTTCAGACCCTGCCAATAGCTGTGCAATTTGTCAGCACCCAGCTAATTGGTGCTGCCCCTGTGCCTGCTGTCTGACTAATGCATTTCGGTTTACTTCCGTTCGGTTCCGGATAAATGGGCCAACAGGTAGCAAATGATGCACTCGAAGAATTGGTGGCTGAGCAAGTAGTGTTTGCCATAATTAAAATACCTGCAGTTAGTAGTTATGGAAAAAACAAATTAAGAAGACACTTCACTTAATTATTCCACAAAATTTCTTTGAGTTCGGGTAGACTGACTTATCTATGATGACACATAGTCACATGAATTTTTTGATTATATTATTCACTCTAGTATTTCTCTGAGTGTACCTGCATTCCTGTCGCTTATCAATGTTTTGGGTATACATTTCAGAGATACACGTTTCAGACAGCGATCAAGTGAATCAGGGAGGACAAACAGATTGAATAGCCTTGAACCGGGGACCGTCCTCCAACGTCATTGTAAGTGCTATCCGCCCGGGGTCTTTCCACCCAGTTGCGAAATGATCCCGATATATGGGCATATCGGCTATAAAGGGGGCAGGTGGGAGCACGAGCCCTCGGCTTCTTTCTCGCACGGTTGCTCAAATTAAAATTAGCATAAATCGTCTATGAAAGCGATGTAATTTTCCATGGAAAATATGCCCTCCACTCATGTCAAGCGGCCATCGCAATTTATTGATTTAAACTTTTAGCTCGGATTTGTTTGAACAAGCCCTAGCGCCTTTATATACGACTATTAACGGTCTGGCACTTAATCTCCGATTCTCTGATTGTGAATTGTCGATGGTGGATGGTTGGATATTTGTATTTGCGTTACCCGTGAGTAGATCCATTGTTGCAACACGACCAACGTCTGGTCTTCTGCTGAGGCATGCAAATCTACTTTGGTATGCAAATTAAGTGACTCAATCAATATGGGATGCGAACCAAACTGAACTGAACTGAACCGACTCGAACCACCACATCGATGACCAAAGGAGGCATCATAATCATCTGTGTCCATGGCGGACCTCTTGACAGCTTTCAATGGTCGCGGGACCAGACCTACTCCAATAATTGAGAGGTGTTTAATCGTGTGTTTCGTTTTTGTTTTTCTGCACACTCACGACCCCCGAGATGTAGGCCTTTCGTTATGTTCCGTCTCCACCGGCTACCAATCCACTCGATCGCTGTTTGCTCTCAAATTATCATAAGCAAATAGGGCCCAGACCAGACTGAGGATTCGTATTCGGATTCATATATTCATAATCATATTCAGATTCGGATTCGGATTCCCCCGTCCCCGATGTTACTGACTACTTTGCGCTCCTCAGACCCCATCTTCAACTGAAGTGCTAAAGTTGCTGGCGACGCGACGCTCTGAGAGGCGCTTCTGTTGTGTAGACCCTTGAGTTATTACAATATTATATTCAAATTTCAAGTGCTACTGGCTCGCCGGTCCACCGCTCTCCGATCGTCTCCTCCATGGTTGGTATATGGTTATAACTGGGTATTTGGGTATCTGGGTGCCGAATCGAAGAATCTGCATATTTTCTAAAGCATCTAAGTATGGTTGTTTGCCTTCGAAGCCCATTGAGTTGGCACTCGGAGATGCGTGTTAATGGGATGTGTAACAACAAGATCATGGATTCAAATTTGGCGTTCAAAAACAATTGCCAAATCGAGTAAACAAGCTCTGATGGAATGACCAAGCTGAGGTGCTAAGTTCAGAGCTAAAACTTTAATGGTGCTTAATTTTTGATACTTAAAACCACTCAATGAATTAATAAACAATAACTATTCAATTATAAAATAAAAAATTTATAGAATTTCCAACACACCAGACGGTCGTTAAAATAAACTACTAATTATTTGCATATATGCATGATGATCAATATTTTTCAAAACTAATAAAATCGAACAATGGAAACTTAGTTTAGCTATATTGTTTCTATGCAAATTTTGTAATGTGTTGTTTAATTTATTGCATTCATATTTAAAGATAGTCAAATGTTTTTATATTACATAAGGTATTGTTTAATTTATTTTATTCATATTCAAAAATAGTTTTTTAGTTTTATACGATTTTTAATGCCTAATATGAATATATTTTTGCAAAGATTCTAAGCGAAACGTCTAGATTCTCGTAAAAAGACAAAGTTGGTGCTGCATTTCATTACCAAAATGGGTAAAATGGTGGCGATAGGTGGCCAGCTCTAGAGCCAGAAAAGTTCAACGGCCAAAACGGTGACATCAAAGACGAGAGCCCCAGATCGCCGACAGTCAGCCAAAACAAAAGGAGAAAACCCAGTAACCCAAACCCAGACAAGTCCAGTAGTCCGACTGGCCAGAAGAAACCATTTCGCTGATAAAAACATCCATTATGCGTAACAATTTGACGGCTTCTTTGGCTACCGATTGCCTTATGGATTTCGAGGCGGCTTTCGGTCTTCGCCTTTGATTGAGTGGCCGAGATGGCTTCGCCTAGCCGCGGGGTAATTGTTGTCGCTAGCCGGATCGACTGGACCACTGGATGCCATGGGATGGGATTGGATTGGATCGGATCGGAACGGATCTGGCCTGAGTGCACAATTACAATGGCCATGATAGAGCATCCAAATAGAGAGCGGCAAAGGGCGAGTCTTGCGCTAACGTCAAAGAGGAAATGCCTTAATCTCGTGACAACAACAGGCCTTCGTCGACGTGCTTCCTCCTTCGCAGTCACTGAGCCCGCACCTCCCTTATCTGCGCAGAATACACTGAAGAAAAATAGGGTATTTAATACAGAGATGGAGGAAGGTATTCGCTGTATTATTATAAATCCAGCGCTTTGATAAGACCCATTTTGTTGTTAGTTTCAGTTAATATGAATTCATATTCATTTGTTTAATTAAATTGTTTTAAATAGTTTGTTTGCATTTACAAGGTATTTTATATTTTTCTCAGTGCCCAAAGAACCTGACGATTGTTTGAATCGTATTTGTGTGCCGGCCCATAACGTCATGAGCCCAAATATAGCGGGCAGAGTCGCGTTGTCTCCGATTCCCATTCGTATTTGAGCATCGCACAGCTCCATGTACATACATAGGTGCTCTGGTTCTGGATGTGGATCTGGCCATAGCCATACCCGTAGCTGTCTATCTGGCCCCGTATCTCCGACCGTCTGTGTACTCATGGCACCAGTCATAGTTGACACTTTATGAGCTGCCTGCCCTCCGCCTCCGCCTTCTCCTCCTCCTCCACCAGTTTCATGAGTTCCTCCAGTTGCGTTGATTACTCTCTAATGGCGTCAAGACTTTCGCTTTTATGGTGCCTGCACTTCCACGAATCCTAATCAGCGGCGGAGCACTTGCCGCGACTTCATTTAAATGTGGAATTCTCGGCTATGTGTACACCATGTAGTTGCTATGGAATTATCGGGAAATTCTAAGGCGTATGGCGGTTTAATGGTAATGAAAGGAGTGCTGGAACTTAAGCGGAATTGAGCAATCAAAACACTCTAAAATTGATTAAAACGAAACTGATAATACGAAACATTTGTAAAATTAATCTTAATAATTAAGGTATATGCAAGGAATTTCAGATAAGGAAGCCCTATTAGGTTATTAGCTAATGCTTTTTATTTAATTAACTATGGGTATATTTAGTTGCACCAGTTTAACTTCCTCTTTGCTTATTATTTATTTAAGGTTTTCATTCTGAAAGTTTCGAAGAATTCCATTGTGGCGCCAACTGCGTCTGAAGATCTCGACTAAACTGCAATTGTTTGTTGTTCAAAATGCTAATCTTCATGAAGCTGGCAACCGCGTTACACGCTAGATAGTGCAACCAAACTCCCCACAAAAGTTGCCACCCCTGCCACGCCCCTTACGCCCACTTTTCTGAGGGAATTCGTGGAAAACGGCACGCATACAGCGAAAAGCGGCAAACAAATATGGCGCAAAGTCAAACAAAAACACGGCCATTACTCAATGGCGGCGAAGAGCGAGAAAAATTTATGCTACCTCTGCAATGGACTGCTTCCATGAGCCCCATGAGCTGCTCCATGGCTCCCTCCAGTAATTCCGAGCCATGTGAGGCGTCAAAAGCTTAAATATTTACAGTTGCAAACGGCGACAAACAGCAGAAGAAAACCAGAAAAATAAGCAAACGAGATTAGAGAGACTGAGCGAACAAAGAGCATGAAAAATATTTGTTAAAAGGCAAATAAATTGCGGAAGATAAAGATCTAATTTTGATTAAAATTTAAGCTTTTTCACAACCTCACCAGCTACCGAACTACCAAAACTACCGAACTTAGGCTGATTTAACTTGGTGGGCACAGACCTGAAACTGGTAATCGGAGGATCCACAACCACTGAGGCGAACTGAAGAAATTAAAACTTGTCGCATTCAAAATTTATGTTTGTCTTGGCAGGCTGGGAGGGGGGAAGAGGGGCAACCCAGAAGAGCAGGGAAATGTCTTTAATAAATTAGAGTCTGGGAGTTCGTTATCGCGGCGTGGACAGCATGTTGTTTCTCTATATATGGCAAACAATACGGTACTTTTAACACCAAAATCAGGGCCCCACGATCCTAAACAAAGGCCAAGACAGCACAGAAGCGACAGACGCGTAGCTGCCGTTCGAGCAGCTGGCCCAAACAGCCAAAAACAAAAACAAAAAAACTCCAAGAGTTACAGATACGAGATACACAGATATAGATACTCGTACGTAGTGGCCGGCTGCCCCCATTTGCATATGAATGTGGTAATGATTACAAATTTCGCTCGTAAAAATGTTTAGTTTGTTTTTTTGTTTCATTTTGGGAGCATAATTAACTATGTATCCGATCTGAATCGATCCGCACAATTTGCACTGGGAAAAATATATATTTTAAAGGAAATTGGGTTAGTATTTTAGTTAAATGTACACCAAACGTATTTGTTTTGTTTTTCAAGGTAATTTGCTTACTTCATTTTTTATTACATTTTTTTTAGTTATTTTACAAGTTGCTGCTGCACAGTTGTATGTCACATTTTCGCTCAGTGTACCAATCTGTTGAATGCGTTGCGGTTGCCGCAATTTACCGTCTTGAGATGCTTGTTCCCTTGTTTCCGAGCGATACGATCGTGTATCTTGTATCTGGTATCGGACCTAATAGATTCGGGGATACGCATGCGCAGCATCGGATATCAATGGACCTGATTTTCTCGGCGGTGGGAAAGTGTTGAGCCATTTACATTATGGGGACTTTTATTGAATGAATCGGACCTTTCACAGCCAATTAATAGCGGCTAACAAGATCGATGCTGTTTGTAGATAAGCCAACGAGCTGCATAACTAATGGCTTAAGTCAGACGCATGAGAAAAAGCCCACGCCCATTCGGCATATTTTTCCACTCAGCTCTGTTTTCCTGGCTGCCAACTGAACTCACCTACCTCACAGGACTGCATTATGTATGGCTTGGAATTCTGAGATCCTGCCAGTCGGGCTTGTGTTGATTGCATTGGCGCGTTACCTTAATTTCTTGGCGCCATCATTCGATCCCTCTCGCCTTGGGTTCTGTGGCACAGCCTCCTTTGCTGCGTCATAAAATTAAAACTCTTCACTCCATCATTTTCGTGTGCGAGTGCAACATTTGACAGGTAAATGTCTGGGAAAAAGGCAGTCAGAAACACTACGCCGCTGACTGGCTGCCGCGCCCTCCAGTGAAGAAAAACCACTCACTACATGTCGTTGATACTCTTAAATTGCCTGATAAAACGTGTACTTCTTTCATATTTAAAAATCATATAATAATCATGTAAATATATAAGATTATCCTGTGCCATTCCTACTGAAACATGTTAGCGAAATTGATGAAATACACATATGTTTTCAATGGATTGATGATTATAACATTTTTAATAGAGCATCACCACTTCGATGTGTTGTTGCCCTGCTCATTCGTTTTTATATCTTTCTTTTATTAATTTTTGTTTCTTTTTATACATTTTTCCGTTTTTTTCTGCTAAGCAGTTGACCATAACTTTTGACAGATTTATTAGGGAATATTAATTTTTATATCAGGCATTTTGGAAAAAGAGGTGTGCGCCCGAGTGCGATTGGGATAGGGAGTTCTCGCTCCCATTATCACCTCCCAGGGTTTTGGGTTTTTAGAGTTTTGAAGCTGCGACTGCTGTAGGTAAAACTTGACCAGAAGCTTCCAGCGAACTCTTCAGGAGATCGGCGATCCCTTCTGGGTGCCCAATAACGAAGATCCACTGTTTGTGCGCCTTTGTCTGCTGACTGGAGACGGAGATGTACATATGTGGATGGAGTGGAGTGGAGCGGCTCCAAAGTGTGAAAATGCATTTGCATATTCAATCAACGGCACAATAAATATACCCATACTACACACGAATTCATACAGAGTCGTTAAACAAGATTTACATATGAAAATAACAAAATATTTAACAGCAGCCGCAGACGAGCAGACTGGATGGATGATACCAAATTGAAATTGTCAATAATCGGACGGCGGCTTTGGCGACTCGGCGACCCACAAAAGCGGCACTACGGATCCACGGATCTCGATCTTGGATCTTCGATCTTGAATCTCGGTGCCCACAAATTCCGACTCATCGTGCTCGTGCTCGTGCTCACTCGATCTGTTAATAGCCCACAATGACTTGGCGAAGATGGCACGAAAATATTTGCGTGGGCATTTTGGCCACTGCCAAAATAGCCCGAATTTGTACTAAAATTAACATGCCCGCAATGGAAACGTTTCCCGATCGTGTGGGCCATCTATAGGAATTCCACTGTCAGCCTGACAATGGACGGGTGTGAGAGTTTGGCTATATCGTATCCATCGTATTTCGTACAACCAAATCCCGCCACTCGACACGCGCTCCAAGCCACTCGGAAATCCGCAGCTGAACCACTTTCCATTTCGAAGCCATCCAAAACTGAAAACTTGATAAGCGAAAAATGGTAGGCAGCTGGCGCGTCATGGGAGAATTATCAGCCGCGTGCCCAAAGGAACGAGAGTTGAGAATCTAAATGCAAAACCATAAAAACAAATTATGAGCGATACGCTAAATCAAGCAGATGCACTCGAACGGAACAATAATCTCGGGCGGGCGGGCATTTGGGCAATTCACTTAATGAAAATGTTGGCACTGCAAGTCAAGTGCTTCGAGCCGCAGCCAAACACAACCGTACAAATAAGTATAATTTTTAAAATACACAGAAAAAAAGTGGTTTTAGATCTATTTAAAGGCATTTTAGCTTAGACCTAAAATGTGGTGATGTGGTGTGGTAAGAAGTCACATGTGTAGCAAAGTCTTAGATGGAAGAACTACCATAATTCTTCTGTTGCTTTGTAGGATCTCTTTTTGAACTAAAATGTGATTTAATTGTAGCATATGATAACTTTTTCAGTGTAATACCCACAACACACACTCAATCCCAAAGCGACGATTGCTGCACGCAAGTGAAAAATGTTGGCGCCAGGCGCCACTAAAAAATCTTATGAATGAAGTAGACACATTTTTGAGTTGTCGGTGCTGTAGGCCCCAACTTCAGGCCCAACTCCACCTTCATTTCATCCACCTCCTCCTCCACCTCCAGACTTTTCTGTTTGCCTTCTGAGGTTTGTCTCAAGCGTCGCGCTGGAGACCGGAATCGCGTCTGTCCTCAGTCGTCTTGGGCTGTCATTATAATCTGTTTCTCGGAAAGTTCTCGCATTTATTAAGTTATTAAAATGAAATTAACAGGTCGCCTCTGGAAAATGCTGAAAATTCCCTTCTAATAAGTGTGGCTTGTATCGCATATAAGTGGAATAATTTTCAACTGAATAATGATGAAACATATAGTACATAGAACACAATTCCGAGTGTCTTCTTTAATATGTTATATCAACCTATTCGTATAGAAACTTCTATGTTAATTTGAAATATATTGCAACTGGCTTTCAGTCTAAATTGACACTCTACTGATATATTGATATATCTGCCTTCCAAAACCCCTTCTAAGTTCATTAAGCCATCTCCTGCCCTGAAGCCACCCACCTTCATCCGCGTAATCTTTATCAATCGCACTTGTTGCGGGGCTTTCCACTCGGAGTTTTCATTCTGGGCGCTGCTACCTGAGGTCCGCTGATTAGCCGGATCGTGTTCCATATTAAATCCACGCACTAAAGGCATTAATCACCATTTTCACGCGACTTGCTGTCGCCGATGCGATGCCTGCCACGATTGCTGGTCCAAGGCCCGCCTTCGTCCCGGCAATCCAACTCGTTAGTCCTCCGACCTGACTGACATGATGCCGCGGCCTGCGGTGTGTTTCCAAGAAAAGTCGGCACTCTGGATGGTTAGAAATCGGACTGGAAAAGCGAAGTAGAGCCAACAGAGCCACCAGGAACCACCGCGTGTTGACTAATGACGCGCATTTAGCAGCGATTAATGAATTTTATGAGCCGCCATAATTTTATGGCACATCAACTGGCCGCTGGCTAGGAAATTCCAGCGAATTTCCCCGCAGCCCGACCATTGACGAGTGTAGCTGGAAAATCCGGCACAAAGCTGTGCAGGACCTGCGGTTTTATTGCCCATCCTACCTGGCGATCCACGTACTATATACATATGTATATACAAGTAAGGAGGCACCGGCGTTACGGTTACAATGACCAGGGTACTTGAGATTTTATGACCACCGCGCCTGGGTGTTCATATGCTAATCAAGTGCTCGACTGGGATCGAGATCCCCGGGCCCTTGGGCTTGAATAGGGCGTTTGTATGACAGCTAATGTCTCGCATAATAGAAATCACCTACTTAAAATCAAGTGCAAATTGTACAGACAGACGCCGCCGCCGACAGTCGAACCACTTGAGATGGATCTTCGAGGAGATCCTCTTCCCAGGCCCAATCCATTTTCCATTCCCATGTAATCCTTGTATAATTGAAACAAAGCGCAATTTGTTTTTACAGTTTGTCGCAGCCTCGGAGATCCCATTTTCCTTCGGTTTGTTTTCATTTCCCTAACGATATGTATGCACTTTTGTTTGTCACAAAGATTTGCTCAAAGGATTTTCCATTCTTACGGAGATGGGCTTTGGCCCTGGGGACATCCATATGCGTACATCTTGTGGTTTATTTTTACTGCTGCTTAAACAATTTCGCTTAAATTGTTTGTGCCAAATGGGATTTGGGTTCACCACAAGAGGCTTGGTTAAAGGATAACATCGTTTTGCCATTGTTGACAGCATATCGCTCCTTGTTCGCGTTTCCCATCAAAAAAAAAAAAAGCTGGGGACAATTGACGGACTGTTGTCATCTGTTTGACAATATCTGTTTGGATTTCGGCTAGGGACTCCCCTTGTTTAGCCTAAGTGGCATCTATCCTGCAGCTGGATCAGAGTGTTGATATAGCCGGTGTTATCTGGGGATCTCCGGAGGAGAAGGTTCGTCCCTTGAATTTGCGACTGATGGGATCCTTAAATGTAGCATAAACAAGCGAAATGAAAACAAATTAGTTTAAACGAAATTGTTAAATAGAAGCAAACATTTGGATATACCAAATATTTGATGGCAATCTATATAAAATATATAATAATAAGCAAAGAAAATGTGGGAACATATTAGTTTGAAGCTAACTCCTCAAAAATAAAATTAATTATAAAATGAAACACAGAACCAATTAAATTATATTTTTTATATAGGAAAGAAATCTATTGGAACTGATATGTGATAGGAAAAGTATTATGTTGTAATACTCTTTCTGACCTCACTTAAGCACTCCTCTTGGCAGTATCGATTCCATTCCACTGTCCAGTTTCCCAGGCCAGAGACCACTTTTTACCTATATGATAATCACGCCCGGTCGAGTTTTTTGGTCAGTACTCCGAAATCCTCGAGTACGCGCATCTTTCGGCATACCACAAACGATTATCTGCATCGGCGCACACTCAACGAATCCATCCGGGCAGCATCCTCTCGGCGGTGTCTTCTGGCCAACAATGGAAGCGGTCGAAGTACAAAGCATCGCACTTTATTAACTACTTGAGATTAGGGCTGATAAGGAGATAATCCCAGTCGGTCGGTCGTCAGAACTCCGCACTCCTACACTCCGGGGAAAATTGTGGAAAGGGAGGAGTACTACTTTCGGTAGCTGTGTCGGTGTAATAAGCATAACAATATCGTTGTCCGCCCAATTGACAAGCCAGGCTGGAATATTTGGAGCGATGTTGGCTTGTAAAATGGATCACAGGTACGATGTGTCGATGCTGCCAAGGTGAGATCAATGGCAGCAGCTTATCATCAGCGGGCCCGACCTCTGATCTCCGATCTCCTGGGCCAGAGGTAGCCCTATCCCGCGCTCCACACGTCACTGCACTTTCGCCAGACATCTCGTCATCGAGGGCGCAGCTGCCTTTGATCAGTGTACCGTGATTTTAAGCCAAATTGGTAGGCCCTTTCAAGGGATGCCGCTGGGGAAACCGTGTCCGATTCGGAGCCCTCCTTTCGGAGGAGTGGTGTTGGAACCTGGTGCCAATGTCAGGGGTCCTTCGACGCACTTCTTCAATGGCCCAGTGTGAAGTGGTAACATCTAGTGCGGTGCTCTTTTCAGGCGTGGAGCTACTGCTGTGTAATGGGATTTACCTTTGGACCTATTGTAACTATTTTATCCCTAATTTTTCTTTGTTTTTTCACGCACGGTAGCTGGAGCTAAAAGGTAATTGAATTTTCATGGAACCAAACCAGGTGATGGAAGCTCGATCATCACTCGATTAGCTTCTGGCTCTGAAAGACGAATGACAACGCTTCAAGTGTTTATGCAAATGCATTCTAACACCTTGGGACACAAATATTTTCCAACTGCTTACAATCATATTGATAACTTTTATAAATAGCTACCAGTATAAGTTACACGCCGAGAAATGATCGAAGGTGAGGGGTCTAAGTTTGATATTGTCATCACAATTTTCACATATCGCGTACTCAGCTTGGAAATGCCTTGGAAACAAGAAGATGATGAACTCCTTTGTTTGAGGTATCTATAACCTTACTCAAGGCTATCTTTATAACATATCTTTACCAAGGGAAAAGAATATTTCCTAAGATAGAATAAGCATAACCCTTTGACTAAAGTTGACTATACACTTTTGCTTAAGATTTTTTCCAGTGCAGTTGGAGTTGGGCGAACTGGTGCTCCAAGTTCGAGTTCTCCAACGGCAGCTACTGCACAAAAGTTGCAGGTTGCGAGTGGCTGCAACGTGAGGCGTAAATTAATTCTATTGAATCGCTGGCAGTTCCCTGAAAAAAACCAACTGGCGGCTAGGCAAACAGTCGGCGGGCCAAGACCGGATCACGGGATGGGGGTAAAAAAGTGTTGAATCCGTTGCTCCCGCTGCTGTTTGCTTGTTTGCAACTCGGACGACGTCGTGGCTCATTATGCGATCGCGTTAACCTGTGAAATTTATTGTTTGCCCGGCTACAATACGGGTGGGTCGGAGTAGGAGATGGCTAGCAGATGGGGCTGGGACCTGGAGCTGGAACTGATGGCCAAGGAAAAGCTCCAGAGATGCAGGCGGACGGTGCTGCTGCTGTTGTAGTTGTTTCTCTAATCCCGGACTATTGACAAAAACTCAATACCAGTAGTTGAGTTAACAGTTGGCATTGGCATTTATGAATTATGGAAAACCGAGCTTAGAACCGAACGCAGTCGGAGCAACTGCATCCATCAGCTGGCCGAGCTTCGGGCGAACAAATGTTTTATTAATGAAACGATGCCACCACAGTGTGGGCACCACTCGGTGGAGCAAACGGCCACATTCGTCTCTAAGCGAGACAAATTACCACATTTCAACACATACTCAAAACTGGCGCTGGGCTCTGCCCCCCAGTGCAAGTGAGCGGATGGCTCCCAAAGAGAGATGCCCACTTGGCTAGAACATAGCTAAATACAAATATTAAAAGAAATGGATAGGTATGATAAGGTATATGGAAGAATTCTCTTAGATAAAACTTCGTCTAGAATATTACTTCTGATTTATATAAAATTTATATATTTATAAAATTCACATTTCCACTTCCATTTATTACCTTACAGAATCAAAATACAGAAAAAAAATATATATATTTGCCTATACCTATATTAAACTACTTCTTGCTGTTTTAGTTCGATTGATTTAGCTTTTTTTGTATTAGCTAGTTCCCAACACTGATCCCCGCCCAGCGGATCCCCTTCCATTTGAACTTCCCAGCCAAGTGGCCCTTTTGGCGCCCATTGCAATTGCGTGGCCCTTGTGTTGGTCATTAATAAAAATGTTTTTTTTTTTCCTGTGCTGTTTCTTGGTCAACTCCCCGAAAGCATAAGTAAAACAAACAAATGGACGGGCGGTCGCTTCGGACAGCTCGAACAGTTGAAGTTGGAGCTGATGCCGGATCTGGGGCTAAGACTGTTTGGTGGGTCCAGTCAGCCAGCCCCTACTTTGGGTCAAATAAGCCAAGTCAGAGACGTGAGCATGAATCAACCTGTCAAAAGTCTCGTTAACGCCAACAGCAGAGGAGATTCCATCTCGCCCTATATCGAGTTTGTATCGGGCCAAAACGAATTGGTTATGAGCTGTAAGTAAATATTTTAATATTCATAGTCTCTTATAATTTCAAAAATATTTTCAAAAAAATAATGTAAATCCTAAAATAAAGTAAAGTTATAACTGAATTGTTTATGTCACTAAAAACTAACCAAAGTCGCCGCACTCGCCTAGTCCAATCTTAACTTAATGACTTCCCCAGCGCTACTACATTATCAGGCCACCGGCAAACTTCCTCCAGAAGTTAGCATTAGCCCACTTAGTGGTCCGAATCCCCTACAACCTAAATAACACAGGCAAGATTATGAGGAGATGCAGTCGGGAACGGAACCCCGAGGGGCTGCCAAATCCACTGTGCGGCCAAAACAAGCTGCACCGCAAGATTTCATTAAATGCCGCATTTGGGCAGTCCAATAGCTGGCGCCAGGCCATGGCCATATAATCTGGACCTGGTTCGAACTGCAGCAGAAGGGGCACGAACAAATGGGCAGCAATTTCTACATGTTGCGGGCAAATTTGGCTGGAATTCGAAGGCCAGAGGAAGGGTTACAGCGGGCTGTAGGGGGGTTTTGGGATAGGGGCCGGGGCTTGGGGCAATGAAGTGCGCCGTTGTGCTGCTAAACGATCTTGCCACCGCCCGTCCACACCGTGCCACACACACACACGAAGAAAGGGGCACGCACGAACTCCGAACTTGGCCAGCTTGTTAGCCCGGCCCTTCACCGACTGGCAGCCGACTGGCGCTAACGCTGTCTACACTGGCAAAAATAGTTACTCAAATTAATATTTACTTTATTAAGATAACCATCTATTTTATATGACCAATGATGCTAAATAATCATTTTAATAGAAAAGTCATCTATGCGCTATGTTCTGAAATCTATTGCTGCTTTAGGCAAACTAGGTACTGTTTTTTTCTGAGTGCATCTGGGCTCTTGTCCGGATTGCCCACACGGAATTCGGAGGTGCAAATACGTTCGGGCCAGTCTCCAATTTGTGCTGCAGAGCGATCATCGTCATCACCGAGGTGCCCTGCACCCTTTTCCCCCCACCCATCGACCAATGATGATGACTTTGGGGTTCTGGTTATGTGGCGTCGCCAGCGTCGAAAAGGAAATGAAATATATGTCTGGTCTAAAAGTTATCATTTTATTAAAAAGCGGAGGCAATCAGCGCATTCACATATTAAACTCGACTTGTGGGATCTCCGAAGTTTGTAGGTCGCCGCGGACAGCCAAAGATAGTGGGGTGAGTCACTTATTCTCGATCGGGATCGGGATTGGGATTGGGATCGGACTTGGGTTCGGGAGACAGGGGCGTGGCTGAAGACGTCGCGTCAGTCGCCAGTCTTCATCGCCGTCGTCCCTTTTCCAAATCTGAAAACAGAAAACTGACCAACTGTGCGTGCCTGTCTGGTCGAGTCTAAGTGAAGGGTTCTCTTTCTCCTCTGGAATCCCAGAGGGGCGTGAATGGGTGTAACGGGCTGATTCTCATCTGGTTAGGTTACAAATGGATTTGTCTAGTTATAGGCCTGACTAATGTGGGGACTTCGACAAGTACGCCTGGCTAGGATTACACTTCTGTAACGGGTGGAACTGCTACTCTCTGCTCTTGTGGGTGTTCGGTAGTCATGTAAATTGACAAAATACACTGACATATGCAGATGCAGCGAGACGAGGAGTCAGACCCAACTCCATCTATCTGGGAAATGCGATGCCCTGGGTTCTCAACTGTCATCTGCAGCATTCATAACTCAATCAGACAGCAGACATCGTAAACAGACTGGCTTATCTAGCCGGAGGCCCACGCCCTGTGGCGGGTTAATAAACTCCCAATATAAATGTTAAAATTAATTATTCTTTACTATCGCCGAGCCGGGCGAATATGGGAATCTTGAATCTGTGGATCGGGACCCACCGCACGACGATCTGTGGAGACATTGAAATCCAATTAAATGACTGCCATTAAAGTGCCAGCATGCTGCTGCCTCAAATTCAATTTTAATTGCTTATTTCATAAAAGAGAAAGATGCAACAGGTTTCCAAATACCAAAAACTAGAGACAGAGGTGCGTATTATCATATTAACGCTTTGGCCAGAGCCACTCTAATGGTTAACCATCACTCCCCTCCGCCCTGAAACGATCGTAAAATTCCCCAAAAACCCCGACATCGCGCCCCATCACCGAATCTCACATTTTTTGATTGATGTCCTTGGCCGTCAAACGCTCGCCTAAACGGCTGCAATAAAAAATTTACCACATTGGGGACCCAGCGGGCGGTGCCCTGGCGCCAGTGATATATTTCACCCTTTTCCACCGATCTCGGCTGGAACCTAACAGCGTGGGTCGAACGGCCTGAGAAACTCTGGACTCTGGATCCGCGGACCTTGGGATCTTAGGATCTCTGCATCTCGAGCTGAAACATTGGACAGCCGAGCATAAAAAGGTGGAAATGTTAAAATTTAATTATGGGTTCGGATCGGGGTTCGTTTTTCAGATCGGCATACACACATATATCACTGCAATAAAACACACGACTGGCCCAGAGTGTAGAAAAGTCAACAAAAATTTGTTTTTAATTTACAATTTAATATGCGTTATAAAAAATTGGACTCAATGACGAGACATAAATATTTATGAAGGCTCGCTGGACCAGAAAAACCAAAAAGTATCTGGGGCCATGGAGTGCGCTACAGATTTACGGCAGGATATCAGTATCAGGTGTGAGCGGACTCCAGAAGATAGGCCCGAAGATAAGCAATTATAGGACCATAAATCGAATGTGCCTTTCTCTAAGTTTCCCCGAACACAATCTATGCCGTGACAAACTTCATTAGCTGGCCGATATGCCAATTGCAAGGACATTCAGTTTTTAAAATTCGAAATTGAGTTTTTAAAATATAAACATTTATCAGAACAATTCACAACATTCAAACTATATTTGCCTCATAAAATCCCTATTTAGGTAAAATTTTGAATCATAAAAAACAAGTATGGTTGTCAGCATGATTGCTGAGGTCTATGTTTTTATAATTTAACATTACATCTCTTAATATTTCAATCTATTTTACCTTACTCATTAAACAAATTTAGAGAAATATTTATTTTTTTCTTTCATTGAATATATAGTTTACAGCATATAGTTTATAATAATAAGCCAGAGAAGGGTACTTATATCTAGATCAACTGAGTCCTTGAGTGAAGCGAAGACAAACCGCATTAAGCTGCTGATATGCCCGCTGCATTCCCCTGAAATCTTGCGGACACATTCTTGGAGAATTTGTCAAAGGCAACTTGTGACTGGGCTTCAAATATGCCACACACATCACGAATCTGGACGCATAAATTGCCAAACTTGGTCCAAAAGTCCGTCCTGTCCATCGAAAAAGACCATTTTGGCATTTGGAGGCGTCGATGTCGCCGTCTCGAGAGCTCCAGTTTGGTCCGAGCCAGACCGAGCCTCATTATTTATTATGAATTCTATAAATATTAATGGATTTTTAAATGCAATTATAACAACTAATTAATAATGTGCATTTTAAGTTGCCAGCGCAGTCAGTCTGTCAGTCGAAATGCCTTTGACGTATTGGCTGACGTATTTATTGCTTGTTTTCTCGCTTCAACTTTGGTATCCATGGATCTGGTCAAAAAACAAAGAAACAAGGTGCGCGAAAAAATTAAACGAGAATGTCTGACAGAATTTATTTTAATTAGTGCGAGTGAGCTGTGAGCGGCATGCCAAATGAGTCGATAGAAATGGGTGGATATATATGTATTGTATGTACATATAATATATGTGTTGCTGGAGGCTTTGGGCATTTGGCAACTAGCAACTGGCAAACAGCCCGGGGCAATCATAGATCATGGCTAGGTGATCACTGATCACAGGCTGAAAATGCCGACACAGTTGCGAAATATCTGCCTGGCAAAAGATCAACCGTAGATAGCCGATCGTATCGATTACACACCGTTCGACTTCTGTTGGGTTCAGGTCAATTGCCCTCGGCTTAATGGTAATCGATATGGCATGGAAGCGATACCACTGCAGCCGTCGGGAAGCTGTATCTTAAGTAGCTATTTAATGTTCCCAGATGCCGAGTCGCTGATAAGGCGATGATGGCGTCTCCTACTGCAGATGATCGCCTCGATTATCGGTAGCCCAGAAAAGCACTTTCGGGCGCCCAAAATGCATCCGAGAATGGGGCTCTCTCGCGCCGTGAGAAATATACATAAATATTATGCAGAGAAAGGGCAATCAATCCAGGCATCCAACCATCCATCGATCGATCCATCCATCCATCCATCGATCCAAACATCTTAACAAATTATAAGGCTCGAGTGGCGCCCTCTTGGGTCGTCGTTAAGTATCTCAACTAGTAGCCGCTAGGCAGCTACAGAAAGTGATCATCTCAACGACAGGCCATCGATCATCCATGAAATACCAAAAAATAAAAAAACGAGAAAAATCCACATTCAAAACCTCAGATTTTGAGATTCAACGATGGTTTATGCTGGCGTGGTAGAAAGCGTGTTGGAAAATTAAATCATCGTTGCTTGTGGTCTGGACTCCCGTCCCGTAGTTACCTCTGCCTTCCTGCCTTAATAATGCTCTCGACGCACCTTGAGCACCGGCTTAGTATCTACCAAAAACCAAGGAAAAAAACCTGGAGATACAAAAAAATTAAAAAAAAAAAAACAGTGAAGATCTCTATCAGCGGGTTAACTCGTTTAGCATTTAGTTGCAGGCGCCTAACCAGCTAACTTTATCGCGTAGTTTGCATCTTGATGCCCATTCGGTTTTCCCAGGATTATGGATTCTGGATTGTGGATTGGGTTGGTATGGGTCTTGAAGCCACGCCCTGTCTTATTAGGCGCAGACAGTGTCGTTTATATCATTTATATTATTTTATGACATTTGCCTTTTGTGCGTGGTAAATTATGTGTAACTTGTAGTTTTGGCAGCTCACGATCATCTGATCTTTCGAGCATCCAGGCAGGTGACACACGGGTTTTCGTGGCCACGAACTGGTTAATTAGGGTTGTCCATGATTTATTGATCTGTCGAACTGGGGAAATGTAACCTGTCTCAATGATTATGGGCATTTATAAGCTGATGGTCTTTTAATATATGAATATGGCTGGTAATTTTGATGGGCGGGTTATATGTTAATTGCCTTTTGCCATAGAGATTGTGTGGGTTGTTCGAGAGCTTCCGTCCACCCGTATGCCCAATCCAAATCCCTTCTCCCCTGCAGCTAATCTCCTCTGGCCCAATCTTATCCAGCACGAACATATGTCGTTGTCAACCTCTGGCAGCTTGACCGCTACCGTTCAGCATCTGCAGATCCAAGGCGGCAGATAGCGGACTCACAAAGATGTCCTCTGGACGAGGGACTTGGATCGTCTGGCGCCACTTGGCTACTTGAACCGAACAGAGTACCCACAGCCAGCCACTTGTCGCGTCCTTCTCAGTGCTCTGAAGTACATTTGCTTTATGGAGGAAGGCGCGACGAAGGACAATAGAAAATTATTACTTCAATTGGCGACAGACGACTGTGTTCAGGTACGTGCATCTTGAGCAACTAAAGACACCGCCGCCCACGGGACACTTCACACCCAGCGAGGCGAGACACACCGCAAAACGACCTGTCCTGGGAATCCTTGGAATCCTCGGAGCGTGGTCACTTTGTGGGCTGTGCCGATGTCGCGTCAACTTATGTGTCTCTGTCTCGATTAGGTTTACTGTCGATCTAGTTTACCCTGCACCCGCATGACGCAATTACACCTGATTTATCCGAAGGTCCGTCCACCTAATGTATCTGAACAGAGATCTGCTTGCATCCCACCGTCTTTTGTGTGACATCCCTTTGTCGGTCTCTTTGCAGGCGTGAAGCGTTACATTTTCAAATCAAATCTTTTGTTCTAACTGCTGCGATATTTGTATAAAAATATTTTACGATTCTCTGGCGCCGTTCGCTGCCAGAAATCTTCAGTCATCATCATCAGCTGGCCAAGCACCGGAGATATGCCGTCTCGTCCGGATCCGGAGTCGCAGTGGAGATTGGGACATGGGAATGGGCATTACTCGGAAGAGCGTGCCAGGGCGACAGCGAAATGCTAATTTAATAGAGGCTCTTCGACATTGACTTTCTTTCTAGTCGACTGAATGCGAACTCAAGCCTGAAATTATTTGCTGGCGACGAGTCGAGAAAATAAACGCATTTCTGTCGACAGATTGGCCTGATGAATGCATTTGGGAGTTGAATAAAGTTCAAGATCATTGGCATTTTACCCAAATATATAGTCAGTTCAATTGATTATAGTAGTAATTAAAGTAAACATAATAGTACTAACAAATCGTAAATAATTTTTCACAGAGTTATCTATTCTAGTTCATCCAATAAACAAAATTTTTACCAGACCATACAAAACAGAACGTAATGATATCTAACCATTATATATATAAATTCTTCTTTTAATAAATTAAAAATTCTTGCATGTTTTCAAATGGCGTTGATAGAGAAGTTAAACAACTAATTTAAAATGTTTTTCGGATTCCTGGGCCATTTATTAGCACAACGTAAAAGTGTGATTCATTCGAATGGGTTTTAAATGATCAATGGCTCACTAAGTAGCAATTATAATACTTCCTGTGAATATAGGAATGTGCATTTCAATCTACTTCCACCCGCAGGCACTTAAGCCCTCAATTTCCAATGCTGACAAGCACTAATCAATAGGCCTCGAGCCAGAGCCCAAAAACTATATGCATTTCGATTTTCCATTTCTTATTTTTTTTTTTTTTGGGCAAATCAATAGCGAGGGCATATCGAAATTCCAAAACGGGCAATTAACAAAGCCAACAAAATTTATGTTTCACCTGTCTGCAGCAAAGTACATAAATACCCGACAAATGCCAGACAATGTCGAAGATAGGGAACCCAGCTAATTACACGGGGGCATGGCAAACGACGGAGGGACAGGGCCCAAACGGAAGACGGCTGCAATGGAAATGGCAACGGACATTTTCCGACAGCGCCAAAACCAACAAAAAACATAAAAACGAAACAGACACACAAGAAAAAAGAATTAACCGAGAGGAGAAGAAAAGGCAACGGCAGCTGAAGACAGCAGACAGGCGCGCTGTGGAAAATCTCACTTCTGAATTACAAGCAACGCCATAGCCCGGCTATATCTACAGCCATATACATGCATACATACATATATCCAAGTCTCCCAACTGACAGTGATCGAGAGGGAGACAGGGAATGCGGCTCGGAGGCAGTGGCGCAGAAAAACACTGCGGCTGATGAAAATCAACAGGGCTAAGCGTTAACTTCGCCACTCGGCTGCACGCAGCTCGCTTTTCCCGCTCCTCCGCTGCTCACAAAATGGCGCCCACCGTCGATCTAGCGATCTTCGTCAGAGTGGGACAACACTAGTACCCACATAGCGTAGGCGTCTGCCGCCAGCCAATCACAGGCGCTGCCCGCGGAGAACCGGTTTGCCAAGCGTAGCCTGCTACCTGCTTGGCATCGGGAAAAACTGGCTGCGACCCGCGGCGAGTTAGCACTCGAGCGGAGCTACTCGAGATCAGTTCGTTGCGAAACGTCGAGCGTGAAAGAACCTCAGAGCGCATCTTCAGTTACGACGAGCGAGTGAACAGTGAAGAATTCCAAGCTACCAGTTATTATCAGAACGTACTAAGACATTTTACCGAGTGCTATACACCGTGCAAGTGCTTCGAAATGCTTTCCATGCAAGAGCTAATGGATATGCGGATGCAGCAGCAGCTGGCCCACGAGATCTATCGCCAGCAGATCATGCAGCGGATTCCAGGTGGGTTTCTACACATAAGGTCTTTGGATGTTGATCGCATGCCGTCGGCAAATGGCTTTGCGATTTTCAAACTAAATAATATAAGCTTATATGCAGCCGAAAGAGCGTACTTAAAAGAGTTTTAATATTGTGACTGTTAGTGCTTCGTGTTTTATGAGCAATAAAAATTCAACTTCAACTTAACTTATCATTATAACTAGAAATTGTGGTCATAACTGCATTATCTTTATTTTCAATCTTTGACTACCGAACATATCTTAAGCTGAACTTCACAAATAGGTATTATATTCCGATAAAATAGAGTGGATAGCGAAATTCCAGCTAACTTAGAAATATGATTTCTGCAACACCCACCTATCTCCCTGAAGAGGTCCATTGCAAACCCATGCTAATGAACTAACCAAACCGCTTCTTCCAGATCCCTTTCCATCGATGTTACCCTTCAACATGCCCCACCAGCAGCCGCACATGATGCTGCCCAGTCGTCCCACCCTGCCCGGCGTGGAGGCCAAGTTGGAGAACAACGATTTGTGGCAACAGTTCCATAAAATCGGCACCGAGATGATCATCACAAAGAGCGGCCGGTAAGTTTCATTTTCCCGCGAACCCATTATCCTATGCAAATAGCCCGAGTTTTCCAAAAGTCAAGTGCGTCGCACGGCCTATGTAAATATTTGCTCCTGTCCCAGGGCCAACTTTCCCAATTCCTATCTCATACGAGTACGAGTATGCCTATACCCTGAACCTTTCGATTTCCCGGGCCTAATGTGGCGCCTGGCCATAACTCAAAACGCAGCAGGAGCTCTCGCTCGGAGTGACAACAAGTGCAGTGTAGTCGGCGGAGGAGAACACAAGAAGAAGACGCCGCCCTGGCGCCGGTCCGATCATAAAAATCTTTCTTCTCTCGGTTTCGGCGTTGACAATCGGGTTTGGTCGATCTACCTGCGCTTTTCACACTTTGCCCACAATACCATACCGTACCACACCAGTCCATGCCCTGTCCGTGACCCTTCTCCAAAGCGATGAGACCAGACCCTAACGTATCTCAGATAGGGGAACTATCGAACAGCGACTACCGAGCGGGAGCCGAGACAAATTTACATAATTATGATCTGAACTCGAAGTTTAAGTTGCAAACGTACACGGGAAGAAATCGGGTAACTACATGCATTATTTCTGGAAAAAAAAGAGTAGGGATATTCTTAGCCTCGGCATCATAAAAATGAAGAGCTTTTAATCATAAATTTATTGAAAATATATTTTATTTTTTAAATATTTTATTGAAAACGATTAGTATCCAGTAGAAATATTGTTTTTTCTGTGCTATTTAATCCGCGATAGCAGTCACTTTCTCGGCTCATTAGACATGCATTCGACGGCTTGGAAGCCGTTAGGGCGACTCCCAGATTTTGTCTAATTGCTTGGCGCCAGATTGCCCCAGCTCCTCCTGCACTCTGCTGCTCCCCTGCTCCTCCATGAAACAACGATCCACAGATTTGCCGCACAATTAATCATGTGCCGGTGGCATATTGTTTTGGGCTGGCGAGATCTGTTTGCGTTACCTTTTAAATCGATGCGTTGCGCTACGCAGACTCCCCGCTGCCCTCTACTTTTCGGTCCATAATTACACACTTGTTAGCCGGAGCAACAAATCACAGGCGATATGAAGTAAAATAGAATAGATGCCCGGGCGACGCCTTCTTTTGCGATGCTCCTTCCCTGATTTATATGCAGTTCGTGGCAGGCCACTTAATCAAGTCCTATTCTTTTCATCCTTGCAGACGCATGTTCCCCTCGATGCGAGTTTCTCTCAGCGGACTGGAGGAGGAGGCCAGCTATTGCGTGCTCCTCGAGATGGTGCCCATTGGCGATTGCCGCTACAAGTTCTCCGGTTCGCAGTGGGTTCCGGCCGGAGGAGCCGAGCCCCAGAGTCCGCAGCGCATGTATCTGCATCCGGACAGTCCGGCCACCGGTGCCCATTGGCAATCCCAGGCACTGCTCTTCAACAAGGTCAAACTGACCAACAATACCCTGGACAGCAGCGGACATGTAAGTTTGAATGAGCTCATAGCACCTTCAGAATGGGTTACTTACAGTTTTCATTACCATTTGCAGATCGTTTTGGCCAGCATGCATAAGTACCAGCCACGCCTGCACATCATCCGCAGCAGCGAGATCACCCAACTTCCATGGGCTCCTCAGCAGGCGTTCGTTTTCCCGGAGACGGAGTTCGTAGCTGTCACGGCCTATCAGGTGGGTTAAAGACAACATCCTTTCCGTCCTCCATTGAGGACATGTCTGACAGGACAAAGACTCTGCGGGGGTCGTCGCCTAATTGAGGCATTTTCAAATTTGTCGCCTCGCCAGCCACTTGAGTTTGATCCTAACGAGGATCACAGTGGAACTTTTCAAGTGCCATCCCAGCCGACGGCTACTTACTGACGCCTCGTAGATCAAATTTCGACCAGACAAAAACAATAGAGATCGTTTTTCATACTATTTAAATTAAATTTAAATCATCGGTTTTTTTACAATTTTATTCAATCTGCAAATCTTTTTCATAAGGCCATAAATTCATTTAGTATTCCTTTTTACGATCTAAATAAAAATTAAAGTGTTAAAAGTAATACATTTGCAGCTACTACATTTTAAGAATCAATTCTTGTATAAACACTGATAGTAATTAATAATTTATGAGCTTAAATTAATTTATAAATTTTTTCTTGTGCTTGCAGAACGATCGCATCACCAAATTAAAGATTGACAACAATCCGTTTGCTAAGGGTTTCCGCGAGTCGGGTCAATCCCGCTGCAAGAGGAAGCTGAACAGCAGCGGAAACTCCACTTTGGAGTCGGAGGACGATGGCTCCAGTGTGAGCAGCTGCGATTCTCCGCAGGCGAAGCGCCAGCGCCAGGATTTTGAGCAGGACTCAACGGGCAGTGTTTCGCCAGCTTACTATGGAGCAACTCATCCAGTTAGCAATCCCATGTCGCCGTATCTCCGCCATCCCTTGAGCTATGGACCCAGTGGAGCTGCCGGATTGCCGCCCAGCATTGCAGCTGCCTATTTTGGTGGAGTTCCTCCACAGATTCTGCCAATGCCCCCAGCCACATATGCGCCAACTGCCGCACCTGGAAGTCCTGTGGCCTCACAACCCGTTGGCTCCAGCACACCCACAACATCACCAAGGCCTTCAACCTCAACGAAAAGAAATAGCTTCAGTATTTCAGCCATTTTGGCCTACTGAAAGAAATATTTGGTAAACCTACTTAAGTTGGAGTCATCTTCTGTTGTGATTAGTGAGAAACGTGTGCATATATTTTGTAAGCTAATCTATGCTACATCTAAGATCGTTTAAGAACCAAGCTGCAATCATATACTTTGTTAATTCGTTTTAAGAGTCTTTGGTCAAAATAAACAAATCAGACATCAGAATCCGTAGAAAATGCAAAACTATTTGCGGGGGGAGCAACAAACAGTAACCTTCAGCGTTTCCGTTTTTACAGGTTTTTGGCCATATCGCAGTGCCTGGGCCAAAAGCGGTTCTGCGACCGCTTTGGCGGGCCTAAGACAAATTAATGCTCTCCATTATGGTGACCAGTCGGTTCTCGGGCCACACGTATCTGAAAAACATCCAACTCCGGTAGTAGTTAAAGCAATTCTCCAAAGATAAGGCGTCCATTATGAGCAGCGATTTGACGGCTTTCAGGCTGTTTGGTCTTTGCCGACTCCCAGCTCCCCTGCGATTCCATCCCCATCCCTGGGACACGTAGATGACGCAGAGGTGGGTGCACCGAGAAAAAAAAGTATCACACATTGCAATTCAAACAAGAAGAAAGGAATCAACACATCCACTATTTCTTCAGCTTTAGTTAGACTTCCTACAATAAATCACAATATTAAAATCCAAGTTTTAAGTACCATAAGCTAGGTATGGATAATGGAAATATCTTGGATTATAGCTGATAACTTTCAACTGATTAGTTTAAAATCAAAGCAATTTTCTTGCAGTGCACTTGCTGCTGCTGCCGTCTTGTGAAATTTTCGTTTTATCGCACCTTTTATGGCCTTTGGCCAGGCCAAAACGAAGTGGGAGCTGGCCAAGAAACCGAAACAGAAACCGATGCCGAGTCGGATGGAGAGACTTTGGTGTGGTCACTCCTTGTGTGCATTATCGTGTCAAATGCGACAAATCTGTCTGTGGGCCGGCGGCTGCCTTTCAGCTTGCATAATTGAGCTGATAACTCGGCGCTCCGTGGATGTGTGCGGTCCACTTTTGAGCGTTTCCTAAACGGTGGCGCCAAACATTTCGTGTTTAATATTTTTAATTAAGTTTTTAAGTGCACCCAGAAGGAGATGGGCCCACAGAGAATATCTCTAGCTAGTCGTTGCGGATAGTTCAAAGGGCCATCGAATCGGTTTGGCTTCCATTCATAGAAACCGATGCATAAATTATGCATAATGTAAGCCAAATCAGCGCGAAATAATTCACCAGCCACACGAAGCAGCGTTTCAAGCGGCTTTTTGACTAATTTGGGCTTAGTTTTGTATTAGCGCTTTGTGTTTCTCCTCGGCTTCGATTGGATTTGTTGGCGCATAAATTTACATTTGAAATGCTGAAACAATTAAATTATGGGATTTGCACGTTTTCACCCAAAAACAAAAGGGGCCAAAACAACATCGAATCACATTCGTTGTCGGCGTCTGCGCTTCAGAAGTGTTTTTTAAATGCTAGGTGTATTTTTGCTGACTCGCTGCTGGCTTCTTTTTGAAAAAACGGTGGCAAAAAGCGTCAAAATTCGTAGATTATGAGATAAAAATGGAAATCGAAGTCGCCCGGGTATTGCATTTCTAATTTGCGCTTGTTTTAATATACTTAATGAATTTTTATGTGTAGGTTGGTCCAATACCCATGCCCAAATCCAAATCCGGTTTTCTTTCGAAGCTGTTGATAATGATAATGAGGATAACGATGCTTTATTGAGAAGGTGTTGCCGTTCGGATCTGAATTTTATTTGCGCCACATGTTAGCATATTGTTGTTGCCGCTGCGGCTTTTGTTGTTCTTTATTGCTAATTATAATATATTTGATTTGGTATTTAAGCTTTAAGCTATAAAAATGTTCGCATTCTCTGTTTTACGAGCCAACAGCTTGCAAATATTCAATTAAATTGTGCGAACGAGAACAGGTCGAGGTGGATTGTGAAAACTAATCATAGTTAACACACCTTTTTTTATAATGTTCTAAGTATCTTATTGAAATAACAGTCAGAAGTAAATAAAACATAGTTTTTGGTTT
Source organism: Drosophila simulans (assembly GCF_016746395.2). NCBI lineage: Eukaryota > Metazoa > Arthropoda > Insecta > Diptera > Drosophilidae > Drosophila > Drosophila simulans. The sequence goes on from NC_052522.2 coordinate 8,880,817, forward strand.
CTGTACCCATATTAAACATATTACACAACCATATTAGTAAGATCCATCTTAAATGTATACATTTAAACAAAACAACGGAATGTTTTAAAACCAGTAGATGTGCTACCAATTTTGCATCGGTTTTGTATACATTTTTTAAGCATTTCCCTGTATTTTCCGTATATGACGCATTAATTTACACACAATATTTTACATTTGCCATGTATCTTTCAATGGTTTGAAGCCGTGCTATATGAGTACACTATCAAACAAAATTGTTTCTTAAATGCATTATTATAATTTTAAAACCATTAAGTAAATATCTTATAACGGTTCTTTAAAAAGTATCAATGAAAATGATTTTTTCCCCTTTAGCCAAAATCATTGTTGTCAAAACAATTTATAATTCCATGAGGAACTTAAGTATATCAAACGAATATTTACTTGTAAATAGATTGAGTCTGTGCTAAGCAATCTCCTTTTGGATATTTATGAAAGTGGAGTTTCCAACCTGTCTTTTGTTAGTACTAAATGGCGTTTTACTAGATTTTTTCTAGCCATTTGGTTTAATGTCATTTTCTAAATTAGGGTCAGCCTGGCCGGTGTCATTCCAAATTCAACACCTAAAAATGCTGTTACATTCAAAACTCCGGCTTCAATTGCTAGGCCGCTGTGCGCAGCTAGTAGTCAATCGCCATGCCAGCACAGGAAGTGTGGACAAGGAGGTCATGGAGCAAATGGAGGAGGGCTTCAAGAAGTTGGCCGAGTCGAAATCCAAGTCGCTGCTGAAGAAGCATCTCACCAAGGAGATCTTCGAGAAGCTGAAGGCGAAGACTACACCCTCGTTCAACTCCACACTGCTGCACTGCATCAGTTCGGGAATGTGCAATCATGACTCCGGCGTTGGGCTCTACGCCCCCGATCCGGAGGCATATAATGTATTTGCCGATCTCTTTGATCCCGTCATCGAGGAATACCATAAGTGCTTTAAGAAGACGGACAAACAGCCGGCGACTGCTTTTGGCAAAGGCGCGGATTTCGAAAACCTAGATCCCGATGGCCATTTCATCGTATCCACGCGCGTTCGCTGCGGAAGAGCCGTCAAGGGATACCCCTTCAATCCCTGCTTGACGGAGGCCGACTACTTGGAGCTGGAGAGTAAGATTTGCGGGGCAGTGTCGAGCCTTACTGGAGAGTACAAGGGCAAATACATGCCACTGACTGGAATGGACAAATGCTTACAGGAGCAGCTCATAGATGATCACTATCTGTTCAAGGAGGGCGATCGATTTCTGGCTTCCGCTGGAGCCTCTCGATTTTGGCCAACTGGTAGGGGCATCTTCCTGAATAGCGCCAAGAACTTTCTGGTCTGGTGCAACGAGGAGGACCACATACGCATCATCTCGATGGAGAAGGGTGGCGACTTGGGCAAGGTCTACGATCGCATGGTTGGCGGCGTGGAGGCTCTCGGCAAGCAGCTGCAGTTCAACAGGGACGAACGACTTGGCTTTTTAACCTTCTGTCCCACTAATCTGGGCACTTCTATCCGCGCCTCTGTGCACATTAAGCTGCCCAATCTAATGTGTGATCCCGATGAGATGAAAAAACTGGCCGACAAGTATCGTCTCCAAATCAGAGGAACCTCGGGGGAGCACTCGGAGGCCAAGGGCGGAGTGCACGATATATCCAACCAGCGCAGGATGGGACTAACCGAATACGAAATTATCAAGGAGATGCACGATGGTATCAAAGGCCTCATAGAAGCCGAGTGTAAGGCGAGGTCAGCTTAGTTGTAAATCGTAAAGTGTACAAAAGCTTAAAAGCCGTGATGAACTCTAAATAAATAATAAACAAAATATATGTATACCCTTTACTAGCATTGCATAGCATATCCTCATTAAATACAAAACATTCATTGAGTTTTAAGTTTTTTTTTTTATTTTTTTTTAATAATTTTAATTCTTTTATAAACTTAAGACTTAAATAAAAGTATTTAAAGTTCCTTTTTTTGTTTTTGCTTGACACAGATGTCAAAATGTTTTACATTGTTTGGTTGTAATTAAGCAAATGTTTTTGTCAAATAGTTATCCGTTGTTGCTGCTGCTGCTGTGGGTGTTGGTGGTGTTGCAAGATGGGATCCCTGCCTGCGCCCGCGACCCTCAAAGTATACGAAAATGCCGAAGGTCGCCGGACTGGGACAGCAGCTCCACACCATAGCTACAAACTAGACATATTTGCAGTTCGAACCGCCCAAAAGCGACAAGGCGGACGAACCGAAGATTTCTAAGTGTTGCTGTTGTTGTTCTTGATTGTTGCGTGTGCCCCGAACTGGTGGCTCCCGTGGATAGATGTTAACTCCGGTGGGGATGCACCTCCAGCCGGGGGGACGATGCTCGGCGGTTGGCGGGCAATTTACAGGCTCTTCTCGAGCTTGATCAGCTCGGTGATGCCATCGTACATCTCCTTGACGGCCTCGAACTCGGTCAGACCCATGCGACGCTTGTTGGAGATGTCGTAGACACCACCCTCAGCCTCGGTGTGCTCACCGCGGGTTCCGCGCACCTGCAGGTTGTACTTGGCGGCAACCTCCTCAAGCTTGGCCTTGTTGGAGGCCAGCTTGGGCACCTTGATGTGCACGGAGGCACGGATGGTGGTGCCCAGGTTGGTGGGGCAGAAGGTCAGGAAACCGAGACGGTCGTCGTGGCTGAAGGGCACACGCTTCTCGATTTCGTTGACGGCGGTCACCAGACGCTTGTAGATCTGGCCCAGATCACCGCCCTGCTGCATGGAGATGATGCGGAGATGGTCCTCCTCGTTGCACCAGACCAGGAAGGTCTTGGCATCGTTGTGGTAGATGCCACGGCCGCTGGGCCAGAAGCGGCAGGCGTTGGCGGCCTGCAGGAAACGATCGCCCTCCTTGAACAGGAAGTGGTCGTCGATCAGCTGCTGCTGGACGGCCTTCTCCATGCCAGTCAGGGGGTAGAACTTGCCCTTCAGCTCACCATCCAGACCGGACAGGGTGCTGCTGACCTTGCCTTCCATCTCCTTGTACTGGGCCTCGGTCAAGCAGGGGTTGAAGGGGTATCCCTGCATGGAGCGACCGCAACGCACGCGAGTGGAGATCACGTACTCGTTGGTGGGGTCAACGTTGCCGAAGGTGGACACATCGCCGAAGCTGGAGGCCGGGTGCTTGTCGGTCTTCTTGAAGCCACCATGGTAGTCCTCGATAATGGGGTCGAACAGGTCGGCGAACACTGTGTAAGCCTCGGCATCGGGAGCGTAGATGCCCACGCCGGAGTCGTGGTTCTCCAGGCCGGACTGGATCACATCCAGCAGGGTCGACTTGAAGGTGGGCGTGACCTTGTTCTTCAGGTTGTCGAAGACCTCCTTGGTCAGGTACTTCTTCAACAGCGACTTGGAGTCGGAGGCAGCCAGCTTGGCATAACCCTCCTCCAGTTTAGCGAGAACAGCGGCATCAACCATGGTGTCTTGTTTGCTGCAAAAATACGTAGAGAGAAGGGGAGAATGGGGTATTGACCATTAGTAAAAGGGCGTGGCTGGGGCGACAGTACAACATTTTATTGCTACGGACTCGCCTATCTTCGTTTTGTGGCGCCCAAAAGTCGGCAACATGTTTTCTTGTGTTTCTGTTTTCCTCAATTCCTGCCTGTTTGCCCCGCAATTAGTTTCGGGTTATGGCCATGTGCTCATACTCGACTTGCGTCTCTGGCACGCGACTGCCACATATACCCACACTCCCTTCCCCTTCAGCTCGCTACACCCAGAACCTAGTACCCAGAACCGAACACCCATCACCCTTGATCCCACAACGCCCCTTTTTTAGTGGTGGTGACTCTGGCTTTGTTCCTCGGTTGTGTCCTGCTTTCGGTGGTGGCTGACTGACTATAAAATTTTGCCGGCTGCCGCTGAATACGCAAATCGACGGCACACTATACACCCACCGCCCTCCGCCTTCCTCCTGTCGGAGGACATGCGCACTACAACAACATGGCTACCCAGCCGAAGTCCTGGACAAAACGAAGGACCGGGGCAATAATAATTTTTTTATGGCACTTTATTTTTGGGCGCTTTTCCGACAGAGCAGCGCTCATGCATTTACACACACACATGACGTCAGCCCCCTTCGGTCGGTCGGTCACCCAACCAGTGGATATACAGACAACTCCTGTCTAGGAGTCGTAGGCCCACTACAAAAAAAAAAGTATATGAGCCCGGAACTCCGGGATACACACCCATCTCCTCCAGCGCCAGCTGCCGTGGCGGTACCATTGGGTTCGCCATTGGCCACCTCGCCCTCGATCACCTTCTCCTTTTTGTCCTTGGAGGCGCAGAGACCCATTTCGCGTGTGGTTTTTTTTAAGGGTTTGATGTAAAGTTTTCAAAAAACGTTTAAAAATTTGGCGTTTGCTTGGTCACAAAGTCGGTGTTTTGTATATAGAAAAAACCAATCTTCGTTTGTTTGGTTGCGTTTGCAGGTAAAATGAAATCACAATGCAGCTTTAGCTCTTCAAGGATCTGGTTCGGGGATCCTTATTTTAGAACACACACACACTCTTTTCTCAGACACAGACACACGCTTGGCTTAACGCTATTGCTTTTGATTTTCGGTGATTGGGATTGATTGATTGATTCTCGTTTCAGCGTATATATCTGTTTGATTGGTGGTCTTCTTCGTTGGTATCAAAATATCGGACGCAACAATGTTGTATATTTTATATCCTTTATGCGTTATCCTTTTCAAGAGACTTCTGCGACTCTGCTTTTCGCTGCTGCCGCGCCCAAATGTATACTACACTAAACAAACACTACGCGATGCTATTTTGGGGGAGCAAAGGACTTGCTGACTGCTGCTCGGCTGGCTGACTACTGCTGGAGCTGCTCTGCTCTGCTCTGGTGTGGTCTGGTCTGCAGAATATTTTAGCGCGTGCCTTTGACTCGCGAGCGTTGGACGGGACTATCGGCAAAGGACGAACGGGAACAAACCCAATCGGCAAATCGAAAGGAACTGACTGAGAGGAGTCGCACCCAAGGGCCCGCACTTTATCGCCGGCATTAAGCCGCGCATTCAGCGCTCTCAGCTGGGAGAGTTTTAGCCGGAGTTTCGATGAGAGTGCTCTCAATCGAAGTAGTATAGTACTAGTATATTTGCCGAATATTCCGGGGAGGGTGGTGGTCGGTCGTCACGAACGGGGAGGTTGGAGGGTTGAAGCACCAGTGGGATTGCCTACCCGCAGGCGCCGGCTCAAACTGTTGCCGGATGAGCGGCAACATAATGCGGAAGGATATATTTAAACGATGCGCTGGACCCACCACCAACCACCCAATGTCCATAGACCACCCGTTTCCACTCTGCCCGAATCAATAAAGTTTATAGCACGCGACTGGCAGCTGGGCTTGGTTGAGCCGCCTCCAGTCATCAGGGCGGTCAAGTCAAATTCAAGTGTCGGGCTGGAGTGTGAAATGTGCTCTGATAATGACAGGAATCGGGTGCACGTACACTCCACTCACTCAGTCACTCCCTCCCATCCTCATCACCTTACCCTTCCTTGAGTGTGTACAAAAAATCAATTACTCGGCAAATGGAAATCAAAGCCAGCTTGCAGAATTCCCAGGACAAGGACACGGGCACTTGAGGCTTGTGAATTAACCCATTGCGGGTTCAATCGAACTTGAGTGCAGGGAACTGGTTCCGAATTGCACGTCAGATCCGAACGCTTATTGCATGTCTAATGCACATTATTAGGTTGTGAAACAAAAGTTTCATTTACTAACAATCCACCCATATTGTGCCGCATTTTGTTTTGTTTTGGCTAATTTCTATTGCAGCTTCAATTACTCAGTGGAGGGCAGTAGTCGGAGTGAGTAATCGCAGTCGATCACTTACATTTCCTATCGTTTTCCATTGCCATTTGGCTTTGGCTCTGTAAATATTGATTGCGAATTGAAAACAATTTGCGATTTTAACTGGTACTCCGGTGGCAAGTGTTTATTGATTTGCTGTGGAAATTTCTACACCGTTTCGGAGTCATATGAGCCGTTTCATTTGGTACCGCGTATTGGCACTCCAAATCATGAGTAATCTGGGTCTTGTTAATGCCTCATAAAGATAGTGAGCTTTGCGAATTGCAATGTACCCAGCAGAGTGCCCAAAGGGGGCGTTGGTTGGCAACTTCTAGGTTTTAAGTGGCTTCGAATCATGCCAGATAATAGTAATGACTTATTGGCCTGTCTGGAAGGCGTTAAAACTAATCAATTAACTCAAGTGCCGCCCTGATAGACAAACTGAAACTGGAGCACAACACAAAATAAGCAGTGCATAAGGGAAAAAACCCCCCAGTCCAAAGGCACTTAAGACCGAGACCGGCAAATCAAATTAAGCTGACGCACAATTGGAAAAAAAAAACTGATTTCATTATATAACCCTTGATGAGCAACCGATTCTAGGGGGTAGGACGACTCTAGACAGGATAACCCCGAGGCAGGATCAGCAGAGCAGCTCTAGCATTTTTGGGGTGGCTCTAATCACACACGCGCCACCAACAAGTCGGCTTAATTCGATTTGGGCTACTTAGAGCCTTCGCTTTATAACAATATCACGCACGGATTTTTTGCAACCGTCAAGGCTTAGCAACAATTCGCGAATGGCTGGCGAAAATCAGCGATTGCCCCAGTAGGCATACAGCAATTCACCTGCCGCAAAACTGGAGCTGGAGCAAGAGAGCTGGTGAGAGCGCGGAGAGGATTGTATATTGCATATTGGCCAGGAGAGTTAGCCAGATAAGTCAGTCAGCCAAGTTGATAAGCTTTAAACTTCAAATCGTAAAACGTCTCACTTGTCAGCGATGATCAGTCAAAGTAGAGATGAAGATAAGATAGCCTAGTCCCGGTCTTAAGCAAAAATAAATTCAGTTCTTTTGGCCAAAATGGGCTGGCTGTGTTTAGCCATCATATAACTGGCTTGCAATATAAATCGCAATCAAATGTGGGGAAATTGGCAATGGCAACACAACTAAACGGCCAGTGCAGTGCAGTGGGTAAGTTTATGGTCAACGGTCGGTCTTCTGGTCATTCACCCGAGAAATCGCTGCAATAGTTGCCTTCGTTAATTGCGATTTTGGCCAGTCGAATGCACAAAGAAATTGGCAAGTGTACGAAAATAATTCGCCAATGTATTTCGGGAAATTGGACGACGTGAGCGACTGCAACGGGAAATTGGGAACGGCGGGCAGTCACTCCGAAACTGGTCATCGGGATTTGATAAGGGGAATGGAAAGTTTGGGCCCAATCACAAGCATAACTGATAAACCCAACCAAATGAGTGTAGCCAACATTCATTCACACACTCATTTCGACACTAATTGAATCTGGACATGGATATGAGTATGGACATGGACATGGAAACCCTCTCCACAAACAATAATTCCACCCAGCAGTATTCGCATTCTGCCAATAACAATGCTGGCTGTGACATGAATTCGACATGAAGCTCTTATTAATAAATATCTGGCCTTATAGGGGTCCGGGTTATTAGGGGTGAGTTGGAGATACAGAAGTATTATTAGGGCTGCTGATGGTCACCCGCATTTTATGGTGAGATTCTCCTCTTTACACTATAGTTTTTTCTCTAGCGGTCCTAATTTAATTAAAATTCTTTTGGCAAAACGTCAAAGCGCCTCACACTCAATTAGGCAGCATGCAGAGAAATATAAGCAAATAAATATATGAAAGAAACTGCTGAAGATGAAGAAAAATTTATCTTTTTGCACAGCAGCAGCAAGTGGCGAAAAATATGTGCTGCAGTCACTAGCCGGATGTCGTTGATTTAAATTTTGCGCTGTCTGGGAAGACAATCAGCGAAAATCAGACGGGGCTTCATTAAGATACACCGAATGCAAAAGGGTTATAAGTAGGATGCATATATCCCGGGGACTGGGATAGGTCTGGTTATGAGTGCTCATGTGGTGTGCAAAAAATGGCTCAGCATAATAAATTTGATTTATTTTATTTAATGCGAGAAGTCCAACTTTCCCTTTACTAGATTTTCACGCTGATACTTTTATTCTACACTAGTTTATGGCGCCCTCTAGCAAATTCTACATCACTTATAGGTAAAATGTATATTAATCTATCCAAAGTAATTACTTTTTACATGTAAAAAGTAAAATGAATCTTTACGCAACTGCTCCACCATTAAGGACATTTTCAACAGGAAGCTTTTACCACCCACAACAAGTCCTAGACAAGTTTTTAAAAAAGGCTTAAAAGCTTTCATTCACTTGGTAACAGCGTTTGCAGAAATACTGAATAGCCTATTCATTCCCCGAAAGAACTTGAACCATTCGATTTGTTTACGTTTTTGCTGAAATTCAAGCGATTTCAAATATTTGTTTATATACTGGCTAAATGAATGGCGAGGCAAATCGGCTTGGTGTTATTCAAAATTGATTGGCTGGCACTGTGGGTTGCCATTCCCGCCTCTCCCGCGCCAATCCTTTGATTTATGTGTGCGATTCCATTTCCTGTCTAGCCAAAGAACCCAACCCAGCTTTGATTATGCAACATGCAGCCTTTTGTTTGGCCAGGGAAAATAGAAGCGTTACCCAGTTAACTATCTAGACTACGGGAAATGCGGTTTTCCCAGCTTTTTTTTTGTGACAACTTAATCGGACGGCTGGCTTCTCGCTCGCTTTTTTTCTGACTCTGCCTTTTCCGTTCCTATTCAAGTCGAGCGCTTTAATGGATCTCAATTGAATAATTAACAGCAACGTGCCAGTGGAGAAGAAAAAAAAAAACGTTGAGCACTATGAGGGGCATACAATTTGTACAACAAATTTGCGCGATTTGTTTGCTGAATATAACAAACCATATGATATACAAAGCCCAATTTCGTATACAAAGACCGCCGTAAACTTGTCAGCTGCTCACCTATATAAAATACCTTTGGAATTTTCGTGTGTTTAGGTACTACCTATACCTATATGTACATAGCTACCCTATCCATCTGTATTCCCCGATGTGTGCCCGGTGCTTTTGTTTTGCCTATTTGCTTTGGCGGGGGTTGTATTTATAGCAGCCGGCATTATATCAACCCGAACTAAATTTGGCCGGGTAAATTCGATCGGACGTTCCCAGTGGCTCTCAAACTGCGCCTTATATAATTGTCGTTCAGCGATTGCGTTGCCCTGATTTCTGCTGGCCCAGCATTACTGGTTAAATTGATTGAAATATTAGATATAATACGTATCTGTGATTATGCAACTGCCTGGCATTGACCATGAAAACAAATGCTTTACTGCCGAGTTAGAACTTTTCCCTATTTATAGCCGACGTTGGTGAGAGAGGCAAGTTCAAGGAGTGGAAAATAAAACAGAAAATAAAGAACCAAAGAAGCCACACAAGTGCTAACTGAATGCTCGTTTCGACGCCTCTTATCTATCATTCAATTCAGTTAGTTTGAATGGTATTAACACGGGCCAATATCTTATCGAAATCGATACTGAAAACACGCTACAATTTCTAAGAGCCAACAAACGACCGACCTTAAACTGCACCCCCGCAAACATCGAGCCCCCAAGAATACCGCTATTCGCCCCACCCTCCCTCCATCCACAGCACTTTGCAAGCGGTACAGTCCTCCGTTCATTGGCATTTGGCCGCAAAAAAAAATTGCACAACTAAATGGTATACAAAATGCATCAGACTGACGGACGGACGTATCGTCAGCGGTTGCCAGACCGTGACAGCGGAGGGCCAAACAAGTTTTTGCAGTCTGGCTGGCAAAATACAAAATAAAAAAATAAAAAAATCTGAAACTGCATAACTATAAACTTAAAGCTTTACAGCTTATAGCCGCCCGTATTAATTTCTTTTCGCCGGTAACCGGTTTCGGCTTGCAAAAATGCATCGCATGACTCAACTGGGGATGTGAAAACTTCAACACAAGCTCACGGCACAGAAAAAATATTAAATAACTTGATATATTCAAGAGGCTTAAGAATTAAGAATTCGTTCAAAAAAATTTAAAAACATACAAAAATTACTAAAAATATAAACTCTGAACAAATGGCTAACACAAACCTTTTCAAAATCTTTATTTATTAATTATTTAATTTAATTTTATTCATTTTCTACAACTGTAAGTTTTCATTCCGATTGTTAAAGGCTAATTAGTTGTATAAGAATTCCACTATTTGGTTTGGCATATGTTTGCAAAGCCCAAGTAAATAAAATTTTATTGAAAATCTGAGCACAGCATTTAATGGCCACTAAATGTGCAAATCTAAAAGCCATTCACTGTATTTATTAGCTAATTACCGCAAAAATGTTTACAAACTTTTCAAGAAAGTTATTGCAATTTAAGAGCCGTTCACTGTTTAAGAAGTCGAAATGGTGAAATTTGATTTTCATTTGCCACAAACCCGTGAAAATTCAATTCTAATAGTAGTTCACTTTATATAATTGGAAATTAAATTTAACCAGAATTCACTTCGTAATGATTGCCTTCAATTTTTTGGGTGCCACAAAACTGTTAAATTCAAGATTAAAATCTAAGATATTGACACTGTATCTGTTAGATACTTGAACGTCTGAAATTTTCACTTGATTTGCAAATATTATCTTTGGAGGACGGCTCACCTTTGCAACCGTAGAATTCAACGTCCAACGTTACAATGATCGGAATATTCTGTTCTTTAACCCAACTGACTGCAGTCGGTGCTTCAGCAGCGCCAACGCCGGCAGCGCCAGCGACTGCGACAGCGGCAGAGGCCACCCTTCCTTCTTTCACTTTCAAGCTACATGAACACGCGCACTCTCACACATGCACTATAAATTTAGAGAGCGCAAAAGCTGCTGCCCCTATTTGTGTTCGTGTGTGGAGGAAGCCTGCCTCCTGGCTCCTCTGCCGGCACTGAGAAAAAATCTCGAGACTATATCAAAATGATGCCCAATGCCCATTAGAAGGGTAAATATATGTATAACCAACTACAATAACTCAATATAAATTTCAACTTATTATGTAAGTTGGCAAGAGCGTAGATATACTACTTTCATATAATTCTAACTGAGTAATATGATAGATTAAATCGATCAAAATAATAAATTTAGAGAGTGTATATTATAAAATATTTCTGCTTGTGCACCCACAGGAAGTGTGTCTTTGTGTTGGTAAACGCCGACGATTGACGTAGGACGTAACGTATGACTAAAAAGCAGCAAAGTAAAGCTCTCTCGCACACACACACACATACGCAAGGAAAGAAAGCTTGCCTGCCCCGCAGAGAAAGAAAAGGAAAGTGTTCGTTTCGCAAACAGCTAGAAAACTGCATTGCTCCATGCGTTTGTGGGAGCGAGAGGGCTGAGAGAGGAGCGACGACTGATTTCTTGCAGCCGCAAATCAAAATTATTAAGTGTGTGCTGCACTCGATGTGTGTGTGTGTGCGACACACACTCAATCACTCACACAACCGCACGCCAAGGAGCGGTCTCATCGCTTAATTATGACTAGACTTCGCCGACAGCAAACGGAATGATACGATATGGTGTGGTATGATGTTTGGCGATGGAAGTAATCAACGCAAGTGGCACAATTGCACCACTAAACAGTCGTTCCCATCATGAGAATCTCAAATACTCGGAGTGGAGCTCGGCTCGCAAGATCCGAGCTTAAAGTGATGAATAAACAACCAAAGCAGATGACAAAATACAAAAGAATTTACTCTTTCGATCCAAATATTTGCCGACCAATTGCTTTCATAATCTTAAAAAAAAAAAAAAAATAAGTCAGAATTCATATGCAACCATGCAGAATGTTATAACTCAGCATCAGAGAATCAAACTTGAACAAACTCTATGTATTTTCGAATTATAACCTCCTACAAATAAAACTACCATTTTGATAAGTTATATTTCTAGAAAGTCGAATGAAACAAATATACACCTTCTATATAAAAAAAAATCTGTTGTTTTTGGCCAGATAGAAAACAAACAAAGAAACGTAGCCGTCATAAATTTTGGCACTAATACCGCAATATAAAATGAAAAATGTTGTGCGGCTAAATGTAAAAGATTTAAACAAAATTGGGGGAGATGTAGTAAATTCTAGAGATAGATATGCAAACTAAAATATCTATTACACAGTCTGGCTAAACAATTACCTATCCCCGCACGTTTTCCCTACCATATTTCAAGCAAATAAACAAAACGAATATAATCGTTTACACAATTCTTAACAAAAGTCTTGAACTTGATTTTGAATTCTCACACAAAACATGAGAATCTTCTGGGTAACCTATACATATAAATGCTAAAGGTACATATGTTGTCTCATCGAAGCGAACATATTCATTTGTTACTAAACGAAAGCTGAGGAAAAATATTTGAAAAGTTGCCAACGAAATTTATGCAACGCGCAGCAAACATCGCACGATATATACGATACCTAACCCATCTATCTACGTGTGTTGTTTTTCAAAAACAACGAACTTTTGCTTTTCATCGGCACACGAATTTTCCATAGGTTGTCATTAAAAATACATATTAAACCGCCATTCCAACAATCAAATTATATATACGTTTCAAAAATATGTGCAGATTAATTTTTGATACATATTTTTCGAATGCCATGCGACAGCAGGAGGCTTATATAATCCAGAACCATTCCCGACCATTCCCTTGGAAAATTTGCGCATTTTCAGCTTTTACTTTGCTTTGGTAGAAGTAGTCGCTGTCACTTCAGCCCCGCCTGTTTTCGTTTTCGTTTTCATTTTCAATTGGTGCCGTCAAGTGGCGCTGAGATTACGTAAATGCGCCCAACAGCTTTTCCCTACCAACACGACTCCTATAACCAACAGTGAACCAAAGCAACCTCTCATCAGCCAGCTGGCAGCAGCCTTTGGGGGCTGGTGCCGTGTAGGATTTCGCATAGAACAATGGACCTAAAACCCCACTAACAAGTGGGGGAAAAGCGAAATGGCATATACTATAGCGGGCTGACCTTGAAAAGCTTGCGAAACAAGCTCGCGGATATGTAGATACAATGGCAGCCACTGGCGATTTCGTTACTGTTGTTGACACACAGTTGAGAAAGCACTTAGCAGGGTGGGGTGTAGAACGCACAGAGCGGGTCACATTTATAGATATGTCCATCAAATGTGGAAGTGGACTCTATGATAATACAATTTTATATCAGTATTATGATATTTAACCAATTACCATTACTATTTCGATTAAGTAAGTTTAACGTAATGGTTAAAAATTTCTAACTAATCACACGATAAACATGCCAAAGGTATTATAAGTGCATTTATAAGTTCCTTGATCTATAGATATATCCGCCACTGTTTGCGTATCTTTTCCAGAGATTAGTATTGAGCCAGAGGTTTACATGTGAGGAGTCTACGATGAGCTAATTCTCGCTTGATTCTCCAGATGCGATGGCTTACAACTAAGCGATTTTTATCCGAACATCTGACTAATCGGAAAATCTTGCATAACATTCTCGAGCGTAAATGTGTATGAATGGTGGGCAATGTTTATAGAAACTTTTAGTCATTGACTGATTGCTGCCCATTTGGTGGCCAGCGATCGGGAATGGAGCGCTAATATGTGCGGCGGCTGCCAAAACGAAAGCCAAAAATGAGTAAACCATTTGAAATATGTGTTATTAATTAGATCAATTTGCGGCCAGCCAAGCACGAGTCAAACTTAATGCCTGTTACCCGCTAGCCGGGCAATTAGCTGTGAAATTACTGCTTGAATTTGAAATAGAGGAGGAGCTAGCATCTAGCAGTAGCTAATTATCCGTGGATTGCAACAGATCATGAGTAGATATAGAATAAAAACGCATATATGCTGCTAAAAGCTCTGCTAGCGTTGTCAGCTTTTCAACTGTGTTTTCGACTCTCGCCTTTTGTTTGCTAAACAATATTTTGGCACAACATCAAAAGCGACGCTTGCCAAAAGCAATTTTTTGCACAGACGCGAGCCAAGTGCTTAAAATATATATCCGTACATATGTATAGTAGGCACATATATATATGGGGATCAAACAAGACACCTAAATGAAGACCTCTGTCCATCAGAACGAGTGGCCATTATGAAGGAGGCCCCTCAGGCGGTTCAGATAGATACGAGGCATGACGCCCGGCTAAAATGGGATCCCTTCGCTGCAGGAGGCAAATATTGTCGCAGCCGAGCTAATTTGCTGCACATGAACAATGAATCCGTAAGGAATTGTGTGTACATTGTGGCGGCACAGAGCAGCCACATTCTGCTGCGTTTCCAAATATAAATAAACTTTGCATGGGGGAGATCATGTGACCTGACAACAGCGACGCGACAGGTCTCATAATGGCCCGGCACCGCCACATCATCACCAATGCCCATTCCATTTCCATTTCACTTGGGCAGCCTGCCAAAAACCAATGAACCTGCCTACCTCGCTGGTCGGGCAGAGATCCTTGAACACCTGGGCAAGGACAAGTGGCCAGGGCTTGCGTGCGCCAAGGTTTGTCTCCGATTAATATTAATGGCAAATCAATTGTGCACAATTAGAGGAAGTGGTGAGCAAACACATGGCAAAGTTCGGGTTCATAAATAAACCGTGGACTGCACATGCAGCACCAGCACAAGATCCCAAAGACTCGACGCCATGTGAGCCGAGCTATCCGCCCAAGCAGCGAACATGAGACAAAAATAACAGCAAATTGTGGTCTCCACCCATAGCCATCATCATCATCATCACCATCATCATGGTGATCCAACGAATTTGCTGATGCTGCAGCACCGTTGTCGCCAAGCGGTTGAGTTTCTGCCGCATGGCAACTATTTTCGCCGAGGAGTCACAAGAGTGCATTGAACCCACTTCTCGCCGTGGGAGATGAGGAAAAATGAAATTTAAATATACATATTTTTCGGAAATAAATGAAGAATGTTGTAACAAAATGACCGAAATAAGGAGATACCAGCTAATAGACTCTTTCGGTTAGAAAAAGCAACTAATGGTTTACTAAACTAAAGACTTAAAGAAATCATAAAACGAAACGATTTAAAGCTTACCGCTCGCCCAACTGTTGAGCCTCCTTAATCGACTGGATGAAGGCATTGGTTTCGCCCTTGATGAAGTCATTGCTGGCCTCCTTGGCCGCTGGAAGCACCTTCTCGGCCTGCTGGCCACCGAACACCAGCTCATCCACATTACCGCCATTGGCGGAGGCATTGCCATTTTGGCCATTGGTATTGGCCTCTGTCAACGATTTTGGCAGTGGGATAGGCATCTTGTCGGCTTGTTTTGGAGGAGGTGGTGGAGGAGTTGGTTTTGGCGGGGCAACTACGGGTGCTGGCACAGGTTCCGGTTTGGGCTTTGGAGCAGGTTCTTCCTTCGGTGGAGCGGGAGCTGTCGCAGGAACTGGTACCGGAGTGGGCTTGGCTACCGCTGGCGCTGGTTTTGGGGGATCTGGTTTAGGAGCGGGTACAACAGCAGGCTTTGGAGCTGGAGCAGGTGCAGGAGCAGGTGCTGATTCCTTGGCGGGAGCTGGATTCGCTGGCTTGTTGTCGAGTGCGGGCGCTGCTGGCTTGTTAGAACTAAATAACCAAGCTAAACGTTTGCTACAAATGAAAAGGGAAATGGCAACAAAACAAAAAATGAATAAATAAAATATCAAATTAGGGAATCTATAAAACTAAAGTGCACTGCAAATAAAATATCAAATGAAAAATGAATATGAATGACAAATGCGCGATAAATGGATGGAAAATGTATTTTTTCACTGTTTGCATTTAATAATTTATATTTTTAGTCACTAATATGTGTACATCACATGCGCTTATAAGCAATGTCTACTGTAGCATCTTTTTTCCACTGCGCTTTCCAGAAAGTTCCAGAATAAATGCGGCGAAGCGTGAAACAAGGAAATGCGCGCTTAACGCTATTATTCCACGATTATATTACCCACCTTTAACTATAGGCACGGCCCACCGTTGAAAACCAATAAATAACAATTGCTTTTATAGGAAACAAGACTTTTTAGACGAAAAATAAAGTTAATTTGCGATCTACGCGTCCTAATTCGCCAAATGACAAGAGTAAAAGGGACAATGTAAAGAGACAAACAGTGTGACCACTCCTAAATGCATTGAAAACTTTGACAGCCCTGTAAATCATTATACTCTATAACATTTATATAAGTATTTAAAAAAAAAATTCTTCATAATCGCAATTAAAGATTTTTCAATATGTAGTATTGCAATCAATCATATGCATTTTGGTATCATTAAAATTAAATGAAGCCTTTTAGTAGTTCGTAGAGTCACACTGGAAGGATCTTGCGCAGCCCTGGTTTTTGAAATTGGTTAAAAATTCAAAAGTATGAAAATACTGCACTTTCTAGCTATTGCTAAAGAGTTAATTATAGTTCTTTAATAATGCCCTATGGAATACAAAAAAATAGAGCCAGATATTTATTGTATTTTGCCATAAGGCGTTTGCCTATTGGTGGGCGTGTTGCTCAGACGCAAATGTTTCAGTACTTTAATGCTCCCAAATGGCAGTAATTTAGAACTGTAACCACAATTTCTTATTTCCCACCCATTTCCCCACTTGAGTTACGAAATTACTTTCTCCACTCCCCCATTTCTTTGGGCCGGCGTCGTCATTTCTCTTGTCACGTAGGCCAGAACGGCAATAGCTGGCGAAAAACTCGTGCGGCAAATAGATAAGCAAACAAACGAGCTCCACCCGGCACAAAATCGTCAAATCGGCAAAATATCGGCCCCAAACGCCGGCTGTGTGGATGAGAACGGAAAAAACTAATACCGCTCCAAACTTCAATTATCACTTTCGTTATTACGCTAATTGCCGGCAGATAACAACTGGACGCTTTAGTTTTTTTCCCCTTTTTGCCAAAAAATGCGAATTTGGTTTCGCACATGTGCAAATGAGAGAATGTTTGAATGTGTGCGATCAGCCGATTGCACTTATCACGAATGAGAGTTAGAGCCACAAAAGCCGGTTGTTATGGGCTGGGGTGTTCGCCCAGATCGGGGGAGTGGGAGATGGGAAAACGGGCAGATAGTTCATCATGTGACACCGCTCGATGACTAACTTGGTTGCAGGGAAATTATACACACAGTCGCATTAGCACCTTCGAACCACAACGATCACGGAAACGGAGAGCTAGATTGGGCTAATTCACCAACTGATAGCGATTAGATTATCGGGTTTGCAATGATTGCGTCCCAAAAGTGCGACTATTGTTATCGCCAAGATTTATGAAATGCAAGAAAGTTGCTTTTCTTGGTGAAGGTGTTGTTATTAGCATTGCATAACCAGTAAAACTTATATTTGTGGTTTTTTGTGGGCCAGTAAATTTTTATTCAGAAACGTATTTATTAACTAAAACCCTGAAGCTGAAATCCCATACCAGACACAGCTCATTTAATTTAAAATATATTATTTATTTCCGATTTAACGAATTTCTACAAAATTAACCCCAAAAAGGATCTCATCCCGCCCACAAAGTACGATTCAACATTAACACTACCCAGCCGAAAAGTAGGCAACACAAAACGTTCATACGCCCTGTGTGGCACAGCAGTGCTTGCCAAACTGTAGAAAACCCCTTTGCACTTACCGTATTTCATCGACAGCAAAAGTTAAATACCACAAAGCGAACATTTTGTATTAGCTGAAATTAAGAGAAAATCGAATGAGTTAATAGTTAAGTGATTTTCAAAGCAATTTGGCCGCTAATGTATACGAATTGATTGCACTATAAATGGCAATTTCCACACCGCATGCACTTGTTGGACTGGCACTGCATCTGAATCACCCAGCGACCTCGAAAAGCGCAACAAATGACGTCGCCGTCAGGCAATGCAAAAAAAAAAAAACTCAATCGAGCGAGGCGCTCATCAGAAAAGTAAGTTTCAGAGAGTCAGAGCTCAATTAAGACCCGAGACACACACAGATAAAAAAACAGTCGAACTGGCGGGCCATCAGCGAAAAGACAGCAGTGAAAATATGCCGGCATTATTCAAGGTTTATTTATAAACAAAGCGCGCATGGATTTGCGAATGCAAAATGCAGAATGCCAAATTCGCAGAACGCTGAGCGCCGAGGCACGTGAAGTCGAGACTTTTGGGCAAACGGCCAGAGATGGGACACAGTACACAGAAAGAAATGGGCATAAATAGAAAAATAGTTAATGAAAATGTTTGGTAATAAATCTGATTCATGAGTTCTTTAATTTTTTACTTAAACTTCTTAACTTTTAACCCCAATTTGCAACAAAAAACTTAGTTGCCTCAATTAGAAAGACGTAAATGAAAGTTTTTTATCTGTGGCACCTGTAATACTGGTCTCGTTTATGTTTAGGAAAAATTTCTTTTTAAGTTATAAAATTTAATATGCACGAGCAAACAAATAACAAATTTTTCTCTCTGCACTGCAGATCAATTCGAAAAAAAGGGGAACTTTTTGTGCACCGGATGGCGCCCAATGGTCGAAAGGGTTCTAAATTTAGATAGTGCTGCCATCGATCAATTAATTATGATTATTTTGCGCACTGTTTGCAGTCCCCTGAGCTTTGTTTATCCCTCGGATTTGAGCAAAGGCAAACAAAATTCTCCACGAAGCTCCCCGTCTGCGTTTGTTTTCTTTTGCACACGCGGCGTATGAGCAATCTGCGATGGTAATAGAACACTCAGACTCTGACAGTTACGTCACATCAAACGGCACAAACGTATGAGTGGGTGGCTGGGGCGTGGAAGATGGAGGTGGTGATGGCTAAGAAGACTCATTCCCATAACACTCACTCACTGTTGCAGCTTGCCACACATAACAAACAACTGGGGACTTGCAGCATGACCCCTTCTGCGTGCACTCACCTTTTGTGCCTGTGTTGGATAATAAAACGACTAGAAAGTGTTGCAAGTGCTTTTCCGGAGGGTTTTCCGTTCGCGTTTTTCGTGTATCAAAAGGTTCGTTTCGTTTAAATGCTTCACAGCTGGTCAAATATCGAGGACTGGTCTCGATTGTGTGTTGTTTGATTTTGAGTAAAAGGTACAAAATTAATTTTCTCTCGACTGGCACTCTTCTGCTGTTGAATGCTTCTTTCACGTTTTTTCGACTGTCGTGCTCCGTGCGAAAATCGACTGCTCTACTGGCGGCAAAAGCGACGAGACTACGGCTACGACGGCATCCAACCGAGAGAGCCCCAAAGAGAATGGGGAGCACGGAGAGCGCCGACGCCAATGTTTCCTAGCTGTAGCTGCACTTGCGACGAAGCTTTTCTCACGAGATTCGTTTCCCAACGAACCCACGGGTTCTGTGCCAGGTACACCCGAAAAAATACCTAGAAGACTTTAATCAGTTTCCAACAGCGAGGGTACAGAGTTAACTACTATAAAGGATTTATTTATATTTATTCGAAGACACTAGCAAATATTTATTTTTAAATTTTAAATCAAGGAATTTTCTGTTAATACCTAATTATTTTTCTCTGTGCACCATTTCAATATTTATTTCCGTGTACTCTCCGATTCGCAATGTTACTCATAGGCTTACGCTATGCCACCGCTATGTGTCAATAATCGCGTTGAACCTGGCCAAAAGGCTGCCCAATCAATAAAAGAAACATTTAAAATAGAAATGGTAGAAAGAGTTTTTGGGCACTGGACGAGTCACTTCTGCAATTGCCACTATCAGTTGTACGTTTACTATTTATATGGCTTACTGCAGCGTTTGGCCCTGGCCAAAACTATCAAATTTTGTGGAAATTCAGCGCTGCTGACGCCTTTCGCCGGTTGTCTGTCGTGGGCAAATAAATCAAAGATAATAAACTCGAGCGTACTGTTCAGTCATTCATTCAACAGCGCTATCTATTTTGCAAAGCCCACTTAATTGGCCTGGGCGATGATGATTGGGGTCTTATCGCTCGCCGAAGCCTCTGCAGTTTGAGAGCCACTGAAACGGCAAAGATGCAACGGCAAGCGCCCAGAATCCGTGAATCCGTGGACAGGTTGCATAATGATACGTGCAGCTGCTTACATAACCGCGGCAGCGAGAAAGGCGACCAGAAACAAGGTCAAAAGTTCAAGGACTGAGAAAAGCTCGCAACATCCTGGAGCGCTTGCGTTGCTCAGCGGAAGTTCATGCGAGTGTGGGTGTTCTGTTTTTGTTGACACTAAGTTTTTATTATCTCGAATTATGTACTTTTAATCGGCCACCTTCGGCTTACAGTATTAAATATTGTATAACCCAACCCGCAAAGTATGCAACGAAAATAAAGATTTACACCCTGGGAAAGGATAACATTGGAGCCCCTTCCTTAAATAATTAAGAGCACAATTTCGATTTAAGTTTCAAACACTTTTTTATTGGTTTTTCAATTGAATGCATTTTGTTTGCTACGCTTTAATTGGTTTATATTTCTTGGTTGTCTTACATGGTAATGATATTGCATATGCCACACAAACTGTCGTTGGCCTCGGTTGATTAAGCTTTAAAATCTTGCACAAAACATAATCATGGCAAATCAAATGGAAATTGACTTTAAATAAAACGTTTGCTTTCATATACTTTAAGCTATGTGCATTTTTTGTCTGTGTTTTACTACATATCGATATATAATTTAACATTTGAATCATTATCTTCTCCACTTTTCATCCTGACTGGAATATCAATCTAATTCCGCACGCTGTTGATTCACTCAAACACTTCGGTTCTAAACTTTGGTTCTCCCGTTCGTCCTTTGTTAACCCGCTAAGTTAGCTACTACTGGATCTGATCCGATCTCCTATAATTCACTTTGAATTCTTCTCGTTGGCCATTTCATTTCAGATGGTCCGGTCGGTACTTCTCCTGGTTCTTAGTTCCGGAAAGGTTGTTAACATTCTTTTTGTTGGTCGCACACGTTTCGAATTGGCTTGTCTGTTGTTTTTGTAGTTTAATGTGTTGGTGTTATCTTTGTGTGTTGTCGGTTGTCGTTTGCCCTTTTTGTTGGATCTTGTTGTATCACAGCTTTCTTCACTTTTGCTCTTATAACTTTTAAGCATAACTTGCATATACATATATATAAACATTGTTGTTAATGCACGGCTGTCATACATATCGTCTTTCTGATTTTCTAACCTCCTCGCCCATGTCACACTTGTTGTTCCCCTGAGTGTCGCCATCGAGCATACCCTACATACATACATATATTAACACCCTGACTTGTTGTTGTTCTCGATCAACACTTATCTTAAACTTGGTTGGTCTTTTTTCCTCCTTCTGCAGTGTTGCTACTGGATCAGTACATACGTTAGCATAAATCGCATTGTTTTGTTGTGGTTGTGGAATGGTTTACAAAATTGTTTTCGCTCTCATCGAATTTAAATACAATAAATGGCATATAAAATATATTTGTTTTGTAGTAAGTATACCAAAAGAACGTTACTCATATACAGCAGCGTTGGAAGTGACACTAGTATAACAGAAAAACTTAATACTTGTTTCATTTACGTTGATTGTAATTGAATGAATCCATTGATTGACGATTACTTCTGGCTGGATATTGAGCTAACGATCTTTTAAAGTCCTAGCTCTATTTTATAGCTTTATGACACTTTATTTTGTGTAATAGCACTTTCCTTTAACTTTTTACAAATGTAACTCCTCGATAAACAATATTCGGAGCTAACTCTTTTTTTTATTAATTTAAAAACGCGCTGTGAGTCATTTCTGAAGACAACTTCGAATTCCCTTGTAGCCATTTAATTAAGCGTTTAATTTGGAAAATAATACTATAGAAACTGATGTGTCAGAGTGCTATAAAATAGAGCCCATATAACCTATATCCCCCATTAATCTGGCCCTGCCTTTCCAATGCTTACTACCGTTCTCATTGCTTCAATAGTGCAGTATCTTAGGTCGTATTTTGCACATTCTGTTGTTCGTGGAAGCAGCATGACACTTTTATCACATTTGTTGTTGGTGTTGGTTGTTGTGTTGATACGTACTAGACTTAAATTAAATGCACAGCCACATACAAACAGGTCTGGTAACATAATGTAGGCCGTCGATTTGCAATCTCTTAATGACCCCAGACTCTGTTCTTGTTTTGACTTTTCTGTGGCCGTGTTGCGGTTGCTGTTTGACAAACATTCTTAGTTTGCTTCGCGCATTACACATGAATTGCATTCGTTTTACAAAAAATAATATTTGCTATTGCAGTTCATAAAAAATGATTACATGCATTGGTTACATATAGTTACATTCATACATACAAATATAGATGGTCGATTGGATAGTTGTAGGAGTTGTCTTTGAGATCGCATTTTGTTTTGCGGTTGTTACTTGTCCCAGAAACCAATTGCCATCCTCCGTTTTGCTCTGACAACAAGGCCAACACCCTCTTTATCGTTCAGTCTTCTGTTTCAATAGATTTTGTGTTTGTTTAGATTGTTACATTTGAGCAAGTACTTTGTGGTTGTTCTTTAAATGCTCGGCATGATCTTCAGGTACCATTTTGTTGTTGTTGTTGATGTTGTCATTGTTGCTGTTGTACTTGTTGGTCGGCAAGCATGTCTGCGGAGGATGAGCCGCGGCTCGTAACAACACGCTGCTGTTTTGTGCAAACATAGTTTAAATATAGTACATAGTTGTATAATTAATGCCTGTGCTACGAAATACTTAAATGTTGGATTTGGGTCTTACAATTTCCTGGCTTTCTGGCCCGTTTATCTGGCCACAACGCACGCACCACGCAGGACAGCTACTTTCTTAGCTCCATTTGGCTATTACATACAATACATATATATCTGTGTGGTGTTTTGTATTTGCTTACATTTTGCTTTGCTGTTGCTGGTAATATCACTTTAAACTACACAAATGGCGGCGCTTAGCGAACGAGGATCTAGATCTCGTTGTTGTTACATTTGCTTATGTTGTTGTTTGTTGGTTTATCACAATTGAGCGCCAGATTCTGTACTTATTCACACTACTACAAAGGTTAACAATTTGTGCCAATTGCGTCGTTTTGAGCAAACAATTTGACATTGGTCGTAGTTTTGGTTTTACAAACATTTTCAACACTTTTTGTTACTTTAAACTTAGCTAACTAGACAATTCGCTTAACAATTTGCTGTTGTCGTTTTTGTTATGTTTTGTATGAGAGCTGGGTATAGCATTTGCATCTGTTGCATTCCCTTTTGCATTTCGTTTGAATCACAGTTGTTGTTGCTTATAAAATGATGTTTCTCTAGCTGCTTTCAACAAACTCATCTCGCCCCGTTACATAATTACATAAATTTGTGAAGTGCTCAAGTCTTTTGCTTTGCTCCTAACATTCCTATCGCTCTTGATCTGTCGCTTTTGTACTAATAAACAAGGGCTAATCGAAATTTTGATTACAAAGGCTAAGAACTTAGGAAATTTAACATCTATGAAATGCTTGCCAATCAAAAAGTTTGGTTTACATATACAAATTTTGAAAACTTATTATGACGATTAAATTTTCTTTTTGCTTACATTATTCTTTTGGGTTTTGTTTTAGCTACGTAATTAGGTTTTGCAATTTATAAATTAATTTCTATGCGCTCGATTTGATCACGTGTCATGTTTGCATTTCCTTCGTTCACTTGATGACTGCTTCAATTTTTGGTTATATTTGAGTAATTTCCTATTTCGACCACTTACTGGCTGAGATCCTGGCGCAGCATTTCGTACACGAACTGATCGCGTAACTTGTTGTCGTAGTACAACGATGGCGGCATTTTGTCAAGGCTCATGGGTGACCATTGTTGTCCCAGTATGGCGCTTATCTCCTG
Source organism: Drosophila simulans (assembly GCF_016746395.2). Lineage (NCBI taxonomy): Eukaryota > Metazoa > Arthropoda > Insecta > Diptera > Drosophilidae > Drosophila > Drosophila simulans. The sequence goes on from NC_052522.2 coordinate 8,904,625, forward strand.
CAGGATAATCAATTAGGTTACTCGTTTAGTTACAGGACGTTTTAAAGAACTCACTTCATCGTAGGGTTTCAGCAAAGGAGCGCCTGACCAATCGATCATGGAGACTTCCAGACGCTTTAGCTGCCGACCCAGAAGCCGGGCAATGCCCACGAGGTTATGCGGATCCATCAAGTACCCGTGCACTACGATCTCCTCCAGCCGTTTGCAGCGCCAGGCCATCATTACGAATGGGTCCTGGCGTAAAGAGGCGTGGCGAGTTTGGTTCATGCGATTGGAATATTTGTACGGCGCGTCCACATAGTGAATGCTGCGCAGCGTTTCCTTGTAATGCAACGACATCCAGTCCAAGGCTTCGGCGTTCATCTTTTCGCAGAATAGCAGTCGCACATGGGTTATAGGCATATTTCTACGCAGCACACGATGCTGCAGTAGTGCGATGGCCTCATAGGCATACACAAGGGTCAGCACCAACTCAATGCTCGAAAAGTGATCCGAAAAGTTAGACCAGGCCGTCTCCGACACGTCGGGATACTCTTTGCTATCCAGGCCGTGCACTGCGATCAAAAGTTTCCGCAGCGGAAGCACCTGGATAGTGTGCAGCAGTTCGTCGGAAAGTGTGTCGTAGTCGAGGGAGAGCACCTGCAGGGCGGCACATTTCTGCAGCAGGGTCGAGTCCAACGAGAGGATGGGATAGTGACTAGGATCGTACTTAATGCTCGCGAGTGTCAGCTGCAGCAGTTCCTGTGGTTTTCCCATAGCGTTTAGAAAATCATGGCCATAGTATGAGAGGGCCTCGATGGCTCCAAGGTCCAGAAGCTGGCAGGGCTGACGCTTGCGGCTTAAAAACAGAGTCAGTGGCTCCACAAAGCATCTGTTGGGATTGTCAGGATATTTAACTATTGAACTTATTTATTTCTAATGGTACATACTGTTCGATGGCCAACAAGTGCTCACTTTGCATGTTTCCGATGGCAACGAGGCCTACATTGTGGGTTTGGAAACGCAATTTCTGGATGTTATCACAGCGCGCCACTCTGCGGGATGGAAAATGGTTAGGTTTAGTCCTGATTGGGTTTTCTAAAGCAAACTTACTTGTATAGAAGATGTCGCATTTTCTGGATGTGAAATGCATTTTGAAAGTCGAAGACTACTATCAGTTCCCTGGCCAAGTTGGCCATGGAGCGATGGAAGAAGGCCAACTGATCATCGCATCCCACATCCAATTGAAAGCGAAAGTTTCTAAAATAGCTGAGGGGTATAATAATAATAATAGTTAATGATTAATTATATATAGTTGTAAATACTAAAATACAAATAGGGCTTATTTCTTTTATATTTTTTAATCCAAGAAACCAATATAATTTATTTAAATAACGTAGGAAAATTATTATAAATACAACAAATGAATCAGCATAGGTAAGAAAAATAAGTATCTTTCTCGCAATCGCTAAGATCGCAATTTACAGCTCACAGCTCATCGCATCAATTAATTTAATTAATTGCATTTATTGGCAGGGGGAATTCCTCTTATCGTGGACTTTCCCCTTTTTTCAACACTAATATAAACAAACAGACCTAGGTGCTTGCCCCACACATTGAAAGCTTGCCAAATGCGAAGAATACAACATATAAACGTCGAACAAGTTTTGGGGTCTACGATTCGTTCTTGCTTGCACAGATGTGTTTTTGCGCTTGATTAACCCATGGCTATATAATATAAGGGGCAATAACAAAGGAAATATACCCAATAAGTACTGAAATTAAACATTTCAGCCACATACACAAATACCTACACCTACACTGATACGGACACACCCACACAGTGACAAACTTACCGTTTTTGAAAAAAGGCATGTCGCCAAGAAAAACATACACCCGCTGCCGACCGACGATCCTGGGGATTTAGATAGTCGAATATGTGACTTAGTGCCACCGATGGTATTGTGTGCCATTCTGGTTGGCGTTGGCTAAAATTCATTACTCGATTTAAATGTTAATTGCGTTTCAAACAATGAAAAGTTGCAAGTGCAGCCGAGTACGCTGCACAATTTAAAATGCCAAATTAGAGTGACCGTCACACGAGGTCGCAAATATGCCAAGACCAAGAAAACAAATATGAATGCAAGCACAATTTTATCTAAAGCATATACGTATGAAATAAAACTTCAATTAAAAATCAATCTGTGCACTTAAATTAGGTCTACCCATTTTAAGTAAGCGGAGATAATTATTAATTTAGAAATTTCAAAATGATTAAAAAAGCAAAGGAAATATAAGTGTTGCTGTCGTATAAAACCAAATCATTTTTTGCTTATTTGTATACTGAACTGTATGTAATGAATGCATACATTTTGTTGTTGTTCTCTTATCAATGATTAAATGATTTCAAATTAATAACTGCATTTCAATGTTTCCTAATTTCGGATAGCAAAAAAATGCATCGTTGGTTAAGGGTTAATGGAACTACAATGCGTTGCTACGGCCACACTGATTGAAGCCGTGTTATGGTAACAATCAGCTGTTCATAATGATAACAACTCGCACTGCTGATTCTATATAGTTGTTTACGTTGATTATTGGTATTATATTAATTAAAAATGTCAGCTTTGCTTCTTTTGCGAACCTGTCGAAGTCCAACAATTGCTGGCATCTACAAATACACATACCAAGGAACAACTGTTGCGAATCACACATGCAATCATCGTCTGGCGTCCACAGAAGCGGCTGCCGCGAGTGTCCAACTGGCAAATGCCAGTGGATTGGTGGGATATTGGCAGACCTTGTCCAACAGCACGCCGGTGGCCTATATGCAGGATGTCCTCATTAAGATCCACGACTACAGCGGCCTGCCCTGGTGGGCGTCCATCGTGCTGTCCACTGTCCTTTTCCGGAGCGTGGCCACCCTGCCTTTGACCATTTATCAGCACAAAATCACCGCCAGAATCGAGAAGATAGCGCTGGAAATGCCGGTCATCGTGGAGGAACTGAAAAAAGAGGCAGCCATGGCCAAGCACAAGTTCAAGTGGAGCGAAAAGCAGACTCAGATTGTTTATCGGCGTTCGGTTTGTTCAAATTAAAATGTTTGCGAGACATGAGGAGTCATACCAATTATCTTACAGATCAAGAAGCAGTGGCAGAACCTTATAGTTCGGGATAACTGCCATCCCATGAAGACCATGATTGTGCTATGGGGTCAGATTCCCCTGTGGATCTTCCAATCCGTGGCTCTACGCAATCTAGTGTACATGCTGCCGGATCCCACGTCCATTCAAGCTCAAATCGTGACCACCGAAATGACCGTTGGCGGATTTGGTTGGATACCAAACCTCACGGTGGTAGACAACTCCTATATCCTGCCTGTAGCATTAGGTCTCATCAACTTGGCCATCATTGAAGTGCAAGCCATGTCCAGAACTCGTCCTTCCACTCGCTTGCAGAACATCGCCAACAATGTGTTCCGTGGATTGAGTGTTGTGATGGTTCCAGTAGCCTGTACAGTGCCTTCAGCTATATGTGTATACTGGGTAGCTTCCAGCAGTTTTGGCCTTGCTCAAAATCTGCTCATCCTCTCGCCGGAAGTGCGACGATCTGTGGGAATTCCCAAAACACAAACCGAACTCAGTGAGCCGTACGATCTGCTCTGGCTAAAAATACAGCAGAGGCTAAAACTTGTCGAGAGGCCACCGGCTGATAAGCCGGCAGCCGAATGATCTAGTCTCGTAGTAATAATCACCTAGTCTAATTTGGGCATGACGTTTAGTTTGTTTTCGGGTGACATATGTATATAAATATAGACAACCCTTAAATGCGACTGCGCCACTGTAATTCATCATCATCATTCTTAAGCTCCAACATCTCGGATTCCTAGAAGTAAATAAATGAGTGAAAAACCCCAAAAGAAATGCAAACAAAACAAGGCGATAAGACAGCAAAAAGGTCTTGAGATTACAAGCCCTGATAGTGTGGTCCACTCAATTGGTTTGGCGACAAACGAGAGCATCTATCAGCGGCGGCAGAGATAGAGATTCATCCCGAGTCCAATTGAATTGAAATGCGATCTGGGTGTGGGTCAGTCGAGCCTGGAAGTCGGACGGGATCACAACGAAGATTTTAAAGCGCGAAAAAAACAATTGTGTAGTTGTTATCAGCATCGGTGCATTATAAGAAATATTTAAATTCAAATACTTGTAAAGCGGAAACGTAAAATGATGGCCAAGTGGCTCCTTGGCCTTTGGCTGGCGATCCTGCTAGTGGATGTTAGTGTAGAAAGTTTATTAATAATTTCAGTTTGTGCTTTTTAAAGGATAATATGTACAAAGATTATAAATTATTTAAATTTTTTTAAGATTTTAGTGAAACTAAAAATGTTGCTTAAAGTTAAAGTAAAGACTGTAATTTTAATTGAACTTAATTACAAGCTATTAGCTAAATATTGCCTCTAATTACTACGGTTGTTCAATAATATTTCATAATTGCGCTTTTGACAGCGACCCGGGGCTAAAGCTTATCGATCAGGCAGTGGCTACCACAGCGAACAGTCGGGACCAGTTGGCTTATCAGCAGCAGGGAACGCACACTCGAGTTACGGAGCCGACCAGCAGCATCCTATTTACCATCGGGATTCCGCGTGCCCGCCGCATTTTACGGGTCTGGTTGCATATCCCCACGACTGTCATCGCTATGTGAACTGCTTCGATGGCAGCCCCACCATTCAGACGTGTTCGCCCGGAACTCTGTTCAATGGCAGGACCCAGGTGTGCGATCATCCTAGCAATGTGGTTTGCCCTTCAGCGGAATCCTCATCTACTCGACTGGGAAGACTGAGGCAATTAGATAGTGAACCCAAGTGTCAACCGGGAGTGAATGGATTGCAACCGCATCCTACGGATTGCAGCAAGTTCCTTAACTGCGCCAATGGTCAAGCTTTTATTATGGACTGCGCACCAGGAACTGCCTTTAGTCCAGCATCACTGGTATGTGTGCACAAGGATTTGGCCAAATGTGGATCGGGTACTGGAGCAGTACGAGATGATACCTCTGGCCCCGGTACGTATGAGTGATTTAAATTCAAAAATCTTGACTAACACTCGGTTAGGGTACCCTGCGTTGCCTTTGGATGACTTGGGCTGTCCACCCGGTACACGTGGGCTTCGTCCACATCCGCACGACGTGCACAAGTATTTGAGGTGCGGAATTGGGGTTAAGCCTCAGGTGGAACAGTGTCCACTGGGCCACATCTTCGATGGCTCCTCTTCGGTATGTGTGTATTCTGACTCCCCTCGGACCTCCTGTAAGTGTCACTTCATTACTTATCCCTACTGCTTGGCTTCGCTTGGTTCATCTGCTTTTTCATTTGGGTTTATTTTCTCATATTACGCGATACATGCTTTGCTTGCTTCCTTAGTTGATAGACTCTAATCCTGATCCCTTTGAATTGTAACAGCTTCCTCCTTCACGTCGGCTCAGATTCAGGTCAACTATCTCATGTGTCCAGTGGGAGCCGTTGGCCAATTTGTTCACCCCTTTGATCAAACAAAGTTCCTTAGTTGTAAGGATGGTAAGGTGGCTGTGCAAAACTGCCTACCCAATTATGTGTTCAGCATTTCGAGGCGCTACTGTCAGTTGAAACCACAATTAGCCTTTACCGACTATGTCACATTAATTATCTCCCAAATCAGCTATGAGTATTGTAAGTTAATATATCATATCTGTAAACTAGAATTTATCACAATATTTTATTAGCACTAATCCTTAATGAGTGCCCTGGTAACATCAACGGCATCTTCTTGTATCCCTACGATGCTGAAAAGTACATTCAGTGCTCGTCTGGTGGCAGGATGACCATTCAAAGTTGTGGCACCCAGATGGCGTTCAGTGTATCCCAAAGAAGTTGTCTTCCAAGTCGTCAAGTGCACAGCTCTGATAGGGTGCAGTTCTGGCAGGAAGTCCAAGTTCAGACCACTTATACATCCCAAGACATACGGGGAAATGTTCAAAGCCAGCTGTCTTCACTTAGATCGTGTCCACCCAATGTCCAGAAGAATTATCCTTATCCATTCCATGCTGGCCACTATGTCAGGTGCCAATATGGAGCTTTAGAGATCGTATGCTGTCCTACTGGACAGCTTTACAGCCTTTCCCAGCGGCAATGTGTGCCTCGTCGCCTCCTCTCTGCCCATGATTACTTGGATTACTCCTATATCAGTGCTGAACTTTCCAGTAAGCATATCAGGAAATCTTATTACGGATTTACTTGATTTCAGAGCACTTTTTCGTTTCCAGCTGAGTTTATGGTGGATCGTTCGACGCTTTCTTGTCCTCCACAAGCCCAGGGACTCTATCTGCATCCCTTTGATTGCACCAAGTATGTCAGGTGCTGGAATCAGCAGACCTTCATTGAGAGTTGTACACCGGGAGAGATTTTCAGTTTCTCTAATCAGAAATGCGTGCCAAAGGAACAGTGTAAAGGACCGACCGATCATGTCGAATATTTAATTGAAACTACGACTGTTACGACTTACGAGTCGGATGGCCCGGAGTCCGAAAAGGGTTTCGGTGAAACCGGTAACATTTCCTGCCCACCTGGAGCCTCTGGAAATCATGCCCACCCATTCGATTGCACGAAGTTCTTGGAGTGTTCAAATGGGCAAACCTTTGTAAAGAATTGTGGTCCGGGAACTGCTTTTAGTACTACCAAAAATACCTGCGATCACGCCAATCAGGTGGACTGCAGTGGAAGAAGTTCATTGCCTGGACAAATCCCAGTTACCCAGAATAACATAGGAACCAGTTACCCATCGAAACCATTGGATATTCTCCCAATATTACCGACACCGCGTAAGTCGATCTCTACGGATGTACTTGTCTACTTCGCTTGATTCACCTGCTTCTTCATTTCGGTCTTGGTTGTCCATTTTGCTAGCCATTCTCCGCTTGCCTTTTTAGATTAAGATATAATGACTAAACCTTTTCTAGCCCCATCTTACCCACATGCTGAGCACTTGACAGATCTATTGTGTCCCTCCGGAGTGAACGGTCAATTTGTTCACCCATTCGACCAAACCAAGTTCCTCCTTTGCCAGGCTGGTAAACTGGCGGTTCAAAGTTGTCAGCCTGAATATGTGTTCAGTATATCTAAGAGTATTTGCCAGCCTAAGACAAAGTTGGTTTACAGCGACTATGTGACTTACAAAGTCTCTGTCATCAGCATCGACCAGAGTAAGTCCTTCATTGGATTACTATCCTTGATGTATATTTAATGTGCAGCACCTAAATCTATCAGCTATGATACTATCTGCTTGTCCGGATGGCACCAATGGCCTTCATCTTTATCCCTACGACGCTGGAAAATATGTACGTTGCTCTGAGGGCGGCAAGATGAGCATTCAAAGTTGTGAAAGTCAAATGGCCTTCAGCTTATCCCAGCGAGCATGCCGGCCAAGTCGTCTGGTGTCCAGTGAAGATCGTGTAAGGTTCCGCGAGGAATTACAGATCCAGACAACTTATAGCAGCCAGGACATTCAGATTCAACAGTCCCCACTTAATGAGTGCCCATCCGTGCTTCGTGGAAACTACCCATATCCCTTTCATGCGGGTCACTATGTAAATTGCCGAAATGGTCATTTACAGATTGTGAGTTGTCCGCCAACAGCTCTATACAGTTTATCCCAACGCGAGTGTGTTGTCCGACAGCTCCTCTCCACCCATGACTATCTGGACTATGCCTACATCAGTGTGCAATTCTCGAGTAAGACATTTCATGTAACCATCAAATGCATACTACGTCATCCTTTCCATTCGCAGCTAACATTATTCACGACCCCACAACGTTGTCTTGTCCTCCGCAAGCCCAGGGCTACTACCTACATCCTTTCGATTGCACAAAGTATATAGTGTGCTGGGATAAGCAAACACATGTAGAAAGCTGTCCCCAAGGTGAAGCATTTAGCATATCCCAGCAAAAGTGTGTGGCTAGGGATAAGATCACTGAAGCCTATGATCGTGTGGAGTATTTAGAAGATACGCAGCATGAGTTAAGTCACGAGGGGGCTGAGGAAGAGGAGCAGTCAGAACCGGAGAGTAGCCTCTCTCGTGACGGAGGCAATCAGCCGCCTGGAAAGTATCAGGCACCTTACTATTCAAATGGAGGATACCCAACGCCTTCTCAAAATAATGGTGGTTATCAAACATCTTCTCAAAATAATGGAGGTTACCAGGCACCTTCTCAAAATAATGGAGGTTACCAACCAACCTACCAAGGTAATGGAGGTTACACACCAACCTATCAAAACACTTTTGATGGTTACCACCAACCCAATCAATCATCGTTTCAAGCAAATGGAGGATATCAGCCACCCTTACCACCTCATGGAGGTTACCAACCACCTTCTCAAACTTATGGAGGTTTCCAACAACCTAATCGAACATACGAAGATTTTCACAACCCTTCGCAAACTGTCGTAGGTTTCCAGCCACCCTATTCAGTTAAAGGAGGATACCAGCCCTACAATCAACCAAATGGAGGTTATCAGCCATCTTCGGAAACTAACAATGGGCATCAGATACCTTCTCAGTTGAATGGAGGATACCAACCACGTGTGGACGGCAATCGAGGCTACCAGCCTCATAATGAGTTAAACGGAGCCTACCAGCCACCTTCTCAGTTGAACGGAGGCTACCAGCCTCCTGTAGAAAGAGATTGGGGTTACCAGCCACCTTCTCAACAAAATACTGGATATCAGCCACCACAGTCATCAGCTGGTGGATATCAGCCACCTCCCCAATCAACTGGTTCCGGCTATTATCCTGGGCAAGATGCGCCCCATGCTATTCCAACTCCTCTGTTGTGCCCAGAAAAGGTTAGCGGCCTCTTTCCAAATCCTTTCGACGCTACAGGCTATCTGACCTGCATCGATGGTCATACGTTACCTAGACAATGTCAGCCCCTCGATATGTTCAGTGTTTCCCAAGGCTACTGCTTGCCTGAACAGCACGTAAATAAAACGGATCGCGTCCCCTTTGAGAGGACTCAAACTTATCAGGATAATTGTGAGTGAAAAACTCCGGACTCTATGTTTTTTACCCTTAAACATTTCCTTGCAGCTTTGGACTGTCCCAGAGATTTCGTTGGTTTCGTTGTGTATCCTTTCGATTGCTCAAAGTACCTGAGCTGTGGCCCGAGCGGAATGAAATTGTTAAATTGCCCGGGTGAACAACACTACAGTATCTCTCATGGATTCTGTAAGCCCGTTGACCAGGTGCAACGTGAGGATCGTCTTTACACGATCAATGAACTGCACATCATTTTCGAGTGGACACAGAAAATGATGTTAGTGGGCGCAGTCACTGCCTGTCCCGAAGGAATAACTGGAACCCTACCACATCCGAGGGTGCCCACCAAGTACCTGCGGTGTGGACCAGGCCAGGCGGAGATGTACGACTGTCCGAGCCAACAGATTTTCAGCGTTTCTCGCAGAGTGTGCGTGCTGGATGATAAACTGTCCAGTTACGATCGCACCGACTATTTGGTTCGGGGGGTTAATTCCGGTTGGATGGATCCCTCTAATGGTTACTAACCCTTGGCTTATGTCTGGCCCCCTTTTTAAAAATCCCTTCTCTGCTTACAGACAACCGTCAATACAAGTCATATGAGACATCTGGCAGGGATCAGTTCGGCAACCGATACACAACCAGAACTACCACGACAACGCGGGTGATCGGAGACCGTTGGACGGATATGAACATGCAGCGACCTTCAGGTGTAGGTGTGGAACAAAATCCGCATCACCATCACCATGGATACAACCCGGGTTGGTCTGGCCAGGAGACATCCTACGTTCAACGTGGTCCTACACAGAGTACTCTATATGTGGAGGGATCGCTACAGCCGAACCGTAATTATCCTACCAATAAGACTCCATTGGCCCCCATGGCACCCACCAATACAGGAGGTGTCTACTACGGCCAGCCCGTTGAAGACAAACAACATGTGCCATCGCGCCAGAACTATAGTCGCAGAATTGATTATGGCTCGCCTGGCCATGGATGGAAACCTATGCCACCACTGGATCCATTGGGCGGACAGCAACCATTAAATCTAGATTATTCTCCCCATTCTCCTGGTGCCAAAGAACCCCAACCACACGATAGTCTGCCCGGACAGAAACCCATTAACTTGGACTATGATGAGGAACAAATACCCCAGTATCCTCAGAACGGACTACCACCCCATCCTGGATCGCCACCACGCTTTTATCCAGATCAGTTACCCGGTGGCTCAAAGCCAATTGGTAGACAGCAACCAGTTGAGTCCAGCCCTGACTCCAGTGGTTTTCCAGACCACCAAAAACCTTTGGATCCTGACAATAGGCTTCATGGATCAAAAATTCCTCCAAGACATAGCCCTAACGCAGGGCTTCCTTTATATAATGAATCCAACCTCTATGGTGGGCTCTTACCTCCCAAGCCAGATCCTCCGGTAAACGGAACACCCACTCCAACTCCTAACCCTTCATCTTCCCAGACTCCAACTCCGCAATTGGCTAACCGACTGCACACATTTCCCATCTATCCACCTGTGGATAATAAAACCTCTCTCCAAAATCCCATACAACCTCACTACAGTCCGTCTTATGCAGGAATTGCCCACTCTCGAGACGCCCCTTGGGCCAAAGTACCTGTGACTAGTACAACCCCCGCACAAGATCCCGATCCCTTCAATCCTGAATTGGATGAACCTTTCTACGACGATGTCGACTTCTTAACCACAACAGTGAGAAATGTATTGGTGCCTCCTCCTTTCGACCATAAGTTTTATAGTCCTCAGTCGACAAATCCAAGCATTAATCAAGATCGATCTGCATCTGGTCCCAGCTCCCAAGCGGCTATTAAGGAAGCTCTTAAACTTATGCTGCGTCCCTATTTCAATCACAGTGGGAATGCCCAAGAGCAACTTGCCCAGCAGGCTGAATCGGCCATAGTGTCTGTGATTAGTAAGCCGACAACCACTACCACCACACCAAGGCCAACTTCCAAGACACCTAAAACAGACCTTGACTTTGACGCCGAACTGATTAAAGCGGGTGAACAGGAAAGCCTGGACTCCGTTGACGACGACTATGTTTTTCCAGATGCCAGGGAGACGTCCCGAACCGAGCAGACCCTAGATCCCAGTACCACGTACGCCTCGACAAACTTTCAACGGAGCACTCGCAGGGCTGAGTTAGATCCTGACAGCCTAACCACAACTACAATGAAAACTAATTGGCTTGCGCCTGGTCACAGTCGTGACTACCACCGGCGTCATCCAAATTTACCCGATCCGTTCTCCGAGCACCATCCCAATTCCTCTCCCCACCAACACCAACACAACCACCACCACCGTCACCCACATGAACATAGTGCTGACTTCCATCTTCGTCATCCGGAGCTGCCCAACCCATTTCCACAAAAAGATGAAACACCGCAACACCAGGACCCGGATGATGACTGGGTCAATTCCAATGCTGAGGAAGTGACTCCCAAATTAGCTACCCGTTCAAGCTTCAATACCCAATGCGATTTCGATTGCGGCAATGGCCAATGCCTGAAGAAGGAGGAGATCTGCGATGGGAAGAAAAACTGCCCCAATGGCAAAGATGAGGCTAGCTGCCCGCCATCGGACTACGAGGTGCGGCTATCAGGGGGCGAGAGTCCAAACATGGGCCGTATTGAAGTCAAGGGTGAGTGGTTCCCAGAAATCTCAATACAATATAATACCAACCGAAAATTATCCCAAATCCTTATCCAGCTAACGGTCAATGGGGCTATGTGTGTGATGACAAGTTCGGTTTAAAGGATGCCGATGTCGTTTGCCGAGAACTTGGCTTTCGGATGGGCGCCCAAGAAGTGCGTGGTAGCTCCTTTTATGCTCCCCCAAACCAGGATTTTAACTACCTGATGGATGAGGTCGAGTGCCATGGCAATGAAACCAAGCTGGGTCAGTGCGCCTTCAAAGGCTGGGGCGTTCACAACTGCGGCGTTGATGAAGTGGCTGGCGTGACCTGCAAAGTTCCGGTGATGAAGTGTCCCAATAACTACTGGCTGTGCCACACTTCCAAGGAATGCATACCACCAGCCTTTGTGTGCGACAATACCCCAGACTGTGCGGATAAGTCGGATGAGTGTGCAGCCGTCTGTCAGGTGGGTTAATTGAAAGTTTCCACATGCTCCATAATGTAATCCTTATCACACCTTTAGGCTCCCGTTCAATACCGTTTAGAGGGTGGTCGCAATTCCAATGAAGGCCGCCTGGAGGTGAAACACCATGGCGTATGGGGCAGTGTTTGTGACGATGACTTTAATCTCAAGTCTGCCCAAGTTGCCTGCAACTCAATGGGCTTCTTTGGACCAGCGGTATTACACAATCTTTAATTTCCGAAAAACTAGTTTTAACTTTCCTCTTGTACGACCCAGAAAATCGAGAAGAACATATTTGGCAACAGCAATGGTCCCATTTGGCTCGATCAGGTAATGTGCTTTGGAAACGAGTCAAGCATTGACCAATGTAACCATTGGAACTGGGGCGAGCACAATTGCAACCACACCGAAGATGTGGCGCTGCACTGCAGCGCTGGGCCACCACCTCGCAGTCAGAGGTATTCCCAGACTCAGATTAAAGGTGGTCGATCTCTGGGACGGGAAACCTCACCGAAGACCTATTCACAAATTGGGCTATGGGAACGATCTAGCAAGGCAGTACATACTCCTCGTCGATGCGGAATCTTCAAGGATGACCTGACCGATGAGTACGCCCACCGAGAGGAGCGCGTGGTTAGGGGAAATGTGGCACAGCGGGGTCGTCATCCCTGGCAAGCTACCATAAGGACTCGCGGACGTGGTGGTATCTCCAGTCATTGGTGTGGAGCTGTGGTGATATCCAAGCGCCATCTCCTCACCGCCGCTCACTGTCTGTACGGAAGTCCTAAAGGAGCTTACTTTGTTCGCGTCGGAGATCACTACGCAAACATAGCCGAGTCCTCCGAGGTAGATTCCTTCATTGAGAACTGGTACCTACACGAAAACTTCCGCAAGGGAACACATATGAACAACGATATAGCCCTGGTGGTGTTGAAGACACCTCTGAAATTTAGTGACTATGTCCAGCCCATTTGCTTGCCGGATAAGAATGCTGAGCTCGTCGAGGACCGCAAGTGCACCATCTCCGGTTGGGGATCTATTAAATCGGGCGTGTCCAGTGAGTAGTTTATGAGACAACGATCCTGGGCACCAATAAATATGATTCTTATTGATATTTTCTAGCTCCTGCTCAAGTTTTGGGCTCCGCTGAGCTTCCCATTTTGGCCGATCACGTCTGCAAGCAATCAAATGTGTATGGATCAGCCATGTCGGAAGGTGTGTACCACTTAAGCTTTATTTTGATTAATTAACCATTAAATAGATGTATTAAGAGCGTAAAACTAGTTTGTGCAGGAAATAACCCCCAAGTTCCACCTTATTTCAGGCATGTTCTGCGCCGGCTCCATGGATGAGAGTGTGGATGCGTGTGAAGGTGACTCAGGCGGTCCACTTGTCTGCTCCGATGACGGTATGAATAGCTAACATGTGTTCTGAGACACGAACTATTTTTCATGAATTTATATTCTTAGATGGCGAGACTCTGTACGGCCTGATTTCGTGGGGTCAGCACTGCGGCTTCAAGAACAGGCCGGGTGTCTATGTCCGTGTCAATCACTATATCGATTGGATCTACGAGAAAATCAATGAGAGCTTGCTACGCTTTTAAGGGAGCATATGTCCTAAGACACTTACTTTGTTACATGACTACTATTTTATAAGAACTTGGTAGTGAACTTGCAAATAAAGCTGCATTTTTAGAACGAGCAACCAGTTTCGAGGTTTTTAAAGTATCAGCAGAACGTTTGTAAAATCCAAAAAATGTAGATACTCCATCTTACATCTACCCATTAGCGACTGCAAACCAGTACTCGTCACTTATTTGCTCACACACAAAAAATGAATTAAATCCATAATCAATGCTAATAAAACGCACAACAACAATGCGACTTTTAGCCGGGAATACAACAATCGTGCTCACAACAAACAACATCGACGACAATGATTTAATTCACAAGTCTGCAATGTTATTTTGACTCATCCCCCGCTCAGCAGAGAGTTCCACTGGATTCACTCGCTTCTCACCGAGTTCTCCTCCTGGCTGCTTCGTTCCACTTTTTCACGTTCAATTGAGGTCCAACCGGAGCAGCGGAACACGCACTCAATTGACACCACGCCAGACTGAGCGGTCAAAGGGGAGCACCCGGTGGCTAGGAGAAGGGTCAATCCGCGCGGGCGGAGCGTAGCTCTTTACGCGCCCAGCTCGCATTGTGCGGGCGTTCCACGCGCGATTGGATGATCGGCTTGGAAGCGCTACAATTAACTTAATTAATACAACAATTTGCCACAATGCACTGGAAAATGTTGGGAAAGACTACTTACTGTCTGATTTCACCGAAATGCTTTCGAATAATTATGAAGTTGAAGTAAGTTTCAACCAAAAATAATGTATTTTTATTTCTTCTTAAAATAAGCGCAAAATTTATTTTTTTAATCTTCACATTTATTTAAAACAATTTTTTTTTTGTGTGTAGACCCCGACTCGTATTTTTCAAATTCAGCTTTGTTTTTTGAGCGAAAGAGTGCGCAGGGCGGTTCCTAGGGGTATTTCTGTCTCTCTCCGTGCGATCAGCGGCCTACACGTTGGGATTCTCTGTTAGTTGATTGGGAGATTTCATCCGGAACAGACCGCATTCAGTGGCTTATCGGTAGAAACAGCAGCACTTTTCCGAAATGTCGATCAAATCCTTGACATACGTCGCGATCTTTGGCCTTTTTTGGGGCTCGATTGCGGGAACTGCAGTTGATCAGTTTGGGATGTATGGTGGTACACCGATAACCAGCACGGAAAGGAGTAATGCGGAGTTGCGCTGCATGAACATCAATCCGCAGAACTCGGTGGACTTGGAGCAGGTACGAGATAAGATAAGATAATATCCTTGAGTGACAGGAAATATCAGCTACACCCAAGTTGAAAATGTAAGCTCATTTGAATGCGGAGAGCTAATGCAATTATGGTCGATTTGTTCTAATTAACCCTTTGCGCCCTCAGTGCGCCCAATGTCAATGCTGTTCAGAACTGAGCCCTGTTCATTTAGTTTTTTTTTTTTATTATTGTGGGCATTTAATTGAACGCACAGCGAGTGGCATGCAAATCGCACAAATGACCCCCATTCGCTCCTACATGAGTGTGTAATAATGCCCAGCCTCTCTGCATATATAGATAATGGGTCTCTGGTACGGCAGCGAGATCATCGTGCACAGCCAAGACTTTCCGGGCACCTACGAGTACGACTCATGTGTCATCATCCATCTGGCCGATGCCACGGATCAGGTCAGTTGCAATTGAAATCCAACACATTTAGATAGTTATTATAATCATATGAAATATTACAGATCCGTTTGAGCCAGGCAAATCGCGGCTATGGCTATGGAAATCAGGACTACAACCGTAACCAGAACAACTATGGACGCACCAGCACCACTCAATCCTCCTATCTGGACAGCGATGAGTACCCGTCCAGATCAGTTCAGAGCCAGCAGAAGTACCTACGTTTGATCTGGAGTGAGCGCGACAACAATCTGGAGTATACCTTTAACTATACCACCACTGCACCTGGTCAGTGGTCCAACATCGGCGATCAGCGGGGTTCCTTGGTCACCCTGAACACGTACACCCAGTTCACGGGCACCGTCCAGGTGGTGAAAGCGGTCAACGATCACCTCGTGCTGACCTTCTGCGGCAACGATGTGAAGAGCTCCATATACACAGTGGTTCTCACCCGCAATCGCCTTGGTCTCAGTTCAGATGTGAGTAAATTCATCTTCTTTTAATTTCTTTTTAAAAAAATTAAATCTTTGGATTAAGCTTACAGAACACTTTTTATTGTTCTCAAAGCTTTTCATTCTGGTAAAATTTGTTTGTTTCTTAAGAAAGTTTAATATTTGTTTACAAGCTACTTAAATGACGTACTTTCCTTGTCTGCGTCAAGTAATAATATGCAAATAATTTATTTAGTAAATACTGATAGTGATGAGCAAATTTATATTGAGAGGTAAAACGAGGCTACATTGTTTACAAATTTACTTATATGCCGGTAACAAATAAGAATGAGGAATCATATATGTATGTAAATTTCTATTAAACCTAACCAACAATTTTTCCGATTTTCCAGGAGCTGCGTAGCATCAGGAATCTGCTTTCCCGCCGTGGACTCTACACGGAGACCATTCGCAAGGTCTGCAACGGATGTGGGCGTTTGGGTGGCAGCCTCTTCGCTCTTTTGGCCCTTTTGCTGGTCGCACGCTTGGCCCGGGGGCGTGGCCAGTGAGCTGGAGTGGATCGCCAGAGTGTCGAAGTGCAGTCGGCGTATTTAATGAGTCCAGCCATATTACGTTAATTTATGTATAATTTCCCTTAAGCAATACACAAGCGAGATCGCCGAGTGCTCTCCCCGAAAACTAACTCACATTGCGTCCGTTTTAATTGCTCGTCTTGTCAATTAAAATCAATTACGAATAAGACAGGGCTGACTTAAGTGGGCATTAGCCGTTGGCTAGTTGTAGGCGTTAAGTGTTTGCTTAATTCAATTAGCAGGGATCTCCACCCGCTCATTGGAATTTCGGTACCACTAATTCCGGAACAAATTCGGTTAATATTGCTGCAACCAACGTTCGCTTCGTATGGATCTGGAGACCCCAAAAGTAGGCAACAAAAAATGGGCTGCCGAAATTCATACATATAAATTACTCATACGCCATGGTGACACAGTCACACACATCGAAAGCCAATGCCATTTGCCTCTCTGATTAAGTTGTTAACGTTTCGTTTTTTACACTATCAGCACTTACCGAAAAACGAGCAGATGATCCTTATCAGGCCTCGGCAACTGACATCTGCTAAACGGTATAATCAGCGGTTTTGTTTTGGAACAAACGAGTTAGGGACCCCCAAAATCGAGACCATAAAATCGGGTCGATAGCTTTTGATACTCACGCGATTCCGCGGACATCTCGCAAGTCGAAGTACAATAGTCTGGCGATTGCTTTATTTATAAACATTTCTTTTTTTGTTGATATTTTTTGTTTCTCTTTTGATTAGCACAAATGGGAACAAACTCGCTCTGTTATCAGTCAGAAAAGAAGTCTAAAGGGAATACTCAAAAGTCTGGACACGCTCGTAAAAAGAAAACAAGCTCTTCGGGATTGCGTGGAAAAGTTTTGGCAACAAAATATTCCCCCCGATCGCGATGATTAATTTTTTTTTCAGCCAGCGAATGCATTGGTTCTTAAAGCACTAGCAGACAGCGTGCTAGGGCTAGATAAGGGCTAGATTGCATGGCCCCCGCTGGTTCTGAATCGCACTTGAACTTGAATGCGTTCATAGGTTATTGTGGTTTTTTGTTATTGTTGACTTAACGATTCCTCACCCGCACACTTTCTGCCGGATTTTACAACGCCTGATTGCAGTCATAGACCGTGTGCCCGCTTGACGTTTTGTTTTGAAAATAATAATTCACAAGCAGCCGCCGACTCACAAAACTGATAAGAGGAGCTCGTCGCACACGTAGAGTGCTCATGATAGTATGTATGTATTACAGAAGAACGAAGCTGGTGGCACATATCTTAAAGCTCGGTCCAACTAGGCAATCAGCTGGTTAGCTAGTGTCTTAAATAGGCTATTGTAACCTCAATATTGCAATACAAGGGACAGAGCATCGCTTACAGAAGAACTTCTTCTATCAGGCGGAACCCATGACCTACAGCACACATTTTATTATTTTAAGATTATTTGAGACAACAAAGCATCAGGTGCATTATCAACATGTCTAGCAAAATATAGATATCTCTGCCTGCGGTTCGTTGTAGTTCAAGAAGACCATAGTGCATCCTCAATAAATGCATTCATGATGTGATATTACTAAAAAAAAAATTACAAAACTATACTTACTTCAGTTAGTCTTATCTTCATGCTTCCCGGAACCAATGCAAATAGACTTAAGTTTTATAATTAGGTCAGTTTCAGTGGCACATGCTCGACTGTACATACACTTTATTAGGACTTACGTCATGGCCTGAGGGGTATTTGATTAATTGTGCAATAATGATACAGCTGTAGAGATCAGCCTTTGGACTTTGAGCCGCACTTGGGAAGTGCGATGAAGGCTATTTCTCCATTTTGGTTACGGATACACGTCTAGACACCAGCCAATTAGATGTAAACAAAACAATCTGAAACGTTGAATAACAAACGTTTGGCCAAAAGTGCGTCGCATTTCGCCTTGCATTCGGTTGCATGGCCCGCAAATAAAGGCGTGGTCATAAGCCAATCAATTGGAAACCCTTTTGAGCAACACACATCTGATAAGCCGCAACTACTTGCAAGATAATGGCCATACATACGCCAGTATAAAAGTGCTGATAAGGCATCGCTATAAATACTGGATCCGGAGCCAAGTGAGGCCACAGAAACGAAACGAGCGCGCCAATGATCGTACGGATTCATTAGGAACAACCCAAATATAGAGCCGACTCTATAGCGAAAGCAACCCAACTGTGATACCAAACGAACACACACAATATCCCCAAGATGTCTGCCACTAAGGTGAACCATTTGATCGGAGCGACTACGCGCTACATCGCCGGACGGAATGCGGTGCAGACGGTCTACTGGCGCACCTCCGCCGGACCCAATCCCCGGATGCTGAAGACCAACAAGCTGCAGAACTTCGATCGCACCCAGAAGGCGCCTCAGAGTGTACGGATGCAGAACTACGATCGCAGCTATATCCGGGATTAGGGAGTTTTTGATAGTTTTAGTTCCGACCTTGACATGTTCCTAATGTCGCACTAGACATATGTAAATTTTTTTTTGTGCGCTTTGTATTTATTATATAGAGAGTATTTTCCAAAGCGATAGTTCTTATCGTGCGAATTAGAGTTAATCGAATCTTAACGAAGCTGGCGCTACGACTTTTCCTGTACCTTGGCATTATATATATATGTACATATGAAAATGAAAAAAGAATGAAAAGGCAAAGATTAAATAAATGCATTCTAGCGCGTAGATAAGAGAATATTATTCGTTTTTCTGAATCGAAGTCTGACGGGGGTCTGCTAAATGCGTCATCAGTTCCAGAAGCAATGACCTAAATCGAAATGTCATAATCATCGAATGTTTTCAAATGAAAGCCCAATTGATTCCTTCGGTTTATTCCATTTTTAAGATTTTATTAATTAGTTTTATATTTATTACATACATTGAGTTCTCGTATATATATAATTTTGGGGTTTTATGTTTATGCTTTACTTCCTTTGGTTGTATGTAATTTACTTCATATAATTTGTTCGTTTAGCTTTATAATTTCGTTTTTAGATATCGTTCTTACTTATGTTTTATAGTATATTCTCGCGATTTGTTTACATTTTGTTTTAGTTAATTTAATTTGCTTTGTGGGTGAAATATGTTTATGTTAAGTTTTTTGTTTGGTTTTCGTTTTTTTTTTGTGTTTTATTTTTGAGTTTTATTATGTTTTATCGGGTTGATCATTTTACTTAAAATTACAGCCTTTATAAATAATTATTTTTATATGCTATTCATAGATTCTTTTAATTTTCCGTTTTCTCAAATTTTGTGTTTTCTTATATGTTTTTGCTTTATACTTTTTATTTCGCTTGCCGTTGTACTACGTATTCATTTTTCATTCGCATTCGTTTTAATTTTACTAAATATATATATAGAGACTTTTCCGCATCGTATTTTGATGGATCTGAATAATTTGCACACAGTATGTATATAATATATATGTATATATATAATATAATTGTTATCTAAATATATACTCATATAGACCTCATATATATTAATTTATATTTGACAATTTCAGTTGGGCTTAGTGTCTGGCTTTGCTTTTGTAGTGTAGTGTAGTTCTGGTTTGCTTCTTTTTTCATACTTCGTTTTTTTTTTTTTGCACACGGAAGATTTACACACATGAATAAAAACCGAAAAATACACACAAAACTTTGTGCATTTCCTTAGCTAGCTTTGGTTTTGATACTTTTTTTGAAATATGTTATGTTATTTTATGACCTCGTTTATTTGTTGCCTAACTCAATTCACGTGAAAACAGTTTCCGTTTGGTTTATCTCAAAAGAGAAAAATATATATTAATTATTATCTTTGTATTTTACTATTATTAAATCCATTTCATCTTTCGTTTGGTATTTGATTAAAAAATATTGCAGCTCAAAATGGTAATACTTTGGTTTTTCAAGTTAAATGTACTTTGCTTATGTCCCCTCTAAAGCATAGAACACAGTAGAGATCAGTTGGATTTTTCTCTATAATCGGGCCCATTGCTATCGCTATTGCTAATCCTAATCCATACTCCGTCCGTGCCCAATCAAATCTCAATCTTTTCCATGCTGATATCATTTTCTTAGTGGGCTGCAATCTGTAGTTTTTCTCTGGATTTCGGGCGTATCTATATTTGTGTCGTCTGATTTACGTATTTCCTTGACTCTACTTTTATGCTGCTCAGTATATTAGTATATGTATATTAGACTCTTATGTATGGTAAATTGTTTGCTAGAAATGTGTTTTCTTTTACGGAAGAATTTGGATACAATTTCATAGTTCCACTTGATTTTAGCTAAAAGTATAATTTGTCTAGTATTTTCATTACTTTTCAGCTAATCATTGCTATGTATTTTTCTGGTAATCCTATCGTTCATTGGGCGCTTTAATTGGCTTAACATAGGTGTATCGTTATCTGTATCGCGGCGTCGTTATCCTTTTTTTCTACAAGTGTATTTATTTATCCTGCATCGGCTTCAGCACAGATTCTCACAATGTGCAACATGCACTTTGAATTAATTCAAGATTAATTTCTTCTATATATTTTGCAACAGAATTTCGGCTTCCTAGGGTATCAAAATTAAACGAGTGAAAGAGGCGCAATGGACAGTTTGTCAGCAGAAGGCAATAAACGAAATTCTGTGCAAATATCTGTGGAAATAAGGTCAACTACTATAATTCAGAGAAACTGCGTAAAAATTGCACAATTTTATTGTAAATTCTTCATTTTGTCTGTCTGTCGGTCATTTCGGGTGTGTGTTTACTTCGATTCTCTTTCGTGACTAAAAATACTCAACAATTTCGTTTACATGAAACCATTTTAGCTACAATTTATATTTGTTGTATATATGGTTAAATATTTCCTACACATTCGCCATTCAACATTGATAGAAAAACCGATTTGTTTTGTTCTTGTTGTCGTTTTGCTTTTCACCATTTGCCATGTTTTGCCTCTACATCGAGATCTCGCTCTAGAAATTGCTCTGTATGTATGTATATGTTAGAAATCGTAATTCAAAAAGATACTTTTGCTGACAACAATGACCCAAAACAAATTTGGTAATGCGGGTGGTAATGATGGCTACTAAATACAACAATAATTCAAACACTTCGGTTCGAGAACTACGTAATGCACCTATGTGTCGTTAAGGTAAATCCTCGATAAATCTAAAAGAGTTCGTTGCACGTTTATTGTATTCATAGGCTCGTCCGATTCAAGGAGATCTCCCCGTCTAGCGATTCTATTCTATTACTCTCAGCCAAATAATGATCTACCGAAACTCAGATATCGTGACTTCCGGATAATGGGACTTTCAATTTGTTTTATACAATATTCATCACATTTTCTTGTGGGGTATTTTTTTTGCCTAGTTCTGGTTGCTAATTAATTTAGTTATTATTGCTGCGCCGTTACTTTGTTAGTTACTAATGTAAGTACAATATCATAAAAATAAAAATAACACTGTATATTTTGTTATTTACCATTAATTTCATTTCGCTTCATTTAATTGTTCGTAAATTATGCCTTTGTATTTTTTTCGTTTTAGTTTTACGCTTGGTTTTTCTTTATTGTAAATATAAATATATATAATATATATATCTCAGGTTTTCCATTTTAAGTACAATATAATATAACCATATACAAAGCGGTGCCCTCCATCCTGCATCCTGTATCCTGTATCCTGCGTCCTGCATCCTGCATCCTGCATCCTCCGTGGGTACCTTGACCTCTGACCTCCACCTACTCCGTGTGTGGCATTTGAAAAATTCGTAAACGGTTAGTACACTTTTAATATTCTTAGTTATTTTTTAGCGTCAGTCTTGTGTAAATTAAATTTTACTTCAAAAAACGTTTTAACACACACACACGGAGCACAGTGAAGCCTCGAAAGCACGAAAGCCCACGGGGCAGTTGATTTCAGCTGCGCTCCTGAATCGGTTTCTTTTTCGCTTCCTCGGGCCGCTTCTTGTTATAAAAAATTGCTGCTCGGCTTTACATTATACATATATATGTATATATATATATATTTTTAATAAAATGTATATAATATATGCGTGTATACACATATAAGTTTTATTCAATTCACACGTAGACGTTTGTTAAAAAATGCATTTTCTTATGTAAAAATGTTCGGCTTTCCACATTTCTTATCTGCCCTTTTCATAAATATTATAACTTGGTATCTGATTACCGTATTATACTTGTGTTGAGACGCCATCGAGATATTGTTCTTGTACATTTCTATATATGTATGTATATATATTTTCGCATATACTAACCATCGCCTAAGTGTATGTGTTTTTTATGTATGCCTCGTATATAGATTATAATTACTTTGGTTGATCGCATTCGGGAAGATTAAAGTTTACACACGGTAGTGAGAGATAGGATTCAAAGACGAGCGAGCTTAGCAAACCAATCGTAATTGAACTACATTTAGATTTTAGACAAGTTTAGTCCTAATAAATTTCCGCCTTTCTTCGACATCTTTTTGGGTTTCCACTTGGAGATTAGAGCTAATTTGACACAACCGTTTAATTCAACTATTTTATCATTTTATCTGCCTAACGATTAGCTTTTTTCGACTGCCATGCTACTGAAAGATTCGTTGCTTTTTGTATTTCGCAGCACCTAAAAATTATGCTACACAGAAGGAGGAAGAACTGAAAATGGAAATAAAAACCAAATAAAATATAAATAAATATATAAAATAAAAAAAGTTTCGATTTTGTTTTGGGCTTCATTTTATTTTCATTAAGGAATGACACATTCTACAAGCGAATCTAAATCGGAACATTAACACTTCAATAGTAATTTGGAATCAATTCATTACACACAGAAACTAGAACAAATTTTGATAATACATTCGTTTCGAAATATCGGAAAAAAGAACCTAAGCCTGAACGATGAAGTGCTGAAATTTGGAAAAAAAGAAATACTGATCTTATCGGTACGATAACCCCAAACAAAAACGGAGCCCAAAACATTTTGCAATGCTAATGTTGCGCTGTCCAATGGTCGAAACGCTTCTTTTAGGGCCAAGAGCTCGGATCGGGCGATAATACCAGCAGCGGATTCTTGCGGTTGGTTATGATGGTACGGTATTAACTTGGGTTGTTCCCACTGGGGCTCCCGATTTTGAAGAAGTTTGGATATGCTTCGGTAACGATTCGGTTCTGTTCGGGGTTTGGCAGAGTGGTAAAATGTGATGGGAAACGACGTTGTTTCTAGTCGTTCCGCTTGCTGTTATTGTCCTTTTCCTACACTCTTTATTTCTTTGCACACTCGCTCACACACCCTTTGCCCAGTAACAGAACACTTTGATAACAAAACAACGAATAACGAATAACAATATTAACTCAGGAACGAGAAGTGAGCTGCCCGATGAGGTGGCAAGCGTGAGATTAATTAGGGTGGTGGCGGTGGCGGTGCCCGTGGCGTTGGCGTCGACGTTGGCGTTTGCCTTGGTGGGCTCAAATAAAAAATGAAAAATAAACAAATAATTAACTAATAACAAATGGATTTCTCTCGCCAAGATCCCACATCTTATCGATTTGACTGCGGTTCGTATACGCTTCAGTTCCTTTTTGCCCCAGAAAACCATATTCTTGACCCAGATGATCGTCTCCAGTCCTCGTACCGTAACGTCCCTCCCATTTATTCCGATTTCGATCCTTACTGAATAACTACTGTGTGTCTCCTCCGCCGTTGCTCCCTCTATTATGAAATGTGGTTGTACTGTTCCAGCCTTTGCTGCTATACCCGCCACTATTGCATCCATCGATAGCTATACCCTCGGCAAAGTATCCCTCAGATCCTCGATACTCCAGCATGGGGATTGTTGATGCGACTGGGAGTGCGGTGAATGCGGGTTTGACGTCGGCGAGTGCAGCAATGGCGAATGGTTTTCTGTATAAAATATTTATGTATATATGGTGCCCTGAATTGCAATACTGAGAGGGGGGCGGGGGAAATGGGAAGAGGGGAGAGCAATGCGGTGGGTTCAAAAAAAAAACACACTCGATATTTAAAAAACGCAGTAAAAGTCAAATATAATAACCAACTGAAAAGAAAACGGGTAGAGGGGAAAAGAAATAAACGCAAACCAAATATTTTGCTATTCATATTTTTTTTTGCATTTTGCTAAAATTATTAAGTAGCTGTTGCTTTATTGTTATTGCTATTTATGCGTTCTTTTCTTCTTTCTCATTTCTATATTTATAGGTAGTATAGTGTGTGTGTGGGTGTGTGGTTGTTGTATGTGGTTAAATATGCTTCGTTTTTGTTTAATTGGTTTTTGTGATGATCATGGGGCATTATCCTCGTAATATGCACGTTTATATATAATTATACAAATTAGACTCCGTAGAAGTAGAATCTTATTTCCCTTCTCTGGGCCTGGCGCCTTTTCAGCGTTCTCGCCTATCTTTTGTATATTATGCAATTGCTGAATTCATTTAGGTAGGTAGGTACTTAGTCTAAAAACATTTTGTGCTCTTAGTTGAGCTGCACTTAATCAGTTGATGTTCCTTCATTAAAATATATATTATTCTTTGCGCTATGATATATATGTATTGTATATATATATAATTTTTCACTTTCCTTTTACGTTCGTCTAATTGCTATTTCTTTTTTGTTGGTTTGTTTGTTACTTGCCATTTGTTCATTTAATATATATATGTATATATAATATAAATATTCACTATATATAAACTAAATAGATTTTTACGATGGGACAATCTGCTCTCTGCTCTTTGCTGCTGTTCAGTAAAAACTTAAGAACTTCTTTTCGCTCTCCTTCATTCAAGTCGTACAATAAATTGAGTTTACAAACATTTTACTCGTCTCAGTTGTTTGTTTTTCTTTTGGTTTTCCTTTTCTTTGTTTTCTTTTTTGTTTGTCAGCAAAAATGTTCATTCGTTCTTTAATTAATTAATCGTTATGGTTTTAATTATGCCTTGGCATTATCTTTATAATGTATATATGTATATATCTGTATAATATATTTAATATTGTTTTAAACCTAAACAATTTATTTATGAATTTTCGCTTTCAAAATATCACGTATATACTTAAGTTATGCCTTGGATTTATTAGTTATGATCGGTTCTGTGTGTCTGATTAGTCTGCGGAAGATTAAATTGCTGGGATGGCTGGTTGAAAAGAGTGAATGAAGAACTCATTTCGAAATTAGGCCTCACATCCCACCCAGCAATTTGGATTCAACTGGGACTGGATGATAGATGGATGATCCCAGTGCTCGAATCCGGGCCTTCGAACTAAATAAAATCCCTATTGACTGACATACATGTAAGTACTGTTGGTTGGTGGTTTCTATGTTGCTTCTTCGACTTGATTTCAGTTTTAGTTTTTAACTAGAGCATGCCTAAGTGAATTATTGCTTTCCATTTCATTACATTACATTTGTGTTGCTTCGTTTCAACAAAGAGTAATTTTTCATGTCTAATTATTGTTACGATTCGATTTAAAAATGTTTTGTATTTAACTATTTAACAATTTAGTAAAAATTTGTCAACAACTTCGCAGCGAAGTCCATTTGCGGCGGCAGCGAGTCTCAACCAAATTGTTTTTATTTTTTTGTTTGGGATTTGAATGTGGGCGACCTCGGCGACATCTGTTTTAGCAGGTATTTTTGAAACCTCTGGGTTGGTTTATTACAATACGATAACAGTATTTAGTGGGCAAATAATTTAGTTTCGTTCAATAAGGCATACACGTATATGTAAATATTTATCTCGAATTTTCATATTTCAGCCAAATTATGCACCAATTTTGAATGGAATTCGCTCGCAGGTCGCCGGCTGCCCCCGCAAATGTTTGGCCATCGCGTTCGCATTACTTTAAATAATTTTGGTTAACACATCTCGCTTTTCTCGTTCGTGTTTTTGATTAGTTTTGATGCCATCATCATAACAATAGATACAACAAAATCTTAAGTGAGTGTAGAAAAACAGAAATAATAAATCAACATTTACGCAGAGCTTGTTTTGCTTGATTTTCGCTTGTACATTAGTTTATTAAATTATTATTTTATTTTACGTTTGCTTGCATTTCGTATATATTTAACTATATTCTTGTGTAACACACACCTATGAGTGTCTATGTATTGCTTGAGTTTTTTTTTATCTATTTTCTTTTCGCTAGAGCTTTGAGTTTAGCTTTCCTTTAATAGTCTCTCTAATATATGCCTCCCGTTTATAATAGTCGGGAGTTGTGTGTATGTTTTTCGCCTTTTTAGCTAGCATATTTTGAATATCTTTATTGTAGTGTTTTTTGTTTTTTTTCTTTTTTTGTATTTAGTTCACTTTTTGCTTGGCTTATGTGGCTAGATTTCATGATTTTTACTTGTCCTCCATTAGTATTTTCTTTTAGACTAAAATTTCGTTCAGTTTTCTTTTGCTTGGCTTACAAGTTAGGTTTTCATTTCCTTTTAAACGAATACTGATCGGAAAGTTAAGGGAATTTTCATAAGTTATCCTTGACTTTCCGCCCAGGACTCGTGGGTGTGCGTCTGTGTGTGTGTGTGTAAGAGTTTTAGTGTGTGCTTGCTTTGCTGCTTGACTTTGTCGTCTCCTTTGCTTATTCATCTTTTTGCTTTGTATTGCTGTATGTGTCTGTGTGGGACAGTTACAGTTACAGTTACGAGTTACAGTTACTTTACGCTTTATATGTATTGTATATATGTATATAAATTAATTTATGCATAATATTATGTCTTTAATCTTCGATCGCTGCCCCGCTTTCTTAGTATAGTATATAGTGTGTGTTATGCAATTTTGCTTGTTTATTCCCTATATAGTATATTTATAAGTGCGTTCGTCCTGCACGTGTGTGTGTGTATGTGGGTGTTTGTTGGTTTGAGTGTGAGTGCTTTCCACATCATCTGCTGCATCTGAATTATCCAGTTTTGTATGTTTAGCATGATGTTTCCTATATAGTATAGTTTAAATATGGTTTTAAGTTCTCCTCCTCTGGCTCTAGTTCTACATATATATTTTTCTGTCTTTCACTTGCTGACTTTCCACACACACTGCAGTCCTGTCGACGTCCCTATGGTTATAGCCCCTTCCCCCGCTACCCCTCCCCTGCTCCACCGCTAATTGCACATCATAAATGTTTCCTCTACCAAAATTTTATCCCCCATCACTCATCACACTCACTCACACTGCCACACTGGCAACATCCCTAATAACATAAGCAGCTTACTTTACAGCATTTTGCAATGGTTTCCTTGCGCTCTATATGTATGTATGCGTGTAGGTGTGTGTGCTTGTGTGGGTGAGTGTCCTTCCAGAGCTTCTACCTTCAATATACGATTTCCTTTGACTAAACATTTCCGAAATTGCAGCTGTGGTGCGTGTATTTCTGTGTCTCAGCTTATATAAATTCTATTTATGCTTTGTAGTTTACTTTTGTTGCTGTGGCTCTTTGTTGCATGTTTGTTGTTGTTCTTGTTTTGGTAGTAGTAGTAGTAGTAGCATCACTATTGTTGCTGTTGCTGTTGCATCCTCAAAGTTAACATGGATAAATTCCTACAAAATAATCGAAAAAATGTTGGCAAAAAACTTCATACATATGCCTAGTAATTTTTATGATTTATATCGGTATTTGTTATATACTATTATATATAAGCAAAGTGATTGTGCCAACTACTACTATTTACATTCATTCTCTGCTATTTACAGCAAGCAAAACCGAAAAATAAAATGAGTCCAATCAAAAGAAATCGAAGATTAAATAATATAAATTTAGTTTTTCCCTCGCTATGGCATTCAACTAATTTACATTACATGTACATACATATTTTTAGTGTGTGTGGCCAAAACTAAAGCTCCGAACTTAGCATAAATTAAATTAAACCATACGCATATTAACATAATCGTAATCAACTAAAATTATAAACTAAGAGTGCGGCTGCTGCTGCAGTTCGATCAGAGTTGAGGGGCATACATATATAGCATATAGCGTGGTATTGTTGTTGTAGTTGTTGTTGTCGCAGATTGTTGTAGTTTGTAGTTGTCGTTGCAGTTGTTGTTGTTGCAGTTTAGTTGTTGGTATGATTTTATTATTCAGGGCAGCTCTCAACGAAAAATTGGCGACTACGAAAATTTGTTTACTTTATGTTTTTCTTTTTTTTCGGATTTAACCTATTTTGTGGTGGTTGATTTTTGGTGGTGGTTGTTGTTGTTGTTGTAGTTGGTGGTGGTGGTGCGCCAAGAAAAAATGAAAGAAAAGAAAGCAAATACCGATATGTGTAGGCTACGACAAACGACAAAATGGCCAGCGAGATACAAAATACTGTGAGGCTGGGCTCAACGAAACTCACCTTGGTAATTCTGAGGCCAAATGGTGGGTACATTCTGCAGGAAAAAAATATAACAATAAGTATTTTACAGATTATATGCCATAGATGCAGTATTGTGGTCAAAGTAAGAGCACAAAAATTGGGACCAAATTATAGTACATACATATATTATTCTAAAACATTTACTTTAAAATACATCTTTATAAAAGTATAAGCCTGAAATCGTGGCAGATATGCATATATGTATGTATCATTATCAGTGCTATTATTTTGACCTTATCTGCATCGCATCGAATCGCACTCACCATTGGCACACTGTAGTACTGATAGAATGGCTGATATTGCATGGCTGAAGGTGGGTAGATGGCTGGCACTCCAGCGGCTGTAAAGTCAGTAACTAGGTTTGGTTAATTGTTTCCCAATTGATGTTGGTGTTGGTGGTTGGTGGTTGGTGGTGTTTTGGTTGTAGTTGTTGTTGTGTTGATGAAGTGTATTATCGAGTTAAGAAAGAGAGCGTAATGAAATACAAAGAAAAGAAAAACAAATGTCAATAAAACCAAGTGAAACTCAGAGAAACGATGAAGACCCATCAAACATAGCATAGATTAATATATCTATATTTTTTTATACTTTCGCATATAACTCACCTGGCGGATATACAGCGGCTGCGAACTGATCC
Source organism: Drosophila simulans (assembly GCF_016746395.2). Lineage (NCBI taxonomy): Eukaryota > Metazoa > Arthropoda > Insecta > Diptera > Drosophilidae > Drosophila > Drosophila simulans. The sequence goes on from NC_052522.2 coordinate 8,934,101, forward strand.
ATAGGTATATTGCTGATCGGTGCCGGCGGCGTGGTGGTATAGTAGACGGCTCCGTTTGTGGCCACAATTGACTGCAGAGGATTGGGCTGGCATAGAGAATTTTTATATTAGTTTATGGCACTTGCACAGACAGCGATGTGAAAGCACTTACCTGCTTTTTGATGGCCGGTGCAATGTTCAGCTTCCGATCTCGTAGTACCACGCATTCACCCTATTTTTTTTTTTTTTGGGCCAGAGTGAGAGAGCGATGGAAGAGAAAGACAGAGGGAGAAAGCATAAATAGATGAGCATTAATATCAGAATATTGCATTATCAACACACAAGCCGAACGAAGAAATTCAAATTCAAATCGAACGCAGCAGCATCAAAAATTCTCAAAAAATAGTTAAAAATTAATGCGCAACGCTTTTGGTTTTATATTGTGTCTTTTTTTTATTATTTAAATCTTCTGTTCATTTTTTGCTTTTTATGGCACGGCCATGGCTAAGAGAGAGAGAAACACGTGCCAAGGCAAAATACCATTACCAAAGTTATATATACAGCTGCGGTTAAAATAATAGCACTACTGCAGGTGGAAAGTTGATTTCCTAAAAAAAGGTATTGAATGTTTATTTTTTTTAAAGTCTGATTGCATGAATAATAAGTATCATATGTTGTCTCTCTAAGCAAGAAATTTTTAGTCTCTCAATGTAACGGTTCTTTTTGTTTTTGGGCACTTTCTGCAAAAGGGCGCTAAATGAGGCGGTAACAAAAATAGCACTGACCACGTTTTTGCTAAATAAAATTAATAGGAGTGATTGCTTTGGGTTTTTTTTCGACATATTTTGAAAAAAGGAGTTGCATTAAAGGTTTTAATTGAATTTTTTTCAAAAGAAGACCAAAAATTCTCTAGTTATGGGTCGGGGAAAGCATTTTACCGTCGAAATAAGGAATTTGATTAAAAATATGATCTGTGAAGGTAAAACCTAAGCTAAAATGAGACGGTTTTTTTTGTTTTTCAAACAATATGATCCGCAACGCACTGCTGTTTGTCGAAAATAACGAAAAACGTGGAAGAAAGCCCTCTATGTCCAATGTGGGTATCAAGCGCTTGGTTCGGCAAAGCAAGAAGGAGCCTTTTAAGCCGGTGACGGAACTGAAGAAGGAGCTTCAGATAGCTGCAAACGTAGAAAAAGTTCGCAAACACTTAAGACAAAACAACCATAATGTGTGCAGTCCCAGAAAAGTCCCGCTTTTGACTGTGAAGCATGTGGCAAAGCGAATCGAATATGCCAAGATACGCAAGGACTGGCCTGTGGAGAAGTGGCGCCACATTTTGTGGTCAGATGAGAGCAAAATTGGGTTTTTTGGTTGGAAAGGCTCTCGGTCTTATGTTCCGCGTCCACCGCGAACTGAAAATAATCCTCGCTTCACCTTTAAGACGGTAATGCACTGGGGATCAAACATCATGGTATGGGCGTGCTTTTCATACTATGGAGTAGATCCGATTCATATGATTCAAGGCATCATGGATCAGCACATTTACACAGATATCCTGGAAAATGTGATGGCGCTATATGCCGAGGATGAAATGCCGTTTTTTTGGACATTTCAACAGGATAACGACCCAAAACACACGAGGAAGAAGGCTCGAAAGTGGTTTGAGCAGAAATCGATCCGAGTAATGATCAGTCACCCGACTTGAATCCAATCGAAAAACTTTGTGCGGACGTGAAAAAAAGGTTTCTGAAGCCAAGCCCAACCATAACGAGAAGTTTGGATTCATGGGGGATCGAGGATCAAGGATTCATGGAGCAAAATTCCTCAAAAACGGTACCAGGACTTGGTGGACTCCATGCCAAGAGGATGCGCAGCTGTCATTGCCTACAATGGTCACGCAACCAAATATTAAGATTCTTTAAACATAGTTCTTAAGATATAATCCATTTGTTGAACTCTTATTTTATTTTTTTAGTTAGTTTTAGCAAAATACGAGAAACAGTGCTATTTTTGTTACCGCCTAAATTTGGAGGTTTTTCTTTGTTTTACCAATTATTTTTAAAATATCCATTAGATCTGTTACCAATTTTATTATTTCAATTGAAAATCATTGTAGTATTTAAGATTAGTGGAAAAAATTGTGAAAAAATGTCAGAAAATAGAGAAACGATGGGGCAAACACGAAATGTGCTTTTGGTGCTATTATTGTTACCGCAACTGTATATATAAAGTATATAGGTGTAAATGTTTATACTGTGGGGTGTTGTGTGTGTGCGTGTGTGTGTGTGATTAAATTAGGTAAGGTTTATTACAAAATGTCATGTACATATGTTGCATAACTAGATTTGCGCTGTTTTTGCTGTGGTTTTAAATTTGGCTTCAAAAGCAAATCCAATCGCCAACTTATTGCTCACATTGTTTCGTAAATTTCATATTCAATTTTCGCGGCACAAAATTCAACAACATGTTTATTTTAATCAACAAACATAAACACAAAAATTAATTAACCAGAATAATGAACTCATTTAAAAAAGTATAAAAACTGAAAAGGCACAAAAGCATTGTTAAGAGAACAAAATTCAATTTGGAATATAAAGCTTGCTTCGTTTCTTCTCTCGTCTCGTGTTTCCTACTAAATAACAATGATAATAATTATATATAAATTTAATACAAAAACAAACAATAAAACTGTAAAACCAATAATAATGTAACACCAACACCAAGTTAAAAGTGTAGATATATATATAAAATCACAGAAAGTATATCCCAAGTTTTATTTTTTCGTAGTAAGGTCGTTAGTTTAAAATCTCGTAAGCCTCTTTCACAAAGCCTTTTATAGGGAACTTTTCCACAAGTTCATTTTCGTTCGAAAAATGCCCTTTTTAAAAATGCATTTAGCTTCTCTTCGACCCAATAAATCAGCCAATTTACATTTAATACCTTTTCCTACGGCAAAAAAAAAACTACTAACGCAGATGGGAAGCTGGCTGACTGGCCGTCTGGCAGCCAGTTCATCTTTAATTGCCAATTAGTCCCGGCTGATACCCTTGTGATTTGCGCATGAAATGCATGAAAAGGACGCGACGCCACAAAGAGATAAGCCCAGACTCCTTGAGAGGGAGTGGCGGTTTTGAGTGGTGACCCCTCTTGGCAGCGGTAATAACCATTAACCTAAGCAAATGTTTGCGGGCCAAGGAGATGCTGCTACTTTGTCGTTAAAAAAAAAAACAAAATACGGAAAAATAACGTGGAAAATGAAAAGAAAAGCGAGGCGGGACGAGACGAGGCACGGAAAAACCTGAGCCGCCGTATCCTTTTCTGACCGCCGCAGGGCAAACATTGTTTTCATTTATGTTCGAGTTGGCCGCCCTCGAGCCATCGTCCTCGGCCAGCGACACAGGAATAAGGACCCTAACAAAGGGCCAACAGTTGAGAAAGTAAACTAAAGATGAAACGTATGGCAAAAGGAGCCCTGAAAGGAGGCCCACCTCCTCCCCCCTGCCAACCATTCTTAACCACCTCTTGTCTTGGCTGAATTTAATTAAGAATCCTTTTGCAGGCTGGCTTTTACGGCGGTGATGGCGGTGGCCTTTTGTTTCAGCCCACAAAAAGGACAACAAAACTGTGCCGTGCTCCACTCTAAAATGATTTAAAATTGAAGAGTCTACAGTCCACTCTTCTCCTGGAGTTGAGTAGGCAAATCTCATACATTCGAAATGTGCGTTTCGAGTTCATTTTACGGACCCAAATTTGCTCTAATCTATATGTATTTGTGTTGCGTATTTATGCATGTATGAGGTGACAATGGTTTTTGGGTATGGGTGTGGGATTAGTTTGCCATCATAGAACATATACACAAAAATTAGTATACGCAGTGTGGGCTTTGGTTTCGGTGGACTGATATGATATAATATGTACTCGGGTATGTGTTTTCGGGATTGTGGTCCCGGTTGGCCCTTTTTGTTGAACGCTGTGGCTTTTGATGAGTTCGTGGTCGAACAAAAAACTCGAACTAAATGCTAAACTTTTCTAAATGAAATTTAATTAGTGTAATGTGTGTGTTGTCTCCTCTCTCGCTGGGGTGGTGTTGTGCATGTAACCGTCTATGTGCGCGGGTGTGTGTGTGTGTAAATTATAAAACTTGGTTAAACGTTGCCAGGACTTGTTTTTATTGTTGTTGACGCTGCCTCTGTGTGCCCGTTTCAGCTTTTGCCTTTTGCATAGAGTATGGTCGTTGTTATCCTTGTTCTGCCTGCGGGCATTATGCCTTCTGCTTTCTGCTCTCTCCCTTTTGCATTCACAAGGACACTCGTGTCCTAGTCTCGGGCAGCAGTGGCAGCAACAGCAGCAGCAATAGCAGCAACAAGAGGTGGAACAACAACCAGAACGACAACAATGCATATTAATGACGAGCGGCAAAAGTTTTTCACTTAATATGCCACAGAGCACGGCGGAAGCTTCAGCCTCCGAACAGCACAGTGTATACATACTATGTATCGCAGAAAAGGGTAAAAGGTAAATGGGAATTTTCCCAGAAATGGGTAAAAGTTGCATCACTCACCCTGGCGGGGCAGTGGCAGTGCTTATGCAATAATTATAATCAATTAGTATGCCAAAACAAAATATGGCAGACAAGTTCATTTTGTAATGAGCCACCTGGAGGCTGAACTTTTTTTTATGGTGCGAGTTGAACCTAGCCCAGATCTTTACTTTATATAGTCAGGAAACTAGTGGCAACAGCTACACGGGAAAAAATCAGTTAATGACCAGAAGTTGTTCAAAAGATATTAGTAAGGCTTACAATATATAAGAAAAACTTATTTGGAAAGTTACAATTTATATTTTCTGTATATATGATCGATTATTCCCCGTCCTTACATTGTATTTCTCGCAGTGTAAGAAAGAAAGAGCGTGGGTTGCCCTGGGGAGCAGGTGATTGGACTGCTAAGTATGGGTTCGATAGATATATATATATATATGGTATTCCCTAGGAACTTTTACGCCGCGCACTTACATTGCTGGGGATTGGAATTGGATTATTATTATTATTACTGCTGCTGCTGTTGGTTCGTTAATTATTCCGCAATTGGAAAAATGTGCAATACACAATCGATTTGTAATCAGCAAATTAGGCGAGAACGGAAAAGATGTGCCAACAATGCAACTTTACACGAAAATACAACTCAAAACGGAACTCAAGACTTGGATATCAAAACGAGAATTCAAAGGCAACAAGGCAACGCACTAAGGTATTGTCTATATAGTCTAGTCTATTAAAGTCTATGGAGACCGCGCTCCAGTGTAACGGAGCCAAAAGAGCAAAATTCGCTAATTGTTTAATTGATTGCATAAAATGAGCATTAAAAACGGTGCAACGAACTCAACATTTGTTTGCATTTGCATTTGATTTTTGGTTTTGGTTTTGGTTTTAGCTTAACGGGCAAACTTCGGTATTATATCAATAGGATTGGATATGTGTGTGTGTGGGATCATAGAATTATATTGAAGGAAAGTAGGGCTGCCTACGCTTTTGGGGAAGGTGGTAATGTGGGGTTATATAACTGGGTGAGTGGTGTTGTGGTATTGTAAGAATGTGTTTTTTTGAATGTGTTTTTTTTTGGTTTCTGGCAATGAAACGATATAAGGAACGCAACGGAATCGAATGTAACGTAACGGAATGGCAACGCAACGGAAATGTAACGTAACTCGGAAACGTAAACTCAACAAAAACGCAATAAGAAGAAATTTATAAAAGAACAAAGTGCCGTCCGTACCTAAGGCGGTACATCAATCAGATCATCATATATCATATATCGCACAGTGGCGACAATCATATGAGGTATTTCTTATATGGGGACCCCCCCGCGGGGAGTGTTGGTAGTAGTAGTAGTAGTAGTAGTAGTAGTGGTATCGGTAGTAGTAGGAGGAACCGACGTCTCATAGTAGTAGTAGTACTTGTGTGTGATGGGTCAGGTAATGCCCTAAAAGATCGGAGCACAATTTTTTAAGTTGTGTGTGATTTTCGTACATATCCTTTTCGAAACGCGACAATCGAAAGAGCTCTATATAAAATATATATATGAAGTGTTTGGTTTTCGTTCGTTCAATCGTTCGTAGGTTGTTGGTGATGTTTACGCTCGCTTCATTAAAATTATAATACTGGCATTTCCTATTTGTTGTTTTTTTTTTTTTTTTTGTAAACGTTCAACAGGCGACATTAGCAACAGGTCAATGGAGTACTACTTACATCCGCTTGCAGTCTTTGCGCCTCCTGCTCCGTCTCGAAGGTGACGAATCCGTAGCCCTTGCTCACGCCTGCTCGATCCACGATGATTTTGGTGCTCTTTACCGTGCCATAGGCGCTGAAGACGCGGGTTAGATCGGCCTCGGTGGTATCGCCGCTAAATGGGAAAGATTTGGATTAGTTGGATCTTCCAACAAGTTGTTTAAAGCTTTTAGAACCAATGGAAAATCTCCTTTCAGCATTTCAATTTAGTTAACTAAAGCAATTATTTAGTAATTAAGCATGGCTTCCTTTTTTTATCAGCATATACCTTACTGAAAGCTAGAATTAGTTTACCCCTTAGAAATTTGATTTACATTCTTGGAAATATTTCTAAGAGATTTTCCTTCTAGAACTAAAGCATGCCTTTGCAAGGTTTCCGAGAATCGGAGGACAGAGGAGCTGGCAGCCCTTTGAAGACCATCTCACCTGATGCCACCCACAAAGATGCGATTGGGTATTAGTGTGCCGTATTTGGGCGCCGCCAGGGGCGTCTCCAGTCCTCCGCCGGGCGTTGCCGATGGAGGCGGCGCTGCTGCTATCTTGTGCATCTCAGCGGGTGTCGTCTCCAGACGAAAGTTGGGTGCTCCGAAGGGCAGAATCTTGAGGCTGTTTCTGGAGATTGGGGGTGCGCGCTGGCCGAAAAACTTCTTGTCGCTGCCGTTCGCTGGATCGAGCGGCTCCGGTGTTTTGCAATTTATATTGTTTTTTGGGTACGGCGGAGGTTGTATTAGATCAGCTCAAAACGAATCAGATCGAATCGGATCGGATCGGATTGGATTGAATGACGGTTATGCGACGGCTGGGGCTATTGAGATGTCTTTCACTGGTTTACTTGTAGCACGCATGTATACAGTTGGCTGTACTTCTTGCTGAAAAAGTCAAACAATCAAACGCTAAATTAGTTGAGCTCATTAATAAACCATTAAAATAATCAGCCACATGGCTAGCAAAACGAATCGAGTGAAAAAGAGAGCATTTAAATCTCGGAAAAAGAACAAAAAAAAAACGTAAAGAATTGCCCCCTACATTTCGAAACGAATCTATTTCTGGCACAGCCGACATATGTCACACGAGGAAAACTCAGCGCAGGCAGGCTGCTCTCACAGATACGCACCCATACACAGGCGGCGAAAACTAGAGGTAGTAGTCGTCGTCGGGCACCATGTGTGCACCATAAATTCACCTTCAGAAGCGGCAGCGAGACAACTAAATAGCACAGAGAGTTTAATTTTAACAGCAGCCGCAGCAGCAGCAGCAGCAGCAACATCACAGCCGCAGCAGCAACAATAAACTTGCCTTGTCAACAACACGGTTTGAACAATTTTTTTTTGGGCCACACGAGAGGCAAGTGCACATGGGAGTATACATATTATAATAGTTTCTTACAGCAGTTGTTATTGATTTTACCATGATTATGTAGATTAAATAGAACATTCGTGATAGGATATGACAGGTTTTTCCCTTGCAACACACTTTCCCAATCAATTAGCTGACCACAATTTTCTCGCTGTGCAGTTAGAAAATTATATGTACGTGTTGCTATGAGCTGCAGATGCCCATTATAATTCCGATCGAGGAAACTTCTACATGCACTTATTTGAGTTCGAGTTGAGTACATATATATTCGCAGCCTTCGTCAAACATTTCATTTAGATGTGTGTATCTGCTGCTTGTTGTAGATGATGTTTGCATGTTCTGGGCGTCGCATGTTTGTTGGCCCCATATTCGTATGCAAGTAGTATTCAGACCCGAGTGGCCAATATCGCATGTAGGTATCCCTGGCCATATCGTCACTTGTATCTCAATCCGTGGTGGTATCCGTATCTGGCTCATCGATGATGGGCGACGCGCTCCATTGCCCGCCGTGCTGGTCGCTTATCGCCGGGCATTTATCTCTGAACGGAGCGTTCCCCCCCAGAATTGACAACTGTCCGGCGGTCTGATGGCCCCCGACTGTCCGGCAATCGGAGTTGTGTACGGGCGGATTTCGATTGGAGCACACACACATAGCAGCAATGAAAACATAATTAAATTTTCATTAACAATGAAAATGTCAAAATTGTTTGCGCTCGCGTTGAAATTGTGCTATGCCAGGCATTTCAATTGTACGTCCGACTTCCCGATCGATTTAAAGATATTTGTATGTGCACAGAAAGCCGGATGCACGTATGAGATATCCATTTAATGGACTGTGTGGGAAAGTTGTTGGCAACACGTGATTGTATGGCTCTATTTCGACCCATTTTCCATATCTCAAACAAATAAATTAGCGAAATATAAGTGCTCGTATAAATCACGGTAATAAATTTTCTTAGATGCAATTAAAACAAAATCCGTACATATGCCTAAATGCAAAGCCAACTAAAAGATATGTATATCTTCCGCTCATTAAAACGCGTCACAATTCCAAAATTGAGAAAAACACATATTTTTAGAAATGAGAAAAACAAAATCAAATGACGTTGTCCGCAGGAATATAGGAATACATATGTATGTACATTTCGTCTGGCGATTTTATAAATACACGCCAGATTGGCTTTGGGCAACAGAAAATTGTGAAAAACTAAAAGCTTTGCCATATAGATTTTCTTGGCTTCTCGAGCGGATGTGGCCAGCATAAAGTGGGTGAGGCGAAAGCTGATTGTGCCGATGGCTAAGTGCCCCTGACATGATTCATGATGAGCCAAGATGAGCGGGCACAGGGCGAGTGCTCATGATTTATGTGCGGCTCTTAATTATTTACAATATTATGAAATTATTTTTGAGAACTTTATTCCTGCGCATTAGCAGAATTGATGATGGCAGGATAGTAAAACGGTGACAAAGAGAAAATGCCGAGCAGTGCCAGCAGCTGAATTATTAAAATCTTCATTACTCCCGGCCATGGCAACTGCGGAAAAGCGACAACAACACCACTGGTAACAGCAACAGCAACAGCAGCGACTGAGGTCAGCCGGAAAATCACGGAGTCAGGTCCGGAGCGGAGCTACTACTACTGTGCGCAGCATGACAACGACGGCGATATCAATGGAATTTAATCAACAGCAGCCGCCAGCTGAAAACTCTCACACAATCCCCCACCCGCAACCCACATCTATGCATCCGTTCATCCATCCAGCCATCCAGCCATCCACCCACGGAGCTGTCAGTTAGTCGGGCATTCAGTCATTCATTCAGTCAGTCAGTCAGTCGAGGTGCTCGTTCTCGTGCTCAACAATATTGCAAAATTCCACGTGCGAAAATTGCGCGAGTAATGCCAATGGAAACAGGAACCGTCAAAGAATTTTATATTACCAAAAGAGGAAAAGAGTTTGTGCCAGAGATACGAATGCTGAATGCTCAGCGATTATGATGCGAGATATGTTCTGAACAATAGGGTTGAGGGGTATACAGTATACAGTAAAAACAGCCAGAGAATTTTACGCTCCTAGGGGGTTAAAAATCGCGTTTAATTACGAAATTTTGAAAGAACCACAGCTATGCTATGAAAAGATGGGGAAAATGCCACAGATACGATGTTATCACTGGAGAATGCTTATAGAATGAAGATATGTCAGAACTATGGAATAATGTTAAAAGGTATTGCAGATCTGGAAAAATTATAACTTTAAACAGAAAGTAGAAGAATTCCATCAACATACAAATTTAACGCACTACAAGATGAATAACAATACAATCCATAACAATGGGGTATGCACAAGGATGATTTAATTTGCAACAGCGTAAATGGAGAAATAATTCCCAATTCGTTAACAATCTGCAGTTCAATATTTGATATCGCAGGGATTAAAAAAACATTTTGCTAGCTGGTTGGAATTTTCGGTTCGTTTTTATGTCCGTTTTTGGCACATTTCAAGCGTAACTTGGGCAATTAGGGCAATGCAATTAGTGAGCGCCAAACTATTGAATAACCAGACTGCGTAGCCAGTTGGCCGGGGCAAAACGGGCAGCAAAGTGGGCGTATGGGCGAGAGTGAAAAAAAGTGGGCGGGGCAGTGGGAAAGTCGAGTCGACGTAAAGCAGAGCAGTTGCTGAAGAGAGTGCAAGTTTGACCTATAAAATGGCAACGTGGGCGCGCTTCACTTGGCACAGATACGAAGAAGTAGTAAGCAAAAAAAAAAAAGGGAAATGAAGCCAACACACAACTGTGGCAAGAAAAACGTGGCGAAGCCCAAAGGAGAAGGGAAGGAAATTAAAGGGAAAGGGCAAGGTGAGTGGTAAAAACCGTAACAGCAGCAACCGAAACCGGAAGGAAGGCGAGCGGGGAAAGGACTCCAAAGGCGTTGGAACTATTTTAAACCTAAACTGCCCACAAGGGACAGACAGCCGAGAACCATACGCCGAAAAAGATAAGAAACAAACCGAGTTTTCCCTACCGTGCTCCAACTGTATTGCATTATAGTTGCATATGCACACCTGCATCCCTGCGAGTGTGTGCGAGTGTGTATCTGTGTGTATAGGTAAGCGTCCTTGCCAAAAACAATAAAGAGCAGACCCCAAGGCGAGCGATAAACGCTGACACAGCGAAAGCGCAGAGCCAAACCTCTGCGAAACAGGACGAAATGCGCCTGGCACTATGCTGCACAAAATATGGGAGCGTACACAGGGAAAAGCGAAAGGATATCGATTGCAAGTGCTCCAGCTCCTTGCTGTGTAGGTTCTCAATTATACAGCATATATTTTCATTTCATAAGAACTAAATGTGCATCACGATTTCAATAGTTTTCAAAAGAGTTTAAAATATAAATTATCATATCATTTTATTTACAAAAGAATGTATTCCTTTATTTTGCGTTTACTATTTTGCGCAACATTTTTTGCAGTACATGGAGAGGTGGTACAAAACAAGGATGCAGGATAAATCCTTTAACTCGCCAGGTGCGGACGAGCAGGGCAGACGACTCCCGTATCCTCAGTTGGCCAGATAAGCGTATCCAAGTCACATAAGGACAATTAGCCAGCTCAGGCTCAAAGAGTTTAAGAGGCCATAACTGCCGACGTGGTGGTGGGGATAAGCCAATGGCAGGAGGTTGGGTGGTGGAAATTAGGAGCGGGCGGGAAAAGCGGGCGAGGAAATCATGTTGATGGCTGAGGCATGACGATGACGTTAAAGCGTACGTGTTGGTGAATAACTTAAAACGAAAGAAAGTCAGTGGGTGAAGATGAACTGAAGAGGAGAACGGGGTCAGAGGAGCAGATGGGTGGGTGGTGGGTGCTCTGTGGGCTGTGGGGAAAGCAAAGGTCAATTGAAGTTGCGGTGCTAAAACTTTGAGAAGGCAGCGAAAGAGCAAGAGTCAGAGGAGCCAAGTCAAGTGGAAAGCGGGAAAGCGCAAAACAGGCTCAAACACACACACACACACTCATGTATAGCCAAGGATGCACTGACTGACAGTGCGCCGGAAGTGGAAGTGCACCCCCGCGCCCGTCCCCTCACCTGGCAAAAAATAAGAAGAAAAAATAAAAGAAGGAAAAACTGCTGGCTGCCTTTCGCCTACATGTTATACAATCCTTGAGTGCGGCGAGCGAGGACGAAGCTTTTGGGTGTCAGTCAAGTGAAAGGAAATTGTAGCACATCAGGATGTAGGAGCACGGGGATGGTGATGGGCATGGGCTTGGGCTTTGATAATGGGCAGAGGAGAAGACGAAGGGCCAGACAAACCAACAGACAAACATCATCATGATCATCATTGCAGGCTCGGCGGCCTCAGCAGCTAAATTGATGGCCTGCCATCAGGGTATCCATCCCACATCAGCGTTATGCCACCCACACCCCGATTCGTATGTATATGTGGCACAGAAAAATCCATAATCCTCGGCAGAAGCTGAAGGAGCAACCAAAGCAGAAGCAGCAGCAGCACCAGCAGCAGCAGCAAAAGGGAAACGCCAAACTACAAAAGCGCGAGCACAAATTGCCACTGTGTCAGTAAATCCACTCACACATATGTCCGTAACATATATCCTCTTGCTGTAAACACAGACCTATATGTACTATATACCAGATATATTTGCAAAGCCAAAAACTTGTTTGAAACAATGAAACTTTTGTGCTTGTGCCATGCCTTGCTGTACTGTGCTTCGCCAGTGTCCAACTTCTCGTATTTGTGTTAGTTTTATTTCTGGCCCTTGTCCAATATTTGCCCCGAGTCGCAGTAACTTAAAGTCTGTTGGAATTAATTTCAAGCAAATATATACACAAAATCCCATCTAACTCATGCCCTCGTCCTTTAATCTATATGTACGTACGTATGTAGTATATGTATGTGTGTTTTTGTGTGGTGTGGAAAAAGTTTCGGTCGGATGATTTATTGCCACTTCAGCTGCGGGAGACCGACAACGCTGCGTATGAGCGATGGCTGATGCCCTCCCAGTTCGGATTATTGTCTATGCTGACAAAGGATTTAAGCGGAATTTGATACAGACGCAAGTGGAGAGCGAAGGACGAAAGCTGATGCGAAGCCATCCATTAAATGCTACGGCAAATTAAGTCATTAAAAAACAATTTTTGAACGAGCCAAAGGGGCGTATACGCAATTTGCCAAAGAAGCAGGTGGAACTGCCGAAATATAAATATGCAAATTCGGCATTTTCCAAGTGGAGACAGCCATAAAAATGCAATCACACAAAAAGCAAAAGAAAAGCCAAAGGAAATGTAAAAGCCAAAGGCGGCCACCGAATAAGAAAAAGTGAAAAGAAATGACGTAAAAGTGTGACTCAAAAGACGGGTGGGTTTACAAAATCGGGGGGTTTTTGGGGGGGCTTTAACTTATTGTGTGTGTGTCTGTATACATAGTTGGGGGCGTGAAGACGCTGCCAACTATTTCTGTAGACGCAGCTGAATGTGCCACTGCTGCTGCCTCCTTTGTTGCCATCGTTTCCTAGGCCAAAAGCATGAAATTAAAATGCGAAAATGCAGACAATGGCTCGGCCGAAAGAGATGGCAATAGCTATAAAGAGCCGCACTCGGAAAAATAAGCAATTCTTAAATGTTTTCTATTTAGCGGTGTTTTAAATAAGTAAACTATGTTTAGAGATCTGCTCCACTGTATTTTAGCAACTCATTTAATTGTATACGATTAATATGAAAGTAATTTTTCCGAGTGCATTCGCGTATCTACACGAATTCGTGTGACTGTATTTGTGTGTAAAAGTGAAAAAGCGCAGCTGAGCACGTCATTCTCAAAGGCAGTGCACCTCCAGGCTTCTGCTTTTTGTTGGTTTTGACTCACTTCAATCATTTCGTTTGAGAACTTTCATCCATATGCATATGCATGCGAATACTATGTACCTGCATCCGAAAGTACGCGAATGTATCTGCATCCGCAGCTGTCTCGCTGCTCGAAAAATGTGCGACCAACATTTTTTGTATTGTTTTGAACAGCGGCGTTCTTTTGCTCAATTCTTTTTGGCAACGTTTTTGGGCCGAATTGCGCCTTAAATTCATTGCAGTTAAGCTACGTTTGTCGACCCAGTTAAGAGATCTAAATCTAATGAAAAATACTAACTTATCAAAAGTTATGCAAATGAGATTCGCACATGATATGCAACTTGGATAAGGGAATTTCTAAATATCCGAGAGATGCACAACATACCTACAACCATTGGCATTTGCGCCCACACAAATGTGTGCGTTTCCTCTCAAGTTAATGAAATATTTCAAGTTGCCAACTCGCATAAAACCGATGTGTGTATCTGCATTTGCATGAGCACCAATATCTCAGCGTGCGCCTCGTGTATCTGCGTGAGTGTGTGCTATTGTAGTTGCCATGCTTGTTAAGATATTTTTGGCTTAACTACATTGCCTGGCCAAGATTAGGAGAGATGGCGACAAAGCCATGAAAGTTTCACCCGGGAAATAACAATCATCATTTCGAGCAGCGTTAAATTTACTCAATTAGCAGCTGCCTAATATCATCAAGTTGTAAACAAAATAAACGAAACACCCAATTAGCCTTTTGAGAACAGGAAAGCAATTCAATGAATGAACGATTGAAATGATGAGTAAACAAATCTTTGTTAATCACTTTTGCTCCCCACTTAAAATTCCCCAGAGCTACCGAAATTATTACTATTTAATGGATCAGAAATCGTTCGATAAATGTATCTCTTAAAATACAAAATTGTTTTTCCATACGAGATAAGATTCTTTGAATGAGCATTTAAATTGCTTAGGCGATGAACAAACGTGCGTGATAGCTCAATTTAAAACTATGCATTCTTTTTAACTAACTATAATTTACGCACCATAAGCATTTAAGAATCGAAACTTTGTCTATCGATGCGATGGCAAATTACTTTGAAGCTGAACGAAAAGTTCTCACATTAGTCGAGTGGAAACTTTTGTCAGGTGGCGCAAACTCAATTTCCATATGCATTATGCATCTGTATCTGAATTTGTATCTGAATCTCGCTATCTGCGTCTTGGTGTGTGCATCCGCTGGTGGGCAGTGCAAACGATTTGAGAACCGTGAAAATATGCAGATAACTAATATTAACTTTTTGTTCGAATGCATGAATGAAGCGTGGAAACGGAATAGTTGTAAAAAGCGAAAAAAAAACAGAATCAGCTCGTTAGCTGAATGAATGAATGAATGGGAAGAGAACCGAGCCACGACTCGCTTCAATGCAGCTCCAGTGGGTTCGAACCCCGAAGCATATGCAAAAAGCTAAAATAATTGCTCCGTTTGAGACCCGCCGATGTGGAGAGCAGTAGGAATTGGGAGCAGAGCAGAGCAGTGCGTGCAGCACAGTCCGGTTCTATTTATGGCCACACTTTTCAAATCCCCCAACGAATGGCGGCCATAAAAGCCGCACGCAGTTGACCCACACATGCTGACATGGGGCCTCGGCCCTCTTAGCATATAGATTATTCAGGTGGGTGTGTCCAAATGGTGTAGCTGTATCTGTATCTGTGGCTGTAGTAACTCTGCCCCTAGCTTTGTATCTGCATCTGTATGTGTATGTGTGCACATCTATATCGGCATCTGACTGAATCCGTAGTGCTCTCTAGTCTGTATTCCGATTTTGCGGTTGTGGGTCTGTCTGCCTGCGTTGCGGTCCAAATGGTCAGCGCCACGGTAGAGTGCAAGTTTGGTTACCGTTTGGTGACCATTTTGCATCTGGGCCAACACGCATCGAACCCAAACTGTTACCGAAAAACGTGAACCCTAAAATCGTAGCAGTACAAAGTATATATATGAACTATATACACAGTAAAATGCCATATGATCTAAACCTTAATTGAAAGCAATGTATCTATGATGTGCACAGCATATGTATTTATTGGAAACACAATGGCTATATCTACACGAAACTACACACACACGTTAAGATAAGATCTCAAAGAACTCAATGTCGGAAATCTGGTGATGGTTTTTCCATTGTGTAGGCAAAAAAGCTTGCTTCACGCATAGCGGGGGTATTAGTTTGATTTGTGAAAAGTCAAAGCTTAAAGGCATTTCCTCGCCTTGTTTCCTTTTGACACAGATTTTCTTTATGGCCTTAACCCACCACCGCCACATGTATACATATATGCCACACCCCCCCCCCCCCCCCCCCCCCACCCCCTTTTAACCCTTCTTTTTTAGTCTTGAACTTTGACTTCGTTTACGACATTCTTCTTCGCAGTCTGCCAGCACCAAGTTTAGTTTGCCAGCTGTAGCTGGCTATATCCAGCGAGAATCGTTTCGATAACCGAGCGCCTCTGGCGGGCATATTATATATTTTTATTGCCAACGGCAGCCGCCGTCAAAAATGGGCGTGTCGCCGCCCCCTTTCTTCGCCCGCGAACAGCTGTCGACAATGATGGCAGAGCAGAGCAAAAGACTTTTCGCCATTTTTGTATCTTTAGCGAGAAAATTAAATGAAAACATACTATACTTTATAGGCAAAAGTACTTTAGCTCTTTTGGCATTCGCGTGCGTGTGCGAGTGTGTGTGTGTGTGTGTTGTCGCCGCTTATAAAGAAAAATCTCTCGAGTAACAAGGCGGAGGATTCACTTGTGGCCTAGGCGACAGAAAAAGAGCTAAGGAGGCGGTGACGGGGCTCGGGTGAAAATGAATATTGAAGAGCGGAGCGCATTATAATTTTAGATTTATGTACAGGGTGTCCCAGACAGGGAACTGGGTAACTCGGAGAACTGGGAGGATGGTAGTATGAAGCCCAGCGTCGGCATGACAGCCATGGGGAATACTTATTTATATTTATGTAAGCCGAAAAGGCAGGCGGACTGCCAAAATAAGAATTACGGCATTGAAAGCTTAAAGCAGTGCTTGAGTGCTGGAAAAGCTGGATCACGGAATGATACACCCCCAAAAAACCCCCTGGATGATGATGCTGCTTGATATTCGGAAAATGTCGCCTGGCGGCGTATCTTATTTGAAGTCTACACAGCGGAAAAGCTAAGTATTAAAATTGATAGGAGAAGTGTTGTATATATTTGCATTTTTTATGTATGAATGCTCCGTAATGAAACAGAAATGTTATGAATATAAATATATCTATCTAAAGATCATCGCTCAATTACATGTACATGTGGTTTTATGGGTTTAAATTAGCTTTTATCTATTTGTTTGTGAATTTCAAACGTAAAACAAATTTCCTCAAGTTTAAGATTGGATTCCTAAATGAATTAAATGTTACCCGGATTAAATTTTGCAAGAAATTCCTTTAGCATACTTAGTTGAAATGTTTTTCCGCTAGCAAACAAATCAATCGGAATGTTGGGGCACCCTCTAAGCTAAATGTCTGAGGGAAAATCTGTATCCCCAGGCGACACTTCTCATTGGTTCGGTTTTCTGTTTTCCCTGTCACTTTTCCCCCGCTTTCCCGCTTTTCCCGCCGCTCCCAAAAAATCTTATTAGATTTGTCTTGAGATGCTCGCGAGTAAATCCGTCGCGTGGGTTATTTCGAAACGGTTGGCATTTTTCACAGTTCTTTATGCGACTTT
Source organism: Drosophila simulans (assembly GCF_016746395.2). NCBI lineage: Eukaryota > Metazoa > Arthropoda > Insecta > Diptera > Drosophilidae > Drosophila > Drosophila simulans. The sequence continues at coordinate 8,951,310 of NC_052522.2, forward strand.
TTGATTCCCGAGCATTTCATCACAGAATGCAACTAAAAATACATTGCACATATATATTTTACCTCTTTTCTGTTTTCCTTGCCTCGTTTGCGGCAGCAGACGAAAAAAATCAAGTTTAAAACTTTCCGCTCGATGTGATTTTTCACGTTTTTGACTTTGATTCACTTATTGGCTGGATTGCTTTTTTACTTTTCGCCGTTGTTCAAACTTAACAATTGGATCTTTAAAGATAAAAATTAGCACCTGTTTTGTTGCGGAACGTTTGCGCTTTATGAATTTCAACAATTATTTTGCATAATAATTAGGTTTTTATCACTTTTCGATGATTTTGATGCTCTCGTTTTTTTTTTTCAGCTGGGCTACTGCAAGGCAAATACAATTTTTGGATTTAGATCTGGGTTTACTGGTATTTAACTTCTTTTTTTTTTTGTTTGGGTGGCGCTGGTGTTGTTTGGCATATCGTTTAGCCACTCATCAAATGGCAGTTAAAAAGGCCAACGAGCAAAAATTTGAATAAACAAATTCTCTAGCTTTCTCTGCCGCACATTTGAATGGGAAAATTGTGAGGGAGCTATGTGTGGGCTGGGGAATGTGGACAAAGGGTTGTAGCTATGCGAGTTTCCTGCTATTGCTATTGCGGCTGCTGCTCCTGTTTTTGTTGTTGTTGTTGTTTATGGCCATTACGTATACGCAACGTGTGCGAAAAAGGCAACATACGAGGAAAATGTGGGGGAGGCGAGTGTTATAGTTGGGGGTAGAAAACGAGCGAGAGAGATTCGTTGATATGGTTGTGACTATTTTTTTTGAAGGTGGCACAAAAAGGGAAAAGGGGCAGGAAAGAAGGAGATTATAAAGGGACAGTAGTAGTAGGTATGAAGTAAGAGAAGTAGGGATGGGGAAGTCAAGGAAAAAAAACGGAAGTGGGCGGATTTTGCAAATGGTTTGGTATACACAAAAAATGCTGGCTAAAAACACCATAAAAAAACACAATAACAACAATAAACAAGAAACCAACTGGTATATGTCACGCATAAAAAAACACATTCTCCCTTCTGGCCAACAAAACTCTCCTTCTGGCCATAATAATTTGTTTTTCTGGCGAAAAATCCAAACTGCCGCCTTGTGAGCCCAAAATCAAGTACGTTCTCACACGATTTTCCACACACACATACGTACACACACACGCACACACAGTTTTTGATACATACAAACGTACAGCTTTTATTGTGGCTGCTAACACATCAACCTTTTGCCTTGTTTCGGGCCAAAATAGTAGTCGTTGACTTTTGTCAGCGGCCAGCACATAAAAATCTGGCTTTTTTACTTTTCCCTCTTGTTTTGTTTTTATATTTTTTATGGTTTTTTTGGCGAAAAAAACGCAGTTTAAAAATACATGGCAGCAGTTTAAAAAGCGCTTGAGAGCGAGACAGGGAGAGAGTTGGGGCAGAAAGAGAGGGCAGGCGATGTGGTAACTGTTTGTTGTCGTTATTGTTGTTAATTGTTGTTGCAGCGGCAGAAAACGCATGAAAAACTGGCACACGCACACACACACATACACACAGCGTTATAAAATGTAGAACTCTTTTTTTTTTACTTTACGTGCGACGCGAGAGTTGTGTTTTGGCCGAAAATAAGCGGAGAGCGGCGGCAACGGCGGATTTCTGTTATTTTGTATAATTCCGAAAACCCGAAATCGAGAAGTGTTGCAATCTCAACGACGGTAGAACAACGACTCAGCGTCGAACGAATATAGTTTCCCGATTTGGGGGCCCCCAACTGCGCAGTCGACGTCGACAGCGGCAGCGACTGCGGCAGCACAGTTCGCTCCACTCTCTCGGGCGCTCTTTGTTGCCGCGCGCTTGCTCTCTTTGATAGAAATCCAAGGGATGCAACGATGCACGTGCGTTGTTTTAAGTTTGTGTTGGTGTGTGTGTGTGTGTGTTGAAAAGATTACAATAAACACATTTTAGCAATATTACATATTTGGCCTATTTATTAAACACACCTCCCACCGCCCACAACCGCCCACCGCCCATAACAACCCACTCTCTCTCAATCACATAATCTCCCGTTCTGATTAGAGTTGTTGTCGCCCTAGAAAGAGACGGCGACTGCGACGCAGCTGTACAGTGATCTAATAACGGTTAAGGTTGCGATTATCTGATTGGCACTGTGCCTTTGCTTGGGCAAATGACAATTGGAAATGCCTGTGGGCATAGTTCAAAATGGAAACTAAGTACATTCTATTGATTTCAGTTCTCATAAATAAAAATCTTTCTTTTCCTTAGTTTTAATTTTAATTTACTTAAACTCCTACGCTTGTAATTAATCGGTAAAATCGAAAATAAAGTAATTTAATCCATAAAACAACGTTTTGTTCGCATCTGCTTTATGCTAATCCCCCTGTTTTGTTTAAAATCCAGGCCAATGAGGCGTGGTGAGCAACACCTAGTTTTTGGGGCTTCTAGTTATAATACTAATTAGCCGAATTCGCTGGGTTCTGGCCGACCAACCAACTGGCGGCCCTATTGTTATTCATATGGGCCGAAAGCAGTGTGCAGCGCCGGCAGCGACTGCGAAGTTGGCAGCGACGTCAACGGTTTTGGCTGGACGGGCAGCAAACACAGTTATGTTTCGAGCTTTTTGATTCTTTACTTATTGTGCAATGATCCGAGGCAACTTAATTGCTTTTCGTTTGGGTTTTCGGCTGCGACGAGAATAGCAGTCAGTCAGTTCAGTTCAGTTTTGTTTTTCCACATATTTTCCACTTTTGAGCTCTCTTTGCGCTACGCTGCACTTCAAATGCTCAATTGTTGTCTATCAAAGGCGCACCCCCACCACCACTGCCCCCCCCCCCACCCACACCTTCACCCACTCCGTGAAACTTTGTCATTGTGGGAGGACGCATAAATAACGCCACTGATAAAAAATGGGCGAAGGGCGAGCGAATCTAAAGCTCGTAATTATGGCCAGCCAGTCCCGACCGTCCGCTAGCTAGGTAATTTTTTTTCATTTTATTTTTATCAGCTCTCAGCGCTTCACTTACATAAGCTGGAAAAAAAAGCGGAAAACACGTTGGAAAATTGCGAGAAGCGTCTGTTTGTGAAGTTGGAAAATTTGAATTTCATCAACGACGGAGCAAAGCGAAAGCAAAGACAGGCAGCGGACGAAACAATCATGATAATTAAATTGAGTTCACTGATGCGTATACTTAACATTAAATTCAAAGCCAGAAGCAATGCAAAAAAACGCTGCTGCTCTGCCCCCACAATCGTGGAAAAATATATATGAAAATCAGCAACTGCTTTAAAAAGAGTGTGTAGGAAAAAAGAACCTTCAACTGCCAGAGGTTTTGATTTCCTTCCTTTTTTGGTTTGTAGCACGAGAGGATGTGCTTGTTGTTAGAAGCGGAACAAAAAAATTATATAGGTTAGCGCTATAGCCTTCGCATCCCTATCCCAATTGGGACTTTGGGCTATATACTCGGGCATCCGTCCAGAGAGCGAGAAAAATGGCAAGAGAGACAGAGAGAGAGAGACGCGTGAGCGGCGCAGAGAAGCGAGAAAATGTGTGCCGTGTTGGGAACATGCAAATGTGGGGCGACTGCCCACGCAACACCCACTTTTCCGCCCACTAACCACCCACTGCCAACAACAATGTTGGCAAGAAAAAGGAAATATTTTTGAGTGGCTGCTCTCTGGGAAAAATATATGCACTACAAGAAACTTTGACAAACTATCATGCTTATGTACTAAACTAAAATTAGCATAGGTATTTTACACTATGAAAACAGTACAGTAATTTCGTTTCAAGTTTAAATCTTTAGAAACAGAGTACCAATCTATACAATTTTTGTATCAGTTAAATCGCATACCCTTGTTTGTGTCTGGCGAAAATCAAATTAAATATCGCCTACTTAACGTTATCAATTTAATGAGCCAAGTTGGGAATTCCCTCCTGGGGGTTGGTCAAATCGGCCATCAAAGTTGGCATGCCCCAAGCTGCGTGTGAAAAGGCAGGCGGAAAATCAAAGCCACTTTTTGCGCTCTTAAGTGCAAAAATCAAACACAAGCAACCCCCCAAGGCGAATCTCTTACGCTCTCCCCCCAATTTCTCTGCGCTTTCTCTCTCTCTCTCTCGAATCTCTCGCCCGATATTTTGCCATATCATTGGCTCTCATCACTGCTCTTCGTGTGCATTATTTATTGCTCTTATACAGCCCGAATGTTTGACGATGACGAAGGTGCTCCACTGTCAGTGTCACCACCCCCGCCCACACCCTGTAATTCCGATTCCCCCTAGCTCTCTCGCTCTCTCCCTCCACCATTCGCCACCTTTCCCTTTCGCTCCCTTGGCTGGGGCCCAGTTAACTAGTAAACCAGCAACCTATAATGGAGCCTCTTCCGCGTTGTTATCCCTATCCCACGTCGCGTATTCCCCACAGAGAGAAAAATCATCGGCCATTAGTCATGAATTCGCAACGGTTATGATGTAATGATGAATTAACTGGGGAGTTGTTTTTGGATACGTATTTGCAGTGCTCTCTACCTTGTCTAGAATAAATCTCCACCTATAAGTAGTTTCTAGAGATATCTCATGAACGAAAACAGTTGCCTTATCCATTTGAACTCTACTCAAATATTTATCATTCAAAGAGATTCTTGAGATGCAAACATATGAATGATATGATATGAATTCTTTCTCTGATTTTTCTCAGTGCACTATCCCAATTCTATCCCTTTTTCGCATCCCGGAAAATGAGCACCAGCTGTCTGCCATTTGCCTCCAATTTTCCCCATTCATGTTGTTTGTTTTGCTTTGCGCCTGACTGTATAATAAATAACTTTGAAATAAATCAAATCGGATCCTGGGCCAATGGACACATGTTAAATGGACCGAGAAATCTAAGCGGGGCATCATCACATTTTTTATTGGGTCAAAATCAACAAGAGCAGCGGCGGCGACCTTAAAACGCATTAGCAGCCGCTGTCGGCCAAGTCGTAATAATTTTATTAGCAAACATCAGAAATATAAAAATGCCGCTGCTCGGAGGCAAAAGAAAAAGAAATAAAAGCGGCTACAATTTCGAAAGGTGTTGGCTTTTTCAGAAGTTCAAATTCAAACGGCGTGTGAGGTGATGGGCGGGGAGGGGTGGGGAGCGGCTGTGACAAGTGCAGGCGTGCTCAAGGTAAAAGCGCCGCTGCCGCAGTCGCCGTCGACGCTGACAGCGCTGTCGACTGCACCTCGGTCGAAATCCGAGTGCAAGATCAAGTGAAGCGAGTGGCCGAAAAACTAGAGAGAGGCAAAACTACGAAAGCCGGAGAGCGAGCCATTTATCATTTTACATCACAAAAGATAAGCTGGCGAATAGGAGATACTCAGCATATACATATACATACATATGTACATACACGTGTAACTTAAAAAGTAACTATATATGTATAAAAGAATCTAGCTATTATTTATAAATAATAAAGCAGTTCCGCCTCTGGAAAAATCATATTAAGGCCTACGAAGAATCCCATGTTTTGAACTTATTATATTATTATAAAATTATTGTATGTATGTACTAATTTATGTACTAATTATTAATACTTCGTGATATGATTAAACGCATTTATTGTGTAGAATCTATACTAATAAGCTGTTCTATCACATTCCCTCACGTAAGTACAGGGTATTTAAGTTGGTCGCGCGGGTGACAGATGTTCTGTCTTTTTCCCACCTTCCGCCGCCCTCTCTTTCGCACACGTGCAGTGGCAGTACTTGTTGTTGTTTTGTTTTTTAGGCATTCTGGAGGCGATGGCGATGCTGTTTAGGCCGCTTTAAGTCAAGTGGCCATGCAGCGACGCCAACTGCGGCAGCGCAGCTGCGACTAGATGAAAAAGAACAAATTGACTAAGCACGAAACACGTTTTAGCCAGAGTTTTTAGCCAGACTAGCAGCTCGAATCGGAATCGGAATTGGAATCGGTGGGAGCGGGACGGCGTGTGACATACTGACCCAATTCCGGGTTTCGATTTTCTGGTTTTTCTCAAGAATACACGTTTTCCGCTGCATAAACACACACATAAGCGCACGCGGGAGCGAAAGAGGGAGAGCGGCCAAACGAGTTGCATGGCCAAGAATTTTCGCCTGGCATTTTTCATTTTCCCTGCGAGTGACATTCATTCTCCCCCCCGAAAAGCCATCCCCTTCACTGTCTTCAGGAAAACTCACCGTTAGCTGCGTCCTCCGTAGAGATTTTTCTGATTGCGTCCAAACTATACGTCGTTTCCACAGGCTGCCTTACGTTACGTCTTACGTGAGAGGGGACACAGTTTACAGTTACAGCCGTTGCGTATCATTAATATTCCTGGTGGTAAACGTTTATCCCAGATACGATGCGTTTGTATATAAGTATCTTAATATCCACAGACTATTTAATATCAATATCGATAACGTTGGTGATGAACAAGAACCAGAAGACCAAAGACGATGGGATGATGGGATTTTGCGTGATATTCTCTTGGTTTCTATTGTAATTTAATTATTTGCTCTTCTTTCTTTTCCGATATTTGGTGGTGTTTGCTTGTATATTATTGTTGTGTGTTCCGATTTAAAACAATTTTACTTGAATATATATATAGCACTAGACAACTTACTTCCTACGAATCACAATTAGAAATGAGTGTAAGGCGACGACCGAAAGTAAAACTCCCGTCAAAATGAAAAACTACGCGCCGTCTACTTGGGCGGCCGAGAAAAAACCAAAACACTGTGGCGACACACACATGTGTTTTTCTCTTCCAAAAAACCCAAAATTCCAAGGATGGTGGGGGCGATTGCAAAGGAAAATTGAAGCCAGGAAAACTCTCTCCAATATTTACCGTTCACCGTTTAGCGATATAGCACAACAAATTTAGTTCTACAACTGCTCTCGTGACGTAACGCGACGACGACTGGTGGGACTGAGTGGAAAACACAGCTACGGCGCGTAACTCTGGTCTGGTGGAAATGCGGCGCACGAATTTCACGCATTTCCCTTTTCAAAAAAGAGCAGCGAGCAGTGCGTGAGCGAGATGGGTAAAGTTGGCGGCGAACAGCTGTTGAATACCAACAAAAAAAAAATACCAAATAACGCCTTCCCCACGCCAGTGTGACCTTGGCTATGCGTGCTCTGGTCATCTTATTGATTTTCCACTTGTTGCTGCTGCTGTATCTTCTTGTAGCGAATAAAAAGCTATATCTGCACGCTGAGCTTAAACTCGACTTGAAATTTATTCTCTCGATTATTACCGGTAGAACTGGTCTCGCGGTTAAAAACCCCAGCTGCGTTCAAAGCTCCCGCACGATTTTGACTCACCAAGATCGGAGTTCTCGTGTTTTTTCGCATTTAGTTAAATTGCAGCTTTAAAACTGGCAGCACGCATCATGTCCGCAGGTCGAGTGGTTATTTACGGTGGCAAGGGAGCCTTGGGTTCGGCCTGTGTCGATCACTTTAAAGCCAACAATTATGTGAGTTACCTTTCACTCAATTATTAAATACAATTGCCTCAATGTCTATTGTTTTCCCTCGCGGCGGCTACGACCTTCACCTGGATAATCCAATCCATCAGTGGGTTGGCAGCATCGATCTGACGGAGAACGAGAAGGCCGACGTTAGCATCGTGGTGCCACGCGATGCTGCTTGGGCGGAACAGGAGGAAACGGTGGTCTCCAAGGTCGGGGAATCCCTTGCCGGCGAGAAACTGGATGCCGTCATCTGCGTTGCTGGCGGCTGGGCAGGTGGTAATGCCAAGAAGGATCTGGCCAAGAATGCCGATCTCATGTGGAAGCAGAGCGTGTGGACCTCCGCCATTTCGGCAGCTGTGGCGGCTCAGCATCTGAAGGCAGGAGGAGTGCTGGCTCTCACTGGAGCTAAGCCCGCTCTGGAGGGCACCCCCGGTATGATTGGCTATGGAATGGCCAAGGCAGCTGTCCACCAGTTGACCCGCTCGCTGGGCGCTGAGAAATCCGGTCTGCCAGCTGGTTCCCTGGCTGTATCCATACTTCCCGTAACTCTGGATACACCTATGAACCGTAAATGGATGCCGGATGCGGACTTTGGCACCTGGACTCCACTCACCGAGGTGGCCGGACTTTTCCTTAAGTGGACCCAAGATCAGGAGAGGCCCAAAACTGGATCCCTGCTGCAGCTGATCACCAAAAACGGCATTACGCAGCTTATCGCTGCCGAATAGGTTAAGAGATACAGATACAGATACGGATCCAAATAACACTTGCTAATGGAACAAGAATGCTCAAAACCATAATCTAAACGCTTTCGCTTGTACATAAACTATTCATAAATAAATCGCTGGGCGGCTTTCGATCGTTTAATGTGGTTCTGCTTACACGATTTGGGGGGCTCTGGGGATAACCTTATGAACTCGGGAGCTTAACGAGCGTTTAAAGCTTGCTTAGAGTACAATCTTTAGTTTGGTTGGTTTGGAAACTGTTTCTACGCCTTCTTCTTCTTCATAATCTTCATGAATAACACCATACCTGTAAATTGAAAGGGGAATAAACTCATTAGTATGATTAAGCAACAGTCAAACTGCAATAAATCGAACCAATTAAGAAATGTAATTTCAAACTGAGTCACGGCAAACTTGTTTACTTGGAATAAGTTAATTGACTCGCAGCGTTTTCTCAAATAATAATAATAATAATGGAATCTTATATCTATTTTTCAGTTTTTGTTCTTGTATTGAATATTTATAATCTTGTGTTTAACATATTCAAGAAACTTGTGCTATAAACGTCTTGAAATCTGTTTTGTTGAGTTGGATATGTTAAGGTGGTTTATATTTTTTAAGTAAATGAATGGGGATTTGCCAAGAGGGGTTCTTCTCTTGCAGCTTAAACAAAACTTCCACAAAATTCGATGACTCACCTATAAAGGTGGCAATTACAAAGGCAATCATCAGCCACAGCCAGCACTTGTAGGCTTTTTTCGAATGCTGCTCCAGTTTCTCAGCCTCTTTTCCTAGCGAATTGATATTGCGATCCGCCATTCCGGCGGAACGTGACACAACCTCCGTGTCTCTCCGGATAATCTTATTGGCGGTCTCCGTCTGTTCCTTCAAGTTCCGAGTCAGCGAGAGCATGTGCTCGGTGATCTTCTCCTGGGCATTCGTATAATACTTGGCAGCCTGGTTCATGTTTTCACCAGAAGTTTCCTGTACGGTTGTGCTTCCGGAACTGGCAGACGACTCATCTGCTCCTCGACGTCTTCGCAGGGCATCGGCATCTAAAATAAATGTTTTTTAAGTTTTGAATTGATTTAAAAATTAATCAAGGGCTTTTTACAGATGTAACAGCAAAAGTTGTTATTAAGAAATTTTAAAATAAGTGCAAAAAGTTTGTTAATTCTTTATTACCCTGCAGCAGTTCCTTTCGCAGTTCGTTGTGATATTTGGTGTTTTGCAGCTGCCTCATTTCTTTCAGTGCATTTTCCCCTGTTTCACTGACGGATGAGGATTGTGGAGGAGTCTTTGTAGTGGCACCGGGAACGTCCGTATATCCGGTGGATATTTTAAGTGCCTGTAGGCGCTCCAAGTAGCCCGGGATACGTTTGGCACTCTGCGGATCGCCCATCGCCTCCAGCTCGGCGAGCATTGTGTCCAGGGACTTGATGAACTTCTGCAGCCGCCAGAAGTTCTGCTCGCTTTTGGCCAAATCCTCGCAGTTGGTCAGCAGGGTGCGGATATTTACATTTAGCTTCGTGGCCATTTTCAAGGGGAAAACATGAAGACAACAAAGTACAAATTCCTAAATTAAAATACCAGGTCGAAACCCATTTGATGTCAGCAGCTGGTCCTATTAGACGGCGATAGAAACTTATCGATAGGTGTCGTGAGTAGTGGTGGAAAATTATTGGGGATGTGTATGTAAAATGTAAAACGTAAAAAGACAATCAAATAAACTTAAAAACCTGTAAAAATTTAATTCTTTAAAGTATTAAAAAAATCATATGTAACCAATATGCCATATTCATAAAGGTTTTAAAAAATCATATGTAACCAATATGCCATATTCATTGTGAGGTTTTAGTACATGTCCACTTTCTAAAAATGTCGTTATGCATTTATATTATTTCTTGCATACTCTTGGGCGCGACTCGAAAATCTTATCAAACCTCTTGGCCAATATCTGAAGTTATCAATTAAGCCGTTTTTGATAGCCACAGCATATGAGTAGTTTCATGCAAACGCACATTTTTGTTAGCAGTTGTCGTACGCCAGGTGTCAAGATCAAATGGCAAACCATTCAAAGGTTGAATTTTTAGTTTTTTTTTTTTTTTCTTAATTCCCCTGAAGTGCCGTTACACGCAAAGTGAGGTGTTATCAAACAGCTGACGGAGCAAAAACAATAAAACTCACCCTCTTTGTTAACGGTACTAGAGGCCATGAATGAAACGCGACTTCGTTCTCTCTCGGCCCTCTCTCACCGCCGCTCTCTTTGGCGGTATCTTCCTGTCCCTGCGCAGCAGCAGCAGCAGTTAACGGTGCATGTTGAAAAGTTCCCACACAAACGTCGTGAAAATCGAAATCGATAAGTAAGCAACGGATTTTAGCTGCCCAGAAAAAGTCCACAAATTTCAGTGAAAACCCAGCGATAAGAATCCCAAAAAGTACTAATCCAGCTGAAAAACAACAATCTTACCCGGCCATGTCCAAAAAAAGTGTTAGCCAAGTGTTTTGAATATCGTAGTTGTGGAAATGCCTAAAAAAATAAGCTAGTCTGGGGCCAGAGAAATCGATACAATACCCCCAAAAAAGGGGGGCTGCTGCGTGGGCTGCTCGAGTGAAAATTTCCAGCTAAAAATAGTACTAGATTTGAGCTTGAAGAAAACCCTTGATATCCATTGGGTTTCAATGCCAGTTATCATTGCATTTTCGTTACATAAGTTTTGAGACCCGTTGCTGCGTAGCGAACCCATTAACGGCTTAAGGACCACACAACCACCCACATGTACCACCACCACCCATTTACACAGCCAAAAATAATCGGAAAATATATGTAATAAATATCAGTGGGGCTACATTTTATCTAATCTTTAATTTGATAATGTTAAATTCTTTGATATAAGGCATGACCTTAAAAATAAATCTCCCCTTCTAAGCCACTGAATTAAGGTTTTCATATATCAAGATGGGATCTTTAAGGTGTATTATTATACCCATATATCCGCTCATGAAACCATCATACTATTTTACAGTTGCTAGAGGTAATGTAACACCATTAAGTCGGAGCTAAAATAGAAAAAAAAAAAACCAATTGTAGAGTGACCCGATTGTCGTAGAAAAAGCCCCATGATGCAGCCGCCGCCGCGTAAGGTAAATCATAAATAAATCCAATTGATAAAGGTAGTTCCCCAATAATCATTCGTACAACTCGTATTCCTGCAGGGAAACTATGTGAAATTCCTCAAGAATTTGCACACGGAGCAGGTGGCCAAGCTGCAGCTGAAGAACCAGCATGAGTGCGACCTCCTGGAGGACATCCGGCAGTTCACCATCAAGCGTTCCGCTGTCGAGAAGTCGTACAGTGAGTCGCTGCTCAAGATCTCATCGCAGTATCTCAACAAGAAGATACCCAATATACCAGATATTAAGATGGAGGGCATGGAGGAGCGCTGGTGGGTATTGCTTTCCAGCTGACTAGTAAAGTACTTCAGGGAACCTTCTTTAACTTATCTGTACGTAATCTTATAGGAACATGTGGAGCGTTTGGCGCACTGTGCTCGAGGAGAATGAGAAACTGGCCCGTGCTCGATTGGCCGCTATAGAGGTGTTTCAACAGCAAATCGCGGACGAGGCCAAGGTTCTTCGGGACTATAAGTTGGCCATAGCTAAGCGCTCGCTATCCGGAATTGTCAATGTGCAGAAGGAGCTCCATCTGAGCGTGGGCGATGTGGACAAGACCAAGAAATCATACTTTGACGAGGAGCATTGTGCTCACGATGTCCGGGACAAGGCTCGCGATATCGAGGAGAAGCTTAAGAAGAAGAAGGGCTCCTTCTTTCAATCAATCACTTCGCTGCAGAAGAACAGCGCCCGGGTCACATCTCGCAAGGAGCTGCTGGAGGAGAAGTCCTCGGGCGCCCGGAATGACTACGTACTCAGCTTGGCGGCGGCCAACGCCCATCAGAATCGCTACTTCACCGTCGATCTGCAGACCACGATGACCACCATGGAGAACTATGTCTTCGAGCGGGTTGCCGAGTACCTGATGTTAATGGGGTAAGTGTATAATGCAATGCTCATAAATTACTGCCCAGTTTTATAAGCCATCCACAAGTGCAAAATCGGTGAATCAATTATAAATTTTACAAGTCCAAAGCCATTTCCTAATCAATGTTTGCTCAAGTCGACAATTACATTCTGATAATATTTATGGCGCTACTGATATTGCTCATAAAGTTATTAAATCATTTTATTTAATCTTATGAGTCATATACATAACACTTCTGTCTTGGGAAATCTTTATCTTAATGCTGCCTAACCATTAAAATAAACATATCTTTTCCAGACGCACAGAGCTGTTGACTTGCTCGGCTACGCAGAATAGCTTCGGAAAGATCCGCGACCAGGCGCAGCAGTTGACCCGGGAGTACAACCTGCAGTGCTGCTACCTGTTCTATCCGGTGCTGAAGCAGCACATCCAATACGACTTCGAGGCGTGCGACAATGATCCGGTGCGCAAGGTGACCGCGGAGCACGAGTCCGCCGCAGAGACGCTAACCAAGGAGGCCAAGAATCTGGCCGGAAGAGTGGTCAAGGAGAATGCCTCGATCCGGGAGAATGCCAAGAAGTTGGCCCTGTGCCAGTCGCTGCGAGACTCCGGCCAGCGCACGGATCCCAACGATCCGAATGGGCCGGATCTGGACACCAAGATCGAGGAGTTCCGTGATCAAATCCGTCGATCCGAGACGGAGAAGACAAAGGCGGAGGCTTGTCTGCAGTGCCTGCGCGATGGCGGCATCAACGTGGACGAGTGGGTGCAGGAGGCCGAGATCATGGGTGTACAGGAGCTGACGCGTTCGGCCAGTTCCATTTCGATGCGCACTGACGCCTCTGGCCAGGGCGAGAATCCCAGTTCCGATTCCTTCTACGACAGCGACAAGGAGGAGACTCAGGCACAGGCAGCTGCCCAAACGAAGCCCAAGCAGGAGCAACAGCTATCCAGGGATCGTACCTTCAGCGATAGTGAGGATGAGCCCGAAGTGCGTCCTTCGGCGGCGGCAGCTTCTTCTGCAGCTGCTGCCTCGTCATCCATGATGGCCAGTAGCGCTGGTGGCTGGGATGATCCCACTGAGGTCAACTGGGGAGCTGCCGAGGAGGAGGAGGACAAGGACGAACCGATTGTCCCAGAGCCCAAGGAGGCGATCTTCAAGTGCACTGCACTCTACAGCTACACGGTATGTCAGCTTTTTTGCCACTTCTTTGACGATTCTTTGAACAGATAATCTAATCTTTCACTTTCCCCACAGGCCCAGAATCCCGACGAGCTCACCATCGTCGAAAATGAACAGCTCGAGGTGGTTGGCGAGGGCGATGGCGATGGCTGGCTGAGGGCCCGCAACTATCGCGGCGAGGAGGGCTACGTGCCACACAATTATCTGGACATCGACCAGGAGACAGCGGGCAGCGCCTTTAATGGTACTTCAGGCAATCAATTGCGCTCTCAAATCTCATTCTCATCTGTCGATTATACCGTTGACAATGAAGATCAGACAGTGGACTCGATGCAATCGCCCGACCAGGTGTCGGTCATCATGGCGCCCCAGAAGCGAGTCAAATCGGACGTGGAATGGTGCATCGCGCTGTACGACTACGACGCCACCGCCGAGGATGAGCTGACCTTCGAGGAGGGCGACAAGATCAAGATCATCACCAAGACCGCCCACGGCGTGGACGACGGTTGGTGGGAGGGCGAGCTGGATGGCAAGTTCGGCAACTTTCCCTCGCTGGTCGTCGAGGAGTGCGACGAGATGGGCGAGCCGCTCAGCGAGGGTGGCGACGAGTCACCTCCGCCCACCGCAGCGCCCACATTCGCACTGCCCCCCGCTCCGGCCCTGCCACCAGAGTACGCCCACGAACTGGAACTGGAGCTCACTGAGGATATGTTTGGTTCTCAGGATACAGCAGGTAAGCATTTGAAAACACTCCAAATACTGGATAAGATATAAGATATTATAATTAGGATATATGAATATCAATTAATTTCATTTATAGTCATATTGTTTTTAAGCACAGAATATATTAAATTTGTTAGGATTGGGTTAGGAATCCTTAGCATTATCATTTGTCTTCATTTTTTATATGGATGTATTTAACTATTTAAGCTCGTATATAACTGAAATTTTTTTAAATATTTCGGAGAGTTAATCGTTTACCCCGATTTCGACAGATGAGGATAGCGGCTATATACCCAACGGCGCTGCTGCCCCGAGTATGCCTCCGCCAGGTAAATGTCATATATCACGCTATCACCTGGTCTTTTGTTTCCCCTATCTATATCTCTATTTAAACTATATCGATATCGATTCCTATATAGTACCGAACATTTGTATAATTTTCAACTTTCCACTATCGAAAAAAAGCAAGAAAAGAAAACCTAAAATTTCCAATCAAAAGTACTGTTATACCTGCTTCTATATTCTCTAGAGGTAAACCTATTCTCCAAAAGTGCAGCTCGTCTAACTACTAACCACTTATATACCACTACTACCACCACCAATCCACCACTAAATCACCAAAAGTTAACCACAAAATTACCACGAATTACCACCATTTATCACTGTAACTACTCTCCACTACTCTCCGTTAATGTGCTATTTTGTCTCTCGTCTCCAAAAGTCTTCGCAAGTCTCCGCAGCCGAGACGAAATCAACCGATGAAATGCCCTACGATTTCTTACAGTGTTTTTCTTAGGCTGCTTGTCAGAAAGTGTCGTGCCGTGTTACCGTTATTTCTCCAACTTCGATTATTTCTTTTTGCAGCTTCTCTTTATCTCTTTATATATACGAAGATATAACTGTGATGTGTGTGTGTGGCACTGATATTTCAATTTAATTGCATTTAAAGCTTTGATTGGTTATTAATTTGTCTGAATATCACGTTTTTCTTTTATTGCCGTTTTGCATTGATTGTTTTTCTCTCAGTGTAATTGTGTCTTTGTGTCATTTAAGGCCAGAACCAAAGCCAAACTACTGCCAAGAAGGGTAATTTAATAAATATGCTCTTTTATCTAAACTATCTTATACCCGAAACTTTTCCTGATTGAGTAATTCTTAGTGTAGGAAAATCTGTTTCAACTCCACTGTTTGAGAGCATGTCCAAACCCCCTCTTAACTATTGTTAAACTTTCAAAATGAGATTTTCTTCTTGGTATATAGAAAAATATATATATATTCGGTATAAGGTTTTTATCAACTATTACCCTAAAGTCTTTTAAATAAAATCTATACATAGATTTAAATAAAGAAAAGCCCTTGTTCTATGTATATAGTTCAATCCTATCGGTTTACACCTGTAGCTCAGTAGTTATCAGACTGAATTTGGAAAGCTAAGACTTTATATGAATCCCTAGTTTTCTACCGATCTCCTCCCGCATGCTTGTCAGCCTCCAATCTGAATAAATGTAACCAAAAATTTTTGCTAAAGTTTTCATTTTGTTTAGTTTCCAATTGTCAAACCTAATCGTGTACTTAGATAGTTTTTGTTCCAAGGCTGCCTTGACTTGATTCTAAATATTTTTGGTTTCCTCCTCACCGCTCTATAACATTTGGATCGATAAAATGTATTCATATAAGATATAATACTCCGAAAATATGATTGATACTAAGCCAACCAATCTTTTCTCATTTATTTTTAACGCATACTCAGTACTCATCCAAGAGCCTGGCATGGAGGTAAAATATTAATATATTAAAAAAAAAAAATGTATATATTATTTATCACTTCTGGATATAAACATAAGATATACTTAATTATAATTTATATTTTCTTTTATATATAAACATATGTTTTACAATATATCCCTTTTTCTTTATCCTATCAGCTAATGATTCTTTGCACTTTTCCAGGACGATCTAAGTGACGATGGGCAGCCGCCGCCGTCCTTGCCGCCGCCCCAACTAGCGAAGGCGGGCGGATCCGCTCCTGGATCTGGGAGCAAGGTCGAAAAGGGGGCGGCGGCATGTGGCGCCAACACGCTAAACTTAGGTATGGCACAAATAATTGTTACCGCTGCAACCCCCATGGTTGAAGACGGTGCCGATAAATCTTTCCCACCAGTAGGCGAGAGCGATGCGCAGCCGGAGGAGCAGGTGTCCAAGGAGCAGCCGGCGGAAGTGGCCAAAAAGCCAGATATTGCGCCCAAGCCGCTGGCCAAGGTGGCGCCACAGAGCGCGCCGGCCAAAGAAGGTAATGCTGGAGTGAGGCCCGTGGTGAGCATTACACTGACCGAGTATCCATCCTGTGCCGCAGAGGACCAACAGTCCTTCTCGGAGGGCACCGATTCGGCTTCGGTGGCCGATGTGCCCGTACTACAGGATGCGGAGGATCCATTCAACGAGAAGGCCAAGGGAGAGTCCGGCGACGGTTCGGGATTTGAGGCCAATTTCGAGGCCAACTTCGATGCCAACTTCGATGACGCCTTTGCTGGAAGCGGAGGAGGTGGGGGCGGTGGAGGTGGCGGTGGGGAGCAGTCCAACGACTTGGACATCAACGGAGAGGCAGCAGGAGAAGCAGGATCTGGATCTGCGGCTGGCGATGAGGATATTGAGGCACCCAAACAGGTGGTCGGTGGGCGAGCTAGCATACCCGAGGAATTGGACTCAAATCAATTGGCACGTTTGCAAAATCTGAAGGAGTCGAACGCTTAGATTCGGAGCTCCGGTCTCTACCTCTTGGTCGGCACTTCAATGTTGTTTCTTTTGTTCTTTTAGGCACACTACCATGAGCATGAAATATACTATGTAGACTATAGCCACGGACAGTTATAGAGCGGATCAGCGGAACACCACAGCCACAGCCACAACCACAACCAAACCCCACAACACTCGATAGCATTTCGATCTCACACTCATCCCACAACCTATCCAACAAATCCAAACACACAGATGATATAGCCTGACTCAGACGGACTTATCGCAGCTTATCGATCGGGTGGCGGATATAGATCATAGCAAGCCCTATCGAATTGGTTATACCTATTAAAGCAACTAGGTTTGTTTCGGCCGCCCGATTTTACATACAACGACACAATAGCAGGATATAGAATATATGTATGTACTTAGATCTGGTCGGGATCCCTCTCCCAACTTCACGTACAGCGCTCAAATTGTGTACATCCATTTGAATACTTCTTCTGACTGCCTCTGGGGTTATAGTTAGACATCAACTGGGCCTTCATAAACAAAACCACCATACGATATATTATAACTATATAAATATATACATAATTATGTTAGTTTGTAATGTGTTATACCCTCGGACACGTATGGAATACATTAATATATATATAAATGGCATATTGTAACGTTTTGAAAGACAGCAATTACTTATGTAGCACTCAGACACGGGTCTTCGAATATCAGCATCCACAACTAATCGAGCAATAATATGTATATATATCTAAGTGAATTAGAAAATCCAGTTTAGCAGCATTAAGTTAGCCATTCGCTTGAACTTGCCGCCAACAAAAGCCAATCAACTTCAAGGTCAATTCAGTTGGACTTATTTCCCGCTTCTGTTCGCTCCTCCACTTAGTCATAGGATCTCTGCACATTATAGTAAATTAATCGAAGCCGATGACGAATGTATTCGAGTCGATCGAGCGGATCCGGCAGATATATATTGTTGTAATTCTATGCAAAACACTAGCCTAATTAGTTAAATGTTTTCCGTGTCTAGTAAAATGGTCTAAGTTAATGTTGGATGCCAGAACGAAGATATTTGAAATTAGTAAAAAGCCTACTCAATGCGATACTTTGTTTGCGATACTCGTCGAATAGTAAAGTTCATGACTCTCACCAATTGGATAACTTCATATTCACATAACCGATATTACCGATAACAATGGATAACAATGATGAAAACCCAATATATATGTAAGTCGCAAACTGAATTGTATGTAATTTTTGCCCCGCCCAGTGAGTTAATCAATGTTTTAAGTCATAGTTTACGTACCTTCTGTTCGAAAAACTAACAAATAAAATTTCCACTTTAAAGCAAGAAAAAATAAGATTTTGTTTTATCGGGGTACCTAAAATAAAACTCAATGGATTGTAATTTTTTTACATATCTTTATTTATATTCACTTCATTGCAATATTATAATATTCCTTCTTGGTTTGCATTTTTCCCTTTGGATGTTTTTAGTTTTAGTATTTAACTTAATAATATAGGTTCCTTCTTGGGTTTTATCATTTACTTTCTTGTAACACTCATCTCTTATTATTTTCCCTTTTTTAATTATTTTGTTATGTGTGTGTTTATCATTTATATGCTATAGATAATTATTCTCATTTCAGTTTTCCTTTTTTTGGTTTTTTCTTAATTTTGTTTTTCATTTTATATAACGAAATTAACACAGTCAAAATTTGTGATCAGTGATCAATCATTACATACGCATTACGTTTTAAATTATTCCTCTTGCCTTTCCCTCCCAATCCGAGGCGCCTCAAACATAGCTTGCTTATATACTTATGTGGGTGTGGGTGTTTCATTTTGGGGTTTCCGAGGCCAATGGGTTGAGCAACCGAAATTCTGGGAATGAGGGGGCTGTGGAACCAATAATTGACAGCAGACCAATGTGAACTAGGATTTTTGTTTGGGGTCCTAACAGATTGCAGGCCGGCTGGCTGGTAATCATAAAACATGTTCATTTATTGCATTTAGGAACTCTTTTTGATGGACGGATAAAACCAAAAATTATATATAGAAACAACACTGCTCCTCGATCAGCTTTCGATAGCTGTAACTGCTCGACGACGATGGTATGAGACTTGAAGCTGGTAAATTGATGGCTAACAAAGCATACACACATATATATATATAATTCAGTAGCCAGGGCCCGCGGAAGGGTTATCTTTGTTCGGGAATTTTAGTTTCTGGGGTCCCTCATCCTAAAAATGTAATAACAAATTTGCGCATTTTATTTTTTAAATTTGCTTGAGCAAAGGATTCAACGGATAATGATGCGGACTCAGGGGAAATTGTTTAATAACAAACTAAGAGTATGCAACGTACAACCGTAAGTATGTGTGGTGTGTGATTAGTGTGTTTTATCGTTCTAACAATTCATGGTTCAATCAATATCTCATCTTGCTGCCTAGGGTTATAGACTATTTCTCAATAATAATATTCACTTGCATTAACTTTGAATTCACTTTAAAAATGTTTTTAATTACGCTTTCGGTGCAATCTGCATGAACTGGGTTCCGGTTTTTATCAGTGTATCTGTATCTGTATCTGCTTCAGTTTCTGTATCTGCATCTGTGTATTGTGTGGTACAACTTAATCTAGGGCTCTCAACTTGTTGGTTTGCTTATCTAAATACTTTAGAATTTCATTTTTGGTTTTGCTTGTTTGTTTTTGAGACCACCATACATATATAATATATAATTAAATATACATCATATACATACATACGTAATTATTACATCGCATCACGTATATATCGATCATCAATATAGATTTACTTATTTATTTCTCCCTTTCGGTTGCTTTATAAAACGTTGGTGTTGGTGCCGCCGTCTAAACAACGACACCAAAAATGCTTCAAACATTTCATTGTGTGTATAATTTAACATTTTACATATTTTCATTGTTTTTTTTTATATTTAATGCTCCGTCCTCATTGTTTTTGTTGTTGTCCTAAATGCTCTTGCATACGCAGCACGTACATATGCATATCATCGTCTTGCGTCGTTAATTTGTTTTTCTTTTATAAAAAGTCCTCACTATGGGCAACTAAATTTCTTGCTTTTCCATTTCCACAAATAATATCGTAAACTAGGTTGTAGAGTAAAAAATTCCATATGAAAAATTAAACGCATCAATTTGCCATTAAGTGTGTTTTCTTTTCTTTAAAAATGTTTGTCAACTATTTCGCCTTTGCATTGTTTACAACTAAAATGGTTTTTTTTTCATCATTAATTTACGTTCTTTGGAAATACGCTCCGAAACCGTTGAGCAGCTATTTGTTGTTGTTCTTGTCGCATCAAAAATTTATTTGACCTCATTTATAGGGATTATTTATTTTATAGAATTTTTACGAATGAACTTCAGCCATTTGTAAACATTTTGATTTCTGTCTTCGGTAACATAATTGATTTATGACTTGTATAGCTACAAAATATATCTATATATAATTGTGTGACTGTTTTTTTTTTATATATAAGCAGATATATATTATTTATGTTCCATATCACCGATTTCACTTTTATGTTGCCGAGTCTCGGATCATAACTATTTTCTTGGGGAATGTTTTGTATGGCTGGTTGATCTCAATTGCAGTTTGCTTCAAATCCGTTTCACTTGGCTCAGTAAATCATAAATTAATTGTTAAATCAATTATTATTTTGGTAAACCTTATATTGCTTTCTTTCGCTCAGATTCCTAGTTAAGATTTGTGATACTCTTTAGCCAACTGTTGGTACAAAATGGGTAAGGACTCTTGGTGCATTTCGACGTAGAGCAGACAGACGATGGAGGTTGTGGCTAAAGGGTATCGAATAGTCGAGTCACGACTCCATCTGTTATTTCATAATTGTTTCAATTGTTTCAACTTGTGTCAGTGAGTGTTTGTGTCTGTCTAGATCGTTAATAAAGTAATTTTCCTTGGGTTCTCTTCTGTAGTCGTTCTGCTGAATTGGTTAGGTAGTCCTTAAGAAGGGTTAAAGGTTTCGTCTTAAGTATATATCTAGGGTTCCATAGCTGATCCATTTTGGGTCACCGCCATCCGCATTCGCATACGCTGCCTGTCTTCCATTCATAAGTACTTTTCGTATATACAGTTAATTGTTTTTGTGATTTTCTCGTTTTCCATAGGGAATAGGGTTCAATTTGGTTTGGTTTACATATAAAAAACTCGTGCTACATATACGTAGGTGCCTAAATACGTTATATGAATATATATATATATATCTCATATACTTGTGTCGCCTTAAGCCATACTCTATGTACATATACGTGTGGTTGTCTGTGTGTGTGTGTGTTTTGGCCATATTATGGCGCTTAACTAAGTCCTAGCTTTAACTTTAGCTAACTGTACAAAATTCTTTAGCCTTACGATCTGATCTGCACTTGCACTAATCATAAACACTAAATTAAAATTCATTGATGATATTTTGGTATGGCTTGCTTAGTTATCTCCATTGTGCTAAATTGTATTTTAATTTCTTTATTTTACGTTTAAAGTTAAACTCACTTGCCTTTAATTTATGTGTAAGAATTAACTTAACTCTTTTGTTTCTTTCTCTTTGTGTCTGTGATTCATCGAGGAACTTGAGCGAAAATTCAAATATATATATATATATATGTATATGTCGATATATACGTCGAGTATCTGTGTCCCATTGTCTGCCTGTCAGTGTGTTGGTGTGTATCTGTGTGACATTAGGCTAACTTAAGACGGTGCATCGTAAGTATAATTATCTTTTGTTTGCTTATCGCTTTATTGACTGCTTGAACGCATCCGAGTTAATCGCTTAATCGGACCCGATTACATTAACTAAGTTTAATTGCGAAGTTTTGCTCCTACTTTGCTTTGAGAATGTTCCGACTGTCTTCTGTTTGTATTTACACATTGAAAATCAATTGTCTTCGTTCAATTTTTTGTTTGGTTTTTTCTTGTTTTAGCAACTATTTGTTATACCTTATACGCTATTTTTCTTAGGCAGTTTCATTCATACTTGTGTACTCTTTATGTTCTATGTTCTATTTGTATTCGTTTTTAATTAACTGGTATTTATTGGGCTTACTTGCGTTTGAAAATTTCACTTAGACTTTAGATTGATTTCTTACGGTGCCGCAAAGTTGTTTTCGAAAAGTTTTTGTTTTTATATCGGTTTCAGTTTGATTCTTGTGTTCGTGAGTGAGTGAGTGCATATTGAATAATTTGTTGTTAGTTTAAAGTTGAAATAAAAATTGGTGTAACTAAAATGAATCGTTATCGTTCATACTATTATTTCGCTATGTCAATTGCACTAACTATTTGTATGACTTAACTCCGATGCTTTCTTATAAAAGGTGCGCTCCAAAGTAATCGATAACATCCGTGTCGAGTTCAGTGTGTATGTGTCTTGTGCAAATGATTAAAAACCACTCGATCTTACGTGACTGCCTCGTGTTCGATATACATTTAAAGTTAACTTAACGAAATCATTCGCCAAACTGATTTGCAATTGTCGAAATTGTTCCTCTTTACTACATTTTGATTTCTAATAAATTTGGCCATTTCACTTGGAAGCGCTAAGTCAGTTCTGAATAAATCAAATCAACCAACTGAATGGGCAATCAATGGATCAGCATAGTGAGTACCGGTTAAGTATCGGTTAAGTTCAGGTTTGGTTTTCCTTGCGGTTACTGGGAGCGTGCAGCTAAAAGGAAGGGGGAACGCACTTAAATTAGAGGAAGACTCTCCGGGTGTTTTGCTTTTGAAGTGGGAAGCAAAGGTCGTTCGTATCTTAAACTTAAACTCAAAATCGCCGCAAAGATAATGGAAATTATTTAACGTCTAGTATTTTGGTGTGTTGAAATCAACTTATCGACTGCGCTATTTCGAGGGTTTCTCAATGTCATCGTTCGTTTCCGTTTAATGCCTATGTTGCGTATGATTTTTGATCGTTATATTTGTGGTTGAAATGGTTTTTTGTCGGTTCATAATTCTCCTCAACTCCTTCACTTATGCCTTTCGTTATATAATTTTCACTACAATTTGCTAATCTGTTGCTTTTGATTATTCTTCATTCATTTATACTCGTTTGGTTGTTAATGCTAATGTTGTTTTCCTTATGTTTTCTTTTATATTCTGTGTAAATCTATTTAACAATATTCTTTGCTTTCGACCTTGTAATATGTGTGTGTGTCCTTTCCGCAATTGTATTAAACAATAAACTCTTCTGCCTCTGCATTTTTATATCGCTAGTTAAAATTAGTTTTGTTTCCGCTTCGTTTTTTTGTGCCTATTTTTCTGTATTTTTTTGCGGGTTTTGGTTTCTGCGTTTTTTAGTTTTTGTGTGGTTTTTCAGCGCCCTGCCAAGTTTGACTCTCTCGTGCGCTGTTCACTCCTGTGTCCTTGGGCCACGCCCTCGACTGCTTGCGCCGCTTGTGGACGACGCCCTACTCCTCGCCCAGGAGCACCAGATCATCGGCGACCACGTCGCTGACATGCAGGTAGATGATCCAGTACATCAGGTTGAAGCACACGAAGCACACGGGGAACACGATGCGTGAGTACTTGTCGATGTCGGAGGGCGTGATGCCCAGCAGCTTGTTGATGTCCTGTTGGTGGAATGAAGATCAGGATGCGATCGAGGATCAAGGATCGATCAGGTTTGGGTGGTTGGTGGGGGTAACGGAATAGATTAGTAACTGTTTCTGCAGCGGATCAACCTTTTAAAAATCGCCGCATTATGTACGATCTTTACCTTTACCTTTTTTACTTTTCCCGGATGCAGGAGATGGGCTGGAACCGCTGCCTCCGGATCGCCACCGCCCTCGGGCGGTCCGCCCCCGCCTCCACCGCCTCCGCCACCGCCGGGCGGTCCGCCGCCCTGGCCCGGACCCGGTCCATGCGATTGCGGACCGCCGCGTCCGCCATTCACCGTATTCTCCAGCGTTCCGCCCTTGGAGTGGGCCTTCGGGTCGTGGACCTTGAATCTCACCTCCTGGAACAAGGGTCCCACTATCGAGCAACCGCGCGTACCAACGTTTTGTTGGATATTGGAAAAGCCGATTGGGCGGTTACTCACTGTTTGCTTGGGCGCATGCGGATGTCCATGGCTGTGGGCGTGGTGTCCATGCCCGTGGCCATGTTCCGGTCCCATGCCCATACCGACGCCCACATTGACCCCGCCACCGGGTCCTCCGGGTCCGCCGGGTCCAACGCCCACTCCTCCGGGTCCACCCACATTTGCATTGGGATTGGGATTCGCCTGCTGTTGGTTCGCTCCGTCGAGCTGTTGCTTTTTCTGTTCGGCTATCTTTTGGATCGCCATAAATCTTTGTTTTCGCATTTGAATTCGTTTTGCCATGTAGCCGACCGTGGCGTATTCTATTGATTGCGATACGATACGATAACGATTTTGATATTTGATTTTGATTGAACAGATTGCAATTCGAATATTCGTACAGATTTTGGAATTTTGTCGATGGATAGATAGTTTTTGATTATTGATGGACGGTTTGGCATACGATTTGGTGGTTTTTGGAGGGGGGGGTTTTCGATTTGTTAGAATAGGTTGATATGCGGATGCAGTTCAAGAATTTTGAGTCGTGGTCGGTTGCCGCATGAAGTTCGGATGATATATTTTGTTGTTGTAGTAGTAGTTGTCAGATATATATAGTTGGATAGATTGTAGCATTGTATATTTGGTAATTTGGTGCGGGTGGGTTTCGTATACGGTTTCGATTTAATGTCGGATACAAGGAAAGACAAATAGAAAAACAAAAGAAATTTAATTTCCATCAAGAATTTCGCAATCAATTTTCAGTTCATTTTTGCACAACGTCTATAAGAGGTGAGCGAGGGGGGGTATAGATTTGGGGGTGGATTAAGGATGGGGCTTATCGGGGACTATATAGACTATAAGTAACATTTAGAGTCGTTTGAAGGGCAAATATTGCAGTGTTTCTGGTTATTTGGGGTAAGTGAAATCAAAAATTAAAGTGATTTTCTTTTCGTATCTCCATTTTAGCCAGGCAAAGGAAAATTCGAATAAAGCAAGTCTTGTGTGTGAGTGAGTTAGCAATATTCTAGAGAGACAGAGAAGGAGACAAAGTGTGTGTGTTGCTGTGTGAGTGTCTATATGAGTGTGAATCTGAGTGTCCGTGTTTAAGGCTGTTCTGGTTGTAGTTGTTTTGTTGTTTTTGTGAAATGAGTGGAAAAAGTCATTTGTAAGCCAAACGATTTATGTACACATTTATTCCTGCAGTTGAGACCATCATTCAAGGAAAATGTTCATGTGCGTGCCTTAAATGCAAATTCATCGAACAGGGTCGCCTGTTATAAAGGACACGAAAATTTCCAGCGTTTTTTCAATTCGATTTTGTTTTGTAGCTGCTTTGTTCCTGGTTTTGAGCTTCTCTCGAGTTGTCATTATCCTTGGATATGTTACGGGTTCAGATTTCAATTGAGCGGTGTTTTTGTGAAGGGTATTTTCAAAAGAGGGGTTCTTTGAAATCGCATACTCGCCGATGAAGGTAAATAGAACAAGGGCGGAACAGAAACGAGTAACGAGTAACTAGTAACGAGAGTACTTACCAGCGAAAAACAAGGTAACCAATCGCTGCAAAAAGCCAATAGAACAAAAAAGAAAGCAGACTACGAATGATATCTTACCTAACCTCTGGAGGTTTATTATCTGGGTCGATTTTTATATATTTTTTTGTTTTTTTTGTGGCGATTTGGCAGCTTTCATGTCTGGGTCACCCCTTTAAGTGACCCAAACTTGAGAGCTCCAAATCGCAGATACTTGTATCTTTAAGATACTTTTTGTCGCACTTTCTTAGGCTCCCTTGTATTTTTTCTAACGGGGCTCAGTTGTCTCGTAGAGTCTTCGGGGGCTGCGTCTTCTGGCTGTTGATCGACGACTTGTTGAACCATATTTACAGTGTTTTGTGTCTGTTTCATATTTTTTCGTACTTGTTTTTTGATTCAATTCAATCGCGAGTCAAGCCAGGTGTGGCGCAGGGCATGCTGGTTTCGTTTTTTTTTTTTTGATGCGCTCCCTCTCATGATTTTTATTTGGTGATAAATATATATTTTTTAGATCGTTCTACACGTACCCTGGTTTCGATTTTGATTTGGTTAAGGTGCGTTGTTATTTTGTTTGTACATTTTTTTCGGCTTGCGATTTTTGCAGCTTGCATTTTTGCATTTTGGCGGAAGCTGGGCGTATATTGATATCTGGGTACCATTTCAGGTTGAAGTGTGTTCGATTTGTTCGTCTCGGGTGCTCGAACACAAACTCAACCTGAGTCGGCTATTAAAATAGATGGGCATATGTACGAGCTCGTACACATGGAGAGGCTTTGCTTTTGTAGGATGGTATTCGGTTTATTGTGTATCTTTTCTTTTTTTCAGTTTGGCTGAAGCATGCTTCGATTCTAGGTGCGAGGTGCAAAACAGTTGGGACAGGTGGGACGTTGGGGGTAAATTTTCGTGCCTTTACGCTCGATTCGCAGGCGCGTATCTATGAATTTGCATACATTTTCTTTGGATGATAGTATTTCTTTGTATTGAAAAATTAACAAGAACATACAAATACGAAAAAAGAGATTTGTTTCTTTGCAGTTTTCTTTTCATTCTTATTTTCATCATTTTTTTTTTGCTTTTCTTGCTGTTGTTGTTGCTGTTTGTTGGAGTTGTTGTAGTTGTGGGTGTAAGTTGTTGCTTGAGAATTGTTTTAGTTGTTAGATAGTTAGAGAGAAAATTAAAGTTAGCATTACGCGAGGTCACCACCGAAACTTGAGATACATATGATGAAAATTTCAAAATATACTAATTTTTAACAAATTGAATTTATAGAGAATTTAAATAGAACATATATCAAGCTTCATTTCATTTAGGCGTTTGACCCCTTTACAGTGCCTCAGGTGCAGTGCATTTCAGCATCCCTATGGATAGACTTTAGCTGGTCCTTTGGCTCCATAAGAAATGCGAAACAGTTTTAAGTTTAAGTTTAAATAGATATTAAACTACTGTGGTTTGGTCAAAACTCTGGTGCGTTTTCGCATTTAGCCAATCAGTTAAATATTTAGAACGCAATTTCCGAAGACGCAGATCGTTTTGCCGAGGAAACTAGTGTGTTTTCTTTTTTTTTTGGATGTATCTGCAAGATTGATTTGCTCAACGCTAAGCGTGGCACAGAAAGCTGGCAAAAGTGTGGTTTAAGTAACGAATAACTGAAAGCTGGCTCGGTTCAACTTGGCCAGTAATATCGAAATGATAAGGATATAAGAAATGATAAATTCGGAATCCATATGGATCCGCTGCCTGTGAGTGTGAGTGTGTGTTTGGTGTGAGAGAGATAGAGAGATATATGGGGAAAATCGTTTTGCTACTGGTTGGATTTTCGCTCAATGGGTAGTCGGTTGTTTGGAATCGGTTTTTAGGGGAATCGGTAGTTGTTTGTTTACCCAGTAGACTGGCAAAGACCATAACGAAGCATGTTCCCAGATAGACGTCAATCGACTTGACGTACGAAATCTTTGGCAGCGCTGCATTTGTTGACGACATCAAAGTGGTCATTGTCAACACGGTTGTCACACCGAGCGCCACACGCGCCGGCGTTGCATTGCGATTGAGCCAAAATGATACCCATGATATAATAACGATCAGTCCAGAGGGTATGTAGATTTGTATAAGGTAGTAGCCCATCGAACGCACGAACTGAATTTCGCAGGCTAAACGCGAATAGTTGCCTGCCCGCGCCAATTGCGATTATTTTCGATTTTGATTATTTAGTTAATTTCAATTTCGATTTTTCGTTGCATCAGCGTGTTTTATGTTTGGAAAGAGAGAGAGAGAGAGAGTAGAGATGTATACAAATTTATTAGTAATTAGTTCGCTAAATGGATTTTATTTGCAAATATTTACAAACAATATTGGCACTAGAGCTGGCAAGTAATCAATGGCATTGTAAGTTCTAATATTCAGATTATTGTAGATATTTAACTTTAAGTGGAAGCCTCTGATTTCTTGTCAGCTCCATTTAATCGGTATTCATCACCAAAGAAAATACACAAAAATTAACTCGAAACTAAACAAGAAAAAGGTAACGTATTATTTCAAAATAAAAAATATAATTAAAACATGAGCGCTTTTTTATATGAAATCATGATTGGCTGGCACCTTCCTGGAAACATTGGTAGTTTCGATCTATGCGACGCTTCGTTATCAGGCAGGCAATACTTCAATAAACAAATATATTTAAGTACTTAAGTATGGGCTATAAACGAAATGGCAAATTGTCAAGTCAAAGCTAGGTCAAGAACTAAACTTGAAGAAATATTCTATGCATTCCACATTTATCCTTGCAGAAGGTCCACATTAAAATAGATGTTAATTGCATTTCAAATTGAATTGCATTCATATATAATTTGTTTAAGGTTTTATTAGGGATCATTCTGCAAGGATGTCCTCGCTTCGACTTAACCGAAGCAATAATCGTTGTTATTAGGAAATTAATTCAGGTTTTAATATGTAGATGGTTAGTCACAAATACTTTAGGAATAGAAGTGGCTTGCATTAAAATAACTAAAACTGACCGCAAATCTCAAGAAATAGTTAAATAAAAGTATACAAAATGGAGGCAGCTAGTCTAAGACCTAATTAGGAGCATTTGAATGGCCTGCAATTTGTGGCTATTTGTCTATAGTTATATTTATTTGGTAAAAGAAACTTTGTAAGATGAGAGCATGCTTGGGAGGGCGTTTTGTTTTTTCGATATATATATATATATATATTTGTTGGATATTTTAAACTGGTCATATGTAAATATATATATATTTAATATGTATAAATGGATTTGAACTTATCATTGTCGCTTTTTCGTTAATTTTGCAAACGTTTGAATGCTTTTTACGTATGTGAGTTGATTGAAATTTTAATATATTTTGCATTACTTTTTCGATTTCGGATTTTAATATTAATGCCTTTGTTGTAGTTGTTGTTGATTTACAATACAGAATGTTTGGTGTCGATTGTTCTTGGTTTTTTGTTTGATTATGCTAATGAGTTTCGATAGCGTTTTAAATTACTGGTAAATACGTTTGTAGATAGCTGTTGTTGTAGTTGGTAGTAAAAACTAATTTCAGTGACTAGTTAATAAAATTATGTGTTCCATGTGTGGGGGTGTGAGTGTGAGCATGAGTTTGGGTGTTTGGCAGCTTAAAAAATTGGTTGATTATGTTGTAATAATGTCAGGCATAAATCAAAAGCATGATTTACTAAGGAAAAGCCATATTCAGTTAAGCTTTGCTATATCGATTACTTTATGTTCTCGGTTTTTTTTTGCATATGATTAATTTCACTTTGCATGTTTGGTTTTATAATACAAAGGTCGCTAGGTGAATTGTTTTTCAATCTCATATTGATTTCTCTTTAATTTAGTTCGATTTTTGTTGTATTTTTTGGCATTGCCAATGATGAAAATTGGGTTTGTCTGCTTCGTTTATATATTTTGGTTTCTGTTCTTGTCATGGTTCGCTGTAAAGTATGAACTTATGAGCGTTGAAATCAAGGCACAATCAACTGAGATTTCGAAAATAAAATGAAAGCACAAAGGAAAATCATACGATGAACGAACTAAATCGAAAAATTGTTGCTAGCTTGTAACATGCGTTGAATTTGCGTTTAAAGATATATGAACAGTATCCGGTAGGTTCGAGTACGAGTTAAAGTGGGAAAAGACTAAGACTTGGTCTCAATCTATATCAGGCTCTCTGGACTCTAGACTATGAAGTGGGCTAATGTTGAATGCACTTGTTGATATAGTTAATATTATTTTTTAACTTTATTGCTTGGTATTTGGTATGCTATGGATTAGATTAGTTGATGAAACAAACGCTAGCTAAAGTGGAAAATAAGTTACGTAAAAAATCTTAAGATGCTTAACATGCATTTCCTGTATCGCGGAGCAACCCTGCTTGAAGCACTAACTTCATGATTGATTCAATCATTGAGTGCTTGAAGCCGGGTTCGATTCCACCGATAGTTAGCCCAAGATATTTGGCAAGCCTGTGTTTTTTTTTTTCTAGGTTTTGAATTTGGAGAACTTTGTACAAAATGCTGCTTGGAAATTATTTCGAATTGAGAAAACGAAAGGAGAAAAGAAATTATTGAAACGAAAAGCCTGAAGATTAGAATTGAATCGAAAACGCAAAATCAAAACGATATATTTATATATAGTAGTTATATATAGATAAGTCATCATCGGTATTATCGTAAATATATATAGGTAAAAGTAAAGTTTGAAAGAAAATCGGTAACCGTCTACAGGTACCTGTGGTAAGACTGATTTCCATAGCTCTTTGCCGATGACCCAAGACCTTAAATTGGGGCAGCGAAACCTCACTCGAGACACCGACCGAGTTGGGGCCTTCGTTCCATTTATAGCGGATGTCACGCATCGTGTAGCCGACTATATATGGTGTATATAGTTGGTTGTTGTTGTAGTTGTGGTTGTTGTTGTTGTATTCGTTGTAGTTGTAGGTTGTAGGTTGTAGTTATGTTTGCAAGTTGCATTTTGTACAGTTTGGTGTTTAGTTTTTGGTATTCGTTTAGGCGAGTTTATATTACAGTTGTTGTAGTTGTTGTTGTTGTTGGCACAGTTCGGTGGTGAGGTTGTCGTTGTTGTAGACGAAAAATATGCATAAAACAAAAAATACATTTCGTGAGACTATTAATAAGTTCTATTCTATCATAGAAAATTTCATAAACAATTCAATATACAATTCATTCGCAGTGTGTTTTCAATTCATTTTGGTTTTGTTTGATATTATTTGGTTTTTGGTCTTCCTTTTTGGTTGAACATTTTCGATTTGGTTCGGTTGCATTAATAGTCTCATTCAGAACTTGTCGCTTTAAGTGTTGTTCAAAAATATATTTTTTGATTTATTCCATCGAGAAGAAACTCTAAGATCATTAAAGATTGTTCGTATATTACAATTGCGCTAAAAATGCATTATAATTGTTAGATTTCCATTGGCAAAGCGTAACTATGATAAAGATTGATGAGCTTTCAGTAGGCACGCTCTGTTCGACTTACAGCTACTGTTTGTTCATATTGGCAGTAGTAGGGTTGCTTAAAACTAGAAAACTTATGGCTTATCTAATTGTTTTGGTGTCAGAAATGGGTGCTCTTGTGTCTTCTGTTTTTTAAGTCTAAGGCTTTTACATTGTTTTCAGGCCTTTACTTAAGTAGTTTCTTAGCTTTTATTTGCGTTTTAGTTGCTTTTGCCTACCCAAGCAAACGAAACTGGACTCTCTTGCGACTCGAAACGAACTGAAATGGAAACGGAAACGGAAATGGGGAACCAGAAATCATAACTGCTGGGCCTAGCTAACGCTCACTACGTCACTAACTGCTGCTTTACTGATCGGTTAATCAAACGAATAGAACGTATAAGCAAAACAATAGATGAATAGAGAATAAACAACAAATCAACGAGTAGTCACAACAGAGGTTAGTAGAGGACACTTCAAACAAAATATATATATTTATGTTTATATGTGGTTTAGATGGGAGGTTGGTTCGGTTGTTTCTGGTTAGTAGCACAAGTTACAGTTAGCACTCGATAAATAGAGATATAGTTAAATATATTTATTGGTGAAGGAACAGTAGAAGTAGACGGAAATGAACAAAAAACTTCAATTGGTTAGAGGTGCGTGTTTCGGTACTTGGATATGCGCTAACCCGTTTATCGGAAACACAAAAACAAAATACGATTACGAAAATCCATTACGACAAACGCAAAACGGATAAAAGTTCATTGAAAAATGCTCGTCAAAAACAAAGGAAATGGTAATGTGATTATATTCATGTTTTTTTTTTTTTTTTTTTTTGCATATATATAAGTATATATATATACATAGATTTTTACGATTTGGTATGATTTTTTAATGTATGGGGGTACCTGTGGTTAGGTTTATTTCGGTCGCCCTCTGCCTGTGTCCCAAAACTCGGAACTGCGGTAGTTCGACCTCACTGCTCATGCCAACACTACTCAGTCCATCTCTCCAGAAATATCGGATATCTCGCATCGTGTAACCGACTGCATGTTGTTGAAGAACATTGTTGTTGGATTGTTGTAGTTGTTGAGTTGTAGTTGTAGTAGTTGTTGTTGTTGCAAAAAGGGGGTTCAGTTGTTAATTAATTGATGTTATTGTTTGTTTGTTCTGTTTTGGGTTTGGTGTTGGATGGTTTCTGGGACTTATACACAGAATACTTAACTCACATACTCGATGTTGGTTCGGAATAAAGAGAGTCTTATAAATATGGTGAGTGTGGGTGTGGCATAACTCGAAACCGATTTCTGTGGCGAGTTTTGACAAAGAAATTCATATCGAACGTATATACAATAGATAGATCTTAAGCAAAAGCGTGCTGTGTATGGGTTTTGACTTACAGTATATGTAGTATAATAAACTTAGGATTACAGGGGCTTAAAGGGCATAATTCGAGTTAAAGACAGAGGCAAAAAAGATGTATCGTTTTCGGTTTCACAAGAATCATCGGATATTATTCATGGGCTGGAACCTTCTGCGGTTGCTGAAATTGAGAAGGCGACCGAAAACCAACCAATCTTCTGCATGATTTTAGCGCCATGATATTGTGAACTGTGGATAGTGATATATTATAGTTACTGTTTGCTGGTTGATAGCTGTTGGGTAGAACATTCGGGTAGATGCAGATAATAATGCACATGAACTGGGTTTGCATGTGACACTTGAACTTTTATTCTTCGGTGGTTTCAAAAAACAAACATAAATGACCAAAAAGTATCTGAGGTGGGGAGGGGCAAGAACTATTTGAGTAATTGCATGAGTTGGTTCGTTGGTGGGGCGTGGGGACAATTTTGATTGAACAAAATATGCACAATGAACTGAAAATAGATATTCGAACGTAAAATCAAATCTATTGAGAGCTAGGATTTAAATTCAACTCCTTGGCGCCTAACCTCTGTCTAAAGACAATTAAATTGACGTAAATTCAATTCGATTTCCTGCTATTTGTGGCAACATAATTGCTCGGTTCACAATTGTTCATATCAAAGGCGACTTAATTGCTTTTTCCTTCTCAATCGAATTTGTTTCGGGCGTGTAAGTGTGTGTGTGTGTTCTGTATCTGTGGCACTTAAAATTTACTTGCTTGCATTTCAATTGTTTCGGTTTGGTTTCTTTCACATAAGCTTGTTTTCGATTTTCTGCCCACACCGAACAAACAGCGCACGGCCTTTGCTTGAGAGTTGAGCTCGGCATTTTTGGAGTGGCCAAAACTGAGTGCAGATGGTGGCTAAAAGGTGCAGGCTACTGGCTAAAATAACAGGTAATTGCAAAGCTCTCGACAACACTGAACAATTGCGCAATTTTCTGGGCCAAAAATCACTTCATTTTGGCCACTCCCCTGCCGACATTCTGAATGAGTTGGTTTCTTGTTCACATTTTGGTTATTTCTGTTTTATATGGTTCATTGACAATTTTCACAGCTTAATCATCATCATTTCTTGTCGTTTATTACATGGCTTAAAATTCATCAGTAATTCAGATCAATGTACTTACAGCTTTCGATTTCAATGTGGCACAGCTGGCGATCCATGGGGAAATATTGTAGATTCATCGGACACGATGCGGTAATAGTCAATCTAAGTGGATTATTTCACATTTTTTTGGGGGGGTTTTGGGGAAAGAGAGATTATACGATTAGTAGCGAATTCATGGGCAACCAGGTGTACATCAACAAACAAACGAGCAGAGGGTTTCAAAAAAATTACATACTATTTTATATACACACAACATTTACGAGGTTCTGGGGACTGAGGGTATTCAAGTCATTACATACAGAGCGAGTTCAATTGGATATGAGCTATTTGTTATATATATTTTTGCTGCTGTTTTTTATTTTGGTAAGTGAGAGATACTTTGAGTGGCAGTTTAGTTGTAGATAGTGAGGCGATTGGCTCTTACGCAGGGTTTAACATTAATTGGCTTACTTAGTTGTCGTTGGTTTAGTTGCTTAGAGTTGCTTAGAGCTACGAAAACTAAACGCTACTCATACTTATTTTGTGGCTTGTTGCTTGCTCTTTTTTTTTTTTGGTGGCTTCTGGGGTTTTGTGGCGATTTTGGACAGATTCTTGTTTAAAGGTAGTAGAAAAATGAGAGCCCAGTAGCCGAGCTACTGCGGCCAGTCAAACCTTTTTGCGGTGTCAAAAACACGTGAGACAAAAGAAGGTACCGTCGATAGTCATGCAATCCCTGGATTTCGATGGTTGTCGTCTAACGATTCTTGATCTTGATTCTTGTGATTGGTATGGGGGAAATGCGTTTGTATCTTTCATGAGCCACACAATTGGGGATGTCGAAGTGATGGATAGTATAGTTCCATTCTATCGATGTTATGAAATGATTTATGTTTTTATCAGCCAATCGAGTACAAATTTGGCCAGACGCATTTTTGGAACCATCACATAAAATAAAACTTAAAATTGAATTTCAAAACGATTTCCAGATAAAAATCGATAGTATCGAGAGTACAATCGCACAGTTTGCACCTCTAATCGATGACTTTCATGAAATGTACAAATCATTAAGAGCTGCTTCGCTCGAAATGTGCCAACTTTCTTTCACTTTCACTTGCCAATTGAACTCACTTGATTAGTCTTAATCGCTTGGAAGAAAACTGTTTTTCGTTCTGTAGAAATTTTCCATTTTCATTTCGATTTAGTAAATTACAACATCGATTTATACACACACAGAAAAAAAAGAGTTAGTTGCAAAAAGGGCCAAAAAAGATAATTTTAACGATAGAGTAGAATGTTTGAAGTATTTTTTTTTTGGTTGGTTTGGGGTTAGTTTTTCGGTTTTGTTTTGGTTTTTTTTTTTTTTTTGGATGTAGGGTTAGTTGTAAAATAGTTAAATACACATACACATATACAGACAATTAAAAATGTTAATGTTCGCTTTCATTGAGAAAGTAGATTTTGAAGTTGCAGTAGTTGAGGTGGTTTTTACCTAATACTTCTTGTTATCGATCCAGAATGATGCACACGTATGAATTCATTACTGGTTGTTGCAATGTGAAAATATGATTGTTTTTCATTTACAAAAAAGGTGTCAGGTACCCAAATATTCTTAATGAACTCTGATCCAACCGATAGTGTTTCTACACCAGGTCGTTTTCTATACGCTAAACGAGGATCGGTCCAAAATTGACGAAAGTAAAAATCCAATGTGAAGTCCTATTCAATTCACAATTTGATTCAATTCGATTCGGATTCGACACGATACGATACGGTTTTCGTTAATTGGGGGAAAAGGTAGCAAAAAGAGATTGAGAGGTAATTCATATTAGTAAACATTGGCAGTGAGAACTTACGTAACTAGTTAACTAAACGACTACTAACTAAACGTCTTGTGTGTTCAAAAATATATTCCAATCAACTAAAATAAATTCATAGAGAAATCGATAGAGAGAATTTGTGAAAACTAGGCAGAAAGTTTTATTCATTTTGGGCACAACAGATACACTTAACAAACACGCGAGGATAGAACTTGCGTCAAATGGAAAACAAGGAGAATTCATAACGTGCAACAATTTCAAGTTATCAATTTATGCAGGAAGATGGGACATAGGGACGCGGGGCTTCAGACAACATGCAATAACATCGAATTGAATCTTTATACAGAGTATTTTTTTTTTAATAGATCGGCACTGAGATCTTTAATGAAACTAAAAAGAAACAGAATTAAATGAAATTACTAAGCTTATTTACATTAGAAATAGAAGGGGGTCTTGGGATCGGGTAAAGCATATAAGTAGTACAGAAACCTCTCACAAATATTCGTATGGATTCGTTGCTGTGATTGTGAAGTAGCTTGGCATTTTTCTGGCTACTAAACAGGGGTTTGTTGGGTTATTATTACTAGACTACTACGGCATCTATGGCAACAGGCTGGCAGATTGTTATTTGTACGCTTTATACAGTATACAGTTGTATATCGTTGGCTTTTTGGCTTGGCTCTTTTGTTTCAGCTGTTCTTGTTCTGCTTTTTGTGCCTCGAAGCTAAGCGTTTTTGGCTACGATTGGATTGTTTAGAATCGGAGTCGATAGGGGGATTGGATTGGATTGTAAAACGACAAACAATTTGGCTGTGTTTGCTCTGTTTGTATCTGTGTGCTTTTGTATCTGTGGGTGGTGGGCGGCTGTGTGTGTGTGTGTGTATGGATGTTTTTTGGGGGCTTGGGGCGGATAAGGACAACTACTCGAGTTGTTTCTCTCAGTCTTGCATATCATTATCTTCAAGCGCGTCACGTGGCCGACAAGGAACCAAAAATTAAACAGGAAATCATGTAAATGTAAATGTTAAAGGTAAATGCAAATGCAAATGTAATAATAATAGTTGTTGCTGTTGTAGTAGTAGTAGTAGTAGCAGGTAATAACATTTGTAAGTAGTTATAAATATTTATAGGGCGCGCACACTGCTTGCTTTTTGGGTACTTTGCCAGTACTTTAACGCACGCTAAGTGGTGCTAGCTGATACGAGTCTACATGGCGTATACGTATTTTCTAAAAGGCTATGTGTTTTATTAATGCTGTGAAAATTGCACACGGTTCTCGTGGGTTGCCTGCAATCTTCTCCCGGCTTTATTCTAGCAGATTTGGTTTCCACTCGGCTTCTGGCGCGCCCAGAACAAAAACTCAAACACAATTTGAACTTAAAAACGAATCAAAAACTCAAGCGTAATCGAAAAGGAATATAAAATTTCGTGTGGATTATGCAATTTCCATAACTCTGTTTTTGGGTTGGTGGGGTTTTTGCATTGCAAAAAGGGTTCTAAAAGGGTCAACCTGGATTTTCGTACTTTTATATTCTTGGCACACACAAACTCAACTCTAAATACGAATACTTATGTGCATGGCGGTATTTATAGATGGTACACAATTAACCCAAAACGTGAGCGGGTCTATCGAGTTGTTTGTGTTCTTTTTATATATCTCGTTATAGTATACCATTTACAATTTACATATGTATAGACATGTGTATGTGCTGTATGTATATTTCCGTTTTTTGCTGTTTTTTTTTTTTTTTTGGTTGTAACCTCATGTCATGTTGATTTTAACTGGCTCGCTGCTCGCCTGAGTTTGAATTGGATTGGACGCGTTCTCTTATGTAAATTTGTCCCAGTTTTTACAAATGAAAAATTGTAAGATATACTCAGGATCCACAAATATTTTTGAACTTTAACCATAAATTATTTTAGATCCGGAAAATATATTTTACTATTATTATTTTTATTTAGCTATGTCCTTCTGTCCGTTAGTCTGTCTGTCCGTATGACTTATATGGCGTTCCCTCTTTTGTGTAAGCTTATTTATTAAACGTATTTGTTTCACAAATAATTTAAGAATAATTAAACCGGATTAAAAATACTAAACGTTTTTCAATCGAAATTTTTACTTTTCGCTTTAAGGATATTCTCAGTGTATTTGCATGGGAATCTGTTACTGTGGCTATGTGTGTGTACGCGTGTTGTTGTTCTTGTTTCGGTTTGGCATTGGCTCAGTTTATTTTTGAATTATTTTCATTAGCAGCGTAGCGATTCTGTTTTGTTACCGGCTCGCAAAATGTGGAAATGAAAAATTGTCATGTAAGAAATGATCGGGCTGGAAATGAACATGTTGTTGTAGTTGCATTCTTGTTGTTGCTGTTATCCTTGTTAACGTGTTTTCTGTGCTGGATTGTTTTCGGCAGTATGTTCGTGTTTACGTTCCTGTTGGGCATGTTATTTTCGCATAAATTGATTGCCAAAGCCAAACTGTGCGATTATCTTGGTTGTATTGTGTCATACGAACATTTCCTTAAGGCAAAACAGTGAGAGTGTATTTTATTTATACGTGTATGCAGCAAAAGTGCAGCGAAAAGTCTGTGTTCGTGTGAGTAATTCCCTATGAAGTGCAGTTGTTGCACCCTGTTTTTTGTATCTTTTCCAACGAAAGTATTTGAGTATCTGCGAATTCTCTTGTGCGCCAATTGATGTGATTATTTCTCATCTGTGAGATGCTCTCTATTTGTCACACTAAATGATATAAATGTATTAAGAAAGTCTGACAAAAAAAACATACAATACTAGAAATGATGACAAGGATTGAATCAAACAAATGAGTCTCCTGAGGCCTACTATTTGGTAATTTATGTGAATCTATCCCAGAGGCTTGTATTTTGTTAAATGATTTGGAAAAGTTTCGTAGAAATAAATTAGAAAAAACGTGCGACGTTGAAAAAAATGTTTAATTTTATAGAAATTTTTTAGAAAATAATTGAATATCCAATATATTTTTTAGAAGAACTTTTAGAATATAATCGAAATTGATTGATATGTAGTAACTGCTTTCCTGATTTATTGGCGAATAGAGATAAATTAAGAAAAACGAAAACACAGAAACAGGCATAAATAAGTAGTCCCTTGTACGAGATGGCTAAGTCCATATATCGTTTGACGAACACATCGACACCGAGCTTGAGTATATGCTATGGATTATATGCTGTGTGGATTATGATATTCATTCATATTCATCTTGTTAACAAATACGCATGCGCGCAGCCCTTGTCAATGCGGCCGCTGTGATTAATTTTATTTAATTAATTTTGATATTTTGCATTTGACCGGATCACAACAAACATAATGAGGGTAATATGAGAGTATAGGTATGGTGGATATATGTATGTATGAATATGGCATAAATATCTCTCGTTTCTCTGGGGTGGAGGGGACCCATCATAGTGTCACTGTGTATGTGGGTTGGGGAAATGGATGAACTTTGGCCGTAATGTACTCGATGGAGCGATAAATAAAGATTTATACAGCAATTAGATTGATTGACTTTATCGCAGTTATCCATGTTATCCATAAAATTCCGAAGTGGATGGATGCGATGGAGACAAAGAAACGCAAAAGGCAACAAACTCAGGATGAACAAATGGAAATGGCATTTTCAAAGCGTCAAACTCGTAGTTGAATAATAGATAGAGATAGCGCGAGTGTGGGTGAAAGAGAGAGCAGCACTTGGTCTGGGCTCAAAAATTAGCTCAAAATGTGTATAATTTGGGGTAATTTCAATGTAAGTACGTTTGTATATATTTCGGTTTTGCATTGTTCTGGCCGAGAAGCTTTTGAAACGGAACAACAAACAATTTGCGAACATCATGGCCTATTGGCTAACATTGAAACAATAAACACAAAACGAATATGCAACATTGGAATTTCATAGTTGGCAATTGCATTGCAATAACGATTCGTTTCACACAACATTTAATTGGCAGAACTTTGTATATATATATTGTTATATGTATATAGATATTGGTTTGCAGTTGGCTTTGAATGGTCGAAAACAAACACAATCTTAAGTGAATCAAAGTAATTGTAATAAATTTGTATGTCTGTTGCCAATTAGCGAAATTAAAAGGAGAACAAATGCTAAGACACAAAATGAGCTTTAAGCAACAGAGACAGACATAGAGAAAGAGATAGAAACATATAGTAAAGGAGACAGAGATATTTATAGAGAGAGAGCGAGAGATAGTTACAGGTTAGAGAGGTAGAGACTGAGAGAAATTAAGAAGTATACGAGTAGATTTATGAATTTTTTTGTTTGCTTTTACCAAAAAAAAAGAGGAACATTTGTTTTGTATCTGTGGATAATTGTTGTATTTTTTTTTATTTGTATTTATGGCATATATTTTTACGTATGTACCATTAGAACTTCCGAAACCGAACTGATACTGAGGACATACATTGTGACGCCAACCTCCACAGGGGGACCTGCAACATATACACACACACGGATTGATGGAATTTTCATTTTGCGTTTGGTATGGTTATACTGTAGTTGTAGTTGTTGTTGTAGTTATTATTATTGTGGTTGTTCATGTTAGATGTGGCTAAAACCCAAAATATGAGAACTGAAACACACACACAGCGGTACGAGTAGTAACAATGGACGCAGTACGTTGACACATTTACTTTTCGCTGCCTACTTTCGGGCGCCTTTCCTTGGGCTCGTCGGGTGCTGTTTAATTTCCATTAGCAAAATTAAATATATAAAAGGTACGGTTAACACTTAAATTGGCAAGCGATGTGCATTGCTTTGCTGTTGTACTGTTTTGGCTGTCTATATTTTTGTTGGTGACTAACTAAATTTGTGTTTGATGCTTTTGCTTCTGTTGATTGCACGCGCCGAATGAAAACCAAATCAGTTGACTACTCGAGGTTCACATTAATGTTGTATATTTTGTATGTATTTTCAGCTATACGAATAAGAGTTGCAGTAGCTCAATTAAAAGAAAGTATTTCAAAAACAAAGGCGCCTAGTAAATAAATATTTATTTGAACTAGTGGATTATTTGGTTTTGAATAGCGGATTCACACACCATTTTCGTTTGCATTGCTTATTTAGATAGAGATTTTTATATTTTGGATTTTGGGTATTGCGATTTTTGGCAGCAGTTGGGTAATGAAATTTATCTTGAAGCTTGTTATGAGTTATGTGGGCCTACAAAAAAGAAGAAGACGAAACAATACGCATGAAGTGAGAGGCAAGAGTTTTGCTTGGAATGTGAGGGTTTCGAGATCCGGAAGGGGTACAATGTTGATGGATTGTTTGTTACTGTGGCTGTTGTTTGTATGTGTGAGGTTTTTCATTTTTATTTTTGTTTTTTCTATTTTCTTTTTGGGTAATTTTGATGTGCTTGGCCAATTAGACATACACAAACACACACAGAGTTAAAAGTAACGGTGAGCACAGGAGGAAGTCATTTTGTAGAGCTTAAGGAACATAAAAAGCTTTTTGCCAATCGTTGGTTTTGATGGATTTGAGAGTTGACATTTAGTTTACAATGTGTTGACGATGTGAGAGAAATATCGTGACAAGTACTATAACATTTGGCCCTATTATTCTGACTTCTGGGTTCGTATGGCTCGTCAGCTCCTAACAAAGACCTTGGCTAAAGTATTCATTTGAGGAAATGAATGCGAAATTGTTGGGAAAAACACTAAAACACAGCGGCTATAAAACGAACTAAACATTCGAAAGAGTTAGAAAGTTAGTTTTTGAGAGATTTAGTACCAAAAGGGTAACTCATGAGGAAATAATACCATATAAATAGAAGGAAACACAATAGGTACGGGAGTGGATAAGATTCGCAAATAACGCTTTCAACTGGTGTACTTTGGTCAACGGTTAGAAATAATAGATCGTTCTATCTATATAAATATATATAAAAAAGTGTTTGGAGAGAGAGTTCATACAAAGCAAAACAGTTGAAACATTTGGTAGTTGGTAGTACCACGGAAATCAGGAAATCAAGACTTTGTGTGTGTGTGAGTGTGAGAGAGCAACAAACTAATGCGTTTAGTGGTACGAAAGGAAATTAAAATTCGAAAGAAAACTCCAACAACAAAGACCAAAGACAGAGAGATAGATTTAGGAGTAGATAGATAGAGATAGAATGCGAGAGAGCGCTTAACGATAATAGAAAGGTACAAAGTTCAATTAGTTTGTACCATTTTCACTTCTGAGAGCGAGCTGATCGATAGCACATACATGGTGACTCCGAC
The DNA here is from genome assembly GCF_016746395.2 of Drosophila simulans. NCBI lineage: Eukaryota > Metazoa > Arthropoda > Insecta > Diptera > Drosophilidae > Drosophila > Drosophila simulans. The sequence goes on from NC_052522.2 coordinate 8,992,908, forward strand.
TTCGACAGGAGGTCCTGCAAACACGTATGTTATAGTAGGTGTTATATAGCTAGGTACGGTTAAGTTTAAAGGATTAGTCTAGTGTTAAAGTTCTCGGATCCCGGATACCGGATCCCAGATCCCACATCTCAGATCCCACTGCGCCTCAACCTCCCCTATATATACTGGATACATTTTGGATACCGGGCTGTGCCCCCACTTGCGTTTCGTTCAAGTCGCGTTGCGTTTTGGGTTTGCTCTTTAGCTATAGCTTTCGCTGGGTAAGTGTAACTATTAAGATTGGGTGTCCGGAGATTGGTCTACTTACCACCGTAATTGGGTCTTACTCTTTTGTCGTAACTAACACTAAAGGAGTCGAGTATAGCGGATATGTTTACGTCACCCAGCATGCTGCCACCGCCAGTCCTGCAAAAGGAAGGGGTTATTATTTAGTTGGAAATAGTTATAAGTTAATTAAATCTACGAAGAAAGGGGATAGGCATGTTCTTCTAATTGTGCAATTTAATGTATAACCATTTGTGTTAAATATATCGGTCAAAATTATTGTTTTAAATATATTTTTAGTACTTCGAGTTTTATCTAAGCAATTTTTCAGCTAAATCTATCTTTATAAAGTAAAACAGAGTTAAAAATTAATTTCTACAAAAGATCGAACCCGTTTATTTCAAGAAGATTTAGTTTTGTGCATTTATTTAACAAAATTATAGATATTCTGGGTTAATATGTATTTGGGACGATTGCCCATTTATTCGTGGCATTTGTTGCTGTGCATCATTTCCATATGGGACGTCAGTGTTTCCTGGAAAAGCGACTGACAGTCGACACAGACATTGCGTTCGGCGGTCGTTGCAGGTTAAGTGTTCATGTGGCACTCTGTGTGGGTGTGCCACTTTCGCTTTATGCGGCATCAAGTGCGCCCCCAACACGAGCGTCTGTATGTATGTATTATTTATTGCATGTGCCTGGCAATGAAGGCACACACATACGCCAGTTGCCAGTTGGCAGTCGCCAGGCACTTCAATGCCTGTTTATTTGCGTCTATTCTACGCTAAACTGTGCTATTAAAGCGCGTTTGTTGTTATTCCAACTCTGCGAAAGCCATTGGATACACAGCGCTCGGGTCTCTGGTCGCAGGACTCACAGCCCAGAGCCCAGGACTCAGAACACAGCACACAGCACACGGGCCTCAGTAGCCGGGGTGAGCAAAATCACAATTTAATAAAAGTTGCGCCTGCAAATAAACAGAAACTCGACTTTGTCTCTCGGTGTGCGCCTGCGCGTTTTTCGGAGCTCAGTGTCTCTTTTGGCTTTCATATATCCTGTTTGCCTTTCATTTGTATCGGGAATATATATATATATATATATCTATATATGAACATCTATTTATGTGGGAGAATTTTGCCCAATTTGCACATTCGCATGTCAATTGTTGTGGCTGATTTGCTGATTTGATGCGATTTTAATTTTGCAGCTCACAAAAGTTGGCCATAATTTTTTGTAATCAAGCCTGGGCGTGCCGTGGCCCACATTCTCTCACCGCTCTCCCCCGAATTTCTCTCGTCCCTACCCCGTTTTCCTCTCTGGCTACGCTTGAGCTTTAAGCCAAGTCGATGGCGGGCCCATTGTGTATACGCAGCGTGGGCATCAAAGCGAAAGCCGACGGCAAAAATGGCAGCCTATTTATAAGTATGTATGAAAATACCCGCACCCAGTCTATGCGGTTTTATATTTCGGGCCTCTTGTCTGATGTTGATAATGAAAAAGTTTTGATTGCTATTTGATTTGAGTTTTTGATTGGGCTTGTGTGTGAGTGCGAGTGGGCTTACGAGTACAATGCTGCGTATGCGCAATGTTCATTGTTACGGGTTACGGGTTACGGGTTACGGTTACTGGCAACTTCCAACACTTTCCGCCTCTCGCCGCTCTAGCCATTAAAGTTTAATTTATGCACTGCTGCTACTTTTGCTGGCAGGTGCTGTCAATAAGTTTTTGACAGCCTGCAATAAAAATTACTTGAAGGACGCGCCAAAAACTTTCCGATTGCTCCGCTTATGCCGCTCCCAAGGCGGAACGTGGCGTATACGTAATATGCAAATGTGCTCCTGCCACGGCTAAGTGAAACTAATATTATGCCCGACGTATTGTCAAATAATTTATGCAGCCCAAGTTTGCTGTGTGTGTGTGTGTGTGTGGCATGCTTGTCGTTAAGTGCACTAGAAAATGTCAATAGGTCGTACTTGAGGCGTCAAATATTTGCCTATTGATCGAGGGCAACTAAAGAGAACAAAAATACGAGAAGAACCTCTTGTTGAGTTGGCAGTTGCCAGATGTGCCGCCACACATTTTACTACACAGAAAGTTAAACTAGTATAGTCGACAGTTAGTAAGCAATATATTGTTTAATAATATTTATGAATTACATATATTATAATAATAAACCAATTGCACAGATTGATTTATTGAATATATTTAGCCACCTTTAAGGCTATTAATATTCTATTTGATTTTGTGATACTCCCTTAAGCTCAGTTTCTTTTTCAATTTCCTAAAACCCTCGGGGGCAAGCAAAGTCAATACCAGTCTTAAAATATTCATGTTAGGAAAATTACCCAATTGTCGGTGCATTTTCACTGTGTAAGTGCACATTGTTGTAGCTTGCAATTAGCCGCTTGCACGTAAGTGGGTAACAATTTGAGTTTTTCCAGCCAGCTCTCAGGACGGCAGAGTGACTTGGGCAACGAAAACAGCAATAAAGGAGCAACAACTGGGGAAAGCGGCTGGGCCAGGAGCTGAAGGAGCAAAAGGAGCACCAGCAGAAACAGGACCAAAACTCACAACTAGAACCCCAACTGTAACAAAACCAAAATGCAAAGTCATGCGCACGACAACCGAGCCCAAAACGTGTCGCCTCAAGTGCCACGCCATCTTATCGCTGGCCACAGTTTGTTGCCTTATCTTGAGGCACTGCACGTTTGCCACACACATATATAGAGGTGTGTATATATGTATGTACACACGTATATACGTGGGTGGGTGTGGCTGGTCAGTGTGCCAGTGTGTGTGTGTGTCTGTGGAAAAGCAAAGCTGTGGGAAATATTGTCGTTATTGTTTGTTGTCGTTCTCGCTGTCGCTGTCATTTTTAGTGGCACTTTGAGTGCCAGCCATTACGTATACGCTGCGTTGGACACGCGCCATTGCATAAATTCAAGTGAAACGTTAAAACAAAGCGGAAATGCGAAAACTACTAGCAAATATTATCTTTCTTTTAGCGTTTTCGCAGTCTTTGTCTTCATCTCCGCTGTCTCCGTTTTTTCCCATTTCCCTGTTTCCCCGTTTTTCCACCAAGGATTTCGTCCTGACAGCTGCAGGGACTGAGGCAAACGCCTACGCCGAGATAAGCAAAAGTTGGTTTAGGCCTTTCTGCTGCGCAGTAAAGAACTCGAGCAAATGTCTATGGGTCGCCCATACTTTAGCCTTCAGCCTGCAGCCTCCAGATTCCAGATTTCAGCCTCCTTCTGCCTTCTCGGGGGCAAGTGTGAGTAAGCGTTTTTTAATAAAGTGATAACTTGATGCCTGACAGCCGCCTGACAGTCGCTAAAAATAAACACATCCGCTTAATAAGCCAGCAGCCAGTGAGCAGCCAGCTCCCGGGACACACAGGAAAGCCGCTCGGACATGGAAACATTAACTATTATGGGCTAGCCCAGCAGTGGGCCAGCGTGGGCCACGCCCCACTTTATGGACTTGTTAAAGCCAATTTCAGACACACTGGGAATAGCTAAAGTATCCCCACAATGGCTTATAGCCTGGGCCCATTGGCCCATATATTTTATGTGTTACGATCAGAGGTATTTCTCTAGTCACTTAGCGCTCAAGCTGGTTTTAACTGTTCAAATTTGCGAATGATATATTCGATATATATATGATATTAACTTTTAGCTATGATTTAAGATAAAAGTTAATACATTGTTTACTTTGAACCATACAAAAATCTTCTTTCTAAAGGTAAAAGGTTACTAAGTGGGCAAAGCACAAATTTATTTCCACAAATATATATTTTATCAAATAATTTTTTTAATAATATTGCATTTTGACACTCGAGATCAATAGCTGTTTATTCCGTTCTATTCTTTCGTAGAATTTGCACTCGTTTGGCCTTTTGATTAAATTAAACCCCATCCTTATACCAAATTCGAACTTATGCGCCAGCTGAGCGGACGAGGTGAGGTAAATGCATAAAAAATTGAATTGCATTGGCGAGTCCTTGACATTTTGCAATATAAACAGCAGGCTGGCAGGCGATGGTGACTCCGATGGCGATGGCGATGGCTAAGGCGCGGATATCTCTCGCCTCCAGGCGGGCCAATAAAAATAGTTGCCCGCTCGAATTGTATTTGCCGGGGCAAATGTGAAAAAAATTAGACCTGCCTTGTGTCGGGGCTTTATTAAATATTTGAAAAGCAGATGGAGGCACAAGTGGAATGGCGATTGGCAAAACACAGACTCACATACACACACACACACTCATGCGGGGAAAAAAGGAGGCTGGCCCGCTGCCTGCCTGTCTGCCTGCCGTTTGTAGATATTTTCAATCATACTCAAAATGTGAAGGAACAACAATTTACGCTCAATGACACTCGACGGCGAGCTGTTGACGCTGCTGCCTGCCCCCGAGTGATGCAGCTGGCAAACTCAAATAGTGGGGCAGGCATTCAAGCAACCAGGCAGTCAGGCAGCCAGGCAGTCTCCTTGTTGGACGCGAACCCGGGTGGTCTTTGCTTTTGTCGCTGCCACTTTAGCATTATCTGCTATCAATAAATTCCCAGTGAAGTGGGCACTTGTGTGGCAAGTGGAGCACAACGGGACACCCAACGGGGGGCGGCAGCCTCAGCAGCCTTAGCAGCCCTAAAGCCCAGCAGCCCATGCCGCACAGGAAGTGGCAGCGTGTAAAGTGAGCAAACTGTGTCGCTCTGGCCTTTAACCTTTTGCTGGGCCAGGGACTGACTGGGATTGGGACTAGAAATGGGATTGGGGTGAAGAGGCTTGGAGGCTAGGAGGCTAGGAAGCTTGGACGCCCTGGAACTTTGACTCGGCAAGGCTGTCATTTTGTGTTGCATACTTTGTGGCGGCGCCTGTGCAATGTTGCATGAAAAAGTAGCGTAAACTTTGCTCCGCTGAATGTGCCTTTGCCATTGCTTGTGCCTTTGCCATTTTGGCCCAAATAAACGAACAACTCAGCTGTGCCTGTGTGTGCCGCCTTGGAGTCGCTTGACTTTTGCCGTCTCTCTTAACGCCACGACATTTTCGATTTTGGACTTCTTGTTACGCTATACTACGCTATATAAGCCACATCATGCCACGTCGCGTGTATCTCCGTGTCCTCGTCTACGTTCCCAGCACGCGATCTTGTAATCCTGTAAACGTGCATTTGTACTCGACTCGTTGCCGCTGTCGTTGTCGCATTTGGACTCGTATTCGGATTGGGATCCGGATTTGGGAGTCTCGTAGACCCCATTTGATTTGCCTAATTTGCCAGGTTGCCATGTTATGCAAATGTTTGTGGCTCTGTATAGCCGCCTAAATATTTACTAATGAGCGCTAACCCAAAAAGGAACAAAAAAGCTGAAAAAAAGGAAGGAAGGAAGGCAGGCAGTGGCAACCAGAGCTCTGCTCTGCATAATTTGTGTGATTAAGTTGACAGAACGCCACAGTAGCTGACAACTAATGCCACAATTGTGGCAATTTCTTTGCGTTGTCCGAATGTGTTGTATGCGGTTGCGGTGGGCTTTTTGCCCCCGTGGATCTGTCCCCAGGGTAACGGCGGGTGTATTGGTTCAGCGGCTGGCGCGCTGACAGCTGTCAGTTGGGTTGAGGGGATATGGTGGCCCAACGGTCAAATCCTTGCACAAGGGTTTCCAAAAACAAACATAAACATCGGAACGCGGACGTTGACGGGTGAGTAATTACAAGACCATCGAGTGGCAGTTGTCATTTTTCAGTCGCTGCCTGCCATTTTAATGACTGCCACATGCAAATGTGACAATGACGATGTAGATACGGAGTCGGAGTGCCCTAATAAATTGCCTGCACTTAGTCAAAATGTCGAGTGGCTCAACATTTATTCACTGCCAGGTCAAGCTGGCTGTCATTCGGCCTAATTAGCTCTGGGGCCCAGAAGAAAATTCGAACGCATTTTGCAGCAAAATGATTTGAATAATCATAAATTACCATGAATTATGGGCCCCACGTTGGGCGCCACCAAACAAAAAACAATCGCATAGCACGCACCTGTCGCACCTAAGGGGGCTGGTCACTGCAGCAAAGTGTCAGGCCCGAAAGCAAATTTATTGTTATTATAACTGCCGCCCAACTGTAGTTTTTCTTTGTTCCAAAAATGGGGAGGTGCCATGCGGCCGTGCTAACCATTATTTGGCCATAATTTAATGCGAATTAGAGGCGAGCACGGCCCTCTATGATGTTATTAGCCTAATTGATAGTTGTAAATGTCACTAATTGAGTAAATGCCATTGAATGCGGCACTGATGATTTCGCATAATTACAGACTGAATAATACTGATACTTACGCCGCTTGCACTGTATGGATCCGTTTGTGGCCCGTTTCCTGTGCGATCAGGGCCATATTGATGGCCAGCCAGATGGTCAGCAGCGGTGTGCGGGGCAGGGGCGCCATCCGGGCCAGCTTGTCCATTTTTGAATCACTCATGGTGGTGCTGTGTGTTTGGATGTTTGTGTGTTGATTTGGTTTCTTGTTTCAGGTGTTGGAAGTTGAAATTTCGGGAGGGTGCGAAAGTTGCTTATTTAAAACGGCTGTCGTGGCTTTTCGTAGTCTTGCATTAAAAATCGAAGTTTTTGTTTTTTGGTTATTCTTTTTTGTTTGTTTTCCCTTTTTTTTTAGTTGCGTATAAAGTAAGTTGTAGTTGTTTTGTTGCTGTTCTTGTGGTTGCAGTTATTAGTCAAGGTTGCTCCTTTAGTTTAGTTGCTAGCTGGTTCCCCCTTTTTTATCCGCTCGGCTACTTGGGCTTCTAGTCAGGGCTTTCTCCGTACTTCTCCGCTTGTTGAAGTCTCTCAGTCAGTGAGTTAGTTGGTTGTTTAGGCAGCGAGGCATTCAGTCAGTACTTCAGTGCATGTGTATGGTTGAGTGGGTGTTTAGAGCTTAGAGAGTGCTTCCTTTCTTCTCTTCTGTTCCTTTCTCCAATCCTCGCTTCGCGTCCGCGTGATGGTAGATCGAGTCGAGCTCAGTCCAGTGGCAGCAGATCCTGATGCGCTTCCTCTGCTTCTGCTTCTGGTTCTGAATCGGATTCCTTCCTCCTGCGGCATTAATTGCTGCTGCTGCTGCTTGTGCTGCTCCTCTGCCCGTAATCAGGTTACTTCCTGTCTTTCCAGCGCTTCACGCTTTAGGGACTTTTTTTGGTTTTCTCTTGCCTCCTTTATTTACTTTTAATTACTTCTATCCTGACGAGATGCCCGCTCATGTGTGTGTGTGTGTGGGTGAGCTGGTGAACTGGTGAGCTTGTCTGCGAGCGCTTTGCAAATTCCTTGAAATTGAGCCTTTCGTTGCCTTTCCTGCCTGCCGTCGTCCTTACGTCCTGTGGGGAATCTGTCGGGACTGGGGGTCCTGGGCTGGGGTGGGTGTGTGTCAGTGTGTTAGTCGAGCTCCAGCAGAGTGTACATCGTGATATCCCGCTACGTATCGCTCTGTTCGTCGCTGCTGCTTCGTCACCCCGCTCACTCTGCCCGCTCTATGCGCTCATTAATAATTACAATATATCCGCACTGTTCATGGCTGCCTCTGCCGTTTATTTTGGGTTGAATTTCACAGATTTTCTATTTTCGTCGCCTCTAAATTCCGAGTGCCGCTGTGGTTTCTGTTTCAGTTTCAGTATCAGTTGCAGCTCCCTTACTGAGTTTCTGAGTTCGTCATCCCAACGGACGCTCCATCTCATCGCTGGTTCAATATCGTTGTGATTGCGGTTGTTCCGATTCGGATTGATCTTATCCCAGCTATATGTGTCCTTTGAGTGCCTGCAACCTGCTCGATGTGACCGATGTTAGTGTTGGTGCTGCAGGCGACGGGGCTCATTTTATTGGATTCGATTATTAGAGATTCCGTGCGCCTTAACTTTGGGCATTGTTTGTTAAGTGGCTACAGCAGTGGATACGCTTCTCGGGGAACTATGGGACATATTTGCTAGATCTGAAAGTCTTATTTTAGTTCTTTGACTCTAACACTGGAAGAATTTGAAATAAGGAAAAAAATTAAAATAACTTTTCAAATTTGTTTCACAAATATGGTCTAGTTTTGGAATTACAGATCGAATTATATTTTAAATTTAATTGTGTTAGTTAGTTGTATCCTTTAGTGCTTTAATAATTGAGTTTAATTTCGTATTTTTTATTCCGAGTTATTGTTTAAAGATTCTTAATTTATTTGGTTGTCGCTTTTTCACTTTTTAGTTTAGCAATTAAATTTATTAGAATATTTTCGGCGTTTTCGTAATAATTTATTTTTTCTTTTTAGTCAAGTGCAAAAACCAGGAATCAGGGCGCGTCGCGTTTTACTTGAAAATTTCACGCTATTGCTAAAGAACATCCTCACACTCACACAACCAAACTAATTTATACACACATACACAGGCATTCACTCAGAAGCACACACACACGCACGTACACACAGTCGAGGCAGACACTTTTGTATAGATTTTGTCGAGTTGCCGTTTCTTGTGGAGTCCTTTTTTCTGGTTCTCTTGTACCGTCTGTGAGTTTTGCCAGCCGCGTTCGTCCGTTACATTTTCTCCGCTGAGCGTTTGAAAACCGTTTGGCAGGACAGCCAGTTGGCTAGCAGTCAGTTGGCCAGCTAGGAGCCGAGCAGGCCTTGCAGGACGAGAGAGAGCAAGAGATTGGAAGAGAGAGCAAGGGATTCGGCCAAAAATAGCCCGAGCCAGAGCCCGAGAAAGTGTGCTACATTTTCTGCAAAGAGCAAAGGAGCTCTCTCGCTCTCTGAGCACCTCGAGTGCAAGTGTGTGTGTGTGTGTGACGGCTGGCACCTTTTGTGTGCTCTGGTGTTGCCTTGTTGTTATCCTTTCGGGCTTTTTGCAGAAATGTCACCGTGCACTCTCAGCTTTGGCAACCCCGGCAGTTACACTCTGTTTAGCATAAACGCTTGCTACTTGGCTCCAAAGTCGTCCTTTTTCCTTCTCCTGCTCTTGCTTTTTGTCCCCAACCTAGTCTATCATCTAGCTGTGTGTCTGTGTGTGTGTCGGCATGCCTTTGTATTGGTTTTTTGTTTTTATAAACTTTTTCGCATGCGTTTTTCCCTAAGCACATTTGATTTGTATGCCACTTTTTGTGGGCTCTCTCTCTTCGGGGTTTTTGTCCTCTTGCTAAATTTCTCGCGCTTTCTTGCACATTCGCACATATCTCGTTAATTGGTAAGCATGCGTTTTCCTGGGAATTTTCTTGTGCCTTGGCTTTGATTGCTTTTTGCGGCAAACCAAGTAAAAAAAAAGAAAGGATTTGTCAAGGCGACGAAGGGAAGGGGAAAAACGAGCATTGTTTCCTTCAGTCTGTTCAACTTGACAAAGAAAAGCGGGCTGGTATGTAAATTCCATATGCATATATGAACGTACGGCTTTCGCGTCTTCCTTCCCTCCCCTGTGTGTGTGCATATTTTATATTCAATGATAAGAGTTTGACATTAATTAAAATGGCAAGAGTTGCGTGTGTGCGGTGCTCACATTCGACATTTTACATTTCACTTGCAGCTTGGGAAATTTATGCCGTGCCCCTCGATGTTTTTAAAACGGCTTTTGTTTGGCGTGCATAAATGCTTTCATATTGTATACGAAACGACGACAGTTATTAATGAGTTTTGGCCCCAGTTACATTCCACTTTTTTTTCGCTACTACATATTTGATGGCCCACAACAGGGCTTTTAAATATGCAGTCCCCAACTTGAACTTGCATATTAAATGGTTTGGCAACTTTCTAATTACTTAATCCGATTTCACAGGCCACGTTTTCATGGGCAAAACGTTCCTTGCTTTTGCTCAAATACTTTTTCTAAAAAGTGATTAAGTATCCGCCAATAAAACTAGAGGACTTCACTTCGTTAGCCCAAACTGCTCAATAAATGTAAAATTTCGACTTTCATCAGAAATGAAAATTATGGATACTTGAGTGCTCCCAAAACTGTGTTCTACTATTCACAAAGCTGAACCAAATTGAGCAGAATGTTCACGTTGCGAAACAATAATGATTTAGAGCAATAATTTTAAAATATAATGGTTTTTCCACATAAATATGCTGCCTAACAGTTTATAATTATAATTATTATTAAAAACATTTGATTAAAATTCATTAAATTGGAATAATTCGTATTTCAAAGCGTTATGAATTTCTTTCTGTGCTTTTAACGGAGACGAGTGGCAGATTTCATAGTCAACTGCCATTGAAATATTCATGTTCAGGACTGGAATCGGCTAAGACTTTAAGCCATTAACCTCGTGGCCGCTGTCATCATCAGTGGCGGAGAAGGAGCAGCAGCAGCAGCATCCTGTGCCCCCTGTGCTCCCTCTCTTTCTCGCTCATCGGGCACTGTCTCACTCTGACGCCCTGTTGATGTGTGGCTGGGCACGTTTTTGGCAATTAAAAGCATATGCGGGCTAGGCCGCCTCCTCCTCGGGGCTAATCAACGAGGCCGCCCCAACAATTTGCTTGAAAATTAAACAAAGCAAAGGGCGTGCAGTGGAGGAGCAAAGCGGGAGTGGCAGGAGGTGGGGGCGGCTGGGGGATGTGGGCGAAGGGGGAGTGGCAGCTGCCAAGACGATGAAACTCACGAAGACGAAGCACAGTGCCTACCACAAGCAAACAAGCGAATACACACACACACAGAAAGACGACAGCGAAATTCGCTCACCCTCACATGCTTACACCCACCAATACACTCACTTACTAACACACACATATATACCACACGTTGCAGCAGCAGAAGGAACAGACTCCTTTTTGCCGTTGCCTTTTGTATTTATTTACTGCTTTTTTCTTTGACTTTGCGTGTATGCCTGTATGTGTGAGCCAAACTCGGCCAAATTGTATGTGCACGCGTATGTGTGCGTACGTGCGTGTTGGTGGTTCAAGTTCTTAGCCTTTAGTTCACAGCAGACGGATTTAATTCCAGAGTTAGCCTTTGCATTTCTTTACTTAATTATAATTTTCATAATTTATCTGCAGCGTTGTTTTTTTTAAACATATCCAGTAGTTTTCTCTCGCTTTTCCGTGCTTTGATTTTTCAAGCACACTCACACACGCACACACTCGCGCTCTCCCTACACAAATACTGCAGTAGTTACGCCTTTTTTCGCGATATGTGCCAAAGACGCGATTGATTTGGTTTTGGGCTATCGAGGTCACTTGATTGTCGAATATTTAGGAGATTTAATGTGGCTTTGATTGCTTTGTCGGTTACCAAAAAGATGTGCAAAATGTATCTATGTATCTGGGCTTTTTAACAAAATTTTATCCGCTCGACGTTAACGACTCGACTCGACTCAACTCGCTCACGGACTCAGCTCGGGCGTGTTTGATTTTTTTGCGGAGACCGAGACCGACTGGCACAGTGGCACTTACATCACGAAGCCGCGAAAATTCAGGGTGCGACCGGTTGGCCGAGTGGAGCCGACAGGACACGAGGATTCTCTCGGTTGGAAATGTTGAGCTCGGCTTTGGGGTTTCGCATTTCGCGTTTCGAGTGGAGAGCTTTTCGGCATCGCACTGCTGGCACAGTTGTTGTAGGTCTCAGTTGGTTGCCCTGCTCCTGTAGATATAGCCTATATTCACATATACGTATACACACATATATATGTGTATCTGGATATGTGTGGGATTGTTGTTGGTGCAGGCCTTAAGCACACGCAACTGTTTCGCTGTATATGTGCGCTTTGTGTACAACCGGGAATCGTTTTGCCTCCCACTGCCAACTTTCTCGCACACAAATCAACATAAATCAGCTAAATCGTCAGGATACAAGTACACACACACACACACACGCATAAACACGCCAAACACACTCACACACACGCACACATGTACTCCTGCCGCCAAAGCACTGTATTAGTAGTAACATACGAAGGCTGAGCGGCAGGCACAGGGCTGGTTTGCATAGAGTGCAGTGACTAGTGGCTGGATCTCATGGCGTATGCGTAATGCAGTTGATGGGCAAATCTGTTTACCCATGACTGAGCAAATTTTGACTGGGCAAACTTCATTTTAGCCTGAAATTGAACTTGATGTTTGGCAAGTGTAATCCGGTCTTATTGAAATATTAAATTATAATCTCATCGCGAGCTCGGCGTTAATTAAATCGTCTGCAATTGATAATTTTTTTAATCCCTTGAATGACAGTTTGGCATATCGGTACTATTTATTATTATAATTAACCAAATTACCATTTGGACTATTTAATTTAAAACAGCGAAAATAAATTAAAAAGGAATAAATTGATTAAAGAATCTGTATTAAAGTGGATATATTTAATCTGGAAAAAATATTAATTTCTATCTTTCTTAGTCGTTTCTTAATAATGCTTACATTTGTGAAACTATATTGTTTTGACTTTGTAGTAGAAAGTTTATAAAACCTGGTCCATCTTAAAGAAGTGTTAATGCATCCGTTTTTTTTTTGCGTTGCAGGTCAATTAATGATTAAATCTGCTCCGAAAAAGAGATTTAAATGTCGCGCTATCCGCAATCCCAATGTATCTCCCGCTGTCATATGCAGTAATGGCTTTTAAAATATATATAGCCAGCCATTAAATACATTTCCGTTCGGGGCCCGACCTCATGCATGCTATACACACAGAGTTAGCACACAAAACCGGTTGGCAAATGGACATCCAGGCGGCCATTTTGTGGCCACAGGACAACGATGTGGGAGCTCCGAGCGAGTCCTTTGCCGGCGATGTCAACCAAGTTGACTTTTCGATGCGCACTGCTGATTTTTTTTAATAAGCATAAATTTTGGCACGTAAAGCAATATGGGTAAGCCGCAGACATACACACACACATATACACAAGAAAACCTTCTAACCGTACTAACGCCTCCCAACTTGCCACGCCCCCCTGCCCTCGAAGGGCGCAAATTGATTGAGTCTGCCGTTGTCATTTGTCGCTGTGGCGGTCCCAAAATTTATGAAAATGAAATGCCACGCAGCGCTTTTCCGCTCTTCCGCTTTTCCGCTTTCGGCACGTGTGTGTATGTGGAAATCTGTATGTTTGTATATCCGTATGAATGTTTGTGTGTGCGGTGAGGCTGAGGCAGTGTCAAATTAATGAAACACATGCAGAGTCGCGTAATTTGTCATTTCGACAAATTTTTGAATTATTTAAACGGAAATCTTAACGTCAGGCAGCCAAACAAAATGTTCACGCCGCGATTTATGTCATTTTCTCGGCTTCCAGCGCGGGTGTTGTAACTCGAACTGCGACTGTGACTGTAACTGTGACTCTTACTGTGAATGTAAATGTGACTGTGACAGGAATGGATGGCGTTTTAAAGACGCTGCATGATATTGCCAACCGAAAAATGCCAGCCAAGGCTCACAATTTCCATTTACGCGTCCTCGTGGAAGTGTGTGTGTGTGTGAGCTGTTATTTCACTCTCGTCTGGGAGAAGCTGTATGCATTATGCATATCCTTAAATCGCAGGGGATATTGGTTAACGGAAGACTTTAACCAGAAAAGAAAATATCTGAAATACAATACGGCAATGCAAAAGTGTTTAAATGCATTTGTTCGCAGAAATTTTAAGCCAGCTTTTATGTGTTTAAAAGTTTACTGTGAGTAGACATAATGTTGCAAATTTTTAGATTTGGTGATTGCGACATGAGCTAAACCAATTTTATTCCAAAGTTCTATAAACTTAAGATAATCTTTCATTTAATTTGTATTGGGTTATCAAAAAAAAAGGAAAAAATAAGATTTCTTGTTGCTGTCGTTTCATATTTTATCAATAAAAAAAATATCAATTTAATATACGAAGAAGCAGCAATACCCAAGAGAACCTTTTCCAGCTAAATATCCCTTAAAGCTGGATTTTTGGCAGTTTGGTGGCATTGTTGCTTGTTTCCATTTGCTTTTATGCGCCCGAAAAATGTTGGCTTTTCGACAAGGACGAAGGCGCAGGATAAGGGGGCGTGGCGTGCGGGAGTGATACGAAAAGTGGGATGTGAATGTTGCTTGGCTTAATAGAAACGTAACTGCGTACAATTGCTGGCTGCCGTCTAATGGGGCACGCACACATCCAAAGACAGGCACCACCCACACACCCACAAGCAAACACACATGAACTCATGCATGATGCTGCCAAAAATGCTGCCTTATCTCATTTGAATGCGCCTCGAATACTGCGCGTTAGTTGCTCTGGTTTTCCTTTTATTTTTTTTTGGTAGCTCCCTTTTTCCTCCAGCTCCTGTGAATGCTGTGTGATTTCGCTTCGGCATTTGTTTTCATTCGCAACGATATTTGGTGCTGTTTTGCATATTTTCGCCATAATCTGTATTATCGACGATTGCGACGCAGCAGCAGCTTCAGACTCTTAGCTGAGTTATGGCCAAGTTGGTGGGGAAATTGTTTCCTTCTGCCGGGATATTGTTTATGCAAGAAGCTCTGCCGGATGTGCCCCCATATGGCATACTAATTGGGCCGACGCGGAGATAAAGACCTATTGCCGCTAACAAATATTTAATATTTCCTCAGTCGTCGTCGCCGTCGCCGCCTGAAAATGTCATTCTTAATTGGGTGACTTTACATATACTTGTGTATGTCTTTGGGAATACTTTGTGCGAGGAGCACGAAGAAAATTCATTCCGTTTCCACACTGACTTCCCACTTCCACTTCCATTTCCATTTATTTTTTATATGTTTTATTTGACTTTCTCCTCTTTTGGGGGCAGTGCGGATTCTCTCTTTTGCTCTGCTCTGTTCTGCTCTTTTTTCGGGTCACTTATGCAAACAAAGTTATTAATTACACTTGCCGCTAGTTGGGACGGCTGATGCTGATGCTGCAGCCCAAGGACAAATTAAGTGGTCACCAGTGTAAAGGGGCCGGGCTAAAGTTGAAAAACGTCGAAAAACTGGCCGAAAAATGACCGCGACCGTAGCCATTGGCCATCGACAAATAAAACGTAATGCCAGCTACAAATTTGACCTAAAAAGATAAATACTTTTGCGAAAGTTTTTGGCCAGGGCTCTTCGCCTGTTCATTTTAGGTGGCGCGCAGCACACGTTGCGTATACGTCATGGTCGATTGCCTGCGTTCACGTTACGTATACGCCGCCTAGTTTCAGCCAGTTGTTTTTCTTGTCGCGTTACTGCTCCCTTTAAACTTTTTACTTTTCTGTTGTTATTGTTATTGGTGTTGTTTTTTGGAATTTATGTATCTAAATTGCTGTGGAACAGTGTGTAGCATTTTGCATGGCCATAAATCGCTGGTGAGCCATCGACAACAACACAAATAAAATGGCAGCCGCGCACCGAGTGCGCTAAAAATAAAATGTGAATAAATAATTTGCACTGCGTCATGTCAGAAATTTTAAACACATAATTAACCGCTTATTTAACCCTTCTGTTGGCCCCAATGCCGCTGCTGCTGCTGCGCCAGATTACTCTTTCTGCTCGGTGTGTGGGGAGCCGGGCTGGGGTTTTCCGAGGTTGGAGGATGCTGCAGGGAGGCCACATGAGAAGCGCTGGAAATTCATTAAAGTTGTCTATGCTCGGGGCGTTCGCAGAACGACAATCGGGGCCAGCCCCGCAACAATGCCTTTTTCTGGGACTGGGCCAGTAGGGGCAATGACGACAACGACAACGACAAATACAAATACAGCGACACCGACAACGACAATGTTCGAAACAAAAGCGAAACAAAAACACCAACAGCAACAGTGTTCGTAATGGGCGAAAGGGGCGGGACCCTGCCATATTTCCATTTGTAAAACAGTAGGAGCGGTAGCTCCTGCGACAGGACACAGTTAGCCCCGAAACAGTGGACCTCTGATCGGAATACAAATTTCTGCGCCACTATACCATTATGAAGATAATTTATTTAACTCAAAATGAAGTGAGTTGATTAGGAGAATATTTGGGAAGGATGAAATTACATTCAAGCAGTATCAAGATTAACTCACCGAAATCTAAATGGGCTTAAACAATAGTGTTTCTGATAGAAAAGGGTTGTTAGTGCTTAAGACTCAGTGTAGTAAAGTTATGAAGTTTAAGGGTTGGTCCATTAAAAGAAATTTGATAACTCAGAATTTTAAAAATACATTGGTTAGAGCTACTTCAATTCTGTAAACTACCATTTACGATGCTTATACAGCCGAGGAACTTCGTAAACGGTATTCTGATTTAATTTAATCTAGACTCTTTACATTTATCGTCCACTGTGCAGCATAAGCAATAAATGTGTCTCTGTGTCCATGTGAGTGCCAACTCTCTGCATGGGATAGGAAGGCGTTGAGAGGATGTTTTCCTTCGTTCTTCTTCCCATATACCAGCCCTATCCCTATCCCTTTGCCATTCCCATGCCCATCCATACCTATTCCTATGCCCAGCCTCCTTCACCTAGATATCCAACATGTGTTGGCTGCCGGTTCTGTGCCATCTTTTAATGTGCCATACACCTAACTCCGACATGGCCCGTTTCATTGCTATGCCATCCCAGCCCATCTCAATCCCATTCCCATTCGCATTCGCATTCTGAATCCCATTCTGGGTTCCATTCCCAGCATGGTCATCATGATCATCGTCATCAGCAGCAGCATTTGCCAGTGCCAGCTGCCGCCTCTTGATGGGTGGGCGTGGCAAGGACATGAACGCCTTTGCGCGCACTTAGCAGCTGGACATAGTGAAAAATGCATGTGCACAGCACAAAAACAGGCGCACCACCGCCAAAAAAAAAAAAAACAAAGAAAAAATCCTGGAAAAAATGGAGAATAGCACACGAAATGTAGGCGACAACAACATTTTTTAGCTTTGTCAATGGAGCAAAAGATGGGCAAAATAAGAGCGAAAAGAGCAAAACAAAACGATGGCAAAAAATATCATTTTAGCTGGCACATTTTCCTGATGCTGACCGACCCGCCCAGCAATATTCGAAGTGACTGAAGCAAAAACAAAAAAAAAAAATGCCAATTGCCATTTACAAAGGAGCAGGAAGTGCAAATGTTTCTTTCGCTTTTCGCATGTTTCGTCCTTTTTGCCTGTTACTAAATTATTAGTGTGACCCAAACACACAGAAGCAAACAAACAAACAGGCTGCGTTGGGAAAACGTGTACAAAATGGCGCCTGAACTTTCCGCTAGTTTCGCTTTCAGCCATTTTGCATTTTTAAAGTGTTGCCGCGACACAGCCAGAGATTCCAGATTTCCAAAAGCCGCTGCCAAGTTATCCGCATCCACATCGAGATCCGGAACCAGATCCCCAAGTCGCGTTATGGGCGCGGCCCTGTTCTTATTTTTGTTGGACAGCTGACGAGCCATTAGCGTGAAAATTGGCTCTAGTCCTGTGCCCGAGCCAAAAAAAAGAACGAAAACTTTGAGTGGGCGGAAGTTCGGTGGGCAAGGGGTCGTATACATAATTTCGTCTGTGCTGCATGAATTTTTAAACCAGCGAGCTGCGAAGCGCCCAAGCGCAGGTAGCCCAAAAAAAAAAGAAACAAGAAAAAGAATCCAAGAGGCAAAAAGTAAAACAGAAATGGCAACACTTATTAATGTTTGAGCAGGCCAAAAGCAACAAGAAACACAGCGAGAGCTTACAGCGCAAGCGTTTGCCCGGGAATTTCCTGAAAAGCTAAGAGACCGAGAGAAAGATATAGAGGGAGAGAGAGAGCGGGAGCGGGAGCGGGAGAGAGTCCCGTTGGCAGGATGCTGCAGAAGCTGAGTTTTCCCTGCGCTCACTTTCGAGTTTTCCTCTCTCTCTTTGTTGTGCGTTTTGGCGCTTTTGTGTCTGCCCAAAATCGTCACTTCCCCTCGCTTTTCATCTTCTCTGTTTGGTTTGTAGATTTCAATCTCCCCATTGTTGTTGTTAATCGTATTGTTGTTGTTGTTGTTTTCGGCGGTACATGTGTTTGTTTGTGTGCATTTTCCGTACACACCTCGCGACCAAACAATTTCGCACGCACCAAGCACTCAACTTAATTTTTGTTGCAACATTATATTTTCGTGCCACCCGTGAAGAGCGGCTGCCACCCACCGCCCCACCCACCCATTTTTGCTTAATCTGAGGTTAAATACATGTGTTAGTTGGGGTGGTTGTTGTTGTTGTGGTTGCCATTTTTATTTTTACTGTTATTGCACAAGTGTGTAGAAGTGTGAGTGCCAGTGTGTGTGTGTGTGCGTGTATGCGCCATTTTCATTTTATATGCTGCTTAGCTTTCAGTGCATGACCTTTTCTTTCATTTTTACATTCACTTGCCATCAGCATTGTTGTTTCTCCTGTTTTGTATTCTTGTTTTTTTTTTTTTTTTTGCTTTTTCTTTTTCCTGCGTTAGCTGTGTGTGAGAATAATATTTTCCTTTTTGCGCCTCATTGCAGGCGAACCGCAAAATCTGCTTTTGTATATCTGGCGTCTTTGAAGCGGCAAAAGCAAAAAGCAGAAGCTGAAGCAAAGATCTTATACAAATTAGCATAATGGATTCTCGTTTTTTTTCCGACTTTTTTTTTTTTCTGTTGTCAAAAATCGCCTTCGTCGCCTTGGCTTTTGTAAAATCAACACCGGCATTCCGAAAGCGCCCCTTTTGCTTTTGCTCCATATAATTTGCGGTTTTGCGGCCCTAATCACGATATGCATTCACATTTGCCTAATCATTGGGCCTAATTAATTGGCCAGGTGAGTTGGGGCCGCAGGATGTGCCACCGCAAACGCTTTTATTTTCTTTATTCCTGTCTGTGTGTTGTGCTGGCTATGGTGGTGGGTTACATTTTAATTTATTAAAATCAAAATGTTTGAGCTTTGATTTGCGATTGAGTCGACCGCAGTTCAATTAGTCTAATGCGGTCTCTTTTCTGGTCGTAAGCGTTGAGTTGATTTCCGAAATTAAAAAGCGAAATTGAAATGAACTGAAGATTACAGATAAGCTGATGATTTGTTTGGCATACGAATTCCGATGTTTATTCTACCCTCACAATTTGTAATTGGATTGGTTTTGATAGTATTGTCATCCATGGATAGGGAAAATTATACATCGACTAAAGTTGTAATCATTAAAATGATTATGATGCATTAAATCTTGATCCAAAGTGTTCATTTTTGTGTTCAATTTACTTTTCTTTGAATATAAATGAAACCATTGTATATTATCTACAAAATAATATATTATTGATACAAATTTCTATTTCAGTTCTACTATTTCAAATTTCGTCTTAGATTGGCCTTGCTTAACAAATGGGAAACATTAAACCAAATTCACATATATCTTTGCTAGCCTGGGAAACTATAAACCAGCCTGCCAGACGTTTGCCGTTTCCATGACAGCCCCATAATTCTTGCGCCCCCAAATTCATACTATAAATATGCAAAAGCGCTGCTTTCATTAGATGCATCCGACCTTTTCCCGCCTGTCGGCTATAAATTCTCATTAATAAATCAAGTGAAAAATCAAAAGTGTCTCATAATAAAAACTAATATATGGCTGTGTAAACAAACACACGTACACGTTGAAATACGGGGAAGATATCAAGCATACGCATTGTTGTACAGGTGCGAAATGAGAGAACACGAGAGAGCAAAGGATGCCACTCTCTCGCAGTCTGCACAGCATTCGAGATAATCAGATTGAAGCTTTGTTAAACTGATAGCTGCAAGCCAGCGTGAGCGAGAGAGAAAGCCAGGGAAAGAGAGAATCGAGTGCTCTCCTTTTAGCCAGGTTAGCGGCCCTTGCACGCGATGTTGTGTTTGAGTTATGACGTCATTAAAACGCACAGCCTCACCTTGTTCAAATATGAAATAGCAAGCAGCCACGGCCGAAATGGAAACCTCGGAAACCCAGCCTGCTGGCATCTGTGAGATGTCGCCGCTGGTTGCCAGGTTTTTATTTGTTAGCCAGCGTCTATGCCATACTATGCATGTTAGACCCACATAGGATATACTCATACCTGAGCATGTGTGCGAGCTTGAATTATTTGCGCGTTTTTACTCATATTTCCTGGCATTTTATCACTTTGGCAGCACAAAAACCTGAGCTTACTTTTTGGGCCATGCGTGCTTGGGACCGTTTGTCATGCATTTTTCATAGCAGAGCACACAAAATGTCAACGTCGCCACTTGAACAACAATAACAGCTCCACACCACCATTCAAATATGTCCTCAGTGCTCCTCTCCCATATATCTGTATCTGTCTCTGTCCCATTCCTGGTCCCAGCCCCCTTTTCCTGTCTCTCGTTTTGACATTTGTTTACATATTTATGTCAGTCAGTTGGTCGCTAGGTTGCCTAGCTCCAGTCTGCATCCCAGCCTCTCCGCGCTACCATTTCCCGTTTTCATCTCACTTTTCCCCACTGTGGCTTTGGCTTTGGCTTCAGTTCACTTCATTTCACATCTCGCAGTCGCCGCTTTTCCTTTTCTGTGTTTGCCTGCCATTCACTCTCGCCCGCTGGCTGTCCTTACTGGGTCCTGGCGTTGGTGATGGCCCCGCTCCCGCTCCTGCTCCTGCTCCTGCTTCTAGTCCCTTGTCCTACGGCTGGTGTTGGTCCTGGGTCCTTTGTGTTTGCCTTGCCTCACTTCAGGGTGCCTACACGGAGCAAAACTATCTATGTTGTTTAATTGGAATAAGGAAATTTCTACCCAAATATTTGTCTCTTTCATACTTGAAATCTCATTTAACCATTTAAATTACTCATCATATTTTTTAGTAATTTAAGTTAGTATAATAAAACCAACGGTAGCTATATAAGATTTTATACAAAAATCTTAGCTTATTAAATATTTACACCCGTGACCTAAAAACCTGATCATAGTTTTGGATCGACTCAAAGTGGTTATTTGCAGCACGGTTTTTTTGCTGGTGCAGCACCATCATCATCACGCTGAACATCTCACACCCCACATGGCAGCTTTATTTTGCAGCCTGCACTTCAGCCTTCAGTCAGGCAGCGTTAGGTGTGGGCGTTGTCTGATCTTTCATCATCGTCAGCGTCAGAGGCAGCTCCATCTCCAGTATCCACCAGCCAGCATATAGCATCAGGATCTGAATCGACTTTAGCATCAGCTTCAGGTCCTGTCTTTGGTTAAGCGTCCGAGCAATGGACAGTTTTATGGGCGAATCACACAGACAGGCGCGCACACACACACACACGCACGCACATGTGAGTGGCCATACATCCATACATATGCCCATTAAGGACGTGCATTATATAGGCCCGCATGTGCGCTCTAAAAAGTTTATTATGTACCTGAACTCTGTACCGCCTTCCTGATGCCTCGACCACCATCTGACTTCTGGGTTTGGCTCTAATAAAACTGATTTCTGCCCGCCGCGCACTGCTTTATTATACACGGGCGTCACTTCCGGTTTCATTAGGCCACACGGAGCAGTTGCCAGTTGTCAAAACTCATTTCCAGCTATCCTGCCAAGTGAAAACCCCAAAAATAGTTGCCCCAAAAGGTGATGGGGAATGGGGATGGAGATGGAATAGCTCAACGACCAGCAGCTATTAATAAACCTGTGTCAAACTTTTATGAACTCAACTCAAAAACGCAACTTTTGTGGGCTTTCCCCTGCTGGTAAGCGTTCTTTCACTTTGCATTAAAAATCAAGTAGCCGCACTGTGGTGCCTCTCAGCTTGGCGTCCATTAACCCGCTCTTGACCAAAGCGCCAAATGAAATGAATATGAGAATGGTGGATGGCGGATGGAGAAGAATGAACAAATCATGTTGATAGGGACGTCGGAAAGAGTTAACATTTTTGTGGGCTCTACAAATATGTTTGGTGTCTTTTATTTGAGGGCGAGAAAAATACATAGCTTTGATTGGTTAATTTACAGAGTGCCACTTTCTCGTACTCGTTTTTCTCTGATTTTGATTAACCCTTTTCCCAAAGCTGCTTAAAACTGCAACAAAAGCAACAACGAATCCCCAAAGCAAGAGCAGTAACAAGATTGTACTCCACAAAGCCGAGCAAAGTTATGTGCTTAAAATAAATAAAATTCATAAGCGCCAGCATCGAGTGATGGGGTCGCCAAAGGGGCAGGACCCAGGAAGAGAGGGGATAGGCAGCGGCAGGGGCAGGTAGGGGTTAGAAGGGCGACGAGTCGAGGGCCGCATGCGTTAACCTTTGGCATTTTTAATTAAACGAACAGGGCATAAAATATCGACACTTAATTTGCAAAAAAAAAAAAAAAAGATGGCAGGCAGAAAATTAAGCAGCCAGTAGCAAAAACAAATCATGGGTGTGGAGGGGGGTTAAATATTAATATATTCATATTTAATATTTAAAATTTAAAAATATTAATATCAAGGATCGTTTTATTCGATTGATTTTGGATTTATCTTGCCCAATAATGGAATTGTTTTAGAATCCTTTTGATTTGCTGATCAGTCAGAGCTATCCTGTTGACTGACCCCCTTGGTAAATCCTTTAGCGGACAACGCCCATGTCGGGCAACAACAAGAACAACACTGGCCATAAAGCAGCCGGCAGGAGCAACATCAGCCGAGGCGATTTAACGAACCGCACCGAACGCAGCCGAGTGTGTTGTATTGCATTAAGGTGAGGTGAGGTTAGGCGAGCTGAGGTGCGGCGTGGCAAGGCGAGGTGAGGTCCTGGCCAGAACAAGGATAGAGCGGGGGCACCAAGGGCGGCGGCAAATGAACGAGCCTATTAACGGCAACAAGGACGACAGCAAATGATTACAGCAACAGCAGCAGCAACAACCACAACCAGCAACATCAGGTAATGGAGGTAACTGGAATGGGAGAGGGGCTGGAAAAGTGGTGGCAAAGCTGCGTCAAGCTCTTAATTAAGAACTCATGTTAATTGTAATTATTTGGCACATGAAATTTTTATTAATTTATGCCGCTGGCAGCGCCGGCAACAAAGGTGTAAGGCGTAAGCCAGCCAGCCAGCTGTATAGTTGGCCGATGTCGCCGCGTCGCTGGCGTAGTGTTAATGATGATGCGGCTGCTTAGTATGCCGGCGGAGGCGTGTGTGTAACGCCGTAATGCCATAATGGGCCTGCTCCGGCTACGGCTACGGCTCCAAGTCCGGGTCCTGGTCCGGGAAGAGGCCCGAAGTACGGCGACCCGACCTGGCGTTGAAATATAAAACGAGCAAATGATGAGGCAGCCCACATCATGAGTGTGCCACAAAACACACGGCAGTACACACGTGCTGTATGGTACGAGTATAGTGCGGATCTCTGCAGATTATGGCCGCTGACAGCGTTGCCAGATGCCGGTCCAGAAATGTCCTTAAAGTTTTCCCCTAGGAGTCCCGAAATCCTAAATCAACCTTGAAAGCTTTTATATATCTTGGCTAAGGTATATTTACTGCCTCTTTTTTTACATTTCTCACATACTTCCTGTTTACACTTTAAACGGATTGTATAGGCAAAAAGGAACTTTATTAGGCACTTACTTCGAGTTAAAGTTACTCTCTGAAAATATAATTCTTAAATGACTAAATACAAGTAATACAAATTTAATTACCAAATCGAAGGTTTCTGGTGACTATAAAATATAATTTATGAGAGCATTTTAAAGTAAAGAAGTAAAGTTCCTAGTCTGAAACTCATAAGTCATTACTTATTTTAATGAAAACTTTATGTGCCTTAGATATCAGATATCGACAAGAAACACCTTTTCAAATCACCGAGATAGGTGAATCAAATTTTAAAAACAATTTCCCTAATGCACAGCGGCCTTAATGCATCCATTTGCGTTTAATCACTTTCAATTAAGTGGAGGCCAACGTTGGTTTGCTTTTCCCGGCAAAACTGACACATTGCTGGAATATTAAAAATAGACGAGAACCGACACCCGATATCGGCGGACACCTAAGCGGCCGCCAACAACAAAAGCGGGCTTAATAACAAGAAGCGGCGGCGGTCAAACAAACACGAAAAAAAAGGGAAAATACAAAAATACAAAAAAAAAAAAGAGGAAAATCAGGAGCAAAAAAAGAGGAAAAACAAGGGGCAAAAAAACAAAAAAAAAAAACAAGAAGCCAACCCAGCTCATCCCCTAGTGAGTTGTTATATCGTGGGCTACGTTTGAAGAATTTATAAATATTTTATTAAACTGTGCGCTGCTTTGGCAAGTTTTTGCGAGCGTGCGGGGATTTGCCTATGCGGGATGATGATGAGACTCGAGCTGGGGTCTCCGCTGCTCCAACGGTCCCCCACCAGGGCGCACCAGGACCTTGCTGAACCGAAACCCCACCGATCCCACTTCCCAGCCCAGTGATGATAATAAAAGCAAGCTGCGAAGCAAGGCGCGCGCTTTGATTGATTGATGGCTGAATGAGTTTCTGGTTGGCCTCATTTCATTGCGTAGTCATCATAAACTCACGAGGCCACATCCTCTTCATAGGCAAACGTATATTTGCGATTGTTATTGTTATTTTTTAGCGCAGCTTAGCTTTGTTAATTGCGGGCTCGCTGAAAGGGTGCTGTTCGTGTGTGTGTTCCGTTTGTGTTTTGTGTGTGAGTGTGTGTGTGTGATGTGGCGACCGGAAATGGAATTTTGCAGTCACACGCACACGTTTCCGCTGGCTGTCTCTGCTTATTTTCACTGATTAAACCAGGCAGCCAGCAGCCGAGGGGGCTGAATGCCCCTAACTGGATTAGTATTTCACAAGTAAATTGAGTGACAAAGGTTGACAGTTGCTGCAAACACAGATACTCACAGATAATGGATAAAGGCAAGCAATACACACATAGGCAAGCCAGCTGCCTTTTTCCATTTAAATTTCATGCTCTTTGCATTCTCACAGGATATTGCTCAAGCATATATACAAATATTTGACGATTATAATGATAGCACTCCACTCACACGGGTTTTGGCCTAGAGTGCCGTGCGGTGCGGTTGGTTGTTTGGTTGTTTGAATGTTCGGTTGTCGCCAGTGATAATGATGATGTGTAATGCTGGTGTCAGATAATTTATGACATTTTTGCATGGGCTAAAAATAAAATGAATTTATTTGCACTGCCACACAGAGATTCCGCTTGGCTGTAACATCAATATCTCCATTAATATGGAAATGAAATGGAAATTTCTCCAGCATACCAACACACACCGCAAATCGCGACTGCATTTCGGTGTCATTTTCTGATTGAAAGCGATACAGAGATACAGATCCGAATGCAGATTGTTGATGCATATGCCAAAATCAAGGCTATACTGCAAACTATATACATATGATGGCAGGGGAGCTCATGACAATTTTGCTTTTCACTCGCTTAAATTTTAGATGACATTTCTATGAAAACCCTCTCATCCATTCACCCATTCATCTATTATTTCACTGGGTCTCCGGCGCTGTTTGCTGTTGCAGTTTCGAATTTCATTACAATTTTTCCTTTGTCTCGTGTGGCGAGAGGAAATTGCAAAGCGCCCCTCGCGCCCCCGCTATTGAAAAACAAAAAGCGAGCAAATAGTAAATGAAACTGCTAACTGCTAAACGAGATGGGGAGTTGGTCCTGCTCCTGCTGCTCCTGCTGCTCCTTCAGCTTTTGCTTTTGGGTTTTGAGCGACTGGCGGCTGACTGGCAGATGCAGCAGACGGCACTGCAGCACTGCGGCTTTTGCTGTGGCATCAATGGCAGCTTGATAAATGAAGCATTTCAATTAGTGGCAAAAACAACACAAAGCAGCGGAAAAAACGTGGAAACCCCAAATGGCAGCCGCGTCTAATGATTTTCCAGCGCGGTTCCCCACATTGAAAGGCCCGCCGCGGGCAGGGGAAAATATTTCCTCCGGAAATGCATCCTTAATGCCCTGGAATTCTTATTAAGAGTTTAAGATGGATTTTTATTCTTATATTACTTTTATTTTTATATTTATTATGAAAGTGTACTTTTGAGGATCCAAGACATATTTCAGCTGTTTTAGCTACAAAATATTTTACACTATCTGCACAATTTTACAGCTTTTATCGTTTTATAAACCTTGTTTATTTTTTTGGCTTTATTACATTACAAAGTTTTACATACATTGTCCGAGATTTTTACTCAACCACATTCTACAGACATGATAATATCTACAGACAATAATATCGAAAATTAAATATTCCTTAGCTGTGCCAAATTTTACAGGACCGACCGAAGACTTTGAAAAAGCTTGCAGTGCAAAGCTTGGAGCTTTGGATAAGAGATAGAAACTGTGGTAAAGCTCCAAGGATAAAATAAGCTTGAAAGGACAATCTGTTGTGAAATTCTCTATTTACTTCTTTGAAGCTTTAAAAATGTTTTGGACTTTCAAAAAATGTAATGCTTTGTAAAAGTGTTTTGAAAATTAGTAACGAATATAAAATAATTTACGCAATAAGACTTAAAAAATAAATGTAGGTAAAATAAATTTAACAAAATATATGTATTAAATTATTTTATATATGAAATTTATTTAAACATTTTCAATTTTAAAACTGAGGAATTTTCATTATTTAACAACTACGATTATATAAGCTACTATAAGTGAACATAAGCTGCCACTAATAAACCCTTTTGTTTCTATTTTTCCGAGCAGTTCATCATTATAATCTTCACTTCGCAGATCTGCCCTTTAAGCTGCCCAAGCTCAACCTTTGTCCCATGTTTGAGTTCGACTGCAGTTTGTTTTTATAAAATTAAAACTTCCACTGCTGAAATCTTCGACCACGCAGCACGGCAGGAGAGCTAAAGGAACGTGTTTTATCTGCAACAATTGCTTGTTGATTTGACCCGAACCCAGTGCCCAGTTGCCGTCCCGCATTTGGCCAACGCCCGATGGCCCTAAAACTTTTGGCATAGACTGAGAATGACCCCGGCCAAGGGAAAACCAGACATCCCGCCTGCCAAAGACAATTTACGGCCACGACGACAGTCTTCTACAAATTATCGTGTGACAAAAAAGGAAAAGAACTTGGCCAAGAATCTACAGATGGACGGAATGAAAACGGGATAGACAAAAACTTTTGCGGCCAGTTCGGTTTGATAAGAAATAATTTATTTGCGGTCAGTGCTGCCTAGGTGAGCCAGCAGGTGGGCATTGAACTTTAAAAATGATCGGAAACGACCAATTGAATGTGATGAAAGGTCAAGCACTTTGAGCCTTTTTGCTTAATTAAGAACTCAACCGACTTAAATGTTTATATGGAAATCTGCCTCAAAGGCGCTGTACTCGTAATAAATAAATACGTTTAAGCCAATGTTAAATGTCAAATTGAACAAAATGGGAACGATTTAAATTCATGCACTCCTCTTTGGCCACATTGCATATTATAATTTTATTTTTTTTTTATCACTGCGCCATGTTGCCCGGCAGCAAGTTTAAATTACATTTCTGATTTAAAAACCGTAAAGAGCATTTGCATGGCGGAATGCGGGGGAAAAATGAAAAACGGAGGTACAGTCTAAGGGCAAGCACATTTCGCATTGCATTTCGCATTTCAACTTTTTCATTTATCAGCCTTTTGGCTTTTAAATGTCCCCAACGTAGCTGTCACTGGCTGACTTTTGACTGTCCGGTTTTCGTTTTCAGCTTGGCTTTATTTCTTTTCTATATGTGTATACTTTTTTTGTCCGTCGGATTTGGGGCACGCCCCCCTCGTGTACTTAGTAGACAGGGAATATACGGAGTATACGGAATACGGAGTGCAACAGGCGAAGAATCGGAGCTAGTACTGGACTTACTTCTCCCGGCGTGTGTGCCATGTCATATGAAAGCCACAAGGTTGTATGCCAGTCGACAGTCGCCATGACATTTCAAATTTACGGGCTATGACAAAGTGAGTTAAATGCATTTTGAGAAGTACTCTCGGCACAGGCAAACACAGCGCTACCAACTGAAAAGAAAATCCCCAACAAAGAGCAAAAAATGAGTAAGAGGGCCAAGAGCAGCTGCATCTCCAGCTGCATCTGGAGCAGCAATCTGCCCTTTTGATGCTCCCACAGACCCAAGTTCTACATACATATATTTAAAGATCATGTACTTACTAAAATTACAACGCACACACACCATACACAAACACACACACACACGCACACAACAGCAAGTGTTTATGCACTTCGATTGCATGTCTTTGGGCCCGATGTGGCTCCAATAACCGACTTTCCACCCTGCGACTTTCCACGCTGCTGCTGGTGTTGTTGTTATTTGCAAAAGTTATTCATACGCCACGTTGACAATAGTAGAAAATGCAATTTATGTTGGAAAAACATTGCGTAAGTGCATCTGAGGCGAAATTCAAGTAGCTCCTGCTAGCACCCTCATCCTCCAGCAAAGAAGACAACGGCAGACACAGCAGCCAACAGTGGTGGGTACAATGGGTGTCTTAAAGGGTTTACAATAGTAATTATAAAATATAAAATTATTTCTTAAGGCACAAATCTAGTCATAATTTTAGTCATATCTTCAGTGCACCAATATCAACTAGTTTGCCTTTTTAAATAATATAAAGACGCCCCTGCTGGTAGACACATGCCCATAAGGCTGAGGCTCAGGCTCAGGCGGTGGCAGGCAGTCATGTAAGAGCGTTGCCATATAAAACATCTAGAAATTCCAATAAAATTTTCATGCAATTTTCCTCGCACCGCTTTCACATGCAGAGTGAGCTGTTCTGCCTCCTCAGCTTCTCCCGCTTCTTGGTCTTTTCCTTTTGGCCAACTCATGGCTTATGCTGCCCCCTCAACTCAGAAACACCCCTCCCCTTTTAACGTGGGAATATGTGAGTGTGGGCTGGTGTGTTTGTGGCAAATGCATATCTAAGACACTCAATAAGTAAAATAAACAATACCAAGAAAGTGCCAAAATCAATTGGCTTTCTAAATGTCAGGCAATGTGGAAGTGCACTCATCTCGTAGATGGACTTCGCCCATGGACATCAACTGGGCCAAGGACACAAGTAAATAGAGAACTCGTTGGTGTAAACAACAAATTAATTGTGGCTCACCTAACCTTTGGCTCCCCCAAATCGATGCACAAACTTTGCGTCCTTTGAAATTCCGAGTAATGTTTATGCAGATTGATGGCGCTTTGAATAAATTTTAATTTTGGATCAAATACAATTTAATTTATTCCCCTATTTCCGTGGCTGTGCATGATTTTTGCCGAACATGTTGTGAAATTTAACCTTTTGAAGTTGCTGGCATATTAAGATTTTGTGTATACTCGTAAAGTTGATTGAAGCGGCTTTTTTTCCGGGTGGGCAATGAGCAATGGTGGTCAGGCCAATTTAGCAGCGCTTAGCCACAGGACACAGGGTGAGTTGGACAAATTTCATTGGACGTGGCGAAAAATTTCATTTAAAATATATTTTGCACACATCACAAGTGCGGCAGGCTGCAAGTGTAATTTATGCGTCTTCACACACTCGCACACACACTGGCACACTCGCCCAGTGAAAATGTGTAATGTTGACCCGATGCCAGGGCTGTCCTGGCGCTGGAGCTGCTGGATGTCCTGCCAGCCATGGCTCGACGCTTTTCATTTTTCTGTTTTGGGGCTAAAATACCAAATTACGACATAAATAATGCATAGATAACGAAATTTATTACATTTCATGTATCAGGCCGGCTGGCAGACAGCCGGGCGAAAGTCCTGCTTCTGGTCCTGAAACGAGTCCTGGACCTAGTACTGGTTGGGGCCACGTCCGGCTTTTGGGTCAGCAAAAGTTTCACATCAACCGGGCCACACAAAACTGGAAATGCTTGAACGGGCGACACTGTCGCCTTCTTAATTTATGGCTCGTGTTAGTTTCTCTGATTTGCCAGGCAAAAGTTTATCGAAGCATTATATTGCTTCTGCAACTTGCAATTTAAAAATGTAATTGTTACAAGGATTAATCGACGTCCTCCACATCCGCAGCAGCGCCCGCATTTGTTTATCCAACAATACAATGCAAATTCATATATTCAAATTCCAATCAAATTACTCTCGAGCAGTTTTTATACAGCCTGTTTATGCTATGAAAATTAAGTTAACTGAAAGTGCGCCCCAAACTGAAAAAAATGCAAAACTTTTTGCGGTTTTTTGTGCTTGGCAGGCGACGTCGCTCCAACATCCGCGTCAGCTTCACTTGTCGGCAACGCGGATGCGGATGCGGAGGGGGGTTGCTGATGCGGATGTCTTGCTCATATCGCAGCCAGTTGCTTATAATTGCATTTGCATATTATTTCCCTTTTATTGCACATGTCGCCCGACTTGACATGCCATCACTTGGTGGGTGGGGGGAGAAGAAGCGGAAACCCTTAAACCATTTATTTTTTGCACCCTTCTCTGGCATTTTATGTTACACCCCCCTACACCAGCTTCTTCTTCATCTGCTTGGACTGCCATTTTTATTTCTGTGAAATGTTTATAAAATGGCGGTTCCCTTCCGGCAGCAGAAGCAGCCACATCGAGGAAAGAAGGGCATCGCCAAAAGAGTTAAAAGTTAAGCGTCTCTGGTGGAAAAAAATTATACCAAAATAATTTGCATATAAATTATGACTGAAAGCGTTTCGGGGCCAAAAGGTGTCAAGCGTGTTGACTGAAGCTCCACGGAAGCGGTCTTAACGCTTGCCCGATCCCAGATCCCAATAAATAGTGATAGCTGCCCATCTGGAGGTTGGTGAACTGCTGATCCACCGCTGTTCGAGCAAAGCAATAAATATCTCAACAACTTCCCGTCCAGAATCCGCTGACTTGTGACCACAAATGTCAAGGCAATAGTTACAAGTTTCACTCAGAAAATCATGTGACAGATGTTATTGCTAGAAATGGCATATTTAAAAAATATAATAATATGAGACAATAAGAATCATATTGTTTGTTTTTGCCTCATAATATTTTTTATGGCACAACCTTTTCTTTTTTCACCTTTAAATTATTAAGATTGATGTATAATGTCGCCGAATTTCGCTTAAGTGTTGGTAGCGCCGCCGCAATATCCTGTACGCTTGTCAGCAGCAGAGCATCCCATTTCATCGGCAATCCTCGTGCGCAGCAGGTAAACAATGCTAATGCATATGCTTTGGCCCGGCACTTTTGGCTGGAATCCGGGTGAATTGCTTCCTGGGAGGGGGAGCTGCACTTCCGGCACGCCTGAGATGGCGGTCTTACGTCACAGATCGTCAGCGTCAAGGAGATGGAGATTTTGGTGGATGGGATGGGGGATGGATAAATGGTGCACGTGTTTCCCTTTTCAGGGGCCCCCAAATCAAATCTGAAATGAATTTACCTTTGTTGATTTGCGACGGCTTTTGGTTTATTGCATAAGTACATACACACGGGGCCAGAAAACGAAGACACTACTAACGTGGCTTGTTGATTTGCTGGCAAACCCCTAGCGATTGCTCGCTCGGATTTCGAAATGAGCTCAAGACAAATGTAAATATTTTTTAGGACGAGTCTCGGGGCTGGTGGAAGGGATGGCCCTTGGCTTGGGTCTTATGATGGATGATTGTGAGCTTCCTGTAGATTTGTAGCCGCCGATAAACTCAATTTGTTTGCTCTTAAGTGCGAGAGGACTACGAGTGGGGGAAAACTGAAACGAGGCGTGCTCACAGGATCTCACGTTACGCATACGCCGTGTTGTGACTCCCGATTTGCACCATCCGACCCACACTGATGCTGATTGTCAAAGTTTTTAAAGCCGATACTTATACGCTAGTGCTAGTGCTCTCAACTTGTCGTAAAGAGTTTATTTTCAATTTGACGAGAACTTCACTTTTTGTCGCTCATTTGCTCTGTTCATGTCTTTTCTATTGCGATTGTTTCTGCATGTGAGCTTTGCCGCATTTCCTTTAGTTTTATTAAGACACCTACCTTTACGACCCGACCCACAACTTATGCTCTCGTCACTCAATGAGCCATATACCTCCTTTTTTCTTATTCCTCAATTATTGTTTATGCTTTCATAGCCTTTTCGACCACCTTCACCTCCACTCGGAATACGAGGCACCGCCAAGAAAGGAGAATTTAATTGCTTTATTCGTAGTAGAGGACCTGAAATGTGCGCACGGAAAATTATTAAATGCTATTTATCACTCAGGCGACAACGGAAATGTGTCTCTGACACTTACAAGAAAGCCCCGGGGCAGGGCGGGGTGGTGAGGGGCGTGGCATGTGCAGCTGCTAAGGAAATTGGCAGCATCTGGGAAAAAAGTGCACTTGAGGAAATTAAAAATTGCATTTGAATGCCACGCACGAGCGTAAAAACTAATATCCGCCCTCAAGCTCATTGTTTTGCTGAAAGATATAAATTTTCTTAAGCCAAGAAGGGGTCATTTGGGGTAGAAATAAATGTATTTCACTAATTTAAAATTTATATAATTCATGCAGTTTATAAAAAAAAATTAAATGTTAAATGAATACAAGTACAATATACGCTTCATCCTTAAAGTATGCCACAACATTGTGAGTGCAGTCGCAGATACTGCCAGAAAGTAGGCAAAGATACTCAACTAGATACATTTACGCTACGTAAAATCATGTAACATTCGTGTTCATATTGGACACTTGTTCGCTATATCCTTAGATTCCTAGACATATAACACAAACATGGCAGCAATGGCCGCCAAAAAGGACAGAAACGTCGAGGCGTAGAGCACGGCACAAGTTGTGTCCATCCAGGATACCAAAGGACCCACGGAAAGGGATACAATCAACTGGGCAATAAACACCATGCTGCTGATAATGGCCACATCAGTGCCCAATCCACGAGCCTGCTTCAATGGCACTGTCTCTCCATTCTTAATACAGAACTGAAATTAACATATTTTGATTAAAAATTTGAATTTTAAAGGTCTTTCGGTATACTTACACAATTTTTGGCATGATATCTAGCCACCAATATGAAAGGCACCGTAAATATGGTTCCATACAGAATACCTGCTGACGTGCTGAACACCAAGACTCCCCATTTAGTTGGCCACAAGCCCAGGACAAGCATTCCAATACCATAGTAAATCATTCCACTAATGTAGACCGCCTTGGTTCTAAAATAAAGCGAGATAATCACGGTTAATATGTAAATTAACTCCATAAGAATCCATTAGAAAAATTCAAAAATATTCAATACATTTGGATTTCTTATCTATACTCGATTTCGAAGCATATGTCAACATATTATGGCTCATGGTTAATCAAAGCTACCGTCTTTAAGAATTTAAAAAGTAAACTTTACATATTGCAACTAGAAGTACGTCCACTGTTTGCCAACAGTCAATGAAAAACCTCATGAGTTATGTATTTAATACCAAGATCTGAATTTGTCTTTATAATAAATTTGTTGACCAAAGCAAGAAAAATAATGTTTACACAAATTAAACAAATTTCGATGGCATTATTAAAGTGTGCAGACTTACCCGAACCACTTCATTAACTTGGTCACCGACAGCGAGTAAATGGAGCAGGAAAATGCGTATATGGACATTCCCCAGCAGCCAAATCGCACCCCTGCCTCGTAGTTGAGAGCAGCTTCCGAGTTGGGAGCAGCCGTGGGATCACCGTGGAAAACTGCCTCGCCCACAAAGTCCGTGAAGTAGAGGCAATAGGTGACGTGGCCCATCCAGCAGAAGAGATTGGTGAGGGCCAGCATGCGCATGGAGTAGGGCATGATGAAGATGCTCTTGAGATAGGCCTTCAGGGAGACGGGAGCATCGTAATCCGACTGTGTCTCCAAATCCTGGGATTTCCTTTGCTTCTCCACAGCCGGTGAGTAGCCATTCTGATAGCTGCCTTGCAGTGCCTCCAATCGCTTGGGATCATCACTGGCCATCTGGAGCTCCAGCTGGGTGGTTTCTTGGATATAGTAAATGGTATTGTTCTTCTTTTTCAACTCCTTCTTGATGGCCTGTTCGGACAGCGGTCGCAGCAGCTCATCCTGCTCGATTAAGGGCAGTGGAATTTCACGGAATGTGGTCACCGTGATCAGATAGCACACCGCGAATATGATGGTGACCAGGGTGAACACAGTGGGTATATTGCCACCCATGAAGCTACCAATGTGCGTTGTCTCCCAATCTACTCCTCCAATGGCATACCCAATTGTGCCGCCGAATCCCGCGAAGAGCGCAAACATGGTCATGGCTTTCGGCTGCTCCTCTGGCACACACATATCCAGTAAATAAGTGCGAGCAGGTGTCTGGCAGGTATCCGCATCGAAATCCAATAGGACCATGCCCAAAATCGTAAGGATCACGGCGAACTTAAAGTCGGATGCAGAAGGTCCTGTCGGCGCTTCACCCGAGACCAAAGCAGCCACCGATCCCGCCGACGAAGATGTGAAATTCAAGGCTGACTCTGCATAAGTATATCCGGCATCGCCAAGCAACAGACCCAGATCCTTGCCATATGGCACCAGAATCAAACCGCACATAATGCCAAACGATAGAATCGAGATAATTGGACGTCGGCGACCCCAACGAAGTTTGCAGCGATCGCTAATACTTCCCAGCAGCGGGGACATAAAGAATCCAATCAACGGCGACAGTCCCCAGGTCATGGACATGTGTTTGTGATCCACACCGATCTGCAGGAGAATCGGAGAGACGAAACTCGTCTCCGCCGCGTAGGCAAACTCAATGGCCATGGCGATGGCGGACAAGCGAAACATCTCGAAACGCGTCTTCCGGCGAAAGACATGCGAGTAGTCGCGATCCTGTTCCCGAGCATGATTCTCCCGGGTCTTCAGCATGTACTTGATCATCGGGTTCCGGACCGAGGACAGCTGATTCGCCTGCGAGGCGTCGGCAGTAACTCCAACCATTTTGATCCGGTCTTACTGACTGTAAGAAGGAGAAATATAGGTAAAATATATATTAAGTTATAATGGAAATTACAGATGGAAGCATGCTAAAAATTATAGATCTAAGCCGGAACAAAAAATATGGATAGATTATATAAATCTAAGCCGGGATACATCTGTAACATTATGGAAATAAAATCTTTTCAATTTGAATTCTAAGAAATCGTAAGATGTTGCCGACTTGGCAAAAATTTTCCACTGCCGGGGTGCAGCCACACATTAATCGATTAGGTCACATCTGGGCTTAATTTCCCTATCTCAATCTTTAATTACCAAACGACGATCGTGCCGTTTGCCATCGCACCCCGAGAACAGAGACATTGAACCGATTAAAGTAGAAACATCTGGATCTGGTGCGGCACGTCGAAGAAGCGTCAAAGATCTCTGATTAATTGAGCTGCGCGGCCACGGGGCAGTGGCGAAATATAAATATGAAAATGAAAATGAATATGAATTTCAATTCCAATTCAATTGCACTGCGGCTCGCAATTTGTGTCACTGCCTATAGAGTGCGAACCCTGAACGACGGCTTTTTGTTTACAAACAAATTCAATCACAGCGAAAGACAAACGAGAGTGAATTGTCCACTCCGAAGGCTTATCTGGTTAGCGGGATCGAAATCGAAGTCGAGTGTAAGCCCCGAAATGGGTTCACAAACCTAGACGTGTAATCGGAATACATAAATAAAAGACACTTTCTGCGAAAGATTGTAGATTGAGAGCATTGTTTGGAATTCAATTCGATACTATGTGGGTTAGTATCAAATTTTGCGGAATAAAGTTATAAACTTACTTAATTTCCTAATTGCCTAATATCACTATATTGTATTTAAACTATTTAATCACTCTTCTTGGTTTTTAGTATTTCAGCTATTATCACACTTTGCAAGTATCTTTCACTCAATTTCTCTTTTGCTTGAACTTGACAATTAGCCACATTTTCGAACTATTGCAGGCGAACACGTTTGCAAATTGACGGATCAGCGGTTTATATTGGGTTCAATTGTATCTTTGCGGGTGATCTTTAAACGGCTTTTGACGAGGCGGCACCAAAACTTTTCTACAACCAAAACGTCGCGTGTCCAAATCGCAACTGAGTCTGGGTCTTCGAATCTGCGAGTCTCCGGGTTTCTCTATCTTTAATCACATAGTCTGGGCTGGCGAGCGCTGCCTCTGAGCCATTGACCAAAACCTATCTGCTCCATACGTGAGCACTAACAACAAGAATAATAAAATCATAATAAAAGCTCGAATAAATTTAAAATACAAAACATCTAATTTGCACGCCGCCGGCTCGAGTGTCATTCACATTGTCACATTTTCGTGGTAATTGAGACAAGTTGCAGGTCATGCGGGTGTGGATACAGTACTGTACTACTCTCAGTTTCTCCAGGAATTTCAAATCCAATGGGCCACCGGTTAGATGACCGACGCTTTTTGCACTTAAATATGTATAAATATTCTCGGAAAAAAAAATAAACGAAAACGGCGGCTGGTAATTAAATCGCCGCAGACTAGGTCAATAAATGTTTAAATAAACAAAATAGCAACAAAATGATGAGCTTTGGGCATTAATTAAGTAGCCGGTGGCTTTAATTGCCTGTTACGATTAGGAAGTCACCTGATAAGCATTCCGCAGTTGACAACTCTTCGGGGCCTGAGTGAATCATTCGAAGAAATCCATATAAAGGGGTCAAGGTCATATCGGGGAGTTATTGAGGAAATAGTTAACATTCAGATAGCTGAATCCGTTAGCAAAATATCACAATGTTAAATTCACACGTCTTCGGCGAAATAATCGGATGAATTCCATTGTTGCTGGCTCCATGGCGATTAAACCGTTTTGTAATTAACATGATTATTAAACTGCTGCTGCTTAAAGTGCATATTACTTTATTGTGGGGGTGTGAACCCGGTGCTGTGCTGTTGATATACATATATGTAAATATGTAGATACATATAGTTGTAGATAGGTTGCTTTCAGCACATAGGCAGTTTATTTAACCAACAATTGAGGCGTAATTGATCCTCTTATTGTGAACAGGCATGAACCGTGCTATTATTTTATTATGGCTCCCTTAATTATGGGAGAAAATTCTAACGAAATTTATTTTATTTTCAGGAAATTGTGGATACGTCAATTTAATTATTGACGTCTTATATTCGATTATAAAGTATTTAAGAAATTCGATACACTCATCTTTCTGGGGTAATTTGATTGTTAATTGCAAAAAGTACCTGAAAGTGAGTCTGTAAGTACTTTAAGTTATTAGGTAGGCCAATATAAACTGGAGTTTAAAGTTTCTAGTATATAATTAAAAAAAAAAAACAAATTACCTTCATAAAAGGTATTACTTGCATAAAAAGTGTTAATTGCAGAGTTCTAGTATACAACCTAGTTTTTAGTAGACCTAACTCAAATCAAAGAACCATAAAAGTCAAATAAATTCATATAATTACGCTAACTATTATAAATAATCTAGTAGCTCAAACTCACCTGTATGTGTGGCAATCCTTGATCTGCTGACAGCCCACGCTCCTCGCAAAATCGTTCTTCTAACTATTTATTTTTGCTACGAAATGTGACTAATTTTTCTTCTTATGTTTTATGTTGATTAAAATTTTAACGATCACTGTCACTGTTTTAGCGCTTTGCTTCACTCACTATCCCGTTTTAGTGTCAATAAATTATACTCCGTTAAAGTTTTTCGCTTGCACAAATTGTTGAACATAAAATATATTTCGATTTTCTTCAATTTCAATTGTTTCTGCTGTTGTTGCTTGGAGCGGGCGTGGGCGTGGCAGTTGTGGGCGGGCGGCGGTAATGAATTCACTCTCATAACTTTACCCATGCAATTGGTGCTGGCAAAAGGCTAACGAAATCAATTTTTGCACCCCAGTCTCGGTCCTCCTGTTTTTGTTTTCCTGCGGAAAGTTGTTCCGCACTCTTCTCTGTCGCTCTCGTTTCACTTGCACTTTGGCGAATTATTATTATTATTAATTTCAATGATATATCTACTATATTTGCCCGATGGATTTGTTATTCGTTTGGTTGTATGATTTTTACTTTCTTGTTAAACTGCTGACATTGCCGCTTGTCGAGCGCGGCAGCTGTTTACTCCTTTGGCCTGAACGCTGCGAAGATTTTGGCAAGACATGAAAGAAGAGTTTTCCTCGCAATTTCCCGGCAAACTGCGCAGTTCCGAATTATGTCCCTCGAATCGATACGCACGAAATGGAAAATTTATGTTCTATTTTTTGCAGAACTTTTTGTTTGCGGAGTGCCTCAACTTTCGATGACTTTGGTCTATTTTTGGATGGCCAAATCGCCTTCGGACTACTGCTCGAGATGATCTTGGTCTGCTCTGGTTCGCTCTGCGACTGAATGGTGGACCCTCTGGACGCACCAATTTATACGGCATATGTGACGGCAGCTGGGGCTCCCATAGCTCTGCCTCTCTCTCGCATCCCAGAGTACTCTTCATCGGATCGGGCCTCCATATCGCGCGGGGCATATTCACTCTCCCTCCGATCGGCGTCTTATCGTATCGGGTCCGGTCGGGCCTTTCCTTTCTTTGTCTTAGGAGTAGTGGACACACAGAGAGAAAAGATAAGTACTATTCCATGGCAAGTTATCAATATGCAGCAAGAACCTTTCTCGACTTTTCGTGATATATCTCTTTCAAGAGTTTCTAGTCTCATTATATTAATATTCAAATATCTTTTTGATCATATACTAGTAGATATTATTTATTTTATCTTTATATTTAGTTTATCTTATTATTTTTCAATTTGATTATTTTCTGTTAATTTATGCGAGTGTTCTAAGATTCTTTTGCATGCTGATAAAACTTTAGCTGAGTGTTGCCTAATGAATAAACATGTACTAGTTATTATAATAATTAGATATTAAATGGTCTGCATTTTTTTCTCTGCACACAAATCTAGCAATAAATATTGATGTTGACATTAGGTGTGTTTTTTTTTGTTGTCTCGCTTCAGCTCATTCGCAATGCATTTTGTCTGACGACATAGCACAATCTGTGTGTAATTATGTTAATTAATAATTAGCATTAGCACAGTTCCTGGTTCTTGAGCGAACCTAGCTGAAGATTTGATCTAGCCCTGCTGCAGGTGCCTGTGGATTCTGAGCACCTAAGTGGAACACTCTTGCTCACCTGAATTTCTGGCCACCGGGAACGACAGTGAACACACATGAAACTTGTTTCACAGGCGACAGGTTTCAAAGCATAGGCATTCATGGATGTAGTAATATGCACAGTGATTCTCGAGTGATTTTCCGAGGGTGGATTGAAATCCTAGATTACACTGGCCGCATAGACTGGGAAATTCCACTTGATTTCGAGTGTTTGTTCATCGGTTTATTTATTTAGCTCTTCACGTTATCACAGACGGGGTGTGGACGCACGGTTATCAAATCTCAGCAGTCTGAAACACTCGAAAGGCGAATTAGTCAAGTGACTATAATTAATTGGCAATAAAATCTTTTAATAGTCATTTATCGAACCCATAGATGTGGCATTGAAAATGCGTTCTACTGCAGATTTTAGCTATAATTTTCTTCAAGGTGGGAGTCTTTTTCAGAAGCCTCATTATTGCACATCCAAAGGAGATTATTGTTATGAAGCACTTGCAAGAATCATTACGATGTAGTAACAGCTCCAGTATCTCACCTCGGATTTTATATTATTTTAACAACCGTTTAGAATCTACTTAACGATGGAATGGTACAAGTTTTGTTTGCCATATCTTGTTGCCAGACAATAAACATATTCTGAGTCAAATTATACATTTGGATGCCTTGAAATGGCAATATCAGCCACAAAACTGCTATTTACGTATAACACGATAGTATTTGTTCGTGTTTTGACTACCGTTTATGACAAACTTTCCATCTCATTTCGGCCTCATCAAGATGCTAAAATATTCCCCCAAGAATGACGGGCAACTTTTTCCCCCACCGCTGCCTCACTTTTTGCGCCAGCTGTATTGTTCAGATTCGTATTCTCAGATTTCGAGGGTTATGTTTGCATTAGTTTGGTATATATGTATATATATGCTTGATGACTCGTTGACAGGAACTATTAGCGGAAACCCGCGACTTTTGCCAGCGACAAGATCTCCAATTGAAGCGTGTGTGTGGCATCAAATAAAGCGAAGCGAATTATGTAAAAAAAATAGTGGTTAAGCCTAGTCGGGCGGTGCGTTTATCAAAACCACTGAGTGGTGTCACAGTGGTTTTGGGTCATTGACTTAGCTAACTCCTAGTCTCATTAGGTGCACACAGAAAAAAGGGGTCTAACGCAACTGAGTCTCCTAGTAAATGTGGCATTGTTCAAATATTTAATAAATGTAACACCTAAAAAAAGCTTTTATTTGTTTTACATTATTTATGGAAAAAAAAGGGCTCATGTGATTTTTATCACTATCTTACACAAACAGTTGGTAAAAATAAGTACATACCTACATTTTTGAAAACCATTTGTATTTAAATCTATTTATTGCTATATAAGCTAGAAATGAATGAACATTTTTTATTGATATGTTTGCAATCATATTCACGTTTGAATAGCCGCAGTAAAAAGTGTTTTTGAGATATGACAATAATGGGTCATATATGGCTTTATGGGAGCAATATTTTGGATGAACTGCTTCCATTTGCGATAGGTGCTGCAGAAAGTCGTGCCAATTTGATAGCGCGGAGACCGTCATTGTTTGCAAGGTTATCATTGCGACTGGATCTTCGATAAGACCGAGCAAAACTTCTCGTTTGTTCTCTTATCTCCATAAATCTTATTGTTTTGCTTATATTTGGCCTAAGGAGAGTACACAGCAACGGATGCGCATAAATAAAGAGTTGAAGCGTTTGATAAGCGCGGAACCTCATCACTTGGCTTGGAAGTAAATAAATTAATTGAGATTATATCAGTTTTTTGAACTGCAGAAATCCGTTAAATTTTTTGGTCTACACAAAGCTGATAGGTATACAACTCGTTTACCTATCACTTCTGTTATAGCAGTCAGCTTTTGAGTTTGCTTGAAAAATGCCCAAAAGTAGGCAACATATTTTTAAATTTCCTATAGGAATTTTTCTGTGTTTGATATATGATTTATTTGGAATCAATTATGCTCAAATTGACAGACATTTTAATTCGTGGGCCTTGAACCTTTGCTTGTAGGTAAAGCTCCCAGTGAAATTCCCTTTAAAGCAAACATTGCCAAAAATGAATTTTAATTAAGCATTCCGAACGCACAAATCAAAGTATCCAGACCGCCCAAATCCGCTTCGGACTTCAATCAATTAAATTGAACGGCCGATTGAAGACCCACCAATAAGTCTCTCTTGAGCAAAACCCTGGGTTTTGAGTGCGGAGGCTCTATAAAAGCCGGTCGCAGCTCT
The DNA here is from genome assembly GCF_016746395.2 of Drosophila simulans. Lineage (NCBI taxonomy): Eukaryota > Metazoa > Arthropoda > Insecta > Diptera > Drosophilidae > Drosophila > Drosophila simulans. The sequence goes on from NC_052522.2 coordinate 9,034,322, forward strand.
CCACTTTGCTTCAGAGTCTTGTGTCCCAGGAAAGGAAAGACAGCAGACGCCCAAATAGAAGAGGGGAATAAACAAACCTAGATAAACACAAGTTCGAAAGGGAAATGTTGATGGAACGGTTCTCGATCGGTGGATTTGGGTTGCTGTGATTTTATTTCGCGTGAAACAGTTGAAAATTACAAAGTTTCAGCCAAAATTGATTGCTTGTTTTTAAAGTGTGTGTTTTTCGTATTCGTTGTTTGCGAGTTCAGAAAGTGTGTTTTGTGTCCATGGTGCCGGTTGATAACATTCTGCAAAATCACATCTACCTCATTCACGTCAAGAAATACTTAAAAGGTTTTAATATTATATTATTTGTGCCTTGGCAAACAATTGCCCCTTCAATTGCCGCTGGATAAACATTAATATACGGTTTGCTGAAATCGTAATATGCGATTGCATCAGCTGGAAAACTGATAAACTACAGGGGCCCTTGGACAACCTGAACTCTTTGATTATAAGTTTTAGATTAAGTTATAAAATAAGACCGATTTGGTGTCTAATTTACGGTGAGGTGCTTTTTTCAGTCCTTTCTATGTAAATTGTAAACACTTTTGATATTTGAGTGTCGTTCTCTTTAGTGACATTCCCTGTACTCCAAACGACGCGGCTCGTGCCGCAGTCCTGCAATTCAGCGTATTAGATTTCAATAATTCGGAGCGCCGAAGGCGTCAATTTGAATTCGAGGAGCGTCTGGCAATTTTTTGCAACTTGTATCTAAATTGTTGCCCTATCTTATTTCTAGCAACGCATTACGATGAAAGATTTGAAAACGGAGATCCTAGTGAGCGGCGGTCTGCCGAAACTGGAGACCAGCAGGGTAAGTTACAACGATTTCTTTAAAACGTGATAATATTTTTAAGGGCCGAAGTATAAACATGCTATTGATTTGCATTATTTTCCGAGTGTTATGTTCAATTAGAAACGGAGTAATTGTTTTTTCCAGTGTGCCGGCAGTGGCGAGGCGCTGCTAAAGCCATCCTTGCTGCCCATGGCATTGGAATCGTCTGAGCTCCCTGCGGATCGGAAGCCCCGCGACAACTGGGGCAGTTCGCTGGAGTTCCTGATGTCCTGCATCGCCCTGAGCGTGGGATTAGGCAACGTGTGGCGGTTTCCATTCACGGCTCTGGAAAACGGCGGAGGGGCATTCCTAATTCCGTACCTCGTCGTCCTATTTGTGGTAGGAAAGCCGATTTACTACATGGAGATGCTGCTGGGACAGTTCTCCAGTCGCGGCATCGTGCAGGTCTTTGACTTTGCGCCCCTCATGAGAGGTAAGAAGATGGAGGCACCTTTATTCTGTTAGGATATACACAGAAATATTTGGTGTTTAGAAACTTTGTTTCTTTAACAATACATAATTCGTCTAATTATAATGGTCGAGAATGGCATGTCACTGTTTATGACCAGTTGATTGATTAAGAAACTAATTCCTTTTCTTGTATTTTTTTATTTACCAGGTGTGGGCTATGCTCAGCTGTTGGCCCTAGGTGTTTTGGCCACGTATTATGCCTCGGTGATGGCCTTAACTCTGCGATACTTTTTCGATTCCTTCGCATCGGAGTTGCCCTGGAGCTTCTGTCGCGAGGAGTGGGGTGACGGGTGCGTGAGTGCATCTGGGGGACAGCCCCTTCAGGGCCAACTGTCGCGTAACTTCAGCTCTTCCACGCAACTCTACTTGCAACGCATCGTGCTGAACGAAACGGATTCCCTGGAGGAGGGCATCGGATATCCCAGTGGTAGTTTGGCCTTAATGCTGGGCATTTCCTGGCTAACCGTAACACTAATCATCATTCGGGGAGTGAAGAGTTCAGGAAAGGCAGCCTACGTCCTGGCCCTCTTTCCGTACGTTGTAATGTTTATCCTCCTCGTGAGAGCACTCACTTTACCAGGAGCCTACGACGGAGTAATGTACTTTCTGACTCCCCAGTGGGAGAAACTTTTGGAGCCGCAGGTGTGGTACAATGCCGTCACCCAGGTGTTCTTCTCCCTGGCCGTCTGCTTCGGTGTGATCATCATGTACTCCTCGTACAACCGTTTTGGTCACAATGTTTACCGGGATGCCAATATAGTAACCACCCTGGACACATTCACCTCACTGCTCTCGGGTGTGATTATCTTTGGAATCCTGGGAAACCTGGCGCATGAATCGGGCACCAAGGACATTGCCAGTGTGGTGAAGGCAGGTCCTGGATTGGCCTTCATCTCCTATCCGGATGCCATTGCCAAGTTCAAAATGTTTCCTCAAGTGTTTTCGCTGCTCTTCTTCGCCATGCTCTTCATGCTGGGCGTTGGTAGCAATGTGGGCATGGTCAGCTGCATTATGACCGTGCTCAAAGATCAGTTCGTGAACGTCAAGCTGTGGATAATAGTGGTCAGCCTTTCGGTGATAGGATTTCTGGTGGGATTGATTTACATCACTCCCGGAGGTCAACATATCATCACGCTTATGGACTTTCACGGCGTCACCTTTGTCTCCCTGGTCTCGGCCATCTTTGAGCTCATCGCCGTGGGCTGGATCTATGGTAAGCATTAAATATTAATTTTTGGACATTAGATTTAATATATGATACGGTTTATCTCTCGAAAGGCACCAAACGTCTCTGCCAAGATGCTGAATACATGCTGAACATCAAGACATCAAATTACTACCGGATCTGCTGGTCCATTGTTACTCCTTTGGTTATGCTGGTCATCCTGGTGTACAGCTTGCTTACCATGCGTCCGCTCAGCTATAATGGTCAGGAGTTTCCATTGGTATATAGAGGTGAGCAATATTATAAAGAAGTATAAATTGTGTTAAATATTATATTACTAATATTTTAATTACAGTTGTTGGTTGGTGTGTTTCGGGCTGTATTATTGGCCAGCTGTTCTACTGGGCATTTTATGCGAACTTCAAGCAGCCAAAAGGATCTTTGAAGAGCCGCATTAACAATTCCATTAAGCCGCATTCCGATTGGGGGCCTTCGGATCCTAAAAAGCTGATGGATTACCAAATGTTTTTGCGAAACAAGGATGAGGAAAATGCCAAAAATGTTAATCGCCGTTGTGTTTGCTACACAGCTGGAGATCGCATTTTCGGTTAAACCAAAGTGGTATAAACTTACTTTTATTTTATTTTTATGTCGCCTTAAAAGCTTTGCTTGTTTTTTATTTAATACCGCTTAGAAAATTGCTTGGCACATGTTTAGTTGTACTTAATATATTTTATATACACTTTCCTATTTTCATTTATACGAAATGAAATCAAACAAAAATCAATTAAGTCGAAAGTTTACTCCAAAGCAACTCCAATTGCTGGCAGTTTGAAGTTTGGGTTTTTCATTTTTGCAGATGTCAGTTGTTTAGTTTTTTCTCTTGGCCAGACGGCAACAAATTGCTTCGACCGGCCGAAGGTAAGACAACTTTATCTGAGAAATGTTCAATATTTAAAACTAACAATTAGCAAGGCAGCCCCATCACTCGTCGCTGCATTTGTCTCTGCCTCTCAACAGACTTCTCACTGCACAGACATTTATTTGAGTTTCAATTTGTTGTGCAAGTTTGACACACTTTGCATATAGTTTTGGTCCCATTGTTGCTGTTTTTGCTGCTGTCCATCTGGGCATCTTCATTCGCCAGTTTTGTTTGCGGCAGTTGCAAATTAATATGTCGGTTCTCTGGACCTGCAAATGTCTTAATTAAAAGTTATTTTTGGCTATTCCCATTTTTGCCAACTGACTGGTTGAGCGGACTGGGGGACGGAGAGGAACAGGCATCTAAATGCGTTTTACTAAATGCACATAGTGTTGTCAAGGACACTCGTTGCATTCGCTTGACATTTGAGCTCAACGCTGACAGGCGCATTACGTATACGCCGCGTGGGCCGCTCATACAAAATGAATGCACAGAGACAACGGCGAGGAAATTAAAAAAGTTACCCTCTAAATGGCTTGCGCTCCGATTTCCACTGCAAAAGGTGTAAGAAACAATATCAACGGGGGGTGAAAAAAAAAACCTTGGCAACAACACGCGACTAACAAGCATTCAAGTTTAATAAAATCCTCCTTTAAGGCGAAGCCTGCTCCTCGGCACGGCTGCAGCTAATGAAATAACTTTGTGGCAACTTTTGCCTTGCCGGAATTTGCTTAAAGCGCAAATAAAATTGCCAAGATTGCAGCAACTCGCTCGCAATCAAAGGCGTTCGAAATATTTAAGCAGCGCAAACGGGGTAAATAAACTTCTTCTGGGCTTTAAGCGTTAGCTGCCGCGCAAATCATTTACAATAAACAAAAATAATTTGCCGAAAACCCAGTGCTGCAGTGGGTGGCTTGGTGTTGCTGTTGGTGTTGGTGTTGTTGCAGTGCAGTGATGCACGTAACCAAAAAAAAGGGGAAACAATTGAGGGCAATTTATTAAACGGGTGCGCAGCATGCAGCGGACAGTTCTTGGGGATCGGGATCGGGGATTGGGGCATTGTGGAGCATCACAACGCGTACGGAAAAAATCCATGCACAAGGGTAGAGAGCATAAAAACGCGGAATATAGAGCAATGCTTTAAACTTTCATTTTCATAGACTATCAACCATGAATATTTTAATAAAACTTAATGAAATGCGGCAGAATATGCGTAATAGCTGCGAAAGCATTAAATATTCCGAACAATAATATTTGATTAATATTTTTGATAGCAGCTGGTTATGAAACAAATTGACATCAAACTCGAAGGTCACAGTTTTATATCTAAAGATTAAAACTCACGTGCCACGTAAATATTTAATTTTAAAATATTTTTGTAAGTTTTAAAAACATTAAAGATATTTTGGATTTGTATTGAAGATAAAATTACAAGTTTTAAAGAGAAGAAAAATATAGAAACCCAAAATGAGTTGAATGAATGGTGTTCCTGTGCCATAAAACCAACTACATGTGTGCAGTTTGAATTCTTTAAGTCCCCAGGACTTTGTTAAAGGATTTCTGTTTTTTTTAGGCGACCAAAGGAGGTGAAGTGCTGTTCACGGCGGGAGTGCGAAAGCTGCTCGTCATGCGTGCTGGCAGCGGGAATCGCTCTGTGACGTTTTCAGCGTTTTTGTTTTACACTCTGCCAACTTCAGGGTTTCGCCAGAACCTGCCCGCACCTCCCCCTCCTGCTCCTGCTTGTCCTCCACATCCTTTGCCCTCCATCTCCATAGTCACCTTCATCGTCACCGGCAGTGCAGACAGCGTCTACCCGGCTACGTGAGCCGCTTGAGTGATTCACCTGCTCACCGACATTTGCATTTTGCATGCTGGAGAAACTTCTGATCCTGATGGCGGCGATGCTGGATGGAGGTCCTTGCTGCTGGCTGTTAGCTGCTGGTAATGGCTGTGACAAGCATTAGGGAATTATTTTAGAGACCTCTCATGTGGCGGCCATTAAAGGAGCTGCCGCTGACGATTTGATTTGTAGGCCACACACACACATACTAAAAATGTCAACTGAGTGTTATTCAAACTATCTAAAAACAGAGCCCAACTCAAATGGCAAATGCTAGAGTCGATGCCACAGCCAAAATCCAAAGTCGTCAGCGGCAAAAAACTCAACGCCGCACCTTTTATTGTAATCTGCATTTAAGTGGCTTTCTTTTGAGCTTCCTTCGGGTATGGGGAATTTACTAGTTTTTTGTGGATCTGTTTGCTATTTTTTCAGGTTTTTTTTTTTTTACTTTTCTAGCACCTTTTGCACCTTCCAATTTGGCGCACTTTTCTTGGCGACCATTGGCAGCAATTTTTCGGCTAACTGCCGCTCGTTTGAAATGCTAATATGCAACTTTGACGCGATTGCCGAGCACCGTTTGCCATTTTGCCGTTTTGCCGGCAATTGCCAGACAATTTTATTTTCGTTACGCTTATGGGCGAGATAAGGGCCGGATGCAATTTTCCCCACCAGGGATTCCCAAGGATCTCTGCAAACTTCAAACTTAAAGATAGTTCACTTTAAGAACCGTTCTGGCACCGCTCGTTCAGTGCCCGTCAAACTGTAATTCTGAATTTCAGACTCGAAGCGAATTACTTTCGGCATCCGGCAAATTGATTGCCATCTGTGGGTCGTAACTCGCCCGCTTTTCCCCAACTTTTTCCCCATTCCATTGCCATTTCCATACAATGCAGCCTTTGACCTGAAAACGCCTCCATCTCCACCGACCTTTGTATCCCTGCTTCATTTTTTGTTCTCTTTTTTTTTGGGAGCATTTCCAGTGCATGCAAATATACGTGAACGTAAAAATTTCCATATAAACTGCAACTCGCTCGCCGGCAATTCAAGTGCAAATATGTTGGCATGCCGCACTTGAGTGTCAAGTTCCCGGCACATGAAACGCAATTGTTATGAATTGGCCAGGCTAGGCGACTCGGCCACGCCCCTCCGCCCACAAGAAACGCATATATGCATGCATACATATATGTGAGAAAGGTGTTGGATCGGAGGTGAGGCCACAGTATGCAAATGCAAATGGATAGATCAAACAGACGTCATCACAACTGAATGCTGATTGTTTGCCGGCATTTAAAAGCAAGTGCCGAAATTTATTTTCACTGTCCCAAAAATAAATTGAGTGCCTGACCAGAAGTCCTGTTGAGTGTGTAGTCTTCTCAGTGTGAGCTTATTTTTAAGAATGCTGTTTACGGCACACGAAAGTGAAAAATCAACAATATTAGTGAACGACGCATGCTTGAGGAAAACTGATGCTTTTTGGTTTGCAAGTAAAGTTTGCAATAGAAAAATAAACAATGCTGCATCTTGAATAATTCATAGTACAGGCCAAAAAAACGGACTAAACGGAAAGTTAGTAGTGTAAATACTTTTTTTTAAATGTTCTCTACTTGTTCGTGAACCTTATATTTAAATTCATCATTCAAGTTCACCAAATATTTTATATTTCTTTATATTTTTTTATAGTCTTCTTATACAATGTTTAACCAGAAATGCAATAAAATAAATAAATGAAATAGAAGGTTGGAATTGAATTCTTTTTAATTGACTTCTTTTACTAAGCCGGTCATGCCCAATACAGGTTAATTTTCAGCAATATGTACGAGTCACAAGTGAAAGCCAGCCAGTGAAGCTCCTGTATAGCTTTTCTAAGCGATAGGCTGATAGCCTGTCTGAGGAGCCAAATGCCCAATTTGTTGTTCCGATTCCCAGCTTACAGATGACAACATATGGCCCCTATCAATCGGTTAATGCCCAGCCACATCACCGAGTCCCAGGACATGCGATCTTGGTCCAGGTGGGCACTTGTTTACTCCGTTTCCGCACGCTTTGTTTGCACCTTTGTGCTGTTATTGTTTGTGTCACCAGTTAGTGTTGTGTCCAGGGTCCAGCTTTGGCTTCAGTAGAAGTCTCAGGCTCAGCAGCTAAGCCCGAGCTGGAGGACAACAAGTGCAGCTGTCAGAAAGAAGTATACTGGCCAAACGCACTGAAATAACAAATGTGTAAGAGAAGGAAAAGCCAGGGAAAAGCCTGGGAAAAGCGTAGGGGCAGCTGCAACAGCTGGTTCCCGTTTGTGTTCTGCTCCTGCTGGTTGTGTGATCCTGGCCACAGAAACGTTGATTGGCCAGCGCCGGAAAAAGAAGTTATAACCATCAAGGCGGAAACGGATGTGGCACAGACGTTTCCGCTTCTCCCCAGTCAACTGCACTCGCACACACAGCCAGGCACCGAGTCAAAATTATATTTTCGTCCAGCACATGCATTGCATACTTTTGGGCACTACTTCCCCATTTGCCTAACCCTTTTCCCATTTTCCCTTCCTGTGGCAACACCGCACAATGCCTGTCAAATAAAATCATTTTGCATTGCACAAATACAAATGGAAAAAAGAAAGCTGTGGCGAGGAGAGGAGGGAAACTGAACTGCGTTTAGCGGCAAACCGCAAGCACTTCTAATCAAAATATTAAAGAATTTCTTTATGGCTGCGTCTGCGGTTGCTCTGAGCTGAAAATATTTAAATTTTGCAACTTCCGAAAGAGCTTCTACGCCCTTCTAATTGAATGAGCCTTTGTCTTGGACTTTGTTGTGGCTTTCCGCCCACATTGTTTGCTTGCCAAAGCAATAGGATTTGGGGTGAGCCATAAAAATGGCAACACGTGCTCATAAAACTAACATTACATGCCGCCAGTTGGGCACTTCCATTCCTTTGGGCGCGGCGCTCCAATAAACAACTTCCTTTGATTATTTCGGTTGGGAGCGGAAAACCAGTTAGCAGCTGCTAAATGGCCCAGAAAGTTCACAGGGTTAGCCCTGGCTATTATTCGGTGCCAACTTCTACATTTTTGTACGGCATGCATTAAACTTCTCTCGTGGCAACACGGCGTATGCGCAATGTTGGTTCTATCTAACGTGGAAAATTCTTTGTAAATTTCGCCGCGGAGGTAGAATCATACGTGGCTGCAAAACCAAAGAAAAATCAAAACTAATTGCATGGGTTGGGCAACTATAACCGATCCGAGCATTCACTTTATGGCTATAGAAAAAGTTCACAATTGCACTCCATGCTATTGCCTTAAAGCCACCCACTCGACGATGCGTTCACTAATTATTTGCATGCAAAATTAAACCGTTAAACAGCTCTGGCAAGCAGCGAATTTTCCGCCCAACACCCGATTTCCCTTTTCGGAAAACTCACGTTTGGCAGAATGGGGGGCAAAATTTGCATCTTTTGTTGCAAAACTTTCATGGGCCCAAAGTTACATGTTTTGCATTTGACTTGCGCATGGTTGACACGGTCGGTGGGCGGGAAAACGTGGTGGCACGGGGTCGGCGGGGTCCGGAAAAGCGCGGAGCGGGTGGAAAACTTTTGTACCTTTGCCGACGGGCGGCAGCAGCGAACGTAGCGCGTATGAAAACTAATAAAGTGTGCAACGTGCAATGGAAAATGGCGGCGTGCTCATTTGCAAACATTTTCCAAAAAGGGGCGGGTTGGGAGCGGTAAAGGAGTTGTTGCAACAACTTGCCCCGCTTTAAAACGCATTTTCCCGGCCATTTTCGCAAGGAACATCTTTAAGCTGCACTCGCTGCCAGACAAATTAGATCAAAGTCGAGTCAGTTGCTTTCCTCTATCTCTATGTTTTCCCTCGCTTTTCCACGCCGCTTTCCCTCTCGCAGTTTTGGCAAGCGCTTTGAGAATTTATGGGGCCGGCAAGCGTTGCCAAAAACGGGACAGTTATGCCGTTTGAGATAATTGCATTTTATTGCCTTTTATACACTGTCCCCGCCGGCTGCACTTAATGCGGCAGCGAAAAGGAATTCTTTAAGTTGGCCATTTGTTCCGGTCCGGGCTCGATATCTCTGCTAACGCTGCACTTTTATAGTCAGGCCAACTAAGGGCGTGAAATTGTTTAAAGTACAGTAAAGTTTGCGTGGCAAACTTTTTCCAGCACCGCGTTGCGCTGAAAGATCGTTGCGGAAAAGTTTAAAACATTCTCTGCCCGGTTAGAGCACTCGATTCTTATCGAGCATGGCCAAACGTTTGGCAAATTGTCGCCATAAATAATAAATATTAACAAAAGCCGGCGACATCATTGTGCCGTGCCAAATTGCCAGCAGTTTTTTTTTTTTTTTTTTGTACCCGACTGTCGGCAAATTACATTTTTTTTCTTTGTCATAATTGCGGATGTTAAGCCAAATTAATAGATTGGATAAGCTGAATCTGAGTCGAAAAGTGCAGTTGCCAGAACTTCATGTAAGCCGTGTTATCTGCGCCATGAAAATTATTCGGCATAAGCACTTCATATGGCAACGAACGACTTTGGGATGGAGAAAATCCTGGTTGCCAAATCCTGGAGTCACGTAAGCGCCGCCAGGATTGCAACTGCAACACTGCAACTGAAGCTAATTGGAGCTGGCTCAAAGGAAAAAATGTAATGGCACCTTCTGCACGTGATGGCGACGAAACTCATTAGCAGAAACTTTAGATGCGGATTGCTTTAATTGCAGTTATTAAATGCGGCATATATCAATAAATTAGTTGTAAATGCATAAGTTCGTTCTATGCATATCCCCTGTCAGGGCACTCAATCAAATGGAAATCCAAAGGCTTGATTAGTGCCCCGTCCCACTGCAGGAACTCGTGAATAATTAAGCCCAAGAAGGACAATATTTGTCCAACAGCTGCAAGCTGCTGTCCAATAAGAAGCCAAACTCTTGGTAGACTGACAGCCAGTCAATATGGCTAATACGACAATACACTAGCTGTCGCCTAAGTTGCTACTCTTACCAATCGCCTGTCTTGAGGCAGCAACTTGAGTGCATTTGGGCAAATTGAAAGCTGTCTTACCATCTCAACTGTTACCTGACAAAATATCTCAAGACTTTGCCCATATCCCTTCGCCTTTTGTGGCTAATTATGTCATTTATTTGGGTGAGATGTCACTGCTCGAGATACTTATACATTGTCTTGGTTGCGGCAAAATTCTGACAGTTCTGTCAACTATCTGGGTTGCAACTGGAGCCAGACAACTTGCGAAACTAGAACGCCATCAAAATACTTGCCGCAATCAAATATTCATTACAATATACAGCTATCAATCAACTGAATGTACATATCAAACGTATCTCCAAAAAAAACGTAAGAACGCCGCGTAACTTTCGCCGGCATTTAAATATGCCATGAGTCAGAGGAGCTCGTACACATGTTTAGTCTAATGAATTTGCATACGTGAGCAGCGGAGGGTCCCAGTTTTCCCACGGGGGATTCGAAGATCAAAAGCGGAGTTATCCCACTTTGGGTGGCACATGTGCGGCCCACTCCACACTTGATGGGTCGAAGGCATGGCGACACATTCATTAACTGTCAACCGTATTTATATACATTTTCCTTTTGCCCAAGACAAATTGGATTCCCTAGAATTGTAGCGCAATTTCGAGGGTATTTGTTTCAGCTGGCTGAGATTTCAGATTTCAGAACAGATTAAGGAACATTAAGGTGTTGGCGTTGATGCGGATGCTGAATTTGAAGCTCATCTCTTGTCAGACAATGGTCCTTTGTGAGGATTTCTCTGCTGCCCGCCCGCTTATCTGTTCCTTTTTTTTTTTGCACTGACCGTGGCGATGGCATTTCGCATTCCTGTGATAATTATCAAACAATAAAAACAATAAACTGCCACGACACCAGCAAGACAAAAAACCAAAAAAAAAAAAAAAAAAAAAAAAAAAAAAAAAAAAAAAATAAATAACAAAAACGAGAAAATGAAAACTCAAAGTAAATGCTCGTTTTAAGAGCTGCCAAGGTGCGCAAAAGTTTTATCTCTCGTTGCGTTGCGTTTTCCCCGACCTTTTTCTTGTTATACTTCCAGTAAACTGTGACCAGCAGCAGCAGCAGCAGCAGGGAAAACATCAAAAGAGTCTCCAACGGAGGAGATGGAGGATGATTCTTGGGCGGACAAAAGCACCGCCAAGTGCACTTTGTAAGGAGAGCTGTAAAACGGGCGGCATAAAAGAAAGTGCAGAAAGGGTTTGTCGAGCGATAAGCAGAATTTATTTGTCTGCGGGTATTGACAAGCGACAAGTGGGGTCGAGTGAAATGTCTGAGGGGAGATATGGAGCGGATTGGGTGCTATCCGGATTCCGGACTGACTTTGCCGCTTGTCCCCGGCTTACAGAAGTCCGCGTCGAAATGCTGAAATGGCCACTGGTCTCGACTTGGCGCCCGAGCAGGGACCACTGATTAGCGCCCGAACAGGGACCCCCACTTAAAATTCCTAGCGGCGCATCGATAATTTATTATGCAACTCTGTTTGGCGGACGAACCTTTTGCCTAGGCATTTCGTGCCAATAAAAGATTTACGCAGCCTGAATTTTAAATGCCCCCGAAATTCGGGGGCCGAAGCTCAAGCTCGGTGCGCAGACAGGAATCTGAAAATGAGAGATCCAAACCCGTATACACCTGGGAATTTTGTTAATTACGCTGAATAAATGCAGGAAATGCCAAATAGTCGAATCGCAATAGAGTGAGATGCTGCCGTTGGAATTAGATGTTCCGTTCGAGCGCAATGGCATAGCGAATTTCGATGGCTCATAACTCAAAACTGGATAATAATCGAGCGGCAATCTGAATTCGAATTACGCATCAGCAATTGAGCAGGACGTGTGGATTTATTTATATATAATTTTTTTTATTATTCTGCCTATGTTTTTGCCAGCCTGCCTTCACTCAAAATATCCACTCATAGACCCATATAAAAATTCCTTTTGAGCCTTATTAAAAAATTCCTGACTTGTCAGCAGCAGGCCGCTTTAAGCGGGCTCTGGAGGATGGGGGCTGTGCTTCTGGGACCCCGATTTCCCATTCCGAGGGGGCATGGCGATGGCGATGGCGATGGCTACGCATAAAGAAATCAATCAGGCGGCACAATGCAGGCAAGCTACCAACCGATAAGTCGCTCAAAATGACTCGACGAACTCGGCGTTTAATGGCCCGTGAAACGTGAAACACTTTTAGCTATCTGCCCGGAGTCAGGGGCACGGCGTCTTTGGCTTTTTTTTTTTAAAACTCACATGTAAATGGCTGCTAATGCCCGGCTAAGCTGGAATCCCTTCCAAGAAATAAAAACGGGAAGAACCATCCCCGAACTTTGGGCCATTGAATTATGCATTTTAATTTCGGGCCAGCACGTCAAAGGCACGGGCATGGAACATTTATTACTCGGCTTTTGGCTATTTTCAACACTTTAATTTAACTTTCGGGCACTGCATTTCCTTCTTGGCCATTTCTTTTACCCAGTCCCAAGATGGCCGGCCGACAAGCTTGTGTGGATGTGGATGTGGCTGGGATACGATAGTGGGTGGTTGTGGATGTCCCGGGCGTTTGCCTTTGTAATGGACATGTTAGACGATGGTAAAAATGATATATGACTTTTTCATTTCCTTAATGAAATTAACTTTCCTGACTGCTTGACTATACGTTCGGCTCCTTCGTTTTCCTTTTCGTCGTTTCAGCCAGCGTTCTGGGTCTTTACATAATGCCAGCCAAATTGCGTTGATTTTTGATGTGGCAACAATTCATTTTGGCTCATTAGTCGAGGCCAGCATGCTGCTGTCCATATATCATTATCTCGAACTGGCAATCTGGGCATATGCAGTCGTCGGGCTTTAATGGAGCGCGCTAAAAGCATTTCATTTCCAGCTGACGACCCCATCCACATTCCCAATTAAATTGAGCCAACAGCTACGTCGAAGGGCTTAAGCCGATGTACAATAATTTTAACTTAGCAGCCAGGAGCGTCCGTTTAAGCTTCCTTCCTCCTCCTCCTCCTCCTCATGCCCCCTTTTGATCCTTTCCTGCTCGCAGGACTCGATTTCATAGATTATGCGGCTTATGACTGGCCCCGGTAAATGGCCAACCCATGTAAGTTCCTGTTGGCAATCTGTGAGTATCCGTGGGCGGTAACTGCAGAGGAGGTGATTGTGGGCCGTTGACGGTGAGCAATGGGTTTTCTTACGCCATAACTCTGCGTTAAGAGGTGCTGCACTTTAATTATTTGTACTCGGCTAAGCGTGACCTCAGAGCGAGCCGAGACCCAATAAAACCACAAGTCGGCCGCATTTTAATTGAGTTTCGCCCGAGGGATCGCTGGCTATGCAAAAATTCACAAACATTCCAGCTGCAAAATTGTTTCAAAATTATAACTTGTATTTCTTGTCAGAGGGAAAACAGACATTGGGCTGAGCGAAAAATGTAGCAAATATCAACAAAAACTTTCAGGAAGAACACTGAGGTTATAAAATTACTGAAAAAGTTTTTTCAAAGTATAAAACAATAATAAATAAACAGCGAAAGTTATCTCTTACCATTGCGTATCTTTGGGCAGTAAGTTTAGAACTAATTATCACGACAATATGCCATTTTTAGATTCCTAAAAGGGCAAGCATTTTAAGTACGGATTTAGAACTAAACGATATTCATAAAAATAGTAATCGACGACAGCGGGCTCTTAAATATTTAAGGCGACCCACTTAATCCGTTCCCCAATTAACCCGCGGTTTGAAGTGTTTGGTCCCATTGTGCGTCTGGCGTAAAAAACGAGCCATTTATTTAATTGAAAATTGTCTCCGCTGTCAGCGGCAGCAGCAGAAAAGCAGGGAAAGCCAGAAGCAGCAGCAGCAGTAGCATCATCCAGAAGGAAAAGCGCGAAAAGCAGAAGGGTCTGCCGGGAAAGCAGACTTCAGCGAAGTGAAGTGCAGTGCACTGCATGGGCCACGGCCACTTGAGAAGCTGGTGCAGCTGCACTTTTTCATCGCGAGCCCGCGTGAAAAAAAGAAAAAAAAAGTAGGAGTGGAGATCTTGAGAAAACTCGCAGCTATTAGTTGTTTAGACGCGTCTGGCGGGGACACAGAGTTCCTCCTAAGGGGGCTGCTCCACTACCCAGCCGGAAGGGATGAGTTGGTCGCACGTGGCTGCTTCATTATACCCGGAAGTAATCATAAATTCCACACGCATACCGGCAGTTGGACAAAACGGAATAATATTTCGCACAGTGTGTCAGTCAGTCAGTCAGCAGTCGTAAGCCAGTTGAAGTTGGTTAGGAAATATGGCTACCTTTTCTGCCTTCCCAGGACGAAGGACTATAAGGGATATATAGTACATGGAGTTCGGATGGGAGGCGCATCGTGTTGCTAATTTATGGCGAAGGAAATGAAAGTGATAGAGCTGAAAGCAGCAGCCACCGGTCGAGTGAGTGGCTCTGGGCCATGGTTAACATGGTGCCAGCAGCACTACCACCTCATACCACCTCGCCCACCCATTGCCAACTGGCCAGTCAAAGGTGGGCGTGGCTGGCTGGGAAGCTTGGGAAAGTGGGAAAGTGTGACGCTTGACAACTGAAGACAGTGACAAATTAGCTTGGCGCGTGGTCGGTGCGCAATTTGCATAATGAGCCTTTGACAAAGATGTGTGGCCACAGTCAGTATTCGCAACGTTCTATTTATGACTCCGCTCCGATTTCAGTCAGGTTTCGTGGGCAATAAAGCCCCAAAGACACGCGCTCCAAATGAAAACGTCACCCGATGAGCACACGCACTTTGACACCTTTTGGCCCTTTGGAGAATGAGAGTGGCAAAAGGCGAAAGCCATCCACCACACACACACACATATCGAAAGTTTCGCCTAAAAAGCATTTTCACGTTGAACGAAGGGAAAAAACGGAGAAAAATCGCCGAAAGAAACTCTCAGCTTGCAACTCGTTTCCTTCGTTTTTCACTTTTCTTTAGCAGTTTCTTTTTTCTTTTTTGCTCACTTTTGAATGTCAAGTGGCAGGAAACGAGCGCCGAAATGTGCTACGGCCTAGAAATTTTTATTGAATGCCTGCAGGTTTTATTGATGTCGTTTAAAGTCGCTCAAGTTGCGCTCCGGCTCGTAAAGATGTCAGCCAAATTACATAGTCAAAAAGTGCTGTTGTTTCCCTCGAATGGCCATGAAATAAAACCGAAACGTAACTCTTTTTTCTCCCAGTTATTATGCCCATGGAGCAGTTCCAGTTAAGACCCACCAACTTATCCGCTGAGCATTTGCCTTTTATGTGAGACTTCAGAGCTTGGCCTTCGTTTAGAGCTGAAATTGCTCGACAATGATTGAAAAGTAGTTGCCATTCGAATTTTACTGATTTAGCAATCACAATCGGAAAAGCGAGCAAAAAGGTATGCAAACAATTTGCACAGAAGGAATGCAAACTTCATTAGACTGTGGTCCGCACACACGGAGCGCTGGGAATTGAGCCAACTTTGCCTCGGATCAATTTATCAACATTTTAATACCGGCAAAGAAAAGATAGAACGAAGCTAACATAATTACACATAGCAATTCACACAGGCTACCGTCGAACGAAAGATTAAGACCTTTTCGGGGATCCAGCTGTGTGAGCCAATTTTGACTGCGGTTTTGCTACTGTTCTGGCTATTGGCCAGGAGCTTTTGGTCCGCTCCGTGTGATTCGTGTAATCATTTGGCAATCACAATCAACTTGTTTGCTATCGAAAAAACCAATTATTGACCCGGCTACATGACCACGTAACGTGCAAACAATTGCGGCCATGTTCGAACTTGGCCAACACCGGACAACGGACACCAGAAGACAGAATGTTGAGGCTTTTTCCCCTTCCTTTCTCGTTTTTCTTGTTCTCCTTTTTTTTGTCGGTTTCAGTTGGCAGCTGCCAGGGAAATGTGTTACCCATGTTGGGATTATTTATTTATAGGCCGGGTACTACCGGAGTCTGGGGGTGTCCAAAAACTTGGCAGATTTTTGCTCATTTTACTCATTTGGTTTGTCAACATTTCGTTCGTACATAGTTCTGAAATGAGGGTGCAAGTCTATGGCCATAAATTTTGCACACTGCCAAAAGTTTTGACACATTTGTTGCTGCTGGTGTTGGAATTCATTTAATACATTTCAAATATTTCCCCCAGCATTGTAAACTTTTAATGCGCAGCAAATTTGTTTGACAAGTGCTCAAGCTGGATTTCTGCGCCTAAGAATAGTGTATGAATGGGCATTTAAAGTGTTCAGCTGACAGGTGATTAAACGAATTGTAATTCCGACTATTGTAATCCCTCTTAAACTGTGACTGGTCGGTTGGCCAGAAATCAACTTTCTTGGGCTTATCAACTCTCCCCGAATTCCCGAAAGTAATTGCAGTGATTGACCTCGACCTCAGTACCGCAACTGCGGCCGAGAGTGAAGCTGGATTTTCCCGGCTTCTTCTGGCCACATGCCGCAGACAAATCAGCGTCTGAATGCCAAGCAATTTCCCACTCAGTTCCTCACTCAGTCATTCGACCAATCGTTCAGTCAGTCATCCTCCCTCTTTTTTCAATGGCTCAAAGACACAAATTGGCGTTGGGAACCCCTAAGACTTAAATGATTCGGAAGGAAGGCCATAAAGGCGTCTCTCTCGTTCTGAAGTATTTAATAAACCGAATCTGGCCAAAACACCTCGACAAACTCATAAAGCACACATCAAAAGCAATGAGCTTATGATAATTTACTTCCAACCCATAACCCTTAAATACACACACATTTTTCGGGGGAGGCCTATCATTTGTCGCTTAGCAGTTGGGTTCCGCCAGAAAAGCGTTTTCACATAACACTCGCGGTAATTATATGCAAACAAAAACAGAAAAGGGCGCGGCCTAATCCTCAGATGGTTATCAGAAGGCAAGCCGACAAATTAGCCGTGCCAGATGCTGCGGATCCCGATGATGAACTGGGTTCCTCGCCTCAGCTCAGCTCAGCAGCTGATGGCCCAGCCTCATCTCATGTTTTTATGGCTGGGCTTATTAATTTATTAAGTCTCGCTAACTTTCGTGGCCGCACTCAAACCCATACAGACAGACGGCTTAAGTTTTCAGCCAACAAACAAACAGAACTACAAAAACAATTGGCCAAAAGTTGGCAAGAAGCCGGAAAAAATACGGAATACTTGGAAAAGCCTCTTTGCCAGCGGCGTTTGTCGCTTCAATGTCGCTTAATGTCACCAAACTGCGAAGCTTAATTATGCAGTAGCACACACACAAATTTTCTAAAGCCAGACATTCCCACACATATATAAGCACGAGTATATAACCAATTTTTTAGCTTAGCCAGTTTATGGTTACTTGAAAATTCAAAAGTTCTGCAGGAAATGAAAGTTTGCGCAATCGTGCAGAAAAGTTCAGAGTGGGCAAAACAAAGCAGAAAAAATATTAAAAATAGAAAGGCGGAAAAGGAAAAGGCTGAAAAAAGTTGCGGGGGCGTGACACAACTAAATGCATTAACTTTTTTTCTTGTTTTTTTGTTAGCTGCCAGCCTGCACTTTAATCTCATTAAGGGGAGCGCAGAGCAAATTATTGATTATGTCGTTAATAAATATTGACTCGCCACTCAGTACGGGCTATTAAATGCAATTTAATGAAAGCCGCCCATGCGGCGTATGCGTAATTTGATAGAGCAGTTAATTTAATCGATTTCTGCACTGTTTTCAATCAAATGGAAATGGAATCCAGAAAGAAATCGCAACGGAAACTGTGGCTTCGATCTCATAAATATTCATGGTAACTGTTATGGCTATTGTTATTTATTTTTTAGCCTGAGTGCCGCAACTAATTAACATGGGAAATCGCAATCCTTCACCTCTTAGCTTAAAGTCCATTAACGATGTAATCTTGGGCAACGTGGCCAAAAGGATCGCTCTTCCATATCCATTAACTAGCTGTGTGAGAGCCGCATAAGGTGCCTGTCGTCGGCAATCAATGTCCTTTGTTCCACTAAAAGCAGTCCTCCCCCAAAATACCTCCACCGGGTGACGAAAATTAACTTAGTCACACATGGAATCTGGCAAATTTTAATGCTAATTTCGTTAGGCTGACACATTAAGGACACGAAGTCTAAGCCAATAATAGTACGCTCCGTGTTGCGGGCTTTGTATTATAGTTGCATGATCCAGACTGCTAAATGCAATGTCTAAGTGGCAGCTGCATTAAAACCTGATTTGGCATACGGAATCAAAGTGGGCCACATTAATCACGAATTTATGAGACATTCAGTGGGCGACAAACGACACCCTTAATGTTGCAGTATTTGCATATTTAGACATAAACCTTGACACACACACGCAAACACAGCCAAAGGGGTCCTTGTAGGAGTGGTGGTGGTCTAGAAACTGCGACAATTTGAGTGCGCGACTGCCGCAGGATTCGGAGATGGAGCCTTGCATCCTTGAGCCCGCAGCCTGAGTGATGATGGAAATGTACTCGGTCGCTGCTTGTTGCCGCATGCATCAAACATGACTCAGAAATGCAGTCGCCTGGCACGGCATTCGCCATTAAATGGCAGACATTTAAAGCCACATATTCACTTCGATTGCCCGTTGGCAAGCAAGAGTATGAAAGTGCAGTGAAGTACGCTCGTTTCTTTGCTGCCTTTAGACAGCCCCTTTTAAAGTCGAGTAAACTTGCCTCTAAATTAACTGAGAACTCCAAATGCAAACGCAACTTGATTGAAGATGTCTTTCTTGGGTTCCTAGGTGCTGTTTGATTAGGCTACTGTAACAGAAACTAAGCAAAAACCCATCAGTTCAGTTGGCCAAAAGTTTTGTCAATTAAAATGTGAAAAATACGCCAGCCTGTCCAGAAGGCCGAGATGTAAATGGAGATGGTGATGGAGATGGAACTGGTGCTGGAGCTGGACAAACAGTCCAGTGAGCCCCAGTGCCAGTGCCAACTAATAAAAAGTTTTTTGCTGGCAAGTCGCAAAATGACATTGCAAGTAATATTTTGGCTATATTTGGCCCAAAACTTTCACTTGCAACTGTTGCCACTCGGCAGGACGAAGGACGAATTTGCATGCGCCCAGAGTGCCCGAAACTTTTATAATTAATAAATTATTTATGAAGAACGAATGAAAAGAAGCGGCCAAGACGGGGCCAAAGAAAACAGGAACAACCGACTGCAATTCACTTCATTTTAAATAATGAAAAATTGCTTTGCTTTAGCTCTCGGCCAGCGTCATAAATAAACAAGGACGACCAGGACGAGAACTTGTGCACAAAGCGAAGGAGCCAAATGCAATCTTCCTGCAACTGCAGCATTCGCGTTCGACTGGTCCATTCAATGATCCACAACAGATCAGGGACGCCAGTGAAGCAGAAATAGCCAGAAGGTCCTCCGTCCAGGATGCGATGCGCTAATCCATGCGGAATTGCGAATCGCCGAGGGCACAAATTAATAACAAAATGCCCAAGCCGAAGCCCAGTGCCTCGCGAAAATCGCACAATTTGTTAGACGTTTGGCATTTGAATTGATTGAAAGCACGGCCGGATGAGCGATGCGATGCGGAACGTGAATGGAAATTGGCGAAGGAACGATGGTTGGAGTAGCAGGCGGTGGCATTCAATTCAATTCTGGGAGTTTATAGCTCGCCAAAAAGCGAATGTGCACTAAATTGAAGTTTCAAATGTGGCTACATCGATGGCGAATTCCACCGCCAAGAATTTTAAACGCTTCAGCGCCTCGGCGCATTTGATCATTTTTACATTTATACAACTTCCTGATTGGATTGCGATTGCCGTCATTGATTTCTAAGGCGGCTTTTAACCTAACCAGCTTTCTCAGAGTTCATCTCTGATGCGATGGGAGCAGGAAAGTTTTCAAAAGCTATGGAAGGAATGCATGTATTTTAGAGAAGTCTATAGAGGTTTGTTTTACTTTCTAAAGGTAGTAGCCTTATACTTACAAATGATATGCAATATACTATATTTAAGCAAGTGGCTTAGTGGTTCGTTCTAGAAACTATGTTATTTGATTTATTTTTATACCAGAAAGGTCCACCCTGCTCAAGGTGGTTGTGCATGTGGCACTTGTTCGTCCTTTTGCTGCTTCTACTGATGAGCCGAGCATTGCTGCTGTGCTTTTATCCACTCTGGCACTCTGGTTGCTACCGATATGGGATAAGTGCTTCCTGCCAATGCAATTGCTGCTGCATCTGGCTCTAATGATGCCATAATTGCCTTTGTTCTGCCTGCCAGACTGTAAGCGATACGAGTGCCATACCCCAGCAGCCCACCTCCCAACCTGCCCACCTGTATGGCTTGTCATTGTCGAGCAGATAAATGCCGAGTCGTCATAGTGCACATAATTGTCAGGGCGGACAAAGCGGCGTCCTTAAAGCTTTTTCCAAAGCGAGGGTATCAGCTTTCAATCACGACAGCCCCTCCTAAATAGCCAACAAGCAGGGGGCGGCATTCTCCGGGGATTTATATACAGAGAATAGGAGTTGAAAAAACGAGGGAGTGCCAGCGCCTCAAAATAAAAGTCAAAAGTGTTGCCAAAGCATAAAATGGACGACAGTCCGTGAAATTAAATGCCAGCAGGACATTGAAGGCGAGCTGAGTCCTGCCAGTCTCTTTCTCGCCACCCCCGGCCAAAAAAAAAGAAGAAAAGCGATTTGTGTGTGGCAGCGAAAAATTCACGCACAATTATTTTGCAACGACAAAAGTCATTAAAGTTCCCTTTTGTTATGTGGCAAATGTTTATGTAAAATTTATTTTGTTTCCGCTTTATAAAAGCCATTTGGAGTGTTGTTGGCAAACCAAAAAAAAAAAACATGGAAACTAGCTGCGAAAGGCGCAGCACAGAGAAAGTTGCATTGTTTATGTTTATAGCTGTTGGCACATGCTTTATTTTTACGCAGATTTATTTATGGCTATTTTTACTGCATACTTTTCAGCTGCTGCTCGACTGGTAGCCTCAATTCCCCACAGACAGAGCTGGAACAAAAATGAAATCCTTTTTCTATTGATTTTCCAACTGGCCAGAAGCGATTATTTGTTTTGCATTTTCCACACCGTCACCCAAATGACCCCAAAAAAAAAGAACAGCAGATGGGGGTTGCCTCACTGGATCTAGATCGCCCTGGATGGCGATTCCCGATGGCTTCTCGAAACACAAATCCCGGACAGATGTCTAACCCTGTCCATTTCATGCTGCCCCACGTCCCAGCACTTGGTGCAAATATTTATTGAGTACTGTGCTGTTTTGCATTGAATTATCATACCGCCGCCTGTCATATGAAGCCGACAGAACACCATGCCCACCATTTCGAGCTTCAATTCCCAGCGCCTATTAACTCATGACAACGACAGCTGATTTCCCAGCGGCCTGTTTCCTACAACTTACACACAAATTCAAATTGCATTTATCTAATTTTGAGCTAAACACGCAGTCGCAGCCTTGGACTTGGACAACATGGCGCACTCGGAATATGTATCCATTTCCCCCAGCGAGTCGGCTTTGTTTGTCGATCCTGTTACAAAACATGACCAAAAGCCAGGAGTGATGATGATTTCTGTATGTGATTATTCAAAGCCTTAACATGGGCGGCATTCATGGCCCCACGTTCGATTGGAGAAACCCCTTTGATCGGGCTGGTTCTCAAATTTAATAGACGCCACGCTAATGAATCAACGGAATTCATTCACTTTTTGTCTGCTTACTCATACACCATTACACCACGCCTTTGCAGATTCAGATGCGGATTCCGAGGGTTCAGGATATAGGATATAGGAGTTGTATTGATTTGCATGGCCATGTTTATAGTACAATGGCAAATCCGCGACTCAGCTAAACTTTTTCAGGTCGTGCATTTCAATTGATTCCCAATGCCGGCATTCAATGCCGTTCCTCCTGGTTGTTGGCTGTTGCTTTTTTATGTCCTGTGCGAAAAGCGTGTGTGTTCCTGTTTCCTGTCACGGATACCTAACTGAGGGGGCTTAAAAAAATGTGTAAAAAAAATGGAGCTTTGCAAATTACTTGCCAGCAGATGCACACACATCCAACTGGTTAAGAGCAGCTGCTGCCGTCACTTTAAAGCCAATGTACCGTGAAATCGGGCCTGCAACTCAATTACGGGACATAGAATCGACTCCCGCCGATCTGGCGGCATTAACATTAACATTCTCATTTGGCTTGCTGCCGCAGCGATTTATTTATTTATGCATTATTGAAAGCATTAAGCATTAAGAGATTAATGCGGTGGTTAACCAAAGCAATTTCGTTGCGGCGAAAGCCAGGGATTTCTCTACAGAATTAAAGTCGCCCAGGCACATACACTTTACTTAACACGCAGGCGCGTGTAAATTCCTCAATAATTCCAGAATTTCCTGATCTGAGTCCTGCTCTTCCACAGGTTCCCCACCAGCCAAATCATTTTCACTGTCATAATCTTCACATTCTTCGACGGCACAACAGCTGGGAAACCATCCCCTAATGGCACCCTTCCTCCTTCTCATCTCTACTTTTTCCTTCTCCGTGATCATTCTTTCGCCATAAAGCCAGCACTCCTGGATGCGAGTCACATGTATGATATCATCGGGCTCCAGGGCGATACGAGATCCATGGGGGCAGGGGATATGGAAAGATACCCAGAGTCCTTGGGAGAAGATGGGCAACCAGTGACCCGTGGCAGGACGAATACATCTAAAGACCCGAGTGCGAGCCCTTTTATCCTTCTTCTGTTGCAATTGTTCACGGGTGAGGCTGTACTCATCACATCCTGGTAGGACTGGCCACGATATGCCATCGCCAGAGGATAAGAAAACCTCACGAATATTTGCCTTCCAGCCCAGATTGTAGGGATAAACGAAATCCTTTATCCTTTTTTGAGGATATGCATTGCGACGAAAAGCCGCCTTCTTAACAATCCAGTTTTCGATTTCAGTCTGGTTCTTCAATATCACCTTCAGTTGCATATACAACAACGTTATACTGGCCAAAGTCGTGCCCATGATCACTCCAAGACTAAAAACACAAGCCATCAGATTTGTTTTGGTCAAGTGCACGGTAGCCATGTGATGCAATCCATGTCTGATCAACCATCGCTTCTGTATACCTCGTGTTACGGCGCTGACAATTATGATGCCTCCTTGTATACTGCCCGACATGAAGAAGAGAAGGAAGTACACAAAACTATCCTGATTGGACCAACCGACACAGGTGTTGATCCAGGGACAATGATGGTCCATCTTCATCACACATCGACCGCAACGCTGGCAATGATGCGATCTGGGTGCCTTGTAGCCATTGCAGCGAGTGCAGAACTGCAAGAACTTCTTATCCTTCCTCACCGGGGGATGCCACTTCAATGGAACGAAGCCAGGACCAACCATCAAGGACCTGATGAAGTTGTACAAAGTGCCAAAGGTCTGAACCCAGATGAGGGCGTAGTTTAATACGGATTCCAAACTCGTGTCTGGAGCCCACCACATCGAGTTCATGTGAATGACAGTCCACGTGACAATCAGAAGCAGGGTTAATAGAGTGATTGGACCCCAGTGCAGGAAGCGCCGCAGATCGTCCTTTAGTTCGGTGCTCATTTTTAAAAAAAATTCCTGTCTTTTGCGATTATTCAGTAAATTCTCCAATTATCCAGTGAGTAAAAAATCCGGGCTTGCTGCGTCTGACACTGTAAATCGTCTGAGTCTCGCATTTAGTGTAGTTAAACAGGCCCAATCGGAATGCTTCTGGCCAAATGGAGGATTAATTAAAAGAGCCGGCCACATGTTGTTGGGCTCATATAATGCCCGCGGTGTTTGCGTGTAATTAAATAAAGCACAACTATTTAAAAGTTCGCGGCCATTCCAGGATAATTTATAAAACGTATTTAAGGCATCGGCAACAGGCTGGGACTGTCGTTCGAGTATAAATTTGCTCTTAAGCCGCAAATGAAAAATATTTTAATCATACAAAAAAGTGTAAATAAATTTAAAAACAATAAAAGCGCAAAATGCAGGCCATAAATAAAATGCAGCCTTAGTGAGCCGCAGTCGTCATCATGGCAGACACACAACCAGACTTTTCCACGTTTCCACTGCTGCTGCTGTAGCTGCTATTATTATTATTATTAAGAATTAATAGCAATATTTGCTGACGCCGTGTGGCTTAAAAAAAAAAGAAATATACAAACGGATATATGGAGGCGGCAACAAAGCAACGCACGAATTCAATTGAATTTAAAATGTGCCATTAATTTATTGCATTCAATATGCGAGTTGCCAAGTTTATGTGTGTTTGTGTGTTTGGGTGCGGACACAAAGAACGGTATTTTGGTATTATTTATGACGCTGCATATATAACAATAATATTTTGGTAGCGCCAAATTCTTTGCCAAACATTTACTAATGCCATTAATTGATGATAAATGTTTCGCCGCACGCAGACAAAATGTAATCGATGCTGGCCAATAGAACGCACTTCAAATGCACATAGAAATGAAAAGGATTTAAGTTCTATTCAGAATTAGAGGATACTATATCGAAATTGGTTTCCCTTTTTGTAGAAAATATGCGTGTTTTCAATTTGCCACATTCCATAGGTTTTAAATGCAAGTAATATCAAGAATAGGTGCTACTTTCTTAACTTTCAATTTTATATTATAGTATATATTTGCTTATGTTAAGGAAATTAATAACTTTTTTTAGTGTACGAATTCCTAAATCGAAATTCGGAAATTCGGTAAGAGGCCCTAGTAATAATTTTGGACCCCCAACTGGTGTCCTGATTTTGTTTATGAAATAGTTAGGTGGGCAGTTCGGACCAATTACTCGCATGCAGTGGGCCGTCTACCATCTACTAAGTAATCACACTCGGCTTTTCCCAGCTGGATGAACACATGGCCGTTGGAACGTAATGAGTCTCCAAGCGGGAGTTTGCGGGTCTTGCAAGTCTCGTTAACTTGGCTAACAAGCGACGTCATTTACCACAATGCGCCACTCGGGCCTAACAAGCCAAGGTGACAATTGGCCAGGAACTGCGGCGCACAGGGGACCAAGATGTTGCAACATCAATAAAGCTATCTCAATTGCAAATGTTAAAATGTATCTATAATGTATCCTTAGCACCGCAAACATTACACCAGTTGTGCTTCTTGTTTAAGGGTTAAAAAATGTGACATAAAACAATATTATATAGCAAAGATTAAAATAAGTTGTTGGCCCACTTCTTGCTGGCCAAGTTGCCAACGAGAAGAAACCACTAGCAATCGGAATTTAAAACACATATCCATGGTTGGCACATAGCTGTTGGCTACATATTCTCACTGCTCTCTACAAAAAGCAATCTATTTTGCTCCACAGATTAGATGGCAATAAAATTGATTGAAACATAATTGCAAATTGATACAATAGCCGTAGAAAATTGCCCGGAAATGCCAAGAGCCAAAGGCAATCTATAAATCTATAAACGTATCGAAAATTACTTCAAAGCGAGAATCGAGTAGAATCCTAACGCGTCGCCATCGTATTGAACATTATGTGCACTTAGGTGAACATTTGAGAGGAGCTTATTAAACTGGTTCCAGCTGAATGTAAAAATGAACTTCAAGTGAAAGTGGTATCTAGGGAACAGTATAAATTCCAAGAGCCACTAAACTGTCGCGGGAGTACTGTGAATGGTAAATTTAAATATTTTTAAAAAGATTGCCTAAAAATTCAACTAAAAAAAATCTTCTATATACCACAAAGATTAATTATGCTTATAATTGACAGAGATTCATACGGTTTGCTGCCATTAATTTTTTTTCCAGTATACGCACATTCGAATCCAGTGCATCGAAAGTAGATACTTATCTGCGCAACCTTATGCACTGGCACAGCTTCAATTAAACAGTAAAGTGACTCCTGAGCCATTAAGTATCTTATAGTTCACCATATAATTTTTCGTCAATGCCAAGAGTTTATTACGGATTGCAGAAAAGAGCTGCAACTCGCAGCGCGCAAAGTGCGCAGCAGCCGAGGGCGGCTTTTGTGCAGAGATGCTCAAGATGAAGATGCTCGGTCTGTTTCTGTATCCATGGAACTTTTTACGCAAACTTATTTACTTAATTTGAAAATTAAATTCCGGCATTAAAACGCATAAATGACACTTGAGCCCGACTCCGACTCGCTGGAGGTCTGTGGGCAATGGCAATGGCAAAGTGTGTGTGTGTGTGTGAATGCGAGTTTGTTTTTCTTATCAAAATGCCTGCGGCAGAGTGCTGGCAAATATCCTGCTCGCATACGCCAGAGAGTCTATATCCCTTAAGACAAACAACGCGTACAAAACGAGTGGGGTTTTGCGGGGTGGCTGAAGGGGGGCGGAAAGAGGAGGATCTGCTGAAACCGAGGCTCTGAGCCTGGCCAAGTGCACGCTTAAAAGTCAAAAGTGCAGAAAAATGCATGGCATACAAACGGGGGCAGGATGCAAAGGATGGGAAAGCGCAGAAGACGCTGCCAAGACAAACAAGCCAGTGAGGAAGGCATATAAATTGCGTTACTTGTGCGGGTGGCTGGGAAAATAGGGGGGCAAGTCGGTAAGGGGAAAACGCCGGCGGGGGGTAAACGTTTTTGGTGTTTGACATACGACGTGCATTAGCAGCAAAGTCAAGGATTAGCGCCACTTGTCTTAAGAGCCCGGCCCAAACCAACACCGCATGAAATTTAAATACAATCCAGCCATTAAAGTGACTGCGAATCAATTTGGCCCACACATACACATATGTGTATGTATTGGCGATACATAGTGTCCCAATGGGAAGCGAGCGCTTAATGCGGCCAATTCAATTTGGCCAGCACACGGGAGTCCCATAAAAGCCAGCCCCGCGCATTGGACACACTTTGGGCATTTAAAGCATTTGCCTTTAATGCGAATGAACTTTTCAACTACCCATTTCGGCCCACAACGGGCCAAATAGATATAGCTCACCAGCAAAGAAAAAAATATATGAAAAAAGGGGACAGAAAAAGTGAAGGAAAAGCGGAAAGAGCGGAAAGACGTCAAGGAAATGCCAAAGCTATCGCAAACGCGTTTCGCAATTTTTGAAGGATGTGTTAAGTCAAAAAATATGCAAATTCCACGCTCGCACACACACACACACACAGACAGCCGTGTTCGGCCGGGCAGAGTTAATACGGCCCAAAGGCAGCAGCAGGATCTAACAGGCCCCCTCCGAAAAATTCACATACACATATATACACACAGGATATAGACAGGAGCTACATGTAGATATAGATGATGGGCTGGCTGTGCGGGCGCCGTACGTGTAATGCATACGAAAGTAGTGAAAATATCATCAATGGCAAAATATGAATATCTAAAAGGGATAACGAAAAATGGAGTCAAAACAAACTAAAAAAAAGGAAAGATTCGGAGATGGAAGTGAGACGAGCGCCAAGAACAGAAGGTTTTTGGCCTGGGAAAAAGTGCAAATGTCAGTTTCGAGGTGCCACGAACCCAGCGAAGCGGGCGAACCCCATCTCGGTTCAACTCGGTTCATGACATTTGACTGAAAACTAGACAATTTCCCGGTTTCCAGGCCGTTGTTGTCGACATGTCCTGGTAATCAGTTTCGCCCGTAATTGCATCAGGCCTAAATCGTGCCAGCCAGTATCACGAAACTCTTTGCGAACGGTATTCAGCTAGATATTATCTTATTAATGGCGTATTCATGGGCCACAACTTTATTTTTGGGACGCTATCGCGCAGTGGAAAGCAGCTCTTAAAAACCGCTCAGATGGAGTCAACGATTTCGGGCTTAGTCTCAGATTCGCAGATCCTGTTCCACAGCCGGCATAAATTTGGCGAGAGTCTGTTGTAAATTACATTTAAAGCAAGCAGCAGCTCGCACATAAATCTTTAGAAGCCCGACCAGGGCCAGTGCGGAAATAATGCAAATAAAAGTAAAACACTGATGTGAGCATATCGAACAGCGGACTTAAAGATACTCGGTACATGCATCTTTAAAATGTAATTAGCTTTCGGTGCTTTGCAACTTGGAGATATTTAGGTATATAGAGAATTTTCAAATTATATTCCCATATTATTTTCTTATTCTTATCAAAGATATTCATTAATCTAGTTTAAAAACTTGTAGTATTTTGTCCGTAGAATTTTTACGAGGAATATAAACATTTTAGACTTTTATACCTTTATTTGAACTGTATTTATCATTTATTTTTTACAGCAAGTAATTTGTGTCAGAGAACTGCAAGGGTGCCATTTTTTGCCACACTCAATAATAAAAAGGAAAATGACCTGTGGCGGGTTTTTTTTTTTTTGTGCTCGCACCAGAAAACACCAGGGTGTAAAACACTCGGATATTTTTTATTGCCACAAGTAGAGTGTCAAAACACACCCGGGTGCCTAGACACCCAGTGTTTAGCGGGTGCACTTAGAGTGCCAGTGGCTTGCTGCAGTTCTCTGGTCTGTGTCACGCCGACGGTGACAGTGTCCTGTTTACGCTCTCGTCTGTGCCTGTGTGCGTTGCCATCCGTCGTTTCGTCCGAGGAGCAACTTGAATTACGTACGCCGCAAGTGAAGTAATGAGCACACAGCTGCAACTTGAGGGCGCTGGGCAAAGCGAAAAAAAGAAAATACAGACGGAAATGGGATGGCGCAGCGGAAACGGAAATAAATATTAAAGCTGCAAGAGGCGGCAACGGACAGCCAAAATAAATACAATATAAATATGCGATATTTTCAAAAGTCCAACTAATAAATAAGCGCTGCCAAGAGCTCGCCCATAAAGAATGAGCCAACTCCTCGTATTTTCCTGTGGCCAAGCCAATTGGATCGCGAGTGCTTGGACATCGCCTGATAAACGATGCTAAGCAAATAATATAAATGCCAGGCAATTTATGTGGTGTAAAAATTTGTATTTACCCGCAAGTCCATATCGCCAAAGAATGGCGATATAAAAGCGAGAACTCAAGATGTTTTATTGAGTTATGACTGCAACTTAAATAAACACACTGAACGGGTATCCTTTACTATGAAATGGCAAGTCCACTTCCATTGAAACCTCTCTGCCATTATGTCCAATAATTCTTAATTAAGATATAATGCTTTAAAGGTAATAATTAATTAATCTGGGAACTACACACTGCTGTAAGATTTTCTTTACATGATCTTAAGCAAAACAATTTGAACATGTATATGTTGTTTACTTGTTGATCAATTGTAACATGCTCTCTAAGAAAGCTCATACATTGGTGGAACCCTACGCCCCTAGTCTTTCTAATAAGGCAAAGTCTAATATAATAGTAACAGCAGGCAAATGGCAAAAATGCACAGCAAAATTTACCATAAGTTTCCCAGCTCATTTTATGGCTATGTTTCATTTTGCCCCGCTGCTCTCCCCGGTCTGTTTATGCTCTGAATTATTGAAATTGACTGGCAACTGCCAACACGTTGTTGCCGTGGGGGAAAAGTGAATGAGGAGGACCTACGAAACGGATAACTAAGGGAAGCAAGGACGAAGTTCATCTCATTTCGTGCGGGACAGGTGCACCAGGTGCGTTTCATTTGCCATGCAAAGCTAAATGAATTGCAAGTCAAAGTAGTTAAAAGCGGCCAGACGAGCGGCTGGATGAGTTGAGCAGATGAGCAGATGGATAGACATGCTGGCTAGCAGCAGACAACAAAGGCGAAATGCAAACTCATTTAAATTGCTCGAGGACAGGCAAATCAAATTGTCAGACAGGCGAAGGACATGCAAAAACTTAGAGTCCGCCACATGCTTAAGTAACTGGCGATGCACAACAACAGCAGCATCCATGCCGGCAGCAAAAGCAAAAGCAACAACTAGTTGTACCAGCAACAGCAACAGCAAGTGCTGCACCCACACTCATAGCAATACCAATGCATCGGCGTGTTGGCCAAATGGGGCATGCCGCACCAAGACACTCTCGCATGCAAGTTGCCAGCGGCGACGACATTGCAGCTTTGGCCAACGAAGCGACACCAATCTGGCCGAGAGTAAAGAGAGGATACCCTATTTCCAGGACCCAATCCCATCAACATTCGCATCCCACCACCACTGGCAACAACATCACCATCAGCAGCACCCTCGCCATCCCATCAACATCATCATCGTCATCCTCGCCAGGAACCTCGGCATTGTCGTCATCTTTTCAGAGTGCTTAAGGGCTGCATAAAAGCATTTATTATTAGATTTGATTCAATTTTCTATTCACTTACGTTATGAAAATGTGGCTCGCCGTGTTTTTCCCACTAAAGCTTTCAGCCGCTTTTCCCGCTTTTGTTGCCCGCTGCACTTAATTCACAGCGGTAAATAAAAAATCAATGTTTTGCTTTTACTCGAACTCGAACTAGAACCGAACGATATGAAACGATACGAAATGGGAGCAATCGCGTAATTTCATTTGCATAAAAGTCAATTGGATTTCGTGCCATGGAACAATTTCAATAATTGCAAACGCCTGCCATACATTTCCAGCTCCTCTAAGCCACTGTAGGCCAGTGTATTCTATTCCAGGACCTGGTTTTTGTTGGTCCTGGTCGTGGTTCCTAGGTCCTAGGACTCCATGTTGTCGCCATTGTGTCGCCCGACCACCAAAAAAAGCAGCCCACTTTCAGGGCAAACTGAAGTTTCTGTTCTGTTGGCCAGGACATAGACACACAGACA
Organism: Drosophila simulans; assembly: GCF_016746395.2. Classification (NCBI taxonomy): domain Eukaryota; kingdom Metazoa; phylum Arthropoda; class Insecta; order Diptera; family Drosophilidae; genus Drosophila; species Drosophila simulans. Next base: position 9,065,305 of record NC_052522.2, read on the forward strand.
CATGGAGACCAAAAGCCAAAGGCGACATCCATAAACTGTAATCAAAAGCTATTATCTCTGCTGGGCCTCCCTCAACCTCCAGCTACGGCGACCACCCACCATTCCGGTCTAGTTTTTGGCAACATTTTTCTAAACCATAAATTTCGAAAGCAAATTCAATGGAATTTGCTTGCCAAAAATCGGAGGCTTCCGCCATTTTCAGCTTTCTATATGGCGAAAACGGGTTGTTCAAAATTTAAAGAATTGGCCAGAAATTTAGACCGACAACCGGGGGGAATAATGCATATTGAATAGTTTATTTTTCGCCTAAATAAATTATGAAAAACTGAAATGCTGCTCGACATAAGCTGATTGCCGCCTGTCTATATTTATTTATTTAATTATTCCTTTTTTTTTTTATACCTGCCTTCCTTTCGCGTTTGTCAAATCCCTCGAGCGAAATTGTAAATTAATTTTTCGCGCAACAATTTCGATTTTAATAACTAGAAACATTGTCACTTAGTTTGCATATTTAATTACACGTTTTTTGCGATGCTTTTTCTATTTGGGGGCTTTGTGTAGTTTTTTTCTACTTTGTGCGCACTCTTTTTTTACCAGCATATCAAAGCAATTATAAATGTGACTTAAATCATTAAAGCCTTGAAGCGAGGTCAAAGAATCACATCGGCCAGAAAGTAATTTCAATTCGGAGCGCACATAATTAAGTTTAACTAATGCCAATGGATGCAGCGATAAATTGTCATGGACCAGGCCTAAATAATTCATTACACATTCCCCACAAGCAACAAGATGACAAAAGCAGGATTCTACATACTGTGAGTACAGGCAGGACCTTTGAGATGTTAAGAAATATTACTTAGATTTTTGGGGTCGGCCGTGTGTGCATATATTAAGACATAAATATCAAGTGCAGAGCCAAAAAGCATATTGTAATGCGACTGCAAAGGAATGGCAGTCCATGTTGCATATGACGAGTTGGGAAAGATGGCAAAGGACGTGCACATTTGCCAAAAATTACAGTTATTACTGCAGACAGTCGTCCTTGCTGGCCACACCGCACTCCTCCCCCTATTTGAGCCACCCAATTTGGGACCCACAAGACGCGATTGCGGCTGCATTGGGAAATTTAATTCAATTGCCGGTTGGCAGGCACATAAATCCTGCACTTTATTGCATCCGCAGTACGCAATGCATAGCCACAAGGCGATGGCGGCACTTTTGCCACGACGCCCCTTTTAATGAGCTAACGAAAATTTGCTTTATTAGATGTTGTATGTGGTGGAATCTGGGGCGCGCTACCCGTAGAAATGGGCCATCAATTTTTATTTATACTTCGCTGCCGTTTCCTTTCAGCGAGCAACGAGCAAGCAATAACAGTAAACAGTTAGTGAGAGCGACCGGAAGTGGAGCACTTTAGCGACATCCGGCGGCCTCGAATGGCCACTTCCTACTCTCGATATTTGCGTGCAACTTTTGAGTTAATTCGCCTGTATTTGCCTTGTGATTTCCTTATTTCATTTGGCCTACCTACTGGCAAGCCGCTGCGTGGCTTTAAGTCCCCAGCTGGCAGCTGAAAAAGGCTTAAACTGAGGCGCTTAGCCTAAGCCCCCCGGCCAAGCTGAAGTCCAAAACGAAGCGAAATATCATATCGCACACAATGCAGCCTCGCAATTAGACTTAAATGCATGCAGCCGTGCAAGGAGCAGCGCCCGTATCCTGGATTCTGGAGCCCGGTTCCTGAGTCCTGAGTCCTGCTGCTCCTCCTCCCTGTTAGACAAACAATTCCGGGCCCGAGACCAAAAAAATATATGAGAAATGCGCCAACTGAACCTCGCGGCGGGGTAATTGAAAAGGAAAATGAAAAACATGCCGCGAGCCAGAAATGAAAAGGTGGAAAGCTGGAGCTCGGGCAACGAAGTTGGTTATACCCTTCAGCTAAGAATAACCAACACAATGATGCACTGTGCCAGGACCTCCGTGAAAAAATATAATTCTTTAAATAGCTCCCACCCACTTTTAAGATACATCTCTGGAGTCCTGGCATCCCGACCTTTTCGGGGACTCATCAAATCCCGAGCTTCTCAGTTAATAAAAGGTAATAACGACAAAGTTACCTCCTGTTTGTTTGTTTTTTGCCTTTCAGCCGTCTCTTCCGCTTGTTTCCCGAATCCGGCCAGCCACTTGCTCCTTGTATCTTGAGCCCAAATGCAGGTCATTTGGCAATTAGGTCGCCGTACAGCCTGCCGGCGCTTCCTTCTACCTCCCATCTTCCACTTTTCCCACCCGCAAAATTAAAAAAAAATTCTTAAATGAAACCAACAAAAAACAGTACCCACTGTCATTTGATTTATGCATTAAATTCACAACCGCCCGCGATTGCTAATTAAATTCTACTCAAATAATCAAACAGACAATCTGCAGACGTCGCAACTTCCCGGCCACTTGGAATTCGAGGACCTCCTCGCCACCAGCAGCCACAACAATAACCACGGAATGCGACTGCAACAGCAGCTGCGGCATCTGCAGCCTTTCTATTTACCAGTTTTATCTGGCAAAAGGCTGTCAGGCTTCGGAACACTCAAAAAAATTTCATAAAATAAAAGTATTTTATATACTTTTTTCACATTTATATTTAATATGTTTGTAGAAAATTGGCTTTAATGAATTATTTTCTTATAAATCTCTGCCATTTAAACAATATGACTATCACTTAAGGAAGCTTCTAAAAATATCCTTCGAACTTGAACCTTATATTAAATTACCTCATATTAAATTTCAGGAAGCATTTGAAATTAAGGCTTTTAGTCGTAATAAGAAATTCGCAGAAATGGCACCCACACACAAAGTCCCATAATATTTTCTTAGGTCAAGGCCGAAATTGTAATTATTTTTTCAAGTGCATGGAGTCCTATGGCTTCCAGTTTTTCACACTGCTCAAGTGGCCAGCGGAGAGCGGCATCCTCGAGCATAATGAACACTTGACTCCTTTGGCTTTTGCCCGTCCTGCGGATGACAATGCCCAGTGCAAACATTTCACCGCAGGCTAAGACAAAGGGCTGACAAAATGAAGCGAGTGGTTCGCGAGTCCTTGGGTCCTTGAGGTTTCAAGTGGTCTTCTGAGGCGCAAAAATGGGTAGAGCCGACCAAGGCGGCATAGCTATAAAGTTCCGATGCTCTCCAATTGACCCAAATAAGGAATGCAGCGTGGATGTGAATTCTTTATGCCTTCTTACCAGCAGTCGCAAATATGCGAGCGATGCTGAACTGATACTTACCTGGGTTTGCAGCTATCTTTGGGCCATCAACATAAGTTAATACAACTAAAAGCCCCTGGAGGGTTGTGCACGTTCCGTCGGCATTCATTTGCCTATGTAAATTGTGGGTCCCGCATAAATTACAAAATTAGTCGGAATAGGAACACACGAATTTCGTGTCGTCATCTCTGTAGCCAGTGTCTAGCGTAAAAACTATTTCAATTTAAATTCTTATCGTATCTGGGCAAACTAGGCAAATGAGTCGGAGGAAATCGGGCCCAATGGCAATCTTTAAGAGTCCTTGTTCCACCTTGTTCGAGATGTCCTTGTTGCCAATGCTGCTGGGGCCATAAGCCGCTTAGCTTTCACTATTGCCAGGCCTAACTTTTAACGTTTCGACGCCTTAAAGATTGCCTTCGGGTTCCACTTTTCAGCCAATGGCCCACCCTACACAACTTAGTCTCTTGGTATCACATATCTTACTTAACGTGCCTGCGAGACTTTTTTCATTAGGATAAGTCTATTTTATGCCAAAACATCCGCCCCACAGACACACAACACACACACACATAGAACCCTGCACACATGCCACATGGCGCACATGGAAGTTCCGGATTCGTTCTGAATCCTGGTTGCTGGATGCTGGATCCAGGAGTCGGAAGGCTCGCCCTTTGCCAAAATGTTTATTTGGTACCTCGTGTTATTTATTTTATGGCACCTTTTGCCATACTTTATTTTTCAGCTATTTGGCTGCTTTTCGGCTACAGCTGTGACGCCTGCTCCTCGATGGCTGCTCATCGATATAACAATATCCTTTTGATGTAATTTCCGCTTATGGCTTATTTTCACAATGGCAGGTGTAAAGGTAATCGTTGATTGTAAGTGCCTGCCAAGCCAGCCGACAGGATTTTATAAGCTAGATGTGTTTGCCCGCGTGTATGTGTGTGGTGTGGGATGATTGTGTGTTTGTTTGGCTTTTATGTCAATTCTCAATTATATTTCAATCATTTTTATTACATCTCCTAATGCCCAAAGAAGATTACTTGCCATCATAAATAAGTTATAAATTTAATTGGAAAAGCCATCTCTCTGTGTGCGTGTGCGTTCGCCATTTTGTATGGGATCTATTCGTCAGTGTGTGTGTGGAAAAATCTGTGTTCATGCCTGTCCGTATCTGTATCCCTATCTGTATCAGTATCTGTACAGTATCTGTGTATTATTCCTCCTCATTTCCGTCGCTTAATTAGTTGCTAAATTATTACCACTCGGGGCTGACACGGCCGCATCTCAAGTGACAGCCAATCGATACGATTCACGCAGCTCTGACCTGCGTCGCTCTTTATTGTTGCACATTTGATTTCAATTGATTTGCGGCACGCTTGACACTCGTGACACGCGACGAAAACAATGCCAATCTTGGTTGGCAATTCGCGTTAATTTCCACATGGAATATGGCCGCATAATTGCGCCACTCGTTCCGCTGAAAATTGGCTTAGCTGGCGTTGCGTATACGCCGCGTGGTTACCCAGGGGGCGTTCGTTAACACACATAAAGCATACGCCCCATTGTGCTGGCAAAGCGACACTTGTGCCCTCTATAAAGTAGGCCCTGCCGCTAAAGCTCCCCCAAAAATATATACACTTAAATATGTGCTACTACATAAAAGTTGATATAAATAATAAAAAATAAGTAAGAAGATTATATATTACTTCATATAAAATCCTTTTATAATCTTATCCTATTGTGATTTTCTCTGAGTGCGAAAGAAATTACAATTAAAAATTCTTAATTAGCATATAAATGGCAGGCAGATGACCATTTAACACTAGAAGGCCGCCGAAAAGAGATCAAAAGTGTGCTTTAAATCAAAAGGAAATAAGACTGAAATCTCATTACTTACCAATAAATTTAAATCCGTTCGCTTGAGCTGAGTTCCAAGAGTTCGTTTGGCATTCAGGTGTTAAGATATACGGCAGCACGCACCGTGAGTTACGGGTTGCTTTATAAATAAATACGTCCGTGGCCGAGTTTCTTCTTTTCTCCCTCATTTTGGCGCAGCTGCTTGTTGCCAAGGTGCTGATTGCAATTACTTGTGTGTGACGACGACCCGTTACTGTCGAGTACGGCGGAGGAGTATTGAGCACGGGGTACGGGAGTGCGGCATACGGAGTGTGCACTCCGGCGGAATCCCACGCCCACTCATTCGCTGCCGCATGTTTACGGCCGACCACATCAGCTGTGGTGTAGCAGTGCCACTGGCAAAAGCAACAGGCAATAATGCCGCACTCGTCGCCGGAGCCCACTTGTCCGGGATATGGAATACGGGATACGGGACACGGCACCCAGAATCCCCATCATACCCATTGCCATTGCCATGCCCAGACCCGGATACGGATTCGCAGCCGATGAATTGCGTGACTGTGCAAGTGAAGCTGTGGATATAATAAAAGTAATTAACAAGTGTTTGCGCTGCATGATGCGGAATTTCAGGCGCGGATAAGCGAGCATACGTGTGGCATATGGAATAATACGGAATATGGAGGTGTGCGAATGGAATACTACTGAATACGGAATTCGACGCAATTTTCCGGAATTCGGGCGGGGAATTGCTTTAAGTGGCGCACAAAAAGTCTAATAACGAGCCGCGGAGATAAAAGGGCCGGCGATCGGATCGAAAATCGGAGCACAAAAATCCATTCCTCTTGTGGAGGCGAAAATCTCTCGACAAATACTTTTGACAGCCGGGGATATTTGATGCTCGAAAAACAACAGAACGTAAATTGAAAAGTTTTGCTCTTAATGCAGGTGTGAGTGGTCGATGTAAGTGTGTGTGAGTGTGGGTGCAGGTGTAGGTATACATACATAGGTGTGTGCGGGAGCAGCTGTGTGCGTGCGATTGTGTTTCGTAACTCCGCTTGAAAGGCCCCGAGCTGGAAATCAATTTGTGTGCATTTATTGAAAATTGAATTTCCAATGAGCAGCGGCGCGTGCACACATGTTGCTCCTGCAGGACTCTCGTCCTTCATCCTTGAATTGACTGCTGAAATGGGTCTAGTTCTACACGGCCCAGGATCCGAGGGTCAGGCGTCATGGGTCAGGCTTGTTCCTGCATAATTGCCATGTAAAACGGTTTGTTCTGCTGCCGTTTACCTAATCCCTCCAATTTTGTTGCAGCCACTTCTCGGGGCACTCTAAATTCAGCAGAGGAATGCATATACACAGAGAAATTGTAAAATGTTTGTTCTTAATGGCTTAAAGTGCTATTGAACGCCTTAGCCAAGTGACCAAAGTGAAATTTAAGATAATCTATTCCCATCGATATCCAAGATTAGGACTAAAGATTCTGACAGTTATTTTACTTTGATGTCAAACCAAAACATATACTTTGAAAAATCGTCATGAGTAGTCAAAATTTGTTGGTTTTGCTGGTAATTTCATTTTTCCTACCTTATAACTGCCTTGGAGATCCTCCTAGAAATGCATCTTCAAACTCCTTAAATCGAGTGAAGCGCCTATCCGATGGCGATTTCGATGATGACTCCATTGCACTGTCAAATTATTGCGTATCCTTGAGATCGAGGGCTGCCGACAAATTCTTTGGGGATAATCATTTTTGCTCAGGCGTTATTCTGGCTCCAATGTTCGTTATGACCTCCGCGCATTGTTTGATAAAGTGAGTATCTGCACATGTAGATTTTTAAAGCTATAACTATTACTATTTTACTAAATTCCAGCAAACGAAGGGTTTTAATTTCCAGTCGAGTCCTGCTCATTGTTGCTGCGACTCTCAATCGTCTCAAATACATACCGAACAGGACATTTGTTACTCCTGTAGCGCATATTTGGTTGCCCGAAAGCTTCACAATGCGCAATAAACAGGATTTCGGACTGTTAAAAGTGAAGAATCCATTTCCAAGAAACAATGAGCATATATCTATAGCCAGATTACCAGTTCATCCACCGCTACCAGGTCTAAAATGCAAAGTTATGGGATGGGGGCGTATGTATAAAGTGAGCGAAATTAAAAAGCATGTTTTCTTACAGGTAATTAAGTAAGTATTTTATAAACATGTTTCATTAGGGTGGTCCTCTAGCCTCGTACATGCTGTATATCGATGTGGAGGTGATAGATTCCAAACTATGCGCCAAATTGCTAAGAGTTCCATCAGTTGAGTACGTGTGTGCCCTCGACATCGATGATCTTACGGCCCAACAGCCATGTGGCGGGGATTGGGGTGCTCCAATGATGCACAATGGCACCGTCTACGGTATCGTCACTGTTCTCGCTGGATGCGGCGTCAGCCACTTGCCATCTCTGTACACCAATGTGCATAGCAATGTAAACTGGATCCATGAAAAAATTATCAGCAGTGCTGGTAGCATCTTACTTGTTCCGGCCTTATTTCGATACCTTAGTATTGCACTTATCTATGTGGTACCTCTTTTTAGTTTTGTAATTAAATATAATAGTGTAATGTAATAAGATACATATTTGTATATCAAAGATATTTATCCATAAACCAAACAGTTAAGAATCCATTTTTGTTCTGTGATTACATCGCCTCACAATCGAAAGGGGTATATTTAAAGCGCTTTAATTGATTTCGACTCCTTAGTTCCTCATTGCCTGTTATGGATTCCGGCTAACACTCGGATTTGGCTTAACAACTAACCAAATGCCAGCGACAACAGCAACAATTGCAGATTGTGCTGCACTCACGAGCGGGCAATAAAAAGGGCAACCGACCAGAGAACGACAAGATGTACTCCAGTTGTTATTGCTGGTCCTGCTGCCGTTGTTGTTGTTGTTGTTATGTCCTGGCCAAGAGTAAACTTGAAAAAAAAAAAACGGTTACTAGGTCAGTAACACTGCCAGAAACACGCGTCTGCAGGCGGATTCTCTCGCATTTTGGCCGATTTTGCAGACAAGTGCGTGTGCGCTCGCTCTCCGCAATGGAAAATCTCTCTCCAAGCCGCCCTTTTTAGTACACTGAGCACAGCCTCCCAGTTTTCCGAGTTTTTCCGAACGCCGAGAGAGTGCGGCATTTTTGTAGCTTTGTCGCCCGGCCGGATTTCGATTCGCAACCACACCTGCTCAGCATCCAACTCAGTACTCAGTCGTGCGCGCGTCAAACAGGACGATTACGGCGGAAAGTCTCGAGGATGCTGGCTCTCTAGCGGTCTAGGGAAATCGGAAAATCGAAAGACGGACCCCAACGAACTACAGATCGGGCCCAAAAACCGAAATCGAGTCGAGTGATAAAAGAAACCGCTGGGCAAAAAAAAAAAAATAAAAAAGGAGCAAAAGATAAAGCTAAGCAAAAAGAAAACCGAGCGCGCATTAAGTGATAATAAAGTAGCGGCAATCATTTTAAAAATTGTGTGCCAGCTTATGCAAATGTAAAAGTCGCTTAAGAGCCAATTCCCAAATATTTCTCAAGTTTCGCCCCAAAGAAAAAAAAATCGAAGAAAAAGCTAAGCAAGAAAAGCCGCAATTTAAGTGTGCTGTGTGTGACCAAACAACTTACAAAGCCACCAAGAAAACCAAAAAAAAAAAGTAAAGGACCAAGGAAAAATAAATCTGAAGGAGTGGAAGGAATTGTAAGCCGCAAATGAACAGCGACAAATGCTCGGCCCTCTTTTTTGTAAGTTGCCAAATTTGTCGAGGCCCCATTGACTCCCTGACTGAATGACTGACTGACTGACTGATTGGCTGACTGCGGGAATGACTTAGTGACTTCGACCTTTGGGTATTGACGAGCATTAATATAAACAGCGGAATTTGTGCTCATTATTTGTGACTTTGACTGTCGTTGGCATGGGAAGTTGTCAGATTCGGAGGCAGAAAAAATAAATTATCAATTATCGGGTCACTTGTCTTCGATTGCCACGAGTATTCTTTTCACTGCGGGACTTAAGCTAATTATAACGCAAATACATTTTGGCATACGAAACATGAAAAGAGAGACATTAGTATAAATACCAAAAAAAAAAAAAATAAAGATCTAATCAAGTGTCGTCTTTATAAATTGGTATTGATAGCAGGTTCCCCTAAAAAAATACTGATATCTCCAATTATTGGGCATGGTTACCTTGCCTTTTCGGCATGACATTGGCATACTAATCACCTCATTGAAATGCAAATGAGCCGCCTTATATTATGGATTTTATCTGCGGCCTAATAATTTTCCTGTTACATTTTTATCTCGCCGGATTCGCTAAATACCTGCCATCGTGTTTTGTTTTTCCATTCACGGTTGGCACGTGCCCGTCGACAAGGGAAAACCAAAACGAACTGGGGAAAAAAAGGAAAACATTGCGGGGGCGCCTCGTTTTGAAAGGCAAATTTTTAAAGGTCCCGACTCCGGGCGATGCCTATCATCTGGCGAGCTGTAAATTACTGGGGGCACTCGCAAAGGTCAGTTCCATGGATCCGGCTCAGTTTTTGCCGTATCCCGTAGACAGTAACCCGTATCTCCGGATGCCAGCAACGTGTTAAGTTGCGAATGAATAGAGGCGAGACAGGGGCAAAAAGTAATCAGCGAGTGGCTACAAAATAATTATTTAATTAAAGGAAGTGCTGCTCCGCAAGACAACGATGCAGCAACTCTGCTGCTCCTTCGGCCTAAATGTCCATTCATTCGTTTCACTTATCTCGGCCGGCTTTTTGTTTTCGGCCCCACTAAATAAGCCAAGTCCCGCTCTTCAACTCGGTGCCACTTAAACGTCCGTGACGTTCAACTTTAGGCTACTAATTTAAATTTAATTAAGTGGGATCATTCGTTTAATGGAAACTGGCCGAGACTCGACTCGACTCGACTCTCGTCGCACTTTGCGTTAGTTTTGCCAACGTCATTATAACGAATAAAGTTCGCTGTGCCCCGGCTATATGAATATAAAGCGTCTGTTAACCTATTTTCTAAATGCGCTAAATAATCCCGATGTCGCTGGTGCTTCACCACCCACAACACCAACTCAAACTCCCAGGATACGGATCGGCAACCGGGTCTGGACTCTGGTTTTTATGGGCCCAGCTCAAAATAGACAATGAACAGACAACGGAGTGCAACTTTTCACTCAAGTGGTTTTTATGTAGATTGCTTCGGTCAATGTTTGCCTAATGAATGAATGGGCCCAGAGTTGCGGAGAAAGGGTTCCCATTTCACTACCCGGGGATTAGTTACTGTAACTGATATGATTAAAGAGTGGTTAAGCAGCAAAACAAACTTCAAAGGATGGAGTTTATACAGCTCTACAGGGGGTAATGAACTCCGGTTGGGGATTTTCTATTACCCCCTTGATTCACAGATAACTTAGTTAGCCCAATCAGTTTCCGTTTCAATTTTAATTACGTATATTGCCATCCTAACTTTTAATTACAAATTCCCTTTAAAATTCTGCATCGAAACTGTAACAAGAAATTGTAGAGGAAATAAGCCACAAATAGTGACTTTTATTATTGGCAACCATTCCATATTATTTTACTATCTCATACATTCTCGTAAAGATGAAATCTCTGCATATATTAGTTATGGAAAATGTTTACAGAAATAGTAAAACACAACTTAAATCGATATATTTCGCCCCGAAATATCAGATAAGCAATGCCCAAGTTCTGAATATTTATCCTTGAAAAATACATGAGTCCAAAAAATTCGGCAGAGCTAACGAGAACGAAGTTTATACATGCAGATGGGGCCCAGCTGTGTGCGGCCCACCTCAAATAAGCCGATTTAAAAACAATTTCAAAAATTAAACCATTATTAAAGCCGAGGGGAATGCAAACGTGAAAAGTAAAAAAAAAAAAATCCTCCCCACATATAAAACTGCGATCCAAAAATAAAATTCCAATAAGCGTGCGTTTTCGGTTGGCTCCAATGTGGGGGCGGTAAAACCTGGGAAAAAAGGCCAAAGGGATATGGAAAACAGACATTTTCGCGAATACCGACAACAGACCGACCGCCAGAGTCACACAACCAAGCGGGCAGTCATTCAGTCAGCCTGAGCTCTGCAATTTTAAATAATTAACAATAAAAAGCATAAAACAAAAACGTAAACAAAAATAAAGCAGCTAAGGGAGCGAACAGCGTACAAAAAACAACATGCATAAAAGACATTTAAAATAAGCGCAAAATCAGCACAAAAACATTCAGCGAACCGAAAGGATAACGACTGGGGGATATGCGCCAAAGGGTGTGTGCCGGGGCGGAAGGGTCGGAAGGGGCGGCAGAGGCGTCAGGTGAAAGGGGGCGTGGTGGGCGTGCAGGAGGACAGGTGGGCGGCGAGGCGCAACAATAACTGCACAAGCTGCTGGCACAGTGACACACTGACAACGCACAAAGACAACAGCACAAGAGGATTCGCAGGCGGAGACACACGCACGCACACACGCATATAGACCAGGTGTACATATTTGCATACAGTTCACTGGGCACACACACTCACTCACTCACTCGCACCCACACACACACACTCGCACACACACACTCGAACAAATGCGAGCCTCAGCGGAAAGTGAATGAAACGCGACAGTTGCCAAGTCGGCTGCCATTGTGCCAGGTGCCAGTTGCCAGTTTACCTGTTGCTACAGTGCAAGAAAATACTGTAAATCATTGTAATTGTGGCGGCATAAATGAATTGTTTTTTATCTGATAATTAGCCTTGCCAAAATATATTTAATAAAAAAATATATTAATCTAGTCAAGGTACTCACATCTTCTCTTTAAAAATCATAATAAAATCCTTAGTTAAATTGGGTTTACCCAAGAAACAATATATAACGATTTTATAACGTCAAGAAACGTCATTATAATAACTTATACTAAAATACTAATACCAATATACTAAAACTTTAGTTTACTTGCTACGTTTCAGTTAGAAAGTTGTTTAGCCATAATTAAAAGGTATCTTTTGTACGTTAGTACAATTTCAAGGCAATAACTTTCCAAATGAGTGACTTGCCTTAGTCTTTTCTCCGCGTGCATTTGTCAGTTTTCCAGGTGTTGGGGACACGTGCAGGCCAACGCGTGCCGGAGTGAATAGCTATAGCTTGGGGGTGGTTCAAAGGGCGGTCTTAAAAAATACACACTAATTTGCCCCAATAAGCAGGAAACGTTTAATTAAGCACACAAAGCCGAAAAATTTAAGCGACTTACACGGGGCACAATTTGCATGATAACCCAACACGAAATCTCCCCGAAAATCATCTGATATATTTAACATACTTTAACACAACCTTTTTGCTTTCTGCCCAAAAAAAAAAACAAACTCATCGCTGACCCGAAAATATATGCAGGCAGCACAAATTATGCAAATGCTGCGCTAAGTGCGGCAAAATGCTCGCAATGCCAGCGACGACAAGCTACAACTACAACTACAACTGCAGAAAATAAGCGGAAAAGCAGAATTAGCAGCAGCAACAACAACAAGAGGAGTCCTGTTCCGCAGGAATAGCAAGGATATAGCAATATAACAACAAGGCAGCACCGCCAGCATCAGCAGCAGTATCAACGGGCTGCAAAATGCGCTTTGGCTTAAAGTTGAGCTGCCTTTGGCCAAGCTTTTTATTATGGCTAACATGGAGCAGTGGCGGCGGTGGAGGTAGATGGTGGGGAGTCAGCGCACAGCCATCATTAACCGAGAAAATCCCATTAGGTGAGTAACCGTAACCGTAAGCCCAATGCATCTGACAGCGACCCGAGCTGCAGGATCAGCCACCCACCCACTCCTGGCATCCTGGCATCCAGCTATTCGTGTCCTGGTTTTGTCCTGGCACTTACTCTTATTTTATAAACGTTCAGCTGCACACGCCTCAGCTTGCTGGGAAATGGCTAAAACGCGCAAAAGTTCCCCATTTCCAAAACTCTCAAGGAGAATACCTTTTCGGACAAAAAAAATATTGATTCAATAACAGGCTACGTTAAAAGTTTTCAAGTGCTTGGGCTAACCTTACCTTAAAATGTGTATCTACTATGGAAAAGAATGGAATTTCAAAATGAATTTTCAATTTATAATTGCTGCATATATTTCGCGCAGTTAACTTGTATTCGAAGATACATTTTTTGTAAGCTAAGAAAGGACATTATTTTTCAATAGATAAAATCCGCTTGCTGTTGTTCTTTGTCCGAGAAATCATCTACCAAAATGAAGTTTGCAAGGAGTCAGTTTCATTCTATTCCATTTTATTCCTCAATTTTTTTGTTGGCCACTTTGAAAGCTGAAACGCCACGCTTATTAGCTTGCTGCAAACGCCACTTAAAAATTGGCTCAAATTGCCCACCACAACAACAGCAACAACGAGAAAAACAACAGTAGCCTGAAAGGCGGCAACAAAGTTTTCCCAAAAAAAAAACAAAAACAACACAAAAAATAAAGCGAAGAAAAAATTACAAGAGCAACAACACAAATAAAATTCGAGCGCAAAAGCAATTACAAAGTTTAAAGTGCCTTTGCTTTGAACTTAATTGACAATTTCGATGGAGCAGCTACCGCTACCCCAAAAAAGCCCAAACTTTTACCCAAGTCGAGCACTAACAGCAATTTTACACATCTTTGCATGTTGCTGCTGCCGCTGCTGCCTTTCACCTGAAACAGGTGCCATTTTCGAGCAGGGAACCGACGAGGTGCAATCGGCCTTCAAGTACGCGATGCTCAATCACAACCTGAACGTCTCATCCCGTCGATTCGAGCTGCAGGCCTACGTGGATGTGATCAATACGGCGGATGCCTTTAAATTGTCACGACTGAGTAAGTATCTAAGTAATTTTCTGAAAATCTATTGATTAAAACAAGAACACAAAACTCGCTCGTTAGGCGTTATTGAATTTTGACGCACCTTTGAATTGAATTCATGAGATGCAGAAATTGCTGAAATGTAGCAAAAAAAATGTGATAATTATGCGCATTTTTAGCAAGTCTGCCATTATACATATTTTGTTATTTTTTCAATTTCCTTGGAACTCGGTCTACATTTAGCTATCATTGGAATTTCCTTCTATATTCTGTTGACTTTAATTGCAAAGGATCCAAGTCAGCGCTCTTTATGCATTGCAACTATTAGAATATTGATGCAGCTCATTTAAGCAGTACCTCATTAATTAGAATTTGCTTTCATTGAATGTCTAAAACAAATGATTCAATATTAAAACAGATATAAATGTCATAAATGTAACTTAAGTCTATCTATTATGGTGTGCGCAGTAGCCCAAGCTTAAGATTTATCAAACATTCAATAAATTACATGGAATGTTATGTCATACTTGTATGTCCTCTTCCCGTTCATTCCTTGCAGTTTGCAATCAGTTCTCAAGGGGCGTATACTCGATGCTGGGAGCCGTTTCGCCCGACTCCTTCGACACACTGCACTCCTACTCGAATACCTTCCAGATGCCCTTCGTGACGCCCTGGTTTCCCGAGAAGGTGAGCCCATTAAGACATTAATAAATATTAAAGCGAGTGGGACCAGAGCGAGTGCCAAGGTCGTTTGGCTATTTAAATATGAAATATTAATCATACGCACTGTTGGCTCGCAATATAAATTGGTAACCTTGAAAAGCGCACAAAGCGCACAAAGCGCACAGTCCAAAGCCCAAAGCCCACCCAAAAAAGCACTCCACCAGCACAGCTGGGCCAGTTGGAAAATATTTATAAGCCGCCCAGGTACAAATCATTATTAATACTAGCGAGCTGGGACCAAGTCGGTCAACCTGGCCACTTGTTTCTAATGATGTCCTGGCCCAAGCCGGCTGGTTGGTTGGTTGGGTTGGCTGGCTGGTGTTGGTGTCGTGTGCGTGCGCTTTAAAAATTTATAACACACTTTTGGCCTCGCTTAGGCCGTTCGCCCAATAAATCAACCAGGCAAATGCCCGAAACGAGCCCAAAACCAGAGCTCCAACAACAATGAGCACTCAATAATGATTCATGTTTACTAACTCGCCATGTCCTTGCTCCTCCTACCCAACGCACTCCTCCGCCTCCTCCTGCCCACTTCTCCAACCGATTTGCGGCTGTTTTCCATAATTTTCGCGTTTTAGGTGCTTACGCCATCGTCTGGCTTCCTCGACTTTGCCCTCAGCATGCGCCCGGATTATCATCAGGCCATCATTGATACAATACAATTTTATGGCTGGCGCAAAATAATTTATCTCTACGATTCCCACGATGGTGAGTACAGCCAGCATGCATACTAATACATGGCCATCAACAGATATATAGATACATTCGCAGAATGGGGATGCGGATTCGAAGGAAGCTGAGCGACTCAATAAGCATTTTTCCGCTTTCGCTTCTTGCAACCTCATCTATGCAAACTATGTAGTCGGGGTCGGGAAAGGGACTTTATATAAATTACTGTGCGAAAAATTTTAAATATTTTATATTAATATTTAATAATTAATTGTTCATGTCAACTACATTTTCGGACTATTTCAAACTTATTCTCAATTGTTTAAAAACTTTCAAAAGCTCAAACACTCATATAAACTTTCCATCTGAGTAAGAACGAGTAAATAATTCTTACTTAAAATATTTGTAGAATATTTTTAACAACTAAGCAATATAATTAGCAATTTTAGTCAAAAACAGCTCTTTAGTTTTCTGCCAGTGAAATTGTAAGCACTCCGCCTTCCCTTCTTCACTGCAGCGTAAATTTGCTTTGTTATAAGTTTCTGCAAGCATTTTCCATTTATCCAGTGCATAAATAAAGTTTAATGACACAGCCGTCTGCATTGAGGTCCCCTTTCTCCATTTCTCCATTCTCGCTTCTCGCTGACATTTTGCGCCATTGGCAGTTGGACAATTGGTTTATGTGGCCACCGACGACGAATGGTTGGGGGCATGAAGAGATGTCCGGATGGATGGAGTCTAGTGTCTGGCTCTTGCGTTATTATTATTAATGAATGCCACGTGAAAATCTTTTGCGGTGGCCAACAGCACTCAATCAATTCGAGCCAGTTCATAATCTCCGAGCCCCCCGCCCGGATTCTCTGTCTATGTCTGTGTTTGTTAATCTCTCTTCATCCCGCTTTCACTTCGTGCATGTGTTGGTGTGTATCTCATCGGCTGTTTTAAGCCGTGCCAAATGCTTAGTGGCACTCAATCAACTCTGTGGCTTCTTGTTAGCAGCTTAATAAAATCTGATTGCCGGCATATGACTTTAAGGCCATAGTGCGATATATGGCCAATTAATAGTGATGGGGAAGACAAAATTGCTTGGCCGTTTTTCATTTTTCATAAATTTCCATTTCGCCGGCTTGGTTTATGGTCATGTTTACAAGGCAACTTCTGGCACGTAGCGCCTACGCCTTCTCAACGTCCTATTGTTTTTGGCCAGGCAACTGTTTTGTCCTGGAATGGCTTCCTCCTTTTGTTTATTCAACGCGCCAACGAGTTTATTACAAAGAAATAGGAAAAACATTTTGCGCCTTGCCTTGAATGCTCCAAAAAAAAGAACACTATTTATGGGCAATGGCCGGCTTCAGATACGATTTTTCGAGTGGCGTGTAGAACAATCACAACAGAAACAACCATCGATGCAAACACAAACAATATTTCGTTATGGGTTTTTCCCCCCCGCTCCTTCCACAGAATCTAATTCATGCGAAGTGGGCCAGCGGCTTATAAGTTTATTCTTGCTTGTATTTACGACTTGGCCAAGAAATTGGCTTACACACATTTTCCTTTTAGCTGTGAAATTATTGTATTTGCTGGCCGCTCTCGCTGGGATGCCGGGAAATTCCAATACGTGCTTGCCCAGCGGCTATGCTTCATTTTATTTACGCACAGTCTATGTGTGCGCGAGTGTGTGAGATTGTTCACTAAAAAACACTTGTGCCGCCGCCGGCTATTGGATTTTGCAGACAAGAAAAGTGGGCGGGACATCCACAGGTCATTAAAGAAATCCGCACACGAGATTCGCGGCTTGCTCTTGAGCGATATTCATTTTTCGGCAGCTTAGCCTTTAAGTCTTAAATTGATGAGTTTGCTAATGCAGGTCCATATAGATAATTCGAAAATAAGGTTAAGCGTCTTAGGTTGGACTTTAATTGGTAATTTGCCTAGTTTAAGGTGAACTCTTAACTTTCGATCAGATGTTAGGGATGTAGATTTAAAAAACAGGCGTTTATATGAAAATGATATACATTAAAATATACCAAAAAACCCCACTTTGTGTCGTACAATCCTATCGCTTTCCACTTGCACGATTGAAATGGCAAAGAGCAGCAGCACACAAACCGAGCTGAAATAACTTCATTTCGAATGGGGCAATGTGGCAAGTTGGCAACTTGGTTGGTGGCCCATCCTTTTGACATGCTAACTGCTCCGAGCAGCTGTCCCGCTTCCAGTCATCGACATCATCCAAGCCAGCCACGTCAAATGAGCCGTATAAGCAAATTTCCCACAGACAGGCAGTGCCAATGAATCGCAAAGTATTTGCACGTACGAGACACTAGAACAAATGACATGCACAGGCAAAAGTGACAGGTGGCGATGCTCGGCTAGCCGGTTTCCAGCCAGATGCAAGGATCCTTGAGACAGGCCAAAAAAAAAAAAAAATCACTTTGATTCGATATTTGTTTTATTGTTCTTTCGGTTCACCAAATCATTAATTTGTTCTTTTTTACAAGGGAGTGGGAAGAATGTTATTTCGCTTGTTTTCTATAAAGCCAGAACCCAATTTTCCGTGACCCCTTCAGTCTGCCACGTTGCCATCGATATTTCTGTATGAAAAAGCATACAATCAACAGTATGCAATGAAAGTAAATGTCTTACTTACATGTACGTATGTATACATACATATATATTTATTTATGTATATGTGGGCCATGTGTGTCCTGGCAGCTGCCGAAAATGAAGAAGAAATCTGGGAATAAAGAAGAAACGCGTTGGGTTGGCGTGGTCCTGCCCATTGCCGTGTTAACAGCACATTGACTTGCCGTGAAATGAAATTTATTACGAGGGGCAGGGCGAGAAATAAGAATAAACATTCCACGCAGGAGTCACAGATACAAATACGCAGCAGACAACGGCACAGATACAAATACAGATACCAAGAGACAAATACGTAGATACTTGTATTTGTGTGTATGCGTGTCCTGGTGCGTGAGCTCTTTTAAGGACATGTGAGAATTCGCTTGCTCATGCTGCAATGAATACGTCAGCAGTTCCACGATTGACCACTATTGTTTATTAAAGACACCAAAGTCAGCGCCTAAATCTATTAAAGTTGAACCCTACGGCTAATCAATGCGACCCTTGAACCCTAACTGCAGAATTATGCAAATGGTTTTCGTTTATAGATGAAAGACTTGATTGTCTTTTGGCCCAAAAAAAAAAAAATAGAATCCCCATCGATATCTACATCAAATATGTATATGGCATACCAGTTCGATGTTCAATATGAGTGGTTTGTGGGGATATAAAAATCTGAAAAGAATCTGCGCTAGAGTGGGCATCATGAATAATAAGCGAGCGCTGATTGTTGCCACCATAGAGCGTGTTACATAATTTAAATCACAGATGAATTTGCATAAACTGCGTCAAATGGCAGCGCAAATTGCGTTAAGACAACGACAACGAACAGAAGTCCTTGGCCAGAAAATGGAGACGAGGCCTCCAGTTCCGGCTGACTGCCATTAATTTAACCATTATGGGGTTTACGGCGCTTTCACTTTCATGTTATTTGATACATTTAATGCTGCCAGCTACCGCTTTTCCCCATCCCCCCCTCCTACACCCCTTTCGAGGCCATTGAAAACATATGCGCAAAGCCTTTGAGCTTGTCAGCATAATTTCCCCCAGTTTTCCCGCCAGTAACCGAACGAGGCCGCCAAAGACGACGCAGTTTGTAAGTAATTAAAGCGGCAAAGTTTTTGATAGCACAACAGGCAGGACGAAACGGAGACCAGTGAAAAACCATAACAAGCTGCTAAATTGGGGCGTGGCCCGCCCTCTGGTGTATCCTAATTACGGGCAGTTAATGCATAAAATATGGAATATTTGGTTTTGCAGTCAATCGGGAAATGAAAAACCAGCCGACAGCAATGCTTTCCCTATGGCCATCACTTTTTCCGCAACTTTTCTCGTTGTAATTACATTTGTTTATCCACAATTTAGCATCCCCTGTTGTCAACTTTCTCCATAAAATATGCTGCCGAATGTCTTAGTTGTTGGCCGTGTGTGTGATATCTGATGTCCGCATCCGGATCCGCATCCGTATCTCTTGTCCTATCTGTGTATCTTTGCATCTGCGTGATGTGAGCCGGTGTCGCTATCAAAGGCAGCAAAACTTCATTTCCGCAAAACTAACTTTTGTTTAACATAACAAATTGTCTTGTTTACTTTTCGCATTCGAGTGAAAGTTGGGCGTGGCTCTGTGGCTGTGACAGATTTGCATAGCCACTGGAGAGATAGTGGCCAAATTGAGTGGCAGCCAAAGCCCTGCAATCTTCTTCTCTAGGCACTTTTCAAATTCAATTTCGATTCACTTTTTTTTCTTTGCTACTCGAAAACAAATTGAATTTGGCCCGGTGGTTTCCAAAGAAAAAATATATATAATTGGAAATTAAATTCGTTACATAAACGAAAATGAAAGAGCAGCGGCCACAATTCGAAATAAAACAATAAAAACGAACGGAAATGCTCGAACACACACAAAGATACGAGAGCGGATGGGGACTTGAATACGGATACGGATTCGAATTGGGAATCGGGGAGGGATGCCAATTTCGAGCCATAAAGTCGATAGGCAAACGGGAAATCGGGAATCGGGAAGGTCGAATTATATGCGGCGGGGTGAGCCACAAAAATGTTTTCATATCAAAAATGAAATAAAACAAAATCCTCGGCCGCAACAGCATGCTCTTCAATTACACTTTCGATTTTCCGATTTCGCACACACACACACACATGGATACACACGCACATACGCATACCCCAAATCCGAGCGGCAAATCTCAAATCGAAAAAAGCACAAAAATCAAATCCAAACACAAGCCATGCGAATGGAAGCGAAATGGATGGGGTTCGCTGGAGAGGAGGAAGTGCTAGCAAATGAAATTGTATAAAAGGCAAGGCAGAAAATTTATTGCACAACGAGCGGAGCGCACAAAAAATGGCCGCTCACTCATCCACACGGACACACTCACACACACACACACACACAGAAACACACACATTTAGGAGATATAGAATCGGGAGTCTCTGCATTATTCAGGACAATTTGATACCCCAAAAAAGATGTATGCCACTGCGACGAGTGGCGATTTTCATCCTCTGACCCGAGTTGATTGGAGTGTATGCGTATGCAGAGTGCTTTGCATTTAGAAATTCCGTCTTAATAAAACCGTACAAGCTGTAGTTACTTAACAATTTATCTATTATTAGTATTATATTTCAGCAGATATATACATATATTTGAAAAAACCTAAAAAGGATGTCACTGAAATTCTTCGCTTTTTGAAATTATCTCTAAAGATGTCTACCAGTCTGCAAAAATGTATATCTTGTCTAAAAGTATCATAGAAGCAAGTTTTAAACAGGATTAAAAACAATATGCCAAGTCAATTGGCAAGTCCAAGGACATAGAATATTATAGTTTTGTGAATGAATATTGAAGATATTTCTCTCTCTCAAATTTCGTATTGCCCGAACTACCCATGGATACCCTAAAACTTCCGAATATATATGTACTGTACTCCCCACATAGTGCAAATCAAAGCAACAACAAATTGGAAAAGTATTGAGTACGGTACGCCCGTGCGTAGCAGTGGGCGTGGCAAGTAGCAACAACAGCAACAGCGATGTCTAAATCAAAATCCAGCAGAAGCCAGAAGCAAAAAGCAAATCCCATTTTATCCGCAAACATAAATTGAAGGCGCATTGGAGTTGCACCGCCATGTCTCATGCGACATCCACCGAGAGCCAGTCGAGATTTCACCATCCTCTCACTCAGTTTCCTTGCTGGCTTTTCCTTGGTTTTCCGCCGCTCCTTCACATTTCCCCCCTCGTCCTTCGCCTTTCTTTGTTTGCTGCGTAGCTGTAATACAAATCATCTGTCCGTCTGTCTCTGAGGCTATCTGTTTGTACGTTTCCTTCGGTCCCAGGCGCATTGAATCGTTGAGTTTTGACTCGTAAAGTTTGAGGAAAGTCCTGCGGGAGGACGGCAAGAGGAAGAGCTGGAGGAGCTGAAGCTCGGTTTAAGTGCGAATGAAAGCAGTTAGTTGCAGCCATAACTCAATAAGCACAAATGCAAATTGCGCTGCCAGAGGAGGATTCTCCTCTCGTTCGCATATCGTGCTAACTATGGAGCCGAGGATAATGCCGGAATACGGTATACTGTATACGAAGGCCCACAAGGATAACGACGTTCCTGCCAAGTGGTCCAAAACTTGGCCTTGCCTCGGGGCCCTGGCATTGCAAACATGCCGCAGTTGGCCTAAATTCTGGGCGGCCCATCCAGAGGTATCTGCTGGATACGCAGTGGCATGTGCGCATCCTTGTATCCGTTTTCGGTAAATTTCAAATTGAAACTGATTTTGCTCCTTTGGCTTTTGTTTGTGGAGGGGGTGATGAGGGGAGTGGGGCCGAGTGTGGCCTATTTTTAGACAAAGCAAATGTTAAGGGCCAGGCGACAAAGAAAACTGGAGCGTTGTGTAGGCGGATTGGAAAAGATTTAGTCGGAAAATAAATAAAATCAGAAATTTAAAGTGAAAGTGCTTAAATATGGCCATTAAACGAAAGAAATTCAATGAAAACTCAAAAGATCATAGTGATATCAATCTATTCGTAATCCTTTTTGAGGAGCTTACATTCTAAAAAGCAAATGAAGGCCGAGGAACATAGTTCTTTCAATTTCAGTTTTGCTTGGTAACACTATTTAATCGATTATGCATAATTTTTTTAAGTGTGCACTAGATCTCAAATTGCTTTAACTAATAACAGTTTCTTTTGAAAAGGAATAACAAAAAAACTCTTGATGGCTTATTATTACCACAAAAATAGCACCTGAATTGCACTTTATTCTTATCGCAATGAGGTCTGGTCACAATTCTCTGGAAAATTGAGATAAGCGCAGTTGATAGCATCAGCTGATTAGCAGCGGTTTCAATAAAATAAGGAGCTTACAACCGAATTAAATTCAATTCACTTCAGACGAGCTTTTCGCATAAGCAGATTTCGGCGTGAATAACGCGACGCATTTGATTTCTCGTCGGGTGGATTGGATGGTTATGGGTATATAGCCCCTTGTCTGACCCCCATCCAAGCCTTTGGGCTTCCTGTGAGTTGCAAATGTTCGTCTTGTTGATAAGGGACTCGGGGCTTGGGCGTCCAGGGACCCAAGGGCCCGGGGCTTATTCCTTTCCAGTGGCTAACGACTCGCAAAACTGTTGATGGCCGTAATTTGTGTGCCCTCAGCTAATGCATCTATATATCTGGATCTGGATCTGGTCATATGACCGGATGGCCCAGAATGTGTGTAAATTTGCCCCGAAACTCAGTTAATAAACAGGATCACACTTGATAACCCCTCCTCACTACCGCAGGTCTGCTGCGCCTCCAGCAAATATACCAGGGCCTGCGGCCCGGCAACGAGTCCTTCCAAGTGGAGCTGGTCAAACGCATCTCTAATGTCAGCATGGCCATCGAGTTCCTGCACACGCTGGAGCAGATCGGCCGATTCGAGAACAAGCACATCGTCCTGGACTGCCCCACGGAAATGGCCAAGCAAATACTCATCCAGCATGTGCGTGATTTGCGACTGGGCCGTCGCACCTACCACTATTTGCTGAGTGGTTTGGTAAGTGTTACTGCCCCACCAAAAACCCAACCAGCAAACACCCGAGACAAAGGCTAGAAACGATCCTGAAACCAAATTACATCAGGGATTAGTAACAACAAAATTGGCAGTATGTTTTTATTCATAAGTTAAAGGTTTTTCTTTTGATTAAAGATAGATGGTTCACATATATTCCATATCATTAATAAATTAGTTTAAATGAATATTAAGACCAAAATATTTGTAGACATTGTATCGCACATCAGTTAATTTGTGATTCAAATAACCACATGAACTTCATAAATAATGTATAATTATAATTTCATAATAGGGTTCATTTAACGTGCATAAAATGGCTTATATTAATATTTTGGTATTTTTAACTCATAAAGGACTGACCCCCCTGCTTTTACCGATTCCTCGCACTGTAGCCTTATTAACCCAATTTCAATTCCATTGTCTTGCATTGCAGGTCATGGACGATCGCTGGGAGAGCGAGATAATCGAATTTGGCGCTATTAACATCACGGGCTTCCGCATCGTGGACACGAATCGGCGGCTGGTCCGTGAGTTCTACGACAGCTGGAAGCGCTTGGACCCACAGATGAGTGTGGGCGCTGGCCGTGAATCGATTTCGGTGAGTAGCCATAGTCAAAGCCGCTATCCGGTCCGAACGAGGCCAGCACACACTTATTAGGCAGTTAAATATTTGCGGGGTTTTAATGTTTGGACAGAGAGAAACAGAGAGAGAGAGAGACAGAACTGTAGCATAGTTTGCGGCGCTTTGTCGCCGCTTTGCGCTCTGTTTGCACTTGTGTTTGTGCCTCTGTTTGTGTTGCGTGTAGTCAAATACTCGTCTAGTATTCTAGTATTCCGGCGACAGATTCCAGATTTCACTTTTTCCAAGCGGCCAGGAGACAGATAGCTATCGCACAACTTGCAGTCAAAGGCACATGTGTCCTTGTCGCTGCTGCTCCGTTGTCCTTGTGAATGCTGCCGGGACACAGACGTATACACTATGGCAAGAGATAGTTAACAGAACTAGGAAATAAACTTGCTTGCATTCAGAGAACTGTTACACAAAAGTACAAACCTTTATACTTAAAATTCCTTTTCGTCTCTACTTGTTTTCCACATAAAGCATATAGATGTTTTATTTGCCTCATTTTCATGCATATTTAGATGCAAATTTTAAAATTTATACTTTAAAGCGAGCCCTAATCATTTTAATCATGTTATAGACTTACTGTGGCTAAGCTAAATTTCTTTTAGTGTAAAAAGGACAGCCTTGCGGCAGCAGCAAGTTGGTTTATTTTGCGCTGGCTGGCTGTTTATATTTGTATTTCCTTGGCATTATCCTTGTTGACAAAGATTTCACTTTGTGGCGCTTAAACGTTAGTTGAATTCAGCTGCAGGACAGTTCTCTCCGGTCCGGTTCTGTATGGTCCGGTCCGGTTCTGTATGGTCCGGTCCGGTCTGAACCGTTGTCCTTGCTATTCAGTCCGTTCCGGTCCAGCGGACCGCTGCTCTCTTTGGCAGCACTTGTTTGTTTTGTTGACTTGCGTGTGTGTGCGAGTGTGTATGTGCTGGGGGAAACTCACATTAAAGCCTTTGTGTGGCATTCCCTTTTCAGTTCACTCATTCCGTGTTTGCCCAACTGCCAGTAGGCCAGTTTAAGGACTCGCACATCCAGTCAGCCAGCGGCGAAATATTAAATCAAAGTTATGCCCGCTCTTTTGTGCGGGTTAATCTGCGACACGTTTCGTGGATGAACTCTCCCGGGGGCCTTGGGCTAGCTAGCTTAACCCCTAGTTGCCCAACACCTGCTGCTCCGTTGGGCTAAATAAGGCAAAAGATAGCTCTGCCCCAGAGGGCAATGGCTCGCAAAATTGTGAATAACAGCGTGTAATGCACTCATTAAATGCCAGCAGCTAAACCACCTTACCAGTAATGAATCCACGAGGGGCTCTATTGACTGTCATCCACACCCACCATCCTATCCTTTTGGATTATTCCCAAATTAATGCTTTTTGGCAGAGTTTATATTAAACACCTGGATACCCTATTCATAATTATCATATTTTAAATAATATTTTAAAATTTGTTTTAAATGCTAAACAGTTTAAGTACAGCATTTTTTTATAATTATTTATTAAGAATTCTCGTCTGAATTTGAATTTTCATCGTAAATCTTATGATTTATAATAATAATTTTATAAGATTCAAATTAAAGTACTTGTAATATAGGAACTACCCAACCATTTGCAAATCTTTTAATCGAAACCCCCACATTTTTCTTTAATCAAAAAATCTCAGGCCCAGGCAGCGCTCATGTACGATGCCGTTTTCGTCCTGGTGGAGGCGTTCAACAAAATCCTGCGCAAGAAGCCCGACCAGTTCCGGAACAATGTGCAGCGTCGCAGTCAGACGCTGATGGTGGCCCAGGCGGCGGCCTCCACGTCCAGCGATGGCTACAACTACAGCGCCAGCGGTGGAGGTGGTGGCAATGGTGGTGCGGGCGGTGGATTCGCTGGTAGCGATTCCGGAGGATCCGGTGGCATGGCCTCGCGAGCACTGGACTGCAATACGGCCAAGGGCTGGGTGAATGCCTGGGAGCACGGCGATAAAATATCGCGTTATTTGAGAAAGGTGAGCTAGAAGCATTGATGTTCGCGACGATGATGTGGACACAATGTACCAACATCATCGACATCGATACACCTGCCAGCCGTGCAAACTGACAAAGCAATTAAGCACATATACGCCAAAAACCCACCCACTTCCTCCCCCACAATGCTCCTATTTTACGGCCCAGTCGGCACTACAGATATCTCTCTGTTGGTATCTTTACCTTCGCAGGTGGAAATCGAGGGCCTAACCGGGGACATCAAATTCAACGATGACGGCAGGCGCGTCAATTACACGCTGCACGTCGTCGAGATGACAGTAAACAGCGCCATGGTATGTCTTTTGTGTTCTCTGCTTTGTTGTCTAGTGTAGTTTGGGGCTGTGTGTAATGGTCCGCGCGGCGTTAAGCCATCCGGGAAAAAGTTAAGGCCGTTGCTCTGTTTTGCACTGGGCCACATCTGGGGACTAGTTTTCACTTGGCTATTTTCGGAAGGGGAAATGGCAGGCAGCTTGGCTGTTCTAATTTGAGTCCAGAATTTAAAGTTCGATTTAGGAGCATAAGAAGTTTAGCCAAAAAACAAATCTCAACTTTTCAATCTATTACTATAAGTGAAACAAACAGCAAATTATACAACTTTTAGTCTAAATACGCAGCACTCCGTGTTAAGTCGAATTAAAGTTACAACTTTATTCAACAATATATTAATTTTGGAAGTAATGCAGTTTTTACTGTAATTACATTTTGTAACTTACCCAAATGAACAACTTCAAATGAAAATAAGCTGCCCTTTCTGTTGTTCTCCGTTGAGAAATGGAAAATAATTCAGAGTTAGGCAAATATCGATTCGGTTTGCTCCCATGTGGGGATCTAGGTGTCGATGTCTGCATTATTTATGGCCTGCCCAGCTCAGTAATTTATAATCTTTGGGGGCATCTTCTTCGTTTCTGACAACCCAGGTCAAGGTGGCCGAGTGGAATGACGATGCCGGACTGCAGCCCCTAAATGCCAAGTACGTACGATTGCGTCCGCACGTGGAGTTCGAGAAGAACCGGACCTACATCGTGACCACTGTCCTGGAGGAGCCCTACATCATGCTGAAGCAGGTGGCCTTCGGTGAGAAGCTGCACGGCAACAATCGCTTCGAAGGATACTGCAAGGACCTGGCCGATCTGCTGGCCAAGGAGCTGGGCATTAACTGTAAGTGAATGCGCGATGGGCGATGCCCTGCTTAATCGGCCGTAAGGGCAAGCCCGCTCACGATAGCCGTGCACTCAAAGAAAAATGTTGTGCCTGAAATAATTTATAATTAATGAGAATGAAATTTAGTAAATAAACTACATTCTTTAAATTCCGAAAAATGAATTGCTGTAACTTTATAAATTAAAATAAGTTCTTGCCTAAATGGATCGATATTTTGTATAATCCCAATTTCTTCATGTGTGTGAATTGCAGACGAGCTGCGCCTGGTCAAGGATGGCAATTACGGCTCGGAGAAATCCAGTGCCCATGGCGGCTGGGACGGAATGGTGGGTGAGCTGGTGCGCAAGGTAAGTTCCTACGCCCGCGGCCATTCCGTGCTCCTTCCCGTTTCCCTTTTCGCATCCTCTGACACGAACCACCTACCAAATGAACTCCTTCGCATTGCAGGAAGCGGATATTGCGATTGCCGCCATGACGATTACCGCCGAACGCGAACGTGTCATCGACTTTAGCAAGCCGTTCATGTCGCTGGGCATCTCCATCATGATTAAGAAGCCAGTGAAGCAGACGCCCGGCGTGTTCAGCTTCATGAATCCTTTATCACAGGAAATTTGGGTGCGTATATGCTAGGTAGTTTCCCGTAGATCCCGGTTTCCCTATCCCATCCTCTTTCCCCTCTCCTTTGGCGGCATGCACTT
Organism: Drosophila simulans; assembly: GCF_016746395.2. Taxonomy (NCBI): domain Eukaryota; kingdom Metazoa; phylum Arthropoda; class Insecta; order Diptera; family Drosophilidae; genus Drosophila; species Drosophila simulans. The sequence goes on from NC_052522.2 coordinate 9,092,860, forward strand.
TGCCTCATTGGCGCTCAGCGAAGCGTTGCACCTGGAGTTGAAGATTTTACAGCCGGATTTCGCGACTGCGATTGTGGATTGTCCAGGACCTGTATCCTCGAAGCCAAGAACATTTTACTCATTGCTATGGCACTTGGCACTGCCTCGAAATTTCTAATTATTTCCCGTCACCGAAAACTAAAAAGGACTCAGGCTAAACACATAGAGCAATGTGTTTATTTTCACTTTGGTAACGAGTCAAAATGTTGCAAAAATCGCGCTGCATACAAATGAGTAAAGTTTTTAAACAATTTCTTCATTTCTGCTTCTGTTTCGCCGCCGTTGCCTGGTAATTTTTACGCTTGCCAATTTTTTTCGCCCCTATTTTCATTATTTTCTACGCCGCCTTTTTTTTACCCGCCCGATGCGAAGAAGGCTGTGTCCGCTGCTCGGGGAAAAGTTTGCGGCAAAAGTTTCGACTTGTATATTTATTTCTTCTGGTTTCGGCTTCAACTTGGCACCACGTAAGCTCCCAAAGTTTAATAGAGTAAACGACAAAGTTTTTTGTGCTTTTGCCACTGTTTGCCTTTTTTAACATTACTCGCATAAACAGCAGCACAGCACTTCGTGTCCATGGGAGTTGTTTTCCCCGAAATTACGTGGCCGTCAAGTTTTAAATTTAACGCTAGTCTCTGGTCCGAACTTTGCCGCTCGAGGCTTGTTTAAATAATGGCAAGCCATCAAATTTGTATGAGCGTTTAGTTGATGTTTATGTTGCACCCGGGCGTTTCACATCCACTACTAAAAATGTTGGATGAGCGGCGGAAGGATAACTGGGTAGACAATTAAACAAATTAGATGGCCATATACCCATCTTTTGCCGACTGCTACTAATGCGCTGTAAATGCGCAAAATTATGGAGGCCGTTAAATTTACGCACAATAAAAAATTCATAAAAAGGGGCAGAGCCCAAATCAGAATCTCGAGAAGTCAAAGAGTGTTGACAGCGCGACAAACGCAAAATTAAATGCTAATAAAAGTCGGCGAACAGCGCGCCAAAGTGAAAGCTAATGCGTAATTTGACATGAGCTGAAAAAAATTACAAATGCAAATTAGTTTGCCGGGGTCGGGAGTAACTCAACTGAGCTCCGAAGATGCCAGCGAAAGTGTAGCGGGCCAAAAAGGAAAAGGCAAAAGCCAAGGCGCAAAGTTAACAAGCTAATAAAAAAGTCTTTTACAAAAAATTTATCATAAATTAAATGAAGCATTTCAGCTGCACACTCACTCTAACTCACCCACACACACACACACACACTCAAAGCGGCACAATCCTGCTTAGGAGCGTGTGAGTGTGTGTGTTCGTGTGAGTGTGAGTGTGGTGAAGCCATTCAGGCATATGAAAGCGGCGGCGTAAAACGACAAGGACACACCTTTCCTTCCGCACAAAGGCGCTTGCCATGGCAGCCATTCAGGTGCTGACAGCTCCCACACACACAAACACCTGGCTCTGCACTGAGCGAAAAAATGGTACAAGTTCATAAACATTTATATGTCACAGCCAGCTGTACAACTAAAGTGCTGAGTCAGAAATTAAATCTGTTAAGAACCTTTCTTCTGTATTATGTATTTAGCTGGTTCTTTACAAACAAATTAAGATACATATAAAATTATTTAACATTTACATAATCTTAGTAAATGTATCTGAATTGTATTCTACAAAAAACCCTATTGTCCTGTAAGGAACAATACTAAATGCTTAATTATGAGCAAAATCTCTATCTTATACTCGAAAATCTACGAGTACTATTTTGCAACCCATTTTTTTTTTCTCCGTTCTGTTGCTGCAACACCAACGGTGGCAAATGTTGCCGTAGAGTCGACAGCAGCTTTTCTGCTCTTGTCGATGTCCTTGGGTGCTATTGTCTGGCTCTTCCCGCCGCGAAAGCGCCTGCCCCCCTCGCCATCGCCCCATTAGGTTAATGTTTCGTTATTTTCTAGGAAGCCCCGGCCGCTTCCGCTTCAATTAGTTAAGAAAATTTAATGAAAAAAAGCAGCAGCAGCAGCAGCGGCAGCAGTGGCTGCTTGCACAGGTGCCAGGTATTCCAGCCAGCCGCCTTCCATGTCCCCAGTCACGAATTTCATGTCTCATGTTTACCAACCATCCCTACAGCGAACTTTCTTTTATTTCTCTTTTTGCTTTCACCTGCCAACAGGTGAGCGTCATCTTCAGTTACATCGGCGTGAGCATCGTGCTATTCTTTGTGTCGCGCTTCTCGCCACATGAATGGCGGCTCGTGCAACAGCAGCCGCAGCAATCACAGTCGCCAGGTGAGTACTGTACGCACACCTGCCCTTGTGCCACCTGCCTGGGCATTTGAATATTGAATTAAATTGCTCGCTTAAGAAAAGTTCGGAATAGCAATCTTTTAATACGGGGATTTCGCCCACGTAAATGTGCTTAGAAATTGGCATTAGCTTAGTACAAATGTAATTGTCTTAATTTAGAAAAGGCAAATGCGTTGAGCACAATTTCATTTTTATATTTACGTTAAATTCAGTTATCAATTAAGCCATTAATTTATTTTTTGTAAAGAATACGTTCGGAACATAACTTAATTACCATTTACCCAACTATGTATTTAAAGTAATAATAAAATAAAGCATATTGCAAAAAACTAAACTGATTTAAGTTTGGCAATAACTTGCATGATTTCAGTTGTAAAGATATATTATCTACAATCCTTAAACACCTATAACATACGTTTATTGTTTCCACTGATTGGATGCGGGTACATTGCCATTGTGTCACCTTTTTCAAGTTACAATTTAATTTCACACCAAGTGCACAATTTCTTTGAGTGCATCCTAACGAGATATGTGCGTAAGCCAAAAAAGCGATGATTCCAGGCGGAAGACCCAAAATCTCGTAATTGTATGCATCTGCTACAACTTTTGACTTGTTTTGCATTCGATTTTATTTGATTTCACTGAAAATTCAATTATTTTAATCCAATTTGCCACTGGCACTGCTGTTTTTTTGCTGGAATTCAGTTGACAATCGGAACGAGAGTCAGATACGTACGTATGAACTGGGGAAGCTAGTCACTGTGAGAGAATCAGAGCCGGCGATGTGGAGTGGCTGTTCATAACAATCTATTGACATCCTGCAAAACATCCTTAATGTAATTTTAGCGGAAAGTAAACAACATTCTGTATGCAGGCAGCGTTTGCAGAATGTGTAAAAACGAAGATAGATAAACAGAGGGACCCAGTGCCACAGAGTGGGACAAAGGCGAGTGCAAAATGAAACCTGGCAAGGACTATGCTGCTGCATGAAAAGGACACGCCATGCCGGCAGTAAAATCAGCATCCACATCAGCCTCACGAGCAGGACTCGCTGGGAAAAGGACGAATGTCGTCACATCTCCACCCGACAGTCAATGGCTTTGCAATTGAAGCAAATGGGGAACAGAGACTTGGCTATGGGTTTGATTGCATATCAATTAGAGCAGGCGCAAAAAGCCAAGCCAAACGAAATGATTGAAACTTGGACAGTCGACATGGGCACGTACTGAGAGCTCACTCCCTGTTTTCGGAATCCAGTTCACACTGGGCGACCGAACTAAATTTAGAATGATTAATTATGTTCCTGAAAGGATTTTAATGGGGAAAATAATAGGTCATGCAGGTTACTTCAAAGCTTAAGTATAATCAATACGAGTTACCATTTCACTTTTGCAAGTCTTCAACATCTACTTGGAACACCTTTTATGTTTTATGTTCTTACCATATGTATTATATATATTTAGATAAGTACACCTTTTATCGCACTCTTCTCAATATTTACTGGGTCTTTAGTTTAGTAGTAATGCACTTTTTCTCACTGTGCATTAGCAGACTGCGTTTGCCGTCTGCGGTTTTTGCGGCCAACTCACCGCCCCCTTTTCCGCCTGATTCCCTTTTTAGATCCGCATGCACATCACGAACAGCTTGCCAATCAGCAGCCGCCCGGCATCATCGGAGGTGCACCACTGCCCGCTCCCCCGGGACCACCCACACCGGGCGCCCAGACGGCAGCAGGAGCAGCTGCCCTGCAGGCCGCCCTCTCCGCCGGAAGTCCCGGTTCCGGAGGCTCCTCCTCGGCGGCGGTGAACGAGTTCAGCGTGTGGAACTCCTTCTGGTTCTCGCTGGCCGCCTTCATGCAGCAGGGATGCGATCTGTCGCCGAGGTCCGTGTCCGGACGAATTGCAGCCGCCTCGTGGTTCTTTTTCACCCTGATACTCATCTCCTCGTACACGGCCAACCTGGCCGCCTTCCTCACCGTGGAGCGAATGGTCACGCCGATCAATTCACCGGAGGACCTGGCCATGCAGACGGAGGTGCAGTACGGCACTCTGCTGCACGGCTCCACGTGGGATTTCTTCCGGGTGAGTGAAAACTCTGACAGGTACCTATGCACTGAGGGAAAGTAATTGGACCATACGTTTCATGACTTAAAAGTGGGTCACCATATATCTCTCTGCATACCTATATACCTTCCCATTTCATAGACTACTTATGGAATTGCGAGTCCCCATTGCCTAGCAGCCAAATTAATTTGGGGATACTCATGTCACACTCATTTGACAACCGCACAATGGCCAAATCAAAGACAATAAAAGCCAACAGTCAAGGCCTAGAAAACCATTGGAATTTGCTGGCTGAGCCTTTTGAGACGTCAAAATTGAGAGGGGCCCCAGCCGGGCCACGAATTAATTTGTGTTAGACGAGAAATAAAAAGCAATTTGCCGCTGCCGTTCAGCAATCCTATTTTTTATGGCTACATTTATTTGAGATGCTTTTAAGCACACTTACGCTCTGCTGCCCCGCCATGTGAGCAGATATATTTCTATATATTTGGGCATACTCGTATACTATGTACGTTCATATATAACTCCGACAGCCATTGGTAGCCCACTAGGCACTCGGTTTCAGCATCCTACTGATGGATGTCTGGGCAAAACGGGTGTCCCTATACGCATGCATTCGATTGTCCCGGGATGCCGGGGCGTATACGCTATATCCGTATTCCGTATTTCGTATTCCGCAGTCCGTACTTTATATTCCCGTTCGTCTTTTGTGTGCCCGCAGCGCTCCCAAATCGGACTCCACAACAAGATGTGGGAGTACATGAACTCGCGCAAGCACGTCTTCGTGCCAACCTACGATGAGGGGATCAAACGTGTGCGCAACTCCAAGGGCAAGTACGCCCTCCTGGTGGAGTCACCCAAAAACGAGTATGTGAACGCCCGCGAGCCCTGCGACACAATGAAAGTGGGCCGCAATCTGGATACAAAGGGATTTGGCATCGCCACGCCGCTCGGTTCGGCGCTCAAGTGAGTACACTGCGGGGAAATGGGGTCAACTTAAGTGGGCTGATTAGTTTTTCATTGCAAGACTATGTAAAAAATAGAATTTTAAAAGCATAATTCATTAAATGTATACGAAAATTAAATATTTTAAAATATTTTATTTTAATAAATGTCAAAGATTATTTAATGTGTAGTTCCGGAATCTGGGTGACATCGGGGAGTCAGAAATTGATGCCTTTTACGGCGAGAAACTGGGGAGTTTTCAGCCAGAGATGAAAGCTAACCCACATACTTAACAAAGCGCCGCCATTCTCATTTCCATTCCCGCTCCCCATTCAACAGGGACCCCATCAATCTGGCCGTGCTGACGCTAAAGGAGAACGGCGAGCTGATCAAGTTGCGGAACAAATGGTGGTACGAGAAGGCGGAATGCAGCACCCACAAGGACGGTGAGACCTCGCACAGCGAACTATCGCTGAGCAATGTGGCCGGTATATTCTACATCCTGATTGGCGGCCTGCTCGTCAGCGTGTTCGTGGCCATCCTGGAGTACTGCTTCCGCAGCAGGGATTCGCGTTCCGCGTCCAGTGGTTCCGGCATGGGCTTGGGCATGGGACTGGGCGGCGGCATGAGTGGCGGCAGTCTGGGTAAGGCCAATGGATCCATGATGTTGGGTCCGTCGAGCGCCGTGCCCGGCGGGATGCCGTCCTCACATCAAAGGAGCACGCTGACGGACACCATGCACGCCAAGGCGAAATTGACCATTCAAGCGAGTCGCGACTATGACAACGGACGCGTCGGGGTGAGTTGCACTTAAAAGAGAACAAATTTGACATTAAAGTATTTTACACTTAATACTGACTTAAAAGTGACTTATTTTAAAGCCGACCTATTATAATCTAAAATTTAATACTTCTAAATAAAATAAAATGTAAATACAAGTTTTATTTTCCTTAGTGTACTACATTAAACCAGTTTATAGAGTGCTAGATATGTGTTCTATTTTTAACGGACTTGCGATGTTCATCCAAGCATTGATTCTAATCCACGCACAGTATCTCAATTGCGCCTCGTTGCAGTACTATCCGCCCGCCCAGCTCTCGGCCACGCCCCCCGACGCCGGGGACTCCCTGCACATGAACGCCCACGGGCAGGTCTGACATGAGCATGCGCAGGAGTCGCGCCTCTGACGCACTCCCTGCGCGCCCACGATCCGCCGGATAATGGCCAACAGCCGCCAGGAGACGGAGAAGATGATGGGCGGCGGTCACGGCGGTACAGTGACCGTATCCGTTCCGGCCACCTGCTCCAGCAGCATGAACGGCAGCCACGAGGGCAGTCTCACGTTGTCGCCGAGCAGCGGGAGTGCCACACTGATGCGCCACTCGCCGGACATCAACCAGCATCCGTATGGCAAGTAAGTGCTCGGATGGGTTGTTAGCTATAAGGACACCTAGTCGTAAGTGCCGCAAACCAACCACACGCAATAACACATCGGCAGAAGCTTAAAAAACGCTGCATACTTTAAGGCGAGCCATTTTGCACAGGAGATTTATTCTACAAATTTTAAATTTGAATAAAATTTGGCAATTTTGGCATTAAGAAAAAAATTATTTAAAAATTAAACCACATTTTTAAAAAATGACAAATATTTTTATCATTACCCAAGGCCACTTGTTATTAGAATGTAAGCTTTATTCAAAATCATTACCCAGTTTCGAAAATGCGTTGAATTTTTCATGCAACGCATTTAAATCATTTAATGCAAAAATGTGTGCGTTATTGAAAAGTGCAAGTAATTTGAAAATTAAACCGTTTTCAAAAGTGAAAATGCGAGGAAATGCGCTGAAAAATGCATGGCTCGCGTTGAGAACAAAATTGATGGTTATTAATTTGCAATAAGTGCGCAAGAATTTCACAATAAATCTCATAGCCGTGCGATGCAGCAAAGTATGTAGCTTTATTTATGCGGCCGCATTCAAATAATTGCGCTGCGCAATCATTTGGCAAACAAATTTTTTTAGAGCCTGTCGGCAGGGCAATGCAAATGAATGGTATAAATTATTGCATTACTGTTAACAGTCAGCTGAGCTGAGCTGAGCTGGGGAGGATCGGATTGGATCGGTTCGGTTTGGTTTGGATGAGATGCAGTCAGGTGGAGTGGTGAAATGAGAGGTGCGAGGACAAACAAGCAAATGACAACATACATGAGGCGGAAAGGACAACATGACAAACACAAAATAACCATAAAGACACACACACACACATAAATAAGCGGCCAGCTGCATACTTACATATATAGTATAGTATGTATACACGTAAACACTGCAATTCATTGCATTCAAATGACTGATTAATATTTTTAATAAACAAAAACAACAAATGCGCCGCAACTCAATAGCTAAAAGGAAAAATTGCGAAAACACGCACAAAACATGGGATAAGTGTTCAGTTTTTTTCCACCTCAATTATCATGGCAGGATTTGTTGTCGCATATTTGTTTATAATTAAATTACAGAAAATACTGGCTAGCAAAAAAAGGCTAGGTAATGAATACAAAGCGAGTGTCAGGCGGGGGCCCGAACACAAATATTGTAATAAATTAATTAGCGCTGAATAAAGAAAATAGTTTAACTCATAGTTGGACTCGTGGATTCAGCATAAACAAGTGGAAAAAATCAGACAAGTGGCTAAATAGCAGAATTTTAATTAAATTTATTTTAATTGAAATTGTTTTGATTTCTGAGCTGCGCGAAGTGAGAATAATTTTCGCAGATTATTACATTTTGCTATTTTAAATCCACTTTTGTTCTAACCAGATTTATTTAACTATTTTTTACTCCTATCCTGATGGGTGTCATTTTGTACTCCGCCCCTCCCAGTGAGTAGTTACTAACTATTAGGATAGGCTAGTTATAGTGTTTGAATTGTGAGGCAAATCAAGCAACAACAAATGTCGCATACTTCCGCATTGAAATTGGGCAAAGCAAGCAGGATGTAGCTGTAATTAATAATTGTAAAAACTAATAAATAAAACCGACTCTAACTGTAGTTAAATTTTAGCATATTTAGTATACTTTGCATTGGCATGGATCACGTTCTTAATTGTACATAAAACATGCGAAATAATTGGGCAAAAGTTGAACACTAAAAACAATAAGAGGAAAGGAATGCGAGATACCATAACAATGATCAAGTCATATCAAAAGGCATTCAAAATGGTACTAATATTATCCAAGCTAACATAACAAGTTGAACAAACCTTTAAATCCAAAAATACTTAAAACTATTGTAAAATATTTATGAATTTATCGTTGTTAGCTCAAAAATTGTGTGTGCATAAAATTGATTAGAGCATTTATTTTTAAAACCATTTAATACTTCGGTTTACGCTTCCCATTCCTTATGGTTTTTCGGGATGGTTGGGTGTGCCGGTGCCTAAATGTTTTATAAGCCAGGCGGGGAGACTTCAAACAACAACTGTTGCAGGTGAATTGCATTTAAACTCAATTTTCGTTATTTAATCTATGACAAAATCAAAACGAAAATCAAACAAAGCCGCTAAAGTGCATAAATAAATTTAATATCAATAGTAAACAGAAAATTCAAATAAAACTACCGAGATATATGTATGTTCAAGTGCAAGAGTAAATACCTATAAATATAAATGGTAAACTGTCTAAACAAATAAGTATTTATATATACATATATACCGATGCGTTTGCAAGTGGAAAACTAGAAATGTGTTGCTAGAGAAAGGACTACGAATCAAATCAGATAATAAAAATCCAGAGACAGAGCCAAAAAAAAAAGGAAAAAACTCAATTGACACCGCCAAACAAAAAACATGGGCATTCATGCGAATTTTGCCCCCGGCAACATGACTACAATATTAAAGAAATCAAAATACAATTAGTATTAAAATGCATAGCCGTAAGTTAAAATCAAAATTTGAATATAACAAAAATGTACTTTTATTTTATAACACTTTCACTTAAATTGATTAAGTTCTGACTTTTAGCCCGGGAACCTTTTGAGATGCCAATTTGAATTCGCCCCCTCCATATAGTCTTGCTTAACCACGTGTATAAATTTCCAATTTATTTGTAAAATATTACCAAAGTAAATACATGGAAATGAGCAGCCGTCGGTCAGAGCGGGACATTTGATATATTTATTAACATTTAGCAAACATATTGTTATCGAATTGCATTTAACTGCCCGAAACCGAAGTGAAAGCATAATGAAAGCAAACAAAGATGGTAAATAAAACTAGCATAATAATAAATATTTTAAACGATTCCTTCTTTTAATTGAGGCGGTTAGTGGGCGGCAAGTGAACTCGAATCTGATGGATCATCTGGCTGAGTAAGTGAATTATTCATCTTCCTTCAAGGTGTCAGCAATCCATCCATTCTTCCAGCTCATCGTTAATCCAAATGAATTAAGATAAATTTGGCTGAGCAAATAAACCCGGCTGGTTAATAGTACATTGCCCGGTCGAGGCCAACTGACTTAGGTAGCTAAAAGCATTTCCACAAATTGACGGTCTACCGCACTTGCCACATGCGGCAGCTGAGAAATGCTGCACACACACACAAAGGGGCGGCACAGGATGCCTTTATTATGAGCTCTCCTTGTGCACTCACTGCAGTGACATGGAGCACCGTCCACGAGCCACCCAAAAACAGCGCAGAACCCACAAAACCAGAGATGGGAAAGGTATGTCATTTGCTTGAGCATAACCATATACATGTAAATTATTGTAACGGAGTTATGGTATATGTCTATCGGCCTTAAAGTTTTTGAATTATTGCGTAATTAAATTGTTATGCAACTGATACCCAAAAATATCATATTATTGCCTATTCCTATTAGTATGACTTTTCACTTCAAAATAGTGCTTACGTTAGTTTACAACTTATACCACTGATATATATACCCAAATCCAAACCATCACTGCTCAAAAGCCGAGTAGCTAGGCCATCTGCTTCGGAACTCGGTAAACTATTTACTGGATTCCTGGGATGTGTATGCAACATGAACTAAATGCGTTTGCGGTTGAATTGTTGCCTTGCCGTTTGCTTTGTTGCCATTGCCACCGACTCCAGTGCAACATAATTAGAAAGCGGGTTGGCGGAATGGCTGGCAAGTCGGAAGCCATGATTCACGATACCGCACATGCCGCAGTAATTAACACACAAACAGCCAAGTCAGTCCGACCGAACCAACTGCCAACCAACCAACCAACCAACTGCCAACTGCCTGAGTTAGCAAGGCGGCTTAAGGATGGCCCCCGTGTTGGCATAAAGACCACTGCGAACCTCAAAAGATCTGCACCACACACACACACACACCACCGCCCATCACACCCACACTCCACATTAGCATAAAAACCACTGGGCCAAAGCGTGAGACTTTTAGGCCAAGAGACCCTCCGCAGCCCTTGGGGTATGAAATTTTCCATTTGACAAGTGCCAAAGTTGGGCCGTCATAAAATTAGCGCCGTTTTTAACTTTGCCCAGTACACACAAAAGGCATCAGATGGAAATGGAGTGTGTGGGGTAGAGAAAACTCCACCATTTCTTTCCCCAAATATGCTCTTTCCATTCTAAAACTCACACACTAAGCAAATAAAGAAAAGGCCAGCCGAGAGTGGAATCATAAAAGAAAAGTCCGAAAATGTTCAAGCTGTGGATGAACTCGTGACTAATGGCTACAAAGATTTTTCAAAACAAATATGTAAATATTGCAGAAAAGATTTGCTTGGGCAAAAGAACCCACTTTATACCACTTATGAGGTGTTCACAAGTAGGCAGCCAAAAGAAGAATTGATTCCGACCACAAAAATATTGATGCCACATACTCAAAGATACCTTTAAAAGAACTTTACTGTGAATTAATTTTCTGATTTTTCTGATAATAATAAAAACATCACGAACTCAAGTTCTGATAGCAACTAAATATCAGCATGCAAGTATCTCACTTTTTCACGATAGTACTGACCATCTCTAGCGTCGGCTTGCACATTTTTGAATACCTTTCGGATTGGCGAAGGCCCCCCCCTTCCCCCGCTTTGGGGCCTGCTCCCCGCGTCCCTTTCGACTGTGGCATAAAAACAAATGAGGCCCCAAACGTGCACTGGCACTTCGCTCCACGGGCGGTTCAGTCGAGCGTTCCGTGATGAAATGGCAAACATTCCGGACGGGTCCGGCCATTTCTCATAGCAAAAGTAAATAGGCTGCCGGGCCAGAGGGCGCTGCTTTGATGGCTCTAATCGATCAAAGGCAAACGCCAAATCAATTGCCCGATGCCTCCTGCGATTCTGGATTTTGGTGCGGAAGTGGCCCAGCCAGCGAAATCACTTACCATAATGAGGGCCTAGATGGTTCAGACCGCCACACTTACATACATACATACGTACATAGAGCTACTTACTATACGTGCTAATAAATCTGCCCGAATGTGTTTATTTATTTGGTTGCCGTGGCGGTGGAGTCCTGTCATGGCAGCCTTACACTTTCCATTGATTTATGCCGACCGCGTTTGTCGTTTTAAATATTTATCGAAATGATTGGCGTCCACTTGCCTCACATCTTAATTATCGGACGGAGCTGAATGAAAATGCATGAGGGCGGGCTAAAGCGCCTCAATTTACATGGCAATGGAGTAGCGAAAGCCCAGTGGATTACACTGGTCAGCAGGATAATCGTTGAAAAAAGAGTTCACTGAAAACCATCATTAACTAGTAAATAATAAATAAATAATGGATTTAAAATATCTATGTTAGGTGTTTGAAAATTGATTTCTTTTAACCGGAACAATCTAATGCAATAACAATATAGTAACGACCCATAATCTAATATACATAAAATTCAAAGATATATATTTGTTTAAGACTCCAATAATAGATACCCCAACCATGTTGCGCAGTGTATTTCCAATTAGGACGCGGCATGCGTGCTTCGAGTGCAGCTCCGTTTATTCCACTGTTCCGACGGGCTTAATGAGCGGTCATCTTCAATTAATGTGCAAAATATGCATTCACAATTTTTAATTTATTTTAACCATCCTTCCGCAGCTGGCCGGTTGAATGGGAGCGGAACGGTGTGGCAGGTTTGAGTGGCAAGCAATGCCATTCGCCGGCGTCCATATCACTTACCTAGCATATTTATTGAAATTCAACTCCCGCATATAAGTTTTGTGTTACTACTACCACTACAGTGCGGCTCACGTAAATTTCCAAATTACGTTGCCAGCATTTCGAATGGGGTGCCCCGCCTGACCGACCCCCCCTGAAACCCCTGAAGAACTGGTAACCGGAGCGATTCGCCGGGGAAATTGGTCCTGTCTGCGTGCGCCTTAATTACCCGTTATATTAGAACCGACCACCCCACATGCCCCGCCCCTTTTGGTCCATCGCAATGGGCTCGTATTTTTCGGTCCCATAATTGATATTTTGGGAGCTGCGGCTCTGTCTTGGGCGAACGTTTCGTGTTGCGTAACATCAAAACGCTTCAAGAATATTAAATGCGAGTCCGGGCTGCGGGCCATCCTTTGGCTGGTTATTTATGCTACAATTATTATATTTTCTTACTTACACGAAATTCATAAATGCATAATATAACACCTCGAAATTCATGAACTATGATACCGCTTGCTGTTATAATAATTTTAATTGCTTCCTTGTAAAATGTATGGAATGTAATCTTCGAATTTCAGTTTTTGATTACTATAAAAAATTTGCATTTTCCAAACAGATACAATTAAACAGAAATCAATATACTTCATATATAGAAACCCTTTTTATAGCGAATATAAAAAATCACAGTATTGTCTCAATTTCGCCCAATAGTTCCAATAGGTCATTACACACATTTTATAGGAAATTCCATTTTCCCTTAGCCCGCCCATTCGCCCATTTGGCCCTTCCATATTAAAAGGTTTGCGGTTTTTCTGTTAACCAATTTGCTTGTTTCCCGTTTACATGTGGATGCCATTTTGGATATTGAACTGCCGTCTCATTCCGTCGGCGGCTGCTGCTGAAATATTGAAAACTTTTGTGCGGTCGGCTGCTGGATTTTTATCCTTGTATCCTTGCATTTCCGCAATTGTCAATTAAAAGTATTACGACCGATCCCAGGGGACAGGGCGATGGAATGGACGACGAGTATCGCCCACAAAGAGGCATGTAAAAATCAATCAGAGGACGACGACATCGACCGCATTAGCTGGCCAACTAGACGAGCAAGGACGAAGGCGGAAGGACGAGTTGGGAGCCGAGAAACCGCAGTCAACTTGCTGATTGCGCTTTGTCCTCTGGCCATAATCCCAGAACCAGAACCTCGAGGACCAAGACCAAGACCATGCCCAAGTCCTCATCCTTGCATTACTGCTCCTCGCCTCTGCAGATCCTGCGGCTCCACGGCATCTTCCCTCTGATTTTGCTGTGGCTGCTGTGGTGGCCTTTGTGCTCGATTTAGTTTCGGGCCGAAAAACTTTTGCCGTCTGCCAATACAAGAGTAATTATCGGAAATGCGGTCTAGACGTAATCCCGGCTAATGAGCAGTTACGACTACTTCAAGTGTCGCCATGGACAAATTGAAATACAACGTTGAGTTAGTGGCTGTGTTCGTGGCTGTGGATATGTCAAAATATGAACTGTCGTGGCATTAATACAGCGACTGCATCTGACAGACCGACGACGGCAACTTCTGGTAAAATCCACTACTATTTTATTTTTTTTTACCACCAAACTAAAGGATAGACGAGTCGGCGTTCTGACAGCTGATTGATGCATTTTGCAATTATTTTTGACGCTGCCAGCGAGCTGAGATTGAAAACTTGTCAGTTGCATTGACGGAAAGTGCGGAAAATGCCGAAAAATCACATAAACGATGCGACAACGATATAGGTTTGTTAACAAGATTTATCAGCTCAAAAGCGGGGAAGGAATTAAACTTTTTTTTCTAATACTTCAGTTGTTTAACTTTCTGACTCTACTTACTACCTGAATTGTCATCACTTCGCTGTCCAAAGGCAAAGGACCCAAGGGAATTTCAGCACACGCCTGAACAATTTTTATTTGCCACATTTTATCTACATCGAAACTTTGGCGTAACAAAAGATTAGCAAAGTTATGCCAAAAGAGCGAAACTTGTTCTTCCTGGCGATATTTTCAGTTCTTTTTTTTCCCTGGCATTACCTTGGCCGGTTACAGTTTTTCCCTGGCCAATTCTCCGCTACTTGCTGGTAGTGGTGGAAAATGCATAGAATTCAACTAATTAAGACGCTGGGGAAGGAACGGTGAGGAGAAAGTGAGGAAAGCGTGCGAGAGATCTTATCGTTTGTGCTTAGGTGCTGAAAAATATTAGAAAGTTTCACTGCCTCAGAGGAAACTTTTGCCTTTGACCAGCGGCAGGAATAAAGTACGCAAATGACAGCAAATCCTCAGGACACCGAAGACGACGAGGACGAGGACGAAGGGAAGCGCACTGCAATTTGCAGCATAAAAATAAATTGGCTGGGGATCAAGCTCGAACTTAAAGAGCCCGGAAAAGCGCAGGTGGCTGTGTGGAATGGGTGGATGTGGGTGTGAAGAGGGCTCGATGCAAATTGCTTAGTTTTATGGCTTTGGCTGCAGCTAATCGAAGTGAAGCCAATGAAAGGTAATAAGAGTTCTGCAAGTGCAGTAGTAGTTGTCGGAAATAAATTGCAATCGAAGCTGGCCCCGGCATATACTTGATTTTATTCGACCCGAGACGACAGAGATAGATAATTGAGTGGCGAAGTGAGTGGAAAATTGATGTACGGCTTCATTGTATTTATGAGATACTTTGCGCACACATTTTCCACCAGCCAAATTGATTACCGCAAATGGCCAACTGCAGCTTTAACTGGATTTTAAATTGTCCTCACCGACATTTCCCACTTACCAACCATTCACAGGATGCAGTGAGTGTAAGCCGCTTGTAAGCCGAGCAAGAAATGTGCCATCCTTTTTCGGTATAATTAAGTATTTACTTTCACTTTGCCGTCCGAAGGGTGAGCGCCATAGCTATAGATGTAGCTGAGACAGGAAGCGGAAATGCGATGCGATGCGGCAGGGAAATCAAGAAGCACAAGCCATCCGAGCACCGACATGAAAACTAAGCGAAAAAGCAATTAGAGCTAAACAATGGGAGCCAAGGGGACGATGGAACGTACGAAGGACGAAGGGCTGGGCAGAACGATGCTGTCTCTGCAAACTTGATATTATGGGGCTGCCATGTGTAAAATGCAGGCGAGCACGAAAATCCCAGAGGGGAGTTGGCAATAAAAGTAGCGTGTGCATATTTCAGGCAAAAATGCAACATAAAAACATTAAACAAATGCCAGACGATGACGCCAAAGAAGAAGAAGAACCAAACACAGATGCAGTTGGAGGGCGATGCAACGGTACGTATACTTCATGTGTCCCTACAACGACTTGCATAACGTATACGTCCCGTTTGCCGCTGCGATAAGTGTGACAAACTGACATGCCTCTCCGAGTTGCTTTACAGCCGATCCAGGCTCGTAATTTGATATGAATTTTCAATTTACACTGACAATTTTCTAACCCGCCACGAGGCAGTTGCCTTTTGCGTGCAACGTGGCGTATTCGTAATTATGGTTCTGCCAACGGCCACATCACAAAAAGCACCAGTTACAGTAACTTCAAAGCTAAAGTCTAAAAGCTAAGCGGCCCCAGGTGCAACGAACTTTGATTAACCCATTTGCTGTTGGTGTGCGACTGAAACACATACAGAAACACCAGAAAAGTGCACTAAACTGGGACATTCTGTGACCAGAGGATCGGGATCGCGCATTTGGTGGCTTTCCTATCAAAGACTAATTAAAAACTTTGGCCAATGCCAAAAGCGCAGAAAAAAAAAAATAGAAAAACGCTTGCCATGTGCAAAGTTTTGTCATTTGAAAATTTAAACAAAAAGCTGAGGCAGCCAGCGGCAGCAACAACAACTGCAACAAGTGCTGCCACTGCCACTGCCGTTGCCGCCGCTTCCTTTGCCACAGTGGCAACTTTGAAATTAATAAATTATTCATGATAAATGAAAGTTTCGCGAGTTTCTCCTCGTGGCGAGGAGAAATTTTCGATGAACTTTTGCTAGAAGAGCCAGTAGCTGAAATCAATGCGAGTGCTGGGTGCTTTAAAATCAATAAAGTCGCGAACGAAGTAAATAAAATAGGACAGCTTTATGTTCGACTCACTGGCCCGGGGACACTGCAATTGCTGGCAAAAATTCAAGAATGGATATGTCAATCAGAACGCGCCGTTAAGCAGCATAATCAAGCTGGCAATGGTTTTTACCCATTTACTTTGCTCGCTCTGCCATCCCTTTTTTATGACTTGCAAACCGAGCCAATACAAACTTTTTGCAGTTTATGTAAAGCCAGTGTACAGGGTAGCTAAAGGAAGTTGCAGACTTGGTAACATAAACAAAGTCAAGAATAAATCGGAGCTACTAAAACTACACACAATCGCAAAATGACAAAAGTGTTTAAATCACTAAAGAAGTTGTTTAAAAAGTGCACTTCCGGTAAATTCAAACCGACAACTTTATAAGTGAGTTTTCTCCATATTTGAGCAATAAGTCCCATTGAGAATCCATTGGGTATGTGACAATTCCACAGGGACTGCGTTACTTCTGCCAGGTGCAGGATTTTTTAAAACGTTGACATGAATAAATATAATAAATGCAGTTTACCACTTTAACAATTTGTCTGACGCCCGTGCACTTTTTTGGCCTGCACCTTGCGAAACGCTTGCTTTTGATTTTTTCCGCATTGGTCCGCGAATCGCGAATCGGGAGTGAAAAATGCATGTGGCACAAATGGCAATCAGCGACATTAATAAATAAAATCGTTGGTCTTTTGCCAACCGACAGTAATAACATGCACGGCACAAACAACAGAAATGAACAAACAAAATGCGATTTGGGCAGCGGGCGAAAAAAAAAAAAAAGCAAAACGAATTTGTTCGCTGTTTGTTGTTTGGTTTTTACTGTTTGCCGTTTGCTGGCAAACAGAACTATGTCAGCATTTTTCATTATGTGCCAAATGGCAACGGAAAGGGAAAGGGCAATTGTTGTGTTGAATTTGGCATCATTTTTTCAAGGCGTCACTTGAGTGGACAGCCATCGAAATGTAATTACAGCGCAGATAGCATATTTTAATTAAATTCTGAAAAATCAAAGGGCAGCGAGGGCAAGACCAGCTATCATGTTCGATGCAATTTTCCAGTACTTCCGGTGTGACACTCGCCGTCATCTCACACGACGGCAAATGGCAAATGGCTAATGGCAATCCATGTGGCAAAGCACACAAAGTTTCCTGAGCGGCTTACGTGGCGTATGCGCAACACAAAGCTGAACAATTTAAATTGCACAAAAAGTGCCAGCACGTTGCTTTCTAATTTTAATTGTGGTAATGCGGTTTGCCGGCTTAAGCCCAAGCCAAATCCCCTTTTTCGGAAAACCCCCTCGGCTTTTAGCCAGGGGGTGCAGGGAAACTCCGAACGGTAACCGCGCTGTTTGTCAAACAAATTAGCAAGCTGCCTAAGAACTTGCAGTAGTTTTGCAACTTTGCTACTTTGTTATTGCAGGGCAAACAATTTTGTGAAAATTTAATTAAACTTTCGCCGAGTGCTGCCACTTTAAAGGACACTTGGCGGAGCCGGAAACTCGAATAAAGGCATCCAGGAGGATGGCAGCCACGATGGGAGCGGTAACGAAAAGGGCAGACGCAAATAAAGACTGTGACGAAAATATGTCAAAATCAAGGCGACTTTTCCGGCCATCGTACGTTGATCGATTGACTCGTTGCCCGAGCCCATTTCATTTCGGACCAAATTGTTGGCAACATTTTTTAACTTTTATTGTTGCTGTCACTGGCAGAAGAAGCGGCGAAGAAGTACGTGTCTCTTCCACGCTCGCCACTCATCAATTTGCCGCCCGACCACCACCCACTGCAATTCGCGCGCCAAAATGGCCAAAAAGGAAATGGGAAACGGGAAACAAGAAGCGCAAAGCGAAAAGAACGTCATCGGACGGGGGAAACAGGGAAAGGGGCAAACAAAAGCGCTTCCAAAAAATTATGCTAGCCCCATTTGCAAACAAGCCACTCGACTGATGCTCAACAACTGCTGCAATTTCGGTTTATAGCCCTCGCTCCTGATCCTGCCAATGCTTCTGTTGCTGTTCCTGCTCCAGCTTCAGCTTTAGCTCCTGTTTGTGTCCTGCTGCAGGACGAGTGCATTTGCAGCTTAAACTCAATCAGCTGTAATTTGCACAATGCGGCACACAGCAAAAGGGGCTTACTGCCATCGAAACGATCCGGAGTGCATTAACCAGGAATCGAAAAACCAGGAACGGGCCGGAGAACAACATAATGCCAGGCAATCGGGCAGCCCCAACAGCCCAGTGGTCATCATCTTTGGTCGGCCAGAGTTTGATGGCCACCGCAGACACGCTGAGCTTGTGTGAGTCCAAAAGTCCAGAGTCCAGAGTCCAATGCCCAATGCCCACTCGTCTAGATAAACACACGGCTATCCGCTCGGTAGTTAATGATTATGCCAGATTTTCGTTTGCACTGACTGCACGGAATTTGCGTATTATTTTAATGTCGATAATACCCGAATAAATGCTTCATTTACCGGCGGCGAGAATGCCGGTCGAGTTGATTTCAAGAGGTATTGCAAAATTACTGAATGAATCAGAAATCTCGCCACTTACACGGCCAGCAAACGATTGCCAGTCAGATTGCCTGTAGTTATTGTAAAACAGGCACTCGAAAAAAATGTTTATATTCCCTAACGTAAGTTGATTTATACAAGAAAACTTATTTTTGTAACACAAAGTTGTCACATAATTAATAATAATAATAATAATAATGTTAATCTGTATACAAATATTTTTATATGCAAATAAAATTATTTTTCTACTCTTTTATTTAAATTCAATATGAATTTACATTTTGCATTGTTTATCTTCAAATAATAGGCTTTTTTACTTAAGCACAAAAACCGGTTTAAAAATTCAAATGCGTTCTGCGCGTCATATTTTGCGAGTGTCCTGCGCGTGTGTGTGCAGAAGTAAAGGATTTTAAGTTCGCAAATGGACACAAAATGCGATTTCCAGCTTATTGGTTTGGCATTAATAATTTAATGGGCCCTGCTTTTTGGCCGACGACAGCAGTTGTTTAGTTTTGATTTCGTTTTCGATTCCGATTCTTACAAGCTGGTCACAAAGCACTCTGTAATATCGCATATGCTGCGGATCCGGTGAAAACGAGTTGAGCCACCGGAAATGCCCATTTTCTGGCCGTTTTTTCGCTTTTCCCAGGACCATTGTCACCTTTTTTTTTTTGTTGCTGGT
Organism: Drosophila simulans; assembly: GCF_016746395.2. Classification (NCBI taxonomy): domain Eukaryota; kingdom Metazoa; phylum Arthropoda; class Insecta; order Diptera; family Drosophilidae; genus Drosophila; species Drosophila simulans. Next base: position 9,112,604 of record NC_052522.2, read on the forward strand.
CGCCCAAGGAGCTGCGAAGAAAAAGCGGAGCAAAAACAACTGTCAGTGGCTTGTTGCCTTTTTATTGCGTTCCCTTTTTTTTTTTTGTATTTTTGTGTTTTTTGATTTCTCAGCGTGTGTGTGAAGAGGGTAGCTTTTTATGCGTCCTGTCAACGCAGCAGTTTCTTGGGCTTGAGCTCGGGTCCTCGAAATCCCAGTGTCGGCTGACAGCCGGCTGTTGGCAGTTGCCAGTTGCCAGTTCGTAGTTGGCAGTTCCTGTTCCTGTTTCTGTTCCTCTTCCTGTTGCACCTAATCGCATAAATGTGCTGCCAATGAGTGGACCTGCTGCATATTTCATAAGCCAAACGGGCCTGATGTTTCCACCCACCTGGGAAGGCATGTCAAAGCAAAAGCTAACAGGATCATCTGACTGGGCACAGAGCAAAAAAATACAGCTTTAAGCGAAGGACATTTAAGAATTAGTCATGTTTTTGAAAAGCGTTAAATGATAATCGACATACACTTCTTTAAGTGCAGATAAAACTCAACATATAAATAGTTTTCAAATAAACAAGTTTCCTAATATTTAAGCTATACCAGATCTTTCAGTGCACCAAAAGAGATAACATATCTGGAGCTGCAGTCGTGCTGCAGATTTAAAGTTTTTAAGTTCCCTGGGCCATCATTTTGCCTGGACACCATTGATGGGCATCGCCAGCTTACCTGACTACCCAACAAAAGCGCTTTGGAAGTGTGGCAGAAAAAAAGTAGGGGGTGGACTGGAGGAGGAGATGCGACAGGCGGAGGCAACTTATTTGGCAAAGGATTTGGCCTGGCTTAATGATAGTTTCAATTATCGCCCATGTCCCAGCTTTGTGCACCATTGCACATGGTACAGACCTCAGATTTCAGATTTCAGACCTCATGGCAAACAGGAGCAATGCGTTCGGGGCCCTCGATGCTTGCTTATCATTTGGCCATAGTTCTGGACGTCCTCCTGGGTTTTGCTCATTATGGCGGGAAGCCAGTTGGCGGCGTTACACCCAACTCAGCCTTGTGTGTCTGGTCGTGTGACAATGGGAAGTTATGGCTCAGCTGGAAAATGGGGAAGCCTTAAAGGTTTCTAGCACGGAAAACGGCTCACTGGCTCCTTAAATCACTGCGATTCTGGTTGAGAAACTGGGCTGCTTCCGCTTTTCGACCATTTATTTAAGTTGCACTCAACACAAAGTAAAATCGGCTACATTTGATTGCCCGTTCTGGCTTTACTTTAGTAGCCTTTTGGCCATTGGCCCCTCGCAACTTTCGTTTCGTTTCGTTTCGTGCTCAGCGAAAGTTAGTCAATGCGCGCAATTTGCTAAAAATAAACAGACTGGAAAAAAAGTCAGGATGGGTGCGATATTGAAAGGAATGGGGAATGCCAAATGCCCTGAGGTATCGCAATCAAGCGGCTAAAAATCACCTTCAAATCGATGGTATTTCACTTCTGCATAAATGTTTTTAAGGCACTGCAAAACCATGAAAATGTGAGTAAAGTAGTAAAATGAATGAATGATAAATTTGCACAACAAATTGCTTTTACTAAAATACAAAGTATATATTAATTTCATATGAATATAAAACTCATATGAAATGTAAATTTGCATATCATATGCGCATCTGAATTTAATCGCTCAATATATTGTTTGATGATTTGGAAAAATAGTATGCCATTATGAATTTATAATTAACCTTTTACGATCTAAAAAAAGTCCTCTAAAAAGTTCGCATATCTTCTTGGGGCATTTTGTACATGAAAACGTACCCTTCGATTTCAGGGTATAATGAGGGCCATTGGTAACTTGAGTCTTTGCTACAAAGTGTTCTCCTTGCCATTTCTCCCCTTTTTTTTATTTTGTCCCCTCTTCATTTCTGTTTGTACTGCGCTTTTGGCGGCAATACGGAAAGGAATCCCCGGAATCGGGAATCGAAGGCGGGACAGGGTCCAAAGTTCCTTCTTATTCCGAGTCGACTTTTGGCTGTTTGAGTTTTCATTTTTATGATATTGTAATATATTTGCTTTCAGCTCGTAATTGACATGGGTCGTTTGTTTGGCCAGCAGCTTGCAATGAATTCTTTCGCATTTTTCAGTGCCTGAAAATTGATTTTGGCGCAGGGCATTTTATACATTTTTTCTATATTTCTATATTATCATTTTTTTTTTTTTTTTTTTTTTTGTGCGTACCAAATTGGCCGCGCTCCGGTTACCTCAAAAGGTTGACTTGGCCACTCGGCTTTTGGGAAAGAGCTGTAGTCGCTGTTTGTTCAGCTGCCAGTTCATTGGCAGTTTCTGGAAGCTTATTAAATTTCTTGGCCTAACTTTGTAATGGCTTCATTTTTAGTCTTTATTTTTCTCTCTTATTTTCTTGGAATTTTTTGCCAGAATTTTTGATGGCACAAAATTTGCATGGGAAAAAGTCAGAACATCAAATCTCCGCTCACAATTCATAATCACGCCCCAAGGTGGCATCAAGCGAAATGAGTGTCGCATTTATGTGCCTTCCTGTTGAAATGCGAGTTTGTATGCGTGTCGAAAATACAACTTTCTCCCGGAAGGCAGTGTCAAATTGATAATCATTTGGCCCCGAAAAGCTTGAGGAATTTGGCAAAATATTAAGACGCATAAATTCAAATGCGAGCCAAGCCGCAAAAACTTATGAAGGACATAAAAAAGTTACCCCCGACAAATTAAAATACTTCCGGCTAAATACTTGGCAGAACAACTAACCCACAAGTATGCACATTAGTGTGAGTCCTGGGCGAATATCCTTATGCCTGAGTGTGTGTGTGTGTGTGTGCGTAAATGTGTCGGTCTACGCCCTTTGGAAGTTTTTGAGCGATTTTCAGTGGCTCAATGCGCTCACATTGGCCCATTTCTACGCAACTTGCCAAACAAATATAAAAATAAATTGTTGTAATAAAGCGCCAAGCCCACACACACACACACACACCCACAGTATCTGAATCTGCTTGGCTTAGACTTTGGCTGTATCTTTTCTATTGCCACGTTGTTGAAATCTATTAGCCACATTTAGTGTGGCTCATAAAATTCTATTGCATCATTTGTTTCTGGTAACTGGTCGGGTTCCGGTCCTGCTCCTGCTCGTGCTACTCCTTTTAGCCACTTGCTCAAGGATCCCTTTCTGTTCTGGTTTTTCGGTTAACGCAGAAGTATTTCAAAACAAGTTTTCTTCTTTTGGCTGGCGTAACAATTTGCCGCGCTTTCGCACATCGCTTCTTGCTGCTGATAAGCAAATGAGTTTATGGACATCCAGGGGATTGTGCTCCTACATACATACGTACATACAAACCCATTTATAAGCAACCCGACCCCACTGAACCCTTAAGTGCTATGAGTTACAGCCATTGCATGTAGCCTGTCCCATTGTCCTGACCTCCACTTTGGTTCGAAGGAACAGTGATGGCGTCTAATTTGTTCAATCCCCTGCCGCCCATGCCCCTCTTTTAGCGTTGACGAGTTTTGTGGCCCGTTGGAAGCCAAAAGCCTTTTGGCCTAATGCGCTTCAAACTATGCAGCAGCACGCAAAACAATTTCAACTCGGCCAGCAGCAATTTCCAATGATTTGCCATAAGTTTTGCATTAAAGCTAGTCCTGAAACGGCGGATGAACGTATAGTGCGGGCTATGGAAATGTAACTATACCTTTTGGCTAAAATATGAATGTCTAAGCATACATATTATTCAAAACTGAGGCAAAAATATGACAGAATTATTATTTGACCTGACGCTTAAAACAACTAATATTTTTTGCAATGACAAATACTAAATATATTATTAGATTTTTATATGGGTATGTATATGAGCCCTATTGTTTTGACCACATCTGTACTATTCATGCCCCGACCCCGATCGAAACTGGTCAAATGGGGTTGAGGCTATCGATGGGCCTCGTTCATTGCCAATTCCATAGCCATAGACCATAGCCATTCCCTGGCCTATGCTGTGTGCCAAATGTCAATCACTTTGAAAATGTAGTCAAATCAACTGTCAAATAAGCGTTGCATTGCCCCACATGCGTGTGTGTGTGCGTGTGCGAATGCGAGTGTGTGTGCGGTGTGTGTGGTGTGTGCGCAGCACTCAACGGCAATTCAATTGAAATCAAATATGCAACAGCAATCGAGTTACCCAACGAGACGGTTGCCACGCCTCCCCGCCTCCTTAACGCCCCTGCTCCTCCGGGGAACTGCTATAAATGTTGCTTGGCGTGTTATGTAGGTGTTTGCAAGTATGTCACCATCATCACCCTGTTTTCATGGAAAGAGGGGCGGGGGGATTGGCCACTGCTGTGTGCAAACAAACATTGTTGTAATTGCTGAAAGTGTGTCAAAATGACAGGGAATCCGAGTGTTTGGAAACATTGAGAGAAGGAACCCGAAACTTCCTTGGAAACGAAGCCCAAATAGTTTGCCGAATTTAAATCTTATTACTTCACTAAACACACCTGAAATTGAGTCATGAATCCCACGTTAGTCTGTTCTTCAAGTTCTCTGGAATATAAATCAAGCCATAAACGAGTAAGAAAAAATGTGTGATTTAATATTGAAAACCATACCGATTTAAATTGCTTAATTTTTATTGAAGTGCTTTATGGATAGCATAATTTCATTTCAGCATAAACCGCATATCCCTAGAAATAGCGACAGACGTAAAAACACCTGGCCAACACAGCTACACACACACACATCCATATGTATCTACATAGATATAAACGTATAGATTATACCCTCATAGTCCACACAGACACTGACAGACAGATCATTAGCAGGCAAGCGTAAAAAACGCTGATTAACGAGTCCTTGGGGAGAAAACGGACTCCCGAGCGAAACGAACTAAACCGGCTTCCGGTCAAACCGTCGGTGTCCTTGCTCCTCGGGCGTAGATTACAAACATAAATTTAAATTATGTTAAACAATACACCAATTCAAGGACATTGGCAATGACATTTATTATATAATTTATAGCCCCTTTATTGGCGCCAAAATGCCATTGGGCGACTCTATAATATTGATTGCCAAATAATTGAGATTTTTTCTTGCGCATAAAATTTGTTACCATATTTTATGGTCATACTAGAAAATTACACAACCGCCCACCAGCAGACATATACATATATCTATATGTCTATTTAGTGTGGGCGTGGCAAAATAGGCCACTGGAAAAAGAAAGAAAAAGTATATAGCCACGCTCACAAGCTCGTTTGCCCGTTTATGATCTGGGACCAGAAGCTGAGAAATATCCTTGGGCATCAAAGTCATAGTAATAATCACAGGGAAAGGTTGCCCCAGCCAGGGGCGGCAAAAGGGCGTGGCAAAGGGCCCCAATAAAATGCCGAATGCCGAAATAAAATCGAAATAAAAATCAGCAAAAAGGTGCGAATATATTGTCAAGGAAAAAAAAGCGGTAGCTTAGCTAAAATGGCCAGTCGAATGGCCCGAAATGAAAGGTGCAGGTGTGCTGGCGAAAAAAGATTTTCACTGAAATGTTTTTCTTCCTCTTTGCGGTGTTGATTTGCCAAAGATTAGGGGCGGTCGGTCGCTGGCCTAATCCCAAAAAAGGAGACGACTTTCCGAGACACAAACAAAAAAAAAACACACTCAAATGACGAATGCGCGTGGTGCTTAAAAGTTCAGCCGGAAAGTAGGCAATATTTTTTTTTATATTTTTGAACAAAAGCTCCAATAGCCAGCGCGGAACAATTTTTATAGCTCTATGGCTATATAAACACCTACAGCAGTCATATAATTTACCGCCTTTTGCGAGTTCATAAAGCCAGGGAAAGGGGAATGGAATGGTCCGGCCAGGAATAGGCAACAAAATTCTAATTATCAAATGGGAAGCATCGTAAACAGAAAACAGTAAAAAAAAACTTTTAAAAGATGTTTAAGATGAGTATTTATTCAAAATTAACAAGCAAAACAATTGGATAGATCTTAGCACTATGTGCGCTTTTGACTACTAAGAAAATAAAATCTTCCTCTTCACTTAGGATATGATTTTTAGTGTAAAGACTAAATATCAAAGTGCACCAGCTTCCAGAATTTCCACTTATTAAGCCAACAAAGCTACAACCAAGTCTGAGCCCAGTTCATGCCTGCCAGGCAAAAAGCCACTTGTTTATCTCATTTCATGCAAATCCCGAGCCCCAAAAAGCACAGAACTTTCAGTGCAAATAAATTTACATTAGCGACAATCGACTTTCACATGAACTGAAGGACCGAGGAGCGTTTTTCGCCAAATAGGGTTGCAGTTCGGTGGGGAAAATGGAGAAACTGGGGAAGGGCAGAGTCAAAAGTGAACGTCAACGGGAACGCACTTGCCGGGGATTAGCGCAAGGATTGACTTTAAGACGTCAGCCACCGGGTACATAAGCACTCTGATGCGGCAATAAAGAAAAAAGGCGACCCAGCAAAAGAGTCCTGGCATAGTCCTGGAAAAATTGGTGAGGGTGGCGGAAGCAGCAAGCTGAATGTCTGCTACGTCTGTGCCGACGAAATGGCATAAATTTCAAAGTTTATTGCATAAATTGTCGTATTTTGAAAATCTTATTGCCTTTATAATGCTCCGACCAGGCACTGGGCCCACCTGTCTGCCCTCCAGCGAGTCCTGCGAGTCCTGTGATTCCAGTGAGCCCTGCATCCTGCCAGGATTCTGTTACCGAGCCATGCGACTAGGGCATATCATTTACTTGTTTGTGGCAAAGGCTCCTAGGCGCCTGTTGGCTGATGCTCGGGAGTTTTTATTGCGATAATAATCATAAAACATGCACTTAACAAGCAGCTTGAAATATGAGACCCCGACGTAGCTCGAACTTAAATTTTTGCACATATTTATTGTGGGGTAGCTTATTTATTTAGCCAACCGGAGGGCAAATAAACAAAAGGGGAAGAAATTGCGAAATTGAGACTGCAAGTTGGAAATCAACCTCGACTTAATTGGGTATGTCGGCTAATTCGTTTGTAGGCACAAACAAATTTGTTAACAAATTTGCGTTAATGCCATAAGAAATATTTACACAGTTTTACCCACTTCTTATTTATGTGCGTATGTCGAAACGACGAGCATATATACAGTTGCGGTAACAATAATAGCACCAAAAGCACATTTCGTGTTTGCCCTATCGTTTCTCTATTTTCTGACATTTTTTCAAAATTTTTTCCACTAATCTTAAATACTACAATGATTTTCAATTGAAATAATAAAATTGGTAACAGATCTAATGGATATTTTAAAAATAATTGGTAAAACAAAGAAAAACCTCCAAATTTAGGCGGTAACAAAAATAGCACTGTTTCTCGTATTTTGCTAAAACTAACTAAAAAAATAAAATAAGAGTTCAACAAATGGATTATATCTTAAGAACTATGTTTAAAGAATCTTAATATTTGGTTGCGTGACCATTGTAGGCAATGACAGCTGCGCATCCTCTTGGCATGGAGTCCACCAAGTCCTGGTACCGTTTTTGAGGAATTTTGCTCCATGAATCCTTGATCCTCGATCCCCCATGAATCCAAAGTTTCTCGTTATGGTTGGGCTTGGCTTCAGAAACCTTTTTTTCACGTCCGCACAAAGTTTTTCGATTGGATTCAAGTCGGGTGACTGATCATTACTCGGATCGATTTCTGCTCAAACCACTTTCGAGCCTTCTTCCTCGTGTGTTTTGGGTCGTTATCCTGTTGAAATGTCCAAAAAAACGGCATTTCATCCTCGGCATATAGCGCCATCACATTTTCCAGGATATCTGTGTAAATGTGCTGATCCATGATGCCTTGAATCATATGAGTCGGATCTACTCCATAGTATGAAAAGCACGCCCATACCATGATGTTTGATCCCCACTGCTTTACCGTCTTAAAGGTGAAGCGAGGATTATTTTCAGTTCGTGGTGGACGCCGAACATAAGACCGAGAGCCTTTCCAACCAAAAAACCCAATTTTGCTCTCATCTGACCACAAAATGTGGCGCCACTTCTCCACAGGCCAGTCCTTGCGTATCTTGGCATATTCGATTCGCTTTGCCACATGCTTCACAGTCAAAAGCGGGACTTTTCTGGGACTGCACACATTATGGTTGTTTTGTCTTAAGTGTTTGCGAACTTTTTCCACGTTTGCAGCTATCTGAAGCTCCTTCTTCAGTTCCGTCACCGGCTTAAAAGGCTCCTTCTTGCTTTGCCGAACCAAGCGCTTGATCTCCACATTGGACATAGAGGGCTTTCTTCCACGTTTTTCGTTATTTTCGACAAACAGCAGTGCGTTGCGGATCATATTGTTTGAAAAACAAAAAAAACCGTCTCATTTTAGCGTAGGTTTTACCTTCACAGATCATGTTTTTAATCAAATTCCTTATTTCGACGGTAAAATGCTTTCCCCGACCCATAACTAGAGAATTTTTGGTCTTCTTTTGAAAAAAATTCAATTAAAACCTTTAATGCAACTCCTTTTTTCAAAATATGTCGAAAAAAAACCCAAAGCAATCACTCCTATTAATTTTATTCAGCAAAAACGTGGTCAGTGCTATTTTTGTTACCGCCTCATTTAGCGCCCTTTTGCAGAAAGTGCCCAAAAACAAAAAGAACCGTTACATTGAGAGAGTCAAAATTTCTTGCTTAGAGAGACAACATATGGTACTTATTATTCATGCAATCAGACTTTAAAAAAAATAAACATTCAATACCTTTTTTTAGGAAATAAACTTTCCACCTGCAGTAGTGCTATTATTTTAACCGCAGCTGTATGTGATGCCATAAATTCAATTGTGGGGAGTGTATCTTAAGTAAGCCTTTCGACCTTCAATGAGGCATGTGCCGGCAGCAACTCATTAAGTCGTTGGATAGGAAGGGATGTCCTGGCTCGAATTGGGTTGTGTGGGAAAAAGGGCGGTGTGGAAAAGTCGTGGGACGGGCGGTCGCTTTGGTGGCCCTGCTGTTGCGGTTTATTTTCGGCTGTTATTATTTGTTTAATGAAATAAACGCACGACTTTCATCTTCATAAAACGGCATTATGGCATTAGCGCCGCAAATTTATGGGGCTCACCCCTCTCTTCCAACTTAACACCCTTCCGCCCACAATCGTCTCCGAAATGCGGAAAAACACCAGCAAAGTAATGCCACAACATTAACTTGCAAATACTCTTTAAGCCACTTATTTCATAACTTTCACATGTTTTTCATCAAGTAAGTAAAAGTCTTAATGTTTTTGTATTTAAAATGTGACAGTTTTATATTTTAAGTAATATTTTCAGCAGTGGTTCGTTGAAAATATAATCCAAGATCTCAATAATTTTCTTTTCCAAGCTCCCAATTTGCTCTATTTGTAGAAAAATATCAGTTCCAAATGTGTAACAAATACATTTGCTAATATGACCCTTGTGATAACCACCTCGCTATGAGTGCATACAATTATTTTAGCTAGATTCCAAAATATTCTGTGGAAATTGCCATACAACATTTGATTAAACGAAATATGGCTATGCAGGCTAGTGTCCTGTATTCAATGATAGTTAACTCAACTAATTTAAAAATGTCGATTTTTCTTGGCTTTATTTCGCAAACAGATCAAATTGAAGTCCTAGCAATTTGCCATCAGTGAGTGCGTCATAAGGGCCAGGATGCCGGAGTTTGCCAGAGTCTCTACAACGTTGCTAACACGCTCGTTGCTCATTGCACCGCCGTATCGGGCAATGAACGCGGTGGCAGCCACACCGTAGTAAAGATGGTTGCCGTCCTTGGTGGCCAGATACAACGTGGAGCCGATGTTGCCCAACAGAGCTAGGTCCTTCAGCGTTTCCGTGGAGCTGTCCCAGTCCTCGCTCATCTTGCCGATCATGTCGTAGAACAGTGGGATCAGCGACATGCAGTGCACCAGCGCCACTCCCGACTGATCGGATACCAGGTAGAACTCGATGTTGGCCAGTGGTAGCAGGATGACCTCCAGTATGCTGGCCGAGATTACAAAGGTGCGTCCGCACTCGTCGGGCTCTTCGGTAAAGGAGCGCACCACGCCCAGCAGCCCGTGGACCAGGCTGAAGGATGCCGCCAGGTAGGCATACGGATGGTCCGCCGGGGTCAGTGAGCACATCGTGTAAGCGCAGGCCGAGATCAGCAGCAGATTGACCAGAGCCCCCACCACATTCATTTTCTATCGATTCTATCACTGTTTGGTATCTCGATATGTGACTTCAATTATTTGTTCCGAACACAAGAACTAACTAATTTTGAGTGTTGCTAGCTTGGAATGCTCTGGCTCAGGAATGACTGAAGACCGATTCCAGGCCAACTCTGTTATTTTCCAAGATCTCAATTATTTTCTTTTCCATGCTTCCAATTTGGTATATTTGTAGAAAAATATCAGTTCCAAATGTGTAACAAATATATTTGCTAATATGACCCTAGTGATAACCACCTCGTTATGAGTGCATACAATTATTTTAGCTAGACTCGAAAATATTCAGTGGAAATTGCCAGACAACATTTGATTAAGCGAAATATCATATGTGTATGCAAATAATAAATCCATGAATTTACTGAATATTTTAAGCCCTATTGCCTCATATTCCCAATCAAATATTAGGGGTACAAATTTGTAATTACTGGTGGGAATTTTCATATACCCCATGAAGAGTGCCCAACTCCAGATTATTCCATTTGGTTGTGTTTTCGGTTGTGGTGATTTTTATGAACTTCGCCGAGCTTTAAACTTTCTGTGGCATACTTTCCGGCGTGCATGGGTTCACAGGCGCTACGTGGGGTCAAATTCGTGAGTGGGTGTGTCGTGTGCGTGTGTATAACTGTGTGTGAGTGCGATAAACGGGTGTGGGACGCTTAATGTGGCCCTGCAGTTACTTATAGTGCTGCATCTGCTAACCCAATTCCCGGGGAAATGTCATGGCCAAAACGCTCCGTCATGCAATCATTGGGCGCAATCAGGACACACACACACACGCTTTGCATGCACCATTTGCAGGGCTCATTTGCTCCGAAAGCAGCCACAAACCATAAGGCCTCCCTTCCCCCACTCCCTTCTTCGGCCCACCAAAAAACATATAGAAAATGTAATTTTCATATTTCTTGCCAAAAAGTTCTGCTGGCAAGCCAACGACAGTAACGGAAGGAAAGTTTCCCAGTGATGCATGGCTGGCCTCTTACCAAGTTCACAAGGCGCTGAAATGTCTACCATAAAGAATTGGGGGCGGAGGAAGACTTGGCTGATGGAAAAAAAAACCTCGGAACGGTTACATCCACATGGCATTAACAATTGATCAGGCGGGGCTTGGGATTGGGGTGCAAAGCGAAAAAAGTGTTATCAAGTAGACGAGTAGACAACAACGAAAAAATTGAAAAGAAATAATAGCAGGTGCCGAATTACATGAAAAATCACTTAGGAAAATTAAATTTCACATATTTTTCACTTCAACACCGAGACACGCGGTCATGTCTTAGAAGTTGCTCCTCCTACCATTCAGACGCATCTGTGTGTATGTGTTTCACCACCGCAAAACATGAGTAATGCGATGTTGTTCGCCAGGATCTGGATGAGATGAGATGAGTTGCCAGGTGCTAGGCAAGATTGTTAATGCATTGTCTCAAAATAGAAAACTTCGGGCCGATGGAAATTCATTTAAAGTCATCTAAATCAATTACATTATTCAGCACTTGCTGTCAAAAACAGGGAGAAAACTGCCAAAACTCTGGCACTGCTGCGATGAGGGGGTATATAACAAAAAACAAAAATCCGAAAAAAAACTACGCAAAGCTAAACAAATCAAAATGTAAATCCATCTGAGGGGATGAGAGAAAGTGAACCCCTTTTGAAATGCTTCTAGAATTGCACAAATAAAATATAAATACGCACACAGACCAAAGAATTTGAAAATCGTTTTTGTCGTTCTGCAGATTAGCAAATAATGCAGGAGACGCAGACAGAAATAGAAATAAAAATAGAAATAGGAATCGGAATCGGAACACTCAGCTGGGGATTTACTCCTTGCGGCTGCTGCATCTTCCTAAATATTCACCCACACTTATCACGATCTTTTTTCCAGTCCGCAACACAGAGAAAAATTCCTTAGCATTCCTAAATAATGAAGTTGTTGTAAATAAAAAAATAAGTAAAACAGAACATTACATATTCGCATACTTTCAACTTTATTACTTAATAATAATAAGAATTTTAATGATATTCTAAAGATTTAATTACAATGTATAGAATGCCGTGCTTTTATATATTTCAGACGAAGTATTAAATATCTCTTTAATGATATATATTTATCAAGAAATCCAAGTTTTAAATATTATTCCTTTTTCTTCCAGTGCACTTTTCCTTCTGCTGGCTTTGGCCAATGATGCTTGACATTTGGCAGTGCCAAGTCGTCGTCAACGCCACAGCACCTACACACACAGTTCGCACAGTTCGAGGGATTCAGCCAAGACAAAGAGGGAAAACAAACAAACAGACAAATAAAAATACTCAAATCCGTTGGCCAAAGCCAAACAGGAGTCATCGTTGTCGGGGATCCTTGAAAGTTTTCACTCGACTGCCTTTCGAACGCACTTTCCGGGGCAACATCTTTTGTACAGGGAAATTCTTGGGCCATAAGCTCCAGCCACACGCACATCAATCACATCACCGAAAAACAGACGAAATTTTCGTGGTGGCAGGGGGCACGGGCCAACTTAATTTCTCATGTTACCTGCCCACAAAACTTAAGCAACATTTGATTGAAATCATTTTCAACAAGTCAAGTGATGGATGATGGCCGACATGTCGTGGGATTAGAATAATGACGATGGGAATCGACATTTGATTTTGTGCGGCATGCCGCAAATATTAGTTTGGCCCCCCCATCTAATTGTCTGCAGATTAAGATTTCGGCATCAATACTTTCGCATTCCGTTTTGTTACTTACCATTTGAATTAATCTTTGCCAAAGTTGCAACTTAATTTTCCGCGACTCAATCGAGAGGCAGAGGCAAAGAGCTTTGAAGCTTTTTACATCAATTTCTTGGCAAAAAGTTTGCGCACAAAACTTCTTGGCCAAGTTTTATGAGTGCTGTTAAAAGTTTATTAAAAACCGCAAGCAAAATATTATTCCTAAAATGCAAAAGAATTTGGATAACGGAAAAAATCGCTCAGTTTAGTTGAACCGAGGCTTATGTCCAATTTAGTTAGCTATTTCAAGGTCGTTGGTTTTAGCCTTTGTTTTATGCAATCTATATGTTGATGTAACGCAATCTGTTACAGGGTTCAATTAAACGACGCACACACGGAAAAGCGATGGAAATTGAATTTTAATGAATCAACGTTTGTGCAGCCAGAAAGAGATGGCTATGGTGGGCGAGAAAGAGATAGAGGGTGAGACACCCGCACATGTCGCCGAATGGCGGCCATTTATTTTGCGAAAAAATAAAATTGAAAAATAATTTCGTTTTAAAAAAAAATATGTATCTTCTCTCTGTGCCCCGTTTAACGCCAGAGATTTGCCAATCGACATTGATTGATGAAAATTGATAAATTGTGAGCGCAGCAGATACCAAGCGGCGTATGAGCAACAGAACTAATTGTGCGAATTGCGTATACGACACGTGCAACGTGCACCTAAAGTTTGTCATGCTTGCGAATTTATTTACGACTTGTTCGGTGCTGGGAGTTGAGAGTTAAGACTAGAAGAGCGCAACAGCGAATGTCAGCAACAGACGATCAAATTGTAAACTCCTGCACATAAATCTCAAGTTTTTTGTGTCCTGCTGTCATAACTCTCCCACACGGATACACACACACGAACACACATACAAATACAGTGAAATACACAGGACCACACCTGTTTCGTCCTGAACTTTTTGTGCAGTTTCATGAATTGCGTGACGCATTTTTACGTGCCTCCCCAACCCGCAGACTTGTTTTTTTTTGTGGGTCAACAGCGAGGAGCAAACATTTTACGCAGAATTCTGCCTTAAAGCATTCACAATGTCTGGCCAAATAACTTTTTGATATCAAAACACTTACCAATACAGCGAAACTTTTTGCGCAAAATGCCCCAAAGCCGTGAAGAGCAATGAACAAAGGTTGAACTTAAAATTTGAAGGCGAAGCTGATTTTGATGGCAACTTTAAGAGCAAACCCCATTCCATCCTGCCAGCGTTTACAATAATTTCTTATTAAATTTTTGAACGCAACAAACCCCCGCCCCAGGCTTCGATTGGAAATTCATGAAACTTTGCCCAAGTAATGTTTATTTTTTCTGCCCCATCCCACTCTCTTCTATTTTCCATTGTTGAAGTAATTTGCACGGCAAGGAAAACAAGCAGAATGCCAAAGCAAACAATTCCAGCTCGTGGAACATTTTTGATTGATTTCATTTGCCTGGCATTTGCAGCGGGTAATTGGCCAGGTAGGTAGTTAGGTCTACGCGATGCCTAGTGGGCTTGTTAGCCAAAAAACACGCTGGCCGAATAATGCAAAACCGGAGCTGCATCGCCTAAGTGGCCGACGTCGACACCCAAATTTATATTAAAAGCCAATGCTGGGCAGGCCTAACTCGGCTTTTTGCTTTATTATTATGCAAATTTCTCGACGCTACCGAACTAACAATGTCATTTCCGCATAAAAACGCCATTAACGCGCCACATTTCCGTCGCAATTGCCGCCATTTATAAAACGGTCCGCAATTTGGCCAACAACATCAAGGGACGAGGCTTTCAGCATGAGCCAGCAAATTGTTTGCGTTAGTTTTTGCAATTGACAATGGTCGCGGAATGAAGCTGCTGCCACCTAATTGACCAAATAAGTAATGGACGTGCGACAAATTACAGCCAAAGGAAAAATAAACGGGGTGGCAAAAGGATATTTTGGAGGTAAGAAGGAGGCAGCCTCTGCCTCAAAGGACATTTTGTTGGTTACTTTTGCGGTAATTTAGGAAATATGTTAACAATTTATTGCAGTTTCTTATCTAGATTTTTTGAAAATTATTTGGAAAGAAATTTAGTGATATCGGGAATTTTGGAAAAACATTCTATAAAATTTTATTCTATTTTAAAAAATATGAAATATGATATGTTTTATGATATGATTCGCCACATTAATCCTCACATTTATTTGCTGAATAAAAACATTAGTTAAAATTAATTTTTACTGTGTATGAAACAAACCACTGAGAGCAGCGACGAGAAAATTTGACAAATTCGACAAACGCTCGTAAATCATTGCCACCTTTTTGGCCAGGCGAGTTGGATAGTTGGTTGGGCTAACCAGCCATCGGAATTCCCCACGGCGGCTTCCATGGGATTGAGTTGGAGCCTTTGTTGCCCGCTTCCAAATGCCAAATGCCAGTCGTCGATGTTGCTGTTGTCGCTGCTCATGTTGCTGCCACCGATGTTGTTGCTACCACTGATGTTGCTGCTGCTGCTGCTGCTGCAGCAGCGTGCTCGCCGTGCTAATTGTTACGCTTGACAGGTGCGTTTGACAGTTGAATTTGACAAGTTTATACACAAGCCAGACCAGTCGAATATCTTGGGGCTTACAGCCATGCAGAGGATGGGAAAACCCAGAGCAAACTGGGCCGAAATCTGAACAAGCTGGCTGCGGAAAAACCGGCAAAAAAAAAAGAAGTCGAAGAAAAAAACAGGAAAATTATGCCAACAACTTTTTCAAAGGTCTGACATGAACTCGTATATCGAGTTTTGGCAAACAAGGAAAATGTGTGGATAAAGTATAATAAGAGGTGGCTGTGACGCTCTGGGAAAAACCCATAGATTCGAGATATTGGAATCATTACATGGTTTCCGTTTAAAGATAATGGAAGTGATTAAATATTACTACGCTTCCAGATAATGAGAATGTATTAATTAAATATTTAATATATATATATATATATTATATGTAGTATCAACATTATTTCTTTATTTGTGTCTTTTAATCTTTATTACAACCCGATTTGTTCACAAAAAATATGAATGAACTAAAAGCTCAATTCATTGAATATACATCCTTCTTTGTATCAAATCAAGTGTTATGTAAATATAAAATAATACATATACAAACACCACAAAAGGTCAACCCTTTTTGTAAAACGCGAAAATTGCTTAATTTTGTATAATGCCAATTCAGTTAATTGCGTGCAATATTTACGTAAAGCTAATCAACAGACCAAATGCTCAGCACGCATAATACCCATAATATCTGGCAACGACCAAATGCACAATTTCGATTGATTTCGGATTCGGGGAAAACAGAAGTGGAATGCACACAGGTGCTCTCCAGAGTGCAGTCAATGAATACCGAAAGCCAAAACCCTATCCACTGGAAACAAAATTTCACTAATTAGTGCTGAAATTCGCTTTTGTGCAGCGGGTGCGATAATTAAATTGAAAGCAGTACCGCAAGTATGCAGCGTTTAATTATAATTTCGGGGCAACCTACGGAATCGAGGGAAATCAGCAAAATGCGAATCAAATAGTCTGCCTCAAATGAGGCACCAAAATTCGCACAGCACCGTCAAAATGATCGGGCTCACGTATTCTGCGGGTAAATTTCCCAATTTTTTTTTTTTTTTTTGGTTAAGTTTGTGTGAGATTTTTGGCAACTTGTTTATGCAAATTGCGTGGCCCTGTGTAACCCTACGAAATTTTCTGGGCCAAAACTATATGGCATTCATAAAATATATATAACTCTGGTACTGCACAAGCTAAGTGTAAAATGTAAGTTAATCATTAATATCAGTTAGCATTTATTAGTGCACGATTAAAGTTGGCCCAAGTATGTGAGTGTGGCTGCCAACTTTATCAAATTGTTTGCATGTTTGTCCTGTCCGTCGTTTATCAGCCAACACAAACACAAGCACAAACACCCTCGGCCCGAGTGACACCCCCCACAGGACTCTCTACTCTAGCCGCAAAAGAGTGATAAAAATGTAAGCCACAAAAGCGTGGCCCACACACACACACACATTTTGGCCCTCTTGGCACCATTCGAGTTTTTTGGCTCGTTTGGCTAACAAGCAAAAGACAGTGACAAATTAGTTTTGGTGAGCTGCTTATGTGAATTTTCATGCATTTTGCATAATGAGCACTGTCCCCGCTGCACTATAGGCTGAATGGTACCTTTTTGTGGCCAAAAAGCATTTTTGAAAAGACCGTAATACTAAGTTTTGATTACGCCATTACGTTAGTATAAGATCCCGTACTGGTCCCGTACTGGCTATATGATATAGTGGTCCGATCCGATAATTTTTTCATATAATTTTACTACAAAAATAAGAACATTTAGTGTTATGTTTCAAGTGTCTACCTCAACTAGAAGTATTTTTGCCGCTTTCCCCATACAATGGGAACCACTATGCAATAGTACTCTTCATAAATACCTACGAGTGCGAGTGAGTCTATTTTCCGTTTCAGTTTGTGTGTGACAATAAAATGAAATAAAATTAAATCATGGCTGACACTTTTTTGAGTAGTGCCCGTTCGGCTTGAGGTTTCAACATTCGGCACTTGATGAATTGCCCAGTTGGCTGCAAAAACGAGTGCCTAAATAGCCATGAAATTCCCACCCAAAAACTCGATTATTTATGACTTTGACAGCGAAACACACAAAGGATGGCAGCGCAAGGTGAAATCAAGACGAGAGATAATGATTTAAGGAACTGGCCCATTTAATAGTCCTCCGCTGCCGTCGTCGCCCTTTTTGGCTGTGCTAATTTAAATTTTATTTCTGGCAATTTGCCAAATTTGTTGCCATTTGTGATGACACGCTCGTTTTATGACAATGATACGGCCGGAATGCCATTGCCCTCCGGCGGAAAACGAAAACGATGGCCGGGTGGGGCATGTTACAGTCTGTTTCGGTTGACATTCATTGAAATTCATGCCGCGTGGCCGTTCAATAATAAAATGCAAACGCATAAATAAAAAATAAAGGTAAATAAACGCAAAAGGGTTTTGCTAATGGGCCAGCCAGCCGAAGAAGAGGCGCAGACATATCCTTCAAGGGAATGGGACTGTCATAAAAGCTGGCTAGATGGGCGAAAATGGGGTGGTACAGATAAAGAAAACATTCTAAGCGAAGATTGAAGCGATACCAATGAATTTGCATAGCTGCAGAATATAGAATTCCCATAAAATTTGAGAAAAGCCGAAACTTTTAAATCATTTTCATATAATAAACTTTTAATGTTCCAAAACTTTATACTCGTTGGAATATAGTTTTAAAATTCTGTTTTTCTTAAGTTTTTTAAAGTGGAAAAATCTATAATATATTTTGAACGGTCTATAAAAATATGACCTCATTAGAAATCTGTTTCTGCCAACAATGTATATACAAGTCAGGACATTCGTTCACGAGCATACAGTTCTATATGGTCCGGCTTTAAGGACAGGTCTTAAAGCAGAAGTCAAGCGGTGTATATAGACATCTATCCCTTGTCGTTCCCCTTCGCATGCATTTCAATTAGACGAGGCAGCCGGCAAAATGTGCAACAAAATTAAAATGCGCATTTATGCAGATTTGCACATTGAAACTGTCACGGCTACGAACTACCAACGCAGGAGGAGTTGCAGCAGGAGGTGCCGAGGTAGGGTGGGTGGATAACTGGGTAGCTGGAGCCAGGGGGGTGTAGAAACAGAAGCCGCCCGTGGTAGTAGCTGGTAAACAATACCCCGACTCGCTTTTGCCCCTCTCACCAAATTTGCCGACCCCTTTTTGTGTCTCTGGGTCCTGGGCACAATGCGTGCCCACCTGGCAGGCTCTAATTATTTTTCTGCCGCTGCACGGCGACTCACCTGGATCTGGCTGCACTTTGCCGGCATCCTTTATGCCCCTCCGTATGCCTGCCACCGTATCCTGGCGCTTTGTGCTCCTGTCTGCCTTCTGCCATTGCACAATAAACAGGGAAAACCGAGAGAGAGAGCGGCATAAAGCAGAGGCTGGCAGAGGATCCTGCCAGGCCAGGATCCACCTCCTCTCCGGGCCAAGTTTCGTGTTGCATTTGCATAATGAACTGTTTGCTTATGTTTCGCATCATGGACATGCTACCGGAGAGCTAGGCTCTAACATTTTAACCAAATTGTGTGCGCTCTATTATGCAATCCCAGCTTCCATTCCAGGCGAACTAATTTTAAAATGATTCGCCAAAGCCGGCGCCTCAGCCAATGATTGCTGCTTGTTAGGCAATTGAGAATTAATTGGATGATAACGAAGATTTTGTTGGGTGTAAGTTGTTAATCTATATAATACCTATGCAAGACCAAATCGAGCATAATGCAAATGTCATTCCATATTGTTTGATTCTCCGCTGAGGCGCACGTAATATATTGAAATATCCTGACGACACCCAATCGACTCATTTGCAGCTTCTCCACACCCAGGGCCAAAACTAACAGCCTGACAATAATATCACACGCTATCGATATGGATATTATATGGCGGAGAGCGAGATCAAGCAGCCATTGTGTGCAATTCCCATTTGCCATTTTTAATATTTATTCCCGCCATTACAACAAAAGCAGGACAAATTTGAAATGAAAAAAAGGAAATGTCTTCAAGGACTAACGAATACCTCACAATTAGTCAGTAAAATATTAACGTTTTGAAGAAGATATCAACAATATTATGTATTATTCGAAATTAAATGTTATAGTTATATCGAGTATTTTCCATTTATGGATAAACCTTATAAATCAAATCAAGCGGAAATACCCTACGTCCCATTTTCTACAACTGAGGTGTTATATATTTTAAGCACCTAGAGATTTCACAGATTCAGTGAAATGAAATTGAAACAATATACACTTGATCCACTTTGAGATATCAGAGTTTCTCACTATTTGCAGACAAATATACGAATCAACTGCGAATGCAATATACCCATGGGTGCTAATGGCAGCGGGGATTGAAAAAAAAAAGATGGACGCAGATGAGAAAGACACAGCAAGGCAGCTACAACATATAATAAAAGTAATATGCTCGGCACCAATGCATTTGCTGCCAAGAATATCAATTTCAATAAAATACAAGAGACTTCCCCACACACACACACATACACACACATAGATACACACTTACACAGTTGCATGTTTTGCCAGCAATTTCGAAAGTGCCGCTCATATCCTTTTTCCTTCTCTGTTGCCTTACATTCGCCCACTTTCGCCATAGTTTTTTGTCGAAACTGTCAATGCTGCCAAGGGAAAAGAAAGAGAAAGAGGGGAATAGGAAGATGGAAAGAGATGGGAAGCGCTCCCGCTGCGCTTTTGGGACCCATCGTCTTATGCAATATTTGCTTTGTATTTTTAAGAAATTATAAAAACGATTCCAGGCAATGCTCGAAAAAATACACCAGGAGCCAGGATAAACCCAACGCAATCAGAGCAAAAAAAAAAAAAGAAGAAAACAAGGAAGAGCGGAAAGCAATGCAAAACCAAGGCAAACCAAACCCAACTTCCAATCAAACCGAACTCGAATCGCTTTTGGTAATGATATCCTAGTGAGCTCTCCAGTGCAAGGACACCCAGCACCGTCAAAGCTTTGTGCCATGGTCCAAGACATACTGGCTAACCATTTCTATTTGTTTCCTCGGAGTGGGCGTGGCAATGTCCGGGTGCAACTCAAGTGTCGCCGGCACATAGCCTTCAATCTGCCGGAGCAAACAGAATTTCGGAAAAAGTCCAACTTCCTTGCAATATTGGAAAAAGGATATGTGAGAACTCTGAAAAGGGTCAACCGATTAATACTCTGGAATGAGTAAATCGGCTTTGGTGTGCGACACAAATTTCATAGGTAAAGAATTTAACATTTAAGAATTTGTATGAGCCAATCAATTTGATTAAGTAACTTTTCCACTTCTTATAAATTTTTAAATAGAAAATAGGAAATCATAGATATATTTCAAATACTTTTATATACAATTAAAACCATTTCATTTCACTCTATTCATCAAGCCAATCACTCACTTTCTTTAACCTCACAACCTTAACATCATGGATATTGAAAATTCCTCACTCCGAAAGTTAGTTTAAACTTTATCCTTCCGGCAAAGTTGGAAAGAACCCAAGGGAGGTAATATTTAATGGAGAATTCGAGATTGTTTGTCGCCTGCATCGTTTGTCTTTACCAGGAAATGCAGTTGCAATCGACCCCTGTCCCATTTTGGGCCATTTCTTAACCCCCTGCTGCGTTTTATTGCTGTAGAAATTGAATTTCCATTGGAGTTCTTTTACTTTTACCTTTACGGCAGGTGCTAAGCAGGCGACATAATGGGAGAGTTGACCATTGAAAGACTGTTGATTGCATTTGATTTATTTGGCAAAGGACATGTCGCAAATCATAAACGCATTCTCAGGACCCCCGAAACCCCAAAAGCACCTGCCGCATTTTGTAGCATGTAAGCTGCGGCTGACTAAACGAACAGGTGAAAATTGCCAACATGAGTTGACAACACGACAGGTGCACAGGGGGCACGGAACGGGGTATGGGGATTGGGGATTGGGACAGACAGGTCAGAGGATCAGAAAATGAGCAGCCAGGACAGCAGGTACAAAAAAAAACAATTTCCCATGTCATCCAGCCTGGCGTGGAGCACTTGTGAATCCCGACTGCCCTGCATTCTTACTCACCCAAGTCACGTCCTGTTGCAACAACACATCGTATCTATAATATATATATATATATACATTATATTTAGCTGGTGTTTTTGTGTGGGTCAGCATAATAGCCACAAATATGACAACTGCAGCCACTGGGCGTGCCAAGTGGTCTTGGGTGTATTTTTATTAGGGCCAAAAATTGAGAGCTAAGCTTGTGGCTGAGAATTATGCAAGCTCTTTTTAAGGTGTTGATATTTTGTTGTGGCCGATTAAGATAATAAGTGTCAATAAGGTCTTTCAAAAGGTAACAGTGTGACCAAGGTGCTGAGGTGCTGCACACACAGCATTAAAGTGTGACCAATTGAGCTGCAATTAATCAAGGAATTTCTCTTTCTTGTCAACAGTTTTATTATCCGGCTAACAGGAAGTGCCGATGTGTTTTTACCCGCTTTATTAATACAACATAATTAGGGGCCGAACTTGTGGTTGAAAGTTTGCAAAGAAAGCAATTTGTCATGACATGATATTTTGTTTATCCAATCGATGGGCTGGGCGATAAACTTAATTACCGTTAATTAACTCTTTATAATACCCCATAAAATCATCGCACACCCGCACACGAACACACACACATGCTAGCCTCCATGGCGGAATTTAAATACAATGGTAATTAATCAAGCGAACGCCTAAAGTCAATTTCAACAAATTGATTCAAATTTGTTGGGCAAACGCGCTGCTTAAACGGCAAAAGGCAAACGGCACTTGGCACATGGTACATGTGGCACATCCTCTTCGCAGTCACCGAATTGGAGTCAAACAGTCAGAAGGGCGCTCGGTGTAAGCCTGCTATTTGAGTTTGGCAACACGCAAAAGGCTGCCGCAGTTGGCAACACGTATACGCACACACACGAGGGCAAACATTTATTGCATCAATTAAGTTGGACATGTTAATTGCGTTAAGTTGAAACATCACGCACAGGCTACCTGTTCAGGTGTTTCCCGGCTATACCAGCTTCCTGCTGCGTATGTGTGCGTGTGTGTGTGAGTTACATTGACAATGGAAGGTGGGACTTTTGGCCAAAAGCGTAAGCGTCAAAGGCACCCGAGCTATTTACGCATTGCGTGCTAATTAGAATTTGGTTTGAGTTGCGATTCCCATCGCCAGTGTCGTGCATTTGAAATGTGACTTAAATTCAATTAAATCACTAATTACAAGCAGCAGAGAGAAAAAACGGTAATAAGAGAAACTTTTGATAAATGCCTACCGCAAAATGAATTCCGCTCGAGTGGCCGCCCTGGAAAGTATGCTATTAAATTGGCGCACCTCATCCCTTAAATGCAAATGCCATTACTCTCTGAGATCCCGGGGACTGCATCAACAGTTGTCGGCACCTGCCTTAACCTATCGCAACGCGGACCACCTTATTATAAACCTACTGCGGGTCCAGCCAGCTCCACTTGGAGTTACGTGCATAAATCACCCGCGGAAACCGAAACGCGGAAAAGTTCTTGCTAAAATGTCTGCGCCAAATGTTACATTTTCGTTAAACAGCAAAACGGCGAAAATTTATGGCAACCTCTGGCCAATATGAAAAACAAAAAGAAAAGCAAATACAGCCGCATAACAGCGCAGAAAAAAAGTTGAAATTAAAGCGACATTTCGTTTGGTCGCCAAAAAAAAATAAAATAAAATTAAAGCAACGCATCATATTTCGTCGCATAATATGCCAAAAATTGTTGGCCATTAAATTGTATTATATTTTAGCGCCACCAATTGATACCGTAAATAATGTCTCAATTTCCACGCAAATTAATTCGCTGCAAGTGTAGAAAATAAAACAAACTATTGGTTAAATGAGGCATTTTGTATTTCTTTTATTTTCTATACTAAATGCGTATGAAATACGCGACAAAGGCACCGCAAATGCGTATTGGCTTTTTATCATATTAATTAATTCGCAATGATGGCAGACTTGGCTAATATATATATCATCTACCCAAAACGCAGCCCGTCGGCATTTCAGTTGGTGGTCACCGAAAATAATCGTTTCGGCTATATGTTTTGCATTTATTTGCACCTGTTCTGGCCGTGGAATGTGTTTTTCTACACCGTGTTTATCTGTAAACATATATGCATATATGCGGTTATTTATGGCCAATGTTGAATTTGATGTTGTTCTTGTTGATTGTTATGGCCGTCCCTCGGGCAATGGTTAAATGAAATTTTGATAAACACAAATGTTTGACATGACTTTGAGTCTGACTGCAAACAATAAGCGAAAAAGCGTCGTTTTTACGCCGCCAGTTAATTAAATTGAATTAAATGCAATGCAGTGTGCGAGTGCAAATAGTAATTTAAATTATAGAAATTACATCATGCTTAATTGTCTATTAAGCGTGCCAAACGGCAAATGATTGAATGAACTGCAAACAACTTGCGGCTTTTTTTTGTTCGCATCTCCAACGGAATCCCACAGGTTGCAATGAGCAGCAAAGAAGTTGGGCGAATGGGCTACACCTGGCTGAATGTGCCGCCTCATCAATCAACTGGCGCGACTGGCTGCCACGCCCTCGCCAAGCGAAAAGGGGGCTGCTAATGATTTATGATCTCGGGTGGCGGTGGGGCAGAGCTAAATGCGAAAATTCAATCATTTAATTAGGGCAACACAACAAAAGAAAATTAATTAAACTCCTTGAACTCGACGAAGGTGAACGCCGTAGAAAATTTAATTCAATTTTGGTTACGCCCCCCGTTGGGGCTCCCATTTCCCCGAGGGGCGGGCTAAGAAGGGTGTTAAAGGGGGTGGGGTGGGCTAAAAAGACAACTGCCCTCGCTTGACATTTGCATTATAAATTGTCCCCAGCTCGATTTTCCCATGCACACTGACATTTCGTGATGGGAACACGTAAAAAATTGCACATCCAGCGACTTTGTCAGCGAGTACATGAAAATTCATGACCCACCGCCAGCTGCCTGACACTTTGAGCATTAGATGGGCGTGGCCGCACGCCCCCCTTTACACACAAACACATATATATACATATATATCCTGGCATATCCCATAACCCATAACCATCGCCTTCGTCAGCTGAATTTTCGTGTGTTCGGCTAACGGAAAAATCTGTGCTGTGGCATTTTAAAGCCAAATTTGATTTACATTTCAATGCGCGAAAGTGAATTTTTGGCGTTCCAGTTAGACGACCAGACGCCATTTTGTTTGTCACCAAAATAAAAAATACTCTGCGTATGTGTGTGTGTGTGAGTGTGCGAGAGAGAGAGAGAGAGAGAGAGAGAGAGAGACAGAGCGACAGTGCATTTGAATTTTTATTTATTTTAGTTGACTTTTGCATAACTGCACTAAATTAAATTACTCAGCAAGAAAGTAAAACAAAAGAGCTATGATCAAGTCGAAAGGGAAGTACCCTATCTTTCGCAAAAAAAAAGTTATGATTCGTTAATATTATTAAAAGTTAATAAATTCGTATATAAAAGGATTAAGGAAGTTCATTCAAGTTTTAAGATGATTCAAACTTAATCCGCATTTTAAGATTTTTTCTTTACGCTAAGATATTAGGCAATCGGAAATATTACCTTTCAATAAATTCAATTTACTTGAAAGTATCCCGCCTTTCTTTTCAAATCGCCACAGCCACAATTCACTCGGATTCGTATCCCCACTTTCATTTGACAAAGAGTAAAAACTTTGTTCCATAAAGAGAGCTTCTCGAAAAGGCAAAGCGCTCACAATTTGTCATAACTTTCACAAAACTGTCGCACCAAGCATGGCAAAACAACAATAAAAAATAATAACAACAACAATAACTGACTCGGGCCAAAGGACACACAAAAAATAACAAAAAAAAAATAAAATATATATACTAAAAACGAAATGAAAACTGCCAAAAATTGCAACCAACTGCAGCGAGTGAAAAAAAATTTGCATTTTTATTGAATTGCAAAAGTTTTTTTTCGGTCACTGCTGTCACTACTGACTGCTGTTCCAGATCCAAGAATAGCCCCACCACCAAAAAAAAAAAAAAAACTCTCTGGAATCGGAATCCAAAACCGGAAACCCATTCGCGACATGCGAGCAAGTGGAAAATTGCAATAATATTGAATTTGGCTATTAAGTCGTTAAGGCTTGTTTGTTGTGATGCCATAAAGTCCGAACCAAACCGGAGTTCCGTTACCAATATCCACCTACAATAAACAGGCACTAAACTGGCATAATATGTGCCACGCCCCCGAAACTATATATATATATATATATAAATCTATATAAATGGAGAAAATGGGCGAGAAAAGCGGGGTGGTGAAACCTTTTATTATGACTGCCATTGATTGCCAATTTAGAGGCGCACGTGACTGGCAAGTAGTCGAGGTTTAAGCCAAAATAAAATGGCACAAAAACTTGGCCCAGCTAAGCGAGCGTAAAAATTAAGAGGCCTAAACGTTTCGGGCACATTTTTTTTTTTATATATCTCAAACTTTTAAGCCATTTAACCGATTTGGCGACACTAAAACAAGCGCCGCATTAACATTAAACCCGCACGAAAATTGATTCATAAAAAAGTAGTCTCGACGAAATAAATTCGCTATATGTTGGAGGGTGCTATTTTGTCATTGTTGGTTTTTAAGTGAATTTTAAAAGCCTTTTACCAGTTTTTCGCTTCATTTGCCGTTTTATGTTTGCCCCAGACAATATTGAATCTAAGGGCAAAATGAAAAAAAAAAAAGTATAAAGGAAGGATGCAGGCGGCTGAGGTTGGGGCGTCAAGTAAATGGTTTTATTTATTGACACATGTTTACTTATCGGCTGCCTCACTGAATGGATAGATGGATGGATGGATGGATGGTTGGATGGGTGGATGGATGCGAGGGTCTGGGGATAAAGGTTCTCATGCTTCATTTAATGCAATCGAAAGTGCCCCGGAACTTCCCGGAAAAGCAGCACGTGCCCTTCTCATTAGGTGTCCCCGTACATCTGTGTATCTGTATATCGGAGTATCTGATAGATGCGCTCGTTCGTTGGCTTAAATGTGGTAATTTTTAATGCATGAGCTTGTGGTAGATCGTCAAAAACAAATGTAATGATTAATTGTGCGAATGGATTGCCATCGTTTGTGGCTCATAAAATATTAAATAAACTTCAACCGAACTTCTGGCTGCGTTCTTCGAGGTCTGTATAATTCCGAGCTAATTTGGTCAAATTATAAATGAGGAATGGTTTAGCTTCGACTATGTGTGTGTGTGTGTGTGGCACAGGCAGTCATATGTAAGCTTAGATCTGGAATTACCCACAGCCGAGTGCCCAAATACGTAATTACAGTTATGAAGCTTTAGCTGACGTAGTTACACACAGAAATAGCCGACCTAAATGCACATTATGCCGGCATATTAATGACGATATCTCCGCCCCCAAGAGTATTATGCATACATACATGCACACGTTTCTATACGTATATATATATTTATGCATATATACATATATGCATATGCTTGTTTGCAGGACGCAGCCATTTAATAAATAGTACTACATATACAGGTAACGGAAATACGAGGAGCGGGGGAACTATTCCGTCGGCCAGGCAACTTGGTCCAACAAACTTTGGATTTCAATCACAGCTCGAGGCTCTGACATGTTAATTGACCGGATCCGGATCCGGATCCTGTGAAGGTCAAAGGTCCTTTGGAAACTTTCTTCTTTTAATTAAACACACATAAGTTTCCAACTGATTTCCGCCCACTTGCCTCCTCGAGTTTGAACTTTCAAATTAAAGACACATTTAGCTCGCAAATCACAGTCAGCACAAGTAAGAGGGAAAAAAATCGAAGGGAAAAACAAACGGAAAGCGGGGAAAAACCGTTCTGCGCCATTAATTCTAATGTTAATGCCAGTCCGAGGGCCTCCAACACAGTGTCACAACAAAGACGCATCATCGATTTTATTCGACCTTCGATGGGCCGCCAAGCGAAATAATGACGGGCTACTGGCCCCAAACTCCTACCCTCAACAAACAAAGTTGCACGGGAAAAAATCTGAACATTTTAACAATATTCAAGAATCTCCAGATCTATAGCTTAACCAATCTGTTCTTAAATATAAATAAATTAAAGTAATATTTGGTTCGAATCTTAGGTATTTAAGCCTGAAGAGTATGTTAATCCTGCAACTGTAGAGAGACTTGTCTATAGCTTCAAGGTGAAGTTTATAGTGATGTACCAAACATAAGACCCTTTCCTAACTCCTTAGACAATTTAGCATACATTTTTTACAATTACCCAAATCAAGTTTTATTTCTTCAAAATGCGACAGGTAATTTAATCAAGAACACAAGGAAATGTTTTTTTCTCCTGTGTGTGTGTGCAAAGTGGCGGACAAAGGACCAGCAGACATGAGTTCTCCGGACACATGTCAATTAAATTTGGGCTATGGCTCGCTGGCTGGTTTTCCCGCTTTTCCACTACCAATTTCCCGCTTCTCCGGCGACAAGTGCAGTGGGGCGTGGTCGCACAGCGGGACAAGGGCGGGAGCGGGGGCGGCGAACGTTGGTCGTTGGATGGGTAGTGGCCGCTTTTTGGTGGCGATGTCAGCATTTTCGCAACATTAAGAGCATTTTAAATGGCGCATAATTATATTGGACTGGCACATTTAGCGGTCGCCCCGAGGCGAAAAACACACACTGCATTCTGTCTAATAAACTTTACAAAGCCAGCAGCAAATGGCAGGGCACAAAAACAATGACAGGAACAACAGGGACGCGGTAAAAGAAGAAGTAGAAGCGAAAAGCAAACCAAGTTTGCCGCAGGACATGTAAATGCAATTAAAACGCTCCCTTTGTGCCACGCCCCCTCCCCCCGCACTCCCTGGCCAACTTCTATTCGCACTTTGAACAAGCAACCGACAAAAGCTGTTGACTGATGCAGTGAACGTTGCAATCGCAAACGCATTGATTGCGGCCAGTGTACTAATTACCTTAATGGTTATTTCAGCACTGACCTCGGGCTAAGGTTATTTAAATGGCATAATTTTCAGGAAATTTGTGCCGATTTTTTCGGTTTGTGTATATGCATAGATAATGGGGAGGCACTTGATTTTTATGGACATTTTCGTTGCCTAATTGAGTTTTCTATCGGCACTTTGGGGCAACGTGGCAACGCTAATAAAGTCAACACTAAAAGCCTCGTTCAATATTCAATTAGACGCACAACACACACACACACACACACATTTACGCACCCACCAACTCCCAATCACACACACACACACACACTCGCAGAGACAAAGGCACGCACATTTTGTTTTCACCGCCGTTGTCACCGTTTTTGAGCTGCCATTGACATTTCCGTTTCCGTCGCGCGCTCTGATTCAATTAGCACAAACCGTCGATGGGCGGTGGGCTGGTGGGTGGTCATGTGGGTGGCAGTTTGTGGACGGAGATCCATTGTAGAAAGCTTAGCATATGAGCCCGCTAATAGGCGCAATGCTGGCTTAAATAGTGGATAGACATGCTCACCTCAAGGGTGGGCGGTAATAAATGTGGGGCGTGGCTCTGCCTTAAATGACACGTGTCGCAGCCGCAATGTCTACCGGATTTCGCTGTGCCAACAACTTTAAGTTAAGCAATAAATATTCCGCAATTTCGACATTATAAAGTTATAAAGTTTCAAGTTCATTGGGTTGGGAACTTTAATGGCATTTCTAATATGTATCCAATAAAATTATGTTATTTGTACCCCTTTTATAAATCGTTATATACTTAGCATAATTTTTATTGCTATTAATAAAAAGTCACACGTCATTTAAGCATAATCCCTGTGGCTCCTAACTTTAAATTAAATAATTACTATTTTATGGAATATAAGGCATTATAAAGTTATCATCTGTCAAGTCCCTAATAGCTGCCCTATTTTACTTCCTATATTATAGAACTGCCACGCGTGAAAGTCGTAAAACAATTCGTGCCCAATATAGTTGGTTGGATGATATGTGGTATGATGGGGGACCCCTTTTGGGGCTGGTCATTTGACAAGTGCCAAAGTTGCCACTCGTAAAGTTGGCGCAATAAAAGCCGACAAAGGCAACTGGCCCAAAAGGAGAGACACCATGACCATGGCCTATCTACCAGGCAGGGAAACAGGCCTAAGGACCCAGGCCCCTGGTCATAAATATTATGTCCATTGTGGTCATAAAAGCCCAAAGACATTCGGCAGGCGAAAAACAAACCAACAAAATAGAATACAACAAAAAAACAACAACCAATAGCTCGAAAGAGCCGAGCAGGCAAGAAATTTAATTTATGTAAATTAAACTGGCAAATAATTGGCCCAGAGGCAGGGAGCCGAAAAAGGAGCGGTAACGAAGAAGGCCCTGCAATGGCAATTACTTAGACGATAAGACGAAAGACGAAGATGCCGTAAGTAAAAATGTTGGATGTACGCTAGAATTTCCCTAAGAAATCGCTGCAATCAATCAACGTGCAATGGCAACAAGCAAAATCAATTGAAATTGAAAGATGATTTCCCTGCTCCCCGGTCTCCCGGCCTCCAGTATCCGGTCCAGGATCAGGGGAAGTGTCCTGGGTGGAGCGGGGGCTTGGGGCGCATTTTAGGGGGCCGATGCAGGACAAGAAAAATCACTTACATTAATGAGTTCAAGTTGTTTTTGCCTTGCGGCTGCTTCTTGCTGCTTGGTAATTTATAATGTCAGCAACCAAAGAAACCTAACCGAACCGAACCGATTTCAATGCATTGCGAAAAATATCCAAAACAAAAAGGTGAAAATGAAAATTTATTATGAAAAAATTAAGAAATAACTAAGCATTTTTAAGGCATAATATTTAGATACATAATAACGATATAAATAGATGAATTTGCTGTTTATTTATTTAAATGAAAGATTTATATATTACCAAATCTTCTATTCACTACTGATTCCCCTACCAGGTTAATTTTTCTCACCGTGTGAAGTTTCGCCGAGCAGAAGTTACATTTCCATGCACAATTTACACCAATCTACAAGATACAACTACACATGCTGACGAAAAATCGAGGCAAGCAAAGCAAAGCTTGCGGCTGAGCTAATCAATCTCGTGGCATGTCAGCCAGTCAATTTGTGAGCATGTGTGAGTTCATATGTGCTCGTGTGTGTGTGTCTATTGTAGCGCTTGTAAGAAGTTAGTCTAATTAAATAAATAAGTGCATGTGATTTATTTGCCAGACGCAACAAAGAAAAAAACAAAAAACCAGGCAAATGGAATAACAGATAGAAGACGAGAGCTTATTGATGTTTATATTTTTGCTCCATACCGTTCTGTCTCCCAATTTGCCCATAAATCCATCTCTGTCGCTGGCCTAATTGAATGATACAAATTTCATGACAACCAATAGGATACCATGACAAAATTATATATTAGGCTGGGGGGATTTTGGGAAAATAATTAGCGGAGGCCTAACTTATGGTTGTATTTTTCCAATTGAATGTCACTAATTACAAAAAATAGCTGCCTATCAGTATTTATCAAAATACCAAACTGTCACAAATATCTGTTACATTTTTTAATTTATTTCTTTGATTTAATCAATTCATTTAAATTCTTCACATAATAAATAAAAAAAACATAATAATAAAAATAATTTTTTCATATTGAAAATGCACTTTAGAAAATTTGTATGCATAATATTTCAATTTTAATTATCACAATTAATCGCATTTAATTAGTGCTAGCCTTCATGGCAAATTCTTGAAAAGCAAGTGTCATTTCTAACTCATATTGTCAATAAATAAATTGATTTTAAAATCATGGTAAAAACATTATTTGATACACCAAAAGTGCATTGAGTTTTAAGAGTATTATGCTCTTGAACCAGAATTAAACACTTGGTCTGGGCTTTAAAATGAAAGCCATGACTTTAAAACTTGGCCATTTTGATCTGCTTTATTTAAATTGACAGAAAGTCTCGACAAACACATTTAATTTCAAACGAAATTCATAATGCTTAGAAACCCTGAAAATTGGAAGACAAAATGCTTTAATCGAAAGTTTATTTTTTAAATTCTAACATCTTTTAAGGTCTTTACCATTTCAAGCTCTGATTAAATTTCTTATACCGGACTTGGTTATTAAGGCCACAAATGGCTATATTACTTTGGGCCCTTTCCCACTTGGACTGTAGCCGTTAATTTGCCAGCCATGCCAGCCACGCCCCCACTGAAAAGCGTAGAGGCGGCAGAAAGGGCGCTGGCCACAGGATGAGCGACCATGCCCACATGCTGCACAAAGGATTTAATGAATTTTGTAAATTTATTAAAGCCGCACGCATTGCAACCATGGGCAACCTTTCGCCGCTTTTTCGCCTTGCAGTTCCTGCGACAGACGGCCAACATAACAACAGCAACAACAAGAACAACCACGAGAACAACAATGGGGGCGAAAAATTTAATTAATTGCAGTCCAGTAGGAGGAAAATTGCAGCATCAGGATCAGAAGGTCCTGGCTGCTGGCGGCTACTGGCATTCCAGTGGAGCAAATACTACACCAGCGCCAACAGCAGGAGCAGCAGCAGGAGCAGCAGGTTCGCCTCTCGGCAATCAGCGGGGGCGGGTCAAATCGGCATGGCCTAATGATTTTCCTGTTATGCCAGCGTTGAGCCAAAGAAAACATAATGAAGCCAGACAGAAAGAAAAGATGGTTGGGAATTTGGAACAAAATCGTTTCGTTTGGGCACAAGGATAACGACAACGACAAGGACTTCATTACCAAATTGAGCGGCGACTGCCATCGATGTACTGTACTCAGCTATGCTGTGTAGACTGTGTCGACTGTGTAGACTCCGACGTTTCCGTTTCCGGCTGCACTGACTGACCGAAGGAGCAGCTGCACCAATACCAATGCGCTAGCGAGCATCCTGCTGATGGCGATTTATATAAAGATATAAACGTGGCCGAGCAATCAAGCGGCGATGGCGACGATTTCCTCTTCGGACTCAGTGCTTTCTGTGCTCTTCCTACGCGCGAATTTCGCCGACGGGCTTAAATATCGCCTCCGAAAAAATCCATCAAAATCTTTGCCGACTCTTGAGGCCATAAACTTGTGATTGATACCGAATTTAATCAACTCGAGCGCATTTGGCATCGTATCCCATTTCGGTATTCTTCTTTTTCGGCTTTCCTGTCGGCCGCTTCTTATATTTTTAATTTACGCCTCGCAGCACGATTCTGCATGGCTTATCACAGAGATTGGCAAACGGTTCTGCTTCAGTGCACTTCAATTAGTTGGTCCTGCCGGAGAATACGACACCAGAAACCGGGACGGATCATCCGTCCGGCGTTCAGTTTTTGTGGGACGCATCCGCGGACATGGTACGTATTTATTTCTATGATTGCTTGTCTTTTACAGCGAGAAAAAATGTCATTGTTATGAGAAGTAGGAAATTACTTATCTAAAAATTCGCATTTAATAAATATTTTATCCCACATAATTACTTTCGAAATGTAACTCTGTTTATATGTTTATATACAATATTTTAAAGATACAATTTGTGGTTCTTAAATATTGATGTATAATTAAAATGTTTCTTTTAATTTCATATTAATTTTTGATTTCAGTAGAATGAAACAATGTATAATTGAAATATTTTTCCTCGTGCATTATATGCTTTTTCGCTGGCCTTGTTGTGGTTTTCATTTTCAATATGCACAAAAAAAAAAGGCACAGAAAATTCCGGATGTTCATCAGCCAAATGAGGAGCATGCTGGCCAAGAAGAAGACGCAGAAGGCCAGTGGACAAGCGGGAAATGCTTTCACTACGATTCTGGGCCGGAGTCAGGGGTCACGGGTGGCGGCGAGTTGAGTCGAGAAGGTCGCTGCGCTTACAAATTTCAATTTGACTAAAATTGGTTGACACACATTGCAGCAACTGCAGTGCACTCTCTTTTTATTTTCCAGCTACTTTGTATGTGTGCGAGTGTGTGCGCACCGCCGAAATATTCATGCAAATGCACTTAAAACATTTTAAAAGCGTTTCTGCGGTTCAATTTGCATAATTCCAGCCACACTCACACTGTAAAAATGCACAACATTTTACCACTAATGGTGCATACACCCATTCACCCATTTGTGTGAGTGAGCCTGCACTCTCGCACACATGTGCATACATTTAATTATCGAAATGGCAACTGCCCCGCCCTCCGCCCCTTTTTGCCGACTTGAACTACATTTCAGTGAAATTGACCAGAAGCAGACATTAAATTGCACGTGGCCAGTAAGCGGAGAAAGGCGCCTCAGTGTCCCAGTTGCCAGGATTGCGACAAAAGGACACAGGACCTTGATGAAATCGGCCAAATCGTAAACAGTATTGCCGCAACCCAATTAGGCATAGTACCAAATTTATTAAGCTTAGCTGAATAAATGAATGAAAATTAAATTGGAATGCCGATTTGTACCTCCAATTCGTTTAAGACAAATTAGTAGTACCTTGATAAGGTAAAATGTAATTTTAGCAGAATTCAGATTGATTTATACACCATTTCTGGATAAGCATATATGTTTCATAAATAGTTCATATTATCTTTTATTGAAATAGGATTTCTGCAGACTAACATGTTTCTGGAATGCCATAAACCACCCCTCATTATGGATGTTAAAATTTAACATTTTAAGGATGACCATGTAATTGTGGATTCAATCCTTATGCTAACAGGCTAGCTATACATTACTGTTATGTTGCCATAAACACCCCTTTGTGGATGCTAAAATCAGAACAGCGCAACCATAAACAACCCCTACATGTGGATCGAAAGATATAACATAACATAGGAACAGAATGTCAGGATGTTTCATTACACTAACATTTCCGTTACACTTTCCCCGCCACTTGTACACAAAAAGTGTTCCCATGTTAATGCGAGTGCTTGTCGCTGTTAAAAAGAAATAACATTTAAATACTAGAGTTTATTATGCATGTTCGTATGTATGTGGCGTCCTTTAAACAGCTCAAAAATCATACAAAATCATTAGACAAAATACGAAGCAAGCTAACCAAAGTCACGCACCAAAGTCTGCAAGTACTTGTGATAATTGTGAGAAAAGCTGCGGGAGAAATTTACTTCGACACGCAGTGCATTTGGAAAACATTTGCTTAAATGCCGCAAACCAAAACTCAGATAGCAGAAGAATGAAATAGGCACACAGACACACGCTTCATATTGCAACTGGGTTCCGTTTCTGCACGTTTCTGACACACATGCAACCCACTGAGCAGCCACCCCACTCCGCCCCACTTCAGCCCACCCATCTCAGCCCAACTGCCACCCATTCGCGCGCTTGAGCTCAATGGTGCACCACAAAACGCGCAGCCAATACGCCCGCGGGTCTATGGTAACTTGGGATCAGAGGGGTATTGGGATATGGGAATTGGTATCTATGTTGGTGCTGCACAAACAAAAAAACTGTGAGACTTTGGCTGACATAAAAGAATAAACTTTATTCATATGAGAACTAAGCTACTTAAGAACTCCTAACATAATAATATGTATAAGAGTATACAATA
The DNA here is from genome assembly GCF_016746395.2 of Drosophila simulans. NCBI lineage: Eukaryota > Metazoa > Arthropoda > Insecta > Diptera > Drosophilidae > Drosophila > Drosophila simulans. Next base: position 9,147,757 of record NC_052522.2, read on the forward strand.
CAGAGTAAAGATAGTATAATATATAGAATATCTCCGATTAATAGTTATATTTTATACTATGTAAAAAGAATAATATGTTTTCCAATGATTGACAGCATTTTTCTCCGAAGTGCACTTGGTATTGGAATGGATGCCAACTAGCACGCGAGATATTGATGTGCGCAAAATATGCCAAATATCAGTGAGGAGGATGGCCCATACATTATACAATACACACATGTGCACGAGTGTGAGTGCTGCCAAATCAAGCGCAAGCCCAAAAGTAGCAACAAATAAAATTTTATGCGCTGCGCGAAAAGTTTTCCTTTTGCATAACGCCCAGCAAATCCAACAACGGCCACAACAGGAGCATCATTGGGGAAGGCAATAGCAATTTACATGTACAATGCAAAAGTTTCGATTTTATTGTGTGGGAGTGGTGGGGGTTTTCAATTTTTTCTTCTTTTTCGAAATGGGGTGGTGTGTTTTTGAATGGGCTGGGTAGGGTTTCTGGTTGAGATGTCTGATTCTGTTTGTTTTTACTCTGACAGCCATAGGAGATCGAAAACGCACATACTCCATACTCCTCCTCCACATTCAGCGTTCCACGATAAACACAAAGGGCAGAAATATCGAGCGATTGCCGCTGCCGGCGGTTGCCAAAAAGTCAAAAATAGTTTCGAAACGCCATTTGTTGTACTTATTTTGGGGAATGCCAGTTAAGTGGAGGGACTTCATTTGCCATTACACACTCGAAAACACAACCTGAATGAACTTTTCGATGTCGGTTTTAAATGTTTAAAGGCTTTTCTTGGGAGCATTTTCTTCTGCTTAAAGGCATATTAAATATGTTATTCCTATATACAGAATATTGATTTCGATGTTCGATACATTACATCTTTTCTTTACAAAACTGCAAAGTCATCAGATTTGCTATTTGTAGAATTTCCCCAATGATATAAAGAGATTGGACTCCGCTTTTTGGAAGCCAGATAAATTGTTAGCAATTTCAAGCATGAAACGCATCGCATTCTACTTATGCACATCTACTCCAGCCGAGATGGATGCACATACATACTATATGCACTCTAATGTAGTTTATAACCACAATTTAACATGGCCAGCTACCGCAGATGCGGTGCATTGCCTTGGCTATATCTAATTTGCATACTGTCTGGGTCGATTATATTACTGATGCTGGATTCCGGGCGCATACTAATCAATTGGATTGTTGAGTGTTCATAAACCGAAAGCCAATCAGTTCAGCATTAAGATCAGCCATGTTGCTGGTTCTACCATTAAGGGAAAACAATGATAGAGCTTGTGCTAAATGTATCTGAAATCTTTAACTCGAACTTCTACCAGTTTGCAGAATCGCCTTTGATGAAGCTGTGGCAAGGGCCTCCAAACGTATTAGCGCACCCATGACAGTTTAAATTTCCACAGAGCCACATTTTTTGTGCTGCGCTTTTCGTTGCATATTTCAGGGCGCCGCTGCCCATTGCTCTTGTTGGCCAGGAAACACAGCGAACTGCCAAATGGCTTGCGCAAAGCGGAAGAAAAACTAAAACAAATGTCAGTCGTAGTTGACGTAGTTGCCACCGACCACCAGCCACCAGCCACTAGCCACCGGAGCGGTTCCAGAGCCTCCCCAGGATTCACCCTTCCACACCACCCCCCGTCCTGCCCCTTGATCCCTGCCAGCGAAATGCAAATGTCATTTGCAGTTGACACTTGACTCAGCACTTCGCACTGTCCTAGGGCACTTTGGGGTTTTCACCTGCGTCTTTGCGCCCGGTTTCCCGCTTTACACCAAACCCACCCCACTCCACCCCTTAACCATTTACTGCGTTTGGTGGCACAATGGCTGAGAGACTCACACCCCCGCAGACAGCTGGGTGAATAAAAGAAAGTAAAATAAAACAAAAGTTGGGGTAGTAGCTCGAAAAAAAAAATATGGGGGCAAGCTGGGGGAATAGGGTATACGGCAAAGGGGTGCGAGAGGAGGGGTCGACTAATGCCAACTGAACATGAATAAAGTCGTGGCCCCTTGGGAAGCTGCTACCGCTGCCATGTCGTCGTTATTCTCGTGGTCGTCATTAGGAGGGCAGACGTCAAAGTATGCGCTTTGTTTTTGCTGCGTGCCATGCAGCGTGTTAATAGCCAGGCACCGGGCTCCAAGTCACAGCGAGAAATTAGCCCTAACTTGACTGGCAATTTGAATAAATATAGGATTTTAAGGAAAACAATAAAAAATCGTACAAAATTTAAGTTCTTTGATTCCTATATGTTCATGGCATGCGAAGAGTATACAATAAATAATTTGAAGTATTTGTATGCATATATAAATATATATTAAATTTCGAAGGAAGCTAATTCTATGCCAATTTCTCTCAGTGTATTACCGTGAGGCATGAAACCGCTTCCCGCCCGAAAGCCAAAAAGACCAAGTTGACATAGTCTGGTGGATGGGTGAGATGGGGCGTGATGAGGGGCCGTGGCGGTTCACGTGGACCAAGAGCCACGGCAAAGTCAAGTGCTGCAGTTGCCGTCGTGTGGCGAAAGTGAAGCTTGCACAGCGTGCAGCGAGTGGCTGACATCTCGTGTGGCTGTTGGTTGAGCGTTGAGCACATTAAATTGATGCGCTTGATAAGGATTACAAAGAAAGGGTGGCTTAAAAAGAACACGTATTTAAAAACAGTGCACAAAAGCAGCCAGAATTAATTTAAATTATAATTCTACTCTTGTATTTATTTATTTATATTTATTGAAACATTTATAAATTTAAATGTTTCCATTATATTGGAATATAAGAAGGTTCAACGCTGCGTATGCGTAATTAAAACGCCACCTGTTCGGCTGTTCATTGAACTTGACAAAAAGCTTTGACTGCCCTTACTTATGCTAACATCCCCAAGAGGGCGACACTTAGTTTAAAATCAGTTTAAAATATAAAATAAATAAATGCGTTATATTGATCAAATTTTCCCATTAGAACATAACTATTAAAAATTTAATTTATTTTCCATATAAGCTTCGAGTACTATTCCACTAAATTCAAACACTGTATGCAAATGAAGGCCAGTCATAGGCCTGTAATTAAATTTTTAAAAATGCATGATAAACTTAAAAAAATTTCCCAGCTCAACTGATTTTCATGTCATGACTATTAAAAAAAGCCGGAGAGTGAGTGCCAATGGAATCACAATCACTATAGTGCCGAGTAAGCGAGCCAAGAGAGAGGATTCGATATTTTGTTTACTTTTCAGTTTCATCCCCACCGGCTGAAATGCAACTTTGAGCAGTTGTCGTTCGACTGGCGCGCCAGCTACGTACTCCGGAAAGAGTCACGGATTTTCAGAGACTTGATCATCTGAGATCGATATATTTGAGTGGAAAAAAAACACTTTTTAAAACATAAACCAGGTCAGGTTTTTGCACTTTTCATATGGTATTTTAAAAAGCAAATAAAAGTTATTATCGGCAATTACGTTGATATATTCTCAAAACAAATAAAAACCAGGAGATAAGTGGCTCTATAAATAACTAATTTTATGGAAAACCCATAATTTAACGACGCATAACAAATGATATTTTTAGCAATCCAAGCCAAATCCGCAATGTTCGAGGAGAACAATAGCCCCACCACCGATAATTCGCTTTGGACACTTCAGGGTCGTCAAAGACCGAGTCCCGCCCAAAGGTTACATAATCTCACCTCCGGCGGCTCAACGACCTCATCCTCTGGCCTACCGCTTCCGCAGAATATCTTCACGAATCCAGCTATACAGCCGTCCAGCGTTATAAACCTCAACCACTCCACCGACGTGGTAATCGGTCCCATGACCCAATACCAGGGACCGGTATCCATATACTATATGGATTATATGGAGGCACACGCCATGCAAACGGCCGCAGGTGAGTCCCCGATCCTGAATGCAGTGGAAAATTATAGTTGTAAGCGGGAAAACTAAACCAACAATTAATTAATAAAATTAACATATTTCTAGTGTATAACAATATAACAATAATATACGAGAATAATTATATTTTTTGCAAAATTTATTCATTTTTTCCCAATGTTTTTAAATTGTGAGCTAAATAGTTCAAGCACTCTGCACTGCATTATTTTAACAAAATATATTTATTTTCGAAACCGATTATTTTAAATTTATTACGATCACTTGCCAGATCGTGGTTAATTTCGATATCAGCAAGTCTTGATTCGTGATCTGATTACTAATAAAGTGATTTATTACGATTTCACTTGACAAATTCAACTATACGACAATTGCATGTTCTAAAGATCTGATCTTGTTAAAAATGTTAAATAAATTAAATTAAATATGTATAATCCATTATGGATAATTAGTTCCACAACTCGATCGACCACCATTGTTTGGCTATGGGGTCAATAATTTAGCGAAAAGAACAGAGCGAATGAGTGAAAAACCAAGGTAATTGCAATGCAAATAGCGTGGCGGGATTCCCGGAATCCCCGTACAAATAAAAAGTCGGGATCTCGAGCAGCAAGAGAGCCAAGAGAGCACTCAACGCTCAGTTGCACTCGGTGGCGGAGAGAGAGCCACTATCTCTAGTGTCCAGTGTTTGTGGATCAAACTTTAGCCACTTGCGATGCACGGCGCATATTGCGCATACGTCACGTAGTTCGGAAGAGCGAAAGGGAGAGAGACATACGAGAAGTAAGAGTGCAAAGCGTGAGTGTGGAAAAAATGTGATATGCCAAAACAGCAACAAAAGGCCGGCGATATCATGACGCACCCTTGCCGCCCCCTCAAAACCTCTCTTCCAACCGCACCCCCCCGCCAACTCAACCCCTCGCCTTTCTTCACGCAAGCAAACACAAAACATGTCAACCCAAGGGTAGAGCGAGATGGCGGCTGCCTTCCAGCGCATTTGCCATTCGTATGTCTGTTTCTCTTTCTGTTCCATCGACAGCTGCGCCGCATTTCAGTTGTTTGTGCGACGGGTTCAGGTGCGGTGGCGGTACCAGTGGCACTCCGCCGTCCGATTATCGGTCAAACCCATTGTGGCCACATTATAAAACAATCAATTTGCAGACCACCGCTGTTCCCAGTATTTGTGCAGCCACTTAGTTATGACACTTCCGATGACTCAGTGGTCAATTACTCATAATAGATATATAGGCTTATAATGCCGTGTGTTGTGTACCAATAACAAAAAGGAAAAAGGTGTGATAAGCTCAGTGGATCGAAGTGCCATGAAACTGCTACTAAAAGTTCACTCGGAACGCACGGCGCGCAGAAGACGAACTCCCGAGCCCAGTTTAGCCCACTCCCGGGATTCATCAAGTACATACGTAGTATATAGTATCTACTAATAAAATAGATTTACTTAGCGCTTTCACAGGCTTAACTAGATCCGTGTTTTCCTACACTGAAAAAATATGTAGAGGCCCGAAAAATATTTGCAGCTACCAAAATAGCTTTAAAACGTTTTAAACAACACTGTTGTTATAGAAATATATGTGCCTTTGATATGCAAATCCGTAAAATGTTTCAAAAACATTTTAAGTCAATATATCCATTGAAACGACACAATTTCTTGCCTTTTGTGAATCATATGCTAATTGATTGACTTTCGCTAATTAAGGAATCAATAGCAACAATGCAAATGGTAATGGCAACGCCAATCGAAATCGTGATAAGTCGCCATCCAGGCGGGTCACCCGGAACACCATCCTGCTGATCACGCTGATCCTGCTGGTCCTGGCCACCGGATTGGTTGTGCTCTACGTGGAACTCAATCGACCCAAGCCCGAGTTGCCCAGTAACAAAGCCATCTACTTTGGCAACAACTACGACCACCAAACGTGTAAGTGGATGGGACTTTTATAATCCTTATAGCCAATTCACCAATTCTACAGTTCCGAATCTAGGAAACGGCCATCTCGTCGTCGACAGAATGCAGTGGGGAGCGGCGAAGACCTCTCATGGTCTGACCATTCCCCTGAAGCGACCCATTCCCTACGTCCTAATCACCCACATTGGAGTGCAGTCCCAGCCCTGCGAGAACATCTACAAGTGCTCCATCAAGATGCGCACCATTCAGGATTCAGCCGTTGCTGAGAAGGGTCTGCCGGACATTCAATCTAACTTTTATGTAAGTATTTTTAACACAAGCGAATTAATCGTTAAAAATATTATTAATATTATGATTATTAATATTATGAAAATTTTATGAAAAATATTCTTTATTCTTTTCTTGTAAAGATGGCTAAAAGTATGCAACATATAATAAGTTCTGCACTCTTTTACACGCCTTAATGGGAAACATAGTCCCTAAAATAAGCCTTATATAACTATTTTAAAGCTTTAACATACAAATTTCTTCGAGTGTAGTAGGGAAAAGAAATCCCAGAGCGTGCATTTGTGTTCCCGGCACGTTCACGTGCCATTTTGGGCATTTCGCTTTCCGCTTACGCAAATTGTCAAATTTCCAAATTTTTGTTTCGACCAGGTTTCGGAGGAGGGCAACATCTACGTAGGCCGCGGCTGGGACTGGGCCAACACGTATGCGAACCAGACATTGGCCATTACCTTTATGGGCGACTACGGACGGTATAAGCCCGGTCCCAAACAGCTGGAAGGTGTCCAATTTCTGCTGGCCCATGCAGTGGCCAATCGAAATATTGAAGTGGACTACAAGCTAGTGGCGCAAAATCAGGTATAACTATATACCCATCTACCATGAGACATTATACTTAATGGAATACTTTGCAGACTAAGGAGACCAAGAGCCCGGGTGCATATGTCTATCAAGAAATCCGGAACTGGCCGCACTTCTACGGCTGCGGAATGGACGAAGCACCGGCCTGCGGCATCGAATTGGGCATGAAAACGGAATCGTGGGACGCCAAGCAGTAGCTACAGACTTTTCTACCACCTAAGTGTATCCAAGCACAAATTGTATTTAATACATATACTAAGGCGATTTGAGCTTTCTTTTAATCGGTTATGCTGGCTTCGAAAACTCAGTAAACCGGTTGGGAGCAAGCGGTTTACTTATAGTATAGAGCAGATATGGGTATCTCGCTCTCTCTCTCTCTCTGGAGCTCTGTTTGGTTTTACTGTCGCTCAAAAAAGCTGGAAATTCCCAAGCCGCAGTCAACCTCTATCAGTGCCAATACCAGTACCCCTTGTATTCCCCCATAGACTTAAAACACTCATGGATCTTGTGGGTGTGTGTGTGTGTAAATATATGACAGCCTTTGTGCGCCAGTACAACATCATTATCGGTAGCTTCACTTCACTTCACTTCACTTTATATAGACGATGTTGTGATCGCTGTGGCTGCCTTTGTCATTTATCTGCCTTTCAACGTGCATATACAGTGATAATATAATGTTTTATTTTTGTTATCATATGGAGTCATTACTATCCTATTTACAGGAAGATTGGTAATGGCACAGAAATATTTATAAAATGAAATGGATATTTGCCAATAATACCTGCTATCACTACCGACCTTCAGTTCAAAGCCCTCAACAGAGAAGTACGTTCGTTGATTTATAATGGAGCGCCCTTTAAAATGTTTATGTTTTTAATTTGAGCATCATATAATGAGCTAAAACTATGACGACATGGAAAGCTAATAAATGAGTGGGTGTGTTTTTTAACCCTCTTTTCATCAATGACCCAAAGTCCAACCTGCCCAAAAGAGTGACGTACATTCATTGACTAATTAATCCCACGGCGCCTTGAAAAAAAAAAACAAATTATACCTACTCCGCGGAACGAATTTTTGGCAAAAACAATGACGAGAGTACGGCACGTGTAAAGACCAAAAAGAAGAAATAAACACAAATGCGAAGAGGGAACCAAAAAAGTAAAAATAATTAATAATAATTAAGGAAAGAAAAAAGAAAATATGTAGAGGTAGGTATATAAAAATAGCTATGGTGATTGATTTCGCAACTGTTGTAAAGAAATTATTATCTGCTTCATTGGAAATGATTTACAATAATTACTGACATTTTTCGCAATAAAATGGGTCAACAAAGAATAGATTGCCTGGCTACAAAAGGCATAAATCATTAGATGTTCGGTGTAGAACTTGAACTGCAATAAAATCAAACATTTTAAAGGCCACTCAAAAAGCTTATCAGTAAGTCAGGAGCACTGAGAGAAAAAATATTAGAAACGGTCTAAACCCATATCGTTTAAAGTTCGTTGCGCTTTCCACCTATTATTATATTTTAAATTTTTGTTTTCTGTAAGCGTGTTCGAAATTCGTTTCGCCAATTTGTTGCTCTTTACGTTTTATCCATCAACAGTTTCCCGGCGCCCTTTTCAAACTATCAGAGATCGCCGAACCGCCGTTCGCCCATAATTACATTAAATATTTTTCAACACAAGTACAATGGGTCAAGCTGGAATTGGAAGAGAGAAAAAACTATATATATATGTATATATTACTGGTCTGTACCACAAAGTGAAATAGCCAAAAACCGATTGCGGGCCGCAAAACAAAACAATTCTCGGAAATGGTAGCGCAATTTAAAATGTTCACATTTTTGCCCACACTGCAATGTCTGTACCAAAAAGTGTTTTTGGGAGCCGGGAGAGAGCCGGAGATCTTTGTTGTTTATTGGTTGAATAAATAAAAAAAAGATATATATATATATACATACATACATACATATATAATACGTATACGCCGATTTGTCTGTGTCGATGTTGGTGCGGACGACTAAACAACTAAACAAAAACAAACAGTCATCGTCAGGTGGGAGAAGTGGAGAGGCCATTCTCGAGCCACGGGGCGTAGCTGGAAGTATTCATTATAAATTTGACTAATATCTGGAAGATATAAAAAAAAACCCGAAATCGGGAACAGGTTCCGCCACTTAATGACGCTCGGAAAAACCGAAATAATATGCAGCTCGCCAGATGCAGTTATCGGAATTCTTTCGGTTTCTTGGGATCACTCGCATTTCGTTTAAACCAGTTTCGATTGAGAAAAAGTTGTACCGCTAGTTAGTATCATAAGTTACTAAAAATAGATTTTTATAAAGGAAAATTTAAGTCATTGCAATTTATAAATATACTTTATTGGTTACCGCTCGACTACAAAAAGGATAAAAAATACAAAAGAACATGTTCATATTATGTAACATTTAAGCCCTATACTCGTATCTTGAAAAATATTCTTTTCTAAAACGGTTTAGAAGTTTTTCAGGGCAAGGCTTTCGCGTTGCACTCTTAAAATCTTTTGAAAAATCACTTATTAAAATGCAAATCGGCAACAAGTTGGACTGCCTGAAAATCCGACTCAAATTAAACAACTTTGGTTAAATAAACGCAAAAACGCCGACCGCTCTCTTCCCATCACGCTCTATGTTTTTTTTTTTTTTTTTCTCAGCGGTCTGCTCTCCCATCACACGCTCCCCACACGCTGCCATATCAGACGCTCCAGCTTTTCAGGCCGCTGCGATTTGATCGCCGCTCAGTTGATCAGAGTCACTCGAACGCGCCGCTGCTCAACGATTCGAAATTGGCGCGAAACAGTATAAAAAGTTCGACTTACAAATCGGGTATATAGTATAGACGCTCAAATATTTACGAGCTGCAACGGTTTTCGTCGGCGATTTAAAGTGCGTAAGGATATAAGTGTTTATATAGAATAGAATATAGTGTGGATATATAGAAGTTCGAAATAATCGTAATCGAGCAGTCAAATATGTTACAAATAATTGACCAATTATATCGGTATTTAAGTGCAAACTAGTTTGGTTCTCAAATCGTTAGATGTTCCAGGAATCTTAATTAGCCTTTCGAAATGCGAAAGGAAGTGAAAGAATTCGTGGAAGTGAAGAAAAGAAAAAACATGCTATCGAAACATCGATCGAAAATCAATTAATTTGCACATAGGCCATATTTAATGATAATTTTGAAAACACGTAAAACATCAGAGTTGTTAATTATTATCGATTCTCCCAGACAGAATACAACCAAAACAAAGAGCACCCATATTGCGATGTTCTGTGCGTGTATTAGTGACAATGGCCGCCGCTCCAGTGGTGCACGTGTATTGGTGCGCTCAGTAAACTCAAAGTGCCATTCCGTTCCTCATTTGTAGCCGTTGTCGTTATATTTCGTGTTATCTCAAAAGCGTGCTCTGTGCCAACTCTCTAGAACATCGATTCTACCCACAAAGTATAAAGTCGCTACCCTTCCAATTCCATCGGGCTTATCAGAATTCGCAGAATTCTTTAAAAGACAGTTACTGTATTGAAATTGGCACACCTTCTCGCCAACCTTCGTATCTTCCATCAAGACGTCATGGCACATGCCCATAATGATCTTTCAGCCTTTTAAAGACGTCACTCGCGGCTTTCGAATATCCAAAATTAAGCATAACATGCATATATGTATGTATGGGTACCAACTACCACTAGCCACTGTGTGTGTTTTGTGTTTCTCGGAATCCACTTAAGTAAATAAACTACGTCAATGATTATGGCTAATTTGCATAAGCCTTGCATTCGTGCGAGCTTACTGACCAACTATTTGAATCGAATTGAGTGGCATACAATATAAGTAAACTGAATGCATACAATACCCTCATATCTTAATTATACAAACTTCACTGCCATACAACAGCAGCTACGTTTTTATTCGCGTTTTAAAAACTCTCTTGGCAATCGAGCTTATCAACAATCGTGTATACATGAACTGAAAGCGTTGATTGTACTTATAAATCATATTGCAACTGGCAAATAGAACGATCTAATTGATTGTGATAACAATAAAATCACTTTTATAAAGCATGTGTAATTGAAAAGTAATAAAGTACTGACGAAATATTTTATTAATTGTGCGTGTTATATAAAACACTTAATAATGCTCAAAGCTGTGAAATAAATATCATTTAGCTTATCAAATAATATATTTTTATCAGCACTACATTATTAAAAAGTATATATATATATATCAATGTTCTAAAAATTTTTGCACACAAGGGAATTAAATGGTTTTATCAAAAATATAAAAAAACTGAGTGCACCGTAAAGCCGAAGTGCCTCCCCAAAGTAAAGCCCACTTTGGCCCAATTCAAACAAAGAATTTCTTCGAAATTTGACTACATTTGACTAGCTTATTATCATCAAGTTAACCGGGACCAAAAAAAACGTACACTTATTTGCAGATGCTCATGATGTGATGTTTGCTGAGAGCTGTGCCTAGTCAGCCGATTTGCCATACAAAAAAAAAAGTGAAAAAAGTGAAAAATTCTCTGCAATAATGTACCACCCAATCTGCTAAATAGAAAGGCCAACACATAACGCTCAGAGATCCAGAGAAAATATCAATCTGGTTACGTGACTGTCCCGATAGTTCGACATGCATTTCAGCAATGAAACGGAAATGAGCCAATGTCCCAATGCGAAACGTAGAGTAACCGATCCGTCGACTGGACCAAAAAACTGCAGTACTTCGTCCACAGACTCGGGCGTTATACTGAGCGATAATGTGGCGGCATTTCGACCGGAGAAAGAGACCAAAGATCGGGGGACGGACCAAGGGCAGTTCCAGTCGAAATCGGAAGAGAAAACGGAATCCAAGCGTATCAGCGTTGAGCACACTGTCAATATAACAACGGAAAATGCTGGAAAGACATCTTCGCCGGCGGTTTCCATACGGAGCACCACCATTTCCGTTGTGTCCATCGATGATAATGCCATCGATTCGAGTAGTATTGATAGTGATTCGGAGGCCGAGGCGGAGGATTATAAGGTCCAGAAGCTGGGTCACCAGGTCACCTACCCGCCCAACAGTTCACACCTGCGCGATCTTAACCAGGGTCTAACGGTGATCAGTCGTCATGTGGCGCCAGGTGAGGCGGCAGTACCACCACCCAATCCCCTGGAAGCTGGCATTGTGGCCAAGCAAATACTAAACGGTAGTCTGGCCGTGGCCACGCCCACATCTCCGGCGGGAGGTGCCACCCAGGGCATTGGCAGCATCGCCCTGACCAACTCCACGGATGTGACGTTCGGTGATAAGCACTTCTACGAGGGACCAGTGACGATACAACAGTTTCTCATCGACAATCGGGACAAGTGGAAACCGGGCGAGGGACCAGCTAGTGGACAGGATAACCCCGCATTCAATGGTGGACCCAGCACGAATGGCAGTGCGCCGGGTAAGATTTATAATACATATTAATATAAATATATATTGTATATTTATAAATTTATTATATTGTATCTTAAAATCTAAATATTAGTGTACTGATAACGATTTCCGATTGTTTCCGATTTTTTCTACATAGTTATTTGTAGGATCGTTAGTTCGATGAACATAATTTCAACATAATTTCTGCTATAAAATATATCTTTTCTGGGATATACATATATCCTTAAAATATATATATTGCTATTTCCTGCTGCCTTTGTTTACGTTTCTTTGCTGTCTTCACCTTGCCGCCGTTCTGTTTGCTTTAATGGGCCAAACTGAGCGCGTGTGACTATTTGTTTACTCAACCCAATTGGCCAGGTCTAATGGCCGTGCTGCGAATGGTAGATTAGCAGATGGCCCACAAAGCAGGCAGATTCATTGCATGCGCCCAGAACAAATACTACATTTTACTATAAAAACATATTAAATGCATTTAATTGCGCAAGGCAACAAAACTCATTTTGGAAGATTTTTGAAAAAAGTCACAGAAAACTAATTTTATTACGTATGAAAAATATTTTAGCTGGAAAATTATAAAATATTTATGAAAATCACGAACCCAAAATTTGTCTCACATAAAATAAAATTCATGAGAGAAAAACTTTTAACGCCAATAGTGTCGGGTATTTTTTAATGTTAATATATTTTTTATTACTTCTAGAACTTGTTTTTTATCTCCTTGTTTTCCGACTACAATCCCTGCACAAAAACAAGTAAAATTTCATTCACGAAAAGAAAATGTATCTCTGCCGGTTTCAAGGCTCCTCAGCTCGTAAATCAAATCGGTGAAAACTTGCGATAATTAAGCAAAAAAAAAAAAGCCATAGCAGCTGCAATTGTTTACTTGATTCGTTTTCACAATTACCATAATTAAATCGCCAACCAGAACTCAAAATCTCCAATTGGAATTGAACCAGGGGCTCGAGTGTAAATTTAGTCAGCTGTAGTTAAGTGCTGTTTTTATAAAGGCAGGTGCTTCCCCTGGATCTCGCAATAAATACCCATATAAAGCGGGGGGGTTTTTGCCTTGTGTTTTCGTGCGGCTTAAATACTTGCTAAATGAAAAAGTGAAAAAACAAGAACAATTCCTGTATGTGCACACGGATCGGAAAAAGTACCCACCGATCGGCATCAGTTGTTCACATAAAGCGATCGGAGAATGTCGAGGAACACGCTTGAAATTTGCCTAAAGTGTCACGGGATAATCGTAGATAATGACAGGCGTATCCAGTGTGATAATGGCTTTTGTGCTCGCTCCTGTCATCGCAAGTGCACGGAATTGTCCGAGGATCAGTTGAAAGTGCTGGAACTGGTGCCCAATTTAAGGTGGAAATGTGACACCTGTCTGAACAGGGTGCAAGCTGGAGCACAAATGAGCAAGTGGTTGGAAAAGTCCCTGCGGGAACACGAAAAACGTTTGGAAATCCTAGAAGAGGGGCTAGTGAAGCGTAAGAAGAAATACTGAATTTTAACCAAGTTAATATTCGATTTTACTTTGCTGGCAGAGTTAAAGGCTAAATAGAAAACTGAATTAATTATATAATCCTACGTAAATAAACATTTCTTCTGTTAAATTTAACGAATATATTAAACATTAACAATAGTGGTTCAACTGTTTCTAGATAAAATTAAGTCTATTGTCTTTCATAAACGCCGTTAGAAATCTTTGCCTTATTCATTTTTTAAGTTTTCCTTAACAGTTTTTTAACTGTTAACACAGTTAACACCTTTCACTTACCCACTTTAACCACACTTTGCAGGCTCCAAACATGAAGATCCTGCGCAAACCCCACCAATTTGTCCTTTTCTGCCCAATACTGTTGGACGCAAGGCCGTCACTGTTACAGTGGTTTTTGTAACTTTAACCTTCCTGCTGGGGATCGTACTGGCCACCACCACAAATCTCTTCGGAAAGACGTTGAACCAAAGTAAGATCAGAGATGACGACGATTACAGACCAAATATTCCAATCAATTCAACAATAGGTACAGTTTTGTTCCGTGCAAAAGAGCTTCCTTACTAAACGAAACCCGAATTGGCAATCATGCTCTAACACATTCCATCTCACCATCCGAACCAGCATGTGTATAATCCATCTTAATCTCATCCTTTATGTACATAACTCATAAGAAACATTGTGTAGTCGTTATTGGGTACATTATTCATTTTGCTGTTCGCGTTACTTATCACTTGTCAGTGTTGTGAAGTGAACTATAAATCAAAAGTGTGGCCTAAAGTTCAATTGAATGGAATATGCCAGTGAATCGAACTCGTGCATCACCCAAAGGCTCACAAAACAATAGTAGTGTGAATAAAAATTTGAAATATAAAATAATAAAACTCGTACTCCCTTAATGTCTTGATGCAAAAAGTAAGAATTGGCGAGTAATCACTACTATTGTTTTGGTCGCTCTCGCGCCATGCTAACTCCAAAACTCTCAATGCAGCGGGCTTGGATGTCGTCGATAATAGCACCTTGGTGATCCTAAAAGTGGCCGAGTGGGGCGGAAGACCTGCCAAGAAGACGTTGGATGCGCAACAGTTGCCCATCAATCGGGTGGTCATCTCGCACACCGCCGCTGAGGGTTGCGAATCGAGGGTAAGTAGATTCCATAGTCCATGTCCTGATCGTTCATAACGCTTGATCCCGACATTTCCCAACGAAGGAAGTCTGTTCCGCCCGGGTGAATGTCGTCCAATCGTTTCACATGGACAGCTGGGGCTGGGACCACGTTGGCTACAACTTTCTGGTGGGCGGCGATGGCCGTGTGTACGAGGGGCGTGGCTGGGATTATGTGGGCGCCCACACCAAGGGTTACAATAAAGGAAGCATTGGGATATCCTTTATTGGAACCTTCACGACAAGAAAACCCAACGAACGGCAGTTAGATGCATGCAAGCTGCTTTTGGAAGAGGGTGTGCGTCTTAAGAAATTGACGCCCAATTATCTGCTTTATGGCCATCGACAACTGAGTGCCACGGAGAGTCCCGGGGAGGAGCTCTACAAGATCATTAAGACGTGGACACACTGGTCAAACGAAATCTAATAAGTCATGTATTATATATAAATTACAAGTAAATAGAGTCTGTAGAAATATGACGAACAAACGCGCTTTATTCGACCTCATTCCCCACCTAACCCCTATCAAAATTAAGAAAAATTTAACTTTTTCAATGGTTGAGTTGAATGGAATATCACGAATGTACCACTCTTACCAAAAGATGCACGGACGTACGTATAACCTCTTAAGAAAATGTTAAGGGTTGGATGCAAAGAAAAAATTTAAAATAATCATTGATAATGGTTAGTTTAGATCGGATTAAATATTTGTTTGTAAGAGTTGCATCTGTCCCTTAAAAATCTTCGAAGGGTTACTAACACAGCTGATCTCTTTGAACCAGCGAATGATCCTGAAGTCCATGTGGATGGAAAGCTTGTAGTGATCAGTATAAGGGGCTGGGGTGGTATGCCTACTAGAGGAAAGCTAGAGCCCCTTAATCTTCCGGTCTCCAAGGTAATTATCTCTGAGACTCCACCCGAGATGTGCAAGACACAGGTATGTTTAAATATTTATGCGATAATTCATATATTTCACTCGAAGATTAATCTATTATTTAGGAGTCCTGCTCTTATTGGGCACGAGTCACCCAAAGCAGGCACATGGACACCTTCAACTGGGGTCAAATTGGATATAATTTCCTTGTGGGCGGAGATGGACGTATTTACGAGGGGCGTGGCTGGAACTACATGGGCGCTCATACGAGGGACAATAATAACAACAGCATCGGTATTAGCTTTTTGGGAACATTTCGACGACAGGAGCCGACGCAAAAGTCATTAGAGGCATGCCAGCTGCTCATCGCGCAAGGTGTTCGCCTCAAGAAACTAAAGCCAGATTACCAACTGCTGGGACATCGGCAAAACACAGGCACTTTGATGCCCGGCGAGGAGCTCTATAGAATCATTCAAACCTGGAATAACTGGTACAATCTGACGAAAACTTGGCCCGATCTGCATATGACTCAATAGATATAAATAATACAATCAAGAACGAATAAAGGTGTTCAAAAATTATTTTTAGATTTTTAATCCTAAGATTGTTAATTTTTTCGTTCATTTTTATATTTTACATTTACATAGAAATAAAATTTCATTAAACAAATTCATTTATTCGCACTTTTACTCAATTATTTACTATTCGCACACATACATATATTAATTGGTTTTTAGACTTGTAAATTTAACATAGATTTTATAAATCAATAACAAACATCATATACAAATGCATGTATAAATATATCATCACATCTAAACAAAAAGCCGCTTAAATTTTCTAACTAAAAATGTATCCGCTTAAATGTATTAACTAAAAACTTATGCATGGTCAAAGATATATGTATTACTAAAACCTAAAATTTATTTTTGAAAAATCTACAGATCTGGACAACATTGGTGGTGGACTAATACTGAGGTTCGTGGAGCGTCAGCAATGGCTCGCACAGCCGCCACAGAAGGAGATTCCCGATCTGGAGCTGCCCGTGCGACTGGTCATAGCACTGCCCACCAACTCAGAAAACTGCAACACACAGGCGATCTGTGTGCTCCGAGTTCGTCTGCTGCAGTCCTACGATATAGAATCGTCGCAAAAGTGTGATATCTCGTACAACTTTCTGATTGGCGGAGATGGAAATGTATATGTGGGACGGGGCTGGGATAAAATGGGAGCCCACATGAACAATATACCCTATGACTCGATGAGTCTTAGCTTCGCCTATATCGGATCTTTTAAGACCATCCAACCGTCGGCCAAGCAACTCAGTGTGACTCGTCTTTTGCTGGAACGTGGCGTCAAGCTGGGCAAGATTGCACCCAACTACCGATTTACGGCGAGCAGCAAATTGATGCCAAGTGTAACCGATTTTAAGGCGGATGCGCTTTACAAAAGCTTCGCCAACTGGACTCATTGGTCGTGAATAGGTTAAGATAATATATTTTGTAATACTATCATTCATTTTCGTATTGATATTGTATCATAGGTGTTCTCCCTTTAATGTGTGGCATATTCGATTTAGCTAGAATAACGATTCGTTAAAAGAAATGTGATATTAAATAAAGCATAATGATTTACTTGATGAATTTCAATCATGTACGGGGTCAAGAACTAGCTGATAGCTGGAATCGGGGAATTTTTGTCTGGAATTGCCTGAAACCGGAAAAAGGTGTAATATGGCTTGCTTTTTCTACGCATTCTTCCCTGCGATTTAAGGGGCTTCCCCGATTATTGGAATTTTTTCTTTCTTCCGCGACTATCTTAAAATGATAATCTATTTTTACAACTACTAGGGTTAGTGGTTTGGCGAAGTGATTCGTTTCCTGAGGTCTGGAGGTTACTTTATCCGGAGGTTGGTTTGCCTCGAGGTTGTTTTATCCGGAGTTTAGTTTTCTAGGGGGTTATTTTTTCCGAAGGTTCGTTTGTTAGGGAGTTAGAAATTTTTGCTAAATTCGCTTTCTTTTTTTACTTAACACGATCTATCTGCGTTCTATTTATGACTAAATAAAACAGTAAAAAAAAATCGTGCAGAACTCTTTTTGGGTCAGTTGATCAAATTGTAGCCGCTAACTGTAGTCGGTCACTCATTCCAAGAAAGCGGAAAACATCATAACTTCGGTCCAAAGATGAGCTAGCTTCTTTCAAAAACGCCAAGAGTAAGTATACGCCCCTTTGACAAAATGGGATTCCCATTTCTTGGACTGCTCGCTACCATCTAATATCTCTTTCTAATCTCAAGTGGGCGGCGTTTGGAGATCGCCCACCCTGTTGCGAAAATAGCACCCTATATTAAGCTCTAAAAAGCTTTCTTTAGTTATATATTTATTTATAGCTGTGAATATGTCTTATCGACAAGCTTACGAACTGCGCAGTCGCTTTAAGATTTCAAATGTCGGGGGTTTTTTGGAGCCGTCAACAGAAATAAACAACAACCGGACTTGAGATCGGGTGCGTACTCACTTCAGTTGGCATCGGACGTTAGTCTTGCGAAGATCGATCGCGGTTGTGGGCAGTGCGACTTAGTCAAAACATCTCAAGATGCCGAAAACAGCGGCAGTTACTCCTCTCCCAGAAGAACCGATAAATAATGCGAAAAGATTTCGCCTGGAGCTTCTCTATCTCTGTGTGATTCTTCTAATGATTGTGGCTTTGTCAGCTGGCTATTTCACGTGGATGATGTGTGAGTCATCTAAGCGAATCGAAGATTGAATACAATTTAATAACCAATTCAATTGTTAACCTGGTTTAGCCCACTCCACAAGCTCGACGAACAAGGGCCTACACATACTCGATCGCAGCGAATGGCAGGGGGAACCACCCAGTGGGAAGTACCCGCACCTCAAGCTTCCCGTCTCCAATATTATCATTCACCACACGGCAACTGAAGGATGCGAACAAGAGGTAAATCTTACTTTGGGAATTTTATATTGTTTAATATGAGAGTGATTGCTTTCAAGCTAATTGAAACCATTTTGTTTTACTTAGCTTACCTAACGATAAAACATTTTATGTTTGATAACTTAAACCAGTTGTTCTTATCGGGATCTACAAACATTTATATAAATATTTAACCAAAACTTTTCCTAGAAAGCCTCGTAAAACCGATATTATAATTCAATAGCTTGCCATAAAAAATCCCCGCTTTGGGGTTTTGGTCTATAGATCGACATACTTTTCGGGAAAAACCCCCATTCTTCAACACATTTTGGAGCTAATTAAACCTTTCTAAGAGTTTCGGCCAACTTAGCGGTTAAAACATGTAAACTTATGCATAAATCTGAATTCTATCTCTTCACAGGATGTTTGCATATACCGCATGAAGGCAATTCAGGCATTCCATATGAAATCTTTCGGTTGGGTCGACATTGGCTATAACTTTTTGGTTGGCGGCGATGGTCAAGTCTACGTAGGACGCGGCTGGCACATCCAGGGTCAGCATGTGAATGGATATGGTGCCATCTCAGTTAGCATAGCCTTCATCGGAACCTTTGTGAATATGGAGCCACCAGCTCGACAAATCGAAGCAGCCAAGCGACTGATGGACGAGGGCGTACGTCTCCATAGACTGCAGCCGGATTACCATATATATGCCCATCGCCAAGTTAGTCCCACCGAAAGTCCTGGCCAGAAGCTTTTCGAGCTGATGCAGGATTGGCCACGATACACGCGGGATCCAACATCATGTAATGCAGTTGAAAGAAGAAAATGGCAAAAAGATATTTATTTAAAAAATTTATTTTCAGTGCGACTCCTAAGCAATGAGACTATGAAGCTAGTTACCCGTCCTTATTGGTTGGCCCAGCCACCTATAGTGCCACTTACTCCTTTGAAGCTGCCAATTGAGAGCGTGAGATTTGTGGCAACCAGTACTCCATCATGTTTCACTCAAGCCGAATGCACTTTTCGTGTGCGCCTTATGCAAAACTCTCACATTGAGAGCAATGGATATAATGACATTAACTATAATTTCGTTGCGGCTGGGGACGAAAACATCTACGAGGCCAGAGGTTGGGATCACAGCTGTGAACCTCCAAAAAATGCGGATGAACTAGTCGTGGCCTTTATTGGCCCTTCGAGTAGCAATAAAAAGATAGCACTAGAACTAATCAAACAGGGCATCAAACTTGGCCATATAAGCAAGAACTATAGTCTAATTGACGATTTAGAAAAGTCATAGAAAACTGAAAGCAAGGGGAATGAAGCTTTGCCAGTGCCATTCCTGTGCCATTTTTCAAAGTGATATTAATTTAAGACCTAATATTAAGCATCTCAAATATCTCATATCCAATACGTCACAATCTCCTTCGTATTTATAGAAATAAACAAGCCTTTATTGAGTTTCAACAGCTTCTATCTTTTATATCTCATTTGAACGACTACAACTAACATTTTTGAAAACATATTGCAATTTGCTTTTGATTAAAAAACCTGACTGGTTTCTACTTAACGATATATACAGATGACACACTTTGTGCTTACAACAATTGGCTAAATGAAATTCGTAATTGGAAAT
The DNA here is from genome assembly GCF_016746395.2 of Drosophila simulans. Classification (NCBI taxonomy): domain Eukaryota; kingdom Metazoa; phylum Arthropoda; class Insecta; order Diptera; family Drosophilidae; genus Drosophila; species Drosophila simulans. Next base: position 9,168,021 of record NC_052522.2, read on the forward strand.
TTGGAACGCGAACATGGCTACTACATAAAACTTAGAAAATTAGGCTACAGTTAGTGAGACGATATCCAATTGTAAAGGATTTGATTTAATGGTCCAAGATGCGCATATTGCCAGATACAATCTTGTTCTCCAGAATGGCTCCAGCTGGGATATCGATACGATCGCCATGGTTGGCAATGATGATCACAGTGCCCTGCAGAATCAAGTGAAGACATTTTATAAGCATATTCAAAAGACCATTCAATATTATTTGAACTTACGCGCAAAGAAACGCCACGACCGAAAGTCACATCTCCGCTCACGGTCAAGTGATCCAGCTCAATGATATCCGGGATGTTGGCGAAGCGACCCAGGAACTCCTTCACCTTCGAGAAGTGGTTCTCTCCCAGCTTGACGAGCGGCGTGGTAGGGAACATTCGCTGTGGCGACATTACCAGGCTGCCGTTTTTAAGCGTATACAAATTTGACATGACCAGCAGCAGATCTGAAGACTTCTTCACGGGCAAGAAACGGGAACGAGGCACATTGATGCCGATGGCGCCGTCAAAGCACTTCATGGCCGCACCCACAGCAGTCTCCAGCTGAATGACACGGGTTCCGTTCTCCAGCGTCTTGTTGTTCACAATAATTTCCATGTTTAGGGTACGCTCACGCAAAACGCGATCAATGGCTAAAGTAATTAAAAAAGAGAGAAGACTTTTAGACTTTTGTATATATATAATTTTTGGTAATTACTTACCTGCCAGGTTGGCCCAAATGTTGTTGGTGTTAAAGAACTTGAAGGTCTTAACCGACTTGAAGTCATCCACATGCTCTGGGGGCACTTGGGCAATTTCCAACAGGCGCAGCTTGTTTTCCATTTGAATGAGAGTACCACCCTGGAAAAAAAGAACCAAAATATTGAGTATTAAATTGTAATAAATATATATCCAACTATATGTCACCTTAACGTCAGCACGGGTCTTGTCGGTGACCTCCATGACAAACTCCACAGGAGTGGTGGCACGCTCCTCGCCCACCAGCTTGTTAAGGATGTTCAGATCGACGGTGGCGCCCAGGTTGTCGATGTTGGACAAAAAGCAGTACTCGCGACCCTCCTCGATGAACTTCTTCAGCAGACCAGAGTTGCGGAAGGTATCGTAGAAGTCACCGTGTCCAGGTGGATACCAGCTGAAGTAGGAATTTGAATTGGTTTAGCACGGTACATTTTTGGAAGTTCGAGATACTTACGCCTCCATATCCTTTTCGACGTCAAAGTCTTTGGCCACCGGCAGGTAGTGCTCGCGACTGATGCGCGGGAAGCAGCTCTGGTTGAAGGTGTGGATCTGCACACGGAATCCTTTGTACTTGCGCACGATCTTCTCGGTATCCTCGTCGGTGTTAAAGGAGTTCATCAGTACCAGCGGAACATTGGCATCGTAGGTCTTGTTGAGATGCTCGATTTGCTGCACGGTCAGATCCAGGAAAGTAAGGTCCGAGCGGACGGGAATCACACTCTTGGGACCATGGCAACCCATTGAGGTGCCCAAACCACCGTTCAGCTTGATGACAACCAATTTATCCAACATGTTGCGGATCTAAAAGCAAATCGATACAATTACTACAAATACTTCAACATTTAATAACATTAGGGTGGAATTGGTTAAGCTGCAGTGATAGCCGAATTTCATTTGGGTTTAGTACTACAGCGCCATTATTACAAACTAAAGCCAAACTACAACAAAACTAGGTCCAAAATCTAAACAAAGCGTCCAAAGCCCATTGAGATTAGATTTGAGCGGGAGCGAAATAGATACATATTTGTATATTAAGAGTGAGAGCCAAGAAGCGTAGAAGTTTAGGTAAGGGAAAACGCTTTACCTCATTCTAGGTGCGATACACACGATTATGCATAGTATTTATAGGCAGACATAGCCATATTCAGTATTCAAATCAAATAACATGAAAATATGCAGAGTTGGTAAAACAAATATCATCAGGATGAGTTCGACTGGGTTTTTTGCTTTCGGTATAAAGTTATGATGGGGATAAATTGGAGTGTTCTTTTTATTCTGTGTGGGTCTGAAGACAAGCCCTCTGCATACCTGCTCGTTCTTGGGTGACTTAAGATTCGAGTAGTTCATCACAGCATTCTCAGGTAGCTTCTGAATCTTGTTCCAGTCCAATGCGGGACCCTCTGAAAGATGGAGTAGTTTTTAAAACAAATAGCAAATGCATATTTAATAAAGACTTACCTTCCTGAATGAAACGCCCGAACAGATCGGCGAAACGACCCATTTCCGCCTTGAGGGCAGGCTGGCGGGCCTTCTCAGTGGTCTCCAGCAGACGGTCCACATCGTGCTCCAGCAGACGTAGTGCATCCCGTTTGGTCACCTCATGGAACTCCTTGGAGTCGGACGGTGCTCGCTGGTGACCGCGCACCTGTTGATAATACAACGGCAAAACAAAACCATAAGTTACACTTGGAGAAACTTTAGAGCCGCATCGATTAGTGTGACTAGCAAAGCGCATCCGGCAGATGCACTCAAGTGACAAAATTAGTGGAGGAAACGCTGACAAAATTATTGCTATTGCTGGAGCTGTCGTAAGTCCAATTACAAGCTTGGGTTGCCACTCAGACGAGGGCGTTGCCAAAGACCAAGGAGCCTCTGGATCGGCGACAGTTTTCCCTCAAACCTTGTGATGACAAGTCGCTGGCTGCTATTAAGTTTGCTACTCTATTGGGGTGGCCAGGAGGTCTCCTCGGGTGTGATGGACAACTTTGGTGATGGCTTGAAAATGGCGGGGCAAATGTTTGGCATCAATACGGCCGCAGATGTGGCTAATCTGGTGGCCAAGGCCTTCGCCGGCAATTCAATGACAAATGTACCCAACTTGATTAGCTACGCCCAGAGTGGATTCCAAGGGCTGCGGCAAAACAATGGTGCGGAGGAACAGGATGAGGATCAATCGGAGCAGCAATCGGAAACGGAAAATGCACAGGAGGAACCTCCGGTGGAGAGCACTTCCCGAAAACCTCCGCCGATATCCTTCGACTCCGGGCAAATGCTCTCCAATATGTTGAGGATGGTGGGTTTTGATACGCGGAAAATAGGAGCCCTAGCCTTAAATGCTTTGATTATGGTTGCTCAGGCGGTAAGTGCATCCCATTCACCTTTTGTTTTAACCTTAACCCTTTAATCATTTCAGATTGGAAGCTCCCTGCTGCAGGTAACTCGAGGAGGTGGAACATCTTTAATCGATGCTACGGAATCCCTGTATGAACCCAGCGATCATCGACCACGTTCCCTATCCATGGGCTCGCCCATCGATTGGTTTATGCAACGTACAGATCGCTATAGCAAACGACTAATCAAGGATATCATGGATCGGGATTTGCCCGAGTACATACTAGACATGATCGAAGCCAAGGAACAACCGGAGGAGGGTAAAACCGCTGGTTGCTTAAAGCTTCTGATGTGCAAGGGTCAACCCATCATTTGGGGAATGCAGGAATCGTTAAAGAAACGCTTGGCTGGAGAACCTGAAGAGCCCGAGGATAACGATAGCTACTTTAACAAGAAAATCTTATTTAAACACTTGCCCAGTCTTGAGGATTTTAGGAACCATAGTGCTAGCTGTGAAGTCAAATACCACGAGGAGTGCCCCAAAAATGCAACTACGGGAAGTTATCTTTAAGTGCACTTAACCAAAATAATATTGATAAAAAGTAATTAAGATGTGATACATTTTTAAATGTACGCAAAATTATTATTCTCTCATACATGGAAATAAAGTACAGAAGTTTTTTTAAACACACTATTATGCAAATTGATGACCGGGAAAAATGTATATAATAAGTTATTTTAAAAAGGTATAACACAGTAAACAATGTTCAACTAGTAATCATCGGTGGACCCAACAAACCCCGACCATTTACCCGTATAATGATGAGTTCGACATTCCAAGTTCGTCAAGGATGATTACAGAGATAAGCGCTAGGCATTTGGGATTTAGATCCCAGTCTAATGTTCCATGAAACGACCTCTAAAAATGCAACTGCTCCGGAAAGTTGTGTAATAATTAACGAATTCGCTAGTTTGTCAACCGCCTCTACAATCGCCGCCGGCTGATAACTAATCTTGAGAATTATAAAACCTCATCGTGGTCTTACGTTTTCGGGATCTAATCGCTTAATCTGAGCGTTCCTAAAGTCATGTACCCGTAATTTCTACGTCATATCAATATCGCTAAAGCGTGGCTTCTTAATCAAAATTATATTTCACAATTAACATAATTTTGCCTATTACTGCAATCTATATTGGCATGGCGAAATATGGTCCAAGCAACTTGGTCAATTTCTTATCAATGTTCTTGGACCTTTTATAACAAGGCTATTTCTTATCACTTGATATCATGATAACAATGATTTAGGGAATATGAAATCATAAGACCAACCATTATTGTTGGGTAAATATTAACAATTTATCTATAGATTTGACATTGGCATTCTGGCAAGGTCGTCATTAGCTCATGCAGATGGCAAACCCCAATAAACGTGGGGTAAACAAAGCTAAGACCCAAACAAAAACGTTTGGAAGAATAAAGAAAAACTCAAAAAAAAAAAAAAAAAAACAGGTGAAGAGTGAACAGCGCCACCTAGCGTTCGGATCGGTCTTAAGCATTGTCAATCAAAGCAAACAAATGCAACTGACTTATGCAAAATAATTGCTGTAATCGCTTTTATTTTGCTGTTTACTTTTCGAAATCATTACGCAAAACACGGAATAATGAGCAGAGGGTAGAGTGAAAAAAAGACACGTGCCACGCCCACGGCGCCTACGACGATGCCAGACGATTGCATGTGGGTTATTTATAAAGCAACCGCACTTTCCGCCAATGAGCCATTCCGAGCCCCAACGATAAGCCGAAGTCAGAGGGCAGGTGTTTGAACTTCGGCAAGGTCAACATGCTGGAGATAATTTGCTAACGCTTCATTGAGGCTTCCACTTGTGCCGCTTTTTTCTTTGGCAAAAGGCTTATGCACTTCATTATGAACTTATAACAGAGAGATCTTAAAGATCACACGCGCCAAATGTTTAATATCCGGTACTTGTGGATTATATGGGTATGTGGTTTTCCAGGAAAACTTCTTAGATGGGAAAACTACATTAAAAACGGAATGCTTGAGTTCTATTAAATTTGAATACAGTCATTCGACCTTGAGGAAACACCCTTTTTTTGAACATTTTATATCGTTGGGGTAGAATTCAAATAGAATCCAAAAAGTATGCAATTCCTTGGATTAAAAAACAAATATCTTGCAATATCGAGTTCCAAGGAATAAAATCCTGTGCTAAAAAGTAAAATAACCCATAGTTGTCAACCTGGCAATTAACGCTAATTAAATGACTTTCTCCAGTGTTGTATTTCGCTTCGCAGATAAGATACGAACTCATTTCCCCGTATATAATGATTCTGAGAATATTAATATTTTTAAAATAATTGTTTTAAAAAGAGAACATTTTCTATTCAACTGAAAATAATTGATTAAGTGGGTAAACGTATAAAAGTATTGTGATTACTGGAATATATACGCATTTTTAGGTCGACACAACTGATAACCTTTTGAATTTACGCGTTCATTTATTTTTACATGATAAGAACATATTTACAAAGGTGTGTTTGTCATATATATATTTTTGGGTTTTTTTTTATTGACAACTCGTACATTTCATTAATAATCTGCAGTTTAATTTCATCGTTTGAGGGATTTTGTATGCGGTAATGACTGATCTATGACGTGTTTCAAGCAAAGCTTTTTTTTAATAGTCCATCAAACATAAAGACTTTGTTATAAGTTATAGGAATCAGATAGATTTAACTGTTTGATCTTGGCCCAAATATAAAATTACACGGTCATTCTGGGTTGAATAGAATCTAGAGAACTTACACCGGCACGTTCCAGCAGAACATCGATGGGTCTTATACCGGAGGGCATTGTGAACTATGGAGCACTATATAGCAATATCTCACAGCGAGAATCTCAACTTTTCTAGTGTTTGACTATGCACTCGCGTTGGGAACGAAAGAACGAGAGAGGAGATTGACGCCAAAACGAAGCTCTCCGGTCGAGTGTGCAATTGAAAATAAAGCTGGGATCCAAACGAAATTTGAATTTCAATACAAAATTTTTCCAACTCGCGGCGGCGGCAGCTGCGACGTTGACGTCGGCAGTGGCAGAACGACACTGAAAAACGCGGCGACAAGTGAAGTGAAGCCAGCAACAAGTGATAGCAAAAAAAATTATATATATAGGAACCAGCAACAACAAACTTCTGCTGATGGATGAGTACATGTGTGCGTAAGTTGTTGAGCAAAACAAAAATTAAACAAAAGGAATAAGTGGAAGTGCCAAGCCGGCATTCCAAAGCGAGGGGGTGTGGCGGGTAGGGGTTGTGGATGGGCGGTGAGCAAGAGAGTAGGGGGCGCTTATCAGTACAAGAGAACAAAAACAATTCATTCCCGGATTCCGCTACTACATTTCCCGCGGCATGTTCCAGTGATAAGAACTAAGCAGATATCTTCCACGATTAGTCCAACTGACAACAAATACCAAGCTAATTCTCTTTGCTTGGTTTCCCCAAAAAGACAGAGACTCACACACACTTATGGAACCATGGCAGCGAAGGCGACACACGCTCATACGCTTAAGGTCACTTGAAGGTTAGCGCTAAGCAATTGCCAATGCATAAGGCAGAGAAAACTAAAGGAAAAAACCAGTCAAGACAATTTGAACTAAGGAAATTGGCCCATAAATAGAGTCCAACTGGAACCGGCAAAATGCGTTGGAATATGCAAGCTGCACTCACACACACACACACACACAAGCACAGCCAGAGCGGCTTGGAATGAGAGGAAGCGAAATATAACGGGAATCTCAATTTTCTCTATTACCTTTCAACTGTAAACTTTAAAACTTACCTTAGCTTCATGTGGAACATCCAGCATTTTGAAGTAAAGTAAATTTAACACTTGAGTAATTTAGCAATTAAGCGTCACTAATTTAGTTGTTTTGCTGCACACTCACACACACAAATTGAAAGCAAAGAGAATAAGAAACCACACTGAAATTTTTTTACACCCGCAACTGTTAGTGTAAAATTAAATGGGTTCTCTCAAGATGATTGGCCGCTTCTCCGAATACACGATACGAACAATTAGAACGGGCGCTACGATATTAATTTATTGGTCCAATTTTAAAAGATCTGAGCGTTCTATGCTCTTCTTCTTCTTCTTTTTGCCACCAGCTGTTGCGCACAACAGCTCAGAAATGTAGCATAACAGCACGCTGTTATCCAATCAGCTGTGACAGCAAAACAAAGCGAAAAGGGATTGCGAAAACCAAGCAAAATTCCAAAAGGAAGCCTTATTATTCGAAAAAGTAATAAAAAACAAAAACAAAACCATACTATAGCTTACAGAGTAGATTCAATTCAACTTAACACCATGGGCGCCTGTCTATCCTGCTGCGGCCAAAGCGCCGAGGAAACCAACCTGATGCCATCGCCTGTAAATTTTAATGTTCCTATAGTAAGACATGTAAAACTTTGGTAAAATCATTGTGGATTTTGTAGGAGGAGCGCCGCCAGCAGCAGTTGGATGCGGCGGAAAAGCGTCGCCAGGAGAACGAACATCGGGGCATCAAGAATCCGGACAGCGTACGCCGACAGCAACAAAGAGCGGAGGAAATGCAGCGCAGGGAGGAGGAGGCCGCCCGTCAGGGTCAAGGACAGCCCAATCTTAGGGTGAATCTCCAAGACGCCTTTCCAAAGTTCCCAGACTAACCAACACTTTGCTTTCAGTGGCAAACTAGCTAAAAGGAAGGGAACGCCAATCCTAGTGTGGCTTATAAAGCACATCCACATATGTCCCCACATCTTTGCTGCCTTTTGTGCAGAGTTTTTGTACTACTCCGTATTTGTATTGTATACACCTGTTTTTTCCGATCTACATATTTCACGAATCTTCAGAACCGAACACCTTGGATTTAACACCATACGAACTTTTAGCTGGCGACCAAAATGTACAACCAAAAATATAAAATTCAAACCAAATTGTTATCAGTGATCGTAAAAATACAAATGATAAGTTGAATACTTCATAGAAGGATTGGATCGACAACGTCAAAATTATTATCTATATTGCCTATTAGTTCACATTGTCATTCCTGTTTTAATAAATTAACCATTTTGTTGTATATGGCATTTAAATTATACATTTATTACATATTACCTATTGGGAATTCACTGAAAAATTTGTCAGTTTCAATTGAATTTGACTACTGGCAATTAATATTTTAACAAATATAATATTAAATGATAGGAGATTAAAAAGGAAATTTAAGTAATATTGTAATGTCTTTATTATGGAAGTGCAATGTTTGCGAAATTCAAAAGTAAGTACTTTTCTTTTTTCAAATACCTACTTAACTATTTTAACTTTATAAAAAGGTTTTTTTTATTAAAAAAGACGATCTAAATATGAAATATTTTGATTTATATGCATATACATTTTAAGATTTTTGATTTCAAAAGAAATCGATTCTTAGTGACGGATCCAGATCCATTTTTTGGCTACGTCGATAGCATGAACAGATGATTATCCACATCTGATGGCCACCTGGTAACACTGCACCATGGGGGTGGTGATAAAAGGGGGTGTTGTAATGAATTTGATTGGGTTCCAAGGCCGGACAAACATGACTCGTTAATCGAAAAGACCTCCCAATCTCTTATACTTTGTTTACGCGTAATGCACTCACTGTTCAACTCGGTAATCTCCGCCTAAGGGGTTCCACTCATCGGTTATCAGCTATCAGTTATCAGCCAGAGAAGCTAGCTATGAATTCCCGCTCCCTCGCTGATAACACGGTTATAAGCTATCTCCTCTGTGTGCGTGTGTGACTTGTAGACCCACCAGCTTCATTTGCTCATTGATCGGCGGTCACTCGACGCGGAAAGTTCCACGGAAAGAAGCAGCGAAAATGGCAGGTGCAACCAATGCGGACATCAAGCGGGTTCTATCCATCCAGAGCCATGTGGTCCACGGCTATGTGGGAAACAAGGTGGCCACATATCCACTGCAGGTCTGCCATCTTGACCTTTAGCTCTCGCTAGTTTTCCACTCACTTTCTATTTATAGCTGCTGGGCTTCGATGTGGATCCACTCAACTCGGTCCAGTTCTCCAATCACACGGGCTACAAGACCTTCAAGGGTCCCGTCTCCAATGAAAAGGAATTGGGTAAGGTCAAACACTATCATCATATATTATATATTACTTGCATTACTAAAAGATACCACATTCAGCCACCATTTTCGAGGGTCTGGAGGAGAACGAGCTGCTGCCATTGTACTCACACCTCTTGACCGGCTACATTGGTAATCCATTGTTCCTGCGCCAGGTGGGCCACATTCTCAAGAAGCTGCGTCAAGCTAATCCTGGCCTGGTGTACGTCTGTGATCCGGTGATGGGTGACAACGGTCAGCTCTATGTGCCCAAGGAACTTTTGCCCGTGTATCGGGACGAGATCATTCCACTAGCGGACATCATCACTCCCAATCAGTTCGAGGTGGAGTTGCTCACGGAAAAGGAGGTACGCAGCGAGGCGGCTGTTTGGGAGGCAATGGAGTGGTTCCATCACCGTGGCATCAAAACAGTGGTCATTTCCAGCAGTGATCTTGGCCAGCCCGGCGTTTTGCGTGCCTTCCTTAGCCAGCAGAATGGACCCCGCCTGGCCATTGATATTCCGAAGCAGGGTGGCAAGGATTTGGTCTTCACTGGCACCGGCGATCTCTTCGCCTCCCTTTTCCTGGCCCACAGTCATGGCAGCAAGGATATAGCCAATGTTTTCGAGAAAACCATCGCCAGTTTGCAGGCGGTGATCAAGCGAACTGTGGCTTCTCTGCCCAGCGGTGGAAACGGCCCAGTCAAAGCAGCCGAGCGGGAACTGAAGCTGGTGCAGTCGAAGACGGAGATTGAACAGCCCCAGGTGCTCCTCAAAGCGCAGCGACTTAACTAGACCGCGAAAACTTGTTCAAACTGAAAGGGAAACGATTACCTTTACAATATGTTCTATACATGTATGCTCGTTGCGCTTGTTCACGGACAATAACCTTTTGATACCTTGAGATCAGCATTTGTAGGCATTGTTATAACGATATATGATTAACGAAGTGACAAGTTAAGTACCATATACAATTGATAAACGGCGGCGGAGATCAAATATATACCTATGCTCATTATTCGGACAAGATTTGATACCTTAAGTTCAATTTTTATATGCATTATTTTAACTATTAACTATACAAATAGAAATATATGACCATTGTAAAACTGAAGAGTGACAGCTTGATGACATCTAGCAAGACCCACACGATTCGCTTTTTGCCCTTGGCGAGCAACAAGTGGCTATATAAGATTGCAGCCGGCCGGCCGGGAAAAACAAACCCGTAGATATGTGGCTGTCGCTTATCTTTATTGCCTGTCTAGCCGGCGCAAGCAGTGGATCTTTGGCTGCCGATGAGAAGAACCCGGTGGAGAAGGGATTTGTGCCCCGCTACACTCCGGTGGCCGAGGGCAAGCGACAGGATCTGAATTTACCCACTGAAGTAGGCATCGAGCAGCAAAAGAGACCTCCTGCTGGCGATAAGAAACCCTGGCGACGAGTGCAGTACGGATACGAAGGAGGGCCGACGGCTGCCTGGGCTGCTCCTTCACCTCCAGCTGCCATACTGTCCATCCTGAATCCTCTGCTTGCACCGGGATTGCTTCTTTTGGGTGTGAATTTGGGAGCTCTGCTGTACATGCTGCTGGGACTCCTGGGAATGGCTCCTTATCGCAGTGGCAGCGCCAGCCGGTTAGCCTCGCATCCGGAAACCAACTCCCAATTCTGGCCGGACGATCATAGCTTCTACCACCGAGACGATAGACACAATCTGGATGAGGGCAAGGAAACGGCTGTGTATTTTTAGTTATAGCGCGTAACGCAAGGCTTTCTTTCATTTTATCAAAACAAATATAAAAAAGTACATAAATAAATTCAAGGTTAAGTAATGGGTCAAAAGAACGAAAGAACGAACGAGCTAAAGGTTTGGAGGAGTTAGTGTTCTATCTATATATGTATATGGTTATAGCTATCGTTAATTTGAACATGAATCTGTCTCGGTCCTGGCGGAATAGTTATTACTTCAAGGCAAACACAAGTTGAAACTAACTGAAGGAATTCAAGTATTCTACTTCTTCAGGCGGAACGAAGCTGCTCGATTGAATTTGACCAAAGGCGGCTCCTTACTGGCCGATCCCAGTGGTTTTCTCGTCAGCGTCGAGGTGCCTGCAAGAGCTGTCAGCAAAGAATCGCATTAAAATCTCTGATTGAGCTGTGCCAGCTTGCCGAACTCACCTTTGGCCATTAGCGCTCGTGGACTCTTGCGCACATAGTTGGCGTTGTATTTTACGTTTTCCTTGGCCAAAGAAGCAGCCGCCAAGGTTCTCTGAAGTCCTTGCGCCGTAAAGTGATTAGACTTGAGTAGAGCTGCAATTAAACACCAAAGTAATGAGCATAAAGTATTTCCGTCATGCATAAATGATTATGAGCCATGTCCAGTGAATGCACACTTATTAACAAAAAAATTTCGCTGCGAGGAAATAGTTTATACATAATGCAGAAAATTTAAAAAGCAAAACCCTACCCTTCTTGATCTTTTCATTGCCACCGCGCACATTCTGATCGGATATCAGATCGCTGACCAGTCGCTGTTGGACGTTTCGCGGCTTGGTGACCGTCGCCGTGAGAGCCTTCCTTGCGCTACTGCTGCTGGAACTACTGCTGCTGGGACCCAGGACCTGCGTTTCGTTTAGATTTCGTGGCCTCTTGAAGGTTCTGTGCAGCTCTTCGGAATCTGATTCGGTGTCCTGGCTATCGAAGTCCTCCATGCTCAAATGCAGATCGTCGTCGCTCTGAGCCGCTTGCCTTTGTCGCTTTTTGGCGCTGGCCGTGAGGCTGCATGTGGGCTCTTCTTCCTCCTTGCCGCTGCGCAGAGCCACAGGCACCACCAGCGGATTCATCTCGGCCATTTTGGTGTTGGCCTCGGAGTCGGCGAACCGCATCTTTCGCAGCAACCTTTCGAAGACCGCCTCAATCTCCGGCGTCAGCTTCTGACCATCCTCCAGGCGATCGTATGTCTGGTTGAGCACTTCGCAGGCTGTTCGGAAGGACTTTCGCATCAGATCCAAGTTCTCAACCAGCTCCTGGTTAATTGCGTTCACGTGATTGTTGAAGATATTCTGCTTGGTCAGCTGCAGCTCGAGATCCTTGTACTTAACGTATACAATGAGTATCTGGTAGGCCTTCGATTTATTAACCTCCCGCTTTAGACTTTCTAGATCCTGGTAGGCAATCTCCATCTTACTCAGCCAGCTGGGCAACTCCTCCTTGTACTTCTCCATCTGGCTGGTCAGTGTGCTCATGTAGTTCGCAAAGCGCCGAAAGTCCTGAAAAGTTTATAAGAAATGGTATTATTGGTAAAACTAAATTTTTAAATTGCTTATAGAATATTTTTCAAATTAACCCGCCAACGTAAGCGTTACGTTACGTAAACATGCCTTACGTTTGAGATTTGTTACGAATCGGAAAAAAACAGCTGATGCTGCCCAATTGAAAATCAGTTTCGCATTTAATCCAAACAAAATAGATTAAATTTAAATAAAATGCTGCGAAGTGCACTGCATTTAGCTGCTCTAGGTGTGCGCCAGACGCGAGTGACAAGCTCCTCACCGAGATCACCTTTAATCCTGCAAAATAATCTAGAAAATACGAAATATCTGCAAGTGGCGCGCGATTATGCAAAGGGCAAGGACAAAAAGAAGGAAAAAGGCGGCAAGGGAAAGTCGGGCAAGGTGGAAATCAATGAGCAGCAGCTGCGCGAGATCCTCAATTTCGATGGCCTGAATAGCCAGATGCAGAAGTCCGTGATGCAGATGAAGGAGGACTTTGTGAAGCACCTGTCGCTGCGGTCCACCAGCGGTGCCATCGACACACTGCGCATCAAAGTCGATGGCCAGGAGCACGAGCTGCAGGAACTGGCCCAAATTTCCCGCAAGAATCCCAAGACCATTATCGTCAACATGATTGGCTTCCCGCAAACGATTCCCGATGTCCTTAAGGCCATCGAAAAGAGTGGCATGAACCTAAATCCCCAGCAGGATGGCACTACCCTGTTCATACCCATCCCAAAGGTCACCAAGGAGCACAGGGAAAATCTATCCAAGAATGCCAAAGCTCTGTTCGTCAAATATCGCGATGCCATACGAGGTGTCCAGAACGAACACATTCGCAAGCTGAAGAAACAACCGGAACTGGGCAAGGATGATGCCTTTGCCGCCCAGGCTCAGGTCACTGCCATCGCGGATCGCTTCATCTCGGAGGCGGACAAGTTGCTGGCCAGCAAGCAGAAGGAGCTGCTGGGCGACTAGGCCTAAGACCAAGACTGATTCTGCTCCAAAAGCCTTAATAAATGTAAATGTTTAAACTTAAAAACTCTTGAGATGAATTTACAGAAAACGAAGAACACAAGATGATCACATATTTGTTTAGAGTACAATTTTAAATCTAAAATCCAACTCACCTCCTGGCACACTCGCTGGTCGACACACATCAGCTTCCTGAACTCCTCCAGTTCCTTTTTCAGTGTCTGCCGGTAGTTGATGTTCTTGATCTTGCTACGCATACCAAGGACGTGCTCCTGAAGCTGCCGGGCGGCCGCATATACAGCGTCTATTTTGCTGTACCACGGCTTAAGCTCCTGCGGATCGAATCCACTATTGCCGGCGCGCTCCAACTGAGTGGCCTTGGCCTCCAGCGCCTTGTTGCGCTCCTTAAGTCGCTCGTTTTCGGCTACCACCTCGTCGATCTTCTTCACATAGAACTCGGTAGGCATCTTCGACTTGAGGACATTCTGTTTCAGAGTCGTGCGTATCTTCTTAGCTCGGCTGGCGTACTTGAGGGTGTTATAGGTGTCTTCATAGGTCAGTGAGCTCATCGAGACATTGGCCACCATCAATGTGCGACAATTTCCGCCCAACGAGTCCTTCAGGATGCGTGTCAGGTTCGAGTCGCGGTACGGGATGTGCTTTAAGCCGTCGGCTAGCTTGTTGATGCAATTTCCCAAGGCTAAGAGACTTTTGTTGATGCTGGCGCCTTCCTTGAACCGCACTCCAATGCCTTTCGTGCTGGCCGCCCTCTCACTGCCCGCCAGATCGATCATGGATAGCTTGACAGTCCTTTTCGTGTCGGTCTTGCGCTCCGTGATCCTGATGTGCACCTGAAAGATGGCATGTGACCTGGAGCTCTCTGCATTGGCATCTGTGGGGTGCTGGGTGCGATGCGAGTTGCCCAGCATCAGCATTCTTAACAGCTCCTCGGCACTGTAGATGGGCGTGAGACAAAGACCACTGACCACCACGCCATTGTTGTCCTCGCGAAGTTTCAAAGGGCCCGATTTGGTTAGCAGATTCATCACATGCTCGTTGTACACCTCTAGATAGGATACCCCCACATCGAACTTGCGCACATCATTCTGCGCTTGGATCTTATCGAAGAGATCTTGCATGGTAAGATAGGTCAGACCCGGATGAGCCTCGCTGCCCAGCATTGTGAATGTTTTTCCGGCGCCAGTGGCTCCATATACAAATACCGAGCAGTTGTATCTGTGGGTGGTATGAGTATGTGAGGATTCAAGTGGCTTTGTATAGCTATAACCCATAACTTACCCATTTAACACCGCGTCGACCAGCGGCGCCGTGCACTCCTCGAACAGATCCTGGTTGGAATTGTCTATATCGAAGACCCTGTCGAATTCCATGGTCAACTTTTTGTTCATCCGCTTGGTGATGTCGCGGTACGGTTGCTTGGCGCCCTGAAAGAAGAACTCATCGTCCTCCTCATCGGGATCGAACAGCAGTGCCGATCGATCCATGACCTTTATAATACTCCGCTGTTTTTGCTCCAATTCACGGACATTATACGGCCGTACGCGAACCGCCACTTTTATATTCGTATGCTGCTCCGAAGGCATTTTCGATAGAATGCTCCTTGCCCCTCACTTTGCTTTTAATTAGCCTAGAGTATTTTGCTCTTGTTTGATTTTCGTCCTTCTTGTTTGATCCAGATTCGAAATCCTCGCACATATAATTTTCTCGTACAGCCTGAAGTGATCGTTGTTGTTTGAATCGGTGCTATCGGCGCTTGCGCTTTGTGGGCATCTTTATCCAATTTGCTATGCGCGCTTGTCCTTTAATTTTGAACTGTATTTCCAGGGCTGCTTTGGTAGCTATCGATAGTTTTGGCAGGGTTAAATTTTAGTTTTATAATGAGAGTTTTACAAGTTGTTTGCCTATCTAAGCTTATTCTTGAACAAAATTACTCTTGTTAAGTATTTACAAAGTTAACCAGCTATTTTAACAAGCACTTGAACAAATAGTATAAGAAATTTAAAACTATATCGATATATGGTGCAAATATTCGTTTACTTAATATTCTGTCATACTCTTCTTTGAAGTACGATCATTTCAGTTAAGCTGTATAAAATATCTGAAGAAGTTAACATATTTATTAAAATGCAACACAGATATCGATATCACAGCGCCGCTTTCGATGGTGTGTCTGTCGCAGTGCATATCGCTTGTTCTGCCATCACTAGCAAAAAGAACCATTTTATTTAAAGCAGCAGAAACAACAAGTTTTTTTTAAGAATCCAGCACAAAACAGAGAAAACCCGTCACGACAACAAAACCGCCGAACGCCAAACAGAATGAGTGGAAAAGTTTTATTCGCCTGCTCCAAGTGTTTCTCGCGCCATCCGTACGAGGAGCTCTCCTCCGGCCAGCAACTATGCAAGGTGAAAAGCGATCCAAAACCAACGAAAAAAAAAACACCGCCACTTCAAACAATGCAAAAAAAAAAAAAGTAAAAAAAGAGCAAGATGACGCCAAACAAATTGCAATATCAGCGCAAAGTGTGTGTACTTGTTTGCTTGTTTGTCAGCGAGCAAAAATGACGCGGCGTTGGCAGAAAAAATTTGCTGCGCAAAAAGGCAAAGGGAAAATAAATGCTAACGGCAAGAAGAAGCAGCCAAGCGTCGCGTCCAAAAATGATTTAAACAACAAACCAAATGAGCTTGAACTATATAAGCCAATTGATAAACAAACAGACGGATAACCTTGATTTTTATTTTTCAGGGCTGCCGCGGTTCTACCTCAGTTGGTAAATGTACTTACTGCCGATCGGAGTTTCAACCCGCCACGTAAGTAAGCTATAGCTTATACCTAGCCCTATACTATATACGCAAATATATCATTTATATATAAATGTGTTTATACAATCAGCAGCAAATCACAGAGTGCCTGCAAGAAGTGCGAACATTATCTGGGGAAGTACGGCAAGCCCAGTGCCTGCGAGTGCTGCAAGATTGTGGCCGCCTTCGGAGGATCCAAGTGCATGCGGTGAGTTTTGTTTATTCCATGTAATCTGTAAGCTGATCGGGTAGTTAGATGCTATGGCAGTTCTTTCCACCGAATCAAACGGCCGTGTAACTTGAATGCACAATGCAAGAGCTTCGACATTTGTTTACTCTGCGTAACGCGTGAAGAGAAACCCAAACCGATCCAAAATCCAAATTGTGCCTTCAACGTACATACTGCTCTTCCCGATCTCTATCCCTGGGAACACCAAGCAAATGAACCAACCAAACAACCGTCTCTTATGAACGCAAAACATTTCTCTTCTTCTCTTTTCTGCCCGCCAAACAAAAACAATCAACCAAAATATACCCTATCGCCTTCGTATACAGATGCGCCAGCTACGAGGCAAAGTACGGACCGCCGGTGCAGTGCGATGAATGCAAGCTGCGATCAGCCTTTGACAGGCGCGACGAGAACAAAAAGGTCAGCGCACAGAACTGGAGGATTGCTCACAACGGAAGCAGCCCCTTATGTTTAAAAAAAACCTTAAGATTAAGCAAAATGATTGTAGAAACTTGAGCGGGATGAACTGTACCCGAGAATTATGTACTTGCGTTCATAAGAGACCGTGATAAGTCTAGGATTATTGCTACCTAACCTAAGCCTTTCGCTGTGACCTCTCGTAAAATTTTGATCTATCTACCTTTTGTCGCCGACAGGTCAATGGCAAACTGCTTTGCTGGCTGTGTGCCTGCGCCTACAAGCGAGCGCTACTCAAGGCACAGCAGGAGGGCCGTATACCGATGTCCAAGAAGAGGCCACACGAGAAGACCTCGTCTTCGCACAGAGACAGCGCTGCGGCCAAGAAGCCCTCGCGCAACGAGCTGGGCAAGAGCGGCAGCGGTGCCAATAATACCGGCGTGAATGCCGTGAGCGGAGCTGGATTGGATCTGCCTGACAAGATCTCACGCGGAAATGGTGGTAATGGGACCATTGCAGCGCCTGCTGCCATCACCGTGGACACCAATTCGTCGGATCATGTGGTTGCCATTACATACCTAAAGGAACGCATCGCCAGCCTGGAGAAGCGCCTGAATCAAAAAGACAAAGAGCTGCTCGAAAAAGACAAACAGGTGGGTTTGAAAGGGATTTTTATCAGGTTCGCAAAAACGAAATTTCAACCCTAAAAACGGGTGGGAAAATGCATGTGGAAGCTGTGTCGATCTGGACATGCCATGTGCCACTTTATGCATTTAAAAACCCGTCTGCCGCTGATGTATTATTTCTTTTGTTTGTCCTTGGATCCATCCTTGCTATAAATCTAAAAAGTAATGCATATCACAAAGGAACTGCTTCTAATATCCAATTTTTTTCTCCCAGCTGACCGAACTGAAGGGCAAGAACTTCGAGAAGGAGAACGACATGCGCAACCGGCTGAAGGAAGTGGAGCGTCTGCACGACATGAAGGTGGATAACTTGAACCGCAAGATCGCCAGTGTGCTTAAGGAGCTGGCCGTGCTGAAGAAGAGCAGCAACAAAAAGGCCGCTGCCATCAGCAAAGCCGAAAAGGAGATCATCAAACGTGAGAATTTATCGCCCAAGGAGGAAATTCTGGCGACAGCGGGGCCGGAAAAACCGACCAAGGCCTCGTCGGAGCCCGCCGATCTTGACAAGGACGAGAAGAGTCGCGATCGAGACGAGGAACGCAGCGAGCAGGGGGATAGGGCCAGTGTGCGGTCACGATCCGCCTCCAGCAGCCCCACGCCCTCGTCCAACTGAGAGACGTTGACTTCCAGCTGCAGGAGCGGCATGCCAGGAACCACGATCCATAAGCTCTGGCTGCCGCGCCCTTTTAGTTTTTCGCTATACAAATTTATATTTTTGTACTTCTGCTTTAATTGTAATATAGTTTTACAAGTTTGTTTCATATCACTCTTTTTATGTCGCTCATCCCTGCCGCGCGAATCCTGTTCCAACTCCCTCCTTCCAAATGTAACCCAATCATCAGTTAGAAAATGTAATTCGATAGGCTCAACTTAACGAATTCTTCTTTAGTTTAATTCACGATGGAACAACACAAAACCGAAGCATTGTTTACATCTTAAGAAATATACAAAGTTGGGAAAGAACCAAATGGTATTTCAACAGTCGTTATATATTATTAATAATGTGGGATAACAATAAGGTTAATGTGGCTTGGGCTTGTGCCCATCGACGTAGAAGTTCCTGGTGGCCTTGGGCAGCTCCAGTTCCATGCCCTCCATGCTCTTGTCGAGGAGTATCTGACAGCCGAGCCGGGAGTTCTCGCGCAGAAATGGCGCCATGTCCAGCAGATCGTCCTCCTGCTCCTCGGCCTCTTTCAACTTTTGCAGGTAATCATGCTGGACGTACACGTGACAGGTGGTGCAGGCCAGCGAAGCCTCACAGGCGCCCTCCATCTCGATCCCATGGCGATGGGCCAAGTACAGAACATTGTCGCCCACTTTGCCCTGGATTTTGGTGCGCTTCCCATCCTTGTCCACATACGTGATGTTCACTCTGGATTTGTAGTTTGTATCTTGGTTATATGGTGTACAATTAGCTTCTCTCTTGGGACTTACATTTCATCCTTGGACTTGGGATCCTGCCATTCGAACTCGCCATGCCGCCGCGCTGTAAAATCGCCCGAATTTCATAATATCAGTGGGGGTTTTCGGCAGAATATATTGCTGATTCTGCAGGTTTAATGGCTCCACTTACGTATTGTGGTGTGCAGGGCATTGTGGGGTGTGTAGAACGCGGGCTTGGCAATCTGTTTACTGATTAATTTGCAGGAATTATGAACTGCAGAGCGGCGCAAAAGTAAACAAAACATTTTTTTGAGGTTACAGTGTCAGCTGGAGATGGGCAACATGCAATATGTCACGGGTTTTTATGATTCAGATTATAATTCCAAACAATATAAATTAGTTGATAATGTACTCGCTCTACTGAATAACTTTAAAAATGAGCTCTACTTTGTGTAATTAGATGTTAGTTTCTTTTATTTAATGTATCATCGACTTAACACTTGTTAAAAACTGTTACTTCGATAGTTCTTTTTGATTAAAAGCTATCGATAACTAGACTTTTGGCGGGCTTTTATTTCAAAGTTCAAAAGTTCACTCAATTTCACCTAGGAAAAGGCTAACCAAAGCTTTTTTAAGTAGGATTGACATCCGGGGACCTAATTTTAATATGCACAGCTTTTAATACCTGTCTATCGAACAAAGGAAAGTTAATATTGTACGAGGAATTGGATTTCGTGCTTTGTGATATGAATTAAGTTCTTAAATATTAATAAAAGACGTTTGATTACTGAGACATTCATATTCCTTTATTAATACTGGATTTCGATTAGTCTTAAAATTTGATTGGACTGTTTAAAATGTAGCTAATAATAAATTAATAAATATAATACGATTTGTGCGATATTTTCTTGACTTTTTTTAGTGCAACGATAAACGAGAGTCTTGGGAAATCACTTGGCTGCTTAGGCTGCAATCTTTAGGAGGGGCCCTTCACTTGGTTTCTGGCTCTGAAGCGGAAGCTGCTGGAGCGGCCTCCTTATGACCGTTTCCATTCTGGAAGAGATCCGATGGACCCACATGCTTGATGGGTATGATGCGCTCCTTGAGCTCCTCCTTGGAAACTAATGGTGGAACCGTGATATTAAGAACTCCATCCTCCGACAAAGTGGAAACAATGGCATCCGAATCGAACTCCTTGGGCAGCGGATAGCGGCGAACAAAGTGCCGGGATACATGTCCGTGATCGTCCTCGCGCTCCTCGTGTTTTCCCTCGACCACGATGCACTCGTTGACCAGTTTGACGGTCAGTTCACCTGGCTGAAAGAGTCCCACATCCAGATGGACCTCGAAATTGCCCTGCTTATTCGAGGCTCCACCACGGCCCAAGGCAGCCAGCTCTCCGTTCCTTTTATTGGCCACCAGGTGATGGGCATGTGCACCCATCCGGGCAATCAGACCCAGGGTGTGCAAATCAAGATCATGATGCTGTCGCGAATGCAATCGCCTGTACATGCGATTCGGGAACATATCGTGGCCGTAGTACATGGAGTCCGGGGAGTCCAAATTCAAGACAAAGGGAATGTCTGGCATTTTACTTTTCTTGCCTTTACTTCTTTGTGTATCTGGCGGAAGGAGGTTCGTTGAACCGACGACCTGTTTTCCTTTCAAAAAGTATCCAAGGGGTTGATTTGCCAGCGGGTGGTGGAATTCACAATCTCAGCTGCAGTTTGGCGCACAATTCACCTTGACTTTTCCGACTCGAATGTGGAGTTTAACGGTTTAGCTGCGCCCTTTTATAGAGC
The DNA here is from genome assembly GCF_016746395.2 of Drosophila simulans. Taxonomy (NCBI): domain Eukaryota; kingdom Metazoa; phylum Arthropoda; class Insecta; order Diptera; family Drosophilidae; genus Drosophila; species Drosophila simulans. Next base: position 9,188,870 of record NC_052522.2, read on the forward strand.
CGGAAGAGCTTTGACCACTGTCACAGAGCTTTTCTGGAGCAGCAACTCGTTGTTTCGCTGATTCTGGGGAGACATCTGGAAACCTTCTGGGGGCCAAGCTTTCGGAGATGTGCGCAAACTTTAAAATGTGATCCGCTATAAGGTATGTATGTATGTATAAAGTGGGTGCAGATAGCAAGCTATGTATGGGAGATCATACCATAAGATTTTAATTTAAAATTCAAAGTGAAATCGGATACGGATGAGAGACGCAATCTTCAGTGTTAGCTGGACAAACAAAACGACACCGCAATAATCAAAATGCGATAAGCAAGTACGCACATATGTACATACCCGAATCTTTAATCTCGAACCTCATAAATGGATCTTCTACGCCCAGCTGGAAAGTCAGTTGTTATTCAGCTGGCGAACCTGTTGCTCCGTCCCCTAACCACAATGGCCACGTACGAACAGGTTAAGGATGTGCCCAACCATCCGGATGTGTATCTTATCGACGTTCGGCGGAAGGAAGAGCTCCAGCAGACGGGCTTCATTCCAGCCAGCATTAATATACCCTGTAATAAACTACTTTCCCTAGTATTTTCTTTATTACTAAGGGTTATTTTTATATTTACTTAGTGGATGAACTGGACAAGGCTCTAAATCTGGATGGATCTGCTTTCAAGAACATATACGGAAGATCGAAGCCGGAGAAGGAGTCGCGAATCATATTCACCTGCCGTTCGGGAAATCGTGTCTTGGAAGCAGAGAAAATTGCCAAAAGTCAGGGATACAGCAAGTGAGTTTTAAATATTCTTTTATTTGCAATAGTTTATATCGGATACTTGCTAATTTCAGTGTTGTGATCTACAAAGGCTCCTGGAATGAATGGGCTCAAAAGGAGGGACTTTGACGATAAACGTCGCTATATTTCTGAATAAATGAAGATTTTTATAATAATAGCTGAAAAAAACAGAAAACTTTAATTAATTGTTAATATACTTAAGCATCTACCTAATTTTAATATATCTCAAGTTTATCAATACACATACACCCGCACTCAGAAAGCTGTGCACTCCCACAAAACTTTCTCTCTCCCACTCTCTATTAGAGCTCTCTCAATCTGTCTCTCTGCGTATGAAAACTGACCTTCCCCAAGGCACCACAGCGAGAGAGAACTAAGTGCTAAAATAAAAGGTAAATAAAGTAATATTTGGACACCCAGAGAGCCCCAGAAACTTCCACGGAGTTCTCTAAAAAACAGTGAACAACCCCTAGCTAAATGCCATTGCCCGATTTCAGGCAAAGCGGAAAATTGCATCAGCAAAGGGCGAAGAAAATTCGAGAGAGTGCCGGCATTTTCTAGATTGTAGGAATTTCCTCTCTGCCAAGAGTATAAATAGCCACCGGTTGGACACCGCGCTCTCAGTTCAAAAAAACCAAGCCAACTGCGAACAACTCGAAAAAAGTCAACTAAACTAAAATTTCACCAGCTGAAAAGAAAATTTCATAGGATTGGAACTACAGACAAGATTATCTTCGAAACATAGAGGAAAACTATATAATTTAAGAAAGCCAAGAAGTATTTCAAATTATACGGAATTTCATCAAAATAATCGAATTTGCCTAAGAAGTCCAAAGCGTTTACCATAATGCGTTCCTTACCGATGTTTTGGCGCATGGCCGAGGAGATGGCCCGGATGCCACGCCTCTCCTCGCCCTTTCACGCCTTCTTCCACGAGCCGCCCGTTTGGAGTGTGGCGCTACCGAGGAACTGGCAGCAGATTGCCCGCTGGCAGGAGCAGGAGTTCGCTCCGCCGGCCACCGTTAACAAGGATGGCTACAAACTCACCCTGGACGTCAAGGACTACAGCGAGCTGAAGGTCAAGGTGCTGGACGAGAGCGTTGTCCTGGTGGAGGGCAAATCGGAGCAGCAGGAGGCCGAACAAGGTGGCTATAGCTCCAGGCACTTCCTGCGCCGCTTCGTCCTGCCGGAAGGATACGAGGCGGACAAGGTGACCTCGACGCTGAGCAGCGACGGCGTCCTGACCATCAGTGTGCCCAATCCGCCAGGCGTGCAGGAGACACTCAAGGAGCGTGAGGTGACCATCGAGCAGACTGGCGAGCCGGCAAAGAAGTCCGCCGAGGAGCCAAACAACAAAGCCAGTCAGTAGAAATAAGTCGGGATGATACTTAATCCGCTCAAATGCTAGTGAACCCCTATATTTAGATATTCCGAAACCTATCAAATTTAAGTTCTTGTTAAATTAACAAGTTAATTTTAAAAAACAATTGTGATTCGGTTGCCCGCAAGCCCAATATTTTTATGTAGAAGAAAATAAATATTTGAAAAGACTATTATCAAAATATTTACTTTCATTGGTTGGGTGATTTTAAGAGATGTTGCTAAAATATGGATGGTATTATAGATTACTATATATTATATATATAATTATAATAAGATCTAATGATACCATTGCCTTAGATGGAGATACAATTTATAAGCACTAAAAATACTTTCCATTTTGTTTGCATTCGTCTGACACCTTGGTCATGTAGCATCTTCTTCCGCTTCCTTCGATGATTCTGGTGACGTAGCCACTTGACGCGGGTCCAACTGGCCGTTAGATTGTCGTATGCACCTCGTTGGCCTCGCCTTCACCGCTGCACTTGGCCGATCCGATCCGATTCGTTTCGAACCCATCCGATGCGCCTCGTCCGGATGAGTCATCTATCGTCTCCGCCAACCGCCATCCGCAATCCGCATCCGGCGAGGCCAGTCGGCCATCTATAAAAGAACTGACGGCGGCGGCGACAAATTTTATAAGATTTTCGGACTCGAACGTAAGCGAATCGCTGCCCTAATCCCGGCGAGAAATGTCTCTGGTGCCTACCACATATCGCGATTTGTCGCGCGAATTGGATCGACCCCGTCCGCTCTACCAGCCGCCGTATGATTTCCAACTGTATCCGTATCTGTGGGACGATTCGCGTCTCTGGTGGCCATCACCTCACACCAGCAGAAGTGACCTACTCCGACCTCTGGATGAGCTGGTGTCGCGTCGAGTGCGCAACCAGTTGATCCAATCGACGCCGTATGAGTGGGCGCATCCAATGAGGTGGGACAACTACTATTCCGGAGAGCGTGTCCATGTGGATGAGAAGGGCTTTCGGATTGACATCGATGTGCGACAATTTCATCCGCACGACATTGTGGTCAAAACCAATGACGACTATGTCATCGTCCAGGGAAATCACAATCGTCGCGACGAGGGCTCCAATGGCCTCGTGGAGCGGCACTTTGTGAGAAAGTACCTACTGCCCCGCGGATACAATGCCAATGAGGTGATCTCGGACATATCCAGCGATGGCATCCTCACCATCAAGGCTCCACCACCGCCGCCAGCCAAGTACTACACGCCCGGAGAGAGATTGGTCCGCGTTCATGAAACCGGAAAGCTGGCCCTGCCCTGGAAATAGTGGACCATCTGTCAAAAATCAGGAAGGCAAGCAGTGGATGTGTGCTTACCAAACCCAAGTCCCACCCATCGAATGCGCCTAACTCAAGGTGAACTATTTTCGGACGGCAAGCAATTGCATCCGAACATTTAAATTGGATTCAAACATAAATAAAATACAAATTGTACCCGTAGATGATATATTAAATGCGCAATAAATATTTGGTAGAAGCACTGGCTTTTAAGAAATGGGTCTTCATCTCGTCGCGCCCAAATCAAATCTTCAAATCGATATTTCCAAATCAAATACAAAAGTCACAACAATTTTAATTTTCCACACCAGGTGAACAAAAGATTTATTAAATTATTATGAGTATTCTAGTCTTTAGCTCATTACAAATGCAATGCAATAAATTAGGAACAATTAAGTTGGGGAATGATGATGGGTGATGATGGACGATCTTCTCGGTGGCTCGTTTACTTGTCCTTGCCGTTGGGTGCTCCGTTCTCCTTGCCGTCCTTGCCCTTCACCTCGCTATCGTTCGACTTAACGTTGAGGTGAGCAGGTCCCACTTGCTGGATTTGAATTATGCGCTCCTTGGACTTGTCCTCGATGGCCTGCGGCTTGGGAATGCTGACGGTGAGCACGCCATCCGACGACAGCTGCGAGACCACTTGCTCCGCCTTGTAGCCCTCGGGAACCTTGTAGCGGCGCACAAAGTGGCGCATGATGTGACCGTGGTCGTCCTGGCGTTCCTCATGCTTGCCCTCGACCAAGATGGAGTCGTCCACCACCTTCACGTTGAGCTCACTCGGCTTGAACTGGGCGACGTCCATGCACACCTGGAATCCATCCTTGCCCACATGGGCGGTTGCCGGCCAGTGGATGTCGTTGCGGTTGGCCATCTCGCGACGTAGAGCCAAAACCTGGCCGGCGGGCGACGATGGGCATACCGGCGATGCGCAAGGGCATCCGTTGATGGAACGGCGCTGCTGAGTGCCAAGTGGCAGCACGTAGCGGGAATGCGGATGCAATCCCAGTCCCAGCTCATAGATGGGGCTGCGGGGCTCCTGGAGTTCGTCCACAAGCGAAAGCAGAGTAGATAGCGACATTTTCACTTTTTCTTTAGGTTAAGCTCCTTTTGCGAGAATAAAATATTTTTTCTTTGGTTAAGTTGAATGAACTTGTTTGACTTGTAAGCAAAGGTTTTTAATCCTTTTTTTTTCTCTTTTGAAATTTTGCTTTAGCGCAAAGTTGCTCCGACTTGTTCACTGCTCGATTTTTGAATTCGATCTGTGCTCTGTTCGCCAAGCGACGCTGCTTTTATACCCGCTGGAGCTTTTCTAGAAGAGTCCGGAAAGTGACAGAAAAAGAAAAGAGAGAGAGACGAGAAGAGAGAGAACGTGCACAGAGAGAAAAAAATGATGAATATAGCTTTGTATCGTTTGATAAACGAGGGATCAAGTTAGAAATGTCTTTTATAAAAGTCTTAATTAAATGTTGCTCTAAAAACAAAAAATAAAACTAACTAACCTTACCCAATAAATGCCGTGAGTTTCGGGAAATTGTAAAATGTAGTTGTTGTCTTACGCGCAAAAATAGAGGCAGTGCGCCTGTATGCGTGAGAGAGCCGAAGTTTCTAGAGAGTTGTTGCAATTTTCTAGAAAGAGCGCAAAAGAAACAGCCGGCTAACGGCAAACAAAACAAAACGTCAGTTTTTTTTTTATTCTGGTTTTCCTCTTTATTAAGTACATTATTTCGTGTTTCTGTCTTTAAGTTTTACTGGAATACTTGTAGTTGTTGTCACATATGTTTTTAGGAAATCATACATACATATTACGCCCGCAATCTCCCACTTTTAGTAATTGAGTGCTTTTCCCGTCAGCTTTCTCGCTTCATTTTTTTTTGTGTGAAATGCAAGAAAAGAAAACACAAGAAACACGTATGGAATAAAACGCACGCCTACCCGTGCAGATTATTATTTGTTCTTAATTACTATTTATGTTCTTTTTTTTAGTTCAGTCTTCACTTGGCCAGTTCCTCGGTTTTGGCTGCAGCGGCTCCGTTTTCGCCTTGGTTTTTGGCCAGTAGAATGGCCGCATCCACGGCTGCCAGTTCCTCGCCGCCCTTCTCCTCCACTTTCTCTACTTTATCCACCTTCTCCGCCTGCTCCTCTTTGCTGTCTTCCGCGGAGATTTCCGGTTTCTTGGCCAGCGGCATTTCCACATCCTCGGGTGCTGCGACTGCTCCATTCCCGTTATTCGAGGCGACGGGCACTTCGTTGGCATTTGCATCCTCTGCCTTTTGCTCATTTTCGATGCTTATAACGGGATTGGGTGTGGGTTCATCCACATTGGCAGTCTCTTCGTTTTTGGCCACCGCCACTTCCATGGACTCTGGTTCTGGTTCTGCAACGCCATTGTTGGCACTGGAAGTGGTTCCTGCTGTGGAAGGGGCTTCCACTGCAACAGCAGCAGCGGCAGCAGCCTCATTGGAAATGGAGGGCGAAACAGCCGGCACTTCCATCTCTGTCTCTTCCTGACCATTGCCGTTGCTCTCGGCGAGAGTGAGCGAGAGCGAAGGAGTGGGTGTGGGTGCAGTCGGATTTGAAGTGGAAGTGGTGGCACTAGCTGCCGCCTGCTGTTCTACCTCTGCCGGCTTTGGCGGCTGCGCATCCTTGTCCTTCTGCTGCTGCGATATCTGCTGGATGTCCACGATGCGCTCCTGTCGTTCCAGGCTGCCTTTGACGACTGGAAGTGGTGGCGGCGCCTTCACCGTCAGAATCCCGTCCGAGGAGATGGTCGAATGCACCTCGTTGGGATCATAGCCCTTGGGCAGGATGTACTTGCGGATGAAGTGGCGCGAGATCACCCCGTGGCCATCCTCCTTCTCGTCGTGCTGACCCTCGACCACGATGCAGTTATCGATGGTCTTGACGGTCAGTTCGTTGGCGGCGAACTGCTTCACATTCATGCTCACCTGGAAGCCGTTCCTATTCACCACGGAGTAGGCGGATTTACTGGCCGCCGGTTGGCCACTGGCGCTGCCACTCGCCCCGGACGTGCCCTTATCGCCCAGTTCCTTTTCCAGCTCCACCAGCGACTTATTGCAACAAGCAGTCTTGGCTCCGGCCACACGATTGTACGGATGATGACGATGCTGCGATGCCGCCGACTGACCCTTGATGGGCACCCACATCATCGCATTCCCACGCCCCAACCCACGACTCAGCTGTGGCAACTGTGAGGTGGCCTCCAGCGGATACAACCCGAATCCGGCCGAATCATCTATATCCATTGCCAGGCTGCGATTGAAATCGTGCAGCTCCTCGGCCAAATCTAATATGAACGGTATCAGCGACATTTTCACTTTCTTCCTATCTGGCTAAGATATATCTTTTTTTTTTAGGTCTTGCGGGGATTAGTTTCGTCTGGGAACCGGCGGCGATCCGTTCTGGCCTCCAACTGGACTGCGTTTGAGCCCTTATGGCTGAATGTTGACGCTTTTAAGCGGCTTTGCAGCGCTGAATGGAAAACCTGGTCACTTCCAGTCTGCTTCCAGGCCAGCTCCCAGGCGAAAAACTATGCAACTCCTCCAGAGAACTCGCCAAGGGGAAGGGCTACCCATTAAAACAGTCAGTCAAGCCATGTACTATGCCATTTTCTGCTATATACACCGAAATAAGAGATACTTTTCCTCTGCCACAGATAGCCGGAGAACAAAGAAAGTACTCGTACTCGTAGCCGGCGAGAAACCAGACAAACCAAACTGCAACGTTGCTAAACCAAATGGAAAAGATAAGTAAAAGAGGCGAAACCGGCTTGAAATCGAAGCATATATGCACGAATATCCCCCCCAGAGATGCCATCTTCCTTGTGCCGGCGATATATATGCTCATATATACAAATATCCATATAGACGGGGTATATGTAAAGTGGTCGTGTTGCAGCTGAATTCCCACTGCCGGCATTGAGCGAACAGCTGAGAGTCTGAGTCTCGTGCCGGTTGCCGATGCGGATTCGAGTCGCCGGCGATAAACAACTACAACAACAGCTGGCTGGCTGGGCCGCCTGGAAGCTACAAATCCGCTGTTGCCCGAGCTGGAGGATTGGCAAGCCGGCGTCGCGTAAACATGCGCAGTGACAGCGTCTGGGGCAACTCATACATATGGTATCGCCATATACATTTGTATGTACCCAGCCACACAGATGATGATAATATGCTGGATTCGTATATGGTTACATAGCCAAGTGCAGGCGATGGCAACCGGTTGAAAAGCTCCAAAATGCAAAAACAACAACACCAACAACATCCAGACGGGGGCCAGACAGTGGAGACTTTGCTAAAAATTTAGTGGGACCCCGAACTCAGCTGCGGGATATGGACACATATTATATATGTTTGTATTCATGTGGTGTATATGCCAACTGCAGTCGGAAGAGAGCAAAAACCTTCAGTGATTGCTGCGTACGAGATGCCCTCTTGTACATATGATACATTCCCCATGTACTTGGTACTTGCTCCCATTTACCTAACCAAGGGGAAGAAATCCGCCGGACGAGCATGCTCGCACATTATGTGGCCACCTTTTTGAATAGACAACTTCCACTGCGTTGGCGTTGGATTGTCCAAACCCTGGGCAAGAGTACTCTACTCCAGTGGAGGAGGAGTGGCGACAAGAAAATGGGGCCATAAATAAAAACTCGAATGATATAACAACCAGGGATTGAGTTCTATAGCAATGCCCATTTAATATATGGTTATTCAATCGCTACAACAAATTGTAAACAAATTGTCATTTGATTTGGTTATTACGAATTAAATTTAAACAATATGTACATACTGAATATTTAACAATTTGAACTAAACAAATGTGCAGCTAAATCTTACATACATACTTATGTACATACATAGTTGTCTTAAGAGCAAATTTGATCAAATATAATAAATACTAGACTACTACTTAAAGTTATGTATTTATTATGGAATTTGTTTTGTATATGGAAATGTACAAATGATTTATGTTACATATGTTTACATGTATCGCCCTTTGAAATTCAAAACAGTTGCATTACATTTTATTCAAATATGTAAGTTTTACATCATTCAAATCCTTCATTGATCCAAATCGTATCATTTTTACATTTTCTTACTGATTGGAGTAATAATAGGCTTACATCCCAGGGGTTCTTAAATATCCGCCATTAACCACTTATGTCTTTTAATTAGATTTTCCCACTACAGATCCCCCTTCTCGTGAATTAATTAAAGTTAATAGCTTAAACGCCAGGCCATAAAAAGAAGAACTGTTCTGCAGTCTCGAAGTTTCGCGAATTTTCTCCATCCTTCGTTGAATGTACTCCAACCTTCCTATCTGCTATGTATGTACATACATACGTACATACACATAATATTTGCCGGTGCTGATGCGACTTATCACTCCGCCAGGCCTTTTCATTCCCACTCCCCTGGCAGATTGCTCATTTTCCATAGCGATACTCTCACTTTCAATGGCAGATAATGCGTAATTGCCGCAAATTCGAGAACTCTGCGATATTTTCAGCCCGAGAAGTTTCGTGTCCCTTCTCGATGTCGATGTTTGTGCCCCATTGCACACAGACACGACGCGCACACACACAGCGCCGTCGGGCGCACACACACAACGACAGCGAGCGGTTGTATAAATAACCGGCACTTTCGTGCAGCCGGCGTCAGTTGAATTCAAAAAGCCAAAGCGATAACAGCTAAAGCGAAAGTAACCTATCAACAAAAGAAGTTTATACTTTGAAGGAGAATCATCTTGAAGCAATTGAAAAAATGGCAAATATTCCACTGTTGTTGAGCCTTGCCGACGATTTGGGCCGCATGTCGATGGTGCCCTTCTATGAGCCCTACTACTGCCAGCGCCAGAGGAATCCCTACTTGGCCCTGGTTGGACCCATGGAGCAGCAGCTGCGCCAGTTGGAGAAACAGGTGGGCGCCTCGTCGGGATCGTCGGGAGCCGTGTCGAAAATCGGAAAGGATGGCTTCCAGGTCTGCATGGATGTGTCGCACTTCAAGCCCAGCGAACTGGTGGTCAAGGTGCAGGACAACTCCGTCCTGGTGGAGGGCAACCATGAGGAGCGCGAAGATGACCATGGCTTCATCACTCGTCACTTTGTGCGCCGCTATGCTCTGCCAGCCGGCTATGAGGCTGATAAGGTGGCCTCCACCTTGTCCTCCGATGGTGTCCTGACCATCAAGGTGCCCAAGCCACCGGCAATCGAGGATAAGGCCAACGAGCGCATCGTCCAGATCCAGCAGGTGGGACCCGCCCATCTCAATGTGAAGGAGAATCCCAAGGAGGCAGTGGAGCAGGACAACGGCAACGATAAGTAGAGGACTCGTTTCGAGGGATGCCCTGCATTTAACCATTATCAAAGTCATACATCTGTTTTATAAGCTGTAGTTATCCAAGGACACTTCACCCATAAACAATAGCCATTAAGGGTGTCCTGCTTTAATCTTAGTTTGGAATATGTATTACTAAATTGGCTGAATTAATATTACCCATAAAAATAAATAACAACTATACTTATAAATATGTTTGGTCTGTTTTTCTGGTTGGTTATGGGTTACTATTACTTTGGGAATTGATTCACTAGCTTGGCGCCTTTTCATATGATACCATTTTCTAGAAGTTACTTTCGGCATTGTATATTGTATTGTTGTGTCTCGTAAAATTACATATTTTATTTAATTGTTAATGTACATAACTGACTTTCTACATTACTTCGGTAAAAAGTCTTGAAGCTATGAAAACTTCTTGAATGTAAGGAACTTCAGTCAAGGTTAAATACTTATGTAAAGACATGCATAAGTACATCATGTACATACGTACATAAAAATATACATCCGTTTTCTCTCTCTTCTTTTTAATGAACTTCTACCATCTCTACAAGAGCTGTACGTACATACATATATAGTATGTACACGTATAAATTGAACTTCATTTTTGTATGTTACTGCAAATAATTACATACATATTTCCATACATACGTGAATATGTAGGTATGGAAATACATAAGTTGTATTTATGTACATATGTAGTAAGGATTTCGGTTAACTGGCAAACCAAGAACAAAAAGATTCTATATACACATATGTATGTTCATATACAGATAATAATCGAAACTTGCAACAGACAGCAAATAACTTGCAAAATTTTCAATTGCCCCGTTTCCCACTTCGCGAAGCAGTGGAGAAGGCAACTGCAAAAATGTTTGCAGCAAACAAAAGAACGGCAAACATGAGGAGCAGCACGAAGCGAGACGAGGGTTCAATGCACTTGTCCAATGAAAATACAAGCTCCGTTGCACTCTGAAAAGACAGCGTTTAAAAAGCGCGATAAGAGAAGAAAACGCTTTAAATAAATATATCTGCATATATATGTACGTACATGTACACTCATACATATGTACTGCATTTTAACTGTTCTTTATGCTTTTTATTCGCAAAGAGAAACTCCCAGAAAAGAAATGTCAAGAAGTTTCTGGTTCTTTCTCGCTCTCTCTATGAAAAGCCGGCTGTGTTAGAAAGAGCCAGAAGATGCGAGAGAAAACTGTTTGTTGAATTACGGGGCGTATTCAAAGGGGCTTTTAAAGGTCGGTTAAATTTTAAGTTTGGTAGGCTAACAATTGCTTCCCTATATCTAAAAATTATAATATTTGCATTAAGGGATCATAGGGAAAACCTTCTCTGGAGGCAAAACCTAACGAAGATGGCAACCCCCCATCATTTTATTAAAGTTCCGCCCCTGGTTGCCATGCACTAGTGTGTGTGAGCCCAGCGTCAGTATAAAAGGCCAGCGTCAACGTCGCCCGAGCACAGTCTAAACTGAAAAATTGAACGCAAACGTTGAAGGAAACTTCGCTCAAAAAAAAAAAAAAACGAAAAAGCAAAAAATTTCCTTTGTCTAGACAGGATTTGTGAATAAAGAGAAAAAATCAAAAATGTCAATTGTACCACTGCTGCACTTGGCCCGGGAGCTGGATCATGACTACCGCTCCGACTGGGGACATTTTCTGGAGGATGACTTCGGTTTTGGCGTCCATGCCCACGATCTGTTCCATCCGCGTCGCCTGATGCTGCCCAACACCCTGGGACTGGGTCGTCGTCGTTATTCGCCGTACGAGAGGAGCCATGGCCACCACAATCAAGTGTCACGTCGCGCGTCGGGAGGTCCAAACTCTCTGCTGCCCGCCGTGGGCAAAGATGGCTTCCAGGTATGCATGGATGTGTCGCAGTTCAAGCCAAAAGAGCTGACCGTCAAGGTGGTGGACAACACCGTGGTGGTAGAGGGCAAGCACGAGGAGCGCGAGGACGGCCATGGAATGATCCAGCGTCACTTTGTGCGCAAGTATACCCTGCCCAAGGGCTTTGACCCCAACGATGTGGTGTCCACCGTCTCATCCGACGGTGTGCTGACCCTCAAGGCCCCGCCGCCGCCCAGCAAGGAGCAGGCCAAGTCGGAGCGCATTGTCCAGATCCAGCAAACGGGGCCTGCCCATTTGAGCGTCAAGGCACCGGCACCCGAGGCTGGTGATGGAAAAGCCGAAAATGGCAGCGGCGAGAAAATGGAGACTAGCAAGTAAGGGACGAAAAGAGGAAGAAGACGAGGAGAGGAAGTAGACGAGGAGAGGAAGAAGACGAGAAGAGGAAGAAGACGAGAAGAGGAAGAAGTCGTGAAGAGGAGGAAGACGACGAGATTCGCTGGCGAAGCACGAGGGAAAGAAGAATTTAAAAGAAGAAACGGGAGTGTTGCCGCGCTGCTCGGAGAGAGCAAGACTAAAAAGGACACATCACAACACACCCAATGTATTACATTCACACACATCATCATCATCACATCCTAGACTAAGTGATTTTAAACTCCATTTATCATAATGCATAAAAAAAAAAAACATTTTAGTGTGTATGATTAGGCTAAACAATTGGAGGATTCATTGCTCCCTTTGAGTTTATACTTTTTGTAACAAGAACAGGCGCAACACTCGGGAGAATTTTGCATTTCATTTGTGAATAAACGAATACAATAAATACAAAATACGAAAAGAAGTCAGCTGTCGAGTTTTTGTTGGTTTTTCTCCCCTTTTTCGCTTCTTTATTTCGAGTTTGCACATGTATTTGCATTTCAGGTAAACCGGCTTTTGTTGGGTGTCGTTCACTTCCAAGGGGTTTTATGTACTTCTTTTGTCCTTGTCCTTGAATTGGACTTGTGGAAAATTAAATGGTCAGCCAAAATTGATTAACCTTTGTCGACGATTGTTACTTTTAAAGATGATTTGTAATGATTTTGCACAATTCAGAAATATGAGCATGGAAATGGGGAATGATTTTTGTTTTTCAATTACATTTTGACAAACGTCAGGCAAATATTTGCATTTCCGCACACACTGAAAGAAAAATCCAAGGTAAGAACCACTTTTAAATAATTTAATCAATTGTTTGCACATATTTATTTAAATATTTAATACATAATAAAAAATTTAGTTGCCCGTTCTGATTTCATATTGGTTGTTTTATGCTCGTAACTTGTAGCGATCATAAGTATTTACTGTTAATTCTATATCTATATCTAAAACGGCTTTCATTCATATTTCTCAGCTGGGTTTTGAGATACGGATATATCTCAGTTTTCTCGGCTCCGTGGAGCTTTCGCTGTTAACCGCGAAAAAGCTTTTAGTGGTTGTCATGTTGCTGTTGTTGGTTTTATCTTAGTTGATGTTAAGTAAAAATGTATTTTATATATTTTTCTGCATTTCCTACTGCTGCGGCTGCTGTCAATATGTTTTTGCTTGCATTTATGCACGTTATGTATGTATATTCAATGACGCTTAATCACAGATCAATTTTTTAAAATTTCATTTGACTTAGAAGTTAAGAAACAAAACACATCCTACACATGGACTAAATAATTACTGTCTCTGGTTGGTTTCTGGGCTTTTTGGCATGGACAACTTAGTGGACATACATATGTATATGGTATGGGATCGGAGAGGCTGGATAATAATAGCAGTACACGAATAGAGGGTAAATTATACATCGATTTAGCCACTAAATCAATATACTCAAACTGCCTGGTTCTAAATGTTACAATATTCTTTATCTTTTGTTTTTTTTTTTTTTTTGTGTTAATCATTGCAGTCTCAAATTGTTTATGGGCTTTGCTATATAAAGAGGAGAACATAGGGATTGTTGGGCCGCTGGCCACGATCTGGCTTTTGAAGCCCCTTGGTGTGCGGTATAAAAAATAGTATTTCGATTTTACTTTCTATGTGGATCTCGGGGTCTCCGTCGACCAGCGGTGAATACTTGAGAGTAGAGCTTATTGGGGGGAGAGAGAGCGCGCAGATCATAGTGGATCACATCAGATCAGTTGGGCAGGATACTCCATTCACTTCTGGAGTAGACTTTCGCAGCTGCTGCTGAGATTTGGCAACGACTTGAAACTGAGCCGCGATCGATCCACCTGGGCGTCCGAGGGACCGTAGCCCCTGCTGCTCTTGCTGCTGCTGACCCCATTCACTCCGCGGTCAAAGGATGAGGAGATCACAAGCGGATGTGGATGCTGACGGGAATTCCGCTGCTTCTGCTGGCTGCTGGCATAGGCGGCAGGTGGTGATAGTGGCGATGTGGGCAGGTCGATATCCAGCACGGTATCCGCTTCGCCGGGCTTCAGCTTGGGATCCGAGTAGCGACGAAGTTCCTCCTTCGTCGGCTGACCACCTAAGCAATCAGTGGTGCAGCAACCAATGGGCAAATCCACGCCCATTATCCCAGAGTGACGGTAGTCGATCTTTGGCGGCGTGCTGTAATCGTAAGGATGTACGGCAGTATCGGGACCCACGCTGTTCTGATCGCTCAGCACATCGCGGTTCTCGAGAAAGATGGACGAGTTGGAGTAGCGCTTTGTCTGGTGCGGCTTGTAAACAAATCCGCCTAGCCCGTTGGCTACCGCATGAGATACTCCGGAACTGATCGAGGGTGCCTTGTGCTCGCCACTACCTGCAAGCAAATATGGATTAGCGAAATTTATAATTATATAATAATAACAGCCACTCACCACTGAAGCTGCTTAGTTGCAGAGCATGCTCGCGGCCTGTATCCGTGGAAATGCCGCTGGCACTGAGATCCTGCCGTGATCCGGCGCACAGATCCGTAGCAGAGCCGCGACTAGAGCCCTCCGAGTGCTCCAGCACGTTGTGTATGGAGTCGTGGAAGGGCGTCATGCTGCCCGATCCCTGAGGGCAGGGTCGGAATGATGAGATCTGCGAGACCACATCATCGAGCGCCCAGTCGCGATCGTAATTGTGCTGTGACTGCGAGCACTCGATGTTGGCGGCCACAGCCACTTGGCCCAATTGCTGGCCGCTCTGCTGCATCTGCTGGTGCCGCTGGTGGCCATGTCCGTCCTCCGTCTGCGTGCAGGCACTGCTACTGCTGTGCGGTACCTCTAGTTCTGCGGCCATTTGGAGCATATGATGTGGCGAGGCGTTTAGTAGGCGCTGCATTTGCTGATGTAGACCCATTTCTGCACCGCCGCCACCATTATCCATTGATGCACAGTTCGCCTCGTGGGCACAATATCCTCCGGCCGCACCGCTGGCATTGATTTCCACGGCACCGCTCGTCGATCCGGCATGAGCCAGTGGCTCACTGAAGTGCTGATGATGGGCGGCCACTGGGGATGGAGGTACCACTGGATGTATCTTTTCTGGGGCATTCTGAATCAGTAGAATTCTGTAAGACAATTGTTACATCATCAGCACAAAGTGAAATATTATTATTATTTTCCAAACCAGGTCCCCTGCACTTGATGTATTCTTAATTAATGCTAATTAATTTAAAGAACCATACAGTATATTTCGCATAATTGAGTTCATAGTAACATTTTCATTGACCCGAAGTTTGTGTAATCAGAAAAGCTCTCAAATGACTGGAAAATCACGCCTCTTGCATTAAAATAGGGAAAATGTTTATGTAAAATAATACAAACAGATAGCATTGTTTACCCAAGATAGTAAATAATATTTGAAGTATTTAAACCAATTGAATCGAATCTTTCGCCAAATAAACTTTAGAGATTTCATTGCATTGTTTACACAATATTCTCCTATTGCTTTGGACGATATTGATTTACACATACTGTGAATGGATAATTCGCCATTGTGTAAGGCTAGGAAAAGCATTCATTTAAATAGGGTTACACCTAATCTTTTATGAGAATGCCTTTAATAAGCAAATCCAAATCTGGCGTAATAATCGGAAACGCATACGAGTACAATTAAATGGCAGACTACTATTAACAAGATCTCAAACAATGGGATGTTGAATAGAAAATTCCGATTAGAATACGGTTTTATGATTGTCTCCGTCGAATAGAAATTAAATATTTCTTTGTTTAACGTAACGAGATTGGCATCTCCCCATTTGTATGCATTTTTTCACATTATAAAGTTGCAAATTGCGAAAGATTCCTTTGAATATAATAGAAGTGAAATCCAATCCAAGTATATTTACATTTACAATTACTACTGAAATCTAAATTTTAGCTAAAGCAAAAT
Source organism: Drosophila simulans (assembly GCF_016746395.2). NCBI lineage: Eukaryota > Metazoa > Arthropoda > Insecta > Diptera > Drosophilidae > Drosophila > Drosophila simulans. The sequence goes on from NC_052522.2 coordinate 9,204,913, forward strand.
ACTTCGACTTTGTTATATGGAACTAATTAACTAATTAAACCCTGCCAGCTTGACATATTAATTCTGGTGTAGTATATCAGTAGTTAATAATCGGAATCCGAATACGATTAATCAGCTAAATGGTCCATAATACCAACTAATGATCTTGACCTGTTGCGTGCCTTCCAGCGGTGACAGAGGTGAAGATATGCCTTGCACTGGATATACATAAAGACTATTCCGCCGGTAAGGCCCACGGTGACAACGGCCAGCTTTGTCCAGAAGGGCCAGTCTGAAATGGCGAGAAAATAGGTAATTAGAATCCGTAAAGAATAAACAGTCGGCACATTAAGAGCACGAGTTCGGGCAGGTCAGGTAATTATACAATTACGGATTTCGCCGAGCGGTTAATCGACCTGACGACCGAACCCAAGTATCAAGTGTACCTATTAGGCCACGCTGGACATCGTCGGCGGCCCGCTCGATGAGCACACAGAGGGACCAGATGACGCATAGGGCTGCGGCGCAGTGGAACAGCACGGAGCAGCACAGCCGCCGCCTTTCAATGCCGGAGATGTCAAGGCTGCGCCACTGCAATTGCCAACCCAACCCAGTCCAAGCCAATCCAATCCAATACAATCCAATCGATTCCGAAGCCAAACAATGCAAAGACAAAGTGAAATAAATTAGGTGGCATTCAATAAGAAAATGTGTCATGTGAGATGAACCCACCTCGTTGAAGGGTTTGATCTTGGTGTGCATGATGAAGGGGAACTTGCAGAGCTCGCAGGAGTTCGTCTCGGAGGCGGTGAGCCACTGCTGCAAGCACGCCTGGTGCACGTACTTCAGACTGCCGGAGCAGTAGCACGGCGTGAGCAGCGGATTCTGCGGATCACTCTCGCAATGGCAGATGCGGCAGATGTCGCCGCTGTTCTGCGATGCCTGGCTGCTGCCCGAACCGAATCTGGAAGGGATTAGAGCAGAATTAGAGTCTTTTCAACAAAGTTCATCCAAGAAATGGGCAACATAGCATAGGGGTCTTGCTTTTTAATCTGTATTAATATTGATCAATAGGTAAACATATTTATTTATAACTAACTGCCACATAAAATGGCAAAATGTAGGTCATATTACTTTAACTGAAGTATAAGATAGTATAACTATAGCATTTAGATATAATTTTTGCTTCAAAGTCTAGTTTATTCTATTATTAACATTAGAAGCGTCACAAAAGCAATAAATCGTATAAGTTATCCAATAGGTTCATCCAAATTTGTTGTATTTACTTAATATCGCAACTAGTCATGCATGCTCTAAATAATTAATCAATTGCTATTGAAGCGTATAATGACGTGTAATTAAAATATTAGATCATAACTTATAAAAATCGAATGTAACTAAACTGGCAAACGCAGCCAATGAATATTTATAAGTTCTCTTATGAGCAATGCAATCATTCTAACTATTCCCGCTATAATCAAAACATCAATTAAAAGTATAATCGAATTAGGTAAGTCATTAAGTGTGTGCTAATCGCATAAATGTGTCAGAATTGCACTTATCTTAACGACATTTTTTTCTTCTTTTTTTTACACATTTTGATGAAAAACTTTCCGTGTGCATTTATGAAATCATATCGCATGATGCCATCATTTTCCATTCATTATTAAGCGTGAATTTAAATAAGTGATGAGTGAGGCACCGATGCAGTTTGTTGCAAGTGAAATTGAAAAGAAGTCATTGACTTTTTCAGCATGAATGGAATGGGAAAATGAGTGTATTCAATGAATCACAACAGCTGTAGTTATCATTAAATCTCACGTTCTCATGGTGTGCATATTAATTTGCTTAATTTTTTTTTAAATTTCGTGGTAATTAACGGACAGACATTGCTTTTATAGATTGAAGATAACAAAAGCTAATTTTTGAAACAGCTTAATTGTTCTATTACTGCATTTTTGCAGTTTTAAAAAATTGATAGAAGTAATTTAAGTAAATATAATGTGGGAACATTGTGCTTTCCCCGCGAAACGTACACATGCATTTACGTTCACACATATCAATTAAGTTCTGATGTGGTTCCCTTTGGACTGCGGCAATCTGGTGTGTTGCTGGTTTATGGCCAAGGCAATTAGTTCCGTGGGCCGCCCTATCATTATGGCCGCCAAACGCCCACTCGGCGGCACCTGCGAGTAGTTGCCGAGGTATCTGGATGTTAGGAGCGGAGTATATAATCTAACTAACGCTGAGTGAATGGAGCGAAAAACTTTTACTTTCCAACTCACGAGGTGCACGGAGGAAAATAAGGATGTTTAGGGATATCTTTATATCTTAATTAAAATATCTGAACTATAACATCTCTTGCATATCAAGAGAAACAAATTGAAAACGTATGAATATGAATATGAATATTATGAATATTATATATTGCTTCACAGAAGTTGAATTCTTATGTTTCTGATGAAATAGATTATCAAGAACCGCAATTATTGCTAAAATATTTCCCAAAAATGATTCGAATTACTGTTAAGCGATTATAAGCGCAGATGAAACACGTATTTTTCCTGATAATTTGAATACTTTTGAATGTATCAGATTTTTATTTGGAAAAAAGCAGCAATCAATGACTAATTTCCACTTATTTCGCCTCAGTGTGGAATGGCTCTTCCCAAAACCCCCTTTTCCCAACCAATCTGCACTATTCCAAGTACCTTTGTACTCTGTTCGTCCGTCTGTATCTGTAGTTTTTAGAGTTCAGTTCAGGCAGTCAGTGCGTGATTGAGGCGAAGGACAGGAAAGGACAGGTCGGAACATGAGCGGACAGTCGAAGGCTCTGCCAGCACATTTGTTGTGGCTGTCGACATGGTCAGGGACATGGACTGGACACGTCCACTTTGCTCTTGCCCCGCATATATATTTTTTTTTTGGGCCAATCGACGACTGGCCTTGGATCGATGGAGCGCAGGGCACGTTTGTGGGCTACACCGCAGAGAGCGGTTCCATAAAGTACACGGCCGCAAGTACACATGTTTGTCTATCCAAAAAAGGATGGCCGCCCATTATCCTTTCTTGGCTGCTCTGGCAAGTTAAGGACATGCGTAAGTCGCAAGTTTTACGACTTCATTAGACGGCAGACAGTCGCCGGCTGGCCATTTCCACACCTCTAGCAACTTGGAAGCACTCAACCGAAACAGCCTCATGACTTGGCGTTTATGGGCTCCTTTTGGAAACGCAAGCAAATTGCCTGTTCCACATTGAAAATAACAAAAATTTTGAACTCAATTAGAACGGAAATGTCACTTTGAATGCATAAGTAAGCAACATGCAAATTCCTGTCGATCACAAAAGCAAAAGAGCAGCTAGCTCTCGTTAAGATTTCTCACACTATTATTGATCGGCACATTTTCATTCTGTTTGCTTTTGCCCTCCACAATTTGATTAGGCGATATCAAAAGGGTATATATATATGTATATAACACACACATTGAAATCGCTATCGCATTACCAGGTGAATGAGAGAACGACGGGCAGGTGCTTTATTTCAGCGAAACTAAAAATAAAAACCTTTTCGCTCTCGGTTTTTTGGTTTTAGGTTTCAAGTGCAAGCTGCAGTTAAGCACTCGCCGCTGCTCATCATTGCGCTTTTTGTTTGTTTAACGGCACTTTTTGCTGCTGCCGCTGAGAAGAAAGTGCTTCCGATGGAAATTTGTGAATTCCCCGGAATCGTGTACTTTTCGGTAACCAAATATTTACGTTCGTTAATCTAATTTGAACTTAGATTCGTTTCTTATCTTTTTTCTGAGAATTAAACGGCTCAACTATCGTTATGAATGTTGTTTATAATTAGCTGATAAAGGAGGGAAAATTTGTTTATCAACAGAGAGTCGAAAATGAATGTATGTAATATGAAAACGAAACTGTTTTCAAACTGAAAGCCAAGATTTTTTATAGGAATTACAACACTTACTGAAAATGAGTAAGAATATAATTGTTAATTACGCTGAATCTGATAACTAAGTCTATATACCATATTACGCTTAAATCGCTTAATTATGCGAGGGTCGTTTAATAAATTCGCTTTGGGTGGCATTTTGTTATATTTGCGTAAGATTTGGGTCTCTTTTGAGCACTTTATTACCACCCGTGCCCACTTGTAATTACGACTAAATTAGCGCATTTTATTAAATTCCACGCCCGAACACAACGGAACGGGCCACGCCCTCGCCAGCTCCACCGGACCAGATGAAACAAGTAATCTTCGCATGGCGCAGGGAACCGGATGATTCGGTGCGATTTCCAAGGGTTGGATGCGAGGGGGGAAGCGGGAGAAATCGGAGTCAGGCGGGGTCCAATTCAACTGTTTTGCGCTTTGTTTTCGCTGCTTTGTTCGAATGCTTTTTGATAATTTGCGCATTATTTTTTGTTGGGCGCTCTCTGCGTGTAAAACTTATTTTTAAGTTCAAAACCCAACTGGTTTAAGTTCGAGGCAATTAATGCAAAAGTTATACCAAATATACATTTGCATACATATGCAATGTTTGTATGTTTGTGTGTGAATACACTTTGCCTTTGCTTGGGAAAACCCATGCAAACTGCGAGCTGGAGAAAAGCCGCTTCTTATCAATGGTTTGTTTTTCGCTACGCTCCATTTTTACATTTTCACGATGCTCGGCAAATATTTGATCGTAATTGCCCAAGCCGACACAATAGCCAATGTTTATTCAACAACGACACCTGAAATAACAGCAGAGTGAGACACATTTACTCACTCCGGCGACAGATTAGATTTGCGATGGCCGGATGATAAGGCTCATCAGACTGACATCGAGGGTGTTGAACGGTCTGTATTTCACAAAATACGAGCATACCTATATAAATTATAGCCACGCAAGAGCCGCTCACATTTCTCAACATTCAAATGCATTTGAGTAAATATGCTTATTTACGAGCTTTCCACGGAAAATTATGATGAATAACTAGAATGAGTGTCTTCTAATAAAGATACAATATCTTTTTGTAAAGTTTATGAGGCAAAATAACTTCAAAATAAAACAAATACTGATACCAAATAATTAGAACTGAGAAAAATAGAGAACTGCTTGAATGCCTGAATTTTCTCATCAAAAGATATAATTTTATTTATGATTTATCTTCATTTTAGACCTCATTAGCTTCATTAAAAGTCGTAAGAGTATGGGCATGGTCAATGCCCCGCTGTCACGTCAGATTGCAATATAAATAAATCGCGGGTAATTTATAAACCCATAATTGTTTAAACAGATAACAGCTGGCGCCTCGCGTCAAGATCTTGTCACCTTCCCAGCATCGCAGTGCCCATATTTGCATTTCAATCGAAGTTGCCGATCGGCATGGAACTAGTATGGTAAGTAAGTACAAGTCAATGTTGTTAACTGTTGCCTAATGAGTGTCATTAAAAGGCGTTAGATGGGGATTACGGCGATTGAGATCTCAACATATGTAACATTTTGAGTGTAGAATGAATCATTTGCTGCTTAAAACTGGGTTATTTTCGTTTTCATTACCATTAAGGGGCATATCTTATCTGCGTTCGTTTTTTATATTATTTCTGATCTTAGTATGGACAGCTGGATTTGTTTATTGTGCGCAAAGAACACACTTTGATTTTTAGCACTTGCTGCCTGCGTTGAGAGCTTAATTATTGCGATTTCCCAAGCGACGGACAATCAAACATTTAAATCATGTCCGTTTCCTGGCTATAAATAAACAATGGACAATGCCAAGAAGAATGTCAACCATCCCACGATTTTTCAATTGCGTGCTTGCACTTGATTTTATTTTGTTTCTCGTTTTTCGTTCTTTATTTTATTTTTTTTTTTTGCTGTTCTGTGGTGTACTTGAATAACTTATAGGGTTCCTTTTTTTTCGGCCATATCAAGGGCATTCAAAACTCACCTGACATTCGCATAGTGCTGGCCGGAATTCCAATCCACATGCTCGATATCCGAAGAGGTTTTGGCGTTGTCGCAAGGCATTTTGTTCGTAACTCTCTCTCTCTTTCTATAGCACTATAAACTAGATTGCAGGGTATCGCATAGTCGGGGCGATGCTGCAACGCAACGCGAGGGGGGGTTTTCAACCCCAAAATGGGAGGGGGTGGCGTCGGGAGAGAGAGCTCCTTTGTCTTTTATGCTGGCTAGTCTTGCGCCTTTGTTATGATTCTCCTCCGCTGGCCATATATATGTTTATTCCCAACGATAAACAGAGGCTGTCGCCTTCTTTATTTTTAGCGACCCTGTTGGCAGGGGCTACTTCGATTTTTTGCACAATGTAAACCGAATCTATTGCACTGTTATTCTCCTTTCATTTCGTTATTTTTCCCTTTCAACGCCAACGAACTTCTGGCCGTGTGTGTGTTTGTTTGTGTTGGTAGCTGGTCTATTATTATATCTTTATTCCGCTTATGCGCGACAAACTTTAGTGCGTTTGCTTGTTAATTTGTTGTTTCTGGCCCGGTACGAGCTGTTCGCTCCACTACTCTACGCTAAATGGCTATGCTTTTAAGAGTTGCACATATATTTTATGTATTTTATTTAGCTAAACACGGAGACACATCCTTACACGATTCCTACGAGCGACGCGACCAGTGTGACTGCGCCTACACAATTGAAACATGTCACATGCAGTGTGACCGTTCTGGGCTCAAGGGAAAAGCTCTCACTATGCGAATAAAATTTAATAACAGGTTAATTTAAAAGTAATACTCACTAATTTGTTAAAAACGAATGTATTTAATCTCGCAATTTAAGTACAAAGTTAAAATTATTTTAATGTTTATTTAGGAAACCTATCGATATATCGATACTAATATTTTTTTGGTCACCCTAGAAATTGCTAACGTATTTTTAGCAACAAATTCAATTCCAAATTTGGAAGTTTGGCTATATGTGCCCATATTAGGATACATTAAGCTCGTTATAATAATTATCCCAACAAAAATTAATATAGGTAATTCATGCACCCTTCTTTCTATGTTAAAATATATCCAAAATCAAAGATCACAATCTCCAGTTTTAGTGTAGGTTTTTATTAAGATATTTTTCCGTTAAATCCATTATTGACAATGACTACAAAAAGCGGATAGATTTTATATTATGCCGATTTTTGATAAACAAGGGGGTTCTGCTTCGGTTTCGTTACGCGGGTCTTGGACAAAAGTCACGATTAATCGCTACTGTTGTTTATAACGATAAATAAATGAAAGACAAAGTAACTAATGTGTGAGGGATCGGAACGAGTGAAGCCGCCTACAAAGTGTAGATCGATTTCACGTTGGAGCTCTGCTTGACCATGGTGTCCTTGTGCAACTGATACTGCAGCGAGTTGTTGCGTCCCAGACGCAGGGCATCGCGCAGCTTGTGACCAATCTCAAGGGCAGCTTCCTCGTTGTTTCCGTTGGCAGTCCAGATGGCTGGAAAGCATTAATCGTTAAACAAAGGAATTCCTCTGAAGTTGGGTGTGTGTGGAAACTTACATATCTTGTTGCTCTTGCCGCGAATGTTTATAACAGCGCCACAGATCTGATCGGAGTGATCGAAGGCCTCGCCAATCAGGCAGAGCAGCTGGAAGGGAAAACAGTTGTAGTTACTCATATGCGAAAAATATTTCATGTTCCTAAGACAAATTCAAAATGACAAAAGCTAGTACTAGCGTATTTTTAGCTGATATTTTCTATAAGTAGTAATTTATACTGCAAAATCATACACCTATTTCTATATTTATGCATTTCAAGAATGTACATTTACTATAAATAGACCAATGTCTCATCACTCGTTTGTCTGTGCACTTACCACATCGAGCCAAAGGTTATCCAGATCGCTCTTGGAGCTTTTGTTAAGGGTAATCACCCAACGACCGCCCTGTTTGTTGGCTGCATCCTCCCACATGGGACTGCAAATGAGATATTAGTTAGTAAGTCTTGGCAGAATTGCAATAAACAGCAAACCCACCGAATGTTCTTCTTGAATAGCGAGTAGTCACTGCCCAGCTTGATCTCTGATGGGGGCTTGATGTGGTTGTATAGGCTCCAGAAGTCCTCGACGGTATCGAAGCTTGTGATCTCGTTTTGCATGTCCTCCCAGGACTTGGACCGATCGTTTTCAAGGTACCACAGCGTCCAGACATTCATGAGCGGGTGTTTGTACAGATGCTCGGTGCGCACAGCATCGTCGCCGGCAGGAGCAGTGGTGGTTGCAGTGCTGCCTGCTGGTTCACCTGTCTCCTGTGGGTCCTCCTTGGGCTTGACATCCTTAGCCTCGGCCTTGGCGGGCGCTGCAGCCGAAGTTGGTGGTTCCGGACGACCCTGCTCGGTGCTGGGGGCACTGGTCTGCGGGAGAAGATGGCAATGGAAGGGAAGAGAATTCAGAAGATTAGATTAGCTTGGCTTAGCGACAGGCGCACTGAGAGTATTACTTTGAACATGGACTTGGGATTGGCAAAGTTCTTCATTCTGTGAAAGTCGCTCTGCATGTTGGCGGCCGTGTTTATTGGATGCGTTTGATGGTAGGATCAGTTCTTTTTCGGCTCCGGAGTGGGTTCGGATCGGTTTCGATTCGCCGTGATTCACTTGCCGCTCTCTCTCTGTCGCGGTGTTTGTGATAGTCGAGGTGGTGAGGTGGTTGGTGCGTGTGTGTGCGAGAGAGCGAAGCTTTTGATTTCGTTTGAGTGTGTGTGGATTTTGGATTGTTTCGTGATATCTCGCTCCCCTGCAGTTCGCTGTTCACTTGTGTCTTATTAACCAAAAAACTAAGTAATGATAATACAAAAAACTCGTTAAACTTGTTGTTGCTGTATGGTTGAGTGGGTGTTGTAACTAATTATTGAGTATATGGTGTTGGAGTATCCTTTTTCACTTGAAATCGGGCTAGGCTACTATTAGAAAAGTCGAACAATGCTGTTTCTAACGAACTCGGAATCGAAAGTGGCGATGGAATTACAGCACACACACACACGCGCACGTATCTGACATAAAAACACAGATTGCCTGTTGAAAGAATTGGAATTGTTGTTTTATATTTGAGTTAAAAGAGTTGTATGATTTTATTTTATGTTGCGGCTAAAATTCGAGACTGCGTGTGCGAGTTCAAAGCAGCGGCGCGATTAACTGAAAAAATTAACGTCAAAGAAAGGAGGTGGAAAGTGAAGAGGGAGTGAAAGCCAACGGTTTATTTACTGCAATGGCCGACAAGAATATGATTTAACTGTTGTTCGCGACTGGTTAATTGCAGTAATTCACTCTTTTTTCGTTCTTTCCATATTTGTCTCTCCACTCTCCTATTTATGTACAAAGAAGAAACCCACACACACACGCGCGCGATGTCTTGACAAGAGAGAGAGAGAGAGAGAGAACACTGAAAACGTGTGGTATGCGTATGCAAATGCGAAAGGAGAAAAAGAGAGCGAGTGACCGCGAAAGAGAGATAGCTTGTTAAAGACAGACAGAGAGAGCGATAGCTATGACGTAGACAACAGCGTGCAAGTACAATTAATATTAAGCAATTGTGCGAAAAATAATCGGTGAACACAATGATGATGTAGCCACGCCAACTGCACACTTTTCCGCTCGACTATCGCCTCCCCTCTTGTGCAACAACCCTGTTTTTGTTGTTCCTGCCACGGCTCAACCGAAATCGAAACCATGCGGCTCGCCTTTTCTCGCCTTACCTTCTCCGTCTCCAACACTACCATGATTTCGATGTATCGAAATATATACTAGATATCGGTTACGCACTCGAACTGCGTAGGTAACGGGGCTTAACTATTATTAGAATTATTTAATTCTTTAATTAAGTTTGGGATTTTGGTGGCCAGACAGTGTGACCGTTGCCTAAAGGAAACTTAGTGACGAGCGACCGAAGGCAGCTATCGATTGTTGAACAGGGAAACTCTGGAAATGCCTGACACGGACTGATTGCTATAAAACCCAAGCAACCGTTACGTTCTTAAAGTTTTAAAGAATTTACCATTTCACCAATATAATACTTTAATTCTTACATTTTTATGGGAGCCAAATTGCATACTATCTATTATAATATTTGTTTTTAAACCAAAATTCATTTGCTGTCGTCCAGGTTTAAAATGAAATGATATTAAACAAGTTTATATCATGTAAGTTACGCCTATAAGGAATCTTTGAGGTCATCATAAGCCATTTTAAATAAATGCTTATTATTGTTATAAAACAAATAACTTGCTCCCATGGGAACTTTCTCAAGAACTGACCGAGCTCAACTTCCGCATAAAATGGCAAAGCGAATCTAAGAGCTTTAATCAAAGATATAAATGCAAACTTAATTGACATTTCATCTGATTCCCACAGCACGATCGCCATCAACAACAACGTCATCCTCATTTATCATACGCAATTATTTGATGTTTTAAAGCCAGCAAAAAATAACAATATATTATTAATAATTATCAATAAAGTTTAAGACGGACAAGCCCAGAAAACCAGATTTTTGGTTGGAAATTAGGTCTTCGTTTTTATTTAGACACTGGCATCATCAATTGGAATTCAATAACAAAATAACAAACATTAGAATGAATCAATGAGTTTTCCATATAATGCGGCTCCATTTTGTTTACTTTTTCTTGAGCATTCCAGAAACTTTCGAGAATAACCAAAAATAAATGAATAAAATAACCAAGTAACGAAATTACTTTAGTTAGAACTTGGACGTCATTGGTTAAATTTTGCCACATAACTAAGCCTAACCTGTTGGTGAATCATGAATAACCCAGAACCTTAGTTGTTACCAAAGCTGCTTAGTATTTGAAACCAACCAAAATTCTTGCCACAGACTATTGGCTCGCCTTTGTCTGCTTTAAAAATAGCCAAAAAGAACCCAAAACAACATTGAAATATTTATGAGGGATGGATAATATTACCGCTGATGATGTGGCATTTTGGATACGCTTGACTTTCAAAATAGACTGTTGCAGTTGAGACGCAATCCGAAAATTGAAGATGTTTACGAACCCAGCCTGAGAAACGTGAAGCGTGTTTATTATTTAAATAGTTAAGTCATTTTGTAACCGATCAACTGCGCAGTTGCCCTTGTAAATGCCTAATAAGCGGCTTTCAAGAGCTCGGCACGATCGATAGATCGATGAGCCGAAAACCCAAGATCCCTTCCCGAAACCCAAGATCCGTGGTCTCTAATTACACTTGAGCCGGTCTTATTGAACTGACACTTGATCGCCTATCCAAGTGCTGATGTGATTACCTATCGCATCCTCCATTTTACTCGCATCGCATCTAATTATGCAGCAGTCAATCGCGGACTTCAAGTGCTTGGCGCATGTCTAAACAAAAAACTTCCGTCGAACTACAGGAAACCCGGAGTCAAAGTTAAACCTTAAGCAGTATACTTTGCATTAATTGGAAGTAAAAAGTAATTGAGGCGCTCAAAGATGCTTAATTGTAAATAAATCATAGCCAAGTGGTTAGGTTATAAAGTTCGATAAATAAGGTTTCGACTAATGGGTACCTTGTAACTTATACTTTTTCATACTATCCCCATAAATTATGCAACCAATAAAGTGTGGAATTCTTAAAGAAATGATGAAGAAAAATTGGTGATCCACATGCTGGTTATACCATCAAGATAAGATGGTAGAAACCAGATTTCAGACACCCAGTCGCCGAATATGCCTGCTGAACCAGCGTATTCCGTTGGTCAAAAAAAACAAAGTATCTTTAAGATACTCGAAACTGACAGCCAACGAGCGCTGAAAATGCCACTTGAATCGTTTCGAAAAGGGTTCTGTGGCAGGCAACAATCGATGGGTAGACCAGAAAGCTATTAGATAACTAATTGACCAAGCGGCATACATACAATTAATGATGTTTCCATAGTTGTCTCCGCATCACTCCGAATATGCATATATCCGTAGTCGAGTGTGAGAAGTGCGAATTTGAGCGACGCCGATAATGAACTTCAAATTGCCGCCACTGGCTTTGCGATTCGAGATTCTAAAGCTGAGTAAGAAACCGGACAGGTGAAGCTCCGACTGCTGCTGGTCAGTGAAACAGTCGGCCAGCCAGCACATCTTCATTCAGATTTATGCAAAACGCAAAAAAACAACAATACCTCGATCTAAAAGTTAGTATATAAGCAGTGCCTTTTGGTTACTCAGTTATTAGTAGCCCGCCAACTGGAGAATAGCGAATACGTTGTGATACCTGGATATACACACATCTAACTCATATTTCGAACCGAATCCACTATGAAGTGCTTCATCTTGGCCCTGTTGCTGGTAAATGCAGATAATTTGCATAATTAAGCTGATATTTACGAGCATCTCTGAATACATCCGATCCATTCAATTAAAGTCCGGGTTGTGCTGACTCTATAAATGTCAAATGTGTGCGGATCGCAAAGTGCAAATACGAAAGTTATACAATGTGCAAAAATTGAGCAAACATCGCGTTACATGTGAGATGAGACTTTAATCAGTGATGATGATGATGATATGACATCATACCCCTTCTTTTTGTGATCTCTCGAGAATTGTGTAGCGTGTTAAATTGGCCATAAAGTCTGCTAACCACCCAAGTCTCACTTTCATGGCTTGCCTTAATGTTTTGTTAATTGTTTTTACGCTTAATTCATTTCAGGCCACCCTAGCCAGCGGCGAGAACATCTTCAAGATCAACATAACTCCCGAGGAGGCGCAGCAGTTCCTGAACAGCGCCCAACTGCGTGGCATTGGCGACATCGAGTATGCCCCGAAAACCGGTGAGAATCCCCTGCCCGAGGCGCGCAACGAGAATGGAGAGTTCGTCTACATGGGCCGCGTGATCGAGCATCCCGAGGAGTATGTGGAGGAGCACTACGATGCCCATCAGTACCATGGTCAGGATGGCTTGGGTCAGTTTGCCTATGGCTACAGGGACTGGAACCAGGGCAAGAACGAGAAGCGCGATGAGACGGGCAAGGTGACCGGATCGTACAAGTATGTCCAACCACATGGCCGTGACTTTGTGGCCAACTACTATGCGGATAAGACCGGTTTCCATGTGGAGGACAATCGTCCGGCACACCTTAAACTGCCGGCCACCAAGACTCCCGCTGTCCTCAAGGCCGAGGAGGAGCACTTCAAGCTGTGGGGTGAGCTGGCCGCCGCCGCTGGCCACAATCCCGATCCCTATGCCCCCGAGTACCAGCAGGAGGGTCGCTACCAGCCCACTGAGCCCGAGTACCAGCCCTACGTGCACGAGGAGCCGCCATATGTGCCCGGACCCGAGGAGACCGGCGAGCCCAAGGGCTTCTTCTATGCCTTCGACTACAATGTGCCCTTGTTGCGCAACAAGGAGGAGCGTGCCGAGCTGGAACGCCTGCGCGCCATCAACAACAAGGATGAGTAAGATTCAGATCATGATCTAGATCCTTGTGGATTTGGTGGCTCCATCGCATCGCATCCATGGATCGCCGTGTATAGGTCGTTCTGTAGAAAGTAGCTAAGACATTTTCACATATTTATTGAAATCCTTCGCAAAATAAATCGCAACTTCAAATACACTTTTGTCAAATACGATCTTTTATTATTACATACATATACATATAAAAATGTGTGTTTTTCTGTGTTGTTGGCTTTTCATCCGCTAGTGTGTGCTTGTTGTTTGTTGTAGACGCTTTTCCGGGCTGGCCCGGAAAACTCTAGATATTTCCAAGGAAACAGTATTGCATCTCTCTGAGTTCGTGAGTTTTCCACATTTCCCACTATTGCTGCTACTAGCCACACGCATTTTTATCATTATAATTTTCTTGTCGTGTCTCTCTCTTTTCAAGTAAAATTATTGCTTTTTGCTCTTCGCTTAGAAGACTTGGGTCTTAAACTAATTTAATTTGTAATTGTAGTGTTATGTTTGTTGCTGTTTGTGTTGTTGGGTTCGTGCTATAATTTAATACTAATTTTACACGAGCATTTCTCATTTACAACCAGTTAAAAACTAGTATATATACTTTAGGGTTTTCGGTACTCGTTTCAACTCACAATTAAGGAAACTCTGGGCTTAATCTTAATACCAATTGGATGAAATCAATTTTGATTAATTCTCATACACGCTTCCTGTATGGCACCTACAAAAAATAATGAACTAAAAACAAAAAGAAAAGTTCTTTTTGTTAGGATCTCTCCGCTTACATGCGGTTTTTCCTAGCAAACAAAATTATATTTTATTCGGTATACGTTGTGTATGTGCTTCGAGTTCTTCAATTAAATTCTTCGATGTGGAAACAAAATTAGATTTTCGATGGAATCACAATTGAAATTTCGTTTTTCTCTTTTATGGAAATCTGTAGCTAACTTTATATACAAAGTCATTACATGTATATACTTTTCATATGGCAGCTTTGTTCAGTCCGATATTGCAGTTGAAACTTTTTGTTTTACCATTTTTCAGTGGCGTTTCCCGAATATTTATTCGATTTCTAGTGGTTTATACTCTCTATAATATATGATTCGTGAATGGTTTCGTTTGAAGTTGAGGGATTGGGATTGGAATCCGAATTGGGTTAGCACAAACAATAAACGCATTAAAAGTTAAACATTCCAACAGTGGTATCAATTACAACACAACAAGCACGCACGAAAAATAAATAGAAGGAAATGTAGTTTCCCCTTTCGGCGCCCAATAGGAGGAACTAAAAGTTAAACTTTAAAATATAAATCATAATAGCGACATTGCGGATCTGTATACTGTTTTCGCATTCGGGTATACTAAGGTACATAAGTTAGTCGTGGCACTATAGAGCCGGCTTTAAACTCCCTCCGCTGTTTTCACTGCCCCTCAACTTCAAAGCGTGGAGATCAATCGATCCAGGGTTAGGGTTCTTGGATCTGCGAAGTTTCTTAATACTTTTGCACGGATATGGATATGGATATGGATGGATGGATTGATGGATGGATCGATGGGCAAATGTCTGGTGGGTGTATGGTTCACGATGAGATGATGTGACAATTTGGGAATGGAGCTAGTAGTTAGTCTGGGATGTGGCTAAGTGCTGGGATGCTTTATTTGGCGCATGAGTTTCATTCGACGATTACGTTTTTAAATACATTTATTCTCGTGTTTATCAACTGGTTCTTGCTAGGTTCTTGTCGCTCTCTTGGGCTTGTTGTATATAAGGCAAACTGTATGCGAATCATACATATATTGAACTATGTAAATACGTTTATCATTCTGTCAGTTAAATGCCAGGGAAGATTCTGGGAGAAGCGCTGTCGTCTATAAATGTCTATGAGCTGGAGCATGGCACAACTGTTAGTTCATCTAGTCCTGGTTCTGAGTGGCTATCCAAAAAATTGACCAACGGTGTAAACGGGTGTGTGAATGTTTGTATATATATCTGTATATATAAATCTTGTATATGCTACACGACTCTATCCACGACTCTAAGCCCTAAGTGCTGACCCAGTGACACTGTTCACTGGAGAGTGCCGCCTCCTCTAACTCTCTATCGTCCTAACTTCCCACTTACCTACGAGATTTTGTTTGTGTGTGTAAATTCAGGATTATCTCTACTTGGCCGCCGCTGCCGCTGCTGTGGCATTGGCCGGCGAAACTTTCAGCTTGATGAACATGCTATTGTCGCCATTGCTGCCGCTGTTCAAGTCCAGCTTCTGCACCTCGCACTCCAGATTGTTGATGCAGTTCTTCTCGTACTGCGTGGTTCCGTTGTCCGAGGCGGCGGCTTTTTCTGTCGGCTGTTCACTGGGCGCCACCTTCTTCTCTTTGCTCTTTTTCAGCGCATTCAGCAGGGTCTTCTCTTTGCTCTTGCCCTCCTTGTGACTGCTGTCCTTGTCCTTGTGCTTGTTGTTCTTGAAGCGCGGGAAGATGCAGCCGTTGGGCAGGAAGCCGCCCAGTTTCTCCTTCTTTGCGGGAGCAGCAGGTGGAGGAGTTGCTGTGACAACGGGAGCAACAACGGGAGCCGGAGTTGGACTGGGAGATGATGTGGCTGTGGCTGTTGCTGTGGGCGCTGCGTGACTGGATGCGGGAGTGGTAGCACCATTCGTGGTTGCCGGTGGTGCAACCTTTACTTCTGGTTCGTTCTCCAATGCAACCGGCTGATTGTCCAGCACAATTGTTGATCCATTCAGCGAGCTGCCTGCATCCGTTTGATCCACGCAAGCATCCTCCGAAACTGGCGATTGCTCCTGTTGTTCAGCCTGCTCGCTGGCCACTTTGTTGTCCAGCTGCTGTGCAAACACGGCCAGGGTGATGCCATTGCCATTGCCATTTCCCTGCTCTACCAGCAGCGGCTCAGACAAGTGAGCCGGCGGCGAGCTGGCCTCGTTCACTGCAGCACCAGCACTAGCTGCCCGTGTTGCGTCCGGCGATTTGGGAAACATCTGTTGCGTGGTGATGTTCTGGTAGTGCTGCTGCTGGCGCTGCTGCATCATCTGCTCCTCCCTCTCGCGATCACGCTGCGCCTGAACGGCATTCCAGACATCCTTCAGCTCGCCGGAGATATCGCGATCCTTGAGTATTACAGCGTTTCTGGAGATATATAACATATATTTTTATTCCTGTTTTTAAACGGGCGGTAAACTATTAGTTAATATATACCTGACTAATTTCACGCCTGGATTCATAGCCTCCACAAAGTCGCACATCAGCTCCACCATAGCTCGTCGCTCCTCAGGATCTTTGCTGTGACGTCCGGAGTCCTTGAGCACCTCCGGATTGGCCATTACGGCAAAGACAATGGGAGGACTGCGTGGGCTGCCAGGCGGTACCTTAAAGAATAATAACATTAACATAAATTACCAATGAAGGAAAGACCGATGTGAATATTTCAGGAGACTTAATCTAAGGAATCTTACCCGCATGCCACCGTATAGGGGAATGGGATCGCTGGGCTCCTGCGGTATCACAATGCGTGTCCAGCTGAGGACATTGATGAAGAGCTCCTCGCCTGCCTCTGTGGTGGTGCGGATGCACATGTGGGGCTGTGGCGGATTCTTGAAGTGGCGATAGGCCCGCGAATGTCGGTAGCTGTGCGGCGGCGGTGAGGAGTTCATCAGACTGAGGCCGAGTCCTGTGATGCCATTGTTGCTGTTGCCCTCGAGTTCCTGCTGCTGCGGATCCTGGTGCATCTGCAGCTGGGTTTCCGTATCCAAATTATTGTTGTAGCTATTTGTTGTGGTTGCATTTGCATTGATGGCAGTGTTTGTATTTATCTCCTCGCTTTGTGATTGATTTTGTTGTTGTTGCTGGGATTGTTGCTCCTGGGCTGAAGCCTCCGCCTCGAGTTCGGCCGCAGACATGGTTTTGGATTTTATATAACTATTCGGCAGTCTTTAGTTTAATCAGTTTTAATAAGATATCCTTTTGTTTTTCATTCGTTCACTGGGATACGTTTGAATTCGCCATGCGGCGAGTGTGTCGTGCGGCGAATTCGTTAGCCGTGTTTTTCGTCCTCTTTGTTCTACCACGCACTCACACCAAAACACCAGCTCTCTCGCTCTCGCTTACAGGTCGCCTTCTTACAACATTATTATTGCTCCTTGGATCCTGGCTGCGTGCCTAACCTGTGACCTTTGGCGTAATTAATGGACTTGCCTGCATATTAGGGCCTACGGCGTATTATACCCCTCACAGTTGACACTAATATCCTCCAGAAATTCAAAGTCTTTTTATCTGGCACGCACACGAATGCAAAACACCCTTCTGCCTTCCTACACACGTACAAGTGGGAGTTGGTTGGCTGCAGGGGAGGTGGGTGAAGAAGAGAAGAGAAGACAAGGTGAAAACATGAAAATGGAAAAGTTCAAAGCGTTTGCGGTGCCACACTTACACATTTCACTGATTTTCATTTATAATAATCACTTTTCCATTGCACCATGCACACAAAAACACACACAAACAAACGGGCGCAGTTACATACTTATGTATATATATACACACACGATGCGTTTTCCTGACTCGCACTCACATAATTTCCCATTAGAATGGGCAAACAATGCAGGCAGCGGAACGCGTGTGCTGCGCTGATTTTTATATTTAGCTTTTTAGCAGCTTTTCATGGCAGACGGACACACGGAAAACAGCCGATTTTTCCGACAACCCAACATAAACAAAAAACTAATGGGGCAGTGTGGCCAGATGGGGTTGCTGCGCAATTTCAGAGCGTTGCCATTTGACCAGAAACACCAGGGCTGTCGTTACATATGTAAACAAACAAGAATTAAAAACTGCATTTAAAAATAAAGTTAAACACTAAAAAAAATCTTTAATAAATATTAAGCAAAAGGTCATTACAAGTTTTCTTCACACGAAGTACGAAATCGGTAAATTCCATAATCTAGTTCAACGAACTAGTTCTGCTCATCATCAATCAATTCAATGGCAGCCCTCGTCCAGCCGGTTAATTTTTTTGCACAAGCGCTGGACAGAAAAGTGTAATTAAGCGGCATAAAAGTGGTTTACATTTATAGTATAACTTGTAAATAAACAGTTAAGCATTATACTATTATTGGAAGACAAGTTTTCAACGCACAACCAAAGGATTTCGTAAAAAGTCGGCCAGCTTGTCCCGCAAATTTTCCCACAGGGGTGTGTGTATAACAAAATGGCGTCCTCGCAAGTCTCAAACAAATCGGGCTCCGGTTGGCCGCGCCGCGGAAGTCAAGGCCAAGCGGATGCAGCCAGCAGCAATAACAACGGTACCCAGAAGTACACCAACCAGGCGCTGACCATCAATCGCACCATCAACTTGTGGGTACAACACATTTCATTCATAGACACACATGATGGATGGATCGATTGTTTCAGATACCCTCTGACGAACTACACATTCGGCACCAAGGAGCCGCTCTTTGAGAAGGATCCGTCGGTGCCATCCCGATTCCAGCGGATGCGCGAGGAGTTCGACCGGATCGGAATGCGGCGCTCCGTCGAGGGAGTGCTTCTTGTCCACGAGCACGGACTGCCACATGTCTTGCTCCTGCAGCTGGGCACCACGTTCTTCAAACTGCCCGGTGGCGAGCTAAACGCTGGCGAGGATGAGGTCGAGGGCCTCAAGAGATTGCTATCCGAGGTAAGTCGAATATGGCGCCATAGTTGAACATTGTTATTTGGTCTTAACTATCACTACTTTTATTATTTCGTAGACGCTGGGTCGTCAGGACGGCGTAAAGCAGGAGTGGATTGTTGAGGACACGATTGGGAACTGGTGGCGGCCGAACTTTGAGCCACCGCAATATCCATACATTCCGCCGCACATCACCAAGCCCAAGGAGCACAAGAGGCTCTTCCTCGTCCAGCTACATGAAAAGGGTAAATATCCGCAGGGCGTTTTGTAAGTCCCTACGCGTAGGTATAACGAGCACACCGTGTATCCAGAATATCCATCTCTCCATGTACTTTATATAACCTATAGATTGTTTTTGTTTGCCAAAAACCGAATACGCTAACAAACCTCATGTCATATCTTTTCAATGCTGTTTAGATACGGACGGGAACGCCAGTTACGATGTACCCTGAGCAGTTCCATTAGCGCCGTGTGTGTCGTATCTACCCAACTCTAATCTCAAGAGTGCAATGCCATTGAACAACAATCGAGCAAACAGAACAGATCAAACAGAAAAGAAACAAACAGATCGCAAAAGCTGGCGCAGGCGACTTCTTAGTTAGTTTTGATTCTAGTCCAATTGTACACATGTCGAAAATCAAATTCAAATTGTATTTTTGCTCAGGACTGAGTGTTGGCATATTTTGTTATTTCTCGATTTTTATCATTCGAAATTCAAAGATTGTTCTTGTACTTAATTTTGTAAATATGTCGACATACTTGTGAGACTGAGCGCAGCAATGTTATCCTTCTATTTACATATTTTATTTATTTCCTAGCTTCTATTCTTACTTTTGTGAAGTGTCATGTGTTGTTCATCTTAAGGTTGTTGTGTATTTATCGAAAGCAATCCAATCCACCGGGCAGGCAGCAGAAGAGCATTGTAACGTTGCTGGCTGTCGCAGTCATGTGCCCAAATCTCGCGTGTTTTGCAGATTTGCACGCATGCAGGGCAGTCAGGTCGCAAGTCGCTCCTTAAATTAAGCACTCGTTTATGTAAACACAAGCAAATACTATTTATACCTTTTTTGGCCCTTACTTGCATTCACTGTGCGCTGAAATGAACTGATGTTGTCCACCAGCTGAAGCATTTCAGCGCACAAGTCGAACCGCACTTATCATGTATAATGTTGCTCTTAATTGAAATTATGTTCATAACTGAAAATAGGAGACATCGCTGGGCCAGCAAAGTGCCGGTCATGCTTTGCAAGTCGCAGCGAATCCAATTAATTAGTCTAACGTAACCAACTATGAATGTAAAACGAAACGCATACGACTCTTTATATCATACGGCTGCGAAATGATTCTTAATATGTAAATTGTACAACCGATTGTAATATCCCTAGATGATATATCCTGTGAATTTGAATGCTCGTTGATATCTCTACATACATGAATTCTGTCTCTATCGTTTTCCGTAATCTAGCACTATTTGCTGTACCCAAAAATTATAAGCTTGTTGCTGCGCCATTGTTCGAGCTATACGACAACTCGCAAGGGTATGGACCCATTATCTCATCTCTGCCGCAGGCCCTCTGCAGGTAAGTTAGTAAACGCATTTCGGATTTTATAGATTGACCCCATTCTTCTCTGCAGATTCAACTTTATCTACATGTAAGGGCAGACGGAGGAGTGGCCCACGTCCAGCAATAGTTAAGCATCAGCAGCAGCAGCAGCACCAACGATAGCGCTACCTAACTGATTTCAGCACCACAGATCAGCCCGTAGATTTCCATTTAATGTGTGTGTGTAAACGTACATAATTGTATTGCAGATAAAATGGAAAGCCAGGCCCTTTTACTTGGCAAATAGAGTCGACAAAATTTGTGCTTTATTTGTATATCTTCATCTTTAATATCTATTTGCATGTTGGGGGTTTTGTTCTATCAACTAAATGTTAGACAATGTTTAAGAAATGTTGAGTATAGTTATGAAGATGCATTCTGGCCAACTGGCGCTATCCCTATAGCATGTACTCGGCATAGATTTGTTCGAAATATTCGCGTTTTCTGTAATTGGAAGATACACACGGGCTGGATAACATTAAGAGGTCTTGCGAATCCACAGTACAAAGCGAAATTATTAATAAAGGATCTTTTCAACCAAAGACGAGTATGTGTTGTAAAATTATCTAGCTCAGTACCGGCGGCAATTACTCTACGTACATTTCAATTTGCTATTGTTAACGTTTAATTGTGAGGCTCTAGTTTAGTTTACGGATGCTCTTCGGAGTGCGTGGCTTGTAACAAATGAACAAATCAACAAAAGTCGGAGAAGAAGCTCACAACGAAATCATCGAACTGAAGTACAGGAACCGTTTGGTGTGTTATTTTGATTAGACAATACAATCTTACAGACTAGATTAGATTTTTGTTTAATTATGCTTATGCCACACGTACAAAAGATGTTAGCAAATATTGCGTGCCTTCTGGTTTGTGATCTCCTTCACCACAACTTATTGTGATAGAACTTTAGATCGTAGTAGCCCTGATCGGTGAGGCCGCCGCCGCCGGAGGACACGGTGGACATGGCATCCGTATTGTCCTGGCCCGGCGAGATGACTTCATGACCCGGCGGACGGTTGATCTTCACTACGCCGAAATCTTCGCGCTCCATCTGATCGAACTCCATCTTGCTGCTGGGCATCACGGCCATTCCGACGCCAAACGAGCGATTCTTCATGCCCGTGTGCTGCTTGCTCAGCTGGAAAGCCGGAGCTCTCCGGTTGTCGCCCACAATGCTCTCGGCCACCTCGGGCGATCGCACGGATGGGGGAGTTGGAGTGTGGCTCTTTGGCGGCGGTGATGGTGGCGTTATCACCTCCGGTTCGGGTTCGGGTTCCGGCTCAGGTTCTGGCTCCGGTTCAACTTCTGGCTCCGGCTCATAGCTGTTGGCTTCCAAGTCGGCCAGGCTCTGGCGCTGCAGTTGCTCGGCAATCTCTGCAATATCGTGATTGCCATTGCCACTGTTGGAAGAGTTTTCAAAGCGGTTAAAACTAGTGTTTACTTAACCAACAACAATATAATAACAGCACTGAGAAACACTGAATTCATATAATTGATTTTATTGCTCGAGAAAAAAACGAAATAAGTTACGACCAACAAGTATGTAGTTAAATGTTAAATGATAAGTTATATATGTTGTAATCACAATTTGTCAGGTATTTTCGTGTGTCTTGTGTAACGGATCCGATTTAGTGGGCTGATACTCTTCATATTTTTCTTTATTTCTTGTGTTGCAATGTGGGTGGTTGGTGGTGGGTGGTGGCATGCGGCAAGTGCAGCTTCTTCTGTTTGTACTCGTACATTAAGTAAATTCATCGGTTGTATATAAATTAACTACGCAAAAATATAAATAATTGGCTAAAATCAAAGCTTTGTACAATGGTTATTTAGTTGACATATCAGTTTATCTAGTGTCGATTTCTATATCTTTATGTGAAGCAGCCGTGTGCAATTTTTGTGGACTGGCTTTGTCTATTTGATTCTGAAAGACAAACGAAAAAGAATAAAATGAAACCCAAATGAAGACCATACACACAAAATGATAATGACATGGAAATTGATATTATTTAATTAAATAATTAAGCGCATTTACCTGTTTGCTTCTGCATTGCCATTGCCTTTGCCGCCCTTCGAGTTGCCGGCATGAATTATCTGCAAATAGAGAAATTTATTGGGTCAAATTCGAGGTGAAAATAATTAGAGATTAGATCGGCCTATTAACTTATATTAATAGCCCATTCGTGGGCCCTACAATTCATTGAGTTTCTCTATTAATTGCCAGCTCTACAACTTAATATGTATACTATATATAATACACTTTTTGTTACCCCAAAGAAAAACCGCCACTCGGCACGCAGCCAAAATATCAACCCCCGAGATTTCGGTGCTGATACACGCACCCCATTTGACCACTCACTCTATTTAACCGGCTAAATTACAACTCTCTAATTTCTTTATTGGGAATCGTTCAATTTACACACATTCGTCCCAATATTATAGTGCAGTCCAGTTTAAAGAAGGAGCTTCTTGGAAGTTGGGCTTCCTTCAGAAATTGTCGATACATTAAAACAAAACATGATGAAAGAACGGAGGTATGCACTTAGAATTTGGTGCATTTCACTCGGCGGAGATTTAACTATTACTGGACAGGTAAGCCGGCATCGCCGTGTCCATGTTCCGGCGTCCGTACTAAATAGATCGTGGTCTGGCAGTTGGGGCACGTGGTGCACATCTCGGCTTCCGCCGGTGCCGCAGAGCCACCAGCGTTTTCTCTGGGTGCATTACTGCCGCCAGTTGCTCCTGGAGCTTGTGCTGCTGCTCCTCCTCCGGTGGTTGGCATAGTTGCCTGCGGAGCAACCGCATTCGGCGGCTGAGAGGGCTGTGGGTCAGGTGTGTGTAGTTGGTTAACCTCTTCGAAAATTGTCTATAAATGTAGTAATATTTACATATCCATTCAGAGGAGACTGATGTTGCGGCTGCAACTGATGCTGCTGCTGGTTTGCATATTTATTATGAATTTGTGCATCTGGTTGAATCACTTGCTGCTGCTGCTGCTGCTCGTAGCCCGTTTGCGGTGGCATTTGTTGCTGATGCTGCATCTGCTGCTGCTGATGTGGTACTTGCTGTTGATGGACATGAGCTCGTCCCGAGGGTGGTGGATCCATGCGTGTCGGCTGACCGGCAGCCGGTTGTTGCACATATTGCTGTTGCATTTGCTGCTGCGAGGGCACCACTGCCGGCGGAGCCATCTGCTGCTGTGGCACGGCATCCACTGGGGGTATCTGCTGATACTGCTGCTGCTGCTGCTGTGTGGGAATGGGAGGCGATGCTTGCTGTCCACCAGCTGCTGCTCCTCCTACTGCGGCCTGTTGCATGTTCTCCCGATCAAGTCCAGAATGGCGGACACGGGATGGTCGAGCAAAAACGTTGGATGCCAAAAAAGCCTCATCGACATCCTGCAAGCCAGAGCGACGCTGGAAGGGATTCTGATTGCGTACGGGGCCGCTGCGGCTTAGGGCGTCCAATGGACTCTTGCGAGGCTGTGATTTATCGTTTGGGTTAATGATTCCGAATGCGTGAAGCAGCATCTTACATTATCGGTGGCATTGGTATTCCTGGACTGGCTGGGCGTCAGGCTGACCTGACTGACCTGCTTGCGACCCACTGCTGCCGGTGCTACTCCACCACCAGCGGCATGGCGTGACTGTAAACCAAGTTATTCAGTCATCATCTCGAGGAGTGTTAGTTAGTCGACCAACTTACAGCAACGCTCGTCTTGGAGGCATGATAGCCTCCACCACCACCGGCTTGGCGTGCCCCGGAGGCATTACCACGTTTGGCATCCATAAATTAAATCACTGGAAATTAGCAAGCCGCACGAAAAATTCAGCACAAATCGCGAGGAAAGTAGTTGATGATTTTTTTCAGTTAAAAAAAAAAGTGTACAAAATACAAATATATTTTTGTATACAGGAAGTCGAAAGAGCTATCCGACCGCTGGGATGTATAAATTTAAACTGAGCTAAATCCCCAGTCGCTTGGGGATCTAGAAACTGACAGATCGAAGATTGGAGAGCTTGGCCAACTAGATTATGTTTTTCCATCCGAATGCTTTTTGATTTCTAGCTAAAAAAAAGGGTCCCCTAATTAAACTATTAACTGGCAATTCCCTTGATTTCCCTAAGTCTTATTATAATAAATAATTATATTTAGCTTTCAACGGAATGATATAAACCAAAAATATCGAAATATAACACTCATGGACAGCATAAATCGGGATATCTGCTATCCTTACGCTTGAGGAGCATCTCTCAGTACCTCGGCCATGCTGCAGGTGGGACGCTTAGCCCCATATCGTCCGGACGGAGAGATCTGCGTTATCTGCTGCAGTCGTGCATTCGGTGTTGTCTGCTGCTGCGAACCGCGTCGCTGGTTAGAATCCTCGCCCAGGTAAGTAGCGCCAAAGAGGTGTGTGTTAGGACTGTTGTCGATGTGGTGTTATCGTTGGTTATCATTGGTTAACAGTTAGCGTTTCATGTGGAGAAAGAGTTAAGCATCATTAGTCATTTAGAATAAGGAATGGCCTAGATTTTAATCTCTGTATATATAGATCAATGGTAAAACCACAACATAATGAAGACCTAAGCTAGTAATTCAGTTAGTAATTTTCTATATTTAAATGGTATACAAAGAATTTAAGAAAACAAAGCAAGCAAGCAACAGGCCACCATTAAAGCAATGTTATTAATCAAATCCGACCGCGTTTTATCGATCGGCGGGCTTCCTTTCGGCAAACAAACAAACAAACGGAGTAACAAATCGTAAGTCCGATTTCCATACGATATGCAAATGGGGCCAAAAGAAATGGCCCACTGGGGCCGAAAGTGAAATGTTTCCTGCGGCGGCGAAAGCAACGCCTTAATTGCCACGGACTGCGCCAGGCGGGTAAATCAGGATGGGCGACGCCTCCTGTGCTCCCAATCCGCTGCTCACCTGTTTGTGATGTGCAGGCCATTCGGGGTGCCGTGATCATGGCCGTTACCATCTCCATTCCCCGATTCCCCATCGTTAAAGAATCCCTCGTAGAGCACGAAATTGTTCGCCTGCGGAATGATGCGCTTTAATCCGTAATGCTTGCTGAGAAAGGACAGTAGCTTCTCCGACGGCCGATCCACCGAGCACTTGCTTGCGGTCCACTGCTCTTCGTTGAGCATCGTTTGGAAGAGACGCTTGCCCAGTCCGGAACGCTGACGGGACTCGTGCACATAGAAGTCCAGAATGGATGGAGCCTGCTCCACCATGCGCGTCTTTCCGGTTCCGTCGAATAAATAGAGATTCTTGGTGCCCACCTTCAACAGACCTAAGACGGCGCCACTGGAAAAGGTCAAAACTTGCGTTAACTATAATTACTTCTAATCATAAGGAGGTATATTTCCTACTTGGCATAACTTACTTGTGACCCGCCTCATTATCTGCCAGCAGATATATGGTCTGATTGTCGCACATCCTCAGGCGCTGGGCGGTGGTCACCGGCTTGCTGAGTCCCTGCGAGGTGGCCGACAGCTGTCCCAGCTTGTCAATGATCTCCGTCATCTTGGTGGTGGCATCTCTGCGTCGCGCATGCGTGGGTGAGTGTGGAAAGTGTATCGGTTAGTCGGATCAAAGCCATTAAGATCACACTCCGCGTACAATTTCAATACTCACAAACACTGACGCCGATCGCCGCGAAAGGTGTTCGGCAGGAGATTGGATGTCACCTTGATGATTGGCTGCGCGAAGAGCGGCTTGATATCGAAGCGGAACTCCACCATTATGCTGCGCCTCGATTCTTGTTCTTTTGGTCCCCGTGTGCGACACTAAGCTTGGTTATGTATGTATGTATGTGGTTAAAAGGCCCTGAAATTGGTAAATGAGAATTGCGAACTTAATGGAGCGTTGCGAAAGCGGTGTGCAAACAATTTGATTATCTGATGCCGCTCGATTAAACCCCACTTTGGCTTTCAGCTTTGTCTATTTCGCTGTGTGGGAAACGCTGCACATGCAATCAAGCCAATCATTGTTGCTATTGCCATAGCCAATGATTCAGCAGATGCAAGCCCACACGTGGACACAGAGAGAAATTTACATGGGTTATATGAAAAATGTTAAATCTAACATAAATTCAATTGAATCACACATAAGTAGTACATGCAAATCTTGTTTTCAATATATATTTCCCTACTTTACAGACAGTTGTGACTTTTTCTGCGAGTGTACTTTTGGGCGCAATCCATCAGCATAAGCATTTGTTTTGCTGCTGTTGCCGACTCCGCCTGTTGACCTAAATCAGCGCATTAGACTCGGATTACAATCGAAACTGTTGCGTTTCGCCGGCGAATCCCTTGCGACAGGAATAGGGATATGGCTTCCGTTTCGATGGGGGCATGGCTGTCAGGACGAAACGTTGGTCGCTTGCATGCCGCCGCCACTGCCTTTGTTAATTCGCAAGTGCAACGAACTCGGCGATAACGCAGAGCAGAGCTTTCAATTGTAATTACCTTTGATGGGGCGGGGCAGCAAAACTTTTCCCTTTGTTACGATTTTGTCAGGGGGAAATGTTAAACAACTCTCTGCCGGCGTCGCAGCTAGCAGCGCTGCCCGAGTTTCCAGTGCGATAGCAACAGAAAAGCGGCGCAAATGACGTGTTTTCATTTCATTTTTACATATCAACAATACTTACAGTATAGCCCACAAAAGTATGGCCAATTAAGACTTAAAACGTTTTAACACTTGGAGAATTTGTTACAATTTTTAGATCTTGGTACCAATCTGGATATTTCAATTTGAATATGACGAAAAAATGGTGCATTACTTATCAAAAATATTTTGGCTTTTGGGTGCTAGTCGCACGACATCGGCTGTATGTGGCACATGTTGATGGCCCCCAGCAAAGGGGAACTACATTGTTGTTGTTATTGCAATGGCTGTTTATTTTTCCAGTGCACAACCGTTGACGTTGCCATACACAATCAGCCCACTTTGTAACTGTTTATGAAGCAACCTCAAGCGATGCAAAACAAAAATACAAGAGGACATAAAACGAAAGAACCAGAACAACAAAGAAAACCACGCTCCGCATTAAGGGGTGAGTGCAAGAGGGAGACTGCAGTTCTTGTGCTCCCCTTTTGCTCCACTTGTAAATGTGTCAAGTGAGCTTGACTCTCTTCCACTTACATACATGTACGTGCAGGTGTGCTGTGAATGTGAGAGCGTGAGAGAGTTAATCAGCGGAATTAAAATCGCGTGCAGCCATAAACAAGTCGAGTGTTAGAGAGGAAAGGGGGATCGTCACATTCAATTTAACGGTTAATCAGTAGACAGCGCACAAACAACAATACGGCATGGAAACAGCAGTGGAAAAACAAATCAATCGAGAGGTGCAGACAATTGGCAACCCAAATATAAATAGTCATTTCCCGATTAAACTGCCTGGTGATGAAAATTAATACAGCAATTTCGCCAAGCCTTCAGTCTGGAATAATAGCCATTAAGCCGAGCCTATCAGCTGTCGGCTGCAAAATAACAATCCCACAAAGTGTCGTGTCATTATGCAAGCCCCCGGCATTTTGGTCTGGAAGTGGGCGGAAATAGTTGGGGGTGTGGCCAGAGAGCTCCATTACAGAACAGCTGTCAACTGCCTCGCCAAATTCCGCAGTGCTGTATATGGAAGTACAGTAAACAGTTTATAAGTCGAAATGTTTCTTATACAAATGCTTCCATGCTCGATATCCTTGCATTAATGTCTCTATGAAAAGCCTATTCAAAACGATGTGTTAGAAAGTAGGCAACAAAAAATTTAGATTATTCTGAAATGCCAACAAGCTAATAGTTCAAACTTTGAATAGTCTTTAGTGGTTTCGACTGCTCAACGAATTTTTTGTGAATTAGAACCATTATCGCGTCGGGCACTCAATGGGCATAATAAATTAGTCAGCTCGGGTACTTTGCCATGCGGTCCGGATCAGGTGACGAGCCTACCTCTATTTAGTTTGTATGTCCAGGGAAAGTATGTACATATACAAAATGGAAACGGACTCGTTTGGAAATTTATGCAGCAACAAGGTCAATCGATAAATGCAGAACCGAAAGGTACACCCAAAACCCAAGACGAGTTGCCAAGGTAAAACAAAAAATAACGGTAAACGACAGGTGCCGCAGCCGCTGACAGGCTCAGGTAAAGGTACAGGTGTGGTCGGGGCCGTTATTCCCTTGGATTTTTCTTCCTTCTTTGGTTATATGGTCGCTCAAGGCAACGGCAATTAAAAGCAGTCAACTGTTTACGGCTTTGTTTAGTGGAAGTCGTTGGCCGAAGTAAGCTTTAAATATGCATGAGAACATGTTCAAACATGCACATGCACGCATTGCACGCAATGAATTGTTTATCGTTATCGATAACGTGGCATTGAAATACTTTTTGCGGTCTAGCCGCAGTTTACTTTTTGTTGTTTTTGAGCTGTTTACCACGAACGGAACGATCGCAAACGATCAAAACAACTTGTTATTCTACAATTGCGAAAAAAGTGCCATAGCAACGATAACAAAAACAAGAAACCGCAGAGAGAATTGCATTTACAGCCGTCATTGTTGTTTTTGCCACTTGCAATTGCACGCCCCTCGCTTTTGTTGTTGATTTGTATCTAATTACCGGAGGCTCAAAAGTCAAATCATGAATGTCCAGAGAGAAAATTGAGAAAAGATACTTCACCTTACATGAAAGCGTATGACACTGCAACAGTAGCTATAAATTGCATCAGAATGTCGGACTGGAACAGTTTAAATATAAGTCTAGCCGATTTAAAAATACCTAAAGCTTACACCAGCGTTAATCAGCTGAGATTTCGGTTATTTTCCACATCAATGATTAAGCATTAATGCAAAAAAGAAAGTATTGGAAACAGGGGGGATCAACCAGACGCAAAAAGTACACTTCGTTTTCAAAGTGATAAGCACCATGCGCCCGTGTTTGGATTTTACCAGACATCATTTCTAGAACCGGGGTCATAAATGCCACACTTGTTATTTGTTTGTCGATAATTTTTGAGGTAGTCTTTCGATGTCTGGACCCAGAACCCGGTCTCCTGGCAATCTTCAAGTATGAAATGGTGCCAGAAAAGATAAGGAGCGATGGTCTCCTGCTGGAAAATCTGGTTCTAGGCGGTTCTTCTAAGCAGTCGAGTGTCGCGAGTTTAATGACAGCTCAACCATAATTGTTCCTATTGTTTATATATTTTGTGATAAGCAGACATTGTCGCATTCATGCAGCACATGTTGGGATCAAAGGTTAACGTTCCCCCCAAAGCAATTCTCTCTCAATTGAAACTGATTAAATTAAAATTTAGCGTAATTCGCGGATAAAAATATAAACCATAGAAGTTAGGGTATTCTGGAAGTCTTCTTGAACTGACCGAAAAACGAAAACGGTTGGGAGTTTGTAACAAAAAGGCATTTCTCTCACACTCGCACACTTGTAATGCTTATCGTTCGATCGCTACACTGAAAAAAAATCAACTGCCGCTACATTTTGTAAGAATGAATTACAATTATTGGTATTTCGATTTGAATTGAATTTGTTGAGCTTAAAATTGTTATGCAAATCAGCTAGTTCGACAAAAATAGTTTCGTCTGGTCATAAATTTTTCTTTCCGTGTGTTCGGTAATCATTTTTTCGTTCCGTGTGGTCAGTGTAAAAAGAGAGAACGACAAAAAGAGAGAAACCGCTTTTGTGTGCGTTGAGCGGGTTTTCTTAAAAGGGCGATCGACTGTTTTTGAGTCACTTGTGAAAAATCAGTCATCGCGAGCAGTTCGACTAAGGAAAACCCGCTGGCACACACAAATCGTAACCACTTATCAAACAAAAACAAATAACAGCTGGCCCGCAACGCGAAGCGCGTGTGCAAAAAGAAACGAGAAAACATACACAACAAAAAAGCACAAGATATAAGAGATACACAAAAAGAGAAGCAGTGGAAAATTTTGGGCACCAAACACAGCCGAAGCTTTTACGCCAAACGTTAAACGAAAAGCCAAAACTTAAACCCCTTCCAAAAATCACAACGTGTTCGCCGGTCAAGATGAGCGGTTCCGTATTGAGTTTGGCGCGTCCTGCAGCAGCCACAAATGGCCATAATCTGCTGGCCAAGCAGCTGAATTGCAATGGCAATGGCACCACCGGTGGCGCGGCCAAAACCACTGTGGCCTCGGCCATAACACCGCCCAAGCAGCCCCAGCTGGCGGCCAAGGTCATCCAGCAGTCACAGATCGTCTGTTTCGATGTGGACTCCACGGTGATTTGCGAGGAGGGCATCGACGAACTGGCCGAATATTGCGGCAAGGGGAGCGAGGTGGCTCGCGTTACCAAGGAGGCGATGGGCGGTGCCATGACCTTCCAGGATGCCCTCAAAATCCGCTTGAACATCATACGGCCGACACAGCAGCAAGTGAGGGATTTCATCCAGGAGCGACCCAGTACACTGAGCAAAAACGTGAAGCGTTTCGTCAGCCATTTGAAGGCGGAGGGCAAACAGGTTTACTTGATCTCCGGCGGATTCGATTGCCTAATTGCGCCCGTGGCCAATGAATTGGGTATTCCCCTGAAAAACGTCTATGCCAACAAGATGCTTTTCGATTATCTGGGCGACTACGATAGCTTTGATATCAACCAGCCCACTTCGCGTTCCGGCGGAAAGGCAGAGGCCATCGCCCTGATAAGGAAGGAGAATAACGACGATTCCCTAATCACCATGATCGGCGATGGAGCCACCGATCTGGAGGCCGTACCGCCAGCCAACTACTTTATAGGTTTCGGTGGCAATGTCGTGCGGCCGGAGGTCTATCGCCGTGCACAGTATTACGTAACGGACTTTGAGCAGCTGATGGGGCAGTGAGATACGTATACGTAAGGCGGTGGGGGAGTGGTGAATTTAGTATTTGAAATCAACGTGTTATAGCTCGTAGTGATGCACATGTTTATGCCCAAGTATGTGTGTAATAATATATACGTTAGTTCGTAATTAAACAAGAATAAAAAGCGATAGTAAAATAATGGAAAATGAACAAGTGAAATCAACTTTGTTACTGTTAACTTAACAGAACATGTTAAGCGCGCACTGTTAGTGAATCAGCCGAAGTTGTAAAAATACAGGGTGCGCCTTTATGCTAATAAACAGTTCAAACTTTAGCATCCAACTGTAAGCAATTTATTTAATTTAAAGAAATTCCATGCACATAATATATGTATATATTCAAATTTATGGCGAATGAAAACGAAAAATACAACAACAAAAGTTTAAATAAATGTTTCAATACAAATTACTTTATTAAATAAAACATACATTTTTCTATTGAATTGCATGTTGTATACTTTATTGGAATTTTTGATTGTGGGTATAACTGAATTGAATAGTACACAACATTATAGTTTTTGATGTCTTATAACCGGCAACCAATTAAAGCCTAATTGTTTTAAACGCAGCCTTGCAGAGCAATTAGCAGTTGCAATTATAGCCCATTAGGTTACAAAAATAAAACAAATCCACTTTTCATGACGAATTTACTTTCGACTTCTGACGTCTTTCCAAACCAGTAAGTCTATAAGCCTATTATATCTACATACCAGAATAAAATGATAGCAATAGACTGAAAGGTGAGGGGTCGTGGGAAAATAAATAATTAGTGGGCAGCCGATTCCAGATTTCAACTTTCAAAATTTTGGATAAATTAAATTCATTATGGATTGAAGCCAAATTGAAAGCTACCTCGACCATGGGAGAATTAAGATTAGCAAAACTCATACTGTTTTTAAGCATTTAATTTGTTGCTTTACTTGCGATTGAAGACCAGCTGTTTAATTGCCCAAGCTTGATTTCCTTTCGATTTTAGCACGAAGGTGCCAGCAATTGGCGGCTCAAAAGGCCGTTAAAAACCAGAAAACAACGCCTCTGCGGCAATTATCAATTGCTGTAATCGACTCCAGCGGAGTTGAAACAGTTGGCAAGCAAAAACAAAGGCAAGGCCGAAGCGTGGGTGCCAGCATTGGGCGGTAAACCATGAATGGAACGGGCGGTTTGGCGGTCAACGTCATCGTGTTTAATTGGCGGCGGGAAACGCTTTGAGCCAGCTTAAATGTGGACCATATTAGGCGTGATTCGACTGCCGTTTGAACGGCATAGGGGCGCGAATTAAGGCTGCATTCGAACGCAGAACGGGAAGAAAGCAACCGCCGATGATATCACCATCCTAATGAACTGGGCTTAAAAGGCCCTGCAGCCCAAGTGAATCTGAATCACTCAATTTGGGCACTACAGTGGGAATT
This sequence comes from Drosophila simulans, assembly GCF_016746395.2. NCBI lineage: Eukaryota > Metazoa > Arthropoda > Insecta > Diptera > Drosophilidae > Drosophila > Drosophila simulans. The sequence continues at coordinate 9,237,864 of NC_052522.2, forward strand.
CTATAAAGAAGCCCTTCTGAAGTTAAGGTGTATGTAGAATAGTTTCTAAAGTTGTTTCACAACAATTCTCATTATACGTTATTTTATCTAAATAAATTTATTATTTATTTTCTCTAGTGGATGTTCCACTTTGGATGCCAATTAAATGACGTGGATTTTGGAAGATAGCCACACTTGGGGGAGTGCAGACCCAATAGAAGTTCCACTCTGTACAATCGTGGATGCCATGCAAATGAGGCGCTTCTTGGCCATTTCTGCGTGGCCGCTGGTGTCTTTATTTACTGGTCATGACTTCAGAGCCCGTCGCATGACGTAAAGATGTATTATTTATGTGCCCACTGAGCCACAAGGCAGCGGCACGAAAGCGGTGGGCAGCGGAATGGAAATGGGTATGAAAAACTGGCATAAACGTAAACAGAAAGCTTGACGAAGTAGACTTACCGCAACGCTTGGAACGGTTAAACACAACAGCCTCGGAGGGATTGGGCTTGGAAATCTGAATATCTCACGGATTCGCGTTCCAGTTTCCAGTGGCACGGCGAATGCACTACTCCGGCTTTTCCGCTGCAATTTTCGGATGCTTATGGATGCTGCGCGTTGCGATTCGGTCGTAGCTATGTATCTCACTCACTCACACGTCGGCGGGGCGGGGGGTTTGTCTTGTTGTTTTATTGATTTTAAATTTTGTCTCAAATTGAACCCAAAAAAAACGCCGTTGAATACTGGCGAGCCTTTCGTATTTCTTTTTTTCCTATTTGTTTTGCTTTAAAACAGAATTCCACACACCTGGTAATTCGCCGCGGTTTGTTGCTTTTGTTTGTTTGTGTATGTATACGCGCCGCTTTGGGAATCGGAGTAATGAACCGGATGACTTGTGGCCGTAGCCGTGACGTGTGGATATTGCGCGAAAGTCGGTTAGTAACTGAACATCGTTTGCGGCGAGCACAGATTTTTGGGGGTGAAGTTTTCTTTGGAGCCAGGCGAAGCTTTGGCTTGCCACATAGAGATGGCAAACTGGTGACGGGTCAATCGATAGGTTAGGTATGGGAGTCTTCAAAAGTGACAGTTCCAATATTTTCAATATAATGAAATTTGAGTAACGTAATCCAAGCAACTAGCATTATTAGCTCCATTTTAATATTTTCTTTTGCTTTATTGAAATTATAAGCTCATTAGAACCCCCTTTAAGCTCCACCACTGACCAACTATCGATATGCCTGCTAGCTGCGGTCACACTTCCAGCGCTGCGTGCGGCCACACTTTTGCGAATACGGTCCCACCTTGAGTAATATCCGAATTACTAATAACAAAGGCTTGCAGCCGCCTACAGCTGCGTAAAAAGGACCAGCAGGAACCCAAATCGCTGCCACACGCCCACAGCCACCGCACAAATGCCGAAGAATGGCGATGCCGGTAACCGGAGCGGTTCCGGGACAACCAGCGACGGCTGCATCTATCCGGACGACGTCATAATGGGCGTGGGTGTTGCATTCAACGTGCGGTACACGGGATGCGTTGAGGTCAAGACCTCAATGAAATCCCTGGACTTCGAGACCCGTACGCAGCTGGCGCGGTAAGTGAGCAATAGCCATGAGTCACAGCAGTATTATCATGTTTGTTCGCCTTTGCATTCAGAGAGTGCATCAATCGAGTTTGCGAGGCGGCCGGTTTAAAGTCTGCTGGCAAGCGGAGACTAACCAACTTCATATCGGATCGACCCAGCATGCAGCACGCCGGCACCAACATCATCATTAATGTATCGAGTCGAGCTCTGTCGTTGAGCAACGTGGAAACGGGCGAGGTTATAGCCAATCACAATATGCCGCGCATATCGTTCGCCTCCGGCGGTGACAATGACACCCTCGACTTCCTCGCATACATAGCCAAGAACGAGGATGAATGGCGGGCGTGTTATGTCCTGGAATGCGCTGGCGGCCAAAGCGAGGATCTAATAGTGACCATTGGCAAGGCTTTTGCCTTGCGCTTCAACGCTCTCAGTAGGCTCAATGATCCCTCGGCGGATTGCAACATCAATCAAAGCTGCAAGGAGAATGTGAAGGAGTACTACAACGATTTGCCAAACAAGCTGCCACCAGAAGTGCCGGAACCACAACAACAGCAGGTGCAGCAGCCTCTCCATCCGCATGCGCCTCGTGTGGCACAACTGAATCTGAAGAAGCCACGCGATCGCCTGAGCAGCAACCTCATCGACCTCAACTCCCCGCCTCCCGATCAGACGACCAATAAGTTAGGTCACTTTGATCCTCTCCAAGCGACCACAGCTGCCAATTCTGTTTTGCCCTCTGTTCGCGATGTGTTCGACGGACCGCAATGCCCGCTCACAGCGGAGGTGTGGTTCCATGCGGGCATATCCAGACCAATATCGGAGCGCTTGCTGCAGCAGGACGGCGACTTTCTGGTGCGCGAGTCACAGGGAAAGCGGGGCCAGTACGTACTAACCGGATTAGAGGGCAAGACGCCCAAGCATCTGCTTCTCATCGATCCCGAGGGCGTGGTCCGAACCAAAGATCGCATCTTCGACAGCATTAGCCATCTGATCAACTACCACTGGGCACACGCGCTGCCCATCATTTCGGAGGATTCCGAGCTGGTCTTGCGTAATCCGGTGCGAAGACCACAGCAGGATCAGGCTGCGTCGCCCATTACATCAGCATCTTCCTGAACCGGAGGGCACAATCATACGTATAGCTACCACCCATCATATACATAACAAATAATTATATATACTGGCATCAGCGTACACGATTAGATTTAAATATTGTGCACTCGTAGAATATCTTTTATATATCGTCTGTATAAAAACGAACCCATATATTTATGGATTGAATATAAACATATTTACAAATATGTGCATGTCTACAGTATTTTCCATTCGAATGCGAATAAAGATGATAAACGGAACACAGACTTGGGGTTCTTGAATTTTGATCGAGTTTCCTGTCTGGTGAGCCACTTTGGAAACGATGTTCACATGGGATATTTTTCAATCGAATACGCATAATAGAAACACAAAAACATACACTTTAAATGCACTTCACACAAATTTATTGTGATCCCATGCAAATCAGAACATCATCATCTACGCGCTATACAAATCTTAGTTGCGACGACCAAAGTTGTTGGTGTTGGGCTGGGTGAGCTGCAGGCCACGGATGTTGTGGAAGTCCAGAAGCTTCAACATCTCCTTGGTGTCGGCGTCGACCTCGATGATGTCCTGCTCCAGAGCGGAGACGGCCGGGACGTAGTTGTCGCGACGCTCACGCTCCTCCTCCTGCAACTTGATGGAGATACCACGCACCTGGGAGTGACGCAGACGGCCCATCAAATGGGTGACATAGCTGGAAAGGAATTAGCTGATTATAAATCCACTCACTAACGAGATTTGAGCGGCACTTACCCGGCAATCTTGTTGCGCAGGGGCTTGGTGGGGATGATGGCCACCTCCTCGCAGATGCGCTTGTTGGTGTGGAAGTCCAACGTCAGGCGAGTGTAGTACTTCTCGATGATGACCTTAGCGGCCTTCTTCACCGTCTTGGTTCGTACGCGACCCTGTGGTAGTTGATAAAATGGTTAGTATCACGATAGTTCAATCCATTTTGTTGTATCTTTGCGATAGTTTTCTGAGATAGTTGCGGCATTTTTCGGGGACTTTTAATGTAAGAGGCCTTCACTTGGTTATAGTTTAGGTTTCTTCTAAAGTTTCCGTTTGAGTTGCTTTTTGGTATTGATATTAAGGACGGTTTTAAGACGCCGGATACAAATGATTGCTTTTGGGGTAACAAAATTGGCACTATGCACGTGGGACAAGCGGCTGTCGTTGCCGTTTTATGCTTGTTTGACCGCTTTTTGATTCGAGTTCAGCCAGTTTTTCGTTGCTACGTACCATTATGTTGCTCGATGGATATTTTAATCACCGCTAAAATGAGAAATAAGCAATTATTTTTAAGAAAAACGTGGAGAAACAAAATTTGTGCACATACCTCGCCGGAAACGAAAGAAAAAGAAGGATGCTGTGTGACCAGGGTGATTGTGTGAAAAACATACTAAAATATACCGCAAATATACCATAAACATGCAAATTCCTCAGGTTGATGAATTGGATAGAAATAAGCGAGGACTTGAACCATAGTACACATCATTTAACAAAAGCAGCATTTTTGGACTAAACATTTTATTGAAGACTATTGTACAGTACAATTGTACCTAAATTAGCTCATATTTAGGTACAATGTTTTGTACCTACTACTTGTTTTGAAACAAACTTTTTTATATGCAAATATACAAAATCTTTTAATGTAAGTCTAATCGGCAGTTTATTTATTTATTCATTTTCTAAATTAGAACACCTTAGTTTCGATTGCACTCCACACTTGGAGACTGTCATTCCTCTTAAGTTTTTAGTCTCCGCCCAAAACTCTCCACATTGTTTGAGTCCCCGCTAAGTGGAGTCCCCATTTGCGTTCCACTATTTTCGGTATATCTCAGGTCATGGTATATTTCAGGCAGAACCACGTTATATTTTCGCAATCCGCCCATGGTCACACTGGTTCTTATCGTTGTTGCTTGTGCTTTTCGATCGCGGATGTGTGCTTTTCGATCTCGCGATCTCTAATTTCTTTAGCAATCTATATATATGTACACACTGCACGGTGGCAGCAGAGAAAGAGAAAAAACAACTGCATATCATATGCGATATAGCAAGCGTTTGTCTTAGTGTGCGTGGGTGTGCGAATAACAAATAATACGAAATGAACGACCAAGAGAAACAACACCAGCAACAACAACAACACTTCTTCCACAGCGAGTGGAAGACTACCGCTAATAGTCATGGAAATTCGTTATCAGACAGCCGGGATTATGATACCAACTCGTCGCGCAATTCGCTTTCCGGCTCCCCGCCCATCGCCTCCAATTGCTCCTCCTCTGGTTCCCTGGACTTAGACAGGCCACTGGCCCAGTTGCTCGAACCGAAACTGGAGGCAGACGGGCTGGGCATCATCCATGGGGATAACTACAGCATCTACGGCAGCCAGACGGCGGAATCCACCAGTGGCGAGCAACAGGTGCTTAATCTGGGCCTCACCCTTGACTCGGGGGACGGCCAGGCGACGTATGGCGACCTGTTCGGTGCCCAGGATCAACTCACTGCATCTCAAACTCACGGCCATTCACAAGTTTTTGTATCTGCGGCAGCGGACGTTTTTTCGCTAGCGGATCAACTAACACCACTGCCCATCACGGTCATACCCATCACATATCACCATACCACCGAGAATCTCAGCTCCAGCCACGCTGAAGTTCCGCTGATAGCCAGTCTGAGCGATAGCACCGCCCAGGTGTTCAATCTGGATGACATCTGCTTCACGCTGGAGTACCAGTTCGAGAACCAGAGGCTCGTCCAAGTTCAGCCGCCCACTGTGGTTTCGCTCAGCATGGTGTCCAGCCCCAATGAGGCTGCAAATCCCCCAATCAACTGTGATAACGACCAGAGAACTGGAAACAGCATCTCTAGGGACTCCACATCCAATTCTCCAGCTTATTTCACAATTGAGACGAGGTATTCCCCACTTGCACGTACACCCACCGCTGCATGTGTATTTTATGATTTGCTTGTATTTGGAATGTTTTTTGCTTAGGCGTGTTGTTTTGTAGATATGATAACAACAACCCGTTCTGGAATTGCAATATTATTCGTTTAGAAAATTGTAACTATACTTTTATATGGATTCAGAACTATACATTGCCTTAAAAAATCGGTTCTCGAAACTTCGTACATATGTGTGTATGCATATTGTATATATATCGAAGCAAGAATTTTGCCATACAATTTTAAACAAAATTCAAGGAAAATTATTGAATTCAAAAAATAAAAATAAATCATAAGTCTTGGCAAAGCATTTTATTTGAGATATTGAATTTGGTTCAAGCTTTGAGCACATAATTAATTCATTAAATTTATGTTATGATTAGAGCGCAGAATTATGAAATATTAAAAATATATACACTTTTTTGCCGATATTATTTAATATTTAATTTTATGCCAGGCCTTGAAATCGTTCGATTGCCTTACGAAAAAAGTCACTTAATTTCGAATTGCTGCAAAAGCCAGAACGGGAATAATAATTGCATATTTTCAGTGTCATGTATGAGTGGATTAGTGCTTGGTGCTTTTGTCGTTTTTTGGCCAATTATAGTGGGCCGTCAGGTGTGCCTTGCCCTCCGCATTCTGACCCCCGCCAGGGACACCACCGCCCCTCTTCGCTGCTAATTTTCCACTGCCCACACACAAAAAGATTCTCGAGAGAGAGAGCGGAAAAAGGAAAACATTCGCCTAGCGTCTGTCGTGACGTGTCCGATTTTTTTTTAAATTTTATTTCACTTTTTGTTTGGCTGCCCACGAAAAAAAGAGGCAAAATCGAATTTTCATATTTTCTTCCTTGTCGAGAATTTGTGTTGGCGAATTTCAAGCGTTCCAATGTCCACTTATTACAACGCGGTGTCCGAATCGCTTGCAAGTTGCTTGCTAATTGCCTGATTTGTGTTCTCAGCCTGTTGCATTCTGCGCACTTCAATCGACTCGACCAGCGCATACCCTCGTCGCGAACATCCACTATGCCGAGACCGTGTGCCAATGGGCATCATAATGGCTGCATGCCTTTGGGCCTCCACTTCGGCTGATGATTGTATCGAAAATCATTTGTTTGGGCCAAAAATAGTTGCGGCGATGAACGCATTTAGATTTCTACCCCCACCCCAAATGCCGAGCAGAATGTATAGATGGATATACATATGCATACATAGATGTATATTTCTACAATGTGTTAGGCGAAGACGACCGAAAATTTTCCCGAAACTCATTAACACTTGATGTAAAGAAGCCGGTTTTCAAAAGAATCCAAATTGTAGTGGCTTCTATTGTGAAATTCTCCCCCGACAAAGTGCGATTTGGCACTATAAAAAGTTTTCTCTATTCTATTTTTCCCAAAGGGTAAAAATTGTAAATGTCTCAAAGGTCTTTATTCTCTAGAAATAGGCTAAATAACATGTACAGCTGATAGGGCTTTTAATAAAAATACAAAACAAATCAGTTCTGCCGAAACTTAGTTAACAACTTTTCTGATAAGTCACGAATGCTGAAGGGTTTACACAATGTTTACTCACATTTCAATAGATTAAATGTACAGGGTAATAGATAGACTAGTCCAGCTGCTACGTAAAGCACCCGATTGATTGAAACCCTTCAAAAGATATGGCGAATTGGTCATAAACTAAATTTTCCCGCGGCTAAGTCCAAATGATCTGTTGTGATGGGCTTAGTTCGCTACGTTCTACATTGTTGTTGCTCCTCGCTTGCTCATTATTCTGCGGTACAATAATTTTTCAATTTTTCATCCGTGCCTTGCTTGTTGTTCCTTCCTTCCTGCCGAGCTCCCCGTTCGGCGACGACGCCCTCTTGCTATTTTTACCGCCATGAGTAGTGTTCCCTCAATCATATTTCTCATTTTTCAGTACTCCCGCGATTAGAGGGGTGGGGGGAGGGGCATCTCGATGGGTGAGCCGGCGGCCAAAGGGATGAGGAAGGGTCCGTGGGGGACGCACGCTGCCCGTCAGTCAGCCTGCCAGCCGTCTCAGCGCCCACGCACTTGTTGTTCTGCTTCCCTCGGCTTTTCTTTATAGTTTCTGTTGCCGTCTGCTATTTTATTTTGCCATTTGTTGTGTTTTGACCATGACAACATTAAATATTAATTAATCTGATTAATAAGGACAGAAGAGCCCTCCAGGAAACGGCTGTTTATTCGATCGCCTTTGCGACTTTGTTTGCTGACGCTCTAACCCCACTAATCGCAATCTGTGCAATTTTTCATTCATATATATATTTGTATATATGTATGTACATATACTTGTTGCGTTTATAATTATATACAAAGATCTTAACGGCCCACTGACACACAAATCGGATGGAATATACATATGCCCCGCCCGATGCGATTTTCTGTTTGTTTCCAACTGCAAATTCGATAAATTTCCCCCATGTTGGTCTCTTTACCCCGCTCGGTCGGATCTTCCAGCTATGTGGATGAGTACGATCCAAATGAGCCGGACGAGGACGAGCAGCTGGCCCACTGCATCCAACCGGGCGTGCTGCACCAAGATGTCGATGAGGAGGAGGTGGAGAGGCAGGACGAGAACGATCAGCTAATGGCGTTGGCCTACGAGGTACCCACACCCAATCACCAACCGCTAGTGCAATGTCTAACGTGCCTTCCGTTGCCTAACGCTTTTTGTAGCTACTCGCCATCCTAATCTTAGTGTTAGCGGAGAATCCGAATCCGATTCCTGCGATTCTGCTGTAGGGCGTGTGTAACCAAGTTTTGTTAACCATCTTTAGCGGTGCGTAGTATCTGCTTATTTCGAAAGGCTGTCCCCTAACATATCACTCGCACCCAATGTTCAGCATGAATCCATTTCATCATAATTGTCTCATTCTAAAGAACATGCACATGTATACTATATTAATCATATAGCTAGTGCAATGAATCTGATCTAATAGCATTGTTATACTTGCAATTTAGAGTTCGGATGAGGCTCTCAGTCGCTATAGATGCAATTATGAGAACTGTTATCGCAGCTACAGCACAATTGGAAATCTGCGAACGCATTTAAAAACCCACACGGGTGAGTATCCATATATACAATTAATTTGTATATATATCATTTTCGTAAACTAATTTTGTCTACTTCCCCTGATTTCGTCACTAACGAAGTTGAGCACTTTTAGTTGTATATCTCTTCGAGTACTATCGTCTACGCCAGCCAAAATGCTCTCTAGATACGTGTAGAAGGGATCTTGGGGCTCTGCCGGCTTATCCTGTAACACACTTTCGATGAGATTCATTACGCTCATGAACTTGGCTTGAGTTTGACTCTGTCCTTCGCCATTGGAACTGCTGCTGCTCTGCTCTATATGACACGCTGAATCCTCTGAGATAAACTCCGCGTTCGAGTTATCCGTCTCGCTGAGGTATTCCTCCTCGCCCTTACACTCAACTATTAACTCATCCGGTTGAAATTCAGTGATGTAGTTTCGTTGAAGGGCTGGTTCATCTGCCGACTGGCTTTCCACGGTTTCACCCGGCACAGGCGTTGTATTTGTGTTTAATGTATTGCACAGTTCATTCTGCTTCCTATCAAAAAAGAAACACATTACAGACATTACAAAAATGCATAAATGGGATAAATACATTACCTTCTGATTCTCATGTGCTCCCTGAGGAAATCGAGCTCCTTAAACATCCGAAAATACCTCCTTGTGGCAGCGGGCCTTTGCGCTTCCCTCACATAGCGATCTCGTAGGCTCTTCCATCTAACTTGACAGTGCTCAACTGCAATATCAAACTTATAAACACCTGTACTCCATATAAGGAAACCTTATAACCTGATCTCTGGCATGCTTGGGCCACTGCAATCCACGCCTGCTTTCTGTCATATCTAGAGTGGTATTTCTCGAATATTGAAACGTTGCGCTTGACACTTGCAATTAGTAGAGCGTCAAAACCATCCATAGTAATGTGATTTTTTTAAATTCAACCAAAATACTCTGAGAAAAAGTTAACGCATGCAAACAGCGTGGTGCGAGTCGGTGGCGAAGCCTAGCAATAGGATAAGGGAATGAAAATGCACAAATGCCCTAAATAAACAATGTATTCACCTTACGCAGTAAATACAAAATTAATTAAATCGCGAATATTATTCGAATTGATTTGATTTTATATTGAATCTCTGAACAAGTTTCGTTTCTGCGTTTTTGTACATGGAGCTTTAGTGATGGAACAAAGTTTTAGCTGCGTTTCTGGTTCTTTAATCGATACCTAATCGATAGTCTGGTTATCGCGCGAACTTATCTTTTTCAAAACTAATTTTGTCCTTGTGATTATAAAATACAAAAATTATTTATTAAAGCGAAATATTAAAATATTAAATATACGGATAAAAACAACGTTTTTTCCGCTTTCCAGGCGACTACAGCTTTAAATGCCCGGAAGATGGATGCCACAAGGCATTCCTCACTTCCTACAGCCTGAAGATCCACGTCCGCGTCCACACGAAGGTGAAGCCATACGAATGCGAGGTGTCCGGCTGCGATAAGGCTTTCAACACGCGCTACAGGTGAGTAATCATCTTCCACTTCGGCGGACTGATAGCCCCCGGAATAAACTAATGGCTGCGGGCCCTATTAATCTGTAATCAACGTCGCCCGATCCACAAACAGATTGCACGCCCACCTTCGTCTGCACAATGGCGAGACGTTCAACTGTGAGCTGTGCCAGAAGTGTTTCACCACGCTGAGCGACCTGAAGAAGCATATGCGCACGCACACCCAGGAGCGGCCCTACAAATGTCCGGAAGATGACTGCGGCAAAGCCTTTACCGCCTCGCATCACCTGAAGACCCACCGAAGGACACATACTGGCGAAAAGCCGTATCCCTGCCAGGAGGACAGCTGCCAAAAGTCGTTCAGCACATCGCATAGTTTGAAATCCCACAAAAAGACTCACCAGCGGCAATTGCAAAACAAGGGTCGCAAGAAAAGGCCACTAAAGACGCAGCAGACCAAGTGCAGCGATCAGGAGCAGAAGGATCCACAGCAGGAGGAGCAGGAGGAAGAGGAGTTCATTAAAGAGGATCAACCCGAAATGACGTTGTTAAATCCAGGCAGTCACTGCTCCGAAACCACTAGCACGGACAGCGGAGTAGTGCTGCAAACTCTCACGCCGCAGGATCAGTTGTCCAATGTGTTTATCCTGCAGGGCGACGAGCCACTGATCCTTCCAGAAACATCACAGGCCTACCAGCTCTCCTACGCCGCCGAGGAGGAAATACCCAGTCCGTGGATTGACGCCGGCGTCCTTGTCTCCAAGCCCATCATTCCCATGGCTCCGCTGACGGATGCCTGCGTGGCCCTGCCCACCGAGATGCCCAGTTTCGTTAACCTGAAGCCCACATTCGGCAATGCAGTAAGCGGCAACATGGGGGATCCGCAGCCGGAGACCATGGATGTGGATCCCACAGTGGAACCCTCACTGCCCACGCCCACCTTGGAGTTGAATCAGCAAAATATCGAAGAGCTGCTCAAGCAGGACAGTTTCGAGAACGAGGAGGACATGGAAACGGAGTCGCTCCTAAATGACATCCTCATGACCATCGACAACAACAGTGCGCTGCTGCAGGCCACACTTCAGCAGGCTTCACAGGTGCCAAGCGATGCATCCGGCTTGGTGGAACTGGACATACGGGACAACAAGCCGACTCTAAAGCAGATCACAGCGGATGCGGGCATCTGCAATTGCACCAACTGCAAATGCGATCAGACAAAGAGCTGTCATGGGGGCGACTGTGGTGCTGCAGCTGCTCAACAGACCACCAGGACTGGCGCACCCACAACCAGAACAACAACAACGATGAATTCCAGCGGTGGTAAACGCATTTGCGGCAGCGTGGCGCCCACCAAAAAAGTGAGTAAACGTGATGCGGAAATGAACCAGAACATCGAGGATGTTGCTTTGCTGCTGCAAAACCTTGCTTCCATGAGTAGCGGTGGCTCCTCCGGCGGTGGCGGCGGTTGCTGCGGTGGTGGTGCCGTCAAGCCAGCACCCTCAGGTGGTGGCTGCTGTGGAGAACCCAAAGCTCCGAAGCCCGTGAATACCGGTTGTGGTTGTGCCCGGCCAAGTGCTCCCTCCTCTGGTGGTTGTTGCGGCAGTGGAGTTGCTCCTACTTCAAAACCATCGGGTGGTTGCTGTTCAGGCAACCAGAAGCCAGCTCCAACCGCTACCCCTACCTCGTCAGCCTCGTGTTGCTGCTCTGGCAAGGGCGAAGTCCAGGAGCCGCCGGTCATTAGCAGCGCTTCTTCAGCTCCCGCTGCCGCCGTCAAGGGCAACGCCTGCACATGCAAGAGTCCGGCGGAGGGCGTGGCCAACGGCTGCTGCGTGGTGATCTGCATTAAAACGCTGCAAGCTCTTCGCAAAGTTCTGACGCGCCGGAATCTAAATCTAATGCTTTGTCCACAGCAGAACTAAACTAAGAACTACCTATGTACACTAATCCAGATGACCCAAACCAAATCCACGAGCCCAGAGAATCCGATCATCAGAAATTTGAAAATGGTATTGAGCCTGTAAAAAGTATTTTTCCCATTAAGAAACAAAAAAAAAAAAAATTAACAAAAATTATCAAAGTGCATTTAAGTGAAACGATTCAATCATATGTGATCCCAGCGGAGGCTGGCCGCGCTATCCCAAAACCTACTATAATCATTGTAAACCCAACATTATCTAGAATCCCAAAGTAGCTTCTAGTGGAGCAGACAGAGAGATAAATCAAACATAGCCATAAATAAAGTGTGCGAGGATATGTCCGCCTTATCGGACAATAAAACATGGCAGACTACGAAGTATACGCCCAATTGATACACATGCACAACTGGACAGCTGATAAATGACCGTCTGTTCCCTTTAATATAAAGCACTTACTTGTTTTTTGAATCATTTTTAATATTTAACACGTTGAATATCTTTGAGTTTATCTACAACTAACAAATGTAATTTATTACCACCCCAGATCAAAAGCGATCCATGCCTTAGGGACGTAATATATTTATATGTGGGGGGGTTCATTTGTTAAATTGTATTAATCAAAAATAATAGAATACTATTATACTATATTATGTTTTTTGTATGGAGTTTATGACGCTTTATATCATGCCAAATATGAACAGAAACATATTTTTCACTGTTTTCTTATATACCCAAGTTAAACCATCTGTATAAAGTCGAATAAAACATAAAACTAAACTTGTTGTAACGATTCTTATTGCTCCAATATTGCTATTTTGCCGCTGTTGCGCTCCTGTTGTCCTGATGCTGCTTGTTGCTCCTGTGGACGCTGCTTGCTGCTCCTGCTGCTTTTGCTCCGGAATGTGGACTGGCGTGTAGAAAACGACGACAAACGCAGATTACTCGATGCTAACTTCTATACAGAATGTGCTTTTATTGACCCCCATTTAATGAAGAGCTTGCGCTCCGATGCACTGATCCACCAATGTTTTCTAATCCTCGCCAGCTGGTATGACCTCCTCTAGACGCCGCACGAACTTAACGCGCAGTTCCGTCACATTGTCGCCCTTCAGTTGATCCTGCAAAAGGACACCCAGCCACACACAAAGCACACACACACACACACCAGACCATTAGCCAACAATGAAATGCGCCAGAGAGTTAAGTATTGAAGACTTGCCTGCACGAACCAGCACTGCACCTCCAGCTGCACCATCTCCAGGGCGCCGCGGATGCAGCCGCTGAGTATGGCACTGTAGCGCAGATTGGTCAGGTCCGGCGGCAGCTCGACGAACTCCGTCAGCGGATTGCTATCGAACACCAGGGAGAACTCATCGGAGGCGGGCGACCAGTTTGAGATGGTGGGCTGGATGTTCAGGTAGATGCGGAACGCCTGCTGGATGCGATCGGCCGTCTCGCGCATCTCCAGGCAGCGCGGCGCCGATGTCCTGGCCAGAAAGTCCTCGATCAGTCGCATGCCCATGTTGTAGCCGATCCGCTCCAGCTGCTTGTTCACGTCCTCGGCGTTCTCGAAGTCGCGCAGCATCTGGGTGACGAGTGCTCCGTAGGTGAGTGTCAGGAACTCCGAGTTCTGTGTTTTGATTTTTTGTTTGTTGTACAAAGGAGGAAGAGAGGAGAGAGCAGATAGCGAATAAAAATCAATCCAGAGCCAGTATAAAGCGTTTTATGGCGTTTTACAAAAATGTAGCCATTCGCAAGTTCCGAAGTAAATGTATACGTTTTTTTAAATTTATAAACATTGTGTTGTATTTATTATGCGGCAAATTGATTGCATTCTCAATGTCCTCAATGGTGCTTTGAATTTTGCGCACGGTTTGATTGATATACCCATTACTCGTGGATTAAAAGGGTATACTAAATTCGTTGAAAAGTATGTAACAGGCAGAAGGAAGCGTATATATTTATATATTATATTTTTGATCAGGATCAATAGCCGAGTCGATGTAGCCATGTCCGTTTGTCCGTATAAGCGTGGCGATCTCAGGAACTATAAAAGCTAGATGGTTGATATTGAGGTTGATGATAGAGACAACGAAGCAGCGCAATGTTGCCACGCCCACTCAAACGCCCACAAGCTGCACAAAACTGCCACGCCCACACGTTTGACATTTTTTTTGGATATTTTTTCATAATTTTATTATTATTCTATCGATTTGCCAAAAAACTTTTTGAACCTTATGAACTTTTGAAATTTCGAGTTCGCATTTCCACTAACTGAGTAGCGGGTATCTGATAGTCGGGTAAGTCGACTATAGCATTCACTCTTGTTGAATCTTATTTTGTTAAGCTCTGTTGTTTTGCGGTGGCGGCCTTTTCCCATTCCATTTTGAAATGAATTATAAACCCTAAATTAATAATTGCATTAGTTGTGTAAATTTTGAAAATGTCTAGTAAATAAAATAAATTCTCTATTTAATAATTACAATCAATTTTTAACAGCTGGCTAACAGAAAATAAATATTAGAAATTAGAAACGATTTAGAAAATGAATAAGTATCACAATTATCTCTTTCTCGAACTTTTCACTTTTCCAATCTAAATAAAAATAAATAGAAAAACAAAGAATTCCCTTTGAAAATAATATATGAAGACTTAATGTTGAAAAATAAACATGCGAGCCGACTATAGTGGTGTGATTGAGGACAAATGGACACAGAGCGATTGGCTTAGGACTAAACGCTATGACTACGATCTAATCTAGTTTATATCCTACAGCTAGGAGGCGACTATTCCGATTTAATCGCCGTTATGGTAATGCTTGGCGTTTGATGTGGCGCGATCAGTTTAGGTGGAGCCCGTGCCGTGCCACGGCTGAGGGTGACGCCACCACTGGACGCCATTGGCATGCTGCCGCCTTCCGGGCCGGACGAATCCTGGTCGCCCTTCTCCTGCGCCGAATGGAAGCGACCACCCTCGCCACGAGCCCGATTCATGGCGTGGCGATGACGAGATTCGTGCAGATACTTGCACCGCTCCTTGGGTATGCGCGACTCCAGCTTGGCCCTGGCCTGCCGCCGAATGAGGATACGTTTGTACTGCTTGGCATTCACATAGAGCGGCTCCTCGTCCGCCTCGCCCTTGGAGCTCTCGTCCTCGCTGTTCGTATTCGTTCCAGTGGTACTTGTGCTGACATCGGCGCTTATATTATTGACTGCAGCACTGGCAGCCACCGCCGCCACCGTCTGCTGCTGTTGCTGCTGGTTTTGGGTCTGGGATTGTACTTGCTGATGCTGCTGCTGTTGTTGTTGGGTAACCACTGTGCCCACTCCGGCGCCTACTCCGGCATTGGCGGCCGCTGCATTCACCGCTGCCATCGCTGTCTGCGGCACCATTATGATCTGTTGCCCAGCTGTGGGCGCCGCCTGATTAGCGCTGGGTGCTGGATTGATCTGCACCAGCTGCCCATTGATATTGAGGTAGTGCGGCGTCGGCTGGGCTGCCATCGCAGCTGCAGCGTTGGCCGCTGCATTCGGATCCAAGGCGGCAATGGTGGGCGTCTGATAGAATATGGTCTGGCCGTCGGGCAACTGCATCACCTGCATCTGTGGCTGCTGCTGCGCAGCCTGCAGCATAATCTGGTTGGCCTGCAGCGGTATCAATTGTGGCTGCAGACCCGTCGCCGGCGTCTGACCCTGTGGCTGCTGGCCAATTATGATTTGCGCCGCTCCGGTTGGCAGCATGGGCATTGGTATCACTTGGATGGGTTGTGCCGTTGCTGCGGCATTCGTGGCTCCTCCGGCTGCTGTGCTAACACTTAAATTGTTGCCGGTTGTTGCGTTGTTGTTGCTGCTGCTATTGCTGTTGTTATTGTTGTTGCCGGTGGCGGCGGCGGTAGCGGCAGCACCGACGGCAGTGGCGGTGGTGCACATTCTGGGCGTGGCTGAGGGGCGACTGGTGGCGCTGAAATGGTTTTCCATTGCCTGATTGCACTGCGGCTTGTGCCTGTCTGTGTGTCCGTGTCTCAACCTCAAGCCCCCAACACACACACTTACTGGAAAAGTGAATGAAGCCGATTTTGAGGGTGGTTGTTGGCACGTCAAAGATTCGTTCTTAGGCACTATGGCACAAATCTAACCTTACAACTAGATCTATGCCTCCAAATGACTAACGATACCGATCTTGCGCTGTTCTTTCTTCTTTGGCCAACTTACCACTTTCTTGGCGTCCAAACGGGAGGCTTGTCGTGACATTTTCCGGCCGTTTTCTTTTCGATTTTATACAATTGATAATAAAATTCTCTGTTTTTCCTACTTTTACAGAGCAGGGTTGTCAGGGTACACTGCTGAAGCACATCAAGATTGGCCAGGGCTGCAAGCGCCGTGCATATCGATTGGCAGTCACGGGAAAAGTTAAAGTATCGCTCAAGGTCGCAATATAAATATAATTTAAAAGTCGCAGTTATATATTTAATAAAAAAAAAAAACAATGCACCTATATTCAACAACGTATTATTTTGGCTATATTAATATGTTATCAGTATAATAAATACATTAATTAATAAATTTACGCTAACGTTATTTGGAGGTGAATTCCAAAAAATAAAAATGCAAAAATGTTTCAAAAAGAAAGATCTAACTATCTATGTAGGACTTATAGGGCTCAAGAAAGTATCTAAAATATGCGATTGAAAAATCTTTCAGGAAAATTTCATTAAAAAATTATCCACAGTTTTTGAGATAATGACATAACAGTGGAAAGAGTTTAAAGTCCGCCCTCTCCATTACCAGTACCACAACTAATTCATGTCATGAAGACTTCTGCAAAAGATCTACAAGATTAAGATTTCAGTCGGATGAACATTCGGCCCGATATAAATGTTGGACGTGGCGCGCAACTCACCAATCGGGTCCCAAAACTCCAATTTATCCCCGGCGATGACTCCTTACAACTCGGTGCTTCCGTCTTTCTAACGGAGTATGTGAAAAAATGAAAAGAAATCAATGCTAGTATAAAATTAAATGTTTTTGAAAAATAATTCATATATTAAGCCAAATGTAAGTGTTACCAGTCCATGTCACTGTCAAAATACTCAAGAAAAATACTAACTTAAAAATACTTCTATTAAACAAAATGTCCCAAACCCCATACTCACCACAGCAATGTTAGATTCAAAAATGTAAGTAATTGTACCTATATATTGCATTTGATGAATTCAGAGGCTATATAAATCGTGGGTGCGTAACAAATATCATTCAGTCTCCGTACTTCCACCAGCCAAGAGAAAACAACAATAATAAGTAGCTCAAGCACGATGGGAAATATTTTCCCCACTCCTCAGCCCATTGGTATGAAACCTATAGTCCCGCAAGAAATAAAAAACGCAACAAGTTTTGTATTTCACGTAATATAAAAAGAACAATAATTTTAGTAAACTTTAGTTCTTCGTGATATTTCAAATTTATATCTTATTTCGGAAAATGCTCGTTACATTTTAATATAATAATATATTTAATTATAATGCCAAGTAAATTGTGCGGTGTCTGATCCGAAAGATGTAATTACAACACCAAAAAGTGTCGAGTGTATGTGTCGAAAACGAATACCGGGGAAGAACACGCTTTTTTTCAGTTTACATATGTATATATGTACGTGCGAGGCATATGATTTGTCACACCAGCCTGTTGGAACCGCTAACTCATATAATGCTTAATCTAATCAGAAACAAAATGAAACGCATTTGCATCGTATTTGTGAAAATTTTAAGTGCGAGTACGGCTCGATTCGCAACAAGATAGACGCGGTACAGAATAAGGAAATAAATATAATATAAAATAAATACAAATATTAGTAAATAAAATATAAATAAATAAAAATAAATAAACAAAAAATAAATAAATATATATAAATATAAAAGTAAGAATTGATTGCTTTAGGAGCACAGATTACAGATAATAGGATAATGACCATTGTAGTCAGAACATAATATTCTGTAAGAATCATGCAACTCATAGTTAGATCTACAAGGGCTTGAGATTAGGGGTCTTGGAACAGAGAAGTTTAGAAGACTTACCAAGTCGGGACTATCAAAATATAAATCTCCCCTTTCAGAGTCCGACCCCGATGAACTGGCCTCAGAGATCTGGGCCGTCGACATGGAGATCACCGACAGCGCGACCGTCAGCGAGACCGTCAACAGGGCCGTCAACAGGGCCGTCAGCGGGACCGTCAGTCAGACAGTCAACGGCACCGTCAGTGAGAACGACAGCGGAACCGTCTGCGGGAACCTCAGCTATACCATCAGAGCGACCGTAAGCGTGACCGTCAGCGGGACCCTCAGTGGACTCGTCGTCATCGGGGGCGTCCCAAACCCATTCAGCGGGACCGTCAGCGGGATCGTCAGCGGGACCGTCAGCGGGACCGTCAAAGGGACCTTCAGCCGGACCGTCGAAGGGGCCGTCAGCACGACCGGCAGCGGAACCGTCGAAGGGACCGTTAGCGGGACCGTCGAAGGGACCGTCAGTGGGGCTATCAACGGGACCGTCAGCGGAACCATCAGTGGGACCGTCAGCGGTACCGTCAGAAGGACCGCTGACGGAAGGCTCATTTTAGAGCCAGGTGCAAAATTTACAAATACTAAATTCATTCTCCTCGAAATCGCTGGAGTAAAATGTAGAGTAACTCTTTGAAATTACAAAGTTTTTGAGATAGCGTACACGATCTGTGAACAACCACTAAATAAAACAAGAGAGAATGCTGTAGTCGGGTTCCACGACTATCAGGTACCCGTTACTCAGCTAGTCGGAATGCAATTTTTGAGATAATAACAAAACAGTGGGAGGAGTTTAAAGTCCGCCTTCTCTAGTACCAGTACCACAAGCAATCCATGTCATGAACCGCTTTATTAATAATAAGATTTCTGCAATAAATCTACAACATTAGGATTTCAGTGGGATGGACGGTCGGCGGGACGGTCGGCGGTTACCAGTCCATGTCACTGTCAAAATACTCAAGAAAAATACTAACTTAAAAATACTTCTACTAAACAAAATGTCCCAACCCCCATACTCACCACAGCAATGTTAGATTCAAAAATTTAAATAATTGTACCTATATATTGCATTTGATGAATTCAAAGGCTACATAAATCGTGGGTGCGGAACAGATATCATTCAGTCTCCGTACTTTACTCTACTATTAACGGGTATAATTATGTCATTATCTCAAAAACTGTGGATAATTCTTTTATGAAATTTTCCTGAAATGTAAATAAATGTGAAATAAAACGCTGCAGCCCTGGAAAAACCTATTCCTATTTTACCCACTTATTGTAATTCATTTCTCTGTGGGTATTTTTCGCTGATGCCAGCCATGGTCACATTGCTGTAGACAAGTGCATAAACATTTCATCCAGGTGAACAAAAAGTAAATAAAGAACAATTTCAACCGCACTGCAACCCAACGGCGAGCATTAATAAGAAACTTCTCCACGATGGCTTCATTTTTCAACGTTGGCGCCTTGGGAAATGTTTTCTCCACTCCAGTTGGCCAGCGCATAGGTGAGTAAACCAACACCCTCCCCCTCCATCGTAAAAAAAACCACCCACCGGAAGCGGGGGTGTGTGTATATGTGGGTAAAGCGTAATATTTTCCACAAATACAACGCATATGTTGATTTTTACGCATTTACATTGATAGTTATCTGATTAGAGGACGCTTCACAGCATTCCCAATCAGACGGGCCATTGGAAAATTGAATTTTCACAACTTTCTTCGTGCGTTTGCTTGTTTTCTTGTTTTGTTGTTGCTCTCTCACACACACGCGCACATATCCATGTAGCGATACTCATTTGTTGTTGCCAGACCATTACTATGGCAAAGCGGTCTGATTTGATTTGAAAGGCGGTGGCAACAACGGTGGGTTTCTGATAAGATTAACCCTTATATGAGTATACGGTTCCAACAGGCAGGTGTGACAAATCAGATAAATGTTTGTTGGTATGCTTTATGAAATTGCTCACCTTTTGGCACGCAAACGAAAAGTATTGTTATTGATGCGCTCTTGTGTTGTTTGATTGCCTTTTTTCCCTTCACCCCCTCCTGGCCATCTGTTTTGCGCCCTTAGTAATGGCAATTAGTCATCGTTGCCGCTGGCCGCTGGGTTACATAAAAAAATGTGTTAATTTATTTCGTGTTCCCCTTTGGCTCGCATTTTCGCCATAATTTCCATTTGCCGCTGCACACACAAGAAACACAGATACACACATTTACCTGCAATCGTGCATGTGTATTAGTGCCGTACTAATTTGTTGCTTCGCTTTTTTTATGAGCTCACATTGCCTTGCGGTTGGTTAGCTTTTCCCATATCTCCTATATCTGTTGGATATCTGTATTATCTGATATCTGAGAAATACACTTCGCGCAATGGTTTCGTTTTGAATTTAAACAAATTGCATTTGTGCCTCTTGTTTGCGCTTTTTAATTCGAGCAAGTCATTGCACTCTGTAGAGCCTAAATGATATACGAAAGATAATGCTCGCCCACCTGTTTCAGCCGCCCATAAAAACAAACAAAGGAAGGCAAATTGTCGACTTGGGTTTTCACACAGAAAACGAACAATATAATTACATCTTTCAGATCAAAAACCGCACAATTTACTTGGAATTATAATTAAATATATTATTATAATTAAAATGTAACGAGCATTTTCAGAAATAAGATACAAATTGTAAAAAAAAATGGATACCTCTGTTTTTGTATTTATATTACATGAAATATTGTTGCGGTTTTTTTTTCTGAAAAGTTCTTTCATGTGTTTAAATGTTTAAAATGATCTTAAGTTTTAGATGATGAGGTGTCAACTAATCCTTACCTTCTCACCTTTCAGAGGCCGCCACCGATGCCAACCTGGCCTCGGAGAACTGGGCCGCCAACATGGAGATCTGCGACATGATCAACGAATCCTCGGACACTGCCCGCGATGCCATGCGTGCCATTCGCAAACGCCTCTCCCAGAACGCCGGCAAGAACAACCAGGTGGTGATGTACACGCTGACCGTCTTGGAGACGTGCGTGAAGAACTGCGGCAAGGCCTTCCATGTCCTGGTGGCCCAGAAGGACTTCATTAACGAGCTGGTCAAACTGATTGGGCCCAAGAACGATCCACCAGCCGCCATGCAGGAGAAGGTTCTTAGTATGATACAAATCTGGGCGGATGCGTTCAAGAACCAACCGGATCTCAACGGCGTCACCCAGATGTACATGGAACTGAAAAACAAGGGCATCGAGTTTCCAGCCAACGATCTGGATGCCATGGCACCCATTTACACGCCACAGAGGGTGAGTCGCTGAAGAATCCTCTTTACTTTAACCATAATAAATGCTTTCATATGTCTTTTAGAGTGTTCCCGAGATGCCTCCTCAGCTGGTGGCCGCTCAGCAGCACACAATCTCGCCTCAACACATGGCTGCCGCTGCTGCCGCCGCAGCTGCAGCCGCAGCTCCACCCAGCACAGGTCCTTTGCATTTGACTCCCGAGCAAGGGGCTAAGCTGCGCTCCGAACTGGAGATCGTTAGCAACAATATGTCCATCCTCAGCGAGATGCTCAGTGTTCTGAAGCCCGGTCAGGAGTCGCCCGATGACTATGCCCTGCTAAACGAGCTCACCTCGACCTGCAAGGAGATGCAGTCTCGCATCGTGGATCTGATTGGACGTGTCCAGGACGACGAGCTCACCGCGGAGTTCCTGCGCATCAATGACGAGCTGAACAATGTGTTCTTGCGCCACCAGCGTTACGAGAAAAATCGCTCGCAGGGCCAGGGTGCTGGTGTTACCTCGCCCTCGGCTGTGCTGGGCGCAGCCATGGGCCTGCCCGGTGTGGGAGCAGCTGGAGCAGGAGCC
The DNA here is from genome assembly GCF_016746395.2 of Drosophila simulans. NCBI lineage: Eukaryota > Metazoa > Arthropoda > Insecta > Diptera > Drosophilidae > Drosophila > Drosophila simulans. Next base: position 9,259,854 of record NC_052522.2, read on the forward strand.
ACCACGGTGGCCACGCTACCACCTCCGCCCACAACTACCGCCGTGAGCAATACGCCGCAAAGTGACCAACTGCTGATCGATCTAATCGAAAGCAGCGAGGAAGCCCAACTGCCACAGAGTTTGGGACAGATTAGCCTGGGCGGTGGAGCACCCATTGGGGTGCAGAGAGGCGCACGACCAGCCGATGAATTCGATATGCTGGCACAGTCGCGCACCGATGGCAACCAGTCAGTATAGAGTGCTTTCCAATTGAGCTCATCAAGTATTAACGATAGTTATTTTTTTTAGTAAATCGGACTTGCTAAGGGACATTCCCTCGGTGGACGCTGCTGCTGGAAGTGTGACTGCCACCGCCTCGCCTTATAAACCGAATCAACCGCAGCAGGCTCAGCGCTCAGCCGGCGAACCGCCGGTGGTAAGTAAAGTGAGTAACTAGCCGCCGGACAGCCGGTCTAACTAATGGCGTTCGATTTGTTCCCTTACCTTTTTGACCTCGTTTTCGCCATTGATTTACACTTTGTGTCTAAATTTGAAAATATGTTTTGGTTCTTTTTTGTTCTATGCAAATTGCGTTTGGTTTTCGTTTCGTTTTGTTGTTCGGTTGGCGCCCACACACAGTCGACGAAAGAGAATGAGATCGACGAGATGGAGGCGTGGTTGGGCAGCTCAGTAAGTAGCCATTCGAATAGCATTTTGTCTTTTTCTTAGCTCATCTTACCATGCACTCGGCTTCAGTTTCTCGATTTACATACTATTCCTTTGCTTCTTAGCTTCTGTCTTCCATTTTCGAGTACTTAACATGACTAATGAGGCATTTGTTTCCACCACACAGCACATCGAGGGAATTGAGGAGCTGACCAGCTCGGAGTTTGACAAATTCCTAGAGGAGCGAGCCGCTGCCGCCGAGAATCTTCCAACGATCAGTGCATCGAACTCCGCCGCCAGTGCCACGACAGGATCGGCAGGAGCCGACAGCTTACGAAAGACACCAAAGAAACCGGGCGCCGAGGAGGATCTGCTCGCGCTCTGAGTGATCTCCGCCAGCACCATCATCGGCTCTAATTGTTTACTCTTTCAAATGTTATACACACCCTAACATACTTATCCATAACGTCTATTTGATAGCAGATACATAGTAACACTTTATGTAAAATGCTTTTATTTTTTACAAAGACAGCAACGATAACTATTGATTATATTCCAAAAAATACAAGCGATCTTTTGTTGGTCTAATTGTAAGCCACGTCTACATATTGATGGTAATTTAATGTATTACGTTACAAGTCTATTTGTTGTTTATTTATACATATATACATACATTATAAAGCTAATTTATTTTACAAAATCGAACGATCGAAAAGAAAAACTAAAACAAAATGGAAATACATTTCAAGCACATACCGAAGACGAAATGTTTAATTATTTGTATTACTAAGGGGCTTAATCTGAGTCATTATCTATATTCATGGCTTGAGTAGCTGCTCCGTAGGCATCGTCCTCTTCATCAGAAGAAATCCTTTGAATATTCTTTGCCCTTGATCCCTTCCCGGATCGCTTTTCCAACTGACTCTCTAAATCCCGAATGTGGGCCTTTTTGCTGTTCAAAAGTAGCAGGAATTTCTTGAGAAGTTCCTCCTCCTTCAGTTTGCTGTCCCTCACATACTTTTCATATTCAGCCAGGGATGCGGTTGTCTGGGCGTCGGATTCGGTGGCTGGAGCTGCTTGAGGCTTCTGCTGACCAGCTTCGATGGCTGCATCCAGCAACTGGTAGCAGTTGGACACTTTTCTAAGCGGAACATCCAAATACAGCGTTTCGTATCCCTCACATTTGTACACTTTGAAGGTTGGTTTATCGGCATCTTCCAGGGATATTTCATAATCGAATCCTTGGAGTCCCATGTGCGTGGTAAGTGCACTTTTGCACTCTGCAAAGAAAGCTTCGTAGACCTTTTCCAATTCACTGGCTCCACTCCGAAACTCATCGTATTTTAGACTTGACCGGTAGTTTTGATTGTCAGAAGTGGTCAGGATGTCAAACTCCACGTCGTCGTCCATCCATTTGCTTCGGACATATATAAACGGCTTTACGTCTATTTGACTATGTGAGAGCTGAGAGCGTTGAAGTAATTTAACCACAAAGGTGGACATTTTTGCCAATATTCAAGTTTCACAACTAAATGTAAACAACAGCTGTTTGCAACTGGGTTGTCAGATTGATTAAATGTATGTAAATTTCATAGTGCTTATGGCGAACGTTTAAGTGTACGTATGTGTACTCTTTTCAGTAAAATTAAATAAATAAATACATCTTCAAATATTTCCGAGAGCTCAATTATTTAAGTTCTAATTAACCTTAACAGTCGATATACAACCCTTCTATTAGCATTGTTAAACACGCATTTTGCAGCACTAGGCGGTCCAAATTATCGATAAGACAGCGATATCGATTTACCGTGTTTAAGTTAGTACACAGCCAGTAGGAGGAATTAAACAAATTAAACGCGCTGCGCCCCTATTGTTTGTCCTCTTTTTAGTGTTTTACCCGATTCGGCACCCGCAATGCTTGACAACCTCGTGGAATTCGCCAGTTATTGGTGGTTTCGATACCTCATGGTACGTAATGGTCATAAAATTACGCACATATTCCACATGAGAAGCTGTGCTCCACGGGATTCTGATTTAAATGAACCCCATTAACTTGCAGGTCACCGAGCTGTACATGGTGGAAAAGTGGGAGCGGATAACGATACGTGAGTGTTAATTGCTGGACAAATAGCACACCCTCGAACTAGTTGGGAATATCCGACGGATTCGTCATGCTTCTGGAGAATTTACACGCTTATCAGGGTTATTATTGCTCTCGGTTTATTGCAGACGTCATTTTCATGGTACTCTTCTGCGTTTTCTGGTACTTCAACTACTCCGTGTTGCTCTCCCTGGCCGGATTGATTGGCCCAACAAGTGCCTCCATGGCGGATATTATTCCCGGAGTTCAAGGACATGGGCTCAAGGTCACCTAAAATACCGATCAGACCATACCCAGACCAACCGTGTGTACTGTTCTCCGTTCCAATATCCAAAATAGCCGCGTATCTGTACCTCGCCGCGAAGCTTTTAATCCTTTAAGCTCTAATCCGCACGCGTTTATACACCGCAATCAATGAATGGAACGTAGCTATAGGCGACACATGTCCAAAGAGGCGATTTAATCGCCTGCTGATCCGAATCTGAAGTGGACAACACCCGGCGACTGTCCATCAATAGCTGCCTCACCGTTTAATGTAGTTATCTAGCAGTAGTTACAAGTTTAAAGTCAGTTAATAAATCTAACGCTTACACAATCGCACTGTGAAATAGTTAAAAAAAATTATAAATGATATACGCAAGTGTTGTTGCATTGTTTTCCTGGTTTATTTTTGTTTAATTTTGAAGAGGTATTTCCCTTGTTTATTCCGACTTAACTGATGTGCTTCCATTTGTGAATTATTGTTAGCGCCAACAGACGTTGAACATGCTAAATCCGTACTTCAATGCTCTAAGTGTTATAATTCATTACAAAAATATATAGATAGCCTATGGTGTATGCGTATTGAATATGGTAAAACTAGTTTTGTGTATTTTTCTTATTTTTTTGTTTGTTTTGTTTTCGTAGAAAAGAAAGTGCGCGTTTTGTTATTCGAGCGAAGATCGCACACGATTAGTATCAGATCAAATTGGGGCTTTTTAAGGTGACAGTTTGGCTGAGTTCTTCGGGGATTATGGTTCGGTTTTGGTTTTGCGGGGGACTCACTTAGCCTACGCTACAAGCTAAACTCTTAGAACTGCTCTTTATCCGTGAAGGAAATTAATTAATGGCTACCATCTAACTTCCTTTTGCACTGCAATCCTATTTTGTTAGAGAATGAACTTACACTACTTACTTAAAGGGCGGGCAGCGGGCGGATGTGTTCACCAGGTGACAATCTCGTCCGGCCGCTTCGCTCGTTACAGGTTACAGATACAGATAAAAACTGGCTACAACTAACTGTACAATAATGCCTTCCGGAGCCAAAGGAGCTTTAATATTTTAACCATCTCATGCCAATACCTGCCACACATTAATGCGCACTACTAGTTAGGATGTTAGGGACGTGCCATCCAGCAGCACCGACGCCACTTCCTCGTTCTGTTCTACGTACACTAGACGAGGATCCTCGCCAAGCTCCAGTCGCCCGTATCTGGCCACCAGCGGTGTCTTGTTGTTGCTCACTTGCGGTGCGCGCGGCCACTTCCTTTTGGGCTTCGTGTGCGTCAGCATGTGGGACTTGAGGTTCGTTGACTGGGCGAAGCACTTGGAGCAGCCATCAATGGGACAGTGGTATGGCCGATCGCCAGTGTGTATCCGTACGTGGGTGCGCAGATTGAAGTCCAGCGAGAAGCGCTTGCCGCACCCCTCGAAGGTGCACTCAAAGGGCTTCTCGCCGGTGTGCACCAGTTGGTGGCGCTTTAGCTTGGAGCTCTCTACGAAGCTCTTGCCGCAGACGTTGCACACATGACCGCGCGGTCCGTGCGTGTGCATGTGCTTGCGCATGGCCGAATGGTTGCGAAACTCCTTGTTGCAGCCGCGATGGGTGCAGCGAAACTTTGGCTCTTCATCCTCCTCGGCGGCCGCGCCAGCTGCTCCCATGGCATTACCAGCCGTCTGATTGGCCACTGCAGTCGGTAATTTGGTTACAATTGTGGGTCGTGAGGGTCGGACTGGATTGCTGGAAGCCACTAGTGGCGGTGGGGGATTTGGTGTCGCCACTTGAGCCGCCGCCGTGAGTTGCCTCTTTGTCACCTTTGACTGATTTCCCGCACTTTTCAGTCGCACATTGGTGCTGCTGTTCTGGAGCACTAGTTTTGGGAGAGCCGGCTGTGGATTCGGTACACATCCGTTGACCTTCGATAGCGCTACCGACACAGTGGCTAGACCTGGTCCCGGTGTCTGTATCAGCTCCACATTATTCGGCATATTTTCGATTAGCTCGATGTTACCATAAGCTTCTTCCAACTGGTTTTCCGCATAGATCAACTGTTCACTTAGCGGCTGGCTGTCCTCCTCGCCTTTGACATCGCCCATAAATGCATTAACCACCTCCTCCACATCCGTAACCGCAGAGGCGCTGAATGGATCGGGTAGGATGACGTACTCGTTTCCGATGCCATCGCTCAGGACATCGTGGTTGATCATGTGCTCGTCAATAATAAGCTTTGGCATGCTGGGTGAGCCTTCATTCTGGGCGGCGGAGGAGGACGTCACGGATGTGGTGCCAGCACAACCAGGTGGTTCCTCCAACTCCTCCTCCTCGTCCTCATCCTCCGAGTTGAGCGAGGACCAAAGGGTCACATTGAACTCATCCTGCGTTATGCGTATGGGTACCTTTGTTTGCTTCCAGCGCTTGGCCACTGAGTTTCCCATGGGCCTCTCCACGCGACTGCTTCCAAATAGCTTAAAATCCTGCAGCTGGCCATTCGAACTGTTTGAATCTTCGGTCGCCTTCATATAGAAGTCGCTCTCGAGCTGCTCCTCCTTGATGTTTGTGGCCTCGATGGTGGTTAGCATCTCGGAGGCAATCTCGAAGGCATTTGTCGTAGCCGGCGCGGTAGCCTCATCATCCTCATCGCCATCGCCATCGCAGGAGGATGTCATCTGTTGCCCATCCTCCTCGATGAATTCCTCGTCGTCGCTGGTCTGCTGCATGATGATCGGCGGCGGCAGTGCATCCGCCGTAGCCACCGTGACCGAGGTAAGTCTGTCCAGCCGATCCACCGGATAGTATTCATAGTGCTCAAAGAATTCGCCTGAGTCTACGACGATATTAGCCTCATCATCATAGTCGTCGATGATCTCCTCGATCAGGAAGCTCTCGCTTTCCTCACCCATCGGATCGCCCGCCAAAACGGTGTACGGATCTTGCTCGACAATTGCAGCCGCCGTGGGCTGGTGTGCATGAGTGAAGTATGCCGACGACGGGGCGGAGTGCAGGGGCAACGGTACCGCCGCAGCGGCCAGCGATAGATTCTTCACGATGGGCGCTCGTATCTGATGCAGTTGAGGCTGGAAGTTCCCTCCGACGCCGACGTGATGATGATGACTTGTCATCGCGGCTGCTCCGTCTGCCTGTCTGTGTGCCTGTATCTGTATGCTTGTATTTGTGGGCGCTCTTGCTTCGTGCGTGAGTGTTAGTGTTGTGTGTGCGAGCGCGCTGCGGAAAAAGTGGGCAATTAGTACCTGGCCAAAAATCCGTAATATGTATATATCTCTATATATTCGCCAGACTTCCAAAGTGGACAAACGTACGTGTTTTCGTCGGTATTGCTGCACTGGACTGGCCTTTCCCTCCACCTCTTTTTCCACTTTTTTGTGGCCAATGCCTATCGTTTATTGTGCGACGGCGGCGGCAGACGGCGAATGATGCGTACCGCTCGCTCCGCTCCGCCCGCCACGCTCCTGCTGCCCAATGGCGGGTTAATTCTCGCTTTGGATGACCACCTCGATCCCGCTCACCTCGGGCAGTGTAAATATTTTGAATTTTGCCGGTTAATATGGCGGAATTGTATTTTCCAGAAACGGCTCGGTACTTTCTCTCGCGTTGCGTGTGTGGGGTGTGTGTGTGTGTAGTGTGCAGCGACAGGCGCCACAATGCAACCCTGCGCGCGCTTTGTGTATATCTCAAGCGGTTTATTTAGCTGAGATTGTTAATTCTCTTCGCATTACTTTGCAAAACAGCACAAATGTAATCTTATGTACTATCGAAAAATTGCATTTTATTAACCTCCAACTGGCAAACCACTTATTAGCTGTAAATACCGCGGCGTTCTGTCTTTCGATAGGCGATAGGTTTGTTGTTCTGTCAGCAGGGTTGCCACCCGACAAGAAAACAAATGCGCAATAACAATATATATTAATCTCCATGGCTTTACTTTTATTTCGAGCTATTTACAATTGTTGCTCATAAATAATTAGTTAAATTTCTTTAGCAATAGAACTTCTGGAATATAAATACGCTTCAGCTTCGACTCCACAAATCGCTCGTGTTGTGGTGTAAATACCTCTGCATTGTGGTTAAAATCAGTCTTATTAAATTGCACCGCATTCCTATCCGCTGTTAAGGATATATTATAATGCCGACATTGGTCCTGCAATCCAATCGGCCCATCGAACAACAGTAAACGCAACAAGTAAGGAACCGGCACCGTAAGCTGTTTGTTGTTGTAGGCATGCGTGAAAATCTGCAACAAACTCCTGCAAATATACATACATATGAATTTACATTAAAAATGCATCATGTCAATAAGACAACCAATAGAAAAAGTTATACTGTACCTCCTAATCGCCTGCAACTTGGCGGCAGCCACGGCGGACAGAATATGCGGCAGTTGTGGCACACCCATGAGCACTCTATACAAATTGCCCTGTTGGAAGGCCAAACAGATCCCAAAACAAAGCTTAAACGTCGCATCCCGACGCACATAGTCCGGTAAGGTAAGGGCGCGTGTAAAGGACTCCGGAGAACCCAAATTAAATAATTGATACAGGCTCTCTATGAAGCAGCGCCGCTCAAGCTCACGAATGGTGGGTTCTCTAGATGATTCCATGTCCTCCAGTTCTTCGTAACAGCAAAGCACTCCCGTGAGGCACTCTTGCAAATGCTGGTTGCATATCTTGGGATCGAACTTATCGATGGGCTCCTCACACAAGCGATAGCGACTATAGGCCAGAAACATCACAATGGGCTCTAACAGGCAGATCTTCTGACTGGCATGGTACATCTGGATCACGATCTCGCGACGCACCGCCCTCAATCGATCGAATATGAAGTCGTAAGCCACGTTGTACGGCTTTCGTGTATCCAGGATTATGCTGCAAGGTATATTAATTATCAGATTAAACTTGGCCAATTAAGCGCCTAAAATACTTGCTCCTTGAGCAGATATTCCACTGTTTTGGTCAATGCCGCTTCTGTGCGCATTTCCTTGGGCAGGGGCATCTTGACATCGGCGGCGGACCGTGTAAACTCCTTGACCAGGACTCCTGGTTTGTTCTTCTGACCATTATTTAGCTCGAAGTAGTGCAAAAGTTTCTCGCGAATACGCCTGGATGTATTAAACGGTGTTATTATATTAAATTCGGGTTTAAATTTCGTTTACCTACATCTTCGCCTCCCCATCGGGACAGAAACTTTCGCAAGATCCTCGAACTTGGGCCATTTGTTGATGAATGCAGCCAATTTCAGCAGCACAAACAAACCAGGGATGAAGGTTTTTTGGATCAAAGACGTAGCGCAAACTTTTTAATGAAATTCAGAAAATAAAAGAGGCTTTTTAAAACTCGAACGTCAGCTTCTAAGTAATAAAATTGCAATTGGGACTTCATTAAAATCCATATTTATTAAAACAAGCGCTTACTTGTTTTTTCAAACCCTCTTGCCACGCCGCTGAAGTCAGCAATCAGCTGTGTCTGGGCGGTCTGGGTTGTCAGGTTGTCTGGGCCTTCAAAATTTTACTAAATTTTCAGTTTGTTTTTCCCCGCCCAGCTCAAAACGAAATGTTCTCGCGGCGTTTCGCAGCCTTCTTTCGATTCAACCGACATGTGACCCAAAAATACGGCAGTTTCATAGCTGCCGGCTTTAGCAACAGGTTTTCGATGAAGGTTGTAACTCTGCTGCCGCTGGTAGTCCTCCGATCCGCGGATTGCAGGCAAAAAGAGGACCAGGAGGTGAAGCGACCGGTCCGGAGGCGCACCATGAGCAAAGTTAAGTACGAGACGAGTCTGGAGGGGAAGGCGCAGCTCTATCTCAACGCCATGAAGGTGAGGTGGGACCAGCTGCACAAGGTGCCCGGGCTGTTTTCGTATCAATTGGAGAAATCCCCTCAGAGCCGGAAAATACCAGGATACTGGGGCTTCTATGCGGAGGTAAGTGGCATATTCTTGTTCTCTAGAAATATTTATCGACTCTTGTCCTCCAGCTTAATTCAGATAGAAACCTTAAGCGCAGACGTCCCCAGACCATCGAGAGCCTCAATCCCACCTTTAAGCACATGATGTTCAACTTCAATAAAGTCGATGCCCAGGAGGTGATCATGACCATTGATGATGCACACGGCAGCCCCGAAGTTCAGATGATCATAAACAAGAGCCCAATCACCAAATATCATACTTTGATCTGCCCGGAAGTAGGAAAAAACCATACCCAACGGATTACCCGTGATGCTCTTCAGTTCTGCATCACCTTTATGCGAAATATCGATGACAAGGATATGCGCATGGGTTATAATAGCCCTGGAGCACTGGCCTCTGTAAATCACCTTCATTTTCATCTTCTCCACATGCCCCAGGATTTATATATAGACCAAGTGCCCTTGGATGAGCTGGCCGGGGGTTATGTTTATCGTTTGAGCCGTAGGGCGCCCACGGAAGGAATATGTATAGTATTTAACGAAAATGATAGTGATGAACAGGTGGCGGAGAAAGTGGACCAGCTCTACATGCTCGCCATGTGGATGTGCAAGAACAATATGCCACACAATCTGTTCCTTACTCAGGATCGGAGACCCGGAAAAAGCGGTAATGTTAAGGTATTCGTATTTGCCCGCTCCGAGTACTGTGTAAACAAGGATTTGGCCGAGTTTAATGTCGGTTTCTGTGAGTTGGCTGGTTACATTCCCTTGCCAGGTGATATAGTCGCACTACAAAATGTTGTTTCTAAGCTAAAGTTTTTTTTTCCTTCGTTAACAGATGCTGAAAAAATGGAGAACCTTACAGAGCTTCAGGTGCTCTTTAGGATTCGAACAATAACTGGCAGTGCTCCAAAGGCTGTGTACGAGCAAATTACGAGTATGGTCGAAGGACAAGAACACTATCTTTGGGACCAACCATTGACGATATGAAACACAGAGAATAAATAATCAGAGGCTTCTAACTAGACTTAGTTTAGCGTTTAATTGGTTGCTCATGTCATACTGCTGCCGCTGCGAATCCTTTCTCCATAGTGGCCTTGCTAATTACTTTGGTGTTGGCAGCAATGGAATAATCCACCTGTGTTTTCCCATTCTGATTTCTTACGAGCTCCGTCAGCTGTGGAAGCGTATCTTTAGCCACACTCTCACGAATTTTTTCAAAGAAAGCCATGTAGTGATAAAGGTTGTGACTGAAAGAATGGGAAAATTTATAAATGAAAGAATAATTTAATTGACAAAGATCACTTACACCATCAGTAAGATGGGACCTAATAGTTCGTTGGTTTTGTACAGGTGGTGAAGGTAGGCACGTGTGTGTTTCTGACAAGTCAAGCAACTGCAGTTGCTCAGCGGCGGAGTAAAATCCTCCTTGATAGCTTCGTCGGTTATGTCTAAGAAAGGCACATGCTCCACTGCATCCTGCACAAAACTAAATGTCAAAGCCTTGAAGTTCAGAGAAGCACAATATGCGTAGGAAGTGTCAAACACATCGATTCCCTGTTGGATAAGTTCCAGAATGGTTAGGGGCGTGTATGCACCAGGCAATATCCTAGGCTTGTCCTCCTCCAGCTGCTTGACGCAGTGCTCTACTATTGGCAGTAGTTCGGAAGTATCTAAAGTGGACGCTGATAGACCATTCGTGTGGAAACCCTCGAAGATGTAACCTCCATAGCTGCCCGCTGGCTGTTCCCGGGCATGTTTAATGGACTGCGTCCGCGCAAATGTGTTGTATCCGCCCACAATGGGAGCTAGCAGAGTGGAATTTACCTTGCCCCGGTGCTCGTAGATGTAGTGCATAAACTTCTCTGTCCTGTCAACCGATTTCTGAATCCGCTTCTTGGCACTCTCCAAGTTTGTGTCCGCATCGCAGAGTCCCTCATACATGTCCGGCTTGAAACTTGCTACTATTTCCATGTAGCGCTCCGAAGAGAGCGATTCCTTGCCTCTTCTCGTAAACAACGGCAGTATATCCCGGTCGTTACCTCCGGAAGGCGTTGTCTCACAGGGATCTCGTAACAGGAGAATATTTAGATGTCCTGGTAGTCCCACGTAGTCGCTTAGTCCGCGACCCCCACCACTGTGCCAATGCGTAAGTGCCTCGGTCATCTGTTCCATTGTGGACAGTGTGAAGTGGAGCACCTGTGGCTTCCGGCTGACATGAGTCTCGAAAACATCCGCACTCAGCCACGGAATGCTTCCGCCCTTAGTCGTCTGCAAAAGAAGGGGAGTCTTGAACTCGGGTCCTCCATCCTTGATTCGCAGTTGACCTAGTCGACCGGAATTCTTGCTAATACTCTCGATCGCAAATTTCATTCCGGCTCGAAAGAGTATTTATTATTGGAATGTATAATAACCAACCGCACGTTTCAAGCGGTTCCCGATAACGATAACTATTAGTGATGACGATTCAGCTGCATTTACTTATTTATTGTTAAGTGCGCTGCCGCGTTGACTAAGCTTAAAATATATGTCTATTTGTCTATAAGCCAATAATCTATTTTTAAAATTTTTGTAAAATTGCTTTGCTTAAGTTTTCGACATGTTCATGTACAGTTCAATTAATTTCAAAATATAGTTAATTACAAGATTTCATAGACCACCATTTTAGATCCTCGCTAATTGTGTTATATAAATCTAAAAGAAATTTCAGCTAAAATATGAATTAAAAATACGAAAAAGGGCGTAGGAGGCAACTAACCACTAAAAAGGAAGAGCAAAGTTTTCGGTGTCCACGATCTGGCAACCCTTTCAGGTTGGCGCCCCTATTCTCCTTGCTTGCGTTGTATTTCCCCAACTGCTGCTCAGTTGATTTCGACTTTTCGGCTTGTTCGCTTTTCAACGAGCGCTTCAGTTCGCTTTTGGGGGCTTGTTCGCTTTTTGGAGCGCTGAGTGAATGGTTTTATGTTGTATGCGCAGCGCACTTGATGGAAATTGTTGTCATTGTTTTAGTTGAGTGTGCAATCGGATGTTCGCTGTCTCCGTCGCACGGCGGTAAAGTGTGTGCGTGTGTGTTCCGTTCGCGTCGTTCATTGATTTCCTAATTAAGTTTATAATTAAAATTAATTGAAAAATTACTCGCATACGTACATGTGTATGCCCGTACATATGTGCGCTGGCATGTACAGACATGTAAATTGGCTAACCGCGTGTGAAAGTCCATTAAATTAGTTCTGTTCTTTATAAGCTCCCCTCGAAGAAACACTTTTATAATAAATGTGTTTGAATTTAAAAACGAAATTGTGCCAAAAGCATCAACAGCAAAAGAGGTAATTAGAATAACAATAATGCAGAGACAGCTTTTTAAATTGATGACTTCCTTGCCGCCGCCGTTGTATTTATAATTAACAGCGTCTGCCGCTGACATTATGTACATTGTACATTTATGCAAACAAATAAGCTATAAAAATTCCTTGAGTTAGAACATATCCACTGGAAGTTTTGAAATCTCCTGCCCGCCAGAGTTGCCAACCTCCTGCACAGCTGTGACCTTGAACAGATCGCTACCTGTTCCCGTGTTTTACGACTTAAAGGCAGTCGTAAATGTGGAGGAACTGTAAAAAGGGCAATAAAACTTAACATTTATGTGCATTCCAGGTGGTCCTGCGGAACGCCCAACGATGTGGCAACCCTAGGCAAATGAACTGTTTTACCTGCCTAAAAACGCACAATAGCAACAACTACAAGAACGGCGGAGAGCGAGCGGACGGCACAACGGATAATTTAGTGGAATTTTCAAAAATAGCAAAGCCAGCAACAACGAACGGCAGCAATAATCCCCCAGCGAGAGCACAATAATCAAAGATTAAATCAGGTTTATATGGAAAGGGTTAGCATGGCGCAGGAAGAAATACACGTTTCCTAGCGCAGCAACAACTACAAACACCTACAACTGATTACACTCTCACACGACGAGGAAAACGAGAGAATGCGAGAGCGCGAGAGAGAAACTGTGTTTATGCAGAGAATTTCATGATTTCAGAATTTATGCCCAAACCCGTTCATGCTACATGAAGAAGTTAATAAAATGAAAAGAACAAAAAATATTTTAATTTATGTTGAAAAATATCATTGTTTCGATTCATGCACTGGATCTGCGTTCATTGGCTGATACATAAATGCAAAACATTATTACATAGATAAACCGAAATTGGATATGCGTAATATAGTTCAATGATTTAAAAATACATAAACTAGAAAAGGACTTGCCATAAACACAGTAACAGAGAGAGTGAAAGAGAGCAAAAGCGGCGACGCCGGCAGAGCACAAATTTCCGTCGCAGCGCTTGCATGTTTTTCGCTCATTTTTCGTTCGTGTGCGTTGCGGCGATGTTGTGTTTTCTCACGGCGGTGAAAACACTCTGCGACGACTGTGACAACAACAGCAACAACGATAAGATTTTCCGTTTTTCCGTATGGAAGCAGAAGCACTAGCGGCATTTGTTTTGAAAGTAAAGCAAAGGCGAGCGAGAAAAACGAAAATATAAAGCAGAGGAAGACGGAAAAAGCAACGCCGCTGCCGACCGCGCCTCGCTGTATGTGCCTGTGTGGTGTTGTGTGCGTGTGTGTCTGTGAGCCTACCGCCTGTCTGTGTGTAAGTGGGCGCGAACGTACGGTCGAAAAGGAAGTAAAAATAGTGCAAAAAGGCCAAGTAATAATAATAATAATAAAATAGGCAAAAAGACAGGCCCCAAAAGAGACCGACCAGACCAGTTTCAAAAAGCGCCTATTTCCAGGCTCTTTGTGTTATGTGTAGTGGTACGTGTGTGAGCGGCACCAACAACAGCAGCAAAAGCAACAAAAACAACAACTAGAAGCGACCACATACGGTGGAAAAGGCCTTTTTTCAAGGAGCGAAAGGCAATGCGCGAACAAGCAATAAGAATAATAAATTACACTTTGCTATAATAAGAAAAATTTATACATATATACACACAAGCGGGAGAGGCCCACACACACATGTGTTTTTCCTCGATGAGAGTGTGTGGAAAATTGTAATAAAATATGAACCGCAGAAGCAGCAGCAAAACGAGAAAAACGAGAGAAAATTTCGAAATATCGCATGTGCCATTTTAAGCTTTAAATAAATTATAACGTACAGTATTACACAAAAGGAGAAAAACAAAAATATAACAATTGAACAAAATGTCCTGCATATCGAGCAACTTTAGCTCCTTCTTCCTCAACTCGCTCAACGATCCTTCAGAGTTTTCCAAGTACTTGAGCAATGGCGAGCTCAAATGCACCAATTTCGAGGAATTTCAAGTGTTTGGCTGCGGCGCAGGCGCGGCGACGCAACAACAGCAGCAGCAACAACAACAACATCAGCAGTATTCCCACACACATTTACCCAATGGCAGTTCAGCGACGGCAGCAGCGGATTTTCCCAATTACGAGGCAACTACAACGCCGCAGCGGGAAAACTCCTCCTCCATTAACTCAGGTAGTTCTGTTAATCCCGCACACTATGCTTCCGCCGCTGCCTCTGCCTCTGCCAGCGTCGAAGCCAGCGCATCAGCAGCACCGACGTCCACTCCAGGAAATGCAGGAGCAGCAGGATCATCTCCCCTCACCGCCACCCCCTCGAGCAATCGCTGGCCAACTGCAGTGGCCACGCCCAATGGCCATCAATCCACCGCCTCGGCAGCGGGCTCAGTGCCCCAGCACTTCGATGGATCCTTTGAGTTTATCAAATATCTGCGACACTCCACGGACTTTACGCCCAGCACACCGAGTAGCGCCAGCGAAACTAGCTCGTGTGCGGAAAAGCAGGTCAGTGTTAGTAAATCGGGCGTCCAAGCAGGCGCCACACCACCACCGCCTGCTCAATCGCCCGTTGCCGGTGGTCTGATCGATTTGGATACTAGCACCTCGCAGAAATCACGATCTGCCTCCCGCAAAGTAGCAGCTTTGTTGTCTTCCGTTTCGCGGGCTTCCAATAGTCTGGTGGACACCAGCTCCTCCGCACTGGATGTCTTCGATCACGATTCAAAGCAGACGATCTTTGATCTACAGCACATTGCATCCAACGGATCGTCCAATTCGAATGAATCTTCGCTGGAAATGCTAGCATTTCCCAATTCGCACCTCAATGCCTCCAATTCGAACACCTCATCCGAAGGAGCGGCCTGTGGAAGTGCGGGAGAATTCGGGGGATTGTTAACCGGCGCCAGTTGCTCCTCCTCCACGGCTTCATCGTCTTCTCATGCACCGAAACTCCTCGGAAGCTTTGTGATCAAGGAGAACTTCGAAGTGCATCCGTCGCACAAAGTGGAAGAGGGCATCTTCCAGCACATGAACAAGCTGCCGTCGAAGAAGAAGGATACGCTGAAGCAGCTGGGAGTTCGGTTCACCGGCCAGATGACGCTGACGGACAAATCGATTGTGGTGGAGAATTTCATCAAGTTTTGCGAGGTGAGTTACGCTTCCCGAAATCGAAGGGGTTGGGTTTCCAGATGTTTTCGGGGTGTTAGCGAGTTAAATTTTGTGTGTGTGAATATTTTAACGCTCTCCGCGCGCTGCCCATTTCCATATGCAATTCGCACATATGTATGAATTAGGTGTTTTTTTTGTAATGATGGTCGGGAACAGGACTTGATGTGGTCTAATTGAGGTTGGCGGAGGGGATTGTATGCTTTACATCTAGAAGTACAATTTCCTTTTATTTAATTCAAAAGCTTTCATTTGGAGTTTTTTTAATTCCCAAAAGACTGAAATCCATGTAGAAAATGTTCATAGACTGGGGTCAATACATTATGATTTGATAAGAAGAACTACTGATAAGTTACTCAATTGAAGGCCTGAATTAAAGGTCAATTTATCACTGGTCTTATCTAACTGATACTATTTTTTATAAGCTTTGTGATGTAGCCCGCAAAAGTAAATTTTACAGAAAATGTATAAGGAAGGACCATTTCATAGAGTTCTTGATTGCCATTTCTATAATGTATCGATTAGAAGGTTAGTAATGTGTATTACTTTGGCTAAACTAAAATGTAATACATTTTTCGGTGCACCCGCACCCTATATAAATATAGTACATAGCAATTGGGATATTCATAATATAAACATGCACCCTATCTATATCCTATATCACACACACTGCCGTAATTCCACCCGCACTCACACACGCATTCGGGATTCCGTTTGCCCCCCACTCACACAAATGTCATTATAAATTGTAATAACAGGAGCAGTGATGCCGGCGCCTCAGTCGACGTCGACTGCAGCCAACCACAAATTCAGCATACAACTGTAATCATGTGTGCTCAATGTATGTATGTGCGTATGTGTGAGTTCTAAACACCTATACATGCGGGGGGCTAAATCCCCACTTTCCACCACCACCACCACAACCCCCCGGAAAGCCACCCGAGCAAACACACACACGCAGACACGTTTGGCGCCCTTTTCAACACTATGGCAGTCAACCCCAAACACTCACCACGCTCATTACGCTCCGCTTTATCACAAACACACAGACACAGTCACATCTAGATTTGCTGCCCACCCGTCGCATCCCCCCCGCCCTCTCGCTCTTAAGCTCACGCACACAGACACACATTCTCCAAAACTATGTACAAAATGGCATTGATGGCATAATACAACAAAAGCAAGAACAACAAAAACTGGATGGGGGGGCGGAGAAATTACGATGTAGGCGAAACGGAAGGGAAGCCCAAAAACCCCCCTCTATTACAACATTTTAGTTCTAAGACGCTCTCTCTTTTACTTTACCTACTTGGCTCCCTAACTCAAAATTGTTGCGCTCTCTCATTTCTGCGGTAGCTGCTCTCTCCTGGCTCCCACTTTCTCTCACCTCGCTCTGCCTCTCGCCTTCATTTCCTCAATTCAAAACTTACTTGAAGGCTGAACTACCAAAGTGTGTGTAGTTCTGTATGTGTGTGGCTTCGAGTGTGGGTGTGGGCAACCCCCAAAAGCTTGCTATTGAGTAATTGTGTGTTGTCCCCCCACCTTCCTATTCTCCTTCTTCTCCTGCTCGTCCTTCGTCTTCTTCTTCTGCTGCTCCCTTGAATTCTTTGGCTTCCACTCCTTGCTTTCACACATACAATCATCAAGTTACTTAGAGGGGTGCGGGGGAATGGAGAAATGGGGGGACATCGGACTGTCCGCTAGCTGCTTGGGCATGTCCTTTTCCGACTCTCTCGATTTCGTCTTGCATGTGTGTGAGTGCGTCTGTATTTTATCAACACATTTTATACATGTCTCTATCGGAGCGACCATTAGTACAGTAGAACTTGCCTAAGAATAGTAACACAAATTAGAAATAAATAAATTTAGTTAGAGTAGTAAAACCTATAAGCTTTTTAAAATTGCAAAAGTCAGTTTGAATATTATCCGAATTAATATTAAAAAACATTATCAAACCATTATTTGGAGGGTTTTAAGAGCTATTTTATTGCACTTTCTAACTTTTTAATCAACCTGTTCAATTTGGTTTTATTTTTATAAATTTGATATTATTACCAGATAGATAGATAGAATTACCATTTTCAGATACATATTAACTTCATTTTGCTTTGTTGTTAATTGACATGCTTGCTGTAATTGAATGAATAGTAACGTGGGATGTTTATAGACTAGGAAGCTTGACTGTAGGTGAGGCTGTGGATGTGTGTGTCGCCCAGCGGCGTCGTTGAAGGCTACTAAGTGCGCATGCAGTCAGCTCACCCACACAAGTGCACTCGGTTTTGCCCAACTTTGCGGCCGAGTGTGTGTGTGTGTAAAGGACAGCTTAGTGGATGAGGATGTGAAACGGGTGCGGTGGATCGGGGTTGTGGGTGGTTGGGCGGAAAATGGGTGGCGCTCGGGCAGGTACAATGTCTCGGCTTCGCACAATTTACGCGCACACACACTCACACTCGCGTATGAAAGCAGGCGCACATATGGGGCATTGATTATAATTTTAAATTATACATATGTATGTATGCGGGCACATGCCGATATAACTGTACTTGCCGCATGTGATGTCTATATACAGGGCTTTGGACGCGTATATATGTTTGTATATATAATATATGTATATGCAGGCGCACATATGTACATATGTTTGTATAATTCTAACGCACACATCAAATATTTAGCTTTTGTGCAACGTTTTGTCGCCTTTTGGGAGCACACACCACATTAAATTAGTTTGGTGTGGGGTCATTTTTGCGGAATTTAGAGCGCATTTAGAACGGGTTTACCTTAATTAAAAAACCCTAAATTAGTTGCCTAATGGAAAGGTGTAGAAACGGCGGGTGTGGGCAAAACAAAGCAAAGCAGAGGGTGTCGAAAGCTGTAACCCTTAACCCTTTAAAAAATAAAACCAGTCGAATGGGGCTGCACACGCACCAAAGAGTGAAAGTGTGAAAATTTCCCCCACTTACACACACGGGCACACACATTAACGCACACGACGCAAGCCCTTGCAAAAGGAATCAAAAAATCATGGCAGCAACAGTCAAACATTTGGCTTTTGTTGCTCTTGTTGTTTCTCGGCACGCACAAGCAACACCCACACCAACAACAACAACAACAACAAAAACAGCAGGAACAACAACAGGAGAAAGGAAAACAATTCACACTTGTCTCAATACAAACAACAACAAACCGCATCACACCACAGACAACAACCGCAATCCCGCCACACACAAACACACAAGTGCACACGCCCGAAATGCTCCCAGACACCCGCACACCTACACACTCACGTTCACTACGTCACGCACAAACACAAACCATGTCTGCCAATAAGTTTGCAAAAAAAAAAAACAAGAAAAAAGAAACAAACAAAAACAGAAAACAAAAAACGAACACAAGGAGGAGACGCAATAAAAACAGAAACGGAAAACAGCAGCGAAAACAAGAACAAAATACCGCAACACATTGCCACTGCTTTCATTCCTCTTTTCCTGGTTATATTTGTTTTTTTCTTTACTTGTAAACCTTAAGAGGTAAATTACTAGGGTATATTGTAATTAGGTAAGATATGTATACACCGTACACCTGATTCAGTCGGGGTTTAAGTCTGTGCTTTAGAACACATCTTCGTTTGAAAAAAAAACATTTTCCATTCATTTGTTTTTTTCTGAACACATTACTTTCATATCATAAAAAAACTGAAGGGTACTTCTCTTATTATCCTTGGACTAACCCTAAAAAGTAGGCAACAAAAACCTAACAATCAATAATGGAGTCTTGATAGTTTGTAGTAATTGATTAAAGATTAAATATCAAATGAAAGATTTTTTAATAAGCCCAAGAATAGGGTATCCCATAGTTGAATAAACTTAGAGTGTCGTTATTTTGTGTGCTTTTTAACTGTGAAACAGTTGAGTGGCCATGGGCGGTGTGGCCGAAGGGGGCGCACCACTTGAGAGCAGCAACAGTCCAGAAACCACCATGTTTGCCACACCCCTTTAAGCCCCAACGCCCCCGCATAGTTGATTGTTAATGAGACACCTGGAGAAGTGGCCAGGTGTCGGCTGTGCCTGTCAGCGCTGGAAAATAAGAGAAGCAAATAAGAGAGTGTGTGGAGTGGCTGTCAGCCAGTGTTTTCCTGCTTTTTGACAGGGGTTTTAAAGTTTTCGCTTACTATTCGCCCAAAAAGCAAGACACGGCATGTCACTCCATTTTTGCTCTATTGATTTTTAACATAATCAAAACCGAAAATGTATGCACACACACGTACACATACACAATCAGTGAGACGTACAGCAGCACAGTCAGCAATTCGCATGTGTGAGAGGACCTTTTTGGGGGTGGGTGTGGGTGGTAACCCTGGGTGGATGGGTTGGTTGGATGGTGGAAACCCTGATTATGAGGATGTTGATAAGTTCCGACGACGAACGGAACTGAACTCTCTGCGCTGCCGAAGACTCGCACTCACACAATCGTCCATTAAGCCTACCATCTAGCTATCGCACACACACACACACTCGCCAAACACAGAAACACACTCACACACAGACAGAGAGGCTTTCATGGTAACCCTTTGAAAAGGGGGGCCTTAGCAAATAACCCCCAAACCCCAACCCCTCTTTTTGGGGCAAAATGGCTTCATTGAAAATGTTGTTTGCTTTTCTATTTGGGTTTGCTTTGCTGCCTTTTCTGCTTCCTTTTTCGCTTCGCCCTATTCTATATTTTTACACTATAAAATATACATTGTAGGGGTGTGAGTGTGTGTGAGCCAATGTCTGTATGTGTGTGTATGGGAGCTTTTGCTTTGGCATGCTATTCAGATCCCGTCGCCACCCACCCCCCCTCGTTTTTCCACCCAACCCAACCGTCGTCCTTTGCAAGTTTTTGGCTTTTGTGTAAAATTTTCGTTTTAAACTTTTGCGTTGTACACGAATTATAAGTTTTGATTAGTAGTGGGTAAAGTTTTCGCTCGCATGTGTATGGGTTTTTGGGGGTGAGCTAGTCGGGTCGGTTTTGGTTTTTCATACATATAGAGAAAGTACATTATGTAAGGCAAATACATATGTGCAGCCGTAGAATTTGACGTCCATGAATATACATCCCCACACACATACTTCTACGTGGAAAAACAGCCTAAAAGTCGAGAAAATTATGCTAAAAAGTGGTGGAATGGGGGGTGGGTTCCAACATGAAAGGTGTAAGCTGGTTTAAAACTAATGGAAGGGTGGTTAGGGGCGGGGTTTTACCAACCAGTAAAACCGGTATGTCTGGAAAATTACTTTACAACTAGAGTTGGATTTCTAATTTAATTTTCATCTAATTAAAATGCATTACTACTTCGTTATCTGAAATTTTTGACGAAGGCCACACAGCTGGGTTTCAATTAGATTTTAATGGAATTCTTAATTCAACTATAAGTGGAACTTTAATTATACATATTTTGAAATGCGAAACGTTGAAATACATGTTGGTCCTATTTGGGGTAAAAATTGCACATATGATTTATACTAAATGTACCCATTTTCAAACTATCCCCAAAAGGAATACGACATCAAGGACCACAGGCCATGGCTGTCACTGAATCAGTGCGGTTTGAATAAGCCGGAGCAGATCAAATTCGCTCGATATCTGGGCCAGGGACTGCCGACGTTTACGCTCTTCTGCATTTATAGCAATTTTAAGAATCTGTTCTGCACCAAACGCACGGAAATGTGAGTATCATCATCATCGTCATCATCATCATCATCGTGTCCCCCGATAATTGAGTATCCTGCCGAACTTGGAGTAGCCTAAAAGCATGCTATTATAATTGATGAATGTCCTTTTTATTTTGCAGCTACACGAAGGATGGCTACAATCTGCCTTATATACTCGACAAAACCAAGCGCTTCCTGGCCAACACAACAGCTGGTAAGTGGAATCTATATCTAAATATAGATGTAGATATAACCCCCTAGAACACCCGACTCCGCCATACCCGATTTCCGTGTAGTGCAAATGCAGCAGAAGGCAGCATGAACCGAAAATGTAGTCAGGCAGAGGAAAATTAATAAAAAAAATAAAAGCGAGACATGAAAGCCAAGTGGCGAATGTGCTAAATTTTAAAAATACACTCGAAACTAGAAGTGCTTACATTCATTTTTATGATTTCTCTACTTTGCACTTCTCATTTCTATTTCTATTTCGTGTCATTTTCTATTTCGTTTTCTTCCTATCAAAATTTTAAGAAAACTACCTACAATTTGGCCTGCCTATTTTTACAAAATTTCGTAAACTAATCAATTTTGTCTGCGCGCGCTCAAAAAAAAAAAACACAGAAAGAAAACTATTTTAATTTTTGACTTCAATTTGTTTGTGTTTCCTCTTTCTTCTTCTTTTTCCAACGCATACGCTTTCAATCACTAGGCGACAATACCAACAACAACATCACCAACAACACCAGTAACAAGACCAACAACAACACCAGCACAACAACAACATCCACACCGGTCAAACAGACACCACAACAACAGCACCAGCAGCAATCCGAGCAGGATCCGCTGGCACCCAACTCACCTGCAACACCGAAACTTGCAGCAGCAGCCGCATCAGCAGCAACGGCCACGGCAACAACACCAGTGGCAACATCGGTGCTGGGAGCAGGCACGCCGGCACAGGCAGTACCACGCACAAGGCCAGCCACGCCCACAATGCCAGCAGGAGCAGTAGCTGGAACGCCTACGACACCACAGCAACAGCAGCACCTGCAGCAGCAACATCAACAGCAGCAACAACAGCAGCAGCAACAGCAACAGCATATGTTGCAGCATCCGCACACGCACCCGCATCCGCATGCCCAGCATTCGCATCCGCACACGCTACCCCACTCACTTCCGCACCACCTGCAGCCTGGAACCCCAACGCGCAGTTCGCATCCCCAGCTGCCGCATCCGCATCACTATCCACCATCGCCACACTCACATCCGCACCACCAGGCGGGGCATCACGGTCTTCCACATGCCCATCACTTTGCCTATGCCCATGGTCATCCGCATCCGCAGCAGCATCATCCGCACTACTATCCGCATCCCCACGCACATGTCCAGCATATGGCGGCGATGGGATATCCGGGACCACCACCAAACGCACAGCAGGCGGTTGGGGGAGGAGGAGTTGGTGGCGGAGGTGCTGGTGGAGCAACAGGAGGCGCTGGATCAGCAGGAGGAGGAGGCGGGCCATTGCCGCCCACGGCCATGTGAGATTGGGGTCGGCGTGGCGCCAAGGACAGCGGTGGTGGCGCCACCTGTTGACACGCATAGGCTGTTGCAGAAGGACATGGCAGAGGATTCAGGATTTCGGCCCATCCCCCATCATCCTCCCAACCTGTCCTAGATTATAGTTTTCCGTTGATGTGCATCGTCATATTAGTTTTTTAGTGTGCTCTTCGTTTTTAGTTTATGTTTCGTTTATTTAGACTAATTTTACACAAGCTTTTTGCCAAATTTTATAAAACTATGCAAATTTTGTATTACGTTTGACGACGATAAAATGAAATTGTTGGACAACGATCGATCATTACCCCAAAACTATGCAATGTTATTCCTTGAAAAGAGATTATTACATTTACACACAAACATCACACATTTACACGCTCACCAACACGAAGAACACGAGTATAGAAAATCATGCTAATGCTATTTAATATGGTAATATATAAATATATATTTTAGTAAGCCAAGAACAAATGATATGTATGTTAATGTAAAACCAATCCTAACTAAACACAACATACGATATACATACATATATATGGAAATTGTTTGCGAACCCAGAAAATATATATACACAACTAGCAAGAAGCGATTGAGAGAAAATCGATTTGAATGTTGTTTTTACTTGAGATTTATTGCCTGCGTCGCGCCTCTGCATTTGCGCTAAACCAATTAATACAGAGGAGAACTTTCATTTTCTTGAAGCTTCCAATTGAAAATTGAAAAGAGAACGCAATGTTGCACCTAATGGTCATAGTTCTCCTTCACCTTGGGGCAATATAATTAATCAAATCATGCAGCGCCAAGGAAAACATGCGATTCAAGTAAAAAATCGCCTTTGATTTTCAGCCTTAATCTGTATTTTATCTTATCCTAATATAGATTTTTATTTATTCTTTAAACATTGTATAAATATTATTTTACTTTTTGAAGTTGCATGCAAACCATTGCAATTGATACTACATACTTTTTCAAAATTTTGTTCTGAGCTCAGAGGCGATTTCAAATGAAAGTCGACTCGCACACATCCTTGGAGTTCCGCTTCCTGAGTGTGTTGGTATTCCGATTCTCTCTTGTAGACCTCAAGAACATGGCGGCGGCCAACGATGGCTCCCTGGAGTTCGCCACCGGCAGCGGCGGCGGCAGCAGCAGCAGCAACAACAGCAACACGTGCAACATGAACATCGGTAGCAACAGCAACAGCAGTGCCAGCAGTGGCAGCAGCAACCCAGTGCCAGGATCGGTGATTAATCCCAATGCGGTGACCATGCCAGCGGGCTATGTGACATCATCGACGGCGCAGCAGCAGCAGCAACAGCAGCATCAACATCAACATCAACACCCGATGACCATGGATCCGCGCTACGGATGTGGAGCTCCACCGGCCCTATTGCCTCCACCGCCGCTTCCGGCACTGGGACCACCGCCCAGATCGCTGGAGCAGCTCATCATCTACGAGAACTTCGACGTGCACGAAACGCACCGGATCGAGGATGGGGTTTGCACTCACATTAGCCGCCTGCCGCCCAAGAAGCAGGAGCTATTGAAACAGTTCGGTATACAGAGTAGTAGCCAGCATTGTCTGAGCAATTATGAAAAGTACATACTCATCGAAAACTTCATCAAGTTTTGCAATGTGAGCAAAAGTGTATCGAAAGCAGATATCAGCAGGAGGCACCACTGTAGTCTAGCGGAGCTTTGTTCTTTAGCCCCCCAATTGGCGTTCGAAACATTGGCACTCCATCTGTGTACATAGATACATATCCAAATTGCATCCTCATCTATTGATATCCAGTGCAATGAACAAAACTCTTGCCCATCCTTCATGGAATAGAACTTAATGTATTTCACCCATTCTCTTCCATTTCCGCACTTTTTTTCGTTTCGTACTCTTGCATTTCGACAGGAATATCAGATATCCGATCATCGACCCTTTTTGGACTTCCACGAGAGCGCTTTATCCAAATGTGAACAACTTAAATTTGTACGATATCTGGGCCAGGGGCTATCCAATCTGACGCTAAACAAGATCTATGTCGCCTTCAAGGAGCTCCTGGGCAATGGAAGGCCCGAAAAGTAAGTTCTCTCAAGTGGCTTGATCTGAGTAGCAAATCTATTTAAAATTCATGATTCTCCTACAGAGCTGGCATGGAGAGCTATAATTTGGACACGCTGTTGAAGAAGAAACGAAAGAATCTATATAATCGCATGCATGCCGCTGGTAAGCATAGAATTATCATGCAATATAGTAGGGATATTAATATTAGACTTGATTTTTACAGCGCCCAGCATTGACCTAACTGCCTATGAATCGGGACAACATAATGCCCAAGCACATCTGACCACGCCACGCCCCCATCACGCCTTCGCCGCCCTAAATGCCGCGACGCAGCGCAGCGAAGTATGCAACGAATTGACGCACACGGGCTTGCAGTACAGTTACACGGGACCCCGGTAGAAATTGGCAAAATCGTAGGACCCCATCCGAAAAACAATGCAATCCTCATCGACAGATGAGTGCCCACACGCACACACCCACACACGCATATACATATACTTCTTCCTGGAACTGGACCAGTAACTGTTGTGTCTTCGAAACATAAAAATGAGAGTAATTTAATTTAATCGCCGCGTGCGAAATCATTGAAAACTAAGTGCTAAATTAAATGAGCGGGCGACAAACAAAATGTGGTCTCCCGATGGATAACTACCAGACACTAGTAAAATTAGCCTAAATGTTAACAAAATTTAACTTTAATCGAATGAAATTCAATTAAGCCAACCAGATATCAACACGACGCAACAGGCAGGAGAAAGATTAGTTTAAGCCAAATACAGATATTTATACGCAAGGTAACCATATACAACAATATACATATTACGAGTATATATACATACACATACATAAATATATTTCTGTAGTTGCCATAGCGCTTAGAGGGTGCAGCACACTTCCACATGGCCAAATCCTGGCCAGAACTATACAAACATATTAGCTTCGGTTTCCTTCCAGCCCAGCCATATCCCCCCAACTAAAAAACCGCTCCCAAATCTTTAGCCCCAAATGAGCCGCATTAGTAGTAGCGATTAGCTGATAAGTGAAAACACCAAAATTGAGAATACTAAATCAAAGACCTCCCAATGAAAGTTCCCGAAATACGCATACTAAGTAACATGTAGAGCCTAGTTTTTAAGACGAGAGACAAATTTTTAGCATAGAACTGGCGAGCGGCACAGACGATTAACAAACTAAATATTCCTATATACAATATACATATTATATACAACAAGCGCAGCATCAAATTCAAAGTGAATATACGCAAAAATCAAATGCAAAGAGGCAGAAAAATACAACCAAAACATAGCAATTGTAAATTATATATACCAAATATATTCTATACGAACAAAGGCAAAACCAAGTCCACTCCACTCGTGTTTTCTTTACGTTACCGAAACTGTTTATTTTTGCGTTCTATTTAAATTTTTTACTATATGTATAAGGTATATTTAGATTAAGACGCAGCAGTGCGTACGATTAACTGGCAGAGAGCAGGATGTTTAATATAAAAACTAAAGTACAGTACAAAGGCAGTTTCATCTAACTACTAAAGAGCAATATAAACTGGCTCTCCTCGTTTCAATATCTGATAATTTCCTTTCTTTTTTTTTATTTCAATTATCAATTATCGCAGCAATTTTAAATTGTCCAACGGGAAATTTTAAATATATACTGTAAATGCTTAGTCGGTATCCTTTTTGCGCTGCGCCTGCTCGCGTTCTAGCGCTCTCTGCTTGGCCTTCTCGTAGATGGGCATCAGTTGTCCGTTCTCGCCCAGCATTTTCAGCAGCTCCACGATGAAGGGCAAATAGTTGTGCTTGCGCCGCACATTCTCCACCTTGTAGCGTTTCTTCTTCTGGATCTCGTACTCTATGTACGTGCGCAAGCTACTGATCTCCGCCTGTCGGTCCTCCTCAGTGTCCATAGCATTGGGCGCCGGATTGAGCAGCTTCTCAATCTGCTGTTCGTAAATGCGCTGCCTGTCCGAGATCAGAGCCATCAGGTTGAAGTGGATCTCGCCGTCGCTGTAGCGCTGCATGCGCTTCTCAATAATCGGACGCACCACATCGATCCAGTTCTGCTCCGGCTTGATCTCACCAAGATCTATGGGTCCCTCTCTCAGGCCGTCCAGCTCGTACAGTCTTCCTCCGATGGGCATATAGCCGACAAAGTGGTACACGTCATCGTCCTTCTTCTGGCTCTTGGTGTCCAGCTCGAAGAGTGTTGGGCGAGCAAAGGAGTTGTGCACCGTGCGAATCTGGCTAGCGTTGCTCAAAGTTAATCCCTTGTTATAGGGATCGAAGCACTGGCAGAACTCCTTAAAATTGGTGAGAGTCTCGCCCAACTTGATGTCCTCATGCTCCAGGTTCATCAGCAGGCTCAAGATCGCCTGGGTGGCGCATGCGTTGTTGATCACCTGCTTGGCGAAGAAGATGTTCTCTCGGTCCAGGACCACTTTTCCAGCGGGTTCATCCTCCTGCACCCACTTGAACAGGAAGATCAGACCATGGATGGGCTCTAGGTTCTTGAAGGACTCGCTGTCCAGACTCCAGATCTCCTCCACCTGTGCGCCATCGCATCCTGGGCGAACGTACACAGTATTATTAACTTTTCTTATCCCAATTGCCGGCGTCGCTGGCAAAGCCCGCCAATAACTTACCGAATTCGCGAATAAGCTCTGTG
Organism: Drosophila simulans; assembly: GCF_016746395.2. NCBI lineage: Eukaryota > Metazoa > Arthropoda > Insecta > Diptera > Drosophilidae > Drosophila > Drosophila simulans. Next base: position 9,287,250 of record NC_052522.2, read on the forward strand.
AACACCCCGGGATCGGATTCAATGAGACACCAATTTCCAGCACCGTCGCCCATTTTAATAATAGTCACTTGAATATCTTTCTACTATAAGTTTCTTTACAAAAATGCTGCTTTTACTGCACCAAATTTTCTGTCAACTCACAGAGTGAACAAACCTTGCCAGATTTGACGGAAATCAAACGAGTGGCCTACTGCTTGTGCCGCCCTGGAAAAATAGTATGGCAACTCGACTATCCGCCATGACACAAAGCAAAAGCGGTGTAAGAAGAAGCAGAAGACGAAAAAAATATGTGCAAGCAAATCTCGCGAAAGAAAATGAAATTTGCAGCACTTGTCGTGTGTGAAATGTGAACACAGAGTGCACTAAACAATAACAAGACAATAATCAGCATTTTAGTGTTTATTTCGAGGGCTAAAACCACCGCTGAGTCGCCGTTAAGATGAAGCGAAAATACGAAAATTGCGTGCTGCAGCAGAGGCAGCAACAAAAACGCTATTCGTTGTAGATATATACGTACATATATATATTTATATATACGTACATATGTGCACATATATATATGCAAATCTATACATAATAAAGAAGTGTCCGGCGGAGAATTGTATGTGCGATAATAAATAATACGAATAATAATAATTAAATCAACGGACGAAGGCGCGCGACCGAAAGAAAAGAGGCGAGAGAAAAAGAGGCGCGAAAAGTTCGCAACAAAATGGTTGTCTCCAAAGACAACAACAAGCGTCGCCGCAAGGAGACGGAGACGCCCCCACCGCCTCCGCCCGCCCCGCCCACTGCCTCCTCGCTGGCACCTCCGTCGGCAGTGGCGGCCATCGAGTCCTCGCCCGAAATGCCCAAGAGGTGAGTCCGCCAGTCCACATATGCCCAACGATATGCGTAATGTTTAGAGGGCTTATCCATTATTACATACGTGTGTGGCACTAGATGGAGATGACGTCGCAGCGTTTGCTGGCTGCTTGATTGGAATGGAAACGGATAGGGGTTGGGAGTGGGGGACTGCAGGGGTGGGGAGGGGGTCACAAGGGGGAGTAACTACGGAGGGCAGCTCTCGGTTTGTTGTATAAGCCAGCGTCAACAGCGTGTCGTGGCGTTGTTGTTTTCCTCGACGAAGGGGTGTTTCGCATCCGCCGTTGGGGGGGTTGGGGATCGCTCCTCCTTCCCAGCAGGTGGATATATATACAGTGGTTAGTCACTAAGCTGAATATTCGGCTCTGATAATTAGGCAATATTTACCTACGTAGATTGCTTTACTACGTCGTTGGTACTTCACCGAGTACATAGCCAATGCATATAAATGTGATTTATTGTATACTTCTTTAATATTTTATAAATAAAATTTATTGTAATAATTTTCAACATTGCAATTCTTATTTTACATTGTCAATGAAATAAACTAATTTACATATATTTTCTGTATGCCATACGTAGTTTCAATGTTGTTTACAAATACAAAGTAATGACCTCATTGTTGTTCCAAAATTCTTTCATTTATTTATATGCTAAAAATAAATTGATAGCCAAAGAATAATACACACAAAAATCGTAAAAGAAAGTTGGATGGTAATTGTACGTAGTTTTATAAACCGAATTAAACTTTCTATCGAATGACCACTGTTTGTGATGTTGCCTTTATTATGATCCCAAATGAATATTGAATTTCCCAATTTATATCATGTTGCCTTGTTACCAATTAAATATCTCTCACACTGATTTTTACTACCTTCCATTTGCAGAACGAAGGTGCAGGCACAGCGCAAGTTTGCCCAGGGACAGAGTGCGCCCAGCAGCTCCTCCAGCATCACCTACAGCGCAGCAGCAGCGGCAGCTGGATCCGGATCGGGGCCCAGCACCTCCGGAGCGGATAACAATCAGCCGCCTATCGAGATCCTGCCCAACAAGTGTCCAAAGCCGCAAGACTTTCTCACCTTTCTATGCTTTCGTGGCACTCGCGCGTTGCCCGCCCACTTGGATTTCCTTAACCAGGGCAAGTCCAAGGATTCGGAAGCCTCGTCGACGGGAGCCAACAATAATAACAATGCAAAAAAGCCCAACAACAGTCGAGCGAGCTTGGTGGGCAACAAAAAGAAGCGCGGCCGCCCGGCCAAAGGAGCGACCAAGAAGGTGGAAGTGGTAGCCCCTGTACCCGATCCTACTGAGAAACCCTCAACAGCTGAAAAAGCAGCTAGTGATAAAAACAATCTCATTGCAGCCGAAGCGCCTAAGATTCCCTCGCGAAATCCTACTCCTGTACTGCCAGGAGCAGTGCGAAAACGAGCGGAGGTTGTCACCGATGGTAATCGACGTGGAGCAAGAGGCAGAGGAGCAGGCATTTCCCAGGATAAGGCTGCAGCCCCAGCATTATCCAAGGACAACAAGCGCCGCTCTAATCGTGCCAGCACGAAGGAAAGTAAGCCCGTCATTGATGATGACCATTCAGAGGATCTCGAGGAACAAGAGGCAGATGACGATGAAGATGAGTTCTTCTCTGCTCACGATGCCACCTCGCGCAATGGTGAAGAAGTCAAGGCAGACAGTCCTGTAAAAGCGGAACCCAACAAAAGGGGACGACCCTCGGCAGCCAAGAAAGCTGTGGAGCCCGCGCCGGAAGGCCAGACAGTTCAGAAAGATAAGGCGCCCGTTAAGCGTGTAAGGCAACGGGAGTCACCCATTTTTATACCCTCACCCGAGTCCTCCGGTCGAATGACAAGGCAGAGGGCTTTTTTTGAGCCCGTTAAGGTTCCGCCGCACCAGGAGGAATCCGGAACTCATGATCCACCAAAGGATGAGCCCAAAAAGCAGCCTGAACCGCCACCAAGCAAAACGGAAAAGGAGCCAGAGCCAACTAAGCAAATGAAGGAAGCCAAGGAGAAGACGAATTCCAGTATTTACGCCAAAGAAGCAAAGCAGCAGCTGGAGAATGGGGACAGTCTACATGGCGCGGGGGCGAAGGGAAAGAAAAGTCTGAACGTCTTTGATTTTAGCTCAGATGATGAGCAGCCCCTAGCCAAGTCCATCAAGCTGAAAAAGGGTGGCAAAGGGGCGAGTCCTAAGAAAGGTGGAGCTGCCCCAATTGCTCCGGCAGCCAGGAATCGCAAAGCGGCAGCTAAAAAATTAGATAAGGAAAAGGAAATTGAGAAGGAAAAGCAAAGAGAAAAGGACGAAGAGATTGAGAGAGATAAGGCCAAGGAAAAAAAGGATAAAGAAAAGGAGAAGGAAAAGGAAAAACAGCCTGTGCCAGAGAGCAAAGTGGAGGAGCCACCTAGTGGTGGGAAAAGAGGTAAAGCTGGTAAAAAGAAAGCAGAGGACGCACCAGCGGATGAGGAAGACTTGGCACCACCGTCCTCGAAAAAAGTCGCCACGAATGCACGAGGATCTCGAAAGACTGCGAAAAGCAAGGCATCAGAGGATTCCGCGGAGCTAGAGCCTCAGAGATCGCAGCGGCCTTCCCGCAAAACCAAGGAAGCTGCAGCCATTTACATGGGCATCATTGGTCACAAGCTTCAGCTGGCCGATGACGAGGAGGACGACCTGTCAATGAGTAGCTTTCCTGACATACCCAACGTAAAAGAAATGGAAAAGATGGAGAACGAGATCAAGCGTAATGCGGCGGGAAAGTTAAACGTGCCGGAGGCCTCGACGGTGCTTTCGGCAGGCAAATCAACCCGTAAGCCGTCGCCCCGACCTAAGGATTCCCCAGTTATTGCTCCGGTAGAAGCCACCCGCAATGAGTCCCCCTCCCCTCCAGAAGCCGAGGAGGAGAAGCCACCACCCCCAGCCCGTCGTGGGCGTCCACCTAAGCAGAACAAAGTAAATGCCGGTCCAGCTCACAAACCGCGAATCGAGGGCATGTTGGTTAAAAAGGGCTCCCTGGCAAAGATGTCTGAGCAACAGGCCAAGCCCAAAGCCAAGTCCGAACATTCGAAAGTCGACTCCGACGAGGAGGAGGACTTTCTCATCAACGAGGAGCTAAACGAAACAAAGCGAAAGCTAGAGAAGAGCTTCAGCGACTCGGATGACGAACCCCTGGCCATTAAAGTGCCAGCGGTTGCGGTGAAAGAGAAGGAATTATTGCCACCAAAGATGGCCAGTCCACCGCCCAAATTGGTACCGGTTCCGTCGCCCATCTCTGTGCCCACGCCTGCAGTTTCGGTCGCTCCCTCGCTAGCGGTGCCCAGTATACTACCGACGTCAACTGGTACCACTCAGCTGACCATGCTTCCGTTGACGGCAAAAGCGACTTCATCATTGGGTTCCATGCCGATGTTTCCAAGCATTCAAGCAAGTTATTCACCACTGAAAACCATGGAGAAGAAACCGCCGGTGCCTACGTCCAAGATTCTGAACGTTCCTGCTACGTATGCGCTGCCGGGAAGTGCTAGTGGGGCTGTAAGTTTTCAGAAAACCTCGTCGTATTTGCCGCAGGCATCGCCCCACTACCATTCCGGTTATGTGCGGCCACCACCTACGCCCACCCATCAGTTTGGAGGCGGAGCACCGTCTGGGAGTAAAACTCCCTCCCAGGGCTCATCCCCGCTGAAGTATCAGACGCCACCGACAACTTATCCACCGCCCATTGAGGCGTATCAGTGTCCAAAAATCAATCCAAACTTTTTAACGCCTAAGTACGAGCGAAGCCCACTGCCCAGATCATCGACCAGCAGCTTTCCAAGCCCATCGCCGGTGAAGTTTCAACCGACATCGGGAACCACAGCAACCACCGTGGGCACTCCATCGTCTGCCACCAAAAGTCCCTTGGCACCACCGCCGCCTTCTCCGCCAGTCAGCCAGGTTGTGATCCAGACATCCAGCTTAAATCTTAGCATGAGTATTGCAGCTACAGTCAATGCCGCACCAATGCCAGTGGCCTCCACGTCGGCAGCGGCAGCTCATCAGGCGACGGTGGCAGCCACAGTAACAGCCACGTCCACACCACCGCCGGCACACAGTAATAGTGCAGGAACCGGAGGAGGAGCAGGTGCGAATTCTGATCCTCTTAAAGACGAGATTGGGAGTATACTAGCGCAGGCCACGCTGATGCCCAGCAAAGAGGAGTCGGGCAAAATCTTTGGCATTGCCAGCGTGAGTTTGGCGCAGAGTTCTGGACCAGATAACACCAAATGCACCTTGGGCAAGTGCGGTTCTATACACAAGCCTGTGTTGGGGCCCGTGGTGCCCACGGAGGGTTACTTTGGCGACCAGTTGTCTAGCAAAGAGCGGCGCAAGGCAAAGGTTAACATGACGCACGAGCAAATTCAAAAATGGCTCATTGAATGCTCATCGAATCCGGATGAAATCCAGGACGATTTGGATGACGATTTTGATGACAGCTTAAGGCCCCAGCAATCGACTACTCCTCCGCCCACAAGAGATGATAAGGAGCTCAGTGCAAGCTTTAGTTCATCATCGAAAAATACGCGTGGCGATCTTGGCAAGAGTGAGAGTGCCTGGTCCGCCAAGGGACCCTCCCTGAAGGCAACTCCTGTACTGGTCACTCCTCCCAATCGCAAGGAACTACACGAGCAGGCGGATAGCAAGGACTGTGATGCTTTGGACTATGACAAATCCTCAACACCTGTGAATCTCACACAGAAGATCACATCGAACGAGTCTTTGGCTGTGGAAAAGAAAGTCAACGATCGGAAGGGCAAAGAGTCAGCGAAGGCCGCTGCATCTAAGACTGCACCTCAGCCAAGAAGTACAGCCGCTACTCCTCCTACACCCATCTCTTCCACACCCACGCCCGCATCTCTCACTCCATCTAAGAGCAGCCCAACGCCACCGCCAGCTGTGAAGCAGAAAGCGGAGAAGGGAAAGAGAAATGCCACTACTGGCGGTGGAGCAACTGTATTAGCTTCTCCGCCCGCAGCACCAGCTCCTGCAAATCCAAAACGTACTCCAGTTTATAATCAAAAGAACGCTAAGGCCCAGCAGCAACAGGAGGAGACAAAACCAGCATCTAATCCTCCAAGCAGTGCGGGAACCAAACGGGAATCGGTCTATGCCTTTGGCAAGGATGATGAGTCGGGCAATAAGCCGGGCAACCGACGACGCAATGATCCTAGTCCAGTTCCTGCACCATCTCCCGTGGCCAATGCGCTAAGTGAACGGTCTCCAACGAAAAAGAGAGCAGCAGCCGCAGCAGCAGCGACGGCGGTCCAACTAACGCTGAGTCCTACGGAGAACTGCAAGATCGAAGGCAAACCATCGAAGGCGCCCACAGGGAGAGGAGCTAAAAAGCAACAGCAACAGGCTCCGGCTCCACCAGCACCACCCGTAGAAGCCAGTGGCGATTCAGATGCAGAGGGTGCTACCTTTTACATTCCCCTGCAAGGAGCTGGAGTGGGTGGCAGCGGTGATGGAGGCATTCAAGGCGTAGCAGTCAAGCTGGGACGAGAGGGCCCCGACGGCCCCAATCAGAAGGTGGTTATGCAGGCCACTCTGGTGACCAAGGCTCAAATGGATACCAACTCAAAGCCGTTGCCAGAGTCGTTGAATACCAATGAGCTTGTAAAGACGTTGCTCCATGCGGCCAGCAATGATGCGGCCTCAACGACTACAAGCCTTAAGAGCTTGCCCAAGGCGAGCACATCGGCAGCGGCGGGTGCAGCAGCAGCAGCAGCAGCACCTGGGGCCTCCAGCTTGGTGCGCGTGAACTCCAACTCATCACTATTTTCTGGCTCCGCTAAATCCCGCACAGCTGCCCAGACGAGCTCCACTGCAGCAGCCGTGGCTAAGAAGTACAAGGATGACACACCCATTAAGATGGCTAACAATACGGCCTTCCCGCGACACGATGATCCCACCCAAATGGTGGAAGCGCCCATCTTCCGACCAACGGAAAAGGAGTTTGCCGATCCCATTGAGTTTATCGAGCGGATCACACCAATAGCAGCCAGGTTTGGCATTTGTAAGATCATTCCGCCGGCCAGCTTTAAGCCGGAATGCCGGATCTCGGATGAGATGCGCTTCACAGCTTACAATCAGTACGTGCACAAAATGCTCCACCGCTGGGGACCTAGTGCCAAGGAGCTGAGTGCCATTAAAAAGTACCTGGCCACCCAAAGCATCGTCATGAATCACCCGCCTTGGATCGGTGGAATGGAGGTGGATTTGCCACGATTATATCACACGGTCCAGGAGCTGGGAGGTCTCAAGGAAGTCATTGAAAAGAAGAAGTGGGCACGCGTGGCGGAGGAGATGTGCATACCCAAGCTAGCTCAAGATCGTGTGACCAAGCTGGACGACATATACTGCAAGTACCTGTTGCCTTACGATACCTTGTCACCGGCAGAGCGGCAGAAGCTCTTTGACGAGGTGGAGGCCGACTGGGCCAAGCGGGAGGCACGGGCTCGTCGGAATGCGGATCGCTTTGTGAACACGGAGAGCGTGTCCAACGAGGAGGACGATCTGAGCAGTGACGAGGACGAAGAGTCCGAGGAGGAGATAGACGGCGTGTCCATGGAATGCATCGTGAAGGGAAGAAGCATGCCACTTAGCCAGTTTTACAGGATTGCCCGTAATACGATGGCGCTGTGGTTCAAAAGCACTGATCCTACGGTCAACGAGGTGGAAGCGGAGTTCTGGCGACATGTGGCCGTTCGTGACAGCCATGTGTGCGTTCACTCGGGCTCCATTGACAGCTCAGGCTGGGGCTATGGCTTCCCTAGTCCAGGACCCAAGGGAAAGGGCTCAAACTATGCCAAGCATCCGTGGAATCTGAAAGTGTTGACCAATAATTCTGGTTCCGTTTTGCGTTCCTTGGGTCCGGTTATGGGCGTAACAGTTCCCACGCTCCACGTGGGCATGCTTTTCTCCGCCTGCTGCTGGTACAGGGATCCACATGGCCTGTCATGGATCGAGTACCTTCACACCGGTGCCTCGAAGCTGTGGTATGGAATTCCCGATGATCAGAGTGCGAACTTCAGAGCGGCTCTCACGTCGCTGATTCCGACGCACTGCCAGAACAAGACAATCTGGTTGCCCTGTGATACGGTGATGGTGCCACCGCACATGCTCACGGATCGGGGGGTGTCACTGTGCCGCATCGAGCAGAAGCCAGGCGAATTTATTGTGGTCTTCCCACGGGCCTATACCTCAAGCCTGGCCACGGGTTATGTGGTCTCCGAGAGCGTTTACTTTGCCACAATGTCCTGGTTGGATTTGGCCAAAGATGATTTCAGGGTATGTTTTAGTATCTGCTCTAGCACTTTATGCAAACTAAGATTTTGTTTTCTGGGTTTTAGGACATCCATGAAAGCTGTGAGCCAGCCATGTTCTCTTTGGAGCAGCTGCTCTTTGCCTTGGGCTATGACCAGCGTGTCAACTCCGAAGCCCTGCATCAAATGTTGCCAATGCTAAACGACGTTTGCGAGAAGGAATCCGCTGCCCGAGAGCAGCTTAGGGTGAGTTAAGATTAGGCCAGCTGTGCAATCTGATACTTATTTATTGATCCCTGCAATCTTACAGGCTGCTGGTGTGACATCAACCGAAAAAGTGCAGGCGGAGAAGGGTCAAAAGGCCAAGAAGCAGCAACAGCCGCCATACAAGTCCATCGAGAGCGAATGTGACCTGTGCCGCGCCAACCTGTACATATCGATGGTGCGCACCGAGGATGGCAACATCTACTGCCTGCAGCATGCGTTGAAAAACCTCAACAACGGCAACATTCAGGCGAAGCAGTGCAAGCTAATCTACGCGTATAACGTTGATGATATACAACAGCTTATACGGCAACTGCAGGAGAAGATCAACCATAAGGCAGCCGTAAAGAAAAAGTAGCATCGTCGGCGTCGTTACTAATCGGCGGCGCACGAAAGATTCAGGCACAGATAAAGATACGGATAGAAATTTGGATTTGAAACCCAGCGCAGATGTACATATTAAGAAATGTGTATACCTATGTGATTCGCCATCGCTAGTGAGCAGCTAATTGATAATTGGGTGAAATATAGAAATGTCTACGAGTTAATCCATGGACACACAAAACACACATATTAATGCAACGTTTATCTCCCAGTTGACTAACTGGCACTATTACTAACTGTAAGATAAGAGCGTAGGATCGGATATAGGAGATGTAACTGTTCACATTTCAACGTGGCAATGCTTTCAATTTTGACTAGTTTATACATTATGTCGATAAGAAGTTTGCAATGAATTTTGTTTTCCATTTAATTTTTTTGTTATGCAATATTTACCCTCCCCGAAAATGTTAACCCCCCCCCATTTGTGTTATTGTATATAGAGAGCCTTAGTGTATGTACGTACTACGTAGTTAGCTTTCGGATTAAGTCAAAGACCCTCAAAGAAACCAAGCTAACGTGTTGCAATTTCTACTACCTTTTATACGCTAAGATAACGAGTAATTACCATAGCATCATAGAACGACACAGCCCCAGATATCCACACCCATAGAGCGCTAGTTTAAGCACTAACAATAGCAAGGGACCGTCCCGGGATGGTTCTCTGCCAACTTACGAACTAAACGAAAGCCAGAGTTACTATCGCTGACTGCAGTTGTGAGGCGGGACAACCCAAGCCGTACTGTTCATTCAACCAAAAACTATACAGACGAAATCATCCATCAAGGTCAGGCGATTGCGATTGCGTAAATGAGAACTTTTCACTAGATGTTCAATGTATTTATATAGTAGTAATACAATATTTAAGTAACAAGTGCAACAATAAATCTTAACGCGATATATCGAAGATGCACTGCCTAATTAATGCTACGTACTCCAGCTACACTGTCTGGAGGGAAGTTTTATTTAAAAGCTATTTGGTATTACTAATCCTTGGCTACACCTTGGGTTTTTTCTGGGCCGGTGGTAAGCAGTCCGCGCTGGCGACAGCCTGACGTTTAACAGCGCAACTGGGCATATTGGCCACCACATCCTCCATTTGGCGCTTGAGTTCGGACACTTGGGTGGTCAGTTCGGTGATGCTGGAGAGCGCTTCCTGCAATCGGCGATCCTGCACCTTGCGCGACACTTCCAAGAGGCGAATCTTTTGCGAAAGAGACCTTTGGAGCTGGTATTGCCTGGACAGTTGTTTATACATGCGATCCTTTTGAGAGGAATCCGAGTGTGATTTGCTGGCAGATATGGGGGCCAACTGAACGATGGCCTGCTGGACGAGCCCATGATCGACGGGCCGACTGATTCCGGTTCGCCTCACGCCGCTAAAGCTTATGTCGCCCAAGGCACTGCAAACCACAAGTCGAGCTCCGGCCGCCGTGGATTCCGCCAATTGTTTGCGGTGTTCCATTTTGAAATTCACAGCAATCTTCTCGTCGAAATGCTCAATGGCCATGGAGGAGATGTCGCGCAGCTCCTGCAGCACTTCATGTGGGCGCAGCTGTTTGGTGGAGGTGCTCAAAATGCGCAGGATGCTGTTGATCTCGTCCAGAACGCGACCAGGTATGAAACAGCAGATGTTGAGGTCAATAAACTTGGAGTACGTCATGGTCAGCATCGAGATCCGTGTCTCGATGGAGGTAAGTATGTCCGAGTGGCGGGATAGAGTGTGGTTCCTGACGGAGAAAAAACATCAAGTCATCAGAAACATCTCGATGCATCGAGAATGTGATATGGCACTTACCTGCGTTCCGATTCCCGTCGTGGCAGCATGGATTTGATGCGCTTGAAGTTCTTGGCATGGGCCATAATGATCTTGTTAAAACCCTTGTTTAATATTTGCTGCCCAAGATAATTAAATAGAGTGCACACCTGGATTGGAAACGTTTAGTTTTAGTCACGGATCAGGGACTCCTGGGACATCATTTATTAGCTCACCTCTCGTTTTTTTGCCACCTCGTCGTAGGGGAGCAACTCCAAAATGTCCTGAATTAGTGTTTGCGGCAAGTCTAACAGATTCATATTTCTGCTTAATTCTTATTACTAGTTTCGAACGGAGCGATTATAGTCGAGAATATTGCTATTGTTTTTAATAAGGCTGTGATGTTAGCTCACGGAAATGCCGAAAACGCCTTGTGTAGCAATGAAATATACCAAAATAACTTAAGTATATCTTACAGTTATTTTACATGTGTGTCAAATTAGCTTTGGTGAGTTATTTATAGGTGAATTCTAAAAATTAAAAGTGCGTAAAAGAAAAGAAAGATTTAACTGCCTATGTACGACTTAAGTTTATATGACTCAAGAAAGTATATCAAATATGAAATTGAAAAAAGGGCTCCCCACTCTTTGGTGAATATCTCCACTCGCAGAGCGTTTTCAAAAATTCAAAAGGCATTTACTCTTCATTTCTGCATTTGACAAATCGAAAAATTACGATTTCGATTTCAGATCGAGGTCGTAAAATTCTTACCAATTCGGTTAGCGGAGTGTGCCCGAATATATATAATATTTAATTGGGAGAAGTTAAAGTGCCGAGTATAGTTTGAATCCCAGTATTCAACTGTGGAAGATAATTTATAATGTTTTATATTTACAATATGGGGAACAACAACAACAAAATGAGAATGGAAATATATTTAAGCTTGTATCAGAAATTTGCTAGCATCATGAATATCATTTGCATAAGGTTCCAGCTCGGGCTTCTTTTTGGGAAAGTAGGGATTGTGCTCGGGATCGGCATTCAAGCTGTAAGAGATACAAATAGTTTAAACAAAATAATATAAACAAAATAAAAGTACAACTTACTGGTAAAAGTGGGTGGCCTCCTCACACTTGACATTGTACCACCAATCGCAGGCGAATTCCTTTTGGTTGAAGATGGTGCCGTTGGTGCAGAGGAACTTGGCGCCCTGCTCACCTTCGCGTCCATCGTGGCACACGTGGTACGCCTGGCAGCCCGTCTCCACATTGGCGTACATTCCCGGAGTTGCCGGCACATTGTGGCAACTGAAGTGGGTGTGGGGCACCTCATGGTAAATCGGATAATCCACGCCCGGAACTCCAGGTATCTTGTTCAAGTCTTGCTTCTCCTCGTGATGCTGCGGGTGTTCCGGTTGCGGTGGATTGAATAGATAGCCGAATTTCTGTAACCATATCAAATGTTTCCATTGCATAAGACAAGCCACAGCTCGTGCCCCAATCCGGTTTGGTCTTAGTACCCCCAAATCCCCGCGTGACAAAGCCTCATTATAACCATACTCGTGGGTACATATACTCTGATAGAAATATTCAAGACGACTGTAATCCACTTTCAGACATCAAACTCTTTTAATGTTTAGAAGCAAATAAAATATTTGTTAAATAGTATATTTTTATATCATAAATGTGAGTAACATCGCTTTTTTATCAGTGTACACATTGAGTACATTACATGCTACAATTTTTGGGTCAAAAGTGAACGTGGCTAAGACACCCAGAGCTTTGTCAATTGGGGTGGCACACGCTCCTCCCAATCGAATCCCCAGCATAATTATACACTCGTTTTCCGATACCCAAATCCTCACCTGAACTTCGATGGCCACCGCGGCTCCGACAACGACCATTAGCCAAAATGAGAAACAGCCCAGCTTCGTCATCATTATGTCTGCTTCAAAAGTATCTTTGTATGTATCTTTTCCGCCTACTTTGCTTTGGTAGTTGGTAGCTTGGAGACTTTGGAGCTGCAGAGACGACCGATCGAGTTGGGTTTGAAAATCACACTGAACTGCAGTTTTCCCAGCGGCAGCCACTTGAGCATGGAGCTTTCAAGGGTACCGATCCGATTTGTGTAACGATTTCGATTTTCGCACTGGAAGCTGCCGTCCCAAGCTTTTCCATTCCCCAAAATCGGCGAATTTACTTAGCTCTGCTACAATTATTGCCAAAGTAAACGAACCGCTTGAAACTTAATGCTACCCTGCTCCCCACATAATTATGATATATATATAGTATAGTATACCACTCATGTGGGAAATGCAACATACAACAATGTACGGACACGCGCATGGGTTTATTTTGCAAGATACAAATTGTTTACGCTTAACTAGCTAAAAGCGATGAATTCCCATTTCACTTGGCCAGGCTTAGATGGTACAATGTGCGGATGGGCTGTGGGTTGGCAAGCGATGGGATGGGTGGTGGATGCAACTGTCTGCACGCAAAAAAAATGCAAATACTTTTTGATTTAGTTTTCAAATTTGAAAACTTGAAAAGATTTAGAAAGCTAAACAGCTCCTGAATATGATTAAACATAAGACAGTTACGAAGAATTTAAGTTTTCATCTAAAAAGGTTAATTTAATATTTTACTTTATTTAATAAAAACCAAAACGGTTGCATATCACTTCACGCTTTAATAACCAAATAAAAAGTATATTTTCAATGTTTTTAAAATGTGTTGCTTACTGATTTTAATATAAGTTCAACCTCAATTGTGACCACATTTTTTCACAGTGCATGGGCTGGATATACGAATGGCTTGCAAACATGGGAATGGGAATGGATATGCACTAAACGGTGAGCGGGCGTATGGCAAAAGTTTTGAAATGATATGCACATGGTTAGATAATGGATGCGAACCACTTGTAAACTTAACTCTTGGCTGGAGATAGATCTCATCATAGCTGCCATATTCATAGATTCTACTACATTTTGGGCATTTATAGCGTTAAAACTAATAATTCTTTCGTCCCGTTTGCTGCAGGTCCAGTTTGTTCAGCAGATCGTCAAATTCGCTGAAGAGCTAAGCAAAAAAAAAAGAAGTAATAATAAGACCCAAAAATGATTACATAAAAGCGCTCGGGGATTAGATTGGTCTCTACTCACATGGGTTGTGCCATAGCTGTCCACATAGGTCTTGCTGCCCCTGGAGGTTTTCTTGAAGGCGGGCAGCACCGGACTGTGACCATGCAGGAGATTCACATTCTGATAAGACTGCGCCTTGGCCGAACCGGCCAATGGATGCGACTGACTCTTGCCAACCGTGGGCGCCAGTTCCAGAAAATTGGGCGCTAAATGGGGCAGAAGTTCAGCCATTGCTTGCACTCCTCGATCATTCCGACTTCAACTTACTCTTCTTCGACTGCAACTTGACCTGGTTGAGCAGCGGATTGTGCAACTGGAGCTGCCGGTAGACGGGCAGGGCGTGCTTCGGTGGCACCAACACGTGCTGGCGGCCCACCGCCTGCGGGTACAGGTACGTGGTCTCCACCGTGGGCACCTGGCGGTAGTGGTATCGTCCCTCCCGCGGCGTATACCTCCCATCGGAGCTCAGGGCGATGTGGAAGACGGTGCGCATGGGCTTGCTGTAGTACTGATACACCTGGATGGGAACATACGGTTTTTGAGTGTCTATCGGGCTCTCAACCTTTATGTGAATGTCCGTGGTTGGGCAACTTTAGGATGCGAGTTGCCATAGCAAGTTGATACTTTCAGCACTTTAATTTTTTTAGCATCTAAGCATCTAAGCATGATGGTCTGGTTTGAATTCGGCTTTTTTTAACATCTATGAATACTATTAAAACGTTAATGAATGCTTAATTCGGTTTATGCTGTTATAACCATTTGTTTAAACTTGAAAAATGATCGCACGGATTAAATATATAAAAAGCATTACTAAATGATTAATTGATCTGTGCTTAATTTGCTAACTTTTTATGTATACATATCTATTTTTTATTTCCCTCGCAACTGAATTGAGATTTGGCATATATTTGAAAAAACGAGCTATTTCCGTAAACATATTTTGAAATCCTTACTACATATTCGCTTAATTTGATAGTTAAGTATAACTCATCCGTTCTGAAAAGGACCTGCTAAAGGATATTTTGCGAAAACACAAAAATTTACTTGAACCTAATCCCTTTCCCAAAAAACCCAAAGAAAAGGGCTATAATCCAGGGCATCCCGCTGATCCTTACCTGTGGATTCCGCTGCTCGGGCACTATGCCGTCTGGCACTGCGATGCCCTCCTTCTGCAGGCGATTCAGAAACAGTCGATCCGTCTCAAAGGCGGTGTCCGGTATCTTACCACCCGCATGTGGCAATACTTGTTCCCGATAGATTTGGCGTTTCTTGAAATTGGTTTTTCGACAGTATTATTTATGATCGTATACGTTTAGTGGCGATGCCATGGCCTACACACCTTGTGGTTGCGCTCAGCAAGCTCCGTGCCTTGGGCAATTATGAATGGACCCACGCAAAGATATAGTAAACCGATCAGCAAGATCACATATGGCGTAGACATTTTCAACTGTTTTGTATTTCAGGAATCTGTTTTTTTTTTAGCAATTTCCTGATCGGCGAACTCAAAAGGTCAAGTTGATCGATGGAGCGATTGAAAGGCACTCAGATCACAGATTTCGGCAGACAAACGTTAAGAGCTCGGTACACAAATCCAGATGCAAGACATTCTTCTTCCACATTCGACAGCCAAATTGCACAAGACGCGGCGACAGATGAATGACGAGCAGAATGAGCGATCGCGACACGATCACGTGACGATTAGGTTGCCAAAGCTATCTGGTAATGGTTAGCTGGTTATACGATTGTACTATATCGATGTCTAGATATATCTGTAGACGCAGCGATTTCTCGCTTCCGATCTTGGAGTTACGTTGTGGTCGCGTCGACGGTGCCAAACATAATGAATGCAAATGCATATGGCCGATCTCCACCAGCGTTGGTTGCCCTCTGCCGACGTCTTCTGCCGACGCGCTCATCATCGCCATCATCATGATCATCATGATCGTCGCAGCTACTATCATTATCATTGTGAAAAGCATAGGCTCTGAAACTGTGAATGATTTTCCATTGCTTTTACTTGGCACACTACTTAATATAATACCAACTTCTTGCCATAGTTAGTTTTATTTGCGGTTTTAACTGGAAGTGGCAGCAAAATCGTTATAGCCAAATTGCCTCAATTAATCTCTATGCGCCCCCGCCCCCCTCCACCCTTCCAAAAACCGAATTCCAAATCCAAAACCGAATCCGAATTCATAGTGGGATGATGGGTCGGCTACTTGACTTGAAAGTCTCGCTGAGATCCCTTGCTGCCCGTTCGTACATCTTTGTTATACGTAATTACGCCGGTTTCTTGGACATGGCAATTTTTTATGGTAGCACTACAACCTTTTTCTTGCCACGAAAGTGAATGGCTGAATTGGATTGGTTCGGATTGCCTTTTGTTTTTGGCCATTTGCAGTTAACAACTGATTGCGCCCTCAAGTCAACACTTTGCTGAACGTTTCATATTTATTGATTGTTTTCGTTATTATTTTAAATATTTGTGTAATTTTTTTTCTTCTGTTTTGTTGCCAGCCACTTGCTGTTGTATTGCCTATTTGTCTCGAGAGGGCTTTAATGTTTTCTTTTCGTGTCAGAAGAGTTTGGTTTTTGTAAATAAGTCGCTTTATTGGCGATTGAAAGGCCTTGAAGGTATTGTGAAAGTGGATTGGTTTTTGGTGAATGCCTGAGAGACCTTTCTCGGAGGATAATTGGATTTGTAATTAGTTCTACTTATTTTTTAGGGTACGTGTTAAAAAAGTAGAAGATGAAACTTCTTTTAGCAAGCTTATTGTTTAATGTTTGTTTATCTTAACATTTAAAACTCAACAGCTCTTCAAAAAATATAAAATTCAATATGTTCATGTTAACATTTTTGGAAATCCATTAATCAAATTTTCAACATAAAATTTGATAGGGTGAAGACAAGAAAATAATAATGATTGTTTTCAGATATGTGTTTTAATCTGCTCACCTACATAAGTTTTTTTTTAAAGGAAGTAACTATTTCCATTTCTTTTTTAATAATATACAATATTCCCACGCTTCGCATTTAGTTTTTTAAAATTCCAATCGCATATGCCATTTCATTATGGCACATGCGTGTAAAAGTAGACCCAACATAAATGTTTAATGCAAAACTAGGAGAAAGTACTTCCAAAACAAAGATATAAGATGACGATAAGAACGCCTACGAAAAGTAGATAGTAGATCGATTGAAATGCCGAACGCAAAAGAAAAAAGCCCATAATAATTCCGATTGCACAATTGCCGCCGAAAAAATGTTTTACATTACAAACTACAATAGACATGGCAGCAAAAAAGGCACAACAACCAATAAAAAACGAGTCAGCTTCTGCAGTTTAGTAGATTGTAAAATTCAGACCTTGACTCAATCAAGATGCAACAAAAGATCCAGCTATTGGGGAGACCCTAGCGGAGATTAATTATTTTAAATCATCACCAGCCTTGGAACCTCGGGCATGTTCATCGAAAATATTTGTCTAATCGTTCGAAGCAGCTTTTCAATTGTTTGGCCCAAAACCAAATTGTTGCGGTCGCTAATTGGCCAAGATTGGAGCTTCCTGGAGGGGCTCGCTCGTCACACAAATGATGGTCCCAACTCGATGTCAAGGATAAAAGTTGCCTCTTCTGAACCAGTCATTCCCAGGCCTTTCCAATTCGCATCTTGTCACAGAAAGATGACAGGCCAATACCACGACCACGATCTGACATCTACTCGATCTCCGATCCGAAGCGATCTTGCCTGGCTTGGTTTGTGGTCCACATCTTTGCCTTGGAGGTTACCTAATTGGCCAAAAGTCGAGTTCAATTGCCCATAATGTTTGAACTTGTGGGCATTTTTTTGTGTGTGTGGGATCGAGCGAACGAGCAATTTGGTGAAAATAACATAACATCAACAAAACGAATTCGATTCGGCCCCTTGTCCACTGTGCACTTGTTACCAATTAACAAATGACTATACACTTGGTAATTGAAGTTGCTCGATCAGGTTTTTGGCCATTCAGCGGATGGATATTCCGAAATGATCTGAGCAAGTGCCACGCGTTGAACCCGCAGGCCAGAAATGGCAAAGGAAGTTCAGGGTCATGTCAGTAAGAAATTGAAAATGAAACAATAAGTTACTTAGTTGATTTTATCCATTTCGAAATAAGTAAAATATGAATGCATTCATTCAGTTGAGTTTCTCTTATGTCTTTTTATTTCGGTGTATATTTTATATCTTTGCTTGGTTTACACTTTAAACATTTTTCAAAAAAGTAAACATTCATATCAATCTTTGTTCTTCTGAATATGTAATATGGACAACTCTAAATACTTTTCTGGGCAGATATACTTAGAACTCGTTGCGTTCATATCAATATACATATTTACATACAGATGACAGATAATTCTGCGGCTCGAACTTTTCATCATTTTACACGTAAATCTGCTTCGTTGTCTGCACAGACTTTTAAATGCAAAATAAAATGTTTCAACTTGTGTTTCTCGTTTTATTTACTTGATAGTTTCGCTAAGTATTTCTCTTTAATAGCTATAATTAAAATACAAAAATATGTATGCAACAAAAAAAGTATGTTTACACATAGTGAATATCGGGGCAATTCAATGTAACTTATTACTCGGCTAGATTTCGTATAAAAATTGTATTCTCTGAGTAATTTAGCTCAACATATTTGGAACTGATCGATTGCAAAATAGGCTTTACAATCCTAATTCTTACGCTTACTTACTAAACATGCTAAAATGTTAAATAATGTACGCAAATCACGCGAATTTGCCACGGAACAAAGTAAAAGTTGGGAAAGGCATGATAACTTTAGTTTTGGGTTTTCTGCTTTAGGAGTAATACTATTTTAGAACAGAGAGAAAGGGGCGGGGATTTTTGGAGGATGGTACGTAGCTAAGCCTCTTACAGATCCATACTAAATGGTATTAATAGGAAATCAATAGGAAACTATTAAAGTGCACTTAGTAAAGTTCCAGTTTGAATGCCGCATGAATCGTTCAGAACTGTTCTAAAAGTGTTTCTGAACGGCTATCAACTAGCTTACTCTCTACATTATATAATCGTGAGTGTACTAAAACGTGCTAAAACGGCTCAATGGTGCTTGGGAGTGTGCTACATATATTGTAGGCACTCGCTCAGTGAAATCCCTAGTTAATTCCCTTTCGGCTCTCAAAACAGACACACTAAGCAACAGACAAAATGTACAAAATGTGGGCGCAGTTTTACATCTAACAATAGTTAGATTTTATCTAGGAAGCGGAGCCTCTCTCCTAAGTGGTGAAGTATCTATTCTCCGACGTTTTCATTATTACTGTAGGCTTTCACAATATCCTTGATGGCTGCCTGGGTGCCGAAGACGAGAGCGCCAATGCCGCACAAAGTGATGATTGCGTTCTTCCACAGGATCCAGTTGTATTTACCGAAACCGGTCTCCCAATGGACAATCAACTCAATGACCACCTAGAAATGGAAAATATATATAGTTATTTGTTGATAAAAATGCTAGTGCATTTGTCTTTGACTTACCGGGAAGATCAATCCCAGAATGGAGAAGCAGAAGGCACCGATGAGACCCATAAATGGGCCAATTGTAGGAACAGCCACGGCCAGAACAACGGCAGCGGTCACCAGGACTGTGCGCAGCACATAGTTGACCAATGTCGGACGCTTCTTGCACTTCTCCTTAATGCCATCCCAGATGATCTCCAGGCACACAAAGAACTGCAGTCCAAATGTGCAATATACGGCCAGGGAAATGAGCACCTTCACCGTCTGGGCGGGCCACTGCTCGATGGGCAGATTCAGGGTGATGCTCTCTCCGGTGGCGGAACCGTAACGCAGATAGCCAAGGAATCCCAGCAGCATATAAATAAGGGTCACGCCCGACATGCCCTGGCTGAGCACACCGCAGATGCCGAGGAAGCTCTGTGGCGTCTTCATGTTGTTTTCCAGCGGCATAACAACACCGATGGCCTCCATTGCAAAGATGGTGATCGAGAAGAACTGCGGCAGTGTGGACCAAACAACGGACTCGCGCTCTTGCACTGGTGGCAGATCCTGGACCAGATAGTAGAACGTAATACCCAGTCCCAGGCCCATGAAAACATTGGCCACCATCGACACAGGCGCCAGGTACTTGAGATTTGGCACCCAGGCGATGAGGATCAACGGCACCAGCATTATGCAAATGAGCATGCGCAGCGACACTGGCGTTCCCGTCCAATGGGAAATCAACTGCTCAAAGTTCGAGGCCACAATTACCGTGTACACCGAGCAGGTGCCGAAGTACGTCAGGAACAAACCAAACAGGATGGAGAACTTGGCCACTGGCGCGAAGCCACGGCACCATTTGGGTCCTTTTTGGAAGGCAGCCTCAGCAATCTCGGCAAAGGTCATCTTGGTGCGGCGAGTTCTGTAGTACAACTTGTGTCCGCATTTTACCTATTAGTAGTTATAAAAAAATTCAATAAATTGCTATTAGTGTTTTTCGGATTATACGTACCAACACGTAACTGCAGTGCGTGCATATAAAGGCGGTGAAAATGGTGGAGAAGATTCCCATGATGAGACCGGAGCACATGAAGGCAAATGGCATGCCCAGGATACCGGTTCCCAAGGAGGCCTTAAGCAAATGCGTGAGAGTTTCATTATCGCTACAAGGGAAGAAGCATGCGCTCATTAGTGTTGAATTCAAAAATCGAAGAACACAATGCCACTTACGTGGTTGGATGTGGATTGTCCCGCAATGCGAAAGGATCAAAGTCATTTCCAGCCAAGGCCTGCTCGGTATCCGACTTGCGGGGTTGGATTTTGTACCTATGCAAGAGGTCAGAAGAAGTAAACACATTAGTTAGGGATATCTCTCAATTGGGTCCTAATCCTCTCTAGATGGCCACCTCAATTCCACATTTGTGGGTTCTAAGTCGCTCATTTTCATGCTGATTGGTGCGATCGTCTGTACACAACTGAAACTCGCCACGGAATCGAAGCGGTTTCTTATATGCTGACAGTGAAATTCTCTTGCCACGGAATTGCTGCATCTGCAATTACACTTGTCGTGCCACCGTCGGCTCAAAATACTACACTTGTAACTTAATGTCGATCGGGTAAAATGGAAAGAAAAAACTGCTGCTAAATTTGGCCAGGCCGTTTCTGATTGGCCTGGTCTGGGCAATTGACGGAATCTATGGACTCCGATCCATTCCAGAGTGAATGACTCGGATTGCCAATCCAGTTGCATCAGCCATAAAAGAAACACAATAGACGTGACTTCAGCCCGGCTTTATGCTCACAATGTTTATGATCTCGCGGTTTTAAAAGCACCTCAAGGTATGCTATGAATTTTGAAGAACCTGAGAATTTACTTCATATTTTATATTTTATTTATATTTTATATATTTTGTCAATATATTCAGACATGTTAAAGATTTTTTAAAATAGTCATAAATCTAACTTCTAACTACTTCTAAGTCACATAAATTTGAAATTAATAAACAGAATCGCAAGTCATATAAAATGTTAGATAAGCTATAATTTAAAGCAATAGTTTTAGTTAGTTTTAATTGTGAATGGTCATGGCTACAAGTACCGGATGTAAGTCATTCAAATGGCACACTTGTGGTTTCTGATATTTGAAACCCCATTCTTAAATAAGATTTCCGGGAGTATAAGCCAGCATATGTGGAATTGTACTATATTTAAATTGTGCGATTATTATTATTTTTCCATTTATTAAATTCCTATCAGTTCAAGAGCAACGCGCAGGTTATCAACTATTTTTCAATATTTAATTATCGCAGCGTCATCAAAATAAGGTTTTAACGCCAAGAGCAAAAATCGTTTGAATATTGTTTTTAATATGTACGAATTTCATTGGTTCAAAGTGCATTGAAAGGCATCTGCTTTTTGTTAAATAAGAATTTGAATGCACGTGTGCAAGCGTTATACTGTTGTAAAATTTGTCAATTTATTCCGCGACTTTCCCCCATTTGTTTGAACTTGTTTCGCGCATTTGCATTGGCAACAATAATATTTGCATCTGAGGGCAGATCATGAAACTCGATATTTTACCAACGTCAGCAGATGTACATATGCATAAATATTTTGATGTATAAATATTTTTTGTGAACGCACTTTGAACTACACTACTAGTAGTAAGTAGTACGTAAGTGGCTTTGGGATTGATTTGTTTCAATTGCGTTCTATACGATCGGAATTTACATTGGGCCTTGAGAGAGGCTTACGTGATTTGTGCTTATTAGAAGGCAGGAGCCTGCTTGATTATACGTTTATCTATGTGGGCAGCTCAACCCGGCTATCATGGCTGCCCTCGAGTTAGACTAGACGTCTAATGTTTTAATAACCCTCCGCACATCCCCTCTTCAAGCCAACTGATAATTGTAATCAATCTGAGCTGCTCGTGTCGAAGTGCCTGGCTTTAAACTCTTACAAAGCGTTTTTTGTTAGTCTCAATTTAGAGACGTCGCCACATCAAAGGCCAATTAGCGACATAGAGGCACTAATCTACGCGTACACTTAATTGGCAAACATGCCATGTCGGCAATTTGGGCGACATATTTTTAGCCAATTGACCGGATGAGATAAACTCACATGACTTTTCCTTCGCCGGGCAGGAATTGCTCCATTTCCTGGGGCGCATGCTTCGACCCGCTGTCCTAAAATGTCCAACAAAGAGTTTTAACAATTAGTATAGGTAATTGCTCTATGGAATATCTAAGCATTTCGTACTTACCACTATGTTAACCATTTTGAGAGCAACTTCTTCTTTCCCTCAGTGTAGAAACTGCAACGAGATCGAAAGGGAAAATATTATTAGTTATTGTTGGGTATCAAAATCACATCCATAAATTACAATGCCTTAAAATGAATTAATTGCCAATTGATTACCAATTGTGATCACATTTCGTTGTGTGTCGGACAAGCACGTCTCCATTGATTTAATAATGAATTTAAATTGGAATTGTGGCGCCCAGACAATTTCAATTTCACAAACTGGATTCTTCCAGAGCAAAACTAATAGAATTCCATTTATGATGGATTTAAACGAACAGAATGCATCTGTTGATTTGATTTAATTGTCTGCGATTTCTGACTGAAATATTTATTCCAATATGCAAAAGTTCAATTGCCAACTAATTGTTTTGTGCGACTCACTTTCAATTTTTAGGCGAGTGTCTTTACAATTGACGCGTAGACATTTTTGGCCATTTGTATGCAAATTGAACATAATTTGGGTTCATTTAAAACCGCCTCTAATGAGTTTTATTTTTAGTCGCTTGGATGCCGCAAGTATATGGCATATGTGTGCACATATTTCGGTTAATTGGTTTTTCCTTTTGCGTTTCGGCCTTTTGTGTCCCCGTTCTATTATTAATCCCTTAAATCCCAGTCACATGTGCCATATTTCACACAGTTAATAGAGTGTCGAGTGGGTGGCTTTTCGAACTTTGGACTGGCCCCCAAATGAATTCTCTAGGGCGATGGGCACTTTTAAGAACCCAAATCGAGGTTTTTTCTTTCGCACCGAATGACAAATGATATATTTATGCTTTTCTTTCCCACTTTGCATATCAATTTCCAGCACTCAGACGCTGCGTAGACAGTTTCGAATGTCTTGTATATGTTTATATATGTATTTGGTATTTTGGTAGTTTGTTTTGGCCATGTTTCGCCGCATATTCGACGTATTTCGCAACAAGGTTGAACGACCCCCACTTGACTCGGCCTGACCTCTGTTCTCGGGGATCCGGGGAATGCCGGAGATAAGCCCTCTGAAGAGCACGAACAACATATCCACTTGGCGGCCAAACGAAGCTATAGCTGACTTTTTACAGCCATTTACAAGCGATGGAAGTTGGCCAAAGCTAAAGCCTAAGGCAATGACAATTGGAATCGCTGCCATATATTACGTTATCTAACTAAAGCGTCATAGCGAAATCACGCACATCGCACTCAATGCCCACGATAAGATATAGTATCACAACATCGGCCAGCATTATCATCGCTCTGAATGAATGAATCAAATTTATTGAGATCGCAATAACTGCGTGAGGCACACACAATATTTTGGCAACACAGACGAGTAAAAAGCCTTCACCCAGTGAAGAACAGAAAAAAACAAAAAAAAAAAATTAATACAACTTGGCACACATTTGGTAGTGTTTTGTTTTAGTTTTGGTTTTGTTTTACTGGTTCTATATTTTTAGTTGTAGGTGCTTGGCGTTTGTCATGCCAAATGTTTGCTCTTATCACATACATAGCTTTTGCACTATTTTCGCCCCGAAAACCAGTGCAAACTGGTTCATCCGATAGATCGGAAGATATACCCCACACCTATTCATATATATCTATATAGGTGGTCGTGTCGGCATTATCATTTATTTTGGTTGCGTGAGCAACTATCATGACTTGGCTAAAATCGAACCAAAAGATATACAAACCGATTCGCCATTGGAAGCAATTACAAGTCAGTGAAATTGCCGAAAAATAAATCGATTGCATCATTTCAATTGAAATTTGTCAGATGCTCATTCGATTGCACTCTTTCCTTTACTTTATAGTGTAAAGTTCAAAAGTTCGTTGCCCTGTGTATTGATACTATTACTTATCCTACACAAGCGATAAACAATAATATCACATGGCACAAAAGTGTATATATATATCAAATTATTACTATCATAGCAACAATGAAATCCATAGTTCAGCTTATCATAAGATAGTTTACCACTCTATCAAGTTTGATAAATACTCTAATTAATTTAACAAATGTTTCATTGTTTCTACCGCGCGCCATACAAATCGCATCTTTGTTAAGTCGCACATCTTTGAGAAAATGTATTTTTGTTTTTGAATAATTTACTATATATTTTATCTCTGCCAATTATCATCTGCCTGCCAAACGTGACAAATCACTGAAAACCAAATCAGAACCTTGAGTATTGGAAATGCATTTATTTCAGGAATCTCGGGAAAGTAATGCTATTTGTAAGTCATGCTGAATGAAAACAAGGAATCCTGTTTGTGGCATGCAAGCGTGGGAATATTTTTTTTGAAAAATGCTGTTGCTGCAAGCACATGAACATCTGGCATAGAAATGAACTCTTTATATTCTGCGTTTCTCTTAAACTCTCAATTCAATTCTCTGCTATATTCAGCAGCATGCCGACTATATATATAACTACATACATGTGTATATAGCGAAAAAACCACCCGGTCGAGCCCCTCGGTCTTAAGTGAAAACCACGTGTTTCGCCTTCGTTGCCATGCATTTATATTTATAATTTTTTAGATACTCGTACCACTTCAAATGAACCTTGAAAATAGTTTTGACATTTGCTCAAAATTATATGGTTTTAGTCCTTAAATCATAACGATAGGACTGTGTAAAACGTTTGTAATCGTGTGGGGAAAGAAACCCATTATGAGAATTTTTTGAAATTCCTTGGAAAATTCTGCGTAAGCATAATACAAATACCTTTATTCTTAGAAGAATCGGTTTATATTTATCACAGCGCCTGATGCTGCAAAGCTTTTCTAGCATTTCATCAGCCGAAAGTTTAAGGTTTCAGTTTTGTGCGAATGGATTGCATTTGCTTTTTGTTTGTTTTCGAATCGTAATGTTGACACTCCCTTATCTAGTGAGTTATCATCGAAACGGTGTTTGGTTTCCCCCCCTTATACATACATAGGTGTTTATTTTGGGGAATCATGTTGCGAGTTCAGCAATTGTCCCACATTCCGCGGTTGGGGTTTTTAAAGAATTTTAGTCGATAGTGGAACATGATTCTTGGAAATAGCGAAAAAGCTGATAAAACTACCGGAAATATAAATGAAGTTAAGTTTAACTTTTCCAGATTGTTTCGAATACTCAACAATCCCTTTTATGTAATTTTTGTTTTGTAAATTCTCTTCATCAATCTTGAAATCTCTAAAAATATTTAAGCAGCTGTTTTCGAACGTCAAAGATTTCAGATCTGTTTGACATTTACGTCATTAGAAAAAGGTTATAGCCTCCATATGCATATGAACGGGGGAAACTGCTGATTAAATAGAGATAGCTCCCAATGGGCTTCTAAAAAAGTTTCCTTATCAAAATGGAGACACGCGTCAAAAAAAAACGTAGTAACTATCTGTTGTTTCGCGTTATCTACAGAGACAAATGCAATTTTCCCTGCTGTTCAAGGTGTTTAAAATAATTACCCGCAATTGGAGAGTTTGCATGCGGTTGTTGCATAATGCCAATCCTGATAAAAAAAAAACCCAAGCAAGCCGCCACAAAGGTCACATTACCGTTTTAGATAATGTGCGACGATACGAATATGAATTCCATTTTATTGGACTGTATTTTTGGTAATTGTTTTCTTCGGCACTTTATGTGGAAAAGTGTTTATCGAGCTGCCGTTCAATGGTCCAATCGATTTAAGAAGGCAAAAATGGCAACATGATAACGGAAACGAACTCAGGTGTTACGGAAATTAGTTGCGTCTAAAAATAATTAGTTTCTGTCGGGTCAGTTGTGGCAAATGAAGGGAAGGAAGGCGGTCAAGTGTAATGTCTGCTTCTGGTGGCAAATTGCGCAAGTGGCACATGTGTGCAAATTAGCGAAGCCGATTGACAGACAGAAGAATAAAAAGAAAGAAGCTAAAATAATAATAATAATAATAGCTACTATATCTGAATGCCCGTTTCTAGATTACAATTTCAATTCCACTGTAAAATCGTTGGTTAAAAATACGTATTAAATATTCTTAATCCCCAAATCGTAAGATATGTAAATCAGATTTATTCTTGGAATATGCCAAATGGCCCGAAGGCCGCCCACGCAATCAACATGTTGCACCCACGTACGCGCCCTCTCTTTCTGGCCAGCACCTTTCTCTTTTACCCATTGTTGGGCACTTGCCTTTCCCTTGGACTCCCAGCCTCTGACGTCACAGTTTTACTGCGTCTTTGACTTTAGCTTGTAAATTTCTGTTATGCTAATTACCAACAGCGACAATAGCAACAAAATCAATAACACAAACAGAAAACGAGCGCGTAAAGCGAGGAAATGGTTACATCGTAAAGATATGGCCAAAACAGGCGCACCTCAGTCGGGAAAAGTGATGAGATACAAATACAGTGCGAAATAATAATTGTCTTTTTTGATCGAATATTATGGTAGTAACAAATAATACTAAATATACATTGAAGAAGTTTATATTTTACTCCAAAGTGTATTAAGGCTAGTTCAAGCAGAAGGACGATCTTGGATGCACATTTCTCTCAGTGCACCCATCCCATTTTGGCCCGAGCTCCTTTCGGCCATGTCCTTGATGACTCAGTTCGAATCGGTCTAAAAGTGGGTGGGCGTGGGTGCAGCAGTTGAGTGTGGCAGTTGCATTGACGTGTGTGTGCTCAGACAGCTATGATAGTAATCCATTTTATTTTTTTCTTTTTTCTGT
The DNA here is from genome assembly GCF_016746395.2 of Drosophila simulans. Classification (NCBI taxonomy): domain Eukaryota; kingdom Metazoa; phylum Arthropoda; class Insecta; order Diptera; family Drosophilidae; genus Drosophila; species Drosophila simulans. The sequence continues at coordinate 9,314,443 of NC_052522.2, forward strand.
GCTCTGCTAACAGTTAGTTTCATTTTGGTTCGCTGGCATTGGGGGGAACTTTCCCTTGGCTAAGTGCTCAATTACAGGTAAATTACTTATTTAAATTTAGCAAGAAACGTGGAGCATCAGCAAGTCAAATTCGCAGCCATTGAACTATCGCACATGTATAAAAGCACTAACATCAAACTGCAATGGAAAGCGCGGGCAACCGAGGAAATGTTTATATTCCATTCATGCCTCAGGAAAAGCGTATTCTTTTTAAAATGCCCGAAAACATATCATTTATTTAATTGGCCAAAAATGTAGAAAGCCGTAATGCAAATAACGGGACAGGTGCAACGTGTTCGTTCTACGTCGACGTCGAAAATGCACGCGTGTCCCGTTCTTTTTTTTCTTTCGACTGTCGAATTTTTCGGTTTTTATGAAAAGGTTTCGGTTTTAATTGTGGTTATAATTGTCACTTCGGCTATTTCTGGTTCGCTGAAGCCGCCTTTTTTTCTCCTGCTTTTCGTTTTCCGTCTGCTTTCGTTATTTTCACCTACGTACACGGCACATTAGTTTTTTTGACAATGTCAATTAATTCTATACTTTTCGTGTCTTCCATTTCGAATGTTTTTCGAATACATAACACATGTGTTTTATAGCAGCAGTTGCACTCTGCTATTTTCAGACAAACCCAATTTTTTCTGTGTTTCTGCCATGTGCTTCAAGTATTGCCCTCTTTTCGTTTCCCCTTGCCTTAAATCCGGCGACTGTACTGTATAGTTCAGAATTTCTTTTGTTTCGTAAACGCTTACTTAATTTCTCCTTCTTTCTCTGGAGTGCTGACGGCACACGAAATGCAGAATGCCGCGCAAATCAAACACACTCCTCCCGGTCAATCGCCTTTTAGGCGAATAAAAGTTGTAATAATGCCAACAGTTTAGGCAGTTAACAAATCGGAGATATATCCCGCGAAACAAAAAGCCGTGCGGACTGCGCGAACACCAAACAGCAACTACCATGAGAACATATACAGTCTCTGCTTAAATAGAAATACTGAGAGAGCGCAACAGTGCTGCCGACATTTATTTCACTTTTCTTATGTGAGGCAAGGTGTAAAAATATTACATTTTAGAATACGTAATACATTATAGGTATAGATTATGCCTTAAGGAAAATTATTATTATTATTTTTATAAATATATTTTAAACTACCTTTAGTAATTTTAAAATCCGATTTGGCTTTTTTCCCGCTAAAACAAACAGCTTGTAAATGCAGAGAAAGAGAAAGAGAAAAGCCGGGTAAGAGAAAAAAATGAAATACAGCTGAAAGGACGACAAGGAGAGCGACACGATGCGCTGAATTTAAGAAGAGCAAGCGAGAGATGCATATTCCTCAAATCCTAAAGGGCAAAGGCCTTCTCTTCCCTTTGGATGACGAAATCTAAGACCGGCTTTCATAAGCGTGGCAAACCCTAAACTTTTTAGACTCGCCGGAAACATGAAACTTTAAAATTGGAGTGCGGGTAGAAGCGGTGGGATCCTTGCACGAAATTGATAAACAGCATTGCATCAGCAATTAGATTTCGGTGTTGTTTAAGTTCTGGGAATCGAACGTATTTATCCAACTTTTTGCTCTCTCACGATGTTCAATAATAATTTTCACCCGCTCAAGAGAGTAGGTAACATACGTCATCGTTCTACAACTTTCTATTGATGAAATTCACTTTAACACGGAACCGGTATGTTGTTTTTGCAAGTCATTTATCACTTATCAATTATTTGCGATATGCGAATGAACCAATTACGTTGAGCAGCCAAATAATGAAGATACAAATGATATCAGGTTGTAGGATTGAGATCTTATATTGTGTAGCTGATGATTGTATGATGAGAGATATGTAGTTAGTATGATGCTAAGAATTGCAATTTAATTTAGTATTGCTTAAAATCATTGGCATTACTTTTAAATAATCTTTCTTATCAACAAACATTCGCCTGAACTATTTATTTTTCTTGGCAGAATAATAAATTATTATAATCAGTAAAAATGTACACAAATCCAAAAAAAAAAAGGAAAATAATAAATATAAATAGATAGCGGAGCGTTTAATATTTATATTTAATATAAACTCGCGTGCCCAATGGGGGGCTATAAATATAAGATAGCGAGGTGACCAAGTGAATAGATAAGCATAAATTTCCCACAATCTCAATTGAAATTATTTTTATTAACAATTTCCTGGGACATAAAATTAATTTGGATTGTTAGATTTTGTCCGCAAATAGTTAAGTCATAGAATAAAATTAAAGTACTACTAAAAACTAGATTAGCAAATTTATATACCATATCAGATATGAGATGTCAATACAATTCATTAAAGAAAACTTCAACTCATTTGTTAAAATGTACGTTTTTATTAAAAAAATCTTGCAAATATTTTGTTACAATTTAGTTATTTCGATTTCGCATAAATCATATGAAACCGCTTGAATTTCATTTTGATTATCTGCAAACTCCACTAATGGTGGTATACATTTCCTTTTGCGTATTGCAATAAAACCTATGCGATTTGAAATCTACAAATGTAAAATGGTCGGGCTAACATGAATACAATTTGAGCAAGAACTAGAAATAAGATGGGAATTGCACACGATTATAGTACTTTATTTGTAGGTGAGTTGATTCGAATCGATTCGATTATATCCGATCTGACCTGATAGATGTGAATATTACGAGGATGTCTGGTCTGACTGTGTCTGTAGTTTCTATGCTTTGGCCAGTTTGGAACCGCCATTCAGTTACTATTGAGTTGAGCTTGAGCTGTGGTTAGGTTAGCTGTAGATTCATCTGAGTTCGATTGAGCTGAGTGATTGAGTGTAGTTCGGTGTCTTTAAAGTGGCCTCTTTAGTTGCGGAGTACGTGTGGTATTTTCATATTAAAATCTCCCTTCAATGGACGTAGTGGGCTTAGTGTCTATCAAAATAAATGGCAGTAAATTACAGATAATGGTATATCAAAGTAGCAGTCGTATAACTCGTTCAGGTGGTCAACACGTATCTCAATTTGAATTTTGCCTCCACACACGCGCTATGCATCCGAGATTTCTTTTAACGATTTATTCTATTTGAAGCCCAGCGCTCTAAGGCTTCAAATAAATGAACCGTCAGTGTTCCTCCGGCGGTGTTCGGAATTCCGAGATCCAGTCGGTAACACGCAGCCGAAAGATCTCCGTTTTGGTCAGGATCCAATCGCGATACTGGTGTGGTATGTACTCCACCAGCTTGTCGGCGATGTCCGGATTCTTGAACATGATCATGTAGATGGTTAACAAGTTAATGATGAAGAGAACCAGAAAGCTGACCAGCGATGATAGGGCAGCTCTCGACAGTAGATTCAACCAGGAATCGCCTTTCGAGTTCTTTTTCTTTTGATTGTTCTTTTGAGTTGATTTCGATCCCAGTGCGCTTGCTGTTCCTGCTGAGCCCACTGCATTCACTGGTTTGATTGTCAGCTCATTGTCTCCCCCACCGGCGAGTTTTTTGGCTTTAGCTTTTTTATTATTCGGTTTCGTCGACTTCTTTCCACCGGCTGCGCCGCCATTCGTTTGGACGGCGGTGGCACTGGAATCCCCGGCACCGGGCATTTTCTGGCTCTCTTGGGCGGCCAAACGTTCGCGTTCAATGAATTCCGGCTTGTAGTTGGCGCAGATGCTGACCTGCAAAATGGAGAAAAACGGAGAAATGTTAGAGGAAACCCAAGGCTGTGTCACTCGAGGGCCACTCAAGTCGAGAGCCACTTACTGTATTCTTGGCCGCCTGCTGGCAGTCCTTTTGCGTGGAGCAGCAGCCCACAATCTTCTCCCAAGCGGGCGTCAGTGGATTCCCCTTCAGGTCCAAGTACCGCAAACGACGCAGCTGACCGAAGCTAATGGGCAGGTGCTCCAAGCAATTGTTGTACAAGTCCAAGTGGCGCAACTGCTCCAGCTGGCCAAAGTCCTCGGGCAGGAATTTTATTTGGTTCTTGCTTAGATCCAGGCGCACCAAGCGTGTGAGAATCGAAAAGTTTTTCTAAGGCGAGATTGGGTAGTCCGAAAAAGTGGCAGTTAGGTCGTGTGCTAGGTGGCTAGATGTGGTGCGGCTACTTACTCCCAGGTTGACCAGACGATTGCTGGAGAGATCCAAAACGGTGACGCGTTTAAACGAAGCCTGCAAAGCAAAAGGACAAACCGAACTGAGAACCAGTGGCAAAACATGACCGAAAAAAGAAACCCCCGAAATACGTAAGTGCCTTGAAAGTTCCTTTCTTTGAATTTACACCCCTTAGTTGTTGCAAAAATTTGGGGTATGCTGTTGAACGGTTAATCTCAGTGATAGGTAATCATTAAATTAGTATTTTCTTTTGTTTGACTAAGTTTTTTTTTGTAATTTTTTTGTAATTTTACCTAGATATAGGTTATTTTCCAGTTATAAAAAAAAATGTCAAGAAGATATTTATTCATTTTTCCGATGAAAAAAAAAAAAATAATAATAAAAAAAAAGTAATATAATAAGAAGTACTCGGTATCTGGTAGTCGGGACACTCTACACTCTAGCTACCATACTTGTTTTTCTTTTTTGGCAACCATCTGAGTTTTTGAGGGGTGGCAAAGACCAAAAATCAACCCCCTCGAGCGAATTCAACTGCATTTGCCGGCACACAAGGGTTAAGGGGTGTGTGGAAGTCGACGTCAGCGTTAATTGCAAGCCAGCCGGCAAAGCAACAACAACAACAAGAGTATGTGGATCTCTCTTTCTCCATGCCAAACCGCACCCCCCACCCATCGGCACTTGTGCAAGCGAGACACACAGTGACTAGACATTCGCCAGACAACAAACGTGGCCCCAAGAGGAAGCGAGAGGGGTGATGGGAGCTGATGCAGATAGAGACACCAGGGGAAACGGTACTAATTACTTGTATTTCAGCTTGTACTTACGATCTCCCGCACCGGTATTTCGCTCAGTTCGGAGAGACTCAAGTCGCAGGTTTCGTCCACCACCCGCTCCTTGACGTTCACCTTCACCTTCGCCTTGTCACCGGGTTTCGGCATTTCGGCGACACTTGCTTATCCACTATTTATACGCGATTTATTCCGGCTGCTGTTCTTCCTCGTCACTTGGAGTTTGTGTTTACCCGAATCTCAAGTGATTTTCAAACGTTCGTTTTGTGAGAATGGCGGCTTTGCTGGCGAAGCACACGAAAGCTCAAGAAATAACGAGTACCGAGTCGATAACGGCAGCATTTCGTTAGATTACTTCTCTGGGCACACTGATTACCATTTAAATTTGTTTACTTTGATGTTAAAAAATATTAAAGCGTATAAAACTCAGTTACTGGTTTGGTGTGTTCTCGTATTGTTTTCTGAATGTGTGTGATATCAATAATAAATACTCCACTTACCGTCACTTTCAAACTGGTCTTCCAGTGGACTGGCGTTGATATTCTGCGACATGGTAGAATTCTGGCACCTGCAGCTAACTCCGCTTTGGAAATCCTTCTCTTTTTTCAAACGCCTAATTATTTTCTTCATATTATCGTACTTATCGCGAAGTGCAATGCACGAACGATCCGTTCCAGTTTTCGCTTGAAATTCCATGGTCAGTCGCTCCCACGTTTCGGTCTTTCTTCGCCAAGTTGCGGCATCCATCTTCTTGTCGCGCAGTATATCCTTGTTCAGAAGGACGAGATCGAGCAGAACGTCTTCTTCTTGCTCCGTAAAATTTTTTCCGCGAGTTTTTTTCGAAGACATTTTCATCGAAAACAACAAGTAAATTGTAAACATAGAACAGCTGATCGGACGCTTATCGATACTCAGCCCTGACCGGGTATCGATAAATACTGACTTTAAAAGAAAATTTAAAATTAAACATTTTTTGTTATTATTTAAAACATACATATATGTTTTTCGTCGAAAACATCCATGTTTGTCCACCTCTAGTTTATTTGCATATGTTTCGATATCATCTTCGGCTTAACCCCTTCTATGCTCATTGAAACAGATTAAACTTCGTGTACTTTTTACATTTATTTGTGTAAAACAAACGGATTTTTATCAAAAGTCTGCGCCATGTCTTTCTATTGGCTACAGCTGGCTACCACTGCTTAGTCCTCCTCCTCTTCAGCAGCTCCACCGCCACCGCCCTGGTTCTTCTTCAGGTTCTTCCTCTTGACGCGACCGGGACGGCCGCCGCCGAAGGGCGACTTCAGGGAGAAGTCGATGTGCTTCTGGGAGTCCAGGCGCACGACGAACGACGGGATGTTGACCACCTGCTTGCGGACACTGTGAAAGCAAACGAAAGAAGAATATTCGGATTAGTTAAGCTCTGCTTTAGGATAACCATCGGAATGGTGGTGGCTGCTGTATGTTGGGTTCAACAAAAACGTTCAGTGCAACTTACGCTAGGCGGGCATTTTGCATTTTCGATTGGAGTGAACGGAGTCACATGCACAATCAAAAGACGTTGAGAGCCGGTACAAGCATTGGCGCCTGTTCGACTCCCAAGTGGTCTTACTGAACAGAACAGAGTTATATCTGAGAGAGAGCCTGGCGACGATGTCGTCGCCTGTCCAAGCGATATTTACCGAATGTGACGCTGACGGATCAGGACGCGGGCATGATGGATGGACTTGGCAAGTCCCAGCTTGAACACCTGCGTCTGCAGACGACGCTCCAAGAAGTCCTCAATCTTCAGACCCAGCACGTAATCGAGCTTCATGCGGGACTCGTCCAGGACACCGATACGGACCAGACGGCGCAGCAGGGCATTACCTGTGGGTAAAATGGGTACACAATTAATGGAAGTTTAAAAATGCAATCGAAAGTTCTAGCGAAGAATTCTCTTCAGTGTGTATTTGTTAACGTCAAGGTTTTTATCAGACAAGAAGTGTCAGAATAAATTTTTTAAATACAGTTCATCAGGTCAGGGCAACTATTGGATTATGCAGTCGAACTTCCTTCGCAGTTACCTACTGCCTAGACATTTAAACATACAATTTTGGCTGACCCCAGCTATAGTCAAAAGCTTTAAAATTTGGAAACTAGAAGGCTGCTGTTTGGGGAAGTTCGACTGTGTATACGTGTGTGCCCGGTACTCACCCTGGAACAGACGCTTCTCGTCTTTCTCGTCGAGGGTCAGCAGCTCACGGGCGGCCTTACGGATCTTGGCCAGGGCGTACTTGACGCGCCACACTTCGCGCTTGTTGCGGAGACCATACTCGCCGATGATCTTCAACTCCTGGTCCAGACGCGCCTTTTCATAGGGGCGACGGGGAGTCACGTAGGTCTTCGAGAAGACCGAGGGTATGCGGCCGTTCACCATGGTTCCGACAATTCAACCGAGCACTGCAAGGCAAAAGTTAGGTTAGGTTCGTTTCGGAAATCACTGCGTATCTGCACCATCGTCATTCTATTTCGCAAAAACTTTGAAATATTTAGCGTACCAACAATCGATTCAGACCTAAACAGGCGAATTTGTTCTCTATCTTGCATATTATCATATATTTTTTCTAAGTTTTTGCGGAGCTCCCATTTTGTACTTACGGTTTTGCTCACGTTTAGAAAAAGAAAGAGGGTTGGAGGTAGTATGACCAGAGTCTTTGAGAGAAATTTACTTAATCCTACCGCGGAAACCAAACGGTCACTCTATCGCTTGTTTTTCTATCGTTGGCGTTTCACATGTAATTATATATAAAGAAATTTATAAGTGGTTAACTTATTTAATTCATGCATGGAAAAAATTAAGAAACAGTTTATTAGTTAATATGCAATCCCATTGGAGATAATGTAAAATTTTTATGATAACAAGACTTTTCAAAGTGGCGCCTTTTCTAATGATGTGGCTGAACTTGGAACATGCTGTGTCAAATGTATATTACATGAAACGTAATTTCAATGTATGTTTTATACGTATACCAATGTTGTGTCAAATGTTGAACACATTTAAGATGACGTTACAATTGAAGAAATACAGTATACCTTTATTAAATTTATCTATTAAGTAAGTAAACCAATTTATTAGTTATTCAGAATACTTATTAACTCGCGTAGCATAGACTCTCACGTCTGTTCGCCATTTTTTCATCATGGATGATCGCAAGTGGAACATGTAAACACCGTTTGGAATTGGAATCTCCTTTATTGTGTTTTCATCAACAGGAAAGCCATTGAAAGATATATTTTGCTATAGGTAATACCATCAATGACAAAAATCAATAATCAACCCATTCGATCTCACCTGAAGCGGGCATGTAGCATTCACGTTAGAGATTCTCATCATCGGAGTCATCAGAAATCCGAAAAATCCACTGGCCAAATACTGCCGACTAAAAAGACAATAGTCCAAAGTCTCATTCAGGAACTGAAAACGACGGTTTTTAACTATCCTAAAAATTCCCAGGTTAAGCTAGAAAATAGGTATTCATTTATTTTTTCGGAATATTCTTTTTCCAACTTACAACGATATCATCAATTGGATCTTTATAGAGAAACACCTCATTAACATAGAGAGCAGCTCGACCGTTTTCTTTGTGAACCACTTTACAAGTCTTAAAGTAGGTGAACGATGGATCCAAGGATCGACACTCCATCTTGCTGACTCTGAACACCTTCCCCTGGCTCCAATCCAATGTGATGAGTATCGGGAGCACTAAACTTAATAGCTGTTCTTTCATGTTGCCTCATCGATGGAAGTTATTACACTGTTCTACGCTGTAGTCCGATTTAACGGCTGGTTTGCTTTGATTGATTAATATTGATTTTTGTGATCTCAGATCGACTTCATTTTAAACTGTTTTGGTTATTATTCAAACAATCCCATTATTAATCACGCACTCCGAACACGTTGACCTGCAATCGCCAGACTCCAAAAGCACCAACGGACACCACAAGTTTGTATTCGCCATCAGGTAAAAAGGATAACAGGTCCTTCAGCGTCTTATCGTTGAAAGTCATTTTCTTCACATAGATATCCTTCTCCTGTGGGCATAGAATATGGTGTTACTTGACTTGAAATAACAATTGAGATACATCTATGTACATACGGTATATGGACACGAGTGGTTGGCATTGGTGGCTGCCATTAGGGAATCGTGAAACATATAGAATATCGGATATTGCTGTGGTTTGCGCATGTAATAGCAGAAGTCGATGGTGTGGTTAACCAAGAACAATCTGTACATATTTGATTTTCGAAATATACTAAGGTTGAACTCAACATTATTGATCGGTTGGCTGTATTTAATCGCCAGGTGAAAATTCATTCCCACAACATTGCGACGCACCATCTTCAGAATGCATTCCTTAACCTCCGCAAACTCCGGATCCAGACTTTTGCACTTAAAGTTGGTGAACCGAAAATGAGCTCCTAGTGTGCTGGGAAATAGTATCATAGTCAAAAACACGTTTGTAATGGCCAAAAACTTCATGTTGAGTGTGGCGCTTTTGGTGACAATTTGTTGTTATTTCGAATAGGTAATTCACTGCCATTATAACTAAATTAAGCTGGCCGAGTAATTTGTCGTAAACAAAGATTTGAACTTAGATGTATTTTAACAGTGAGCGATGAAAGTATTTCTCAATTACTTTATTATTGCTAATCAAACTAAGTATAACAACTGAAAAATTTTTAGAATAGATTCCTTACATAAATACATGTTTAATATTTTTAAATTATTTATCGATTTAGTCCATTCTCTTCATATGAACCTTTATACAGGCACGATACTTCTTATCAGTTGCCACTTTTATTTGTATCATATAATCACCATTGGGTATAGGCAGATCCTTCAGGTCGTTATCTTTATAGATAAAATCTTTGATGATCAAGTCATGCTGTGAAAATAGAAATGAAATAAGTCCAAGCCAGTTCTTTAAGTAAATAATTACGATTTTAACTTACGTCATAAGGACAAGAATGATTTATATTCGATGTAGACAAAAATGACTTGTGTAGCATGTATATCAATGGATAAGCCTTAGGACTACGCATATAGTAGCAATAATCCAGGCTCTGATTGAACAGAAAAGGTCGGTATCCGATCGATCTTTTGTGGAGGGACAAGTTGAGTTCGAAATTGTCAATTGGCACCGAATAAAATTTCCAGATCATATAGAAGGCGGTCACGCCCCGTCCAATGACCTTCATTTCACACCGTTTAAAGTCCGAATACGAAGTGTCCAAGGACTCGCACACCACGTTTTTCAAATGAAATCGTCCATTTATGAGTATGGGCCACAGTAAAGTGAACAAAATGCCAAAGCCAACACCTCTCGTCATGCTGAGCTATCGATGTTTGAGGCTTTAATGTATTACGATATTCAAATTTATAATGAATTGGGGGCAGCAATTAAAAAACACTTGAAAATTAATTATACCGACCGAGATGTGGAATGCAAATTAAAACATAAATTGAAACATGCACCGTCTGCGTTAGCTAAGAGTTCTAGCTTTTAAAATAACATTTGTTTATTATTCAGTTATGGTTTTATTGAGTGAATTAACAGGTCAGTACGTCCTAGTTTAATAGTAATTTAAAATATTAAATTTCAACTTTGTGTCAATCCTTTCTCTTTGCGTAAATCTTGATGGATGTTCGATACTCCTTGTCGAATGCCACTTTCACTCTTATCATATAATCGCCATTCGGTATGGGCAGATCTTTCAAGTCGTTCTTCTTGTAGATAAACTCATTGATTATCAAATCGTGCTGTTATGTTAGATTTTTTTATTATTTTTGATAGTTTTTGTTTACGCGTTTTATTTGTTACTTACATCATACGGACAGGAGTGATTTATGTTGGATGTTTGCATAAATACCTTGTGCATCATATAAATCAATGGATGAGCTCGCGGATTCCGCATGTAGTAGCAAAAATCCAGTGTCTGGTTAAAGAGAAATGGTCGATATCCGTTCGATTTCTTGTACAATGCCACATTTATATCCACGCTATTAATTGGTACGTTGTATAGTTTCCAAACCATATAGAAGGCAGCCACGCCCCTGCGAATGAACTTCATCTCGCAGCGGCTGAAGTTCGTTATCGAGTTGTCAAATGATTCGCAAATCACATTTTGCAACTGAAAATCCCCAGCTACGAATATTGACCATAGTAAAGTCCAACAAATTCCAATTACAAGACCTCTCGCCATGCCTTGCTATTTTCAATTGAGGTAAAAACTATAGGCATAGCGCCAATTAAAAAACAATTTTCAAAATTATTCGATTGAAAAAACACTTAAACACTTAAATAGCAATCTGCATTGTAATCATACAATGTTATATTTGTATAGATTATCCTACAAATAAAAACAGGTCTAAAAAGCATAGTAATAGTTGTATATGAACCAAATAACATTTTACCAGTATCAGCTTTGTATCTAAATGAAAACATTTTAAAACAACTTCCTTCGCATATTTTGTCTTTTCTTAGTGCGAATAGTTTGTACAACAATTTTCTTGGCCGCACATGACAACTCCGCAGGACATGACCGGCGAAACTTTGGCAATAAAATGCACGTGAAGTGGCACAGAAAACCGAGAAAGCTGCAAAACAATGTGCATTAGGTTGATATGTGCCACAGTAGCAGAAGTCACGTGACCCCAGGTTTTGGGTCAATTTCAGGGACCACAAACAAAGTTGCTAAACTGCTACTATTTTCCCATACTAGGAGCTTCAATTTACACCACCCCGTTGATTTGTTTAGTTGTCTTGGCCAGCAAAACGCTTTGTTGCACTCACCAACTGACCTTGTTGGCCGCCAGGTTAATCAGGTAAACTTTTAATTAGACAAATTATAAGTTCGCCCCCGGGCATCGGTAAACTTTGAGCGCCGTTCAAGTTTATTATTCATAACGGAAGCGGAAGTGGCAGCAAGGGTCGCATCGCGTCGCGTTTACCTTTGCCTTAACTGCCTTAGCCAGAGTTATTTATTTTAATAAAGCCACAAGCGGCGGTACAAACTTTGGCCATTTTCCGGCGGCATAGCAACTGCAACTGCTACTGCTGCCTCATTATTAATCATTATTGCCTCCGGCCGGGCAATTTGTCGTCATGATTACAGCCATGCCAGATTCTCTGGAAGAAAAGTTGCCACTAAACTGCTCTTTTGTCCTTTGGACGGAGAAGTGATGCATTCGATTCGAATGGGTAACCATTTTGGAAATGACTACGAGGCACAAAGAAAAAAAATTAGGTCTTCAATGTTCTTCAATGTTCAAAAAGTAAAAAGTGTCTTAGTGATTACTTCCGAGCGATATATAATATAATATATACAAAATTCATTAGAAAATGTACATAAATTTATAAAAATTATTGAGAACTTAAGAAACATTGTATGTATGTATGTGCTTATTTCGGTACGTGAACCCTGAGGCGAAGATTAGTTGCTTTGACAATTTGCCTGCTGATTGCTTGGACAATTGTCCTACGAGTTCGATGCTCGATGGCGGCAAATTGACTTGCGTAGGCTTAAGGGATTACAACTGGGTCGGCGGCTCATACATACATATATCGAGTGAAAAATTGGTTCAAAACTGTTTCTCATTCCGGCCATCCTGTGCAGACAGGACACATGCGTGCAATGCGGCGTATGCGCGATGTGCCATAAATTATGTTTGAAAATTTTTGCTGTTGGAGCAAGGGTGAAATGTGCCAATAAATAACTCGATATGCCTGTCCAAATTGGGTACAAAGCTGGATGGCCGTTATCCCAACTTAAAACGGAAACGGATATATAATTTCAGTAATTTTCGGGAGTGACCAAGTCGAACTCACATCCGGCTGCTGCTGTCCGAAAGAGGAAATTGCCAAAAAAAAAAAGAAAATGAAGAAAAGCGGATGGAGAAAAACCATGCCAACTCCTGGCATTCTAAAGCTTTGGCAGTTGATCAGCATGTCCAAGTTTGTTTTTACTGGCGTGAAAAATGTAATATTGCCCCAAGTTTATGTGTGTGTTTTGGGGGCAAAGCAAAGGAATTTCTGCTCTACTGCATTGCTACCATGTGTGGCATATGCTTTTCAACATTTCTTTAGAGAACCTTGAAAGTCTTTTTAGGATTAGGGTATGCGATAAGATGTGGCTTAAGACGGGGTATAATAATAGGGTTCAGCTTTGTATACATGATTTGTAAATTGGTACAAATGTCGCTCTTCTTAAACAGAGGGTATCCGATATTCGGAATGCCCGTTCTGGTATGTTTTTGATTGATTGTATGCGCCTATGCCCATGTTCATAGTGGCCAAGCAGTAATTTCAGAAGCAATTTCGGTTATTTAAAAGAATCCTTGTTGCCAAAACACTATCCACTTACATTTACTTTGGAGGCGGCTGCTCCTATCAATTTGATTGAAATCGAAAGAGTTTCGTATTGCTGTTGGCACAGCATTTGCCTTGAATAAGTTTTTATTTTTCGACTGTTCAACGTTTTTGGCAATGCTTTCCGCTCCATTTGATATTTCGATTTTTTCTTTTCTACATTTTTTACATTTTTTTTGCGTCCCTGTGAAAAGTCAGTAGACAATTTTGTTGTTGATGCGTTTGATACTGGAGCTTTTTATTTTGTCTAAAACTTTTGTAACTATTTGCATTTTCATCCCTGGGGTCAATACATCGCAGCAACGTGCAGCGGTTATAAAATAAAATTTATTGTAGTTGACTGGATGTGTATGGGGGTTGTGTTGTGCGCTTGAGTGCAGTTTTTGATTTGGCAAATATGTTTTTTTTTTATTTTTGGGTCTCCTTCCTTTTTGGTTGTTGTGGGCCTTCCGCTGATTGAATTGCCATGTTCCAGTCCCAACTCGGCAGTAGATGAATATTGATAAAGGTGTATCTAGACAAAGTCCTCGTCATCTATCGTGATCCCCATGAAGGTCTGGGATTTTCGTGTATTTTTTCCATCCTCTTAGCCTTGTTAATTTCGTTGTTTGGCAGCCATTGCTGTTCTCTGGGCCACTTAAACGTGATTCAGGCTCACACAAATCGTGCGCCTCGTTGTCCTGGCAGCCTAACATGTGGTCCTTTATTGTTTTTCCTTTTTTTTAGTTCTACTTCATGAACAATTACGTTTTTTTGGCTTTTATAGCCATATTTTTGGTGGAGTATCGTTGATTGTACAAGTATGTTCATCTGAGCATGTTAATTGACGCATTTTGATGGTGATTAGAGAAGGCCATAAAAAAATCAAGCAGATTCCCATTTAGATGTGGCTAATAAAATGCAATAAACATTCATTTAATCTCGAGAGGATTTGAACTCGGTGCCTTTCGGTTTATTTTGAAGTGGGTTTCGAGGGGCAGTGGAAAATATGAAATCGGTACTCGAACATCTTTCATTGACAACAAGTGTCTTGACATGTTTTTCTGAAGGGCCGTTGAATTCAGGCGAAGAAGGAGAAAAGTTTGAGTCACAGCTGCGACCCATGTTGCCAATATATATTTATATATATAAATACATATATCAACCAGCATACGAAACACTTGACAAACACGGGCAAACAAACATGACAGTCAGTCGGTGGAAGTGGAAAGGAGCCCATAACATATAGAGGCTATGACATGAGGTTATACCATAAGGATTAGATGGCTGTGAAGAACGAAGATGGCAACATTGGAAATTGACTCTCAATATATTGAAGTCGATTGTTACTCATTTCATAGAGTATGTGGCTGAGAAATTGGCTTATTCAGGCTAAGCAATTGGATACTTATGCTTGTCAGTTAATATTAAATGCCAAAGTATCAACGTATTTAGAGCTTAACTAGGCCAAGTCTCTTTTAGACAGATAGAACTGAAGTCTAAAATAAATTACTTAAATAAATGCTTGAATTATTATAAAAGAAATTGCTTAGAAACGTATAAGATCCAGTTGTTTTAAGTGAGGAAATGGTATGAAATGAAATCGCTTCTTAGTTTTACCTTAGGGTGCAACACCAATTAAGTGTTTTCCTTTGCTTATCGAAGCATTCAAGGCTCCAATTAGTTTGCGATGCCTTGACCACAGCCCTTGCCACAATTTACTTATCTCCATCTTAAGCACCTCTCATTCCACCAATTTGTTCTGTGGCCAGTGACAAATGAGAGTGCAAAATACTTGTCGTTAAAACTAATTAAAACCGTTTAATTGCCTTTAAGGACGAACGTGCGGATGTGAGCAATTTTAATTGCCCCAAGCACACGTACAGCGTTGCCTCCAATTAGGAAACTGGAATAATAAAAAATAAGAGTCCTGCTCGCCGTGTAAGTTCAACATTTGGCCACGTGACAAGCAGCACAAATCCGAAGGACCAGAAAACAAAGAAATGTCCCCCCAAAAAAGGAGTCGCGCTGTGTGAGTCAATAAAAAGCCAAATGGCCATAAGAAATGGCCGGCAAAGGAACTCGACTCGATGGGAAATGCCAAGAAACAGAGTATACATTCGGGCTTAATGTGCGTTAAAAGACGAAGTGGTGTGACTTTAAAGGAAATGCTAAAACCAAAACTTTCGGTTTGGTCAACTTTGGCCAGCGGGTAGGGGCTTAAAAGCTATTGTTGTGAAATTAAATTCTAACTATGTGGGGCAGAATCTGCAGGACGACGACAGACCAGACCAGACCAGGTAGAATCGTTGTTTTTTAGGGGATGGAGGCAGAAAGCAGCTTTTGTTATTTTTACACTTCATTGCCGTGGAATTTACTTTGTGTGGCCCTTTGTTTCCGACGACTTGGGACGACGCACCGCAAAAACGCAGGCAAGCGTAAAGATAAAACTTGTGTCGACTTATTCTCTGAACCCTCCACATTTGACCCGGATCCCATTTGTTTTTCCTATGCGTGGGTGTGGATGTTCCATACGATTGTCTTAACGTTTTTGGGGCCGGCAAGAAAATGAAACAAATGAAAAGCTGTCACTGAACTGGAAAACCATCTACGTCTCGTTTCGTTTCATTTGGCTGTGCGGCAACAATTTCACAATTTTATGCGCCACAAAGGCCAAATTTTTAATAATTCCCATCGTACGTACGCAAATGTTTGAAGGAGCGACGGGCGTGACAAGGACTCGATAAGGTTATCCAGCCCGAAAAGACTTTGGCCCACAAACTTTTTATCTTTATTGAATTTGCACCTTGGCAGGCATTTCAATGCTGCTGCTGATGATGATGATGATGGGCTTGTTGTTAAATATTTTGACATTTCCCTCATCCTGTTTTCCATCCTCCTTTCTTTTTTTTTTCTTTTGCTGGTGCCCATACCGACCAAGTTTCCCCTTCAAAATGCTGACAACGTTTTCTCGCTTTATTATATTTATTTTGACAGCCACCGTATAGGGCCGTTATCCTCAGCGAATGCCGTCGAGTTTTTGTGTGCACTTTATGAAGTTCGAGTGCTGTTTAAACTTTATGTCAGTTGCTTTTGGCTAACCCCAGAAGGCTGCTGATTAGTTAAAAGAGATTTATGCATGAGCATCCTGCCTCCATATTTGCACATTTACACACTGATAAGAAAACCTGCTATGTACATATACCCAGGAATATTGAATAAAAGGTTTAAAGAGCCGAATAAGTAAATGCTCTCAATGTAGAGATCTACTATTAAATCGGTTAAATATACTTCTTTTCTAAGTCAAGTCTTTTCTCGCTGTGCACAAATGAATGTTTGAAGTTTATTTTTATAGCGCAACATGTGCTGCACGTGGCGTATGCGTAATTTCACGTTGCGTTCAGCTTTAAGCATAAGGTTTAAGCTGAAATCCAATCGGCAAGTTGGCGTGTAGTTCTCGTTGCTGCTGTTGCCTACGTGACGTATACGTGATGGGGACAAATGCTGCCGACGCTGATTTTTAACACATGTCCTGCCAGCATCCTTGTGGCAGTCCTGTCCGTCCGTCCGACCCCGTCTTCGTGTATCGCATTGCAGGCAGCAATTTAATTTGAAATTTAATGCCAACTTTGAAAGGCGTCGCGTGTCAGGAATACACACGACCAACACGACACGAAGACCAAGCATATTACATTATTTTCTCTGTCGTCTCAAGTTTTGGCTGAAGTTTGCATGCTAATTAGGAGTCGGATGTTCAGAGAATCGGAGTATAAGCTCATTTTGAGCGTGAAATTCATCAGATTTAAGTGCATTAACTTGCGAATTCAGCCGCAGGCGTCAGGCTGTCACAAATAGTTGTGGCAAATGCCAAAAATGTTTCGAGGCAGCGCAATTGTTTAGAGCGACGTGCTCGGAAAATAAAGTTTGTTAAAAGGGTGCGGCAAAGGGGGCGGAAAAATCGAGCAAAGCATATGCGATGCGATGTGCCCGACAAGCAGCGGAAAATGGCAAATTAAAAAAGGGAAATAAAGGAAAAAATGGAAATATCCCTGGAGAGAGCGAATGAAAACATTCTGGCCATGATTAGACGGGCAGCTGTTGATGAATAGCTGAAGGATGTTGCGACTTGCATGGCTGATGACGGGTGGATACTGCTGCACGGGACAAACGGCTGTGGGAACACAATCAATCAAAAATGGAGGCGGGGCCGGATGGCACTATGTCATCAATCTTGCAGGCAACTGTGCGTATGCGTAATGTGCGTCCAATGAGATGCGCGGTAGCGGTAATTAATCAGATGTGCGAAAGTTCCACCCACTGTGCACCTTACGCTTCACTTCCTTTTCGCACAGGTTCAATGACACTAATCGTCCTTAAATGACTAAACGCACTCGGCTGATTAAATTAACAACCGATTTATCTGGGCTGTCTATGGAAATTAAGGCTATAAGGCGAAGTTGTGCACAGTGAACAAAATTTGGGAAAGTATTTGAAAAAGTTTAAATGAGATATTATATCATAATTACTTGTTGGTAAAATCTAATATTCACTTATAATCGATTTTATTATAATATTTGTAATTGGATTCAAGTTACAATTTTCTCCCTCTGCAAGACAAAAATCTGCGTTTGGCCCAACATGCAAATGAAAATTGCGTTCATAATTAAATGTGCATGGGAAAATGTGTAAAATGTGCAGGAAAATGCGGTTACGAGGAGATTCGAGGATGCGGCAACAATGTGCGGTGGCTGGGGCAACAAGGAGCCGGAAAACAGGCGTCGTCATGTGAGCCAGACAAAAGTCATCTCACAATGGCGCAGGAAGTGTTGCAGTGGGTAATGGAAAAACACATGACAGTGGAAATAGGGGGGAACTCGAAACAATGGGGTAAGTAAATGGGGCAAGGAAAAGAGGAGGCCACTGAAAGCTGGGTAATTTCTGCAGTTGCACGATGACCCGCCATGCAGAACAAAAGCCCACATGCCCCCCAGAGGAGATACTATAAAATCTCACTATAAATATATATGTAAATATGTGTGTGCCAAAGACAACATTGTTTCCTTACCCCAAAGAAACTGAAAGGATATGTGGCAAGAGAAGGGAAAGTGTTGCAATGAATGTCTCTAAAAATATGCACAACTTTTACCAGTTCCTGCCACTTCCACTCCATCAGCGATGTTAGTACTATATTAAGGGGCAAAATTTAATTTACTACCCATGCACCAGGACATGCCGATTTAATAGTTTCCTTGGCCAACTTTCTGTTGTGCAGTTGCAAAAAAAAAGAAGAGGGATTCCTTCCGACCAAATGGCAGAAGTAAATTGATTTAAGTGCATGTCGCAGCATATTGCAGATGCTTTGGGTTCTAAACTTTTACACAGTCGACCCTTTGGACTGGCCCTAAATCATTTAACAAGCCACCATCCTCGTTTGTTGCTTATAAAATTTTGCTCGTAAAATTGTTTATGTGTCTGCAATGAGCGGAGCCACTGCATCCTGCTGGCTGCTCCTGTTTCTGTTCCTGTTCTGCTCCCCTGCTCCCCGGCTCCTCGATTCCTCTGTTTTTCCGCAGCAGGAGCAGCTGCTGTTTCCGCCCCGGCATTGCACTCTAATCACATTTTGTGTGCTTCCCCCTTCCAACTTGTAATTGGTTTACTGCGCTACAGTGTCGAGCTTTTAATGAAGTTGCAGCCGGAGAGGAAAAGCTGGAAGGCGGAAAAGTGGATGGAAAAGCGTGTGGGTTTAGGTGCGTGTGCGCAGCGGAGTGTGTGAGACACAAAGCTGAAGAAAAACCAAAAAAAAAAAAACAAACACATTGAACAGTGCACGGAAAACGATCAACAAATTGGTCGAGTTGCAGCTAATGGCTGAGAAATGTGTGGCAACTCGAAGTGAAATAGAGCAAGATATGGAGGTACTGGCAATGACATATATAGTGTTCCCATTTCGGGTCAAGTTTGCCAATGATGCGTAAAGCAGTTTAAGAAAGCCACAAAATAGATTTCAGATTTAAGCTCTTCTTAAAATTAGAAGATAAAACTAGATACGCATTGAATTAAATATGAAATGCTAGAGAATTGTGTACCAAAATAATCAGAGACTTATAAGCCAAACTGAGATAATCAGTCGAAACTTTTCTAATCCAATGGCTTACCAAGCAACCACAAGCAAATACAATTCACTGAGGATGCAACACAGCCCAAGGACAGATGGCAGAGTTTACTTTTGTTATCAATTTGGGTTACTGGCTAAGTACAAACAGCAATAAACATTTCCCCAAGCGTTGACTATTAGGGCAAAGATTTAGTACTTGAATGATTCTACCGCTTTGTGTATGCTGCTTGTATTTTCGCCATAATTTTGCCAGCTGGTCTGCTTACAAAAGTACATATATATATAAATATATAGATGTAGATGTGCCCACACAACCTTGACACGCCTTCCAGAATGTTATGGCTAATGCCTCGGCTAGCAGTTACAACACCCATAACACACACGCCCCATTTCTAACCCATAAACCCATTTCCCACTCCCCATTACCCATCTACCATTTTTGTTTTGGTTTTTGTTTCCTGGGTGCTGCTCTCTTTTCGGGCCAAACTTTTGCGACATTGGCACTGGCGAATGATTTAAAACTTTTCTTGTTACTTTCGTCTTTAACAAGTTTTCCGGGGAGCCACGGAAACTGGAGTCCGATCCGGAGCCATATAGCTATAGTTCCACTGAGATGGAGCAAGGCCACCCATGGGCACTATTTGCTGCTGGCAAACTTGTAGGCAACAAATTAATTTAATGTCAGACACAAGACGCAAACTTGCCGGATTGCGGCATGCAACGCTCGCAATATTGGACTGGAGTTTATTCTACTTTCGCCATGTTTTCTTTTTGTTTGGCCATTTAAATGAAGTGCCGGTGACATAAATTCATTTAGGACAGGCGCTAAAACGGAAGCCAACTTTTATGGATGCCAACATCTTAGTATTGCCTGTCAACTAGTTGGTGTTGCTAAGACTAGGTGTGTTAGGGAGTGGCAGGTGGCAAGGTGGCATAATGCCACTAAAGCATGCTTGTCAGCATTTTGCACGTCTTAAAAGTAAACTAGGAACTTCTTTTAAAGCAAATATTATTCCAGAATTAAATAGCAAAGTGTAGGCTGTTCTTTTTTTGTTTTATGGTATTAATTTTTGGCCACTGCTTTAAGCTGGAATCAGAAACGCTTACCACCGACGAGTAGTAATGCTAGCGAAAACCACCGACCAGTTGGCAAGCTGAAACACTCCGATTCCGGAGTGGAATATACCGCACTTACACTGCCATTTGCTGGCATTACATTCATTATGAGGGCAGAACTTGTCCGGAACACCGAACTCCGACCGGGATAATTGCACTTGTCAGCATTTGTTTTACACTGACCAGCATATGACCCCCGAAGTTTGGCAACCCACGTTTTATACATATACACTTTATACGCTCGAGTTGAGAATGGCGCAACATAAATTGCCATTGTGTGCAATAAAGTGCAAATAAAATAAAGTGAAACTGGAAAAGTTTACATTTTATGTATAAATATTGTATGGGTGTGGGTAGAAATCCTTCTCGCAATTCCCTTCGCATTTCGTGTTGTTGCGAATTTATTGCACGCCATTTGAACGTTTTGCTGAATTATTGTAAACGTAAATTGAAAATGGCAAAGTGGGCAAAAAGAAAGCAAATAAATATCAAAGAATGTTGCACGGTCTTCATGTATTTCTTGGCCTTTTTTTTTGTTTTCGTTGGCCTGGTTAGTGCAGCGTAAAACAATGGCCAAACAATTGCATTACATTTTTCCAAAAGGCTAGTCTTCCGGATGAGTGCCCAAAGCTGCTTTAAAATACCCTTTTAGTAAAAATATTTGTTCAAGACCAGCGACTTTGTCTAGACATTTGCATTTTCATTCAAATCAAAAGCAAATTTACCACACACAAAAGCCAGAAATCAATTTTCGTCCTTATGAAAAAAAAGGGTCTGAAAGTGATACAAATTGGGGTAGGTTAAATATTCCAACCCCCCAGTAAGGGATTAATGTAAAATTTAAATATAGCCAGAGAGACACTCAAAAACTGGCAATAAAATGTAAATATTTTATAGATAAGTTTCGAATGAGAGTGAACCTTTTTTTTTGTTGCCTGCGGTTGCGACCTTTGTTTAAGCCTTTTTTAACCTGATTTTGACAGGGCTAATGGACTTACACCATGTTGTTGTCTGCTCATTGTCGGATAAAATGGGTACTGTGGAATTCCAGGAGGCTTAGCGCTTCATCAAACTGAAAACCAAAAACACAGTGCTCAGTGGCTCAGGTCGCATTTAATTCAATTGAAAGGTGCACGAAATTACGTGATACGCAGATACGCAGGACAGAACGTCAAGCAAAAAGTCAAAGTGCTGCTGGCTCAATTTTGTGTCAACGACGTAGTTCAGGTAATTTCCGCAGAAAACTTTGGCAGCCATTTTGTCGCTGACATTTTATTTATGTGCGCCCATAACTCAACTGTAAATGCTCACACACCAACGTGCCCACATCCGCACACACACACACACGCACACACACACACACGCACACGCCCGCACACGGATACATTAGCTAGGACGAGGCAAGTGCTTCTAGTTTCCGTTTCCGGCGCAGAGTTGCCTGGCAGCCTTGCAAAATTAACAACAATGGCGGTGCTAAAGACGTCGCCTCATCTTCGCTGTGTGTGTGTGTGCGTGTGGCTTTTGTGGCTTTAAGTAGCAAAATGTGCCAGGTCACCACAGGATGGGGGAAAAGGATCCTGGATCCCACACCATTCCTACGAATTTCCCACCATTTGGTTGCTTGATTTTCTTACACTTTTTAGCGCTGCTAGTTCGCCGTCATTTTACGGCGAGGTTTCCGTACGTGCAATGCATTACGACTTTTCCACTGAATGCGAGTGTGAATGCGAATGTGAATGCGATGTGAGTGTAAATGTGAGTGCGCATATGAATGCGCATTGTAGTTTCGGGGAGCTAAGCGTTTAAGGTGCGGATGCTGCGATATCTGACTGGTTCTAAGCACTGGGGATTTATGGACACCTTTTTGCCCCCCACTGGAGCCAATTGAAATGTCACGTCGGACGATGAATGTGAGCGTAATGAAGCGCTTAATGTGGTGCAAAATTGGGAAAGGGCTGCCAATCTAATCAAAAGCTAAGCATCGTGATTCTATTCTTAAAGTGTACAAAATCTTTTACTCATTTTAAGTTAACATATAACTTAAGTTTCACCAATTAGACAAATTTATTCGAATTTGTTCCCTTATAATACAAATGAAGTACACTAAAGTAAATGACAAAAAAGGGTAAAACAAATCAATTAAATTAAACAGGCTCAAAAAACTAATTAAATAAATTGACGAGTCTGCACCGCAATTTAAACTCATCAAAAATATCTATGCTAAAATTTAGTTTATGAAATATAAATTACTCACATTATAATGTTGCTAGATTCCTGGAAAATCAAAAATATGCAAAAAGAGATTAAACAACTATAATTTCCTGAGCGCTGACAAAAAGTATGTATATCTGAAAAGTAATATATAAATGCAATTGTTCCGCATGCAATCATTCGGTGAATTGGCTCGCAAATTCAGCAACACTCGCCACTTCCGCAAATGAATTGAAAACATCATTTGGCTAATTAGCAGTTAATAATCCCAGGAAACGTATAACAAAGGTTTTAAATAAAGTTTATTCTAGCCATTTCGCCGCGGCAGCGGTCACCCAATGCCATTTCAAATGGCAAAGATACATTTTCCATTGTCATATTTTCGACCATTTTCCATTTCCATTTTCGGTACCATTTTCATTTGCCAACCACTCCGTTTCTATGGCAGCCCGTGTGCATGGAAAGCATTTTAAAATGTCAATCCAATGAATGTTTTATTTGTGACGATGCAGCAGCAGCAGCAAGCATCAATTTATGTGGGTTCGATATGGGGATAATGGCAGCTGGCATTTTATTTAATTCGCACGACTGCATACGATTTATGCATGTGAAAAGTTCGGCGGCGTGGGGCCAGCGCATCTAGTTGTATCTTTAGGTTTTACTTTTATCCGACTGAATAGAACCGAAACTTGTTCCGCAAGTTCAAGCCCGCTGATAGCGACAGCAATTTGCATCTTCACTTTCAACGCTCCACCAACGTCTCCCATTTATATACATCCATATATAAATATATATGTATGTATATATCGTGTTTCCCTCCTCTTTTCTTTTCATAGGATGATGGCAATGAACTTCGACGGGATGCAGAGTCGAGAACCCCAACTTACTTCATCTGTATCTATCAGTTGCCCAGTTGCCTTAGAGCTGTCAAACTTGTTTTGCCCGCCAATGAAACCGAAATGAAGCTTGTTTCGGTTCGGATTCTGTTTCGGATTCGATTTCGTTCTTGATGCCTCCTTGTGGTACATGTTGTGTGCCACATGCCTGCAATCCAATCTTAGCCAACGACATTTGCTGACCCTACGGATATGAAACGATAATGTTACGCTCTTAAGCAAATATCTAACGAATGCATATAAATGAGCAAAGGAGTCTCAAGGATGTATGCCAAAGTGCACTATCAATATGGCTCTATAATAAGATTAATTAATGCACTTCTTCGACTGCGAGTAGGCCTGAAAACCACATTTGCCATTGCAATTTGTAAACCTTAGTAAATTCTTAATATAGAAATATACGGGTTAGGAAGTGGGCGGTAAGTTGTGGGAAAGGTAATGGATGCAGTTGGTCTACCAATAATGGTGGTCCTTGTGTTTTGTCCTCAAAGCAGGCACGTGGGTAAGCAATAAATATTGTTGCGATAAAAAACGTGTAAGTCATTAAGGGTCAAGAAAATCTTGCGGTTTCTGTAAAGCCGTTATGGGCCTATAAAAGCCCAAATTGTTTACCTGCGGAAATCAGTGTGTTGACGAGCCAAATCGAAAATAAGTGGACATTTTTAAAAATAGGGCTCTATTAGATAAAATGGCCAACGTCGCGGAAGAGTCAAAAGAAAAGCATTACGATGTCGATGATTTTTTGAGGCTACCTGTAATTTTCTACAATGTCATGGGCATATCACCCTATGAAACTGACCGAAAACCAACTGTTTGGTTTCAAATATATTTCGTATTGAACGTGGTTAACGTTGTGCTGGCCTTTACTGCTGAAATCGCGTTCCTGGTAAACACTTTTCGCGATAATGAGAATTTTCTCGAGAGCTGCATCGTATTGAGCTATGTGTCCTTTGTGGTCACAGGACTTTTAAAGATATGCGCTGTGATGAATCGGAAGCCAAAGTTAACCAGTTTGGTTCGGCAATTGAGGACCTGTTTTCCGTCGCCGAGTGCTAAGGATCAGGAGGAATATGCTGTGAAGTCGTATCTGGATCGCAGCCATATGTACACAAAGGGATTTGGTGGTCTCTACACGATTACGTATTTCGCCCACATCCTTATTCCCTTGTTGGTATACATCATTCAGAGTGTGGTGCTCCAGTTGCCGGAGGTCAAGGAGGTTTTGCCGTTTTACCAACTGGAACCTTGGAATTGGCACGGCTCCTGGAGGTTTTATCTATCCTTCTTTCACCAGACGCTCGCCGGATATACGGCTACATGTGGATCCATTGCGGGTGACCTAATGATCTTCGCTGTGGCCCTTCAGGTCATCATGCACTACGATAGACTGTCCAAGGCTCTGAGGGAGTTTAAGCTCCAAGTCCTTAACGAGCCCAATGGAGTTAATGAGGATCTGAGAAAGTTGCAGTCCCTAATCGCTAATCA
Organism: Drosophila simulans; assembly: GCF_016746395.2. Lineage (NCBI taxonomy): Eukaryota > Metazoa > Arthropoda > Insecta > Diptera > Drosophilidae > Drosophila > Drosophila simulans. The sequence goes on from NC_052522.2 coordinate 9,339,570, forward strand.
CATTGATATACTTCGGTTGCTTGGTGAAAATGCTTGCTTAATCCATAAATTAAACTATTTAACTTTCAGACTGACCGATGTGATGAACGAGGTCTTTGGAGTTCCTTTGTTGCTAAACTTTTTGGCATCTTCGCTGCTCGTCTGCCTGGTGGGATTTCAATTAACTATCGCTTTCAATCCCGAGTATTTTTGCAAGCAGGTGCTACTCCTGACTTCCGCATTGGTAGAGATCTATCTCCTGTGCTACTTCAGCCAGATGTTAATGGATGCTGTCTGTTGAGAATATCCATTCTATAAATATCCGGTCTTTTTTCTAATCAATATTTTCTAGAGCGAAAACGTGGGCTTTGCGGTGTACGATATGGACTGGACCGGTGCCGACAATCGATTCAAGAAAATGTTAATTTATATATCTATGCGAGCCCAGAAGCCAGTTTGCCTAAAAGCAACTATTGTCTTGGACTTATCCATTGCGACTATGACCATCGTAAGTTCGAAAGATTATAGGTACTATCCAATATATAATTTATTTCTGACGCTTTTCAGTTTCTTGGCATGTCGTATAAATTTTTCTGCGCTATAAGGACTATGTATCAATGAATTTACTTAGTATATATTTATTATGTTAACAAGTAATATTAAAAAAGTATCAATCAATAAGAAGGAATGTTTTTTTTCTACAATCTGTGAGTCCCCCTATTTTCACTCCGTCTCGGCTACAGGGCGTATACGTAATGCAGCCGCCATGTCGCCTTTAGTTCAACATGACGAAGTGACAGCAGAACGCTAGAAAACAACTACCACGCTATCTTTGCAATGCTTTAATGTTTTCGAAAATCTACATTGACTGAGTTATGGCCAAGGATATGCTTTTCCACGAACAGGACGAGCAGCCACGACTTAAGACCAGGCATTGACATATCAATGGACAGCCTTAGAGGTCACAAAGATGTGGACGGCTTGGGGATTACGATTGCAGAAACTTTTGAAGAAATATGTATCTTCCTTACGGCTTTAAATTTATTGAACTTGCTTGATGAATGGCGCTAACTCAGTTCAGAAGATGCCATCGTAACACTCTACTAGAGTATCACCATTTCTCATAGGCTTAGATGAAAGTTTTGTGATTCAGTTTTTGACAGTTTCTCGGAGGGATTGATTTCCTTAACACCATTGTCTTTCATATATATATATATATATAGCGGGGGTTAATGGCAATGAACTAGGGTGGGGTGCAGTGTCAAGAACACGAATTTATCTCATCAGCTTCCATAGGATGCCCACTTGCCTTAAGGCTGTTCGCTTTTTTTGGTTCGGATTCAGCTTCGGATTCCATTTCGTTCCTAATACCTCCTATAATACTGGTTGTATGTCACATGCATGCAATCCAATCTTTGCCAAAGACATTTGCTGACCTTTCGGATATGAAACAATAATGTTACGCTCTCAAGCAAATATCTGCCGATATTGTGTCCTTCGGACCAAATGCATATAAATGAGCAAAGGAGCCTCAAGGATGTCTGACACGAGCTCGTTTTACGTCGTCATAGAGCACTGGAAAAAATCCGGCATACATATAATACGTGCATATGCGATTCTGAATAGGCCTAGAAGCACTTTACCCATTTTAAATTGTACCATTACTATATACTTAGTTAGCAGGTGTATTTTGTAAAGTGGATCGTAAGTTGTGGTAATATAAGATACCTAGCAATTCAGATAATTGATGTATGTGGTTAACCAACAATTGCTGTCCTTTGTTTTGCCACTTAAGTAGGCATGTGTAAACGTTATTAATATTAATGGGGAAGACTTATACAAAAGTTATTATTATTAGGATAAATTTATTATTAACATAAAATTATATCAAAATACTAATTTTTAATTACCTGATGTTATTAATAAAATTTGAATAAGTACTCCATAAAATTTGCTATATCCCGATACTGATTTTCGTTTGTAAATTCTTTTGGTTCGGTGTAAGCCAATCAAGGTCCTGAAAATCTTGCGGTTTCTTCATTGCATTATACATTGCATTATAAGGCCTATAAGAACCCAAAATTTCCTTCATGTGTCCATCAGTGCTTAGTCGATTCGAATTGAATATAAGTGTAAAAATTCTTATCTGAAAAATGGATAACGTCGCGGAAGTTCCTGAAGAAAAGTATGTCGAAGTCGACGATTTTTTGAAGCTAGCTGTGAAATTCTATAATACTTTGGGCATTGATCCCTATGAAACTGGCCAAAAGCAAACTATTTGGTTTCAAATATATTTTGTGTTGAACGTGATTAATATGGTGTTTAGTTTTTTTGCCGAGGTAGCGGCTCTGATACACATGTTACGCGAAGATGAAAATTTTCTCGAGTGCTGCATCGTATTGAGCTATGTGTCCTTTGTGGTCATAGGTCTCTCCAAGATATTTGCTGTAATGAAACAAAAGCCAAAAATGACCGCATTGGTCAACCAATTGAAGACCTGCTTTCCGTCGCCAAGTGCAAAGGATCAGGAGGAATATGCTCCGAAGTCCTGGCTGAAACGCTGCCATATGTACACAAAGGGATTTGGTGTTCTCTACACGATCTTGTATTTCGCCCACGCCCTAATTCCCTTATTCGTATACTTCGTTCAAAGAACGCTGCTCCAGTATCCGGATGCCGAGCAGATTATGCCGTTTTACCAACTCGAACCGTGGGAATTTCGCAACTCCTGGTTGTTTTATCCAACCTATTTTCACCAATCGCTTGCCGGATATACTGCTACATGTGGATCCATTGCCGGTGACCTCATGATCTTCGCTGTGGTCCTGCAGGTCATCATGCACTACGAACGACTGGCCAAGGTTCTCAGGGAATTTAAGATTGAAGCCCTTAACGAGCCCAATGGAGTTAATAAAGATCTGAAGAAGTTGCAGTCCCTAGTCGCCAGTCACATTGATATACTTCGGTTGGTTGATAATAAAAAAAATATACCCTCTCCATAAATTAAAGTATTTACCTTTCAGGCTCACCGATGTGATGAATGAGGTGTTTGGTGTTCCCTTGTTGCTAAACTTTATTGTCTCTGCGCTGCTCGTCTGCCTGGTGGGATTTCAATTAACCCTCGATTTCAATCCCGAGTATTTTTGCAAGCAGGTGCTGCTCCTGACTTCTGTACTGTTTGAGGTCTATCTCCTCTGCTCCTTCAGCCAGATGTTAATAGATGCTGTCTGTTGAGAATATCTATTCCATAAATATGTATAACTAACCCCTTATGTTTTAGAGCGAAAACGTTGGCCATGCGGCATACGATATGGACTGGTTAGGATCCGACAAACGATTCAAGAAAATTTTAATCTATATATCTATGCGAGCCCAGAAGCCAGTTTGCCTAAAAGCCACAATTGTCTTGGACTTATCCCTCTCTACTATGAGCATCGTAAGTACCCGATATTATAGCTAGTATTGAATGGCATATATTTAAATATTTCGGACGTATTTCAGTTTCTTGGCATGTCGTATAAGTTCTTTGGCGCTTTAAGGACTATGTATCAATAAATGCTGCTATGTATTACTAAGCATATACAAAATATGTAAACACGTTATATTAAAAAGTAGAATGCATTAATAAAGTATTAATCCAATTTTTAGCAAAAATATAATAGCTAAAAAATGGGAGAGAAATTCAATCAATATTGCATTAAAAATATTTAAAAAAGATATACAAACGATTGTTACCAGAATCTCTTCGCAGTGTACATGGTTGGCATCAAGGAGATACATGGAAAACAATCAAGTGCCTGGCGAAAAGAGCACAGCCGCCTGAGGAAAAGCGGAAAAGCGGGCAGACAAAAGATGGCCCAAGGTTTCCCACATAGTACGTACTTTCCCCTCCCGTTCACTCGTTCAGTCATTCATTCTCGCATTCATTCGGTTGCCTGGAAATGTCGCTTTGCATGTGTGAGTCCCTATATCTCCACTCCGCTTTGGGCCATAGGGCGTATACGTAATGCTGCCGCCATGGCGGCTTTTGTTCAACATGACAAAGACATGACAGCGACAGCAGCACGCTAGAAGTACAACAACCACGAAATGGCGTTCTTTGTAATGCTTTTAATGCTTTCAAAATTCTCCATGGATTGATTTATGGCCAAGGAGGATGGACCAGGAACAGGACTTAAGACCAGGCAGTGACAAATCAATGGGCAGCTTTAGAGGTCACAAAGATGAGCTCGGCTCGGGGATTACTGTAGCAGGAACTTATGAAGAAATATGTATCTTCTTTGCGGCTTTAAATTTATTGAACTCGCTAGATAAATGTCGCCAACTCAGTTCTGACTGTGCCATTTATTAGACCGCCTGACAACTAAGGCACTCCATTGTCACCAGAGAGCATTCATCAATTTCACTTACTTTCGCATTTTGATGGAAAACTGGCAACCAGTGGAAAATCAACTTTAGGCGGAAGGGAAAAACTCAATGGCCTTGGGTGAGTAAACATTGTCTACTCTTTTGCTTTGTTTTGCTTTCATAGAAAGTTCTGAGCTGTAGCTGATTTGCATATAGAAAACTTGTTAATAATGCCAGCCCAGGTGGGAGGGATAATGGGAAAATACCCCATACCCCATCGGAACCACCCACTAAAAGCAACAACTTTTCCAACCAGCTTAGATGAAAGTTTTGTGATTGAGTTTTTGACAGTTTCTGGGAGGGATTCCCCGGCACGCCTTTCTCAAAAAAAGGTGTTTTCTCTAAGCTTGTTTTGATTTTCCGTTTATTGTTTTTGCTCAGCTGCCTCGGAAAAGTTTTCAGCTGCTAATTGCTTCAGCTCATAATTAGAACAAATGCAAATGAATGTTGCGTAAATTTTCCCCACTGACCGCAGGAGCATCCTTCCGTCAAAATATTTTGTAAATTTATGCAAATGACAGTGTGCGTTAGAATTCACGACTAATTAGCCCTCGAAAGTTAAATGGAAACACAAAGTATTCCGCATTAATTTATGTTGGAATTCAAATTTTTGTGACGCCTGACCGTTTTTTTTTCTTTTGATGCTGACGCGATATTTGCATAAACAAATGCAAACGAATGCCAAATCAACGGCCACCAAGGAGGGCGACTGCCACGCCCACCTGCTGTTCAGGAAAAGTTTAGCCATTCAACTTTGGCCATGCAGAAGGCATTCAACATTTATTCAGATGTTGCTCTTGAATGCAACAATGTAGGGAAACTTTTAGGACAGCATTTCGCATGCGAATAGCAAAAATGTTGAGAGCAATACAGAATGCCAAAAGGAAATTTGAGAAGCAAACTAACCAAAAAATGTTGCAATATTTTAGTGCACTTTTTTTCAGTAATTTAATTGCTTGCGATAAACACTTGCATTTCACTTAAATGAATCCATTTAAATTATTTTAAATATTTCCCGGGTACTTTCAATTAATGTGGCATGTGGTCTGTTCCACATCTTTAATGCGCTGCACTGGAGATTTCCGGATGAAAACAGTATGAATTTAACGCTTGGGCCACTTTGTGGCTTGAATAATTACAATTAACAATTGTTTTTTTCCGCCGTACATAATTAATTGAAATGTAATGTTTTGGTTAAGTGGAATAAAGGGTATAGTCGGAGTTTCGTGGGATAAATAAACAATTTTATTAAATTAAGGCTATAATTTGATGTTTGCATTTTAATTCTGGTTTTATAGAGTTACTCCATATTGAAGATTCCAAATATATTCCAGCACAAAATATAAATGGTTCGTAGTTTGGTTTAAAAATCCCCATTTAAATCCCACAAATGAGTCCGTATATGAGCTGTCTGAATGGAATTTTCCTCTTTCAGATTTTCGACAGTGCCCACTTTGAAATGCAATGTTCAAAATGCTGGTGTCCCTCGATTTTCACCGAAAATCAAAGGAAGGAACGCAGCGCGTTGCGAGTGGCAACAAAATGTGCGTGTGTTTCGAAATTCGACTGTTGTCGCTGTTGACGTTGTTGCAATTAGCCTCGCAATGCGGTTCAATTAGGGGAGTGACCGCCCCCGGGGGCTGTGGGCGTGGTCCGATGCCCGCTAGCCGCTAATTTGCATATTGCATTACGCGAAAATTTCCAACTAGTCAAGGGCCTGGATATGGGTTGCGTTGGCATGGAATCAGTTTACGTGGCACATTGTTGTCCGGCTTGATTAAAAATTTTACGCCGCTTATAGTGCATCAATAATTCGATTGTCTGCCAGCCAGCTTGATGGTGGTGCAACATTATTTTGTGAATTTTCCCAACGATGCTCGTCTTAAAGCCCTTGCACTATTGATTTTACCATAAACATCACGTTTGGCATCCATAATGCGCACGTTACTTCGCCAATAAACGGAAAATCCAGCTTGTCTGCCCCATTTCGCCGGGTTGTATTCCCTTAAAGATAAGCCCGGCGTAAACGTCAATTATGGGGGCGTACTACCCGTAACCCAAGCCCGGATGATTGAATGACGGAGGAGGCCCGATGTCGAAAACAAAAACCAAGCCAACGCTTAAACCTCGTCAACGCCAACGGCAGCCATGGGAGTGACATTTTTTGAAAGTAATCCCGACGAAATGTTTGATTTATGTCAACGTGGGGAAAGTGCTGCAGACCATTAGTTAGTTGGGAAAATATGCGGGCCATGGGTGTGGGGTTTCAGCGGGTCAAGGGGGGTATTTAACTATCCTATTTCTTGCTATCACAAACCAATGTTTAAACATGCTCTGGAAATCTAACAGATATAAGCTATTAAATTGCAGATTATCCCAAGTAAATCAAATAAACTGATAATATATTTCTTTAGCAATATTTTATTTAATTTCAAATTATATAAATAAACATAAACGATTATTCATAGGCGCATAAAATGAATAATGAACCAATTAGAGTTCACACAAATGAAAGTTCAATCAGGTGGCTAATTTAAGGTCATGTACCTATAATTAATCAAACGTTTGCATGCCATAAATTGTAATCTTTAATGGGGTGTTTACTTCCTAATTAAGGTTTGCTAATAAAGCAATTAACCAAAAGTTCACCCAGAAATATGACGGAGGACATGAACAAAAAACTGGCCCACAGGATCCAAATCCAAAGTAGGTCGCCAACTTTGAATTCTCGGAAAGCAACATATGGAAATGGATCCTTTTGTGAGATCATGCCCATGGTGATCATCTCGCGCAGGGTTTGTTGCTTCCAATATTCCACGATACCGGCACTCTGAACTCGATGGATCAGATCGTTGATATGATCCTCGTATATGGAGTTCGACTGCATGACCAGCGATAGAAGGACACTAGTCTGGATGACCCGTAACTCCGGCTGAACCGTGAAAATCGGTTGCTTGAAGAGCTCCTGTCTCTTGGCCACAATCAGCCATTCGGATGTCAAAGCGGAGAAGGCATTCGATCTGTTCAAACCGCTCCTCAGTGCATTATATTCCACGGTTTCTCTAAAATGCAACTGATCCTTGATGTAGCGAATGGGTCGGTCCCATGCATTTTTTAGGTAAAAACGTTCGGCTTCTTCAAAAAACACGGTAACTGGGGAATCCCGAAGCTGCTTAAAGTTGGAGATTTGTTGCGATGTAGGCCGCTTGGTTAGAAGCGTTTTAAGATGTGCCGCATATAGGGTACTCAGAACCAATCCTAGTAGAAAAAGTGTAGCATTGGTGACCTTCGAACTGATTGTATTCCTCGCCCTCATATTGAATGACTGTCCCATAATTCCCGATATCATACGTTCATTTAGCAGCAGATTCGACCAATCCACACGCTCCTTCAGCAATAGAGGTCCAAAACAAGTGTCCAAAATAGTGAAAATTAAGTAGAAAATAATCAGAACGATTAGGAATTTTCCGCCAACCATCACCACATACACATCGGCGATGGAAATTTCCTGGGCCCGCGGAACCATTATGTACCAATCTTCCATATCGTATACATGCGAGAAAACACCCAACTCACTGGGTGCCTCAAAGCCACAGAGGCTTATAGCCAAGTTAATGGTGCCGTTGAGGGTCATATTCCGCAAAAGAATCAGATTCATTCGCTCACCTTGTACAATGGGTCTTTGCCAGCGAAACGTAAAGTTGTAAATACGAATAAATTCCAAAAGAAATTTGTATACATAGCCCGTCATTTGCAGTTCACCTGTCTTCGGATTGCGATATACAATCGAACGGGGTGGAAATTGATCCGGCAGAGTTACTATATATCTGCCAAAATAGTTTCGAACCTTGATGAAGATGGGTGATACGGTGGCATCCACTTGCAGCCAACTTTGGGGAGCGTAGGGCTGCAGTCGATATATCCTATTTCCCTGTCCAATTACGGCGACATGAAGGAAGAGCAGGTGCTCAGCGGCAGCGGCAACGTCAGCCGTTGGGATTTTCTCCCATTTCCTCAATAGCAACACCCTCACCTTCCTCATATTCAGTAGACTCCGGTCGAGAGCCTGCCACAAATCCAAGTCCCAGTCCGAATTTCCGGTTTGCCAGATAAGGACGAGCATTTCACTGTTGTAGTTTTCCCGCACATAGAAGTCCATCTGTTCGTTGAAACTGAAAACCGGCCAGGGAAATCTCTCCAAGCCAGATGCATCGAAATGCTGGCTATGCTGGAGCAGAAGGACCGTTTCGTGATGCCTATCCTTGTAGATGCTGGCCAGGATTGGGTTGAGCCAACTTGTCTCGTTGAAGAGCAGCAAAACTGGAACCAGTATGGGCCACATATCCTGGCCGAATGGCTGGCTGGCAAACCGGGCAGGTTGGACATTATCTCTCAAATAAACGCTAATTAGCGGAGGTTACAAATGATTTGGGGGCTCGCTAATGGACTACGGATTGCAGGGCATTGAAAAATGGGCGTCATTAGCATTAAGTTTTACGGCTTAAATGTGCCTACTTACGGGCTCAATTATAAGTTGAGGAAACTCGGGGGTAGAGGAAATATGGGTGAGTGGGCGTCAATTATTTCCATCTCCGGTTGAATATTTCACAATGATTTGTGCCTTGGTCGGAATATTTGAACATTTCTAAATGCCTCGCCAAATTGCCTTCACTGTTTTTCGGGTGAATTTGCATTTACGGATGTACCTTCATCCTTTTGACTCCATTAAGCTTGTTTGCAATTGATTTTGATACCGGTTGCGGTTTGCAAACAATATTTATTGCATTCTGAAGATTGATACCTCTTGCAAAATTAATAATTGCTTAGCTTGTATTATGTATTGTTTTAACTTTAGCCAAGCCACAAGCCATAACTCTAAACTGTTCATCAAGTTTTCAACAAGTTCTTACCACTTCCGCCTGCTAGCTTCTTCATTATGCTCCTACTTTTCCCTCAATTAAGCAAGTTAAATGTGGGAAAATGCGAGTGTGGAGTGGGAAATGCGCTGAGCGAGTCAAGTGCGAGCTGCTTGAGGAGCGTGTCGCATTAATTTTCACGCGAGTGCATATTTGATTTTCCCTTTTTTATTCATATTTCACTCGTCTGCTCTTATTTCGTGCTTTTGCATAAAGTCGAGACGAGCCTTTCATTTCCTGCTCCTCGGAGTCGTCATCGTTGACATGCATAAAGTTGCGATGAATTGTTGCTTGGCATAAATTTTAACACACGACCTCCTTTCCCGAGGACTCAAGGATATTTCTGTAGCCGTGCAACACGGCGTATGCGTAATGTAACATTAATTGTATTTATTTGCTTTGCTGATTGATTTCTCCGGCTAAGACGGATTTAACGGCCTACAACTTTTCCCCAGGAGGCTAGCGCTAGACAATTTGGTTTATCAAAGTCATTTGGCTTCTGGCCTACAGGCGGCCACGCCCACATAAATTAACGCAGACTTAACGAAGCGTTAACACAAAGGACGAGAGCTTCCTCTCCCCAAAAAAAAAGCAGCTGCCAAACCCAGGACTCTGTGCGACAATAAATTTATTGGTTTCATCCTGAAGCTTATCAAGTTCGCCTCGTGTCTGCTCATCTTGTTCATCGCACAACATGTGCAGTAAATTTTTATGTCAAATGGCTTTCGCCTCCATATCGTAATATAATTTATGCAGAAAATAATGAGCGTGCTTTTAGGCGCTGCTCGAATGGCAAAAGATGTGTGTGCGTTGGGAAAAGTTATTAATTGATTTGGCTTTAAACCTGCTCACTCGATGCTTCATCCTTGAAAAGTTGGCCAAAAAGGTGGGCGGGAAAATGGAAAAGTTTTTATTTTTGTTGTATTCGTAACCACTTGAAACCCGAAGCCGTATCCTTGTTGATGGGATTGCCTAAGTAGGGTTGCTTAAGATTTTTCGACAATGTGTTAAGTGAAAATTGACACAGGCCACAGGGGGAAAACTTGCCATGATTGAACGGCTTTCGGGAAATGGCTTTAACAGATCTGTGACTCGGGAGCATTTTAAAGTTTGGCCAGCCCGCAAAAGTTGGCCACGTTAAGCTGTGTGAAATTGTTCGCCGTTTTGCGGGCGCCATTTTCAGTTGTGCGCTTTTTTTAATTAAAAAAGTGGTGAAACTGGAGGGGGAGGTTGAGGGTTTTGGTATCTGAATACGGCGACAGCCATTTGAACTTGTTCCTCGCCTGTTTTAATTTCCAATCTCTATTCCGGTGCCACTGTTGCAGAAACTCTGGACAAAAAAGTAATTAAAATACTGCAAATATTTGCCCAGTTCGAATGCATTTTCTCTGAGCATCTCGCCCAAGTCGCGCTCGAATCCTTGACCGCATTCCGTATCCTGGCACATCCTGGCATCTAATGCGGCTAACTGGCAGAAGTATGGAGGCATCCGTATCCTTGCTTCATCTGTCTGCGTTCCGTGTCGTTTGCCTGACAACCGGGCCGCATCCTTTTCGAGTTTGCCCTTGTTTGTCATCCTTTCTGCGGTCTCCTCAGCTTTAGTCCTTCATATGATTGCGGCTTCATGCTTTTGCATATTTTCCCATGAATACAATTTCTACACCCACACAAGCACAACCGCACGCACAGGATCCGCTGGAAAAGGACGAATTATGCGTGAATACTCGCTGATATGCCAACTGAGTTGTCAACAAGCTCAGGTTGTGGCTGTCTCCAAAAACCACCGATATATTGGGTTACTCTCGGTATGCCGAGAATTTAGTTGTCAACCTTGATTCGGGAAAATTTAGAGGGTCCCGGTGGACTGTGCTGATAAACGTTTGTGCTAAGAATGGCAATTTGTTGGGATGTTCTAGTTAGAAAGGGTTAGTATAGGTATTTTTTGGCTTTCAAGATTCATGCTTCAATAAAAATAAACGTATAATGTTATATTTTAATAGCATATCATAACGTAACATAAATTTGGTTTCAGTGTAAATAACTTAAGGTTGAAAGAGGGAAGTTCTAAAAGAAACAATTCCTTAAAATTGTTTTCTGAATAACTATTTGCCTAAATGAAAAACATGTAGTATTTCTTACTGCGAACTGCTTGTTAGTTTAGTTTGCTTGCTTCAATATCTTATTTCAATAATGCAATTAGAATTTTATAAAGTTGGTGTTTCAATTTTAAATCCTTTTCCCATGTTTGCTCAACCGGACTCCTCAATAAAAGCCCTTGTGTGCTTGGCCGTGTTTGACAATGTTTGACCATGTTTACCCTGTGGCTGTCTTCACATCTTCACAAGGCGATTGGAAGAGGGCCACAGACTCTGGCGGCACAAAAACCAAAACAGAGAAACTTGGCCAAAACGCTGGGCCATGCTCCCCCTCGCACTTCACTAGCCCCTTTGGCCCACTCCGCAGAAAATCATCAGCGAGCACGTGTATTTGAATCGATTTGATTGGCCAACGGCTTTCGCTTTTCGTTACCGCAGAGAGCGAGCATTGCCGAGCGCAAACTAAGAGCGTTGGCTAAGAGAGCGACGAGAACTGGTTTTCCGGAAAAGCACCCTGTTTACGCCAGAGTGCTTTTCTGCTAAACGAAACGGCCGAACTGCCGCAGTTGTTGTTCGGCGTTCTTTGTGGTCAGACACCAGCGTATACGTATACGCAACGTCATCGTTTGTCTGACGTCGCTTCGAAAAGCGTGAAAAGTTCTGAATACCGGTTGTATTTTCGAAAAAATCCAAAAGTAACGGTCGCATATCGGTTTCGTCGTTGCACACGCACGTAATTCGAGTCAATATCCGTTAATATTTAAAATTCAACAACATACATAGCCCACCCCCCCATCCAAAATACATAAGGTACTAAGCTATTGGTATTCTTATATCCATATTTATCGTGCGCTGCATTCTCGAAAACGGGTTTTACGGCATTCCCAATTCAATTCTGCACTGGCATTTTTTATGTTCGTGACGAAAGTGAAGTTCTACCCGATCATAATCTAACCATTTCCGTTTTGAAAGTAAGCAAGCATAAAATAAACGGTGATTTGCAAAAAAAAAAAAAAAAATAAAAAGGGTATAAACAGTGTAAAGCAGCAGACTGGCAAAAAAGTTATTTAATATTCATTCCCGTGGTAGAAAAAAAAATCTTCCACAAACAAACATAGCAACAAGTCGGCGCCAACTCTCGCACTAAAAAAATAGAAAGAAAAAACCAAACTCAAACAACACTGTGTTTATTAACATTCAGCTGGAGAGCTTTGGATAGGTAGAAAAGCCTCGTCTTCCGAGAATTGGCAGTTAATTTTCGAAATCACCAAGCGGTATTAAGACAAAATATAAAAGAACCGAAGACGAGCCGAGACCTGTTAAATACCCGTAGGTGTTCACTGTGTGCTTGTGTGTGCGTGTGGTGTCTGTGAAACTAAATACCCGAATAAACAAAAAAAAGAAGTTATAGCGGTGAGTCCCCACTTTCCGATGACATTCGAGAACTATTCGAACCACCCACGCCGCCAAAGAAATGGAAAGTTTTTCGCTTAGACTCTGAAAAAAAAACTAGTGAAGATGAGAATTTTTCGCAGGTCGCAGCTAAAAAACTGATTACGCGACGCTTTGCGTTCTAGATACATTTTGGGCTGCAGTGCAGATCTGGCGAGATATTAGTTGAATGTGTGCCAAAATGAGACGCGGAATACGGCCACCAGCGTGTTTATTATTTTTATAATTTATTGCCCAACAATAACAGCAATACATATGCATATAAATTATATACATTCTTTTTTTTTTTTGGTACGAGAACTGTTTGATTGCCGCTTACAACGCAGCATTCTGATTCTGGTGAAATGCATCTGCAAGATACACACGAATGCATACTGACACGGAAACCGGCGAGGCAGACGCATAATAAACGATAAATTTCAGGGCAATGACAAAATTGCTGATAACTGACCCACCAACATTTCGATTGTCTGCTCTCTTCTCTCTTTGTTTGATCATTAATATCTTTTAGTTTAAAATATGCTTACTATGGCAAAGTTCGGTTTCAAGGTTAGTCCAAGTCTTTAGAGCTATATTTTATGGTATCTTGGGGCTTAAAACGCTTAGCTAATGATCGCCAAAGTGAATGAATTTCCCGAAAAAAGTAAAAATTCAATTCTAGCCCCGCCATTCCCAGTTGATTTGGCAATCGCTGTTTTGCCCAACAGATTTATGTTTGAATTTTTTTTTTTTTTGGTTTAAACCAAAAAATTTTGTTGAGGTGCGTTGCGGAAGGGGGTTGGGGTTGGCCGCCTGCTGCTATTTATAGGCGCTCAACAAACGCACACACGTCCATTCGCTCTTTGAACAAAATGTATCTTATAGATACACAGGCAAAAAGTTTTGCATCGCCCAGCCGACTTCTCTGCTTCTTCCCCAGATGTCTGGGATGTCTGCCTCATAAATATATGTGTGTACATGTATGTGGCCAAAACGACAATGGCGAGACACACAGAACAGAACAATCCAGTCGGCAGATCGGGATCTTCTGGCCATCTCCCGAGTTTCTAAGGCGAAGCAAGTTGCCTTTTTTTTCTGCCCCGTCTCCGGCAGGCAGTTAGTTTCTGTGAAATCGAAAACAAGATTGATGCCTTCGCAGCCGGACTTTCTTGGCCAAAACGGAGACAACGCAGCTGGCTTTTCTTAGCCATCGGTATCTGTTTAATTGCCGTTGTTCATCTGTTTATTAAAGAAAATAACAAACAGGGAGCCACCAGCACGGGAACTTGGCAATTTTTGCTTTCAAGTTTTCCCGAAAAAAATACTCAAAATACCAATCAGTCCGCGACCAGTTTCGTTTTTTCTTGCATAATCCGCTCGGCAACAACTGCTTGCGGCAAGTGCAACTGCAACCGCGGAGGCTGCGACTGCGCAGTAAATATCTTTTTACATTTTTTTTTTTTCTTTTCGATTCGTTTGGGGCATGACAAAAGCTGGCAAGCGATTCGCTTCATTCGCTGCTACGTAATTGCAAGTTCGAGTGCAAAACTTGAAAAACGGCCACAAATTGCAGCTGACTGCAGTGGGGCTTTGTTTGCTGGCCATCCCGCTTGCACTCGCTTTTTGGCCAATATCTGCTCAGATATCTGTACATACGTATATATTTATAACTCGTACATATATTGCAAGAACCGGAAAGGAAGTGAGCGTGTAAGTTACCAAGACTTTGACTCCGAATCGGAATACGGCTCCCAGTCCAAAACCGGTTCTCGGCTCTCGATTGCTTCTTTTCCAAGAAGCACGCCTTTCAGGGCTCGCCAAGTCATTCACTTGCAGCCGATTCGAGTTTTTTTTCCATTTTATTTTCAGCTGGCTGCGCAGACGCGTTGCAGTTGCAGTGGCAGTAGATGTTGCAGTTGCATTTGTTGTTGCTGCGCGGGCGCAAGAACAAATCGGAGATGACAGAAGTTGTTGCACTTGACAACAAATGTTGAGAAAGTATTTCCGTGATCTTCGGTTAAACATATCTATTTACTAGAAGAATAATTACTTTTGTTTAATTTGAAGCGTTTAAAAGAAACACCCTCCTGTTTTTCTAAGTGCAGTGCCAAGAAGCACGAGTCGCCGAACAATGCGAAACCGATAGCTGCTCGTTCGCCAGAAGATAGAAGGTAGAAGAATCCGAAGAGCGACGTGCGTAGCATGGAGGTTCGAGTTTGTTGCTTGCACCACCAGTGGGCGGCAGGGGCGTGGCACTGATGGAGGTGGGTGCTAAGTGCTGGGCAACTTAAGTGCTGGCTGGCTTTTTGTCTAGTGCGACGCATGTGCAGCCCGCTTTCTTGAGGTACTTGAACCTTATTGTCCATATAAGTAGGAGTGTGTATCTGTGTGTGTTTGGCCACAAAATGGCGGAGGAGCTAAGGTAGCTACGTACACACATATATCTAGCTCCTAACACGATGATATATGCCTGTGGGCGAACGAACATTGAACTTTTGGTCGGAGGAAGGCAAGGAAGTATATGGAGCAAGGCAAAGGGCTTCAAAAGTAGAAACAATGGGAGGTGAAGAACTTCAAAGGAAATTTGTAAATTTTCTGGAAAGCTCTATTCTACTTGAATAAACTTGAGATAAGTGCTTGTAAGCCCGTAGAGTACAAAAAATAAGTTTGTTTTAAAATAACAAATCAACAGATGTACTTGGTGAAAAAGTTCCTAGAAATAACATAGAAATTCCTCGATTTATTCACCTTTCAAGCCATCAACAATCTGAACTCAAACAATTGCCAAACAGAAGCCCCATTAGGCTAAACTCCACGGGTCAAGCGTCTACACCTTCCTAATCCCCGCCTGAATGCAGGCTGACCTCAAAACAAAGCTGATTTATGTCGCTCCCCGAAAAGTGTCAACTGGCGGCCAGCCTCAACCCAATGCCCTCCATTCGATTCCAATCCAATCCGATATCGGAGTGGACGGAGTGGGTCTCGGCGGTATCAGCTGCTGGCAATTTGAACTCAATCGACACCCAAATTGATAACTTAATGCGAGACAAAGAGGCAATGTGCAAAGTGAAAGAGATGGGGCATGGGTTTAAAAAGTTGGCTCAGCATATTTATTCACTGGAGAGAAGACATTGCCAAGCAATTCGAGACTTTGCAAAAATAAAAAAGTAAAAAAGGAGCCAGATAAACAAACGAGGCAACAACTAAAGTCATCTCTGGGCCCCTTGTTTTTGTTGCCACTTTTGTTGTAATTTTTTTGTAGTTGTTTCCGATGCTTTTTGTTGTTATTGGAGCTGCGCTTTGGCTGCCTTGTCATTTACACGCGTAAACGTCCGTGACCCTCTGGCCCGGCTTTCAACTGACTCCGCCAACTGGGAGGCTCCAAAAGACAAAGACGGCACAAAGAGCACAAGACAGCGGGTTGAAAGAGACAGGAAGAGGAGGTGGGAAAGAGACGGGGATGCTAACCAGCTGTTGACGTTAAGTTCAAACTTTTGTTGGTGCTTATAAACTTATTAAGCGGCTCAATCGGGCCATGAGAAAATCGAAAATATTAAACACTCACTAAAATGAAAGCTGTGACTATAGAGCAAATAAATCTTAACTAAGTGTTGATCTGTATCAAAAATGAAATATTATTCTAATCCGTTTTATTCATAATTCCAAATAGCAATATTTGTGCGATTTTTGACAATTTGAATCATCAAAAAGCACAATTTAAATCTATGCAAAATTAACGGGGTCATTGCGATGCCAATTTATTGCGATGCCAATTTATGGAACTAATTATATATAAAATCATTTGTAAGAGTGAAAGAATAGAAATAAGAAAAAGTACAGAAAAAGAGTTAAACGCTAAATTAAAGTCTATAATAAAAACAGAATAAAATAGTACACATTAAGCAGCTTAACTATCAAGTTTCAACAAAGATTTAACCAACCGAATTTAATATGTTTGGTCTGACAACACTGAATAATTAAAACGGAATTACCCCGCCGGCTTTTGTTTAATATTGATTTAAAACTATAACAAAAAGACTAACAAAATGCCAGCGAAGTTGTGAATATAAATATTTAATGTCTAATTAAAGTGCAGACTCCCTGTAAATTCATACGTCACTTTAAAGAGACGAACAAAGAGACCAAGCAGCAAAAAATCACTAGTTGAGCTTACAGTTTGGCTGTGTTTGCTTACAGTGGGCACTTAATATAGTGAAAGGTGCACACTATTAACATATTCATATCTAGCAAGTCACTATAAATAACCTTTTCTTATAGACCACCTAAAATAGCCATGTCTTAAATCTTTGGAAATAGAAAAATAAATTTAATCATAGGGTCGTATTACTGTAGTTGTCTGTTTAAATTAACTTTATGAACGTATTGACGCGTCTCACAATAACCATGTGAAAATAAGCAATATTGTATTTCATCGGCTGAACTGAATTAAAGTGCAGACACTTCCTGAGCAAGAAATCAAATTACGAATTCAAAGCTCGAATGCGACACGTGTGTGTAGGTAGGTGGGCTGGCGTCCAAGTTCCAATGCGAATCGAAAGACCAATTCAAAATTCGATTCGGAACGGTGTCATCGCACCACGAGCTCGACTAGTGAGTGAGTCAATTAAAGCTCGTGATTAGCATGCTGTTGCTTTCCAGCGAACCCGAAGCTGACTCAAACCATTCAGTTAATGACTCACTTTAATAGACAGATCGATGGATAGACGAAGTCACAGCGATTAGGCGTCGTTTGATTACAGCAGAGTCGGGCTCCAATAATGCCTTTCTACTTTTCTACCTCTTCATCACGGATATTGTATCTGTTTTCTTTCCACTTGCAGATACACCGCAGCAGTCTCTGGCGATTTCATAATACAACGTAAAAGCAGCAGTACGGCCAAAGAATCCAACTGACGCAATTCAATTTGCCAGCAGCATCACAGTAACCGCAAGCTCATAAATTGAGATTAAGCAAGAGCGCTCAACTTGGCCAAGAGGCGGTTCGGGTACTCGGAGGGTTTTGGCCAACAGCACAGAGCCATAGCAATAGCAAATCAATCACTGAGCGCTCGTCGCCCCACCACAATTTGCATGAGCCAACTCGGAAGCAGCCAGCAGCATACGAATCTGAATCTAAATCCGAACCAGAATCCGAATCCGATTCCGAATCTGAATCTGAATCAGCCGACACAGATTCAGATACAGGGCCATCAACAGCAACAGCATCCAAGCAGCCAAAATCAGCAGCCAAAGCGTCGGCCAAGTGGCGTTTTATGGCAATTGCGCCATCAGCTGCAAAAGCGTAGCACGAGGAAGATGAAAACCATTTCATGATACTACAAGTGGTCCGAATCGGTGCTATTGAACTATCTGAGAATGCCGTCGACGCCGTACGATCTGGTCCAGGATGACCAGGATCTGCGGGTGCCGCTGCACGCCGAGCAGGCCTTCTTCCACGGCATCACATTTCAGGCCAAGGTGAGTCATGGAATCTATTTATTTTTGGGTTGGATTGGATTGGGCTACTTGTCTATGGGAGTATTTCTTTAAAAAGAGATCTATCGCTTTTCGAAGTGTTTTTATTTTTCAATAAATTAACTATATGCATAGTTTTAACCATTAACAGCTTTGAAAGCGCACAAATTTAAAACAGATCAGTAACTTTTGAAGCACTTTCTACACAAGATTTTATTTTTTTTATAACGGGCTTGCTTACTATCATTTACTTACTTATTTAATTTATTTTTAGTGATATTTCGTTGCTTACCAAATATTCATAATATTTACTAGCCAGATTTGAGTTAAATGAAGTATCTCATTCGAAATTATTTATTGTGGAATTACTTTTGGCTAAATATCATTCACTTGCATGTTTTTAGATTTCTAAATATATATTATTTGCTTGTTTGGCTGGGATCTTCTTCCGCAGAATTGTTTACATTCTTCTGTGAAATTCGCATTGTGTAAATCGGAATCTTCTCTGCATCAGTTTTCGAAATTTACGAAGAGATACAATTCAAACAAATCATTCAAACATCTTGAATTTCCAATTTTACGATTGTGACATTTGAGCGTTTAAGCTGCTCTACACAATTTGTAAATGCAATTAAATTTGTTTGCCATATTTTGTTTTTGTAGTGTAGTTGGTTTAATTTATATTCAGCATTTTTCAATGCTGCTGCGGTTGACGGAAGCGGCAATAAAGAGTTTTCCACGCAAAGAGTTAGTCAACTGTCACAATTACAGAACTGGTTTGTTTTTGTTATTTATGCTGACATATACATATATACTTATATATATGTGTATATAAAACTATATAGGGGGGTAAAAATTGTAAACAAAATTTCCATTTGTGTACGATTGTCTGGGTATCGTGTTCAATTATACAGCATCGCATTCTGAGCATTTGTTTAGTTTTGTGTGCGTTTTTTCTGCCTTCGAAGTTTTGCTATCCTCTTCTGTTTATTATTTTTGTTCAATGTGTGGAAATTGTTTGTATGCCCAGCTGCTCCTGTTGCTGTTGTTATTGTTGTTATTGTTATTATTGCTATTATTGTTCTTTTGATTTTGCCTTTGATTCGATCAGCTACATGCGGTTGACCAAAATTTCAATTAATTTTGCCTGCAAGATTGATGAGCTTGGGCGCTCCAGTGAAAGGTGGTTACATTGCCCAGGGAAAATTTGTGTGAGATGGGTAGATGTGGCAAGTTCATGTCATGAGGGCCTTTTGTTCGTTCGGCCATTGACTTTGGCCAAACCTTGTATGCAAATCATCTGCAACATTAGTCGCATCATTCTCACGTATCCCAGGCAACAATTGGTTCGTTATCAAAGCGGCAGTGAGCCTGGTATTTTGCATAATTTTGTTTGTGTGGCATGGCATTGCACTTGCAGTTGTGCAGCAGTTGCAGTTGCAGTTGCAGTGCCAATTAAATCCACTCGATTTTACGTTCCGAAAGGCGGAGGTAGCTCAAAATTACAGCAAACATTTATGCTTTGACAACTGTTGAAGTGATACACTGAAAATTAGGTATTTACATACAGCTACTTAAAATTATGGCACTAAAAAATAAAATGAAATTTACACATATATTTTATTGCTGTCAGCTTATGATGAAATGGGAAAATATATCAGGAAGTTCTAGCTTCCAAACTATTGCATGAAAATATCCCATTCAAAGTCAACTATAATGCCCAAAAGTATGAGTAACATTAACAATGGAATATTTTTCTTGTGCAGAGCTGGTTTTTCTTTGCATTTTCATGCACGTGCTCTTAGTTCCCTGCCGCCGCTCAACTTCCACCATCCAGAAAAGAAAAACTCCACTATTATTTGCATTTTTCCATAAGCAAAAACATCGGGAAAAAGTCTAAAAAAAAAAGTTGTGCACTCTGTTACGCTTTTGCAGTTTTCGCTTTGTTTGTTATTTTGCTTTTGCTTCGGCTGCAGCTTCAGTTTTGTTTTGGCATCGTCGTTTGTTTGTTTGTTTGTTTGTTTTGGCTTTTGGCTGGGACTCGCTTTTGGCCCAAACGGTGAATATACCCGTTACCGTTAGCGATTTGCCATATACACTCGATGGCTAACCCAAATAAGATGAACAGCCCAAAAGAGCCCAACCCACTGCAGTTTCCAAAAAAAAAAATATACATATATGTATTTTTGTGCTGTGTCAGCGGCGAAACTTCATCTGATTCATCTGATTCATCTGTCAGAGTGTCCAGTGCGAATTATGCGAGTTATGAATCACCAAGAGCCAACTAACGAGTGCTAACGAATAGAGTGTCCTGAAGCCCTGGAATATCGTATGGGGATTTCTGGGATTTCGCCATCGACTTTACTGCTTAGATTAATTGAATTTCACGCTTTGATTTCGCGATTTTTGCCGGAGCCCCAGAGCCATGCTGCATAAATCTTTCAAAAGGTGTATAAATTATTTTCTCACACGCACAAAACGACCGGCGCCCGAAATTTTGTTTTCCTCGCACTTTTATATGTATTTTTTTTTCGGTTTGTTTGTTTGTTTGGCGCCTGGCAACACGGCGTATGCTTAACACGGATTTTTGCCCGTGATTTTGGCCAATACTGCTGTCCTATGAAATATTTATACGATTGCATCCGATTCAAGTCGATTTATTTGAGCTCAACAACTTCCGACATGCGTATGGGGAATTTATGGCCCTTTGGTTCATCAATTATTTGAGCAAAGTGGAATAACGCTGATGGTTTGGATCAAATCCAAAGGGGTTTAAATTTCGGCCAAAAAATTGTTATTTATTTATCTGAAAAGGAGCAGGCAACGGACATTTCCTCGCTTGGAGCCGCTTAAAATAACAGAAAGAAGTGAGAATTCAGATTCGATATCCATTCCAGAAAATTCAATTTCCGGTCCATATAGAAATCATGTTAATTATCATTTCTCTCATCGCGCGGAACGGTCTCTCGGAAAATATAAACTATGAAATCATGTTCATCTTTCATTTTCCACGATGGGAAATTATTTTTATTTTCGGAATGAAAATAGCTACGCTCGAGGTAAAATTAATTATTATTTACAAAATAATATTAATTAAGGCGAAGGTGAAGCGCATATGTTCCACTTTTACCGAACAAAAACCAAGGAAAATCGCGCCGAAAAATAAATCGAAAGAAAAGAAAAATACTGGCGAATACGGGGGCACATAAAAATATTAAAAAACAAATAAAATGGAGACGGCCACACATGCCAGTGGTCCACGTGCTACGAATGTGTGTGTGTGCCTTGGATTTTCCTCAGTTTTCCTTTCGCTTCGTGTTGTGTTTACCCATTTTCCATGTGTACGCAAAATTATGAATGCCGTACAGACAGGGCGTATACGCAATATAGTCCCATCCACCCGCTGTTCTTGCTGCTCTTGCTCTGTTTATCTGCAAAGGCAGACCTCGTTTTGTTTTTAGAAGCTCTGGAAACATGAGGACAGATACTCCGCTTGTGGTGCCTCGTCATATATCAATTTCAATTATCTGGCATTTCCGTTGAGGCCGTGGGCATTTCAAAAGCATTTCTCCTACATATAAATTATATTGGCAGCGACAAAAGGGACGACGGCCCAAAAAGGATTATGCGGCCTGCAATTTAACTTGGGTCCTGGTCGTTCTGCTACTGGTCCTGGCTTTTATCAGCCGCAACTGACACCAGCAGGCCCTCCGAGGAGGGCGTGAAAAATGAGTCATAAAATGCAAATAAAATTCGAGAGTCCTTTTCGCACCAGAAGTTTGCCTTTTATGTGCCTTCTTAAAGAGTTCTTTTCATAGATTTCAGTGAACTTTTTTTTTATTTTTTTTCTGCATTTCCGTTCTCGTGTTTGCTTAACCTTTTGTGTAAAGTTCAATTTGCTCGTTAATATCTTGATAAACATTTGTTCTAGCGCTGGATTTTCCTTCACTGGCATTGCGCCATTTGCCAATTTGGTTCGGGTTTACATGAGATAATTAACACGCCTCACCGCAGCACCGATTTTATGGCCAGCACTTTTGCTCAATTCGCAGCTCATCTGCGGAAAATGGCATCCCCGTATGGCATAGTCAACAAATGGCTGGTCTCCATCCAGTTTCCAGCTTCCGATCCCTGGATTTCTCATTATTCTTGTGGTGGCAAAATGCATTTGGCGGTTGCCTATAACATCCGCATAATGCAAACAAACAAGCTGTCGCCATCGAAATTGGACTTTATGCATACGGTGTATGGAGCACAATAAATTTTTAATGCCATACCCGCTTCTCTCTGCTCTGCATCGATTTGCGGCTGGAGTCCAATAATAAAAAAAATTCAATATTTTCCTTCAGTTACTTAAAAGTGCTATAAAAATAATAAAGGCCAATGGCGGAAAATGTAATTTTCCTTTGGCCCAACAAATGGCTTTGGGTTTATCATATTCATTGCAAATTATCGGCTAAATGCTTTTATGGCTTGATTCTGGCGCCCCTCTAAAAGGATATTCATCGATGTGAGTGTGAGTGTGCGGAAATGGTTTCCATTTGGTGGAATCAACGACTGACTGGGGGATTCATTTGAATTCGATGGGGTGTGGGGCCAAGTCGTGATACCTCTCCATTTTTTTTGTTCTCTCTTCTTTAGCCAATTCCTCTTCCAATTCTGTTTGATTATTACAGATTCATTCCGCTCATTTCTGAACTGATTGCTTGGCTGAGCTAATCGATTTTTCTTGTTCTGCCCCCCATACAACCGTTCTGCTTTTGGGTTACTCCACTTTGGCTTAGCACCGCCAGTAGGATGGGGACATTATTGGCCACCTACTTGAGCTTCTTTGGGCCATAATTCTGCGGCTGTATTCGCGTTTAATGTGTGTCAAGTGCCACATTAATGCTGGTCGTCAAGGATTAAGTGGCCATTACTTGTCCGGACTTGCGGACTTTGGTTTGGCTTATCTAGGGTGTCGCTTGCCAGCTCATTGATGATGATGATGATTCATTCATTCATACAGCGGTGGCCAATCGACAACGCTGATCGTTGGGCCATGAATGCTGCACATGCTCTACTCCACTCAGCTCATTTATTATCTATTACACAATTTTCTGTTGCAAATTGGCTCGAATTTCGCAATTACACCTGGCGCAGCTGAGGCAAACGAGTTTCAATGACTGCCAATGAGTCAGGCACAGGCGCACAGGCTCTTGCAGCCGCCGTCGAGGAGAATGCTTTCTCACCCACTCCCAACTAGACAGCCATCCCTGTTTCTGGCCAAAATTGGTAGCACACGCAAATGTGCAAACTGTTGGCCCGGCCAGCGATGTTGCGGGTGCCTAGCGAAGCGCTCAATGGCGGAAGTTGCAACGCCAGCTGCCGTGGCACGCTCTTTCCAAGCGTTTTCTAGACCAGGCCCATAACCACCAAACATCGAACACCGACCCTTTCCCAAGCTGCTGACAGCTGTTTGCTGTTTGCTGTTTACTGGCCAACTGGGCTTGGCCGTGGCCCAAACAAAGCAAATGAAGCAGCACAATCGAATGCGGCCTGGGTTCAATATTATGATGCCCCAGTACTCTGTGCAACAAAGGGTATATTGGATGAGTCATGAGCTGTTACCCCCTTTTATCAGCGATATTCGAGCTCGATCTCATTACCAATCCAATGAATGTAAAATGCATATATTTTAATTAGCCAAAATTAATTATATTTATATGTTAAGTATTAGAAACAGGGTATCCCGAATTCGCGACTTGCCTGTTCCACTTCTTCCATCTTTGTTTTTTTGGTAATGACAAGCGATCTCCGATCATTTTCTGCCAATTTTCCCATTCCGACCAGAAGCAAATCGAAAAAGGGTTGCAGCAGAGACTCGTTAACTGCCGCCGCTCACGTTTCATTCATTCTTGCAAAAAAATAAAAAAAAGATGGAAAATTATCTGTGCCGCTGCATCAAAAGCGCCGGGAGCTGGGAGCTTCCCTACTCCACAGTCTAATCAGTGACAACCCAACGAGAGCTGCAGCCATCGGAAAAACTGCAATTGAATTCATTTCGCTATGCGATCTTTCACAGTTTTCCCTGGGCTTTGGCTTTTCCTTATCTCAGCGACTGTCGACTGTTCCTGCTACTGCAGCAGATACAGATACAGCTACAACAGCTACTGCTCTTGCCTTTGCTGTCGTTTTGCTGTCAAGTGCAATTATGTGCCACCATTCACAGCGACCTTTGACATTGCCGCCATAGACCCACAAAAAGAGATTGGCGTCATGGGGCAGCGATGGAGGTTGGTGGATGGAGTGCAGCGATGGAGGATTGCGGACTAAAATGGAAGGGCACTGCTGGATGGCTTTTTTGTGGCACGCCAGTCAACTGCTTAAATCAACTTTATGGCCAATAATTAGGTACAATTGTATTTGGATAAAAAATATGCGCTTCTTGGGCCAAAGAAAAAGATTTTTAATTGTATCTACAGCTGCGTTCAATCATATATAGTGTTATAATATAATAATTGAAATTTGAATAAATTATATTATTTCTGTAAGATCTATTTTATACCCAAGTGCTAATTTTCCAACGAAATATATAAATGTTTTTGCGTTTGTTTTTTGTTCATGGTTGTAAAATTAATTTGTGCCAACAAGAACACGATTTTCAAAATACATTTCTGTTGAGATAATTGTTTCGCAGAACAGCCTTTGTGTTTATTTAAAACATATTAAAAAGGGCAATGAACAAATATCGACCACTTCGTAAAAACAAATCTATTGAGTTTCATAATATAAGTGTTTCCATGTATTCCTATACATTCTTGTTGGAAAATTAATTGTGTACCCTAGATGAAAATGTTCAACTGAGTGCGTGGGCCTTAACCTTCGGAATGGCCACTTCAGAGGAAAAAGGCAAATGGAGGAGGTTGTCGTCGTTTTAACATTAATGCTGAAAATGCTTGCCAAAAGATGGTTGCTGTCAATTATTTAGGCATTAATTAAACACTTTGACTGGCGGCTGCTGTTTCTGTGGTCGATCGATTCGATTGACATTCTTTGAGGAAAACGATTTTACCTGCCCAGCTGGACCACACCTCCCCCTGCTCCACGAAGCGCCTGGCCGACTGGCTTTTCAATTAAATTTATTTGGCCCCATTGTGCGAGCCGACTCTACGTGAGTCTTGGCCAAATGGCAACTAATTTGCATTTCCAGCCAAGAAGGGGGCCGCATGTGAAGTTAAAAGTTATTGGGCCATAAATAACGCTCTGCCAAATTCTAAACAAACATTTCTTCGACACTGTGTCGACCGTGTTGGTATACTGTGAAAGTTTTCCACTTGATGCTGAATCCAGCGCCAATCCAGCCCAACTTCTGCCTCCCCCATTTCGGTGGGTGGAAATTAGCATAAAAGTTTTTGGCGGTGGAGGGTGCAGCACTTTTGGCATTTTAGCTCTTGCCGCCTTCCTATCGTAAAATTTAAGAAATTTTGCACACACACACATGTGGAACCATAAATGGACCAATTTTCAATGCGTCTTCCGCCTTTTGTTCCGCCAACTTTTCCCATACCAAAAACCACCCAAAAATCAACTTGTGGAACAATCAACATTTTAGTGGGTGGCTGTGGGTGAATGGGGGTTTTTTAGAGGGTGCGGCGCCAAATTGCTTAATTGAAAGCCAAGCCAAATTAATAATTGCCCGCGATTGGCGCCTAATTGTTGCAAATAGGAAAAAGGCGTGCGACCCACACCGCGTATACGCAATGTTTGTGTATTCTTTAACGCGCCGCTCTTTTGACCTTTTCGGCGAGCGAAGCGCGCGTGCTGAAAGCTTTTTTAATTAGCCAACAATTCATTTGCATTCTCGTCGAAAATTATTTCCCACAAAATACTTTAAAAGATTTCGCCTTTTTTCTTGATGCTTTTAAATAGGTTTTTCAGTTCAGCGTAAGATCAATATGGTTATTGGAAACATATCAGCTTAGTTTTAAAGGTTTTATTGCATATATGTAATCTAAAGTTTAACCTTTGGCAATTTATTAATGATGCTTTAATTTGTAAAGTTCTCTGAAAAGGTTCGCAAATTAATTTGACACTAATTTATTGCCCTTAATACCTATTTTCGGAAGTCTTTGTTGATCTTTAAGAACTTGGTTGGCCTACTGGTTATATTCCTTAATGCGAATGCGAACTAGAGCGGAATCAGCTTGTTTGCAAGTTTATAGGGCGTGAAGAAAATGTATCCTGCCTTGTCCTGGCTGCGCTCAATTAAATTTGCGTTTTGCCAGAACTCTGGGACGCTGTGCTGGGCTTTTCTTTGAATTTTAATTAAAATACATTTTGTCAGCTGTCGCTTAAAGTTGTGAACTTTTTTTTTGGGTGTGGGCCGTAAGCCGCCTCATAATTGGCTGGTAATGTGGGTGGGTGCTCTTTAGATGGATGAGTGGGCCACTTGAGTGGGATTATGCAAACAGCAGAGAGAACCAGGACAACAGAACAGCGGCTACTAACCCACTCCTGACCATGACAAATAGTGGGGGATTCCCTTGTCCTTGTCTAGGCTAAATTAAAATTGTGACTTTGGCACTTGTTGGCATACGAAAACAGCTCATTTTTAATGAACTAACCAAAAGACCCGGGGCTAAGGAGTACTTTTCCTGGCCTCCGGCTCTCGAATGTCCCTGGGTCTGCGCGCATCTGGCATCTGGGTAGCTGGGTTGCTGGCTATCTGGCAGCTGGGATCTTGGCCAGCTCTTTTTTGTACCCAACTTGGCCAACAGACGAGTGCGTTTGTCAGCCGGGCTTGCCTTTTGTTATTAGTTTGTCAAGCTGTCGCTTTCTGTCTATTGTGCGTGGGTGGGTGCACTTTGCCATGCCGATTATCTCTGTTTTATTTGTCTGTGCCACTGGCTTTATTCCCCCTCCATTTTTCTCCCCTTTCCAAATAATCAAGGGGATACCTCTCTCTCTGGGGGCACCACCAACAGATTGTCCTGGCATTTGGCAAAAATAAAAGGACAGCTGTTTCGCATCTATTTCGGCTTTCATTCTTTACACACCTCCTTGGCGTTTATATTTCTCTGTGGGCCTTTTAATTATTCAAATTTATTTTTCGGCACAATGTGTGTGTTCTTGCCCAGCTCTTGACATATTAATAGAAGACAATCAGGAAGCGAAAGTGGGCGTGAGTGCGTGCGGGGGCGTGGCAGCTGCTGCCTTTAATGAAACCACAGTGAAAGTTTTTAATGAGTTTCGATTCAGTGCACGACGCAGGACCATGTCTAACACACACAACGCCTGGTTGCACTGAAAAAAATGTAGGGAATTGATATAAAATAAAAGACATTATTATCTTTAAGGGATTGAAAGTTAGTTTGACAGACAAAATCAAAAATGGCACAAAATCAAATGTTCTTTCTACAATTTATATGTTTCTGGGTAATTATTTTGATTTACGATTTGGTGACTCCAATGTTTATTCATGACCACATTATCTCTCTGTGCACGCCTTCAATCAGCTGCGTATTTCCCTATTAATTAAGTTTGCTTAACCCAGCATCCCCATACCAATCTACTCCCAACGATTGGCAATCCAAGTCCCCGGGCCACTTTCGCTGGGGCGCCAGGACTTTCCCTCTGATCTTTGCCAAGGCAAATAAGGAAAAAAAATCGAGCAGCAATCCTTCTTGAAGTCACCCACCTTGGCGCCTAAAAGAAGTTTTGCCCGGGATCCTTTGGCAAACTTTGCACGTGGCTTTAATTGCTTTTGCTCTGTCTGCTGCTCTCCACGTTATCTGTGCCTGGCCTGCGGCGAAGGTTTCCCTTTGATTAAAATTACTTTTGATTAGTTAAATGAGTGCGGCACTCGGAATTGGAAAAGTCAATAGTACACAAGAATGCTTGGCAGAAGTGGTTTGTAGAAAATGTGTCGATAATTCAACTGCAGCCTATAAAAATGCCAGTCACACTCGGCAATCTCTCAGGATTTGGCGCAAAGTCCATTGCAACCGATTTCTTCCGTTGCCTTGGAAAGTGTCCAAAGTCCTTACGAATGCTCCTTGGAAGCGTGTCAAGTGCAATGCAGTGGAGCCCAAGGGCCAAAGACTACATTGGTCGAGAGGAACATTTGTCTGCCACATGCTTGACATCCAGCGGAAGTGGTGGCCACATATTGCCCGGCCAGTGTGCTCAATAGCTTTTGAACTATGCTTTAATATGCTTTTAAATGAAATATTTAAGATATACATAGATATATGTACATTATAAACAAATGACACCTACATATCGGATGGGCGTGGATTGCGTGTCAGCAGTCCCCCACTGACAGCAGAGGAACATAAATAAATACTGGGAACTAAATCATATTTTTTGGCAATGACACAAAAATCTTTGAAATTCGTTGATAAAAATAAAGCGCTGGCCACTAAAACCATGGACAACGGTGCGTATGCGTACCGTTTGAAATGCCATAAAAATTGTTGCGAAAGAGTTTGCGTATTCCGGGTGGGCCAGGTCATAAAACTCACAGCGAAATTAAGCGTGAAAAATATTGCTAAAAAAGGCGAAAAAAGTGGGTTTATTTCACTTGTTTGCTTCATATAGAATTGCTTTTTAATACTGACATCGCTCTTTGCGCTCCATTTATCTGCAGCAAATTCAATTTACAAACTGCCCCGACAACCATTATCTAATTAAGAGCTCCATCTTTCGGATCCGTGCCCGATTTCATTGGACTCCGTTTCGGGCGTTTTTCTATTTTCCAAACGACATTTTCCCAGCAATTAAGATAAATGTCAGTTTGGTGCAAAATGTTAAGCAACATTTTAATCAATTTTGTCAATTAAAAAGAATGAACAGACATTTGGAAATGGCTGCAGCCCGGCAAAAGGGACTGCGAACCAATGTGAGCCAAACTGACAACGCTTTTCCGTAGGTCGGCAAAAATTTAATTAAAAAATTGGCAAAGTGAGGCATTCGTCGACGAGCTAGCTCTCAAACAATTTAGCTCGT
Source organism: Drosophila simulans (assembly GCF_016746395.2). Lineage (NCBI taxonomy): Eukaryota > Metazoa > Arthropoda > Insecta > Diptera > Drosophilidae > Drosophila > Drosophila simulans. The sequence continues at coordinate 9,368,863 of NC_052522.2, forward strand.
GTAATAGAAGAATCGAATTAGCAAAGAACTTCGAGGCAGCAGCAAAAGTTGTTAGCCATTTTGGAACGTGAATCATGGCATTCCGTTGAGGTATGTCTTATAAATTATTAATGAGCAGTAGTAAACAATCGAATCGAATGCACAATGCCAGCATTCGGAAACTAAATCGAAAATAAATAGCGCGTCGACAGGTATTAATAGAAAATCGTTCCGTACACCTTGACATTGGCTTTTCTCACGAACAACTGGCGAACAATTGTTGCAATGTCCTTATGGGGGAATTCAAGTTGCGTGAGGTGGCTAAAAAAACTGGCCCCCAATCCAAAATCCAAATTGCTTTTAACTTTTTGCCTTTCAGTTGCGAAAGTCGGGCGAAGTTTACTTGCTTTTTTGTTGCCACAGCGAGCACACAAATTGCTATATAATGTGCGTGTCCTCGTTTCGAGTTCGTTTCGTTTCTTTGCCATTTTTCTCGCGATTTTCACCGGGAAAGTATCATTAACAGATCGCTACAGGGAGGCAGATATCGCGACTGCATTTTCTTTCCTATTTTTTTTTTGGTTTTCCCCCGAACTTTGCCTAATGTTTTCCCATTTTCGTTTGTCCACACCCGTTTTTTTTCATAACTCCCAAGTTGCGTGCCATTAGGCATTGTCCCCAAAAAAATAGTAATAATACATTGCTCGTTTTAATATATTTCTTTTACGACTCGAAACATTTCCGCCGACGGCCACACGTTAGGCATATTGATTTTTGTCTCCCTTTTCATATTACTCAAATTAAAGTTGAATAGCGGCAACTGGCAATTGAAGTGGAAAATTTTAGTTGGCAGCAGAATTTTTCCCAAAACTTTCCCGCTGAAAAACGCTTTTCTTCACACCATTGAGCCCAAAATGTGATGGAAAATTGAAGTGCGCCCCGAAGAGTTGCCTTCAACTGTCGGCAGCTGTCAAATTTGTGAAAAAGCTGCACATTCGTCTTGCAACTTCTGTCTTTGGGAGTGGATATATGTTCGGGCCATTTGTCATAGATTTTTCGGTTCGCTTCGTCGACTTTCTTTGAATTTTTCTTTTTTTTTTTTTTAGCTGCCATAGGGAGTCTAAAGTCAAAATTAATTGCCAGGCTGGGATTGGTATGGCAAATTGCATTCCATTGTTGGCTAGCTGTTGGAATGCATATATCGCTCATACGCACCGTCATCCCGGCTGCCACTTAACATATTCAAACGGGCAATGGGGTGTTCATATTACGCTAACAAGCACGTGTCCTGGCCCCTCGGGGAATGTGTGCTAGCCGGACGTGTTTGTTGGCAATCTGTACCTGGCACAAAAGTGGATGCCAAGAGGATCTAAGCTGCATTGTCTGGCCTGCATAAATTGACTTTAACATGCATTTATGCGCTCCAAAGCTCGGCCGGCTCGACTAGCACGGCTTTTCCGGGCTCCTCCTAGCATTTTTCTGGCATTTTTGTTGCCCCAGTTAGCCTTGGTAATTATATTTGCTCTGGTCTAATGGGAAAGGCAACTGCACAAGAGCTTCTGTGCCTGATGCACCACAGATGCTATTGTTCTAGTTAGGCAATTGACGCTTCTGACTCGGAACAATAATGAAACTGGATCCGCATCGGTGCTGTTTGTGTGTGCTATCATTTGGGCATCGTTGCTGAAATTAGTTTTACACTCGATTCCCAGAGGTTGGCACAGGGGAAAATACAATATAATGAAAGCTGAAATTGAATTAGAATGTTATTGGTTTAATACACAAAAATGGTATTCATTTTAAGAAATAAATGATATGATATTCTGTGATAAATAAACTAATTTATTAACAATTCTTAAGAGTCAAGATTCAGCTTGTTTACTAGTTCATAGATATGGGATCTCTAATATTCACTATTTTTCTTTGCGTGATCCGAGCTAGAATTGATTATAATTGCGGTCCAGTTTAGCTTAGATATCTGAAATGGCATGAAATTACTTCATAGCAGATTCTTTTCTCGCACGGCGGATGCAGTCATTTAGGCTGATCCGCCGATTGCCAGACGCGGAGGCCAAGTTTCTGGATTTCACTCGCTCGCAGGCGACACAAAGTGAAATGCTCGATGGAAATGGAGATGATGATGGAGTTGGAGTTGGAGGCGAAACAGAAAGCGAACATGGGACACACGGTCATCAAATCAAAGCTCAGCTGCAGCGTCGATTTGGCCATGGATTGAATGGCCTGGGAGTGGGCTAAAGTCAGTCGGTTGCAGGTAGTAGAAAAAGCCAAGATGCACGCACATTGGACATGGCCATGTTGCAGGCCAGAGTCAACATTTGGCGCTGGCTTTGATGCTTTTTACACAGCCTCCAACTGCGACTGCGTCTAGCTATTTCTGGATGTCTGTCTATTCCGACGGTGTTTGTGTACACGTGAAAAAAATAAGTTGAAGTTATTAGAATGTACCATCAAGTTATGTAACTATATGTCTTATTTACTATAGAATATTTCCAACGGCGGAATTTGGCGAACGTTCTATTGTACGCCAAGCATGGTACTTTAAATTTATTAACTTTTGTACCACTTTATCGCTGAGTGTAGCTCTCTAGTTGGCTGTATGTTTGTCTGTTCTTGGACATCAATGGCAATTGACCAGGTCTTGCCATTGCCTTTGCTCGTTTTTGCTGGCTGCCCCGGCTACTTTTTCATTAAGCAGTCGCGGCAAACACTCCCATCGTTTCGCCTCCGGCTCTGTTGGCCATTGGCATTGCTGAAATTTATTGCGATGCAATTTTAGCCATATATGTACGTGCGATGGGGATTTGCAATTTTGACGCTTTAAAATGGCCAACAGGACGAACAGGACGAGCTGTTTCCCAGAAAAATAAAACCAATAATGTACCGACTAATTTGCATTTTGTAAGCAGTATTTTTTGGTTGAGCTAACCACTAACCGGTAAGCGGTAACCCAATTAAATGGAGTTCATTAACCCCACAGTGGCTGTGTTTAAGCCCTGGCAACCACCCAGCAGGTGGCCAAACAGAAACCAACACAGCTCCAACCGAAACGCCCAAACCCCCAAATGGCTAAAAAACCATCCCCCTAAAAGCCACACAATTTATTTCAAAGGGCACCGCAAGTAACCAACCACCCAAACACCCAATTGCCCGCCACATCTGCTCAATAATAAGGTTGTTCAATAAAATGTGTGACCGGCCGGAGTAAATCCATGGAAATTGAGATGGGAATAATTGGAGGCGCCAAGCGTTTAAGTCTGTTTAGCACTTGTTTGTGAAATTTACACCAGCCGAATAAAAGGCAGAGGAGAGAAACGCAAATAATAGCAATAATAACATGGTTAAATTGCTGTATAAAAATTAGCGGTCAGCATACACGCACAGTGGGGGCGGGGGATCAAAGACGAGGGGGGGCTGAGGGAGCATATAACGCTGATTGAATTATTAAAGCTGCTAATTAAACGCTTCCGCTCGTTTAGCTGCTGTGACGCATTACTCATACGCCCCGTGCTCTTTGCCCATTTGGCGTCCACTTGTGCGTTTGTGTGAAGCACGCAATTTATTTATTTTCATTTCTGTTTGCGCTTTGGCTTTATTTTCATCCCACAAAACACTCTTCTTTGGAGATCCATTCAAAGTTTCCCATTACTAAAAAAATAATTTTTAAACTGTTTGTGGCTTGATATAATACGAAACTATATTATCAAATTATTATCAATTAATATTAAATGTGATTTAGTCCACTTCGTGTGCAAGCACTGCGGCTTTGCACAAAAATAAATTATAAATCAAAATAAATTTAACAGTTTGGCAGATGAAATTTCATTTACATTTGATTTAATAAAAGATTACAAGTAAAAGATTAATGTTACTGTTAATATATCTTTGTATTAAAGGTAATTAAAGGTATCGTTTATGCTACTCCTAATATTGGTATCAAAATAATCGCCTTGCGCTAAATTGGATTGTTACAAAATAAGAATCAAGGGGATGGAGCAGAGGCCTTTATTGTTCTCCTTCTTCTTTTTTTTTGGCCACTGGTCTGTTCTTTCATTACTTTGGTCCATTGTTTGCCTAAGTACTTCCAATTGATTTTCTGCTTTGTTATTATTGTTCCACTTGTGTACGCTTTGTCGCCCTCAGTACTCGGTACCCCCAATTGTTTATGGCCAAGTCGAAGAGGGTGGATGTTGGTAACTCAGGTGGCGTTCTGTGTACGGTGTTCACTGTCCAAATGGTAACTCGTTTATTGATTTTACCTTTGACTAGTAAACTTTGCCGCCACCGTGGTTCCTGCACTCACTTTCTCTCTTTGAGAAAACAGAACTGAAACTTTTGGCGGAAACTTTGCGGCGATGTTATTCCAGCTGAAGTATGCCAAAACCAGGGCACATATAAATCAAGAAGACGGAGATGTTCCGTATCCCAGCACGATACGCTTGTCTAATCCCGGCTCATTTGATTTGCAATTACATGTGGAGAACAAGGCATGTCCACTGTCTGTATGGCATGTCGGTTGTTGTATTCCCCGACTATGCTCGAACAAAACATTTCACTTACCCACAACACCCACACACGTATGTATCTCCGGAGGGATCGGGGTCAGATAGATCCCGACATGGTTGCCTCATCATAATATAAATACTCTCGCCTCATGATGCATTTCTTGCATGCTGGCGTGGTGTGGCAGCTGCATTTGCATAATGCATTCCGTTTCGATTCGCTTTGTTTAAAAAGAACCCGAATATCTGTGGGATACTACATACCATATAGATAGATATATGGGTCAACGCTGGACAGCAGCCAAAAGAAACTTTTACTTTTCCATAGGGCCGATATAAACTGAACCGAAGTGAACCGAACTGAACTATGGGGCCAATAAAACTTGATACTCCACAATTGAGCGAGGGGAGTTAATGAAGTGAGGCGAAAGTCGTAACAAAGAACAAACAAAGAATGCAACTAAAGTCCCCCCAACTCATATATTTTTTTTTATTATCTCCGCTCAGATAATAGTTTATGGTTTTTTCTTTGCTTTTCCATTTCTTTCGCATCGTTTATTATTAGCTTAGAGTTTTATGTCTGTGGAGTGTGAAGTGCACGAAACAGAAAGCATAATTTGTATCTTTTTTTTTCCACCGGAAACTGACTATTACATGGGCAAGTCATTGATGGATTAGGTGAGTAATGCCTACATATCCAATCGCACTCCCTGGCTGGGGCCAATCAAAGACCCCACCAAAGCCGGCTTATGCAAATGCAGACCCACAGACAGCAAGTCTTTGGTTTTTTATTAGCCATTCGATGGTGAGACTCCTCACATGCAGGATTATGGCCAAATGGAGAGAATAAATTGGAAGAACACTCCTCATAGAGTTTAAGTACAGGTATAAAATTGACAGTTTAAAAAATGAGCATGATATTCATAAATTCTTTATCTGGTTAAATAAGAAATAAGTATTATATCTAGACATAGAGTTACATTTTGCAGCTTAAGATTTGATTATGATTTTCTCGCAGTGCAATTTTTTGCTCATTTCATTTGCACCTAGCGAGCTTCTTCTTCTTTCCGGTGTTTTTAGCACGGTGGAAATTCAGATGTTGATTTAACTTGCACTTAACTTGTTGCCGCGAGTGTTGGCTAAAAGAAAGCATTTCACTTCACGCCACTTAGGCAGCCTGACTTTGCACTTTAGTTTCGAGTAGCTGATAAAGGGGGGCACACTTCCATTTCCAACTGCAACCCCAAATCCCACGACATGATTTATTCGACCAGACAAACTCATTTGTTTGCAGTTTGCATTCGAGCTGCGCATTTTCCCGCTGGCTTAACGGCCAGCAAATTATCATAGTTGAGATATAATAGAGATGGGCGTGCTATTGGCCAAACGATTTGCATTTGCATTTTGGCCAACTGCAATTTGGAGATGAGTGGAGAGAAGACTTGCATTTCGCTTTCGACCAACCTTTGATTCGGTTTGAGCCAAGTTGGCCTGCGGTGCTGGCCACTTACAGCTCGTCAAATAATTGTTTTAAATTAAGCACAAGCCAAATGCCCAAAGTTATGCATAACAAAAAACCAAAAAGACAGCTCAAAGTTTTGCCCGCCATCTCATTAAGTTGGCTCCTCCTGGCTGGATGATGCTAATGAAATGGCCTGAAGCGAGGGTGATGGGTGGTTTGGTTTGCCTGTTGGTTATTGGGCGGGAAACCCAAACGGAAGTTAAGTTGCGCAACAGAAGGGAGGAAGGAACAGGACTGAAGACAGGATGGCCGAGACAGCAGAAAACTAAAACCCGAGATGAAAGCAAAACAAAAGCCAGGAGGAAGTACAACAGCCAGGAGATGCTGATTATCTGCGGTGGTTTTCACTGGGAGTTGGGCGGTGCAGAAGGTGGCAATGGAATTAACATTATTAGCGAAAATTCTTGGGGCTGCTTTCCCACTTCATCCCTGCAGTTTCAGGTTTAAGTTCGTCCTGTTGAGCTTGTTTTTAAATGTTTTACGCAAGCTTTTCTTTAAGACTGTGCGTTGTACTCAGGCAGTAAAAAAGGATTTTGTACATATATTTTTTGTGCAATTTTCTACAATTACTGCTGTATGCAATTTAAGGAGCTTAAACTTTAGCTACTGTTCGTGCTAAATATTTTAATTTAAAACACACTTCATTTTATCATTGCTTCACTTAAATAACTCAAAATACCAGGCTATTAAACCAAGGCCAAGGCAGACTTTATTTAGCCTGCACTCAAAATGAAAAACATTCATCAAAGAAATTCCTCTACACACATGCTTTTTACCCATGCCGCATCGATAAACAAATGAAGACATCAAATTCTCAATCAACAATTTTAAAACGAATTTCCAGTGAAGAGTTCGCAAAGTGGCCAATTAAATGTTTCAATAAACAGCCTCAATTTACTACTTATAAATACCATACGACTTGATCTATTTTCGTTGAGGCTTCAACATATCATCTCGCTTTTAATTTTTCGTTCTATTTTGCTAATTAATTTTTAAATTTCTTACACATGTCGAATTAGTGGCGAAAGAGATTCGGGAAAAGAGCAAGAGCTTTTCCGCAGTTTTCTCCTTATTTCACATTTTTCCCCATGCTCTCATTTGCTCATGTGCCCTGAAAACTATGCAATGTTTTTTTTTGCATATCAACACAAGTGTAAAGCAAATGTTAAACATGAAAGTGTGTAAGTGAATATGTGCATGGGGTTACTGAAATGTACTTTTCACATTTCATAATTTATTACTACACATTAAAAATTCCACCCACAACGAGGTGCGAAAGCTTTTAATGGCATTGACTGCCCAAAAATAGGCTTTAAAAATACGCAAGTGTAAAGTACAGTGTAAGGTAAATAAATTGTTGGTATTATACATATGTATAATCTTTGAGATATTGGTGATAATACTTAATAAGATTTGATTTTGATTTTGATTTAAATTTGAAGTACAATTTTATATTTAATCTCTGTTATATATCGAAACATAATACCCCTTTAGTGGATTAGCATTAAAACAAGAAAAAGCAATTGGTAGCACCCTGCAGCATTGCGACAAAAAATGTGGCACCAGGGTCAGGGGTTGCGTGTACACATAAATGTTTTTTTATGTTTCATTTCCTTTTCTTTTTTTGGGTAAATAAACCGAGAAAAATTATGTTTTCAACGCTTCTGCCCGTCGTACCCGGCAAAGCTGTGCAAACAAATGTTTCGCATTGTTGAAAGGCAAATCCAAAAGAGCAAAAGGGGCAGTGGAAGCCGAACATGAAAGCTGGTCCGGCCTGAAGCGCCATTAGCCATGGCCGAAACGCTGGCGGAAGGCTGAAAGGCAAGCCAAAAACCAAATCCTTTTCCAGAGTTTTTCACATTTTTTATGCAGCGCCAAGGGGCTTTCTTTTATTCATTTTTTTTGCATATTTTTTTTTTTTTTTTTTTGCCGGCCAACTAAGCTGTTCTAATCTGTTTGTCGTTGGCCATCGGCTAAACGTGCTACTCAACCCATTTGAAACCCATCTAATTTTTTGTGTTGCGCCCCCTTCAAATCTCTTAATTCAACATTCAATTTCTTGATGATCTTAGTCGGGATTTATGGGGTGACTGTAAGAGCAGCTTAATTGCTTTTTGTCCGAACAAATGGCAGGTAATATCTCAGGACACCTTGAGCATTTCGACTGTTTCGCACTGACGTCACACGGAGAGGGCCAACAGACGTGGCCAGCTTTTGACTTTTAACTTGTCTTTCGCCCGAACGATCAAGTGTAAATAAACAAATGTATGAAAATAGAACTGGAAGTGGGGAAAATCGATTTCATTGCTCGCAATTAATGGATGGTGAAAACGCCATAGAAAGTGGAAGAAAAAACGTGAGTTGTTTCGCAAAACTCATAATCAAAACAGAATCTACAATATTCACCCATAAACGTAATGCGGGTCATAAACCTTTGAAACCTTAAATTGTATACACAGAAAAAGAAAACCAAACAATTATTTGTTATAGCAATAAATGTGTAATAAACAGGAGTATCCTTAAATAAAGAAGTATGTATATGTGAATGTATTAAAGCAATTGTTCTCTAAAAGTAGATAACTAACAAAAATCTTTTAAAATCATATCCATTAAGCACTAACTATGAAATTTTTAACGGTGAAAACAGTTAAAACGAATCCATATCTTTTGTTGTTTACAAAGGTAAAGTTATGGCCTTAAATAAAGTATGAACTCGGCTGGGAGCAAAGCCGTCTAGTCCCACGCAAAGATGTATAAAAGTTTACTACTTTGCAGGACGAAAGGGTCCACTCTTGGCCGGGGTTTTAATCAAAGTAAATGAATTTAAACGAAGCGACGAACAAAGTCCAGCGGCTATTTGCATAGAGCCGTCGCACTGGAATGGTTTTTAAGTGAAAAAAAGGATGCGAATGGCGCTGGGCGGGGAAAACTGAAAGGAAAATGGCGATGTGGGGTGAAAGGCAATAGGAAAAGCTAGGCAAAAAAGAGTGAGCGAAACGCTTTTCCCCGAGTCTGAAGTTGGTTTTCTTTATTTTATTTGCGCGGGGATTTGTCTAGCTGGAGAGGATAAGCGCTCTGTGTATCCTTGATCCTTTGTGTTTGCATGAATTTAATGCAATCCAAATATTTGTGGGCGAGAGTGAGAGTTTCGTTTCTGCTTTTTTTCCCATACCATTTTCCTTGTTTTCAGCTCCATCTTCGGCTGCTTTCCGCTTTGAAAATGGCTTTTATGGGCTTACTGCCGGATGGCTTTTGTGGGGAGTTTAAAGCCTCGTTTCATAACCCTTTGAATGGCAATGGCATGCAAATATCTATTTATATGTCCTAGCATGCTTGGATATATGAACTTCAGCTAGCGAGTATTTTAAAAATATATTTCTTAACATCTGCATAATCATAAGTGTAGTTGGGAGAAGTAAACATTCGCCTTTACTGACTAATAAACTGCCTTCCAGACTTTTAGGGCACATGGCGTTCGTCAGGGCGTAGGTGGAAATCAATTAGCACTGGCATTACCTAACTCAGTTGATGTTGCTCTAATAATTTTCTCAATTAATGTGCGGAAATCTATTTTCTGCCGAATATCAAAATTTGACTAGTGCTATTTTTGGATTAGCCCGAAAAAGTATGGATTCGGCACACGCCATATCCCTTATATCCACAGAACAGAACATTAATCATCCAGCGAATTAGCATTCGCAGAAATTCATCGCAATGTGGCGCAAAAAATTTTCGATTTGTTTACCATAACTTGACATAGATCATGGAGAATAGACATATGCTGGCTGCCATAAATAGAAACCGTCTATTATCGTGAAATATTCCAAAAGATATCTGCATAAGGACATTCGGCGAGGCGAAAGGCATTTCCAACGAAAAATGAACCCTCTTCACTACATACTTATTTCTATGGTTCAAATATGTGTAGTGTGTGTGTGTGTGTGTTTGCATATATCTGATGGAATGGGGGGCGTTTGGGGGCGTGACTGCTATCTCATGCACATTTTGTCACTGTCAGTCGACGATGGCATCATCAGCGTCTCTTTCACTCTGCTGGCTGGACGTGGTTGTTGTCATGTCATTTCGCATTTAAATTGTTGTTGTCACTGTAATAAAATTCGCAGATCTAGGTCCATATCTACGCATTTGTTATCCTTGAGCTGCATTCGCCGTAAAACAAATACCCGAACGCAAACAACACAAAAATTGTGCATTAAAATTGCAATTTTTATTTTCAAACAATTGCTGTCACCGCTGTTTGCATTCAGTTTTTGGCCATAAATTTGCACAAATCCACCAAGTTTATAACCATATGGTTGAGTGACAGCGAAATGAAAAACAAATTGATGGATCGTGGCCGATGTAAAACTTGGCAAAGGGCAGATCGTCGCTTAAATTTAGAAAATTGAACCAACTAAAAATAGGAATGCAGCTTACTGTGTCGAGGCTGTTGGCAACAGAATCGCTTGCGGTTACTATATATAATTTATTTTATTGCTGCAATTTTGTGTTATATATTTTTTGGGGGAATTTTTAAGAGGTTTACAATTTAATTAATTAACTTGTTTAAAGCCTGTCACTTTGGCTGTTGGGCAAACAGGAAAATCCTTTGTGGCCATTGTTTGAGCAGTCAACAATAACAAATATCCTTTATTTCCATTGCAGTTCGTTGGCTGGGAAGAGGTGCCACGACCGAACACTCGAGCCGAGATTGTTCAGGCCATGCGACGCATAAGGGTGAGTATTACGCATACGCCGCGTGGCACGCAAATGAATTTTGGAAGCGTGGCGAGTGGAAAAGTTAACAGATTTCCGAGCGTAGGATATTCGCATCTCCGGCTGCCAATTAAAGAAACTTTTTATCCGGGCTGCAGGCGGTTTTCAAGGTTTCACATTTAACCATCTCCCAGTTCCCGAAAAAAACAGGCAACACTTTGCGTTTGCCAGCGCCACATACTTTGATTACAGTTACACATATATGTACATATGGCCAAAAGGCAGAAGGAAGCTGGCTCGAAGAGAAAAAACCATTCTAGTAGCATAAAAAGTAACGAGGCTTGTTTATTCTTGCCCTTTTCCATCGCTCCAAGAAGTCGTGCGTGCCCTGGCTTAAACTGAGTTAGCCGCGTTTTCCCTTCTTTTGGGGGTTTGTGTGAGTATGTGGGTTATTGTGTATTAGCCCTGTCTGTCAGCTGATGGGAATGGAGAAGTGGAGCTGGGAAGACGTGGTAAATTTGGCGCTTGTTATTGTCATGTCTGTGCCATTAGGCGAGCCGTCACAGGCAGTCAAATGTTAATTGAAAATTCTGGAATTACGTGGCCCCTTTTCGGCGAAAAACTTATACAGTTTTTTTCTACCCCACAGTACGAGTGCAAAGTGCAGAATCTGAAGAAGCGAAAGGTCACCATTCACATATCGGTAAATGGCGTGCGCGTTGTGCTTAAAAAGCGTCGTCGAAAAGTAAGTCAATGCCTAAACTACATATATATGTTTTGGTATAAACTAACTACTTGTTGTTTAGAAAAAGAACTGGACCAATGACCCCGAGGACATCGAGTTGCTCAATCATCCCATCTATAGAATATTCTACGTGTCCCACGACAGCAGCGATCTCAAGATATTCAGCTACATAGCGCGCGATGCCAGCACGGATACGTTCAAGTGTTCCGTCTTCAAAAGTCACAAAAAGGTTAGTTTCCAGATTCGAATGTTTGCCCTAGGCTTTTAATTTTACCCCGCTCAATGAATTGTTTATGTCCGCAAGTCGCATAATTCGCGGACAACATGTGACTTACTTGACATTACGATTACCATTCGCACTGCATCCCGCATCGCCATCCATGGAATCTCTAAAAATAGGAATCCTGCTCTTGTGCAAACTGTCTAGTGGCATGCAGCTACTACCAGTACTCTCCAAGATACTCGAAAGAGTATTTTTGACCAGAGTATTGCCGGTGATTGAGGAGGCTGGTCTGATCCCTGATCACCAGTTTGGCTTTAGGCGCCGCCACGGGACACCAGAGCAAGGCCACCGAGTAGCGCAATATATCCTGGACGCCTTTGAGAATAAGAAATACTGCCTAGCAGTAATGCTGGACATTAAGCAAGCCTTTGATCGTGTTTGGCACCCCGGTCTCCTCCTAAAGCTCAAAAACGGCCTGCCCCAGCCATATTTCAAGTTCTTAAAATCGTTCCTGGAGGGCAGAAGATTCGCCGTCAGGTGTGGAGAAGCGCGCTCAGACGTCAAAGAAGCCCGTGCAGGAGTTCCCCAAGGAAGCGTTCTCGGTCCGCTCCTCTACAACGCGTATACGGCTGACCTGCCGGTGATACCGAGCCAGTACATTATGGCAGCCACTTACGCCGATGATACTGCGTTCCTAACAACAGCAGATACCCCAGCAGAGGCCTCCCAGACTATGCAGGAGCAACTAGATCTACTGAACACGTGGCACACGAGATGGAATATATCGGTAAACAGCGACAAGTCAACCGCTACCACCTTCGCAACTAGACGCGGCACTTGCCCACCAGTCAGTTTCAACGGGTTCCCAATCCCAGAGGTAGCCAATCCAAATTATCTTGGCTTTACACTGGACAGGAGACTTACATGGAGACCACACCTGCTAAAGAAGCGGAAACAGGCGGAGAACCGAGTCCGTGAATTCTACTGGCTGATGGGCAGACAATCTAAGCTACCGACTTCCACTAAGCTCCTTATCTACAAAGCGATCATAAGGCCAATCTGGACGTATGGCATTCAACTGTGGGGCACTGCATCGAAAAGTAACATCAACATTATCCAGACATTCGAAAACAAAACGCTCCGCACAGTCACAAACGCTCACCCTTTCCACGATAATGCCACTATACACGAGGTCCTCAGCTTCCCCTGGGTGAAGGATGAGATTAAGAAAAGCAGCAGGCAGTACATGCAGAGGCTTCAAGACCACCCAAACAACCTGGCACAAGACCTGCTGGACACCAGTCAACGCACAAGGAGGCTGCACCGATCACACCCTTTGGACCTCTCTGGGATTAGACACGCAAATTAAATTAAATTATATACATACATTATTATATACATCATACATACAATATCGACAGTTATTGTATAGTTTCGCAACAATTTATGTAATCAATTAATTCTCTACCGTTAAGTTTAGTCATCAAATTTAATGATTGTCCGCGAAGGACAGTTTTTAAATTAATATATCCAAAAAAAAAAAAAAAAAAAAAAAAATGCAGCTTTTTGGCTAGTATCCAGCATTGGAAAACCGAAACGAAAACAACTAGCAAATAAACAAAAAAATATGCACGCTATAAAGAGCGAAGTGCAGTTTATTAGATGTGCTAAAATTGCGTCCTATTTGATCTAGTTTCCATTAATTGGTAGTGACTAAAAGTGGGTGGAAAAATACTGGGAACACAAATTTTTCGGAAGCAGGCTAATTAAAATTAATTTTTTTTAAAGATACAAAAATATAGCACATTATGATGTGTAAGTAAACACTGCGCTAATATATAGCATAATTCATTAAAACTTTTGAATGTTTATTAATCAAAATTTATGGTTGTAAATTTCAATTTTTACTTAATTAAAAATGTGCAAGTTATTCAAATTTTAATTTTTAATTTTATACCATTTTGTTAGCTTATAACCATTTGTGTAACTTTCGCCATCACTTCTCGCATTCGGTTTCTATTTATCGAACCAATCATTCCATGGTTATTTTTCATTGTCAATTTGGCCGAGTCTAGACCAATTTTTCATTGGCCATTACAGCGCACTGGGATCTAAACAAGCCCGGCGAAAAGTAAGTCGCAACTGTCCGTCAGTCTGCTGGCCAGCCGGCACATCCATTTCCGTGTTATATGGCTATGACTATGGCCAGTGGATCGGCAGAGATTCGGCCATTTGCGCGGCGACATCGCCCCCCATTAAGCTACGGCCGAGATTAGCCAAATAAATAAATCAGATTTTACTTTGTGGTCGCCTGGGGGAAATGCATTTGCTTTGATTTCGATCCGAATGCGGTCTCCTGATTAATTCCAAGTCAGAAATGTACCAAATTTATGATTAAAGAGCACGAGAGAACGCAAAAAAGATTCGTCTGGCCTTCAACTTCAGTCGGTAGACAATGTCAAGTTGGCATTTCTATTTTTTCCTTTCTAATTAACAAGCGGACTTCTGGGGAAAAAATTCCAATACATCAGAAGACGAAGTCGATGTATTTTTGGTTTCTCAAAACGTCTGACAAGTGACACACAAGAAATTAAGGCCAGAGGTAGAAGGGTAGTAAGCATATGTGTACAGCGGCATTATCATCCACACGACGAGTGCACGTGTCGAAAATCGCGCATACGCCGTGTGCGTCAGAGGAAAGCTTCGTTGCACCTGAGACAGGCATTACAAGTATACAAGTACCATCCAGGCATTTGTTGTACAAGTTACAGCCAAGTGCAACGCAATTTGGAAGCTGAATACAACACAAACTCGGGCAGACAAAGCGATAAAAGGTATATGATTAATGGCTAAGCTGGAATGGCCAAAACGGAAAATGGCCGAAACAAGTGAAAGATACCGCTTTGTTTACTTCCGCGAAACACAAAGCAGTGGCGTCACAGCGTTGCCTGCAATCACGCATACGCCGAGTTGGACCGGCCTTAGGGGGTTTCGCCGATCGGTTCGCAATATGGCTTCGTTGGAACGGCAAAGAAAAACCAAAACAAAAGCAGCATGTAGCCATGTAGATGTGGCCAACAGCTGAGCGGAAAAGCTTAGCGGGAAAAGCTTTTCCATTTAGCCGGCTACAATGCGATCTATATATCCACATCGATCGGCCATCTCCTCTCCCATTTCGGTCTTTGTCCAGTGCGTTCTAGACGGCGCCCCTTTGCAGACGTGCGGCGATTCACAAAACGTTTGATCACAGACAAAATATACCAAATTATGCAATAAGTGCGTGAGTGTTCGTGAAGTGAAACGTGCTAAAAATGATAATAATAATAAAACCAAAAGAAAATAAATTTAATTAAATTTATAAGAATATTTCTGCCACCTGCAAAACAACATCCCCTTCAATAAAAAAAAAAAATTCAACATCGCCTGATGCCAATGAAATTAATAAATTCTGGCAATGTCACAGATTAAGGAAAATATTTAAACGCACCCATAGATCATCATTCCCAGTGGGGCGAGAAATGAAATGTTTCAAAATGTGATAGGAAATAATCGTTCCCAGGAATCAAGTCACAAAAGTGTTTTGTCATGCGAATTTCTGTTTTTCTCTGCCATCTCGACTGCTGACGCCATTAAATGCTTGTGGCCAGGAAAAAGCACAAACATAATACTTTTAAACAATGCTAAGGATTGAATAATGAGCCACGAGAGCAGAAAATTGACTGGAAAATTAATTGCCAGCGGAAAGCCGCAACACAAGCCACTCGAAAAAGTTTGCAAAGTGCGGGCAGTGATACAATTTTAGTACCAGGCCAAAAGATTGTGAAAAAAAATCATTAGTTTATATATTCTTTCTTGAGTATATTCATTACGAGTATATTCATTCATTCTTGACCAAATTTAGCTCAGTGACGTACACTTCTCCAAAAAACGCACTGTTTATGCATATTAGTTGTTAATTAGCTACTCGCACTACAGGTAGTCCACGGAAATTAGGGGGCTGGTATAAATAAATAGAATTATGGCCAATAACTCGAACGCACACGTGATATTATGGCTGAAATATTTACGATTCCTTTCGCTGCACAGATTATTTACTTATATCTATATTTCGTATTAGTATAATAAACAAGCTAGAGCTAATTTGACAGCTGAAAATTCCCAAATAAACACGAAATATAAATGGAATTTTCATAAACATAACTTTGTTCTCAAGTTTTGTTTCGAATAGTTCATAGAAAATGGTGAAATATTTTTAATTTACCTGTTGTCTGTTGGATTTGGCAAAGCCATTGGCTCGGGGAAAACCACAACGTGCCTTATTATTTCATTTATTTCATTTTTCCTTCTTTCGATTTTCATATTCCCAAAAATGGCTGCCCCCATCGGCATTCGACTCGCTTTCCTTTGTTTTGTTTCGTTTCGTTTCGCTTCGTTTGGTTTTATTTTTTTGCATTTAAAGCCAAAATAGATCCATTATTTTAATAGCCTACTTTAAAGTATTTCTAAAATCGAACAACGAGGAGTGCAAAAGACGCAGGTTGTGCGGTGTGCAGGTGTTTCTCGCTTTGTTCGAGTGCCGAATTATAAATACTTAAGTTTATATTCTTTGGGTATTTTTGTATCGTTTGTACTCGTCGGTGTGTAAGTTGAATTTTCAAGTGCCGCAGCCCCTGCATGACTAATGAGTACTTCATTAGCAGAGGGGTAGTAGCAACATGCCCACCCATCTGGACCACGTGACAATGTGCAGAATTTACGAGCTGCAGTTTTCCCTGTGGTAAACTGTGGCCAACTGTGGTCAACTGCAGCTGCGGAAGTGGCTTCTGTGGTTGCCTCCGAATGCTGCGAGTCCAGCATCGTGACCACCGGCGACTTATGGCCACAGTAAACACTGGCCAGATGGCACGGGGATATCAGGGCAGTCCGGAGGCAATGGCAATGCCATTAAAAACGGTGCTAAAAAGCCAGGCCAGGCACAAAGATATTCTCTGTAAAAATTTTCCCTTATGACAGGCGAACGAGCCCGGGAAAAACAAACAGACTGGCAGTGGCAGTGCCAGTGATTTGATTGCTGTGCTGGGTAAAATGGAAATTAAAATTCAAATAAATACATAAAACGAGAGCTAACAAAAGTCATTCTTAACGCCATAAATTTTCAAGTAGTTTTCCACGAAAATGCCACGCAATTTTCTTCTGCGCTCGTTCATATTTATTTAAGTTCTCATTCTGGTTTCGCTGTAACGAATGTAAATTGCCACACACTTTATCCGTTTACTTTTTATAGTTTTCAATTTGATTTATGCGAAATTGCACAAGCCACGCGAGGGAGATATATATGTGTGAGTGTGTGGATTTAGTGATTCAGTCGAGATAGACAATCAGTTGGCACCTTCGTTAAGACGGATTTCCATGGCGCACGTGGCGTATGCGCAATGCTGGAACGGAACGTTCAACTGGCTGATAAAGCGGCCAAGTGAGACGATTCGACGCCTCTTGTAAACTCACCTTGAGAGCCCTGTTAAATGGCCGAGTTGGTTTTGTATCCCACAAATACCCAAATATTGAACGTGTTGTAAGCATGCTTCGCTTCACTTGTTTGCCAACTTGCGCAACAAGTGCTGTCACTCCTTGTCAAAATAATTCAAATTGATGTGTTGTTAATGTCGTTCGGGCGAGTGCTCAACCTGCCGCCACTGAAGTAGCCCTTCAAAGTGCTCGAGTGGTGGCCAAGTTCTGGCCGGGATTCTCCTGAAAGGCGAAACCACAAACTTATTCGGCTGCTCAGCCTTAATTAGTAATGGAAAATGTTTAGCAAATGTTGGCAAAATGTTTTGTGACTGATGGGCTGTTTCTTTTACATATATGTAGTGGATTAAATTTTATATGTTGTTATGTTATGTTATAAAGATATAGGTTAAAGTAAAGAGATTTACCGAATCAAAGGTATGATGGAGTGTTTTGTTTCTTAAAATAAATCATTAAAAGTGTTGCTTATATCAACCTTCAAAGTTCGATGCTTATGAAACTGCAACTGGGCACTGATTCACTTGACAGCAAACCGCTGCAAGTCATTCGCTTGTTGATTGACATAAATTTCGCCCGCTGACTAACCATAACAATACCCAAATCAGATTGACAGTTTTTGTATTTTTTTTGGAGGGGGTGGTGTTCTGAAACTGAAAAATCGCGGGCGTGCACGCGGCAGAAATATTCGGTAAAATAACCCAAAAAAAAATTATGTATATATTTTTGCCGATATGTAGGCAACATGAAAAGTTGCAAATAATTCAATACACAAATAAATGAACACGCAAAAGAAACGGCTTCAAAAACAACAGCCTGAAGGCGAAAGAGAAACATAAACAATGCATATAGCACCTGGCAGGTGTGAAAAATGGCGCATCGGCGGTGTGTGAATAACCTGGATCAAGGGAGGCAGCCGCAGAACCCTAAGCAATTATGAAATTAATAGCCAACTAATTGGACGATTGAAAACAGTGAAGAAAATACAGCATTAAACAGCATTGAACTTAGTGTGAACAGTGACAAATTGGCGAGCTAACGACCTTGCGGATTGCGGATACTTTTCGCGGATCACCGAACTCTGTCCAGCTGCCTGTTGTGGCCATGAAGCACGAGAAGACCCTCGCCATGGCTGCTCCGCACAAGCAGCGCCATCCGGACAGCTCCGCCCACGTTCCACGTAGTCCCATAACCAAGGCCTTTGATTTCCTGCCCTGGACGCGAAGTCGCAGCAAGGTCAACATGACCAAGGTTCAAAGTCAGCCGGCGGAGCAGCAGGCCTCTGTTTCCACGGTTCCCCCTGCTGAGAAATCGTCGGAGGTGCACTATCACAAGAACATCTTCCGCAGTGGCGGTGGTCTCATCCGTGATATCCTGGTGGGAGATAAGAATCTGCAGCTTAAGGATAAGCCACCGCAATCTCCCGTTCCTTCGCACAAAAAGAAACAGAAGCACCTGTCGCGCAACAAAAGCTTGGATATTCGAGAACTTATTGGCTGTGTGGAGCGGGAGATGGCTCCTGCGACGGGAGGAGGTCCTGTGAGTCAGCCACCACGTTTCATAGATGACACCTACATAGACCACAAGCCCAAGCACATACTCTTCAATGACGATGAGAACACGGTGTACATTATAAAGAAGGAGCAGCCCGTGGCCAAGTCCAGTCACAAGGCCAGCAATTCCACATCCACTGCTGCCCAATCGAATGGAGATGTTCTGAAAGCGCGACTGAAGTTTAAGAGATTGCCCGGCGATCACTATGAAGCATCGCCGGAGGCGCTCCGACGCGCACATCTCCTCCACCAGCGATCCGAGCAGCGTCATCAGCTGCAGCGGCGCAAGAGTCTCAGCGATCAGCAGAGCAGCTCCAGCCTGAGCAGCGGCGGCGGTGGAGGGGGCAATGCTAATGGCAGCATTATGTTGGAACGCCCCAAAACCGATAAGCCGCGCAAGAAGCTATCGTTCCGGGAACCCATTATTGCCGGCGACCAAATACTACCACTCATACTCAGCGAACAGCGGCAGGCGAGACAGAGGCGTCGCAGCTCCCCCTTGGAGCGAAGCGGAGGGGGCTTAGCGATAGCGGACTGTGATAATTTATGCAATAATCGCACAAAGGATGCAATTTCCTGCGGCTGTGCGACAAGCGATCCGGAGGTGGGTTCAATGCAACAACGGGGCGTATGCGTAATGTGCAGTAGCTGCTTAATTGCTGTCAGTGGGGAGTTGGCTGGGTGGGATTGTTATATCTTAGTGGCGCCGCCACTCTGCGTGGTATCCATAATGCAATTAAATTAATCCCCTTTCCTTACCATCTCTACGTCTTTTGCAGTCTCAGGCGATGCGCATCGTTCGCACCGTGGGACAAGCCTTTGAAGTGTGCCACAAATTTAATCTTCATAAGAATTCCCTGGAACCCAATGACGAACGCTCCGATATATCCTCATCGGAGCTGCTGGACGTGGAGCAGATCAGCGAGCAGCAGCTATCCGAGGATGGTGAACGCGGCGCCGGCGACAACGAGACGCCCAAGAAAGGTGAGTGTCGGCGGAAAATTCATTCGGTGTAAAATGGAAAAGAGAAGAAAAAAAAAAACAGCGGTTGGGTGAAAAATGGGGGGCGAAAATGGTTCGTTGACTGGCCAATAAATAAATGAAAAGCTCTGGCTGTCGTCGCAGTCGGCTGCCAGCTTCCTGGGTGAATCTCTGGAGTCTGGACGCTGGTCGCATTAGTTTCCTATTCATTTTTGCATTCCCATGCAAATGTCTGCTCTTTAATTTCGAATTCAGTTCGATGCGGCGAGCCAGGCATTTGCATTTAAATTGCATTTTATTCTCCGAGGAGATTGTCAGAAGGGGAGAGCAGCGATTTTTCCGGTTAAGTCTTTAAAATTAATCGGAATAGGAAGCACCTGAAAGTGCCATTACTTCGGCTAGATTATCAGATAGAATGTACTAAGTTTTAGTTTATTATTTTAGTATTTCAGGTAGGCCCACACAATCTTGTTTATTTGGCTTAACATTTTGCTGTGTTTTCTTCTCCTTATTTCCGTAAATATACAAATTGCAACTGCACACATGATATATGTATACTGTGTACATACATGAGTATCCACACTGAACAGACAACTGCTAAAGTAAAAAGTTCAGTACGAAATATGACTGCGCATATGAGATGGAAATATTTAAAAATAATAGCAAGTGAAAATAAGAATAAAAGTACCGAGAACAGAAGCAGCAGCTTTCGACATACACTTCGACGCTGTTAAGCAATTTCCACATATTGCTTCAATTTTCAATAATCTTCGTGCGGTTTTCCATCTTGCCGACCAACCTGCCTCCTTCCCCTCCCCCCTTCCATTTTCACCCCTCCCCCCCAGCGAACACTCTTACACTGGCAAGGCGTAGTTTGACGTCATCAACGCGTTGCTGCTGCCAAAAATAAGAGGGGAAAAAATAAAATAATATTGAAAACCTCACGAGAAAAGCAATTCTTTTTGCAATCTTTTGTCTAAAACCATCCAGCGACATCATCGGCATGAAATTCCGAGAATATAAATATAAATAACACCCAAGTGGGAAAACGAGCCAAAGGTAGCTACTTATCGGAGATGGATTATTTGCTGATACTCTCATCATAACCATGGCATCACCATTCAATTCGGGAAAACTGAAACCGAATTTGTTACCAGGCGACACTCGAGACCACGAAACATTCACGTGGTGGCCAAAAGTGTGTGCCTGTGTGTGTGTGTGTGGGCGTGCCCTGCAGTTGTGTGCCAAAAATAATTTATTTATTTCAATATCTCAGCCACCATCCCATCTGAGGTCTTGTAATTTTCTCTATATAGTAATTTTCCCGCCAGCGTTGGCTGACTTTTAAGTAGCTAAACCAGCGACGCGACACTGAAATAATGAACGCGGGTGTTTGTCTATGTCTGGGCGACATTCTGCTGAGATTAGAAAGATTTGATCAGCCAAGTTCAAAGTTCAATACCCTGGCACAGATGCTTGAGATTATGCTGGGTTAAGAAATTTGCCACAGCTAACTTGATTGAAAATATTTATAAACTAAAACTGCACTTTTCAGGGAACTTAAAGCGAGAAGAAGTATCTTATAGTTTATTGACATCTCATAAATATATATAAATATTTTAGAAAAGCTTTTTCCTTACCCTCAGAATTTATCGCCTAATGGTGAAGATTTATCTGTATAGACTCCTGCCAACTTTGTAAATTTTATTTATTTACCTATACAGTTCTGAAAAACTTTAAACAGACACAAATCGTTGTATATACCTCAAAACAAAATTATTAAAATTTGTATATTGTTTTTGGCCTGCCGCGACCACAGGTCGTATGTGTAATAAGTACGCCATTACATCAATCAACACACCATTTATTGTCTTTGGCCGCACGATTTGCAAAAATAGTATATCTGAAACACATCAGACTGTAGAATGGCTATAAGTAAGAGCTGAACATTTTGTATTACTAATTGTTGTTCCATGTCACGGAATCGTTTTGCAGCTGTTTTGGCAAGAGCTCTCTAATTGAGTATGATGTGTTCCACGAAATGGGTCATTTGGGTTGTAAAAATTCGACAATAGATAGTGTTTAAATTTAGACGAGACAACATGTGTTTTTCCGAGCAGAATCCTTGTTCGCTATGAGCAGGAATCGAGGCTGGCGAATTCCAACAATTATTTGCCAAAATGCTTGGCGGGTGAAAATCATGCGGAACAGCAAATTAATTTACATGCTGTGAAGGATTTTTACAGCACTTGTAGCAATTCATCGGCAATTAACACGTGCCCCAGGTGCGAAACGAATATTTTGCCGTATATATACCTATATATATACCTACCAACCTTTATATGAATTTATGGCGCCCGATACCCGAATTCTGAGAAGAAATTTCTTAAATATTTGCCAACAAATCAAACTCAAATGGCAGCCGAAAACAGAAGTGAACTTCGCACGCCCCATCGTCTCTATTCAAGATCATCACCATTATCCCTGATCATCATGGCATTCGTAACGAATGCACAAGCGACTAGATAATTGTATCATTATTTATTCGATACAGCCAGAGCATAATCAAAACAAATATCGAACTCTAGACGCTGTAATTAATGGGAAATTAAGCGCGAAAGTGGCCGCCAGAGCGGATCGTGGGGCACTAGACCACCAGGTGGGCCGTGTGGGTGTCCCGCGACCTTGACAAATTGGAGGTCGATCGAGCACGGTCTTACACGGCACACTTGCTCAACAAACGAACCAACCAGCCAGCCATCATCATCCAGCCAGCAGCAATTCAGTTCGCAAATCTAATTATTTCACTATTTTTAGAGCACTTGGCCATAACGCCCGATCTGAACCACACGCAGCCGCAGCGGCCGAACCACTTGGATATAATGCCATCGCATTCGAGTCTACGCAAATCGAACAGCCTGCTGGTGAGTAACTTATGTATGTCCATTATAATAATTGTGGTCAATGGACCGCTAATAATAAGCGAAATCACTGCCATATCCTGGCAGGGCAATTAAAATGCCGGCAATTGTGAATTTTAATGAGGCGAAATCTTCGAAATGAAATCAAATACAATGTGGCCCATTGCTGGCTGGCATTTCTGTTTAGGTCATAATGTATAAAATAATATTTCCCCTTTGTTTACCTAACCAACTCGGCCAGAAGTGGGGGGTAAACAAGCTGTAGCTACAATAAAATTCAGATTCAATAACTTTTCGGTGGCCCCGAGAACTGTCAAGGCTAAACTGGGAATAAAAAGTAAAGGAATCTCGCTTGTAAATAGCACAGTTTTACAATTATAAGTGTCAGTTTAATAGCATTTTTCAGTGAAATGATCACATGTTCTTATGGTTATAAAAGAAACATGCGACAAACATGTCATTTTTGATGGCTTAATAATTATACAGTGAAACTAGAATATTAATTGAAACGGTGTAGAAAAGTCATAACATTTCAAGGAACATACCAAGCTTGTTTATCATATTTTGCAAAACACATTTTCTTTGAACTCTCGTAATACATAGAAGACATTAACATTTAATAGAGTCCCTGACCTTGTTTTAAAATATTTTGTTTTTGACTAAAGCATTGTGCATAAAGCAGGATTCAGTATAAAAATGTAATATATTATATATATAAATATTATAAATATTTTTTTATACCTTCCGCTTCCATTAGTGCGATGTGGACGACAAGTCGCCAGGCTCACCTTCCTCGCCGCGCTCTGAGATCACCCAGCTGAAGGACCAGCTGGAGGCACAGGCTCTGCAGACGCGCCAGGCTCTGGGCCAACTGATGCTGGTGCGGGAGCAGCTCATCTCGGAGACCAATGCGCGCATCGAGGCACAGGTGGGTGTTTCCTCTTTAGAAAAGCTTTTGTCCTTATAAAGATATCAAACTAACCCCTGATGTATGTAATCCTTTAGGCGCGCACCCAACAATTGCTGCAGCAGAACCGCGAGCTCCTGGAGCACCTGGCCTCCTTGGGAGCCTACAACGAGCAGCAGACAGCCGGACTCACGTCGGCCAATATCGGAATGGCGCCACAGGTGAGGATTATGCCGATTACTATATATGCTATATAGGCTTTTGAGTTATGCGATCGTAAATTTGCGCTCATTTCGAGCCTTTTCAAGCTGTGCGGCCTTTTTGCATGAGTTTTGTTTCTGTTTTTCTTGGCTGCCGTTTGTTTTTGCACGAGTGTTTATCAATAGTTGCCCCGTTTTTGTTGTGCGTTCTCGTTGTCGTTGTTGTTGATTGATTGAGAGAGAACTCAAGAACTTAATGTCCCTTGACCTTTCACCCTTTCCCTCGTGTAGCAATCGCAGCTACAAATGCTGCTGCAGGCCACCAGCAACAACAATAATCTGGCCACGATCAACCAACAGATCAGCAATCTTGGCAGCATCAATCAGCAGTTGACCTCGCTGAGTCACCAGCTGAGTGGCCTGAATCAGCAGAGCCAGCACCTCCAGAACCTGCAGCAGCAGCAGCAACAACAAACGCAGGCGGCACCGTCTGCGGCCACGCCCCCTCCCGCTGCGGGGGGCAGTAGTCCGTATCCGTCGATGAGTGCGCTGCAGAGCATCAGCAATCAGCTGCAACAGCAGCAGCAACAACAGCAGCAGGACGCCTTGTCCAAGGATCTGTTCCAGGTGAATCAGGAGCTGCTGAATCGCCTGCAGGCTCTGAACTTGAACGCCAATCCTGGCCAGAGCCAGCCAACGCCTTCGGCCTCGGCGCACAACTCCTTCTTCTATGTGAATCCCTTATCCTGCACACCGGCCACGCCAAACAACAATGCTGGCGGAGCCGGAGGTTTCAATTTCCTGACCTCACCGGCGGCCACGGGAACACTGACGCCCTCACCGTTGGGCACCATGAATCGGAATTCCTTCGCCGGGAGTTCGTCCTTGAACGAGGATATACGCCTGAGCATCGAGCAGAATCTGAATAATCTGGAGGAGCAACTCAAGGCGGCGGTGTCCAATGGCAATCTGGCTGGACTGGCCTGTGGAGGATCGACCAGCACGCGGGATACGAGTCGTAGCTCCTCCACCCTGGACTCCCCATCCTCGCCACGTTTGAGGAGCAGCAATAACAACATTAGTCCTGGGAGCAGCAATGGCAACCAGAACCACAACAATAATAGCAATAGCAATAGTAGCAGCAGTCGGGAAACGCGATTCAATACGGTTTTGCTGAGGGTCACCGATGAGGCGGGTCACCAAAGGAAGCTATCGGCCACGCCCAGTTTCATCACGCGCAGCACCAGCGAGAAGGTGCCCAATCGCAGCCAGATGATGAGCCAGGTGCAGAGGACCACCTGGGCCAGGCACACCACCAAATAGGAGCAGGGCTTCGAAACTCCCAGTGGACCAGGTCATAGGCTAAAGGATACGAAGAGTGGGAGTGGGCGTGCATGAGGATCGAGTGAATGAGTGGGTGCAACAGTATTAATTTAGGAGAAAAGGAAGCCTACTTTAGTTTTGCATTTTAGGTGTCCTAGCAGAACGCATCGCTGGCGTTTAGTGTGCCAATTATTTGCCCAGCTCAACGTCCGTTTAAGTGTAATATATACATGTATATCTACTTAGCAATATCTTCTAGCTCAAACTGTGCCAAAGTCGAAAGTTTATAATACTCGAAAGTTTGGTTAGCTTCCGGGCCAGCAGCGATAAACCTTAAGTAAAAGTATTTGTGAAACATAATCTTAGCATATCAGCAACGAAGAAACTTACTCAAGTTCGCAATAATCGTTTGAAAGTATTTTCTCTCCCCTAAATGAACAACTATATCTATACACCTAGTGATTAAGCTAATGAGTCTAGTCTAAACTGATTAAGTTCAATACTGTTATTTTTGTAAATTGTTGTATTTTAATTCAATTCATGCGTGACCCGCATAATCTTTATTCGCAAAAATGCAATAATCATGGGGAATGCAATAATTAGTTGCCAGGCTGGAGAGTTATGTGTAAATTACAATTTTAAATATTCGTTTGAATATGGAATATAGGCGGCAAAAATGAACGGCAAACAACCAGAAATAATAATAAAAATCGCATAATTATGTAAAAACCCTTGGCGATTGTTTCGATTCGTTTATATGTATATGCATACTTCATATATTGTCGTTGATAATTGAAAGTTAACGCCAGACTGGGCAATTTCCCTAATGACTTTTCCGACACAAAAACATGCAGCACACTTTTAAGCGCATTAAGCATCCGTCCCGTGGGACGGTCAGTATATGAATTTCCCTCCCTGGATAAATGAAAAACGATGCCATGGCCCAAGGAACAGAAGCAAAAACAAGTGTCGCCATTTTTCACTCTACTCGGCAGTTGGCTTTCGTTGAATTTCTTCCCAGTTTTTTCCTCTGTCCCAGTTGCCTACGGATTTCGCTGGTGGGCAGCAATTTGCGCACATAACTCATTTGCATAAATTTACACACTGACTTTAACGTATTTGCCCCACCACGCTTAACGCTACCACACCCACCGATTTTCCATTTCCCATTTCCCGCAGCTATCGTCGACGGCGAAAGTGGCCCGATGGTTCCAACAACTACCCTGGCACACCGCATCCCTGTCCCGTCCGGAGAGCGGCTTCGTTTCCGGCGATTCGCGTTCGGAGAAGTATCAGGAGGATCATTTCTACGGCGGCATCGCCAAGGAGACGGATGATTTATGCGATGAGTTCCTGCTGGTGGAGGGCAGCAGCACCATTTGGACAAAGCTGAGCGCCAAAAAGCGTCGTAAATTGCTCGGCATGCGGCTGGGCAAAGTGACAACGTTCTGAGGAGGTCCTTGTTCACATCATCGTCCTCGGATTCGCGTAATGTGTGCGTTTATTAGCTGTTAAGTGAGTTTTTAGCATAGCCCTAAGTGTAGCTTTGATAAATTTCTGCGTAGGCATAGCTAGCTAGCTAGTATGAAAACCAATAGACTAAAGGACCAAATTAACCCAAACGAAGCGGAAAGAAACAAAACGGAACGGAACGTAACGACATGCTCATTGAGATGCCATGCAACAGGCATAGGACATAAGTCAATTAGCGAGCATAAAACGTAAGCTCAATGTGTATTTAAGTATTAACTGAATAGAAGTATTTGGGCCAGTAAGAAAACACGGTGAGAATCTTGTGGCCAATTCATTAGGCGAACAAGCAACGCACATTAATCAAACGTCACGTAGGCAACCATACATACACCACACACACACACACCTACTGCCAAAAGCCAAAAGAGCATTAACTTGACCAACTTTTCGTGTACGAGAAAAACTGGTTATTAAGCTAAGCAAACAAGGGCCAGTACCACAGCAGCTGATTCAACAGAAAAAGCGGTGAAAACGGGAAAAACAGAAAGCGCAGGAAGGAGCTTTTCCGGTGCAGCCAGTACCAAAAAGATCAAATGTTTGATATTCATAAATTTCAGCCAGCTTCACCGTTTTTATGCATAAATCGATTCTACTTTTACGCTTGGCAGTCCCTTCCTTTCCGTTTTTTCCCCCGTTTTTTATTTGGGTAACTCTATAAATTTAAGTCAGCTGCTGAGGGAAGTGCAAACCGAACTTGCGGCATACGCGGCGTATAAGCAATTTACTCAAAATTTATGGGGATTTGTTGGCTATAAAAAGCGGGGTTCGTAGGGTAGCTAGACACATATAACTTAGGTGGGTAGCTGCGAAGGTGTTGTACTGATTGCACTTCACCCTTGATGGGTTAAGTTAGGGATAGTATAGCCAGATAGGGATAGTTGAATATGCAGAGATATCTGCGAAACACTGACAATCATCGGGGTGAACGAAATTATGCAATTCAAATTTGAGTGGAGCCAAAGCCGGCCAAATGGTTTTCAATCATCATCAAACTCGGTGGAGTTTTTATTGCATTATTTGGTAGCTCTTCCGTTTATTGCGCGGCATTACAATGAAAAGTCGATTTTCCTAACGATTTTATGACATTTTCGCAATTTAGGTACGAAATTTATAGATGCCAGAACAAAAACACAAATTAATTTACGTAAAATGGTTTTAGTTAATTTATGCAAATCGATTTTTGAGACTGAAACTGAAATTTGTACTAAGCATAAAAACAGGACACAGAAACACACGCACACTTCACACATCACACATACTCGTACATCCATGCATTCCGCAAAAAATTGCGACAAATAGGAAAAGTTTTTATAAGCTACTTTAGCCTAGCCCTTAACCGAGTTGAATAAATATAAGTTGCTCTGGTTCAACGCAATAGAATAAAGTGAAAATAATAAAAATTAAATGCAACATGCTGGGCAACATGTCCTTATCCAGGTTCTGCCACTTCCACTTCCACTGCCGCCACTGCTGCTGCTGCACTTTACAGTTCAATTAATTTAACGCGCTTTGCATGTAATAGAAAGGCATTGCATATCAGCGGGGCCAGCAGACAAGGATGTGCCAGGACATGGCGCCGGAGGAGCCCAGTTCGCAGCAGGAGGGCTTGGCTCGTGTGGAACGGCTGTGCCGACTAACAAGCGCATTCTGGCCAAGTGGGCGGGGCGCGGAGGAGATATCATCTACGCAAGCTAGCATGGGCTCGACTTGGCAATACCCCCCACTGGGATAAACATATATTCCCAGCTTTCGTCGGTATTTATGGGTAGTTGTCCTTCGAAGAGAAAAGTCGTTGGTAATGTCAAGTCATTCATTGCTGGCAATTGATGAAGCTTAAGATCGTATCAAGCTTAAAAATAATAAATGTATAAATAAAGCGTCAATAAAACTTGTGTTTGAAACTTGAATTTTAATGATTAGGAAAAAGGCCCATCCTACCAAGTACGGAGTATCACAATTTGAAAACAAAGTGAAGGCACCTTTTGTGCGCTCATAATTAAGGACACTAGCCAACGCAGCGCACTAATGGAAGGCGCAAAACTGTATGAAAATGAAAAGTGAAAGTATAAGTCAAAATGAAAAATGGCCTTTTTTCCCGCTCACATGGCGAATGCGACATGCGATATTTTGTGTTTTCGGGGCCGAGCTGTTGACACTTTTTGGGGCAGCGGCAGACATAATTACACAGAGGTAGGCCGCAATGTGACCCTGAAAGCAGGAAGTTCACTTTGTGTCATGTGAGACCGAGCAGTCGGCGGTGACAGCCAGGAGAAGCAGTTGAAAGTGCCGCGTGTCCTGTCCAACGTCATCGTCATCCTGTGCCCAAACTAGCAGGACTCGCTGGACTCGCAGGAGTCAGGGAAACGGACACCGCACACTCACATGCCACATGGCACATGGCACATTCATTGTCACTTATCGCGTGGGTGGCGCGTTTAATTCACATTTTATTTCCAGCGCCCGTGGCTGCGCGCGTAATTGTTGCTTCAAAGTCCTGGCCAGGACACGGATGTAGTCAGTCCGCGTTGGCGCTGCACGGCGGTCGTGTGTGCGCGGTGAATAATCGCGATTCGCAACGTGAGTGTGCGCTCCATTTTGGCCATGCAGAACGACGAGGAACCAGCAGCTGCAGCCGGGGCTTCGGGGCTAAGCAATGGGGAATCCTTGCGGAGTCCACCGGCCCCGGCGCCACGACGACCCAAGCCGGGTATCCTGCGACTGGACATCGGCAAACCGCGACGCTCATCAGGTGGTTCCGTCGATTTCCGCTGCGTGGGCAGCAGCAGCAGCAATGGGAACACCAGCAACGTGGCCACTGGCGCCAACAGTGAGGTAAGTGAGCATGATTTACGGCCCATTCGGGAGTGCTTACGATTTGGCCTGGCCAACAACGACATGTTGTACGGAATGGCTATATCCGAGACCGGACGAGGAGGTCAGGTGGGCACAGAAAGTGCCGCCGCCACAGCCAATAGCCATAAACACCAATCGCACTTAACTGGCTTTCGCTTCTGGCCAGGTTAAGCAATGCAGCTCGACCCGGTTGGCTGTTAAAATCATTTTGTTTTACAACCATCGGTGGACAGGTGGAGCTATTCTTAGGTCAATGCAGAAGTGGAATACACTTGGTATTTTTACTAAAAAAAAATCTTAGAAAAAAGCATTGGTTTTGAGCCTGCTAAAATTGAACTTTCAATGAATTAATGAATATTAAAAATTCTGTACATTTGCATAATTTAAGTACTGGCTTTCTTTTGCTTAACCTAGCCTCGACTCTTATCGGCTCTAAGTTGTAAGCATTGCTAATGAACTGAACGCATTTCATGTGTGGTTTTCCTGGTCTAACTTTAAAGCTCATTAGTTTAATTTGGCAAACTCACTCTACATATGCATGCAAAATCTCAGATCACCGGAGGTCTCTACTTTATGGGAGTTAATAAACAAGTTAAATCACTTGGCTACTTAGGCAGCAGGTAGCAGCAAATAGCACAGCAAACTTCCCATTGCCACACAAGGGTATCCCAGTGTTCATTAGGCCAGACATGCGACAATGGCCAAAACCGAGTGGATGCGGATGGGCGCACCCTGGACTCGGGGCTTGGTCAGTGGAGGAGGATGTGATGGGGGATCGGGGGTCGAGTGGGGCAAACATTTATTTAGTCATAAAGCTGATGCGTAATCTCAACAAGCCAGGCCATTCCAAGTGGGTCAGAAGTTTGTCAGTTGGCACGTTCGAGTTTGTTTGGTTGCTTCGACTACACACACAAAATTCGTCCCCACACCCAAAAGCAGAGAAACAAAAAAAGTGTAGGAAATGTCGCAGCTGAACGCGGAGGCCCAGCAGAGGCACTTCATCACGCGCAGCAGCTATGAGGGCGCCTGGGATAGATTGGTGAATGTGATGGACGGATTTGGGAGCTACCGCTATCCGGATGGGAGCGAGTATCGGGGCAGGTTCCATCAGGGTCAGTTCCACGGCTATGGTCATTTGCGACTGGCCCAGCCGTACCGCTTTACGGTTAAGGGTGAGTTCGAGCACGGTCGCCTGGTGACAGTGGAGGACATGTGGTTCTCCGACGGCCTGCATGTGGAGGGCAGTTTTAATGGCATGGTCTTGCAGTGCGATGAATGGGATTACCTGACGCCCAAGGATCGGCGCTATCATGCCGAGCGTCGCTATGGCCAACAGCCGGTGGGTCCCACCGCCTTTCTAACATCCAAAATGCAGCCCAGGAATATTCCCGAGCACTGCTATGATGTGGAGGAGGGTCTGTTTAACAGTAAGACCTGCTGGTTGACGGACCGACCAAGTCCGCTCCACCAATTCATGTACGTGAGCTGCCCGCAAGATAAGGATTGGATCAAGAGGAATTGCAGGAAGGCTAGAACCTCGCGCATAATTGAGCCACCTTCCGACTTTTGTCGCCGCATCATAGCCAACAATTTGGCAACGGAACGCGCCCAGTTGCGAAGCACGGCCATTTATGCACCCAATGGACAAGTGGATCGTGAGCGATACTTCCACAAGTTGACCAAGAAGCGTGGACAGCCGAATGAGCCGCTGGAGAACATTCCCAGACGTCCCATGCCCGCCGACGATCCCGCCTGGGACACGGAGATGTGTGTGCGTGCCTATGCCGCGATGTTGGATAAACGGCAGAAGGATCAAATGGAGTTCCAGCGCGTGCATCCTTGCGCCAAAATGGAGACGGTGAAGAGACCACGCCGATGGTCGAGCACCTCGGATGTGCGCAATCCGCAGTCGGGTGGACCATCCAGCTGCCAGACGGACAGCTTTGGCGAGGATGAACTGGGCCTAAACTTTGAGGAATCATACCGCTCGGCCAACAACATGATGCGGAAACGGACGGCGGACAACATAAATGTGGTGCAATCTAATCTTATACGCCGCAATAGCTACATGGACATGACCCGGTCCATATTCGAGTTGTAGATCCGCGGATCAATGTCTTTAATATGTTTTTTTCAATTTAAATTTTAAGCTTAAGAGCGCAGAGAGAAAATGAATGCAATTACTTTGTAATCTGTAAAATAAATTCAACGTTTTTAAAGTTTCTTATAATACTCGTAGTATTTGTTAATATCTTAATGGTCAATCAGGATCATATTAATTTTTACTATATTTCGCATTAGTATAAAGTACAACCCCCCGGAATTTGCTGTATATCAGCCAATGTTTTTAGTACTAAAGACCTTATCAGCAATAAAATATCTATGCAGGTATAGGACATTTTTTATTAAATGTTGCTACTATTTGACCCATTAGTAGGCTATTCCAGTCCTTTGATGGATCCAATCCAGTGCGCTGGTGATCCTAGCAAATCCAGCGGGCAATCCCAAGGTGCACCCGTTGGAGGCCACGAAAGCGGAAATGCCCACCACGGTGGAATCCTGTTTGGTGATCAGGGGGCTGCCGGCATCGCCAAAGCAAGTGGATCTGCCGCTGGGTGTACGGGTGCACAGGATCTGGTCGGAGACGGTGGGGGATCCGTAGAAGGCGACACACTCGTTGTTGGACATTATCTGAAGGTCGACGCACTGCAGCGCATCGGTGAGTCCATTGCTGAAGGTGGTCACTCCCCATCCACAGACATTTGCCCACCAGTTCTCGTAGCGCTGGGATCGATTTCTCAATGATGGAAGGGCTACCCGGTTGACCCGGTTGCTGAATCCGACTCGTGGAACTCGAACCAGGGCGAGATGTTGATTACCCGTAACGTACTCGCTAGTTCCCACTGTCACCGTGAACTGGGCCTGACTCAGCCGGGTGGCTCCAAAGTAGATGGTCACTCCGGAACTGCCCGTTAGACACTGAGCGGATGTGAGGATCCAGGTGTCGCCTATAATAGTGCCACTGCACCAGATGTTGCTCTGACCAAACGCCATGCCCACCACATAGGGAGCCTGACCTTCATAAGCGGGGCTTCCATTGGTTATAATGTGATCAGGATCCTCGGAATCCCCCTTAGCACTTCCTGCTGCGACGAGAGTGAGACCCAAGAAAACTACCAATAGCTTCATTATTCCAAAAGAAGTTTGTTACTGCCTAGTTGAACTGACTGGTTTATATAGATATTCACTGGGTAATTAGTAGAACATTAGTGAAATTTCTTTGATTATCTCGAGAGGCGTTACTCATTAAAGGTTCTTATAATTATTTAAATAAATTGCCATTAGTGGCATCATATTAGTTCGGCAAAACTTGTTATCTCAAATAAAATAGTAACTTATTTGAACACACATTTCAAAGAACATTTACTCAACTTTAAAATTGTTAATTTTGGTATACAGTGTAAATAAGATTTCCAAAAATCATGGAGCAGAAGACAACGAAATCTTCAAGCATTACACAGGTGGATATTCTGTTGACTGGATCCAGATACGTTGGTCCCAGTGATGACTTGGGCATGCAGGAGATGGGTGTCTACATTTATCCGGATGGGACACGCTACACGGGAGAGTTTCTCAACAATCGTTTCCACGGAAAAGGCACCATACAAATTCCCGATTCCTTGGGCGTTACCTATCAAGTTACCCATCACAATGGCAGACTGGTCTCGATCGATCAAGTCAACTTCAATGATAGTCTGCCCGTGGACTTTGTGATGAAAGATCATTACACGATGAGTTTCAAACCCTGGACTTATTGCACACCGGAGGATCGCCGATTCTACCAGGAGACCAAGGGCCCTATAGATGCCGTCGGTCCTAATAAATTCCAGTCCAAGGACGGACCAAATCCTCTCAACCTGGGTCGCAATATTTTCGATCTGGGCTTCGGACTGCTGGGCAATCGCGGTTTTATGTTGGACACAAAGACGTTTAGCAACCAGAGTATATATCTAGGATGTCGGGAGGCTCGTCGCTGGATCCGGGAGAACTGTGCCCATGGACCACTCAGCAAGCGTCACCACAAACAGAAGGTATTGGCCCGTTTTGCCCGTGAGATCATCCGGAACAATCAGGAGAATGCAGGCTGCAGCCAAAAGCAGTTCATGACCAACATCCACCCTTGTAAGCACTCCACCAGCTTGGATAGCTTCGCTTCGGAGCGTCTACATCTGGCCAGCACCACGGATTCCACGTCGTCGGAGGTTCAGGCCATGCGGTTGCGTCATGAGGAGTTCCATGGCAAATGGACAAGAGCGAAGAGCGAGAGCAGCGTGTGTCGCATCAACTGATTGATCCTTTGAATTTTTTGTTACTTTTGCTTCTACTTTTCGATGTGGCCTTAAATTAATATATTGTAAATCGTTGGTTGACCCACATTCTGTGACCAACGCCTCCATGTTAGGAGCTCTAGATTTATGGCCAAATCGCGAAAACTGCAGGCGAACATGGAAATCCACTTAGGCCTAAAGGCGTGTGCTTTCCATTTCTTTTTTTTTTACTAGGTCATCGGGTCCAAGGCGGCATTGAACCTTCAGCTCAAATGTTACCTTAAGCCTGGAAAATTGTAAAAATTTAGGCCTAGGCCACCGGCACAGCGGGTAATGAACCCATAATCGCCGAACATTATGCTACACGTGCACGGGGGCGTAAAGATAAATTTGATGTTAATTAAAGCCGGCCGAGAAATCCATTTAATTAAAAGGAACGAAAGTGAAATCAGAGAAAGTGAAAGGCAAAACACAGAGAACACAGTGGAGAGCGCCTAAACATATATTTCAATAGTGGGCGCTCCCCCAGAAAAGCACACAAGCTAACACAGGAAAATGGGGAAAAACAGGCAAGTGGATAAAGCCCGGGAAAACCCTAGAATTTCGCGATTTTCTTTATCAACCCTTGCATGTTTGATTTTCATTTACATGGCCGGGCCAAGAATACAAGGTGACTCAATATCACATACACACAAGCGCCATCTAAATGGACATTCGAAGTCCTGGCTGGTTACGCCCGGATACGGCGTTGTTATCACATGCCGTTGGCGATTTTTACACTCATTCGTCTTCGTTCCAACAGGGCGAGGAAGTCAGCCACTCGGACCCGGGACTCCCGATCCCCTCCAGCCACCTAGTCCAGCCAATGTCCTGGCGCATGTCCATGTAAATTCCTTTAGAGTGTGTGCGCTTGTGTGGGTTTTGGGCACGTTTTGGCTTTGATAAGTTGCCCATCGGGCGGGGCGGGGCGGTGTGGTGTTGGTGGTTCGTTCTTCATTCATATTCATTCATTATTAGAAAAATTTAAGTTTCACCTGTCTGTGTGAGGTCTTCGTGGTCGCCGTCCCTTTGGATGATGGTCATTTTGTGCCTGGCTAGCCCTGCCAGCCAGCTAAGCCGTTCAGTCTGCGCACAAGGCTGCTCCAAAGCGCTTCGGCTTATAACTGGCTAAATCGGTAGCAAAAAGTGCTAGCTTGTCCATTAAATGGATTTTCTTTGAGGGCACCAGAAGAGATGTAACACATAAATTGCACAGCAGTGGAATTAATAAATAAGCACTTAACAGAGAAGGTCACTCCGCACGCAAAGAGTACCAGTGTGATTTGAGTAATTAGCTGTCCCGGTACAGCACTTGAAAATTAGTTGAGTTAAGCTCCTGCCCATCCATTCGTAGAACAACTCGGGAGTCACATCGCCTCATCAACTCTCTGTGACCTGGGCACCGCCATGCGACTTGGATAGAGGTGGCTGGCAAATGCAGAGCAGCGCCGATGCCAAGAGGGAATTCTACAAAGGACAGCGAGGCAGGAGGTGAGTCCTTTAAAGCGATACCCCAGACCATCTCTATCTCGGTGTCTGCGTTTCTATTAAATTCCTTTAAAGAGCTGCGTCACAGGAGGACCACAGATCCTACGAACTGAACGGTGCGTCAATCAAATAAAATACATATAACAAATTAAACAATAGTTTGTTATATCCGCTTGTTTAAGTATCCCATTTTGATTTAAGCAAAAATATATTGATTTGATTTTTTAGCAATATTGACTTTATTTGCCGCACATTTTTCAATTATTTTGCATTAAATTTTGTTATCTAAATAAAAGCATTTAAACATTTTGGTTAGCAGTTTAAATGCAGAGTAATCTTTTCTGTCTGTGTTTAATATAAAGTAACCACCTAATGACCAACCACCACTGCCACTCCAGATTTCCCATTGCAAAACCAGAGCAGCGACGCCGAGAGCTGCCACCAGGAGCCCCACTTTGCCCACCAGCGTCCGCCTGGAATCGGATTCGACGAGGATGGCGGCGGTGGCGACATTGACGATGAGGAGAGCTACACAATTTCCGTATCGGCAATAATGCAGAGACGTGCCAGTGTGCGCGGCTATCGGGGCAAACGCGGCAGCCGGAGTTCGCGACGCGCATCCAGTCCCATGGATCACGTCCTGGACAGTGTGGAGCGGCGACGCTCCAGTGTCTATACGACAAGTTCAGGCAAGTCTGCGGTCCGTGGCCCATAAGTGTCCAGAGCAGATTTCGTTTAGTTAACGAGCGGACTGCTCCCCGGTCCTTCTCGGTCATCCTCAAGTGGCAAGCTAATCAACGTCTGGGGGCCTGTTTTCTGTAATTTTTCATGCTACGTGCGGACCGTTTTGATGGCGTGGCATACGGGGCGTATGTGTAATCTGTTTGCCTCGCTTTGACTTTCGTTTTACTTTGCAGAGGAGGGCACCAATCAGGAGTCCACGCAAGAGCAAATCTTTGAGAACATCCGCCTGCACAAGGAGGTCATACAGTCGGTGAAGCTACAGCCATGGCCCATCCGCAAGAAGCTCAAGTTGGTGCGGCAGGTGGGTGTCCATGGTTTTCAGATGGGAGTGGAATTGTTTGGGGGCTTTGCCCAAAAACTGGGCGCGTTCGTTTTCACGCCGCTTGTCAGGTCGTTGAAAATGTTACGACCGCCTATCCTTCCTTCCTTGCAAACCTCCCCGAACACTCATCAAATGCTGAGCCAAACTTTTCGATTTCATTCACACACAAACAAACACTCTTTATCTCCCATCGCTCGCTACACCCTGGAATTTTTAATGATGTTTGGACTTTGCGGATCCTGCGGCTCCTTGGATGTGTTGACAGGCCAAAACATATGTGGCACGCCACGAGGGCGCGCTCCAGGAGCGCTTCGCCATGTCACGCAGCACCCGAGACTTGTGGGCGAGGTTTAAAATTTTAATGGCGGCAGTAAGTGATTTTGTAACCCCCTTCTTTTTTTTTGACTTCCACCTCGCCGGAAACGCCTGCAGAATGCGAAATGCAACGGGCCCAAGGCGAACGTCCCCCAAGCCATGCAAAAAAATATTTATGTTTACACAATTTATGGGCCACTTTCCGGTCGGGACGGACATTCAATAAATCCCCGCTGTTCGCATAGTTCATCGAGCTATGTGGGCCCCATGGCATTCTCGCTGTGCTGGGAGACCAATTAAAATGCGAAGTTGCCGACGGCCATTCCTTTCTAGAAATAAATCCTTTCTTGCATCCGACATTTTCTGCAGCGATGGCGACACTGGAAACGGGAGACGGCCAGCTTCCTTACCGTCCTCATTCCCTGGGAGCTGCGCATCAAGGAAATCGAATCGCACTTCGGCTCCGGCGTAGCCTCCTACTTTACATTCCTGCGATGGCTTATGTGGGTCAATATCATGATTGCCATTCCGCTGGTCGCCTTCGTCATTGGGCCCGAGGTGAGTGTCCTCAGAAGTAGCCAATTCGTTTGCCACACACTTTACACACAATTATGTTTCCGTTTGGCTTTGTTCCAGTACTTTGCCACAAAGCACGGCGAAACGGATCCCAGGAAAAGGATGTCCGACCCGGAGGCTCGGGTGGCCGGCAATCTTTTCACGTTCTGGGAGTTCGAAGGATACCTGAAATATTCACCTATGTTTTATGGGTAAGCCAGACTCCTTTTTTGTTCGAGATGGGATGAGCTTCTCTTTCAAGTCAGTCTGCTTAAAAATAAATCAATAATAATTCCTTTAATAGAGACACATAAATCGTATATGTTTTTTTAACAGAACATAACTCTTGAAGAAGATTATGTGCTTAAATAAATATTTATTTGTACTTCTTAATTTGGAGAAAGAGAGCTCTATTAATTGCTGGCAATATCCCCATATCATCCCTTCTCTTGTTTTCCTATCCCCCAGATACTATTCAAGCACATCCGGCATTAGCACGTCCGGATATAAGCTTCCCTTAGCCTATTTCCTTACCGCCGTTCTGGTCTACATCTACAGCTTTGTGGCCACGTTGAGGAAGTGAGTATGGTGGGAGCACAAGGAAATAGGGGTCAAGGGGTCATGGGTATGGATATGGTGCCCAGCGTGTTGGGTAGGCACTTCATTAAATACTTGGTCATCGAAGCCGCAAAACGCAAACTAAATGTCAGACTGCTCGTTAATTAATTAAACAAAACTGAAGCTCTGATTAAATAATACAAATCTTGGCCACGAGGCGTGTCTGGGGGCCTGAAAAAGTTTCGACGCCTCAAAATAATCAAAGGAGAAAGCATTGGCCATTATGATTTACGCACGCACACAACCGAGCACGTGCCCCGATGGGGGCGGGCAGTGAGGGGCGGGACAGGAAACGGAAACGGCAAAACGCCATTTTGAGCATTGGGCGTCTGACACGCTTTAATGGCTTTGTCGGCATTATGTTGATTTCGTAATTGAACAAAGCAGCAATGTCAACAGTGAGCAGCCGGCACTGACCTTTCCATATAGCCACTTTTGCGGGTCACGTGCTCAACGTGCGTGGATTAATTCAATCGCAATGCTATCCGGGATTCAAAACGGGAATTGCAGGGATTTCAGAACAAATTATGGCTGAATTTCCACTTTCGATCCATCGACAGAATGGCGGAAAACTCGCGCAACTCGAAACTTTCCTCGAAGGACGACGAGTGCGTTTTCTCGTGGAAGCTCTTCACCGGCTGGGACTTTATGATTGGTAAGTGGGCGGCGTCGGTTCCGCAACGAGCTGCCATCATCACAAGTTTTGCATCTCCCACAGGACACGCGGAAACGGCGCACAATCGCATCGCATCCGTGGTCGTGGGCTTCAAGGAGGCACTGCTGGAGGAGGCGGAGAAAAAGAAGGATAATCGCAAGTAAGTCGCGGCCAAACTGAAGCTATTTACTTACCATAATCGATACGCCATGTCCTTTCAGCTGGCGGGTCATACTCCAGAGGATACTGGTCAATATCCTGGTGATGGGACTGCTGGGCTTGTCGGGCGCTACGGTGGTGCTGCTGGTTAATCAGTAAGTGGATTGGGGAAATGGAGATGGAGTATGCACCGAAAAATACTGATTTAAATTCGTTGATAAATATTTAAGTTCTTCGCTACCTTTTTTAATGAGAAATTAAAAATTTATATGAATTATTTCAAAATTGCTTTCTTCTGTAATACTTTTT
Source organism: Drosophila simulans (assembly GCF_016746395.2). Taxonomy (NCBI): domain Eukaryota; kingdom Metazoa; phylum Arthropoda; class Insecta; order Diptera; family Drosophilidae; genus Drosophila; species Drosophila simulans. The sequence continues at coordinate 9,407,894 of NC_052522.2, forward strand.
ATTTACAGCTCTGAGGATTTGGCCAAGCATGACAACTGGCTGAGTCGCAATGCGGTGAACGTGACCATGACCCTGCTCTCCTTCTTCCTGCCCATGATATTCGAGGCACTGGGTCTGTTCGAGAACTGGCATCCCAGGCAGCAGCTGCGTTTGCAATTGGCTCGGTAATGAAAAAACCAGTGCTAATGATAAATAATTGGATATAACTGAAGTGCCTCCTCACTTTGCAGCATTATGATCCTGAACATGTTGAACTTGTACTCGCTGATGTTCTCCTTCATCTACAAGATCAACAGCAAGGAGAAACCGCTGCAGATGCTGAAATTGGAGAACGAAACAAACACCATGGAGCTGAAGAATCTACTTAGTTCGATTGAGGCTCTGAGGGCCATGACCCCCACAACTTCGCTGTATGGTGAAAGTACGTCGGATATGCTGTTCGATGACTCCACCTCAACGGCAACTTGGGGTGAGGATGCTGGAGGCCTCTTTTCGACCACAGCGGCTGCCGCCTTAATCTCCACCACCGTGCAGCGTCTCAAGTGCTATAACATGACTGTAAAATGCTCAAAGCTGCGGCGCAACATCATCAGTGGCAAGCACTTGGCCACAACTCTAATGGTTCTCAACCTAACAACACCAGCCATGGTCCCACCAACTTTGCCATCCACATTGCCCACCACATTGCCCACCACATTGCCCACCACATTACCCACTACATTACCTACAACATTGCCTACTACATTGCCCCCCACATTAGCCACCACAACGCCGACAACTTCAAGTATTTGGACTACCACAGAGGCAACGTCGCCGACAACTACAACGACATCACCTTGGACCACTTTACCGCCCTCGACAACAACCACTGAGGCAACCACAACGACTGAAAGAGCCACTACAACCACAGAAGAAGCACCAACCACAACCACACTGAAGATCACCACTCCCGAAATAAATAGTACAATACCAGATACTACAAAACCCCCGGAAAAACCTATTAATACCGAAATACCCAACTCAACAACGAATTCTGCAACTTTGAGCACAATACCAGACACTTCAAATACCACTAATTTACCACTGAGCAGCACCACCAAACTAACTACCACCACGGAGAAACCTCAGGGAGAGGATAACTTCATCTACACCACCGGAGACGAAGAAGGCTCCTACGACTATGGCAGCGATTCCACATCAGACGCTCCGGATTATAATAGCTATTCCGAAATAACGGATTACTCCTCAGAACCGTCGGAAATTGAAGATTTCGATGAACAGGAAAGCACGGATCAGGCAGACGATCCATTGGCCAAAGTGTTGGAGCAGCTCGATGAAAATGAGACGAAAGGCCGCAGGAAAAGAGCGTTGGCCGAATCACCATTCTTTACCAGCAAGTACAGCAGGCGACATCGCAATGAATCCGCTGTCTCAGCTGGACAACCACGAGAAACCACTGAATCGGTGAATGCCACACCCAGTCGGTGGCCATTTAATTGGGCATCCTACAGGCAAACCACACCGAGAACCACCACAACAAGAAGAGTTCACAGTGGAATTCTAACCAAGGAGGAGTGGGAAAGACTCAGACGAAATAGGAGCAGGATTACCACAACCACAAGTACGTCCACCACCAGCACGACCACGACAACCACAAGAAGACCCAGGTGGAGATATCGAACAACGACTACTGAATTTACGAGCACCACCGATGAGGAATCCTCCACAACGGAGAGTTCCACTGAGTCATCGAGTCCGGAGAGCACCACCAACGCCTTCGATAGCAGTAGTAGCACCACCGAAGAATATGAATACACCACCACGGAGGGATCGGAAAATAGACCCTACTATGTGGGCTATGTGGACATATCGGAAATGGGGAGTACCATCTACTACGATGGAGACAGCGAATTCCTGGAGGAGTGTGTGATTACCATTTGCCCCAAGGGTGATGACTTCTTTGGCAGCACCACCGAAAGTCCGGATAGCACCACCCAGAGCAGCGACTCCAAGCAGCTAACCACCGTGAAGCTCACTCCGCTGGAGCGGAAGCAGAAGCGTCTAAAGGAAGTGCAGCTGGCGATTAAGCAAATACAAACCAATCTGACGACCATGTGCTGGGAGACCTCCTTGGGCCAGGAGCTCTCCAAAGTCATCGTTTTCGATGGGGTGAGTGCTGTTGCGGGGGTTCCCCTTTTCACTCAGCAGTTCAAAATGAAATGTATCACCATGAGCTGCTGCTATCAATTTCCCTGGCCTGCCAGCTCGGAAGCCAGTGCTTCTGTATCAGAATCTATTTAGACTTAAATATGATTGAACTCAAATGGGAGTTGCGCTCGAAGCTTTGTGGGCGTGAAAGCCCGTTTAGCTAAATTATCCGGAAAATTTAACGCAAAATTTGTCTTCCGCCTTTGCACTTGAGTACTCTTTGTCTTCCTATTTTTTCCATTTTTTGTATCCTTCGCTTTGAGGGGGCCAAGGGAATTTTGAAAATCAAATTTTTGCGCTCGTCTACCAAAACCAAAATCCACTTGACTTAAAAGGCCAAACGATTTGGGAAAGAAAAAGGCAAAATAGCAGCAATGCGAAAGGCATTTTATCATAATAATCGCTCTCGGGAGTCCTTTTCCCTATTGATGCGAAACTCAGCTGGTGGCCGGAACAGGAACCGGAACAGAAACTTGGTAACTGGGGACTCGCTCTTCGATTTCCAGTCAAAAAATTTACATAAGCCATAAGCATGATTGTGAACTTTTGGCCCGTCGAATGGCAACTTTTATTTGGCCATTTGCCACGTCGAGTGTCGATTGGCATCCCATTGGGCCGTGAACTTTTAGTCTAATCGTAAACAAATTCATGGAATTGCTAAAGTTTTCAAGGTCAGCCAGGCACTTTTAAGATAAGCATACGGTGTAGATATCCCAACAAAGTCAATAACCCTATTGGTAGTAGACATCTCAATCCATGGGATTACTTGCCCTTTTATTTCGTACTTAACATTTGTCCGACATTCTTGTAAACTGAGTGTGTGGGCCGCCGTTCGGAAGTCCCAAAAACACAAAAAAAAATAGTAGACATGGGTCCCGTGCCCGATTTGATTATGCGACCCCCCAAACATGGCGTACATAATCTCTATTAAACGATTTAAGCACATAAATTAGGCAAGTTACGGGCCGGGCTTAAACGCATTTATGCTTTACGCATAACAAAATGCTGGGGCGATGGGAAATTGAGTTTGGTCATGTGCGGCTTGGGTTTGGGATGGGACTGGGATGCCCAACCAGAGTGCACATCCACCTCCACATCTACATCTCCATCTCATTCGGGTTTGGGGCACGTGTCCGTGCATGAATTTCGACCACAGAATCGAGAAGGTAAATTCAGCCGTAAACTACGATTGAAGGCGGCACAACAACGGAGATGCAACGATCCGTATTACGTGTGGCAACTTTTAAGCGCCATCATCCGGTTACAGAGTTCATTACAATGCGCTTATTAAACCCCACTTCCCAACCTTATCTCTTTCCACCACGAAACCAATTCAATCCAAAAAGCTGATGTCCATTGTGGCGCCGCTGTGCATCGACTTTCTGCGCGCCCTCTTCGTCCGGTATGTCAATCAAAACTGGTGCTGGGACATGGAGAAGACCTTTCCCCAGGTGAGCAGACGACGTCATCCGGTTTTCGGGTGTCCGTGGTGACTAATGTGAGGCTTTGTTGTCGTTTCGCAGTACGGTGACTTCAAGATAGCCGAGAACATCCTGACGTTGATTAATAACCAGGGCCAAGTGTGGATGGGCATATTCTTCTCGCCGGGCCTGGTGCTTATCAACCTGGTCAAATTGATGATCATGATGTACTTCCGTTCGTGGATAGTGCTCACCTGCAATGTGCCGCACGAGGTGGTGTTCAAGTAAGTGGTCTCATCTGGTGATGGGAACTTGTTGTAATCCGTAATCCGTAATCAGGGCCTCCAAGTCGAACAACTTCTACCTATCGCTGCTGTTGACCATGCTGTTCCTTTGTGTCTTGCCCGTGGGCTATGCGATTGTGTGGCTGCGCCCTTCCTGGCATTGTGGACCCTTCTCGGAGTACAACAGGATAGCTGAGTTCATTACGAACACCACCAGGAATGCTCTGCCAAAGTAAGTTTTTGAACCGAATGAAACGAATTTTTATCTTGATTTAAAACTTTCCAGACAACTCCACGAACCCCTGGACTATCTAACCTCCTCGAGCACTGTGATTCCATTGCTTCTGCTTCTTATCCTCATTATATACTACCTGGTTTCGCTAACTGGCGCCCTCCGCGAAGCCAACCAGGATTTGCGCACCCAACTCCAGAAGGAACGCGAGGAGGAGCGCAAGAAGATCTTTAAGGTGCCGGAGGTCAAGCAGGCGGAACCAACGGCCACCACGCTGACAAATCGCTGGCGCAAAGTCCTCGAGGCCAGCTCTCCGGTCACACCCACACAACCACCTGATTTCGATACGGAGGAGTACAAAAATCAAGCCCGGAAAGGTAAGCCATGTCAAGTGAGAGATTTAAGTTCACAACTCATTTAGTTCGCTACCTCATTCCCTGCATTTAGAGCTAATCTCACGCATCATGAAGAAGGCGTTGCGCAAGGGATCCGCCACGTCGGATGAGGATTCGTTTGTGCGGCGCGACGACGATGACACGGACACCGAGCACCAGGATTCCCTGCCCCACGACGAGGAGGCCAAGGACAAGCGGTTCGGCCTGTCGCGATTGCAGCAAATCCGGCGTACCCGCAAACCATCGCTGGTGGACATCGTGCAGATTGCCAAGCAGGAGCGGGCACGGGCGGGCTCCATTGTGGCCGGAACAAGCTCCTCTGGAACTGGCAATTTTCCCATAAAGGAGACCCATCCAAAGAGCCGCTTCAAAGTGGAGAAACATGAGCGCAAGGATAGGGGCAGCATGAAGGATAAAAAGGACACCAGGCACAGACAGCCGCCACAGCAGCAGCAGCCGCCGCCCTATGAATCGCCCAAGGACAATGAACATGATCCGGATACAAATTCAAGGATTGTCAGCGAGCGCCGCGCCAGTTTGCTGAGACGCCACAAGGAGCAGGTGGAGGGAGAGGAACCACCCACTACCCCCGAAGCACCACAAACACCCATCTCGCCAGCAGTGCCCGTGGAACAGGCGCCCGAGGAATCCACACCCGAAACTCCCACGCTGGCCAAAAGCAAATTCCACATAGTTGATGAAAAAAAACCCCCGCCGCAGGAGGTGGAAGATAAACCCTTGCCGACAACCAAGGAGAGTGGCAGTGGCGGTGGAAGTTTGGGCAAGTTCAAGTTCCGTAAGCACAAATTCAAGTCAAATAATGTGGCTGCCGCCAAGCCGGAGCCCGAGGTGTTCAAGTTCGACGAGCGGAGTGTGGAAAGGAGTTCGGATGTGCCGGCAACTCCAGCCGCAGAGTACCTGAACAACGAGCCATCCGGTACTGAGGAGCAGGATAGAAGTCTGCCCTCACCCACTCCCAGCCAGGGTCAGGGTCACCACCAGCGGCAATTGTCCGTGCTTTCCCGGCAGGGTCGCAAAAAGATCGGCAACCTGTTGGCCCTGGTTCGTGAGGCCGTCAATCTCAAAAAGGACGATGTGGAGCAGCCGGGCTCGGATGAGTCACCGGGTCCCACAACGCCCACCTACTTGGCGTACACACCGCCACCACCACCATCAGTATTGTCCAGCGTGTCCAGTTCGACGGCCTTGGAAATGCCACCTACTCCGGAACCGGAATCTCCCACGCCCAGTGCACCACTGCACTTTGGCAGCAGCACATCCTCTCGTCCGCCTACAAAACCACCCAAGCCTCCAGCAGTGCCCGCATCCGCCACTGCTCCAACGGCCACCATGGATGACCTGGAGGAACTGGACACAGCCGGTCCTATTACATTTCCCAAACGCAGCGATTCCCATCGCCGTCGCACTATGAGGCAGGATTCACAGAGCTCCATTTGGTCGGATAATATACCCACAATTACTATAAGCACCACCGGCAGCGATGAGTGCATTGTGGACGCAGCTGCTCCACAAAATGGACTTCCCGAGCAGCGAAGTGCTTCCCCGGAGCCCACGGTCAACATTATAAAGATTGACATTGAGAACGAGCAGGAGAAATGATGTACCTAGCGAAGAAGTGCCTTGAACACCAGATTGTCTTCTTGAATAAGCATATTAGCATTCTTCCTACTTCCCTTACTATTTAGCTTGAATCTTGTTCTTCAGAATATAAAAGGAAACCTTTCGATCCTTACGAAATAATGATGTTTCATTCATTAGCTTATTTCCGTAATAAATAACAATAAACCACTCTAAATTGCACTAAATTAAAATGAGTATTTTATTCACTTTTAATATTAATTGTTTGGGGTCGAATTTATATTCCTAGAATTCCTATATACACTAGAAATTAAATTGCGCGCCAAGTTCAGTACTGGAAAACACCATCGCAAGCAGTGGTTGCAAGCAGTATAACAGCAGTTCTAAGAGTGGCCACACTTTTGGGGCGCCACTCAGATCGAATTTTAAATTCAAGGAATTTTAATAGGAAAATTTAAATCTTTCTCCAAAAAAATTATAATTAAAACAACAATTACAAATTCCATACCATAATTACAGATATATACAGACGTTAATGTGAAATTTTTTATCATTCGAAACTGCAAAAAAAATATGTAACTTACAAAAAAAATGTTTAGTACTAGGTGAACTTAAATGAATTATCCCAAATACATAATAGTTGGTGAAATTGTGATCATAAACTTAAATTTGAATGCTTCTTCAATGAAACCGAAAGTGCGGCGACGTTTGTGGTACATTAACCTCCTTATCAGCTGTGCCAGCGATAACCTGCTAACTCCAATAACTACAAAGTAAGCGGAAAGTAGAGCAGAGAGTCCAGCTCTCACAGCCTCCACTGCCAGCCGAAAATCGAGGCAATTATTCAGAGAAGAATCTTTCGAGAAGACTGCTGTTTAAATATTTGCACGCCGAAATGATCAATTAATGGAATTCGAACGAAAGAGTCAGGCAATTAAAGCGCACCACTTCCATAAGGAAGATCATCGCAACTGGAGAGCTTTGAATAGTCCAACTCCCGGCCGCAAGTGCTCCAACCAGATCCGACTGCCCACTCACAGTTTCAGATACAATACACAATCACAACATACAGATACAGATACTGAGCGCTGAGTACAGAGTTTCACTCAACGAGCGAAGATCGTTGGGCTTCGCATTCATTCCTCGAGAGTCAGTTGAGCATTGGACGTCCTCGTTAACGGTTGCCTGCGTCTTCTGAGCGACGAAGTAAGTGGTGCTGGTGGAGCTACTGCATCTGGTGGAACCGAATCCACATCCACATCCACTCGTGTCTCAAGTCTTCTCGGTCACCCAATATTTGTTTTTTCGTTGTTTCGACTTGTTGTTGCTGCCAGTCAGTTAAGAAAAGGCTAAGAAAAGCCCCCACCTAGATAAAAAAAAAATGAAACATAAAAAGTATCTCGCATGTGACGGAGTGTTTCCCCGTGAGGTTCTTGCCTTCGAGGTGCCGATACAATTACACGTAAAACGAGGCAACACAATCCCAGTTCAAAACGCCAGTCAGCAGAAATGCAACTTGCCAGCGAAGTGTGCACTCAAGTTTGAAAAACTGCATTTAATATTAAAATGGAATATGGAATATTAATAGTAGAGAAATATATTTTGGAAAATCGCCGAATAGTGCCATGTGTTACTCGACGAACGGTCGCAGCGGAAAATGTATCTACCATATAAATATAGCCGATAAATAAACGAAAATAACGCAGTTGCTGCGCCCTCTGTGCATCCGTGAGATACGAAACGGAGTTCGTAAAAGTATCTGAGCGGTTTTTGAGTGCTTTCCTCCGATTTCCCTCTACCTGCTGCTTTGTGCGTGTGTGTGTGAATGTGAGTGTGCGTGTGTTGTGCCGATGAACCAGTGGATAAAAACAAACCAAGCAATAAAGATACAGGCCAAAAGGTGCAAACAAAAACGCACTTCAGCCATAAGAAAACCACGACTTGGGCTATAGTCTTTATATAGAGTGTGATATCAGCTAGTTCGTAGCCCCAAATTCTTATCGCCAAAGGAACTCGTGTTCGTGTTCATAGGCGCGTATCTCGTCTCGGCTCAAGACCCAGTATATATACAATACTCCCGTTATGTGCAGCATGGGATCTGAAATCTGAATGGAGCGGATGTTCGTTCCGACCATATATAGTATGTGGTGTGTGTGTGTGTGTGCGGGGTGTATAGTTCCAGTATCAGTGTTATGTGATTGGATGGACTGAACTGAACTCTGCGCAAAGGGTTCATCTGAAAGTCGGCCGCCCTGACAACAGATTTCGTATAGTTTTCGAACCGTAAAGAGACCAACGGCTGATAAGACAGACCATTCAACAAAAGCGGGAAATAAATGGGTGCCATTGATAAACATACGACTTATGATGTGCAAACAATTAATAAAACTCAAAAAAAAACTTGGCTGTGTACTGTTCGTGTTTCGGTGTTTAAAAATAAAACGAATTGAAACCCTGATTCAGATTGTGATTTCGAGCAGACAATGCTTTTGGAATAGAACGAGCCGGCGTTTCTAGGAATTTATATTCATATTCGGACTGGGAACCATGATATCGGTATCACTGAATGAAATACCAGAATGAAATATTTCTATAAGTCCCTTCAGCTGGATGCTGTCTTGAAATCCGCATCTCACCCACGAGAACTGGTATTTTCCTGTATCCAAGGGAATCTTTGAGTCTGCTCTCATATTGCATTCGTTTTCAGAGGATGTGATATCATCTTGCCGCGAATACTGGGCAAATATTTGCTAATTAGTGCCTCTACTTAACTGAATTCATAGAAAAGACACACACTGAATCTTAAAGCTTGGATCTGCAGAATCTCAATTAATCCAACCTTGCAACTAGTGCAGTGCTCATATGTACATACTAAGAACTAAAAACCTCATTATTAATTGTGGCGGTTGCAGCTCAAAATTGAGAATGAGAATGAGTTGAGGAGTAGATGAAATCATCGCATAGAATTACTTCAAGTTCCCGAATAGCAAAGATACACATGGTGGGCAGTACAAGCACATATACTTCACTCGACTGGAGCTCATGCTCGAGCGTTTATTTATGTCTCTGCTTGTTGTTTAAAATTTTCATTTGCAGTTCTCGTTTTGTTTACCCGAAAAGCAAATGAACTCATTGCCGGCCTGGCCACTAAAGTTTATTTTTCAAGCGATTTGCTTGGCGAACTAATTAAAAATCGGCCCCGGAACATGGAACAATATGTGGCACACATGTTCTGCGATTTGGTATATCTAAACTGATTCATAATCTCGTGCATTTTCCAGCATATGAAGTCGCTCAGGCACCACCAACAGGAATAGGATTTTGTAATGAATTGACGAGCGAGACACCAAAGTACAACCTCAAAGGAACAACCCACCAGTCCAGATAGCCACACAGACTTTGGAACTTCTCCACTCGTCCTAGTGACACCCAAGCCCACCTGTAGCCCAACGAGCCACCCAAAACCGAACCCACCATGAAGCGCAGCCGGTGGAGCCACAGTGGCTCCTCCACGGCTCGTCTCCTGCTGATCGGAGTCCTGTTCGCCAGCTGTTCCACCGCCATCCTGGGCGCCCAGCGTCCGCCCATCAACTCCGCCGGAGGTCACGAACTGCGCGGAACCACCTTCATGCCGGCCCTGGAGTGCTACGATCCATACGGCAGACCGCAGGTAAGGGACTGGCACTCGGAGCCACTGTTTACCCTCATTGTTTGTCCACAAACCAATTGAGAAGAATTGAGAATTAGTAGTCGGGCACTCAGCTTTTGGGTTGGGTCAATTCGAGTGAGAGATGCCAACTAATTGAGTAATTAAGCGACAGTTTCGTAGGAAGGAAAGAAATCGGGGGAAGTTCTGGGAATCTATCAATTACAGTAGTCAAAACAGAATAATTTTAATGAATAGTATGACTTTATTTAGTAAACTTTCAACTGTGTGAGTAATTATATATTTTATTATTATTATTATTGCTTATTTACTCCCTAGAAATGTCTGCCAGAATTTATCAATGCTGCCTATCAACTGCAAATTGAGTCAACTAATACCTGTGGTGAACAGAACGACAACCACTTCTGCATACAAACCATGAACCAAAATCACAAAAACTGCGAATTTTGCAAGTAAGTAAAAAAACAAACAAAAAACCTATATCAATAATTAATGAAAAATATTTGTGTATAGGTACAATGATCATAATCCATCCTTCTTGACGGATTTGCATGATCCGCAAAGTCCAACCTGGTGGCAATCGGAGACCATGTTCGAGGGCATTCAGCACCCGAACTATGTGAATCTGACTTTGCACCTTGGTAAGCATAATAGATGATGAGTTTAAAAACAATATTTTTTTAATATGTGTACATCTTCTGAAACCCAGGAAAATCCTATGACATCACCTACGTGCGCATTCTCTTCCGCTCACCACGACCCGAATCCTTTACGATTTACAAGAGGACCTCGGAGAGTGGACCCTGGATTCCGTACCAGTTCTACAGTGCCACCTGTCGCGACACCTACTCCCTGCCAGATTCGCGAGCCATTCGCAAGGGTGAGGGCGAGGCCCATGCTCTGTGTACCAGCGAGTACAGTGATATCTCGCCGTTGAGGGACGGTGAGATTGCCTTCTCCACGCTGGAGGGTCGTCCCAGTGGCATCAATTTCGAGCGCAGCGGAGAGCTGCAGGAGTGGGTTACGGCCACGGATATCCGTATCACGCTGGACCGACTGAACACCTTCGGTGACGAACTCTTCGGTGATTCCCAGGTGCTCAAGTCATACTTCTATGCCATCAGTGACATTGCCGTGGGTGCGCGTTGCAAGTGCAATGGACATGCCAGCAAGTGTGTCCCGAGCACGGGAATGCATGGCGAGAGGACTCTGGTCTGCGAGTGCCGGCACAACACCGATGGACCCGATTGCGATCGCTGTCTGCCGCTCTACAACGACCTCAAGTGGAAGAGATCCACCTCAACGGAGGTCAACGAGTGCAAAGGTGGGTGCACTCAACATAATACTAGAGTAAAGTTATAGTTCCTGTTATAGTTCGATTGCTGACCTAGCAAAAATACTCTTTCATAACAAGGAACTACATTTGTCAAACTAGTTTTACCCAACTGCACTTTCAGCGAGGTGGGGGAGAGGGTCTTTCTGGTTTTCAATTAGCTGGACACTGCATCCAGTCTAGACCTTCTTTATAAGGACAGACCACTTTGCCGTTAGAGGCGGTTTTGTTTAAGAGAAACGAAGACAGTCCATCCATCAGTCATGTTTGTGCCTAGCTTGCTAGCGGTCATCTTTTTGGTGCTGCCTTTTGTCCAAGGCTGGTCGCATGATTACAGTTTGGAGACCAATCTTATAGGGCCAGAAGTACCAAATTGGTACCAGATCAACTGTATAAATAGTTATAGACGAGATAAAGAAAATACACTAAATTATATTGTAATTCTTAGCTTGCAACTGCAATGGACTGGCGGACAAGTGCTTCTTCGACGCGAATCTGTTCAACCGAACGGGTCATGGAGGTCACTGCCTGGATTGCCGAGAGAATCGCGATGGACCCAACTGCGAACGCTGCAAGGAGAACTTCTATATGCGCGACGATGGCTACTGCGTCAACTGCGCCTGCGATCCCGTGGGCTCCAGATCGCTGCAGTGCAACAGCCACGGCAAGTGCCAGTGCAAGCCGGGTGTGACCGGCGACAAGTGCGATCGCTGCGACAACAACTACTACCAATTCGGACCCCATGGATGCCAGCAGTGCGGCTGCGACACTGGGGGATCCCATCAGAATACGCCCGCCTGCGATACGGAGACTGGAATCTGCTTCTGCAAGGAGAATGTGGAGGGCAGACGCTGCAATGAGTGAGTTCATCAGCCATAGAGAATCCCAGCTCACTATCTCGACTAAACTTTTAATTTCTTTCATAGATGCAAACCGGGCTTTTTCAATCTGGACAAGACCAATCGATTTGGTTGCACACCCTGCTTCTGCTATGGCCACACCTCCGAGTGCATGACTGCCCCAGGATACTCCATTGTTTCGGTCACCTCGAATTTCAACAAATTCAAGGAACGCTGGACGGCTGCCGATTTGAACCAACGCGAGGTGGACATCAAGTACAACCAGTACAGCCGGAGCATTGGAACCACCGCCCAGGGCAATGAGCATGTATACTTCCAGGCACCGGATCGCTTCCTCGGCGATCAGCGTGCCTCTTACAACAGGGATCTGAAATTCAAGCTCCAGCTCGTTGGTCAGGTGGCCAATACCGGAGTCAGTGACGTGATCTTGGAGGGTGCTGGAAGCCGTATCTCGCTGCCCATCTTCGCCCAGGGCAATGGCATACCCGACCAGGGTGTCAAGGAGTACACCTTCCGACTGCACGAACATCATGACTACCAGTGGCAACCAAGCCAGTCGGCTCGAGGATTCCTTTCGATTCTGTCCAATCTGACGGCCATTAAGATCAGGGCCACGTACTCGGTGCAGGGTGAGGCCATCCTGGACGATGTCGAGCTGCAGACGGCACATCGTGGAGCCGCCGGCCACCCGGCCACCTGGATCGAGCAGTGTACCTGTCCGGAGGGTTACCTGGGTCAGTTCTGTGAGTCCTGTGCTCCAGGCTATCGCCACAGTCCCGCTCGCGGCGGTCCCTTCATGCCCTGCATCCCCTGCGATTGCCATGGTCATGCGGACATCTGTGACTCGGAGACGGGCAGGTGCATCTGTCAGCACAACACCCACGGCGATAACTGCGATCAGTGTGCCAAGGGATTCTACGGAAATGCCCTGGGCGGAACTCCCAACGACTGCAAGCGTTGCCCCTGTCCCAATGATGGTGCCTGCCTGCAGATCAACGAAGATACGGTCATCTGTACGGAGTGCCCGAAAGGTTACTTCGGTTCCCGTTGCGAGCAGTGTAGCGATGGCTTCTTTGGAGATCCCACTGGTCTCCTGGGTGAGGTGCAGACCTGCAAGAGCTGTGACTGCAATGGCAACGTGGATCCCAATGCCGTGGGCAATTGCAACCGGACTACGGGCGAGTGCTTAAAGTGCATTCACAATACAGCCGGAGAGCACTGCGATCAGTGCTTGTCCGGACACTTTGGTGATCCTCTGGCATTGCCGCATGGACGCTGTGATCGCTGCAGTTGCTACGAGGCTGGAACCGAGCAGGATGAACAGAGTATCACGCGATGTGACCAAGTCACTGGTCAGTGCCAGTGCAAGCCGAATGTGATTGGAAGGGATTGCGGAGAGTGCCAGCCGGGCTACTTCAACATCCGATCGGGCAATGGCTGCGAGAACTGCCTGTGCGATCCGGTGGGCAGCTACAACTCCACCTGCGATCGCTACTCTGGCCAGTGTCACTGCCGACCAGGTGTGATGGGTCAGCGGTGCGATCAGTGCGAGAACTATTTCTACGGATTCTCCAGCGAGGGCTGCAAGCCCTGCGAATGCGACGAGAGCGGCTCCAAGGGATTCCAGTGCGACCAGAATGGCCAGTGTCCTTGCAATGATAACGTGGAAGGACGTCGTTGCGATCGCTGCAAGGAGAACAAATACGACAGGCATCGGGGTTGCATCGATTGCCCCGATTGCTATAACCTCGTGCAAGATGCCGCCGATTTGCATCGTGCCAAGTTGTTTAATCTCAGTCAAACGCTGGACGAGATTGCTCGCACGCCGGTGACCAATGACGATGAGTTCGAGGCCAAGTTGAAGGCGGTGCAAGAGAAGGTGGCTGTCTTGGCCCAGGATGCCCGCGATAATTCCGGTGATGGTGGTCAGACATACGCAGAGGTCATCGATGATCTTCACAAGCACCTGGACAGCGTAAGGGAGCATCTGGTGAGCGCGGATAAGTTCCAGGATGATGCCAATGCGGAGATCGATAGGGCGCGCCAGAACTATACCATTCTGGACCAGATCACCGAGAACGCCAAGAAGGAACTGCAGCAGGCCCTTGACCTCCTGAATGACGAAGGTGCCCAGGCTTTGGCGCGGGCCAAGGAGAAGTCTGTGGAATTTGGACAGCAATCGGAACAGATCTCGGACATCTCGCGGGAGGCTCGTGCCCTGGCCGACAAACTGGAGTCGGAGGCCCAGTTCGATTTGAAGAACGCCAAGGATGCCAAGGATGCGGTGGAGAAGGCCCATCAGCTGGCCAAGAGTGCTGTCGACTTGCAACTAAAGATCGGCACCGAGCTGCGTTCGGAGGTTGGTTTGGAGCTGAGTCATGTGAAGCAATCCCTGGGCACCGTGGTGCAGACCTCCAAGGAGGCTCTTCGCAAAGCCAACGAGGTCTACGATACAGCATTGACCCTGCTCAATGATGTGAATCGTCAGACTCAACCGGAAATCGATATCAGTCAGTTGAAGAAGGATGCAGTGGCCGCCAATGAACGAGCGGATGAGCTACTCAAGCAGATTACTGAATTGTCCAACAGCAACGGCGAGCTCTTTGCGGATTTCGAAACGGAACAGGAACTGACGGAGGCGCTGCTAAAGAGGTGGGTGCACCACGCCTAATCCTTATTAATTCTTCGCTAACTTGTTATATAATTTCAGAGCTGAACAGCAGCAACTGGAGGACATCGAGCTGCTAGAGCGAGCCAAGGCTGCCCTCGACAAGGCTACCAAGGCAGTGGAACAGGGTGACAATACCCTAAAGGAGGCCAACAATACCTACGAGAAGTTGGCCGGCTTCCAGTCGGATGTCCAGCGCACTTCGGAGAGTGCGGAGAAAGCCCTGCAGACGGTGCCCAACATCGAGAAGGAGATCCAGAATGCGGAGAGCCTGATCAGCCAGGCGGAGGAGGCTCTCGATGGAGCCAATAAGAATGCCAACGAGGCCAAGAAGAATGCCCAGGAGGCGCAGCTGAAGTATGCCGAACAGGCTTCCAAGGTAAGTCATTTAGGCACGCCCTATTATCCTTATTAAATTCGTGCAATTTCTTGACAGGATGCTGAGCTGATCCGCCGCAAGGCCAATGAGACCAAGGTGGCTGCCCGCAATCTGCGCGAAGAGGCCGACCAACTGAATCACCGCGTGAAACTCACCGAAATGGACATCTTCAAGCTGGAGGAGAGCTCGACCAAGGACGACAATCTGGTGGACGACGCCAAGCGAAAGGTGGGTCAGGCCAAGGCCGATACCCAGGAGGCCCAGAAGCAGATCGAGAAGGCCAATGCCGACCTGACGGCCATCAAGGATGAGCTGGAGAACCTGAAGGACATCAACACGGGCGATTTGGATAAATTGGGTAAGAAACAAAAACCTCTCTAATCTGAATTTATTTATGAGTAATCTTCTTAATCCCGCAGAGAATCGTTTGGCCACTGTGGAGGGTGAGATCAATCGCGTCAACCTGACGGGACGCATCGAAAAGTACCGGGAACAGCGCACTATTCAGAAGAATCTGATCGACAAGTACGATGCCGAGCTGAGGGAACTCAAGGATGAAGTCCAGAATATTGGACTTATTTCCAAGGCTCTGCCCGATAGCTGCTTCAGTCGCAATCGCCTGGAACCCTAGAGCTCTACGAACAATCCCACTTCCCATAACAACTACTTCAATTTTAACTAAGAACGAAGATCAGAGACGAGACGAACAAATCAGATTTATGATAGAACGTAGACGTTGAATGAAATTATGTAATTTTAGTGCCTTAGCCGAAATATTCTGTTTAGTGACCCAGCCCAAGGATCCAAGGATCCACAAAGGAGACCAACTGAGCAACGTTAAGCTTTAACGCATCATCGTTCGCCTACTGTATGCCATATACTATAATGATACAACGGATACAAGGGGATGGATGATGACTACATCGAGAATCAACTGCCAACTGTGCTTCACCAGTTTCAAGCCAGCCACGGACTGTATTATATGTTAAAAAAAAATGAGACACTAAACGAAACACACAAGACCTTGTACTCCCACAATCCGACAATCCAATCGCATATCTATATCTCTCCCGTAGCTCCACCTGAAGTCTATTCTAAACACTTATATATTAACATATTTGTCATCTACGTTTAATGTGCCAATACAATTACCATGTATCTTTGTGTATAAGTCGCTTAAAGAGTTTCCTTTCAAAATATAACTTTTCCAACGTTGTTGTAAGTTTGTAAAAATCCACCATTAAACTGGAACTGGGAAAATATAAGGATGCCCGGCGAACATACTTTTTGAAGTCGAAGTTAGCATAATATACATTATATTGCACTATTTCATTCACTAAGATTTGATTCTCCATTATCCATTTTGATCAAAACAGAACTTTATAAAATATGTAAATTTAGTGTATACATGTAAAAAGTAAAGTAAATAAACCGATAGTACGATATACTTTTCGATTACATACAAAATATCGACGACCAATAACCGATAGCAATGATGATGCTATCGTTCTTTTTGCATATCTAATGCACGTGTTGTTTCAATTTGTTTGTAAACAAAAGTGTTCTTAAATGAATTTTTAGCTGCAGCACGGCAAATTAGCTACAAAACATGTCACGAATTATAGTCAAACAGCTTCCCAAGCATGTAAGTATGTAGTCTTGTAAAAAGAAGCATCTATTTAAACTGAAATTATAGATTACCGAGGACAAACTGCGTCAGATTTTTGGTGCACAGGGCACGATTACGGATCTGCAACTAAAATACACGCCCGATGGAAAATTCCGGCAATTCTGCTTCGTGGGTTACAGCACCGAGGAGGAGGCCCAGTCGGCTATCCGGCACTTTGACAACACATGCATTCAGACCAGCCGGGTGCGCGTCGAATCCTGTGCTGCTTTGGGAAGCGAAGATAAGCCACAATCTTGGAGCAAGTACGCCAAGGACAGCAAGAAGAACCTAGACAAATTGAAGGAGAAGGAAAGGGAGGCGGCGGACAAGGCCAAGGAGTCTGAGAAAAAGAAGAAGAAAGAGAAAGTTGACAAGGTGGACCAAATTTTGAGCAGACACAAGGACGATCCGGAATTCCAAGAGTTTCTAGAGGCGCATGACAAGTCGCGAACCCTGTGGGGAAACGATTTGGGAATAAATAAAAACAAGGACGACGATGAAGAGGATGAAGAAGAGCAGAAAGAATCTCGAGTTGGCAGAGATGACAGTGGAGTAGATGCAGATGCAGGAGATGAGGATGGCTCAGACGATGAGGCAAATGAGGAAGAAGACACCGATAAATTAGCCGAAAAGCCCATCAGCGATCTGGAGTATATGAAGTCCCTGATGGCAACCACATCCGGCGAAGCTACCGCAAAGAAACCCAAAGCCAAGGCGGATAAATCAAATTTGGAGCTGTTCACCATCAAAATACACAATGTACCATACAACACCAAACGGCAGGAGGTGCTAAAGTTTTTCAAGCCCCTGAAACCGTACTCCGTTCGACTTCCCAGCAAAGTTCACGGCTTCTGCTACGTAGGTTTCAAAACTGAGAAAGACATGGCCAAGGGAATGCTTAAAAACAAAAGTTTCATCAAGGGCAAGCAAGTATTCTTCTCCGACTTTACCGAGAAGAACAAGGTGACCAAAGCGAGCAAGAGTGGACAACCATTGGCACCAGCCGCCGTCGATGCGGGCAATGCGAAGTGGAAGCATCAGCAGGACAGTTTATCCAAAGAAGATGACATCTCCGAGTCCGGGAGGATATTCTTCCGTAATCTAGCCTACACTACTACCGAAGAGGATCTCCGCAAGCTTTTCGAGCAGTTCGGTCCCGTGGTGGAGGTAAACCTGCCCCTCGACAAGCTCACACGGAAAATCAAAGGCTTTGGCACAGTTACGTACATGATGCCGGAGCACGCATTAAAGGCTTTCAATACCCTCGATGGCACTGATTTCCATGGCCGTCTATTGCACCTTCTGCCCAGCAAGGACATCGAAAAGAATCCGAAAGAGGATTTGGATGAAAACGATGCCAGTCTGTCATTCAAAGAGAAGAAGGCCTTGAAACTCAAGAAGAACGCCCAAAAACCAATTGGCTGGAACACATTGTTTCTGGGTGCCAATGCTGTTGCAGAAATTCTCGCCAAGCAATTTAAGACCTCAAAGGAACGCATCCTGGACACCAGCGATGGTGGCAGTAGTGCCGCCGTGCGCTTGGCTTTGGGAGAAACCCAAGTCGTCATCGAGATGAAGCGCTTCCTGGAGGAAGAAGGCGTTCGCCTTGATGCTTTTGATGAGCCCGCAAAGAAACGTTCCAACACTGTTATACTGGCCAAGAATCTGCCAGCGGCCACAGAAATTTCAGAGATTACCCCCATCTTTAGTCGATTTGGCCCAATTGGCAGGATTGTGCTTCCTCCCAGTGGCGTTACGGCACTTATTGAGTACTGTGATCCTTTGGAAGCGAGGCAAGCTTTCAAAAAGTTGGCCTACAGCAAATTCAAGAATGCCCCACTCTATTTGGAGTGGGCTCCCGAGCAAGTCTTTTCCAAGACGCTTAGTGGAGAGCCAGTGATTCCTAAATCGGAACCGAAACCAAAGGAGGAGGCAAAGCCGGAGGAGAAACCGATTGTAAATGATGTGAAAGCTGAGGAGGAGGATTCTAGGGCAGAGGATGCCGATGATGAACCCGAACCGAATACAACACTATTTCTACGGAACCTCAACTTTAAGACCGTACAAAAAACCGTGGAGAAACACTTCCGCCATTTGGGTAGCATTCACACTGTTGAAATTGCTAAACGAAGGGATCCCGAGAATCCCCGCGAATTCAAGTCCCTAGGCTACGGCTTCATTCAGTTCAAGAAGTCGTCAGTGGCAGAGCATGCTCTCAAGAACTTGCAGCTCACCCACATAGATGGTAATCCCGTCGAACTGAAGCGCAGCGATCGGGTGCTCAAGTAAGCCGCGGAACATAAAAGGATACTTTTAGTTTGCTAACGTTATAATCTCTTCCAGGACCCAAGATAATGATGGTGCACAACGTCGACTGGCCTCACAGAAGAAGCAAACGGGAACCAAAATCCTGGTGCGAAATATTCCCTTCCAGGCACAATACCGCGAGGTTCGCGACATATTCAAGTACGTATGAGTCATACCTGTTAGGAAAAATTCTAATTCTATTGCTTCCGTGCTTTCAGGGCTTTTGGCGAACTGCGATCCTTACGTATTCCTAAAAAGGCGACCACGGGTGAGGATGCGCATCGTGGTTTCGGTTTCGTTGACTACATGTCCAAGGCGGAGGCCAAACGCGCTTTCGATGCCCTAAGCGCCAGTACACATCTTTACGGTCGTCGTTTGGTACTTGAGTGGAGCGCCAATGACGACAATCAGGACGTGGAGGAGCTTCGCAAGCGGACGGCGGCCAAATTCGATGGCAGTCAAGCGGCCACTGCGGCCAAACGCAGTAGAAAATCCTTCTTCGATGTGGAGGGCAGTGTGCAGCCAAATCAAGATGACGACGAAGAGGAGGAGCAATAGTCCTCAGACGTAGCTTGAAAGTGTAGAACGATCACGATATAATAAATAGAAATTGTTATTTTTATGAACAAAACTGTACGACTCTGTTTTAATAACTGCAATAACTATGCTATGCAACCTATTTGTTGTTCATGTTGCGCAGGAGCAGAAAGAAGTTTGCACTCAACCGAAAAACCTAAAAGTGGAATCTTAATATGCTATGAAATAAGAGACAATTTTAATGTAATACCTGCACTAGGAATTTGTGGGAGAGACTTGTAAACCCACCAACGCTTAAAACAAAAGTTCGACGTGAAAAAAGAAGCATCATTTTGATCATGAACTTGAATTCCCTAGACTCATTATACCAACTACAGTTGTACCAATCATGAAACAGCAGTTCACTCTAAAAATACAATAATTACTTACGTAAACATTAAAATTATACAATATAATATACCTGGCTCTCCACCTTCTGTGCACTCACGTTGTACAGAGTGATCTCCAGAGCTATGGTCACAAAGTAGACCATAATCATGCCCATCCACACCCATCCAACTTCCTAAAGAAACAATTTTTAAGTTAATTGATGTATACACTATAAAGTTTATCAATCAACTTGCCAAAACTGTGCTAATCTTATAGAGCAGCATGCAGATCAAAATACTGCTCACGGAGCACTGAACCAGAATGATGTACTTGAAGAGGTTTTCAATTTGATTGTGATGGCTAAATGAAAAGTGGTTAGAAGAGTTAGTTTTAAACAGTCTATCCTATTACCTGGATATGCGAGCAAAAAGCCTCACGCAACATTGAAGATATTTGACTCTTTGGTCCTTGGGCACCAGGATATCCGAGGTGGAATTTTGGACCAGAAATCTTAGGACTTTTATCAGACCAGACTCATATCTGGTAAGGACCACGAAAAGGCTGTTAAAACCAAAAACGGCTAATGGAAAAAGTGGTTCAATTATTATTTAAGTAAATAACTTCGAAGACTCACCAAAGAAGCACCAAAGAGGTCCAGATTGAAGTAAAAAGAAGCGAATCACATAGGAGGGAAATTCATATTTTCCCAATTGCAAATACGGCACAATTGCCGGGTAAGCTGTAATATAAATTAATAAAATCAGAACGTTCAAATAGTAGCTAAAGCAGTAATTTAGTCACTTACTTAAGGTCATTTCACATGTATCCTTATCCTTGATATAGCAATCGAAGATATATTGAAAATATGGTCGAACACAATAGTATAGAACCGGCATGCAAACGATCTTGAAGAAGAACATCACCTGACGATCGATGATCATCCAATTGTTAAGCAAAATCAAACTAACTGAGCTCAGCAGTTCCTTTTTTCTCGGCAATTCTGTTTTTGAAATGTTCGAAACATATTAAAGAACAGATATCATTGATTCTACTGTCTTACCCAAATTAAAAAGACCCAGTGACTTTAATACCTCACCAGTCTCTGTAGAAAACACTAGTTGGGAACACGATTCCACTTTGCTTTGAAAGTGAAACATCTTGACCACACCAACGCTTAATTGAAAGGTAAGTAAAACAGCCTAATATAAAATACATTGGATTAGAAGTACACAGATTAAGTATAAGCCACAGTAAACCAAACCTCAACGTATGTCTCGAAGGAGATCAAATAGTTCTCCATAATGAAGGCGACCAGACTGTAGATGATGCTTAAGTTAACAATCAATACCGCAATGCGAGTTCTGGATAAGAAAACGATCCTAATTTACCAAAAAAATATAGTTATAGAGTAGGATAAACCGTACAATCGACAGTATTTGGAGCTGCGCTTCCTCGGTGCAATATTAACTCCCAGGGCATAGGCACTGTACTCCACCCACAGAAGGCCCAGTTTTGGCAGCTTGTCGATCCGCTCCAGCTCGTGATCCAGTTGGTCCTGCATTCCGTATTGATGAATCCTGTACTGTTTGAAGAGAACTCGTATCATACGCTTTTTATGCATTTGCAATGGCTTTCGGGTCTCAATTAGGCTTCCCAAATTATATGGTTCCTTCCAAATAATTTGCTATACGTTGTGGTTATTGTGCAACTCGATAGGAGACACAAATAATTATACAAATTGGATGGGCGTTACTCAAAAGCATTAAAAATTTAGAACTCATCGAAGGTCCTTGGCTACAAAGGCCTCAAAAAGGCTAATAATGAAATTAAAGTCGGACACTATTGGTATTAGTGTTAGCAATATCGAGTAAGCGGAAACATCCCCTTGACTTTTAATACATCTTTAAAATTAAAGTAATCCCTGAGCGCGAGACTGATTTACTTTTCTAAATTTGTGTTTTGACAAAAATACATATATATATTTATTATAAGGCACTTTAATAAAAGCTCAAACAATACGGTTTTCTGGTTAACGTTGCAACAATATGCTAAAGGGATGATAATATTTCATCAACCTCTGTAATGTCGTTGAATTTACTCAAAAATTGTTTAAAAAAATATGTTTCCTGCTTGTGTGCCGCCTAGAATCTTGCATTTATTTTTGAAAATTGTGTCCGTTACTTTAAATTATACATTCGACTCGAATAAGTACATTGTTTTCTACTTATGATGTAAATTTACATGGATTGTCTTGCATTCGTTGTCTACTGCGAGTTGCAGGTGTTTTGCCGTTATCCCCACACAGCCACACTGCGAAATAAGGTAAACAATTTTATTCGCAACTCAGAAATCGGGCGATAATATCAGTTTGGACTTGTCTGGAGTACTTGGCGGGCAGTGATAAGTCACATTAGCGAAGGCCCGCCCCTAAGGGCTAAAATGGAGGAACGCAAGCTGATCCGTCCGGTGAAATCAACAAATCCACTGGTCTACCTGGACATTTCCATTGGCAAGGAGGATGGTGAGTGGAATCTGACCGAGATTGAGGCCATTGCCATGCCAACCAACTAGTTGAATCTGCTACTCACACGTACATATATATTGTCACAGCGGGTCGCATGATAATTGAACTGCGCAAGGATGTTGTGCCGAAGACAGCGGAAAATTTCCGTGCCCTGTGCACGGGCGAATGTGGTATCGGTACTCTGGGCAAACCGCTCCACTACAAGGGCACAAAGTTCCACAAGATCAAGCGAGTCTTCGTCGTCCAGAGCGGGGATGTGGTCAAGAACGATGGAAGCAGCGGCGAGAGCATCTACGGACCAGTTTTCGATGACGAGAACTTTGAACTCTCAGTAAGTTCCATTTTACAAAAAAGAGGTCACGGATATCTCTAGATTCTTAATCCCAATAGAACCACCTATAAATGCATAAAACTATTTTCTTTAATAGTTAAACACTTGTTATAAGATCTAAATCTTTTGACATTAAGCTGGAACCATGCATGCATATCTCTTATAACCAAATCATATAACCTATAATCTCCCACAGCACAGCGAAGAGGGCGTGGTCAGCATGGCCAACTACGGGAAGCCGAACTCCAACAACTCGCAGTTTTTCATTTCGGCCGCGGGCTGTGAGAATCTGAATGGAACAAACGTAGTCGTAGGTCGTGTTTTACGTGGCTTGGGTATCGTAGCTGAAATGGAACAAAACTGCAATGACGAAGGCGATCCGACGGCGTCGATCGTGATACGGGACTGCGGAGAGATAGCTCACAACGAGGACTGGGGCATCGAGTGCAACGACGAGACAGCGGACAAGTTGCCTGCCTATCCCCAAGACTGGCCGCGCAAGCTCGACAAGTTCACAGTGAGTTATGGTTATATATTCCGTCATAACTTTAGCACTGACCCAATATCACTGCTTATTGTGCAACAGGGTGATGGGGCGGTTGAGCTTCTCACGGGCATTCGCCAATCGGGCAATCACTTCTATCAGCTTGGCCGCTATCACGAAGCGCGGGCAAAATATCGCAAGGCGAATCGCTACTATCATTACCTGAGCAGACAGTTCGGCTGGCAGCAACTGAATCCCCTCAAAAAACACCTTGTCGATGAAGATCTGCTCAAGGTCGACGGCTTCTCCGTGGTAAACAACATTAATGCAGCCGCTGTGGACCTAAAAATTGGCAACTATACGAGCGCTAGAGAAGTTTGCAATGAAGCCATTCGCCGAGATCCGAAATGTAGCAAGGCTTTCTATCGACGCGCCCAGGCGCAACGCGGATTGCGCAACTACGAGGAGGCCATTAACGATTTGAAAACGGCTCACAATCTCCTGCCGGAGAATAAACAGATCCTAAATGAACTGAACAGCACCAAGCAGCTCCTGGCCCAGTACAACCGACAACAACGAAATGCCCTTAAAAATCTATTTGCCTAGCTGGCAGCCAGTCACCATTTTCATGGCTTCTTAAATGTAAATACTTATTAATAAATAAATGTTGGATTTACCAAGTCAGTGGTTTACCACAAGAAGGTAATGCGTTAGTTTTCGTTTAAATGGAAAGGATAGGCGTATTGTGCTGTAATTGATAAATATATTGAATCGTACCTAACTTACATTTGTTCGTACACAATAATAATGATCGCTTACGTACACCGCAGTGTCTAATATGCAGCCTACGCACTAAAAGATTACATATAAAAGGGAGCTTACTTCTGCGATTAGCTTAGTTTACAGATTATTTTAAAGATTTGTCACAATGTCCTGTTCGCTGCGATGCGAATTGCCCGATGCGCTGCCCGCCGAGTAGCTCTTCATGCTGATCTCCATGTTAGTCAGAGCGCTGGATACATGATACAAGTTTTCCGACAGAATGGCATAGATCTCGAACAGCTCCGAGTCGGATTTGGATACTATAAAGGCTTCTGCTGAAAGAGTAAAGAGCTTTTAGTTACGGAGCACTTGTACCTTTGTCTTATTAGCATACCTGTGCGATCCTTCATAATACCATGCGCATAAGCATTTAGTATCACGGACATTTCATCCCACTTCTGCCGATTGTCCGCGCTGTTATAGCTAAATATGGTAACGTTTTGATAACCGCTAGCGTTGAGCGTTGAAATCCGTCGATACTGTCGCACATGAGCAATGGCGCTGGGCCAGCGCTGCAGATCGATGTGCTCAGTAAGTGCAGCCTCGAATTCCTCAGGGGTCATAGGCAAGCCAGGCGAAGGCGTTGGCGTATGCTCGCCTTCCGTCGAAGTGGATGACTCCAAGCAATCCAGTTCGGCCTCGCTGATATAACGCACCAAGGCATCGCGAACCAGGGCATAGAGATCGGATATGTCGTGCATCTGCAATTGGATTCGTTATTACAACTGCTTCTCAATCAAATTCAGTTTTTTCACTCACGTCTTCGTTCATACGGAAATGATTAACAACATTCGAGGATATCTTATGATTTGATTCGATGAGCAGCAACAGTTGGAACATCAGTTTGTAAAGCGAGCGACCCAAGTCGAGGACCACCTCAGTGGAAGCTGGATCGAAGGGCATATAGACTATACTGGAGGTGCTTGGCAACTCCAGCCCAGAAGCAGCCACATCCGCCTCGTTGAAGAGCGACAGTTTGCAACTTGTCTTCACTGCATCCAAACACTAAGATCAAGACAATTTCATTAAATAAATGTCATCCTATAACATAAATGAGTATGGTTATACCTCCAAAACCTGATCTTTACGATCGAAGAAGGTTTCCAGATGCTCTTGCACCTCCAAAACATTGAAACGCAACGTCTCAAAGAGCTTGGGTGAGGTTGCCTGCAGATCGCTGCACCAAACCTGAGGAGGATCAGCCCGAGAACTGAGCAAATCCGTGAAAAGAGAGATCCTGTTGCCCAGTTGTGAGCCAATGCCGGTAAAGAACTTCTTTGCCTCCTTGGAAATGTTGACCGTTTTGAAAGTAAGCTCCTTGATCAGTCTGTATAGCTGCTGCAGTAGTTCCGAGGTGTGGGCTGATGGCTGATTGACCAACAAAGCCTGCACCTGGCGACGCCAGTTCTCCTCCGCCTCATCATGAATGGCGGCGGAGAATCGAATGATGCCCGGTAGATGTGGCGAGGCATTACAGGGTGTTAGGTCACCTAAATCCCCAGCACTGGATCCACTGGTATCGCTTCGCGACACCGAGTTGCGTCGCCTGCGCTCTCGAAGACTTAATGATGTGGGGGGCACAGCACTGTACCCGGACTTCAGGAACGACTGACGATGATCCTCGTCCAAAGGCGACTCCGATTCAGCCTCTTCGTCGGATGAATCGTCCGCAATCTGTCGTTTCCTCTTACTCAAAATGGGAGTCTTATCACTGAAGCTGTCCTCAAAGGCGGATGAGTGACCTCCTTTAATGGAGCCACCAATGCCACTGCCGCAATTCAAGCGATCCTCATCGCCCTCGAAGAGCTGATGACGACGAACTCCCCAGTTGAAGTTGTCCGTGGATTCGCCGGCAATACTGTCCTCGTACTCCAAGAAATCAAAGTCCTTGAAGACGGTGAAATCGGGCTGACCATCGTCGCGCCTCGAACCGCTGCTCAGGTCACCCTGAGGACCGGAAGTTTCTTCCGTAGACGATGCGGCCGAAGACTGGCGCTCCATCAGATCCGAGGATTGGCTGAAGATCACCTATATGTACAGTTTAAGCGATTAGTTAAGTTCACAAAAGATAACGATTAACATTTAGATGAATAGTATAGAAGAGTAATTGAGATAAAGCTTACGCTTTGTCTGGTCGCAATCGATCCGGTTAGTAGTGACGTGCTCAAAGACTAAATGTGTTTAGATAAAGAGTATATAAACGAAAAGTACAGTTTGAAACAAAACATGCCACATGCGAACGGAACAACGGAATAGAAAAGCAAAATGACGGTATTTTTGTGTGACTCGATTGTGTGGAATGGAACACAGGACAAAACAAAAAACGATGATCAATAATCTTGGTAATTTTCATATCAAAAAGAACTCGATATGAACATAGAAAACATGTTGCTTGCTTAATATTTCAATAGAACTAAAAATATCAAATTCAAAATGATAACAATTTTTCTGTATAACTACCACATGCGAGAACTAAAATCACACAAAGCAAAACTAGACGCGGCACATAGAAACGTGTCCTTTACCTTTGAGCAAATTGAGTTTATGAAATCATCCTAGATATTTTTCGATTTTGGTATCAGATTGATTGGTTAATGATGATAATGCGTGTTAGTTTGTTTTTGGTTTGGTATTGGATTTGGTATTGGTATTTGGTATTGTTTACATGAAAGAAAAAGAGTTAGAGGTAATAATTGCACAATTGATAATTGCAAAAATGCATGAGAAGAGGGGAGCTCTAGGGGAGCCTAAGGCATGCACCTGGCTATGTACAAGCGGTCGGCTGTTTGGATCCTGGGCAACACTTACCGATGGCGACTTGGGCAGGCCGACGCGCTGCCCGCAGGTGGTCAGCAGATTGACCAGACACTCACGCACTCGACACTGAGACATCCAGGGTCGCTTCCATCCGCTCAGTGGCACCGTATCCGCCGGCGACAGGCTGGCACTCCGACGTGGCGAGTTGGGTGTTCCGACCACGCTGCTGCCAGCTCCGATGGCATGCTGCTGCTGTTGGTGTTGGGCAGCTGCTGCGGCTGCCAGTGCCGCCACATTGGTGTTGGCACGCTGCTGTTGCATCTGGACATTGGTTTGCTGCTGGGCAGCACTGGGCGCCACCGTCACAGTGGTAGCATTCGTCAGAGTGGAGTTCAGCGAGGAGCTGCCCGTGGTGGAGACGGCTCCACCGGCCACCGGCTCCTCCGTCTTCAACAGGATGCGCCGACCGATTAGTGGCGTTTGCGAAACGTCGAACGTAAACTCCATAGTGCGACCGGCCAGTTCCTTTTTACAGAACATATCCGAGTCCGGATATGCGCCATAGAAAGAGAACGATAAGCCGGCGCTGCTGCCGTCGCTGGGTGGCACCACCTGCAGGGACGAGCTGCGGGTCACGATCAGCTTCAGGATTTTCAGCGAGTCCTTCCAGTAAGCCGTCTAAAAGTATTAAAATTCAGAATTCAGTATTTTTGATTTTGCTAAATATTGTAATAAATAATGTTGGTTGATCAAACCATGCTTTCTTTTTAAAAATTATTTCAGTGCCCACCAACAATAATCTAATTTAGAAGCTCGCTCGGTTATTTAGATTAGATGTTGGCTCATAAAGGCAAAATAATTACAATAAACAAAATGCACTTATCATTTGGCAGATTTATGACATAATAATAATATAAAAAACTGGTTTAAAGTTTCAACGAGATAGCTTTACTTTTAATGAAGGGTTTATTTTTCTGATTGATTTTTTGTTTGCACTGACGAGGTAAATCCCCAGATGCACATATACATATATTCTACTTACATCCAGATATTTTCCAATCGCCCTCAGCAAGTCGGCATTTATACTCTGAGCCTGCGGCGCCGACAAATCCACGTAGTGCAGCATGCAGTGGATAACATTCAGGACGGGCACCTGCACCTGCTGCGGCCCCTTTTCCAGGACCTCGATGAGAAACGCCACCATGTGGAGGCCCATGTGCGCATAGGTGTCATGAAGGTACTTGACCACACACTTGGTCCACTGAAACGACTCCTTGCAGAAGGTCTTTCGGCTGTAGAGTGTCATCACAGTGCCCAGGTTTTCCAGCTTTGCGCCCAACTCCGTTGAAACCTGAGCAATGTTTTCTGCACTGCGGATGCAAATTTCATTGGCATCCTCGTAGTGCAGCAACATGTAGGGCAGCAGGGCGATTACATTCATCGGGAAGGCGCAGCTTTGGGTGGGATCACACACGGGAAGGGTCAGCAACGGTGCGAATTGGGACAGCAGGGTAATGGTGGGTTCATACGTGGCACTGTGTGTGCAGCCCTACAAAATCGATATAAAAAACATGATTAAATTTTAGTAATTATTGAGGTAATTCAGAAACATACCTTCAAGAGGAGGGCATGAACTCCCGGATAGGCTGTCCACTTCAACTGCTGCTGCAACTTCTCCACCTTATCCCGTGCATCTGGCCGATCTAATGGAAGTCGGTGCAATACCCTGGTCAGCAGACGGAGTGCCAGCATGAACTCATGTTCGTAGTCCGATTCCAGTAGAGAAACAGAGAGCCAAAACAGTTGCGCCAGGATGGTCATCTTATCATCCTGCGTGGCCGTATCACCCAGCATCTTCAGACTCTGGGCGCTCCGGGAACGGGAAAGCGCTGATCCAGCTCCTCCGCCGCCAACGCCGAATTTGCAGACGACGCTGCGCTCTAGATCGATTCCAGAAGATCGATTCCTCAGCTCCACCTGCTTGTCACAGGGTGAATTGTTTGCCTTTCTTCCGCAATAGGACACCGAGTAACTGGTGCTCCTTCCATGACTGGGAATCGAGTAGTTCGATGATTGTGGCGTCATTCCTGATGGCGATTTCTTGCCGGGCAAAATTGAGTTCGGTCCTCCATCCTTGTTGTTCAGATTCGGTGTGCTCTTGAATATATCCTTCATCACATCCAGGGGTCGGAAGTCCGAATCCAAGCTATCCACTGCAGCCTCCAGAGTTAGAAGCAACTCAGTTACATATCCCTGCATATCCTCACCCTGCTCCGCCACGGTTTCCACCAGTCTGGAGAGAATATCCGATAGCATTCTCGAATTTATGGGCACATTCAACGCCCGGAAGATCTGCAGACATCGACCGGCATAATGACGCGATGAGCAGGATAAACCCAACTGGAGGGCAGTCTGCGCCCAGCGCTCGGCGATGCGAGCTTGGGGATAACTATCTGCAAACACCTTGACCATGTGCTTGAGGAAGCAGCTCAATTGCTCTGCAGATTTTACTGCCCACACCTTGGCCGTAATATCCTCATAGTTCCACAGTGGCTGACACGTGTCCTGGGCGAGGAACTTCAGCAGGCTCTTGATCACATGGGCAATGGGCATACTGGGACCCGGTTGTGGAGGAGCATGCTCATCGGGATGGATCAGCGGCACCTCCGAATTCTCCGAGTTATTCGGATTTATTTGCATGGCAGCTGGAGTAACAGTCAAGCCAGGAGGCGTCGTAGTCTGACCATTTTGCGAACCCGTCGGCTGCTGACTCTGCGGCGTTTGTGATAAATTCTGCTGATGCGCCGCTATGATCGTGGAGCTGGAGAGATTGTGCTGCAGGGCATAGGCTGCCGCCTGGGGACTCACGTGCAGCAGATAGCTGTCGAATTGCTGATGGAGCTCCGTAAAGTTATTGTCGATCACGGGCAGCGCTGGCACCGTGAGTCCCAGATCCAGTTTACTTGTTTCGCTGTTCAACAGGATGCGGGCCACCGTCAGGTGATCATTGTGCTCCGCCAGCACGATCAGCAGATTGACGCACAGCTGTTTGCAGTGCTCCCGCACAATGATGCGCGTGTGGTCCAGTCCCAGGAAAAGGATGTGTAGCATCAGAGGCAAGTGAAGGGTCCAGTCGATGCCCGGAATGCCGTCCACTACAATGTCGGTGAGCAGCATAACGGCCACATTGCATCTGCAAGTGAAACCAGCATTAAAACTGATGTTTATACTATGGCAACATTATATGTCGAAATCAGAAAAACTCCGCAGTGTGTTAAGTGAATTTAGGCAATATGGGTTTGAAAATAAAAATGTATCTCTTTGTTAAAATGTATTACCATTGACAAAGTATATCTGAGCTAATACCCACACTCATTAAGTGTCGAAAGCACAGATAACCCACGATGGACTGGAGACTAATTACCCCCAGCCGTAAATAACACGTGCAAGCATTTCTTCTATAAAAAGCGGAAACCATTGCGATATAGATTTAATTTTAAGCATGACAAAAAAACTGGTATTGTTTCTATTGTTTGTTGCCACCGCCTGTGCCCACAGGAATCGCAATCGTACGGCTCATCATGATGGTGGTCTCCAGGACATCATCGTAAATGGCTATCCGGCCTACGAAGGCAAGGCACCGTATGCTGTGGGCCTGCGTATGAACAATGGAGCCGTGGGCGGAGGTTCCGTAATTGGAAACAATTGGGTCCTGACCGCTGCCCATTGCCTGACCACCGATTCCGTGAACATACACTACGGCTCGAATCGTGCCTGGAACGGTCAGCTCCAGCATACGGTGAACAAGAATAACTTCTTTCGCCATCCAGGATATCCCAATAGCGCTGGTCACGACATCGGACTCATTCGCACCCCGTACGTCAGCTTCACCAATTTGATCAACAAAGTTTCGCTACCCAAGTTCAGCCAAAAAGGTGAGCGTTTCGAGAACTGGTGGTGCGTGGCCTGCGGCTGGGGAGGAATGTCCAATGGAGGATTGGCCGACTGGCTGCAGTGCATGGACGTGCAAGTCATTAGCAACGGAGAATGCGCCAGGTCATACGGATCGGTGGCCAGCACTGATATGTGCACCCGGGCCACCGATGGCAAGTCCGTGTGCGGTGGCGACTCCGGCGGAGCACTGGTCACCCACGACAATCCCATTCAAGTGGGCGTTATCACCTTTGCATCCATCGGCTGCAAGTCTGGACCATCGGGCTACACCCGTGTCTCCGATCACTTGGACTGGATCCGAGAGAAGTCGGGAATTGCCTATTACTAACGAGGAGAATCGACCGATGATGTATCTAAATCAAATCATTGTCTATCCATATATTCTGATATTTTTGTTGCACTTTAAATGAACCTATGTAAATATATATCCACATTGAGCAGAAAATGGGGTTTACTTTACTATATTCAAACTTTAAATTGAATTACTTTAAGTAGTGTCTAAATTAATGATTTATTAATGGTTATCGAGTAGAAAAGTTCTTGAGTTGATTAAAATTAAACTTGTATTGCGTTTGCGGCTATGAGTATCCGTGATACGGTTAACACAAAAAAAATGAACAAATCCGTCATCGATAAGGCTACCAGGTCGTATATAAAAACGCGGGGGTCTGTGCTGACTTCTAAGTTTCCTCCGAGCCATGAAGCTGTTCCTACTTACACTCTCCGTGGCCCTAGCCGTGGTCGCCGCCTCCCCAGGCTTCAACCGCACCAGCCTTCTGCCCCAGGTGACCATTTCCGAGGGTCCCGATGGTCGCATCGTCAACGGTTACCCAGCGCCCGAGGGCAAGGCTCCCTACATTGTGGGACTGCTGATCCGCACCGATGGCAGCAACAGTGCCGCAGTTGGAGCTGGAACCATCATCGCCAGCGACTGGATCCTGACCGCCGCTCACTGTCTGACCACCGACTACGTGGAGATCCACTACGGATCCAACTGGGGCTGGAACGGAGCCTTCAGGCAATCCGTCCGCCGTGACAACTTCATCAGCCATCCAAACTGGCCCGCTGAGGGCGGTCGCGACATCGGTCTGATCCGCACTCCCTCCGTGGGCTTCACCAACTTGATCAACAAGGTCGCCCTACCAAGCTTCAGCGAGGAGGGCGACCGCTTCGTGGACACCTGGTGCGTGGCCTGCGGATGGGGCGGCATGGACAATGGCAACCTGGCCGACTGGCTGCAGTGCATGGACGTCCAGATCATCAGCAACAGCGAGTGCGAGCAGTCCTACGGCACCGTGGCCAGTACTGATATGTGCACACGCCGCACCGATGGCAAATCCTCTTGCGGAGGCGACTCCGGTGGTCCCCTTGTTACCCATGACAACGCCCGTCTCGTGGGAGTGATTACCTTTGGCTCGGTGGACTGCCACAGCGGCCCCTCCGGCTACACCCGCGTCACCGACTACCTGGGATGGATCCGTGACCACACCGGCATCTCCTACTAAACACTTAATAAATTCTTTGTATTTTTTCAATAAAATCTTTATATAAAATACAACTGTACATCACTCTTTAAAATGTGGCAATGAAGAATATATCAGTTTTAAGCTCGGTATCAACTGATGTCTGCATTATAAATACAAGCTATAGTATACAACGCACATGGTGGTCCGATGCCCCGAGCAAGGATACGCGTATAAGCTTATAAGATCGCACAAGCAAGGTGTCCCTAACAAGATGCCCCAAACCAGGTGCTCCTATCAAACTAATCCGTATACGGTGCCCCGTACACCAGTTGTATATTTTTAGCATCCCAATATTTGTTGTCAACAAAAGACTTCTTTCACACGCCATAAAGTACTTTTCAAGGGGCCCTTATAATGAAGTACCTTTCTAATAAAATAAATTAGGTAAAATATAAGTAGTTGGCAATAAGAAGTGTGATTATGGAGTCTAAGATAACAGAGTAAAACCCCCATTTTTTGAAATCTGACGAATTTACTATCAAAATAAGGGAAATATACAGCTTGTTTTGTTATTTTTTGGCTGGGTTCCTGGCTAGCGAAAGTCTACTATATTAGTTACGTGTCACGACAATTGAGTTCTTTCACGGCCTAATTTATAGATCAGCTCATACTCTTATCTATACCTGCTTCATAAGGGGTAGAATAGATTTACGAGGCACATTGGCTCCCAGTATATTTTGCATTTCCTACTTGTACCGATAGCCGTGATGTGAAGTGGTCCAATCCCCCCTGAGATGCTAATTCCATAACAAATGATTAGAAACGGACACTACGAACTCAAGTGCAAGGCATGAATGGATCCTCTAAGTGTGGGTGAGATACGATTTCATTGTTGATTGATAATAGGAAGCCTTATCAATAAATATTGTCTCAAAAATCGTATAAAAGCAGGTTGCCTCGACCAGAAGAATAAGTTTCATCACAGCCATGAAACTGTTCCTGCTAACTCTCTCCGCGGCTTTGGCCCTGGTGGCCGCCTCCCCGACCGGTCTCAACCGCACCAGCCTCCTGTCCCAGGGACCCGAGGGTCGCATTGTCAATGGCTACCCAGCTCCCGAGGGCAAGGCTCCCTACATTGTGGGCCTGTTCATCCGTACCGATGGAAGCAACAGTGGTGCCGTTGGTGCTGGTACCATCATTGCCAACGACTGGATCCTAACTGCCGCCCATTGCTTGACCGGAGACTACGTGGAGATCCACTACGGATCCAACTGGGGCTGGAACGGTGCCTTCAGGCAGACCGTCCGCCGTGACAACTTCATCAGCCACCCCGACTGGCCTTCCCAGGGCGGCCGAGACATTGGTCTGATCCGCACTCCCCATGTCGACTTCAATGGACTGATCAACAAGATCCCTCTGCCAAGCATGAACGAGCAGAACGATCGCTACCAGGACACCTGGTGCGTCGCTTGCGGATGGGGTGGTATGGACAACGGAAACCTGGCTGACTGGCTGCAGTGTGTCGATGTGCAGATCATCAGCAACAGCGAGTGCGAGCAGGCCTATGGCTCTGTTGCCGGTACCGACATGTGCACCCGTCACGCCGACGGAAAGTCCGTGTGCGGAGGTGACTCCGGTGGCCCTCTGGTTACACACGACAATGCTCGTCTCGTCGGTGTGATTACCTTTGCCTCCGTCAGCTGCCACAACGGACCCTCTGGCTACACCCGCGTCTCGGACTACCTGGGATGGATCCGCGACCACACTGGCATCTCCTACTAATTGGCTTAGGAACAGTAATGACAATGTTGAGGTTTCTTCAGCAAAGTCTTTGCTTTTCTAAATAAATTCATTCGAAAACTGCAAACCAAACTTCTTGACTATCAATTGAATAGGCTTAACAGGGGTGCTGAATATCAAGGAAAAGTTTTTAAATTTACAGAAAAAAAAGAACAGAACAACTCACCTGTGGAATCCACTAATCGGCAAACTAACATCGGGTAGAAACTCAGTGAGTGGGGCAAAGTATCCTCCATATTCTGGCATTGGGAGTGGATGTGGATGGCCGTTTGGCGCAGCATCCGACGTTCCGCGCAGCTCTACATTTTCCTCCTGCCGCAACTCCGGATCGTTGATCAGTATATCCTCCGGACGAGGAAGTATGGAAGGTCCCGATGCGGCGCGAATCTTATCGGCGCCTCGAGGTGGACGATTGCCACTTGATCCGGGAGTAACTGCAGCGGCGGCAGCAGCTGCGGCTGCTTGTGTGTAGGCTCTAATGCCGCTGTCCGATTTGCAGGTTCTGCGGGAATTGAATATTTATATATTAATTCCATATAAAATGGTAAATAATCAAATGGACTTACCCAATTTTAATGGGATCCTCTCCGCTGTGCCGCTTGGTGTGAATTGTGCCCTTTTCGACAGCCAGGTCCTGAATCCTGGAGTCATTAATGCCACCTGCAGCTTGGCCTGTCACAAAATGATCAATTGAAATTCAAAATTTAAGTTTTAGGTTCTCGAGAGGCCAATTATAGGACCTACCATCAGCACTGTGACTGGATGCCTTTCGCATGCTGGTCAATCGGTAGAAAGGTGGTGTCTCCGTGCGCTCAATCAGACAGTTGAGCGTCTCCACCGTCTGCAGCTCGGCCATGAGCTCATCCAGCAACCGATCCGGACAGCTCCGCACCAGATAAAGTGCCACTCGCTTGGCCTGATTAAAGGAGTTTTCAAAAACATTAGATATACTTTTGGTTGCAGTTGAAGTGCGGCACTTACATAGGGCAGCAGTTCAGTGGGTGCCATGCCACTCATGATTACCAAGTAGCGCAGGATAACCTTCAGATTGTTCGGCCAGAACTGGCAAAGTGTGCCCCACAGCTCCTCGATGTCGCGTGGATGGGCGTCGGAGAACTGCAGTGGAAACAATTAAAGATTAAAGTCCATCCGCTGTGCCGTGGATATGAGCAGTGTATCACCATACCTTGGCTGTGATGTAGAAGAGATTGTTCAGAATCATTTCCGTTGCCTCCGTTGAACCGGTGCCCTCGCGTCGTCCTCGCGTCCCTGAATCCGGAAAATACTGCCAAAGGATATAAAGGAGCAAAGGTTTGAATCCGTCTCCGGTTTTCAAAAAGGGAAAGCCATTTCATGCTTCGCTTACCATAATGTAGGAAAGGGGCGTGGCGGGCGGCACACTTGTGGCCACCAGCTCCATGTTTTGCAGCCAGGGAAGGAGGCACTGTAGCAGCAGGGCACGCACATCCTCCCGTGCGCTTTGGAATCGATGGGTGATTTCTGTAATATATATCCCAATATAAATTGATAAATTTAGATTTTTCTTCTGTTTCAAGTTAACAGCGATGAAATACTCACCAGAAAATATGGACATGGTAAGTTCCGGTCGTAGCTGCGCCAGTTGTTTCGACAGGAAGCGCTGGGATCGACAGTAAGCGCTGCTCAGCAAGACGTCCAAGGTGCCCACCTTGTCATCCTCTGAAAATGGAAAAGAAAAAAACGATGAGTTAATTCAGCAGTAGATCTCGTAAAATTTTACGTTATTTTAAAGCCCAACCAGGATGCAATGCCCCAGGCTGCGTGGCCATTTCGGAGCTCCTGACTGCAGCACAGCCAAAAGGCAACTAGGTGGGAATAAGTATAACCTCCGGTAATGGCGTTGGCCATTTTCCAATGCCACTGAAAAGAGCTTTTCCGGCAACTGGAAAAGACGCGACATCGGCGGCTTGTTATTGTTTTCATTACCGCCCAGTGACAATGTGACCACAAGAATTGCGCGTCACAATGGCTGTTTAGCGGCCCATTGTCTACCACCTAGTGGCGCCGTTCTCCTCCTGCGAATCCTGCTGGGCTAATCCTTCGACGGCACAAACTACCACTTGTTGCTTTAACTGCTACTGCTGCTGTTCATGCCAACCCTGACCTTGTCACCTGTTGATTTTATGAATGAATCCACGCCGGCGCAATGGCCGGGCTAAAAAGCTTTCACTTGGCGCCTTCCAAGAGCCAATCGAAAGCAGTTTAAAAGGCTGCCACGTCCATTGTCTCGGCTTAGTTGCGCGCTCATTGTCCTGCTGGTTGGACGAACCGGCAAGGAATCAACAGCCCAATCAACTGGCCGCCAAGTTCAATAGAGCGTTTGAAAACCGGCGGAATAAGCAAAAAACAATTTCTTAATCAACTGAAGGCAGCGAATTCCGAAAATAAACACACGCATTCGATTCCAAGAATTATCAATTAATTGAAAAAATATCGAAGAATCTCTATGGCTTGCGCAAAAAAAAATTCAATTCAAAAATAAAACTAGACTGCAAATAAATTGTGCTTTGTGAAAACAAGAACCCTCAGAAGTTTTTTGAGGAAAACAAGAACTTTTTGTGTGTGGCAAAAGTTTTTTTTTTTTTT
This sequence comes from Drosophila simulans, assembly GCF_016746395.2. Taxonomy (NCBI): domain Eukaryota; kingdom Metazoa; phylum Arthropoda; class Insecta; order Diptera; family Drosophilidae; genus Drosophila; species Drosophila simulans. The sequence continues at coordinate 9,444,585 of NC_052522.2, forward strand.
ATGATTTTACCTGGCGTTTCTTCTTTGTTTACATCATTACGAACTGTGTGGAAAAAATGTTTGGCCGATAATGAACTTATAACACATAGGCGAACAGCAATCGGGAGTTTCAACAAGTTTGCCGAAAGAAAAGTTTGGCACAAAGTTTGAAAGTAAAAAATTCTTAATTAAGATTAAGTTAAGCGGAAACAGCAATTCGTGTGAAAGTGCCAAGTGAAATAGTTTGATTGGCCAATCAAAAAAGAATCTTTCAATTGCAATGGACAAACATATGTCCGAGGAAATGCAAATAGTTTTTGCCTTTGACCTTCTTCAATTAAAACCAAAATAAATAGTGCCGTGCAGTAATGAAAGTGTTCAAGTGGAATACAAACAGTTCTGGAAATATCTCGAAATAAAACCAACTTCAAAGGACTATTGCAAATTTAAATATGGATATGGAGTATATGACCAGCAGTAGTGGCAACATAACTTCCACTACAGAAGCAGATTTTAGTACAACTTTGGGCGAATCCAATGTCACGGAGTACAATACAACGGAGATGGACGCGAATGAATCAGCTGGCGAGGATGAGGAGATGCTAAGGATAGCCTTTTTTATTGGGGACTTCGTGCACCAGTACTATATACCAGTGGTTTGCTGCACGGGCAGCATTGGCAATATCCTCTCCGTGTTTGTCTTCTTCAGGACCAAGTTGAGAAAGTTGTCCTCCAGCTTTTACCTGGCCGCTCTGGCTGTGAGCGACACCTGCTTCCTGGCCGGACTCTTCGCCCAGTGGCTGAACTTCCTCAATGTGGATATCTATAATCGAAACTACTTCTGCCAGTTCTTCACGTTCTTCAGCTACCTAGCCAGCTTCTGCTCCGTCTGGTTTGTGGTGGCCTTTACCGTGGAGCGCTTCATTGCCGTCATCTATCCACTGAAGCGCCAGACCATGTGCACCGTGCGCCGGGCCAAGATCGTTCTGTTTTGTCTGACCCTCGTGGGATGTCTGCACTGTCTGCCCTATATAGTGATTGCCAAGCCGGTGTTTATGCCCAAACTGAACACGACCATTTGCGATCTCAACTCGGAATACAAAGTGAGTGTGCTCAGAAATGCCATTAGTCTATTGTTATGCGTAATTTATACTGTACGTTGTACATACCCATTTACCCACAAAATGTGAAATTTATCTCAATTTGCTGATTTTGTAAACAAATATTTTCGGTTATTAACATAGACCCCCTTAGGTGCATAAAAAACATATATATTCTTTAAAATGCTTTCAGCAAGATATGAATGAAGTCCATACAAATGGAAATTTGTTTACTAAGCAATAGTTTAAAGTGGAAGCAAGTAATAAAATATGCGTTTGCCACAAGGCACTAACCACTTAAATGGTGTAAACATACACATAGCTCCACATTGTATTGGTATTTGAAAAGTTATTTAAACCATTCGGGCAATTTCTGAATCAAAGCGAAAACTTCTCAGGTTGTAGCAATTTCATGCTGTCATGCATCGAAATTCAGACTTCATCTAACGCATTCTTACAGTTCCCTGAATATTTCATATGGGTTGCCACTAGTAACCAGCGACACAACGGAAATTTATCTACCATTTCCCGCACCAATATTTGGCTTTTGGCTTTCCAAAGGTAACCCACACGTGGGAATCCTGGTATTTGTATTTTTTTTTTGTCTGCCATTAGTCTACATATGTATTGGAATTCAAATGGCGTTGGAGGTTTCGCTTTGGCAAATGGCCAGCTACATTGTTGTCAAATATTCAACAAAAAATAACTTTAAAGCATCCGATTTGGGTGAGTGCAAGTTTTCCGGGAAAATGATAAGTAGAAGTTTAAGGGACAAGGGATAATCTGAAGAATCTGTCAAAGGCATTTACAGACGTTTTCCGGGCAAACTCCGACTTGACAGCTCCGGAGCTCTTTCGAATCCTTCGTCACTTTTCCTCGACTTGGTATTGACACTCTGTCAATTAGGCGCAATAAATACCGCCAAGATATGCCGATCATGCGCCGGTCCGCAAGACGAAGTGCCCACTAATTCGGCCAAAACTAGAGCAATTAGTCAATTAATTGGGTTCCGAAAGACGAATAGCCAACCGCTGTGTGGGTTAACCGGGCAAATTAAGCATTCATTGGCGAAATAGAAAAGGCCCCACAAATTGGCTAACGAACGGGTCAAAACAACGGGCCTAAAAAAAAAATAACAGCGAAAAGCCAAAATGTCAAAACGTTTAAGCCAGATGAGAATTGCGGAAAAGTCGAAGATACAAATGCTCTTATAGAGAAAATAAATGAGAAAATAAATCAGACTGAAATAAAAGCCATTTGTATCTTACAATCCGGTTTTGCATTCTAGAAAATGGAAAAACTTTCCATTTATAAGTCCTGCGGATTAACGCTGATCGAATTTCAGCCTATTTGCGAAAGCCATAACGTTAACTGCGTTGCAAAATGTAAGGGAAAATTTTCACTTTCGTTCAAAAAGTTGGGTAAACAAGGATGACTAAAAAACAAAAGGGCATTTCACCGACCCGTAAGCCAAGACAAATATTTTTTCTGGGCCCGCAGCACAAACAGGACGAAAAAAATAAAAAAAGAAACATCGAATCCACCGCCTGGCACGTGAACGAGCCGACGACCCACTGGGTGTGTCCACTGCGTCCAAAGGATGACAATTCCAATTCTCAAGGCCCAATAAATCTCAAATTTCATTCGCTTTTCCACCTGTTTACCTTTGCCTTGGCGGCACTCGCTTTTGAGGCCTGAAATTCAATGCTAATTTTTCACTATGCGTGGGCAAACGCAGTGCAATGCAAACAGAAGGCCAGGATCTCCAGGATACAAAGTGAAACTCAGCCAGGCATTCGACCAGCCAGTCAGCCAGCCAGCCATTCAGCCAGCCAGGCGGCCTATTAGCCAAATTGGCCCCAATGAAGCGTTAAGTGTCGCGCCTACGTTTATTCCCCAATTCGATTGCTAGTTTGATGGATGAGTTGAGCGGGCGAAGCTCTCTCTAAACTCAAATGGCAATATGCGCTTTCAATCAGCAGAGGTTGCACTGAGAAAAACACCTACTTAAAACAAATAGATAATCTTGAAAAAAAAATACTCTAAAGGCTTACAGAAACATCAAGCTGCTATTCTCATCAACCTTTTTGATTAAATCATTTAAACAATCAGTAGTTTTTCAACTTATTGCACTTCATTGAAAGTATAACATTACCTACAAATATTGAAAAAAATATCTCTGAGTGTATTCATGAATTGTCAGCAATTTCGTTTGACAACAATTCCGTTTGAGCGATGGAACCCACGACTCCAAAGCCAGTCAACAGATGGCGAAAGTCTAGCGGGCGGGAAAATATGCACGAATTCCATGGGCAACCATGTGCTGGCTGGGAGCACCCAATGATTCGCATGTGAGTGGGGGGCAGTATAAATGGGTGGCCACATGGAAGCTGCAACGTGCGGTGAACAATATTGCCAAACGGGAACACAGAGGGCCACATACATTTTGAAACAGACATCGGTTCTAAGCTGTAAATAGACGGTTTGCACTTGCCAGTAGGTATATTGAAGGAAACAAATCATTGTGTAATAGCCTTTCGGCTGAGGAAGAAGCGAGCAGCAGAGAGAGATTCCTCCCTGGAATCTCCGACCAGATGCTCCTCGGGAAGCTCCGCAAGTCGATGAATAGCCGAATAACAAAAGAAGCGTTGCCTAATTTTCAGCGTTCGCGGAAAATGGCAATCCCAATTAAAGTTAGCAAATTGAAAATGTCGACATTACTACTTAAATGGTATTTGATTTAAGATCTTTTTGATAATAAAAATCGATGCCATACCCGGCAGACATCAATAAGGATGTGTGCATTTGATGTGTGATGTGACTAGGCTAGCAGATGTGATGCCAAATGGAAATCGACTAAGCTCATGAAAATCTCGATGTGGCAAAATAAAGGCCACAGGAAGTGACCAAAGATAAAGCACAAATAAAATATTCATGGAGCTGAATAGGAAGTGGCCACTGAGTCGCCCAGGGGCATGGGTAACATTTAACTCCGGATATAGCTTAGACCAATTTGCATTCGAACTGCAAGATATTCATATATTTAACATTTTCTTTGAAACGAGTTTGAATCAGATTTGCACTGCTTTGAAAACTTTTCTTTTTTTATTCGACAAACTCCAAACAAAATCCGTATAATATTCCATTTCCCCCAATCCATTTCAATACATATGTATTCTGTACTATTAAAAGGATAACAATAAAGAAAGAATTACATTTTCTTCAAGATTAATTATACTCCCACAACAAAATTTCATGTATTAGGAACCTCAAAGGGCAGACATCCTCATCATCGTCGGTTGATTGAAAATTTACGAGCTATTACACTTTGATCCATTTGACACACACCGGCGCCCAAAAAACAAGAAAAAAAAACTAACTGGGATGCCCTTCCCAAAAAAGCAAATAGAAAAGTAAATCGATTGAATGGTTTTGGTCAAGCAGGTCAGCTTTTACGATTATGACAGCCATTGGGGGATTTTCCAGAGTGTTTTCCAAGGTGTTTACTGCCCAAAAGGCCCTGAACCAAATGGCCAGTCGACAAATAAAATGAACGATCAATAGATTATGGTTTTAACTCGCACAAAATATAAAAAAAAAAGTATTAAATTCACAGAACAATTAAAGAAGGGATACACTGAACCATTTCGGTTTTAAAACCATTGAAGAAAAAGAAGGAAAATGTAATCAAAACACTACATACCATGTAAGCAAATGATGTGCGCCGTTGGCGAAATATATTTAAATTTCATATTGGGAACATTTTTGTGAACAGATTGTGTATTAAAGATCAAAAAGTTTTAAACTCGCTTTAGGAATTAAATTAGTTGATAAGCCATTTCGATTTTGTCAGTAGGTGATTAGCATAATTGCAATGGTTCTGCAGTACATTTTGATGAATACCAACACTTCAAATTATGCAAATTGAGAGGAGCCGCTTGGAATTAGGACAAAGCCCACTGATGATGCTGGCATCCATCTAGAATGGGAACTCCACCAGTTCTTTAAAGTATTTGAACTTGAATAGCTCGCCGAGCAGCTGCTTTGATTAGGGAAATACGGGTGAACAGTTGGATGGTCCTTAATGGATGGTAATGCGCTTATGGACTTCCATTTCTGGTTAATTGTGATTGAGACAAATGGAATTGCTTGGGCCAAAAATTAGCCAAGCCAAATGGCCAGCCACATCTGTGTTTGGGGGATATTAATTCGAGCGTCCTGGAACATTTCAGATTGAACATTTCGGACATGAAAATATGCAGGCGGCCAGGAATTTTCCTGCTCCGTAAGCTTTCACCCCCGGGGAAAGTGAAAAGTGGAAAATAAATGCACAAGACGATGTGAAAATAGTTGACCCCTTTCAAACGAGAAAGCCCGGGAAAAGCAGTACGGCCGAGCTGAAAATGCCGAGAAGTATGCGGAGATTAAAAACGGGCCAAAAGGTCAAACTCTTCTTGTTGTTTGGAGCTGAAACTTATCGGCTCAACTTGAAATAATTCCGTTAAGTTTCTCCGCCAGCGAACTATGCAAATTGAAACAGGATATTTTTGAGGAAATGCGGTTCTAACTTGCACTCGCGATTTGGCTTAAACCCAATGGGTATTTCGATTTGCAAAAAAGAAGAAACACCAACTAACTTTCCACATGCTCTGTGACACACGCAAATACGATTTCTATTTCTAAATTTAATTTATTTTAGCCAATGCAAAAGAACTATGTTCGCGCTTAGAAAAAATCCCGACCAAAACTTTAATTTGGTCGCAATACGATTAAAGCTAGTGGGTGTGGCAAGGTCAAATTACGTTCCCGTGGCGTATACTCGATTTAGTGTACGAGTTGCGTATACGCCACGTTGGCTAAGCCACAAAAACCAATCGAATTGCAACCACATCGAGCGACGATGATAATAATAATAATAAAAAAAAACCCCTCTCATTCGCAGGAACAACTGGCCCTCTTCAACTACTGGGACTCCATAGTCGTCTACGCGGTGCCCTTCACCACCATCGCCGTTCTGAACACCTGTACGGGTTGCACGGTGTGGAAGTTCGCCACCGTTCGCCGAACGCTGACCATGCACAAGATGTGAGTAGTGACCACTGGATAATCGCCTCTCGACTCATTGACCATTGCCATAAGTTGCCATTGGGGGGATTTTATGACAAGTCCGTGGGAAAAAAAGGGAAACAAAATAGCGTTGCTTCAATTGCTTCTGCAATTGCATTAAAATTGCTACATATGTATGTGTCTATATTACATTGCGGCAGAAAGGATTCATTTAATTTAATTTAAAATTTTAAAAAGCTGCAAAAAGTTAATTCAATTCGTATATATTCGTTGGATAAAATCTTTAGGCAGACATGATTATTTATAGGGAATTAAGAAAATATAACAAACACATATCAAAGTTCGAAGTTACGATTCCCAATATTAAAACTCTAATCAGTAAAACTGACAGATTCATGAAGTTACCTAAGGATTGTCCTTTGCTATTTATTATTATTATATTTGAGCATTATACTTTAGTTCTCTGAAAAACCTAACAATGTAGAAAGCAACTTTGTGCTCTTTCCGTCTGTCAGAATTTCCTAATGCAATTTTGTTTGGCTGTTTGTTATTCAGGAAGCCCCAAACGAACAGCATGCCATCGAACTCGTCGAACTCATCGGGCGGCGCCTCATCTGCAGTGGCATCGTACCGCCTTTCGGCATCGCTGAAGCGCCAGAAGTCGACGGGAACGCATCCAAGTGGACAGCATAATGTGGCCAACAGGCAGCCGGATGATCAGGAGCAGCAACAGCAGTCGCAGCATCAAATAAACAATTGCCAACACCATTGCGAGATTACACAGAAACCAGGTAAGAGTCCTCGGATGGTTTGGAAAATGTCAGAGGCTTGGGTGCACCTGACATTCACTAAGGAACTCCCGTCGTCCTGCTGAGATTTGCCCGCAACTTGGCTCTGGGTAAAGAGCTAAAACTTTTACTTAAGCCATTTAAGTTGGCTCGGCAAATTGTGAATTTGTTTGGAGCCATTTTGCAGGCAACGCCGGGTCTGACATTAAAAATGACAAAACAAAAGACGTTGAAAGCTGCTGGTGGAAAAATGTATGCGAAACTTTCTGACAGCTGCACTCTTACTGAAGTTTATGCGACACTGACAAATTGTCAAACAATTTGCCAACTATTACATATAATTTACAACTAATTATAAAGTCTGCGGGAGTGTGAAGCTGTGTCTCAGACTAACAGATGAACTCTTTTCGCTTGTTATTTTTCTTTTTCATAGCCCGTCGCAAGGTGCAAAACTCATCGCAGCTCAAGGTAACCAAAATGCTGCTAATTGTCTCGACGGTTTTTGTCTGCCTCAATTTGCCCAGCTGCCTGCTGCGCATCGAGGCCTATTGGGAGGTAAGTGATGCAAACATAATGCCAGCTCTTCTCGGCCAATCGCAATCAGTCTGCTTGAATATCTCCGCCATTATATCGGGCCACAAAGATAGCACACATGCATTGTTTTGCCGGCACAATGATGGAACACTACTTTGGGTTGACCCAGATAATTGTATTAGCAGCCGTTGGCCAGATACTGATTGTGGTGTGTGATGAGTAAACTAGGCAAATGTACACCGAAAACAATGGATCGATCCACTTATATTCAAAATATAAGTAGCTGCATAGTGACGAGGCGCACCATCGGAGAGGGCAAGGGGTAGAGTAGCATATATATGTAAACGAAAGATTAGAATCTGGTATATATTCACATGAATGAAATATATATAGTTTAGATAGTGATAGCATTTTAAGTTAGAGGTATCTTTCGTCACTTGTTTTTGTTACCATATTGTTATCTAATTACATACTTTTTAATGCCAATTAGTTGGTACTTTCTCTCAGTGCACGTATGCTTATTGCCCGGCCAAAACAATGCGCAGCAAGTAGTATTATAAGTTGGACGTCAGCTGTCTGTTGCTAATTATCTGGCCACAAATGCGAGAGATGGCGGTGAAGCTCGGATCAATTTCCGACCCATGCTCATATTTGAGTCGGCCAGAACAACAGTCGAAATGTTGTCATGACAACTATAAACTATTTTAGTTAGTTGTAGTTTAGTATGAGTATGGGGGGGACGGGGGCAACTGCTTCAACCCACTGAGGTCCTTTGCCATTTCGCCCGTTTAGCTCAACTGTAGTGTTAAATCCAAGAATTGCTTACATCAAAAGGCAAAACATTTTAATGTCCTCGCCAGGTGAGCACAGACCGGTTGGCATGGTGAAAGGCACATACATGGGTGTTAATTATGGTTTAATTAGTTTGTGCACTTCGGAGGCAAATCATAAAAATAAAATCAGTTTCGTGTCAAAATAAGTACACCAGGCGATATATGATATCATTTCCACAAAGGGAAACTGCACAAATGCCAACACAATTCAATTGAAATTACCATTTCAATTAAGCTGAAAATGAGATAAACTCCGTAAACGAAGCATTTAAGCTCTTTCGAAATGCATAAATGTTAATTAAATTCAAATCAATACAGAAGAACTTTAAGGGCGTTGCTCTTTAATATTGTGTGTTTGTCAGCAGTAAATTACTCTTTCGTTGTTGAAATTCTGCTCTATTTGGCTCTAAAAAAATATATCAAAGCATTCTGCAAAACGCTGTCATTCCAAATTACGCCAAATTGAATACATGTCGTCAACTGTCGCTGCTTTGACACATTTTATTTGTATGCAAAACAAATCGTCGGAGCTGAGAGCAGGACCCTCAAAAAAAAAAATATCAATGCCATTTAAATAACTTATACGAAAATGTCAGACTTTCGTAAGAGGCATTAAGGAATCATAATGGACACATAGTATTCCATAGTATTGATTTTTTTCTCCCCAATTCACATGTCAATTTTTAAAATGCCGCAAAATCAAATATTGATTGAGACATGAAATTAATTGAGCGGAAACGGAGGGACGACAGACATTATTATTTGGACATTTCCTTCGAGTTCAATGGGGTCAACAACGACGAGCACGTGCTCATTACACATAATAAATGAGATAAATTGCTAATTCCAGAAATTATTTAGCCATTAGTGAGTTATGCAAAATTTTGCAACAGTATCGCCTATCCGAATTAGATAAAGTCAGGAGTTACCAGGACAACGTATAAGTTAATAACTGGCAGACGACACATTCATATTGATGTTATTACCATTTTCGTTATTCTTCCATCATTTTGCAGACGGAGTCGGCCCGAAACGAGAATTCCACAATTGCTTTGCAATATATTTTTCACGCTTTCTTCATCACCAATTTTGGCATCAATTTCGTGCTTTACTGCGTCAGTGGACAGAATTTCCGGTAAGTAATGCGCCGCAAATTACCCCAAATGACGCATGTTTATGGACCCGGCTTTTATCAGCATTTAAATACATTTATGCGAACATTTTCTTCTTTTGCATTTTCATCGAATTTTACAGCAAAGCCGTATTGAGTATTTTCCGAAGGGTTTCATCCGCTCAACGGGAGGCGGGAAACACCCAAGTGACAGGTGAGTGGGTGAATTTGTCTGCAATGAACAGGGATAAGGGCACATCACATATTGCATTCAAATGAGAAAATCTCATATATGACAAATGCGATTTTATGTGCTTAAACATTTGATTTCATGTGCAAGGCACACTTAATATTCAGGGACATGCCTCCCCTCGCAAGGTTCCTTATTAAATCTCTAACTGAAATTAGTTCATTTTTACAAGATCATATTCAAATCATTTCAGACATACATACAAGTTTAGTGGGTTTTGTGTCAAATTACGTCAGACTTAACTGCGATTAAATTTCGTATGAGTACAATTGGTTTACCCACAAGCTTTCTTCATGCATAAGCAATAGGATTAAGTTTCAATTGCATACGATTCTCGAAGAAAGAGATATTAAATTGAATAGAAAGCATTTAAAACAATAATTTTGATGGCACAAAGACGGTTTCCCGAGAAAATTGCACAGAAAATGCCCCGCAGTCAGAAGAAGTTTAGGATTACAAGTTTGCAATTTAATGGTTCCTTCCTGCATGAAATAAAACAACAAACTTTACTTCAGTGCATACTTAAGGCTGGTTAAATCGCGTACAAAACGCCAAACAAGACTGTGGTTTTCCACAGCTGCGCTTGACATCTGCACTTGGGGAAAAATGTTCGAAAACGTGTTGCACTCAGTGCTTTAATGCGATTTAAGTTGCTCCTAATTTGGTGAAATGAAGTTAGATCTAGACTGGATAAAATGTACAGGGTCAGTAGGTTTTTTTTTTTAGAGACTAGCTTGCTGATTAGAAGAGAGTCTGTGACAACGAACTTACCCAGTGGCAGAATAAACATTTTCTACATTTTTTCTGCTGGCTTGACAAAAGCCCAGATAAACTCAGCTCAGCCAGGCACAAAACGGCTGGATGTGTCTGTAGCAGAGATTCGTATGGATGGCTACTGCACTTTCTTCTTGGGAATTAAATTTTCCCTCTAACCGAAAGACCGGCACACTAATTGTTGTTTTGTTGCTGTCGTTCCTTCTCCAGAGACGTGGAAAACTTATCCTATAAACGCACCAGCAGTGGGGGAAAACCAAATCAGCAGCTAATGCCATGCCTTCTGTTAATGAAAAGCGGTGAGCAATGTCAACGGGGGAAAACCAAAGGAAAAGAGGGTCAAGAAATGAAGGATGTAAGCGGTAATCAGGAGTGAAAAAGGATTATAGGGTATATACTACAGAGTAATTCGACTTTCAGCATAACTAACTCAGATAGAACAGCATCACTTCTGGGTCAATTCCCCATCATTTAGAGAAGAGATGCAGAACTTAAGGTTATGAATGCAAATCGCATTTTAATTGCTCACTTTTTGCGAATGCAATTTGGCAGACATGCAACTGGGGCAAGTGATTTTCCATTCCGCTCGAGGAAAGTTTCTCATGCTTTCAATGAAAACTTTAACGTATGCCTGGTCAGCAAACTGAAAGCCATTTTGCCACAAATTTATGTAAAAATATAGTTAGGCCTTGACTTGCAACTTGACCACAGACTTTAACCAAATTAACTTTGTTTGAAAATAATTCATGCATTTTTTTTAAAAGTGGGTATTGATTCGAAAAAACTTTGCCAACAATGTAGTGCGGCCTAATATAAATTCAATATAAATTTAAATTCAGTTTTATATGACTTGTTTTGAGTTTTCCACCGGGTCCTTTAGCCGGCAGCAAATATTCACCCCCCATTTCGATTCAACCATCATTCATTCACCAGTCGTAAAATTTAGTTTTACGATTTTGCAGCTCACCTTTGGGGTCATTCATTTTTAATATCTTACTAAAGCCGAGTTCATTTTTGAAGAGCAATTTTTCTTCAGCTCTCTGGGGTGGTGTATGCGAAAGTCATAAAAATGTCAAGGTGCATATTTATTTTAAAGTATGGTTTTCCACTTTTCCACTTGTTAATTAAAAGTGTTGGCCAATTCGTTAAAAGCGGGAAATAGAGTAACCGGAAAACGCAAGTCAGTTTCACAAACTGTGCCATCCTGTCCTGAGAAAAAAAGGGCCTTGGTTGGAGTGAAATTCATATGTAAATGAAAATGAAAACTGGGGAAAAGTGAAAGGCAGCAGCAGAGCTACAGCAAGGATTCTTTGGCGGAAGCTGCGAGCTAAAAAGGATCAAACAGGATAAGAAAGTGTGTTCCATGGAAATGTTTACACCATGCAAATACTCGAGGTGTCCTTGTTTTGTTTGCATGTCCAGTGGGTAAAAGGGGAAGGATTTTCACATTTGCAACAATTGAATTTACATTTAACAATGTCGCAATGAACGAGTTTGTACTCTCCAACTTTCTTTATTTCCTGGGTTTCTTAATGTGTAAAAGTTTGTATCTTGCAGATGCCAGTTTGATAAAAAAAATGATAAAACATTTAGCAAAACAGTAAAATCGAATACTGAAATACCTCAATGTACTCTTATTGATCGACTTAAAGATTTCGAAATGCTCTCGTTAAAAACAAAATCCTGTCAAAAAAATCCGAAAATCAAACATCGGAAATTGATGAGAAAAGCGAGGCGTTCGCACATTAAATTACCACCCATCTATTCGCGCCTAATCATGGCCTGCGGCAAGTGGTATAGTTAAGTTTCGCAAATACATTTTCCTTTTTCGCGCGGCATTACTCATACGCAACGTGGTACGTGCGCTGAATGCAATGGCAATTGCCGCTCCTCTCGGGACCCGCCCCGCTCCCTCATTTAGGCGTTGCTTATTGGCCATAAATTACCAACCTATCCAGTCACGCATCCTCCTCAGGATGCCTCGCGGTGGAAGCCAATCCCTATGCCCTCCAGTCCTTTCCTTGGCGAGTCAATCAGTGCTTTTCTCTGGAGAAGACAGAGCCACTTGCTAGTCAAGCATAGAAAAGAGGCAACTAGACATGCTCCACCTTCGTTGACTTAAGGTGATTTAGATTGCAATTCTTAAAGGTGTTGGACACACTTTCATTTTAAGTTCCTAAGAAAAAGTTCTTAATATTCTGCGAATTATTTAACTATATCTTCAGCTGGAAAAACTGTCGACAGTAGTTGACACTTGACATATCGCTTTAGCAAATATTGTGTAAGAAGACTCATGTATAATGATTTATCGCAGATAAAGGTGATTTAGATTGCACGTCTTAAAGGTGTTGAGCACACTTCTATTTTTAGTTCTTAAGAAAAAGTTATTAATATTCTGAGAATTATTTAACTAGATCTTCGACTGGAAAAATTGTCGAACGCTTGACATATATCGCTCTAGCAAATATTGTGTAAGACGACTCATTTATAATGATTTATCGCAGATGAAGCATGAGTTTGGCCAGGAAATGACAGTTGTGGGTTGAATAGTAAGTGGATAGGCGAACGCAGCCTTGAACTCCTCGAAACGTAAGCATACTTACTTACAAATTTCACCGAACCAGAGACTATTCATTGACAAAACAACACGACAATTCACTTAGGATTTCGATGGCTTCCGTTTGATAAAGATGGTGGAAAGACTTGTGCGATGACGAGATGCGTATGATCTTCTGTGTGCGACTGTATAATTTATTTAATAACTTACAAGAAGCGGTATATAAAAGAAAAAACAGTAGTCACACAAAAGCCGACGGCTTCAAGGACAGTCGAAGCACGTCATCATTAATCTTGCCAGGCCGCAAGTAACCACACATGGCAATCAACAAAAATGTTGAGGCAAAACGCCATGGAGGGATGGAATTTTACTCAAGGAAGCTCAAGTGGCAGAAGATTGCTATTTATACATCTTGTTTGTTGACTTTCCCGGAGAGACATTTTAAATAATTAAAGGGAAACAAAGTGTGTCGAATGTCAGGCGGATGAATGAAAGTTTAATTTTGAGGTGAATTCAAATGAGCCACGAATATACAATTGCTGCCAAAGGATAAGCCATAATTACCCAAAAGCAAAGATCATAAAGGACCAAATGCAAACAAGACAGACACAAACATGATTTTCATTAAAAAGTGTTCTCCGTTTATTGGCACTTTTTTCGGTCGTTGTTTGCGTTTGAACACGAATGATTGATTAGCTCAGATTGCCATGAAACACAATATGTTGAGAACAAAAACGGACGAAAACAAGTGAATTTGAATATGCTGCAACACAGCTAACAAAACCGGTATGAATACTTTTGATTCGTTGTGCTTTCAGTGGGTTTTAAATCCGATTTGTTCAGTGCTCGAGTCCTCACATTTGGTTCCACTGGTATACCAATAAATTCTGTCCCAAATAAGCCAAAAAGCCCGGTTAAGCAGCCATTGAAAACCCCAAAGTACCAAATTTATAGTCTACTTCTGTGCGCCCTGCTGGGATTTTGATACGAACGACAACAACGTAAATCCAAAAGTCCAGGTGAATGACAGTTTGGAAAAAGGACGCACAAATGTCACCAAAAATACATGAGCAAATAAGGATTTAGTCTAACAATTAATGCCCTAATGATTTATCTGGCTTTAATAATGTTTATTTTTGACTTTCAATGTTTATTTACGGCACATAATCCATTAATGGATTTTTTCTGCTGAATTGAAGGCAAATAGACTTTTTATATATTATTTTTACTTAAAGTGACCTAAATAATAGTAATTATAATGGATAATGAACCCATTTTATTGATACTAATTGCACTCTTAAGCTTTTTAGTGCGGTGTTAGTTTCGCAAAAGAATCCTTGACTATTCACATTCCAGGAACTTTCAATTATAACCATTCAAATTGCATTTAGAAATTAACGTAATGAATCGCCGATATGGCAGTTCGCAATATCGAAAGAGACTTAATTAAATGTTTTTTTTTTTATTTTTACCATATAATTAACCAAACTGTTTGGCTTTTCCTTTCAGTTTCTGAATACTGTCGCAATACTGGCACATCCACACGACGTCGGATGATGACGCAACATTGTTGGAACGAAATGCACGAGTTGCATCCACTCAAGTGAATGGCTGAGCTTACGGGAAAATTAACTTAGAGGCGCTGCAAAGGCCAATGAATGATGTGAAATTGCGAAATACGCCGCGGGATGAGCCGGAATTTCGTTTTTAATTAGATTTCAGCAAACATAATATGAAATAAGAGCACAAAGAACGTAAAAATTACTTTACGAAATGGAATGGAGCACAGGCGAAACCTTTATTTTGTGATGTTTGTCAAGGCCAAGCGGAATCAAACAAAAATCAAAGAAATCAAAATTAAGAATGTAGCCGCCGACTTCGATTGTTTTAAGTGTTTAACTAACCATATAGTAATAGAATAATTAACTTTTGTTTTGCTTCCCAATGTATACGCATATTTAAGCAGCTATTATAACGAACCCCAAAATCGAATTCAAATCCGCACGCAAAACGTAATTGAAACCTAACCACAGAAACACAATTTGAAAACGTGAATCGTAAAACCCAATAGATTAGATTAATAAAAACGTATACCTGTCTAACCAACCAAACGCGAAAATGTATTCATGTAATAAATGTTAATTTCGTTAAATGAAAATTCGGCAAAAGTGGCTTCTGATTGGATTGGTTTCTCCATTTTAGCATAACAATTTCAGATGACTTATAGTTATTTGCAGCAACTTTAAAGGAGAAAAATACAGGTTTGTGCAATTTTTGGCAGCTTAAAGCAACTGCATGTTCGCAATCCCTGAGCTAAGGCAATTTCAGTTACGGATGCTGACCAAATGCCATGGATTTATTATTATATTTTCAACATTACAGGACTAAGCTTCTATTGCAGCATCCTGGACAAAAGAGGCAACCCAAACTTCATCAGCTTAGTGCAAGGGCAGAAAAAAGGTCAAACGCTGTTTTCACGTGGACGAACAAGGTTTTTCAGTCAACATCTTAAAGTCCTTCAATAACGAACTTTACAAAAAAAAATAATAAAGTCCTTCAACAACGAAATTTACCAAAAATAATAAAAAGCAACTGAAAATGTACAAGTGCAAACACTGAAATTGGGCTAATTATACATCTAGTGGGATCTAGCTGCCTCCTAAAAAACCTTCTAAGAAGTGGAAAACAATGGTGCAGGCTCAAATTTATGAGCGAATATCCACAGATATTAGCCAAGAGCATTTGGGATATAAAAAGGAGATACGCGGGAATGGAAAATTCCAATGTTCCATCGTTAAATGTAAACAAACTTCGAGGGAATCAGAAGACATCGAATACGAGAGCTATTTACGCATACAAAGCTTGTTAAATCTTCTTATGTAATGCAATAAAAAATTCTACAGGCACTCCCGAGGTAAAATAATAACAGCATGGTACGCACATTTATACATATATAAAATTAAAATGCAAAATATAAGCACCAACAAACAAGGCGTATAAACACCACTTGCCACACTGCGAATGCTTAAGGAATAAAAATGAAAGGAATCGTACTGAAAGGTGAAAACCGCAATTTTACATTCAAAGTTTCAGTTTGTTTTCGTCATTTCATAAGAAGCTTAGTCGCTGGGAAATAGTGAAAACTATTTGACTAAATATTCACATAAAATTTTGATTTTTAAAAAATTTAAGACTTTTTACATTTCAACCCGAAAGTTAAATAAGGTATAGATAGATAGTTAAAGTAAATAAGAATAATATTAAAGCAAGATGTAAGGACTTAGTTTAAATTCGGATAATATTAATTCTAGATCAAAACAAATATGATATGAAATAGAATTGCAGCATGGAGACTTTAGTATACCACTAAAAAGTACACCTTGTCACTTAATTTTCATTTTATTGCCATCAGACCGTTTTGCTTGTCGCTTTAGTAGGAAAATCTCATACCTTTATCGCTGTCACTGTGCAAAGTGCCCACCACGCTGCCGAAGAATCGCTTGTCCAGGATCTGCAGCAGTTGCAACGCCGTGGCATGCACCTCCACTCGAGGACAGCCCGTCATCAGGAGCGTCACGGTTATCACGGATGTGTAATGGTCGCACGGGTATTCCCTGTAATTAGAGTGGAGGGAAAGGCGGTGAAAGGACTTTAATACGGCTTACAAAGTAACCTAATGAGGTTGTTGGCTTGTGGTTATGCGGTTCGCTCTGCTCAACACAATGCCGGAATGGTTCAGCTCGGCACACATGCCAGAAATCAACAGTTGTTGAGCTCCCTTCCGCCTGCAGCCGGCACCAGGCACCAATGCCAGGTACCTGGTAACCGACCGACCAGAAAAGCCATCACCCCATCCAAAATCCCGACAGATCCATTAAAATGTCGTAGCCCACTTTCAAACTCTCTTGTCTGCACACACATGCACCCATACGTAAATTTTTAGCCCCCAGGGTGGGTGTGGAATAATGGAATAACACCTTCGGACCAGAGCCACCACCCGCGTCCAACCCACTTCACTTCTGCACTGAATTGAATAATTTACGCAAATCGATTTTCGCTTTGCATCCCCACAAATACAAGACACCAGGCCTGGTCGCTACAAAGTATGCTGTGGTTTAAGTTCGGCTTGAGCGAAAAAATAAAGGGAAGTGCACAACTTATATGTACATATAGTAGTCTGTAGCTTTGTATGGCCGTAAAGATCAAAGTTCAAGGATAAATGGCGGGCTATTCAAATAATGCGAATTCCGAGGCGCAAATTGCCTGCCATAGTCAAGCAAAGGAAGTCCAAAACAGTTTAGATACTATCAATCATGCGTTGGCCAAGCTATTTCGATTGCCTCGACGCCTTTAAATCGTTGATGGAACTTAAAGAATTTAAAGAATTTATCACACCGCCCATTAAAACTAAAATGGTATTTGCATCGATGTGCCAACAGCATGCCAACAGCCAAGTGCCACAAAAAATCTGGACAAGCGGAAAATAAAGTTGAGCATGCCACGCGCTGGCCAGATGCTGCATGTGGCTGAACCACACTGGAACAAACAGGTAGACCCAAAAGCAGTGTGATGCGACTAGGAATTGCCCAGTATGGGTACTTATACTCTGTGAAAATCTTATACCTCTCCTAGTCTAGTTATTTTAAAAGGCTGGCAGAAAAAAGTTATAAAACTAACAATGATAAGCTCTTAAGTGAACATCGACCCAACCTACAACGGCAATCTGCGATTACAGGGTATGTGCAACAGAGCACCATTTGAAACGCAACTGCAATAAGACGCTGTCCAGCCGACAAACATCTTTGCAGCGCGTGTGTTCATCCAAAGTGGTCGAGATGCTTCTGCTCTCGTTTTGTCCTTCGGTTTTGGGGGAACCGCAAAATATCACACACCAGCCACCCACCCACCGGGATAAACCGCAATCTGGTGTTCTCTCGTTACTATGTAAAACCGCCTCCAGTGCCGGCGACATCGACAAATGTCGGCAAATTGCGAATGAAAACGGCTTTAACTGCGGTTTAGTTTCTAGAATACCTAATTAGTTTCTATTAAGACCGAGCAAACAAACGCAAATTATGTAGCAACATGTGTGCTTTTTTTTTAAATTTTCAGACTGCATACATATTTAAACTGTCTGCTTTTTAATATGATTTAATTGTGGCAATGAACTCAAAAACTGCATGGCTTTGAATAGTTGACATAGTTAGTACAAATTAAATAATGATTTGTAAGTGTTTTTTGATGCATCCAAATATTTTTCTTTTTATGGAGCTTAAAAACCAGTAAAGGAAATCGCTTTCGACACATTTGTCCACCGACAGTTGCACTTGCATTAAATGCAATGAGCCATGTATGCTATGCTTCATGGCCTCAACTGTTTATCTAGCGATGTGTACAGGAAACGCCACAGTTCGCTGCCATAATGGCCAAAGCAAAATATTATATGTACTATATATATGTATACAAAAGAAACAACTGGCAGAGGAAACGAAACACAAAAAACGAACTTGGCCTGAACAAATAGGCTGTCAACCACTCATGTGTGCGCGTAAGTTTAAAGAGTTGCCATTGTGGGCAGACACGTGAAATGCTACTTAAGAGTGCCAGTTAAATCGGTGTTCAAGTCCTTTATCCCCCCAATCCCCACCAGCATACATACATATGTATATGGCATGGGAGCGATTACGGCGGCAAGTGAGGTGGGCGGAGTGTAATGTACTTGGCTGTCGAACAAGTTGAAACAAATTAAAGGGCACAACGTAAGGCGATTACGCAGCGCTTAAGCGGCATCCGTGTGCCCATGTTTAAAGTGCCATTTCCTTTCACTTACTTGGCGCTAAAGATCGAGGCCAGGGCCAGGAAACAGGCATCTGCCTCACGTGGTGTCGATGTATAGCACCGGTCTATGACCCATTCCAATAGTTGTCCGATATCCGGATTGGACTCCAGCAACAGAACGACCGTATCCCTCGCCAGCTGGTAAATCTGTGTGAAAGTGACCTCAGTGTTAATTGTGGTTCAAGTGGTTGGGGGTCAAGTGGGTGACGCGTTACCTTTTCGTTCTTGGAGGTCAGCAGCATGTCCAGCCACTTGTAAATGATGCTATCATCTTGTAGATACGATGGATTGAAGATCTGACCGCAACAGAGCAGAGCGGACATGGCCTAAAGCGGGAAAGGTAAGTCATTTAGAACGTTACTCACTAATGGCTTTAAAATCAGGAATATGTATGTATATATTTAACTTGCCTGCAGGGCGCTGAACTGCAGCTTCTCCTCCTCGAGCGTATGGTCGCTCTGCATGGTGTACCCAAGTGGCTTGGAGAAGCTGCCGCACCAGGCGGCAAATAAATTGAACAGATTACGCTTCAGGACCCGGGAGAGTAGCGTGGCACAGGCCTCGACTGAAAGCAGAACGAACAGGCCATTAGTTTGAGCAGATGGATGGAGATTCGCCACCAACGCTGTGGTGATGACAGCTCTTCGAGCAGCACTTTGTCGACTTACGTGGGAAGTTCTTAATCATTTTGCGTATGAAATTGCAAAAGTGGGCCTTCACCTCGCGAATGCTGAGATTATCCTTGTCCGTCTCAGACGTTAGATAGCCCATGGCGCCCGAGATATACAGCACAAAGGTGGGATGCAGCGACATCGTGTCGCGTTCCAGCACACAGGTGCTGCAAATGGATGATGGAAACGTTGTGGCCATTAATATTCATATTGATCATTGTGCATAGAAATTCCTTACCTCACACCGAACGTTCCGTTCTCGGCAATCTTCTCCAGCACTCGCACCACCTGCAGACGCAGGGCATCGCGTCGCCGCCGCCTGCGCATGTTCTCCTGCTTGCAGTCGACCGCCTCACGGATGTACACCACCAGCTCCTCCATCAAATCCCTGCCAGAACGCACACGCACATTGTCAGTTGAATCAAGTTGGATATAGACTTGGTTGAGACTTACTTGAGCGCATCGTGGTTTATCAGACCCAAGGCATTTACGGCGGCATCTCGCACATCGACGACCTCGCACCGGAGGAGCGGCACCACCAGTTTGTAGAGCGCTTGGGGGGATGCGCTGCCCATCGCTGACTTGTCACTGCGATCGGCGTTCAGGGAGTCCGGCGATGAGCTGTAAAACAAATTTATGGCCATGGATTTTAGTGTCGAACAGCGAGCGCTCCGGGGCAGTAATTTCTGTTAATGTTCCTATCTGGCGGTGGGTGCTTGTGCTGCCTTGGCAAGGTCATCGTTTAGCGAGAGTCCATAAAGTTTACTGCGATTTAAACTGCTACGCGCTACTGGATCTGTGAAAACTCGCTCACTTGACAAATTCAAATTCCAGGACGTTTCTCAAATATATATATCTCATTCGGGGACCCTCTGTTTCTACGTTGCAACGATAAACATTATGAATTTTAAACTCGAAATCATCTTTCAATTAAAACCCCAGCTTTTTTGTCGGCCTGAATTTTCCCTTTTCCTTTTGTTGCTGGAGGGTGGGCTTGGTCAGGACGAATAATAATAAATGACAGCAAGCAAATAACAATTTTATATAATTTTTCGTTTCGTGGGTTTCGTGGGGTTTTGGGAATTGTGGGCAACTGGCTGACATGCGCTATATGAAAAATAAACAAACTTGTCTTCAAATTATTTTCAGCACACTGCAAATAGGGGGCGTGGCAGAAAAAAAAAACGATAGAGGGCGATGAGCAAACTGTTTGCCAAATTGAATGGAAACAACTCAATGATAACCAGATGAAAATAGGAAAATATCTTTGAAAATCAGTCTTAAATAAATAGATTTTCATTCAGAAAGAACCAAATATGCAACAATTTTACTAGAAGTGAAGCAGGATGTTTGCTAACTTGGGATAGTTTTCAGATTGAACAGAAACTAGTTATACCTTTTAACAAAAAGAAGAAACAAAAGGAAATAAACACTAGCCGGAAAAGTGTAACACAAAACCTTTCAAACTCAAGAGTGCGAATACAAAGGATAAAAACTTTTCGAGCTAATTTAAAACATTTTTAATAACATGCCAAAGCTACACACACACACACACAAATAACATAGACAAGCAACAAAAATATAATAAACATAGGAATATACTCAGTTTGCATACAGAATACGCTCATAGCTATTTGTACAAAAAGTTATGTAAATCGAGTTATTGTTCTGCAGGTAGTATTTTGTTTCATTATTACTCGGTATTGGTTTAGGTTTAAGTTTTGATTTGGTTTAAGGGTTTTGGTTTAAGTTTTGCTTTGGGTTTTGGTTTAAGTTTTAATTTGGATTAAGGTTTTTGGTTTAAGTTTTGATTTGGATTTTGTTTTTTTGTTTTTGGTTTTGGCTGTAAGTAGTTTGCTTTACCCAAGTCGCTTTTGGCGCGCCTCTTTGCGTCCATAGGAGAGTGGCAGCGTAAAACGCGTGACGATTCCCTCGGGCCCAAACACATTGGATGGTATATTGTCCAGGGAATCGGACAGCGAACGCGAGTCCGACTGATCTTGTAAACTATAAATTACAATCCATATATATATATTGATATTGATACATATATGTATAAACAGCTGGTGTGGTTGCGATACTGAACGGCTGGTCATGGTGACTGTTGGATGGTTCGATTTCGAGATTGATGTGATCAATGTTTTATGTACGCACTTGCACAGAGAGATATCATATTGGCATAATGCTGACCAATCTGTTTGCCCAGCTCCCGTGGGATGTTCGCTTGGTGCGGACATGGACTTTAACATTCACGGGGACACAGGTGCAATGTGGTGAACAGGTGGTGGGTGGATGGCCGGATTGGAGTGTGGGCGTGGAGTAAATAGTAGTGGACTTTTTCTGAAATACCCCTTTTTATTGACATTTTCCGTCGACCAACATTTACACACTGATGCGATGGAAATGCGATGTGTGTGTGTTGTGGGTTGCAATATTTCGCATTTAATTCAGTTGAATCTAGTTAGGAATTCTACGAACAGTCCGTGGAAACGAATTTTAATGATTTACCACAATGAAAAAATGGTTTGATGTGCAGAATAAAATATTATAAAAATTCAATAAAAACTTTCCTTTGAAAACCCATCTAATTGCTGGAAATAATAAATTTATAATGACAACAAATAGACTGACACACTTAACATGCACATACACTTTTTATGAAATTTTACGAAACTCTGTTGCTAAATTTGCAATGAAGTAGCATTATTCAAAATCGATTTTTTATCAATATAGCTAAAATATAATGCTTTTGAATAGTATGTTTTTCTTACTAAATCTCCTTTTTTATCAGTTATTGCGCTACAAAATAAAAAACTAAATTCCAAAGAATTTTATTTGTAAGCAGCTTATTTTCAGTTCGATTGCTGAACGTAAAAAAATACTTTAAGGGGATCCAGCAAATATTGTTGATTATAAAAATGCACAATTGCGAACGAATCACGACAAAATTTAATTACCAAGAATCTGTTAGCCTGTCAATGGCGTAAAAAAATGGCAATCAGACATTTTTTCAAACTTTACGGTTCTATTTCTCGGAATCCCAGCTTTAGTACATGTTTTTTCGGTGACCAGACTTCGATTTTGTGCATCGTAATCAACCAAATTTTTGTAGATCCATTAAGGTAATCTAATTTCGGGCTCATTTGTGTGCAAAAGTGTGATTAAATGTGAGTTTTCAGCTAGCATACCAAATCCAACCCATAAAATTTGGCTCTAAAATAATAAACAAGCTAATGAACGCACGATGGCATGAACAAATATTGACAAAAGAGCCCTGCTGTTGTTTGTGCTTATGCAGGCTGGTACATGGAGTTTAGTTCAATTAACCAAATATAAACTTATGGGTGACTTCTGAAGAATCCAATCGAGTGCATGCGTGTAAAACAAACCAGCTAAACATACAACAAGCGGTGTGAGTTACGTGAATGAACCAATTATTGATAATCACATATTAAACCGATTTGCATTCACCATCAATATGCAAATGGAGTTGAGACAAAACCCATTTTCAAATATCAAAATACAAACACATACGGTTCTGTCTGCACAAACTTAAAACACAAAACCCACTCCAATGAAAATTGGTTTGAACAAGAAAACAAAACATAAAATGAATTTCCAACTTGATTACAATTTCACACGCACTTTTAATAACAAAGTACAGGTCAAGTGTAGTACACGGATATATAATCACTACATGCAAATCGTGCCGAATGTAATTGAATGCGAAGTGTTAGTCAAACAGAAGTAATGAAGTGTCCTGTTTGTTCTGAGCTTTGGGCGGTTGTTAGTGAGGGGACACAATAGATGCACAGAGAAAAATAACACACACAAATTGTCAACCTTTATCACAGGTTTATCACATCAGCTTACGGCAAGTTTCAATGGCTTGGCATAAATCGATTTCATTTCAATTTGGCAGTTATTTGTTCATCTGTGTGAACATGGCTTACAAATGCAATGCGTTTCGTCACTCACCTCAAACTCAAGTCAGGTGATGCACATCGAACGGCGACACTGGGAATCTGGGGCACAAGTCGCATGGCACAGGCCACCTGATTCCTCCAAAGACGCAAGTACGAATCCTTCTGGCTCTCGGTGGGCACTTTCTTCGTTGGCGCCGAACTTCGCAGCAACGAAGCTCGATTGTCGCTCACGGGGCTGCATTACGGGTAATATTTAAATATGATAAATAATATAGATTCTAGTGAAATCCTATGCAACTTACGTGGGATCAATGACACTGTACAGCGCATTCAGGCGCGTGAAACAAATTGGCCAGGCCTGCGCCACAGCCGATGGGCACTGTTGCAGGACATTCTGTCGTTCCAGCAATCCAAACAAACAGGTGGCCCAGGGATCGAACGGAGGCTGCGGAGAGCAGGCCGCCGTTGCCGAGGCATTCGGTGTTGAACTGGACTGCGAGAGGTTGAGCGTGGACGTAGAGGATTTCGAGTTGTCTGTAAGAAGAAGTGTTAAAAGAATTATGTTTCTATATTCGTTTATAATGGTATTCAACAACTGCCTACCATCTGTCAGTCCAGCTAGCCACACTCCACTCGATCTTTCAGCTATCCACTGCAGATCAATGCAATTGGCATTCAGAATAGCCGTCTTCTCCGTCTGCGGCAGCTGTGGCAGGGCCTTCTCAATGATGCCAGGCACACAACGATCCATGACATCGATGAGCGGCGGCTCCGTTTCTGGGATACCCAATGCTCGCATCAGATTCTTTACTTCCTTGAGGATCAACGCGGCCAGCTTGCGCAGATACGTGCGATAGTTGCAGAGTAGTACCAGGGCAAAGCCCTCCACAAAATGCAGAGTGGTGGCCAGAGGAATTTCATTCTTCTTGCCCACATCGCTGGCCATGTTCAGCACGGTGTGTTGCGTGATGCTGGACATTCCGCTTGAGGTAGTTATGCTGGAGGCAGCACTACTGGCCGTATTCAAATGCTGCTGCTTGGACAACTGACTGCTGGCGGTGTCCTTGGCTGGCGCTGATGTGACCTGAACCACTGTAGTCTGCACCACCGTTGTCGTTGTGGTGGCCGTAGTCATTTTGGCTTGTGACGTATTGACCACGTTGGTTGCTCCACTAGGAGCACTGGTGGTGTTATTCCCATTCACATTTGTGGCACACCGCCAGATGTTGAGGAAAGTGAAGAGGATGCGCGTGCAGTTCTCCAGCAGCTGCGGATAGGTGTCGGTGACGTCGCGCACCAGAAACTGAGTGTAACCGTGCACGACATCCTGACGCCAATCCGGGAAATCTATGACCAAAGTCGTAAGCGACTGGTGGGTTAGAATTCGCAACTCCTCATCCATGTGGACCGACAGTCTGGAGAGCATGTCCACAAGCTCATGAGGGGTCATTGTATCGGGTATCAATCGCGGTACGGCGGCAACACACGTTCGGAAGAGATCGATGCGAGGCTTTCTTTCACCAGACAACATCTCGTCCGGCTCCTTGTTCTGGTTCTGTGTATTGGTCATCATCAGTGGACGACCATAGTGAACATCCAAAGCTCTTAAAATATCCACAAAAACCCTGCGCACATGCGGGAAGTACGTAGACATTCCAATACTTTTGGCGGTGTCGTCCGTTAACAAAACATACATCTTGTTGAACGTCTTCTTCACTCGCAGTGTGTTACCAGATGGCAGGACTGGCACCGTCCTGGGCATCGGTGGTTCACCAGCCTTCTGCTGCAGTGAATCGGCGACGACCAAGAAGGCTCGCAGTCCGATGCTCATGCGTTCCGGATTCAGGATCAGCTTAATCGAACGACCTACGCACAGCAGATCGTACACAATCTCGCGCATGGCAAAGTCCAGACGCTCCTGGGCGATAAACTGGATGATCTTCACAAAGATGTTCAGGGGAGTGTCACGTGGCACAACTCCCTTGGAGCCCCTGTAAAACAAGTAACAAGTAGGTGTTGATAAGCAATATTCCCTCGCATGGTTTTCAATTCATTACTCACTTGGGAAACAGGGAGTTAACAATGCTCTGGAGGCGGGAGTGAGTGGCCGAGTTGGACTCACACTTGATGCGGATCATGTACACCCACAGTAGGCGAAACAGTGACTCAAGGGCGACGCGGCTCATTTTGGCATCGCGGTTTTTCAAATTACTCAAACACATGGCGAGGAAGTAATGCCAGTTGGTCAGGAAGAAAGTCTTTTGCGAGACGCAGAGCAAGCAGGTGACCAGCGGGAAGAGGGCCAATCGATGCTTAGACTTGGTGGAGGCATCCAAGGTCTGCACATAGAGAAGCTCCACAAAGTTCTTTACGCACGGAACATTCACCTCGTTTTTAACGGCCTGTGAAAAAATGAATGTATTACTTCAATGACTTAAGAGGCAATTGGTATTTTTACTTACCGCCGCCACAGGTACCAGAATCTCCACAAACAGTCCAGCCAACGCATGCTTGATATCCTTATCCTTGACTTCCAAAAAGTACTGACCGCACTCGTGCATAAACTGAAAGGACGCCTCGAACTCCTCAATGGGCACCATCTTGACCCGGAAGAACTTCATGCCCATCAGCAGACTGATGATGCTCTGTGTGGTCGTTGGTGACACCTCCTTGCCACGCAGCTCCTTCAGCTCGCTCATGAAACGCTTGCGCACCGATGCAAATCGACTTTGAGCCAGTACACCGATAACCTCTGCATACAGATCCGCAATCATGTGGATATTAAGGGCATTCGGATTGTTTTGCAGTCCATCCTTGTACTTAAAGTGCTTAAAGGCCAGATTCTCGATGCTGCGCACCAAATCCTCGTGGCCCGGATGATACGGCAACTGTTTGAGTATCTCGATGAGAGCCAGACAGAAAATGAACTCCACAGCCGCTTCCCTACGCTGCAGCTGAAAGTCCAGATCGACGGTGGGCTTGTTGGTTGCCGCCTGGGAGCTACTGCCACTCGGTGCTGGTTTCTTGAGATCATTCTTGATCTCCATGTCGGACAGCTGGCGACGATGCCAGGCCAGCAAGGTGTGCAGCAACGATGGCAGGCAGTGCTCAGCCACTGAGCCCAGAGCGGATAGCAACTGATCGAATTGCTGATCCTCGCCGCGCTGCAGCAGCTTCGATAGATTCTTGTCGGCACTCTCCAGCATCACCAGCTCGATCTTTTTCTCAGCTTGCGCTGTAAAGTCACTGAACAGATTACGCATCACGATCTCACCAGGCCGTGGAGCGGAGGTCTCCACGCTGGCCACCCTGGCGGCCAAGGCATGCATCTCGGCTTGCGTGTAACTGGGCAGGACGTTGATGATCGAACTCCTGGAATGAGCTCCCCAGGGTAGCAGCGACTGCCGCTGCGGAATAATCAGAGCTGGCGGTGAAGCGTAACTCTGGCGACTGGCCGGCAAACTTTGGTATGTTACCGCTGACGATTGCTCCACATCGCCTAGTGGCAATTGTTGTTGCTGCTGTTGTTGCGACTGTTGTTGCTGCTGCTGCTGTTGCTGTTGGTATAGCAGTTGCTGTGACTCATACTCTATGCCATACGGATAGTCATCGCCGGGCAGCTGGTAATTAATGGGCGACGTTGTTCCACTGGCCGTGTTGCTACCATTCGGAGCACTACGAGTCGTCTTCGGCGTGGATGTGTATTCCGCCGAGTTTATCGAGTGACGCTGGCCGGGCGATCCACCACTCGGATTTCCACCATCCAATTGAGCTGATTCAATGTTATCGACGCTATCGCCGCCAGCCAGGTTCGCCTGATAAGCATCTTCCTGGAAAGCGTTACGCTGCGGGCTCTTTGTTGGTGTAACCACGCCCACTCCCACTCCCACTCCCGCTCCCGCTCCGCCTGCGCCCGCTCCACCCACCGCAGTGGTCACAGTGGCTGTTGATGTTGTTGCCGCTCCAGCTGCTGCGTTGTTGTTGCTGTTGTTGGCTGGACTGGCGGTGGAGGGCGAGGCAGCTGGATCGCTCAGGTGCTGCTCATTTGGGTTTTGATTTGTGCCTGGTTAAAAAAAGAACGAAACACATTATCATTATCGGTTTTACGATTAAGCGGATTACACTTATCAGTTATTTATAGGTATAGAATTACATGTGTTGATAGCTGGACAAGAACCAAAAATGATTCACTCTGTGTGCAAAAATCATAAAATAAGCACGTTTATGGAAACAACAAGTTTAATAACATTTCAATATTTAATTTTACCAATAATTTATACAAATAATCACATTTCATATATTTAATTTATTCAAAAACCTAAAATTGTATACTTTTCTAGATAGTAAAGTAGAGATATGAGCGCTAAATCAGCTATGATGTGACATTTATTAATTGTTTTGGCATTCTAAAACTTGCGTATACGCGATATATGCTGTATGAATCTTTGATTTGTGATCTGTTATTTTAGTTGTTTACCCAACCTTGGTTCTAGGACACGCCTATAAAGCGAAATCTGTAAATAGAAATTATCATCAGCAACCATCAACAATTTAATCATCATCAAGTGTGGGGGTGTGGCAAGAACACGCCCCGAAAAACTCAAATTGGTTAGAGAAACCAAAACGAGCTCCCTTTATGGTCCCAATAATTCTGGACTTGGGGACTTGAACTTGGAAACTGAATCGTGTCGGTTGGTTATCATTCAATATTTTGGTTTTATATCTTAATTGCCAGGAAAGCACTGTAAACTTAATACTGCCACATGGTCTGCTGAATGGCATACCATCGGCCATCTGTCGAAATGAAACACACGCTGTGGTATATGCAAAATAATAATTACAATTGATGATTTGCTTTACTTCTGGCAACTCATATCTGTTTACGGACACGATGATAAGAGCCGAAACCGAATTCTAACTAAGGAAACTGATGGGAATGTGTAATATGGCTTTCCCAGAATATTATCTTGCTTGAATTGAAGATACTACGAAGTCGAAATGAATTTGAATTGCAAATATCTGGGGAGGTCAAATTTATATTTATCACTTTCTGAAAGGAAAGCAACACTATAAAAGTTAAAGTGATTCAGATTCTCCTTCTACGTAAGCATAATTATCAAATAAATTGATGACAAATGTTAAATCAATAATGCATTAAGAATATGAACACTCAAAAGTGAAAGCTGGCATCAAACAAACAAAGGTTATCCCTCAATTGTCTAGCAAAACGACATCTCGTTCTATTATTCAGATCAATTATCGTGACTTATTTCTGGACAGAATTCCTTTAAAATCGAACTCAATCAATAGACCGGAAGGAACACGAGTCAGTGCCAGTCTCCTTTATGACCAAGTCAAGTATAACATTATTGGATGGCACCAGGTGAATAATATATATCAAATACCAAATGTAATCCAAACGATATGCCGTGTGTCATGCACCAAAGAAGTCAGCTGTTTTGAGCTGCCACCGAAGGTCTGGTAAAGTTCAGGGTAAAGGTTTTTGTGAATAATTGATAAAGTTGAAGTACAAGGCAATTTGGAGGGCTCACCGAGGGGACAAGCAAAGGTTGATCCCAAACTTTGTAGCGAAAAGCCGTGAAATCTCTGGCAAGGAAATTTCCCCCAAAAGACAACCAAGTCCAAGCCAAGCGGAATAAGTAATGGGTTGGAAAACACTAAACACATGTATGCGAAGAAAATCGAAAACATCACAAGGAAATCTCAACTAAAAAATGCGAAAACATATGTACACAGATATACATATATGTACGTATTATTAATGGCATATTAACACGCTCACCCAAATCGTCTTCCCGAACGAATCGTACGTCTTATAAAAGCTCTCTGGATGTGTCATATGAGGGCAGCAAGAACACACGCGAATAACACGATTCCATGCCACTTATAAGATGTTCGACGAACCCGAACAAATATCTCTGCCAGACGATTAATCCATCGCACTGGGCCAAACTCAAATCCAAATAAAACGTAAAATATTCAAAAACTGCAGCGGAGGCAAGAAACTAAGGCAAGTAATCTGGGGGTTCGACTGTCAGATACTCATTAGTTACTTTTTTATGGAATTTGAATGATAGCAAGTACAGAATCTTCAACATGTTCATATGGAGTTCCATTTACCTAATTTTCATTTTAACATATTCTATTTTCTTAGAAAACACTAAAACATTAAACTACAAGTAGTCTTATTTAATGTTTTATTTTCTTTATGCTATTATCGAATTCCATTTCGTTGGAAAAAATATTTATAGCTTAGCGCATTGAATTATTTTTAGTAGCTTTTTTATTTCTCTGTTGAGCATTTTCAGGCACCAATAGATTTTCGCTTGGTGTTTTCGTTTTTGAAAATCGCTCTGATTATTTATAAAAAATGTAGAAAAAGAACGTTTAGAAAACAATAATAAAAATGCAGATAACCCCAATCAAATCCATTGATTTATGTTAAATCGATAGGTAATCAAACATTTCTTTAAAATCATTGTGAATGATAACAAAGAAATTGCAGAGCAACAATGGCGAGTGAACAATAATAAACAAATATTTTTGGCAAACGCGCTAAATGAATAAGTAAAGTAGTCGAGAAAAGTGGGATGATAATTCAAAATATTGGCGTTGTAGAAAAATATTTAAAGAATTTGGCGGAAACTCAAAACATATATTTAAATATATCGGATCGTTTGTTGTTTATAAAGTGTGTTTGCTAGATGCAACCGATTGCTATCTTTGAAATCGCACATCAACTTGTTATTGATTTTCAAACATTTATCTTATCTTCGCCATTAATCCATCAACTTTCGCCCTTGAACCCTTTTTTCAGTTTGCTTTCTTGGAGTTTTTATTTTTTTAATTCGATTATCTGTGCCGCAAGTGATAGCAAAAACAATGAACATTATACGAATTTCGTAATAAGCCCGATAAGATAACTCCATATAGCAAAATCATGTAAACTCATGTGGTTCTTCAATATTTTTTCACATAAACTTGAACTCAAAACCTTCAAAATTGTTTATCGCAACTTATTTTTATCGTCTGTAAACCATATATTTCCTGGATATTTGGTTTGGTCACCCCGTTTCCAAATGCTTATCGCTTTTTTTTTTAGTGCTCAAATATTGTATGTTTTGAACTTTCAAATCACCATGTATGTATGTATAAGTACCTTTTAGTTTTTTTGGAGTCCATTGAAAATTCCATAACATGAAAGTGGAGCATAAATTTGTCAGGGAATCGCAGCTGGGAAAATGATACTCGGGCAGATTTACAATTGTTCTGCCCGGCTAAGAAAAAAAAGCACAAATGCGATAGCGAGTGTATTTAACACTAATTAACGCGAACAAGTATTGCAATTAGAGGCACGTTATTTTTGCTTCCACACTGTTTACAAATAATATTTATTAATTGTTGCTTCAATTGTTGTTTGCTACCGTGTCCGATTGTTTTAGATTCGATTGAAAACGGTGGCTGCTGATAAGGTGATTTCAACTATGTCACTGGGTCGCTGGATTTATGTTTATTGCACTATAAATTGCTAAGGAATTAACGATTAGCAATCAACCAACACTCATTTTCCCAATGGAAGAATCATATTTTTTTTGTTTATTAACATTTACCGCCGCCTCTTAGAGCCTCTCTCTACGATTTGTATGCTAATTAGCCAGAAATAATGAGCTCAGCGTTTTGCAAACTTGTACACCTTTTTGTACTTTATTAGTTTATTTATTGGCCGATGTCAAATTACGTTGGCCATCCGAATGTGATTATTTGTGTGTGCCGATAAATAGAACCGATTTCGATATGGTGGCACATATAGACGGATATTATATATAGTGGTATATATAGACGGGTAGTTCGCGTTAAATCCAAAATAAAAATTTCGAACGGACCGCAAAGTGCAAAATGCGAGGCAAACGACGGCGACGACGACGAATTTCGACTGCGGCGAAAACGAACCGAAAAAAACGGACGGGCTATACGGAAAAAAAAAACAAAAACAAATACAAAAAAAAAAGAGCGAGCGCGACGTCAATGGCAGCAGAATACAACAACAAGGAACTCAGAAAATAATACTGTACAAAAATCAACAAAATGTGAGCAACTCGCGCACGCTCGCAAATTGGAAGCTCGAAATCAAAACAAACGATTATTGTCTATTTAAAATTATGATTAACAATTGCGAGAGAGAGGGAGAGAGAAAAAGAGAGAGAGAGAGTTTGGAGCGAACGGAACAGCTGTTTGGCTACTGCGGCGAAATCAAAAATCAGCTGAGTTGCTTTCAAAACAACAACACTCATACGCCGCGTTGTACCAAATGGGAGATGATGAAAACCATTTGTTTGTTTACCTATTTGCGTTCTCTCTTTGCGGATTCTAGCTGATTAGCACAGCTAGTGGATGGATAGACATACATATATATAATATATCTGTCGCATTAGCTTCAATTTACTGGCGGTAACCTGGGCCGCGCCTTCCCGCAGAGAAGTGCTAAGTGGAAAACTTTCCGCCCTCGGCGGCGTGGAAATCCCGCAGAGAGCCAAGGCTGAAGCTGAGCTCCAACTACAACACTTCACAGGACGTCCTTAACCCGAATTCCGTGTGGAAAACCGCGGTAATTCAATTCAATGCAAGTGCGCTCCACTCGCTTGAAGGGATTAGAAATTGGGAATCCAGTTGACTGGTTAAATTCTTTGAAAAGATGTATCAATACAAGTTGAAAGCACCATATCGATGGAAACATATTTCCAATCGCAATTTACTTTAAAGTTTCATTATGTTTTACTTATTTTATAACTTAAAGAAGTCTAGTCAGCAAATAAAAACTCGAGTTTTATCTTACGATAATCCAAAAGTTGTATTGATTCCCTAAAATTCTCATGTTCGAATCAAAGTTTTGAACAATTTGCAAACTTAAATAAGAAACTTCAAATCCAATGAATAGACTTGAAAAAGTCATAGTTTCTAAAGATAGACTTTGTATAATTCTCCCTTCTGATTTTCCTTTATGAAAATGACCAACTGCCTTGGCGAATTGCTAAACAAACTTTTTGCAAATTGATTTCACCAAGTTGTATAAAAAAAGTAAATAAGCAAACATAATAAAAAAAAAACAATGCCGAGTGAAGCATTTTGTAACGACAAACAGTTAAATTGATTATGAACGCGCCCAGATTGTTTGCCATATGTACGAAAAATTAGCACTTTGGCCCACAAGCACGGGCACTTTCCATTTGTACAATATTGGTTAGCTGAATTAGTTAACTGCTTTTATTGCAATTGGCGAATTACATCACGCCCACCGCATAACTAGGAGTTGCTACTACCAAAATGATGGACTGGCACGCGATTCGAGAAGGCGAACCAAACAAACACGCGACCGGAACGCACTTTACACCCGCTAAAAAATAATTGAGAACGCACTTGATTTTTGTTGGCCCCAAGTCGGCTATATAAACCTATTTCCCCGCACACTCGGATTTTGAATCGGACTAGTGTGTTTTCCCTCTGGTTTCGGTACTTTGTGCCTCGACGGCGGGCAAACAAATGAGAATGAGAATGAAAATGAAAATGGGCTGATGTACGAGCGTTTGGAGCCCGAACTTATGCAATTTCGCACAGGTGATGGTAACGACGACTCGACATTTGACTTTGGATGGCTGGCGGAATTTTCTAATTTTGCCACACTGCGCTACAAAATCCGTTGGATAACTGCCAGGTGGTGCTGATGGTGGTAGCGATGGTAGTGGTGGTGGTGGTGCTGCTGCTGCTGTAAGAGCAGCAAAACCAAATGGAAATAAAAGCCCAACACACCCATTGACGCCAGACGTTTGTTTTGCTTTTCTTCCTCTTTCGGCGCTGAATGTCATTATCAAGGTTTATTTGGCACTCTGTTTTTCCCGCCTTTTATTTTTTTTTGTTGCGATTGTGAATGAAAAGCGTAGAAGTGAGTGGGCGGGTTTGTTTTCGGGGGAAACATTGAGATAGGGCCAAATCGGATCGCGTACCGGCTTAAATCGGCGGTAAATCAATCTCGGAATATAATGAAAAATTGCTGTGCGCCAAAAAAAAAAAAACAAAGTATAAGGAAAAAGGGAAAACGTTGTGTCCATAAATTAAAGAAGACAAAGGAAAAGATGTAAACTGCATTATGTCAACGGTGGGCAAGGACTTATTTGTTTCAGACAAATACTAGATTATTTATTGCACAGCTTGTGTTCATTATCTTTGGTATATATTATTCATTAAATTTTAAACTTATTTAAGTTTAATTTCGTTTTGACGTAACTACATACTTTTGTAGATGTATTAAGTGCTTTCTTAAGTGCTCCCCATTAAACTAATGGTTCCCTAGCGACAAATTCGCAAAGCAAACATTTAAGTTCTCAGATTGAAGCCAAAAGCAAACATATGTACACACATATGTACATATATAGCTGTATATTCCTTTGTTGCAAAATTTGCGATACCCAAGTGTAAACAAAGAACCCAAAATTAGAATGAAAATCTCACTTTGATCTAAATCGAGAGAAGAGGTAAATATTTTCATAGACGCCCAAACACACCGGCGACTCTCTGTGAAGATATCGTACATATAAACACTTAGAAGCCCTTAGGATAGAAGTTTTTCAAAGTAAACAAACCGTTTCCTGTGCACTAAGAACTTGCTCCACTGTGGTACAGTGAATCAAAACCATAAATTGTTCAATTTGATTAGGTGTGCAAGTGCGAGCAGGAGAAAGAGAGTCGGCGAGAGAGAGATGGCGAGTGCGTGTGGATGGCCGGCAATCAAAGTGAATCATCACTTAACAAATGAGGAAGACAAAGCAAACAAACAAATGGATAACGGATAAACAGATGCAAAAGAGGTGAAGTGTGTGAAGGTGCGAGTGGGAGGGGCGGGAGAGAACAAAGGAGGCGAGGCAGTGAGTGAAATGCAGTGAGATAACACACACACACACACACACAACAGCGCACACAGGCAAACAATTAGTGGGCGTGTGCAATTAGCAAACAAAAGCAAAAAACTAAGAACAAGTGCAGTTAAACGCAAGAGTTGCGCGATGCAAAAGGGAAAATCGAGAAAATCACGCAGAAGGCTGTTTAAATCCCAAAAATAGCCACTTATGCAGCTGAAAACGAAAACAAGACGCCAAATTGCGAAAAACTCACCTGCAACACCTGCTTCCAAGGCAAACAAATCGTCCTGCAGCTCCAATTGATCCATTGCAATCCAATACACTTCCTAATTAAAAATTGATGGCTAAAAACAATACGCGTCTGCAAAAGTTGCAGCTGCGGCCATTTTTTGCTTGCCCAGCGTGGAATTTCAGCTTTTAATCACGTTTCACGTTTTTGAACACTCAAAGAACACTTCTATCATACTTTGGCACAAGGGCACAAGAAAAAAACACTATTTCCAATTTGATTTAGGCAATTTTCAGAACGTTTTTTATTGCAAATGTTGGACGAAAATTTACGCGTAGCGAAGAAGCAGAAAATTATGAAGCAGCTGATTTTTGTTTTGACCAGGGCTACGTTAGAAACTTGCCAATCGATAGGCGATTGTACGTTACGTTTTGTTACGTTGCGCTATCAGCGCTCAGCTGTTTGCCCCGGCAATGACGTCACGCGTGAACACTCAATTTCTTGTATTTTGATTGGTATTATCAAATTAGTATCGCATTTATCTGCAAATACTTGACTAAACATAAATAAACGCGCGCTAATCAGGGCTCGACCATGTCGCCGGCGATTGCAACGTGTGGTTAAAGGCCTAACACAATGGCAAAACAATCAGAAGTCGACGAGGCGCAAAGAAGCTAAAAAGGAAGAATCACTAGGAAAGTTCATAAATAATAGTAAGTAAATGGAACACTATTGATTTTGACAAATGAACTTGTTACCTGTATTAGTTGTGACTTTTAACTCTACTTTTTAGATATAGTTACAAACGGTTCCCAAACTGGAACGTACGCCAATTATATTGGCACAACTACCACACTTATTAAATCTTTTTCAAGTGTCTGTCCTCTTTAAACAAATGTAACTGCATTGAATAATATTTTAAAATATGAAATTTATGAATCACAAGAAAAACACATACTTCCCAGTACTTTAAAATTAAAGAACTGTCTTAGTAAGATAACATATCTGGAACAAAAGATTTAGTATCTGTGCTTAAATACCATGCTAAATTATAGATAAACAAACCAGTTCTTCATAAGAAAATACATAATAATCCTCACACGCTACCATTGCAGATATCAAAATGGAAGTGCCAGTGCATCCGCTGAGCCAGGACCCCACGGCCGCTTGGAGGGAGATCAGCAAAACGCAGCGCGTGATCAAGGTGACGATGAAGCCACCGACCACCACGGTGGCGCCCAACAAGGCTCGAGTGGTTTGCATGTCCGACACGCACTCCTTGACGCCCTACATCAAGTTCGATATACCAGATGGCGATATATTCATTCATGCCGGCGATTTCACCAAATGCGGCCAACTGGAGGAGGTGGAGGAGTTCAACACCTGGATTGGAGCACTGCCCCATCGCCACAAGATCGTGATTGCTGGCAATCATGAGCTCAGCTTCGACAGAACCTTTACCCATCCTTTCCAGAAGAGCAAAAGTCATGCTTCGAGCAGCAAACACACGGGCATGTCCATCCTCGATGATCTGCCCACTCTGGGCAATGCCAAGGAGAACTTGGAGAGCGCCGTGCAAACGCAGAATGTCCGTGATGTTCTGACCAACTGTCGGTATTTGGAGGATGAACTACTCGAGATTTGGGGCATTCAAATTTATGGATCGCCATGGCAACCCGAATTTTGCCGCTGGGCCTTTAATGTTCCACGTGGAACTGCCTGTTTGGATAAGTGGAATCAAATACCGGAAGGCATCGATATTCTGGTCACCCATACGCCGCCCGTGGGTCACGGCGATCTCTGCTGTTCCGGCGTACGAGCCGGTTGTGTGGAGCTTCTCAGCACAGTGCAGCAACGAGTGCGCCCAAAATACCACGTCTTTGGACATGTACACGAAGGCTACGGCATCACAAGCGATGGCAGGATCATCTTTGTGAATGCCTCAACGTGTGACATCAACTACCTACCCAACAATGCCCCCATCGTTTTCGATGTGACGCTGCCCCCCGGATTTCGCAAGGATTAGCATGCCTAGATGATTATTTATTGTGTCAGGTTCAATGAATTTATTTTCGTCCCACTTTATGTTTAAGTTAAGATATTTCGTCTGTAAAGATTTTGAAGCACAATTGTAGGTGTCTAGAGAGGTAGAATTCAATTCGCACGAAATAAATCCTCTTTACAGAAAGATGCCATAAAATATTTATTCAAGTAGAGTGCATTAGTCAATATATAAATTTGAAAAAATAAACAAGTTTTGAAGACACCTAAGCTTTTGAAGGTTTTTAATAAGATTTAATATAATTTATAATAATTATTAAAGTGAAGGTAAAGCAAACATACATATATTTTCAAATTGGTATCGATAAGCCGCCAGAAATGGTTTGGAAAAACCTTGGAATGATTATTGCTTAGCAGCCCTGTCTCCCAATTTGACATTCCTCTTTGGCGCCAAGTAACGGCGCTTTTCCAGTGACTCCCCAATCAGCGAACCAACTAACCTGAGGCTGCACTTTTCGCGTGGCGACCAAAAAATTATAAAAAAAAGAGGTCCCGCAGTAGATTTTAATTTGTATACTCCCAATTTTAGTCCAGCAAAAAAAAAATAATATGGTGAGAAGAAGAAAAACTAATTAGTTTAAGAGTTGCGAAAAGCTGGAAGTGAAATTCAAAATCAGAAAAGATGTGTAAGAAGATGTGAAATGAAAAGATGTGGGAAGTGAAAATGAATAAGAGTTAATTGGAAATGAATAGCATCATATTTTATACTAATTTCGAATTTTTTGAAAAGTCTTAACTGTTACTGCCCACAAATCCTTGAAAAATATGACGATCTTATAATTATTCTAAAATATATTCCTTGTATGTATTATAACAGGCAATCAATATTTTTTAAGAATATAATAAATATTCTTATTCTTTATTCTGAACTTTTTCTTTGAAATTAATGAAATGTTCCAAGGACAAAAGAGTATTACTTTTTCGTCATATGATATTATTCTTGATATTAGTTTTAGTGAGTAATTTATAAAAGAAGTAAAATACAAAGGGAGGACCTAACCTAACCTTAAACAATGGCGCCTTCTCTTGCCCAGCTCACCACTTTTATGTTTTCCTCCACCAGCGCGAAGTAGTCTCCATCCAGATTGGCCAGTGCGGCATCCAGATCGGTAATGCCTGCTGGGAGCTGTACCTGCTGGAGCACGGCATCAACCTGGACGGCAGCCTGAAGACCAAGGAGGAGCTGACGGCCAGCGGGAGCAGTGCCAGTGTGGGTCACGACACCTCGGCCAACGATGCTAGGACCTTCTTCACGGAGACCGGCAATGGGAAACAAGTGCCACGCTCGATTTTCGTCGATCTGGAACCGACGGTCATCGATGATGTGCGGAATGGCTGCATGAGGGAGCTCTATCATCCGGAGCAACTGATTTCTGGAAAGGAAGATGCGGCCAATAACTATGCCCGAGGTCGTTACTCCATTGGCAAGGAGGTGATCGATAGGGTGACCTCACGGCTGCAGAAGATCGCAGAGCAGTGCGACAGCTTGCAGGGATTCCTCATCTTCCACTCGTTGGGCGGTGGTACTGGTTCGGGATTCACATCCCTGTTGGTGGAGCGCTTGTCCACCGATTACAGCAAGAAGTGCAAGCTGGACTTTGCCGTCTATCCATCGCCCAAGGTCTCCACCGCCGTGGTGGAGCCATACAACGCCCTGCTGACCACCCACTCCACCATGGATCACTCGGACTGTGTGTTCATGGTGGACAACGAGGCCATCTACGATATATGCAACAATAGCTTGGGTGTGGACAGGCCCGCCTATAGGAATCTGAATCGTTTGATCGCCCAAATAGTGAGCTCCACAACGGCTTCTCTGCGTTTCAGTGGCTCCATGAACGTGGATCTGAATGAGTTCCAGACGAATCTGGTGCCCTTCCCCAGAATCCACTTTCCCCTGGTGGCCTATGCCCCACTGATGTCCGCCGAGAGATCGGCCCACGAACAGCATGCGATTACCACTTTGACCAATGCCTGTTTCGAGTCCTCCAACATGATGGTCAAGTGTGATCCCCGTGCGGGCAAATTCATGGCCTGCTGCATGCTGTACAGGGGGGATGTGGTGCCCAAGGATGTGAATGCCGCTGTCTCGGCCATCAAGTCCAAGCGGCACATTCAATTCGTGGACTGGTGTCCCACTGGCTTCAAGATTGGCATCAACTACGAGAAGCCCGCCTTTGTGCCGGATGGAGATTTGGCCAAGACCTCGAGGGCCTGCTGCATGCTGTCCAACACCACCGCCATCTCGGTGGCCTTCTCCAATCTCTCCTACAAGTTCGATCTGATGTTCAAGAAGCGGGCCTTCGTCCATTGGTACGTGGGCGAGGGCATGGAGGAGGGCGAGTTCACGGAGGCGCGCGAGAATATCGCCGTCCTGGAACGCGACTTCGAGGAGGTCGGTCTGGACAATGCCGAGGAGGGCGGCGACGAGGACTTCGATGAGTTCTAAGCCCACATCCCAACAATCCCGGCCAGACTGCAGTCACTACAATATCCAATAATTATGTGTAAATAAATTAACCAAGAGTTTGAATCAGTTGAGTTTTTTTGGGCAAGGGTTGAGGATATAGCTTAAAAACCAGGATTTCTGTTAATTAAAGTTGGATTTAAATGCTTAAGCAGTTAAAGTAAAAGTAAACTATACTATAACAATTATATTCCAGTCCCAAAAAATATCTATCCAATCATCAAAAGGTGTTTTAAAATATCTAATCTTTCCATAAATCCAGTAAAAACACATTCTTGCTTTAGTTTTCTGTAATATTTTTTTGTATTTTTTCTTTAGTTTTTTTAGTTGTTTGTTTGGTTGTTTATTATTTTTTAACGCCTATTTGCTATGTTCTTTTCAATTGTATTTTTTTGTTTTACTTAATTTTACTAGATTTTGTTTTGAACTTGCAAGTATTTTGCGTTTTTTTTTTCTTCATGAGCTTACAATAAAGAATCATCAAAAAGTAGTTGCACAGTGTAAAATTACAATTTTTTGTTGTGTGGTGTGTGGGTGTATATGTGGGGGTGTGCTTGTGTGAGTGTGTGTGTGTGTGTTTTGGGTCTATATCTTCTACGGTGTTAATCTACAAATCTAAATTTCTCTCTAAGAGCAGGCCAATGTTTACACCAATCAACTGGGAATTTATCGTTCGTGTTAACTTGTAAAATCAGAAAACGGCAAAAGTTTGTTTAAACAAAGAACTTACTATACAAAAGGAAAGGCATTGCATTTGTTTACTTTTTGTATTGTTTTTGCGGTGTTTAGTGTTGATCTTTATGCTCCTATTTAGTATAATTACACAATGACGATTTCCCATCTACTGAGTTTGCATTTACTTTAATTACAATAGTTAATCCATAAAAAATATATAACGATGATGATGGCAAAATATGTGTTTTCGAATTGTTGTGTTTGTTGAATTGCATTACAAATTGCTATTAAAGTGGGTTTTTTCCTCTTTTCATTTTGCTGTGGCTTGCTAACGGTGTTCTGGTTGCTGTTTTATCAAACGTTTGCTGGTTTTTCTGCCGATTGTTTGCTTGTTTGTTTGTTTGTTGTTTAGTATGGAACATTTGAGAAGAGATACGAGACACTCTCGCCGTTGTGTGTCCGTCTGACGGCCTCGGCGAACATCATCGAGACATCAATGCACTGATAAAGAAAAGATATAAAACCATTAAACCAAATTAAATTTACATTAAAAGAAGCAATAGTTGGTAACCCACCTGGATTTTGGGACAGTCCCGCATGTGTCCATCCTGCGGTATGGTGTTGGTCACCACCACCGCCTCGAAACAAGCATTGTTGATCCGCGAGATCGCCGGACCCGAGAAAATGCCATGCGTCAGAATGGCATATACCTAAAAAACATCCAAAATAAATCAGTAAATACGTGGAAATTAATCAAAAATCGAGTACACCCACCTTGGTGGCTCCCGCCTCCACCAGACGATCGGCGGCATGCACAATGGTGCCGCATGTGTCGGCCATGTCGTCGACCAGAATGGCAATCTTGTCCTTGACATCACCCACCAGTACCATGGAGGCCACTTCGTTGGCCTTCTTGCGCTCCTTGTGTATCAGAGCGAACTCCACATTCAGGCGATCGGCAATTGAGGTGACACTAAACGTGAAATATTAATAACAATATAATATTTGAAATATATGGATTACTAACCGCTTGGCACCGCCAGCATCGGGCGACACAATGATCGAGTTCTTCCACTCGGGAATGTTCTCCTTGATCCACTTGAGCACCGCCGGCTCGGCATAGAGATTATCAACTGGTATATCAAAGAAGCCCTGTGAATGGAGAAATTTTTGAATGAGTTTAGCCATCGAGTAGTCATTGCCAGTTGACACAGCTGCCAGTCATTGTATATCTATCAAGCATTATTATCTGAAACATATATGGAAGCTAGTCTTGCCCAAATAAATTTACAACAGAAATTAAAAAGCAGTTAAAATCCGAAACATAGAAAACCCCAAATCACTTGCTAAGTATGGAGAACGAGCAGGAGAATGAACTGAACCAGTGGCTAAAGGAGCAGCGCATTATCCTGGATCTGAAAGCTCGTCGTGCATTCTCCGATGTCTTGCCGGTGGCCAAGATTGTCAAGCGCAGTCATCCTCGTCTGGTGGATCTGCACAACTATACGCCCAAGAGCAGCGTGGTGCTGAAACTCCAGAGCTGGGAGACCTTCAATCAAAAGGTGCTGAAGAAGTTGGGCATCAATTTGCAACGTTCGGAGCTGGAGCAGCTGGCGTCCGCGGCACCAGGAGCTATAGAATCACTGTTCCACGAACTGATCGCGGTGACCAAGTGCGGTAGCCCCAGACCAAGACCCCGGCTGAGTGAATCGCCAACGAGCTCCCAGAATAGCGTGTTGATCAAAAAGTTGGCTAACAAGAAATGTGTGGAACGCACTCTCAACCGATCCCTCACCCAAGTGATCGAGCGCCCCCCCTCGGTAGATACGCCACCCCAGGTGCTGACCATGGACGTGAATGTCGTGGTCAATGGACAGATGAAGAAGGTATCTAAGAAAGTGATCGCGTACGAACACTATGCCAAAGCTGTTAGGGAGAGTGCCGAGAAGACGCGCTACATCAACTCCATTGCCCAGAAGGCCGACCATCTGCAGA
Organism: Drosophila simulans; assembly: GCF_016746395.2. NCBI lineage: Eukaryota > Metazoa > Arthropoda > Insecta > Diptera > Drosophilidae > Drosophila > Drosophila simulans. The sequence continues at coordinate 9,486,371 of NC_052522.2, forward strand.
AGACAATTGACGCAAAGAATGAGCGTATTGATGTGCTACTCCACCAAATGGCCAAGCTGTCCGTGAGCATTCTTTCCATGCCGCACACGCTCAACGAGACCGATGATGACACAGAGCTCCAATCCCGTTGTGACAACGCCGCGGAACCCTGCTATGAATACGACACCTATTAGCCAACGGATGGATATTCGTCGGTTCCCCGAGGATCCGGCGAGATTATAGCTTATTTATGATGTTATTGGATATATCTGTACTGTATATTTTGTAATTTATTTTACACCCCTAAAAAAAAACTACTTCTTTGGCTACACTTAAATAAACAAAAATTGTTACGTCGTTCAGAAGGAAAATCACATTTTCTTTATCGTAATTAATTGACTGATATACAAATCGAGGCGCGATAAGAAATCGCTCTAATATCAAAGATAAATATACAAATATATGCTGAATATATATACAAATATATATGCTTGATGGGCTGACTTACCTGAATCTGTGAGGCGTGCAGATCCATGGTGATGATGTGATCCGCTCCAGCAACGGACAGCATGTTGGCCACCAATTTGGCCGAGATGGGCGCACGACTCTGTGCATTGGCCAGCGTAGAAAGAGATGCAAGGAGAGGTTTCCATTAGCGCAACTAGTAGTCAAGTTCAAATCTTAAGACTAGGCATTATGAGCAGTAGTAAGTAGTAGTAAATCATGGAAATCAAAACCGAACATGGACCGAACAACACATATGTATAGAGACAGAAATCAACAAAGAGGTTAACGTTCCAATAGATTGCATATGGAGATACATGGACAGAATCGAGAATTCAGTTGCGACAACACAAAGGACACAAATGTGATTCGGTGCAGCAGACCCCGGGAAATAATGAATTTCTGATCCAATCGATATAGATGACATTGTATATATGTATATACCCAGGTGATAGATTTAGATTTCGAGATACAGATGTACAGATAGATCGGTTAATACGCAGCAAACAAGTGCAAAGAAAATTGAACAATTTTCCAATAATTTTCTCTTTTTCGCTTTTCTCATTTGTTTTTGGTGTAATTAATATTCGGGGAGCAACAAACATATCGGCATGCAAAACATCGGTGGAATATACTATATAGAAGTTTAGGTTTGTATCGCGTCGTCTGGTTTCATCAACTCAAAGGGGAAACATTAATAAACGCAACAAAGCAAAAGGCTTAAGACAATAATAATTCTAAAGCAAAATGTTCTTTTTATTTTGGGTTTTTAGTTCAGTTCCGCAGCAAGATTAAAAATAATAATGCCTGCGATACAGAAACTAACCGAACTACTCACAGTATATTGTTTGGCTGAAAACTCCTAAGTTCAACAGAATTGAAATTTTGGTTTGTTTTTATACATTTTTTGCGTAATTTGATGCAAGAGAGAGAGAGAGACAAAGAGTATAAAAAGAAAAAGAAGAAAACACAAAAAGTTCAGAATAATTTAGAGTTTAAAATTAAAATTAAGGTGCGATCGGGTTGTGGAAACACACTGTATATTAAAGTTAACAAAGTCGTAATCCGTATTTTGTTAGTCAAGTGGGGGTTTTGTGAGGGGGGTTCAAATTCAAAGGTTGCAATGCCAATTCAAGTACACATTTTCAAAATAATACTATAATTATATATATATTTTTTTCCTTCCATTTCAACTGATTATCTGGAACGTCAAGGAACTCATTCGTTTACAGATTACAGAATTGAACAAAATATTTGTGCATTTCGCGCGTTTGACCCGCGAAGTTCATTGTCTATATACAGTATATATACCCCCCACTGTCGATCCGATCGAATGACGTCACAGGGTATTATCTAGCAACGGAAAAACTTAATCAAGTGGAATGGAAAACATTACTTTTTAAGCCCCCGAAAAGGAGGCTGTTGTCAGGGGCGATAAGAACAATAAGAACAAAAGTGCAAGATCACAACAATCAAGACAAACAAACAAACAGGCAGTCGAAAAAACAGCACAAACAAAAATATTTATTAGAGGTTCGTTATTAAAAATAGATTAATTAATGTAATTTTTATATATCATATTTAGTATTTTTTATTTTTGTTGCAATGAAGAGCCGCCGAAACAAAACAAACAGAGGCAACGTAAGTATGTGGAAAATTTTCATTTCATTTTTTTCGTATTATCTCCAATAAAAGTCATTGCATTTTCACCGATTTGATTTTTTTTTGTGCGGGTTAGCCAAGAATTTCTTCTTTATTAGTTTATTAGCGGATATATGGGGATTTAGGAGGATATGGGAGAAGGGGGAAGGACATGCAAATTAGACAAAAAGCGACTGTATCCGAGAAAAACGTGAAACTTGTTAAGCCGGACGCCAAAAAATTTCCTTCGTGAGTTATGAGTTTCTGAGGATGAGATTGCCCGTTTTGAATATTCCCTTCCAGGTTTTAAGTGTTTCGTTTTTGGATCCAAAGAAAATTAATAAAGAATTTCCCATTAGATTTAAATATATATATATAGAGAGAGAAGAACATAAAGTGTGAATCGGGTGAGTTATCGTTTAGTTATTGAAAAGTTACAAGGTAAATACCCTAAATTTCCAATCGTAGTTTTTCTTGGCTAGTTTCTTGCTTTCCGCATTATCCTCACTGCCTGCCAACTTCACGGGGAAAGAGAGACAGAGATCGATAGAGAAACGGAGAAAGAGAGAGAAATACACCAAGGCACACACACACGCGCGGCAGAGGGAGATAGTTGCAGGTTGGCGAGAAAGAGAGAGCGAGCATTGCGTGATAATAAAACAATAAATATAGTATTTAATTACAAACGGCAGGAAAATAAAGCAAAATAATACGTAAGGATATTTTTTTTAATTTTTTTGAAATTTTCCACATTTTCCAATTGCGTGCATGTATTTTTACATAAGTTCTCTGCAGCTTAGCTTCGTTGCAAACAGTTTTTTGAAAAAGAAATTCAAATCGCTTAACAAAATGCATTAGAAACACACAGTCACACACAGAAAAACAGAAGTATATATATAGGATAAATAGATCGGTTATATATATATATATGTATGTATGTGTTTAGCACTCAACAATCGAGCCAAAGTTTTGGGAAAAACATTCGGGGGAAAAGTTTACGCATTTTCGTTGCCACTTTTCCCCAATCGAAACAGTGTGTGGGCTTTGCGTTGAACTTATGGTCAGATTATTAATCAAGAATTAATTAAACGTTTACGTTGCTTTTCTTTGCACGCGGGATCCGTATAGTGGGTATCCCCAGAATAATACCGTGTAATTTTCGGCGGCCGGATCGTGTTGAGGCAAACCTACCTTGTCTTTTTTGTCTTGGCGGGCATATGGAAAGCAAGGAATCACAGCTGTAACACGCGAGGCTGAGGCGATTTTGCACGCATTGATCATGATCAGCAGCTCCATCAAGTTATCGTTGATCTCGCCGGATCCCGACTGCACGATGTACACATCCTCGCCGCGCACCGATTCCCCAATTTCCACACTGCAAGAAAACAGAGAGCGGGGGTCAGTTGATAGGCTGGATGTGGGGATAGTGCACTGTGGGAAAATGTCAGCAAGCCAAATGGATGGATTGATCGGAAAAAAACATGGGCTAGCATTATCTAAAAATATTACTGCAATCGAAGGAAAATATATGTGTGCTGCATTAAAGTACAGAGCTTAAGTTTAATCAGATTTCAATCAAAAATCGTTAAGTAATAACCATAATTCCTTTGCAAACAACCTTGTAGCTTTCATGGCATATGTACATACATACATATGTACATATGTCTAGAGTCGCCGTCAGTCCTTCAGTGTGCGGAAATTTCCATTGTTTGTCTCGCACTTCTCAACACGTCTCAATTTCACTAGTTCTAAAAGTATCCTTTTCAGTATGCACACACCCTCCCCCAAAACTATTGATAATTCCCCCCCATTTGTTGACCTTTGACGAAGCCGAAAAGAAACTGCAAGGCAAGGCAATCTAATCAAAAACTTCTCTAATTCTCTCTCTCCCACACACACACACACACCACATGGCGTATGCGCAATATTTGCAATGGCCACTGACGCCGTTTCGTTTATTATTTTGTTTACACTTCGCTTTGTTTTGTTTTGTTTCGGTTTCAGTTTCGGTTTGCGAAGCTCAGTTAGCAACTTGGACTATAGATTCTCGATACCCTTGATGGTTCAGTCAGCGTTTTAAAGGCGGAAATATTATATAGAAAACAACCCAGAACATAAACATACGTCAATAAGGTGTATTAGATGTCCAAGCAACCGTAGTAATATTCAATTTCGTTTTAAATTTCAATAACAACAACATAGAACTTTTCCAGCTCCATACAAACGAAAAAAAAAATTAAATTAAATAAACAATCAATTGCAGTCAATAAAACACAGTTTCAACTGATTCTCGGCTTGTACGCCCATTTTTTTTTTTTTTTTTTTTTTGCATTCTCATGGTTATTTTGGCTTTTGTTTTACCAGCGAGAAGGTTAATTAAATTACATGGCGGACTATCGATTGAACGACCTGTGCCAATGTGGCCAAGTAATTAATTTGTCCAATAGTTCGGGTTTATCTTTTGTCATAAACAAATTGATGAAGTCTGTCGTCAATCGCGTGACACGTTTTTGTAGTATAACCTATTTCTGCATTCGCTTATCATAAAACACACCATTGACCGGCTTTTTTGGGTGGTATATTGATTGATATTATTATACATATATATTTCTTATCTCGACTCTGGTCAAGAAGATCAATGTGGACCGGCTAAATGCGGCGGTTTCATCAACCTTGGCCGGATGCATTTTGGCATTAAATCATGCATTTTTGAATAGATTGCCGGGGCTGTAGGAAAACACTTTCACCGCCAGCCGCCGTGACATTGTTAGCATGCCGGGAAATCTTGGGAAAAATCGAAGGGGAGGGGGCGGTGGTGGAAAAAAAGGTGTGCTGGGCAAGACAGTTGGCAATGGGCCAGAAAAACCGCCGCATTGCCAACAACTACTAGCAACAGTTCAGCCAGCAGCTGTTTTTCTTTGGCCGACCGTCAAATAGAATTTCAGCTTGAATTCATTTCATTTTCCTTTGTTTTTTACGTATTTTTATCTCTTTCCTCGTCCGCAAGTCAGACAGACTCATGTGATAATGTAAAAACGAAAAATACAACAAAAAAAAAAAAAGAAGAAAAAAACATGAAAACGAAAAACAGTCGTACTTCTCTAATCGAAATCACCAGTTTCACACTTTTTCGTATTTTGTTTATTTTCCTAGTTGTTTGATTAGAACATTCTTTTTCGCTTTTATTCTTCGCTTATCGTACGGATTTCGTAGATTAAACATAATCAAATTTAAGACCACGTTATAAAATGGAAAACTTTGACTTATCTAGATTAATTACTATGTTTCAAAGACATAGTAATGTAGTTTAGTTTAAATGTAGTTTAGTTTACTACTATAAATGTAGTTTAGTAAATGTAGTTAAGTTTACTACTAAGCATCGTGCTATATATAGAAGCCTTACTGTAGGTACAAAAAAAACTGTTGCCAATTGTCTCCCACTAAGCTTATCTCAGTCTGGGCGGAATCTAAATCGCTTTCGCTTAGTTTCTGTTGGTTCCACTTGATTTATACGCTCCTTATCACTATTAACTCGGGCCCCTTCCTTTCAAAAGCTCGCTGATACCCAACGACCTCACAAGACAAACACGCAAATTCCTTATCGATCAAACTTTAGAGTCGAAAATGGGGAACAAAAAATAAACGCTTAGTAATTGACATTTTCAGTGGGTGGTTGGGTGGCTTCAAGGGAGGGGGTGGTGGTGTATAGAACAGTTTAGAATTGCGTGTGGCAAAACCTTCGAAATTGGAAATTAGAGCCCCACTTTGGGGTTATTGAAAAATTATTATGAACTGCCACTGAAATTGTTCTTGGCCTGTGGCGAAGGTCGTTTGGGGGTTTTCTTAGGTGGCGGTCATAAAAAACATTAGATACTTTGTACATTTTATGACCTCTGTATTGATTACTTAATTGCTTGAGGGTTGCAATAAAATTATTAAGAAAGAAACTCTTATTATGTGTATAGTAGCATATATAAAAAACTATGAAGAACAATCACGTGTGACCCAAATAAACTGGTATCGCCTGTTTTTATAGTTTTTAAATCGTATTTTATCTATTTCTCTCTTCTCTTGTTAAGCTCTTATCTTCCATTATCAGCGAATTAGGCAAAAAGAAATTGGTGTCAGTCTTAATATTACCTCTCATTCGTTTAAACTTTTGTGATGTCATCTTGGCGCCCTTCAATTGAGCATAATCTAGACTAAAAACTTGATCTCTAGCCCAGTCGCCCCACCAAACACAACAACAATAGCAAGTAGAACTACATCAACAGAATCATTATCATCAACGCCCTGCGTTCGCTATTATCAACAAAAGCAATCAAGACAAAGTATGAAAAAAATAAAAGCAAAAGTTCAACCGTTACACCAGCCGCAACAATAACAACAACACCTAGTGTAAATTGGAGCAAAAAGAGCGCATTTAACGGTCAACATGATTTTCTGCCCGCTGTTTCTAGAGAATGCCAGAGAGTGATAGAGTGAGATGGACAACAAAAACAAAGCCGACAAGTGCAAACAGAAATATTGCAGCAACAACAACAGTGGAGCAACAACCACTATGCACACGTGGGGGTCTGACACTTAGTCCGAGAGCAAGAGAGTGAGCGGGAGAATGGGCTCCAAAGAGAGCCCAAATGCACACCATGCGGGGGCGTCGCTGCCGCAGTCGACGTCTGCCGACTCTTGATGTGGCGCTCAAGCTCCCCTTTCGCTCTCACCTTAAGAGAGCGTTCTCCCACTCTCCGTTCAGTCAGCAAATGAAAAACGTGACAGAGTCGTGTTGTGGTTCTCTACTCACAGGCATTTGGTACCCTCCCTTAGTCGGGTATGTCGGCTATGAAAGCGAGTAGCCAAACTGGGTCTCAACTTTAGGTGATGGTTAAGATTTATTAGAAAGTTAAAAGCTAGAGCCTCGAAAATAATGAATTTTTAGAGATAAAGAAAAGTCTTTTGTCGAACGTAGTGGTATATATCAAATTTAATTTGTTTATACTTTCTTCAACTGATTCTTAAGATAATAAAACATCCAACTATAACAAATCAGACTGTAAACAATTGTATGTTGGCGACTCCTATTACCTTGTACAACATAACACCTGGTGCAGGGCATCCTAGCCTCTACTCTGATCCGCCTTTGGTTCTTTCCGCTGCCGCGTACCTTGGTGTGCGTGCGAGTGAGTGCGAGCATAACAAAAACACACGCACACCGACGGAGCGCGTATCATGTCAGAAAGCTTAGCGCGTATTATAACCTCTATTTTCGTTTCGGTTTTCTTCCGTTTGCCTCGTTTGTTTCTTTCACCTTTTCACCTCCTCTAATTGTTTGCTTATGGGGCTTTTGTTTAATTTTATTAAAATTGGAAAAAACCTAGGAAAATTGACACCGAATAAACTGAAAAGGGTGCTTGCTGGTGGGTGGGGTACAAACTATGGGCGCCTTTATTTATTATTTGTTGTTGTTGTTGCATCAGCAGCTGACTGGCTAGTTTTGCGCCTGTGTGAGTGCGTGCGAGAGAGAGAGGGAAGCAAAAAGCGTGCAAGCCGCAAGTCTAGACATACACACACACGCACACACAGCTGCTAATTTAATTAAAAATATAAAATGAAAATCATTTTCGGTTTCTTTGCGAATTTCTTGTCTAGGGAGATTTTTAAAAATTCAATTTAAATTTTGTGAAAATTGCACGCGACATTGGCCAAGCTTTACGTGGATGTATGTTGGTGTGTGTGTTACTCTCACTCATACCAGCACAACGCCACTAAACACACACTCACACACAGACGCACGGCTATAGCGACAAAGACGGTGTACAGTCCACTTGTTAAATCAATAAAAATAAAAAGAAATCAAGCCAAAGGCAGGCCACAAAATTCGGGAAAAATCATTCAGTTTTAGGTAATCACAAATTCCCATAGATTCCCATTGTTGATTGTGGCAGCGAAACGCCAGCAACCTTCAGCGAATGTCAAGGACCTTTTGAGCACATGTGTTTGCAGACCAAACACTTTTTCGTCAAACTGAATTAGCACAATTTAAAAACACATTTGTCCGTTGTCGTTAAACACTTGTTGGTGGTCACACACGCAATTGGCGAAGTAAATTCTCCTGCAGGACTACTCACCAGGTCTCCAAGTTGCTGAACTTCTTCGTAACCACCTTGCCGAGATCGATTCCCAGGCGATCGACGATCCGCTGGGCCAAATCCGGATGCGAGGTGCCCGAAAACACTTTGATGTTCGGCATTCTGGAGTGGATTAAATTTAGACAACCAGCCTGTTTCTCCAAATTGTCTCGGATCAAACTTCTAGCGCGTATCGGATTAGCAGAGCGAACTGGCATCACACAATCTATGAGTAGAAGTTTTTATTATAAATTTTTTTCGCCAAAACGCGGGCAGCGACGTCGACGTCGCCGCCTTATCGGTGTGAAAGCAAGAGCGTAAAAGAGAGCAACGAAGCTTTTTGCTGCGCACCGCTCTCTTTCGTTCGCTCTTTCTGTAAAGCCACCCCAATTATCCCCCATCCCCATCCAAACCATGTGATTTTTCTACGCGTTCTCCATGGAACTGGAAAGCTATCGATTTCGATTCCGGACTACTAAAGCGGTTCGATAGGTTTTTATAATTTTAAATATTTTAATTTAAAATGTGTCTGTTTTCAGTATGCAAATATGTAAGTTAATGCGATTGCACTTTTAAATAGATACATCAATTTGAATACATATTATATTATTTCAAATAGCGATGATTTACCTATTCCATTGCAAATAATTTTATATCTTCAATATTTTGGATCAGTTTGCTATAAAGTAATAAATATAAATTGGAAATTGGCACTGATTATATTCGATAGATAAACAGCTTGTTATCACCCCCGTACAATCTATGAATGTTTTTTAACATAAAAAATATGCTGGCATGCCAACAGGCGCGCGCCAAAAGAAAAGCTTTTAAGGCTGAGGCAAGCAGCTGTTCCACGGATGTCCCCCCAGTTGGCCATGAAAACCTAGCACCACACACACACACGCGCGGACGGAAATGAAAGGAATGTGAATTCTAGGATATAATCTACGCACCATTCTGCTCGTTTTCCGTGCATTTCTTATCGGGCATTATTCACAAAGCAAATCCCGTGATGAAGGTTCTGCGACAGGTAAGCGTCGACTATTTGATTGAACAACCCGTTTAATAACAAGACGCACTCAGCTGTTTTGCGCCAGGTTAGGTGAAAAGTGCACTGTTTCAGCGACAATGGGAGATTGGGATTAGCAGCCGCAGAGCGCCGCATCTGGCGAAATTGAGCGAGCGAATGAAACTGAGCGCCGTACAACATGGCGTATGCGTCTATTACACATACGCACCGGGTGCCCACACACACTCACACCCATATTTCAGGAGAGAGCACAAGAGAGCGCCAAGGATGGGATGATGCGCATTTCAGTTGATGCCACAAGGAAAAGCTTTTGGGACGCGCTTTTCCTCTCTTTTTCGGAATCAGCTGTTTTCGATAGGCAATTTCCATAGCCTTTTTAATACGTCATATTGCAATTTTAGATATGTAAAACGTCACACAGAGCGAAAATTTCAATGATAGGTATTGATTTTTTTATAAAATAATCACAGACCTCATTTTCTATTTCTAAAGTAAGACAAAATTGGGGTTTTGTGTCATTACATTTGCACAACTCAATAATTTCTTAAGAACTCAGGTATACAATAAATTGTTTCAAATATATTTTAATGGTTAATAAATTTCCAAGGCCCCATAAAACTGTCAATATATTTTCCTATTCATAATAACATAAAAAAAAACCTAAAATATCTGAGACAATAATAAACATTTAATGCTGAGTTTCCCACTTTTAAATACCTATATGTATGCGACTCTTTTTGTGCACATACTTATAAATTTTTTTGTCTGTGTATCTGTGCTGTATGCCGCTTTCAATTGGCTCTGGATAATTGTTGCTCTGCAAATATCTCTGCTATGTACATTGTACATAATAGCAGAAATGTTTTGTTTTCTAGATCTCGAGTCCCGAGGTACAGTTCTTGCTTTTTTATTTTACGGGGGCTCGACTTTGCTTTTGTTGCCCCCGAGATGTTTTCTTGTTGTTTGTGCAACTGTACCTGGGATGCTGAACAAACGAACGCGGCAGAAAAACACTGCGATTTGTTAAATTGTTATTTTCGTGCCCATGGCTAAATATAAATGAACTAATGCCAAATGCTGACGTACTCTTCTCCGTGTTTTATCCCTAAAAACTGACGCAAATGGCATTGCAAGTACATGATTTATGGAGCCGGGGATCGCGGGTTGATGGGGCAAAAACCACGTGCCGAATGCGACGCACGTTTTGCGTCGAGAGAAAAACAAAGGCACACACACTTCAAAATAGAATAGTGCAACATACTGGACTTACTTAAAACATGTGAGGTAGCAAAGTGTCGCAATTACTTTAAAACTACAAACTATTAATCACTGAACGATGCGGTTTGGACACGTTTGTAGAAATAAACTTGTAGTTTGTGATTCCACTCGGATGCAGCCGCTTCTCAGAAAATGCAAAAGCTGAATGAATCAGAACGCTTTTGAATTGAATTTGAGCGAGGGAAGTTGAGTATCTGTTTATGGAGTTGTTTGGTGCGAGAGAGCAAGAGATAACGCAGAGGAGAGTTGACTTAATCAAGCTGAAGTATGAATACCCTTACCTTACAAGACCATAAATGTATCTTTTAATAACCTTATTCTGAAAATGAGTTTTGGCAATGTTGTTTAAACCTTAAACATGAAATATTTTCAATTGTTCCAGGCTCAAACAATTAAATATTTGTACACATATGAATGTTTATCTTATGGGGTAGGAAACGCATCCCTCTTAACACAGTCATAGTATGCTTTGAAAGGGTGTATCGAGGAGAGTGAAAGAGAACCGGCATGTTTGTTTGTGTCGGTCACTCGTTTTGTTTTGTGGCGAAAGAGCGGCGCAAAAGGGGAGCACAAACACGTGTGTCCAAAGAGTTGGAGAAGCCAGAAGCTCTTCCGTTTTAATTAGTCTCCGAATGTTTATTGGGTATTTTTCTTATTCGAAAACTGTTGTTGTGTTGGATCCTAAAACTTCCCCACACGCTTTTGCTGACACGTTTTTTTCTCGATCGCCATTTGAGCTGTGCGAAACGTGAATTTGAGCAGTAAAAGAGAATGTCGTCTTAAATGGTTTTTCAGGTATGAAAAATACCCTATAATTGTATTGATAATATGTTTATATTGTTAATATTTAACGTTTTAATGAGAGTTTACTTAAAATGTAATCAACTTAATTGTTTATCAGCTTATACTTATAGTTTATCAGACATTTATTTTAAGTAAAAGTTCTCTCGTATTTGGTTAGAAATTGCGATGTCAATATATTAATACTTCGTATACCCCTTTTCCAACTATACCCATTATAAACACAAGATCGTATGGCGCATAATTAATGCTTGTCTATTATTTTTGGACTGTTGCCAAGAGAGGCCTACGCCTTAGAAGAATAAACTTCTTGTTTTTGTTTATGGGGCGCAAAACGAGTTTCAAATTTCCGACCGCAGACAAGGCGGGCGAGCGTAATGGAACCATATTACTGAGGTCAGAAGAACTTCGATTATATAATAATGCCATGTATTCAGTGTTCAAGATCAGAGACGCAATGGAAAATAACCTTTGACGTGTGCCATTGAAAAGCTGCGGCTGTTTTATCTAAAGGCACAAAAACCAACTCTGGAATTGATTCAGCCAATCATTGGAACGTAAATAGATTTTATCAAGAAAGCAGTAAATACTTCGTGTATTGGGCTTGGAATAAACTGCATTTATTAGTAATAAAGTAGTTTGTAAATATGGTTATTTCTATATAGATTTTGCTTTCATTTCTTTCAATTTGTATTTCGGAAACGAGCTAGGCACAAACGACATAGTTTATGTCGGTTAAGATTCCAAGATTCTGACATGTCGCCTTCAAGAAAACGAAGTCATCATGTCATCCAGTGAACATTTTTGAAGGACCAATGTTAAGAAGGAGCTACCTCCTTCTGATTTCAGCTCGCAAAACTACCCATAGTAACGAAACCTCGAATAATAGGAGGATAGATAAGTTCAGTCAGGTTATAAGTTTAAGTGACGAAAGTCGGTGGGTCTCGATTTAATGGTGAGTACCTTTACAATGGTCTCGGCTCGCAGCAAGTGGTACAAATTCAGTACCTACTTCAGTAATTATTATTAAGGTTTTAAAACAAAATGACATTTATTTGCTAAACATTTGAGTATTCGAACTGTAAAATTCGATAGAAGCTTTCGCGCTATTTCCCCGAAGCCCTATCGATACTCAATCGATAGGCGAGCTTTAAGAATTGTCCAAATGCAGCGCGGCGGTCACACTGCGGAAAAACCAAAAAAAAATAGCACTGGCAAAATAGACGTGCTGAGCGCTGTAAAAAAGTCAGTTTCGTTGAAATTGGAATATTAAGTTTTTTATTTTCCGTGCGCTGGTCGAGCTCGTTGCTTCGACATAAACGACAAGCGATCGTAAGGAGCTACCTTGTAGGCCAGCAGACAGGCGTAATTTACGCAACGCACAACACACAAAATCCAAAATTGCACGGGGGGCAACAATAAAAACAGAGGCAGAACAGAACACAGCAAGAAGAGCGTGGTGAAGAGGAGAGGCGGAGAAAGGAGAACGGCGAACGGCGAACAGTGAACAGGGAGAGAGCAGAAAGGAGAGTCCGAGAAACGGAGGAAACATCATGGCGAACATGGCAGTGTCGCGGATCAAGCGGGAGTTCAAGGAGGTGATGCGCAGCGAGGAGGTGAGTCCCGAGCACCAAGGTTGAAGGACTGAAGGACACTCAAACGCCACCTCGGCAACGCCAGCTGCACCACCGCCCCTGGTGATGGTGCAGGAGGTGGGGGAGGATGTCCGCGGACTTTGGTGGCGTTTTTGGCGCGCTTATTGGCTCCGTTTTCTTTTTGAAATGTAAACATTGGCCCCACTGATTTGTTAATTTGGCTTGTAATCCCTGACAGATCGTCCAGTGTTCCATCAAAATCGAACTGGTCAATGACAGTTGGACGGAGCTGCGCGGCGAGATCGCCGGTCCGCCTGACACGCCCTACGAGGGCGGCAAGTTCGTCCTGGAGATCAAGGTGCCCGAGACATATCCCTTCAATCCACCAAAGGTATGTAATAGCCATGTAAGATTTAGTGCAACTTTAAAAAATCGAAAGAATATGTGATGTAAGTGTGAGCTTAGAAATAAACAACTCTTACATGAGTACATTCAGCTTTTAAAAATCGTATCTAATGGCTTCACTTCTTAGAAAGTGACACTTCTATGAATCCACAATGGTAACATGAATTCTGAAAGGCGCAATCAGAACCTATAACTTGTAATTAAAACCTAAATAAATTGCAACTTCTTCGCAGGTACGCTTCATAACGCGCATCTGGCACCCGAATATTTCGTCGGTTACGGGTGCGATTTGCTTGGACATCTTAAAGGACAACTGGGCTGCAGCGATGACACTGCGCACCGTGTTGCTGTCGCTGCAGGCGCTCCTGGCCGCCGCAGAGCCGGACGATCCGCAGGACGCAGTGGTGGCCTCTCAGTTCAAGGACAAGTACGATCTGTTCCTGCTTACGGCCAAGCACTGGACCAACGCGTATGCGGGCGGACCGCACACCTTTCCCGATTGTGATTCAAAGATCCAACGTCTCAGGGACATGGGCATCGACGAGCATGAGGCGCGCGCCGTGCTCTCCAAGGAAAATTGGAATTTGGGGAAGGCCACCGATGGCCTGTTCAGTTAGCTTGTCCCAGCCGCACTAGCATCAGTACCATTCGCGGCGGTGGCAACACCAAGAACACCGGCCAACTTCAGCATCAATCCTTCAGAACGGCAATCACGCTAAATTCTTGTTCACTCACGCACCAATCAATCTATTTTCGTAAATCTTATCCACGAAATTACATTGCCCTGTAGTTATAATAATTCCCTGATCTGTTCTCTAATTTTATTATGATTAATGTGCACATCTTTGTCGCAGGGTGGGTCACCGGAAGGTTGAGCCAAAGGCCATGCCCGCGTCCCATCACGCATGTGGTGTTATGTAATTGAACCCAGGTTCTGTTTCATTAATTTACGTGCAGTCGCATTTACTTGCAGGCTCTTTCTTAAACAGTACTGTTGTTTTCCATTTCAAGCTTAAACTAAAACACAAACAAAAATGATTTACAAAACAAAATAAATGTGAAAGCGAGGAGTGTATAACAAATCGAAGTCTTTGTAAATTGCGTTAAGTTAATAAATAAATAAATAAATAAAAATATTGATAAATGTCTAATGAGAAGTTATGATTTCGGTTTGTGACGAAGAGGCTGCAAACTTAAAATAGATTTTTGTAAAACATGCCTAGACTGAAGAATGGAAAATGTAATTTATCCTAGCTTGATTGAGATATGTAATGTATATTACTATAATTCTTGTTTAATCCCATTTTTAAGGCTCTGTCTAATGCCAAAATTTAAATAAAATCCAAATTCTTGGTAATTTACAAACCAAATAATTGCATACAACGTGAAAGAAACATAAAACCCATCGATATCGTCGAGATATTATCATTTATATATATATTCTGCTACATATTCATTTAATTTTTCTACATTTCAATGTGACTATTTATGGTTTGCACTAAATATTTGACTAAGAATCTGTGACTAAATATTTGGTCTACGATGGATGCTAGCGAATAATATAACACGAATTTCTACTTGTGCTTTTGCTTGGACATGACGGACACGGAGGAGCCACCAGTTGCAAGTGCCGATCCCAGGCAGCTGCTGCTGCTTTGGGGCACGGATGGGCCAGTGGCATTGGTTCCCTGGATCGCGTGATGGCTGTGGCGCTGCTTAAGCATCTCCTTCCATTCGGACTCGAGTCGCACGTAGGAGCCACCAAGCGGTTGGGCATTCTGCACCAGGCACTGATCCGTTCCTGTCTTTTTGGTCACATAATTGGCGACCTGCTTCATGATCTTCTCCTCGAAGTCGCGCTGATGATCCTGGTTGCTGCGCGCGGACAACTCGCCGGACCAAAAACGACCCGACACATCGGTGGGACTGGCCAAACAGTACAGATACTTATTATATTACATACATTTAATATTTCACAATACTTACCGCTTTCGTGATTTCTTGCCTCTAGTTTTCCTTGGTGGAGGACGATGCTCCGACTCGCAGCCATCGCTACTCGTACTGTAGTCTTCGTCGTCATCGTGAACGTTACGCATGCGTGGCCGCAGGCAACGAGCATCATCCTCGCTGGTGGAAGTCGTCTCCGAATCGGTGCTGGTGTCCATTTGGTAGCGAGATCCTCGCATCCGACGGCTCACACGATGGTTGGTCACTATGGAGCAGGGTTGAGTACAGAGCACATTACCTCTACGTACACATACCCACCTCTCTTGAGCACACTATCCATGCAGAGTTGGGGCAAAAGTCCCTGGCGACATCTCTGTGGCGTTAGTGAGATACCCTGCCAGCTGGGACTGATCTCGCCGGCGGCGGCCAGTTCCTGAATCCTCAACGGTGGCTGCTCGCACAAGGCGTAGTTCTCGCCCACCAACTGGGCAATGGCCAGGATGGCACGCTCTCTATCCGTCTCCACCAGGACACTGTGCTCGCGGAACTGGCAACCCTAAAAAAGTACCGATTACTCAATGCAGTAGTAGAAGTTTCTGGAAATATGATTACATACATTTGGTCCCGGCAGCGTTTCATAGCGGAAGGCCTGCTGACCGCAGCAGGAGAAGCGGCCGGCGGGTCCGGCATTGCCCACGGGACCCAGGAAGTTGGGTGCCTCCGGATGGAAGCGGCACCAGTGCATCTGATAGACCGGAAAATGAGCCTCGCACGTGCAGCAGTACAGGTAGTGGCAGTGACCCCATAACTTCCAGTACACCTTGCGCCAGGACTTGAGCTCCTTGAACAGCTGAACGATGTAGACATTAAGATCCCAGTTGGTGTCCCGCACGTGGTGGCTCATCAATTGGCCCCAGCGATTCAGCCGAATGTTGCTGGGCACACAGCTCACATAGGATTTCATAGTGTTGGTCACGCAATTGAAGCACTTGGAGCAGCGGAACAGACCGGACATGCTGTAGAAGTGTCCCCTTAGGGCTTCCGGATCCGGTTCGCAGAGGGACTGAATCAATTTGGTCCACAGACGCGGTGTCACTCGCTCCTTTTTATCCCTGACCATCTCCAGCTCGAGATTCGTGAACATGGCCGCCAGTCGGCTGACCAATGCGTCATTTAGACAGGACAGATTCGTGGACGTTCGTACAACTTCGCTGAGATGGGCATGACAAAAGGCCAAACACTCAAGGAGTAGAGGTTCCATCTGCAGAAAGCTGGCCGACACCAGAATGGGCACCACATTATTGCCATCCAACTGGGGACCAGTGCTCTGGGTGGGAACCGGAAGATCCTGGCTCTGGGCACTGTGCTTGATCCACTTCATCAGCCAGTCGAAGATCAGGATGTCGCAGTGCACCGATATGTCCATCTCCTCCAATCTCTGACCGGCAGTCACGTCCGCAAAGTAACCCATTTTGGTCACCAGCAAATGCTGCGGGCAGGTGAAGTCCTTCGAGGTGTTCTTCACCTCGTCGCAGACGTGGATCACCACTTCCGGCCTGTCAAACAATTTGAGATATATATGAATACCTAAGAATTTCCTCTGTAAATACATGGTACCTACTCCTTACGCTCCTGCCTGGCATGTTTGCTATCCTTGACCAGCAGCAGAGACTTGCGTCTGCCGGCGTTCATTGCACCAGGCTTCGGAATCGGCTCCTTAATCATGGCCCGCACCATGCTGTTGGTGATCTGATCCGAATGTTGAGCATCTCCTCTGGGATTAGCCTGCTGCAGGCTAGGAGCCGAGGGAGTGGCTGCCGGCAGAGGCCCATGTGAGTGGCCTATCTCCATCATGGACTTCGATGCTCCTGAGGTGAGAGGAGCTGCCGATGGAATGGGATTCGGATAGGGAGTGATAGTGGCCGATGTCTGGGTGAGAAGCTCTTTCGGAGGCTGCAGCTGCTTGGACTTAGTTTTGCCATTCTGGAGTTGCGTGGGCATGGGCACCGGGCATATAAATGACAGAACAGAGTCCAGAACACCCTCATTAATGGCCGCATCCAGTTGCTCGCCAAGCTTGGGATGCAATCCCCGATAGGTCGACTCTGGACGGGAAGAGCGGCTGTGGTGGCTGTGCCCCGAGCGCAATGTACTGGATTTCGCATCTTGGAGCAAGCTGGAGCGACTCTCGTTGGAGCTCCGCGAGGGTCGTCTCAGTCCCAGGAGCTCGTTGACCAGTGGATTGTCCGCCAGTTCGGCAAAGTCGAACTCGTCCTTCTTGGTAGTTCTCTTGGTTGACACCGCACTGCCCTCCATCGGCGGTATCGGCTCCCTATTGTGTGGTTTTCCCATGTCGGCCTTCGCAATCATATCGTTCACATGACAGGATAGTTTTAGAAACTCTAGAAACTCGTTCAAACTGATTTGAAACTCGGCGCCATTGCCGGAATCAATGGATTTCTGGGAGGGAGCCGCTGGCGTCTCCTCAGGCTGGCCAGCAGCCGAAGCTCCCTCGTCGGAGCCGGATTTCTGCATCCTGCCCAATGCACAAATCAAAGGATATTGGTCATTATTGATTTATTGTTTCGTTGCTCGTAGTAACAAGGAAGTTACTTAAATGAAAAGCGGAAAAAACAATGCAACTGGTGACCCCAATTGATTTTTCAAGCTGTCCAGGAATTTAAGATTACATGCACATTTAATAAATATAATAAAATATTTGTTTTTGTTATTAAGAAATACATATTTCTTCTTAAAGTAACTTTTTGAATTATTCGTTCTATATAGTATTCGTTATATTCATTAAGCATTTTAGTAATTTTAAATTTAAGTAATATTAATAATTTCAGCATTCTTTAAATTTAAATTTGAATTTAGAAAACTTCGTATTTCGAATAATTTTTAAAATATGACCGTTACTACTATCGGTATTTGGGGAAATTTCCGATTGCAGCCCCAATTTCCGATTACGCTCATACGATTACCGTAATAAAGCGCTGGCGATTGCTTAGAAAACTATATCGAAATATCGAAAGCAAACCAAAACATATACATACAAAAATTCATTGATTTTGTCAACGTAAAACACACAGTGCAGCAGGGCAGTTAATTCTGAATGCGGTTAAATAGCACGGTCAACTGAATTAGAAACGCTGGAGCGGCACAAGTGCGGCGGCAATGCGAACGGACTGAAGATAGAAGCCCCAAAGCGAAGGCTTTTACCTGGGCCGCTGTCCAATCAGAACGCTGCTCCCAATCAGAACTGGGCAGGGGGCGGGGGAGGCGAGAGCGAAAAATCCGGATACGGGGGGCAGTAGCAAAAGGCCAAAAAAGAAAAAACGAGCGACGAGTGTGGACTAGCCAGCGATGATGGGAAAATGACCAGGGATCTGGGAGTACGGATCACGGACCACTAGCGGATACGGCCGTAAAATGCCCCGGAACACTTGCAGGCCAAGTGAATGCGCTACTGCTAGCCAGGATGAGCCGGAGGCGAGTGCGAATAACAACAATAACCACAGCAACAACAACAACAATAACGAGGGCATCATCAAGCAGGAACTGGAGGCCGCTCCGCCGGTTTGCCACCGAAAATCGGAGCGCCGGAGAGTGGCCCGTGATATATTCCTGGTCTTCGAGGAGCAGACCACCCGGCGACGAGGGAAGGGAGCACGGGGCAAGGCCACAAGGGCCAAGCAAAAGTTCGGACACCTGAAGGTGGCCAATACGCCGCGCATCAATAAGAATGTGCTGCGCGACATTAAAACGGAACCAAAGTGCAGCTCGGAAGCCGTTGTGGCAGCTGCTGCCCCTGCTATCATACCCATTCCCGCACTGAATCCCCCAATTCCTCCGCAAATAGCCACGCTCAATCCTCCGCTGCCGGAGGAGCCGACGTTAGCCAAATCCTTGCCGCGAACGGCGGCCGTTAAATTGGAAACCAAAACACACGTCACATCCACAGCCACTGCATCCAATGTGGCGGCGCCCAAGCGGATTAGTCCCAAGCCCAAGGCTCCATCTGTTCAGGAGAAGGAAACGGAGGTGGTGTCAGCAGTCACTCCTGCTTCACTACCAATACCCAAGCCCGCTGCCGCACCCGCCACTTCGCCCACGACGCCCAGCGTCAATCCCATCTTCCTGTGGGTCAAACAGGACGATACCCGAATCGTGGAGGTGCGCTGCGAGGACTACGACAAGCGGAATAGAATTCGTCTGACCAAGACGACCAATGGCTGGCGCTCTATGCCGCGCACAGATGCTTCCTCAACTAGGATAGTCAAATTCTTCCACGGCTCCGCCGCCCCACTGATGAAGGTCAAGCGCGAGCAGCATCTGCAGCGTTTGGAGGAGGAGGAGCAACAGCACCAGGAGCAGGAGTTGGAACAGGCGGAGGATCACGAGCGAGAGCAGGAGCAGCCGGAGCAGCAGTTGCCCTCTATCGGGCAGACTTTGTTGCAGGAT
This sequence comes from Drosophila simulans, assembly GCF_016746395.2. Classification (NCBI taxonomy): domain Eukaryota; kingdom Metazoa; phylum Arthropoda; class Insecta; order Diptera; family Drosophilidae; genus Drosophila; species Drosophila simulans. The sequence goes on from NC_052522.2 coordinate 9,506,140, forward strand.
TGGGATGATAGTGCCACGCAACTGCCGGACGAGATCGAAGAGGAGGAGGAGGAGGAGGAGGAAGAGGGACAGGAAAGTGATGCTGCGCAGCAGCAGAACGGCCACTTAGCCACTGTACTCGAAGATGTTGTGGTGATGCCACCTGCCCAGGAGCCGGAGATGGCGCCCACGCCCTGCTTCGATGGGCTGCTGGACAGTGAGGAGACGAATGCCTCCACCAAGGCCACCAAGACCAATACGCCCACATATCAGAGCTCCACGCCCTCGCCGCTGCAAATGCAGCTGTGTCCCAAGACGGGTCTGTTTCTGCCGAAAGGAGATCTTGCCCTGGTTCAACTGCCTGAGGAGGATGTCCTGCCCGAGGAGGCGGAGGACAAGCCACTTGGTGGAAACGATGCCGTGGAGTGTTTCGATGCGAATACTAAGAATCTTAAGGATCTGCTGGACGATGCCGATGATCTGCTACAGAATTGCAGCAGTGAAAACGGCAGCAGTGGAGCGGATCTGCTCGACTCGCTGGTCAAGCGAAGTTGCGAGGACAATCTCGTCCAGGAGACACGCCCTGGCAACGGAACCAATCCGCCGAACTCCTCATCCTCCGGCGACGGACTGAGCTCGTTTTGTGTGCCCGATCTCGACAAGGACCTGCCCAGCATACTCAACATGGACAACGACGATGCGCCCAAGTGTCTGTCCTTCAACGAGGCGGGTGAGATCGAGGGCCTGAACGGAGAGCTCTTCCTGGGCATCGAGGCGTTCGAGAAGCAGCATGAAGCTGTGGCCACCGAGCCGGAACCACAACCGCCCACTCCGGCCACAGTGGAAATGACCCAAACGCCTACGCCCACACCGACGCCTGAAAAGGAAATGGAAAAATCCGTCGTAGTCGAGGAGACGCCTAAGGATTTGAGCTACAAGAAACGCGAGGAGGTGTGTCCACCATCAGAATCGCGTAGTCAGTGTGCGGTGACCTCAAGTTCGGATATACTCAAGTCACCGGAGCGGGAACTCCAGCTGCCGGCCAACTCCATACCTGCTGAGGTGGAGACGACGTCGGAAACCATTAAAAATCTCATTCTGGAGCAGTTCCTCAAGCTTAACAACAATCCCCAACAGGCGGAGCCAATGGATCTGGGCAAAGCTGGCCGCGATGGCAAACTCGAAACGGTCGTTATCGACGACGAGGAGGAGGAGGATTCCAGCCAGCCGCTGAAGAAGCGACCCAAGGCCAGCATTAAGATGGACAAGGATCCGGATCCACTTACCCAACTGAAAATGCTGATCAGCAATCCGCAGTGGAAGGTCCCAGACCCGATACTCGTGCCAAAGGATCGCCTCGGAGCGGTTTTGGCCTCACCGGCCCGAGAGATTCCATTGCTGTTGACCACCAGGCCGGAATTGCGTCTTCCCGAGGCCTTTGCCTATCCGGAGATCATCCAGAATCCGAACATTCTGGTAGTGACCATGGAGCAGTTGGAGGCTATCCTCAAAACGGAGTCGGAGCAGGCGGCCAAGGTGACAAAAGACCCGGATCCAGTGATCGTGGTGCCAAGCAAAGCGAGAAGTCCCAGTCCCAAGCAGATACAACCCAAACCTGTGCCTGTCCAACCCAAACCGCCTCCAGTTGCCCCGGTGGCTCCAACACCACCATCTCCAGCGGATTCCAGTCTCTCGACGGATCTGAATGCCACCACACTGGCGCTACTCCAACAGATGCTGTGGCTACCCTATTTTGGCCAGTTGTCGCAGGAGTTCTTTAAAACGATCAAAGATCCGCTGGGACTACAAAGAAAGTTTATGAGCAATCTCCTGCCGCTGTACAACAACCAATTTGGATTGCAGCATCTGGACGAGCTGTACAAGCATTGTATGAAACAAAAGTCGACGGAAGAGCAGCCACAGCCCAAGGTTACCACCCCCGTGCCGCCTCCTGCAGCAGCTCCGCCTCCACCTCTTCCTCAAAGTACAGCCAGCGGACCAAATTCCTTTAATGGCTTCACCAATCCCGTAGAGCTGGCTCTCATGCAAAAGCTGCTGCAGCCGCAATTGCCGCAGTTCCTCAACTGGGAGGCGGCCAAGGAGGCATCATCCACATCAGCTGCTGCAGCCACCTCAAATCATCATCATCAGGAGCACAAGCGACCCAGAAGGGAAACAGAAGCGGAGTCCATTAGCAATTTCACCAAATCCAAGCCTTCATCCGGTGCTCCAGGTACAACTCCTTGTCCGCCAGCACCCGCCGCTGCGCCTGCACCGTTAGCCACCGCTGCGCCTCCGGCACCAGCTCAGGCGGAGCACAAACCCAGACTGACCATAAAATCCCTCTCGAATCTGCTGGAACCGGAGGCGAACGTGGTTCCACTACTCAATGTGCCCTTCGACGGAATGCGAGGGCGTCCCTCCATGCACAAGGCCGTTCCAGATCAGGCCAAGGGTGACGCAGGTACGGGACGCACACTACGCTCCAGTAAAGCCTGCGTCACCTACAATCCCCTCGAGCAGGCCAAGCAGCAGATGCACCCAGCCGCCGCCGCACAGCAGCAGCGCAAGCGGGGCAATATGCTCGCGCAGGACGTCCAGCAGCAACAGCACCAGCAAAATCTCGCAGATGCGGCGGCAGCAGCCGGCATGGATGCGAACTCGGCACTGTGGCATCCTCTCTTCGGAAGGTGAGTGATGTTCCTAAGCTAATCATATTCCCCATCTGTTCAAATTAATCCACATCGGTTCCCTTCCAGCAATCCCAAACAGGGCTACAATAGCCCGTGGCAGTGGACCACGGTGACGGCGTCAGGTGAATGACAGTCAAGCCGGGCTCAAAAGGAGCCAGCACCTGGATCGGGAGCAAGGACGGCCAGCTACGAGGAGCAGCAGCAGCAGCAAGACTACAGCAACTATCACGGCTCGGCCAAGCAACAGCAGCAGCAGCAACAGCAGCAACCACATCTTCCAGCAGCCAACAATCAAAACCACAGCAACAATAGTAGCAATAAATTTTGTTATCCAACGGCGGCGGCCATGGAGAATATGTTCCAGAACAATCAGATGGCAGCCGCTGCCGCCGCACGCGAATCCCTGCTGAATTCCTATCTCTATCAAAAGGATAGCGATGCCGGCAATTATATGACGGAGCAGAGCTACTGGCAGCAGCACCAGCAACATCACCACCAACAGCAGCAGCAGCAGCATCAACAGCAACAGCAGCAGCAACAGCATCAGCAGCAGCAGCAGCAGCAACATCAACAGCAGCAACATCAACAGCAGCAACACCAACAGCAGCAACAGCAACAGAAGCAGCTCCAGCAGCAGCAGCAGCATCAATGGAGCGGCAACAACGGCAGCAGCAACCAAAGGAGCAACAACTATGCCAACAACTATGCGGCGGCAGCCGCTGCCTCCATGTACATGCAACACTTCAATCCCTACATGCAGCAAAAGGCGGCGCTGCTGGCGGAGAAGGCCGCCCAAGCGGCGGCGGCGGCGGCAGCGGTCCAGAGCAGCAACGGTAGCAATAAGCACGGACGCTTCGGCGGAGACTATGGCTAGGAGTCGTCCGGTGGGTTCACGGTTCAGCTAACCGGGAGCGCTAAACACTTTAGCGCATTAACATAAACATATAGGCATATGTAACACTTGCGTGTAATAATAACTATATATTTAGAGGCATCATATAGGCCGTTTTACCGCCAGGAATTGGTAAAGGATAAACCATGATTTTCCTTTAGTTTAATACACAGGAACAGCAACAACAAGGTAACCGGAACGCAAACAACAATAATTTATAAACAACAAACAAGGAGGTAAACACAAGCGGAGAGCAGAAAACATAAAAAACTTAAATTGAATTAGTAAAAATTTGTTATTGGTAGTTTGTTAACAAAAAAGAAAAACACAAAAAATATGAAAAGAAAACAAAAAAGCAAAAACAAAAAAAACACGACAAGTAAACAAAAAATAATGTAGAGCGCGAAAGCGGATGGCAAAAGCAAAAAAAAAAACCTAATTATTGTATTATTGTTAACCAAAATCTATTATTATTATTATTATCTCAAGCTGCGTTATATTATTATTATTATTATTAACTCGTGTGTCTGTATATAGCGTTTTTATCTAGATGTATTACACTTAGTGATCCCCCCTCAAACCGATTCCCATCCCAGAAACCCCACATCCGACTATCCCCCAAAAATGCCAGGACAATCCTTGGACCCTTCACCTTCACCTATGACCTCACCAAAAATCAAACGAAAACAAACCGCAGCGCTAAAAGGCAAACAACCAACGATTTTGTATCCATTCCGAAATGTGTTTCTTTTTGTTTTTACTAGTTATTACGCTGATTATTTATGAAATCATCATCCCTAACATGTGCAATCTAACACTTATGTTCTAGATACAAAAAAAAAAAAAACCAAACAGAAGAATCACAAAACTTATTAACGCGAAAATGGCAAAGCAAAAGCATGAACATGAAAATGGAAAAATAAAGAGAACCCTTTTAGAGAATTTCGCTGATAAAGGCAACAGAATAGCAAATCGCCATCGAGACTTTTAATTCAGCGGGCTTGTTTGGATCATCCAAATATGATGATAACGCGGATGATGCAGTTCTGTATAAATATAGTTATATTTGCATCTCAAGTTCCGTGTATAATAGGCATATAAAAGTTAATTTTTGTATAAATACGCAACTTTTTCACTTACAAACAACATTATGTAATATTTTTTCTGTTTAACATTTAGTTAGAACCACGCTTAAAGTAAGAGTTCCTTTTAAAGGCATTTGAAATGCGCGCGTGCGAATGTTTTCAGCTATGTGTGGAAGTGTGTGCCCGGTGCGGTTTCTTTGTTTCTTTGTGCTCCCAGCCGTCGATCCCTTCAGCGATGAGTCGTCGTCCATGGGCCATGGGCCAATCTACTCGATCTGACGGCTGGCCTCTTGTAGGCGCGCCACCACGCCCTGGTAGAACTTAATCTGCTCGGCAATGAAATTCTTAAGCGTATGCTTCAAATGCGTATCCCGCTCGCTCTTGAAGTGGGTCAGCTCGGCCAGCACCGTGTAGGAGACGACATCTGTGCGCCGGTTAACGTCGTGCAGCTGGGGATTATTCATCCTGCCCTCGCCGGCCAATTTCTCGCAATCCTTTCGCTTCTGTATGGCACCCTTGTGCGTGGAGAAGATGTCCGGAAAGCAGTTGAGAACGCCCCTATTGGGAAAAGAGGGAATATAAATTAGATAATGCTTCTAGATCGTTCTATAAACAAATAGCGACGGGAAGTTAACACATTTTCTAGAAGTTATACATATATATATTCGTATGTATATCGTGCTAAACTAAAGGTCAGTCTGCGTAAGAACCACAATAATCTAAAATAAACTATTGGCCACCAATCGATTTTTCTGGCGAAACTATACATTGATTCATTGCTTCAAAGTAAACAATTTGAGTTCATTATAAATAAACTTGATACCTTAAAAACAATATACAAGAAAGTAATCAATCGAAGATTTTTAATTGTGAGTAATTCAGCCATATATGTACCTATTGTAACTTCTACTATAGAAATGACACATGTCGTGGAATTCCCATTTTCAGTCAGCTAATCAATTAGCGCTGAATGAAACGAAATGTGCTATGCTTCCCATCACTTTGTCGAGACGTCAACCCACCTGTAGATGTGCAGTCGATCCGAGAGGGGAATCCAATCATGCTTTGGCTGGTCGCCAAAGGCCTGTCCAATACCGATAAAGATGCCACCGATGCGGCCGACGCTCTCGGAGAGCGGAACCGCGTTCCGGGTGGGCGCACGCCGCTCGTCGATGGCCAATGCCTTGGCCAGGTCGGAGAGTCCGTCGCCGATGCGCTGGAACTCCTTTTTACTCTGCGACATGGAGCGCTTGGCCATGTCGTTGGATATATTGTTCAGGTTGCGTACGGCCACGTCCATGCTGTGTATGAACTGGGTGCCCAGCTCAACCTGTGCGTCCACCTTGGAGTGCAGCAGGTTCTTGTCCGGCGGCGAGATGGCCAGGCAGTAGTTGACGCCCATGTAGGGATCCCGTTCCGCCTTGCGTTTGCCCGACTTCCAGATCTTCTCGTCGCGACAGGTGAGAAAATGATACCAGACCTCGCATTTGGAGATCACCGGATGGCGGCACACCCAGTCGACGAATTCCTGCAGCTGCACACGTCGATGCTCCACGAATTGCTCCTCATAGCGGCCCGAGATCTGCTTGTCCGGCAGCGGTGGCACCGGAATCAGGCAAAACTTGTCCACCAAACGTTCGTGCAGCCAGTCGAAGTGCTTGTAGCGACGCGACACCTAACGAAAGGGAAACCCAGATTAGATATGACCAATTAATTCTGATTGGGACACGCAAAGAGGAGCCCGGAGCTCGGGGGTCAGAGCTCGTTGCTGAGTCATTACCCGCGGCGGTTCGCAAGCAGAAGCAATCATCGCAGTGCCGTTGGCTACCAGTTGGTCAGAATTGCCCCCACAAAGAAGAATTTTAAGTGATTTTACGACTCTGTAATGCCCTACCTATTTGTATGTCTGTTTTAATGGACTGAAAGAACTTTACAAAGAGCTTTGATTTCAGTTCGAAAGTAATGTCGAGAATTTATGCTTCTCATTATTGTAAATAATATAGTTTATCAAAAAGTACTATTGAATTAGTTACTAAGAATAAAAATAAACTGTAGCTTTTAATAGTAATAAAACATTAACAAATATAAAGATAAATTTGGGTTATTTTCAGAGTTTTCAATTTAAAACAAACCAATTAAAGAAGTAGATATACTCTGCATTTCAATTTTCTCAGCAAAAAGGTCACTTTTTGGGTCAACTCAGTTGGAAAATGTTGGCCGGCAATTAGTGCGGAGTTTCGATAAACAAAGGATTGGTCTTTCTTTATTCCATTCCATCTGCTCGTGAGCACATGACCCAGCCCAAATTACCCTTGGCAGAGGGTAGCGAACACAGCACAGACACATATTATCAACAAAATATTGCACCCGTAGTTACACACTCATGCGCCAACGGTCGGAGCTTTATCGTATTGTGTTGTTAATCACGGCGATATCAGGGGTGGCCAACTTACGGATATGTTGTTGAAGCTAGGCGTCAGTTGGTAGGCGATGAACGTCTTCATCCCCTTGAATTTGGACTCCTTTTTGGGGCTGGCCACCACAACGGAGTAGGGCGAATGGTTCTGCGTCCACTGGTAGATCGAGTCCTCCACCTGTGTAATGTAGGCCATCTCGCATTCGGGTATCTTCTCCTTGGTGCTGGACAAGCCGAGTATATACGAATCGGAACTTTTGGCGAACATGCCCTTCTTGACGGTGCCAGCAGCACCAGTCCCGCCAGCCACGGAGGCCAGCGATTGGGTGTCATCGTTGGGCGCGATGGGCAGGTGTTTGTTATCGTAGTCACTGGTGGAATGCGACAATCCGCCAGCGCGAGCCGACTGTCCCGCAGACTTCTGGCCACCTGGACCAATTTCCGAGTACGTGTCATTGTCGTCGCTCCAATCGTCCTCATCATCCCAGTTGCTGCCATCATCATCCGCCGTCTGATCGTAACGCGGCAAAGGGGGCGAGGCGAAGGGATCCGGAACCTGTGGCACCGAAGTCGCTCCACTGGCGCTCAGCTTCTGGGCTTCGGCCGCGGACATCACCTCCACGTACGCAGCCGGGAAGAGGCCAATCTGGCCACGGGCATTCTTGCCCTCCCACCAGCCTTCACCCACGTCGCTCCGGGTCACCGAGAGCACATCGCCCGTTGCGATGGAGAGCTCCGAGGAGCCCGGCTCCCCGGTAAAGTCGTACATGGCGCGCACGTACGAGGTCATCTTAGTGCTCTCCTGGTCGTTCCTTTACGCTAATTCGAGTCCCGTCTCCACAGGGGCCATAAACAGACAAAAAATATCCACTGATTCTGATTCACCAAGTGCAAAGTGTTACCGTTCTTTGGATTACGAAATTATACTGACACTGACGTCTTCTTCGTTCTGCAGCAACAAGATATAATGATGATGCAGCAATTTTATCAGAGGTATTCCCCCAACACACCTGATTTCCACATTTGGAACAGAGGTACTCCTTAATTTGAAAGAAAAATAATAAAAAACATACTTATTTTATAAACTCACAAAAATAAAATAATATAAATAGCACATTTTAGTAGAGCAAATTAAATAAATGAGTTATTGCGTTTTCAAGAAAGATTTAGCTGTGAAAAATTACCTATGCTTACATAGATTTATCTTACAAATATTTCAAAGAAAGTGTTAGGTGGGGATAAAGTTTTCTAGTAATAAATCAAGTAAAATAAGAGGATAAATATATGAGCATAATTTTATATTGCAGCAAATGCAAGGCGATTCAACTACATTACGGTCATACTTAAAAAGCAGTGGAGCCCCCTATTGATAATCGCCGAGTGCCAGGGCTGCAGAGCACGGCTCAGCTGTCGATGTATCGGGATGCATCGAAGTATCGAGTTGGCATAAAAGAATCTGGTCTTCGTGTCGTGTTATTCATTCCTTAATTGCGCCTTGCTTTAATTTGTGGGTGAGCGAAATCGGAGCTCGGCGACATCGCCAGTTGTGCAATACTGACTCCAGCGGTATCTGTTAATCCCCAACCACTTGGCAAACGTCTTTTCTTTCCTCCCGGGCCACATACTTGCAGATTTGCTGACTTTGTCGTTGGAGTATTCAGTTCGAGTTTAACGACCACAATGAATCGCCAGGCGAAATTCCTAATCTTGTGCCTCTTTGTGGGCCTCTTCTCCGCGAATTTGTGCGACGAAGGTGAGTCTTTGATCAAATTACACCGAATTAAAATCGAATTGAAGACACACCGAACACTCATTTCTCAATTATGCACTCTGACACACACACACGCTTGCATGTGCATGCGTACGTGTGCGCAAACCCCTCGCATGTGTGTGTGTGCGGTGTGCGGGCATGTGTGTGTGTGTGTGTGCATGGATGTGTTTGAGTGTGTGGATGTGGGGGTTTTTTAAATGCCAATTCCTATATTGAATATCAATTCTCCGGCCATTTTCTCTTACTCCGACTTTGGGGCAATGTTCTCCGCATGAGAACTGGCGAATCTGCAGCTTTCCAAAATAAGAAACTTCAGATTGATGAAAGTCACTTCCATAAATTGTCACATTACCATACGTTAATATTTGTGCACATTTTGGTAAATATGTATTTACCGAGTTGTAACCATATTTTGTTCGCAAGCATTTATTTAAATCGTCACCTTTTCTGCTTTTCAATTTCATGAAAAGTTGTAATTACCATACGAAAATATTTGTACATATCTTGGGATTTTAAGAGATTTGGACCATATTTTGTTGACAAACAATATTCTCTTCTGCTTTCTTAAATTTCCATTCCTTAAATTCCATTATTGCATAAAAATAAATAGCACCTAAATGAAGCTTATTTTGAATATAGTAATCTTTATTTTTCGAACCAAATCAATTTGTTTTGTTACGTTTTCCTTATTTGGTTTGACCATTTTGACACCATTTACATGTGCAATGGAACTATTTTTATTTTAAATTCTTACGAAAGCCATACAAAACATGTGTATTCCTTGTGCTTTTTGAAATATTGGAAATTGATGAATGAGAGTCGTTGTGAACTTATCATACTTGCCAATTTGTTTGCTTTTAACTTTGGAATGACGCATAAGTTTTTATCTATAATATTCGTTGCTGATTACTGTTGCGATGTACTTACATAAAAATATATTTTTACGATATTTTCATTCTGAAATAAGAATTATATCAACGTTTCAAAAAAGGGTGACTAATAAAAAAACCAGTCATTTGGTTCATTATTATTATATTTAGTTTTACGAACTTATCAAAAACTATAAGCTAATACTCTTTTTGTTTACCTTCGCAGTGACCACACCGTCTCCAGCGGACAGCACCACCCAGGATTCCAAGAACACCACCACTCCGCCGGACACCACCACCACTGTGACGCCACCGTCGACCTCAACAGCGAGCACCACAACTGAGAAGACCACGGCGACGCCACCACTTACCACAACGACTGAGAAGACCACGACTACTCCAGCCAGCACCACCACCACCAGCAGCACCACTCCGGCCAGCACCACCACTCCGGCCAGCACCACCACTCCGGCAACGACCACCACCACGCCTGGAACTACAACTTCGACCACTCCGTCTCCGAACTCGACCACAACTACGCCGCCGCCACACACATCAACCACTCCGGCGCCGAAGCCCGTGCCGTGCGGCCATTTCGATGGATCCTCGTTCATTGGCGGGATTGTGCTGACTCTGGGCCTGCTGGCCATCGGCTTGGTGGCCTACAAGTTCTACAAGGCCCGCAACGAGCGCAACTACCACACCCTTTGAGCCGCCACCGCCTTTACGTCGGCCTTCAATGCGGCAGCCGGAGCTGCGGCGGCCAGCAGCAGTGCCGCATCCACGGATGCGGAGCGCGTGCGGTTTGTCCAGCCTTCGATACCGCTAAGGTCGCCGCCAACGCAGCCGCCACCACCACCACCCGCCCACATGGGTGGCAGTGGTGGTGGTGCGGCTGCAGCTCCACAAAACTGCTCGCCATCGGCCCGAGATCGGTTGCTGCACACGTAATTTAAACGCGGGGAGCCACACCATATTACCCAATATAATTAATATCCAAAGAGATGCCCTATACCCCGATTCCCCAACAAAACACACACACACAGAGATACAAACGGCAGTCAAGTAAAGTCAGTTCTTAAATTGAAACGATAACCCCCTGAGCGGATTTAATGCGGGCCCAGATAGTAGGAGCAGGCTCTACATTCTTGAATTACTTCCCTTATCTCAGTCATACAGAAAATGTGAAAACAAAGCAAATATTTTTCCTTCAATGCATTGCATCCAATATGCAAGGGTACGTTTTTTGCAAACATCAGTTTATCAGCAACTTGAGCGGATGTTCAACGCCTTATAAGAGGAGTCCGAGGAGCCTGTCACAGGGTCTTCCCAGGGCGACCATGAACCGAGAAATGAGTTATGAGATCGAAACGAAACGAGACGAGAGGAGTAAGAACAAATAACAGCAAATATGTGAGACTGCTTGATAGCGAGAAAGTGAAGAGATCAGAAAGTGGAAAGCGGCTGGCGACGGCTTTGTTTCTGTAATTCATAGGGAGCTAACGAAAAGGAAATATAAATTTTTATTATATTTACACAATTTTGGAATAACTAAAATCGATTCATTCTAGGAACTAAGAATACATATGTACTACCTAAAACCGAGCTAAACACAATAGGAAACGCGTTTCAATTTTCTCATTTAATGTGCATTTTTTTCTCCGGTCTTTGCCCACTTGTTCTATCGATTCTGCTCACCCCGCCATTCCCGGGGTCCGTAGTATTGCAAAAAATCAATATAGCGACTAACGATGCACAGCAACAGGATTTACGGATTGCGGTGCACGGTTGATATGCGTTTATATGCGATATAAACAAATGTAAACACACGTTTGTATACTGCTGTAGTAGATGTCGATTCGAGATTTGATGGAAGCCCCATGTTAATGCATACACGCAAATGTTGAATATTTTGTACTAGAATGGAAACTATACATATGAATTACGTTTACCTAACCCTACCGCGCTTGCTGTTGGATTAATACACATTTGAAGCTAAAAATCGATCACATAAGCCCGTCAAGTTTACGCGAATGAACGAACACTCTGTGCACATGAAAATCTCATAAGTATATAAGCTAAAGTAACCAATCAATGTATATCCAGTAAATCACTCAGCCGGCTTACTAAAAATTATATATATATCTATATATATATATAAATATCTATGTCTGTATATCGTGTACGATAATAAATATTTTAAAAATTTAAACTGAATTTTTGCTGTATTAACAAGTACTGTAAACCAGAATTTACGATTGAAACACGTTTCATATTTGTTTTTTACACCTAATTAATGGTCAATCAAAAGGGGGGAATTTTATTTAAATTAGCAAACATTAACTACACTCTATTCTGCGGTTAGTTTCTTTAACTTCTTGGGTGTCTTAATATTAGGTGTTTTCTCCTTGGGCGACTTCCTCTTCAGGTTTTCCTTCGGCTGTTGCTTAGTATTTACTTCTGGTTTCTTAATTTTAGCTGCTTCCCCTTTTTCCGCCTTGGAGTTCTTAGCGTTTTGCTTCTGACTCAGTGTTTTCTTCTCTGGAGATTTCCCTTTCTCGGCCTTCTGCTTGAGCTTATTTTTGGAGCTCCGCTTCTTCTGAGTGTTGAAGCGCAACACCAGTGGCGTGCCCGCCAGGCTGAGCTTCTCCTTGATGGCCTTACGTGCATCGTGGGTCGTTGGCAGGGTTACGGTCGCCGTGCTGTACTCTCGGAATTTACCCTTGCCCGGTCGTATTTGAATGTCCACTGCCTGGTCGTTGAACAGCTGGCGCACCTGGGCCAACGAACTGGTCTTTGGCAGATTGGTAATGACCACGGACGAGGTAAAGGTACCCTTGGTGAGGACCTTCTTAGTAGCACGCTTCATCAGGGCCTTGGTGCGTTTGTTCACGATGGATGTCTGCTTGCGGGTCACCAGCTCGTTGACAAAATCATCGGAATCCGTTTTAGGCAGGGATACGAATAAACCCTTGTGCTTCTCATCCGTTTTGATCGAATCCTTGATATCCTTAAAGGCCTGGTCACGATCTTCCTTCGACTTGAAATTGACGAGGCAGAAACGTGCATGCTTCTGACGCGGCTTTGTGGACTTCAGAACCAGTGGATGCAGAGCCTTCACCTTGGCATTGAATTCCTCCACGTCCAGGGGCAGTTTTTGTGGAAACCGGACATACAGCCGGGTGCCCTTTAACTGCTCGTACTTGGTGTGGATGTTCTCGTCGATAATCTCGGCACGGCTTTTGGGCTGTGGTTTGATTGTATCTTCCTCCTCACCATCATCTTCATCGGATTCGGTGTCACTGGCGTCCAGATCCAGTTCGGATCCATCGGAATCTTCGTCCTCGGAGTCCTCCGCCTGCAGCTGCTCCTCGTCGGAGTCCTCTGCCTGCAGCTCCTCCTCGTCGGAAGCCTCGGAGTCTTCGGACTGCACGTCCTCCTCCTCGGATGCACTTTCCACCTGCTTTATCTTCATGTTTTACCGGAAAATTAAATGTTTTCTTTTGGAATTCAACTTGCACGTGTGAGCGGCGGTGTGACCAGATCTTAAAAAACTAAGGCCCAACTAATCCCAGCTAGAATTAGTGATGACAATCTGGTTACCAAAATCCAAACGAAAGTGTATATATAATAAAAAAATTAATGAAAATACAAAGTTTTTATGGAATTAAGTTGCAAAATATATAGCATTGCCTATATATACCATAAATATATACCGATACTTTGTATTGGCGCTATGGACTTCGGCTAATTCCGATACAACAAAATCTAGCTATAAAAAACAAACAGCTCTGACGGACAGTTTCTTTTATTTAGAATTTTCAAACCGCAACAGGAAAATGGAAAATGAATTCTTTTGGAATGACTTTAAATTGAAGCAACCTCCGTTGGTGACGCTGCTGGTGAAAGACACAAGTTTCGGTATGTTGATACCCTTGGCAAGCTTAAACAATCACAAAAACAAAGGATCTCTCCTTCCAAACAGCAAAAAATGTGTTCGTGGTCATCAACAGGTTCCTGCAACAGTTGTCCGAACCGGATGCCAAGGATTTCGAGGAGACGGCAGCGTTGATTGGACGACTAATGGCACGCCGGAAGAACTCCTTCCGAAATATGCCGGGATTTCGTTCCGTCTGCAAACTTAATGCGGCTCTGTGCCGGCTGCTGCGCTTGGATTTGGCCAGGGATCTGGAAAACTTTCGCGGTGCGCTGCCGGATGTGTGCGATGAGGACTTGGATGGAGCCATGCCCACGCGAAGTAGCTTTGAGTTTATTTTGGTGCGTCTCCTGGGCTTCTATCATCTGCACGAGCGGATCAGGGAATGCTGCCTCAGTGCAGCCGCATACTTCACTCAACTCCTGCGCAACAACTTCTTCATGGAATTCACCACACTTCTAATCGCTGCCATTGCCAAGATTAGCAAGCTGAGCTCCTTGCAGGCCGGCAAAAGTGCCATACTTTACAACAAGCTGCGCCCTCATGTTGCCAACTTTCCGCAGGTGCATAAGCACAAGTTTCTGGCGGAGAATCAAGAGCTTCCTGCCAGATTAGAACCTCCAATGAGAACTAATAACCAAACGCAGAAAGACGAAACACCAGACATAGTCCTGAAACCGACAAAGGTCGTCACCAAAGTGGAAAAAGCCAAACTGGTGGCCAAATCTGATGTGGGCACCATAATTGCCAGGAAGGGAACACCCGTTCAAGATGCAAAGAAACCCACATTTAATGAAGACGTTTTGGCTACGGTGGCGGATGCACAGAAGTTCATTGAACGCGAGTCGCAAGCTAGGAAACTGAATCCTCCTCCAGAAAGTTGTTTTACCCGAAAGATTGCCAAGCACGAGTGGCTGGCCGCACAAACGCTGTTCCAGCGCAAGTTGTCCAAGGAGCCCGAAAAGGCGTTGAGCATATTTCGCAAGTTTATTGTTAACAAAATAAAGTAACTTCACAAGCGACGATTAATTACGTTTGGGCACGACATTAAACACAGGTTACCATACCATCAGCCAGCCGAAGACTCTTAAGCGCCACAATTCGCTTTTGGGGATGGGGATTTTTGGTCTAACAGAGGTACACAATTATTAAATCGTTTAAATATTTATTATTAATTCGAGACTCACCTTAACAAACTTCTTAAAGTTCTTGCGGCCGCTATGCTTGTTCACAGAATCCTCAAGAGAAGCATCCACTTCCTCCTGGGAGCGAATGACAATGTTTAAGTTGCACATGCGCACCTCAATGCTGTCTTTCATGGCGGCCAGCCATTGCTCCTCATCTGGATCCGCCTTAATAGAGGTTTCCATCTTAACTGAGTCTGCATCTATCTCGGATTTGATATCATCGTTTAGCCTGCTACACGATAACCAACCACTGATGTCCACTTTTTTGGGCCTATCTCTACGCGGTGCCACTATGTACTTGGATTGCTTCTTGCTTTCCGTTTCGGGTACAAAGGGTTCGGTTAACCGGGAATCCTCGTCATCATGATCAGACGGTCTTTCAGAGTTGAAGTTAAACAAGCCATCGGTGGAGTCATCATTTTTCTGAGCCTCTTGCGTCTTTCGTTTCTTTTTGCTGTCTGCAAAGTTAAAAAGATTATCACAATCATCGCTGTCGCTTTCGTTTAGCAGCTCAAGGCGTAAACGCTTGCGCGGTTGTGTTTGGGATTGGGACTCCAATTGGGGTGGCACTGGAGCTGGTTCTTGTGCTTGTGATTTCTCTAGAAAGTCGACTACACTGATTCTGGCAGGGGCTTTGCCTTTGCCTGCGGACCTTGGCTGAACCACAGACTCTGTTTGCTTCTGTGGAGATTTACGGAATTGAAATAGGTCCCCTTCATCTTCTTCGTCACCCGAGGCCACCGATAAAACAGGACGTTTTTGAGGCACTGCATGTTTGTCGGCCTGTTGGTTGGTAATGTTTGTGGCCAATGATTTCCCATTGAGCCGTGGTGAAATCCTGGTGGCAGCTGGTGCTTCCGTTTTCTTCTTCGCCAGCGAAGGGATAGTTGGAGCTGGCGTTTCTTTTGGTTCCCGAGCCTTTTCGTTCTCTTCATCCGATGAGTCGACACAAAAAACCTGTTTGGTCTTTCGTGTTATGTGTTTACTCGCAGCTGGAACAGGTGGATGTACGGATTTCTCCTCAGCGATGGGTTTGCTCCGCCTTGTTACGCGTTGACCTGGAGCAGTCGCCGGAGCTGGTGTCACATCTTCTTCCAAAGACGAGTCCAGCAATATGGCATTCTTTGATTTCATGGTCAGTTTCGTAGCGATCTCCGATTTAGCTCGCTTAGACAATGTTGATTTCTTCTCCTCATCCGAGGAGTCAACTGTTGAGGCATGACTACGCTTACGCAAGGAAGCTTGGGGCTCTGAACTAGGCTTAGAAGCATCTGGTTCCATTTCACATTCAATTGATTCGGGCACCACCAGTTCGGAAACGGGTGTGGCATTGGATTGCGCCGAGTGGCGTTCCGTGTTGGGCACTATGATCGAAGAGTTAAAGGCCATCGAGGAAGTTACAGACTCCGTGGTGGGCAATGAATCGGATATAAACTTGTGCGTTGGGTTGCAGAATTCTGTTATAGAGCAATGTATTAGGGCCATGCCAATCTCGTACTCCTGGATAATACGTCGACCATTCTGCTCCAGAATATCTAAAAATTAGAATTGTAAATATAATGTGATGTGAGCAGTATATTTACACCTACCTTGTATACTATTGATTGATTCAGTGGCCTGGGACTGCGATGAAGGGACATACTGTATGACTATCACATCACTTTTGGTTAGGAATGTTTTGCGGACACCCGAATTGATGTCCTTGCATGTGGCTCCAGCCTTCTGCACCACTGATCCGTACATATCAAAGTGTTTGCGATTCATGAAGACGAATGTCTTGCCGGCGAAGAGACGGGTACGCTCGGGACGCCAGGTGACATCTATGTTGGTGGGCTGGTAATCCTCTGGCTGTGGCCATCCCTCCTTGACATGGATGCTCTGCGCTGCCTGCAGCATCTTTCGCCAGTAGGGAAATGTCACAATCGGCTTATTCTCAAGCATAGCGTGCAGTAGTTTCACGGTCACCGAAACTTCGTTCATGGTGAGATGGGAGCACTCGTCGGTCCAGTTCGAAGTGACCGTGCCGCCCATGGGTTCAAGCATCTTCGTGAGCTCCTGCACCTCGGGACGCGTCAATGCGGAGACAGTTGTGACCAACTTCAGTTGGGTCACCTGCCAAATGCTCATGTTTGCGCCAAATCGCAAGCGTGTGCCCACAGGCAATGGAGTCGATGTTTTGGCAGGCACCTTGCGCGGCTTTTGGGAATTCTTGGGGAAAATGAAGGTGCCATATCTGGAGCCAAGGTCCTCGATATGCAGGGAGTCATCGCCATCCGCTTCCGTTTGGATGAGCAGCTGTGCATGATTGCGACTTATACTGAGGTCCTGCGCAACAATTAAATCCGTGGCTAGGCGACCAATGGTGTACACCTTTTTACCAGGAAACAACACAAACTTTTCGTCATCTATAAAGGGTATTTGAAAAGTTAATAAACTAATAATCTCTGTGCTTTAGACCATTTTACGTGCCTTTAGTCAAAACAAACATAATTTCAAAACATTCACAAATTCAACAAATCACGAGCAGTGTGACCTTAGCAGATGTGCAAACTAACTACACAGAGACAAAGAAGGAGTGAGAATAATTGGCTAGAATAAAATTAATAATGGAATGTACATCATTTTCTAAGTTAATAGTTGTTTCTCAAATTGATTTTTATTAACGGTCGAGAATGAACTTATTATAGACTTTTGATTCAATCGTTTTTTTACTGTTAAGTGACCAGCTATCGCTGCAATGATACCGTAGTTTCCTAAGAACGACAAATTAGCAAGAAGAAGCATTTGCAGCCGGTTTGTTTTTGTGTCGTTTAGCTAATGAAAAACTCATTAAACACGATTTATTTGCGATAAATGTGAGTGAGGACACCTGTAACCATGGCTCACCTGACCGGCACCCGCGTCAGCACCTTCAACGAGAGCTTCCTTAACGAAAATGAGCACGACTCGAATGCGGTGCTCATGGAACTGGACAAGGGACTGCGGAGCACCAAGCAGGGTATACAGTGCGAGGCGGTCGTCCGCTTTCCGCGCCTCTTCGAGAAGTATCCGTTTCCCATTCTCATCAACTCGTCGTTCATCAAGCTGGCCGACTACTTTGTCAGCGGATCAAATCTGCTGCGCTTTTGGGTGCTCCGTGTTTGCCAGCAGAGCGAGAATCATCTGGACAAGATCCTCAACATTGACAGCTTTGTGCGCTGTATCTTTGTGGTGATGCACTCCAACGATCCGGTGGCGCGTGCTCTCCTCCTCCGCACCTTGGGCGCCGTTTCCCGTGTGATTCCCGAGAAGCAACAGGTTCATCATGCCATTCGACGTGCTCTGGATAGCCACGATACCGTCGAGGTGGAGGCTGCCATCTATGCCAGCAGCTGCTTTGCCGCCCAGTCCAGTTCCTTTGCCATCAGCATGTGCGCCAAGATTTCGGACATGATCGAATCGCTTCAGGTGCCGGTGCCAATGAAGCTGCTCCTGATTCCCGTATTGCGACACATGCATCACGAGGCTACCACAGCCTCACTGGTCAGCAGACTGTGCATGGATCTGCTGCCCAAATATCCAGCCCAGAGCTTCGTGGTGGCCATCATAGACACGCTCACTCAATTGTCATCACGAACGCTGGTGGGAGTGCCCGGCCAGCTGGATGTTCTGCTGGATTTCATGCAGGACTTAAGGACACCTGTGCGCATACAGGTGCTGCGATCTTTGAACGAGTTGGCCGGACGTCAGAGCGTTCATGCCTGGCCCAAGCCAGCCATCAAAGCGCTCATTGATCGTTTCGAATTGTGTACCAATTCCAAGGAGCAGTTCCTCTTCCTCTCAATCCTGCTGAAGCTAAGCGAGTGCCCGCTGACCTGCCAGCAGCTGCTTCGCGAGCATCGCGTAGCCCTGCTCCGTCTGTGCATCCAGTGCATTAGCAAGCTGGACGACTACACCACTGCCACTCAGGCCATGGCAGTTTTGTCGGTTCTAGTGGCATTTGGCCTTAAAAAGAAGGGCAGCGGCGAGCAGGTGGACGATATTCTTCATATGGTCAACCTGCACATGGAAGGATTGCTCCTTTGCACGGCCAAACGGGCGGAGTGCACCCGCGATCTGCGTAGGGTGCTGACATACGGTATAAGGATCACTAAAGCCAACGCTGAATTTGGAACATCCTTCATCGGGATCGTGACCAGTACCCTGGGCGATAAGGGTGCCTATCCGCCAGCGAATGCGGAACTTATGTGCGAGGCACTGGCGGGTCTTTGTGAGCACTTTCAGCTGCGTAAGTACGCCTTTTCCACCGCAGAAGATTTGATAGGAGACGACAACGCGATGGACACCGATGAGTTGCCCCCGCCAAAGGTATCTACTGCATTAATACATCTATGCAACAATTTCTAAGAGTCTCTAATCACAGGTAAATCCCATGCTAGCTCGTTTGCCGCTCATTCTGCACAAGCTGAACACCATTATCGACCAGGAGAACTGCGAACAACAGTTGCGCAGCGTGGAGATCCTGAGTTCTCTGGTGCTCCAAACCACCATGGGCTGTTACCTGCCGCAAAAGGTTGTTCAGTGCTTTGAGAAGTGCCTCGGTAGGCTTAACTGCTGGACGCTGTACAGGATTGCACGCACCGCTAGTCGCTATGGTCACCACTATGTGGCTGCTCACATTTACACCAAGGTCTCTCAGATTGTGATCAGCGATCATATGCACTATTTCCTGGTGGCACTGTCGCAGATCTCGCAGGCGGAGTGCATTCTTAACTATGGCTTGGAATACGCCTACATGCGGGACAATTATGCACCAAAGGTGGCACCGGAGCCCCTAATGCCGCTTATGAAGCGCTTGGAAACGGCTAGCAATCTATATCAGCAAGCGCTGGCCAGCCTGAGAGCCGGTTCCTCGCCCCAGCATCCGTGTACCTTTCAGTTGGAGTATTTGAAGATAAGGGCGCAATTCCTGCAGACCCTTCACCTGGCTGTGACCGTAAAGAATGCCCAGGTGATTGTGCCGCCACCGGCAATAGCTGGCAGCTTGGCCCAGAACTCGCGCGACTATCTGCAGAAGTTTGGTCATGTCACGAACCAGCTGCGCAAGCTTGTGAAGGCACTAAAGGCCTGCGAGGAGACTTACGCTAGGCTATACAAATCCTCTTTCGATGCGGATCACGTGACGTTGGAGTTTTTGGAGGTGGCTGAATTTCAGTGCGCTCTTTTCGCCCACATCATCGAGTCGATTTGCTACGCCACGCCTCCGGAGCCGCCTGTATTTTTAACCACAGGCGATCACCCGGAGACGCGATACTTTGCCGCAAGTTGCCAGCGCATGGAGCAGATGCAGAAAAACCTGCCACAGGAGCCGGCCAATGCCAAGACCATTAGTAACCGGCATTTGGATGTGATCATTGCGCAGATCGAGATCATAACGAAGACACCGCTCTGCCTGCCGCGCTACTTCTTCCAGATCCTGCAGTCCACACAGATCAAGCTGTCGGTGAGTCCGCAGCCAAGGAGCGCCACCGAACCTGTGAATGTCCAGTCGGGCAGTAATCTGGTGATCAAGGTCGAGGGTGTCCTGCAGCACTTCAGCAAGCAGAAGAAACACTTCCGCCGCGTGGAGTCCGTTCAATTGAGCCTCACCTCACAGCTAATAACGCCGCCACCACGATCCTCCCAAGAGCTGCCCAAGCAGGCCGCCAACGATACTGTGACCCTTAATCAGATTGTAAAGCCCCAGCGCGATTTCCTCTCCGGCAGCTTCCTCTTGCCCATCTCCAATGGCGGGCACTTCCAGGTGACGCTGGAAACATTCGTGGTGGACGAGAATGGCATTACCTGGTGCACTGGCCCCAAATCCTCGATGGTGGTGCGGGTGCTGGAGGATCCCAGCAAGCAGGGCGCTCCAGCGCCGAGCACTTCCCAGGCGGTGGGACAGACGAGGAGGTTTTGAACCATAGAAACGGGTTTTTATATGTCTTAAGGTTAAATATTTTAAAAAATATTATTAGTTTAGGCATTACATCCGAAATTGATGAAAAATGGAAATATAGGTTTTTCATCAGAAAATTGTGTTTTATTTAATGTACATTTTTTTCAAATATTGATCAGCGATTAATTAAATTAAATTAAAATTAAAAATAAATTTATATTTGCAAAAAATGAACATTAAAATCCAATTGGAGTGTTAAATGCACTTCGAATTAGACAATGTATCGATACTATCGAAACAGGTGGGTCCACCTCCATCGCGTGGTATGTTTGAAAGGCCCAAGTGCGGTCTCACTACTGCTGATTTGTTTTCATTAATTCTTTTTGGCTTGGAGAATAAATTAGGACAAATGAGGAATCATCGCGGGCCAACTGAATTGTGACCAGCGGGTAGCAGCAGCGGCATGCGACACCGACACCACCAGCGCATCAGCACCACCTGGCCAGCGTTGTAAGGGATTCTCCCATCCCCCCAAAGAGCCACCGATTCCACTTGAGACCCAAAAGTCCCAGTTCAAAACCAAAATCAAAATCAGCGGAGCACCCGCACACCAGCGAGAACAAGTGGTTCCTACATGATCCGGCGACACGCTGCCCCCCTCTCCGTGCTCCATGCTCTGTGCTCCAGCTCAATGTAAATGTTAATTAAAGCCAATTGAGCGCACACCCAAAAACACGCACCAAACCGAAAACGAATACGAAATACGAATCACTCACCCGGAGGAGAAGGCTCCGTTGGTCAAGATTCCGCGCTTAACCTGTTCAGGCGACAACGGCGGTGGCGGTGGTGCTGCAATAAATGGACATAATTGCTCTAATTGGACAGAGCAGCAGCAGCAGAAGCAGCAGCAGTGGCAGTGGGAACGGAGGAGCACGAGCACCATCAACAGCAGCAGCAGCAGCAGCAGCACCCCCCCTTGCAATAGGATGGCACAATTCACACTGTGAGTATACGTACATATAACTATTTGGTTATCAGTCGGGCTGCACACGGATTTCCTGCTTATGCGGACACCGGAGCCCCGTCAATGGGCGGCTTTTGTTTATCTATTGACGGCGATTCGGCGGTATTATGCAAGGGAACTCGATGTTTCGCCGCCTTGTGGCTTGACTAATACATGAGGATCATGAAACATTATCATACCATTGCGAGCATTGCAGCTACAACAAACACAGTGCGCCGCCCAGTAGCGAGAGTACGCGTGTGGACTGCGAACACGTACCGCTGTGCTCGATTAACGATGTGCAGCTAAGGTTCCTGGTACCCGACGATCTGACGGAGGTGAGTGAATGAAGTTCATCAGCTAATGCAGATAATCCCCCCACATTTGCATCTCCGTGTGATGATCGTGTGTGTGTAGGTGCGACAGCTGTGCCAAGAATGGTTTCCAATCGACTATCCACTATCATGGTATGAGGATATTACCTCAAGCACGCGCTTCTTTGCGCTGGCAGCTGTATATAATCTGGCCATAATTGGTTTAATCGTTGCCGAAATCAAACCCTATCGAAATGTGAACAAGGAGGTAATAGCCAATATGAGTGATAGTGATGAGTTGTACACCAGGCTGAGCGGTTTTCCCATGCAGGACAAGGGCATCCTGCCGGACTCGATGGGTCGTTCCGCCGATGTCGGGTATATACTGTCGCTGGGCGTCCATCGTTCGCATCGACGCAATGGCATCGGATCGCTGCTGCTGGACGCGCTAATGAACCACCTGACGACGGCCGAGCGGCATTCGGTGAAGGCGATCTTCCTGCACACGCTGACCACCAATCAACCTGCCATATTTTTCTACGAGAAGAGAAGGTATTCAACCACCTCTGTCGTCGTGGCCTTGTTCTATTAATAGTGTGCAAACTGTTTTTGTCTTTTTAGATTTACGCTTCACTCATTCCTGCCCTACTACTACAATATACGGGGCAAGGGCAAGGACGGATTCACCTATGTGAACTACATTAACGGCGGCCATCCACCCTGGACACTATTATATCCTTTTTCAAAATATCTATACGCCCTAGGCTGTATCGCTTTTCTCTCTATGATTTCGCTGTACTTTTGGTTGCCCTCTTAACTCTCTACTGCACAGATCACATCAAGCACTACGCGTCGAAGGTGCGCCACACCAGCAGCCTGTGCGCCTGGCTGGCCGGACGAGTCCAGCAGGTGGTGCGGTGGTTCTACCACAAGCTGCTCACTCGCTTCAACTTCATCGAGTGAATCTCGACCGCAGCACACAGCACTGGCCAGTCCTTCCTAGACACACGAGCACTTTGAGGGCGATGATGAGTGTGTCCGCCGCATTATGTCATCCCGTCGAGCATAAACAGAAACACAAACAAACACAAACATTTATATGTACTATGGCACCCAATCACCAACACAGACAGACACACCTTCATTATAAATGTTAGGCAACACCTCCGCAGAATTTTATACGGAAGCCAATAGAGAAGATGTGAGACGAGAAGGAGAAGGAGAAGATCTAGCAAAGAACAACATCAAAGGCATAAGTTGAAAGTTGTAACATAGTTCGCTAAGTGTATTATTACGTTTTAAAAGATATCTATCTGTTCACCACTGCTGTAAATAGTCGTATAATGTTTTGTTTGAATCGAGTTGTAACCGAGTGATTTGGAATTACCCCCCTTTCTTTTGAATGTAGCCTGTGTGTATGTTTTTCCTAAGTTTTAAGTTCCACGCACAAGACAGTCATTTAGTTTAGCGAAGACAAACAACAAAGATGCTCATGCTTTAATGCTTAATTTATGAAATCTGCACGTAAATAGCTTTGAACTGAGAAACAAATTAATGTTAAATGGCAAGAATATCTATCCAGTTGAAGACCCGAACCAACCATTTAAATTCAAGCCCCGTTCGCTGTTTCTATAGTATTTTGTAAAAGTATTTTAATGCATATTGTTTCGCAACTAAATCTGATTACTTTAGGCACAATTTATCTAGCAAATTGTAATATTTTTTAAAATAAAAACTTGTAAAGTTATGACGAGGTATTTTTTTCCGTTTTAATCTTAAGCATTGTAAAATGGCTATACAATCTGGCTGTTTAATTTTTAACTTATTCTACTTAAGCTTTTTATATTCCAACTTCGACTTTTAAATATGTAAACAGTTTGCGTAAATGGTTTAATACTGCCAAACACTCGATTATATATAAAATTAATATCATAAAAATAAGTTTAAAAGAAGTTGAAAATACAAATAAAAGTTATAAACATACAATTTCAAAAAAAAAATAAATTTTTATTTTGAAAAGTTTAAATATGGGGCACACATCGCCAGTGTTGCAAAACCGGGCTGACAAGCGGTTGATCTGGCAACGCTCTCCTAACCTGTCACTATTGTGAACTGACAATTTCGGGTGAATTTAGTAGCATAAATTCGTCGCAACTGCCTGGAAAATGTTCTCGAGAGCCGCTCTTCTAACAGGTAAACCTGCAAACCGTGCCAAAAGCTGCCCAGCTAATCCGTGGTCGTTAATCGCGCGGTGGGCAAGTGAATCTCCGGCCGCGAATGACCGTGAAAATTGTTACGGCATTGCAAAGTCGTCGGACATCGTGGTTTATGTAATCACCACCCATTCGCAATGGATATTTTTTGCAACTAAAATGTAGCGCACAACTAATTGGTGAACTGCACTTACAGCCCAGCGCCCCTTGACCGTGGCCGCCACCCGGTCGGCAGCCGCTGCTGCCGCTCCTGGCGGAGCCATCGAGCGCCGTCAGCGCCCCGAGCATCCCGGCAAGGTCCGTCTGGGATTCCTGCCCGAGGAGTGGTTCCAGTTCTTCTACAACAAGACCGGTGTCACCGGACCCTACACCTTCGGCGTGGGTCTGATCACCTATCTCTGCTCCAAGGAGATCTACGTCATGGAGCACGAGTACTACAGCGGTCTGTCGCTCGGCATCATGGCCGTCATTGCCGTCAAGAAGCTCGGCCCGGTCATCGCCAAGTGGGCTGATGGCGAGATCGATGTGAGTATTAGCTGGATTATCATCATGGGATACATATATACTCAAAACCCAGCCGCTAATTTAACTTATCTCTGCCGCAGAAAATCGAATCTGAGTGGAAGGAGGGACGCGAGGCTGAGCTGAAGGTCCTCTCCGACGCCATCGAGGCCGAGAAGAAGGAGCAGTGGCGCGCCGACGGTGCCCTGCTGCTGATGGAGGCCAAGAAGGAGAACATTGCATTGCAGCTGGAGGCCGCGTTCCGTGAGCGCGCCATGAATGTGTACTCGGAGGTGAAGCGCCGTCTCGACTACCAGGTGGAGTGCCGCCACGTCGAGCGTCGCCTTAGCCAGAAGCACATGGTCAACTGGATCACCACCAACGTGCTGGCCAGCATCTCGCCCCAGCAGGAGAAGGAGACTCTCAACAAGTGCATCGCCGATCTGAGCGCTCTGGCCCTGCGCGTCAAGTCTGCCTAAACGATTCGAGTTTTAGTTGTTTATTTGTAAATTAAAACCCATTCGAGACACTGGAACCATGAATATGCCCGAAAGATGATAAATCGATCCAATATATCTTCAAAATGTCCGTGTCTGAAAAGATCTTTTTGTGCAATTTTGTGTTGTATTTAAAGTGTTCGGATTTCAATTTAAGAGCGTTTTTGCAAGCATATCCTAGGGCAAAACGAAGTGGTATCTTTTGGGGTTTTCCCAGTTTGGCACGGTTTTATTTAGTCTAGGTAAATAGTTTTGATTAAGACTACGAGTAAATGGTAGCAATCATAACTATCAGTCTTGAGCTGCGCTGGCATCGTCATCGAAAGCATCCGCCTCCACCTGCTCCCCCTGGAAATCGCCCAAAATTCCCAGGCGGCGTACCGCCTGCAAATTCTGAATGCAGTAGTCCACATTGGTCACTATGCACAGGGGTCGTTCGCCCTTGTAGTAGCCCGTGTTATCGCGCAGATAGACCACATCCCTGGTGGCCAGCCAGCGTTGGAGCTTCACGAAGCAAGGACACTGCCAGGGATTACCCTCGATGGACACGCGCTTAAGGTTGGGGAAACTCACATTCACCTTGGACAGAAAGGTAAGGCGATTGTTGTCCACCAGGATCTCTTGCACGCTACTCAGGCTCTCCAGCACATCGAGGTTGATCTCCTCCAGCAGATTGTGACCCAAGTGGAGCTTCTGAAGACGCCGCATGGGCGCAAACATGCGCACGTCCAAGGATTTCAGTTCGTTGTGACCCAGTTTTAGGTATTCCAAAAATGGCAACGATGAGAAAGCCAGTGGATGCAGATGCTTCATACGATTGCCATTCAGGTTGAGCCTTCGCATGCGCGGCAAGGTGTTGCCTCCAAAGATCTGCTCCTCCAGGAATTCCAGGTTATTGTACGACAGATCTAAGGTGTCCAGGTTCAGAAGGGCGGCAAAGGTGGCCGGCTTGATTTCGAGTATAGCATTGTACTGCAGAAACAGCTTCCTTAGTGAGCCCAAGCCCACAAAGTGACCGGGACTGAGGCTGGCGATGCTGTTCCTGGACACATCCAGCATCTGCAGTCTGGCCAGCACTCGGAACTGGTTGTCGAACAGCAGGCGTATGCGATTGCCGGACAAATCCAGTTGCTGCAGATGCAACACAAAGTTCTGCACAGCCCCAAAGACATTTGGACGCAGTGCATCGAGGGTGTTCTGGGAAAGGTTCAACCTTCGCAGCTGGGCGAGCGGCTGAAAGGTTTCCAGGCCAATGGAGCTCAATCTATTCCCGCTGAGCTGCAGCTCCAACAGGCCATGGAGTCCACGAAAAGCATTCACGTCCAACTGTCAGGAAGAAAAATTTGCTTTTTATCAACTCATAGAAAGTTTACATTTTTTTTCTCAGTTTAAAAATCATTAAACTTTGTTTACAAAACAATTTCCGCCGTGTGAGAAAAGAGGTTGGCAAATATTTTGATCAGCTTTAAAATTAGAATCGATTTTCTCATTGCCTTTTAGATGCTACTGTTTTCAAATATGACTTTTCAATTTTAAATTTTATAACCCATGGAGATAAACAAAAAATATGCAACTGTCATTTTGCAACTCGATCAAAATGCCACAGATCATCATGACCAATTTAACAAATAGTAATGCCAATCCAACTAAGTACACACTAACTAGTAAAGTTCGATGCGGTCAAATGGAAAGTTCAAAATTAAGCTGAGCAGATCAAAAGATGCCGATGGCTTCCATATATAGAAGATTACATTATCAATGCTAATTCAAGTTTTGAATTACTTAATTCCTTAGGAAAGGTTCTACTCACCTGCGCCAGTTGATTGTCATTCAAAATCAACTCCTGCAATTGTGGACAAACTCCGAATGTGGCATTCACCAATCGATTGTGCCCCAATTCGAGTCGATTTAGCAGCGGCATGTGCGGCAGATCGCATTGCTTCAGTGCATTGTGCGAAAAATTCGCATAAATCAATTTCCTCAGATTGCCAAAAAAGTCGCGATCCAGAAGCTCCATTTGATTGTGACTAAAATCGATCCGCTGGAGCGCTGACTCAGGCGCAAAGTGATTTCCCCGGATGTCAACGAGACCGCAGCCACTGAGATTCAGTTGCCGCAGATTGGGCAGAATGGAAAAGCCGCTGGTATGCACATTTATTGGAGCCGCGCCAGTCAGATCCAGGTCTAGTAAGTTGGCCAAGTGATCGGCATTTTCGCCTAAAATGGTTTGTTAATAAAGGAAGTCCAAGATATGGAAAATCCAAACTGGTTTGGCTTTCATGGAAGCAACTATTTATAGGAAAAGCAATTATGTTGCGCCTTTTGAAGATGAAGAATCTAAGTTATGTACCATTATTGCTTCATCATTAATTATCCCGACTAAACCCTTAGTGAAACCTATCCTCCTTTTCCGACCTCACCTGATCCCACCTCCAGTTCCGTTTGCACATTCCGTATGGATAGAGTATGCCAGTTTTCGGCGCCCAAATCCATCAGATCCTGCAGCGAGGCGACTTCGTTGCACTGGAAGTTCCGCCAGCCGATGGGCTGGCAGAGATCGGCGCCATGCAGTATGGGGAATCCCACGCAGAGAAGCCACAGCAAAAGCGGCAGAACCCAGTTGGCAGTTGGCGACATTCCTGCTCCAGAGTTCGTTCTCAACTGAGGATCCGCGAACAGCCGCAGAATGCGAATGGAAATGCAAATCCAGTTTGGATGGAGGTGGAGGCGGAGGTAGTGGGCTCCAAGCCGGTTTGGGGCGTCATCAATGGGATCTCGAGCAGAGGGCCGTCCACTCAACAGCTGTGAAATGCCTCCAAATCAAACAAACACACACGCTAGTTTATCTTTCTCTATTGATAGGTACTTTCTATAACTTTAATAGTGGTTTACATACAGTATGCGTTATATAATATCGGTTAATTACTTGACGATTATTGTGCTCTTGGAGAAAAAATATTCTGTTTTGCTCTTATCAATGTTGCTTCTCTTAAGCGAGATTGGTTTAGACATATTGTACAAATTATGGGAATATTGAAACAAGAAAAACTCACTAGCTTACTCTAAAACTTAGGCGAAAACAAGTAACAATGGAAAATTAACTAGGATCTACTTTAGATTATACATATGCAAAGAGTATATAGCCCTTGTGCTAATGGGTATTATTCCGTTTGGAGGCTCTTGAAAATGCTCAGATTGGCGGTTATTAAATGTATGTATGTTTTTATCTGGCTAACAAAGTTTCATTTGGAAGCCAAAACTAAGCCAGCAGAAAGACGATTAAATTTAAGTTTAACATTATATTGAAGCAATGGACATACACATAGTACATATATGGAGATATTTAAAGTACGTATGCTTAATACGAAAATATTTTACTAAACTGCTTTTCCGGGGCTCTTCTCTTGGCTAAGATGCAAATACATTGGCGCTTACAATAATCAAGATCTTGTACTAGGTCTATTTTCACAATCATGAATTCTGTGTTTCCATGTGGAGCGCCAGTCAGAAGACAAATTAGTTGTGGGTTCGATAACTGAAAACTGGTATCCAAATCAGACTATAGTTACGGTTGGGCTTGTCATCTTGTTGCTGTTGTACAACGGCTGATAATGGGCACTCGATCCGTTCTTAACACTCTGACAGCCATTGGGATAGCGCATCTTGACCACATTGGCATTTTGGGCCAACA
Source organism: Drosophila simulans (assembly GCF_016746395.2). Lineage (NCBI taxonomy): Eukaryota > Metazoa > Arthropoda > Insecta > Diptera > Drosophilidae > Drosophila > Drosophila simulans. Next base: position 9,535,105 of record NC_052522.2, read on the forward strand.
AGGATGTTGATGAGGTGGAGGACGACGACGATGATGATGACGAGCATAGCGAACCGGTTGATGACTTGCTCTGCAGCGGCAGTGCCTCGCCGATCAGCGTAATCCTCACCGGCTTGGAGGCGTTGCCATGCGGCGTGGGCGTGGTCGTTGTGGTATCCCAGCCGATGGAGGAGCGTCGCGTGGCATCGGGAAATGCCGCCGCCAGCTGCTGATTGTAGTTGGTCAGCGTGGTGGAGATAATGGTGTGCCGGCGGGTCTGGCTGGGAGCTGGACAGGATTTCTCCGGCTGCTGCTGCTGCTGGAGCTGCTCATGCTGGTGGTGGTTGCTCTGGTGATGACGGATTATCGTGGTGGCTGCCAGCGTGGAATCGTGCAAGTGGAGCATCGGAAAGTGCGTGGTATAACTGGTATATTCGGGCTTACTTCTGCGGACAGAGAGATGAGGATTAGTGGGCAGTTCCAGGATAATAGTTTACTTTCTAGAGAGGAACCATTAGCTTTTTGTCCATGCCAAAAAAGATTAGTAATGTTGAGAAGATGGGAAGGAAACCTATTTGAACTGATTTAAATTGTTTACTAATTTTAATACAAGTTTTATTTTAATATTTAGAAATATCTGTACTTGGATTTAATAAAAGATATAGTTGCTAAAAGGTTGTTTTTTATTTCAACTTTTTAATTGGAATTTTAAATAAATCTAGACTGCTTTGGTTTAAATTTACAAAAAATCCCGTTTTGGGGGAACAACTGTGTTTACTTATGATTCATGATTCATTATGATTCATGACTCATCTGAATCATCGAGGTTACATTTTTCTTTCGACCCATCCCATCTTCTCGACGTGTGGTTTATTTATTTTTTAGTTTGCATTACCTTGGGACTCTATTTAATTGCCGCATGCAATTAAAACGTTTCACAAACAGTGTTAAATTTTCAGTGACAAATTAGTAACGTTCTTAAAGCTAAGCTTAGTAACTCGGTTATCTTAGATAGATTAAAGCTTAGTTGGGTATCATTTGATGGTAGTTAGTGGATGCTTTTGGGCATTGGGTTAGTTTCTCAAGTGCACGAATTACAATTATCTATACAGTTGTAGCTTAGGTGTAGTATACATATAAGATTGATGGCACACAGCACAATGATGGCTAGGATGAAATCACAAAATAGTACCTGTTGCTCCCCAAATTGTAGTCTAAATAGCGTAATGGTTAGAGTGGAAAGAGTTGTTTGTTTCAGTGTATATGTTTGTACATTCCATGGGAGCATTGCGAGTGGGAAAGAAAGAAATTTTCAGATGGGTTAATCGGGGCGAGATCTGGTCTATTGTTAGTTAGAGTTGAACAAAATGGCAATACCGCCTCCTGTTGCTGCCACGTTCGATGTTGCAGATTTGCAGCTTTCAGCTGCAGCTACTGCAGAATCGGCCCTAATTAGACTGCTCCAATTGCAATTTGCTGCCATTAACGTCAAGAGCCGCAAAAAGTGGCCAACTGATTTGCATGCCAGCGGAGCGTGAAGCCAGCCGAAACCGATTCCAGCAGCAACTAGCAACTTGCAACGGCAGCTTGCAACTTGCAACACCAACTGACCAGCAGCAACTACACACAAAAAATCAAACTAAATTGATTTTAACTTCTTCAAAAATAAAAACAAAAATATTTAAGTTAATAGAATAAAATATAATTGCACTGGAAATCAAATAAAATAAGTATCTTTATCTTTTAATGGCAGTAGATGCTTGTAGATCGTTGAACATTTATAGTTAACAGTTTTAAGATTTATCAATACATTTTTCATTTGCTTTGCTGCTTAGCCCATTCAAAGTTAACATTATTAAATATTACTTTCTTTTGTTTATTAAATAATAACTAGATGTTATTTGACTTCTTTCAACTTTTCCCCAAGTGCACTTGCAACATTAACGAGCAGCAATAGGCGGCAGTGTTTTGTATTAGTTTTGTTAGTTTGCGGCCACACAGCTGCGGTTGATGAAAAGCCCCCGAAAATTACAAGTATTATACCAAATAACCGAAACACAATAAAATGCAGTAACGAAATAATAGCGAAACAGGTAAATAATGCAGTAAGTACATATATGGCCGAAATCGAAATTGAAACATGAAAGTTTGCCTACCTGGACAAACCCTCCGCACCAATGGCAAGTGGTCGTGTCTGTGAAAGTGGAATCGGAATTGGAATTGAAATTGAAGTTGAAATTGAATTCGTAATTGTAGTTGCAATTGACGATAGCCTTCGGTTAGTCAATGTTGTGCAAACACATATGATATGTATGGATATATTACACGGTGGCGTTGGCCAAACTTACCCGCTCCGTTTGGGTGGCCATGCTGATGAGCTCCTTGGCCTGATCCCCGCCAGATCCAGGTCCATGCGAAGCCTTCTGCCTCTTCTCGGCCTCCAGTTGCTCGATGAGATCGCGCTGCAGGCGAATGGTGCGATCACGATCGTCCACTTGACCCTGGAGGAGCAGGCGATTGGACAGGGGGATTGGATTGGGAGGTAAGATGGAGAGGCAAAGATCAGTAAATGTCAGTTCACTCTTGTGGAGCGAGCCATGAAAGGTCACTAGTGGTTATACGTATCTAAGCCAGAGAGTGTGAAAATCATATCTATATATATATATATGTATATGCAGGTTGGCAAAATGCTAACTTGGCTTAGTTTTTGGCTTTGAAGACTGTCATGCTTTCATTAATTTAAATAAGAGCTTCTTCTTTTGGTTTACTCAGAAGCCAATTGGTTTTTCTCAATCAAAGCATATAGTTAAACTAAACAGCTATTAACAATGTATATAAAGGAGTGTACTATTCAAATTAGCAGATTAAACCTTTAAAACATTCTATTTTGAACATTTTAAATACTTTTTTCTGCTCCTTTGATACTAGAAAGAAAGATCTTTTCATTTAAAGGAATTTTGTATGATCTGTGTTCGGTATCAAGTAAAAGTGCAATATCAACACGAAACTATGACTGTATTTATATAAAATGTATATGTTGTATTTGAAGATAGATATACAATAAGCATGGTTATAGTATTCTCATGATTGGATATGTAACATGCTACACGGAGTAAGATTCCGTGTATCTAATAAACATTAAAGAACAACAGCGAGATAGTAAAAATGCGATAGAAAATTCTTGTCCTGCTTCGAATCGTATCGATATCCATCGGATCAGATCGGATCGATTTGTGAGACCCAGTTTTCGTGTTCCCCCGGCTTAACGAGCAAACGAAATGCAAAAAACGTGCAAATACCTGAAGGTAAACCACCTGTCTACGTAGATCCGATAGCTCCTGTAGCGGATCCTCCGTCGTGGACGAGGTCAGACTGGCCAGATCGATGTCATTCAGTTGCTTGCTATCCAATCCGCAGGCGGCGAACAGCTGGACGTTGTCGTTCTCGAAGGGATTGAGCGTTTCCGTCTGGGGAGAGGCAATGAAAACCAGTAGGTTACTTTCCACTCATCACTAATCCTCCCACGCAAAAATTGCCTGGGGCACAATTAAATGGAGTCAGCGACGTACCAGCTTTAAATCAAAATCTGGCTCCTTTTGGGGCTTTGGAGTGCAAGTGAATGGTGAGTGTGGATGATTATGATGGGTGTGCCATGGAAATGTGCGGAAAAGAAAAGTGCAATTTAAAGGAAAAATTATGAATGTACCTAAGCTAACTAATTTAGATATAATAACTTAAAGATGATATCTGTATCTACAGGAAGTCAGGAAAGATTGAAACTTAAAGATGATTTCTGTATCTAAATGAAAGTCAGGAAAGATTGAAACTTAAAGATGTTATCTATATCTACATAAATTCAGGAACATTTAAAATTTATTAAAATTATTATGGCTCATTGAACAGATTTTAATAAATCTTAGACATAAATTTTGAAAAAACTAAACTCATAAACTTATGTTTAAATTAACATTTGAAAGTTGACATACTGGCATAATTTCAAGATTTTCTGTTATCATGTTGAGTGAAGTTTATTGTTTCTCCCCATTTGTTTAGCAGGTTAATCTTAATTAATGTTAATTCATAGCCCCAACTTACCTCCTGGAGTATTCGCCGCAGTCGGAGCAGCTGCTTCTTGAACTGCAGCACATCCTGGATCATCGCATTGCGGAAGGACTTGTCATACAACATTAGATCGTCCGACGAGCTGTGCAGCTCTCCCCCGCACCTCTGGGTGGATGTACCGGACGCAGTGGCTCCACCACCTCCACCTCCACCTCCTGCTCCGCCACCCAATCCCAGATGCTGCTGCTGCAGGTGACGCTGACGGGGCAGGCTGGCCGTGGAACCCGACGAGGTCCTTGAGTTGGCCGTGCTGCGCTTCCTGGCCGCCGCCGAAGCTCCGCCGCTGTGGGATGACCTCAAGCTGTTATCCGAATCGTTGCCGGCGAGCTGTTGGTCCTGCAGACGGGAACGGTTCAGCAATCTGGTGGCACGCGCAGGCAATTGGGCGCTGAAAAGAAAGTATCATCGTTATTAATTAATTGAGCAGTAAAACCCATATCATAGTAATTATTTATAGGTAGTATCCAAAAGAGTGCCTGTGATATGTTTCGTGGGCCTGCGGCGCACTGCTGGCCATAAAGGTGGCATAGTGGTAGTGGATGTGTCGCTGCTTGATGGTCATGGGTGAGCTGGTCCGCTGCTGGCTGCCCAGGAATCGATTCTCCGACGTTTTCAGATCCGTCCGAACCCTTCGCACTCCACTGGGCGAGCACTTGCTGGCGGAGTCCGCCTCCGACATCGTCCAAGCAGACAAATCGAATATCTTTGGATTCTAGTGCCCCATGTTGTTACTCTCCGGGAATGACACAATCGCGACATGCGCAGACCACCAACAGCTGTGTGGAGACTTTGTAGACCAGACCACAATACACTTGGCAAAATCGGTATATAGTTCGATAAATCAAATACTATATGTACAATAGAACTAGCGGCTTAGTTTTGCTTCAAATTAAGAAAAATTCTTATGTAATTAATATTGTAATGCTTGCTATAGAATTGGTAACATTTATTCAATTAAATGCTTTGTTAGCAATTAATTTGTCAAGTGTAAGCTAAGTCTTGGGGGTGAGTTTTGCAATTATTTAGCCAGCTTCAATTAACGCGGTCGCAATGAAAGTGAAATGCCATTGATTAGGGCCTGGCCAAAGGAGTAATGCTCGGCTCCACAGTTGTCAATGGGTCATTAAGATGGTTTGGATCGCTGGGATGGGCAGGGGGGAATGGGGGATTGGGGGTCAGGTGGCGAGGTAACCTGCACGACATGAATGCTGGAAATAAATCCACAGACGCGGCTGCCTTTCAGCTGGTGAAAGTCAACTGTTGCGTGTTGCAGACGCCCAAAAAGTGCAGGGGGGACAAAGGGGGGATGGTGGGCAGCTCTTACACATGCGCAGTTTCAAAAATTTCACGGCATAATTTAAACAAACTGTTGAAAACGGTAACAAAAAGCCAAACAAAAGGAAAAATCATTCAAAATTGGTTAGCTCATTCGATTATACACGCTTGTACGAGTATGTGAGAAGGTTAATAGCTATACTGCCTTTAAAACCAGCAATTATAACGATATATTAGTTTGGTGGATCCATTACGACAATAAAAATTAATATGAGCATCCCACGGAATCTGTGAGACTTTCGTCTGCACTAACTTAATTAGCCGAGTTCACGTGGCTAACTGAAGATCCAAGAGTAATTGGCCCCCAGGGAACTGGCACAGCGCAATTTGAATATTTTGAATCGGTGAACTTTGTTTATGGCCACATTAAGATGATCGCGAATCGCACGAAATGGACTGTGAACAATTTTCAGCTCATCTGGAGCGGCGATGAAAGTGCGAAAGCATCTTTTATTGTTCCGGGGAGCCCTTCTATTTTCACCGCTAGATGTTGGGGTTTGTCGGCATTTTTTATGAAGGCTCTCAGCACTTTTTCATTTTAATTAAAAGCAAATTTCCCGCTGCGATGGTTTTGATTGCATCAGGCAAGATACTATATCAAATACTATCTAATTGAAAGGAAACCCATTTACATACATAATTCTAACTAAGTTTTATGACTTTTATTTAATAGTTATGCCACAATTGCTTAGTGGCCTAATGCCATTAGTTTGCGTAAATTAAACAAACTTTAAATGCCAATAGCTGTTGTAGCTAATAAACAGTTTCGGTACATTTGCAAAATCAAGCAAGAGTTCAAATGGACTCACTCGTGTGTTTCCAAACAAAAAAGCAATTAAAGTGTACATTATGTCCAAATCATAAAACACACAAAATACACTTTCCAAAATCCCACACACACCAGCCACTAAATTCCACATGTTTTGCGAGTTTCGCACGCCAACTTTATGCGGTTTTTGTACTACGAGTATGAATATGAATATGAATGCAGAATTGAGGTCTGAAGAGATTCACCGAAATCAAAACAATACGAGTACTTTGCACAACTCAATTCAGCGAAACTCCACAGGCGGCACTGCCGGATATTTCGAACTCTAAACAAAAAAGAAAAAATAAAATAAAAACAAACCGATTGTCAGACGACAAAATGCCTGTCATTGCAACAAGTGCAGCAAATGGAGTTATATGTATGTCTATATAAGGAAATATCAACAGGGGAGCAGCGAAGGGGGTGTCTTTAACGATATATATAGACCATTAATCAACTGATTCATTTGCAGATATTGCCAATGCTGGCTTATTCAATCCAAGGAAGTTTGTTGGTAAATATAAAAATTAGGTTAGCAATTAAAGCTATAAATAAAATGTAAGATAATTATATAGTACCTTTGGTAGATCTTAAATACTTGTGCATTTTCAAGTAACTCACTTACCACGAAATTTGTAAATAAGATCTTGATAGCATTTCGTATACTACTTAATAACAGTACGTGCTGAACATTTGAGCACATAATTCTCTTTTCTAGCGATAAGGTCTTCCACAGAACTGAGCAGCGAACCCATGAAAAAAGCCCCATGGCTACGCACCTGCTTTTCAGCTACCTTTCTACACATTTAGTACAAATGTGCCTCATTTGTGGCTGCACACGCGCCACTGCCAACGGCAACTGTCGCTAACTTGGCTAACATGGCTAACTTGGCTCAGTTGGCTCACTTGGCTAGCTGCAACAGTTAACAGACGACATCCAACAATGACAAGTAATCATAATCATAGTCATATAGCGATCCACGGAGCTGAGGCGTTGACATGCACTACTCGAACTTCACTTCCCAACGGTACTTATCAATTTGTGCGGCAAAACGTCATTTGTCATAGAGTCGCAGACCTTTTGGAGCTGCACACAGATGGCATGGTATGGTATGGTATGGTACCCATCCTTATATACGTACATACACATAGGAAGGGGAAGTGGAAATGGAAAGGCAGCTTCATTAGAGGCCTGAAGAGGGAGGGCGCGAGCTGCCATCCACGCAAGTAATGGTAATGGCCATAAAAAAATAAAGAAATAACCAACATTCTCACACGACCGCCTCTGATGAGAATCCGGTGTGTATCTGCGCATGCGCAGGGTTCTCCGTTCCTCCACGCAGAGAAATACTAGATCTTGGTCGGAAGATTACCATTTAAGATCAGTTAAGGGGCTCCAAATGGACAGTTAGTCTATTTTTTAAAGTTTAACTCACGTATGCCTTCTTAAAAAGGTCAATACAGCTGATCTAATTTATTCTAATGACAATACTTTTGGGTAATATAACTTTCTTAGATAAAGCATCTATGAACTTGAATGCATTATCTTTAACATGTTCAATGGTATTGAATCCCCTGTTGTTCTTAGTATAACAATTCTAGTTATTTTTTTCAAGTGTGTGAGTCGAGGATGATGATCAACGATGGTTAAGATGGGGATATGCCCAGAGTGTGTGTTTGGGACTGGGGAATTTGGAGTTGGGGAGCACTTTCGAGGCAGACAGGTAGATAGGATGGTAGGCTGGAGCAGCAGCAGAGTTATCTGTATCTGTATTTGCACTCGATGGTATGTTATGTCCGTAGTTTGTGTGGCAAACATTCTGTTGAATTATGCATGGCGATGCGATGCGATGGAGATGGGAACCCGTACTCGTATCCGTAACCAAAACCTGAACGCGTCGCAAATGCAACTGAACTTGAAGTGGCTGGAAAGCCATAAAAGGGGGCACCTCGACCCCCGAAACCCCGCATCTTGCCACCTTTTTTTCTTCTTTATGTGCCTGATATCTGTAATTGTTACGTTTATGGCATCAAATTCCAAAAGATTTTCCAAACGTTGCCTGCATTTGCATGTGACACACTTTTTAGCCCCATTGTGTTGGGCCTACCCCTTCCCTACAGTTTTTGTTTTACTTTTTTTTTTTGCCCCTGGTTGCATATCGAATTACGCAAAGCTAAGAGCGGAAATCATCACCCACTTTGGCTACCACTTGGCTAAGGTTTCTGGGCTTTCGGTAGCTTCTGTATGCCTTGGTTAGCCCTGCCACATTCGTAAATACGTATTGTACTTCGGTTCTCAGCGACAGTTGAAATACAGTAACTGAAACCATCGTACTACACATATTGATATTGTTATATACTGGTAGATAATAATAATAATAAAATATAGGTGACAATTCAGTTGAACTTTTCCATGACTAGGAAATATGAAGACTTTGTTTGTTTAAGGTCATGATATGGGAGCTCCACCGTACCTCTTTTTTACTCACTCGAATCTGCGGGTCTAGGCCAAATGCCAAAAGTATCCCAGGCAAAACGCTCGTTTCATTGACACTTGTGCCCGCGGCGTGTCTTTTGTTATGAATGCTGGTTGTCTTTCGCTGGCGTCGGCGTTGGACCGCCTATATGTATCTGAATCTGCAGCTGAATCTGTATCTGTATCCGAGTCTGTAGCTTTGGATGGGTAGGCAGTAGATGTATCTGTGGCATGGAAGAGGCAACAGTGCGTATCACTGGAGGCGACGACTGCCTGCGGTCACTGGCTCTTGCTTTTGGTTATTATAGCTTTTTTTTTGATTTTTTGGTTTTGTTTCGGTTATTAACAACGCAATTAAATGGGTCTACGCAATAACTCCCACGCGCTTTTCGAACAACGGCTCTTGCACAATTTACCAATTTACAATTGCCTTTATTGGCGGCGCTTTTTCAAACCGATATTGCTGATGGAATGATATTGGATTACGAATATAATTTATTATTTCGCACAGCTGGCCGCACAGTACTCATAAACCGCACCGAACCGCACGCTTTGAGATCTTGTTTAATACTGGAGCCGAAATCGAAGTTGGAGCCACCGCTCAAGTGGCAATGGAGTGGTATTATATGGCAATGGAACGCGACAGTGGGCTGCAAGATTTCATGTCAGCTAAAGTACGTAATTTTCTTAAAAGGAAAATAACTCAAGGGGCTAAAGAGGAAGTCGCAACCAACAGTTTCCTGATCTTAGCAATTAAAGACAAATACAAATTGAGCCAAGTACTTTTAGCAGCTGAATGATATTGATAAAGCTATTTACTTGTAATTTCTTGTTATTTTACGCTATTTATTTTGATAAGGAAACATAAATCAATAATTTATCAGAACTTTTTACGAACTTTAATAATCAATAACATTTCTGTTATGAGCCCCACTGTAATTGTTTGCTGTTGTTACCAATGTTCCATTTTCCCACCGTTCCCGCCAGCAACAACAGCACCAGCAACATCAACTAGCAACATCGCCGCCTGCACTAGCAACATGAGCGAGTGTTAAGAATGTTGCTGGTGGGCCGAAAGAGTTGACCGTGTGGGTATAGGCCGCTTTTGTTAACGTTCTTAGAGTGTGTGGCACAGCCGTTAGACGCTGTTAGCTGAATGAAAAATGTAGAAAGAAAGGAAGGAGGCAGAGCAACAGCGGCATCAGCAGCCATAATATTTATGCGCCCGGTATCTCTAGATTGGGGATCACAATGAGGCTCTTGTTGCATCCGCGTGAGCGGATTAACTGAGAGGCCATAATAACTCAGATTGAGTGGGCTTATTCAGCACTTTGTTGGATGCTGGAAGGGCAGGGAGCAGGCGATGGAGGTAATGACTCATGCACTGGCCAAGCTGGTAAGCCAGTCTCAAGGTTAATCCACAAGTGCGGTTTTGCATGTGATTGGTTTGTTGTTTTTTTTTTATCTGCAAGTATCTGCAGCTGGCTACTTCGAAATTGGCCTTCTAATGTCTGCTGGAGACTGAAGTAAAAGGAAAGCCAATGTCCCGACGCAGGCTCATCTATTGGATCCATCGAGTGACAGGTTAAACCGCAACCACACATTTAGCCATGGCCAGCGGCGTTTTGCAGTTATTTGGCTGTTGGCTGCGAAACAGGTTCACATACACACACACACACATATTAGCCAGCCTTTTAGCCAGACAATTGATTTTTCCTAGCAATAAAGTTTTTCCCAACTTTTGGTTAGAGCCAGAAAACAACTCCATCGACGTGGATGTCGTGCCGTTGCCGGTTGTTGTTGCTGGAATTGCTGTTTGCTGTTGTGACTGTTGCGCTGGTTCGTTGCCATGACAAAAGAATGCGGCACTCGCCATCAAGTCTCTGGCCAAAGTCAAAATGTTATCTTAACTACGACCACGATTTGGCCAGAAAGCCAAGACCCAGTCTGGAGCTCCCATAGATGGAGACGGGAACGCCACACGGAGAACAAAAAGTTAACAATAGCTCTTTGAACTAAAAATAGCTGATTCGTTTAGCTTTGAATTGAAAACAATCTTAGACATTGGCATATAGTTTAAACTAACTAACTTTGGATTATTAAGAGAATAAAATTTAATAGAAGAAAAATATTAGAAGAAAAAGTTGTGCGTGGTATATAGAAGGTATGCATACAATGTATTAATGTATGTATTAATGCTTCGTGCATTGCAACAATATATATATTTTAATAAATTTAATATTTTTCCAGTGCAGTGAAATGGGAATGTGGTGATGGGGGGAGGCATAGACAATTGGAAATGCCAAGTGCCGTTGCCGTTTGGTCGCGTCTTTGGCTTTGGCTTCGCCCAGAATGCACCAGGCCCACGAAGAGTTGCAGTTGTTGCAGTTGCTGGCTGCAGCACTTTTTGGCCCATAAACATGCCCCAATGGATAGCCCCTTCTCTTTCTGGTAGCCGGCGCTAAAACACGGCAATTGGAACCGACAACGGTACGGGAACTGCAATGGGAATGTCGAGTGGATGGGGATGATGGAGACGCCAATGGAGCAGCGTAACCTTTGGCAACTTCAGCAAACATAAAGGCGAACCTGTGAGTTTCAACCTGTCCTTTTTCCCACTGATGTCTGTCTAATTTTGGGCTAATTTCAATTTCCATTTCGATTTCCATTTACCCTTAAAATAAAAGGGGGCAGTGCCCAAGGGGGGAATGGGGGATAAGGGCGTGCCATGCCAAAGCTGTGAGCTGGCCAAAGTAAATTGCATTTGATTAACCCCAGAGTGCCCTTTTGGCAAACAGAACCGAGTAGACAAACAGGCAAACACGTGGGATTCGCTCTCTGTTTGTTTTGGTCGTTAAATCAATGGTTGAATGTTTCTGGATTTGCATGTTAAATTACATTAACACCAGGTTGGATCAGGTGATTTAATGGTTACTATATTTTGAAAACTCTAGGCAGTTTCTACTTATATACTTGCCAATTTATTTAATTGCTATTATGGTATTTAAAACGAATAAAAGGTATTGTAAAATTTGGAATTATCTTTCATATTTCTTTAAATTTTGATTTAATTTAAATGCTACCCCGAAGTTAGTCGTATATCTCTGCATTTCTAGGGCTAACTTGAGTAATCACTTACCGGCCGGCAGAAATTTGTCGGGCAGCCAAAAAGAGAGAGGCAACCTGCGCTAAAAAAGGGGAGAGGCTGCTGATTGATTTGCAGCACCTCGAGTGAAATTGGGTTGGGAGGGGAGGAGGGGGAACTACCGGGAAAATGCACTTAATAATATTCCAACATTCGCTGGCCAACTGCCAACTGAAGAGCTAATAAAACCAAATCAAAGGCAATTCAAAGCGATACCGCCAGCGCATTTCTGACCCAATGCAGCCAATTCAATTAGCTTTGCATAGGAAGGGGAAAATGGAAATTATTCCAAAAAACTGAAATGCTTTTATCAGATACAAATTCAGTGTGGCAGGATTGGTTTCTGAGAGCGTGAAACCACATTTTCAGGTCAATTTGTAGTTCAGATACTGAGTTACGAGAGTTCATCTGACATACATATTATATGATATGAACTCTCGACCTTATTTCTCGAAATGGATCACTTCGAACATTTTATGCTGCACTTCAAGTTCGATTACTTCTTGAGTAATGGATATATAGATACCCAATATAGAACAATTCTAGCTATTAAACTTAAGTCAGAACTCACCTAATCCTCTCCCTTGGTCCTCCGCGCTGTCTCCTTCCTCGCAGCAAAGTATTGAGCTCCTTCATCACATCACTGCCCCTGCGCTCCAACTCGGATAGAAGTTCCGCCTCAGTTTCCGCCTGCATGGGATCGATTTCCTGACCACCAATCTTGTGAAGATCCGAGCCACTGCGACTGCGTCCCGTTGAATTGGCCATGTGATCGATGGAGTCCACGCTGCTGTTCATATCGAAGTCCATCATCAGGTCATCGGAGCAAATGGATTCGCAGGGCGATAGAGTATCCAAGGATTCGGCTCGATCCATAACTGCCTTTCGCACCGCTGCCGGAGTCCTCAAACTCAACTCGATGGCCTGCTGCAAGGCGGTACGTGCCTTCGACTGACTCTTCAAGGATCTCAGGGATCCTGTTTGCGTGTGGGTAAGGGTTTCCATCAATGTGGGCGTATCGGTGGCCACCTCATGGGCTTCACTGTTGCACAGCAGAGCTGGCTGATCGGCAATCTCATCATCTATGAGATTTCCACAATCCGAACCCAAAGAAAGGGAATGAGATGCATGAGTGGGAGTGCCGGGTGAAATGGGACTTCGTCCACCTGGAGGATCCAGATCCAGTTCGAGAACCGGTGAAATATCATCTATGTCGATGTCATCGATATCCTTCTGCTGACGCTCCTCATTGAGCTTGTGCTTTTGCAACTTGCCACCAGCCTCCTCGGAATCCTCGGTGCTGCTGACCAAACTATCTGTGGGCGATGTCTCATCGTCCAACAGGAGGCAACTACTACTGGCCAGAGCCAGCTCGGCAAACTTCGATTCATTAAGAGCATTGTTGAAGGAGCGGGGACGCGAGGTGCCTGCCTCCCGATTGTCCACCAGGTGGAGATTGAGCAGGGACTCCTGACCCACTTTGGGTGGAGTTTCCGTCATTGAAGCTGGTAAGGATTAAAAGTTATTCAAAAATAAAGCCTAGAACCAAACGAAACACTTACAGATTGTGCTAAACTGCATGTCGGTGTTGATCAGACTGATCTCATCCAGACCCAAGGACATGTCTTCCTCCTTGTCATTATCGCGCGGATTTTCGTGGGCGTGGGTGTCGCTACTGATGCTCATGCTCATGCTGCTGCAATCCTGGGCGGCCAGAGATTCACCCGCCTGGTGGCGCCAAGTGGAGGCCACTGACGATTGGCTCTGATGTTTGGCACTCTTTTCGGAGGTGGACGAGTCCAAGTAGAGTTTCTCTTCATCCACACTCTCGCTTTCATCGGAGCCGCTGGTCTTGGGTTTTTCCGATTCCTGCTGATCCTGGGACCCTGGAGTTTCCGCCTGGCGTCGCTCGTAAGACTCCCGACTCAACACCGTATTGGATCGCACCAAGCCCAGTAATGGCAGTGGAATACTCTGACTGCCATCAGTGGGTAACTTTGGCAATGCCAACGGTTCCACAAAGGAGTTGGACTCACTGGATGGCGGATCATCGGCATCGCGCACCTCGAATGTGTGCCGTCCACTCATCACCATCTTCAGGTTCCTTGGTCTGCTTCGACTCCGCTTGGAACCCACCGAGCTGCCCGAGCTGCTGTCCAAAGCCATGTCCATGCTGGCTATCCCAGAATCGGCGCTTATCTCCCTGCTTCCGGAGAATCCTCGTCGCGTGGAGTTATTCGTTAGCTGCTTCACGCTCTTCTGGTCAAGATGACGCGACTGTGGTTGGACATGGACTGAAGTCAAAGGATGTTGCCTGGAACTGGTCGAAATGTCCTTGGCCCTGGCACCTGTCGAATGGGCGGGCACGGGTGACTGCACACTGCTGCTGGGCGTGGTTGGTGTGGTGGCCGTCAAACTGATGGCCACCGGGTACTCCGGCCTGGGCAGGCTCACTGTCTGCAGGGTGAACTTGGCATAGCTGGCTGGAGTGGGTCGCGGTGTGGGGCGAACTCTGGAAAAGTACAGAAAATTGGTTTATTCTCATTACATAGGCTTCCAGTTACTTTTTTTTTGGTTTTCTAGAATCATTCAAATATATGAGGTATAATCCTGTATCCGGGTTACTCACATGACATTGGCATGCATGCTGGCCAGGTTGTTGTAGTTATATCTCGGCTGCACGGCTCTCGATCCCGTTCCCGATCCGGATCCGGAACCCGACGTTTCGTCCGCGATCTCGCCGAAGAACTGACGCCGCTGGTACTCGATGGTGGTGTTCTGATTCAGGTTGAACGTCAGCGTCTTGGGCTGGGCTATTTTGGGCTCCCCATCGCCGGATCGTCCGGCGTGTGCGCTCTTGGAGCGGCGTTTCACTGCGGGAAAATCGAATGTAGTTTCGTATTTGATTGGATGAAAGTTCTATTTTATTTTTGCAACCAGCAGATACTCACAATTGCTCACCAACACCGGACCATTCTCCGCTCCACGTCCATTATTATTGTTATTGTTGTTGTTGATGTTGTTCTGGGCATTGGCCATCGATTCCGATTCGGAATCTTCACTGGGCGCAGTGAAGCCTGCAGAGGAGGGGCGTGGCACCGCCCCACGATAACCGAAACGTCCGCCGGCCGCACCTGTCGCCAAAGTCCCAGCTTTCTGGACAGCGGCGGCGCCTACTTTCTCGAAGTGAATGGGAACAGCTGGTGCGAGGAAGAGGAGTAGAAAGGAGACGATTCCGATGAATTGTTGGCATGTCAACCCATTGTTAAATTGGCCAAGTTGTCGCCAAATTAAAAAACCATAATGCTTGGTAGCTTTTTTTTGGCATTTAACAAGGGCTTAGCTTCTACACTTTCCCCAATTAGAGAAAATAAACTAAATGCTCTTTTATGAAATAAGGGTGGCTAAGTCACACTGGTATTTAACCACCCGGTTAGTAAAATTTGCAATTATTATTACCAAGAAAATGGTGCGCGCCACCCACCTGCATTTCCGTTGTCATCCTTTGTGTCTGTGCGAGTTGCGCTTTTGTCGCCGCCTTCCAGGAGTTTCTTGAACTTCTTGGGCGTCCCATTGAGCTTTTTGCGGAAGCCAAAGGACATGGCGGTGCCTTTGGTGTGCACCGTCTGATTCTGTTCCATGGCCTCCGTGGGATTGCCATTACTATTTCCGTTGCCATTGTGCTGGCGGCGACCCGACTTGCTGCCCTGCTTCTTGCTCTCCGCCTGTCCCTGGGAACACGGAAAAAATGGAGGAGGCAAAGGGGTTAGAGGAAAAGCGATTAGGATGAAAGCGAAACACATTTGCAAATCGGGTCAGCACAGATGAGAGGCACATGGAAACAATGGAGCCTCGAGGACTTCCCTAACAAGAGACAACACACAATAGCATACACAACTATTAGCTAACTACATGAGTCACTCGGTTCTACGAACAATAACTACATATCTGCGAGATACTTTTCATGGAATCATGATTACTATCAATATGGTAGCCTATATACGAGATGTATTTGAATGGCTTGTATCGAGAAATACGAGAATTTACGCAGGATTCACTTAATTTAACTTGGTAATCAAATTTAACACAATAGTTATACGAAGACAGAAAGAAACTTTAACGAGATACTTTATCCGAAACAAGTAACTATCTATGAGATATTATTGCAATGTGTGTGCTGTTCTAAAAAGCCAGTTTTTCTACATAACTAATCTCCGAATGGCTATTCAAAATAGTATATTTTATTGGGGTACCATGATGACTGCCTCGACTTCCGCGTCGTTGGCTGCGTCCTCCTCGACTGATGATTTGTGAAGGTCCTGCTCGAGGAGTGCTTCCTTATCATCGATGTTCGGCTCTTTGTAGTCACAAAGTGCCTGCTCCTGATCCGAATTTTCCGCGCTCGGCTCGGCGACCCCCTCGTTCAGCTGCTGCGATGTGAGTTTCCCTAGTGAGACGACGACTGGGTTGTCGCATTCATCCATTTTGCGTGTTGTCGGCGAAGGAACTCGCTTTTCCGGCGAGCCTCCGTCCGTTTGCTGCGCCCCCGCGGAGTCGTCTTGATCCTGGTACAGTATAGGTCCACTCTAGGATGCACTGGTTCGGCTATGTTCATGACACGGCCGCCACGGCGCACAAATTACGCCATTTATAATTGCACTTGAGCCGCACACACAGATACACAGCGAGTACCTGCCAGTGGTACACCCACACGGGGGTCCTTGAAAATCCACACGGTTTGCTGGAAAAATCTTTCGCAGATTGCTCGCACTTTTCAACGCCTCACGTTATGCAAACGTTTTTCGCAATTATATGGCACGTTTCTGTTTGCAATTGTTTTCCTAATTTTGTTGTTAGTTTTGCTGTTTTATTTTTTTCCATATAGTTTTGCTGAGGTTTTTTCTGCTGCGGCAGAGTGGCGACGAATTTTCACTTGCGAAAGCACGGCAAACGGAAAATTGAATGGCGAGCTGAAAATTCTCACGGAGCAATTGGGTTTCCCTACGTTCTTGTGGTGGGTCTGGTCGTTATACTCTTTTCAGCTTGACCACAGGGGGAGAAAATGGAAAATAGACAGAGAGTCGGAGAGAGTTTCCCAGTGTTCGCTCATGCGCAGAAAAAGGAAAAACAAGTGGCTGTTCGCAGATAACGGTCGAAAATCGGGGGTGGCTTACTATAGCGCCACCTAGCGGCTGACATGCTGCTTAGTCGGGAACAGAACCAAAATTTTTTTGGAAATTTATGTACAATAGACTCTGTAATGACACTTTTACAATTCCTAAGATATTAAAACTTAGAAAACCAATACAAAACCAGTTCAAGATTGTTTAGAAAAATGTGTAGCTTAACCTTATATAGAAGAATCCTTTTCAGTACACAAATATGGTAATAATACAGCACATGTTATCCTTTTAGTGCATCTATATATGTCTTTAAATTTAATATTTTAAATTGTAACAATGTTGTTTAGGCTTGATTCTCCTTTCTTTCATACGTGTATTTAGTGAATCATGTAAAATTCAGGTGTAATAAGCCCCCTGAGACATTAGCGAAGTAAAATAAAATTTGGTTAAGGTCAATTGCTGATGGGAAGGAAGGGATAAAGTGCCTCGTTTAAGTATGAAAGATGATATGTGGCGAGGGGGCCATTTCTGACAGCCATTTCCTCCTCTCTCACCTACTAGCTTGTTTATGTTAAATTACCTTGTAATAAGCCTTGGGAGAAAAGGAATATGAATATGTAAGCCAAAAATTCGAAGGGAAAGGCGGTGGCAAGTGTTTCGAGAAAGTGAATCAAGGCCTTGGGTTGTTAAACCTAAATTTCCTTATTACATTGAGTTTTATATATGCATACAAAATGTAGTGACTCCTTATAATTGAGTTTGTTACATGTTTCGAAGTGACAGCATGTTTAGTCAGAAAATAGGTAGGTAAAGTTATATATTAAGCAGAACTTTTAGTTCTGAATATTTTCTTTACACTACAATTTGAGTTTGGATTTCGTTATGTTTATATTACAACATCCCACAGCAATCCTATTTCACTTTCGTCCCGAAACAATGGCTATCGAGACTGACAATAGTCTGGCAGCAGAATAGATTGTTGACCCACAATCGGTGGCACCACCTTTTCGCCAGACTCAACTTTTGCCGCCCGGAGCACGCAACTCATTGATGGTGCTTCGCCAGAAGCCTCAAGTGAGTTGTAAACATTTATCAATATTACTCACCAACGCCAGCCAGCCGTTGTTCTCGACGGGTAATTGAGGTTCTGGCCTGATTCGGGACTGATTCAGGATGTGGTTGGTCGCGGAGGTGGTGGCTGCATGCTCCTCGATGACCTGCAGCAGTTCGTGCAGCAGGAATTCCTGGCAAGTGGAGTACTCCGGTTCGCTGGCTGATGTCGCTGGTTCCGCTGGGGCGATGGCGGCATCATTGTAAAGGGACTCGATGTGCAACACGGCCTGCTCCAGCTCCTGCTCCCGCTGTTGCTGCTGCTCCGGTTGCCTTTGCCGGCTTATAGTGTAATAAAAGGGTTCCTCCTCCTGCTGGGAGGTTGGCCCGGCTGCAATGTATTCATTACTCCCTGTCAACCGTTGCCAGATTTTGTGTGCCTGGGCCAAATCTTCGTGGGACAGTGCGATTGTCAATACAGATTGATGATGCTGCGCGTCTGGGGATGCGAGTTCGTGGAGCGGAGCCGACTGCCGGGAGACACACTTGCCCATGGCATCTTTTGTGGTCTTGTGCTCCTCCTGCTTCGCGAAATTCTCCTTCTCTTCGAACTGCAAAAGAAAAAATAACAACAAAATATTACCAAAATGCGTCAGCGATTTGGGGCTTCTCAAGTCGTAATAACTTCTGTCATTTCCTTATCAAACTGACATTTGAATAATGAAAGACAATAGGTCTTGCTTAAATGGGCCAAAGATTGAAGTAAAATGTCAATCAAATCAATAGGAACCCTTTATGTTTTTGAAGTGTACGATTTAAAGGTTTATTATTATGTTATATTTTAGATGCTATATCTTTCCTTTATCTTTTCCTTTAAATTTCATGAAAATTCAATAAAAGACTTGGTTTTTTTTTCCACGTAGAAATGAGTTCATGAGAAGATTCAAATGAGTAGGTTGGTCATAAGAATCTCCCCGCACGGCATATTGATATGCTGTGAGCTTGTCTGGCTTGCGGTTGGCGTGCTGGTAATGATACACCTGTACCGCCAAGCCACCAAACACCCCCCACAACTGCCCCAACGAAACCCCAAACCCAATAACAAACCGGTGCCCCGAACACCAAACCCCTTGGGCTAGTCCATTGCCATTGCATTATGCCGCGCTGCACGTTTTTTATTAAATTTTATTAGAGTGCCGCACATGCACAACACGGACGAGTGGGAACGGACGAACCCCGGGATCCGGGATCCGGGCACGGGCCCAAACTTCTTTCATACCTCCGAATGCACTGTGCGAATGAGGGGAGTAAAACAGAGGGACGGCTAACAGAGGGAAAAGGCATACGTATTCACGCAAATGCAGGCAGCCTTTGGGAAAACTGAAGACCTGGGCTGCAAGCAGGGATCTCACCAAGCCCCTACCCCCTGGTTATCCTCTTCCTCGTGTTTATCCTGGTCCTCATCCTGGAGCTACTGCTCCGTAGCTTTATGGCGTATTTGCCGCATAACAAAATTTACACCCACCGGGAGCCGTCGACGCGTCGGTGCACTCAATGGGGCTGCCCTTTGTGCCTTTGGTCCTTCGCGCCGGATCGAGCCATATCCACTAGGTCGCCGGCTTCGCCACCACTCGATAACACCATTTGTTCAATAATGAATTTAAGCAGGAAATGCATTTTGCCAATGCCATCTGAGTGACAGGGCTTATTTGGTAGGTAAATATATTTTACGTGCGAATGGACTTCGCTTTCATGGCTTCGTCATAAAAGTAGTTCTTTAAGAAATCCATGACCAAAACAATCATCATCATCACGTGACTCGGGGGATATACTTATCCCGAGCGATGCTCTTTCTGAACTTTAAGTGCATTTACTCAAAGTCAATTTAAGTTTATTGTTTACTTAAACAGAATTTTTGAAACCTTATAATACAAAAGGTTTTACTGAATAGAAAAATTGAAGTGAAGTAGCCAAGAAGAATAGCCAAATAACATAAAAAAAAACTCAAAAGGAAAAAGAAAGATATTTGTTCGAAATCTTATCCTTTTTTACTTTAATGCCCCATTTGGTAGAGTATTCCATCTGCTGTGTTTAACAACATTTTTTAGTCGATCCAGCTGTGTTTATGCCTGCTTATGTCGTTTGGCTTACTTACATTTGCCACGGCTTTGTGCTGCATAAATTTTCAGTGCCACGCCCCCACCCGCCAAAACGCCCACCTCCACCAACCCCACCAACTGAAAGCAACGTGGCTCTTTTGTGCTAACTGCCAACTTTTATTTGCTGCCTTTTCACATAATGAGGCAATTTTGCAGTTTGTTTTGTGCGAGTTTTCACTTGTTACTCTTCCATTTAATAAGCCAAAGGCAAAGGAAAAGGAAAATCAGGTGCTGTTAGCTTGTAACTGTTTTGGTTCCTAATGCAACATTTTGTATGCGCGAGGGATAAATCCCGACGAGATCCACAAGATATTGGACGCATATGCAAATGGCTGCAGCGCAGGTAATTATGCGCATAAATAACTCCGATTGTTGGCCAAATAGACTGCAGCGAGCGACCTCAAGTAATGCCCAAGATTGGCCAAATGGGTTGGCATATTCCCTTCTGGGTCGCAAGGATATCCTGCGGATGTGCCATCGGTTTTCCCTACCCCTCCTCACCAGCAGGCGTGGCTCATGCATAAGCATAACCATTGCCCATTTCGAATCGATGTGGCATGCAACAGCTGCTCGCTTACAACACTTCGGTTCGCAATGGTCCATGCATTTTAATTGTGCAACGAAAAAATACACGGAGTGGAATGGCGGTGGATCACAAGAAAGGGGATTACAAGCTCCTTGGCGGGGATTAAGGTGCGGGTTTGCTTTAAAAAATTAAGAATTATAGTTGGTGTCAAAGAGATGTGGTATTAAAAACTATAATAAAATTAAGTGAAGGGGTCAAAGAATTTAAATTTAAGCCTCTCATTTAATTATAAACTGAGTAAGCATTACGCCAAAGGACATTGCAAGAATTAAACTATTTACAGTCGCCAAATGTCCTTTGTTTTGTGGCGCTCCCTTAAAACCCAATTTGTAAAAGTGTGTAAGGATTTGGAATGGTATGTTTGGTGGCAACATGCGTTGCAAATGGGAGGAGAATGGGAGGATCTTCTATCCAGTAAGTTCCGCTGGCGGGGGCAAAGTTTTGTGCCATGATTAAAACGAAACCTCACCAAAGTTGCCACCGCTGACAATTTTAATGCAAACAAAAACTTGCTTTTCTCTTTATTCCTTTCTTTTTTCTGCGGAACGCTGACAGCGGCAAACAAGAAGAAGGCCAACTTATTTTAGCATGCAACGCTCTTTTTTGCCACGCCCCGCCTGTCGGACCGCCCCCTTTTCCACGCCATTAATGCAAATTGACGCGGATACAAGTCGCTACAGGTGCCAGATCCGTTCAGGTAGTTCGTCCTGTCGTTCTGACGTCCTTTTGTCCTGTTGGCCTCCTGGTCTCCGTAAAACTTCTGGCAATTCACGCGGACATTTGCGGCTTTTCTGCCGCCGAAAGCAATTGCATTTTGGTAATTGAACAAGTCAACGCTTAATTACAACGCACTACAGTAAAACACCATAACTGTCTGCGGCATTGGAGGCAAAATCCAGCTGGCAATTTTGCATTCAACAGCGGCGAAGGCGAAATAATTTCCATTTGAAATGCGCAAAAATGAGCAATTTTCATTCAACCCTTTTTTGAGCGACCGCCCACTGTTGTTTTCGCCAGTTTTTGTGTGAAACGTTTTAATTGACGGCTCATTTTGTCTGCTGGCAAACATTTCAATGGAAATCAGGAGCGTAGTTCGAGCCAAAATGTATGCCGAAAAATTGGTTTAAAAATATATACTCAGACAAAAGTTCTTCTTAAAAGTGTCAAAAAGTAAAATAGATTTAAATATCATAGCACTTCTTGGAAAATTCGAAGGAAATTGTTATGCTTAAAATGGTTTCGCTGCGTCTTTCCTTATCAAAAAAATGTTTTTTTATTTTTCATTTTATTTAAGAACCAAAAAAGTTGTGCATGCAACGCTCGCCGCCAAACGAACAATTCAGCAATTTATCGACCGAGCAAGTGGAAAAAAAAAGAAAAGCACGCAGTGAAAATGACTTAAAGCAATACCAGGGGACAGTGGATTGTTAAAAACTGATCTATATGCTTGGTTATTGAGCAACTTTGGCTGCGGCTGTCGATGGCTCAAAGCCTTCAGCGGAAAAATGTATGGCCGAAACCAAAGCAAACATAGCGAAAGAGGAGCGCTGGTGGGCCAAACAGATAGCGGCAGTAGACACTTGATAGGTTTTTTGCGAACAACCCCAACCCCCTTTTGACCCCCCGTTTGCCCATTCACTATTGGCCATAAATCAATTTTTCAAAAATGACACTGGGAAATGGAAAAAGTAAGCTCAAAGCTGGGCGAATATTGAAAGCGTCCGCTTGCCTCGATATAAACCTATACTCTCCCATGAATTGTCAAACGTAGAAAATATATGCATGCCTGCATACATCTATATAGCTCGCACATAAATATATGTATATATATATACATATATGCATGGGAATATGTATTAATAAAAAATGTATATTTGGTCGTAGCATTTTTTGGGCATCCTAGAAGCTCTGGCATTTTTTATGCTATCGCCTGTCGGTTACGTTTCGTTACGTTTTTCTTTTTTTTTTCTATTTTCATTTCTTTTTTCGGGCTTTGCAAATCTTTGCAGCTGGCGTTGAAAGTTTGTCATCATAAATTTTAATATTATTTTCGCAGCGAGCATGCAACAGGAGTTGGAGCAAAGGAAGCGTTTGGCGATGCAAAACTTGCCAAAGAAGCGGAATCCATAGTTCGGCAAGTGGGGAAATAAGCACATTAATGGGAAAGGGGCGCTCGGCCCCCCATTCGTTGCCCCTTTTGGAAATTTTCAAAAACCCCGTGCTGCACACGCGGCGTATGCGCAATGCAGCAGGAGCGAGTGATTCGAAAAATTTGGAGAACAGGGCGCTAGGCAACATCTGGTTCTGGCCCCATCCGGAAGCCCATATTCCCCAGCATGTGTGAACCGAATGTTGATGAGTGCCATATAGTGAATGCATATGAATGAATTACAGCCGAACATCAGCCCCATCCCCCCCTTGCTCTACACTTTTTAGCCTGGTTTTGGCCTTTGAAATGCGGCTGAATGAAGCTGGCTGGCTTTGGCGGCATGAATTGCATGCAAAAGATTGTTTTGCATAGATGAGTGAAATCACCGGGCACATTTATTGAACCACTGTTCTGTACCTGGATGACATCGGGCGGAATTGACATTGATTGGTCCTGAATCCTGAGCCTCAAAGGACTAATGACAAAGAATCAAGGGGGGGCTCAATTATTCTAGTATTCTCGATGAGCTTGAATTCGTTGGATTGACGCAATCCGTTCTTCGCTCAATGCATTTGCTATAAAAAAAGGAATGAAAGGCGAAGGTTTTTTACAATAAAATATATTCTATTCTAGAGGGAATAAAAAACTTTAAAAAATTTTAACAAATTCATAATCAATATTTAATTTAATTTACGATTTTTGGTGTCCAAAAATATTCCGTATTGAGTTTGGAAATATTTGATAGTTTATTGTTCCACATTAAAAAGGTCTATAAATGAAAATCTGAAATTATCTTTATTAAGCTAGAAATATATAGTAGTGAACAATTTCATTTGAATAAATATCATGCTAAAGTCTAATCAGTCACCGATCATTAAATATTATTGCAGAATGTTTCTTGAGCGTAAAACGCTGGAAGGCCTTTCGTTTAAATTAATTAAATTCTCTGCACATTCGAAAATTGCCTGCTAGTATGCTAATTATTAGCTTGGCTCTTATATGCATATGATTTTATGCCTTTAGATTTCGGGAACTGATTACCGGACATTGGCAACTGACTACTGGACTTTATTTGATATTCACCGAAAATTATTCGAGCAAACTTGAAGCAGCAGCGAGTAGAAGATGGCCTGCAGGCGGCTAAAGACTTTCGAAATAAGGCGATACGTGAACTGAATATGAGAAGCCAAAGGTTTAAGCCTTTAAGTGATGTGGCAAGGTCGTTGGTGTGGGTGGAAAGTTTTGGGTGGGATTATGGTGAGTGTTTTGGTAGGGGGTTGAAGTTGTGGGTTGAACGGAGTGAAGGATAAGTTCGCCTTGGGCTTATTTGCATGCAGTGATTAAGTGACCGGGTCATAAATGCAGTCTGGCAATGGGCATTTTGGCCATTTCAAGCATTTCGAGCATTTCCACTCATATCCAAGGCAACCATAATGCTCGCCACTTAATTATTACTTAGTCTTTATTAACATGGCTTACAGCATTTGCTGGCCTCTCGCTCCCGATTAAAGCCATCAGCAGAGCGTGCAGTTTGGATTTCATTGCGTTGTTGGTGGGGTTTGGTTTTTTGGTGGTAAAATGGGCTTTAATTCGAGGCCCGGTAATTGCAAATTGTTGCCGCTGCCGTCGTCTTCGCCTGCGTTTGTTTGTCAATTTGCGTACTTAAAAAATTCTTTTTATATAAACACAGAGCGACGACGACGACGCACATACAACAACTCATCGTCAGTGTAACGAGCCATATGTGTTGTGCACATAATAATTACGCAATTGGCAGGAATCCCCCTTCTGCCATTTCGGCCCGGTTGAGTTCGTCTTTCGCCCGAGAGACGAGTGTGTGTGTCATCAAATTAGTTTTAATTATACATTATATTCGTTTTGCACACATTTCGGCATTAGCAGGAAGCTCGCGCAGTGGGCGCACGGTGCGTATGCTTGATATTTGCCATGGCAATCGATTTGTATGCCCGGCAGCACTCCGCCAGTTGTTCTTGTTTAAACAATTATGCCACGCTCATTGACTTTGCGCCCAGGCCCATGGGCCAACAAGAAGCATGTGCGGATTTGGTGGTGGCTCGAATCTGTTACCAGATATCTGATATGCATGCACCACCATTCGAGAGGGAAACGAAAGTATTCAAGTGAATGGTAACTGCACAGCTAAACAAAATGCTCATCAAATGGGTCATCAATTAGGAATTTCATTCGCTTATCTTTGCATTGACCCACTCCGCTTATAATAGAAATTTACCTCACAAATAAGAAAATAGCTCACTGTTTGAGTGGAAATACTGAATTCGCGCACTCTTTCGCTCAGTGTACTTTTGTACATCGATAGGTTAGTTTCGCTGTGTGTTTTTGGGTTAGTTAGAGTGTCAGTTTCAGCCGCAGATTTGTCTCGGCATGTAAATTGCCATTTTTCACCCGCAGACCCACCTTTGTCTTATCTTATCGCTGTGCACACATATGTATATATATGTGTTTTGGAGCCCGTGGAGCTCGTAATTAAATTGAAATTCTCGAGAGCACTTTGTAGTATTGCGGGGCACTTGATTTGACACTTTGGCAGTATTAGTTAACTACCACCTGTTGGTTTTCTTTGTTACTTCACAGCGCGACCTTGAATTTTGCGATTAGTTTTTCCCTTTTTCTTTCTGGTCATAACTACACTGCCAGTCATGAGAGTCGCGTCATATTTGCTTTTATTATTAATAGCCAAAAGCGTCGAAAGCGACTGACTGCGGACTACGCACAAGACTCGAGACCGACAGCCGAGCAGCCAAGAATCTAAATCTACAAAGCTGCGATCGTTAGAAAAGCTCGCTCTCTTACCAACCAACCAACCAGCTGGGCTTTCAGCTTACAGTTTCTGTTGCTGAGAGAAAAACAAAGTGAATAAATTGTTATTCATTTGTGACCATTGTTTATGCGTCTCAATTGCGTGTAGTATGTAGTAGTTCAGGAAAGTACATACTATTAGCCATAAAGCCATATAAGTATGCATCAAAATATGTTTCAATTAAACTCCCTTTTAAGCGAAATCCCTTGCTCTCTTTAATTACAAAATTCGAGTAGCTAAGACACCGAACAATGCAACTCCATCGCCATTTCATATGCACAATCAAATTCAATCAAATCCGCCCTTTGACACCGCATTCTATACACCTTTTCCCTTTGTGTACAAATATCCGAGTGTAGGGCTATTAAAAAGCACTTTCTTATCAATGCAGGAAAAGGCAAACCGAATGAAGCCACCGTGCAGGCAAAAGGTGCACAAGGAAACCGAACAATGACGGAAAACGTTGCCAACCAGCAGCTCAGGGGTTTGGCACCACCCCATAACAACCGACCCACACCACCAACCACCACCCACCCAGCAGAATAGGATCCGATGAACCACCCACCGAATGGCTTGGCTGAGCGTCAAGTGTCATAAAAAAATAGGAACAACACTTGCAAGCCAAAAACTAAAGTGCACGAGTTGCCGGCCATGTGGCTCTTCACACACCACCCATCTCTCCAGTCAACTTTCTCCGCCCAACGAGGCACCACCCACCATTCACTGCCCCATTCACCGTTCACCACACTCTCCTATTACTACTAGATCCATTTTCGCTCATCTTTCAAAGGCGCCGTGTTGCGTTTGTGTTTGTGGTGCCTGCAGGCGGAGAAAATATCATAATGTCGGTTTATTTGTAACATTTTGGCCAATATATGTAGTTGTACTGCCACATTATTGATTTAAGTGTACTTCATAATTAGAGCCTAGGGAAGAATTAACTCAATGAGTTGAACTAGTACACTTTATTAAAAGATACTATATACCATATACTTGTAGATACAAAATATTAATAATCTTTTTCTTTTCTTTAAAAAACTGCAATAAGAATCCTTTATACTAATAATTCCAATAATATGTTTAATAATAAACTTAAAATAAACTTAACAAGCTTAAAAGGTATTATGGTTAGATATTAACATAATTAAGATATTAAGATGTACGTTCTTTTTATCTACAATACATGCAATCTATTGAAAATATCCGATTTTCTCGCAGTGCACGACAGCGGGCATATGGGTAACTGCAAAGAAATACAAAAGAAAACATTTACAAAACTTCCATTTCCGCTTTATGTGGGCAGTATTCGTAGTCGAGCGGGGAAATTGAAAAAAGATAGTTTCACATAAACCCTTGGGCATTTGCCCCCGCCCGCTTTTCCACCCCCTGCACCACCTGCACCACCTGCGCCCCCTCCCCCCGCATAACTCAAATACAAACAGAAATGGCAGAGCTTGCAGGTGGAACATTCCGCTAGTTCGCTTTTGGGCGGCGGAAGTGAGCATTGTTGAAGTTTTGCAAGGTAAATCAAATGATAAAATGAAGATGCAGTCCGAAGTCCAGCAATGCAGCAGCGCCAACAACAACAACAACAACGGCAGCAACAACAACAACAGCAGCTGATAGCAACAGTTTTGGGACAACTCAAGGCGAATGGAGCTTTTCACCACGACAGCGACGCCTGCGCTGAAAAAGCACTCAAAGTTTGAGTGAGTTTCTACATTGTTTACCTATTTCCGCTTGCAAGGGCAAAACGCTTGTTATCGTTCAGTGTTGCCTACTTTTAGGCTTCCACTTTGGTTCGCAATTATCGTAGTCTTCGTTTAGGCTTGGCTTAACCCTTAGCCGGGCCAGCTGGGCTTTTCGCGCTCCTTTAGCGTATGAGTAATTTTTCGCTTATCAACTAATGGACTTTTAATCGTGCGAATTGCGTGAAAGGGTGAAGTGCGGCCACTCTTGACATTATATTTATAAGGCCTTATTGAACAAAGCCCTGCGGCTTGGCCATAAATTTTCCTATCGCCAGCCGATCGAAATAGCCGTCAAATAGACCATAATTAATTTGTTGAAATGACAACAATTTCGCACCACATTTCGGTTCAATTATCGAGTGCCTGTGAATTGTGACAATCAATATGAAATGAATATTTTCACAACTAATTGAACTCTCTGACGTAGACGGCAGCTATCGGAAAAGCCCCATTGGAAAGTCCTCTTCTTCGCGTTGGAAAGCTTTGTGTTTGCCCTTATCATTGCTAACTCGCCCCAAAAGTTAACACCCATATGCTGGCGGGTTTTAATCATTATTTGGCACAATTGTACGTCATAAATTTTCAAGTATAAGCCCGCAATCAAAATTATTCGACATGTAGACGTTGGTAAAAATTATGGCCCGTCGATCGGCGCTCAACAAGTGTCACATATACAAAAGTTCCTAACAAAACCAAAAGCGATCGATTTTGATTGTCGCCTTTCATTTCAAATGCAAATCAGTCAATTAGAGCGTCGCAGTCGGCCAATTTGCATTGCGTGAATTGCTGGGCTAATATTGGCACTTCCAGCGAGTGCTATTTATTTTTAGATAACAAATCAAACGCAATGATATTAATAGATAACGCAACCAATCGCAATCCGGCGGGGGTCCGAAACGTGTCCCTGTGAAGGGTTAAGTGCAGCAAACAGTTAATTAACACTTTTAGCACATTTAAAACTTTCATGCCGAAACTGACACAGAAACAATAAGCCACAATTACAACATTTTTAAGCAAATTATTTAATAAAATAGAGATGCTTAACGAGTACTCTTCAACATACAAGAATATATATTAAACTTAGATTAATGCGCGATCGCCTTGGATTAACAAATTATATAACTACTAGATTAAATATTATATTTCATGCTACAATTATTCTTTTAAAGACAAAAGTTTGGTTCTCTTCCGAATCGATTTAAGAGAAGACAGTTCAAAACTCTCTTCTCTTCGCCGCCAAATTCGCCGTCGATCGCTTCGGTTAAAAACGTGCTGCGGCAGGAACTGTAAATCATTACGTTCGGAAACGTGCTGCTGCTCGCACGGAAACACAGAAACTGCGGATAAAAGGCGCATAATATTTTTAGAGCTCGCCAAGTTCAAGTTTGCGACGAAACACAGAAAGTCGTAAACCTCGTACGCGAAATATAAGAAAATACAGAGTAAAAAGTACAGCAAAAATATACAAAAGGTTCCACCACCAACGTGCGCGCACGCAACTATAGCAACAACTACAACAAAGAAGCGCCGTTGTTATTGTTGCTCTTTCCTGCCAATTTTTGTGTGTTTCGCCATTGCCCTCTGCTTTATCGTCTGTTGTTTTTATCGACGCGTTCGCTCCCGTGTTCTTTCTCCTTCTCCAGCCAGCGCGCGTGTGTGTGTGTGTGTCTCGCCCCCCAAAATATATCGCTCTCCCGCTCTTTCTCCGTTCGATTCGTTTGTTGTCAGCGCCGCGTAAAATTAAAACTAAATTTAAAAAACTAAGAAAAAAAACCATATACCAGGAAGTTGACTCCGCAAGATCAAGGTTAAAGAAAAACCCTTTATGCTAATCAACGAGCTGTGTGTGAGGCACAGTGGAAAATTTTCGAATTTCGCCAAGCGGCGACGTCATCAGTGGTCGCATTTGTTGTTGTTGGCGCCCGTGGCCGAGTAAAAGGTAAAAAAAATAAATAGTAAAAAGTAGAAGAATACTTCAAGTACGTGTCAATTATAAAATTCACTTCGGTCTGCCTTTATCGTTGTTTTTGCTCTTCTGTCTGCGGCTATTTTTGTGCGAAAAAGATCTTTAAATTGTGGATATTTTGACTTTCTGTCGCATTTCCCACACACCGAAAGAAAAAATTTGATCAAGTGAAGGTTTTGGTTTTTGAAATGAGCAGTTGAAATTAGAATATTTATTTCTTATTTATTCGCGCAACCTAAAGGCCTAAAGTAATGTGATATCTAGGACCTTACATAATTATCCAAAACATTAACCAAGTTTTCTCTGTGTAAGAATAAACATTTACTGGGCTTTTTCGCAGTTGGAAAAGTGTCAAAGAAAATGCGAAATTTACTCGGCGGCGAAAACAATTACGGAACTAAATATTGTTTAAATACTTACTGCTTGCTAGCCGGCTGTTGGCTAAGAACTTTTCGGCCCGGTTTCTCAATTGCTGTCGGACAAATTATTAAGCAGCCAGAGGAAATAAATCAAGTCAGGTCCGAGAGCAACTGCAGCATGTGACTGCGAAACTTTGGAAACTGGTTCTATTTTGGATCTTTGGCCAGGGGCGGTGTGGGATTTTTTCCTTTGTGCTCTTGATTTTTGCCGTTTTTTTGTTGTTGTTGTTTTGGTTGGTTTTGTTCGACAAGCTAACACAGTTTCAGTTGTACCGGGCACGTAGTGCTACGTTCTCATTTCCCCTTTCCACCCTTTCTCCCCTTTCTTTCCTTTCTGCCCCCCTTTCTCCGCCTCCATCAGCGACTGTTTGTCTTCCATTCCCCGCGGCGCTTTATGCTAAGTTTGTCTGCTTTTTATGCAAATTTCCGCAAACAACAAGAGAAACAACAGCGGGCAGAAAGCACCAAAACTCTACTTTTGGGGGAATTCCTGCTATCAGCACTGAGTGTGCTCCAAGTCCCCCGTTGGACGCCTTTTTTAACCCCCTCCCCCCCAGGCACCACGCCCATCTATTTTGCACAGCACGTGAATCGCTGTTGCATTTTCCCGAATGCACTGAAAAAAAAGGTGACAGTAGTCGTCCAATTCAAGTATTTGGGAACTAAGTTCTATGAAATGTATAGATAATAATAAGGAATGTAAAATAAACAAACCAATTGTTCATAGTTACAAAAAGTATCCCCAGATTCATTATTTTCATACAGATAAGCAAAACTAATTCAAACTAATTTGTTGAAAAGTGCTAGTGTAATATAATATTTCATGGAATTTTTAAAATTCCTAAAGAGATTTCTAGATTCTCTTGCAGAAATGCCGGCTTTTTTAGCATGGTCGTCTTATTTATCTGGATATTCCAAAGTTATCATTGAATGCTACTGATAAGGACAGTTCTAACAGTGCACTGTGGTTTTTTATGCGTTTTTTTTGGCAGAAATTCGAAATGATGACCTATCTTCACCAAATTTGGTTTGTGTTACTCTTTACTTCCCCCAAGATGATTCACAAAGTTTCAAGTGATTTGGTCAACTTTCATATAGCTGCCATATAAACGATCTGGCCGATATGCCATAAAAATATTTACATTACCAAAAAAAAAAAATTTGTATCTATTTTTAATTATATTATATTATGATATTATATACAGAAAATCAAATAAAATAAAATCATATTAAGATGTATATGATGGTCCAAAACAGTTTGTCATGAAATTTAAAAATAAATTTATCATATGTCATTGTTATGCTATTATACTTACAACCTATAATCTATTGCAACCTGGCAAATGTTTCCTTATGTAATCAAAGAAGGACTTAACTTTTTTATTTATCAGTGAAATACAACATTCATTT
This sequence comes from Drosophila simulans, assembly GCF_016746395.2. Taxonomy (NCBI): domain Eukaryota; kingdom Metazoa; phylum Arthropoda; class Insecta; order Diptera; family Drosophilidae; genus Drosophila; species Drosophila simulans. The sequence continues at coordinate 9,566,422 of NC_052522.2, forward strand.
AAATTATTCTGACCAATTTTTTTAAATATATGCTGCCTAACTGCATCCTCAGAGCGACTATTGTTGCTCCAAATGTCAAGCAGCTCTGCATGCCCAAACAAGTATTCATCTACAAAAACGTAATTTTTTCAAAAAGGAACAAAAAGGTGCATATGAAACTAGTTGTATAATATTATACACATGTTAGTTAATAACTTGCCGTTAAAATTCTTTTGAAGTGGTTTGCCATACAAAAGTTATATTCCACGAAACACAGCTACAATTGTTAAGTTGACTGTAAAAAAGGTACATAAACAAAACACGATACAACTACACAAAAACATATAACATACACAAAATTTTTACTGAACTACAAATCTACATACCTGGCCTACTGTTTTCCATGACACCAGCTTAAACTTTTTAATTCTCTGAGGAAATATTAACCACAAATGTTGCACAATGATTTGCCGCCAATTTTGTCTTACGCATGTTATCGACAATCAGCTCTCTTTGAGAGGTGGGCAATAAGCCAGTGTTGCATAAAAAAGTAAAAATCGACTTTTTTTTATCTAATTAGACTATCCTAAATATAAAGAAACTAAAAATTTTTTTATTCCGTTAAAAAAATTTTTTGACTTTCTGCCAAAAAAAACACATAAAAAACCAATGTGCAGTGTTGAAAATACTCAATGAGTGGCCAACTTCGATGCTTTTACTATTTTGTCGCTGTGTTGAAAGATATTTGTGCTTGGCGCCTTCTCGCTCCAAACGCCCCCGCTGCTAGAAACCTTCCCCTCCCCCTGCTACCACTCTGGGGTTTCAGCTGGTGAGTAATGGCTCAATAATTTGGCTTTCCCCGGAACGCCCCCCACCCCCCTCACATTTTGCAACATCTATGCTGCAGTCGCGACTCGCACACGATAAACACACAATGTTAACTAGAATTTGTTTATCTCAACTTGGCTGGTTATTTTCTTTATTTTTGTGTTGTTTTGCTGTTTTTGCATTTTGTGGGGTTCTTGCCTGATATTTAACCAAAATGTATCATGACGCTTAAAGTTGGGTTTTATTGTTATTACCCCTTCTGCAGTAGCTATAATTGTTGCTCTGCACTTTTGTTTACACAACTTGTGGGGCGAATCTGTTGTTGTAATTTTGCGTGTTTCGAGTGTAGTATTTATTGTTCCTGCGAACGATACAGAGAATATTTGCTGGGGCCAGCAAATTGAAGTATTTAATAACAGAAGCTGATTTTCAGAAAGAAACCGGTACCCGGTAAAAGCAAGGGCGTACACAAAGCGATCACCTACCTTAGCCAGTAAACATATAAGATTTCATGTAAAAATATAAACAAATCAGCATTAAATTAAACTAAAATAACTCCAATGTAAAATAAAGAATTGGAGAATATAATGCTTTAAATGAATTTATATTAATGCTCAACTGTATCTGCATCTTATTTAATTTGTTTACTTTGCTCCTAATTAATGGAACGACAAATAGTCAGCAACACCTAGTTAAACTTAAAGTTATAAACAAAATCATAAAACCTTTACCGAATTGTTGCACAACATTCAGTACTTATTATCGTACGAGAACACCCTTAAGATAAGGCATCTCATTTCGTCACGCTTAAAAATGCACATGAATCATCAGAACAAAGTCACCGACGACAGTTGGTTAATCAGTCAAAAGCGCATCGGTTCGTTCTGGTAACGATAAAGAAACTAGATCCCCATTTGCTACGCCCATGCCTGGATATTGATATCGTTGTGTGATTTACAAAACCCAAGAAAATAAATATGTGCCGACTTCGTTGCGGCCAGGAAACGCAATTTCTGAAGAAAACCATATACACAATGTAGAGAAAACAGATCGTATTTTTAAAACAGCTGACAGAAAAAAATAAAAGCAAACTGCAGGGAAAGTAATTGATTAGGGTTTAGAAACATGAGTTCCTCGTTAAAACCTCCACAACGGTCGTCGATCTCTGGGTCTTTTTGCAGTCAGGGAAGAGCGTTTCGTCACTAGTTGAACTACAACTGCAATGGCCTAATTGAAATTCGGTTCTATATTTGCAATTGGAATTGGAATTGAGTATCAGCCTTAGGTTTTGTGTGTGCGGTGGAGCGTTGCCAAATGTTTTCATACCGATTCAAATGTCGTGTTTCGCATGCAATTGATTTGAAGTGCTTTGAACCTTTGAACAGACGAACAAACTGTCGATCATAAATCCTTCAAGGTCGCACAAAAGTGTCACTCAAGTGGAAAGTTGAACGGTACTTGATAAAAACTTAGTCCACATATATGAAAATCCAAAAAAAATGTTGTAAAAATGTAGCTTTAATTAAATAATTAAAATTCTGTGCCATGTTTGAAACGCTTACATATGCATTGTGGTGGCTTTATTCAATTAATTAGTACTAATTAAATTTTTTTGTACCATTTTTATGGCAATAGGCACGTAAACGCTTTTGTGTACTAATCCACTTTAAGCCATGTGCGATAACCGCAATTATTCGCTAGTTTAGCAGCTACTGTAACCGACACTACTTGATAATATTATATTACGCTTTTAAACAGTACTTTGAATCGCGTTATTCACGCCTTTCAATTGAATTGTAAACTGCACAATTGTGCGATTACTAACCTATTCCAATAAGTGCACTTGAACTACTAGCCATTTGTGTGATTTAAGTATAGTTTATACTAATGAATCGAACTTGGAGGGCTTGGTAATCAGTCTGGGTATCGTTGAAAACAAATATTTATGATCGGACAAGATTTATGACGGCACTTAAACAATGCGTTTCCAATTATCAAATATATTTATGCACTCATATATTCAGGAATAGTATATGGGCACACTTCTGTTTAATTGCCGGCATCGTTAACGACATTTGGGCAGGTAACCCATCCAGGCATTATAGTATATATATCTCGAGTGCTTTTTAAACTGACATTTATATGTTCGAGTGGGTTCTCGCCGGCGTTTTGTTTTGTTGTGCAAACAATAAAACCGACTTTCCGGTAGAGTTGAGAAATGGCTGTGAGTTCGAGGCGCTTGAGTGCTTTCAGGTTCAATGTCAGCTGCAGTTGCAATTCCAGTTGCAGCTGCCTTTTGCACTGCTGACTGTTGCAATTTGGCCGAGCGAAAGAAACCGGTTTGCAACTTGTTCGGGCAGCACGTGAATGCTAAGTTCTGTGGCATTTACCGGCAGAGTGAGTGGTAGGTAGGATTCGTGCAACTGCAGCTGACTGACTGACTGACATAAACCGGTTGGAACTGGATGAATGTGGTGGCAAAGGGTGTGCAAAATGAAAAAACCATCGTTTGATAAGGAGACTTCGCACGAGACTCAACTGATAAGGCGCAGACTTCTTTCGGCCGATTACATAAGCAACTTGGCTATTTAAAGCCCTCGTTGGCCATATATCATCTATCGGCAGGCGGCTAATTGACGTGTCTTTGGGGTTAAATCAAATCAATTTCGAAAAACGACACATAATAGACAATTTGATAATTTATGTGGCTGCCGTGCGGCAAATCCCATACATTACTGTCAATTGTTTAAACAAACTGGCTGCGCTGCGATCTGAAACGGAATCGGAATCGAAATCGAAATGAATGGGACTGGCTAGCCCAGTGGCCAGATAAGAGCGTTAAAGGTGTAGGCGGTTCTTTTTTGATACCCGCCAACGTATACGTATATACAAACAAATAATTTAAATCAAAATTAAGTCAGACCGTCGTACGATCGATCGTTTGGCGTCATTTCGCCAGCGCACGCTAATGAACCCATAAAATTGATCACCACGTTAATTTTCACTGCTCCCCTTGCACTGCTCCCCTTTCGGGCCATGGAACTTTTTGGGGTTTTAAATTGTAACACCTTCGGGTTTTATGGGAACCAGCGACCGCCGTTCCGACCATTTTGTTTGCCTCAAGTGTCTTATGGATTTAAGAGTTATAAGCTGCCACTAATTTTGATAACATGCAACTGACTGCCATCCATCCGTCTGCTTCCCGTGTGCGAGCCATATAAAATGTGTAAATTTATTTGTTTTCCCTTTGGCTACGTGCACTTTATCGTAACGAATTCGGTTAGAATCACGCGATTCCCGATCAATCGCACTGTAAACACAGACCAGTCACCTGAGTTGGTCTAAATAAAAATAGGTCTAGATTGATCTTAAGCTCTGGCTATTTTTGGGTTAAACTCTTATCAGGGTATACTAGATTGTTTGGGATTTTATTGGGAGTTCGGTTAGAAAAGTTTCCAGTTAATATATATTATCTCAAACTTGTATATATTTACATAAGAAAATAATTTTTTGTCCTGCCTAATTAAGTTTTTTATTGTCACGAAACTATTTGTCAGTTTTTAAATATACTTTCGTCTTGGCTAAAATATTGCATCGAATAAATTGTTACCTATTTTGTGAAGGCTAAGTTATTTAGTTAAAATTTAAACGAAATAAAGTTCGTAGAAAACAACAGGTGAAACTCAACTAAATTACTGAAGTTGAAGCTTCAAAAAGTTGAGATAACAAGCACAAATACCAATAATAAACGAAGCAATTTAGGGATTTATTAAGAATACCCAAAGGCAGCGCCAAATGATGGAATGGGTGTTCAAATATTTATACAGCAACCTTGGAGGAGCTTCCGCTCGAATTCAGCCATTGATCAACTTTGAAATCCTTTTATTAGTAATAGCGTTTACCGTAACATGCCACCCACTTTTTTGCAGACGCGAGGCAATATCAAGGTTGCCAAAAGCCAAAGTTTTGTTTGCCAACCAACTTAACTTTAATCCATGGTCAGACCGAGGGAGACACATCAGTTTTTATCGAGGAACATATGGCAAACAAGGCGGAATATCCGAGGCACAAGGCACACGAAATTCACGAACCGCTCCCTCCAAAGACCAGTCACATTTTCTTACATAATCAACGCGACGAAGTGAAAATTTTGTGGGTTGGCAGAGGAAAGCGCTAATAGGACGGGCTAAGTTAAGCACGAGACTCATGTTGGATTGTCTACGCGATATACGATACGAAACGAAGCGCTGCTCCTCACTCACAGACACGGATACAGATACAGATACAGATACAGATACAGACACAGATACAAACCCAATACACGCAAACACTGGAGCGATGAGGGCGTTTTTTCGCAGTTCGTTGATACTTCGGTTGGCGGCGGCTCATTTTTCAAGCGTTCTTGGCCGCAGAAAGAAGCTCACATAAATCAGCGCATTCGCAGCCGCAACAGGTTCACACGGCATTCGTTCGCCACGGAGCAAGCCTCGTCGGATTCGAGTGTCCTGAATATCGCGTATACGCCCCAGTGGCCAGCTGTTCGCGATTGCCAGCCGTCGTGCAAACCCATGGCCAGCCAGTCGGTGCCGCTGCCTAATTGAATTTGTGTAACTCTTGTTGTGTTGTTCACTACCCTAGTTGGCCATTCTCCAGTCGTCCTGCCAGTTTGCTACCCAACAAAGAAGGTGCCTGCCTACTTAGTTATTACCTACTGCATTATTAAGGACCTGCGGACACGTAACATTTAACACCGGACTCCTGGGCACAATTGTGTTTGTGTTTGTTTCGCTTGATTGCCGTTTAGGTTCAACGCTTGCCACGCCCCAAATCGAAAGGGCTGCTATATCTTTACGAATGGGCGGGGCGCCCATTATGAACGTAAATTATGGCTTCAATTTCAGTTAGATGACAGTGTGTTATACGAAACTATTAAATAGATCGGAGATTGTCAATAGAAACATTATAGAGGAGTGATAAGGAGTTAATAAAAATAGAACAAATATATCAGAGAAGCAAAGAAAATTCAAGATCTGAATCTGAATACCAAAAAAGGCAAAAGACTTGATAATGTTTAAATTTTTAGAACGCAGTTCTTTCGAAAAACCTACCATAAAACTATGACAATTTTTCTAAGTATTTTTTTGATCACTAATTGCAAGTTTAATTCGATAAGATGGCGATTAGTCATATCGCAGTCAATTGTGCTAAATTTAGTCATGTGACACGTGTTTAAAAATGAGAAATTTCATTATAAATAATATGTGTTGAAAGATACGGAACTGATGTAATTTTTGCAATATTGATCTAATACCTGGTATATATATTAATAGCAATATTTTCTTTCGGTGCAGTGTTTTTTCACTAGAAATGGAGATGCAGATCGTTAACTGAGCGATCTGATCGTCAAAGAATACCGCCTTGGGGCGTCGATTGCCACATTCATTGCCCCTCGAGCTTCCGAATAATAATTGAGTGCTCAAATAACGCAAATTGATCAAGAGCCGTCAACGAAAGTCGCGTGCTTAATCGACCCCGCCCCCTCCGCCGCCCTTTTCCCCTTTCCCATGCGTGTGGCTGCCATTTAACTTTAATTGAGTCGCGTCGAATGGTTTTTATTGCGCTCGGTACTTATATTTTCGTTCAATTGGCCTCCTTAGCAGTGACAAAAAATAAAAACACACACAAAAACCAGCAACACTCGAAGTTGTTTATTAATGAAATTGCGTTCCATCCACGCCATACTCGTCTCTGTTTCGAATTTTCTTTATTTCTCATTTTATTTATTAATTTTTTTTTTTACTTTCAGGGCGTTGAATTCGCTGCCCCGAATGCCGAGATTCTTGGAGCATCCACAGTGGCCGCAGCAAATAACCAAGCTCACCAGCACACCGATGCCATTGCATTGCCTGATCATCAAATAGGCGCATTCAAGAAATCCCATATCTTAGGATTGGATCTAAATTAAACGAAATCTTTATCAAGCAACACTCAAGATGAGCTTCAGTTCGGCCAGCGGCAGGGAGAATAATGTCCGCAAATTATCCTTCCTGGGCTTCAATACCAAAAAGAAGGTGAGTAATAATTATAAATATATTATATTCATATATAATATATAATGATCTCGATTTAGCATGCTGTGGCCAAATGAATATTAGCTTGAAAGAAAGATAGCAATAATAGTGCTTTTCAAATTACTTAAGCACTTTCACCAGATCTTAGTCGCATTTCCTATGTATCGAAAGGTTAACTATTAATAATTCGTACTAATGTATTGGTAATTAATTAGGCAAATGTTTGAGTGAGCTCATACTACGATTGATGATGATGATCCCGATAAAACTTTTACCCAGTCAAGGTTCTCCACCAACTATTCTGCTATTGTAATCCAAGCATACGTATATATATAAAAAAGTGGATATATAAATGTACTGCCGTTGGTAGTTTTCCATTAAATAAATCACTTTTTTAAATGTGCTGTTTATTTTTTTTTTAATTTTTTGCCATTGCGAATTTGTAAATAATTCAATTGCTGGCCCACACGGGTAATGTCAAGTAATTGTTATTGATTTTTTTTTGTGGTTTCTGCCATTTCGCAGTTGTTTACTTTTCTACACATTTCCGGAGTGTGTCCGTAGTTTGGGGGCACACCGGCAAAAATGCCCGCCAGCTAGCAAGTGACACAATTTAGAAACCAGTTTCCAGCAAAACGATGTCGGTTTCATTTTCAATTTCAATTTCGATTTCAGTTTCAGTTTCGTGTGCTCGAGTGCTGCGGCAGTAGATCAGTGTGCCTAATCATGCATTCATTCATGCCAAAGTGTCGCTTTTGTGCTCGCATTTCAGCCCGCATTACGTATACGCAGTGTGTGGCTGGAGGGCGACAACAAGTTGTCAGCTTAAAGGCTAAACGCTAAAAGCGTCGAAGTAAACGCATTTTAATTGTGCAACTGGCAACAGACAGTAGTTGGCAATAACGGTAACAGGAAGCTAGCTAGACACTCAGCGCATTCAAATGAAGCGCACACAACGCTCATATTTACACTCACCAACACAGAACGGGAAATCGATAGTCGTGGTCAAGGCCGTTGCTTTAGCACTCACTCTGACACTGACAATGAAAAGTAATAGTACGGCGGAATTGTAGTCGCAATCAATTCATTGACACCTGGCCAGGTGAAAGCATCAAGTTGCAGTAGCCGTGGGAGCAGCAACCTCAATTAACTTAATTGCACCACAAAGTATGCCATGATTTAGGTGAAACATTCGCATTGGAATGATCTAGTAAACACGTTCGAAATGAGCCTACGTAGTATGCACTTTCAAACAAAACAAACAAAACTTAAATATTAAATATATATTCTTATACATATATGGTTGTTAGTAACTTTTAAAGTGCATAAAGAGTCAAATTTTCTGACTTCCTTGCTTATTCCGCTGTTAATATGTGTACAACATATATTTGGCTCCCAATTTAGTAAGCTAGTGTTACGGATTGATTTATAGTCCACATAAATTTTTGGCATTTATCAAATGTGCTGGTATCATCAAAGGATATACCCCCCCATCGATACCCATTAAATATTTATTACATATGGCAACAATCAATCAATTATTGCTCCTGTCATCCATCGCAATCCATTTGATGTTAATGGTCTTGCATAATTCAGGTTGCCCAAGGGTGAACTCTCTCATCTTGAGCGCTGCACTGTGGAGGCATATAATTAATTAGCCATTACAACTCGCCTGTTATCGGTAATTACCCAAAACACACACGCGTTCGTACAATCATACATACATATATGGTTGGCCAGCTAATGAGCCCTAATGTACTGGCACGCTTTTCAAAGTGCCATCAAGTGAATAGATTTTTGTGCATGGCGAAAAAGGAGCGAGCTTTTTTGCACATACACACACACACAAACGCCCCATCTGTGTGGGGCACCAAGTGTTGGCCTTGAGCGGCCTTGACCATCATCGGGAGGTCCTGTGCGCGCAAAAGCTTTGCCATTAATTATGCACTGGTGTGTGGGTGGGGGCTACGACCAACAATCAAAACAAAAAAAACGCTGAGCTGTCAAAGCTTTTGGCCTGCTTCAGAGCTTTCTGCGTCGAAAACTGCATTCCGATTTACGTCAGCAGCAGTGGCAGGCGGCAGCAGCAGCGTATCCTGGTGGATAGTGGGTGGGTGGCTAGGTGATGGCACATAGTAAAGCCCGTACGCCGTGGCGGCCCTGAGAATCAGCTGAGCGTGGCCGAAACGCTGCAGCGCTGCCAGCTGAGCGGCCTGTTCTACCGTTATACGCGCGCTTTTGGCCAACGCCTGCGCAGTGGGCCAGAAAAACAGGTAACAGCAGCAGCAGCAGCAGGCACAAGCAGCATGGCCCCTCATTTGCTGGGCAGCCTTCCCAGACAGCGGAGCTGGCCAATATTTGGCCTCAGAAAATAGATATTTATATATATATATACTCTACTCATAACTCGCGGGTCAAAGTGCAACAGGCAAAAAGGATTTTGCGTGAGGGAAAAACCCAATTACCCAACTAGCAAACGTGATCGAAAGTTTTGCAAGCAAAATAGGAGCCCTCAAGGTAATGCGGAATAACTAGTCTAGCTTGTTTGTTTGATCTATAATGTTAATCAAAAACGCACGCACACAAACTTTTCAAGAGCACACAACCTTGAAATTTGTTTCAAAAGAGCACACACACAACCGGAGCGGAAAATGGGAAAAGCCTTTTCACATTCGAGTGCTGTCCCTTTATTTTTTTTTTAAATTATTAGTCGAAAAGTTGGCAGATGGGCCCAACAAGTGAGCTGGCCGTTTAGTGTGCCACAGGCAAGCAAACTCCAAGATCCCTTGTATAGATACACATACATAGACGACTATGAATTCCGGAGGAAATTCGTTTTGGGTGTTGCATACTTTTTGGGGCAATAAAACGGCTCAGCGGCAGTGAAAAACACACAGAAATGTTACGGAAAATGTTACCCAAGCGACAGGAGTCCACCTCCCTGCACACACACGTGTGTGTCTGCGGTTACAAGCACACATACATATACATTTTAAGGTGTTATTTGTGTGTGTGTGTGTGTGTGTGGCATCTTAAAAATTACCAATAATAACCGAGTTTCATTTCGGTTTGCCGGATTGATGAATGATTGACTGCATGATGGGGATTTTGCGGTTTCGTGTTTCCAATTTGTTGGCATTATAAAAACGTTGAGAATTATTTAGCAGCCCATGCATTATTTACTCTCCATCACACCTGTACGGTGAAACAAGGGTTTTCACTGAACTTCGTCCTTAAGGTAGAAAACTTTGATGGGTTTTAATTTAAGTTTTGTACAAGTTTCGTGCATTGAAAGTTGTATAAGCCGCTTAGTGTCGCAGGTTTTAGTGCAGGGGGCAACCTTTTAAATAATTTAAATGTTCTGGAAAATATTTTTCTTAGTTGAATGTAAAGTAAACTAAGATGTAGCTACTTTTCATGCTAAGAAAACCTTTCATTTTCTTAGTAAATAATTTACTTCATCAAAAGAAATTCCCATTAAACCCTTTCCATTACCCAAATCATTTCCGGTACAGTTCTTCATGTTCTCACTTCACAAAATTCCTATAAAATTCAGCACATTTCCTGGAAATGTTCTATTCATTTTTGGCCGCAGGATAATAAATAGAGTAGGCTTTAGCTATTTATTGCCAACAGCTAACTCACACACAATGGCAACCCACATCTACACACACACACTCACATATAGAATGGCATCCACTGACCTTGAAGTATGCAACACTTTTCTATTGTGCGAAGCTGTAGTGTGCGAATATATAAACGTTTAGTGGGTGAGCAGCATTGTCAGCATGATTTCCCATCACCAGATTACGTATACGACGCTTTAACGCCAGTGCCTTTGACCAGTTTAACCTTTCGCACGTGTCCGTCTCGGCGCGCCCCTTGCCCCGTGCCCCGCACCCTGACCCTTGACCCGCCACCGGTCTGTACCCACTTTTCCACTTTTCCCCGTCGCTCTGTTGCTTGTGCGAGCATTTCCGCTGCGGAATTCACATTAAATTAACACAGATACACACAAACACACACTATTGCGAGCAGGCTGTCAGACAAAAGCGAATATAGAAGCATCGTTAATTTGTGCAAACAAACAAAAAAAAAAAAAAATGGAATGGAAAAAAGAACCTAAGTGCGTAGGGAAAACGGGCCACCAAAAATCAACCAAATTATGCAGAGGCCATGGACAAAAAACTCGACAGCTGCAAACAAATAAAAACTTTTGTGTATACATGCATAAATATATCCCCAACTCAAAGTCAGAAGTTAAATGTAAAGTTAAACGGTTACTGTTTTCCCAACATTTGCACGCTTTTTATGGCCATGTTAGTTATGGTCAAATGTTGGACCTCCATAAAGAGTCCAAAAAATATTTGCGATAAAACCAAAGAGAAGAAAAAAACCAAACAGGCAATAAATGGAAATATTTTTAAAATTATTATTACTATTATTGATCAATTTAAAAGTGCCAAATCACATGGAATCAATACTAAAATACATAGCACATTTTTTGCTTATTTTTTGCGGCTTATATGAACTTTGGCAATTTCCAATTTCCCACCCGACTTTCCTTTTGGCAACTCAAACAGTTTTCCAATAAATACAAAGTTATACGCGATATACGCCAGCGGACTAACTTTTAATCTGCTGTGCGGACCAAGTGTAAAAACTTAGTCACCGACGATGACAACAACAGTTGGCAAGTTGCAGCTAGCAGCAACTCGCAAAATCTTAACAAGTTTCGCTTTAGCCGCAATTTGATTCAATTTGGCAAGTTGGACAAAAAGTTGTTTAGGCCACGAGCATTCAACTTGCTTATGACTTGTAAGTCACGTGCTGCCGCTCGCTTGCCGCCTCGCAGATGTCAAATCACATCAGAAACACTCCGCGAACTCGGCTCAACTTATTGTTGCCCCCACATGGAAGGGGGGTACTGCCCCCCACTTGGAGTGGGAAGTCTCGGTTTCTAAACTGCTTACACGCACGCCCAGCTTTGCGGGCAAACTGACGGCATGACGGTGACGGTGACTGTGACTGTGTCTGCTCACAACGCTTGTCAACCGACTAGGTGCATCGGGTTCCCAAGGGGGGCACTTCCCTAAAATAGGAACAAAATAAGGAGAACGCATATGCTGGTGGAGCTCAGAATGGGTTATGCAAATGGGAAGCAAAATGCTGTGGAAGTCAGAAGGTGGAAGCAATTCATGCGAACATCTATCAGAACACTTACATAAACATTTGATCTTAAAGGGTGGATTTATTTAACTTTAATTTATGTTTATGTTGTATTGATTTAAATGGTAATCAAGTTTTATAATCATGTTAAATCATAAGACAAGATGTTTTATCAGTTAAGTTTGCCAAAGAAGCAAGGAAATATGTATATCCAGGCTATGCTTTAAAGAGCATCTGCTAGAAGCATTATACAACATTAATTTTAACGTCGTTCAAATATTATGTTTCGCTCATTTTCGCCACCAAAATATCCACTTTGGATGATCTCATGGGGCTTCTATTTCCTTGGCCAGCTACTGTGTGCATTTCGTATAGGAGTAGTATGACCCGTGCATACTCATTTAGCTCCACTCCGGAATGCTAAACAAACAACAACGAGAATTGACAGCTCAGACGCCTGGGAGGCGGGGCAGTAGGCGTTGGGCGTGGCAGGTCGGTGGGGTTGAGAACATACCATCGATTATTTGTGATAAGCAACGCTGACATGCTGCACAAAGTGCGACGTTCTGTTACCTGAACGATGGGTGGGTGGGCAAATGGGTGGTGGTGGTTCTGGTCGCTTGTGGGCGGTTTGGGGGCTTATGCGGCCGTAGCTTATAGCCACATTATGATGGGCATCAAGCTAATGGCTGAATGACAAAATACTTTTACTGCCAGCCGCCTGTACGTATCTGTAAATCAGCAATGCCAACAACTTCATAATGATCAGCAAAGTCAGCATTGGTATGAAAGCCATTATGGGACAACTTAGTGTTTATCGATTAATTAACGTAACACGGCGCGTTACGCTCCAGCTTATCACATGCAAACGCCAACCAGCCACAATATCCCACCCACAGACACTTGGTCGTTGGTCTTCCTCGCCAGCGACTGCCAGTCGGTGGACACATTGACGTTCCCACGTGCAGGCTCTCAGCGTTATTAAATTTTAGTCTATTTATAAACACAAGCTGAAACTCTGTTTACCTTTTTGTTTCCGCCCTTATCTGCCCCAGGGCTTATCAGGAAGTGAATGTAATTGTCAAGGATACGCTCGCCCAGTGTATTAAAGTTGCCATCAAATATTCAACAGCTGCAAACCTGACCGGCAAGCGGTAGTCCTTCGTCAACCCGAGGGACCCAATCGCATTTAGTTAATTCCATTTGTATTTATGTACCTACATCTGAGCATACGATAATTTCCATGTTGACTTAGTAAACAGGACTAAGAAAACACTCGAGCACCTTAATCTCTCGAAGATGAGTCATTAAAGCTGGGAATATACGAATAGAGATGTTGACTAGTTGAATGTTAATATATATACAAATTAACTAAAAAATAAACATTTAAAGTCTAATTTAATTAATAATGAGGGTGAAATGGAAATTATATATTGAATAGATTTGTTTTGATGTCATTTCTCAGAAATGTTGGAAGAGGGAAAATCAAATTCACGGCAACCTCTTCAGTGATTTTCAATAAGCAATTTAAGATTTTTCCGATATTTGTAATTTGATAGCCACAAAACAATTGGCAATAATTGGGTTTGCTTGCTTGCCGCTCGGGGCGAAGAAAAATATATATATTTTTTCTTTGCCAAATGATGTTGATATTGATGTTGATGATGATGATTGCGAGAAGTGCGCAATCAATGCCTTCGTCACTATGGAAATCAATTGAGATCGATTAAAACCAATTAAGAACGACGCCCAGTGAATCCAGTTTGATTCCCATCCACCAAATGCCCGGGTTATTATGTTGGAATGTTTGGCTGTCAAATGCGTGCGATCGCACTTGATTGTAGATGGTAGATGATTAATGTGCGCAGACCGACGTTTGCTCCCCAAAGTGTTTATTCCTCTCGCCCCTCTAAGTGTTTTCCACGGATCGTCAACATGACGAAAGACGAAAGACTCGTGACGAGGGACAATAATGCTGCGAGTCACATGACTCGTCTGACTTTGTTTTCCCCTATAGATTCTTAATTGAAAAGTATTTGCGACGACTTGACTCATGCACAACGTGACCAAACGCATGAAAACAATTGAGTAACTACAATTGGTATATTTGTTTGTTTCTTTTTTGTGTTTTGCAGTCTGGCAATGAGGATCCCGACGAGGTGCTGCTGGACTCGGAAATGGACAAGGTCTTTGCCGGCAACAGTGCGCGCAAGGACAAGTTCGATGTAAACACCTTCCAGGACAACTCCCAGCTGCCCATTGGATCCCGCAAGAAGAATAGCAGTAGGTGCCCTTCGGATTAACATAATAACATTTCATACTTAAGTATACTGCATATCTGCAGTCCGCACAAACGATCTGAACATCGAGGAGGACTCGGAGTACGAGAGCCAAACGGAGCCTTTGAACAATGCACAAAACTATGATGACATCCCCGAGGACTTCCCGCTAGTCTCGGAGAGAGCCGGACACGGCGATCACTCGGATAACTCGGTGGACGAGAAGCACGTCCAGTTTGGCGGCAAAAAGAAGATCGTCGTCACCCCGCCCAGTTTGAGCTATGATGAACAGCCCACGGATCAATCGCACGAACGTAAACGCAGAAGAAGGTAAATATAATCTAAATGTATTTATATTGTATGAAAGACACAACAAATTAGCTTAATAGAATCAAACTCATGAACAACACTGCGTATACGTAATGCGGGCTTCATAAGACCCTTTGAAGCAACATTACGTATACGCAACATACTTTTAGCTTTCTATGTAATGCACGTAGGAGCACATATTAATTATATACAAAAATTTTAATTTACAGCCGCCATCAGTATTATAGACAACGTAAATTCTCACATCAGGACAGCGTGGAACCCAAAAACAAGCTCGAGGAAAACGGTGATGCAGGTGCGCGTCGCATCTCTGTGCAGCCTGAGGACACGGCATTGGAGGTAGGAACACACTGAACACTTTGTCCACTTAACTATGCCCTCCAAGAACCCCACCCCACTAACCGTAGTTGAGATCATTTAACTAAATCAGCTATTGTGTCTCTCCAACTCTCATTGCTAACCCACAAAACATACGGATGCACCTGTAGACAAATGGCCAAATGCCGGCTAAACAGGTTGACCATCTTATCCTTGGCCGTGCCCTTAGCCCCAATGAACAGATCCTAAATGAAAACCCGAGTTCTAGATCTAATCTCTTGTTTCTCCCCCACTTTTAGGAGGCTGATCTTAACGAGCTGAGATCACATCGTTCGGACGACCCGCGTGCCCTGCGCCGCCATAAGATCCATCACTCATCCATCAAGTTGCGCGAGTTGCCCCAAATAACGATTTCCCCCTTCACCAACAAGAAGCCCGAGGTGGACCATAGTCCTCATGAGGTCAGTAAAGGGATCCCCTATAGAATCCCCACATTTATAATAATATTATTTGCAAATAGATCTTTGTGCAATTGGATGAGCTCACGGGCGTGGGCGAGGATCGCGAATGGAAGGAGACGGCCCGCTGGATCAAGTATGAGGAGGACGTGGAGGAGGGCTCCGATCGCTGGGGCAAGCCCCATGTTGCCTCCCTCTCCTTCCACTCGCTGCTCAATTTACGTCGCTGCCTGGAAACGGGCGTTGTCCTGCTCGATCTCAACGAGAAGGATCTGCCTGCCGTGGCCTATCGCGTGGTGGAACAGGTGAGTTATATTTTTACCAAATATATTCAGATATATATAATCTAATAATCAAACATTAAACCATATCAGATGGTGATCGAGGACCTGATTGACATCAACGACAAACCATCGGTGATGCGTTCGCTGCTCCTGCGCCATCGCCATGTCAACGAACACCAGGGTGTGCTGCCCTTCACCAAGAGGAAGTACAACAGCTACACCAGCCTGCAGGTGAGATTAGCCCCTATGCCATTATCCAATCATCCAAATGGTTTCGCTAACACCTCCGACGCCTTCTTGTCATTCTAATATCGTATTATCCAACCATTTTATCTATTGACATCATGCCTGTACGCTATAAATAATTGGCTTTCAGTGACAATTGTGACAAAAGTTTGTTAATTCCCATGATCGTGGTTCATTATCTTCTTGTCTATTTCTGCCATCTCATGACTCACAACTCGTACACCAAAAACATCAACAATAATAATAACGACAACATCGACAACAACAGCAACTTATACCCAAATCGGTAATGAACAGCTAAATTGTATATAGACATGATCGTACAGATAACTTAACTAAACGCCGCTTTGTCCAAACGTTTGTGTATCTCTTCAATTTCTTTCTTTTTTGTGCGTTAATTGATTTTTTTCGCCACAAAAACCAAAACAAACACAAAAACCTCCTGCACTCCGAAAAAACAATAGTTTCTTTGGATGGGTGCGGACTCCTCCCACCAGCCGTATCAGCAGGCGCAGCCACCACCTCGCAACCTGGCCAAGGCCAGAAGGAGCATCTGCGTCACCTCCAGTGCTCCGCCCACGGCGGCGATGCTCAACGTGGCCACAGCTACCGCTGCAGCGGCAGCTATTGATCACCGGCGCCACTCGACGATGTCCTACCTGGGTGTAATGAACTAGAACCCCCTAAGACTCCCCGCCTTTCGAACTCCGCTCCACGAGCTAGGGAATGAAGCCAAAAAGTAGGGGTGGGCTATGCTGTGGATGCAGATAAAAGGGAATGAATCCTATTCACAGATGGTTGAAGTAAAAACAAGACTTTAAATTATTAGCATAAAAATTAACTTATATTGCATAAATTATTTCAGATGTTACAATCATTGAGTTTTCGATTAGCAGTAGCTTCAGGTTAAGTTTGTGGGATTGGTAACCAATATTTTAATATGGCTTCATTCCCTGGCTTAAACGGAGTCGAAAGCAGCCGAATTGCGCTTATAGAACTCGCGATGTTTCTTTTTAGCCCCACCACGTTTTAGACCAGTTCCGTAGCCCTTCTCCCCCTTTAGAACCACTGTTTTTATGTGTGCTCTCCACCTCCACGATTGGCAAGTTCTCAATTGTGATTGTGACTGTGTTGTTCAAGTACCTTAGATCCCTTCCATTCGCTACTCTAGACTCTACTGCTGCCCTAGACCGCACTCTGTTCTACTATTCTACTTAATATTCCGATTTTGTATAGTTGCACGACTTTGTATCGAGTGTTTTGGCACCAGCTTTGCATGTGATGCTTGCTATATGTTCCCCAGTAGATAAAGCATTCTTAAGATTATACCCTACTTAAATTTAAATGGAATGTTCCACAGAATTTGTCTGGCACGGATGACAAGAAGATCAAGATCATGCCGGCCGCCGAAATCGGAGGCAGCAAGCGCAGCAATGAGCTCAAGATCGATATGAAGGACGATATGTACTCCTCGTCACAGGAGGATCTCAAGAAGCTGCAGAATGACACAATCCTCAAGAGGATTCCAGCGGGTGCTGAAGCCACCACTGTGCTGGTAAGTCATACATATATCTGGTATTAAAAAAAGTATTACATTTACTTATCATACAATTACTTTAATCCCAAAGGTTGGTGCCGTAGAGTTCCTGGAGCAGCCCACCATTGCCTTTGTCCGTCTGTCGGAGGGTGTTCTGATGCCCACTTTGACCGAGGTTCCTGTCCCAGTGAGATTCATGTTTGTTCTTTTGGGACCTCGTAACTTCGACTTGGACTACCATGAAGTGGGTCGTTCCATCTCCACGCTGATGGCTAACGAGCACTTCCACTCCATTGCCTATAAAGCTGATGATCGCAAGGATCTGCTATCAGCCATCAATGAGTTCCTGGACGATTCTATCGTTCTGCCGCCCGGTAATTGGGATCGCCACGATCTTTTGCCCTTCGAAGAGTTGAAGGCCAAGAAGGATTGGATTCGCACGCGAAAGATCAAGGCACTGCAGGTGAAGCGAGACAGTGAGATGATTAAGATTGGCAAGGATGAGGAGAAGGCATTGCTGGAGAAGCAAACCCTGGGAGCCATTGGATTCACGATTGGTGGAGGAGATGGTGGTGGTGATGGCGACTCCGATGATGACAATGGCAGAAAGAAGAAGAAACCTAGTCCGCTGGAGAAAACTGGACGTCTGTGGGGTGGTTTGAGGAACGATCTGAAACGCAGAATGCCCATGTACAAGAGTGATATACTCGATGGCCTGAACACTGAAACCCTGGCTGCCACCATCTTTATGTACTTCGCTTGCCTCTCAACGGCTATCACTTTTGGAGGTCTCGTTTCCGCTAAGACAAACAGCTGGATTGGTATCTCAGAGACGCTGATCTCGTGCTCCCTGGTGGGCATTGTCTTCCATTGTCTGTCCTGCCAACCACTCGTGATCATCGGAACCACCGGACCACTGCTTCTATTCGATGAAGCCCTCATGGTGTTCTGTACGCAACATGAATTCGATTTCTTGTCCTTAAGGGTTTACGTCGGAGTATGGTTGATAATAATAGCCCTGACTGTATCCGCCTTCGAGGGCAGTGTTTATGTGCGTCTGCTAACGAGATTCACTCAGGAGATATTCTCGGCTCTGATTACGCTCATCTATATTGTGGAAACATTCATGAAACTGATTTCGATCTACAAGGAAAATCCCCTGCTTTCTGACTACAATCTCCCTCCGCCGACGTTGGTCGCCCACGAACATGCCACCAATGGAAGCCTTCTCAATGCGACGGCGAGTGTTACAGCGAATATTACGCAGATGGTAATGAACATCTCGACGACAGCCATGCCCATTGGTCCACCACCATTGCCCAAGAATCAGCCGAACACTGCTTTATTCTGCACCATCCTCACATTGGCCACTTTCGTGGTTGCCTACTACCTGAAGCTCTTCCGTAATTCCCACTTTTTGGGTCGTAATGCTCGTCGTGCCCTTGGCGATTTCGGTGTACCAATCTCCATTGCCATATTCGTGCTGGTGGATTACCTGGTGCCGGCTGTGTACACAGAGAAACTGGTGGTTCCGGAGGGTCTGTCGCCCAGTGATCCCTCCAAGCGCGGCTGGTACATCGGTTTCGATACCTCTTCCACGTGGATACCATTTGCTTGTGTAGTACCTGCCCTGCTCGTCTATATTCTCATCTTTATGGAGTCACAGATCTCCGAGCTGATTGTGGACAAGCCTGATCGTGGCTTAAAGAAGGGTTCTGGTCTCCACTGGGATATTGTGCTGCTTTGCCTGCTCAACTGCGCCTGCGGAATATTCGGAATGCCCTGGCATTGCGCCGCCACTGTGAGATCGGTGACTCATGTGTCCTCCGTCACCATTATGTCACGGTGAGTTCAAACGGTCGTCTATTTATTAACAGAGCAATTTAAAACTAATTTCATATTTCGTTGAACAGCACCCACGCTCCTGGTGAATCGCCCAGGATCGTTGATGTCAAGGAGCAGCGCCTGTCCGGATTCTTTGTGTGCCTGATGATTGGACTTTCGGTGCTGATGGCTCCGCTTCTTCGGTTGATTCCCATGGCCGTGCTCTTTGGAGTCTTCTTGTACATGGGAGTGGCCTCAATGAGCGGAGTGCAGTTGTTCGAAAGGTAAGAGCGTAGAATACGAATCTCAATATGAATATATATAATAATAACCATTTTGTATGCCACAGAATAAGACTATATTTCATGCCGGTCAAGCATTATCCACCCACACCATACGTGAAGCGATTGCGTCCTTGGAAGCTGCATTTGTTTACCACCATTCAGGTTCTGTGCCTGGTACTCCTCTGGACTGTGAAGTCGTCCCAATTCTCGCTGGCCTTCCCCTTCTTCCTGATCATGATGGTGCCCATACGGCAAAATTTGACAAAATTCTATAAGCCAGAGGAAATGCAAGCGGTAATATATTTCAAATCGAATTTTGAGAACATTTTAATTAGTGGTTTTGCACTTTTTCAGTTGGATGGCAGCGAGATGAAGAAGAACGACGACGACGAGCCCGATTTCTATGAACAAACCAACTTACCAGCATAGGATTGCATTGTTGGGAACTTAATTAGTGTTAGATTGAAAGTATTAAAGCCAAGCCAAGTTTTACGCTGGTCCAAAAACAAAATCACAATAGCAAAAGCAAGAAAAAACAAAACTATAACAATACAAATACAAATACGATATATTTGTTGCGACATTCTGGTGTGAAAGCGTTAACGAACTACCTGCAATTAGTATTTAGAGACAAGCCACACACAAATCTACACACACACCTGAATAACCCAGAGCATATATATAGCATTATACATATTTGTATAATATATTTGCGGGGTCTGCACTTTGTGATTGAAAGCGGTTGAAGCTGCAGAAGAAGGCGGAATCGTGTACCTAAATTGCAACTGAAATCAAGAGACAAATTAGATTATTAGCCAGAATGACTTGGTGGAGCAGAGAACAAAAATCATATTTTTGAGGCCAACAAAATCGGTTGCTGGTTTATCAAATGTTAGGATCGTTACCTCTGACTTGTCAGAATTAGACAAATATCCTTCCCACGGAAAGGAGCGTCACACAATGATTGCATCACACGCAAAGGAAACCAACGAGAGGAACAAGTTATTAACTCGGTTGGAGACTCGCATGTATTATTAGCAATAATTGCATTTGCATATACACAAAACTATTATAAACTTGGCTTAGACCTATCAAATCGAAGCAATCCCAGCGTGGAAAACTAAGAGGAACCCGTAAACTATTTAACTTCAACTGGCGTAGTGATAATTAGTGTCAAACACACACAAAAACCTCCCCTTTAAGATCGAACGAACAATTGTTTATAACAAAATCGTTTTAAGCACTTCAACCGGAGCTTTCTTTTAAAGTAAATGCTTCGCGTTTGAAGTGGCCGCTGTAAGTTTGCCTTCTTTGTACTTGTAGTCAGGTTATTGAAAAACAACAAAAAAAAAACACAAAAAACCAACACAAACACATTGTACTTATACATGACTATGTTATATACACCCACATATACTATATAGTTCGATTCAATGATTATTCGTTCGGAGCAGCGTTGAGCTGAGGCCAAAACCAAACTATTTTTATGTAACTTGTATGTATGAACTTGTACTTATTTCTAAGTAGTTGTTGTCTAGTATTGTTTATTCAAATTCAAATAAAATTTAAAAATCCTAACATGCTGTTTAATTTTATGGGAAAATGGGGATTTGGGGATTCTAAAAGTTAAGCGGGGCTATAATGTATGTATATATAGTATAGTCTTTGCTACTTTCCTACTTCCATTTATTTTTGATGAGCTATTAATGTCTAATTCTACGATGGGAGAATTCTAAATGATATCCAATTATACGGAAAACTAAACCCTTTTAAGCCTCACCAATCGAATTATCAACATCAAAGCGTTACGCGCAGCTTAGTGTAAATGGCGCTTGGCAATTAAGCATACAAATTAGCCGAGTCAAACTTTTAGCCAACAAGTTGAACAAATCTTAATTTTATTTCCGACATTCCGGCATTTTCACCTTTCGCGACCTAAGGGGTCCTGCCCTGCCCTGCCCCAACCCATGCCGGAATACCCCACGGCAGATGGACCGCCGCACATGGGGCAACTTGCCGCTCAAAGCTTGAAAAGGACTCAATTGCGAGGGGGAAAAGCGCTCAAAAGCTGTGTGCCCCCCACTGGAAAAGCTGTCCCAAAGAAATACCGAACTCGACTCAAAGCGCAGACTGTGGGCCAATGCAATGATAACACCAAGTCGCCACTGACAGTTGAAGACGAGCGTCCGTGAGCCACACACTCCTCGGATTACGACTCCGCCATCTCTAGATGTTCGTCAATTTACGTACTCCGTACTCCGTGTGAATTCGCATTAAGTTGGCGCGTTTTTATTGCCACGACTCCGGCCAAAAAAAGAAAAGAAAAGAAGAAAAGTGTCTCATCACGGGGCAAGTGAAATGTACGCATCGCATCCACATCCACATCCGTATTCGTATTCGCATCCGCTCGTCCCGGTTTCCATCATAACGTGACAACAATTTTGATTTGGTTGTGGTGCGCGAGTGTTTGTGCCGTAACTAAATACGGGTTTATTGTGGTTTTGCTGCTTGTGCTTCTGTTGCTGCTGCCAGTTTGCCATTTTGCCATGTCATTTGCCACTTTTTTGTTGCCACCCAATTCATTTGCCATAATAAATGCAAATTCGAAGAGCTTGTCACCCACAAAGCGCCGAGAAAAACATACACATACCCATACACATGCACATTACCATTAGAGCACAAGCACACACACTCTCACACACACACACACTCACACATCGCGAGTCGTGTGTTTGTGCTAAAGAAAATTGCAACAGCCAAGCGCCTGAGGATATGCCACAGAAATGCACGACACATTACACATACGCCTTGTTGCACACGAATTATGTAATATCGCATTAGGAGACCCCGCTCGACAATGCCAGCGAACTGGACTTCTGTTGGCGTATTGATGGTTACGCTCGTTGAGCTTCTTAAGCGATAATCGAATGCACTGGAGCAAGCCAATTTCGAGCGGAAACTTAAACATTCGCATCCTTGGAGTTCATTGGGCACATCAAATCAAGAAACAACTTGCAATATTGCAATCATTCCAATCTTCAATCAGGGGGCGCAATAACCTCTCCAAAACGAGCTGAAGCTTTCTTAATATATGGTTTTATATGTATTTTAACAGACAATGTATTTCTCTATTCTAGGATATGTTGTTAACTGAGCAAGTTTTGAAAGTTAGCAGAGAAGCGTTTGTTTATCGACCTCCAGATATAATGTATTTCAGTTCGAATTTAGCAGTTGACATATTTAAAGCGCACTTGCACTTATATCATTCAATATTTATAAGTTTTCCTAAGGGATGATTGATTGGCTGTTAATTTGTGGCAAAAATATCTTGGCTTGAGCAAGGGCAGAAGAAATTGGCCAAGATACACACAATGAAATGGTACTAACGATACTTAAAAACATGTTCAAGCTCTTGTCAATATTTTCAAAAATATTTAAAAATTCAAACGATTTTTAACCATTTATCAAAAGTGAAAGCTGTCCAAACGCCTCTCTGCCAAATCTTAGCATCTTTTCATCCAATCCCATCAAAAATGTGAATGGCATATCGTTTTTGCTCTGTGTACCTATGGGATTGGCTTGAGATTCGGGGAGTGGCACTGTTGTTGAACATTCGAGGTGGTGGTGCTGCATCATTCCTACGATTGCAGTGACTGGCGAATGTCGGACTCGGCGGCCACCAGAGGAGCACGCACCTCGATGCCACGCACGGGCGCCCTGTCCAGATGCGGATTGAGATACTTGTACACCTCGCTGCGATTCAGATCGATTTTGCGCTCCGGCTTCTGGTACTTCATGAAGTTGACCCTGCGAATGGCCAAGGAGTCGCTGTTAAATTGGAATTGCAAGAGTGGTGCAACTGCAAAGGGGGGTTGGGGTTGCACGGTGGGGGGTGGTGGATTCGATATGGTATGGAATGCAGTGCTCCCGGGACGAAAAAGCAGCGTACATATGCATGCAATGAACCGGAGAACATAAGAAAACGTCCATTGTGACAACTTACTTTTGCATGGTCAGGCCGAGACCCTGCAGCTCCCTGGTGGATCCGGAGCAGTCCGTTTTTCCCCCATTGGTTAAGTACAAGACAAGGGCGGGCAAATACACACAGCACAGCACAGCACAGCAAAAGCAAAAGAGAAGTTGTTAGCCTCATTAAAGAGTCGAGAAGTGGGGGAAACGGGAAGAGTTCGTGGAATCCGTGGGATTGGGATGGATTCGGATGGGGATTCGGAATTCAGGTTTGGAATGGGCATGGGGATGGAGCTACGGATTGGGAGGAAAAAACTTACCTGAAGCGCTGGCGTGTTATATGCTCGCCATTGAACAAACGATTCCAAAATGCAATCTACAATGAAAATCAAAAGGCAGAGAGCAAGGAGAAAAGATAACCAAGAGCAAGAGCAAGAGCAAAGGCGGCATGCATAAAGAACTCAACCGGAACGCAGAAGGCAAGTCAAATCAACTGCAGGCCTTGTGACAAGACACACAGGCGGTTGGACAAATGGGGATGCGAATGCGAATGCGAACCAGGATGAAAGTCGGGTTGAAAGTGCCAACGGGCACAATGGGTCTCGTAATGCTAACGATAATGCCAACGATAATCATAATGAGGAGTGCTAGGTGCTACGCATGTACCATACATATGGTTTTGTCCAGTACATGGCATCCGGCGCACTTCTTCATCACGGCTGATTCAAATGAAACACTACCTGGAATCGTAGCCCAGCAACGGACTCTCATATGGACAGCTGCTAATGCGCAAATTTATGGTGCAATGGACGATGTAAAGAGTTGGAGCGAGCGAGTGGCCATGCCATGGAAAAGTGAAGAAGTGAAGAAAATGAATGCCACGGATGAGCTAGCGTTATGGGCGTGGTGAGGTGTATGCGGGGGCACTGTGCAAAATCATCACCAAAAAAGATGTCCATCACGGGTAGGGGCAGTAGGTTTCAAAAGGTATTTGAAAACTTTAGAGCAACCATTTTTTGTGCTTCAGCAGATAATTACACGTTGAATTCTACTAAGAGTTCCATTTTGTACGTATTTATAAATAGGAATTATACAAGTGAAATTCTACGAACAAATTTCAATTAAATTTTTATTTAAATTTCGAAGAATTTTACTGGCATTACTTGTACTTGGCAGCCAGAAGCTTTAGAAAAATTGTATTGAACTAAAAACAAAAGTCTACGTACTATTACCAAAAAGAAAAATGCCATAGTTTACCTTGACCACAGAGTATAGCAAGATTTCTATTCCTTAAATTTGCAAAGACTTGAATATTTCAGAAGGGAAAAACTGAAAGAAAATCCCGTGCGGAAGATGGACATTTTTTTGGTGTAGTTTTTCTCGGTGCGAGTGTTTGCTCTGCGGACAGAGCGATGATATGAGATGACGTGAGATGTGAGGCGACGACAGAGGCAGAGCCTGACCATGGCAAACATGGTCAAACATGGCCAACTAGCCGCAATAAGTAGGGTGGTATATACATAGTGGGTGGTAGGATAGAGGATGGAGGATTGGAAGTGGGAGTGGGGCTACCCACCCGAGAGTGCTGCCCGTGATGAGCTCCGCCTGGGCGCTCAGGGTCTCGGCAATGAACTCATCGTTGTAGGCATCCTTGGGACGGTACCAGCGCCGTCCGCCGGGAAGGACCAACGGACGCTCCGAGGATGGGACCAATGGCCCAAAGGCCCGCTTCGACCGCCGGGGATTGTTTTTGCGTACCAAATGCTCCTCGAGCTCCTCAATGACATCGTGTCTCTAGCGAAACCAAACAGACGGGCGGAAAAGTGCACACACCCACGGTGTTTTCCGAAGGAGAAAAAAAAAATTGAGGACCATGGTAGAGTGGTTAGGTGAGGGGGTGGGGGGAAGAGACGAAACATTGTTGAAGGGCTTTCCACTTGGTGCCTACTAATTGTCTTTTGGTTTCTGCATTTTTCCCCTGCCGCTGCAAAGGGCTTTATTTTTCAAACTAGAGAGAGAACCATCTTGGGCACAACGCTACAAATAACTTGCTGTTGGCAATTTATCAAAATTTAAACTCGATTAAAGCTAACTAACTACGTTTGGAAGCGCACATTATGCTGCAAGTAGAAAAAGACAAAAACCAAATGGCATTTTAGTTAATTTAATTTGTGGACACGGACACGGGTATGGGGGATCCAGCACCACAGAGGCAAGCTCTCCATGGAGAAGGTCCAGCTGCCCGCAGCTGGATAATATAGCTCAAAGCATTCCGGGATAAAAACTGACTTCGGAACTCAACCGAATAGTTTGATGCCTTGCAGAAGGTCCTTTCTCGTTTTTATCAGGCTGGAGAGGACTGCTTTATACTTAGCTTAAGCTGCTATCGCAATAGAAATAAATCAGAAAGTTGAGTATATTTTGGAATAGTTAGACCTCAAAAGACAGCTGACTAATGGGGGAAAACATTCGGAGCTGGCATGCTCTCTAAATCATAAACATTCTAGTTTGGAGATCATCAACTTGGTTGATGCCTTAGTTTAAAGTTCATCTTGAATTGGATAAAGGAATTTAAAGAAAAGTTGAATGAATTATTCTAAGCCATTTAAGTTTACTTTCTCCTTAAGTACAATGAATATTTTTATATTTATTATAATATAACAACATTTTCTTGTTCGTAAACTCCATCAGCTTTGCCAATATAAATTCCATCAACAAGTAATAATACAACTGAATTAGCATCTCATTAGCTTACGCTTTTCAGCCTTTCCAAACTTTGCCAATATAAATTCCATCAGCAGGCATTAATATGTAATCAAGGTATGGCTAATCCTTTAGCAAATCATCTCCGAGGCGAATAATCCCACTACAGAGAAAGCTGGTAGAATATTTATTTTCCGCCCCATCACGGAGACAATGAAACATTTCCCATAAAGCAGGCGGCCTAATCCTGTTGCTCTAAATAGTTTAGCACGAGACCAAGTTGCAGGTAGGGAAAACGAACGGACCCGGACATCCAAGGACATTAAAACCAGCTAGACCCAACTCATGACAGCCTAATTACATTAACTGCCCGGCCAGGGATTTTATTTCACCGTGGCCATGGCTCCCAAGGCCAGTTGTGTGCCTCGTACTTACCTTCTGCTTCTTGAAGTTCTGCTCCTCGGACAGAGGCTCCTGCTGCTGTTGCTGCTGCTCCTGATCCAGATCCTTTTTCTTGTCCTTGGCCAGGCGATTGTCGTCAGTGGAGCGCGATATTTCCGCCACTTCCCGGTCATTGGCATCGCATCTATCCTCATTACTCTCACATGGCCCCACCGGTGGGTTGTCACTTCCAGATATGGATATGTCCTTGCCTGCAGGACATTCGGTAAAGTGGGCAGAAAGGGAGAGGGAGAATTTGGTGCAAAGGATATACGCAAAAGTGCGGCATTAGAAAAATTTAATTACTGTCGACCTGGGCATAGTTTTTTGCACCTGCATCCTCTGTTTCGCCTGCGGTGTTGATGGTGTTGGTGGTAGTGGTCACCCCATCCTCATCCTTCTGCTCGCTGCCTGAATTTTCATCGATTTGCGGCAACTGCTTCTCCTGCTGCTGCAGCTTAAAGGTGGGCAGCAAGTCGGCCAGCTGTTTGGTCACTGCATCCAGGGTGGACTGAATGGTGGAGGGCAGTGACGAGAGGGCGGCCAGTTGTCGCTGCACATCTGCCAACTGGCGCTCCAGGGCCAATTCCTCCTCGCTTTTAACTGGCACTGGAGTAATGGGTTCCGCCGGTGGGGTTGCTCCTGCTGGACCATCGGAAGCTTCGTTGCCATCGGGTGAGCCCGGTTCTTTTTGGATAACCACTTCCGGCTCGCACACCTCCTTGGGGGCATCACCCTTCTCCGGCTGTTCGTCCGGCAGTTCGGTCTCGGGAAGTTGCTCCAAATTCGGCACCTCACTGTCCGTAGGCAGTGGTTCCTCATCCTTTTCGGGCTCCGGTTCGGGCTCCACTACCTCCTCCGGCACTGGTTCCTCTTCCTTTTTCTCCTCTTCCTTGGGTGGCGTGGCTTCTTTTGGCGCCGGCTTAGCTTCCGGCTGTCACACGTAAACACAAATTAACTTTTGATCCGGTCAGCAAATAATGCAGTCAGAGAAAATTCCACCCAAGAAGCTAGGATTTAAGATTGAGGAACTTTTTCTACGAAATGAATACATGCCATCTACTTGTGCATCTTGTCTTAAAGTTTTGTTTTGTGCATAAGCTTCTTGGGTAAATATTCTCAAATTAAGTGCTGCTTTTCTCTGAGTGCATTCACTCACTCACCATTGGCGACTTTTCCCGTGGCGCTGACTTAACAATCGTCACCTTGTAGGCATTGGCCGCCCGTCGTTCCGCCTCCAGGGATTGCTTGCTCTTGGGAACGGGGCGATTGGGACGCTGCAGGAAGGTGGACCACTGTCGGTTCTCCTTGTCCTTCTCCAGCTTGGTCTTGGTCACCTCCTCGTTGATGGAGCGCAGGACATCGCTGGACATGCAGACGCCCGGCTTGGGGAAGATCCTATAGAAATTGACGCTATCATATGGAAGTGGTTAAAAGAACTCGCCCGCATAGCATGCCAATAAATGGGGTAGTAGTCGTGAGGGAACTGGCGGGAGAAATGGGCTTAAATTGAATAGTACGAACCCAAGGACATTGTGCTCCTTGAGCACCTCCGACTCGCCGGACAGCACGGCTGCAATTTCCTCCTCCACCAGCTTAATTTCCTGCCTTTCGGACAGCGCCGAGCACGGACGATCGGGCAAATCGGGCAAGTAGAGAGTCTCGACGGGATGGGCTCCTTCTTCTGCTTGGGCTGGTGCATCATGCCCATTCACATCCCCGCGTTTCTCTTCCGAATGCACTTCCGACACGGCTTGGCGACATTCCGCCAGGACATCCACATCCACTTCCACAGCAGGAGCCGCCATAGTCGCAGCAGCGTGTTCCCGGGGTAGCGGAACGAATGGCTCCGGTTCCGGAGTTCGGGCATTTGTGGTTTCCGTCAGCTGGGTCAGCGATGGAGTCGGCGACGGTGAAATGGTCGGCATTGGTGACATGGTCAATGAACCCTCGCTCGTGGGAAACTTCTTTAGGCACTCGTAGGCGTCCTCCTCGTTCTCCCTGCAAGTGGATCCAAGTGGCCAAAAAGTGAGCAGAATTTATGAACATAAGAATTAATTCCGTAACGTGCAATACCTGTGATGTAGCATTAGTTTCGGGGACACTCTAAGATTAATTATTCATTTCTCGAAAAAGTTGGAATACAAACTTATTTCAAATAATATAAATTGCTTCTAAAATGGTCGGGTAATATTCTAAACTAATGGGTCTAGGTGGGTTTTGAATTTCACTTTTCTTAGTTTATAATTATAATAAAATTAATTATTATGACTTATTGTTAAAGGTTTAACCAAATGTCATTTAACACAGGAAACTTTTAGGAAAGCTCTTTATTTTGCAGAACTTTGTTCTTGAATCAGGAAAATTTGTCATAGTTTTTCCATTTCTCTCGAGGACGTTTGTGGTTTGTGAATTTCTTGAACAAGTAGATTACCTTGAGCAGGGGTATGAGGAAACGTTCTTGGGTTGTTAGCCCGCTCAGCTGTGACAAATGGTCCTCGGTGGATGGGATACAAAGAGCAGTAGTGAAGGAACCGGACAAGGACGAGGACCACGACCACGAGCAGGAAGAGAACGGAACGGAATGGTATATGGAATAGAAGGAAGTGAAAGCTCACCGGTAGACGCCAAAGTAGAAGACGCTTCCACTGCCCATAATGAGGCGGTGCGCCTCGTCGTGGGTAAGGGGCATGGCAGCCGTGTCATTGATGCGCACGATGATATCCTCGACCCGGAGTCCAGCCTCGTCAGCAATGCTGCCCTCGGTCACCTAACGTTGAAGCATATGGACACGTTTAGATCTAGATGCAAATGCCTAGATACCGACCGATTCAGATGCGGATGTGGGGATGTGGCGATAGAATGAGTGCGAGGCCGAGATAGTCGAGATAGCCGAGATACAATACAATGGGATGCGATGCGATAATGGGGAAATTTCTATTAGCCGACAACGGCGACGTCGCGTGCTAAGTGCATAAAAATAAAACGCGCGCCAAATGTCAACAAAACAAAGACCAGCAGACCCAGACCCCCGAACACACAATCATACAATCACGCACAACCCAACAGAACCGAAGACAATGCCCAAGGAGATGGTGGGCTACAGGGGATCGGTGGCGGTGAGAGCTGGGGGGCTCAGAACGAGGGGTGCTCGAGAAGAAGTGGCAGCTCATTAACGACACTTCAGTTAAGCGAGTCAAGTGGAATTACCCATGTCTAAACACTCAAATATTGCATTGTTTCGCCGGATGGAAATGTTTGTGCTATATGATGCTTCTACATACATATGTATATACACATTTATGAGTTCACATTAAGAGAAGATTAATTTTAATAAGCAAGGATATAGAACCAAATATTGCTGATTCCACGAAGATAAATAATAATATTGAAAAAGCTTGTAAAATCTGTTTCACAGAAGTTCTGCCATTTTCAAACTGGTTAAAAAATAACGCACAACTAATAAAACTTTCTAGGTCATCAAAAGTTCGCAAAAGTTTTCACTAATTACAAAATTAAATTTTTAGAAATAAAAACCCAATGGACTAATCGTTTTAATTGGATAATACAATTTATAGCTCTTTTTTTTGGGAAACTAGTAAATTTATATTCCGGAAATGGTTCCAAATGACCGTGTAAGAGAATATCGTTTCAAAAATTTGCATTTGCCAACATTTATTTTCGCAACTATAAATCAAAGTGAAAGAGTTGCGAGAACAATAACAACTAAATACAATATAAGCTTTATGGCTTTTGTGGGTAATAAAGTACAGACAAATTGGCGCAAATTGAGCATATAAATTGTAGGTATTCATTTTAAATGGTTTTGCCACTTCGGCCTTCAAAATTGCCACTATACGAGGTGAGAATTCATCAAACTAATAGTTATGGGTGAATTATGTTTCGCCATCAAAATGCGAAATATCTTAGCACGCGGTTCACAGAATTCTATTGCATAATTCAGGCAGTTTTGTAACACTTTCGTGGGCAAATAAACGCTATTGTTTTCGTTTCCGTTATGAGAAAGCAGGGCTCATAACCAGAAAGTCACGACACCGACTGCCAAGAGGACTTAGTAATGCAAATACTGCAAAAAAGTGGTTGGCACAAGGAGGAGGTGGAGGCGGCGGACTGGGGACTCCACCATTTCACCCAACCAAGTTGAGGGTCTTTCCTTTCGCTCCCAGGGGCCTCTTGCATTTCACTTATGGTGGAGTCAATTTCCAGCGGTGAATTCGCAGGGCAAAAAGCACTCGACATCGTCGGAGGTTGCGAATATTTATAGAACAGAGGCTTAGGGCTTAGCAGGGCTATACATCCATGTACCAGACTGTATGTGGCGAGCAGCATGGCGAGGAGTGTGGTAGTGTAAACAGAGGTTTTTCAAAGGGATTACCAAGGATTGTTTAGTGTTTGCAGAGCCAATATGTGAAGGTGTGTTGGCACATTCCATAAAGTAATATGGACTCAAGTCGAAGGATGTGCTTTTTGAGTCAAACATTCTTAAAAGCGGAGTATTGATATAAGGAATAAATTAGTTAAGATAATTTAGGGAGTTCATTGGAATGATTTTTCTCTATCCACCTTGTGAGGTTAATAATTCATTTACAATAAACTGCCATTTATACAATGGTATGCATATCCCAAAGCACAATGCAAATAATGCGGCATTTTATAAATTGATCGGAATTTAAAATAACGCATAGAATAATTTGTTTATGTAAAACAGTATTAAAAAAAAAACCAAAAAGTCAAAAACAATTTATGACCTCCTTCCTTGACTTCCCTGCGGCTTAAATTGATTTATTCGTATCGAAGGGATGGTACTTTTTAGCGCCCCTCGCATTTCGGTCATTTGTTTTATGCGCTTAGCAGTTTTGCCAATTAAAAATCGCATTTGTTTCGGATTTGCGCCAATGTTGTAGTATTGTATTGTATTTTTGTTATTGTTGCTGGTTGCGAATTGTCAACACAATGTTACAAAATGCGAATTGCCAAATGCAATTTATGCACAAACAAAGGCCCAACTGCCAGCGAAACACAATTAAAATTTGAATAAGTTTATTGCCGCTGCCATTATGCGGCTCATTAGCGGGAAATGCATGGCCCTGTCGATTAGATAAACAAAAGCGAGAGGAATTACTTTAATTAACTAATTTGCCAATGCAGCAAATCCGAATGGACACACACGCATCGCGGCGTTACGTAATATCGAACAAATAAAACTGATTCGAACGTATCGAATTAATCCAATGGGGTTCATCAGCTACATAGTTAGCAATATTTTCCACAGCTCTATGAACATCCGCCAGGTGAATGGGTTGAGGTGATGCGTGGGAGGGGGGTACAGCATATAGATTTCGTTCTTTTTCCGAATCGGGCCTAACCTTAACCACCGTCAGCGGATAATCGTAGTCCGCCCCGCCCACCAGACGAAAGCCCCAGGGCACATTATCAAATCGGCACATCTTAATGTCGAGCACCATGTTTCCTTGATTTATTCCGACTTTTTTGTTCGTTTCGATTTTTCCGTTTTCTATCGCGAATTTTCTTCTATTTTTTTTTTTTATTTTTTCTCTTGCTTTTCCGGCGCTTTGCGGTCGGTGGGAAGAAGCGAGTGTTTCGAGTGCAGCGCTGGCAACCAACTGTTGGCATCGCCGTGCGTGCAACTCGACAATCGAGTGGCGATGGCGATGGTGGTGATCGGAGCGATTTCGCACACTGCCGCCGGAGGAGCTTCATCGAAGCATACTTTCCTCCTGGCCACGACATGCTAATGAGGCTGCCACACTGTCAGCCATCGGCTTACATTCCCCTTTACCCCATTCCGTGCCACTGCCCATGCCCCTGCCCCACGGATATCTGGTCGTAATCGTAATCGCAATCGACAGCAGTCAGAGCCTCTTAGCGGCAATGTAACAGGTTGGGCGAACGGGTTATGCTTTAAAGTGGGCGGATTTTTGGAGGTGATTACACTGAAAACTATGGTCGAAGAATCTGTGTGCATCAATTCTCAGCTGAGAGCAAGTCCCATAAGGCTATCTCTTCTGAATATCTTAAAAATACATTCTAAAATATAGCTATAGATAGATGTACATATTGATACAACTTCTGGGAATATTTCCTAAGAAATACAATACCCCAACTAGCAAAATAACAGTGCATCGCTTTTCCATCGAAATCGGGAGTGGAGCTAGAAATAGAGTTTGAATTTTTAGGGTAAACCATACCTGAAACATGGGTGGTCAAAGGATTTGCAGTTTGCACGCCCGTGGGGCATGCTATGCCACTGCATTGCTAGACTGCAGAAGAGGCCATTGAACTGCATTAGCTAGCTTCCGTTTTAGTGGTATAAATACCAGTTGCAGCCCAGAGCATCCACTGCATATCCAAGATGTTTAGCCAGCACAACGGTGCAGCAGCACATGGCCTTCGGCTGCAGTCGCTGCTTATCGCAGCCATGCTCACCGCCGCAATGGCAATGGCCACGCCGACTGGCAGTGGTCACCACTTGCTGCCCCCCGGGAACCACAAGCTCTGCGGGCCCGCACTGTCCGATGCCATGGATGTGGTGTGTCCCCATGGCTTTAATACGCTGCCAAGGAAACGTGAAAGCCTGCTGCTGGCCAACAGCGACGACGACGAGGACGCGAAGCAGGAGGAGGAGGATGATAGCAGCATGTGGCAGACGCTGGACGGGACAGGTTACTCCTTCAGTCCACTGCTAACCAATCTGTACGGATCCGAGGTCCTGATCAAGACGCGTCGTCGCTACAGGAGACACCTGACCGGTGGCGTCTACGACGAGTGCTGCGTCAAGACCTGCAGCTACTTGGAGTTAGCCATCTACTGTCTACCGAAATAGGACACTTGGCCAACACACACTCATTACCCAGCATGCATACACTTAAACATGGCATTCCCACATACATCCTATATGTACACCCGTTCCCCCAACAGCATTCGTAATCCAATTCGTAATCACTTATTTATGCAGCACCAACTTTGACTAATGAATAAAAGTAGACAGTGCAAAAAGAAGAATTTGTGTGAGCGGCAAAGACAAGACAGTCAAAGGAAAAGTACCAAGGAGGCGTAATTCGTTGCCAGGATGCTGCTGGCTCCAATCAGCTGGCTCGGGTTCTTGTTGGCCTACTCCGGCCTGCCGGGCGCCCAAGCGCGGATTGGTAAGTATAGGGTAGAGATGGTAGAGGCAAACGGGCTGGAAACGAGGTGACTTTAAGACCAAGGACTCATTTGGTATTCATAAATGCAGGGCTTAGCACGGCCTGGCTGTTTATACATAAATTGTTTAATTGGCTGACAGCAAAACGCCCACAAAGCCCTGCTCCTTCTCCCTAACACGGCCACCCAAAAAACCACCCACAGTTTTCCAATAGCCATTTGCATAAGTCAGCTTTGACATTGAACGAGTTTAGCCAGGCGTTAGAGAGAAGAGCCAACTCCGGAATGCACTCATCGCATCCTAACACAATTTGACAACCTGACTTTTGAGGATAACATGTGTGTGGATCTGGACCCCGACCCCTAGAACCCGACCCCGACCCAGACCCAGTTTAAGTTCCTTACGAGGCAGTATATAAGCCAGTTACTTTGGGCCAACCATCATCAGTTAGCTTTCGACCCGGCTCGACCCAACTTAATCCATTCGATCGTAAAGCAACCTAAGCAGTAAACCCATAACCATGAGCAAGCCTGTGTCCTTCATCTCGATGGTGGCTGTGATTTTGCTGGCCAGCTCCACAGTGAAGTTGGCCCAAGGAACGCTCTGCAGTGAAAAGCTCAACGAGGTGCTGAGTATGGTGTGCGAGGAGTATAATCCCGTGATACCACACAAGCGCGCCATGCGTAAGTTCTTACCAGGATGCAGATCCTCCAGCTGGCTTTGCTAGATATACCTTGTATCCACGATTTTTCTCAGCCGGTGCCGACAGCGACCTGGACCCCCTCAATCCCCTGCAGTTTGTCCAGGAGTTCGAGGAGGAGGACAATTCGATCTCGGAACCGCTGCGAAGTGCCCTCTTTCCTGGGAGCTATCTGGGGGGTGTCCTCAGTTCCCTGGCGGAAGTCCGGAGGCGAACTCGCCAACGGCAAGGAATCGTGGAGAGGTGCTGCAAAAAGTCCTGTGATATGAAGGCCCTGCGGGAGTACTGCTCCGTCGTCAGAAATTAGGCCTCCTAATGCGAAAATCATTGACCCCAACTGACCTGCTCGACGCGATTATCTCTGGATCTGGTTCCAAACCAACCATGTGCATATATACTACAATCGATGTTTTTTACAGCTTGTTGCATGTTACTCTTTATGAATGATCGAAATGGATTAAATATATATTCTGCTTTAAGCTTTGGCAAACAATCGCAAATGCTACTCCATATTATTACCAATTTGGGACACTACATTCATTATTATCATATTTGGATATTTGTTGATTATTACACTTGAGTTTGTTTTATTTTAGCGTTCAAAAATAAAAAAATAATAATATAACACAAGTATTCACAAAACTAAAATTAATATATAAATTTTTTTCCATCAAAACTAAATGTATTGAAAACAAAAAACGTAACCTTTACTTTGGAAAAGAAACTTGAAACAATTTTAACCATTCATTCATTTCCAAAAACTTGTAGAATACTTGTATTAAAATACAAGTACATTTAGCTTT
Source organism: Drosophila simulans (assembly GCF_016746395.2). Lineage (NCBI taxonomy): Eukaryota > Metazoa > Arthropoda > Insecta > Diptera > Drosophilidae > Drosophila > Drosophila simulans. The sequence goes on from NC_052522.2 coordinate 9,601,831, forward strand.
CAAATTTTAGTTCATAGATTTTTTCGTACTTTGTTTATCGATGATTATATCTTCCAAAAAGAAGTTAATGCTCAAATCTTAAAAAAAAAACTTTTTAGTTGACATTAAAAGATAAGGCAATACTCATTATTGAATCGTTTTGTGAAGTCGTAAATTAGATGATTATATTGGTAATATTACGCTATGACAAAACTATGTTATTACTTTTACTATTATTAGTTAGTATATTAGTTAGTTAGTTAGTATATAATTATTACTATTATTTTGAGAGCTAAATTAAAATAAATTAACCACGGTTCATGCAGACCTTAAATAACAATAATACATTACCAAATGCAAGGCATTAAAAGTGCAAAGCGGATAATCTTCGTAAATTAACTAAAATACCTATAAATATCGTTTAAAAACAAAAAGCACTGAAGCCCAGAAGCTGTGACCAGTTCAACGTATGTTTTGAGGGCATTCAATCGGAATGATTTTAAATTTTACAATGAGCTGAGTTTGTTAAAAAATCACGGCTTCCTTTTCAACATAGTTGCAAACAGAAATCCGGCCGCTGTTCAATAAATAATTAACTGCAATGAACGACAATGAAAAATCAATGTAATACCCGTTTAATTACCAATCAAGTTGGCCAATCTGCAGCAGTTTGAATACATAATTTATTTAATAATTTATACCCAGGCGATGTATTCTGGCCCCGCACAATCATACATATCTACATGCATAACATCCCGTGTTCCGATTCATTTCGCGTGCCTGTCTCTGATTTCAGATCATAAATTATGCGCATACATCCCACTTACATGTGCATATATATCATAAATCCAAAATTGGAATTGAGTAGGCTTCGATAACGACTTAACAACTATGAATACGTGAGTGCTTTCCCCAATCCGTGTCCTTTCAGTCCTTTTCAGTTATCGCAGTTGTCGTCATTGGGTTAATAGGTTTACGAGGTTTACGTTCTGGGCTTGGCAGCACAATACCTCAGCACCTCATCCATGGTGCACGACTTCAGGCAACACTCGTCGAAGACTCCATCCCGAAGACGTCGAGTCTTGAGCATCTGAACCGAACTATCACTCAACAGTCTTTCCAGCAGGGAACGGTCTTCGAAGCCGTCGATCAGGTTGAAGTTCACGGGGTCTACAGGTGTTAAGGGAAAGTAAAGTATTAGTATTCCTTGTCCTTATATCAAGTATCGTTTTCCACTTGGAAAATCCCATAGCTGCCTTGCACCTACCCAAAGTTCTCTTGGTCATTGCATTGAAGCCATACACACAGAGCTTGGACAGAGTTTCGGGCAGTTTGCGGCCGCACAACTTCATGGTGGCCTGGACACCGCCGATCATGAGGATTAGCAGGAGCAGGCTGGGTAGCAGGATCCTCCTGCCCTGACACCTCATCTCGATGCCCATGAGTGATGGAGTGGTGTTTGAGTGTGGATGCGTGAGTCCCTCAGGGAGTGTGTGGTATATCTCTGCCAAGTGGCCCGGCCTCAACTGTTTGGCTCCCAGCCATCGGCTGAGGGTTATATATATGGGGCAGAATCGGATACGATCCGAGTTGGATGTCTGCGGGCTGTATCCAGCGTCTGAGCACTGTCAGCATGCGTTAGTCGTAGTGTCAGTTAGCACCATGCACATAGTTCGCCGTGGTCTGGTCTAGTTTCTTGTGAGGATTCGGGTGTGGGTTGTTATTTATCCCTGCGGGCTGGCATGGGATGTCTGAAATGGTGAGATGATGATGAGCCCGGGGGGTCTTACGCACATCAGCTGGCGTTTGTTTACCTTCTCGCCCAAGAAGTAGCGCACGGATCTGGATTGCTGGAAAACAAAATGACGTGCATCGAGTTCCCTTCGGCACACGAGGGTGTTCATCCATTTCGGCGGGTTCAGAAAGTTTAGCTGAAAAGTTAAGCAGTTTAACTAGAGTTCTATGCATACATATTTAAACTCACATTTGGCAAGCTACTACGTGAAATTTATTCATTGATTAAATACAGATTTTTTTGAATTTGTCATTTCATAACTTTGAAATGTAATAAAAAACAACTTCAGAATAATGAGACTTTCAAAACTACTTAAATTCCTTAAATTGACACAAAAGCCATCACGTTTTAACAACACTTTTAGAGCTTCTTTCATTCCCATTCAATTAAAAACGAGTGCCAACTTATTCAATTGCTTTTGAGTGGAAAACAATAAAGTCGCCTTCTGTTATCTCATTATCTTTGGCTCAGTACCTTCGATGCTTTATGGTTTCCCCAAGTCCCTTTTGCCAATGATAAGCCAACTGAGCCTTTTCTCCGTCCACAAAAAATCAGGTAGATTTTTACCTGTAAGCCCGGAATTATTATCATTTCAAAACCCTTCGGTTGAATAGAGTGTTATCTTCGGAAAATCCCGCTGCTGATTGGAAGTTGTTTACTTGTTTTGATATCGCTCCCTCGATAATAACAAAAAATATGGATAAAAGGAAGCTGGGAATTCGAATCTGAGTGTATTACCGAGTTCGTTTTGTCTCCATCTTTTGTTTTGCTTATTAAAATCAGAACGTCATCTAATTAAAAATTCATATTTTTCATTATTGTTCTCGGAAAACAAGGGCACCGCACTCGAGGTGCTGAATGGCAGCTGCTTGTGGGTGGCTCGGTGGTTTGGGTGGTTTGGGTGGCTTGGGTGGCTTTGGGTGGTTTCGGGTGGTTTGAATAATCCGGGGATTCCCCATGCCGCACAGCTGGAATGCTGCAGGGCGCAGAATGAAGAAAAAAGCAATGGACTCTTCTTTTGTTTCTGCTGCTGCTTGGAGAGTAACTTTATTTGCCTCCACTAGAAATTTTACAATGAAATATTTGGAAATACGATTACGTTTATAGTTAGGGGTTAAGTGTAGTAGGAAAATGAATTGCAAAAAGCCTGCCGGTCGGGTGTTGTTCCCGTGCCGCCACACAAAATCTCAGCCATGTCGGGTTCATCTGGTACTTGATTTTTGGGATCTGGTTTCTGGGTTTTTTTTTTTGTTTTGCCATCCTGGTCATCAGGCGCAGTAGTCCAGTATATCGTCGTAGGTGCAGCCCTCCTTGCAGCACTCGTGAGCGATGCGTCGCCGGTGGCGTCGCAACTTGCGTCCACTTCCGCCGGCCGGTGGCACTCCCTTCTCCGTATCCGCATCCGTATGCTTCTGCTTCAACCTTCCCGTTTCCGTTTCCTGTTCGGTGTCCTCATCCGGCTGCTGGAGCTTACGGATTAGGTCTCGCACTCTAGCATCCTTTGATGCTTGACGAAAAGAAGTTAGATGTATGGATGCGAATGAAATATGCAGAGTACCCAATCTCTTACCAGTGCTCCGCCTGACCCGGCGTGTAAATCCATTAACACAAATCACATCCAGTGCCTGGATCAGAGCCTCGCCGCACATCTTCCGGCGTCCCTGGACAGGCTGCAGCAACTGCGACACGGTGGCCAGCAGGAGCAGCAGCGCCAGTCCCAGTCTAATCAGGCTCATCCTGCTCGATCTTTCACTCCGCCGTCCGTGCTCTCACCGGGCATAAAAGGTATGCCTCCTATATCTCTGGTATCTCTGGGTCCTATCTCGAACTTATCGTGCTCTTGGCAAACCGATCGCTGGGCATGCCAAATGATACTGATCCTTGAAGTTGGCCGGCGCTCAAAATGTTGACTCGCTAATTGACTTTTTGACTTCACGTATTGCGGCCAGGTAGAAAGTTGAACTCGGGCCAGGTCAGTCAACCAACCAGTCAGCTGCAGGAGATTTCCCTTTGGACTACCAGGTTTTTCTTATTTTTGTCGCTCGACCAGCCGGCGGGCAAATGCCCTGCGAAAGGGAATGGCCTTTCCCGGCCAGGAATTGCCCGACTTATCCAAAGTCAAAGTCTAATCTCGATCCTTACTTTACGGAGGGGAAATACATACAAAATTGGCCGGGACATACAAATTTGTTGTGTAAAACTGGGATATAGATTAAACTTTTGCTAGCCAAACAACAACTATTACATATGTATATCTATGGGTACTTTAGAAGATTGATAATTAGTTAGGTATTTAACTAACATATTTACTTGATTTTTCTTGTTTGTTGACAGGCTACTTCTGGCACATTAGTGACCTCCACCTGGACACACTCTACTCCACGCAGGGCGACATATACAGAAGCTGCTGGGAGTTAGCACGATCGGTTTCCGGCTCCAATGCCAATAGTGCGGCATCGGAGCCACCTGGTCCTTTTGGACACTACAACTGCGATAGTCCGTGGAGTCTGATTGAATCGGCGGTGAAGACCATGAAGGCCAAGCAGGGCGACAATGTGGAGTTCGTCCTGTGGACAGGAGATGCCCTCTCCCATTCCGCTCAGCCGCTCTCCGAGCAAAAGCAGCACGAAATCCTGCGAAATATTACAGAGCTGCTGGGACGCAGCTTCTCCTCGCAGTTCATATTCCCGGTCTTGGGCCACGAGGACGGCAGTGGCAGCTATCGCAGATTGGGCGAACTGTGGCGTCACTGGCTTCCCTCCGAGGCCCTGGTGACCTTCGATCAGGGCGGCTACTACTCCATCGAACAGACCAAGAGTCGTCTGCGCATTGTGGCTCTGAATACGAATTTCATGCGACTTGATCCCGATCCGGATCCAAGGGCATCGCTAAGTTTACGATGGCCAGCTGAATATTTCGCCGAGCCCAAGGCATCCGTGAGCTCCATTTCGCCAGAGGATGAGCTGCTGGCGGAGCAACAGTGGCTCTGGCTGGAGGAGGTGCTCACCAAGTCCAAAGAGAAACAGGAAACGGTAGGAGTAACTATTTTTAACAGTATTATGTAAATTTAAAATCCGCTTTTTTGTGTTAAAATTAAATAATTCCCATTTCAGTCAACTAACATTTTATCAGCATGTGTATTGACTAATCAACACATAATTACAGATAAATTAATGAACTCATTATTTTTATACCTCGGAGTTTTTATAAATTTTTTGATAAACTCGCTTTTTTTGGACTCTTTCTACTTAATTTCTTATTAACTCATATACGCCTTACATTTCACAAAATTTAAATGCATTTAAAAATTGCCTACCATAATTTAATTTTTGCACCTCGTAAAGCCAATATTTTTCATAAAATTAACGAGATAACGCGACGCATACGTAAATATTCAATATTTTTGACTTACCTTGACCCTAGGCTATCGCATGCCAGTAAATCCAATCGGATAGCCAACTGGCCTTTTGATTAATTATAATATTTAATTTGCAACAAGAAGGATTGATTTCATTTCACTCGCCGCTTGGATTAAATGAACCGAATCCGTTGACTCATTGTCCCAACCAGGTATACATCGTGGGCCACATGCCACCAGGTGTTGATGAACGTCACCTGGGCACCCAGCACAACCAGTTGACTTTCACGGAGCGCAATAACCAGCGTTACCTGGACATGGTGCGCCGCTTTGCGCCGGTCATCCAGGGTCAGTTCTTCGGACACCTTCACTCGGACACCTTCCGTCTGATCTACGATGCCAAAGGTTAAGTACTACTCTGATTATTTCTACAGCCATAAAAACACCTTGAAGATTAGTACCACTTTAAGCATATTAACAAATTTAAAGTGGTTAGTAACTAAATATCTTGGAAATACGTGGTCTGTGGAGATAATTCGTTACATTTTTGCCCACAACTAACAATGGTTTCTTTTTCGGCTGACAGGCAATCCCATTTCCTGGCTGATGATTGCCCCATCGATTGTGCCCCGCAAGGCGGGCATCGGCTCATCGAATAATCCCGCCCTGCGGCTCTACAAGTTCGACACGGGCAGCGGCCAGGTGCTGGACTACACGCAGTTCTGGCTGGACCTGCCACTGGCCAACCGGGCCAACGAGCCCACCTGGCAGCCGGAGTACAACCTGACCCACTACTACGCCCTGCCGGAGATCTCCGCCGGAGCACTGCACAATTTCGCCGAGCGATTCACGGGCACCGACCTATCCTGGTTCACCAGGTAAATGCAAATGGTTTGGGGGCGAACTATGAGCGTGTTGATTGATTTGACCGGTAATCCTTGGAGCTCACAGATGGATTTGCTCCTGCAGGCGACAGTTTTGAAGGGGCAATGATGTTTGGGTATCTGGAGCACTAGTAAATTGATAAATTCAAGCTTTAAATCGTTTGAACAAGTTTAAAACCGAGCATTTGAAAAATAAGATAGCCCGTAAAAAATTAGGGATTTTTTCTGAAACTCAATTTAACGCTTAATTCACTTCATGATAAAGAAACAATAGGACGGTTTAGTTTTTTCCACGAAAATCAATTTCAAATTTAAACGTTTAACGGCTGACTTGTCCAATTGGTACGGAATATAAACCATTTAAAAAATTAAATAAATCGTATTATTTTCGTAAACCATTTCATTTGTGAGTCCTTAAAAAAGTGTAAGCCCCTTTTTGATTTTTTTCTTAATCCAATACCCCTTTGCAGCCCAGTAGTTATCACTTTACAAAGACCGATGGCAAAAAAATAGTCATATTTTTTATTGTGCAAGCTGTTTTAATAAAATAAATCCGTTTAAAATTGAAAATCCGCTGAAAACGTTTTTTCGCAATTATAATTTTTTATCAAAACTCATTGCACATTTTATAGTGAGTTGCCCACTATCACCCCCCATCAAAATTGACTTAAATATTACCTCAGCATTTTTTATTGATCAATAAGATTTAAATTTATAAATAATCCGCTGATTTTGGTAGGGAAAAACGTTACTAAAAGGGGTCTTATGTGGGGATATATGAATATAGGAGAGTCTCGGCCAGGATCGCAATTCGTTCAGCAAACCATTTATATTCATCCGGAATATTAACGCCCTCCATTATCGTAAGCCTCCACTGGGAGACCCTTGTGCAGAGCAGAATTTAAGGGGCACAGGTAGACTTCTTCAATCAGGACACCGCTGAACCACTTTCGCCCGCCCGTGTGGTGTTGCAATATGTAAATCAAAGTGGGAGATAGCGGCCCGGCTAAGAGCATTTATGAAAGCCCGGCTGGCCGGCGATACAGGCCAAAGCAAACAGGGACTTCAAATGACGCTCATACTACTCCCATGGACCATTCTTTTTACCCGGCTCATACCCTCCGCTGTTTTTTTTTGTGCCCACAGATACCACCGAGCCAACGCCGTGCGATATCATTCCGGGTCGGCCTGCCCCGGACTCTGCATGCTCAATCATTACTGCGCCATCACGCGCCTGGACTACGATGAGTTCCGACTCTGCCTGGAGAAGGAGCAGCTGGCTCTGCAAGGACACGCCCCCGCCGCCCTAATGCCCACATCCTGGAGCTGGCTGCTCGGCGTGCTCGCCGCTTTTTATGGCCTCCACGCGGGGCGATGGTCAGGGGGATGCAACAATTGCCACATCCAGCGAATTTAAGCGTTCTCGCTTAAGCGGAACCATATCAATGTGGGGCAAGACCCCAGGATGCGCAGGCACTCAGAAAAAAAAAAGATGACAGCTTCTAGGCAAATTATGAGGGAATCAAGAATACCCTTGAGCTCAATGATAGGATAAAACGACGAAGGTCCTTTCAAAATGTGATGTATATGTTCATTGTTACGAGATGTTTGAGTTTAGAAAGCAGGGTAATTGTTTTTGGAAATTATTTGAAAAGTTTGAAGTTGTACTAATACAGTTAGTTTTATTATTACGAAGCTTGCCCTATCTTTAGTTTTATAGTAAACATCAAAAATGATTTTAATGGCAATTGCTACCTATAAGGTCGTTTTTTTCTGAGTGCCCCGATGCGGAAATAGATAGTAATGGATATACGTAGGAATGGGTGAGCTAACAATGGTCGAGCTAGAGGGTTCGAGGACGAAGGATAACGTGGCTGAGCAATTCCTATATACAAGTATAGCGCTAATTTACTCTCAATTATGCTGCATATGAGCCAGTATGCGAGCCATATCGTTTGTGTGTGTGATATGATTACAAAGAATCGTCTCTGCATGTGTATTCGCGGATATATATGCCTCTATGTATATGTGTATTGTATGGACTTGGATATATATGTATGTATCTGTATATGTTTATCTGGATGTACTTATTGTATATGAAATAAACGAAAACTTTTAATGTTACTGCCCTTGCTCAATTTGTTTTCCGTTGGCGTCGCTTCGTCTCCGCTTTCTATAAATATTTAAGCAACAAATTGTGGTGTAAATAAATGTGTTAATTTGCGCAAACAAGTCAGCAGTTAAATAAAACGATTGCAGATGCTGTCCGGGTTTTCCGGGAAAAATTCGAGGGTTACAGTCCGGGTTTCCAGCACTTTTTACGACCACGGCCATTAAACGGCGTAAACCGCAGCGCAGTCGTATAAAAAAGTCATTGACAATGGCCGGACCAAGTCGAAGGAGTCATGGACGCTTGTCTCACTATCCAGAGGAACATGCATATGGATGGCAGGATGTGTTCCAAGGACATTCTGTATTACCATTTCGCAGCGAATTCACCGGAAATCATTGAGTATTAATGTGGAATAAATTAATCTTCAGAAACCAATTTATTCTCTTAAAATTCATGTATGTACGCATGCAATTTTAAATTTTAATTCATTTCGTTTCTAGGTTTTCAAGGTTAATAAAAACAGTCATGGTCTTGTAGTATTGCATTCTTAAGTTTGTTAGAAGCTTAACGAAAATACACTTAGCATACTGTTGTTCTGTTTTCTTCCCTCAATTTCCTAATACCTCAATATTTCACAACTCGTAACGCAAAAACAACTGCAAAAGTCAAACATTTTCCCTGCCATTTTGCAAAGTTCTGGTTAAGTCACATAGTTCCCAAAACTTCCATAAAGGTGCACATAAAGGTCGTTAAAGAAAATTTAAGGAGCGTTCCCTCGGCGATTGGCACTCCCGTTGCGAACTTAGTTTACCCATGAGGCACTGAAAGATGGATATCCAAGTGCAATTATATGCATAATAGATAGGCATATCTACATCTACAAATTCAATCCGCATGCAAATGATTGCCTTTCTGATTTGAATTTGATTCGAATGTTGTTCAATTTAGTATCTGAGAACATGCCGCCAATGGTAACTAAGATACCTTGTATCGCAACCCAAGTCGATTCATAAGTAATGCATGAGCGGCCACCGAATGACCCCAAGAACATGTTGCACGGCCATGCCACCACCCACCCACTAACCCACTAACCAACCCACCCACTATCTTTCCACCAACAACCCACTAACCAACCACCCACCTCCCAATTTCCATCGGCATGCGTGACTCCGGTACGTGATGGTCAAGTAAATTATAGGCGAAATTGAAACGGCCATCCTCGAGGATGCGGCGCCTGGCCTGGCTGTTAGTTTTCACAACTTGGCCCAAACCACCGGGGGGAGTTTAAAGTATTCGGCCGATAAGTCATTGCTTAATTTGAGGCAGCAGGTGATGGCCAAAGCCAAAGTATTGCCACCTGAAGAGTGATAGATTTTACCTAAATTATACCCGTTACTTGTAGAGTAAAAGGGTATACTAGATACGTTAGTAAGTATGTAACAAGTAGATTTATCAAATTTAATATCAAATATTAAATTTAAAACCGCTTTTAAGTTTCAATTATATTTATGTACATTTAATTTGTCTGAATAAACGAAAACAATGCGCAATTGTTTGCATAAAAAATGGAATAATAGATGCAACAAGTTAAACGAATATGAGGGAAAGATTTTGTAATACATATAACACAAGCATGCAATTAACAAATTCATTGTTGGTCCAATAAAAATACACAAATATCTTTTCTTATTTATTTTGATGTGAATATTTTGCGATAAATTAAATATTTGCCAATAACTAGTTTGGCACAGTTATGCTTATATTTTTTAATACATATTGCTGTTTATTGAATAGCAAAGCAAAGTATTTTGGCAGCATATTAATTTTGCCCAACAATTTGTTGGACATGTTTTTAATTACAACAAAGTTATTATTTATCCCATTTGCTGGCAACTTATTTAATATTCAAATGTTGCGGAAAGTGTAGCGAAGACAAACGCTTTTGGTTAACAAGTAGCGCACATCAGCCAACTGCCAAATTAAACAGTTTGTTGTTTCGACCCCGTGGAGCCGGGAGCCACCAGTTGTGGCTAGAAAAGCACCGAGTTGGCAACAATGCGCAGGTGGCAGTGGAGGACCCGGAGCTGGTCCACAGGTAACCCGAGTCCATCAAAGTTGCACTTGCACCCACCCGGAGCCAAAGTGACAAACACATGCCGGAACACCCGCAGTCATTAAAGTTTATTAAGAAATTCTGCCAACTCTTTGAGCAGCAGTTGGTGTCTGAGGGGAGAGGTGAGTTGGAGCTACTCTATATCTTTCTTGGGGGGAGGGGAGGGGTGTGTTGCTCTGGACCCCCCACACCATCAGCGCTCCTTGGGGCCACTCGATGGAACTTCAACAGCAGGCGACGAAATGTTTTGGTTTTGCGGCTTTTGCAATTTGGCAAAGTTCGTTTGGATTTTAACTTGAATTGGGGTTTGCCGGCATCGGCTGGGGGCCGCTCTTCCATCTTCCATGTTCCATCATAACGCATTGGGGACCCCAAGGACATGAACAGCCGCACGGAACTTGGCAGCCGAAATAATACACACGACTAAGCAAATACTCGGGGAGATGGTATCGCAAAATGCGAATATACAATACACGGAACGAAATGTGGTTCCCTAATGACTCACAATGGAAACCTTGTGAGTATCGAAAAGGATTTTGAATAAATTACAATACTCAGCAAAATTCCAGCTAAATGGTATTCCATGAAATTATGGCTACTATGGCCTTTATTCATTATTAAAGTATGCGTAATACATTATATACAAGTTTAAAGATGGCTGTGATTATAATATTGTTCATTATCAAATTCTATGTACATCAAAGAGTAAAACCAACAAATACAACTTAATGATAGAAATATATAATGATACCCTCATAGTAAATTTAAAATATTTGTGAATATATTTTCGTTTGGTGTACGGGGCACTACATTATATGGGCACATACTCACTCGATTTCTGTGTATCTTCTGCCTGGTTTTTGCCTCTTTTCCGCACTTGGCCATGCATATGCGATACATTATAAACACTCACCTGTTCCACTCAGGTAGTACGAGTAGTAGCAGCAGCCAAGAGCACATACCATACAGTTTGGGGGCGGGGGCGGGGTCTGGGGATTATAAATATTTGCACATTATAGCAATATACATATACACTGCTTCGCTGCGCTTTGGATTCGGATACGGATACGGATTCGGGTTTGGATTCAGATTCAGATTCTTTTGCTGCTGCTGCTCTTGCCTCTGCTGCCGCTGCTGCTGCCGTAGCCAAAAACAATTTCAATTCTAATGTGCCATTAATCATTCACAAACATTAAACATATTATTTTTTGCTGGCTTTCTAGCGTGAAATACAGGCAGCTTAGTTGCCTGTCAGGTGCTCTGCAGCGGAGCTTTTTGTGCATGGGTTAAATTTCGCTGACAGGCGCAGGAGCGAGGGGACGCAGAGGGGGTTGCTAAGTGGGCGGTACAGGTGGGCGGTGCACAGGTGAGCAATGGCGAGAACACACTGAATGCACTAATTGTTGTGCTTGAGCGCACCGAAAGCACATGAACTTGTGAAATAGCTGGGCACAACAATATAACAGCGCTAAGTTGCTGATTCTGACGATCCTGCTGCCGCTGCTGCTCTTGATGGCAAAACAAAATTTCCAAAAATATAAGCAGATGAAAACTAAAACAAGAGAGAATGTCATAGTTGAGTTGCCCGACTATCAGATACTCATCGTTACTCTGATAGTGAAAGTGCGAAGGAGACTTTTAGAAGACATTTAAAAAAATGATAAAATATTATAACATTTTTCTTAAGAGTATTGGGCGATTTGTGAGCTTGGCAAAATATGGAAATAAACTCAATCTCTCTAGCTTTTATAGCTCCTGAGATCGAGGCCAGATCGAGATTTCCTCCGGGTTTCCGCTAGAATCCTGCCAGAGATCCCGCCAGAGTCCTTCTACCTGTTACATACTTTTTAATGAATATAGTATACCCTTCTACTCAACGAGACACGGGTATAAATACTCAACGCACAAACAATGAGCGGGATAACGAACAAATATCGAAACGTGTGTTAACAGACGCCTGTCTAATGCCGTGCTCGAATATCACACTGGAAAAAATGCGTGATAAGATATTACTTAAATAAATATTTAAGAAAAGACCATGCTACTTACAATTTATTAAACAATTAGGATACATTTCAATCTTAACTTAATTATCATCAGAAAAGCTTTCTTAAAAGCATAAGTAGAACATTATTTACATTAGTTTTTCACTCCATCTATAAACAATACTTTTTATTGCATATTTAGTCTTATTAAAAAAGTAAAGTATTTAAACATAAAGCTAAGCTATTTTTATAAAAAACTAGCAGATTGAGAATCTATCTTAGTGTAATATGCACATAGTTTATTGTTTATTTTCCTAGTTAAATCGTATTAAGTAAATGAACACTACCTTACGATATTTGCAAAACAAATATATGAGCAAGATTTTCGCCTCTGTGCAGCAATTTCAATTGTGTGCGGTTTCACTTCAATCAACTGCAAATAGAAATCCAATTTAAGCCCAGCTTGCCGGCGCTGCCAAAAGTATGCAATGAAAAAATATGAAACTTAAATAAACTAAACCATGCATCTAGTCGATATAACCCGGTGTGTTTGCAGGGCATTGAAAACGTTTTCAATGGCTTTCCAAAAATCCAAAAATAAACGTTCAATATTTAGAGGAACATGCATATAAAATTGAAATCGTGTGCGTGTGAATAGGTGGGTAAGAAATGTACTACATATATCGGAATCGTTGTTTTCTTGTTAATTAGCTGGTTTAGCACACATGCCACTGTATGTTTGTATGTGTGTGTGTGTTGGTGCTGAATATTTATCGCTTTTCCACTAGCGCTTCTTGGCTTGAAGTGCTCTTTTCCTTATTTTCCTGTTGGCTTCGGCGGGTGGAATAGGGGGCATATGTGATTAGCCCAATGTCCGTGGCTAATTTATAATCGGGTGTGAGTGGGCGTACTATGCTTTTTGGCCAAGCGGGAGGATTGGGCTGGGTGCCGCACACACAAAGATACACCCCGATGGGGTGTCATCATCAGCGATTTTCCATGAATATGAAAATATATTATTAAAAGGCAACTAGAGCAAGAGCAACTTTTGCTGCTTTCGCGAACTTTTCCGTCGACAGCAGCAGCGCTAGCAGCGACTTTCGTTGAGCGGCGAGTAACAATAATAATTCGCACCGTGGTCGCGAACGTGGTCACCACATCAGCCAGCTCCTAGTTCCGAGTGTGCCGACAATCCCGAGTCCGAATTTCGAGTCCGGTACGGTACGTCAGTGCAACGCCAGTGCATCGGCGACAGGTGCACCTCTTTGTGTGTGGGCAGACAGAGTGTAATTTGTGTGTGTGTGTGTGGGTGCAAGTGTGTGTGTGTGCGTGCTGCACCAGAGAACCCAAAAATAAATGCCAGAAAATGTGTCACCTGCAAATAGTGGCGAACAATGCAAAAAATATGAAATACTCCCCGCCGCGAAAGAGCCATCAAAAATTAATTAAATAAAATGCATTAAAGGAAAACCAAAGCGATATATATTTTATATATATATGTATATATATAACTGTCCATTGCATTTGCATCCAGCACACACACACGCACAAAAGCTAATTAGCATTTAAAGCACAATTAAAAAGTGGAGCCGTAAAGGCTGGCAAAATAAAATCAACTTCAACCGCGAGAAAAACCAAAAAGCCAGAAAGCACAAAACCAAAAACTGAAAACTGAAACACAAAAATACTGAAAAACCATTTTGCTGCAAGTGAAACAATTAAATGGCATTTTAAGCGCATTTCTTCCCCATTTCCCCTCGATTTCTATATGGACTCTTTCTTTGTGCTATTTTCATGGTACGGGGGGAAAATCGCTTACCAAAAATACAAAAAAAAAGAAAAGAAATATAAAAGTCCGGAGGGTAAAAATGTTGACATCGCTGGCGAGGACGTGGAAAGCCAGAACGAAAATCAAATAAATAAAATTAAAGAACAACCAAGAACTACGCTCAAAAATAGAATATTAGAGACGTGCCGTGTTATGTTGCGGGGGGAGGGGGGAAATGAGGGGTGCGGCAGTAAAAATGCTGTAATAGTCGAGCCATATAGCCTGCATATACAATCTATAGCTACAGATACAAATGTATCTATCCATCTTTCGCTGCCGCTGTCTCCATCTTGTCGCTCATCGACGGCGACCGAATATTTTTTATACATATATAATTCATTTTTTCTGCCGCTCTCTTATTTTTTTCTTAATTTTTTTTTTTTGAAACTATTCGGTTTATTTGTTGTTCTTGCTGGCGGGTGGGCAAAAAGCGGTCTAAATATGTGGCCAACTTACAGTGGCGGTTGGAAAAAGAAGGTGTTCCTGCAATGAATCAGCATCGAAAATTTTTGGGTGTTTTGGACACATTTTCATACCCATTGCCTAGCTTTTGAGCTTTCCTGCACTGTAATCCGCTTTGTCTTCAATTTAAGAACTCACGGTGGTAATTCTGATGTCGATGTTTTGAATATCTGCCAAATGCGCTTCAATGTATTTTAATTTAATGCCATCATTATTGTTAATTAGGTAATAAAAGTCACTCATCCATATGTGCAAATGCGTAAGCGGTTCGGCTTTTGAAAAATAAATCATTTTAATTAATTGAACTCTCGTTCTGTGGCTGCAAATATATCAATATGTTTAGCCGATGAACATTCTTGCAATTTTTGACTACAACTCTTTAACATTATTTATTTGATATATTAAAATAAATGCAGATAAATAAATGCCTTTGAAATGCTATTTTAATATAAATTTGACAACATTTAAAGTGCTAATCAAATTTCTTTATACTTCTGTTTCGTTTCTTAAATTATAATAAATATAGGTGTGCAGTGATTCTACAGTATTACAATTAGTAAACCGTCTGTGAATTATTATTTTTTTAATTTAGAACCGCATTAAAATTGCTAAATTTCTTGGAACTATTAACCTTTTATATTGCTTTTAATGACTTAGTATTTCGCCTTGAACATTTCTTTTCAAAAGGAGCATTTAATACAAAAATATAATTTAAGAACAGTTTTTTACGTATATATCTCACAACAATGCACCATATTTTGGCAGCCAGTGTGCCAGATTGTATCTGCGTCCACGCATTCGCTCGCCCGTGGATACAGATACATTCCGGCGATCCGCAGCAGCTGCTGCTTCCTCTTCTGCGTCGCTGCCAAAGATGTGAAAATGTAGACTGATGAAACGGAATACAACAAAAGCGAAATGAAAATACGAATAAAAATGAAAATGAAAAGCCAAAGGAAAGGAAAGGCGCCGCCGCCGATGATCATTGCGTAAAGTTGAGCGTTTCGGCCGCTGCTTCGCTTCTGTTGCTGTTTCATTTTCAGTTTCAGTTTCAGTTGGCCGATGGTGCGCTTACAAAACGCCGGTTTTCGGCGGACGCGTTCGCCTTCGCTTTCGCGCTCCTCAATAATCCAAAAACCCTGCACACAGATACTCACCCACACGCACTCATAATGACAGGGGGTGGGTTGGGCAAGGTGAAAGTGCAATAAGAAAGTGCAGCGGGGAGGGGGCGGGGGCGGGAAAGTGCCCGAAATTCCGGGCAGCACTCTGAAGCCAACTCTAGCAATTGGATGGCGTTATTTTTGGATTAAGCAGCGCCAAATTGTTACAAACGGTAAGCACCCACATTAAACCAAATAAATACGAATTTTCCCCCAGTGTGTGTGTGTATATGTGTGCTTACACTTAAGCCAGACTAGTGTGCGTGTGTGTGTGTTTATTTGGTGAACATTAGTGTGCTTAAGTGCAAAGCCCAACCACCTACTTCTAAACTAAAAACAAGTGGCTTGCACCGAAAACAAATTAGCTGAAAATTGCTCGAGTTTTTAAGCCAGTTATGCAGAAATATTTCAGCTATTTACGAAACGAAAATGAAAATTAATTCGGATTTATTATTTGTTAAAAGATATGCTCCAGAAATCATAAATAATATCCATGGAATTTTTCTTACAATATGAGATGGTTCATTCTTTATAAAAATATATTTATAGATATTATTTATGGATACTTTTTTATTTAGAATTTCAATTTGAAATCTTAGAATAATTAACCTAATAACCGCCTGCTTTAAAAATATAATTAACAATTTCTAGTTTTGCTTATAAAAGCCAAATAATTTAACTAGGCTAATAAATCACTTCAATCTTGCAGCCTCAAATATTTAGATTGAAATTTGTTTTTGTCACTCAATTACAAGTGCGAAAATTCTTCAGGTGTTCAATATTGAATGATCAAATTGCAGCCGTTTGTTTAAATATTTCTGTGTTTGTGTGGCGGCCGCATAAAATATGCAAACAATTCAACAAAATCGAGAGCAGTCGTCGCAGCACAATGCTGCTGTATTTTAATAATGAAATCAGCAAAAACATGGCTGGCTAAATCAACAGCTTTCATCCAGTTTCGGGATTTGGGATGTGGATACAGACGAGGATGTGAATGTGAAATCCTCGAGATCCACACACATATGGACATACATATGCGTCGACAACCAGATTTGCGAGATGCCTCGCCTCGCCTCGACGAAAATCTAACAATATTTGCACCTGATTCCAATGCACACGTATGTGTGCACACACGCACACATTTAGCCACGATTATAGTTTATATAGCACTCTCAAATTTGACAGGCACACACACACAAATGCCATGGAGTCGAACCGATGGCTATGCCAGCGATGATAATGATGTCGATGCCAAAATAAAGACACTGAAAAATGAACAGGGGATACTCGTAGATGTTAATTGGGTTGTGGGGAAGATGCTATACTCTCACCTGAAGAATGCCACTTTAATTTTAGTAATTAATTGATTGAAAAGAAGGAGACACTAAAATTTGCCAGGGATTTCTCTAGCAATTTAATCAATAATTTTTTAAAGGAAAGAAAATTTACAGCCTCACATACAAGTGTTACTTGCTGATTAAAAATATGCCTGAAAATATCAACCATTCTATTACTTATATATTTAGTACATAGCTAAAACCATATAATAGATAAAAATAAATTTTGCATAAAAAGTATGATTAGTTTATGAATTTGGTCCAAAAACTAAATAATTTGTATTATTATTATATGTTTTTATGGCGTTTATTACTTATCTCTTTTGTTTAAAATTCAAATACCAAATCCCTTAGGCTTAGTTGCATAAATTTTCAAAAGCAAATCGCACGTTGAAATATATACGTTTCATCTACCTCTAAAATATTGAGTAATTGCAGACAAATATTATTTAAAAATTTGGCTCAAGGCAGTGCCATGTGACATATTGGCTGATTGACTGTTCTGTTGCTGGGGCAACATTATTTTTAAAGCGAAACATTCAATTTTCCACATTGACTTTCCATCGCTGGCGTTCAAGAGGCCACAACAATTTCATAACGTCAAACAAATGATGTGAAAAACTCTCGGCACTGCAACGCTGCAACTCGGCAACTCTGTTTTAATTTAAATGTACACATGTCCTGCGGCTGTTAATTTTTTGTGCTAAGGAAAGGGTATTGAAAGCGTTGCTCCAAATTGTGTGGGCTGGCATATGGCACAGGGTTATACTATATGCTCCTGCTCATTTTGTTCATTTTTTGAAACATTTTTTTTTGCAGGAATTTTTTATGCAAATTCCATTACAATTCGTGTGCTAAGTACAGAGTTGCAGCACGCACCTGTTTGTGTGCCTCCGTGTGTGTGTGTGCTGTGGGTGTGAGTTTGTATGAGTTTTGCGTTAAACTTTAATTGGGACATCAAGTGGCAAGCTCTTGTTGCTGCTGCTGGCGCTCTTTTCTCTCACGCCGTATTGCGCTGCCTTCCTGCCTTTTGTGTGTAATTTGCATAATATTTTATTAAATGTTGATTAATTTGTGCGATTCTTGGTCCGCTTCCGTTGGCCCAGCCAGAATGAATATTGCGTGCTTACGGGGGCAGCAGCTGTGGCAGCTGCAACACAAACAGCAGCAACAGCAGCAACATGCAACAGCAAAGCAGCAACCAGAAGCAATTAAACGGCATAAAATGCCTGCAAACACAAAAATACTTCATTACGATAATTTCAAGTATCTTTTATTGCATTTTCCATATAGCAATGGGTACATCCCCTATGATTTTCATACGCTTTCCTCGAAATGACGCAAATCTAAATAATGGTATCTCTTCCTCCCAGTTGCTAATTTTATTTGAGGTGACACACAAGGCGGGAATTTCAATTTCAAAATAGAGACTTCGAGAGAGAAGGCGCCGATATTCGAGTGTGTGTGGAAAATATGAGTGTGGCAAAAAAAAAAAAAATGAGCACATTTCAATATTTTTGGCTCTATTTTTAGGCCAACGCACAAAATAGCAAGACAAACAAAATCGTCTGATGAACACACACACACGGGAAAATATAAAATACTTTTTGTTTTGCCCAGCCAGGCGGTGCTCAAATTAGTTTAAGATACATTTCTAAATGTGACAGTAGTGAGTGAGTGTCTCAGGAAATTGGAAAAATAAATACTATACGTGCCGTTTTGCATATTTTCGATAGTTCGTACGAAATTTCACAATTGTAATTTGTTAGCAACAGCTGTAAAATCAAAATGAATTCAGTTTTAGCCAATGGCAATTGATTCAAGTTTGCAATTGAACGACTTTTAACTATAAAATCTTTATATGTATATCTACAGTTTTTGATGGCAATAAAGTGTTATATATAGACCGTTGACATTGAAGTGCTGGTGCTGCTGGAAATATTTCTAAAATTATTTTGCTCTTGTTTCAAATACTTGTTTGAGTCTCCCCGTTTTTGTTTTGTGTTTATAATTAGACGTTCACATATATTTATAGGAGAATTTAGTGATAAGTTATACAAGGTTAACAGAAATGGCAAATAAACGTGCCTCGATCGTTATTAAATAATACAGACGAATTGTTTTGTTTGCCATTTGTACATTACATTTGCAGGTTTTTAATTAAGTGTTAACACTTTAATTAATTATGTTAAGCAAAGTAAATGTGCTTGCATTATAGACAGCCAATTTGTTGAACATATTTTGCCTGGCAAATTACATGATTGAATAAATGATTTTTAATTTCATAGTTTAATAAAAATATAACACTTAGTATGTCAGTATAAGGAACTCAATTACTACTCAGCCAATTAGCTTTTATGACCAGCTTGTTTAAGAATTAATTAAACGCTGCCATTGAAACTTAATCACATTATTGCCAACTACTTTTCGAATTAAGTTTTCACTTACCTCATTATCTCATTCAGTGTTATTTTGCATTTCAATTACAGAACGAACAACGACCGACATTTAACGATTAACATTAAGACCAACTGAAGTAGGGGAAAGTGCTTAGGATTCCTTTTTTCCGAACCGCCAGCAAAGAAGAACAACAAAAGAAACCCGATAAGCGGAACTAAGTCGCGTGGAAGATTTTAAAAAATATTTTTTATCAACAATATTTTTGAAAAACTTCCAAAGACCCAAAGACATTCGAAGCAGTAGCCGACGACAGAGAAGCTTCGAGGCAAACAAAGGCCAGCCAACAAGCAACCGAAGTTAAACACTTCCCAAAGAAGCAACTCGCAACTCCGCAGGAAGAAGCAGTTCAGAAAGGAAACAACCAAAGACATACATACAAAATGGCCGCCCTACAACGGAAGCTGGTGCACAAGCAGTTCAACTCGCCCATGGGCCTCTATTCCCAGGAGAACGTGAAGGCCACCTTGAACCGCGAGCTGAAAGCCTTCGGCGGCGAGGGGTAAGTAACGGGCTGGTGCGGGTTGGAGGGGGGAAATGATTAAAAATAAGAAAAAGAAAATAGAGCTTGTTTGCCCAAGCGAAATGATTATCATACATTTAAATGCATAATTTCATAAAATAGATGAAAGCAGCCAGCTGGGGGAAAATGCTCGCAAAATGGTCGATGGGGTAGGTGCGTTTGCTTTTCTCTTAGCCGGGATACATATTCCCGAGCGGAATTTCTATTCACTTTTTAGGGTCATCGAGGGCTTTAAAACCAGCCGTTGCAAGCGCTTATTAGCATCTACTATATATCTTTAAGTCAGTGTTTAAATCTAATCTTAAACCAATTCCAATAGATAATATTTATAAGATTTTATTTTACTTAAGACTCCAGTTTCTTAAAACGATATTTTATCTAGAAAAGTTTAATTAAAATAGTTAAGTTTTAAATAAAATATATTTTTTCAATAAGAGTCCCATTTTAGTTCAAAGATACATGATAATTGAAAGGAACTCTAATGACCTTTTTCTTATTCGACATAGCCCTGGAAATGCGTTGGTAACACAAGCTCCACTGAAAGCCTCCTTTGCTGGCTGTTCTATTTTGACAGATACAAAATCCGCTGCCACAAAACAGGTGCACAAAACACATTAATTAGTGGGCAAACAGGGGAGGGGATTTAGAGGGGGGGGTGTGCCCCTCACTTTGTGCATCGCAGCGCGACTGCAGCATCGACTGAGGCAGCGACTGCAACTGCAACTGCTGCCAATTTGTTGCTGTGGCACACAGATACTCAAAAACACGATGGCGGCAAAAACAACATGAACAGCGCCTACAATTAAATGCTTTGACGTTTAATTGTAATTACCAAAAAGCTTTACAGGCAACACACGGCGACGCGTATCTCAGCGATGCTTTTCCGACTCGAGATTCATTTGTAGCTGATGCTGTTGTCGCCACAACAATAACACCATCTCGTCGTGGTGCCTCCACATACGTACACATACGTACATATATCGCTGGCATTGTTGTTTGAATAAACCGGCCTCAGTCGCACCTCACCTCACCTCTAGTCGACAAAACGATCAGATACGATCCGCCAGATAGATATAGTGGTGATCTGCTTTGGTGAGCAAAAAACTTTAAGTGGCTTTCAGTTATTCGGTGACTATGCGTGCGACAAAACGTGTTCAACTGCAACGGAGTCTTTGAAATTTAATTACCAGAGCCCAAAAACTGAAAACTATAAGCTGACAACTGAAAACTTAAAACTCAAAACTTTCAATCGCATATTCGCGAGCGTGAGTGTGCGTAACGTGTTTTCCCGAATTAGGGAGCAACTTTTCCCAAAAACAGCTGAGCCAAGGCTTCGACCAAGTTGAAACTTCGAAAATAAAATGTACGTCTAGCGGGAGCAACCCAAAAGATACATTTTATATAACGCCAGTCAAGTGTGAACAAGCAAAAAGGAGCAGTTGGGATGCCAGAGCTTGATCTTAGAATGTTTCCAGCTGACTTAAATACACAACTAATATTTTCGAATATTAGTCAGATCTCATATATGGATAAACCTTTTAGGGATAATATTGATATTAATATTGGAAATATTGAATATATTGTGATAATATTAAACAGCGCAGCATTGTTTACAGAATATGCAAATCAAATATTGTTTGAAATAATCGGACAGTTATAAGATTAAATTAAATCCGTTGATAAGATCCACAAGATAGTTTACTTGATATGCTATTAACATTATTGTTACCTTTAGAAATGAAGTTCTATATATAAGTTGATCATGATCTTCCATATATTAAGCTATCCGAAAATACCAATTAATTTCTGCGCGTGTAAAGTGATTAAAAATAATTCAAGACGTCAGCCAGTCGATGAGTCACCCAGTTTAGCATTAGTGCACCGATTTAATGCAACAGAATCGAGTCGAAAAAAAAGAACAACTAAAACAATGTCAACAAACAAGCGGCAGGCGTCTAGCCAAAAAAGTAGTGAGGCATCTCTTGACTTTCTGCCCATCGGTGAATCACAGGGAAATCGGAAAATTAACCAATCAAATTTCGAACAGAAAATGATTAAAAGCTGTGCTGTTAATTAAGCGCACGCCACTAAGTGGATATTTGGGCAAATATTTGAGCAAAATCTCTATCAAAATTCAATGAATTGAATGTCTATCTATCTATCCATCTTTATATTTGAGCGAACATGGGCCTGCGGCGAATGAGGTTGTCACAATGTTTACAATTCCTTCAAATTAATCAACTAATTAAAGTTGAGGCCGACAGATGTGAGTGATTTCTTTTCGAATGTTCCCAGCTAAAAGGTCAATGTCGGATCTAATGAGGAATAGCTGACGTTCGTCTTAAATTGCCGGAAAAGCTTAAAGCTTGGCGATTATCTCCGGACTTTGTCGTCCATAAATTCTTTAAGGTCTTATCTCAGCAGGCACATTTTCTTAGCTTAAATATTTCTGTTTGTTATCTCGTTTTGTAGAGGCAAAACATTTCGGCCAGATTAAGATGATGCGTTGAAGGCAAAACATTTCAAGCAAATTATAATTAAAGTTGAAAACTCTTTTCGCCAGCTTAAAGAAAATCGCCAGGCAAGCGAAAGGCATAGTTTTGTTTGTGTGCAAAATTTCCACCCAACTTGCTGCGATTTAAATCAAAATTCGCTTTTCCTTCCGCTCAAAGGAGCATATTTTCGTATGGAAAAAAGAAACATTGTTATAATAGAATTTGGATATATCAAAGTGTGTTTAAAATTGTTCATATTGTTCGTTTGCCAAACATTTAATGTATCTGTTTGTAAAACTTTTAAAGGCTAAAAATAATTTATAAAAACAAAAATATTATCAAAATATAAATAATATTTTAATATTACTCCGCTTCTCCACTGTTTGAAGCAATTAAAAAATCGATATTTCGAATTGCGCTTGTTTATTTTACTTTCATGTTTCAAAGCCGTGCATATAGTTTATACTTAATACTTTTATGTAACATGTCGCATATAATTATGTATGTAAACTGATGGCCAAGGTATCGCAGCATTTTTAGGAGTCGCAGTATGCCCTCAACGTGGACAAGGAACACGATTTGCGGCAACAGGAGTCGACAACGCCGCGAAAATCGCGACGAATGCTCGACAGTGAGTTCATGTGGTGAGATTCGGAGCTATCCAGATCCGCCAAGTGGTCCTCATAATCGAATAGGCCCACTGCAAGTAAAATAAGTGAGTTCGTGCCGTTGGGAAACCCCAAACCCCAAAATGCAGCCGATACTCACAGGAGCCTCGTTTGGCGAACATCGAATTGAATCCGTTGGGACAGGCCACCCTCAGCATGTCCATTAATGCTGGGCCACAAGCCCGCAGCGAGTTTGCGGCCTGGGCGGATAGCAGGAGCGGGATCAGGAGCAGGAGCACTGGGATCACGGAGCGGAACATCATTGCCTTGCTGGATCTGCTGCTGGATAGGATGTGGTGCAGTTTCCGCCGCTGTCAGCCATTTTTATATCCGCCGGCGCACTTTCACCTGTCAGATTGGATTAGTCTTTTGGGGTCAGCGTGGGCCGGAGCGTGCTTGCTAATTTTCAATGTCAGGACATCGCAGGGTGCTATCATTAATTTATGCCCATGGATTAGCGTAACTTTCGCTTAATCGAATGCACCAGGGGGTGGCGGAATCTATATATAATAACAGAAGCCAAAATGTATAACGCTTTAGTTAGAAGGGCTTTCATTTTCAATAAGTTTAATTGGCCTATCGTGCAAAAAGTTCATACGATCATTAGTTTGTTTATACCATTTTACTAATTAAACGTGATTTGTAATCAAAAGTGAAATATGAAAAAAATATATATAAGAAAGTGAAGTCGTATATTATATTTTAGCCTTTTCATATGTATAAAACTAAAACTATGGCCAAAAGAACGCATAACAATCGAACACATGCCTGCGAGCATGTTTAAAAATAAATTTAAATTTGGCGCCAACTGCTTGCAAGCAGGCGAAGCAGTGTAGCACACAAGCAGTACTTGCCGCGAAATTTGAAATGTTACCTAATACATTAAACGATGTGCACTGATTTTACTAATTGCATTGTTTGTATACGTTTTTTTTTTTTAGGATTGAAGTCGACGACCAAATAACGAAGCCCCTGAACTTGGCCAACTCGGCCGTTCTGCGCGCCGTCGAAGAGGAAGAACAACAAGCCAAATGTGGTAAGTTATAGCTATTTTTTGGATTTTTGTCTGTGCGCGTTTATTTTATGTTGCCGAGACAAAAAGAAACAGTGTAGAAACATTCAACAAAACAGCCAACTCCAGTCCCAGTGCTCGTCCAATATTAGTGTTTTTTACAGATAAATTTAAATAAATTAAGGGGACTTCCCCCACAAAGATTTCTACCCCACTGAAAGGCAGAGTCGCCCGCGTCAGCGAGGCGATGTGGATGCACTGCATCACACGCTGCACCAGCAGCTGCTCAATCAGATCAAAACAGACTATCTCAGTCACCAGCAGGACATCACTATCGATCGAGACACGGTGTTGAAAATCAACCGTCTGGCCACCAAGAGGCATCTGCTCAAACGGGATCACAGCTGGCCTCCGGCTGAGCAGGATCAACCATCCATCAATCCCGAACAGAGCCATCAGATCTCCTGCAGTCCCTCGCACAGTATTGAGGTTCTGAGGGAGAAGTTCCAGAGTCCCACCCTGGTTATCGAACCCACCGCCAAACAAGTGAGAGAGCAGCGACGACGCGATGGTGGCTCCAAAGAGAGATCGAAAACGCCCCAAAAGGTCACCGAAGAACGCGATCTGGCGGAGGTTTTCCATCAAACTCCCGTATCGAAAGGCTTCTCCGCTCCAGAGACCAAGGCAGCCGATGTGGATTTGGGTTTGGTGGCTCCGCGATGTGAGTACTACGAGCAATTGGCCCACAAAAGGTCCACCACACCAACTCTGCCCACTCAAATCACTCCATATAGGCCGAGATACAAGAGGCAGGCTCATTCCCTGGATCGTAGCCGCTCCCGGAAACGGACAGTGGGTGCTCCGGAATTGCCGCCACCTAAGCCGAGAACCTCAAAGCCAAAAGTCCAACGGCGGTGCATAAAACTGGCCACTGAGGTGAAGATCTCATATGGCCACGACGGCGACAGCGAGGATGAGCCCAATTCTGGTCAAGATGTGGATTTGGAGACCTTGCCGCTGCCACCGACACCGGTGTCGCCAGCTGCCGCGAATCTCAATCAAGCGAAGACAGCAGGGCGAATGGTAATTGACAACGTGGCAGTTAAGCAGCAGCAGCAGATGGCTTTGGCTTTGGCCACAAATGGGAACATCAGTCCGGTGAATCCGAATCCAAGTCCGTTGGCCAACACTCGCATTGTGCCCATTCGCGTGGAGGCATCGGCGGATCAGCTCAAGCTGAGTGCCCAGCAGATCTACGACGACGCCTGTTCGTATCTGCAGGATCACCAGGAGATGGAGGATATCCAGCCCCGAACCGAGAGTCCCACCTATGTGAGTGCCACCGGTGGGATTAAGTTGCTCCAACGGCAATCGAGCAGTACGCCAACCACTCCAGTTCCACCGCCCTTGCCTTCGCCGATAATGCGATCCAAGTCTGGCCAGGATTCGCAAACTAAGGAAAATCAGACGAAAAGACAAGGACGCATCTACAGCGTGGAGACCACAACGGAGAAGCAGCATGAGGCACATGTTGAAATTGCCCAGCTGGAGGCTAAGTATGCCCACATCCAGCAATCCATAGCGGAGCACCTGCTCCAAATCGATGCCTATATGGAGAATGCCAAACAGGCGCTGCAAAGGAGCGCTCGGACCACACCAGTATCAACTCCGGCACCAATGCCACCAACAGCAACAGCAACTCCACCGCCACCTCCTCCGCCACCACCACCAGCACTACCCGCCAGACCCCTCAGTTCGGCGTCCAACGAAGCCTGGGACATCTTCGCCCATCGCCAGTCACCCATTTTGGCAGTGGAAAGCCCATTGCAGGCGATACTCCGCCAGATTTACACTCGGGCAGCTGGATTACCCAAAAGGCTTTCCGAAGAGATTAAGGAGGATGCCGATGCCGAGGCGGAGGAGCAATCTCTTACCGAAAACGTGCCCATTGTGGAGCGGGCTCTGGAGGATCTGCACAAGATTGCGGTGGCACTGGAGCAAAAACCGGAGCCCGCGAAACTCATGCACGTAGAACTCCGGACAACGCCAGCTGTCACTGAAGCGGAGCACGTAATCATCAAGGACGAGGAACAGGACGCGGACATGGAGTACAGACACGTATCGGATGTAATTGCCAACTATGAGCAGTTGGCCAAAAAGGAGTTCGAGGAGTGCAAGGAGGAGCAGGTGGTAAATAGCGAGGAGGTGCTGCCCAAAACAGAGTTGAGAAAAGCAATAGAGGAGCAGCTGGCCAAAAAAGGATTAAGGGGAGGTAAAAAGGTACTTGAAGGGGAGGAAAAAGTCCTTACCAATCTGGATGTTCAAAAGGATATAAAAAAGGATGCAAAGGCGGTATCACCTTCCAAAGATGAGTTGCTGGAAGACAAACCAGCTATCCAAAAAGATAGTAAAAAAGATTTGGGTGCTAGTGAAGCCACAGCAGATGCGGCAGTGGAGGAAAGGGACAGATCCTGCGGCCATGGAGACTCCTCAGTCTACTGCCCAGTTTGTGATGAAATGCGCTGCTCACCAAACACCTGGGGCAAACTTAACAAAGCCGATCAGTGGCGGATTGCCAATCTGCACAACGAACCCTTGAAGAACTACAAAGCCACCTATGAGATACGGAGTCCGTACATCTCGCGGCAGATCTCCTGGGAGGATATGCAGTCGGCCAAGGAGAATGTGCCACCGGAGAAACTGCAACGTCAGCGGAGTTTTGTGGAGATTGTGACCACACCAGCGACAGAATCTCCGCCTCCATCGTCGCCGCCGCCGCCACCTCCTCCACCCAGGCAGTTGGTCCTTCAGAAACCGGAAACGGAAGTAACATGGGAGCGTAGTCGTTCGCCCAGTCCGTTGCCATCTCGCAAGTATCCCGCTCCACTCATAGAAGCTCCACAGCGCTCCAGCTCTCCCTATGGCCTCAATCCCGTCCAGACGAAAGCTCCGCCATCGCCCGTTAATCTGCCGGCGAAATTCACGCATGTGCCGCAGCTCGAAGGTCACAATATTGGACTCTTGGTGAAAACGGCCACGGAGCCATTGCAGCAAAGCATGTCGGCATCCTCGTCAATGCTGGCTGCCACGCCCCCGTCCACGCCCCGTTCTGCGGCACAGCCCTCGCCCTTCGAATTCCCAAGTCTCGAGCCGGCGGAGGAGCAGCACAAGTTCAAATCCCTGGCCTCCTTCGACGAGGTGCAGCGAGATTTCGGCGTTAACCGATCGTTCGATAATGTATCACCACGTCCATATCTGGGTATTGAAGGTGCGTGACATCCCCACCGATTTGTGTATCCCATTATGTGTGATCCAAGGGATTCTTCCACATGATTCAGAGATCTTTTCAGTGACTCAGTAGACTTAGAGACCTTGGGCATTTAGGGATTATGCGAATTTCAAATTTCCTCGCTATTGATATTTTTCTTAAAAATTTAATTTTTCTTCAGCTTATATATGCTTTGCAGACAGATCACATGCGTCTATTTTCGAATTATATTGCTGACTTTATGAGCAGACATATATCACAGATATATATATTCGAGACCAATGAATGTTTTAATTAACTAGGTATTTTGCCAGAACTTTTCTGCTCAGTTGAAATAGTCAATAATTCGAAATTAGAATTCGTAGTCCCTTTAAGTAATTTATACCTTTGTGCGCATAAACATATTTCAAATGTATGTTGAGTATGTATGGTTTATATGTAAACAACAGGCTCGTTTGTAGCCAAAACTAATTGTCATGCATGCACAAATTAAATGACTCTTTGTGTGGCAACTAGATATTGTGAACGTAAAATTTTTCGTATTTATCTGTGACGTTTGACGGTCAAAACGAATTTGTTGCGTGGCTAACGAGCAAACCATTCCTATTATATCAAATAATTGCGAGTGTAGGGATTATTTCGATGGCTGATATGGCAGACACACATATGAGTTACAAGCTTGCTAATAATTTTAATGAGCCAACTTTTGCCGTGTACACCTGTGTGAATACGTTTAAAAACAGATTTGTTTTAGTTCGCCCAAAATGACAGCCGTTTAAATTTAGCCAACGACTCGCTGGCTTTTGAGTCACAAAACTACTTATATCTGCTTTGGCCACAAGATAGATGATAGATAGTTAGTTGGCCGGGATCAGGCTATATCCGCAAGATGGATGGACGTGTGGTGCGCCCACTTGATTTGCCGCCCAGGCATAACAAATCGCCATAACAATAAACAGTCATCCAACCTACTTGGGCATCCTATATAGAACTGGGCAAAGAGCCGCAAGTATGCGCATATATCCCCCACCATATATATATATAGAATTAAAGATATAGATAGCTGCGGCAAACACCTTGAGATATTCTGCCGCGAGTGAGGGAGTGGGCACTATGATAAGTATTTCAAGGTGGGGCCCACAAATCACACAAAAATCGAAGGTGTGTAAACAATGTGATCAGCTTGATACGGGGAGGTGGGTATGGTAAGGGATCCAACCCGATCAAGATCAGCATACTTAGCAGATCCTCGCGGAACATACCCATCTGCATGGCTGTGCCTCTAGATGATATCTCTGAGTTGCTACCGCTCTCGGAGAAGTCTTTACTTTCGCGTATCTCGCGGATTCAGATTCAGATTCAGCTACAGCTGAAAGATACAGATACGAAAGTCGAGTGTGTGCCGAATGTGTGGGTTGGAACCCACACGAGTGCCAATGTTTCTACATCTTGGCGCTGGCTAACAATAATTTCCTCTGCATTTCTCTGGCTCCTCACTTAGTAGCATACATCGAAGGCAAACATATCGCAGCGCGAACGATCAACGAATTAGCAAATAGAAATAGCCAATAGCTATAATAGAAAATAGAAATTAAATTGGGCAAACGCACGCGAATCGAACCGAATCAAATCGAAATTGAATAAAAAGAAACCAAAAACAAATTCAATCGCCGTGTTTTGCCGAATCATTATTTTATTTCGAATTTTTCAACGATATCGATCCGAAGGATAAACGAAACGCGCTACGATCTGCAAAAAAGAGCCTAAAAAAATCAGAGCCATAAATCAGATAAAATCCAAGTCGAAGTCGTGGTGTTCCTGATTAACAGACTCTCCAAATATCGAATTCAATTGATTGCACCTCGGGATTATATAACGCTCTTCTCGACTTTCGGCGAGCGGACAAGTCAAAAAATAGCCGCAAAAAAACAAACATATACATCTTGGCATATAAGTGTATTTGTTATTTTTGATATCTATACGAGAATATTTTTATTCTTACGCAAAGGCCCGATCGGCCATATAGATAGATAGCCAAATAGATAGAGATACGCGAGTAGAGAGCAATATACATATCACCATGGTCGCTCAGTGGAAAATCATCAACGAGAACTACAAAAATCTGGAGGGTAAACACACACACATCATTTTCACACCACCCCCATATGTGCATGTATATAGCAATATATCGCCCCGATCCCCCCGAAACGATTTCGAGCAAACAAATGTTGCCAATGCAGCAGCAACATGTTGCAAGTACAGCGACGACATCCTCGTCACCCCATGAGTAATGTCAAATTCTTAGCTTTCGGCTCGTTCTCATCGTCTAAATTTAGATGCAATGACAGCCGTGTATGATTTGCAGAATCGGCACCGCCATCCCCACCATTCCCACCAATCGGCCCCGCCCCCTTTCCGCCTCCTTTGTGTTCGCACATTGCTATTCCACATTGGCTATAATTTTAATTGGCTTAAATCATTTTCAAATTGTTTCGCTAGCACTGGGACGCAGTGCGGCATCCAAGGTTATAGTGACGCCCACGTTTTGGCCGCATTTTGTTGAATGTTATTGCACGGCAGCTGCGCCGAGCAGCTGCATCATCATCGAAAGAATTCCGAGTATTTATCGTTAACTATTTTTTTTTATTTTTGCTCTCTTTGATTCAGGCTACAAGCGTGTGGCCTGGCCACCGGCCTCCGAGGAGCGGATCATCCGGGAGTTCACCCCCCAGCCGCAGACGCAGAGCCCGGCTCCCGGTGCCGGAGGCTACTATCCGCAGGCCCACGCCCCCACAGCAGCAGCTGCCGCTCCACCTCAGGTAAATTGCCAGCCCAAGTGCTCAATTGAAACCAATGAATTGTATATACATATAGTCAAGTTTCGTGTGCGTCGAGTGTAAATATAATTGTATCCGCCACTGACACAATTTGTATCTCATCCCGGTGGGGCATTAAACGCCATGTACATAGCATTTGGAGACCCGACTCCGCACTCCCATTTCCCAGCCTAACCACACTGACAACTTGCAGGGTCCCATTTATAACAACGTCCAGCCACGCACCACCCAACCACCACAAAACGCCTACCCACAAACCACCAGCACCGCCTACCCCACCAACCAGTACCCAGATAGTTATCCGCATCAGGAGCAGCAGCAGCAACAGCCTGTGCAGTACACACAGGCGCAGTTCGGTCGGCAGCGCTCGAGGGAACCCGTCCAGGTTCCAGCTCCATCTCCAGCTCCCGCAACCGATCCCAGCGGTTATCCGTACCAGACTAACTATCAGTCCAACTATCCGCAGGAGCCGGTGCAGGCAGTGAACAATGTGGGTGGTGGCTGGAAACACATTGGTGCTCCGCAGCCCAAGTCACGCAGTGAATTCACCGCCGGCAATGGAGCCTATCCCCCGTTCCAGGGATCCTACCAGCAGCAGCAGCAGCCGCAGGTACCGTCTTGGTCGGATTGGATACCGACTTTTGGCTAAGCGAAGTGATGCTACATATTGCACTGCGGCTGCGATCGTCTATGTCTCCTGCCAACGTTGATCTCCTTCTATCTAGAACACTTACTAAACTCCCTTCTGAAACACTTACTAAGCATTACTATCTCTTATTAGACTAATAACTATTTGTTTGTACTCAAGGCTGAACCTTAGGATAACCATACTTTCCATTTTATACACTTCCTAAACTAGCATTCTCTACTAAACTTAACATTACCCTTTAAAATCAATCTTATTATTGACAAAACTATCTAGAAATGCTTAATAATAAAAGATGCATATTTAAAGAATATTAAATGTAATTTCGTCTTAAAAATCCAAAATTTGTTAGTAACTTTTGCATGGCGAAATCTGAACTAACTCCTGTTCGTAGGCAAATACTCACTTAACCTATGGCTTTAATGGCATTTGCTTCTTTCTCTGCGACTTTCAGCTGTAAACTGCGCCTAAACTTATCCAATACTTAACTCGAAACTCAACCTCCCATCCTCTAACTATGGTCTTCTGTCTATCTCTATCTCCAACATATTCTATCTATTCTATCTACATCCAATGTGAATGTGTCGTATGCACCTCCCAACCAACAAACACCACCCATCTACGAATTTAAATCATAACCTGTGATCGAAACCCATGTCGAACATGCATGTTGGCACCACCAAACACCACTGCACCAATGCACCAATGCACCAATGCACCACTGCACCACCGGTTGAATCTCAGCAGCAGCAGCAGCAGTACGGTGCTCCGTCTTACGATGGCCAGCAGCAGCAGCCTGCAGCACAGTGGCAACAGCAGCAGCAGCAGCAGTATCAGCCTCAATCGCAGGCTCAGGCGCCCTATCAGCCACCACAGTGGAACCAGCCGCAGCAGCAGCAGCAGCCATCGTACCAGGCTTCACCGTACCAACAGCAACAGCAGCAGCAACAGCCATCCTATTACCCACAGCAAAATGGTGGCTCGACCTATGCTCAACCCCCATACAATTCTTATTCGCAGCCCCAGTTGCCCTACTCGCAGGATCAGACTGATCTGCAGCAGCAGCAACAACAGCAGCAGCAGCAGCAGCAGTATCCGGGAGCCTACGCTGGCCAGGATAGCTACCGGGGCGCCAGTCCCGGCATCATCACCCTGCGCAAGGAGGCTCCAGTCAGCCAGAAGCCTGCGCCAGTCTACACTTCGCAGCCAGCCGCCGTCAGTTATCAGGGTAACTTGGATCTCCTTAAATTAGTTAACTTATAGTTGACATGGATTCTATTATTCCAGGAGGCAGCAAATTGCGCGGAGATTTGAAGTGGCCACCACCGGAGTACAAGGAGGCCGCGGCTCGCGAGAACGAGGAACGACGCCAGTTGGCGTTGGGCCCCGTCTGCCGTCCCAGGAGAGTCAACCGGGTAGGATATAGCCGATTAAGATCCACATCAATCCGATATTAATGCATATGTGTAATAGCAGGACTACACACCCTTCTTTGCCAAGCACCAGTTGAACAATGGCTATCCCAGCTACAAGGTGCCTCCGGGCACCCAGCACATTTTCGGCTAAGTTTGGGAAAGACTCATTCAGATGCCAAGAACAACAACAGCATAAAATTCAATGGAACCCACTTCATAATAATACTGAAAACGATCAATGTATATGTTACTAAAACGAAACACTAACGAACCAATCTATCTATAGGATATATACAATTGTTATACTAATCTTAAATGACCACTAACGACGCCATATATACTATACATATATTACGAAACGAACCCATGATAGGTGAATGCAATACTACAGCAGGTGTGACACCAACCCGTGAATCATCTTCAATATTATCCGTATAAATAGATGCTCGCTAATCCCACGATCAGATTGCATCCACTCGAGATAATACTAATGATGATTCGTGGGCTTGGAATCCTGATCCAAGCTGCCCAAACGGGGCGATGGATAACGAAACTCTCCATGCACCCATACTATATACACATATTTGGAGCATGTGCATATAGTATGGCTTAGATTGGAGACCAGAACTATAAGCTAAATGCTATATAGTGCTAGATTCTAAGATGATTGTTAAACTATTAACTAGCAAATGAAAAAATGGAAACGATGCGACCCAAGACGGAAAAATGATAATGAGATTGAACCTTGTCTTAGATGTAAGAGCACTACTAAACTATTTATTGTGAGCATATTCTATTTAACGCAGATCCCGTGCAGCGATGAGCTCAAGGAATCCACTGGGCGAACCATGAGTTCCCCGATATCGTGGCACACCCTTTGGAGCCGCTCGCACGGGTTTCTCAATGTTTATTGTTTGAGTTTGCATGCTTTTTGCTTATATCTATACTATATGCACATATATATATATATTTACCTTGAAATTGTTAAACTGCAAATTATAAAAAACCGTCAAATATCCCGCTATAAGTAAGTTATACAAGAGACCAGGCGACCGCGCCGAAACAAATCTGTGAGTTCGGAAAATGTCATTCAAGGATATGAAATGCAACGCGCTCGTTCGGATCATGCCACCCCTATAAGGCCCCACCAGTCCCTCTTCCAGACGCCCGAGGTCGGCCCTTTAGTCCGCCCGCTGACCCCAGGCAATAATATGAGGATGCCTTTGCCTGCTGGACGAGCAGCCGCGGACTCAGGGCCCGGATCTTGGCGTGTGGAGCGGGGATGAGGCCGGGGCGAGGTCGAGGACGGGCCAACAACTCTCAGACTTTACCAATTACTATGACCAGCCATGTCTATACGCAACTACACTACGATGTATAACTAATATGAAATGAGAAACTAAATAAACGGCAAGTTTTGATTACTCGCGACGAGAAGAACTATTTCGAAGGTTTTTTCAATTGGGTTTTGGACTCTCTTTATTGAAACGCTCGGCTCGCATTCGATGGCTAAAACTTAATAGTAATCATAATAGTATCGTATTAATAAATAACTAAAAGTAAGGCCAAATCAACTTCAACGCTAGTTACAACAAGTTATCCATTCTGTGGCACTGGGCATCCAATCAAATTAAATGCAAACACGGAGCTGCGAACTTGGGAGACTTGGACTAAAACTCAATGGGTGGCTTGCCATCTCGATATCAATGTAAAAGACCTTTGTTTAACTACATTTGCAACAGTACAATACGCTACGGCTGAGACGCATACGATAATTATATTTTGTGTCGTACAATCAAATTCTCCGACCATTCTGCCCCTCGGCTTATCGGCTGTGTTCACTACTCGATGACGCACCTCCTTGGCGACGGTTTGTTTTTCGTGTTTAGTTGGGTAAATTCAATTAATCACGAGTGCTCCTCGCCACCCTGCTAATCAGCATCCACTTCTCACTCCGCACTCGCACAGCACTTGATAATTTGATATAATTTCGTTTGTTTATTGTTTTGGATGAGCTGCCCTCAGAATCGTCCATTGTCCGCTAGGTAAACATTAGTGATTGATTGATGGGTTGACATTGCTTCTAGTTGTTCGATGGCTCCAGGTCCATGTTCTGGCCGGCGCTGGTAGACGGGGATGTGGTGGAGTCAGCCTGAGAGCTCGACCTTTTGGCCGAACTGCTCGCGAATCGTCCGGAGCTGGAAGCGCCCTGTGCCGAGCCCGAGGGCCGGCTATCCGCACCCTTGTCCTCGTCGTCATCGTCGTCGTCCTCCTCCTGGATCAGTTTTCGTGCCAGCTTGACTGCCTCAAACTCGCGATAGTGGGCCTTGCGACGTCGCTCGAATTCGCGCCGCCGTTCTGCAAGCAAATATGTTTGAGCAATGTTTGGAATCTGAGATGTTCATGGCACTTACGTCGCTCCTCTTCGCTAAGGGGCTGGTCATCACCGGAGGAACCATCGTCCTCGATGCTCTCTGTCGACGGCTGTGTGTTAGCCGCTATGCGGAGTCTGCAAAGTAATGTGTGGTTTTAGTATTTGTAAGTTCAATTATATATATAAAGTACAAAATGACTGGGCCGACTTTAAAATAAGACTTCAAATTTCAAAGAACTTTTCAAACAAATTGTTGATTAATAAGTTAAATAGTTATATTCTTGAGAAATCTGAGATAGTCATATTTCTCAATTATGTTAATATATATGCTTTTCGCTTTGGAAATCGTATAATTATCAACGATTGTTTAATCTCTGAATCTATAAGGCACATATAAACAAACAAATTTGAACGACGCATTTTCTGGAAATCAGTTTTGTTTGAAACGTGATACTCTGTGCTCTTGCCAAGTAAACAAGAGGAAGGCTCCACATACTTCTCCACTAGCAACTCCGTGTCCAGCTCGTCCCTGTTCTCGTCGAAGCCCTCCGTGTAGTTGTACGGCGTTTTGGGCTCATCGATTTTCATGTGTCCGTAGTCCTTGTCGGCCGGATGGAAGGTCTGCATCACGTTCAGCTCATCGAACTTGGCACTTTTGCGAAAACTTTTAAAGGGGCGAAAAGTACCACTTAATAAGGGCTATTAACTGGGGTCATTCGATGACCTCACCTGGCTCCCGACTTGTCGAAGCTACGCGAAGTCTTGAGTATACCCTTGCAGGGTAGCTGTGGGCTGGGATTGTTCTGCATCCTGGCTATCTGTGTTACCTGTAACAATGGGCAAAGACCAGAGTGTGCTTTAGTTGCGAACAATGCACGCGGATAATTACGTCAGGCGGTTGGGAGTCATTGATGATTTCGTAGATTTGATGGTTGTTGTTTCTGTTGCTGCTGCCACTGTTGCTGCTGGACAATCGTGAATCACGGCGGCAGTAGCCGAACAGGCACTGAAATCGCGATGTTCGCCAGATTATAATGGCACAGGTCGCGGCGAAACCTCGTGCCCTTGGAGGGGTTGCCATTGCCGCCCACTGGGTGGCCACTGCGGCCAGCAATGCCCCAGCAACGCCCCGCTGGCCCCGCTGCGACGCATTGTTGGCATACGCCTCCGCCTGCACCACCGCCTCCATTCCAAATCCCACTTACTTGTGTGTCTTTCGCCTGTTAACTGCAATTGCAACTGCGTTTCCGGAGGGCAATTTACGCCACAATCTTCAAGTTGGCAGCCAGCTGGGTTTTGGGCGAGGGCCACGATCTCATCGATGTCGCCAGCCGGGCGGTGTTGATCTTAATTTGGAAAACGTTAGATTTGACTCTTTACGCTTTAATGGCCACTGTGCGGTAATTCTCTTCTAATTTCTATTGCAAACAAATGGCAAATCCGGTAAAAATATTCTAACAAATTCTACTAGAGCTGGCAACACAGCGATGGCACCTTCGATTACATTTAATCGATACTTGCGTAGCGTGACCCAAGCCGATTAAAAACATACCGTACTTTAATTTATTAGCTTGGACTCGAACCGATTTTATGAATAGTTTTCAAAACGTCGTTTGAGTTAAAAAAAAATAATTTTTGAGACGAAATTTATATTTGAATATCCTTCGAAAGGATTTTAACGAATATGTGTTCACCAAATTAAATAAAGAAAGACCTGTCCATTTTCTCCGGCAGAACGAATTTAATGCTTCCAGTGGGTGAAAAATCAACATTTTGTATCGTACACTTTACTTGCTTGTATATATTTGCTATGGCTAAGGTCATTAAATTAAATACTTAGAAGGCTAGAAATTAGTAGGTGTTGTAGAAAAAATGCTGCATGTATCAGTCTCTCAGTTGAAGCGCTGCTGGAAGTTCTGCTGCTGGTTGAACATCATCTGTTGCTGCTGCTGTTGTTGTTGCTGCTGCTGTTGTTGCTGCTGCTGCTGGTGGTGAAAATCTTGCTGGTTACCAGCTCCGGACAATCGAACTCTCTTTGCATTCGGCTCAGCGTTCATTTGCTGTTGCTGCTGTTGTTGCTGCTGCTGTTGCTGCTGCTGTTGCTGCTGTTGTTGCTGCTGCTGTTGCTGCTGTCGCTTGTTATCCGACTTATCTTCCTGGTCGTCGTCGGTGAGGAACTCACGCTTGGGATACGGTATGGGGCAGCCGGCGAACACGTCCTGCGTGGGCTGCGGCTCCTCCTGGAAGTACTGATCCTGCATGGCCTGTTCAGAGGTGATGCGCTTGTTGGGATCCATTAGCAGCAGTTTCTGTAGCAGATGAAAGGCCTTGCTGTCTGGCTTGATTTTGTGCCTTTCCATGTACTTGGCCAGCGAGCAGGTGGAGTATGTGGAGCGTTTAAAGTCCTTTGTCAGCGTATGATGTTCCGGCATCTTCTTGATATCCTCCCAGTCCTTGTCCTGGGGAAAGCCCATCACATTGAAGATGCGGTCTAGTTGATCGTGGTGATACGGATTGCTGGTCTTTATGTCTTCCTGGCGGCAATGGAAGATGGGCTCGGAAGTTAGTAGTTCGGCGAAAATACAGCCAATAGCCCAGATGTCGATAGCCTTAGTGTAGTGACGAGCGCCGAGCAGCAGTTCCGGAGCGCGATACCAAAAGGTAACCACCACGGGATCCAGATCTGCCAGCGGTTTCAATGGGGCATTAAAGAGTCGCGCGAAACCCATGTCGGCGATCTTTACGCGGCCCCTCTCGTTGCCATCGCCCATCACCAGGATGTTGGCCGGCTTCAGGTCACGATGTAGCACCCAATTACTGTGCAGATAGTGAATCCCATCCAGAATCTGGTATAGCAGACTTTTAACCATACCGCGGGGAACCACAACCTGCTTTTTGGTCGCCTTCGCCGCCCGATGGAACTTGATAATGTGCCACAGGTCGTGCTCCGCATAGTCGATCAGCAGGAACACCTTGCGGTCGTTGTGCGACAGAAACACCCGGATGAGGGTAATTACGTTTTGGTGCTTCAGTTCGCGCAGCAATGCGATCTCGCGGCAGGCGGACATGGACAGACCGGTGCCATCGATCTGCTTCAAAGCATATTCCTTGCCATCGCTACAAAACATGAACATTATAATTATTTATATTGTTTGCGGAGCACCCAATGACCAGTTCACCTTGTCTCCTTCCACTTCGCCTTGTAGACGTGGCCGTATGTTCCTCGTCCCACCTTGCAGCCCTCGTAGTTGAATAGGTCCTCCACTTTCGTACGCTCTATCTGCGTTTTCATCTTGAAATCGTAGTCCATTTTTCCAAAAGTTTGCAAATTCTACAATTGTTTGTAAATGAAGAAGCCGCCAATCAGCTGTCTGCCGATAACGATAACACAGCCTAAACCAGGGATGGGAATTGAGACAAGTGTTAGCCATATCTAGCTTTTTATAGCTAGCTTTTTAAAACAGAAAAATTATTTATATAATTTTGTTGCTTTCCTCATAATTGCAGATATAAGACTGTTTTTTTTTTTTAATTTTTCCGTTAGTCCAACTATTAAAAAAGGCTCTTGTATGCAAACACAAGCTAAGCCAGTAAAACCCAAAAACTTTCTGACAAAGGGTTTGTATTATCCTATCCCAATAAAATATGAAGGCTCAATCAAAAATAAACTCAAAAGAAAAGGAAATCAAAATTTATCCATTGGCGATACGCTTTATTTTTCCCTTGGAAAATATCTATGTTTTTATTTTCGATTCTTTGTACCAACAACTTATCAGCTAGGCATGGTAAAAGTAAACTATAATTGTGTCCTTAAAATGCAAGTGAAATTATTATATATGAACCACGTTGGAAACTCCAAACAATTTAAATTCATAGCAACATCTCGTCGTGTTTCTTTCTCCGTTTCGTATCTCTATGTACATTACATTATGCAGATATTAGAATTAAGAAATGCACAAATTATTGGATTGGAATGCATAAACAAAAGGCAATATGATGAACGCGGCGGAGGAAGACACTTTTCAATGCGATTGATGAACAATGAACTAAATATGGCAAAAATTAGATTATTTAACATTCTAGTTCTAGATGTAAATTACATGTGTAATTAATATTGGAAGAGCTTTGGAAACAAATCGGTGGAAGTAAGTCGAAGCTAACCAAATCGTGTTTGTGTTAACAATTAACTTGTTTTTCGTTTTAAGTTTAATATGAAATTAAATGCATTTAATAAATATAGGTGTGCGTGCGTGTGTGTTTGTATATGCAAAATGGAAGTAAATTTGTTCTTAACAATGCTTTTTGTTTGTATTCTAGAATTTGCCGAATACATATCGTGTGTTGTTTAACATTAGCTGTATGACAGTTATATAAAGTAAATATACATGTAAATGTATGTTTTTTCATGCTTTTCGCAGTTTTTTCTCGCAGTTTCTTGTATTTATATAGCGCGTTCAGATTGCGTTAGAATTATTTGCTTTTCGTGTGTGTCGCCTCTGGGCAACACGCCTAGTTTAGTTTGTTTTTCTTTTTTAAAAATTTTTGCTACGCCTAAAATAACTGGTATAATGAAGTTAATCATACACACGTACATATATATAGTGGGATATATATATATATACTCGTGTATCTGCTATTTACATCTTTTCATTTTCATTTCTCTACTCATCATCGCGCCGATACTTAACTTAGGCTAGGCTTTAAAAAATCTTAGCAGTTTCTGAGTTTTTAGTAGTTTAGGCTTATAAAGTTATCAGTTTTCAGTGGTTCTCTGCCCTCTTTGCGCGCACACAAGTATAGAAATGCTCTTTCCATATTGGGTATTTCGTTTTCGTGTAAAAATAATGTTAGCACATACAAAAAATAAATAGGCTTATAAATATTTAGATTTCGTTTCCGTTCTTCTTGTTTTCTCCTCGTGTTGTTGTAGCTGGTGTAGGCGGTACCGTAAAAATCTGGTGTATAAAAACTGTTAATTAAAAAACTTAGTCTAGACCTTTACAACGTTAAACTCGTAAAAATGATACAAAAAAAAACAAGAGCCTAGAAATTAGCACAATAAATCTGTTTGTACAGCAGCATCCTCTGGTTGCGGGGAGCGGGAGCGGGTGGGTTTGGCCACGTCGATGCGTATTCCTTTACCTGGTCGTGATAATGGCCCGCGGCAAAGCGAATACGCACAGCCTTGAACGCTAATAAATCGGTGGAGCTGGCTGCGATGACGATGTGGTGCTGGGCGGTGCGGCCACCACACTTGATGTGGTCGACGATGGACTGGAGGAGGATGCATTGCCGCAGTTATTGTTGTTCAAGTTGTTGTTGTGGCGCTGCAGTTGATGGCTGCGCAGGGGCAGGAACTGCGACTGCTGCTGCTGGAGCGGCTGATGGTGCTGCTGTTGCTGCTGATGGAACGACATCTGATGCTGCGTGTTGTGCAGACAGTAGGCGTTCATGTTGCTCGTAGTACCTGGCTGATAAGGATACGCCCGAAAATTCTGCATTTGCGGTAGCACTGGCTGCGACTGGAACTGCTGAAGTTGCTGCTGCTGCTGCTGCTGTTGCTGATGTTGCTGCTGCTGGTGATGCTGCTGATTCAACTGGCCGGCGGCTCGCATCATATGCCAATAGTTATCATCGCCAATGGGTGCCTGTCTGCTGCCGTACTTCAGTTGCCGCGTAATGCCCTGCTTGTAGTCGCGATGATCTCTATCGATGGCATAGGCCTTCTCCCTCAGCTTCTCAATCGTTCGCTTGAACTCAGCGAAGGCCTGTGGTGAATGTTTTTGCAGATCGTTGGCCAGCGGCACCAGAGGATTGTGCTGTTGGTGTTGCGTTTGCGACAGATTCTGGTGATAGGTGAGCGGATCTAGCAGTGACTCCAGCACACTCATGTTGGACATGATCAGCGTGTGGATGCGCTGCAGATCGAGCGCTGGGTCCAGCGCCGTTACCAAATCCATCTGGAAGTAGTCCATCGTCTTGTCCAACACCTTCTTGCAGCCCGGTGAATTCTCATCCGACCGGCCGCAGCAGCTATAGAAGCCACTGACAAAGGCCGAGGGATGGAAGTACTGCATCCGGATGGAGTTCATCAGACAGATCTTGTGCAGCAAGTCGAACCACTCGCGCTCCTCCACGCAGTTCGTTGTCTGCACAATCAGCGAGCGATCGTTGTGCACAATCTGTGGGAGAAGAGGCGAAAGTAAATCTTAGTCTCATCTTTGTGCAATTAACATAAATTCTGTGCGCGGCGCAATTGCAAAACAATCGCACCCAAGTGAAATCGCTGGCTGAGACAATTCCCACATCTTGGCTGTGATAAAAAAAAAATAAAACCTAACGCCAAGAAATCGCACCCACGATGACGATTCTCTTCTGCGTCGGCTGCATTGGTTTCTAGGTTTTGAAATTTCCCCTTTTTTTGTCTTTTTTGTCTTACTACCTCCAAATAGCAATAACAATAGCGTACGCAAAGCGGAGCTCCGCCAGTTCATCTGCATAATAATGCTAATTATTTTTAATTGCCGCAACTTGTCATTTGCCACACAAAACTCTGTGAGTGATTAGTGAAAGTTTCGCGGGCAACTGACTGAGGTTCGGTTTTCACTGTCGCCGAGGATTGGCCTGCCTGCTGCCGCCATCGATTAGCAGCCACTGCTCTACGCCCACACACAGCCACATGTTTCAGTCATGAGTTTGCCGCCGGAGGCAGTGATGACGCTTTTTCAGAACCAAATGAAACCTAATTATAGATAGACTAAAAAAGAAAGAACGATGCGGCTATCTATAGGATTGACTTGCTTTCTAAAGAAGTTTACTATTCTTTCTGCTCCATCTAATGTGTTAAAAGTTCGCAACCAACCATCTAGCATGTAAAGCCAGCTAAATTACCATCACTGCCCGGAGGTGTGTGGGCTTTGGCTGCCTATTTATAGATGTGGCGTGGATCGCACGTTTCCGGCACACTACTCTCGTGTGCATTATTCGTTGCAACACATGCAAATCGCAGACGAACCAATTGCAATCGAAGCACATCGAATGAATGCTCACCTTAAAGCAGTTCTGCATCTTGAAGCTCTTGTCCTTCAGCTGCTCCACGCTGGCGATCTCCTGGAGCGGTATATCACAGATGGGTTGTTTGCCCTTCGACTTCGCGTAGCTGAGCGAGTGGGTGGTGAGACGGAAGTGGCGTTGTTTGAACTGCCGGCCAAAGCGCTTCCGGGATGTCGGGTACTTGGTCATCAGGCTGTCGGAAGGAAGGGGGAGAAGCAAAGAAAGCGGGGTCTTAGCATCTGCTCTTCGAGATCTCGCACTCAGATCCCTCTGTTCTTGTCCCAGGCTCGTACGCAACCGAGACAAAAACAGAGCTAATTGTTCAATAAATTATAAGCAATTTCTCTTACCCCTCGCTAGACGTTAGTATAGATTTAATGTGTGATGAATAAGTGTGATTTTTGTGTGATGGGATGGTATAAATGTGTGATGTGTTGGGCGTGATGGATTGGTTTTGATTTATTATTTGATACATGTTTTTTTATTTTTTATTTTATTTTTGGTAAAAGCAGCGCGCGGAAAAGAAGAGAAAGACAAAGAAAGTTTTGGTATTAGAATAAAACGAAGCGTAATCAACCAAATGCCTTGGGTGGGATATGCCAAATCTATAGAAGAGGAGGTATATAGAGGGAGCATTGCACAGTCCACCAATCGATATTTTCTAGAGGCTACAGGCCACCCCCACTGATTGGGCACTGATTTTTGGAACCAAATCAGGGGGATCGCGCATCTAAATAGCATCAAAAGTAGAAAACCTCAACTTACCCCTCTTTAAGTAAAACTGGTTCCAGTGGCGTTGCCGCCGCCGCCGCCGGATGAACGCTGCTGCTCGCGTGACTGGGCGTCGAGATCACCTCCAGGAAGTGCTTAACCGCATCCACGTGCTGCTCCGTGCAGAACTTCTTGTACAGCTCGACGGTGAACTCCTCCTTGCAAGTCTGCTGCGACGACCGGGAGCTGACCAGGTTACCCAGCGATTGGATCGTCTTGGAGATGAGCGTCAGCGTACGACTCGTTTGGGCATCCTGAAAAATAAGGAAAGACGTATTATTAATGATTATTATTGATTTATTTAAAAAAAATAGTTTTTCAGAATCAACTTACCAGTCGCTCGGTGGTCAGATCGAAGAGCTTCGGCCCCAGGATAGCGGGCGCAAAGAAGCGGAGGAAGATGAAGCCGGACACCACGGAGTAGCGCACTTCTCGATTGCTGGGGAAATGCTCACCCGCACACTCGCGAAGGTCGTGGAAGATCTGACACAGAACTTTGGGACAGCGATCAGCGCTCTTGGTGATTGCCTCAAAAACCCGCTCCACATAATCCTGCAGATTGTGCAGATTCGTGTCCACTGCGGAGCGATCCTTAATCT
This sequence comes from Drosophila simulans, assembly GCF_016746395.2. Lineage (NCBI taxonomy): Eukaryota > Metazoa > Arthropoda > Insecta > Diptera > Drosophilidae > Drosophila > Drosophila simulans. The sequence goes on from NC_052522.2 coordinate 9,644,966, forward strand.
TGCTGGGATCGATCTCACATGGTTTCTTTTCGGCAACGATCTGCGACAAAACGGGACGCAATGTCTGATGGAGGTAGTGCAGTCCAGACAACCGCATTGCCTCATCCATCATCTTGGAGACCAAGGTATTACCGCGGAAGATTGTGGTGGGATCCGTCAGATGGGAGATCTCGTGGTCAGCCAGCGCCTTGATGATCGGCGCAATGCGCTCCGTGTGCGTGAAGAGTCGCACCAGCGGCTGGGCCACCTCCGTCTTGCCCGAGACCAGCTCGCCTAGGATCGATACAGCCGACACGGTGATGGGTCGCTGATCAACCGATTCCAGGAGCAGATTCATAAGATCGTCGTATGTGGCCAGCGGGAAGACATGATCGGCGGTGTAGTTCAGATTTAAACGCAGTGATCCAATGGTCGAGTCCACGCTTAATCTCGTTCCCGGCGGCGTCGCACATGAGCGGGGCGTGGCGTTCAGCGAGCGGCAACTGTTCGTCATGGAGCGGGGTTGGAGATAGTACCAAGCCGATGGATTAACCGCCTGCTGCTCCTGCTTATTGAGCATTGGCAGCCGCACTTCACCGAGGAACACTTTATCGGACATGGCTCCATGTGCGTCGTGCCACACGCTCACCACAATCTCCACCAGATCCGCACCGCCCAACGGGTATATAGAATAGCCCTTGTTCGCGGATGATTCCAGGGAACCGGCACTCTTGTTACTTCCAGTGGTGTTTGTGCTGCCCGCATCCGCATCGATGTGAAGATCAAAGTACATGGCCTCGTCAAACTCCGGATCCACGGTCTTTTTGCGCTGCTTAGTTCGTCGCGTCACCTGGTGCTTGTTGCTATAGTGGGCGGTACAGACCACAAATGGATCGCACGTGCCCTGCTTCTTGGCCAGGTCCACGCAGGCTGGTACTTTGATGGTCACGCCAACGAATCTCCCATGCGATTTCCAATTGGACAGCTGATCCGACGACGTGGATGTGGTATTGATGATCGGAAAGTGCTGAGTCTGCGATGGAGGATGATACACGTGTCCAAATAGACCGGCGGCTCGTGTCTTGAGCGTCATGGCTGCCGATGAGGAACTCGCTGCAGCGGCTGACGCTCTTTGAATGTTGCTCAGTTCACTGTTCTCCTTGTAATCGTTCAGATGCGCCCGCTGCTGGTGGCTCTGGCGTAGCAGGTGCTGGTGGTGCGGCAATGTGTGCAGTCCCAGGTCTATGCCCTCGGAGAGGGACTGAGTCTGTTGGGCTTCCGTAAATGCCACCTCCACATTAACCATGCCCTGAACCTCGGAGTCTTGGTCGACTGGCCTCAGTGAGAACCAGTGATCCTTGTGATTGTACATGTGCAGCTCCTCCCGCTTGATCGCTATCTTGCCAATGGGCTTGTCCTGCTTCATATCACGATCCCACAGATAGATGGTCAGGTAGCGGAAGCGGCGCGGAATCTTGAACTGGTGCTCCTCGCCGAAGAACGGCGTCAGTGTGCGTTCGATGGTGGGTGTGCGGCAGATCTCCTCCTGGTCCAACGCAATTGTGCAGTAGACATCGCGGGTGCCCTGTGTGCTGCAGCTAGTGTTGGCCGCATTGCGACTGCTCAGATTCTTTGCCTCGCCTGCAATTAAACGAAAAGAAAGGTATATTAGTACTACATTTCATATTCACAATTTATCAAGCTTAACGAGTAAAGCGCGTCCGTTTGTTTAGATTATGGTCTTTGTTCAAGGTGAAAATAATTAACTAAAGATTAAGTGATTATCGCAAGTGGTCTTCGAGTATAATTCGGTTTACTTTTGCCTTAAAGCATTTAAATAAAGTTTGATAAGTTTCTAAAGCACTGAAGTAGAAGTTTAAAGTATTATAGAAGCCATCTATTAATGGCTAATGAAGACTTTAAAAATTGAAAGCCAATAGCCTCATTACGAGAATTTCTAATGACCCAATCACACACTTTCTCCCAACCGGAAATACTGTTAACAGCTATCAACCATTCATTAGCATAAATTAATATAAGATTATCTCCTCCATTTTCGTATCAGCAGCTGTTTGGCCTTGACACCTGCCAACTTTTGCCGTTTGGGGATGTAAAAAGTCGCAATCACAATCAATCGCATTACACCAGACATATAATTCCAGCGGGCTCTTTTGATTTCCGAATACGGACAGCGGACGTGACTTCCTGTGCGAGTGCTTCGATGCCTATAGTCTATATAGCCTATATGTGTTTAGTATTGTGAACCGATGATGGCTGGCTGGTGGTCGACGGCGGCATTGGTTTATGGATGCTCCGCCACCTGGGGGACACAACAAATACATACAAAGTGGCTGGCGCTTGGCTAGACCGAGTGGATTGTAAGCGGCGTTGATAATAAACGGCAAGGCCTTGATAAGCGCAAAAGGGAGAAGGCGCCGGCCTGCCAACAAGGCAAGTACTATAAAGTTGCTCAATGAAAGAAATTAGCGGCAGTCGAGCGGAAATATAATAAGTGCACGCACACCAACGACAACGTGCGTGTGCCGTCGTATCTGTGTGTCGATGCCGGCATTTGTATCTGTATCTGTATCCGTTGTGGCAAAATTTGATTTGGCCCGCTATTCACAAACTTCCATGATTAGCACCTTGGTTATCATACCTTATGAATGATGCTGGTTTATTTACGTAAATATCACAAAATTGTATACTAAAAAAACATTTAAGATCGTTTCAGCTGTTCAAATAGCTCGCTAATACATTCCTACTCTAGTGCTGACTTGTGGTTAGTCTGTAAACAGGAAAAATGGCTCGGCTATCAGATACCCATTACAAACACTATCTGCGAATTTTACACTTTTTTAGGAATCATTTGGGATAGAGCTGCATGTAGCTTTGAAAAAAAGCCTTCTAAGCTGAGGACCGGATGGCCCCGCCCCGTTTTACGCCCCTGTTGACACAGCTGGGCGGTGGACCGCGTGTGTGTGTGTTCGTGTGTGAGTGGGAGGTGAGGCTATATTTCGCCATTTGTGTATGTGGCTATCACCTCGCGACTATTATCAATGGGGTTATACGTTGCGTATGTGTGTTGGCAAAACAACGCCACTTTTCACAATCACAATCGCACAGTTTCACACTCACGCTTCGCTTTTTGCGATAACAAAGACATACGTTTTCTTTTTCCTACATGCCTGTGTGTGTTTTTTATTTCTTTTCATGAATGAAAAACCCCACAGACAGTAGCACATTTTATAAGCAAAGTAAATTAAAGCAAAGCAATCGGCGAGGCAAAAAAAAAAGGAAGCAAACAAACGGAAACAACAAAACGGAAAATGACGAAAAACAAGAGAGTTGGGGCTTTATTTTTTTTTTGCAGGAGAAAAGCAAAGCAAAAAAAAAAAACAGTAAATTTCATTCATAAAATAATAGTGGTAGTAAATCTATGATAGAAAGGGGGGAAGTCGAATGGGGGAAACCCGGCAAGAAAAAAGTGTTGAAATATTTGCGTTTCTGTGACGTTTATAATTTATTTATGCGTGTTTTTTTTTATGGCTTTGCCTTGTCATTGGCTGTCCCACTGAATGTTTTTATTACTCGAATCGTTTTCGTTTTAATACCCTTGCATTGGGTATAATAGCTTTGTTCGCACGTTTGTAAAATATCTGATATCAAACTATATAAACTATACGTTGCAATTTCTAAAGGGTACATAACTTTCGGCTTAAAAAAAAACTTAATTTTATTTGCCGATCTTTAATGAACAGCCATGCAAAACCGGCAGACAGGCAATCAAACTTTTCTAAATTTAATGACATAATCGGCGGAATTTCGCTTATTCATTGAAATAAAAAGGAAAGAATGAAGATAATGGGGGGAAAATTGCAAAACGAATTCCATGGAATCGAACGAGCCCCCAACCAGGAGTGGCGAAATCGTATTCCGAACTTGCCATTTCGCTTAGATGTGGAATTAATGAGTTCGAGTTCTCGCCGGGCTCCAACGTTTCGTCGTAGTCCGTCCTATATCCGACCTTCAGATGCATTGAGAAACACCACACACCATGCACAGTGATGGAGGAGGAGGAGGATCGGGTGTGCATATATATATATATATCATCTTACATATGCCAAACACGATAAACGGAACCAGAGCTCGATGAACTGGGAAAAGCCAGAAGGTTTATGCATGGATAAAGTCAAGCGGAAGTTGGCTCATCGATTTTTTTACATTTCGGCCGGAGGATCACTATGGAATTCTTTTTTTTTTTTTTTTTTTTTGCACCACCCTGAGAACGGAAGTCGTACGATCTCTTTATGCAACAAGTAAAAAGTCCAGCATGTGTGGCATATCAAATCAAACTAGAATCTGTTGAAATCACTTTTGAAATCACAAAGCAATTTCCATTCTCCCTAGAAAAACCTAATAATATAAGGTATTATTATTCCATCACTCGAAAATTTCCAGACCAATGCGGGTGACCTGATCAATTAACCAGATCGCTGGGATCCACTGGGATATATATATAAAGATCCCTAAGCAAACATTTTGATAAACATGCGGCATGTTTCTTTCAACGTTTCCCGTCGTCCCCGAAAATAGAATCATCCTGCCATGTGGCACATGCGGCTATATTGCCATTGCCGCAGCCCCAAAATGAAAATCGAAAACTTCTAAAGTCGGCACTCTTTTTTCTCCTCCACAACATTGACATTTGCCTTGGGGTGCTGCGAGTTGGGGGGAAATTACAACACGATCCCATTTTTCCACACCCATCATTATTGGGATATATTGCGGGGGACAGGGTCTCATTAAATGGCTGAAAATTTTCATGATTTCCTTCGCAGACGGAAAATTAAATTTAAAGACTTTGTAAGTAGATTTCCTTTCCTCTCCCCTTTGCTTTTCTGCACAATATGCAAATTGATTCAGTGCAGCATGAAACGCGCGCGAATTAATGAGGCGATTACTCCACGAGTGCTGCAAAAAAAAAAAGGAGGAAAATACGAATGGAAAAAAAATATAAAGAAGGAAGCAGACAAGCAGACAGCGCTGTAATAAATTCTAAAAAAGAAAAAAGGCAAATGAAACAAAAAGCAGCCAGCTCAGAAGCAGACATTTATGCAAAGGAACGGAAATAGAGATAAATTCTTGTGTTTTTCTTGCTTTTTTCCAGCTGCCTTTGCCAGCGGAAGGGAGATTTACACAGACCGATCTCTTTGTGTCTGGCTGTTTGTTTAAACGGCAGCTTCCTGCGGCCAAAATGATTGTGTTTGCACTTTTGGCGGAAAGCTGGCTGGTAAGTTGAGGTGGCAAGAAGACTTCTGCTGCAGACTTCCCCTACAGCCCTGCAACATTAAAAACTAAAAACCCTTTAAGTGCACTTCCTTTTCCGCTGCCACTTCCTTTGGCCATAAAACCATGTAACCAGAAAGGGCAGGCCCTGCTCTCCTAACGTGTTGCGCAATTAGCCAGATTGTGGCGAGAAAAACAGGTTAGCTGGCCCAAGCCAATCCTCGGTTGAATGAAAGGAGTGGGAATTGATTCGGAACTGGTACTTAAATATCAATTGGCTTTTTTTGTAAAGCACATTTTCATTTTCCCCTCTTAGCATATACTATCATCTGTGGCACTATTAAGTTAACCATTATATTAATAGATTGTGCATTGCATTTTATTGATTTGGAAATATAAAGGAGAACCAGAAACCAGTTTCTGCCCATGCCCCCCTCTGTTTTTCCCTGTACGTGCTGATCGATTTCCGGTCTGATTACGCTCATGATCTCATGATCATCTCACGATCTCCTCCTGTTGTGGCCAACTTTGTTTGGCTTCGGCCTGAAATTCTGGACATGTCTTATTGGCTGCGCTGGCTTTTCATCAACCTCATCGATCTGTACACTTTGTTTATGTACGCAAGTGTATTGTATACACTTTATGTAGCATTGTATGTACATCCAGATGAGTAATTTCCATTCGAATTGTCATTGCTCTTGCTAGTCGAAATCATTGCTTTCTTTGGCTGAAATTTTCGTGTTGCCAATTTACCTTTTTGGCACTATTAACCTTCAATTGCACACATCACTCAATGTGAGCGACGCGAACGCACGACTTCCATTTCGAAATGGCCAAATTGGGCAGACGCCTATTACTGCAATACCCCAACAAACAACAAAAAAAAAAAAAAGCAAAAATACACTAAATAAAACTACAAATGCCGCTCATTAGAGGCAAGTCAACTGGCGGCGACGACACAAAAACTCGCCTGACTGTGTGCCATAAAAATTTAATAATGATAAATACACTTTGTAAGGCGCCCACACAATTTGGCAGGCGGCTGCGAAGCAACCAAGCCAAATTGGCCTTGGCCAAAAGTGGTTTTCTATGGGGCGATATGTTGAATATATGAGCCAAGGATCATCAGCGGTTGACAACGCTTTTTTTTGTATTGTGGGAACAAAACATTGAAATGCAATTAAAGAGAAGGTGGCTTATTAATGACAACAACTAAATGTTTGCCAAACAAAAGCACGTGTATCGAAATATTCCATAGTTTTCAAATGTTTTTCTAAAATATCTTCTTATGCTTTATGGTTTTACAAGCAATTACACAACTCACTAAAAAAAAACCAAATAGAAGGTTACATTAATAAGAGTAGTTATGAGGAGCACTTAACCCCGTGATTATTCCACGTGGTTATGGGTTTACATACACATAACCCCTCCCAAAAACTCTTCAACTCGAGTGGTTTAGGCGCATCTAACGACGCCAAACGATCCCTCGGCTTCCCATTAAAAAACTTGTCCCCAGCCATAGACAATTCTTGGCCCCTGACATTTCCGCTGTGGTGTTACCTTTTGAGAAACCACCACTAAAACCACAATAAACGACACTTGAAACGAGCCAGCGAAGCGCACAAATTGTGGCTCAAAATTAATAACGCAGCTCGGCCCGAAAAAAAAAAGAGTGATATAAAAACAGAATTCATTTTAATTACAAATTACAAGAGACTGGCTGTCCGATGGAACTGAGCAGAGGAGCACAACTTAGATCAGTTAAGCTCCAAAGAAGCGCCACAATAAAAACAGAAAACTTGAAGAAGAAGCAGCGTGAAGTTCAAAGCCTTGGGAGGCGGGAGATCCGATCCGGACGACAACTGACCCACCCGGTGTTCCACAGATGCCTCTGACCCCTGATGAAGTCAACAACATCAAAGTAAATGCGAGGAGGTCAAGCGTTAAGTCATAAAAAAGGGCTCCCCATCCCCCTTAAAAAGAAAAAATGGATGGGGGAAAATGGGGAAATGCGAGTATGTATAACATTATAACATGCTGCTGCATCATTGTGGAAAGCCACAGATAAATGTTAATCATCGCAGGCAGAGTCATCAACGTCATCGTTGTCATTGCGATTGTGATTCCCTTTTGCCCACTGATACACTGAAGAAAACAGATTTATTGCTGCATTCAATATTAACTAGGAATAAAGTGTACTTGCACTTATGATCTTCCACTATTTAGAATAATGTGCTCTTCACTTAGAATATAGATCATTTCCAAAACGATCTAATTTTTTTCTGTGCCTGAAAACCTCAAGAAGAAGGCCGACTTCGACCTGAATAAAAAGTATTTTAGAATGCGCTAATTACATAAAAACTGGCTGATTCCTTGAAAGCGGCAAACAAAGTTGTCGGTACAAACAAACCTCGGCGAATGAGCCTCCGGCCTTTGGGCTAATTAACATTGTTCCCCCGGCCATATTTTCAAATGAAAATATTCCACTTTAATTGTGGCTCAAGCTAAACCATATATATATATATATGTATATATACAAACTTGTATTAGAAAAATGATTTAAAGACACGACCCGAGAAATAATTGTCAACATCGCCTTGGCGTCGTCCGCCGAGTACGAACCATCTAGAAATGTTCCATGCGATCTTTGGCTCGTTCAATTGCAACCAGTTTTAGCCCGGATGAAGAGAGGCGAGGAAAACGAGATGGAAAACTGGCAGCCAACTGGAGAACAAGACAGCACAGTACAACACAACCGGCTTTTAATTAATTACCTTTTTTGGCCAAACTATTTATTGTTGTTACAGAACTCTAAACAGCACAGAACTGAACTGAACAAAGTCGAGTCCATGTTAACTAGATATCTCTGTTCTGGGTCTTCAAGTTCAACGAAATGTGAATTGCGTGTGGTCCGCGAATAAGTGAGTAATTCCCCAGTTAAAATGTCATTGATATTCAAACTGAGATCGGGTAGTGAGTCACACCCTCGTCGTTATCATTCGGCTCTCCGTAGAAAATGAAATTTAGGTTATGCGCTAAACATTTTAATTAAGTGGAAAAGTATTACGCCAATTTCGGACGGACAGCGTCGTGTAGAAATCGCAACGACCAACAAAATGGAAATGGAAAGCCCCCACAACAATAGCAACAAAAGCGAAACTCCGTGTGTAATTGAAACTGAGCACAATGTGGAAGTATTATTATTAAGCATGCAAAGCATAATGAAGTGGAAATATGAAACTTGGGAGAAGAATGCAGGGTGTACATACATATACATACATATGTATGTATGTATAGCGCTTATAAATACATACATCACGCTATAAAGCGGATGGGAAAGAAGCTGTCTTGGAAGGGGAAGTTGGGGGTAGGGGGGCATTAAGGTGACACAGCTAATGTGCTATAATGATGCGATAATCAATGATGATTATAGGAAATGAATAACTTTCATTCTTCAATCATCGGAAAACGTGATCGTGAGCCGTTTCAAATCTCATTTCTATAACTTAAGTAAAGTTTTTAAGAGGGGAAACTAGCTAACTATACTATGATAGTGAGTTTCTAATGAGACATCTGTATAACTAGAGAATATGGTTAAATTTCCTGCTCGATAGGTATTCCCGATCCATACCACATAGATTTTGGAATGCAAATTCCACTTTAGATATGGTTGTGTAATAACTACTCAGGATTTTTAATGAGATCAGATATCTTGGAATCTTTGCAGGAAAGAGGGTAAACATGAACCACAAAGGCGAACGAATGAAATGAAGGTAAAAGGTAACAGCTAATTTGCCATAACAACGAGATAATCGAAGGAAGTGCATAACTTTCGTTCTTCAATCAGCGCAGAAACGTGTTTTAATTCATTTTTAACCAATATTGTGCCATATTCGCAGAACACAAAAAGGGCGAAAGGGGTTAAAAGCAGCTGGAGAAAGAATGCAGGGGGCAAAAGGAAGTGGCAAGAGGAGAGGAGGGTGCGATGAGAAGATCCCGACAAAATCAGAGGCGCATGCGAAAACAATTGAAGCGTGCAAAAAGCAGCTGAAGAGGGGAAGACACGTAAAAAAAAGAAAAGCAACTGAAAAAAGCAAGAGTTTTATGGCCGGAGAAAAAGAACACAAAACCGCAACACACGAAGGGAAACTCTGGGCGCTGGGAAACGGAAATCAAAAGCGGCAAGGCAGCAATGTTGTTGCAGCTTTGCATATAATTTATGTTGAAAAAGCATAGCAAAAGCTGCTTATGAGTTGCGAGATTGAAAATGTGAGAAGCAGAAGAGGTAAAAATAAATGCGTGTGCAGGTGTGAAAATGAGATCACGGGAACTTTTTTACACCCCACCTCTGCACACAGCCAGTGGTGGTTATTCATAATTCTGTTTTACTTTTTATGTTTCAACAGGAAATGTAAAACCACCAAAAAACAACCGCAAGTTTATTTTTCGTCTATCTCTTGCAGTCTGGTTCGGTCTCGCTTCAGAATGAAGTGGATGGCAGAATGGAGAGGAAAAGTGAGAGAGTGTCATTCATTCATTTGACCTTTTGCCAATATATAGTAGGCCATTAATCGATGCTCTTTTCGCTTGTTGCTTTTGATAATCATTCATAAAACAGACACCTTTGTATTGAGAAAAGTACACCGAATTCGAAAATTCCATTCATAAAAAAACCCACACATTGTTGCTGGGATCTCTCTTCCGCTTGTGTGTGTGTGTTTTTTTGTCGCGTGTGTGTGAGCATGCGCTGGAGCGTCACACAAACACATGCTTGATTTCCGATTCATTCACAAAAAGGGGCGCATTCAAAACGGCGGGGGGCGTGTTGGGCGATGGTGGAGGAAGAGCGGTTCAGGGGGTGGGTGCAGAAGCGAATGCCGTAACATTCAGCCTTGTCATCCATTACTTCTCAAACGGCAGCAACAATAAATGTATTGCACTGCTGCTGCACGAAAAAAAAAACACACACACATTAGGGAAAAAGGCAAGAGAAACACACGCACACAGCAACACGCGAGTCAGAGCGGGATAGCAGGCATATACACTTGAACGCAATATGCATTTCTAGAACAAAAACACATTTGTTTTCTCAATTAATCGACTTTCTTTGCCGCAAATCGCACGAATTTCTGTTTGCCACTAGATTACACAACATTTTGGACAACTTTTAGACATATTCTCCCGATTCTATGTTGTTTTCTGCTCGCAAGAGACTCCGCGGGGGAAACGCGGACGCTGTCAAAATTCCAGCACACTTTGGACCATGAAAAACGCACTTTGCTGCGCGTATTTCACTCAACGTTCATGCCACGCATGTTCTTCGACATATTTGTGATGTTTTTGAACTATTTCGCACTAGATTTACATACCAATTTTCACTTTTAATTGCTCTTCAATGCGCACTTCGCGTGTATCGGCCATTTTGTTGTTGTTGCTGCTTGGCTCGACGGCGACGGGCGAGTTAATATTATTGTCGTCTCGCTCGTCGAACATATAGCGCTTCTTCTTCAGCAGCATTGTGCGCCCGTTCTTAAAGCAGCCAGCTTTTTGTCAGCTACCCGCTGGGGAACTTGCAACACGCGATTGGAAATTTAACTAACTCCTTCACTCGTTCTTCACGAAACTTTAATAACTCGAAATTATTTGTTTTTTTTTAACAGGTTTATTAGCCGGCTATTTGCATTTGTATTTCATCACTCGCTGCAGCGTCGCATTGTGCATAGAGCTGGTGTGACGGGAATATGAGTCGATTTGCCGCTCACGAAATGCACTTTTCCTGTTGCTTCAGGGCTCGGCTGATTTTAGTATTTTGTTGTAACTACAAACTGTTTTTTGCACGCACTAGCAGATATGGGATTATATTATCGAAGTTGGAAAGTATTCGGTTGCTTGACTGTTCCGAATCGCATAAAACTTGGTTCTCCGAGTTTATTTGCTTTGCGGGTTCACACGCATCCGCGAACAACCTTTCGAAGCGGAATCAGAACTAGAGTGACCGTAGCGAGACGGTGGTATGACTCCATCAATTTAGTGTGACCCTAGCACGGTTCACCGAAAATACCATGGGAAATACAAATGTCTAATGTTTACTTAATAATTTGCTTGAAGTAGATCTGTTTTAAAATAATTGATTGATTTTATTTAACAACCACTATGCATTAGGTTAAGCACAACAGTTAGGTTTTCATTAAAAATGTTTAATTTTAATTTCGATATTTCACCAGTTCTGGTTATCGAATATGTATCGTTAGCTCCAGAAAACAGTTATATATTTTGTAATTCATTTAAAACGTATTATTATTCAACACAATTTGTGCTTTGTACTTAAACTTAAGGTTTAAGTGATGTTTTTGTTAATTCCGATTTGTTTTTAGTTGCTTAACTTTGAAACACACTCCGTAAAACAAACGTGTTGCAGCGCGGCCGAAATGGAACTGAATTAAAATTTCCAAGCGGCAAGTGTACACATGCACCTCCCAAATTTTGTGAATGAAAACGCACACACACAGCAGTGGTCACCTACACTTAAGCACACACACATGTTGCACCGGCGCCACCAACAGCGGAAGCAACCGAAGATCGCCGAGAAAGTCGTGGCATATGCGACTTGAGGAGGGCGGTACAAAGCAATATAAACCTTTTGCTTTGCTTATGATTTAATCGTTAGTTAAGGAATTATAGCAGAAAGCAAATGTTTATTTTTCAATTCAACTAGCTTAAGATTCATATCTATACTAATACTTATGGATGTACTTGGCAAAGTAGGTAAGCAGAACTCAAATGCCCGGCTGTTTATACCGTAGCGCACAGTACGTGGGCGTTCTGGCTCGCAGACAGTCCACAGGAACCCGAGGAACCACATAGTACACACATATGTACATTAAAAGTACACAAATATTCAGAAACAAGGCAGTGAAATGTGAAATTCACACGGCATCCGGACAGCAACGCCGCTTATGTTTTTCTTTACGCATATGTTGCTTCTGCTTCTTGCCTTGGTAACCACATGCATCACAACAACAACAACAACTGGCAGGGAGAGATCAACAAGTGAGGCGGTGCATCTTATCACAACTGCCGCCAATAAGTGGAAGTGGTCGGGTCAACATTTCGGGTGGTTGCTCGGCTCAGTTTCATTGTTTCCGTATGCCCTGCATCTGATCTAGTCACTTCAAATGCACTGAGCAAAATAACACACTACATCGAGGTAAAACTGTTTAAAAATCCCTAATATAAAATGGGTAAGAGTAATAATGGTTTTAAAAACTAAAATTTTTGAACTAACGTTATAGTTTATAGTAATTGTAATAATTTAAAGAGGCGGATCGAAATGTAACAGTTCCTATTATAAAAATAATAAAAATAATATTTGTTAGGAAGGTTCACAATGCTATTTTCTGTGTAGCGTGCGTAACGACCATTTGAATATGTTGATCATTTCGCTCAACGAAACGTAACCGACGTGGGAAGAAGAGGAGACATGGCTTTTCTTCTATTTTCCGTTTCCAGCTGTCCACTCGATTCCTCCTCCTCCTCCATTTGCTCCGCCCACAAAATTCGGAGCTAGGTGCAGATGTTATAAATATAGTATTTTGTGGCAGTTCCATTCGTATGAATGGGTTTACGAGTTTCGGTTTCAGGTTTTTGGGCCTGTTTATGAACCCACCCCTCCCATATTTTCATGTATTTACGTCCGGAAAAGTGTTTTGGTCATTTGTCTAGCTTCCGTTATAATTTCGTTATGAATGAAAAACCCATTTGGACCGGGTTTTTTTTTATCTCCCTAATTTACAACATTTATTTAGTATTAACTCAATATGGGTTCGTAAACTTCGTTTACTATTTGCGTCGTGAACAAGTTTCTTAAAACGTTTAGTTTTTCTTATCCACCTCATGTTAATGTGAAGTTTACACATAAATACTCATAAAAGACCCAATGTGGGTTTTCCTAATCGTACTTTGAATACATTTAAACGGCAAGAGGAAAAGGCTGTTAAATAGATTTATAGATATACTTTCAAGCTGCGATTTTTTTGTTATTGAATTTATGGATTTTAAAATGTATACCAATCAAGGGCAATTACGATAATTAACGATATTTATAGACTTGGCAACACCAAACTTGTATTAAAATTAAGTTTATAGTTGCACCTAAGTAGAAACGTTTTAAGTTTGATTTTCTGAAAAGACAAAAGTGTTTTCCAAACGTCTTTCTAAAATATTTGATTGCCAGTTTCTCACCACAAACCAGATTTACTCAGAAGTCCTCTCAGTTATTTAGTTACAGATTTCGGCTTGATCTGCGGATTAAGTCAAATGGCCGTTTGGTTTTTCGTTTATTGTTCAGAGAGTGTTTACACGCATATGGTTTTTTTGTTATAGTATACAATAGACACTTAACGATTTCCAAGTAATGTAGTCATTTAGTTAAATGTAATGTAGCAAATTGTTAGGTGTCCTCTTGAGTTGCGATTGCATCATTATTACATAACTTGATTTCTTTTTGTTTTTGGCGCGCTAAACGTAAAGCTTAAAATGTAATCATGTTTGTTGATTGTTTGCGTAAACAATAAGCCTTAAATGAAATACTTAATAAAAAGATCGCATAAAACAATGTGTGTTTTCTTTTGTGTGTGTGGGTGTGTATGTGTGTGCTTGTGTGTTTGAGAGCGTTGGTCGCATTTGTCAGCTTTGTGGGATTAGGATCGGGCGCAGGATCTCATTCTCCTCTAGCTGCTTGTCACGATGCCAACTCCAGCTCAACGGCAGCCAAATTAGGAAACGATAAACAAACTGCAACGAAAAGAGAGCAATTGATTAGCATCAGGAGTCTGAAAAAATATTTAAGACTATATTCTGAACCATATGCCATATAATTGAGGTAGTTATTATTATTGCTCCTAATCTTTCGAGTGACTAAGATCACAAATGCTTTGCGGAATGACAAATACGACGTCACATGCTTTATAGATAACGTTTTTGAAACCACAACTTGGAAATTCATTATTTGTATTAAATTGTGTTTGTGTTTTATATTTGTTGACTATTAGGTTCTCATACTTACTTTTTTCTCAACTCATCGAACGCAATTTGGGCCAGCCTGCGGTCGGGTTACCCTGGCGTCCAGTTTACGTCCCATCTACTTGTTGTTGATTGATAGGCGCTCAACGCTGGCGAGCAGCTCATCGGCGGTCTGGGATACGACCTGCTCTTGGTCGTCGCTGGTGCTCAGGTTCTGCAGTCGCTTCTCCAGCGCCGAGAGATCCTCCAGCTCGCGTTGCTGCTTCACCATGTAGCGCAAGATGAGCGTGGTCAGCATGCACATGTCCTCGAGGATCTTGGCCGTCTCCGGCGTGGGGTGATCGTAACGATTGCGCAGCAGTCTTAGCTTGGCCTCGGCGAGCTCCAGCGGTGACTTGTTGCTGCGGTCGTACATGTGGACACTGGCGCCGCCCTGGAGCAGCACACCCACCACAACGTTGAAGTTATTGGAGCTGGCCGAGATCACAGCCAGATGGAGTGGGGTATTCCCCAGCGAGTCGACTACATTTGGGTTGGCTCCGTACTTTAGTAGCTGCTGGACAATGGGTATGTAGCCACGACAGGCGGCCAGATGCAGGGGACTACGATTGTACTCGTCGGCGGCATTTGGATTGGCCCCACCCTCAAGGATGCGGTTGAGCAGCTCGATGTTGCAGGTGGAGGCGGCGGTGCGCAGTTTGCGGCCATTTGACTGGACGATTATGTTGCTGTAGCTGTAGGTGTGCTTTAGACGCTGCATTCGCGGCCGCATCTTAAAGCTTTTGCTGCCCGAGGGCAGGGTGCTTGGATGAATCAGGCTGGGCAGATACTCGGCATTGGAGGCATTTGGATTCAGCGGCAGGGGCGGCAGATGCGGCAGGGCAAAGTGCTCGCCCCGATCTCTGCTCAGCTGGAATGATGCATTCGTGCTGGGGTTTGAACTCATGTTCAGGTTGAGGTTGATGTTCATGTGGGGCCACTCGCCGTGCGTGTTGGGCGACGATGTGGGCGTGGGCGGCATTGCCGGCGGCGGCGGCGTTATCATGATCCCCTTAGAGGCGCTGGTGGGCATGGGCATCGGTGTCGACTTGGCCAGTACCATGGCCATCGACATGGGCGATGGCGGCATCGACATCTCCACCTCCTCCTTGGCCGACTCCACGCCGGAGGAATCGTTGTTGGTGGCCGCAGCCATAGCTTGGTCGCAATCGGATTGTGTGCCCCGTTGCCTGTGATGCAGTGCGTCTGTGTTCCTGGTTTCAGTGTTTGGGCCTACGGCGAAAAAACTCTTCACAGGCACGCGCTGCTTATTTTCCTGTCTGTATTGTTTGTTTATTTTTGCTTCTTTTCCTGCCCACTTTGGTCACTCTGACCACCCGTTATTGGTGTGACCCTGCGGTCGCTGAGCGTATTTATCTTGATCTGCAATTGTTTATCTTCATCTATTACGTCCGTAGTCCTCGTTTTAAAACACTTTGACTCACTTGCTTTTCGGATTTTTATGAGTTGGGGCGAAGAGCAAAAATTCTTGGCTCGTCTGTATTGTTTGTATTTGTTTTGGCCTATCGATACATATGTCTAGTGTGCTAGCTATCGATTGGAAGGATGAAACTTCTGGCGAGGACACTATCGCTATTAGCCAGCCCTGGTAGGCTAAATATTTAAACATAAAAGAATTTATATAAAAATATTTTAAAATTCAATTATCAAATTCTTAACATCCAGTATTGTAGTATTATTTTCAATTAAAAAAATATATAAATGTTATCAGCTCTAATAACTCTAAGCCATTTCTCTGCCATTAAGTTAAATTTAGTATTCAACAACTATCCCCATTAGTTAAACCAGTTAATCTTATAACCTACAATCTTAAGATCTATAATTTAATGTATGTTAGCTTCTGGACCAGTACTACAACTATCTTAATTGGAATTAATTAAAAACAGGTTTAAACACTTAAAAAGTTTTATTCAAAATTCGTGCTCGACATACTACATACATATATTCATTTCCTAACAAAGCGGCACGGAATGTTTTTATCAATTAAACGATTCAATTGGAGGGTTACGTACAATAAAATACAAGGCCGATTATAATACATAAAATAAAAGTTTTTCGAAATTAATGTGATGATATGGTACCCTCTTAAGTCCAATAACACAATATACAAAGCGTATTTCGTTTGCTAATCCTGGAGATGAAGCCTCGGAATTGAAAAAATTAAGGATATTCACATAGATTCTGTTTTGTAGCCAGGTGGTGGGAGGATTTCAGTGTTATTGAGAGTGGAAGTCCCAGCGAGTGAGCTGATTTAGACCGCAGAAAAGGTGCTTAATAAAAACGAAGAGGGTTAAACGAGTCTAAAATACACGGACATGATTCAAAAGGATCCCTCGAAAGAGAGATCTCTATAGCAAATGCGGTCTAAATCCGTCTTGCACGCTATTTTAGGAAATTGATCATCTCGATTATCTTATTCCGATTGGCGTGCATATACGCCTTAGTGTGCCACAGCATGTTGATTAGTTTTTGGTCGTCCTTTTCGTCCATGGCGATGTCCTCGCTCAGCTGCGGATTGAACCTGAAGTAGGGTATGCCAATGGTGCTGCACCAGGCGCGAGCTCTGTCCACCACTCTTCCATCGGAGCAGGTTGCCTGGTCCACCAGCAGATTGCCTAGCAAGCATATAAATTTGATTTAAAAACCACACACAAAGTATATGGATAAGGTGCCTTACCAATGGTGGAGATTCCGTAGGCCAGTTTGGCCGTATCCCAGATGCTCTCCGGTCGGAAGACATCAATGTCCTTTAGTTCAGTCACCGGTATATGACCCGTGCCCAGCGACATCACCACGGATACAGGTATGGCCTCTGATTCGCGTCCAGCGTTACGCAAGGCCATATTGTACTCGTGAATCTCGGTCATGGCGTCCAGCGTCGGGTTGTTGGCAATCAAGCCGCCGTCTAGAAAGCGACCAAATGCGCGGAAATATGAGGGCGCAGCTCCAGTAGCCCGAGCAGCACGCCATACCAATTGTTCCGATGGCTGAGGAGGAGGAATTCTTCGGTTGTCTAAAAGAATAAAATAAAATTGGAGAGCTATCTCGATAATTTTTTGATATCTCACTTACTTATGGGAGTCACAATGCCCAAAATGTCACTGGCGCTCGTATAGTTGCGGAATAGATGTAGATCGACCGGCTTGCGATCCGCCATCACACCAGTGACCATGATCTTCGGGTGCTTAATATCCGTCATCACGTTAAACTCGCCCAAATTGTCCTTCAAAATGGACTCAAAAAACTCGCTGTTATAGGGCCGTGAGCCCACAAAACACTGCTCCTTCATGCGCAAATAGAGGCCCATGCACTGCCGCATCGTTTTGCCGCAACCCAGCGCCAAAGCGAGTATTCCCCCAGTACTGGTGCCGGCAATCCAGTCGAACATATGGATAATAGGAGTGCGCGAAAGCTTTTCTATTTCGAGAAGCATCTGTACCAGGACCAGACCACGAATGCCACCACCATCCAGGCAGAGCAGGCGTCCGCGTCCGTAGGGTTTATCCCCTATTTCGGCGGCGATGGGCGAGGTGGGTGAAGGCAGCTGCTCCGGACTGGACACAGCGGATTTTTGCGAGCCACTGCCCAAACTATCCGATGAGTATTCCTTCTTCATCTCGTCCGCATTCACTTTGGTTGTAAACATGCCAAGCAGGGCATCCATTATACTTTGGCCTTTTAATTCTTTCTCAGTATCGACCACGACTGGTTTTCTGGAATAAGAAAAGACTATTTTAATTTTAGTTCACGATTAGTTGATTTACATACTGTGCCGGCTGTTGCTTCTCCAGTATTCCATTGGCCGCTGCGTTCAGGAAACCACCCATCATTTGTCTACTGGTGGTGGCCAGCATGTTCTCTATATGCTCGCGCTGCTCCACGGATTCCGGTGCCTCCGGCGGAATGCCATTGTAGGTACCTTTGGCATTGCAACCAGGCGGGCACTTTGAGCCAGTATCCTTGCAGCGCTTGGCCCCCACAGAGTGCAGAATGTAGAGGATTTCATCATCCTTATTGCCACTAGCATCATTGCCAACCATGTGACGTGGCGTCTTGTCATCCTTGTTCTTCAGATTGATGTCACACCCAAATACCACGAGACATTGGACGATCGGCACTAGTTTCTTCTCAATGGCAATGTGTAAAGCTGCATTTCCGTCTTTGTCCAGCACATCGATCTCCGCATCGTGGGCCAGTAGAGTGACAACGCACTCGAACCGATTCCTGGCCACCATCACGTGCAGTGCTGTCCGTCCATCAAAGTTCGTGGCGTTGACATCACAACCCTCCATGATGAGCGCATGCAAGGTTTCACGGGAGGAACACCAGTGCAGAGGAGTGCCGCCATATTTCATGTCCTGAGTGTACAGCTTGCTAACATTGGTGCGCAGAAACGAGGAAACCGTGGTCGGTGCGGATGTCTTGTACACTTTGCGGATGTCCTTGGCATTAAGATTGACATTGGCTCCAGCCAACAGCAGTGCCTTCACATTCTCTGGCTTGTCGGCGAGGCAGGCGACATGAAGGGGTGTGTACCCATCGGAGTTGAGATGATTCAGATTTACCGTGCTTTTATCAGTGATAAGCTGGGAAAATAAAGTTGAAATGTGTTTGAACTATACATGGATTGCTGGCTTACATTGATGATCTCTTTAGTGGTGCTGGCGGCGTAGTGAAACACCGAATTGCTGTTTATATCCAAGTGCTCCAGCTTGCTCAGCGGCAGCAGAGCCTTCACCATCTCCATGTGGCCCTGTTTGATGGCCAACTGGAAGGGCGACATTAGGGAGGCGGCATCTGCTTGGTCCACGCACTGCAGCATCTTGGGATTGCTGATGTAGTCCACCAGATTGAAGTAGGCAATTAAATGTGACAGTGTCCAGGAGGG
This sequence comes from Drosophila simulans, assembly GCF_016746395.2. NCBI lineage: Eukaryota > Metazoa > Arthropoda > Insecta > Diptera > Drosophilidae > Drosophila > Drosophila simulans. The sequence goes on from NC_052522.2 coordinate 9,664,203, forward strand.
ATTATCCGCCAAGGCATCGCAAGCTTTCTGCAGTCCATTTACATTGTAGTACTGAAAAATATAGAGTTAAAGGCATCGCTTCGCATTGCTTTGTAGTCCTCTCTCGAACCTCTTTGACAATGCTGACGAAGACGGGCAGCCTTTGCAGAAAGGCATTGAAGCGCTCCTCGGCTTCCTGCTGCACCGGCGACCGGTACAGACTGAAGGATGTGGTATTGGAATCCGAGGTGGGTCGCTGCAAAATGATCTCATAGACGGCTCGCTTTTCATTGCTGCTATTGAAGGGCGGTGCAAAGAGGACCATGGCGTCATCGCGGGCCAGGACTTGAAGTGTCCCCAGCGCTTCGCTCTTGATCTCCAAGACCTTATTGGCCGGCTGATCGACACCCAGCAGGCGCTGTAGAACTGTAGTCGTGCAATATAGAAAGGCAATGTCATTAGATAAGGCGAATGCGTTGGTCATAAGACACTTTAACACATTCTCAACTAGTCTACTAAACGGCGACACGACATGAACATGAAGAGGAGGAGGAAGAGCGGTAATGATTGAAAGGGGGGTGAATACCGAAACCGGAGGCTAGTGCTCCTAACGCCATCCACGCCATGACTCAAGGGTGTGGAATTTGCTGCTGCGGATGCTGAATGTGTACTTTGAACTGGGCCAATCGGATCGGATGAGCTGGCTAATGTGGACGCGGTGAACCTGACAGAAAAACAATGGCCAGTTTGTTAGTTACACGGGTGTGGGTGAGGATGAGCGAGTGGTTCGATGGGCTGCCAAGAAATCAATAGTACACATCTTTGGCCAATGGGAAGGGAACAGATCATCCGATAGCTCTACATTGCAGTAATGCTGCCCCATTTTTCCGTGCCTTCCCGCTTCCCGTTTCTGACCGACGTAATCAATGGTAACAGTCATAAAATGGTTATTGTTCTGTGGGTCAGTAACTAAAAATATGGAGTGGAAAATGGATGCGTAATTTTCCAAACTCCATATGACCGCACACATTTTTCGATTTTTTTGATTGGCAACAGTATTAGCTAACCATTGAACATTTTACTGCTCTGATTTCAGGTTTCCTTATAGCACAATTCCAGTACAAAACACTTTAAAGTTTCTGCTATGTAAAATAACAACTGAGCTGTATTTTTTGCAGCTTTATTAGCGATGTCACCGTTTATCAGTGATGGTACTGCACCAAGCGATATTTCGTTACTATCTAGTCGAGTTCAAAACCACTCTAGTAAGGGATTTCGAAATATTGTTGTCATACCCATTATTGCTAGGAAAGACAATTATAATACAAATTTGATTTCATTAAGGAAATGTTGTCTAAGAAGCTCAATGGAATTGATATAGTTTTCGAGAATATTTAAAGAAGGCAAAAGGCAAAAGTTTCTTTATTTCCTTATAACGGTTCAGCTAAGTAGCATTGCCACATTTTTCACTCGCTGATGTGCAATCGATATACCCAAGTCTTAACAATCGATTTTCAGCACTGATTCCACAGAGCACGGTCACACTTCACTTCGTTCGCCATTGCTAGATAAAAAATTGTTCCAAGCGAAAAAAGTCGGTGATAGAAAAGGTGAAAATCAGAAGTTAAGCATTCAGTTAAAACTGATAAACAGACATAAAAGCAGCGCTCAATTGTGCCCATTAGTGAATAGTGTTAGAACAGAGGTAAGTGGCGCAGATCAACATGCAGTAAAATCGCTAAAAATTCTCGGGCCGGCAGAAAATCGATTTTTTTTTCCTTAAAGCGAGCGACGCCACCGGCGGCGCAAAGATAGTCCATGAAAAGAAAAAAAACTGAAGGGGGTGCTGCGCTGAACGCTCAGTCTGTCTTTGTGTATATTTTGCGGACATTTGCACATACATATATAGTCTGCCATGCGGATCGAATTTTGTAATCTTTTCAACGCAACTTTACAGTATTTCCTTGTGCTGCAAACAGGAAGAAATTGGAATTAGAGATGCGTGGACGCGGCGGATTCATTCCACGTGGTGGGGGCACCACTCGCGGTGGCTACTACAATAATCGCAATTCCAGCAACTACGTTAATACTCGCACCCAGGGCAATTACCGACCCAATAATGGCCGCTACGAGAATAACTATCATAACAACAACAATCGCTACAACAACCACAACAACAGTGGCGGAGGAACAGGAGGCAACAGCCACTACGACAACCGGAGTCGGGACAAGTTCACCCACCACAACTCGAGCAGCGGGCGCTACGAGTCCAGCTCCTCGAGCCACAAGCGGAGCTATGTAAGTTGGAGCACCTTGCACTAACCTATAAGTAACTATTAGTCAGTAATTACTACGATAGCTTCAGAAATATGTCCAGATTTGGTCTGCATTCTAATTAAATGGATTAGAATGACAGGACAGAAATTGAAATTATAATAGTTAGACCACCTTGACTTTGGCTTTTCTACATTGTGTGTCTGAAAATAGAGGAATCCCGCTTATAACACATATTGATACATATTTTTTTGAAATGCTAATCATTCAGCCTCTTATTATCTCTCTAAGGAGATAAGAAAATGTAGGTAATGTTTGGATGTGGAAAGATTTTTGGAACTATAAGTAAATAAGACGAATTACCAATGCATGCGAAAAATCAGAGATAAGAACCTTTTACAATCAACTTTTGTAATTGATAATAACAGGCATTTCGGTCAAGATAGTAAACTTCTATACGCTTTTTGGATGACTACTTATCTTTCCTAATTATACATCTGACGGAAAGAGAGATTAAAGCGAATTGACGTCTTTTCCACATGCAAAACGAAATGAAAAACTATTCAATATATATTAGATTCAACCTTAAAAGTATATATTCTACAAACAGGTGCGTACTTATAAACGGCACACTTATTTCTGTGGAAAAAATAGATAAGAATGAATATAGTATTTGAAATATACAGTTGAGGTAAATTTATATTTTCCCAGTGGCAAATACGCTTGAGTATATTTGGCAGTCTTTATTTTTGTTTTTTTATCTTTTACCTTTTTGATCAATGAGAAATCAACATCACCCATTACTCTCATCACATTTGTAGGAATTACATGAATTACATATATTAATAATAAGTCTGTCGCTCTTGTAGTAAATGAATGATGTATTACCCAAATCCATCTATATATATATATATATATATGTGTATTCATAATGCAATCTATTTTTATGTTTTGTGTTTCTAGGACTCATCTCGCGACCGCAGCATTGATCGCAAACGCCCGCGTCAAGACGTAAGTTATACTTTGCCCCATTTTAAATGCTATTCAAAGCATGCTATACCCAAAGGTCGACATATTAATTATGCATTAAGCCAATCGCCATGTACTGTGTAATGTTAATGACTTTCCAAATATTTATAGCACTGTTTGTGAAGCTTAAACGCGGGACTGAGTTGAGCCTATCGAGCGTTAAAGCATAACATGTCCCAAATGAGCAAACAGCGCGCGGACTCAAAGTTGCCAGACAAGCACTTTGGAGCACCGAACCTCTGACCATATACCATATAAATCTATATAAATCTGTATATTGTCCATAGCATCGGCAGCGGCGCGGCACCATAATAGATAATGATTTTGCCAGCGACCAATCGATCGATCGATCGATATGATCCAATCCGATTCGATCTGAACCGACCCGCACTGATCCACGTATATACTATGAGAGAGCAAAAACTTCTTTAGAGAGCTGTTGAAGCGATTGAAGCGATTTTGATCAGTAAACTCTTGTATATCTTGTATGCCTTGTACCGTACCATCAGCTGTCAAATTTTTCCCCATACCGAATATCGAATATCAATGGTCGGTTAGCAATCCGAGCAGAGCAAATAGAAATCTATCAGTGTGTATACGAATTATAATAATAATATCGATTCAAATCTGTGTAGCTAAGCTATAAGCGTATAAGTTTTCTCCATCATGCTACCACACACAAAAAACACGCTGCAGGAAATAATAATAATAATAATAACAGGCAATTGTGAACTATATAACCCACAACCAATCCGATCAGAATCAGAATCAATATCAGTCTGTAGCTATATAGCAATTATTTTCAGTCAAGAAGTTTAAATATGTTTTATATCTACCACCTATATTTGATATTTGATACAAAAATCAATACCAAATCAACCAAAACAAAGCTCCTACACACCTTCCTACTCATCAATCGTCAATAGGATTACCGTCGCACGTCCTCGTCGAATGATCGCAGCGATCGACCCTCGTCCTCGTCGCAGAACATTGGCTCCTCGTCATCGAACTATCATCAGCGGAGCAGCACCGGCGGTGGTGGAAATAACGGCGGGAGCTCGAGCTCCTACCGCCCACGCGATGATTCCACCAGCGGCAGCCGGCACCAGCGGGACGGATCGATGGGTCCGCCGAAGCGGATGATGCGTAGCGTGGCCGGCACCAACTATATATCCCGACCCCGCGGCACAATGTCGATGAGGGGCGGCATGATGCGCACCGGGATGCGGGTGGGAGGAATGCGCGTTGTGCGCACCAGGGTCAACGAGTCGAATGACCTGCGCACCATGCGCCGCCAGCTGCTCTATGCACAGCAGAAAGACCGGGCTCGCCTGCTCAAGATTCAGCAGCTGAAAAGGTAAATAGACCAAATATCCAAAAAAATCAAATTAAATCAAAATCCAAATGAATATACAAAAATCAGAGTTACGCTATTGTGCACCAATTGAGGATGCAAAGAACTATGAATGCAATCTGTAAGATTGAGATAATAATGTGAACAAACTGTGAGATTCAGTGAGGCATCTAAAATCTGAATGCGAAAAGGAGGAGGGAGGAGAGCACTTGGTGTAAGATTATCCAAGCGGCCTCCAGAGAAACTCCCATCTTCGTAGATCAAATACCATGTGTATATATTTGTGTAACTAAGTAGAACGAATTGAAATGTACCGATAAAAAAGACACCCGACACTTCTTGACAAGAACGTATTTTGTTAGTTTACTACCCAGCTTGTTCTTATGTACTTAAAAAAAAAACACAAAATTTTGAACTTGCCTTCCACCAAACAAAACAAATCCATCCTGCCACCCTGACATGACTTCACATTCGAATTCATTCCACTCAAATGTAGCTCGTTGCGACGACAACGCCAGGGCGGGAATTCCAGCGACGATTCCAGCGGTAAAGAGGACAAGGACGGCGGAGATGCTGAGAAAAGCAAGAAGAAGAAAGGCAAGGACAAGGACGCCGATGGAGGCGATGAATCCGACGACGACGATGACGATGAAGAAGACGATGATGAGAAGGACGAGAAGAGCAAGAAGACATCGCCTGGTAAAAAACGCACTAAGTCGGCCAACAACGAGGACAAGAGTGATGCCGAAGGTAACGATGATGACGACGATGATGATGATGTGCACGGTGATGGCGATGACGATGATGACAAGGACCTAAATGAGTCCGATCCCAAGAGCGCCAAGGCCGATGACGCCTCCGATGACGAGGATGTCAAGGTGAAGGGCGTCGGTGAGGACGGCGATGGTGACAAATCGGACGAAAAGGCCAAGTCATCGGGCGAGAAGTCAGGTAAGAAGAAGGACAAAGACGACGCGAAGGACTCCAAGTCCAAGAAGTCATCGTCCACTAAGAAAGAGCGCACGTCTCGTAAGGACAAAGACAAGGAATCATCGGGCGATGATCGTAGCAAAGAGCGACGTAGCTCCCGTCATCGGGATGAGGACCACAACAACCGCAAGCGCAGCTTCATCAAACTCATTTGCGTCCATTGCCGCATCAAGTGTGTTACATTTAAGGTGTGTTTCTTTTATAGGAGTCCTGAGCTATTCAATTAACACCGTTTCCTCATTGATTCGCAGGAGTACAACTACCATCTGAACTCACGCTCCCACAAGAACTCAATGCGTCAGGTGGCCCTCAACCAGCGAGCTGACCTACAGCGTATGCGTGCTAGCCAGCGCACCACACAGCGCGAGATCGAGGAGAATAGCAAGGAGGAGCACGAGTCGCGCTATTGTCGTCTGTGTCGCTTGGCCTACCGCCAGCCCAAGAATCTTCATCAGGCCTCCGAGCACCACAAGACCATTAAGAAGTTCTTAATGCCCTATTGCGGCTCCTGCCATCTGGCCTTTAAGAATGCCATGCTCTACGAGAACCACCGCTGCTCCCTGGATCACATTAGGGTGAGTCAGAGTCATTAAGGGATATAAACTCATTTACAGGTCTGGACTTTCCCAGATTGTTAATTTCCTTTTTTATAAAATAAGACTATCTAATCTTGAAAGAAAGCTTTAAATAATTCATTTTTGTATGTTTGCTTGCAGAACAAGGCCCGCAACGATGAATCCGGATCGGATGATAGTGTGGATGAGCGCGAGATAGATTTGAATAAATTCCACACTGTAGACTCGGTGGGCGAGATCGATGTGGACATGATCGACGCCGATGTAGATGCCATGGTCACCGAGGCGGAGGCCGCTCTGAAAAGCGAGGATGAGGAGACTCGCAAACGCGCTCTGATTGGACCGGACTATATCAAGGTCATAGAGGCTTTCTACTGCGAGCTGTGCAATCACTATTCCGGCAAGGCTGATGATGTCTCGCTAGAGGACTACACAAAAAAGCATTGCATGCAGCACTCCCATGTGAAGGCTTTCCTGCGCAACAAGGAGGAAACCGAGAAGAAGAACAAGACGGAGGAGGGTGATGAGGACGATCACGATGATGACAAAAAGGCCGGTGATGATGACGCCGATGGCGATGAGGACTTCGAAGGCAAATTAAACGAGGATGACGACGAGTACGATGAAGAGGGTGATGCAGAATTAGAAGAGGGTGATGAGACCCATGATAAAAAGATGTGGGAGGAGGTGGACAAGGATCTGGGTGACCTCCTGGCAGAAGTAGAGCCATTAGGACAGAAAGAAGATGAGGAGGACGAAGAGGACGAGTCTGTGCTTAACATTGACATTGAAAGGTATGTGAACGACGATGTAGTAATCATGAGCATGTTGTGTAATACGTATTCACTTGCAGCGAGAAAAACAAGGCGAAAGACGCCGAAGAGGAAGCGAACGGCGATGCCTATGAGGGATCTGCAAAAGAAAACGCGCCGGTGGCCAAGTCGCCGGAGAAAAAGCCTGCTGCCGCCGCTCCAGCCACACCAACGGCCAAGACCACCGCTGCTGCCAAGCAGGCTGAAAAGAAGGCAACGCCCAAACCGACTGCAAAAGCCGCCAAACCTGGTCCGGCTTCCACGAAGCGCAATGTCTTGGTCAGCGTGAAGCGCACTTCGGCGGCCGCCATTAAAGCTGCCACCAAGTCCGCCAGCAATGCGGCAGCCGCCGACTCCAAGTGAGCGACAGTAATATAATAGTAATAGCAATAACCAAACCCAGTGATTGGGTTGCTACAAACATATTTCAAATATATAACTAAATTATAATGTGCTCAAACAACGTGCACTAGATTATGCCCAGCCAGAGCTGCTTCGTCATCTGGCCATCTAGCCCAGCGTGCTTAATAAATGTCCAGACCTAAATAAACCAACCTGTACCCGTGTGTTGTCTCTATATGCTGGTGGCGCGCTGAAGTTGAAGAGTACCTTTCTTGTACCTTTCGCTGTGCCATTCCGTGCGCTTCCAGTTGGGCCTTTCTAAAATGGCCAAGGCTCCAAACCGGCCACCTGGCCAACACAAACAATGCCAGAGAAATGCCTGTTGGTCGCCAATTTGTTGGCCCCTTCAAGGTGCCCACATGTAATTGTCAGCCGAGATATACATAAACAAGAAATAGCGCTAAATGAGATTAAATGGCACAGACATGCATCATAAGGCTGCGGATAAGAAAACCATTCGAGCAAACAAAGATGTATTTAGATCCAGTTTGTACTTTCACTAACTAGTATATTTGTATTATAATATTAGATAATAGTCAGTTAAATGTTTCTTTAAAGGCAATGTTTTATAGACTAATAACATTGGAGTGTATTTATTTGATACGAGTTAAATGTTAGGTGTACTAACTATCAAGCTTAAACGATCACACTATCTTTATTCACTGTTTCTTTTTCTATATGTAATGTTTATAGGTGCTTAAATCAATGCTCTCCTCAATATTAATTGTAAAGCGAATGTGGTTTACTTAATTATTTAAAATGAAGATGGTAGGGAATAACCGCGTTTATCGACTTGTATCACTTGGCGTGCTGCTGTCAGCTCTTCCTGCCTCCATTCGAAATGTATAGATTAACCTATTGGGCGGCACAAGTGGCTGCACGAGGCGCTGTTTGCCGTTTCCGCTTGATACTTGCCACTTGCCACAAGACAATGCCGGTGGTGCGGCGGTGGCAACCGAAAGGAAAATACATTTCATAATTTTTCTACATATTTCTGCCAAATTAACTTTCACCACACGCCACATAAGATGGGGATCGGGATGTGGATGGAGATGGCTCTTCGTATTCGACTGTTATGCAATCTGTCACTTGATATGCGTGTTCGCCGGCTAATATCATCGGTAGGCCTTCTCACCTTCCGACGATCCCATCCGATTTAATCCGATGCGATACGATACGATCCGTTCCAGCTTCCTTTCTTCACTTACTTTTGAGTCGGGCTGCTCCGTCAGACAATGTCAAGTTTTGAATTGATCACTGCGCCAGCAGGTTTTTGGGGTTTTGTTCACCCGGTCGCGGAGATGAGGGCTAATACCCCGGCAATCGCTCATTCAGCTGGCTTAAATTGCATTCATGTTTTGACGCTAGATTTATGCGCACATTGTTCTGTCCGTGGCTGCCACAAATCCGGTTTTTGTCCCAAGCGCCGCCATTCCATTGTGGCCCGGGTATTACTATTAACATTTAATTTGCGATTCCAACTCCATGCTGCTGCTTTTTAGTTACGATTTTTTCATTTTTTTTGTTATTTTTTGTTGCGGTTTCGGCGCTTCTATTAAGAAATTTCAACGGTGTCAGTACAGAGTGAACAATTTTATGATTACTATGAGGCGTTTATTAGTGATTAAAAGTATAATTTTGCTTGTTTAGAACATTAAAAGTTGGTATTTAGTAAAGGCTGCAAGTTTGATTGGATGTTTAATGGATAATTGCAAATAATGAGCAGTTTAGTTGGGGTTTCTAATCAATATGCTGAAGATTTATCCTATGGTAGCTCTAATATATGTGCTCCAATCTTCCAGTTTCTTGAACAATACTATATATTATTTTAAAGTGTAGGATATATATTTACTTTTGTATGCTTCGACGTCTGCCATCTTCCTGTTGCTCGGCCACTTTTTGCACATGCTGCCGATTAAATGCCAAGGTGGTGAGCTTGCCGCTGGGACTCCAGTGAATCCAGTTATCATCATCGGGGGGCGCCGGTTACCCACAAGTCGGTTAATGCCAGCACCGGAGCTTGGACATGTACACTCCATGGATTGGACTCCAAGAATCAGTAGCCAAATGGCCACTCATAAATTGTGTTAAATGTAAACGTTTGGCGGTGGAATTGAAATGTCAGTTGGATTGCTGGATGGATCTTTTTGTTTTTTTTTGGATCCACATCCACTTGTTGCCCAGGGCCAACTCAGCTTGGTGGATGGCCAGTGTGCGGGTGCGTGGCTAATTGCCGCTTTTTGGCCAAATACAGATGCTTTGTGTTGTACACGTTTTCACATCGTTAACAATATGCTGTGTGTTTGTTTGTTTTTCGATTCCCCAGGGGATTATTGCTGGCGGCTTTTTCTTGTAAAAAACCTTGGCACTCAAAGGCCTGGAATTTGCATACGTTTACAAAAGCGCCGAGATTAGTGAAAAATGTTGGTAATGATTTGATTGTGGGCATTTGTAATCTACAATCTGTCATTGTCTTTGGATTTCGTGAAAAAATTAGCCAGCCAAATTTACAATATTGTCAGCAGAGCTTTACGTTTTTACTTATAATATATATATGCATTAACAATTTAAAGTATTTTTAGCATTTGTGTTTGTCCTACATTTTTGGTTGTCTAAAAATATCATTCATTTATTGTATTATCCTAAAAACTTACCTAAAATAAGATATCTTAACATATCTTTTACGTTTTAATAGAAGTTTGTGTGTTTCATATATATATTAAATATATATAAACTTTGATTTCAAATACATATTTATAAACTGTTGTATGGTTTCCACAGAATTTTCCAAGATTTTTCCGAACCACCGATAGTTCCTTCAAATGTGTGAACATTTCGCACACCGTTGATTTTTCTTTTTTTTGTGAAAACCACAAGACAAGTTAATTGCTTCGTTTGTGGCCGAAGTTAGGCAGAGTTAACCATGGCCAGCCAACTAATTGGGACAGTAGGCAAATGCACTTAATGGCAAGTGCACTATATGGTTGGTGGTGGGCATGGTGTTCCGCTCCGCCCCAATTATGCAATCCCCACATACCATTACCCATCAAATCCATAGGCATACCAACATACCCATCATCATCTGTGGCACGCAATTCAAAATCTGGGAGCAGATAGCACACGGACCAAAGACTAGTGGTTATAATCTAATTAAGCCAGCCGATGAGGCAGATCTTCTGTCTTTCTGCATCGCCATTCTTCTCACGCCCAAAATGTAAATGAAGTTATCCGGGTGTGTCAGGGGAGTCATTGTGGAGATCGCAGATCGCAGATCGTAGTTCGGGGTTTGGGAATCTGGGGGCTTGGAGCTTGGGCATCTGGGGGGCAGGGGTCTCTTGGCATTAGCTAATGCCGACAAGTTTACACGGCTGGCTGCCTGCGACTTGTAGTGTGGAAAATCTCGGCGCTTCTTATTTTTTTGGACATACTATACATATATATTTTTCAACACCCATTCATTCATTCATTCATTCACTCATTGTTCATTCGCGACTTTGTGTTTTGCTGATGGCTGCAACGCTTTCCCGATTTCATCCATAAAAGTCGGCGATTTATGCTGCAATATGGCGAAGAAATCAAAAAAGAAAAAAAAAAAACAATAACCCCCAAGCGTCTGATTAGTGCGTAATAATCATTTCTTTCTCCGGCACAAGCATCCAGATCGCCTATAAATAATACGACAAGGTCGGTCGTCGGATCGTATGCCATTATGCCTATATATCAATTGTGCGGGCAACTCATTATTGGATCTGGAGCCGACTTGGCGTGAATGGAAGGCATTAAGTTATTGCATCGCCATCGCAGCGGGCATTATCGCTGATGCATGGACTTGGTGCGATCCACAGTCCATATATTTTTGGTCCAAATGACGGTGAAAATCTACATGGGTGCTTGGGCCCGTCATTAAACGCAGGCCAGGTATTTGCGGCGATTATGCCAAGCACTTGTGGCCGCCGAAACCGAAATTAAAAACCAGGAAACCAGGCAACGCAAATCATATAATACAATGCGAGTCAAAAGTCAGCCGAAACCAAAGATTCCGTTTCCCCCATCCGATACCCATAGCATGTAATCCACGGATGGCTGCTCCTTTTTGGCTGGAGCACAGCTCATTAGCAAACCATTTCGATGGTCGTGCCAGTGCATGGCAAGAAATGCAAATAAATCGATTTGATTTTGTCATTAGATCACTTAACTAGTTACTGCAGTTTCTTAAAATTTTTTTTTTAAATTTGCCTCTATATTAGTATATTATTTTTAAATATTTGTTTTATATATACTTTACTTAGTTTAAACTGAATTTCTTTCTGTGCTGTAGCCACGCTTCAATGGAGTTGGGCGGCCAATCCCGGACTTTCTGGCCAAGAGACGGACACGGATTGTCGCCAGTTGGGGATCACGAAATGTGGGGCCTTCACTTGAGCCATTTCCCAAGCGTTTGCCATACCGTTCGTTCTGCGATTTTAATTGTATTCAAATGAATTAGAATGCACTTTTTCGCTTTTAGCCTGGTCGGGTTTTACGATTCATAAATTGTCCGCCAGTGACGTTTATGGTCGCTTTAGCAGGTTGCAGGTAAACATAATTGAGCACCGCAGATGGAAATCTCGGATGTGGCCTAGTCAGATGGCGATAGGCTATCTTAGCTAGAGATTTGATGTCTGTTAGCCAAGTCGGGTATAATCCTAGATCAGATTATTGAGTTATTACTACTGAAAACCAAGTAAGTACGTTTCCAAAAGTGTGGGCATAAAAGTTTCTAGAATATAACTGCTTATATACTTTACAGGACTTCATATTTACTAAATTTGACTATAAGTTCTTCTACTTCTTTTTCTGCACTTAATCCCATCAAAGTGCAATAAACTTTTAAATGTTCCTCGTTATCATAACACATTCGATTTTATTGCACTTAAACGTCATAAAATCCATTTTACTTCCTTTACGTCAGGAATCATGAAGTGTAGTTTACAACCTCTGAGGGATTTTCATGCAACACTCTTAAGATGCCAAGAATACGAACACATATGTATAGTACTATTGACCAACTCCAATTAACTTGTACATCGGTATATTGGTAATGCCATCTCGGTTCCGAGTGACCGAAAATGTTAACCATCCGGAGGAGCATTTGCGGCATTTGTCAGTGAGTTACTACTGCATAACAGTAGTTCGCCGAATGGCATTTTAATTGTCACTTGGAGCTGGTAAATTACACATTATTTATTCGCAGTACACTGCCATCAACATATACCCAGTCATATGGAGCTTGGGGTTCCATTGTGGCCACAATACGCGGCGATACATTTTCCTTTCGACTTGGTTTGCTATCTTCGCAGGTCATTGCTGGCCACGATTGTGCAATTTCATTGTAAAACCACTTTTCATTAACAACCGACGGTGGTGGAAAACCGCTAGCAAAAATATACAAAAAAAAACCGTCAAAAGTTGCCAATTAAGATCTTGGTAAATGTTTTCAGTCCGAGTATATCAAAAAGCATAGACTAAATGTTAAGGTTGACTCCGTCTTCGTCTGATAAATTGATACACATAAAATTTGGAGCATAAAACTGTCGTATGGCTCAGAAAAACTCGGATACTCGGCGAATGTGAATTGCTGAATGCAAATGCCAAAATGTGAACTGCCAGCCTCATCATCATCATCATCGTCATCGCCGTCATGATCATCATTGATTTAAGTGGAGTCGACCAGAAACTGTTGCATTTCTGGTTGCTGCAGACGGAAAAAAAAAACTACTAAAAATACAGCAAAAAGCACTTGAAATTAAATGAAAAAATAGAAAAAAAATATATATAACTGAAGAAACAGCCGCAGCGTAGAAACTAATACAATAATAAATAGTAGTTGAAGAAAAGAAGATGTTGCCACTGCAGATCGCATCGTCGTCTGGTGATGTTGCTGCTACTTCTGCCGCTGCATGCAATGCAACAATTTCACAAGCAACACGCAGACAGCCAAATGACAATGTGAACAAAGTAGCAACAACTGTAGATAGCTGTAGGAGAATTTATAATAAGTAACTGCGAGCGGCTTCGATCAAGAGTTGCGCAAAATATAGTAGAGAAAAAAAAGGAAAACAAAAGCTGCTGCTGCCCGCAAATCTTCCACTTAATTATAAACTTATTTATTTGGTTAGCTTTTGCCGCCAAACTGTCCTAATCAATTTGCTAAGGATGAGGAAATGGCAGGCTTGCATCAGTTGGCAATTTCCACGGATTTCCCCAGCGCCAAATTTCACAGCTACCGTGTTAACTTTGACACCACCAACGCAAAGGCCCAAAATCGTAGCCCGATCGTCGGACATAGCCCGGCATTAGCATTATAGCATTAGGTAAGCGGGCTCAATTAACCAGCACGGCAATCGCAATTGCCCAAATTGGCCACCGACTTGACTCCGTCCGTCAGCCGCAGTCAGGAGTTCGCAATAAGTGATGCTGCCAGCAGCGGCTAACTCCAACTCCTAACTCCTAACTCTTAACTGTAGCTGCCCACGCATGCGCTGAAATGTTAATTCCCAATCCGTCGAAAACACAGAAGGGCACAGTTGGCCAAAACTGAATGGTATTTCGACATATTCGAGAGAAGTTTTGACACTTCTTTGATAAATCTAACACTATTTGTTGCTCATTTTTATAGATCTCTGATTAATAAAATGACGCTTAAGCGGGTTTGTCTTGAATTTTGCATCACTACTGAAGTAAACCAAAAGCATAATGAAGCATAAGTTATGATCCAGCGGACAAAGTGGACACATTTGCAAGTAGCCTTTAAATTTAAATTTACTAACAATAAATCAAAGTATATCGAGGTATACCATACTGAAATTCAGTGCCCAAAAGTGTGAAAAGTTGATTCAAATAAAACAACAATTATTTAAAAATTTTATAAAAAATGAAAATTTAAATTTAAACTCGATCACTTGTTTCTTTTTATATTTTACATTATTTTTCAAATTCGTACATACATTTTTATCAAGAATACATTTTCTAACCACTGTGCCTTGCCAATTGCAAATGTCAAACGAAAGACTTAGGCAGCGAACTTGCTGCAAGGGGTGGAGTTTTGTTTTCCGCCGGCTGGTGTGAGCACTCGTACTGGGCTTGGGCATATTAAATATGCATTGCTAATGCAAATGGAAAATGGAAACGCAAATGGAGGAGTCTCGCATCCGAATCGAAAACGCTTGTTAAAAGTAATGCGCCCAATTTGCACAAACACATACACAGACGCAGACAGAAAGGTTTAAAGACGCGAGACAAAACCAAAACAAAAGTGCCCTTTAGCCTCGACCAGCCCAAATAGCCATGGCCGGCAGCCAGATATAGTATAGTATAGTATGGAATAGTAATGTCCCTCTCCCTGAATCAAGTCAGTGTTTTCCCGTCTCCACTTCGGCGAGGGCGGACGGCCAATTTAGTGTCACGTTAGCATTTTCGGGGCGCTTCCAGGCGGCAGGCAAATGCCCGGGCCGTACCATTAGCCTTAACTTAACTAGCGGTTAGCCACCGACAGGGCCGTCAACGTTCAATTGGCCCCCTGGAAGCGAAGGTTCACCGAGAAAAAACTGTGCCGTTTTTGGGGAAGTTTTCATCGAAATTCTGGTGTCCAAATTAAATGTTAGCTATTATTTGGATTATTTCGAAATAACCTTGACAAAGGGAAAAGCTGGCAGATATTAATTTACATATTTGGCATTTCAAGCACTACATTTGGCTTTTTTTAAGTTTTTTACTGCTTAACCCAGAAATAATAGGCATTTAAAAATCAGATGTTGAGCAGAAACTTATAGCAAGTTTAGAATGGTGTAAACGTTCAGTTATAAATTTCAAATTAAATTTCCCCGAATTTATAACCCACAAGCTTTAAAATCGTATTCCTTAATGATGTTCAACTTTAAAAGCGATAAAGTATTAGATGAAAAATAAAATCATGAAGCTATTAAAAATAAATGTCATATCTAAATGCTATATCTAAAAAGGTATATTAAAGTGAAGTTAGGACCTCTCATTATTAGCTCTTAATGAATACCTTTTTCCCTCTGTAGAGGCGGTACATTTGCAGAATCGAGCCAAAGAGGCGATCGCAGACAGACCTTTCTCTTTGTGTTGGTGCCTGGCTGGCACGACGAGCCGCAAAGGTCGTCTTTGGATATAGCCATTGTGGCTTCAGCTGGAGCTCGGAACTCGGCGATCGAAGCTCGGCTGTCGGCCGAGACTCGTCTGTTTTGGCCACCGGATTTATAAATACAAGTGTTGGCCGCACAACGCCAAAGATTCGTTGGCTGAACGTGCAGCAGCGCGCGCGATCTACTAAATCCGATCCCCGAAACGGAGCTGTTGCTCCTTGTTACTAAAAAATAGTAAAAAAAAGAGTAAAAAAAAAAAATAAATTAAAACCAAAGACAGGAAAGCGGACGACGGTAAAGCAATCAGTTCATCTTTCATATCCAATTTGTAGCGTTACGAATTTCGCGCCAAAAACAATCCAAGGATTACGGGATACGAATTGCCACTCAGACTTTGATTCAGTTTCGGTTTCGCAATTCGCAGTTCGCAAATTCGGTTGCAGATTGTGTCGAATCTTCAGTTGCATAACTGCCAGTAATAATCGCATCGTGTTGTGTGCTTCTTTTGGTTCAGTTTGTTGCAGCCGGCAATGCTCGATGCAGATGCAGCAGATGCGACCATCGTAGTCCCAAACGCCTGACAAGGAAAACGACAACGAAAACGAAGCCGAGTGGGAAATAATAAAATATATAACCCAAGTGACTGTGAAAGTAGCGAACGGCCAGGCACAGATTCAGATATTCAATTACTAGTCTGCTGGTGCAGTGACGCCACACAATGAGAATCCAAATCTTGCTCCTGACACTCTTGCTGGGTGAGTAGACACCGAGATCTGCGGGAAATATTCGAATTTTTTCAGAGTTCTGAAGACTTGAGTCCCTAAGAAATTTCCATAATAATTACATTGTATTTTTTTGTTTTTGTTAGAAAATATTTTTAATACCAGTGAAACTACGATATTTTTTCTCAACCAATAAGGATTATAAGATAAAGGGAAAATATGAACAGGACACTTACTTTTTTAAATTCGTAATATAAATTAATATTTTGAATATTTATACTAGCTTGTAATTTCAGAGATCCAAATAATATCAAGAATTAGCATTCAAATTGTTTAATCTTTGCATTTATTAATAAATTGCTAGAATTTAGTAATTGTGATAATATTTCGAAGATAAATTGAGTTTAGTAGTTAGTAGCTTGAAAATCAAACCCAAAACTTTTACAAGCAATGCATCAAAAGTACAAATAAATTTAATACAAAAAATTTCCATAATTCAAATAATTAATAAAATGTATTAAATGCAGCGCTATAAAAGATTTAAAGGCCATTAAAAATTTTTAAACTATTCAGTGGCATAAAATAATTTAACTTTAACAAATGTAACCTTTTGGTGCAACTGTTTCCCACAAATACAAGCTCTAAAGTGACACCTACACCTGTCCTCCCACACAGGCCTCGTCTGCGCCCAGGCCGTGGATGCGGAGGCCAAGAGCAGCCAAGCCAAGCCGGCGGAAGACAGCAAGAGCTCCGCCTCCACGCCACTGGAATCGGAGGCGACCAAAGACAAGCGACAGGTGAACTCCAAGGAGACGTCTCTGTACCCCAACCACCGCAGCTCGGCGGCAGCGTCATCGGCCAGCGATGATCCCGAGGATGGTCAGGAGACCATCTACGGCTCCAAGCCGAATCAGTTCATCATCCGACCCATTGCACCGCACCAGCACCAGCAACACGAATCGCACCAGGAGCCGCAGTTGAGGAACTTTGCGGCGGCCAATTCACGACCCCATGCTGCCCAACTTCTCGAGCAGAGTCAGGAGGTGAGTTTGGGCAATTTGTCCATTTTATACATCAAAGGGTTTCCCTGTTTCCATTGTTTTTAGTTTTTGACAACTCCTTGATTATCTAGGATAAGTTATAGGTTACAACTTATGCATGAACAATCTGCAGCAACAGCAGGACTTGTTTTCCAAGTTGACCCATAAAACATCCAGCCGAAATCCCTGGGAGTGGGTTCAATACAGGGAGTGGGTGATCCACTGATCGACTGGCCAACTGACGGATTACCATTGCCATGAGGAATTGTTTGTTTTGTGCCAATCGGGGGGCGTTCCATCGACATCGCGGCTCTTGTCTGGCGTTTTGACTTGGCCCCGCGGCCATCAGAGGTCGGACATTGGACATCGGACGACCTGGGCCGATCGTGACTTGGCAGCGGCGGCAGGCACACGATTCTTTGCAAAATGCCGGATGTAAACATCTCGGCGCCCGAAACGACCAACATAAAAGGCAGAAAGCCAAATGGCCCAATCCCAGACGGATTTTGTCAAATTTTTCCCTTTCGCCGAGAGGCCAAGAAACCTTGACCAATATCTCGGCTTATATACGGAACGAATTTGCAATAGATGGTAGACAAAGGCGATTGCAATTAGCCAAAGACAATGTTTTGGTTGCAAAATGTATAGAAATTAAAAGTGCCGGCAAAAGTTGTAATAATAATCATAATAATGATATTTTTATTATAAATGCAGTTGGCAAAACTAAGTCACGACATGACGGCGACGGCGACAGCAACAAATGCATAATTGCAAAATTATTATTTGTCTTATTACGCGTCAACACAACAATTTCCACCTCCTGCCATCCAACTTGAGTTTCCACCCGTCCAACGGATTCGCTTGGCAATGGCTTCTCCAATTCTTCCCCACTCCCCGCCCCAACTGGTCTTCAGTGGGTCTTGTAATAGTGCAAGACATCGGAGCCCGTGGAAAAACAATGGCGCTTGTCGTGGGAAGAAAGTTGACATAATGTTATAATCACCCCACTTTTGGTCTGTCAGCTTTGTGTCGCTTCATGGCGCCTTGACTCGCCGGCGGCTTTATTTGCCATAATAATGTGAATAGTAGTCGATGGCACACTGTGCAACAGGTTTCCACAAGAATTCAGGGGCTCTCTGTATTTTTATGGACTTTTATAGTAAGCTGCTTGAAGATCTAATTACAAAAAAGACAGCATTCAAAAGTTTATAAACTATAATTTGGACAGATGACTTAAAAGGATTGAGTTTAAGAACTAAATTTACGAATCAAGGAATTGATTCGTTTTAATTTCAACTTTTTATTATAAAATCTAAATTTTTATGGCATATTTTTATACGTTTTTTATGGGAAATCCCCACACACCTTTGACGGCGAAACCTTGTTGCACAGTTTAATGTTTGTTGTTGCTGTTGCAACATCGAAGAGTCCGCGTCTTTGTGGTTGTTGTGTTTGGCGTTGGCGTTGCCAAAGTTTGCCACAAGTGTTATATAAACTAATTTTTTAGATGCCACGCCATTCTCACAGCGTTTGCCGCTCTGCTGAAGCACCTGCAACCAGTTGTTGCCGCTGCGGTTTGTCGCTCGGTTTTTGTGTTTAAGTCATGATGGTGATGGTGTTGGTCATGCGGCTCCACTTTAAACGGCTGCTGACATTGGCCGCCGGCTGAATGCTGGCAGTTCACACACCCACCATAATTATGCGCCCCCACTCACTTTTTCCCTTGCCATCTATCTGTATCCGTATCCCGAAGGTGCAGCACTACGTGTATCTGCAAGATATAATGCGCCATCATCAGCCCAAGGCCCTGCTGGCCGCAGGTCAAGGCAAGGGTGCGGCCAGTGCGCCCAAGAAGTCATCCACTCCGGTGGCCGAGGAGGAGCAGGAGCAGGAACAGGAGGCGGAACAGCGATACGCGGTGTCCATTCAACCGCAGCCGCAGCAACAGCTACAGCTCCAGCAACCACGTCCACGTCAGTACCAGGGTGTGGGTCCCTATCAACTGCCATTGCCGCTGCCTGCGCCACAGCATCGGTCGGTGAATCCCCAACAGCAGCAACAGCAGCAGCAACAACATCAGCAGGTGGGTCATCTAAATGCGACGCTATAAACCTCATATACTTATCAATCCTACTTTTCAAAAGCCCTACCAAGTGATTCCCGAAGAGCAGTTTCTTAAGATCCTGGAGGAGGAGCTGCAGGCTAGAGCCTATCATGAGCAACTTCGTCAGCAGCAGCAGCATCAACAGCAGCAGCAGCAGCACCAACATCAACAGCAGCAGCAGCAACAGCACCCCAAGCAACTGCCCATCCACAGCACGGCTGCCACTCACAAAGTGTTGCAGCAGGCGGATCCCTCGCTAGGATTAGGCGGCTATCGCGAGCGTTTTGTGGCCGAGCAGG
Source organism: Drosophila simulans (assembly GCF_016746395.2). Taxonomy (NCBI): domain Eukaryota; kingdom Metazoa; phylum Arthropoda; class Insecta; order Diptera; family Drosophilidae; genus Drosophila; species Drosophila simulans. The sequence continues at coordinate 9,683,930 of NC_052522.2, forward strand.
AGCTGGTAACACCCACTTATTCGCATCCCCGCGGTGGTCCCAAATATCTGCCCTTGCCTCAGGCGCAACAAATCCAAGAGGATGATGAGCCACAACAGCAACAACCGCAGCGTGTGCAGCTCCACAAACCGATACCCCATCCCGGCCAGCAACTCATCCATGGACTGCCACCCCAGATTGCCTACTACCAGCCACAGATAAGCTACAAGACCCTGCCCAACCATCCACTGGCGAAATCGTCTCTGGAAAGTGAGATTGAGAAATTGCTGGCAGCCAATAAGCCTGGACAATCGTTGGCCTACGTGGACAGCAGCAACGAGCAGGTGGCGACAAGGCAACCCGCTCCGCAGCACCCACCACCACCCACCTCGCATCCCGCGCTGAGGCAACCCAAGGCATACCTGGCCAGTACGCCCAACTCCCTGCTGGATGCCAATAACCAACCGTTCGTTCCATCGCTCTTCAAGTTCAGCAACTATCAGCAACCGACGCCAATTTATCCCACGCCGGAACCCAAGCGATTGGGACCCGTCGTCTATCCCACACAACAGGCCAATCAGCCGCAGCCCTCGCAGTATTACTACCAGGAGGCTACGCCCACCGGGGCACCCAAGCCGAGCCCCATTCCCAAGCAGTACCACCGATCCAAGCACTACAAGCTGGCTTCACCCGCTAAGGCATTGCTCTATGCAGATTACGAACGTCAGGGCTCGCCTTCTCCACCGCCGCCGTCCAACTTCTATCCCAGTCCGCCGGATCCGCTAAAGCATTCCCAGAGAAATCTAGCCGTCACACCCACTGCTCTGCCGCTCCACGCTGAATATCCCTCACCGTCTCCTTCCCAGTCCAGTATCTATGTGTCCCAGGGAACTGGAATCGCCACACCATCCCGTCCCACGCCCACTACAGCTCCTATTCAGAAGCTACGGACTCTGGATGAAGTGAAGCAATTGAATCTGCCGCCTCCCAATGGCAAGCCCCTGACCCAGGCCGAATTCCAAGCTCTTGTGGACGCAGGATATCCGGTGAAGGCAGTGCCCGTGCCAGTTCCCGTTCCGTATGAGCAGTACGTTAAGGATCATCCGGAGTATCGCAATCACCCGCCTGTAGACTACGCTCACATCATGCGCCTGGCCACGCGGCAATTGGCTGCACATCAGCAACACAGATCGCTGGCTGCTCCCTCGGAGCCGTCGGTCAAGATCCTGTCCACTCCGTCCGCCGGAGAGCTGCATCAGCAAACGGCCACAGGCATCGGCGGCGGTAGTATCACATATTTGCAACCCATCGAGGGTCAATCCCATCCCCATGCCCTGGCCCATGTCCATGCGTTGCAGAAGAGGAGGCCGCGTGATGAGCAGGATACCGCCGTGGCGGGCAGCGAGCCCAAGGCGGCAGCTCCGGAGGCGGAGTCCGCGAAGGCGAAGGTGCAGTGAACCCATGTCCTGTTTTAGTTAAAATGTCCTTGTCTAGTTTGTAAGTATTGTAAAAATGTTTCAGCACTTCCTTAATGTTAAATTATAAACCGACAAATAAACATATGAATAAAACTAACAAATAATGTTAACCCCTTTAATAAATGTAATGTGTAAGGTATTTTACCTTTATTCTGTCATCTATCCCCCAAGCATTGCAGTTTCCCCACCTGCAGGAACCCTCACTTAGTTAAGGTTCATGGGCGGCAGGCTATTGCTGTTGCTACTGTCCGCCGAGCTGAGAGTGTCCGGAGTGGCTGTCTCGCGCGCCTGCAGGCGTGATATATGCGGGTCACGCTTGTCCTTATCCTTTCGCTCCTTGTCCTTATCCTTATCCTTGGTGTGCTTATGCTTGTGTTTGTGCTTATGCTTCTTCTTCTCCTTCTTCTTTTTCTTCTTGAGCCCACCTTCGCCGGACTTCAACTTGCCCTCCTCGTGGCTACTCTCATATCTGGTGGAGTCGCCCACGTCCAGCATTGTGGATGAGTTATCATCCTCGGCGTACATTTCACTCTTAAGGCGCTTGGTAGCTTGATGGGTATCTCGTGCTTCTTCATCTGCCTGCAGGACATTCACTTTGGTCTCACTGTCATAGGCCTGGACGTTAACTGGTTCATCTAGCACGGTGATCTCCTCGCTGCGTTCCAGCTTGATTATCTCATCGCCCACCTCAAATGCTTCTGTGGCCGTTCGCTTGATGGTAACCATTGCCGGCTTTTGCCGCTCCTGTGGCTCATTGTCCAAAGTATTCGTTTGCGTTGGCAAATGTGATTTTGAATCACTGGTCTTCTTGAAGCTGCCGGTTACGCTGCCTACACTGCTATTATTGTCCTTCATCAAATCCTTGTAGAAGCTTTGGTTCTCACCGGCCTGCAAGCAATTCGGACGCTTAGTTCCGTATAGTGCGTAGTACAGATCAACAATATCGCAGCGCAGCTTGGTATCGTAGGGCAATCGGTTAATACTGAACCATAGACGATCCACGAGATTGGGTTTATCCAGGCGGCTGCGAGATTCGCGGGTGAATGGCGGATTATCGATCAGCAGTTGGGCCAGGGCATGGCGAGCAGCCGGATCGGGATCAGTTTCCAGCAAAGTAATCAAATGTTCCAAATCCTCGCTGCGCCCATCCACCTTCACAAAGTCCACCAGACACTCCATGGCAGCAATGCGGAGGTCCAGATATATTCCATATTCGGCATAGCTGCGGTAAATGTGCGGCAGTGATGGCAGATGACCGAATTTTTGAAGCTTTCGGATGACCTTCAGGCAGGACACGGACACCATGTACTTGTACGAGGGCAGGTGTTTCTCCATGTTCAGCAGACGTGTAACTTCATCCAGCACAAGTCTGCGGATTAGAATTAAATAAACTTAATATAAGCAATAAATTTTCAGTTTGCAACTTTACTTCGCATCCGTGGATAGACTGTCCGTAGTGATTTGTGTGCCATGTATGGCAACGGAGACCACAGGTGTTAAGGTTTCGCCTAGAGCTTCCACCAAAGCCGCTCTGTAGTATGCATCGGTGTAATGGTTACGCGAATTCTCATTGTACTTGAAGAGATCGAAAAGAAAACGCATCACTTCCGGCGGGCAAATACCATGAGATGTGCGCAGACCTGAAAGGAATGCAAAAGTTTTCAAATAAATCACCCTGCTTAGCTAAGCAAACTAACCTGCCATGGCCACGGGAATAGCCTTCTGCAGGAAGTACAGCTGGAAGTTGGAGAAGTTGTTCAGTTTGATAATGTGCGGAGCACTAAATGAGCCGAAAAACTTCCTAAATATGTTCAGCATGGCGGGTGGTCCACTCCAGGAGGCCACCATCTGGTTGGCCACTTTGGTCAAGCTGTGGGCAGCCTCGCAGCGAACCTGATAGAAGCAACGTTCGCTTTCTATGGTGTCGGTTAACGCAAGCCTGGTGGCATTCGTTGGGTACTTTTGCAGGGCTTGAATCGCCTGAAATTGGGCAGTAACATCACGTTCATGGCGAAGCTGATACTGCCACTGGAAGTCGGGCTGCTCGATTATGAGGTCGCGCAGCAGAATCATTTCGGGATCGAGGCGGATCCAAAGCACAGGTGAGTCGCTATTTAAAAGTAGATGTTAACAAAATTCTTTAATCATATATTCCATAAAACACTTACTCCATGGCTGATAAATCCATATCCACTTCCTCACCCGTGCACAAGGGGATCTTCTTCTTTTTGTTACGCCTGCTCTTCGAGTGGCAAGTGATATCGGACTTTACCAGTGTGCTCTCAATCTGCAATGTGTGCTTAAAAGTTCCGTCCAACTCTTGCAGCTGCACCATCAATGGACCATTGTACTTCCTAATTCCCCGCTGATTGACAAAGTCCTGGCGGATCTCCAGTTCAATCGTGTTTCTCTTGCGATTGAACACAGATGTGAGCGAAAACTTGGCGTGCCCTCCAGTGCGCACCCACTGGTCCATGAAGACAGACATATCTTTTCCGGTTACGGTGAAGATGGCCTTGATAAAGATGTTGGTCGAGATGAGCAGCTGAGACCAGAGTCCTGCACCGATCTTTGTCGTTGCCGCACTAGAAGCCAAAGCCAATTGCTTATTGAACACCTGAATCAGCAGCTCCTGGCCGATGCGGTTCTCCAGCATCCGGATTACAAAATGAGCTTTCCTTCGCATCGCCTCCACATACTTCGGAGACACGGTGTGCAAACTCTTGATGGGAAAATAGTGGACAATCTCCTGCTGTTTGTTGGAAGCAGCCGATTGATTTGTGCCCGAAACAGGCAAAGGAGCTGGCGGCTGACTGCAATCGAGAATAATGCCGCCATACTGCTCCTCGTAGCGAACGACACGCGCCAGTTCAGATTGCACCCAAGCACGGTACTCGTTGTTGCCGAAGCACTTCCTGGAATACAATCCACACAGATACTCCGCAATGCCCTTGGCCAGCCAGGTGTCCGACCAATGATGCGATGTAATAAAGCAGCCAAAGAATTGCTCGGCCACAGCGCGCGACATAAAGGTTCGAGATATATAGGTCTGATCGATGATAGCTATGGAGTGCAGCAGGTTCACCGAAGCAATGCTCATAGTGGCATAGGCACTTATGTCCGTGTCCAATTCGTCCACAAACACTTGTTTGTAGCAACTGAATGGGTAGCGCGTGGATAAGGTCTCCTCGTAAAATTCAAATGCCTCGTGCAAGTAGCGAACCGTATTTTTTAACAGCGGCAACAATCCGGGCAGACAAAAGTGGGTCACTTCATGCATGTGCGGATCCACGTAGATGTCAAACTGACCCACAGCCAGCGCAATATTTGGTGCACATACTGGTGTGCTAACCGAATAGTGGAAGGTTTTCTTTCGCAGATCTGGGGTCATAATGACTTCTAGAAGTTCTCCACACGAAACGGCGGTCATATTTTTGTCGACAGTGAACTCCAGCCGCCAGGTGCAGGGATCGGCGAAACTGTCCACGCAGGGAAACCACAATCTCGAGGAGTTTTCATAGCAATTGGTGAACATATGCGAGCTGTTCATCTGTGTCTCCTCGTCCGTGGAAGCGGGTGGTATGACAAAATGTACGCCGCATTTGGGATTCTCCAACGAGAACTCGATGCGGATGCGCAGACCCTGACCCTCTTGGATCATAGAGTAGCCCTCGGGCGGAACCTGGATGAGAAGTTCGCCGTTGTTCACATCCGGATCGGTGTACTGGGCGGCGGTCAGATGATGCTTGGAGTAGACCTCCAACACGCGGCTCTTCGGGTCCTTGTAGCAGATGTTCTGGAAGGGATCGAAGTACGTGAAATCCGCCTGGCAGACATCATTCAAAACGACGTTGTAGATCCGCAGCTGCTTGGCGTTCAGGCGTATTAGGCGCAGATTCTCGCTGTTCGGCACAATGGTCAGCTCGACCACGCCCTAAAAGGAGGAGGCGTGTTATGTTTTGTACATATTTAAGTGTATTTAAGTTATATCCTCACAATTATGCTCCTCCGCTCGAAACTGATGCCCGTGAGGCTCACAACCTGATGCGCCGTGCTTTACAAAAGAGAAAACTAATTATTTTTGGATTCCTAACAGAGCATGGTGAATACTTATAATTTAAACGGACGCAGCGGCACCTCGGGCACCTCAGGTTGCGTTTCCATCGCTCAACTGCCGGTTATGCGCCAGAATTGTTCAACTAATTTGCGTTTGTTATCAAAAAAAAACACGGCACTGTTTGACTTCTTCTTCTTTTTTGAAAATGCCGACAGGGCTAAAAAAAATACCAAATTCATTTGGATAAAGATGGCAACTCTGCTCTGTAATGTAGCCCTGGTCGAATTGTTTAGCCCTTATAAGGTGTTGGGTCTTTAATATTGACCACTAATTAATTGTTTACGTTCGTAAATAAATACACAAATTAAAGTGCACTTCAAATACTTCCCAAATACGATAATAATATTTTCTTAGGTTTTTTTTTAATTTATAAAAAGCAAAAGTTCTTTTTATTAAGACTGTTTAATAAAAAAAATGTAATATTTTTATAATCTTTTTTCTGAGTTAATAAATGAATTAGAATGTTTTAAGTATTTCATTCTGCAATTTAAAAGCTTTTATGATTGCACTTGCATATTCAAAGAAAATTTATACAGAACGCGCAAGGGTTAAAGATTATGAATCATTTACCGAGAAAGTTAAATTTGGATACTTCTCCCATTTAAAGCGTACGATTCCCAGCGAGTCAGCAGTTTTACCACGGCAGCGAGTTAATAAACATCTGGATATCATCCAGTTCCGTAGTTTTAGCCGATTTGCAACGCCATTAGTAGGTAGTTTTAGGGAAAAACCAGTGCGTGGACGAGGAAAACCACAGTGAAAAGCCAGTAAAAATGTACGGCATTGATAATTACCCCAAGAATTATCATGCCAGTGGCATTGGCCTTGTCAATTTGGCGGCCTTGGGCTACAGCAAGAATGAAGTCAGCGGCGGGAACGAAGGAGGAGGAGCTCCCAAACCCTCAGCGGGCCTCTACCCCTCGTTGCCCTATCCATCATCCGAATCCGTGGGCGGAATGCCATATGTGGTGAAGCAGACGAGTCATGCTCAGAATGCTTCGTACGCGGGACCCGCCATGGGCATGGGAATGCCCGTGCCAGGAGCCCCCTCAGCGCCGGCTCCATACCCTAGTGCCACGCCATACCCAGGAGCAGGACTTTATCCCAGTCTGCCATCAGCCAACGTATCATCGCTGCCGTATCCCACTGCGCCAATGGCGCCCTATCCAACCGGAATGCCCTATCCAACTGGCATGCCGCAGCCCAATCTACCCTATCCGGCTGCTCCGCTCGCACCATATCCATCTGCCATGCCCGGTTTGCCCAGTATGCCAATGCCGTACGCTCCCATGCCAACGAGTCCGGCTCCTCAGCACAATATCGGATTCCCAGCACTACCATATCCCTCGGCACCGCCACCGGCCAGTGCTCCAACCCAGGAGGAGGAACCTTCCGTCGGCGTGGCCGAGCTTAGCTTCACCAGTGTGAAGGTGCCCGAGAACCAGAACATGTTTTGGATGGGTCGCAAGGCCACGAGTGCCCGGCAGAACAGCGTAAGCAAAGGCGATTTCCAATCTCTGCGCGCCAGCTGCGTGGCCAATGGAACCATGTTCGAGGATCCCGATTTTCCGGCCACCAATGCTTCGTTGATGTACTCACGGCGACCGGATCGCTACTACGAGTGGCTGCGTCCCGGTGACATCGTCGATGATCCGCAGTTCTTCGTGGAAGGCTATTCACGATTCGATGTGCAACAAGGAGAACTTGGCGATTGGTAAGACTAAACAAATTCATACATAAATGGATTCAGAAATTAAACGATCCTTCACAGCTGGCTACTGGCTGCAGCTGCAAATCTGACGCAGGACTCGACGCTCTTCTTCAGGGTGATCCCGCCGGATCAGGACTTCCAGGAGAACTACGCTGGCATCTTCCACTTCAAGTTCTGGCAGTATGGCAAGTGGGTGGAAGTGGTCATTGATGACCGTCTGCCCACCTACAATGGCGAGCTAATCTACATGCACTCCACGGAGAAGAACGAGTTTTGGAGCGCCTTGCTGGAGAAGGCTTACGCAAAGCTCCATGGATCTTATGAAGCACTCAAGGGTAAGAAATGGAATATTATCAGCATTTCTAGAAGCATAAAAAACAGTGTGGCATACCAAAACTTATTTTGTTTCTAAAAATACACTATGCTTATCATAGGCTCTTCAAAAAAACAAAACTAATGCGGCAAATATTGCGGTTAGAACTTTGTTGAAGAGATCTAAAATTTAAATACTTTCTATAGTTTTTGTAATTTTTTGTAACCATCTCTTCACGCTTAGGCGGCACAACGTGCGAGGCCATGGAGGACTTCACGGGCGGCGTCACCGAGTGGTATGACATCAAGGAGGCTCCACCAAATCTATTCAGCATCATGATGAAGGCCGCCGAGCGTGGCTCGATGATGGGCTGCTCCTTGGAGCCGGATCCACATGTTCTAGAAGCGGAAACGCCACAAGGTTTGATCCGCGGTCATGCCTACTCCATTACCAAGGTGTGCCTCATGGACATATCGACACCGAATCGGCAGGGAAAATTGCCCATGATACGTATGCGCAATCCATGGGGCAACGATGCCGAATGGAGCGGTCCGTGGAGCGACAGCTCGCCTGAGTGGCGATTCATCCCGGAGCACACAAAGGAGGAGATCGGCCTTAACTTCGATAGGGATGGCGAGTTCTGGATGTCCTTCCAGGACTTCCTCAATCACTTTGATCGCGTGGAGATATGTAACTTGTCGCCCGACTCACTGACTGAGGATCAGCAGCACAGCTCCCGCCGCAAGTGGGAAATGTCCATGTTCGAGGGTGAGTGGACATCTGGCGTAACAGCTGGCGGTTGCAGAAACTTCCTGGAGACCTTCTGGCACAACCCACAGTACATCATATCGCTGGAGGATCCCGACGACGAGGATGACGATGGCAAGTGCACGGCTATTGTGGCCCTTATGCAGAAAAATCGACGTAGCAAGCGCAACGTGGGCATCGACTGTCTGACCATTGGATTTGCTATATATCATCTCACAGACCGTGACATGCAAGTGAAGCCCCAGGGGCTCAACTTCTTCAAGTACCGAGCATCGGTGGCCCGTTCACCACATTTTATCAATACGCGCGAGGTGTGCGCCAGGTTTAAGTTGCCACCTGGCCACTACCTAATTGTTCCATCGACCTTCGATCCGAACGAGGAGGGCGAGTTCATTATTCGCGTCTTCTCGGAGACGAGGAACAACATGGAGGAGAACGACGATGAGGTTGGCTTTGGCGAGACCGACGATCGCATTGCTCCCGCTCTGCCGCCACCGACTCCAAAGGAGGAGGATGATCCACAGCGCATTGCACTGCGCCGTCTGTTCGACAGCGTGGCTGGCAGCGACGAGGAAGTCGACTGGCAGGAGCTGAAGCGCATCCTGGACCACTCTATGCGCGATGTTATGGTGGGCAGTGATGGCTTCTCCAAGGATGCCGTGCGTTCGATGGTAGCCATGCTGGACAAGGATCGTTCCGGTCGCCTGGGTTTCGAGGAGTTCGAAGCTCTGCTAACCGATATTGCCAAGTGGCGGGCGGTCTTTAAGCTGTATGACACCCGTCGTACTGGCAGTATTGATGGATTCCATTTGCGCGGAGCACTCAATTCGGCTGGCTACCATCTGAACAACAGGCTCCTGAACGCCCTGGCCCATCGCTACGGATCGCGGGAGGGACAAATACCATTCGACGACTTCCTGATGTGTGCCATCAAGGTGAGGACATTCATCGAGATGTTCCGCGAACGGGACACGGACAACTCGGACACGGCCTTCTTCAACTTGGACGACTGGCTGGAGCGAACAATTTACTCTTAAATTACTTGCAATTGCTACTAATCTAATCCTAAGTGCCACGTATACTTAATCTACCTGTGCATTACATTATTCATGCATTCAAATGATCAAGCCAACACACAGATCCATGACAATGCGGTCCGGCGATGCAAAGAGATACACTCACTGAGCCAACGAGAGAATCTTATCTATATGACCAAATCCGGAAATACAAATCATGTGGCAAAATTGGAGTGGCCTTGGAACGGCACGAGGTTGCTATGCATGATAAACTGTATAAAACCCGCATACACAATTCAAACAATTAACGCTATAGATTTTTTACCATGCTGCGCAAATGGGAGAGATGACTAAGAGCAAGCAAATCCACTCCATGCACCTCGAAAAGAGCCGGAAATTTACTAGTACAAACTGAACAGTGCATTATTACCTTACCAATCGCTACGAGACACTCGGAAATTAGAACGCATCGAAAATATTTATTAGATATACGGAATGAATGAGCATGTATTTTTATAACATCGTTAGCTCCGAGCAGTCCAGGTGCTAGAACTAAGTCCAGCCAAACTCTGATATTCAAACAAACGTTGTTATTATTATCAGGAAAGTAACGCGAAGCGAACAAGCCAATCACACTCATCGAATATTTATAAGCTTAAGCAGAAAGAATATCAGAATAGCAGTCAATTTATTGAATCACATCAAAAAATGTAATGATCATTTCTTTTGTATTTAGTTTTCAGATCAGTAATCTCAAAACACACTTTAATTAGGCACCCTCTACGTCAAAATAAGTGTTTAACTAACTGAAATTAACCAATTGGGTTTAGAGGCTCTTTGTTGGATGCTTTTATATTTTACTATAATTTTTGTGAACTAATCAAAGTTACTCTTGTATGCAATTGTTACTATTAATAATTTGTTGTCTGACTATTTGTATGTATATAAATAAAATGCAGTGATGATTCAATCTACTTGACGACTATGACCACATCAGCGCCATTCGGGACTCCAGCATCGATCATTATTTGCTTCATGTCATCTATAGGCAGATTGTTATCGGATGCCAAGTTGTTTAGGACCTCCAGAAAGTCTTCGTACTCCAAACGCCATTTCCTGCGGCATGTATTTGATTAAGAATGATATATAGATTTAATGTAGTCACTCACTTGTATCGCATGTATATCAGACCGGTCTGAGTTCGAGTTATGGGATTGGGCATGAGCTTGGCCTGCTCCAGCCAGGCGTCCAACTGCGAGAGGAGTATGCTGTCGAAGTACTCGTTCTCGATGTCGGTGGGTATGACCTGCCACCAATTAGATGAAAATCACTCATCAAATAACTGGGTCATCCATCATACCTGGAAGTTGGAATACACCAAGAACAGGCTGTCCAGCGTGTGCTTCTTTGGTTTATCTTCATCATCGGCCATCGTGTATTGTGTGTTGTGTGTTGTGCATTAAATCGAATTTGTACAAACGAGAATGGTTTCCCCTGGCAGATAAAGAGCAGTATTCTGTGTGGGTGTCATGGCTATATGTGTGTGTATTTTGAATTGTTTTGTTGATAAACAAAACGTACAGAGAATTGGATGCTATCTAGACAACTGTTGCCATGGGCACGGCCGTCCTTCTAGAATTGTTTACTGCAAAAGCTTTGAACGACCCCTCGGACGTATATCGCTAGCTTGGGATTCCAGCTCTGGTACCGAATATTCTCCGTGCCATAAGGCGCATGGATGGCCACCTGATGGAGTATATTGATCGCCACTTGGTCGCCTTGGTCCTGCCAGTTGATTGCGGAATCGCCGAAACGCTTGACCAACACCCTGAACAAAGCTTGTCCGAAGGGCGAGACATTGGGATGATAGCTCCGGCAGGAGAGTGTACGATGTTCGGTTGCGTATCGGTATCGTTCTCGGATCTGCAAACGCAAATGGTTGAGTGAGGGTTCTCCTAAATGTCTATATAGAGAGTGCTTCTACCATGGGTATATCAATCGGTTCTGGCTGCTGAACTTCAGCCGGCGGCATTGTTTCCTTCACTATTTCAATGTCCATGCACAGGGATAGATTCACAATGGTCACATTGCAAGTGGTCTGTTCGTCGCCACCGCCATTGCTCGATGGACACTTCATTATCAGCATTTTCGCGCCCAGATCGAAGGCCACAACCTGGGGAAGCATTGAGAGTATTATATAATCGTAAAAATAATTATTAATATTTAGTTTTACCTCGCCCGAAACGTTGTCGCCAAAACAAGTCTTGCAGCGCACTATTGAGCCCACAGTGAAGCAAGGAGCCAATGATGACATCTTGGCCAAGAAACTTGAAACTTTAAAAAATTTAATCGAAATCGAAAATCCCAGCCGATGTCCGATGTCAAGTTCAAGGCACTCTACTTTCTACTTTGTTGCCGAAAAGTCGATGGTGCTTGTGGTTTTATTTCTTTTTATTTACAGTGTATGTATGCTAATTTATAATGTACTAAATATAAATGTTGTTGTATATATATATATATATTTCAAAAGTAAACCGTTCCTTTTAATCATATATATATATGCAATTTCGCAGTTTAGCAGTTGCTGTCTAAATTGATTTTCTTTATATCTGCATGAGCGTTGCTTGTTCTCTGTTGTTCAAGAAGTGTTGCTTTGTTTATTTTCATTATAATTATGTATGTATGGTATTGTATATGCGCGTATGTATGTACCTTCATTAGCACTATTAGCATACCCTTCAAATTGTTTCTAACGCCAAGCAACAAAACGCTTTCCTCCGCTTTGGCGCGAACTGAGAAAAAGTGCATTGGTTAAATTCTAGGCAACACAAAACTGAAAAGCGTATCAAAACGAATACGTAATGTATACCGAATACCGAAATATCTTGCAGGACAGGCACGAACGGATAACAAATCGGACACTTAAACAACGAAACTGTACAATCTTTAAAATGGATCCTGACGATTCTAAAAATGAGATGCACTGTGGATTGATCGGTCGCTGGTCTAATAACTAATGACTGCCAACACAGATCGGGGGGTTTCTCTTTTTACTTTTAGCACTTGAATGGTAGCTGCACGGCGACCCTTGAAATATTCGCTTTTAGTATAGTGTTTAGTTAGTTACGGCCTTAATATCCTAATTATGCTTTTCAACGGGGAGACCTCCTTTCGTAAATTTAGCTAGGTTTGCTATTAGTTTTGCTCGAAACGAAGAATTTTTGTATGTAGCTGAATTGCTGGAGAAATGTTCATATGTTCCGTCTGCAAATTGGCTGCTTGTGTTTAGTTTTAAATTTAATATCAAAAGGAATGATATATATGAATAATATATATATATAAAAATAAAACAATGCACTTCCTTCCTTGCTACTGGCCCCGTGCTTTAGCTTTACATTGGCCCATCGATGGCGCTCACTTTAAGGCGGAAATAGTAGGCGGACCGGGCCAGCATGCAACCCGAAATTACGAACAGCGCCACGTAGAGGAAGTACATGCCACCGTGATCCTGGAAAAATGCAGGAGGAAACACATAAGAGTTTAGAAAATCACATGCTTCAGCTTAATTTAAATTGAGTTGACTTACCGAAGCAATCGAGTATGTGCCGATGGTTACACCGATGCCTGTGATGAGGAACACCAGCGCCACAATGGCGAACATCACAGCGCGGCTGTTGGCAAAGCGCGAGCCCACCGATGAGACCTTCCTGCAGTGTGGACACCGGGCCAAGGCGTTGTGATACGTGTTGAACTGTAAGAGCAAGCGCTACAAGACTCCTGCTGCTGTGATTTGGATTAATAACTCACCAAAAACGTGTCCGAACAGTGGCCACAAGTGACGCGGCACATGCCCGGCATGGTTGGCACGGGCGGGGTGACGGGACTTGGGGCCAGGTTGATGATCCTCTTGCAATTGGGCCTTGGACAAGCGATTCGCTGCGACGAGCTCTTGCAGATTAACAAACAGTTGCATGGGCAGCGAACATACTTCTTGCCGGCTGGAGCGTTCCGAATGGGCTGTTGATAGCCAAAAGCGTATTAAGTTACAATCGGATTCAAAGAATGTGTTTAGAATTACTCACAGTAGCCTCATTGCAGTGGGTGCACTTGACCACGTGCTGCTCCCGCTTCGTGGTGATGTCAATCATGTGTTGACATACCCGACAGGTGACCATCGGCACGCCTCCGGTGTTGGTGCTCTGCTGATACGGCGGCGGCAGCTCATCGGGTCCAATGCAAGGCACTGCCGTCGGTGCTCCATTGCCTAAAATACCATTGCAAAGTATTATTAACTACTTATAATATGGTGTAGACCCATGCCCTTCAAAGGCGAGACCTTTGGTGTAGAATAAATACATCTCGCCAGCAGAGTTCCCTCAACCACACTGCTCATCTGGCGGAGATTGGCTCATGGAGGGAGTGAGAACTGCATTTTCTGATAGTGTGCATTGTGTGGCTCTGGGAAGCTGCGATAAACCAAATGGGTCAATGTTTTGGCTTTGTGAATGCAGCTCTCCTGTCCCAGCATTAAACTAGTGCAGCTAGACCGCAGTTGTGGTTCTCGTCTCTCGATCAAAACAAGTTCGAACTTTGTGTAAGACGTTTTTAAATGAAATCAAGGCGTGTGGAAAAGACAAAGAGTGACATGACACACACTCTCCAGGAAGATTGTTTAATAAAAAGTCGATTAATTGCAAATAAAGTCATATTACTTTGCCTAAATGATATACAGAATACAGAATGAAAACCTATGCAGATCATTTAAAGATATTTCTTCATTATATCTTGTTTCTATCACCGTTTCAAATCACATGACTTTACAAATTAATTGGGAACATGGAAAGTCGTGAAGCCCTTGTAACTAAACTCTTATAGAGTATATTAATGATAGCTTTTTCCGAGCTGAAGATCAGGTTCCTTGGTAAACAATGGAACCACTGCTCATCGCAGACACTCAATGCCTTCATTTTCGCCCTGTACTGCGATAAGGCAGCGAATGACATGATGACTCATGGACTTGGCTGCCCCCGCTTAACCACCACTGTACCAACACCTCCGAATCGATGCTGATTAAACAGCTGTGGGGAACGCTTTTTGTGCTGATTACGAGCGTCCTCCTAGCATAAACAATAACAAAGGCGGTGCGAAAATTTGGCCGATACCGGCGTGGAGTAACTAACTACAATCGATCTTCACATTTTTGGCAGCTCTTCACATAGTGAAAAATAGGAGTTCGTGATAAAATTACATATTTTTTCGGGGTGTACGTGGCCCATTTGATAATTAGGCCAATAAGAGAATTATATATTAGGTTGCAAATTTTTGGTTAAAACTGAGAAAAAAAATCAAGCTCTATAAAAATGGGATCTGGGATCAACTTAAATTTGTATAATTTTAAGATCAATTGGAAGCAGTTGTAACATATTGATCTGTAAAAATGGCATATAATTTAGGATGACATTTGGGCAGCACATATCCTATCAGTTTTTCTTACTGTGCAGTCCCATCGCTCCCCCCGCACCACACCCCACGCATTTATGACTCAGTTGGGTGAAGTGTGAAAATGCCAAATGAGACGGCGAGCAGACAACTCGGAATCACGGCGTTGGATGCGGATAAGTGGAGCGCCCGCACACTTGTTGGGCTTCCAATGGGCCGCCCGCCCGGCTGATTGGATGCGGGTTGAATGGCCGGCTTTACAATAACGATACGCACCGTCCTCGTTTGTGGCCACCGATGAGTTGCTGCCGGGATTATCGGCACCCTCGTCCACGGCGTCCACGGAATTGTAGCCATTGCCGTCGTCCTTGTTGATCAGGCTCTGTCGCTCTGGATCCGCCATTGTGGACTATCTTCCGATAAATGGATTATAATCTCTATATGCTGGAGCGTTTCCCGTTAGGCTGCACTTCCAGTTGCCTTTGTTTTGTTGTTGCTGTTGCTGCGGGGGCTGCTGCAACGCGTTGATTTCAACTGGAAAATGATTGGGAAATCCAATAGTTTAGTTGCTGTGCCACATAATTTCGGACGCAACGAGTTCTTTGTTCACGATTGCCGCAGTAGTTTTGGTTTTTTTTTTCTTCGTTCGTCGCGGTTTTCACTCGCGTTGATTGAAACACATCCTCCCTTTTTTCCCTTTTCGGCATGCGCCGCAATTAATCAATTCGATGCTGCTGCATGTGCAACGCCCACGCGAGCTCGATTGCCGCACTCACACAGTTGACATTTGGTTATAATTCTGGCAATTGCGTTAATTGTTTAACAATTGCTGGCCATATTTGTGCTATATTTTACCTTATTTTTGTTGAAAATGCACTGCCGTCGATGCGATCTGGCCACACGCTGACTGGCTGTCTGGCAACGATGTCCCGTTTGAGATGTTTCAGTTGCGGCCCTGCCATGGAGTTGCCACATCGATGGTAAAGAACTAGAACCAGTTCAGCGAAAAAATTGTTCATTTTTGGAACCAAAACAATTCCGCCGCGGCTCATATCAAAAATGTCTAAAATCACAAAAAACTCCAATAAAATTGACAGTAAGGATTCTGGCAGCGGGGAAGATTCAAACAGTGGCGACAATTACACGTCCACAAGCTCCAGTGACTTTGAAACTAGCAGAAAACACAAACTACGTCGTAAATCCTGTCGAAATGTATCATATCATTATCATGCGCTGCCCATGCGCGTAGTTGGCGAAAATACTGCAGCACTGGCACAAACTCCCAGCACCACTCGTGATTTAACATTAAGCTCAGCTCAAATAATTGAAGACAGTTCCGATTCTGAGTTTCATATTTCAAACGATACCAGCAACGATGAGCCGGCCAACAAATCGATAACGTTTACAGCTCGTCCATTAGAGAAATATGATTTAGAATATATAAGAAAACTACGTAAGCGCAAAAAGAAGCCGAGTAAAACTATATATGTTGATTAAATTTCAAATATCAACTGTTGACCAGGGCTGGTAAAACCAAATGCCCAGCTATTAGCCAACACTGGCAACCCAAGCCAGGGTTGGCTAGTGCGTTTTTGGAGTAGTGGTAAATTTTTACGAGCATAACTATTTACACTGATTTTATGTAAATAAAACAAACAAAACGTAGCAAAATTAAGTGCAAAGTGTAAGTAGAATATGTGGGCGTTCGTGCAGCATAAAATTCTAGGTATAAACACTGGAATTCCACGAGAAAATCACCGATGATTTCATTTCCATGCAATGCGTTGTTGTATGGGAAACTTCGTCGTAGCTATTTGTTGTTGTTGTTGCTGCTGCTGCTCATCACCATCATCCTCGTTGTTTTCGTTGTTGTTGCCGCAGCAGCTGCGTCACAAAAATGAGTTTAGTTCAATTTGATTTTATTTACATTTGATATGGACAAAACGGACTACCCATTTAGGGCATCAGTAGCAACAGCAACTACAAAAATCAGGGCAAACACCTGTTCCTAATTGATTTTTCACTTTTCTCCACCGACTTCTAGTCTATTCACCACCCCCAACACACAAAACAACAAAAAAGCAAAACTTCGACTTGAACAACAACTGTGTTTTGGCATTTTAATCACAGCAATTAAAAATAAAGCAGCTAAAAAACACGAATAATTACCTATGCAGGAATAGACCAACCGTAGTACCTAGTATTGTGTAGAAATTAAAAGTTAAATAACTTCGAACGAACGAAATTTCAAAACAATTTTGACCACCGATTAGTACACAAAAACCGCAAAAGGGAGTCAGCAGCTAAGGAAAATTTGCAGAAATGGAGTCGCCACCGATGTTTAATAGTGTGGAAGATGAGTGCAGATATTGGAAGGAACGATCTAAGCAGTACCACAAAGAGTAAGTGCCCAAATCCCTCTTACAGTCTTTGAAATCAGCCATATAGCATAGTTTTACCTTCCATTTTAAGGTGGACAGACGTGAAACAGGAGTACGACGAGTTCGTGGAGCAGTCCCGCGAAATGGAAATAGAAATGGACGCCACTCTGGATCAGAAGCAGAGTATAATCAAAGATCTCACAGCCAAACTTACAATGTTTGAGCGGGAAAACGAGTCTCTAAAGGTTGGTACAAGCTAAGCCCGATTTACACAAACTGAGCTTAATTCCTAAACTCAGTTTGCGTAAATGTGGCTTTGAGCTCCTCACAAGATCATTCTTTACCACTATTCCATCCTCAGCTCAAGTTGGAATCGCATGGCATCGATATGTCAAACATGGAGAAGCAGCTAGAAACGGTGAAGAAGGATCGTGACACCATGAAGGTGTACCTGCGGCAGCTGGAGCAGAAAAACGACGATTTGGAGCGTGCCCATCGTATACTTAACGAAAGCATAGAAAATTTCGAGAAGATGCTGGATCAGGCCTACGAGAAGAACGCCCTCCTGGAGCTGGAAGTGGATGAAAAGGGTTTGCTGCAGGAGAAACTACAGCGATTAATGGATGAGACGAGAGGTGGATGATTCAAGACCAGACGTTCAGTACAAACTCAAAACTAATTCATCAAATCTATTGCAGATCTCAAGCAAGAGCTGAACGTCAAGTCACGCTTTACCCCAGTGGTCAATGGAACGAGCATTCCCACGGCAAACGACACAAATACGGTCAACAGCTCGATGAACTCGTCCGCCTCGCTGCCAAATGGTATTGTGGCCAATGGCGAATTGGTAAAACACGACAATGCTGTCGCCACAAGAGCCACCAGCGTCAGCGTCAGCGCCCTCAATGGCAGTTTAGTTAATAGAAACGAATATAACCAGCAGCATTCGCTTAAGAGTAAGATATTGAGTTCCCTAAAGAAAACCAGACGCGTGCTAAAACTGTCCAAGTCGAATCGCCAAACGTTCAAGCCATGCATTTAGCATTGTTTTTCCATTTGTTTCTTTTTTACTTGTTTACCAAACAAATGTAGCCCGCTTAAGTTCCTCATAATTTGTAATTGTATTGTAAATTATTAAAATTAAGAGCCCAAATGTGACGAAAGAGTTTGCAACATTTCTTGTAGGCGATTTTTTTGTACGTTTTGTGTTTGCGTCTGTAGCTAGTAGTTGACCAACTAACCTCTCGACTAACATGCTGTGTATGTGTGCTTCCTCTTGCAGATCCCGAGAACCAAATCAATGGCAATTCCATGAACCCCAGCTCCCGCACAACGGCGCTCAACATTGTGGCCGACATGTTAAGAAAACTAAACGTAAGTCCCTCCACAAACTATAAGTCCAGCATGCCATCCTACCTCATCCATTGTCTCGCATGTACATATGTTCCTTGAACCCTTCACTCCCACCATCAGCTTATGTGTTTTTCCCTATGTTTTTAGTGGGACAAGGCACTGCTATGTCCCGAATGCGAAAAGTTTCGCTGCATTTGCGAGCGCCCTGCAAGTGTGCAGCCGCCGCCGCCATCGGCCAGCGAGTCAAGTCTCTTTCGCCGCGCCTTTGGCGGCAGCAGCAGCTCAGTGGCCACGAGTAGCGCCCAGTCCACGCCCGTCAGCGATTGCAGCTCCGCCGGAAGCCTCGGTGCGGGCTCAAACATTTTCAGGCGATTCGCCGAGCGCATGCGAAATTCGCCGGACGCCAGCCTGCCGCTCTGACAATGCGCTCGAAAATATAAGACTAATTTTAGTTGCCCTCCGCTTGCATTTATTAATTGCATTGGTTAATAAATACAAAACTTATTTGTACCTTATTTTATGTTCTTTGTTTTTGTTCGTTATATGCTACGCTAGTTTCAAAAGCCCAGTTTAGGAAAGGTACTTTAGAGTACTCATGATGACTTGGATTGCTGACTAAACTCTGCACTGCTCAAACCATTAAAAAATGAAATATTCATTAATTTATTTATTATATGATGTGCCTAAATGCTTCTATAGTTAATTTTTCATATATTTCACTTACTGTTGCTTAATCCGCCCTCGTTTTGTGTATCTTTCTAGGCGATGGAGACGAAACTGAAGACGTACCGCGAGAATGGCCAGCCCATGCCGCAGCGACATCGCTCCTCCCAGCAATCCACACATCCGGCGCTGGCCGGACTGCCTTGCCTCTCGCTGGATGCCGAGTAGTGAGGATTCTGCAGCTCAGCGTGATCCACAAACCCAAATCCGAAACCCAATCACCTAGGGCGGGATACTGTTCAGTTGGCTTTACGTTTACGTTACGTTACTTTAATGTTACTGTTCGCATTAATTAAGCTTCTGCTGCCTCTTTATTTATTTGAACTAAAATGACTTTGTATAAAACACTTGCGATATTATGAATTACACAACAGTTGATGTTGTTGTTTCGAGCCCAACATATATAACATGCCTTAGTACGAATTAAGTGTATACCTAAGCTAAGTACCCACTCGGTTCACTTTTGACTTGAATTGTTAACTCGAACGCAATTGTTTTGGCATACAATGTGTTTAGCGACTAAGTTCAAAGTTTATCAAACAGCAAAACAAGCGAAGAAGCTCTGTCCAAGTATTAAACTTCAAGTGGACAACCAATACTCGTAGCGTTTAGGAAAAAGACAAGATCTAACCCGGGAAAACAAAGAATTATCGAAACGATCATCTAGTTATATTGTAACTATCCCCAGAGCAATTTTCTGTTTATATTTACCAGCGAATATAAATTTGTAAAAATGCAAAATATTGCAAACTGTATAAAGCATAACAAAAACTCCAACGAACAGGCAAACAAATTATATATATATATGTATGAATAAAGAGCAAAGTAATTAGTTTAATAGAAACCATCCACAAGCACATCAATGTCAATGCCGTGTGTGTTGCAACTAATTAGTTTTAAATAATATTTGAGTTCATTACACAAGGTGAATGCTGCGTCAATTCCTATGCCAAGGCCGAATTTCCATTTCGAGAGCTTTTAGCAAGGGGAAACTTTCCCCGTTTTAGACCGATTTCATTGCGGATTTTCCCGGAGCTTTACCCCAACCAGGATGTTGAGCTAACTGAGTTGGTGTATGGAGTCGGCTGGTGGACGCACAGTGCTCCACGGTGGGCGAAGTAAACTGGATCTGATGCCGACCTTGCTGGCGAGAAGGTCCGTTGGCGGTAAGCTAATGAAAGTACTTTGGTTTTTATAAGTAAGCACCGGTTGGGTTAGCGTCGTCGAGTGCTTGGCATTAAGCGAGCCATGCTGGCTGCCTGGCTGGCTGGAGAACTCCTTCCCAGATGCCAAATCCGCCACAGCAAATGCAGCGAGGGAAAAGTGGGTGAAAAATGAAAATATGACACAAGCTTTTATCATACGCATAGCACTTACCAGGGCAAATGGGACGCTTGCTGTTGCTCTTGTTTGCTGCTGAGTGCATTGTTTGCTCCCGTGGGCGGTATGGGCTGTATAGGTGGTCGTCCAGGGGGCGTGGCATTGGCCATAAGCGGATTGGGAATGGCACAATGCAATTGCCGTTTGAAATAAAAGTGAGCAGACACAAAGCCAGTCCTGCATGAGTGCACCGAAAAACAATTCGGATGCATCATCGGTTTATTCGATTTGGTTCAACATGTAGCTAAGCAACTATTTATTTATTTATTTAACAATGGAAACTATCAATAAATATGGGAAAATTATAAATAAATATAAATTATAAATTAATAAATAAAAAAGATAAATTGGTACTTAAGAGTACCATTTGAAGTTATGAACATTTTATTTTTTAAGTTTTTAATGTTACGACGTTTTTTGATTGCTTTTTTCATAATGAATTAAGTATAAAATTCTAATATTTTTCTAAAAGTGAGTTGCTGACGATAAAACTGAAAACTGAAGGTTATTCCCTTCCTTTGTCCTTTTTCAAAAGTAATTTGAAGAATCTGCCCCGTTTTTTTGCGCCGAGCCTGTCGCCTGATGAAGTCCCGCGGGAGGGACGATCCCTGGCAGCTAATTAACTGGCCGCGGATGCCATTTGCCCAGGAGCACAAAGGCCAACAATCAGGACCTGGCCAACAGTCCCAATAAGCGGGTCAAGCGCAACAGCGAGCGAACCCGATTTACCCTCTGCAAAGCAAACAAACTCAATTGTTTCGGCATAAAAAACGAGCAAACAGCTCGTAAAAAACTGTATCAAAACACTGGCTTAAAGCGAAAGCTTTCGAAATGCCTGGAAAAAACAGGGTGTAAGGTCTGTTGGCCAAATTATCGAAGTCATTAAACGAATGGCTTAAAGACTTCAAGCATAACTGAGTGCAGACTTTAAGTCGGTAACTGACTGAAAAGTGGTTATTAAACACGTTTGAAGAGTTATTGGTCGTAATTTAATTACAAAGAACTTTTAGTTGAGTGGTTTACTCATTAAAAAGTAATATATTCCACTCTGAAGTTTTGGGAAATATTTTTTATATATTTATAATTCAGTTTTAGACATGACTTAACTGACTATAAAGCTTTTCCTTTATATTTTAAGTACATATATACCCTTGAATTTAAATATATTAATATATATATACCTGAACACACCTTTAACGATGCGATTTGCATTTTTCCAGTAAACATTAATTTCCCAAAAAAAAAAAACAAACAGGAAACCGAAAATTCAAATTCCTACTGTATCATTATCTACTAATTCCGTTTCGCATGAAATTTTTGGCTACCAACGAATTCCACTTCCGGCGGCACCCTCTAAAATTTGGCGATGGCGGCCCAAAGGTTTACGGCATTTATGGTCTTTAAATATTTAAAATACGCGACGCGTCGTCGTAATGTAGGCACGGAAACGAGTACACAAACGGAAATAATGATGAGGTGTGTATGCCTTTGTTTTTGCTGCTTTGTGGATGCCCGAGGGTCCTGAAAGCCAGGACTATCCACTTCGCATATCCGTATATTCCCGGCGCCCAGCCTAAACATCAAACAAAATCGATATGTGGGCGGTGTGTATGATTTTTGGCATAAACAAGCAACAAGCAGGGCACACAGGACACCACACACACACACACACATACACTTTAGCTGGCCGGGGGGCCGTTTACAGGTTTGGTCCTTGCTTTGTTTGAGCGCCGCAGGACGCTCATTTTTCGTAATGAGTTTGTCTATGGGCGGGGAGGATGGGCCAACACCAAACCTGGACTGGCTGCAGCAGGACCAACTACTGGAACCGAATCTGTCGGCCCATAACCCTGAAAAGTATTTCCCTTTTTTTGGGTTAAAAATGGTTGGTCGACATCACTTGGGGAAAGCATATTTGTTTACTGGGCAGCTGCAGCTTACAAAGGGATTGATCTGCCCAAAAATGCGGTGTTTAATTGCTATCTTTTGACTTGAAAGAGTCAAGTAATATTAAATTTTCTGCATTGTTAATATTATTTGAACAGTTTTGTAGTTTTTTATATTCAAGACTGTACGACGTATAACATACATAGTTAATTATTAGTTTCTTATGAGCTCTTAATTTTGAAATATATGCCTTGATATACAGTTTTTCAGATCAAGCATAACGTTTTCTTATAATTTATATTTAAGGAACACAAAAATGAACAAAGTACTTGTCTTAAAGCTGCCACTTTATTTCACAACTTTGTATTAAAGCCTAGTTTATTTTTATGCGATTTTCATCACTCTCATTTGTCGATTTCCTAGGTGTATAAAATATACTTTATTTAATCTGCGATGACTGCGTAAAAGCTTTCTGCCCTGGCAAACGAATCAAAAGTCCTGGATCTATTAGGGTATAAAAAACGCAACAGTTCGCCTTGATGCGAGAAATCCTTAAGCACACACCAATACAGAAGCGGAAAGGGAAGCGCGTTCACACACACACAGGGGGAATATCGTCTTGGGGGTCGAGTATGCTAGTGTTAGTGCGTGCTTGTGCGTGTGTGTGTATGTGTGAGCTTGTTAGGAGTTGCGCTGTCGTCTGCCATCTTCATTTCCTGTTGCTACCTTCCGGTTGCCATTACACTGAGCATTTGCTATAAATAATTTGGTCTCGATTTGAAGTGTGAGCCGTGATAATGAAATCCCCTTGATTAGCCACCGATTGGGGCATATAGATTGGGTGTATGGATACACATATGGATGGAACTGCAGCAGATGATCAATCAGGCGGACTGCGCTTTTAATTAGCACCCCCACAGCCCCGGATCCTTTTGACCGCAGCTGAAGTGGTGGTGCTCATTAGCTCACATTTAGAGATTTAATTTAATTGCATCGAATTGGATTCGCTTGACCTTTGCTTTTGGCCAACTGGATGGTTGGATGGTGGAGGAGTAGGATGTCCTCGTGTGCACAAGTGTCCTCCTGCAATTAGATTAATTGACTTTCTGCTACCTCACCTTCGCTTTACACATACATACATACGTACGTACGCACATATATGGATTTTATGTTGCGCTCAATGAATTGCCGTCAGTGGCCTTATAAAAATTGCCTGCGAAATGGGCCAGAACCCATGTGTAAACTGTTTTTTATGACACCGTCGAGATGCTCACCTTTGTGCTGTTTAGTGAATGCCAAATGGCCTTGGCCATTGTCTGCTTTTCCCATCCTGATTTACAACCCAGACACACACACACACACACACACGCACTCAAACCCATGAACATGGCCGAATATGACATTCGCATGTGCTCCACAAATCTCCGTGGACCATTTTTACAACCTGATCCCGGTCTCGACAGGATTCCTAATGGAAGTGGCGCAAGTAAATCATGCAAATATATATCATATCAACTGAACAATGGGGCCTGACAATCGATGGGGCATCTCGTTAGACAGATATTCAAGGCAAGAACATTAATCAGTTTATCCATTGCAAATAAAATCAAACACTTTATGCATAGATGAACTTACTATTCATATATAGTCATAGACATATATATGATATATGAGAGAAAAACCAACCGCTTTGGGTAATAAATGCATTTAAGGCAAGT
Organism: Drosophila simulans; assembly: GCF_016746395.2. Lineage (NCBI taxonomy): Eukaryota > Metazoa > Arthropoda > Insecta > Diptera > Drosophilidae > Drosophila > Drosophila simulans. The sequence continues at coordinate 9,708,193 of NC_052522.2, forward strand.
ACTACTCACGAAAATACGAAAATATATTAATCAAGTATGTATTTAACATTATTTTGATAGCTTAACAAATACTTCCTTACTATATTTACAATAATTCATTAAGCAAAACTGTAAAAAAAATTTTGTGCATCAAGATATCCATATAATTTTTTAAATTCCCGTTTGCGAAATGCGAGTTGCACAATATCAACTGTACTCGGAAATTCCACAGATTTTGCAGTGACAAAAGCGTAGCATACTTTTTGGGGCAGCGACAAGTCAATTTCCAAACAATGCGCAACTTTGTGCTGTCCACATCAAAAAGTGTGGGTGGTTGGGACTGGGAACTTTTGCTGGTGACCATGTGCTCCTGATCCGATGTAAGCGTAGACCAATTAAGCGTAAACAAATTTGTTACTGTGGAAATATGAGAACCACTAGTTGCCTTCCTCAGTTCACTCGGCCCACTCGCCCCACCGGCCATGACAAAAACAAAGGCAGCTGAAAGAAAAAAAAAAAACGAAGAGAGGAATACCAGCCAAAACCCGCCATCCACCATCCAGCTGAACATTTGACATTGACAAAGTGGCAAGAGCTGCTTTTCAGTTCGATGCGTCCAACGGCGGCGTATGTAAATATTTTTGGCCATTGATACGCGACTGGTTGAAGAATGACCCTGATATGGCCGCCAACAAACTGTTGCTCGGGCTTTAGAACATGCCGGGGAATTTTTTCCCCTTTGCCGCAACGGAGACATCTGCCATTCCATTTCCCCTGCGCGCAACAGTCTTGTCGGTTCAGTTCAGTTCAGTTCGTTGTTCAGTTTTCTGGCTAGCATGGCATACCCAACTCAACCCACAACACTTTTGGGCTTGGGTTGTCATTAAAGCCAACTTCGTGCTGCCGCCGAACTCCGCTGCTGAGTGGCTCCACAAAATGCTCCAGTCTTCTTGGGGACTTGGCAGCGTGTGCACGTGTCGAACGCAAGGTGTTCTTTCGGTTTTCGATTTGCCAGCTGGTTGGGTTTCCTCGCAATCACATTTTTTTTCGGCGAAGTTTCGTAAGTAAGAAAAAAACCAAAAAAGTACATGCTATGACAATCTATTATCATGGCAAAAATGAACGCTCTGCTTTAACGTGTAAATCTCGTCGCTAAGAGGATTACAATGTTTCGAGTAATTATTATTATCGGTGTGTGTTGTTTGCTCGCCATAAATCTGCTGTAGGGAATTAACTTTGTTTCGATCTAACCACGTTTGACAGGTGCTGGAGAAAGCGGAAACGGAAGTGGGTGCTGGGTGGAGTGGAGTGGAGTGGAGTGGCGAGTAAACTGTTTTCGACATTTAGTTTTTAGTGTTCGCCAACTCTCTTTTCGCTCTCCTTCCATATTTATTTATGCGCTGGCACACACCTACACAGCACTCACACTGCCGCACTTATGCGTGTGTGTGTGTGTGTGTGCGGGTTCTTGTGATACACTTAATCCGACATTTACAATTTTCGCTTAAGGATTTATTTATGGATTCAATATGTGTACAACGCTTACATTTCCGAAGGAGTGCGTGTGTGTGCACTGGAAAAGATTGATATTTATACAAAATATTGAGTGAATTGCTGAAATGTAATGGATTTTAGATTGGTTAAAAATTTATTTTAAATTATTTATAAATTATTTTATAAAAATTTCATTTTAATCATTGGCAAACCCTATTTTTTAGCAGTCTATATTTTATGCTTGCATTAGTGTGGGTGAACGGGTACCTTTTAGAATTCTTTCAGGACCAATCCCTTCTCGAATCCCCAGCACATTTGCATGCGCAAAAGATGCTCCATTGCATTCACTTATTTTCAATTTTTTTTTTTATAAATCATTTTGCACTGCACACACATACATGTAGTGCAGTATGGAGTGCATTACTTCCGTGCTGATCCAGTGAAAGGCCAGCAATACAATGCTGGGATAGAAATTTAAATGAAATCCGAACAGCAATCATGTGTAAATTTACTGTTTTTGAACCATTCGAAGTTATCCGGGGGGAAAGTGCATCCACAGAATTCTCGGAACGAAGAGCTGCAGGTGTGTTTGCAGAGTGAGTGGGATTCTCGAAATAATTGGAAATGTCTATGAAACCAGCTCGATGACACTGGTGGCATTTTTAATCTTTGCTTTTTATTTCTATCTTGCATTAAAATTGAGGAGCAGGTGAAACTTAATTTAAATTGCATCATGAAAAAAACAAATCTTAATGGCTGTTGACTTTATTAATTTTCTATAATTTCTCTTATTTCGATAAATGTAAAGCAAGTGGTACAAAAAAAAGTCCTTGAAACAATGTGCAAAAAGTAAATTTCTTCGGAAAAGTTTTAGATTGTAACTGTCTTTTAATATTTAAATTTATTAGTATAACATTTTCTCGCGGCTGCTATTTTGTACAATAGTTCACATATAAAGAACTAATTCTTTCAATATCCATACATTCATGTATTGGCTTTTTAAATTTCTGTAATTGAAGTCCTTGAAATTCCCTGTGCCCTGCCATTCAAAAAAGGAAAAAACCAAAATGATTGACAGAATAAAATTAGAGATTCCATTTGGGTGCACGCAAAAAATGGAATTGGTTGTATCGGATTATTCATGATGTGCAGTGAAAGAATGTTTTCCTTTGTTAAACAACTGTATTGTAAAAGGAAAAAGTAGCAGTACACAAAAATGAAAGAAGTAATAAAATATAAATAGTCTAATTTGGTAGAATAGGGTTAAGAAATACGATTTATTTGAGTTAAAGCCACATGGAAATATACCAAATCCCCTCGGCTTACAATTATAAATGATCCACATTCAAAATGTCAATTGGCCTTAGACTTAAAGAGATAGATGGGATGACAATGGCTTGTGGTTGAATCAATATTTCTGAGTTGGCCAAAACGTATTTACTTCAGACACAACAGGCAATGTGCTGCAGCTGCGGCAAAAGTTGAGGTAAATGTCTGTTTACACAATTCGAGCAGGACTATTTATCATGACATTCTAATGGCAAATAAATAGAATATACTTTTATTTATTCTTTATCCTTTGCTGTGCAACATGCTGACTTGTGTAAACCGTGGAGCAGTAATAAATTGTTTGTGCACAATTCTACAATTGACACTTGCCCAAGGGCTTTGAAAATTTATTTCTGCGACGACAAGTTCTTAGCGCGGTCTTTTCGCCCCAGCAAATATATATATATATCTATATGTATATGTATATTGTTTTCCACAATTCGATTAGAAAATGGTTTCCATTGAATTCATTAGCGCTGGCCATCTGCAACTTTTGGTTATAAATAGAAACAAAACCACCCACAATGCTGTGCACACTGCGTATACTCGCTTTTTTGGTTTCTGCAGTCATGGTTTCTGCAAACATGGTGACAGCGGATACTTTGCACCACTTACTCCACCCAACGCCCCCGCCTTTGTTTTCGCTTCGAGTGTAGGGCAAACATGGCCAACAAGTGTGTGGGAGCACTAAAAAAAAACATATATATACTAGAGGCAACTGGCGGTTCTTGCAACTCAAAGTGACAACTCTCTTCCATAGAAAACATTTCGGAATTTTGTCAATTGAGTGCTACAATTTTGAGCAATTACAATTACAACAGGGAATTATTTTTTAAGAGCTAGTTCCCCATGAAATCTTCAGCTGTTAATGCAACAAATGTCCTTGTATAGCACTTTAAAAATATTTATTAAATACGAGAGCGCTGTTCAGTTTTCTCGCTGTGCTCCAGCGAAATATAACTAAAAATGTGGCATCGGTGGCATGGCGGCAAAATCGATATGGAAACTCTACATGATGTATAAAGTTGTTGGTACATAAATATCAAATATGCAAATATTTGCGAGGCTGCCACCTGAAATTCGTTCGCCCTCTGCGAAAATGCTCAACTGGAGCGTTGGAAAATTTGATGTGCCACTGGGATTTCGAGGGGAGGAAAATGATGGAGGAGAGATGCGAGAAGGGCGCCTTCCCGATTTGCCTGGCAATATGGAAAATCTGTAAAGGCGCTACCGTTGCCAGTCGGTTGGTCTGGCGAATAGCTGTCACCTTGGAGCCGGCAGCACTCCGCCGCAGTGCTTCACCCACATCGATGGTGGGCTGCTCCTGTACCTGCTGCTGCTTCTCATCCTCACATGGCAGCGTTATTAACGCAGTCAGCAAGTGAGGAGCGAAACGAAAAGATCAAAAGCTTTAACGCGCCACCGTTAGCATGTGCAAATATTTCAGTTGATTTTATTCTTTATATTCCCATCTTATTTCGCTGCCATTCCGGTGCCCAAAAAAATATTAACGAAAAAACGAAATGATTATATTGTATTCGATGGAGATGAGACCGAAAAGTCCCTTAATGCCAAAAACACAGACAGGCCAAAAGAGAGAGAGTGTTGCGCGGAAGTTAAGGGTCCAAACAAAAAAAAAAAGTTAACTAAAGACCCGGGATCTTCAGAAAGGACAGGCGGCCAACCGTGCTGTCATTCTTTTTTTCCGACCTCGTCCTTTTGGCTGCTTTCCTGTTGCTTCGCTTTCAGGACCTTCGTTTTTGGGTCGCTTTCGTTTAACGGCCTTATACCTGCAGCTGTTTATCATAATTTTGTTGATTTGCTGTCTGCTAACAGTAACAATAATAATCATAACAGCAACAGAAACAACGGCCATGGCGGCAAAATCAAAATAAAATAAAAGGGCGCAACAAAGTTCTACTTACCATGGCGCGCCCCAAAAAAAAAAGGAAAAAGCAGACGGAAAAACCCTAAAACTTCGCCAAGTAAATTTGAATGTCGAAAACTTGTTTCAGTCACCAGGTTCAGCAAAAAAAAAGTTGGGAAAGTTCTGGCTGCTTATGTTCTAAAAAAGAGAAATCATTATGATCGAAATTTGTTTATTTATAAAAAATGGCAATGGGTATAAGCAAAAACAGGCTCAAACGTTATTTCTTTAAAGAGAGGCTTAATTACACAAAATCATTCAATATTTAAAACAAAAAACCAATCAATTCATATGCTCGTGGAAGAAATGCATCAAGCACATTGTTTTAAAAAAGTAAATATTAAATCATTGTTGTGCATACATATTTAATTTTCAATTAATATAAATGGTTTTTTAATGGCACAGGAGTTAATTCGCAAGAAATTTCAAATGCAATGTGTCAAAATGCTAGATTAGAGGCGTGTTAATCCAATAATACCTTTCATAATAAGAGTATGTAATATATATAAGCAGATATTAACGTAAATAAGTAAAAAGCCAGGCGAAAAACTTTGTTTTTGTTTGGCGACCAACGTGGCGGATGCGTCATGTCAAATGGGTCGCAATGCTTTTCATAACTTTTTTCGGCAATGGCCCTTCGTTGTCCTTGGCGCCATTTTATAATGAATTGTTGTCACAATATAATGTGGCCATTGTCGTTGCTATAGGCACTTGTGTGTGTGTCTGTGTGTGTGTGTAGGAGTGTGTTTGTGTCCGTGGCAATTTAATAAAATATTCAATTGCCTTTTGGATGGTGTAGCATCGGTACCCCAGGGACGCAAATGACCAGACTTGGGCTGCCAATTAAAAACATGGCGTCATGGCAACATCAACTGCTAACGGCCAGCACGCAAATGTTTATTAGCCGCAAAACGTTGCTCATTAAAAAAGTTCGTCACGGCGCCAAGGCCTCGGGTCTTAACCTGGCTAACAGACAGCACTGTCCGCTGGATCTCATTGCCTGATTAAAACTTTACCCAACGCTCACACTCGAGAAAAATACTTAGTTATTTTGAGAAGATATTAATATTATTAATATGAATTTATCTAGATTTTTTTTTGAGGTAATAAATAAATATGAAAAATATAGAAAATATAAAAAAAAAGTTCCATAATAGTAAACTGCATTTTCAAAGAGTTTCTTAGTCATCTGATTCGTTACTTCTTCATCCCACGTTACTTCTTTTCGTGGAATCATCAACTTGGCTTTAAAGTTTCGCTAGTAGCAGGCTCGTCTGGGTCTTGGCTTAAACCAAGTTGGCCGACAGGCTATGGCCTAATTACGGCTGCCCGTCATCATGGGCATTATCGTTATCATCGTTTACATCGTTATGGATGTCGCCTGATTTTGTGTGCTTTTTTTTTGTGTCCTGCTTTTGGTGGACAGATGTTTCGGTCTCGGCCCGCCGGCATTCGCTTTGATCTACTCGCTCTGATTATACGGCTACGACTCGAGTCCCTTTTTATTTGTTTTCGGTATGTGCGTCTGCGGATTGTATCCTTTAACACAGGCCAATGCCTTTTATGACTTCATTCATCTTCCTGCCGCTGAGTGGGGAAACAGCAGGAAAGGGGTGTGGAAAGTGTCTGGTGGAGTTCGCCTCTGCCATGACATAGTATCCCTGTCGTATCATAACCAATGACCATGTGCAACGCGGACTAAATTGACCGAGTATCTATCTGCAGGTCGCCGACGCTCTTCACTTGACACTGCACCCTAATCAAAGGAAATGGGGGGAAAAGCGGATGTTGGGTTGGGGAAAATGGAGTCGAGTGCGTGGGTGTGTGAAACTACAATCCAGTCATGTCCGACACTTCTCGTCTCGGTGCGGAAATGTCGAGTGGTCTAGATTACCCTAATCCCGCAGCATGTGGGTATCCAAGTCCAGGTTCTGGATTATATGTAAAGTATTTCAAGAATCTATATTATCCTTGAGCACAGGAAAATGTTATCTGTGTTGTCTGTATAAACAACAATTTATTGGAAAGTATCAATATATATTAATATATATTAATTTACCTTAAATCTAACTGTAGAACAAGCTAAACAGTTTGAATAGCAATAAATTTAAAATGCAATATCTTCCTCCAAGATCCAAGGTAAACAAACAATTTCCCTGCTTTGCCCCGGGGCTCTTTTTCGTTAAAATCATTAAGAGACCAAATATCACCAGTCTTTTGGGATTCGAGGAATACCCGAAACAATAACAACGTCAACGGTGATGTTAACCCTCCAAAAATGCGAGACAACCGAGCACATCGCTCGATTATATAGACCGATGCAGACACACGCCAGTTGAGTTGGAATACGAAGGTTATATGGCCTGTGCCTGTTGCAATGTTCCATTTAAATAATGCGCTTGTATGGGTGGGAGTGTCTGTGGGCCAGGAAAATGCATTGCCATGTACATGGGGCTTCCACATGCGACTGGGAAAAGGGGAAAGCGGGTGGACGGAGGACCCAGCTCCTTGGCTGCGAAAGTTAAGCATGCTGTCACACGTTTCATTTATTATAAAATATGCAAACGTGCTGCCTTATAAATGATCAACATCTTCAATTTAATAATGCCATCGTCATCGCCATCGCCAGCAAATGGCAGCCAGTGTCATTCGCATCCAGGGCCATTCCATGGCCCATCAATTGCAATTACCAGCCAGATGACGAACGAAATCACAGCCCATCGGTGGATTAAAGCTCCGCTTTTCCCACAATTAAGGCAAATAAGATTCCGGTAAATACCCTTAATTGCCAGCGTTGGCATGCATAAATATGTGGCATTGTTTCAGCGCAGCTCGAAATTGCTTTCGATTTATGAGTTTAATAACTGGCAGATAGGTAGCTTTAAAAAAATACGATAAAGGTAAAAGGGTAAAGTCAATTTTTAACTTTTAAAAGCCTTTTAAAATAGTTGTCGGAATTTGGTAAGCTTTTTATTCCCACCTTTAAAACTTTTCCAAAAGTTCTCATTTCATGTTACATTAACGAAATACCTAATTAGGTGAAACTTTTTAATTTTCATTTGGCACACCAATTTTCTAAAATTTTCCGCATTTTTACATTTTTTTTTAGAAAGGATAACCAGCAGTGGACGTTTTGAACAAAGAAAACGGCTTTTCACAGCTCAGCGTTGACAAATCATTTTAGTTGCACTGCCGACAGTTCGAGTGTGACAAAGATACAAACTGACAGACGGACAGCAGGGAAGGGGTCTATATATAGTATAGTATATCCGCTGGCAGTCGGCGCCATTTTGATTGACACCCCTGCAGTTGTGCCGCCATTTCCGGTGCAAGTATATATACATACCATTTTTTTTGTTGTATTCTGAGTGCGCACGAATGCTGGCCTAAATGGTGTGCAAATTAGATTCATCATATTCATACAGACAGCGTGCTAACAGATTATTTATTTATGTGGCCCCCTTTGAAAACCATCATCCGAATGGACTATGAATTTTTCAAAACTCAATTCCGTTCGCCATGGCCAACTATGCAAATTGTTGCGTCCTTTAATATAAGGATAAAAATGTATAGTGCCCTATGATTATAATATATGTTTTCCAAGCTGATAATAAAGGAAAGTATCTAATACTTTGGTTAATATTTGATGGCATTGCAGGGTAGTTCAAAGTGCTAATAATTTAATTGAATAGTTAATTTATCAACAAAGTTATTGATTATCAACACTATTGCTTTGGGCACATCTGTACTTATATATTACGATGTATATGGTGCAGAAGCAAAAGTTGTTGCTTATTGAAAAAGTTTTGAGCATTTGTCGTAATATTATGCAGGTCGCCGGTGCCAGAAACCCTTGCCCTTCGACTCGACTCGAGCCACCGGCAACCCGATGGGCTTCATCGCAGTGTGAACTGTGAACCATTGTCCTGTGGCCCACTTGGCGGCTACGTAACGAGAGGGCCGAACACCTTTGCTTTGCATTTACTGTCCGTGCGGTGTACTGTGTGTGTGTATGATTGTGTGTGCGGGAAAGGTGCAGGAGAACAAAGCAAATGCTGCTGGACGGGATCCGGATCCGGAGCCAGGTTCCAACAGTTTCACTGGCAGTGGATCCCTGGGCCGGGGGAAGCTCTTCAGGAGACCCTTGACGCGTTGATTGATTGCGTCAGGGAGGAGCTCTAAAAAAAAGGGGAGCAAAGTAAGCGAGCGAGAGGAAGTAAGGCGCACAGCAATTGCACATTGGTTTAGGATAAAATGAGTTTGAGGGTTAGTTGAGCAGGGGAGCATTTTAAAAACCAATTTAATAGAAATGAATTTTTTATGAATTATCTTTTATAAAGAAATTAATCAACTAAAGGTTACAAAGAAAACTTTCTGCATCTATTAGCTTAAATTTTAAAGAGGCTACTTATACATGCATATTTTGTATATTATTTTCAAAAACTTTATAATTTTCTCGTTTATAATTAATATATGTATTCAGCACCCTTATAACAATGCAAGCTTGCCACATTGGTTAACCAAATTCAAGACACCATTACAATAAAATCGTTAAATTTAAAACCACAACCCAAGCTGTAGCTACTAAAATCAATTTTATATTTATTTTATGGCCCAATCGGGCATTGTGACAACCTTTCAGTCAGTGTAATTTCGATTTCCCTTCATTGTCCGCCTTCCATTGTACGACATACGTACATATATATAGGGGATACACGAAGGAAAGGACTCCCCCAGATCCTTAGATGGCATGGCGAGTGGTGTGAATTGTGTGTGTGTGTGTATACAAATCGAGAGGGCAATGGCAATGTAAATTGTTGACGCGTTCATTGAAAGGCTTTGGCTGCTCGAGTGGCTGCCGCCTGTTTGCATAAGCCAGCCGAGCGGCCAAATCAAATGAATCGAATGCCAAAGTGAGTGGCTTTAAAGAATTGTTTTTGCCTCTTCTGTTGTTATTTTATAAAATGTGTATGTGTGTGTCTGGTGGATAAACAGGGGAGACACCGAAAAGGCGACGTGTCGAGAATATTAAAGTTGCGACCGCATATTAAATTACGGCCCACAGAAATGGCTCCGATTAGGTGGGCGGGCGTGTCAACTGGAGCGATGGCAGGTGGTCTTTTTCGATTGGGATCGGCGGTGGGTGTTGTCTGTGTGGCCCTAGAGTTTAAGCCCGGTCAACCGCAACAAGTGAACGCCCCTTGCAAATTGTTGCGCATACGCCATGTTGCCGCGTCGCCGATGCGATGCTCGCGCTGCTCGGCGCTGCCAACGTAAAAGTTTCCATTTTTGTGGGTCATAAACGTAAAATATCTTTATTGTGAATGACGCTTTGAGGTTAAAAATAAATCAGTGCCCGACCACCACGCGGCGTATGCGTAATGCGTAAATTTATATGCCGCTGTCTGTGTATTTTGTTTGGTTCTCTGGCAGTGGTGGCTTTTATGGCAGTCCTGCGTTGTTGTCTTTGCTTTAATTTTCCGTACCTTCTTTCTTTTGTTTTTGTAGTCATTTGTGAAAATATTGCCTAACAAAGCGTTAATAAATGAGGCATTTAATTAATTGCCGGCTGCAATTTAATTATGTAACCTTAGCACCTCGGGCGTTCCTGGGACTTTAACTGAATTTAAAGAGACTTAGGATCTGCTGACAGCCGGCAAACCGAAAAAAAAATACCTAGCAAAAAATATAAAAGTCATTAGTGCTGATGTGTCAGTAAAATGTATTATTTAGCACAAAGTGTGGAATATCCTGTTTAAGTTATAAAAGGTATGAGACTTTTCCAAAAGAGGCTAAAAACCTGTTAAATGTTATTAGACCTCCATCGTATTTTCTCCAAGTGTATTGCTTTGCAAATATGAACGGCACAAAAGTAAATTGAATTGCATATAGAGACAAACACATAAAAGATGGAAAACGAGTGGGGTAAGCCCTCTTGACAGCTGGTCACAAAAGCCAAGCAGACTGACGGCGGTAAGGGTTTTATTTTGGCCCAAGGGTTGGGGTAATAAGTGCAGACGTCAACACTCGACGCGATTGTTGTTTGTGGGCAGTGCTTTGGCAAGGAAGTGAGCGAGTTTGCTGCCACAATAAGCAGCAATAGAACAGCTACCAAGAAGCATCGTTTACTTTGAATCGCACAGATAAAATTACACTGCGAACTATTGAGGTATTGTTGGTGTAAAGTTATGTTATTGTTGTCGTATTATTAAAGTATAGTCGGTGTATTGTTAAGATATTGTCGTTGTATTCTTGGTGAAATGGTGGTGTGTCGTTGGTTAAAATTTAGCTGTGCAGTCATAATAGTCCTCCCGTAAAGTTGGGGTATTGTTGCAGTGCTATTGGCGAACTATTGTTGTGTTACGGAAATATTGTTGGTGTATATTGGTATTTAAAATATATTCCACAAATATTCAATATCTTTTACACCGTAATTTTAAACCCAGTGCCTTTAACAATCACCATGCAGTAATTTCCACCAAAATCGTGTACAAACACAGCAGCACTCCCGCAACGACATCTCCGCCAAAATGGAGGCAGTGCCGCAAGGAGGCGAATCGACCCGAGCTTAATGCCTAAGCCCGCTGCGACAGGACATTTAATCTCGTTGTATTAGAGGTGGTGTGAGGCAGGGACACGACACGGACGCCACACGACACGGGTCTTAAAGGACCTAAAACCAAAAACCCCGATGAGGGGAATGGGAATGGAAACTGGAACTAGGGAACTCGAACTCGAACTTGAACTGGGACTGAGACTGAGGCTGGGACTTAAAGTGCCTCAAGTGGAAGCAAGTCAACCGTGGCGAAGGACACCCGTCCAAAGGGTAATGCCTATACTTAGCCTGTTGCTGTTGCCGCTTTTATTGTAATTCTAGGAATTGTTATTTCTACTTTAACAAGCCAAAACCAAATCTCGGTCCTCCATTTACGTGGCCTCCCACATTGTTGTTTGCCTATGCTGTGCTCTGCTGTGTGTGAGTGCCGCATTGAGAGATGTCATGGGGCTAATGTGAAATCCGTACCGATTCCTTTTCATCTCCCGACCTCGTCGTGTTCTTGAGGTTTGACGCAAATTGCCATTGCTCGAGTGTAGAGTCTCGAGTTATTCCAACTCGAGAAGAATTTGAAATGCCAATGCTGCAAATTTTTGACACACTCTCGATGGTTTTGTGTGCTCGACTTTCAAATGAGAAAATATCAAGAGTCTTGACTTGGCTCCAGTTGCAACCTGAGTAGCAACACTCAAATTAAAATGCATGTTGACTTTTTGGGTAAATATTTTTGGCTACGCATGTAAGCGAAACCAGATGCAAACAGAGTTCCTCAACTTTTCGGCTTCTGTGTGATTTTCATTACCCTGAGTGCTGGCTGCACTGCTGGCCAGTGAAATATGAGCAATCTTTCCGGCCATTGGTCACATCTCAGTTGGCCAAAAGTGGCTTCGATTTGTGGGGTTTTCATCAAGCACACAGAAAGAAACTAACTAATTGCTGTTAATAATTCCATTTCATTTAAATGTGCATACACATAATAATTTTTAATACTATTTATTCACAACATATGAGGGGAAATGTGTTATTCTTTGACTTGCTGTATTAAATACAATTTGCTAAGATAAACATTGATTTGTTAACCCGTTTCGCTATCATTTTCCCTCTGTGATGAAATTGATTGCAACTAGAGTAAACACATTTCTAGTCCAACTACTGTGAGGGTAAATACTCAAAGCTGGCGTTCCAAATCAAATAAGATATCTCGCAGCAAATGAAAAACCCCTATCACACAAATAATGGCGTGAACAAGAGGCAATGAATATACGAAACTAATTTCCGGTCACCGACACAAACAAAAGCGCATCCAACCGGAAATCGAGTTAACCCGCAGGATAAAAGACCCCAAAAGACGCCGTGCGTGAGTCTAATTAGAATCCAGGTGGGTGGTGCAAAAACAAAAAAAATATATAGGTGCGAATATGGGTGGGACTGGGTGAAAAGCGAAATGAAAGCCATGTGCAGGATTTTGTGGGCGGGAAAAAGCTACTGGCTGATACTCCGCATATTGCGCAGTGAAGTTTTTACTACCGCCTCCGCGAAGCTCCAATGCTCGTTGCAAGTTTGTAGATAATGCATTTGCTGGCTGCACGCCCACACCTCGCTCGTCTCTTTATATATTCGTGTATCCATGTCTGTGTGTCAGAGAAGGACGCACAGTGCAGGACATTCGGCAGGATACTGGGGCAACAGGAACCCTATGTGGCCGACAGCCAAGTGCGAAACTAACGAAACCAACGACGTGGCCGAAAGAACCCAAAAAATGTTGCTCGAGTGCAGCTCAAACTGCGATTACGCTTCTTCCGTCCGCCGTTTTGTTGCACTCAATTTCGCTCTACTTTTTCTACTTTCTCCACCTTATTTACCTTTCTCCCCCTGCTTTTTCGTTTTTGTCCCAGTTGCCAGCCATGAAATATGCATATTGTTGTTATTGCTCTTATAGTGGGTGCACCTGGGAATTGCAGGTTGTATTCGGTTGCATCGCACTCAGGTGACAGCCGCACTCCATTCACGAAACCGACTTGAATGCATTTGTGAGTGAACTGGGTAGTTTCTAAATAAACATAAAGTTCAAGTTGTCTTCGTGAAACTTTCTTTGCCGCAAGATTGCTTTGGGCAACACAAATTAGGTGATAATTGAAAAAACATTTAGAAAACTCTATGCTAAAGAAACTTTTTTGTCCACTAGCAGCTTAAAGTTTATTTAAAGTAATAATTAAGTAGTAAGTCATTTAACTTGCATTTCTATTTATTTCTACTCTCATGATTAACCCAATAACGCCTTTTTTAATAAAGAAACAATTTAAGTAACAACATTAAAGATTTAAATAACCAAGGACATAGCTTCCACTGGTTTTTTTTTCATCCAAAAAGGTTGAACTTTTAGTAAGTGAAGATTGATTGTGTTTTGCATGTTGCATCCACGTTTTTTCACTTAATCCTGCAAATTGCAGTGATGAAGAATGAAAAAAATACCCGCATCGCATTACACCGCATAGCGATGTCGAGTGAATCGAGTTACCTGCTTGTTCGCTGCCGCAGTTACAAGTGCATTCTGGATGCAACTGCATTTGCATGCACTCCGCACGCTTTTATGCATTTCGCAGCGGATAAACCATCCATTTGGCCCCTCGAGGGGAAACAGCAGTAGCCGTAGCAGCGGCAGAAATGTGACGTGAAAAATGCATTTCAATTTTAGTGCTGTGCTTTAAAACAAAGGCTAATTAATGGTCGGTTCACATATCTCCATGGGCGTGGCACTTACGCGGCTCTGCACATGGCCAGGACCACGACCACACCCCACATGCACTCATCCAAATGAGGAGAGGTCCGTTTTTGAGCCGTGGACTCGAGGTCCTGGCGCTAGGCATTTTTGCACCCGCCGCTCCGGCCATCCAGTCCTTTATTAAAGCGTTTCCTGCATGAAAAGGACATCGTTGGATGGCTGGCTGGCCGGTTGTTTGGTTGGATGGCGGTATTCGAGTTGGGCTTGGGTTTGGGTTAGCCCAGCCGTGAGTGGATGTAAGTGTGTGCAGTGAGAGTGAGAGAGCGAGCCTGGTAAAACATGACACACACATGTTCGCTGGCTTAATTTCCGGTCTGTTGTTCAGCCAGTGAACTAATTAAAAGTTCAGACTACCTTCAGACCTTCAATATCTTAGGTCTTCAGACGAATTTCAAGGCTATTCAATATTAAATTGAATTCGTTGTCTGCATTTTTGGGATAAAGCTAAATGAAATTTGTGGCAATTTTCCTTTACTGTTTGTATCTTTTATATTGTCGCTTTCGGTAGGTGTATTGAAGATAAACATTTTTTAATTAATATTTCAAAATGACTAGGAATGGGAAAATAGGTTGATAAGGTCATAAAAGAATTCGAAGAATTTCGTTTGGAGAAAAATAAATTTATTAATTAACCTTCTATCTAATATATAGCTACATAAATAGTTTTAAAATGAGTACAGGAAAATGTTAAAAAAAATGTGTTAGACAATTTTGTGGGTCATCGTGAGAGAAGGAGTTTCCCAAAATGAAAGTCAGCACTAACATTTTACCCATCTCACCCCAAACTCAATTGCCAGCGGCTGGTGGTTCCTCAGTCTGTTCCGCAAAAAAAAAGCTTGGCCATATTTTTCACAGACATGGGAGAGATTGTGGGTGGATTGAAGGCAGGGAAAACATGCGAAAACTCAATAAAATATGCTGGTGTTTGGTTTGGTTTGCTGCACAGCCGGCTGAACATTTTTGCAGCTGCATCCAACGACAACGACAACCACAAAAACCTCGTCATGGCAACCAAAAGTTTTCGACAGAGCCACATACGAACTCCTACGTACATATTTTCATGTGGTCGTGGCGGCGGAAAAAAGTTAAATTATGATACCGGAGAGGTACGCCATAAGGTTAGCTTAAGCCGATTAACGAAAATTGAATTTTCAATTTGGCATTGATTGCACTCGCCGTAAGGTAACAAACAAAAATAGGGTACCGCTTCAATCCTTTTTGAAGTCCTTTAGCGAAAACAAAAGTTGTTAAAGTAATCAGGCTAAGTGGCTTTATATTTATTGATTGACCTGGGTTTCGATTATATTGTAGAACAACCGCAAATCCTTTTAAGATCAAGGTAGATTTATTTGATGTATTGATTTCTATAAGTAGTTTGAATTAAATGAGATTAAATCCCTAGACCTTGTTTAATTTTCATCTTAATTACAATAATATGGCTTTGCAGTTTTTCTTATGTTTCAGTAAATCTTCAAGTGTAAAACTAAGAAAAATATATGCAAATCACAACCCCACAGTAATATGGCATTTCTCAGAAAGGATTTTAACGCCCAAACAAAACTTTTACAATTTCCCGACTTCACCTTTGCCCCAGTCCAACAAACATCCAATAGAATCCCAGCCTTATTTGCTGAGCTCCAGGTTCGTGTTTAGTTTGGTTTTTAGTTTTGAAATAAGAGCGAAAGGGAAACTTTTGTGCCGCAAATACTTTGACAACTTTGCTGACCGCCGTAAGAAGATGACAAGCTGGCCGGGAAAATCCGAGAGCGGTCGTCGTCGGTCGGGGAAATTGTCAATTTGCTTTATCGCCTTAGAGGACCTGAAGCCACAAATTTATATGTATAGTATTTACTTGCGAGTTTTCTTTGCACGTGGGCGCATTTCTTCATTTTTTTTTGTTCGTCTGATTGTCTTATTATGCGTTATAAATCGCATGACGACTGTTAAACTGACTTTGAATGCTATCAAAATCAGAGTGTATGCAAACGAGCATAAAAAAGCTTTTTAAAAAGTCGCCAAGTCACAAGAATAAGCACACACACACACTCGCACAAATATGCTTATATAATTTGGGTATTTTCCCTGTTTTTCGTGTCTGTCTCTTTTGGCATTCGCTTCCTTCGTGCGTTCACATATATAAATATTTTTCACATTTTTCCTTTTTTTTAGAAATCAAATTAAAGGTATCCCATGTGTGTGGCTGTGTGGGTGGGTGTATTATGAAAATGCCATGAATTACCCGCGCATAAAAGTCATCATTAATTTCTCTGTGACGCTTTTTTGACAACCATTTTGGAATTTATTCACTCATTCATGAAGAGGCATCACAAACAGACTTCTGTTTTTTTCTGACGGAAGCACAAATTCGCCTACTTCCGGCGGGCTCTTATTTTTTCCAAATAATAATCGTTGGATAGCAAACAAATCAATCCTTTGAGCTTTATGAATGCCCTGTCAATTGATCCCATAGATTACTGGGTAACTTTAATTCGACCCTTGCCACTAATTCATGTCCACTTATTCGTTATTCCTTTTTACGAGTTCATCAAAGTTGTGGTCGGTGCTTAAAGACTTTGGGCCATGTGACAAGGATAAACAAGGTCATAAAACAGCGTGGGCATATAAAAAATGCGTCGAAGATTGCCGCAAAACGGCGCACAGATTCGTCCTGCGAGGAAAAGCAGCTGCTGTTGCAGTAAAAGCGGTAGCGGTAACAATGCCTGGAAACGGTGTCTGGAATTTATTATGCATACGCCCTGTAGTGCATATTTGTAGCGTGATAAAATCAGTTAATAGTCGCATGAATAAAACATCGCTGAAAGCGTTGGCGGCCAAAACAAAAGCTCCTGCAGCACGGGCAGGTGCAAATTTCTCGCGCCCGAAAACCGGAAACTCTTCTAAGCCCTATCGGTTTCCGCCAGATCGCTGTGGCTAATAAAAAATTAGCGAAACAACTTCGCCGGCATTCTCATCGCAATCAGTTGACGGCTGAAACTAATTTACTTGTCACTTTTAATTATTGTTTGCCATTAAGCGAAGCGTAAACCCGCAAAGGGGATGAATGCCGTTGCCGTAGAAGTTGCCTTTTGCCTTCCAGCTAGAGGCATATTATTAGACCATATAAATTCATGTCAGTCTACTTTCGGTATAATTAACTTTCATGTTTGTATTAGCCGGGTCCGTGTAGGCCGGTCTAAAGTGTTGTTGCTGCCATCCAAACAGCCAACCAGCCGGGCAGCCAGCCAGTTAACCAGCCTTCCAACTAGATAACCAAGCATCCTGCTGATTGTTATTAGGCCATAGTCATACATTGTTGGCTTCTGTGGTCGCCCCGTTGTTGTATTCGAAAACATGTCCGAAACCTAATTGTCTGTCCCCACAAATGTGCGACCGACGTTCGGTCAATTAAGCCACTGCGTGCGAGCGTAGAAATTAACTTAAATTTTCAAATTGTTTAGCCAACAAAGCAGTGTATGCACCTCGGGCCAGTTCTGGTTAGTGGTGTTTACTCCACATTTAAGCCAGGTCAGCAAATTAAACCATATTATTTTGGACGGCAGCAGGTAACATCGATAATTAGTGACAATGTTTGAACTATGGCTTATATTAATTATATATAGTTTAAGCTATAAAGCCTTTGTTGCTGATATGTTTAAACAAATAGCCCATCATAGGCTGAGCTTATCCTCTAATTTATATTTTTGAACTACCAAAAGTACATCTGTTATTTTGCTTATGGTTATAAAAATGGAAGAACTACTTTGGCTTTAGATGAAAATAAAACGTGTTCACTATTTGGCTTTCAAACAACTGTTTTCAATAACAGACACTTGCATAAATGTGTAAAATTGCCCAGTCATTCGAAAAACAAGTGACTGTTAAATAACCATGTGTATATATCAACATGTATGGATATTTTTGTGAAAATGAAAAAAACATGCTGTCATGCATTTTTTTTGAATTCCTAGGATTACAATTACAATTTTCGGAATAGCGAGTTGGCATGACAGACACAGACAAAATATTATTGAAATATTTCAGGCTCGACTTGTTTTTATGGGCAGAACCCAAACCGGATATGATATGTTGTTCGTTTTGCCTTGTGGTTTTCGACATTGGAGTTTTGATTTCCGTATTTTGCTTATTTAAAATATACTACTTTTTCATGTGGGCGGTTGGCCATCAATATTCACATCAATACACAGCCAAAGCCGCAAATTTAAAGCTCAACTGGCCACTTGAACTGCAAATGCCCGTTACTATGAATGCGATATTTTTGGATAGCAAGGTTGTTTCATTACCATGATGATGATTCCATCGCATGCGGTCCATTAACCAACGCGATTTGCAATCACAATCTGGGCTGAAACTGAAAATGTATCCATTTATTCGCCTGTGCATATCGCAGATTCTTTGGGATCGACACCGTGAATAAACAAATGTTGCTCTGGCCGACTGTGCGTGCATGTGAGGCAAAGCAAACAGACTAGGAAAAACATAGAAGGTAAACAGAGGGGAGTGGAGTGGGAAAACATGTGTACTATGGCCTCAGTGCTTGCCACCACCCACCCACTCAACATTTTCCACCCCCAAAAGCTCTCACATTTTATGCAGCATACTTTTCTGGCGTTATTTATAAAGAAGCGGAACAAACTGCAGCAAGGATGTAGTCAGATGGATGGAGGCACATGCATGAGGGCAAGGGCAAGTGATTTTCCCAACTAGTCTGGCTCTTTTGATGACCTTTGCATTTAGCCTTGTCATTCGTTTCGTTGCATCTACGAATAGTTGGCTAATTGAACAAATATTTATTAATAGCCCGCTTAATTATTACTCTCGATTATGGCAACCTTTTGCAAGGTTATAAAACCATAACTTCGAGGTCGAATCACTCAAAAAGCTCCAGACAACACGGAAACTTAATACAAACGAAACTAAATGAATTGATTGAATTACTGATTAGAATTGAATGTCCTTGCACTTTACCTTTTTTGCTTTGGTGGTTGTAAGTTCCTGGAAAGTACCATGCAAATACCATAAATTATTGCTAATATTCAAATAAATAAGTTATAAATATTGATGTGATTCCCAGAAAATTATGACAATACATTTGATTTAATTTGATTTAAATAAAAGGTTGACATTTATAATAAAGAGTTTTGTGGAATATTATTTCAGCTGTAACCCTATCAAAAGAATTAACTTCTGTTAAACAGGAATAGGTTTTCTTAAAAAATTCCTCAAAACGGCATAAACTTTTAGCAAAAATTTGATTTAAAAGCCCATACTTAGAGATAACCCAGATATTGAATTGAAAAGAAATATTATAAGTAAATTTAAATAGAATGCTATTCAGGGGTATCGATTTTCAGTTACCCATTGATCGCGTATTTATAGCCGACGCATTGTCATCGAAATCAAAGGGCAGACGGTAATCAGTGCTGACTAATGCCGCTCACGGCGGATGGCGAACAATAAAGGCAAACTTTGGCGTCGCAGGACATCGTCGGGATATCGTGGCCAGGTGGCAGAAGGACATAACCTGAGCACAGTTCATGTGTGGCATAAAAATTACGAACTAATTAAATACAGCAGATATATTTGCGTCACGTGCGCGACGCTGTCTGGCCAGGTGAATAGGTTTGGTCCACCAGTTCGATGTTTAATGGGCAAATAAATGGGCGTCAATGTTCTCGGTGAGCATACTAATTGCAGTGGACGCTGCTTTCCCACCAAAAATTCCGACCGGGTAATTGCCAGTTTTCCATTACTTTTTCTTTTGCGGCGAGCAAGCAGCGTGTAAGTGACAAATCAGCTGCAAAGAAAGTGGCGCCCAACGCACATTTACATACCCGAAAAAGAAGCCTCTGCCGAGTGTGACATTGACTGAGAGACCCACTTCTGGCAACCGGCGGAGCGTCCTTCACCCACTTCCCCACCCGCCCCCGCTGGCCCCATCGACAACAAACTGTTGCTTCTCAGCTGTTTTAGTACAGATTTTCCCCTGATCCGCGCATGCGCATACTACATATCCCGTTTAGTTCGCACTTGAGGGGCATTTCCCCAATTTTGCGCAACAGTTTGGGTCATTTTTCTTGGGTTTGATTGGGACTTTTTCGAGCTGTTGCTTCGCGGCACGGAGCATTCGACTTTCCGGCGGAGTCGCAGATTCAGTCTGTTTGGGGACTTTACGGCGTGCGAACGTGTGGCAGCGAAATTCTAGAGGACACACACACACACACATACAGCGAATTCTAAGAACCAACGGTGCGGATACGCAACGGTCAGCGCATATACACATACACAGACTCACACACGCGCGTAGTCAGGTAAAGCACTCACATCCTGTTGGTGTACACCTGTATTGTGTGTGTGTGTATGTGTGCGTGCTGCATATAAACGCGTTTAATTAATGTGAAAGTGTCGTCGGCGCTGCCGTTTTTTCTTTTTACCAAATGTTCAACGCTCAGCACTCGCTTTCAGAATCGCATAACCGTTAGCCGTTAACCGTTAAGTGTGCCGTTCATTTTCCGTTGGGCGATTATCAAGTGCTAAAAAACGTTGAATTGATTTCGCGAGTTTTCCTTGCGATTTTACGAATTTTTCCCAGGCAGTGGTAAACCAAATAAAAAACTCACTTCAAGTTGAATTTTGTGCAGAAACTTCTTGCCACAGTGTGTCAGCAATATAAAAAAAATATTTTAACTTTTTATCACACATAAAAAAGCTATAAATAACCTTATTAAACCAAATTTTTCAATTTTTAGTATTAATTATTAAAAGTACACATAAATATTTCAACTTCTTTGAGCAACTGAATCACTTGCCTGTAAACCATTTAAAAGTCGAATTTAATCGTTTTCCATTATAAAGAATCGGTGAAAAAATATATTATTCTCTCTTATGTTTAACAGACAAGAACAGTGGTTTTAATTTTGACTTTTCGATTCATTTTGCGATTTTTGCAAAGTTAAATTTCGCACTGGAAAAGATACTTTAAGTCGCTCCTCTTTATATGGCAGTCATAAAAGTGAAAATGTATTTTTTATTTGCCACAGCTCGGCGGTCTTGGTTTTGCATTGTGATCCGTGCGGCATACCTGGTCATTTCAGGTGAGTGAACAACTCGCATTCGGGGGAAAACTGGTTGAAAAACCCTGAAAACCACATTCAAAATGTTTGAACTTTCCAAGAGCTTTCACTGGTTATTTCGACTTTGTCCTTTGATTTTCAGCTGCCAAAATGCATTAAAGTCGCAACCATAAACGCAACTAATTAAAAAGTACTCGCAGGATACGAGTGAAGTGATGTGTGCCATAAAAATGTTCGCAACTAATTAAATTGTGATTATTTAAGGAATTTCGAGTGCATTTGATGCTCGCACTGACATGTGTCTGATGGAAAATCTTAATAATGTGTGAAGGGCAAATTTAATTGACCTTGTGTGTGTGGAATATTTTTGATTATGAAGTTCAAAAGTAGCTACCTTTTGCAAATTTTGCAAGTTACCATATTAATTGGATGTGATTAGCTTGGTTTTCTTTGTACTAACAGTATGCAAAAATATATTGAACATGTTATACTTAATAGGAAACTGGCACAAAAAATA
The DNA here is from genome assembly GCF_016746395.2 of Drosophila simulans. NCBI lineage: Eukaryota > Metazoa > Arthropoda > Insecta > Diptera > Drosophilidae > Drosophila > Drosophila simulans. The sequence continues at coordinate 9,729,868 of NC_052522.2, forward strand.
GCATTTTTGTTGAGAGGTAAAACCTGACTTTTAACGAGCATCATTATTTTAGTTTTTTGATTTAAAAGAATTGTGGCACACCTGATCTACTTACCATTTAGCCCAACTAATGACCTTTATTTTTTTAACATTGCTTCAAGTGCCCTTCAAGTAGATTTAGGTCATCGCAAGAACTCGACTATTATTATTCAGTTCTATACATTTAACAAAAGGAAAACAATTTGCGTGAAATTGGATCCAATCGCAGCAGACACCCCTCTGCAATTTTCCATCTCAATGCAATAGTTTATGCATCAACTTTAGCCACTCGAGAACTGGCCGTTAGTAGTTGATTTTTCTTCCGCTTTTTTCTGCGTAAAATTTCACTTCAAACTTATGCAAATTTCTGGCTTAAAATTTAGCCTGCAAGTCAAATCAAAAGTTATAAGTAGAAGTGAAAGCAGCGTGGAGAGTTGCAAATGCGAAACTTCTGGATGTTGCCGATTTTAAGTGATTTTAAATAACTACAGGCAACTTAAACTTAGCAAAGCAAGTGCATTTGTGAAAAAAATAAAGAAAAACCATGTAATGACATAATAGTGTAATGTCTTTTGCCCGCCGACAAAGGACAATAACTCAACATCAGCGACAGCTTCAAGGACTTTCTCTGAGTTCTGGCTTTGTAATTTAAAATAATTTCCACAGTGCCCCCTAAATGCCATTAAGTATTAAGTCAACTGAGCTCTGAGGTGGGGGAAAACTTTCTGCTCTGGGTGTATGTTTTGTGTTTTCTTGTTTTTGTGTGTGGATGGCCTGGTTTGTTGTGTGCTTTCTCCCCCCTTTTTTTGTGCTGTGTATTTTTTGCTGCATTTATGCACATAATTGAGCGGCGAAATTAATGGCACAGACAGCTACATTTTTTTTTTGCAACCTCATGTTTGTTTCACAGAAGTTTGCACTGAGGCTTCAGTTATTTTCACAAAGACTCGGATTAAAAAATCTACAAATATTGACCCTAAAATGAATGTAAGGTTTTTTGTCCGTTCGTTTTTAATTTAAGCACTATGCACTTAATTCTTAAACAAGATTAGGACAAACTTAAAACTTCAAATCTTTTAAGATTCTTGATTTGTTCAGACTAAAGTTGACCCCTTTTTTTCCATCATTCTAATGCCTAGAGTTTCACCCTGTATTTATTTGTACACTTTTGTTGAGCAAATAACACACTTTTGTGCCACAATTCAGCTCGATTAGTTTTTGGCCCACACACTCTGCGAACGCCCTCGCAATTCGATTGCAAAAATGTATTTGCCACATTTGACACTACGGCAATTTGCAATTCATTGTCGCCTGGCAAACTGAAATTCATCATTTTGCATTGAAATTTTTGGAAAATATTTGCGCATTGAGTATGCAGTGCGCACAAAATTAATTAGGAATCCTTGTCGTTGCGGCTGCCACATTTAGAAGTCGAATGTGGTTGTGGCACTTTGCAGATGCAAAGCTTTTATTTATCGAAATTACGAAATATTCTAACTAGAGTTCATTTTTTGAACATTCATACAGTCCTTTCACATCAAGTGGGCATAAAATTGATATTAATTAGATTGGTAATTGAAAACGTAGCCAATTGAGAGGGGTTAAACATTGGTGTTTTTCTATTTATATACCAGTGCAACTGAAACATGTTTCTATATTCTGAAATTGATTTTATACATTTTTATTCAGCTTGAATGTATTTGTCACGCTCCTTTAGCTTGCGAAAGCTTGGCTCATTACATTTCTAATTTAAGCATGCTACATTTCATATCAAATCATAATTGAATAAATGTGATTTCTAGCGTATGCAACGGCGCACTAAAATTCATGTTGCGTGTGCACTAATAAGCTATCAAATTGGATTTTCCCCGAATATCCTGGCCCACGAACATCCTGTTAACACGATTGTAGCACTGGCTTAAGCTGTTTAATACCCGTGCATAGCGGCTTTATTGAAAACTGATTACTCAGGCAGCAAGGATCCGTGGTGCTGGCCGAAAGCCGTAGACAAACATATTAACGAACGGAGGGCATCGATGCCTGACTTTGACGCATATTGGCCTGGCAATTAATCCGCCTAGCCAAACAAATGGCAACATATTGTGCTCACGCACGCATGAGAATAACAAAAACATCTCAGGACGAAGAACTCCTGGCCCAACCTAAACTAATTGACCATTCGATGGAATTGTTTCGCTTCTTTTTGGGGTTCCTCCTCCACTAGCTTGATGCCCAGTAATTAGGTTTCCTTGTGGCGGTAATTTCATTTCGTTCGATGAAAACAGTTTACAATCCTTGGTGGGCAATAATTATGCCACAATTGTGTATCTTCTGCTGGCATTGCAGTTACCACTTGGCCCCGCAATTCAATTATGAGCACTCATCAGTCGCACTTAGCCAAAGTCTTAAGCCGCCTTTGTTTGCGCCACACACTCGATTTCCATTCAATTTTCAAGTGGCTACTGCGGCGCATGGCTAAACAAATTACGCAAAAGATTTAATTAAGCAGCGTTAATGCCTCAGTGACAGCAGCTCTGCTCCCCGGGCACGTTCACGTGCCGTATACGTAATATGCAAATGCTCCAATTGCCCGAGGGCAATGCCAAATGGGGGATAAGCTCCATTCTGTTCTGCTCTGCTCTGCTCTGCTTCGTCTGCCTTTCCGTGTATTGAACTCTCTCCTCTCGGCTACCCCTATGTATGTATCTCCTACGGGGCTAGTACCCTTTATAATGGTCCGAGATTATTGGCCAACCCATAGAGATCCTCGGGTTCATCTGCGAGCAGAGGCTTGGGGAGGTAATTAGCATTGCAGCAGGTGCAACCGCAGCAGTTGTCGTTAGACGGCAAGAAATGCGAATGGAAATTGCTGGAAAGTATGCAATGAATATTCCTTCATCTGCTCCTGGCCAGAAGCGTTGCAAACGCAGATGACTTGCACCGGGGGAGTCACTCTACTTCTGTTCTTCCTCCGGCACGCCAACGCATTTGTAGCTGAATGTGAAAAACGAAACTTTGCTACACTCGGCGAAGGAAAGCTAAACTAAGCAAAATCATCACTATATATAAATTTTAATTAAAAAAAAATAAAAACAAATAAATATAGTAATTAAACTTTGTGCATTGCTTTTAACTTCAATTTACGCGTATAATAAGCAGATGATATTTTTTTGTTTCGTGTGTGATATATGCAAAATTGAAATGGTAAAATAATACTACTTGGGTTTAATCACAAAAAAATACAATTTATTTATTTATTTATTTCATAATTTTGTAAATATCCTTGGTAACTCAAGTGCCATTAACTAAAAATAAACATAAATGCCAGCCATTTACTTTGAACTTAACTTGCAAGTAACCTCAGATTTTACAGATTTTTTTATTCAAGTCTTCAAAATATATATCCTTGACTCCTAGGACGAATTCCGTTGCTGTACACGGCTTTTGTCCTGCTCGGCAGGCGAACAATAAATGAGGCAGAGGCAAACAAAAGATGGGCCTTTACTGACACACAGTTACGTATGAATGTCCTAGGCGAGCGTGTGTGTATGTGTGCGTGTGTGTGTGTTGGTTCGGCTAAAGGACCATCGTATCTGCTTTCTTTTCCCTTTTTTTTTCTAATTGAGCCATCTGTGTGTGCGTGCGTCTGCCATCGTTTGTTTTGGCCACTGTGCGTGATGTGCTTGTGTGGGTGTTAGTGTGTGTTTGTCTTCAATCAGCGCTTGAGTTGGCAACATGTTGTTGTTTTCACTGCCTTGTTGCCCATCTTCGTCTGACTTTCGGCTAAAAATATTTAACTCACATTGCTCGCTGGGTGGAACGTTAAATACACACACACATACAATGCGAAGGCCTGAATTTTGTCAAATTTAACACAGGAAAATCTCTCGCTTTCCCTCTCAGTTGGTCCAAAAATAATGGCCAGAGCTCCAGGAGCTGGGCTGTGTGTTTGCTCTACGCTTTTATCGTTTAATTTTGGATACTTCAGTTGGGGTGCGTGCCGAAGACGAAATCAATAAAACCGGCAAGAGTCCACGTGTTCTGGCCACGAGCGGTTCGCATTAACGGATTTTCACTGCACCCGAAAGGAGGCAGCCCCTAGCATTTATAAAATCCAAATGGAAATGACATTTATTAGAAACCCGATGGCTGATCAATGGATTAGATATCACTGTCATTATTACTCCAATTATACGGCCACATTGAGCGGTGATTAAAGCTGCCATTCGGCAAAAGAATAATGATGGAAAAATATTGCCTTAAATACGATACCCACTCGACAGATTCTGCATATATTATGAATCATATTAAATTAATTTTATTCATAATGCTTACATAAGGCAGCGTGTGATTTGATTTATTACCAGCGCATAAGGCTTTAATTAACTTGATTTTGTTTTGTCGATGTTATGCACGGTGGAATTTTACAAACCATAATTAAATTTAAAAACAAATAGGGAAAAGTATCCCTGCAATGTATTTATTTGAATAATTTGCTTTCAGTTAGTTTGTGTTTTCCTATTCGTTTGCTAGGCAATTACATATTGTAATTAAATGTATTTGCATAATTTACCCAACGTATCAAAATTAATTTTACCCATCTAATAAAATATGTTGCTTTTAATTAGATTGCAAAATTTACAAATAAATTTAGTGGAATATTGTTTTCAAAATACTCAGAGGATAATTGTATTTCATAATAAATCTATTTGGATGACCACTAAAAGAATAAACGTAGAAAATAATTCCTAGAAAATGTGAAAAAGATTCCATTGGAATTAAATGTAAGTTACCCAGAGAGAAAATATCTTTCGGTATAAATTTGATTCTAAAAATTTTTCGCAAGCGGTCTAAAGCCCACTAGGAAATTCCGAAAGGCTCGTAGATTGAGCAGAATGCCGTAAAAGCCAACCGCATTTATTCGCCACGCTTAACAGTCTTAAATATTTAAGCTTGTTTGCCCTCAATTGCAAAATGCTGACCTAGAAAGTTGCCTCCGCCAATCGTCTTCCGCCGGACTAGGTCCTCCGAATCCTATCCGCCGTATTCTGTCAGCCGTCATCAGTCCGTGTCCGGTGTCTGGAGTCCTTCGTGTGTCCTGCTGTCCAGCTGTCGGTCTGCTTGTCGGCGGATACTTTGTTCTCGGTGGCACATAGTCTATATGGTCTAGATGGCCAACGTTAAGCACACAATGCGGTCTCCATTCGGCTTCTGGGCTCTCATACTTTATTTATTTACCATCAGCACAATTTATTTAACGTAACGTTAAAATTTCACGCAACATTGCAAAGGTACGGGGCGAGTGAACATTTTCCACTAAATAGTTTTACGTTTCCTGGCAAATTGATGTAGCCACGTTGGCTTCAAAAGTCCTTGTGCTCCTTTCCAAACGCCCTGGCCAAAAAATACAAAAAAAAAAAAAAAAAGCAGACGGAAAGTAGGATGTCTCAAGTCAATTTGTTGGCTTTCCTCTGAGCTTCGGGTCGAGCATCTTGCCAAAATGTTTACTTGCATTGAATAATTCAGTCGGCAAAGAATGTACACCAAAGAGTAGACATGCCCCGGGGGTGGAAAAGTCGTCGGAAAAGCCGGAAAAGCGGAAAAGTCGTCGTCGGGCCACATGGCTGTGAGTGCAGTCAGAATGCCAGATATGTGCCAGACAGTTTGACACATGCTTGCCAAGTCAAATTGCATTAGGCTTCCATTTGGGCAATTGCCAAATAGTCATGCAAAAATGCTTTGCTCTGTGTGTGGCTGTCGCTATTTCCAGCAATTAATAAAGTGATTATGCCTCAAGCGCATTTTCATGAATTTCCACTCGCACAAAGTTGTCGCCAACAATCACACGCCCTTCTACGAATTCAACCAGAATGAATAAATGGCCAGGACCAAACTCATTTAACTTTTTAATTGTGCAGTTTTGTGGGAGGCAGCCAAAAGAATGCTACCACAGTGGAAACTTTAAGTGTGCAGAACTTTCAAGACTATTGCCAAAGTTTGAATGCTCTAACTGAAATAAAATTATACAAGAAATCGACAAAAAATATAAAATTGATAAATATGTTAACACTTTTAACAAAGTAAACATATCCCTTATTAAGTGTTTACTCCTTTTTATGAATATGTCAAATGGTTGTTAATCCAACATGCATTTTTTATCTCAATCAATCGGATTATGGTCAGCTTGTGGTGTAGTAAATACAATCGAATTGCAAAATCTGTTGACTTTGTTATGTTGTCCGTCAGAGAAAATATGAAAATTGACAGCTGAAGACATAAATGTCCATAATATTTAGTTTTTTATAATCAATGAAGTTTGCTTTAATTTGTGTACGTGCAAAATGCAACTAGAATGGTTTTAGGCATAGAATGGAACGAAAAATAACATAGAGCTATAATCGTTTAATTAAAATAAATATTTACGCAAGCACACAGCTTATAGATGTTATGGCAAAAATTTGAATCTCTTTAAAGTTGCTGAATAAATAAATATTTAGTTTCATTGATTGCCAGTCTTCTGTAGCCCATAAAAGCACTTTGTACGCCATTGAAATGTGTCTATAAATATACCAATAATTATCCTTACTATTTAGAGATACTTTGTGTAAGTTTGGCTGAAATATTTCGCTTCAGTTAAACTTAAGTCACAATTCGGTGGTGGAAATAAATTACAAGTACATCCGATGGAATTGTGAATAGAATACAGCCACCTTGACTTGGCAGCAAATTTAAAGTCCCCTCTGCCTTTGGGGGTTAATGAGTGTATAAATTGAGCACAAAAGCCAGGCCAGGCAATAAGCGCATTAATTGCCAGTGCTGAAAAGTACCTGGATAAATGGTCGCCTGGGCAACGGGGCGTATGAGCGATGTCAAGTGGCCGCAATTAAAGTGAAATTAGCCACTCTAGCGGTTTCTCAGTGTTTTTTTTCTCTCTCTCGGTTTTTTTTCTTTCCAGGAAGAGCTAATAAGAGCAGCACATCTGGAGGAGAGCACTCCTGGCCCATATTAGACATCAAAGACGGCAACAACGGCGGCCAGAATTTTCTCACGTTTGGATAGTGTCGAGGAGGTGCAACGCGGTCGCAGTGGCAGCGCTGTGGGAATAACGCCGCCTGGCGGACCAGGAGCGGTATCTGCCGGTGTGGGATCAGGATCGGGAGCGGGTACGGTGGCAGCGGCAGTGGTGGCAACGGGTTCACCGGCCAGGAGTGGCCAGCAGCAGTACGTCGGTGGAGGCGGCGTCGGCGGCGGTGGAGGAGGCGTGGCGGGTTCGGCTGCTGTGGGCGTGGCAGGTGCAGGAGGCGTGGCAGCGGTACGACAACGCAGCGCCAGCACGGTGCTCGACATCAATTTGCCGCAGCGCAAAGTGTCCGTTGGCGGTGGCTTGGCCGGACCACCATCTCCAGTTATTCGGAATGGTTTCAGTGTCTATGATCCGCCGCAATCATTGATTTCCAGCCGGCACGCCAACTTTAATGGCCAGGGTGTGGGTGGGGGCGGCGCAGCAGGTGCAATAGCAGCCGGTGGCACAGCAACCGGCGTGGGTATAGCGACTACTAATCGCGGACGACTGTCCATCAGTGCAGCATCGGGCGGACCACTCATCGGATCATCATCTCAGCTAACAGGTGGAGCTGGTGCAGCAGGTGCGGGCTTAAGTGCAACGACAGGTGGTGCTAGTGCAGTTTCGGGCTCCACCCTCGGGGAACCGGCGGGCGGAAGTGGATCGGCGCCCACCATCGGCGGCACCGCTCCCATCCAGCCAGGACCCAAGCGACAGGGCAGCTTCTCGAATGTCTTCTCAAAGCTAATCGATGGTATGCCCGCCGGCACAATGTTTGCCAAATTCAAGAGCACCAATGTGGCCGCCTCCACAGCCACTCAAGCAGTCGCCGATGGCAATCCCATTACGCAGTACTTCGAAATCGGCAAGCCGGTGGCCTGTGCCGGCCCAGAATTGGTGTGGCGCATCCATGATGCGTACCGCAAGAGCGACAACAAGGTGAGTGTTTCAAGCCAGTGGCATTTTTGGCCCAATTGGGATGTGGATTGGTTTACCTTTAAGGTGAAAAGGGAATTTTCAAAAATCAATAAATCTTCGTTTAGGAATGCTTTAACTTGTTTCCTTTGAAGTTGCCCACGTGTCCTTAAATGTTTGCTAACAAATCAATTTAAAACGCAATTAAAGTTTCCTGAAACGATTTGAATTTACATAATAACGAAATAAGAATGAATGCTCAATTTTAAAATATACAGCTTTCAAGTTGCTTCAAATTTATGGAATTGGAAAAATAAAAGTACTTTCGCTACTTTCCAATACTTTTTACGTTGCATTGCAAGGATAACACCAGACGCTTTATCCTTTCAACTCTTTTCTTAACGTAATTGCATCCCCGTTTCGCAGGAATGTTCGGTGTTTATATTCGAGAAGAAAATTGCGGAGAAGCTGCACAAGCCGCGTCGCAAGGAGACCATAACGGAGCTGCTAAAGAGTTCGGTGAAGACACTGGAGCGCTTCCGCCATCCGCGGGTGAGTGTGTCCTTCGGCGACCCCCCAATCGATAATTACTTTTCCACTAAGACCTCCTCTACCACCCAACCTGTACGTTTTGTTCCCGCAGATACTACAAATCTATCACACGGTCGAGGAAAGTGCGGATACGCTGGCCTTCGCCTCGGAGCCCATCTTCGCCAGCCTCTCGAATGTCCTGGCCTTTCACGTGAGTTTTGGCCACAGTTTTAGTTGTCCGTTGCTCGCTGTCCGTTGTCCGTTGTCCGTAGCCAGTTGGCAGTTTGAGTTGCTGACAGCGACATGGACATGCAATTTGTGCTGTCGCCTGGTTGCCTTTCAGTCCTCCATTGGTTACGGCCTTTTTTCTGCCCGTTTACGCTTTTTACTGCTTGCACACGGCACGAAATTAATTGGACATCGAATTAAACTTACTATTTGATCGTAAAAAATTTTGTTTGCACAAGCACATTTACCCAATTGACACATTTTAAATGTAAATTATAAGTTTTTCATTATTACGATTGTTAATAATATATTCAGGGGTCTTTTACAAATATTTTTGTTGATTAGTTGACACTCAGAGAAATTTAGTGACTTGAAATAAATATTCAAAATTATGGAAATATTTATATGATAGTAATTACGTACTATTTATTTATTTTTTGGCTAAAATTGTATATTTATATGTTGTGAAATAAGTACCATAGATTTTTTTGCAGTGCAAGTCCACGGCCACTGGGTGTTCATCTAGAATTTCGCATGTAGAGCGAAACAATGTTTAGACTGTTGGGTTGATTGTGGCACTGTTTTTGGTGTTGCTGCTGCTGCAGTAGATTTTGCTCGCTCCTGTGTTTTGTTAAAGTTTTTGCAGGCCAGCGAAGTGCATAGTTTGACTTTGAGTACAATGGCACAGTGGGCGGGCCATGTGGGAAGCAGGGGGCGTGGCTCTTGGCTAGTGGCTAGTGCAAAACTTGGCAACTGATGGGTATGCATGACAGAAACACAAACGCCAGCTCACGCACACAACTAAATCGAATTACACACACTGCCAGTCTGTGTATGAGTGTGTGAGTGGTGTGATTGTGGATGTGCGGATGTGTGCATGTGGGAAAGTTTACGCTGCCAAGATTGAGTCAATAAAGAGCTTCAGCTGGTCCGCACAGCTCGGAAATTGATACGCATACTCCCGCACACACCAACACACACATACACGGTGCGTGCCACAACTTAAAGGTGGTTTAATCCACGGTATTGGTATTATATTAGTTGCTCAACTCAAATTAGTTTTGGTATAAACAAAAAGTTAAGCGATGAACTTACTAAACTGGTTTGTAGCTGGATATTCTGAATGTTAGAAAAGAAGAAATATGTTTTAGTATTTTCTTTTGTTAATATATAAGGTATTTTCATTATTCAATTAGAAGAACCCTTTACAGTATTGAAACGCACTGTACCTCTCCTGCTTAGAACCATGTCGAAACAACAACAGACCTTCCTTATACCCACATAAACAGCTCAACAATAACCGAAAGAACAGAACCTCTTGAATAGTTTTTAGTTTCCATGAAAGTCGATTCGAGTTAAATTACATTGAAAATTGCAAAAAGGTAAAGCTCAAAGCACTCACATGCACAGACAAAACAATCGAAAAATTGGTAAGGGAAAATCCATTGGAAAAACAAAAAGCCAGGGTCGTGCAAGCAACAGAAACACGAGAGATTTGAATGGCTTATCAACGAATGCAATGCCTTTGAATGGGAATTTAAAGGTCCTGAGCTGAAAGTAGTTTGCCATCCAAGCTGAGGGTGAAACAAATTTAGGGACATCCGACCAGCTCATTCCAGGATTTGGCCCTAAATTTCTATTACCTGTCCGCAAGGTACAGAGAAAAGTTTTGGAAGGGTTTTTGATAATTTTTGTGTGTATAAATTAAAACGTTATTTATAAAATTACAAGATAAAATATGCTAGGTTTTTTTGCCACAGCAAGGATTTTATTTCTTATGTACTCTGTTGTTTTAAAATGTTATGGTAAGACTTGGAATTATCCAAGTGTATCTTTTCCCACACATTTTACACAATTATTGTAAATTAAATAAAAAACGAAATTTTCTAATCGTGCAGGAGTCGAAAACGTATGAAGCGACCAACGTGGCGCCGGCGGCGGGTGGAGCAGCTGCGTCCCAGGCGCAGGCGGCAGCGAACACCTTGCCCCAGCGACCGGCCCATGCCAAGGAATACAATTTCTTGGACATGGAGCTGAAGTACGGCTTTCTCCAGGTGAGTGGCACCTTGCTGTTGCTCGGGCCAGATGGCGTGACCCAGGCGATTTGCTACCGTTTTCCTATTTCCCATTTTCCAGCTGACCGAGGCACTGGCGTATCTGCACTATTCCGGTCACGTAATTCATCGCAATGTGTGTCCATCTTCTATACTAATAACCAAGCGCGGTATCTGGAAGCTGGCCGGCATGGAATATGTGGGTGAGTGCGGTCTTGGCTTAGTAGTCCAAAATTGAAATGGATTGGCCAGGTCAGCAATTTGTATTCATATTCACATATTCGGATTTCAGAGAGAATGAATGAGAACGATTTGAACAGCTCCATTCCGTGTCCGCCGTGGAGCAATCGGGTGTCCAAGATGGCCCAGCCGAATCTTGACTTTATGGGTGAGTAGATAAAGATTGTTCATATCCCTTGGCCTTTTAATTCTTCTGAAGAAGTCAGTAAATGTAAGCATCATTTATTTGGGAATTTGGGTCAAAACTAAGGATGTTTCATCACGTGAAATAAGCTTGCAATAAGATAATAACAATGTCTTAATTATTTGTTTGAAATTGGCCATGAATCGATACTAACTGCAGTCTAAGCTAATAATTACCAAATTGTTAATAACTTACTTGTATCCTTATGTTTATCCTGGCTAGCTCCCGAAACCCAGTCAACGTCCAAGTGCAGCTTGCTCAGCGACATGTTCTCGCTGGGAATGGTGATCTGTGCGGTCTTCAACAACGGTAGGCCACTGATTCAGGCCGGTAACTCCACCTCCAACTATGCCAAGCAAATGGAAACGGTGGGTAAACAATTTCTAATTTCTGAATGCCCGGGATGCGATGGACTTGGGGGACAGCTTGGTAACTTTCAAGGGGCCAGCGACAAGTGCCAATTGGATGGATGAAAAGTTTTTGAGCCGAACGCAAAACGCTTGGATGGGCTTGTTTGCGCGCTGTAATTAGATTCGCAGCTTTGTCAAATGCAAATGTAATCAAAAAGTCCACTTGAAACTCTAATTATTTTGCCACTTGTGCGGACAGGTGACGGAGCAGCAGCAGGAGTACCAGGATTCAGTAGCAGCAGCAGCAGTTATCCCGCGGGCGCTAGTCATTAAAACTTTTCGTCCTGTCCTGGGCATTTGGATGTAGCTTTCGAAAGTCCCCAAGTGGTTTCCAATGTTGTGGCAAAGTTTGTTTCGTTTATGCTTATGAAGAGTTTTTGGCACCATTCGCCCCTCCCCCCCCGTTTCAGCTGGATGATCTGGTCCACAAGTTGATGCCCAGACTGCCAATTGCCCTGCAGGAGGCCACTTCGCGCATGGCCAGTCGGGATGCAACCGCCAGGCCCACCGCCCAACTGCTGCAGCTCATCAAGTACTTCATGTGAGTGGCCAAATTAATTAAGTTCCAGCTAAGATGGCAAAGCAACAGGAAGCGCTACAAACTGTGTGCCAATTTGCCCAGTTGCGTTCAAAGTTGCTTTTGCCTTTCTCTTTCTGTTTGTGTTTGAAATGAAATTGACACCTGTTGGGAGCACACATCCACGCACACACTTACATACTAAACCCCAGCGACACGCAATCTCTAAGCCAATTTGTACCCGTAGCTGAAATTCAATTGAAGGTTTCATTTTTTTTTTCCTCCCAGTCAACCATTCATCCTGCGTCCTACCGCCTTTCCTCCACCAACACACGCACACTTTAATTACGTCTGTTTGCCAAATGAGAGCGGTAATCAGACCTGAAAGACATACACAATGCAAAGCGAATGGTAGCTGGGCACTGCGAAAAAATTTGTTGTAAAATTGTAAATAAAAAGTAGAGCTGCTAGATTCGAGATCCGTTTGGTAAATTAATACAAAAGCGAAAACATAATCAAGGTAAATTAAATGTGCGCTGTGACCCCACAACCGTTTATTAAATGTCACAACACAGGAAGAAATATTTTCGAAAGCTGAAGAATTCGCTTAAATTAATTAAGTATTATGATTATGATATGATGATCGAATTTGGAAAATATTTATATAATTTGTAAGCCCACAAGTTCGTTGACTTACATTTAAATAATTCATATTTATTGCGTTAATGTGGCGGTTTTTTCTCTGAGTGTAAGACGTCGCTGCTTTTCAGCTGATTGTGCTGTGGTAGTCGTGCTGGAGTGGCACTGCTCCTCCAACCCAAGCTGACTGACTCTGGGATTTATGACGACAGCAGCTGTTGCGTTGCCCTGCCTCCCATTGAGATCTGAAAAAGGGGGGACGGCGACGTGCCGCGTTTAGACAAACAAAGCCAAAGACGATGGCGATGGCGATGGCAATGGCAATGGAGAGGTGGCGACTGAAGTGGCTGCACGGAGCAAGCGAGGCATGAAGTACGTCAGTGATCAGCTAGGGAATACCGCAGCCTGTCTGCAGGATATATGCTCCATAGGTGGATTGAATGTAAAGTAGCGCAAAACGCTGGCAATTGTGTGGTAATGCTGCTGCTATTGCTCTGCGAATTGAATCCACATTGGCTGTTCATAAAAGCAATTTCATGGAGTATGGATGGGTCAAGATAGTGCTTGTTCATTCAGCTTATTCATTTACAAATGTTGATTGCTTATTCAGACCTGATTGCTTGTTCAGAACTAGCTTACAAGTGAGGCATAATTTTTGAGATATTTTAGTTTTTCCTAAAAACCCGACTAAAGTTGCCTTCAATTAGCAAACTAATTCAAATGATTTATTTTTTAAATATTTCCTAATTAAATACGAGACTTACATACTATATCATATAGTTATTTTGTTATATATTTATATATTTATCTACTTGATGGTTTTATCAGCAGTCTATACCTATTTTGTTTATTAATTACTTGTCTTAATTACTGTCTGTGAACCCATATACCCCCTGCTACCATCTACGCATCTAAACGCGCTGTCAGCGGCAACAGTGGAGCAACAGCATGGTGCTCCATCAGTTTTGCCTGCTCCACCGGAAAAGCATCACCGGCATCAGAATCTCAGCCATCTCGACATCTCATCCTTAGCCGCGTGCCGCCTCCTTTGTCGTTGTTAGTCATCCAGTCAGTTAGTCAGTCAGGTTGGTGGCAGCACTTTGAAGTTAATTTAAATGTTGTCAACATTTTCTGCGTTTTTAGCAGCGTATGCAAATGGCTCGAGTGTCTCGGCAATCAGTGGCAAGCTAACTTTCCTTCATTTAAGCTCAAGTAGGTGATTTAAAATGGGGTTTTTCCACTTGGTCGATTGCCCTGATTGAGTCGACAAGGGTAGCGAAATCAACTGGTCCACGCTGCGTATACGTAATGTGCCTTGATTTCATTGTTTAACCGAGCGAAACTATAAACAGCGTCGCATAGCTCGCATTTATTTGCGATTTGTTGAAATTTTACGGCATTCATCTGTTTGCTGCCTGATAAACGGGCATTCAAAATGCTTACCGATGCGGGTCGAAAGTAAACACTTTTTGGCAATTAAATTTCAGCAATTTGATTTACATAACAATGAAAAGTATTTAGAATTCCATTTTAGAAAGTTGGTGGCGGCAGTCCGTCGTTTTGTGGGGACTTAATATTTTAATTTCAGTGGCGCAGAGATAAATATTGCCTTTGGCATATTTTTTGCGGGTTTTCCTGCGGCATTTCCACTCGGTGTTGCCTGCAGCTTAATGTTTAATTGATGCCATTTACCAACTAATCCGGGCCACAATTAAGCACTTAAAGCAATTACACAACATTTTCGTATTTATACATTTCCATAAAAAAAAGTGTGGACATAAGGAAATTTAATTTGTTGCCATTGAAATTAATGTTGTCGTATACTTTTTTTTTTGTGTTTCTCAGCGATACGCCCATAAACGCTTTGAAATTCCTGGACGTGGTCAACATGAAGGACACGCAGCAGAAGTCCCAATTCTACAAGACCACCTTGATCGAGGCCATGCCGATGATACCACGTGTAAGTGGCCCAGTTCCTCGACCAATTTTGTCCACCGGAAACGGATGCAGCCACGTTGAACGAACATTTTTGGCCCAACAAACTGGCAGCACATTAATCATTAATGGCGTCAAGTTGAGCGCTTTACGGCCAAACAATTTGTGAATTACGAGCCGTTTTATGTCGGTTGCAAAAATGTTGCGACTTTCCTTTGTGTTTTCTGTTGAGTTAGAAACGGAAGGAGTCTGTCACTTTTTCCATTCTTATTTTTTTGTTGTCCATTGCCATTGTCTGATGCCGCTTAATGATGCTTTAGCATTGGCAATTGAAATGACATAGACTGGTTAATGACTCTCCCGCATTTCTCCTCCAATTTTTCGTTATTGCCCATAGAAACTCTGGTGGCAGAACATCTGGCCGATGCTCAAGTCCGAGATCAACAATAACGAGGTCCTTGCCGCAGTCCTGCAGCCGGTCATGCTATTTGTCCAGGAAGCCACGCTCACGGAATACGACACCCTCATGTCGGCCACCATGAAGTAAGTAGTCTTATTTATAGCCTATTCGAGAACGAGGACAATGGTATTGAATGCCCCACAAATAAAAAGCCAGCTTTGAGTATTTATCGCACCGGAAGAGGCTCTGCAAAATAAATATAGTGGTCAGACGGGACTTTATTTATAATTCATTTATTGCAAACAGGGAATTAAAGGCTGCAGTGAATAGACGCAAACAGAAATTAATTTAAATATACGTATTGGTATTTATAGTTTTGTGTTTATTTAAACAAATCCAATGGCAAAGATATAATTATAAAAATAAATGTGAACTCAAAGGTTAAATTAGAATAAAACCAGCGTAATTAATATGTTAGCATAATCTGCAGTTCAAAGCTCAAGTGAAATGAATAAAAATTATGAAAATAATAATCGAAAGTCAACCATTTAGACAGTTACCAATTAAATAATACACTTTTTTTGCGAATATTTTCTATTCAATATTATGGATACTACCAAAGACAGTCCGGCTTAAAAAGTTTCCCAATCGTGTCATTTTTCATCTGGAATCCCTTCTGTTCTTGTCTAGCGATGAGAACTTTTGTGTTTGAACAATTGAAAAACTTTCGCGACACTTCTTTTTATGTTATTCAATTTTCATGACGTTTTATTGCGCCCACTGCGACGGGCGACAGTTCGTATTGTAATTTATAGAGCTTGACTGCGAAACTTTCCCAGGGTTCTCCTAGCCAAGGGGGCGTGTCTGGGAGGTGGGCGCCCAGTGGGCCCGAAGTGCTCACCTTTGGTGGTGAACCGTGCATAAATTAGTAGAACACACAAAAGCCCGCACCAGAGAGAGTTCACTACTTTGCCGAAAGTTGGCGACAAACTTTGTGGCCACTTGTAAGACGCTTATTGACACCCGGGCCATACAGAAAAGAAAAAAAGAAACCTTTCACACGCACTCATATCCTTAGTAATTTTCGAGTGATATATGAGCTTTTCACACTAATCAAATCTGTGTTATATCCCAGAGTCATCTACAATACACCGAAATCCATTCAGGCCAGCGTTACAATACTTGAGAATTTGCATTTGATTATCGAGAAGACGAAACCGGAGGATGTCACCACAGATATAATGCCCATGTTGTTCTACTCCTTCGACGGATCCACGATACAAGTGCAGGTGAGTGCTGCTCCACTCGGATATGCAAATCACTCCGGGACTGGAAAATGGAAATGGGTTTGACGGAGCTGATTGTGTAATTACGGCAGCAATTTCTTAATTAACTGCGACTCAGAAGCTGACTCAGAGCACAAAAGTGCCCGAGCAAGTGAATTTGCATTTTCTTTCCGCAAATGTTCTTCGAGGGGAGGAAAGGAAATTAAAATTCAATAAATGGGGAAAAAATTGTTGGGCACACACAGAAAAGTCAGCACTTCTAGGGGAAAAATATTATGCTTTTCGTTTAGGTACTAAAAAAAAGCATAATTTAAATGCTTTTTAATGTATATTTTAGGGTATGTTTTTTTGCTATTTTATACTATTATTAAATTTTACATTCTGATCTTAGAGCGCCGCCGTGGTGGCCGTGGCCAATGTGTTTGATAGCATCGATGAGCTCTCCATTCGCCGCATGGTGCTGCCCAAGGTGAAGCAGGTGTTCGAGAAGAACATAACCGATCCGAAGATTGTGCAGAACGTGCTGATGTGCATCGAACGGGTCATGGACCGCATGGAGCGAGCACAGGTGGGTACTCCGGAATCCAATATATCATCTCATATATCATCTCATATCTCTGTGGCAGGTCATGGATGAGGTTCTGCCGCTGCTGGCGAACATTCGCATTCCCGATCCCGATATCATCATGCGTACTGTGCGTAAGTTGAACCACAATGCCACCGGAAGCTGCACACACTTTCGGTTTTGTTGTTTTTTTAGGCCATTATCGAAAACTAATTAAAGTGCATGAAACACAATTTTCCCCTTCGCCCACTGCGAACAATGCAGATTTACACGAGTTTATCTGCATGCTAGCATGGATAAATACAAATTGCCCACAGAGGTTTACTTTGGATCGAATTTTACACAAGCTGACAATTTGATTTAGTTGTATGGAAAAGGGGAGAGCTTAATTGTTAACAGATGCTTGGCTTTATTTTATAAACTACCGGATTTGATTACTTACTGATTTAGTGCGACAAATATTTTCATTGCGTTGACTTTGTCTGTGACTTAAGCTTTGGGGGAAAACTGAGATTTTCCATTTAATTAAGATTGATTAAAAATGCCCTAGAGCTGCAACTTAAGTAATAAAAGGCGATGAGAGTTAATTACTTGACAATGTTTTCTCAATGTATATAAATTCACTTAAGTTGGATTGCATAAAATATTGAAATTTATAAGATTTAAATGTAGGTACTTAGCTGCTTTTGTGATATGTATAGTTTATATTTGAGCTGCATAATCCTATACTATAATCCTTAAGCTCTTCTATACATGGCAAATTTGAAGTACTATCACAATTGAAAGCCGTAGTGATGCCAGCAATATAATGCCAAGTAATAAGCTTTTGGTAATTAAATTTCTCAGGCATCTACCATAAACTGTTTGTGGACAAAACCTACGGACTGACCGTGGAGACGATGGCCACCAATGTGCTGCCCCTGCTCATTCCGCACACTGTGAATCCTTCACTCAATTTCGAGCAATATTGCTACCTGCTGGAGGTAAGTAGTGTACACCAAGGGTAGTTACTTCATCTGGAGAGTGCCCCAACTAATGATGTTCGTGGGCCAACAGGTGCTGCAGCAAATGCTGGAGGCCATCGATCGGCAGCAGAGGAACAAGTTGAAGCTGGACAACCTGTCGATGGCCTCGCCGGAACGCCACCGCACCCTGCGACACCAGTTCTCCACGGACAACATGAATGCGCCACCCTTCAATATTCCCAACTTGCGTATTGATCAACGCAAGACGTCCAGTGCCGAGGATATGGCCCGCAAAAATTCTGGCGGTGAGTGAATCCTTCGAGTCCTAAATATAAATATGTATATTTAGTACTGGTGAATTTGGAGAGGAAGGTGTCAGCTTTCTAAATAAAAAGAATTTTTAAACAAACTATCTAGAAAGCGTAGACAGCAAGTTGAATAGTTCAAGCTTTCATTTAAGATTTTAATATTTGGCCTACTTAAATATTGCGTCACTCAACTTTATTATTTATATTTGTTTTACCATACCAGAAATAATATTTCTGGTTCATCTATAATAGATTAGGCACATTTACAATCGAACGTATGTACCTCTGCCTCATTCATAATTAATGCACAAACTAGTGAAAAGTAAACGGAATGAAGGTACTAAGAACATTGGGTATCCTTAAATATGTATATATTTGGCAGAATCTGTAAGGACAAGACTCCTTGCCCACTTGGTTCGTCGGTTGAGTGGCCGCCTGTGGGCATGTGTAATTGGAAATTTCGACGTGATTTCAGTTTGATATTCATCGAACGTGACAGGAGCCGTTTGTCCTGCCCACTACTAATCAGCTGGGCTCCTGCGAACATCGGGCCATTGTGCCGGGCATTTAATTGTATTATCCTGGCCATGATAATTTTATAATGATGAACATGAAAATCAAAAGCACCGCCCGAAGCCGGCTATTATCAGTCATGGAAACACTGGCTGCACTGCTGCTGCCTAATGAACTTTCGCCATAATGATGATTTATTATGATGGCCCTAATCGCCGGCAGACACGACGCAGCTCAGCCAAGTTTAGTTCACCTCGAACCACTGTTCCACTGGAAATTCGCTGGGGTCAGAGCCACCTTAAAACCTGCCCAACGACCCACTTGCTAACTTCCACCTTGCCACCTTGCCACCTGTCTACTGCTGCTGCATATTGCCACTTAAAAATTACGAACAAACAAGGTCAGACCGCATTCATGACTTTCGAAATGCAGCCACCCTAGTCGAAAGTTATTTAATCCTTGAAAGCACCAAATGAAGGCTTGGAAAATCGTAAAAATTATGTCTAACTACTTAAAATGATAAAATATTTAAATAATATAAACCGACTAGCAAAATTACGTTAAAAGTCATTTATCGATTTGTTTCTACATTGCACTTACATTCATATTACTCATACGGCATGTGCGCCCAAGAAACTTCTACCTCACTGTTGACTTATTCCAGTTCCATTACTGTTAGGCTATAAAAAGTAGATTTATAACATTATATCACATTTCTCAAATCACGTTATTATAAGACTTTAACCAAAAACCACAAGTTTTAACGAATTTTCTTGGTAAAGTTCCACTTTAATATGAAAGTGAATGCAGAGTGATTGATGCAACCTTGACAATTGCCTTGAATTCAAGTAAATCATTTTCGACACAAATTGCCTTGGAATGGGAATGGAAGTGGGTGGAAGTTCCCCGCTTCTCTGTGGGCCAAGTCAGGTGCAGCGGCCGCAACCGCAAAATGTGCGAATGTCCTTGGCAGTGACAGAATCCCAGGCGTCGGAATCCCTGGTTGGCTGGGACTCGAATTTTCGGTTTGTCGGTTTTTGGCTCTGACTGCGGTCCCGACGTCGACAAAAGCTACGTGCCTGTGTTTTAGGGCCTGACCGCGACCATTATTAGACTTAATTAGCTCCAAAACACAATGCCTGTTGTGTCAGCGTGATGGTATCTGATGAAAAACAGCATGTAAGCGAAAAAATGGCACAGGCACTCAAGTAAAACATTTCTAATAATGAAGTTTGGGGGCTCTTTATTGATGGTCTTATACAATATATATGAAAAACAAACACCAGCAATATAAAATTTATATAAAATCAGCAAAATCACAAAATATTTATTCTTTATTTATTCTTTTCATTCCTTTTTTTTCTCCGTGTATTGTATCCTTTTTCCAGGCTCCGGCATGTTGGGCGGCTGGTGGTTCGGCTGCTCGCCCTCGTCGCCCGACAGCAATTTCCTGCGCGTGGGCAACGTGTTCCCCAACCGGCGACTGTCGGACAACACGCTGATGACCCCCAAGATCCGGATAGCTCCGTCGTGCGCCTCCTCGCCGGGCGGTACTCCTGGCAGCGGGCTGCCGACGCGACGCCACTCGAGCATTGGGCCGCAGGAGCGGCGGGGATCCACCATCAATTTGTCACCGCCAACTGTAAGTTGTTTGTGTCTGGCTCGGCACAGGGTTTCAGTTTTGGTTTCGGTATCGGTTTTTAGCTTCAGTTTCGATTTTTGATTTTATTTTTGCTGTTATTTTGTTGCCATTTGTTTTGTGGCCGCCATTGTTTATTGTGGTTTTTCACCCGTGCCTCTTCGATATATTTTTGCCCCATTTTCCGCGTTTGCCATTCGATTGGCCACATCGACGGCCACAAAAGGCTTGGCATTATTTGACTTTTATTGAGAATTTATTTGATATTTTTTTTTATGTGCGCCGTGTCGCTTCTTTGTTTCCTTGGTTTGGCTTTTCCAGCAGCTCATGTGCCATGTTTAACCCGCCGAACTACTCTGTATACTACTGCTACTACTACTATTATATATATAGCCTTATAGCTATAGCGCATAGAATAGCGTTAATCGTGTTTACTACAGTCTACAGTTATAGTTCAAAGTTCTAAGTTCTCTGTTCTCAATGCGAACATTGCCCACATGACTACGTACAAAACCAAACAAGAAACATTCCGTTCTGGGTTTAAGTTAACTCCTTGGTTGGTACTTTCGTTTCCGATCTGATCAGTTATGAATGCGATTATGTATTAGCTCATTTCCTCCCCGTAACCGCAGCGAAGTCTACATATCACAGATGCTCTAACACACACTCTCTTATATCTTATCTCCCCCCGATCAAAATCGATCAATCAAACACGTTACAAAAAAAATATAAATAAAATACCAAAACAATGTGTGGTGTTTTCGGTGTCTTTCGATCGCCACGAATTCCATTTCTCCATCCAATTATTATAGTACGGTGCTCGCGGTAGCTCTGGATCGAGTCTATCGGTGCCATCCACCTCGGTCTATG
This sequence comes from Drosophila simulans, assembly GCF_016746395.2. Classification (NCBI taxonomy): domain Eukaryota; kingdom Metazoa; phylum Arthropoda; class Insecta; order Diptera; family Drosophilidae; genus Drosophila; species Drosophila simulans. The sequence goes on from NC_052522.2 coordinate 9,751,148, forward strand.
TTGTAAGTCTAAAAAACAAAGCAATCCCAGTTATGTGAATGCAGTTCTACAGCGATCGCTGAGAGCTTCGACCCGGTCGAAGATATGGTACCCTTGAAGGCTGTTATTGCAATCAAACCTAATTAATTAAAGTAATTTCTGACAATCATATTCCATTAAAAATTATATATTTTAAAAGTGGTTAAGTTAAGTTAAAAATCAACTAAAATTGCACTTGTCAAATTGGTATCTTATAAAAAAGAAGCCTTTCAAGGGTATAAGAGTCCAGCCAAAAACCAAGTCAGGCCTATCTGAACCGATTCGTTTGCCATTCTTGTGCGCGTTTGTCGGCAGCACTTTAAGCCAACATCGAAATGGACTTTGTCTTGCCAAGTTGTTAACTGTCGTTTCATTGTTATCGCTGTCGTCTCCAAAAGCACTTCAAAGCCAACTCTCTGTCCTGTTAAACCACCACACAAACACACCGATTGCCGGCCAAAATGGCGAACGGAAGCCAGGGGATGCGTTTCCGTTTCCGCTTCTGTTGCTCGCTCGCTCGCACTCTCGTCTCTCGCTGGCCTTTTTCGATATGTGCTCGTATTGTTGAGACTGCAACTGCGTTTGAATATGAATTTGACTTGCTGCCCAACTCTCTCTCGTTCTCGTTCTCGTACTCGTAATCGTTCTTGTGCTGTTATTTGGATGGAAAAACTGTTGCAAGAATATTTTAAGAGTTTCATTTTCAAAGTTACATTACACATATCATTTGTATAATTTGCGTTTTTGAATTCGGTATATTTTGTGCATTTGCTGCGCTGCTGCTATCTGTTCCTCTACATGTACTCATCTCTGTCAGTTCTCGATATTATTCTTATTATTATTATTTTTGTGTGGTTCTCGTTGAGTTTCAAGTTTCAAGAGTCCTGTTCTTCAACTTTAACTGCCTGTACTTCCGTTCTCTGCCTCTTTTACTCTGGGATTGGGCGAAATAAAAGCCTATGCTAATATCCAGTGCGGTGTATATATAATGCAGTCGACTTTGTCCCGTTTCTGTTGTCTTTGGTGTTCTTGTTATTTTCTTTACCTATCCTACGTATCCTATTATTATTTCTAAGTATATACAAAGTGCCTTCAATGGGGGAGAGTATCGAAATAATAAGGTTCGGCGATGTAAATTTGATGAATGAATGACTTTTCAGCGAAATAATCAAATTGATGGAGGAAAAATCAATCAAATGGGGCGAGTTTAATAATGTGTACATAAATTGTAGCATACTTTTGAGGGCTTCCGGGAAACCAATTTCAGATTTGACTTGGTCCGAAAAAGAATTTTACTTTTTTAAATATTAGTTTCCACAGAATAACAATTTAAATATATATTTTTCGGAAAATAATACCCTCACCTTAAGTGTGAAAAACCAAGTTAACACTTTATACAACTCATTTATAAAAACAATTTACAAGACTGGTACTAACAGTCGTTGATTATGAAATATACTCTCCCAAACTTTTCCAATCAGATGGTTATACAACGGATAATACAACAATTTAGGTTTATTATACTATACTATACCTATACTATAAACTATACTATACTCCTTCATTAAATGTCCTGATCGTGCTCAGTGTTAATTTGATTTCGTTTCCATTTGACTCTTTTCATGTTGCGTTCGTATCAGAAAGAAACAAATGAAACACCAAATACCACGAACACCTGAACACTAACACCACTATAACTATATATATATATAATCTATCTATGTATTTGTCTGACGAAAACATTTGAAAATACAATTGGAAAGTCCGATTTTTGTGGCTTTTTTGCTGTTGAATTTTTGAGCAAGAGTGCTGTGAATTGATGTTAAGCCGGCTTGTTGTTGTATTCAGCCGAAAAATTAAAACACAAAACACAAGACTGCGTTTATTTGATGTGTGTATATTTCCGTTCTTCATTTCATGTACGAACAAAAACAATATAATTGAAACAAAAATCGAAAATACGTATAATAAAAACAAAAATCAAAATAAAAATTCGCAGCTTGCACGGAGCATGATCGTGAGTACACGTTTCATAATATCGTTTCAGAATTTTCCATTTAATTTTCTCTTCCAGTCTCTTCAACTCACTACCTATTTTTCCGACTCTCAACTATTTAAGGTCTAGACACGCACACACACACATGCAATCGGCAAAACTCACACACTCGCACACGCACATTCAGACACACATACACAGTATGCTGATATTAAATTTTATGTTAATGTAATTTGATTTCGTTTCATTTGCCCCGCCCACTTCTTTCATGTCTGCGAGGCGAAATTTGATTTGGAATATATGCATAAATACCGAAACGCATTCAGCCTTTTATGTACATACCTACCTCCGTTCGTCTATATACCCAATATACCCTATATACTCTCATTCAGTTGGACATTTCTGTGTTCTGCAATTCGTTTGTATCAATGTTTTATGATTCGACCTTCTCCTGTCCGTTGATTGATTGAGTTCGAGTTTGGCTTCGTTTCATTGTTTGTTGGTTGGTTGGTTTGTTCGATTGTTTGTTTGTTTGTTTGTTTGTTGCACCATCAGCTCAATGTATACTAATCCGTCGGTAAGGCCTGGGTTCAGCCAAAAACACACACCCACATCGCAGACCCTGTACATAGCACAGAAACCAAAGTGATTATATATATAAATATATGTTACATATAATCTCGATCCCGAACGCATCCGCCTAAGCAAATTTGCAATGCACTGCATCTCGATGACATGCCCCGACTAATCTTCCAAAGAAATCTCCTTTATTGTACTCCCAAAAACAGGGTGGCTCCATGCCGAACACATCCAGCAGTGTGCCATTCCTGCTGTCATCCAGCATGCAGTCGATAAGGTCGCGCCGCCAGTCCACCGTCCTGTCATCGGGTCCACTCGGCTCCGGATCGGGTCTACTGCAGCAGCTGGGATCCGGAATGGTAAGACAATTAACTTCCGTATCCGGTACGGTTAGCCCGGTGCCGCTGTTGCGGGTAAATGGCACACGAAACAGCCACAGCAACGTCCGAAAGTGTCCGTCACTCAATATCACATTCAGTCAATAATACGATCTGAACGAAATCGGCGAGGCTACGGCCAACGCCGATTCCAGCAGATACGGTTCAGCCAGCACCAGCAATTTCAATTACAATACCGGCTACAATTACGGCCCCCAAAGTTACGGGCCCCAAACATACGGCCACAATCTCAATCAGAGCCTCAACAATGTGCGTTACAAGGCCAAGCTGCGGAGCATGAATCTCAATCTCAATCCGCCACGGAACTAAACAGCCAAGTCTATGAAACAAAAAAAAAAACAATCAGATCGAAACTATATATATTTGGGTGCCATACACGCCATATGGCGCCAAATCGAAGCGAATGGAAGCAAATCAAAATTGAAATGCAAGAGGGGCAGAGGGTAAAATGTAGCAAAAACTATATACATATATATGCCAAATCAATGAATGATCGTACCTATGTGAGACCTACTATAACCTAGTCATACGTACTAATTACGCAAATCTTGATACTAAAACCAATACAATTACAAATTATCGAACTAATATTGATATATGCATACTAATAGTACGAGTACACAACTGTTGTTTTTTGGAGAATTTATTCAAGTCCTGTATTTGTATGTACCATAAGTGTTAATGTTGAAACATATCTAAAAACGTAACGAGTTATCCAACACATAGCCCAAATTGGATACTCACAGCTACTACTTACCTTTATTGTTGATTGATATTATTAATTATCTTAGTTGTTGATTTTGAATCCCTGCCCAGCAACGAAAAAGAGCAAAAACCATAACGACAACGTGATTTGTCAAACTCGATTAGTCATTGGAATATGAAATTTTGAGAGAAACTGCAGAATTTCCCACCCACATACAAACACTGCATGTTTGTGTGCTCAAATCCTTTATGATTGTCGTCCTGAAAGTCGTCCTTGTAAATCCAGCAATAGTTTAGCCTAAGCACCTGCACTTTGAATTTATCGGCTTTAAGGACATTAACCCATCTACAGGGTAGTTAGTTCGAGTTCGGAGTAATATGATATAATAGGATAGTTACCATTAGAAAACTAGCTTAAGTTAACACAGTTAAGTTGCCGTATGTCGCGGAAATCAAGGTATATTGCTTTTTTTATTATTATATTCCATTTATTTTCCATTAAAGTTCAAAGAATTATATTTGCTCTTTTCAAAGTTCATAAAAATATTTTTGCATGGTTTCCAAGTTTGTTCTTGTAAATTAATTTTGTTCAATTTTCCAAAGTTTACTTGTATTACAAAATTATAAAAACTAAAGTTAGGTATGTGCCCTTTTTCGCGAAGATCCAAAAGTTCTAAACACAAGTTGCATGATAAGAAAAAATTGCTAACAGGATTTTTTAGTTTAGGTTTCACTGGACTAAACAAATAACGAAGTGCTGAATCATAGGTGAAACAAATGCTTTTTCTGTAAATTAAACTTAGAGCGACAGAAGATGAAATAGTATAAATAGATCCTTTTGCAATGCATGCGCCTGCAATTTTATGAGTTCCTTTATCCAATTGTACAATATCTGTGGTGTTTCTAAGTGTTTTGGAATTGACGTTTTCCATGGCATTCTGAATGTATCTGTACTACTTGACTTGCCATTTTACTTTCTGCCCATCTGAAGTGCACAATATATATACATGTATTCTGGAAATACAAAATACAACTGAGAAATGAGATATACAACAGAGAGAACGAAAGCTGAATACAAATCGAATTAAGCTGCTGATCACGGAGATATTGTAATATATATATATAAAAATCTACATATATATATATGCACACATACATATGTGTAAACTTGATTGATTGACTGACACTGAAGGCTTCAGAAGGCTGCTATACCTGCTCTCGTGCATACCTACTATATCGATCTGAACTATATGAATCTGTTAACTGACTTACCAGATCTTTGTATGCATTTGTATTGTATTTTACTCTACTACGATTAAGTCGAATTTATGCGAATTTATTGTAACTGTTTAATGTACACTTGGCTAATGCACAATCAGTGTTGCTTTGAACTTTGACCTTCGACCCACAACCCAAACACCACCCCCCACCCACCACCAACACGCTTTTGCATTTGAGATTTTTTATTTCGCTTTCGCCGTACTTATGATTATGATTCTACTTCGAAATGTGCCTTAAGAGTTCAAAGGTTCTCGCATTCCAAGTGCGTAGTGCGTAGATTGTGCGACAAATCTTAAAGAATATATACATATATATACATTGTATAACTAACCTGATGAGATCGAAGAAGAGTAGCTACCGATACCTAGACAAGCGCTGAATGGAGGTGAGAGGTCACCGGAAACTCAACCTCCCCTCCCCCCCTGTGAACACCCACACTCATCCACAATTGTACCTTAGTAGTAGTTTTGTAGTCACCCACATTTCCGGTGCAAATCCGACACACAGACACACGTACACCTAGCCCTAAGTGGATCCTAGATAGATGTTCGTAGTTTGCATTGCGTAACCAGTTGAACCCGATATATATATATCTATATATATATCTAAATGTATATGTATGTCTACATCAGATCCCAGATACTCCAACCCGCCAAAACCGGAAATAGGATCCAAAACCTGAGATTCGAATCGATGCATGACCACCGAACCCGATGTTTGTCCCAACTATTTTGCTAAAACATATATATATATATTACTCCTTATAATACCAGTGTATTGTGTGTGCCCCTTCTCTCTTCTTGTCTCCAATCATTTGGTGTTTTTTCCCGTATTCGTATTCGTAATACCCGTAATATACGTTTTATCCGTAACGGAGTGCGAGATACTTCGAAACCAAGTAGCTTCAGCAGTTCCCAATCTATTTGCCCAGTAGCTAGATAATACCTAATTGTGTAACAATAACAATAACAATATCAATAACAATAGCAATAGCCTATGTATGTATTTTGAAAATCGTTTGAAGCCGAACAACCAGATTGATGGTCTATTTATCTTGCAACTAACTCTATTACAGTATCAACTATTCTCCGGACGTAACTAAAGATACAGAAACGCAATCAGATAAATACATTCAAAAGAATCCAATTACTTTTTAATGCAATTTCGGTCCATTTATGAAACACTAGTAATCAACTTATATTAGCGGTATAAATACATTATATGAAATTATGAAAATTGTAAACGTATACCAAGCGCAAGCATAACTAAGTATTTTCAGTCGAATCTCTAAATGTTGTTAGCCAATCAAATTTGATGTGACCAAAGCAACATATTTAAACCCAAATTAATTGTAATTTATCTAAAAACCAAAGTGTCAAACACAACCCAACACAATCACCACAAGAACACGAACCACATAAAAAAACCAATGAAACACTATGCAGAATGCAATCAATTCCTAGAAATCCTAACTATTCTCGAATATATATTTATTGTGAATGTTTACGCTAGGCAAAAAAAAAAAAAACAAAAATATGTCAAATATATACCTCTATGTGTCATTGAACTCGCCTATATCATCATAGTTTATCATATATATATAGTTTAAACCATATCACACTGCAAGAGATACAGAAGTAAACATATATTGTCTATTAATTTTGCAAACATCAATCACAGATCACTTTTTCGATGATAAAGATATGCAATCAACTAAGGGAGAATCGTGTACCTACATACATCGTACCTAGCACCATAGAAACCAAACTTATCACAGAGCTTTACAGCAATCGCAATCAAAAAAAAAAGAAAAACTAATCAATATGAATAACCACGAATACGAAAGGGACGTTTATTGTTTGGCCAAGAACCTCGAGAGATCCCGCCTGCGCTTTATAGTGACGAATCCCACATAAAATCTATGTATATTCTATACCCATCATTCAATCCATCATATATACACACTCTGATCAACCGGAATAGATAGCTCCAAAAAGAAAAAAACACCCAAAACTACTACTAAGGTGAATACACGAATCCAATCCAAGGTCCACCGATCCGAAATAGAACCAGAGCCAGTAGTTACTGAAGCCGCTGTACCCGAAGGCAATCTCAATCTCAATCTCAAATCTCAATCTGAATCTCACATTTATAGTCAATTTGTATAGTTGGGCAGCTATATGTGGTAAAAGTGTGGTAAATGGAAATGGTAAACTCTTGAAACTTTATACACTTTATAGTGAAGACTCAACTGTGTCATAGATGTATTCATTACGTAAACGGCAATTAAAGCGATTATTATTATTGTTGTGCTACGTTTAGCGGAGTAGAAGTGAAACCCGAATAAAATATGAATTTATATATGTATACAAAAGCAGCAGCAGCAGGACGAACTCTATCTAGGACACGTTGAAAACTACTCTACTTTATATACACATACTCGAAATGATATGAATAACACTGAATTACACGAACGGGAACGGGACAATCAAAATTCAAGCGACACTTAAACTAATTCTATATCAACTAACTAATTCTATCAACTAACAAACAATTGCAATTTTAAGTTACGTTGTTGTCGTTCGTTGTGTTTGTTCGATTCGTTGGATCTGCGTTTGGTCAATGCCAGCTAATCTGATCCTGAAACTCCAGCATATCCTTGCCATGCACCTGAAACTGCTTTGCATTTTGTTCGGTCCGAATTTGTTGTTTATTTCACCTTAGACAAGCATATCGATATGGTTTACTAGCGTTTAATTGTACGTATACATAATTAGATTTACTTAATTTTAATTAATGTTTACGCGACAAGACAGAAAACTAAGCACAAGAAAACAAAAAAAATAAAAATTAAAAAATTAAAAACAAAATCTAAATCAAAGAAAAAGGGGAAAACCAAAAGCTCAAACTGGACTGAACATTTAAGAGTTATATTATGTACATTATTGAATTGCATTTGATTGTGTGAAGATCGTTTTAGTGCTAGTAACTGCGCCTAAAACTAAAGGGTATTACATTTGTATTCGAATTTGTATGTAATTCTGATCGTATGTACGTTATGTTATCGTAAGTGTACCATCCTAGATCCTCTAACGAATTGAATTGAAATGAAGCCAACTCTGTCTCTTGTGATTCTATTGTGATGCTATGGGAGTCAAGCAGCACTCAACTGTTTTTACGCCTCTTAAAGTTTAAAACAAAGCTAATCGTAGCAAAACCAAAACTAAACTACCTATCTCTACACTAGTCTATGCAATGCTAATTGGCAGCCCCAACTATTGAAAACAATCATGCACAATAAATGTTATGCAATTGAGAGAATCCAAGGCCAAAGACCCACAACTTTTTCTTACACTACTCGAAGTAATTGTGTACAACTAAAGGAATTCTAGATTTTAAATGTGCTAAAACTGTTTATAGTCAAGTACTTAATTATGAGTGTAATTATCGAATATTAATACGTACACAGGTTGGGGCATTTGGCATAGTAATACTAATGTATAAACGTGGGATCGATGATCAATTGATGATGATGGAGCGGTGCAAATGCGTGTGACAATGTACGTATGTAACAAACAATTGAATTTAAATGTTTAATAAATGTGTGGAAATGAATAAATGCTCTGTGTGCTCAATAACAGTCGCTACGTTAGCTTCTCGTCCAGGAACAGTGGATCCAAGCTGCATTTTTGCCGCTGTTCCATGTAATCCAACAACTGGTGGTCATATAAACGCTGCCCCATGCTGCGTGCCACATCGTCGGATTCGTCGGTGTTTGCCTCCTCTATGAGCAGCTGTTGGCATCAGGATTTCTTGTTTTAAACTGCTTTTGAAAGTTGATGCTGCCTTCTGCTCACCTCAATTTCCTTGGACAAGAATTCCTTGGTCGCATCCCTCATCTTCTTTTGCGGCTGGCCCATCAAAGCGTTTTCCAGAAACTTGTAGGCCTCACTGAAAGTACCCCAATGATCAATACAAATGGAGTTTCTCAAAACCATTCCTACTTCAAGTCAATGCCGTTCAGTTCCGCTGGCGATGGCTTCGTCTCATTTTGGATTATGGAGTTCACAGCGGCGGCTGCTTCGAATTCGCAAAACTCCGCGAGTTGCGAGCTTTTCATGAGCTCCAGCCACTGGTTAATGTTGTTTAAGCTAACGGAGTCGTAGTTTTTCACCATTTCCTCGCCCCTGCCAATCATGGTGGCCACATACTCTGGAAGGGATTGGGATGAATGTACTTTAAATTGCATTATTCTTTTATGAAACTCACGGAGAACGCCATTCGAATAATTTCGATTTTGCTGCTTGGCTGCTTCGAGCAGGATTTGCTGTGAGTAGCCCAGTTTGTTTAGTTGCCTTTGCAGCTTAAGTTTCACCTCCCTCGGAATGCTTGCAGGCTTTGCTGCGCCCTTTTGGGCGGAGTTTTTCGGTTCCGGCGTAAATTGTTGCTCCTCATCCATTTCCTTTGTTTATGTTTACGGTTTGTTATTGTGACCGTCTATGATATTTGGTATTTAGTATTAAATTAAATCAAATAGGCGGCGATGAAGGAACGGTGGAATATTTGGAACGTGGTTCATGACTTGGATTGCCTGTGGTACTTGTACTACAGAGGTTGGAATTTTTAATTATAAATATAAAAAAATATAAAATCGCAAGCACTGTGGATAATATTTTTCTTTGATATTTTCCTGAAATTACCTTAAAGAAATTACCTTTAAGGTGATGCATTTTGAACTTATTAATTATTTTTTAGCAGTAGCATTACTTTCAGTATTTATCCCACACGCATTCTCTGGTAATAATGGCGCACCCACAAGCAGCCACACCAATCCCAAAGTTCCAATTTATTAGTTTAGTGGCTAGTTTGGCGGCGCGAAAAGCTCGAAGGTCCTTTTGTTTCGAAAGAAATCTTATTCGAAGATCCTCGATCCTTGCGAGGATCGTCTAGTGCAATATATAGACTAGTTAATTTACTTTTGGAAAAATAAGGACTCCAGCAGGGCCGCCGATTTGTGCCCCTTTCTTGAAAGTCGCAGAACAAAAACAACGACGACAACAACAAAGCGGAGACAAAGAATCGACAACTAGCGAGAAACGGAAAACCTTGTAGGTGACTCACTGCCAATATCACTGCCAATTGGAGACTGATCACGGCATCCATCCTTGGCGCTCCCAATAAGCGGAGTCATCGGAACGCGTGGAAACCATATCCGGAATGCAGCCGCCGGAGCGCGAGATTGGAATGCCGAAGAGGCATCGCGAGCATATACGCAAGAATCTGGATACGCTGGTTGAGTGGACGAACTACGAGCGTCTGGCAATGGAATGCGTGCGCCAGGGCATCCTATCCGATCAGATGCTCAGAAATACGGAGGATCTCAATGGCAAGCCATTCAACATGGACGAGAAGGATGTGCGTGCGGAGCAGCATCGCAGGCTCCTCATGAAGATCACCCAGCGTGGTCCCACCGCCTACAACCAGCTGATCAATGCACTGCGCAATATCAATTGTCTGGATGCGGCCGTACTATTGGAATCCGTCGATGAGTCCGATTCAAGGCCACCCTTTATCTCGCTAAACGAACGGAGAACCAGCCGGAAGTCGGCCGATATTGTAGACACGCCTACAGCAGAAGCCTGCGAAGGACCCTGCGTTAGCAAGGTAATGAAAACGAAACACACAGATGTTCAACAGGTTCATTTTGTAACGAAATGCTTTGATGGTGAAATTGCGGCTCAGCGGGTTCATTGACCCTGATTCCTACAAAAACCAGTATTTGTTTTTAATTTTTTTTTAAGTTTGCTTACATGAGTTATTCGTATTGAAATGAGATTAGATAAGGTATATTTAAGAATTGTAAATGACTCAATGATGATAACTACTTCTTTCAGAAGTTAATTCGTGTATGAGATACTTGTTATCAATTTGGTGCGAAGCATGAATCACATCCATTTTACTTACCTATCCCAATTATTCTTTCAGTAGGTTTTGTTTTTGATTATTTGCTGGCAGCTGTGTTAATATAGCACTTGTTTCCTATGCCAGATTGAACTGAAAATTAATATATAGTTAGTTTATAAACCTTATCTTTATTGTTCTTTGTTCTCTCTCTCCCACCAAAGCCGCGGAACGATACGCTTTGTTCACTGACCCCTTATGTGGGCAGCGTTGACGGTGACCAACGCAAGGTAAAAAAATCGAAGAAGATACACTATGCCCCCAGTGCCATAGTGGGCACATATGAGATGCAATCGCGTTGGAACCGCGGCGTTTTGCTAATGGTTAACATAATGGACTTTCCGGATCCAGACCTCCAACGGTTGGGAGCCAAAGAGGACAGCAACTCGTTGATTCACTTGTTTCGCGAACTGGATTTTACGATTTTCGCCTATGGGAACGTGAACCAGCATCAGTTTTTTGAACTTCTCACAACGTTGACCTCCTCGTCGTATGTGCAGAAGACCGAGTGTTTCGTGATGGTACTGATGACACACGGCAATCGTGTGAAGGGGATAGATAAGGTGGCGTTTTGCGATGGATCTGTGGTCGATATGCAGAAGATCAAGGACCACTTCCAGGCGAACAAATGTCCTTTTTTGGTGAACAAGCCGAAGGTGCTTATATTTCCCTTTTGCCGCGGCGATGAATATGATTTGGGCCACCCAAAGAGTCTCATGGAGCCAGTGTATACGTCGCAACAGAAGGAGTTGCCTGACACCCAGACGGAGAGCATATCCAGCCCGAGAACCAATGTGCCAACTCTTGCCGACACTCTTGTCTGCTATGCCAATACGCCGGGCTATGTTACCCACCGCGAAACCGACACGGGCAGCTGGTACATCCAGAAATTTTGCCAAGTGATGGCCGATCATGCCCACGACACAGACCTCGAGGATATCCTAAAGATGACGCACGCTTCCGTGGGTGACAAACGCAGCAAGAAGGGTTCCATGCAGACAGGTGCCTATGATAATCTTGGCTTCAACAAGAAACTCTACTTCAATCCCGGGTTTTACGTCGATTAGTCGCCGCCAGTGGTCATTTCATCATTCCGGATGCATTTTTAAACGCATTTATGTTCTTATCGTCGCATTTATGTATGTCCCTTAGATTATGTGTATTGTGCTCGCGTGCTATTAATTTTTATATTGTAACAAATACTCCTCCAAGTATTCATCGAATACGTATTGCGTACCTCATTTGGATGTATGAAATTATGTAATTTATGTGATAACTGCCAGAAATCTACAAATATTACAATTCCAGTATATACACAGCCAGATTTTTGAAATCGAACAATTAGGCAATATGTAAAGCAATTTTCCAGTCTGATTTTTGAGTGTGTACACTTACGAAATAAACGATGATATTTCTCGACAAACCGAAGTTTGTATATAATAAAAATCTATTTACATTTCTAAAAGTTTATGGGGACACTAGTTATTATATAATATAATCTTAGGATCAAACATTTTAACCTACTCATCCTGCTCATCCTCCTCCGCCAAGTGGGACAGTTGTAGTTTTCCCGCTGCACGGCTCTGGTCCGATTTGGTTTTGGATTTCTTTTGTTTCTGCGGCTTTTGGCCAATTACATACTCCGGCATCACCAGCTTGGAACCTCTTAACTGCGGCTTATCCAGCTCCACATCCTCCACCTCCTGCTGTTTGAGGCTCTTGAGCTTGCGGCTAAGTTTGCTGGTCCTCTTGAACTCGATCTTGCCATCTGCAGGGTGAGATTCGCTGTCTACGCCCTCAGCCTCGCGCTGTGCATCCATTTGCCGCAGAAAGGACAAGGCGGCGGCGGAGTTGCTCTGCTCGGAAATGTCCACATCGGACAGGGAGTACTTCTTCCATTTGTGCGGGTTTACCTAGAGAGTAGGTCAAACGTTTAGGGGAAGGGGAACAACTAAATGCAGAGGGATGTTCTGTAACCTGGTAATCTGGCGTTTTTCTTGGCTTCAAACAGCGTCCAATGGGAAGTTCGGGCTTCTTGAAAATGCTCTCCTTGCCGCGCATCCGTCGCAGTCTGCCATCCTCCGCATCGAGGCCAGTGTCAATGCTGCGACCCTGGCGGTAGTTCATCACCTGTCCGGATCCGTTTCCGGATTTGTTTCCTCGATCGAGGGCGTTGATGGAAAACGCCTTGGCCTTGCTCTGATCCAAGGCAGTTCCCCGCAACTCTTTGCTCGCATCGTCGAGACATGCGAATAGAGCGTCTCGTTTGGCCGAAAATTCCTGCATTTTACTTAGTTAAACTGCACAAATGGCATTTGTTTAATTGCGTTGCGTTTGCCCAGGTAAATTTGTTTGCTGCAAATCAGCTGTTTTGTTAGTTACCGTTTTGTATTTTCATATAGTATTTTAGTAGCATGCAGTATTTTTTGACTGTTAAGGCACACAAATTTTCTCTTACAATGGATTAGTCTATACTATGTGAGTTAACTGGCATCATAGGGTTAAAAAACTTTTTAATCATAAATTCACAGATTTGAATTTATCCAATTCTATTTTAATATAGGAGCAGTATGATTGGTATTCTCTGCAAACTGAGATATCGTGGATTTTCGACCCACGCAAGCTCTGGTCAGACTGGTGCCGGTGTATAAACTTAGTGTGCAAGAAGTGTGCTCATTCGCGAATATAAATAAATTAAACAGCCAGGTGGATATTGAATAAAACTAACCCAAAGGCGTGACCATGTGTATAGTGTGCCTGTCGCAAAGAACGATTCATCGAACAGCTTCTATTAAAAAGGGCTTACAGACAGCTTAGTGGAACTTCTAACCCCATGTGGTTTTTGGTGGCAACTGAAGTCACTTGTGCTAGGGTCTTTTAAATAAATGTTAAATCTAGAAAAGCAGAAGTTTTCGATTAACAAAAGAATATAAATATATTTGATTGTAAACTTTTTATGTGTGCTCATGTTAATTTTTGCAAATATCCCGTTTCTTACCACAAAAAGTGTAAAAGATATTGTATCCCTGGTTTCAATCAGTGTTGAATAACAATCACACACAGCAGCTGTTCTTTATTGTGATAGTAATCCAAATAGGGAGAAAAAACATTTATTTCGCTGCTGGAAACTAAAATTAAACCCTTTGAAAAGTAGTTTTATTATTTCCAAATTCCATTTATAGTTTCATGTTTATAGTTTCCTGATTTCGTACTACCCCGTTAGAATGTCCCTGCAAACGGGCTTGGCTTTCATTTTCACCATATTAGCCTCTGTTAGTATCGTCGCAGCAATTATTTTGTTGGGTAAGCAGGCGCCCGCAGACGATCACGTTATATTGGAATGAAATTTCTAAGATCCGAGCAACAACTCATACGGAAATTTGACTATTTTACAGGCTGGTTCCTCATCTGGAAGGCATTTCTATCGAAATTTCGTCTGGTTCGCGAGCTGTTGGGTCAGGAGGAGCCGGAGGATCAGCAACACCTTGCTTGGGATCACCAGAATCAACAGCCACACCAGCACGGCAGAGCCAGGAAAGCTCGCCGAGACTAGGAAGCACATCTATACAGCCTCACCATGAACATACGCTGCGCAAAACCGGAAGACCTAATGACCATGCAGCACTGCAATCTGCTGTGCCTACCCGAAAACTACCAGATGAAATACTACTTTTACCACGGACTAACCTGGCCGCAGCTTAGCTACGTGGCCGTCGACGACAAGGGCGCCATTGTGGGCTATGTCCTGGCCAAGATGGAGGAGCCGGAGCCCAATGAGGAGAGCCGCCATGGGCACATCACCTCGCTAGCGGTCAAGCGTTCCTATCGGCGATTGGGCCTGGCCCAGAAGCTCATGAATCAGGCCTCCCAGGCCATGGTCGAGTGCTTCAATGCCCAGTACGTGTCCCTGCACGTGAGGAAGAGCAATCGGGCTGCCCTGAACCTCTACACCAACGCCCTCAAGTTCAAGATCATCGAGGTGGAGCCCAAGTACTATGCCGATGGCGAGGATGCTTATGCCATGCGACGCGACCTCAGCGAGTTTGCCGACGAGGATCAAGCCAAGGCTGCCAAGCAGTCGGGCGAGGAGGAGGAGAAGGCGGTCCACAGATCCGGCGGGCACGGCCACTCGCACAACCACAGCGGTCACGATGGCCATTGTTGCTGAACACTTTCGCTGCCGGCGCATGCTGGTTTCGACGTTTTTTGCATTTTTGTGCATTAGGGTTTTGTAATTAATTAACAATGTAAAACGTAACTAAAATTAAAACAAAAGTAATGACAAAAAGAGAATGTTTTTATCAATAAAGGGTTTGAAGGCCAATCAGTAATAATAACACTTTTTACGGCTTCTGTTTCTAATTGGCAATCTAAAATGCATTAATACAATAATATTTTTGCCAATTTTAATATTCATCTAAGACTAATTTTAGTTTTTTTATTGAGTAAAGTTTTAAAAGAGAGTGGTTTTCTAAAACTTGGTATTTCTGAACTCTTTAAATAATTTATAAAATCTTTTGTGCTAGAGCTCTGGTTAACCCAAGTATATTGATGCCAAATGTGGGTTAAAAAATGTGCGCTTATTGTAATGTGAAAAGTTTGTTGGCCCGAAAAGTTGGCCAAGCGGAAAGATGTCTTTATGTGCGAAGTGTTGACTTTCGCGCCAACTTTTGGGTGCCATTTCGCTATTCCATCAAGTTGTAGGTGTCGTGCTGGTGAAGAAACCTTTATGGCATTTGAAAATAGCTAGCAACCGTTCCCACTAAACCGATTTTCCAGTAACGGAGCTTTATTATTTCCCAGTTTCCAGCGGCGAGCTCGTTTTGCGCATGCTCAGTGGAACATCTGCGGCAACAGCTGTTCGCCAGCCACGTGGAGTACGGTACTTTTCCGGATGGCGCCAAAGAGAGAGAGCGAAAGTACCGCAATCACAGCTGAGCTGAGATGCTGGCTTTTCGCGTATTTTCGCCGTTCTTAAACTCAGTTCGTGAGGCGCTGGCTGAGCAAAAACAACATGTACGCGGATGTTTCATCAGTTTGCGGCTAGCTACGTAAAATGTGCGCAAAACCCAATCGGAACTACAGTTATTGTAGTGAAAAGTGCTAATAAAACCCTAACGGTAAAACCACTCTTTACAACGGAAGAAGAGGAAAAGCGAAGGAAGTACTGCTACTGCTGATGCGTTATAAAAAACTAACGGGAAATGACTGGCATTTATTATGATTGCGGAATAAACGCCCTGCGAAATCAATAAAAAACGCGGAAACAACAAACAATAAACAATTCGTTATATAGCATAAGCATATGGAACTGTGAATGTGTGTTGAGTGTTAAACATAAAATAGGGAAAGTGCTTAAAGTTCCAACGGTAAACATACTTTATTGATGCGAAAGTTAAAGCTAATTGCTAACCCCAATCGAATGAGAAATGTCTGATTTTTATTATATTTGCGGGCTATAACGCCCTGGTAAATCAATAAAAGCCAGGGCACTTTAGCAAACCCTTCGGTTCGGGCAATCCTCAGAACCCGCAAAACAGTCACGGACATAAATGTAAGCGCTTTCGGTGTTGAAAAGCCAAAAAGCCGGCCAGTGGTTCAAAAAGCCGGAGAATGGAAGCCAAGCCTCTGCTCTTCTCGTGTTGTTATTGTCGAAACGGGGTCAAAAGTTCGTGTCTCACTCGCTAATTCAACCACACAAAAAAGCGCACACACACTCGCACACTCGTACACCACCCAGATAACGGTTCCTCAAGTGCAAGCAAAGACGCTGCGTCGCCCGTCTGGCAGAAGAAAAGCATGAAAAAAGCATAAGAAAAAGCATAGTAAACGCAGAAGAAAGGCAGACAAAAGCATTAGCCAAGTGCCAAGTAACTCAAAACTGCAGGCCTACCGAAACCAGGGGATAACCCACATACAAACATGCATATATATTTGGAAAACAACACCAAATCGCAGACAACAAACTAGGCCAATTCGCGAGGAAGCGGGGGAAAGCGCAATGGAAAAGTGCTCTGGAAATGAAGAGAAGTAAAATATAATAAAAATAAAACAATAGCAGTTCTCTGGCCATTTGTCAATGACTGGGCCACTCGCGTGACTGGCGATCCTCGGGGAAAGTGGAATAACTGCAGCTGCAACCAGACTCCAGACTACGGAACAAGGACTATTTCGAAAAATATTGTGGTAAGTCAATAGGATTTAAGCGGGCATTTTGCAGGAAAAGGTACCTGCTACATTAAAGCAATTATTGCTAAGTTTCCATCAAAATTATATTGAGAAGAAAAGATATAAAATGTTAGGCTGTTTAAGTGAAAACGGAATATTATCACATTTAAATTAAATAATATGCTATACATTTATGCAAGTAACCTAAAAAAAGATCCATTCGCAGTAATTTGCCAAGAATTGCAGAAGTAACGCCAACAAATTCTTGGGTTATTTAAATATGACTGTAATTTGTGCAAATGTCTCTTGAAAACTTATTTCCCTTGATATGGAAATACACAGACTTCAGCGCACATGCTAACCGTACGAGAACTTTTCCTCACTTGTCAGCGGGAAGGCATATTTATTTATTTAAGCTTGCAGCGCCTTTTCCGCCTCCGCGGAAAACTTCAAAAGGCAACTCCACTATGTGTGGATGGTGTAATGACATTTTGTCAGCAGGATTATGCCAAATGCTGGCCTCCATCCTTCCATCACCACACCGCCCCGCTGATGATGAGCCCCAAACATAACCATCGTCGTCGTCATCATTGTCTTTGTCACTGTCAACGCGTCTTGCATCTGTCAGTGGCAGCAGAAGCATCCGATCCCCAACCGCCAGTCCCCCAATCCACCCCACCCGCCAAGAAAACCATCCAAAAACCCATCCCATTTCGAAATTCTTGTTCTTTCGTGGGGCTCGCATCATTTTTAAGCAAACATTTGCTGGAGCTCCAGTTCTGGTCGTTCCTTCACTTTGCCACTACTGGCTGTTTGTTCGTGTTGTTTCTGCTGCTCCCGTCAAGTGTTTACTACTTTTTGTGTGCTGTTCTGTGTGTTTTTGTTGCTGCCGGCTGGCGGTACGTGTTGGCTCACAAGATGTCAACAACTTTGCCTGCCACTCGCTGAAAAACGCCAGCTTTCTCTCGCAGAGCAGCGCAGGGCACCGCATCTGCTTTTGTTGTTTTTATGCTGCTTTTTCTGACCACGCTGATGAAATTTGCAATTTGATTAATTCCCTCCTTTCAAGCATTTCCTTAATTTTTAGAACATGAATAGAAATAAGAAAAGTATTGTCTTGAAGAAATTCAGATTTACACAGACAACGTATAACCTGCATCTAAAAGACTGATTGATTATATTTTAAAACCAATGTTAACCAAAAAGACTTTTAATCAAAGCTTGCCCTATAACTTTTATTTATTTTTATATGCATAAGCTAGTTTCATAGCCAGATCACAGATTTAAAGAACTTTTACAAGTTGCTTGTAGGATAGTTTAAGTAATAAGTTAACAAGACTTGAATCCCCATTGATCCACTGCACTGTGGTCCAGAATTCGATTTTTTTGGCATAAAGTCTAAAAATTGAGCTACAGACTTGAAACTTTGTACATTTTGTTGTTAAATCACAAATAGTTTGCACAGAAAATTTGAAGTCTGTGCGACCACGCCCTCTCTTGCCTCCCATATTAACTACTGGTATGACTCAGGAGTCAACGAAATATCATTTTTTTTTTTTTTTTTTAAAGTCGTGTATATTGTTGTTTTAAAACAACAACGCCCTCTTCTTTTTCTAGTTCTACATTTTAAATTTCCGAATCTGAACTCGAATCAGAATCAGATTGTGAATCCAATATTTTGTCTCATGGATCAGGTTTAAAATTATACTGTATTTCCAAAAGACTTATTACTGCCTTCGGAAGTGGTTTTTCCTATTTTTTCTCTCTCTTTCTTTTAAACTAATTGTTGATAATAGTGGGTCCGAGTTATCAATCGCTCTGTGGAAAATATCACTCATCCTATTGATCCGACTATTTTTCCTTGCATGTGATAGTCGATCCTTTTTGTAAAGCTTATTCCGGGCTTCACTCGTATTTTCAGTTTCCTTTTTAATCTTTCTCCTGCATTTTGGTAAGATAAGTTTCGGCGTCCCATTTGCTTCGGTGTCGTGGAGTTTTCAAAATCTCTAACAAGAATTGTTATCTTTGACGCCATCCACTTGGTATGTTTGGAAATAAATCGGTCTAGTTATCTGTTACACTCGGGCAGTTTTTTTTTAATAAATAATTCAAAATTTACTATTTTTTTGTCAATATCTTCTGTCTGTTTCGATTCCTGATTATTGTTGTTGATTGCGGAATAAACGTAATCTGAAACATAACTTATTTGCCTATTGTTACGCCTCCAAATGTCCAGGAGGTCGCTATGTCTGAACGCAAAATTGCCTATATAAAATCAAATTTTTAAGAAAACGAGCAAAAATGGGCAAAAGATATTACTTTACCGTGAAAGACAATAGTTAAAGGTACAAACTGACGTTTTTAACTTTTGTCAGAAATTGTCAGAAAATTAGTTATACTCCACGAAACACAGGGGACACGTTAGAATTTTCTGTTAAAATATACATAAATTGGATGTCACACAACATAAAAACAGTACAACTATACATATATTACCTAAATAAGTTAAAAACATCATACCTTGGCATTTATTTTCCATATTTTACTATAATTTTTGGATGCGTATTAACGATCATACCACATGCAAAAGTAAGCAAGTAATTTTTCGGAAATTGCATTCTCTCAATCAGCTGTTTAACACTTCAACTTTAAAAGCTCATAAAACGATTTTGTGAAGCTTTCGGTCAATTTTGTTTTTGGTTTTTATTTATATGATTAATTTTGTATTAGAAAATAATTGCTAGAGGACGATATATTGACATAAAAATTTAGACTTTAT
Organism: Drosophila simulans; assembly: GCF_016746395.2. Taxonomy (NCBI): domain Eukaryota; kingdom Metazoa; phylum Arthropoda; class Insecta; order Diptera; family Drosophilidae; genus Drosophila; species Drosophila simulans. Next base: position 9,771,033 of record NC_052522.2, read on the forward strand.
GCCAAAAAAAACGAATTCTGGACCATAGTGCACTGCACAGCAGTGTATCTGTGTTTTGGTTGCATAGGCGACAGGCGCAGCTGTCAAAATGCTTAGCAATGGCCACGTGGCATCCGTTGGCGTTTCCGCTTGCCATTTCCGTTTCCGCTGGCCGGCTCTCTGGCTCTCTCTCTCTGACGCAGGCAAGCAAAGGTGATTGATGGCCGCACTCGCACTACTAATTAAAGTTATTTAGCGAGTGCTCCTGGCCGTGGCCATTTTTCATTCCCGACGCGTTCTCGTTTTGTGCGGCTGTGGTCGTTCTACTCCAAGTGTTTATGGCTTCAATTCAATTAAACAACTGGGTCAGTTGTGGTCGCATTGGCACAAGGGCTTCCGCATCCGCATCCGCGTCCGCATCCGGATCCGCATCCCCATCTATGGCGGGAAATTAATTCTCCGACTGGGCCATCGGAGGACAAAGACGCATCATAAGTAAGGCGGCGGCAAAACAAGAAATAGAGCTGCCAGCAAATTGCATTTATAATTCATTTACTCGAAATTAAATATTTCTTTAAATGAGCCCCTCGTAAAAGGCGACGCCAGTAAATGAACGGCATGGAAATGCCATTTAACCATCGTTCTCACTGTGCATATTGTATATTTTAATATGTAAATCCTTCTTGAATGGCGATGATTGCAAGGATGGTTCTTTTAAATCCTTTAAATCGCAGCCCAATGCATTTATTGCTGTCAATAGTTCTCGGCTGGCCGGATTCAAAGGAATATCGGCGATACTCATTACACATTTTTGCTCCATTTATAAAGTTCTCAAAATCAACTCCGCAATCGGATTCCCAGAATGCACGTGTGGCTGCGCCCAAGGAACGATTGCCACAATCGAAAAGTTTTGCATACTGCGCAAACATTTTCTCAGAACTTATTTACAGAAACAAGGAACGAGGATGCTGTGCTGCCACAACATGAAAAGTTATTAACGAGTGCGAATATGTAAGTTCTTGAAACGCTGCTGCAAAGGACACGAGCTGTAAAATCTGAATTTTTACTAAGGAAGGGGGCATGTTCATTAAAAGTTGACCCTTATGCCTTCAAGACGTATAAGGTTATTAGGTTTTGTGCTTTTGCAAAAAGCAAAGCAAATTACATGTTCTTAGGATGCGGTAAATGGCGGAATGTTGTACCTTTTCGAGGCAATTGTTGAAGTTTTTGGGATTACTGATTAAATTCTTAAAAATAATCTAATAATTTGAAGCAATATTTTTATTTAAATTATTATATATGTACTGGCATCTTTGTGAATCTTATTATGTTTAGATAATGATATTTTTTCTTATTATGTTTGTAGCCTGACTATTTCCGTACTAGTTTCAACTTTACAAGTTACCGCCAAGGAGTTACTTTTTTGGGGTTCGACTGTCTGTCCTGTCTGCATGCCCCATTGATTTTTCCAATCACTGTCCACTTTGTTTCAATTTATAAGGTTCTTTATCTGGACCGTAGGAGCCACAACTACACCCAATTCGCCATTCTTCCTTTGTTTATGCGATGGCATTTATTTATTTTCCGGTTCCGCCATGTTTTCCTGCATCCCCTGCGGAGTTCTTGTTCCCCCATAAAATATGATTTTTTATTGCTGCTCCATCAAGCGAGCAAAAATCTAAAAAAAAAAAGCAACAAAAATCAACAAAAATTCGAACAGCTTGAGCAACACATAATTTTGCAGCAATGAATTGAAAGTTTAAGTTTAATATTTATCTGCCATCGATTTAATTGTCAGGCAAAATATGCCCCTGGGGGAGTCGAGTGCGAAACTTTCCTTGGGGCAGGCAAAAGTTTTTGGCCGGCCAAAGTTGATCAATGAAATTAAAAAGATTTATGATTTTTGGCCGACCGAAAGTTGCCGATGAACGAATGAATCCCCATACGAAGGCCCGAAAATCCCGGGTGCGAATCTCAGAATCTCAGAATCTTTGCAAAACAATCAGCAGCAATGTCCTGCTGGGATGGAAAGTTTCTGGTTGCCGGCGAAAGTGTCATCCCAGTTGGGTCCTTCGGATATTATTTTGAATTGCGCTCATTTCGGTTAATGGACGAACCCAGGTTGAGCAATAAAATGGGCGACCAAAATGAAACTTCTTATAATCATCATCGGGTCGAAGCACAAAGCGCATTACTTTCTATTACAATCGAAGGGTCGGTCTACGGTCTAAAATAAAAATGGGTGACCGAAATAGAAAAGGAGAAATTATGTTAATTTAAAGTGAAGTCTCAATAACGAGTGTCAAACTCAAGTGTCCGAAAGTGTTTAAATCTGACAAAGGTCCTCCGTACTCAAGCGCCGGGTTCAACAAAGGCCTTAACCCCTTGATGCCCCCGAATATTCCAAGAGGTCTGTGCAAATTTCCGACTGCGCCCTCTGACTTGCTGCCTGTTTACACTAGATTTCGAGGCCCCAAGTTGGCCAACAAGGACCCCATCGTGGCCCACACTTTGGTCCACAATTAAGGCTCGGTCACGCTAATTTCTGCTGCTCAATGCTGTGTCAATGCCGTTGCAGCCACGCCCATAAATAGGGACAACGCCCCCCTCCCCGGTTTCACGTGCACTTGTTTGTCCGGCTTGAGCCTTTAAATTAAATTTAAGCAGGCAGACGAGGATAAGGGCGTTGCCTCGTGCAAGGCAAAGCAAACGGGGGGCGGTCTGCCAGATGTTTCTTTAATACACTGTTACGCCCCCTTTTCTTTTTTTTTTTTGGGCCACCTACTTCCGAAAACCAACCACTCATCCACCCACTGATAGCTGAAAGTGACAAAAAATAGAAAAAAAACAGAAAAAAATAAAGAAAATGGTTGTGGGTCTGAGGTGAAAAAATAAACACGCAACTCTCTCGATGCTGTTGGGTTGAGCACAAAACAAGCAAGGCTTCGGTTATCGCTGGTGTCACAGTTAACGTCGAGTACACTGAGAGAAACTTAAGGAAGTCACTACCTAAAAGGAAAACATCTTTTCCATATATATATACTTTGAATCATTGTTCCAAAACGCTTTGGTTGCACACTTTCTCGAGTTAGTTATGATCTTTAGTAGCAATTTCCTATAAAAGTAATACCTACCCAACATTTTTCTAAGTGCAGCCATATCTCTCCATTCAATCGTTTCGTGAAAACTTAATTTAAGCGATTTTCCACACTATGAACCTCTAAGATGTATTTGATTCAACCGACTGGATTAACTTACGAAGATGAGCAGATGAGCTGCTCAAGTGACGTTATCATTGGGCGTTCATCCGCTCGATGCGCGATTTTCTCGCTGTGCATGATCTAGGCCCACCTATGCGACATGGCCATAGCCATTACATGACCCGCATCGCATCCCATCAAGCGGCGGGTGTCGTTTGCCTTTTGGCAGCGAGAAAAAAAAAAAAAAACAACACGCCTTGGCAAAATGTAAACAACGTAAATGGAAATGGCGTTGAGCAGGGGGAAAAAAGTGTCGCATTGAAGCCATGTTTTTTTTTTTTGGTCGCTCCTCTTTTATTCAGCTTTTCCGAGTTTTCCACTCCGTACTCGGCTATTCCTTATTCGATTGCTCTTGAGCTCGATGCCTGCTGTCAAAGGCGCTTGCCAGTCAAATCAAATGCTCAATTTGCGCGAATATTGCTTATACGCCGCGTTGCCGGCCGGCATTGCAACTAGAAATGGAGGAAAAGGAGTGGAAAATCCGCGACTCTTGCGGCGCGAAAAGAGAATTCCCAAACACCGAAATTAGTTGGCAACTTTTGGCGCAAAAGTAATTGGGAAAATCAGTGTGAAACTGATGACTCCATACATTGGAATAAGCTGCAACGCCGAAAATTGGTTTGTGGTACGTTCTGGGCAGAAAATGTTTACCCGATTTATTGACACTCACCTGTCCGACATGTTCAAAAACTATTTCGGTGGTAAACGCCATGGAATTTCACCTTCTCTGGCAGCAGTTAATTAAAATTTAGTTTTCGATTCGGTTGTATGCTGGGCAAATGTTTAGACCAAATATGAATGGGGTAGTTGGTTGGTTGTCAATAGGTATTATTGGACCATCGGGTGCAACTTGATTATGACCAAATATTGTCTAAAACGCATTACCGTCCGGAGTTTTCACATCGCGAGTGAATATTTACATTAATTAAAAGAAGACAGGCCACATGAGGAAAGTCAAATGTCAACAGGACCGCAAATTAATTTGTAAAAAAAAATATATATATTTCAGCATGTGTGCTGTTTAAGGGTATTAATACCCTGTAATCAGCTAAAGCAGGAGTTTGACTAGTCTGGATAAGCTTTCAATTCAAGGAAAATGTTGAAGTCCAAAAGTAAAAGCTGCTAAAAAGTATTAGCAGAAAATTATCTTAAGCTTCTTACTGCTTTTTGTTGCCTCGAAAGCATTTGAAATTCCTTCAAGACTTACGTTGATTTGACAAATTTGCAAACTGAAAATTTCCCAATTAACGATGATGGTGATTATGTCATTAAGGAGATCGTCTTATGTGCACATGAACGATAATCCAATTAAATTTTTCGGCATTCGAATTTCCCTTTAATATTTAAGGTCGTTAACTATTTAAAGTGTGGATAAATGTTTTGAAAAATGTGTAATACGATTCTAGCTTAAGAACTCAGCTGGTGTGGGGGGTATCAATTGTTCGAGACTCGCGAGGGGATGAAATAATTCCGACTTGTTTTATTTTATTCCTTTTCGCCTTTTGTGTCTGCTTTATGCTAATGCCATGCTGGCTGTTGCCTGTGGACGCTGCCATAAAATGTGCTAATACACAGAGGAGGGGGTTGGTTGCTGGCTAAGAAGGGGGCGGGGGAGATAGGGGCTGAAGGCGTGGCGTGGGGGCTGGAGGCTGGCGGCGGTCAGGGGGCGGGGACGCTTTGGGGCCGAAGCAGCGGGCAACAAGCGAGTGTTTGTAACTTTGCATTTAAAAAAGCATTATGCTAAAATCAGCCTACGGCCACAGTCAGCATTCCAAAAGGCAAAGAGGGAAAATCGGGAAAGCGTGGAAAATCGTGGAGGGAGCAGGACGGAGCGGGACGGAGAGAGAGAGAGAGAGATGATGTGCAATTAGATTTCCGCTAAAGCGGATTTCGCGATATCGCGTGACTTGGGCCGCCCAACAATTCACAGTCAAAATACATGGAAAGAAATTCAATGCACATTGGATTGCAAATATTTAGGTTTTAAAAACTATTTCTGAAACAAAGTAAAATTTTTTCAAATGTAGCTGTTTTAGATTTGTTAAGTATTATTATGATTTAATTTAACATATTATTTATGCACGATTTAAAAGAAAAGCTAAAAGTTTGGAACTTAACAAAAAGTATAGTTGCATTCTCTTAGGGAATTTATTCAATAAGTTAATAATAAAATAATTGTTAAATGTTTTTGAAACAGTTTACACAATATTATTTCCAGTGCATAGATGCAGATAGCAAACTAGCAGCAGTAGCGTTGCTTTTGGATTATATTTAAAAATCAGAGCGCAAAATTGTACAAAATGACAACGACAGCTGGTGGGTTGCTCCGAAAGGGGGTGGTAAAATGGAGGCGTGGCATGGGGGAGCGGCTGAAAGGCGGCAGGCAAGCGTAAAATGAAAACAAGTTGCTGGGCGCGCATGTAGGACGACGGCTGAAACCAGAATGGCAACAACAATTACAGCGACGACGACAATAGGAAATGACGACATGAATAACAAGAGCAGTGCGACGAGGGGTGGTGCTTTTCCGAGGGGGTAGTGAACGGGGGATGGGTTGGTTTTCGCGGGGGGTTAACTGGTGGGTGGGGCTGGCTAACAACTAAACACAGCAGGAGGCCCACAGGCGGCATCGCATCCATCGAATGATAACAGGCGCAAATATCAGGGATATTAAAAAAGTCAAGCTGGGTGCAAATGTCTCACCAAAGGGGGGGAGAGGAGGTTGTTGGAAAGTTAGAAGCACTGGAAAAAATGGGATATCATTTAAGGCAAATTATTTATTTAAGCTATAACTTCTAAATTATAACATATATATTAATATTAAGATCTTCTAATTTTAAACATAGTGTAATTTTAACAACAGTTTTTGCAGTTGGGTACAAATGGTGTTAGAGTGTGGGAACCAAAAAAAAACAGAAGCAAACACCAAGGCTCCTTTTGTCTTAGCCAAGTGGATGAGCGTGCCCTCCTTATTATGCCTTGTTGATGCGCGATAACATGGGGGCGGCTGTTTGCCAGGACGGAGGAGCAGGACGACTGGCCGGATCGGGATCAGAGTCAACCGATGGGGCCACAGTAAGCAACACTTTGCGTGACAATGCAAAACAAAGCGCGTGGGAACATAGGAGCGCTGTCGAAGATACTGGCGCCCAACAATGAGCGTAAATTAATGCGGATTCAAGATGAGACTGATGCTGATGCCGCTGGTGTAACTGATGCTGAATCCAGCCACCCCACCCACCAGCCGGTATTTCCAGCACCGAGGGTGCCGGCAAGTGCTCCTCTTCAGATACGTTGACATGGACATAATGGCGCTCGAGGGCAGGACCTCCCTTTCGCTTTCGCTTTGCAACCAACCACCCACCCAAGAGATTTTTAATGGGCCGGGCCATTGGGTCAAGCGGCAATTTGAATGGCCCGGGGCATAAAGTTTGCCTAATCTGTCTTTCAGATGGATCAAAGATGGACTACGGGTAATGAGGCGGTGTGGGATATCGCTTCAGCGCCAACTAGTTTAGGGCTTTAACTCGGCTGATTTGAATTTTGAGATTTTCTTTAACTAGCTGGGCAAATCCAACTGAAACGCATAAAACAAAGATTGGAATTTATGTATAAATTCTATTGGCACCATTTATTAATTAGCATAATTTAATACATATACATACTTATTTACTTAATGGCAAAAAATGATTAAAATCTTAAATAGGTTTCACATTTTGATAAATCTTTACTTAGTTTGGAGCTCAAAGACACGACGCAAATGAGAAATATTTATTTATACGAAATAATTGATTTGAATTTATTCAATTCGTAAAGCAGCATAAAAAGCTGTCGGGGAAAAATGTTTCTTCTATGAATTTGCTGTTTTGCGAGCAGAAGGATGATTTCTCTATTTATTTTTAACTCAAAAATTTGAACGCAAATTACAAATGAGTTCCTGGAATTTTCATTAATTGGTAACGTTAAATGTCCCAATGTTTCCAAATTAAGCCCAGTTAGCTAATGAAATGTTTGCCAACCAACCTGGCTAGTGGAGGCCATGGCGATCGAAACCATCGGCCCTTATGGAACATTCATAGGCGCTGAATCGTTTATGCTGCCGCAATTAACCCGCAAGTTGCACACGGCGTATGCGTGATGTATGCAGGCGTCAATTGCAGCGCGAAAATTCACTTAGGCACGGTTTAAAACGCAACGGTAAATGGCAACTGGAAACTGAAAGCGGAAAACTGGTAAACTGGTAAAATGTTGAATGGCGAAACCATCTGCGGATGGCAGTTGCCAATTTTGTGGCGGTCGAGCGGTTCAAATGTCAAATGCGATGCATTGCGGGTGCCTTAATTTATGCAACACCAGGTCAGCAGCACATGTTCGCGAATGTGTCTATGTGTGGGTGTGTGTGCGAGTGTGTGTGTGGCTGTTTGTATGTGTGGGTGAAAATGTATACGTGTGGACTGTGTAAATAACGCATTTCGCGGCAGTCGCCAGCGAGCAATATTTTCGTATGCCATTGCCGAAAGTTTGTAACTGAATTTTATTAGCACAAATTTCATTTGCATTTTATTTGCGTTCCAATTTTTCGCTCTATTATAAATTGCTGTGAAAATGCCCAACTAAGTCAAAAACTAAAGACAAACAGCACTATTTGGTCAACATGCAAAAAAAGTCGTATGAAAACATTATAAAACACAAGAAATAATGCAATTTCATCTGCTGGTTTTTGTCTTGTTTACCAATTTTTTTCCATAACTTTTTAATGCAGTTTGTGCGGCTCTGATTTAATCTTACGCTTACCCAGAGGGATCGCAGTCTATATATACTAAGCATATATATGTATATATCTGTTTCGTCACTGTGAAAACGCCAGCTTCAAAACTTTGACAGACCAAACGTCAAAGTTCCGCCGGCGAAAAGGGAATTTTTGAGGGTGGAAGGCATCGTCCACTGTCCGCAGGAAATTGGCCATGTTGAATACTGTTTCCGAGCAAAGAGGGCATTTACAAATTCGCTTTTGCATTGCTCTTTTATAATGCCATAAAGTAGAGCAAATGTTGGGACCGAAATTAAACAGTTCTTGTTGTTAACACAAACGAAAAAGGCCAGCGAATGGCGAGTTCGGGACGTATAATTGAACTTATAATTGGGCAAAGTTTAAATATTGTGCGGTATTTGAAAGTTTTTGGCTGGAAGGCTAAGCGACGGCATAAAAACTTGGTCAGTGAAATGGGGCTTAAAGGAAATGTAATAATATTTCACTAAAGTGTTTGGATTGTGCTGGGGACAGAAGTTGGTAAACTTGGTTGCGGGCAAAACTTTGCACCAATTTGACACTTGTAAAGTTAATGAAAGAATTCTTTTTCGCCCAAAATTTCAACAAAAAGTAGTTTACCTTTGCTGACATTCGTTCAATTAAAATTTTATTTAAATTTCCTTGCTAAACCGATGATTTTTATTAACACCCTTGGCATTATTAAGGAAATTAAATTCAAATGCTGCCCTTGCCCAGTGAATGTAATCAAATCACTGGTTGCGTTGGTGGGCTATAATTTATAAGGGGTTTTTATGACTGAATCTGGCTTATTCCCCCACTTGACTCCATTCGACTTTTGACCAAATCTTGGTCGCGTGTTTGAGCAGGAAATTTACGAGTTCCCTGCGAACCGAACAACACCCGTCTAAAGTCGTAGAATTTCTAGCCCGAGTCATTAATTCGGGCGCTTAAATTAGCAGCTGGTGTGAATTATATGTCGAAAAGTTTGCTCGATAAAATGCCAAGGATTCCCCCATCTGCATACTTATAAATACACTGGGTACATATATACCTATATGCATGCAAATGGAGAGGTGAGCAGACCCTCGTGTATGCATATAAATGCGAACTCTTGTCGCGCACCTTTTTTTTATTGACGTAATTTTATGCCATTTTCGGATATTGTGCGAGCCAAACTAAGTGGGTTTTCCCTTTTAACTAGTGGTGGGCTTATCAAAATTCTATGAAAATTCCAATTGACATTTAACAACTGGTGTTCAGAGTACATTTACATTTAATTTGTATACGATTTTTGATGTTTTCGCTTACGACTTTGTATGCTGAAATGTTCAAGATTGTGGCTTCATTTTACGATTCCTATTTTTTTTTACATTTCCCACTTGACAAGGGCCGGATATTGGGGGAAAATGTGGCTCGCTGTCGTTTAGCCAGCGTAAAGTCATTAAAACTTTTTGACTATTTTTAAGCACAGCGCTGAAAAATAAATAAAACTGTCATTTCATGTTGTTTGAGTTTGAGTTTTGGCCGAGGATCATTGGAGGGATTCGCGGACCGCCCCCTACCTCTTTTGATACAGGGTGCTTCAGTCGAGGGTTTAAGCCTCACTTGATAAGCCACTGCACAGTTGCTTTAATTGCGCGGACAGTTGCGGCTTTTGGCCCTTTTTTGAGGAGTTTTCTATGGGATTTTCTAGGGGGGGTTGTCTAAGGGGTATTTCAGGAGGTTTCTCTGCCGAACGAGAGCCATAAAGCCAAAGTTTCAGATTTGAGTTCCGCTCTTAATTGGGTCAAGGGGGACTTGGCCGTGGTTAACGGGGTGGGGGGATTTGGGTGAAATGTGCTTTTGACACATAATGAGTTATTTTTTGCCCGATAAATTTCTATGCATTTTACAAAGCTACATAAAAAGTTTCGGTGTCGGGCAGAGAGGTAAACGAATTAGGTAATCAAAAGACGTAGTATCCCTGCGAAGATCAAAGGCTCTGCGGGGCGGGTATCAAAATTATGGCCGCAAGACGTGGTCAGAACAAGAAGAGGAACAAAAACCCGACTAATTACGCGCTAATTAATAATTCAAATTATGTTCTGTCCCCGAAGCCCAGAGAAACAACATAAACGGAAACAAGACGAATGCCAATGAAACAACTGAAAAGGTTGAGACTACTTTATACCTTTCTAAAGATTATTGGTTTCAATAGAACTCTATTTTGTTCTAGATACATATTATTCCTAAAGAATATTTTGATGTATATGTACGAGTATATATAAATAAATTCCAGAACATATTAAGAGTTCTTTGTTACTCAATAAAAATGAATACGATCTACTATTAAGAAAGATTCATTGAAACATGATAATTTTGTGTCCCAATAAATAATACTTATTATATAGAAGTTCAAAAGTACATATATTACATTTTGAAAATGTACTATTATATTAAAGAGCTTTATTCTTAAGTACTTTGTTCCCTGTTTATCTTGATTAGAAGTGGCGGCAAAAAAAGGGTCGCATATTTTTTAATTTTCGCTTTCGGGGCTAAATGAAAATGAATTAGTGAGGAAGTTTGATTTGCCGCTCGACGCCTCCAGCAAGGTTGAGTTCTCCCAAAATTCTACAATTTATCATCGGAGTAAACTTTGCTTGGCTCCTAATGAATGAATGCAAAATGTTAATGCTGCTGCTCTGCTGCTGCTGGCAAAGTGAAACTTTTCGCGCTTCGTTATTAATTGAAGTAACAGCAAGAGCTACAAAAGATACAAAGATATGGATACTTTGCTGGCGAAAAAGGGGTTTTGCAAGAACGTCTGGGCTTCATCAATCAGTTTCAGCGTTCATTAGCCCGATGGATTTAATATGCGCGCTGAGTGCAGGTTTTATGATTTATACTGCCCGGCGAAGGAGCTTCGCTTTGCTCGCATCGCATCGTATGGTATCGCAACGTCCAACGCTGCGTACGAGTAATATTAATTATTAAAGCACTCGTTATGCCGCTTCACACAGAGAGCCAGTGGGTCATGTGTAGTCCGACTGACTGCCTTTCTGTACTTCTGTCTGTCTGTCTGTTTGTGGCACCCCAGTGCATTTGTCTGCCGGCGGAGTCCGTTCCGGATTGGGCCATTTGTTAGCCACTGCCAGTGGCCATTGGCCTGCTTTTTGGCCCGGCCGGGTCTTCATAAAAAGCCATACATGTTCCTGGCCCCGAATAAAACAAAAAAAAAAAAAAATTGTTTACATTTTTACTCAGCTCCGTTTCAATGCGCATAAATGTTTCTGCCTCCGCCACCATGCCATCACATATATATATATATTTTTTTTTTTTTGTATATACGAATACTCTATATAGTTATGATATTTTTTTATGTGCCCGCAAATGTGCAGCTCCTCCGGCGAGTTCATCTCGGTTCCCATCCGTGGTAGCACACGAAAAACAAATTAAAGTCGACTTGCCATTGCTTACCTCTTGTTGGCCCCCTCTCCATATCTCTTTCGACCCATTCTGGTGATCCAGCTTTTTATACTTCTGGCCCAGTTATTGTTGTGCAGTTACAAACGCTCACTGGGGAGCCATTGGGCGCATAAAGAGCACTAAGCTGCTCTTGGCCATGAATTATGTTTTAATTGGGCGCGTATTTGGGCAAGTAAACCCTGGGATGATAATGAAAAGAACGATTTCTGTTATGCCATTATATTTCATTAGTTTTTTGTGCCTTAAGCATTTATAAGTTTATTCGGAAAATAAGTGTTTTTTTGACCATGCTGCTTTTATTTGTTTAAGTTTTGCTCTTTCCACACTTCAATGGCTTTAGGCAAAAACGTATCTACCTTTAAAGATTATAAGTAATCTTGAATACATTTGCTGCAAATTTACCTTGCCTAATGTCAAAGTGACATTATCAGAACACACACATTTCTTTTTTGTCTAGCAAAAGTTGGATTTCGCTAAGAGATTTTTATTCCGAGAAAAACTCATACTCGTCTTCCATTTTTCAAGTGAATTTCATCTTAATAATAGGCCACACAATTTGACATTGTTTCAACGTCAGGCGGCAACGTCTCTTTTTATCCTTGCAACATTTGCCCTTCAATAGTTAGCTGCTGATAAATTTACTTCGAATACGCAAAATTTTTCGGTTTGCACTTCGAGTGAATTGAAATTGGAATTTCTTTGTGCTAAGCTCAGACTTTTTCGATTTTTCTTTTCACGAGTAATGGGGGCGTGGCACGTGTACAATTTATGTAGGCAGAAGTCATTCACCTAATGAATGCGCCAAGGTAGAGTGAACAAAATTGGGATTGTAGGTGGGTGAATCCGTGGAAAAAAAAGAGCAATGACAGCAGCAGGCGCAAATTCTGAATAAATAATGTAAAAAATCAGCAAACTTATTTGCAAGGGGCGAAATATTGAAATGTTAATGAAGTTTACTTTCCGCTGATTTGTTCTGCTCCAGCTTGCAGAGTTTTCAGAGTTTTTCTCGAGTTTTTCCGCTTCCTGTTGATTCATCTGGCCGCAATCAACAAATGATTGGAAGTCTCTCAAGAGGAGTTCTTGCCTCAATCAAATCAAATATTGATTTAAGCCAGCCAGTGTGCAAGTGTGTCATGTATTAAGCGAAATTTTAATTACATTCTTGGCAGCCCCTTGCCCTGTATCAATATAGATTTGATTAACTTGTAAATTAAATTGGAAAAATAGAGAAATATGCACATATATAATTTTATTAATGTGAAATTGCTTTCCTAAGTTTATCAATTATTGGTATTAAATGTATTACTCATGTTTAGTATGTTATCAAAAGTAAATGTTGCATTCTTATGATGAGTTTACTGTGTATAATCTCTAAATCAAATATCCAAAGGGACTGCAATATATTAAAAAAAATTTAATTACATTCCTGGCCCGAATGGCGCATCATCTTGGTCTCATTAACTGACTTCTTTGATGATCTACTGTCTGTGTTTGTGTTGTTGGGAACACGTGTTGCTTTGATATCTGATTTGATGGGAAAAACTTTGCCACCTTCTGCTAAATATGGCCTTTCTGAAAGTCAAACAAAAAGAAAGTTTCAGCATGTGAATTAAATGAATATTGATGTGTGTAGGTTTTCTCCTTACACGCTGATTTTTTTTGGTTCGGAGGCCAGGACCTTTGGTGGTGAGTGAGCAATTATAGTAATTGCTTTGCCTGCCAGTCGACGGAAAATGAATGGCTCCGTCCAGGGGCCATTGTCGTCGGTTCATTAGCATAAATATCAGCTTACTTCTGGCCATAATGTGCATATTTTAAAACGAATGAATATATCTCGTGGAGCGGAGGGCTCCTGTTCTGGCCTCTGTCTTGGCTTGTTGATTCGAATGAAATACATTATTATGGCAAACACGAAGGACATTGAACAGGCTCCCTGGGGGTTTCCTTGTGCCGCTCGCGCCTGCCAGCTTTATTAATTTATATTGTTGACTTTTATCAGCGGCGTCATGTCAATGTTATTCTTGGTCCTTGCTCGCGTCCTTGTTTGTGAGTGGGAGTGGAAGTGGGTCTGCGAGCCAGCAGCCACCCACCTGAAAGGTCCTGCAGGTCCTTCCACCGCCTTATCAGCAACACGTGTAATGAATGCCTAAACTGTCATTATCACCTTCTGTGTGCCGAGAGTATGTTTTTCGGTTGTCATGTCAGCAAATATTGTACCAGAGATATCCTCGTGGCTCTCTGCAAGATTTATGGCAATGTTCAGGACAAGGATAAGGCCGTGGTAGCAGCCGCGGGCATTTGGCTCCTCCTTGGAATGGCATAATGTGACACATATCAACATCTATGTTGTTCTTAGCCCGCGAAGTTATGAATGTATTTGCGCTGAATCTTGTTTATCCTCCGCAGGATGTGCAGCAACTTCTGGCGGAAGGAGTCCGTCCCTCATCCGATTCCCATTCATTTTCCATCTGTATGCTAAGGTTGGTGGGTTTTATTTTATTGCGCGTTGAAGGAGGAGAAAACCACCTGACAGGGTTCTTTCGATTCGCATTACTCATACGCTCCGTGGGCGGTGGCGTGGTTGGCAAATTTTAAGTTTCTATTTATATTTATGCCTTGGCACCGCTAGAATGGGAATAGAAAAAAAAAGAACTACAAATGCAGCGTGAATAATAGCAATAAAAGCTCACTTTCAGGATCTCGTTGTCAGTTTTTACACTTCTGAAAAAGATTCAATATTAGTCATTACATTACAAAAGTATTAGTATAATTAATACTTAATATTAGAAGTTTGTTTCAAAATTTTTATTTTAATCATTTTTAATAAATACAATCCTATAAAAATTCTATATTTCCCTTTCCAGAAGCAAGTTCCTAATATAAAAGGATTAAATTGTACTTTTTGTACGATTTAATCTGTATTACTGCCATATATTTTTTGATAGTGCACATCATAGCCTTCAAGAGCGCAATAAGTCATAAAAGCGGAAGAAAGAAAGTTTTACAGGGCTCTTAACTTTCACTTTCATCTCGAGCTGCTCATTGACTCACAGGCGGATTGACTGACTCACTGACTGACGCACGGACTCGCCGCGGGAGTGACTGTCCCTATTGTGTGCCCACTGTACAGTGTTCGCCACTCAGTGGCCGGCGCTTAACTTTTATGATTCCGGCCGGAGAATGGGCCAAGTGCGGTTGCAAAGCCGGAATATCAACGGGAACGTCGGAAAAGTGGGAAAAGTCGACGGGCAGTCGGTCGCATAAATAAAAGAGGCGACTGTAAGTGATGGACTTTATTTTTAATATTGGCCGCGAAGGCGAAGGCGAACGCGAGATGAGAATGCCATCGCCGGCCTGAATATTAAGAATATTCGCATCTTGGCTTGGGCGGGCTTATTTTTTAAGCGAAACGAAATGAAATGGTTGGCTATGATGGTGGGCGATGTCCTCAGAGCGCTAATGAAAATATGTTCGAAATGTAAATTGAGACATTCGACGGGCTTTGGGGCCCGGCTTTTACGATATCCGGCGCCTAATGAATTTGTCCATCGCTCCGCTGACCCACATCCACATTCCTACGGTGGGTGGGTCATCTTATCGCTCGTCCTGCGCCCATCCATCTATGTGTATCTGTAGTGGATGTGGAGTGAGGTCGCCTGAAAGTGGAGTGGACATTGCTTACCCTTTTCAATTTGCTGATATTGTGGAAAATGGGTCCCAGTGTGATAATCACAAGGAATGCGGAAATGGAAAGTGGAGGAGGCCACAGGACAGATAGGCAGCCAGGTCCCTTGTTAACTTGGTGTCTCCGTTTTTCTACCGCTGTCTGACCAAGCTTTATACCCTGGAAATCGAAAGGATGGGGGTATTCATGGGTGGACATCAAATATGCTAATTAATTATATCATCTACTGGCTTTTTTGGAATGGGTTTTTGGGAATGAGTGTTTCAGCACTTAGCCAAATTGATTTTGGGTGGTTAGGTTGGAAAACATTTTATTATGATTTAGATGTGGTGTAATGCAGTAAAATCGATACTAATAAAGTGTTTTCATATGTATGCCTATTTTTTAGGGTATAAATGACATAATTATTTGTTTTTATAATTATTATAATTATTTATTATTACTAAGAACCAACACTTTATTAATATAATTTTGCCTAGAATAGATAACCTTATCTATAACCACTAAAAAACAACACCTTTCCTATCAGTTACAGTTTCTTAATACTCAATTTGTAAGTTTTGCGAGGTATCCCCAAGTTCATATACCCGCCGCGTGGTTTTTGCTCATTATGAACTATGCTGGCCATGTCAGTCGTAGAGCAACAGTCGGTGCCCGGATCAGGCCGCCTTGGTCGCATTCTTTGGGTCTTTATCGCGCACGCCAACTTGCGCAAATCGCCATAAATCTCTGGGCTGATTTATGTCGCCGCTCGGCATTGGCCTCCAAAATTTATCGCAGCGCGATGACAGCTGCGCCCAAGTTAGCCCACGGCCACAGGCATCTCTCGCTCGAATGTCCGCTGTCCTTTGGTCAGTGTCCTTTGTCCTTTGTCCGTTCGTGCGTTGGCAGTGGGCTGGCGTTTGTCAGCGGCTACAATTTCTGGTATTCTGCTGTTATGGTGTGCCGATGTCCTGGCGTTCTGGTGTGGATGGCTCGTGGCCGACATCCTTTCTCCGGATCCTTTCTCCATGAGTGGCCGTCTTCAAGGCAAACAGGCGGCTGTGTGGAGACGTGTGGCCAGGATATGGGCTGCGTGCGAATGTGTGCGGGCTTAATTATCCTGGCTGCGCGTCTCGATGCCTTTCTGTGTGACTTCTGTCGGAAATTAATTTCCTCGCGGCACGTTTGCACTCACCACCAGCACTCACTGCCCATTGTTTGCGCAGTGTGAACGTGAGTATGAGTGTCTGTGCAAACGCTTTTTGCACCGTATTTGCGTTTAATTTTATATGAATAACGGAAATTTGCGGCTTTCCGACATTTTAAATTGCCATTAAAGCCGCGCTGCGCGTTTCGGCCATTAAACAAACGGATGTGCGAAGGAGTTGCAGTTGCGGTTAGCGAACAGATACAATTGCCATACGTTTAAGTGTAAATACATAAATAAAGCATTGGTAAATTGTTTGAATGCCTGAGCTTGATTGATTTAAACGCGCCACGAACTTTCCCTTTTGACCCACAAAAGTAGGCTACAGAAATTAATTTAAAGGCAAGTGCACGCGATTTGGGCGAAAGATTAATTGGCAAGGCTCAAATTCGGGGCGGTAAAATCATATAGAACTTTACCCTGGAGATTATTGACCAGGCTAATTAAATTGTGACTTAATCAGTGCATTATTAAAATTCGGGATCCATACATATAAAGGCAGTTAATTATACTCTATTCAAAGGGTACAATTTACTTTGAATAAAACTGATGTTAACGTTTATAAAAATACTAAACCATTTTTCCATATTTATTGTTAAGCTTCTTACATCAGTAAATTTGATATATTATTCGCTAATCGACATCTGAAATGGCTTTTAAGGGCAGACTCACTCATATCATAAATTATACTGTAATTACCTTAAATTTGTTTTTGATTTTGGCTATCAGATAATTGCGAGTAATCCGAAATTAATCTAATTTACCATTTTCCACTTTGTTGTGCGTTGAAAAGGTGCTGCATTTCAGATGATAATGATGCACTAGAGATGCATCACTAATCGTATTAGCAAAATAATTTGCTGTGCCTATTTAAATATATACACTTGCACAAGTCATAAAGGCTTACCATTAAGCGTTTGCTGGCATAAATCAGACTCAAGTTGAATGTGCAAATCTCCGGTGAATTATACCGACCATCCAGAGTCAGCCGCTTCAATTCAACTGAGTAGCAAATTGAGCTAGACCCCAATATAGCCGGTCCATGCAAATGAAAGCAGAAGCCGCACATAAACGAAGTCAGATTCAGAATCGGAATATATAGACGGCGGAATCGGAGGGTTTTATTATACGGCGGAGAGTCAAGTCAGGAGTCGACGACAGCTGTGTGGCTCTTATTGGCAATTATTGTCCATAAATTGCACATTTATGACTGTTGGCATATGTGTGGGTGGGTGTGTGGGGCGGGCCGTCAGTTTACCTTTTTGTGAATGCCGCAAATGTGCTCGTATTTTGCGTCTAATGTGGTCCATTAAGAGTCGGTCCAGTGTGTCCGCTCTGGCATCTTCATCCCCACCGCTTTGAGCAAATATTTGGCCAACGGCTAGCCACTCATCCAGGCTCAAAATGTTGGAACTTGGCTTTTGCGGTTGTTGGCCCAGTTAGAGAGCCACGCAAAATCTGCTACTCATTCAGACGATTCGAAGGCGTTGGCTTAATTGCATTTCATAGCAGCTTTGTGTCGGCTTTAAGTCAACCCAACCATTCTCCCCTATCTTGATTTGTTTTCCCAGCCAGCCTAGCGCAAAAAATGGGTGGCTTTTCCGCCGGGTCGAAGGGCAACTGAATCAATATATGGCAAGTGGGCGAGTGGATGCCAACAAATCTACTTGGGGCACAGATTCTTCGAAGCTGAGGGACGAAAGTGGGTGCGAAAAATCTATGCATGAATGCGATTTTCAACACATTTTTCACATTAACTGCCAGCAGCTCGGGATGTCGACAGCGTCGTCTGTAATTTTGTATGCACAGTCTGCTGGCAGGACAACAAATCAGCATCACCCAACCAAGCCACCAGCTACCACCAGTGTGGGTGGTGTGCATCAGTATCATCGGAATCAGTGGGTTATATGTATCTGCACTGGGCTGATCCCTGTCCCACTGCAGTGTCATATAAATAAGGGCCAACACCCGCAGTTGCAATTGCAGTTTCGATCAGAGTTAAGCGAGACCGATTGCCAAGTGGGGAGAGATAGATATGATAATGCCAGGACACGCCCAGTTGACTAGATGGAGTTGGAATGAAATAAATGGGATGGTGGTAAGAAGACTTGAATGCAACTTGCATACCCTACAGTCAGAAGGGGAGAATTTGAATTTAAAATGAATGGAATTTCAAAATATCTTTACTTTAATATATTGTTAGATGTGAGCTAAAAATGTAAGATGTTTGATAGCTGGTTCATATCCAAAATCTTTGATGGCTAAGATATGCCTCAGGTTAGTCATCCCAGATATTAATTTCGCTCTTGTTTACTCTTTGTATTTTTCTCGAGTATTTGCCAAGTCAACCCATCGATATATCCAACTATCTTTGTATCCCCCATTTGGACCAATGTGCAGCCACCATAACTCAGCACTTGTCAATGCAGATGGAGCTCCTGGTGGTGAGGCGATTGTGATTCTCTTCGTGTAAATAGGAAAAAAATTGACACGCATTTTTCACCTTTGCCATTTGACAGCATGAGAGACTGAGATTGAAGGAGGGCGGACATGAGTAGGAAGAACTTGGCCGGGCCAACACACAGACGCTTCCTGTTGTTCAACTTGATTTCCGTCTTAGAGGAGGAGCTCAACTTTCGATTTTCTGTTCTGTGTTTTGCATCGCAGTTCAAAAAAAAAAAAAAATGGGATGGAAAATCTCGAAAGGAAAAAAAGTTGCAGTCTCGTTTCTTGGATTTTTTTTTCCTCCAATGCTCAACTTTCTATGCACTGTTTTTCCTTATCATTTTTGATTTATGTAACTGTTTTTATTATTTTCATATTGTTCCCGAACGTCGCTGTGGGTGGGCGGCTGCCACGCCCCCCCCACCCCAAATCTGATTGCTGAAATCACAAGAGTTTTTCCTCACATCTCGGTCTTTTTCCCTTTACCAACCATTCACATCATTTTTGTGTGCGTTGTGTGCCAAAAAACTGGTATTCCATGGCTGAAAAGTTTACGGCAGTAAGAAGATGAGCAAGTGCCGGGGAAATAGTAGTGGCTATATGTGCATGGCGTGCAAGATTTCTTACGAGTTTTGAAATTTGATTTCTGCTGTTTGTTGTGGAATTTGAAATGATTATGGGTGGTGGCAGAGGCGTTGCTCCATTGGAAACTTGCATTATGCGCTTTGTTGGTCAACAAGAATTTTCTTTTGGCCAGCAATGCGAAACTTTTTGGCCAACACAGCAGCTCCTTCTTGCATGAATTATGCATAGACCAGGCCGACACTAGAACATTTTTGGGAAGTTTGAAGCTCCACTTCCGGAGCGGAGATTGCTCCAAGGGCTTGCTGCCTAAATGCCAGAATGCCAGTCAGTCGGAAAATGTATTGCTAATGTCCCTTGGCATCAGAAATTAGGCAAATCAGCCGTAAACACACACACACATGCAGTCTCTGCCTGAGTAATTGCCGTTTTGCATTGATAAATAACCAACCCATAATGGCACAATCACTTTCGATGGCAATTTGTTTATGTTGCAGGGGCCACTTTCGATTCTAAATCAAATCGATAATTGCACTCGGAAAAATTATAAAATATTAAAGATAATGTATGTAAAGTTGAACCAGATAGCATTACTTAAGACCACCAATATGAGACCTTAAAATATTGTTATTTTATTATTGTTTTGAATATAAAATCATTAATTTACTTACTTTAGGAAATAATGCATCCTTACTATATTGAAGTCTTTTATCCTTACTTGCTTAAATATTTCTTTAACACTTAAACTAATTAGATACCGAGCACCCAATTTGCCACGCAGAACTGCCAAATCATTGGCCAATTTGGTTGATTATTGCCTAGTTGTGGGCAACACTTGCCGATTCAAAACGGAAACCTCAAAAATCACTTCAACGAGGAGTGAAGGCTTCTTTTTATCAGAAAACTTTTAAAGGAAGTGAAGGGCATATGGAATGGCTGGCTGAAGAATTCCAAGTGCTGGCAATTGTTGACATTCCTTAAAGTCAGCCACAAAAACGCTGGGAAACCAAACCTCGTTTCACTCCGCCTCCTTTGAGTTTCACGGGCCCACACAATGAAATATTAATAAATTCCATTACTAAAGAAAACACACTCGAGTGCGCAGCAAAACATCAATGGCATCGGCATAGAGTTTGGGAACACTTGGATTCAAGGAGGACGGGTTGGAGGAGCAGGAATCCTCACCAGAGGAGACGCCGATTCGATTCTCAGACTTTCTCAGCTGAAGCATTTCACTTTTGCCACGCAGACAATTTTCAATTGAAGTGGGATCGAAATACGTATTGGGAATGGGGGCTACGAGTAGAGTATATGGTGACTTTCCAATTCAATCTAGAAAATACATAGAGAATGTATCGCATATAGACATTCAGATGGTATTCACTGCACACTTACAATATTTTCTGTGTCGCATTTTGTTGTTTGCCGAGGCTCTATTGACAATAAATACTGTCGGGATGAGAACGATGATGATGATGATGATGAGGATAGATGGCGGTTTAAGTGTCTTTCGTTGGCCTTAAAGCCGCATTTCTGCGAACGGATGAGGCTTTAATGCCCATTACGGCCAAATTGGCACTTATCGAACTGGCGAGAGCCCCATGGGACTGGTACAAGTGGAGATACTCAAATTGGTATTAACAATAATATTTGATTTGCCAAATGAAATCCGCACTCACACTGTGTACGCAGTTTTAGGCAAATGCCCTTGTTAACAAGGCCAACATGGCAGGAATGTTCTAGCCGATTTTCCCTCCACCCAACAGCTTGGCAATTAAATGCAAATGGCGTGTGAAAGCCAATTTTGAAAAGTACACAGACAAAAACTAAGTGCAAGGCACTCGCACACAGCTAATTTGTAAGGACCAGCTGGAAGAAAAGGGGCAAAAATGGGAACAAAATGACTGAAACAATGACATTCAGACTCCGCCCGACTAAGTGCCTTTCATTGCTGGCCAAAAGTCGTGGCAGACTTTGGCCCGAATCGAGTGGAAGTGTTCGCCTGATTACTTTTTGCAGGCACTGCTTCGGGAATATTTTTCACGCTCTGGCAGTGATTCGATATTCTTCAGGTTTTCACCTAATTGGGGATTAAAGCTTTACTATTGTGTGTACTAGGCTAATTAGTGTTTAGTTAAAATGCATTTTGATAATAAAGCTTAAAATTTAATTGGGAAAAATCCTGCTTATACTCCTATGGAATATTTCTTACATAAATGAAATGAAAGTTTCAACAAAATTATAATGAAAGGCATAAAATAGAGTATAATACAGTCTAATATATTTTGGCCATTTCTATTGAAATCTTGCTACCTTCCCAAATATTGTGAAGCAGTATACATACATTACTACCTGTAATGACTTAATAATTCCTCTCGGCAAACACAGGTAATTATCTTAGAATACATGTTGCCAAGGCTACGTCGTCCAGCTGCATTGAATTACATTAAATTACCAGTTGGTAATGTATCTACCTGTATCCTAATCCTAAACCACATCCCCTTCTGAAAAGAAAGCCCACAAGGTCTGTAATTTAAGGCTTAAACTGTAGAGTATCCATATCAATTGAGTGTAAACTATCCCTTTCAACAACTTGGTATGCCCACTGCCAAACCAAAAGTTTCCATTCAGCGATCCTTTGTCTATTTGAGTGACTTTAATTGCTCAAAGGCAGACGCGAGATTTGCCTGGTCGCAATAGAAACCTTTATTATAATTTGGCCAAGACATGCGGCCAGTTGGATGAGCTCGAGCGGAAGTGGGTCTATTGGGTGGCTTTCCTGGTGCGTGGGCTTATTCATTGACGTTGACCCAACTAAAAACCTCAAATAACGCAAAACACAAACAATCAGTTACGATCCAGCCACACGCCATGGCCAAAAATTATGGGGAAAAGCTGGGAAGGAAGGAGTCATGTCAAAATCCAAAACCACAAACAATTAAACAAAATTGCAAATTAGACGTTATTTAGACCAGAAATGCCGTCCCCAAAAAGTTGACAGCCACCGCAGAACTCAACCGACCTACTACTGTACCGTTCTGTGTGTACAGTGAAATGTCGAGAGGAAGGAAGTGTAGGAAATTGCCTATTTGCAATTGTAATTTATTCATTTTGCTTAATATGCCGTGAAACGCAAGGCTTTCACTGCTTTTCCACTGCCCCCACGGCAAACAAAACAATAATTTTCTCATATTTTTTTTTGGTTTGTTTGTCGTATTTCCAGCATTTGTACGCCCATTTTTTGGGGGTCACTGGCTGCTTGTCAATTGCAATGGTTTGACTAATGACTCGGCGGCAAGGTCATGGATAGAACAGAACCCATTGTTGTCGATTTCAATTAGGAGCTGCGCCTAATTTGCATAATTATCATAAAGTTTGACGAGGGATAACGAGCCAGTCGAGTGGGAAATTGTCCTAGTCCAACTAGGATTTTATCTGCTGGATAGATGGATGAATGTTGTACTCCTCGAGCATGCAAATTACTTCTTGATTTGTCCCATAATGAGCCTGTGTTTTTGCACTTTACAGTTGTGGAAAATGATTTTCCCTATATTTTCACTTATTTCCAGAAATCTCAACCTATAAAACATTACTTTTTGCAACTAAGAGCCTCCAATGAATTGAACTAGGCATTGTTGTGCTTGCTACTTTTGCTCTGCCTTTAAAATCCCTGCCACATTTTCAATCTCCCTTAGACTTAATCCTTAAGCTGTTACTCTCAATTTGCACAAGATCTTTGATTATTGAGGGACTTTTATCCCACCATCCCCGAGGTCCTTTTCAGCAGGAAGCTTGGGCAAATGGACTGCAGAATCGGCTTGTTGCTGGTCGATGGAGCTATTTAGACAGATATTCCTGACCCGCTCACCTGGGTTTCCTCGAGGAATTGGCCCATAGATTGCAGTTTTATGTCACAACATTCAAACAAATAGCCGGCCATTTAAAACGGTTTAAAAGCCATTGCTGCAGTCCGTAACAGCCACACGGTGTCCTGACTTTTCCACCAGACAAAACAGACAACCGCTGGGCGGTATGAGTTTTCCCCATTTTCCATCCGAGAGTTTCCTTTTTCCGGGGATGACTATAAATGAGCGCCCATTTGCGTATGGTTTGGTATGGCTTTTTGGTTTTTGGCCAGCGAACGTTGAGGCTGGGAAATTGTTTTGGCTGTCGAATTACGTAAACATTGTCATAAATGACAAATTTAGCAGTCGTAGCCGAGTCAAGCATTTCATTTGCTGTGGCAAATTTGTCAATCTCGTCCAGAGTTTTTTTGCCCGCCATCCAGCCATCACGACTTTGGCCCAATTCTCATCGTTTTTGGCCCAGACGCCGCAGGGATTCACATGAGGCACTTTCTTTGTTGGTCTGCTAACTTTGTTTTGTTTGGGTTTTCTGTTTCTCGTTTTTTTTTTTTTTTTTGGTTTTGGCCCGGAATTGCTTTCCTCTCTCGTGATGAAAGTCGCAAAATGGAAGACTTTCTCCGTCTGCGGCAGGCGCGACATATTAATTATTCATTTCGATTTTGGTTTGCTATGGCAGCGGGATACCCAAAAACCCGGCAAAAAAAAGAGGAGAAAAATCCAGCCAGGCTCTTTTGGGCGGCTTGTGATTTATAAACACGCGCGTCGCTTTGGGTGATTTACTGCAAATTGCTTTATAATGTTATATACATTTTGTAGACGATTTTGCTGCTTTGCAGCGTTTTGCCTGCTTGCGAGTAATTATAAGAAAAACGAAAAGAAAAATGAGCCATTTGCTGGGATTCCTAATCCAATGGATTAGGCGCACGACCTTAGGCTATATGTTGTTAACAATCTAAAGATCAGAATATTATAAAGCTTTGGCGTAGATTTGCGGTTCAGCAAGGCTTAACTTTGTTAACTTTTAGGGAATTTATAAAATATAAATGAAAATGCATGTATGTGAAGATATTCAGCAAATCAAGAAATAATTAGAAATTCTTGTTTTATTCTCTATTTGAATATAGAATGTAATTACCTCTATATTATTGTTAATTTATGATTTATTTAGAATGTATGCATTTCATGTCTAATATCCAAGATTGTTGTTCATATTAATTATTTATTCACCAACCGTTCCTTTCATTTGCATTAGTAATTTTAAAGTACCGCTTTGGCCTCGAAGCATTTTTAATGCTAATGGGAGCGGAAGTAAGAAAAATACTTTCACGAGACACGTAAAAGTAAAAGCAAATCTTTGCACATCTGTGAATGTAGTCCTGCGAATGCGAGTGCTTTTTTTTTGTGAATATGTGTATTTATGTAAATTTTGGCTGTTCGCTGTTTTCTTTTTTTTTTTTTTTTTTTTTTTTTGGTTGGCCAGCGCTTTTTATTGTATACATTTTTCGTAGCTGAAAATTAGAAATGTTCCACTGCGTTCAACTTCACTGACAGTGCGTGGCAAATTGCTTTCCAAAGTCTAAAGTCTGGCATGTCTGCAGAACACGAGAGGGCACACACGTAGCTGCACTGAGAGAAATATCGATGAAAAACTAAGAGAAACTTATGATACAACTGAAAGTAATACAAATGACTTGAAAAAAAAATTGATGTATATTTCCTTTCAATTCAGTTACAACATGATCATTTATTTCTCCCTGTGCACAACCGATAGCTAACAATAATAGCAAAAAATGGCTTTTTTTGCTTGCTGCCTTCTTTCCGTTTCCTAACCTTAAGTGCGGATGGGCTGGAAAAGTTGGAAGTGGGCGGGATGATATAGGACCCTATATGGCTGTTCGCTGTAGCGGTAATTTGCATGTGCAGACTATGGCACATAATATCCATGCATTAGAATTATGAATTCACCCCCCGCCCCCCTGCTCATAACGAATAATGGCAACGAGTGGCGGAAAGAAATTTTTAGTAGATAAATGCGCAAAAATCGAAATTTTCCTCGCACATTACGGCGTGTGCACACGGCGTATGCGTAATAAATGTGCCCGCTGCCATTATTATGACAGTTATGTCGATGAATCGATCACACCCACTGGAGGGCAATAATTATAATGCACTGGAATAGTGTAGTATACTCGCATAGTAAAGTCAGTCGTCCACTGCCGAACTGAACAAAAACCAACAAGGCGAAGGGGGACACAACTAAGCTGCCTGGCAGACAGGCAATTAAGTTAATTACTGTTTAAACTTTCCAGCCCGGCCAGAAGTCGCCTGTGTCTGGTTGGAGGAGCGGGGCGAAAAAAAAAAACGAAAAAATTATATTTAGCAAATTAAATTCCCAAGTTGCTGCCAGAGATTGAGCACGTGGCCTGGCCGAAATTTTAAGCAGCGAAAAAATGAAAATCGAAATGTACCTCTGTGTGAAGACACAGTGGGTGGGAAAGTTTACTCAAACTTAAAACATGCGTCTTTAAGGTTTGAAAGGTTTGAAAGAAAGTGCACTTTGAATATAATCTAATACAAAGCAAACCTTTTTTTAAACATATAAATTTTACATTTATAAATCACATAGACATCATTCTTATTTATTCTATTTTAAACATGCATGATTCGATTTTAGCCACTGTGCCTCCACTGCATTGCCATCATTATGCAGGCGGCATGCCCCATTATCATTTTGCTCATTTCCGTTGTCGTTTTTGATTTGGTTTGCAGTGACAGAGGGGGCAGAAAAAAGCTGCTCTCGAGTCTGCCAATGGCTGTGTATTTGAGTTTTTGAGGGAAAGATGCGGTTTCTTGAGCTCCCCCACAAAAAGCCGCCTTCCCTGCCATACCCATCACCATTTAGCCAGCTTTGTCAGTTGCAATAACTTTCGCGTCAGTCCAACCAACAGATCGTAATGCTCTTCGCCTCCGTTCTGCTCTTTACAGGCCGCATTTCGTGCAAGGACGGCATAAAACAGAAGCGGCAAATAGAAAAGCCAAACGGCGGCTAAGTTCCCTTTGTCTGCCATTGCCGCAGGAGGAGAGAAGGCGGAGCAGGAGTCCTGGCAATTGGCCAAGTTAATAGAGAGCCGGGAGGCCCGATAATGACGTTGCTGGAGTTGCTGCTGCTGCCGCCCATGTTGATGATGAGGCTGCTAACTTGGTTATTGCTGCCAGCCTAGAGGACACAGGACGAAGTATCCAGACCAGAGCCTCTACACCCGCCAGACGGACAACACCAACAACAACAAGCTCTGCAGCTGCAACGCAGGGCTTACTGCATTTCCGCATATTGTTCCTGTCGCCGCCGCCGCCCGCCGTCGCCGCCACCCGTCGCTGTCATCCTTGTAGCCCAGTTCCAGTCGTTGCCACAGCCGGAGTCATCATGCCCATTGCCCATCCACTGCCGCTCTGCGTGGCCTGGCTGCTGCTCCTCGTCGTGATTGTGATGAGCGGTAAGTGCACAGATAAAAAATTATCCTATCTACCAATCTATCTTATTGATGCGTAATATAAAACAGATTCGAAATGCTGCCAATGACCTAAATATTTTAACCTAGTGACTTTAGAAGCTGCAGTTCGAATTTCTGCTGTTATTTGTTGCAAACATATATATAATAATTTTTTTTAAGTGTACCGTGGCACTCCACCGCATCCAAACCCTGCGGCACTCCGCTTTCTGCCTTATTGTTGCCGCAGTTAATTGTTGGCATTTGTTTGGCGGCGATTCCTTTCCTTTTTGGCCCCTTAATTGTCCGCTGCGGCTCGGGATGGGATTTTTGTTTCAATTAACAATTAGTTTTGCCAACTGCTGCACAAAGTTATGCCCGGACGGGCATATTCCATTAAATGTAACAATATTGCGTATACGCCCGGCGGGCCTTGACCAAAACTCGAAATGAAAAGTTTACGCTTGCATCCATCACAACAAAAGTGGTCTAAATAAATGAACAAATGTATGCTCGGCAAAGGAGAAAAATTCAATAAACTGCAGAAAGTTTGAGGCAAACTTAAATCGGCTTTTGACTGGCTTGCCAAAGAAATAGTTTAAGCTGTTTCATTCAGCAAAAACAAAAAAAAGCCCCAGAAATAGCTTCTGGTTTTGGCCTCTGGAGAAATTCTCAACAAGTTGTCTTGTCAACAAAAAATTCTTCTTTGTTTATTCACAAATTGCTGAACATTTGGCAACATCGTCTTTAAATCGTTGTCAGTTTTTGGACCACATTCGTTGCAGCAAATGAGTGCAATTGAGCCTAGGGCCCATTTTCCCCCGAAAGCCCAGCTTAAAATGCGACATAATATTTTGCCTAAATATTTTTCCACAACCGACCGAGTTTGGTTGCAAAATATTTTAGCAGAAAGCGGTCAATTCAATGGGTAAATGCGACAAATTAAGTATTTATTTATTTATTTATTATGATAGATAGAATAGTTTACAAAACTAGACTAACTTAGATAGTATAGCATTAGCTACGGGGCTTACAGCTATATTTATTTACAATGTTTATTTACAATCTTAATTTAGTTAATATCTAATTTGGTAACTAATTGCTGGCTTGTTATGTACAAATGCCTGTTTTGTTTTTAGATTTTGTGGTATAATTTAGTTTCTTTGAGGAAAAGTATGAGTTTTTGTATGTTATCTGGATTGGGTTTGCTAAGAAGGTCTAGAGGGTTGGTGTTGTTAAATATATCTTGTTTGGTTTGTAGGAGGGATGGGCATGAGTTTAATATGTGGTTTAAAGAAATATCACCTTGGCAAAACGGACAAGTTGGTATTGAATTGGGATTTAGGTAGTGTTGGTGGGTTATGTTTGTGTGTCCTAGTCGAAGTCGTATTATTTTTATTTGGTCGAGTCTGGTCCAATTTGGGTGGGATTGTTTAAGGTAATCGCATGTGTGTGAGGTGTTCGTGTTAATAGATTGGTACCATGGACTGCAGTTTATTATGTGTTCTTTCTGTTTTGTCGCAAGGTCGGCTTTAAGGTGTTTTTTTATATCTGTGGTATTTATGTTTGGGGTGAGGATAAGTGGCATACTGCTTGCTGATTTTGCAGCTTGATCGGCTAGTTCATTTCCTTTTATTCCTGAATGGCCAGGAATCCACATTATTTTAATTTTAGGTGCGTGTTGCGTTATTAGCGATCGTATTCTGCTTGGGTAAAAGCTATTATTATTTGTGTTTTGAATTGAATCTACTGCGGATAGGGAGTCGGAACAGATAATAAATTTGCCTCTTCGGTTTTTAGTAAGTTCTATTGCTTCTAGGATGGCGATTGTTTCGGAGGTGAGGACGGATGAATATGGGGGCAGTATGCCGTATTTCAAGACGTCTGTCTCAAATTAAGTATAAAGCACGTGCAACCGGCGATTGAATGCAGTTTTCAGCGCGAGATTAACACAATTTAAAAACGTGAATGGATTCAATTTCAATTGCCAAAACCGAAAACTGATTTAATTAACAGTTGTCAGAGGGCAGTGATGGGCGAAACGCAACCCTTAATGCATTTGATTTATTTTTAAAGCGTTCGGAATTTATTGCAGAAACGGCAACAAATAACTGCCGAGAAAGAAGGGTCATTGGAACAATTCAAAAAGTGCTCGAATTAATTGCATTTTTGGTGCCGGCGAATGAAATGGGTGAAAACAAACGGAAAAACAAGTAAATCGCAAAAAAAAATAGGGAACAAGGGAAAAAAGTAGGCGACGGGCGTGGACATATTTCAAAATTCAATTAAAATAAAACAAAAAGGCGGCAACATCGATAGCGACACTATGCAATTTCCGCTTAGGGCGTGGCACCCAGTCAGGTGGGCGTAAAAAATAATTAAACTACGACCAAATAAACATCGAACGTCGCGCTTTTGGCCATTTTCCCAAGAACCGAAAGGCCAACAAATGGTGGCAATTTTTTCACGATTTTGCATTGACTTTTGCATCCGACATGCACAACATTTTCAATTGAATTACGCCAATATGTTGAAATAGACGCTGATCATTCGGTAGAAAAGCCATATCTGAAATTGTAGAAATAGCACAAGATGAATTAGCATCGCTTTCACTCCGGTTTTAGCTAATAGTGATCAATCCATTCGCCAATCAATCAATTTGCTCTAAGTGCATTTTTCTGTTTGACGGCGGTCAAATTAAAATCGAAAAAGGACCAAATTTCCACCTGCTAGTTGTTGATTCTGCCCAGGACTCCATACCAACCCATTCCCCAGTGTTCACAAATAAATTATTTCCACTCGCTTTGGTGCGCTTTCTACTCAAAACAAACAAAAAAAAAAAAGAAAAATAATAACAAAAGGGAAATGCTACCCATTTCAGCAATTTAAATATTGATTATGATTGATTTAGTGGAAAAGGCCGCAACTAAATTTTGTTTATTTGCCAATGCCACACTTAAATTCAGTTAGCGATTCCGAGCGATTGCAATTCCGAAAATTACACAAAGTACAATTTACGACTTCCAGCATCGTGCTTCATATGAAGTAATTTTCATATGAATATTTTTGCAAGTCTCGTGTGCATAGAAATTGCATATTTGAGTTGAACTTTTGGCCAGTGTTTGGCGAACGCAAAATGAAATCAAATAAATAATTGCACCACCGAAGAAAGGATGGGTCTGGCCAATGGTCAAATATTTGCTAGCAAACTTTTTGGCTCTGGCCAAGTCATTGAACGTTGTTTGGCCTGGCCAGAAACTCAAACACATGGGAAAAGCTAGCTAAAAAGAGGAAAATAATGAAAAAATCGTGGAGCAGGAGCTGGCGGAGGAGTTGCCAAGTGAAGTGGAGTGAAGCGAACTGCCGACCTGTGCCAACAAACTTGGCCACGTGCAACGTAGGTAATTGAGTATGAATGGGGAATGTGTCGAAAGCGTTTTCTGATGTTTGCCAAACAAAACGCTGCAGGTTCCTTCTCCGTGCTCCTCCTCCTCCAGACACACACTGGCAACCAAAGTAGCTGGAAAATGAATTCGATACATTATCATGACGTCAAGTCGTGCGTGGTGGTGGCGACTGGCGAAAAGTATAAATTACATCTAATGCCCCGTGAGCCTGATATCGACGGCGTTTCAGTATCGCATTTCCTATGCGAAACACCTGCAGACCCATCTACACAGAATCACCACCCACATCTATATCGACCCACTTTGACTGGCAGTCTGAGCAGTGAGGACTGGAGGAGGTATCCTTGTAAATGTGCGCATAAATGAATTACCAATGAACCGCATGGTTCACGTTTTCAATTTGAGCAGGCTGGGCGCTAATTTTCGGGTGGGGTAGTCGACTTGCCTGACGGAAAAGACGACCGTCCTAGAACAAAGAGCGAATAACCATTTGACAGATGTGCTAGCCGAGTTGTGGACCTAAGGAGGTACAGTGGAGACAGGCTTCAAGGAAATAATTTTATACAAATTAATAAACAAACGACTGACAAATACAACACAATCGATATTTATAGATGTGTTCATTCGGTCAGCTGCGCACATTTAAGTCTTTAAGCTACTTACGTTCACTGAATTCCTTCTGCTCTACAGCTTTAATTTTTAATTTTATTTTACTTGTATTTCCCTTAGTTTTCATGGACTTCTTTCACATTTAAGAATTACTAAATTTGCTACTACATTGCTGTGAAAATATTTCCCTCTGTTTGCAAGTGCTTCTTTCGCCTTAAGATAAAGCCTGACGCCAATTAATTTAAGCTCACCCAAAACACACTCATTTTCGTAGCAGGAGAAGCTCTTGATAGACACACAAGTAAACAACAATTCGCTTAACAAGGCTTCACTGTACACGGCAAAGATGTGTGTGAGTGTGAGTGAAGGGGAGCAAATCGACAGCCTACATAAAAGCGCAATTTGCGCAATTCCAACGTCAAGTTCCATTTGATTACAACACGTTGACGAGGACATACGCACTTCTGGAGGAGATTTGGGTGGTGGGTGGTGGGTGCTGGGTGGATACCTATATGCGAGTATGTGTCTGCAGCCGGTAAAAGCAATTTCAGCAAATCTGCAATTGTTATGTCGCCTGCTAAACAACTCACTTCGAAGGCAGCCCTCTCGCACGTCAAATATTTATATTGCATTGCTATTCCTTTACGCATTTCCCAATATCTATATGTATATATGTTTCTCTAGGCCTTGTTGCTCTTGGTTTTGTGAAATTCGGGTATTGATTAAGCGCCTTGAGGGAGTTGGCATAATGGCCCACCTCAATTACTGCAGCAGTTTATGTGCCCGTGCGGACGCACATGTCTGTCTTGATTTTTTACAGCCTTTTTATAGTATCCTGTATATAGATCGTTAACGTCACGAAAAGGGGGGGCAACAAAAAATAAGCACACACACACACAGACCGGAAAGCATAAATCATGCAAACGACTTGATGGCGTCTATTAGTCTGTTTATAGGCCTAGTTAAAATGTTTATACGGCTAACTTTACGGTGAGCAGCAATTAAGCACAACGGACGGGTCCTGTTGATCGCGTTTCACAGACCCTAAACAAAAAACAAAGAACAACAAAAAGGTGGGGTCACATGAAAACAACGGCAACAATGTTGTTGCGGGAGATGTTAACAAAAAAGTGTAGTTAAGCAGAAAAATATAAAGCGCCATTTAGTTTTAAATGTCAGACCGGTTTTAGCTGAAAATTTAAATTTTGATTGACTACAAAGGAATTATTAAATAGGCTATAGTATATAGTTGTATATAGTTGGCATATATGTATTAGTTAGTCAGCATTGTGTAAAGTCGGTATGTTATGATGGAAAAGCTTTTTGTTGAACTCATTGATTGCATTTCGCATAACCACCTGCGGAAAGCAAAAATGAACAAGCAGCCCAATCAATTTGCCCAATAAAAGCATTGATAGCTGTCTGTATTTTCCCCAGTGTAAACTTGATGAGCAGTGATTACACATACTCACATTTCCCCGGTACGTGAGTGAAACACGGCCCAACTTATACTACGGATTCAGGGGCTCCTTTGGCGGGTGGCTGCTGTCAGGATTCCCAGGAGTGCACTTTACGCGCCACTTGTGCGGAATCCTCCGCAGGAATCCTGCGATGGCGCAGCGGCAACAATTGAGAATTTATTCATTGAACTTTGGCGCTTCTTCCTTCTTTTTTTCCCCGCAGAACAAGCACTCATTTATACCCATTAAACGAGGAATTTCCGTGGCAATACAAACAATTTCCGCAACTAAAAAACACCCAATGATGTGGCTCATTGGAGTCACGGTCTATTTATGGGGCATGTGCCTCCACTTTCAACCTGGCCATTTATTGATGAATTTCGTTTTATTTAATTTCATTCGATGGTGGCCAGCTCTTGAAATTCGCTGTATTCGCCATTGGACTGACCGGCGCGTACGAGAAGTCGAAACACAATTTCCAACTTTGTTGTTGTTTGCTTTCAATTCTGCAGCTTTCGCTGCCACGCCCACTTAAAGAAGTGGTAACAGCAACCAGGACCAGCATCACCCAACTGCCATAACCCACCGCCCACCACCGAACACCCAACCAACTGAACCACGTGAAACGTTGCTGGCATCTAAAGTGGCTGCGATTAGTTTGCTAATGTTGTAATTTCATCATTGGCGGCCAGCGAGCTCTCCGCTACGGAAAATCTACGGCTGAGGGCGAGATTACGGGTGAGACTACGGCGAACCACTCAACGCACCGTACGCCGGGCGCTTAGCTAAACATCGTCAGGTACTTGACAGCCGGGAGACCGCATTTTGCTGACCATTGTGCCAAGGAGCAACACACACACATACACACAGCACCGCAGGACAATGGCCAACATGCGGCATTTATGTGACAGAAATGGGTTGGAAAGGAACTTGAACTTTATGAATGTTATGTTTTAGCTAAATCCTACTGGTAAAAAGAAGCAAAATTATTAAAATTCTTAACAATTTCATTATGATACTACATTTAGATACATAAACATCAAGTAGGCAGAGTAAGCTTTAGATTTTAAATAGACTACTTAAAACACCATATTTTTTATTTACTGCAAGTAGTTGAAATATTTAAAATATTTTTGTTTTCCAATGCCATCCACTGTACTGCGTCCTTATCCATTTGGCCAACATTTGCTGAGTTGTGTTGGCCGCATTTCTCCAAGTTTTGTCGATTCATTGAAGTGAGTGGCTTTTTATTTGCGAGAAAATGGCCAACATTTTTTGCCACTTTTTTTTCCACTGCCGCTGCTGGCTGAATGCCGTTTGCTGGGCCATTCTCTCTTATTTCCAATATTCCGGGCTAGGTTTTTCGACGGATTTTCGTATTGAAAAGGAAATGAACTCATAAAAAGTAATTTGGTCATAATGCTTTGGCCGAGTTAGTTACTTAATTTGCAGTTGCAAATAAAGTTTCGCTTTATTAATTTTGATGTCGAGTGCTGTTGTTGTTCTTCTTCGTTGCCGGCCACTTGATAAACTTGCGCTGGACGTAAAACTTTGGCTCAAAAAGCAGAAACGTTACGCAGAAAAATTGTTTATTACAAATAGGCTACGTCAGGCAGTGCGAATTCTATTTTGAATTGAATTAAAGCCAGGTTTTTGTAGCCTTGAGCTTGGCATTAAATGGAAACGTGCCACGGCTTTTGGACTGAAAACAAGAGCCGCCGCAGGATGCCGCATCCACATGGTAACAAAAATGGGGTGGCAGACACTTGGATTGAAATTATGTTTTCTCTTTTTGATGCCCGTAGCGTTTCCAATTGAGTTTCTTAACTTGATATTTTTTTATATTCTAGAATTCAATTAGAAGGCAACCTTTTGCACAGGTGTCTATATCCGATCCTTTGCAATTTTCCATCTAACAATCGTACACGCACATAGCAACGCAAAGTGAGATAGACAGCCATTGCGCGGAAGAGTCGGAAAACTTTATTGTTTTTCTTTGGCTGACTTTTGCCCCGGTTTTCGACGCGAGACAAAATTGCGAATATAATGAAATTTCTTCCGTTTCGCCGGTTGTAATTGTAATTGGTCTACAGCACCTGCAGCGGCAGCAGGAAAATGGTAGCTGAATTTTTCCCGCGGCTCAACTTTAAATGAGTGAAATTTTGTGGAGCGGCAAATTCGGAATGAGTTGGCAAATAAAAATGGAAACCGGCAAAGGGATACAAATAGAATTTCCCGAAAATGAAAGCCTTTGAGCGTCAGCCGGACTTTTCTGCCTTCGTTTGAGTTATTTATGGCAAAGTCCTTTCAAATTGATAGAAAAACACTCCGTACACTCGGTGACATTTTTCCCACTGTTTCGGGAAAAGTGTCGGAAAAATCGCTGCCAAGTCAACAGAAGCCAACAGTGTGAACTCAACTGCGTTGGGTTGATGCAGGATGGTGCCCTTTGTACCAAAAGTTTTATGCACCCCAAGACTTTCATCGTTTTTCTACCCAACACACTCAAACTCAGGCAGACAATGCATTTTCGCTAATGGCAGACGACAGGAGTCGCATTTTGGCGACATTCACAAGAAAATTTGGTTGGTTTTCCATCTTCAAAGATATTTTCGTATAGTTTTATTATACGTGAAGAAATGGCTGTTTAAAAAGATTTAAAACACAAATCCAGTGAAATGGACCCATGGATATAATGCACTATTTATTTATTCACCATCAGCTTGTCCAGAAACCCACTTATTCTGCCGTTAAGTGAGCTCCCCGGGCAAACAGCTACTCTAAACTTTCCATTTCCATCTAAACTGGATAGCATCCATTAAGATTTTGCGCTGTTTTAGCTTCCACTTGAGATCTGATTTCAATTTGTCCTGCGAGATCCTTCGGCTTCGCCGTCTGCCGTTTTGTTGTTGGCACACGTTCATCTTTATTGCTTTAGTTTTCCTTTGAGAAATTATTTTCTTTACCTTAATGATTTTCCTGCTGCCGCCGCTTCGCCGACGAAGGACGAGGATGAGGTTTCCATTTCTGTTGCAATTGCAAATGTCCTTGCCTCGCCGTCCGCTGAGTGGCTTTGGAAATATTTATGTTAACTTGGTTGATTGTTGCTTCAGCTTTTATTTTGTTGTTTTGCCGCTGTTTGTCATTCGAGTCTTGGAATAAATTGAGAGATGCACGAAATGCCACTGTTGTCGTTTTGAGGCGAACGCAGAAATAAAATCAATTCTTATTTTTCGGTTTTCCCATTTAGCCTCTGTCTGTCTGGCTGGCTGTTTTTCATGCGGATTCAATGAACCATAAATTTGAAAGTGCCGCACAGCCAGACGCGACGGCGTCAGACTTTTCTGACAGTCAAGGGAGCGCAGATAAATTCGCAAAAGACAAAAACGGAAAATGTAAAATAAGTGTGCTGCTCTTTTCCCAGCAAAGTTTAAAGTTCCCCAAAGTATTTGGCTTTGTGGGTAATCGCTTACCTGTTCAGAGCAATCGTACTCCGATTAGCTGGTCGGCCAAGTTGTTCGTCCTTGCACACAAATTGCAACAATTCGAATGTGATTATCCCAAAGGCACAATAAAAATAAGTTTTCAAGCGGAGCAAAACAGCAAGGATAATACAATATTCAGCATTGCACACAAAGGGACGAAACGAGGCAAACGCTTTTCCTCAATGATGTCTCTGTTCCCGTCTCTGTCTCAGTCCTAGCCGCTGTCTCTATCGCTCCTTATCTAGCAAACAATTTTATGCTTCCGCCTGAGCGACAAACAATGGAGCGTAAATATCCCAAAAGCAGGACCAAGGACCAAACGCAAACGAATGAAAGAAAACGCAATTCTATGAAAATGCCTCACATACAGCACATATAAATGTGCAAATGAGTGAGCGAATGACTGAGTGAGGGCACACGGAAAAATGTGTAGTGGAAATAGTATTTTCTTTTCATTTCAAAATGATTTCGTTGCCCAATTTAATTGTGTACTTGATGCAGAAAGGAAAAATCAAATCAACTATAATATTTAAATGAAAAGAATAATTGAAAAGTGTTTGCTTATGTTTAAAAATAGTAAAAACGTGCTTAATACTTTAAAATCACATTTAATATCTAGTTGAAAAAATAGCACCTCAAATGTGATTATAAATAAACAAGAAATCAAATATATTTCTGGCATCCATTTATTTCTGGCTTTTATTTTAGACTTTACTAAAACGCAAAGGAAACGAAGAGCATACTATGTTATTATATATTATTAGGTATCGAATCAAAAAGTACTGCCTGGTTTTTTTCTGTGCACTTGAGTGACGGACCAAGTGAGAGGCCGTTCTGATGTCCTGATGCATGCATGTCCGGTGCAAGGGAACTCGATGTGGAGGAATCCAATGGCTAGGCCTTCTCATTGTTCCGACATGCATAATAGACGAAGTGCAAATGCCAGGCTAAGTCTGGGATTAGACCAGATGATACCCATCGCTTGAAGCCTTTCGCTGGGAAAGTGAAAAGGCGATGGTGTTACTAGCCACTCCGGGGTTATCCGCCCGATATCCCTGCTCAGGATAGGATAGGAATTAACCAGGAAAAAAAGGCAAAAAATATAAGGAAAAGGGACCGAAAGGAACAGCAGGCTGCCGGCGTAGTTGATAAGATTTGGATTTGTCTACAACATTTATTGTCCTCCGATGTTGTTGAGCAATTTTTCTTTTTGGTCTTCCACTTTGTGTGCGGCCAGTAAAATGTGCTTTCTGCACAATTGTCATCATGACCCTCATCCAAAGTGTGTGTGTGTGGGTGCGCCAGGACACAGTGTCAACAGTGCTGTGTAGGTGTTAGTCAAAGCTGTTTTGCATACTTTGCGGCGCTCTGACATTGGCAAATATTTGTCCCTTTTTTCGATTCGTGTTCTCTGCTGTGGGGCCAGGGCAAGAAAATAAGCGATAAATAAATACAATTTGCTTGGTCTCTTTATTTGCATTTAAGATCGTCCAGATAGAGCACGCAAATGATGGGCCCAATCCAATGGCCACGGGCCCATGGCACCCACGAAATAAACGATCAAACTACTAAAGAATTATTATGTGCGACGAGACAATTTTTTATGGTCATATCGAAATTTCTTTTTAAATTCACATAAATTGCACAAAAAGGGCAAAGGGGAGCAATATGACCCAAGGATTCCCTTCACTCACTAATTTCCTTTGACATGCGACATAAGTGTGGGTGTGTGTTAAAGGCTTTGTCTTTGTGCGTTCGCGTTTTGCCGGCAAAACCCAGATCCGAATCCAACAGGGCGCAAACTTGGAGAGCCGGGAAATGGGAAAGGCGGGTATGGGGCAAGTCGAGTGGAGCAGCCATGCCGATGACGAGTCCTGTCGCAGGAGGCTTAGACATGCTCTTAATTAATTTGAACTCGCGATGGCTGCATTTGCTTTGTGACAGCCTGCGATGTACCATCGTTTTCCCCCGCTTTTCCAGACATTTCTGGGAAAGTATAAAAAAGCAGATGCTGAGGCAACTGTTGCCCAATATGAGATTCGGATCTCGTCTTTTGCTTTGTGATTACATGATTAACAGCTTAAATTGAAGAAACGTCGGGTTCACAGCTGAAACAGGAGTAGCAATTCTTAAAATACAAGTGTTCATAAAATTTCTTTGAATATCCTTGAACTATTTAATTGGTGCACATTGCAATATTTGATACGAAACAATTTGTGTTTTAATTAATTTGAAAACGCGTATTGTGATACTTTTGGCAGCTGAATGGCGGAACAGCGCAATGTTTTTGTGATTCCATCAGTGAAAATATCCAATTAGTGCATCTTTTATATGCAAACATTTCAAACAAATTGATTGCATTTCAAAAAGTTTTTAAATTATAGTTTTATTCAAATAAATATTGAACTCTTGAACTATGGAATTTGATAGTTTCTCGATTAAGGTTGTCTATACAATATGTTTTAAACATCAAGAAAAGGAAATTCGTAGCTGTATATTTAAATTAAATTCTTCGAAAAGAATTGTATTTCTTTTCACTCCGTATTTGGCTTTCTTGGTTGGATCTTAATTGAGAATCAGCTTGCGCTGATTAGACAACTTATCCTTCTCATTCCACTCCTTTCTAATTCCCAGTACACTTTTCCTAAATTAACCTAATTTTCCACCTTCTTTCCATCCACTTGGCGTAGTGTTGGGTTAAGTTTGAGTTGACTTGTCTGACGCTCGGTAAGAAAAGACCTAGGACGAGTCGACTTTCAGTCAACGTTCTGCTCGCTCTGCCATAAATGCCAACTTTTGTTGCTTATTTACATATTTAAAACTTGTCGGGCTGGCGTTGAAGGTGCCTTTGTTCTTGGCCTCGTTGCTTTCATAATATTCTTGTGATTTTCACCCGGCTAAAAGCGGCGGGTTGAGGGGGTTTTCACCCCTTTTTTTTCGGTTGATATGCCATGCAAATCGTATGCAATGTGCAAATTCTGTGTTGCAACAATGTGAACTTCAACGAAAGTGTTTGACTTTGCTAGCGCCGGGCATATTGTCTTACCTTTGTTCATATTTTATATTATTACTTTAAACTTGCTATATTGTTTGCCCCAGAAGTCAGCACATCTGTTCCTTGTGTTCGGTTGGTTA
This sequence comes from Drosophila simulans, assembly GCF_016746395.2. Lineage (NCBI taxonomy): Eukaryota > Metazoa > Arthropoda > Insecta > Diptera > Drosophilidae > Drosophila > Drosophila simulans. The sequence goes on from NC_052522.2 coordinate 9,809,859, forward strand.
ACTTCTTGCTTGCTTAACTTGTCCGTATTCATTTGGCATCATGCAGTTGAGATTGGAGTCCTTTGGGATCAATGGAGTGCTTTAATGGCTCCATGGCCCACACGGCGTATGAGCAACGACATTCCCAATTCGCTTTTTCGAGGTTCCAATGTCCATCGTCTCCGGTAGCATATTCTCGACGAGATTTAATGCATATGGAGAGTCCTCTTAAATATATGCCAGTTGAAATCGTTCAAAGGTACTGCGTGTATATATAGATATATATATCGGTGGTGTGTGGGGGTTCGCGGGGGCGAATGGACAACGCCAATACAGGTGCGCACAATGCTAACGAGTGACATGCAAATGCTTTCAACAACAATTGCAATTCATGCACACCACGTGTGTGTGTGTATGTGTGTTTGGGTGTTTCTGTGGGTGGCGAACGACGGACAGCCGTCTCACGTTTCGTTTCATTTTTGAATGTCGATTTTTCGAGAATTCGCTCCTTTTTTAGTGCCTGCGGTTCGCTTTTTTCGCAGGCAGGGTATCCAGGATATGCTGGTGACACGGAAATTCCTTTCGTCACAAGTTTTACAGAAATAGGATATGTTTTGTCAAAGGATTTGAGGACCAACCATGCTGTACTTTCAAAGTCTTGAGTGGTAAAGTTGCATACTAGCAGTGGGTAAAAATTAAAATAAATAATCAAAATTTCGATTTGGTAAACACAGATTTTTTCCAATTTTATAAATACTTTTTTTTACTTTGTATTGAAGTTATTTTACACATCATCAGCCTGTCGAATAGCCGCACTTGTTGTTCACCATTCGAACATTTAAAATTCTCAACCATGTGCTCGATGACGATGGCCAAAGATGTCGATGACTCTAAATGCAGCGACGACGGGAAACTTTTGTGGCAGCCTGTTTTTGTTTTCCGAGCCGAACAAGGAGACCTCATGACGACCACAACTCTGATGCTGCTGCTGATGCTGCTTGTTTTTCCCATTTCTGCCACTTTTTCACATTCTCCTAGTGCTTCGGGTGCGGTAACTGCCGTGTGCGATCTCACTCGCTCTCCCACTCACTTATGCATTCGCACAAAATTGCAATTTCCACTAAGATTGATGAAAAACGTTTCCAGAGCCACGCCTCCGATTTCGCGCGGCGATGGCTCACCTGTTCACCCAGTTTTCCGCATTTTCCCCAGCCCGCCAAATCATGTCATCAATTGAATTTCAAACGATTATTCTTGCACGTTCACAAATCGCGGCAAAAATATTTGCCACACCAGCCGTGCGTTGTCAGCAATTCCCGATTTCTGGCTGCTGGTTTTGCATGTCATCTGTGAGTGAGTCCCCACAATACGTTTCGATTACGCATTCAAATCAAATTGTTGTCGTGGAGGTCGCACCAGAAGGAAAATGCGAATGCGAAACGCCTACGGTTTCAGTTAACCCAATCCACAGTAGATACTGGAAAAATATATTCCTACAATATGTGAAAAATTTAATATTTAAATGCACTTAAAGATATTTTTTTTAAATGTTAAATAACAATGATAGAAATGTAGGCAAGAATTTTTCGAAAAGAAGAGCAATCGCTTGCATACATTTATTTAATTATTTATTTAAGTCCCCATTTATTTTTTGGAGTGTAAAATGTGTTTAATAATCCCGCAGAGTGCATTCACGTAAAATTCACATCTCGCAGGTAACTCAAAAATCAACATCCGCCGCCGGGCTCTTGCTGAAATTCTTGCGAACCGCTCGCATATTTTACAACTTAATTTAATGCATTTGCAATTGCATATTTCCGGTTGCGGGTGGCTGGCTGCAGGGCGTATACTTTATATATCAACTTAATATTGTATACAAGCTGTTCTGCAATTTGCTGATATTAATCTTGCAAATAAATTTCTGAAAGCACTCAAACGTAAAATGCCTGCTTTCCGCATCCACCGCCTCTGCTGCTGCTGCTGCTGCTCAAATATTTAATGAATATTAGTTTTCTTTGCTGGTGCCTACTTCTGCTCTATATAAATTTACAACTTGCCATCGGCTGGATTCTTGGACCCTGTTCCCTTTTTGGATTTGCCTTTTGCGGTTGTTGTGTTTATATTTATGTAGTTCTGTATCTGCATTTTTGGTATAAGGTTAACGAGCTGTCCGGAGGCTCAAAACAGCGTGAAATGAGCAGATTTATAGGCCTTATTTTGGTATTTAACTGGTGCTCGAATCACAAGAACCTAGCAGGTATCTGTTTCGTAGTGACCAGCTCTGTGGCTTCACTAACCATCCAGTTTTGAGCATATCCGATGTTTGGCTAATTGGCTTTCGAGGCCCCTAAATGCCGCAGACTTCGGCTGTAGACTTACAATTGTAAATAATTAGTGTATTCAATTACAACTTCATAACTCAAGTGCAGTCGGGCCCGAAGTAGTGGTGTTGGCCATGTTATCCCTTAATTAGTAGCGCTCCACGATTCGGCAATGCATCTTGATTAAGCGGCGATTACACGCGCTGCAAACTGTGGCAGCTGACAGCTGTTGGCCATGGCCAAGATGGTGTCGCTGATTTTGTACCAAGTGCACCCAGATTTTGTACGTATACGCACTAATGAAATAACAATGGATATTTTCGACCAGATGGGGTACGATTCTGGCGTAGCATTAAAATCAATTTGAGGCAATAAAAGTTTGCCAGTTAAATAAATTCAATTGAATTCATTTTAGCAGATGTCAAATCACATAAAGAAATTCAGCCAACTAATGGCAAATAAATACAATTTATTTCCGGCCGAAAACAAAGCTAAATTGGATTTAAATTGGAAACACAATGAGGATTAGCTTACGGCAACTCGCTGTATTTCCTGTTTTTGTAAACATTTTTCGTTTATCTTAATGATTCTATATATTTGTTTCTACACCAGTATATTGAAATATTTATTTAAGGATACAAATAGAATTTCGAGATTTTTTGGTAAGCTTTTAATAAGTTGCAAAACCTTTTAGGATTTTATTTTCAAGTTTTGTTACTGTTTTTCTAGATTCCGATTGGAAAGGCAAATTTGATTCATGCTGATTGTGAAAACTTTAATATTTTATGCATTTTTGACAGCTTAAACTTAGTAAACTAAATGGCAAAATTGTAAACCAACATCCTTTTACAGCTCGAAATATAATTATTTTATTTGACTATTTAAACGCTTACATGCTAAATATTTATTTCCGAATCTTCAGATTTTTGACTGCAAGAAGTGCAATCGGTTGTGAAATGCAATCTACTATTCAGTTTTTGCTGACAAGTAAAAGTGAAAAATCAGCATAGTCCAAGTTAAAATCAAAAACTTTAACTTCAATATTTATTTTACATAGTTTGACGTAGAAACTTGAGCGCAAGGACTTCCGCTGAGCTGCTCAAGTTCCTTTGTTGTCACTATTTGTTAACGAGGGCTAAAAGGACCCCACTGAAAATTGTCACTAGCTGAGAACTAGAGTCCCTACATTTGAGACAGAAATTTTCATAAAACGTGCAGCTAATTACGTGTAAGTTTCTTTCACCCACACTCCAACTAGTTAGGAGCTTCGGGGCCATCCAGTACACTGGGAACTTGGCAAGGAACTTGGTAGGGAACTTGGCATTGCCCTATAATACAATTTAATTACTGGAAAAATCACAGTCAAGGGGGAAACTGTGACGGGGGTGGTGAAAAATGTTCCTTGTCAAATGGAGCGGAGCGGCAATAGTGCGTAAATCTCGGTGCCTTAAGTAGCAGCATCTCCTAACCCCAATTGACAATGACATTTTGCCGTCATTAAGGAGTACGTACAGGACGAAGGACATTTCCAGGGACCCGGATTGCTTGTTGGTTACTGGTAACTGCCTGTTGGATGTTGCCTGTGTAGCTGTTGACTCGTTGTGTGCGCAATTACAGAAATTAGCTTTCGTTTTTAATTTATTAGCGCCATTGTGCGTGCGCGTAATGGCGACAGGGGACCAGCGACGGGCGACAGACGACATCCTGCCAGCGACAACCTAGCAAATTTCTCCTACCAATCTCCATTATCACACTGAGAGGAATTTGTAGAACTGATTGCATTTTATCAAAAATATAAATATTATAAAGTACATTCTTTCAGTCTTTCTGTTTTGGATCCTAAAGGGCTTTTTTTTTGACCTGAATCCAATAATTTCCTTAAAGACTAAGTTTAAATTTTATTGTTTCTGATAAGGCAATGTATGTAAATCCAACATAAAATATGTGGTCTTAGAACAAGGTTGACACAGTAAGACCAGGTATTTTTAAATCACTTGAGGGTGTTGAAAATGGAAAGGAAAATAAACACATTTAAGGATGCAGGATACTAACTGGAGATCTGAAATTGGATTAGATACCAAACCATCATTGGTTTCAAAAGCAACCCCAAAAGTTAAGGGAAAGATTTATTAGAACTCCGTTATTCAATCAGAGCCATTCCTGATTGAATAATAAAGTATTAACCAGTAATTTATACCATCGATACCGGAACAAATTACAAATTGTTTTCTGTGCATTGAGTACACTTTGGTAACATTTCCAGTTCGGGGCTAGCCTGTCCCGAACCAAACGTATGGCAAGACAAATGCTTCTGGCTGCTGCCGGGCCAAATTAATGTGCATATAACTTACGCCTTTAGTCCAAGGAGTGTCCCGAAGTCGAGGGCGTTGTGGGCGTGGCACTGGGAGGCAGAGCCATTAAGCTTGCAGCATTTGTTTGCCTTGGCCGCACTGAGTTTCATGCATTTTAAAGAACCACCTCGTCGAATCCTGCAGCTCACAACCCCTTCCAACACATGGCCAATGAAGTGTGTGCAGGTTTTAAAAATTTCATGATGATTTAACAGGCAACACGGACGTCATCTGTGTGCACATGTACGTATATATACATATATTTTTGAGAAATTGCATCCAAAAAGCCAAAAAGCATAAAAAAAATCCCAGTGAGTTTATGTGTGCCGTTGGACAAGTTTTGGGTAACTATACGGTCCACTGGGCCACCAATGGCCAAGATTTATTTACTCAACAGGCAAATTGCGCATAATTGAAAGAAAATATGTGAGTAACGCCCAGAGGGCCTGCAACGACACTACAAAATATGCGGTGTGGAATTAGCCCCGTTCTCTTGTTTTGGGAGTTGAAGTTTTAATTTAAATTTGAAACCTATTATTTATAGATTAGATAAGCTGGAATATTTATGCGTGCTGTAAATATATAGTAGTATCTAATGAGATTGGTAAAATAATGTATCCGCTTTCTGGCCACAATGGCTTATATTTCCGAAAATAAAGGTTATTTTTCAAAGAGTTCATTGCCGCGCATTAATGAAAGTTGAAAGCTTTTATCTCCAGTGCCTCTGGGAGTGGCGATGCTTTTGTGTCATTAATTATTTGGCTCGCGGATAATAAACTGTGGCGCGTTGCGCATACGCAGCGTGGTCCAGACGTGTTTAGCGGTCATCGAGGTTAGCCAAGCGTTTGGAGCTGTTGCTGCTGCGGTGGCCGTTAATAAAAAGCTCTCGTGTTTTAAGGTGTCTTTTGAGAACCAGGTCATTGCCCACTGTCAGTAGTGTTAACTTACCTGTGTTTTTCGTGCATGTTGGCCGCAAGCTGCGCATTAGTGTGATTGCATAACATTTGCAAGGGGTAGATGGTGGTTTTGGGTTTTGGAAACATAAAGAGGAGCCTCTTTCTCGGCACGAAAACTACTGAACAGCGAGAGCAACAAGGAAGCCAAACCAAATCCTTATGTATGTGTATATGCCCCGCCGATGCAGCTGCTGTGGATAGTACGTGCTGGATTTCCCCCGGTTTTTCCTTTACCACTTTGCCAGACAGACACTCGCCCACAAACTCCTTCTCCGTTTGGCACACAAAAGTTTGCACAACACCACAAATTCTCGCAAATTTCCAGCTGCCGGCTCATAGTCGGTGATAATTTAAGTCGGAAATGTTCAAGGAGATCTCTGCTTTCGCTTCGTCCGCACGTAAACCAAATCCAAATCCAAACGAAGAAAAGTACTCCCCCATCTTCTCAAATACGAACGTAAATTGCAATTACAACAAGTGCAAGCGCAATTGCAACAAGGACACGGACACGAAATTTCGAAATGCGATTCCGAATCCGAATCCGAGTCCGAACAGTAATCAAAGCCAAGCAAAAATGTGAGAATGCAATTATGGCTGTAAAGAGGCGATGAGAAAAAGTGGGGCTACCTCTGCCATAAAGTAAATAAAAATACACAATTTCTTGGCACAGTCAGTCGTGTAAGTTTACACACGCACAGCCAACGCCGGCTGGCTGTCAAACAAGCCGAAAATGAAATCATTGTCAATTCATAAAACTGAGCAAGAATGTTACAAATTGCATTTACATATGCTGCAGCATCCTTTTTTTGGCACACACACACAGATACGCACGTTCGCCCATTACGACGTCCATTATGCTTCATTGCGAGAGGCGCCGCTTGACACACATGCATATATATGTGTGTGTGGGGTGAAAGTTGGGCGAAAGTTGGCCAAAAAAGGGGCGGGGCATGCCGGGCATGGCAGCCCTTCGGGCTAAGCCCCTGGCAGCCATGTCGTTTATTTAAGATGACAGCGCAAGCAGAAGCAAAAGCTGCAGCTCCCGTTTTGGTCAAGTGTACAAAACATATTGCAGTCACTGTTACAGTCGGTTTATGTCGTAAATATGCGTACTCACTCGTACATAGAAAAGATCGGTGGAATATGAATAAGTGGGGCTGGGGAAATGTATTTATACGAAGGAAGAAATACAAATTACCAGTCATGCATAAGCCTTTAAGGCCATTCGCTTAATAAATTCGCCAATGAATAATAATAATTCATTTTTCAGTCACTTTAATCGGACTTAATTTTTGCTCGATAGTTCGATATTTTATGAAAGATACTTGATATTAAAGGAAACCATTATCGTGATCTACTAGCAGCATGCCTGTTCATGAACTCTGCAATGCATTATCGCAACTTTGCTAATCGCATGTACTTTAGCGTACTTCTGGGCTGCAAGTGTTTCCTGCTGGACGCTGACCTTGTTTTTGCTCGCTTGCTGCCTCGAGCGCAATTGACATTTATTAATTGGAAAACAATAATTCGCCTGCCAAAGTGGCAGGACCTCTGCCCCTCTTTGGCAGCATGCCAAGGGTGGCTCCTTGTTGCAGGATGATTTATTTCCGAGTCGAATCGAGCGAATCGAGTGGCATGAAGCGATAACACGCTGCACGGGCATCTGGTCGCCGTTTGGTAATCAGTTATGCAGGCAGCGATTAAAGGCCGTCATCAGCAGGAAGCGCCAAAGTATCCAGCCAGCTGTGCCCGGCTGTAGTCCACCCACTCTATGCCTCTTTCGTCCCATTAAAAGCTGTCAAATTTTAATGTTTTACATGGCAGGCTGAAAGTGGCAGCGGCAACATCATCATCATTCCCACCATCCCCATCCCCATACCCATCCCCATACCCATCCGCATTCACATCCACATCCACTTTTACGGGCATGGTCATGGCACCTGTCCGTCCCGACACACCAGCAGACATCTCCGTGTCTACCCAGGCGGTAAACATTAAAAGCACATAGTTTTAATGAAGCAGGCAAGCGGCAAGGATGTGGAGTAGTTGCTGCGTGTCCTTGTACTTGCCGCATGCTTAACGGCTGCCTGGCACACGAGGCGTATGTGGAACGTGGCCCCAACACGCGATAAATTCATTAAAGAACTGCGAGCGGCTACGAAATCTGGCTGCCTAGTCCCGCGGGCAATCTAAAATAATATAGTGCCACAGTGGCAGAAAATGTGTAAAAAATTTCTAAAATGAAAATGTTCCATAAGTTTAAAATAGCGTGACGTGACAAAAAATAGTTTCCAGTCTCCGAAGATTTATTTCTATGAAAGTGTAATATTAGCGCTAATGCGAAGTCGTAAAACGTATACAACTGAGATGTAACAAATACAGCTCTATTTTTTAATTATTACATTCTTTTTATTTAAAGGAAATACTTTAATGGGCTTAGTAAGGTGTTAAGAAAAAGAATTTTCCTGTATGAAAATAAGCATTTTGCATGAAAAACAAACCTAAATGTAGTCAATGATTTACTGTAAGGACTTGGTTAAATAAGCTAGCAAGGGAAGTATTTTTCCCAGTATCTAAACATTGGTAATTGTTTTCGGTGCATACGGATGCATATCCTTTTGGGCAGCGAGCTGTGAGCACCGAGCTGCGAAGCGCACACGTTTATAGATTAACACATTTTTACTGCTGAATGTACTAATAAGGCAAACATTTCCACTTTGAGTTGCCCCCATGGGGGACTGGGGCCCTCAGCCGCAGATTCAGGAGCAGTACGTAGCTGGTATCAGGAGCATCAGGAGCCAACAGCCTGCAGGACCTGCTATCGCGCACAGTAGCAAACACGGGAAAGCTCGTACGTGAGCACGTGTGTGTACTTTCGAAATTTATAACACAACGCGGCGTTAGGTGAAGGGAAAACGGGGAAAATTGCTGAAAAGTCAGGTGAAGAAAAATGTGAGCGAGCAGCGGGGAAAACAAAGCAAAGCCAAGCGGCAAAAAATGTATTTCATTCAGTGCGCCGAGGCTCCCGTGAGGCTCAGTTCGTCCAGGCAGCCAGCCAGCCAGTTAAATGGCAAGTCCTCCGGGAGGGGAATCCCATGAATACGGCTCATGTTCGCCGTGTTGCTGTGCTGTTGTGATTTCGGGCGGGAAGCCAACGCTTCCTGGGAATGCACACACATGTTACTTGCTCCTGGTTCCTGGTTCCTCACACCCGCCGACGGCTTCCGCTCCCGAGTACCGATTACTACTCCCGGATTCCGGCTGCAGCGCGTGCCTGGCACTGGCAACTTGGCAGCTGCTGCCCGTCATCGATGGCGACGGACCTCGCCAGCAATCAGATTCCGGGGGACGAGCGACGAAAGGCACTGGAAAAAAATATTAATCAAAATTAAAGCTTGCAAGCCTAGCAAAAATTAGACTGCAATCAAGCAATGAACGTTACTGTAGCCGAATTTCAATAATTATGGGCACTGACAAACTTCCAGATTATATTTAATGTAATTTATGTATTTTTATGATTCGATGATTCTATGATTCGAATCGAATTTAAGCATATTTTTCTTCAGTGCAGGAATCGTCGCCCACTGAAAAGCCTTGGCTTGACTTGTAATTACCACTGCATTGTGGACTTTTATTTTCTTTGTTTGCCAGTCACATTAAGTTTGGCCCGAAACCCCTGGGAGTCTGCTGCACCTGACGTCGATTGAATTACTGTTAAAATATTATCAGACAGGTCCTTGTTTTTTTTTTCGCCGCTGCCTTATCAGCTGGGGAGAAAAAAATTGTCTAGTTGGCAAAAGGTCGGAGCACGTTTTCGGGCAAAAGGCTTTGAGATTAGCTTACCGCACACCTGAGCGGCTAAGTTAAACCAAGTGGAAAATTAACAGGGGAATTTTAAAAACGACTGAACAAACTTTTGAACGATAACTTTTGACCTGTCTGTTTCATTTTTAGTTTGAATTCTATTTTTGGTAGCTCTGCGAAGCGTTTTATTCACTTAATGTGAATACATTTACTCATATCACTGATGTTTGCTGTATGTATACACTGTGCAGCATTCAACTGTGAAAATTGCACTGCAACATTGTTATGGTTATATGGCCACATAATCGTAAGTTATAAAAAAAAAGTAAATGCCACCATAAATTATTTAAACTATTCAATTTGCTGCCGACGATGAGCATGTGCAAATCATTCGCGCTGAAGAGAAAGCCATAAAATGGTTAAATGCTGTCATTTCAATGCATTTCACGCAATAAACAAAACGCACATAAAAATGGCATCATCAACTATAGTGATGAGCATTTCGAACAATAAAGCATTCAAAAGTTGTGGAAAGGAGTGGCGGCATAACTGAAGCGAAAAAGAGTGAAGGCCGCTCATCAATGCAATCATGCACGCATAAAAATCCCAATTTAATTCAATCAATTCGTGCCCGTTTCCATTTTTTTTGTGTTATATTTCTTTGAGGTAAAGCCCACTCAACGGAATACAAATTGCTGGCAACGAACTTAGGTTGGGAATAACCCAAAGGGACATGGAATGAGAGTCTGAAGCTGAAGGAATGACTCTGTGTGTCGCAGTCGAAATTGTCTGATGAATTTCTTCAATTCAAAACGTGACTGACGCAATGATTGTGCACGTTCTTCCTCGTCCTTCCATCGCTCTATAACTAAGTGCCACTATGTAAGTGAATAACTGTCACTGCACAGATCCCGACACATCCTCCACCGACTTGGTCCTGATTGCACATCACCAGTGCTGCCAGCTACCAAGTTTTCTAGTCAAATTTCTAGACTAAAAATTATTTATTTTTTAAACAGTGGGTAATGATAAAATGCTTTCAATTAAGCTGGGGTGCTCAAGAATCAAATTTAAGGCAACCGCCGAAAAAGGACATACATACAAAAAGGGCATTGCAAATGAACTGACTGTTGAATTGAATTCAATTCTGTTAATAATTACAATGTTAAATATTCATGTGATTAAAAAGTGATAAAGTTAAATAAAGACAAAATAAAATATACTTTGGCCTATGTAAAAAGGACGAAGAATTAAAGCAAATCCGGCGCGATTTTTGAATCCTGCCACTTTGCCAGCACTAGCAGTCGTGTATATATGATGAAGATGATCTGATGGACAGGCAGAAGGGTTCAAAGAGGAAGAGACATGGCTAAGCATGCCATAGTTGGCACTTTTAAGTCATTTGCTACGTTTTAACTCAATTCCAAATGCGACCATTAACCAAAGGGCCACTCAATCAAACTCGTAGCTGCGAATGGAACTTGCAGCAAAACGCGTACGGCAAACAAGTTTGGGGGAGTCCCTTTTGGCCGCCTCGTCTAAGCCACATGCATATGGAATAGGAAAAAAAATAAAGTGAGGACAAAAACTCCGAATGGGCCAGTTCTTAAAGCTACAATCCTCGCTGCGATGGGGCAGCACGTATTGCGGATCTGCCATCGAATTCGTGATGGCCAAAAGTGAAGCTTGTGCTGAGCCCAAAGACCAGAAAAGCGACATTTTGGCCATGTTTTTTTTTTGGCGCTCCTCGTACATTTTTTACACCCACTGGAAAACGCAGCTTTGGAGCTCGACTTTAGGTAGGACATTGATACGCACACTAGTGTTTGCTAGACTGCCATTTGGCCAGATTGTGAATTATTTAAAAATGATTTATTATATGTTTGTTTGCACTTTGCCATGTGGTTTTCCAACAGCAGCAGCTGTTTCGGCTTACAGTGGCATAAAGTGGGCGAAAAGACACATAAAACTGAAAGGATGAGCCTAAGTCGAGTCATGGGTCCTTCAGAACCATGCAGTTCCACTGTGCTGCTAAATATTTCAATGGATGGAACAATAAAAGAACCAACAATGCCCAGGCCGAGCAAAATCTATTGTGTTTTCATTTGAATTTAATATTTCATTGCAGCAGCCGGCTCAACAATTGCAATCGAGTTTGCCTTTTGCGGTTTGCCGCCAATTGTAAATACGCAATCCCTCTTTTTCTTCGGCCGACATGTTGTGACATCTCACTTGGCCTGGCTTCAATTAAAATGTCTACATTGCGGTTTCCGATGGTACAAAAAAGAAAAGCCTCGAAAGCGCTTAACCGACATATATCAAGACACGCAGCTGCTGATTGATTAAGTTGCATTGCATAATGCAGAGACCACACACAACACCTGGCCAATCGCTCAAGGATTCCATCTCGATTTAATCCGGAGAATGATCCAATTTCCCAGCAACTTCGAACACCGTCATGATAATAAATTGTGTCTTAAATTGCCGCCTGACCCACTTCAATTTATGGGTTTGGGCTTTGTGCCATAAATTTAAATTGAATGGAGGAACCCAAAAATTAACACACGCAATTAAAATTCAACAACAGTGCTGGCCTTCAATCGAGACAAAATCCATTGGCCAAGTGACATTGCGACTGCTAGCCTGGCTTTTTGGGTTCTCGACCGGGCCCAAGGACATGGCAGACCCTTTTCCAAGCCATTGAATAGATTTCTTTCACACACACCCATGGGGTCGGCATAAAAGGGACCGAAGTCAGGGAGCGTGGCACTCTGGGTGGCGACCCGCACAATTGGGGCGGAAAGGCATTACACATACTGATTGGAAAATCTATGGTGATCATTAATAAAACCGAGACTAGTGCAAAATGCCAAACAATAACAGACGGCAATGGGCCGGGCTATAATCAAGAACTGAGCAGGCAAATTGCTGGCCAAAACCAATAGGTAAACAGGTCCACAGAAGCTCCTTGATTTAAATTATCATGCAAATGTTGCACAGAGGAAAAACGAATTGACTAAGAAGAAAATAGTTGTAGAGAAATGTTGAATAAAGTATTCAATGATTTCAAAATTATTGGAATTTTTGGGCATTTTTGATATTTAATGCTAGAAAAGGATCCAGAAAACAAGTCCGATGGCTTTATATTATTTTCCTGATTTTTCTCAGTGCTCTTTTGAAATTTTAACAGAATGTACTGAGGTTTCTGTATAAGTAGCTGCATGCATTTATGCGACCAACTTTAGTCACGGCAAATATTGTTTTAATATCTCGTGGAGCAGACGATTTCGCCATTCTCCTCGCCATTTTGCCTGTGGCTTGTCTTTTTGTTGAAGCCGATGCTGCAGCTGATGCTGTTGTTGTTTTCCATTCTGGCCAAACTTTGAGCGGCAAACAATGCTTCATTATAAGCTTCAACCCATGCCAGAGGTGATAAGCCATGCCATAACCAGAACGAGAATGAGAATGAGAACGTGAACCAGAAGCTGAACGAAAACCAGGACTTCCAGGATACTAGGATTACCCCAAGTAGGAGCGGAGGCAAACTTCTTGTATAAACTTCACTTTATGCTTTCGGCCTTCAATGCCTGAAAAGCAAACACACACACTCACACACGCGAACACACACACACACACACTCTTCTTTTAACTTGAGTTGTTGCCTGTTCTCGTTGTCGTGTTGTATCGCATGTTTTGTCATACGAAGTGGCTATGCAAAGACAAACAAGCCGGAACAACAACAACCACAACAACAACATTGGCCAGGAGGACAGAACGCTGCACAAAAATGTTGTCAATCAAGGTTGAAGATAACAAGAGACAAAGGCAGCAAACAGGATGTTAAGCCCTTAAATTGCCTCAGACAGCCGGGAAATGTGTCTTGATTATAACCCAGTGTGTGTGCAGCGGTGTGTCCCGAAACAAATTAAGTGGAACCAACAAATTCCTCATGCACAAACTATTTCCTTTTGAGGATGGACGGATTTATATTCCATAGCATACTTTTGCGGGCCAGGTTTTGTGAAGTTTTTTGGGAAAAGGGAAAGATGTCAGGTAAAAAAAGTATCCTTTTCAAAATGTTAACTTTTTAATTGCAAAGAAACTAGTTTTCTTATTAAATATTTAATATGCATATGAAGTATAATAAAGAATGCATGTTGTCTAACAATTAAACCTAAAAATAGTTTATAAAGAAGGTTAACTTTGTTTTTTTAGCATTTTGTTTGACTGAAAATTCAAGACCTAAGTTTAAACTCCTTCTTAAATTTGGGATAAAAAACTTGAATAATGACGAGCAATAATTACCCACTCGTTAATCAATTATATCCAATTAATGGGGTCAACTCCAGCGGAGAATATGATCAACTTTTTGTTGAAAATTCGTGGAACAGACTTTCATTGTGTTTCCAATTTGTAGACACGCATTTTTTCATCACTTCTTCTGGGGGTAATCATGTGAGCAATTAAGCTCCTCTCGATTGACGCTAATTAATGAACAGCATTAAAAATTATTATGTGTGAAGCAAAGAAGCGGACCAAATATGACAGCCATTTCAAGAGCCATGCTGCCAAGCTGCCACGCCCACCACCGTCAAGCGCCTCCCATTCGCCCATCCACATACACAATTTCAATTTTCGTGCCTTGTAATTTGCTTGGATAATTTATATGCACGGCAGGCGTATATAGAAGATGCTCGCACCTTAACCCCCAGTTGGCGATATTGCTCCTGGTGCGAGATGAAATAAATTTTGCAGCATCATTTAAGCTTAATTAAGACATCCCAGCCGCAGGCGATGATGGCCAAAAGAGCAGCGTGCCCCGGCCACAAATGCCTCCCAATGCACCGTGCTCAACATAAATAAATGAGTGACTTGATCCCGGAATGGTTCGGTGGTTCGGCGGTTCGGTGGTTTGGCGGTTCACAGGGTTGAGTGGCTGAGTGCCTGGGTGGCTGAGTGGCCGCGTGCATATTCGAGGGCCGACATCTCAATGCCCATTTGATTTCCAGCCAACTCACGATTCCACGCATTAAATCGCTTAGACAATGTCAAAAGGCATCATTACTCAAGGAGCCGTTGGCAGGCCACGTTCAGGAGCCTTCCCAATTGCCCTCGTCATCTGAAATGAGTGGTGCGATAAAGCAGTCAACAGACAGAAAGGCGCGGAAGATGCTACAGAGCGGGGTATCGACTATTAGATACCCAGTAAGCAATCAAAATAAGTTAGCAGCTTACCAAAATAGTACATTTAAAATATGGTTAGTTATACAATTTGTATAGGTTTCTACCGTGGATTTTAAAATTAGGTAAATAATACTTTAATGTATCTATATAAAGCAAGAAATACATTATACCCCTTTAATCCACCATCACAAGTTATAAAGAAGAGCTGGAAATAAGAAGCAGCGTGAAGTCGAACTGAAAATGGAGGATTCCCTGTAACTCGATACCCAGCCAATGTTGATTTTTAATTACCGCGAAGGCAGCGAAATGTAGCGATATTTACTATGAAATTCAATGCCATTAAACACAATTAAGTGCGTCGGAATCCCCATCTTGCTAAATTACAGCTCCCAACATAAGCAGGCAATTATGGGGGCCGTGTTGGAGGGATGTTCTATTTTATAAGCCAAATTCATTGAGTCAACGGTTCAAAGTGTTGCACATTACGCATCATTTCAGTCGCCATACTCCTCGTGTGTCTCTACTACCAAAAAAAGGGGGGAAATGAAAAAAAGAATGCCGCAACAAAAGCGTGAAAATTGCAAAAGTTTTCTTAATTGCTCCACGCGGCTCGTCAACGTTGTCGAAAATTAAGGGCAAATATGCAAAGTCATTGTGTGAGTGGGTGGTGAATCGAGTGGGTTGCGACGCTGGGAGATGAGTTTTTGGATGGCCGAAGGTTGGGGATTGGAGGTTGGCGAAAGGAGGTGACTGGTGGAATGGCCTAGCCCTCGTAATGATTAAACCAACCCCAGCGACACACGCACGTGGGGAGAAAAAGTGGGAAAACTCACTCGAATCGCACCCACTTGCACACATGCCGCTTTCCCAGCGCCCTCAAATGAGGAAAATTCAGCGGTGGCAATTGAATTCGAATTTACCGCTCCTTAAAGCTCATACAGCTTGGCTTATCGGGGCTTAAAACGAATAAATTAAAGTTTAAACAAGATTTTATTTTATTTAAAGCCATTTATGACTAAACTGCAGTATTACCTTCTTAAATCTAGACACACCTTTGGAATTGTAAATTAAATTCATTCTGCATTCTCTTTGTCTATATTTCTATTCTATGAAATAAACATAGAAAGCCCTCTTTCGTCCTTTTTGGTACATTTCGTACACATTTTAGATATGTATCTCATTACCAGAACCAAAAGTCATAAGAAAATTTAATGGGTGTTTCTGTTATATAATTTGATGTAGTCTACTTGCTTATATCTAATGTCTTTGCTGGAAATTCATTTTATAATTGCAATAAGCCTTTCGGCTATTGTTGCTGTGCACTCATGGGCATCAAGAACTCCCTCGATTATCTGTAAATAGGGGATTTTCGGATGATAACTCCCTCCAAAGCTGTTTACAACGACCTTCGCACATGGTGGTATGTCTTATAGCTGCACTTGGGGAAAAGGAGCAACATTAACATGAGTGTAGTTAACAAACCACTAAGCTGAGCATCGACAAATGCACATGTCCTGCGAGTGGAAGCAGCATGCAACCAGACACACAGACAGACCGACAGTCGGGAAGACAGGAGGAGCATTTGCCAGCTGGATAAGTGGTGACTGTGGCGAAGAAGATGCCAATTGCAGTGGGGAGAAGTTTAAATTAAATGCCACCTTCACTCAAATTAACCCACATTAAGCATATTGAGCTTGCCACGCCCCCTTATGCTTGGAAGAGCGCGTCACTTGGGGGGCGGGCGGATTTTCCCAGCTGTATTTTGTTTAATGAAGCCGAAGTTGTGGGTGCGCATTAGTATGTTTTGGAACACTGAGAAAAAAAGGGCAATTTTTTAAATAATATTTATTATATTAGCAGGAATATTATTTAGCTATCTTTGAAATAAAAAATATGCTGAAATTTATATTTTATTTAACCAAATTTGAACATATATAGAAAAATATGTATAATCAACATCTACTCTTGTAACGACTTCTCTCTGTGCGTTTGTGTGTGTGTATGCTGTGGGCGCGTGCATGTGGAAAAACAGTTTTCGAATGAATGCAAGTTTTAATCCTTGAAATATGATTTGAGTGCAAATATTTTGCATAACCATGAGCTCGACAGTGAAAAGGGTTTGCCGCAGGAAAAGAAAGGGAGACTTGCGGTCTTGCCATCTGTGTTAGTGTGTGTGCGTGTGTGAGCAGTGACACAATTCCGCTGGCAACATGTGTGTGTGTGTGTGTGCACTTGTACTTGCCAACCGCAAACACTTCACTCGCCCGAAGGTTGCCCCCCCCACCCCAAATACCCTTTCTTCTCACTACTTTCTCCCAGCCCCTTCACCATTTTCCACATCTAGTTGCGCAGAGCAGGAGCAATGAGCCCCAGTTGTAGACACTCGTACAGTGACTTACATTTTAGAAAACATGACAGCCACAAAATGTGTTTTTTTCATATCTAATACTTGTATGATAAAAATCATTCATAATCAGTAGAGGTGCATTTTAGAGTTGCGCACTTCAAGATAGCTCAGACTTCAAGATTAGAATGTGGTAGCTCATTTCTAATGTTTTCTTGTAATACGATCTTATGTTATAAGCCGATGAATACAATACAATACATTTTGAAACATTTTACATAGATGTAAAACCTTTTTGTCACTGTGCATTCATTTGCACTTCATTTCTCTGCAACTGTTTGGCTTTAAAAATACATTTGACCAGGACTCTTGGTCATCATTCAAATAGTGAGTAAATGGTCACGGCCTAATATAATATGGCCCCAGGCCACTTGAGCTCACCTTTCGACCACAGAGTCGAGCTACAGAGCGCGTTTAATGAGCAAAGTTAGGGCGGTACTCGAATGCGACCTCTGACCCCCTGACGAGTGCATCCGAAAAGAGTGTTACTCAGCGTGTTGGGGTTTTTTGGGGCGAATCCGAGTGACTGAATGAATGTAAATGTCATTTTGTGTGCGACTGGCATGCTGCACAAATTTCTTGCCAACAGATGCACTTTGGGTTTTTAATATTTTCGTGGTGAACCGCACAAAGATAAAAGGTTCACATTTGCATACGCGTACCATGGGGGGTTGGGTTTAGCTTTAGCATTTGTGTCTATTTGCAGCTTTTGACTTTTTCACACCGAAATTCACTTCTCACTTTGCCGTTTTTTTTTTGTTCCACCCATTTTCAGACATGACAAACGGCGGTGTGCAGGGACCCATCGAGGGTTACAATTCGCTGGACGACCTGCTGACAACCACGCCCACACCCGGCCAGGCGGCCATGCTCCTGCCCACCGCGCCCACCGCCGCCTACACGCATCCCAAGTGGATGGAGCCCTACTTCGATCCCTCGACGCCGCGCAATGTCACCGCCCTCATGGGCAAGTCCGCCTATCTCAGCTGCCGTGTGCGCAATTTGGCCAACAAAACGGTGAGTTGCGGCTTAAAGATGCACTGGTCGAAAAGTATGTATTAGAGTAGTTATGTACAGGTTTTTATAAAAGTTTAAAACAAATTATTAATATAAAGATTTACACTTTAAAAAACCAGGTGATAAACTAATCTAAATATATACTAATTTAAAATACTTTAAATTTATAAACCAATTTTGTTTTCAGAATTAAAAGCCAAATTTGAACAAACTTTGAGTTACAGTACAATCTTTGAGATATTAAATCGAATTACAAAAATCAACGGTTCTAGAATCCTGAATTATTTCTTTAAGTGTGCACCTGAATCTGACTGATTCCGATGTGGCTCCTTTTTCGTGGCTAACAGCGAACTCGTGTCGAAAAGTTTGTTGTCGTGCGTGACGACAACGAGTCCTCGTGGCCATTAAAGTTTGGGCCAACTTGCGTTTATTCTCCATGCGCGGAATAATTTTTATTTTTTTTTTTTGAGACCGCCTCTTGCGTTGATTTCTTGGCCGATTGCCTAAAAACTGGTCGACGACGCGTAGACCAAAATGTAATTCCCCTAGCATGACGGTGAAATTTTTAATTAGTTCCTTAACCTCACAGCACGCCCCGCATTCTGTTTGCGTTTTGCGGTAAGGCGGCTTTCAAGTTGGCTTCAAGTTTTTGTTTTTTTGTATCTTTGAAAATTTAGCAATTTCATTTTTTACCTCCCCGATTTTTGTTCTGTTGTTGTTTCGCAATTGTTTCCTTTGTTTATCTGCTTTAATTGCTACCCTCCTCCGCGATGGTGCGGGTTCACAGGACTAAGGTCGACCGGGGGCAACCTGCTGCTCCTGGAGCTTGATCTCCAGTGTTTCCTGCTGTCACATTCAGGCGGCAGAAAAAATTGCCCAGATATTTGTATTCATGTGTTTTGTAAACGTTTTGCAGCATTTAATTTGGCCAGCTGGCTGCCTTTGGAAAATGTGCCTAATGAAATGTATATAATTGTCGAAAGGTGACGGCGAAGGGTATCAACTTTTTTAGCATGCCCCCCAGATAGGTTTATGAATAATTAGGCAGTTGGCAGATGGGACAGGCGATTAATGAGTGAGCGACACACGTCTCTGTGCCCCAGGCGATGCTTTATTATCCTGCGAAAAAAAAGGGAAATTTGCATATAGATGCCCGCCAATTCTCATTTTCGCCAGGCTGCCAAAGGGAAAATGCGATGCCAAAAACCAACAAACTTTCAACACGCTCGCGAGCACTTGACACAAATGCGCCACCAGGAAGTGGATCCCGCTGGCAGCCAGCAGTGAAATGGAGATGCGGATGCGAGTGCGGATGCGGATGGCGTTGCAGGATGCCGTTAGCAGGGCGCAACTTTTAATTTCTTGCCAAACAAAAGAGGGACGACGAGTGCCAGTCCCCAGTAAACTCACCCATGTCGGCTAACACATACATCAACTGTGCAACCTCAAGTGGGCGAACCTTTTTGAGTCCTGGCCCTGCCACGCCCATTCGCTCGCCCCGCATCTCGCTCTCTCTCTCTTTTACTCCCCCTCTTCAGCAATCTGAATTGCATTTGAGCGCGAAATTATTTAAACAATTTCATGAAATTGCTCTCGCCGCACGCGTCAACAGCACTTGGCTCACAGTCCGAGTTGCACGAAGCCAAAAGTTGCACTGCCGCCACAGAGCACCACCCAACTGCACCACTTTGCACCAAACGGGTGGCTCAATGGCTTTGACTCCCCCTACCCAATGGGCACAACTCGCAACTTGAAGCGGAATGTCGAGCTGTTGTTGCTGCTCCTGATGTCGTACACGGAAAGAAAATGCTTGAAATTCATAAGGAATGAGACTGTTTGGAAGTTAGTATTCATTGTTAGATTGATTAACTACGGTAATGATAACGACTAGCTTTTTGGATTTATCTATCAGATGTGTAGGTAAAGAGATAACCATGAATAGTATAAATATATCTGTGGTGTAATGACCAATGTTGATATTGAACTGCGAGAATTTGTTCGCTCTGCATCTGCTGTTCATATTGCTGGGGGGGCGTTGCTGCTAATATGAGCCCACCCCCAAGGGGTAGCGGATTGGTGGCATTGGGGTTTTGGGGGTGTGGCTCCATTACAGGACCGCATGCAGCACAGCGTGCACTTGTTAATTACGCTTTAATTTGTTGCGTAAAATGTTTGTTTAATGGCGGCGATGTCGTTGCAAGTGTGTGCGTTAGTTGTCAAAAGTGCGAGAACCATGTTTTTCGCACTTTTATGCACTCTGGATTTTCAGAAGAGGAGCTGTAGCCCCCTAACCGAAAACAGAGAACGACAGGATAACTGCATGCCATCCTTAAACCGAAAACGGAATTGTTGAAGGCGGCCCTCGAAAAGTATGCAACAACATTGCGTATAATTAAACGCACGCATGCTTTCTTTTCACTGGGAGAAAGCCCCATACACATTTACGTGTGGCGGTGCATGTGGGTAACTCGGCTGTCAAGTGCGATAATTTTGCATTTACATTTGACTTAATAAGTTTATATAAGCCGCCGCCCTGCCAGCTTACAAAGTTATCTCTGTGCACCGCAAACTACTTAAAAAGTTTGTGATAATTAAGCAAAGCCAAAACAGCTCGAGCACGACCAGAGCAGCAGTGGTTTCTTTAGAGAATCCGCCGAGATTCGTGGATTTCCCTCTATATGGCATCCAAAAACCCGCCGGAAATTCAAGCAGCCGCTCGTCACACATCGCTCATACGTCACGTACGCCCAGCCGAAAAAGATGCAAAACTTTTTCATCGCCGCCCATCCTTTCGGGACGCCTTTGGATCCTTAAGCTCCTTCTAGCTGGGTGTTTTATTCGATTTTGATGGCACTGCGTCGGCAATTCGTTTTCAATTGCTGCATTTTTAATGGGCCAGCCGCTGGCTCAAGGAGCAGACAAATGACGCGATTTTACGAGTTTTAAAATAATGATATCGTTTTGGGTGCAGCTCGGCTAATTGAATGTGAGTTGAAGTGCTTAAAAGTGATTCTTCAGAAACCTCTAAAGGAGAAAAAGTGCTGTAAAAAATAAATAGAAATAAATTAGAAATAATTAACACCTGATAAATGTTGTATAGTTTTAACACAACAATTTAATTTACAGAGTTGTTTCTTTTTGGTAATAATAGATTTGAAAATTTCTTTGTGCACTCTGCAAATTTGTTTATAAAGAACGATATTTACTTTTGCCTGCACAACCGCGTCTCATAAATTTCCAGACATTGTCCAGCAATGTCTGTACTCTATTAGGTGGATTAACCGTATTCTGAACCCCCGCACACCAGGAGCAATCCTTTTGATTTAGCCCTTACAAGAGAGTGCAAATATTTACGATTGTTTCTCTGGTATTTTACAGGTGTCCTGGATCCGGCACCGCGACATCCACATACTGACGGTGGGCTCGTACACCTACACCAGCGACCAGCGATTCCAGGCGACCCATCACCAGGACACGGAGGACTGGACACTGCAGATAAAGTGGGCTCAGAAACGGGACGCCGGCATGTACGAGTGCCAGATATCGACGCAGCCAGTGCGCAGCTATTTCGTTCGCCTGAATGTCGTGGGTGAGTTGAGCAGTTGAAGAGGTGTCCTTTGGATTGGTATCGGGATCGGGATTCCGGTGCCGATTCGGTTTCGGGCACACGGGCTTCATAAAAAATCCACCATTTGTCGTCGTCGCAAATAACAAAGGGCACTCGCTGAGCGGCTGATGACAAAATACAGAAAAATAAGAAAAAACAAGAAAAAATGGAAAAGAAATGAGCACACCCCGCCGAATTGCAGAGAAAAACGAAGTTGTTGAACAAATAAATTACACACAGCAAACGAGTGAGCAACACGCACGGCCAAGGAAAGGCAAAGTCCCACGTCGAAGGGACTTCGAGGACCTGGTTTTTATACGACAATAATTCCATTTTATCTCGTACTTTATTATTCTACAGTGCCAGCCAACGCGCAGCGGCCACCTTTCATCCCTATATATTCTTTTTCTCCATGCACTTACTTTACTGCTTGCCTTTCTCTATCTTTCTCGGTGTCTCACCCAGTGCCAACGGCCACCATCCTGGGAGGTCCTGACCTTCACGTGGATAAAGGCAGCACCATAAATCTCACTTGCACTGTAAAGTTCAGCCCCGAACCGCCGGCCTACATCTTTTGGTATCATCACGAGGAGGTAATTAAAGCTTATTGTTATTTTACAGTCCCCCAAAATTGACCACTTGAAGTTCGTTCATCTCAGCTACTCGAGAAAATTAAGTTTATTTAATCGTTTTAGAAGTAAACATTTTATAACATAATGGTTACATTGTTAGTTTTCATTATACAAAGTGTAGTTAATAATCGTTTTGAGACCTTGGGCTATTCTCTTGGACGTCAAAAATAGAACTGATTAAGTAGATTTAACCTAATTAAGTTGTAAATACAGATAAAGTACAAGAAATGATTCCTCTACTAAGATAAATATAATTCTTACATTTTACTTATTTTCCAACCATTCTAATTGCCCTCATCAGCAATATTTCGTTTCGCTTAACAATGACATATGTCAGTCCCAACTAAGGAAAGCTGGCTTCCAAATCAGAAAACTTCAATGCCCCAGAGCAAACTTCGTTGCTCATACCCCACCGGTTGTCAGCAAAAGTTATCCTCCCATATCCTTCCATTCCTTTACGCTGACACCTCCTTGCCACTTCCTGTCTCGATTTTCGGGGAACCCTCATCAGACTTAAACGTCAGCTGCTGTTATTTTAATGAGCGAATCAACGCTCCCGGTTATCCCGCGTCCTTCACACATGCAAATGCAAATCCGCCAAGGATAACGCGGCCAATGACGTTTTGGCGGACAGGTCATGTTTAAATTACCGCTGTTGACAAATAGGGGAATAAAGAAAAACCGAGCAGAGAATTTTCAGATCGGCTTCTCATCCGCGACCTAATTGTCCTTTCGCTTCCGCCAATTAGCCCTGTTGTCTTAGCCAGGTTAAGCAGCAGCCAGTGCTGGCTAATTGCAGAGTGCTAAATCCGCAACAGTTGCACGCTAATTGCGATGCGAGAGAGCCAAACAAACTATCAACAAAAAACGCTTGGAGTAAAAGATTGTGGGGCAGAAATAGAGGTGGTGTTAAATGCGCTGTACACACAAATCCGGCCAACAACGGCTGCTCACTTCTTGCACGGCCACTTGGCGTATTTTAATGTATTCCAGGAATTTTCTAATTAAAACCCAAGAGTACCTGTGTGTGTGTGTGTGTGCGATGAGTGGCCGCAGGAACCTTAACGCGTCCTTGCTGCAGGCTTTGCAAAGTCCTGCGCTGTCCTGTTCGCCGTACTTCGTGCTCCGTGCACACGGATTATTTACGATCCATGCAAATTTGCTGTTAATTAGTTTAATGGATGGATAAACCCAGTTGATGCACTTGCACCGCGGATCCCTGAAATGTATGCAACACTTTTTGCCTCGCACTTCCGCTCGCTAATTGTAATTAACGTGTTGCATATTTTCGCCTCTTCGCACCTGAGGTCAGGTCCTTGACAGCTCGACTGTGGCATATGTGTGGCTAGCATGCCGGATGGATTCCGGCTAATTCCAGCAAATAACTGACATTCAACGTGGCCTCGGTTTCAGCTAATAGCCAATTTCTTGGCCCTTGGTTTAGCTTTCAAGTGGGATTTTCAATGGGTCGTCAGCTTGCTCCACTTTTCACGATTATTTCAGTCAAATCTGCTGCCTTGCGCGACATTTATTTACTAACGATTTTTATGACCCCACGGCTTGCTGCATATGCTCGAAATATGATGGCGATTATTACGTGGCCGAGTGCCACATAAATGCAATATATGCGCATTTTCAATGGACTACACTTTACACAAATATTTTATTTACTTTTTACCATTTTCCGGCCGTGTTATTATTTCCTTTTGTGTCTTTTGTATGGCATTTTCCCCCCAATCTCCCAATTCCATTACCAATCCCATCTGATCCACCAGATTGAAGAAGTCAGCAACAGCTGCAGTTGTCATGAAAATTGCAGGCGGCACGCCATGAATTTTTAAACTTCCAATGGCAGGATGCTTTTTATTTTCAATTTATCAAATGACAAACTGCAGATTCGCCTTTATTCCAACTCACTGGTATTTCGGCCACGCCCCCTTGCCGCCCACGCTCATTAACTAATTTGCGCCGAGGGCAAAAATATTATAACACAAATATGGTTTTTATGCTAAAGTCAGCAATAATGGGGCCAGGATATCGTGTGCCTACTGATAGCCAAACTTTTCACTTGCCAAAAGTTTGTGCGACAAACTTTGTGTCATTTTCATTGTTTTCATGACTGATATCCACTGTTTTGGGGTATATAAGGAAAGCCATTTCTCTATGACATTTGTAAAAAAGATTTATAAATTGAGATATATTTTTCCAAAAATTTTACAAAATAACTTAGGAATTCATTCAAATTTTGAGGTATAAAATGTTAGTATTGGAGAGATTTTGCAAGTCAGTTTGCTATTTCCTATTTCCAACGATGTAATTGTACAATCAACACATTGCCATAATCGGTATCAATGTACTGATTTATCCAATTTCCTGTCCTATTGCTTGATGTCTATATCTGTTTAGCCATCGTCATCACTATCAGTGACACTAACTTTGCTTTCATTCCTCAAACTATCGCAAATGTCGTCGATTAGTTGGGATTAGATGGCAGATTATGCGCCCGAGGTCCTTTGGCCAAGGGTTGTGAGCTGCCTCATTTCCGGCGTTGTTGTTTCAAGCATAGCATTTCTTTTTGCTTCTGTTGTTGGTGACAAAGTCTTTGCCCTGTCAGCGGCATTATGTGTTAATATCAATTCTCTGTCAGCTCAGTTCTAACGCGAACTTTGGCCTGCTGTATTGGCAAATTATTCCGGTATTTGTTTTTGTCGGCTGGTGGGAGCGACTTAATATGCATTCAGCTGCTGTTAAATCCAGTCCTTGACAGGACCTGCCGACATTCTGCACAAATCGATAATATCAAGTCGTCTGCGATGGCTCACAGAAAGTAATAAGCATAATGAGTGGAGAAGGAGCCTCAAATCCTCCCGATTTGCATGACATTTCACGCGATCTTTGATGTCGAAAGTTAACTTTAATCACGAAACACACCCATCGAATTCCAATTAAAATCACAATTTCAACGAGTGTCAGTCAAGGACAGTGTTTTGTGACCCCCTCAATTATTTTGCGCTTCAGGTGTATAATTTACACAGCGATGAGAGGTGAGGGAAAATCAAGAGGAAAAATCAGTAGACAATTTTTACGTAACTCACTGACTGTGCGACATGTTTTGCTACATTTTTCCGCACTTTAAAGGAGGGTCAAAAATTACATTAGGCACAACAGCCGTCGGTACATGCGACTTGCTGTTTGGCCGCTCATTGTTTTGACATTAATGTCGGGAAAAGGAGTGGGCATTTAACATGCATGGAAAATACTAAGGACTCACTACTCTCCTCCTCTCCATTTGCAGGTCATTAATTATGATTCATCAAGAGGCGGCGTGTCGGTAATTACCGAAAAGGGCGATGTGACAACCTCATTTCTGCTCATACAGAATGCAGATCTGGCCGATTCGGGCAAATACTCCTGTGCGCCCTCCAATGCAGATGTGGCCAGTGTGCGTGTCCATGTCCTAAATGGTAAGTACCCATTGCTCTGCACCCCCCTCTAGGTCCACCCTCTCGAAAATCGGGACAATCGGAACACCCCCAGAAATTGTTGCCATCCTCTGGGCAAATACCCGAATGCCACGCCCATGAAATGCCATTTGTAGAGGAGCGCTTGCATTAACTGACGAACGAACCCGACAGCCATCCACTGTGCTGCCATTTTGTTTTCTTTGTTGCGTTTCAAGCTCCGGTGCACACGAAAAAATAAAATCACACATATACTCAGGAATACAGATTTGAATCAAGAATCTATATAGTTTTATACGAAGCTTGCAGTGTGCGGGAAAAATGGTGCTCTCTTCGGAAAGTTAGTTTGTTGTTAGTTCCAAAAAGTGTTTCAAGTGCATTTTAATTTAAGCTTACTAATCATTAGGTTGTTAAAAGATACAACTAATGAAAGTACATAAATATATTTTATATTATTAATTATTGCATATAGCTTAGATCGAGTTCATATTGATTTTTTGCCGTGTGACAAATTTTCAAATGTCCTGGCAGCGCTGCCTTTGCATCTGAATACATGTATCCGTGACAGGGCGTTACCCAGCGGGACGTTTTATGAAGTCAAATGGACTTGGCCCGGGGGCTGCAGCCAAGTCCAGAGGTCCACCAGTGGACAGTGACCACCGACTGGTGACCTCCGACCCCGCTACTCCCCACCAGCTGACCGCCTTGACCCACTGCTAGCCAACTGAGCCCGCTTTCCGATTGCAATTTCGGCTCATTTCCGCCTGCATGCAGGATGCCCGTGACTCTTTCACAATTGACCGGCTCCGGGTCCTTAATAAATTGTGCAGGAACTCGGTACGCTTGATTTCCAGCCGGACCGCAAAAGTGCAGCGGTTCCACAATCTCCCGTATCGCCAGTGCAAAATGGCCCAATTTTCGGCTTTGATGTTTTGATGTGACCCACGGGGCGAGAAGGATTGGTTGTTTTGCAGCGGGTTCGCAGCACATAATCGCATCAATTATGAGCAAATTAATTAGCACACTGCGGTTAATTGCAGTTAAGTGAGTGCCAGACAGACGAGAGTTGCCAGAGTTCCAGGCTCCGGGGAAAGGATTTCCCGCCAGCCAAAACACAAAGACGGATGCCGGCGACATTTACAAATTGCCAGTGGGACTTCGTGGGCAGAGCAATTGTTGCAATTTGCCAGCATAATCGCTGTCGATCGTCGTGGATTTGACACAGTTAAAATAAATTACGTAATTGTAAAGGCCACAGACAAGGACAAAAAGGAAGGAGGGATATGAAGAGGGTGTGGGCGGGTAAAAGGTCCTGCGAGCGACTATGACAACGAATTGTATACAATTTGAAGGGAAGGGTGCGGGCTTGGGCGCACCGGATACGGAAATGAAGGGGGCACGTTTTTCAATCATGCTAACAGCACCATGGTGACCCCGACACTAGTAGCCACCACCCAGCGTTTTCCCGCAAATGGACCGCAAATGGTAACGTGCGGAAATCCATGCTGTTGCCATTGTAAACGTTTGCCAGCCATTATGCATGAATGCATAGAAATAGAAAACAGAGGGGAGAACGGCGATCCTGTTTGGGGTTTTCCCAGCAACCAGGTGGGCTCCATGGTCCGGAGATGCCTGTGCGATAGAGGGTTTAACAAACAAAATAATGAAGCAACAGCCCCAACAACCCAAACGGGCAAAAAGCCGCGGCACGCGGAAAATAAAAAAAATATTGGTCACGGAATATACGAGCTTACACTACTCCGGATGTTCTAGGCGAAACAGCGATAAGCTGAGAGTGAAATCCGATGTTTATTGCCTTTCAAAACTGTTTAAATAAATCCAAAATTGCGCCATAAAGTGACCCTAAACTGCAGCCACTGAATAAATAAAACGTTTTTAGGCAGTCGTTTAATAAACCTATTCAACTTTAGAAAGACTGATTTAAGTGTATCATCATGCACTAATTTAGCTGAATAATTTGAAAATACACATTTTATTAATAACCAATTAAAATTTAATTGACTTTCATCTCCTTTGACATTTCTCACATAAAATGTCTTATTAAAAAAGTTAATTGCATTCATTTGTTTATTGCATTTTAATCAGCGATAAATCGCACTATTGGCTTTATTATGATTGCGCTTTGTTATTTTTTCACCTTACCATTAAAAATATCTGCGCAATATTTAGGTAAGCAACTTTCTACGTTTTATATATTGTTTAAACAGATGTACTAAACTCTTAGTCGAGATTAGCTCTTATTGACTTTTTGGTTTATCAAGGCTCGTGCCCTTTGTTTTTGAATGTTAAAAGACAAACCCATTTAGGTTATTGAAAAACTATTTGCAAAGCGGATTAACAAGCCCTAATATGTTGTGGAGAGAATCACCTTGGCTTACTGGTTCGCTTGTTCCATAACAGCGTTATGCAATCGTAATCTGTATAAAAATCAGATTATCTGTTTGGATTTAGCTGCTGAACTTCGACCTTCGCCAGCGTTTGGTCACCATGAGTCTGAATGGAAGGTCGAAGGCCACTTGAATTCGAGCGTTAATGACAGAAACAGGGGCCTCGTGTTGTGACAGGCAAACAAAACGCAGCTCATAGTTTGGATTTCAGAATGGTGATGTCAATTGTCCTTTTACCAGCCCCCTGTTGCCTGGCAATCAGAAATGTCCTTCAGACGAACCACACTCCTCCAGGGCAGGATATGCATAGGTCATCATGGCTAGCTGGATGGTGAGAACTGCTCCAAGGCTCTCAGCATTACTTTGTTGGCTGTCACAAGGCAGTGGTCATCAAACTGAAGTATATAAGATGACCCTTGAATTTCATCAAACAATATTATATTAAATAAACAGAAGCAAAAAAAAAAAGGAAAAAAAAGGAAAGGTTACATCATCGAAATGCTAGACAGAAAACATTTATGCAACTCTTAAACGCAATGCATAATTTTAGAAGCCTTAATACTTTTTGAATACTCTTGTTCCTTTCTTCGTTTACTAATGATTATTTAATGCGTGAGTAATCTGAATTTCCGTGTATTGTCCTTAAAATAACTGAGTGTTATGCCGGCCGGCACCCAAGTTGCATTGAGCTGTCAGGAGCACATCCTGTGGAATATCTGACTTGGGATGCCGACGAATTGAGTTTCGCCACAGCCGCATTAGTGGCCATTCCCTGAATGCTAGAGCCCCATTAAATTGGATATGGAAACCACAGGCGAAAACCACTGTGCGCTCGGCGCCTTGAGAGCGATTGCATTGGATGTGCCTGTCAATCAGGCAACAATTGGGTAAATCAGGACTCGGAGCTCAGTGCCAGTGCCAGTGTCCATCTACGTTGCGTAGCCAGAATGCCTAAGCAGGTAGTTTGCCCTATTTGCTGCTGATGATTTCGATGCATCCTTGCAGGATGGAATTCGATGGGGGTGGCATGCTCCAGCATCCACCTGGCTCCATTCAATTATGGTCAAAGTAGGAATGATGGCAGAAGGGGGATCAGGTGACTCGTGGCTCGGCATATTGATATTTGTGCGGCGTACAGGCGCTGCTGCCGTCGCAGTTTACACTTGAGAAATCAAACGGAATCACCGACAAATGTCCTGGCCATCTGATCCCCCCCCACCCACTAAACTAGAAACCTGAAGAAAAGTACGAGAAAATCCAAAGTTTCGATTTATTTTCGCCAGTTTGAAATTTCTTTGGCCATTTGTGTAGCGCTTTTGTTGGCCGCCTGCTCATCAAATGGCAAACGACTCAGGCAGATCAAGGAAAGTGTGAGAAGTTAAAGCCTTGACCTGCTTCCCGTCCAAAAAGTGGAGGAGCAAAATCCCCATAGCTTGCTGCACGTATCGAAGTCACCCGTATGTCCTGCGAAACACAAACACACACAAACAACCGGAGACCAGAGACGCCCGAAATCCTTTAGTCAAGTTTCGCAGGATGGCGAATTTATTCCACTTCGTGTTTCCCGACAACGCTGTGTGCTGCAGATTAGCTTTGTATTTTGTCACAGGAAATTACATTGCGCCTTAAGGATGCCGTAGCGCAAAAATTTCGTTTCATTGTTTGCGCGTTTGTATTTGTGCGCACCGCTGACTGAGTGCCCGACCTCCTGATCCTGGGTCTCTGGGCCAGGATTCCTAGTCCTAGTCCGTGCCGGAGTCCGATTCCCCAGAGCCAGACCCCACGGCGTGCACTGTGGATAATACGGAAGATTACGAAAATCTTCCTGTTTCGATGATTTCGCGTACACTTATGGATAAGAAAGTTTCACAAAAATAAAGATTTTGAAATCATGAAGATCATAGTTATGATGGACATATATTATTTATATTTTATTTATTTTATTTATTTATGCAAGACTAATCTTATAATGAATCCCTATTTTCTTGAATTTTTCCCTATTTATTTTATTTGAAAACTTGAAAACTCTTTCCTCACTGTAGTTCACAGGTATGCTCCATTCGCCATCTTTCGCCTTTAATCGTGTGTACGTGTGTCACTGAAGTTGGCGAGAGTTCTCGGCTTTCAGGGAATCCTGGCTCCTGGCAACTGTCCACCTGCCCTCCATTCCTGCCCCATTAGTCTGTACATTAGGAGCAGCGCACAAAGCTAACACTTCCTGTGTGGATGGGTCTATGTGAATGTGACGCACTGTTGTTGCTGCAACTAGTTTGGCATTCCGGCAACACAATTTAATACAAGCTACAGCAAATTGCAGAGTCGAGATGTGTGTATTTAAATGGCAATGATGCCGCTTTGTTGATAGGCGCCAACAATTACACTGAGAAAGATAAAGGGTTCAAATTTTATAACTAAGCTCAAAAGAACATAATTATACAAATTAGTATACATACTACTAATAGGATCTTATGCAGGTGTATATTCCATATATCATACTTGCAAATACTTATTTTGGCAATATCTGCCAGTTTGATGTATTAAATGCAGCTTATATGTTGTTGATTATCCTCCTTCTTTATTACAGTGCATTTTTCCAAAAACTAATGCCTGGAAAAACTTTGTCCATAACTTATGATAACATTTCCGTGTGTGGGTTTCCACATCTGAGCTCTGCCGCCATCACAATCTAGAGCCTTCGCTTCATGCATAGTCAATCCTCGGAGATTGCCGGCTAACATAATTTGTGCCATGTTGAACAGCGGCAAAGCCAAGTAGAAGTAGTGTGGAGATGGGAAGGATGCCCGTATCCTGCGACCGCAGACCACCCCGATATTTTGGCCAAAGCCGAGGAGTCAAGAACTGTGTGGCCAGGATAACTCCTTCGTTGCCGTAAAAGAGGGAGGAACATTTCGGGTTGGCTGCAAACAAATCCGCAGCTAATAATATACGGCTTTTGTTTATTAGATTCATACATTTTCTAGCCAAGTTTTGACGCATATGCGTACGTGGGCGGATATTCTGTTCTATCGTGCGGTTCGATGGCGTGGGCATATCACTTTGAGTCTGATGCCCATTATGTTTGGTTTTATGGGAGCACTGCGTACTGGAAGTACCCCCCTAGAAAACCCTAATTCCATCTTTCCGCAGCCACTCGAAGTGATTTTAATAAAATTACCAAAGCGTGTAGGTAAAAACAACTTGGGAGCTTGCTGCGTGGCATGTAAATCCTGGCCAGAAATCGCTGCCGTTGGCAGAAAATTGTTGCCATCGACCTATGATGAAATCGGGCCAAATTGCATGATTTACGTAATGGAATAAATAAAATAAATTGCTTAATTTACTGATAAATTACATGAGCAGCAGCATACGAAAGTTTGCCGTGACATATGTGGAGGGGGTGGTGGTTGGGTGGTTTATGCCTGCCTCACAGTGGGTGTGAGTGACTCAGGGTGTCATGGATACACTTACGAATGGGGGATTTCGGGGCAGGCCTTTGTTTTCCTTTTGTTTATTTCTGCATTTTTACTTTGGCACATTTTACGAGATTAATTTCGTTGCCCAGGCGATACCTTTCGCATTGAGGGGGTCAGGTGGGTGTGGTATCTGGTGGGTGGAGGCCAGTGGTCAGCTGCAACCACAATAACCGCAGGCCACAGTCCCACACACCCACACACACACACACACACACACCGACAAAGGCAAAAGAAAAATTGCGGAAGGATCTACAGGCGTGTAAACTACGGCTACTTAACCCACACAATCGTAAACGCACCTGGTCTCATTCTGCTACTCCTCCTCTGGCCTTCGGAAATTTACGAAAGATTTATGCCAAAACCTAATTTCATGGAAAACGTATTGTTCTCGTGTGTATTTTGAGGTCAGCATAACTGGCTGCACTATTAAGCCGAAAGTGTTCAGTTCGCTGGCCAGGCTTTTGTAGTATTTTAGTTTGAGCCACGTTATTGCCGCCCGACTTGACCCAAATCTAATTATTTATGTTAATCGCTCGCCGAGGCACATACAATATATCAAATCAGTAAAATGTATTATCAGCCGACGTTATGATAAGAGTATACGGATTAATTTAAATTAGTGCATCTGCTGCACTGCACGGCTCTCAATTAGTGCTTAAACTCGTGGCTCAAATAGCTTCTGGGTAAATGAGCTCATAGCCAAGTGGCTACAATGATGGGACACGTTCGCAGGCGAGTTGAGCAAACAAACTAATCGAAAGTAAGGACACTCCAGGTCACTGGGCAAAAGTATAATCACACCATATGCACCAGAAGCTGAAGCTCCAAGCTCTGCGAACAACACAGTCAACTTTACAATCTGGCAGGACTAATCTCAAAGGATACTATGTGTGTGTATGTTGGTATGTCCTGCCAGAGTCATCCTAGCAGATTGGCCTTCTATCAATGCATTTGGTCGGTTGCACTTTTCTACAGCACCCACTCTGACCCCCAATACCATTTGAATTTTCAATTGAAATCAAGTCATAATGTGACCCAACTGGCCAGGACTCGAACGAGACGGCTACCCAAATTACAGCTGGACTCATTTATGGCCAGAACGGATATCAAAATTTAATTAAATTTTCATTTTCAATTTCGCTGCTGTCTCGCTCGCGTGCATGTGTGTGTGTGTCCATGTATGATTGTGGATGGTTTAAGTAGCCGGCAGAAATCAATTTTTTTTTCAAACACTACCATTTCAATTGAGGACAGTGCAAAACTCAATTATGACAACTGAAACGGGCAGCCAAAAAAATGGCAAAAGACAAAGAGGGAAATCGGTGAAAAAATGTCGATTATCCAGCTCACTCGGGGGTCGAGCATTTTTCATCGTGGTGTGTTTTGTCATTTCCAAATTTGTCACATGACATGAGGCAGCAACAACTTGCCCCGGCATAATGTTGGCTTTGGCATTAATGTCGTATTCCCATTCGATTTTCCCTTTCGGGGGGTATTCCCTTTTCCCAATCCCATCCAATTCCCTGCTGCCATGGATTCGCCCTGGGACGCTCTGGGGATTTTAACGAATGTGATTTGAAAATCAAGTTTTTGCGCAAATTGTGAAAACGAATAAAAGGCATCAATCATTCAGTCGAGCGTCGGGTGAGCTGGAGTGTATAGTAAATGTCATTGCCATGGACTCGCCGGACGGTCAGCTGAATAATGCGGCAGGTTGTTCGACGAGAGGATGGGAATCCTGGACAGGAGCCGCTGGACTTCCGCTTGCCGGGGCATTTCCGCCAGCCACTAAGCGCCCTGCTCAATATGCCAGTAGCTAGGACCTTCGTCTATGAGTGAGTCCTTGTCCGGGAGTCCAGAGGTCCGAATAGAGTCCTGAAGTTCATGACTGTGTGCATTTATGGGCTCATCCCCCTTGCGAATTCCCTTTCACAGCCGTCCATGCTGGTACATTAACAAAGTTAAGCCAGCACATCGGGTGCTAACGTATATTTACTTGGTTTCTAATGAGATTTCCAGGTACTAATAGGAACGAAGATGCGCAGAGTGAAAGGATCAGAAGAAGTCCTGTGAGATCTGTTTGATATGAATTTGTATTTAATGTGTCACAAAAATATTTGTGTAAATATTTAAGGTTTTAAAATTTCTTTTATTATATCATTTTAGGGATATGTAATTTATTTTCTACTTTTCCCAATTTTTACTTATTATATTTTTTTCTGTGCAACTCCCACAGTTCATAAATAGCAGAGAGCACGAATTCACCCGGCATAAACTTTAATTTCATCGTGCGAATAAATGTGTGTTTATTTGTATTGCTTGTATGCCTCAATTTGCTGGCAGACTTGTTTAGGGATGATGATGATGTTTTTGCCACTGCCGGTTTTGCCCTTCAGCTTTTACCTTTGGCTTTATTACCCAACTGGTTTCAATAGTACATGAGTCCAAAAGACCTGCTGTGCGGCTTTGGATTTTTGCACAGGTGACACATTCATTTGTTGACCACTTTGATTATACCAAACGAACCGAAAGCCGTTAGTGAAGTAGGTATTTTAGCCAGGACCAAGCTGTTTTCTAGATTATGTCCCTGCCAAATGGTAAATGGTAATTTGTTTGCCAGACAGGACTCTTTTGGCCCTTATTGGGGTTATTTCGCTGGTCCTTAGGGGTTTCGAAAATTGCATTTGCTTTATTAATTAAATGCCAATTTTCGCTCACAATTCAATTAGGAAATGCACAGGCACGAGGTTGATTTTGAAACACACGTTCTCACATTTTATTTGGTATGCTATTTTGGAGGAACCAGTTCACCAAATGAATGAAACGCTTTTGGAAAGCAAATAAACTTCTATTCTAGTTAAATTAATCATTTTCTTAGGAATTTCTATGAGTTCCCCTGTAACAGTACAATATTGCCAAGATGTGCAATTTCCTTTCTTAGACTCAACAATGGAATGAATTCCAAGTCAGGAATGTTTTCCATATCTTGGTCTTTCAATGTTCAAGTCTGGCTGTGAAAAAGCCAACATCAAAGTTCATAGTTCATACATAGCTCCAATTCAAAAGTTCTATGTTTGAAATTATAATTGATTTCCATTTTCAAAGAATAAGAATTTAATTTTTACTTGAAGTTTCGTGTGAGTTCAGTCATTTTCAAGGACTTGTACTTGGGACTTTCCTAATTAGCTTCTTAACTCTTTGTCTTGTGGGCATATATAGTTACAAATCTTCTTTACATCCTGAAGCTATCAATTTTTTATTCCCAACCTTCGACACCGTAGACTTTGATAAGCTTTCATATAATTGGCATATTGTCATATCCTTTGGTTACCCATAATTAAATGGAAGGATTCTGAGGGAAAGAAAAAAGATGATATGAGCTCTTTTTGAATTGTTCCCGGTTTGATTCCGATCCCCCCCTCTGCCCACCTGTCCGTTGGCAGTGCTCACCTGTCTATTACAAAAACTGACGTAGCTCCCATCGCAGCTGCAATGATGCATGCTGACTGTTTTTTACTTTTGTAGTATTTTTTATTTGAGTGCATTGCAGCTTTTGCCGAAAAGGCGGCGCAAAAAACGAGCAACAAATTCCGAATTGAAGCATGCAGTGTTGCTAGGTGCCTGAACCCGATTTTTTCCAACTGCGAATATGCAACCCACGTGGAGATGAGCACGATGTGTGCCAGGAACCAGATTTCACTCCGCAGGACGCACGATGCAGGATGCGGAGCGTCATTGTGTTGCACAAACAAATGCTTATGCTGCACTCAATCTTGCCCAGATTGGAAGCCATAATCCCGCTGCCCGTATTTTTCGCCACCAAAATAGTGAAGGTGAAAACACCGAACTTTTGGCGGTCAGTTGCTTAATTGAAGGTTGTTCCCCAAAAAAAAATCCAACAAAAAATATAACACACCGACAAGGATACAAAAAAGCAGCACAAAAAAGGATAGGAATCCCTGCCGCAATC
This sequence comes from Drosophila simulans, assembly GCF_016746395.2. NCBI lineage: Eukaryota > Metazoa > Arthropoda > Insecta > Diptera > Drosophilidae > Drosophila > Drosophila simulans. The sequence goes on from NC_052522.2 coordinate 9,845,426, forward strand.
TTGCACCACAAGCGTTTCGGGCATGATACAGAAATTTGCTCAAACTCAAAGGCATTTGCTTTTAATTAAAAATTTCCACTTGGCGAACTTTGGCGACCCGCTGGAAATTACTTACTGCCAACTAAAGATACTCTCGACCCTTTCGCCAGGCAAAAGCATGGGCCATCATAACCGAAAGAAATGGCTGTATTATATACATAATCAATTTAGCTATGCAATTTTAATTACAATTTGTGGGCGGGGTCAGCACACATGCCACGCCTCCTCTTCCCTCTCCAGTGGCGCACGCTGCATAATGGAAAGTCCTTGAGTGCAGCCACGCCTCCGTTGTCCTTCGGCCCAGGCTGACAGACAGTGTCTGCGAAAAGTTAATACACATGACGTGCAACAAATTATATTTATCGCGCATCGGCAGGCATCAAATTATCAGGGTACACCGCCAACCGCGGCAAGTAGCGAAAGGATCTCCGTGTCTCATCGACATCCCTGTGGTCCTTGTCGCCGTTGCAAATTGATGCTTAACGACAATTTTCACTTCATTACGCGCTCGCTGCTCCCCTACTATTGCCTCTCGTCCTTTTTCTTTTTTTTTTCCGGCACATCCAATGGGTATCAGGAGTGTAGTTTACGAAGGTGCAGGTTTGACAGCAGGTGACGTCTGGAGTGATAAATATATATACTTCGACTTGGCAAAATAAAACTTATATTTCGATTTCGAAGCTAAGCCAATTGGTACCATCTTCTGATTAAGTGGTTATCAGTGATACGATTAAAAGGTATCGGCCTATATGTTAAAGCTTAATCCTTTTAACTTTTAATGTATACTGATAATAATATTTTGATATTTTAGTTTGTTCGTAGTCGATGTAATTCTATTGACTTACAAGTTCGTAGGTATCTATCAGTCCATTTCGCAAGATATCATATTCACTTACACGTTTCCCTCGTAATGGAAATTCCTTTCCAGTCGCCTTGGTCACAATTACTTGGCTGTTTGAGCAGCGATTTGCGCGTAAAGTGTGGCTGGAAAACCCCTATAGCCAACTCCAAATGGTATCTGGAACAGGAAGAGGTAGTTTCATACATGCAGTGGAAGCCATCAGCTTCTGCCACCGTGAAATTACACTTTCGATTCCCGGAGGCGAGGAAAACCCTATCACTGATGCTGTCGCGTTTTCCGGTTTCTTTGGCGCACCTTTGCATGAATAATCTAATAAGGAAAAATGTCGGGCGTATATCATTTAAAGGCAACCCAAACACACACACACTCGCACACACGCTCGTCTGGCTTGCATAATTAATTGTGATTGATATAAGAAATTATGCGCCGGTGGCCAAACAGATGGCGGAGCCAAGTCGGGCCAAGAAAAGCCAAAAAGGGCGCAGTGAAAAATCATCTCGCAAACTGTCCCAAAATCCAACGCCCAAACAGACATTTATTCCAATCCACACATATGAAAGTACTCCTAAGGTTAAGATAATAGTAGCATGACAGAGTTTTGGTTAAACATATATAAAGAAGAATATTCACATACAAGTTATTTATTAGATTTTAAATATTAAAAACAAAATCTAAATTTTTATAAAATATATAAAAATAAATAAACAAATGTATAAAGCGCTGTGGAAAAAGAAAATGTATGTGTTGCATGTTCCATGTTCGCTTTTAAACACTTTGCTATTTAGATGGCCGCCGGTGTGCATAAGGGACGAGTGATCCGCACACCTGCACACGGCAAATGGGACATCATAAAGAAACTCAATTTGTTGCCGCTCGAGCGATTTGTTTGCCACGCAAATGAACAAAACGAGTGGCAGTAAAGTGGTGTGTGTGTGGGCTTCTCTGTGTGTGTGTGTGTGCAAGTGTGTGGGTGACCGGATGCAGCGAAAGAACGGGAAACAAACGGAAAAGCAGCGTTGGCCATTTTAATTTATGTCGGTCGGCAGCGCTTTGCTAAGCTGCTTAACGCCGCCAGCGGAATAAGAACAACCAGAAAGCAGCAAGAAATGCCGGGAAAATGCAGGGAAATGCTGGCAAAATACTAGGAAAATAGAATGGGTATGGAAAGTCGACGGACTAAGGTCTGCGAAATAACCTTAAAATATAGCAGCCGGCTTAAACAATGGCTAAGGGCGAGGCCATGTGTGTACGTGTGTGGGTGAGTGTGTGGGGTGTGCTGGAAAAAAATGAGTGGGGGTGTGGGAATAATTCGCTAGCAAATTGAAAATAAACGCTTGGCGCTAACTAAAAAAGCTCTGCACACTTTTTCCTCGTTTGTTCAAATGTTTTTGTGTGAGCTTCAACGGGCGGTGCTTACTTTTCAACTAATGGGACACACACACTCGCATCCGCCAAGAAGGTGTATGCTTAATAATATATGTGTGGACCGTTCGCAAAACGTGGCTCACTACCTACCGAAGTTGGCTAAAATGTATCTCTAATTTTGGTACAAATTAATCTATGACTTCTTTCATCCTAGGTAAAGATTTATTTATTGCCCTGGAAATCAAAAATGATTAATTAAAATATTTTTTATTTAGCCAACTTTAGTTCATTTATACTTGTTTTTAATGCTTCACATTTTTATTGAAGAATTTATGCCAAACATTGTTTTAAAGCATCGTTAAGATCGATTGTTAGTACGCTTCTTGGCCTTGTTCCAATTGTTTGCCCAGCTTGTTCCTAGTTGTTTGGGACTAACTTTTCTCGGGGATATCCAAGTTCTGCAGCTATTCCTGTGTCAGTGGATATCGAAATGTCACCGCAGTATTCGCTTTGAGCCTGCTGGGCATCCTGCCCGGAGCTTAACCCATTCAAAGTTGCATTTCCAATTTGTTCGGGCTTTCAATTTCAGAAGGTCCAGACACACTCGTACTCTTTGCAGCTTGGACAAGCCAAAGTTCCATGATTAAGCGCGTTCGCTGATAATGAAGCGAAAGGAAGTGCCTGAGCTCGCAAATTCGCAGTCGTATATTTGTTCAAGGAATTTCCAATTTAAAGTTGAAAAAATATAGCTGACTCAAACTTAAATAAGCAAACAAATGGCTAAGCAGAGATCTCTGCTTATAGAAGTCTGGGTGGCACAAGGCGGCCAGAGGAGCTAGAACCACGCCCCCTTCGGGGCCTCTCATTACCCACAACCAATAGCCAAGTGCACACGCACGCACTCACACACACTCTCACTCATACATACACACACTCCCATACGAGCCACACTTTGCCAGCAGCACTTAATTACGAAACGGTTTTTTGGCCACGAGGAGCAGCTGCTCCTTTTTCATCGCAGATTGGGGGAAATGCTGGGGCATTGTGGGGTTAAGGAGCGAGCTGCCTTTTCCCAGTTGCCTCGCTTTTCCGCTGCATATGTGCAAGTGTGTATGAGTGTGCGGCGAAAGCAGCTGTGCCTTTTGCCTGCCATTTCGCTGTCAATTGCAACATGCATTGTGTGTCCGTGTGCGTGAGCGTCTGTGTATATCTGCGTGTGTGCCACTGATGACGACACCGACATGGCTTAAAAGGGTTTTATTTTCTATACTCTCACGAAAGAATAATGCGGAAAATCACTTGCAGATGCGCTTATTGTAAGCAAGCTACAGTTTATTTCAACATTTATACGAGTTGCGAAGAAATCTTTGGGGGATGTCAACGGATTTTATAGTAATAACTGGTATGAATTATTTAAATTTATGTATAATATATACAATAAATATATGATTAGGAAAGGTCTAGAAGTTGGGAGAAAAGATAGGTGGATTTTTGGCACCAATAAACACTTCAAAATATTAATTTACTTAGCCAGTAATGTCAGCATTAAAGCCATTTTTGCTTAAGCTCATGACAATTTTGCAAGGGTATTTCCGCATCGGTTCGTAGCTTATCCTTGCCTTTTGTTTCAGCTATCCTGGTTTTGCCAACAGACTGAAGGAGACCAACCCTTGCACATAAAAAAAAAAAAACAACAGCCGTTCTTGTGATGCTTTTTGTTTGGTTCCTGCGTTTTTAAATTATTACATCTTATTTACAATGTGCAAGTTGTCCCGGCAGCCGCCTTAAAGGCGTGGAATTTGTTGCCACTTTTGTTGTTGCATTTGTTGCTCGCTGTTTCTGTGTTCTTGTGACAAAGAAATGTTGCAAATTAAGCGCTCCACTGCGTGTACTGCACAAAGTTTCAAGAGGCGCTTCACAGAACAACAACCAATGCGGCTGCAACAAAATTAAATAAAAATGCTCACGTTTCCTTGTTCACATATACATACACTCGTAATTGTATTTCCACATTTTGCGATGTATATTCGTAATATTTCATTATGTGCTGCACTCACTTCGCATTTCTTGCCCCGCCGCAGCTGCAAAAATGTCGTCATTTCGCCGCCTCAACCACACAACTTTCTGCAATCAATTTGGACTCGTTTACCTGAAATTGCATTAAAGTTTCTGCCTCGACGGCGGTTTATTTAAACTCTTTAAAATCGTCGACCTTTTAGGTTTTCTGCACGTTTCTTTTTTGAGTTAAGTGGCTAGCTTGTGTGCATCAAATAGACACAACAAAACTTAAAGTAAATATACAAACTGCTGATACCTCAAAATATATGCAAAAATACAGAATGTTAAGGCATAATTAAACTTTCCAATCAAGTAATAAAAAAAACAATTTTATTTTATTTCTTAAAATTGTGTGAACATGAACAGCCATATTTCTCAGTGTATACATACTTGCTAGCCCAACTTATCGCTTCATAAAAACATGCTGTGTAACGAAAAATGTACCACTACATTTTTCAAGGTAGTCCTTGAACAAAGTTCGATCCGCGAATGAATTCCCAGTATGGCATTCCTCGATGGTTCAATCGGCGTGCCCCAAACCGCTCGTTCCGATGTGGCTTGTCCAAGGATAACAAGTTGAAGTTGGCCTTAATACATGTCCAGTTGGCATGCAAGTGGCAGCAGACCCTCCTGGGTGGAGTGTCCTGTACTCCTGTACACGGCAATATCGGTAAGAATGCTGGTAATAATATTTGAGGTGCACCACAGCGAGCTCCTACCGAACACTATACTATACTTTACTATATGAGAGGACGTGCATCCGTATACGGCACTTTTACGCTGCGTTGGCAGTGAAGGACTGCACTGCGAGAAAATACGGGGGGCTTATAAAAGTAACAGCTAGTTAATGTTGCTAAAATATGATGTAAAATGAACTTAAATTAAAACGATTTAAAATGAAATGAATCTTACTAAGCAATAAATTCCAGGAGTTGGAAATTTCATATTAACTATTATTTTGAGCCAGAAGAGAAAAATGTGAATTTCTTTCAGTGTACTCAGACCGCTGTGCTCCTCCCCGGAGGCCTGTCCGAAGATGACCCAGAATGCAACTTGTGCGGGTTAGTTGCCTGGTTTTCCCATCTGCACTCGTGTGCGTGTGTCATGTGACTCCGGGCTGCAATGTTTTACTTACCACAAAATTCTGTAACTAAACGCACAGGGGCGTGGCAAAGCAAGGGGCGTGCTGGATGGTGGGTGGCGGCAAAGAAATGGGAAATGGGATATGGCGAATAGATACAGGATTCAACGGGTCTACTTATGGAGCACTTGAGGCGGCACGCACACAGGTAAATGCTGCATCGGGCAGGATATATCCAGTGGCAAGTTTTGTTCGCCAAAGTTGCCACAGAATTCAGAAAGAGAAAAAGAGAGAGTGATAGTGGAGGATTCGCCCACAACATATTGTTACGGCGAACGGAAAAGTTCTTGCCCCCAAAAATTGTCACCGTTTCAGGTTTCAATGGTGAGCACATTGACAGGATAAACTTTAACTAGAATTCAAGTGGGCAGTGGGAAGTGGACTGGGGTTTTCGGCTCGAGGCTTGAATTTTAAATTACTATAAAAAGTCCGATAATGAAAGGCTGGCAAGCAGGTTTTGGTTACCTGCAGCAGAAGACCTTGAATAATAACGGTTTTAAATTACGTTTCCAGCAAAAGTGAGTTTGTAGATTTTTTCCGACCAATGAGATTTAAACATTAAATATTTTGCTGTGGTTATGTTTAAACAAAAATGGCATTCAATACTTTAAATTTAAGCTCAGAAGCACAAAATAAATAAATTGATATACACATTTTAATTGTAAACAGGAAAATACAATCTGCAAGTGAAATTTCTGTTTACTAACAGTTTGATGTTTTAAATTGTTTCAAATTGATATTTTATTGTTTGATATTTTTGATAAAATAATTTTTTTTTGAATTCTTAACTTTTGTGGTTGTTGTAAAGCTCAAATTTATGTCCTGTTTTACACAAAACCGTCTAAATAAGCTGCGGTAATCCGTTAATGACTCCAATAGACTAATCTTACTACTACTACCGCCCAGCCCCACCCCGCTGCAGCTGAGACCTAATGCTAAGTGCACTTTTAGCTAATTTGCCAATCATTTAGGCACTCAGCCAGCCAATCAGTCAGTCATTCAGTCAGCCAGTCAATCAGACAGTCAGTCAGGCAGACACTCGGGCGGCCAATCATCAGGAGTCTGCGATGGGGCCTGAAACAGGATTGGTAATTGGATTGCCGGCTGCCTTTTGTAATGGCCATGATAATGAAACTCAATTGCAAAACGCGCTCAGATTTAAGTCTTTTCGCTTGCTGTTGTTTAATCAAGCGACAAAAATCAATAGGGCAATAGGCCAACACTGCGTATACGTTATTTTTGACGTTCGTGTGTGTGTGTGTGTGTGTGGCATGCCTGGTGGTGTTTCGATAAAAGCCTGGCAGATAAATTTGGAAACAAGTGGTATCTGCACTTAGCAGGATGTCATCTTCAAGCGAGCCTTGGCCACCAGCTGGCGGCGATCTCAATTTAAATAATAAAATATTTGACCAATCGATAAATATGAATTATGTTCTATAGAGCTCTTCACACATTCAATTAGAGCAAACAAACACTCACTCATGTGGACACTGGACAGCTCCTTGAAGTCCCAGGACTCAAATGCAATTCAAAAGTTTCCCATTTCGCTTGGCCTGCATAATTTTTAGCAGTCCTTTCGGGCAAATCCATTCGATAACGAAATAAATTGCTTTCAACAAATGCTCACTGCTATCCTTGATTAATAGCTGAAGCTGAAAGGCAGCCAGCCAATGATTGGACAGCCGGGGAAAATCCTTTTCCCCTCCAGTTTCGTCCTTGATCCTTTCGGCCTGCTGATGAGCGCACATTTACTTAAATGTTTCTGGTTCGGGGGCTGCTCCGGGTATTTCCTGTGTGTTTGCGCTGTACGAATTTAATTGAGTGCTAAATGGCACGTAAACTGATAGGTCAACACATACAGACACACTGGGTTACACGAGCAGGACTCGAAGGCATTGGTGCGCTGCATGGACTAACTTTCGCACCCATTTCCCCCATTCCCACCCGCATCTCACCGGAAAAAACCAAGACCAAGTCAATCGGCAAGTCGAAAGGCTAAGGCGTTGCCAAGGACACTCACCCAGCCACCCATGGAGCTCGCTGCGAACGTGGCCTAATGTGCATCAACGTTTCAACAAATCAGCAAACATTTGCTACTCCTAAATTGCGTGGGCCAGCAAATGTGTGGATATCCAAACGGAATCGCACTGCAGCAGTCAATAAACTACATTTATTAACACTTTTGCGTAGTTGCATGTTCTGTTTGCTCAGACAAATGTTTTTACACATAAAACAATAGCAATTTATATTATACATATTATATTTTATTAAATTTGGATTTAAAATTTATACTTTAAAAACTTGACTGTATATGGCAACTACAATCAAAAAACTCTGCTTAAATACTTAAGCTTCTATTCTTTTCTCTCTTTGAATACAACACGCTTTTAATCTTTTAGATTTGCACCTCCATTTCTCTTTGAGGGGGCGTCACATTAGTAGGACAATTTGTTGGGTAATCTTCTTTTGGTCTAGCGAGTTGCGAGTTGGGGCTCCATTGCCATTTCGCCTTTTGGCCTGGCCGAACTTTTTTGGCCCGATAATCTTGCGAGTCCTTTGAAGGCGTGCTCGTATGTGTGTGTGTGTGTGTGGGGAAGAGTGCCAGTTGAGATAAACGTCAGCACGTGCAAATAAAGCATTAAAACATTAAACCAAAGACAGTGGGGGCATTCGCCTTGACCGCAATGACTCAAATGACGAACGGCAAAGGGCATCCTGCTCTCCAGGATCCCTTGTTGTGGGTCCTGACTTACGCAAACAGTAAGTCAGTGCCATACACACACACACATACTCACACATCTGAGCAGCGGCAAGGACGCACGTCTCAAGTTTATCAAAGTAAAACGAATGGTAAGGAGAAAAAAAGAATGGCAAAAAAGGCGAGGCGAGCACAAAAAGCTACAAAGAGCACGGGAAATCCAAGGAAAAGCAGTGGTAACAGGTCAGGCCACACTTAATTCATTCGTGATTTATATGAGTCGCTTTCGGGGACTTAAAATGTGGTTACAGCTTTTGGCTTTGGCTTTGGCTTGGCTCGGCTATCTGGCTTTCGCCTTTGGATTCTGGCTGAAACTGACGAAACTATGTGTGCGGTCTGCTTGGGGCAAAAGATTTGCCTGCGCTCAATTAAAAATTCCCCTTGAGCTGCTCAAAATTCAATTGGAATACCCTTCGTCCTCGTCTTCAGCCCCACAAACTATTCCCAGATATTCTCGACAAAGTCGAAAGCCAGCAAAACCGCTGATAAAATACATATATATTTTGGTCCCTGGGCAGAGGGACAGAGTCACATACAGCCAGAGACTTTTGGCTAAGCCTGTGAAAACAAGTTTTTTGGCTAGCTGCCGCCGCCGTTCGGCATTTTGTCACTTTGACAAAATTGTTTGGTAGTTTTCTCGCCGGATTCGCCTTCAGAACCTAACTCTCCGCTCGATTCGAGCCCAACTTGTCGTTCAAGTGACATTCAATTATTATTTCAGCCAGGCAGTGCACAAACTTTCCAACGAAAACTCAACTAAACGAAACGAAACGAGATGCTGCGACAAACGACAATATTGTTAGAATGTATTACAGTCAGACAAAATGTCCAAAAGATACATATACATATATAGCTATGTATATATGTATATATATTGAGCTTGCACAAGGGGCAAGACGAAGGGCACATAATACGTATTTGCGCATTAAATTCAAAACTTTTCAAATAGTTTTGTGCCAAATAAAATCAAAACGAAATCTGCAAGGAAATAAAAACAACAAATTTGGCCATAAGTATATAAGACTGTGTGCGTGTATATAATAAAATGAAAATGAAAAACTTTTAAATTACATTTTCAATGAGAAACGCTGAGACACTGAGACTCAGTCTCCATTTTACGGCTTAGACAGGCATTTTAACTGATTAAAACAGAATTAAGGGAATTTTTTGGAAACTTTTGCAGCAGCAGCAAGTTATTGCGTACCTGCAATAAGCTCGAGATTTTCTTATAGTTTTAGGACACTTTTCAGCCAGAAATGTTGATAGGAAGCAACAGTCTTCAGTATTTGTTGAATAAACGTCGATAAAAGTCAGAGAAATGGGACTTGGAATTTATTTTCACTGAATAAATGCTAGACTAAGATATTCAAGAATAACTATTTCTTAAAAAGGATGCGTTTCTTTTTAAGCAGAAAAATTTAATTTTTTTTAGGCATTTGTTATGACTAAGAAACTAAAAAGAAGCATAATTAATTATTGCACATCTCTAGATCTGTGGAACAGCAGCAACTCACACCCTTAGACCAACCTTTTAATCCGTATAAAATATTACCTTGTAACAAATATAAATATGTGACACCCGTAAAAACCTTAATTCGTGTACTCGCAATGCACAAAAGTCACAGGAGCGCTGAAAAGTTTGTGCTCGATTTTGCAAACAATTTTCCCCGCCGGAGCTTAGGTAAATTCCGAAGTTGTGAATGCAAATGCGGGTGGGAGTTTCTTAGTTTTTTTTTCATTTTTTTTGTTACCGGATAAATCGTAATTTGAACTCGAGGCTGCCGCCCAAAAAGCGTGCAGCTTAAAATTAATGACAGCGACGTAAATGTCAACGCTGGGTGAAAAACAAGCGCAACTTTTAGCCAGCCGCAACGTGTGGCAAAAACAATAATAGAGCCGAGTTTTCGCAGGGAGTTTTTCCAGAAGAGCCGGTAGGAATGGAAAACGGGGAGGGGGGTGGGTTAGCCGATGCATGGCTTCCGGTTTTTGTTCGCGCTCTGGTATTCGCTGGCACGCCCAGTTCCTGGTGCCGCCCCTTTGGGCGAACTCCTTGCCAACGGCATTGCGTGCTCGAGTGTCACATATGCACATTTTATTTATAAACTTGCAGCAAAGTGGAAAAAACGAAGCGAACGACTTCGCGGAATGCAGTGCCACCTCAGCGGGCAGCTCCTTTTTACGTCCTTTACCGTACTCCTTCGTGCTCCTTGCGTGCCCATGCCCGGCGATAAAGTCCGTGAAATGCTTATCATGCCCAAGCCGGATGTGCACAGTGTCAAGCAGCAGGAGCAAAGCGTTTTTATATCCCACGATAGCTTAATGCATAATTGAAAAGCACGCAAAGTGAAACAATAGACCAAGCTCTTCGACTCCGTTTCAGTTTCGGTTTCAGTTACAGTTTCAGCTTCGAGCGAAGGCCATTTAAGCCATTTCCGACTATTGGCACACATAGCAGTGCATCGTCCTTAAAATATTTGGTAAAACTTGAGCCCCATAATTTTCCTGGAAGCAGAATAAACATTTCGGTTGGCAAACAGGCAACATATGCTGGCACAAAACGCTTTGATGAGGTAAATAGAGAGACATAGAAGGGCTTTTGATAGCTCTCGCATTTCAGTTTAAATTTTCAGAAATATGCAACAACAAAATGAAGTTCTCTTTTATTCGAAATTATTTGCATAACTTCAATTTGGACAACACTAAACGACATGTTATGCGTCAGAATTTAATTAGAGTATAGTTTGTAAAAGATGCCCGTATCAAAGGCAATTGTACGTGTAAATAGAAAGTATATTCTAAATTAATAGTTGACAAATATTTTAAGATACTGTCACCTCGAGAATGAAATTTACCTAACAAGAAATAATTATTTTCATAATGAAAATAATCAAAATACAATTTCATTAAAAACTTTCCTTGCTTTGTGACAAAGCTTAGGCCACTTTCAAACATCTTAGGCTTAATTGAATTTCCTGCCTTGCTGGCAGTTTTCTAATGAATTCTCATTGGCCATGTAAAATACAAATATTAATGGCAATCAACATTACTGCCCATTCGCACTTGTTTGCACTTGATAATGAAAATTATTTAATATTAGCAGGCTCAATTGGGCCTGAAACAATCGCGCTAATGAACTGTATAATTTCCTTTGGGCGCCTGTTGGAAAGAAATCGCATCAAGTGAAAAGTTAAGGAGCTTGGTGGAGGCAATTGTGGGCGTAATTGAATGGCGCTTAGTAAAACCAAATCGCAGCTTTATGTCGCTTCTTAGAGGCCGCGCCACTTGCAAAGTGCGGAGAGCAAGTGGCTGTCAGCCGCCATCCGGCATAAACTGCACAAACAAAGCGCGTTTAAGAAAATGTAAAAATACTGCCAAAGTATGCAAAGCTGCTCGTAAAAACACTCGAAACTACGTGCATGCAGCTCAGCTCGTCGTGAGTCCTGCGTCCTGCGTCCTGCGTACTTCGTCCTTGGGCGGGAATTTTGTGTGGAAGTTGGAACTCGGTAGTTGCTTAGCTGCATCCTTCCATGACCGGTTTCCTTCCTGAAAATCCATCAGCGCTAATTTTGCATATATCAGTTAGCATTTTTGTTCGGTTCTGCTGCTCGTTTTTGTTTTTATGACTAGCATAGCAGCTCCTTCCATTTCAGTGCACTTTATTCGCCTTCGTTTGCCTAAGCTGCCTTGTGACTTGTGTTTTTCCAGACTTTCCCCAAAAAAGCCCGAGGATATTTTAGTTATGCAGCGTCTGGAGAAAGGTTGTCGGGATCTTGGCTCTGATGATGAATTATGTGAGCCACGTACGTTATTAATAATTCCTGTGCTGTCAACAAATACATACATTGTCTTGTGCCGCAGTCTCCGCGCGGCAGGCCACATTGCGTATGCGTGATATGTTTGTATGCGGGGGCGTCCCACGACTAGGCATCATCTAAATTTATTGGCCATCTTGTTGTGCAACAGCCGAATTTGAATTGGAGAGTCCCTCGACGACCTTCGCAAGCTGTTTACAAGCAAATTGATGGGTGTATACCCCCCCTTCAGGCATATGCCGTGTATGACAGCGCAACCCCTTTCCGCACATCACGCATACGCCGTGTATTACATCATGGCACTGTTTGTTTGCACATTGTTCACAACGTACAGTCTACAGCGATTCGAGTGGCAAGTTTAATGGCTGGAAAAACTCAACTCAATCAATTACCAGGACAACACACTCGGCCAGTTGAACATGTGTAATTGATACGAGTCCTTAAAGGTGTTTTGTGTTATTTACGTAGGCACTCCTTTGCCCAGCATCGCGTGCAAACACTTTCGGATTGAAGTATCTGATGTGTTAACAGGTTCACTTCATTTTGGCAATTTAACGGTTACATTGTGTTGCCTACTTCTCAAGGGGTGGGAGGGGGTTTATTAAGCGTACTGGTCCCGAGAGATAAATCATCTGACTAAATCATTCCTATTAATGGCATTGGGGTGGCACAATGCCTGTGTGAAATTTGCTAATTATTCGACGGTCAACAGTTTGATGATTAAATATTTCATACGCTTCGACTGACACCGAGTTTGTCCAGGCAGAAATCACAAATGTCTGGCTATTTCCCTCGGCTCCTTTGGCCCAAAACCAAACACTGCAGCATTAATTAAATATTTAGGCAACATACACAAACAAACACACAACCTACACTTATGCGAGGCCAAACAGAGCGCAACAAATAAAGACGGTCAATTCTGTTACGGCACGCTGACTCCAGGAGTCGCAAGGATATGCATTCAGCTTGTACTTGAACTCATGTACATGTCCGCACATTTACTTGCATTTATTTACCGCTTTAACATGTAAGCTCAAGACAATGCAATAAAGTTGAAATTAGTTCGGGCCATAATTTCAGGTGAACATCCGGAGGCAATGCAAACTGGCTCATCCGGTTGTCAGTACAATTGGCTGACCATCGTCCTGCTGCTGGGCCTCGTCCTTTGCTACAGTAGTCAACAGTGCAGCTCCGCAGTGCCAGCGTCATTAACATCGCCATTACCATTACCATCGCAATTACCATTGCCAGCGGCTGCAGCAGCAACAACAACTGCAACAGGAGAAAGTGCATCCAGTGAAAGTGTGACAGCCGCAAGAGCATCAGCAGCAACAACAACGACAACAGCAACGAGGAAGCGATGTCCTGCGGTCAAAAGTTGTCGCCAGACCGCCGGTCGTGTCCTGACCAAAAGGTCCTGCCACAGATGATCGAATGAAGGCCACGCCAGCCCCAACTAAATAGAGTAATTTAAAGAGCCACATGAAATGTGTGCGAGTGAGTGTTCGCCCAAGAAGCATCTATGAGTGTGTGAATGATCGTTTGAGTGTTTGCTACTCACCCGTTTAGTATGCCAGTTTTAAACTTGTACCCAAAAACCACATTGCCGAACAATGGCGCAGTAGAGGTTAAATTTATTCCAAGTCAATCAAATTTTCTGAATATTTGCTTCTTTTAGTGTTTATAGTTTTCCCAATCAAACTGTAAGAAGTTTGTCAGTAAGAAGAAATTGGTTGATAATCTTTATAGCTTTACCAATATAATTAATCTATTTCTTACCTTCTTAATTTTATAAAGAAAACTTCACCATTTTTATTGATTATTCCTAATTAAAATGTCTACCAATCTTCTCTACTGCCCAAGCCGTTGTAAAGCAATGTATTTATATAAATAATATTTTATGTAAGCTTATTGATTACAATTTAATGTGTATATTTAAACAAAATCAAAATGTACTATACGATGTGTGTAAATAAGAAACTTAAATATAATTACGGCATAACCGAGCGTTTGGCAAGCACAACAAAACAAAATAGGTGTATTACAAACAGAACAGAAATGAATAATCTCTATGGCCAGTGGCACTGACTCTTTTAATAAATTATTGAATAATCAAATAAAGTGCAGTGTACAGTGCAAGTGCCGGCCTCAAATATTAAATAATTAGATAAAAACGTAGACAAGCCAAATAGCAACAAAATGAGAGCAGCAGTGAGTCATAAAACATTTAAATTGATTGCCATATCATGCAAATATTTGCACCGCGCAATTTTCCGCCGAACAAAATGTAAATTTGATTTTCTGTTTAATTCAGCCACTCAAATACAATTTATTTAATATTTCATTGCAGTGATATTAATGACACATTTTTATAATTGACGGTAAACCAAGCCGCATCACTTCGAAATGATTAATAAATGCTACGCAATGTTTATCTAACAATTTCTTTAAATTTGCCAAACTTTAAACATTATGATGTTATTCAAGTGTCACATGCAGTTTAAACCATTAGTTTAATAATGGCTTGCCATTAGTTTTGCCATCTTAATTAAAAACTATGCTGTCGTGTTAAATGACCACCAACGGCGCAACTTTAATTACAACAAATGGTAAAAGTGTACAGTAAATACAAAAATAATTATAAAGTAATCCAACTCCACCCAATAAATTGATTTAATTAATAATTAAAATGTAAAAAATTCGAATAGGTTTGATTTCACGTTACACGATTCTGTTGACACACAGCAAATACTATAGCTCATAGTTGTTATAATTATAAAACAACAATTCCATTTCGCCGACCCGCAAATTAACTAACATTCGCCGTTGAAATCGAACGATAACCCATTCAAAATCATTGAGAATGCTCGGCCAATTAAAATGTGATGTGATTTTCCCCATCTTGTGTTTGAACACAATTATAATGAAACATAATTCCGAATTATGCAATGCCATTCGGTTTGCTGCGGCAAAGCTAATTTTATTAATTTTCGTTAAGCTGTAAAAATAATGTTAGTCATAAGCTTTCGGCAAATTGTGCCATAAACGATAATGTTAATTCCCACCACACAGTTTCAAATCGAACATAAATTTGATCTCCAATTCCCATCCGATTGTTTTCTAGCACGTTTAAGCAATTGGAAACCATGAAAATTATATTGATTTACCCTTGCCTCGAATCATTTGCATTTTAAATGCCAGGTTCGAGTTACTTGTGTTTCTGACTGCAGCTAATCTCCTAATTGTTAATGCAACCAATCAAAACTATAAGCAGTCACCCCACAAAACATATGAATATGCGTACTTCGGTTTAAGTGTGAGTGCGAACATATGCCAGCCAATTTGAAATTCCAAATCAACGGAATGCTAATGCCATAAGCCCACAAGCATTCGCCATCAAACTTTAAAGCGCAGTAAATAAATTGACATAAGTACATATATATATATACATATATATATATTCGTAGGCCATCAGCTAAGTAATTCCTGTATATTAAAGTTAATTAGTGAAGCTCTAGAATTATGCATTAGTCAAGTAAATTTACGTGCTATGTGTGGACTAACGACATAGTTGAATAGTTGTAATAAAGCAATCGAACTGTGTAACGAACTACTTTTAACTGTTGAAACCTACAACTAAATGGCAAACTAGTGAAAGCATTATAAAAATATGACATCATAAAGAAACATAGCAGAGCATTACAATAATAAACAAATAGCAACGATAACAAAAGCCAAACAACACGGCCGGAAAATAAGCGAAAACACTAAGTTTGTTGTTTGGTTTTTGTGCCATGATTGTCGCCACAGTATTGTAAAACAACAAATGACATGAACAAACAACAACAAAAAAAAAAAAAGTGAATAACAAATCGGAGTGCGATACGATTAAAATTTTTTATTTAAAAATTAACCCATACGTGGCGTTTTCATTCGGGGGGCTTAGCAGTGTTAAAGGCACTGCTGCTCAATTATTTATGCAAACTACAAGGGAACCCAAACAGCTGCCTGCATCCTTCGGCGACATTCGAAGAAATGAAAAATAAGCTGCAACGTATGCGTGTGTCACATGTAATCGCTGGATTATAGACAGCTTCGGCCAGGATGGCAGGATGGAAGGACGGCAGGATCGAAGGACGGCGGGATGGCAGGCGTTGAAAACTGGGTCAGCAAATAAATCGAAAAGGCTTAAAACAAGGAAAGAGAGCGGCCATAGAAGAGCCATGGACAGCCCAAGTACGCAGCTTATGCACACCGAACAGATTGCTCCTGGCAAAAAGGAGTAGAATGATGCGAAAAGGACATGGGTGTCCTTATGGTGGGGGAGTGGTACCAAGTAAGTATGTGCGGCTACGCAAAACAATTTACATTTGTTGTCCTGCTGATGTGTTACAATAACACAGGACATTCTTCCTTTTCTAATTACTTTCAGCTCAATGCACCTGAGAGAAAACAAATAGAGCTCACGCCCGAGTTATTCAAAAAGTATTTAAAAAGTATGTGTTTGCTTACGTAGCCATGGTACTCAGTTATTCATCAAGGAGCTTTGGATATTGTTGCCGGTTTGTATAGGGCTTAAAATGATCCCTTTTACATAAAATGTTTTGTTCGTAAAAAATTAGTTGCAAACTTTAGATTGCAATTGTATTGTATTCACTTATTCAAACACCTATTTAGACACAAAAGTAAGCTATATCTAATATCCATTATACACCTTATCCCAGATTAAAATCTTTTTGATTAAATATTGTCTCATTAAAAATTATGTAATTTTTTAATCCGTAAAGCAGCTCAAACCCTTTCGAATGCGAAATGTAGGTGTATTTTGGCGCAGGCTCATTAATTAACTACTTCTCGATGGGCAGCTGCGAAACGCAGAAGTGCAGCTATAATTCTATTAAATTGCACCGCAAATCCCGGCTTATTCGCATGCATATCTGCGTTCGAATCCAAAATAATTACAATAATGCTATAAGGTGGCCGTCCTTTGACCGCAGGCAATTCAAATACTCGTAGTCCACGATCCGGATTCCTTATGCCGGATTTGGTAGTCCGGCCAATTGCAATGAGACCCCACAGTTCGGTCCTGATTCAAAGACCATTTTGCGATTCTGCGTTGGCATAAAAATATTTATACGCTCACTTGAGTCCAAATTGATGTGCGCTGCTTATGCAAATTTGTGGTTGCCTAAGCAACCGCAGTGCCAAGCTGTTGTTGGCTGGATTTTGGATTTAGGATACGCTGAACGGGGCTGAGTCCCCAAATCCGTACAGCCTACTATGCAGGACATGGGCATGTAATTTGGCCTGATAGATTCTGCCTAATGGCAGGCATTAGAAACATTTGTTGCCCTTGGTACAGCCACCACCAGAGCCACAGGAACAGGAACAGGAGCCGGCTTTGGCCTGATATTGATTCGAGAACAGCATGGGGTCCTGCGAACTCAGTTTTAAACAGGCTTCACGGCGCCGCAGACCTCAGATTTTTGCTTTCACATTCACGTTTTCATTTGACAAAACATTCAGCGGCGCACACAAACGCATTTGACCGCATTCCTTGCCGGCACTCGCACGCTAATTTGACTGAAAATTTGGATGCCATCAACATACTGTACCATGTAATCCGCATGAATTCCTCAAATGACAGTTGCACGCTGAATGGCCATGAAACAGGGTATTTATTACTAGGGAATATCAGCCAGGAAATAGAATAACTTTTTGCGCATGTGTTGGGGTTATTTTTGAAGAGTTTCTGGGAAATCAGCACAGAAAAAGTAAAACGGAAGTGTAAATTCCTAAGTCTCGTACTTTTCATTGGAAATTTAATCTATTTACTTATATAAGGCTTTATAAAATTATTTGTAAAACTCGTATTTACGCTTTTCAGAAAATGTGTACTTTCCCTGCGGTATGTCTACGTATAGAAGTTCCTGCTTACAAGGCGACTTTATTTGTGAACATGATTAGAAATAATAAATATATATAGAGCACAGAGAGTAAGGAGTAAAAATTTAATTTTGTTAAATTTTAAAAATGAAAATGTAGGACATTCAAACAACTGATTAAACAAAAATGTTAAAGAAATTCAAAATGAGGATCATTGAAATTAAAACGTTTGCATCTCATTATACGTGCCTGTTTATAAACAATTGGAAACTTTGTATCTATGTCCTGATTACCCAGGATTCCGGGGCACATACAATGCCAACTTTTCATTATTTTTCGAAGGCCCTTCCGTGACAAGGGGCGTTTGGGCCGCGAGGGCGTGGTCATGGCCGATGTGGTCGGGCATAAACTGGCCGCTACAGCGACCGCATGAAATGCCAGTTGAATTATAGACCATTTGAATGAAATTATTTTAATTGCGTAAATCACTTTGCAGCCAAACCGAAAATTCAACAATGCTGCGGTGCATTGGGGGTGGGGCGCACCATGGAAGTGGGCGTGGCAGGCTAAATGGAGTGGTGCTGGGAAAAACTAAAGTGTGAGCATGCCACTGGCACACTTATTGGCCAATCTCATTTAATGCCCGCCACTTTTGCGGACTTTGTGGGCTAGCAAAGCAGAAATGTTGGGGTATGGACTGGAAATTGCAAAGGGAGGTGGCACAAATGGCAACTAAAAAGGACTGAGGACCATCTAGAATTTAACCAAAATATTTCTGTTTGCATATTTGCACTCCATTCCCCGATAATTGTTTTCGCTAGGTCGACAATGGAAATAAATTCCGGCAACAATTGTGCGCACAGCTTCATTTCCCTGGGGAGAGGGTGCCACTTGCAATTGCAACTATAATTTGTTCAAATTATCGCCAATATTATGAAAGCATTTTTGCGCAATCCGCTTCTAATGGAGCACACGGCGTATGCGTGATATCAATAAATGCATATTTTACATGCAACGCGACACTTGAAACGGCGATAAATGCAATGTTTCCTTAATTTATGAATCGACATGGACAGATGGGGCAAATATTTGCAAACACTCTTCGTGCATTACATTAATAAAACAGCGCAAAAGTGGGTGCAAAGGTCGCATGTAATACTAAGCTTCTGCAAGTTTGCTGCCGCACTAATCCTTTTTGGTCAGTGGAGCACATTCTGCCCCCACCTATCACACCCAATTGTTATTTATAGATAAAACTAACAACGGCGGTCAACACATTAGTGCAGTCCTAATAGGAAAAGAATATATCAAAATATTTAATTTAGAAATCTATAAATATTTATCAGCTCAGAATTACACATAGTATCTATGATTTCAGCTTAAACTGCATGCTTTTAAAACTAGTTTCGTATCTTTTGGTTTTCAGTTTTAAGAGTCTTAAAATTTTTAACAAAAGAGTGTTTCCAGTTCTCTTTGATTTTATTTTGACCTCCATTGTATTGATGGTATAGAAACCGGTAAGTGTTTGGTTAGCAGGAGATTTTGTTTGGCTCTCGAGTGGTTATTGTTGTCAGCCGAGCGATATAGCCGTGATACGAGATATTCGTGACGGGGCATGACAAACGATGGGGCTTTTGCGATTCTAAATAGGGCTTAGGGCCCAGAGCTTGCCACCATGACTACTGGAACAGTGAACTATGAACTATGAACTTATGGCATATTTGCCCGTCTTCAGCAGCAATCAACTGCACTTAGCGTTAAGTGGGCATGCTCCATGCCCGCTCTCTCAGCCAGCAGATTTCAATGCCCGCCCGAGAGCCACTTGTCGCCGTCTTGAATTGGAGGCGACGCCGTTGACACGACATGAGTCTCCAATCCCACCACTTGCAGGATCAGCGATAGCACTACCGAACGGGTCTCGAGCGGACATGGACTTCCTGCCTGCCATCCTGCCATCCTGACTTCCTGCGCCTGCCACCGGATGCAGTGACACGGTTCGGAAACAGCCTACTGGTTTGGCACTGTACATGAAGCATAAGTAGTTGTGCTCATGCGAAATAAAATGAAGTGAAACAAAGCATAAAGCAGTTCTCAATAATTGTATACGTCAATAAAATGAACAAAATTCTTATTGGCATTACTGTTTACAATTAAAATGTATTTTATATGTGCTCATTTATCTTGAATTGAATTACCTTTAACCTGTAAAGGTATTTAAGGCCATCTACACGGTTGAACACGGAACTTCGCTGTTGCCGTGAAACATCGCTAGATGGCGCTTTTCCAACACCTTTGTGGCCTGCAGCAATTTTAAGTAACTACTTCACATTATTGTTTATTTAAATGAAAATATGAGGTATTTTTAAGGCAATATCTGAACAAGTGAATTTAGGAAATATCACAGAAGGTGATTGGGTTTTAAGATATAATTAATACTTCATTAATTGTGTTTAATTTTGTAACTTAAGCCTTTTGTGACAAGACAGTTCTGCGTTGCTTGCACAGAAACAATGCTTTATTTAATTGTAATAAATATGAAACCATGCTGACTTTTTGATACGTATTATTAGCATTTCGTCGCAATTTAATTAAGCTCGCCAGGGGAAATCAAGGCTCCATTTTATGCTTCTCAATAATTGTAATAACATAACTATAATTTGATTAAATCCTCATTTATTCAAAGGAAGCCAATCGTGGCCACTCCTAGATAAAGTCTCAATTTGACTTGAAATACCGGAATCCCATTTCATATGTGCAAAACACACAGCGGGCTGCAAGATAATTGTCTTGTCAACTTATGGATTTCATACTGTTTGGCCATTTCCCAAGGACATCATCAATCAGGCCAACAAGGACGAGCCACCTAAACACCCACACTCCTGGCCTCCTGCACACACATGCCACTTATCGGTGTCACGACCATCATCAGGATGACGGACAACTTTCGGTTGGGGGCTTACTCCCACTTTAGCCGGGAAAAGGAAAAATGTCGATCAACTCCCGAGACATGACCAATAAAAAAGGGTTAAAAGCGGGCCAAAAGCTAGAACGCGTTTGTTGCCAAAAAACTGGACAAACTTGCCCGCAATGACAAACTAATTAAAATGCAAAACAGTTTCCTATTTTTAATTTTCGCCATTCTCATGGATTCCTTTTTTCTGGCTTGCTGACCCCGAAGATTTTGGCAGTGAAGCAAATTTTATTAAAATTAAATCTGTTATTGTTCTATGAAGGACGTGCAGTGAAGAGTGGTGAGTAACGTAAAAGTTACAGCTAAGGTATTGTATTTGAGTGCCATATTTTTTAACGGGTACCCACTGTAGTTGGGCTTGTATCTATTGGCATATTGGAAATGTGCCATGCCACGACCTTTTTAGGTTCGTTTTTATTTTTTTCTCGCCTACACAAAGTTTTTTCCTTTGTTTTTGTTGCTTTACCGCCTGCTGGAGTATTCTTCTCCTTTTTTTTTTTGGCTCCTGGTCAGCTTGCCATTTTTACATATCCTTCATACTTGGAGAAAAATCATATGTCACATAGATTTGTCTTCTTACCAAAATGAAACATTGTAAAGCATTAATTCAAAAAATACCTCTTTCTATTTGTAAAAATTAAAAAACATTCAGATCTAAGTTTCTTCTCTGACTCTTTGGAAATGAAATTCTCCACTTTTCAATTTATTTTTAAAAGTGCAGATGGAAATACATTTTGGACATACTTATAAACGCACGTGACCATAAGTGCGTCAGTTCGCTTGTCCCTCTCTTTCGGACCGAAGATATTTGTGTATTTCAGTCATGTAACGGTAAAAATTGTTTGCATATTGTTTCGGCCTGGCCAACACGGACATTGTGATTTTGCGTCCCGTTCTCAATATATATATTCGAATGAAAATATATGTATGTGTATATATTGGGAGCAGTGGAACGTGTGCCAGATTGAATGAAGCAAATGAAGCGATCGTGATGACGCCGAAGACGAAGGCGGCAAACTTTCGTTTGTTGAACAAATTAAAATAAAATATATATGTGGCGAGGTGGGTCACGCACGTGCGCCAGTGGCTATGCAACGATTTCTGCACCATTCCGCTCAACACTCACACACTCGCCATCTCGCACACATACACAAACCAAGTCAAATTAATGGCTGGCAGCGCCATAAGTTATGCAGCTGCATATTAAACACCAGACTGCGATTTCGATTCCGACTCCTGTACCGGTTCCTATACCGATTCCAAGTCGGTGCTGCTGGCCCCGATTCAGCCATGTGGCATTTACACCAATTATCACACACAACATCACACACGCACACACACAGATGTGCGGCAATGGAAGTTATATCATAGCTGGGCGGAGAATATATGGCATTGCTAATGGTCGGATTTCACACGCCTGCTTAAGCAGACTCCTCTGACCATCCCGCTACCTCCACGAACTACAGAATGTGTGTATTTGTAGGCTGCATAAACAAACAACTAACTGGCTAGATAGATGGTCGGATGGAGATACTGGCCCAGAGACGAACAGATAGCCCTTCGGGGTCCGCACATTTGCATTGAGTGCGACCATAAATCAGTTTCATTCAATTCACTTAAGGACATTTTAGGTGCTAATTTCAAACTGCCCCACTGAGCATCCGATGCGCCAGCAGAAGTCAGTGACAAGTCGGTCAGATAAATGTTGTGAGATCGAAATTGATTGGCTTTTGGGGTGGAGATTTCTTAACTTAACTAGGCCACATCAATTATTTAGACAATCAGGTTAGCCACCAGATGAAGGAACTCTTGACCATAGCACAAAATTGTAGAAATACAATATGTACAGATAATTATTATGGTGTTCTTGGTATTATATATTAACAAAATTCGAAAAAAATATAGTCTAGTGTTCTATTTTATACCTTATACTAATTTATTCTCTTAGCACTTTATAAAGATTATATGACTGAAAAAAATATACAAAATGTTAAGCTTGCTCTGGGTAATCACATCCGTCTATTTTTGTTGTCAGCAAAATATCACTTTGCCCCACACTGATTGCACTCAAATTGATTCCTGAATACATATTTGCATTTGATTATTTGTTGCTGGTGATTTCTATGCAAAATTAGACCAGTTTTTTGCCAGTCTCTTTGAGCGTTTGTCTGCATTTGAAATCGAAAGTATGAGTGCGAGTGTGTTGGTGACACATTTCATTTGATTACATTTCCTTCTTCAAAATGGTTGGGCGGCACACATTGCCTACGGGAATCTATCTAACGCAAAGGTTACCAAAAAAATTCGGGTATTCACAACAGGTGGGGACAATTCGAAAATCATTCATGTTTTTCAAGTGTGCCGCTCCGATGGAGCCGCTGATATGCAAATGCCTTCATTTTGCGGCTATAACGCGTAAAAATCTGCCAGATCCTGCCGAGAATTCGTGGCACATCCTCGCCTGACATCGTTCACCCCACATCCTGTTCTCGTGTTTGCGGTCACCAAATTCGCGTTGTAAGCCAGGATATATACATATGTATATGTATATGTATGTGACTGTGTGGAAAACAAGCCAACTGATGTGGATGCAACCAAAAAAAAAAAAGAAGGAAAAAGCGAGACAAATGGGGCAAAAGAAGTGAGCGGGTATGGGTTGCAAAAAATAAAAGCACGTAAGGCAAAGTTGCACTTGCGTAAAAGTTTCTTCACCCTTTTGTTGCAAATAAATTAAGTGGAGGCGACGTTGAGGCTTATTGGCACAGCTTTCGCTTATTTTGTAAACAGCACAGAAATACACGGAGCACGACGCGGGGCAAGAGGAAAAGGAAAAGCGAGCAGGTGGAAAACCCCACTGGAAGCGCCGTTTCCGCTGTCAGTTAAGTCAAATAACGGTGAGAAGACACGAAGCTGTTGCAGCTACACAGCGAAAATAAACAAACAAGTGTTTCAATAAATATGCCAAAGAATGGATTTTAAAAAAAATTAATTTTTAGGTCATTCATCTTTTCGATTCCCCAAAATATGAACAAGTTGTTTGTAATCGATATATTTGAACCAGATTTTTAGATATATCAAAGAGCAGAACAAAAATGTTAATAAACTTATTTCATAACATTTTAATTAATTCACTATTTATGTATAGCAGTTAAGTAATTATCAGATTTTTACCAGGGTTTCGAGCATTCGAATTCAACTAGGAAATTGCTTGCCGTGTACTATTACAGCAAGCAGTTTTGAGGCAGGTTGCATTTTCAGCGGTTGTCAATGGCCGGGTGGCAGACATTATCAGTACTTCCGCAACCAGGGCTCGCGGGGCGGGGCTGTTGGCATTGGGGGCGTGGCAGAGGGCTTGGCAACGGAACTTTGCTGAACAAAACGGAAGTGAATTGTTTCGTTTCCCGGCGCTGCAAACCCTTTCAAGGAGGAAAGACTTCCTTCCAAAGGCGCTCAAACGAAGCTGATTGAATCGATCCATTCGACCGCAAGCACAACTGGTAAACAAAAATGGTGAAAAATCAGCCATAAATAATGTACAAGCCACTCATGCAAAATGTATAAATACATGACGCACTTAATTAGCGCTCACAGGTTTTTAATGGCGTTAATTGCATGTCATAAATGACACTCTCCAACAAACAAGAAAGATGCAACCAACCATCATCGGTTGCGTTAATAATCCGGGAAAAGTAGAATTTAATTAGCAACAGTTGCAGGCGTCCAACGAAAGCGATACAATCCGCAAGCCGGGCTTAAAGTTCAATATAAAACGGGTTAAAAAGAATATTGTTGATACTGCCATACGTTAGTATGCAAGTTTGTCCAAGAAGAGCGAGTTAAAAAATATTCAAATATAATATGAACTATTTATGCGTACCTGCTATGATAATTTCCCTATTACTTACTCCGACTTATTTTTCAGAAGACTTGATTCCAACTTCTTGCTCCATTTGCCGCACATTCGCACGCTCCCCCGATTTATTTTCCCTTCTGTGTCACTTTCAACGGAGTTAGCTGTTAAGTAAATTGTTGAAACGCATGCAGCTATCATAACTTGAATTCCACTGGCTCTGCTCCTGAATGTCCTGTCCTCGCAGGACAAACTTTGCCGAGAGGAAGCGACAGTTGATTTAACACGAAGGCACATACATACACAAACTGCCTGAGTTGCAAACGCGTGCACCTGTCGTCAAAACTTGCATAAGTCATGAAAGCCCAGGAAAATGGCATATAGAAGAGGGAAAGCCAGGGAACATTTTCCACTTCCCTCCCCATCCCCGTTTGCATTAAAAATGTCAACTCGAGTGATTCACAGAGTGCCCTGTGCAGAATCCCAAAGCCAAAAACCTCGTTCGAATCCGAAGCGGGATTTATGTGAGCTAATTAAATTTAATGCGCTTTGTGCCGCAGTACTCAATCTGCAAGGCACTGCCCTTCGGTTTCTTTAATTTTTGATCAGCTTTTCCGGACTGCCCAGCCTGGGAAATTTAAGAACTACGAGCAAGAAGACGAAGAGGAAGAATGTTACTTTGTCGGCAAGGCGAGCAAACTTTATAGGCTTGTTAGGGAAAACTTTAGCAGGCCGGCGTTTATTTTCGGCATCTCCAAAGCCCCAGCAAATGAAATGAAAACGTGTCAATTTGCTTCTTGGCAGCTCAGACATGGAAGATGCGTGTCAGTTGCTCGTTTTAATTTCCTATTAATTTGTCAAGTCCTCAAAATTTTCCAACATCCTGATCGTTTGATTTCCGAACTGCAACTGAAAGTTTTCACATTTTGCCTGCGGCCAATTGATTGGAGATGTTGGCTTATTGAATGGCTCGCACTTTGTCTGTTTATGATTGAAAACCCCTTTTCCGCTCTCCCTTCGAGGAATTTACGGTCTTATTTATTATTTCGCTTTTATATGCTTATGTATGGCCCGTTTCGTTGTGGTTTGGTTTTTGGATTTGGGTCCGTCACTGGCAGCCCTCGTTTTTATGGCCATTTGACTCCGTTTTATTGTCACACCGCAGCGGAATGGGTCCTCCGACCACTTGGCCACTTGGATACTTGGACACTTTAGAGTTGTCTTTCGGTGTCATAAATTTCGCAACGTCGGCCATTTTTGCGGCGTGCTGAGACATTAATTTGATGCCAGCAATGGCTGCTTACCGGGTTTCCGTTTCCGCTTCCGTTTACTTTTCCTGCGTGGGGCGGAGAACGTTATTTATTTGCCATTATGGAAACTTCATTCGGTGTTGATTGGAAACTTGTATTACATATAGTATATGGACTTTTTCAATTTCGTGTGGGATGGCAGCGCTGGCAAAACATAATTCCAAGTGCAGCTGAAGTTATGGCAGCCGAAGGAGCCACCAGGATCACACAAATACATATACATATATATATATATACGTTCTTGAAGGACGCAGCAAAATGCCAAACGCAAATGTCGCCAATATCCCAATGGCAATCGATGAAAATTTATAGAAAATTGCGCACAAATAAAATTTTACGTTTGTTTGCTTTTTTCATTTACGATGCCGGCAAGCATTTTTGCCGTTTTCTTAACCTGTTTTCTTTTCGCCTGCGTGTGGAAAATGTGGAAATGTGGAAAATGCTTCTTCTTGACTTCTGGCCGTCAACTCGGTTTCCTCTGCTGCACCAAAGCGATTTGCATTTGCGATTGTTGTTCCTGTTGCTCAGCGGGGAATCCCATTGCTGTTAATGTTTACGATTGTCGTTTTCAATTTCAGTTAATTGAAACAAGGGCAACAAACAGCAAGGCATTAAGCCCGCTCCAAAGGGACCTTCAATTCTCCCAGCTCATATGAGCTTTACGTCTTGTGCAAATTTTAGCCATGTTTTTCCCGCTTTCCAGCTTTTTCTTACAAATTCTCCCGATTTTTTTTTCTGTTTGCTTTGCAGTTTTCAGCTTTGAACATTTTTTCAGCTGCAATAGTTTATTCCGCTTGCGCTGAAAAGTGTGCTGTAGTGTTTTGTCGAGAACTTTAAGGGATAAGAAGGATATTTCTTTAATGCAAGTCCTTAAGTGAACAGAACACATACCCAGCAAACTCTCCGAAATAGTTTTGAGCTACAGGCTGCTTAAGGTAAGCTAACATTTATATACGTCTAGCAATTTTTACCGGATCAATATTCTTAAAGGAATTTTTCTAGTATTAAACTCTTAAACAGACTTTACTCCAAAAATATTCTTTATTTCTGTTTGTTATTTGCCCTCATTTTTTGTTGCTGCTGCATAAACAAAGAAATTGCACTGCCACTAATTAAGTCAATTAAAAATTAAATAACTTTAAACTGGTTTCAATTGGGCCAGAGCCTCGAGTTTGGTTGCTGACCGCATGTTGTTATTGAATGACCGGCAAGTGTTGGCCAGAATTGCTAATTGCGGCCAGATGCAATTGAGTAACAAAGCAACCGCAGCATCCTGGCCACATCCACTCACATCCACACGATCAAACAAAACCATCTCCAAACATAATATGAAGTACAAACTACAGAATGGCAAAGCACCCACTTTTGGGCATTAGCTTCCCGAAGTGCTATTGTCTGGCTGAGCGGACGACTGTGGAACACAAAAACTGCATATCGATAAGTAGTAAAAGTATCTGCAAAAAAAAAAATATACGAAAAAATAAAGAACCAAGCGAATTTTCCACATCATTAGATGGCCAGCTGGGGAGCTGGTTCGCATTTCCCTTTCGGCTTTTTGGTAGCCGATGCATATTCATCACACGCCGTATTAATCAACTCGATTTCGCTCTCCGCCGTCTTTCGTCCTTTTTCCGCTCTAAAATCAGCATTAAATTCAGAAAAGTGCCAGGATGCAGGGAGGATGAGACGGAGTTGTGGTAACCTTTATGAATGAGCCACAGAGCTTTCACTTGCCGGC
Organism: Drosophila simulans; assembly: GCF_016746395.2. Classification (NCBI taxonomy): domain Eukaryota; kingdom Metazoa; phylum Arthropoda; class Insecta; order Diptera; family Drosophilidae; genus Drosophila; species Drosophila simulans. Next base: position 9,873,216 of record NC_052522.2, read on the forward strand.
GAGGGAAATCGTAAAAACGCTTTGTTTACATAGAACAGCGAATGCGAATGCTTTTTCTTAGCCTGGCCTATGCGAAAAGCTTTGGAAAGCCAATAATGGTAACAGTTTTTCCGGAGTTATGGCAAAAAGCTGGTGGGAACAGTTTACAACAGGTGAAAGCTTTAGCTTGGCAACAAACCATACCAAATCCATTGTAGAATGTCAAAAATGCTAATTCTTGGCTGATATTTTAACATTTAAGCCAAAAATTATGGTGAGACGTTACTTTCAGTAACATTTAAATAAAATTGGTAATATTTCTGATTTTAAATATAATATATATTAATAACATTACTATTAGTATTATTAATACTACCCAATAAATTAGAGACAAGGTTCAGATTTTGTTTCCAGACATGGTAAGTTTATTTTAAATGCTGGAAAATCTTATAGAAATGTAAATAAATTCGTTAGCTGCAAAGTATATTTTGCCTCAAATAAATATTATTTATAAGATTTCATATGACTAAGACTACTCACAATTATCGGATATTAACTTCATTTTCGTTTTGTATAAATGTCATGTTTTTTGATACAATAATATTTGTTCTTTAGATACAAACACAGTTTGCTTAAATGTTCTTAATCTATGAGGTTACCAGAACGTCAAGGGAAAGTATATGAAAGATAATGATATGCACACGAGCAATCACTCGAATGAATAGAATATATAGTATTTAAAAATAGATAACAGATAGGTACAGATAACAGATACTTAGCACTTAGAGATACGGCGGCGCTTTAAGGAACTTTCTTGAACTTCAACAGGCACTCGTAGAGTGTCAGTTGCCTGGTTTCTGGCATAAACATAAATACGGTCAAGCCGACAATAAAACTAAAAACACCGATCGTGAAAAAGAACACAGAGACGGTGATGTAGTGCTCAAAGGTGGCCAAAAGCAGACCCAACTGGAGCAATTGCTCTAGGATTAGGATGCCAGCTAAGCATCTTGCCTTGTGAGCGATGCTAAAGGCCTCGGCTGTGTAGACTAGGGCGGGCACAGCCACGCCTCCAGCTACTATCACTTCGAATAGCAGCATTAGAAGGGCAATGACCAGTAAATTAATGTCATAGAAGGATCTCTTAACAGATTCTAAGTGATCGAACACTCCACCCACCATCACGATGACAACGCCTGCCAGGAAAAGGGATAAGGAACACAGTTTCCTGCGACCCTGCCAATCCACTACGAAGGCTCCCAGGACACTGCCCATAAGGCCAGCGAATGCCAGCCAGTACATGCAGTTCATATCGCATTCGAGGCCATGCCAACTGACGACCATAAATGCTCGATTATAGCTCAAGGACACGGCCAGGGTGGCAAAGCATCTGAGTAGCAGGACCTTGAAAAAGGGCAGGATACGTCGGGCCCAGACTCTCCAATCGGCCACCGCTTCTTCAGGCTCCTCAACAAAACGCTCCCAATCTCGAGCGCTGTGGAGTTGCCTGCAGTCTTCCCGCAATCTTACCAACTCGGTGGTGGATTGTCCATGTAACGCTTTCAGGGTCTCACCCACAGCCATATCTCGTTCCTGATGCAGCAGAAGTATTGGTGACTCCAGGCGATGAGCTAGTGCCAGGATAACAGCTCCCAGCCCCAGACCAGCCAACGCCATTCCATGCAACTGATCAATGTGCATCTCGTATCCTTGCGTATCCAGTGGCCTCAAATTGTGCCACACGCGAGTGTAAAACACCTGCATGCAGACCCCCAGCCACAGGAATATCTTCTCACAGCTGAGGAGCATTCCTCGAATCGATTTGTGAGCCACCTCGGATCCGGTGACCAGTGCCTGAATCTGGGTTAGCCCATAGGCTGCACCCACGCTGACGCTACTGTAACAGGCGGCCAGAAAATGCTGGGGAAGAACTACATTCAGAATGCCAGCTATAATCATCAGAAAGCCACTGGAGGTCTGTAAAATAAAAACGATATTAAGCAGAAAACTAATAAGATATTTTTATAAAAAGATAGCACTTAGATATTGCAAGAATATTATTTATTATATATAACCTTCATATAATCAGCAGTTAACAAATATTTTTCTACCACTCCAATTTTTGTTAGCCAATCAGTGCGAATAATTATTCTTTTGTGTAACCTGATTTAGCACTTCGGAAATCCCAACAACCGATCGATCAGCCCTCGCTCACCGCCCAGTGACTATCGCCACTTAATGGCCAATGCAGGTTGAACGCGGTTGATCGCGTTATCAGTTTATTGGATTGATAAGCCCCTAATGGTTAAGTGTGCTAATGGCCGCAGAATCAATTATTGGTGGCATGGAAAAGGGCAAAACTAGGTGGAGATTTTGCTTGGCAGCGCACAGTAGATTGTGATTTATAGTGAGTTATAAAGCTACTTACATATGCCACATTTTTGGTGACACGCTGAACGAATAGGGCTGCCAAAAGGGCACCTAATGCTGCTCCAATAAACCAGCTCATCATCAGATTGTGGGTATTGTGGTTGTTTAAGAATTTGCCAGCAGGTGTGTCAAAAATTGACCAGGCCAAACGCATTCCACAGCCCACGAAAACAATCGACGCTGTTGGTGATTGAAAATGAAGGGTAAAAACTGGATACCCTAAGGTTTTCTTCACTTTTACCAGAGGCCATGGACTGGAACTGAAGGCGGTATTTCCACATTAGCCGGATCCAGGACAACTTGGCCTCTTCCTCAATTGTAGGCAGCATCGGCATTTTAACCTTAATCACAATAACACCGCGTAACGCAATAAAAGCCAAGGGGCTTAACAATTTGTGGCGACGTTTCCGTTTTTTAATTATTTGTCCAGTTGATTTGTTGATTGTTGTTTACTCGAGACTTTTTCATTGGAACCGCTGCTGGCTTGTTTGTCTTCTTGAGTATGTCATTATTTTTGCACTTTGTGTCACACCGATATTTGGCTAAAAAAGCAAAACTCACACTTGTCGGACAGCCAACTCGCGAACGCGACGAATCAAGTTAACCGACTGTTCAGACGCCGCTTGATAAATGAAGGAGCATCGAGCGGTTATTGAGCGAGCACCTCGATTTGGCCAGCACTTTCGATAAGATAACAGTGGGCCGAAACCTTTTGCCAACCCACTTATCGCTCTGATTACTGGATATAAATAAATTAATTAAATTTGAATTTGTATGAAGGCAAAAAATCACATGTGTGTATATGAGCCAGGCACCTATGGACACTATTGACGCAAAGAGCGAAAGTTGATTTGTTAGATATGCGCCAGTTGCTAGTTAGTTTAGTTATTTATGAAAATTTTAAGTTTAAATAAATTTCTACAGTTTTCATAAATAATACTAATTTTTATGCCCTTAAATACTAATTTAATTAAAAGATGAAAAAGTATCCTCTGTATGATGAATAAAATCATATATAAAAGAGCACCTTAATATTATATTTAATACATTTTATTAATTGCGGATTCACATTCTTTAATTCGTTTTACTTTTAGTACACCTAAAACTTGAACTAGTTCCCATTCTAAATAAGGTTTATTTGATCTATATAAAGTCCAGCAAACATATATGAGGCCGGGAATCTTATCAGAGATGTATGGGAACCGCTTTAATTGCCATTTGGAAATAAACCTTTTGGCTCGCCGTGCTTATCTGTGAAGTTTATACCATGGTGTTCCCCATAAGTATAATAACCATTAGCTTCATGATGATCGGCACAAAAGAGTGCAGCAAATAACTAACCAAATCTGTCAGTCACTTTAGCGCCGATAAGGCAACGTCACACTCCCACGGTTTCTTAATAAGATTTCAGATTTATTTTGCTAGCGTTATCTTACGAGTATATATGTATATGCTCTTATTTACTGGCTAGGTTCGAGGTGCCTACTTTCAGGCTGGTGGGATTACGAATTCCTGGAACTTAAATTGCGCTTGCAGGAGAGTGGTGTCCTTCGTTTCGGGCATGTACCAAACACTGAAGAGAAATCCTGCCAATAGTAAGCCTCCCAGGATAAAGAAGTACAGTGCCACATAACTGCTATCACTGCCAATAGCTGCGAAATCCACTTGGCAGAGGAGCAGCTGGACAATCATCTCCAGAATATAGGAGATTGCAATGCAAGGCCTTTTGATGCGACGTGGAAAGGCCTCCGAGAGATAGGATGAGCTGGGCGCGAAGGCTATGCCAGCAAATAATTGGTAGATGAGCAGCAGCCACAGGGCCATCCGATTGTCCGAGAATGTTAGTGGATGGCTTCCCGCGAATCTGCTGGCCAGTCCACAGGCCAGGCCTCCCGAAATGACCAGGCCCAGAAGCAGCGGAATCTTCCTGCCCAAGGAGTCCAGGGCAAAGGAGGTCGTGAAGCTGCCCATCAGTCGCAGGAAACCAAAGAGCACATATGGACCAGAACTATCGCCGTACACCTCCGTGCTCGTCCATGCCAATGTAAAGGCCACCATCATACTCAAGCTGAGTGCATACAACGCCCTTAGCACCGAAAGGCGGACGAGGGCGGGGAGGGCGTGGCGCCAACCCATTGATCTGTGGTGTTCCACATAGGTGCGGTGATCCCTCACTTGGTCGTAGGTCTCAGCAGTCACAGCTCTCGGTCTTTGAAGCCTGCTCAAAGCTTGAATGGCACCCTGTTCATTGCCCTGCTTCAGCAGGTCCACCGGGGATTCGATGGATAGGAGGAAGGCGAGCAGCAGGGCTATGGAGCCCAGGACTCCACTAAGCACTCCCTGGAACTGCTCCTCCGTAAAATCACTCTGAACATCCCAACTATGGCTGCACACGATCTGCACAAAGATGCCAATCGTTGTGGGCCACTGTTCCGCCGCAGACGTGTGGGTTCCCCTCTTGTAGAATACCGACAGTTCACCTGCCACGGCCAAAGTGGGTGCGATGGCCAGTCCGTTGGCCAATCCATTCATATATCTCCCTGCCAGCAGGGCGTCCAAATCCATTCGGTTCACCGCCATCACTATTCCACCTGTAATAGTGAGCAGCGAACAGAACTCCTGAAGGGATAAACAAGATTTTAATTTACATAAGTGTATCTCTAGTGATATGGACATATTGAAGCAAATTATATGTCGTGATTATTTTTCAAACAAAAGCCGATATATAGAAAACAAGCCTTTTTTTCTTACCATTAATGTTTTGTAGGGAAACCATCTGCTAAAAAATCCACCGAGCAGGGCACCAATAATGGCCCCAATAAACCAGCAAATTTGAACATGGTTGGTAACTTCAAGTTGGACAAGCACACCATTAAAACCAATGCTCCATGCTATGTGAATTCCACCGGTCAGGAATATAAGTGCAGCTGTAAAAAATAACTAATTATTAACATATTTTACACATTTCAAATGCAGAACCCAAATAACCTTATCGGTTAAGATTTCTAAAAATGTTGTCCAAAGATAAGAGTTTTCCTGACAGCTTGGATGACATTTTAAACTGTCGTGTTATATCTCGCATAATTCTATTATCGAAATTTTTAAGCTCACTTTCCTATTCTAAATTTCGAATTATTTTATATACAATACCTAAGTTATACTTTTTAATTTACGAAACTGTTTGAATGTGTATGTTTTGCTGAAAACATGAATGTTAATTATCTGAACACCTCTCATTTTTTTGGCATTTATAGACAGGCTTCCGCTCCGATAATATCAGTTTCAATCTAATAAATATTTCTGACACAGAGAATGAATCATTTCTGACTTGGACCTTCACCTATCCAAAATGATGTGACGCGTATTTACCTCACACATAGGATGATAGGGAAATTCGTAGATATATTATGATTTATTACTGCCAAATAACAATTTATCAACATTGAAGAGTATTATTGTACGTCATGACAGTGAATAAGGTACATGTAATTGCATTTTACTGGGACTATAAATACTCGGAAAGTGACATTTCTCTTACCAGCGCCAACTGCATTAGCCTGCGGCTGATTGCGTAGATCCCGATTGCAGCAAGGACTTGTCTGTGAGTTCTGCAGGATCAGCTCCCGCTGGCGATCGGAGTTCCTGTGGATGTGCTGTTCCGCATCACTATGGATGGGTACGACGTGGAATCCATCGTCTGAAGATGGCCGTTCGGTCTGCATCGGACCTTTTGTGGTCGAACTCACGGTGAAGACTACACGACGCGTGTTTCGGTTCTTGTAGGTGAGCGTGTTGAACAGGTCCCTGGTTTATCTATCGGCGGTCAACTAATCTTATCGGGTATTGATTGATAAGTGGGTGCTTTGATATTTCGGGTTTCGCTATCTTTTAGAGCCAGTTTTTCCCTATCACGACTTCTTAGTATACAAACGCCTGGGAAATGAGCATGTGTTTTGTGGGATTTGTTTGTTTGTTCACATTGTCAGGTAAAACTGCGATTGCCAACCATTACCTGCGGTTTCTCGCCCTTTAACTCTCAGTCTCTTTAGTTGGCCAAACTCTCTTTCATTAGTTTACGAGAAAGAAGCAATTCGATTTCAATGAGAATTGTTTTGTTGACAGTTCGTAAATGATATCAATAGCTGAAGAAAAATACGATTGGGAAATACAACGCCTGGAGTGCTTGCTTTGCAATAAATATTTATTATCTTTGAAATGACTAAAGCGGTAAAAGAAGTATTCCACCAACTAGAAACCCATGCTGATGAATTTACTGAACTTATCCTGGGCCTCCCTCAAAGTGGTCCTTCTGGTTTCCGGCAGGCAAACGAGGCCAAAGAAGAAGCCAAACAGATAGAGTCCTCCCATGACATAGAAGTAGTTGGCTCCGCCAGTAAAGCTCCATCTGATCATGGTCAACACAATGAAGACAAGCATCTCGACAATGAAGGTGAAGGATATGAAGTGCTGCTTAACTTCCAGCGGGAAGGCCTCCGAAAGGTAAGGCGATGTGGCTGTAAAGGCGATACCGGCAAACAGTTCAAAGACCAATAACATTATGACGTTGCCGGTATTATAAGAAAAGATATTGAATTGGGCTGCCACCACAAAGGACATGACACTGCAAACGATGAGTCCTAGAAGTGTGGGCTTCTTGCGACCACAGGACTCCATGCAGAACGTGGCTATAAAGTTTCCCATCCAGCGGCAAATGCCGAATCCAATGAACCAACCCACCGAAAAGGATACATATCCAAACGGACTGGCAAGTGAATACAAGAAGCCGATCATGACAAATTTGGAAATGCTCATGGCATTGAGACCGCGAAGGAAAGCGAGTCGGATGAAGGTGGGCAGCGCCTGCCCGATGCTCTGACCCATGGAAAGTTCCTTGTTCTGGGCCAAGTACTTCTTGTGCTCCGCCAGCTGCTCGAAGGTTTCGTTGGTCAAGGTATACGGCCTCTGGAGTCGTCTCAGTGCGTCAATAGCTCCCTGTTCGTCATTGTTCTTGGCCAGCATGATTACTGGAGACTCGATGCATAGCAGTGAGCCAATAATCAGGGCCAAAAATCCATATATAATGCTCAGCACTCCTTTCATATTCTCCGCCGAGAAGGAGTTATACGAAGGGTAAGCCGTTGAGTTCCACGAGGAGGTGTAGATGATCTGCAGGAAGATTCCTAACCCAAAGCACATCTGTTCGATGCTGGCTGAGACCATTCCTCTCATATATGACACTGATACCTCTCCGGCCAAGGCCATGAATGGAGCAAACACCAGTCCATTGGCGATTCCATCCAGATAGGAAGCCGCCAACGTGGCATCGCCATTATGCTTCGTACTGGCAGTCAGTATTCCGCCAATCATCACCAGAATCGAACTGAAGATCTGTTTGCAAAGGTCTAGTTATTGAAGTAATTGTTGAAGTGTTTTATATTTTGTTATTATTACTTACCAACACGTACTTCTTGGCCACTTTGTTTATGAGAAACCAGCTGAGCACAGCTCCTATAATGCCACCAATGAACCAGGCTGCAAAATTATGCTCAGTGGTTTTATAGTAGATAACTCCACTGAATCCAATGCTCCACGCAATGTTCATACCGCCAGAGACAAAAATGAGACCCGCTGGAGATAAAACAGTAACAGTATTTAATTTGGTATTTACAACACATATATATAATATTCTTTTAATATACTTTAAAAATTATATTTCTTTGACTCACCTGCTCCAACAGCATTAGATTGTGGCTTGTTCTTCTGATTACGACTGTACCAACTGTTATTTACCGTGATGGTTTGCTGGGGCGGATTATGAGGGAGTGGTGCTTGTGGTGATCCGTATCCTGGTGGTGCACCGTAGAACTGTGGGGGATATCCTTGTTGGGGTGGCGGTGGGTACCCTGAAAATCCAAACTGTGGTGGCGGAGGGTTCCAGGAATGTCCCGGCTGAGGATATCTCGATTGGGGGTATCCTGGTTGTGGAAATCCAGGCTGGGGAAATGCAGTATGTGGATATCCTTGCTGTGGATATCCCTGCTGTGGTGGTGCAGTTGCAAAACCCATCGGCGGAGGATCCTGTTGTGTAAAATTGTCGTTTCCCATTTTTTGTTCGTGGTTCGACCGTCCTAGTAAATGGCCAATTTCGAACTGGTTGACGGAATGTCTGTAACTGTAGAATTACCTATTTGCCATGGGACCGAAATTATAATTGAGTGGTACACAGCTTATCACTTCGTTATTGATAAGCTGCAAATGGCCAGCGATAATAGCGGGGCCTCTTATCAAAGCATAGTCGCGCATTTTATTGACCACTAAAAGGTGCCTCCCACGGACTTAGCTCATTTTGAATCACTTTCCTCGAAAAAAGTTGGTAAATATTTCATTGCCACTTCAAACAGTAGTGTTAAGATAGTAATTTTAAAAGGTGGGAAAACCATTTGAACGCCAATTAATTAGTTATAAATAATATTAAAATAATGTCATATAAAGATAAAAGAAAAATAATTTGCGTTTATTTGAACTTTAAGGGGGAGTCAAATATTGTTGGCTTTCAAAATATTATAATGATATTAAATAAAAAGTATAATAATTTATAATATAATATATTTATAAAATTTACAGCTTGTGCTTTTCATTGAAATAAATGATCTTAAGCGATAAATTTATACTTCTGAATATTTTTTTTAAAGTATCAAAATGCTTATACAAACTGATGATATTAGTCGTTTGGTCAAGACACTTAGTCATTGTTTGAGATAGTGTGCTTCCCTGTGGGACTTCCCCATTATTTTTTGGCACGTATTTTCTATTGAATAAAATAAATTCGTATTGTGGTGAAATAAAGCAAACTTGGCGTCCTTCGTCCTTGCCAGGACTCCATATTTGAAGGTCGGTTAACATCTGATTCGTCGACGAGAGAAAGACCACAAGCTCTCCACCAAGATCGAGAATTCCCCAACTGATAATAAAAGGCGGAGGGGACATGGGACGGCATTGATTGCGGTCTAATAATACTTATATCTCTTATGTTCTGCTTAATGGATCCATTTGAATGGAGAATATGATACGCCAGAAGATTCCCATGGTTTTAGCATACAAGTTCGATGGTATTCTCGGCTATGGTAGTCATATAGGAGCAAATACCAGTTCGTTGGAAATTCCCTTCAAATAGAAAGACACCTAGTCAATACTAAATCAAAACGTTATTGATAAGCTGCAAATGGCGATAATAGCAGGGCGCCGTATCAAAGCGTGCTCGTAGGTATTATTGCCACTACAAGAACCTTGAACGGATTTGGCTTTTTTTAAGAACAGTTTAATCAGCTTACCATACGTTTCAAAGGTGCTTTCCAATTTTAATGCTATTTTATTACCAATGCTAATATGCTTTAAATTTATTACGCTGGGATCGGCCTTCCCACAAAAAAATGTTGTGAATGTCTCATCACCTTATCATACGGTAGTATTGAGATAATAACTTTTTATATGGCTGTTGTAAAGCATTATGACTTAGGTTGAAAAATAGGAAAGCGAGAAAAGAAGCGCCAAATAATTTATACTAAATAATTTTTTATTATGTCATTCCCCAGTCTGAATGATTAAAAACAGTGAGTATCGTTATGAGGAATGCAGAGGCCTTTGACCTCTTTTAATAGTCGATTTATTAATCTATAATTCCTTTGAACATTAAAAGCGGAAGTTAACGAATTTATTGAACTGCTCCTGGGCACCTTGCAAGGTCATTCTCCTTGTCTCCGGCAGTGTAAGGACTCCGAGAATGACACCCGCCAGGTACATGGCTCCCATGACGTAGAAGTAGTTGTATCCTTGAGCCACATTGAAGTCACAGACATTTATGATGAGGAAGACAAATATTTCGGTGATGAAAGTTAAGCCGATAAAGTGCTGCTTAACTCCCATGGGATATGCCTCCGTCAGGTAGGCCGAGTTGGAAGAGAAGGCCATACCCGCAAAGAGCTCGAAGATCATTATCAAGACGATCACTTGGCTCATATACGTATACAAATTGTACTGTGAACCCACGACAAAGGCCAAGCCGCAGCTTACGAGCAGGCCAAAGACCGCGGGCTTCTTTCGGCCCAAGGACTCCATGCAAAAGGATGGGATTAGGGATCCCAACCAACGGCAAAAGGCGAATCCTACGTACAAGGCGTTCGCATTTCCTAATTCGTTGGAGACTATGATCGAAAGGGAATAAGTGATGACCACAAAGCTGGAGATGCTCATCGCATTCAGGGCGCGCAGGTATGCAAGTCTCATGAAGGTGGGTAGCGCTTTGGAAATGCTTTCACCCTTTGACATGTTCTTGTTGTAGGCCAAATAGCGTTTATGCTCCGCCAGCAGCTCGTAAGTTTCCTCGGTTAGCACGGCAGGCTTTTGTAGCCGACGCAGTGCGTCAATGGCCGCCTGTTCTTCGTTATTGGCCAGCATCAGAACCGGCGATTCGATGGTAAAAAATGAGCCCATAATAAGGGACAAAACGCCGTAGATTGTGCTCAGCACACCTTTCATATTCTCGGACGTAAAATCATTGTATGTCATATACGAAGAATATGTCCAACTCGACACATAAATGATCTGAAGAAGTATACCGGTTCCAAAGCACAATTGCTCCAAGGTGGCACTGGCCATGCCCCTCATATAGGGAACCGAGATCTCTCCGACCAAGGCCATAAATGGGGCAAATACCAGACCATTGGCAATACCATCGAGGTAACATGCTGCCGTGGTTCCAGCTCCATTATGGTGGGTGCAGGCAATAACCAATCCACCGATGGTCACCAACACTGAAGAAAATTGCTGTGCGTAAAAGGAATTGATCAATAAAAACTTACAGTGCAAAAAGGCTTGCTCCGCTTACCAGAATATATTTTTTGGCCACCTTGTTGGTCAGCGCCATCGTTACCAAAGCTCCAATAATTGCGCCTATGAACCAGGCAATGTAATTGTGCTTGGTGGTTTGGTAATAGATTGGTCCTCGGAACCCAATCGCCCACGCTATGTTCATACCTCCAGAGATAAAGATGAGACCAGCTGAAAAAGTATCAAATATATAGATTTAGGTCTGTCAAAGGATTGGTGTCAAATTTTAATCTCTATTGTGAAATTTTCAGCAGCTGTCTGCATAATTGTTTAATTCAAATAAATAAATAGAATCTTCCCGAGATCTCCACGTTTATACGGACAGGGACTGATCTTAAGCTAGAAAATACATATTTACTTTTTCGGGTCGAAACGCCCCTACTATTTCTTATAAAATTTTTAACGAATCTATGTAATAAAAATATAATATAGTTAAGTATTTTCAATCACAACTGATTTTAATGGAAACATAAATCACTAGTATATGCCGTTCGATTAATGTGTCGTAGTACTAAAATTATTAAATTCGAATGCTTGACTACTAGCACTTACGTCATCGTCATCATAATCTACTTGGGTAACAGATTCGTACTTCCAACACTAGAGATTAGATTAACCTCGTGGTCAACTCATCAGTAGGTGACTAAGCTGATCGATCTAATGAACTGAACTCACCTGCGCCCACAGCATTGGATTGAGGTTTGTTCTTTTGGTTGCGCTGAAAGCATCCTCCTGGTGGATCCACTCTGGTGTGTGGATCCCGCGGTGGCATTGGCGGTGGTGGTGGTCCGTATGTCTCCGCCGGTGTGATGTGTTGCGGCTGCCCTGGCTGAGGGTATCCTGGCTGTGCTGATGGTTGTGGATATCCTGGCTGTCCTTGTGGAGGATAGAAGCCTATTGGCGGCGGGTACTTGTCGTTTTGCATGGCCAACGGCGGTGGGGCAAACTTATCGTTCTGCATTTCCGAATGCTTTGTATCTTTTTCACTCTATTACGAAGACAACCTGCTCCGGTAGAGGTCGATTTGAAACTGGCTAATACGGGGGCTGGCCAAATGATATTTATGTGCGCTGCTATCGAGCCTTGCCCAACTGATAATCAAGTGCGGATTCAACCCCTTATCACTAGGGGGCGGCATCTATTTCAGTAAATGGTTCAAAACTTACTACACGCGTGCCCGATAAGGACGATTATCGCAATGTTTGTGAATAATACTTTATGATGTACATATGTGGTATATACAACTCTCTTCAGATCACAACCCTTTCGATGCATGTGTGGGCAATTAAACGCAATTCAAGTAACGGAGAACGGTTATTCCCCTGCTTTTTCTGTTGGATGATCAGTCATCCGCGCCAAAGTCCGTTATTAGGCCTGATTCATACTTTTCATAGTCGCCATATAATTATTAAAAAATTGTTTTAATTGCTCAGATAAAAATTTTATGAGAATATTTGTTATTTAAAGTGCATGGATTAATTTAAGTTTACAAATTTTAATAAAGTAAAGATCACAAAAAGGTATGATTTTTGTATATCCCTATTTGTCACTGTTGTTGAGTACTTAATGCTTTATATTTGTCATTTAATATCATATATGTATTTACTGATATTGATTGTTTCTGGGAATTTTGTGTTGGTTTTATTTGTTGGCCATAATTAAAAGGAAGTCATTAAGAAAAAAGAGGTCATTAAATGGTATATTTTCGGCGTGAATTGTTTTATTTATCATTATATCTTTTACTGAGTCCCAAGTACGGCCCACCTTACGAAATATATTTTTTTCTAGCTCGAGGTCAAGGTCACTTTTTTGTATGTTTTTAGAATACAAGAATTATAATTTTTCAGAATAAAATTATTATCTTTTGGCTTTTTTATTTCTGACGAATAAGTCCAATACTGCCTTCCAGATTTCAATAAAAGGCGGAACTAAATGGTTGTATTTTGTGACAAGACCACCTGAAACTATCGAAATCGATTTTGCTCGGATGGATGGATTTGCTAGGATGTTTAGCCAGGGCTTCAATAAAGTATTCCGGGAATTTCCACGTTTTGACCAGGCTAGATAAGATTATTTTGGATTATATATTGGATTTCCCCTCCTGAAACTGTGGTCATAGACCCTGTCCGATTATTTGGGTCCATTCGACTCATGGATATTGTTCTTGTCTGTATTGATCTTTTTATGATCAATACTAAACTAACTCACTCAGCGGGTGTGCCAATAGTAATTGGTCGTTATCGAACCTAATTAAAACTTTCTTATCAAAAACTACATAAACTACTACTACTTTAATGCGCTTATCATTCCTTCTGTTTAAAACAAGGGAAAATGCATTCTTTATTGTTGTTAAAACAACATTTATAAACATTTATTTCCCCCTTCCCACTAATACCTAAAAATCCTTGTTGAACCACTTGGAAAACTTGAGCTGTGCTTCTGCCAAAGTAACTAGTCTAGTTTCCGGCAGGCAGAAGATTCCGAGAAGAAAACACACCATGGAAAGTCCTCCCAGGGAGTGAAAGTATGCTGTTATTTCAGCGATCGATGGTAAAAAACTGCAGAGGAGCAGTCGTGCGGCTTGTTCCGTTATGTATACTACAGCCACCATATGTGGTTTTATTCGCAGAGGAAAGCCTTCAGTGAGGTAAGCCGCCGAGGCACATTGTCCCAGTCCCGCGAAAAATTGGAGACTGAAGAGCATCACCAAGGCGGTGATCATGTGAGGTGTTCGGCCAAATAAGTTGGCATATGCAATGGCAAAGGCTCCGGTGGAGAAGATTCCGAAAAGTGTTGGTTTCTTCCGGCCTGTGGTGTCCATCAAAAGCACCGCAAAGAAGCATCCGCCCCATCGGAGCAGCCCGAAAACCACAAAAGGCCATGCATACAAGCAGCTAACCAACTGATTGCCGGTTTCGTAGAGAGCACTGCAGACGATGGAGTTCAGGGACAGGACTCCCAACAATCGAAGGGCCAGCAGCTTCAGAACCGATGGATACCCTTTCTGCAGACTCGCTCCTAAACACATTTCCCTGTTGGTGGCCACATATTGTTTGTGTTCATCCAATCTCAGTAGCATTTCACTGGTCACCATGTATGGCCTTTGAAGATGCCTCAGGGCAACCAACGCCCTTTGCTCACTAGATCGCATCAACAGGTGGACAGGTGACTCCACACAGAGAGTTAGGGCCAAAGCCAGGGCTATAACTCCGTAGACTATGGATAGCACTCCATGGACCTGATCCGCCACAATGGCCACGTTCCAGTCCACTTGCCACACGGCCGTGTAGATCAGCTGCATCAGGATGCCGGTGTTGAAGCTGAGCTGCTCCACCGTGGAGGCCAAAAGTCCACGTATCTCGTTCACAGAAATCTCGCCCACAGTACTTAGGGCGGGAACAAATACCAGACCATTGGCCAATCCATCTAGATACCGGGCGGCTATAATGGCACCTGGACACTCTGGCCAAGCGAGGAACAGTATTCCGGAAGCAATAACCAAGATGGAGCTAAAAATCTGCAATGGCAAGGGTGTTCATTATTTGTTCAAAATTATTTACCACTATTGCAGGAATTGTGAAATATTACAAAACAACCTTGATGTATAAACAAAAGATTCTTAAGAAGTTCCCTTTAAATATCTTTCTCCGGTCTACTCACATAAATGGGCTGCTGTGGCAATCGGTGAGTATAAAATGCTTCAAAAAGGGCTCCAAGCACGGCAGTTGCATACCAGGCGACTTGCATGTGCACGGTCTGCAGGAGTTGATCCCGATGGGCGGAGTGAACGGCGAATCCGGCTCCCCATGCCAAACTCATTCCTCCAGAGATTAGGATGAAGGATGCTGATCCGAGCGCGGTCCATTGGGAATGGTTCTTGTGGCCCAAACGAAGAAAGGTGGCCTTTTCAGTGGTGGCAAGCGAGTCCTCGGGCGGCGGCTCACACTTCTTGGGTGACATTTCCGATTCATTTACGCGGTGTCGGAACTATCCACTTCTATTTATAAGGGGTCGAGATGGGATCGTTTATCAGCTTATCTCACCGCAAATCCATAACCATAACTGTGGTTATGGCCGTGACCATAAAGTCATCGACAGTAGCACCACCCATCAATCCAAACAGCGAAAATCAATATGCTTCTCCCCGCAGTGAAGTGAAGAGTTTTAATTAACAAAATTTCGGCCGAAATAAATCATCGACGGGGAGTGTAAGCGATAGCTAATCAAAGTTTGCTTATAGTAGTAAATAATTGGGGCTTAGTTTACACACATGGCTGGGGCTAGATGCGATATGGATATGTCATTTTGCAGAATAATGGCATACTGCTGAAATTAATTGGGTGACGAAGGAAACTTTGAGGGTTTCATTACGAAAAAGCTGAGCTTACGAAACGTTACGTAAATAATTCTTTTTGGGCAGAGCTAACCAATCTACTTTTACCCAGCAGCCATATGAGCATTAATTTTAGATTGCGAGAATAAGAACAATTTTGAATTATTTATTTAAATTTAATTTGCAATTCCCTCTGTTTATTGCCTTAATAAAAAAACACTTGTTTATGCTAGTACGTTTACTAATTATCCGGTGAAGTACACTTAGGTATATAGTGCACTATAAAATAATATTTTTTCAATTCGCGTTTTTGTTAACTGATTGCGGGCTTTTAATTGACGCGCTTATCTTGCCTTTTTATCTGAACATTATGGCTTAACAAATATTATTGTTATATGTAATGATTTATAAGTCTTACGTATTGAACTTACTACACATTTAAGTTTTCAATTGGATAACATTCAACTTTAAATTCCTAGCTGCCCCAGTGAATATTACCAGCTTATATCACATCTGATGGCGACATTTGCATCAATTTTCGGCAACAGTTTCGTGGCTAAGCGAAAATTTCTGCCGACTGGCAAGAAAATGGGGGAAAACCCAGTACCAGTCTCCAATTTGCAGTACGTCTGCCACTGCATTGCGGCAGGCATATTAACTCCGGCTGGCAGATTAAACACGGCCACGACCATTGGCAATATCATTGCATTTGCCGCCTGGTTTATGGGCTGCATTACTGTTTGCGACTGGCGGAGCACCGGACTCGTGCGTATGCCCAAAAAAAGCAGGCACTCAGGCGCACACAAACACTCGGCCACATCTACATAAAGAAAGGTGGAAAATGGCGCAGAAACTTTTATCGCAGACGCTTTTCCCGGCATTTGTGCCTGCGATTCCAGCGATTTCCTGGCCAAGAAGGGATAGTTTTCGAACCGAACTTGCTAGCAAGTTGGCGATAGTGTTTGACTATGTGCGCACACCTTTGGCTGGCGTTAAAATAAATTTAATTTTATCGCTACATAAATACCGACTGGCAAGGGCGCAGAGAGTCCTGTGCGATCCTTTGGAGTTTCCTTGGAGTTCGTAGGAGCTGCCAAGTGACACATCCGGCTGCCTGCAGACCATAAATCCACGAGGCATACTTGGAAGTCTCGTTACCATCGACTGGATTTTTCACCCACATTTTAATTAGAGCAAGCCCATCCGTCGATCATTCGAATGGAGCAACACTTTTATGACCATTGGGGCGAAAATATAAATAAATGTTATATTGATCTGTTGCCATTTTATGGCCCAACGCAAAATGGGCAATTTTCCATTTTTTCCCGCCCGCCTCTTCAAAGATTTACGAGCTCCGTGCCAAAAGAGGAAATGGAAACGAAAATTGTATAACATAAACTTGGCTAGAAACAAAAGCCAAGTGGGCTCGCATCGTGCAGAAAATTCTCTCTGCTCCTACGGAATGTAAAAATGAGAGAGAAAACAGACTGGCTGTGTGGCAAGGAAATTTGCGGCGGCTGTTGTTCGTCATATTGCGCATACGCCGCGTGTGCACACGTAATTTAAAATGCATATTATGACAGCCTTATGATGCGGTGACTGCAGAGGATACACACATGAGCCGGCCCAAGACAAAGCCCCATTCAATTAGGGGAAAGTTAAGGACGCGCAAGGAAAAGTGCTGCCAAGGACAAGGCCTCACCTGCTGACTTAAGGGGTTCCTTCAAGTTTTAGCCAACTTTTCAGTAAATATTTCCCCAGAAACTTTGACTTTGGCCCATCGATGTTCGATGTTCGTGTCCATTGAATCGCATAGCCTTCGGGCCCTCAGCCTGCCATAAGCAATAAATCGTCAGTTAATGTAGTGAAATAATAGAGTTTTTCTTACTGCATGTTTACCCAACTTGTAGTGCTTTGTTTTTCCTAGAGATTTACTGACGGCCTCTCGGAAATTATGTTTATGCAAATTTCAATAAAATGTCAAGGAAACCGGGGCACAAATTAATTTATCTGTGCGTGCGAGGATGAGTCAAAAATCCTGATTAACTTCTGGCCCGAAATAAAGAAGACAACAAATGTGCACTTTACCCGAAGCCAGAAAGACAATACAATTGCTGCGGCACACACAGCTCTTATATTAATATATGGTGTATATCCCGACGAGTCCTTGTGTCGCTTAATGCAAGCTAATAAATTTCAGCGACATTTGTACCTTTTGTTCGGGGCGGGGCGTGGTGGCACACTTTCATTGTTAACACGAGGCGGAGGCGTCACAAATTCCAAGCTTTTTTTTCTGCCTTTGTCCTTTCCAGCGGAACGTCGACGAGTCCGACGTCACGAGTCTGGCAAAGATGCCTGAAAAATGGCTACAATTCATTCGCAACAGCAGCTGGAGCTGGGAAGACCGAAAAATGTAGCCGGAGTAGCGGAAAAATGCCTTGGAAAGCTGCAGCTTCTTGCGGCAGGAGCTCTGAAATTTAGTTGTTGTATCGGTCCGTTCAGGCAAGTGATTTGTTTTGCTTCGTTTGGCAACAAATCAGAAGATAAACGACATCGATTGCGGCCAACGACATGGTTGCCGGGCCCAAAAAGGATTCGCCAGCCGCAAATTATGAGTCCTGCCCGATTTTATATATACTCGTATATAATTGGAAACCCCTCGATATACCTGTGTGTAAGTACGAACTTAAACGAAACATTGTTTGCAATTAAAATTGCATTATGTTTGCAGAGAGTGCCAAACAATTTTGGTAATTTATTTTTTGCAAAGCACTTCTTTTTGTTGCACCTGTCCGGATGGCAATCGTATATTTTATTTGTCCCCTGCCATGGGGCATTTCATTTGCTGCATTGCACAACCGACCGAATGGAACTTTATAGTTTTTGCAAAATAATTGAAAACAATTTGGATTTTAATTATTCACAGCCCTCGAATGGAATGAATAGTGAATGAATATTTATGCGGCGAGTATGCTGCACTATTAGGGGTCAATGATCTTCGGTTAAGTCCTGAACTTGATTCATTTAAACAAACTCCCAAGAGATTTGCCATAATTAAAGCGAGCTGAACAGCCCAGCCAACTCATTTGCATACGCAATAACAAAAGCTTTGGGGCATAAAGGTTGATAAACTTAACGCGAGATACAAAATGTAAATGAGTTTGGTCGCCTCTTTTGATAGCTGAGACGCCATTTTACGCGCTCATATGGCTAATCTAATTAAATGTTGTGTTTTCGCTGGAATACAAGACATTTACAATGTTAATTTAGCGGCGTATCTTAGTTGCTTTCACTTTTAACGAGCCACTCAAACTCGAAGTTGGCGTATCCTGGGATAATAACTTTTATCACACCTGCCATAAAGCTGGCCCACACTAATGGCCATGGCCCACAGCAGCGGCAGGGGCCATAAATCAATCATAATTGTCCTTGTTAACTGCAATCATGAATATTTCCTCGTCGTGTGCATAAAGCAAATGACAGTCATGCCATATACATAACGCCACACACACACACACACACTAACCCACACACGCACATACTCAAACACATAACGTAACATCACCATTCCCTGTGAATATCCTTCGACAGGAATTCCATACGCTTGTGGATTTTGGGCCTAATTGCTGCTGCTGCCCTAGCTGCTGCTTCGAATTCGAATTTTGGCAATGGACCCCTGAATTAGGCCCGCTGAAAGATTGCATCAAATGAGGTTTAATTAATTTTCGGACCCACACCCGAAAACATCGTTTGACAGCAGGACGGAAGGACAGCGGAGAGCAGGGAGCAGGGAGCAGGGGGCCATTGTGTTCGGCCACGCCCCTTGTTTGCTTTA
Organism: Drosophila simulans; assembly: GCF_016746395.2. Classification (NCBI taxonomy): domain Eukaryota; kingdom Metazoa; phylum Arthropoda; class Insecta; order Diptera; family Drosophilidae; genus Drosophila; species Drosophila simulans. Next base: position 9,892,679 of record NC_052522.2, read on the forward strand.
GTTAATTGATTTTCTTTCAGTGCGTTCCATTTGCATAACAATCCCGGCTGCTGCCCTTCCGAATCAAAAGTGGAATGTGGAAAGTGGAAAAGCGAGCGGCGAAAAGTGAAAGCGGCCAAAAGCCACCAAAACAGTCGTTGGTCAACAGTTACGGGCTTTTTCGTTTTTGTTTGATGTCGGACCGGACAGCAACTAAAACTGAAATTAGACCCCGTCGAAATTGCCATTGGCACACTTAAATACGGGTTCAGTTTAATTTGCCGTTTTTTCCATGCATTTCCCTGGAAAACCAATAAAAATGTCCCAATAGTTGGCAGTTTAAGTTGAAGGAATGGGGTGATAGCTTAAGTGCTCTCTAAGTGGTTAAATTATAGAATTACAGTTTTAATTAGTCTTGACTGGTGGAACGAGAAGTCATTTCAAGACAAAATATTTGTACCTACTTATGAAATTAATCACTTTATAAATATTTAATAAGTTGGAGTTTTTCACGCTCTGGGGGTTTTCCTTTGTTTATTGAAATCAAATAAATGTGAATTTTCTGGTTAGTTGTTGCACTTAATTGTTATGGTTTTCTCAACTTTCAAATAATATACTCACAAACAATTTAGCTACAGAAAGGTAAATATGGTATTATGTAGTAACAAGATAATTTCTTAAAACTTCAGAAGTTCTCCTCAACTTTGCTGAGTAAATGAATGGGTTAATCAGTCCGCTGTGCATGACATTTGAGACACGCCTACGCATCCTTCATCCTGACCAGAGATGTGCGTCCAAAAAGGACTCGTGCACGTACGCAAGGCCACGATTTGCAGCTCATTAGCAGCCACAGAGTCGACACATGTCCGAACTGCTAAGCGGGCTCTAAATCACTGACACGACGCCGGGTCTTCGATTCCGTTGCCCGGCTCAATTAGTCAACAATTACCAGCGACAATCCAAACTGGCCAGGACATCGGCCAGTTGCGCTGAGCTGCGGAAGACGGCTCGTCCAGGACACGGGGCACTAAATGCCAGAAGGAGCGGCTGTCTGTCGCGGGTCATCTCTGCCGGTGGCTAATGGCTTATGAGTAGTCACGTGCCCGGGATGCCAACGTACCCATTGCCTGTCGGCCAGCTCCTTTCACTCGCAGTCATTTGCCATGTGAGTGAGTCACGCGAACTTTTCAGCGTAATTTTGAATAATTATACAACAATTACAATCGCCTGCAACACGCTTTGTTCACTTTTAAAAAATAACAATAAAATACATTTATAAATAAAATAAAAATTTCAAAAATTATAACTATAGACAAATGGATTTTTTATTAATTTCAATAAATCAACTTCTTATTTTTAGAAGAACAAGACATCATATTGCGCACACTATTATATTATTTTATTTTATTTAAAAATTATTTTTTGTTAATATTTCTATATATTTTAATTTTTTGTGTCCTGTAAAATGTATTAAAAACATTTAATATTTGAGTGCAGCCTAGATGAGTAAAGTTGAATGTATGCCAGTGTAGCGCTTAGTGGTTTCAGGACCTGTTCCCGGACCACATCCTGGCACATCCTGCCAGACGCCGGCCGCAGCTTTTGCCAGTCTTATTTCCGTGTTAATAAAGTCAAGTGAATGCGCTTAATCAACACATGGTGAGTGGCATGGGTTCCTGAAAAAAAGGATGCGCTCACCCTCCTGCCACTTGCAAAAATGCACACCTACACAGGGTTATTTTTTCTCAAGAAAAATTAATTAAATAAGCTCGTAAACTTTTGGGCGCAGCGAAAAGGGAAAAGCGAACTTTTGTGCATATCCAAAATAAATTTTCTGTTTCATTTTGTTGGGGATTTTTATTCGGCGTTTGGCTTGTTTTGTTTGTATTTTTTATACCCGTCAAAAGCCGAAAAAACGCGTCGGGCTGAAAAGCCAAACTCATTGCCATTAAAAACGCATTATCCTTTGTGCCTTTTTATGACTTTTCATTTAAAGAGCCGGTGGAGAGGTCCCTGGGTGCTGGTTGCGTGTTTATTTGCTGTCGAGCCGTAAAAGGAACTCAATATGATAATGCATACATCCAGCTGGCTGCGATATTACTCCAAGGACCATATACATTCGGATAAATCTAATGAAGAGCAATCGCATAACTCATGGGGCACAAATTCTGCGAAAGACAACATTTAAAAGCCGCTTGCCAAAAACAGAAGGCAATTCGCCTAAGCAAAAGGAGCAATATTTACACAGCCAAGATGAAATCTAGAAAAAATGAAGGAGAGACGGTTATTGTTGTATTTCAACTGGGATTTGCCAATTTGGGCGCCTCTCTTGCGATTGTCTGCCAAAAAAAGGCTTACATTGGGATTTTTATTTGATTGCTCAAATGAAAGCGGAAAGCCAAATGGAAAATTGCTTTGAATCCGAGAGGAATGTTTGCCCTCGGGCCGACAAGGAGTGGGAATAACTGGAGTATAATCATTTACATTGCTGCCCAAAATGGATTGCCATCGAGAATTGAATTATCCGCCGGGAAAGGGGATCCACTCAAGGGTGTCGTCGAATTATAGTTCACTGATAACAGTTGACTGCTTAATGCAGTCGAGTGCACGTGCTTGAGTTGCATTAAATCGGCCATCGGCTACCTAATTTCGCGGAATATATTCTATGAAGCAATATATTTAAAAATTAGGCAGTAGAAATATTTATGATGCACGGCAAATTAAATGCTATAAACAACTCGGAATCTTTGTAATATTATGTATCCAATAGGGCTCGAGTTTATTGCTATACTATTTCATCTGCTTAAGCATCCCAAACTAAAAACCATTCTACGTATGGATATTCCATTAAACGGACTCCCTTTTCAAAGGGAGTAATCCGAGCCCTTTTGACTTCTGCCGTCATCTGGCCAAAAGGATTCCCAAAAATATTCGGGATGGGCGGTTTCGGAACCCTTGTAGATTACTGTTCCCATTGTAGTTTGTATTTATGCCAAAGATTCGTTTCGGGGTCGTGGCACGTGCATTGAACCCAGAAAATTAAAAACAGCATAAGTAATGGCACTGGCGAGGGCCCTGAGAAATGAGGGGAAAATGAAAATTAATCGACAACGCATATGAATTTATAATAATAAAAGTAAAAAACACCGGCGAGCGAGAGCATTTTCTGCAGCTGACTATCAAATAAATTCCACACAAAAAAGCGGAAAAGAGGGCCAAGACGCCGTTTCCATTCATAATTCACAAGCATAAATTGTGCGAGGAACAGGTGGCGGGACAAGGGTTAAGGGTTACGGGTCAAGGGTTAAGGTTTGGGGGGATGCTGGCTTAGGTGGCTTGCTTTTGGCAGACGTGTGTTAACGTGCCACGTAAATTCTGGCTAACGATGCACTTTGCACTGGCAATTCCACCTGTGCTGCCACAATCAAGTGCAATTCATTTTGGCCACGTCAGCGGGATCTGGACTGGCTACGCAAGCTCATGGAGTCCTTCCAACTTAAAGCCTGTAGGACACTTTACATTGGGCTCGAAACTATGCACCTTTCTTTCATCTCTCATTTGATGTTTGGGTTATTTTTCAGTGATGTTTTTCTGCTGGACTCCACCTAAGTAAATAATTTATTTTATAAATTCCCAAGTAGGATTAACACGGCAATATGCAGATTCGTTCAGCTCAACCCGAAAAAAAGGGTCAAGGAAATTTGGGTCCTGTAAATGGGTCTCGTCCTTGGGTCAGTTTGTCTGCAGGATTAACAGTTTTTCCGTGCTAAGCCTACGTATATTTATATAGTTCAAATGGCTGCAACTTTTTGTATGGGCTGCTGTTGTTGCTGCCTCCTGTCAACTCAACGGGAAATTAAATTGAGTCTGTTTCCTTATAAATGGAAAAACATTTTCGGGCACTTGGCAAGACATTAGTCCAAACATGGGCAAAGTTCGCACACACACACACTCACACTCAGATTTGAACATGCAAATTTGTTTTGTCTGTTGACAATTATTGAGCAGATGACAAATGTTGCCCGAGGCATAGGAACAAATTTTTGAGACTTTCGTGCGATAAAGGGAATGTTAGGGAGTGATGGATTGACTTGCCAACTTTGGACTGGAACTTGGGTCAATGGGTGCAGTTTATATGAGCTGAAGGGTCTTTATCACAACGGTCATAGGTAATGGGAATTTTCCGATTTGGAAAAACGTGTTGGGAGCCCTTATGAATGGAGTCCCATTGATAATATTGTTGTATGAGCTTAGTAAATAACACTTTACAGATCAGCATAAAGCTAAATGATTTATAGCTTTGTGCTCATTTAGATGGAACCATCAATTTGGTAACTATTTATGCAATTCAAACACTTAAGCCTAATATTCATATTAGCATGCCAAATATCTCTGCCTCTAAACGCTATTCATTGCCAATTAATTCGAATGCTTTTGTATGCCATCGAAAAATACCGTTTTAGTAATAATAATAATAGCATTTATATTAATGTTTGTGCTGCTTACAATGAAGGCATACTTTGATGTTAAGGAACCAGACGCTTCGATAAAGCAAACAACAAGTGATGGGTTTCATTTCAGGCTTGCACAAACAAATGATCATTGCATCTTATGTCAGTGGCACTGCGGCAAACAGAACAGTCATGCCAACTATTATGTACATTTTACTTACACTTCCTCGTTACACGTCCTGCAACAAGGACTCACACATGTGCTAACTGCCGAAACAATGTCTGCCTCTGTCTGTGTGTGTGTTACTGTGAGAGTATGTGAGTGGGGAAAAACCAGTGGCAACAACAATACCGGCGATGACGATAACGATTTGCAGTTACATGTGTTTTTCACCATTTCCCGAACGAGTCTCGATTTTGGGCTGCCTGACACATTGACAGCACTGAACGAGAGCGACGGACAAGAGAAGTTTGCTCGGCTGACAGATACCCTGTGCTTGACAATATCATTTCAAGCAGTTGCCTAGAAACGCAGATATTTATTCAAATTATTTTAGATTTATTCCAACCTACAGGTGATTCGAAGTCGTAGTAATGAGTTCATTGTCTAGCTGGTTATCTAAAAAAGCTGAAAGCTAGTACTTTTAGCTTGAAGCCCTAATGAATTATAACATATACAACCTTATGCCATAGAAGTAACGGCTGAAAGAGTAAGTAAGTTAGCGATGTGAGTGAGTGGGAAAGCAAACGCTGGCGACTTTACGATAGCGTTAAATTAGACATCAACTTGGCAAAGTACACACACAGTGACACACACTTGCAGGGCCACAAACAACAACATTGATAGCTCGTCTGATGCCGTTGGCCCGGGCTCATCAAAGGCGGTATGCCAACTACACTGTAATTACAGGGTATACAAACAGCAAAAACTATTAAGTTACAGTAAGCTTGATATGTGTTACATATCCATTTCTAACAAAAAACTTGAATAAAGTGTAGTTCAATTCTTAAACCTATTTTATAGCATTTTTATCTGTAAAAACTAAATAGTGAATAGTAGATAGCTGAGTTCTATTTGTAATAAAATTGAATTTATTAATTGCGCACCCTTTTCTCGCAGTGCATGCTGGCATGCGGCGGCACAGTGGCAGGAGCAAGCAGTTCGCAATCGCTATCGCTATCGCAGCGCGTCATGTTGTTCAACGCCTTGCAGCTTGCTGCAGTCGACAACGTTGCAGCAACACACAGTGGGCGTGGCCCTCCCACGACGACGACGGGCGGCACATGTTAAAGGCCGAAGGGCGGTTGTAAAATGGGCGTCATGCGTCTGGCCACCACGCCCACCATGCTCGTTTACATGACGCAATTGCCTGGCATTCATAAGCCATTATCAGTGCCAAGTCATCGGGCAAGTCTTAGAGCAAACAATGCAGCTGCCATCCATCACCCGACTTTGGCCATAACTACTGTTCCACGGACTTTTGACTTGTGTGGCCATAGTTTGTGGTGCATAGCTATTGCTATTGCAATTGCCATCGCCACTGCTTGCACAGTCTTATCATTTCCAGGACGACACAGATCTCTCGCCAAGATGTTTGACTTGCGGCAGTTTATGGCTTTATATATCGTACGGCTGGTGTTCAGATATTCCATTCCATTCCGGACCCATCAAATTGACAGCCCACGCATTCGTACAACTTTAGCGCCTGCAACAATTTCCAAATAGCACACTGAGCAAACCGGAAATAAACGTTTAAGGTGCGATGATGGTGGTCCAGGAATGTCCTTACAAGATATGTGTTATAAAATATTTTAAATTTATTTATGTGAAGAATATGAGACTTAATTAGAAAATAAGTGGTATAATACTGAACGTTTTAAATAGTCTAAACTTATTTAAGACTTTTCATTACAACTGCATAACAACTTTTTAGGGAAAGTCTCTTAGTAATTATAGCTAAAAGCTTCAAATCACCACATATATTTTTTATGCCACCCCCAAAGGATAACGATAATCATATGGTATACTTTGTTTGCTAATATTTGCCTGAGACCAACTCACCCACTTATCAAATATACCTGTTCTCGGCTAGCGTATAAATTTATATAGAAATAAACTTTGCCATGCGTCAAAGTCCCGTGAAATGTTCGGTTGAAATTCAAAATGAAATTCCCTGCCAAAATCGAGGGAAGGGCGGAAAAAAGGTCCAAAAAGTGGCAACAGAAGCAGCATCAGCGAATAAAAACTTTTGGCTGTTTTTATAAATGTTTATTTAGCACAAAGGAGCGGTGGAAAAAACGAGCGTTAGAAGTGGGCGGCTGGGATGCGGGGCGTGGCAGAAAGGTGAATCAACAGCAACAACAATGAGTTGGCCTTTTGTTGCTGCGCGGTATTTGTCTTAAACAACGAAAGCAAAAGCGATTTCGTTGAGTCCTCTTTGCGACTGTCCCTTTTTTTTTTTATTTTGCAGGGCGCATTGTGCTTTCAACAATAATTTTGCTACTTAGACGGATTTTTCTATTTGTGTATCAACGTTTTATTTGCTGACAGGTGTAAAATTGCTTTAGTCCCGGACTTTCGTCCTGCCATTTTCCTTCAGCCAGGATCGACATTTGGCAGGACTTTTTGCTTTTTCTCGCTCTTTTTGCTTTTTCCCCTTGTTTTGTTTTATGACTTGATTTGGGGAAATGAGGGGAGTGAGCGCAGGATAATTGCCAGTCGCTGGGCAACAAAAGCGATTAGTTTAATAGTTGGCCATTAATGCGCTGCCTTCGATTTATATCTCATTGCCACATTACGCATACGCCATGTTGTCTGCATGGAGAGCATTAATCAATGCGCAATGGGTAGTAGGACCTGTAGAGGTACGCCTTCTCGCCTATTTTCCATAATAAATATTGTTGGTTGCCCTTTCCGCGTGCCATATTCTGTGATGGCCAAAATATTTTACACATTTCTGAAGCGCCAACAACGTCAACTGCAGATGGAGAGCGAACGGCGTATCCTTCGTCCTGGTCCTGGTTCTCTCTTATTTTCCATGTGTGTATAGGGACTTCAGTGCCAACAATTTCTTCGTGTTTGCTCTTGCATGCACGTGCAATTTTTCCCCATTTCCTCTCCATATATCGAATATGTTTTGATAAATATGCACGACTTGAGTTTTTGAAGTACGACAACTACGTCTTGCGTTCTGGCTCGCCCGCCTTGATGTTTGCCCAATTTGATTGCTAAGAGTTTCGTTTCCCAGCCAAATGCAATTTCTAGCCAGACCCTCCAATGTGAAGATGTTGCCAACTTTAGCCTGTAATGACCATATCAATAAATTGCTAGGGTATCGATTTTGCAGAAGCTATGTAAGAACAAAACCCAAAATGCTGTGGAGTCTGTAAGGACTGTGAGTAATTGCTTGTTAGTGTCTTAGGGAGTTCCTTGCAAATATTAAACAAATTTCACTTTGTTAAGTTTATGGTGGATTTCCTTTGTGTGCCATAGACTTTATCCACTAAAGCGGCACTCACAAATTATGAACCAATAAAAGAAAGCGCATAATAAAAATAAACAGAATTATGAGCTCAGCTCAATAAGCAGCGCCAAGATGCAGCAGTCGAAGCAATTTTGACTGAAATAATAAAATTAATTTAAATTCATTTCAGATTCTCAGCCGCACAGCAGAAGAGCCAAAATCAGAAGCTAAGAGAAAGCAAAACGGCGAAGGCAGCGCGCTCAGTGTTTATTTAAAAAAATAAATTACGTTTTAAAAGCATCATAATTCAAGGAAAACATTACCAAGCAGGCAACCAGTCAGCCAGCCAGCAAGGAGCAAGAAGGATGGAGCACAGAGTCCTGCGGAGGAATCTCGTCTTCGCCTCGCTGGAAATTCATTAAGCATGTTATAAATGCTTTAAATTTATAAGTAATTGTACAGGTTTTATGCGGCTCGCAACGATTTGAACGTGTTTATCATCCCAAAACTGTGAAGGGCCGTCCCCGGTAATTTATTTAAGAGCCAAATAAACCGAGCGAAGTCCGCAGGCAACCGTTTATCGCAAATAATTGCTGGCAAATATTTGCTTAAGTAAACCTCATTCGAGAGACCCAAAATGTGAGTTGGTTTTTGCGGTTGCTGTAGTTTTTCTAATTGAAATCCTAATAGCTAATCAAAGCCCCATCATCAAAAGCTAATGTGTTCGCTTAAAATGATTTGTTGGCTTCGATGGGCGAGGGAGAAATCGAAAGTTATCCTTCACTTTTGAATGGATAATAACATGGTTTCTGCATATATTAAGCGTTTCCCCATTGGCTATTTCTTCACTCAATTTCAAATCAAAATATCAATATTTACTTGTCCAGCAACAGACGCACAAACATAAGTGTTTGTGCCTGAGTAAACTTATCTATTTGGATTTATTATAGTTGTTGTTGTTTCTGGTTAGCTATCAAACTATTTGCTTGTTTATTGGTCTCGTATTGCGACCGTAAATAATATGCCTGATTTGCATATCGGACGGCGCATTTCATTAGATATTTGTCCCTTCTCGCTCAGTGTAAAATTGACTGAAATATAGGAAAAGGATAATACGCTTAAATGCGAAATGAAACAGCAGACAAATTGGAGAAATTGAAAATTGGAGTAGCACTGCTAAGTGATTTTTGATACGACCATTAATTAGCAACTTTCAGATAACTATCAATAATAATGAACGGGCAAATTGGAAGCATTTCTGATTAAGAAATTCACTTAGGCAACTTTCCCGTTCAATCATAAAAGTGCCGGGAAAGAGCATTTGATATATTCGCCCCTAAACTTTACCAAATTTATGTTGAAGTATTTCCTGAAACATTCCAGAAATTAATGGCGTTACTTTTAAAACCTTTTATGCACGTCAGCAGAAAAAAGGAGCCCACGCAAGGCAGAAGCTCGTAAATTTGCGAGCTATAAAAATCAATATGTTAATGGCAAAACTTGCCATGTGCTCCGCTCTATACAAATGCATATATATATGTATATATATGTGAGCGGATCCGACGAGACTGTTGAAATATAAATCCCATTGTCAACAATGGCCAGCAGCATTGACATGCGACGACGGACGACGGATGACAGTCGACAACGAACAACGGACATCGAATGAGCTGAAGAAGGATGAACATGTGCCTGGCTGGATGGGATGGGTCGATGGATGGCCGGTTAACCGGGACGAAGGACGCGACTGGAGCAAGACCGCAGAGCGAATAATAAATACAATAAGTACACATGTGGACGGACAGTCGAATTCGCCCACAGATGTGAGCACTGCACAAAACCTCATTAAAGTGTTAAATCTTTTGACAGCCCGGCGACACTGATGAAGTTGCGCCTGCCGCACTGCACAGTGGCCACCGTATGCATCAAGTGCTCCGGAGCACTTGGGCACTTGAGCACCGGGGAGGTGGACAAAATATTGACCAAGCAAACATCCAAGGCCGGCAAAAGCCTCTTTCAATCCGGAATCGAGCCAAGGACTGTCTGCGAAATTTATGCAAACTTATGCCAGGCCATCCTATGCCCGCCCAGCCTTCAATTTAGACGAGACACTCGGCGGCACGGAGCGTGGGCGGCACTGCTGGCAGAACTTGGAATCAACTCAAATTGATTTATGGATATTTTTAGCTGGCGAAACGAAACGAAGTTGTGGAGTGGAGCGGAGTGCAGTGGAGTGGGAAAAGTTTAAATCGTGTTGCGTGCGAAACGCAAATATCAAAAATCGACATTCGACATTCGAGGCGTGGTCGCCAGAAACCGCTCGAAAATTATAGCTTTCAGTTTGCGCGCGAATTGTAATAAATTTAGGAAACTTATATACACACTCATCCCACCGACCGCCCCTTTGGCAACTCCGCATTCGGAGTCATTTTCATAAACTTCGCCTTGCAATTGCAGTTCAGCGTCCCTGCTCGGGCGCCATTACTTGGTTTTGCGCCCCACTTGGCCAGACTGCAGTTATCCGCCAAACGAGCCGCAACTAGCAGAGGTCGTTAACAGCTGGCACGGCTTAAGCCAACGGCCAACGGCTGCAATGCCGCGAATCCGGCGGAACGGAAAAAAGGAAATCAAGGAGAGGTGCAAACAACCGTGGAGCATGAAGTGCCAGGGGATGTGGCGGCAGGAAGCTGCTCTGACCTCGACCATGGAATACACTGCCACGCCCCGAAGTCTCGAGGACCCGCCCGAGCGATCAAAAATATGCTAATGTTAATATGATGGTGGAAGAGCCAATGCTGGTGGATTGAAGCCAGAATGGGATAGTGGAAGGATGGGAAAATGGGGGCAAAAGTGCTAACACTAAAATGTGTAGAATGTGGTAGGAAAAATTGGATTTATTCATGTAAATGGCAGAAATGTGATACGCTTTAATGCACAATTAACTATTATGGTAATCTATAAATTTAAATTTAATTTCATTAATTCTGCCTGGTAAATTTATTATAAATTACACAGCTTACCTCAGTTTAATAGTAATTCTCAAAAAATCTCAATATGTAGTTGTAAAGATATTCTTCCATTTTTAATTATGCCCTTTACCCTTAACTTGATCAGGACTTTCGACCTTTAGATGGACTGAGTGATACAGAGCAGTGAAAATTGCTGCTTACCAAGCAGAAGAGCCGCCTATTATCCTTTCACCGCTAATCCTAGACATCCCCAGAGCCTGTCTGAGCCGACTTAGGCATCGATGCCTCATTTTGCTGCCCGAAAAGCGACGTGGCCACGCCCACTGCTCCTTGTAGCACTCGCTGCGAACAACATAATAATAATACCGCTGGCAAAGGGAACAGAGCCCCGGGCCAGAAGAACTCGGCCCAGTTAAGTAACCAAGAGAACTTAGCACGCAATCCGAGGCAGGCTTAAAGGTTAAGCATTATAATTTGGCTTACCTTTTTCCTCACTTTTCCTTTGCCATCGCGCGCTTGTTGTGTGCAAAGTTGCAAATAGTTGGAAAGAGTAAGAACTTGGATAAATTGAATTAAATGGAAGGCGCCTGCCGCCGAATCCTTCGGGGCATTTAAAGTGCCTACAATTTGGAGGGCCTCTAATTTATGGCCCCTCCACAGCCCGCCGAGCATTACGGCCTGGTTATTTATTGTAAACTGAACTAAGCTGCTGGCGAATTCCGACCGAGAAACACTGTTAGATCGATAGGGCCAATCGATGGCCAGGCGATGGCTCGTATTTAATAATTCCAACATGTATGTGATGCCAACTCCGCTGTAATTGTAGCCGAAGCCCAGGGATTGAGTTTCCCTTTTTCCTTTTTTCCAGCGGGCAGGAAAGGGAAGGGAACTGAAGATGGGGGCGTGGGATGGGAGGTCCTGTGAGTTCCGCTCGGAGCATTGGCGTGCCAAACAAAAATATTTAACACTTGTGCCATAAACTATTGTCAGGCTCGGTCTCGGTGGTCTGGGGGGGTTTCTGGATTTTATTTTTTGTTTTCCGCTCGAGGGGCGGGAATTCCTTGCTGCGGTGGCTAGCACACCACGGTGTAATGTAGGTCGTGGTTTTCTCAACCGCTGCTGTGGCGGTATGTAAAATAATTTATATAATAGTGTGCAGGATTAAGCCGAATATAAAGATGATTATTTGCAATTACGTGTAAGCTTACGCCTGAATTGTTTGTCGCGGCTTAAGTCAACGTTCGCTGAATGTGTGTGTACTGGCTGCCATATTTGCGGATTTCTCGAACCTTTCTGTTTAACAACTGCATTAAATTGTAATTATGTTTGTTGTGCAACAGCAAAAAAAAAAAAGAAAAAAACGCAGCAGCACATTGAATAAATCTGCAATCTGCACATTGATTTTGTCCAAAAAGATCCCAGGGGAAGGGGGGAGAGTCGAGAGCGTGAGGGGAAATTAAAAGTGAGTGCCAGCGAATTGAAAATGCAAACTACTGAAATTAATTCATTTGCTATAAAATATTTTGCTCTTATTTATTCGCGCATTCGAGTAGTGTGAATGTGGGTGCACAAATATTGACACACATGCGATTTAATTTCAATATAAGTGAACATATATCTTAATGACTGAATATGAACTTGGATGATAAGGGGAGATGCAAAAGCAGTGCAGGGTGGCCTCTTCTGTGACTTCTTCTGAATATATGAATTCGGCGATATGATTTATTCACTTTGATCTGCTGAGAGCATTTTTAAAATATCTACCTACATCATTTCAGCTCCCATTGGTAACCGGATCCGGTTGATCACCCTGTTCAATGCTGATGCATTTTTTATGGACTCTTCGTACCTTTGTGCCACTCAATCGCTGCATGCATGCAAACCATAAACGCAGCTGGATAAAATTTCTGTATGTTTGTAATTATTTTGTCATTCTGCAAATAGTGCAATGGAATTGGTAATATGGTTCACGCATTTCTACCCTAGTATACCCAGTATAAATATATATGCACACGACTTCTGCTCTCCTTAACTTAATCAATGAATTTTCATTTATGATTTCATACGAACATATTTTTGACTGACGTATATGGTCATTTCGTCTGTTGCATACCTTCTGGTGAATTCATTATACCCAGTGCGACGTTTGCCAATTGAGTACACAGCAAATTTATCCATCCATAAATATTTTCGCATTTTTTTTTCAGTTGTTGTCGCTGTCAAATATGTTTGCAATTGTGTAAATCGTTCGTCGTGTTTGTTGAGCACAAAGGAAAGGCAAACAATTTTTAATGGCGGCGTGATAAGCTCTTGGCAAACAAAAGTACAAAAAACGCCAATAACAAGTAACATAAAAATAATGAAAAAATTGGCTTTACACGATTGCAGCCTTAACTTAACTGTTTTTAGCTGTTCTGTATGTTACTTTATTGTTATTACATAAATGATTTTGTTGCTAAAGATAATCTAAGGTAGTAACTTTAAAGAAAATCGTATGAAGTATAGTGCAGTGCTTGAATAATTAAACAAGCAAGTTTGTCTCATTAAATATATATTTTTCAAATTAATTTACATTTTAGTTCAATGAAAATGCTTAAGTGTAACCATATAACTTCACTTACTTACTTGTTTTTCACCCAAAATCTGCTTGAATTTATTTACCCAACTTACCCAAAAATAAGTGAAGAGCAAATATCTCAACTGGAACTTGCAGTAAACAAGCGCTCGTTGGAGTTACCGAAGTTTCACTGTGGCTCGGGCAGAAAAGAGGCTCCCCGAGGACCAACCAAAAAAGGACAATGAGTCGTGGGCGTTGAGTGCGAGTTCAGACAGAGATTTCCACTTTCCACTGCAGTGGCCTCAAGCAGCTGCCAAGTGTGCTCCGTCTCTGTCGCGCCCCCATGTGCCTTCTCTTTCTCTTCGCTGGTGGATTTGTGTCTGGCAGGCGTGCTCATTACGTAATTAATTATACGCCATGTTGTGCAGCCTATGGCCAAAAAGTGGCAGTGCGACTAAAACCGCAAACATAATGAGATAATCTCTGTACAAATAGCGCATATGCAGGGCCACTAGTGTCCTCCATTCCCCAGCCACGCCCCTTCTGCCGCCGCCTTCTTCTTCCTGGTTCTGTCTCTTATCCTGACCCGGAAAAAAAAGAAGGCCGGCATACGATGCGAACTTTTGGCTTTAATGGCACTATGTGCTGTTTTTAATTAGCAGCGAAGGGTCGAGACGAGTGTGAAAAGAACCGAAGAACAAGGAGCAACCGAAGCGGCAGCAGGAGCAACTGCAAATGCAACACTTTATATGCATTTTTCTTTTAATTCCCATTTTTATGCCAGTGCGACGACGACTGCGAGAGGGCCGGAAATTTAGGTTGGCATTTCTTGCGGCGCTTTCTCTGCCTTCCCCGCTTTCTCCGCACGGATGTGTGTGTTTGCATGTGCGCATTGTGTCAGTGTGTGCGCGGGCATATAACTCGTAATTAGAGTGGAAAAAAACACGCAATTACCATTATGTACGCCGAATTTCGTTTTACGATTCCGGCCAACTGCACTAAAAGCGCAAAACAGTCAAGGAACAAAACGGCCGCCAGCAACAAAATCAGCATTCCACACTGTCTCTTAGCTGACCTCAATTTATTTTTAAATCCAAGTCGTTTAGCTTAAAACATGCGCCAGAGATTTTCAGCTTGCCCCAAACCAAGTGGCAAGTGGCAAGTGCATCTGCAACTGCCACTGCCACCGAATGAATCCGTCCGGCTATTTCACTTGCCATTTTCCCGGATTCACCCTCAGTGTGTCCTTGAGGTCTTTTCGCAATGGTAGGGGGTGGGGATGGGCGTGGCCGGTTATATTTGATTCGGCCTTAAGGCTGGAAAAGCGATTAAGCGAGTGACTCCGACCCGGTGAATTTAATCATAGGTGCCGCAAAAAGCCCTGCATTTGATTGCCTTCATTATATTTTACAGTGGACGTGCTTGTGTATCGTAGTTCTGAATTCTGGGCTAAAACGATGAGTTTTAATTTTTCCTCGTTAATTAAATTTACCAAACAAATATCTTCGCATTTAAGCTAGCTTTTTGAAAACACTGTGCCTTTTAGTACGACTGAAACTGTTTCGTATTATCATGGAAATTGCTTCAAGTGATTCAATTTACATTTCCATCTTTCTCAGTTTTACTACAACAATCTCAGCCAAGTCAAGTGCTTTTTCCCCCTCAGCTTTCGTTTCCTATCTCTCTTGGCCAGAAAGCTTAACTATTTCTTTATTTGCCAACATTTATCCATCACTTGTCTGCAGAGTCTCGCCCATAGTTTATGGTTTGTTGATGGATTCCGGCGCTGCCCTGCTTGGCAATCGGATTGTCAAGACCCCGGACTAGTGGCCACTCGCAGCTACAAATCCGGATGACTCTCGGTGGCTCAAGGTCAAGCTGTGAGCGACATTTATGTAACTCGCGGCCCCATCGCCTCCCACTGCCACCCCACATCCCAGCATCCCAAGCACCAAGCGGATATTCATCTCACATTCCAGTTGCCCCACATGCTTAACTATTCAGCACATGGTTTCGGGGTTTCTTGTGTTTTGGTTTTTGGCCATTTCGGTTATACGCAAAACGACTGGCCTCTTAGCCATCCGCTCCCGGCAGCACCCAGCCTTCCAGTCCATAAAAGTGTCTCCATTTCCATGGCATATCCTTTTCGGCACCACTCGGCCACCAAATCCACCGCAAACTATCTTCTGGTCGCATGCTGTGCAATAAAAGTGTCCCAACTGGCCGCAGACACTTGAACGGCAGTCCATGTCCTAATGCTATAAAAAAGGGCCAGCCAGATGCGCTAAAATCTATGAGAATGAATGCTCGAGTGTTGTCACACTGCACGGAAATGGGTGTTGGAATATTATCCCAGCACGGAACGAATAATAAGCTGTAATTAGCTGTCTCTCCCTAGACTATTCCTTTAGAACAAACTTTTATGCCTTATAATCTACTTATGACTAATTTGAAGATATCGCTTTTTCCAGTGCATCAACACCCATGCACACAGATGTAGGGGCAGGCTTACAGGACACAGATGCTCCTGGCCAGGCTTATGTACTTATAAGAGCAAGACTGACAATTTCGGTTGGAAGAAATGTAGCCCCTCGTTTTGGTTGCAACAAAACGATGGATCGGGAGAATAGAAAGTCAGGGGAGGGATGTCTCAAAGTCCTGCTGCTTAGCAGTTGCGGCTGAGGTTTTTGCGGATGCAACTCTAATATGTCAGCCGAAAAGTTTTCGCCCAACTTGGGGCAAGCAATAAAATTGCAGTGAACACTTTTCGTGGCCAAACATTAAAAGAGCAAGAAATTACTTGGAGCGGATTTGAAATAAATCCCACTGGCGGTGCGAATCAATCCAGAGAGCTACAAATTTACATTTTGCGGGGCAGGAGGAAAAGGGATTTTGCAGCCATTTTGCCAATGGCATATAACCGTTTTATGGTGCAATAATTATGCTAATTCCCCACAAAGTTGTGTCCGTTATGAGCACGAAATCGAAAAAGTTTCAATCAGCCGAGCGAAAAGTTGCTGCTGCCTTTGGAGTTGCAACTTCGATGCAACATCATCATCATCATTATTTCGCTGGGGTGGCAATAAAGCGTGGTGGAAATGTTTTTTAATATGCCGCAGCTTAACCCAAATTCTGTCCGACTCCGACAGACACACACTTGACCCACTCGATGAGGTGGTGTTCTATACTGCACACTGTAGTCATCTTCAGATTGATCTATTGATTGCGTGTAATTAATGATAATTTCCTGCCATGACAAACTCTTCTCCGGCATCTTGGTCCTCGAGACGTCAAAGTTACGGATCGAGCACTTCATTACCCCAACGCCAAAGCTATACCCCATTTGGCCACCCATCCGGGTGGCTTCCATTATAATTGAGTGCAAAATTATGCATTGAAGTCGCTGCCGGGGCCACCACCGATATCATCGAGGGGCCATAAAATAACTAATAGCCTGCCCGCAGGCCGTAAGCAGTTGGTAAGCCGTTCTGGCCCAACCAAGCCGACCACGCCGGGTCCTTCTGGTCCTTTCTGGCCACATTATAAACAACACGGCCAGCCGGCGATAACATGGCCGCAACAACAACGGCGACAACGTGGCCATAACAATGCTGGCTAATAACCGACGGCACCAATGTGCATGGGTGCTGCATATGGCGAGTGGTTCCCGAAACCGATTCCCCAACGCTTCATCCACTTTAAGATGACCCACTTTTTGGGTGCGACACGTTTGCGTATTTTTGGAGCTATGGCACCATCATTTATTTGCGGGCAAAGTTGTGTACAGCTTAAGAGGCTTAGTGCTGAACAAGTGGCCATTTTTAAGACTTAGCAAGTGCACTTAATTAACCTTATTTTAGTTTCAGCTTATACGACTATATGATAATATAACTGTAGTTTCATTCAGACTTTGTTATACTTTGGGGATGAAAACGCTTTTGCCAAGACTTAAATTGATATGAAAAAGCTTCTTTCATAATGCGCTTATAACATATCTTAAATTTATAAGTGTAAATAAGGTAATAAAAATTATTCATTAGGCTTGCCTTCATTTTAAAAAATTACGTATGATTTAAATACAGTGCTAATGGATTAAAGATGCATGTTTTTCGCAAGTGCTCCAAATCAATTGCCAGAACGCAGTGAAAGTTTTAGCCTGGCCCCTGAAGTGAGCAAACTTTCTTTGGTTTGGCTTAAAGATGACAATATTTTCTTGGAATTTACGGTGCACACTTGCCGGGGCACACCTAACTAAGAGTCCTGTGCCACTAGCATCCGCACCACACCACTCAAAGCCCCACCCCATTTTAGCCCGGATCCTTTGTGGTCTGGCAATCATAATGCAATTCATTTGCCTAGCGCTCCTTGGGGCACCGTTTTTGGTAAACGGCAAAGATTAGGCAGCATTAAAGTCGCAGGCAAAACAAACAAAGCCGATGAAGAGGCAATAAAAATGTAGCCGCACACAAAAGCCACAAAGGAAGTCGAGGCTAAATAAAGTCCATGGGTTTTCGGACATTGTAAAAGCCAAGGAATCAGTGGAGCAGACTGTAATAAATTTACAATTACAGCGGTCACTTGAAAAATATAAGCTTCTGATTTCAGGCTGCTTTGCTAGCGAATTCAAATGGTTGGACATTTTCTCCTTAGCCAATGTAAATATATTATCGGAAGTGTTTTTCCAAGGCTTTTAGATGGTAAGCAAATGAAGTCACTGGTAGACAATTTCTTAAAAGAGATACTAAGGTTTAAAAATATGTTGAATAACGTCAATATTATAGGAATTTTACATTAAATTTTATCATGGATAATAATTTGGCTGCTCTAGATAAACACAATTTCAAAAATAGACACTCTAAGCAATACACAACGCATAAGTCGTAAATAATCCGGCTTAAAAGAAGTAATTAACCTAGCAGAAATGTGTTATTAGCACTTTTCCTAATCTTCAGATACTGAAACGTTTCATTTTGCTACCCCTGGCGTATACGCAATATTCATTGGCTTAAGCTGGCAAAATGAAAACATCTTATTTAACCAATTAGCACCGAAGCTGGTCCAACAAATTTGCACAGCTCATCAGCGAGGGCGAAAACTCTTGCCAAGAAGTTTTAGCCAGGTGCTTACAAGCGCTTTGCAATTATTACGGCGCTGCGAAGTATGCAACAATTTATGCACTTTCAGCTCGTCCTTAAATCTTCCTCCTTGCCGTTTTTGTTGTATTTGTTTCTCGACCAGTTGGCTGTTTGTTTTGCACTTTTGAGCTGTGCCAAAGATTTGCATTTTCAATTTGTACTTCTTTCCCCGATTTAGCCTGATTCCCCTCCGATTTGATTGCGAGTGAGAGATAGAGATGAAGACGGATGGAGCAAGATTACGCTGGCAGGAAGGGTTCGCAAAATCCTGGGTCTGAGCCTTGACAAAGCGGCCACTTAACATTCAAATGTGGAAACAACATCAAATGCCGTGTTCAGAAATTCCACATTGTTATAGAAATCCGCAGGCTTACAGCACATTTGCCTTGGCATTGGATTCGATATGGCAGTTCCTCTTTGTTGCTGCTCATGTTTTGCCTTAGTTTGCATTTGAACCGGGCCTAATGGCATTCGTAAGTGGCATCTAAGCTGGGGCATTTTGTTTACTTGTCGCTCCAAGTTGGCTAAAAACGCTCTGGCCTCTTTCGCCATTTTCCCAACGTTTTTCTACCTTTCTTCCACCCCGACCTTTGGCCAATACAAATTGACATGTTATGCCAGAAATGATTGGGTAATTTCGAATGCGTATTTCAGCCATGATTCGAATGCCTGGGAGAAGTGGAAAAGTTGTTACTCGCATTTTCAGCATTTCTGCCCATGCAACCAAATGTGATTGTGTCAGTTTGTTTTGTGTTGTTGCGGGCTGCCACTTTGCTGCACTAAATTGCATTTAATTCTGAGATTTGCCCGTTGTGGCGGCTGCCTTTGGGTCTTTCCTCTACTTTCCCTTTTTTTTTTCCTCTTGGCCTTCACCCAAATAAACCAGCGAATGTTATGGCATGCGTGTGTGTGTGTTGGTTTGGCTGCCTGTGTTTGCCTAAAATTTATGTGTGAACACAATGCTCACCAACACCCACATAGCGCTACTGGATGCAGCGAAATGCAAAAGGAAAATATAAACACCCACACACGTACACACAATTTTTGCATATTTCCGAGCGGCTTTAAAAAATGCGCGGACTCGAAAGAATTAAAAAACTTGTATGGACACACAGTCACACGATTCTACATAATAAAAGTTGGCATAATTATACCCTGGGGAAAGATGGGCTGCGGTGATCCTGACTCTCTTTGGCAAAAAGCTTGTTTAACAATTTAAGCAGAGCATATAGTTTTTTCTTGTCAGCTATACAAACATTTTTTTAAGATTTCCGTATTTTTATTTAAATAAATTCATTTTATAATAAGATATAAGCTTTTAATTCAAAAGGTAAGCCTTATAATGTTGGTATTTATACAAAATTATATAGTTTAGTATTGATTACATAGTAGCTAATCATATAAACATTAACCAAATAGCTCTGACCAGTTTATTAAGCAATTTTTAAAGTGGAAAGGATGCAAAAATCGAAATATTAAAAGATTAAAATCATACTGTTTATTAACTTTGTGAAAAACTAAATAAATTACTCCATATATGAAAAAGTTTTGCAATATCTTAAATAATTAATAATAAATAATATTTTGTCAACATGCAAATAAGTTACATGTATATTGAATGATATGGTGAATTAATTATTTGCTACTTTGAACTTGGTTTTACATTAGCTGAGCGGAACCTAAACTGGAAGAAAAACCCGTTGTGTAAACATCTCATGAATTATTTAGAGTACTTTTCGCTTTCAATAAAGGTCATTCGCAGTTCGTACTTTTAAGCAGGACATTCATTTTTTATGAGTTGACGCAATGCAAATGAATAAGTTCTAGTTTTGGCCGCTGCCCTTCGGCTTTGTCCTCGGAAAATGGGAAATGCTTTACGACCTTCGAAGGCATAGAAAAGTGAAATTCCCCAGACAGACATTGCGTTTGTTTTGCGATTTGTGTGTTAGATCAGGAGTGTAACAACTTAATTAACTTAAATTCGAAGCGATAAGAAGGCGCAATGCGCCGAATTCCTTTTCATGTTTACGATTGCGAACCGAAAGCAGGGACTTTGAGTTTGACACATTTTCCTTCGCATGCAAGACACGGACAAGTTTTCCACGCCGGCGCTTAAAAAGTTCACCCCACCCCATTACAAGGCGGAAAAGTCTCGGGCACAGGATTTTCCCCATCAAAGCTGTTGAGTTGTGCAAAAGTCTGTGTCGGGGGATGGGTGGATTGAAAAGAGAGAGCCGAGTACTTTGACGAGATTTGCATAAAATTAGGGTTTGGGATTATTGTTAGCAGGATTCGGGGGACGTTGCGCGGAAATATTGAACTTTATGCGCATATTGATGGCTGGCAATTGCCAATCCTTTGACACGGTTCTGCATCTGAAGAGATTCCCGAAAACCTCAAGCGCCCTTAGCCCCCACCGGCCACGCCCCGTTTTCATTAGCAAATATTTGTGGTCCAAGTAGCTCGCTTTGAGTTATGGCCCAAACCCGGCTGCGACTTTGGCCTGGCCAATAAATCAACTCAGATAACCACACACTCGCACACACACACACTCGAGCATTGTGGCCATTCAATTTGATTATTCAATTGCAAAATTCTGACAGGCGAGCAGCGGCGCAGGAAATGCACACAGATGTATTGTCCAGATATCAGAGGATATATGCCCAGATACTCAACAGAAACACAAAGGCCACTGTTCCACCGATAATGACATCTAAAATGCAAAACGCATGCATAATTCCACTGCTGATCCCCGACTTCTGGTTCCTTTGATTGCTGCCGCACACAAATTTATGGGCCAGCCGGCCCAAGAAAGTTGTCTCTCTATTAAAAATAAATTATAGACACGGGGCGGGGCCAGAAAAATTGTATTTGCCTTGGCCAGCACAACCACCACGTTCGGGACCATAAATTTCCGCAAAACAAACTGACTTTGTGGCCGAAAAGGAGGTTAAAAGGAGGAGGAGGAGGAGAAGGAGGCGGGGCGGAGGTGAAGGCGAAGGCGGAGGCAACAGGTGCTGGCCAACGCGTGCTGGCCACATCTAGGAGTCCTGGCTGAAGGACTTCCGGCCAGAGGCTGCCCCGGTGGCTCCCTGTCTCCTGTTTAATGCATGCCCTTTTCACATAGATTCGGGACTGGCCCCGAGCCCAAAGCGATAAATCACAAAAAATGCTGCTCCTTTGCATTAAAATTTACAACCTACTAAACAAGACAGACGTCCAGAGTTGCCCACTTGACATGTGCACGCGCGGATTATATTTTCAGTTGTATGGAATGAGTGATGGCCCATAATACGGGCCATGTTCGCCTTGATGGCCAAGAGGCGGCGGCTTTAAGTCCCTGCTTTGGTGGCCTAATTAAGTCGGCCTTAAGTTCCCAGGAAGTTCACTGTCGAGCCAATTACACGCAAATCAACTGCGGCCCCAGTTGTCAGACAATTAGCGACTAAGGCGACTCAGCTGGCAAACCCGCAAAAGCGTCTTTCGGCCGTAATCAATTGAGCGATATTGAGTTATTAGGCCTCTCATGCTGGATTTTATGATGGTTCGCAGGGGGTGGTGAGGGGGAGTTGTGTTTTTGGGAAAGCCTCTGTGAGTGTGGTTACCCCCAAAGAACATTTAATGTGCTCTAATGCGAATGCCATTGACATCCGTTTCACTGGAAATTTAACCAGCAAACGTAGTTTGTCTGTACTTGAGTAATAACATAGATATTAATAAGGTGTTTTAAGTATTTAAGCTTACCCTTAATCATCTAAACGAGTTCAAATGAAATAGGCATCGGTGGTAAATTTGATGTACCCTTATTATTTCGTAGAAATATAATGTACTCCGTTCCACACTCCTTTCTTTCAGTGTAAGAGCCAACGAAAGTGAGCTTCAGTCTGAAGGCACTCAGCTGTTAAACGCGACAACGATGATGACAGCCATTTTTGGTAACAGAATGTTTGCTACAACTTTTCGCGGCCAATTTTGTGGCCCACTGACTGACAATGGGAAGTGGCAAATCCTGTCGCTGTCTCTTTCCTAAGAGCTGCCGCCGTCTCTTTCCACGCCCTTTTTTGCTATGTCAGTGACAATTAGAGGTTGTATAACAGCGTTGCAATCAGTCTATTTAAAAACATGGTAGACACCTGGAAAAATAAATAAAAAAAAGGTAATAAAAGGTTATAATTCAGGAAGAGGAAGGAACGAATGTGGAACGTTAGCTTTCGAATTAAATGGAATAAAAGTTGTTGTATTACAATTTCCATCGATACAATTTTGTATTGTGATTATTACATTGTCAATTAAATGTACTCTATGTCAAGTTCCCGTGCTCCGGAAAGTTTTCAATATGGAAGAGCTCTATCCCGAACTGTTAACCATTGCCGTAAGAACCGATTGGGTAGATTCCGAAATGATGACCGTGCGATGAGAATAAGCAAAAGGAAGTGGCCCAGTACGCTTAACTCCATTATGAGGCCTCCTTTGAGATCAAAAGCGTCCTTAACCAACACCATTCTCCACCGGCCAGAGCACACCGCCACTTTGCGGCCATGGCCATCGAGTGCAACTCGCACGTGGACTGCGCCCGACTGCTCTACGTGGTCAAGAACCTGACCCAGTTCATGCTGACCTGCAACTACGCTCGGGCTCCGGGTTGTGGACAGCCAATCTACCGCTTCCGATCCGTCGGATGCCAGGCGGGTCGCAACAACAAGAAGCACTCGTCCTTGGGCTCGCTCATGGAACTGTTTCGCTGCCTTTTTACGGGGCACCGCCACTCAAAATCGCACATTTAACGCATCTTGTTTGTCCATGGTTATCCGAAACCTGGCCATAAATGCCATACAACGATTCGCCGGGTTCCAGCTGGCCATGCAAAATTCAAACAACTCCGTCCGAATGGAATTTCTGCCAATTTCCTGTGACGAACCGAACCCGAGGTCCTTGGCGGGCTTGGCAGGATGTATCGATGGCGGTGCAATTACCTGCATAACAGCCAGGAAAAATACCGAAATACACTGCGCAAAAACATATATACAATTATAGTGCAATTTAAATAGATCAGTGATACAAAATTTTAATAATTGTGGTTACAAATTTTGGAATATAACGATATAAAGGAAATTTGCTTTATTATAGTTATATGTTCACATTTCAAAATTTTCGTTCAGTATAAATACTTTGTCCCGTAGAATAGGAAATGATAGTAAAAATGTCAGTTCCAGGCATTTTCATCAGCAGGTAAAAGTGGAAAAAAAATGGAAGCTAGATGATGCAATGCTCTTCATTATCGCAATCCCCACTTCCGCTTCCCCTTTATGGGGATAAACAACTTGATTAGGACAGCCCGCTGTTGCTGGGGCTCGTTTAATTTAATTTTATTTCTGCATAAACTTTATGGCTTGTTTAGGATTGGTATTTAATGGCCAATCGAGTGGCGTTCGGGTCATTAACCGACCAGCTGCAGTGCCAATGAGGGGGACTTTCCCAGAGAGTTTTCCCTTGCAAAGTGGATGCTGTTCACGAGCAGTATCATAAAAGCTAACTACCTCTTAGTGCCAACCGGAGTGCTGAACACGTGTTTTTCTTGCACCAGCTGATACTGGAGATAGTTAATTAAAAGCGCCACACCGATTGAATGGCTGAATGATGTTCATTAGCCGCGGGGCACGAAAACCCCTCCCTGGCAATGCCAATCCGATTAGTACTCTCCAGTGCACTGCCATTCCATTATTTTATGCGACTTCATTTGATTGAAATGCATAAGAGTTTGGCGGGTTGGATGATGGAGAGCGAGAAATCGACTTTTCCATTCCCAGATGGCAGCTGGTGGATTTGGCTTGGCTGCCGTTTAACTGGTTACCTTCATTTCGAGCACTTTCCATTCGCATGTCTGACACCTGGCGAGGGAAAAACTAAAAGTCACCACTTCCGCAGCACATAAATTTGAAGCGCTGCTCGTTTTTAAGGCTTCCTGAAAGCCAGCAAACAGAAAAAAGCTGCAAAAAATTCAACAAGCTGGGCTGAATAAAAAAACACCAGACGGTGTCCCTTTTTTATTTTTGGTCGTTTTCCTCTCGCATTGCATGCCAAATTGTTCATGTAGTTTGCCGTTTTTGTTTCGCCACAATTTGTTTTTCGTTGGTTCACCATTCACCACCCGCTTTTCACTTTTCCGTTTCCGTTTAAGCACTTGAACTTTAAGTTTTCGCCATCCCTTTTCCGGGCAACTATTTATCAAAGTTATGGCCAAGGATCTGGAATCTAGAGCAAATGTTTGGACCCGTCATGAACCCCTCGAATAAATATCTATTAAAGCTTTTCCAGTCCTTAGATGCAAGTGAAGATTTACGGGACGCCTGATAATGGTGCATTAGCGTGTAAAGCGTTTTCGATGCACTTCCCACGGAGACACTTCCGCTTTTCTTCCCTGCTTTTCTTCTCCTCCGTCCAAGGACCAAAGTCATTATCATTGTCAGCACGTAAAGCTTGCTCGCATGTTCAATATGTGTTCTGAGTGCCGGTATGAGTGTATGGGTGTGTTGGGTTTTCGCGGTATCCTTTTGCATAATGCCTTTGACCGCACTTTTTCTTTTGTCTCTATCTTTCTCTGTCTTTGTGTGTGCCACAACAGTCGCACTCACAACACACACACACACAGAAGCACCTTGTGGAATATGGTGTCCCGCCCCAAAAGGTAAATGCCACTTGAAAGTCTTTGCTTTTTATGCCCCTGAGCCACGGCTCTAAAAGGTGGGATAGAGTTTATTGGGCCAAAGTGCTAAAGCAACGAGGCTTTTAGCATTTTTGGCCTACATTTTTAACGAATCTGGTTCTCCCACATGCCATAGAAATGTTTACAAAATATATTGGTCAAGCCATTAGAAAATTAATGTTTGGCTGGCAGGGAATTTAAACAAAAAGGTTTTTGGGAAACTTAAAATGTATACTTATGCATATGTATGGAAATATTTCAAAACAGAAAATAAGGAATTAAATCCTTAAGATCTTTAAAAATCTCTCAATAAACTTTCTTAAGATAAATTTTTATTATTGATTTTTTGCTTAATATGGAATATATTAAAATAATATCAGCAAGACACAGTATAATTTCTGTAATTGTTCAATAAAAGGGATAAATCTCAGAGTTGATCTATGAGATACAAATCTTGTACCTGTCAGACATTAAGGACGACCCTGAAACCCATTTCCTCCAATTGCTAGACAACTGCTTCATCTGAACTTTCTCGGAATTTGCATTTATAGTTGTTTGGAAAAGTTGAGTTGCCACTTCTCGCGCCGCTTTTGAGCTTATCAGCTCATCGGGAATTGCCCCTGGGCTCTGCGAAGCCGCTGGAAATCGCTCCTGGCACTCATCATTCGGTTCTCGGTTATTTTTATTTTTATGACTTCAACTTCCCTTGGTAATGGAGCTCGGTTTACGTTTATTAGCATACTTCGCAGAGGCTTTGGCCGTGGCTCAAGGTGTGTTTAATGGCGGACATCTAGTTGCCACCGCCGGGCACTTTACGACTTCATTAGGAAGCCATTTACGAGTATGTGCCTCAGATGCTTTCCGACCGCCTCCACTCTATACATATATTCGTCCCTCGATTTAGATTCCCCTGCCTCCACCCATTGTGGGCCAGTATTGAAGGCCAATTGATTTGTTATAGACAGTGGCAACAAGAAGGGACGCTACTGGACGGGATATCGAACGTGAGCCAGGCTAAAATCTAATGAAATTTATGCAGACGCTGCATTGCAGCTAAACATGAATGGGGAACCTCGAGCTCTCACTCTCACTCACCTGACCATGTGGCGGCAACTTTCACCTGGCCTTTCCGCTGGCTTACAATATTTGTGTGTGAATACACAGTCAAAATTAATTGAAAAACATTTTAAAGAATTAAATTACGCAAGTACAAAAATATTTTGAAAGAAAATCGTTAAAAATATTGCAGATATTATTCATTTTTGGTTAACAATTTTTGTGTGCTAATATAGATCTATTAAATATACCTCATTAATTGCCTCTGTAAAAGTTATTTGCAGGTTGTTTGACTTTTCTAGAACTTTTTCTTTCTTCAATAATTGGTATTAGTAAAACTTTTTTTTATAATTTTATAAGCCATTTTCTCAGCTAATTACTGGGTTTTCCAACTTTTGTCAAGTGCATGCCTGACCTAGTTAACTGGCCGGGAAAGGAGAGGCAGACATGGTTTTTATGAACACCCTGGGAATGCCTTTGTCTCGGCTGTTGGCTTAGCTAAAACCCGACATCGATGGCCAGCTGGAGCCGGATTGGCGACCTGTTTTACCCCCTGACTCGAAATTCCAGCCCCGATCCGGGTTCAGCATGTGGAAGTAACAGTTTAGCGCTCGAACAGGCCCCAAGTTGCATGGCGTTGGCACTTTTTACTTTCGACCGAAAACTAGAGTCGGGCATAAGGGAAAGTTTCCCGTTTTCCTGGCGGCAGCCAAGTACAATTTGTGCTCGGTTTCGAAGAACAGAAGCATTAGAAGGAAAAACAAACATCTTAAAGTGCCCGGGAATGGAAGGGATGAGCATCCTGATACAAGGTGTCAGTCTCCTGGCAGACAGCCTGAAAGAAAGGAAGGAAGCTTTTTCAAAACGCCAAATGATAAATGCATTTTTAATGGAGCACCCGAGACGCTCCAAGGCGGAAAAGCGAGCATTTTCCGGCGGCAAGGCTTAGCGGTAAGCGTGAATGGCGCATAAGCTTTTCTGCCAGTCCTTTCTGGTTGGGCGGATGATTAAGCTAATGTTTCGCCTCCTTTAAACTCGGCGAATTCTTGTTTCAATTAACCGAAGCTAGCAGACAAACAAATTGCCTCCTGCTCCCCCCATTTTGCTTTTTGCTGGCAAACAAATGTTCGACACGTGTGTGTTTTAATAAATTGCCAGAATTTAACCTTTTGCCAGGGCAATTGCCTGGGCTTTTATTTGTGCAATCAGGCCGTAATGCATTGAACCCCTCTTTCCGACGCTCTGTGCAATTGTTTCCGTACATTCCACATTCCTAAGCGGCGTTTCCATTTAATCAATATTCCAAACACAAAGCCGGCACAAATGGAGATACAATAAAAAACACAGAAATTTCAATCCAAAATTGTGGCTAAACAAAAACTAAATGGTAAGCAGAAGCCAAGCGAAGGTCGAAAAAAAAAATGGTGGCGGGTGCGAGCGCCTAAAAGCATGGCACGCAAATTGAAAATAAATGCTAGCGAAACAAAAACGCCTCGCTGACCATTTTAATTTACTAAGTTTTGATGATGCACAAAAAGGGAGAGAACTCGAAAAAACATAGTCCGACCAGCCAGCACGTAAAGTTTGTATGTAGTTATGCCATACATAAAATCTACACACCAAAAATGGGGAAAGAGTTGTGAGCAGTGAAAATGAAAAATAGCTTACCGTGTGTGAAATGGGGATTTGCCTTAGATAGTTATTGATATTTGTACGGTCGGTGTGGTCTGGCCAGCACCTGAAAGCAATCAATTCATAATGCTGTGGAGTCGAGCCCCAGAAATGGCTATCCAATGACCAGAGCTGGGTGAATTTATGGCCACTGGAGAAGATAGAACCGCAGAGCAATGTCATTAACTCAAAGGCGAAAATGAACCGAAGAAACGAGGCGGTGCTGCCGAAAGTGGGGATCCAGGATAAATGAGCTGTTGATGGCCAGCCATAAGGATGCTGTACGGATAAGCTGTGAAATTGCTATAAAATTACTAACGAGTTGATTAGGTCACTAAAAGGAAAAAGCTTCTGTGCAAATTGAAATGGAGCAGGGGAGGATTTAGTACTTTCAGATGAAGATTTTTATTCAATATAAGGACTATAAGTTCAAGCCATTACTATAAGCACTTTGCGTAGATTCCTCAAAAATCATAAATATTTTTTCAGCATTAAGTAAAAAAACATAAAATAGTAGAAGTTCCACTTTAATACACCCTGTAATAAGCTTAATTTAAGCATTCGCGTCATGAAAACATAATGGAAATTTCAAAAGCCTTGGGCCAGAAAAACTTTAACCGAGAGCAGGTGGAAAACTATCTTTCAGCTTAACTTTTAATCTGTAGCCAACTATAGATAACGCTGAAATGGGATTCTTTTAAAGTTTAATTGAAAGAGCAAGAAGAAATTTAATATATTTTTTGCAACTCTTCTGCGAATGATAAAATCGCTCGTTTCTGTCATTTTTCTTATTGCCAGGACGCTTTTTACTCCGTGGGGCACTTTTCATTTGTTCGCCTTTCCACTTTTAGACTGGCAATTATGAATTTTTTACTCTGTCTTCTGTTTGATTATTGCTCATTTTGCCTGGACAAAGAACAATTTATTAATATAACTAAGCTGTTGAGACTTTTTTTTTTTCAATACAAAGTCAATAAATGTAGTTTTAATTGCAGTCAAAGCAAACAGCCTGAGGGGAAGGAACTGAATTGTCGATGGCACTGCATTCGCGACGTCAGTTATGCGTGTTGAGCGCAGACAAACAAAGCCGAAAAAAATAAAGTTCTATAGTGTGGTTTATTACTCACACGTTTTGCAGTCGCAGCAACCTTAATAGTTGAAACAAAAGGCTCTAAACAAAAGACTATGCGGCAGGCCCAATTGGATAAGGACTGGCCCACTCCGATCCATTCCCCATCTGCACCCTTTTCAGACTATTTTATACTATTCGCTCCATTGTTGCACTTGTCTGGCAAAGACAAAGGCCCCACAGAAGCGGCTAATGTGTTGCACTTTCCTTCGAGTCCTGCTCGTACTTTTCCCCGCGGTTCTTCTTGTTATTCTTGTTGTTTCCCCATCCAGGACTCAGACAATGCCCGCTCTATCTGCAATAAGGAAATGGTTGTGTTCTATATTTAGGCGGTGCCACGCCCTATTATCTCTACCCGTGCTGCAGCTGCCCATTGTTTATGCCACGCGCGTTGATTCAATAAATTCCAGGGCACGTGGATGTGTTTTCTGGGGTGAACATTTTATGCCACTCCACTGAGTCCGCAATAGGAAAAAAGTAATGATGGGAAAACTAAAAACTGTATGAATCATTGTATAAGTATTCATAAATCTCCACACATTAAACAACCATGAATTCCCTTTGTAGACTGTTAAATGAATTTGTATTACTTATCAATTCAGTAATTCTTTTAATAATAATATAATAATTTTAATGTATTGAAACTTTAATATAAGTTCTTAACAATGTGCCGATTTTAAGATGCGCTGTAAATTAGTTAGTTAATTAAATTGAAGTATAAGCTCGACCATTCACATTTATCGCACGCTTGATTAGCAAACCATTCGCATATTACGCTCACACCATTATTTCTCGCGATTATCCTTCGAGTAGCAAATTGCTGCTGCTGCAGGAGCTTCTCCTGCGTCCTGGAAACCGAGAAATAACGGGGAAAAAAGGAGCAAGCAGAAGACACAAAACGGGGTTAACTCGTGCACTTAACGGCAACTCGAGCGCCTCGAGGACGAGGACAACATTATAAATCCTTGGCAGGCATTTTGCAAGTGGCAGTCGCAACTTGTAACCAGTGGATAAACCCCCTTCCGGATTGCGCCGTTTCGCCAGCCAAGCAAAGCGCATTACCAAGAAATGTAAACGGTAGGGTTTTCTTTTTTCGGCGATGTTGTAAGACAGCTCACACACAACTCAATTTAGTCAGTTTTTAATGAGGAAACTCAGTATGCACTGTGCTTCTATTGCTGCCACCCAGTTGCTTCACTCTGCCAGTCATCCTACACATTATATCCTCTTACACTGGAAAAAATTTATAAATAAATGAACTGAAATTTAATTATAATACATTCAGAAATATTTTTTATAATATCCAAAACAAAGTGGCAAAAAAGGTTATTATAAATATAATTTTGTAGTTATATCACAAAATAGGGATTTTAATATTTTTAAGCCGTTCAAGGTGCATTTAAAAATGGTTTGTGTTTTTGTTATACAATGTTTGTTCAAGTGTAAGTACCATCCCATTTGCATTGGGTAAGCGGTTATGACTCTGACAGGAGTCGAGCTCCGATGCAGGGTTCCGGGTCCCTCAAAGGAATTCGCTTCGATGTCTGTCATGTCATTTATTACCGCTTCTCATGCGCCCCACACTCGCCACCACCCACTTACCGCCCACCGCCCCTTCCGGCCGCGCCCCCTTGGTATCCGTTTTGTTCAATCGTTAGACATTTCCGTTGCGCTGTCCCTTTTTAGTGCGACGCTCGGCTCGTCCTTTGTGTACGATATCCTGCGCCTGTCCAGCCCGTGTCCTGTTTTCTGCCAGCAAAGCCTTTCCGTGCTTCACTGTACAGTGAACACTGCGCTCCCACGGCGCTCCGTTGTTGCTGTAATCGCATAAAGATGCCCCAATAACACAACGCACAACATGGGAGGGGGGGAGTCCTTTGGGCTGCGCCAGCAATTTGTGGGTCAAATTGAATTTGTATTGTGCCTGGGCAGCGCAAAATTGATTGAAACATTTGCGTGAATTTATGTCCTTGAAATGATTGGCCAGCCGCATCTTTGAGAGTCCCGATTCCCGAGCACCAAGTCCCCGTGCCCGAATCCTTGCCAATCTGCCGGACTTGTTTGTCCTGTGCATTATTTATGGGATTAGTGGCCTCAGACCATTCGGCCAATGGCCACGTGCCAGGACCCAAGCCAAGGCCCAGGCCCAAACAGGCTCTGGCCTCAAAACTGATTAGGTTCAATGAAGTCCTGTCCTATGCATAGTGTTTCTGTCTCTGCTGGGCCGTTTTCTTAGAGGCAGCGTCAGGATGGCACTTCTTTTTTTTTTTGGCCAGCCGGCCTCATCTATTTTTCATGCACATCGCCCAGCAAAATAAAACAAATTTTCACTTTAATATGAGACCGAGTTGACCTTGGGTTGAGTTGAAAACTTGCGCACACTCATGCCAACTGCTGCTGTCTGTCGACCTGTCGGGGCAACAAGTTGTCTCGTGTATGTGGCTGGAAATCTGGCTAACAGACTGCAAAACAGCTAGCAGAATTACTGTGCAGGCGCTACACTGGCCAACAAAATTGCCAATAAAAAAAGTGTTTTGTAAAGCTGAACAATTGGGAAACAAATAACTAATAACTTTATTAACACAAAATAATTCAAAACTAATTTTCGTATTTTATAAAGTTTTATAGTGTATTTGTAAAGAAGAATGGAACATATTTTCACGATTTTCCTAGCCAGTGTAACGAAGCCAATGTCATGCTTGAACTTACATATATATTTTTTAATTTTGAAAATGACGTTACGCTTTTGTGCGCCCCGTTCCTGGGCAGACGGAGCAGAAGCACGTGGATTTGGTGAGGGTCTGGCAAATAGATTAATTCCTTAAGTGCCCAACGTGGCGTATGCGTAATGGGTGCAACGTTGAAAAGTAGGCTGCACCAGAATTTCAATTACAAAATGTCAGACGAGCCGCAGATAGCGAGCTTATCAAGATGTTGCCATGTGTATCCCTGTTGGTAACTGTGTGCAGTGCGTGTTGTATATGTGTTATCATTGGCATTGTAAAACAAGTCACTTAACACACAAACAGCATACACACACGCACACATATGTAAAAGGCAAAGAAGTTAAATTTGCTGCTTTTGTTGGCAGTTGTAAAACAATGGCCTGGAATTGTGTCTATTGTGTGTGTGTCTGCGTTGTATCTTGTATCTTTTTGTTAGCTCAAGTCAATTGTTCTGCATGTGTCGCACTTTCTCTGTATCTGTGTGAATCTCTGTGTGTGTGCGTTCTTATTTACGTGTTATCTGAGACCATTTTGCCCCGAGACACGCCCTCTGCTCGTTGTGTTGCCACATTCCATCGGTTGTTGCTGCTTTTGGCACTTGTCTGCCTATTGCGCACTGATTGTTAGCATAAATTGGCATAATTAAACAACGCTGCAAATGGGTATTAACTTGAATTCTACCAGATTTTGCAAATGCATTTGTTTACTAAAAAGATAAGTCTCTAACCGAAACTTTCGTGGCTTTGGTAAGGTTGTAGCTTACAATTGAAAAGAATATTGAAGTATAACTCAGATTTTTAAACAATTTTATTTTTTAATGGTAAAATTCTCCATCTGACAAATTAAGTATTTTATAGATGTAAAGGCACATTTCTTGCCTTCCTGAAAAGCTTCTTAAATGCCATAAATGCAATAAAAATATTTCGTTTTTAACTTCGATTTCCATTTCGGCCCTAGGCCCTTCTGTCCGAAATGGCGTAAACTTGTGTTTTCTTTCGACACGACCTTTACGCGTCTCCAGTCGTGCGAAAAAATAGGAAAAAAGTCTCTGCAACAGAGCGGGCACAACCAAATGAAGAAAAGCGTTATGTAATGGGCCAACGCGGCGTATACGCAATGGCGTATACGATGGCGACGGCGGCGTTGTCGCCTTGTTAGCTGGCCTTTTGCCGTTCATTTCCATTTTTCGTATGCACTGCTGACTGCCATTATTTGGCTTTAATTGCTGCATGCATTCCCTGCCCCCAGTGACTACGTGCTTTAATTAAAATACAATACGAGAGGAGAATTTCAAAGACAGAAATGCTGATGTGATAAGTGGCCGGCTTAAATTTCATAACTCGCGTATGGTAAACATCAATGCTGTGCATTGTCTCTGTCATAATTAAGCAAATTAACTGTAAATAAAAATTCAGTAATTGCGTGCGCCAATCAAAAAACAACTTGTTAAGTGCCACAGCAGAACATCGGGCCATAATTCCCACTTCCAACTGCGAAATGCCAACTGCCAAAAAGAGCTTATTTATGCGCATATGAACGGTTCGAAGGGAGTCGGACTTTCGCCGGCATTCGTAATTGGCTCACCTTTAATTTGATGAAAGCAGGTGGTGGGTGAGGCAGTGGGCAAAGTGTAATAAATAAATTAACATAAAACAAACACAAATTAATGAATGAATAAATGATTGCCAAGAAGGAGCGGCTCGACGCAAGACCATGGGCAAAAGCGTATAAATATTGTGCAGATTCTGTATAAATGGCAACTGTCTATCAACGTCAATTAATGGCCAAATGGCTAAGGCAATTTCCAATCATTTTTATTCTCTTTTTTGATAATTTCCTATTTGTTTCCTTCATTGGGCCCGTAATGAGGGCAGGCAAATCCTGTTCTGGCCAAATGTAAATTGTAAGCAAATCAATCAGCCAGCAGCAACAGCTGTTCATGATTTATTCACCCGGCGAAAGAGGAGTTGAAAATTTTAATAATATACAAAGACTGTTGTCAGTCCGTTGAATTGATTTTCTCTGAATTCCCGTTTAATGTTCTTTCATTTCCTTTACTTATTTATGCGCTGCCGGATCAGGACACATTTCGACACAATGCCAAAGGAACTGAAATATTTTGGAACGAGAAGAGCGGGTGTGGCCCTTTGAAGGTAAGTACATGTGTGTAACCTTGTCTTGGATAACGAAGGTACTCGGAATAATGTTTTGCAGATAACTTTAAGTAACTACTGACCTATCAATTATTAAAGTTGGTGAGAAGCATCGTCCAATTCGTCGCCCCACTTAAATGATTTTACCAGTCGAGTTGTAAATTTTAATTAAACGCACTTTACTGTCAAACTCGGACAAGAGTATCTGCATTATTTATGGCAGCTGGCACTCAAACTGCCAATTGCGAAAAGTAGAGTTCCTTCGCGCGCAGTACAATAAATAAAAGCCTTGGCCTCCCAGCGGAAATAATTAACACGAAAGGCAAGGAAAATAACTTGGTTAGCAGTTTTGCTCCTCTTTTGCGATGCTGTAGTTCGCGATGATGATGAGAACGATAATGACGAGGCCTTTGTCAGCAGTTTTTCCAGCAGGCAGTTGTAATGAATTAATTGATTTGCGGTTGCCGTGGCAAAGGTGAATGAAATATTAAAGTCAACTTTTTCCACGGCGATGGTATGCTGGAAAAGGTGGAAAGTGGCAACTGTCAGTGGCATCTGTCGCAGCTCGATTTGCATTTATACATTGGCCGTTGCAAATGGTGGCTCGTATATTTAATCGTCCATACGGGGCGCTCTTCCAGTGTCACCGGGCTCTCATTAAGGACCCTCGCACACACACTTACACACTCACACTCATTCGCTGTCCTGCAGTCCTGGTAATGTGCAATTAAAGTAATTTAATTTATTATTTGCCATTGATCAGCAAACTTCAGCGGCATAAATCATTGAGCAATGGCCTGTTTTTCTGTAGTTATGTTGCATTTTATTAAAATGCTGACAGAACACATTAAGTCGAGTCCTTGCGGGGATGATAGTGTAAAATCGGGAACATTTGCTTATTGAAGGGGATTTAACCAGCACAATCCTTGAAAATATCCTAGCTATTTTCGCCCCTTTCAATTTGCGTTAAGTGCTGCTGCTGCTGCCGGGCCAGCAGCCAAGTGTATAGTAAATGCAATTAAACATGCTTCCCGAATTTGGTTAAAACCCTTTGGCACCCTTAGCGTATTCCCGCTTCGCATAATCTTAATACCCTTCCACTCATTAATTCGCTTGTCGCTATATCCGATTAATTACGCCCCCTACCCGAATGGCAGGTAAAATGAGTTATGCTCCAGCAACAACCTCAAATTATGTTTTGCGGAAATTTATGAGTGGGCCAGGCCAATTCAGGCCGGGATCTGCTCACCTATGTATGGTATATATACTGTATTTTACTGGATCGTGTAATTACATTTTTTAATAAGCAGTTAGCATAACGAGGACATCAACTAATCGCCGCTTAACATCTTGGCTTACAAAGTTAAATAACATTTTGTTACCTTTTCCGTTTAATAACTTAATGCGGACACACATCCCGTCTTGCAGGTTACAGGTTTGTTCTAGCCAAATTTAATAAGCTTAATGCGTCTGCCTGCGAACTTAGATGAATTTCCCAAGATATGCTGGGCGCACCCTCCTAAAAAAGAACACCCTCTACACACAGACACTCGTACGCACATGCGAGTGACTTGTGCGCCCAGCAAATGCAATTAATTATAATTTTTAATTAGCTCGCCAGCAGCCACCCATCCACAAATCCACCCACTTCCCCACAACAACAAAGGCGAAGAAAGCTGCAAAAATTCTACTTCATATTGCCGACGCATGACGCGCCTCGACACGCGATTAATAAAAGGGGCCAAGCGGCAAGTCAAGTGCTGGGTGGTGGGTGGTGGGTGGTGAAAGGTGGGCGTTGGCTTGTGACCGGGAGGGGGCGTGGCCGGCATAAGCGACAGAAACAGCGACAGCAAGTGAAAGGTATTTAGTCACGCGGAAAGAAATGTTTACTTTTATTAGCCGGGCGACCGGATTAAGTTGGGCGGAGTGAAAAATGCTGGATGAACGCGGGGGGTAAGCTGAAAATTGGGAGAGTTGTCCTTTGGGTGGACCTTTCTTAGTTTCTAGAAACTGGGAAAAATCATAGTAAGAAGCAAGCTATCAATATATTACATGTTATTGGTTTCATTGGAAGTAAATAGTCAAAAGTCTTTGGCATAAAAACGGCTTTAATTGTCTGCGAAAACGTATTACTCATACGCAGTGTGGTTATTGGATATTTAATAAGGGCATATATTCATTTGAATAAATGTTAACTGCCAAGTTAACTGTCGGACAACATTTTAATTACTAAGTGTATTACCCACATGACTTTGACTTTCATTACCAATTAATTATCTGACGACTGACAAATAATAATATCTTTAAATCCTTTTCGATAAGCTATAAATTAAACTGGTTGGTTCAACATTGGATAAGAGATTACAAGCACTCTTTAATTTCCCATTAACTGTAATGGAATTAGGGTTTTCCCGAGAATTACCTCAATAAAGTCCACCCTATTAGCCATACATGCCTTTGCAAGCTGAATGTGGATTAGCCACGCCCCCCTTTTTTGGGCACTCAATGCGTTGTTTACGTGCGAATGTGAAATACTCATTTCTATTTCGCTGTTGTTTATGATTGTGAAACGGTGGCGGGAAGGATGATGAAAGCAGAACGTGGCCAGCACGTGGGTAGAGTAAGCTAAGACCCCTGCAATCCATCAGCCACAATGGCTTTAATCCCGCCGCAGGGCTCCCTGCCTGTTTGTGAGTTGGATCCGTTTAAGGCGTTCCGTTGGAGGTCTATGAATCCACGGCCGCACAGATATAGAGATACAGCTCCAAGGTCATCGGTCGCCGTGCTCGGAGCAGCTGCTAAGGCGCAAATTAGATTTGGCTGAGCCAACCGTGCGCCGAGACAAAGCCGCCAGAGCCATGACAGATCAGGGCCAAAAGGACTAAGTGCGACAGGGGGATGCGTAAATTGAGAACACGGCGAAAACAAAAGATAATTTGCAGCTCGCTACTAATCTGTATTACATTTGTGCTCATTAAATCAAATAAATGTCATCTGCTTTATGATGTTTGGATTATAATTGTAATTGTATCAAATAATAAAATACCAACTGCGTTCAATGAAACAGTATAAGCCAATTTTGCTAATTAGAAATAAATTCATAAAATCACAAACGTTATTTAATCAAAATAAAATATTATTCCTAAGCTATTATGCATGCAATTTTCTATCCAAAAATGTTTGTTTGACTAAAATAGTTATTATTTGATATAAGAAATATAAGGCAGCTACCAAACTTTATTATTGGTGAGAAAGGACAATAACGGGCTTTATGAAAATCTTTGAAAATTTGCTGCAGTGCCGAAGTGAGGCTGTCAGGCAGCGAAGGCAAAATTAGAGACTCGAAGACTTTGTCTCGTTGTTTGTTGCTAATTAGGCAAAAATTACATTTTAAAAGGCTGTCGAGCGTAAAATGGAAAAAGTTCCCGACCAGAACTCGACTCCTCTTAGTCGTCCTTATTTTGCTCCTGCATTTTTGCCATTTTACCGCCTGCAGCTGGAGGGAGGTCATCCACTGCGAGGAGTGGCACATATAACTTTTAGTGGCCCTGCCGTCGCCAGAGTGGCATTATAATGACTATGACACAAACGTGACGTTGCAGATGCTTGTGCCAGCACGCCAGGACATCAGGCGCTGCATCCCTGGCCACTGCAGACGCGGAGGTTCAGGGTCAACTTCGTGGGTCACAAACTTGCCGCTGCCCAAGCCAACAAATTGCGGCCACTTCTCAGCACCGGAATTTATGCTATTCATAAGTTGGGAATGTGGCAAACAATTTGCATGCACTTCACACACTGGCACACACAAAAACACGACGCATATCACACCTAACCGCAGCTAATTTAATTGAGTTGAGCGATAAATTTAATTCATAAAATCACACCGCCAACATCGTCATTAGCGCCGATTGCAAAAAGTTCAAATTTAAATTGCAACAAATTGAGTTTGGCCCCCAAAGGCCGCCAGCTGAAAATACAATTTGATGAAATATATTTGTATTTCAATTTTTTTGACACAATTAGCGGGTTGTTCGGGCTTGTGCAGGGGAATTTCTCCGTTATTTATTAAGGCCCGCAGAAAAAGTGAATATATGTGAATTTATGCGCGAAACCCATTCTACTTTATGCCCACTAAGCCAATAAAAATTCGCACAAAAACGGCATGACAGGCCGCCGAAAATGTCAGTGGCCCATCAAAAGGGATTGACACCAAACTCTGGGGACAGGACTTGTATATATATATACATATATGAGGCACAAGGATTGGGAATAGAAAGAAGGCAGCTATTTGCGGCATATTTTACACGCTTTTCTACCACGTTTACACGCACGAGCCAGGACGAAGGACCTTGCTTCACTCTATGGCCATCCTTTTCGCCAGGGGAATACGGGGCAAATAGATAGAGAGGCGGCCAAAGCATTTGATGTGTGTGTGCACATACATATCAAGTGAAAACATTTACACATGTTTGATTTATGGGTCAAGTGTGTGATAAAACTACAAAAGCAGTCTGAAAGGCAGCGAGAAAAGCGAGGAAAGCGAGGGCAGCGAGCTGAAATCAGAGTAAATCATGCAAAATACAAACGAAAGATGAGAATATGCCGGCATGCCGTATGGCAAAATTATGCAGTCACAAGGATGTGCGAAAAGTCGCAACTCGAGCGTCGGGCGACGCGCAAAAGTATGCAATAAATGTGACAAAAGGAGTGAGGAGGACATCACTGCCGTCGAGAATTCCACATTCTCCGCACTTCTCCGCGCAGCCATAAAAATTGTATTTCAGTTAAGTGCCCGGCAATTGGACACTGTCCGCCTTGGAAAAGGACCGGCTTAAATGGCATTAAATGCACACCAGGGTCGGGGGATTTTTCATCCGAGCTGACAGCTCATAATTCGAACCAAAGCGGAGGGATAATGAAAGGATGTGCAGGCAGGCATAAGTGAATTCAACTGATTGGGATTTATTGTAATAAGATTTTTCATTTATTTTCAGCAACTTAGATGCGAATAAACTGAGCACATAAGCTTGTACTTCTATTATAATAATATACAGGGAATAAGACAATGTATAACAATTAAGTAAACAATACTGATTATTTATTTTTGACTTAGTTTGTAGCTGATATAGCTTATGTTCATTATGTTGTCAAAAGTGTTCTGCGCTACAATCAAGATATAATCCAGCCAGTTTTGGCGATGTTATAAGTCATTGTCTCGGAATTGGTAGCTCCCCCGCCCACACAACCTCCTTAATTTAATGGGTCACACACACACATGGACACATACTCACACACACACACACACACTGTGCAGATGGGTAATTGCATTTGATGCCAACTGAAATTGAGCAAGAACGACAGTTGCCAGCAAATCGAGTTATCTTGTGGCTTAGTGGAGATCAGATGGCCATATGGATTAACGATTATGACAACGTTCGTGTAACCGTGAAGGCAATAGAAAGAGAATTCCTCTGTAATTTGCAGTCACAGCTCCTAATGAAATTGCAAACTGCAAACGAGATGAAGAAATATGCGAAAAGTAAACAATTTGCATCCAAACAAAATGGGAAAAATAATTATTTACAGAGCAATTTGAGTGCAGCTCTGGCTAGAATAAACAGGGAAAGACAGTCGGGCCTAATTTATGTGAACGGAATGCCAAAAATTCCATTTGAGACAAAAGCCAGAGAGCCAGAGAAACAAAATGCGAAAATGACAAATTGCATTAGGAGGACCTTTTGCATGGGGCTTTTGGTTTTCAGTGGGAGTGTTGACCACAAAAATGACAGCCCAAAGTGGGCTCACCGAGTGAGCAACAAATTCGGACCAGCTCTCGGTTATCCATTTATGGAGACAGCGCCAACAATGTCCCACATATTCAAAAAGCAATTCTCGGCTAAAACGGACTCACACACACACACACACACTCACAATCAGATACACATACCAAAGCAGAGAGGGTAAACCACAAGAACACATACAGAAAAATTATAAAATGAAATTCCAGCCAAACAAAACAAACAGTCAGCTAGAACGGGAACCCATTTAAACCGATTTCCTAATCAAAGCCGTATTACTTCCCCAGCCCAAAAACCGCAAAATCCATACGTATCCGCCATGTAACCCCAACTAAACCCATTTTTTCGTCCCTCCCGCACAAGTGCAAAATTTAATTATGAGCTAGGGAAATGTTTCCTATTTTTTGTATTTTGTTGCCGTCAACAGCGTGGCGTAAAATGTAATTAATTTGCTATTTTTAAAGCACAAAAATGAGAAATTTGAGTGAAAAACTGGCGCCAAAACAATTGCCAAGGGAAACGCACTCATAACCCCATCTTTTCCCTGGCGAATAACCACAGAAATTTCATTACATATGTAAACAATATAGCCAACAAATTTGGTTTCCCTTTTTTCTTCATTGTTCCAGTTTAAAAGGCAAAAATTAAGGGAATGTCGAAGTAATTATACTTATTAATGACATGGTTTGTAAGCACTAATGAGGGCAAAAATAAACTGCGTGACTTTGTAGGAAAAAAAGTTGGAAACTTGAACAATATTAAAGTAATATTTAAGTCGTATGAAATCAATGAGTAAAATTGGCAGAGGAATGCCTTTCACTCGTCACTATGCTGCTATTTAAATTACCCATTGGCATTTGCCTTGAGAATGCCACAAATACGCCGATTGGTCGAGGGGATCAGCATCAGCATGAAAATCAGTAAAATAATGTACAATATTCCGGCTGGCAGTTGGAGGACAATATTCGACAGGACTTTGGCCCTGCCAGGACTCACAGCAATGCCAATAAATTATGCACTGGATTTTGGCAAGGACAGAAACACCAGTCTGTGTGTTTAAAGCCTTAGCCGTTTGATTTATGTTCGATGAGCGAATTTAAATTGCAACTTCAGTTGCAGACGAAGAAACGTGTGTCTGAGTCAAATAAAATCAAATCATACTTTCGCATTAAAAATGTACGCGGCAATATTAAGGCTCTCCACAGGAGACATACAACACATAAAAGGCGAACGTGTTTCTGTTTATGCTGGCTTTTATTTTTTTTGTTTTCGCCTCCGAAAGTGAAGTGAAATTCCTGGCCATATTGCCAGACTTTTTACAAAACATTTATGTTGATCCTGCCAGGAGCGTAGTGTCCTTTTAGGCGGCGCTGGAATGCGACACAGGGAAAATTACGTTGACAAATGAAAATGTCACAATGATGATAATTTATTTTCCCTTTTGTCGATTGCCTTTCCTTGGACCCAACTGTGTGCCACATTCCCCAGGCATTCCAACTTTCATCTGCACTCCGGCCGACATCTGTGACCCGAGCTATGCGCAATTAAAGGTAATATCCGACAATTGCTTTGCCGCTTTTTGGGGAAGATTCCTATATAAATGATCATGGGGACTCTTTAAAAACTTGCAAAGTTGCCCAAAGTTTTTACTTGAAAAAAGCTATGAAAACAGTTTATTTTACCATTTAAAAAGTGTAAATTGCACTCAGCAGATAATCTAGTATTAATAAATTAGTAGTTTGTTATTAACGTAATGCTTTTATTCAATATCCTAAGGCTAATTCGCTATAACGCTATTAAATATATATTTATTACTTTTTTTCATTTTTAGTAATGAACATCAATACATTGCACTATGGTCCAGAATTCGTTTTTTTTGGCATAAAGTCTAAATTTTTATGTCAATATATCGTCCTCTAGCAATTATTTTCTAATAGAAAATTGATCATATAAATAAAAACCAAAAACAAAATTGACCGAAAGCTTCACTAAATCGTTTTATGAGCTTTTAAAGTTGAAGTGTTAAAAAGCTGATTGAGAGAATGCAATTTCCGAAAAATTACTTGCTTACTTTTGCATGTGGTATGATCGTTAATACGCATCCAAAAATTATAGTAAAATATGGAAAATAAATGCCAAGGTATGATGTTTTTAACTTATTTAGGTAATATATGTATAGTTGTACTGTTTTTATGTTGTGTGACATCCAATTTATGTGTATTTTAACAGAAAATTCTAACGTGTCCCCTGTGTTTCGTGGAGTATAACTAATTTTCTGACAATTTCTGACAAAAGTTAAAAACGTCAGTTTGTACCTTTAACTATTGTATTTCACGGTAAAGTAATATCTTTTGCCCATTTTTGCTCGTTTTCTTAAAAATTTGATTTTATATAGGCAATTTTGAGTTCAGACATAGCGACCTCCTGGACATTTGGAGGCGTAACAATAGGCAAATAAGTTATGTTTCAGATTACGTTTATTCCGCAATCAACAACAATAATCAGGAAGCGAAACAGACAGAAGATATTGACAAAAAAAAAGAAAATTTTGAATTATTTATTAAAAAAAAACTGCCCGAGTGTAACAGATAACTAGACCGATTTATTTCCAAACATACCAAGTGGATGGCGACAAAGAAAACTATTCTTGTTAGAGATTTTGAAAACTCCACGACGCCGAAGCAAATGGGACGCCGAAACTTATCTTACCAAAATGCAGGAGAAAGATTAAAAAGGAAACTGAAAATACGAGTGAAGCCCGGAATAAGCTTTACAAAAGGGATCGACTATCACATGCAAGGAAAAATAGTCGGATCAATAGGATGAGTGATATTTTCCACAGAGCGATTGATAACTCGGACCCACTATTATCAACAATTAGTTTAAAAGAAAGAGAGAGAAAAAATAGGAAAAACCACTTCCGAAGGCAGTAATAAGTCTTTTGGAAATACAGTATAATTTTAAACCTGATCCATGAGACAAAATATTGGATTCACAATCTGATTCTGATTCGAGTTCAGATTCGGAAATTTAAAATGTAGAACTAGAAAAAGAAGAGGGCGATTATTTTTAAAACAACAATATACACGACTTTAAAAAAAAAAAAAAAAAAAATTATATTTCGTTGACTCCTGAGTCATACCAGTAGTTAATATGGGAGGCAAGAGAGGGCGTGGTCGC
The DNA here is from genome assembly GCF_016746395.2 of Drosophila simulans. Classification (NCBI taxonomy): domain Eukaryota; kingdom Metazoa; phylum Arthropoda; class Insecta; order Diptera; family Drosophilidae; genus Drosophila; species Drosophila simulans. Next base: position 9,935,650 of record NC_052522.2, read on the forward strand.
ACAGACTTCAAATTTTCTGTGCAAACTATTTGTGATTTAACAACAAAATGTACAAAGTTTCAAGTCTGTAGCTCAATTTTTAGACTTTATGCCAAAAAAATCGAATTCTGGACCACAGTGCATTGCCTGCAACTTGGTTTAATGCATTAATCCATTAATTCTTGTTCCGTAAATATGAAAGTGTACAGCTTTCCCTGCAGATTATCCAACTTATCGACTCGTGCAGTCCATCCATCTTGCACACGAGGCTTTGGTCCCAAAACCAGAGTATTCCAATCATCGTCGTCATCATCTCGGGTAATACTGTCTTTCCGCCGAGAAGTGTGGGAACTTTCCGCTTCATGAGCCTCATGCGCCTTATGCGCTCCTTACGCTTTCCACTCGATGGATTCGGGGGAAAAGTGGGTGAAGGAGAGGTCCTCGGTTGACGCGTTGTGCGCTATTAAACTTTTTGGCATGATATTACGGGCCAGGACAAACACACCCACACACATACATACTTACTTGTCATATAATAAACTTTTATGTTAACGGCTTTTGATGTCTTACCAAAGCGCAAACAGAGTCCTGCCACACATGGCCCAGAGCTAGTCGTAGGGCAGCTGCCAGCCAGGCACTTAATGCCCATTCTTCTTGCCATCAGTTTTCGTGGTCGGTCCTGTTTTTTGCATTGCGGCTTTATTAGGCTGAAAAATGGAAAATGGCGCCCCCGAAAAGAGCGAAGAAAACTTGCAGTCTCCCGTGGTTCTTCCCCTCGGAAAATTCCTTTGTCTGTCGACTTGTGCGTGTGGCCCATTAAAATTCCCAGGCCAAATGCATGAATGGCAATGGAAAATATTTGCATAAATCTTACCAGGATTCGGCTCAGCATGTGGCAACTGCTCGCTGGATCCCAAAAATCAGAGAAAAGACAGGCTTTTGTTATACATATTTATCATTGGATGGTAATAACTAAAAAAACTTTATTGAAATTTTTCATTCCGATTTTCATGTTTACGTGGCTACTCGCTTAAAAATTAAAAACAATTTCATAATCTTTATAATGCGTTGCCATTTTGTTTGCAACAAAAGTCAACAGAGTTTGTTTTTGTTTCCGCTTTCTGCTTTTCGGCTTCTGTTATAATACTCGCTATTTTTCCCCTTATTATGCTTATAACATATATTTCATTTTATTTGCTTAATTGCAATTATATTCATGGTTTTTTCCTGTCCCTTTTATGGCAACATTAATTTACCCATTAAACATTCATTTACATGTCGCGACTAATTTTGCATGCGTTGGGTTTACATTTTTAATATCGATACATCCATATACGTATATAAATCCATATCTATATATATATTCATGTCCGATTTGCGAGCACTGTGCATTCTTATGTTTGTGTTTTCGTATATGTAATGTATGACTACCACACGAATACTTGAGTACAATTTATAGTTTATTCATATGGTATATATGCAGGTTTATTTACAATTTTGATCAGTTAAACTCGGCCCCATTTACCGGCCGTGGAACCCATACATTTTTAAATGTGGCACAGGAAGACGAGCCCGGTTTCCCGGCCAAAGTCCTTCAAGACGAACCCGAACCCAACGTGAACACATTCGACGGCCTCGGACCGAAATGGAAATGCAAATATTTTGTTGACAAGAGTGAAAAGTGACTTGCCAGTTGTGTCTTCGTCCTCGTCTTTTGCCCCTTTTTTCCGGTGGGACAGGCCATATAAATGCAACCGGACATGCCGAACTGAGTGGCTCTAAATTTCCCCGGACTCGGAGAGCAATGAACTCACAGCAATTGCTTGGAGTTGCTAGATGGTAAATGGGAACAGGAACTGCCCACATGACTTGGAGAAATTCGAAATTCTTCTAAATAAATTGCCAGCCCGAAAAGTCGCACTTCAAACTGAAGCGGGTTTTTGGCAGGAATTTCTCATGCATTCTCCGAGTTCCCATAGATTATTGAGGGAGACCATGGGACATGTAAAGTTGTTAAAAAATTAGTTTAGGAACCTTCGAAGAAGTTCGTGTCGAATCAGTTAGCTAGTTTGTATCTCTAAGTATGTACATTGCTTAAACTCTAGGCTATACAGGGTAACCCAAGGGCAACACACAGATAAATCCAGAACGAATCCCAATAGTATTTACAACGATCTGAGTAAACTTTCGCTACGTATGTATATACTTAAGTTACTAATGGGGGTCCTTCAGAAATCCGAAGATATTCAAAAACAGTAGTCAAGTGCTACACTATATACAAATTACGTTTCTTTTGCCTTATAGCTATAGAACAAATTATGCGGTACCTTAGGTCATAGACACTTTAATGACTGTTTTCAAATCTCTACTAGCTCCAAAACACCCCTGTTCTCCATTTTCTTTATTATTTATTTAAACTTCTAGCCATGGCTCTACAAGCAAACCACTTGAATATAGTTCTCTAATTTGATGATTCGTTCGAAATGCTTTCCATTTAGCTAGTTTCGCTAGTGTGCTGGCAATTTACGTGAGAAGTTTATGTACATGGCTCCGATTTCCGCCTAACTAACTAATCCCCAGCCCACTTAATTAGAAACACGCTTACTTACAACTTGCCAAGGAGCAGGAGAAGCAGCTCCAGGAGCAGCGTCGCGGCTCCTTCCATCATTAGCATAATTAGTTGGTTTTTCAGATAGGTATTACATGCAGCTCGAGTGGAAGGACCTCAGATGCTGCTGCTCCTGCTTCTGCTCCCGTTGCTCCTGTAACTTCGAGTATAAATCATTTCAGCTGCACTCGGGGGCTGCATTGGCGGTGGAATTCCAACTGGGCGACATTAATTTATCACCGTGCATTCCGGCTGCCATTATTGACACGCTCCGCGGACGTCGTCGAGGGTACCTTGGGGTCAAGCAGGGAACTTGTGAGCGGTTTCTCCCGTATCTCCCTGACTCGAGTGGGCACTCCTCCTGCGGGCGATCCTCCTCCAGGACATCCACCTCCTCCACCTGCGCCACCACTCTGCAGCAGCAGCGAGGAGCAGGCCTCCAACAATACAAGTGCTGCCACCATTGTGCTAATTACCCTGACCGCCTGCGTGGCCTGGCCAAAGTGACACGACCAACAGGCCAGGGCAACGGCGGCCGGTGCCGCGTTCGTTTGCATCGCCTCGGGTCGCTCGCCTGTGCGGGAAATGGAAAATGGGGAATGGAAAATGGAAAATGTTTAGTGGAAAATGGACAGATTCGTGGAGAGAGAGAAGCACCACACGACTTGCGCTGAATGAGCAACAATTTGTAGCTTGTCTGCATTACAAAGAGGTCTACATTTAGCATTAAATTTGCACGAAACAGAAGCGATTCTAAATTCATTTGGGCTGAGCTAAGTTTTCATTCTATTATGAAGAAACTATATTATGAAACTATTTTATTTTAAGAACGAAACTGGATGTTCAACAAGAAACAAATATGATGAAACATGAGTAAAATCTATAATATTCTGAAGTTTAAGAAAATAATATAAAGAAATTTTATGATCATCTTAGATTATTTAAGAACAAAATAGCGGAATCATCATGCATTAAAGTATTAAAGTTACATTTTCGTTCTTTCTAAGCACTCTTGGATTTTTCTATTTTTCAAGGTGTACATCTGTTGTGGCCACTAGTTCATAAATTGCGCAAAAGTTGGCCCAACAAAGAGAGAACGAGATGCAAGTTTAATGCATACAAATCGAGGTCAAGCAGATGCATGAATGTATAATTCACATTATCAAACTCAAGCATCCAATTAAGGCCTTAAAGAGAGAACCTGATAGCGGGCCAAAGAAACAGTGGTTCTATGCTAGGAAGCGAAACTTACCCTGAAGGACGTGGACGCGTATGCTGGCTATCTCCGTGTTCGAAGGATAGCACGAGTATTTGCCGGAGTGCAGGAGATCCGCATCGTAAATGAGCAAAATGGATTTAGTCTCCTCCGATTTGATGGTCTTGAATTTCAGCCGGCCGCCCGAAGTTTCCTCGCTGAGCACCTAAAGGTAGAAAAAATATCCGTGGGTGTGGTTGTCATATTAAATGCGATTTCCCCTCGTTCGAGAAGCCAAAGCTCTGCTGAGTGCTGAGCTAAATGCAAAAGCATGTTTTCTCATAATCATAAAAGCCAAAATTAAATACATTGCGTATACGACGCGTAAGCAAACGCGAACAGACTCACACTCACACACTTACACACTCGCATTGGAGAGGCGCCAACCCAGAGCTCATAAAAGTTAAAAACGTTTATCCTGCAGCAATTGGCTGGGCGTGGCCCCGCCCTTTATCCTTACCTCCTCGCGCCCCACCAACACGCTCCACTTTTGCGCTTTTTACTGCGCACAAACTCAATTATTGCACGATAATTTGGCACCAAAAAGGAAAACCTTAAATTGCTATTGCCCCGCGGCCGCTTAATTTTTGTTTGCTTTTTTTTTGTTGGTTACTTTTAGCCTGTAAATTGATTTTAAGAGATATTTACCTTATCCTGATGATACCAGAAGATATGGGTCGGTGGCTCCGGGCTGAACTTGATGATGCAAGTGAGATTTATGGTGCTGCCCTTGTCCACATACAGATCGGGTCCTCCCAGAATCGTGGCCGTGGGCACTGCGAATTGAAAATGGGTGAGGGGGTGAGATATTTACTGGCTATGCACCATCCATTATGCAATCCCTCTGCCATTCCCTTTATAAATCCGGAAATTCCCGAGCTCTGCTAATCACTGTGTTACGTCGCCTAATCAGCGCCGTTCACATTTTCCCCATCTCTGACGAGTTGTGAAATTGCGAAATGGTTTGTTTTCCCAATTTCCAGCACATCGCCGGCGACCAGTGACATGTGCCCCACGTAGCCATGTTCCCACGTCCCCAACTTCTGGCCAGGCCAATCCGGTCCAGCTTGGCTTTTGTGCCAATTTCCATAGTCCGGAGCAGAGTGCTGGGAGCGGGAAACTGGCGTGCCAGTCAAAGTCAGCACGTTAAATAATCGATTACCGCCCGTCAGGCGGGCAGAAAGGCAAACTTTGAAAAGGACAAGGCTGCACAAAGTTGAAAGTGATTTTAAGTTGGGTTACAGCTCAATTTTATGCTACTTGGGGATCTACTCTCTGTTTGTGGCATGAGAATCGAGTCTTTGGTAAACTATTAAGTTTCTGACAAAATCTAATATTGTAGAACTTTCATTGAATATAATCATATTAATTAAAAGGATATTTAAGCCAGCACTATTATTTTTTTTAAAGCTATGACATTTACCAACACGGAAAAAACGTTTTGCTACACTTAATTAAATGTCAATAAAATAAATTCTTCAGTTGTAAGTCATATTTAGCATTTTTCTGAACCTTGGTTGTGCTTACGATTTGTTTAATTAGTTCGCGTTGTTTGCCATTTGGCAATTGAGGTTTTTTATGTATAGCTCTTATAACACCTTCATATTTCTCATACAGTTTTTAGTTCTAAACAGAAATGAAACGATTGCAGTTGACTCTTTTTCTGTGTGAAATTCTGTTTCTCAGATCTATTTTGGCAATAGACTTTTGTGATATTAAATCGTGTCATGGCAAGCGGCACATTGGCTGTGACAACAACATGGTGAGTAAGGTCCACAGCCTATTCGAACTTTTCAAACTCCTATTTCCAGATGTTCGAAGAGAGCTGCCTGCGTTTTCATGGCCTGGTGAACATGGCCTATTTCCGTGAGTATTTGCTAGGCCTTCACAACGGATATCGCCAGGAGGTGGCCAGCAACTTGTTTGTCGACTTGCCACCTGCGCAGAAAATGCCCGAATTGATGTGGGACAATTACCTGTCGGTGGTGGCCGAATATCACCTGAAACGCTGTCAAATGGATCTGCCCGATGACTCCTGCGTGGCCACCGATGATTTCCCAGAACCGCATTTCAACTACGCCGAGGATTTCTATCCAAGACCAGTGATTCGACAATCGAATGTTCGGGAAATGACCATCCTGGCGGAACAATGGCTGGACGAGCTCTACGATCTGGATGATATAGCCACATATAGTGCGGAAGGTGAAATCAGGAATATCATCAACGATCGCAGCTCCTATATGGGCTGTGCTGCTGGCCAGGATTACGATCTGTGGAACATACACTTTGTGCTCGTTTGCTACTATAGCTCTGGACCACCTGTCAAGGGAAACCTATACGAAGAAGGCATTTTCAATGCCAGCCTGTGTCCCAATGGACAAAGTGATGAATACCCCAACCTTTGCAAAACACTGACCCTGAATGACTAAGACCCTGAATCTCCGGCAAAATAAATATTGCAAAGGCTTTGGGTATAATTAAATGTGCGAACGACTTGGCCATAAATGGAGTAAAGGCAGTGCTGAACCTTTGGCTTTCTTTATAGGAAGAGATGAACAGCTAGCCAAAAAAAAGACAAAATTACAGTAGTATTTAATCATGCAACAAAAATACTTAAAAAAATTAAAAAGTACACATAATAAAACTGTTGTTAATACTATAAAATAAATACTTTTATAATCATCAATAATAAAGAAACATTTTGTTAGTTTTCTTTATTATTAGAATTTTTAATTAAGAGTATGTATGTTATATCCATTACTGTTTTTAAACAATTTTAATTCTACTTTTCATAGCAATTCGAGTTGCTTTATTTGCGAATGTGGCAATCATCTGGCTCTCAAATTGCGGCAACACTACAGAACGGAGACCGGGAAATTGCGAAAAGGTAGAAAATAATAGGTGGAGGAGTAACAGTAACCGTAACAAGCTGGCAAAGTTAGTGGGTAAAAGCTTGTTGGAAAGCAATTTGTTCGTCATGAGCCAGAAAAGTGCTTGCTCCGGGCGCCCAGCACTTGACTCCACAAACACCCCGCATCCTGCCGCCCATCCAGCTCCTCATCCTGCCCCTCAGCTGCCACGAAAAATGTTGTAAAATATTAAAAAATAATATGCATGCATGGCAGCCCTCGAGCAGAGCTCTCATCTCCGTCTGGCACCTAATTTTTCCCCTATCTGCGGTTGGACTTGTCACTCGGCCAAAAGAAATAAGTGTGCTACGAGAACAGTGGATGGCTGGATCTCGAGGGTTCGCCAGGACTAACCCGCAACTGTCTGGATGGGTCCAAACATGCCGGCGAACTCATCGTTACTGGACTGGTACACCCGATTCTCGGCTATATAGAAGGCGTCATCGTTATAATACTGCTGCATCATATCGCTGGTCTCGGCGTCTATCAGGTCTGCTCTTCGGAACGTCGGTGGGTGGTGGTTGGTGGTGGTGGATGGGTAACCAAAAATATAAACAAAGAAAAATGGAAAAATAACATATGAAAGCAAAATATAAATAGAAAAACGTTGAAATAATTATAATACGCCCGTAGCTAAACTAATCAGCCAAAGTACCCATCGCGGGCATGGAACCAAAAATAGAAAGCAACCATCCATTATAATTGCGGGGGCCAAGTCCACCTGCTGAATAATTCAAACCTAATTTGTTGGCTTTTATTTAAAGAAAAAAACTTAAAGTTTCATTCCATCAAATTGCTGTTTCAATAACGAATTTGTTATTCAGCTATGCGCTTGATTTAGAAAAACCATAAAAATAATTCAACCAAAATATACGAACGTACTGTGGCCCAAGGCTTAAAGAGGATAAATGTTTTTTTAAAAATACACGTCTGTTTTCGTTGCGCAGTTGGTTTCCCTGTTATCTACACCTTAAATCCCGTATAAATAGGTATCCTGTCGATATCCATTTATGTGTGCATGTGCTGTGGCTCCTGCCATTTCCTGTCAGTCCATCAATCTGCCCAAAAGAATTTTGCGAAAAATTCCCCTGTCATATTTACCGGCAGAGTCGCGCCCCGTTTTTATATCCTGCTGTGACGATTGCCAAGTGTGCATAATTTACACCCTTGAAAATTGCATGAATATGCAAAAACAATACAGAGAAATATCCGAAATTCCCCAAACAGAGGCCTTGAATTATTTTGTATCTGCTTGTATATATACATTACACTTAGCAAACCGAACTGGAACATGGGTGGATTTACGTCCTATAAGATTCGTTGTACATTCCGGAATATACAAGCTACTACTAGAATGTAATTAATTGGGGAGACTTCAACCTTAGCCTATGAACCACTTTTTAAACATTTCTTATCCTTCAAAGCATTAGAAGTAATGCTAATATTATATTATTATATTATTAATGATATTGCGTAGCGCTAATCCCCTTCTAAGTTAAGTTGACAGATGTACTCCTTTGGAGCAGAGTATCTACTCACCCACGATGTTCAGGTTGACGGAGTAGCTGCGCACGGGCTGCGTGGATATTTGGCACTCATAGACGCCGGCGTCCCTCTGCTGGGCCCACTTGATCTGCAGGGTCCACTCGTCGATGTCACGATGGTAGGAGGTCTGGAACCGCTGATCCGTCGTGTAGGTGTAGGTGCCCACGGTGAGAATGTGCAGGTCACGATGTCGTATCCAGGCAACCTGCGGAAAGGAGCCCCCGTTAATACGCTTTTCCGAGGACTTTAAAGAGCCCCTGATTGTAGTTCGTTTGGGGCCATTGGGCTCCGCAGAAACCGCAAAATTTATGCAGCTCACAGACTAAATTTTCATACAACTTGAAATTAGTGTGCGGAACGCATGACAGACCCGGAAAATGATACTTCCCATACTGCGACATTCACTCGACATTGCCCACTACATTTGATACAAATTTTTGTCCGTCCTTTTGGCCTGCTACTTTTTTCTTTTTGCCTGTTTTTTTTTGCCATGGAGGCTCCTTGTTTATGCGGCTAACTGTCTAACCAATAACACACACAGTCCAAAAGACAGACAGAGTCAGCCAACTGTATGGCATCCATCTGTGCAGTTCCACTTTCCTGCCGGCTGGCTGCCCGCCTGTCTAATTCTGCAGTAGCAGCAGGAAAAAAAGCCGAAAAAAGTTGGAAAGTAAACTTTAGCCTGGGCTGGCCATAAATTTACTGTTGGCCAAAAACCGAGCCCGGCCGGTTAACTGGAGGATGTGTGCGAGTGTGTGTAGTTTACTGATTGCGGAAGCGGATTTGGCCTAAAGGAAATCTATGAGCCCCATGACCGTGGCCAAATCGCTTAACGTAATCAACGTTTTTGGGCCTGCCAACACCTGCAAGCTTTCCCACTAAAAGCAAGCGCTGAATTTTGGCCAATGCGTGCAAAATATTTCCGCATTGTGTTTGCGGCAAAAAAAAAAATCTTTATTATATAGCCAGCTCTTGTTATGGCAACCAATTTAATTTTGATCGCTGAAAGGCAACACTTTTTGTTTCCCCAAAAACTTAGGGGCTAACAACTGGCTAGCGAAGACTTTAATTGGGTAGGGTAGATCAAGTGACGCCATCCTAAAAAAATAAAAGAACATGGAAAAACTAGGGCCAAGCGGTCAGCATGTGTGTGTATTTGGGTGTCGGCTGCTGTCACGTATTACATAATAAACTGGCAGCAAATTTAATAACCCCGCTCTGTCTGTTTGGGCCATCTAAGTGGATATTTGGTGACACATTCGCCACACTTGTGACCGCCCTCATTTCGGAGCTCTTTGTTTATTAAATGTAAATAAAAATCAAGATTATTAATGCGAAATGTTTCCGGCTGTTGTCTCCCTGTTGACTTGTCTGCACTGGAAAAATTATGTGTTTACTTATAATATACCAAACAATAAACATACCAGAAATTATAAAAAACTTAAAACTGGTTATTTTGATAGATAATAAATAATCCCTCCGAAAGTTTTGTTTTTGATATAATTCTGGGGCTATTATATCTTAATATTAATCTATTGAACATTCTTATAACTCATGTTTGATTATTCTTAGGCAGTTTTATCTTATTTATGTCAATGGCATATTCTTCTTAATTTTTTCAAGTGTATACTTAGTGCGTTATCCCCGGACTCACCGTCTTATTGCCAAGATGCTTGACACGACAGCCCAGATATGCGGATTTGCCCACCAGCGAAGTGATGTTCCTGGGCATCGTGAGATCAAAGTACGGCTCGTTCCACTTGTGGCCATGAGGATAATGCGAGGGGGGCGCATGGGTGGGCTTCGCCTCGGCGTTATTGTGATTGTTGTTGCTTACAGATTGCCGCTGGTAGCACACGGCCAGCCCTGAAAAATGCGTTAAAAGATATGAGATGGATGTATGCCGCAGATATAACTTCAAGTGCGAAAATGGCCTGCCACCTGGTGGCAGTGGCACAACCAAATAACTCACTGGAAAAAAAAGAAAAAATAATACAAAACTTCCTGTTAGCTGCACCTTAAAGTCGCGTTCTTTAATTTGAGCGATGACATAACCCCTCATGGTTTTGTTTTTTTATTCATTTCACGCTTTTCCCCTCTTAAAAATAAGAGTCACTAAGTGACCTTCGCCTGGCTGATTTTCCAAGTGGCGACCATGTGGAGTGCCGGTTGTTGTTGTTTAGTTAGTTGCTCGCATTGCGAAAACACAGTTGTTGTTTCATTTTCATTTATGGCCTGCTGGCAGGGGTTAATTTTCTAATTACTCGACGCGACGGCAACTTTCTATGACTTCGCAGTCGGTATTTGTAAAGCGGCAAAGGCAAAAAGCTTTTATAGCCCACTCAAAACCAGCCCAGTCCCCTAAAAAACGGAATGCATAGAACCATTTTACGGCAAAATTGTAAAACTGTAAAACTGCAAAAATTTCATTTCCGCCTAAAAGGAATCTAGAATCTAACAAAACAAACAAACAAACAACAATCTAAGCGGACTCCCAAATGGCGCAGCTCATAAACTTTGCCATTTACCAAATTAAGTGCGGGTAGAGGTACACATACATAGTTGGGTATTTTTAAAGTGGGTAAAATAAAACCGAAACAGCAATAAAAAATCACGTAGAATTATGAAAAATTGCTTAAATTATATTTACAAGTACGATGGATATGCAAAAATTCCATTTCTCTGGCAATCGAATGGAGTATTTGCTGCATTCCAGCTGCCAGCAACCGAAATGGAATTCTACCGCAAACCGAAGCCGAGAAAGGAAAATTCGAGGCTGCCTGTAAAGGAAATGCCTTTGGTCGGAAAATCCATTCAATGGCCATCTGTAATGGCATCAGTCAATGCTCATTTCGAGATGCTGCACTGGGCGAAATTAATTGGAAGCCAATTCGATTTGGTAGATCAAGTCAAAAGTGATCGGAAATATGACATCGTTTCACGTAAGCTTCAATTTTTAAAATATATTTATCATTTTATGATTTTAACATTAATATTAATTTACATTGATTAAAGTGCTATACAAATAATGCATAGTTGTGTTTCCTTTCATGCGTTTCGAGTAGCATTTCGACGAAATTCGGTTTGTTTGCCATGCACCTCCCCTCCAAGTGTCGTTTAGCCAGAACTTCAGTTTTCCGAAGCCAGCAACGAACCGCAGAACTTAAAGAGCTGCCAGCCAGAAGTCCTACAAGCGCTTTTCAGGGTTTTCCACAGAGCTTTCCACAGGGTTTTTCGCCGGGCTTGCAGGGGCACAAATGGCTGGCGGTGGGATGGGCAAAACCCCTTCGGGGCAAACACTGCAGAAAAGTGAATGCAAATAGCAGTGCTGCATTGGCATGTCGGGCATATGCGTATTGCTTTTATATAAAACAGCAAATACCAGGTGGGTGTTTGGACCATGGTACCAAGGGGTACCCCATCATGCCTCCCCAATGTCCACAGATTGTTTGTACGGACTCGTTAGCCAGGCTTTTGTACTCGGCCCGCTTGAGCAACTCATTTATTCATGGCAGCAATTTGAGGGCGAACAAAAAGCTGCGGGCAAATCCGAAAATGAAAATTATTCAAAAAGCGGATTCATGACAAAAATCTGAGCAAAAGGTCAAGGTGCCGACTGTACGACTTCGTAATCGCCATCACAGATTGTGCAATAAATATTAATGTGCTGGGATAGAATTAATTTCGGGGCAATAAATCAATTAGTGGGCCCTCTGGGAGCGGCCAACATCACGTATACGCCACCGACTAAGGCGAATCGTGGCCGTTGACAATCTATGATTGATTCGCCGTGCGGGTGCAGTGGCCCCAAGGTACCGGAAGGTCCTTTAACCCAAACACCCCCACTGGCTCCTCTGTATCCGTTCATTTGCATATATGCGCATGCAACGACTCCTTGGGGAACCATAATGAATCATTCGAGCGGCTGCTCAGCGCTCATTTTACGCAAAATTAGCCTTGGCATCCGCCACAGACATTGCAGCTCACCTGATGGCAAAACAATTGGACCCATAACCAGAACCAAGTACAAACGATAACGATGACGATTATGGTTACGAAAGGATGTGGGGCTTGCGAAGGGAGTTTCAGTTTCCACTGCGACCCCAGCCATGGCCACAAAACTACGGCTCTGCCCTGTGGAAACAATGGCATTCGTCTGTGGAGGGGCCATAAAACGCTTAGTCCTGGCCATGTTCGACCACGGCCAGCATTACGTATGCATGTGTGTGTGCATGCTGTCTGTTTAATGGTCTTAAATATTTATAAAGCAAGCACTGGCCAACCGCAGCGGCAAACGTCGAACTGTGGAGCTGCCGTAAGGGTTAACGATTAATTGAAACAGAGTTGAACTACTTCTGCGGCGCCAGGTCAAATATGGCAGGGGTCAACACATATTGGGCCGATGGATGGGTGTTAAATCACATTAGCCCCAATTTCATGAGGGTTTGGTTAAGTGCATTAACCATTGTTTACCGTCTCTCTCTAAATACAGCTGTAATTAACAATTTATTTAAAAATTATCATTTTCGGTCAAATTGAATAGACAAATATTAATCATCATTTATTAATGTGGCTTTTAAGTAACCCATTCTTAGCAATAAATTGAAAATTGTAGCCCTGCACTAAGCGATCACTGATAAGCAATTGTATTTCGCACCATTAAATTGTTCCAACAAGTAATTTTCCTATTTTACACATATTTCATTCATATTCATTTGCCTGTTAAAAGATGTGCCCGAAGTAAAAACCCAAGTGGCAACACTGTTTGTGTCCTCTTAATACCCATTGCTGTACCCAACTGCCAACCAAACCAGCAGATCCTGCCAGACCGAAAGGAACAGACTGTGAATATGAAAAGTGTGCTCAGCGTAGCGTGGCAGACGAGGCTTTTGTTGGTCTGCCAACATCCTTCGTATCCTTGCGCCGTGCTGAATGTTACCTCAATTAAAGATAAGTATCAAAGTGCATAGTAATCAGGAGGCAGCCAGGCGAGCGACGGCCCAATGGGTAACACACAGCCGGAGGCCAATTCCGGGGCTAAAAACACGGCGGAGAGTGCTGTCAAAATGATTGTCTTACATGCATTACCCACCTTGGTGGAACTTCCCGGACTCATACCCATCGGCTTCCATCACTCAACCATTTTATGTGGCGCGGCGCACCTGGCGTATGCGCAATTTTTACATGCCTGCGAGCTTCTCGGTTACTTGTTACTTATTTTCGCTCCGCTCTGAACTGGACTTTTTGTTGCACATCGTTTTTCACAACAGCCACAAAATGTAAAATTTTGCGCCATTTTTACTGCAATTTATGCACATTGGCCGAAGGGAAAAGGGTGGAAAATGCCGGGGAAATGGGAGGAAAAACAGAAGAAAACGAATCCGAAATCCCAGTCCTGCCGGGTACGGCCCTCTTTGGTCATTGCTTGTTAACACACCCAATGGGAGTTATTAATGTTTGCGGCGCTTTATTTACGGCTGCCAGGACTCCGGCCGTATTCAGCCTGCCCAACGAGTCGATTTTTTACGGCCGCCCAAGGATTCGAAGGATTCGCTGACAGGCAACAGCCAGATCCCACGAAAAACTTCAGTCCCCCCATCTGCAGTTGATTTAAATTTGGTGTAGTTAATTTTTAACCCAATTTTTTACTCAGCGATTTTTTTATTTATGTGCACCGCCCTTTTAATGTTGCAACATTTTATTGCCGGGAGCCATGAAAAAGTGGCCGGCTTAAAGGATTCAATTGCCCGAAGCGTTGTTGATGATGGAAATTTTAGGAGGGTTCCATCTAGGATTGTATATCCAAACTTTATGTTCATAAAAAGTTTTAGGGAGTGCCTTCCATCATTTTTAATCAGTGCAAACCTTTAACAAACATTTAATTCCACTTGCCCCGGCTCGTGTTGAACTTTCCCAAACCGACTTGTCGCATTTTCCTCATTTTCCCTCTTGACTTTGCCAAGTTTCCACTTCAATTTCTTGGCATGTTTCTCTCTGTGTCATTTGCAAATCAAATTGTAATTGAAGAACTTGGGTAAGTTTTTCTCCTCACAGGGGGAAAGGGTTCTCCATTTTCCGTACAACAATGTCGGAATGTCTTGAGCAGTAAAATATTGTTCGGTAAATTGTCGGAGAGGGTGCTCGTGTATGTGTGGGGCCTGTGGCATATCGAATTTTGATTTTAATCCCGGCTGCATTTGTATGCAAATGTAGCCAGAAACTGAATCGGAATGATTCTTTAGAATTTGATTTTCCGTTCACCATGTTTGATTTGGCTTATTGGAATATATAGGGTCTTCCTGCCGGGGTTCAAAAGGGTTCATTTGGCTCCCTTAGTGGATGTATGTCAATTGGTTAATAGAGAAAATCAATAGAAAAGCTTTTCCGGGAAGTATTATGGTAGTTTGATTAAAAATGCATAATTGCCATGCTAAAGTCCACCGAAGAAGTCAAAGAACGAGGAAACGTCACGCACTGTCTGTTTAGCATGTTTTTTACAGTGCGGACCATAAATATAAGTTTCCTAATTTTTCATTCGGAGCTGCATAAGTATTACGAGCCCATCATATATAATTAAAATTAACGCTTTAGAGGAGCTCAAGTATAATTAAGAGGAAACTGCTTGAGAGGGGGTAATATTTTTTTAGTCATAGCGTGTTTCCATAATCTTGATTCAATGGAACGTGTTGAGAGCCGCCTTATTTAATTGTAACTCTTTCTAGTAATATTCTATACATATAAATTAAATAAATTATATATAAATAATATATATTATAGATATTATTTATATATTTAATTGCATAGCTAAATATGTACTTTATAAGAAATTGTATATATGTATGGTCGTTATTAATAGTCAACTAGGGTTTGGTCATTTCAAGGATCTTTTCGGGTGACTGGATTAAAGATAGTACGCTTTTTGAAATACCATGCGTTCTTCATTTTCGAGTGGCACTGTATCCACCAACCGGTTGATGGCGACGTGAATGACCAGCCCGACATGCAAATGGCGTTGCACTTTGCCGATGGGTCGACTTTAACCCGCAAAGAGCTCTCCTCAAGCTTCGTGCACTTGATTGCATGTTGGCCGGGACTCGAGATGGGCTTGCCATAATTCATATTTCAGGCAACTGATGTTTATTAATGTGCATTTGTCGTGGTGTTTATTTAAGCAATTATTGTTATTCAGCCATGCCATCCGGCCGGAGGGGTCTGAAATGCTAATTAGATTCCGCTGTTGGCGAAGCATTAAAGTGGAGGAAAGTGGATCCAGGAGGACATCCGTATTGAATGGCCAGGAGTCGAAACGGAAAATGAAATATCTGACTGACACGCAACATCAACTGCCAATTAATATTGTTCTGGTAAATATTGTTACGCTTTCAATTAAACTTCAATCGGACTGCATAAGCGGCTAATAAATTTCGATGGCGACCGAAGCCGAGGCCGCTAATCGCATTATGTGCAAACATTCTTTGTTTGTTTTCCATTTAACAAGTTTCTGGTGAAAAATCTCCCAAACGTATACGAAAACATGATAAATGCTCAGCGGCGGAGTAGGAGGAGCGTATATTTTTTTAACAAAAATATTTGCGCAATTCACACATCAAACGAGAGCAAAGTTTTTATGTTTTCGCTGTTTTTCGGGAATGGAGTGGAGATTTTCTGTTTGATGTTGTTCAGAGGCGGAAATTGCGCAAATTGTAAAGCGCCACTTTCCGGCCATTCTGTCGCCCTCTCTTTCTTTTTGCCTATATCCCTCTCTATCTATTTGTGTGTCTGCCTGTGTGGTGGTGGCATCCAATGGCCAGGCGTTAATTGAATTATGACTGCTGCACAATTGGCCGCTGAAAGTGCAACAAAATTAAGAGTGACCTTTGAACATGTTTGATCAGCGGTTTAGAAGTGGGATAAAAATTGGTTAAAATCTAGAAAATAATATTAATCCACCTGTCGCTGAAATGACTGTGCAAGCGAACCAAATTGTATGCTCAAATGAGCTGAATAAATAACGAATGAAATTGGCAAATAAATTAAATCAGCTGGAATCACATTTCAAACGAATCAATTAAAGCAGGAATTAATCGAAATACGAGGATAAAAAAAAATCAAATAAAAAACGGAATTTTTATGTATCAAGCAGCAATGAGAAATACAAAAGGATTTTGGTTAAGCCATAAAGTTGTTTAATTGATAATTGTTATACTAAAATTGAATAATAAAAACAATATGAAGAGAAAATCCGTCTGTAATCCTATCATTATAAGTCCTTCCTGATGAGTGGTTCATATGAATGGCTTTAGCAGAGCTCACTTGACATTTGACCAGCCTTTATCGGGTTGTTTCGATCGCTGTTTTATTCATATCCTTGATGACCCGCACATAAGCAGGACGAGAAGCTCATTACAAACAATCAAAAGGCAATAGGAGCCGGCCAAAAATTACACAGACCACCAACACAGGGCTCATAGTTGGGGCCATAAAAACAAATAGGCCCGAAATCCCACACTACATATATGCATGTATATCCCTATAGCCCACACGCATGTGAAGAGAGTGCCAAAAATAAATGAAACACTAAAACTTAATTTGGTGTTTATGTCGGAAAGAGACGGAAATCGCAGGACGACCCCTAATGACAACTGCCGTCCTTTGTCTCTCGCTCCTTGGAGGATTAATAAACCCAGTTCCTGGCCAAATGGGACCGCTAATGAACTGTGCCGTTAAGATCCTGTCTATGAAGTTGAGCCGGCCAACGCGGCGTATGTGTGATGGCCGTCTGATGTCCGACGTCTGGCGGCTGTTGTGTTTTGGCTCCTCGTATAAATTATTTGCGCAAACAGAGCAAACATTTGGCGCTGATTGCCAAATGCCTTTGGCAATTGTTTTCGGTTGTCCTCGCCCGCCTCGGAGCCACATAAAAAATAATGAAGAAAAATAACTTAAAGCGACGGACTATAAAATAAATGATCCGGCAATGGGATCCGCCGTGTCTCCTCTTCCGCTCCACATTTTGTGCATAAATTGTGTGGAAATTTGTGGCCAGTTTGGCCTGCGGTCACACATATATGTACATAAACAAAGCATATATCCGTTCTGTTTGCATATCGCTATATAGCCAGGCAAATTTGTCGGTCATTTGCATTTGACTTGACACAGGGCACAAGAAACCCATGCTCAGGCTCCCATTCCTGTCCAAAGTTTTACTAGCCCATTTATTATGCTCCATGTATGACATTTGGGTCCTGAGAGAGACGAGGCTAAGCATTTGCGGCTGCGTTCGGGGAATTCCCACGTCCCCCGTCAAGGACAAATAAATCAAAGCCTGCTTTGCCATTTTATTGGAATTGTTGGCCAAATTTTATTTGCCCCGCTCCAGTGTGATCAAATGGATTTGTATTTTTAGCGCAAATTGCATAAATCAAAAGTTTTGCTTTGCCAATTTTGATTTTATACACATTTTGCGCTCTTGTTGCCATTTCTTTTTGGCCAAACTTTTGATTGCCTTTTTAGATGCTGCCATGTCCGAGCTCCAGACTTTTGCAAGCCGAGGCGCACAACTTCAAGCACTCGAGAGTGCGGGAAGAATAGGATTTGGCATGTTTCGTCGGCTGTAAGCTACTTTGTGACTTATGAATCATAATTAAATAAATTTCCATATAGCCTGTTGACACATCTGAGTGCTCATTAAACAGTCAAATGGCCAGCAGTAAATCAGGCGAGCTTTGTTTATACTGTTCTCCCTCTTCCTCAATAGAGCACGCTTCCATAATTTATGCCCGCTTCCAACTAATATCACATTAACTTGTTTAAATTCAGCCACAATTTATGCAACGCACAGTCCTCCTTTAGGCCATAAATTGGCGCTTTTATACAGCTCGGCCCATCAAATCATTTTCAACAATCAAGTTTGTGAAGCGTTCAGGGACGCATAGTCTATTGAATATTTCTCTAGGCACCAAAGTCGAGTGAGTTTTGATTTCGGCATCACGGAATATAAATATCAAGTGGAAAGCTTTAAGACCTGAGAAATCTTTTACGACTATATTAAATCATATGACACTATACTAATAGTTTCATGTTTATTCGGACATGTATATATTTATTTTTTCAGACATAAAATCGAAACAAATTGAAAACGGATTTTTCGGTATTTCCTCTCATTAATTTTGCTCATGAATAAATCTTAAATTGGTTCCATGAGTTGATAAGCATCATCGTAAATTAAGCGCACCCTATACGAGCAAGAACCTCCCCCGCATCCATCAAAAGCCAGTAAACCCCAACATTGTTGTCCCAGTAAGAGAATAATTTATATCACTCCAACCACTGAAATAACTTTGTAAATTATTTTATTTATGCGGATATTTATGCTTTTATGAGCCGCGTGAAATATGTTGTGGGCCATGTTAGTTTTACACGCATTTAATGAGGGTCCAAAACAGCAACAAAAAAGGCTCTGTAGTGATTTTAATATTCAGGCAAAATGAACAACTGAAAACACACCGAAATGTAATTAGCACAAAAAATAGAGATATAAGCATTTATGAATATTTTCGGCATGATAAGTTTATAATGGTCGCTTTTCGAGGTGCTGCACACTAATTCCAGTTGAATTTTAATTAAGCCATAATGAATGTGGCCTGCATTAGTACGAAATTAATTATCACAGCGGAAAAAATGAACAAAAATGTTGCCTATTTTTCTCGCCTGACTTTAATGAGCCTCGGATTTGACAAAGTAACGGCATATTAAACGTAGGCCTCATCGCGAACGGACACTAAAAATAAAGCAGATCCAAGGAAAAGCATTTTCTTTTTAGCCCGTCGAGGCAGCATTATTAATAGGCACTTAGGGATTTCAACGGCACCAGCGGGGAGTGGTGGAAATGGTGGTCTCTATATTACGAGCTGATGAAGACACGTTTTTACATTTTGTATATTGACGTTAAAATTAGATGCCAACTTGTCGTCGTCTCGCTCGCTTTTTTCTCGAGCCCAAAACAACGCGTATCATATTTTAGCGGCTGATGAGAATGATGATGATTCTGGGGGCGGCCAAGTGGGGCAGTTTGTGTGTGAGTGCAGAGCTGTAGTTTCAGCCAGTTTATAGCTATTTTACAGGGTATTTTTAAATGGGTGCATCATTATTCAAAAAAAGAAATTTCATAAATAAAACTATAAATAAATATGTATATTTCATTTATATTAAAATAAAGATACACCTTTTTCATATTGTTTTGCATAAAATTATAATCATATAGTCTATATTCTCATATTTAATATTATATATTTTCCCGTATATATGTATATAGCTAAATTTCGGCATCACTGCCTTTCCAGGTGTCTGTGCTAATGCTAATGCGGCTGTGAGATGATATATGACCGCCACGCACTGCGACACAAATCAACATGTTAAATAGACTGTAAGTGCGCCTGCCACCCACTCCAACCCTTCAGCTAGGCGTTATTTTTGGCACTCCTACATCGCCCAAAATCTCTTCCCCTTGGTGCCCTGCTGCCCGGGAAGATCCTGAAATTCCTCACCAGCCTTGCAAAGCGATGGATATTTGAGGTCGGAACCGGACTGACAGCCGATGGCTTTCTCCTTGTAGATGGGCCAGTCGGGAACATAATTGCTGGCATAATTGCAGGCCAACAGGAATAGCGGATGTCCTGCGGGCTTCTCGAATCTCAACGCGGCACATCCCACAAAGGTGTTGTTGTCACGGGCCATGACGGCAAAATTGCGAATGGAACTGGTTGGAAAAGATATAATATTAAAAGAAAATATGAATCTAAACAGCAGAAACCCACTCTCCCAGTTTTCCTTTGGGAAAACGCTGCAATTGCTCCTTTGTGATATTGATA
Source organism: Drosophila simulans (assembly GCF_016746395.2). NCBI lineage: Eukaryota > Metazoa > Arthropoda > Insecta > Diptera > Drosophilidae > Drosophila > Drosophila simulans. The sequence continues at coordinate 9,955,816 of NC_052522.2, forward strand.
CTCTGATTCCACCAGCCGCCAATAGACTCCTTAACAAGGCACTCATCTGTGTGATTTCCGTCCTCAGGTAGCAGGGTTATGTTGACCAAAGCCAAGTTCTGACCAGAGTTACGGAAATCTGGAGTGTTGTGACAAGAATCGTGCTGCAGAATACACTGCTTCACATTCAATGTGGCTAGATCGGCCAGTTCTGAATGCCACTGCAGTGTGGCCATGCGATCAGGCTTAGGTAAGCTGCCGATTTTCCCAGAAGCAAGGACATTTCGCAATGCATTGTGTTCACCTAGGATCAGGTCCTGCAGGCCAGTGAGATTGACCAAATGGGCGCCGGGAGAACACTGTTTGCCCAACTCCTAGAGCAAATAATATCACCATTGTAGGCAAACTATTAAGTCCTGCAAAAGTTAGCCTTACTCCTTTGTTCTTGCAGGCAACGTGTTTTTTCAGAGAGGGGCACAAACCACTCTGGCAATAGTCCGTTGGGGGAGCAGTCGCATTGTCCTGGCTGAATGCAACCTGCAGGAATCCAAAGAGCATAAGGGCCACTACCAATTCCGTAGACATGTTGCTGATACAGTCTTTTACTGCTCGTTTGCCAACCGAGCTCCCCTTTTATACTGCCCAGAAGTCGGGCTATATGGGGGGACAACTGTTTCTCAATCGGGCCACTTGCCACAGCTGTTTTTGCCACTGCAACTTGATTCAAACTGAAAATGGGGCTAAGCCGGGCCAGCACAAACACAGCTAGTCGTCCGTAAATGACCAAGTTAAGACCTGGTTGCCAAACGGGATGACACCTGCTTCGATCCTATCAATGGTGCACCAGCTCTCCGCTACCCCGCCGACTTATGCCACTTGACATATTATCCCACTTGGCATCCCGGGCCAAAGCAAAAAAAAAAAAGATATAGAAACTAAGAAATAGAAGCCAAATGAAAACGAATGCTTAAATCCAAAAAATTCCTTTCATAGCGCAATTTAAACTGCAAACACACAAAAAGAAATGCAGGGAGGTGGGCATCCATTCATGGCAAGACCAAGAAAAACATAGAATGGCAAAAAGAAAATGAAAATAAGGAAAAAAAACCAGAGGGAAATGCCGCCATGTCCTTGTCGTTCATTTTCTACCTCAATTGAAATAGTTTTCTCCTCGGCTGCGAAATTGTTTGCTGTTGCTGCAACAGTTTTTCACTTTCATTATGGGACAGAAGATTACGAGGGTGGCTTTAGAATTTTCTTAGAAATTCTCAAGTCTTAATGAAACTATTGATAGGATTCCCAAGGAATTCAATTATTTAATTGGACGGGATGCAACATAACCTTTATAATCCTCAAAATCTTATGACTATGAACATATAATTCCGTGTAAAAATATTGGGTGATTATAAAGATAAAGATTTTAAATTTTTTTAAAACATTTATCTGAAATAGCTTACAATGTAAAAATTGTTAATATTTTCCTATATAACAGAAGTCTCTACTCATTAAGTTTTGATATGATTGACATGCAAATGTTTTTAAATATTTTTGTATAGACATTTTCTATGCTCCACACTTACAGCTAAATAGCTTCCTTGAAGGACTACATATGTCTGCGGTACTTCCAACAGAAACCCCACTTAATTTTAAGCCAGACGTACCCGAAATTGTAAAACTAAAATACTTGCATATTTTCCTAAAGTACTTCGAGCAGACTCAAGTGGCATTTTCGCATCAAAAATTAAGTAGAACTGCCAACTGGTGAAGCAACTCTTGCCACATAATATCTCATTCTGTTTCGCAGAGCCCGCTTTTCTTTGCCCCCCTTTCTCCGCTTTCCCGCATTCCTTTTACCTCTTTCTCCGCTCTAAATCTCCGGGTGTTTTTGTGTGCAACACGCAATGACAGTTCAGAGCAGACAAAAGTAAGCCAAGTCCAAGTCCAAGAGTGAAGAGTAAAGAGTGAAGAGCAAGGATGGAGGCGACTTTGGTCTAGATAACAGCCAAAGATTTCTCTCTTTTTGTAAACACATTTAACCATTATTATTTATTATTACTATAGCCATTGTTGTGCCTGCAGCTCGGCAATTTCATTTCATGCTCTCGAGAAGAGGGAAACTGGAGAGCCAAAGAAAAGCGACACACTTGAGGGAGGTAAACCCAAAGAACGGGGTAGGAATAAAAAAAACAGGCTAAGGTCATCAGCTAAAGTTACCCAGTTAACTACAGGGGGGAAATAGAAAGGGGGTGGGGTTGGCAAGGAATCAGGTGAGCTGGTCAGGTAAAAGGCATCGGCTTACACTTGCTTTTCACTTAATTGGATTTGCCTTGGCAGCGTCTCCTTAGCCGGGCTAATAATTGCAGTTTGTAATTATTTTCAGCCCCTTTTGCCGTTTTGCCAGCTCTGCGGGATTAGAGGGATGCACTTGCAAAATGTCAATTGGAAATTAAAACTTTCCCCGGGCTTAAGTCGAGCCCAAAAATAAGAAACCTTTAAGGGCAAGGAAAACTTTGTGTGCGAACGCGAAACAATTTCAATTTGGTTTAATTTCCTCACTCGCTGTTCGCTCAAATTTATTCACCCGTCCCTCGATCGGGGTTTTCCTTTGATTGGCATTGGGTGTGAGCAGGAAATTGAAATTCTCACACATTCGCACACACATTAGGTTGGAAGTTGTTGGGTAAGAGGCGCACTTGCCCCTGGCACTTTGAAGGCACTTATTTGCATATTTTAAGTAAAAATTTAAGTGTTAAGGAGCAACCTCTCATTCTCATCTGTGTTCAGAATTTTCTGAGTGTGCGGCATGTCAATAAAACAAAGAAGATGTCATTTACTCGCCAGAGTCGCAGACAAAGTCTGCAGAACTGACTTCCTCCCTCCTGTTTCTGAGTCCTCACAGGCTGTCACTTAAAATGCCCCACTCAAGTCGAGTCAACTCAATTCGTTTGTCCCATCGACGGGACTTGTCGGAGCTCCAGTTTATGTCACGCATTATTAACACACGCCCCATCGGACGGGTTGCAGTGCAACGTGGCGTATGCGCAACGACAGTTCTCAGTTCTGAGTTCTGCGTTCCAAGGCAAAGTCTCTGCAACTCGGACTGGCTGCCAAGTCGTGAGCTGATTGCTAAACGCATTGCCAACGACTGCACTTGAAAAAGTGCCTTAGACGGATATGATTTGCGATGGAGCTGTGGTACACGGTCGAACTTGGACTTAAATATTCATGGAAATGGCTAGATCGGAAAAGATACCGCCGTAAAGTTAGAGATTTTATGCAAATGGTTATCTGCGCTAGAATAAAGCAATTCCAGTGAATTTTTGGGGGAATTAAAACTCGACTTTGAAAGTCACACCAGTATATTATATAAAGTACTTAAATTATCAAAAATATTATTGAGTAATAGTGCGCTTAATTTACAAACCAAAAAGGGATTTATTTTAATGGCTTGCGTTTCCATTATATTAATTACTAAAGATTAAAGATTGGTTTGAACTGTTTAAATATCCTACACTGCAACTGGCGAGTACACATATTTGGGAAGATAGCTTTCTTGCAATAATAATAATCTTTTAATAATCATAAAACTTATATATTTTTGCTAACTTCTAACCCTTTTCGCTCAGTGTGAATATCTGGGCATGTGTGGCTCAGATTTGTTTTCTCGCACGAGAAAAAGAGGAATCAGCAGTAGTAGCAATCGGAGGAGCAGCAAAAATATTGTCCTCGCCTTGCCCGTATTTACGTTTCATTTTTTGTTTTTTGTGTTCCCCACCTTTTTGCCCAACTGATTTCGTTGTCCGCCTGCGCTTATGCAATGCTTTTTGGCACGTTTCGCAATGCCGGGAACGTGTTGGTAGTTGCCCAAGTGTGTCTGTGTGCGTGAGTGTTGTGTGTGCATGCAGCTGTGCGGCACTTGCACTAATGAAAAAGTCCTGCGGTCCGTTCTTCCCACTTTGGTGCCACTTTTTGGTCAAATTCCCTAGATATGTTCGGTCAGGTGGGCGGGCAAGGAAAAGGTCTTTCTTTTAGCAGCGCAACGAGTTCCGTTTCTTATCGAGCGGTACTGGTAATGAAGCATTTCCCAGCTGAACAGAGCTCTCTGCTTTATCAGCCCTTAAAGCTATCCACTTCACTTATGCCATACTGCCTCATTTTCCGTCTCTCTGGATTGTCCTGTCATGCATATTGATGTCATTATCCTACCTTGGCAACAACAAAAGCCCCATCATCGGCCTAGACAATGTCGGTTTTCCTCACGAAAAACTCCCACCCACCACATTTTCCCCCACCCAAATTGCAATAGAGGGAAACGGAGACAGACAGACAGACACGCATCGCGGTATTTGCCACAAGCTCTTCTCCGGTTGCTTGTAGACGTTACAGGGCATTAACACTTGAAAAAATACTTATTAAGAGATAAATTAACTATAATTTCATTAGATTATAATATATTTTCTAAATTTAGAAAAATGAGAAAATATACGTACTTAAGTTATGTTTCAACACTTGCAATATAATTACTAGCTTAAGCTTAAACATGTAAACAACATGCAATGTTATTCAAAGTAAGTAATGTTTCATCTGTTTACGTGTCAAGCGTAATTTAAATGGAATTTAATCTATTACAAGACATTTTTGTAAGTGCACTAGAACATACATTCCCACAACAATTTCACCCCAAAAAAAACGGAATCCCCCAGCAAACACAGTGCCAGCATGATGTCGTCGTTGTCGTTGTTTCGATGTTGTCGCCGCGGTTTTGGGGCCCCCTTCATTCCCAGGACCCCCTCGCAGCGAACGCCACTGTCTGCAGTGATTTCTTGCCAACTGATTTCGTGATTTTCGCAGGAACAACAGCACCCCTTGGGTGGTGGTGCAGGGGGAGATATATCGCTGTGGCCATGGCTGTACTGCCTAGGTGGCTTTTCGTACCCGGGAGTCTGCTCATTAAATACGCTTTGACAATCGCAGTGCTACGCTCCGCTTATTTGATTGTGGGCCAGACAATGAGAAATCTGTTGTGCAGGAGCTCCTGTTTATTTCGGATCCCTCCCCCTCCGATGGGCAACATGTGTGCCAGCCACCCCAATTAGCCGGCTGATCTTTAAATTCGAATGAACCATAGAGCAGCATATGGCGAGGAGTATCTCTCGCTGTTGTCTGTAAATAAATACATAGTTTTATATATAAACAAGTTGAGCTCCCCCTCTGCATTTGCGCATAATTGTTATGTTGATTGCAAATTTCCAGCGCAGCGAAAGTAAATTCCCCAAATGCTTGCTAAACAACGCTGATGATGGCCAAATGGGGTGGACTAGGGTGGCTCGCACAACTCGAGTCGCACTTTTGACATGCAAATTTTATGCAATTTTTATGTGCGGAGGGGGGGAGAGGACAAATGTCAAGTGTTGTTTAACCCCCTGGCGATGATGTTGCCGTTGTTTCCGTTGCAGCTGCAATTTAATGTTGGCCCCACTTTCCCCTCGTTGCCTGTTGTAATTAATATAATTTCTGTTTTCATACGCATAAATTTTGAAACATTTCCCCGGCCAGCTTTTCCTCTGCGTGCTGCGTGACTTTTAACGAGCGCTTGAAGCCATTTTGTACTGCAATTTGAGCTGCAATTTTTCACACTTGACAACTGACCAACTCAACCGCTTTCCTCCATTTTCCTCACACTCTCGCACATTTCTTGCTTTGCTGCACTTTTTTCGTGAGCCGGAAAAGCCTTGGCAGCAACTAATTAAGAAAATATTTGCCAAGCTCTCTTGGCTGAGAGAAATTGGGTTGCAGTCGGACTGGGAAATGAGTCGATCACTCGGAAAAATTTCAATTTTTAGAAAAGCAACAAATATAATTATTGTAAATTCTAATAATATTCCAAAAAATCAATTTCCTAACTATAGACAAACAATTGATGACTTATATAAATGCAACAGTTCCTTTATACAAACAACCAACAATAGTAAGCAACTAACATATATCGAAGCTTATAAATTATGTATTCGATGAAGACGAAAGTATTTCTCAAAGTGTATAAAGGATATAGCCAAAAAGGCAAGCAATTGCCGCATTCCGTCTGTTGAGACTTGCAGTTTGCAGTTTGTATTGGTAGGGGAAAAGGAATTGGTCCGCTGCTTTCACAGGATGCGAGCCCAGTACAATTCTTAAGAATCACAACATTAACTGAAGTAGAAAATTCGGTCACAACGAAATGCAATTCTTTCCACACTCTAACCAAACCAATAAAGCGCCCAATTCCGACCTCAAGCAAAAATAAGTGTCCCCTTAAGTAGAAAATAGTTTGATTTGTAGTTCTCGACGAAAAGTTGTCCAACTATCCGCAGATTAAAGACAAACCCTTTTGCAGTTTTCCCCGAACCGCAAAGGACCAAAGTTTCTGCAAAGTTTTCCTCAAAGCTAATGTACCCCACCGGGATTCCCCTTTCCGAGTCGCTTGGCCTCCGGGCTGATTCGCTGCACCTCAGTTCACTCATCTTCCGTTGCCCCCGCCTTCCTTTTGACCTTCTCCCCTTTCATCGCCCTACCACTTTTTGCAGCCTTGAACTGGGTCAGGTGGGTCAGCCCAGGTGCGATTGCCCAGCAGCACATTGGGGAAAACTGGACTCAGATTGTTTTCACTTAATGTAATATTGGTGTAAGATTCTTAAAAAACATCGAATTTTCAGTGAAAATGTAATTAGTTCCGTTCTGCTTTAACACGATTATTATGTCAATAAATAATGTAAATGCTTGCCTCAAGTAAGATAAAGAGTTCTTCAGAAAGCTAAGAGTTAGATTTAAGCAGCGTCCTTTGAGTCAAGGTGTAAAAGATTCTAACTATGAAATATCTTAAAATTCGAAAGAGGAATAAAAATATATTTCTATGATGGCTTCTAAAGCTGAGTAAAAATGGAAACACATCTGACAAAACTAAATTGGATCCCTCTGAACTTGTTGTCTTATTTTTTCTTGTGTATCTCGTGAAGCCCGGAGATGAGCTGCCGCTGATGGACACTGTTCATCAACTCAGAAATGCATTCCCTTTAACTCGGCCAAGAAGATGGGCCCCGAAAGTTCTCAGCCCGGCTAAGTTATTCAAAAGCAGGGACCAGAAATGAAGCCATAGTCAAGGTCGTTGGTCAGGGAGTCTCATTTTGGGCGATGGCTCTTACGCTGCCTTTGTGCCACATAATTTAGGGGGACCAGCTCGCCTTGTTCATGCAAATTGAAGTGCGTGGAGAATGGGATAATGATATACACCACGAACACCAACGAATGGGGCGTGATGTTCGGTGGGTGGGTGGCTGGTTGGTTGGTTGTTAAATCCCTGGGTGGTTTCGGCAATGGCGTCAGTGTAAACAAACCTGCCACATGCAGCGCCGCAAAAATTAATATTTGTATTAATAAAACCGTCGAAGGGAGAAGGACAAGGAGAGGGGGTGTTGACAGCAGATGTGCGGTCGTAAGTGTTTACATAGCATGTTTTGGATCCCAACACATTTAGTCAAGCGGACTAAAGTGGGGTGTCGTGCTTAGCTGGGAGGTTGGGATTCTGTGCGGCGAGCGGAGATAAAGCGAGAAACGTGCCAAACACCAAAACGCTTAAAATAGACGCCGAAACTTAAGCCATCTAACCTCCACACCCCTTTGACAGCTAAAACATTGACCAAAAGCGCGATCGAAATCGCTCAGAAAGCGCCTGCAATTGAAGTCGTGCAGCGTACAATTCAATTAACAAAGTTTGCTCTTTTTTCGCCCCAGTCACTCCATTTTCTCGTTTTTACTTTTTTTATTTCCATTGCGTTCCTTTTGCTGCGTTAGCGGTGACGTCTCAATTTTTAGCCACCGCCAATGCCGCAGGCCAAAAAGGCAAAAGCGATTGGAATGTCCGTGCCCCATTTAAAAGTCACGGGAACAAAAAGGGTAAGATCTAGGAAAAACGGGCTGCAAACAGTGGACTTCAGAACTAAAAAGTAGAAACATTTCAGGATTTTGTATAGAAACAGAGTTTACCAAAAGTATTAATGACCACATGGCGTATGAGTGATATAAATGGCGCAACTGTTCGTTTTTCACAGCAGCATTGGTAAAGAAAGTTTTAAATGAAACCGTAATGTTCAAAGTTATTGATACAACACATGACTCCCCAAGCCGTATTATGTTCGTTTTCATATGTTTTTTTTTTCAATTTCTCCAAACTTTGTGCATACGATACCACTCATTTGTTTTCGGTGGGTAACTGTTCGCACTGCAAAACTTTGGCCAAAATGAGAGGCAGCTCCAACGAAGCTGAGCAGCTTAAGTTGTTCATTTTTTTGCCCACTTGCAGCGCTCATTGCACCCATTGTTTGGCACTTCTCTTTCGCTGTTCTGGCAGCTTCCCTCACTTTTGCACCCTTTCACAGCCACAGCCTGCCGCGTCGACACCACCCACTTGGCACCACCAACCTTGCGAATCCAAAACCACCCCACCCACCGCAATCACTCCACCCACCGAACACCCAAACATCCACTTGGCATTGCATTCTGTCCTGGCGCCTCTGAAATGAGTATGCGTTGGGCATATACGTAACCTTTGAATTTTGTACTTTTTGTTTTAGATAAATATGTTAATTTTAATACCCTCTGACAAATTTTTATTATAGTTTATTAGGAAGCTAAACTTATGACCCATATATTCTACAAGACTCACAGCGCCACACATTTTCAAGCATGTGTACAAGGTAGACGTTCTTTCACCTCCATAAACATATTAATGATTAATTAAACTACGCCTTTTTATGACCCAGTAAACATATAGCAATATTTTTAGTGTGTAAGCAACTTTTTAATGGTCATTTCAGAGTCGAGTCCTGAAGCCTTCAGTTCTCTTTTGTTTCGCTGTTTTTGCATTCTACTTAAACCAATTCGCTGGAGCGAGTGTGAAATGGCATTGAAGGGAAATAAAACTTCACACCATTACGGACACCTTTCTCCCTTTCCATTCCACAGGATGGCTGCTGCTTAGCTATGAATGAAATGCAATTAAGTGGATGTCGAAAGGAGTTTATAGTGGCTCACTGAGCCGGAGTAAGAATGTTGGAACCTGGACAGACAGCACAGAAAGGATGGTATAGTTTAATTTATAAAAAAAATGTATAAATTGATAGGAGAACTTGGATAAGACATCGATAGTTACGTGCACTTTAATTCATGATCCATACCATATTTAAACGAATAACGAAATAGTAAACTCTACTGAGCAAACTAAATTTTCCTCCTGTGCATCGGCGGAAATAACAACGAACAAACAAAACAGCTCCTGAATATTGATGAGTGTCTGGAAATTGTTGAATTCGTTGTTGAGTGATTGAATTCTCGAGGGCGTGTGGAGTGGGCCCATGTGTGTCGAATTGGGCGGGCGAGCGTTGAAGTCCCTCGGACCTAATGAAGTCGCTCTAGTAGCAGTTGTCATGCCAGCTTATTTAATTAACTCAATTCCCGCCAACATGCTGCGCCATCCGAAACGTTGCCACATTTTTCAGTCGCTAATTAAGTGCCACAGTGCAACTTCAGCTGCAATTGCAGCTACCACTACAGCGAGAAATGCATTAATGCATTGTTGCAACTGCAGTCACGACAACTCGGGCTGCAGGCCAAGCAAATATTATTAAAATAAACTAGGACCGGACCACTCTCCCTTCTCGTCCTTTTCGCAGTAAAACTTTGTTGAACACACTCAAACAGTGCGTTTAAAAAGTATGCACTTAGAGGGTATTTAAGTGTGAAAAGCAGCGAGGGAAGTGGGGAAATTAAGAACGCGAGCAAAGGGCGTTTCCCTTACTTTTTTTTTAAAGCGTAACCAAAAAGGATTCAATTTTAACTAACTAACATTTTGTACATGCATTGAACAAAAGAAGTAGTTAAATATATTACCCCACAAACAACTTTATGCATAATAAGCAGTTTTTCGTTCGTGAGTTTTAAAAACAATGTAGCAAGTGTAAAAATGCCAGTATAAAATTGAACACAGTACAAATTATTTTTGTACCGCAACTAAGAGACCAAATGACATCGTTTTCGCCAGACAATAATTTCCTAAAATGTTTTATTTAAGCCAAGACATGCTTTTTTTGTGGCTCTTTGTGCCGGAATAGTTGGTAAAGTTTAATGAGCCACTATGCTGGTCTGTTTCGTGCGAAAAACTGTCAAACATTTGGGGAGCTGGCAAAAGTTGCACACACACTATAATACACACATGTCTGCCCATGCCGCTGTCTCTGCCACGCCCACACACTTAGTGGGCTGTCTTCGTAATGGCTTTTGGTTAGAAGAATGAAGAAAGTGCCAGCAGAGGGACAAGGGAGGTCGAGTTGGCCGAGACAAAAGGCAAAGCAAAAATTTGCGGCTACAAGTTCATTTATCATTTTGCCTGAGTAATTGAAATTTCAACGTCGCCGGGCGAAAAGCGGACCGTACTGGGGCAATCAGAGGAGCTAGGTGGTGCAGAGTGCTTCCGGGTGGTGCAGGGTGGTGCAGGGTGGTGCAGGGTGATTCGGGGTGGTTTTACTGGAGGTGCCACAGCAGCATCCAGAGTATAGGGGAGCCCAAGTGGAGTCGGAGCCAATACATTAGAGGCTTCCGCCGATGTTGCCGCCTGTCCGGACACATCTTTCGCTTTGAACTTAATGGATATGAAATACATAAAAAATGTATACGTATTCCCCGACACCAGAAGACTTCCTCTATGCAAAAAAGCAAAAAGGGAACCTCGCTCAAAGTCACCAAATGGCGAACGGAAACTCATTGAATGAGTCTCGCTTCTCCTTTACACTTCGTTGTATCCTCTGTTTTTTTGGTTTTTTTTTTTAGAATTTTGTAAATCGATTGGGGATTACTTTCGGGGCATCGCTTTTCATTTTTACCTCGTTTCACATACATATTTATTTTTGGGCCCCTGGATTATCCCTCGGTCCAGTCGGTTCTTAAAGCTCTTTGGGGCGTGTTTGCTTACGCATCGCCGCACAAATGATTTATAAGTTAGACAAAGGGCAAAAATTGAGGGAGGTCCTGCCGTGGCTCACCTTCAACCACCCATTGGCTGACACAAAAATGAAATCATTTGACCATAAACATTGAACTAAATTCAAAATCAATTTGGCGTAATAATAAAAGCCAGCCAGGCTCGAAGGGAGACTGTTGTGGAAGTCTGCTGTTGGCAAATATGTCAACAATTGACTTCAATTGACGTTGAATATCGAGCCAGAGAAAAATAAGCCTGAAAACTAATAATCGAGTTGGTTTTGTCGGGAGCTAGATGGGGATTAAATATGCAATAAATAAGATACACATTTATTCAACACTTATTGGCAAAGATGATTAAGAGGATTCCCTTGGCAACGGATAGCCAAACACAAGAACTTGACGAAAAGTTGAGCAAAAAGCTTAAGTAAAGCCCACTGAAACTGCAAAGTAAACTTCTTGGGCGAAGTGTGTGTTTTTTTCCCCATATTTTGCGACCGGCAGTCTGTTGACTTTAAAGTTGCAAACTTCCAATGCTGCGATATGCATATATAGTTAGGGGCCATAAAGATGCCATGAAAGTCCTGGCCAACTCCGCCGACAAATAGCCATAAATAAGGGCCATGGCAAAATACCCATGCTCCTGTGTTTGTGTGCGCTACCTATTGGCCATTGTTGCCCCAGAATGGCGACAACTGCAGCAGTCCGATTTGGCCTGGCCCAGAGCTTATTTATGCCGAAGAAGCCAAGAAAAAATTGGTAAAAAAAATGAAAATGGAAAGAAACGGTGGCCAAAAGTCAAGTGAATTTCCTCAGCACACAGACACAAAGCCATGAAATGTAGTTTGTTATGAATTTCTGCTACATCCTTTCTCGATTTTGGTTTGGGGTTTGCTTTAGCCCCCCTTTGTATTTTTTGTTGCCAGAGGAGCGGGTCGCAAACACATCCGTAAACAATTTGTTCATGCTCCTATTCGCTTTTATTTTTCTCAGCTTTTTGTTGCCGCTTTCCCGATAAGCAAAATAAAGAAATGAAATGGGTGGAGGGGGGAGAATTGAAAATAGGCAACCCTATTACAAAGGATACAAATGGCAGCCAAACAGAAAAAAAAACAATTGAAATGAACTGCCAACCCAAAAAGGCGAAACACGAGGAGCTCTGGAATATTTTCAAGTTTTTCGAGCGAGCTCTCGCCCATTTAAAAAAGGGTTAAAAAGGGGCAATCAACGCTTTTGGTGGCAATTGGCAAGAAAAAGGGTTAAGCTCGAGCGTGAGAAAGAGTCTCCAGTATCAGGGCTGAGTTATGTCATATCGTTAATCAGTGCGATTATGAACCGTCCATTGGCGCTTTAATCTTCAAACAGCTGCACACTTTGCTTATTGCCAAGGGTTGTTTAATGGCCTTAAGTAATTTAATTGCATTTCAAAGTGATAAAACTAAATTGAGCAAAGCTTTCGTTTTAATTAGTCCAACTATTCGGTAGCCATGGTACTAATTAAGTACTCTACTCTCACAAATCCCATTTTGTCCAGCTTTTATTGATTTGTAATCGTTGTAATGCCGTAATGAAGTTTAATTGTTGGATTAAATTGGCCAGATGAAATTACCTTTATGTGGAGGCTGAAATGTAATTGCTAGTTTGGCATTCTTTAGATATCTAAAGAAAAAAAATTATGATTGATTAAATATAATTTAACATTCAAAACTTAATTTGATGTTAAACAATTTGAATCGCTTTTCTAGTGAAGTGAATTGAAAAGGAAACAGTTGATAATTGCATTAAGCTGTTGCTGTAAGTTGAGGGAAAATAGGGTTGTGCGCGGTGAAAGTCTGACTTGGCGTTGGTGTGATTGAGCCTTTCTTTTCCCGCGCATATGTGTGCGTGTGTGTGTGAGAGCGTTTGCCTGTGTCAACGTAATTTTTCCCTGACTTTCCCTGCTCCACTTCAGCTCTCATTCTTGTTTGCCATTTCATTTCCATATGCACAAAGCAAATAGGCAAACAACTTGCGGGAGGGTGGGGGGTAGGGCGAATCGCAAGAGTGGGCGGCTGGGGGCGTGGCCTGCTAGCCGAGTGAGTGAATGCTAATACTGGGCCGATACAGTTTGGCTCCCCATTTCGTTGGTGGTTGTCTTGGCAGCGGGTTAGATTCCTGTCGGTGGTTCGCAGGACTCGCAGGATACGACGATCGGGGCGGCGGAGCTGTGGCATCTTGACAGCCAACAACTCACTGCTCAGTGACACGTGTGAAATGTTATGTTCTGCGGGGTCAGGGGGCACCAGTCAGGGGGGCCGATTCCAAGTTTTTTGACACATACAAGGGGCGAACGATGGCAAATTGGAAAGTCAAGCCGAAGTTGACAGGATTTGCGCGCAAAGGATTTACCCGGGAAATATAGCGAATTATACAGACAGATAAATTTACTACCATATTTACTTTCAAATTTATATACTCTTATCAGTAATGAAACTATTTGTTTTAATTTCTAGTAATATTAAAAAATAATATTGAATATTACTCGATTTTACTTAAAGGAAATAACAATATACGATTCTGTTGATTGTTCTATGATTTGTTTTATAAGGAGGCATATATATGTTATTTTTTGGTTCAAACTGATTTAGAATTTATTTCTCAGTACACGTAGGTCTGAACATATTGTGAGTTTAGTCTGCCAACGAGTTTAACAGGGAAATGATAAGGAAACGGAAATGGAGCAAGAGCTACTGAAGCAGCCGCAGCAGGATAATCGACTGGCTGTCATTGTGTTTACACTAAATTTCAATTAAATTTTGAGGCCTCCTTTGACAACTGACAGTACAAGACCATCAAGAGGCTTTCGAAGATGGAATATTCAAGTAGTATATATATATACAAGGGTATATACATAGGGATCAGCGGAAGAGAAACAATTGCCGATGCCACTTGCCACTTTTTGGCTAACGACAACAAATCTCGGCGAAAACTTTAGAAACAATCTGATGCGGGAAGTGAAGCCACTTTTGCTTAGCGCCCACAACAGCCGAAATAACAACAACAAAACGCGGAAAGGAAAATCCAAAAGTACAGCAAAAAGTGAAAGAAAATACCAGCAATCCACCAAAGTGGGCGGGGATTTGCGAACTGGATTTAAAATGGAAATTATTTGAGGAAAACCAATTCGCTTTATTACTTTGGGGCATACGCAGCTAAGTAAAACAAGAGCAGTCGACGGTAACGCTGCTAGCAACAATAAAAATAACAACAAAAAACATCCCGAAGAGCAGTAGCAACAACAATAACTAAAGAACAACAAAAGCAAGCGACCATAAAAATTAATGCAATAAAAACACATGGCCAAACTGGCAGGAGCAAAAGCCCAAACAAAGGACACAAACAATGAAAAGTTGGCTGCCGGGAATGGCAAAGAAATAAAGCCAAATGGATGGCGAGTGTACAGGTATAGTGTTAGGATCGATAAGTTTTTGCTTACATAACCATCCGACATCGAATGACACACATATATGTCAGCGTCAGGGAAAAAATCCATTTATAAAGATCTCGCTAAAAAATGTTGCGTCCTGCCAACGCAAATTCATATTTTTACGCTTGTATCAAAACATGCTGGAATATTGTGTATTTACTAAAAACTCTTTTTACCAATTAATTTAAAAAAAAAAGTACGGCAAACGAAAATATTTTTATTCTACGTTTGTTAAAGAAAATTGTTTTATATCTAAAGTCAGTAAAATGATTATAAATGAATCCCTTTATAAATGACTTCAAATGCTATATATCCTATTTTTCTCAGAAAGTGCCATTTCGCAGAAAAGTCTGGTGATGTCAGGATGAAATTTAATAGGAGAAGAGGTAAATCTATCTGGGGAAAATAAAACGCTCCTTCGCTTTTCTTGCCCTTTTGCTCCGCGCAGGCAGCACGCAATTAAAAGGACTTGCGACTCATAAACATTGCGTTTGAGTGGGTCGACTGGTGGCTCCCTTGGCCCTGTGTGGCATCAGCACCACCCAACCACCCACTCCTCCAACCACTCACAACTGTTGCTGTCCGCCTGATTGAGCGCAAAGTTTGCGGCTCATAAAGTCGGAGTCTCGGGCATAATTACACTTTTCAATTATGCATAATTATGTGTAGGAAGCAATTTGTGTGTGTTTGAAGCGCGTTTAAAATTTAAAGTGCAGTGACACCAGCACCTCATCCTTAACCCCATGAATCCACCACACTCCGCACAGCATAACCCTTAACCCCTCATTCCTCACAGGAGCTGCTGTTATGCGATATGCCCTTAAAAACGACCCCAAGCGACCAGCAAGCGACCGCATTTGTTTGCTTTGGCTCCGCGTTGGTCTCTCAATTTTACACTGTGAAAAATATATGCTAAAGTTTACCCAAAATATAAATATTTTATATAAATAAATATACATTAATATAAGAATATTTTTGATATAACCCTTTAAGTATGTCTTTAAAGATCAAAATTTTATTAATATTATTAAAAATAGTTGGCAGTAGGTAAGAATTAATAGTAAGTTCTAGTGACCTATAGTACTAGACTTTCCTCTGCGTGTACCCATCGCTTTCACTGCTCCTGCTGCGGTTGGCAGTGGCCATGTCAGAACAGCAGCACAGGATTGCAAGGACAACGCAGCAGGCAGAAACATAAATCAGGATTTTCGCAGCCCGAACCACAAATGTTTTTAAAAGGATTCAGCGCCCGGCGAGGCGGCAACAATAACAACCTTGAGCGGGTTGGTGGAGGCCTATATTGTATATGTATATAGCTATATATATATATTGCTGATAATCTTATGCATGCTTAAGCAGACTGCGCTTTATGGGATGAGTTGTGTGTCCTGTATGGGAGGATCCTGTGGGGAATTTGACTTACCCGTCAGGCAGCAGAAAAGTGCCGTCCACAGGGTCAACATCTTGCGATGACCCACTCGGTTTGTGGTCTCTTTTTAGTGCTGCAGCTACAACCTTTGCACTCTGCTTCAAATTCTCCTTCGATTCTTTTTTCTTTCACTTTATCAGTCTTGACTTTGTCCTATCAATTCGCACTTGGCTTTGCGAGCTTTGATCTACGGCAATATATGTTTGTTTTGAATTCTCTTTTTCACACACAACACGTTTTTGTGTCTTCCTTTCTATTAGCTTAATCTACAGAGAGAAAAATTATAATTCGCTTTAAAACATGCTTGCTTAATTAGCTTTTATTACAATAAAAAAGGTTGAAGATTGCTATTCCTATTGCTACACTACAAAAATTCTTTTCAAGGTTTAAATTAAAATTACGCTATAAATAAAAATTAAGACTGCAGCTTTATATGCAAATTTTTCTCTCTGTAACTGCGCCTGTTTTCAATTTTCTCTTTTCGTTTCGCGTGAATTAAACACTTGCAATGACATTTAAAACACTTAATATCAATGGCAGACAATTTAATCCTTTAACGTTCGTTTGTTGAACTTTTTCAGAATCGTCCTTGTTGTTTTTCGTCCTTGTTGCTGGTGCCGCTGTTGTTGTTGCTGCTGCTTGTTGCAGTTGCAGTTGCACTTGTGTTTGCTCTTTTGGCTCGTCCTAGGCCGAAATAATATTTTTTGTTGCCCGACTCGTTTCGCATTTCCATGGACAACTTTTTATTTTCTTTCCGCCTGGAACGTACCCAAAAAGAATTGATTTTCGTCTGGGGCTAAAGAGCTTTAAAAGGCATTTCATTTGTCCGGTTTTTCGTTGTTTTTTTTTTCGTCGCATCACCCTTGATATTGTGGAACATGAATTGATTAAATTTGTGTTCATTTTGAGACTGATAAGCCAGACTTTAATGGATAATAAACTATGGCATAAACAAGGATTTTCTCGAAAAGATTTTAAAAATTGTGCTAACCAATAAAACAGCTGCTTCTATAAGCAATCAACTATCGATTTCAATTACTAGTTAGCTTGTGAGTAAGGAGAACTATTTCAGGCTAAAGAACGACTAAAATGGAATCCTTTTCCCTCTCCATGAGCGCACAAAAGTTTACACCACAAATTAGACGAGCATTACACGCCCAATCCCGTTTCCTTTGAAGGACCTGCTCACATCATACAATTAATAATGGTTAATGCATAAACCAGAATCAATTTTCGACAGAAGTTGGAAGGGAAGTGTCTCTCTGGTCAGCTGCCCTTGCATATTTCATTTCCCAAAACTTCGGTGGCATGTGTCCGGATCCGAAAATAATTCTCCGCCCCCAGGCCCCAAAATTATGAGTCGTTCTTGGAGAACTGTTCAAAGCAGTAACGCCCCATCTTCCGGCTGAGGCTATTTTCAGACCTGCTGCCATCCATTCACTTTGGCATCAATCAATTGCCCTGCCCAGGGGAAAAACTTTACTGCTACTCGGGCACTTCTCCTCACATCTAATTTGTTAAACATTTGCTGGGGAATTGCCTTTTTCACACGCCCCTGAAATACGGTGTGTGTTTTCCTTTCGAATTTTTCCCTCTTGCTCTGTGTGAAATTAATTAAAACTTAATTAATTGCAAACTCCGCTGCAGCAAAGAGACAGACACACTAATGAGCAGAAGGGTGGGATTAAGGTCCGAGTTCAACTGCAGGACTCATTCGACATGCAGAGAAAAAATTAATCAGCCCGTACAGTGAAACAAAGGAAAGATTTTCGCATGGAACAATGCATACTAATTATGTATAATGGAAACAATTGAATAGGCCTTTTTTATAAAGATTTTTAAAGATTTATTATTTTTGATTAAAAATAAACCAATATTTTAAAAGCAAACAACTTCAAACAATACTAAATTTGTGAAACTGAATTTGCACAAACTCATAATTCATTGATATGAAATAAATATTGCTGATATCCCATGTATGTATTTAAAAACAATCTATAGTTTTAAAATAAATCCTTTAAAAAGATCTGATCCCTGATCTCAAATTTTTTTGCCTGCAGTAACCTCTGTGTGCGACTTCAATCAGAAGTGGCTGCTGCTGACATGCTGCTCCTGTTGGGAATCCTGGCTGGATTCCTTGGCCACTTGTCACTGTTGCTTCCGTAATGGAATTAGGGCGGGGTAGGGGGTTCCGGAATGTGGAAACCAGGAGGGCCAGGCCCGAGGCAAGGACTCAGGATTCAGAGACGGAGTCTGAGACTCCTGCCAACGTCAGCAGTGTCTCTCAAAAGTGTTAACGCACTCAATTGCTATGCCCATCTCCTTCGTTGCCACTATCCCCTCTCTTTCTGAGAGTCCTCTTGCCTCTCTCTCTAATTGTAAGCCTCTGCATTTTGCCTCTCAGCTTGGGGGCAGTGTCTGCTCTAATGCTTAGTAACTGTGATTAGGAGGCAACTCTAGTTCCGGGTGGGCTTAATTTGCCACCCACACCCATCCAATGCCCGTGGGCAATCTTTGCTTTTGTTTCTGCCCCATTGTGTGCCGGTTAATTCCTGGTGTATGAATATTTTATTGAGGAAGGGTTTCGCATTTTATTGGCTACATGGCATTATGTGCGAGAACAAAGAAAGGAAACAATTTAATTGTGTTTGGGGATGTCAGGCCAGGATTGCACATAAGCTCGTGGCCTCAAAAGTTGATACCCCACAACACAATGGTGCTGGGGCAAAAGTAAAATCGTTGAAAAGCCAAAGTGCTTGGCACTCGACAAAACTTTTCCATCAACAACTGCAGTTGAGACAAGCGAAAGTTTTTTCCCAAGGAAACTTAATTTTCCCCAACAGCCACAACATCTTATCATACCCATACGAGAGATATATTTCCGTATCTTGCGGCGACGCACATTGCGCATACGCACTGTGATCAGTCTGTCGTAAATTTCCCGGCACACTTGTTTTCCGTTAATATTTTATGTGTTTTCTATTAATTTTTGTCACATTCTTTTAGTGTTTCCCCTCGGCCGGAATATTGGATTACACAGGAATGAATGTATTAACGCTCGATATTTGTGGCAGCGCTTTTTTTTTGTTTTGACGCAGATCAAAGATAGTTTGGCTCTGTTTTTTGTTTGGCATTTGTGTGTTGTTTTAATTTGTTAATTTGTATTTGGGGTCTGAGCTCCCCTCGGCGGTCTAAATATAAAACAACTTAATTTGCTGCATGCTAATGAGATGGCCAGGGGGCGGGGCTGGAGGACGTTGTGTGGGCGTTTAACACTTTTATAATTTGTTTGTCCGCAAACCGAATTCTTCTCCTGCTTTTATTCTGGCCCCACATTTGACAAGCAGCTGACACGCACCGAATTTCGTTAGATTTCTTATTGCTTTTCTTTTTTAGGTGTATAATTTTTGGAGACGATGTCGTAAAATATTCGCGTGCCGAAAGCGTTTTAGCTTAACAATAAGAGCAATAGCAGCAACAGCAGTAACAGTGAACTGGAACAACAAAAAAAGCGACAAAAGGTCATTCAATTTTCGACTGCCGGCAATGGGGCAATGAGGCTTTTCCTGCGTTTTCACACGTTTTCCAAAATTTACGACCCAATTGTGCCCGCTTTTCTTATCCGTTTGCACTCACACTCTCTAGCCTCGAGTCACAGAAACACACGCACATGCACACGCACACACACTATAGTCCGGAAAATGTCGCGCCTCACGTATTTGGGCCTCACATTTCCCTCAACTTTTTATTCGAATTTTCACGCGCTTTTCCGCGCCTTCGCCTTTCGTTCACCGTCGATGTCGCGCTGAAACTGAAACAGAAACTGAAACTGATTTCTGCCAGCAGTGGAGCATTTGTTGGGGCCTCCGGGGGGATTCCCGAACTCACACGAGCCTTTATCAGCGACGATTCGGGTTCGTTGTCTTCGGCTCGGGAAAAGTCGTTGGAAAAGGGGACGGGAAAATCGTGTGCCGAGCGTAGCATATCAGCTGAATTCGCCGCATTTATCTCTCTTAATTTGCTCTTCTCTTTTAATCACAACACTCTGTCCACTTTCAAGGTCTTACAATAAAAGGTTTCAAATAGTTTTTGGAAATCAGCGATTATTTTGTTAGTGGCAACAGGGTGTTTCGGCTTAATGAGGTCGAATTATGTTCTCAAAGCAAATAAAAGCGGACTTTACGATCGTGTTCTTAAGGGGTTAAGTTGTTTAAGACTGCATTTTAATGCAGTGAAGTTAAGTGACACGAAGGGATTCCAGTTCTTAAAAGCAGGGAAATATTTCAGTTTATATTTCAGCTAGAGAGCATTATTATAGGTCTCTTAAAAAAGAATAATAAATACCAGGTTAGTTTAAACTTGAAATGAAAGGATTTAATCTGGTTAAGAGATTGAAGGATCATAAAAAGGACATTATCACAAACCCCAAAAAACATATAATGTCTTACTTATCTTACTTGTTTTTTACTTACTAATAAGCTTACTCAAGTTAATTTAAGAAAGTAAGTTATTTCATATACTTTCATAAGTTCGTAAGATCTTTCTTAATAAATGAAAAAAGTAATAATATTTTTCCCAAGAACATATTCTGTTATTTTAAGTAATTTAATATTTTATTATTATTATTACGCTCTGTGCATGTTAGGTTCTCATTTATTTATATTTAGGTACTTCGTCTCTATAAGGGACTCAGACCGTCTGCCTTGGACAATATCTTAAGCAAGACTGACAGACTTGGGTCAGTATCAAAGAGAAATCTTATGGAATTTGGCAAAGAGTGCGCATGCACTAAAAATTCTTCCTTGCTCTTAGAATAGCTCTTCCACAACTTAACGGCGAATTGGATAATGTGGCCAGAAGGCAGGGATTTCAATAATATACACTGAAGTTGGCACAAAAAGAGCTAATGACAATATAAATTCGCGCGGCGTATGGAAATGCGTGGCAGATGGGAAACTGGGTAGCCGGCTAAGGGATTTCCCGCTCTTTGAAGGGAAAGCGGTATCGGGATGATTAAAATCCGGGGAAATTGGCGGGGTGCAAGCCAGCTGACAGCAGTTATCGCTGGAGCGAAAGGCAGTAATTAGCGTAAATTGAGTTGGTAAAAAGCGCAAGTGTTCAAAATCCACCCACTCTCAGTTGTGTGACACCAGCACCACCACCCCACAAGCCTAGAACCACCCAAAAACCTCGCCTGCGGCCTTGGGCTTTAGTTGTCCCTTGTTTTTGCGGCTGCTTGTGCTGCTGTGCTGTTGTTGATTATGTGGCAATTAGTTGTCGCTTTTGTGGCAAGCCACGCGGCACTTTCAATCAGAGCATCTTATTCCGACAGCCACATAATGCCCATCCAGGTGAGGCTTAGTGAGCTAATTAAACAAGCCGATTATGGCCCGACATTCCGCTGACCTTGGCGACCTCAGGCCGCCACTCCACATCCACCACCCGCTGTGAGTCCATCTCGGTAAAGTTTGCCACAACTCCTAACCAACTCGACCCCAGAACATTTCTCCAGTTATCAACTTTCTGCACATATTGTCAGAGGTGTTTAAAAGTCTGGGTCACCGTGGGGTTAAGTGGGCGTCGGGGAATCCTGGGGGCGTGGCAGCAGTCTGATGAGCGGCATTCGCTACTTGCTCGGTATTAGAAACTTTGCGAAAAGGCAAAAAACCAAAAGTTTCCAATTTGGTAGCACAGAAAATATTGTTGCAGGAATTAGCTTAACTCCAACTCGACGAATAAAAAATGCACTTCAGAAATTAGGATAAAAATGTAAAAGGAAAAAGTGGAAGATATTTTCCGGTATTTCTAGCTTCAACTCTTGGCTCTGAAAAGCACTTAAAAATAGTTCCAAAATGATTAATGAAGTTCGGTGAAAGCAAATCTTTATTTTTCAACTGATTGGTAAAATAGTTTCAATTTACTTTAATTTCAGCCCAGTTCTCCACACACATTTGGCAACCTACAAAACATTTCCCCTAGCTCAACAACTTGGGGCAAATGCAGTTCATTTGCCAAGCAAAAATTTTATGATTTATGAAAATGTTCTACGTATATTTCTGTTCTCCTCCACTTTCGAATGGAAGGGGCGTGCTGCCGCCCACATTGTAATACAATCAGAATCTGGCTTGGAATTAAATCTGCTAACCGAGTTATTGCGCTCGAAGTGGTAGGGTGATGGGGGGAGTAGGGGTTCTGTTCTGGGCCATTGTTGCATATTCAACAATTGCCACTGCAAACCGACGAAGTAATAACAAATGCAAATTTTAAGCTCAAGAATTTTCGTTTTGCAAAAATTGTGTACATTTTTTTTTTTTTGGCTCATATTTTACTTATTTGTGCTTTTTGCCATGGGCAAAAGCAGGCAAAAGTGTAAATGAGTTTTGCTCGGCCCTCCTTCCCTTGACAATTGAATTTGTTTAAATTGTTGCCTGCTAAATTTCTGAGGGAGCAGCGGAATCGCATCCATGCATCAGCAATCAGGAATGGGGAGATCCACTAAAACTTCAAGTAGGACACATTGTCCTCCTCGCTGAGAGCCAATATAATCAAGCGGCAGCAGCTGGCAAAAAATGATGTGGCAACGTGGGGGTATGTGTGGGATGCACTGCGAAAAATTGGAGTAACAGCACTTGCTAATAAATTGTTGTTAAATATATTGGAGTTAATAGATTTACAGATAATCTTAGGACTTCGAATAGAATTCCGATGGAACAGGAACATGGCATCAATTATTTATATTTAAGTATTTATTTTATCTGTACTGGAGGGGATTGGGGGAGTTGGTGGGCAGCAGGCTGCAGGACTTGGGCACTGATGAGTTCACTTCAGTGAGCAAATGAAACGATATTGTTGTCAATTTAGGTGCAACAAAGAGCAGCAATGCGTCCCGTCTCTTTCCATCCGCCGGCAGACAAGGACAAGACAAAGCAAACAGCATGCATGATGAGCGAGCGAGAGGGAGTCATGCGGGCCAGCGGATGTCGGAGGGGGAGAGCGATAGCTGGCGTAACAACAAAGGCAAACAACAACAAATTGCATGTCCTTCCGCCTAAGGTTGCAACACAATATACAACGCACTCATATTTACTTTGTTCGGAGGATCCTGTTCCAGGTCTGCTCTGACTCCGTCCCTTTCCCACATGTCTCCCCTCTCGGTTGCACCTGCACCTCGACGAACTCCTCGCCCAGTTGCAACATTAATGAAAACTGCAAGCGACCTGACACAGATACGTGTGTGGGTTGGTGTCCGGGCGGGAAAATGGGTGAAAAGGGGGTGTTGCCAAAGGACGCGCCGCCATGACTGCACCTTTATTTACAGAACCAAGGAACGAAGGAGAGCTCTTCTGGAATTGGACAATATTTTTAGCCATTTTCATTGCCTGATTTTCCATCAGGTGATCAAGGATAATTGCCAACTAAACTGGGCTTAATGTTTTGGCAAAGCTCTGGCCATTTAATAACGAAAACGGGCTTAAGCACTGCAGCATATCAAGAAAATATCAAATAAATGTTGGGAACATGCTTGCAATCTTATAGCCCACAATAGTCCACAACTAAATAAAAATTGTATCGAGTTTCAAACTAAATTGAGATAAATGTTCCCAAATGATTTATCAAAAAGCTAAACTGACACAGTTTGTTCAACAGTTTGAGCCAGGTATCCTGGATTTCACCGATAAAAATCCAGTACAATTCGGATATTTCAGGCAATTTTTAAAATTTATTTTAAGCCATTTATCTCCATTTAGCATTATTTAAATACAAACTACAGATAGCCATAATGGTAGCTTCATCAAAATATATTAATAAACTTCATGGCCTATATGTTTGTATTATATGACACACCAGTGCTAGAATTCATTAAATCAAAGCTTAGCATTAGCACAATTTTAATGCACAGCTAAGCCGAAACTAATTGCAACTTTTTATTTGGCAATTTAAATGAAACAAAAGCATTGCATGGTCAGAATTGATTTATTATCGATAGATGGGTTGATAAATAGATGGGTAAATAAGTTAAATAAATAAATAAATTAGGCATTACAATTAGGCGTAGACTACAGCTGAGCAGAGCAGTGAGAAATGGCTGTTATCCTGCAGGACCCCTTACTTTTTAGCACTCAGAGCCTGACAACCTCGACGCCCTGGGGGGCAAACAAGGATTCGGCTGCCAATTTGAGCTTCTCGTTGACCAATTTGGCAATTTTGGGCGTGCGTCGCCACACAAATTCGCGGGTGCGGTCGTGATTGTCCTTGCTCTCCACCTCCACCTGTGTCAAAGGTTGATTGGTCAAAGAATTCGGTGGGGGAAAATGTCGAGAATGCGGCCTAGTCACTCACCTGCTTGGGCTGCTGCACCTTGATGGACATCAGGGTGGCCCGATCATCGAGCACGCTGAACTTGATGCGACCCATCATCTCGTTCGTCCTGGCGGTCGCACTCTTCACGCTCCTTACGCTGCCCTTCTTGAAGGACTTTTCCACCCGCAGGACCAAGGGACCCAGCGTGAACTTGGCCTTGATCGTCGAGTTGCGTCCCTCGGCATCGCTGATCACCTTGACATTTCCCACGCGCTTCAAGGATGCCAGTCCGGAGAGCCTGCCCTCGGCCTTCTGCAGCTTTTCCACCGCCCCATTGCTGGAGGCTCCCGCCTTGCTGACCCCCGCTGGCTGATTGTAGTTTCCTGATTTCAGGCCCGACGCCTTTTTCGTGTTCTGCTTGTTCGAGGACTTCTTTTGGCCCGTTTTTGGGCCCGAAACGGTGCGCGTTTCCGCCTTCGGTGATCCGGAATCGGACTCGGACTCGGTGGCAGGCGATGTGGGGTTGGGCCTCTTCTCCACGGCTTTGATGGCCAGCTCCGACTGTAATTGCGTCAATTGCTCCTGCAGCTTCACCGCAGCCTCCCGAGCCTCCTGGTTCGAATTGCCGGAACGGGGCTCCGAGCGCGTGTTCTTCCTGCAATGGGGACCAAATTCGAGTTGGTGAATGCGAAACAGCTTAATTGCGCCTTTGACACTGCTTTCAGCATTTACGAGAACTTTCTGAAGCGCATTTTGATTGAACTCCTTAAGCCTTTCACTTATAACATTATTTGATTTTTCCTCATTTGGTGTTATATGTAAGATACTCAATGCTTAATAAACTGCAGCATTCTTATTTTAAAGAGATACAATCTCAGGCCGAATTAATATTCTGTCTTTAAGTTGTTTAAGCTATAAACATTTTAGTTGAAGCAGTAACTTACAGTTTCTTATGACCTCCGACCTTGCTGCTCGTCGATTGCTTCTTGTTGGCGGCCTTCACATTTGACCCACTGGCGGCATTTGGCAAAGCGGAGCGACCAGTTAGATTGACCACATAGGGATCATAGTTTTCCGAAACAATGCGATTGATCCTCGAGAAGATGGCGTCGATGAAGTGGTTGTGGCGGGCCTGGAAAGCATCCGTGGACATATCGATGACGTTGTTCTTCAGGTCACCTGTGGGCGGGTCAAAGGTCGTGGCCGAGGGGCGGGAAAAGGGCGGCGGGCGGAAAAATGTTCACATTAGTTCGGTTCAGCTGAACACAATGAAAGTTCAAATCGAGGGATGAAAAGGGAGTGGGCGGACATTGTGGTTTCATTTTCGTGGGGGTGTGGGTGGGTGTGATTTCCATAGGCGTTCGCTTTGTTTTCAACCTCTAATTACATTCAAGTGCAGAACTGTGTGTGTGTGTGCTGACCTCAGATACACACTAACACACTAAACCCCGTGTTTATGCGATGCATGTGTGTTTGTGGCTGGGGCCAGCAAATAAAGTATAAAAAGAACACCGACATTCATTCCCCTCCTCCAACGTGCAGTTAAGTTCACATTCGTGTACAGATAAATAAAAATCCAATAACCATGGTTGAACGAGGCAAGTTATAGCATTTTCCCTATCATAAATCACTGCAACTGTAGTGGTAATTAATAGAGTGATTTGTTGTACCATTTTATTATTGCGAAATAATTATTTAGCATTAAGCCAGCCCCTTTGATGATATTATGTTTTATAATATTAGCAAGAAATCATTGCAATACTGATTAGTATTGAAATACAGGTGCAATAATTCTAATCAATGGGAATAAAAAATATACTTAGGCAACATTAATTTGATTTTCATATTAACATTTAATGATGCAATAAATTATAGAGATTCTAACTTTCCGCAAACATTATAGTTATCCTTTTAAATTCTTCAAATACATTTTTATTTCCAACACTTTGGGGCCAAAAATGTATGAAAAGCAAGGTTAATTAAAAACAAAACGCTAAAATGTCCTGTTTATTTACCCAATTCTGGTGGAGTTTGCGGCTAACTAATTAGTTTAAGGTATTTTTCAGTAAAGCAAATATTCGAAAAGCTCCAACATTGTGCCAAAGCCCCAACTTAGTGGTCACTTAACCCCATAAATTTATTTCCGAAACTGTCACCCTCGGCGAGAGTGTGCAGCGATTCCGCAGGACCAGCCCGTCAGCCTGGACCCCACGTCCTAATCCTTGTCTCCTCCTTATCGCGGTGACCCATCGCCGGGACACCGCCCCATCGGGCGGGGCACCTAACCCACAAGCGGATATAATCTCACACTCGACCACCGCTGAACGTGATGAGGTACTAATGTACTTTTTGCATGTAAAACCGCCCCATCCACAGTGAGTCCGTTAAGTACTGGCCCACGCCCAGAAGCGAGTTCACTTTCAGCAGTTGCCCTTTTCCCTGGCTGTTAATTGAAGCGGGAATTTTAAATTTAAAGCGGCATATTCTAAAATAGATAATCGTGTGGGTGTCGGCTGGGGCGTTTAGGATTATATCCAAGGACTTTTTGGGGGTAAGAAATGCACAATTACAATGGTTAAGCACCAGATCCTAACTAATTACAGCTGCAGATGGGCAAGATGGATGATATGAGGTTTGGTCGAGATAGCAGGGAACATTACTGTAATGACGGAAGCTGCTAATGATGAGTGTGTGTGTGTGAGTGAGGAGCGACAGAGAGGGGAAGAGGACAGACAGAGACACCAGCACCTCGCCTAAGGTGACGCTTGAAAGTATGCTACAATAAATAAAAACACAAAATTTCCAATTCCACAGGTCCAATACCATTAAAAGTTGCACAAGGAATTTCATTTCGCAAATTTATTTAAGCAAATTTATTGTTTTGTGGTTTTGTTCTTCATCTTCTTGCTTTTGTTTTTATAATAAATAAATAAATAAATAAATAAATAATAAATTATAAATTAGATGACCTAAACGCAAAGTTTAACAATTCACTATTTCTTCTTGTGAAATTTTGCGCTGCCTTTCAAGCGTTCAACTTTTAGCTACAATTTATTGCTGATTTTTAAGTTTTATTGAGTTTTTTCCATATTTTTTACAAAATTTGCGTTATTTACGTTCGGAAAATTATGAGAGCCGAAAAAAGTTAGAAAAAAAGCCAAAGGTACAAAATATACATTTTTTGTTTCATCTAAAATGTTCAATTGTAAGCCAAATGTGTGAAAGCAAGAGATAGCGATAGTGCATAAATGCGTGCGTGTGTGCATAAGAGAGACAGACATAGACATAGTAAGAGACAGAGCGAGTGAGATAGGCAGTTGTTTACATCATGATAACTAATTCCGAATCTGATCGATTGCTTTGTTTAATTACACAAATAAATACGAAAAAGATATTACAACTAGAAATAAATAAATTACACTAAGTGAACAATTCTTATTGCTGTTGTGTTGGTTGGTGTTACATCAATTTAGCTATAAGTGTGTGCGGGGCGTGTGTGTGTGTGTGAAAGATAGGCAGAGAGAGAGAGAGAGAGGGAGATATGTGAATGTGATGGAATGGGAAAGAGAGAGAGCAAGGGAAGCCTTTCTTTCAGCGATATCTCTTTCTATCAATTCTTCTCTTGCTCTGCTTCTTGCCGTTCTTCCCCCTTCGATTCTTCTGCGCCTTCTTCATCTTCTTCATCATCATCTTCTTCTTTTGCTTTGTGATCTCTTTGAATTCAACCATTTTTGTGCTTGGGCATTAAACATGTTGCTGTTGCAGTTGCAGCTGCAACTAGTGTTGCAGTTGTGCGTACAGTTGGTGTTGCATTTCTTTAGTCAGGTGAAACAGTCCGTGCGTAAATAACTCAACAATTGTGCGTTGGAGGGATACAGTGGGAAAAATTGGGAAAAATTGTGCTGCTTTTGTTGTTTTGCAGGTAGTTTGACTAGCACCAAACTCTCGATAATTGCATCCCCTTTTTTGGGGTTGCGTAAACATATGTACTTAACTCAGATTTTGTTTCATAAATTATAGGATAGCGAGGGGAGTGGGAGGATAGTCAGTGCAGGCAAAGATGCAATTGCAAAAGTCCGGATCGCGTCCTGCCCCATGGGAAAATGTTCAGAAAATTCGCTTTCCTTTTTCGTTTTTGCTTTTGGGGCATGTCAATCTCTGTTGCTGTTATTTTGTTGTTGTTGTGGGTCCCTGTCTTTAGTGGTTGTTGCGGTTGTTGTTGTTCATTTAGCAGTTTGTTTGGTTAATGCTTCAGCTCTTTCTTGGCCTTCTTTGAGGGACTTGTTGATTTCTTGGCCTTGGTTTCTTTCGTCGCCGTTTCCGACTTCGATTTGGACTCACGTGCTTCGCGGCGGGCCTCGATGATGTCATCGCCGATAATGTCATCGTCGTCATCGTCATCATCATCGTCGGCCTCCTCGTCGTCGTCACCGGCGATACCTGTAATTTCACCAATTTCATCGACTCCATCATCAATATCATCATCATCATCATCGGTCTCGTCGTCCTCATCATAATCGTCATCGTCGTTGTCAGTGTCGTCGGCGCCAGCGGCAACATTCCCGGGAGCAACCGCACCTGCAACAACTGCCGACGGTTGCCCCAAGGTCGTCCCACTGGCCACCAGCTTATTGTTAATGATGTTGTTGTTGGTTAGAGTGTTCTTGTTGACTGTGCTTATTGTTGTGGTCGTCGCATGCTGAGATGAAGCCAATGATTGCTGTTGCTGTGGCAGTTTCAGTTGTTGTTGTTGTTCTTGCTGCTGCTGTTGCAGCTGTATGTTTGTTTGTTTCTGTTGTTCGTCAATTGCAAGGGTGCTACTTAAACTACTTGTGCCACCACTAACACCATCTACAAGTGCGTCTTCATCGTAAAAAACATTTTGTTCACCTTCGTTGTTGCTGCTGCTGGCGGCAGCGTTCTGCGCCGGAGCAACGGCAGCGGAAACGGACTCATCGGCGGCATTTCCGGCGGCCAGGACCTCAGCGGCATTTCCGGACTCGGCGGGCAGATCAACACCATCGGAGATACCGGCGCTCACGGAGGAAGCGGCAGCGGGGGCAACCTCATCCAGATTTTGGGCGGGAGCGGCGGCCACAGCACTCTGCTGGGCGGTGGCAGCGGGCGTCTCGTCATCATCATCCTCATCTTCATCATCTAAAATATCGGAGATATTTTAATAATATTGAGCTTTTCATTCTTCTGACGCCCCGGAGGGACCAATCAGTTTAACACCTAACTAAAGTGGTTGAGAACAACACTTACCGCCCAGGATATCATCGAACAGCCTGTCCAGATAATCATCATCATCATCGTCCTCCTCTTCGTCATCATCGCTGGCAGTGGCCGCTGGAGCAGCCTGACCCTGGGGCGTATCATCCTCCTCGTCCTCGTCATCGTCCTCCTCCTCATCATCATCTGAAAGTCCCGAAATCAAAAGAACTTTGTTACCCAAGGAGAAGGGAGCCACAGAAGAGAGTCACAAAAAATGTTGGTTAATAAAGGCAGGACAAATATCACTTTTGGCTGGGTGCTCATTGCATTGCTCAGTGGTTCAGTGGTTCAGTTCGGTGGTTCGAACAGTTCATACAGTGGTGCTGTGCTGGTGGTGCGGCCTGGGTGCATTCAGTGAACTAGAATTGCTCTAAACCTACCATCATCGTCATCGATCAGATCTCCTAGATCGGGCTCATCATCGTCGTCCTCATCGTCATCATCATCGTCGTCATCGCTGGCAGGAGCTACCGCCGGAGCCACCTCATTGTTGACCGTCTGCTGGCGGGAAACAGCCCGCTCGCTCCTCGAAAGCCGCTGGAGGGGCGACGCCTCAATTTGCAGCAGCAACGCGCTCAGCACGCACAGCAAAATCACGAACTTCATGTTGTCAGATCTGCAAGAGACAATAGGGATATTTCTGATAAGTCACAAGGCATTACATTGATAATATTATAAATGATGTAAGAAGTATAGATTCCACAGTTCACTTCCCATCTTGTGAACTTTAAAAGGCATTTGTAGCCCCAATTCTCTAGATCTTTCTGCGCTGCGACTGTTTCTCCCTGTGCACTCACTTTCTTTTTCATGATTGTGAAATTACACATTTGGTGGACAAACGTACGTCAGCAGCGGTGGAGTGGTCTTTCGGTCAATAAGCCAGCCACTGAAGAAAGCAGACAAAGGAGCGGCGCCCGTGTGAGAGTGCGAGTGTAAACATGTTTTTGAGTTGCGCCTCAAAGTTGCCGCCGGCGGTGTTCACATGTCCAGTGCTGGCACTTGACACACAGCAGCAACAGCAACAGCAGCAACAGTTGCAACAATTGCAACACCAAAAGCAGCTTCCACCTGAGCAACAACAACACCTTTTCGGACAGCCCCAGGCGCCACAATGGCAGTTGATGGCTGAGAGATACAGGCGGGTCCCACCATCTTTGAACCCGCCTGGCATCGGTGTAAAAACGCATTTCAAAGTCCCTCGAGGATGTCCGGCTTCAAAGGGTATTCGCCAGTTCGGTCTGCTGTCCGGGAATGGCTGTCATTGTTGCGTTGTGCTGCTGTTGTTGCCACTACTGGTGGCTTTTTAGTCATGACAATCAGCACGACCAACAGCCAGCGGCAATGGCAATGGCAAACAACCGCAGCAATTGTTGCTGCTGCTGCTGCTGATGTCGCAGATGTTGCTGTTGTTGTGGATGTTGCCGCTGCCGCTGCTGCTGCTGCTGCTGTTATTGTCGCAGTGTCAAGTGCGACTGCTGCGGGCTTAGTGAAAGCGACTGAGACGTCGGCGGCGACGCAACGTTTTCCCAAAAAACTTGTTCGCAGCAATTTGTAGCTGCAAGTGTAGATGCCGATGCCGCTTATTGAAAAATGAGTAAAACGCTTTCGGTAAATCAAGTCCAGCGCTGATAAGCGAACGGCAAAGTGGCCATAAACCAAAGTGAAAACCCAGTGACCCACTGGCCAACTGCAACAGCAACGTGGCAGCATCTTAGATTTGAGTGGGTTTCGGTTACGGATTTTAGGGCTCTGTGTTTGATAAGCCGACAAGTCGCTGTTTTATGGCTTTCCAGTGGCTCAAGTTTTTGGAGTGGAAGACAGCCAGCAGCAACATCAGCAGTTGCCTGCCGTCGCTTAATTAAAAGTTTTACTCAGCGAAGCTCCTGAGCGGTGTTTATTAAATACCGATGCTCCAGGCAAATGCCTTCTGAGCTGACGAGGTGGCTGGGAACAGCCCAGCAAAATATGATGACATATCACCTGTCCCAGGCAACCAAGTCTGAAGAACAGTGGGTGTTCATTTCCTCGAAAATAGGAGACTTGTAAAGCGATTTGGTTACCAAAGTCTGAGATTTAATTAATTTTTAATGAGTGTTTTAATGAGGAATTGTGATTTCTTTAGGTACAGAAAAACCACCAAGAAATACTCAAAGGCTTGCTTTCTGAATCTTTTGATATCGCGAACTGCTTTAATGACATCTGATAAATTTAATCTAAGCAAGCCACAATGTTGCACATGCAGTTTGCCCACTGTAAGCCCCCGCACTTGCCCCTCGATTTTCCAAGGCCCCTCTGCCTCGAAGTACTTATAAACTCCTGCCTATTGAAGTCTTGGGGAAATTGCATTTACTTTTCGCACCGTTCCGTTCCCCTGGTCGCAAAGCGTTTTATCTACCATTTTTCTCACCGAACTAGGAACATTTCACGCGTCATGCCGCAGAAAAGGCAAGAACAAGAAAAGCGTTTGGGGGGCTTTATGGGTTACTGAGTGATGGTTGTTGGGTCTTTTCGGGGGTAGGGAAGGGTTGAAAGCTAAAGGGCAAGGCAACAATGCAATGCAAAACTTCTGACAGGCGTGGGACAGAAAGAAAGGGGGCTCAAGTTCTCGCAGTTCTTCAGCTTTGGCAACCACTTGGCTCTCGCTTCTTCTTCATCAGATTCTTCTTCTTTGCCGTTCTGGTGTTGTCTATTGTAGGAACTAACTCATATGGAACGCTGCTCCCACTATACAATATTTTAATGCCCCCATAGAAAAACGCAGCTAACCGTGTGTGCATTCTACATTAATATTCATGTGCGTGATGCTGATGCAAAAGATACCGGGCGAGGGGTACACAGACAGAAAAAACAATTTAATTATTAACAAAGTTATTGTGCAACTCAAAAGTATCTGCGGTTGCATGTTATCCTCAAACATATCATTTAAATAAATATAAAAATATAAAGTTATGAAATTTGATCTGTTTCTCCCAGTGCATTTGGGTTGTGTTTGCTGTGCACTTGCACGTCACATAGCCAGCAAAAATTACTTAAGCCCCACTCAGGGGAGCGAGTGCGATTGGTGGAGGGGAAGAGCAAGGTGGAACTGGGGTAACTATTGAAGGCGGTGGCCTGAGGCGTGGCAGCTGCCACTTGATGTTGGAGCTGCTTGGCTCCTTGGATCCTTGGCTCCCAGCTCCGGTCCTCTATCCGCATTGTCATATCAGCGTCATATCAATAAATATGCAGGCCGCACAAAAGGCCACGTGCAGACAGGATTTGCATACCCTAACCCACTGCCACGCCCCCTATGCCATGCCCACCTGCGCCAGATTTCCCACAGCTTGGTATCCTTCTTTGTTCGAGTTTGTCTCATATGTTTGCGGAGCCTTGTCTTCGCAGCTGCGTTGCAGTTAATTTTCCAAGACAATGGCCCACGAGGTGGTGTAGAAAAATAAGCTTTACACGTGCCGCTTCAACGGCCACGCCCCCTCTAAATTTGCAGTAAGCGCTTTTTTGGGGGAGCAGATGCACTGGCTGGAGTTTTTTGGGAGCTTAAATCACAGCAAAAGGGTGAGGCACTTCTTAAAAAAGTCTGCGACTAAAGTTTGTGGGTACTGAAAAATAATTCGCCGAACACTGAGAATATGTACACAGATGTTTTAAGTTCCAAAAGCTAAGAGAGATATGAAAATGTTTATTCCAATGCATAAACTTAGAAGATATTTTTAAAAAGTTTTTGGGTCATCAGTCAAAGTTCATGGAATCTGGAGCCTTATACCATGATGTTGCACAAAAATGTGCTAAATTTGCTGTAGTGCACTGTCCACGCAAAAATAGTTGCTATCGTTGCTCTCCTATGTTTTTGCACTTTGCTTGCGTTTCTTTTTCGAATGCACTCGCACGTCACTTGAATTAGGACTTTGTTATCGTCACGGCGGCGCCACCTGGCGGAACAAGCTGGCAGTCTTGGTCGGACAGGGGAATCCCCTTTCGAAAACTCTGCTGACTGACAGACAAGCTGCATAAACTTGGTCATGAACCAGCTACTGAGCACAAAAATGTGCGAAAAATGAGGAAAACGAATTGAAGCCACTCGAATTGCCAGCAGACTTTGCTCAGTTAATAGCTTGTCCTTGCTGCAAGTATGCACAGCCCAATTCATCCGCCCCGTTGGCCAACGACGAGTGTGTTTTGTTTTGGCAGCAAAGTGCTGGCCAATGTAAACAGTGTAAACTATAACTTGGCTGAAACTGGTCGAGATGCTGTAGCTGAAGCCGAAGCTGAAGCTGAATCTGAAACTGGCCAGGAAACACTTAAATTAACTGCTTCAAGTCGCTCGTATGTGGGTCATCTGGGCAGAAGAAACCTGAGAGCCACGAGAGATGATTACTCAACTTGGTTCGCATCGTTTCTATATAGTTCGTTTTGGTTTGGTTTGGTTTTGGCTCGGTTTGGCCGGCCTGGCTTGGTCTGCTGACCGCAGAACACCAAACAACATCAGCAGCACATGTGAAAATGGAGCGCATAAAAAGCAGAGAAATTGCCAATGGTCTTGGGAAGGGAGGGGAATCGTGTTGTACTCGTAGTGTATTGTACTTGGCCCTAAATTGCCGCAGATACAATTTATGACCCGGCCAGTTAAGAGTCCGACTCCGGGCACAAGTTGCCTTCCGCAGTTGAAAATCAATTAAAAGTTCTTGCCCAAGACGTTTTGGCCCGTTCCAAGGCTGCATCGCGTCGAGCTGAGCTTTATGGGCCCTCCCTTGAGTACGAGGAAAATCAGCGGGAGGAAACCAGTGTGGGTGGGGTCAGGAAAAACTGGGCATGCAAACGCTTACATTTCCCGCAAAAAAATGCTACCAGAGTGGAAGGTTAAATTGGAACAGATCGAAATCGCTGGCATGCCGCTCCACTTTCACGTACTTTTTAGTCCAATGCCAACTTGTCTTAAAGGATACTCATATTTTCACACAGCAAAATCGATGATAATCCTTGGTTCAATTTCACAGTTTTTTTTTGGTACTGTAAATATTAGCAGAATTTATTAAGAACCTTTCAGCCTTTTTTAAACGCCCTTGGTCTTATTGGTTAGTTGAAATTCACTCTAGATTTCACAAGTTTGTGAGCAATATTTACAAATTCAATTAGGTAAGCTTAGCTAAGGGACCTGTTAATTCTAAATTAAACTGAGGTTCCAGTAACTGAAAAATATCACACGAACAATTTTGTTGCAAATAACAACAAAACCAAATGGTAATAGGAGTAATCTTCGGAATTATTTATATGAAAATTGTCTACAATCTTCAGTGATATAGATAATTTAATGTTATCCATTTGTCGAGGAAAGAAAAATACAAATTTATTTTTCTATATTGAAGCCATATTTCAAAACCGACTTTAAAAATTTTCTGGCGTAGTGACACAAATTATTGGGAATCACGGATAATCCCACTGATTCACTTAATGTTTGTGGTATTCGTAATCCGAAGGCTAACCTTGACTAAGTATTATTCACTGATCGTGGCACAGAACCGATAACAAGCGATAGTAGTGGGTTTATAGACCGATTCGCAGCGTTGCGATCTCCTCGAGTTGCCGTGAAAGACTGTCGCTGGCGAACTGCTTCTTGGTTGGTTTTTAGTTTTGAGTTTGAAGTTTTCTGTTTTCAGTCCTGAGTTCGGGTCCCCCCCTTCTTACTGCCCGATTCTTGGGCAGTGACTTTCTTTTTTACCGCCTCTCTTTACCTGTTTGTGTTGGTTTCTTATTTTTGTGGCGATTCGATTCGATTCGAGTCGATGGTGGATTCTGGCCTGAGCTTGGCTGGCTCTTCAGTGGTTCGAATTCGAGTTCGGTTTTCCAACACCGCCGCGCACACAACTGTCTCGCTCGACTGACCGTCTGCAACTGATCGCTGGCAGCCAGCTCGTCTTACCAACTTACCAACCTACCAACTTCCCAATTTGGCTGAGGAAAAGCCGAAGCTCGGCCCGAAGCGTGAATTTACATTTGACTGCTTTCTGCGTCTTTCTCTGGCTCTGCTCGTCTGCGGCTCTCTTCGCTCGATTCTTCAATTAATTTGACGAGCTGGGCTGGCCTGGGAAAGTATTTGGCACACTAAACGGCCAGCTATAACAGTTAGCGGCTTGTCAGCCAACACTCGTGAGCTATGATCTAAGAATCCAAGACGGGCGAGTCTCGTTGAGTCGGCAGGGCAACTTTATAGCAGCTCTGAATAAACAAAAATTAAATGGAACAAAGCCGGGGCAATAAAACCCATTTGAATTACTGCACGAATCATAAAACTGAAATTTTCAATTACACAAATGAGAAAGCCTGGCCATAAAATAAAATTGTGTGGGATAAAATGCATGTTATGGTTGAAGAGAACATTTTCAAACCTAATTAACCTACTTACGATCAGAATACTTCACATATAAAAAACATTTCCATTATTAAACGTTTTAAGAGGCGCCATAAATTTAGTTGTTAATTTAGAGATTTAGTGACAAAACAGGCTTTAAATATTTATTTGATTACCATAGCCTTCCCTTGACCACATTCTTCAAAAATCAAATTCTTTCCCTTGACTTCCTCATAAACCCCCCTTCCGAATTAGCCATACGTAAACATTTTTGCCACCTGGAGTCGCGAATCGCAGAGTGCTATATTAATATTGATTTATTCCGGCATCGTTCCGCACCCTAACCCCATTCCGCATACTCCCGTCCGCGATCGAAGAGCATTATGCATATATGGCCGATATATAGGAGCGTTCCCCAAGTGCTAATTTCTGCTTCTGTCCGGCGACGCCAACCAGCGCCCATTTCAAAGTGAAATCGCAATGGGGCAGTTGGGGGAAAAAAATGAGTGAATACGGCTGATAGAAATACATCCGATGATAAATTGAGGTGTAATTAATTCGATTCGCCCTGACTGAGTGACTGACGTTTCATTTTCAGTGTCCGGGACGAGGAAAATTGACAGTCACAACTCAGAGCTTTCCCACATACTCGGGAAATCGGGAAAATTGTTGCTTCAGTCGGCGTCGCCGGAGGCAGCGCAGTCCACTGCGGCAGCGACGTCGGCCGAGGCAGCGAGAGCGATAAAGTCCAACAGTAAAACGTGTTCTACTCGTTTATGGCTGCTTCTTCTTGGGCAAAAGTTGTTTTTACTGTAGTGTAGCTGTCTATAACTTTCTTCTTGGCCAACTGTGAGCCACTGCGAGCCAAGTTAACTGGCTATATGGCATACTATAGTCTCTCTGTTAACAGGTCAGTGGAGTTTTCTTAAACTTCCAACTTCAGAAACCGAAACCGAGTCTCTGCCGACTGCCGCAGAATGTTACGAAATTTTATGTAATGTGCCAAAAAAAAAATGGAAAAAGTTAAGAAAAAAAATAGGAAAACAATCTGAAAAAAAATAAAGCTCTGCTTAGTGAACAATGCCCAGGAAACTTTCATTCCAAGGCAACAAACAACACTCTTCGCTTGGCCAAACTTTAACTATTTGTGAGGGGGGACGTCAAGCCGAAGCAAGTTCAAAAAGCATATAATTTTACATTTTAATGGCTTAATACACTTTGACACTTGGTTTGGCTTGGTTTTTGGGGTCAAGCCAGGTGGCCAACGAAAAACGGGCAGAGGGTCAACAATCACATCTGCACTTGGTATACCCACTCCCTTCGGTCCAATCCAAAATCCAGCTTCTTCTAAATATTTTAGGGCTGCTTTCCTGCCCCATTTGACTAATTAATTTCTGGCCAACTTGCTAGGCTTTACTGAGTGGATTTCCGGGGTTGGGCGGCAGTGGCTGGCAAAAGTTTTTCCAGTTTATTAATTTTGGCCGCACTTGTTGTTCTTGTGCTGTTTAGTTTCTGCGAAAATACCACCCGCTGAAAATCCTTGGCGGCGATTGGCAGCACTAATTGAGAGTTTCCGTCCGGCTATTTGGCGCTAGATTTAGAGATTAATTATGCACGCCTAGAGCTAAAGTGATTCTTGGGTGTAGTTTGAATTTATACTTTGTATTTGGCCCAATTTCAAAACAACTGTCGAGGATAAAAAATAATACAACAGAGCTTGAAAACATTTAATTAAATATATTTATAGTAAGTAATAAGGGTTCTAATATAAAATCTATATCCTTAGAAGAATTATCTGTATAACGTGAATAATTTATATTATTAAAAATAGCACTCAAAATTTAACCTCTACTTTGAGATCAATTAAACCATGTTTTTCCCTCAATCGATTCAAAGTTAAAATCCCATTAAATGTTGGCAAAAGTATCTGTATCTACGTTTCCCTTTCGCAGCTTTTGTTTGATTCCCCCTCTCATGAACTCTTATCAGTTTACCACTAATTGCCCCGGCAGAGTCCTTAACCGCTTTTCGTCCGTGAAACTCCTTATTAACGCAATAATGGTCCGCCCACAAATCCGCCCACCGACCACCACCCACCGCCCACCGCCACGTACATTGTTCATTTAACGCTCATTATTGTTCCAGCGCCATTCAGGCAATCCAATTATCCTTACTAACCGACCTCCGCCGACAATTAAAGGCATGAAATTATTTGATTACCAACGTTTTGTCGCTGTCTCAAACGCATTTCGCTTTTCTTTCCCGCTTTTCACGAACCCAAAGTTACTCGCCTCCTGGG
The DNA here is from genome assembly GCF_016746395.2 of Drosophila simulans. Lineage (NCBI taxonomy): Eukaryota > Metazoa > Arthropoda > Insecta > Diptera > Drosophilidae > Drosophila > Drosophila simulans. Next base: position 9,993,914 of record NC_052522.2, read on the forward strand.
CTGGGCTTTTCCCTTTTTCCCATTTTCCCAACTGTAACCGAACTACACGTGTGTTGTATTGGTGTAATGGCTGTTAAAGGTGAGATTATGCATGAAAGCGCTTCTGTGTGCTTGGAATAATCATGGCTGGCACTTTTTCAGGGGCGTGGCCGAACGGGGGGCGGCTGGAGTCTGCTCCCCACACGCGCCAACTGTCAATGGAGTGGTGGAGTGATAGAAGGGGGTGGTTGTAAGCGACTAATCGATTTTCAAAAGCGGCTTATAGTTAGTGGCTAATATCGCTGCCATCGCAGTTGCTGCTGTGCGTACTGATTAAATGCCAAGTGCGTGCCTCTAATTTCGCTTTGTTTAAAGTGAATACAACGTGCATGTCGCCGACTGAAAACCAAATGCCAAATGAAAACCACCGGATTTGTATTTGGATTTGCGTTTGACGCCGTTGAATTTCATTTGCGCATTACATTCAATTTTTTCCAGGCTGCCCCGCAAATGTCCCTGTCTTTTGGTTTCGTTTTTATTTCTTTATGAATTCATTCACGTACCGCGCACAATAGGCAACTCAACTCGAACCCTCTTGACCGTTAAGTTCCTGCACAGGAAATAATTTCAAAGACGATGAGGTATTAGAAAATAAAAAAGCAACAAAACTAGATAATATAGGTATATTCCACAACGATATTTAGTCTAGATACTGAAAGTTTTAGTTGTGTTACAACTTATTCGATTCTGAATATCAATCTTAAGATCCAATTAAGGCAATATCATGTTTTTTTAAAAAGCATGCTAAAGTAAGGATCTTTTTGAACTTAACATAACATAAGAAGAATCAAATGGTTTCAAACTATCTGAAGAAATGATTATTCATACTTACATTTATAGATATTATAATTTATATTATTTATATTATATTATTTATTTGTATTTAAGTGTCAAATTGCATTTCTTATCTTGAGCTACGGTTCCTAATCATTTTTTTAATGTTCCAAAACTGAAATCTCCCAACTTATGTTATGTTTACATGGAATCTAGCCAAATGCATACATGGCTTTTCTCCCAGTGCATTTGCAACCGCCTTTGTCCGCCTTCAGCCCTCATTTCGCATTCAATAAGCGAACGCATCCATCCATCGAACGAAAGCCAAGACAACCGAGGCAATTTCAATACAAGCGAACAAAATCAACGGCAACAAGAAATGGTAAATGAAAGTGCCCTCAAAAGGTTTTCTAAATTTGTACCTCCAAGTGCGCGAAGAAGAGTTTTTTCCAATTCAGTTTTTTTTTTTCATTTTTTTCCCGTTTTTACTCTGTTTTTGAGGTTGGGCTTAATTGTGTCGCAGTGCAGCGAATGAATGACGGAGCGATTGAGTGTCCGACTGCAGAGAGAACTCGAACTCGCGGGCTTTCAATTAGCGAAAGTCCGATATGCATATGAAGCTGGTTCTGCCCAAATCGAACTTGGAGAAATGGAGGAAAAAAACGTCAGACAAACGGAAAGAAAGAGCTATCATCGGCGGCAATGGGATCGTTAAAGCGACATCTAATAAGCTGTTTATGCCTATTTTTACTTTCAGGTTAGCGGCTTCTACTTCTTCTCCAGGGCCAATAACCAAATGCCAAGGCCTATGCAAAGTTGGCCATGAGACGACAAGTGGCACACCGGAAAAAGTTATTGCCTTCTTCGCGGATTTTTTGATAATTGCCTTAAGTTTTACGTATAAAAATGAGAGTTTTGTGATGTATCAATTGATGTTTTAATTCTGTTTATAATATATTTAAATACAAATATGTGTAAGAAAATTCACTAGTGCGGTTTCGTTTTTCTCAGTGTACTGTGTAACCGAGAGCGGAATTCAGCTGTCGCACAGGAAGGGAAAGCTGCCGATGTTGCCGATGAGCATCCAAATGTGTGTGTGTGTGTGCCTCGGTCTTGTTTTACAGCTCCAAAGAAAAGCAAAAGTCTGAGGCACATTATGGCCAGAAATTGACATTCTTTGCAGCCCCGCCCCCCTAAACAGCCCCCTGCCAACCGCCCCTCGGCCTAACAATCCGCCGGCAGCATCAGCAACACATCGACAACAATTCGAACAACAAAATAAGAGAAGAAAAAAAAAATACCGAAAAAAAAACTGGCTCCAGGCACTTTCTCTTTCTTTCACTGGCGATAACGGATGGCCAAAAGGGGGGATGGTGGCCGAAAGGGGGCGGGGGTGGCCAAAAAGGCGGGGACAGCAACAACAACGAAAGGGAAGCACACACACAATCATCGACAAACAGCCACAGCAAATAGAAAAACAACAACGGCAATCGAAGTAAATAGACCAATTGCTCTTGTTGTTGCCCCTAAGCAATTTATAATTTATTTATGCCGCTAACACACACACACACGCACACATGCACGTGGGCGCTTCATCTTGGTAATTGACACTTTAAGGCATTGAAATGTGGGCGTGGCGACCGAGTGACAACTACATTAACAAAATACCATTTACGCTCATAAAACTGTCAAATTGAAGTGTCGACTTGGCTAACACGCAACACATCACAGAGAGATGGAGAAGATGGGATTGGGAAGGGGGATGGGGAATGGGGGTTTTGGCCAAATCAACGTCAATTCAAACTTAGATGCAGCCTCTGAAAATCGCTCAGCTCAGCCAAATTCGAAGTTTGTCTGTGCGAAACTTAATATGTTTAATATGTTATCACAGACTGAGTTAAATAGAGATAGTTTTAAAAATAATTAGGAGGAAAAACCAAATTAAAAATGCATTTCAAAATAATTACTGCTTTTGTTGTGGGTCTATTCATTTGTCTAGTTTTACATATCCAAAAATTCTTATCATTAACATAAATACCTAATTGGGTCAAAAATTGTGAAATTCTATTCCAATCAAATTTATTGTTGCTTGTTTTGCAAAATAACGAGGTTAACTCTTCAACAATAAAGCGTAATTTTGTTAAAAGTGTGTTTTTGGAATCTATTGAAAAACGAACTCGATTATTTCACTAAAATTAAATAGAACAATAGATGTTTGGGTAACTCAATATTTTATTATGCTTATTATTTATTCCAAGGATTTGGTTTTCCCCAACAGATTAATTTTACCTAAACACCTACTATTATTTCTATTTTTACATTTACAAGAGGACATTTTGATTGGCATTGATAACCTCACACCCACAGTCACTTTGTGTTTGCCAAGCAAAAGTTTAATTCGTATCTTTCATCTCTTGTCGGGCCATAAAACTTGATTCTATATTAAGCTGATTTCCTCTAAATATTACATAACTTCTTTGTTATTAGTTTTGTATTAGGTTCAATGAAAATCTCTAGTCAAGGGAACAGGATTATCCCCAAATGTTTTATTACATTTAGTGGCAACAATAAAGTAGGCATTTGAATGAACCATGCTACTTTCTCCCTTATCAAACATCGCAATGGGCTCAAATAAAGTCACAAAATTTGACGTTTACTATGTGTCAGACGGCGTGGAATGCGAAACTTGTGGAATTTCAGTGCGACTACCAAACTTGCTGACTAATTTAATGTTTTCGCTTTAACAACCAATTTAGTCATGAGATGGCGAGCAAAAATCAATGCGAACGTCTGTGTTCGCTAATGAAACCGCAAGTTTTCGGCTTCCGAACTTTGACGATGGGAAGAAACTGAAACTGGAAACTGAATACCGAGTCCAATCAATAAATCAGCACAGCTTCGGCACATCGAAGGTTTCCCCAGCCCAGCAGCTCAGCAGCCCTTATCCCTTATCAAATTCAATCAGAAAATTTAATAAATATGCAAATTTCGGCCTGGCCGTGTAAAATTACTGGTACATGAGAATTTTTCGATTATCCTATTGCACACAGAGATAGCTCTCTCCATCGAAAATAATAATAATAATAATACCTGGCGATGCGGATTTAATGGCCATATGGACGGAGTCTTTAGTTTACCCGCCGCCGCCAACTATTGTGGCGGGAAAACGTGACTCAGCTGCAGGTTGCCTAGCGAAATTGCGCAATCGTAGAAATTTTCGTCGAGCTCCATTGAATTATGCAAGCCCATGCAAAGGCACTTAACACACACGTTTAATTAAAGTCACTTTCTTTTCACACATCCGACTTGCTGGCCACAGTTTGTTTTCAGTGTTGCGTGTGCTGGGCATTAAATAATGTCGTTTGAATTAACACCCAGCGGCGGGCATTAGCATAAGTAGAAGCCTACTCTCGGGCGCAGGGTGGAAATAAGCCAGGTGAAAATTGGGGAAAATTCACGGGGGCGTTGGCATGGCCACTCGATGTCTGTCTCAGTCGCGTTGTTAATAAGGTAAATATTTGCCGGGCATTGTCAGGTGCCTAAAAAAAGAAGGGAAAGCCCACACACAAATTTGTGCCTAAAAGGGACCCTATAAACATACATCCATCCAACAGCCGCAGCTCCGATTTTATTCCGAGCGAGAAATTTAATTTGCATTCGTAATGCAAATGCTCGTCTTCGCCAACTTGACAGCTGCTTGGGTCTGTTCATTTCGGTGTTTTCTTCTAATTGGATGACTCTGGTTTTGGTCAGTTGCATTTCCCAAAACGAAACTCGAACCTGCTAGGTTCCAGAGCAAGAAAAATTCGAAGTCGGAAGTGAGTGCGGGGCAGGCGAAAGGTTTCGGGCAAATGTCTGAAATCAAATGTCAAATCCACATTGACTTGACGTCTAGTGAACCGGGCCTAACCTTGCGGACCCCAAACCGACCCGCTGTCATCCTCTCCAGCTGCACTGCGAGAAAAAACGCAGAAAAAACGTTAAGTACTACTTTCCTCTCATTAATATTTCCACTTGTTATTCTAAGAACTTTCTTACTTGCATCCTATCAATGCATCTTAAAATCTTAGCTTAATAGATGTTGTGGTTAATCTTTAGCTATACAAATATTTCCCCGATTTGTGCCACCTTTTTACCGCCGAGATTTTCCCGGTGCAGCAATCTCTTTCACCTGTGTCTTTGCCATGGCTTTTCCTTACGCTTTTCTGGCTGCTTATTGCCTTGGGCTAAGCTGAAATCTTTGAGGATTTGTTTGCTGGCCTGTCCTGACTGCGAGTCCTGGCTGTTCCTTGCTGTTTCCCGTCTTGTGGTCTGCTGGTCGCAAAGGAAACCCAACTTCCGGACGCAAATTCGATTTTCGTCGCATTTTTTTGTTGGTTCCAATTCAATTTTCCCGGCGTTTAAGCACAGTAAACAATAATTAGATGTGCCCACTGTACTGTGCGGTACTACATATAGATACGTACATATATATGTATACGTTTATATGCATGTCTGGTAATGGAGATCGCCCTTTAGTCCCCGCAGTCCCTTGGCAAATGCAGCCTGTTTTGCGGTGGAGCCTGCGGTTTTAGCCCGACCGCATCTTTAACGATGAGATTTTGGTCAGGGCACTTCGATTTGTGCAAAGTGCAGAATCAGTAAAATTAAATTGGATTTCCATTGTGACGAACTGGACAGCAGGCCAGAGAAATTTGCGGTCACTCGGCTGGTATATCTTTCACATTCGGGGGCGGGGAAAACCTTGGACCTTGGCATCTTCGACTTTTCCATTTTCCCCGCTCGCTAAACTCAGACTCGGCTTCAACTTGCTGCTGCCAGCCAGTTGAACTAATGTTTTTTTAAACGCTGCCATTGACGGTGGCCCGTGGCTACTCATAGTTATATATACATATATATAGGTATATATACATTTGTATCGGGGCAGTAGGAAAGTAGGGAACCGGAACAATGGGACCATCGATGGGAATTTGCGGTCGGAACTCTGTGGGATATCACAATGGCTGAATGGATTCATAAGCCATTGTGCATTAAAGATAATAATTGTTGAATAGAAAAATTGTTGCAACTTCGCGGTGAATTTCAGATTTGGTTTTGTTTAAGCAAAATATTATTTAGAAAAATGTATTTAATATCAACATATTTATAATGTAATAATTGTTGCAAATAACATAAAAAAGCATCATAAAATAAAAATTTCTTTTGTTCTTCCCATTGAAGCACTTTATTTTGGCCGATAAGTAATTGTTAAACATTCATCTCTGGAAAAAGCCC